>NC_060143.1:322490495-327490495 GCF_021461385.2 Schistocerca piceifrons | reverse complement strand
GAGGTTCTGTATTGTTCGTTGCTGGTATTTCGTCTGTTCTTGGTTACGTCCTGTTTAGCTTGTTTGTCTAAGAATGTATTTTTCTAAGATTTTTTCTTTGTTGTGGGTCGATCATATTTTGGAAGTTAATAAGTCAGAGATAGGCCTACACCTGCTCCTACATCAGCCCTCTGAATTTCATTTGTGGCTGCAGAGACATATCATCTGTCACTGAATAGCAGCATTTGTCCGTGGGTTCGTGTTAAACTCCTTTGATTTCTTGAGTTGTTGGAAATTCGGCTCCGATAGAGCAGTCTTCTGCTGTGGAGACATCCGGATTGAACGGGAATATTCCAGTTTACTCGAAGGACATCACAGCCTTTTGGATTGCGGCTACTCTAGGATATGCAGTTCGAAGCAAAGCACTCACATCTGTCTGCCTAATGGCTTAATGGGGTTCTTGAAGTAGTAACCCTTAGAAACAAAGAGGTGGGTGGATGGGTGGGGTTGAGGGTGAAGAGTACGATCGTAGTGTTTCTCGCTATCTTACAGCGTACTCTTAACCGACGCGCCACACATTTCAACAAAAAAAAATCACAATTGGCAGTATCTGCTTTGTTACGCTCATTGTGTTCCCGTGGTTTGTTTCTCACGGAGCGATGATTTTTTGCCGGCCGGGGTGGCCGAGCGGTTCTAGGCGCTACAGTCTGGAACCACGCGACCGCTACGGTTGCAGGTTCGACTCCTACCTAGGGCATGGAAATGTGTAATGTCCTTAGGTTAGTTAGGTTTAAGTAGTTCTACGTTCTAGGGGACTGATGACCTTAGAAGTTACGTCCCATAGTCTTCAGAGCCATTTGTACCAGTTTTTGATGATTTTTTTTTGCATCTAATTTTATTCTGTAGTGCATACTTAGATAGGGATTAGTGCTTATGAAATGCAACTTCAAGATTGCATAATATGAAACAGAAACTTATATTTACCTGCTATAGGCAATTAATCTGCTGGAGCTCTTCAAGATCACATGGGATGGCGTCAATATACAAGAACCAACAGCTGAATGTAGTTTTTCGTTGTCGGTCATTGTTGCCATTACAGAGAAAATGCAACAGCGAACTCTTACCAGACGCATACTCTTATCCGAGCATACTCTAATAAGTGTGCTGTTCCAGTTCAAAGAAACTGGCTCTGAGCCCTATGGGACTTAACTACTGAGGTCATCAGTCACCTAGAACTTAGAGCTATTTAAACCTAACTAACCTAAGGCCATCATACACATCCGTGCCCGAGGCAGAATTCGAACCTGCGAGCGTAGCGGTCGCGCGGTTCCAGACTGTAGCGCCTACAACCGCTCGGTCACACCGGTCGGCTGTTCCAGTTCTTTCAGAGTTGTGCAGTATTACACACACAAGTTAATTTAGAAAAATTCCATACCGGCCATTGAAGCGTGGGTTAGATGATAATTACTATAGTCATTTTTTCAGCCCTAAATTTTAGCATTCTTTCTATGGTTATTTGTCATCCTTCCTCTGCGGTGTTTGCTCTACACATTACCCATTGTGAGATGCCTTCTCGATATAGTGCAAGCCATTAAAGATTATTTATCACCTCTATGAACCATCTGCCGTAAATTAAAATTGCGATGTGCCACAAGTCGAATGCTATTTGCCTTTACTGAAAAGATTCACTCGGCAGACATGAAGATCTGCAGACACTCAGTAGCCAACGGTCACATGTTAAGCGTGGCCCACTCAGCAAATACCAAAAGAGATCTAATAAAGGGAAGAATAAACGTTTTCACAAATTTTTGTACAGTGGTACGAGGGAGTGCCACGAACAACATGGGGGATCTGGGCGTTCATATGGCAGCCAATTATAAGCCGATTTGGTACGATTATTTTGAAAAATTCGAAAACTGTGGCATCTAGCGAAAATATTTGGCAGCGCATAACTAAACAAAATCAATTTACTACAGATAAGGTTCTATTCAGTTTTTCTTTCGAGCTAATGGTTTACGCCTTGCAGGGGATGACAAAATCGCCGATTATTAAAAATAAAGTTTTAATAGTATAAAATTACTGTATATTAATAAATGAAATTTAGATAAAAGTTAAATGTTCGTACCACATCCCAGTGTGATAACCGTATTACGAGACACATTGTGTTCTCGGGAGGTAAGGCTCGAGGGGCTTAAGAAGTAGAGGGTAGACGCATGAGGAAAGGCAAGGCGCTGGATTGTGGTCATGCACTTCTCACGTATGCGAACTGGAGAACGAGAAGGTGATTGCCTTATCCCTCCACCCCAGTACGTGGTGTTCCGCAAAGCTATACCTAACCTTCCGCTGTTCACCTCGAGAATCCCGGGCTATGTAGTGAGCAGACACGCCTGTAGCTGAAACTTCCTGGCAGATTAAGGCTGTGTGCTGGGCCGAGACTCGAATTCGGGACCTTTGCCATTCACGGGCAGGTGCCCTACCAACTGAGCTACCGAAGCACGACTCACGCCCCGTCCGCACAGCTTTACTTCTGCCAGTACCTCGCCTCCTACTTTCCAAACTTTACAGAAGCTCTCCTGCGAACCTTGCAGAACTAGCACTCCTGAAAGAAAGGATATTGCGGAGGCATGGCTTAGCCACAGCCTGGGGGATGTCTCCAGAATGGGATTTTCACTCTGCAGCGGAGTGTGAGCTGATATGAAACTTCCTGGCAGATTAGAGCACTTGCTCGTGAATGGCAAAGGTCCCGAGTTCGAGTCTCGGTCCGGCACACAGTTATAATCTGCCAGGAAGTTTCATATCAGCGCACACTCCGCTGCAGAGTGAAAATCTCATTCTAGAGACGCCTATAGCTGTTTACTTTCTACGAAGTGCATTAACACTACATGGAATGAAGACATGAATAACAATAGTAATGCAAGATTTGAATATGGACAGATTCTACGCAAATATCTGGACGCTTTCCTACACTGCTCGAGGGGAAACTGGTTCTTAGTCATAGTGTTCGGTAGTTTTAGCGATCTTCCAAAAAATGCGGTTCAAATGGCTCTAAGCACTATGGGACTTAACATCTGAGGTCATCAGTCCCGTAGAACTTAGAACTACTTAAACCTAACTAACCTAAGGACATCACACACATCCATGTCTGAGGCAGGATTCGAACCTGCGACCGCAGCAGCAGCGCTGTTCCGGACTGAAGCGCCTAGAACCACTCGGCCACAGTGGCCGGCAGAAAATGCGGCCTGCCCACCATTACCCTCTACCGCTTTTCAATTTACAGACAGACTATAAGTTTCCAGTGTTTTCTGTACAGTTCTTTTATGTGAAAATGTGAATAAAGACTTCACTGAAGTCGTGTTCATATAGTGGATTTATTTTCAGTTTATAAAAATGAGTACTTATATACAATTTCTGTTGTTCCCGAACAGTTCCGTCATCAGCAGTTTCCACACTGACAGTGTTTCTTGAGAAGATATTTCATCTTCCCTAGGCTGTTTATTGCGATGCATACTGGTATCAAGGATAACTTACATATGTTTTAAATTTAAAAATTTGCTTTTCTGCAAACACAAGAGGAACACTGACTTTTCTATAACACAACGAGGCCGTGCTGTAACTGGATAAAATACTAATGTAAAATGTACGGAAGCAACTACGCTTTCGTACAATATTCGCAGTGAAATAAAGTCGACGAATCGCCTTCGCTGTTGCCGATATACGCGTTCGTTCCATTTCATGTCGCTTTCCAACGATATGGCTAATTACAGTGTGGGGCAAATAAAAATGTGCCGGGGAACAGAGCTCCAGGGTACAAAGAAACACGGCAGAATAAAGGAAATACAGCACTAAGCTGACTACAGCAGATGTTGAAAGTGACGACCACTCATCTCTCGTCACTTCTGGTCTTTGGTCAGCTAGTAGCTGGAGGTGGATCTATGTTGGACTGCTGGAATTGCTGAAATCTCATCCGAATTGTTCTGCTGCAGTTGTTGAAGACCATGAGGATTGTTGCGATACACCTCAGACTTTAAGGCTCCTCACACAATCTATTCGCACACTGACAGATCCGGTGACCTGAGTAACCACCTAGGGCCTTGACAAAACTGATCACTGCTAACAACTTTGTCAGGCTTGAAGGTTGTGTAAATGTGCTCCAAGGTTCACCCGGCAGTATGGGCAGTTCCTCCACCCTGTTGTAAGTAAGTTGGTGTGGTTATACACATGCATTCACGTCCAGTCGTGTGCACTCGTCCGGACCAGTTTTATTTGCCCTACATTTTATTTAATCAAGGTGAATGCGTCAACCAGCACACCTCTTACACGACAGCACAACACAGAAATCGCCGGTAGCGGAAAACCACCGTGACTGTGGATAACACTAATCTGCATTTTTAAACGTATTGTCAGATGGTTTGTTGAAAGTAGGTGTTCTTGAATTAAATTTTTATGCCGATACCAGAAATAACTACCTTTTTTTTCTGTCACGTCAGGTTTTTACACAAAGTAAGAAGTAATAGTCTCACGATTTTCCCTTGTGAGCACACAAATGTACTGTAACACTTTGTTTTTAATTGATACACATTTAAAAATGAAATACTATAAAAAATATTCCTCAGAACTCCCCTAATTTGTTTAGTGACCACCTTGCCAACAAGACGTTAACAGTGTTCCACAAATTTTTAAAATTTCTCTTCTTTGACTTCCTTGTAGATCCTTGTATATGATGACAGTCCCTCTTCAGAACTTTTCAGCCATCATACCTTCTTCATCCAATTCCTTGTTTGAGGACTAAAAGAAAATTCCAGCTTTCAGTTTGTCTCGTGTGATGAAGGGAAATTTCTGGGAAAGGTACTTGATGCAGGGTCTATCCAAAGGGAGAGCCTTTTGTAATAACTTATTCGAGTGCAGTTTTATTACTAGAGGGGGAAGCAAGATTTTTTTTTTTTTTTGTTCTACAGCCGGTTCGTGCAGCATACTTTTAGTAGCCGGCACGAAATATCTCCGCTCTTACCAATGTCCTTGCCCTAACCGACATTCTCATTCGCATGGAAAGCAAGGCATTTTTGTGAACCAAATTTGTTGTCACAGTAGTATCCCGGTAACTTTAAAGTAACCGCAGATAAGCCAAGTGTTCCCCATACGGGATACTTGTTAAGAGTATCTTCATGTTCTCATACGTCGCTTTCATTTGAACTCAATGGGCCATACGATTGGACCCATAAACATTATGCAGTACCAAGCCTTTCAGGCTCTTCATTAATAAGGATCATGTTAAATACCGCAGAAGTGCATTAACTCATTTATGTTATTGCGGTAAGCTAGGCACTCGTCCTGTGACAATAATGACCTAATTCTTTTTCTCTATGTCTGTACCATGAGTAATGTGTTCCTGATTTCAGAAGGTTCATGCTTTTTAACCGGGAGCCAGGTAGTTTAGCAGGTTCCTTATTCAACTTCAAATCTCGTACGAGAGCATTAAGCTCACTGCTTCTCGGAGTGGCCGAGCGATTTGAGGCGCCATGTCACGAATTGCGTGCCCCCCCCCCCCCCCCCCCCCCCCCCGCCGGAGGGTCGAGACCTCCCTCGGGCATGAGTGTGTGTGTTGTTCTGAGTATAAGTTAGTTTGGGTAGCGTGTAAGTCTAGGGACCAATGATCTCAGCCGTTTGATCCCTTAGGAATACACACACACACACACACACACACACACACACACACACACACCAAGATCATGCTGAGAGAAAAGTTATGGAGTTAAATCTCATTCAGGCTGGTGATCATCACCATATCGTCCTCGGTAATTGCATCAACTTAATTTTCTTCAACATCTTCTGCCATGTTCTATACAATAGCTCTATGTGAAAATTGGCGTAATGGCAGAATCAACGCTTGGATACACAATTTGTCTCTTATTTTTTGAACTGTACCACTGACCATTAAGTAAGCAAAAGTAACAGTCATTAAGGTGACTTTAAGGCTCACTCCACGCCATTGGAATCACGAATAGCATACATGTTCCCTTTCCTTTTATCAGTAATCTTAATCTTTCCACACATTGGCGGCAAACTGCCTCTGGCGCCCATCCCTTGTCCTGGTCGCCAAGCTTCTCTTTAAAATAAGCTTGATAGCTTTTTACACAAGGTCTCCTTAGCCACCGCATAATTCCGAAAAATTTAACAGAAAATATTTAGTTCCTACATGGACTTGCAATGGTGACCAAAGCCTGTGAGACAAGCAACACTTTCAGGGTCAAACAGTAATAACTAGCATCACAGGTGTAACAACTCCAAGGTATACCGAATTATATTCAAAAATTTCCCTCCAATAATACGCATAACCTACTGGTACAGTAGCATGCCTTTGAAATCAAATTATGGCAAAATTATACGTGATAGCAAAAAATTGAAAACAGATTTGGAACAGATAAGATAGTATCACATATTACTTTTCTGTTATCTGATACCATGCACACTAGTGTAAACTATCATTTTTCGAGAGGAAAGTGCAAAAGACACGCAGATGCGTCAACGGAAAATATAAGAGGTAATTGAAATTATTAAGCAGCTTGACAACATCTGGAGACAGGATGGTACAAATTGCCTGCTCTCTGGCCGCCGGCTACCCCAGTGCAACGGACCGTGAGCGGTCACGCGGCAGAAGCCGCACCGGGCACGAACGCGGCAGCCTCAACACCTATAGAGGAACGGTCGGCGCATTTCCGCGCACACCAGAAAGAAAACATGGTCACCAGAGGCCAAGCGCAGATTTGCAGACAGTTGCCAATCACTTAAAAGCCAGACAGTCCACGAATAGCTTCTTTCCTGCACACTACCTTTCGTCATGACTGGTCTTTTATACTCTAAAGCCAATGAAGTTTCGTAAATATGATGTACTGACACAAATCATCTGTAATAAACAGACGTACGCTTTTTCCTCCAAAACCGGTCTTACCCTTGGAAAGGCCATTGTGATAGTGTCGAAACGTCGGTTTTACAGTTTATATTTAAAGTGATTCGTACTATGTAGCGGTAAAACTCACTGAACAATTTGAAACATCATAATCATCAATGCAGGTTCGATTTCCCTAGTTATGTACAGTATCTTACATTTACCAATTTTGTTGTCATCAGTCTTCTCACTGGTTTCATGCGACCAACCACAGATAATTCCCCTCCTGTGCAGACTTCTCATCTCAGAGTAACACGTGCAACCTGCGTCTTCCACTACAACTTTTACTTTCTACACTCCCTTTAGGTACCATGGAAGTTATTAAATGGCGTCTTTACTGATATCCCATCATCCTGTTTCTTCATCTTGTCAGTGTTTCTCATATATTCCTTCCCTTGTCGATCTTGCAGAGAACGTCGTCATTGCTAACATTATGAGACCACCAAATTTCTAACATTCCTCTGTAGCACCACATCTTAAATGTTCGATTCTCTTCTGTTGAGCTATCCAACTACAGACAGCTAAGTAGGACACTTTCCCTTACACTAAAGCGTCGTCTTTAAACAGTCGTTCGCGGGTCGTGATCTAGTGGCTACGGTCATTTCTGCTAGGTGACGCGTTCCTGGGTTAGATTACCGGCCGGTTTGATTTTCTTCTTTCGGAAGAAATGAAAGTTTGTGTTGTCCTAATAATTTTTATTTCATCTTTATTGACGCATAAGTCGTCGAAGTTGCGTCAGGTAGAAAGGCATGCATCAGGCCATTGGAAAGCTGTAGACGTGTTCTTCCGACCTATAATACTATACGATGATTTCTTTCATCAAACAGTCGCCGATTGCTGCTCATATTATTCTGCAGATAGTTTATATTAATCAGCTGATCAAACGTACACGGACATAGCTATACAAAGCAGAAACAGCCAGTAGATATCACGAGAGGCGGACCCGCGAGTATACAAGTTGAGGAGGAGTATTACACTGTCAGTAGCTAGGCAGTAACTCCAGACTGAGTCGTCAGGCGAGCTCAGTGACCTGCAACGTGCACTAGTCTTTGCATGTCGACACAGTAGTAAATCCACTCTGAACATTTGCACCAGTCTAAAGCTACCCGTGTCTTACTGGTACGATCGTGAACTGAAATGCGAAGACCAAGTGGACTTATCAATTGAAGAACAGGGACCGTACAGCATTGCGGTCTGTTATTTTTTTTAAAAAATTCACCTGAAATCAGTGGAAGAAATCATTAGTGGATTCCTAAGTGCTGCCAGCAGCCATCTAGCACAATTAACACATAATATTTTAAAAAGCATGTGGTACAAACGCCGAGAAGATCATCACAAACCACACATTTCTGTGCTCAGCGCTAACCAACTCCTGAGGTGGAGTTAACAGCACCGCCACTACACCGTCAGTGTCTGGAAACGAGTGGTTTGGATTGATGAATCACTTTGTGCATTACTCTATAGCTGAAGCAAAAACTGCAAAGCCTAGCCAAGGAACCTGTGAGACAAGGAAAGTAACACACCAGAAAAAAAGCTAGCAGAACAAATTAGAAGAAATCAGGAAGTTCAGGTACGCATCATAACATGAAATGTTTTGGAGACTCTATGGGGAAGTCAATACATGAACTCCTTCAACAGATGAATGATATAGCGGGCTGTTCGAGGAGGATCGAATGGAGAAAATGATCAGCTGCATCAAATACAAAATTTGGATTCATGTAAACTGTACAGGTTTGGGGGAACAGAGTGAAGTAGTTACACTGAAATTCCTGCAAATAGTGATGTAAGATCAAAAATACGGATATTTCCTTAAACGTTAACTAGTACATATCTTTCTTTAATTCTTGTTTCTTACTCATTGATATTATTTTGGTTTCTCTTAGCTAAAAACAATGTTTGCTGTACAAAGGGCAAATTTGTATTACTACATAATCAAACCTGTAAAATATAACACATTTTTTTAAATATTAGGAAACTGGTCTTTTAAATGGAAGAAATGAATGAAAATTTCATACCCTTAAGCTCTGCGACATACTTTATAAGGATGGTACAAAAACGTACCCACTGGCACAAATTAGGAAACCAGGTTGCTAACTTGTACCACATTCAGATGTTTAGAAAATTAAGTGTAGTGCCTTTATTCATCTCAGAATTTGCAGCCTTTAAATTAGACACCAAGAAGTTGAGAATGTCATTGGTTAAATAATTTAGTAACTTACTGTTTAGACCATAACAAATAAATTCAAGAGCGTGGTACAGTTTAGTCAACTATCCCTATGACGACTTTTCCCTCCTAACAGTAAAGCAAATGCTCCCATCAAATCCCAATTACTCTTCCTTCTCTTCTCATGTCTCAGTCACTTCACTTACTTTCCCCATATTTTCTTTAGTAGTTTTTATGGCATTCTTCATGTCCCTCTTCCTCCTCTTTCTCTGTTTCAAGTCCATTACTTCTACTGCTCATTGTTTAAATCTACCTCCCTGAAACTTGTAAGAATGTCAACTAGTTCACTTTCTTCTGAGACAGTAGTTTCTCAATTCTGTATTCTGCATTAGATATATGTTGTAACATAGTTATGAGAATGAATGTAATGCCTGATCGCCCCAGTCTTGCAACGATAAATAAATAATTATAAGCAACACAATTTGTGCAAAAGAAACAGTTATCTTCAAGTAATTTTATTTTATAGCTCAACATATATGTTAATTTGCTTTAGAGCCAAATTTTTGATACGTGTAAATTTATGTTAATGGGAAAAGGATCTTTAAGTCTGGAGCAATAGCTCGAGTGTCTACTTACAATTTATCTTTGACTGTGAAAGAGCGTTGAATGCAACAGAACTACGTTACCATCTAGATATTGACTGCACATCTAGATTTCTGGTTTCCTGTACATCGACTATCACTATAATTTATCTCCTTTCTCTTCCACTTGGGAATGGTTTTCGGAAAGAATTATTGGCAGCAGTACCTCTAGTTCCTCTGATTTTCCTCTCGTGGTCATTTCGCGAGAACTACGGGGGCGGAAATAATACGTTGTCCGACACTTCTTGGAGAGTTCTCACTCAGAATTTCAGTGGTAAACATATCTGTGAAGCTTAACTCGTCTGTCAGTGGACGTCGCTGAATGTCTCCGTTAACGCTCTCGCTCTTCCTTAAGGAACAATTGTCTAACTAGGCCACTCTTATTTCCATCTTCACAAGCTCTTCATTTAATCATACGTGCTAACACTCCAACGAGGAACACTCAATATATCAGTCAAACTACATTTTCGTAAGCTACCTCTCTCATGGGCAAATTTACATTTCCTTAAGATTCTTCCCCTGAATCACAAAATAGGTCCTGGTTTCCTACGCAAATGGTTTAATATGTTACACATTTTTTGTAGATGATTACAAAGAGCTGTTACATAGAGACGTGTTCAATTACAACCCCAGAAAAAAAAATATTACACGCTATTAGAGGTTACCAGTTCAATCACGATTTACTGTTACATCAGTGTATATGGTGCACGTGAAACAATTATATTTACAGATTAATAGCAAAAGCGGTTCTAAGTTACCAGGTATCGACTGGTGCTGCAACATCCTTATTAGTACGTCGTGTAGCCACTAGGACTGACATCTCAGACGCTGACTTTGGCATCCAGTCGATCTTATTGATGGGGAATACTCCCCTGGGATACGTTACGACACGCCTTTCGACCTATACACGTAGTTATTCAAAAGGTGTTGGCTGATGAGCCGCACGAGTCTCTTCTCGTCCCTTCATACCCCATATCCTGGCCGGCCACAGTGGCCGTGCGTTTCTAGGCGCTACAGTCTGGAGCCGAGAGACCGCTACGGTCGCAGGTTCGAAACCTGCCTCGGGCATGGATGCGTGTGATGTCCTTAGGTTAGTTAGGTCTAATTAGTTCTACGTTCTAGGCGACTGATGACCTCAGAAGTTAAGTCGCATAGTGCTCAGAGCCACCCCATATCCTGTCGGAACAACGCATCACCTACCCGCTGCAAAATCGGTAAAAGGTCGTGTCTAACAACATTCTACAGGTGCTGAGCGTTGGTTACCGTCTCCTCCAGAAATACACAACTGGCCATTAAAATTGCTACATCAAGAACAAATGCAGATGATAAACGGATATTCATTGAACAAATATATTATGCTAGAACTGACATGTGATTACATTTTCACGCAATGTCGGTGCATAGATCCTGAGAAATCACCACCCAGAACAACCACCTCTGGCCGTAATAACGGCCTTGACACGCCTGGGCATTGAGTCAAACAGAGCTTGGATGGCGTGTACAGGTACAGCTGACCATGCAGCTTCAACACGATACCACAGTTCATCAAGAGCAGTGACTGGCGTATTGTGACGAGCCAGTTGCTCGGCCACCATTGACCAGACGTTTTCAGTTGGTGAGAGATCTGGAGAATGTGCTGGCCAGTGCAGCAGTCGAATATTTTCTGTATCCACAAAGGCCCGTACAGGGCCTGCAACATGCGTCCTGCATTATCCTGCTGAAATGTAGGGTTTCGCAGGAGTCGAATGAAGGGTGGAGCCACGGGTTGTAACAGATCCGAAATGTAACGTACACTGTTCAAAATGCCGCCAATGCGAACAAGAGGTGACGGAGACGTGTAACCAATGGCACCCCATACCGTCACACCGGGAGATGCGCCAGTATGGCGATGACGAATACACGCTTCCAATGTGCGTACACCGCGATGTCGCCAAACACGGATGGGACCACCATGATGCTGTAAACAGAACCTGTGTTCATTAGGAAATATGTCGTTTTGCCATTCGTGCACCCAGTTTCGTCGTTGAGTACACCATCGCAGGCGCTCCTGTCTGTGATTCAGCGTCAAGGGTAACCGCAGCCATGGTCTCCTCGCTGATAGTCCATGCTGCTGTAAACGTCGTCGAACTGTTCGTGCAAATGGTTGTTGTCCTTCAAACGTCCCCATCTGTTGACTCAGGGATCGAGACGTGGCTTCTCGATCCGTTACAGCCATGTGGATAAGATGCCTATCATCTCGACTGCTAGTAATACGAGGCCGTTGGGATCCAACACGGCGTTCCGCATTACCCTCCTGAACCCACCGATTCCATATTCTGCTAACAGTTATTGGATCTCTTCCAACGCGAGCAGCAATATCGCGATACGATAAACCGCAATCGCAGTAGGCTACAATCCGACGTTTATAAATGTCGGAAACGTGATAGTACGCATTTCTCCTCCTTACACGAGGCATCACAACAACGTTTCACCAGGCAAGGCCGGTCATCTGCTGTTTGTGTATGAGAAATCGATTGGAAACTTTACTCATGTCAGCACCAGCATCTTCTTCCTGTCGGTTAAATTTCGCGTCTGTAGCACGTCACATTCGTGGTGTAGCAATTTTAATGGCGAGTATTGTACCAAAGGTGAACGACAGTTGTAGGCTATCCCACCCCAGACCATAAGGCCTGAGGAGGGTTCAGCGTGTCTTGGACGAATACATTGTATGAGACAGATCTGATCAGGCCTACGTCGTAAATGCAAACGACCGTCACCTGCATGCAAACAGAATCTGCTTTCATCACTGAAGATCACGGAATGCCATTCTATCTTCGAAATGATCCTAATCGAGTTGAGCATGTTGACGCTGTTCTGGCGTAAGCACCTACACGCTAACAAAGATGCGAAACGAAAGGTCGGAGAAGGCAGTGAACAGCCGGCAACCAATGGCGCGCGGAATCGGAGCGAGCCGTGCCAGGCGCGCCCCCTACAACGGCTGCATATAAAAGCCGGTACTGCTAGCCCCGGCATCACATGATGGACCCGAGTCTGCAACGTGATTAGTGCTACGCTGTCAGTATCAAGTGTTTCTTTGGACTCTGTGTATACCAAGAACTGCACTGTTTTCACGTCGTCTCTCGCTAGCGACTTTTCGTGTAGTAAAAGTTAAGTATCGTCAGTTTGCTTTCTGGACATAAAACTACTAATGTTATTTGTTAGAAATTGTTGTATAGCATTCCGAGAACGCTGCATCCCGTAGGCACCCTGTTGGCGACGAATGGGCAGGACTCCACAGACGCAGTGAAGTGAGTGGTTGGGGTTGTTTGGGGAAGGAGACCAGACAGCGACGTCATCGGTCTCATCGCATTACGGAAGGATGGGGAAGGAGGTCGGCCGTGCCCTTTCAGAGGAACAATCCTGGCATTTGCCTGAAGTGATTTAGGGAAATCACGGAAAACCTAAATCAGAATGGCCGGACGCGGGATTGAACCGTCGTCCTTCCGAATGCGAGTCCAGTGTCTGACCACTGCGCATCTCGCTCGGTTGACGTGAGTGAATGGTGGGCTAGAGGTGTATGTGCCCTTAGTCCCACTGCTTGTAACCATTTAGGAACAGTTCGTGTTGACACGTCTGGGCCCAGAAGCCCCCTTATCTGTGGTATGGTAGCTGTACGATCTGCCACTCATCCCCTTTGATACGACGATCAAATGGTTCAAATGGCTCTGAGCACTATGGGACTTAACAGCTGAGGTCATCAGTCCCCTAGAACTGCTTGAACCTAACTAACCTAAGGACATCACACACATCCATGCCCGAGGCAGGATTGGAACCTGCGACCGTAGAGGTCGCGCGGTTCCAGACTGAAGCGCCTAGAACCGCTCGGCCACAACGGCCGGCAATACGACGATCGTAGTGCGCTGAGTGGACGTCCAGAATCACGTCTGAGGGTATTAGAATATTCAAATGACCACTGACACCAGCATCGTTCCACGACTGACGCAGCACATCCGACGTGAGTGCCAGTTCTCCGAGAAGACTATCCCGCCACACGGAAGGCCACAATTTGACCCCTTCCAAATACGCTCAGTTGGGTGTAGGAAGCACGAACGCGTCTCCGTGGCATCACCGCCTGCTTTCTTAACATTTCCACCAATTTAAGGTTTCTGGCTGTGAATTTTTCCTATTAAACAGTAGACACAGATGGCACTCCGGTAGCTATACCAATACGCTCTGTATTTGAGGACGAGCCTGAAAACATTGTCAGTAAAGCTAGTGTCCCACACATTGCATATACCGTCACCGGATCAAAATCGACGTCGTCTTTCCGTGTGTTCTAATTTCTTTTTCCCAACAGTGTACTTACACATAACAGATTGCTACGCCTAATAAGATCTAGGCAAACCGTTAGTATATACAACAGCTTCCAGTGTCGGCATGGATAAATAAAGCCCTGTATAGTTTTCAACGGAATTTTGTACCATTATTACTGCAAAACAGTGGCAAGGCTAGGAAACGATGGTGGAGGCCAGTAGCGATCACACACGAGTCTTTCCACAGCTGGCCACAAATTTTCGGTAATCCTGAAAACCGGTGGCCAAGAGCTATTCGACAACTCATCTTCCTGCTCTCAAAAGCAGTTTTGGAAGATGGGAACTGTGTGAAGAGGGTCCCTATCGTCTTGGAACGCAACATCATCACTGGGGAACATATTGTACTGCCAAAATAGTCCAGTAATCCTTGGCAGCATAGAGATGTTTCAGAATACCCATGTGGCCCACGAAATTCTACAACATGGATGCCCAAATCATCACCAAACACTCACCATTTTTTCGCTCTTGACAGCAAATAGTCCGTATCGCAGGCTTGGGAAGGCGTAACCAGACGTAAAGTCAGCCAGAAGTTGAAAACACTATGAAGCAATCAATTCATTGACTTTCTTTAATTACTTCACAGTCCCGGTTTAATGACTGCAGCACAACATAATGCTGTTAGGGGCTTTTGTATCACTGATCTGGAATTCGAACTCGCCCCCACTTCCCTGTTTAGTTTTCTTTGATCTGACAGTGTTCGCGAGTGCACACTCAGTTCTGCAGTGACGTTTTTAGCAGTCGTCCTCTTATTTTTCGTCATAATCCTCACTGTTAGCACACTTTCGTCCGCGTTTTGACTTGGCTGATGATGATTTCCTGCTTTCCGTGTATGCGGTATGAATCTTCGATACAGTCCCTCTTGAAACACCAAACACTTCAGTTCCGTTGGTTAAGGAAGCACCCGTATCAACAATTTGCCCACGTTAGAATTCACTTAATTCTAATATAATGGACCCACAACTGCGCATAACACTGTCCGACCATGTCTAAAACTTGCAAAGTATTTAGGACACTGCACAGGTGTCGTTCATGGTCAAATACAACAGCGCCAGAAGCAGACTGGGCTAGCATCGGTATTTATGCTCAAGCATGCCTTTCTCGCGGAGTTGCCATATTTATGCCCAGCACCGCTATTTTAGAAAATGCTTGGCACCGCTGTCTTTACTTATCTGATTATTAAAACTAGTTTCCGTTATCAACCATCCTTACGGTAGCTGTATACAGCAAATTAGACTATAAAAGAAAAAAATGATAAGGGTGAATTCAACTGAAATATGTCTTTGCCTAAACTATAGTTTATACATAAGTTTTATTATTTATTTACTTATGCATATAACTTTGCTGCGAGGTTTAGGACCATTAGGTTTACTCTTACATCTAGCCACACTTCTTTGTGAGTAAACACTACAATTTTTATGGCACATGAGCAACATATGATAATAACAATGAAAATAATTATAATAATAACAATTATTACTATTATTATCATCTTTACTATTATTATTACCATTGTGGCTATTACGACATTAAGCAGTTCGATTAGTTGAACACAGTACGATTTCACAATTGTGAAGGAAGGGGAAGTGTGTATCACTGACACTGCTATCATAGGTGATAGCAGAACGTGCGTGAAGCAACTAGAAGAACTTACCAGGTACGAGGTCTTGTTAATCGAACTACAGCGACTCTGACATAGATTAGTGAAAATAGTCCCAGTGGTTCAGCGCTACAGAGAGCAGTATCACATCATCTTAGTGGGTACTTGAAATCATTCGCATTGATAAAATCTTCATTTGATATTTATAGAAATCAACCTTACTGGGATATACACGAGTCCTCCACGGATCTACTGCACAGTCATAGACCTTTGTAAATGACGGACTAGTGATAAAATACTAATTTCAGCATAGTGAACTTGTTTAGTGCGTTCACTGTTCTAGTATGAATAATAATTATGCGCAGTATTAAGAATATTGATAGTATGTATGGTAACGAATACGTGGAATATAAGAAATGGCAGTCTGATTAATATTAAGTAATGTCGAAATGTCAGTATTACATCAAACAAAAACATTTATTAACTGTGTACTTAACTATCTATAGTCGTTAAATATTCGAAGAGCCGTGTTTTTATAGACATCAGGTGTTCACATAATTTTGAACGCGAGCAGCTGACCTCTATAAACATGTTTTCTTCTAACAAAAACATACGACAGTAATACATCGTGGAGAAAGATTTGACGGTTTCGGAGGAAGAGCAAGGAATAATAGTGTAAGATTAGCAGAGGAGAGGAAAAACGAAATCAGATATAGAAATGTATGAGGAAAACGCAGAGCGAAAGGCTACTCCAATGATAAAAGGTCTGTAATCTCCTTTTGAATCAGAATGATTTTGGATAATACACAGGTTACGTGGTAGTTTGTTTCAAAGTCGTATGGCTGGAATGCGGAAGGACACTGAGGACAGTTTGGTGGTTGTGCTGAGCTTCAGCCAGGATGCTAGACGTATCTGACTTTGTGTTGCAGTTCTCAAATGATGACAGGTATTTGCTGTTTGAGGACAGGTGTAGAGGACACTAGCGACCAAGAAGCAAACAGAGCGTGTAAAAATCACGGCATGTGTCCAGTAGCATCCGAGATAAACGAGTATCGGAAAGACTGCTATGATCAAACAACCGACTGATGAACATATATCTTACGGAACCAACTGTCGATAGATTCATGTTCGTCACTATTTCGGTAGCACTAAAGTCTAGAAAAACTTTTGTCAATGTTCCGACAGAAATATTTTTCCAAATTTGTGGACTCCAGGTAGGCACGTGAGAGACTTCGTGCAAGCATCTTCTCTTCTTTAGCGGAGGGAGGTTTGCGTGGTGGGAATAATTGAACACCACTGAGAAGAAATATTGGAGGGACTTTGAATGCGAACATTTTAGATTATGCTTCATCGTGACATATTGATATCGAATGAAACAACAAGTTTCCTGTCTTCAGTAACTGTTTATTTATATCCACAACGCTTTCCGAAGGTTCAAAACTCAACCATCAAGTTGATTTACGTGTATTAGTATGACATACGTGGATGTAGTGTTCCGGTTTTCAGGTGGCTTGTGGCACTGTCTAACGGAAAAACAAAAGTACTTTTCTAGAATGTGGTTTTCGGGAGGCCTTTTGACTAAAAACTAAATGAATCTCTAAAGGTGAAAATAAGCAACAAACGGAGAATAACTTCAGTGGTCACAGGCTCCCTACTCTGTCGTAACAGTCACATAACTGTCATATTTTGTAAACAAACATTTTGCTTGGAAACTACTCGTCGCGAAGAACATACAGCAAGTCAGAGAAATTTTTTCGAAATACGGAGAATATATATCGTTGAAACATTACTATTGCGGAACAGGTTTAAAGGATTGTGGCGATCTTTGTTTGAGTTGCTCGATATATTCGTTGGAATAAATGATTCAAGTGGTATACAGATAATTTTCTGTCAAGTTTATGTAGCTTAAGTTTTATTCTCGTTTATGTAGTCAGGTAGCACGTTGCACAATTTAAGTACAATAATTATGTTGCAAACAGTGGTAAAATTATACATGATTTACAGTTCTGGCTGGGACTCAGAGACGGTAAGGATAGGATGGAGGAAGAGAAAGAGTGAATATATATATATATATATATATATATATATATGTGTGTGTGTGTGTGTGTGTGTGTGTGTGTGTGTGAGAGAGAGAGAGAGAGAGAGAGAGCGGCAGAAAAGCAGGCAGACAAGGAAGGATAGGGGGAGATTCAGATACAGATGCTGGAAGGAGTGACTGGAGGAGATCACCGTTTCCCAGAGTAGGCCTACATAGCCTTTAGAACACCTGCTCTGGAAACTAACACATACAAAGCTGCTACGTCAAGTGGTAATGGACAGAAAAAGGAAGTTCCAAGTCACTTACGAGGATTTTATTACTAGTCTAACTGCCAACCAAAAATTCTATTCAGACACACAAAGAAACCGTTCTACTGGCCACTTCCGAGTTCCACAATAAAGAAATTAAATGAAACATTGTTCCAATTCAAATACAACTTAATACTACTAAGCAAGATGGAAGTTCGTCCTTGCCGTAACAAAACAGCTACTCGAGTAAGCCACGGTGAGCACCGTCTGAGACCACGTAACCTAATGCGATGCCGATGACGTGAAGACTTGACGAATCTGCGATCGGCGGTCTTTGGACGGCGCCTCTGCTTCTACTACGAGCGGCTGACCCGATGTGAGCACCTCCCATGCCTCGGCGCGGGCCTATGTAATACGCCCGTTCCTGGATATACTGCTAAATATGTCCCGCCACGTGGCGTGCAGAAGAAAGTAGAAACGTTGATATCGCGTCCTCTGGTGGCGCAAGTGGGGTTGCCTAGTGGCCGCCGATGAGAGTTTGCGTACACTGGTGGACCCGCAAAGCTAACCCCTATTCAGTCCGGGGCCCGCATTACACGTCTGTTTCGCGGGTGGCCGCTGTTCCATGAGCTTGGTGTAGACACATTAAAATCCATTTTGTGGTGGATGTTTAAACCTTTCAGACGCTTTGTGGATAAATAAACAGTGACTGGTAGCTATGAACTTATTGTCTCGTTCGACTGGAGGGACTGTTTCACGAAAATGTACACTGATCAATTTTCGGTGACGTATCACTATGTCCTATGGATTCTTAGGATTTAGTTTAATATCCAGACTTTGCGCCTACCGTGATACTTGTACAAACGAACATTTTCGTTTTTATTTATATAGATGGGTTACATTTGTGTTCAGGGTCAATTGCTTGTTCCTATACTAACCACACATCCCTTTCAGAAGTTCCTGAATTTCATTGCAATTTTCTAGGTTTACAGCTTCCACCCTATTTGCATCCTGTGTCACCCACAAATAAAATTCAAGCAGTGAAGTGCGGATCTTCAGCGCTTTGGAACTACAGGGACAATTTAATTCTTGCTTAGTTCCTTGTATTGTGAAAAGATGAAAACATAGCAAACGATGTTCTCTCATTGTCCTCCTATGCGTAATTGAACAGTTAAGATAATTACACCAGCTGCAACCCTTCGCACATGGGTTTCCGTACAGTTTTCTGTCGTACAGATCTCGTTCTTTCATATTCAATGTATGCACTGTTCGAGCTATAGTAAAATCACTTGTTAGTGTTTATAACTAACTCGAATGTCGCCGTCAGTAGATTACTGTGCTGAATTTTTTTTCGGTTGGTGTTAGGCCTTGTAGAAGTCATTTGCTCTACGTAGGGGCTAAGAGGTAATTGCACTTGTTGCACGTAGAGACTGTTGCACAAAAATAGTGGCGCACTGTTGGACGAGAAAAATGTCCCGTGTTTCCTGGAATAAAGTTCTAATGCTGTACGGCTAGCAGATGCAACAATTTGTGGTTTTGAAATGTCGTGGCAGCTGGAAAGGTATTACAAAGCGGGACAGTACGTTTCTTGTCAAGAAAGGGCCATGTTATTCTGGCCGTATTTGAACCAAATGCAGTGCCACGTCGAGGCTCAATGAAATCGTGCCAACAATCTTAACAAGGCTACCCAGATGTGGACTCTGTTGGTCGGGTACAAAGGAAGACTTTCTCAATTCGATATCCACGTTTTCAGCAACCTGCCGATTATCATCATTGTTTGTACTACAGCCGATAACCTTGTCTGCCGTCTCACGAGTTGAATAACGGAACTGAGTTATTAATGTTGAGGTGTTTCATATTCTAGGAAAAGCACTATTATTGATCTAAGACTAGACACGCTGTTTCATTAAACACATGTAAAGCATAACTTTATTAAACTATATGTTGTTCGTTAGCGTCTCATGTTAACCTTTTCATATTAAAGAAACGGGTGATTTACTTGTTTCGAGTGAAAATTTCAATGTAATGCTTCGTTTTCCACACTGATCTCAAGCTAATTATGATTAACACATTAATAAAAAACCAATCGACTACGGAAGATGCTAAAAATATCTAGTTGCGGTACCCGTTGCCTTACTACCAGTGGTGGAAATTCCCTGCTGCTATAGCCTCTTTTGCAGTAAAAGCGTCTACCGAAATCTAACGTTTTATGTCCCTCCGCAGTCACACATCACGATGACGTGCGAAGTGCAACTAAGACGGAAGTATTTCGATAATATGAAGAGCCACTAATGCTAAACGGAATATCACAAATCAGTAGTGTAAAGAATATGTAATCAACGTCGTATTCTCCGGTATCGTAATCTAATTGGTGCCAAAACCAGTCACAGGCTTAATAGATCATCAGTAAATGCTTAACTTCTTTGAAAAGCCTGCAGATATCGATACGTCTCTTGGACTGTTCACATGCCACTTTTTTATTTTCATCTCTGACGCCACTCTTCTTCAGTACATCTGCACTGCATGAGTGCTGAACTTTGGCTTCGCGGTTGTCATAGCGACAGCGCCTGGGTGACGTCAGCGTTAACGCGGAATCCCCGTCGAGATGGCAGCACTGTGCAGACGAGGGAAATGCACAGCTCCGTCGCCAGATGGCAGGAGCCTCCTTCAGTCTAAGCAGTCTGTGACTGCACGACGATATAGCGAACAGTTGGAACTGCTACACTTATATTACAGCTAGATTTTTCAACCTTATTATCAATGTTAACAGTTCCAGATAGCGTAACGAACCTGCAAGTATCTGACCAAAGGTGGCATTTAGCACAACCCTATACGCGTTCGGGGAGTCGATTACGACTGCAGATTAATTTCAGTTTGTTAAGTGCTCTTATTTAATAGTACATTTGTTAATTCCAAGTTATATAGTGCTTTATGTTATTTCCATAATTGACAGAGACGTCAATTTACATTCCAAATAAACTGTAACGTTGTCTGTGAGATTATATTTGCATAAATTTTGAACATACTCTTTTACTAAGAACTTTTAGAGGCTTGAGTTAAAAGTTTCGAGCTGACAGGCCGTGGTCGATACGTCAAACTTCCTCCTTTACGTATCAACCACGGCCGATCGGCCGGAAGATTTAAGCAAAGTTAATACTGTCCGTGAATGCCTACATTGTATGCTCCACCTTTGGTGACATGGCCGCAGTGTATAGAATTCGAAGTGTAATTAGCTATGTTTAAAATTTCCAAGTAATTAATTTGAATGAAAATGGTACATTCAAACCACTCATTATGCAAGGCATTGATATAGCTACTAGCAATGACTCTTCTCACTTCAGAAAAGAATCAAACTCCCACGTAAAAAACATCTTCAAACATCTTATGAGTCTACAAATCAGTCAATGTGATAAGTTTTTTGGTATAACTAAGTAACTCCTTTATGGAGGAAGATGCGAAACTGTAATTATATTGATTTTATTCGTTTCGCATAATTTAACCATTAACCAATGAAAAAGTCAGAATTTGAAGTTACATTCAGTGAATGGTATATGTCGATGCTGTCTGCCAAACATGTTGCAAACAGAGTAGGTTGTATAGAAATAGTAAATTAAAACGTCGCGCCTGATGTTGGAGCTATACTGCACGAAAAGCGAAACTGTAGTATGCTATAAATGTTCATTCTTTGGGGGGAAATGTTGAGAGAAAAAGTTTCGAAGTGGTGTGAAATTATGAGTAAACTTTTATGGAAATTGCTACATGCTGTCATTCTCAAATACTGGATGAAAATTCTCTGTGTAATTTGCGCCCCATTAGTTTTGTTGCCTCAATACATATTACACATTTTGTAACATTAGATGTTCAACCATTAGCGTAAGATTATACATTTTAATGAGTAGAATGTGTGATATTTTAAGGTCAATAATTACATGAGATACCGTAAATCAAATCTCTGCTACCACTGGAAAACGTTAGTTAGCTAATGTTCTGATTGGATCGACTGAACGTGTTAGCCGTTTAATGGTATAAATAGTAGTTACCCAAAATATGGTTTACGTATTGTCACTTGTGCTGATTTACTTGTATGCTGAAGAATGGATGAGGAAGGTGAGGTAATAACCTGACACAGAGGAGCAAATGTTCAAATGTGTGTGTAATCTTATGGAACTTAACTGCTAAGGTCGTTCAGTCCGAAAGCTTACACACTACTTAACCTAAATTATCCTAAGGACAAACACACTCCAATGCCCGAAGGAGGACTCGAATCTCCGCTTAGACCAGCCGCACAGTCCATGCCTGCAGCGCCCCAAGACCGCTCGGCTTATCCCGCGCGGCACACAGAGGAAAATGGCAGAGGGAAAGATAACAATAATTGCATTCATAAGTGAGATCGTCCTTCTGTCTAGATCTGAACGGTGGATTACATTTAAAGAGAACTAAGTTGGAAGTAATGAGGAGTACAGCACCCCGAAAGCGAATTAGAAAAATATAAACTGAACGATTCTTAAAACTAAATGAGGTAAAATAGTATTATTTCGGGTCCAGAGTATCTTAAAAACCTTCTCCTTCTTCCAACTTCTTTAAATGTAAGTAGCCGCTTCCAAATGGAACATAATACATTTTTGATCACCCTCAACAGCAAGTGTTAAGCTCCCTGCTTTTATATACTCTCGGGTATTCCGCTCATCCACCTTTTATTTGGTGTACTGCTCTTCTTGCTTCCTTGTGTGGCCTCATATATCAGCTCTGTTTTCGGTTTTCTTCTTTCTTGCAGTAGTGTCACATCCTATATTCTTTAGTTTCTTAGGTTCGCTGTTCTTTTATTCATAGTGAATAAGTTCATTTCTTTCCTTACTTACTGACGTGTTGATCTATCTGTCAACGTGCAGTATGCTATTGCTCGCGTTTATGTAATTTCCATTCTTTCTGTCTTTGGCATGTCGTTTAGTATTCCTCCAATACTAATATCCATACAGCAACGTTGGTACTGAAACCATCTGTTTTAGTTCAAGCAGTGTAGATCTTCTGCTACTTCCGTTTGATTGTGCCACATAGATATCAAAATGTTTGCTCCTCTCTAGTCATATCGTCGTGTGATAAGTGAAATCACACCGAAGATAGCTCAAAGGGATCTGATAAATTGTTCTATTCCGTTGTTATTAAAGATTACTTTGGCTGTCACTGGTCCATATCTACCGAATACGAAGACTTTTGTTTTTGATGTGCAGATATTTGTATTATTACCTTTGCTACTTCTCAAACAGCTACATCTCACACTGAGAACGTCTTCGGTTCCAACTGGAAGCACTTGTTTGCAAACAAAAAGCATTGTGTTCACAATCACATTATTACCTTAAAGCGATTCAGTAATTATTTTATCCACATTTGTTTATAGCATCGTTAACATATAACATCCTTCATACATATATTTTTAGATCAATAATATTGCTACAACTCCTTATTTCTTGCCCTCAACTTTCCTAAGACTGAAATTTTTTTTCCATGTTGCTTAATTCATAGACAATGATTCGTTGTCACATGTACATTCATTATTTTTTTATATCTTCCTGTGTTCTTCACCGATTCCTCACATCATTTAATGTTGACATACTTTGTTGTTGGTGCTCATCGCCGTTTTTATAGCTGATGCACGGTGTAAAAGATAAAACGCAAAATTTTTCTTGTAAGTTATCTATCCACACATTGAGAGATAGCAGATATTTTCATCTAGGACACGTGAATTTCGATTTCTTCTCTGAAATATAGGAACTGTCTACAAAATGTTTAAAGTCAAAAGTACACATAATGGTAAATTTACTACTATATTAAATGAAAATTAAGGTATTTTTCAAGAATACTATCATTCAAAAAAGGGTTTTACAAATGTATTAACATGAAATGATACTCGTCGTATAGTTTAACGTTATTTGCAGTTAGTCTTTTTTACACAAAGTACCAATAGTTCATGCCTGTGTAGTTATTAGACAGATAGAATTACTTCACTGTTATATGAACTCCTTGTAATATTGTTCGTCTTACAGTAAGGAGGATTTCCTGAGGGATGGCTACCAGTGATCTATGTGAGACTTCGAACTTTCCACATAAGAAAAGTTTTTCAGTCAAGAACATGATTTTCTCTCATTTACTGTCAAAATATGGGCCTTTTTAAGTGTTGCCGACGTAACGTACCTTTTCCTTAAACCTAAAGTGACCTCTTAATACTCTTGACACAAGATAAAAGTGTCGGCTGCGTGAGAACTGAAACACACTCGGCGGTCACCGATACGGTGCACCTAAAATTTGATGAAATTGTGGAAGAACCGTAATCGTAGAACTTCTGTAATTACTAGTCGTCAGTAACGATCAATGCGGGCGTATTTAAGCTTATTAGTAATTCAGGAAATAATGTCAGCCAATAACGAAAGTCTCCATCTGAAATTAATTCTGTAAATAATCAAAGAGAATATGTTAATTTTTATGTACATAAAATTACGTATCTAATAAACATAAGTTACATTTTAAAGATAACGAATACATAATTTTCAGCGGTACAGACGTTTCATCAACAGAGTAAGATCAGAGCATCCAGATGTTATAGTTCCCACATCGATAACACACAAAGCAGAACGATGACAAAGAAGACCACAGTGTCTACATTACAAAAGAAACAATTGTCTGTAAATATTCTTTGGCTTTGTCGCGTAGATGCGAGCTGTACATCCAGTTTCGTACACCGACAAATCTCCGTGTCCCATGTCTCTGTTTTTTTTTACGTCATATTGACAGAATGCACAAATACATTGCATCAAATTTTTCCAAGAGGTGTTACAACATTCATATCACACAGCAAGCTCCACTACCCCTAACGGTTATATGAAATGAAAATGTATTGATGCTCTGATTTGACTAAGCTGTTGGGATTTATATAGCGTTCCATGGGTAGCAAACACCTTGAAATTTAACACCGTGTAGCGAAAAAATTACTTTCAATCTATGACCGGCGTTCCTGAAATTCCACCATGGAAGTCCAACAATATAGCGTTACAAAGTATATAACTTTGCAGAAACAGTGGTGGTGGTTAGTGCTTAACGTCCCGTCGACAGCAGAAACAGTAATTTGCCCAGTATCTAACACATTTTCACTTTATTTGTAAACTTTAACTCGTATTTCTGTATGTAACAGTGGTTGCAAGGTAGATGAACGTCACTCTAAAACTGTTAGTGCATTATTGAACAATTTATCTCACAGTGAGAGTAAGAGTGAGTTACTGTGAATAATTCAGCGATAGGATCATTCAGTCAGGAGTGAAACCAAATCAACCACATCAAATACAGTACGTACCGAAAATTCACAATCACAAGATATCAGTAAATAGTACAGAAAGTAGCTGACCAGATTATTCGTTATTAACGCGAGACAAAAATCCAGTAATAAATTGTGGGAGGAACGCTATAGTAGACGCAGAAAACACTTGCGGTGCAGTATGGATCCCATATCAGTATTAATACACTGAAGAGCCAAACAAACTGTTTCACCTGCCTAAGATAGCGTAGGGCCCATACGAGCACGTAGAAGTGCCGCAACACGACGTGGCATGGACTCGACTAACGTCTGAAGTAGTGGTGGAGGGAACTGACACCACCGATCCTGCAGGGCTGTCCATAAATCCGTAAGAGCACGAGGGGTGGAGATCGCTTCTGAACATCATGTTGCAGTGCATCCCACATATGCTCAATAATGTTTATGTCTGGGGCGTTTGGTAGCCAGCAGACGAGTTTAAACTCAGAAGAGTGCTCCTGGAGCCAGTTTGGAACAATTTTTGACGTGTGGAGTGTCGCATGTCTGCTGGAATTGGCGGAGTCCGTCGGAATGCACAATGGACGTGAATGGATGCAGGTGACCAGACAGGATGCTTACGTACGTGTCACCTGACAGAGTCGTATCTAGACGTGTCAGGGGTCCCATATCAGTGCAACTGAACATGCCCCACACCATTACAGAGCCTCTAGCAGCAGCTTGAACAGTCCTCCGCTGAGATGAAGAGTCCATGGATTAATGAGGTTGTGTCCATAACCGTATACGACCATCCGCTCGATATAGTTTGAAACGGAACTCTTCCGACCAGGCAACATGTTTCCAGTGACCAAAAGTCTAATGTCAGTGTTGACGTGACCAGTCGAGGCGTAAATCTCTGTGTTGTGCAGTCATAAAGTGTACATTAGCGATCTTTCGGCTCTGAAAGCCCATACCGATGGTGTTTCATTGAAAGGTTCGCACGCTGACAGTGTCAGCACTGAAATCACCAGCAGTGTGTGGGTGGATTGCACTTCTGTCATGTTGAACGATTCTCTTCAGTCACCGTTGGTCCCCTTTTCGTAGGATATTTTTCCGGCCACAGCGATGTCGGAGATTTGATGTTTTACCGGATTCCTGATATTCACGGTACAATTGTGAAATTTTCGTACGGAAAAATCCCCACTTCATCGCTACCTCGGAGATGCTGTGTCCTATCGCCCGTGCGCCGATTATAACCCACGTTCAGACTCACTTAAATCTTGAAAACCTGCCATTGTAGCAACAGTAACCGATCTAAAACCTGCGCCCTAAACTTGTTTTATATAGGCATTGCTAATGGCAGCGCCGTATTCTGCCAGTTTACAGACGCATGTCTGTACCATTTTCTATGGCGCTTCAGTGTATTATCTAAATGGAAGAGCACGTACGTAATTGGGGATGAAATGGGAGATACGATAGTGCGTGGAGAATTTGAGGGAGAGATGAAAGACCTAAGTCGAAACAAGGCGCCGGGAGTGAACAAGGTTCCGTCGGAGCTCCTGATGGCCTTGGGAGGGCCAGCCATGACAGATTTCTTCCATCTGGCGTGCAAGGTGTCAGAGACAGGCGAAATAACCTCAGGCTTCAAGAAGAATATAATAATTCCTATTCCATAGAGCAAAGATGATAATAGGTGTGAATATTAACGAACTATTAGTTTCGTAACTTAGTGTTGCAAAACACTAACACGAATTGTTTACAGAAGGATAGAGAAACTGGTAGAAGCCGACCTCAGGGTAGGTCAGTTAGGATTTCAGAGATATGTAGGAACACGTGAGGCAACGTTCCCTTCGCCTAGGTTAAGGAAAGCCAAACGTACATCTCCAGCATTTGTACACTTAGAGAAAGTTTTGACAATGTTCACTTAAATGCTCTCTCTTAAATTGAAAAGGTTTCATGGGTAAAGTACAAAGAACGAAAGCTATGATTTGAACAGAAGCCATATGGGAATTATATAAGAGTCGAGGGGCTTGAAATGAAATTAGTGGTTGAGACAGGGTAGAGACAGGGCTGTAGCCAGTCCCCGATGTTATTCGATCTGTTTATTGAGCAAGCAGTAAAGGTAACAGAAGAAAAATCTGGAGTTGATATTAATGGCCAGATAGAAGAAATAAAAACTTTGAGGGTTGCCGATGATATTGTAATAGTATCAGAGAACACAAAGGACTTGGAAGCGCAGTTGAATTGGATGGACATGGTCTTGAAAGGAGGCTATATGAACATCAACGAAAGCAAAATGAGGATAATGGAATTTCGTCGAATTATATTAGCTGATGCTGAGGGAATTTGATTAGAAAATAAGACAATTAATGTAGTAGCGAAGTAACTGATGATGGATGGCGTAATAATGTATAAAATGTAGACTGGCAACTGCAACGAAAGCGTTTCTGAAGAAGAGAAATTTGTTAAAATCAAGTATAGATTTAGGTGCCAGGAAGTCATTTCTGAAAGTATTTGAAGTGTAGCCATGTATGGAAGTGATACATAGACGTAAACAGTTTAGATAAGAAGAGAACAGAAGCCTTTGAAATGTGGTGCTACAGAATAATGCTGAAGATCAGATGGTTAGATGACTTAACTAAAGAGGAGGTACTGAATAGAATTTGGTAGAAAAGAAATTTGTGGCACAGCCTGACAGAGGAAGCGACCATTTCATAGGACGCATTCTGAGACCTCAAGGGATCACCAATTTAGTACAGGATGGAAGCGAGGGTGGAGGGGGAGGGTGAAAATCGTAGACGAAGCCAGAGAGATAATTTCTGTGAGGATATTCAGATGTATTTAGGTTGCAGTAGTTAGTCGGAGGTGAAGAGGCTTCCACAGGACAGAGCAGCATGGAGAGCTGCACCAAACCAATCGTTGGACTGGGGATAACAACACAAAAACAACATGGACTCAATAAAAGGAACAGAAGAGAGAAGAATGACTTTTTTGAGTTTTGCAAATAAATTTCACCAACTTATACAATTACACTGTTTCAGTATGACAAGAGATGCAGGTACACTTGGAAAACAAAGTAACAGTCCAACCGGATTACACCGCGGTCATATAGACACAAAATCATGTACTGGATTGTAAGGTGTGCCTAGAAACCGATATGGATTTGGGTGATAAAGAAGAATGGGCTGAAGAGTGCAATCAGGAGGAATCAATGTGAAAAGAAGTTGGGTGCTGAAGTTTTGGGCAATGATTATATATGCTGGAAGTATGGAATACTGAACTGAATACCACAAGGCCACTTCCGTTGCTGGGAAAGGGACTAGTCTAAAAAGGCTAACCACAGAAGATTAAAATTGAGATCCACTATGGTTCGTTAGTTTTAATGCAGTACATAAATGAATTATTAACTGACAGGATTACCGTCAGGACTGATAACACTGGTAGGGAAATAGACATAAAGGTAAGTGTAAGAGGGGAGCTGGCCACCAATGAATTTTCTTTGTTTTTTGTGTTTGGTAAGTTGTTTGTTTTACACATAGTTAGATCCACACGTAATTCAGTGTTAGACCACTCTGCATTGTAAATCCTTAAAGATTACAAATTACACTTTGTAAGTAATAAAAATTAGTTTACTGCTTAAGCTCTGCGTTTTAGGTAACCATAGCAATTACTTTTCATGCGAGTACAATGTTACATGCACAAACGTAACAAACTATGTAATTATAGTTGTTGTTTTTTACTCAGTAGCACGTTCTATATCATGATCAGAGGCAAGTGTTTTCTGTTATTATTGACAAAAGGGAAAGTTACTTACGATAAACATAAACATGTTTTATATAAGCTCGACGAAGCATCGAAGCGATATTTAATAATTTTTTGTTTCGCATTCTTTTTACATTTCACAATAGAAATCAATTTTCCAACAAAACCTGAATAAAACATTGACAATATCAGTTCTGCAATATTTGTAAGTGCTGTTTAGAGACAGAAGGATAACTATGTGGTACACAATTGTTCCATAGGTTACATAGCCGTTCATACTCGTGTATTCCTACTCAGCTTCTAGACAGTTCCCCACTTTCAATTTCTGAGGGACTCTAGTAACACGGTGATCGCATACCTACACAAAGCAATCGATATGAAGTGAAGCCTAATAGATATGCAACACACCTAATATACATATAACGCAGGTACTATCTTAACTGACCAAGGATATTAGAAAAACTACCGTAGTTAGGCTTACATGTATGTGAAAGGTTACGGTTGCGTATGGTAGAGATAATATGGGTACAGGGAAGGTAAATAAAGGGTGACTAAAGAAAAAAAAAAGGTCGGTGGGAGGATTGTTTCAGCATAAAGGAAAGTCAAAATAAACTTTCTATGAAACTAAAAGTAAGGGCGTCAGTATTAGTAGTGTAGAAGATATTTGATTTTTATATGCAGAGGACAGAACGAATAGGTAGAAGTTGTACTCTGAAGACCTGTGCGAGAGGAAGAACTTCTCTTATGACATAATCGAAGAGGATACGCGGGTCGATATGGAAGACATCGAGAATACAGTTTTAGGGTTAGAGTTTAACTGAATTGTAGAAGGCTTGTGATAAAATAAGACAGAAGTATTACATAAAATACCTTGCGAATTTCTAAAATAATATGTGACGTGGCAGCCAAACGACTGTTTAATTTAGTGTGTAAAATTTATGAGACTAGAATCACACTATCATACTTTCGGAAAATTACCATCCACAAAATCCTGAAGATAGCAACGACAAATAAATGCGAAAACTATCATTTAGTCAGCCTAACGGATCTTGCAGCTAAATTTATGACCATAATTCTGGTCAGAAGAATAGAAAGGAGAACTGAGGCTCTGTTAGATGATGAGGAGTTTTGCTTCAAGGAAGGTGCAGACAGCAGGGCGGTAGTTCTAACGTTGCACTACGTAATGGAAGACAGATTTACAGAAAAATCAAGGCACTTTCAAAGGATCTGTCGACCTAGAAGAAGCTTTAGACAGTGGAAAGTAGTAGAAGATATTCGAAATGAGAGTAAGCTACAGGCAAAGACAGGTAACATGCAATACTCACAAGTTCGGAGCGAGAAGAATAAAAATGAAAGACTGAAAAGAAATCACTACGATGGAAAGGGTATGGAACAGGGATGCAGGAAGGGAATAATGAGCACAGAACATGTATTGCGAGTAAACCGAAGATAGACGGGGGTAATAAGTATTAGCAGAAATCAGATTAGCGAATATCTTCACTGTGGACCACGAAGTAGATGAAGTGAAGGAATTCTGGTAGCTTGGAAGCATGAGGAAGGAATCAAAGACATAATAAGCAGATGAGCATAGGCCAGGAGGTCGTTCTTCGTTAGAATAAGCCTGTCATTAGCAAACATCAGTCTTAACTGGAGGAAGATGTTTCTGTGAACGAGCGTTTGGAGCACAGTATTGTTTAGTTGTGAATCATGGATACTGGGAAAACCGGAAAGGAAGATATTCGTAGCATTTCCGATTTGATACTAAAGAACGATGTTGAAAATTGGATGGAGTGATAATATAAGGAATAAGGAGGTTTTCCACAGAATCAACGAAGATAAGAACACATGAGAGATACTGAAAAGATGCGAGACAGTACGACAGGACATTTGTTAAGGCAACAGGGAAGAACTTCCATGGTACTGGAGGTAGCTGTAGCTGATAAATACTGTAGGGGTAGAGAAAGGTTATATAGATCCAACAAATAATTGAGAAACTATCGTGCAAGTGCTGCTATAAGTTGAAAGGCGGATACCGGACAGGAATTTGTGACCGGCAACATACTATCAGTCAGAAGACTGGTGTCTCAAAAGAAAAAACTATAAAAAAAGTTCCTTCGAAATTTTTAAATTACTTCATGACACCTGAACGACAATACATGTTTGTGATTAGGATTTAAGAGAAGCAACACATACAACCTGCTTTCGGAATAATGTCACCCACACAGACCCAAAGACAGCAAGGGCAGATGGATGTGAGAACTATCGCACGATCAGTCTGACAATTCGTACATACTAGTTGATGTCCAGAATAGTATACAAAACAACGGAAAAGAAAACTGGATATATGTTAAATGACGATCAGTGTCGTTTTAAGAAATGCAAACGTACCGAAGAGAAACATCTGACATAATGCTTAATAAGGGAAGTAAGTATCCATCTGTAGCATGGCATCTCAGACGCTTCCATTCTCCTCTTTTGCAATTTTCTAACACATCATGATTCACTACCATACAAGACTGTGTTCGAGGCGACCATTACCTGGAACTTATTCCTCAACTTAAGGCCAATGTTTGATAGTAGCGGACTTCTTTTACGCGGACGCAAGAGTGCCCTTTTTTCCTGTATTAATCTGCTTTCTATGTCGTGTTTGTTTCGTCCATCATCTGTTATTTTGCATTCAAGGGAGCAGTAGTCCTTCACATCATCTAATTCGAGATCACGAATACACAAGAACGACAAAGAAAGAATAAGAACAGAGAAGCAATAGAGAATTCCTCGAATAAAAAATGGGGTAAGTCAAGGATGCAACTCTTCCCGTCAAGTTTTCTACCCATGTATCGAAGAAGTAAAAAAGGAAATGAAAGAAAACTCTAGAAGTACTATTAATATTCAAGTTTAAAGTATGTCAACAACACTAGCTGAAGGCATTGCATTATTAAAATGTCGAATGGAGTAAGAATGGTACAGCACAGAATGTAGACCGAGAATTTCATAAAAGATAGATTTCACGAAATGCAGATACATAGGAACGTATTACAAAAGACTGCAATTAATGTGACAAAGATATTCCAATTCTTTATTAGGTGTCTTACAAAACACGAACCAACTCATGTATACATGCTTACGTAAGCTCATTGCTTTATTCGAAAAATCTCCCACTACGTACTTATTTATTTCTTCTCGTAGAATACGAATGGAATGCGGCCTTGTCTTTTTACACAAGTAGTTGTCGAGCTAACGCGTCTGTTACTCGAAAACAGAATCTCGATTTTTTTTAAAAGACATCATATTCGCCATTGATTATACAATTTTTTAATTCACTATTGCATTTTCGGCCTTGAGGCTATTGTCAATGTGGTGTACTGCGAAAGTCAAGCTTTGGAAGTCCTTTGGCATGAACACATGTCACCGTCGTATCTGAGCCTTTTAAATTACTCTACATGACAATGAAACCCGAGCATTAGAAATTAATCAGAGTCTTGGATATCGGGCAACGACTGGTAGGGAACACGGAAGCGGGGCCGGGTAATCATATTAGTCTCGCGGAAAATGGCGAATAGATTTAAGATTTCACGACAAATAGTTCTGGAGCCACTTGTGGAAGGTCAGTAAGCACTACAGTTTTCTTCAAACTGATACATCTGTACGCTGAGGCAGGGCGCGGCGTCCAGGATGCGTCGTCCATTTGAAACATCTATGACACATAGTGTTTGGCGGTGGTGGTTGTGGGCAGGGGTGGGGGGGGCGGAGGGGTGGAGGAGAGAAATACACTGAATCCCTCTGGTTACGTCCATGGTAGTGTCCAGTATATTAAAGTAAGGACGACGTTTCTCACAGGTGCATAGCACTACAATTTCTTGAAACATTGTGATCTGAAGGTGTTGCCGGTACAGGATTTAGTATATGAACTGACCTCACGATTATGTCCCATGAAGTGTCGACGGGATTCGTGTCGAGCGATCTGAGTTGCCATACCATTTGCTCGAACTATTTAGAATGTTCTTTAATACAATCGTGGACAATGTTGTTCCTGTGACGTGTCTCATCTCCATCCATAAAAATCCCATTCTTGTTTGCGAACATGACACCTGTAAACTGCTGCAGATGGTCTCCATGTAGCCAAACGTTACCGTTGCCAGTCAATGATCGTTTCAGTTGGACCAGAGGACCCTATCCATTGCATGAAAACGGATCTCTCTGAATTGTGACGCCACCATCAGCTTGCGCGGTGCCTTGTTGCAACTTGGGTCCATGTCTTCGTGGGGTCTGCGCCACATTCGAACCCTTCCATCAGCTCTTACAGAATGAAATCAGGATTCATCTGAATAGGGCACAATTCTCCAATTGTCTAGGGTCCAACCGATATGGTCACGAGCCCACAAGAGGCGCAGAAGGCGGTGTCGTGCTGTTAGGAACGGCACTCGCGTTGGTCGTTTGCTTCCATACACCAATAATGCAAATTTTGCCGCACTATTGGAACGGGTACGTTCCTCGTTCGTTCCATATTCTTGTCTGCGGTTACTTCACGCAGTATTGATTGCCTCTTAGCACTGGCAAATTTTCGAAAACACTGTTGCTCTCGGTCGTTAAGTGAAGCTGTCGGCCACTGCGTTGTCCGTAGTGAGAGGTAATTCCTTAAATTTGGTATTCCCGGTACACCCTCGACACTATACGTCTCGGAATATTGAATTAACTAACGATTTCCGCTAGCGAATGTGCCGTGAGTCTAGCGCAAACTACAATTCCCCGTTCAAAGTGTGTTAACTGCCACCGTTGCGCCCATAATGACATGGTAACCTTTTCGTGCGAATCACCTGGGTACAAATGACAGCTCCGCCAATGTATTGCCCTATTATAACATCTGCACTAGATGTTACCACATCTGTACATCTTAATGTCGCTAGTTCATGACATTTGTGAACTCAGTGTGTTACAGTCTTTCTCTCGTTAAGACTATATCATTATTGAGTTTATACATGCGTGGTGAGCTATAAATACATTGCAGGGAATAAATATTGTTCATATAGTATTAAAGACTGCGGATGCAGATTAGAATAAATCTATCTAAGGATAACTGTTGTTGAAATCGTGGGAAATGAAATGCTGTGTGGTTATGACCTCCCCTTCTGGTAGACCGGTCGCTTGGTGCAAGTCTTTCTAGATGACGCCACTTCGGCGACTTGCATTCGATGAGGATGATGTGATGACGAGGACAAGGCAATACCCAGCCCCGAGCGGAGAAAACCTCCGACACTGCCGGGACTCGAACCTGGGCACCTTGCATTGCATTTGCTGCAGTGACGAACCAGCTATGGAGACGGACGTTTAATTGGTGAGGTTATCAAATAAAAATCTTGAATTTACATTTCACACCAGTGCTCATAAAGAATGTCTACTGGAACTATGCATGCTATCCTTCTAGGAGAAACGTAGCAATGTTGTCGACAATGTATGCGATATCTATGGAGGCATGGTACCGTTCTTCGATAGATGTTGTAGCCCATACCCTCGTTAAGACGTGCATTTATACCATGTACTACTGCGCCAAAAATTTTAGCAAGATGGTATTAACTCAGCCGAGGACTGTTTGTAAAAACATCCACGATACGTGGCAACATGACGTTACTTGAATGCAAGGAAATGGATTCACTATGCCGAATGGTGGTTCATAATGTTTAAATGTTTCCCCTGTAAAGCAAAACGTGTTTTAATTCCTCGTCCTTGACGTACCAATGTTTGTGTGCTTTACGTAATAACGTGATCGTTGACTGGTCCTACTTCTGTAATATGTGCATTTCGTTATTAAATCTTTGGAGCTTCAATACAGATGTTTGTGAGCAAGGCTGCGATGTCTGGTCATGCTTGCTACAGTAAGAGCAGAGAAAGATGGAGTCTATGATACAGAAATTTTGCGCCATTGATAGACTCCCTACGACACAAGAAAAAAGTCGCCACACATCGCACGATGTTTTCCAGATCATCTGTCAGCAAATTTGACACGTCGCAAACGTCACCTAAAGTAAAACGGATTACTGACCGAATGTAGCAGCTTGAAGAGCATACCCTAGTAATAATCTGATTGTACTTCAAGGTGGTGTAAAACACTGTATGGTATGGATCAGTCATAACAGTGAGTTCTTTCTCGAGTCTTCGACGGCAACCCCTGCAATTTTCATTCTTTGTGCGTCATCCACTGCAAATGTTTACCAGTCTCTGCACTATCTATGAAGTTGTCCCCGCACCAGTGACATACGTTGTATTTTGATAGTCTGCTCTGCATGAGCAATAAGACATTTGTCGCAGTTGCCATTCGTTGGCTGAGAGCATCAGTAAGGTCATTACTTACAACTATAAAATTTATTTCAGCCGGTTTCATAAAAATCATGATTATGTACTCCGATTTAGAGTCTCCATTCGAATCCAACAGCTCATTAATATTTCTTTACCGTCGGTACCAATACAGTTAATGGACAATTTTACGGGTAATGACATAACTTAACTTTATACTTCTTTACCCCTATTTCCACCTTTGAGTACGTTGTTCCCTCAGTAGTTTTGCAGTCTTACTAGATATTCACTTGGACCTATATGGGAAGAAAAGATCCGGACACTCGGTCTTCTACGTAATCGATACCAGTTGAACATTGGAGCGTCATAGGAAGTAAATCAAGATAACGATGAAGAGACAGAACTCCAGAATAAACATTTTGTTGACAGTCGTTAACTTCCCTTGCTCTGGAAAAATTTTCAGTACAAAAAAGAAAAAAAGAAAAGTTGTGTAATACCATTGTTCAATTATAGATTATGACAATTATCAAACGTCATAAATTAATTATAAAATCTAAAATATGTTATCGTTCATTCCTAACACAATGAGATACAAAAAGGAAATGCCACACTCTAGAATTTCCTATTGTACAAATTGTTGCAGTAATTGCTGGCTCTAACAATGAGAGATTTATTCGAATAATTCTTTGAAGGACAGTTTCTGGAGGGTAAAGGAAACACTGTTGCGCAAACAAAATTGACGGTGTTGGTGAGATGAGATCATCTCTGTGATATAGAAATGAGCATCGCGGAAACTGACTCGGAAGTCACCAATGACACTAACAGTCCAAGTATTATGATTGTCAACGATGAAAAGGAAGGAGTGAAGGCTAATCGTCACGTCGATCGAGAAGGAACTGCTGGAAACACATAGTTCGCTGTTTCGCCTTTACAAAAGACTGCTACATTGCGCAGTTCAGATCTCACATTACTATCGCTTCGAAATTTATCTTTTCGTATTGTTAGGACAATGATAGCTCAGAATCTGACCGAATAGTATATTTACAGTCAGCGTGTAAGGAAACCTGTGCGGCTGGTCCCGGCGGAGGTTCGAGCCCTCCCTCGGGCATGGTTGTGTGTGTTTGTCCTTAGGATAATTTAGGTTAAGTAGTGTGTAAGCTTAGAGACTGATGACTTTAGCAGTTAAGTCCCATAAGATTTTACTCACATTTGAACATTTTGTAAGGAAACTTTGTTGTAAGAAAAAGGAAATTTCATTTCAAACGCAAAGTTTCTTGATTACGCTTCACGGCGTCTGCTATGGAAATCGTGTGATACCTCACGCATACTGTCAGCAATCTCTGTTTATGTGCTTCCGCAGCGCATTTCGAAAATTAAACTATCATGATCAGGTAGATTTATGCCGATTAATATGGCATGTGTTTGTCGTGTTGAGACTTCGGAGCAACATGTGACCTGTCTAGTAGAGAAAAACAAAACATTTGAGTATATGGCTCTATGCTTTGTGGAGCTCTTTCACTAAAGGACGTACAAAAATGTGAATGTGAAAGTAAAATACAAAACCTGTGATTTCTATAATGGTGCCAGTCTCCTTTCACTTTCATTTGGTCTTGTGTGAACATTTCTTAGTGAATTATATCTATTTCTGACTGATTCAACAGCTTAGTGTCAAAACAGGCTCTTGTCAATAGACGTGAGCAGACATTGAAAAAAGTCGAACAGTGAGAAGTACAGTCAGTATGCGACGATCCTAACAGCAGCAGCCAACGTGATAAAATTGGAAAACCACTGCCAACCAGTTCTAGAATTAAAGGTTTGGTAGCAATTGAACATGGTTCGACAAATATAAATTTATCTTCTTCAGAAGAAAAATGGACGCGTAAAATCACGTATTGACATTAACAGATGTTGAAACCATGAGGCCCTTATTTAGTACAACACGCATGCCATCCACAGACACAAACCTTTAAAACGGATAACTCAGGGAAGTAGCCCATTTTGTAGGGCGTAGTCGTAAAACTGGCTCCAGCCATCTTTTGGCATACGAAATGTTTGCTGGAGTCAATGTAATGTGCGTTCCATTTCAAAGTCTTACACAAAGCCCTACACTACTGGGCTGCTACCTTCAGTTTCGCATTTTAACTGTTGATATTAGTGGGTGACACGCAAATTGTACAGTAAAAGACCTCATGGCTTGAACATTGGTGTATGTCAGTATGCGGTTTCACGAGTCCGTTTTCCTTCTGAAGAAGACAAGTTTATATCGGTTGTGGAAATATATACCATCAGCCATCAGCCTCAGTAACGTCTTCTTCTAGCCCTAATACATCGAACGACTGGAGTTTTCCAGGCGTATACGTGCATAATACAATAACCACTGTACTGACTGGATTCCGCAGACGTCTTTCGAACAGTATGTGCTCTCCACACAAGTCACTGCCTCAGAACAACAGGAACTTACGTCGAGACAGCCCTCGCTGACTCAAGTTACCTGGCAGCCCTGCAATGCAATGCTGCATGCCGGCTGGGCTAGCATACACTGAACATGGCCCGATTCGAGTGGAAGGAACGTGAGACTCCCTCGAGTTGTATCCAGGAACCTCGGAGAATGGCTGGAGTGCCATGGAATGGCAATCATAACACATCCTCGCCTTCGCTGATCCATTTCAAAGCCCGAAGCCATCAAGGGTTCATGGGTAGCTAAGAACTCGTAGATCAGCTGTTGTACCTAGTTGCCGGCCGATGTGGCCGAGCGGTTCTAGGCGCTTCGTCTCAGAGGTAGCAAACGCAAACTACGTTCTCAGTTATTTACCGGGTGTATTCCAATCTTCGTTTTCTTCTACAGATTTTACCTTCTACAGCTTCCTCCAGTACCGTTGACCTGGAACCGCGCGACCGCTACAGCCGCAGGTTCGAATCCTGCCTCTGGCATGGATGTGTGTGATGTCCTTAGGTTAGTTAGGTTAGTTAGGTTTAAGTAGTTCTAAGTTCTAGGGGACTGATGACCACAGATGTTAAGTCCCATAGTGCTCAGAGCCATCATCAGAAGTTAAGTCCCATAGTGCTCAGAGATATTTGAACCATTTTTTTTGGTTCCTAGTTGTTTATGCTGTTCGATGTGGCCGCAGTAGCTTAGCCACACATTCAACCTACACTGCACGGCATCGAAGACGTGCTGCTTCTAGCTGAAACATGACGGTTACTTCCACAGTAGGGTGACTCTTATTTGACCGTTATTGAAATTTTTGATAATTTTTCCTGGGCTAGCTTCCAGTTTGATTCGATCCCATGTAAACCGAGATAAATTTGGGCTCAGTAGGATAAGGAGGAACAACTGCTCGAAGCCTTCAAAAGCGGAAAAATCTGGAAGAAAAAAGTATTCAAATGTGTGTGAAATCTTATGGGACTTAACTGCTAAAGTCATCAGTCCCTAAGCTTACACACTACTTAACCTATCCTAAGGACAAACACACTCACACACACGCATGCCGAAGGGAGGACTCGAACCTCCGCCGGGATCAGCCGCACAGTCCATGACTGCAGCGCCTCATACCGCTCGTCTAATCCCGCGCGGCAAGAAAAGAGTATTACGCGACATATTACTCCTGCATCATAAATTCATTACCTATTGTGGACTATTTGTTTACTTCGTTTTCCGTAACTGAATGTGTTCTCGTTTCACAGAGCACAATGGATGAGTGAGAGACGGATCAATGAGCCAAAGTTTGGTAGTGACACCGTGGAGCGAGCTGTGCCGATTCACTCCACACTGACCCAGCTGATCTCAAGTTTGCGGGAAGGTAGCAATTATAAAGTATGTACATAGCTCTCACCTTTTGTTCGTCCACAGGAGATACTACATTTTGTTGGATGTTACTCCCACTAAATAACAGAAAATAAACAGATATTTTTCAAACACATTTGTAAACTGTAAATGAGTAAATAAGTTGTGCGTCAAAGCACCAAATTAGATGTGTGAGGAGATATAATTTATTGGGAAAAAGTACGCTTCCAGCCACAAAAGCAGAGGAAATGAGCCCAAAAATGAAAGCTTTGCATCAGCAACGGTATCAACTACGAAATCATTCTGAAAGGTCATCGGAGTTTGATAAGCGAAAAGAAACTGCTGGATATAGCAGATGTTAATGCTTTGAATACAATTACTATTTACTGAAAGGAGGCATGGGTTTGGTGGATTCAATCGATCGTCGTGATTACTCTAAAGTGACTTTATAGTAACAGAAAAATTATTTGTGCCATCTGTACCGTTTCTGTATCCTTTGATACTTTTCGTCCTAATTATTGTCCCGAATAAAAACTGACAACGTTTACTACATTGAAACGTGACGGCTACATCGAAAGGAATCATTCAAATCTAGAAAACTATCTATAATAAAGCTAAACGGTTTGTTTCTAATAAAGTTCGAATATTTGTTACTAGTTTTATTTTGAGCGATCAGCTCCCGTAGATAGCCAGTCCAATGTGGCGTGAAGGAGAGAATTTCGGCAACACTAGTTATTAAACTAATAATGGTCAATGATCGTGCTGAGAGATGATTGAAGCTCATGAAGGACTACAACAAATAATTTACCAAAATAGACAAACGGAAGCACTATGTGACTTACCTCTTTTGGAGATGGGTATCCTACTCAGAGTGATGACTCAGTCCTGAGCTCGACTTTTACTCATTTAATGAAAAAAGTACATTGGTACATTGAGATTTCATAATCTATCTATTCAGTGTCATGTGGCTACTGTGTTGTAAAAATAATTCGTTAATGTTTTCATCAATTGCGCTGTCCCATCAATTCATTCAAAACATCCCCATTTAACTGTATCACACAGAAAATGTAGCGCCGATGCGAGAAGGACAGGTGGGGGGAGGTACTTTTTGTACTTTTCGCTTTACTCCCTCTCCTTATGAGAAAATTAGATTTGCAGACGTCCCTTGTAGGAAACTGGAGTACTTTCTAGTGGTGTAGGCTGTTTCGGTGGGAAACATGTATGTTTTTCGTGCTGTAGGGGGTTGGGAAAGGGCGTTTTAGTCGTTTTCGCAGAAGAGCCAAAAGGCGCTGCTTCTCAGCGTGCCCTAGCTCCGATACCGCTCACCAGGAAATCAGACCTGGCAAGTTCGTTTTGTAGGAAAAAAATGGTTCAAATGGATCTGAGCACTATGGGACTTAACATCCATGGCCATCAGTGTTTTGTAGGATATTTTGTCTACTTTACCTCTGTATAGAGCGGAAATCTTCAAGAAGCAAATAATTTTTGATATTGAAGCGAAAAAACTAAGCAAATACCAACTTCTTTAGGTTTCTTTTTTCGGTTTTCGTTGTGAAGACGACCTCTTACAACGCAGTAAACTAGGAATTCGGGTTGAACACCCCACAAAACATACAGAACGGTTGAGGAAAAACATCCTCAATTTCGTTATGAAAACGGATGATTTGAACTTGAACCGGATGCACTGTCCGTGCTTTACATTACGACTTTTTCCATTGATTTATTTGTTTACTCTTTTTTTATTAAAAGGCATCCCTCGTAAGCAACGTAGTCTTGTTACAGGATGTGAGACTTTTCTTTTGCTTAGGGTAGCGACCAGCTCAGGTAGTTACAGCGAACAGTTTTCTTTCTATCAACTACGCTGGCCACACCAGGATCCTCGTCACCCCCTAGAGACCACGCTCGCAATCCCGTGATAAGCAGTCTTCTCCACGTCGCCGGTAGCAGGCAGTGGCGGGAAGTTCGTCAGGGCTGATTGGGCGCTGCTGATTGCGCCACTGCACTCCGTTGTTTTCCAGCAGAAGTGTGGCCGCCCCTGCTAGCCCTCTGTTCATTCGCTCGCCGACTACCAGCAGCTGATGCAGACTACACGACACACCAAGTTTGCCAACGTTGTTAAAATCTTTTATTCGAACAGTGTCCTCCACGATTCAGCTATAATCTTTTAAATTTATGGAGGAGACAATAAGAAACGGTAGACCCTAAACACCAAAGAAAGAATGTGACGTGACACAGTCGGGTAATCGAAGGAGATTTATGAGCAGTAGTAGTAGTACTACTACTTGTAGCTCCCATAGTGATAGAAGATGATGCTAACATTTTTATTTCCTTATTTACACATCATTTTATTGTTCCACACACCCGTATTTATTAGTTGCCTGTTGCCATAATGATTAAAAATGTAAAAAAGAAAACGGTTAGGGGAAACAGACACAAATTTTACAAAGGCAAACTGGTTACCAACAACAAAGACAACTATGAGTTACTAGCAGATTACTTTAAAAATTTTCTAAACATAGAGGAACCAACACAACGACTAATTTTGAAACAGCCTCAGCACGAAAATCCATCTTCAGAACTAGAACAGAGCGACAGGTGAAGACGGGGTATTAGCTGAGATGTGGGAACTGGGAGGAACGCAAACAGCTGAAACCATTTATGAGGTTGATAAGATTGCTGGGAGGAAGGCAGAATACCGGACGAATGGGAAAGCAATAAGCCGTTCACTACATAAGAAGGGCTAAAGGATAGACACCAGCAATTACCGAGGAGTATCTCTGCTTTCAGTCACAACAAAATTATATCGAATTCTCTACTGAATAAGACAGATCAAGCAGAACACACAATTGGCGAGTACCAAGTTGGGTTCACAAGAAATATATCCCGCCCAGAGGAAATTTCTACCGTGAAAATTATCCTTAGGATCAGAACAATTCCTAACCTTAACAGAGTTCTTACATTAATTGGATTCACAAAAGCCTACGAGTCTATAGACAGACTCAAAACTTTCCTAACGCTGAAAGATAGCTGTAGCGATAAAACCACGAGACAATTACTCGAACAGACACGCAGAAACACATATTTAAAAGTTAATATCTGGGAGTTCTGAACCCTTCAGAATGAACACATGTACGGCACGTCGATGGGCTCTCACAGATTCTCTTAAATCTCGTTTTAGAAAAGGTCATGAGTGCGTGTGCTAAAGAACTACTACAGATACGAATTAAAGGAACCATCTAGGACAACGAAGACGAAGGACGGTCAAATGTCTCGCTTTTGCTGGCGGTATTACAGCAGTATCTAAGAACGGAAGAGATGAAAAGATAATGGTAGAAACAGTTTACGAAACGCAGCTAAATCTGGATTAAAAATATCATATCAGAAAACGGAATATATTGAATATAAACACAGCAGAGAAAAATATATACAAACGTAACACGGAAACATCAAAAGAGCTTATAGGTTTCAATATTTGGGAAAATGGATACATTTAAATAGATTAGATATCACCACAAGTAAAGAAAGATCCAAGAAAATTGAACTAGCATACAAAATCGTACAAAATCGGTGTAATAAAATATCATTATCATTCCAATCATAAGCTAAACACTACGCAACACCAATTAAACCGGGAACACTTTTTGGATCTGACTACATAACACTGAGTGAAAGGGGTGAACAAGAAGAACTGAGAAAGAAGAAAAAGAAAATACTAAGAAAAATTTTAGGACCAAAAAAGAACATTGATAACAGGAAGAAGAGGAGAAATGAAGATCCGTAAAGAAACATCGAAACCATCACAGGCACAATAACAAAGAGGAGATAAAATTTTTACGGTCATACTTACAGAATGAATGGCAACAGTCTACTGCAGAAAACATTTTTTATTCATTTACAGATTAAAAAACGCCATGGTACGGCTGGAGGAGACAAGAAGGGAGTTAAGACAACTTAAAATGACAGAAGACACCATACAAGACAGGGAAAGTTTCAGGCAACTGATCAGTACTGCAAAATTTCCTGTCCAACAACAAATTTCACAATCTAGGAGGGCGATATTAGATGAAGAGGGGCAGAGTTGAATACTACCTAGACGTCGAAAATGGGGTGTTTAGGATACCTGCTTCCTCTGATCGCTGGACAACAATTCAAGCAAATCGTATTAATGAGTTTTAATACGAAAAGTACATGATAATACTTAACTTCGAGAAGTACAATGACAGGTTGCTAGCAAAGGGCGACGTACAAAATAAGAAAGTATTTTCAGTATAGAGTGTTCTTGAAGCTATTATAAAACAGGCCGCAGCCAGTTAGGCGCTGCACTTACGTTCTATTAGCATAGAGGCAGGTGCTGTCACATTGTCGTCCCAGACAGGGGTCAGTCAGAGTGCAATTGGCTGTCGTCTTCTCCACAACCCTCTCTGCTCTCTCGTTCCCGAATGGTGTGCCGGAGTTTGACTTTACGCCATGACAGGCAGGCCATTAACCAACACATGAAGAAGTTCTGGGAAGATAAGAAGCAAAACATTGTACCTTTTCCTTAGTTTCCAAGGGATTTATAAATGTCAAAATGCTGTAATAAAAAAAATACTGATCGATACATCTTGTGTTACTTGGTAACGTCGAGCGAGGTGGCGCAGTGGTTAGCACACTGGACTCCCATTCGGAAGGACGACGGTTCAATCCCATCTCCGGCCATCCTGATTTTGGTTTTCCGTGATTTCCCTAAATCGTTTCGGGCAAATGCCGGGATGGTTCCTTTGAAAGGGCACGGCCGATTTCCTTCCCAATCCTTCCCTAACCCGAGCTTGCGCTCCGTCTCTAATGACCTCGTTGTCGACGGGACGTTAAACACTAACCACCACCACCACTTGGTAACATGGGTGCAAAATTTATACAAATGGAACAAATTTACTAAGGCTGTAAAAGAGATAACTAAGATGAAAACACACAGAAATTCTTTTCGGTGACATTTGGAGCATCACTGTTTTTACTCTGTTCGAACATATGAACAGTGTCACATAAAGCTGAACATAAATGTCTGAGAGATATTTTCTTTCTCAAGTCGCGAAGTTGAAACCATATTTAAATTCCAGTGAAGCTGTGGGCAGAAAATGAAATAAAATTCACCAATTCATGTAATGAAATACAAGAAGTCGAAAAACACGATTCAAGAATTTATGAAAATGAAACTCATAGGTGGTAAGGACCTCCATTAATTAATCTCTCTCAAGTCTCATATGATCGAGCAATCTTAAGGAATACGGTAGCGAATTGAAATCCACTATACAATAGCGAATCTCTACACACTTAGTCTAGGGGTAACGTCTTTGATTAGTAAGCAAACGATCATCGGTCCAGGGTTAGAAACCCGCCACAGCTTAATTAATAATCAGCACTGACAGTGGAAGACTTCCGGTATAAGAAGTCACACTCATTTTGCCAACGGCCTTGTCAAAGAGGACGGAGTGGTAGTCAGAGGTTCAGGGCACTCTCATGTCCTTAGTGTGGGAAAATGCCCCTAAAGGCGGACGAATCAGCAAAGATCAGCGGCATAAGGATGACGAAGGCAACAGAATCCACTGTTTTAGAGACGCATAACTTGTATCCATAGGGAATATGGCCGTAATTGAAAACGTGTCATGATGATCTCTCCAGTGGCAATAGATTCCAGAATACTTTCCCACCCAAATATCCAGGAGGGGACTGACAAGATGGAGGCTATCATGAGAAAAAGATTGAATAATCAACGGAAGGATAACGTTCTACGAGTCGGGGCGTGGAATGTGAGAAGCTTGAAAGTGGTAGGGAAACTAGATAATCTGAAAAGGAAAATGCAGAGGGCTCAGTGGAGTGAAATGGAAAGAAGACAAGGATTTCTGGTCAGATGAGTAGAGGGTAAAATCAACAGCAGCAGAAAATGGTATAACGGTAGTATCATTCATTATGAATAGGAAGATAGGGCACAAAATGTGCTACTGTGAACAGTTGAATGATAGAATGATTCTTATCAGAATCGACAGCAAGCCAACACCGACAACGATAGTTCACGTAGACATCTAAACGTCGCAAGATTAAGATGAAGAGATAGACGATGTATATGAGGATATTGAAAAGGTAATACAATAGGTAAAGGAAGATGAAAATCTAATAGTCGTGAGGAACTGGAATGCAGTTGGAGTGGAAGGAGTAGAAGAAAAGGTTACAGGATAATATGGGCTTGGGGCAGGGAATGAAAGAGGAGATGGACTAATTGAGTTCTGTAATGAATTTCAGCTCGTAATAGCGAATACTCTGTTCAAGAATCACAAGAGGAGGAGGTATACTTGGAAAAAACCGGGTGATACGGGAAGATTTCAGTTAGATTGCATCATGGTCAGACAGAGCATTCGAAATCGGACTTCGGATTGTAAGATGTACCCAGGAGCAGATAACAACCCAGATCACAATTTTGCAGTGATGAAGAGTAGGCTGAACTTTAAGAAACAAGACAGGAAGAATCAATACGCAAAGAAGACGGATAGGGATGTTCTAAGGAACAACGAGATACGCTTGATTATCTCAGACAATAGGTACTGCAATGAAATATGGTTCAAATGGCTCTGAGCACTATGGGACTCAACATCTGAGGTCATCAGTCCCCTAGAACTTAGAACTACTTAAACCTAACTAACCTAAGGACATAACACACATCCATGCCCGAGGCAGGATTCGAACCTGCGACCGTAGCGGTCGCGCGGTTCCAGACTGAAGCGCCTAGAACCGCTCAGCCACACTGGCCGGCTACTGCAATGAAGAGTATGTCTGTAGGCAGGACAGTTGAAGAGGAATGTACATCTCTAAAACGGGCAGTCACATAAGTTAAAGGTAAAAACACAGGTACAAAGAAGGTAACTATGTATAAACCATGGGTAACAAAAGAAATACTTCAGCTGATAGATGAAAGAAGGAAGTACAAAATTGTTCGGAGAAATTCAGGAACACCAAAATCCAAGTCGCTGACAAATGACTGAACAGAAAGAACAGGGAAGCAAACACAAAACGTTTGCCTGAAAAATGCAAAGAAATCGAAAAAGAAATGAAAGACGGGCGAAGCATACACGAAAGTCGAAACACCCTTTGGTGAAATTAAGAAAACATTGGTATCATTAAGAGTGCAACGGGAATTCCACTGTTAAATGCAGAGTAGAGAGCGGATAGGTGGAAAGAGTACATTGAAGGCTTCTATGAGGGGGAGATTTGTCTGATGTCGTAGAAGATGAAACAGGAGTTGACTGAAAGAGATAGGGGATGCAATATTAGATTCATAATTTAAAAGAGCTTTCGAGGGCTTACGGTCAAATAAGGCAGAAGGGATCGATAACGTTCCATCAGAATTTCTACAGTCATTGGGGGAAGCGGCAATAAGACGACTATTCACGTTGGTGTGTAGAATTCATGAATCTGGCGACATACCATCTGACTTTCGGATGAATAACATCCACTCAATTCCGAAAACTTCAGGAGCTTCCGAAGACTGCTAGAGCTGACAAGTGCGAGAAATATCGCCCAATCATCTTAACAACTCTCGCAGCCAAGTTGCTGACAAGGATGTGTTAGATGACGATCGGTTTAGCTTTACGATACTTTCGATTGATAATAGGAGCAAGACTAAAGAAAAATTAGGACATGCTCATACGATTTGTTGACGTGGAGAAAACCTTTCGACAGTGTAAAATGGTGAAAGACGTTCGAAATTTTGTGACAAATGGGAATAGGCAACACGGAGAAACGGGTAATACACAATATGTGCGAGAACCAAAAGAAAATAGTAAGAGTGGACGACCGAGAACTAAGTTTTCGGATTAGAAAAGGTGTAAGACAGGTATGTAATGTTTCGCCCCTACTGTTCAATCTGTACATCGAAGAAGGTTCACTAGCTGAATTAAAATTCAAGGTGAAAGGACGTCAATTATACGAATCGCTCATGACATTGCTATTCTGAGTGCAAGAGAAGAATAATTACATGATCTGCTAAATGGAATGAATCGTCTAATGAATACACAACATAGATTGAGAGTAAATCGAAGAAAGACTAAAACGATGAGTAGTAGCAGGAATGAAAATAGCTAGAATCTTAACATCATAATTGATGGTCACGAAATAGATGAAGTTAAGGAATGATAAAGGCAGCAAGCCGGCCGGGGTTGCTGAGGGGCTCTAGGCGCTACAGTCCGGAACCGCACGACCGCTACGGTCACAGGTTCGAATCCTGCCTCTGGCATGGATGTGTGTGAGGTCCTTAGGTTAGTTAGGTTTAAGTAGTTCTAAGATCTAGGGGACTGATGACCTCAGATGTTAAGTCCCACAGTGCTCAGAACCATTTGAACCATTTGAAGACAGCAAAATAACGAATGATGAATGGAGCAAGGAGGACGTCATAAGCAGACTAGCACAGGAAAAGGGCATTCCTGGCCAAGAAAAGCCTACTGGTATCAAACAAAGGCCTTAATTTGAGGAAGAAATTTCTGAGAATATACGTCTGCAGCACAGCTTTGTAATGTATGGAACATGAACTGTGGCAAAACCGGAACAGATAAGCATCAAAGCATATGAAACGTGGTGCTACAGACGAATGTTGAAAGTTAGGTGGGCTTATAAGGTAAGGAGTGAGGAGGTTGGGCGCAGAATCGGAGAGGAAAGGAATATGTGGGAAATACTGACAAGGAGAAGGGACAGGATAATAGGACATCTTTTAAACCAACAGGCACTAACTTCCATGGTACTAGAGGGAGCTTTAGAGGGTAAAAACTGTAGAATGAGGCAGAGATTGGAATACATCCAGGAAATAATTAAGAAGGTAGGTTATAACTGCTATTCTGAGATAAAGAAGTTGGCACAGGAGATGAATTTTTGGCGGGCTACATCAGACCAAACAAAAGACTGATGACTCAAAAGAAAAAAGTAGCGAATCCGTTGTCCACTACCTGTTTAATATTCTGCCTAGTAAAGCAATTGTAATGCAAGAGTCAGATTCATGGTAGTGTAAGTCAATATCCTGTAATGGATGACAAAATGGCCTTAATTGTAACAGAAAAGTTCCAGACAACATAAGGAGCATTATAGTTTAGTTGCACGGCATACAGGTTCCTAACCTACACAACACAAAAGGGGGGAGGACGACGGCGGAGAGAAGGGGGAGGGGGGGGGGGGGTTGGTTCAATCCCAATATTTCCGTCAGTACTGGATGTCTGTTCTACATACACACCAAGAAACTTAAAGCCGTCATTAAAACAATACAAACACATTATATTCTCCAGAATAGACTAACACTTAAAGAAATATGTTGAACAACGATCAAATATACTCCAGCTAAATAGAGTAAGACCTAATCAGCAAATTTATAATTCAAGTACACTGAAACCTGTAACATCGAATTGTGGTTGTCTACCTGTAAAACATGTTTTTTGTAGTGCACAACAATACAGAAGGACGATAAGAAGTCTAAAAGGCAGAAAAGCAGAATTATTATGTCCTTGTGTACTTTCACATAGGTATCAGATTATATCATGATAATATTACAACCTTCTACACAACTGTCTATATGGAGACACCCCACAGGTATTGATGTATGATTATTTTCGGATGCTCCTTAAAATATTTTGATTTGCTTGTTAGCAATTAAATGCTGTTTTGCGTTAACCACTGAATGTTTATTTATTTTGACGTTGGTCTATAAATGACTCCTTTATTGTTATTTCTGTATAAAGTTCTTCTTCAGCCTTTGTTAATGACTACCAGTTCGTCAGCATATGAACCCATTTGGTTTTATCTATTTAATTTCTTTATTATTTTTTGTATTCATGAATTATTAGATGTTAGTATGTTTCAATTACATAACAGGAAATCTTCAACCTATATATTCTACTTCTTACTCATTTACATAGTAATACATTTTCCGGTCTGTGGGGTACTAGTTACTTGGTTTCAGTTTGTGTCTTATCCCTTAAGATTATAGCTGGGTTTTTGCGCAGTTATTTTTTAAAAATTATTTCTTGTATTACGTTTTTATGTCATTTTTATGTAAATAATGTGTGCATATTGTACAAGTTTTTCAATATGGTCACACGCGACGAAAGAATAATGGCTCTGAGCGCTATGGGACTTAACATCTGTGGTCATCAGTCTCCTAGAGCTTAGAACTAATTAAACCTAACTAACCTAAGGACATCATACACATCCATGCCTGAGGCAGGATTCGAACCTGCGACCGTAGCGGTCAAGCAGTTCCAGACTGAAGCGCCTAGAACCGTAAGGCCACACCGGCCGCCCGCGACGGAAGAAAAGAACACTTACGAAATACCACCAAATGTTAAACATGGACTTTTTCTGTTGCACTCTCACATTTACTTACGACATACCATTAGGCAGGTAGGTTAGAGTGTTAGTACTCACATGTATAGTATTTGGTCGGTATGACCTTTAGTCTGTCAAGTTCCTACATTGTTACTTATGTAGTGGACAGCTAGTTCGTTGCTGACCAGAAACAGAGAACGTTGCTTTATTACTGAAAAATTAGGATTTTTGTTTTACGCCTTTTGACTATGACTAATTTGCTGTTCGTGTGTGAAGACATGTATGACATGTGATGTTGTAACAATATTCTTTCGTAAGTATTTGAAACTGACTGTTTAATCTTATATGACCTTCTCAGCTCAGAGCCAGACCCTTGTACACTATTTTGATCGTGCATTACATCTTCTGTTTCGTCGTTCTACAGTCGCCTAGAGGATGGTCAATGACCGAAACCGGTCCTAATAAATATTGCAATACAACATCGCGTCATAAATTTTTCCATGTGGCATAACTGAACATGGAACCGCAGTAAAAACTCGATTCTAAAGGTATTTCGTAATGTTGTGTAACCTATAAGAGACAACGAGAAGATGTTTCCTGTTCTGTTAAAGCTGTGGGGAAGGGTAGATTTTGTGGTGGATTTCGCGCCCAGGTGGGGTAGGTACCCAAAGTTTTGTTGGGACAAGGTGTAAGTTGTCTGACTCTGTCGTATAGTGCTGAATATTGAGCCTAGAAACCGAAAGTCTGGGGCATCGGATCGTGGTTTGAGCACGGAATATTTTAGTCTGATTTTAACCTAGGCTGCACCTCCAGTTATGGGAAGATTCACTGGGAACGACACTTAATTCGGATTTCACGTTAAATCCCCAGTAAGGTTATGGACACTAGCAGCGAAGTAGTGTCGAACTGAATGACATACGACAGTTCGTTGAACCACAAGTAATGAATATTATTAGTTGTAAGGTTGGAGAGATCTTCTGACGAAGACGCGACAGAGTGTGGGGGTTAATAATCAGGGATGAAACATTAAGATGGTTGACATGATCGCGTATGGGAGAGGAGAGATGAGTGTTAATATGTTCGTATAGGATGGTGCGGGATGGTAGACGGATACTCCTCTCTGATATGAGAGTAAGTCATCTCCAGTATACTGTTCTCCGCCTCCCCTAGTTTAGATGATTGTGGTCATTATGGGTGTGGTACTCACCATATGGTCTTGATGTCAAACGTAACTATCTGAGAGGAAGAGACCCCTAGCACATAAGACAATTTTTTTGAGGCGGCTTACTAGCACACAGAATCTATACAACCTTATCACAGGGCCTAATACGGATAGACAACATCTATGCCAACGATGTATAGTAATAAATGTTAGCATCAATTATCAATAATTTATTAGTAGAAGTATTAAATTTCTTAATTTCATTGTGAATATGATGTATGGCACTATTCAGCACTCGCTTGCACTGATTTATCTTAACTGTGGCATTACCGAGGGAGGGTGGGGTATTTCATCCCCACTTTTTGAAAATATTGTTATCAAGTCAGTTACTTTACATGTTCAAACTTGTAAAAATGTTTATTGTTCTTAATGAATTCTTCTACCAAGTTCCACGTAAATATGGTTTAACTTTCTCTGTTAAATTTGAAGCTAAACTGGAAGTGTTAGTAGTAAGGTCACTTTCGGCGATGAATGTCGTTTTCAATATTTCCAGGTTCAGGACGTTACTGAAACATTAGTATCTCTTTAGGAAGTATGTTTACAGTATAAATTAACAATAATGAACGAAATCTGCATTTTAAATGTTTTTGTGGTGATTTTGAAGTTGGTCGTACATGTTATAGGAAGTGCATTGACATTACAAAGAGTGTGATAAAAGCTACTTTCAGGTCAGGAACCCCACGTGTGTAAGTATTACCGGTTTCAAATCTATGTTGTGAACACAGTCAAACAACGGACGAATTTTGTTCTTTTAAAAGAATTTAGAGCAGGTATAAACTATCCCGTCCCATTGTGATAATGCACTTTGTGAAAAATGCGTTGCCATTGCAAGGGATAAACTCTGCTCTAGTACAGAATATAGTGAACAGTGTCGTATAGTGCTCTACTGGGCGGCCACTGACGCAATCTTGAAATGCTGTTGATTGTGCAGATTTGATACTATGTTAACACTGTCCAGAGACTGTACTGATACTGCATGAGAGGAGTGGCGTTGTAATATCTCTTTATATTCTACTAATCCTACCCCCCATGAACCATGGACCTTGCCGTTGGTGGGGAGGCTTGCGTGCCTCAGCGATACACATGTCCGTACAGTAGGTGCAACCACAACGGTGCGGTATCTGTTGAGAGGCCAGACAAACGTGTGGTTCCTGAAGAGGGGCAGCAGCCTTTTCAGTAGTTTCAGGGGCAACAGTATGGATGATGGACGCATCTGGCCTTGCAACACTAACCAAAATGGCCTTGCTGTGCTGGTACTGCGAACGGCTGAAAGCAAGGGGAAACTACAGCCGTAATTTTTCCCGGGGGGCATGCAGCTTTACTGTATAGTTATATGGTGATAGCATCCTCTTGGGTAAGATATTCCGGAGGTAAAATAGTTCCCCATTCGGATCTCCCGGCGGGGACTACTCAAGAGGACGTCATTATCAGGAGAAAGAAAACTGGCGTTTTACGGATCGTAGCGTGTAATGTCAGATCCCTTAATCGGGCAGGTAGGTTAGAAAATTTAAAAAGGGAAATGGATAGGATGAAGTTAGATATAGTGGGAATTAGTGAGGTCCGGTGGCAGGAGGAACAATACTTCTGGTCAGGTGAATGCAGGGCTATAAATACAAAATCAAATAGGGGTAATGCAGGAGTAGGTTTAATAATGAACAAAAGAACAGGAGTGAGGGTAAGCTACTACCAACAGCATAGTGAACGCATTATTGTGGCCAAGATAGACACGAAGCCCATGCCTACTACAGTAGTACAAGTTTATATGGCAACTAGCTCTGCAGATGATGAAGAAATTGATGAAATGTATGATGAGATAAAAGAAATTATTCAGGTAGTGAAGGGAGACGAAAATTTAATAGTCATGGGTGACTGGAATTCGAGAGTAGGAAAAGGGAGAGAAGAAAACGTAGCAGGTGAATATGGATTGGGGCTAAGAAATGAAAGAGGAAGCCACAGAGCATAACTTAATCTTAGCTAACACTTGGTTCAAGAATCATTAAAGAAGGTTGTATACATGGAAGAATCCTGGAGATACTAGAAGGTATCAGATAGATTATATAATGGTAAGACAGAGATTTAGGAACCAGGTTATAAATTGCAACACATTTCCAGGGGCAGATGTGGACTCTGACCACAATCTATTAGTTATGAACTGTAGATTAAAACTGCAGAAACTGCAAAAAGGTGGGAATTCAAGGAGATGGGACCTGGATAAACTGACTAAACCAGAGGTTGTACAGAGTTTCAGGGAGATCATAAGGGAACAATTGACAGGGATGGGGGAAAGAAATACAGTAGAAGAAGAGGGATGAAGTAGTGAAGGCAGCAGAGGATCAAGTAGGTAAAAAGAGGAGGGCTAGTAGAAATCCTTGGGTAACAGAAGAGATATTGAATTTAATTGACGAAAGGAGAAAATATAAAAACGCAGTAAAGAAAGCACACAAAAGGGAATACAAACGTCTCAAAAATGAGATCCACAGGAAGGGCAAAATGGCTATGCAGGGATGGCTAGAGAACAAATGTAAGGATGTAGAGGCTTATCTCACTAGGGGTAAGATAGATACTGCATACAGGAAAATTAATGAGACCTTTGGAGAAAAGAGAACCACTTGTATGAATGTCAAGAGCTCAGATGGAAACCCAGTTCTAAGCAAAGAAGGGAAAGCAGATCGGTGGAAGGAGTATATAGAGGGTCTATACAGGGGCGATGTACTTGAGTACAATATTATGGAAATGGAAGAGGATGTAGATGAAGATGAAATGGGAGATACGATACTGCGTGAAGAGTTTGACAGAGCTGTGAAAGACCTGAGTCGAAACAAGCCCCGGGAGTAGACAATATTTCATTGGAACTACTGACGGCCTTGGGAGAGCCAGTCCTGACAAAACTCTACCATCTGGTGAGCAAGATGTATGAGATAGGTGAAATACCCTCAGACTTCAAGAAGAATATAATAATTCCAATCCCAAAGAAAGCTGGTGTTGACAGATGTGAAAATTACCGAACTATCAGTTCAATAAGTCACAGCTGCAAAATACTAACACGAATTCCTTACAGACGAATGGAAAAACTAGCAGAAGCCGACCTCGGCGAAGATCAGTTTGGATTCCGCTGAAATGTTGGAACACGTGAGGCAATACTGACCCTACGACTTACCTTAGAAAATAGATTAAGGAAAGGCAAACCTACATTTCTAGCATTTGTGGATTTAGAGAAAGCTTTTGGCAATGTTGACTGGAATACTCTTTTACAAATTCTAAACGTGGCAGGGGTAAAATATAGGGAGCGAAAGGCTATTTACAATTTCTACAGAAACCAGATGGCAGTCATAAGAGTCGAGAGGCATGAAAGGGAAGCAGCGGTTGGGAAGTGATTGAGACAGGGTTGTAACCTGTCCCCGATGTTATTCAATCTTTGTATTGAGCAAGCAGTGAAGGAAACAAAAGAAAAATTCGGAGTAGGTCTTAAAGTCCATGGAGAAGAAATAAAAATGTTGAGGTTTGCCGATGACTTTGTAATTCTTTCAGAGACAGCAAAGGCCTAGGAAGAGCAGTTGAACGGAATGGACAGTGTCTTGAAAGGAGGACATAATATGAACATCAACGGAAGCAAAACAAGGATAATGGAATGTAGTCTAATTAAGTCGGGTGATGCCGAGGGAATTAGATTAGGAAATGAGACACTTAAAGCAGTAGATGAGTTTTGTTATTTGGGGAGCAAAATAACTGATGATGGTCGAAGTAGAGAGGATGTAAAATGTAGACTGGCAATGGCAAGGAAATCGTTTCTGAAGAAGAGAAATTTGTTAACATCGAGTGTAGATTTAAGGGTCAGGAAGTCGTTTCTGAAAGTGTTTTTATGGATGTAGCCATGTATGGAAGTGAAACATGGACGATAAATAGTTTGGACAAGAAGAGAATAGAAGCTTTCGAAATGTGGTGCTACAGAAGAATGCTGAAGCTTAGATGGATAGATCACATAACTAATGAGGAGGTAATGAATAGAATTGGGGAGAAGAGGAGTTTGTGGCACAACGTGACAAGAAGAAAGGACCGGTTGGTAGGACATGTTCTGAGGCATCAAGGGATCACAAATTTAGCATTGGAGGGCAGCGTGAAGGGTAAAAATCGTACAGGGAGACCAAGAGATGAATACACTAAGCAGATTCAGAAGGATGTAGGTTGCAGTGAGAACTGGGAGATGAAGAAGCTTGTACAGGATAGAGTAGCATGGAGAACTGCATCAAACCAGTCTCAGGACTGAAGACGACAACATTCTACTAATTATCACTGCACAATTCTATGAGTGAATTACGTTTCCTACTTTACCATCTATATACTCGCGGAATCGATGAGCAAAGTAGTACTGTACTATTACTATTCCATGAGCGCATAATTACTCTTTGTATTATTCTCTCTGGTGTGTTGAGAGGACTTCTAGGATTTTCTCCGTGCCGAATAGTTGCATTGAATAATTGTAATTTTGCTATCGCGATTACTGGAAGAAAGAGATTGAAAATTTATTGTATGCTAATCAAGAGAATATATACTGAGCGTTTACATCAAAGGTGTGTAAGGAATTTCATTATATATGTCTTCTCGAATTGGAAATTTGAACTGAGGTGTCGTTTCGTTGGTAATCAGAAGGGAACTTCCGATGAATTGGAAACGAACCTGCAATTATTAGATCCAAGAACTCCCTTATTTCATCGGATAATTGAACTCTATCAAAGCATACTCTCCGTTTGTCTGAGGTTTCACGACTGACTACGCAACGCAAGAAAACCAAGACATTTTATTTACCCATTTATTTGCATACCGCTTCGAATCATCGAGACTGCGGACAAGGAAGATCATCGTCCGATTCTGATTAAACAAGTAAAGCTTAATTATAACTTACTTGAGCGACTCTGTTGACTGTACTATGGCTACATATGAATGAGATCATTAATAAAATATTAATAACTAACTTTCCTCCTCACCAGCAAACAGTATAAACGCAATATTAATTATAATTATTAATTTTTAAATTTATATCAGCGTTGGCGTATATATGACCACCTGAAAACTATTTGTATGAAGTCAGGCGGATCCATAAAACCATCCTTTCGGTGTGGCCTCGTCTTTGGGTTGCACCTGAGTACTAGGAAGCTTGTACTCTTTGTGTATGGTTGTGTGCCGCACCTTCCGAAGCACACAGCACTGAGTAGTACACTTTTCAAAGAAATTGACGAATTTTCTCACGATTAAGATCACCATACAATTGGTAATACATTAATGAAAATGCTGTATCTGTGTCAAACATCGAATGCACACGTCTACTGTACATACGGTAATCACTACCACTGTGGTCGTGCCCTCTGGTGCAGGTGGCGACTTGAGGATCAGCGTCTAGGCCATGTATCGTAATCTGCTCGGCCATTGCCGTTTGTCGGGCCTTCATCAGGGTGAGCAGGGGCCGTTAACTTTCACTAGCGCCACCCTGGCTGGCTGTGGATTATTTTGCCGCTGAGCCGTGGGGGTGGCAGGGGGATTAAGGACCGGACCCAGGCAAACACCATAAACAGTCAGCTGCCCCTACCGCTGCTGCTCGCCCCCAGGGCGCAGTCCAGCTCTCGAAGGCACCGATATGTCTGTTCGGAGCTCTCCCAAAAGACTCTGTACACTGCATAATGTCAGATGTTTTTCGTCTATGCTTCGGGAAATATTAGCATCCATACATATTATAAAAGTGGACATATGTATGCTGTACATTTCCTCCTGAACCACTGTACCTGTTTCAACCAAACGTGGTACTCGTATCGCTTACTATCTGGGAAGAACTACTTAGACAGACTACATCCGTCACGTTTTTGAGAATGAGCGCACTTAGTGACTTACCACGAATTTTATGTCAAATTTTAAAGATTTATGAGACTTTTTCTCCCTGATATCCTCGCAAAATGATGAAAGGGAAAAGAATTACCACTTACTACTTTTTCGCTGCTCATGCAGTAAATTGCAGCATCTGACATGAGATTTTAACCAATTATTTTAACCGATTACCTCCCAACTTCTACCTCTTTCCTCAACAGATTTTGAAGACAGTATTCACATACACCACCTGTTGTATCAGCGAAAAAATATCACTCTATAAGGCATAGTTGAGGAGTTCCTATGTCACAAATACCAAGAGTTAAAAACTGTCACAATACACGTGAGGTTTTAACTCATCAATTCATTACTAATAACTCTATTTGCTAAGGATTTTGCTAACAGTATTCACTTATAACACGAAATATACCTGCAAATATATGTCAGTGTATGGCACATACTTCAGAAGATATATCATAAACATTGAACTGAGTTAAAACAAACTTCCAGCTCAAAATTTGTTAGAGGTGACGGTGCAAATATGTGTACACATAAGAGAGAAGCATATGTAAGGTGTGTAATAATTATGTGTTACTTAGGGCTGTTCAAAGTAGAGATCTGGCAGGAAAATATGTAAAGACTTATTATAGCTTAAGTCAACACTTTAGAGACTTCGAAAATTTAACCCACAATATTCTGAAGCGGCAGCAGTCGAACAAGGAGGTCAATGACCTGTCAGCACTTCGACAGGTCAACGACCGAGCAAATGGGCAATGCTTCCAAGGAGAACCACGACTGGCGCAGTTCGCACATCAGCGGTCAATGCTCCAGGAACTGTCATCATACTGAACTCACATGCGTGACGTAATGGTGATGTGGAGGAGGACTACAGGGCAATGCCCGACCACACCAGCATAGACGTAAAACAAGGAAAGCTTGCACGTGTGTAGACATTAGTCACGTTTCTGCCCAATGTGAGTAGCATAGATCTATGACAGAAGAGTCACCACCTTAAGAAAATTGCGACAGTTTTGAAAACAGCGAATAAATACTTCCGGCAAACCGGCGTGAGGTGGACACTTGAGAGGAGAAAGAAGAGGCGAAGAAACTTAGCGTGGACGGATCGACCGACGGTGAGTCAGCGGACGCCATACTTCGCTGCAAAGACTTAGCCGTTATGCTGCTCGACAAAAGAAGATGTCGCTACTGTACCAATAGGTCGGCACAGAAGATGCCATCTCAGATGATACCAGAAAGAAGTTCGTATGGTACTTACCCAGGTGATTGGTGAGGACGAAGGGACTGCGGCCTCACCAAATGGGTCACCTGTAAACCTAGACGTTGATTAACTGCTCCAGAAGACACTGAACCTGAAGGTTGCTGGTTCGATTCCGGGTTGGGGTGTTCTGGTTCATGCCGTAGCCACTAGTCGATACCACATCGAGCGAATTCACAAGGAGAAGACCTTCCCACCGCCGCAGTGGTTCACGGGTATGGTACTGAACGGAAGAATACGCCGTCTGGCGCTTGGCTGCAACATGAGCCGACGACGCATCAGCTGTCACTGGAATCAGCACGCTATGATTCCGCGCTGCACCGTTGCAGCGAGTAATTGAGCGAGTTACGACACAAAGTATTACTCTGTTTGTTTAAAGGCTCTTATTGTTGTTATTGTTGTTGTTGTTGTGGTCTTCAGTCCTGAGACTGGTTTGATGCAGCTCTCCATGCTACTCTATCCTGTGGAAGCTTCTTCATCTCCCAGTACCTACCGCAACCTACATCCTTCTGAATCTGCTTAGTGTATTCATCTCTTGGTCTCCCTCTAAGATTTTTACCCTCCAAGCTGCCCTCCAATTCTAAATTGGTGATCCCTTGATGCATCAGAACATGTCCTACCAACCGATCCCTTCTTCTTGTCAAGTTGTGCCACAAACTGCTCTTCTCCCCACTCCTATTCAATACTTCATCATTAGTTATGTGATCTACCCATCTAATCTTTAGCATTCTTCTGCAGCACCACATTTCTAAAGCTTCTATTCTCTTCCTGTCCAAACTATTTATCGTCCATGTTTCACTTCCATACATGGCTACACTCCATACAAATACTTTAAGAAACGACTTCCTGACACTTAAATCTACACTCGATGTTAACAAATTTCTCTTCTTCAGAAACGCTTTCCTTGGCATTGCCAGTCTACATTTTATATCCTCTATACTTCGACCATCATCAGTTATTTTTCTCCCCAAATAGCAAAACTCCTTTACTTCTTTAAGTGTCTCATTTCCTAATCTAATTCCCTCTGCATCACCCGACTTAATTCGTCTACATTCCATTATCCTCGATTTGCTTTTGTTGATGTTCTAAAGGATCTTATGTGTCAATAAATAATTGGTAGTGGAACCACCAATGTTCCACTCACACTTCACCCACTGAGCCAAGGAAGGAACCCATTGCACCGCCCACAAATCGTCGCTTTCCCTCCGGCCATCCCTGAAAAAATAATGTCCCTTCCTCCCCTCCGTCTCTGACTGTCAGTATCTAGTATCACCAAACCCTGACCTGTTACATTTGGTGTCAGTTAATCTTGGCTCTATGTCGAGGTGTACGTGGTAGGGAATTTGTAGTACAAGAAATTCATGACATTGTCGGCAGCGACGGGTCGCGAACAACGCACAGACAGTAGATGACAACCGGCAGCCAACGGACAGTATTTCAGTACATTCTTGAGCGCAAACTGGTGCCAGATGTTTTTCCTTTGCAAGTACCGTTTTCGTGGCGTAAAAAACAAACGACGTAAAGAAATGATTCTTTCAAAGAAATTTGACACTAGAGAATTTCTTTTTGGATGGTGTTAGATGTTCTTGTTATTTTGATCGAACTTGCAGTCAAATTTCTAATGTTGCTTATTATATACCTGAGTCTATGTTCATTTGGGCATGGGAAGTATTTTTGTGGGTTTAGCCATTTGTTAAAGATGAAAGTGTTACAGTTACTGACAGTAAGACGCATTAAGTTTCCACCTATGAGGCTACTCATAGCGTACCTAACCGCGTAGCTCAATTGAGGTATGGCGGTAATTGTCAACATCTAGTGCTTGTTCTCCAGTACTATTTTCTTCAGCAGCCATCCTTGTGACTCCCTTCGCTGGCAAGTCAAGCGCGGATATGGAGGCATTTTTTGCTGATTTGTAAGCAGCCCATAAACTTGGTTCCTGGTTAGGTGAACATATGTTGCAAATGACAAAGTTACGGTTAATAGGAGAAGCTAAAGCATATGTACTACATCACAACGAGATATGACATGCATTAATTTTTGAAGAATTGAAACAAAATTTACGCAAAAGGTTTAAAAAGCAGATCAGCTGCCGTTTTTATTGGGAGGAAATGAGCATCACGTCCCAAAAACACAACGAAACAATTGAAAGCTTTGTGGATAAAATACGAAAAGTTCACCAATTGTCAGCTAGTGGTGAAGCCAATAAGTATATTCTACAAGAAGCGGAGAATAGAACCTTGGATACTTTTTTGCGTGGATTGCCACCCGAAATATCGCGCCATGTTAGGGTGGAATTTCCGAAGAATTTAAATGATGCAGTCAACATTGCTACAGCGTTAGAGGAAATAAACGCCACGACGAGGTACAAGGAAAGAAAAAAATTGTTTTCCACAGGGGTTCATTGTTCCAGACGTGACCGACAGGAATACATGGAGAACAGCTGTTGCCAACCAGTGTACAAATTGTCGAAGGGTGAGCCATACGTATTGAGAGTGTGGCAGTACACGGGAATTTGCAAAGAAGGGTCTGTGAACAGGAAGAGTAACCCGTAACCGCCACCAGGCATTCCCATTAAAATTCTGTACTATTGGAGCACATGCAAAGGCGGAGTGCTGGTTACCAGGTTCTATTAAGGGTGAAACATGTAGACTATTAGTCAACACTGGGACTCATGTGTCAGTCATAAGCAAACAGTGCACAGAGGTCAGGTGATATGACCCTCCAAGATATAAGTTACGTAGTATAGGCGGACGTGACATACATTCAGTAGGCTTACGTCACTGACCTTTCACGTGGAGGGTGTAAGTTTCCAGTACGTTGTGGACATCGTATCAAGGGTAAGCGACGAATATGATGTTATCCTTGGCTTAAATTTCCTAAATAAACATAACGTCATAATCAACCTCGGGCAGCAAACAGTGGAGGTTGGCGGGACCCTTCAAATATCTTTGAAGAAATGGTTCAGAGCTTTTAAAGTTAACATTACTTAATATGTGCTTAACCTCATGAGACCTATAGCACATTGCCCTGTACAGAAATTTAAAACAAAGTAAATTGGTCTGAAAGTGAGAGAAATTAGTGCTGTTTTCTTTTGGCACAATACTGGAATTTTTATTGTATGCTATGGCCAACTGTAAATGGCAACATCTATATCATTTAATAATTCCACTATTAAAGGAGACCATTTGCTTGTTTGGAATTATTGTAATGAGAAAATGTGTTTCTTTGATGCAAAACTACTCCGAGCTCCTTAATATGCCTTTAAAATTTAGGAGAAGCTCTTTTGTGAAATTCTACTTAAACAGCTGCGATATTTTCCAAATTGGCCTCTTATAAGGCCAACGCTATTTTCCGACAAAGACAAGACATCCATTTTCAAACGACTGGTCTCATCACTTTCAGTGTGTTCAGACGACTGTCAAATCCATACGGGCATCTCAGAATGAAGTAAATTATAATAATTTCCAATAAACGAAGATTGATATTTTAGACACAATAGAATATGTTTGCTTTTACTGCAAATTTTACTTCTCCAAGAGGAGGTCCCTTTTCGCTCATAAACACTCTTGGTGTCTAAAAGTAGTTGCTGTTATGAGATAGTTTTATTGCAGGCAGTAACTTTACATTCTCATCACAGGTGAAAACCGCTTTAGGCAAAATGCAGCAGAAATTGAGACAGCTATTTACTAAAATATCTCTTATATATGTAAAACACAGTGTATGTGTGTACATCGGGGATCACCCCCGAAATCCGTGGATCGATTTCAACCAAATCTCGCACAGAAACAGCAAGCTTCACAAATACCTACATTTTGGTATTTATAATCTCCTAGGTCTAACAGAAGAACAGATAAAGGAAAAAGAATGCTGTTGCAAACCGTGGTGTGTAGGCTGCCATCACAACAGTGATGATGTGTGGAAACAATAGCAGTTTGCCAAATCAATTTGATTTTCGAGTCAGCCTACATGTCAGCCTCGGCCTTAATATTTAGGTTGCGATGCATAACAGGTATGCTGTGTTGGATTAATGTTGGCCAGTTTTATCGACCAGGTTTGCATATCACCTTGTTTGTCAGGGGCAAATAAATGATTTTGAAGCCTCTGACGAGTAGCATGTCCTGCCCAATGACCTGTCTTGTGGGACTCACATCGGGCTGCTTTATTCTACAGTAATGCAACGGGTTCATAGGTCGAAAAGCGTGGCTGGAGGTGATATAGATAGAGAAGGGAATAGAATAAGTAATGGGGAAGAGGAAAAGAGAGGACAGAATGACTAGAAGGGCATGAGGCAGGTAGAAAGTGTAGGGGGGTAGAGCATGGGTCAAAAAGAACGAGTGGGAGACAGAGATGGAAAGAGAGAAGGGGTGGAGGATATGATCAGAGGGAGGGGGACGAAGCTATGGTCAGAATGAGGGGGTGGAGGAAATGGACAAAGAGAGGGAGAGCAGGTTAGTAGGTGATAGAGGCGGGAGGAAGAGGTAAATACATGGAGGGGGAAAAGATGGACACACAGAGATGGTACCAGGAGCGTGTTCAATATGAGTGTTGAACTCATATGTGCTTCAGGCCATAGGAAAAAGTTGTTAATACACTAATGGACATTAAAATTTCTACACCAAAAGGAAATGCAGATGATAAACGGGTATTCATTGGAAAAATATATTATACTAGAACTGACATGTGATTACGTTTTCAAGCAATTTGTGTGCATAGATTCTGAGATATTAGTACCCAGAACAAACACCCGTGGCCATAATAACGGCCTTGATACGCCTGGGCATTGAGTGAAATGGAGCTTGGATGGCGTGTACGAGTACAGCTGTCCATGCAGCTACAACGCGATACCACAGTTCACCAAAAGTAGTCACTGGCGTATTGTGACGAGCCAGTTGCTCGGCCACCATTGACCAGACGTTTTCAATTGGTGAGAGATCTGGAGAATGTGCTGACGTTGTAGATGTCGCCTCCTTGCCAACCTTGCGTGAATGCTCTGAAAAGCTAATCATTTGCATATCACAGCATCTTCTTCCTGTCGGTTAAATTTCGTGTCTGTAGCACGTCATCTTCGTGGTGAAGCAATTTTAATGACCAGTAGTGTATAAATTGTGCATTGTATACTTTGAGTCTGATGACGATATATGGCATTGTAGTTAAAGTTTCAATTGCAAGGATATGTCTGATCTCTTACTGAATGCAGTGGACGATGGCTAGTGAAACTAGTGAAATGTCGAATTGGGCTCGTTCCAGTGTGTTTTGGTGCATGATGTTAATATTCCAAATACTTTCGATACACTCTGTGTTAGTGGAGCCGAGATTTCGCTTTTATCCACGACTGGTGGATGGATGTTCACTTCAGAACTTTTTAAGTGATGTTGGGCGGAAACATAAAACAAACCGTATCGTGTGCATCATCTGTGACGTCTCACCATAGCTATGTTGCACTTCTCTGGAAGCTGGCCTTCTAGTGTGGCGTCCAATCTGTGTATAGCTGCGTAAGATACCTATGGGAGGACACACCATTTTCCTTACACCAAAAGTAGCTACTTGTTTCTCAGCTTCAGTGACTCTATGCAATATCTATTGATGACAGATGCCATTCACAACTAAATGCTCTTGCAAAATCCAATGTACCGCAGTCTTATATATGCCTAAAACTCCTCCGTCTCAAGGTACGTTGCTTGCAGATGTAGCGCAGGTCTAGTTCACGTCACAGATCGTTTATTATAACTGATTCTGGCCCACCATTGGAAAATTCATCTCTCGTGGAAGCAAGGCTGCGAATAAATTCTGCAAACTAATTTTAAACTTACTTTTCTGAAGGTGATTGATCACCACATCTTGAACGGAGCGATTCAATGTAACGGACTTTGAGTTACGCCTTTATGAAAATCGTAAAACCTCATACAATGAAAAACTTCGCGCGAAATTTTTTCTTCGAAACACTATTTTCCCTTAAATGCTGGCTGTAAAAGATTGATCCAAACAGTTTCTGAACTGCCATTGTTTTTAACAGCAACAAATGAGAGAATTTAAAACAGTTATATCACGATCCAGTGGCCGTGTGTAAAAACAAATAATATTAATATTATTTTTTAATGTTAGAAGCGTTTGTACTCACGTCATGTGTTCGATTTTAGCTTATTATTACTAAATAAACATTAAATCCTTAAGACCTCTCTCCATTTCATTTTTATGATGTAACATTATTAAGTTAGCCGGCTATTGGGAACTGTGAACGATTCGGCGATTATCTAGTGAAGGGACAATTTCTACATTTTTTTCCTTGCTTCTTAATCAAAATCTAAATCAGTCAGTTTTTCCTACTCGACAATAAGCCTAAAATACCCGTATAATACCACAGAACAGTTCGCAAGATAATACTTCATGTACCGCTATTCCGTTTTCGCTGAAACACTCAGCACAGTGAATGTCTCCTCACGTAGGGCGCAGAATACTCTTAGTAATTGTATTCACCGCGTGCTGCCTTAACGTTCTCCTTGAGCGTTCGCTGAAATTGTGTAATGCTTCTAAACAGCTTCAAGAGAGCGAGAATTTTCCGGGCCTTACGCTGTTATGACACGCAACCGGAGGAGCTTTGATGTCGGAAACTGCGTGTTTAACACGATGCTTGTGCAATATTCTCTCAGTGCTGCGGCAGCACGTTCCGTGGTACGAGCTACAAGCCGCATTTTACCAGAGGTTGAGCATCTATCTTCGCTCTTCCCTGTGTCACTGGATGTAGCAGACGGAAAATTTGGGAAAGAGCTAATTGTGTCTGTACCACAGATCGTAAGATATTGGTGGTCTATGACCATATATTGCTTGTAGAAGTATCCGATGTTGCAAATTTCGAGTGCGGGCAAAGCATTTAAATCAAAACTTGACGATTCGAGTGCTATTGTGGAGCCGGCCGAAGTGGCCGTGCGGTTAAAGGCGCTGCAGTCTGGAACCGCAAGACCGCTACGGTCGCAGGTTCGAATCCTGCCTCGGGCATGGATGTTTGTGATGTCCTTAGGTTAGTTAGGTTTAACTAGTTCTAAGTTCTAGGGGACTAATGACCTTAGCAGTTGAGCCTCATAGTGCTCAGAGCCATTTTTTTTTGCTATTGTGGAGAATTAAAGCAAATACAGGTTGGGCGAATCATTAACATCTTGAAAGGCTCCTTGGTGCTAAGAGTGTGAGCAAACCAAGATCAGAAAGAAAAGTAGACGTTCCATATTTGTGAAACTAGCAAAATATATATCTGTGGCCATGGTAAGTACTAATGCAAAAATCTATGATGTTTACTCGGAAATTAACGTTATTTGTTTGCCTCCTGGTTCATTGATCCATGTTTTGTTCATGAGTAATTTGGGGATATCATTCGATTTTAGCTCTTACGACATAGACTCAGTGCCTCATTAGTACATAGTACTTTATAATATCTGCGCAGTTTTGTTTGTATTGCTTGATTAAGTCGTCTTACAGTAGCACCGAATATCATCAGGTACGCGGAATAACGGTAGAGTGACGATAATTTTAGTAAACCAACGCACCTGAAGGATATGAAATATACGACTAACTATAATGTGTCTTGTATTTACTTACCGAAATCAGATACACAATATAAAATCAGAAGAAACTGAAAGCAGCTACGAACATGTGACAAAAATTAAGGAGTTACAGCGTATCTCACGTACGACATTCGCAAGGAAAATGTTAAAATTTACGAGTACTAATTCATAATTTGTTTCAAGTCGTTAGATTTTTCACAAAAATCAATGCTGTAGCGATAGCATTGGAAACAAAATAGCAACTGAGGATAACGAATTAGGGCAACAAGAATAGAAAAATATTGTTTTCGTAATTGACATATACACTGAGAAGAACAATTTCAATTAGAGAGGATGTATGGGAAGATTCTTTGGTGTGTCCATCACGCCAGACATCATGTTTCCCATCGCGTTGTGATATTTAGGGTGATGCAGAAGCCCCTACCGATATAATTTTATGCAGCCTGCAGTGTTATATCTGGCCTTGAGAAACCACGTTGGAGATTTTCATATTCGTTCGCTCACTAGGCGCTAGCTATAAGTCCTACATAAAAAATAAACCGGACGTTATTGTACAAAATTTAATGTAGTTAAATGTCTTACTGGTATACGTTATCGCTGAAGGCAACGGTTTTCGAGTTATTCAAGGAAAATCTACAAAAGCTACCTTCAAATGCATACTTATTAGTCAGGATTTCTAGTATGCAGTACATGGTACTTCCACCTGCTTTACAAGAATTTCCGACTGTACGAACTATTCCCCACATTCGACGTTTTCTTGGTTTATATCGATTGGGCATCTACGCTAAAAGTAAGGGTTAACTGTTTCGTTAACGTTGTTAGTTTAACGCATCAATGACGGAAATTTAAAAAAATCAATTTTGCAAACGTTACGCCAAAACAATTTCGTTCACCCTTCCAACCTAACTTAACCCTTCCAAGCTCAGTAGTTTCCTAGTCAGAAGGCCTGAGCAACACAACGATGTAATTGTTTATGGCGTTAGAATTAACAACATTGTCAAACAAAAAAAGTCTACAATTTAACAATATTTAATTTGTTTCGTTTTCCTAAGCCAGTGGCGTAATAAGCTAGTCAATAACGACCAAAGTAGATCGAATGTGGCAAATAATTTGTACAAACGCATATTTTTCGGTAGTGATAGGAATGAGGGCCATGAACAACACAGTAGAAACCCTGAAAAGTGGGGACTGATTGTGGGATTGGGCAGGATTTGAAGGTTATTTTTGTACGTTGCTGTAGAATAACTCGGAAAATGCGACCTCTAGAGGTAAAATACCCTAATCCAAAATTTGACTACATTAAATATCTTACAGTACAGTTCTTCTATAGGACTTATACATTAAGGTGACAAAACTATTGGTATACCTCTTATTATCTTGTCGTACCTCCTTTTACACGTCGTAGGACAGTGATCGACTTGGCTTGGACTCAACGTGTCGTTGAAAATCCTCTGCAGAAATATTGCGCCGTGGTGCATCAATAGCCTCCATATCTGCGAAAGTGTTGCGGGCGGACGATTTTGTGCACAAAATGACTTCTCAAGTATGGCCCATAAATCTTCAATGGGATTCATGTTGATTTGGGTAGGGCCAGGTTGAGATTCATTGGGAGAGTCCTTAGAAACTGTAGTCGATCAACGAAGGAGGTGGCTTACAAAACTCTCGTTCGACTTTTTTTTTTTTTGTTTTTTTTTTTTTTTTTTTCCATCAGTCCACTGACTGGTTTGATGCGGCCCGCCACGAATTCCTTTCCTGTGCTAACCTCTTCATCTCAGAGTAGCACTTGCAACCTACGTCCTCAATTATTTGCTTGACGTATTCCAATTTCTGTCTTCCTCTACATTTTTGCCCTCTACAGCTCCCTCTAGTACCATGGATGTCATTCCCTCATGTCTTAGCAGATGTCCTATCATCCTTTCCCTTCTCCTTATCAGTGTTTTCCACATATTCCTTTCCTCTCCGATTCTGCGTAGAACCTCCTCATTCCTCACCCTATCAGTTCACCTAATTTTCAACATTCGTCTAGAGCACCACATCTCAAATGCTTCGATTCTCTTCTGTTCCGGTTTTCCCATAGTCCATGTTTCACTACCATACAATGCTGTACTCCAGACGTACATCCTCAGAAATTTCTTCCTCAAATTAAGGCCGGTATTTGATATTAGTAGACTTCTCTTGGCCAGAAATGCCTTTTTGCCATAGCGAGTCTGCTTTTGATGTCCTCCTTGCTCCGTCCGTCATTGGTTATTTTATTGCCTAGGTAGCAGAATTCCTTAACTTCATTGACTTCGTGGCCATCAATCCTGATGTTAAGTTTCCCGCTGTTCTCATTTCTACTACTTCTCATTACCTTAGTCTTTCTCCGATTTACTCTCAAACCATACTGTGTAGTCATTAGACAGTTCATTCCGTTCAGCAGATCATTTAATTCTTCTTCACTTTCACTCAGGATAGCAATGACATCAGCGAATCGTATCATTGATATCCTTTCACCTTGTATTTTAATACCACTCCTGAACCTTTGTTACATTTCCATCATTGCTTCCTCGATCTACAGATTGTAGAGTAGGGGCGAAAGGCTACAATCTTGTCTTACACCCTTCTTAATACGAGCACTTCGTTCTTGATCGTCCACTCTTATTATTCCCTCTTGGTTGTTGTACATATTTTATATGACCCGTCTCTCCCTATAGCTTACCCCTACTTTTTTCAGAATCTCGAACAGCTTGCACCATTTTATATTGTCGAACGCTTTTTCCAGGTCGACAAATTCTATGAAAGTGTCTAGATTTTTCTTTAGCCTTGCTTCCATTATTAGCCGTAACGTCAGAATTGCCTCTCTCGTCCCTTTACTTTTCCTAAAGCCAAACTGATCGTTACCTAGCGCATTCTAAATTTTCTTTTCCATTCTTCTGTATATTATTCTTGTAAGCAGCTTCGATGCATGAGCTGTTAAGCTGATTGTGCGATAATTCTCCCATTTGTCAGCTCTTGCCGTCTTCGGAATTGTGTGGAGGATCTTTTCCGAAAGTCAGGTGGTATATCGCCAGACTCATATATTCTACACACCAACGTGAATAGTCGTTTTGTTGCCATTTCCTCCAATGATTTTAGAAATTCTGATGGAATGTTATCTATCCCTTCTGCCTTATTTGAACGTAATTCCTCCAAAGCTCTTTTAAATTCCGATTCTAATACTGGATCCCCTATCTCTTCTAAATCGACTACTGTTTCTTCTTCTATCACATCAGACAAATCTTCGCCCCCATAGAGGCTTTCAATGTATTCTTTCCACCTATCTGCTCTCTCCTCTGCATTTAAAAGTGGAACTCCCGTTGCTCTCTTAATGTTACCACTGCTGCTTTTAATGTCACCATAGGTTGTATTGACTTTCCTGTATGCTGAGTCTGTCCTTCCGACAATCATATCTTTTTCGATGTCTTCACATTTTTCCTGCAGCCATTTCGTCTTAGCTTCCCTGCACTTCCTATTTATTTCATTCCTCAGCGACTTGTATTTCTGTATTCCTGATTTTCCCGGAACAAGTTTGTACTTCCTCCTTTCATCAATCAACTGAAGTATTTCTTCTGTTACCCATGGTTTCTTCGCAGCTACCTCCTTTGTACCTATGTTTTCCTTCACAACTCCTGTGATGGCCCTTTTTAGAGATGTCCCTTCCCCTTCAACTGTATTGCCTATTGCCCTATTCCTTATTGCTGTATCTATAGCGTTAGAGAACTTCAAACGTATCTCGTCATTCCTTAGTACTTCCGTATCCCACTTGTTTGCGTATTGATTCTTCCTGACTAATGTCTTGAACTTCAGCCTACTTTTCATCACTACTATATTGTGATCTGAGTCTATATCTGCTCCTGGGTACACCTTACAATCCAGTATCTGATTTCGGAATCTCTGTCTGACCATGATGTAATCTAATTGAAATCTTCCCGTATCTCCCGGCCTTTTCCAAGTATACCTCCTCGTCTTGTGATTCTTGAACAGAGTATTCGCTATTACTAGCTGAAACTTGTTACAGAACTCAATTAGTCTTCCTCTTCTTTCATTCCTTGTCCCAAGCCCATATTCTCCTGTAACCTTTTCTTCTACTCCTTCCCCTACAACTGCATTCCAGTCGCCCATGACTATTAGATTTTCGTCCCCCTTTACATACTGCATTACCCTTTCAATATCCTCATACACTTTCTCTATCTGTTCATCTTCAGCTTGCGACCTCGGCATGTATACCTGAACTATCGTTGTCGGTGTTGGTCTGCTGTCGATTCTGATTAGAACAACCCTGTCACTGAACTGTTCACAGTAACACACCCTCTGCCCTACTTTCCTATTCATAACGAATCCTACACCTGTTATACCATTTTCTGCTGCTGTTGATATTACCCGATACTCATCTGACCACAAATCCTTGTCTTCCTTCCACTTCACTTCACTGACCCCTACTATATCTAGTTTGAACCTTTGCATTTCCCTTTTCAGATTTTCTAGTTTCCCTACCACGTTCAAGCTTCCGAAATTCCACGCCCCGACTCGTAGACCGTTTTCATTTCGTAGATCATTCAATCTTTATCTCATGGTAACCTCCCCCTTGGCAGTACCCTCCCGGAGATCCGGGTGGGGGACTATTCCGGAATCGTTTGCCAATGGAGAGATCATCATGACACTTCTTCAATTACAGGCCACATGTCCTGTGGATTAACGTTACGTGTTTTTAATGTAGTGGTTTCCATTGCCTTCTGCATCCTCATGTCGTTGATCATTGCTGATTCTTCCGCCTTTAGGGGCAATTTCCCACCCCTAGGACAAGAGAGTGCCCTGAACCTCTATCCGCTCCTCCGCCCTCGTTGGCAAGGCTGTTGGCAGAGTGAGGCTGACTTCTTATGCCGGAAGCCTTCGGCCGCCGATGCTGATTATTTATCAAAATTTAGGCAGTGGCTGGGATCGAACCCGGGATCGAAGACGTTTTGATTATGAATCAAAGACGCTACCCCTAGACCATAGACCGCCGTTCGACTTATAGTTGAGTATAGCTCATCAGTGTGGGAACCATACCAGCTCGGGTGGACGGAGAAGGTAGAAAAGATCCAAAGAAGAACGGCGCGTTTCGTCACAGGGCTATTTGGTAACCGTGATTGCGTTACGGAGATGTTTAGCAAACTCAAGTGGCAGACTCAGCAATAGAGGCGGTCTGCATCGCGGTGTAGCTTGCTGTCCACTTTTCTGGATGAGATATCGAATGTATCGCTTCCCCCTACTTATATCTCCCGAGGAGATCACGAAAGTAAAATTAGAGAGATTCGAGCGCGCAAAGAGGCTTTCCAGCAGTCGTTCTTCCCGCGAACCATACGCGACTGGAACAGGAAAGGGAGATAATGACAGTGGCACGTAAAGTGCCCTCCACCACACACCGTTGGGTGGCTTGCGGAGTATAAATGTAGATGTAGCTAAATAATTTGTTTGAATTGTTTACAATGTTCTTCAAACCAATCGCGAACAATGTTGACCCGAGAATATGGTGCACTGTCATCCATAAAACTTTCATTGTTCTTTGGGAACATGAAGTCCACGAATGGCTGCAAAAGGTCGTCAAGTAGCCGAACATAACCATTATCAGTCAATGATCGGTTGAGTTGGACGAAAGGACCCAGCCCATTGCAAATAAATACTGTTAGCCCACACGATTATGTAACCACCATCAGCACGCACAGTTCCTTGTTGGTAACTGGGATCTGCTTTGTGGGGTTTGCGCCACACTCCAAACCTATCATCATCTCTCACCAAGTGAAATTTGGACTCATCTGACGTGACCGCGGATTTAATGTCGTCTGGGGACCAACCGATATGGACACGAGCCCAGGAGAGGCGCTGCTGGCGCATGCTGTTAGCAAAGGCACTCGCGTCTGTCGTCTGCTGCCACAGCTCACTAGCACCAAATTTCGTCGCACTGTCGCCACGGATATGATTATCACACGTTTCACATTGGTTTCCGCGGTTACACCACGCAGTGTTGCTTGTCTCTTAGCACTGACAACTCTACGCAAATGCCGCTGGTCTCGGTCGTTAAGTGGAGGCCGTCGGCCACTGCGTTAACTGTGATGAGAGTCAATGCTTGAAATTTGGTCATCTTGGCACACTGTTGACATTGTGAATCGCGGAATATTGAATTCCTTTACGATTACCGGAATTGAATCTTCCATGCATCTAGCTCCAAGTATCATTCTGCGTTGAAAGTCTGTTAATTAACATCGTGCGGCCGTAGTCGTGTAGGAAGCCTTTCCACATGAATCACCTGAATACAAATGACCGCTCTGCCAATGCACTGCCGTTGTATTCCTTGTGTGAGCGATACTACCGCTGTCTGTATATGTGCGTATCGCTACCCCATCACTTCACCCCCTCATTATAGTTAGTGCGTAGCGAGAGTGAGAATACAAAAACCTCCCGCGTGGGTTTTCAAGACCAGATGTAACATTCCAGGTTGGATAAGACAACATCGATAAGGACAGCTGAGTCATCCTGTACACTACAGCTTACAGTAAGTATGGCGACAAATGCGTTTTAACAAATAAGTTTACAAGACTTTCTGTCGTAAATAAGGGGAAGGAAACCATATAAAGGTGAAGAAGTTTTAACTCCACAGTTGTGTATGACGCCGTGTTTTTCGTGCACATTTTACTGCAGCCATTTTTCTTCTTATAGTGTGTGATGTGCATTTGCGTACTGAGTTTTGATTGCAGGTCATATACAGAATATTTCTATCAGAAAATTCTTCTTAAATTTTTTTCGGTTTATCATCGGTTTAATGAACTATTAACGACAAAGGTTTTTGTTGTACGGGAAAGACTTTTGTATACCGCTTTTTTCTGGAATGGCCCTTCGCATACGGATTTCGAAACAAGCTGACTCAAGGGATACCAGCTGTTTCGTTGACAATATGCGGGCGCTTGGAGATGTATACAAAATTGTATACCTGCATCGCTAGAAGACATTCGTGTATAGTGTCGCTCGCTAAGCCCAGAAGAAATACCGTTAGGCCTTATCCCCTATTGAACAGTTTATTTTGTGCGACTGAAGAGCTTAGTTCAGACGAAGAGCAACATGGCATATTACACATATGAAGTAATACGTTTTATGTTCTCCCGGCTAGTCGTTTGTGAGCAACAGAAAAGTAGCAACCGTTTCGTAACCACTTGGTGATGTCATAAATGGTACGTAACTCATCGATACCCTTCAGTCACATCATTTAATTAAAAACTGCATAAATAATTAGGATATTCCAGAGCTCCCTAGGACCATGGCTGCAGTGAATTAAGACCAAATCAGGCAGCGACTGTTTTAGACGAATTACCTTTTGACACATTACACTTAATGTAATTTTCTTTCTAAAGCCTGACGTAGACTTATTACATGCTGCAAAGGTAGAGAAGGTGACCTTGCAGCTACTTTTTGCTCATTATATAATCTTTCGCCGAAAGCATTTTGTCCATAGACGAGGAAGAGGTTATTTACTTTTCCAGTATTTCACATTTACATTTGTGGTTCATTGTAGTTTATTATTCGTATTTCAAATTTCTTCCTGCAGTTTGAGATACTAAAAGATCGTTCAATGCATCGCATTTTACATCAGTTTGACATACTGGCAAAGTAAATAATCTTTACAGATTATCTCTGGATAAAATGCCTTCGGCGAAAGATTATATAACGAGCAAAAAGGAACTTTTAATTTTTTTATGTCAAAGCCAAAACCTCCAAAACAGACGATAAAATTTTATCCCCTTACACTTCTCTAAATTGCTTCCTCCTCATGTGTCCTGTGAACTTATGCCATATGTAAGTCAAGAAGGATATTAAGACTCTTTTATCTCTAATTCGGTGCAGTACCTCTCTAAAAGTTACATCATCTACCAATGAAACCTTTAGCCTTCCTCTTTATAGCTAATAAACCGTTCCAAAATCATAAGAGAAAATGGAATACCTGGAAAATTGCAGGAGAGGCGACAGATTCCAGCTGGTTTACCTGATGGTCACACAAAGATTCCGATAACAGATGTTGAATTGTAAGGCATATTCAGGAGCAGATACAGCCTCCCATCAGAATGTAGTAATGATGAGGTGCAGACTGAAGTTTGAAAGACTCTTATGGGAGAATCAATGTGCAATGACATGAGAGACAGTAGTACTGCGTAACGTTGATAAAAGTTTGAAGTTTTCTGGGACTTTGTGCACAGAAGTAACAAATACAGCAGTATGCAGTTCCGGCGAAGATTAATGAACATCTCTACAAAAGGAAGACACATAAATTGAACTGGCATACATAGGCTCAGGGAAGTAACGGCCAAGAAATTTTAGGTAACAGAAGAAGTATTTCAAAAATCCGTGCAGAAAGGTAGTACAAAAACGTTCAGGAAAAGACGAGAATGGGCCTAGAGAAATGTTAATATTTTAGGAATGAAGTAAATTGGAAGTACGGGGATGCCGAGGTGAAATGCCTGAAGGAATTTTGTGAGGAAATCTGAAAAGAATTGTTTGTAGGGAGAATTGATTCCGTATGTGGAAAAGTCAGTACAACTTTCAGCGAAATTAAAAGTAAGGAAGCCAAAATTAAGAGCTCAATAGGAATTTCACTGAATAGAGTAGGCTGGTAGAGAAAGAATCTTGTAGGTCTCTATGAAGGGGAGAAACTTTGTTATGACGTGATACAAAGAAACTGGAAGTAAATATTGATGACATAGGTGGTGTGGTTTTGCGGTCAGAGCTTAACAGAGCTCTAGAAGGCTTATAATCAAGTAAATTAGATGACATAGAGACCATTCCTTCGAAATTCATGAAACCATTGACTGCAGTGGCAACCAAACCACTATTCGTTTTGGTGTATAGAATCTGAGTCTCTCGAAAAAAATATCACCCACACACTTCCGAAGATAGTAGCTGCAGACATGCGTGACAACTATCGTACAATCAGCTTAATGTCTCTGGGATTCTATCCGTTAGGTGCCCTTGGAGGGTGTTTTTTTAAGAGATATAATAAGGGGTGGCTCACAGACCAATTTCCCTCACGTACAAATTCCTCGAGAGGGAGTAGCACTGTCCAGAGACTCAGTCACATGTAACGACCGAACCTACCGGCCGCCAAAGAAATATCAATTTCTTTCCAGCATAATACAAGTAGCATAAGTCCTGCTAAATCATAGAAGGTAGCACAAGTTAATGCACACAACACCGCATCCTTCAGTCAGGTATTCTTTCCATAGATTTTGTAACTGGTATCTGAAAAACACAATCACATAAACAAATATACATTTAAAACATGAAGCGTGGCGAAATACGCTGAGTCTGCTGCAAGGTACACACAAGACAAAAGGAGAAAAATGCAAAAATAAAAATCATGAATACACTGTTCTCTTTTGTACCACGTCACTCTGTAAAGGACATAGCTTGCAGACTGGTCTCTTGAAAACCTCTTGTAGTGTGCGAATAGTGGCCATTTGAACCATTCCGTCGCTCCTTCAATGATGACCAGCTTCCAACATAAGGGTGGCAGGTTATCTTCTGTTACTATGACCAATGCACCAAGTTGCACATTCTGACTTCGGAGCATCCACTTGGTACTTGGTCCACGTCTGCAGATGATGGAGGTAGTCAGATGACCAGCGCCGCCGGAAGATCTGGAAGCCAGGCTGTAGTAGTTCTCACCTTGTGAGCAGGCTCAGGATTGCTGTACCTAGATCTGGCTGACGGATGTTTGTGACTGCGGTTCCACTCAGTAAATGACCTGGGGTGAGGGCTTGGTAATCAGTAGGATCGCAAGACAGTGGCGTGAGAGGACAAGAGTTCAAGCAAGCCTCAATCTGGCAAGTCAGGGTTGTCAGCTCTTCGAAATTCGGACATATGGTTCGCATCGTTCGCCGCAGGTGGTACTTGAAGGACTTCACTCCAGCTTCCCATATTCCGCCAAAGTGTGGTGACGCAGGAGGAATTAAATGCCAGTCGATGCCTTCTTCTTGTGTAAATGTCTGCTGATAAAGACTGCTCAGAGTAGTTCGTGACTCACGAAGTTCCCAACTACTTCCAACGAAGTTTCTTCCATTGTCGCTGTACAGATTTTGGAACCTACCCCACAAATCTTCTGAGGGCCGACAGGAATGCTTCAGACGTCATCTTGACAACTACCGCCAAATGCACTGCTCGTGTTGCGAAGCACACAAACAGGGCCATGTAGCCCTTTTCCTTTAATTTGGATCTCTGTGACCTTGTTTTCGCATAGAACGGTCCTGTGTAATCAATCCCAATGTTTAAAAAGGGACCTCACAGCTTTATGCATGGGTAGGGCAGGTATCCCTTGAGCTGTTGTGCAGGATTCGCCTTTAATCGCTGACAAGTCAAGCACTGATGCAGAACACGACGGATTGCATTTCCTTCATGAGGTATCCAGTATTGCTTTTTGAGAGACGTAAGCAACGGTTCACACCCAGCGTGGGAAAAACCACGATGTTCACTTTCGACTATTAATCGTGTGAGATGACGGTTAGGTGGCAGTACGAGTTGATGCTTCTCCTCATATGAAAGATTAGCATTTTCACGGCTGCCCCCAATCCGTAGCAGCCTCGTGTCATCGAGGATAGGATACAGTGATTTGAGCTTGCTATTTTTATCCACCATCTTCACAGTCTTCAACTGGTAGGTTTCCGTTTGCTTGTGCTATCCTAACACGCTGTAGCGAAGGGTCCTGCACTTCATTGCGAGGCAATTAAGCACTTACCCTCATTTTCTTTTCAGTCTTGCAGTTACAAATGGACTTAAGGTAGTATGCCATTCTATCCTGTAAGCGTGACATCTTTGAGAATCGAAATGGTTCAAATTGCTCTGAGCACTATAGGACTTAACATCTGAGGTCATCAGTCCCCTACACTTAGAACTACTTAAACCTAACTAACCTAAGGACATCGCACACATCAATGCCCGAGGCAGGATTCGAATCTGCGACGGTAGCAGCAGCGCGGTTCCGGACTGAAGCGCCTAGAACCGCTCGGTCACAGTGGCCAGCTTGAGAATCGATAGATGATACCGTCTTGAATTGCTCTGCTGATGTGACAGAGGAGTTTAGCCCTTTCTTCTAGCAGCTCCCGGGCTGCAGAATCACTAGAGGTAACTATCGGAGACCATGAAGTGGTATCTTCCTTAAACGAAATTTCTCCTGTCGACCACAGGCTGTTTTCTTGCAGGTCTGCAGAGACACACCTCGTGAAGTAAAGTCTGCTGGGCTTTCCACTGTAGATACATGGTTCCACACCGCAGCCGCTGTACTTTCCCGTATCTCAGCGGCACAGTTCCCCACAAATGCCTTCTACCGCGTGGGTGGAGACGCGAGCCATGCCAGTACGACGGATGAGTCAGTCCACACAGTAAGTTCGTTCTTTGTCTATACCCAGCGAGCGAACAACGTTTTGTAGTAGTCGCGACAGCAAGAGAGCACCACAGAGTTTCAGGCGAGGTAGGGACAGCTTTTTCAATGGAGATACTTTTGTTTTGGAGCTTAATAATTTGACACATGTGACTCCATGATGAGTAGTTCATTGAATATATGTGCAACAGCTGTAGGCCGTCTCTCAATCATCGCAGAATCCGTGCAGTTGAATGTTGACATGTTTTCCTTCTATAATGACACTCTAATCAACATGAATATTATTTACCATGCGAACCTCTCTGTATAGTGTCTGCCACATGCAGTGCAACTCTTGAGACATGGGCTAGTCCTATGTTAACTGAAGCTGCCACAGACGTTGCAACAAGATTTTGAATGTGATAACAATGGGACTGATTAATCTCAGAGGACCGAAAATGGATGACCTGACGGCCAGTACAATGCGTTTTGTGATAGTGTAGACCTTACGTGCAGTCTTGACATTATTCACAGTTTGGAACTGATCAGCAGCTGCATCCCAGAGTAAATCTAAAGTTTTAATATGCTCGTCGTTATCAAGCCGTAAGGGTGTTAGTCACTCTATTAACTCTGAGGGGATATTTTCGAGGGATTCCAAACTGTTGGTGGACGACTTCCGTAATGAGAAACGACCTTTCTTCAAAAGCTTCGTGAGATCTTGCTGGACGTTGATTGCAGCCTCTACTGTATCGCAACCCGAGATACAATCGTCCAAATAGAATTCATTAGCAAGAATGTTTGCTGCCTTGTTACATATGCCCTCTTCATGCGCAAAGTGTAACAGACCTCCTAACGCAAGAAATTGTGCACAGGTCATTCCGTATGTGACTGTCTTCAACTGATGTTCCTTCAGTGCTGCAGATCTGTCACTCCTCCACAGTATTCGTTGGTAGGCGCGATCTTCATCCGCTACCAGAAGTTGTCGATACATCTTCTCTATGTCAGCTGTGAATATAATGCGATGCATGCGGAAGCGTAATATTGTGGAGCACTGCTCTTGTCAAATCGTTGGCCCATCTTCAACAACCTGTTTAGCGACAAATGAGAGCTCGGTTTGGCCGAACAGTCAAAAACTACTCGTGTTTTGGTAGTCGAGCTGGCTTCCTTAAGAACTGAATGGTGTGGCATGTACAATGAAATGGCAGCAAGTGTAGCAACTGGTTCGATGTGTCCTAAGTCTTCATATTCCCTCATAAACTATATGTAGCTTTATTTAAGATTCGGCTGTCTCGCCAGTTTCTGCCCAGTCTGAGAGAAGCGTTTTCCTGCAGTACTGAAAGATTCGCATAATTTACTTAGCTCTTCGCGAAACGGAAGATGAGCAACTTTTTCTTTGCGTATTCCACGAAGAATGCTTCACATTGTTCCTCTTCTTTCGTCATTACATCACGATTTATTTCTTCTAGCTCCCAGAATTTCTTCAGAAGTGTTTGAACATTAGTGTTCGTTTTTACAAAGCACTACTCCACCGGCCACCGTGACGAAATGTTGTGCTCTACCGTTTGATACTGACTTGATACAACCCATGCTAGTTCTGTCTCTTGAAGCACAGGATGAACAATTCCTACAGAGATAGTCCTTGATGTGTGAATGTATGGACAAAATTCTGCTCCTAGCAACACATCGATCTTTCCATATGATCAAAACTCTGGATAAGCGAGTTGTACATCTGGCAAGCGCCACGTACAGGGATCAATTATTTGTTCAGGCAAAGTGTCAATTATCTTTGGCAAAACTAAGTATTCGACAGATGACATAAAGTGGCTTACACAGGAGCCCACTAGTATAGGAACATGGTGTTCTGTTTCTGAACGGATTGCACCTATTCCTTACATCGGTACTCTGCTGTGCTATCTTTGAAGTCTGGGGCGTTCTGTACATGTTTCCGATATGAAGCATGACTGCGACCCAGACTCTAATAGAGCATGACAAGACTGCCCTTTTCCATTGATGTCTTGCAACTTCATTCTCAGTGTTGCAAGGAGTACTCCTTTGCCTGGACTGATCTTCAGTGAACAAGATGTAGTTGACTGATGTTTACTATTGTGTTCGTGTTGCATGTAACCTGTACAACCTTTCCTTGGTGCATCTTGTGTGCGTTGTGATTCTGCATGTAACAACGTGTGGTGTCGTTTACCACAGGTATTACAGGTAACGGAATTGCATTGAGAAGCCCTGTGATCATTCTTCAGACAGTTGTAGCACAAGTTGTTGAACATCACAACAGAATTGCGTTCACTACACCTGGCTTGTTTATATCTGCTGCACTTGTGCAGCACGTGAGACTGGTAGCATGTGACACATGCAGTACCTGTAGCAACGTATGTCTGTCTCGAATACCCCAACTGCTTGGTGTTGGACGCAATCTGATGTTTATTAACAGTTGTACGGTGACGTTGTGGTGCTATAGTGTTGGCTATTTCTAAAGATTTACATTTAGTCTTGAGAAAGGCACAAGTTTTTTTAAATGTTGGAAAGCTACTCGAACTCAGACTAGCTTCAAACTCGGTTCTTATAGAATGTTCAGTCATTTCTATAAGGAGCTGCGATGTAATTATGTCTTGCAAAGAGACATCTAGCTGTAATGCCATCAGCTCATGCACATTGCTTAAAGTGCATGAAGTTCACTTGAACATGGCCTTGTCACTGCCGGTACAGTTAACAGTTTCTTTAACATCTACATCTACATTTATACTCTGCAAGCCACCCAACTGTGTGTGACGGAGGGCACTTTACGTGCCACTATCATTACCTCCCTTTCCTGTTCCAGTCGCGTATGGTTCGCGGGAAGAACTACTGCCGGAAAGCCTTCGTGGGCGCTCGAATCTGTCTAATTTTATAATCGTGATCTCCTCGGGAGGTATAAGTAGGGGGAAGCAATATATTCTACACCTCATCCAGAAACGCACCCTCTCGAAACCTGGACAGCAAGCTAGACCGCGATGCAGAGCGCCTCTCTTGCAGTCTGCCACTTGAGTTTGCTAAACATCTCCGTAACGCCATCACGCTTACCAAATAACCCTGTGACGAAGCGCGCCGCTCTTCTTTGGATCTTCTCTATCTCCTCTATCAACCCGACCTGGTACGGATCCCACATTGATGAGAAATACTCAAGTATAGGTCGAACGAGTGTTTTGTAAGCCACCTCCTTTGTTGATGGACTCTCCCAATGAATCTCAACCTGGCACCCGCCTTACCAACCATTAATTTCACTTCAAATCTTGCCGTACGCATACTCACAGATATTTTACAGAAGTAACTGCTACCAGTGTTTGTTCCGCTATCATATAATCATACAATAAAGGATCCTCCTTTCTATGTATTCACAATACATTACATTTGTCTATGTTTAGGGTCTGTTGCCACTCCCTGCACCAAGTGCCTATCCGCTGCAGATATTCCTGCATTTCGCTGCAATTTTCTAATGCTGCAACTTCTCTGTATACTACAGCATCACCGCGAAAAGCCGCATGGAACTTCCGACACTATCTACTAGGTCATATATATATATATATATATATATATATATATATATATATATATACAGGGTGAGTCACCTAACATTACCGCTGGATATATTTCGTAAACCACATCAAATACTGATGAATCGATTCCACAGACCGAACGTGAGGAGAGGGACTAGTGTGATTGGTTAATACAAACCATAAAAAAATGCACGGAAGTATGTTTTTTAACACAAACCTACGTTTTTTAAATGGAACCTCGTTAGTTTTGTTACCACATCTGAACATATAAGCAAATACGTAATCAGTGCCGTTTGTTTCATTGTAAAATATTAATTACATCCGGAGATATTGTAACCTAAAGTTGACGCTTGAGTACCACTCCTCCGCTGTTCGATCGTGTATATCGGAGAGCACCGAATTACGTAGGGATCCAAAGGGAACGGTGATGGACCTTAGGTACAGAAGAGACTGGAACAGCACATTACGTCCACGTGCTAACACCTTTTTATTGGTCTTTTTCACTGACGCACATGTACATTACCATGAGGGGTGAGGTACACGTTCGACGGGCGTTTCATAGGACGTGGAGGACGCATAAACTGGCCAGCCCGTTCTCCTGATCTTACACCTCTGAACTTCTTTCTGTGGGGTACGTTAAAGGAGAATGTGTACCGTGATGTGCCTACAACCCCAGAGAATATGAAACAACGTATTGTGGCAGCCTGCGGCGACATTACACCAGATGTACTGCGGCATGTACGACATTCATTACGCCAGAGACTGCAATTGTGTGCAGCAAATGATGGCCACCACATTGAACATCTATTGGCCTGACATGTCGGGACACACTCTATTCCACTCCGTAATTGAAAACGGAAACCACGTGTGTACGTGTACCTCACCCCTCATGGCAATGTACATGTGCGTCAGTGAAAAAGACCAATAAAAAGGTGTTAGCATGTGGACGTAATGTGCTGTTCCAGTCTCTTCTGTACCTAAGGTCCATCACCGTTCCCTTTGGATCCCGACGTAATACGGTGCTCTCCGATACACACGATCGAACAGCGGAGGAGTGGTACTCAAGCGTCAAGTTTAGGTTACAATATCTCCGGATGTAATTAACATTTTACAATGAAACAAACGGCACTGATTACGTATTTGTTTATATGTTCAGATGTGCTAACAAAACTAACGGGGTTCCATTTAAAAAAACGTAGGTATGTGTTAAAAAACATACTTACGAGCATTTATTTTATGGTTTGTATTAACCAATGGCACTAGCCCCTCTCCTCACGTTCGGTCTGTGGAATCGATTCGTCAGTATTTGATGTGGTTTACGAAATATATCCAGCGGTAACGTTAGGTGACTCACCCTGTATAGTGAAAAGCAATGGTCCCATAACACTCCGCTGTGGCACGCCAGAGGTTACTTTAGCGTCTGTAGATGTCTCTCCATTGAGAACAACATGCTGTGTTCTTTTTGCTAAAAACTCTTCAATCCAGCCACACATCTGATCTGATATTTCGTAGGCTCTTACTTTGTTTATCAGGCGACAGTGCGGAACTGTATCGAACGCCTTCCGGAAGTAAAGTAAAATGGCATCAACCTGGGAGCCTGTATTTAATATTTTCTGGGTGTCATGAACATATAAAGCGAGTTTGGTCTCACACGATCGCTGTTTCCAGAATCCATGTTGATTCCTACAGAGTAGATTCTTGGTTTCCAGAAATGACGTGACACGCGAGCAGAAAACATGTTGTAAAATTCTACAAAAGATCGATGTCAGAGATATAGGTCTATAGTTTTGAGCATCTGCTCGACGACCCTTCTTGAAGACTGGGACTACTTGTGCTCTTTTCCAATCATTTCGAACCTTCCGTTCCTCTAGAGAATTGCGGTACACGGCTACTAGAAGGGGGGTATGTTCTTTCGCGTACTTACGTGTGCTAATGCAATCAGTTGAGGATTATTGTATCTATTACAGACCAAACCAAAGGCTATCTTAAAGTTAGTATTAGTCACAGAAAAATGATGAATTATACTTTGTGCTTCACCTGTTAATGAACTCAGCAAATGATGGTAATTAGCAATTTCCACTAGTTCCTGATTGTCTTACGAGCAGACTCATAAATGTGTTGTGAAAATGCCGGAATTGTGTTGGATCACCGTTAAATGATGGCAGTTTTATTGTTGTCAGCATGATGCTACGGTTTGATACGGTCAAGGCAGATCCAACATCTGACGAGACCTTGTGAACTGCGTTTGTGCGTTTCATCTGAATCGCTCTAATTTTTTTTTTGAAACCACGAAGACTACATTTTCGAAAGTTTCTCTGTCCTCAGAATGACTCTCTACATCTTCAAGCAATTCGAGATGTGGCTGCGAGTCTTCGTACTTCTCCACGACCTTTGAAAACTGTTCTATCCTGATAGTAATGTCCAAAGTGTCCGATTTGCCTGTTACATCGAACTCGTTTGCAAGCTTTAATGGCTGAGCCGTGTGTGGGTCGTGATCGTGCCATCTCTCACTTAACATTCTGTTTTTGCCATACTGCCGCATCGTTATGTTAGTGAAACTGTGTGTAGTTTGTGTGATTTTAACTGACAAGTTATTTCGACTGCTGTCAGCATATTGATGTGTACCGAGTCGGTAGGTTGGCGTGAAGCAGCTAGCAATTCTCGGCGGGGCGTAGTTTGGCCGGGGTCCACTGGCGGTCTCTACGCGGAGTGTATGCCGCTGTTCCCATTGGCGCGAGGTCCGTGGCTCACCGACCCTGGACACGAAAGTTGAGTTTTGATTTCACCTACCAGCAAGTCGTCACAATGTGTCGTTTAGAGTTCGTTGTTGGCTGTTGGGATACTCCCGCGAGCAACAACGTGGTTTTCAAGCTGCAAAATTCTAGCCACCCTCCGGTGGAGTTTCACTGTATATGGTTATTTGAATTGAAGTGCACCACCGGAATCTTCTGCCTTGTGGCCGTTAACGTTCCGGTTACCAGCCCTGGCCGTTGTCGTAAATTTCAGGTTGTGTGGTTTCCTCATCGTGTTGTTTCAGTTCATCACGGCGTGTAGTTTGACACCTATGTGTGTGATTAGTTGTGGGCGCCAATATCTTCTGCGTTGTTCCGTTCAAGTCCCTGTTGTGCCCTGGTCGGGTGAAGTGGAAGTTATCTTGTCTGTGTGTCCGCTAACTGTCGGTCGTTGGGTTGTCGTCGGATCGTGAATGGTTGGCCCGATTACCTGTCTCACCTAAGCGAGCGTTAGTGTCTGACTAGCAGCCCGACCCTCGAACATCTGGACCCCCTTGTGTGGACTGCCTTTTTTTAATTTGTCCTTGTCGTTGGTACTTGTATGATTTCTACCCGGTTTTGTGTTTTAAATTATAATTTTTTTTGACTCTTAAGGCCTTCAGCCGAATCTGAAGTACTGTCCCGCGTAACCCCTTCGGCATTTGAAGAATGTTTTGAGTTTAAAGTCTTCGGCCTTCAGCCGGTTTGAGTTTCAATTGTTGGTTCTTAAGGCCTTCAGCCTAGATTAAGGAATTGGTTCACGAAAGGACTTGGAGTTTTAAGTGTTCGGACTTCAGCAGATTTGAATTTAACTAGTTTACTTCAGCCTAACTAAAGAACTGTTTTAAGATAAGGCTTGCCTTTTAAATTTCTGATTATGCTGGCGTTTTTAAATGAAAGTGGCTTTCAGCCGGTAATTAAGTGCTAAAGATTAAATCTGTGTGTTTAAAAAAAATGTTTTTTGGGCTCTTGTAATATTTGACCAAATAATAAAGTTGTATGTTCGAGTGTAACCGACAGCCTCTTGTTTTGGCCCCTTTCCAAAATTTGTTCTATCTGTCCTGTTCTGCGGGTTAATCAGGGTATTTCAGTGACCGTATGAGGCTTGCTCTCGCCACCGAGAGTGTGGTTACAAGTTCCTCTCTTAATACTTCCTCCATCATGGAAAGCTAGCGTTGGCAGGCAACAGCAGAAGCAGCAGTTACAATGAGTGGGACTTCCAGGAAACAGGATAGCCAGACCATGTATTTACGTTTCAGATGCGTCGTCTCGCCTCTGCAAGCTGCGTCTCTGTGTTGTTCCGTCGACACTCGACGATACCATTTCCGCCGATGGATGGCTGTCGCTACACGTTACTTTGTCGAATCCATCAAAATCCAACCCAGATGGACCAAAATGTCAGCGCCCGCAGTCGGAAATTTCAATCGCCAATTTTACCGGAGGACTAGGAATTTGAAGAAGTATATAATGGTTCGGATCCATTCGGATTACTATGATTGACAACATATGTAGAGAAGCACTTCTTATCGACGACAGTCACACCCAAAAACAATATACATATTCGCCTCTTAGCATACGAGTCGCGCGGGCCCCGACATGAGACAGCCACCCGACCGAGCGTCCATTCACAACTGCCAGTCTCTGTCTCGTCGCGGCGAGTGTCCCGTTCGATGCCCTTGGAGGGGTCCCTCATGCACAAATACCTCCAGAGAGGGCAGCAGTGTCCAGAGACTCAGTCCGATGTAACGACCGAACACTTGGTAAATATCGACGTGAAAAAAGGCATTCGATAATACAAAATGGTACAAGATTTCGAAATGCTCAGTAAATACGAATAATCTGTATAGAAAGACGTCTAATATACATTATGCGTAAGAATAAAGTGGATACAATAAGACTGGAAGACCAAAAGAAAGTAACTCAAATTATAAGGGGTGTAAGACAGTAGTCTTTCAAAAGTACTATTCAATCTCGAAGACACAATGACTGAAATAAAGTGGATGATCAAGACCGAGATAAAAATTAAGTGTGAAAGGATATGAATGATGCGATTCACTGATTTTATAGGTAACTTCAATGAAAGTGAAGAAGAACACAGGACCTGTTGAATGCTAATGAAAACAGGATGTGGATCGAGAGTAAATCGAGGAAAGACGATGGTAATCAGGTGTACCAGAAATTGAGATTAGTATAAACTTAACATTAAAATTGAGAATCTCGATGCAGATCAAGTTATGGAGTTCTGCTACATTCGAAGCATAACAACACATGACGGACGAAACTAGAAGGCCATAAAAGTAGAATAGCACAGGAACTGCTTGCAATAATTATCATTTATGGCGATTTGAACGTAATTATAAGTAAAAATTAACTTCCAGCACAAAACCTAAATCATTATAATTGCTAGACAACAGTTCCTGCGTTTTCGTCATGGTCTACAATAGATTTCCGTACCGCGAGTGGATAATCGTTTGTTTGCTCGTTTTAAAAACTAGTGACCGCTTGTTGGCGTTAGTCAGGCAGTCAGTCAGGCAGCAGTAGCCGACCGAGACAGACGCAGCAACAGAGAAGAAACCGCTTTTGTGACATCTACGAGTTCCTAACCAGGAGCAAATTTTATTATATCATCTGTGTGCTTTAATAGTTTAGTTTCTTGAGTTTCTGTGTGTAAATTTAATATCTAATAGCCACAGATCTCGCGTTTTCGCTTGCTTCGGAAAGTAAACCGCTTTTGTGACATATTATACCTGTAAGTTCCTAATCAGGGGCGGATTAGTTAGTTTCACCTGAGTGCTTCGGTAGTTACGTTTTTTAATATCTGCGTATTATTAGACACAGTTCGTGCGATTTCGTGAGGGTCTAAAATAGAGTTGCTCAGCACGTGCCGATAGTCCGTTTATCTGCAAAGTTTAGTTTTCCACGGTCTTTAGTAGGGAAAGGGACTGCGATTTTTGTGTGCGGATGCGAACCGAGCTGGTGACACTTGACTCTCAGCTTCAGGCTGTGATGGCTTCGGTTACACAGCTTGAGGCTGCAGTGGATGGGTGCCACTGTTGTGGGCCGGCCCTGGGGATCCAAGGGACATCCAGCACGTGCGAGTCATCCGATCTCTCCTCACCGGTGGCCAACCCAGTTACTGCTCGCACTGAGGCTGACCCTTCACCTGTGGTCCAGTAGGAGCTCGCCACGGGGCGAAGCAGGCGGCGAAAGACTTCCCAGGCAGCCGCACGTAAGGCCTTCCCGGTTTGTCTGACAAACAGGTTCCAGCTGCTGTCTGTGGCTGACACTGTCGCTGAGCCAAATGCTGTCGCCTGCCTTGTTTCAGACGAAACCACTCAGCCTGCAAGATTCGGGCAATCTCAGAGAGTGGGATTATTGATTGTTGGGAACTCGAACGTTAGGCGTGTTATGGGGCCCATTAGGGACTTGGCTGACAAGAAGGGAAAGAAAACCAATGTGCACTCCGTGTGCATATAGGGTGGAAAGGGTCCTCTCGGATGCCATGAAGAGCATAGGGTGCAGCCGACTATAGGTGGTTGCTCACGTCAGTACCAATTATGTGTGTCACCCTGGATCAGAAAAGATTCTCTCTGGCTCGGAGCGGCTAACAGAAGTGGTAAAGGCTGCCAGTCTTGCTTGCAAGATGAAAGTAGAGCTGACCATTTGCAGCTTAGTCGACAGGACCGATTGGGGATCTCTGGTTCAGAGCCGAATGGAGGGTCCGAATCAGAGGCTCAGACGGTTCTGCAACTGTGGCGAAAGTCGAGGAATCTGCTGCCTACAAAGGGTGATTGGGTTTCGGGTTCCGCTAAATAGTTCAGATGACCACTATACGCAGGAGGCGGCTACACAGGTAGCAGGGGCTGTATGGCCTGGACTGGGAGGTTTTTTAGGTCAGAGGGTCTCGGGAAAACACAAGAAGGGCCTCAGTCACGAAGTGTGCAGGCTGAACACAGGAAGAACGTAGATAGAGTAACCGTTGGTATAACAGCTGTATGTTGTCGCATCTGTGTTGAGAAAGTACCAGAGCTCCAAGGGCTAATAGAAAGCACTGATGCTCAAATCGTTATAGGCAGTGAAAGCTGGCTTAAGCCGGATATAAGCTCAGCCGAAATTATTGTGAAGAACTTAACGGTGTTCCGAAAGGATAGGCTAAACACTGTTGGCGGTGGCGTGTTTGTTGCTGTTAGAAGTTGTTTAACTTGTCGTAAAATTGAAGTAGATACTTCCTCTGAGTTAGTATGGGCGGAGGTCACTGCTGGCAACCTGTATAAAATAATAACAGGATCCCTTTGCCGGCCTGCCAATTCAGATGATACAGTTGCTGAAAGGTTCAAAGAAAACTTGAGTTTAATTTCAATCACGCACCAGACTCATACGATAATAGTTGGTGGTGACTTTAATTTTCCCTCGATATGTTGGCGAAAATACATGTTTAATTCCGGAGGTACGCATAAAATATCATCCGAAATTGTGCAAAACGCATTCTCTGAAAATTATCTCCAGCAATTAGTTCATGAGCACACGCGAATAGTAAACGGTTGTGAAAACTCACTTGACCTCTTAGCAACAAATAATCCTCAGTTAATAACGACCATCAAAACAGATACAGGGATTAGTGAACACAGGGTTGTCGTAGCGAGAATGAATATTGTAATCCTCAAATCCTCCAAAAATAAGCGAAAAATTTAACTATCCAATAAAGCAGATAAAAATTCATTTGACGCCTTCCTGAGAAACAATCTCCACTCATTCCAAATTAATAATATAAGTGTAGACCATATGTGGCTTGAATTCAATGAAATAGTGTCGGCAGCAATTGAGAGATCTATACCAAATAAATTAACAAACGACGGAGCTGATCCTCCTTGGTACACAAAATGGGTTAGAACACTGTTGCGCCAGCCGGTGTGGCCATGCTGTTCTAGGCGCTTCAGTCTGTAACCGCGAGACTGCTACGGTCGCTGTTTCGAATACTGCCTCGGGCATGGATGTGTGTGATGTCCTTAGGTTAGTTAGGTTTAAGCAGTTCTAAGTTCTAGGGGACTGATGACCTCAGATGTTAAGTCCCATAGTCCTCAGAGCCAACACTGTTGCAGAAACAACGAAACAAAGATGCCAAATTTAAACAGATGTAATATCCCCAAGATTGGCAATATTTTACAGAAGGTCGAAATTTAGCGCGGAATTCAATGCGAAATGCTTATAACAGTTTCCACAACGCGACTTTGTCTCGAAACCTAGCAGAAAATCCAAAGAGATTCTGGTCGTACGTGAAGTATGTTAGCGGCAAGAAGCAATAAATGACTTCTCTGCGCGATAACAATGGAGATACCATCGAAGACAGGGCTGCCAAAGCAGAGTTACTAAACACAGCCTTCCGAAATACCTTCACAAAAGAAGACGAAGTAAATATTCCAGAACGCGAATCGAGAACAGCTGTCAACATGAGTAACGTAGATGTAAATATCCTCGGAGTAGTGAAGCACCTTAAATCTCTTGCTAGAGGCAAGTCTTCTGGTCCAGACTGTATATCAATTGGGTTCCTTTCCGAGTATGCTGATGCATTAGCTCCATACTTAACAATCATATACAACCGTTCGATCGACGAAAGATCCGTATCCAAAGAATGGAAAGCTGCAGAGGTCACACCAATATTCAAGAACGTTACTAGGAGTAATCCACTAAATTACAGGCATATATCGTTAACGTAGATATTCACCAGGATTATGGAACATATATTGTGTTCTAACACTAGGAATTACCTCGAAGAAAACGGTCTATTGACACACAGTCAACATGGGTTTAGAAAACGTCCTTCCAGTGAAACACAACTAGCTCTTCATTCACATGAAGTGTTGAGTGCTATTGACAAGGGATTTCAAATCTATTCCTTATTTCTCGATTTTCGGGAGGCTTTTGACACTGTACCACACAAAGCGGCTTGTAGTGAAATGGCGTGCTTATGGAATATCGTCTCAGTTATGTGACCGGATGTGTGATTCCCTCTCAGAGAGGTCAAGTTCTTAGTAATTGACGGAAAGTCATCGAGTAAAACAGAAGTGATTTCCGGCGTTCCCCAAGGTAGTGCTATAGGTACTCTGATGTTCCTTACCTATATAAACGGTTTGGAAGATAATCTGAGAAGCCGTCTTACGTTGTTTGCAGATGACACTGTCATTTATCGATTAATAAAGTCATCAGACGATCATAACCAAATGCAAAACGATCTAGAAATGATATCTGAATGGAGCGAAAATTGGCAGTTGACGCTAAATAATGAAAAGTGCGCGGTCATCCACAGCAGTGCTGAAAGAAATTCGTTACACTTGGGTTACACGATAACTCAGTCTAATCTAAAGCCGTAAATTCAACTAAGAAATTGAAAGAAACACACAGAAAATGTTGTGGGGTAGGCTAACCAAAGACTGCGTTTTATTGGCAGGACACAGAGAGAATGTAACAGATCTACTGAGGAGACTGCCTACATTACGCTTGTCCGTCATCCTATAGAATACTGCTGCGCGGTGTGGAATCCTTATCAGATAGGACTGACGGAGTACATCGAAAGAGTTCAAAGGAGGACGGCAGGTTTTGTATTACCGCGAAATATCGGAGAGAGTGCGACTGAATTGAATCAGGATTTGGGCTGGACATCATTAAAAGAAAAGCGTTTTTCGGAGCGATGGAATCTTCTCATGAAATTACAATCACCAACTTTCTCCTCCGAATGCGAAAATATTTTGTTGACACCGACCTAAACAGGGAGAATCGATCACCACGATAAAATATGGGAAATCAGAGTTCGTACGGAAAGATATAGGTGTTCGTTCTTTCCCTGCGTTATACGAGATTGGAATATTAGAGAATTGTGAAGGTACTTCGATGAACCCTCTGCCAGGCACTTCAATGTGATTTGCAGAGTATCCATGTAGATGTAGATGAACTGCTTCTGCTCAACAGGGTTTTTAAAAAGTGTGTAACTTTTGTGTGTGTGTGTGTGTGTGTGTGTGTGTGTGTGTGTGTGTGTGTGTGTTTTGATGTGTGTGACTGTAGTTAAGTGTAATCAATAAGAATAAAGAAGAATTAGTTGCAGAAAAGAATAATGAGGATCCTATCATAAAAATACTTTTCGCTGTTGACGGGAATTATGACTGTAAACTAACTCGTTCGACATTACAATCAGAGACCGCATTTGTACCCCATCGAACAAGCAAGCAATTAACCATCATCTGCGAATAACTCCAGGGAATGATGGTCGATAACATCGGAAACCACCGATATCTCAACAAATAGCATTTACGGTCATTTTAGGACCTTATCCAGTTAGTGCCTTCAAAATGACAGGGGTTTTCATGTGGAATCATCGGACTTTTGACGAATTTATCCAGCTGCATTCGCACGCATTATTAGAGCATACAGCTTGGTGGAAGAAGCTTAACTTCTCTTTGGGTAGTATGTAGAATATTATAGTCTGCGTAATTCAAAGGATACAAAGTCCTAATGAAGATGATTAGGAAGTTTTCATTATTATGTACGATGATAATATGTTAACAAACATGTATTTAAGACAAGAGTCTTTAAAACTAAGAAATATTATTACTTTGTTCCAAAGTCTACAGCACGATACCACCCTCACTTGTAATTGAATATGTTTCCGAACAATCTGATTAAAAATTTACGATGATAGGTTCAAGGCTTATATCCATAATCATTTCCCTGTCAAATTATTCTTTCTGAAGTATTTTAGCATGCCGCACAGACCGTGCCCGCTCTACAGGTGAGTTTTTGCCCATTGCCTCATGCACAAGCGATTCAGTGAATGTAATCTTGAATGTTTTTTCTTCCACATAGCCTTATCCTTTGTGCAAATTAAGTCCATAGGGCTACATTTACAGTGACACGTGGGTAAACGCAAAACTACGTGACTCCATTCACGAGCCAGAAAGTCAAGTTTGTACGTCCTGTTACTTGTATAAATTAGCGAACTGCAGGAGGTCAGTACGAGTCTGATGTATACTCTACTTAATATTTTTATTTTTAAGCCAGCGAATAATGTCCACTCTCTGGGCTTATACGTGATGTTTTCTCTGTAACAGTTGGATTATAATTGGCAGTGACCGACTTCGAAGCAAGGTATAACAATAATTGTGAATCACGTCAGAAAACTGACAACGTTCGTTTCTGAATGGTAGTCACTGCTGTTTTTCTTACACGTAAATACAAGTTTAGTCTCAGAAACAAAACCAGAAGAAGAGTCAGCATGCAGAATAATTATCCGAGAACCTAATTTTATGAAAACGTTAAAACCACAAGGTCCATCACTCATTTTCCAGCAGATCTTCCTGCTATGATTCTGATTGACCCATGTTTCATCAAGGTAATACACTGATGAACTACTTCCTTCTCTTCCATCGTGAATCTTTATGTGGGATGTAGCTCGTGCATCATCTATGTCACTTCTTTGAACTAAAACTCTCTTCTTATCAGAAAGCAACTTCTTTTAAAATCCTTTAGATTTTACCATTGAAACTAATTTTCTCCTGCATAACAATAAAACATTTTTGTCACGTCGGGCATTTGTCATTCACATGGAGCACTTTAAATCATCGTAGTTAAAACCATCCATTTCTGTTGCAGGTTCCTTGCGATTTAGATGCTTTTCAGGCGACACGAAACCAACAATTTATACTGTACCTAGAGCGCTGACGCTTTCGTTTACAATGCTCTTTACAGTTCTCTTGTCGACACCGCATGGTTCTGGAGTCCGTTCTGGTGTCTTCAAGTGTGAAAAACAGGAGACCTGCTTTCAAATTCATGTTTGAAAAAGCTATAAATGCGGCAAATAATCCCTCTCGCCTGCTTGTGAAGCAGTTCACACTTATTGCTATCACCTGGCTTTTTTTTTTAACATTACAGGTACATATTCACACCTATACTGCTAAAAGAAAAAAAGCATATAAAAAAACTGAAAGTTGACTGAACAATACGGTTGTCGCAAAGCATACCACAGTGCTGGATGTAGGAGCGAGATTCTCGCTGCCTAGTTGTAACTCGCTGCTAGCCTCTCAGAAAGAGAATGAATATTATTGGCTCCCAGTGGCTAGTGGAGGGGGATGCGCCGAACTACTGAAAACTGGGCCGCCTTCCAACGTGGTGCGGACTTTAGTTCCCACTGCAACTACCCTCAATCTATCCAGTTTCCTTTTTAAGTTCACTAACCTTCCCAATTAAGGAATCTAATATTCCACTCTCTATTCTGTAGAGAGCCAATTTCTTCTGTGTGCGTATTTCCTACCATGGAGAACCGATTGGGGACTAGACTGTCTTACCTCCGGAATGTCTGACCCAGGAGGATGCCATTGTCTTTAAACCACACATTATCAACGTAACAAGTCATGTAGGCAAATGATACAAAGCTAGAGGAATCAGTCATCCACACTTATGAGCCTGTTACCTGCATTTTCTGGAACCATTGGTTAATCTGGCCTCTATGCATATATCCGCTTCGTTATGTTTGCACCAAAGGTCTGGTTATCTTTATAGTTGTGACACGCCATTCACCCAATCGCTGCAAGATCCAGGGTCCGTGGGTGGGTGATGGGACCACGAATATTTTGTTGGTTCATGATGTTAGGACTGGTTTTACACATCCCTACTTAAAACAAATCAAAATCAACGTAATACTTTCCTAATAGTGTTACGGAATCAACAATGTTGTAGAATGAGATTTTCACTCTGCAGCGGAGTGTGCGCTGATATGAAACTTCCTGGCAGATTAAAACTGTGTGCCGGACTGAGACTCGAAATCGGGACCTTTGCCTTTCGCGGGCAAGTGCTCTACCAACTGAGCTACCCAAGCACGACTCACGCCCCGTCCTCACAGCTTTACTTCTGCCAGTACCTCGCCTCCTACCTTCCAAACTTTACAGAAGCTCTCCTGCGAACATTTCAGAACTAGCACTCCTGAAAGAAAGGATATTGCGGAGACATGGCTTAGCCACAGCCTAGGGGATGTTTCCAGAATGAGATTTTCACTCTGTAGCGGAGTGTGCGCTGATATATGAAACTTCCTCGCAGATTAAAATTGTGTGCCGGACCGAGACTCGAACTCGGGACCAACTCGAGTTCGAGTCTCGGTCCGGCACACAGTTTTAATCTGCCAGGAAGTTTCAACAATGTTATAGTTTATTCCAATATTTAGTGATAAGTGGAAAGCCACTGAGATGCCGTAGGATTTGTTCGTGAATGTGAGGCTGCTGGGCCAGACGGTTGCCAGTAGCCCTTCGCCACGACTAGCCTCTAATAATTTAACGGTCTCGCTGAGCACAGCCCAGTGATATGCAAGCTACCCCCAGTAACGGTACGAAGCGGAAAAACGCTCCGGTCCGCTACCTGTATTATTCACTGTTTGACGTCCCACGGACTGCCTGGTCATTAGACGTCTATAATTCATCACGGCTCCAACGGAGGTGAAACTGACAGAAGGGAAGTAGACATGGGTACGCTGTCGTGGCTGGTACTACGCAAGGGTCTTGTGATGGATAGATTATCCTCCTACGTTAATGTCAGCGAGGTCTTTTAAACATGAAAGTTTAGATGAAATGCTTGCTTGCCCCTATCATTGGCGAGCGCTGATCATGTGTGATACAGATTTTTGTCACGATCTCTAATGCAAACTATTCAATCCTTATTATAAACCAGAAGCTGGAAAGCATTGCAGTAACAAGCATAGCAAGATTGGGAAACTCAGGAGAACTCCAGGAAATACTAATTCCAAAGAGCCAGCGAGCTTTAAACTTGAGACGACTGAGATCACAGCACAAAGCCACGGCAGTCGCCTGCAACACATGCAGGAACCGCTCGGTCTAGTAAAAATGGGTGACCAATTAAGACAATTTGTTGTCAATATGTGCATGAGCAAGGAGTGGATCTTGTCGTGATCCATTTTCAACTTGTACTCGATGAGATACTAGGAACACTGGAAGGAAATTTCAGAAAATATGTGCAAGTGCAAAGATAACAGATGAAATTCCAAAGTTTGCAGTGTAATTGTTGTTTAGTAAGAAGTAATAAAGTACTGAGATCTACTGAATGCGTATTTACCTTAGCAAGTAATACTGGTTAAAGACAAATACATCTGGGACGTAATTGAGGCAGAGTAATATAATGTCGAATGACAGTTTACCTAAAATAAACATTAGAAATGACGCAGCAGCAGACGGAAAGAAATCAAGGAAAAAACAAGGACGAGGCCTAGGCTAGAGTGTCTCAAGCGATGAAAGACTTCTGCTTTTAAATAACTTTGTTGTCAGATACACGCATGGAAATGGAGTTAGTTAGTAGTCGTCCTGAAATTATTCTGTTCGAGCGCATTCTTCTATGGAAGTGAAATACTGACCTTGTTGTACCCCAAGGGGAAATAGAAACTACAAACGTAAGCAGAAGTGATAAGATACTGAGATAAATGATTGCTGAATACAAAAATCTAATACTATCGCTCAACAGTGGAAAGACACATGGACCTTATGAGAGTCCTACGAGATTGTGCACACATTATACGAAATAGTCAGTATTTGATAGTCATTCGTTAGAGCAATGATGGGCACCAAGTGAACAGAAAAAGTGTGCAGGTCATTCCAGTCTCCAGAAATTGTCCGCGGCAGGTGTGCAAGTTGGCTATAATGAAACTTCCGCTTCTTGAGAGAGCCCACATGAATAACGAGTGATCTAGGAACGATGAAACATTGTGGAAACATTTGTGAGAATATGCGGAACAGAAGTAACGAATAAACCATTGAAACAAATACGAAACATACATTAATTTCCACGAGAGAGGCTAACATTTGTTAATCGCATACCCCGTTTACGTTCCACTTTACAAACGTTGCCGCATGTGACTACCATCTGCGTCGACGACAACGTGTAACTTTGCATGGTTACCATTTCACAATTGTTCGCAGCACTTTCCGGACGGTGGAACGTGGAATGTTCAGCTGGCGTGACACATCTCGTGCGCTACTTGATGGTCGCAAATTGCGTCTTGCATTCTCAGCCAATGCAACACTAACTTCTAGAACAGTCAACGATACTCGTGAAGAGCAACAGTAGTATTGCTGTTGTTTCGATAAAACAGCCTTACGAATGAATCCCTGCTCGCCTTTCCCAGGTCCATTTTGAGTGTCCGCAACTGTAATGCACACTGGTGTGTGTGCCCCGTACCAGTACCGGCGGCTAACTGTAAGTCGTGACACTAACAGTACTGACAACGCAAATCCTCCAGCGCACTGTTTGAATACCGTTCCTACAAAGTTTGGTACCCATGCAGTGAGTCGTATTCCGTTTACACTTTCTCAAGCTGCGAAAGTTAAATTCCAGCCACCCTGTACATTCAGATCGTTCTGAAAAAGTAGAGTTGCACGTTATTATGGCAGGCTAGAAGACGGTTATTTTATGCTGCGCAACCCATCAAACTGGTATAGATATATGGGATTAATTTTGATCATAGTCACCAGGTCTGTAAGCAACGGTCGGGGGGCCCTACAACTCGTTCAATTTCTCGACGATAGGACTCATCTCCTTGGTGACGGAGCCACGTGAGAACGATTATGAACGTCGTCATGGATGGAAAGTCTCTTCCTCCCCTCTCCCCAAAAGATGCTGATCTTTCAATTTATCGAAAAGATGTGACTGACATTGTGAAAGATCTTCCGAATCAGGATCAGCTGCGTCTCTACGTCTTTTGTCAAATAGTTGGCACAGATTTAGTACGGCAGTGGAGGATTGTTCCGTATGTCGACAGGATTTCACGGTGAATCTGTGCGAAATTTAAACGTTTTCCCCATATAAGTCGTACTTCATGAAGTCCCTACGTAATTATAAGGTTAACAGAAAATTTAGGGAAGATTCAACGAAGATTGGCATGTTTGATCACAGGTAAGTTTAATCATTGCAGTTCCGTTAAGGTGATGCTCAACAAACTCCAATGGCAGACGCTACTTGAGAAGTATTCTGTTTCATGGAGAGAATTAAAGTTCCAAAAGCGTATATTCCAAGAATAGTCGGAGAACATGTTATTTCTTCTCTCATATGGCTCGCAAGAAGACCACGACAATAAATTCAGAGTCCTTGCAGAGGCGTACCGACATTCCGCGTACCATTCACAAATGGACGCCTAACATGGACGTGGGGAAATGATACTTATCCCGGAAGTGCCCCTGACACGCATCGTAACATTACTTGCGGAGTACATGTGTTTTCAGGTAAGTGGCTTATTGTTATAACGAATAAAAAGTGCTGTCAATCATGATTGTTCTTGCCAGCATAAGGTTTCTTGAATTAAACAACTGAATTATTGGTTTTATCATAATATATTGTGGATCAGCGTGTTATAAAGCTAAAATAGTAATATATGTGTTTTCTTTCTGCAACAATGTGCTTTGTGTACAGATTTATCAATGCTTTTAGTAGCTGACTACTCATTTCTTCGGAATTAAACTCAAAGTACGGTTTATCTGTCATGATACACTTATTCATCCATTACATATGGCTGTATCTGCATTATTAACTTTTGATGTCATTGGCATGCCTTCCTTACCAACCGCCTTTCTGAAAATATTTTGCAAAATTTCAGTGTGCATGTCTACCGTTTTCAGGTCGCACTTTAGGGTCCCAATCCATGTATTCGTTGCGCGTCCAGGGCTTCTTTTTAGTGATTCTGTGTCAGGTACTATTCTTCTCTTATGATAGGATTCTTCCCCCAAGAACCATGGACCTTGCCATGGTGGGGAGGCTTGCATGCCTCAGCGATACAGATAGCCGTACCGTAGGTGCAACCACAACGGTGAGGGGTATCTGTTGAGAGGCCAGACAAACGTGTGGTTCCTGAAGAGGGGCAGCAGTCTGGATAATTGACTGATCTGGCCTTGTAACACTAACCAAAACGGCCTTGCTGTGCTGGTACTGCGAACGGCTGAAAGCAAGAGGAAACTACAGCCTTAATTTTTCCCGTGGGCATGCAGCTTTACTGTATGGTTAAATGATGATGGCGTCCTCTTGAGTAAAATATTCCGGAGGTAAAATAGTCCCCCATTCGGATCTCAGGGCGGGGACTACTCAGGATGACGTCGTTATCTGGAGAAATAAAACTGGCGTTCTACGGATCGGAGCGTCGAATGTCAGATCCCTTAATCGGGCAGGTAGGTTAGAAAATTTAAAAGGGAAATGGATAGGTTAACGTTAGATATAGAAGGAATTAGTGAAGTTCGCTGGCAGGAGGACCAAGACTTTTGGTCAGGCGAATACAGATTTATAAACACAAAATCAAATAGAGGTAATTCAGGAGTAGGTTTAAAAATGAAAAAAAAATAGAGTAGTGAACGCATTATTGTGGCCAAGATAGACACGAAGCCCACACCTACTACAGTAATACAAGTTTATATGCCAACTAGCTTGGTAGATGACGAAGAAATTGAAGAAATGTATGATGAAATAAAGGAAATTATTCAGATAGTGAAGGGAGACGAAAATTTAATAGTCATGGGTGACTGGAATTCGGTAGTCGGAAAAGGGAGAGAAGAAAACGTAGCAGGTGTATATGGATTGGGGCTAAGAAATGAAAGAGGAAGCCGCCTGATAGAATTTTGCACAGAGCACAATTTAATCATAGCTAACACTTGGTTCAAGAATCATGAAAGAAGGTTGTATACATGGAGGAATCCTGGAGGTACTGACAGGTTTCAGATAGATTACATAATGGTAAGACAGAGATTTAGGAACCAGGTTTTAAATTTTAAGACATTTCCAGGCGCAGATGTGGACTCTGACCACAATATATTGTTTATGAACTGTAGATTAAAACTGTAGAAACTTCAAAAAGGTGGGAATTTAAGGAGATGGGACCTGGATAAACTGACTAAACCAGAGGTTGTACAGAGTTTCAAGGAAAGCATAAGGGAACAATTGACAGGAATGGGGGAAAGAAATACAGTAGAAGAAGAATGGGTAGCTTTGAAAGATGAAGTAGTGAAGGCAGCAGAGGACCTAGTAGGTAAAAGGACGAGGGCTAGTAGAAATCCTTGGGTAACAGAATAAATATTGAATTTAATTGGTGAAAGGAGAAAATATAAAAACGCAGTAAATGAAGCAGGCAAAAAGGAATACAAACGTCTCAAAAATGAGATCGACAGGAAGTGCAAAATGGCTAAGCAGGGATGACTAGAGGACAAATGTAAGGATGTAGAGGCTTATCTCACTAGGGGTAAGATAGATACTGCCTACAGGAATTTAAAGAGACCTTTGGAGAAAAAAGAACCACTTGTATGAATATCAAGAGCTCTGAAGAAAACCCAGTTCTAAGCAAAGAAGGGAAAGCAGAAAGGTGGAGGGACTGTTTAGAGGGTCTGTACAAGGGCAATGTACTTGAGGACAACATTACGGTAATGGAAGAGGATGTAGATGAAGATGAAATGGGAGATATGATACTGCTTGAAGAGTTTGACAGAGCACTGAAAGACCTGTGTCGAAACAAGGCCCCGGGAGTAGACAACACTTCATTAGAACTACTGACGGCCTTGGGAGAGCCAGTCTTGACAGAACTCTACCATCTGGTGAGCAAGATATATGAGACAGGCGAAATATCCTCAGATTTCAAGAAGAATATAATAATTCCAATCCCAAAGAAAGCAGGTGCTGACAGATGTGAAAATTACCGAACTCGCAGTTTAATAAGTCACGGATGCAAAGTACTAACACGAATTCTCTACAGACGAATCGAAAAACTGATAGAAACCGACTTCGGGGAAGAACAGCTTGGATTCCGTAGAAATGTTGGAACACGTGAGGCAATACTGACCTTACGACTTATCTTAGAAGCTAGATTAAGGAAAGGCAAACCGGATGCCCTTCTAGCCGCTAAACCATCCCTCAAACCCCTCATCTCTTCAGGCACGGATATGTGGATCCCATCTGTCCGCGTGTAGGGTTATTCATGTAGAAGTAGCGACAGCATTTTCTAAATGTTTGCTACCTGCATACCTGTAACTGAGGCGGGGCCCGAGTACCGACTCGGACTTCACCTAGTGCGATGATGGTTCAAATGGCTCTGAGCACTATGTAACTTAACATCTGAGGTCATCAGTCCCCTAGAACTTAGAACTACTTAAACCCAACTAACCTAAGGACTCCACACACATCCATGCCCGAGGCAGGATTCGAACCTACGACCGTAGCAGTCCCGCGGTTCTGGACTGAAGCGCCTAGAACCACATGGCCACCGCGGCCAGCTTAGTGCGATGAGCGAAACCACATAAAAACCATATCCACCCTGATAAGTACACCGATCTCCGTCGTTCAGCGGACATGGCTGGGTTTTGGCGTCTATAGCGGAACCTGATTCATGCACCCCTGGTGACTGTTGTTCATTGTCGAAAAATATTGGAATTTGCACGACAGTATAGGAAATCGACGTCCACTGAGAGGCGATAGGTTGCCTTTTCAGCTGAATCATGTTTTATGCTCCATCGGGCAAATGGCCGTCGGCGTGAATGGCGTAAAATGTCTGAAAACAAACACCATACCCCAATCGTCAGGTGGGTCCAGGTCGAAGGGGACGTCGATGTGGCTTTCCCTGGGGGGATCTTATCATTCTGTTAGACACAATGGATAAATTTAAGTATACATGTATCTTTTAGGACCGTGTTCACTCCTACATGTACTGCGTTTCTCCTCGGCATGTATCAGCAGGGCAATGCAACACATCACATAGCTCACAGTTTGCGTTTGTGCTTCGGAGTGAACAAGGAATAGTTTACCATACAGTCGATTATATTTGGGGCCACCTGTGATTGCCCTGTATCGTCAACCAAGGAACCTAGTGCAGCTGGCCACGGCACTGAAGTCGCCACGGCTTCACTTCCTCGTCGGTACCTTCCAGAACCCCACTGACTCTCTTCCTGCACATTACGGTTTGCGCTAGAGAAGGCCGAAATCCGGGCTTCTGGCTCGCATGTACGTAATTAAGTTTGCGCATAACGCTCAGAGTGTGTGCCCTGCTTGCCTTTGTCCTGTTTTTATATACTGTCTTTGATCTCTATTTTCCAATAACAGATAACTCCCACTACTGATCCTTTTCACTACCCAATTGTTTTACTGGTTTCAAAATGTTATCCGTTGAGGCTGCGTGCGTTATTATCGACGTAAGGTACATGAAATGACCGGTTGGCATTCGAAGGAAATTCTCTAGATGTACTAGTGGTTTAGCACTGGTGGCCGTTCTTGAAAAGTGACAGAACACATACTCCATTTTGGTCCAACTTATCGCATGTCCTCTACGTTCTAGCAAAGTGCACTAAAGGTTAAGCTCATCTTTAAGTTCTGGTAGAGATGTTGCTATTATGACCTCACGGTATAAAAGTGTTCGTTGAGCTGCTTCCTGAAGATCTTGTGTGACATCTGTCATGACCAGATTCAACAGTCGTGGACTCAATGCAGATCGGACTTCAACTTTTCCAAAATTGTTCGCTGACAACTGAGGGCTTAATATTTTTGTCTTGATGTTCTCGTACATATCGTTGAGAATATTAACTTGTTTACCTAACATATACTGCCCTCAAAGCGACAGGCATGTTACCTTTCTTGACACTCGTTCGAAACATCTTTAACGTCAAGAAAAACTAACTTGAGTTCTTTGAGATATTTGTGCTTTCCCATTAATATTTTAACAATATGAATAACATTTGCACCACCTACCCCGCTGCTGTAACTGCATTTCTTGGCTGTAGTTTTTGTTATTTTATGTAATAAATGTGCGGTAATCCTTCCCACACCGTCAATGTTGGTGACGTTAGTTTTATTACTCGATAGATTCCACAGTCAGCTACAAAGTCTTCTGTTTTGTAGAGTGGAACTTGGTTACTACATCGCCCGCCATCAGGCATTCTCCCTTTTATTAAGTTAAGGTTAAAGCGTTCGACGTGGACCCCCTTCCCACGCCTTTCGAAGTTCACTCGGTTTTACGTTGGGCGTTTACCGTGGTTTGTATACATAAGGGAGACTTTAATTTCTTCCTTTGCTATTTATAATTGGCCTAAGACTGATAGTAAACCGCCGGCCGAGATGGCGGAGCGGTTCTAGGCGCTACAGTCTGGAACCGCGCGACCCACTGCGGTCGCAGGTTCGAATCCTGCTTCGGGCATGGATGTGTGTGATGTCCTTAGGTTAGTTAGGTTTAAGTAGTTCTAAGTTCTAGGGGACTGATGACCTCAGAAGATAAGTCCCATAGTGCTCAGAGCTATTTGAACCATTTGATAGTAAACCATATGAGGCTTCTTGTGGTAAGTCGTCGCTTAACAAATTTTTATATAATTCGTGCTAACTTTCATTAACATCTTCTTGGAAATTCAAACAGTAACTCAACTGTTTTAATAAATTCATGATGTTTCAAATCCTTGGCTTGACTGTTTGTAAATTTAGTACTGTTGAAAATTCCGTTATGTGTTTCACCTGCTTCGAGTCTGTTGTAAATATTATTAGTTGCTGTTGCTTTCGAGACAATAACCAGCCTCTTGGTGACCTTTTTGGTATGAATGTAAGCAATGCGATCGGATTCTACTGTGTTTGCCACTGTTTGAAACACGTATTCTTTGCTGCTACTTGTTTTTGACGTCATTGTTCCACCAACATTGATTTTGTCAGGCCTTTTCTTAACTTTGCTAATGCCAAGTACTTAAGTACGCCTTTAACAGTAATTACTATGTAGCTGTGGGTATCGTTCTAGAGAGTTTTAACGTGTTTCCCGCTAATATTACACATTTCAATGTACTAAACAGCCTTAGATGCCAGCGGAACTGCTTGTGGTTTTCGAATGAAACAATTTCATCCATGATGTACGTTTCTGTGTGCTGCATTTCACCGTGGCTCTTTTAAGCATGCCATATAGAGCCTGTTTTGTGTGGTTAATTGTCATCTTACAGCCCCTAAAGTACTTGCAGGTCCTGTTATCTATTTTGGGATGTGAATGTGTTATCGATTGACATGTCAGAAAACGATGGACTTTGCGAAAGGTGGTAGGAATAGAGGTGTTACTGAGAATCATCATTGTTTACTAAGCAGAGCGTTTTTATGTCTTACTGGAGCTCTAAACTATATGATACAACAAACACTGAGTGGCTTCACATAGTGAGGAGCACAGAAAGAAAATAAATTTAAATTGTAAACCTTATGGAAAACACTTCACTCTGCAGTTCAAGTCCAGAGCATATAGCCGTTCACCTCACGGGAAGAAGTAAGACACTTCACGGAACTTATTTTCAAAGAGGAAATAATCATCATATGGGGGGCATTGAAGTATCTCCATTTTAGTTTTATTCCTCTGGTGCAGTCTGCTGATGTTACTGTCTGCGGGCTGTGATGTAAATAAAGCCCCGTCTGTGACAACGGAAGCGACCTTGCCCATATTCTTACATAAAAAAGTATTATTGTATCTCTGAAAGTTCTGTTCTTTTCCTTTTCAATCTCTGTATGTCATCAGTAACAACAGATAAGGTTCTTTTCGTAGAAAAAATTTAAATATCTGAAAGGATTGCAAGTGTTGGAATGCAGGATGATCTTGAAAATAGTGGTGATAAAGCGTCTAGGTAATAATGTTATCTCGTCGTGGTGGCAGGAAGGAAATTCTACTGATGCAACGGCAACAGTTGATAAGAACATAATTCGAACACTTGATGCATACTACAGAATTTGTGAGCAATATAACGCTGGACGAGCTGCATTACTTGTAAGTAACTGTTCGTATGACTTACAAGAATGCAATATTACGCTAATTACGCTAATATCTACCCGACCATAACACTGTTTTTAAACAAATTGGACCTGCAGCTACCATCATTTCACAGAGGTGAAGCTATAGTTAACAAGAAGTATGTTACTTACTCCTAACAACAGTTTACTCTGGAAGCGAATTTCAAGAACAGTCATATACAGATGGACAGCCACACTCTTTCTCCATGCGCACCATTCGTGAATGGAATTGGTGGAAGAGGAAAACTGTTCTGGTACAAAATGATTTCTCAATTACAGTGGGGTGTCATCCGCAGTACAGACCTACAGATCGAAATTCATTTCCACTTTTGGTTTCATTTGAAATACATCAGGCTGGAGCCATACCGCAGTTTCCTTTTTGTTACTATTACTCCCTCTTCGGCCACGCAGTAATTAGAGTTGTTTTTCTTTCTCTTGTTTGCGTAATAAAAGATTTTGTGTGTAAACTGAGATACAGGTTACTGCAGAGGTCATAAATTCCCTTGAACAATGTTATTTTGACTAATTTGACAATGCGTTTGCGTGTTGTACTAAGTTGGTAAATTATCAAAGTTTTGGCGAGCTTTCGCAGTGTGTGGCGGCCCAAGCGGATGATGCATATTCCCTGGGGACCGACTACCTCTAGTTCTAAGAGCCTTGCCACTGGGACCAGAGGTAGTGGTTTGTTACCAGTCGGCTAAGCTTTGTATTCAGCACGCAACGGCAGCAAGGCAGAGGGACGTTTTTCGAAGAACTGGTCAGGCCTCTGGCAGGCAGTATGCTCCATGGTGCTTCAGGGGAGGTTCTATGCATTTCTCCATGCACTGTCCTGTTCAAGCAATGTGCCCCTTGTAACACTAGCTGGCCGCACTCTAGTCATAAGCGAACAGATTATGGGCGGACGACGTGGTACGTTACAAGAGTCGGTTAAGCGTTTATTTTGAAGTTGATGGGTTCTTGTTACCAATATCGTTGATGGCTGCTCTTAGCTCAGGTATTTGGGGGTTTGGCACTTTCGCACCACAATGATCAATGTAACTATCTTTCCTGGTCCAGAATAGTTTTTCAATTTATCCGAGCGCAACTTGAGTTTAGTACTAGTAGCTTTTACATTCCATCTCCTGAGGACTTTGCTGTTCAGTGTTTCTCGTATGTTAACTGACTGCACTCTGCAGTCTCCGATGTCTAATTTTCTCTTATGTCTGTTGGGTGGTCATATATAAATCATTTTATAAATTATTTCCTTTTGAAATTTGTAACAGTAAACGTTGGTCGCAGTAGATGAACCCTATAGCTCCATTTATTATTATTAATTTTGGAAAGGACCATACCCACGACTTATTTGTAAGGGGTATTTATTTCACAGTCGTTTCTGTTTCATACAGCTTGTCGCATCTCATCTGAATCAGAGATACGACCATTTGCATATCGACGTCATCACTCGATACATATGACACGCTTAGATTCCATCTAGCCTCAGTTCGGTGAAGCTCTGATGGGAGTCTTGCACCATGATGTCAGTAAACGATTTCAGACAGCTGTCAGGACATTCACCAAGTGGACATTTAAGTTTTATGGAAGTGATTTTATTCACAGTACACTTGTTTTAGAAGTACATTACCTAATAGAAGTGTATAGTACCCAATAGGTGGGAGGAAAGAAACTAAGCGTCACAGGTTTAGAGAACATTTTATATTATTTCAGAGATTTAAAATACAAGCAGATACACAGGTTACTTAATAGTATGGGCACGTTATCAGTATGGCGTTGCATCCCTTCTATCCTGGACAAATGCACTGATTAAGCATTGTATCCTCAAGACCTTCACATCTAGGATACTGGCACTGGGTCGGAGCTGACGACCAAGCTAGTTACACACATGTCCTATGGGAGTTCCACACCATCACGTAGACTGCTAATAGACACACCTGTCATTCACAGATAAGCATCGTCAAGTTGAAAGTTCCACCTCGAATCTTTCAGATGAGAAATAACATGAATAATCAGGATGTCTGTGGCCTACCACTGCTCCCTCAAAGACTACCAGCGATGACAAGAAATCACAGTCAATGGCTTCCAAAGGACGATGGTCTTCTGCGGTAAAGTAGAATCGTAATTCATGTCTGAACACTCTGCGACGCCATACTCCATCAGTCCATGCTTCCTGGTCACGGAATCTCTCCAAAGGCAGCCATTTTTGTTGGGATGTTAACGGCGTGGTAGCCTCCATCTAGCCATCCGGCTGGTACTAGTCTCCGACCAATGGTCACACAGAATGTAGCAGGAAGTCCATTATTTGTTCTTGGATGGTAGGCGCTGACGTGAAGGACTTAAGATGTGCTTGCTGCAGAATACAGCGATATTGATTTTTGGTGGTCAGACGTTGTTGGCCGGAGTCTCGACGAGAGCTCCTCGCCTCACGTTCCCATGCTGTCCAACATCGGGCCACTGTCACATCCGACAGCCCCAAACATACGGATGTTGCATGAATCGACTGCCAGGCCAAATGGAAACTCACAATGAAGGCTTTTCCACTTTCATCTCCCAGTAACGCAGGCAGAAATAAGTACGCAGAATCTCCGTGTCCTTCACAGTCGTAACTTCACATCTGATGCTTTTACTCCCCTTATATACCGTACGAAGCGTAGTACCTACGCTAAACACGAAGAACCTGATAAAATCTTGGCCGTTCTACTTGTCGCAGTGCACTGAAACTCTAATGAAGCTTACCAGACCATGTTATGTACGTGAACGAAGTGAAATTGATATTTTGGATACTTCACTGTTTTTTAGTCGGGATGTTTTTCTGGATCACCATGTGCAAGAGACATGAGATGAATTACGTTCCGCTAAAAATCTGTCACTGTTCGACTGCCACACTACGATTAGTGCAGCAACAGAACCATTATTTTCTACTCACCTTCTTCTGTTTCTGGGGCCATCTTCTGTAAATGCCCATCCTCGTCCATGTTCACTGCTACGAGAATGATGGCCAGAGAGTATAAGCTGTGTGATAGAGGAGACAGGTACAGACGACGCTCCTCCCTGCTGCCAGATTACGTGCAGCAGTCAGCCCCGCCTGTCCCGAGGCACGTCGGCGACAAGCTTAGCTTCCACCCACTTAACTCCTTCCCCTCCAATGCTACCACTCCTCCCCCCTCTCTCACTCTCTCACTGTCTCCATCCGCTCACCGTCATCGACTTGCCTTGGAGCACCCCGCCACTCCACCGCTTATCTACGCTCTCGCCTGGCTGTTGCTATATTCCACGTAATTAGAAGTGCCTGCTGCACAATACTTTTTCATAACTTTTAATTGGCAGAAAACTCTTCCTCATTTCTTCAGAAACGGAATGTATAGAAATATTATTCCGTAGATACTCTTTCTTTTCTTTTCCATCGGTTATGCTGACCTTCATTTTACAAACGGGTGGAGCTATGAAAGTGCTTAATGGGTGCATTGAACATACGTATATCGGATGTAGGCTTTGATCCGTGACGTAATCACTTTGCATACGGCGTAATACATGAGGGATGAAATAGAATACTGGTAATATCAGTATAGCTTCTATAAAAATTCTGTAATGTAGATTGAGGTGACAGACATGTGTAGCTTAGAGTGACCTCAAAGTTACATTTCGAAGTAATACTTCCATTGTAACGAAACCACTGAATGTTGTTTTACGAGAGTAATTATAAGATCTACTAAGGGGTCTATTTTATGCATCTCTGATTCCTTAGAGTAGTATGTGTGCATCAATTAGAAGCACTCATTATCGAAACGTAGTGAGTGGATTTCGTCATGCTCAATATTTTCTGATTCGGAATGTCACAGAAGGTGCATCTGTGGTTCAAGAGATAAGAAAAAACGAATATGAAGATACCTGCTACCATAGTGGCCTGATCGCAGCTGAGTCATCTGCGCCGCTTTAAACAGAGAAAGCACTAAGTTGGGAAACACTCTCGCGTTAGTAATATTTACCTTCTGCTGTAATAAATGTATACATTAGTGGAAATGTAACCAAGTGTTATGTATTTTTTTAGTTATCTCAAAAGAATCTTAGCAGTAATCAAAACGTCCTGGATCCCAGATTTCAACTCGGTCATTAGTTTCATTTTGAATAAAAAACGTCGGCAATGGTGACCTAAAAACTGCCTAGTTCTGCCAACGGCCTTGACGTACCATGTAAGGCAGTGAACAGAGATTCAGCGCACTCTTTTGTCCTTGGGTTTGGAAACGGTGCTAAAAGGGCGGACGTGTGACCAGTGATCAACGGTATGAGCATGTAGAAGGCAATCAAAACCTTTCAGCTAAAGACACACAACGTGTATACACAGGGTATGTGTGCCGTAACTATGTCGAGACGAGCTCTCCATTCTGAAACGTACTCCAGATTAGTCGTCGGCCACCCCCTCCTCCCGGCATCAGATGTCCGTAATGGTGTACTAAAAGGGAGGCAACCATATGGAAATGAGTGAATAAATAACGGAAAGGTAACATCTACGAGTCGAAGCTTGGTCTGACACAAGTCTGAAAGCCGTAGGGCAGCACAGAAACCCGGGAAGGGAAATGCGAAGGCTTAGTTTGCACGTAGTGACGGTCAATAATCTGAATTGGAAAGTGGATGAGGATTTCTGTACAGTCGAAAACAGGATAATGTCAACAACAGCAGAAAATGGCATAGCAAGAGTTGTAATCGTTACGAATAGGGAGCTAGGACAGATTGTGAACTACTGTGAACAGTTTATCATAGTGCTCTTCTCATCACAATCAATAGTACACCAAGATGAGCAACAATAAGCAAGTGCACATGCCAACTTACCAAGCAGTAGATAATGAGATTAAGAACGTATGTTATTCTTTGTGAAAATTGTTATAACAAAGAAATTTATTCCGTAGATCAGGGGCGTAACAATATAAAAACGAGTACAAGTGCAGAACTGTACATGAGCTGTGATAATGAGAATTTTGTACGAGGGACGCTCCCATATGCTGCAATCAGAGCCTCTAGATGTATTGCATGGACTCAGAGAATGCGAGAATATGCTGATGGCGAACATTGTGATGCAGTTTGTGGGGTGCGTCTACAACGCAAAGACAGGGACTGCAAGAAGACCTGAACGAACATGATTGTGACAGACAGTAACAAAACAGGTACGATAGGCGGCATGTCAGGGAATCAGTGGTGCCCGCTGTTCTTTGAAAGAGGCTTGCATATTCCTAGCAATATGTGGCCGTCATTGTCATGCTGAAGTATGGCATGTGGAGCTGCCTGGTGGAGGTGAAGTGACTCGGGATCTAAAACATCTCTAATGCAGTGGTTGTTGTTCAGAATTAGCGGTTCAAAATTTCGTAGCTAGCGAGATCCAAAATTATAGCCAATGCAGCTCAGCAGCACAGTCTTACCAACTGGGCACACCAGGATATCTTCCGACTTGCACAGAGCAATCACTGCAGGACAAGGGATTCGTTCAAAACCACTAGAATCGGCTCCGCAGGTTGCTATTAACGGACTTCACGTACCCACTGCAATCTAGTTAGATGATTGCTTTGGATCTGTGGAAGCTGACGCAATGGGACGCATCTCACTCACCCAGTACTCAGCAGACGGTGTACAGCCATCAAGGAAGACATGTTCACATCCGTTGCAGTGCTCCAGCGTCAAGACAATACTGTGGATGAAATTGTAATGTCACAGCTATACAGTAAAGATGCTGTCATCCCACTATGTGATCAAATGTTGTGCTGCAGTACCTGCTCGTCGCTCTGTGTGATCCTCTCCTATGTACAGACCCCTCAAAAGTTCCACAGTCGTAGCAGTGTGCAGTGTAAGAGCCGCAATATCACAGTACAACAGGTCCCACCATTTTGAGACATCATTAAGACCCATGGATTGTCATCTATGCAGGGTGAAATGAGCCATCACGATGACAGTAGATATCTAATTAATTTCTTTACTCCAGTCCTCAGATCTAGTACATCACAAACAGCTTGGTGGAGGCGTCCAGATGGCTCTCAAGCGAAACGATAGACGTCTGGCATTTTTGACAGTGCGAAGAGCAGGGCCAAGTGTGAACACTTGAATGCCGCTGTGACCATGATGACAGCGTGGCAGCACAGCAGACAAATCTCCGGAGGCTGCCATGACCTCCCGCGAGCCTTCGCTTCTCTGCTCTGGTGGCGGCTGCTTTCGCGACCCAGGCCAGGCTGCTCTGTCCCACAATCAAACAGTGGACGCCTTAGTGCATTCCAAAATGTTACTCCAGCCGTCACAGACGCGTGGTGCCCGCTGTGATACTGAAACAACAATATTTTATGAAACTTCCTGGCAGATTAAAACTGTGTGCCCTACCGAGACTCGAACTCGAGACCTTTGCCTTTCGCGGGCAAGTGCTCTACCAACTGAGCTACCGAAGCACGACTCACGCCTGGTAGAGCACTTGCCCGCGAAAGGCGAAGGTCCCGAGTTCGAGTCTCGGTCGGGCACACAGATTTAATCTGCCAGGAAGACTCATATCAGCGCACACTCCGCTGCAGAGTGAAAATCTCATTCTGGAAACATCCCCCAGGCTGTGGCTAAGCCATGTCTCCGCAGTATCCTTTCTTTCAGGAGTGCTAGTTCTGCAAGGTTCGCAGGAGAGCTTCTGTAAAGTTTGGAAGGTAGGAGGCGAGGTACTGGCAGAAGTAAAGCTGTGAGGACGGGGCGTGAGTCGTGCTTGGGTAACTCAGTTGGCAGAGCACTTGCCCGCGAAAGGCAAAGGTCCCGAGTTCGAGTCTCGGTGCGGCACACAGTTTTAATCTGCCAGGACGTTTCATATCAGCGCACACTCTGCTGGAGAGTGAACATCTCATTCTGGGAACAATATTTTAGTTCATGAATGGCAGAGTATTTATACATTCCGGACTACGCTCGTTTGGGGCTTAATGCTAGTACTCTAAACACTTCTGAGATGGAGACTGAGTAAAGGATTCCGCACTCCTGCTAGCGCATTTTAGCGTCGGCTATTACTATATTATGTGCAGCTGGCTCTGCTTAGCAACACCTGTCAACCATGTTTTGCTTCAAAATGCATAATAATCTTGCCTGCCTGCGGCTGGCTGTGTTGCAACTCACTTCGGCTCTGGGGTACTTTTGGCCGAATATGGTCGATACACTACAGAACTAACTAACATGCTGATTGTGACCTTTGATGTGTACGAGTCATTCTTCTATTTGCTTACATTTGTGCACTTCGTATGATACCTCTGCACCTACTAAGCGCAGCCTATCAGCTCTCACACAAATGACGGCGCTGTTATTTCTCTGCGGTGTTAATCACTTCCCTTGGTTGAACATTTCTACACGTCGTCTGCTTCTGGATTATTCAGATGACTCAGATCCGTATGAAACTTCCAGGCGGAGTAAAACTGTGTGCTGGACCGAGACTCGAACTCGGGACCTTTGCCTTTCGCTAGCAAGTGCTCTACAGACTGAGCTACCCAAGCACGACTCACCCCCCGTCCTCACAGCTTTACTTCTGCCAATACCTCGTCTCCTACCCACAAGTCTCGCTCCGGCACAAAGTTTTAATCCGCCAGGAAGTGTCATAACAGCGCACACTCCCCTGCAGAGTGAAAAATCTCATTCTGGAAACATCCCCCACAATATCCTTTCTTTCAGGAGTGCTAGTTCTGCAAGGTTCGCAGTAGAGCTTCTGTAAAGTTTGGAAGGTAGGAGACGAGGTACTGGCGGAAGTATAGCTATGAGGACGGGGCGTGAGTCGTGCTTGGGTAGCTCTGTTGGTAGAGCACTTGCCCGCAAAAGGCAAAGGTCCCGAGTTCGAGTCTCGGTCCGGCACACAGTTTTAATCCGCCAGGAAGTTTCACAACCTTCACACTCTGCTGCAGAGTGAAAAATCTCATTTCAGATCCGTATGTTTCGGTGTTCACATTGTCACAATTTTGTTTATGGGGATACTGAACAGGTAATTTAGAAGGAGATAATAATCTAATAAACATAGCGCTTGGAATAAGGTGATATTGGAAGAAATAAAAGAAAGAATTGTAGGAGAATTGACACTTGGTAGTAGCAGCGAGGGAGGATAAGCATTGCTTGAGTTCTGCAATAAATTTCAGCTATTAATTTTCCATAAATCAGTAGAGGAGTATTTTGTAAAGACCGGCAGACATAGGAAGGTACCAGATAGATAACATCATGGTCGGACAGAGATTCCAAAATCATTTACTGGATTGTAAGACATGCTTAGGAGCTGATACAGACTCGATCTGTATTTAGTAATGATGAAGAGTCGATCTCTATTTAGTAATGAAGAAGAGTAGGTTGAAGTTTGAGATGCGTCACGAAACTTTACTTTGGAAGAAGGAGGTACTCAGGATGGGTTGTGCGGTTTTCATGTCCTCTGAGTCTTTAGAAACTGTCATAACACTGCGGATTGCTGTTGGAAATCCACTTTCAATTTCTTCTACAAGTTTCTCTTCTATAACTAGCGGTATGATCTCTTTACACTTTCGCAAAGACCTTTCCTAACGAATATCGATAGGCAGTGCAGTCTCTTTGAGTGGTGTCTCTCCGAGACAGTGCATGGTAGCGTGCTTAGCTTGGATGAGTTCCACACGCTTCCAGCCAATGGGACTACAGGCCGTTGGTTTGGTCCACGCTTCCAATTAATAGCACTTTTGTTCCGGGTCGTCGAGCTATGAGTGAGTGCAGTTCAGAGGCGGGGCAGCAGTTCCGAGAATTGGTGAGATCATTGCAGTTATTTGTAGTGTTTGTTAATACACAAGGTTTTGAGTCACTTCGGTCTTGTGGCTTTCGTATAATACGGTTTATTTTGCAGTCGTTCCCTACACTAAGCTTTTTAAGAAATACGAAAGTGATTGGATATTTAGACAACTGATATTATATAGCTTCCAGGTCTTTGTGCTTCTCATAAGTTGGAAGCTAGCTGTTTATTCGTTTTGTAGTTATTCAAACCTAAATATAGCGCAGTCGATTCTGTCAGCTCTTGAGTTTGTTCTTTGTTGCGGAAATAGTGGATACAAAACTTGAATATTAAATCTGTAACTCTTGCGTTGCTTAGATGCACTGATGATTGATTTGACTTTACTGCAACTCATTGCTGTTTTACAACATATGCTCTACATATTTATACATATTTATCGTGCTTTCTTGTATAAGAAGTCACCATTACTTAGCCAACGACCGTGTTGAAGACGGTGGAGGGGCAGATAGAGGGTCAGGGCACACACTCGCCCGTGGGGTGGGAAACTGCCTCTGAAGGCATGAGTATACAGAAAGAATTGGAAACCACTGGGCTACAGACACGTAATGAGTATCCACAGGACTCGTGGCCAGTAAATGATAAGCGTCATGAATATCTATCCATTGGCAAAAGATTCCTGACTAGTCATCCATTCGGATCTTCGGGGGTGAATAGCAAAGGAGGAGGTGACCAAAAGAAAAAGATTGAATAACCAACGAAAAGATAACGTTCTACGAGGCACGGTGTGGAATGTCAGAAGTTTGAAAGTGGTGGGAAGGCTAGAAAATCTGGAAAGGGAAATACTGTGTCTCAATCTTCATCTAGTGAGAGTGAGTGAAGTGAAATGGAAGGAAGACCAGAATCTCTGATTAAAATGAGTATAGAGTAATATCAACAGCAGGGGAAAATCATGTAAAGGGGGTAGGATTCGTTATAAATTAGAGGATAGGGCAGAGAGTGAGTTCCTTTTAACAGTTCAGTCATAGGTTTGCTCTCATCAGAATCGACAGTAAACCAACACTGACATCATATTTCAGGTATACATGCCGATGTCAGAAGCCGAAGTTCAAGAGATTAAAACAGTATGTGAGGATATTGGACTGGTAATTCATTACGCATAGGGATATGAAAATGTAGTAACCATGGAAGATTGGAATTCTGTTGTAGGTGAAGTAGAAGAGAAGGTTATGTTGGAATATGGACTTGGTACCAGGAATGGGAGAGGAGACAGATTAATTTCGAAATCAGACACTGAATTGTACGGCGTACCCAGGGGTAGATATAGATTCAAAAGAGAATTAATAGTTATGAAGAATCTGCTGAAGTTTAAGGAACCAGTCAGCAGGAATCAGTGCTTAAGGAAGTGGAATACGGAGGTACTAAGCAATGAAGACATACACTTGAAATTCTCTGAGGCTGTCAGTACTGTAATAAGGAATAGCTCAGTAGGCACATTAGTTGAAGAGGAATGGGCATTAAAGAAGAAAAAAATAGATACAAAGAAGATAACTGCTAAGAATCCATGGTAGCAGAAGAAATACTGCAGCTGGTCGACGAAAGAGGAGAGAACAAAAATATTCAGGGAAATTTAGGAATACAGAAATGCAATTTAAAATGGCGTGAAATAAACATGAAGTGCAGCAATGCTAAAGCGAAATGGATGCATGAAGAATGTGAGGAAATCGAAACAGAAATGACTCAGAGTACAGAAATGTCAAAAGAAACTACGATGAGACTAAAAGCAAGGGCAGTAACATTAAGAGTGCATAACGGCTCAAGCATGCACGTTGCTGACAACAATAATATACAGAAGAATGGAAACTAAAATTGAGAATCTGTTTGATGACAATCAGTTTGACTTTAGGGAAGGTAAAGTCACCTGAGGGGGAGTTTTGACGTTGTGGTTCACAATGAAAGCAAGACTGTAAAAAAATCAAGAGACTTTCATACGATCTGTCGGCCTGGAAAAAGCGTTCAGCGGTGACACTTCGCCCAAGGTGTTAGAAATTCTGCGAAAATTAGGGATGAGCTACAGCGGAAGACAAGGGCGAAGTGATCGGGTTAAAAAGAATGTAAGAAAAGGCTGCAGTCTTTCTTCCTTTCCCCTCAATCTATACATCAAAGAAATAATGACGGAAATAAAACAAATTATCAAAAGAGTAATAAAAATCCAAGATAAAATTATATCAGCGATAATTTTCGCTGATGTTGTTATCCTTCGTGTAAGTGAAGAGCAACTCCAAGATCTGGTGAATGGAATGAAGTCTACTGAGTACATGTTATGGATTCAGAGTAAATCGGAGAAAAACAAAAGTCATGAGAAGTTGCAGAAATGGGAAAAGCGAGAAACTTAAAATCAGAATTGGGGTCACAGAGTGGGCGAAGTTAATGTATTGTGCTACCTAGGCGGCAAAATAGCCCACGACAGATGGCGCAAGGATGACATAAAAAGCAGAATACCAAAGGCAAAAAAGGCGTTCTTGACTAAGAGATGCCTGCCGGAGTGGCCGAACGGTTCTAGGCGCTACAGTCTGGAACCCCGCGACCGCTACAGTCGCCAGTTCTAATCCTGCCTCGGGCATGGATGTGTGTGATGTCCTTAGGTTAGTTAGGTTTAAGTAGTTCTAATTTCTAGGCGACTGATGATCTCAGAAGTTAAGTCCCATAATGCTCAGAGCCATTTGAACTAAGGGAAGTCCACTGGTATCAAACGTTGGCCTTAATTTGAGGGAGAAATTACTCAGAATTTACCTTTGGAGCACAGCATTGTACGGCAAGACATCAGAGAATGACTTCCACGGTCCGCGCAAATTGTATTACATTTTAGAGTATCTGTGGTTTTACAGAAGAGTTAGGCCGTGAAGCTGCCTCGCTACAAGCAGTCTAATGTAGCTAAAAGGGTATATTTTAATAAAAAATTAATTAATAAAGCTGGAGTTAAACATGTATAACTCCATTACTCCACGAATATTTGTCACGGCAAGATTTTAATAATATGCACTACTTTTAAATATGAAACGCAAGACAATCTCTTACATCAGGTACTTATTTTGTCAATTTTAAATCTTTCGGAAACGGTAGCTACGACAGTCACTTACATCATCTACTTATTTTGTCAATTTTAAATTTTTCTGAAACGGTAGCTACTTTTACATATAAATGTTATCCGGACAGTTTTCTTCTTTCAGACATAGATCAGTCAAATTGTCAACAAGAGTAATTCCAAGCCAAAAGTATTGGCATTCCTTGAAGAAGGCAATATAAAATTTAATCCTATTTATTTATGTTTTAATGTGGCCTCCGACCACACAAAAAGTTTATTTAACACCCTTTTGACTTGTAAATAAAGACGTAGTTAGTCGTGTTCTTAAGCAGCACCACCTCTGACAGAAATGCAGTGGATGATGATCTGTTACCAGTCAGACATGTGTTTTCTAGCAGTTTCTGATAAATGTTTTTTGTTATATTTAAATTTTCAACAGGACAGCCATGTTGGCCAGTTACCAAGTGTGATAATTCCTTTAAAAGATTAAAAGAAGATATCGTCGGAAGTTAACTTCTTTAATGTAGTAACTTAAATTCAGAAGAAACCAGAAACTTTCAAACCATGAAGTAGAGCTCAAAGCCGTGGACTAAGCAGATGAAGACAAAACACTATATTTTGAGCTATTGTGTTGGTGGACATTCCTGCACATGTGTTGTTTAAAACATCAGTCATATACACATCGACATGCCCTTTAAAATGTATCTTAACTGGTAGTGAATGTTACAACTCCCCACCCTGAACCGTTTGATATATATGTGAAGTACACATCAGACGTAAGAATTACATTGTGCCTTTATTAAAGGATAAGTTTCACGTATAAGTTTTCGTTACAACAGATAGAAAACCACTTTCGCATCTACGACTCTCTTTCCAAGAACTAGAACGTTGTGCCATTCTTTCCTTCTGGGTGTATAACGGCGTCATATTTTTCATCTCCGGAAAACAGACGTCGTACTGCATCAGAGTGATATACAGGTTAAATGGAATCTCTGACAGCTGAGAGCCAGAGTGATATAGCGTGGGCAGTTGTGTGTGTCTGAGTTCCATACCGTGGGATCGGTGCAGTTGCACTTCATCGCTCAGCCATCGCCGTTGGACATGGACGGCGAAAAACTATGGTATTAGTTTCTCATCAAAGACAGAGGGACAACTACTGTTACTTATCCAAGTGCCGTATCTCTTACGTGACCTGCAATCTTTCTGTTTTGGAATGATATTATGGTACAAAATCTCGTTATTCAACAACTGTGATATCTATTACAGTTGTACGGAAGTATGAAAAGATCCCCACAAATCGACAGTACACGCATCGTGAAGGATCACAGTGACGTAGGCAACATAGTTTTCCTTATTTTCCTCCTACCACATAATTATCACTACTTCAAGGTAACGCATCCACATAAAACAGTCAAACACAAATATGAAGCATACTAAACGTAGCTTGAACCGCTGAATACTCAGCCTCTAAATTAATAATGGTATGTACAAAGCATAATGTTGGGTATACTGTAACAATGGTTTCGTTTTCTTTTCTTTAGCATCCCGAACTGACTTATTTAGACTTTGCCGATAGGATACTGAGGACTGACGCTCTTAGTAAGGAGGAAGTATGAGTCACCAGTGTATTTTTCTTACCGTGTGCCTGGTAACGACTGATTTTCCATTATAATTCATAGTTCTGCATTTAAGTTTTAAATCATCAACATGTGAGAAAAAATAAAACATGTTTTGCGATAAATAGTGTTTAGGATTTGGCAGACAAATAATGAATTCCCTAACCAAACCTAGAATCAAGGAGACTTATTAATTTAATTATTTATTTGTTTCTTTATTTAACCTTATCTGATTAGGACCATCAGGCCTTCTCTTAAGTCGGACCATATTGTATTTGTTACATAATAGTTGTCTAAGAAAAACTATTTCAACATATGAATTAATATTCAGTAAATTATACTGATTATGTACTAAGAAAGTTATTATTGACGTTACTTGTAATACTGCAGCTTCAGGCAGTAATGGTGATAGTAATAATAATAATAGTGATAATTGTGACATTAATAACAGTAATGTCAGAGGTACTTATAAGAAGGGTTTATAGATCTACAAAATCGTGGTTTTCTGATATAGCGAGTTACGGGGAAAACACGAATACTGGGAAATGAGGAATAGGAAGATGAAAAGAGAGACATACAAGAGCAGTGTGTGTGCACAGGAACAATGGTAATCTTACAGTTGCTTTAATAGATATGTCATAACCTGGATTTTAAACCTGCAGATGTTGCTTAATTCTTCTCTGATATAATTCGACAGATTATGCCATAATTGGGTTCCTGTGACTGAGGACTTCAAGAATGTGGCTGAAAGTTGGAATGGGACAGAAAGAATCTTCCTCTGATGGAAATGGGTGCTCTGCCATGCTGTTTAGACAGGAACGGTAAGGTCAAAGAGAGATACAACTGACAGTGTTCATTGCTAAGAGAGTAGAGAATACAGAGGACATGGAAATATCTGCGTTTGTCGGCACGCAGCGAGGATCTCTGTGCATGTGGTGGAGAAACGTCAACAAGGAATCGAACATGACAGATATATAGAACATAGGCATCATAACCAGTTCCAGGCACCATGAGCTTTCCTGAGAAAGGCCTCGCAGGTTAACATCACTGTAATCAATAATAGGAAAAATAAGTATTTGTGCAAGTTTCTTCTACATATCAAATGAGAAGAGCTATTTCAACTTTTGTAAGGCATGGAGAGACGCTAATATCTTCTTGGATATTACAGTTAGATGCTCATTCCAGTTTAGATTACCCCATACACAATTATGAAAGAGAGAAGTTAATATTTGTCCCACAGGCATTCCCAATGGGCTGATGGGCTTACGACAACCAACCAGTATGTTTTTGGTTTTTGATGAGTTCAGCTTTAAACCCCTCTCCTTCCCCTGTTTTGATAGTGCACACAGATTGGTATTAACAATCTCGATAGCTGTCTTCAGGTTTACACATAGGTTTTTGATAGAACTGCACGTCATCAACACACTTGTAATATTTACAGAAGACTGATGACAAATCAATAAAATAGTATAGGACCTAATATTGATTCCTGGGGAACAACTGATACTACGTACCTCCATTGCGACTTCATGGTGCCAGACACTACGCATTGCTGGCGAGACGTCGAGCATGAGTGAAACCATTACACTGCACCTAGCGAGAAATTCGGTTGCTAGGTTTTGGCAAGTAAAATGTCATAGTCGATGTGAAGTTGAGTAAGATCACATGATAATTCCTTCTTGTACATCCGTGGCAAACATCAGGTCATCTGTTACTGTAGGCAGATGTGATACAATATTTATGGAAACCTGATTGGTACTCATTTAGAAGGTTATTTGTACTTATGTAGTTAGCTGATTGTGGACTATATTTTTCATAGGGGCATAGACGCCACTATTGAGTGTAGCAATCAAAGGTAAATCTTCCAAGTAATTTGGGTTGCTTCACTCATTTTCTTAGGCCCACAATACAATACAACATAATAAACAGGGTCAGCCCTCTAGCAAAACATAGTTATATGTCCGCCTTTACCCAGACAGATTTCTCTACACTTCTACAATCTGTTTGGTTCTTTACTTTTTTTTCTAAAGATATATTGTCAGAAATTTGGAATTTGTAGACAACGTTTTACTACTGCTGTTTACAGTAAGTTTATGACTTTTCATTTCACATTGAGATTGCTTCTCTCTGTTACTGGTGATGGTGATACCGCCAAAGTTAGTTGATGATGATTAAGAAACGCATGTCTGACGAAAACGCCATTCAACAACATTATATATATATATATATATATATATATATATATATATATATATATATATATAGGGTGTTCAAAAATGAACGGTATATTTGAAACGGCAATAAAATCTAAACGAGCAGCGATAGAAATACACCGTTTGTTGCAATATGCTTGGGACAACAGTACATTTTCAGGCGGACCAACTTTCGAAATTACAGTAGTTACAATTTTCAACAACAGATAGCGCTGCAAGTGATGTGAAAGATATAGAAGACAACGCAGTCTGTGCGTGCGCCATTCTGTACGTCGTCTTTCTGCTGTAAGCGTGTGCTGTTCACAACGTGCAAGTGTGCTGTAGACAACATGGTTTATTCCTTAGAACAGAGGATTTTTCTGTTGTTGGAATACCACCGCCTAGAACACAGTGTTGTTGCAACAAGACGAAGTTTTTAACGGAGGTTTAATGCAACCAAAGGACCAAAAAGCGATACAATAAAGGATCTGTTTGAAAAATTTCAACGGACTGGGAACGTGATGGATGAACGTGCTGGAAAGGTAGGGCGACCGCGTACGGCAACCACAGAGGGCAACGCGCAGCTAGTGCAGCAGGTGATCCAACAGCGGCCTCGGGTTTCCGTTCGCCGTGTTGCAGCTGCGGTCCAAATGACGCCAACGTCCACATATCGTCTCATGCGCCAGAGTTTACACCTCTATCCATACAAAATTCAAACGTGGCAACCCCTCAGCGCCGCTACCATTGCTGCACGAGAGACATTCGCTATCGATATAGTGCACAGGATTGATGACGGCAATATGCATGTGGACAGAATTTGGTTTACTGACGAAGCTTATTTTTACCTGGACGGCTTCGTCAATAAACAGATCTGGCGCATATGGGGAACCGAAAAGTCCCATGTTGCAGTCCCATCGTCCCTGCATCCTCAAAAAGTACTGGTCTGGGCCGCCATTTCTTCCAAAGGAATCATTGGCCCATTTTTCAGATCCGAAACGATTACTGCATCACACTATCTGGACATTCTTCGTGAATTTGTGGCGGTACAAACTGCCTTAGACGACACTGCGAACACCTCGTGGTTTATGCAAGATGGCGCCCGGCCACATCGCACGGCCGACGTCTTTAATTTCCTGAATGAATATTTCGATGATCGTGTGATTGCTTTGGGCTATCCGAAACATACAGGAGGCGACGTGGATTGGCCTCCCTACTCGCCAGATATGAACCCCTGTGACTTCTTTCTGTGGGGACACTTGAAAGACCAGGTGTATCGCCAGAATCCAGAAACAATTGAACAGCTGAAGCAGTACATCTCATCTGCATGTGAAGCCATTCCGCCAGACACGTTGTCAATGGTTTCGGGTAATTTCATTCAGAGACTACGCAATATTATTGCTACGCATGGTGGATATGTGGAAAATATCGTACTATAGAGTTTCCCAGACCGCAGCGCCATCTGTTGTTGAAAATTGTAACTACTGTAATTTCGAAACTTTGTCTGCCTGAAAATGTACTGTTGTCCCAAGCATATTGCAACAAACGGTGTATTTCTACTGCTGCTCGTTTAGTTTTTATTGCCGTTTCAAATATACCGGTCATTTTGAAACACCCTGTATATATGAATACCACGGGAATCAATGTAATACTTTTATTGTTTTCTTTGCTTAATAAAGCAGTATTGTGAAACGCATATATGAAATGGCTATTGGCGCTGAGTCATACAGCCATCTTACTTACCCACTTCATGCATATTGTTATGCATATTACATTAAAATGAATTGCAGATAAATGATAGGGTCATCTATGTTGGAAGTCAGTGTGGTTGTATATAAGCTACGTGAATTTGCAGTGTTGGCTTATGACTGACATAAGCTTCGTATATTACTATGTTGGGACCTTTTGTTCATTTACCTCCTAACTCTGAAGCAGCAAAGTAGTTATCACTCCATGTTTGACGGCACACATGCAGATATGTTCCACTTCTTCACTTTCACACCAAAAAGGGTTGATATTATTGATTACGAACAGGTTCGGTCGTGCCAAGTTTCCTGAAATAACGTGTCTATCGCAGAATAGAAGGCACAATAGCAGCAAACCACCTCACCTTCTGTAAGTAGAATGTGAGCAATTGCGTGTTATGCTCCCCATAAAACCCTTGACAATGTGTTGACACTACTTATTCTAATCCTGGATACCTACTGGATTCCGGACTACTGAATCATTCTTACCTTACATTCTGTCAGTTTCATAGAGTAAGTTAGACGGCCGGAGTGGCCGAGCGGTTCTAGGCGCTACAGTCTGGAACCGAGCGACCGTTACGGTCGCAGTTTCGAATCCTGCCTCAGGCATGGATGTGTGTGATGTCCTTAGTTAGTTAGGTTTAAGTAGTACTAAGTTCTAGCTGACTGATGACCTTCGAAGTTAAGTCCCATAGTGCTTAGAGCCATTTGAACCATAGAGTAATTATATGTGATATTTGGCCTCTCCGGTGATATGTAGTTAAATTTTACACAATTTGCAATTAAGGATTGTTTTTTACTTCAGAAAGGTTTATAAACAATATTCTCGCAAGTATACTGTCAACTGGATATCTTAGAATATTTCAAGCAGTGCCAGAAGTTGATCTGTGGATTACTTTTGAATCAAAACAGTTAGAAAATAATGAGGATTTTCGATTGTTTTATTTCTGTGTTGTCATTTCATTATCATGGCCAAGATGAAACTATTACACTATTAAATATGTCATATGGCAATCATTATGTAAATTTTATTACTATGCTTGTATTTTCATACTGACTTATAAGATGAAATGGATAAACTCTGATTTCCATCATACCCGTAATTTGCATACGATCTGTTTGTTCAATATTTTATTTACTGTAAATGTCCGGAATTTCACTTAACCATACTTTCATTTTGTTATTTCTTTTTATTTGTAAATTTCTTAACATTTCTATTTTATGACTCTGTAACCTCCCCCTCACTTATCGACCTTAATGACAGTGAACAATTAAACCGCGTGTACCTAATGGAAATTTGGGAGAAGCAATCGTCACCGAAGTTAATTTGTCGGTAAAGAGGTAGGAAAGGGTTACATCTAAATGAAAGGAAAAATGCAAATGAAATTGGTGGAAATTAATTTTAAGAAAAGGGTAAAATTAATAAAGAAAGTAAATGTGCGGTCGTTACGTTAACAATTAATTGGCGTTAATTAGATATCTGAGATTTGGGGAAAATTACGGTCGCCAGTCCTATAGACAACTACTATAATAACTGAAAATGAAAGATTAATGTACATATAATTAGCAATAAAAGTGTGGCAACTGAAGGTTGACCCGTGTTGTGTGAAAACTGAATGTTTGTCAGAAGTAATAAATTTCGCTACACTCTGACATAATTTAGCAAAAGAGTTAATAAAATCGCAAAATTTAAAGTTAAATTTAGTGACTGAAATTAATAGTGAACTTTGTTTCTGAAGCACTACGAAATCCAATAAAATAAGGTTAGCTCTGGGCTACCTCAACAATCATTTCAAAAGCTACTTGAATCTACACAATTTATAAATAAGAGATTTAACTTTGAACTTGAATTAAATCATTCTGAAGAATTAACAATAGTAAAATTTATTACGTACCAAGCTAAGCTGCAGCCACAGGTAAGCTAAAATATGGTAACAAAACTCGCACACTTAATTTCTGCTTGTGTAATCTAAATATTGTAGCCAGCTATGAATACTGTAACTGAACTTTGAAATTAAAGCAGTTAAATGGAATGATATTACAATAATGCTGGCGTTTGAATTTCAACGACACTCCGGTTGATTCCGGAAGAGGAAGGGACCCTGCTTGGTAATGCAATTGAGACAATGAGCAACAAAGGTTCATGCTACGTTGCTGTAATTTTGTGATGCAACAGTTTCAAAAGCTGAGGTCTGCCATACAGTTCTAAAACTTTACGTGCTTTTAGTCTTCCTTGTTGGTTGGTTGAATGTTCGCAGTTGTCGATCGGGGAGGTGGCGACAGTCACTCATTGTCGGCCGTCGCTGTTGCAGAAGCTGGATGTTGGCGCGCCTTCTTCTCGACACGTGCTCCAGGCGAAACGGGCTCTTGATGTGCGCCGGCTAATGCTTCCCGTCCGCAACACCGTGCCAGAAACTATCATAGCAAGTCGAGCGCAATTACATGCTGCCAAACCCCGAAAGCGCGGCAACTCCCGGGAACGTCACACAACGCCCCTGCTCCACCGCCCTACTCGAGCCAGACTCTGCTCTGCCCGCGCTCCACGCCGCAGAGTTAACACTCCCAAAGATCCTAAACACTTTGGTTCTCCACACGACCTATCGATGTAATCGTTTGATAGCGTAGTTTTCCCTAGGCAAGACCCAGCGTAAAAATACAAATAATATTTACAAAACAAACCAATTATACATCGGCATTTATGCAAATAGTAAAACAATTACAATATATAAAGACAAAGAAATGTCGTATCTTCAGGTAACAAAATAAGGAAAAAAATTATAGTACAATAGATGGAAATAGGAGGATATGCATTTCCGGCGTTACGACTCCATTCCCATAATCATAATGTTTTGTAACCTAAGGGATGGAAGTTATGTACACCACGTGGATTTGATTCCGATCTGGCTCGCCTCCTCCTTTTGAAACCTACCGCGTTAAGTGGCACGATAAACTGTAAAACTCTCATTGATCATGTCCAGATGCCACCGCGGCATTCTAGGCCATATAATGCCACTCGGCTCTGATATGGAAGGGCATGGAGTCAACACGTCACTCTCCCGGTCGTTGTCAAATGGCACTGAGCACTATGGGACTCAACTGCCGTGGTCATCAGTCCCCTAGAACTTAGAACTATTTAAACCTAACACATCCATGCCCGAGGCAGGATTCGAACCTGCGACCGTAGCAGCAGCGCGACTCCGGACTGGAGCGCCTAGAACCGCACAGCCACCGCGGCCGGCTGGTCGTTGTCACCTTTCTATGCGTTGAAGCCGCTACTTCACTTAGAAGTAGCTCCTTGACTGACGTTACGAGGCTGCAATGCTCCCACCATGGACCAGTCACTGGCAGTACCGACATTTTTCCACGTTCAGTGCCTTGGGTGTACACGCAATTAGAAGTGAAGCTGTACGGGCAGGTCCGTTTGTAATTTCTTCCTCCAGTAATGACAAATAAAACTTGGCTCTCAATAAAAAAAATCTTACAAGTCACAGTCGCAATTCAGTTTCCTGGAATTTAGTCCCTTGCACAGGTTGTTACAAAATAATGTAGACAAACTCCAGAGGACAGCAAACGTGCCTTTTTAAGGTGATTTACAGTAGACGGTACGTCTCGCATTGTTGTTACTCAGAGATCGTCAATGATTACCACGATCACCAGTGGAGGAGATAGAGCTAGCTATGCTCTGCTGCCTTGGCGGATGACAGTTTCGGACACAAGTCTCCATCCACATTTAATTTTTCTCATGTAGGCCGAAAAACACTGGACATTTTAGACGGTTCCAGGAGAAAATAAACGCAGATTGAAACACCTGTCCGAAGTCGTCATCCAGCGATTCATAAGAACATTGCGTTCATAGGAGGCTAGACCTGTCTATGCAGTATATAGCTCCATCTTCTCCAGTGGCGTTTGTGCCGGTTAGTCACGGTCACTGATCAACAAACAACATTTCGGGAAGTTCTGCCTATGGTCTGTTAGAGCGCAAAGTTATTTTTATTGCCGAAGAGACTGGCCTGGCGGCAGGTGCTGGCAACTATAACTTTGATTATCTGGAGCGTAGTTGGATGACATTTCCGACCACGTCTACGTACCCTCCATTTGTTTCTGAAATACTCTCTACTGCTCCTTGAAGTCTTTCGGAATCGTTTTGAAACATCCCGTATATGTTTCCTTACGGAAAGTACTTACTGTGCCCAACTTTTTCAAAACTGAAATGTGATTTTCCAAACTATGTTCAATCTCCATCTAACTTTGTTCCTAATACAATGTACCAGAAGCGTCTTTGATAAGAGTAGCCAAGTAAGCACGCACATTAGTAGTGAATTCAGGGTTTCCTATGCTATATAATCTGAACTGGAACTGAAGACCGGTGGTTCATGCTTTTTTGGTGTTACTGACAACAACTGAAAAACATTGAAAATGATCGAACTTTGACGGAATATGACATGTGTGACAAAATATGTAGTATACAAAGTTAGGTACCTGGTCATTAACAGTCATTAATTTCAGATTTCCTGTTCTTAGACAGCTACAGCACATTTATATACCTTGTATATATTCATCAAAAATATGCTAATTTCTGATATTTAAATTAAAATTGTTTTTTAAGATGAAAAAATAAATATTTTACTTTCTTCCAGCACGGTTTTTGTGAGGTAATTAATGCTGGTAATCATCCTAGTATTTGCGTAGGCATCTAGGTTAGTGTCTATTTTGATATCATACTCTCCTGGAAATTGAAATAAGAACACCGTGAATTCATTGTCCCAGGAAGAGGAAACTTTATTGACACATTCCTGGGGTCAGATACATGACATGATCACACTGACAGAACCACAGGCACATAGACACAGGCAACAGAGCATGCACAATGTCGGCACTAGTACAGTGTATATCCACCTTTCGCCGCAATGCAGGCTGCTATTCTCCCATGGAGACGATCGTAGAGATGCTGGATGTAGTCCTGTGGAACGGCTTGCCATGCCATTTCCACCTGGCGCCTCAGTTGGACCAGCGTTCGTTCTGGACGTGCAGACCGCGTGGGACGACGCTTCATCCAGTCCCAAACATGCTCAATGGGGGACAGATCCGGAGATCTTGCTGGCCAGGGTAGTTGACTTACACCTTCTAGAGCACGTTGGGTGGCACGGGATACATGCGGACGTGCATTGTCCTGTTGGAACAGCAAGTTCCCTTGCCGGTCTAGGAATGGTAGAACGATGGGTTCGATGACGGTTTGGATGTACCGTGCACTATTCAGTGTCCCCTCGACGATCACCAGTGGTGTACGGCCAGTGTAGGAGATCGCTCCCCACACCATGATGCCGGGTGTTGGCCCTGTGTGCCTCGGTCGTATGCAGTCCTGATTGTGGCGCTCACCTGCACGGCGCCAAACACGCATACGACCATCATTGGCACCAAGGCAGAAGCGACTCTCATCGCTGAAGACGACACGTCTCCATTCGTCCCTCCATTCACGCCTGTCGCGACACCACTGGAGGCGGGCTGCACGATGTTGGGGCGTGAGCGGAAGACGGCCTAACGGTGTGCGGGACCGTAGCCCAGCTTCATGGAGACGGTTGCGAATGGTCCTCGCCGATACCCCAGGAGCAACAGTGTCCCTAATTTGCTGGGAAGTGGCGGTGCGGTCCCCTACGGCACTGCGTAGGATCCTACGGTCTTGGCGTGCATCCGTGCGTCGCTGCGGTCCGGTCCCAGGTCGACGGGCACGTGCACCTTCCGCCGACCACTGGCGACAACATCGATGTACTGTGGAGACCTCACGCCCCACGTGTTGAGCAATTCGGGGGTACGTCCACCCTGCCTGCCGCATGCCCACTATACGCCCTCGCTCAAAGTCCGTCAACTGCACATACGGTTCACGTCCACGCTGTCGCGGCATGCTACCAGTGTTAAAGACTGCGATGGAGCTCAGTATGCCACGGCAAACTGGCTGACACTTACGGCGGCGGTGCACAAATGCTGCGCAGCTAGCGCCATTCGACGGCCAACACCGCGGTTCCTGGTGTGTCCGCTGTGTCGTGCGTGTGATCATTGCTTGTACAGCCCTCTCGCAGTGTCCGGAGCAAGTATGGTGGGTCTGACACACCGGTGTCAATGTGTTCTTTTTTCCATTTCCAGGAGTGTAATTAGAGCAGACTAGAGGTAGTTGTTCTTTTGTAAAATCGCTGCCTGAAGAACTTGTAGCCCTATCTTTGTGACTACATTCCCATTGTTTGTGGCAGGTTTGATGTTTTGAGTTGCAAGATTAGCTGAGGATTTAGAATTTTTAAAACCTTCCAACTTCTTCTTCCAGAGATGATCAATTCTACGCTCTCTGTATCTTTTCATTTGCATGACTGTGCTTCTATATTTGGTACGAGTCTTGTGTACTTTGGTGAAGCAGAGAACTGAACTTCATCCGACTGGGAAGGAGACCAGTGAAGGGTGCGGCATTGCAATAAAACTGGAGTCAACAATCACAAAATTAGAAGTTAAACAGGCCTATGTTCATCATGATTGTGATCTCCTTATATAGACTCTAGGTAGTATTAGGAGCACGTTGATCTGGTATATTATACACACAGTATAATTGGTATTGTGAAGATACTACTATAATCCGATATCATATTATTTTATTTCCCTTTCCCATCAATAACAGATCCGCAGGAGAGCAGGTTTTCAGTTTCTTCTATATATGTTCTACAAATGCCATTGTAGGCGGTCATTTTTTATATTAGTAATTTGGACTTAAATGAAATTGGGTATATTAATCATTTGGTTCATTCATCATCTAAACAATTTACAATTGTGACGTAAGTCCGTAATTCTCAATCATATTTCGTAAGGGTATCGTGTGGCAACATCTCGAAAATAGTTATTTATTGTAAGCTGTGCGAACGCGAGTATGTTAATTTGACATGGCTACTAAGGTCAAACAGAAAATAAATCGATTAAGTACGCAGTGGTCACCGTGAAATGAGTTAGTGAAGGATAGAACAGCTGAAAGAAAAAGGTATAATTGTGGAAGGTAGTACTCGCCCCATTGTGAAATTCGGAGTGAAACGTTTTACGTGTTTGCAAGATTAGTAGTTAAAGTGAAGGTCTGTACTGGAGATCTATGTAGAGGTCCTGCGGAGATGCTCTGCGAGGCGACCAAGAGCGAAGAAAAGTAAGATTAATTGTGTATTTTCCATGTGATGGCGTCCGTCAAAGAACGGTATTTCGTTGCAAGTTAGACCTAATTGGCTGGATTCTACTTCTTGAAAGCTCTGACCGCTAAAAATGCGTCTCTGAGAACACAGATTCCTCTCCATGGGAAATTTTTAATTTGGTTAACCAGTATAATTCTTTCTAACAGTTTCCTAAGAAAAATTCATTTCTTTCTATTTCTTCTGCCAGCTCCTTCCTTTCGGCATTGCCATGCCGTTATACTGGATAAGTTCCAGTTCAACCATCATCTGTCTTTCTTGCATTAATATATATATAATATATATTTATTTAAGTGCTGCACAATGAGTGGCGTCATGCAGTTCTCATAGACTGGAGGGATTCTTTTCACGTTCCCGGTCTGTCACAAGAGTCATGTTTATGTCTGGTAGATAACAGCTTTTTCTGCTAAGGTTCCTCCTCATTCCATCTCGTAAAATGTTTTCGAATGCAGTCATTATAGGAGTCTCTCCATGTTGTGGAATTTGCACGGTGGCACCGGAGGGAATCGGAGAAAGGTCTGCCGGCCTTTAGCCATTTTGTGACTGTCACTCCTCAAGCACATTGGGAAGTCTGGCCAACCCAGCACTCGGTTCATTGGTCGAGTTGCTTCCAAAGCATTACCTTATTTCTCAACAACATACAAGTCCGTTTTTGTATTACCGCTAGTAGTACTCAAAAATTGTTCAAATTGTTCTAAGCACTATGGGACTTAACATCTGAGGCCATCACTCCCTAGACTTAGATCTACTTGAACCCAACTAACCTAAGGACGTCACACACATCCATGCCCGAGGCAGGATTCGAACCTGCGAAAGTAGCAGCTGCGAGGTTCCGGACTAAAGCGTCTAGAACCACTCGGCCACAGATGCCGGCAAATAGTAATCACTCACACAATAAAGACCAGTTAGTTATGCAGGTCGAGCGTGGGTCCCTAATTTGAATATGGTGAATTTTCTTATGTTGTGGCTCCGTTCCAAAACACCATCAAAAGAGTTTTTATCTTTCTATTTCTGCTGCTGTGCGCTTACGCAATTGCTGACGTAGTGTTCATATATTTGTATGAATTTAAAATTGTATCTTAATGTGTAATTGTAATTAACGTAATATTTAACGAGATATGTGAACTTTTAAGTGTCAGTAGGCCGCTCTGTTAAGCATTAATGAAGAAGTCTGGCGAGAGGTGGAAAGACTAATTATTTATTGCCATGTATGAGTAGGGTAAAGGTGTGTTTATAACAGCAACTTTAAAGTATGTTGCTTGTTAAGAGCAGCCTCCTTCTTACGTGTACTGTGAACGGTGAGCTTCATGGACATAAAGATCAAAGAACCATACTATTATCTTTCAAAATAATGATTTTAGAGAGACAATGTTTGGGCAATGGAGTAACGTGTTTACTTACTGGACTACTTTCGATGCTTAACGTGAACTGTCTACTTAAAGTTCGAATATACTACTTTCATGAATTATTATTTCTTCAAGTAAATTGTTAGCTACGATGTCAGTACAGTGAAGTAATATGTTTACGAAGAGGACTTTTCTTGACACTGAGCATGTGCTTTGAACTAAGTCGACTAGAGTAGACTATAAATAATTCACTAACAACTGAATCGCTACGCAAGCAACATTTACAGGAGGATAACTACATTGGAAATCCTAAATTGTGGTTAGACGTTCGGTTTGCAGGTCACCAACTTGGGATGGCGACACGCCCTTTCCCCCCCGTCAGTGTTCCTTCACCAGACAGTGTGACGTTAGGTTGATCTCCTCTCCAAAATTTATTTCACAATAACTCCTGTAAAATGTACCCCCTCCCCCCCTCCAATGCACACACATATATACAGTGGGATTACAAAAAAATTATATCAGTGATTTATTACTGTGAAACTATATAAGACAGAAACACGTTGGACATGTCACTGGAGAAAAGATGATTCAAATTTTATGTTGGTGCTTACACTGTACCATATACCACACTCTCAGCATGAGCACCATGAATTGCTCGAGAAACATGGAAACTGTAGTCGATTTCCTTCCACACACGACTCAACAGATTACTGTTTATTGAATCGATTGATTCTATATCTTGAACAGTTCGATATCTCAGCTTTTGAAGAGTAGCTGCCATGGGCAGGTCAAAGGTAGGGGTTCTGGTAACCTGGAATATCAAAAGCAATGAAAAAGATCTTTTTCACCTCTTCCTATCCAACAGTGTGGGATGGTGTTATTAAAACAACGCCGCACCTCGAGATGAAAGTGAGGTGAAGTGCCGCCATGCATACATATGAAATCAATGCAATCTTCGTGAAGTTGAGGAAACAAACAGTTTTGCAGCACGTCCAAGTGTGACATTCCTGTCACAGTGTCCGCAGCTAAAGGTCTCGCGGACGCATTCTCACTTCCCGAGCAGGGGGTCCCTTGTTCGATTTCCAGCGGGGTCGGGGATTTACATCTGCCTCGAGATGAGTGGGTGTTTGTGTTGACCTCAGCATTTCATCATCACTCATGAAACTGCTGGGTTTGGATTGAGCAAAGGTTGGGAATTAGGACGGGCGCTGATAACCGCGCAGTTGAGCGCACCACAAACCAATCATCATCCTGTCACAGTTTTCTCCCAAAAAAAGTAGTGGCCATAAACTCTGTGAACCTAAACGGCACAAAACAAATTCAGTTTGAGTGAGTCCTCTTCATCTTCGACGACGACACCAGGATTTTGTGAACTCCAAATTCTTGCATTATGGTGGTCTACTTTAGCCGATACTTGAAACGTCGACTCGGCCGCCCAGAAAAAGTGTCCTCTGCCATATCCTGGAGAACTGAAACGCTAAATTCATACCTTCTGTTATGGTCGCTGGGACTCAATTGTTGCAATTGTAACTTGTAAGGCTTCATATGCATGCGTCATATCGAAACACATCACACCGTTGTTTCAGGAAGTTGATGTTCCTGGCCTGCCCTTCCTGCGGACTTCCGAGGGCTTCATGTGAAAGCATCTCAGATGCGCTCGACGTTTTCATCGGAAGTGCATGGCCGACAAGTGCTCTGCCTTTCGCATTTGCAACCAACTTGAAAGAATTTTGTGTGCCACTCAAAAATCAGCTTGTGCAGAAGCGGCTTCTTGCTGAATCGATGGCGGAAAGCATGTCGCACTATGACAATGGATTGTTTTGGTGCAAATTTCAACAAACAAAATTATGTATCTTGTGGTGTAGGCAGCATGTTGCTACAAATAAATAACAGCGTAGCTGTTTCAAAACCTCGAATTTGCCTTATTCCAGTGACATGCGTAGTGTGTTTCTGTCTTCTGTTGTTTCTCTGTAGAAATTAATTGGAATCTGTTTTTCAGTTTCGAATCACCTGGTACAGTGAAGTTACTCTTAGATATCTTATTGTTGTGACATATAAAGTACCTCACATAACTTAATTCCCAGGCACGTTAAATTACACGTTTCAGTAACGTGTAGTTCGTTTCAAAACAACTACTTCAGTTATACGCTTTTTCGCAGAACAGATTACACCTGAATATTGGCGAATACTTTCTCTTTTGATGTACCTTTTGTTCTTGCTTCATTAATGCGTGTTATACATTCACCTGTAGCAATACTTAATTTTACATTTAGTGGTGTCTTCCGGTTTCACTGCATTTGGTGGCGTTTTGCAGTGTTTGAAGGTGTTCCTCTTCTTTTCGTGTTTATCAGAACTGCAGACGAATTATGGACTGTGTTACGTGCTGTTCTACGAAAATGCACATGCTAGACAGTGTCAGCCGTTAAAGCAGTTAGCTATGAACAGTCAGGAAGAGTAGGTGGATTCCCAATTATATTTTTGGTGAAATTCTTTTACAGTCTGGAACACCACTTAATTTTTATTAATTTTTTAAAGAGAACATTGTCATTACTGGAAGAGATAATATTGCCGAAGCACCTGGTTTGTCAAGTATACTCAACCATAACAATTAAAATAAAGAATAGTTACTGAAAAAACTGATCGCATGACGTCGAAAATGGTCAGAATGCTGGTTTCAAAAGAGATGTCGCAGATGTCGCCAGTCGTAGGCACTGGTACTTCTTATTATAATCACCGCAGTGGTGAGGATCTAGAGACTTAGAGATTTCACTGTTCCAGTTTGTCTATCTATGCATACTTGCTGCACATGATGTGATCTTAAATAGTCATATAAATTCCATGTTAGTTATTCTAGTTTTTCCTGTAGCTCTTTGGTATTCCTTTGGTAGTTAATGTGATGATCAAAGAGGAGGATTTCCAGGCAGTAGTGCATGACAACACTTTTATTACAAATAAGAACTTAAAATGAAATACTTAATGACTGTTAACTGGAGACGCAAGTCCTCGCGAGTCTGAATGATTCACAATACGAATAGTTACTGACAAAGTTCCACAAGGAAATTGGAAAGTCACTCTTCAACTATTTCACAGAGTATGAATGATTAATACTAATAGTGGAATTCCAACAGGAAGTGAGTCACTGCTTTGAGCTACTGAGCTTTCCATCCGAGTCCAACTGGGCTGCATACCATCCCTGAATAACAGAGTAACGAGGCAGTGGTCCGAGGAGAGCGATGGCTTCCATGGCGACTGTTTAGCTGCTGGTAGTGTGTTTCTGCGTTGATCATCTGAGACTGGAGCTAGAGTTGGAACTGGTCACTCTGTAGGTGGATGTCCCTTAGGTACAACAACGGGGTAGTTACTCTCTCCATATGCCTGCAGACACATGATCAACGCAAGCAAGATACTTGTATTTCCGCGACTGCGTCACAAGAGATTATAGCATAGCACGAACACTGTGGGTGGTGACGCTGGTGTCACGGGTTTCAGTGGATCCATCTGTAAGTTAGCTTGTAAACATGCCATTAGGTGTACGGTGGTCGATGTTTTTATTGACATCGACATATGCCCGTCTATGTTCTAATGCCAGTAGTAGACCTGTAGCTCGGCAACCCGCCGGACTCTGCTGTCTTGCTGAACAGTCGGAGTCGCTGGATAAAGCAGTTACACTACATTCTGGGCAGTCGAGTCGTCAGTCTCATTAGCACTTCTTCCAAAACTAAATGCTCCTCGTCTTATTATTTACTACTGATGTAATTCATGAGAGCAGCTGTCCATCTTACGAAAGGTATTCATCGTTAAGCGGAAATGTTAAGCAACTATACCCATTCATCTGAATACAAAATTACCTTTTATGGACTATTTACTATGTTCACTTTGGACTGTACAGTTGTTGGATAGGTAATAAATGTGTGAGGAGAAGTAAGAATGTGTGGCATTTGTGGGGTTCTTCTTTTGTTGGGTAAGTAATAAGTATGTAAGAATCTGTTACTACTTTTGGCAGTCCTATCAGTAAATTCTTATCGCTTTTTATATCACTAAAACGTTCTTGACACTCATGAGGCCCTAACGGGGCAGGAGAGACGTCTGCCTAGAAACCCTGAGCACGTAGTGGCCCGTGGCTCGCCTGGCGATGGATGGCTCCTCAGACTCGGGTACTTTGCTCTCGCCTTGGACGCCGTCCAGGCTGCGGATGCGCGCTGACTTCTTAAAGGTCGATGCCGTCCACAGCACGTTGGCGACACTGCAAATGAGAGCCTAACTAGATCGCTGGCCGATAACGCAGTGAGAACTCTGAAGGCAAATTGGTAATAATTGTATTACACACATACAGAAGATCTGCAGATGATCAGCATTTCCGCAAAATTGCACGCAGTCAGTACGAGAAATGTCATCTGCATTCAGTTTACAACGAAAGCTGAACAGTGGTAGAGAACGAGTTAATTAGTATGTGCAGCGTGCTGGTTTACTTGTCGAACCAAAACTTACATTTCTTTCAAAACATAATTTTATTTTCCATGAAGCTTTAACTGCCTGTTAACAGTTTCCACACTTTAAATCCCAACTATCTTCCGCTAATATAACACTTTGCAAAGGTGATATTTTACATTTGTAATAAGAAGTAACAATTACTGAATACATCAGTACCTAACCTTATAAAATCATCAAAGGCCACGCAGTCTACTAGCATCGAACGTAGGCTTTAAACTGAGGAAAAAATTCCTGAAAATATACGTTTGGAACACGGCATTGTATGATAGTGAACGTGGACTGTGGAAAAATCGGAACAGAACGGAATCGAAGTATTTGAGATGTTGTGCTACAGAAGAATGTTGAAAATTTTTTCCACTAATAAGGTAAGGAATGAGGAGGTTCTGCTCAGAATCAGAGAGGAAATGAATATATAGCAAACGCTGATATGAAAAGGGGCCAGGATGGTTGTACATCTTTTAACACATCAGGGAATAATTCCTGTGGTAGTATAGGGGGATGTTGAGGTAAAAACTGTAGAGAAAAACGGATTTTAATACATCGAGCCAACAGTTGAAGATATAGCTTGTAAGTGGTACTCTGAAACGAAGAGGTTGGTGCCAAAGAGGAATTCATGGCGGCCTCCATCAAACCAGTCAGAAGACTGATGACTCAAAAGATAGATGTATTCGCCATACCGTTTTCGGAAAGAAGTTGCCGTCTTCAGTCCATTTAATCCACTAAAAATCTTCGTACATATATACAACGAATATACTTGGGCACTTGAAAATCATGACTTATCTAAAATTAATCTATCGATTTACTTCATATTGTCACGTCAGTGTAACTGACTGCCTATGTTAGAGTTCGGGCTTCGATTCCGGTACTTCCGGGGATGTTTCCTTGGCGGCAGGATAGGAACTGGGTGCACTTAGTATAGTAAGGCCGAATGAGGAGCTTCTCGATCGATTAGTAGTGGCTGAAACGTCAAGAAATCCGACTACGACCGGGAAAGCGTTGTGCTGGCCACATGCCCCTCCATATCACCTTACATGACGCCATCGGTAGAGGATGACCCGATGATCAGTCGGGCCTACTTTGTCCGACTAGGGTAAGAAGGCGGAACGCTGAACATCCTACCGTGAAATGGCAAAATAGTTTTTATCTCCTCAACAAACCTAAGGTCATATAAGCTAAGATCTTCTCAAGACTTTAAGAGAGATCTTCTAGAGATAGGCGCTGCTTGATAATATGGCAGAAATAGTCTAAGAGAAATGGTCGGGTAAACATTCAGATGGCTGAGAGCGCCTTTACCTGAGGATCGAAAGGAAGACCTGCCATTTGACATCAAGATACACTTCTTGTACGTCAAAGTCGCCAAATAAACAAATTGTAGGCGCTGAAAATTAAATTAGATTTGTTGTAAAGACACAATTCGTAGAGCCTCAGTTCAATAAGAAAGTAAACACTTTTAGTATCTCTCATTCTCCTGAAAAATATGTTACGTGCACTACCTCGGTGGTGAGAGGGAGAGTATGAAACTCAGCTACGAGACACTGTTGACAAATTACAGTGCTGTATCCGCGGGGCACTGACGCTCTACACGGCGCTGCAGAGTCAGAGGTGTTGCCTGAGTCGCTGCGGTAAACCGGCAAGGAATTACTGTAGTTTCTGTCAGGGGTGCAAAAGGCGACACTATTTTGCAATACCTGTCACATGTGCGAGATTACAACGTTGCTCAGTAACGTTCCGCCCGCCGCACATTTGCGCATCTGAAAGTCCCAAAGACAGCAGAGCGAAGTGGAGAGTCAACTGGAATTCAACCGGAGATTCAGCGGGTCTACATTTGGTGCCGACTTCATGCCAGTTAGTATGCTGAGTGCCAGTGGACAAGGCGCTACAACCCGTCTCAACCACCAAATTATTACTAAGCCAATGGAGCCACAGTTTCCTCGAAGTCCAAGCTAAGCCGATTCGGACTTCGATACAAAGTGATAACTGGTCAAATGCTGTGCTTAACCTCGGTGCTCCTCAAACGATAGTACTGTGTGTGCTTCATTCAGTAGTAAATGTTGTGATCTGTTTCTCAGTACCGTAACCCGTAGTTGTGTTAGCCAGCTAGGTAGAACTGATAAATTTTTAAGTGTGCTCAAGAAAGAAGAGACTAGGGGATAACCGCGCGACCACTACAGTCGCAGGTTCGAATCCTGCCTCGGGCATGGATGTACGTGATGTCCTTAGGTTAGTTAGGTTTAAGTAGTTCTAGGGGACTGATGACCTCAGAAGTTAAGTTCCACAGTGCTTAGAGCCATTTGAACCATTTTTAAGACTAGGGGATAGCTCAAGTTAGAGAATATCGGGAAAATGCAGAAAGGGCTTCAGTCTCGAAGGGTGTAGGACCATCACAGGAAGCGGGTAGAATTAGCAACAGTCCGTATTGTAGTTGTAAACTTTTAACGTTATTGGAGAAGAACTACAGCTCCAAGCGCTAATAGAGAGAACGAAATATCAGACACTGAAAGCTGGCTAAAGCTGGAGATTGTTCACCCGAACTGTTCACAAAGGACCTAACGGTGTTCAGAAAGGAGGCAGCGTCTTTTTTGCTATTAGCGGTAGCTTATCGTGTAGCGAATCTGAGGTAGACAATTACTGTGAGTTGGTATTGGTGGAGGCTATAATTCACCACCTGAAAAATTTATTATGTGGTTTCTTTTCTCGACCACCACCCCGCTCCGTATTACGAAGACGCAGCTGCATACCAGTTCAAAGAAAGCTTGACATCATTTCAAGTAAGTACCTCACTTAAACATTTATAGTTAGTGGTGACTTTAATCTTCCCTCGATACGTTGGGGAAAATATATATTTAAAGTCGTTGTTTGGTATAAGACGTCGTCCGAAATCGTACTGAATGCTTTCTCCGAAAATTATTTTTGACAATTAGTCCTGGAATCAAGTTGAAGCGTAAATGTTTGCAAAGGCATAGCTGACAATATAGCAGCAGATAATCCTGAGCAAGCAAGCACCATCATGAAGGATACAGGGCTGTTGCTCCATAAAAGTCCATCCAAAGTAAACGCAAAATGTAAGTTTTAAAAAAGCAGATGAAAACTCATTTGACACATTCCTAAGAGTCTACACTCCTTCGTAGTTAATTACGTATGTGTAGGAAGACGTCCCTTGAATTCAAAGAATTATTATCCGAGGCAGCTGAGAGATATAGACAGATTAAATCAATAAAAGATGGTATTGATCCCCCATGGTATATAAAACAGGTCATAACACTGTTGCAGAAGCTAGGGAAAAATCCTGCAAAATTTAACACAACACAAATTCTCCAAGACTGGCGATGTTTTGCTGAAGCTCGAAACTTAGTTCACACTTAAAAGCGTGATACTTTTAATAACTTCACAATGCAACTCCGTCTCGAAATTTGAAAGAAAAACCTAAGAGAATTTGATTATATCTAAAGTTCAACAGCGGCAGGACACAATCAGTGCGTGATACCAATGGTAATATTGCCGATTACAACGTTACTAATGCCCAGTTATGAAACAGACTTTTTCTGAATCCCTTCGCCAAAGAAGACAAAGTAATGTTACGGAATTCGAGTTAAGGACCACTGCCAGCTTGAGTAACTTAGATACTGTTTGTGCAGCGAAGCAGCTTAAAGCATCTGATAGAGGCAATTACTTCGGTCCGGGCAGCGTACTTGTAAGGTCTCTTTCGGAGCTATATTTCAGAATCATGTACACAACTTTCGGAGCCATACTTAACAATTATGTACAACTGGTCACTCGGCCACATCAAAAGACGAAGCAGGCCACATGAATACTCAAGAAAGAAAACAGGAGTAATCTGCTCAGTTACAGAACTACATATCTGACATCGATCTGGAGTCGTATTTTGGAACATGCAACGTGTTCAAACACTAAGAATGACCTCGAATGTAATGGTCTATTGAGATAAAGTTAGCAAGAATACAGAAGACACCGTTCTTGTGAAACACGACTATCTCTTCACTCTAACTAAGTAATGAGTGCCGTCGACAGGGGTTCTAAAATTGATTCCATACTTTTAGATTTCCAGAAGGCTTTTGACACTGTTCCTCAAGAGAAACTTGTAATCAAATTGTGTGCCTATGAAGTGTCACGTCAATTGTGTGACTTGAATCTTGATTTCCTGTTGCAGTACACAGTAATCGACGGAAATTATGCGAATAAAACAGAAGCGGTATCTCTCGTTCCCTAAGGAATTTAGTCGCGCGGAGCGGCCGCGTGGTTAGAGGCGTCATGTCAGAGAATGCTCGGCCCCTCCGGCCAGAGGTTCGAGTCCTCCCTCGGGCATGGGTGTGTGTGTGTGTTGTTCTTAGCATAAGTTAGTTGAAGTTAGTTTAAGTAGTGAGTAAGTCTACGGACTGATGACCTCAGCAGTTTTGTCCCTTAGGAATTCACACACTTTTGAACAAGGAATTTATATAAACTATTTATGAGCCAATTTGAGCAGCCCTGTTAGATAGTTTCCGGATGATGCTGTCATTTATCGTCTAGGACAGTCATCAGAATATTAATGCTAATTAGAAAATGAATTAGACGCGATATCACTCGAGTCTGTTCACTTGTCTCTGAATCACGAAATGTGTAATGTCATCCACACGAGTACGAAAAGAAATCTATTAATTCTCGGTTGCAAGATAAATCGCACGCGTTTAAAGGCTACCAACTCAGTTAAATACCTATGAATTACAATTTATGACAACATTTTGGAAAGATCACGCATATAATATTGTGGGGAAGGCAAACCAAAGACTGCGTTTTATTGGCTGAACAATTGGAAGATGCAACAGGTGTACTAAAGAGACTGCCTGCCGTAAGCTTATTCATTGTCAAATAGAGTAATGCTGCGTGGTATGGGATGCTTACCAGACAGGACTGAGGAAATCGAAAAAGCCAAACGAATGCCAACTCTTTTTGTATTGCCGTGAAACAGGGGAGAGAGTTTCACGAATACGACAGGCGTGTTGGGCAGCTTTTACAACAAAGACATTTTCCGTGCGATGAGATCTTTTGGCGAAACTTCAGTCACCAACTTTCTCCTCCGAATGTTGAAATATTTCACGGTTGCCAACATACGTGGGGACAAATTATCATCGTAATAAGATAAGAGAAGCCAGAACTCGTGCAGATTGATATAGGCCTTCGCTTTTTCCGCCCATCGTTAGAGGGTGGAACGGTAGAGAAGTAGCGTGTGTTTCGAAGAATCCTCTGGCAGACACTTAAATATGAACTGAAAAGTAGCGATGTAGCTGTAGATGTGGATTATGTGAGAATACTGCAGGTAGAAGGACGTGGAGGTGCCAAGTGTAGATAAAGTGACAAGAGAGTGGCAGTCCACGTGGAGACAGCCCAGTAGCAGCAGAAACGGCCGTCCCGGGGACCGTTCGCGGCCAGTACGCCCGCTGAATGCTGAATGCAGAATGCTGAGCGTAGACCTGGCGCGGCGCCAGACCCGCGTCGTCACACCGCGTGTGTGCCTGCCTGCGTGGCCTGCGGGAGACAGCGGGGGTCGCCTCCCCTGCTGACGACGCACCGCCACTATGTGGGCTCCGTACCGCTCCCAAACTTCCGCCGGACGGAAATACAGCACGTTCTGCCAGACTTACTCCGTTTTCTCCTGGAGGGTCTGGACGAAATACTCTGAACATCCTAGTACAGTGTGTTCAAGATGTGAAGGAGATCTCTTTTTTGCGTTGGACGTGAACCATTTGATCCAGAGTATCTGGACGCTTATTAGTAGACATTAAAGTGAGGTGTGTCTATCCTACGCCTTTATGCCCGCTGGAACTCTACTGCAGAAATTTTAGATGAATTGTGGTCTGTTGAACCCACGCGGAGTGTCCGTGGGGTTAGAGGTGTCTTGTCACGTACTGCGCGACCCCTCCCGCCGGAGGTTCGAGTCCTCCCTCCGGCATGGGTGTGTGCGTTGCTCTTAGCATAAGTTACTTGTTGTTGTTGTTGTTGTTATTGTTGTTGTGGTCTTCAGTCCTGCGACTCGTTTGATGCAGCTCTCCATCCTACTCTATTCTGTGCAAGCTGCTTCATCTCCCCGTACGTACTGCAGCCTACATCCTTCTGAATGTGCCTAGTATATTCATCTGTTGGTCTCCCTGTACGATTTTTAGTCTGTACACTGCCCTCCAATACCTTCTTTGCCAAGGCCGTTGGCAGACTTGGGGTGATTTATTATCCTGGAAGTCGTCGGCCGTCATTGCTGATGATTTTTACTCCAAACTTAAACGATGACGGTGTTCGAACCCGGAACAGAAGATGTTTTGAGTCGTAATCGAAGACGCTACCCCTTATCCAACGGTGCATGCCACCTTGTCTTAAATTAATTTAGAGGTGATTATACTAAATAACTGTAAGATAGACCACAATAAATAAAACAGTCCGCTTACTAAGACATTGGCATTAGTCTGACGACATAGCTTGTATCAACGTTTTTTAATGTCATCCTTGTGATGGCTCATGCCGATACACCTGAAGGTCTATTGTTAAAAATAAAGCATCAAGATGAAAATATGCATTAACAGCGGTAGTGTCCCACGGCACAATAAGATTTCTGAAACAGTGTCCATTCAGTGCCAGGTGATATCTATGCGAGTAACCCTGAGGCATTCCCGAAATAAACGACGAATGTACGAGTGAGCGATCGATCAGACCTCTTTACTACGCAATACAGCTGCCTCATGAAGTGGCCAATAAAACCAAGGGCGCCGTATAATCCAACCACTCACCGGCCAGATTACAAGCCAGTAATGAGGTCTGTTCGCTTGTTCACAGGTATTTCTGTAGCGCGTTTCTGGTCTAACGTTCAACTACATAGTGAATAACTTGTAATTAACGTTTCTTAGGCACGCCATTTCTCTTCGCTGAGGGGTTGGTAGTCGCTAGATTTATTATTATCTTTCCCAGTAACTCATTTACTCATTACATCCTACCTTATAATTTTTGTAGTGGACCCTGTTACCTGGCTGTTCCTATACATTGGAACAAAATGTTACTGAAAAAAGTGGGGCTGTGGTAAGATATCGCACTCGCATTCGACATATTTAGGTTTCGTTCATTTGCTCGAATCGCTTAAGGCAAATTCTCGTAGAGTTCCTTTGAAAACTACGTTGATGATGTCGTTTCCCCTCTGTCCACTATCAGGGTCTGTCCTCCAGTGACATGTCGTAATATTCGTTCTTATCAGTAATTTTAACTCGGTCTGTACTCCTCGTATTTTAGACAGCTGACATCAAAAATCTCGGATACGAATTTGAGATTCTTGCTGCGGTGCATACGCAACGCATTCGGGAGGACGACGGTTCAATCCCGCGTACGGCCATCCTGATTTAGGTTTTCCGTGATTTCCCTCAATCGCTCTAGGCAAATGCCGAGATGGTTCCTTTGAAAAGGCACGGCCGACTTCCTTCCCTAATCCTGTGAGACCGATGACTTCGCTGTCTGGTCTTCTCCCCGAAACAACCCAACCAACTAGAGCCAGCCTGCATATGCAACGTAGCGAGATTCCGATGCGGGAATATATGAACCGACTTGTAGGTAAAGGATTAGTGTTGCTTTCGTGTCTTTCCGATGTTCTTGCGTTAGATGCAGAAACTTGACCTATGGCGACGTAATTACCAAATGTGTGCGATCAAGACCAACGTGCTGTCATTCTTTTCTTGGGTGTCGACACCAGTAGACATCCTTCGGAGGATGAACAATGTACATGGGGCAGCATGTCTGTCGAAAAGCACCATTGCAGAATGGTACGCACATTTATGTGTTCGCCGATCTGAGAAGCCAGACTCATCCGTAGCTGGCGTCTCCATCACCGGGGAACGGTGCTGCGCAACACTGGGGAAATTAAGACGTGCAGTTAAGGCGAAATCGCGAAAAGGGGTGCTGGTGCTTCATCGTAACGTCTGTCCCCATATCGCAAATGTCATAGCTCAAGTAGGAGACGCTCGAGCACCCTTCCTACAGCCCTGCTCTTTCTCCATGTGATTATCACGCTTTCGGTCCCTTAGAAAAAGCCTTGAAGAGTCAACAATTCCAATCGGTTCAGGATGTGGAGCAGCTATTTACCGATTTCTTCACGCAGCCGGGCATGATATTTTACCAAACGGGTAGTTCAACGTCGTGTGTCAATGGGGTGTTTGCCTCAGTATCCTGACTGCGGTTTGCAAGGCCAAGAGCGAGGCCTTCTCGAATGTACGAGAATAGTTGGAAGAGTCTTCGATCTGCTTCACTGTTGTCTTAGCTATTCTGCCATGCACACACTTTCACTTCAGGAGTTGGACCTTGGTTGTCACCTTGTGACCTAAGATTTCTTGGTCTTCCGTCAGGCCTACTTTACCCTAACCAGAAGGAGGCTGCACGGCGTCTTACGTAATGTCTACTGGGAAGATTCCGAGGATCACCAATGAAGAATCGGTTTGGTGTAGTGTCAAAGTCCCTGTGAATCTGAGAAGCACACTCCACTGAGCTATTCGTAGGATTTCCTTGTTCCGCTGTCACCGAAATCTGTATCCCCAGACACTTGCTGCATAGGCTGTGATGGGCGGGTAAATGGCATCGTGTTAGGTTCCCACGGCATGCCGCGGTAGCTTGTAGTTTGCTGTTCAGGAACGGGCAGTTTTGTGCATAATGTTGTTCAAAAATGTTCATATGTGTGTGAAATATTATGGGACTTAACTACTAAGGTCACCAGTCCCTAAACGTACACACTAAGGACAAACACACACATCCATGCCCGAGGGAGGACTCGAACCTCCGCCGGGACCAGCCGGCATAATGTTGCTGGACTCGAAAGTTTGGCGTGACTTTTTGTTTGTTGATAGATACTGTCTATCTTAACTGTAGGATTTCTACGTAATGAAACTTCACCTTCGAGAATGTATGTTGTGGTGAGTTTGTAGTTCACGTACGATTACTGCATCCAGGTGAGAACCGCAGTCACTATTGTCTCTAGCTGAGCTTTTGATCTCCCCGACACTACAGCTAAGACTTCATCGGCATACACCACATCAATCTACTTGCAAATTTTCATCCAGTTAGCACGAGGGAGGCTCTTTTGTAAAATTCCATTATGTCCATGTACAAATGGACACCTGTGGGCTACTTTGGTAATTCTTTTTGTTACTTTTTGTATACCAACGGACCATTCCACAACTCTACCCATATAGTAATCCATGAAGCCTTCAATGTAGACGCTGTGGGTTCCAGTAGGTCACGCATCTGGGCAAACAAAGCAGGCCACGATAAATTATAAAATGCTCCCACAGTGTTAATGTTGCTATTGCATATACTCCTATTTTTTGCACATGTCTACTGTTTCTGTCACCTGGCCAAATACATCTTCAATCTATTTCCCTTTTCTGGAACCAACCTGAAACTGACTAAGTCTGTGAAACTCTCTGTGCTAGTGTAACCTAGCACAGAGGAAACTTTCCTGAGCCTTTGCAAGTGAGTAATTAAACAAATAGGTCTGTAGCTTTTAGTATTAGCCGGATCTTAACCATGGGCCCTTTACTGTAAGATCTTTCGCTTCCAGCTAGAAGGCATCCTACCCAATGTTAAGGAATCACTTATTATTCCGCTTAGAAAAGGAACAATTTCTCCTTCATTTCCTTGAGAACTTCAGCTTAAATATTATTGGTCCTCAAACTTTGCCGTTTTACGGTTTCGTTATAACTAGGTCCACATCTTCTTCATTAAACGGTGTGATTATTAAAAAATTATTGTATGTACTGTTTAGCGCATGTTAAGTTGCCTGTGGTGTTGCTTGTCTTCCACATTTTCGTCCTGGAGAAGTCTCCCAGACAGGTAACTGTCTTCACTTAGGTATAAGTGAGCCATCTACGTTTTTCTCTCACAGTTTTTTATACAATTTTCCCAAAAAATCGTTCTGAGGCAGGTATCTCAGTTTTCCAAAGGACCTGTCTGTTTGATTAAGCACTGCTGCAAGCGTTAAATTTTTAACATGAGCGTAGTTTCCCACATTCCTGGTGTTTTTCAGCGTAAGGGTTTATGTGATCAGAGTAATGTGCATATAAGTTTGTGAGGATAAATTCACTATTCTTCTATCAAAATACCTGCTACGCATTTCGAGGTTTGGTTGACCGTCGTGCCTTTGTTTGTAAGTATAATAACTGGTTTTGCATCTGTTCATCCAAAGACTTAGATTTGTGCGGCTGAATATGTATGTTTCCCGTTTTACAGGTGTTGCTCTTGAATACACAAGAGATCAGCTCCCATTCCCTCTGTCCCTATCTACGTTCAGTAATTACGAAAACATTTCTTATTCACTGATCTACAGAATTTTGAAGCACATTATTGCAAATGTGTTGGAATGTGATACCGTGTGTGGAGGTGGGAGTTGTGGCTCGAATTCAGTTCTCGTACACGGTCTCTATACACGTGGTGTAGGTTCATAGTTTGTGAAATTTTTGTGAATACTTGACACAGCATGTCACGTAAACGTTTAAAACCTCTGGGCAAATTATTTGCCTTCATTATTAACTTACCTCCTGCCTCGGTTGTGGGGAAGGTGATTGGTTTCCCTTTTTATGCCGTATTCTTGTTATGTATCGGAGGGCGATGTGTATGATTCGTTCGTCCTCTAATTTATTCAGCTTCAAATTGTTCATAAATTTATGCCACATCTACTATATGCAAATGCTGTCTACGTCTGTAATTGTGGGTTTGATCTCTTTATTTCGTGTATTTGACAGCTTCACTTCCTCCTTTTTCATTTCGTTGTGAAGCACACCCCAGACTCTCTGCTTGAGGAGCCGACCTATAGTGCATGTGGTTTCGTGGTTTCTGTATTGTTACGGTCCGTTATTCCTCATCTTTAGAGCTTCACTGCTTTTATTTATTTGTCACATATACTAATATCATAATTTTTACTGCGGTCGATGTATTTTCTAAGTTATTTTTTGTCGTTAGTTTCCCGTGTTTCTGGATATGTACTCAGACCATATTTCTTCGTGGTCCTTACAAAACTGAGTTGTCAATGTATTTTGATAGATTTAAGGAACTGTCACAGATTTTAAGAAAAAGGTTATTCGTAGAGGAAGAAAATCTAACACTATCCATTTCATTGGTCCAAATTATACCTAGGGCGTCGCTGATTCCTAAGCATTGTACATGGAAGATTTCTTTCCGTTTGGATCGCGCGTGATACGAAGTCTGATTTGGCTTTAGTTCAAGATGTTGAACTGTGTTCCATGCTGGAATGATTAGACAAAATCTCCGAAACCACATACTAGGTTTCAAGGCGTACCCATGGGCAAATATATTCAGACCCCATTTTAATAAAGATGAAGATAATCGTCACTAAAAACAATTTGGACAGAAATGGGACGCTGAAGTACTGAGGAATGACGAGGTAGGTTTCACATCTGTAAGGCTAGATGGTATGGTAGTAAATACCACTACAGATATCTCAGTTTAAGAGGAATGACTATTTATAAAAAATGACAGTCACAGACGTTGGTAAGGCACACATACGTATAAGGAAAGCAACTACAAAGAAACCTAATGTAACCAAAGGAGTACTGTAACTGATCGTAGAAAAAAAAATATATTGAAGTGTTGAGAATGAGAGAGAATACTGACATGCAAGTCACATACGAATGAAATAGATAGGTGTGCAGGGGAACCAATCTGAAATGGGTGCGCGAAAATCTGATGAAATCGAAAAAGAAGTGATCGTCGGCAGAACTGACTCAGCATACAGAAAAGTCAAATCAAGTTTCGATGGAACACTTTAAAATTCAAAGAGGTTCAGAAGAAAGATAAAAAGAGTACATAGACGACCTCCACGAGGCGGAGGAACTGTCTGATGACGTGATGAAGTGGGAATCGATTTGGATGACATGGGGAATACAATATTAAATTCCCAGTTTGATAGGTCTATGAAAGCTTGCTATCAAATAATGCGGGAGACGTAAACAACATTCCTTCGGAATTACTACAAATTTTATGGGGAGTGACAATCAAGGCACTATTAATGACGGTTTTCAGAATGCATGAGTCTGCAGATACACCATCAGACGTTCAGAAAAATATCATCCTCAGAATCCTGGAGACAGCAGTGGCAGTACGTGCGAGTACTATCTCATATTGAGATAAAGAGCTCGTGAATACAAGTTACTGCAAAGAACATTATAAAGAAGAATATAAAAGGAAAATGGGTTTTAGATCGTGTTGGATTTAGGAAAGGTAAAGGCTCCAAAGTAGCAGTTTTGACGCAGCGCACGATAATGAAGGCAGAACTCTTTCATTGGATTTGCCGACCCGGGCAAACTATAGGAAAGGATGGACAATACGCAGTATGTACACGAACCAAGAGGGAGTAGATGAGAATGGAAGGCGAAGAATGAAATGCTCGGCTTAGATATGGTTTTGCACTTCGCCTCTTGTGTTCCATCTCGATATCGAAGGATAAATGACGCAGTTAAGAGCTATATTTATGTGTTTGATTAAAATTGACGGTGAATGGATATCGATGATAAAAATGGCTGATGAAACTGCTCTCCTAATGAGTGAAAAGAAATTACAGAAACTGATGAATGGAATTAACTGCCTTCCGATCACAGAATATGGCTCGAGAGTGAAGTAAGGAAAGACGAAAGTAATGAGGAGTAGCAGAAATGAGGTTTGTGAGAAGCTTACCATCAATTGTGGACCACAACGCAATTAGGTGAAGGAATCCTGCTATATTGATAGAGTAAAATACATTTTCATCCAAGCAAATATTCATTTATTTAGCCTGATTATATTATGGGTTTCATACACACAGTATCTTTTTCTAAATTTTAGTTACCTTAGAAATAACAATAATTTTAATGTGACAAATACACCCTTCGCCAAAAGTACTGAGCACGCTAGATAATTGTGAGGGTTGTAAAAACAAGAAAATTAAATAAATTGTTCTCGATTACACCACCCTTTTACAGTCTTCAGCACTTATGGCATGTCATTCAAGGTGCAGGCAATCTTTTATTTCTTCTTTTAATTTAATTGTGTGCCGCCCGACTTTGCGTTTCAATAAACCCCAAAAACCCTCTATGAGGTTCAGGTCCGGTGATTAAGCAGGCCAGTCCAGTAGCTCGATGTTAGTATTCCGAAGCCAAGTCATTGTGCGGTTGAATTGTGATGACGTAATTTAACGGCAGCCGTATGTGTCTCGCCAAAAATGTTTGTAAAAGAGGGCAGTAAGGTACCAATTGTAGGACGTCTATGGACATCGTGGAATCCACGCGGGCCCTGTATACGACCATTGGTCCCACTCTTGCAGCGCTCATGCAGCCCCAGATCATACCTTCCCTTCGACGCGTTTTACGCCACGTACCACTCACTTTGTGTTGTATTCCGTGCTCATCGGGCGACGGACAAAGGTCACATCGAGTGTGGCAAAAATCTGAAACGTGAATAAATATTCTATAGAGTTCTTTCATGAATTTTTAAATTAATAAATTTTCTACTCAAATTGGTATTTGTTGTGGGAGCAACAAGTTGACGAACCTACCGAAATGTCTGCTTGGTCCTGCCACACGCTCTTGTCAGAGAGCCATGGCTTCTTCCTGTCTTTACAGCCTTTTAGACCGGCTTCTTGAAGTCATCTACGAGTGGTGCGAGCAGATACTGTTTTGCTAAGACTCTCAGACAACTGAGCAGCGAGGTCTACAGACATGTTCTTCCTGCCTTTTAACGACTCTCTTACTATCATACGTTCCTGACAGTCTGGTGTGATCCTCTTGCCCCCCGGTTTTGGGCCTACTAACGTGCGACCCGGTCGTGGCGAATCGTTAGATAGGATATTGTACAGATCGGCGTGAACATTTCACAGCTTTCGAAATCTTTATTTACGATATCCCTTGCTTACGGAAAAGTTATATCTGCACTCGTTTTTCTGAACTAAATTCGTTTTTTTAGGCGTAATGCAGCTGTATCACTGATGTCACAGAAACAGGAAAAGAGCACAAGATTACTGATATGTATCCACAACGAGCGAAGGTAGTGAACTGGTTAGTACATAGAGAAACATTCAAATGACAAATTTTAATCCACCAGGTGCTTTATTGGTGGCTCTCAGGTGGAACATTGTTTTTGGCCTGTTTCAATGGCAACCAACTACTTCTTAAACCAAACGGTTTATTTGCTGTTCTGTATGCCTGGTGGCTCTCAGGTGGAACATTGTTTTTGGCCTGTTTCAATGGCAACCAACTACTTCTTAAACCAAACGGTTTATTTGCTGTTCTGTATGCCGCACCTACGTGCGTATTTTCTAGGGTGCTCAGTACTATCGGCCAAGGGCGTAGTAATAAAATAATTCATGGGCTTTAGAGACAATGTAAATAAGCAGAACTGCCTAACAGCTAATACAGTTAATAGAAGTACGTCTGCTAATGATACTTCCAACATCAACAATAAAAATAAAATTAATAATAAAATATATAATAATAGTAATGTCAGTAGCAGACATAAAATAATTTATACTTCTTACTTTTTCGGTCTTTCGTTTTTGTCATATAGTTGAGTAAGTTTATTAGTAAATTCATAACGTTTTTGTTTTATATCTGAGAAGGGAACAGAAGTCGTCCCTCAAACAATTTCTAGCACCTGAGTTGCAAGATCAGATGAATTAATGAGTTTGAAGCCTCGGTATGTAGTCAGTTGTTTATTTCTGGGACATCCCAATGAGTACTTCATGAAAATGCTGCCATGGGCAGGTATTCCAGGTGCAGGTATTTGAGAGGTTCTTTTAGAATTACTCTGAGGGGTTTGTTTCAAATATATCAACGAGAGTGTGACCACTGTTAGTACGATGGGTTGGAGATAATGGAAGTAGGGCCACTACTGAAGAAGAAAACATCTTAAATTTCACACTAGAATGACTGTTGCACAGAAAATTTATGTTCCTGTCGACAGCTTTAACTTTATCATTGTATGTTGATTCGGAACTTGAGAGGGCATTTTCGAAGCAGGTAGGTTTGTAGAGCACACATACTGGACGCTTTCAGTTACGGGATTTAATATCTGTGACCATATACTCCACTTGTACATCGTTATTATTGTTGGATGTGTGTAGTGCAGTAGGTGATAAATCAGAGTATATGCGCGCCACTGCTGCACCCTTTCGTCTGTTATATCTGCTGTGTCTTAGAAAAACGTAGGCATCTACATTTACCGAAGTCGTGGGGACGTTTGGTTTGAGCCAGATCTCCGACAGATGTATGACATACATAACTATGTGTTGAAATATCTGACGGAACTCATCGAGATGAGCTGACAGAGACTGTACAATTGTGTATGCAGTATGGAGCTTGGTGCGTTAAAGTGTACTCGTAGAAAGAAAGAAGACGTAACTTATGGAAGCTTCCGACAATGGGTCAGCTCTGTGAAGGGAACAAAACATATGGATTGCACTAGAATGGGGCAGCGCAGGTTCGACGAAGTTAAGGGAGCAGGTAGCGTTAGGGAATCTGGAGGTTCTGTGTCCAGGCCAGAAAGTAGGACAAATAGGTCAGATAGCGCAGCAGAGAAGGCATTCTTCGCCAAAACAAGTCTAATAGTACGAGTCATCGGCCTCAATTTGAAGAAAAAATTTCTGGGGTAGTAATCTGGAACACAGCGTTGTATTGTTAGTAATGATGGGCTGTGGGGAAACTGGAAAACAAGAGGCTCTAGCCGTTTGGGATGTGTTGGTTTAAATGAATGTTGAAAATTACATACACTGATCAGATGAGAAAAGAGGAGGTTCTTCGCGAAACCTGCTAGGAGAGGAAAACATGGACAAGAGGATGGGATAGTTTAACAGGACATGTGTTGGGATTTCAAAGAGTAAGTACCTGCGCAACTGAGTGACCTGTAGAGAGTAAAACTGTAAGAGAAAACAGACTGGGATATGTACAACTAACAACTAAGGACATTCGGTGAAGTGCTACTCAGAGTGGTGTGAATGGCATAGGAGACGAATTCGCCATGAGTGAGCTTTATAGAATGAAAACTGTGTTGGAAGACGAATTGGAATAAGTACAACAAAAAATTAGTGTTTTTACTGTGAGACCTGCAGCATACATCATGTCACAGAAGAACATTATGCAAGGAGTTGGTAGAAAGTATGCTGCTTGATGTTTTATTTCAGTGTATAAGCTTAATTCGGCTATATTGTCTTCATCTGTATGTTGTCCTGGCAATGTATATGGACACACGTCAGCTTTCAGTAAGCCATTTTTGCTGTCTGTAGTTGTTGGATAAAGTACGTTTTTTCAGCAGCATTTTGAAGTTTATCGACAATTTGCTGTTGCACATTTACTATAATACGCATTTCATAACCTGACAATTGTATAAATTCACGTTTGACAGCTAGCTGTTTATTCAAAGATATCTTTGAGTAAGGAACTAGCTATCAAAGTTCGTATCTTTAAATAAACCTTAAAAATTGAATTTCTACAACAGTCACATGATAAAAGTACGTGTTAGAACACACGTGCAACAGCAGAATATCGAAAAACTTTAAAACTTTTACTGAAAAAATATTACCTCCAGCAACTATAGACAGCAATAATGGTTTACTCGAAATTGATATATATTCATCGCCAATGTCAGAACATGTAGTAATGGAGGCAGAAAAGCCGAAATAAGTATATATACTAAGATTAAATATAAAGCAGCATACTCTCTACCAATTCTTCTCATAAATAACTAAATGACGCCGGGTGAAGTGCCACCTCAATATTAAGTGGTTCGCACTAGAGAGGAATTCTGTATGTGCCGCATAATATCAGTCAGAAATTTGATGACCTAAAACGGTAACAGAAATATTTGCTTCGATAAAATGTCGCCATTTCAAACCACGTCATATCTGTATCGTTTGTGGATTTCAGTAATGGATGTCCATTTCAGCACAAAGACACACTGAAGTCCTCTATTTACAGTTACACGAAAGGACCGAAATACTGAGGTACTTCTTGTGTTACTGTTAATGTTATAATGGATTAACTAGTATTGTCTAAAAACTGCCGTTACAGGTAGATCGTGAAATGAAAGAATTACTTCAATTTTTATTTTCTTGCGTATACTTCCAGTTACACAGTAATCAAACTACACTTCTCAAAAAAGTTTTGCATCACCCCGGATCCCAGAACTCATGAAGCTAGATGTGGATATTGTATCACAGACACAGTCCTTTTGACTGTTCGGACATGTCACTAAACTCGCCCAAAGATGTAAACAACCATGCATGAGCACCGCCTATTAAAGAAAGGGGGTCCGACAGCCGATTAAAAAAAAAATGTTCAAATGTGTGTGAAATCTTATGGGACTTAACTGCTAAGGTCATCAGTCCCTAAGCTTACACACTCAACCTAAATTATCCAAAGGACAAACACACACACCCATGCTCGAGGGAGGACCCGATTTTCCGCCGGGACCAGCAGCACAGCCATGACTGTAGCGCCGGAGACCGCTCGACTAATCCAGCGCGGCGACAGCCGATTAGTTCCAGTCATTCCACGAGGGAGGAGGTACACGGCTCGTGTTGTCTGTTGTTCAACCATGCCTAGACGGCACTGTTACTTTCTGCCAGGAAGGGCTCTCGACAAAAGAAGTGTCCAGGCATCTGGGAGTGAACCAAAGCGATGTTGTTCGGACATGGAGGAGATACAGATAGAGGAACTGTCGATGCCGTGCCTCGCTCAGGCCGCCTAAGGGCTAGTACAGCAGTCGATGACCGCTGCATACGGATTATGGCTCCGAGGAACCCTGACAGTGACGCCACCATGTTAAATAATCCTTTCCGTGCAGCCACAGGACGTTGCGTCACGACTCAGACCGTACGCAAGAGTTTGCATGATGTGCAACTTCACTCCCGACGTCCGCGACGAGGTCCATCTTTCCAACCAGGATACCATGCAGCGCGGTACAGATGGGTCCAACAACATGCCGAATGAAACGCTTAGGATTGGCATCACGTTCTCTTCAACGATGAGTGTCGCACATGCCTTCAACCAGACAAGCATCGGAGACGTGTTTGGAGGCAACCCGGTCAGGCTGAACGCCTTAGACACACTGTCCAGCAAGTTCAGCAAGGTGGCTGTTACCTGGTATTTTGGGTGGTATGAAGGGTGGGCCGACGTACGCCGCTGGTGATCATGGAAGGCGCCGTAACGGTTGTACGATATGTGAGTGCCATCCCCCGACCGAAAGTGCAACCATATCGGCATCATGTAGGCGAGGCAATCGTCTTCATGGACGAGAATTCGTGCCCTAATCGTGCATATCTTATGAATGACGTCCTTCAAGATAACGACATCGCTCGACTAGAGTGGCCAACATGTTCTCCGGACATGAACACTATCGAACATACCTGGGATAGATTGAAAAGGGCTCTTTATGGACAACGTGACCCATCAACCTCTCTGAAGGATCTACGCCGAAACGCCGTTGAGGAATGGGACAATCTGGACCAACAGTCCCTTGAGTAACTGGTGGATAGTGTGCCACGACGACTACAGGCATGCATCAACGCAAGAGGACGTGCTACTGCGTATTATAGGTACTAGTGTGTAGAGCATTCTCTGTAGCTCTCGCTGTACGGTGGTACAACATGCAATGTGTGGTTTTCACGAACAATAAAAAGGGCGGAAATGATGCTTATGTTGATCTCTATTCCAATTTTCAGTACAGGCTCCGGAACTCATCGAACCGAGATTGAGGTGATGCAAAACTTTTTTGATGCATGTTTGGGTTTAATTCACATTTCGTCCTACGATTTTGTCTCCCCCAATTATTGTACTTTTGATTTGTCCAGTGACTTGTATATATGAAATGAAACAATTTTGCATCAAGATTCTGTGTCCACAGTAAACTAAATCCACCTGCACATGTCTACTTAAGTTACGGAGAAAACTGGAAGAAATTAAGGGAATACCGCATCCATTATGACCATTCCTAGCAAATCATAGCTATATTAAAACTATAAAACGCCTCCGAATGGGCGGAAATTGATCTATGTGACGTACACGTGCAGATAAACTGTTGTTGTTGTTGTGGTCTTCAGTCCTGAGACTGGTTTGATGCAGCTCTCCATGCTACTCTATCCTGTGCAAGCTTTTTCATCTCCCAGTACCTACTGCAACCTACATCCTTCTGAATCTGCTTAGTGTATTCATCTCTTGGTCTCCCCCTACGATTTTTACCCTCCACGCTGCCCTCCAATACTAAATTGGTGATCCCTTGATGCCTCAGAACATGTCCAACCAACCGATCCCTTCTTCTGGTCAAGTTGTGCCACAAACTTGTCTTCTCCCCAATCCTATTCAATACCTCCTCAATAGTTGTGTGATCTACCCATCTAATCTTCAGCATTCTTCTGTAGCACCACATTTCGAAAGCTTCTATTCTCTTCTTGTCCAAACTATTTATCGTCCATGTTTCACTTCCATACATGGCTACACTCCATACGAATACTTTCAGAAATGACTTCCTGACACTTAAATCAATACTGGATGTTAACAAATTTCTCTTCTTCAGAAACGCTTTCCTTGCCATTGCCAGTCTACATTTTATATCCTCTCTACTTCGACCACCATCAGTTATTTTGCTCCCCAAATAGCAAAACTCCTTTACTACTTTAAGTGCCTCATTTCCTAATCTAATTCCCTCAGCATCACCCGACTTAATTAGACTACATTCCATTATCCTTGTTTTGCTATTGTTGATGTTCATCTTATATCCTCCTTTCAAGACACTGTCCATTCCATTCAACTGCTCTTCCAAGTCCTTTGCTGTCTCTGACAGAATTACAATGTCATCGGCGAACCTCAAAGTTTTTATTTCTTCTCCATGACTTTTAATACCTACTCCGAATTTTTCTTTTGTTTCCTTTACTGCTTGCTCAATATACAGATTGAACAACATCGGGGACAGGCTACAACCCTGTCTTACTCCTTTCCCAACCACTGCTTCCCTTTCATGTCCCTCGACTCTTATAACTGCCATCTGGTTTCTGTACAAATTGTAAATAGCCTTTCGCTACCTGTATTTTACCCCTGCCACCTTTAGAATTTGAAAGAGAGTATTGCAGTCACCATTGTCAAAAGCTTTCTCTAAGTCTACAAATGCTAGAAACGTAGGTTTGCCTTTCCTTAATCTTTCTTCTAAGATAAGTCGTAATGTCAGTATTGCCTCACGTGTTCCAGTGTTTCTACGGAATCCAAACTGATCTTCCCCGAGGTTGGCTTCTACCAGTTTTTCCATTCGTCTGTAAAGAATTCGTGTTAGTATTTTGCAGCTGTGACTTATTAAGCTGATAGTTCGGTAATTTTCACATCTGTCAACACCTGCTTTCTTTGGGATTGGAATTGTTATATTCTTCTTGAAGTGTGAGGGTATTTCGCTTGTTTCATACATCTTGCACACCAGATGGTAGAGTTTTGTCAGGACTGGCTCTCCCACGGCCGTCAGTAGTTCCAATGGAATATTGTCTACTCCGGGGGCCTTGTTTCGACTCAGGTCTAACAGTGCTCTGTCAAACTCTTCACGCAGTATCGTATCTCCCATTTCATCTTCCTCTACATCCTCTTCCATTTCCATAATATTGTCCTCAAGTACATCGCCCTTGTATAGACCCTCCATATACTCCTTCCACCTTTCTGCTTTCCCTTCTTTGCTTAGAACTGGGTTTCCATCTGAGCTCTTGATATTCATACAAGTCGTTCTTTTATCTCCAAAGGTCTCTTTAATTTTCCTGTAGGCGGTATCTATCTTACCCCTAGTGAGATAGGCCTCTACATCCTTACATTTATCCTCTAGCCATCCCTGTTTAGCAATTTTGCACTTCCTGTCGATCTCATTTTTGAGACGCTTGTATTCCTTTTTGCCTGTTTCACTTACTGCATTTTTATATTTTCTCCTTTCATCAATTAAATTCAATATTTCTTCTGTTACCCAAGGATTTCTACTAGCCCTCGTCTTCATACCTACTTGATCCTCTGCTGCCTTCACTACTTCATCCCTCAAAGCTACCCATTCTTCTTCTACTGTATTTATTTCCCCCATTCCTGTCAATTGCTCCCTTATGCTCTCCCTGAAACTCTGTACAACCTCTGGTTCTTTTAGTTTATCCAGGTCCCATCTCCTTAAATTCCCACCTTTTTGCAGTTTCTTCAGTTTTAATCTACAGGTCATAACCAATAGATTGTGGTCAGAGTCCACATCTGCCCCTGGAAATGTCTTACAATTTAAAACCTGGTTCCTAAATCTCTGTCTTACCATTATATAATCTATTTGATACCTTTTAGTATCTCCAGGGTTCTTCCATGTATACAACCTTCTTTCATGATTCTTAAACCAAGTGTTCGTTATGATTATGTTGTGCTCTGTGCAAAATTCTACCAGGCGGCTTCCTCTTTCATTTCTGTCCCCCAATCCATATTCACCTACTATGATTCCTTCTCTCCCTTTTCCTACACTCGAATTCCAGTCACCCATGACTATTAAATTTTCGTCTCCCTTCACAATCTGAATAATTTATTTTATTTCATCATACATTTCTTCAATTTCTTCGTCATCTGCAGAGCTAGTTGGCATATAAACTTGTACTACTGTAGTAGGTGTGGGCTTCGTATCTATCTTGGCCACAATAATGCGTTCACTATGCTGTTTGTAGTAGCTTACCCGCATTCCTATTTTCCTATTCATTATTATACCTACTCCTGCATTACCCCTATTTGATTTTGTGTTTATAACCCTGTACTCACCTGACCAGAAGTCTTGTTCCTCCTGCCACCGAACTTCACTAATTCCCACTATATCTAACTTCAACCTATCCATTTCCCTTTTTAAATTTTCTAACCTACCTGCCCGATTAAGGGATCTGACATTCCACGCTCCGATCCGTAGAACGCCAGTTTTCTTTCTCCTGATAACGACATCCTCCTGAGTAGTCCCCGCCCGGAGATCCGAATGGGGGACTATTTTACCTCCGGAATATTTTACCCAAGAGGTCGCCATCATCATTTAATCATACAGTAAAGCTGCATGCCCTCGGGAAAAATTACGGCTGTAGTTTCCCCTTGCTTTCAGCCGTTCGCAGTACCAGCACAGCAAGGCCGTTTTCGTTATTGTTACAAGGCCAGATCAGTCAATCATCCAGACTGTTGCCCTTGCAACTACTGAAAAGGCTGCTGCCCCTCTTCAGGAACCACACGTTTGTCTGGCCTCTCAACAGATACCCCTCTGTTGTGGTTGCACCTACGGTACGGCTATCTGTATCGCTGAGGCACGTAAGCCTCCCCACCAACGGCAAGGTCCATGGTTCATGGGCAGGGGGGGCAGATAAACTAACGATTACAATTTCAGAAAAATTGCATGATTTATCCAAGAGAAACAGCTTCGCAACTTGAGAAAATTAGTAACACTTTGGACCACAGCTGCACCGCATGCGAGAAGTTATTCTGCTTGCTGGTTATCGGGGCTCAGACAGTACTACAACAGTCAGTGACAGTCCAGGCCGAAGACGTGTATGGAGGCGCCCCAGATAGCGGTGGTATACCAGTCTGACAGTCTCCCGGCATACAGCCCGACAACCTTCGAAACCCGCAGCTTCTTCAATTTTGATTAATAATACGCGCTGGCGGCAGTAGATTTCCTGCATAAGAAGGTTTTTTTTTTTTGGAAATTTGTGGTAAGTTCCTATGGAACCAAACTGCTGAGGTCATCGGTCCCTAGCCGGCCGCTGTGACCGAGCGGTTCTAGGCGCATCAGTACGGAACCACGGAACTGTTACGCTCGTAGGTTCGAATCCTGCCTCGGACATGGATGTGTGTGATGTCCGTAGGTTAGTTAGATTTAAATAATTATAAGTCTAGGGGACTGATTACCTTAGATGTTAAGTCCCATAGTGCATAGAGCCATTTGAACCCTAGGCTTACACAATACTTAATGTAACTTACGCTGAGGACAACACGCACCAATGCCCGAGGGAAGACTAGAACGTCCGACGGTGCGATCCGCGAGAACCGTGGCAAGGTGCCCTTGACCTCGCGGCTACATCTTTCGGCGCATAAGGAGACACCCTCATTCCATCAACGGCCTTATCAAGGATGGCGATGGAGCTCACAGAGGTTCAGGGTACTCTCTGATCCTAGGGGTGGGAAACTGCCCATAAAGGCGGAAGAATCAGCAATGATCAACGGCTTGAGGATGCAGAAGGCGATGTAAATCACTGCACCATAAAGACACGTGATTTGTACCCACATGAAATGTGGCTTGTGATTGAAAAATTATCATTTTCTCTCCATTGGCAAAAGATTCCGGAATAGCTCTCATTCGGATCTCCTGGACGAGACACCCAAGTGGGGGGTGACCATGAGAAGAAGATTGCAAAATGAACGAAAGGACAGCGTTCTACGAGTCGGGGTGAGAAATGTCAGAAGCGTGAACATGATAGGGAAAATTGAAAATCTGAAAAGGGAAATGCAAAGGATCAATCTAGATCGACACAATTCCAAAGACTGTAAGGGCTGGCAACTACTGCAATTATCGGACAACGAGCATAACACCTCATGCATCCAAGTTTCTGACAAGAATAATATACAGGAGAATGGAAAAGAAAATTGAAGGGTTTGCTTGATGACGATCAGATAAGAAAAGGTAAAGGCACCATAGAGGCAATTCTGCCGTTGCGACTAATAATGGAAGCAAGACTAAAGAAAAATCCAGACACGTTCATAGGATCTGTCGACTTGGGAAAAGTGTTCGACAATGTAAAATGGTGCAAGATGTTCAAATTCTGAGAGAAAAAGGGATAAGCTACAGGGAGAGACGGGTAACACAACGCGTACAAGAAACAGGAGCGAATAATAGAGTGCACGACCAAGAACGAAATTCTCGCATTAAAAAAGTATGTAAGACAGAGATGTAATCTTTCGCCCCTACTATTCAATCTACACATCGAAGAAGCAATGATGGAGATAAAAGAAGGGTCAGGAGTGGAACTAAATTTCAAGGTAAAAGGATATCACTGACATTATTTGCTGATGACATTGCTATCCTGGGTGAAAATCAAGAAGCCCTACGTGATCAGCTGAGTGGAATGAACAATCTAATGAGTAAGGAATGTGGACTGAGAAAAAAGTCGAAGAGAGACAAAAGCAATGAGAGGTAGTAGAAATTAGAACACTGAGAAGCTTATGAGGATCGATGGTCACGAGCAAATGAAGTGAAGTAATTGTACTAAGTAGACAGCAAAATAACCAATGACGGACAGTGGAAGGAGGACATCAAAAGCAGACTAGCCCTGGCAAAAAGAGCGTTCCTGTCAAACATATGCCTTAATTTAAGGTAGAAGTTTCTGAAATGTATGTTTGAAGCACAGCATTATATGGTAGTGAAACTTGGACTGTGGGAAAACCGGAACAAAAGAGATTCAAAGCATCTGAGACGTGGTGTTACGCAGAAATGTTGAAAATTCAGTGGACTGATAAGGTAAGAAGTGAGGAATTTCTGGGCAGAATCAGAGAGGAAAGAAATATATGGAAAATTCTGACAAGGAGAAGGGACAAGAGAACAGGTCGTTTATTAAGACATAAAGAATGACTTCCATGGTACTAGAGGGAGCTGTAGAGGGTAAAAACTGTGGAGGAAGACTGAGATTGGAATACTTCAAGCAAATAATTGAGGACGTAGTTTGCAAGTGCTACTCTGAGCTGCAGCTGGCAGAGGAGAGGAATTCGTGGCGGGCCACATCTAACCAGTTAGAAGACTGATGACCCAAAAAAAGAAGCAGGACTTTTTTTTTGTCAAGCGTGGCACAATACAGCAGTGCGTCGACGATATTCTACGCCCCGTTTTATTGCCCTTCATGGCAACCCATTCTGGGCTTATATTTCATTAAGATAATGCCCTCCCGCACACGACAATTGTTTCTACTGCTTATCATTGTTCTTGGTAAACCCTGCCTGGGTCAGAACGGTCGCCAGTTGAGAACGTTTGCAGCATAATGGCAAGACAATGCAGTCATATCGGACTGACGATCTACCGTACCAATTGGATGTATACAAGATATTCCTCAGGAGGACATCGAACAAGACAGTGCTAACACGAATAACTGCTTGTATAGAGACAGGAGATGAACTGACGGGTTGCTGACTTGCTCAATTTGTCAAGCTCTGTATCTTGAATAAATCAACCCATTTTTTCTGAAACAATCATTTGTTAGTCTGCATATGTACATAATATCCATCGATTTCCATCCCATTCACATAATTCCTTCGTGATGAATGCCTTTTTATTTTTGTCTTAGAGTATACACAAAATAGGTGATCGCCAAGGATTGCATGCAGTTCAGGTATATTGGTCACTATTAAAATTAATGGTTCACTCAATTTAATTAGTTTGTTAGAGACTTGATGAATCATTGCACCTGATCAGGATTCAAACCAAGGTGTTTATTTATTTATTTTTTTCCCTTAGAGTAGCGCAACATACAGATCGTCTCATATTTTCAATTTGTCGTAAATCCCTCGCTTTGCGTTCCATTTCTTACTGAGACTTTTCCCTAACTCTGCTTCACTGGCAGCAATGGAATCCCAGGGGAGAAACTATAAAGCGGAAACGTCAACTAGACCACATCCTGGGCGATATTCTCGAGTTTAAGTGTTTCTATTCACGAGCACATCATATGCACCATATCGACCTGTGCAGCCTAGAGGAAATACGTCTCCTGTACTCAGCTTCAATCCTTGTAACGTTTTTGGACTAAAATGTCTTTCGGAAGTGTATCTGCGAACTGGCGGTCTGTGATTTTGACGGTCAGTACTGCGATCGGTATCCAAAATTTGTGCACTTTCTCATAAAGAAATGTACGACTGTGCTTTGTCTTATAATTAAGCAGTACCAAATTTAGAACATTTACTTCCACCAGGGTTAGCAATTGTATTCTTATCATTATTTCAGTACCTGACTTTATAGTATTTGTCAGTTCCTGTGAGTAATGGTGTTAACTTGCTCGCTCTTTGAGACGCGGTCACACTTTGTGGTGCTGTTAGTTAAAAACAATTTTTCTTCCTCCTGTGAAATAGATAATTTTTCAGTTGATGTACCACTAAGAATATTTTACTTGAGGACCTTAATACAACTGACTCTCTGTCCCATTGAGATCTGTTATTTTCTTGGATGTAGCTCTCGATTAAATCAAGCTATGAAGCGAATTGGCTTTGAAATCGATCGCATATGATATCTTTTAAATCGGTAAATAGAGCTGCAAAAACATTTTTATTTTGCCTTGTCGCTTGTATCTCAAGTTTCTATAGCCGCCTCTATCACGAGAGAAAACACTATAATGCAGCAGTAAGCGCTCCGCTGTTTGCACGGCGTATCGGTTCTAGGCCCCGCTAATATATGCGCACTTTACTCCAGCGTCTAAATTACTCCAGGCAAATGGCGCAGTCGTTTCCTCAAGCAGAGGACAGATGCTTCCTTTTCCCGTCCTTATCCTGCAGATCTCGTCCTCTGCTCGAGAGAGCACTCAACAACGTTGGGACGCTAGTCTCGTAACTTCTTCCTCTTGAAGTGTTACGAGCGCCTTTGCAACTCTGCAAAGGCGTAAAAAAAAAATAAAAATACAACATACGAATGTACACTCAGTTCAGCGCGAATTCGTTTCTCTAATTCGGATAACCTCTCGTGTCAGTTCTACAGCTACTACCACGTTCGTATTTCAAGTACAAGTGCCAGCGGCAGCTTTGAGAATAGCGCGAATTGTATCTGTAACTTTATCTACGTCTGCGTCATTTTACAGATCACAAGAGACTACTCGTTAAGTTGAAATAAATACGAAGTTCCTGCTAGAAATATTTGTTAGTCGATAAATCCTTCCGTCACCAGTTACGTATTGCACTAAACTTACATGGGACATTAAAATTCCATATCGCAGACAATGTATCCCGACATGATGCCTGTCATCAGTGCAGACAAAGGAGACACCTGAACTACATCTCACGTACTACACTATTGCCCAACAATGTTTGTGGCAATACTTTACGGCTCACAAGTTTTTACAAAGAGCCACACTGTTACAACAAAATGAACGAAAGTGAGCTAGTGCAAGTACGTGCAGATGTACTGCATTTACAACGTAGCATGTTAGAAAGAACAAGAGAAATGGGGCTCTATCGTTGCGTTCCTTTTTAAGCAACCGGAAACTCTTCAGAGAAGTTATCGACTGAACCGTTGCTGGATATATAGCTGTTCCATAATTTTACTACAACGTCGAAACATGATGTCGAATATCTCGTAAAAGCAATTTGGCCAAGAATTTCTAAAACCCGACAAATATAAGACAGTGCATATCAGTTACAACCCAACTGGCTGTCACACTTCGGCTTTAAGCTACTGGCGTTTTGTAAAGAAGTTTGATGTAATCTTCAAAGTTCACCATTTGAACATAATCGAAACGTCCTCGGACCACTGTTCAAACACCGCCACCGCGTAATTTTGAATAATAAATGGGACTGTCGGCCGAAGACTTCGGGCATAAGAAGTAACCCTCATTTTGCCAACGGCCTTATCAAAGATGGCGGAGGAGCAGGCAGAGATTCAGGGCACTCTCTTCGCCTTGGAGAGAAAAATTGCCTTTAAAAGCGGAAGAGTCAGCAATGACCAACGGCATGACGATGAAGAAGGCTATGGAGACCACTGCATTAAAGACAAATAATGTGTATCCACAGGATATGTGCTATGTAATCGGGAAGGACTCCTGAAGATCTCTCTGTTGGAAAAAGATTTCCCTGCCGGAGAGGGGACGCGAACATGACAAAAAATATTGAATAACCAACGAAAGGTAACGTTCTACGAGTCACATCGTCGAATGTCAGAAATATGAACGTGGTAGGGAGGCAATAAAATCTGAGGAGCGAAATGCAAAGGCTCAATCTACAAAATACAATAGAGAGGCAGTGACGTGAAATGGAAAGAAGACAAGGATCTCTGGTTAGATAAGTAAAAAATAATATCAACAGCACCAGAAAATGGTACAACGGATGTAGGATTCGTTCTGAATAGAATGGTAGGGGACAGTGTGTGCCACCGTGAACAGTTCAGTGATAGGGCTGTTCTCATCATAATCGTCAGCAAACCAACACCGACAGCGATATTTGTGGTATATATGCTGACGTCGCAAGCTGAAGATGGAAAGATGCAGGAAGTATATGAGGATACTGGACGAGTAATGCAGTACATGAAGCGAGACGAAAAGCTAATAATCAAAAATGGTTCAAATGGTTCTGAGCACTATGGGACTTAACTGCTGAGGTCATCAGTCCCCTAGAACATAGAACTACTGAAACCTGACCAACCTAAGGGCATCACACACATCCATGCCCGAGGCAGGATTCGAACCTGCGGCCGTAGCGGTCGCGCAGTTCCAGACTGTAGCGCCTAGAACCGCTCGGCCGCTCCGGCCGGCATCTAATAATCACGGGAGCTGGGTGGCAGTTGTGGGGGAACTAGTGGAACAAAGGGTTACGGGAGAATATGAATACGGACTTGGTACTAGTAATTAGAGACGAGAAAAACTAATAGAGTTTTGTAATAGATTTCAGCTAGTATTAGCGAATACTCTGTTCAAGAACCGCAAGAGGAGGAGACATACGAGGGAAGGGCTGGGAGATACGGGAAGATTTCAGTTAGATTACGTCACAGTAGGACACAGATTTCGAAATCTGAAATTGGTTTGTATGGCGTACCCAGGTGCGGATATACGCAGGCCAAAATGTAATAGTGTTGAAGAATGGCTGAAGTTTAAGAGATTAGTTGGGAAGAACCAATACGCAATGAAATGGGATATTCAACTACCAAGTCATGAACAGATACGCTTGAACTTCTCTAAACTGCTGCAATACGGAATAGCTCAGTAGGCAGCAACGTTGACGAGCAATAGAAATCTCTAAAACAGGCAACACAGAAGTTGGAGAGAGAAACATAAGGACAAACAAACCATGGGTATGACAAGAAACATTTCAGTTGATAGGTGGAAGAAGGAAGTACAAAAGTGTTTAGGGATATTCAGGAAGACAGGAATACAAGTCACTGAGGAATGAAATAATTAGAAAGTGCAGGGAAGCGAAGATGAAATGTCTACATGAAACGTGTGAAGAAATAGAAAAAGAAGTAACTGTCGGAACGACTGGCTGAGCATGCAGGAAAGTCAAAATAACCTTAGGAGCAATTAAAGGCGTTGGTGGTAACATAAAGAGTGCAACGACAATTCTACTCTTAGAAGGAGAGGTGAGAGCAATAGGTTGAAAGAGTATATTGAAGATCTCTATAAGAAGGACGAATTGTCTGATGTGATAGAAGAAGAAAGATGATACAATATAGATGTGCCAGGTAATTGGAATTTGATTCATGTAAAATAGCTTTGGAAGACTAAGGCAAAAGGGGTGGATAACATTCCATCAGAATTTTTAAAATCGTTCGGGGAAGTGGCAACGAAACGACCATTCACCTTGCTATGTAAAATGAATGAGTCTGGTGATATACCATCTGACTTTCGGAAAAATATCATCCCCGCAAATCCGACGGTATCAAGAGGTGACAAGTGGGAGAGTTATCGCAGAATCTGCTTAATAGTTCGAGCATCCAAATTGCTGACAAGAATAATATACAAAGGAATGGAGAAGAAAGTTGAGGATGAGTTAGAGGAATATCAGTTCGGTATCATGGAAGTTAAAGGCACCAGAAAGGCCATTCTGAGTCTGTTATTGATAATGGAAGCAATACTGTAGAAAAGTGAAGACGCATTAATGAGATTTGTCAAACTGGAGAAAGCTTTCGACATTGTCAAATTATGCAAGATGTAGAAAATCCTGAAAAAATAGGGGGGAAACTACAGGAGAGACTGATAAAGTACGACATGTGTAACAACCAACAGGGAATAATAAGAGTGGAAGACCAAGAACGAAGTGCTCGGATCAAAGAGGGAGTAGGACAGGAATTTAATCTTTATTACGCACTGTTCAATCTATATATTGCAGAAGCAATGATGGAGATAAAAGGAATGTTCAAAAGTGGAATTAATATTTGTAGGGAAAGGATTCAATGATTCGATTCGCTGGTGAAAGTGAAGAAGAATTGTGGGATCTGCCTAATGAGTACAAAAATGGTTCACAGGGCTCTGAGCACTATGCGACTTAACTTCTGAGGTTATCAGTCCCCTAGAACTTAGAACTACTTAAACCTAACTAACCTAAGGACATCACCCACATCCATGCCCGAGGTAGGATTCGAACCTACAACGGTAGCGGTCACTCGGTTCCAGACTGTAGCGCCTATAACCACACGGCCACTCTGGCCGGCCATAATGAGTACAGAATATGGATTGAGGGAAAATCGAAGAAAGACGAAAGTAATGATAAGTAGTAGAAATTAGAACAGCGTGATGCTTAACATTTGAATTTATAGTCACGAAGTAGTTGAAGTTAAGGAATTCTGCTGCCTAGTCAGCAAAATAACGAATCATGGACATAGCAAGGAGGACAATTAAAAGCCGACTAATACAGACGGAAAGGTCATTCTTGGTCCAGAGAAGTCTACTGTCAAACATAGGCCTTAATTTATGGAATAAATTTCTTAGAATGTACGTTTGGAGCACAGCCTTGAACGGTAGTGAGACTTGGACTGTGGGAAAAACGGAGCAGATGAGAGTCTATGCATTTGAAATGTGGTGCTACAGAAGAACCTGGACTGATAAGGTAAGGAATGAGGAGGTTCTGCACAGATCAGAGAGGAAAGCAGTATGTGGAAAACACTGACAAGAAGGGACTTAGAATACCTCCCGCGAATAACTGAGGACAGAGACTGCAAGTGGTAATCTGAGATGAAGAGGCTGGCTTAGCAGAGGAATTCGTGGTGAGCCTGATGACTGGGAAGAGTATAGCGGTCCTCGTCGGGTCAGGGGAGAAATCTGAGCAGCTGAGGTGGTGACGTTACTGGTGCAGAAGGCGGAGCTTTGGGAGCTGGTGCTGTACTGCTCCCTGAAACGGTATTGTCTGTGATTTACTCAATGGATTGTCGACAAAGGCGCAGGGGAAGGTGTGACGATTCCCACACCTACGTGTGACAAGCAAATACAGCCGGGGAGTCGGTACACAAGCATCTTGCCCAACATGTTGTTGGCAGCAATTTGTCCTTTATCGGGGGATCGCCCAGGCTCATTCCCAAGGCGGTACACAAACTGCAGTAGCAGCTTGCAGCAGGCAGGTCCCAGTACAGATGTCTGGCCGTTGTCTCACAGGCGAATGCTTCTCTTGAAGCGGGAAGCACATCACAATTCGTCAGTCATGTTATGTTGTAACTAGCGAGTCTGTCATTCCGTTGGTATCAGAAGAGCAGGTGGTATGACCAGACACTGAGACTGAGACTTCGGAATCGGTCTTATTTAAGCATCACATAACGTCGTCGCGACTTGCAATGGGATCATTTGAACTCAATATGGGAGGTGTCAAGGGACTTGTCCCACAGTCGTGTCTCCGTTGTTGTTTGTTCCACTTGCCTTCGCATTTATCATCAGTGCAAGAACACTGTGGACCACCCGAGCTCGGCGGTTATTTGATATGGCTCCAGAGTACATGGCTCGCAGAGTGACGCATTATATGCTGTCATACTAAGCCATTAGCACTTCTTGTTTATGGCTCGGCTTACTGTTGAAAAGTATTGAAATTGATAGCCTTTCATCTCCAACATTTCGTTCCCGAAACACCGATTGTGGCACACGGTACGGTATGGATCTAATTTTCTGCCTTTTGCATAAAGTAACAAAATATAAAATTTATCTGTGCAGTCAGAAATTGAATTTGCTGTGTTGCAATCCTCCCATCTTCTAGAAATTTGCCGGAATTGTAATCAGATGTGCCCGTAAGTACCGCATAACTTTGGTAAGTTACATTAACATTAATTTGTACCGTGCGATTCTCGTTAATAGGTAACTTCTTCGCACGTTAAGTTTTACTCGTTCATATCGTCGACATCTTTCTCATTTTATTTTCCATATTTTAATGAGAGATAATTTGTGTAAATGTCATAAACAAGGGCGGCCGAAGACGTTCGGCATATATAGTCACCCGCCACCCTCATTTAGCCCATGGTCTTGTCAAAGAGAAGTGGACAGAGTTTAAGGTTACCCACCTGCAATTGGAGTGAGTAACTACCCCTAAAGGTGGAAGAATCAGCAGATACCAACGGCATGAGGATGCAGAAGGTAATGCAAATCACTGCACTAAGGGCACAGATAGTGTATACGCATGACACGTCATCTGCAATTGAAAAATATCATCATGACTTTTCAACTGGCAAAAGATTGCGTGTTAGCCCCGTATCGGATCTCTGGGAGGGTGCTGCAGAGCAGGAATTGACTATGACAAAAACAGAAAATAACAAACGAAACGAGAACATTGTACAAGTTCGGATGAGTAGTTTCAAAAGTTTGAGAGTCGAGAGGAAGCGAGGAAAAATAAAAAGGGAAATGTTGAAGCTCTATTTAGATGCAGTGAAACTCAATGAAATGAACTGTAAAGAAGACAAGGACTTTTTGTGAGATGAGTATGGGTTAATATCAACAGCAGCAGAAAATGGTATAACGATAGTAGGATTCGTTATGAATAGGGAGCTGAGGCAGAGTGAGTTACTGTGAACAGTTCAGTGACAGGGCTGCTCTCATCAGAATCGGCAGCAAACCAACTCTGACAACTGTAGTTCAGGTATACATGCCGACGTCAGAAGCCGAAGATGAATAGATAGAGGAAGTACACCAGGATATTGAACGATTAATTCAATACTAAAACTTAAATTGATGTGTAATAGTCATGGGGGGATGGAAGGCGGTTGGTCAGAAGGGAGTAGAAGAAATGGTGAATTAAGAATATGGGCGTAGTACTAGGGATGAGGGGGGTGAGAGACTAATTGAAATCTGCATTAATCGTCAGTTAGTAATAGCGATTACTCTGTTCATGAATCACAAGAAGAGTAGGTATACTTCACAAAGGTCGGTAGATAAAAGATGATCCCAGTTACATTACATCGTGTTCAGGCAAAGATTCATAAATCAGATTCTGAACTGTAAGGAATACCCGAGCAAAAATAGACTCAGATCGCACTTTAGTATGAAGAGTAGGCTGAAGCTAGTCAGGGAAAATCAGTACGCAAAGACATGGGACACGGGAATACTAAGAAATAAAGAAACACTTGAAGTTATCCAAGGCTATACATACTACGATAAGTAATGGCCCAATAGGCTTTTCTGTGGAAGGGGAATGGGCGTCTATTAAAGGAGAATCACGAAAGTTTGAAATCAAAACGTAGGTACAAGGAAGCATACTGTAAAGAAACAATGAATAACAGAAGAAATACTTCAGTTGATAGACACAAGTAAAGAAAATAATCATAGAAATTGAGAAATACGGAAATACAAGTCACTTAAGAATGAAATAAGTAGTAAGTGCAGGGAAGCTAAGGCAAAATGGCTGCAGGAAACATGTGAACAAATCAAAAAAGAAATGATTGCCAGATAGACTGACTCAGCATACAAAATAGTCCAAACAATATTCGATGAAATGAGAAGCAAGGGCGCCCATTAAAAATGCAACCGCAATTCAACTATTAAATTTAAAGGAGACTACGGATAGGTGGAAAGGGTACATTGACGGCCTCTATGAAGTGGAGGACTTGTCTGATGAAGTGATAGAAGAAGAAGCAGGAGTAAACTGAGAAGAGATTGGGGATCCAGTAACAGAATCGGAATTTAAAAGACCTTTGGACAACTTAAGGCCAAAGAGGGAAGAAGGGATAGATAACATTCTATCAGAATTTACAAAATCATTGGAGGAGTTGGCAACAAAACGACTATTAACGTTGGTGTGTAGAATTTATGAGACCAGCGATATGCCACCGGAATTTCTCGATAACCATCTCCAAACTATTCCGCAGGTAGAAAGAATAATATTCAGAAAATGAAATAGAAAACTGAGTGTGTTAGATGACGATCAGTCTCGCTTTAGGGGAGGTAAAGGTACCACAGAGACGATTCTGAGGTTGCGGTTGATAACAGAAGCAAGTGTAAGAATAAAAAAAAAAAAACATGTTAATATGATCTATCGACCTGAAAAAAGCGTTCGTGTGTGTAAGATGAAGCGAGATGTTTGAAATCCTCAGAAAAAACAGAGGTAAGCTGTAAGGAAAGACAGGTAGGTTTGTGTATAAATAACTGCTACCAGTCACGATTTTCATTTTATTTTTTGCGCGACGCGTTTCGGGATATGATTCCCATTTTCAAGTGCGTTTTTTGTGTTTATTATGTCACTCCTATGTTATGTTGTCGATGTGTGAGATTCTGCTTCATTTTGTTGACTTTACTGCAGTATATAAGAAAACACGTTTGGAAGACTAAGAACAAAGTGTTCGGATTTGGAAGGGTGTACGACGGGTATGTAGTCTTTCGCCGCTAATGTTCAAATAATGCATCGAAGAAGCAACGACAGATGTAAAAGGAATGTTCAAGAGTGGGAATAAATTTCAATGTGAAAGGATCTCAACCGTAAGATTGTCTGATGAGACAGCTGTCACCAGTGAAAATGACGAAGAATTTACAGCAGCTGTTGAATGACATGAACAGCCTGATGATTACAGAATATGGATCGAGAGTAAATCGAAGTAATGAGAAGCAGCAGAAATGAGAACGGCGACAAACTTGAAACCACAATTTGAGGGTCACGGAGTAGACAAAGTTAAGGGACTCTGTTAGGTAGGCAGCAAAATAACCTATGAAGGACGGGTCGAGGAAGGTATAAAAAGCAGACTAGAAGTGGCAAAAAGGGCTATCCAAGCTGAGAGAAGTCTACTACCATCAAATAATTTGAGGAATAAATTTTTGAGAGATGACATTTGGAGCACATCATTGTATGGTAGTGAAACATGGACTGTAGGAATACCGGAAAAGAAGAGAATCAAAGAATTTAAGATGTGCTGCTGCAGAAGAATGTTGAAAATTAGGTGGACTGATAAGGTAAGGAATGAGGAGGTTCCCTACAGAATGGCTAGGAAAGCACTATATGGAAAGCACTGGCAAGAACACGGGCCAGGATGGTAGGAAATATGTAAAGACATCAAGGAATGACTTCCATGGTACTAAAGGAATCAATGGAGCGTACAAACTGTAGAGGAAGACAGATATTGTAATACATCCAGCAATGCACTGAGAGAAAAGAATCGCAACACCAGGAAAAAGTTATGAAATGTACCGAAAATTGGCAGGAGTGTTTCTACAACCCAAGGATTATGTATATTCAAATTTGGCGCCACTCGCATAAGAGTGGCGCTAGTAGCGTCGCTATAAGTATTGAAATGCCTTAAGTACACGCTGTAACGGTCGTGAGCCTTACTTACCTTTGATACTTAATGTGGTTGGTTGACGTTAGTCAAGAACGCGTGTAAGACAACAAATACGTCATTATCAACTCTTTGCTTAGTTTCAGCAAGGTCGTGTAGGAAGGCTACGAGGACAAGGATGTGTCTTCTACGATACAGCAGAAAGATTTGGGAGTGCAGAGGGCACAAACGATATGGAACACTAATATGATCGGTGTATGGCTCTTGCGCATCGTACTGCATCTGCAACAACAATTTGAGGATCAGTTGGCACCACAGTGACAGAATGAACTGTTACAATTCGGTAGCCGGCCGGAGTGGCCGAGCGGCTCTAGGCGCTCCAGTCTGGAACCGCGCGACCGCTACGGTCGCAGGTTCGAATCCTGCCTTGGGCATGGATGTATGTGATTTCCTTAGGTTAGGTTTAGGTAGTTCTAAGTTCTAGGGGACTGATGACCTCACAAGTTAAGTCCCATAGTGCTCAGAGCCATTTGAACCATTTGAACAATTCGGTAACTTCATGGATAGCCGCGAGCTGGACGTCCTTGAGCGTGCAATCCACTGACGCTAAACCACCGTCATTTGCGACTTCGGTGGTGTCAAGCGAGAGCTCATTGAAGGACGGGGTGGAGGTTGGTCGTGTTTTCCGATGAAAGCTGGTTCGGCCTCGATGCCAGTGATGGCCGTTTGTTGTTTAGAATGAGGCCAGTTGACGGCTGCAACGAACCGGTCTGCTAGTTACACGGGGCTAACACCTGGGGTTATTGTCTGGGGTGCGATTTTGTATGAGTACTCTCGTGGGCACCTCATGCACATTGACCGCAAATTTGTACGTTGATCTGGTGATTCGACGTGTCGTGCTGTCACTTACGAACTGCATTTCAGGGGATGTTTTCCGGCTGGACAACGCACGCCCACATTCCGGTTTTGGAACCCACGTGTTGTACGGAGTAAAGCCTTCACCCGCTAGACCACCAGATCTTTCTCATGACGAGCAGGTATGGGACATAAACGGTCGTCAACTCCAAAGTCATCCACAACCCGTATCAACCATCCGTGTTCTGACCAACCAAGTGCAACAGGCATGTAACTCCATCTTAAACACTGATATCCGGGACCTTTACAATGAAATGTACGCATGTTTGCGTGATTGCATTTAACGTTCTGGCAGTTACAACTGTCATTAAGGTACCAGAATGTTACATTTGCAATGGCTTATCTTGCGCTTTCATTAAACTGTTAATGTTGCATTGTTAATAACTTCAATATGCTATCTTGACAAATGTATCCCGAAATTTCGTACCTCTACGTTAATTATTTTTTGGTGTTGCGATTTTTTCAGTGTAATTTGGAACGTTGGTTGAAATTGCTACTGTGAAACGAAAAATTTGGCACAGCAGAGAAATTCGTGTGATGTCACTTCCTATTTCTTAGTTAAGGCGTCAAATCAATCATTGGGAATTAGGTACAAAGGTAGGTCCATATGAGTGCAGTTTTACGTGTCCAGTGTAGGTATAGTATAAATTGATCATCCATAACATTACGACCACCGACGTAGTATCGGTATAAACCCGTAAAAGCGAGGAATGACAGCTAGTCAGACACACGTGCGGTGCATGTGGTGCATGTGCTGTCCGTGTGTACGTATAATGGGGAAGGCGCGTAGTATATCTGAGTTTGACCGAGGACAGATTTTGATGGCCCAGAGGCTCTGCACGAGCGTTTCTGAAACTGGTCGATTTGTTGGGTGCTGAAGAGTGCCGTGGTCAGTGTCTTCAGCACGTGGCGAAACCAAGCTGAAACCACGTCCAGACGTCGAGGGCTTGGGCGGCCACTCCTCATTACAGACGTCGGACGTCCTAGGCTGTGCAGACTGATAAACCCGAACAGGTGGCGGTTTGTGATGGAACTAACATCACACTTTAATGCAGAGTACAACTGTGTATAAAGGCACTGTGCCCCGAACACTCCTAATGACAGGCCTCTGCAGCCGAAGATACGTGGATGCGCCAGTTTTAACACCACGACTTCAGCAACTATGACAGAAATGGGTACTTGACCGTAGACACTGGACTTTGTCGCAGTGGCAGAGCTTTATATGGTCTGATGAATCCCGATGGCTTCTTCATCATGCCGATAAGAGGACTTGAATCTATTCCAGGTAACAGCTCCTTCACACCTGCACTGTGGGACGGAGACAAGGTGACAGCGTCTCCGTCATGCTTTGGGGGACATATGGGTGGGCATCCATGTGTCCAGTGGAGCAAGGCACCATGACGGCCCAGGTGCATTGTACATGGTTGCAGAGCACGTACGCCCCTTCATCACGATCTTGTTTCTCGGCGGCAGTGGCCTCTCTCAACAAGATAATGCACCATGTCACAAGGCCAGGAGCGTGATGAAGCGGTTGGAGGAACACGGTGGAGAGTACTAATTGATGCGTTGAACCCAACCTCATCAGATCTGAACCCGATCGAACACCACTGGGATGAGACTCAACGTGGCGTCAGAGCTGATGCTCTTTCCCCTCTCCGTCACCGAAATTTCCGGGACTTATGGTTCAAGTGGTTCAAATGGTTCAAATGGCTCTGAGCACTATGGGACTTAACTTCTAAGGCCATCAGTCCCCTAGAACTTAGAACTACTTAAACATAACTAACCTAAGGACATCACAAACATCCATGCCCGAGGCAGGATTCGAACCTGCGACCGTAGCGGTCGCGCAGTTCCAGACTGTAGCGCCTAGAACCGCTTGGCCAACCCGGCCGGCTTTTGGTACTTAGATGACTTAAGTGTGCAGATGCCACGCCAAATCCCTCCAGCGATCTACCAAGGCCTCATTGCTTCCACGCCACGACACGTTGCCGCTGTTATCCGTGCCAAAGGTGGACGTACCGGCTATTAGGTAGTTGCAAGATGCTGTAAGAAATGCGGGTATGCTTTCTCCATTTCAGTCACCATGAGCCATTACCAATTTACAATATCTCCTTACACTATAACGTGGGTTCCTAATTCACTGTTTCGGTACATCATCCGGAACTTTGCCTTCGAAACAAAAGTTTCCTTTAAGTTTTCTTAAAACACACGTCCCTAAAATTATGCTTACACGAAAACTGCCCGCAATACTGCCACATACAATAAATATTAAATGTTTGGTGATTCTATTTACCTCTTCTATTGCAATGGTACTTGCAAACTGACTTCGCCTTGAAATGCGTTGCCTTTTCATGCCTTTCCTTTTCAAATCCAACTGTCTTATCGTGTGCATTGAATCTTCATGAAGCTGTACGCAGTTTCTGTGTTCTTGTTTTCATGATATAGAGCCTTGGAACTTGGTAAAATATATACCGTCTTCTTCGGTTCAAACAACATTTCGCCGAATTTCACTTCACTTTTATGAATACTTACACGACGTTTTATCTTACCCGCATTATCCGTAACATTGCAAGTACCATCAAATTTGCCCTGATACTCAGGCACAGATTCCTGAAAGGATCCAATCTTGTCAGCTAGATCTTTAGCCATACAAACATTTTTCCTTGATTTTTGTTCCCACTCTCTTCTTGGGAAAAAGATCTGCCACCAGAAATGGCGACAAATCTGCGTCCTCTTTTAATGAAAGTGTCTGAAATCCATCCTCTACATTCGAAACACATCTAACATCATCAACATTTTCCTGTACATTCTCAATAGTAACTACGTTAAAATCATCTTCTGTGGTTCCACTCCGCACGACAGAAGAAGCAGTGACATATGTACTTTCCTGTACATCTAGTCCTGGCTCCACGGCCTAGAAACATCAGCTTTTATCACCCAGTGGTACAGAAACTACTGTTCGTATTTCTGTATCACCCATGTTATGACACCCCAATTCATTTCCGTGAAGCACACACTCACTTCATTTGGCACTTCAGGTACGTCACACCTAGGGTTTTCACAAGATATGGCAGATAACACATCTACCTTACTCTATGTTACTCCCACAACCCCAGTACTTTGCGTTTGAAATCAACTTACGGAAAGTTCCAGTTTCTGACGTCGCCGTCATCACAGCAGCAGCTTCGATCATCTAGCAAATCAAATGGTTCAAATGCCTCTAAGCAATATGGGACTTAGCATCGGAGTTCATCAATGCCCTAGACTTAGAACTACTCAAACCTAACTAACCTAAGGATATCACACACATCCATGTCCGAGGCAAGATTCAAACCTGCGACCGTAACAGCAGCGCGGTTCCTGACTAAAGCGCCTACAACCGCTCGACCGCAGCGGCCGGCCACTCATCTTGCAATATTTGGCACGATGCAGGGCGGTGGACGAAAGCATTTTGTGTACTTCGTAACTGTAATGCATTGGCCATGGTTGATCGTATGGATGTTTATCTTAATCTGAAATTTACCCTTGCACAACCGTGTGAACCTCCTGACTTGTCCATTCATCTGCTTATAAATGTAGCAGTCGTGAGTCATATTAACAACTGATACCTGTGCATTTGCAACCTTGAGGCGTCAGTGAAACAGCGTTGTCTGGGATCAGATTTATTCCTAGCAATTAACAGTGCGGATTGGCTGCCCCAGCGGAGCGGAAGTCGTCCTGATTCGCACACTTACGTGCTACAAGACCGTAGCGCTTAGGCGGCTACGGCTATTGTGAGTCTGGTTCCAGCTGTGGTGTTGCGCAGGCGCGATCATACTGCAGCTCATCAGCAGCTGGTGTGACCCAACCCAGCGCTCTCGAATATGAACGTGCACTTAAGCGCGTGCCAACAACATATCACCCCCGCTGCGTGTCGTGAAGGCGGAAGCCCAGGACCCAAATCAGCAACACTGCATGTAGCCAGGGAGGAGGTACTGGGTACAGCCAGTAGGCGGTACTCAGATGACTTGCGCAACAGACTGTAAACGATAGTTAGCAGTCGCTTAATTCATCACTTCACCAGTCATAAGCCCGGGCTCGTCCACATCATCTTCAAACACTGTGGCGGCCAAACAGAAGTGGCAGCTTGCAGCGGCTAAGTCCCTCCCAGGGAGGTCCTCTCTCTCAGCAGCAGGTAGCACACCACCATTCGCCAGTCAAGTTTTTCTGTAACCAACGAGGCTCTCATACCAGACATTGAGAATGAGGCTTCGGAAATAGTTGTATTTATGCTGGATATAACGTCGTCGCAGCTGGTGATCCAACCATTTGCTCTCATTATCCTTAGACGTGAGCGGACTTATCGCCACAGTGATGTCTCAGTTATCGTCAGTTCCCCTTGTCTTCGCACTTTCCGTCAGTGGTAGGATGCTGTGGAGTGGCTGATTTCGAATGACACATATTATGTCTCCGTAGTGCAAGGCTCGTAGAATAAGGCATTAGGGTGCTGTCATACAGCGCCATTGGCACCTTTTATTTACGACTCGGCTCATTGTGGAAATATATCTTGAGTAGAGCCCTATCTCTTCCAACATTGCACTCTCGACGCGCCACAGATTTTGGCTGTGAACGGGGTATTCTTTTCCATCTGCCCAAAGTAATAACTTAAAAAAGTTATGTGCACGCCAAGAAACGGAATTGACTGTTCAACACTATTCATCAATAAGCTTCATCGTACCATAAATATGCGAGGCTTTGGTGGAATGACTGAAAAATTTAATGAAGGGATATTTTTACAAGCCCACACCACTATTTACAGTATCAATTTCTGTTTTAGGTACACTATGTGATCAAAAGATCCGGACAGCCCAGAAACATACATTTTTTATATAAGGTGCATTTTGCATCCACCTGCTGCCAGGTACTGCATATCAGCAACCTCAGTAGTCATTAGACATCGTGAGACAGCAGAATGGGGCGCTCGGCCAAACTCACGGACTTGGAAAGTGGTCAGGTGACTGCGTGTCACTTGTGTCATACGTCTGCTCGCGAGATTTTCACACTCCTTATCATCTATAGGTTCACTGTTTCCGATGTGGTAGTGAAGTTTAAAGGTGAAGGGACACGTACAGCACAAAAGCGTACAAGCCGATCTTGTCTGTTTACTGACAAAGACCGCCGACAATTGAAGAGCGTCGTAATATGTAATTGGCAAACATGTATCCAAAGCATCAAACAGGAGTTTCAAATTGCGTCAGGATCCTCTGCAAGTACTATGGCACCTAGGCGGGAGGTGAGAAAGACTCCAAGGCCGAGTGGCTTCTCATAAGCCACACATCACGCCGGTAAATACCAAACGACGCCTCGCTTAGTGTAAGCAGCGTAAACATTGAACGATTGAACAGTGGAAAATAATGGATTGGAGTCAGGAATCATGGTACAAAATGTGGCCACTCGATGGCAGGGTGTGGGTATGGCGAATTCCCGGTGAACGTCATCTGCCAGCGTGTGTAGTGCCAAAAGTCAAATTCGGAGGCGGTGTTGTTATGGTGTGGTCGTGTTTCTCATGGAGAGGGCTTGCACCCCTTGTTGTTTTGGGTAACTCTATCACAGCACAGGCCCACACTGATGTTTTAAGCACCTTCTTGCTTCCCACTGTTGCAGAGCAATTTGGAAACGGCGATTGCATCTTTCAGAACGATCGAGCACTTGTTTATAATGCACGGTCTGTGGTCATACAACAATAACATCCCTGTAATGGATTGGCCTGCACAAAGCCCTAACCTAAATCCTACAGAACACCTTTGGGATGTTTTGGAAGGCTGCCTTCGTGCCATGCCTCGCCGACCCACATCCATACCTCTCCTCAGTGCAGCACATTGTGAAAAATGGACTGCCATTCTCCAAGAAACCTTCCAGCACCTGATTTAATGTATGCCTGCGAGAGTGGAAGCTGCCATCAAGACTAAGGGTGGGCCAACACCGTATTGAATTCGATCATTACCGAAGGAGGGTGCCACGAACTAGTAAGTGATTTTCAGCCTTGTTTCCGGATACTTTTTATCACATAGTGTATTTCTTGAGCTAGCACAAATCTAATGACACCAAATGCAAACCATATATGTGAAGAGGCACCTACACTTCCATGCTTCGTAAGCAACTTTCTTGCTTAGTATCTGCCATATGTGCTAAGATATTTGAGCTTTCTGCATGTTTCATCAAATGTGATTCCGAGCACGTTGTCAACAACTTATAAATATTTATTGCATTTTTTTCTAACTGAGATTTTTGCACAGGTTACAGTAATATCGACATGTCATATCTCTGGTCGTAGACTAATCGTATTAATAAAATCCATAATTCTCTCGTTCGTCAACTATTCCATTGCTGTAAACATCAATATCACATTTGCCTATATGAACAACCACATTCGAACAAATGCGAAACAATAATGTTTTCGCTCAAGCATGTAGCTGCACCGCTGTCGACGAGAGAAGCAGGAAACGAACATGAGGGTGACAGGGAAGCATTTACAGATAAGGACATAGACAGATATTGTCCTCCCATACGAGATATTCTCCATTCCACCATTCTTGGTGGACCACAGGGGCAACCCTTCGCCAATACGTCGGAAAGTACCTGCAGCGTACTGCAACACAGCAGCATCGCCCAGGCATCAGCAAAATTTCCATCTGTTGCAGCCACATTGCAGCAGTGTCTACTACAATGCTACTGCCAACAAATATTTCCATTATGTATGGCCCATCTAAATGCTTCCAAAGCCATTTCTAATGCTTATCCAGCTTCGTTCGCAGATCGATGGCCGGTGAGATTTCAAAGAATGTTCTTTATACTGCCTTAGTTATCATGGTGCTCCCATATGCTAGAACTCAAATACCAAACAGAGTCCCTGAACTTAGGAAATCGCGCCTGCAATAATTATGATTCGTCGAATTAATGGTTTTGAATTCTGTCAACTATTCGCAATGCGCTCTATGAGGAAACAGTGACTTACTAATCGGGACTTCGGTAAATGTAATGGATCGCCTGATATAACTTGTAGCTTTGTCAATGAGCCATCATTTCTGCCCATCTCAGAGCATTCAGTGTTCGCTGCTGCTCAAGATCGTGAGATTTGGCATTGTCTGTCGGAATATTTACGAATTTTACTGTCATTTAAATAATCTGAAAACGTAACACAGGAAAATCTATGCATTCAAGATTTCTATAAAATGTTATATTGGGTGAATAAATAAGTTTCCCACTTTTGTATCGATAATCGGACTTGTCCAAACGTGAAGAAAAGTCCTACAAACATACGTTAGGAAACAAATGCAACAAATACTTGTTGAGATGTGGACCATGAGTGTCTTGACGCCTTCGGAGATACTCATCTGTAGGTTTTCTTCAGACTCGTCCTACCAGGCAACACGTTTCCAATCATCAACAATGTAGTATCGATGTTGACGGGTACAGGCGAGGCGTAAAACTTTGTGACGTGCTGTCGTCATGGGTACACGAATGGGGTTTCGACACCATAAGCCCGTATCGATGATGTTTCATTGAATGGTTCACACGCTGACACTTGTTGATAGCATAGAATTGAAATCTGCAGCAATTTGCGGGAGGGTTACACTTCTGTCACTTTGGACGATTCTCTTCAATCGTCGTTGGTCTCGTTCTTGCAGGATCTTTTTCCGGCCTCGGCGACGTCGGAGATTTGTTGTTTTACCGGATTCCTAATATTCACGGTACACTCGTGAAATTGTCGAATGGGAAAATCTCAACTTCATCGCTACTTCAGATATGCTATGTCCCATCGCTCGTGCGCCGACCAGAATACCACGTTCAAATTCATTGAAATTTTGTTAACCTGCCATTGTAGCAGCATTAATCGATCTAATATCTGCGCTAGACACTTGCTGTCTTATGTACGCGTTGTCGGCCGCAGCTCCGTATTCTGCATGTTTACAATTATCTGTTTTTGAATATGCATGCCTATATCAGTTTCTTTGGCCCTTCAGTCTACACTCACACGCGCACGCACGCACGCACACACACACACACACACACACACACACACACACACACACACACACACACACACACACACACACACTCTGGTTTAACTATCCATTATTCTACTTTTATTCAAAAACTGTTCCCTACGTCTCTTTCTTCTTTGATGATTTTGGATAATTCCAAGTCTTTTTTAACATTTTCGATCCATTCTCCTCCATTGGCGAGGGAATCTACGTATTTTACTATTCTCTTTGTTAGCCTATGTTCGGGAAGCCTCATTATGTGGCCATAGAATTTGTGGCGTCTTTTCCTCATGTCTGTCTCTATTTTAGAATATTCTTCAGTTCTGGACGTTTTCTGTAGTCTATAACCATTTTCGGTCCACCCTGGTCCCAAATTTTTTCATTATCTTATTATTTCTTCTTTTTTTAGATTTTCTATATCAGTTTTCCAGTTTAGTTTCAAGGTTTCGCTGGCATATAACATTGATGTTTTGTAATGTCTAATTTTGACATTAAAGGTAAGAATTTTTTATAATAGACGTTTTGCACTAATCCTTAATCATTACGAGCTTTCTGTGTTCTTTCTTGTTATGCATATTTTTCAGAGATAATATAGATATTTAAAGTGTGATACTCTCTTAATTTCTACATATTTGGTTTGTAATTTGAAAATTTTTAAATTTATTGTTATGAACACTGTCTTTTCGAATGATATCTGAAGGTCGACATTCTCTGCGCATTCTTTCAGAGTTTCTATCTGTTTTATAGCCATCTCACATGAATCTGCCATTATCGTGAGATCGTCCGCAAAGGCTAAGTACCAGATTCGTAGTTTATTTTATTTTACGTCCGCAAAGGCTAAGTACCAGATTCGTAGTTTATTTTATTTATTTATTTATTTATTTATTTGTTCCTAATGAGATTGGTTTCCAGTAATTCTCCTCTTCAAGTTTGTTGTCCCATTCTCCCATGGCTCTATCTGGAACTACAGTGAACAACAAAGGCGATAATCTATCACCTTGTCGAACCCTAGTTTTTTTCTCGAACAGTTTTGAAAGCTTTCCCATAAATTTCGCTTTGGATGTTGTATTTGTTAATGTCTGCCGACTGATTATCTGCATAGCCCTATCGAAATCTTGTTTTTCAAGAATCATAAATAGCGTGGGTCTGTGGACTGAGTCATAGGCTTTGAAGTCTACAAATCTTGTAATTAATCTTAGGTTTAAAATTTGCTCCTGGCACGATCTGTTTCTCCTGAAACCTACTTGGAAATCTGAGATTTTGGGCTGTAGCAGTTTTTGTGATTTTTCAAGAACACAAAATGTTAGTATCTTATGTATGACAGGGAGTATGTAAATTCCACTGTAATTATTCACATCTTGTTTGTTCCCTTTCTTATGTAATGGGTATATTAAGGCACACTTTCAATCTTCCGAAATTTCTTCGGTGTCCCATATATTTTGAATAATTCTTAATAGCTCCTTCCTTGAATTAGGCCCTAGACTTTTGAGAAATTCGGCTACAATTCCAACCTCCACAAACGCTTTATTATTTTTCAGTTTGCTTACGTGTTTGATAATTTCTTCTTCTGTTGGCGGTGTAGAATAAATGGCTTTTGTGTTTGATAATTTCTTCTTCTGTTGGCGGTGTGGAATAAATGGCTTTTGTCTGCGTAACGTGTTGTGACTGGTGTTGGTCGTAAGGATGCAATATATGTAGACACCATGCATGATGCGGCATTTCGTCACGCATCTCAGTGCTTGACGTAACATCTCTTGAACTACGCGCTGTACAATGAATAACTTTGCTGGTACGTTCAGTGCCATAAGTGAATACTGTCTACAAAATGTGTCGTGAATACGGTTACGACTAAAGAAGCAATAAATTATAACGTTATTCTTCATGCGGGAGAAAACAGCGAAAATCTAGTAATCCTTTTATCGTCTTCTAGTTACTGGCAGAGAGACACAGTTTTGTAATGGTTTAGAATAATGTGTAATACACTGCTTTTCATCGCTCTCCCCTTCCCCTCTGATTGGTAGATGATTCTTTCCCCCCAAAGCGATACATTCTAGATCGTAAATGATACGTGTACCAAGTTTGGTTTACATAGATCCAGTTGCTTAGAAGGAGATGTACATTTATACATATATGTATACATATACTTTCATAATACCCTGAATGGATTACTTATTGCTTCCAATACTTGCTGGCTGTTTTTTTTGTGCAACATTGTAGGCAAACAAATTTCTTCTCGACGTTCAGAACCAGTTTCTTGTTATGACACTTAAACGTACTTAATAAAGTATTTACTTCCTAATTGCAGTCACTGTTTTTTCGGTGGGACGGCGAGCAGCAAAATTTGTCGTGTCGCAATACACTCTCAAGTTTTTGGAGACGAATCAGTTACGTAGAAACAGCGATGTATTGTTTCTTCATTGTCCTGACAGAAGTCAGATTTGACACTTAGAATGCATTTCCACTCTTGAATTATTATCTCAGGCAAAAACCTAAGGGATTACGGTTCAAGGAACGGGATAATGCCGTTGGGGTTTCTCGACCAGTCTATTTCAATAGATTCGCTAAAGGCGCTGTCGTACGGAGTGGATAAACTGGGGTTGTGCTCTACGGTGCGTAGAGTCGTAAAGTTACCGTGGTGTACAATAAGTAAGGGCAGACTAGGTAGTTTAACTAATAGGTAATGTCAGTTCAGGTTTTACCTAACTTACGTGTATGTTACATGTGTTGCATACCTATTGAACGTTACCGAGTAACCTAAGGAATATTTTTGTTCTACATGGGTATTCACCTGCCTGTTACTTAAGAATACGAAGTTTTCATAACAAAACTGGTATTGTCAATGATTAATTAAGTTTTGGTTCAAAATTTGTAGATTTGTGACGTAAAAAAGGAGGATGTTGTAAAACTAAGGAAAACAATGCAGATTAATCACATAGCGCTAGAAAACGGTTTCTTCAGCAAAGGTGAAATAGAAAAAAATGGAAAACGAATATATATCAAACATCGCGTTAATATTTAGTCTACATATGTAACCCATGTTCCTTTCAATCATAAGCAACTTTCACATTTATGAGTAACGATAGGAAGCTTTTGCCTTTGACCTTGATGAATGTTCTGTTGAGTACAAAATAACAGCAATATTTATGCGGCATACATTTTTTATATTTGTGCAAGAAAACAGTGCTTACATCAAAACGAATTGCTTTAGTTACATAAAAACGCAGAAATCACGCAATCAACTAACTTTTATTAATTATAAAATGCAATTTATATTCCATAGGGATATGAAATACACAATGAACTAACACTAAATGATGTGAAGTTCTAATTGTCTGCAAAACAAACAAAAACGGAAAAACCCGAAGAGTAGTTGTTGGCTACTGGTTTCTGTCTTACACATTCGTTTTTGTTTCTTTCCTTATCTATGGTATCATTACTATCGGTAGTCCTACCATATATTACGTTATATTACGGTTCGGTAGTTTTGGTAGAACGCAACACCAATGGTGCGTAAGCCATAACCGTTGTCGATATACAGTAAGAGTAACTTTTTCCAAGGGAGCAGATTTTTTTCGTGCAGAAGTTGATGAGAAGTGTACTTGTTAACCCGTTTGGTGAAATATGTGTCACTAAAAGTCAATTATCCATAATTCCCATTATATGTATGTAAACTGAAGTTCCCTGCTCGTTTCTGCCTGTACATTCGGGATAATATCATAAAATACTGTAGGGATTTTGACCCACTTTAGAGTAACAGTTGGACTAATTCAAGTGGAAGGCTCGTGTGAGTGATTTATAAATATTTGTTGCAAATTAGTTACATTATTATGAATTACAGTCCACCCTCGCTGTGAAAACGCTGTCATCGCCATCTAGCAGTACAGCCTCTGCAAATTCCGATAAGACCGAAGAATGAGCAGAAACTGCGTCGGCCCCAGTGGAACATCTGTAAAGTGCTTGCCTGAAAGCCCGAAGATTGAACCATCGAATTCTGGCCAGATCACAGATTTTTCACTAGCATCAGATGTCATTGATATAGACCTTCGGTATAAGTGAAAGACGGTTCGGATTCCATGTTAACCTGTCATTTTCCCATAGAGTCTCATTTTCCCAAAATAAGGCCAAAGTCGGGGGCTGGTAGTCTAGTGGAAAACCGCGTACTTAGTAACCGAAAGATCTTTTTTAACCTAGGCGTCACCTCCCCATAATGTGAGGATTCGCCAGCACTAGAAGAGTTTCAGATGCCACGTTAATTTGTACGTCGCGTCTCCCCAGTTGCATAAATGATTAGGGAGACGGAAATCGCCGAATTGTCGTCCGTTTGAAAGACTTGGACACCCGGCCACTCGAAATAGTTTTTACCATGATCTACACGTGCATTCTCCTTCTATACCTTCCTGCATATGTATGAAGGCTAGTCTCAGGAACTACTATAGGGCTAATGATAAGGTTTTCAGTAATACATTCCTTGATCAACGAGGAAGGTTCGTACGTATAATTTATTGGTGTTAATGGGCGATCCCATCTCCCCAAAACTCTTCTCTTCTGTATTGGAAATGACTATGCCAAAGCTGAGCTGGGAAGGTAAGGGAATTGAATTAATGGAAGAAGGCTTACCAGCTTGAAATTTGCTGATGATATTGCCTTACTGGCCAAAGACTACGCAGAGCTCCAAAACTTTGTTACAGATCTTGCATCGGAATGTCAGCTGGTTGGCTTCAACATGAACCTTTCAAAACAAAAATAATGTCCAACAAATGGGTCCCAGCTGGAGATGTGAAAGTCAAGGACAGTCTATTAGAAGAGTCCAGTGAATATGTCTACCTTGGACAGATTATAAATATGAAGGGAGACATAAGGCCAGAAATCTATCGACGCACCAAGCTTGGCTGGCAAGCATTTGGGAAGAATTAAACAGTATTCAGATCAAAAATGCCAGTAAATCTGAAGAAAGCATTATTTGATCAATGCATACTTCCTGTGATGACGTATGGCTGCGAGACATGGACACTGAACTCATATACAAAAGGGAAACTTAGGACAGCACAGAGAGCCATGGAGAGATTAATGCTGCGCTATACAAGAAAGGATAGGAAAAGGGCAGATGACATTCGGTCTGTGACGAAGGTTAAGGACATCTTAGAGACAGTAGGTTCCTTGAAATGGTAGTGGGCTGGCCACGTCGCAAGAAGAAAAGACAACAGATGGACGAAGCTAGTACTGGAGGGGAGTCCGAGAGAGCACCGGAGGCTTAGAGGAAGACCACCAGACAGATGGGACAAAGACATCAAGAAGATCGCTAGTAACACCTGGTAGAGAACTGCCCAAGACCGTCGCACTTGGAGAGGACTGCTGAAAGCCTACCTGAATCCACGACTCGAAGAAGCCACATCATTTAATGATTGAATTGGCTGATGATTATGACCGTGATGATGGGCTGAACTATGACGAATTACAGCCCCCGCGGCCTTTTTATGTCCGTATTTGAAGTCTACTCTCAGAAATTGATGTAGGGATTTAACACTCTTGGCGGATTGGCACAACCGCCCTCCCGACAAATGAACGGCTGGGTCGATCCTTTGATGCGCAGCTGGCATTGTTAGTAGGTTGCGGTCGGGCAGTCCACTCAGGTCTTTATAGGCACTGCAGTAGGCCGGCAAGGGGCCTGTGCTGCTTAAATCGTTTAATTTGTATGTATAAAAGTCACACAGAGGTGAATACGAGTCCGCAGGACAGAACAGCGTGGGAGCTACACAAACTCAATCTCCGGAAGGAAGACAACAACAGCAAGAAGAACGTAAACTACATTACTATGGAGACGATCTTGGCCCGACTGCTGAAGCAGTTGCTTCCCCAGTAAAGTCAAGTGCCAAAAAAGCCCAGACAAACACTGTTCTGTGTTGCCAATTTACTGGATTAGCACTGTTTTCCTTTTGATGGCTTACCTTTGGACAACATTACCTGCTCTTCCTAGATGGCCGGCCGCTGGTGGCCGAGCGGTTCCAGGCGCTTCAGTCTGGAACCGCGCGACCGCTACGGTCGCAGGTTCGAATTCTGCCTCGGGCATGGATGTGTGTAATGTCCTTAGGTTAGTTAGGTTTAAGTAGTTCTAAGTTCTATGGGATTGATGACCTCAGAAGTTAAGTCTCATCGTGCTCAGAGCCATTTGAACCATTTCTTCCTCGATGACAGCGTCTAATAAATTATTTCTGCATATTTCCATGTCAGTTTGTAACACGAAGACGTTGGAATTGAAATCACTATCACTTCATTGCATCATAGTCACTTACAAGTAAAATATCATGGCATCATCCCTTGTATGATTAGCGTAAGGTTAGTACGTTGCCGTTCATCCGCGTTTCAAATATTTGACGAAAAAAAATGGAGTGGTGAAGGGTGTGTCTAAACTCACAGATAGAAATTCTGAGACAAGGAAACAATCTTCGGGAATAGAGTATTCTAGTCCTGTCCCACGACCAGCTTGTTGAACTTCACACATATGGAATTTTTTCCTGTGTGGCTACATCATTTAAATGGTGAACGAGGTCTCAGTATTAACTAATGGAGAATTCTTTCGGTAGGGTGTTAGCTGCGTCTCTCGCTGACTTTCATACCAAAGATATATCTGAGGTGTAAAATTATATGTGCCGTTATAACATAGACACTGAGACTGGAAATCCGTACATTGAACAGATCCTATACGTGTAAACTGCTGTTGTACGTGTTCCACGTTTAAACCAATAAAAACCAAAATATTCACTAGCGTATATAAGTTCATCATGTGAAATATTACGGTATTTACCATTAGCCATCTGTTTTATTCTATCTCTGTAATTTTGGGACACTTTATCAAAGTAGTGGGAGCTACGGAATGTAGGACACTCCTGCAACTTACATCATTTTTATAACATAGTATCAGACCTAAGTTTTACAAGCATCCGTCTGTTGATCAGGTTTTCATAGCTTCAATTGTGTGACAGGATGTCAATGAATCTGTAATTACATACAGATTATCACAAAATTAGGTAGAGATGATGAGGAACAAGTGAATCAATATGATCGCGGTACCATGATGACGCCCGCGTAGGGCAGAAGTTTCTTCCAGAAGATCGGCTGTGAATTTCTGTGTGGACAGAGTGTTGCAATTGATTGTGCCTCATCCCGGACTCCGCAGTACTTTATCATCAGGAAAACCGTTCGCAAAGGGAGTACTCGGCGGTATATTTCTGCAGTATTGCCTCCATACATCCTCCAGTGAATGCCGTCGCATCGCCATGGTCCCCTAAATTGGCTCGCCTGCTACTCGTCGTGCTGTGTTGCGCTTTTTCATTATATTCAAATACGCCGAGCTCTTCTTCAAGAATAGAAGCCGAGACTCGTAATCGTGACAGCAGAAAGGAAATGGGGTCACAGAAGGAAGTGGTTTCTCATTCATAGCGCAAAACGCGCCTGCAGCAGCTGATAGAGCTGCCTCAGTACGCCTCGCCATAATTCACTACGAACATGAATATGAAAGTAAAAAATGAAAAATAATGATTCTGTGTCTCAAATTTTTCCATCTATTTATGACTAAGAACAATCGGGAGATGTGGTCAGGGTTACGTCTTCCTCCGGTCATGTACCGAGCTCAGAAATTCGTTCACTTTTGAAATATTATGTGGGTGTAAAAATATTTAAATAAATGCGCTTTTTAATACAACACGCTTTAAAACAGCCAAAAAAAAGTCTACTAGGCCACGCGGATCCCCATCCCCATAAAGATTGCCCTGAAATCTGTGCGTATGAAGTTTTAAGAGCTATAAAAATACTTGTAGAATGTAAAACGGAAAACATGGGACGCATGCAATAGATAATAGGAAGGACGTGAACTACTCAGGCATCTTTTATATACTGCATGCGAGCCAGGTATTCTCTTTTAAATTCAATATATATTTTGATAGATATTAAAGACTCACAACCACAGATTTTCAGGAACGTGTATGGGGTTACGAATCTGTGTGGTGCTAGCAGCAATTATTTTATACTTTTAGTCCGTTTTAGAAACATGTTTATTAAAAAATTTAGTATAACTTTTTCAGCTTTTCATCTTGTGTGCGCCATTTTTTTTTTGGCTTGAATTCAAACATTATGAGGAGATTACAACAGACATGTGGTAAATTGCAGGATTATTTCAATTTTTCTCCACCTCATTAAACCAGCACATTGCTTCCTCCTACGACTATATCAGGAAAAGAACTTGAAGATAAAATTGAGAGAATAGAGCTCATGCGGGAACTTACCAGAAACTTTTCTTAGCACGAAACATTCGCAATGGGAACAGAAAAATGAGTAAATAGAAGTGGTACACAAGGTGCCCTCCGCCACACACCAAACGCGAAAGCAGGTTAATATTTCATTGTCATTGATTTCTGAGCAATGTTGGAAGTTTCATATCGCTAGCTCATAGACAAGCTGGACTAAAATCAACTGAAAAATCTGTACCGAACAAACAGACAAGAAAGCGACCTAAAATACACGTCTTTGAAAAATGTAAGGTACATAAGCGCCACAGTATGTAGTACAAACGGGATTCTTCAGCTAAAGTGCTGCCAATCGATTTACGTTCTCCGTGTCCATCGTGCACACGTTTCACGCCTATATTGCAGAACCAGTTACTTTGGTGAATAGATATATTCTTAGAGAGCTAATATGTGATATAAATTTATATTGTTTTCATATGTTCACATACCTGTTATTAACGTACAGCCCTTTCAAGAAACAACGATACTGATAATATTACGATGCGAATGATATGTCAACCAGATTATACACGTTGATTGCGTTAGACATAATTTATTACATGTGTGTGACATAAGAAACAGGAAAGACGGGTAAGGCATCAAATTGAAAACTAATTCATGTAATTTAAATCGTCATTTCGTTGACATTTCATATACAGTATCCCAAGTATAGTCTCAACTTAAATTTAAAACCTCATCCAAAATTAGAAGTATTTGCTAGTTGTTTATGGCAGTTTTCTATGCTAGCCAATGTAAAAAAACATCTCACTAGTATTAATGAGGCGAGAACAGTTAATGGAAAACAGGAAATAATTGAAATAATTGAACGGGATAATGATCACTCAGTTGTATATAAAAAAAATTAAATGAACCAGGGATATCACAAATTAAAACTCTTCGTGCAAAAAGACTTATAGAAAACCGTGTCTGCCTTCAATATTATTGCTCCGTTTGTATAATCTGTCACACCTCTGAACATTGCCGAGGTACATGAAGAACAATCCCTCAATGGAAAACGAAATTTTATATGAGCATTACGGGAGATCTGGTTTGTAGCATGGATACCATGTTTGCTAATAATTTACTTTATTAGAAAAACTAGACTTTTACAGAACAAGCACATGTACGTTGAATGTCACCGGGAAGCATCGAAATTCAACCTTAGTACAGGACACGTAAATTAATCGTGTCAAAGAGTAGGACTGACTCTCGGTTGTATGAGAGGCTGAAGGAGGGGGAGGTGTTAGTACCTGGTAAACGCATGAATCTCAGTAGAACGCATGGATATCCTGGTCCACATGGGCACACGACTCAGACCTATCTACAGAGAACTAAGGAATAAGTTACATTTTTAATCAGAATGACAGCGAAAAGTAAAAGATATGATGCACATAATTGCGACATAGGAAAAATTCGTCATATATGAATGCAGCCCAATGAAATTGCAGTGTGCCGCTTAAGCCACAAGCATGTAGCGATCTCATCAACAGACAGGTAACAGCAGGAAGTGAAGAAGGTAACAACGACCGACGACCGATGAACATGTAGCCCATCAGAACTTGGAAGGACCCCAGAGTGCATAAATCACAGCGTATCGAAGTTCAGCTGCAGTAAAAATGAATTCTAGCGGACAGCATGTGATTGGTCGCCGAAACCAAAGAGCATGCAGTGAAACATGTGAGTCGTCTGACGACTGTGATTTCGAAGAAACACACAATATAGTGCAACATCAATACTTGCATGTATACGTACGTGACTATGAACACATCCGGGTAGCACCATGTTAATGTCTCAATGAAACGGGGCAAACCCCCGACTCGTTTTAATATATATAACATATGCTCTTTCCGTACCGTGTATCTGTCCTGTCCCATATGCCACCGCACCAGTAGTAAACTATATCTAATGCATTCACTGTGAATTAACAATAATATCTGTTTCGAAAAGAGCAGACAATAACATGAAAATGACATTCAGTCCTGGAATGTGGGCTGTAATTGTTGTATCGGTTCTCCACTGAAGATACGTTTGTGTGCTAAAATATATAACAGCGAATACTACAACTTCAGTAGCCTTTTCCGCCTGAAGACTGCGGATGTACAACGTAACACAAAAGTAGAAGAAAATACGCACCACTGAAGAATTATTCCAAAGGGATGGTAGATGTGATGTACGTGTAAAGAAAAACAAATGATTACAGTTTCAGTAAAGGTGGGTTATCTATTGAAGCGAAAGAGCTCCACAACCTCAGCAAGCGAATAATGCGTTGGTCCACCTCCGACCTTTATGCTAGCAGTTATCTGAACTGGCATTGTTTGAGAGTGTTGTTGGTTGCCCTCTTGAGGGATATCATGCCAAATTTTGTCCAATTGAGATATTAGATGGTCAAAATGCCTAGCTGGTTGGAAGACCCTGCCGGAAATGCTGCAAATGTTCTCAACTGGGAAAAGGTCCAGTGACCTTGCTGGCCAAGATAGGGTTTGGGAATCACGAAGATAAAAAGTAGAAACTTTCGCCAATTGTTGGCTTGTATTATTTTCCTGTAATGTAAGCCCAGGGCAGGTCGACGTGAAGGACAACAAAACGAGGCGTAGAACATCATCGGCATACAACTGCGCTGTACGGTTGCCGTGTACGACACCCAAAGGGGCTCTGCTATGAAAAGAAGTGGCTCCCCCACGTCATCATTGCTGTTTGTCGGGCCTTACGGCGGGCGACGATTGGGTTGGTATCCCACCGCTCCGTGGCGTCTCCACACACGTATTGGGACTGTAGTCTCATTGACTAGAGCAGATGTTTCTCTCTTCGAAGTGGGCCCCGACGACCAGTGAAGAGTGTCGGGAGTCGTCCCGAACAGTAGTGGAATACCAACCTGCCTGTTGCCCGCCATACAGGTTGACAACTAACAGTGATGGCCTGGGTTCCGTTTCTATTCATATCAGGACTCATTTGCTTGCTATTCAAGGCGCCCTTGAATCACAGCGGAATGTCGACGATATTCAACGCTCTGTTTTGTTGCCCGTTATGGTAACTTCTCCTGGGCTTACGTTTCAGCAAGATAATACGTGACCACACGTGGGGAGAGTTTCTGCTGCTTGTCTTTGTGCTTCCCAAATCCTGCCTTGGCCAGAAACATCGCTTGTTCCCCCGCAGTATAGAACATTTTGAGCATTTTGGGCAGGATCATCTCATGCTGTAATAATGATGGGGAGTTACCTCTCATGTAAAAAAGTAATACATATAAGTACAGAAGTATGCCTGGTTGGAAATTAAACACTGTAATTTTTTTAAAACAATGTAAGGGTCCACGGGTTTGTACGTAGCCGTACAGTACGTAACCAGCGCTCGGCAGCCACACATCTTGTAATGCTGACATTTTTCTTGGTCAGTAGACGTGCGTCCGGCCGCAGTGCGCCACAGGAGAGGAAGCGACTGGCCGCCGTCGGCAACGCGCCGAATAACTAGCACGGGCTCGGGCGTGAATATGTCTCTTTTCTTATCTCACCATGGAGCCTTTCGATACGACCGTAATTAGCCAGTGTTAGGATGTCAGACACAGTGATGAGAGGTGCACTTATCGTGCGTGTTTTACACTCACCCTTCTGTTAATAAATTGTTTAAACTTACTTCATGGTGCCCGAGTAACGCTTATTCTACACTTGAGTGACTCTTTAACGTTAAAATAGACGAAATGCTGCAATCCAGTCAGAGTAACTTTGTCGATCTACAAACTGGTATTAATGAACGACAAGAAGAGATTGGGGAGTCTAAAGGAGAAAGAAGAGAGTGTAACATTCCGAATGACTGGTCAAATGATAGTTCACGCAGTAAAAGTACAACTACAATAGAATTTTTCATTATTGCCATCAGTACCAGTGTTTAGTGGGAAACCTGAAGATCATGTAAGTGTTTTTTCGTAAACTTGAAGGTGCCGCCCTATTAGGATCATGGACAGATTCCGATAAGCTAGTGGTTGCCAAATTAAGAATTCAGGGAGCAGCACAAGATTTCATTAGCGTGGAGCCTAAGTGAAAACAGAAGACTATGTTGGTTTAGAAGGATTGTTGCTCAGAGATTTAAACGTAAAAACTATATCAGAATTTACAGAGAGCAGCTTTACAGTTTGCGAATCTATCGAGCAGTTTCCTGACCGAATTCGAAACGTCAACGCTCTTACGTGCGAGTTAGTAAAAGATGGAAATGAAAATCGCATACAGTTGTTCAAAGCAGACCATAGAGCCTTGGACGCATTTATTCATAGGTTGTACGGAGAGGAAGTAAGCAAAGCTGTTAGATTGGCACGATGTAAAACGTTTCAGGAAGCAGTAGAATCAGCTGTTAGTTTCGTTGAAGCGCTAAGACGACCGAATGAAATGCATAAACAAAAACTCAGAGTTTTCAACATAATAGTACACTGCTACAGATGCAAGAAGCTGAGTCACAAGCGTAAGGATTGTAAAAAGAATCGAATCTGCTATCATTGCGTGATGCAGGGTCATGTTTCGAGAGATGGTCGCAACAAGGAGAAAGGTAATGTGAACAACAGACAATCTGCCAGATCTTTAAACACGTACGGGGACGTAGGGGCCACCATTCCGTCCGCTCCCTGCCAGACACAGTAATTTCTGTTAGTTACAGCCAAAATCAGACCTAAAATGACTTCGTGATGGGTGATGTATATCGTGAGAGAAACATTAAACTACTTATTGACAAAGGAGCACAGTTCTAATTAATGTGGTTTTGCATAGGTAAACGAGGTAAGCTGAAACCACCGCTATTAAAAGTGCGATGGTTAAACGGAGGAAAGTTACGTAACTATGGAAAGGTGGACGTAGAATTAATTCTCGGCCAAAGCCAAGATGAAAGTGAAAATACAGATAAATACACAGCAAGGGTGCAAGTACTTTCAAATAACGAAACGTGTTATGACGGTATACGCGGATTTGATTTCTTGTCCGCTAACGAGGCAGATATATTTTTCCCAGAAAGAAAGATCAGTCTAGGCCATAACAACTACAACCTAGGAATCGTTCTTCAGATCGTACACAAAGGAGCAGAAATACTGACGTCGTGGGAATGGACCGCCCAAACGTTGCATAAGTTTAAACCGTCCGAGTCGATGTTCAAACTGATCAGCCTCAGAAAATTCTCAAGGGAGCGGGAAAGACTATCTACGTTGAAGTTAAACCACCCCGATGCAAGGAAGGAACTTTGTTATTAACTGAGCAATCCAAGAAAAGTGAGTTACTGGATACATTGCATTGTTATGTTGCTAGAAGTGTAGGTGTCGCTACACTGATGAGACAGAATGTCCTAAAAGTCCCGGTTACAATAACGAATATGAGAAATGAGGGCGTTGTTTTTCCATGAGGAACGAAGGTTGCTGAAGTGTCGAGCGTAAGTAAAAGTGACCTCATACAAATTCCAGATGAGGTAACAAACGCTGCAGTTATAAACATAGATTTTGGTGACAGTACTGCAAAATTGAAACAAGGAGACGAAGTTAATAATGAACTGAAGTGGAAGATTTGGGATGAACAGAAGATCTTAGCGCCTTTTATGTTGAAGTATGCAGATTTATTCCGAGAACGTGCAAATTTACCTATTACTCATTTAGTTCAGCATTGTATTCATACAAGGAATGCAGCCCCAGTCAAACAGAAACCTTACCAAATACCGTTCAGTCAAAGAGAGTTGGTAGAAGACATGGTTAAAGAACAATTAGAAGCCGGAATTATACAGCCAAGAGACCCTTCAGACCCACCGTGGTGTTCGTCTGTTGTAATTGTAAAGAAGAAATCAGTTTCTGGAGAACCACAGTTTCGTTTTTGTGTTCATTATCGATCTTTGAATGCTGTGACCACACCCGACATTACTCCTTACCAAATTTAATGAAAACCTTGGATAACTCTGGCAGATGTCGAATTTTTTCAGTATGTCGTTTAACAAATGGTTATCACAAGTTGCATCCAGATGATCAAGCAAAACCTTCATTTGTAACTGCAACTGGAGTATACAAGTATCTTTGTACACTCTTTGGACTTCTTAACGCTCCAGCTACATTGCAGCGCCTGATGGATTCAGTTTTATTAGGCCTCACCGCAACACAAGCACATGTTTACCTTGATGATGTAATAATTTTTGGTGAAAATATGAAGCAGCATAGTCAGAGACTGCATGCTGTTTTTGAGCGTACAAGAAGCGCAAACCTTTCTTTAACCATAGATAAATTTGATTTTGCACAAAGTTAACTAACTTGATCATGTTATAACCAGTGAAGGTGGTCAACCTGATCCAAAATTATTTGAAGATATAAAGAATTTTCCTGAGCTACAGAGTTTTAAAGGACTACAATCATTCTTGGGATTGTCAAATTTCGACAGACGATTTATTGCTGGTTATGCGAATATAGCAAATCCAGCGACACAGCTACTGAAGAAAGGAGCCACATTTAATTGTTCAACAGAATGCAAAAAGGCAATGGAAGAACTTAAAGCTGCTCTAACCACAGCCCCAGTATTAGCCTATCCGGATTTCAGTAAACCTTTTATTCTTTTGACAGATGCATCAAATTTTGCCATAGGTGCAATCTTGTCTCAAGAAGCTGATGGTCATTAACCTCCAATTTCATTTGTTTAGAGACAATTAAACAAAGCAGAATATAACCATACTACTACTGAGAAGGAACTTTGTGGTTTGGTTTTTGGTATAACACATAACAGATGTTTCTTAACAGGAACAGAATTTACAGTTATTACAGATCATGCTGCAGCAGATGGTTGTTGAGCTTAAAGGATCCAAATTCCAGGTTAACAAGATGGGTATTAAGAGTGAGTGAGTGAGTACCAATTTAAGCTTATTCACCGACCTGATAAACAACATGTGAATACTGATGCAATCTGTAGAAGTCAATATTTGTTTTACAATATGTCGAGAAGAAGAGTTAAGGGCAGCTCAGGAAGAAGATCCACACGGCAAATTATGGAAAAATGATCAACGTATTTCAAAATCGATGGATTATTCTACAAAATCACTACTAAAGGAAACTGCCTACTTATTCCAGAAAGCATGAAAGAGAAAATCATGAGAGAACAACACGATTCTTTATTATCAGGATATTGTGGTAAAAAGGCAACAAATATTGAAAAAGCTCAAATCTTTTGGTGGCCACGCCACAAAGCTAATGTTTTCGAGTTTGTTTCACAGTGTGATTCTTGTAATAGACGGAATAGTGTAGGAAAAAGTAGAGCACCATTGTAAGAACTGCCAGAGTGAACCGTTTGAAAGAGCAGGACTAGATGTTGTAGAACCGTTGCCTACGACTAAAGTTGGAAACAAATACATATTGACAATGTTGGATCATTTCTCTAGATACCTTCTCATGATACCAATACCTGATCAAAGTGCTGCGACTATAGCTAAAGTTTTTGTAAAAGAACGTATTCATAAGTTTCGATTACCATTAAATATAATTAGTGATTAAGGAACGAATTTTATGAGTGAATTACTTAAACAATCTTATCAGCTCATGCAGATAACTCAGTTAAGGACTACAATAGCACACCCTGAAGGAAATGGGAGAGTTGAGCGAGTCCACAGAACAATTATTAAAATGGTTAGCCATTATGTTAACAGTAAACACGACAATTGGGATGTCTGTTTACCATACTTGATAGGTTGTTACAATGCCAAAAAGCACAGATTAACTGGCCTAAGTCCATATGAGACCGTCTACAGAAGAAGAATGCATTCACCCTTGTACTTTGCGTGATCGACTGCCGGAACCAGCAATGAACATGTAAGGGATCTAGCACGCAAGCTAAAGGAAGTATGGAGGAGAGTGAAACAGTGAAATCATCAATCCTTTCTTCAGCAAGCTAAACAACATGACTGCCGGGTAGTAGTGCCACAATATTGATTTGGAGATCTTGGGTATCTGAACAACGTGGTGTTACAGAAGAGTCAAGCCAAAAAGTTTAAGAAGTTTTGGAAAGGACCGTATCCAATTTTGGAGGTGTTGTCGCCAGTTACTCTTAAGATCCAACTGCCCTTTCGTTCGATTGTCTTTCATGTCAATCATGCAGAGTCATTTCTGGGTAGATATCCTGGACATCGCTAGACAACGAGGACTAACTGATAGGCAAACCTGATCTTCTGAAGCCCAGGAAGCGAGAATCGCGAGGTCGCAGTCCAGACTTCGAAGTCGAGGTATCGCCATGTTCCGCCGATCCTGTTCAAGACACACCTACAATCTGCATAAACGTATGTAGTGTGTGAGAGGGCAATGCGTGTGTTTGTTTCAGCCATGTGATTATGTGAATGTGTTGTGAAAATCTTGTATTGAAGCTATTATATAAGTGCACAAGTAAAACTAAACCTTTTATTCCACAGGTTACCACAAGAAAATCATATCATGTTCAGTGTTAACTGTAGTATTTAGAACTGATTAACGATGTTCATTTCTATTCTAATGTTTGCTGTGATAGCGTATTCTACCAATGCTGTAGTAGTAGTACCACAATAAGACATGCCGGCCGGGGTGGCAGGGCGGTTCTAGTAGACAGAGTTAATTGATTCTGTTAGGTGGGCAGCAAAGTAACCTATGAAGGACGGATCAGGGAGGATATAAAAAGCAGACTAGAACTGGCAAAAAGGGCATTCCAGGCTGAGAGAAGTCTACCACTATCAAATAATTTGAGGAATAAGTTTTTGAGAGATTACGTTTGGAGCACAGCATTGTATGGTAGTGAAAATGGACTGTGGGAAAACCGGAAAAGAAGAGAATCGAAGAATTTGAGATGTGCTGCTGCAGAAGTATGTTGAAAATTAGGTAAACTAATAAGGGAAGGAACGAGGAGGTTCTCTGCAGAATTGGCGAGGAAAGCAATATATGTACAGCACTGGCAAGAAGATTGGCCAGGATGGTAGGATATCTGTAAAGACATAATGGAATGACTTCCATGGTACTGGAAGAATCAGTGTAGGGTTCAGACTGTAGAGGAAGACAGATATTGTAATACATCCAGCAATACATTGAAGGAAAGGAATCGCAACACCAGGAAAAAGTTACGAAACGTACCGAAAATTGGTAGTCGTGTTTCTATATCATAAGAGGGGCGCTAGTAGCGTCACTATAAGGATTCAAATGCTTTAAATAAACGCTTTAACGGTCGTGGGCCTTACTTACCTTTGAGAATGAATGTGGTTAGTCGACGTTAGTCAAGAACGCGTGTAAGACAACAAATACGCCATTCTCAACACATCGCTCAGTTTGAACATGGTTGTGTAGGAGGGCTACGAGAAGGTGGATGTTTCTTCTGCGATACTGCAGAAAGATTTGGGAATGCAAAGGGGACTATCCATATGGGAGATTAATTAGATCGGTGTACGGCTCTTGGGCATCGTACAGCGTCTGCAGCAGCAATTTGAGGATCAGTTGGCACCACAGTGACACAACGAACTGTTGCAAATCGGTTAAGTCAATGATAGCTCCGAAGTAGACGTCCTTGAGTGTGCATTCCACTAACGATAAACCACCGTCGTTTGCAACTTCGGTGGTGTCAAGCGAGAGCTCATTGAAGGGCAGGGTGGAGGTTGGTCGTGTTTTCCGGTGCCAGCTGGTTCTGCTTGCCACTGATTGCCGTTTGTTGTTTAAAATTATGCCCGCTGAAGGCTGCAACCAACCCGTTTGTTAGTTACACGGAACTAACACCTGGAGTTATCGTCTAGGGGGCGATTTCGTATGACAACAGGATTACTCTCGTGGTTATTTCATGCACATTGACCGCAAATTTGTAGATTGATCTGGTGATTCGGCGTTTTCCGGCCTCTGTGGCCGAGCGGTTCCATGCTCTTCAGTCCAGAACAGCGCTGCTGCTACGGTCGCAGGTTGAATCCTGCCTCGGGTATGGATGTGTGTGATGTCCTTAGGTTAGTTATGTTTAAGTAGTTCTAAGTTCTAGGGGTCTGATGACCTCAGATGTTAAGTCCCATAGTATTCAGAGACCTTTTTTGAACAATAACACATGGTACTCGAGTACAATCTCGGTGAAATCCAGCAACAGTTCAATTCTGTGAAGAATAATTTGATCTAATTCATTCTGTTAAGGGTAATGATACAGTTTTGGAAATGGGTACAACTAGGTATAATAACTGGATCACAGCCAAAATGCAAGTAGAGTCTACATTTGATAATTATGAACAAGAGATTTACTGTTTTTAAAGCTTTTGAAACATAAAACTTTAATTAGGCATAAACGTGCCTCGTTTGATTTTGGAGGGAGTATCCTTCGTACTGTATTTGGTACTTTAACTAGTCGAGATCTACTGGAAGTTGAAGGCAAAATATTAGCTCTTGAACAACAGTCCAGTATAAATTCAAGTATCATTTCTAATGAAATCTATCTACTTTATCCAGTACAATTTTTACAGATTCTACTATCAATTAAACGAAAGCTAGATGCTACATATATAATGATTTACCGTGTTAACTCTTAAAGTTTATATGTTTACTACAAGTAAACCACCACAAGCTCTTTAATGACTTAAGATGAATTAACTGTTACTGTTTCTACACCCATTACTAGGTCAAAGCATAATTTTCAAATATATAAGATTTTTACCTACCCTGTGAAATAGAGACAGGCAGATATCCAAGTTAAGAATGTACTAAATTATTATCTATTGATCAGCAAGGATCGAAGTTATTTCGTGTCTCTAACTGAAAACGATTTGCATATGTGTAAACGTAGTCATAAGTTAATTTGTCCTGAATCGGCAATATTCTTAGACAGTAGAGTGGACAGCTGTGAGAAAGAATTGTTTATGAATCATTCCCCAAGAGATGATTGCCCAGAATTGTAACACATCTTTACATCTGTTTCTTAAACGATGTTCTGAAGGTATAATTATCTCATTTAACTCCACCCTCGATGTCACATTTACATGTAAAAATTATGATACAACTGAGCTACCCTTTAAACTCAAATTGAGTGGTAGTGGATTAATCTTGGATGCCACATATTGTGATTTATCATGTGAGCTACTTGATATGCCTAGTGTATTGCCAACTTCATTTCATGCAACTGAACAATTACCATTAATGAGAATGTTGTCTGTTTATTGCAATGATTAATACATATTAACATATGGAAAGTGTTCCTTATCAAGTTTTCCTAAAGACAATGGTTTAATTAAGGATATCCATGAAAATGCAATTTCTTCCAATAATGAGTTAAACTTCACTGAAGCAGCAAATAGAATTATGTCCTCAGATTCATCGAGTAATGTGAATGCATACTTGATTGTCAGTATTGTGCTTTTATTGCTTTTATTAATTTGTCTTTTTCCCACAGCATTTGTTATGTATGAAATTATCGTCCTGAAGGCTCACTTCTCTGTACCAAACTTTACTGTGTCTCCAAATGAAATACATGTTGCAATGCCTTCTGATGCCACAAATGGCGAAATACATTCATAATTCCCAGGAGGTTGTTTTGAGCCACCTATGGTTGCTCTTTTTATCGGGGGAGAGTGATGTAAGGGTTTACGGCTTGCACGTAGCCGTACAGTACGTAACACGCGCTCGCCAGACGACATATCTTGGAATGCTGACAATTTGCTTGGTCAGTAGACATGTGTGCGGCCGCAGTGCGCGACAAGAGAGTAAGCGACTGGCCGCCGTCGGCAGCGCACCTTGTAACTAGCGCAGACTCGGGTGCGAATATGTCTCTTTTTCTTAGCTCACCATGGAGCCTTTCGATATGACCATGATTAGCCGGTGTTAGGATGTCAGGCACAGTGATGATGGCTGCGCATACCGTGCGTGTTTTACACTCACCCTTTTGTTAATAAACTGTTTAAACTTACTTCTCTGTGCTCGCGTATTTCTGTACCTCAAGGACCCACTGCTTACAAATCCTGGCAAATATTGCATGCAATTATCATCCGGAGGCAACAACGCAAACAACCTGCTTATAACAATATATATTTTATTACTCTCATGTACACAAACTTATTTATACATTGTGAGACCTAACGATGCAGCCTTACCCGTGCTAGGGAAGGGTTTAAATATTGCAGCCGCACCGAAGAGTTTGTCGGTAGTTGATTTTATTAGTTCAATTGAACAGGAAGTTTGCAAACTACCTCTTGACGCTGCAGAGGAGGTTAGGAGGGATGCATGTCGTTTGTCGACTGTAGCTTGTAAACAAAAGAGTAAGGTAATAGCAGCAGAGATTGCTGCTTTATGCTCTCCCAAGTTTGATCCTGAAATTGTTACTTTACCTGAAGACAAGGGCAATAGACATAGGATTATGTACAAAAGATGCAATATTTAATATCTGACTCAGCGATGCTGATCCCACGAAAAGTGTTGAGAGAAAGACCAACAACCTGCTGAAGAAAAGGGGCTTTTCGCAGGACACTGTCAAGAGTCTTGACACCTACGGTGCTGTTCCCCCTAGGTTATATGGCCTTCCGAAAGTACACAAGCAAGGAGTTCCTTTTCGTCCTATAGTGAGCAGTATCGGCGCTCCGATATATCGTGTGGCCAATCATCTTGCTTCTCTGTTAAGCCCACAAGTTGGTCGGTGTGAACATCATACAGGAACTTTCTTAAGTCGTTTGGAGGGTATATGCTTGAATGACTATTATAATTTAGTAAGTTTTGATGTGGTCTTTCTTTTCACTCGTGTTTCTCTGTCTGATTCGTTACGATTAATTGAGGATAGGTTTGGTGTTGAATTACCCAGTCTCTTCCGACGTGTGCTGACATCCACTTACTTTATATTCAATGACCATTATTACGAGCAGACAGATGGAGTTGCGATGGGTAGCCCGTTATATCATGTGATTGCAAGTTTGTTTATGGAAGACTTCGAGGAACTTGCATTGGGATCGGCACCCTTTAAACCTGCCTGTTTCTTCAGTGTTTTGTTGTCTGACCTCATGGTATCGAGAATGTGAATGCCTTTTTAGAACATCTGAACTCGATCCACCCGAACATTCGTTTTAAGATAGAGGTAGAAGACGATGGTTGCCTTCCCTTTCTTGACGTTTTGGTTAGGAGGGAGGTCGATGGGTCGTTGAGACATGCAGTTTATCGGAAATTCTTAAGGTAACCGGGATGAAATCCAGAGAGCGAAAGGCTATTTACAACTCGTACAGAAACCAGACGGCAGTTATGAGTCGAGGGGCATAAAAAGGAAGCAGTGATTGAGAAGTGAGTGAGACTGTGTTGTAAGCTATCCGCACCGTTATTCAATCTGTACTTTGAGCGAGCAGCATAGGAAGCCAGAGAAGTTAGGAGCAGGAATTAAAGTTCAGGGATAAGGAATAAAGACTTCGAGGTTTGCCGATACAGTTTACGGCAAAGTACTTCGAAGAGCAGTTAAACGGAATGAACAGCGCCTCGAAAGGAGGATATAAGATGAACATCATCAAAAGAAAGACAAGAATAATGGAATGTCGTCGAATGAAATCAGGTGATATTGAGGGAACTAGATCAAGAAACGAGACACTAACAGTAACAGATGGGTTTTGTTATATAGGCAGCAAAATAATTGATGATAGCCAAAGTAGAGAGAATGTACTATGTAGACTGGCAGTGGCCAGAAAGCGCTTCTGTAAAAGAGAAATTTGTTAACGTCAGATATAGGATTTATATGTAAGGATATCTCTTCGGAAAGTAATTTTCTGAAGTGTAGCCGTGGATGGAAGTGGGAAATGGACGATAAACAGTTTAGACAAAAATAGTAGGATACTCACGTAACTTATGATGAGGTACTGAACCGAACTGGGGAGAAAAGAAATATGTCGCACAACTTGAGAAGAAGAAGGGATCGAATGATGAGACACATTCTGAGACTTGAAGGGTTCGTCAGGTTACTGGAGGGAAGCGTGCGAGATAAAAACTTTTAGAACCTGGCCGAGAGATGAATACAGGAAGCAGATTCAGAGAGATGTAAGTTCCAGTAGTTATTCGGAGGCCAAGTGGCTTGCACAGGATAGGGTAGCATGTAGAGCCGCATCAGACTAGTCTTCGTAATGAAGACCACAACAACAGGACCCAGCATGAACCCATCTCTACCCAGATCCTGCACTACAAGTTTTCGTATCAGATATCGCATAAAACACGCCAAGCGATGTCACTCCTCTTTATGAATCATGCCATATCATAACAGGATGCTTGAGGGAAACACCCAAATTCCAGCTGTACATTGTTGTTTGTACTGCACCATCAGACATTGGACGAGTTGCTGAGAAGGGAGGAAGTATTGGCATCAACGTCGGCGTTAAACACAACTGTGAAATGACAAAGTCCAAAGAAGATGAAGCATCAGGAAGAGCAGACATCGTCTGACTGTGGATAAACATATCTCCGACTGTGAGCTGTGACCAAACACACAAACCGCCTAGGATCCATGCAAGCGTAAGCCACAAGCACAGGATATGGCCAGTCTTGAGTTATATACACTTTTGGAATAAAACTCCCAACACCTAGAAGGAATTTTGTGACATAAATAAAAGATGGCAGGCGAGTTTCTACAGCGGAAAGATGTCCATTCAAATATCGTGCCAGCTGTGTAAGAGTAGCGCTAGTAGCGCGACTATGAGGATTCAAATCAGATTTGATTGACATACATGCTGTAGTGGTCTTGAAGGTTAGTTACATTTGAGACGGGACATGGTGAGTTGATGTCAGTCGAGAGTGCTTGTAAGACGACGAAGATGCCGCTATCAACACCTCACTGAGATTGAATGAAGTCGTGTAATAGGGCTGCTATACTAAGGAAAGACTTGGAAACAATGTAGCCACTGTACGTGAATGTTGGCAGCGTTGATCAAGAGAATGTACATCACTAGAAGACCGGGCTCTGAAAGGCCATGTTGCACTACCGGGAGAGAAATGTTTGACGTATGGCTGTGGTGCGTCGTACTGCATCTTCAGCAACAATTTGAGTAGCCGTTGGCACCACAACGTATTGTTACAAATCACTTACTTACTGGACAGCTCCGAGACACACGACCTGTACCACACGTTTTACTGACCCCAAACCACAGCCATTTGTGACCTCAGTGGTGACAAACCAGAGCTGATTGGAAGGCAGGGTTGAACTCTGTTTCGTTTTATGATAAAAACTGGTTTTCCTTCACTGTCAGTGAGGCCGTGTGTTGGTGAGAAAAAGCCCATTTGAGGGATTGCAATCAACGTTCCTGCGTGCTAGATACGCTGGAACTCCATCTCGAGTTACGGTCTGGGATGGGATCTGGTATGGCAGCAGGAGGACTCCCGCGGTTTACCGTGCAATCTGTCCATAAATTTGTTCGCCGATCTGGTGATTCGACCTGCTCTGCCATTCATCAATAGCATTCTAGGGGGTGTATTCCAACAGGGTAACGCTCGTCCACATCCATCTCTGTTGCCCAAGATGTTCTACAGCGTGTTGACATGTAGCTTTCGGCTGCTCGATCACCAGACCTGTCTCCAATCAAACACATATCGGTCATTATCGGACGACAACTCCAGAGACATCCACTGTCAACATTATCCGTTCCTCTATTGACGCAAGCATGGAACTTCCCCCACAAACTGAATACATTCCCGAGATTTCATCACTCTGCCTTAATTGCGTTTTGTTGTTGTGGTTTCCTTTCCAGTAGAGTATATACACTAGCTGAGGACCCAGTGCTACCCAGGTATGTGTTTATGTGTTTATTTTCACCCTCTTTCTTTGTCTATTGCTCCTTTTCACTTCCTCTCTGTCCAACTCCTCTACCCCACCTCTCTCTCTCTGATCATATCGTCCAACAACGCCCCTGCCCCCTACCACTGCCCCAGCACACCACTACAACTCTGTGTCCATCTCCTCCCCCCAACTTTTTTACGCTCTACCCAACGGAAAGGCGGTGACTTTTACCCCCACAGTATTTCTTTCAAGATTGCAACTAATATGTGTACCAAATATGGTTGTAATCTTTCCAGGCATTTTGGATGAGCTCTTTACCTGTAAGCATGCCCATGTACGCGAATGTCAGATATATTTCTCATCTATTTAAAATATTTCACACGTACTTGTACACACTTTTCATCCGTATCTTTGGCGAATCCTCCCCCACCTCCTCACCCGCAGTTTCATTTTAGAGCAACTGAATGTTTATGACGTCGTATTTCTCCTCAGCAATTTACCAGTCGTGACCGCAGCCGCCACCGATAATTGGACTGCAGTGAGTACTGTGTTGTGGTTATGCTAATTAGAGCAATTAAAGCCATACGGTGTGAAGATATCAAAGAGTGACCTGTCATGGGAACAACCATCATTAAATTGTAAGGCGAAGGGAGTAACTGCCTCACATTTATGTAAAATTAAGAACATAACTCTTAGTTACAGCGGAAGGCCATAGTGATTGATATTGCTACAGTACCTTATTGATTGCGATAACCATTATTCAGCAGCCAAAACACGGGTACGAAACTACTCCCACAGCAGTATTAGCCGGTCAGCCCCCTACCCTATAAACATAGTCAATGTAACTCATTTATCAGGCTGCTGCTCGGTGATTCGTAATACCCAAATCAGTCGGGAGGGTTTCAACATGCCTTGGTATACGGCAGCTGTATGCTAAATGTGTTAAGAATAGAAGAAACAAATTAAAATGTCATGCGTTTCTCCAAGCATCTCTGTGTTTGACGTCATAAGTACATTCAGCGGCAGACGTCGATACTGTCTGCAAAAGCGTTGCGAATTACGTCAGCAGCAAAGAAGTAATGAATTTAATCGCCTTACATAATGCTCCCGTTTTATATACCTCTACTTCTTTTTGACATCATGTCTCCTGAAGTATGTGTCGCACAATGATATAATTTTTCTGGTATTTCAATGGTATATTGACTACTGTCTGCAAAATATGTCGCGATTACAGTTAGCAGTGAAGAAATAATAAATTTAAAACTCGTGCTTCAAGCGGCAGTTTCACTGAGTGAACAGCGAGAAAGCAATAAGTGATAAGCCTTTTCCCTTTCATCATTTTGTGGACATCACCAGCGAGAATAAGTTTCGTAAAAGTTTGAAATTATCTGTAATGTTTGTTGCAAGGTTCTAAAGTACTCTCACTCTCAAGTACTAGATGACTAAAACCTGGATGTTCAAGCGTCTTGAGTAACACCACCCCTTTAATGTGTTGGTGGTGCTTTTACTCACAGTGATTCTTTTAAATTTCATTGAAATCGGGCTAGTGGTTCACGAGATGTGGAACATACGAACGTACAGTACATACATACAAATACGTACATGAATTTATTTGTACATTATTCTTTTCTGTAGCTTTTATCATAGTTGTTATGCATCTAAAAATAATAAATTAAATGATCTTTGCCATATTTTCTCAGATACACGCTACATCCACAGCTCTCAAGGTTTCTTGGCGTCGTTCAAAAATGGTTAAAATGGCTCTAAGCACTATGGGACTTAGCATCTGAGGTCATCAGTCCCCTATACTTAGAACTACTTATCCCTAACGAACCTCAGGATATCACACACATCCATGCCGGAGGCATGATTCTAACCTGCGACCGTAGCAGCAGTGCCGTTCCGGATTGCGCCTCGAACCGCTCGGCCAAACCGGCTGGCTTTGACGTCATTAATAAATTCTATGCTTGCTATTGTATTTTATACACAATTTTTCGACGACGTATCCAGCTGTCTTCTTAAAGAACAGTGTGTTTTGCTGATATGTTTATTCTCTGCCTGGTCTCCAACCAGATCGTGAACTGGTTTTGGTGGCCCGCCGTTATTTACCGTCGTGTTCAACACCCTTAGAGTGCTACACCCATCGATGCTCACTCCTATTCCAGGTCGCACTGATATTCTGTGATACGCACTGTTTGTCAACATTTCCCAGCTGTAGCGGGTAACATGATCGCTGAGATCTTAATATAGGAATTTCCGACCCCAAAGCTCTACTTACACTGTTCTACTATACCGAGCTCTTAGTTTTTCCTACTTTATTGCCATAGCTTCCTTAATTACGAAATGTCAGAAACTAAGTGTCTGCAACACGATACTGGTGTCGTCGTATTTCATTTCATGATTATATTCCTTTTTCTAATAGCTTTTCCGGCGTAACATATGACAAAGTCGCACGGAATAGTGTACGCTCAAGTGTTTCGGACACTCACTCGTCTTAAACATTAAAAAGAAAACTTCTTATCGTTTTTGACTGGTGCAACATACATTGGATCGCATTCCTTCGCATGAGTCTGCCGATCTTTCGGTGTAATAGGCCAGCACGAGGGAGATAAGCGTAAATCAACAACGCGGCTGAACACACACAACCACACCATTAGTAGAATACATCCCATTATGAACAGCTCAGGTGGAATAAGGACCGTTTTAAAAGGAACTTCACCGGCATCCATGTTGATCGACTTTGGAAAATGAAATGAAATCTGAATTTCCGAATGGAGATTTCAAGCTCATTGTTCCCCTAAAAGGAATCATTGGCGTCCATGTACTGAAACCATTTATAACACTTTATTGAATAAGTAATGATGCTCCTGTTTGTGATAACTGTGTGAAGGATACAGTTCTTGATCTCAAATCTCGCTCTCAATAACAAATTTACCATATTTCTCATTTTGTAGCTACACTGTTCCTATAAATGTACAGCGTTTGTCCTCCTTTCAACGAATTTCATCTCAGCGTTTATTTAGGCTGCCGTAGTTTATGTCTCAGAGTTGCAAGTTTAATTAAAGCGTCATTCTGGCATATTGCTGTTGCTGGTAAGTTGTCTGTCAACTCATTTACGGAGCTCTAACTTAAGGTGCTTAAAGAAATGGTTAAAGCTTAAACATAAAACTTCTCCATTAATTCTCTCTCTTGCTAATCAAATTAAGTTTGCAACAGCTTTCAGAACAAGTAATTAATTCCAATTAAGCTTCGTAATAGTAAGCGTACGTTAATCACTGCTGACCGAGGAAAGTTGAAAATTTATTCTTTATCTCTTTTCAGGTAAGCACAGTGTTCTCAAAACAACGATATAGTAGCAGCAAGATTCCTCTCGGGTAAGTCAGAAATTACTAGTATATCTTTCTTGAATTGTGCTTTACTAGTTGTTTTGTTCCTCCTTTCTTTGCCATATGTATGCACTTTCTCAGCAAGCCTATTTGTTCAGTGTTCATTTCTCGTTTCCGCATAAAAAGCTTAGAGTTTCTCACTTTTACCTTCGTGTTAATCATTTTAAACGTTGTGACACGCCTTGTTTTATTCCGTTCCGAGACTTTACATTAACTCTACAGGATTCATACGCTGCTGGTATGGACAGGAGAAGCAGCATCTCTATATCGGAATAAAATGCCACATTGATTTACAGATTTACGATTAACGTGCAGTAGCTTAATATTTTGGGATCATTGTTTCTCAGTAGCGAGTGGAAATGAATGCGAATGGAGAAGCCGTGTTAAAGTTACTGTGTCATAAATCCAAATGCAACTCATTATTTTCTCTTGACACTTACCATTGCAACACAGAGTATGAAATTCAAAAGCCTATAAATCTACCACGGTAGACACCTCAGACAGAGAAAAGACAGTGCTCACAGTGGCATGCTCGCGCATGCTATCTAAGATAGGCGTACCAAAAGCATTGATTCGTTTTCGAGACGGATGCTGTCGCTATATAGGCAGGTCACTATCAGTTGCATTTTTAAGGAGTTAATCGGTACCCTCTGTACTGTGATATGGCGTTCTTAGCAACACTCTGTTTCACTATTAGCCCTCAGGACAGCTAAAGATGACCATGTCGTTTAATGAATTATTAAGTAGTATCAAAGAGAGTAGCATCTATTGTGCACTCTCCGATCTATGGCGAGTGTAGATGGCGAGTGAGCAGCAGCGAAAAAGGGTAGTGGCGAGCCGTGACGTTAGGTAGAAGAATTCACTTGCAGGAAGGACCCATTTGTGCTTTGCCGTCACGACTTGGTTATGTCACGACCCCCTAGGAGTGAGAGAGCCTCTGAAAATGTCAACAGGGGCACCGAGCAATAGAATTAGAGTCGAATGTTATATATGTTATGTTGGATTGTAAAACTATTTTTGAGCTATCTTATCTGGGAGCTGTGTATTACTGAGCAGTTTTTAGGGAGCAGTCGAACTCATTTAGTAGCTCAGAATAGTTAAAACTGTCTTACAGTAACACCCCGAAAGGACACGAAATCATTAGAAAGGAGAAGTTTGTGCATGACTGTGGGATGGTTTACCCAGGACCACAAAAGCACTGAAGAAAAGCAATCGTATATTTGGAAGATTCAGTAAAGGTAGCTTTCGTTGAGAGAGTGGCAGGTCCATCGCAACTGTGACTTAGCTACCACACGTACCTAAATATCATACGTTACATCGTACACAATAGATGGACATAACTTCATCATTGTAACACAAGAGTGCGGTACCAATAGCACCTGGAGTAATACTCAACTGTTTGCGAGCTACTGAGTGATTTTGTAAAAAAGAGTCTAAGATCAATTTGCCCAGAATAACGCCTCTTTCTGGAAGGTATCATGTACGCCCTTTCCTGAAGTCTTTTCCCGATATCTAGGAGAAATCGAAAACACATGGTCGACCTGGGGCATGGACTCCGATCCTCTCCAATGCAAGTCACTTTGCCACCTATATGACAAGAAGCGTTCAGATAAAATTTAGGTCACCCCAAGACGCCAACTTGTATCTGACAGAACTATCATCACTGAGATCGTCATCGTCATTTGACATCTGTGGGTGGTTGGATGTCTCATCAACCCACATTCCCAGGAGTCGTATTCTCGCTATCCTCTCATCTTCTGGAACTAAACAAATCATTGCCTTCATGTCCTGATGAACTACATTTCATTTTATTTATAGTTTTAATCTATTCTCTCTTTCCAGTTTGTTCCCTGATCTATCCACACGCTTTCCCGATTTCTCTTTGCAACTCACATCATTCGCTCTCCACTAAGCAATCTTTCATATTTGAATTGTTTACGTGTTGATGTCCCACGAAAACGAATCCACACTAGATGTGCACAGTGAATGCAAACTTTGCCATTTCAAACTTAGTTTAGAAACTATGTTTTGTTAACTAGAAACCATTCAGATCCGTCTAATCCTGCTGTATTATTTTTCCCGTTACCGCCTACAACTGAATAAAAAAAAGCAGTCGACGTTTGTAACATTCGCTTCCAATGAATTTATTCTGAATACCTTTACTGATATTATAAATCATATTAATTCTAGTGACAAACTTTTCTTATTGCTGAAATTTATCTGGAATGTTACTAACATTTATAATGTCATAAGCAAAACGAAGCTTTCACAAGCCTGTTTTTTTTTCAGATTAAGAGTTTGGAAACTACCTCCAGGGTTGAAGAGAATAGGTTGGTGACATGGAAATTACTTTCCTGAATCGTCTTCCAGTTCTAAATATCTCGAAATCCTAATGAAATAGCAGCTTAGACATACATACTACTAATAAACCGATGGAAATAGTATTTAGGGTGAATTATCTAGGAGCGAACTTGAGTGGAATGCCTACATAAAAAGAACGTTAAGAACAGTAGATGAAGAACCATAGACAGAATCTTGAGAAACACAAGTGCGCACTTTTCGGGACCATATCCACCACATTCCTTGGCACGATCACATCTACCAGCAGGATAATGCAATCTATCACACAGCTCAGAGCAAACGTGCGTGGTTCGAAGCTCTCCAGGAAGCGTTTACCGTACTCCCCTAGCCACCAAACTCCCAGGATTTAAAACCCGTCAGGAACCTGTGGAATCACCTTAAGCTTTTCGTGCCATGGTACCTCAACCAAGAAAACCAGTTGCTCAAGGACTCAGCATAGCTTTACGTCTATGTCCGTACCTTCCAGAAACCCACTGGCTTGCTTCCTACACGTCTTGCAACTGTCAGCACTTGAGAAGTGACCACATTAATGTAACGGGACAGAGTAGCTGCAGTGATGCACTCACGGAAGCGTTCATAGTTGAATTCCCCATTTTATTGGTCATTACTAGACCCACTTTTGCGTTACCCCTAGATATTATGCAAAATGCAAGATTCTTTTCCGTGACGAAAACACCTCTGCCCCTTCTCGCTCTCTCACCGATCACTGTGATATCTGAACTGACGCCTCAAACGGCACAGGGAGCCTTCCAGATGGCGCAGAACTTGTAACAATTTCTCATGTGACACTCTGCTTCTGGTGTAACTAATGGCAGTGAAGTGATGTGCATCTGCCACTGTATTCTACGGAATCGTCACATAAAGTCGGTCGAAGTGGAGACGAGAGAAATTAAATTTGTGGTAGGTCCTGTAGGACCAAACTGCTGAGTCGATCGGTTCCTAAGCTTACACACTATTTAATCTAACTTAAACTAATTTACACTAAATACAACACAGACACCCCAGCCCGAGGGAGGACTCGAACCTCCGACAGGGGGAGCCACGCGAACAGTGACAAGGCGCCTAAGACCGCACGGCTACCCCGTGCGGCTGAGGAGACGAGACAGAATGGCAGAACGGAGCTACCATATTTGGACGTGTTCATTTTAGAAGTCACCTAATTTTATAATTATGTGGAACTCTTCAGGCTGTAGCCAGCCACGTATTACATTCTTATTAAGCATATTGACTGAGTTAATGATATGATAGGTCGCTCTCGAGTAATGTAAGCGAAATGGAGGGCTTGATTCCCAAAAGGCGTGAGTGGAGATTGCTGTTATTACCCATTCCTGACTTTATTTTGCCATACTGAATCTTCTGATTGGCCTGCAGCTTGTGTTTGAGGTGATTAATGTTTCCTCCGACCCTCTGCAGTTCATTTGCGATGCTGCGATGTATTCTACAGAGCAACTTCAAACTGCCAGTAAATTGGGCGAGGTTGCCCGGACGTCTGTCTGTGGAAAGCGTGCAACTCCAGGCGGCAAGAGAAGCTCGTTTCGTAACGTGGGTGGAGCAAAACCCCACCATTAGGATCCGGCATAAAGCCACCTTTCTCACGTCACCGTTATGAACACAGTCCGCTTGGAGTATAGGCGAAAAATTGAGGCTGGGTTACGACTGGTTAGCGTTCGCAAGCTATAAGGTTGGTGGATAACCGAAAATTATCAGACTATTGAGCATAATGAGCGAGCCATATCTGAGACGGGAGTTTCCCTTGGCAGAGAGATCATTTAGATTGCCTTACATGCAGTTCTGGTGGCAGTGCTAGAGTAAAAGTAGCAGAGCGCGAGGTTATTAAGACAGAGAGAGGTGAAAGAGCCATCTTTGGACACACTTGGAGTGCGGACATTTCGGGGACACTCGGGAGCAAAGAGCAAAGGACAGAAGCCGATGTGACGTGGTACTTAGCAGTCCATGATCTGCTGCAACTTCAGCTCACCTCGTCTCAGTTTAATGTAAGTTTATGCAGCAGTATGGAGAGCGAGCCAGTATTTGCTAACTGATTGTACTTAATATTTGTCGGCGTTCCTATCTGTTTCATCTCTTGGCCAAGACTTTCTTGTTGGTTTTTCATGCATACTTATCCACCTCACTTATCGAAATCAGTTCAACCGTCATGACCAGAAGGACCTCACGTGTAAATTCCATTAGATTCTTCGTAAAGTTTGTTACTACAGTAGTTTCAATTCGTATATGAATTACACCGCCAATCCTCACAGTTTAACATGATTATTTCCATGAACTCAGGTTCCACACTCATTTCTTATAAGAGAGATATTGCTTGCTCTTTTGCCTGATGATAATTTACATTTGATTACCTTATCAACAAATGATAGTGGTTCTAAATTTCTGTTTCGTTTCAGTAGCCATCGTTCAACTGCATTACTTTCTAGTTAATTGATTTAATGCAAGACCCGCAGTTACGCTTCTGTCGGGGCCAACCATCCAGTCCGTTTCCTTGCACATATATGATCACCATGCATGATTCGTAGTGGGGAGACTTGCACATAAAGAGGGAATTCTCGTAGCGTCTCATAGGCTCATTTTTTTAAAATATAGCCTCAACCCCAGTGGCATCTTGTCAACGTGGACTTTCCCACTTTTCTACAAAAAAATGAGTGTCATGACTTGTCAAAAACAATAGATTTTTAACCTGGCAGGATTTTCACTGTCAGTAAATGTAAGTCCATCTCAACAACTTTCCGAGCGACTTTGGTATGCAATGGATATCTGGCTCTGGGTACTTCGCAGGTTATTGCTTACTGCAGAACGTCTTCAGTGGGAGAAACAACACAGGAATTTTACACCAGCTGAGTAGAGGTTTATAGTGCCATCCGACGAGTTACGATTTTGTCTATTTTTCGAGTGCTTCAAGGCGTCGAGTAATCCTACGTCGTAACGAGGCGTTTAACCCACATCGTGTGTATGTTCAGTATCGCCCATAGATGGCTCTGGCCTCTGTCATGTGAACATGAAACAGGATGATTATTTCAACACTCTCGGCGATCAAGTGTTGTCCTTTCTTATACATCTTTACGATGAGTGTGCTTTGGATACACACAATTTCTAAGATGGCATGAGCTGTTTTTAAAGGGTTGTACGCTTACGTTCCTAGTTTGACGAACACCAAGAAACCCCACTGCACCTGGAATTGTTCCGCCAAATCACCAGATCTTAAACTCATACAAAATTTCTGGAAGTATTTGGAACAGCGCGTGAAACGTATGAGTCAACATCCTCGCAGTCTGATAGCATCAAGGAATATAATAATCTATTAGTGACTTCAGTTGGATATGGCGTACCTGAAGAACATTATGGTTCCCTTCCATACCAAACTAATTATGTAGTCGATGTCGGACGCGATGTTACACGGTATCACGAAGTCTCGTGAGGGTGAAAAAGTTTTTGAGCAACATGTTTCTAATACGTGTACTTTCCCTTTGCTGCCGTCCGCAGTACCAATGTAGCAAGAGCGTATTGGCTGATGGTACAAGGCCAGACCAGTTACTCATCCAGACTATTGGCCCTGTAATCACTGATATCTGTTTTCGTGAACCATAAATTGTATTTAGTAAATAATGAGATTCCTTTACCACCCCGTCTTCAGAGATGCGTATGCATTACATTCTGAATCATCATCCGTTCCTATGTTGTTTGTTTGGTCTGTGCTTCTGGCTTCCTTCACATTCTTTCTTACTCAATTATTTCAATCTTCCATCTAAATTTAGAAGTGTTTCTGAGTCGTTCGTAGCATAGGGTATGGGTTAGGTACACTTCAGATAGTATTTGATTCCTTGTTTTGATTTACTTCAGCCTCTACTCTAATGAAGTCCCCTTAAATGTACAATTTATGCTAAATCAGATAGTCTGATAGAATTTCCACTTTACTTCTTGCTCACTTTACTATTCTGTATCTTACCCCTTCGTATTCTACTTTTCCATTTTTCTAAGTTTTAGTTTGTGTTCTTCCCTAGTGAACTGTGATCTGAGTTCCTATTGTAACTTGATGTTCTATTTCGACATGTGGTTCATAAATATTGACCTACTCATGTCTTCTGTGCATAAATATATTGGCGTAATGGATGGCTATATGGAATGCAGCTGTTACAGCGTAATATTTAACGGCAGTGGACACGAACTGTTAACATACACTACTGGCCATTAAAATCGCTACACCAAGAAGAAATGCAGATGATAAACGGGTATTCACTAAACAAATATATTTTGACAAATATATTTTGACATGTGATTACATTTTCACGCAATTTGGGTCCATAGATCCTGGGAAATCAGTACACAGATCAACCACCTCAGGCTTTAATAACGGCCTTGATAGGCCTGGGCATTGAGTCAAACAGAGCTTGGATGGGGTGTACAGGTACAGCTGCCCTTGCAGCTTCAACACGGGACCACAGTTCATCAAGAGTAGTGACTGGCATATTGTGACGAGCCAGTTGCTCGACCACCATTAACCAGACGTTTTCAATTGGTGAGGGATCTGAAGAATGTGCTGGACAGAGCAGCAGTCGAACATTTTCTGTATATAGAAAGGCCCGTACAGAACCTGCAACATGCGGTCGTGCATTATCCTGCTGACATGTAGGGTTTCGCAGGGATCGAGTGAAGGGTAGAGTCACGGGTCATAATACATCTGAAATGTAACGCCCACTGTTCAAAGTGCAGTCAATGGGAACAAGAGGAAACCGAGACGTGTAACCAATGGCACCCCATACCATCACGCCGGCTGATACGCCAGTATGGCGATGATGAATACATGCTTCCAATGTGCGTTCACCGCGATGTCGCCAACCACAGATGCGACCATCATGATGTTGCAAACAGAACCTGGATTCATCCGGAAAGATGACGTTTTGCCATTCGTGCACCCAGGTTCGTCGTTGAGTACACCATCGCAGGCGCTTCTGTCTGTGATGAAGCGTCAAGGGTAGCCGCAGCCATGGTTTCCGAGCTGATAGTCCATCCTGCTGCGAACGTCGTCGAACTGTTCGTGCAGATGGTTGTTGTCTTGCAAACGTCGCAATCTGTCGACTCAGGGATCGAAACGTGGCTGCACGATCCGTTACAGCCATGCGGATAAGATCCCTGTCATCTCGACTGCTAGTACTACGAGGCCGTTTGGATCCAGTACGGCGTTCCGTATTACCATCGTGAACCCACCGATTCCATGTTCTGCTAACAGTCATTGAATCTCGACCGAAGCGACCTGCAATATTGCGACACGATAAGCCGCAATCGCGATAGGCTACAATCCGACCTTTATCAAAGTCGGAAACGTGATGGTACGCATTTCTTCTCCTTACATGAGGCATCACAACTACGTTTTACTAGGTAACGCCGGTCAACTGCTGTTTGTGTATGAGAAATCGGTTAGAAACTTTCCTCATGTCAGCACGTTGCAGGTGTCGCCACCGGCGCCAACCTTATGTGAATGCTCTGAAAAGCTAATCATTTACCTATCACAGCATCTTCTTCCTGTCGGTTAGATTTCGCGTCTGTAGGACGTCATCTTCGTGGTGTAGCAATTTCAATGGCCAGTAGTGTATATAACCCCCTCTCTTTCCCTTCCAGTAAGCCACTTCCGTTGAGAAGAAGTACGTATTTAGTCTTCACTTTCTTAAGTTTGCAAAGTACATGATATCTAATATCAATTAAGGACTTTTTTATTTAATGGAATTTAAAACTGAAATTCCATTTAACGAAAGGCCGAGAAAAATTTAAGCGTGTTGTGGCACAATAGTAGGTTGTGGGAAAAAATAGTGATTTAGGTATTAAAATTAATTATATGTAATTCTTATAACATTAAGAAAGGGAACGTGAACGAAGCATCGAACAGTTCTGACGGAATTATATGTACATAGAGAGTCCGTCAACTATCCATAGCTTCTGTCTCGGTATCTTTGACTGATCTTCGCTTAATGATTTACTGACTTTTCGCCTGCACATAAATAACAACAATCTAAGGATTATTGCAAAATGTATCAATCTTTCGTGATCAAAGCCACCAAGCACCGTCAGTCAGGCCACAGACTGGCATCGAGGACTGACCGACCTGCGTGTCATCCTCTGACAATGGCATCATCCGGATGCAGTGTGGTAGGGTGGGGTCGGCGTACTACACTTCCGGCCGTTGTCGAATTAGCAGACCTGCTGCCGATATTACATGGTAAGTTCGACGGCTATTCCTTTATTAATGTCCGATCGGTCTCGAAATGGAAACCTTAAGATTTCCTTTCATTATTAATTCTGACGGGAACGTGTATGGGTAAGTGCTAGGGAGTTAGCCAACTTATTAAAATAATTAAGCAATTTCTTAAATAAATAATTTTTATAAATACATTAACTTTTTTTGGTGCTCTTGACATTGTCTTCTGTGTAAGGTCCGCTCTGAGTCTTTTACCCGACAGTGGATAGCTCTTCAAACTAAAACTTCTTTTGTCTTACTTGGAAAACATTTACTCATCGAACAAATGGCACTTAATGGACCATTTATGTGAATTTAATGAACACAGAACTTTTCGCCGTTTCAATATGCAGTATTGCTAAGGATGAATTTTAACATATAATGAAACAAACATCAAGTAACATCACTACATTCAATTATCACTCATAAACAATAAATTACATCAGTTGCTTTATGCAACAGCATGCCAGTGCGCCCAATGTGATTGCGCCTTATACGAATAATAGTGGAGGTGAGCCGTATAAATCTGCCGTAATCACAGAAAAACGTCCGTCTTCGCTCGCTCCTAAAACAGAAAAGTGTCGTCCCCTTCACAAAAACAGCTGAGCAACGTAATTCAACTTTTGTTTCTGGGATTGTATCCTAAAGTTGATACAAACGTTCAGAATACTTAATTTTTAATTAATTCATAATTTATTTACAACTTCTAGAATCGTATGTAAATTCTACTTTTGCCGCAGATGTGTCTTTGAAAAACAAGAGTGTAAATCCCACGATGCTTTGCAAAGGCGTATTGAACAACGTCTTTAGTACGCCTCTCGATCGCGTCTAGTCGCTCTTTTCATATCTAAACGTACAATACAGACGTAAAGATGGCTAGAAAATGGAGTCTCCCACCGTTTATGAGTGCCTGCTGAGAGATTTCGCCTGATTTCATGCAGCTCACATGACGCAACTCTCAAGCATTTCCTTTCTTCATGACTTTCAAATGATTCAAATGGCTCTGAGTACTATGGGACTTAACTTCTGAGGTCATCAGTCCCTTAGAACTTAGAACTACTTAAACCTAGCTAACCTAAGGACATCACACACATCCATTCCAGAGGCAGGATTCGAACCTGCGACCGTAGCGGTCGCTCGGTTCCAGACTGAAGCGTCTAGAACTGCTCGGCCACACCGGCCGGCCTTCATGACTTTCTTCACCCACACATTGCAGAGGCAATCAAAATGCTCTTGCACTGTTTTCTATGGGAAGTGTTTTACCGCAACCTATGCGACCCTAATTTGGCCACGTTCACTTGAACCGCTGGCTAAAAAGACAACATTTTGGCAGAGATCTGCAGATCAGTGCATAAAATTGGCGAAAAGCGCATGCGGCTGCTTTCTATGACGAGGGTATTGGAAAGTAGGCACAACGCTACCAGACATGTCTAAGATTGAGTGGCGACCACGTAGAGAACTAGCTGGAAGGCTTAGCCAACTGCAAATAAAATACTTAATACACGAACATCCCTCGTATCTCTTCTGTTCATCATTAAACTGAGTGCACGCCTGCCAGTCTTCCCACCAAGGAAAAAATTTTCTGGCAATACCGGTAATTGAATCCGGATCCTCCGTATGGCATACAGTCACGGTTATCATTCTGCAACAGAGGCAGACCATGGCCACCAACGATCAATATTTTCAGGTCAGTGACGAGTAAAATATAAATGGGGTGTCGATCCAAGAGTGTTGCTCATTACTCTTATGGCACTGTGGGTGCATCTATTGCCAAAAATGTTGTCTATGTGTCGAGAGTATCTGCACACCTGAATAAGATGGACATCGCAGGTAACGAGTCGGCTCGTGCTGTAATGGATTGCCTGTGGCCAGCACTAGTACAGGAACTCTATACCACCTCAGGTAATGCGTCCAACCCCACCTATGCCACCTAACGTGCACCGGTCCATTTCGTCATGTACTGAGAGGATGAAAATGGGAACTGACTCCCGCCACCCATTGTGAGGATCGTGGCCCATCAGGAGATGTTTGAGATGGAGGAAAAGCTTCAGACAAAGGACGCAGTTCCTGGTGTATTTTCATCAGAGCAACAGGTGGAAAGATGGAGAAAAGTACTGGTGAAGGGGATTCCTGTAACAGTGAGCTGCCCTAGTCTGAGTGGCAAACTTTGACCAAGATGAGGCTGAGAGTGCAGTGCTGGAATACCAAAATGTAGAAACGGTGTCTCCCCTCCTCCCGAATGAAGCACACGGTCTGTGCCAATGCGGCGAGCTGCAAAGTCACCGTCACGTGGTGCAGAGCCGTCTGCTGCATGAGCCTTTCACACACCGGAAGTTCTTTCTAGAATTACCAACAAGGCCATTTCGGGCGAAATTTCGTGGAAAAAGTTAGCTTAACCCTTTCATCGTTGATTGGAGTCAAGTATTGTATTAAAGTAATACACAGCTTTGGGAGATGGGACGTCCATATGCAGCTATTCGGACTGAAACTAATGTAATGAACTGTTTTCTTCACTGATCCCTCGAAACGCACCAATGTTGCTTGACGGTTAAATGAGTAACGAATTGTGAATGGACAACCTAAAACATATTCTTCTGCAAAACAATTAATCAAACAATGACTCGTTAGCCCCTACGTGCACCAACACGTATAATAAATTGTAATGGAACAAAATCACAGTTTACAGCGCCTCGGCAATGCGGGGTTGGATTTCTTATATGTTGGCTATAATGCAGTCCAGAGACCACTCAGTTGATCTATCGTATTAAATATACAGAAATGCAGTCACAAGTTCAATAAATGTAAGCAGGAATTTGTCGTGAAATAAAGTTCACTACCCACACTTTTGTTTCCTTTTTTATCTTGGTTTAATTTTCTTCTTTTATTTTAACAAACGGACTCTAACTAAAAAGGTAAAGTGCCATTTATCACATTATTAATCGTTTATTACTGCAGTATTAACAGTCTGAGTGAGGACTTATTTAACCGAACAGCTTCATATGTTTGTGAAAACTTCCGAAGATTTAAGAAAAGTAGTTAAAATTCCTTTAGCGCAAGTCTAAAGTTAAAGTTGCGTAAATGCTAACTAAACGAATGCTTTCAATAAAGTATTTCTGGGTTCGTCACCGCATTGTCAATATGTATAAAACTATAGACGTTTAGGTCCTTGTTGCAAGGTACCTTCTGAATGGTGTTTTTGTCTACAGTGAACAAAGAAGGCACCTTGCAACAAGGACCGAAACGTCGGTAGTTTTATACATATTGACAATGCGGTTACCATCCCAGAAATACTTTATTGAACGTGACAGTCACTGAAGCCTATGCTTATATTTAAAGAAGTACCATTCGCAGATCACTCTCAAAACTAACTTCAGAAAAGATTTTTAAGTTAGACTAGGTCACTAACTTCAAATATTCAAAGCCTACATGTTGAAAATATTTTAGAATACACACCATTGACATACGCTAATCTCACAAGTCCATGACCAAACACTTAGAAATATACTGGGGGTGTAAATTAAAAAACGTATTAAGTCACATTCGAGTTTTATTAAATACACTATGCATTTCAAACCCTGTTGGTCCATCATCAGCAGTAAATCGTCTTAATACGTGAGTTTTAACTTTTTAACACCGTGATAGATTGGTTTCTCCATCCTGTTCATGCATATCACTCCACTCAAGAGGCATCTTTGTAAGCACATTTTTGTGTACGCTATGTAATGAAAACATAAATTTCGAAAAATACAGAAATATAGGAGCAAAAGTCGTTATAGTTACAGAAGTATATCTAATAAGCGGTAAGAAATATATTCGGCGAGGTGTTCTCGGGTTGAGAACGTAAAACTCAGGTAGACGCGCAACACACAGCTTACGACTAATTACTGTACCTGAATTTATGAAGGAGCGAGAGCATGCTGTGAGAAAAAAGTGGGCGGAGGGCTATGGCTACGTGCTAGGTAATTCCGTGGCTGCAGAACCAGCGCTGACACGAGCGAAAACCTGTGTGTGATTGATTATCGACGCCCCGCCAGCCACGGACAGTGGGGATAAAAGAGAGAAAAATGAATGCAAGCCGGTCGGCAGTAATTCATCCGGGTAGCTCGTAAAAATGGCGAAACGTATTTAACGCTTCAGTGGCAACTCATTTTTTTGGGAGGTTGTCTACCTAATTATGATTAAGCAGTGGTCCAAACAACTGGAGGTAACTGGAATAGGGTAAAATGTGAGATCACTTTGTGGACATCTAAATATCACTGAACAGTATAAGAATTAGAAAAAAGTATTCCCCAATGCCATTGTATGTATTAGTGGACTGACTCTGAATCTCTTTTAATTCGCGAAAGTGATATTTATTGGTAAAATAACACTAAGGTTCATGAAAAAATTGTTAAGTCCTTCGTGGCCACTTGCTGGCACATTGCTAGTTGGCTTATGTCCCCCGATCTTCGGTCGACGTTTGGGTGTAACGATTTTCCTGTCTTTCTTAGGAGAACAATAACTTCTCATGCGAGATCACTATAAAAAATCTTTACTGTAGATAACTGGTTTCTGTAAAACTAAGTTACCAACTTCAGAGCTTCATCAAGGCTATTGCAAACATCTTGTGCCATGTACACAAAAAACCTTTGCATTGACTTTCCAGGTACATAAAACATGCAATGAGTGATATGTTAGCACGTCAAAATTAAAATTACTATGTACATCACAGTTCACCAAAACATCGTTCCTATAACATAACATGTCATTCCTACCAGGGTGCCACAACACTTACTTTCGCCAGAACGACGGACTCGTATTGTCAAAGATACGTCCTATACTGCTGGTGTTGTGTCGGACGGCAACATCATTGACATACCTCTGCGCCGCAGACAAAACGTACGCCTCATCAGAATCACTGTGTGACACGGAACGTGAAAGCTACCTAGCACCATCTATGCCATAACATACCGACTACACACTGATCAGCCAGAACACTATGACCGCCTACCTAATAGCCAGTATATCCACTTTTGTCACCGATAAAAGCGTCTTCGCGTCGTGGAATGGAAGCATTGAGGCCTTGATGTATCGCTGGAGGGAGAGGGAGAGGTGGACTCTGACGCCACATTCAGTCACATCCCAGATGTGTTCGATTGGACTTAGGTTTAGTGAGTTGGGGTCGCCTTCCGACATGGCCCATTATCTTGTTGAAAAATGCCACTGCCATCGGGAAACGTAATCATCATGAACTGTTTCACGTCGTCCGCAACCTGTGTACGATACTCCTCAGTAGCCATGGTTCCTTGCACGAGCTCCACGGGAACCATGGACGCCCACGTGAATGCTCTCCAGAACATAATGGAGCCGCCGTTAGCTTGTCTGTGTCTCGCAGTGCAGGTGTCAATGAGCTGTTCCCCTAAAAGACGACAGATTCACGCCATCTTATCAGCATGATGAAGAAGGTATCGGGATTCTTCACATAATGTCATGCTCTGCGCTGCGTCAAGGATCAGTACAGATGGTCACATGCCGATACATCGTTGTAGCCGACGCCGTGGTGTTAACTTGGACATATGCATGACTGCACTGTGTGTTCAGACGCGTCTGTACTCTGCCCAGCACTGAAGTCTAATGTTAGTTCCGCCACAGTTCATCCACTGTCCTGTTTTACTAATCTGCCCAGCTTACGTCGTCCGACATCTGTAATGAGGGGTAGCTGCCCAACCCCACAACGTATGGAATTAGTTTCACATTGGTATGGCCACGTGTTGAAGACATTCACCACAGCAACTCCTACAGCACCCGACAAGTCGTGCAGTCTCCAAAACACTCGTACTGAGCCCGTGAGCCATCACAATCTACCCTCGGTCCAAGTGAGATAGATTGCGCGTTCCCCATTCTGCACACGGACAGCACGTTCGCTGATACTACATGCGCCATGCGGGTGTCTGACTGGCAGCTATTCCGCGCCAGGTGACGCTGCTATCGTCTGGATCGGTTTATGTCGCTAGTAGGTCGATGATAATAATGTTCTGACTCAAAATTGTTAAGGCTTTCGTGGCCACTTGTTGACAAACTTCCTATTGGCTTCTGTCTCGGGTTCTTCGGCCGACGTTCATCTAATGATTTTTCTGACGTTTCTCCAGCACGAGTGGCTGGCATTGTCAAAGCTTCACCCTCCATTGCCGGTGGTGAACTGGAGGCGAGCTCGCGGCCGCAGACTGTACCTGGCGCGCCAACGTCCGAGGGCTTCTCCGCGGTCATTTCCAGTGCGGTTCTCCTCTTGCTACCTGCGACGGTCCTTCGCTGCAGTACGGGAAGCCAAGATCCGTTTACCTTAAGGCTTTCCTCTTTCTTGTTGAAACTGTTCGCGTGTTTTTGGATTTCTACCGCTTCTCTGAACAAGCGCGTGTGATAGTGTTCCTCTACAGCCAGAACTTCCGTGTCGGCGAATTTTATTACGTGGTCGGTCTCATTCAGTGCATGCTCTGCCACGGCCGATTTCTCCACCTGCCCCAACCTGCAATGTCGCTTATGCTCTTTGATCCTGGTGCTAATTGATCGTCCAGTCATTCCGACATAAACTTTTCCGCATGTGCATGGTATACGGTATATTCCCGACATTGCAAGTGGGTCTCTTTTCTCCTTCGCCGGTCTAAGACACACTTTGATCTTCCTTGTCGGTTTGAAAATCGTCTTTACGCCGTGTTTGCGCAATGTACGACCGATTCTGTCCGTCACTCTGGGAATGTATGGCAGAAAGGCCGTACCCGACATTTCTTTTTCTGGTTCCTTACTTCGCCGAGTGTTTAGCTCTGTTACACTCCTAATGTAATTTGTGGAGGACCCATTGCTCCTCAGAACAGTTTCCAGGTGTTGCATTTCTCGTTTGAGGTGTTGAGGCTCACATACTCGTCCTGCTCTCGTTACGAGCGTACTAATCATGCCTCTTTTCTGGCTCGGGTGGTGGTTTGACAGTTTGTGCAGGTATCGGTCCGTGTGTGTCGGTTTTCGATACACGCTGTGTCCCAGGTTTTCGACGTCCCTTGTGACCAGCACATCTAGAAATGGCAATTTCTTGTCATTTTCGACTTCCATGGTAAATGTTATGTTGGCATGGAGGCTGTTCAGGTGTCTTAGGAAGTTACCGAGCTGTTCTTCACCATGGCTCCACACCACGAGAGTATCATCGACGTACCTGTACCACACCTTAGGTTTGCAAGTCGCCGAGTACAGTGCCTGTGCTTCGAATTGTTCCATGAAGAAGTTGGCCACCACTGGACTGAGAGGACTACCCATGGCGACGCCTTCCAGCTGTTCGTAGAAATCTCCATTCTACGTGAAACAGTTCGTGGTGAGACATGCATGGAGGAGCTTTTTGATGTCTTGCGGGAACATGGAACCGATGTGCTCCAGATCGTCACTGAGTGGCACTTTCGTAAATAACGAAACAACATCAAAACTGACCAGGATGCCGTTTGGCGCAAGTTTCAGTTTCTTCAGCTTCTCAATGAAATGTCCTGAGTCCTTAATGTATGTGTCGGTCTTCCCCACGTGTGGCTGGAGCAGAGAGGCCAAGTATTTTGCCAGTTTATACTTTGGTGAGCCAGGAGCGCTAGCGATCGGTCTCAGTGGAACGTTGTTCTTATGGATCTTGGGTAATCCATACAGCCGAGGTGGTAGGGCTTCTGTATTGCGCAGGTTTCTCTGTCTGTCCGCCGGCAGAGAAGACGCCTTGATTATCGATTCGTATTCCGAGTGATACGCTCCGTCGGATCTGCGCTTAGTTTTCGGTACGTCGTCGGATCTAATAGGTCTCGGATCTTTTGCTCATAATTTTCGGTCTTCATTACGACTTGACAAGCTTTGACAATGCCAGCCACTCGTGTTGGCGAAACGTCAGAAAAATTATTAGATGAACGTCGGCCGAAGAACCCGAGACAGAAGCCAATAGGCAGTTTGTCAATGTTCTTACTCATCGTTGTGTATGTTTGCCACATGCGAAACATTTGGCTTTGGGGCACGGGCAATGAGCCCTGTCGTGTGTTGTAAATCAACGCTGGAAAAACTTCCCTGATGGTTGGCTGATTCAGTGGAGAGGACTAAACAGCGAGGTCGTCGGTCTCGTCGGATTATTGAAGAATTAGAGAAATCACGGAAAACCTAAATCAGGATGGCCGGATTCGTGTCTTAACCGCCGTCCTCCCGAATGCCAGTCCAGTGTGCCGCTAACCAATGCACCGCCTCGCTCGAGGTACTTCCCTGATTGTGCGGGCTCCGCCGTGGTCTGACGATGCGATTGGTTTGCACATAACTCAGACGTCCGCTGGCGCTTGACCTGACCGGTGGGAGGAGGGGCTGGTGGCCGGAGGAGGGGAGGGTCTGCCCTCAGTTACATCGGCAATGTCCTGTGACTCAGTAATTGACAATACTGTGCTGACACGCAAACGTCCAGATGTCAGACACTCAGATCCGTGCCAAACGTTGTACGTAAATAGACGATCAACCAAAACATCGAATTAGGTCGTGTCATGTGTTGTCGCCAAAGTAGAACATGCGTAAACGGTAATTTGAAATAACACCAGAACTGCGGAGCATGGGATAGGTGCATCTGTGAGTGATAGTTTTTGAGATCACGCATGGGTGAGTTGATACAGCGTGAGGTAGTCGTGCTAAGAGATTCTCGTTCAAACCCATCTGATGTGCGGACAGCAGCTAAAACACCTACTTGGGCATCATCCTTTGTTGCATGTCGTGATTGACGTTTCACATGTGGCTTAACACTTCCTGTTTCCTTAAATAACGTAAATATCCGGAGAACTGTCCAGAAAGTTGGATGATGTCGTTCAGGATACCGAGCAGCGTACATAGCACATACCCGTTGGGCATTTTGATCACAATAACCATACATCAACATGATATCGACCTTTTCCGCAATTGGTAAACGGTCCATTTTAACACGGGTACTGTATCACGAAGCAAATACTGTCCACACTGGCGGAATGTTACGTGATACCATGTGCTTTCGTTCTTTGTAGCTTTGTCGTGTGATGCTTATTTCGTGAGATATTTGGCCCGGTCACTATCAATGGACCAGCCCGTATATCATATAGTAGTGGTGTCAGGAAGCTTCCTTGAGGTAAGCTATTGTTTTGTCTCATGCACCTACAGTCCTTGCCAGTAAGGCTTAAGTAGAATCTCCTCTTGCCAATACAGTGGTAACCGATGCGGTCACTACCCGTGGATCACGGGGTTGCGGGTTCGATTACCGGCTTGTTGGGCATTTTCTCTGCCCAGGGACTGGGTGCCTGTGTTGTCCTCATCATTCCATCATCACTCTTGAAAGTGGCTAGATTTGACTGTGTACAGATTGGGAATGTGCACGGATGCTGAGGACAGCCCAGTCGAGCGCCCCACAAACCAAACATCATGATCACCATCATCGTAGCGGTCAGACGGTGCTCTTACGTTACATGATCAAATTCAATCGACAGCTTTCTATGGCTAAGTGTGTGATATGTGTCTGTCACGCTGACGAAGACCAATCCAAATATCTTGTTAAAATCCGACCTCGATACGTGGCCTTAGTTTCAGAAGATATCCAGCATGATTTCCCAGGCCGGAAACCAGCTTTCCCGTTTACTGACATAGTGTCAACCCTGCTGATAATGTCCTGAAAAATCAGTTTCATTACTTCGTTAACATTCTCCCCTGCTATGGGTCCAATGATTTTTTTCTGTCTGTTTCCTGCTTTTCTTTCTGTTTAAAATTCTGTATATGAGTGGTAAATTCCCTGGATCCATTCCCTGTAGATGTTGGTTACATTTCTTCTTGTTTCCAACCAGTCTTTCTTTTGTACTCCAAATTTTCAACTCCTTCGAATATCTTCATTTCGCATTCCCTGTAGATGTTGGTTACATTTCTTCTTGTTTCCAACCAGTCTTTCTTTTGTACTCCAAATTTTCAACTCCTTCGAATATCTTCATTTCACATTTTATCTGCTCTGTAACATCCATTCGCTGCTCTCAGAAATCTCATTTCCATTCCTCTTATTCGTTTTTCTTGTTTTTCATTCAATATCCACGATTCCGTTCGATGGAATAGTGTTGCAAAACATCTGTTGTATAAAATTTAAATCGTGTTTCTCTCCGTATGTTGTGACCTGAAACTCCATTTCTGTTCCACAGATACTTATAAATCTATTTAATTTAATCTGCATATCTTCTTAGTATTCATACGATGTTTTACAGCCATGTTAGTTAAAGTATTTTACCTGTCCAATAGGTGTAATCTTAGTATTCACTAAATGTTTTCCACTGCATGCCACACACCTGAATGTACTAGATTTAATATTATCCTTCACATATTTCATTTAGTTTATAAATTCCTTTTTGTTAATCGCTCTTTTGTTGATAGCCTTACTTTAGCTTTATCGAATTGCTTAGTTTTATCCCAGTGTTTATAACAGACTTCCGTCTACGAAGCTCATTGTCAACGTACTGAGGACTGTAGGATGTAAACTATGGTCTTGTCGCACTCCCTCATTTATTTGTATACCTTTTACATTTAAGATTACTGACGTTTTTTATATAAATTTTTGATAGTTGTTAATTGCGTTCCTTTACTCCCCATAATTTTTTCTAACCACATTATCGGAAGCCTTTTCAAAATCTTCAAAATAATACGTCGTAAAATAAAAACTACATCTGTCGTTGATCGTTCCTTTTTAATTCCGAACTTTTCTTTCACTAGCAAACATTCTGTTATTTTTCTTCAGTCTCGTGTTTAAAGTTCTAGTGTGATGCTTATATGTCGTCTGGATTAAGCTTATCCCTCCATACTTTTCAAATATATGTCGTCCCACTCTTTATTCATCGATCTCACGCAACGCTCGTATTTTAGATCTTACCTCAGGCACATACTTCTCTGGCTGATTAGACATATTTGCAGTGCCATTTCTCTACATTGCACCAAGTCATGCCTTATTCATGTATGAACAACTATGAAACTATTGACGATGGTATCAAATGAAAACAGCAAAACGAATCTTTCTTCCGATCACAACCTACACTCCTGGAAATTGAAATAAGAACACCGTGAATTCAGTGTCCCAGGAAGGGGAAACTTTATTGACACAATCCTGCGGTCAGATACATCACATGATCACACTGACAGAACCACAGGCACATAGACACAGGCAACAGAGCATACACAATGTCGGCACTAGTACAGTGTATATCCACCTTTCGCAGCAATGCAGGCTGCTATTCTCCCATGGAGACGATCGTAGAGATGCTGGATGTAGTCCTGTGGAACGGCTTGCCATGCCATTTCCACCTGGCGCCTCAGTTGGTCCAGCGTTCGGGCTGGACGTGCAGACCGCGTGAGACGACGCTTCATCCAGTCCCAAACATGCTCAAAGGGGGACAGATCCGGAGATCTTGCTGGCCAGGGTAGTTGACTTACACCTTCTAGAGCACGTTGGGTGGCACTGGATACATGCGGACGTGCATTGTCCTGTTGGAACAGCAAGTTCCCTTGCCGGTCTAGGAATGGTAGAACGATGGGTTCGATGACGGTTTGGATGTACCGTGCATTATTCAGTGTCCCCTCGACGATCACCAGTGGTGTACGGCCAGTGTAGGAGATCGCTCCCCACACCATGATGCCGGGTGTTGGCCCTGTGTGCCTCGGTCGTATGCAGTCCTGATTGTGGCGCTCACCTGCACGGCGCCAAACACGCATACGACCATCATTGGCACCAAGGCAGAAGCGACTCTCATCGCTGAAGACGACACGTCTCCATTCGTCCCTCCATTCACGCCTGTCGCGACACCACTGGAGGCGGGCTGCACGATGTTGGGGCGTGAGCGGAAGACGGCCTAACGGTGTGCGGTACCGTAGCCCAGCTTCATGGAGACGGTTGCGAATGGTCCTCGCCGATACCCCAGGAGCAACAGTGTCCCTAATTTGCTGGGAAGTGGCGGTGCGGTCCCCTACGGCACTGCGTAGGATCCTACGGTCTTGGCGTGCATCCGTGCGTCGCTGCGGTCCGGTCCCAGGTCGACGGGCACGTGCACCTTCCGCCGACCACTGACGACAACATCGATGTACTGTGGAGACCTCACGCCCCACGTGTTGAGCAATTCGGCGGTACGTCCACCCGGCCTCCCGCATGCCCACTATACGCCCTCGCTCAAAGTCCGTCAACTGCACATACGGTTCACGTCCACGCTGTCGCGGCATGCTACCAGTGTTAAAGACTGCGATGGAGCTCCGTATGCCACGGCAAACTGGCTGACACTGACGGCGGCGGTGCACAAATGCTGCGCAGCTAGCGCCATTCGACGGCCAACACCGCGGTTCCTGGTGAGTCCGCTGTGCCGTGCGTGTGATCATTTGCTTGTACAGCCCTCTCGCAGTGTCCGGAGCAAGTATGGTGGGTCTGACACACCGGTGTCAATGTGTTCTTTTTTCCATTTCCAGGAGTGTATTAACTGATAACTCAGCGGTAGGTAAGGCTAGTGCTTTTTCACGCTATATACACTCCTGGAAATGGAAAAAAAAAACACATTGACACCGGTGTGTCAGACCCACCATACTTGCTCCGGACACTGCGAGAGGGCTGTACAAGCAATGATCACACGCACGGCACAGCGGACACACCAGGAACCGCGGTGTTGGCCGTCGAATGGCGCTAGCTGCGCAGCATTTGTGCACCGCCGCCGTCAGTGTCAGCCAGTTTGCCGTGGCATACTGAGCTCCATCGCAGTCTTTAACACTGGTAGCATGCCGCGACAGCGTGGACGTGAACCGTATGTGCAGTTGACGGACTTTGAGCGAGGGCGTATAGTGGGCATGCGGGAGGCCGGGTGGACGTACCGCCGAATTGCTCAACACGTGGGGCGTGAGGTCTCCACAGTACATCGATGTTGTCGCCAGTGGTCGGCGGAAGGTGCACGTGCCCGTCGACCTGGGACCGGACCGCAGCGACGCACGGATGCACGCCAAGACCGTAGGATCCTACGCAGTGCCGTAGGGGACCGCACCGCCACTTCCCAGCAAATTAGGGACACTGTTGCTCCTGGGGTATCGGCGAGGACCATTCGCAACCGTCTCCATGAGCTGGGCTACGGTCCCGCACACCGTTAGGCCGTCTTCCGCTCACGCCCCAACATCGTGCAGCCCGCCTCCAGTGGTGTCGCGACAGGCATGAATGGAGGGACGAATGGAGACATGTCTTCTTCAGCGATGAGAGTCGCTTCTGCCTTGATGCCAATGATGGTCGTATGCGTGTTTGGCGCCGTGCAGGTGAGCGCCACAATCAGGACTGCATACGACCGAGGCACACAGGGCCAACACCCGGCATCATGGTGTGGGGAGCGATCTCCTACACTGGCCGTACACCACTGGTGATCGTCGAGGGGACACTGAATAGTGCACGGTACATCCAAACCGTCATCGAACCCATCGTTCTACCATTCCTAGACCGGCAAGGGAACTTGCTGTTCCAACAGGACAATGCACGTCCGCATGTATCCCGTGCCACCCAACGTGCTCTAGAAGGTGTAAGTCAACTACCCTGGCCAGCAAGATCTCCGGATCTGTCCCCCATTGAGCATGTTTGGGACTGGATGAAGCGTCGTCTCACGCGGTCTGCACGTCCAGCACGAACGCTGGTCCAACTGAGGCGCCAGGTGGAAATGGCATGGCAAGCCGTTCCACAGGACTACATCCAGCATCTCTACGATCGTCTCCATGGGAGAATAGCAGCCTGCATTGCTGCGAAAGGTGGATATACACTGTACTAGTGCCGACATTTTGCATGCTCTGTTGCCTGTGTCTATGTGCCTGTGGTTCAGTCAGTGTGATCATGTGATGTATCTGACACCAGGAATGTGTCATTAAAGTTTCCCCTTCCTGGGACAATGAATTCACGGTGTTCTTATTTCAATTTCCAGGAGTGTATTAAATATACGTTGTAAAATGTACCAAAACTTTTATAATTCCTGTAGTTCGTACTTTATGCTGGTTTCTATATATATAATATAGGAGTGACAGAGAGGGAGAGCATTTACCAGTTTTGACAACAGAACACAGATATGAACATTTTTAACCCTGACATGACAAATTCGCATTTTAACACTTCTCTAAGCTATGGCTTTACATTTCATTTACTTATATCTCGTATCGTTTCCTATTTATTGGTGTTAAAGATCCATTTTTACCTCGTAGATGTAAACAGTTTCAAAAGAACAGTTATTTCAAATTATCATTGACTTCTACATTTATAATTGTTTTATGACTCCATCCTGTTCTCGGTACATATGCTACTGTTATATGTTTTAGGCTTTTACTGAAGTTCTTCTTTAACATTGGATCAGAGCACAGCGAATACTAAAGTTACATGTACTTGGATTTATCCACGAGGCTTAATCTACTGAGCACGGGAAGTTGTTAGCCCATTTCTTGTCGGCCTGCCCGCCGCAATCACAGTCGCTTGGACGGATAGGAGAAAAATGCCCCGCTAATCGCACAAAGGATAAATTTTTATTTGATGGTGCAAAAACATGCTGTATATTCATGTGTGTGTAAACGTTTTACACCCAAGTTCGATGTCTAAGTTTTTCGGTTTAGGCAGAGTAGTTTTATGTCTGACTCATGTTGCCGTCTGATCCTCACACGTTTATTGCTGAAAACGGTCGCTGCACTGGCGTCATTTCGGCGTAGCTCTCATAATTCCATTCCGTTCTCAGCTGAGGCTGCTGATTGCCTATTAATAATTCATGACACGAACGGCAAAACACACAAGTGGGTCTTGAGTACTGACAAGAACGAAGATCGATGAGAATCACGCTAAGAGTAGTCCTCCTAATGACTGAAAATTGTAGCGTGAAGAGAATGCCGTGTCACTAGAAAGTTTTACCTTGACAGCGCCCTATTTCACCGTGTTATATTTACCGACTTTATAATAATGTGAGACGAGACGACATTAATGTGGTCACTGCAGCCCAACTGCAGTAGGTCTACAAAGTATCCTACTAAAAATATCGAATATCTGTGACACAACTAATTTTTATCAGCTGGATATTTGGAATGTGAAGGTACAAAGTGTATGAAAGAGATCTAATTTCGTGAAATAAGTTTCTCAATGATCCCCTGCACCCTATGTTGTCGGGGTATGATTTTGCAGATAACGCAGAGTCACTTACAAAATATATTTGATTCTAGGAGCTCGAGCCGCCTAACAAGGTCATTTTTACGACGAGACTTGGCACCTATTTCATCACCAGTAGTGACTGCTAATGGGGTTGGTCCCAAACTCATCGCGAGTGTTAATAAGTTTGCTGGAGCTATTATATAAACAGACTGATGTCAACAGTTAGCGGTGCCATTTGACGTCCAGTTTTGGGAACATGTAGGACATAATAATAGTCATTATGTACTTTGTGGCGTCCATGGTGATGTAGCGTGAGATAAATGTCTTGTGGAATTGGCGAGGTATTCAGTTCTGATCTGAATATTCAAATCCCTGTTTCATCAAAACATTTAGGCATGATGAAGGTATCCTTTCTTTCACTTTGAGACAGCTGATTTGTAACAACAGAACACTACTTATTAACCACAAAACGAATTAGCGTGCCAATGAACTAGATGAACTGAATCCAGTTTCCGGCTCAATCAGGTTTGCTTAGGTTTTCGACAATAATCCTACCTCATATAAGGCGATCACCAAGCGGCTTCTGTAGAACCGCGCACAAATTCCTAGTTATCCCTAGTCTCTGATAGTCTCGACACCGAAACTTTCGCGTCCTACCTTTCTTCTCCACTATTTAAAAGTATCATTACTAGAAAAACATCTGTACGGGACAACATTGATACTATGATTACAAATGTTAAATGGGACAGTCTTTTTACGAATGTGGCTCCAGCGATGGAAGAAACCAGAAATTAAATTTACATGTCGATGCTACATAGTAAATTATTACAAGGTGGTTGTATAGATTTCCCTATTCCAGTCTTCTATTGATGTCCATACACACACACAGGTTGAAGGCATTCGACCACGATATATAACGAGGAAGAATCTAATCTTCTGGAGCATATATCAGGTGCCTCCCCTAAACGCCGTCAGGCGCATTTTCTCTAGTATTCCGGCACATATTTACAGTTTAGTTTTTTTGCATTGTGAGGTTGGAGTCAGCCGATACAGTTCCTGCTCCTCATATCTTTAATGTGACACCCAGAAAGCGTCGGTTTGATTCCCATTAGAAAGAAACTAGTGTTTAAATAGGTATTTCATCATCTACATCGATACTCCGCAAACCACCGTACGATGCGTGGCGGAGGATACCCTGCCACTACTAGTCAAATAGAACGAGAGGAAAACAGCGGTGTATATGCCCCCGTATGAGCCCTAATTTCTCGTATCTTATCTCCGTGGTCCTTACGCGCTGTGTTTGTTAGTGTCAGTAGAATCTTTCGGCAGTCAGGTGAAAATGCTGGTTCTCTAAATTTTCTCAGTAGTGTTTCTCAGAATGAACGTCGCCTTCCCTCCAGCGATTCCCATCTGAATTCCCGAAGCATCTCCGTAAAAGTTACGTGCTGTCAAAAACCTACCGGCAACAAACCTAGCAGGTCGCCTCTGAATTGCCTCGATGTCTTCCTTAAATCCTCTTGCGGATCCCAAACACTCGAGCTCCAGCATCCTATGTGCGGCCTCCATAACAACTGAAGCACTCTTTCCTTAAATTCTCCCAGCAGATCGAAGTCGACCATTAGCCTTCCATACCACGGTCCTCACGTGTTCGTTCCATTTCACGTCGCTTTACAAAGTTACTCCCAGATATTTAAACGACTTGAGTGGCATACCGGGCCTACCGGGACCATCCGGACCATCCGTCATCCTCAGTGGAGGATGTGGGTAGGAGGGGCGTGTGGTCAGCACACCGCTCTCCTGGTGGTCATGATGGTATTATTGACCGAAGCCGCTACTATTCGGTCGAGTAATTCCTCAGTTGGCATCACGAGGCTGAGTGCACCCCGAAAAATGGTCCCCCTGCGGGTTCGGGGGTAAGAATAGGCCCGCGGTATTCCTGCCTGTCGTAAGAGGCGACTAAAAGGAGTCTCAAACGTTTCGGCCTTCTGTGATGGTCCCCTCTTGGGTTTGACCTCCTTTTTTCTTCCAAATTTCCGTCGTCAGTGCGTGCCATTTGGGGAAGGACACCTTACGTGGTGTTTTTGTATTGGTCCATCATGCTCCATCATCTTGCATGTTGCCTATTGTCGTGGGGGGGGGACTACGCCCAACATCTTCTGGGTGGTCTCCTCCTCGCCTTGTGCGCACTCTTCTTCTTAGCGCCTACGACAACTGTGGACCCTTTAAACACCTAAAATCCAGCACGGTAGCCAGTCCGTTGTGGTGGGGTCGTCATGTACCCTCTTGGTGGTAGCCCCCTGACCACGCAGGGATCGCACTACAGATGCCTGAGCTGTTTCCTCCCCATGCATGCCAAGGAGTATGTGCCCATCTTGTCTGGGGCACGGGGACTCCGGGCAACGGGATATCGGCCAGGTACCCGTTGCTTTGGCTGGGTGGCGCCCTTGGGGAGAGCCCTCGTTCGGAGTAGGTGGCATCTGGGCGGATGTGGCGCAATGAAGCGCAATAAATCACATCAAGCTGGTGGTCGCACGGCCACCAGCGTCTCTAAGCGAGGTAGAGTCGACTTCGATGCTGCGCAGTATGACCCTCAGACGTTCCCCTCGTTGGCTGCGCCATGGGAGGGACGCCGATCTAGTGCTAAGCGGGAGCCTTACGTACCGCAATACCTTGTCTGCAGCAGGACTGATGGTGACTCCTTTCTTCCGACGAAGCCTATGTTTTTTGTGGAACACCTGGAGGATAAGTTTGGGGAAGTGGCGGGGTTGTCAAAAATGAGGAATGGGTCCATCCTCCTCAAGACGTCCTCCCCAGCCCAGTCACGAGCGTTGCTCTTGTGTGATAAGCTGGGTGACGTCCCTGTTACCGTCACTCCCCACAGTAGCTTAAATATGGTCCAGGGGATTATTTACCATCGTGACCTCTTGTTGCAATCCGATGACGAGCTGAGAGCCGACTTGGAACGACGTGGTGTGCATTTTGTCCGTCGTGTCCATCGAGGACCCAAGACAAACAGGGTGGCCACCGGTGCCTTTATCTTGGCCTTTGAGGGTGATGTCTTGCCCGAGAAGGTCAAGGTGATGGTTTACCGTTGCGACGTCAAGCCATACGTGCCTCCCCCGATGCGGTGCTTCCAGTGCTGGAAGTTTGGGCATATGTCCTCCCGTTGCCCATCCAGCGCTACATGTCGAGATTGCGGACGCCCCTCTCATCCTGATTCTCCATGTGCACCTCCGCCTGTATGTGTTAACTGTGGGGAGCACCACTCTCCATGCTCGCCGGATTGCCCCGTTCTTCATAAGGAGCGGAAGATCATGGAATTTAAGACCCTGGACCGGCTTACTTATCGAGAGGCTAAACAGAAATATGAAAGGTTGTACCCTGCTTCCCTTCGAACATCTTATGCTGCAGCCACGTTATCGTCGCCCGCACGGGCGACGGTTGTCGCTTCATCTGTGCCGCCTTCAGTGGGCCCTCGGGGCCATGTATCTCTGTCTGCCCCCCTCGTGCCTGGGGGCAAGCCTTCCTCTCTTGCCCCCTTAGCAGTTGGGGGCAAACCCTCTTCTGTCGCTCCCCCCAAGCTTACTTCGGGAGTGACATCTGCTTCACAACCGGGAGGCTCGATTCCTCCCCCTCCTTCTCCGGCGGCGTTGCCTCCGCCGGTTCCTCTCTCGCGGAAGGGGTCCCTCGGGGCTCTCCCTTCCTCCGTTTCTTCTCCTTCCCAGCCAGATGTCAGCCAGTGGCTGAAGGTTCCGCCACCTGCTGGTCGTAGGGCTTCTGCGTCGTCGTCAGCCTCCGACGCTCCTTCAGAGAAGCTCTCCCAGCCCTCTCACCCTAAGGGCAGACGCGAGAAGAAGGAACGGACTGTGTCCAAGAAGAAGGACGTTCCGACGGTTTCAGCACCGCCTGCTGTACATAGTCCTGGCTCCGGGGATGAGGTGGAGATCCTCGCCTCTGCCGCGGATCTCGCCCTCACGGAACCCTTGGGGGCCTCTCCTATGGACTCAGCTGACTCTCCCCCAGTGGCGGCAGTTGGCTCTGAAGCGCTGTCTGCCTCTTAGTCGCATTCACGCCCTCCCAGTCCCTTCCTGCTTCCATTCTCCAATGGAACTGCGGCGGTTATTTCCGCCACCTGCCAGAGCTCCGGATGCTTCTGAGTGATTCCCCTGTTCTCTGCATTGCTCTGCAGGAAACTTGGTTTCCTGCACTGCGGACCCCCGCCCTTCGCGGTTATCGGGGATACTATAAGAACCGTGCTGCCTGTCAACGAGCGTCAGGTGGGGTTTGCCTCTTTGTTCACCACTCTGTCTGTAGCTCGCCAGTACACCTTCAGACGCCTTTAGAGGCAGTTGCTGCCAGGGTTGAGCTCTCGCCGGCTATTACTGTATGCTCTGTTTACATTCCTCCGGATGGGAAGCTCCCCCGCCATGTCTTGGCTGCGCTGCTGGCTCAACTCCCGCCACCATTGCTGCTTCTGGGCGATTTCAATGCCCACAATCCTCTATGGGGTGGGACTGTCTCCGATGATCGCGGTCGGGCCGTGGAGCATGTGTTGGCTCAGCTCGACCTTAGCCTCTTGAACACCGGTGCTCCCACACATTTCAGTGTGGCCCATGGCTCGTTCTCGGCCGTCGATCTCTCTATTTGCAGCCCTGGACTTGTCCCATCCCTCCACTGGAGGGTGCATCCTGACCTGTGTGGCAGTGACCATTTTCCCATCTATTTGTCACTGCCACAGTATCATTCTTCTGGGCGCTTGCCCCGCTGGGCTCTCCACAGGGCTGACTGGCCAGCTTTTACTTCCGCTGTAACCATTGCGTCTCCCCCACAGGGTGACATTGACGAGGTGGTCCGTGTTTTCACCACGTCCATCATTTCGGCGGCCGAGGCTGCCATCCCCCGTTCCTCTGGCCTCCCTCGGCGGAAGGCTGTCCCCTGGTGGTCGCCGGAGATTGCTGAGGCTATTCGCGACCGTAGGCGGGCTCTCCAGCGTCATAGGCGGCACCCGTCTCTGGAGACCCTCATCGCCTTTAAGAGGTTCCGTGCCTTCGCCCGTCGTCTTATTGCACGGCGTAAGCAGGAGTGCTGGGAGAGGTACGTCTCCTCCCTGGGCTCCCGTGTCTCGTCCTCGCACGTGTGGTCCCGGATCCGGCGGATTTATGGCTCCCAGACCCCTATGGGTGTCCCTGGGCTCTCCTTGGACGGCGCTGTCCGCACGGACGCTGCCGCCATTGCTGAACGGCTAGCCGCGCACTTTGCTCAGAGCTCTGCTACTGCATCCTATCCCGCCGCCTTTCGCTCTCTAAAGGAGCGAGCCGAGCGGACGCCGTTCTCATTCCACACGCGTCGTTTTGAAACATACAATGCTCCTTTCAGCGAGAGGGAATTCCTCGCCGCCCTCGCCGATTGCCCTGATACAGCACCAGGCCCAGACTGCATCCACGCGCAGATGCTGAAGCATCTCTCCAGGGACTGCCAGAGACACGTTCTCGCGATATTTAATCGCATTTGGAGCGAAGGCGTGTTCCCGTCGCAATGGCGGGAGGGCGTTATTGTCCCCATCTTGAAACCCGGTGCGGACCCACTGGCGGTGGACAGCTATCGTCCCATTACCCTCACCAACGTTTTGTGCAAATTGCTCGAACGTATGGTGGGGCGGCGTTTGTGTTGGGTCCTTGAGTCGCGCGGTCTCCTCGCTCCATCCCAGGGTGGCTTCCGTCGGGGCCGGTCTGCCATGGACAATTTGGTGCGGCTGGAATCTGCTGTCCGTACGGCTTTTGCCCGACGTCAGCACCTTGTTGCTGTATTTTTCGATCTGCGGAAGGCGTATGACACCACATGGCGGCATCACATCCTCGCCACGTTGCATGGGTGGGGTCTTCGTGGTCGGCTCCCGGCTTTTCTTCAAAGCTTTTTATTGCGCCGCTCTTTCCGGGTGCAAGTCGGTGCCACCTCTAGTTCCTCTTATATACAGGAAAATGGGGTCCCGCAGGGCTCGGTGTTGAGCGTCTCGTTATTTCTAGTGGCCATTAATGGTCTGGCTGCAGCAGTGGGGTCGTCGGTGTCTCCTTCTTTGTATGCCGACGACTTCTGCATCTCATTTAGCTCCACAACTACGGGAGTCGCCGAACGCAGGTTGCAAGTCGCCGTTCGCAAGGCAGCATCATGGGCTCTGGCTCATGGTTTTCAGTTCTCTGCTGCCAAGACTCGGGTTATGCACTTCTGCAGGCGTCGGACGGTCCACCCTCATCCTGACCTTTACCTCGACGGCCACCTGCTTGAATTGGTGGACACTTGCCGCTTCTTGGGACTCGTGTTTGATGCCCGGCTCACATGGGTTCCTCATGTTACTCAGCTGAAGCAAAAATGCTGGCGGCACCTCAACGCCCTCCGCTGCCTTAGCCACACGTCTTGGGGTGCAGATCGCTGCACGCTACTGCAATTGTACAGAGCCCTTGTGCAGTCCCGGCTTGATTATGGGAGCCTGGCCTATGGGTCTGCGTCACCCTCAGTGTTGCAGTTGTTAGACCCCATACATCACTGTGGGGTTCGGCTTGCAACTGGCGCTTTTCGCACCAGCCCCGTGGACAGTCTACTGGTGGAGGCCGGGGTTCCCCCGCTGCGGATTCGCCGCCATCGTCTGCTCGCCGACTATGCTGTCCACGTACATTGCTCGCCAGGCCATCCCAACCGTCGCCTGCTTTTCCCTGCCTTGGTCCACCACCTGCCCGAACGGCGACCTCGGTCTGGGCTTTCCGTAGCTGCCCGTGTCCAGTCCCTGCTGTCAGAACTGGGGTCATTCCCTCTTCTGCCTCCCTTCCGGGTCCGTACCCCTACGCCTCCCTGGTGTTTGTCCCGGCCGTCCGTCCATCTGGATTTGGCACAGGGACCTAAGGACTCGGTTCCGCCTGTGGCCCTCCGTCGCCGTTTTCTTGCGCTCCTCGACTCATTTCCGGGCTGTGAGCCTGTCTACACTGATGGTTCCCTGGTTGATGGTCGCACTGCCTACGCTTTTGCTCACGCTGCCCATGTTGAGCAACGCTCCTTGCCGGCTGGCTGCAGTATTTTTACTGCAGAGCTGGTGGCCATCTTGCGAGCTCTTGAGCATATGCGTTCCTGCTCAGATGCGTCCGTCGTCATCTGCAGTGACTCCCTGAGCAGCATTCAGGCCATCGACCGCTGCTATCCCTTCTCTCCTCTGGTGTCCTCCATTCAGGAATCTGTTTCCGCCATTGCCCGTTCTGGTCGTTCGGTGGTCCTGGTTTGGACGCCCGGTCATGTTGGCATCCCAGGGAACGAACGTGTAGACAGGCTGGCCAAAGGGGCGATCGACGCCCCGGCTTTGGAGATCGGCCTTACGGCTCGCGACCAGCAGCTGGTGTTGCGCCGTAAGCTGAGTGGGATGTGGGCTGCTGAGTGGCGTGGCATGACAGCCCCAAATAAACTGCGGGCTGTCAAGGAGACGACCGATGTGTGGCGTTCCTCCTTGCGGGCTTCTCGCAGGGACTCGGTAGTCCTGTGTCGGCTGCGCATCGGCCATACCTACCTGACGCACGGCCATCTGTTGCGTCAGGAGGATCCCCCCTTGTGTCGGTGTGGGTCCCGGCTGACGGTCGGCCACATTTTGCTGGAGTGTCCTCGACTGCGCACACTCCGGCAATCTTTTAATCTCCCGGGCACTTTGGCTTTGGTTTTATCTGACGATGCCTCCATGGCTGATGACGTTTTAAATTTTATCCGTGGTAGTCCGTTTTATGGTTCGATTTAGGGAGGTCCTGCGCCTTTCCCTTTCTGTGTCTTTTGTCCTTGTGTCTGTTGCTGTTCTGGTGTGCCGTGAGATGGTTGGCTCTTTCCCATTTTTGTTCTCGTGGTCAGTCAACTAGTCTCCGGCCATCTTCCTTTCTTCTGTTTCTTTCTGTCTGGTGTTCCTCTGTCCTGTTCTTGTCTTTAGTGTTTGTTGCTGCATTTGTGTTCTTTTAGCGCCTGGGGGGATGTCTCCCCCCCCCCCCTTTGGTTTTTATCTGCTCCTTAGCTTTTCGGCTCGTTTGATTTTGGAATGGGGGACTGATGACCTTCGCTGTTTAGTCCCCCTTAAACATACCAACAACCACCACCACCACCGAAAAATGGCAACAGCGCATGGCGGCCTGGATGGTCACCCATCCAAGGGCCGACCACGCCCGACAGCGCTTAACTTCGGTGATCTCACGGGAACCGGTGTAGCCACTGCGGCAAGGCCGTTGCCTTGACTGTGCCATCAGAACACTAATAATAGTTTATCCGAAAATTACAGATTTGTTCTTTCTAGTCACTCGCATTTATTCACATTTTTCCAGTTAGGGCTAGCTGCCATTTATCACAGCAACTGGAAATTTTGTACAGGTCGTGTTGTATCTTCTCACAGAGACTTACATTCGGATCCGCCAAAGACATCCCAAATTTGTCTAATCCGATATTCGTTCTACCGATATGTATTAACATGGACAATGAAACACGAAGAATGAACAGCAGTCCTGGAACGTAGTAGTGATGCATGGTTGGCGGTAGAAGTCGTTGCTGGAGTGCTGGTTATTCTTAGAGTTTTACTCTCCCTTTCAGTACATGTCGGTAAAATTAAAACCGCACTAGACTTATCTTGGGCCACTCTATCGAATGGGCACGTAAAATTCCGTCTTAAAACTTTTTTTCCGTTGGGAACGAAGCGATACTTTCCATCGATACAGGGCACCGCATGAAAGAGTTGATGAGCATTGTTTTTCTGAGCTGAGCCCAGCTACACAACTCAAAAAATAAATTGCACATATCTGTTGAAACACTAGGCAAAATATGACTTATCTGACTCGGAAGAGGCAACGTGCATATTCCTCGTGCTTTAAACTTTAGTATCTCTCTATGTGCCAATCTCATACAACACATAACATGAAATGATATGAAGAGTAACAATCTTTTAACTCTCGTGGAACGCTAGTTAAGCGGCGTAAGATAATAAGTAGAAAATTAATGATATGATTTATGATAATAGTCACAGATTAAACGTTTACTAGGCTGAAAATTTGAGATAGACTTTCTGCTTTTATCCAGATGAACTGTGAGGAGGTACTCACTAGATGACTTACAGTCTCATTTCACAGTTATATTACTTATAGAGATGTCGGTACCGATTTCGATTTTCCAAATAAAACAGTAACAATTTCTGCTGCTGGTATTTGTGATGTAAAAGAGACCAATGCAAAGGCGCTTCACTCTCCAGAATCCGATTACCATATCCGGAGGCTTCACAGTACTTATAATTTGGGTTATCTCTTCCGGACATATAACCGATGGCTGTCGTATAAGCAGGGAGATGCATCAGAGTATCTCTGTCCGCCAGGATAGCAGAGCGTGTTGACGCCGTCGGTTCCGCGATGGGGAAGTATACCTCCCGGGGGATTTGGGCCAGCCAGCGTGGATACGGTTTCCAGGCTGTTTCCGACACCCCACTATGTGAATACTGTCGTGCTTCCCATGATGCGCCTGAGATTCACCCCATGCAACTTTCTCACAGTTGCATACACAACCAACTCTACAGGCGGACACATTGATTACACTGCTTCTTTCCTATGGGGCGGGGAGGAGGTGAGGTGGTGTTTATAGGAGACAGATGACCTTAGCTCTTTGGTCTCCTTAAAAACTTACTCAGCATCAGCGTCCGGTATCATGTCGTGCCCATGCAGTACTTGTTTCGTGAGCAGGTTGTGCAGTAGTTTAGGATATCATAGCTACCTTTCTAGTGAAAAATCAATTCTATTGTTGAGCTCTCACTCACTGAAACAACATGAAACACAAAACATTGTGTGTTGTGTTTCATCGTTTATCGAAAGTATTGAATGTATTACAGATTTACCCTCGTTACTAACGCAAATAAAATGAGAACGTCAGGTAAGAATTAGTAACAGGTAAGTTAAGGCTAATGACTATGTGACGTCTTACAGAAGTATAAAACGGAAGAGAAAGCTGTTAATAATGACCAGCAGGATAATTTACCACAGATTTTAATATCACTGCAGACTGAATGTCTGCTAATAAAAGGATGTGTGTTATCGCCGTCTTCCGGCATTGTTGAAACGTCATTGGAAGCTGAGATAATGACTGAATGCTATCACTAGTAACCATCGGAAAAAGGAATAGTGTTCGCACTCACAGTGAGTGGTAACTGTTATGTGCAGTGCCGCCGCCGTTATTTTCTTTTCTTTTCATTTTTTCAGCTTTAACGAATTGCTGTGGAATCTATCAAGACCGCAAACTCTGCAGAAATTATTCGCCAGTCTGTCCTGTTTCAACCTACGAGTAAGTATGTAAAATGTCTCCTCGTTCGGTATATTGCTAAGGCGACGAGCTCACGGATATTAAAACTTCTTTCTAAGCTGCATGGAAAAATAGCCTTTTTCCTACAATAATAGCCGAACGAACTTCCAAGATACTTCTTAAAATACCTCCCGATTTGTAAGACTGAGGCCGGACAAGCCTTTTACGGAAATGATTTCATATTTGGGGTATCTTAAGTTCTATGCATGTATTTATTGAGCGCAGTGAAATTAACTTCACATTTTCTTCAGTATAGATTCCAGAGATTGCACAGAGTGGTGTGAAGGTGACTGTGCAGCTGTCCTCATACTTCGACGAGCATATCTAGTAATATTCAGGTGCACCTCCGAAATATAAAAGCCAAATGAAAGGGCTCTGAGCACTATGGGACTTAACATCTAAGGTCGTCAGTCCCCTAGAACTTAGAACTACTTAAACCTAACTAACCTAAGGACATCACACACATCCATGCCCGAGGCAGGATTCGAACCTGCGACCGTAGCAGTCGCGTGGTTCCGGACTACAGCGCCTAGAACCGCATGGCCAACGCGGCCGGCGCCAAATGAAAGACGGACATTGTGACTGTCCGGCATATGATGCGTTCAGTAAAGGGAGCATTACAGAAAACCCATGCTATCCTGGCGTGAACCGCATAGTTTCAGACACACATTATTTGTGGTTAGTCCAATGTTCCAATAAATGGCTACGATGGGTGGTTCAGTTCCTTCCAGTCGTCTCTCTCTCTCTCTCTCTCTCTCTCTCTCCTCTCTCGTTTCAAAGAATTCGCTAGACAGCGTGAGGTCGTAATATTCTGCCTGTAAACACTTTTCTTCCCGTCTCGTCTGTGTTTGTTGTATTAATCAAATTGGAAAATTTTGCTTCACGATCGTCGAGTAATCGTATGCTTTGGGAGAATCAAACGCAGATTAACTCTTCTACGCATGACCGGTATTGTTTACCAATTTACGTATCCTGTATCCACTTGACCCGTTATATGAAATACGAGATTTTATATGAAAGCAACTATATTTTGGATATTATCACGCACGAATATTTTGTTTTACGGTTTATCAGCCTAATATTGTACAGGTGAGATCACTTTTAATGGTGGTGTTACGTTAATAAACGGATATCGTTTAATTATGAGTATTTTTATTTGAATAAACCACATTACGAAAAGTGAAACATAGGCGTGCGCTATTATTTATCACAAACTGTTCACAGATTCATGGTTATGGTGTTGACAAACAACAAATCACTTTACTAAAAAGCATCACACTGTTTTATAGCTGTTTCGCACCACATTTTTATGGTCTTGGCATATATGTTTTGCGCACCTACACCACACTGTTTTTCTGCACATTGAAGGAGGACATAATGAACACCTTCTCTTCGAACGACTCCCTACACTCTAGCTATTGCTACTGCTATTTCAAAATTGAAGAATCGCAGTGAACTTCTACGTATCCATGTATATGGATTTCTTTAGAAAGTGATTACATTTGCTGATCATAAACGGTGGGATTAAGTCCAACAGAAAAAAGTTCGCTGATTTAAAAATCCCAACCTTTATCTCATTCAGTACATCATACCAGTTCATCTTTGTCGGTACACAAACTCTTCTTGCTTCTACGTTTGTGAATGTCACAGTTTCAACCACAATGGGTGATGAATAAACAATTCCCAAGCATATTTTTCGCTGGATGTGATTATTCCCTTGCTGGTCCCGGTATAAATTTCACTAGTTAGTGTGCAGGCGTTTCATTTTTCACGATGGTAAGGGGAGCGGGGGTATCGGGGACAGAGGGGAGGGTGGAAGGGGGAGGGGCTTTTATTCCATAGGATAACATTTGGTGCAATACATTTTTGCTGTTCCTCTGCGTATTTGTCGACAGACATTATTACCTACATCATCATCACTACTTCTTCGTCCAAAGAGTTGTATAGCGCTGCATGAGGAACAAATTCATGTTTTTCATCCGAAGCAATACTTACATCTGACAGGATATCGTCATCGTCACCTACCCAATGAGTAACAACTGACTCAAAATTTGGGCTTGAGAAACGTATGATGTCATCTATTCATTCTTTTTTTAGATGAAGTTTTTGTCATTCTGTCTGAAAGATAATAATATGAAGAAATAACAGAAGTACTCTCTTCCCCTGTTGGCTGTTGTTAATGATATTGTTTAATGCTACAAATGACATTTACCTTTCTTCCAAGTGAGTACTGAAAATCAAACACAACACTACTCTGTAGTAAAGTCCTACAACAATTTTATAGTGCTCCACACACTTGTAACCATCTAGTGCAATATTTCACGCTCTTGCACAACGCAGCAGTATGCTCTACGACAGGCAACTGAGTTACAAGTTGCAATAATGCATTTTCTGCAGTCACAACAATGCGAATTTGTCATAAAAATGTGTTCTCTGACTTCCAGCAAAAAGTAATTGGTTACAACCTTACCTACTTTAATGACATATTCGACCCAGAATATGTGAATAGGAAGAAATATTACGTGATTATTTGAGATCAGTTCTAAGCCTTTCGCATAGCAATTAAAAGTTAAAACTCTCTCCGGGTCCATTGTACCCAGGGTCTACATACTAGGACTACGAAAACAGTCAAGCAGTCAGCTATGCGTCAAAATAGGCGCCATCTTAAACGGTAATTCATGTTATGATAATGCCAAAGATAGAACTGAAGACAACTTTCTATTATACAGGATGGTCAGGAACAGTCTGAAAAGCTTGTGTGCGGGTTTCAAGGTAGACTAGATTGTGCTGAGAAGTATTAATTATGGAATAAAACGGTACGTCGCGCAGTATCGGAATTAAATTGCACTCTTACGTAAATTGAAGTTGGACGCGGGAGAAAGGAAAGGAAAGAGGAGGAACTGAACTGATCATATCAGTGGCCTCTGGACTTTATTCGGGATCAGCGCCGACGAGTGAAAATGTGTGCTGGACTGAAATCCGAACCCAGGATCTCCTTCTTACAAGACAGTTGCATAAACCAGAGCGCCACCTGGACACAGCGTTAACCGCAAATGCTTTGATTATCACTCTATGTTCCTTAACCGACTCGCAACCCCGTCTAGACCCACCATTTATCCGCTATCTGCGTACATGTCCTCCATGTTCACTAATTTTAGATTCCCACTGAAGGTCGAAAGTAAATGTACATCAGCACTGGTGACCGTGGATTCACAGCCCATCAAGGCATACAATTATATGAATGCATGTTGTCTGTACCTCTTGGAACAACAGACACCATACATTTATTACTGATTAGCACTGACGTTAGCCAATCAGGCAGTTACGCATGCAGATTCAAGGGGCTCGCCGGATACAATTAGTGCCATTTCTTCTCATACCGTAGACGATACCTCGCGAGACTACTCATCCTTTCGCTTGGGTGCGATCCTTACTATCGTTGCACGTCCAATTTACGTACCTCTCTCTTGCTTGATTGTAGGAAACCAAACGAAGAACACGTTTGACGACGCCGTCTCTGGTGGGTAGCTTGAATTTGTGCTTACAACGGTCTGATGGACTAACTTGAATTTGACTTCACTCGGTAACGGTGCAATGTAACGAATTTCTTTTCTTGAACGTTATTTCTCAGTACAGCCTACAGTCGGCCACCGGTAGCTGAGTGGCTGCCGGCACGGTAGCTCAGCGTGTTCGGTCAGAGAGCTGGTTGGCCTCTGTAATAAGAAAATGAGTGAAAGGGTCAACAACGAACTGCAACAGATGTCATGTGGTGTCCGCTACGACCAAATACAACGAACCAACTTAAAAAAAAAAAAAAAAAAAGCGGTCAGCGAGACAGAATGTCAATCCTAAGGGCCCGGGTTCGATTCCCGCCTGGGTCGGAGATTTTCTCATCTCATGGACTGGGTGTTGTGTTGTCCTAATCATCATCATTTCATCCCCATCGACGAGCAAGTCGCCGAAGTGGCGTCAGATCGAAAGACTTGCACCAGGCGAACGGTCTACCCGACGGGAGGCCCTCGTCACACCACATTATTATTATTAGTCAAGCCTACCAACACAGAAAGAGTTCACCGAAAGAAATGCATTGTTAAAATTTCAGTTTCTAAGGCGCATTGAAAGTACGAGGGTTGTCCAGAAAGTAAGTAGCGATCGTTCGCGAAATCGAAACCACAGTGAAAACCAAAAATATTGTATTTGCAACATTTAGGTGCACCTTCCACCTACTTCGCCGCTCCAACTTCGAGTTTTGTCGTAGTGTTGTATCAACTTTCCAATATCCTCGTCATAGAAAGCAGCCGCCTGTGCTTTCGGCACGTTATCTGCACTGGTCTGCAGCTCGTCGTCTGTGGAAAAATTCTGTCTTCATAGCCAGCGGTTCTTTTGAGTAGAGATGAGGCTCAGGGGGAGTCAATTACGGACTTTATCGTGGGCGATCAAACACTTCTCATCGCAAATGCTGCAGGAGCGTCTTCATTGCCCCTGCAGTGTGCGGCCGGGAATTGGCATGAAGAAGGAATTGCTCGACAGTTGTGTTATGTGGGCTGCATGACACAGGCGAAATCTCTAACCAGGCCCTCATACTTGGCAGGAGACGCTATTCCCTACGCATCTTTACGTGCTCACTATTCACTAAAAACTGAAAAGAGCGACGCGACACAATTGACGGGCTTACTAGAGACACTGCCTAAAACATCTGTGCAAAGCTTTACCGGGTTTTAACAGTGGCTTCCATTTCGCGACCAATCGGAACAAACTTTCTGGACAGTCCTCGTATTAAAAGATTTAAAGTTACTGAGTTTTGGCGCGTGAATAACGCTTATAACAGTGGCTTGTACAGCCATTCCTGCCTATCGCGTGGTTCTTGAATAAGCAGACACAGCCGTAACAAGAGAACGTAGCGCCGCATAGTGCAAAGTTCGAAGTGCACAAACGCGAATTTTAGGCGCTTACACCATACCAAGAATGTCTCAGATCGTTAATTTTTTGAACAACCTGCAGCTCATATTTATAGCAAAATTGTTGCAGGTTTAATTGTCACACAAGAGACTGATAGAGGCAGTGCATTATGTTACATTACAGATGACTTCCGCCAGTGGTGAGTTTAATTCGTGGACGTTTTGCTGTGGCTGCCCACTCCATACATCGGAGGGTCTACTCCATCGGCATCCCACTTCACGTCCAATCAACGCGGGATGTCTGCATCACAGGACGTAACTCACATTGAAAACCTACGTCGTCTGTGTTGCCAACACATATATTTAACGACGGCTTCAACACAACACAACACCAGGCCTCCACCAAAGGCCACCAGGGACCGCTATGCGTTCGTGGAGCCTGAAGAACAGCTTCACCAGAGGTCGCAGCTAGCCAGGAACTACTTTTATACGCCAGGCACGTGATCGCAAATGGTTCCGGCAGATACATACCAAACGGGCTTTATAGGGCGCCGCACTGCAGGAAAAGGGCAGTACGACACACCGCTATGCCGACCTGCCAACCCGCAAGACACGACCAGACGTCTCTTCTAGCTGGCCGATCTCATGCAGATGGAGTTGGTCTAGTCGACAAACGTCTTGACATTGTAGAATTGCTTTATTGTTATCTCTCCGCGCGAGGACACGGATCTTTCCTATTATTATTTGTTACGATATTTTATATTTGTGAGGAGCCGCAGTTGGGATCGAGTCTGTTGTTCTTTAGAAGATAGTATTAATCTTTCGTCTTGGTGAGTCCAATAAATTGTTTCCGAAATGTGTTTTCGGTATTTCTATCCTGCTAGCGTAGATACGTCATGTTTAACACTATAGAAAAACTCCATTATCTCAGTTCTTATGATAATTTTTAAAAGTGTGTTTTGCTAACAATGAAGCAGTTCCTTGTTTTTTCACTGTAGTCGACACAAAAACGTGAAGTATGTATTGGAGAATACAAAAGGAAGGATAAACATTCATTCATTCAAACACTTAATGGTAAATACTAGTTTTATATCCAAGGAATGGTCATTGTTCTATATAATGTGCTGCATGCGATATTTCATCAAATGAGTGAAACTTGATGATTCAAACTAGCTATGCACAAATTACTGGAACTGATCATTATTTTTACGATGACAAACCTAAAATGACAAAGAGCTAACAGAAGTTACATTGTCAAACAATTTTTTGAAAAAATGTTTAAAAATTCCTGTATTAAGGGGCTCTATCATACTGTTAGGTTCCAGTGGAATCCGAGTTATACTAACAATCATTTCGTCTTCCTCTTGCAGACAGAGCTGTCGTTACGTCCAGACCAAGAGTCCAACAAACGCAATGAATTATTGTTACAACTGATGAGAACACGTTTTGCACGTAGTATTGACGGTTATTCTCTGCCATTTTTCCACAACTATTACAAGATTTTTGAAACTAAACGTATAATTTTTTTTAATTTTTGGCTCTAATTTTCCTTGCGGTTCCTGAAAATAGATATAAAGCTGTGGAAACGGTAATCCATTGATGATTATCACTGGCGTCTTCGTATAAGGATTCATCGCCTGCAGAATTGACAATGTCTTTCTTCGGTCGAAATGATAAAGTGTGGTTAGCAAGCAGTTCTTCGACGAAAGCTGACTGACTGGCTTCGTACAGCATTTTAGAGGACAACAGGACGCTATGAATTTGTCTATAGAACTACCTGTTAATGACGTTTCTACACGTTTCCTAGAAGTACATTACGTAAGTTTGCGAATTTTTTTTCGTAGAAAAACCCGAACCTGTTAAACTGGGTCGAAGAAGCCTGATTATCGGTAACGTCCAACTCACTTGTAGTTCATCAGCCTGGTCTCATGGATTTCCCTCGGTAAAGAAGTATTCATTCCCACGAGCACTTCTAAATCTACAATAGTTATGGAAGCAGTGAATTAAAAGTTGGGCCATGGCCAGGAGTTAAAAACGTGTCTCCTTGCTTGCGAGGCAAGTAAACTAGCCATTATACCACCACAGCATCATAGCTAACATAGCTGCACGCTCTACCCTAGACCAAAGCCCTCCCTAACACTAGCTTCAGTTAACATCTGCAGCTTATTTTCCAGTTCTTACGTAGTCAGATCTATGGATCACCGACGCCTGAGGTACAACCAGGATTTCCCTATTATGACCAACGCTGGGGTGCTTCTCCAGTACCGAAGAGCCTCGGTAATAGTGACTTTATAAGAAACGGAAACTATTCTGAAGATTTGATTTGAAGTTTGTGTTATGGATGGTGTTGGGATAGGATAGAACGTGCAGCTATAAGGCTGTGGTTGTGTAATAGCTAGCATCCTTGCCTAGTAAGCAGTGGCGATGTACGCTGTCTCGTGGTTACGTATTCCCGCTTCAAACACCGGGTGAGAAGGTTCTGCCTTTTCCCGCCTATATCGTAGCGCTGCGAGAATTTCGTTGCTTGTCCTCAGTGTAGTGTGAATCGTTGTGTGCGTCACATATTTATCTCTCTGCTCTCGTGTTTGTGATTCCATTTTGACCCGCGTGATTTTGCGCCACGATGTCATCCATGTGTCCCACGGGTCCCAGGAACATTCCACGCACGGGTACCGTCATTTTTTGATTAGTCCACGCGTCGTGTGCAGCCCATGTGGTTACAAACTGATGATTGACTCGTAGATACGATCAGGGTCACTTCAAAACAGGTTAACACTGCTGGCTCCGATTCTGGATCGTATGTGTTTTATGTCAAGCTTTTTGACCCGCTTCAGACTGACAGGCCCCTTTTGCGGCACGGACAACAGCACCGAGGTAGAATGTACGAAATTCGTGGTGTTTAACCTTCCCCTAGACGTTGACGACAGTTTCTTCAAGACCGTTCTGCTTCCGATTGGGGACATACGAAACATATGGCGGGATCGATGACTCGGTCAGCATCCTTTACAAATTTATAATGGAATTCAATCCATGGAGACGGTGATCAAATGGAATATCCGCTCTCATTTGCAGGTACGTCGATACGGGGTGCATGTAATTTACACATCATTTACACAGGACAAGAAGGGAGCTGTTTTGTATGTAATGAGGGTAGACACCTTCGTTCAAATCGCATGCATCGTGGCACGGTCTTAAAATCCACTTATGTACAACGTATAACTTGAGCGCATATGATTTCCTAAATAAGAGCCAATGTGCCTAAACAAGTTTGTGGATGGCAAGGCGGCCCATTGCGTAATGGTCCTAGCGCATTTTCGCCGTTAACATGACGTAGGGACTTCGACACTGTAGCTTCCGCGTCGCCATCAACACCACTCTAAAAAGGATTCCGGTGGCCGAGGCATCTCCCTTCCCTGATGATAACATGTCGGTTACTGTTCAAGACTCGCAAGCGTTCAGAACTCCCTCCGACGTGGCTCCAGAGATCGCGGCCGCCTCTTAGGAATCACATGAGTGCTACAACCGCCCCTCAGCTCAACTGTCATATGTCAGAAGGACCGGGAGGTATGGTTTGGGAGAAAGGGATGACTCACGCTGACGCGTGCAGAGAAACACCGACACGTGAGTCTTTGGCTTTATTACATCGAAGAGTCACAGTGGGCCTCCTACTGAACTTGTTGATGGCGACACGCACCGTGCGAACGCCGGAATCTGCACAGTCGGCGTCTGGTTGCCGAGACTTGGGCACGTAGCAATCCACTCGCGACACGGCTAAGCGGCCGCCGTGTGTGATAACTGCGCCAGTGGCTGACTGCTCCCTGAAGTGCGACTCAAAGACCCCGTCTGGAGCGCCAAACGGAAGCAGCCGACCGCCGTCGCTGTAGTGAACCTTAGCAGCTCCGGTCGTCGGCCTGGGACAACTCACTCAGTGCCCGCAGACGGCTCTGCATTCGGGAGACCGCAAGTTGTAACCCCGTCCTCGCCTCTGCTGACGACGGCTTGCAGTCCGCCGGATGGTGCCACCCAGAGACCGGACTCTAGCAGCCCTCTCGCTCATCATGCAGATCTAACTTTAAGGGGAGTCGTACCGCCCTATCTCCACAATGTTAAATTGGCTATATAAATGTACCGTTTTCTCAGGAACTGTTGAGTATATAAACGTGGCGTTTATCACATGTTATCCCATGTTTTGTGACTGTATTGCTCTACAATCACTTTAAAATAACAACTGGAAAAAAGTTATGATTTTTTCCCTAAACATATAATTTTTTGGTGTAAATTTTCACAATTTTCATTTCTTGAATTTTAACTACTACAGTAAATACTACTAAAGTAGAGCTACAACATCATTGTACTAGCTATGTTACGTGGTAAATAATTCATTGATATAGATTCAGAAGTTTCTAAAATAAAGGGGCTTTTATACTGAAAAAGTCACGTTGAGTAAATTACGTTTAAAAAAAATTAATATACAGCCAACTGATACATAAATAATATGTTAGAAACCTCCTGGATGGTAGTCCTCATCTCCTCCTTCATCTTTCTCACCCAGTGCTGCCCTCCTTCTCTTGGATCAGGCATTTTTTGACATATTGTTTGTTGCAATCTCTGCCTTCATGATTCACAGTTGGTCCAAGTCCATCACACTTTTAGTGGTGTTGTAACCTTTATAAATGCCAAGATATTCCAAAACCTGTAGTCTTCCAGAATAGCCATCATTAAAAATAAGAACAGCATCCAAAACACCAAGTTCAAAGACTGACCTTCCGCACACACATTTTTTGGTATCCTTGACCATACAACATTGTTAAAAGATTAATTCGCATTTTGTGTTTTGCCCTTGAGACATTTCTTCAACAGCTTTGATTGAGCAAGATCCAGAAACACAGGTTTCATGGCAAGGATAACACCATTTGGTATAGTAATTTTGTGCGAGAAAGTGTCAATTTTACTCTCCTCTTTTGCCTTCAAGTATTTACACCGTCCATTGGAACCAGGTTGTTTATTGGTTCAGCATATGTAGACAGCTTGTGAAAATAAATTGCCCAAACAGCTCTCTTCATACCATCCAAATTATCTCTCTTACTTCTAATAGCCATACCATAATATTGTATAATCTGATCAATTTGTTTATCAATCGGTCGACGTCTTAGACCGTCAGATAACTTGGTACTTCCCAACTGCTGTTTGAGTCTACGTAGTCTCGTGTCTATTTATTTATTTATTTATTTATTTATTTTGTACATGATTAATGCGCTCTAGTTTTGTAATTGACAAATCACCATAGGGTTTACTCTCCACCACTGCTTATACGATCGTGAGTCTCCATCCCCAAGAAAACTCATCTAGCGAACATCACGGTCATGCTGGGAACGTTCGAACATTTTCACTCCAGAAGCAACCTCCATCCCTCCACCAGTTCCTTCATAGTTTCTCTGACAATTCATTTCATGTTTAGTTTGCTTTTCAGTACTCTTGCCTGCTTGCCTACAACCCTGACAGTACATGGTCAACACATCAACATCCAACACTTTCCCATTGTCGATGCTGATAATAGATGCACATGATTTCTTTGACTGGAAACTTCTTTTTTGCCAGGATCAATCGAATGATATTGCTATGTCAGAACTAACATTTTCTGCTACAGCCTGCTCTATTGCTGTAGTCATTGACTCCATAGCACACGCCTTGACACTACTTCTCACTATGGAGTTGTATTTGATAGATTTTGTAGGCGGACTAGGAAAGTTCAGCAAGCCTCAAGGAACCTGACCAGCGTAATGGCCTTTTCCTATGCATCTAAGTCCATACAAGTATCTTAGATTAGTGTCAAGAAGTCCATTCCTTACACCTACTTTTGAAGTCTTGAAAGTCTTTTCGCTTTTACAGTTCAAACACATTATTTGTAAAGTGCACACCACACCACACCAGACCATTGCATTGAGATAGCTTTTCAGAAATTTCAATTTCCCCTCCACATATACGACAACACACTGTTTCACACAAAGCTAAAATCAGTATATGGAGATTAATAAAAATATTTCAGTGTGTTTCACTGTCTGAAGCTGCGCTGTATTTTACATGATTACTCAAATGTTTGTTTGTTGGAAGCACTCGGAGGAGTAGTCACTATTTACAACCAAATTATCACGCCCTTCGGCGCTAACCATTCTTTTTGCTGCTGCAATATTTGATCTGTAGTATCTGTTTCCTTTGTTTCGTATTTTTTAAACACTCCTTTTGGTTTAGTCATGACGAAAACCATCACAGGAAAAACAGAAAGTAAAACACGGCTAGTAGATAACTGTTGCTGTCAAACACAAGCAAATGTAAAGTTCAAAGAGTTTACTGCGGAGTACCGCCATGTAGGAAACTTACGAAATGGACAGTTCTCTACAAAAAAAAGAAACCACAGCCTTCTAGACTATATAGTTCGAGAGAAAAATGCCAATATGCGAAATGATGGGAAAAAAAATTCTCGGAAATGTTATTGCAAGATTATTTTCCAATATTTCTTTAAATTAGTAAATAATCGAATATTTCAATAGAACCAACACCACATTAAGCATAAACATCCATATTTTCATAATTTGCATAAAAGGAAAAATGTCAAAATTTGTCATTTTGGGCGGTACGACTCCCCTTAACGTGCGGCGGAGATTGGAGGTAGCTTCCTAGGGCGAGTTGGCCGCCGATCACCAGAATTTCGTCGTGATTTCCCTACAACTTGTACAAGCGTCATTATCTGCGGTTCTAGACGGTCAGAATGAAGACACGAGTGCTCGCTGCGAGCCGCAGAGGCCGCTTATTTACACGTCTTTTCCCTACGCCTCTGACGTAGTCCCTCTGGAAAGGACAAGTGGAGTGCCCTTTGAAAACTGCGTCAGATTTCCTCAGCCCGATTCGGCCCCTACACGTAGGTCGTTAGGCGCTGTTGTAACTGCAACGTATAGGTTCATCATAGCACGTCAGTCCCCTGTCCTGCCCTGATTACTTCACATTTATATACAGTGTCCGCCGGGCCATCCCTTCTATTCCGCGAGCGATGTCGTAAACTTGCCTCGCAGACTCGTTTGCAAGATATCAACGTCGCTCGCACCTGCCATCCGATGTACCAATCCGTCCCTTAACTATCACCTTCCAACCATATCTGCGCTAAATTTACAAGAATTTCCCAAATCCACGCCTGTACTTAACCAAGACTCAGCATGAGGGTAGACCTGTTCCGGAGCGCCGTAGTATATCTACGGACTTGCCAGACACCCCAGAAACTGTAACGTATTCGTCTCCTTCTTCTGCGTTCCCCGGATGTAGAAAGCTTGCCTCAAGCCACTCCTGATCGGAACTAGGTCTCCCAAGCGTGCTAGCGGAACAAATGGTAACGATAAAAGACGTAACGAAAATTTTCGTTTCCGTTGATTCCCAAGAGTCGCATGCCCACCTGTGGAAGATTGGGATGTATCCTTTTTACCCTATACTGAATTTCCGTCGAACCCCTTCCCCTCCCTGCCCCCCTCCCCCAAGTTCTCTCATGCGGCTGTCGCCTTCCCTCACAGCCGCAACAAACAGCGTTTTCAAGCTGAGCGCGTGGCATCATGAAAAAGGGGAAAAACAGGAAGTGGGTGAAAGAGTGGGATCCACCATTTTACATTCAGATTCATCCGTTGACTCCGCAATGGACTGTTAATAGTCAACTGCAAGTAATAAATGGATGAAGACCTATTAGTTTCTAACCTAGAATGTGAACAAAACAAGTTCCGAGCTTAGACTTGTGGCGCTGCGACAATTTGTTTACGATTCAAGTGCAGACGTGAAATTTTTGCAAGAAGTGTTATTTGACAGTTTTTTTCGTTCCCCGTTTTTCTTTCTTTTATGTGGATCCTGAACTATCTTCTGGTACTGCGTTATTTTATAGAGGGAATACCGTTGACAGATTTCGAAGTTCTCAATAACGGCTGAGCAGTAGGCTTCACTTTTAGTGAGCGTACTTTATTTCTTCTTGATGCCCATTTAGGATCTGGCCGTCCCACAAATCGTGCGCGTTTCTGTAGAGAGGATATAGCTTCTTTATTTCGTAAACTCAACAGAAGCATCTGTTAGGTGGAGATTTTAATTGTGTTTTGCGTCCTGTGGATCAGACCTTTAATTTTAATTTCATTAGGGAATTAGAAGATCTGGTGCGTTCTTCGCAAATACGAGATGCGTCGATCTGTCAGTATCTCACTCTTCTAAGGTATGCGCGTTTCACAGCTACTTACAGCAGCCTACTCGACCGCTTTTATGTTTCTGACTCTTTATGTGCAGCGCTGTTTGCGATAGACGTGATACCCGCTTGTTTCACTTGTCACTATGCCGTAGCTGTAGCTTTAAATCTTGTGCCGCAACCAGTAAAGCCGTATCGCCTCCCCTGAATGTAGAACGCATCCTCCTCAAAGAATCTTTCTCTCGAGATTATCGTTCGAGAGGTTAGAGTCCGTAGCATGCGTTCGCAGGATCGTTACCCTTCTCTTATAGAATGGTGATTAGGGCATGACAAACCTTTGCTCTGGAAAGTGTTGATACGTTACGGCACTGAGAGGCTGAGAGATCTCCGTCGGACGCAGGAATTTTATTATTCTGTCTTGCGTCAACTTTATGACCGTGCCAAACAAGCTCCCTTACGGATTATGAATGTCCCTCATGTTAAGACGAAGTTTCTTCAATTAAAGAGGCAACAACTGCAATGACTCACGTTGGAATCAAATTCCCATTCCTTCCTACAGGATGAACTGAACCTTTTGTATCACGTTATCCTTGCGCGAGCGCGTCGAAAACGCGCATGGGTCACGTAACTTGCTCACACCGATTATTACCTACTAACATCCCAACGTGACTGTTCCAGAGCGATCTATAATTACCTTAATGACCTTTATGATGTCATTCCTACTGATACTGTTGTACCTGATGGATTTACTCATCTTCTGGATTGCGCGGTTACTCCCTAAGGGACTTCATTTGCGATTATATATATTGCCTTATTGTTGATTCACTATTACAAAAAAAAAAAAATCCCCGGGACTCGACGTTATTCCTAAGAAATTTTATGTTCATTTTAGCCTCTCATAGCGATATCATTACGTCTCCGGTAAATTGGGTGATCTAGGGCTATTTGGTTCCTGACCGCTTCAAGGCTGGCAAAGTCGTTCTAACTCGAAAGATAACCCAAAGTCCCGACATTGATGAATTCTGCCCGATCATACTACTTGATTTCGATTACGAAACTGTCGCCCGGGCTGTTAACTGCCGTTTGTCGACATTGTCAGAGAAAATTCCGCCTGTTCACCAAAGCTGTGAACCTGAGCGCACGGTTATGACTTCTGTAGTAGAATTCCGTGACGTTGTCTCTGTGGCTTCTGTAAATGGTAATTTCATTTCACAGATACTTTTCTCGGAAGAGTCAAACTTTAAAAATCGGCGTAAAGTGAATTGACATAATATGCTTTATTGGTCAGCGGAGAATCCCCACTGGGTAAGGCAAGAGTTCGTAGCATCAACCCCCAAGGAGTGTCAAAGGTTGGTGCGGTATTTTTAAAACGCAGGTAATTGGCCCATACTTCATAGAAGGTAATCTGAATCCTCAGATGTGCAGCAACATGGTGGCTAATGGACCATGTTCCACTTCAAACAAGACTGGATATCTCGTTTCAGCATGATGGATGCCGAGCGCACTATTCACGAAACATTCCGGGTCGTTGGATTGGACGAAGTAGTCCTCAAACGTGGCCCGCGCGTTCACCCGATTTGACTTCTGCCGATTATTCCCCTGCAGAGACGGCTAAAAGAGAGAATTTGGATGAATGTACCAACAACTGCGCAAGATATGCGGCAGAGAATTTGCAATGAATGTGCAAAAATTAGTGCATAGATACTAATATATGTCGGATTGTCGTTCAGACACAGAGTTGCAATGCGCGTTAGAAAAAACTGACATTTCAAACATTTGCTGCACTGAAACACTTGTGAGAAACAAGTGGGCTCACGGTAATCAAGCGCCCCGAGATAGTTGAAAATTCAAATTTGTGGTAAGGTACGAAGGGGCCAAATTGCTGAGGTCATCGGTCGCTAAGCTTACATACTATTTACTGTAACTTCAACTAACTTACGCTGAGGACGACACACACAGCCATGCCCGAGGGAGGACTCGAACCTCCGACGGGAGGACCCGAGATAGTGAGAGGCATCCCGAATGGAACATATAACTACTGCGTACACGTGTTGTTCCTGGGTAGTCTAAAAATGCATTTCGGGGCGATAGACGGGGTAACATGATAGCATTTTCCGAAATATGAAATAATGTACTTTGGTTTTCATAATCGGATGCGTATTTTTGTCATATATTATTGTTTTTCAACAATTGTCACCCCATTTTCGTGTGCGCCGATTACAGCGCCATCTATCGTGAAACGAAAGAAAGGTTTCATACGGAAAACCCAAATCGGCAATAAAAAATATTTCTATTTAAGATTTAAAAGTCAGCCACCCCTCCCGCCTCTGGTGCAGGAGGGTCGAGTGTCATGTTAATGGATGTTTATTACCACTTTTTTTAATCCGATGTGTATTTTGCCAAGTATTTCGACAAACAGTTTTATATCCCTCAACATGTATACTACAGTTTCTGAGCAAATAATAGCTATGAACAAAATAATATATATTTTTCTATAACCTACAAGACAGTAATTGAAATGAATATTTATCTATATAGGTAAACGTAATAATCCTTACTCTTTCTCCACCGTTGTGAACACAGTTTACTTAGTTCATTTCCAGAGAGTTGCAGGAGAAAGTAATAATTTTGTAAAATTGGAAATTAATATTTTGTATCATGTAGATGAGGTACTTAAACCATCTGTTTTAATCAAATTTCTATCAGTTTTAATTGGGGATCAAGAAACATTCAAAATTTTGGGGCTGTGTGCTAGATGCTGTGATGACTGGGTTAAAATGGATGTTCTGGAGGTAGAATGTTCAGTCGAGTCCCGTTTTCCGGGACGCTCAATACACATTTCAAAGACCTACGAATGAGACGAGAAGTAGCTGGTGTCATGAGGCGCTCTGCGTCTTCGATGTGTTCTCTAAAGTCAGGTTCAGTTAGCTTGAAGAATGTATCCGCACACTGCCATCTAGTAGGCAGGTCGGAAGGCACTAGAGAACGAGGCTACAGCTGCCACTGATATTGGCGTAGAATTAACATGGAATTACGACAAGTACATTCAGAAATTTGCGATGCTTGTCGAATGCCAAGAATTTGATTTAAATTGGTTTACATATCTCAGTCACTTGATAGAAAAAATAATGTTCCACTTAAAACATATCAGTCGGTGCTTGAACTCTGTGGAAGATAATCAGGGGGACATTGTATGTCCTATGCCGCAAATGTTAAATTATAGAAATTCGTGGCCCATTATCTTGGAAACTTTTTAAGACACCAACAAGTAGGAGGAAATTGCTGTTTTGTCTGGTTCGATATTTGCGATGCGGGACCGTTATAAACCGCTCTACATTCGATGAGCTTTTACAGCTGAAGCTGTACCTTTTTTTCATATGCGCTGCGCAATACCCCAAGGGGACGCTTATGCAGGTGACAGCTTTTTTCTATTACTACAGAACTGCGGCATCCGGCGAGATATTTTTGCCTTGGTGGCAGAGTGTAATTTGGTGTCGGGACGTGTGTCAAGGGGCAACTGTTGGGTGTTAACACATTTTGCATGTCCACTTTGCCCGAGGGATGTGCTTTGCATGCAGATTGGAAAAGGTTAAAATGCCACATGACACATTCAAACCGCAGAGTGTGTGTGTGTGGTCCCACGTTTTCAGGGCCAGAGATTACATGGTTTTCGCTTTGTGCAACACGTTGCGCCGCTCAGGAACGTGTCGAGCCATCTGCGTACGTTACTGTTATGCACTAGCCATTGCCAGCGATCTCCGAAATCTTCGTCGTGTTTTCGGGATTGCTCGGGTCTAGTATTCCTATTGTTCCGCTTTGAAGTTGTTCGTCACCGACAAAACGCGTGCAACGCTCAGCTACGTCTTATAATTGATCTACATCGACTGAGGGTGGACAAAACTGTGGAACACCTGAAACACAATACATTACCCTGCCCAACACGGTGGGAAATCCTGTGGAAATAAGATAGCTTCCAGTAGTCTCCGAATAGATACATGTAGGTCCTCTATAGTTTTCGAGGTAATCGTATGCCTTTCCTCTTGCAAAATAGTACCAATTTCGGGTAATGGTGACTGATAGCGATCATGCACACTTATCTCCAAAGTAGACCACAAAGGCTCAATAATATTTCGATCTGGTAACTCTCGTGGCCAGGGAAGATGCTGCAATTCATCCTCGTCACAAAGTCAGTCCAGAAGGAGTCGAGCTGTACGATCAGTGATGCCTTTGTCTTGGAATATATCACCAATTTGGAACATTGTACCATGGGATGGACCCAATCAGACCAAATGGTGACATAACTTATGAAACGTAATCGCAAACTGAGAATATGAGTGTACACCGGCTATACGATTTATCAGTGACTTACGGAAATCTATGCCGAACCGGTACTCGAACCCTAATTTCCATCTTTACGCGAGTTGTCGCCTTAACCGTTTAGCTACCAATGCACGGCTTACGACCAGACGCCAACTTCCATATATACTAGTGCGTACGTCCCATAGTGCTCGTACACAAATCGTATGATTCCCGCACACGGAGAGACATTGTTTTTGCTAGTCAGATTGCCGAGCTTCGGCATGAAATACGGTAAGACAGTGTCTTCATTTGACAGTGTCTGTATAGTTCGATGCAATGTTCTTTCGGGCATGCATGCAATGTGACAAGCGAAAACAATCTCTCTCAATGTACAGGAATCATACGATTTGTACTTATGCGAGCACTAGGGGACGTAGACACCAGGACATATGGAATTTTGGGTCTGGCTGTCAGTCGTGCACCGATAGCTATAGCGATTAAAGCGACGGTTCACCTTCAGGTGAGGTTTACTATCGTTTGGTTCAAAAAATAGATTTCTTTAAATTGCATTTTTGGATCCATAAAAGTGTTTAGAATTCACACCTGATACGGTTTTTCCGAATGTGGAAGGGAAATGTTCCTTATTCGCGATTGAACAAAACAATGCACCTGGCTTACATCGGCATTTTTAACGCACCAGTTTTTTTTTTCTTTCGGAGGACGAGTTATTGTACCGGTGCTTGGGAGGAAACACACAAAATTCAAACGAAAGTTTGAACGCGCGTGTTTGGAAGTTGGCCCCCAAACATTTGCATTCTGGTGCGAAGACTGTTGAGATTGCGACATTCCTGGCACTGAGCAGCTTCAACGAAGGGTATTCTGCAATTCTGAAGACCATGACAACGATGGACGTCGCCCTGGGACTCTCTCCGACGCAGTTCGCGAAGCATTCGGACGACCATTGGATTCAAACGGCCGAAAACCGCTTGTCACCGGCCGTACGAGAGGCCCTGGAGCAGCGCAGGATGGCCCTGATCGAGCAGAACGCCCTCTATGAGGGAAAGGAAGCACTATTTTATGGACCCAAAATAGCAAAAAAAGGGTTCAAATGGCTCTGAGCACTATGGGACTTAACATCTATGGTCATCAGTCCCCTAGAACTTAGAACTACTTAAACCTAACTAACCTAAGGACATCACACATCACCCAGTCATCACTAGGCAGAGAAAATCCCTGACCCAGCCGGGAATCGAACCCGGGAACTCGGGCGCGGGGAGCGAGAACGCTACCGCACCACCACGAGCTGCGGATCCCGGAGTAGCAGATTGAACGTAAGTTGCATAATATTGCATTCATATGTATTGAAACTTCAAATGCGTTTTTCTCGAAATGACTTTTTTTTATCGCGCGGTATGGTAACTTCAGATCTGTTGAACCGATTGGCATGGTTCTTTGTTTCCAACTAAGCTACCTAAACTACACTCCTGGAAATGGAAAAAAGAACACATTGACACCGGTGTGTCAGACCCACCATACCTGCTCCGGACACTGCGAGAGGGCTGTACAAGCAATGATCACACGCACGGCACAGCGGACACACCAGGAACCGCGATGTTGGCCGTCGAATGGCGCTAGCTGCGCAGCATTTGTGCACCGCCGCCGTCAGTGTCAGCCAGTTTGCCGTGGCATACGGAGCTCCATCGCAGTCTTTAACACTGGTAGCATGCCGCGACAGCGTGGACGTGAACCGTATGTGCAGTTGACGGACTTTGAGCGAGGGCGTATAGTGGGCATGCGGGAGGCCGGGTGGACGTACCGCCGAATTGCTCAACACGTGGGGCGTGAGGTCTCCACAGTACATCGATGTTGTCGCCAGTGGTCGGCGGAAGGGGCACGTGCCCGTCGACCTGGGACCGGACCGCAGCGACGCACGGATGCACGCCAAGACCGTAGGATCCTACGCAGTGCCGTAGGGGACCGCACCGCCACTTCCCAGCAAATTAGGGACACTGTTGCTCCTGGGGTATCGGCGAGGACCATTCGCAACCGTCTCCATGAAGCTGGGATACGGTCCCGCACACCGTTAGGCCGTCTTCCGCTCACGCCCCAACATCGTGCAGCCCGCCTCCAGTGGTGTCGCGTCAGGCGTGAATGGAGGGACGAATGGAGACGTGTCGTCTTCAGCGATGAGAGTCGCTTCTGCCTTGGTGCCAATGATGGTCGTGCGTGTTTGGCGCCGTGCAGGTGAGCGCCACAATCAGGACTGCATACGACCGAGGCACACAGGGCCAACACCCGGCATCATGGTGTGGGGAGCGATCTCCTACACTGGCCGTACACCACTGGTGATCGTCGAGGGGACACTGAATAGTGCACGGTACATCCAAACCGTCATCGAACCCATCGTTCTACCATTCCTAGACCGGCAAGGGAACTTGCTGTTCCAACAGGACAATGCACGTCCGCATGTATCCCGTGCCACCCAACGTGCTCTAGAAGGTGTAAGTCAACTACCCTGGCCAGCAAGATCTCCGGATCTGTCCCCCATTGAGCATGTTTGGGACTGGATGAAGCGTCGTCTCACGCGGTCTGCACGTCCAGCACGAACGCTGGTCCAACTGAGGCGCCAGGTGGAAATGGCATGGCAAGCCGTTCCACAGGACTACATCCAGCATCTCTACGATCGTCTCCATGGGAGAATAGCAGCCTGCATTGCTGCGAAAGGTGGATATAGTGCATGCTCTGTTGCCTGTGTCTATGTGCCTGTGGTTCTGTCAGTGTGATCATGTGATGTATCTGAGCCCAGGAATGTGTCAATAAAGTTTCCCCTTCCTGGGACAATGAATTCACGGTGTTCTTATTTCAATTTCCAGGAGTGTAAAAATATTTTTACCTGGCTTACGAATTCGAAAAAATCCATGAAAAATCCCTATTTTTTTCAAATGGCCGCCATTTCGTTTCCTATGGTTCCAATAACTGAAGCGAGGTACAGCTCCTAAAGAATCTTATATACTTCGCTAACGTACATTCAATTTTGATTTCAGACGAGCCGGCTAACCTATGACATACCGCGCGTGGAGGTCTACATCGAAATTTTGTTTCGTTCCGAAGGCACTTCCACAATTGCTCTTCGACATTTACGGTCCAGTTTGTAGAGGAAATATGAATAAACATTCTGACCAAATTTGACATCGATATCTATAACACATCCCGAGAAAACTATTCTCAAAGAACATGCTTTTCCCGGGCCAAAGATAGTAAACCTCCCCTTAAGCGGGGAAGCCGGTATCCAGTCCAGGTCTGGCACAAACGTTCATATGCTACTAGTAAAACGTACAAGCGGTGCACAATTGTATTCACAATTTTCGAGTAAATTTCATAATTAAATGCGATCGTCAGTAGCTTATCTACCTTCGCACGTGCATACATGTCCAAATGACCATTGCATCGACCTATACAGACACTGTCAGATACAGACGCTCTCTTACTGTGGGTCATGTAATCGTTGGTAGCAACTCGACCTTGCAGGATACCTATGAGGCAGCCATTATCGTGCTTCACTCTTGAGATGCAAAGAAATAAGATACAATGTGCAGCAAGGCTCGTGTGACGAAATGACTTTCCTGCATTGGTCCACAGTCCACGTTTTATTGCTTCAGCACTGCGTTTTCCTGCCAAAGGCAGTTGCATGGCTCATGAGTGGGTTTTGCAGTTCCCAGCTTATGAACCGACCTTAGTATTATTTTGTTGCCGACAGGGTTCGCGAATACGACATTCAGTTTCGCAATATCTGCTGCAGCCATCGTTCCTTTATCTTTCGTCACAACTGTCTTCAATGACCGTCCGTTACTATAACTCAAAACACACTTTTGTCCACGCTGAGATTTAGCGGATAATATTTTTCCGCTTTCTCTGTATGTGGTATCCTCTTCGATATATGCCCTCTTGGAACGCAAAGCACTTCGGCTCTTCTGATAACAGAAGCACCCACCGTGCGAGAACCAATAATGCGCTAACATTCGAAGTAATGCACTCAAGATTCTACTGAACCCTGTTCTGGCCATGACTGACACTTTCAGCGTATGGAGGACACTGCAAGGCACCGTTAGTGGTCAAATACAACAGAGAAACGTGCAGGTTAGGCTAGCATTTGCGTTTGAGTACAAGCATCCATTTCTTGTTGTGTTTCCGTATTTTTGTCCAACACTGTATGCTCTGTAAATCACTGTGCAGTGCGTGAGGGACAGAGCTTTCTCTTGTAACAACTATTAGGTTTTCTCCCCAGTTTATACGAGTATGGAGCGTGCATAGAACGACTGCTTTAATGCCTCCGTGCGCACGGTAACCAGTCCGTGCGGCAGTGAAACGTCGGGCATGGAATACATCTCTATGTTCTTCACTTACAAGAGTTATTGAAAACTTCGTAAATAGGCTTTTGCAGGATAACTATAGTGTCTGTGTTCGGCCAGTTCAACTTTTTCTGTATTTCCGTGACACTTCGATGTGATTGTGACCTGGTAGTCAAGGGAAGGCAGGATTCGGTTACGATTGCGGACGGAGCCGTAATCGGTTACTATTGATTGCCTTTTACAATTACACGCAATTTGTTTTTAAATCAGTAATTCCAGGCTCAACAGTCAATAAAAATTACTACACGATATTAATGAAGGAATAAACAAGTGTAAATAATAGTGTTTTCAATGAGTTACAATTTAACAAATCACCATTAAATACAGATACAACAAATAATGTTTTAAAAGCAAACCACTGTGGTCTGGGCAGAAGTCCTTCCACACCAGGAATGGCAATAAAATAAGAATTGTTCAAACCTCGCTGCAATTTACAACTTCCTGTTGTGGATTGGCAAGAGGGCCAACCCACTAATGTAAGAGGAAGCCGAAAGGCACGCGTTTTAGCTCACGCCGGCTGGCGTGAGGTCTGGAACAGGACAAGGAAGTCAGACTAGGAAAAAAGGATGTAGCTGGTGGAATAGTTAATTTTAATCCATTAATGTTGAACGTAGCTCTTGTCTGTACATTATTTACAATATCAATAGCAACTGATAATGGCGCCTTGCAAGGTCATAGCAAATGACGTAGCTGAAGGCTATGCTAACTATCGTCTCGGCAAATGAGAACGTATTTTGTCAATGAACCATCGCTAGCAAAGTCGGCTGTACAACTGGGGTGAGTGCTAGGAAGTCCATCTAGACCTGCCGTGTGGCGGCGCTCGGTCTCCAATCACTGATAGTGGCGACACGCGGGTCCGACGTATACTAACGGACCGCGGCCGATTTAAAGGCTACCGCCTAGCAAGTGTGGTGTCTGGCGGTGACACCACACTTCCTGGTGTTGAAATATTAAGATAAGTCGCCACAAACACAGCAAAGGAAACAGGTGCCAGGAATGGCAGTAAATAAGGTTCTAAGGCTTACTGCTAAAATACAAACACCAAATTAGAATTTTAAAGCAAATGGCCACAATCACGGCTGAAGGCCTTGCACGCCAGGAACAACAATAATATAAAAGAATTTTGAATCCTGCTGTAAAACAGCAAATACAATAGCAAAAGTTAATTAAAAAAAAAAGCAACTGATCCAGACGGTGCTCAAGGAATTAACTTCTGAGAAGGTCTGCCAAGAAACACTTTCACGAGCGATGAGATAGGCAGCCAAGAGTTGCATTTACTTCAGAAGATGGTGATGCACACTAGTGGCAGTCTAACGAATGACTAATTATAATCTTGCTGAAGCTGTCTGACGTCCGATACACCAAATGCAACGATGGAACAATATGCGAAAGCCGGAACTGGCGGTTTGCAATACTTACCCAGCACCCGGAACGAGAAAGGAATCACTACCACCAGGGTACAAGAATCACCAACCGGCCACCAGGCAAGAAAATGTACCTCTGGTTGAACTTAACAAATTGTAACAAGTTGAACGCAGTAAATAGTAATAAGAAGTCGAGGAAAGCTTATCAGATTCGCCTGCCCCAAACACTCGACTCGCTGCTCCTCACCTCGGCGACACTACGAGCAGGAACATGAAGCCAAGTCACTGGAGAATCGCGAGGTATCACAATGGTGGAGGTTTCTCTACTCGGAGTGAAATGCACTCGCCTTAAAGCTTGCGGGATCCGGTTTACGACGAGTGACCACAGCCCTTCCATCCAGCAGTCCACGCATGCCACCAGCGGTCCCGGCGTGTTCTGGCACTGCGTGGACCTGGCTCCTTCTGAGTCCCCAACCGAAATGGCCCACTCACACGACCCGGAAAAACAACGACGTCGCCCCAAAGATAGAACCACAGTTACTACATATCTATAACCGCCGCTGCTGCCACTAGCGGACAGGCAACGCTAGCGAAACCGAGTGGCGCCAGTCAACACGAGAAGAAGACAAACAACCGCAACCATGCAAACCAAAGAGATACTGTTTGGCCTCCAACAGAGGGCAGAAATCTACAAACAGCTCCAACGCGAGCATCAGCACGGCTCAGTGATCAAACAAACTTCTTTGTAGGTAAATACCCCTTTTAGTGTCGTGTGATACAGACTCTTCGAGAATGGTAAACGAACGCCATTTTATCCATACATTCTTGAGCGCATATACAACAGACGATCACACTGACAGAGCCATACCCACGTGAGTACAGTCAAGGGAGTGTGACAAGGAGATGATCGTTGAGGTGCTGAATGTAATCTTCCGGAATGCTCTGCCATGCAGTTTCCACCTGGTGCCTCAGCTGGGCCAGAGTTCTTGTCGGACGTGCTGACTGCGCAAAGATGACGTTTTATCCGGTCCCAAACATGGTCAATGCGCAACAGATCCGTGGATAGTGTTGGCCAATAGCACGTCGGGTAGCACGGGATCCATGAACGGTAGCATGATAGGTTGAATGTACCGTGTACTATTGAATATTCCCTCGACGATCACCAGAGGAATAGAGACAGTGTAGGATATTGCTCCCTACACCATGATTCCTAGTGTTTGCCTTTGTGCCTCTGTCGTATACACTCCTGATTTTATACCTCACCTGCACGACACACACAAGCGTACTAACACCATTGGAACCAAGGCAGAAGTGGCTCTCACCACTCAAGACGACAGGTCTCCATTCGACCTTCCATGAGCGCCTATCGCGACACCACTGGAGGAGGGCTGAACGATGTTGCAGCGTGAGTGGAAGATGCCCCAATGGTACGCGGGACCGTAGCCCTGCTTCGTGGAGACGGTTGCGAATGGTTCTCGCTGATACCGCTGGAGCGATGGTGACCGTAACTTGTGGTGAAGTGACTGTGCGGTCCATTACGAGACTTCGTAAGATGCGACGGTCATGACGTGCATCTGTACGTCGCCGCTGTACAGACCCACGTCGACGGCATGTGCACCTTCTGCTGACCACTGGCGACAACATCGACGCAATGTGGAGACTTCACACCCCAGTGTTAGGCAATTCTGTGGTACGTCCACACGACCTCCCGCAGGCCAACTATACGCCCTCGCTCAAACTCTGTCAGTTGCGCAAACGGTTCACGTACGCCTTGTCGCGGCATGCTAACAATGTTGCAGATATAGACGGAGCTCCGTATCCCACGGCAAACTGGCTGCCACTTGCTCTGGGAGTGACTGACCGCTGCGCAGCTACACTACGTGATCAAAAGTATCCGGACACCTGGCTGAAACAACTTCCAACTTCGTGATGCCCTCCATCGGTAAGCTGTAATTCAATTTGGTGTTCCCCAAACCTTAGCCTTGATGACAGCTTCCGCTCCCGGAGGCATACCTTCAATCAGGTGATGGATAGTTTCTTGGGGAATGGCAGACCCATCTACACGGAGTGCTGCACAGAGAAAAGGTATCGATGACGGTGAGACCTGGCACGAAGTCAGCATTCCAAAACATCCCAAAGGTGTTATACACTACTGGCCATTAAAATTGCTACACCAAGAAGAAATGCAGATGATAAATGGGTATTCATTAGACAAATATATCATACTAGATCTAACATGTGTTTACATTTTCACGCTATTTGGGTGCATAAATCTTGAGAAATTAGTACCCAGAACACCTACCACTGGCCGTAATAACGGCCTTGATACGCCTGGGCATTGAGTCAAACAGAGCTTGGATGGCGTGTACAGGTACAGATGACCATCCAGCTTCAACAACATATCACAGTTCATCAAGAGTAGTGACTGGAGTATTGCAACGAGCCAGTTGCTTGGCCACCACTGACCAGACGTTTTCAGTTGGTGAGAGATCTGGATAATGTGCTGGCCAGGGCAGCAGTCGAACCAGAAAGGACCGTACAAGAAATGCAACATGCGGTCGTGCATTATCCCGCTAAAATGTAGGGTTCCGCAGGGACCGAATGAAGGGTAGAGCTACGGGTCGTAACACATCTGAAATGTAGCGTCCACTGTTCAAACTGCTGTCAATGCGAACAGGAGGTTACCGAGACGTGTAACCCATGGCACCCCATACCATCACGCCGGGCGATACGCCAGTATGACGATGACGAATACACGCTTCCAATGTGCGTTCACCGCGATGTCGCCAAACACGGATGCGACCATCATGATGCTGTAAACGGAACCTAGATTCGTCCGAAAAAATGACGTTTTGCCATTCGTGCATCCAGGTTCGTCGTTGAGTACACCATCGCAGGCGCTCCTGTCTGTGACGCAGCGTCAAGGGTAACCGCAGCCATGGTCTCCGAGCTGGTAGTCCTTGCTGCTGCAAACGTCGTCGAACTGTTCGTGCAGATGGTTGTTGTCTTGCAAACAACTCCATCTGTTGACTCAGGGATCTAGACGTGGCTGCACGATCCGTTACAGCCATGCGGAGAGATGCTGTCATCTCGAATGCTAGTGATACAAGGCTGTTGGGATCCAGCATGGCGTTCCGTATTACCCTCCTGAACCCACCGATTCCATATTCTGCTAACAGTCATTGTATCTCGATCAACGCGAGCAGCAACGACGCGATACGATAAAACGCAATTGCGATAGGCTACAATCCAACCTTTATCAATGTCGGAAACGTGATGGTACGCATTTCTCCTCCTTACACGAGGCATCACAACGTTTCAGCAGGCAACGCCGGAAAAATGCTGTTTGTTTATGAGAAATCGGTTGGAAACTTTCCTCCTGTCAGCACCTTGTAGGTGTCGCCACCGGCGCCAACTTTGCGTGAATGCTCTGAAATCTAATCATTTGCATATCACAACATCTTCTTCCTGTCGGTTAAATTTCGCGTCTGTAGCACGTCATCTTCGTGGTGTAGCAATTTTAATAGCTAATAGTGTAAATAAGGTCAGGACTCTGTGCACGCCAGTCCATTACAGGCATGTCATTGTCGTGTAACCACTCCGCCACAGGCCGTGTTTTAGGAACAGATGCTCGATCATGTTGAAAGATGCAGTTTCCATCCTAGAATTCCTCTTCAACAGTGGGAAGCAAGAATGTGGTCAAAACATAAATGTAGGCCAGTGCTGTGATAGTGGCACGCAAAACAACAAGTGGTGCATCTCCCATCCATGAAAAACACCACCAAACTATAAGACCACTGCCTCCGAATTTTTTTGTTGGCACTACGCACGCTGTCAGATGACGTTCACCGGGCATTCGCCATACCCACTCCCTGCCATCGGATAGCCACATTGTGTACAGTGATCGTCATTCCGCACAACGACTTTTTCACTGTTCAGTCGTCGAAAATGTATGTTTTGTGGGTTTGTCCGGATACTTTTGATCAAACAGTGTAGCAACATTCCACGGCCGATAACACGGTTCCTGATTTGTCTGTAGCGCTGTGCGTTTGATCATCGCATGGAGCGTGCTCTCGTAGGGTCCAGTGCAGTTATGGCGGGTCTTATTCAATTGTGTCAATGCGTTCATTTTCCTGGAACGTAGGTCCCACACACTTAAGCAGTATTCTACGATATGTCAGTCTCCTTAGTAGACTAATCACGTTTCTCAGCAACCTACAGGTGAACCGGTCTGTCTCTTGTTCTACCTATGACTGGACCCCGGAGATATATCTAATTCGTATACCCATAAAGTTTCACATGGAGATATTTGAATGAGTTGATTCTTTCCAGTTGTAGCTGACTGATGTCGCAGTCACGCGATGTCACCAATCTGCGTTTCATTAATTGCTTACTTTAGCATTTATGAACATTCAAATCAAGCTTCCAAACTTTAGACTACTTTGAGATATTATTAATAAATTACTGAACATGTTTGCGGCTTTTTTCTTTAGGACAATGCTTCCTAGTAGGTAATTGTAGTATTGCAAATTACCTTTAACGTTAATGGGGAACATGTGACGCGCCAATTTTCTGTAGCGGCCCATAGAGATTATTAATCGCCCGCATCTCGTGGTCGTGCGGTAGCGTTCTCGCTTCCCACGCCCGGGTTCCCGGGTTCGATTCCCGGCGGGGTCAGGGATTTTCTCTGCCTCGTGATGGCTGGGTGTTGTGTGCTGTCCTTAGGTTAGTTAGGTTTAAGTAGTTCTAAGTTCTAGGGGACTGATGACCATAGATGTTAAGTCCCATAGTGCTCAGAGCCATTTGAAGATTATTAATCATGGTTTGGTGTCTGTTTTCTTAAACAATTGTCAAGGAAAATAGCTCCTCAGTGACCGTGACTTTGTTGATTTATAATGAATATTTTAGTCGATATGTTTGTGACTGCTGTGAAACCATATTACCTACAACGTGTGAATAGGATTCCCTTTTAAATTCATGAGAGGCTCTAGAATGTGTTAAACGGAGTGAATGAACTGTGGAAGTGCTAGAATTGGCTACGAATTCAGTTTTGTGTTAGGAATTTCCCTTCATTTTAATTGGTGCGAACCTCAGTAAAATCTTTATGCAGTGGCATTTTACTTGATTTCAGGTAATAGACGATTTTGTTCTAATGAATTTAACAGAAAGTCACAGTATATTCTTAGTTGACATCAGCCGCATTTAATATAATAGTTTTGCTAACTTTAATCAATAGTAGTGAACAAATGAACATACTGCACGAAACTAATCTTATAGCCACACGTGTTTGTTGGAGACTACATTCATTCAGGTGTCCCTTAATGCCCCTTAGTTTTGTAATGACTGACGCCTCCTATCGTTTCTGTGTTTGAATGATAACTGCAGCAGTAGCTGTTCAGTATTATAAAAGTTTTGATAGACTCCTATCAGTGAATAGCTGATAAAACCCCTGTATTTGCCACAACATGCGATGGAGCGTTCATAAAATCAGTATTTATGATAATCAGTGTTTATTTTTGTCATGCTAGTGTGAATGCGATTTTGTTTGTTGACATGAAATTACATGCAAAAAAACTTTCCTGCTAACTCATAGTTTGACACAATTTTACTATATAGTGGGAGACAAAATGTAAGCCCAACTGGGAATCAGTAACAGCAATAATGCAGATTTATGTGGCTCATCAGAGGATGCAAATTAACCCGATATTGGAATTCGTAATGGAGTAATAAAATTTTTTGCGGCTAAAGAATGAAATGCTGCTTTTGGAAAGGTAGAATAATCTCTCCCTATTCCCTGTCAGTGCATAAATTTTCAGTAATTAATAACTATTTAGCATGTTAAAGACACCCGATTCAGACTGATATGGGACAAGAGTTGTTAGTGGTTAGTTTCTTGATATGAACAAGCTCCTGCCCCCTCCGTTCTGATTGTGCTGGTTGATTATTACTTCAGAGAGCGTTACCTCCCGCGTATTTAATTAACTGAAATTATGAAACTCATTTTGTATCAGTAATGAATTAATTCAAATCTGGACAGTTTTAATTAAATTTCCTAGCATCAAGAGCCCTAGCAAGCAGTAACAGGGTACTTAAAATCACAGAAATTAGAAGCAAACTTGCTCATTAGGAGTTGTATTCACTCATCCACCACAGTTCCAACTAAAGAAATAATCAAGAGGTAGGATTGCATGGTTATTAACATACAACGTGAACAGCAAGGATCCCAACACACATCACTAGGCCATATATGGCTCTTATTCTCCATCCTAGACAGCGTTTTAACTGTTATATCTCAAGGCATCCTCAATCCAGCCATAAATTTCGTTTGATGTCCCTTATCATAATACTTAATTAGAAGTTGGTTGTGTGCACTGTGTCAAATGCTTTTCCGAAGTCAAGAAATACTGTATACAGGTGACTGTTCTGTTGGCTTCATCCATGATTTTTAGTTTGTAGAGCAGGGAAAGCCCAAGTTACGTTTCGCTTGACTATTGCTTTCTGGATCCATGCTGACAAGCATCGAAAAAGTAATCCTGCGGAATGTAGCTCATTAAATGTGACCTCTAATATTGTATACTCATGACATACTCTTGGTTGGAACCGCGAAGAACACTATTAGAAATGATTATTATCTTTAGTCTGTATTTGCACATTTATTTGTCTACCTACAAACAGTTTTGGTACCAAATACCGTCAAGAGATCACCTAACGATAAGAAAAAAATCACAATATAAATACAAAGTATTATTCTTTACGAAATATTTACCAAATATTTTCTCTCTGTTTAAAAATGGATGGCATAAAATACAATTTTCAAACGTGGGCAGAATCTTTACCGCTAGTGTGGAGTGATCAAGCTCGCTTAGGCAAGCAGGGGTGTCGAATACGAAAAGTAAAGATCAGTGTTACTTTTTAATGGACGCATATTATGGAGAGAAATGATAATATTGTCCCCAATATAGAGTTTTTTTTCATACTTAAAAAGTCACAATGTAAAATATATAAAAAAGTAAAAGTAGCGTGAAAGCAAGAAAGTAGAAGATTTTGAAGGTTCCCAGCAAAAGCCCAGGAAGAAAACTGGAGCCACCTAGATAGAAGAAAGCAGAGAGGAACATCTAGAAACGACGACTGAACTGTGGAAGGAAAGACAGAAGAAAGAGATGAAATATACGTAGTCCACAGAGGCTCATACATAAAAAAGAAGAATTATAAAATACAGAATGTGTTGTTGTGGTCTTCAGTCCAGAGACTGGTTTGATGCAGTCCATGCTACTCTATCCTATGCAAGCTTCTTCATCTCCCAGTACCTACTGCAACGTACATCCTTCTGAATGTGTTTAGTGTATTCATCTCTTGGTCTCCCTCTACGATTTTTATCCTCCACGCTGCCCTCCAATACTAAGTTGGTGATCCCTTGATGCCTCTGAATATGCCCTACCAACCGATCCCTTCTTCTAGTCAAGTTATGCCACAAATTTCTCTTCTCTCCAATTCTGTTCAACACCTCCTCATTAGTTATGTGATCTACCCATCTATTATATGAGAAAATAAATAATAAATGAAAGAATTAAACATTCACCATAGCAATAAAACACTAAAGGCATAACGACATGTGAGCTGATGTAATTGCATCTATCGTTTGTGTGCAGTGTATACCATATGAAATATCGATCTGACCATGAATTATCTAATCAACTGTGCGTTATTTGTAATAAAAGTACTGTATTCAACAATCGAGGTTATTTGTAATGGAGAGATATCAATCATCCAAAGAGAACAGTGGCGAAATGCGGCTATGTACTACTCCGCAAGTGTCAGTTGATGATCTTAGGGCGCACTTCCATTTCCTGTGCAGCCGAGCACAGGCCACGTGTACGATGAAGCTCTCGACAACGCCGCCTCGCTGGGCATCTACACACTATCGTAGTTCATCCACTCTGAGACACAAATGAACCAATGCTATGAGCATGCTGGCCACTTTTTCGTGAGTGCCGACATATTTCTGCTAGAAGCGTCGCCCAGCCCAAGGGTGGCATCGCAGAACACCACGCTTTTGCACAATTATTGAGGAATGTTGTAAGCATCTTTGAGATAAATTTCAAACTTCTGCGTCGAATTGGGAGCCAATTATGGGGTTTCGAGAAAGTGGCCCTTTAATTCTGTTGCGCAGTAAATAAGATTAAATTCCTTGACATGCATGGTTAGTAGGTGCATAGTGCCTCCAGTGACAATTCTAATTTCCGTCTTCTCTTGGTTGACTGATTAACGCCATTTTTCCCCATCGCCTCATCCGCCAGAATGTTAAATTAAACGTTTTTAATTTACAGGGAGACTAGTCTGAATGATTCACTGATATCTAATTAAGGCCACACTACCGCTTACATAGTAGCGATTACCAAACACATGATGTCCTTTAACGAAGCGGTTGAGAAGATGCCTCAGTTTCTAAGCAGGATTCCGTCTTGAAATAGCGACCCACTGGTTCAAGTTTGATGATGTACTTTAATGTACAAACTGGCGACGAAGGTTATGTCTGCTCCAATGGCGTTTTAGGTACGTTTGAAGCTGGCGTTATTACGATAAGAGTGAACGATTTGGCACAGGTACCTGTTGGTATAGTGTCTCTCCATACCCTTTGTTACGTGGTTGGAATGTTAGAGAACGGCTGATCGCTCACCGCAGCCTGTGAGGAGCACAAACATGTTTACGAACTAGCGGTGCACGGAGTGGAAGCTCATGTGACCAGTGATTCCCACTTTATGGGAGAAACTCTCTGAAGCAGGTGTGGCAACATGCATAAGCGGGGCAGGGAATCTTGAGTTGCCATTTTAAAAATAAGACAAGAACTTCATATCACAGTAATTTTCATAATATATGTTTTGACACTGAAAGCCTTTAAAGTGCATTTTATTTAGGAGCAGCGACATGATGGGAGACCGACTCCCAAAATCCCTAGCTGTGGATCATGTTCCTAATAATAGTGGCCGTCCGCTGAAATACGATGTACGTCCACAGAGTAACTACCGTTCGATTATATAAAACAAACGTGTAAAGGTACAGAAAAAATATTTATTGTACAAAAATCTAAAACTGTTAAACTACTTTTCTACATAGCTTCCGAAATTTTGTTTGCACTTGTCATAGCGTGGCCTGTGTATACAATCATGTAGTAATATGTTCTTTCAGCTCGTCATCATCGTTGAAGTTTTGACCATCAAGGACAGTTTGAGGTGTAAGAAGAGATGAAAGTCGCTAGGAGCGAGGTCCGGGCTGTACGGAGGATGATCAAACGCGTCCCATTGAAATTCCCGCAAGAGTTGTTTGGTCACATTCGCCGTGCGAGTTCGGGGATAGTCGTGGAAAAAAACACACTTTTTGACAGTAATCCTCGGCTCCTGTTCTGCATTGCGCGGCGCAATTTCTTAATGGTCTCGCAGTGACCATGTGCATTGATTGTTTGACCTCGTGGTAAGAAGTCAATAAGCAGAATGCCTTTTCTGTCCCAAAAAATGGTGCACATGACTATTCGAGGTGTCAAGATTTGCTTAGGCTTAACCTTCGTTGGGGATGAAGTGTACCTCCATTCCATTGATTGCCGTTCTGTTTTAGGGGTGTCTTACGATACCCGAGATTCATCCCCGGTGATTATTCGAGAAAGAAAACCATCGCCTTATTCATTGTAGCCTGTAAAAAAATGGAGTGCACTGCCCATCCGTTGTTTTTTGTGTTGTTCAGTAGTTATGTTAGGTTCCCAACATCATCAAAAGTTTTCAAAATTTCAGTTTTTCAATAACAATTCCATGAATTAGTTATCATGAGATTTGTGAAACTTCCATAGCAAGGGTTCTAAGAACAAACTTACGGTTGTGCTTAATCGTCTCCCTAATTGTGTGAAGCAGTTCATCAGCAAACACAGACGGGCGTCCACTTCATTCTTCATCGTGCATTTTATCACGTCCTTCATTGAACAGCCTGCCCATTTTGTAACCATTGAATCACTCATAGCATTTTCTCCGTAAACCTCGCAGATTTTACGACGAACTTCCTTTTGTTTAACTTTCTTTGCATTTAGGAAACGGATCACACATCCGACTTCACACGAGGTGGCATTTTCAATTACGGCTGACATTATAAAGAAGCACTACAAAGCACAAGTCGATAGCAGCGGACTGAAAATGGCGTACATGTCTTCTCTTTGAGTCAGAGTAACTGCGAAGTATGCTCGGAACTGAGATCGTAGCGCTACCGCGGATAGAAATAGAAACGGAACTTACTTTGTGGACGACCCTCGTATTTACAAAGATTATCTTTACAATCGCTATCTCCACTTCTTGAGATGGACAATAGTGGAATAAAAACCAGAGCCATATTATCTTACAAATTCAACTGATGAAGGAAAGGTAGAATCAGAGGCTTTCAAAATTAACAACTAACCCATGGAAACAATTGATCAGCTTCTGTATGTAGGGCTCTGGTTGAGTGGATAGCAGCAGAAATAAACATGGGTTACATTGCCTTTCGTTAACTAAATACGGTTTTAAAAACTAGGTATGCTGTGTGTGTGAAAGGAAAGGTTTATTGTCACTATGTACTGCCAGCTCTAATTCATGGTAATGAGTCATGACTTTCAAAGCAAAAAAATTCAAAATCTGAGGGTCACTCTGAAGGCAATGTAGGGACGTGCTGTGGGAATTACTAGGAGAGGAAGAGCAAAACGGTATCAGATCCATCAGTAAACAAACTGTATTGGGAGGTGGTGGTATGACAGTATAAAACTGTCCAGATTCAGTCCCTAGATCGCTTTCTCTATTTTCACGCGATCGGTTTCTCGTCAACTGCGCATCTTGAGATCTATTACAAGAAACTATAAATTACAGTTAGTTCACTTTCCAAATGGTTAAAGATTTATTTTTAGAAAGCCTCCAAATTCCAAAGAACTTAGTTACTATATGAAAGTTGTGCAACATACCATTTGTTCCAGTTACAGAGCCACCTGACGAATATATAATTGAAAGCTTGCCATTCTAACTAGCCTTACACTAGCCTGCTGGTGCTCAGAAATTTAAAGAAATATCTGATTGATGTAACACCTACAGTGCTAAAAATCGCCCTCGATCTGTGGAGAATGGAATAATGATATTCACGAAAATGCTCCTTAGTATTGCATGAAACACTGATTTTGGGTTTAGTAACAATAAAATATTTTAGAAGAACTTTATAAAACATTTACAGAAAGTTAATTTTTCTGTCATAAGGGTCGTAACTGGTGTCGAGTTCGTAACGTTTTTTTACTTCTCTTCCGTGAGAGGTATGCTGATGGCTCTGTTGGATTTTACCCATCAAGGAAGAGGAATTACAAAGAGAACTAGCTATTAGTAAGCAATAAGCTACAGCTAATGCATATGGACATGAGATGTCATGCGGATGATTACTAAAATAAAAACCAGTTTGTCGGTATAAGTGTCGAGAATAACAAAAGACTATTTACGAAGTAATTCGTCACTTTGACATAAAAAGGGCATTTATATGAGAAATTTTCAGAACTCTTTCCAGAAAACATGTCCGTGGCATTTAAAAATGGAGGACAAGTGTCACATAGATTAACGCATAAACCAACACCGAGAAAGCAAAATAAATACAGCAACTCATGGCTGCACAAGATTAAATGCACAGACTTTGATATGCATTGCACAGAACAAACGGGGTGAACTTTGGAATTCCAATACAAGGAGCACTGTAGTCACAGTAATCAGACACAATTTGCACGTCATGTTAAAGATAGCAAACGCGAGGTTAACACAGTAAGCGAACAAATGGAAGTGCCAGCCAGATCTTTGAAAAGTTATTATTTGAATGTGCTCACCAAATGAAAGACCGAGAGAAACTATTTAATGAGCAAAGTGTTTTCGTGCATAGTAATTATCACGAACTTATTAAAGACAAGTTGTTGTCTGACACTGGTATGGTGTAAGACACTCTGCCAAATATTAGCGGCAGCGGCTCTCGGCATACTGGTTGCGACAAATATCACTGAACAACAAATTTGAAGCGAATATGTGTAAATTGCATGATTTTTAGATATTTATGTTTATTTCATTATAAAATTATACAAAATAATCATCTTCATTAATATTTAGCTCTAATTTTTTTAAAAAACAAGTAATCTACAGTTTTGTTTAAATAACTCACTAACTGAATATGAATTCATGTTCCAAGATTCAGCATAACAAATTTTAAGCAAACAATTACTTGATTTATGTTATGTGTTATGCATTGATAAATTTCAGTGCCACTCTGGAAGTACAAAAGTAAAATATTAAGAAAAAATGAAGATAATATTACGTGAATGAAAAAAACCTTGTAAGTCTACTTCGTGCCAGAACTATGTAAAGCACAAAAGAAAATATATAAATTAACTGGTCACAAATGTATATAAAGGATTACAAATGTGAAATGTCCGTAAGTACAGTATACACAATTATTTATTTTTTCAGCGAAAAATTCAGAAGATGGCCGTTTTCGCTTGGCTCCACGTTTATGCACATACTTGAGAAAATCCCTTGTGAGAGTCCAGCAGTAACTTGCTAAAATAGTAGGGCTCCACTTTCCGGCATACCTTTTCTCAAATGTGTCAATATCTTGATGAAATCGCTCCCCATGTTCATCACTTACTGCACCACAATCTTTGGGAAACAACTCAAAATAACTATGTACCTAAGTTATTCATGACAACGTGTTACCTACTATCTCATTGCAATTTATTGCTCGTTTGTTCCTTAAGAACTGTAAACAGTCTGTCTTAAGATATTTCCATGCATGCATCTCATCACCTTGTATGATTCCATCAAAATATGGTCTCCAAAAAATTCTCGAATCTGTGGGCCAACAAAGATGCCCTCCTTTACTTTGGCATCACTTAACTGAGTGAATGTTTGCCTTAACCAAGTCTTTCATGACACCCAACTTGGTGTGCAAGGGGGAGAGCAGAATCTTTTCAGAGTCTGCTAGAGGTTCACTCTTAGTGTTCTTTATACCTGGTTGAAGAGATGTTCTGGTGTGCCTTTCATGTTTTCTGTAATGAGATGCACGAGCTCGGATATCCTATTCACAGAGTAAGCAGCAATATTTAGTATACCCTAACTGCATACCTAATGGCAGTGCAACAACGTTCAAGTCATCACAAATCTGCCATTGACAGTCATTATACTTGATGGCTTCTTGTAAAATTTTCATATTTTGGTATGACTCTTTCATATGCACACTATGCCCAACTGGAATAGAAGGAACTCATTACCAACATGTAAAAGCACTGCCCTTAAGCTCAACTTCGACGAATCAATAAAGAGTGTCCACTCTTCAGGGTAGTAATTAATTCTGAGAGCCTTCATTAGACCATTTATGTTTACACATGCCACACGACTATCTTGCATGTTAAAAAAAAGGAGTGAATTGTTGCTCTCTTCAGCGATAGAATGAAACGTTCACATTGCTTTCCAGAAAATTGCGCTTCTGCAATCTTGATGTTAAAATCTCAGTCATAGCTTTAGAGAACTCCAAATATCTAATGAGATCACTTAACTCATTTTGATACATTTTTGTAGATCATCAGTTGATGATATATTTGGAAGATAGTCTGGATCTTGAGATGTACATGGTTCAGGGGATTCAGAATACCCATTAGAAGTAATCTCGTACTCTGTTGATGGTTCAGGTATTATCAGTCCTTCCCCATGTAGAACTGGACGTATGGCAGATGGAATGTGGGAATAGATCATTGTCGGCTTCTTCTTCTTAGATATTCCCTACTCGATGGCAGGAACCATACAAAAGTAGCAGTCACTGACATGGTTAGGTGACTGACGCCCAATCATAAGCAATGCAAAGGGCATTGAACGTGCTTTCCTATGCATCCAATTCCTGTGATTGGAGGCACAAGTGTTGCAGATCACACATGGAGCCCAGGGTTTATGCTGATCACCTATTTTGCACCCGAAATAACAACTGTAAGGTCTTTAATAATTAGAGTTATTTACTATTTTTATGAAACAAATGTCACTTCTCCACATACATTGAAAATGTGTCAGCATTGTTAACACAAACCGTGGCATTTTTGTTAAATTCAGTAGCAGTCAACTTGATCAACTGGTAGTTAATCTGGAAACAAATGTGCAAAAATTACATTCATTAATAAAGTCACTGAAGAATGATCACTAAAATTGGTATGAATCTGTTTATATCCAAAATATTGCACACAAGTGAGATCAGAGACAATAATGTAATCCATTGTTACTAGTTCTTCTGACTCTGACCAACCATACAATATTTGATTTTAAACATAACGTAAAAATTCGCATATAATTGTCTCACCGTAATAAAACCGTGTAAAATGAAAACTAGAGCTAATTTTGAATTGTCTTTTTGATATTCGCGATCAGCACATTACAATTGATAGGATTGACTATTTTCATTCGATTTACGTTTTAATTGCTGCACAGTGATAATTGGACACGGCATAGGAAGTTTTCAGCGTGGCAGGGTTTTAGCCTGGCGCAATAGAAACTCCCCATCTAAGAGGAAAATAATATATGAAAAATTTTTACAAAGCGTCATGAAAATACTCCTAAGTATACCATGAAACAGTGATTTGGGATGTCATGAAACACTGATTTAAGATTTACTAGCATTACAATTTCTTAAAACAACAATGTTAAACAACCAAAAAATATTTAATTTATTCATTGTAAGGATTTTCATGAATGACATCAGTCCACACTTTACAGATAGTCAGCGCTTTCCAGCGCTGAATAAAACCGCAGCAAGCTGGTGTATGGCTTGTTACGACTGTCACATTCGACAGGTTACTCTGTAACAAATGGTACGTTACACAACGATTATATTGTAAATATTTTTTTAAGAATTGTGAGGATTTCTAAATAAAAATCTTAAACCATCTATAGTTTGACCCATTTGTAGTTTGAAATTTTTTGTAATAGATTTGAACATAGGCAGCTGTCCCAAACCCGGACTTTTGGAAGTGAAAGAATGCGATCTGGAAACTGAATTTGGACAAGTACGTGCAAATCACGGTCGGGAACATTCCCCGGTGAAAAACATACCTAATTTTGGGAGTATGACTGTTGCTGGGGGAATACGAAAGTTTTTCGCTGCTTTCGCGTAGGTAAATTATACGATGGAGACAACTTAACGGGAACTGGGTGAAAGGATTTCGAAAAAATACAGAAAAACGTTGAAAATTAGGTGAGGTTCTTAGGAGAATTGGTTTAGAAAGAAACATTAGGAAAACACTAACAAAAGAGCGGGACAAAATAGTGGTCAGACATCATGAAATAACCATGTTACTAGAGGGAGCTGTAGAGGGCAAGAACTGTAGGGGGAGACAGAAACTGGAATACCTTCAGCAGCTGAGGTTGTGGAGTGCCTGTTTTACTCTGAAATGAAGAAGTTGGCGACGAAGAGGAATTCGTAGTTGGTCACATCAAACCAGTCTGAAGACTGATAAGTCAAAAAAAAAAAGGAAAGGAAAAAAGACAAAAAGAGAAACGAGAGGAGGGCGGGAGGAGAGAGAAAGAAAAGCTTATGCATGAAATAGTCTAGAAGAGGCTTTATCCAACACTGCCGAGACTGTTCAATAAAGGGGTTTAACAGTAATCACAAGCCTTTTTAGTCAACACGCAGAATTTTGGCTGTGGCTGCCCTCATTGTAAAGTTACGTAGTTACGTGTTCATGCATTACTCATGCGACCATTCGAAGCCGTTCCACAGATAGACAGCCCAGTCCCGATGATCCCATGAACACGGCAATTTCAGTCGACGTTGTCGTCGGGTCACTGTGGTAACACGCCCGAGCCATCTCCTGCAGGGTCTCAATTTCAATATTGTGAGCTGGAAGTTTGGTCATGCGATCTGCTACAGACCACCGACTATTCTGATATACAGAGCGGGCTAACCTCCGTCCTCGCCTGTCTGAGATGAGGCGTAGGCATCCAACATCTTTTCCGATTAGTGTAAAACCTTTCAGCCTTCTAATTTCAAGAGACTGGAAATGAGACGGCTGTAATATGTTTGATTCGACATCCTGTAGCGAACAGCCGCGTCCCGCAACCGTCTCAGAAAATAAGGTCATACAGAGACTTTTCTGATGCGATGTTTCTCCTTTCTTTTGATACTGCGATCATATATGAACATTATACAAAGGAGGTAAAGCATTAGCTGCCGCTGGGCAGCGAATACACCAAAGAGGAAGTTGGAAATTTGTCCCAGCCCGGGACTCGAATCCCGATTTTTCCGTTTCTCGTGAAAGGTCGCTTTGATCGCTTCCACCATCCGGACACGTTCGGCGACCGACTCAGGTTCCAACTCACTACTCATGTAGGGCCTGAGCATGTTTGTGGATATGCACTGAAGCGATCATCGGACCGTCTCGCCCGAGTTATATATATATGTGGTGCCTGTTCTTCTGGACATCATTGAAAAGACACACACAGCATATAAGTAACTCGAGCGAGACAGCCAAATACCCATTCAGTAGCGATGCAAAATATGCCGGAAATCTTTGGAGAATCAGCTTGAAGCTCTGAGTAATAAGGATGATGGGCAAGGGCACGCCCTACGTCAGTACTGTGCGGACAAGTTGGAAATTTGTGCTGGTCAGTGAACCATGTCCAGATGGCCCAGGTCGTCAAGAAGACACTTCACGAGTAATGGAAAAATTCCGGGTTCCAGTATTAATGCAGTACAAATATTAAACTTTTTCCAGTAATGTATCTCAATTCCCAGTGGAAACTAATGTCTTAATTTCCCTCGTATAAGAACGTCTTGCGGCCTAATTATGGTTTCATCGTCCTACAACAACTTTCCACAAATGCATACAACAGCAGCTCGAGAATAGCCAAGCCAGCTTCGCCGTTTCCGATGTACTCGTTCCCAGGTGCCGGCTGTGGCAGGCTACAATTTGTGACAGTCGTTTTTGTCAGAAGATGGTTTCATTTGTGGGGCGTATCGACTCTAGAATCTTCTCCATTTGCCTCTCTACCACATGCACTCAGGAGACAAAAGTCATGGGATACCTCCTAATGCATTTTGCCTAGGACAATGCCGCAACTGGACATGACATGCACTCAACAAGCCGTTGGATATCCCTTGCAGAAAAATTGAGCCATCCTGCCTCTACAGTCGTCCATGGTTGAGAATGTTTCCTTGGTGCAGGATTTTCAGGACGAACTGACGTTTCAATTCTGTCCCATAAATGTTCAACAGTATTCATGTCGAGCAATCTAGGTGGCCAAATCATTCGCTTTAATTGTCCGGAATGTTCTTCAAACCAATGGCGAGTAGTTGTGGCCTGTTGACATGGTGCATTGTCATCCATAAAAATTCCATTGTTATAAGGGAAAATGAAGTCCATGACTTGCTGCAAATAGTCTGCAGGTAGCCGAACATAAAGATTTACCGTCAATAATCGGTTCACGTGGACCAGAATACCCAATCCATTCCACGTAAACACTTCCCACACAACTATGGAGCCAAGACCAGCTTGCACAGTGCATTGGTGACCATTTGGGTGCATGGCCTCGTGGAGTCCGCGCAACACTCGAATCCTACCATCAGCTCTCATCACCTGAAACCGGGCTCACCTGACCAAGCCGCGTTTTTCCAGTCGTCTAGAGCCCTTCCGATGTGGTTATAAGCCCAGGAGAGCCTCTACAGGTGTTGTCGTGCTGTTAGCAACGCCACTTACGTCGGTCGTCTGCTGCCATGGCTCATTAGCGCCAAATTTCGCTGCATTGTTCTAACAGATGTGTTCATCGCAGGTCCCACATTAATTTCTGGTGTTATTTTACGCAATCTTACGTGTCTGTTAGCTCTGACAGCTCCAAGCAAACGCCGCTGCTCTCGATCGTTAAGTGAAAGCCTTCACCAATGTGTTGGCCTTAGTGAGAGGTAATGCCTGAAATTTGGTACTCCAGGCACCTCTTGACCCTATGGACCTCGGAGGATTGAGCTCCCAAACGGTTTCGAAATGGAATTTCCCATACATCTATCTCCAACAACCACTCCGCGTTCAAACACTGTTAACTACTCTCGTGAGGACATAATGACGTCGGAAAACTTTTCACATGAATCACGTGAGTGCAAGTGGCAGGTTCGCAAATGCACTACCCTTTTATACCTTGTGCACGCGCTACTACCGTCATCTGTATATGAGCATATTCTTGCCCCATAATTTCGTCACCTGGGTGTATGTATTTTTGCTACCGGATGCCGTAGTCGAACGGTGAGCAGGTGTCATTCTGTCTCACGGTGGTCAGTGGCTGTAATGTTCTGGCGCATCTGTATATATGACACAAAAACAACGTTGTCGTTGATTTTATTTTGCCCAGTCATCGCTTCTGTAATATCTGCCACTAACTGTACATAGCATAAATACCACTTAATTTCCAGTCTCTGTGTAGGATTATTAATAGCACACTGTTATTCAGAGGCTGCTTTTAATTGACGGTAATTTTTATTCCTGTCCATTCTACGAACACGAGTGAATTTCACTGAGCTGTAACTATAGGAGTTTCCGTTTAAGTCTAGAGTTGTTTGACTCTGCCTCCATCCACTTTGAAAGTCCGTAACAGCTACGAGGAGGCTCGTATTTATTTACGAAGCGGGTTCACCCGTGCGGACGGAAACGAATAACGGCGAAGAGAAAATACCATCAGCCATATATCTACAGATTTTCGTGGAACTTCATAGAACAGTGGCTTTGTTACTCACCTTACAAATGACGTATCGCTATTCTGAGAGAATAATAGTATCTACATCTACACACTGCAAACTACTGTGAAGGGCATTGCGCCAGTTAATAGGGTTTCTTCCCTTTCAATTCACCTACGAAGCGCGGGAAGAAAGACATTCAAATACATCTGTGCTTGCTGTAATCAAATTAATCGTGTCCTCACGATTCCAGTGCGAGCGACACATAGGGTGTTATAGTATATTCCTAGACTCATCATTTAAAAGCCGGTTCTTGAAACTTTATAAGTAAGCTTTCTCGCGATTGTTTACGTCTTTCAGGAGTCTGCCAATTCCAATTGTTCTATATATCTGTGATACTCTCACATGGGTCAGTTAAACCTGTGGTCACTCCTGCAGCTATTCTCTATATCCCGCGTTAAGTGTCCCTCACACTTGAGCAGTATTCTAGAATGCGTCATACGAGTGATTTGTAAGACTGTTATTTGCAACCTGATTGTCTTCCTTCAGTATTGTACCAATAAAACGAGGACTATCACCTGCTTTACCCACAACTGAGCCCGTGTTATCATGCCATTCCGTAACCTTACAATGAGTTACACACCGGTATTTGTTGGAGTTGATCGATTCCAACACTAACTCGTAGATATTATGCTCATAGGATAATATGTTTTTTGTAAAGTGCATAGTTTTATATTTATAACCATTAAAGGAAGTTTCCAATCATTGCACTGCTTAGAAATCTAATCGATATATGACTGATTATTTGTACTGCTTCTTTCAGACACTACTTAATTATAGATAACTGAATCAGATGCTAAAATCCTGATGTTACCATTAATATTGACCGCAGAATCAGTAATATACAACATTAACAGAAACGGCCTCAACACACCTCCTCGGGACACACCCGATCTTACTTCTGAGCGTAAAGATGTCTCTCCATCCAAAATAACATGCTGCCTCCTCCGTAGTAAAATATTATTAGTTCAGTCATAAACTTCGCTGAAACTCTATATGATTGTACTTTCGACAGTAGACGCAGATGGGGGACCTAATTAAATACTTTTCGAAAAACAAGATATATCAGTCTACCTGTCTCTTTTGATCCTCCTTTCTGTAGTGCGAGTTGAGTTTCGCATGGTCTCTGCTTCCGGAATCAATGCCGATTAGTATGGAGGACGACATTCCGTTCCAGATACCTCATTATTTTTGAGGTAAGAACATCTTCTAAGAGTCTACAATAAATCGATGTCAACAGTTAATGGACGGTAGTTTTTGGACCACATCGACTACCCTTCTTTTTAGCGGGTGTGACCTATGATTTCTTCCAACAACTGGGAACAGTGTGTCGCAATGGTTGCCTGTCACACCGGCGGCTAGAAATCTATGACTAACCGTTTCTGTACAGGTACTTATTTAAAGTGATCAACAAAGGTGCGTAAGTTACACCGAGGATGTTGCCAATCTGGAGGTCTTAGAGGGAAGCTTTCCCGTTTTATTCGTGTGTGTGTCAATGAAGCATTCCCCCCCCCCCCCCCCTCCTTATGTTGACGGCAAAGGAGGTTGCCAAGCAGACGATCTTAAAAAGCATATACACGCTTTTCTGCTTCGGATAACTTTCAAATTTCCTCGAATGGTTTTCAACAGTCCCTATTGGCTTCACCGTACACCCAGAGGAAACATTGCACACAAGAGGAAAAATTGCGGTTGCGCTACAATCGGTGTGTGTGTGTCGGGGGGGGGGGGGGGGGGGGTGCTGCGATCACATTCAGTGGTGTTGCAAACCCACTACGAACTTAGAGAAGGGATTAATGATCCGAGGGACGGGGGTTGTCAGCAGTATCAAAGGTGGTCGACAAAGTCAGCCTTTTGCTTACCGCACTGCACTGCGAACTGCCGTTCTCTGCCGAGAAACGTGTTGGAATCATTGTCCCAAGGGAAGGAATGGTTTCAATGACGCCACATCCTTGCATACGCAGAATCACCTGGAAACTGCTGAGCGGCATTTCGGCCCTCCACCAACAGAAAAAAAATTTCATGATTGATTGGCTAGCAAAGAAGAACTGAAAAACAAATAAGGAAGACTACTTGTGGAAACAGGGGACTGAATACAAAATGACAAAAACTAGAAGATTGCGTATTGAAATGGATTCAAGGAAAATGGCATTGCAGTTAATATAAAAATGTTTCAAATATACGCTCGGAAGATAGTACCACAGGGGAACTTAGTCCTTAAGTGTGGTGTGGGTTGGTGCTAGAGGTTTATGAAGCGCCATCGAATTACCATGAAAACCAAAATCAAAATACCTCACAAAATGCAACAGGAGTATGTAAAATATCTTTCCATCACTATTTTATGCAACATTGAAAGAAGCCAGTGTGTATCTAAGCCAAATAACGAATGTGGAGGAAACCCCTCTCACATTTGATGTGCCGAGTAACAGAACTGTTGTTATGAGAGGTTCTGAAACTAACTATAAAAACAAGTGGACATGAAGAAAACTAACTACACTGTAGTCCTTTCATGTTGTCCTGACTATACTAAAGGTAATCCAATGATCAGCGCGACTGCTACGGTCGCAGGTTCTAATCCTCCCTCGGACATGGATGTGTGTGATGTCCTAGTTAGGTTTAAGTAGTTCTAAGTTCTAGGGAACTGATGACTTCAAATGTTAAGTCCTATAGAGTTCAGAGCCATTTTTAATCCAATGATCATTTTCAAGAGCAAAACCTCCTGAAATATCGCCAGGTGGTGGTGTTCCCGCACATGACAATGATTGGATAGGGAAGGCTGGTATGAAATTATGGATTGCCAGCGTGTGGGGGAGGAGGTAAAGTGCTTTATTGAAGAAGAGTTCTTTTCTTGAGCTACATCAGTTTAGCATTTGAAAAATTCTATTAAAGTGAAACTGACAAGGAAATACACAGCTTGTTTTTCATCCCGGAGGGCTTACTTCACAGCTGCAACCACTTGATATCTCGATCTAAAAACGTGAGAGAGGAATGTAAAAAATGTAATGATGGCAGTAACTCAGCATGAATTAGGCCGAAGGGAGCTTTAAAACGACCTGCAATCAAACAAGGGTGCCAGTGGATAAAACAGTCGTGATGTAGAATTAGAGGAGACATGATCGTTAAATCTTTCAAGAAGTGCGACGAATTAACTGTCGATGGCAATGAAGTCCGTCTTATATATGAAGAGGACAACGATGACTACGAAGATGAATAATAATAATAATGAAGTTTAGATGACGGTTTTCAGGGATTTTTAAAGATTAGTTCGGTTTTATAAATTAAGCTACTTTTTTAGTCTGACTTTGCAGCATAATAATAAAAACGGTAAAAATTTTACTTTTGTAAATTCCTTGAAAATTGAGGTGCTTTCTTAGTCAGTAGCGTCTTATTATCTGTAAAGTACTAGATAATTGTTTCTCCCACACACTGTTTGCGAGTGGAACAGGAAAGGAAAGGACTAATAGTGATACAGCGTACCCTGCCCCAGGCACTCTGCTGTAGCTTGTGGAGTTTTTAGGTAGATGTAGATGTAGAAAATGAGAACTACAAGTACAGCAAACTGTGATACGTGTTTTCGATGGTTTTAGGAAAAAACTCTTTTAATAATGGAATACGTACTACAGTATTTTGTGACATTCTCAATACAATTTGAACTATCTGTTTAGCTGCATAGTATTATTACTTACGAATAGAGTAGTGCTAACCGTAGTTAGACAAATTCCACTAATTCGTATTTTGTTGATGACGACAGATAGTAAAGCGTAGGGCTTAAGCTACGGAATGTCCATAGGCCAACATGCTAATACATTCCTACCGGGTTCGCTATCCAGCAGTATCGATCTCATACGCAGCAAGTCTCATATTGCACCCAGGAACCATAATCTCACTCCACGGTGCCGTGATGCACGATCATATTTTTCCTGCTCTAGGGGGGGAATAGATCGTGGACCAGACATAAAGATTAATGGGGTGGCCGAACGCAGTCGGAGAACGCTCTGATACATTGGCGTGCGGGAAATCCCCAAGGTAGGACGCCGGACGTTACTCGTCGTAAACACCCACGCGTGAGGTATGTTTCGAGCACTTCTTGCCACAGTTCCTCCACGAGGAGGAAATTTATAAAGGGTTTACTTAAAAATATATTTACTGATAACTGAACAATCTAATTCTTCTTACATGAAATTCAGCTTGCTAATGAGTGCGCGGGATGAAAGTATTTACCAGAACTGATTAGGTATTTTAATTTTTTCTTAAAACATCCTCAGAATCTCGTGCTAGACGGTTTGGTGCTCAATACTTGCCCTACAAGAAAGGTGACTACTTGATTATCAAAAATTTTTTACACCACAATATAATTTTTGACACTGTATATATATCAGAAACAACTTTCGGCGAACATAAACTTCGAAATATTACATCTTCGTGATTTCATTTGCGGATTTTCGTTTTTTTTATGATATATCAGTAACCCGTACCACATCCGTTTTCCTTACAAAGGGTGGAACTCCTGTGTAAAGAACAAGTTCAAATACTGGGTGAGTATAATAGTCAAGGTAGTTTTCGTTCTTGAATTATGTCTCATGCAATGATATAATTTTGCAGCTGCATTGCGTGGTGTACCTACGTACTCTCTGCAAAATATGGTGGGAATAGACATAGTGGTACAGAAGTAATATATTAAAACGTCACGCCTTCTGCTGAATGAGCTTTCGTCTCTCATTATTGCATGGGGTGTTTCAAAGAGAATACGTTACGAAAACGTTTCAAATTCTATGTGAAGTTTGTGGGAAGTCGCGAAGTGCTTTCCCAAATACTGGATGAATATAGTCCAAGTAATCCGCCAGCCGTGGGTTGCGCTGCCAAGTAAGCCAGCTAAGACCACCGCAAATATTTGACTATCTAGAATGAATAAATGAATCGAGGTAATGTTTTCACCAATTTATTGCGGGAAATGTGGCGTATCTCTTGACATATGCAAATATTGAAACTTCCTGGCAGATTGAAACTGTATGCCGGACCGAGAACCGAACTCGGGACCTCTGCCTTTCGCGGGCAAGTGCTGTACCAACAGAGCTACCCAAACACGATTCACGCCCCGTCCTCACAGCTTTACTTTTGCCAGTACTTCGTCTCCTAGCTTCCAAACTTTACAGAAGCCCTCCTGCGAACCATGAGGACGGGGCGTGAGCCGTGCTTGGGTAACTCTATTGGTAGAGCACTTGCCCGCGGAAGACAAAGGTACCGAGTTCGAGTCTCGGTCCGGCACACAGTTTTAATCTGCCAGGAAGTTTCATATCAGCGCACACTCCGCTGCAGGGTGAAAATCTCATTTTGGAAACATCCCCAGGCTGTGGCTAAGGCATGTCTCCGTAGTATCCTTTCTTTCAGGAGTGATAGTTCTGCAAGGTTTGCAGAAGAGCTTCTGTAAACTTTATGTTCTGCTGTTGTAGAAATGTAGATAACTTGCTTTAAAGCTATTAAGACGTTCAAAATGCACACGACAGGGTGGAAGTGAATATCGTTTACGGTAAATGTCGCCCAATTATGAGACCAGCGATGTGGTTGTATGCTGAAGCGTATCTGGATCGTACCAAGCGTTCATCCTGTGTCTTTGCAGATATTATAAAAATAGTTACTGAAATTATAAGTGTGGAGGAAAAAATATGCAAAGTAAAACAGCAGCAATGAAAGAAATGAAACTAACATTTTATCAGCAGTAACACAATAGAAATGTCACTAAACGGCATCTCGGAAGTACTAGAGCGATCAACCAAAAAATGTTCAGCGAACTCTAAATTGCACCGCATTTCATCCTCTTTACCTTGCTGCATCTACAGTTTCATAGCAGTGGGTTCCAAAGTTCTTTACAGTTCTGGGAATGCTGTCTACGAAAAGTTCAAACAGAAGAGGCAAATCCATGCAAAATTTTGTTTGAAGAAAAACCACAGTCTACTAACCATGGGCAGCTGTATCCTCACAGTGTGCACTAATACTCAACTGAAAATTCATGCTGCCTCAAATAAGTGGATAAAAATAACGTTCCTTGTCTACCGTTTGGTTCGCGTTTTTCAAGCCCCGCATTATTGGTCCATTATCTCTAGATGGGAATCTAAATACACTCCAGTATCTCAAGTTCCTAAGATACACTGCTGCCACAGACACTTGAGAACATCTCACTGGACATAACACAGTCACTGTGGTAACAACGTGATGGATGACGCCTCCCCAGTTCCACGTAAGTTATGACAGACGTTTAGAGAGCACTGAAACGATCTTTCGGTAAACGCAAAACGATAAGCACACTCACCAAACTTAATACCTCTAAACTTTCGTCTGCGGTGAAAATTAAGTATATTAGTAAACACTGACGTCCCCTGAAGGTATGAAATGCTTTATAACATAGGTCTGCGATGGCATTAACTCCAGGGGAAATTCAAAGTGCAATAGTGTTTCTCCAGAATCACGTTATATTATGTGTCAATGCACATGGTCAATGTTTTGAGCACTTGATAAGACAGCCGTGGTAATAAGCCGACGAACTGTTCCTGAGGTACAAGTTTTTCTTACGTATTGTATAACAAGTTATACGTTTGTGGAACCTTTTCTCGTGACGGTGGGGTAGTGGTTTGCGGTGTTGTCATGTGGTTGCTATTTGATCGTGTCCCATGCATTTTTTGTCACTTAATTTCCCTTAGAAGTTTCTCTCAAATGCCACAGAAGAAAATATACAGCTCCATTAGAGAAATACAAAGTCGGTGTCGTAATTTCTCATTCTGGGTATATTTGAGGTGGCCTGTCTTAGCTCAACATCCAGTATACGCATTTCGTAACTTTAATACATGACATACTTTATTAACCTTTCACGTGATGCTCTTATTGATAAGATTAGGACAACAGATGGGTTTTTAAACGTGAAGTAATAAAAATCAAATTTTCCTACTCCCTGGATGCCGTTAAACAGGCAACCTGCAGCTGAAGTTGGGTGAGTGGGAGATGAGTGTAGCCGTCTAATAATATAGATGCTATATACATGTTGGCTGCACTTATGAAAATAAGTTTGGGCCACGTTTATACGCTTCACAACTGTGGCAATTTCATAGTTATTTCTGATTTAAGGTATCTGTCTTTCGACTGGTTTGAAGTGCACCTGCTGACAGTCCCTGTCTAGTGCTGACATTCTTCAAGCAATTACTGAAATCAGCATCATGTATATACCTTTCGACATAGTCCAATCTTTGTCTGTTGCTGCTATTACCTCCCCTCTGCCCACTACTACTTCTTTCAGCTGCCATCTTAACTTTTCCTGGATGCAGCAACAGATATCATACTAACATGTCACGTCCAGGGACACTTCCTTCGCCATTCTTTTTAGTATTTCATCTCTTGACACCTTGTATATCCACTCACATGCTGAATCTTCTTATACATTGCTGAAGACTACATATGGTGTGTGGGGGAGGGTGCGTTGTACACATCTGTCACTTCCCTTTCCCTGCTGCAGTCGCAAATGGTACATGGGAAGACTGAATGTTGGTATGAATTCATGTGATGTCAGTTATCTTCGTCTTTCTGAGACTTATACCTAGCAGATGCACCAAAGGGTGTTACAGAAAGATACTTCTGTGCATTGTACAGGGTGTCTTGAAGAACAAATGAGGATATGAAGCACTATCAGGAAACAACATCCAGAACGTACAGTAAAGAACATCGAAGTTACAGGTGCCGGCGCCTACCACCAGGCCACCCGTAGGGCAACAAACGTGACTGTGTACACTGACGCACTGGAGGTGGAACGTCTCGCACTGCTGTTTTTTTCACAGTTATGCCACTAATTGCCACGACCACCGGTGGAGAAGATGGAGATCATCAGTGGATGACGCTTTTGGACACATGCTTCCATCGGCAGTTTAATTTACTCATGGTGCCCTCTAAAATATCCAAGGATTTTCGATATACAGAATAAAAACAAACTGTGCATCATCTATCCAGCCAACAGATTAACGCATTCCTAGGAGAAAAGGCCTGTCAATGCAACAACTGGCCCCATCTTCTCTAACGGCGATCGTGGGCACTGTCGCGATCACTGAATAACAAAGAAAATATTGCGAGACATTCTGCTTTATGGTCTGTCAGCATAGACTGTCACGTGTGCTGCCAGAGGAGTGGCATAGCTGCTGGCAATGGCCCCTGTGATTTCGAATCTCTGTATCGTCGTTGGATGACGTTTACAGACACTGGTTCGTGGCCGAGCGGTTAAAGGCGCTACAGTCTGGAACCGCACGACCGCTACGGTCGCAGGTTCAAATCCTGCCTCGGGCATGGATGTGTGTGATGTCCTTAGGTTAGTTAGGTTTGAGTAGTTCTAAGTTCTAGGGGACTTATGACCACAGCAGTTGAGTCCCATAGTGCTCAGAGCCATTTTGAACCAGACACTGGTTGCTGTTCTCAGTTTGTTCCTCATGACAACCTCTACAACTCGCGGAACCGTGTCAGAATTTTTTGGGACACCCTTATATTGGGTGTCTCCTGTAGCAAAGTACGCTGATGCAATTTTATCAGTTAACATTACCATGTCACACAGCTCTTCTCTTGCAACACATGTCACTGCAGTAACTGACTGCCTCCGTAACGCTTTCACGTTAGCCATATGAACCTGTGACGAAACGTCCCAGTCTTTGAGATGTTGTCTTATTACCGCTCTCGATCTTTTCTAGCACGAATCACATACTAAAGAGAAATATTCAAGTTTTTGTCGAGCAAACGTTTTCTATTTCTCCTTCATGAGGGGAAACACCTTCCAAAGAACCCCAATATTGCCTTTTCATGCGAATTGTTTTGTGTCATCATTTCACTTTAAATCTTTCCACACTCATACCTCTACATATTTTCAAATGTGAGTACTTTCGTTGCTTGTTCGTCATAGACTGAAGGGTCTTTCTGTCTTTTTATGCGCTACACACAGAGGAGAAAAAAGTCATGGCACAACAACATGCACATATAAAGATGGCAGTGTCGCGTACACAAGGTATATAAGGATACTGCATTGGGAGATATGTCATCTGTACTCAGTTGTTTCATGCGAAAAGGTTTCCGACGTGATTACGGCCTCACGATGGGAATTAACAGACTTTGAACGCAGAATGGTAGTTGATGCTAGACGTATTGGAGCTAGAAGTGTGGGACATTCAGTTGTAGAAATAGTTAGAGAATTTAACAATCAGAGATCGAAGGTGTCAAGGGTATGCAAAGAATACCAACGTAGTCCCAACGGCCTTCAATTAACGACCGAGGACAGCGGCGTTAGTATAGAGTTCTCAGAGCCAACAGTCAATCAGTATTGCTTTAAATAACAGCAGAAATCAATGTGAGACTTCCGAGGAATTTATCCGTTAGGACAGTGCGCCAAATTTGGTTGTAAATTGCTATGGATGAACACGACCGACATAAGTGCCCTTGCTGACATCGTTACATCACCTGCAGCGTCTGCCCTGTGCCCGTGACCATATCGGTTGGATCCTAGACGACTGGAAAACCGCGGCCTCATGAGATGAGTTCAGATTTCAGGAAGAGCTTGTGGTAGGGTTAGAATATGGCGCAAACCCCACGGAGCCATGAACCCACCTCACCAGAAAGACAATGTGCAAGATGTGGTTCCATATTGGGGTGCGCTGTATTTGTATGGGGCGGACTGCGTCCTCTAGTCCATCTGATCTCATCATTGACTGGAAACGGTAGTGTTCGGCTACTGCAACAATTGATGGACTTCATGTTCCCAAACAGTTCATCCGGCCACTGTTGTTAGCGATTGGTTTGAAGAAAATTCTGGACTATTCGAGAGAATAATTTGGCCACCCTAGGTCACCTGACATTAATCCCATCGATTTTATATGGGACATAATCGAGAGGTCAGTTCGTGGGAAAAATCCTCCACCGGCATCTCTTCCGCCATTAGGGACGGCTATAGAGGCAGCAAGACCCAATATTTCTGCAGGAATCTTCCAAAGACTTGTTAAGTCCACGCCAGGAAAAAGGCTGTACGAAGCAATATTAAGAGGTACCGCAAGACCGCTGTCAGCTCAGCGTACGTTACATTTGAAATGTAGTGAGTTAGTCACGGTCTTAAGCAGTCTCCTTACACCCGACTACAAATTTCTAGCGTTAAACAGCAGCATCATTTACAACAACTACTGGCATTATCCACTGGGACATGTATAAAATACATTGTGAACAGTAATAACCTTATAACACTTCCTTGAGGTCCATCCGAAGCTACGTTTGAGGACTTCTGTCCATTAAGTATGAAGTGCTACGTCCTATTTGGTAGTAACGCTCCAAACGGTTTTGATATTCAGAACACGAATTTTGCTCAATAGGCTGCTCTGCCGAACCGTATCGAACATTTCGTGTAATTCAAGAGATGGTCTCCGGTATCTGCTGCATTACGGCTTTCGTGGACGAACAGAGCGATCTAGGTTTCACACGACGGTAGCTCTAGCACTCAGATGATTCTAGGTTCTTCTGATACTACTTCCGCCAGACCATATTTCACTTCCATGCCAAGCTTTGCTCAAGAGATACACCTTAAGGGGCGTCTTCCTCACTTCAATATCAGCTCTTTCTTGCTCTCTTCACCTGTGGAAATCTACATCTGGTACATTCCTTGCTTTGACCTTCCTATGTATTCTTAATTTGCTAGTTAGGAAACTTCACTTCTTCCCCAACTGCATCGTCCCCAATGTTAATGTTATGCAACTCACATTCTTTTCTTGTACTGTTCATAAGCTTCGTCTCTACGTATCTTACTGTTAAACCATCTATGTTCTAAATACCCTGTCTAATCCTATCAAGGTGTAACATAACAACTCCGCGTACACGTAGGCCTATGTATGTGGCATTGTATATTCTTGAAGCTACCTGGCAGATTAAAACTGTATGACTGCAAATCAAAACAAGGATCCTTGCCTTTCTGGCTGTAAGTATGGGTCGTGAGTTAGTTAAATGCTCCATCAATCACTTACAGGTTTTTTTTTTCATTTTTTATGTAGTTTTAAGCAGGGATCGATTAGTAACTCTTCCCCGTCTCCTTTTACAGATTAAAAAAATAAAAATTCCTTTACGGACTAAAAGGAATTGTCGAGGTGAAACTGTTTCAATTTGTTTTGAAGTTTAGCTTTGCTGTCCTTCACCCATTTTATATTACTTGCTAAATGACCAAAAAATGTGGTTGCGGCTTTGTGCACCCTTTTTTGTGCACATAAAGACAATCTTAATGAGAAGTAACGAATGTATTTCTGTCTTCTTATATTATAATTATGTACATCATTCTTCCTTATAACTGCAGAGGGATCTTTGCACTAAGATTCCTTGGGAAATAAATATACCGAGAGGCAGTAGTATAATTTCAAAACTAATTAAAATGATGTCTAGAAGACGATCGTAGATGAGCGTCAAATATTATTCTTACAGTACATTTCTAAGCAGTGGGGACTTTCTTTGCTTGAATATGAGTTACCCAAACACATTACTCCATAAGACATTACTCAATGAAAGTACACAAAATATTTCATCTTACTGGTATGTCTCTCCTGCCTGGACAAGAATGCCTTAGACAATAAATTAATTCATTGTGTAACACAGGAACTTCATTTAATGAAGGCGAAGGAAGAATAATGTGTGAAGAATTTCATGTCTTAATTATGTATATAATTTAAGTAACAAAATTTTGAACAGATCATTCATATCATTAACATAAATATCAAACGCTAATTTTCTCCTACAGCACGTGAAATTCTTATTTCAAGATAACATGTCTTCTTTGACAATTGTACTCATCAATTTTATAACGTTTTTACATGTAAAACATAGTTAAAATGTATCAATATAGCACAGGGATAATTTTCTCCAAAGATCAGTTTATGCCTTGAAAAACTTACTTTCGTGGTTACCAAATCTACATTGGTACTGTCACCTTCGTTTTATTTTTTTATTACATTGCTTAACGTTAATTATTTGGACACATTGATCATGAAACTTCCTGCCAGATTAAAACTGTGTGCCGCACCAAGATTCGAACTCAGGACCTTTGCCTTTCGCAGGAAAGTGCTCATTCACTTGCCCGTGACAGGCAAAGGTCCCGAGTTCGAGTCTCGGTCCGGCACACAGTTTTAATCTGCCAGGAAGTTTCATATCAGCGCACACTCCGCTGCAAAGTGAAAATCTCATTTTGGAAACATCCCCAGGCTGTGGCTAAGCCATGTCTCCGCAGTATCCTTTCTTTCAGGAGTGCTAGTCCTGCAAGATTCGCAGGAGAGCTTCTGTAAAGTTTTGAAGGTAGGAGACGAGGTACTGGCGGAAGTAAAGCTGTGAGGACGGGGCGTGAGTCGTGCTTGGGCAGCTCAGTTGGTAGAGCCCGTGCCCGCGAAAGGCAAAGATCCCGAGTTCGAGTCTCGGTCCGGGACACAGTTTTAATCTGCCAGGAAGTTTCCCATCAGCGCACACTCCGCTGCAGAGTGAAAATCTCATTCTGGCACATTGGTCATGATTAAACTTTGTGTTACATTTGTACAATATTGTAATTCATTATGTGTCAGCCCCCCCCCCCCCAAAAACAAGTTTCGTTTAAGGAAAATGTATATGTAATCTGTAAAAAGGTGAGTAGGTCGCCAGGCAATAAATCAGCAACTGAATACTAAATGACTTTATTAATCGAAAATGGCGTCTTTCGGCGTACGGCATCATCGTATAATGTTGGCACTGAAGGTAACAGTGGACATGATAGTTACATGACTGGATTTGTTCATGTTGTTTGCATTAATATAATGTAGCTATAAGGTCCACCTTCAGTGCGAGGATTATCTGATGATTGCATACGCTGAATCGCGTCATTTTGGATCAATATAGTTATTTTGCATTCAATTAATGACTTATTACCTTGCGACCTACTCATCTTTCTACAGACTACTTACATATTTTAGCATGCTTGATTTCCTCCTGCTTGACTTTTCCCTGCTTTGTAAAAAAAGGTAGCTCAGCCGGTAACAGACATGACCATAAAAGGAAAGCTTCAGTAATCAAATCTCGTTGTAGAGCAGAGTTTAACCCACCAGGATGTTTCAAAACAACAAACTCAGCTTCAGAGTGAAAAAATTCTTTGTGGAAACAGTCTATTCTCTGTAACATTTTTGGTGATAGTATAAAGCAAGTTGCCTTGTGACTTCTGTAAATGATAATTCACTAGTGTTTTTTGTACTACAAAAGAAGAATTGAGTTAACTGTGCAATGAAGCATGTAACTTCTCTCGTGCTATGTTCTGCTGATTTTTAAGCGAAACAGTTTTCTTTGCGGCAGTCGGACATGGGCAAGGGTGATGTCGGAAAGAAAAATCTTCGTGAGAAACCTTGACTGTGTGGCCTAACGAATATGGAAGTACTCACTTCTTCAGTTTAAGTGAACTGGTTTTTTCGAAAGGGTTACAGTTCCTACCATTTATTTCGTTTGCTGAGTTTGTAAAGAACACAGCTCCTAAGAATGGCTAGACCCTACAGCGGACAAATCTGCTGCAAACTCAGGACTGCCATCATCACAGGCCAACTGTTGGCCCCGGGACAATCCGCCCCCCCCCCCCCCCCCAACCGATCAGCTTTCATTGAAAGAAAAAAAATTTAGTGCAGCAAGGTGTTTCTCTTTCAACAAATAATTGAAAAGTCGATATTATGCAGGTATATAACAGGTACCTAACTGGACCTTTTTAATAGTGACTAGCAAGTCGCAATTCGTCTTCCAAGCCATTAAAAGTACTCCATTCCCCCTGGTATTGGCCCGTCCCCCTTGTAGTTTATAGTATGGGAGCTCTTGCCTTTGCTACAAGTAACATGTTATAAAATTTCAGGGTAGAGTTAATAATTTTTGTTAAAATAAAAATATAGCCCGCCAAAGAATGCTACTGGCGAAGAATGTCGAAGTTCACTGATTTCAGACGTAGCTATGTGGACCCGCTGCCAGTAAACCGATTAAATAGTCATTGTTAACCTATCATTCGTCGGAAAATTTCACACCCTTTTTATCAACATCGGCCAACTGTTTATGATGTTTTGGTACGACTCGACAGCGTACGACAGTCGAACGCTAAATCTGAACAACGACTGCTCTCATCTTTCCAAAGGGATGCTTGGGCATTATTGAACGGAATAGCAAGGCAATGCCTCGTGCCGGAACAAGGGCTTTCAGTTCCGAATACTACAGACAACCATCGATGTTCGAGGGCTAGGACTGATTGTCACATGCCACTATCGATTCAGAACCATCTACAAACTTTTCTGATTATGCAGCTGCATTTTAACATTGTAATTATTATCACCTCTTTACAAGTTAATCTCAGGGATAGATACCGTTACAATTTTGCCGTGGTTTTCTACAAATGTCTCTATAGTTCGCAAATCACTGTGAAGTGTATGGCAGAGGGCACTTCCAAGCGAGCTATAAATAATCTTGATCTTGTTCAATGTAAAACCTACGTGAACGATCGCGTGCGATACGTAGGTGGTTGTAGTATGTTCCTAGATTCATCATTTTAAACAGTTTCTTGAAAGTTTGTAAGTAGAGAATCTCGGAATACTTCGTGTCTATTTTTAAGCGTCTGCCGTTTCACTTTTTCAGCATCTCCGAGACACTCTTCACAGGGCGAAACGAAACTGTGACAATTCGCACTGTCCTTCTCTCCATACGTTCAGTATCCTTGTTAGTCCTATTTTGTACGGGTCCCACATAAAAGAGCAATAATGAAGGATGTGGCAGATGACTCCCTTGTAGAATGATTACATTTCCTTGAGTTCTACCAATGAACCATAGTCTCCCAACTGCTTTACCTAAACTGAGCGCATGTTGTAGTTCCATTTTATAATTCTGTAGAGCTGTCCAAACAAACTAGGCAAAATATAGATGGCATTATCCAGCAAAAGAATGATTCCGCCCTTCAATATTCCTGAGCGTTTGGACTTGATGGCGGGCTTCAGTTTCGAAAGTGTCCACATACCGCTCTTCGTTAATTGTGGCACCGTGTTCCATAAAGTCAATGAGTAGCGGGCTCTTGCAGTTAAAGAAACAGATCATTATGACTTACCCGAAGCCGGCGTGACCGGCTTTGGATTTTGTAGCTTGGTGTGAAGCCATGTGCTTCCATTGCTGGCTCCGACTCCTGCTGTTCGGCTCAAAATACCAACACACTATTCCACTTCCCGCGACAACAAGCGACAGGAAACTATACTCTTCATCATGATACCACTCCGGGTGCTGCGGTGATGTCGACAGTTCAACAACTTCTCCCCCGTCATAATGTTGGGAACCTACTGCGCATAGATTTCCGGAACCTCATATCCCCTTTCACGATGGCGCGAAGAAGACCCTGGCTTACGCCCAACAAGAGCCGTATGTCTTCCACCGTTCGCTCTCGGTCATTTCTGAAGGCAGCAGGCATAGAAGAAATCACAGAAGGGTTTACGACACGATTATCTTATCCTTCCCGATTGCTGTCTTTCAATGACACCCAGCATACTCGAAAAAACAGAAATTCGTTTATTCCAAACAAAGACACGATCATTTGCCATGCTGTGCTCGCAATACACAGTTTAGGCTTCAGTTTCACTTCATGGCACACCTTCCGCAATCACAAACCGCACTACACCTCGTAGATCCTTGTTCCCAGCCGCCAAAGAGAACTCTGGCGCACAGAAGTCATCTCCGAACTCGCCGTCTCCGTGTGCCTATATACGCGACTCTCGAGTCTCTGCCGCAATGCAGTCGCCACTTGAGTATATTGCCAGGCACAAGTGAACTAGTTTCGCTCCGCAACTGCGGTACGCAAGTTAGATAGTATAACCGCTCACACGCGGCGTTCCAGCTATACTATGTGATCAAAAGTATCCGGAAATCCCCAAAAACAGACGTTTTTCATTTTAGGTGCATTGTGCAGCCACCTACTGCCAGGTACTCCATATCTTCGACCTCAGTAGTCATTAGACATATCGAGAGAGCAGAATGGGTCGCTCCGCGGAACCCACGAACTACGGACGTGGTCAGCTGATTGGGTGTCATTTGTGTCATACGTCTGTACGCGACATTTCCACATTTCTAAACATCCCAAGGTCCACTGTTTTTGATGTGATAGTGAATTGGAAACGTGAAGTGACATGTACAGCACAAAAGCGTACAGGTCGGCCTCGTCTGTTGACTGACAGAGACCGCCAACAGTTGAACAGGGTCGTAATGTGTAATAGGCTTGTACTCTGACCTCACATTGAACGCGTGTAACAGGCGACTGCCACAGCGGTGAACGCTCGCGCAGTCCCATCCCATTTCCCACTAGAGGGTACTTCTCTACACACACCTATCTGCATTACCAACGTCCGCAGCAAGCTCGCTGTATAGTCTGTCTTGCTTCAGTTTGATTACCACTTGTACTACTCGTGTATTCACACTTTGTATTCTTTCGAGTCATTCGTCACTTTCCGAACACCTTGTCTAAAACATTTGTAATTTGTTTTGATTCTATAAGGGCTTAGCTAGACGGTAAACGACCACAATCTCGGATTGTCTCCTAAATAGTTTACTTTGATGATGAAAAACACAACATGGCCTGTAACGCGGCTTGGGAGATTTGAGATCCCAGATATCAGATCTTATATCTCTTAAAAGCAGATTGTATACAATTGTTAACCCGTAATAATCCAAGCCCGAAGTACATGTTAGATTTGGTAATTCGTATGTAGTTAAAATTAACCATCGGAAGCCACATACTACAGCAGTCTTCATTTGAACGCCTTAGAAGGAGACATAATCCTATTTGTTGCCAGATCGGTATGTTACATAGAACTTTTGGTAGGCTTTTTAAGGGGGAACATATCTGGTACGAATGCAAGCACAGAGTGTTATTGCTGTTTCACATATTCTGTTTTGGTCGTTGCCTTTTTTCAAGCAATGTTTTGAAAAATAATTTAGCAGGTAATACGTAAAAATGAAACTTCCTGGCAGATTAAAACTGTGTGCCCGACCGAGACTCGAACTCGGGACCTTTGCCTTTCGCGGGAAAGTGCTCTACCATCTGAGCTACCGAAGCACGACTCACGCCCGGTACTCACAGCTTTACTTCTGCCAGTACCTCGTCTCCTACCTTCCAAACTTTACAGAAGCTCTCCTGCGAACCTTGCAGAACTAGCACTCCTGAAAGAAAGGATACTGCGGAGACACGGCTTAGCCACAGCCTGGGGGATGTTTCCAGAATGAGATTTTCACTCTGCAGCGGAGTGTGCGCTGATATGAAACTTCGTGGCAGATTAAAACTGTGTGCCCGACCGAGACTCGAACTCGGGACCTTTGCCTTTCGCGGGCAAGTTCATCGGTCCCTAGACTTACATACTACTTAAAGCAACTTACGCTAAGAACAACATACATCAACGCCCTAGGAGCCTCCGGAACAAGGGGCCGCGCAATACGTGACATGGCGCCTCGAACCATGCGTTTACACCACGCTTCTAAAGAAAATTTTAGAGACTGTGTTTCATTAATATTCTGATAGCGTTCTCCTCTGCTTTGACTGTAGGACTTTACGGAAATATACACCGCACTAAAAAACAGAAAAACTTCCCATGACCAACAATTATAGCAGAAACATTAGGACCTCTGACCACCGTGAGACGGATAATCGTTTGGTGACGGTGCGGAAACGTGATGTGGTAGGGAAAGTATATAAGTGGAACATAGACAAATGGGGAGGATCTCTAGTGATAACGGCCGTAGATAGGGAAGTACAGTAACGTAAGCTGGGTTGGCAAAGAGCCAATTAATATGGATTGCAGCCTGAGAATGAACATCATGCTGGATAGCTGTTGGCGTGCAACTGTCTAGAGCTCCTATGGAAACTGGTTGAAGAACGGTGAAACCAAAGTTATGCCACAAGATATTGGAAGACGATGCCTTTTTCCAGAACGTAGAAGCTGGAGATTTGCCCTCTTTATTAATTAGGAAGAATACGCGTCGATCAGTGGTAGTTTTGTGGTCAGAGATCTATTTTGGTACAAGCACAAGTGTTGCACACCATACCATCCAGCGTCCATTGTTGAACATATAGATCTGCAGCAAAGACCCGCTAAGATTTTCCAAGTTTGTTCAATGACATCGTCAATTATGATTCCATTCCGCTAGATGGGTGATAAAGCTTGGAGAAATGGAAGCGTGACGTTTAATCGGATGAATTACGGTTCTTGTTGCACCAGGTCGCTGGTCGCCTCCGTTTAGACCAACATCCAACGATAGGCTACTCGAAACATGCAACACTTCACGAACACAAGTTGGTGGGGTCGGGTTTCTGAAACGGCTGAAATTCTCCTGGGCATGCGTGCAACTAGTGGTAGTAATGTGAGGCAACATGATAGCTGCAGATTATGTGATCATTGTTGCGGATCACCCGTATCCCATCATGCTTGAAGCCTCTTCCAGTAGCGATAGCATCTTCCAACGGAGTAACTGTTCGTCTCACAAGGCCTGTGGCTTGAGGAGCCTGACAGAGTGCTGAAGGTGATTTCTTGGCTAACGAATTCACCTGATCTGAATCCCATGGAACATAATGCGCACACTACCGGATCACAGTACTGCAATCATAGACGACGACCGGCCCGTATTTTACGGGAGTTGGGCGAGCTGTAGGTGCACACATCGCACCCCAGCTAGAAAAGTGACGCAAGTAGTAAAAAGGCAGTTTTTAGTGTATGCCATTGAGAAATATGTGTAATGTGCCACAACGTGAACGAAAAACGACATGTCTCTCTCACAATTTGTCCACTTCAGGACAGTTGTGTTAATTTTATTGTAGTCTACTTCATGTTGCCCGCGGCAAGAACAGTGTAGCCTCAATGTTGCCACTGACAGCTGTCCATAGTTCACTCAAGAAGAACAGCACAATCTGAGCTGTGACACTTTTCATATATAAGGTAAACCGAACGTAAGTTTTGACATCATTGGTTATTACTAGATGTGCGTTTACTGAGTGTCTGTACCTTACATTACAGTCTCCTTCAGTCATACATGCATGTCTGAAGGACAGACACTTTTTCGACGATTAGAGCTGTTATGAATATTACGAGTCCTCGTGTGTTACAGCCCACGAGAAAGAATGGAAATTTCTGCTCTAAAGTAAGTCCACATTCACTGAATCCCTTTTCTCGGCGAAAATTATTCCTACACTATATAAGCCAGTTAATGATTCTATGTTTTTGAAAACTGTGTTACTTAAATTGTATCTTTTTATAAATTATAATTTATCGCTTCGTATGTTCCTAATAAAATAATTTCAATTTTTTACATTTTTTATTGTAACTGAAGTAGAAATTTGTCTAATGTATGCCCGAATGTCGTATTATACTGCAGCAAGCAAATGATGTAATTTATTTAGGGTAGAAAAGTGGCAAAAGTATCAAAAGTATATGGGGGATCGTAACCAAAATATTGTCTTTATGAAAGTGAAAAAAAGACACAACACAAGGAACTAATTAATAATTATCTGACGACACCTCACATCCGAACAAAACAAAGCTAAGTGTCCATATCACTGATGCCTAAAATAAAATGGAATTTACAGTCCAAAATACTTACTTGAAATCTATAGTAAGCTTATAACATTTCAATACAGATATTTCTATATACTTCTTTTTGTCCATTTTTATCAAGTATCGCACTATTGAGTTCTGTCGCTGACTTGCCAGGGTGTAATATGTTGCCACGTAACTCCGGAAACAAATGGTTCAAATGGTTCTGAGAACTATGGGACATAACATCTGAGGTCATCAGTCCCTTAGAACTTAGAACTACTTAAACATAACTAACCTAAGGACATCTCACATATTCATGCCCGGGGCAGGATTTGAACCAGCGACCCTAGCGGTCGCGCGGTTCCCGACTGAAGCACCTAGAAACGCTCGGCCACACCGGCCGGCAACTCCGGAAACCTAAAAAGTCCTTGCGAAGCAGAATCCCAGTTCTTTAGCATATGTGGACCAACACACAATTAACCGAGTGATCATAATCTCTCAGCTTATCATCGTATATACTGGTACTGAATGCCAAAGGCTTAATACACTCCTGGAAATGGAAAAAAGAACACATTGCCACCGGTGTGTCAGACCCACCATACTTGCTCCGGACACTGAGAGAGGGCTGTACAAGCAATGATCACACGCACGGCACAGCGGACACACCAGGAACCGCGGTGTTGGCCGTCGAATGGCGCTAGCTGCGCAGGCATTTGTGCACCGCCGCCGTCAGTGTCAGCCACTTTGCCGTGGCATACGGAGCTCCATCGCAGTCTTTAACACTGGTAGCATGCCGCGACAGCGTGGACGTGAACCGTATGTGCAGTTGACGGACTTTGAGCGAGGGCGTATAGTGGGCATGCGGGAGGCCGGGTGGACGTACCGCCGAATTGCTCAACACGTGGGGCGTGAGGTCTCCACAGTACATCGATGTTGTCGCCAGTGGTCGGCGGAAGGTGCACGTGCCCGTCGACCTGGGACCAGACCGCAGCGACGCACGGATGCACGCCAAGACCGTAGGATCCTACGCAGTGCCGTAGGGGACCGCACCGCCACTTCCCAGCAAATTAGGGACACTGTTGCTCCTGGGGTATCGGCGAGGACCATTGGCAACCGTCTCCATGAAGCTGGGCTACGGTCCCGCACACCGTTAGGCCGTCATCCGCTCACGCCCCAACTTCGTGCAGCCCGCCTCCAGTGGTGTCGCGACAGGCGTGAATGGAGGGACGAATGGAGACGTGTCGTCATCAGCGATGTGAGTCGCTTCTGCCTTGGTGCCAATGATGGTCGTATGCGTGTTTGGCGCCGTGCAGGTGAGCACCACAATCAGGACTGCATACGACCGAGGCACACAGGGCCAACACCCGGCATCATGGTGTGGGGAGCGATCTCCTACACTGGCCGTACACCACTGGTGATCGTCGAGGGGACACTGAATAGTGCACGGTACATCCAAACCGTCATCGAACCCATCGTTCTACCATTCCTAGACCGGCAAGGGAACGTGCTGTTCCAACAGGACAATGCACGTCCGCATGTATCCCGTGCCACCCAACGTGCTCTAGAAGGTGTAAGTCAACTACCCTGGCCAGCAAGATCTCCGGATCTGTCCCCCATTGAGCATGTTTGGGACTGGATGAAGCGTCGTCTCACGCGGTCTGCACGTCCAGCACGAACGCTGGTCCAACTGAGGCGCCAGGTGGAAATGGCATGGCAAGCCGTTCCACAGGACTACATCCAGCATCTCTACGATCGTCTCCATGGGAGAATAGCAGCCTGCATTGTTGCGAAAGGTGGATATACACTGTACTAGTGCCGACATTGTGCATGCTCTGTTGCCTGTGTCTATGTGCCTGTGGTTCTGTCAGTGTGATCATGTGATGTATCTGACCCCAGGAATGTGTCAATAAAGTTTCCCCTTCCTGGGACAATGAATTCACGGTGTTCTTATTTCAATTTCCAGGAGTGTATTTATCACTGCGCTCGACGGGTCCAATAGCTACGGTGTAGTACAATTAATTTTACGGTTAATAAAATGTTTATTCCCCGGATTTTAAGGGTGAATAAGTTTTCTCTTGGCTTCCCTCCTCTCTCCGTCCCCCAATTACTGATGCTTATGTATGAAGCTAACAATAAAAGACTTATGTTTAGGACACTACATTCTTCGTAAATGCATTCTGGTATAACTTCATCTGCCTGTTCAAGCAATGTTACATCTGAGTATCTGCACTATCATAGGAATTTCCGCATTCTCTTCATCGTCAGTGGTAGTAGATAATAAGTCAAACGTTTTCATAAATCACTTCAGACTTTTAAAGAATGTTACTGGAGTTTTTAGCCGACTGGGACATTATTGACGAGTCTCGTACTCTTCATCTTCATTAGAATATGATGAGTGTGGCACTCGTCAGACCCTCGCGGTATGTCCATATAGCCACCCAGATATTAAGGTCAAGAACATTTCGTCAGTAGTACACTCCTGGAAAATCGTACATGACCCTGCGATCAGTGTGTTTGGTACCAATACTTTGCAACCATTTCACAGCCAATCGCGTAGGGGATTCTGCCTGAAATCCAGACATAGTTGATTTAACGAAATGAAACTATACAGTTCGAGAGCTCTTTTCACGATCAAACGTCTACGACGTATACTTCCAGAATGAAGTGACAACTGAACATTTTATCAAGTCTGGGATTCGAACACAGATCTCCTGCTCAATAAACAGATGTGCTAACCACTACGCCATAGGAGCACAGTGGATTTGCACAACTGCGCGGACTACCATAGTGCTCCTACCTGCCTTCTATAATATTTACGTACGATAATTTAGCAAACTAAGAGATGGCAGAGCGAGACGTATTCTACTATTATGAGATTTCAGCTGACACCACTCGTTCTGGGACTGCATAAATGAAAACAGTATTAGCAGTCCGTACATTTAGTGCATTCGAAAATCTTGTAGGACTAAAAGAACTGTCAGCAATAAAAGTAGTAAAACCAAATTAATCCCCCAATAGCAGTAGACCCGAGCGTAAGATACCCTGCTCTGTGTGTTAGTACACTGTGGGATATTTTACTCGATATGTAAGGTTCAGGCCACATGCTATTGCTTCTATCTTCTTTCGTAGCTATCTGTGTCACTTAAACTGACTTAGATGCAAAAAACAACGCGACTCGAAATGTTAGCGTGACTATTCTGAACTGTCATTCGAAGATTGAATTGAAGTGTTAACAGTGGACTTGCAATTCTATCCACCCGCATTCGATTGTCGAGTTACGGCAACTTTCTCAGAGCAAGTCAAGATTAACTGGATTTCTCAACCAGCGATTCGTCGCTGGCGCTCAGTTTTCCGCACTCTTTTTCTTCCGTTTTATAAAAATCGTGTTTTCTCAGTGTGGCACGCTTTTAATAAAATCTTAAACTAAGCTCTAGACCTGAATTTCCATGTGTTACTTCCATATCATTACCGGATGCTAACAGTACGCATTGCAAATCAGGACATGACGTGTTTCATGTCAGGCTTCACAGTTTTTTTACATTAGTTATATTATGAATAATAAAATTACTTAAAGAATTTATATAGATCTAAGGTCATTTGGCATAACAGTATGGCATCATTAATAAGTAATAACTGCAATTGCTTCCGGAAACATATATCACTAATAATGTTGCGAGTTGGCCTCTCATTGCTGCATGACTAACGTCACGGCTACACAAGAATCTGAACGACTTGGCAGGCACTTGACTGCGAACATAATTCGCTTGAGTAACAAAAACCTGTAAGTTGTTTCCGGTGGAAACAGTAGAGTTAAAACTCATTACTTACCAGATGGACATGTCAGTTGAGAAGGCTAAAACGTGCCATTCGCAGTTATGATCATGCCCAGTAAATTGCTACAATGTTTCAACTAAGCTTCAGACGAAGACCAGTTTTATGTTTCACAGACGAAATGACGGCGTGCTAACTACTACGTTGAAGATTATGTGTGGTGACACTAGTGCTTTATGGTAATCTGCAACGGGTTGACATGGGCCACATGTCTTAATGGACTGACGTGGAGTGTCTCTACACTCCACCACACCCCAAACAAGGAAGCTAGTTAATACTGCATTGTCATCCATTTCTGGGATATGTCGGAAGTTTGAGATCTCTAATCTGGTAGTTTAAAATTAACTGCCAAAATTTGTAACACATAGGAAAGTGACCTAATAAAAACATTTCAAAAGGAAACGTTTTTCTGATACATAGATGACCTTCTGTTAGACAAATGATTTCTGTTTCAGCAGATCGCTGACTCCAGTCAAATGAGTTGAACGCTTTGACCTTAGTTTCTTACTGTGCAAAATGGTCATGTTTTGATAACTATGTTAGCACATTTATACGAAGTACTCTGACCCTTAGTATGTATAAGCTGGAAAGGAATGTTCACAGGCCCTGCGGCTTCCAGTGTTGCAGTATAAACACGAAGTTTAAACCATCTTAATTACATCGTGCCGTGTATATTTAACAGACCTTCGCAGGAGCAGAAGATGAAACCCAAGTGAAAAACTTCCTTACTAGACGAGAGAGAGTAGGTATGATGCAATATTCAACCTTAAGACAGAACTAAAATGAAAGCAAGCAAATAAATTCCTCCCTTTATGGCGTTGTTGTAAATTCAGACAGTCGTATAAGAGGTTCCAGGGACTGGCACCAAACCCAAATAGTATTACGAAAGTACCAAAGAAAATCACTCGGAACTAATTTTTATTTTTAGTCATCGTTACAGACGAATTTATCAGTTAACATCAGCTAACAACTTATATTTTATATGGTGTTCTCTGTCGCCCTCACTCATTAATTAGTGTCACTTCTCTATTGCTCTGGTCAAGCAGCTCAACTTTTTAAATTCCTTCTTTAATTGAAAACCCGTTCCAAATGGTATATTTTGCTGCTGATTTGAAATACTTCTAATATTTGGGACACTAAGACATTCCAACATGTAAGTTGTTTCGTATATTTCATAGCTTCCTTAGCCCATGCCTTCATAATACACTCCTGGAAATTGAAATAAGAACACCGTGAATTCATTGTCCCAGGAAGGGGAAACTTTATTGACACATTCCTGGGGTCAGATACATCACATGATCACACTGACAGAACCACAGGCACATAGACACAGGCAACAGAGCATGCACAATGTCGGCACTAGTACAGTGTATATCCACCTTTCGCAGCAATGCAGGCTGCTATTCTCCCATGGAGACGATCGTAGAGATGGTGGATGTAGTCCTGTGGAACGGCTTGCCATGCCATTTCCACCTGGCGCCTCAGTTGGACCAGCGTTCGTGCTGGACGTGCAGACCGCGTAAGACGACGCTTCATCCAGTCCCAAACATGCTCAATGGGGGACAGATCCGGAGACCTTGTTTTCCAGGGTAGTTGACTTACACCTTCTAAAGCACGTTGGGTGGCACGGGATACATGCGGACGTGCATTGTCCTGTTGGAACAGCAAGTTCCCTTGCCGGTCTAGGAATGGTAGAACGATGGGTTCGATGACGGTTTGGATGTACCGTCAACTATTCAGTGTCCCCTCGACGATCACCAGTGGTGTATGGCCAGTGTAGGAGATCGCTCCCCACACCATGATGCCGGGTGTTGGCCCTGTGTGCCTCGGTCGTATGCAGTCCTGATTGTGGCGCTCACCTGCACGGCGCCAAACACGCATACGACCATCACTGGCACCAAGGCAGAAGCGACTCTCATCGCTGAAGACGACACGTCTCCATTCGTCCCTCCATTCACGCCTGTCGCGACACCACTGGAGGCGGGCTGCACGATGTGGGGGCGTGAGTGGAAGAGGGCCTAACGGTGTGCGGGAACGTAGCCCATCTTCATGGAGACGGTTGCGAATGGTCCTCGCCGATACCCCAGGAGCAACAGTGTCCCTAATTTGCTGGGAAGTGGCAGTGCGGTCCCCTACGGCACTGCGTAGGATCCTACGGTCTTGGCGTGCATCCGTGCGTCGCTGCGGTCCGGTCCCAGGTCGACGGGCACGTGCACCTTCCGCCGACCACTGGCGACCACATCGATGTACTGTGGAGACCTCACGCCCCACGTGTTGAGCAATTCGGCGGTACGTCCACCCGGCCTCCCGCATGCCCACTATACGCCCTCGCTCAAAGTCCGTCAACTGCACATACGGTTCACGTCTACGCTGTCGCGGCATGCTACCAGTGTTAAAGACTGCGATGGAGCTCCGTATGCCACGGCAAAGTGGCTGACACTGACGGCGGCGGTGCACAAATGCTGCGCAGCTAGCGCCATTCGACGGCCAACACCGCGGTTCCTGGTGTGTCCGCTGTGCCGTGCGTGTGATCATTGCTTGTACAGCCCTCTCGCAATGTCCGGAGCAAGTATGGTGGGTCTGACGCACCGGTGTCAATGTGTTCTTTTTTCCATTTCCAGGAGTGTATATTTGTTTTACAGATGGATGAATCCTTGATAGCCGGCCGCTGTGGCCCAGCGGCTCTAGGCGCCTCAGCCTGGAGCCGCGCGACCACTACGTTCGCAGGTTCGGATCCTGCCTCGTGCATGGATGAGAGTGATGTGCTTAGGTTGGTTAGGTTTAAGTAGTTCTAAGTTCTAGGGGACTGATGATCTCAGATGTCTAGTCGCACAGTGCTCAGAGCCATTTGAACCAATCCTTGGTACATAAATTGATTTTCATTCACTCTATGTAATTCTTTGAGAAAGGTCTTTTCCTCCTCCACATAGTCTTCGAATTTTTCCCACTTACATACATTCTTCCACGTTTCTTGCAAGTTTCCATACCAATATCTAGGTTGGCTAACTGTAGATCAGTCAAATGTATTTAATGCTGTCGTGGTGGTCCTTTTTTACCCCTCTATTGTATAGTTTTCATTTCATATTGGACGAGGTACACCGAATAATTTAAATGTATTAATGGAGAATATGATATTCGAAGAAATTTAAAGTTATGTCTAGAATAGTGGTTCTTGTAAGTATTAAAAACGAACTTCAACATGTTGCCCGTTAGAAACGTTCCATAACCGTTTCTGCCAACTTCAGTACATAATTGTTTTTTTGTCGTGATCTCTGTGGTCTCCGTTGAAACCTCAGCTCTGTGTGACTGGCGATGTGATCCAAGACGATGCTGATTTTTCTTCTGTGTTTTCTGACAGTTCCACAAAGCCGGTGAGTCGATTTTAATCCCTTTTGGCTCCTTCCGTAATAGATCGTGGTTAGTACCATCCAGCTGAAAGTTAAAAATTCCGACTATCTCGACAAGGACGCAGTAGTGATTTCCTCTGTCCAATCATGGCATTATGACGAACTCATGACGTGAGGTGGAAAACGTTGTAGTACCGCATAACGGTGTGGGAGGTACTTTGATGGAAAACAGACTAAATATCTGTAAGTGGAAAAAGAATAGTTTCTCCGTGTCTTTTCCGGTGAGATGAATTAACATAGGGCTCTTCAGTTTTCAGCAGATCGAGCTCGTCGAGATAGGCCGCCGTTCGATGAGTGTCACTCCCATCATTTTATGGTGAAGTATCGAGACGGTATTCTGGTTGTCTTCTTTTAGGCAGTTCACGATGGCTGACACTCCGCCCACCACCACCACCACCCACCACCCACCACCACCACCACCACCACCACCACGCTCCCCCGACCCCCGTCCTCAACAAAGAGTAAGTGGTGGTGGCGAAAGACCACGTTGGAGTCCCGGCGCGGTCAGTTAGACTCCACCTCGCGTCACTTGTCTTCTGGATGTGCGTCGCCAGGGACTCTTCGCAACCTACTGTGCTAGTAGCGGGTGTCAAGCAGAACTTAGGTGGTAGCAACCATCTCGACTGTCGATCGCTGGTTCTAAATCAGATGGCTCTCTTTTCCATGCGGTCACAAAATCAAGTTGCCGTAGAAGACACTCGTCCGTTCATAAGACGTATGGCCTTCTTCCCAGCTTGTTAGTGACAGCTGAAGTATAGTGTAGCTGGCGTCCCCCATATAATGCTGCTGAACGATTATCTGCCTAACGGACAGCAGCCCACACTCATGTCTGGCATACGCAATATCACTGGATAATTTGCCTAGCCAACTAGATCTTTAAGCCTTTGGGGCGATTGGAGGATTGTTTTAACATCAGGTTTCTTAAAGACCCTTGCTATCTTTGCCATTGGTAAATGGTTTTCTGATCGCTGTAGTGTATGAGCTGTCAAGCATCAGAGTTCCCATACGTTCTCTGGTCCTTGTTCTGAAACTCCTAAATAATGTTTCTCCTGTGTAATGGAAGTGACATGTCTTTGTTACAGATGAATCGGAATAATTAGGCACTGCTGAATTTATCTAGAGGTTCGCTGACATTTAGAAAAACAAAAAGCCGAGTAGCAGTGTGAGTGAACTAAAGAAGTACATTCTAATCCTGTAACGCACGTTTATCGCATGTACGTCACAACCTGGAATAACTCGCAAACAGGTGACCACCAGGATAATACTTACGGTCTCTTAAAGTTTAGGACCACTCACTGTCTAGATGTTACGCAGAGGGTTCTTTTTTCTTTTTCAAGGCAGTCACATAGTATACCTGAAAGAAACTGGGTGACTCAGGCTTAGTGTCCCGTAGACGGCGATATCATTATAGATACTGCTGATGCACGATGACGAAATATATCTATATTTTCAAGGAAATCATACATGGTTCGCCCTAAGTGATTTAATAGAAGCATGTATGGTAAATCATGACGACGAGACGAGGTGTTACACATCATAAATGCGAGTCCATTGTCTTATACTTCCTCTGAGTGGCGACATGTGACATTTTTAGATAAATCACGTTTTATTCTCCATGCAGCACAAAATGGCACTATCGAAAAGCTATGTCGAGGCAGTTGTAGTTTACAATGAGCCATAGATGACATGAATGACCAGCGGCTGTAGAGACATCTACGGGGAAATAGACGTGCAACTGTTCAGCAGCTGACCACACGGGTGAACAAAGTGGCTATCAAGAGTATCATCTCAGCGACTTTTCAGCGAACGTTGCTGCCTACAGCGTCCGCAGCAGGCGCCTGGTTCACACACCCATGTTGGCTGCTCTTCATCGGCGACGAAGGCCGGAATATGTTTTCCAGTACCACAACTGGACAACCTCAGGGTGCTTATTCTGTATCTTTCCCCGCTGTGCCGACAGTTTCGGTACTCAAGGGCACCAAACGGTCTAGTACTCGGATTAGAGCCCCTGCGTTATTCAGTATGCATTTCGGAAGCGATACCGTTCGGGTCTAGAGAACCGAAGCGCTGCTGTCGGTTCGCGTCGCCAAGCCAATCAAAACCAAGCGGCCGCAGGTCCGTGCATGCGCAGTGCAGCGCGCACAGCGCCACGAACACAAAGCGGCCAGCAGACGACACAGGCGCGCTATTCTTCCAAGTAACGAAAATTACGTTTACGTTGCCATAACGCATGACGCCGCAGTCCATCGAGCTGACGAGCCCGCCTTCATCGCTCTTACCTCCTCCTTAACAGTATCAGGTGCTGTATATCCATTTCCATGATTCTCAGCTGAAATGTGTGGTGTCACCGCCAGACACCACACTTGCTAGGTGGTAGTTTTAGATCGGCCGCGGTCCATTAGTACATGTCGGACCCGCGTGTCGCCACTGTTAGTGATCGCAGACCGAGCGCCACCACACGGCAGGTCTCGAGAGACGGACTAGCACTCGCCCCAGTTGTTCGGACGACTTTGCTAGCGACTACACTGACGAAGCCTCGCTCCTTTGCCGAGCAGATAGTTAGAATAGCCTTCAGCTAAGTCCATGGCTACGACCTAGCAAGGCGCCATTAGCCTTACATAGCAATTGATACTTATCGTATAAAGCATGTCTCATCAAGAACGATGTATACAACAAGGATGGATTAAAGTTAAGTATTCCAAAAGCTACGTACTTTTCTTTATAGCATTCGTGTGTTTATAACGTGCCTTGCGGTCCCCTCAAATCACACTGTGTCGGCACTTCTGTCGACACATCAAAATGCATAGACATTTTTACAGTTTCCCGGACCGCATGTTTCCATGCATGCATAATAACGACAGCGTATTTGACTGAATTCTGCAGATTGTCGTAAATGCCGCGTTGTGTCATCTTATTCTCATTCACACTGACATCGTGTTTTGGATTTACGTTTCTGAAAATGAGTTAGGAAGAGTGTGTGGTACCGCATTGTACTAATACAGCCGGCCGAAGTGGCCGCGCGGTTCTGGTGCTGCAGTCTGGAACCGCGAGACCCCTACGGTCGCAGGTTCGAATCCTGCCTCGGGCATGGATGTGTGTGATGTCCTTAGGTTAGTTAGGTTTAACTAGTTCTAAGTTCTAGGTGACTGATGACCTCAGAAGTTAAGTCCCATAGTGCTCAAAGCCATTTGAACCATTTTGTACTAATATATCTATAAAAACACCCGAAAATATTGATTCTGAGAGTTTCAAAGACTAAGAAGATCAACAGAATGTGGTTATAACTCGCTCCTACAGATCCAAATGATTAAGTAGCCCACTTCCCTATATGATACGTTAACGATTTGGGCCTTAGAAACAAAATTGAAAAAACACATTTTCGAGAGTTCGTGCAGTTCGTCGAAGTTTGTAACATGCATGTCACGAATAAAAATGTATCGTATATGGTGCTACAGTCTAAAATTATTACGGCGGAGATCTTTCATCTCTGTTGTTGTGGATTCGATCGCAGATAAATAGTTGTGACAAACAAGATTATGAAGATGACTGGTGCTAGTTACATTCCCTGTAATCTAAGTTGTGCTCTTAAATTCCTGTCTAACCGCATACTCGGAAATCGCTACATATTCAGAAATAATGGTGAATTATTTGTGAGAAGAAAAAATATAAAGGTCACTGTCGGTTGTTTCACACACAGCAATTCCATCTCCAGCAATTTCATATTTCGTTTTTTAAACACACAGAAATCACGAAATCATTTCTGAGGAATTGCACTCTTACAAGCAAGTAATAACAAATATTGCAGAAAAATCTTAACTTACACGAATAACAATGTCTCAGAACGTGTTGCATATATGAAGAGGGAAAAAGAAACGAAAAACTTTTGCACCCATCCATGCGCGAACCCATGCCCTTACATTTTGCATTCCCACGCGCCAACCACTTCGCCACGCTAAACAATGGGGAAGTAATGCTCAATTCTTGTACTATAACAGAGAGGAATGTAGGCTGAATTCGTTGCCAGACGGTGTAGCGTAGGTCATTAATGCGTCATGGTTTGGAAGGTTTCCAATATCAAGCTTCACATGATTGCTTTCCATTGTTACTTGAAAGTTGTAAGGACGTTTCGATAGTTACTAACGAAACCATTTGTGGGAAAAAGTACACAAAGTCACTAGTAACGTCAGTTCACACTCATGTAATATACGTAAGCAGAGCCGATGTCTTTATATTTAACGATCTTTAAATTCTTATTTGTATAAAAATAACACGTATTTCGAGAGAATATTCACAGAGAACTTTTTTTTGTTGATGTAATCATTCGCAGTGAAAACCTAACCTAACCAAATTTCTACCAAAGGAAAATTATTATGAACTCACTTTCCAACCAGATGCGTCCTCTGGTGATTATTTAGTGACACAATCACTAAATCCAAAGTTAAAACCGCTAAATATGTTTAAAATAACAAATTATAGGTGCACATAAGCCACAGCTCACCGATCGACAGGGCCACACCGAAATCCAAAACCTCTCGGTACAACTGTCGTAAATTTGGTGGGAGGGTCGTTCGGTAACAGGTCTTAGAAGCTTACTGAATAGGATACTTCGGTAAAGAACCGAAAATGACGTCACTATTGAGACAAACCTACTACACCGATCGGTATGAACGATACAGAATAGGGCCCCTGAGTGGCGACAGATGGCCTTCGTAGAGAAATCACGTTTTTTACCCCTTCGGACGGCGTGAATAGTCTGAAAGCAAACACCCTGTAACAGGTCTGAGGCACTCCCTAGCTGATTTCGTCATTCTGGATGGCAGAGTGGCTCAACACAAGTGTGCATCTGTCTTAGGGGAACACGCTCATGCATTTGAGTTTCCTCGGGGTGATGGCATCTACCAGCAAATCCATACAACGTGTTGCACAGCTCGCAGTGTACATGTGTATTTCGAGAACCTACAGGATCAGTTTACCCTACTCCCCTGGCCACCATACTGCCTGGATTTAAACCCAATCGAGAATCTGTGAGACTACGTCGATCGGTCGCCATGGAATCTGAGCCGTGAAATCTAACGCAGCTGTCCACAGCACGGGAGCTGACATGGCTCCAAACGTCAGTAGCTTCAGTAACATGATTTACTCTCTGCGCGCATGTTCACAGCGGTCCACACTGCAGAAGGTAGATTTTCATCCTCTTCACAGGTGGTGTAGTTAATGAGATTGGACAAACAATATATATATATATATATATATATATATATATATATATATATATATATATGTTGTCTATAAATTAGTTATACAAAAGGAACCATTAATTGAGAAAAAGGGAAAATACTTACAGAAATTTTCCATATACCCTGAAAAAATATATCTTCAAGATTTATTCACGCCTAATACCATTAATTCTCAACGTTCCCGCTAGGGGGCATGCGGCATGAGTAATAGAACAGTCATCATAGAGACCTATAACGGTTCAGAACGTGAGCAGTGTTTTCTGTGGTTTCACCTGTCCAAATCGGCTACTACACTTCAGAGATAATTAAGGACAAAATATCGCAATTCAAAGGCAAACTGTTACTAAGTAGTACAATCGTTTCACAGAAACTTGTTGTGTGTCACATACAATGCCAGATCAGGGTTGGCTAGGAGTTTCTGACGCAGCAATTTAACAAGTTCAGCAGTCTTACATTCGCAGTCCGGGTAAATCAAAGAGGCGCACCAGCGCAGAATTGAATATGCCTAGTGTTAGTGTGCGGAAGGTAATACAGAAATGCCCGTCATTTAAACCATACAAACTGGAGCTATTGCAAACTTCAAGAGCAACTGTCAAAGGAAAACAAGCTGAGTTTTGTGTGGAAATGTTTAACAAGATGCAGGCTGAATATGACTTTCTTAACTAAATTGAATTCTGTAATGAAGCCACCTTCCACACTTACGGTAAAGTGTATCGACATAATATTCGTACATATGGGACGAGCAAAAACCTCGTCACGTAATCAAATATGTACGGAACTCACCTAAGGTAAATCTATTTTTCGCTGTAAGCCGTAACAAGATTTACGGTCCTTTCATTTTTTCCAAGTCCTATGTACTTGGCATATTGTACCTTGACATGCTTCAGCTTTATCTATTGATTGAATTACAACAGAAAATTGACACTGAATTTATTTGCCAGCAATAAGGTGCACAACCACGTTGTTGTCGTGAATCGATCTCGTATCTCCGTAAAAATTTGACGACTTGGACAGGGCGTGGTGGAACAATACCCAGGCCACCATCATAATCTGATTTGATCTCAATGGACTTCTTCGTATGTTGTTACATTAAAGACACAGAATTTACTCCTCCGCTTCCGGGAAACGACGACGAGCTGTGGCAATGGGTAATTCAATCACTTAGAACCATACATCAGGACTTGCTTCATAGGATTTGGCAGGAAACTGATTACAGATGGGACATTCGTCGTGTAACGAAATGTAGCCACATTGAACACTTGTAAAATAAACTTGAAGATATACAACATACATTTTTCACAAATAAAGTTTACTTTCCTATAACTAAGTTACAAATACTTTTATGTATAAAGATGCTTGTGTGTATATTCCACATCACCTAAACCACTCAAACAAACTTGGTACGCATATAACTTCACAATCCCTGTAGGATAAGAATAACTTCCATATTACACTTCAGCAGTTATGTCGTCATAGAGAATGAGACGGGTGAAATACTGCGCCATCATGGCTGACGTTTAAATTTCTTACTTCTGTCCTACTGACATTACTCGGAACAAAATTTGCAGACATATTCACATATGTCGCTGAAAGCATCCCACAAAATGATATCATGGACAAGTAATAATTGAGAAGTTTTTGTTTTGGAGACTTCAGTTTTGTGTGTAGTTTGATATGGCCCGCCACAAACTCCTCTCCTTTAACACTCTTAATTTTTTGCTACATGTATTCCAATCTCTGTCTTCATCTACAGCTTCTATCCTCTACAGCTCTGTCTAGTACCATGGAAGGTATCCCTTGATGTCTTAACAGTTGTCCTACCATACTGCCCCTTCTTCTTTCCAGTTTTTCCATATATTTCTTCCCTGTCTGATTCTCTGCAGAACCTCCTCATTCCTTAACTTATCAGTCCGCCCAATTTTCAACATTCCTCTGTAGCACAACAGCTTCAGTTCTCTACCGGTTTTCCCACAGAACATGTTCCACTACCATTCAATGCTGTGCTCAAAACATACATTCTTCCTTCAATTAAAGCCTACGGTTGATACTGGTAGATTTCTCTTGGCCAGGAATGCTCTTTTCGTACTGCTAATCTGCTTTCAGTGTTCTCCTTGGGTCGTCCGTCATGGTTATTTTGCTGCCTATGTAGCAAAATTCCTTAATTTCATCTATTTTCTGATCACCAACCCTCATGATAAGTTTCTCGCTGTTCACATATCTGCTACTTCCCTTTACTTTCGTCTTGCGTTGATTTACTCTCAGTCCTGATTCTGTACGCATTTGACTGTTCATTCCATTCAGAAGATCCAGTAATTCCACTTCACTTACACTGAGGACAGCAATGTCATCAGCGAACAGCATCATCGATATCCTTCCACCTTGACATTTAATTCCACTGTTGAACCTTTGTTTTATTTTAGTCATTGCCTCTTAGATTTGTAAATTGAAGAGTAGGGATGAAAGACCACATCCATATCTTACACGCTTTTTAATCTAAGTGTTTCTTTTATTCATCTATTCAAGTTAACAGATCATTATTGTTGTTCACCGAACTATTTTATCACACAGACTGTAGTTTATCCCCTATTAGTAATCTGGACATTCAAACAATGAACCATACGAAATTGGAAAGCGTTTTAAAACATCCAAGGTGATTTTTACATGCTATATTATTCTTCTCTTTTCTGTGTATAGTTTTCAAAATTTTAGTAACCACCTTATCTATATATCTCGAATAGATGAAAGTTGCGGGTCTATGTTCCGAAGTTTTCCATGGTTTTCCTCTGGAATGCCTTCCACCCCTATTTATTCCATGTTGGCTCTTGTACGTATCGTGTACTACCCGACTCCCGCTACAGCTTACCCTTATTTTTCTCAGAATTTCGGAAATCTTGCACCATTTTATGCTGTAGAACTTTCTCTGACAGAACTGCCTCTCTGGTGTCGTTGGCTATCACAGAGCCAAAATGATCGTCTTATAACACATGCTCAATTTTCTTTTCCATCCCTCTGTATATTATTCTTGTCAACAACTTGAATGGACGAGCTATTCGGGAGATATGAGGTCATATACACTGAAAAGCGTAAAAATCTGCCATATATGTGCAAGACGTGGTTTTGATGCGAGCTATATTCGCAACACACTTTTCAGGTCGTATTTACATATGCTGCTGAACGTACCTGCAAAATTATATCATTGTATGACACACAGATCAAGAAATACATCATAAACACTGATCTGAGTGAAGAACTGCCGCATCATACATGACGTTTAAATTTGTTACTTCTTTGCTTTGAAATCTATTCACAATATATTCGGCAGACAGTATCCACATATGACGCTGAATGTAATAGCACAAATATATCATTATACGACACATACTTCAAGAGCTATGACGCCATAAACACTGAGATGCGCAAAAAAAAATGCCGCATCATGTTTCACGTTTTAATTTATTAGGTCTTTACTGCAACTGTCTGCAACAAGTTTTGCAGACAGCATTTATTTATTCGTCTAAAAAGCGTTCGATAAAAGACAGAATGAAAAAAGCAGATTAGATATATTAAAATTAATATATAGAAAGAGAACATAGATACAATGCGAGGTAAACAGTGCATACAATAGTAGTTATATATAAACCGATAACAAACACTATATTCACTAATGCGCCAGAGAAATTGGTACAGACATGCGTGTTCAAATACAGAGATATGTCAACAGGGAGACTACGGCGCTGTAGTCGGCAACGGCTATGGCTATATAAGGCAAGTGTCTGGCGTAGTTGTTAGATTGGATACTCCTGCTACAATGGCAGGCTATCAAGGTGTAAATAAGTTTCAACGTGGTGTTATAGTCGACGCACGAGCGATGGGACACAGAATCTCCGTGGTAGCGATGAAGTGGGGATTTTCTTGTACGACCATTTCACGAGCGTACAGTGAACATCAGGAATACCCAAATCTCCGCCATCGGTGAAGCTGGAAAAAAATCCGGCAAGAACGTTACCAACGACGACTGATGATAATCATACAGCGTGACAGAAGTGCAATTCTTCCGCTAATAGCTGCAGATTTCAATGGTGGGCCATCAAGCCATTAACAAGTGTCATCGTACAAACAATTCAACGAAACATTGACACTGGAATGTTTGGAAACATGCTGCCTGGTCGAGTCTCGTTTCACGTTGTATCGAGCAGATGGACGTTTACAAGTATGGAGACAACCTCATGAATCCATCCATGGACCATGCATATCTGCAGGGACTGTTCAAGCTGGTGGAGGCTGTGTTATGGTATGTTAGGGTGTGCACTTGGAGTGATATGGGACCCCTGACACTTCTAGATACGACTCTGGCTGCTGACACGTACGTAAGCGTCCTGACTGATCACCTGCATCCATTCATGTTCATTGTGCATTCCGATGGTCTTGGGCATTGCCAGCAGAACAATGAGACACCCCACACGCCGAGAATTGCTATAGAGTGGCTCCAGGAACACTCTTCTGAGTTTAAACATTTCTGCTGGCCATCATTCTCCCGAGACATGAACATGATGGACCATATCTGGGATGCCTTGCAACGCGCTGTGGGTGTTTAGGTAATGCTTCCTAAATGTCAGCGCGCTGTCCAGCATAATGCCTAGATATTTTGGGTTGTGACAGTGCTACAACTCGATGCCATCCCATACCACTTTTAATTTTCTGCTGGCGTCTTTGTTTTGTAGATTAAAAGCGCATACTTGTGTTTTAACGGAGAGAATCCAAAGGAAATGGATCCAGACAGGTGGAGGACGAAGTGTGTTTGAATTCCTAAGGGACCAAACTGCTGAGGTCATCGGTCCCTACACATACACACTACTTAAACTAACTTACGCCAAGGACAATACACACACCCATGCCCGAGAGGGGACTCGAACCTCCGCTGGGAGGGGCCGCGCCATGCATGGATGGCGCCTCAAACCATGCGGCCATTCCGCGCGGCCATTCCACGCGGCAGAGGACGAAATGTACAGAGGGGGCAGGGGGAGGAAATGGACATACAAGGAAAAGAGAGTGATATGGACAGAGAGAGGGTTAAAAAGAGATGGACAGAGAGAATGGAGAGGAGATTGACAGAGAGATGGGGAATTCGGGGAGAACAGAGGGAGACTGCTTGAATTGACTGACAGTGGAGTAGCAATATTAGATACTCACATAGTATATATATATATACGCGACTGAAAATGACTTACAAACCCATGGCGCCCTCCACCGGTAATGCTGGAATTCAATATGGTGTTGGACCACCCTTAGCCTTGATCACAGCTTCCACTATCGCAGGCGTACGTTGAGTCAGGTGCTGGAAGGTTTCTTGTGGAATGGCAGCTCATTCTTCATGGATTGCTACACTGAGGAGAAGTATCGATGTCGTTTGCTGAGGCCTGGCACGAAGTCGGAGTACCAAATCATCCCAAAGGGGTTCTACAGAACTCAGGTCAGGACTCTGTGCAGGCCAGTCCAGGGACGTTATGGTCGTGTACCCACTCCGTCACACTCCGTGCATAATGAACAGGTGTTCGATTGTGTTGAAAGATGCAATCGCCATTCCCGAATTGCTCCCCATCAGTGGAGAGAAAGAAGGTGCTTAAAACATCAGTGTAGGCTTGTGCTGTGATAGTGCCAAGAAAAACAGCAAGGTGTGCTGCCACCCTCCATGAAAAACACCACCGACTCCGAATTTTACTGTTGGCACTACACACGCTGGCATATGACGTTCACTGGGCATTCGCCATACCCACACCCTGCCATCGGATCGTCACATAGTGTACTGTGATTTGTCACTCCACACAACGTTTTTCCACTGTTCAATCGTCCAATGTTGACGCTCATTACACCAAGCGAGGCGTCGTTTGTCATTTACCGGCGTCATGTGTGGCTTATGAACAGCCGCTCGACCATGATATCCAAGGTTTGTCACCTCCAGTCATAGTACTTGCAATGTATCCTGATGCAGGTTGGAATGTGATGGACTGGATAGATCTCTGCCTGTTACACATTCGACCCTCTTCAATTGTCGACGGTTTCTGTCAGTCAACAGACGAGGTCAGCCTGTACGTTTTTGTGCTGTACGTGTCCTTTGACGTTACTACTTCACTATCACATCGAAAACAGTGGACCTAGAGATGTTTAGAAGTGTGGAAATCTCGTGTACAGACGTATGACACAGGTGATACCAAATCACCTGACCACGTTCGAAGTATGTGAGTTCTGCGGTGCACCCAATCTGCTCACTCTCACCGTATCTAATGACTACTGACGTCGCTGATATGGTCTACCTGGCAGTAGGTGGCAGCACAATGCACCTAATATGAGAAACGTATGTTTTTGGGGGTGTCCGGATACTTTCGATCACATGGTGTACATATATATATATTGAGTGTCTTACACCTCACATCTCTCCACGTATGTCTCTAAAGGTTAAGATCAGGCTACGCACCACCTACCAATTTATTTCTGTTGGCCCTTCTTCTGGTGAAATGAGAGATCCTTTCATTATTCTCTTGGGCACCATCTCGTCTCCCATCCTCACAACATGTCTTGAACGTGTTTCGTTATTTTAACTACAAACCTTGTAGAAATTCTGGTAATTTAGCCTAATGTGATGTCATGTTCACCAAACAGTTTTCTCTCTCAAAATTGTTATATATCTGCGTGAAGTATTCCTGCTTCTTTACCTGGGCTTCTTGAAGTTTGATTTAAAAATAGTCTGTGTAAGTCAAGTTAGATTAACGCGTCTACCTGTCAAAAGGCTATATAACGGCCTACTGCTGCGCAGGCAGCTGCGACACGTTGATCAGGAGAGTCAGTGTACTGAAAGGCACCGACACGGCTGAGAAGCCATGCCGAGTCCAGCCCAGTGGCCAATTGCGCTAGTTACTTCGGTTGAAGATCCATGGCGCGTAGATCACGAACTAGTAGGTCCCACATATTCTAGATTGGGCTTACATAAGGAGAATTTGATGGGCAAGGGAACACAGTAACTCATCCTGGTGTACTTGAAACAAGACACGCACACTGTGAGCTGTGTGATAGTTAAATGTTTTGCTTTTAGATGTCATGGTGTCGAGGGAAAACGAACTGCCTTTAGGGTTGGACGCTTTACCCGGGTAAAGATATCATCTACTTCTGTTGATCCATTGTTCCTTCCAGAGTGACGAGATAAGTAAAGGATGCTGCGGAAACATTCCCCGTCCGCAGCTCGTGGTCGTGCGGTAGCGTTCTCGCTTCCCACGCCCGAGTTCCCGGGTTCGATACCCGACGGGGTCAGAGATTTTCTCTGCCTCGTGATGACTGGGTGTTGTGTGATGTCCTTAGGTTAGTTAGGTTTCAGTAGTTCTAAGTTCTAGGGGACTGATGACCATAGATGTTAAGTCCCATAGTGCTCAGAGCCATTTCAAACATTCCCCAGACCGTAATGCTCCATCCTCCGGCCTGGACCCTTCTGACGATTGCCGCACGGTGTTTGTCATCTGTTCGATGGAGTACGAACAGTGATTCTCCGTAGACTGGCACCTGTCGCCTCAGTGGACATCCAGTTGCGATATTGGCGTGCCAGTTCTAGCTTTCATCGACGATGAACAGCAGTGAGCCACGCGCCAGCTGCGGAGACCGATGCAGAGCTAAGTTAGCTGAACTTGTGGTAGCCGTTTGGTTCCTCTGTGCAGTCATTAGCTCTACAGCTGCACATTAGTTGGCCCGTACACATCTCTCGTCGTCCAGTACTGTCATCTATGGTCTGTGGTGCACCACAGTTGCCTCGATGCTCGTTTTGGATAATGCCATTTTGCCTTGCATGGTACACTTTAACCGCGACAGCAAGCCAACAGTTTATAAACTAAGCCGTTTCGTAAATATTTACACCCATATCCCGAAATCCAATGTTCATGCCCCTTTGGACATTAAATAGATAGCTATGTTTGCGCATAACGACTGCATTGTTTTCCGTGACCCCCTTACTTGTTTTAAATACCCTGCTAGTGCCGCCACCCGCCGTCTGTGACTGGTTACTGCATGTTGATTTCGAACACGGGCGGTGATCACATTAACGTGACTGGACCGTGTAGAATCGCAAGTGTAAGGGAGAGTCTCTAAAAGCCTTCTGGTTTGTATCTATGAAGGAAACAAACTTCTTACACAAGTTCGCGATCATAAGAATTAGTAAAATATACCTTCCATCATTATCGAAAATAAAAAAGATTCTATTTTACTTCGACCAACCATTAGTCATTATGTAACATCACAACAGGCGTCGTTACATGATTATAAAACTGATGCAACTAATTAAACTCAGCCCCAACAACCGCATGCCTGTGGAAGGTTCCAGATGATTGGAAAAGAGCACAGGTAGTCCCAGTCTTCAAGGAGGGTCGTCGAGCAGATGCGCAAAACTATAGACCTATATCTCTGAAATCGATCTGTTGTACAGTTTTCGAACATGTTTTTTGCTCGCGTATCATGTCATTTCTGGAAACTCAGAATCTACTCTGTAGGAAACAACATGGATTCCGGAAACAGCGATCGTGTGCGACCCAACTCGCTTTATTTGTTCATGAGACCCAGAAAATATTAGATACAGGCTCCCTGGTAGATGCCATTTTCGTTGACTTCCGGAAGGTTTTCGATACAGTTCCGCACTGTCGCCTGATAAACAAAGTAAGAGCCTACGGAATATCAGACCAGCTGTGTGGCTGGATTGAAGAGTTTTTAGCAAACAGAACACAGCATGTTGTTCTCAATGGAAACACGTCTACAGACGTTAAACTAACCTCTGCCATGCCACAGGGGAGTGTTATGGGACCATTGCTTTTCACAATATACACTCCTGGAAATGGAAAAAAGAACACATTGACACCGGTGTGTCAGACCCACCATACTTGCTCCGGACACTGCGAGAGGGCTGTACAAGCAATGATCACACGCACGGCACAGCGGACACACCAGGAACCGCGGTGTTGGCCGTCGAATGGCGCTAGCTGCGCAGCATTTGTGCACCGCCGCCGTCAGTGTCAGCCAGTTTGCCGTGGCATACGGAGCTCCATCGCAGTCTTTAACACTGGTAGCATGCCGCGACAGCGTGGACGTGAACCGTATGTGCAGTTGACGGACTCTGAGCGAGGGCGTATAGTGGGCATGCGGGAGGCCGGGTGGACGTACCGCCGAATTGCTCAACACGTGGGGCGTGAGGTCTCCACAGTACATCGATGTTGTCGCCAGTGGTCGGCGGAAGGTGCACGTGCCCGTCGACCTGGGACCGGACCGCAGCGACGCACGGATGCACGCCAAGACCGTAGGATCCTACGCAGTGCCGTAGGGGACCGCACCGCCACTTCCCAGCAAATTAGGGACACTGTTGCTCCTGGAGTATCGGCGAGGACCATTCGCAACCGTCTCCATGAAGCTGGGCTACGGTCCCGCACACCGTTAGGCCGTCTTCCGCTCACGCCCCAACATCGTGCAGCCCGCCTCCAGTGGTGTCGCGACAGGCGTGAATGGAGGGACGAATGGAGACGTGTCGTCTTCAGCGATGAGACTCGCTTCTGCCTTGGTGCCAATGATGGTCGTATGCGTGTTTGGCGCCGTGCAGGTGAGCGCCACAATCAGGACTGCATATGACCGAGGCACACAGGGTCAACACCCGGCATCATGGTGTGGGGAGCGATCTCCTACACTGGCCGTACACCACTGGTGATCGTCGAGGGGACACTGAATAGTGCACGGTACATCCAAACCGTCATCGAACCCATCGTTCTACCATTCCTAGACCGGCAAGGGAGCTTGCTGTTCCAACAGGACAATGCACGTCCGCATGTATCCCGTGCCACCCAACGTGCTCTAGAAGGTGTAAGTCAACTACCCTGGCCAGCAAGATCTCCGGATCTGTCCCCCATTGAGCATGTTTGGGACTAGATGAAGCGTCACCTCACGCAGTCTGCACGTCCAGCACGAACGCTAGTCCAACTGAGGCGCCAGGTGGAAATGGCATGGCAAGCCGTTCCACAGGACTACATCCAGCATCTCTACGATCGTCTCCATGGGAGAATAGCAGCCTGCATTGCTGCGAAAGGTGGATATACACTGTACTAGTGCCGACATTGTGCATCTCTGTTGCCTGTGTCTATGTGCCTGCGGTTCTGTCAGTGTGATCATGTGATGTATCTGACCCCAGGGATGTGTCAATAAAGTTTCCCCTTCCTGGGACAATGAATTCACGGTGTTCTTATTTCAATTTCCAGGAGTGTATATAAATGACCTGGTAGATAGTGTCCGAAATTCCATGCGGCTTTTCGCGGATGATGCTGTAGTATACAGAGAAGTTGCAGCATTAGAAAATTGCAGCGAAATGCAGGAAGATCTGCAGCGGATAGGCACTTGGTGCAGGGAGTGGCAACTGTCCCTTAACATAGACAAATGTAATGTATTACGAATATATAGGAAGAAGGATCCTTTATTGTATGATTATATGATAGCGGAACAAACACTGGTAGCAGTTACTTTTGTAAAATATCTGGGAGTATGCGTACGGAACGATTTGAAGTGGAATGATCATATAAAATTAAATGTTGGTAAGGCGGGTGCCAGGTTGAGATTCATAGGGAGAGTCCTTATAAAATGTAGTGCATCAACAAAGGAGGTGGCTTACAAAACGTTCGACCTATACTTGAATATTGCTCATCAGTGTGGGATCCGTACCAGGTCGGGTTGACGGAGGAGATGGAGAAGATCCAAATAAGAGCGGCGCGTTTCGTCACAGGGTTATTTGGTAAGCGTGATATCATTACGGAGATGGCAGACTCTGCGAGAGTGGCGCTCTGCATCGCGGTGTAGCTTGCTGTCCAGGTTTCTGGATGAGGTATCGAATATATTGCTTACCACTACTTATACCTCCCGAGGAGATCACGAATGTAAAATTAGAGAGATTCGAGCGCGCACGGAGGCTCTCTGGCAGTCGTTCTTCCCGCGAACCACATGCGACTGGAACAGGAAAGGGAGGTAATAACAGTGGCACGTAAAGTGACCTCCGCCACACACCGTTGGGTGGCTTGCGGAGTATGAATGTAGATGCAGATGTAGAAGTAAAATGGGTCCACACATTTCTTTTTCATTCTTATGTGCACGCCCTGTGTCCTGATTTCCATTTTTCTTCCTTCCTGAAAGTGTGTGGTAAAGTGTGTATAATTTGAATGCAACAGCAGACGAACCAGAGAAGTGATGGGTTTATTAATCTTCCACCGACCTAAACGGTGTCGGTGGACGACAGAGAGCGGGAACAGGAGGGCTTGGCCAAAGATGAGTAAAGCAAAACGTTTTCCTAGCAGAGGTTGCTCATGGGCCCCCCGCACCACCTCGGGCAGGTCGGAGAGCTCCGCGCTACGGTTACAGGTTGAGTTGTTCTGAAAACAGGTAAGCGACCAGGCGTTGCCTCAGAATGTCCGTGTCGAACAAGGGACAAAAGGTATTTGAATCTGTTAGTAATAATTTGTTAATCTCAACAATTGTTTTCCTAGCTATTTTTGAATTATCATTTAGGTTATAATTCCAATCTTTGGTTAAGTTAATCAGTGTCGTAATAGTGTGATTTTCGTTAGGCATAGCACGCAGTCTATAGATTCAAAGCGCAGCCCTAGCCTTAATAGTTACTGTCTGCCATAATATTTTATTTCTGCGGGACATTTTAAATTATAAATAAAACTGTACCGAACGTATATTCTGCAACATGAATCGATTTGATTACAAGCGCTTCAAGCAAAGATATAGAGCCACCAAAACCCTGCTCGATACCAGCCACGATGTTCATACGTTCCCACTAACAAGCGCTGTCAAGATTTTGTTTGCCGTGTGAACTAGTGCATGTGAGTGTCTGTGTTACAAACTTGATCAGTGACCACGTGCCCTCCAGATTTTCCCACCCCACTGGACTCTACAGATTAAGGCCAACGTCGCTTGTTATTGTCCTAAGGGCAAACTATAGGATCGTATTTAATGTACCAGGAATGTTTTGTCCATCTATTAAGTACAAAAAGATTACTGTTAACATGCGAGAAATTAGTAAAAAATAAATATTCTATCACTTGAAGCTATGTCCTTGATGGTTAATTTATTTTCAATACATCTGAAAATAGTGACACAATTGTTGTATTGATGATAACGCTCCTGAAATCCAAAGTGCTTGGCTCAAGTTTAGCTAACTGTACGTAGCTTTCTCTGACTGCTCCATAGAATACCACAGCGTTATCCGTTGCGGCCGTAGCAAATTCAATCAGTGAAGGAATTGTTCCTAAGATTTATATGGACCTAAATCTATTTGAACTAATGGGCAAAACTATTCAGAGAAGGTTACGTCGCCAAAGAAAAATAAGAGCGAATGTGGACAGGATATGCCGTCATAGCAGGCTGGAACAAAAGAAATAATAATAGTCGAAAGAAGCTCCTGCTAGTGAACGTACGTAACCCTCCATAGGCTGTCACTCAGTTAAAGGATGAAAGCCAGTGGTGAGGCATGCCGCGGTGGCCGAGCGGTTCTAGGCACTTCATTCTGGAACCGTGCGACCGCTACGGTTGCAGGTTCGAATGCTGCCTCGGGAATGGGTGTGTGTGATGTCCTTAGGTTAGTTAGGTTTAAGTAGTTCTAAGTCTAGGGGACTGACGACCTCAGATGTTAAGTCCCATAGTCCTCAGAGCCATTTGAACCAGCCTGTGGTGGGTTGCAATTAGATAAAAATAAGGAGACATAGACGCATTGTATAATCTATGAAGTCTGTCAAGTAACTACTACGTAATAATAAAAATAAATCATACGTAATTGCACACAGGTCAAGCGGTTTCCGTTGTTTTTCTGCGATACTAAAGGTGGCGGTAGTGAGACCTCGAAACTGTATACGTGTGATAAGTCTTAGTCTTTTTCGAATCTGATTCTGTGCCTGCAAAATTCTAATGCAAATATATTTTAACTCGCATAGGCGGGCACGCCAAAAAGTAACTCCTCCCAATTGTTTATTCTGTTTTGAATATCGGCTCAGGGGTTACATCTCATACATATTACTCGATCTACTTGACGGTATCGCTGACGCAAGTTGCAACCCTCTGTCGCTAGAGGACTCCAAATTGTAGCATGTAACATGATGGTGTGTCGCTTAGCTGTGGTCGTGCGTGAGAAAAAACGTGTTGTAATTGACTTTCGCTACTTCTAAGAGTTCCTTCACACATGGAGCACCATCTCTTTCAACGTGACAATCCCAGCCCACACTCGAGAGCTGCGACATTTGCAACAATTCGACAGCCTGGGCTTCATTGTCGTCAACCATCCTCCATATAGTCCCGACTGGGCCCCATTCGGTCTTCATCTGTTTCCAAAACATAAACAACACTTTCGAGGATATCACTTTGATAGTGATGAAGAGCTGGAACCAGAGATGGCGTTGTGCCTCGTCGACGCAATCAAACATTCTACCTTTACTACGGTATCAAAAACCTGGTCTTTCGTTGGAAGGAATGTGTTCGTCGCCAGTGTGGCTGTATTGAGAAATATGTAGGCATGAACAGTAAAGATCTAGAATTATATTAAGGTTTGTTTTCAATATTTTTAGCATGGTGCAGCAGAGTAAGCAACTGTGAAATCTAATTAATTTAAATTTAAATTTAAATTTAAATTTCAGCCTCCAGGTGCATAAGCAAAGAAAGTTTTCCCAGGTTTCGGCTATAATAATTTAGCTTTCTTCAGAAATGTCACAATATAAAATTAAAATTAAAACATGCCAGATTTTGGTCTTGTCAAACTTAAAATGTTAGTAATACAGTAGATAGCGATAAGACTGCGTCACTTCTGCTAATGTTTTGCCGATAGGCCACACAAACGGGCCAGAAAGGTGGCCGCAGGCGCTGAGTCGTAACTGGGCACCACGGGCAGCGACGCATGCGCGTGCGGAGTAATACTGACTTAAAACCAGAAAATGTTAACTGAGATTATTATAGAAAATAGTTTATTACAATAGTTCGGACTATTAATGCCATTAAAACCTTAAGATACTGAAGTTACCGTTCCATAAAAGGCAAAAGGCATATAAAAAGTGTACTGTACATAAGTATGGATAAACATTAATCGATAACGTTATTTGTTACAACAAGTAAAAATGTTACTGGCAATTAAACCATAATAACTGAAGGTACAGTTCTATGAGAGGCAAATGACATCATATAACGTAAAGTAACCTTTTAATAAGAAAAGTCCATGAATTAAGGTTAACAATGCCTAATATATGTGGAACTTAGCTAAGAATTAACGCTTGAAAATGATAATAAGGACAATTGTCTCATACAGCTTAGAGGTGAGATATACCGGTTGATCAAAAAGTCAGTATAAATTTGAAAACTGAATAAATCACGTAATAATGTAGATAGAGAGGTACAAATTGACATACATACTTGGAATGACATGAGGTTTTATTAGAACCGAAAAATTACAAAAGTTCAAAATTGTCCGACAGATGGCGCTTCATCTGATCAGAATAGCAATAAGTAGCATAACCAAGTAATACAGAGCAAAGATCATGTTCTTTACAGGAAATGCTCAATATGTTCACCATCATTCCTCAACAATAATGTTGTGATCTGCACTGTAAAGCATGTCCGGAGTTATGGTGAGGCATTGGCGTCGGATGTTGCCTTTCAGCATCCCTAGAAATGTCGGTCGATCACGATCCACTTGCGACTTCAGGTAACCCCAAAGCCAATAATCGCACAGACTGAGGTCTGAGGACCTGGGAGGCCAGGAATGACGAAAGTGGCAGCTAAGCACACGACATCACCAAACGACGCGTGCAAGAGATCTTTTACGCGTATAGCAGCATCGGGTGGTTCTAATAAAACCCCATGTCATTCCAAGCATCTGTTTCAATTTTTACCTCTCTATCTACATTATTCCGTGGTTTATTCAGTTTTCAAATTTATACTGACTTTTTCATCACCTGGTACAATATGTGACCATCAATTAATACATAAGAAAACTAGTAGGCTGTATGTCATAGCCAGCTACTGACATACGTAGATCATATAAAGTAATGGATTTATCGGATAACAGGTGCGTGCAACGCCACAAAACATTATGAACACAGTACAGCCAGTGGAGTTACAGGGCTGTTCACAATATTATTCCTCGACTACAGCTATTGTTGAGGAATGATGGTGGACATATTGAGCATTTCCTGTAAAGAACATCATCTTTGCTCTGTCTTACTTTGTTATGCTAATTACTGCTATTCTGATCAGATGAAGCGCCATATGTAGGACATTTTTTAACTTTTGTATTTTTTTGGTTCTAATAAAACTTTATGGAGCTCTTAAATATAAATACAACATTTGATGTGTAACAAATTGTGAAACAGCATTGAACAAAGGTTAATCCATCAAATATGCATTGTATAATCGAGGAATACCCGAAACTACTAATAAGATCAAAAAATCTGTATGTCGTAGCCACGTATTGGCGTGGGTAATAAACAGTATACAATATTGTATTTAACGGGTTAATAAGTACTACCTAGGGACGTACCATGCCACAAGTTATTATAAAGGCAATTATAAGAAGTCATGTTCATGCAAAATTTACGAAATCCATAATTAGAGATACACCATTTGACGTTTATCAATTATGGAAAAGCCTTAAACTTATAGATAATAACAACGACTACGTTAAATGCGTACGTAAAAATAAATATAAGAGGTCACTGGAATCGGGCGACATAGAAAGTCCAGCAAAGGCTGAAATCCTTTTAAGAAGTTCTTATTTTTGAACTGCAATTGGTCATTAAGGAATTTGACTTTATCGTAAAGGAGGTGTATCTAGCCAGCATTCTTTAGCTTCTTGGTTTAAGAGCTCTGTGTTTATAAGTGGGTTAGCAGCATGGGCCATTCGGTTAGTTATTCGGCTAATGTCGGGCCACGGGCGCCATCACCACTTTTTGTGGGTATATGCTCTTTGTATCTATCCGATACAACTCTTCCTGTCTGACATATGTAATAACTAGGGCAGTCGCTACAGATAATTTTGTAAAGACCTGATCGTGACAATTTATCGTTATTGTTACTTAGAGAGTGGAATGGGTTCTTTATAAGGCTATTATTAGTGGAATAGGCGACTTTAAAGCGCCAACTCTTTAAGATGCGCCCTACTTTGTAAGAGGCTTTGCCTATAAACGGGATGGAAATGAAATTAATGGAGTGATCATTATAAGCGGTACCTAGTGTAGATAAGGTCGTAATGTTTCTATGTGTTTTCTTGTCATAGCTCTGTTTCATGGTATTTAGGTTGTAACCATTATTTTGTGCAATATATTGAAGTGTCTTTAATACATTCTGTAAATTGTTTGAAGAAAGCGAAATAAGCGCTCGGTGTACACTTGAGAGGAAAAAGGCCATTTTGTGGGCTGGGGGTGGGGTATGTGGAATAAGCAGAAATAATATTATCGGAGAAAGTGTATATACGGAAAATGCTAAAACTTACTTTGTTGTCAACTACTTCCAAAGTTAGGTCAAGGTAATTCAAAGTTCCATTAGCTGTATTAGTTTCTTGGGTGAAGCTTATTTTCTCGTGGAGGTTGTTAAACGCGGTAAAAATGTGATCTATGTGAACGTGGGCGCCTTCAATTACAAAAAGTAAATCTTATACGTCTCTTGCATAAAAAAGTATTCTGCTCGCTAAATCAGGGTAATTTTGAAACAAAGTGTGCTCCATACAATTTGCAAAAATTTATGACAAAATACCTGCCAACGGACTGCCCATGGCTAGATCAAATGGTTGTGAATACAGTCTGTCATTACACGAGAAATAGTTGTACTAAAGAATGGTGCGTAAAAGGGTCATTAATTCGTCTGTGCTGGCCGCGGTGGCCGAGCGGTTTTAGGCGCTCCAGTCCGGAACCACGCGGCTGCTACGGTCGCAGGTTCGAATCCTGCCTCGTGCATGGATGTGTGTGATGTCCTTAGTTTTAAGTAGTTCTAAGACTAGGCGAATGATGACCTCCAGTGTTAACTCCCATAGTGCCTAGAGCCATTTGAACCAATTCATCTGTTTCGTTAATGGATAATTTTTTGAGAAAACGAAAATTGGTTTCTAATATATCCAAAGTTTGGTCTACTGGGACGTTTGTGTATAAACATGTGAAAGCGAAAGACACGAGTTTAAACATATCAAGACAGGTTAAAATTTTCAATTTATTAGCGATGTCCTCAGAGTTTTGTAAAGGGTTTTCCTTAAACACAAAATTCTGTTTTACTTTATGATGTAAGAAACTGGCTAATTTACGATACTCACTGTTGGTACTATCCACAACAGGACGGATGGGGTGATTAATCTGTTGAACCTTAAATTGACTCCTCAAAACAGGCGGTTTAGGGTTCATACACTCCTGGAAATTGAAATAAGAACACCGTGAATTCATTGTCCCAGGAAGGGGAAAGTTTATTGACACATTCCTGGGGTCGGATACATCACATGATCACACTGACAGAACCACAGGCACATAGACACAGGTAACAGAGCATGCACAATGTCGGCACTAGTACAGTGTATATCCACCTTTCGCAGCAATGCAGGCTGCTATTCTCCCATGGAGACGATCGTAGAGATGCTGGATGTAGTCCTGTGGAACGGCTTGCCATGCCATTTCCACCTGGCGCCTCAGTAGGACCAGCGTTCGTGCTGGTCGTGCAGACCGCGTGAGACGACGCTTCATCCAGTCCCAAACATGCTCAATGGGGGACAGGTCCGGAGATCTTGCTGGCCAGGGTAGTTGACTTACACCTTCTAGAGCACGTTGGGTGGCACGGGATACATGCGGACGTGCATTGTCCTGTTGGAACAGCAAGTTCCCTTCGCGGTCTAGGAATGGTAGAACGATGGGTTCGATGACGGTTTGGATGTACCATGCACTATTCAGTGTCCCCTAGACGATCACCAGTGGTGTACGGCCAGTGTAGGAGATCGCTCCCCACACCATCATGCCGGGTGTTGGCCCTGTGTGCCTCGGTCGTAAGCAGTCCTGATTGTGGCGCTCACCTGCACGGCGCCAAACACGCATACCACCATCATTGGCACCAAGGCAGAAGCGAGTCTCATCGCTGAAGACGACACGTCTCCATTCGTCCCTCCATTCACGCCTGTCGCGACACCACTGGAGGCGGGCTGCACGATGTTGGGGCGTGAGCGGAAGACGGGCTAACTGTGTGCGCGACCGTAGCCCAGCTTCATGGAGACGGTTGCGAATGGTCCTCGCCGATACCCCAGGAGCAACAGTGTCCCTAATTTGCTGGGAAGTGGCGGTGCGGTCCCCTACGGCACTGTGTAGGATCCTACGGTCTTGGCGTGCATCCGTGCGTCGCTGCGGTCCGGTCCCAGGTCGACGGGCACGTGCACCTTCCGCCGACCACTGGCGACAACATCAATGTACTGTGGAGACCTCACGCCCCACGTGTTGAGCAATTCGGCGGTACGTCCACCCGGCCTCCCGCATGCCCACTATACGCCCTCGCTCAAAGTCCGTCAACTGCACATACGGTTCACGTCCACGCTGTCGCGGCGTGCTACCAGTGTTAAAGAGTGCGATGGAGCTCCGTATGCCACGGCAAACTGGCTGACACTGACGGCGGCGGTGCACAAATGCTGCGCAGCTAGCGCCATTCGACGGCCAACATCGTGGTTCCTGGTGTGTCCGCTGTGTCGTGCGTGTGATCATTGCTTGTACAGCCCTCTCGCAGTGTCCGGAGCAAGTATGGTGGGTCTGACACACCGGTGTCAATGTGTTCTTTTTTCCATTTCCAGTAGTGTATTTATAAGCTACTTCCTACGAAATTCACCGATTAGTTGTATAGTGTTATGGAGATCTGATCTAATCTCTAACTGTAGTACTACCATTTTATATTTGAGAAGGCGAATATGTGGCATGTTTTAATTTTAATTTTATATTGTGACATTTCTGAAGAAGGTTACATTATTATAGCCGAAACCTAGGCAAAGTTTCTTTCCTTATGCAACTGGATGCTGAAATTTAATATAATTAAAGTTTGTTTTATTTAAAAAGCTTCAAGACTTTTAGCTTTAAGACTTAACATAAAAATTTCGTAGGCATTACTTCTCAGCACGCACATGTATCCCAACCGTAGAGACAAGTGTGTAGCCATGCACATCATTAATGAGAATATTGTATGAAAATACAGATGAACTGTAATAAATTAATCCAGTGGCTTACAGGAAAAGCAAATATGAACTTTTAAAAGCAGTCAATAGAAGCTAAGCAGGTTGACAAATTATATTAACGATGTATTGACTTGAGGCGTTGACCAGGAGTAACGAAGGGTAATTCCTTGAGAACTTCAGCCACTCAAGGTACCGAAACGTGAGATTATTAATCAAACCTCCGTCGTCCGAAAAACCCGGAAAAGGTGTCTGCAGGCAAGGCTATACGAAGCTATGGGAGGTGGGCTGTAGGGGGAAGGGGGCGGCAGCTCCTACAACCCACTCCAGGTCTACAGAAGGAAAGGAAAAAAAAAGCATAGGAAATCAATCTTCATTTTGTTTCGTCGCATAGAATGACGCATCGATTTAGTATTAGTTCGATGAAAGCAGGAATCTTAACGGATGTTGGGTAGAGGCAAATATATCCAAAGTCATTTGTTGTGAAATCTCAAAACTAAATCGATGTGCGGCACTGTGGATCCTGTAGCTGAAAATGGTAGATGAGTCTGAGTTCTATTAGATTTCTGTTGTGTTGTACCTTTCATTTGCGATGATTTTTCTCGTGTTACCAGACAATGTCAAAATTACAAAAATGAGAACATACGGTGTATTCGCATGTGTCTGAAAGTTACCAGCCTTGCAGCAAGGAATGTACAAATTTCATACAAAAGTACCACCTCGGTAACATTAATAAGTGCATTGTCGTTACTAGGTACCGATTGCAAAATGGCAGTAGTATTGAGTTTGTTGATTGATAAACACAAATCTTTAAAACTGTCCTTCACGTCCCCCTTCCACGAAACTAATATAAATTCAACCCCCCTCCCGCTTACACTTAGCCCAGATGCTGGGTATGCTCTAATCTCCAGGGAACAGATCAAAAAGTGTCTGTAAAAGTCTCAGCGATTATATAAATTCACAACGCTTCTCTGCCTGTTTATAATGGTGAAAATGCCTTAGGAATATAACATACCCTTCCTGGAATCCGTGATGGGTGCCTGATAACAGTGTTTCTCTAGCTTTGTATGGAACTGGTGACAGTCTTTTGGTAATAATCCTTGTGTATATTTCATAGCGTACACTCTGAATCAAATAGATATGTAACCCACGTCTTATCTAAAAAAATCTCTACAGGGAATTAAGCCCTTATGGGCTACCATACGCCTACCTTCCTTCTCAGCAAATCCCGGCTGTTTTCCTTCGACAAACCATAAGTAAGTATCTCCATCACATTGAAAAAGTATCCATTCAGCCCTTATTCCTATTTGCTTCTATTTTATTCCTTACATGTCATAATCTACTACTGTTTTCCAATTATTTATCGCTAGGTCTACAGCCAGTTAAATTCTTCTCGAGACTGACTGTCTCTGTAGTGATGTTACGCATTTCTGTTGGATGTATATTATTCACATTGGACGACTAAGTAATGAAAATTATTGAAATAAAAACTTTTTATATAACACGTGTTTAATATGGACTGAAGACTATAAAATAATTTCTCCTAGTACCATACAGATTTCCTGATCCCGTACAGAGAGTCCTAATAATCTGTACTAGAGGATTTTTAGTAGCTATGATAATAGCTGTGATATACAGGGTGTTACAGAATGGTACTGCCAAACTTTCAGGAAACATTCCTCACACACAAATAAAGAAAATATGTTATGTGGACATGTGTCCGGAAACGCTTGATTTCAATGTTAGAGCTCATTTTAGTTTCTTCCACCTACGCTCAATGGAGCACGTTATCATGATTTCACACGGGATACTCTACCTGTGCTGCTAGAACATGTGCCTTTACAAGTACGACACAACATGTGGTTCATGCGGGATGGAGCTCCTGCACATTTCAGTCGAAGTGTTCGTACGCTTCTCAACAACAGATTCGGTGACCGATGGATCGGTAGAGGCGGACCAATTCCATGGCCTCCACGCTCTCCTCACCTCAACCCTCTTGACTTTCATTTATGGGGGCATTTGAAAGCTCTTGTCTACGCAACCCCGGTACCAAATATAGAGACTCCTCGTGCTCGTATTGTGGACGGCTGTGATACAATACGCCATTCTCCAGGGCTGCATCAGCACAACAGGGATTCCATGCGACGGAGGGTGAATGCATGTATCCTCGCTAACGGAGGACATTTGCAACATTTCCTGTTACAAAGTGTTTGAAGTGACGCTGATACGTTCTGTTGCTGTGTGTTTCCATTCCATGATCAATGTGAGTTGAAGAGAAGTAATAAAATGAGCTCTAACATGGAAAGTAAGCGTTTCCGGACACATGTCCACATAACATATTATCTTTCTTTGTGTGTGAGGAATGTTTCCTGAAAGTTTGGCCGTACCTTTTTGTAACACCCCGTATAAAACGGAAAACTCAGAAAAATCATTTGCAGTGCATTAACGTTGTTAGTGAGTTAGGTGAACTATTCATACATCAGTTACCTGTTGCATGCAACCCACGTTTTTCGTTTTAAATTTTACAAGTATTCCCATTGCTATTAAAAATTCACAAGCACAAACTTTCAGAAGTACATGTATATAGTTAAGAATCTATATGGAGCTAGTAGAAATTATTTTATACTTTTTGATCGGTTTTAAAAACTTTAAAATTTTCTATTTTTTATTCTTTTCAATTGACATCAAGCGTTTTGATAAAATTACAACAGTGACATGGTAAATTTCAGGTTTATTTCAGTTTCTCTTCACCTGAGTCAACCAATACATTGCATCCTCCTACACGTATTTCGTGAGAAGACCGCGAAGGAAAAATTTAGAGATCGGAGTTGACACGGAGGCTTATAAGAAATCGTTCTTACTGCGAAAAATTTGCGACGCAATAGCAAAAGGCGGAAACATCAGTGGTACACAAAGTTCCCTCTGCCACACAGCAGACAATATATCAAGATAATATTGCATTGCCATTTAGTTCTAAGCTATGCTGAAAGTTTCAAGTCTCTGGCTTATAGAGAAATTTTGTTGTTGTTGTTCTCATCAGTCCGACGACCGGTTTGATGCAGCTCTCCTTGCCACTCCATTGTGTGCAAGCCTGTTCAGCTCCGAATAAGTACTGCAAAGTACATCTTTATGAATGTGCTTACTCTATTCCTATCTGGGCCCCTATCCATAATTTTCCGCAACCCCTTCCCCCACCCCACACTTCCCAACCTGTATTAAATTGGTGACCCATTGATGTCTCAATGTGTCGCGTACCGAGCCCGCTTTCTGGTCAGGCTGTGTCACAAATTTCTTTTCTCCCTACTTCTGTTCAGTAACTCCTCATCAGCGTTCCTACCTTACACCACTTCTCAAAAGCTGCTATTCTCTTTATCGTCCATGTTTCACTTCCACGCGTTGCTACAGTCTATAGAAATACTTTCAGTAAAGAGAAGTTGGTTTGTGAGATTGAAGGGGTCAGACTACAAGGGCCATCGGTCTCAGTAAAGACACCCTAACAAATATATATTCGATGTTGAGAAAGTGCTCTTCTTGAGAAACGCTCTTGCGTTTTCCAGTCGAAGTTTTATATCGTCTCTATTTCGAACATCATCGGTCATTTTACTGCCTAAATAACAAAAGTCATCCATCAATTAAAGTGTCTCGTTTCCTAATTTAATTTAATTCAACTACATTCCATTATCGTTGGGAAATACTAGTGGTAAACAAGGTACCATCCTCCACACCAGAAACAAGGTGAGTTAATATGATTTTTCATCCAGTTCTGAGCTGTGCTGATATTTTCAAGTCCCTAACTTATTGGCAAGTTAGTTTCAAGTCAACTGCAGAGACTGTAGGAACAAAGAGACAAGAAAGCGACCTACTCATAAAAACGAGTTCAAAAGAGCTTAACAGATTATATTCATTATTATTATTATTATTATTATTATTATTATTATTACTACTATTCATAAAAATAAACACAGAATAAGTTCACTATGCTGAAATTCCTATTTTATCAGTACTCGAACATTTCCAAAGCGTCCAAACTGCTTGATGCATCAGTGAGTAGTTAGTGCAGATCTCTATAAAGTGGCTTTTTGTAGGTGGTAGATGGATATTTAATCGATGCCAGTGATTTTCACATGCTCACTGAGACCTTTTTAGGCAGCTCCATGTACAGAGAACCAATGGTACCAATTACATTGGTTTATGCCAGAGTTGCTGTGGTTCGACTTCCTAATTCTCGTATGTGACATGTTTATCAAGTTGTACCCCGTAGATTCTGCTTTCCCCTGGAATGGCGTAATCAATGAGACACACTTCCATTTCTTCCACAACTGTGTTCCTGCATTCCATCTGTCTCTCTTCCCTAGTACCACAGTAATATTGGCACGTTCGTTTTGGACAACTTTTTCTGCCTTGTTTTTCCACTAGTTGCTTTCCACTTGGCAGCTGGTAAGTTAGGCATAAGGTCTAGAGAATCATTCTGAGCGATCTGTCTGCTACAACCGATGAATTCCTTCGTCGGCTTCTTTCGAGATCGCAGTTCAGATCTTTGACTAAATTCCCGACTCTGACTTCCCTGAAGTTAGTCCTAATTGCTTTTTTCGTGCCGGCCGCGGTGGTCGTGCGGTTCTAGGCGCTCCAGTCCGGAGCCGCGCTGCTGCTACGGTCGCAGGTTCGAATCCTGCCTCGGGCATGGATGTGTGTGATGTCCTTAGGTTAGTTAGGTTTAATTAGTTTTAAGTTCTAGGGGACTGATGACCACAGCAGTTGAGTCCCATAGTGCTCAGAGCCATTTGAACCATTTGAACCATTTTTTCGTACAGCAAAAATTAGTTTCCTTCTTTCGGGTTCCGTTGGTCAACGAAGACCAGGTCTTTTCTCTACCTGTTTTGTCTAAAATCTTCTCCAAAACCTGCCAATGGAATGCTTCATTAGGCATGCTGTCAGTGAGACATTGGAGAACGGCTTTCCGGTATTGATTTGATTTGCTGTTCCTTGGGAAGCTTTCAGTTGTAGACTTCAGTCAGAGAAGGTTCATTGCTATCTTCCACAGAGGCAATACGTTCTTCAATTCTTCCATTGTCAATTTCATTGCAAGAGTCGTCTACTGTCTGGTTTAATGGTTGGTTGGTTGTTTCGGGGAAGGAGACCAGACAGCGAGGTCATCGGTCTCATCGGGTTAGGGAAGGACGGGGAAGGAAGTCGGCCGTGCCCTTTGAAAGGAACCATCCCGGCATTTGCCTGGAGCGATTTAGGGAAATCACGGAAAACCTAAATCAGGATGGCCGGACGCGGGATTGAACCGTCGTCCTCCCGAAGTGTCTAGTGAGTTATCGTGAGTTTTCCTATTTTCCTGTCCTAATAATACAGCTTTCCTTGTGCCAAGTTCACGTTATCAGCCTGTTGTTATTATTATTATTATTATTATTATTGGATTGACGCATAAGTGGTATTGCTTTTATGCCGTGAGTTTAGTAAACACAACAGATACAAGTAACAAAGACTTTAGTCAAAAATATATTCTCCTTCACAATTTACTAGTTTCCCAACGCTGGGGTAAATTTGCTACTCCGTAACTGTAGAAATCACGTGGTTTTGAGGCGAAGAGCTAGCCGAGCCACGTACAGAGCGCATTTTCATCCGGAAAGGAAGTTCGTTGAAGGTTGTTCGATAGAGAGCAGGGAAGATGGATATCTGAGCACACAATATCAGGTGAATAAGGTGGGAGCGGAATGACTTCCCAATCCAACTGCTGTATAGTGTTTTCTGTCAGTCTAGCAGAATGCGGGGTTGCATCCTGTCATGCACTCGTCCTGGTCGTTGTTCTGGGATCTGAGTCTGAAAGATGTCTCTTTTGCTGAGAGTAAATGTCAGCAGTGATGTTTACACCTATGGGGAGCAATTCGTACCTTACCACACGCTGTTCCACCAGATGCACCACACTATCGTTTCTAGATGCACGCAGGATTGTGTATGGGAAGTTGTTACTTTGTTTGGGATCAGCTATTCCTTTCTTTTTCTTATGCTAACACAAAGACACGGTTTCTCGTCACCAGTAACAATACAGGATGGGAATGATCGATGTTTTCAACGAGCCAGTTGATAAAATGCAAGCAGAAATGCACATATGGCCACCAGCAAATTTTTGTGATTTGGGTTTAGAGCATATAGAACCCATACACCCAATTTTTCAAACAACCTTTTGGATTCGAGTGTCACATGATGGTGGAATAATCACGTATACCAGTTCTCGAGTGCAGTGATGTGGATCATTGTGGATTTAGTAGTTAAACGATCTTCATCACACCCCGACGTCCTTCCTGGATGTGGAGAGTCATTAATGTCAAAATGATCACTCTTAAAAAGAGAAAACCATTTTCTTGCCGTCATCTTTCCGGTGGCACTTTCCCCATACATGGCGCAAATGTTTCCGGCTGCCTCCGCTGTTGTCACCCATCTATAGAACCCTAACGGAGAAATACGGCGGAAATGTTCCGACTTCTCCAATTGGCACTCTATTCTGTAGCATCCGCAGCGCCACTCACTACTTCCTAACGACTAAACAACAATATATGATCTCTAACACCACAGTGAACTACAAATAGAAAATAATAATCGATAAATAAACCCATGACAACTGGAATATGAACATGCAAAACAAAAGCGCTACAAATTTGTGCACCAAACTAATATCATTGTTACGATTATGTACTGCTCATGTTCTAACTGTATATAATCTAGATCCACCAAGGATATCTGATTGCATACAGTGTGCTTCAGAAGGAAGAATAAATATTTTATGCAGTGATAGTAGAGACGAATTGCAATAAAAATGCCTTATAACATGTGTCGAAGCCAGCCGTAGTGGCCGAGTGGTTCTAGGCGCTGCAGTCTGGTACCGCGCGACCGCTACGGTCGCAGGTTCGAATCCTGCCTCGGACATTGATGTGTGTGATGATCTTAGGCTACTTAGGTTTAAGTAGTTCTAAGTTCTAGGGGACTGATGACCTCAGAAGTTAAGCCCCATAGTGCTCAGAGCCATTTGAACCGTTTTTGAACCATGTGTCTAATTTTTACTGAGTACAGAGAGACAGCTGTTAGTATCTCACCCAAACAAACTCAAATCAAAGCCAAATGAGGACGCTCGCAGTTGACTTTCAAAAATTCCACCTCCACCTTCGATGCACTTTTGACTCCTCTTGATAACACCCCGTGTAGCTCTTATGAGGTCGTATTTGTGTTCTTTTATGAGGGCTACAGTATCCATAATCCGAGCGATCAAATCGGCTCTTGTGCTTACTTTTCTTTCGTGTACTTTGCCTTTCAACCATGTCCACGGTCAAAAATCCACAGTTATAAGATCTGCGGACCTAATGGCCAAGAAACGAACCCATATCTACCGATCCATCTTCCGGGCAATGTTAGGTTTAGATGATGTATCATCTGACTACTCAGTGTGCAGGAACCCCGTCATACTGGATGAACATTTGCATTATTATAGCGAAAGAACTCTTCCAATAGTGCATGAAGCTCGTTTTCAGATAAGTGTAGACAACAGGGTCCTGTAAGACAATGCGGCAACACAACCAGCCAAATAAATTGATGGCTTATCAAACCATATGACACATTTTCAGAGAAGCGTCCTTGAAGATGTGTTTCCACAATGGTATGAGAGTTTCTTCAGACCACTGATGTGAATTACAAGTGTTACTGATGCCGTCACGAGTGAACGTGGCTTCATCAGTGAAGAATAAAAATGGGTTTACCTGGCGATTTTCAAGCATCCAGTGTCAAATCAAATTGTCTGTCTTCATCTCCTGCTCAAAGGTGTTGAAAGAGCTGTAAATAATACAGATGGAACCCGTAATCTCCGTCGCTATCTTGTGTGTGGAACACCGATACCTACAGACAGTCTACGTGTGACTGTTGGAGAACTACTTTCTGTCGACTAAATAATGCCTTCTACTTCATCCACAGTCTGTTCACGTACACGTTCAGATGCAGTATGTCTGCTGGGCACTGTACCACTGTCACGCAGTGATTTTGAACACGTAAGTAAACACTCTTGAAACTGGTAGTCTGCAATTAGAAATCCGTATGCCGCATTATTTACAAGAAGCAGCAGCGTTTCCGTTTACAGAACCTATACACAAATACCATATCGGCAAACTCAAGATGGGTAAATACTTACGGCATGTTTACACACTATACTACATGAGACTTCGCCAACAAATGACGATGGAAACTTCAATGTGAACTGAAGCAAAACTTCATAACAGGAACATCAACACTGTGCTGCTGACATTCGATAAATATACCCATAGCAGTCCAAAGCAACCGGTGTACCAACACGCGAAACGAAAATGCATTGAACTCCGCTGTATCTCCGTACTCAATAAGAATTGGACGCGTATTATATGTCAGTTTTATTGCAATTCGTCAGTACTACCGCCTACTAAAATATTTACCACTCCTCTTGAAACGCCTTGTATAAAAGAGGGCTGGAAGACCTTAATGTTTCCAGGTGAAATGAATAAACAAAAAAGTAAATGATTAATAGATGCCCTGAAATTTATGTCACTGAGAGTTAAGGGACTACTGGTTCTAAAGGAGCGTGGTGCTTGCAGCTATCTCAAGAAAAATTTTCAATCTCCGATTTTCTCATTCTGCGGAACTGTAGTTTCGTCTTTGTGATGATGTCGCATGAAAAGATGCTTTCAGGAAACAGCCGATGGAACGATTCATCAAACGGGGCAGCCTTTTGTTGCAAGTAGACAAACACTTTCATCAGTCTTCTTGACTCCTCATTGTCTACCACTGAATTACGGTAAGTGTGTGTGTGTGTGTGTGTGTGTGTGTGTGTGTGTGTGTGTGTAAGTGTGTGCGTGCGTGTGTGTATGTGTGTGTGTGTGTGAGACAGGGAGAAGGAGAAGAGAGAGAGAGAGAGAGAGAGAGAGAGAGAGAGAGAGAGAGAGACAGTGTGTATGTGTGTACGTGTGCGTAATAGTGTGGCACTGGGGAAGAAAAGAGGCGAAAAACAGAGGAAGAGAGAGGCTGAAAAATACACCATGCCAGTAATTTGTTATCTTTTTTGCTCCATTTTTCTGTGTGGACAGCCCGAGGTGGTGTAAATGTTGTTGTAAATATTACGTGCTTCTGCGGCACGGAAGATTAATTACAATTACGATTAAGTGCTCAGCGTCTCCGTGAGAAAACTTTTCTTATTGCCAAGGCGAGCGAAGACGAGGCTGCCTTACATCAATTAATTTAATAGCTCTGTTCTAGTCTGAAGTGCTCTGCATTGTGCGGTAATTCATTTGCTGGTTATAAAGGTACGAGTAATTAACCGAACCTTTTAACTACGATTGGGTCGGAATCGTCTATGCGGAGCTCTGCACAGATACTTTATCGGAAATTGACGCACGGCCAGATTCTAGTGACCTGTGCGCCATGCGGTAAAAGCATCTTTTCCATAAAACACATTACGTAAACTGCAGTGCTGAAACTTCGTCAGTCTCTCCGTTTGCCTCGTAACCGTGTTGGTAATCATATCCGCTTCGCAGTGTGCGAAATTACTTCAACAACGTAATATAATTACCAGCAGTCGAAAAAACATAACGAAATTTTGAAGTTCCATGGAGTAAAATTCAACAGCCCTCATATATGCTGTCTAAACTTATCTGTTTTATTGCAGCGTTGGATGTATGGGGTCACATTAATAAGAATATAATGACAGTACTTTTAAATTTAGTACTGAGACTCACTAGCCTCTAAACTAGTTATGCCTACTGTGGTGTGCTGGCTGTCAAAATGGGTACAAATTCCAGAACCTCAGATTTTAAATTCATAAACGCTCTTCCAAATGTACATGTATGTGTTTTTCCTGTATTTTCGTGAACAACGCCACGGGCAACTTACTCCCCACCCTGTCACCCTTATATGAGCATGTATACGGTCTACATACAATGATCTCGAGACAAACGGATTATTAATTTTCCAGCGTTCCTAATTATATACTTTTTGCTTGCATGACGCTGTTTAATCATAAAATGAGCTGTAAATTATATTGTTTTGGTGCGTATGGCCTATTTTCGTACGGGTTTTCCTCTCACGTGCATTTGTTGTTTAGTTTGCTTGCAGCCACTAGGCTCCAAAATATATTTCTAATTATAGTTTTGCTGTAACATTATGATTCCATGCGCTGCTTCGTTAGATGGAAAATTTGTAATATTTTGATGTATTATTGAGACACAGAAAACTAGGTGCTTCTCCGACAACTGGAATACACTTGACATACAAAACTTTAATCCTCTGTTCATGTGATGCCAGGCCTTCACAGTTCTAATAATGGTAGTTAAATGACCTTAGTATCATCTGGGAAAGTCAAAGTGGTGAACATTCGCATAGCATGAAAATCGGAATGAGGAAGGAAAATTGTATCTTGTCGAGGTTTGTTATTCGAAGTACAAATGAAACGCTTATAATGGGATCAATTACGACAAGTGTGTTAGCATGGGTGCGACGGCCTTATTTACCGTTAGACATGCTATTTCTTAACATCTTGCTAACGATAAATTGGTTTACATTGCTGGTTAATCTCGCGTCGTGTAATTAACTTCCATGGCGTGATTTCTGGGCCCAGAAACGGTCATGTAATAAATGCCATGTCATTACAAATGACTTAGTTATCATTTCGCAATCCTGATGCTTAAGGCGTGATGTTTGTCGCAAGGACAAGTTACTACAGGTAGCAGATTCGAAGGTAACAGATCACCCATGTATACAAGCCCTTAAAATGGATTATCTAAGGTCTGGTTCGGTTGGAAATCGGAGCGGTTTTCATTACGTCACAAGAAAATCTAACCAGATCCTATAAATAGACGTTTCTCCATTCCACCAACCACATTATGTGAATGTCTTTGACATCAGGGTAATCATGTAGCTGATGACCACAAACGTGCAGATTGGGCGACTCAGGAAAGACTTCTGGAGGAACTTTAGGGATGTATTTTTGAATGCGTTTAGGTGCTGTCCCGATGATTCATACTGGTGCTATGCCTGTTAATAGGTTTAACCCTGGGCTTTGCTGTTAATTTGTCACTCTTTAACTGCCCAGAGGATTCGCCGCGTAGAGGGGGGAGGAGGAGCTTAGTGTTTAACGTCCCGCCGAGGTCATTAGAGTCGGAGCACAAGCTCGGAATGGGGAAGGAAAGCGCCCGCTTTCTTTCGGAGGAACCATCCCGGCAGTTGCCTTAAGCGATTTAGGGAAATCACCGAGAACCTAAATCAGGATGACCGGACGCAGGCTTGAACCGTCGTCCTTCCGAGTGCGAGACCAGTGTCCTAACCATTGTGTCACCTCGATCGGTCGCAGCTTCGATTCTCAAAGGACTAAGAAACCATCTTTATTTACATTGAGTGACTTCTCATTTGCCAAATTTTACGACATAGAAAGGAGCCTGCGACCACTGGAGACAGTACCATTGACTAGCCAGGCACGCGTGACGTATTAACACACACTGATTCCACCTGATAATGGAGGTTTATATCTTAGAAACGCATTATGAAAATAAATAACCAGTAACTGTTAACAGTAAACTTGTTATTTGATCCGATACTTATTGTTTGTTATGCGCATCTACACTCAATAGGCAAAGAGACTGGTACATTTGCCTAATATCGTGTAAGGCCTTACGAGTATGCCGAAGTTCCGCAACAAGACGTGGCATGGACTCTACTAATGTATGAAGTAGTGATGGAGGGAACTGACACACTGAATCATATGTAAGTCTGCAGGCTTTCGTGGCCGTTATCACTGAAGTTAAAATCCTCTGGGTTATTTGACAGCGTCATGTTTCTTCTAAAATTTTAGAAGAAACATGACGCGGCCTAATAACCCAGAAGATTTTAACTTCACTATGAATCTTGCAGCGCTGTCCATAAAACCGTAAGAGTACGAAGGGGTGGAGATCTCTTGTGAACAGCATGTTGCGAAGCATCCCAGATATACTCAATAATTTTCATATCTGGGGAGTTTGTTTAATCTCAGGAAAGTGTTCCTGGACCAACTCTGTAGCAATTATTGGCGTGTGAGGTGTCGCATTGTGCTGTTGGAATTTCCTAAGTCTGTTGGATTGCACAATGGACATGAATGGATGCAGGTGGTCAGACAGGATGCTTAGATACGTGTCACCTGTCAGAGTTGTACCTTGGACGTATCAGGGGGCCCCTATCTCTCCAACTGCACACGCCCCACATCATTACAGAGCCTCAGTAGTCGTTGGTCCCGTTCTTGCAGGATATCTTTCCAGCCGCAGCGATGACCGAGGTTTGATGTTTTACCGGATTCCTGATATTCACGGTACACTCGTGAAATGGTCGTACCGGAAAATCCACACTTCATCGCTACCTCGGAGATGCTGTGTCCCATTAATTGTGCTTTGACTATAACAACACGTTCAAATTCACTTAAATCTTGATAACTTCCCATTGTTCTAACCGTTCTAACAACTGGGTCACACACTTCTTGTCTTAAATAGGGGTAGCCGACCGCAGTGCCGAATTCTGCCTGTTTGTATTTGAATACGCATTCCTATACTAGTTTCTTTGGCGCTTCACTGTCTTAGCTTCAGTAGTTCAGCGCATAGCTAGTGGAATTTAATAACTTCTTCTGTTGTCATATGAATCATGGTTACTTTGTCCATTTACAGCCTGTTTTCATCATTATTCCACATTTGCACTCTAAGCGTAAAATTCTGTGGTAAATTAAATGCAACGCTGTTTATTAACGTTTGCTCCTTTCGTTTGATCCGAGTCTAGGTACGTAGTCTATAGAATGCACGTGTAGCCAGCCTAGACCGCACAGTTTATACCATTCATTACCCTAACCAAATAGAAAATTAATGAAGCAGTGAAGGAGATCAGACAGAATATCAGCGAGGCATTGGAATGAGACTGCACGTTGAATTTGTACATGCTGTGATGCTGCATGTCACACATGTACCATTCTCTGGATAGCAACAGCTATATGGTGATCATATTTACCTCCAACATGTACCCCGTAATTCAGTTTTCATTTCCGACTGACTGCATAAAGTGAGGTGCAATGTCAATGGGGCGCAATGAATATTAACGAAGGATCAATTCGTATTTTGAAAGAGAGCCTGGAAATAAAAGCTGTCTCACATTTAAACGATGAATGACAATGTAAGCTTTTAGTCACCAGACTTATATTAGAACTGCGACAAGTTTTCCTGTTTTAACACAGTGCACAAGAAAAGACACAAAGCTGAAAGAACCTAGAGCGCATTGAATTAAACTATTCATCTATTTCAGGTACGAGTCTTTTATTCGAAGGACCTTGTTTCCAATGATTATTTATGTAATAACATCTAAAGCCAGGTTGAAGATTTTCGTAAAGTGACATCAATAACAATATCATTATTAAGACTATAAATTAGTGAGGGGTGTGATGGATAATTGCCTCAGTGTTAGGTGCCTTAAAGATTATGCCGCTTCCGTCCCTTCTGCAGTGTTTGTCATTTACTAAACACTATTCAATACCCAGAAATCAGCAATTTTGATTACGCTTGCCATTTACTACCTAAATATGTCTTCAGAAGCAGAAAAGTGGCTAATCATGTAAGTTAAGTTTAGTAAAACATTTACTGCCCTAAGTTTTCAGTGTCCGAGGAAATAAGTCAACATATGTCACAGTCTCGCCAAGTATGAAGCTGCTTGGTCAGCATTCTCCAATTACGTCAGTAAAGTAATAACTAACATTCACCATCTAAGATACCTCATTGTTTTATTCATGGAAATTTAACGTACTCAAACTCTTTTCCGATTGCTAGATATACACAATTCCGTGTAGGAGAGTTGGGCAATATGTAACTAGTAATTTCACGGAACAAAAGAATGGTTCAAATGTCTCTCAGCACTATGGGACAACATCTGAGGTTATCAGTCCCCTAGAACTTAGAACTACTTAAATCTAACTGACCTATGCACATCACACACACCCATGCCCGAGGCAGGATTCGAACCTGCGACCGTAGCAGTCACGCGGTTCCGGACTGAAGTGCCTAGAACCGCACGGCCACCACGGCCGGCCTTCACGGAACATTTGCACGATATTATTAATACTGTTTATTTCATGGGCACTGATTTAATCGTATGTGCTGGATACAGTGATCGGAAGTAAATATGTCACTTGAGTGTCTCAAATCACACATATTAATAAAAATGAATAGCACCGAAAAAAATTACGCTACAGAGTTACATACTCAAATTTCATGTGGAAAGGAATGCAATACTTCTCTGTCTGCAGTGTTATATGTTACTGTAAATAATCATTAAAAATCAAACTGCTTACAAGGATTCAAATGACAGATGTGTCTAAAGTGTAGATTCACAGAAGCTCCATTTGATCATTTGCACTTTTTCCGACTTACTCGTTATCAATGGAGAATGAGAGTGCAGAAGCCATGACCTCCAGTTATTATTCATTTACTAAAGAAAAGTGTACCATTTGTTAGAAATAAAGGGAAAGTTCACCCGATTTAAGTTATTTCATCACTTTTGAAATAATGTGCACAGACGTGATTTAGTCCGCCATTTCACTAATTTATGTATAAATTTCTTAAGTTCTTGAAAGTGGCAGTGTGGTGACTCCAGAGAGTTTTGTACCGTATCTTTCATGTCCTGAAGTATTTTCTGTGTTGTAATTATTTTTGCTGCCTAGAACAGAAAAAAACGAAAGAGGGGCAGATACAGAGGCAAGGGTAACGTGAATCAGTTCCCACAGTAGTTATAACTAAAAACTGCCAGATACTCAACTATGGGTGAATGAGAACCATTTCTTTTTTTCTTTCACAGCATGTCCATGGTCTTACCACATGATGGCGATCATGGTGCTTAAATGTGGTAGCATGTACAACATAGTCATTGTAGACTACCCACTCTGTGGCTGAAATCCCACCAATGCTATTTCCACTTTATTTCAAATATAATTTCTTATTTAATCGTGGTTTTTACGTAGTCTTTCCTTGGACTGATTGTCACTTAATCTCTAGATCTTCATAGTTTTTGATAAAATCGTACTTATGTTCATGAAAACGTGATGTTGTTAAATTTGTCAAACGACGAATAAGCATTTTCGATTGCTAGCACTCCGAGGTAATTGCTGCTTCCTCATGGACGACAGTTGATAAACTGCTTGAAAACGTTTTTAGCAGATTTATTTAGTATATCCAGTATCTACGTTAACTAGAAATCGAAACATGTAATAACCCATCTGGACTTACTACATATGCGTAAGTGATATCAGAACTGTTTACTTGACACAGAAAACCTCAGTTACTACTGTCATTCACATTCAAAATTCCTAATAGCAATGCAGTTTTATAGTGTGTTATAAAAAGGACAGTTGCATCAGCGTGACTACCAACTATGTTCTACTTCAACGTGCAGTAACTACTCGCGCAGTACTATCAGCGAATGGTATATAACGCGTGTCGAGGAGATGGAGAAGAAAGTGTAGTGCTTGTCGTATTGCGGAAACAGAGCGATTTATCTGACGTCCAAAAGAGGATGACCATTGGCTTTCGGGCCGATGGTTAAAGCGTTTCCGAAACAGTTAAATATGAAAAGGGTCCACGTGCTGCTGTGGTTATGGTCACCATGCCCGAGGTGAAATGGCGCTATCCAAAACTGGCTCTAGGCGCTACAGTTTGAAACCGCGCGATCGCTATGGTCGCAGCTTCGAATCCTGCCTCGGGCATGGATGTGTGTGATGTCCTTAGGTTAGTGAGGTTTAAGTAGTTCTAAGTCTAGGGGACTGATGACCTCAGAAGTTAAGTCCCATAGTGCTCAGAGCCATTTGAACCAAAACGTGCGCTGAGGCAACTGTGGTTCGCCACGGACCATAGATAACAGAGGTGATCGACAACTGCGGAAATGTCCACAGACGATCAGGTGTGAAACCGTTGAGCAACCGGCCATCCAGATGAACCCATGGGCTACCAACCGTCTCCCCTCACCATCGTTCAGCTGACATTGCGTATGGGCCTCAGCAGCATGCACCGGTTTCATGCGTCCTACTGTTGATCGACGGCGAAGGCTGGAATTCGCACAGCAGTGCTACAACGACGTCCACTGAGTGCCGACTTACGGCCTTTTCAGACCATCACATTTTGTGTTTCATCGGATTGATGAGCATTGGCGAGTGCACCATGAAACGTCTAAAAGCGAACACCCTGTAACTGTCATCAAAAGAATCTAGGTCGTAGGAGGCAGCGTTATTGACTGGAAGGTGTTCGTGGTTTTTCCTGGGTGATATCATTTCGGAGGGCAGAATGGACCAAGACCAGTACGCGTCTATCCTTGGGCACCATGTCCACTCCTATTTGCTGCTTCCCCCCTCTCCCTCGCCCCCTCTCCCTCGCCCCCTCTCCCTAGCCCCTTCCCCCTCCCCCCTCCCCCTCTCCCCTCCCCCACCTATTCCCCTCCCCACCCCTCCCCACCCACGCCTCCCAGCTCAGTGCCATCTACCAGCAGAACATTGCAAAATGTCACACAGCTCGAGTGTGTGTGAGTGGTTTACAGAGCACCAGGATGAGTCTAACGTACTCCTGTGCCTGTCAAACTCCCGAGAACTAAACACAATAAAAAATCTGTGGTACCACCTCTATCTGACTGTTTACAACATGCATCGTCAACTGAGAAACGTAGTGCAGCTGCTCACAGTACTGAAGTTGACAAGACTCCACCTCCTGAAACGCAGTGACACATTCCTGCACGTCTCGCAGTGTCCGCACTGAGTAAGCTGATTATTCAGGCTTTCGACAGGTTGTCACATTAATGTGACCTGGCATTCTACATTAAGAATGCGAATCGACGTCAGCCTTTTAAGTATTACTTTATGGCAATCATTATTTATTTCCTCAGAAACCGGTTAATAGTTTTTGTGCCCACCATTAGGCGACAACTGAACGTCTAAACCATAGATGAAATCACTTGCGATCTACAGTGATATCAGTGATGCAGATGTTGAATTCTTGATCATCATAATTTTATATTTTTGATAATTGCTAGGGAAAATATTAAATTTATTAACAATTAATTGCTTTTACTGTTGGAATCTTGTTCTCTCTTGCGTAGATAAAAAAAAAGTTAGCTTAATAAACGTAAAGAAAATTAGTTTTTATAGCTGGAACAATATTCCGTTATTGGATTATGAAATGCAACTAGGTAGCTCTCTACTTTATTGAGCTGTATGTAGAACATTCAATAACAGTCCTATTCCTCGGTGACGGCTTTGCGAGTTCTCAGTCATTTTCAGTTTGTTACATCGTTCCTCTCTTCAGCCCTCTCCCTCCTTCCTGTAGTACTTAGTATTATGTAAGTCGCACTGCAGAAAGGTAAACGGTGATGTACTTGACATTCACGTCAACTGCAAATTTATCCTTTCCCCACCCAAAAAAAAATGCGTATGTAAGGAAATTAATTATCCTTGGTGCCTTAGGGCGTGTTATTGTTTTATTCAAATGGTACTATAAAACTCTATTCTGCCTCATTAGTTATTCACTCTACCGAGTTTACCCCGTTCTTCTGTACCCCCACATTTCAAGAGTTTCTTAATGATTCGCCCTGTACAAACCTAAAGCCGAGAGAGGAGTAGTAATGCATCCAATGCGTGTATCAGAATAGTAGCTCCTGATACTACTCGATGCATTTGCTGTATTTGTGGCCGTATGTACGTGGTGTCCATATATATATATATATATATATATATATATATATATATATATATATATATATATATATATATATATATAGGTGAAAGTTAAACAGAAAGTGAATCGCAATTAGTAGTGAAAACTGACAGTGGTGAACTACATACAACATAAGCAAAAAAGATCCAGCCCAGTAAATAGCGATCCATGAACGAGCTGCCGCTGAATTCAGTTCTTATACGAGTAATATTCCCCCAGTTGCTGCAAAGGCAAGCAGAACTTTCCGATTAATTGCGCATCTAATTCCGCTCAAATTTGATATAAACCAATACGCTGTTCATGTGTCACCAAATGAGAAACGTTTCTTAGTATACGTTACTTACGAGTACTTAATGGTCGTCCAAGAAAACGTGATCGGCGTTGCCTTACCACACTACTTCGTATTTGATGTGGCTTTGGCGACGTGTCTATCACTTTATACTATACTTCCTCACCTTGTACTTAAGGCCGAATTTCGCGTGAAAGGCCAATCTTCCACATTAACTTCCCAGTCATATAGCGTCTCCCCACCAATTTAACACCCTACCTATTTACTTCTGCTCCGTGTGTGTGCACTACTGTTGCCCCCCTTTGCATGTGGTGATCGCTCCTGCAATACCCAGCACCGTGGCGGTCGGATGGCAACACTCGACGTCGGTTTCATCCTGTTGCTCTATATTGCACTTTTGCATCTGTATAGAATGTGTGATTCATAGTTCCCCAATCGACACTGTTCTCTGATGTTTCTTATATTTTTCACCGCAATCCGCCCTATCTCAAATAGAATTTTAGCTTAGGTACTGGTCGTATGTAATTTATGCAAAAAGCAAGGAACAATCAATACCTTCACGCAACAACCGTGTTTCTGTTACTGATGCAAATGCCACTAAAGCAGAGTTACTAAACTCAGTTTTCGTTCACCAAAGAGTTGTAAGTACATATTCCGTCATTCGAATCAAAATCAACTGCCAGCACGAATACGTTAGATGTAGATATCTTCGGTGTACCGAAGCAGCTTAAATTACATAATCCAGATTATATACCAGACAGATTCCTGTCAGTTTCGTCAGTACCTAAAGACTGAAAGCAGCACAAGTAACACAAATTCCGAGGAAAGGAGATACGAGCAATCCGCTGAACTATAGCCCCGTGCTGCTTATTCAAAGGATTTTGTAACATTTACTGTGTACGATCATTATGAACTACCTCAAAGAAAATGAATTACTGACAAACAGCCGACAAGGATTAAAGATATACCTTCCTTGCAAAACAGAATACCATTTTCCCTCCGATTTTTTCTAATGGCTGTAATTTTTCAAATATTTGGTGTAGAAATTGCATTTATCCTGCCAACTGTAATTATTTTAGAAACATCAGACATTATAACCTGTAAAGTATCAATAACAGCTCTTTATTCTCACGAAGTGCTGTCGAGTAGTGCCGCTCTGGGATATCAAATTGGTCCCACATTTTCAGAATTCCACACGGCTCTTCACACCGTGCCTCACGAGAGACTTCAAATCAAATTGCGTGAGTATGAAGTATCATCTCAGAGGCGCGGTTGGTTTCGTGATTTCCTGTCATAAGGGTCTCAGTTTGTAGTAACTGAAAAAGTCATCGAGGAAGTGTTATAGGCCATCAGCTGTTGCTGATCTTTACAAACAATTTGATGGTTTTGTAAAATCATCAGATGATCAAAAAATTGCAAAATGATTTAGACAAGATATCTCTAAGGTGCAAAACGTTGCAATTGATTCTAAATCATGCAAAATGCGAAATCATCCACTATAGTACTAAAATAAATTCGCTGGAGTTCGGTTATACGACAAATCACACAAATCTAAGGCTGTAAAACCAACTAAATACTTAGGGACTACAATTACAAATAACCAAAATTAGAATGATACACAGATTATTTTGTAGGGAAAAAATTGTACATTCTGATTTATTGCTAGAACACTTACAAAATGCAGTAGGCCTACTAAAGAGATTGCTTACAACGTTCTTGTTCATATTCTCCTGAAGTATTGCTGTAATGTGTGGAATCCGGATTGGATAGGACCGACCGAGGACATAGAGATAGTTTAAAGAAGGAAAGCTCGTTTTGTATAATTACAAGATTGGGGAAAGAGTACCACGAATATGATACGCGAATTTCGATGGCAATCCTTGAAACAACCGAGATTTATCATGCGGCAGGAGCTTCTCATAAGATTTCAGACATCATCTTTGTCTTCAGAGTGTGAATATATTTTGTTGACGCCCATCTACTTACGGAGAACTGATCATCATCATAAAATAAGAGAAATCAGAGTTCACATGGAAAGACTTAAGAGATCGGTTATCCCACGCGCTTTTCTAGAGTACAATCGTAGAGAAAAAGCCCAAAGGTGGTTTGATGAACCCTTTGCCAGGGATTTAATTGCGATTTGCGGAGTAATCGTGCAGATGGAGAAGATAGCTCTGATTAATATCCATTGCCTTATGTTTACAAGAATTGTGAAACTTTTCCTTAGGTTAATCACTTGCCTGCACCTGATGATGGGCATATGTTTGCTCTAAACAGGTCGTGATCCGGAGAAATGAAAGTGAAACTATTTTATCTCCATATTTACCACGTGCATATTCTTATCTTGTGTGTGTTGTCCAGAGTTGCAGGTGCACTACTTTATTTTGTGTTTGAGAGAATACCGAGAATTGAGAAACAAAAGCTTTACATGATGTTCGTTTGTTATTACTAGCCTCCTGCACACACTTTATGTTGTACAGTATAGTATGTCCACCACCAGTGTTGCCACCCACTATTACTCACAGCGTCACATGACACGATCAACAGAACCACGACAAGTCTCTGACAACACTCTGCTAGTAAGTACAATGTTAACCCAGAACGTTTAAGGTACCCAGTTATATGAGTATCCAGGTAAGGTAATATTTTTTGTAAGAGCTGTATTTGTTACCATAAATTTGTCGTTATCGCCTTGCATAAACTGATTAGGTACTTGCCGGTTCTTTCCTCAGAAAATTTATAGCCAGAGTCTCCTAGGTCGGGCATGTCAGTTCTTTCGAATTGCTTCCTGGAAACTCTTCCACTTCGCATTCTGTTCGTTTATTGTTTCCTCGTATCTTTGTATTGAGTTATTTCGTCATAAATACCCGATACATTCAAATAATTATCAACGTTCTCATTTCGAATGAAGTATCTTGTTGTGCGGAGATTTGGTTAGAAATGGAAGCGTTCCTAATAGGATGAATATATACGGTAGAGCGTCGATTATCCGAAGTAATTGGGGTACATGGGTGTTCGGAAAACTGGTTTGTTCGGATAATCGAACTGTACATGTTTATTTGCAAAAAAGAAGTACTGTACAGTAAATTTATTCATAAAAACAGGCATCTCTTTTAGTATTAAAAAGTAACGTACAAAGGCAACTTCAGTAGGAATATATAGTATGTGGCACAGTTTATTAAACAAAAATATATTCATATTACATACCTCAGAAGCTGTTGGTATACTTTCTTCTTCACTTTCTGGAGCACTGATTGATGAGATGCTGGCGGCGTCATCTTCATCAGTGACGACGTTTACAATTTCGCTGCCCTGCATGATTTGGTGTCCTGGATCTGCATCATCGATATTCATCCATTCATGAACGTCTACTTCATCACATTCGTGGCAATCTATTTCGTTTAGCATACCGAGAATTTCGGACATATCATTCTGTTCGTCATTTTCAATCATACCTTGTGAATTTTCTTCTGTGTCCAAAATTTTATTCCAGGCTTTCTTCAAATTCTCTTCCTTTACACTATTGCATGCTGCGCTGATCATGCAGGACGCGTCTTTCAAGTCAATATTCTTATGATTTCTTAAGAGACTTTCTTCTCCATCCTCTTCTCTTTCTAACAATAACTTAGGCAACAATTCTTTCCTGTAATATCGTTTGAAAGTCTCAATAACCCCTTGATCCATGGGCTGTAGTAAGGAGGTTACGTTAGGCGGAAGAAATATTACCTTTTATGAACTCGTCAGAAGGTGACTGTTCGCACCGTGAGAAGCTCTTCTTGGTGGCGCGCAATCCAAACTGCGCGGAGCGGCACGCCTCAACTCTAAGCTGGTGCAACTGTTGCTGTCAACAGCTTTCATACTGCTGCTACATCTACTGCCAGTGCCAAGCCGACAGAAGTGTGCTGATTGTTGAAACACAGCGACTGGCGGCTTGGCCGGCTAGCAACTCCTTGTGAAGGCCCCATTAGAAACAATGTTCCGCCAGCGGTAGCCCAGTGCGGCGACTACTGTGGGAAACTTGGTTTGGGATGAGGGGGATGATGGACGGTAGAGTGGGCGAGTAACACGTGCGAGCGAGCACACAGTTCGGTTAAGCGGTCGTTCGGTTGACCGACGTTCGGATAATCGACGCTCTACTGTGCATCTTTCCATGACGAAACAACTGAATAACACAATTGAGACAGAACTCGGAGGTTAACGAGGAACTCAGTTAGATAGCCGAGGGTAATGTATTTGGAGATGGTATAGAAGTAATACGAGAAACTAAATATAAATTACGATAGCAAATAAATTGGATTTTCCATGAAACTTTTACGAGACGAAGCGGCCGTCTGATGCACTTTAATGAGTTTCAGATGTCTTGGTCGCCCATAGTAGCTATTTCCGTGAGAGGTATCTCGGATTCCTAGGAAAAATTTTTAATATGTATATACAGCTACAGCTACGTGGTTACTCTGCAAATCACACTTAAGTGCCTGGCTGAGGTTTCATCGAACTATCTTCACAATAATTTTCCATTATCCACTCTTGAAAAGCGCACGGAAAGAACAACACATATACCTTTCGGTGCGAGCTCCGATTTCCCTTATTTTATTATGATTATCGGTTCTCCCTGTCTAGGTCTGCATCAACAAAATATTTTCCCATTCGGAGGAGAAAGTAGATGACTGAAATTTTGTGAGAATTTCCCGTCTTTTTTTTTTTTTTTTTTTAATGATTTCCTCCAAAATCCTGTATCATATCAGTGACAACCTCCCTCCTCTATTTCTAGATAAGACAAAATGTACTCACCTTTTTTGAATTTTCTCGGTGTACTGCGTTACTTCTATGTGGTAAGGATATCAGACGGCGCAGCAGTACCTCAAAAGAGGACGGACAGGTGTAGTACAGGCAGTCTCTTTAGTTGATCTGTTGCATCTTCTAAGTGTTCTGCAATAAAACTCAATCTTCGGTTCTCCTTATCCACAACATTTTCTACGTCTTATTTCCAATTTAAGTTGTTCATGATTACAATTCAAAGTTATTCACTTGAATTTACGGCTTCTGACTTGATTTATTTATTGTGGAACTGAAGTTCAGCGGATTCTTTTTAGCACTCATATGGATGACCTCACACTTTCCGTTATTTATGGTCAACTGTGAATTTTAGGACCATACAGATATCTTATCTAAATCGTTTTTGCGAATTGGGTTTGACCTTCTGAAGACATTTTTAGACGATAAACGAGAGCATCATCTGCAAACAACCTAAGATGGCTGCTCAGATTGTTTCCTAAATCGCTTATAAATATTAGGAACAGCAGAGATCATATAACACTACCTTGGGGAGCGCCAGAAATTACTTCTGTTTCACTTGACGACTTTCCGTCGATTACTACGAACTGTGACCTTCCTGACAGGAAATCACGAATCCAGTTGCATTTAACGGAGAAGATATTCCATCAGCGCGCAGTTTGATTACGAGAAATTTGTGAAGTAAGATCTTAAAAGCATTCTGGAAATGTAAAAGTACGGAATCAAATTGAAATCCATAGTCGATGCCACTCAACACTTCATGTGTACAACGAGCTAGTTGTGTTTTCTAAACCCGTGATGACTGTGAGTCAATAGCCCGTTTTCTTCGAGGTAATTCACAATGTTCGAACACAATAAATATTCTAGAATCCTGCTTAATATGGACTTTAATGATATAAACCTGTAATTTAGTAGATTAACCATACTGACTTCCTTGAATATTGCTGTGACCTGTGCTACTTTCCGTCTTTGGGTTAGCATCTCATGTCCAACGAGTATTTGTATGTGTTAAATATGGAGGTATTGCAGCATAATATTCTGAAATAAACGTAACCGGAGTACAATCTGGACCGCAAGACTTTCTTTTATTAAGTGATGTAAGTAGCTTAACTGCTCCGAGGATATGTACGGTACGTCTGAGTTACTCACGTTGCAGCTGTTCTTGATTCGTATTCTGAAATACTTATAATTTAGTCTTCTTTGATGAAAGAATTCCCGAACGTTGTGTTTAGTAGCTTTGCTTTAGTAACACTGTCATCGATAGTATCCCCATTCGTATCGAGGAGAGAAGGCACTGATTATGTCTTGCTGAAAGAATATTTTACACACGACCAGTATCCCTTTGAATTTTCTGCCAGATTTCGAGACCAGGTTCCATTGTGGAAACTGTTATAAGCACCTCGCACTTAAGTTCGCCGTAAATTTCGAGCTGCTGTAAAATATCGCCTGACGATTTTGGATTAGTTTAAGTTTGGCATGCTTTCTTCGTTGTTTCTGCAACACTGTTCGGACCCGTTTTGTGTACAGTGAGGCATCAGCTCCGTTGTTTGTTAGTGTATTTAGTATAAACCTTTCAGTTCCAGTCAATACTATTCCTTTGAATTCAAGCCATATCTAGTCTGCAATTACATTTTCGATTTGGACGCAGTAGATTTCGTCCCTAAAAAAGGTGTGAAGCGAATTTTTATCTGCTTTTTCGAGTAGAAATATTTCCCCTTTATCTTTGGTGGATTTGGGAGTTAAGATATTCAGTCTCATTATGACTACCCAGTGTTCACTAATCCCTGTATCCGTTTTGGAGCTCGTTTCTTGTTCAACTTTATTTAGTATATCCTTCCTGAACACCGTTAGGTCCTTCGCAAAAATTTCAGTTGAACTTATGTCTTGCCTTAGCCAGCTTTCAGTGTGTTTAACGGCTTCAGTGCTTTCTATTAGCGCTTGAAGTTCTCGTACTTTCCGAACACAGCTACAATTTACAACTGCTGTACCGATGATTCCTAGATCTTCATTCTTTCTATGTTGGACATGCACACTTTGAGACTGAAATCCTTTTCGTGTTTCCCTGGGACCGTCTAATCTAAGAAACGACCCAGTCTACGCTCCACAGCCTCCGCCACCCATTTAGACTCCTGCGTGTATATTTAGCAGAACCTGGAACCACACCACGCTCTGGCGCAAGTTGTGGAATCTGCAGGCGGCATGGTAGCGGAACCGTCTGAGCCTCCGATTCAGACCCTCCACACAGCACTGCACCACAATCGGTCCTTTCATCCACGCTGCAAATGGTGAGCTCTCGTTTCATCTCACAAGCAAGAAGCAGTCCTTACCATTCCAGATAGCTGCTTGAAACCAGGACGGTCCATAGCAGTGATGCCCATTCACTGCAGCCTCGAGCTGTGTAACCGAAGCCAACACAGCCTGGAGCAGACAGCAAAGCGTCACAAACTCAGCTTTTATCTGCACACAGCAATCACAGTCCCTGTTCATATTGAAAACTGGAGAAAACTACATTACACATAGAAACGACTATCCACATGCTCTGCAGAACTCTACTGTAGACACAGATGGAAAAGCAAAGAGTGTGACTAGTAAATTAGATAAACACGTAGCAGTCCTAAAACTAAACTACTAAAGCACATACATGAGACTAAATAATTTGCTTCCACTTCAGATCTCGCAAAATGTCGGAAAATTGGTTACTTTCCCGTTTGTGGCGTTGCTCCTACGGCTGCTGCTGCCCATGTGACCAGATTGCTGCCTATGATGACCACTAGCCTCCTAAACAAACGACTATCGACACACTTCACAAAACTCTGTTATATAAGCTGACAAAGACACAATATCTATGCCAAGTAAATTAGATTAACGTGCAGAATTAGAAAACACTAAACTACAGGAGCACACAGGGGGGACTACATAATTCGTTCTTTGTTAGGAGCTTGTAAAATGTCACTAAGCTAGTTACTTTCAGACACAAAAGAAAATCCAAGAACTGTGTCTAGCAAATACAAAATTAACATGCAGAAATTCAAAAACTACCAAAGCACACGGATGAGATTAAAGTAATGTGAAATATGGAAACAAGTTATATAAGGTTACACAATAGCCAAAGTATCATTAGTATAAATACTGCACAGGTTTTTATTTTAATTCCGGATGGTGCTGTTGTTAAACTGATGATAGGGGGTTAAGGAGAGACAGTCTGAATGGTTGTCATATACTATCGATCACACAGGTGTATGGAGTTCCACGATTGCACTTACTCAGACTAAATTTCCTGTGTGGCGTTTACGCCTTTGTTCCCACTGGCGGTAATGACTGTGCAAGGACGCCGCCCATTCTTCAGAAATAAACGCTATATGCCTCAAATGATAATTATGTTTTTTGTGTATATGATATAATGAGATGTATGAACTTTTACTAATGATATTACTTTATATTCTGCAAGATATCAAAAAACCGTGCATGTCAGCAGACTATTTGCCTCAGTGTAGTGAGTGAAGCGTTATGAAACAATGTTTATATAGTGTATGTAGTGACTGATAGTGAGATATGAGTGAACAGTGTGGCATTACATTATTTAATAAGTTATTTGTAAAAAGTATTGTATACCAGGTGTAAGTGTAATGATTGTCTCTAACTAGGAGTCTATGAACATATGTATATACGACTTACCTTATTTTAAACTGATCTAAACTTGAAAATAGTTTGACATGTCCTATATCCTTCTAAAAAGAGATCTACGGATGAATAAAGCTACTACTGCTGCTACTACTACTAATACTACTACTACTACTACAGTGTATTCTAGAGGCACCCAGCGTCCTCTTCCACTGCATTATTTGCAAAACTGTTACGCATTTCTTTATAAGAAAAAGTCTTTTGTTCAACGTAGTAAAGCGACTTTCGTGAACTCTTTACTGATAAAATTCTTTTATTAGACGTAATGAAGAAGGTAGCTATGAACAAACAAATGCGTCATGTACCAGAAATCACCTAGCAGTTTAGTCAACTTGATTCCTAATTTGTATCTTTATAGCAGTTTGCACCTTTACCTTGGTTAAAAAAGCTGTCGAGATACAATGTAGCTTTTGAACAGTTTTCTATACTAAAAAACCATATTTTATTCACTATACTATGTCCAATTGTAAAATGAATGCTTTGAAGGCCGTAAATATCACAATTAGTAAAACTTTCGGGCTGTGATGCTGTGGTCGAATAGAATCTGCAATGAAACCCAGTATTTCGTCCCCTTCTAATTAGGAAATTTTCGAGGGGATCGTAGCTTCTTAGAATGTCCGATTCACACCTTGGCTCGCTACTGACGGCATCAAAACTCCATTTACCCGTGCTTCTGCGCAGTGGCGTGATGTCACATGTTTTGAGCACCTGAGCTGACTTGGTCATTTAGAACAGCCGCCGTCCGCTTTTGCTATTACGGCAGTGTGAAAGACTGGTACATATTTTCATCAGCGCTGCAATCCATATGTCATTCAATTTCACGCCCTCCTCCTTCCTACTGAAATTCCTGGTGTGTTTTACAATCTCTATGGATTTTCGGTATAGCCTTTTATGGTACCCGCTTGTGGCTCCCTCTGGAGACCAGAAACAGAAAAGGTACGAGTCTAACGTTATGGCCTGTATGCTTTACAAATCAAGGCGCACGTTTTACATCAGTTCTAATGCTCCTGCTTCGTTCCCGATGTAGTTTCGCCAGTGTGACGAGTCTGACTGCTATGGCGCTGCGGTCGCTTAATACTCGTCGACTCGTGCTCTCTTACGTAAGCATGCAGGAGTGTAAGACGAGTAATGCTACTGTTAGTATGGAAAATGAGCAAACGATCTTGCTGCAGTGAAGTACCACTGACAAGGTGAAATGGCCGAGTATCATGTTCACGTAGCCTAACGAAGCTTTTATAAGACCGGTAGAGGGAATAAGATTTGATGCAGTGTACACAGTAGATACTGTTTTCCATTCGAAGTAGAGTGATGTTAGGAATAAGTTGCATGGCGATAAACATACAAATTTCGCCGGCCAGTGTGGCCGAGCGTTTCTAGGCCCTTCAGTCGGGAACCGCGCGACCGCTACATTTGCAGTTTCGAATCCTGCCTCGGGCATGGATGTGTGTGATGTTCTTAGGTTAGTTAGGGGACTGATGGCCTCAGAAGTTAAGTCCCATAGTGGTCAGAGCCATTTGAACCATTTGAACACAAATTTCGTCCAATATAAAACAAATGGTTGTATTCTTGTTTACTCCATCTCCACTATGAGAAAACGTCGGAGCTCATCAAACGAAAACAGGACATAGAGCAATTTCACTTACGTGTCCCTGCGACTAAGAAGCGCACTACTTCTGTATTCTCTTGGCCTTGTCAACTTGCGTTTATGGGCTAACAGCGAGCTGTGTAGCTTTCCTTATCAGTCCTCTCTGTAAATTTTTCAAATACTGTTCTAAATTTATTTGTATAACAAATCACAATTTATAGAGTGCACTTCATCGACATGTCATGGTTTCTGGCAGTGTTCTTAAATTCTCGGTAACATTTCGAAAGCGTGTGTTTTTGAATTTAATTGTTAGAGTCTCAGAATAGGTACTGAATATTAAACTAAATTTACTTCGGAAAAGTTTTATACATATAGATACATGCATGTATCCACAGACCTACATATAGTATATACATATGTACATGGTTGCATATATACATATGCTTAGATATGCACACACACACACACACACACACACACACACACACACACACACACACACACACACACACACACATATATATATATATATATATATATATATATATATATATTTTGCCTACCAAATCAGTCATTATATTGGTATATGAGCGCTAATTTATACTCTAATGGAAATTTCTTTCAAAAAGGTCGTGTATGTAGCGGGAATACCCCAATCCACTGTTATACTTACGAATTCGTGTACTTAATCTCCTTTCTGAACTGAATCCACTTCTACCCGGCAACAGACGTAACTGAAGAGTGGGCAGCGGCAAACGCTCAAGAGTCGAGTGTACGGCCATACAGAGACGGCGAGTTCTGAGATGACGCCATGGGACCCCTGGATAGTTAACTGCGAGTGTAACTACTTCATTCCTGTTCTTTAAACGTCACATCAAAAAGTGCTCTATGAATCCACGTGCAAAATGATGCACACATGTAACGTGTAATATATATATAGTTTTCCTAACAAACGAACAAGAGAGAAAAATTTCCTAACTTGTAATATGTCTGCTCACAGATTTGCGACCGGCCTTTGAGGCCGAGTGGTTCTAGGCGCTTCAGTCCGAAACCACGCTTCTACTACGGTCGCAAGTTCGAATCCTGCCTCGGGTATGCATGGGTATGCTGTCCTTAGGTTAGTTAGGTTTAAATAGTTCTAAGTCGAGGGGACTGATGACCTAAGATGGTATGTCCCTTAGTGCTCAGAGACATTTGAACAATTTTTGAACAGATTTGCTGCACAAAATACAGGCTCGTGATTGTATTTGAAGTCTAACCGCCAGTTCTGCCAATACGCAACTCCACTGCCTGCCGGCATGCCTAGAGCTCTACTCGCATCCAGCTTAGGTTACACTTGTGGAGCATCGCTTGTGACAACACGAGAGCGCCCAAAATGATTCTGACTCTTCATAACTTCTCTTAATTTCAAAGGTTGTTGTTAATTTTTTTATTAGCACTTTCTCACGACCACAATGATGAGAGACTCTTAACACTTACGGAAATACCTCGATTACCTTAGTGACCACGCTAACTTTGGTGCTATTGCTGCTATTTTGGTCTTCATTCCGAAGACTTGTCTGTTGCAGCTCTCCATGCGTCTCAAACCAATTTCAAGCCTCTTCATCTCCAAATAACAATTGCAACGTACATCCTTTTGAATCCGATTACTCTATTCATCTCTTGGTATCCCTACACGATTTTTATGCCTTTCCTCGCGTATTAAACTGGTGATTGCTTGATACTGAGAATGTGTCCTATCAAACGACCCTTTCTTTTAGTCAAATTGTGCTACAGTTTTATTCAGTAAATGTTCAATACATACGTGATCTACGCATCTGATCTTCAGCGCTCATATGTAGCACCTCATTTCAAAGGCTTCTATCCTCTTCTTGTCTAAACTGTTTGTGACTGATGTTTCATTTTCACACATGACTACGCTTCAGACAAATACTTTGAGAGAAGACTTCCTAATACTTAAGTCTATACTTGATGTTAACAAATTTCTCTTTATTACAAACGATTGTGTCGCAGTTGCCAGTCTACATTTTGTATCCTCTCTAGTTCGGCCAACATCACTTGTTTTCCTGCCCAAATACAAAAACTTACCTACTACTTTAAATATGTCGTTTCCTAATTCGCTCAACAACACCTGATTTACACTGACTACATTCCATTATCCTTGTGTGTGTTTTTTTTTACGTTCATCTGATATCCTGCTTTCCATTGACCTGCCATTCCAAGTCCTCTGCTGCCTCTGACAGAATTATAATGTCATCGGCGAATCTCAAAGCTTTCATTTCGTTACACTGAACTTTGATTCCTACTCCGAATTTCTCTTTGGTTTGCTTTACTGCTTGCACAATGTACGGATGGAATAACATCCGGTACAGGTTACAACTCTGTCTCACTACCTTCTCAACCATGCTTCCCTTTCATGCCACTCTACTCTTGTAAATGGCGTGTAGTTTCTGTACAAGTTGTAAGTACCCTTTACTCCCTGCCTAACTTTATTGTCAGTAAAAGGAGCCTACGTACTGTAACAATCAGCTGATGTCATTAGGAAGTACTGATCGGTGTATGCGAATATGAAGTGAAGATTATCGTTATGGAAGAAGCAGGAATCTAACAAAGGCTTCACAGTAGCATCTCCCATGTACAAGCTCTAGAACCCATGCCGTCGTATGTTTGCTATTTTCTTGTAAGCCAGGAAACCCCTCACGTCTGTGTGTGTGTGTGTGTATGTGTGTGTGTGTGTGTATGTGTGTGTGTGTGTGTGTGTGTGTGTGTGTTTCTCATGCGCACAACTTACGAAATTTGGCGTGAAAGACAATACGGTACCGTAAAGGGGAATATCGAAACTTGAGCAGCCATAAAACGTCGCAGTGTAATAAAGTCTCGAGATGAAACTATGAGAGGCTCCGTCGTCACGATGCAGTACTTTGGAGGCTTCTCAGCGCAGTCGCCATCTGCCGAGTGCGTGAGGCGCTCCGGCGCCACAGCAGAGCACAGCGTATTGGGGTCACGAGAAAAACGCGACACCGCTGTAGTCCGCGTGGGTGCAGCCGCGGGGGGGAGGGAGGGAGGGAGGCCCCACTCTCGCTGCGGCCGACGCATTCGTCTCCATTAGCTCTGGCGGCGCGTAAACTGCAATTAGCAGCCCAGGAACTGCTGCAGCTGCAGCTATGGCTGCCAAAGCTAACGCACCGTGGCAGGCCTCGCTCGGTGGACGGTCGCAGGTTCTGGCATAGGATTTAGCGTTCTGTGTACTGTGTGTCAGCGGTGATGCGCGATCGTGGTTATACTTGCTGGCATCGCACAAAAGATGCAGATACTGATTCCAACATACATTTACGAAGAGCAATGCAGAGACACAGCATTTCGTGTCACTGGAGTTCGAATGATCTTTATACACGGTGGCCCACGGTAAATATTACGGGGGCTCAGAGCGGAACTGCAAACTAAATGGAATGGGCCAATTACGCCCCGAAGGATTTCTAGGAAAACACATGGAGGAAATTGACCCCACGTTGTTAGACATCATTCAGTATTTAATTTCAAATACAAATATATACAGTATCATAACAGTTCAGAAAACAACAGTTTAATGGAACAATTAATCAAATAAGGGATGGTTATGTTAAATCATCAGTTAAACCAAAATTTACTATACCAGTCTCAAGATTATATAACGTGACTCAAAGTAATAACGTCAAAATCAAGGTTCGCATGTTTGATAATGCTCAGAATAAAACTGTACATTGAAGTTCCTTTTTCTTTTAGCAAAAACAAATCGAGTTCATTTACCACGGGTAACCAGCCCCTTAAGCACAATTAATCGAATAAAAAAATTGCGCCCTTTAAAAAAATTAACTGGACGGGAATTACAAGAGTTATTAACATTTTATCAACAATACTTTGTTAGAGGAATAAGAGTCAGAACAATACATAGTTATGGGAAAATCAGGTCCGTGAAACTAGTAACCAACAGGGTAACAGACCAGATGCAACAACATGAAACAGTACAATAAAAAACTTCTCGGAACACGAAAACCTAATATGTTTCAGTTATTACATGAAATATTAAAAGCCCAAGGCCGTCATCCAACCACTATGGACAAGAACTTAACTTTCTCAATAAGTTGCAAAAGACACAGCTTACAGAGGGATACCCTGTGGAGTGGTTACAGACCACAAGATTTGTCTCCCTATGTGTAGGCGTCCTTACTGAATGGCACATGTGCGGACTAGCCAGCAGAACCCTCTCAACAACCCATGCGTAGACGATTAACGCAAGCCAGGGACCCACACAAGCAAGTACATTAAAAACTAAGATAGGCGGCAGATCTAGGACCAAAACTTATTAGTCGAGATACAAGAGGAAATTCTCGCGTTAACGGCACAGAAGGTGAGCTCAAATTTGGTCTACAGTGTGAATATTAGGTTTTCTTTAGCCACACTTTTCACAAGTCCACCACGATTGGGAATGACACAAATTTAAGCAATGTCCCGAAATATGTCGGCCTTACTACCTTGAAAACTCAATAACATTAACAAGCTTGCAGATACAGTGAAATGCAATTAATCTGCTGACTAGATAGTTCAAGAAATTTACAGAAATCTTAAATATGAAATTTTCTGCGGCGGATTAGAAGATGATGTTGCAATAACATATTATACTAATGAAATATTAAAGTGTTTATATATCACCAAGTCTGAAATGCTGTGCAGATATCTACAGTTAACATTGCAGAACGTAAACCAGGGGCATTAAGCTTCAGTAGTTTACTGGCTACCGCATTTCCAGCAGTGAGTCGACGAGTAAATAAACGTGACGTAATCGTTCTTTAAATTTAGCAATAAAAGTGGACAACACAAGAGAACAAAGCGATTTCCATCAATTTTCAATACACATAAATGCAAGAATTGAAAACCGATAACTCACATGCAAACTTAAACTGTGTCGCATTGCACATAGTCGGAGAAAAGCAGGTGAAGGCAGCCATTTGAAATACAACCTCAAGCGAGCTGTCAGCCATGCTGCAATACAAGTGCAGAAGGAACCAATTACAATGCTTGGAGCCAATGTACGGAACAGTAATACGTTAGATTGCAGAGGATCGGTTCCCTTCTCCGCAAATACGGCTTTAAAGGACAAACGAAGGCACCAAATATCAGTTCTGCCCGTCATCCAACGTGCAAACAAAATACGGCACAACCGCCAGGTCAGTAACCACTGCAAAACGCAGCCAGCCCACGCAGCCCTAACACCTACCAACGGCGTGCAGCGCGCCCAGTAGCACACACTTCCTGATAAACGGACTTCCCAAGCTCGGCGCGCTCGCCTCATTGCCGCTTCGCCCACTCACGCTCGCTCCCGGCCGCGGAGCGCCCCCTGGCCACACGATGCGGAACCGAATCAAAGATGCGCAAGCAGCGATGTATCGACTCAAAACGAGCCTCCACTGCTCACTTAACATTTAACAATTTCTCTAAAATAAAGGAACAGAAGAAAACATTCCTTAAGAGCATAAAAAATCAGCTTGCACTGTAAGATAACGTGTCTTACTTGAAGACCACTTAAAAATGTACGTTATGAACTTTTCACTTTTTATTAAAGAAATGCCTGCATATTTGCCGCTATACTCCCCTCCCACACCATGGGGTAGCATGGGATAAAGCAATTTTTCCCGAAATTAGTCGACCGATGTGACCAAGTTATTCTGGGCGCTTCAGTCTGGAACCGCGCGACAGCTACGGTCGCAGGTTCGAATCCTGCCTCGGACATGGATGTGTGTGATGTCCTTAGGTTAGTTAGGTTTAAGTAGTTCTAAGTGAAGGGCACTGATGACCACTGCAGTTAAGTCCCATAGTGCTCAGAGCCATTTGAACCATTGGAATTTAAACTATTGCATAAACTTTGAAATTGTTAGGAACACTGTCTTAAAACTAAGACATGAAATTATTCGATGGACAGTTTATACTATGGAATATTAAAAAAGTCGTTGACAGAAAGAAAATATTTTAATGTCACTTGGAGTAATGCATTTCCATTCTTAATACCACGTTACTGTAACTGCACCAGATGTATTTTCTGGACCGGCCGGAGTGGCCATGCGGTACTAGGCGCTACAGTCTGGAGCCGAGCGACCGCTACGGTCGCAGGTTCGAATCCTGCCTCGGGCATGGATGTGTGTGATGTCCTTAGGATAGTTAGGTTTAATTAGTTCTAAGTTCTAGGCGGCTGATGACCTCAGAAGTTAAGTCGCATAGTGCTCTGGGCCATTTGAACCATTTTGTATTTTCTGGCTTGCGTGTAGACAGCATGGGATGCCTAGTAATAAAAAACTACACTACTGCCCATTAAAACTACTACACCAAGAAGATGACGTGATACAGACGAGAAATTTAACCGACAGGAAGAAGAGGCTGTGATATGCAAATGATTAGCTTTTCAGAGCATTCACACAAGGTTGGCTCCGGTGCCGACACCTACAACGTGCTGACATGAGGAAAGTTTCCAACCGATTTCTTATACACAAACAGCAGTTGACCGGCGTTGCCTGGTGAAACGTGGTAGTGATACCTCGTTTGAGGAGGATAAATGCGTACCATCAGGTTTCCGACTTTGATAAACGTCGGATTATACCCTATCGCGATTGCGGTTTAACGTATCGCGACATTGCTGCTCGCGTTGGTCGAGATCCAATTACTGTTAGCAGAATATGGAATCGGTGTGTTCAGGAGGGTAATATGGAACGCCGTGCTGGATGCCAACGGCCTCGTATCACTAGCAGTCGAGATGACTGGCATCTTATCCGCATGGCTGTAACGGAGAGTGCAGCCACGTCTCGATCCCTGAGTCAGCAGATGGGGACGTTTGCAAGACAACAACCATCTGCACGAACAGTTCGACGACGTTTGCAGCAGGATGGACTATCAGCTCGGTGACCATTGCTGCGGTTATCCTTGAGGCTGCAGCACAGATAGGAGCGCCTGCGATGGTGTACTCAACGACGAATCTGGGTGCACGAATGGCAAAACGTGATCTTTTCGGCCTTTCTGGATACAGATAATGTTCGACTGCTGCCCTGATCAGCACATTCTCCAAATATCTCACCTATTTAAAACGTATGGTCAAGGGTGGCCGAGCAACTGGTTCGTCACAACATGCGTCACTACTCTTGATGAACTGTGGTATCGTGTTGAAGCTGCATTGGCAGCTGTACTTATACACGCCATCCAAGCTCTGTTTGACTCAATGCCCAGACGTATCAAGGCCGTTATTACGGCCAGATGTGGCTGTTCTGGGTACTGATTTCTCAGGATATATGCATCCAAGTTGCGTGAAAATGTAATCACATGTCAGTTCTAGTATAATATATTTGTCCAATGAATACCCGTTTATCATCTGCATTTCTTCTCGGTGCAGCAATTTTAATGGCCACTAGTGTATAACCCAGTCCTTACCCAGCAATACAAGTCTCTTTGTCAAATCTGTATGTTATCTGTTTCTATCTGATTGCTGATAGGGTAATGTTAGAACAATGAGAGGTTTCATCAATTGACCAAAACGTCTAGTCTCCACACATTTCAGGTATGCAACAGCTCGTACTTTTTTTCTGCAGTGAACACAATTTCAGATTTACCATCTGATTAGACACCTCAGTGGTTGGGATTATTCTTAACCTCATGAATGTAACTTTGGAGTGTCGATTTGGGTACGCGAAACTTCTTAGACGCTTTTAAAACTCCTATTTCAGGATGTAAAGTAGTGAAACTGCCATTTACTTTGATGTAATATCCAGTTCCTGCCTATCAGCCTTCTTAATGTAAGTTCGCATCATCTTGGAGAGCAAAGGAAAAGTATAGTTTGTAATCTGTTTCAATAATAAAATAACGAGACGGAAAGTCACACTATCCTATTTCGTCCCTTCCCGTTCCGCCCCAAGTGAACATTTCAGGTTAAGAACTCTTATGGAGCTTAATATCTGTCAGATTTAAAAATGTTACGTAATTAATGTGTAACGAATGGTGTAGTTAATCTACATCTACGTGATTACTCTGCTATTCACAATAAAGTTCCTTGCAGAGGGTTCAATGGACCACCTTGAAGCCGTCTCTCTACCGTTCCACTCTCGAACGGCACGAGGGAGAAACGAGCACTAAAATTTTTCTGTGCGATCCCTGATTTCTCTTATTTTATCGTGATGATCATTTCTACCTACGTAGGTAGGTACCAACAGTATGTTTTCGCAACCGGAGGAGAAAACTGGTGACTGAAATTTTATGAGAAGATCCCGTCCCAACGAAAAACGTCTTTGTTTTAATGATTGCCTTTCCAATTCACGTATCATGTCTGTGACACTATCTCCCCTATTTCACGATAATAGAAAACGTGCTGCCCTTCTTTATACTTTTTCGATGTCATTCGTCAGTCCCACCTGATGCGGATCCCACACCTCACAGCAATACTCCAGTATAGGACGGACAAGCGTGGTGTAAGCAGTCCTCTTAGTAGATCTGTTGCACCTTCTAAGTCTTCTGCCAATGACTCGCAGTCTTTGGTTTGCTCTACCCACAATATTATTTATGTGATCATTCCAATTTAGGTTATTTGTAATTGTAATCCCTAAGAATTATGTTCAATTTACAGCCTTCAGATTTGTGTGACTTACCGCGTAATCGAAATTTAGCTAATTTCTCTCAGTACTCATGTGAATAACCTCGCACTTTTCCTTATTCTGGCCAATTGCCGCTTTCCGCACCATACAGATGTCTTACCTAAATCATTTTGCAAGTCGTTTTGATCGTCTGATGACTTTACAAGACGGTAAATGACAGCATCATCTGCAAACAATCTAAGACGGCTACTCAGATTGACTCCTATGTCGTTAATATAGATCAGGAATAATAGATGGCCTATAACACTTCCTTGGGGAACGCCGGATATTACTTCTGTTTTACTCGATGACCTTCCGTCTATCACTACGAACTGTGACCTTTCTGACAGGAAATCACGAATCCAGTCGCACAACTGAGGCCATACTCCTTAGGCACGCAGTTTGGTTCGAAGAAGCTTGTGAGGAACGGTGTAGAAAGTTTTCTGGAAATCTAAAAATATGGAATCTATTTGACATCCCCTCTCGATAGCACTTACTACTTCATGAGTATAAAGAGCTAGTTGTGTTTCACAAGAACGATATTTTCTGAAACCGTGCTGACTATGTGTCAATAAATCGTTTTCTTCGAGGTACTTCACTATGTTCAAATACAATACATGTTCCAAAACCCTGCTGCAAATTGACGTCAGTGCTATAGGCCAGTAATTCAGAGGATTACTCCTACTTCTCTTTTTGGATATTGGTGTGACTTGAGCAGTTTTCCAGTCTTTAGGTACGGATCTTTCTGTGACAGAGTGGTGGTATATAATTGCTAAATATCGAGCTATTTTGCCAGCATACTCTGAGAGGAACATGACTGGTATTCAATCTGGACCAGAGGCCTTGCCTTTATTAATTGATTTAAGCTGCCTCGAGACTGAATTTCGTTGTGGAAATTATTAAAAGCGTCTCGCATTGAAGTACGCGCCATATTTCGAACTTGTGTAAAACTTTGCCAATCTTGGGGCGTACGCTTATGAATAGACGGCTTATCTTCTGTTTAAATTCACCATAAGTTATAAAAACACGACTGGGAACATGAAGCACAGCCGTTTGCTTAGAAAGCACACTCCAAAGCAAGTCAAAATGGCAGTCGAACCTTTCCTTTCATTCAGAGACATACTTACATGTCCCTACTGCAGGTAGCAGCATTCTCCACTCTAGAAAACACCACAATCCCGTTGTGCCCTGCTACCGTCCATCGCGTTTAATGGGACCTACGCAGAATGCCATTCCATTCAGAACGAAACTATATCCAGGGCAGCGTTACACTGAGGCAGTGGAGAAGTTATATCGTGTGCAGAGGGTTACGGCTGTCGAACGAGCAAGGTGCTGCGAGAAAGCTAGCCATTGCCGTACCCCAGACAGAAGCACAATATTCATGTCGACGAAAGCATTGGGTCAGACATGTTTTTTCTTATCCATAAGAGACTTGAAATGACGATTCTAACGCCGGTAAATATTCGACTACTTTATGCAGCACTACGATCTGTCTGGGACCATTCCAGAACATCACAGATCGCTCGGAAGTCTTTGCAGCATATCGTGAAACAGGGTTTAAAGTTTCACCTTTACCAATCGCAAGTGGTTCAGCAATCACGGCCGGGAAATAAACTGAAGTTTCACAAGTTCTGGGATGGCTCCTAATGTCGTGCCGTATCTCGTTTCGCCTGGCATGGAACAGCAAATCGACGTGGCGTGGACAACAAGTCGATGGATATCCCCTGCAGAGATGTGCACCCATTATGCCTCTATAGCCGTTCATAATGGCGCACTTGTTGCCACCGCGCGGCTTTGTGCACGTATTGGGCTCTCGATTATGTCTCATAAACTTTATATACCTTTTTCTATTTTACGCGTGTAGTTCCGCAGGACCGAATTCAAGAGCAAATCTCCAATGTTATAGAACGTGTCGGCAGATGAAATTACAACATAAAAGTAATAATAGATAAAAATATCTTTATGAACCTAAAAAAAAAGACAAGCCGTATGTTTACGTAAACGCTACGAATAATATAACGGAGGAATAAGATTAATTTTTCAAGGAATGGAAGGACAGAAGGGGCGACCCATTAGGAAACTCTTCAGTTTCTATTTGAGAGCGCGTGGCTTAGTGCTAAAGTTTTGGAACTCTTGTGGTAGCTTATTGAAAATTGATGATGCGGTATAATGCACACCTTCCTGCACAAGGACCAAGAAAGTGCGATCCAAACGCAGATTGGATTTCTGCCTTGTATTAACTGAGTGAAAGCTGCTAATTCTTGGGAATAAACAGATACTGTTAACAAGAAACAAAAGTAGAGTCCAATGTCAGACTAATGATCGGGAGTTGACAAGAGGTTCGCCCACTTACACGTCTTATTGCCCGAACCGCCCGTTTCTAGGCCAAAAATATCCTTTTAGAATGGGAAGAGTTGCCCCAAAATACAATGCCACAACTCATTAGCGAATGAAAATAAGAAGACTATTATTCGCGTCAAACTCTCACCTACTTCAAGTGCCGTTCGAATAGTCAAAATGGCAGCATTAAGCCCTAGAACAAAATCCTGAACGTAGGCTTTCCACGACAGTTTACTACCTACCTATAACACCTAGAAATTTGAACTATTGAGTTTCACTAGTTACATACTCATTCTGTGAAATTGAAACATCAGTTTTTGCTGAATCGTGTGTTAGAAATGTAAAAACTGTGTCTTACTGTGATTTAGCGATAGTTTATTTTCTACAAGCCATGAACTTATGTCATGAACTGCACTATTTGAAACAGAGCCAATGTTGCAGACATCATTTACTACCAAGCTAGTGTCACCAGCAAACAGAAATATTTTAGAATTACGTGTAATACTAGATGGTATATCATTTATATAAATAAGGAACGGGAATTGCCCCAGCAGTAATCCCTGGAGCGCCCCACGTCTGACCGCACCCCACTCAGACATAGCCATTATCAACGCAGTGGATAATAAACATTTGCTCTCTGTTGTTAAAGTGAGAGGTGCACCAGTTGTGAGCTACTCCCCTTTTCTGTAATAGTCCAACTTCTGGAGTAATATATTGCGATCAACAGAATCAAACGCCTTAGTTAAATCAAAAAAGATGGTTAGCGTTCGAAACCTAATGCTTAATCCATCCAGTACCTCACAGAGAAAAGAGAATAGAGCATTTTCTGTTGTGAAACCACTTCTCAAAACAAACTGTACATTTGATAGCCAATTATGTAAAACGAAATCTTCAATTATCCTTACATAGATAGCCTTTTCAATAACTTTAGCAAAAAACTGTGATGGCATAGAAGTAGGTCTAAAATTGTGTGCATTATCCCTTTCTCCCTTTCTGTAAAGCGGATTTACTACTAAGTACTTTAATCGTTCTGGAAACTGGCCATTCTTAAAGGAAAAATATGGCCAAGTACAGGATAACATGTGCAGCACAGTACTTGAATATTCTGCTGGGTACCCATCACCTCCTTAGTCTTCAGTTATTTATATACGGACTCAGTATTCCCCTTGTCAGTGTCACAAAGGAGTATTTCAGACATCAGTCCCGGAAAGGCACTTGCCCTATTCGCTGCTGCCATTGTCCATTAATGCCGAATTCCACCGCACTGTCTTCACAAATAAATTGGTCGTACGTCTAAATTGATTTCTGCGGTTACTTCACGCAGTGTTGCCTGTCTTTTAGCACTTTCAACACTTGCACGCAAGCACCGTTACTTTCGGCCTTTAATTGAAGACAACTGCCACCGCGTTGTCCGTGATGAGAGGTAATGATTTAAATTTGCTAGTCTCGGCACACTTTTAACACAGTGGATTTCGGATTGCTGAATCTCTCTTTTTTTTTTTTTTTTCTCATCAGTCTACTGACTGGGTAGATGCGGCCCGCCACGAATTCCTTTCCTGTGCTAACCTCTTCATCTCAGAGTAGCACTTGCAACCTACGTTCTCAATTATTTGCTTGACGTATTCCAATGTCTGTCTTCCTCTACAGTTTTTGCCCTCTATAGCTCCCTCTAGTACCATGGAAGTCATTCCCTCATGTCTTAGCAGATGTCCTATCATACTGTCCCTTCTCCTTATCAGTGTTTTCCACAAATTCCTTTCCTCTCCGATTCTACGTAGAACCTCCTCATTCCTTACCTTATCAGTCCACCTAACTTTCAACATTCGTCTATAGCACCACATCTCAAATGCTTCGATTCTCTTCTGTTCCGGTTTTCCCACAGTCCATGTTTCAGTACCATACAATGCTGTACTCCAGACGTACATCCTCAGAAATTTCTTCCTCAAATTAAGGCCGGTATTTGATATTAGTAGACTTCTCTTGGCCAGAAATGCCTTTTGTGCCATAGCGAGTCTGCTTTTGATGTCCTCCTTGCTCCGTCCGTCATTGGTTATTTTACTGCCTAGGTAGCAGAATTCCTTAACTTCATTGACTTCGTGACCATCAATCCTGATGTTAAGTTTCTCGCTGTTCTCATTTCTACTACTTCTCATTACCTTCGTCTTTCTCTGATTTACTCTCAAACCATACTGTGTACTCATTAGACTGTTCATTCCGTTCAGCAGATCATTTAATTCTTCTTCACTTTCACTCAGGATAGCAATGTCATCAGCGAATCGTATCATTAATATCCTTTCACCTTGTATTTTAATTCCACTCCTGAACCTTTCTTTTATTTCCATCATTGCTTCCTCGATGTACAGATTGAAGAGTAGGGGCGAAAGGCTACAGCCTTGTCTTACACCCTTCTTAATACGAGCACTTCGTTCTTGATCGTCCACTCTTATTATTCCCTCTTGGTTGTTGTACATATTGTATATGACCCGTCTCTCCCTATAGCTTACCCCTACGTTTTTCAGAATCCCATAACGATTTCCTAGACGGAATGTCCCATGCCTCTAGCTCCAACTACTATTCTATTTATTGCGGTCGCACAGCCGTAATCACGTCGGAAGCCAATTTCACGTGAATCATCTGAGTGCAGATGACAGTTCCGCCAGTGTATTGTTTTTGTATCTCTTGTGTACGTGATACTGCCGCCCCCCTGTACATGTGCATATCGCTATTCCATGTTTTTTGTAACCTCAGTGTAAAGTGAGTAGGAGCAGTTTCAGCACATCTTCACTGGGCAGAACCGTCCAGGATTAGGCATTTCTGACAAAAATTTTGATGTCTGATAATGTAAACTTCCATCTGAGCAGGTTTTTCAATAAACAAAACTTGCGATATTATTGGGACACATTGGTGCAGGTCATTCTTAATAGGGTCTGGACTCATAACCCGATTTCCTAGAAACTTCGCTCAATGGAAGAGGCGTCAAAGTAAACGAACACATCTCTCGGCTTGTCCGTAGATATTCACCGTTCCTGAGAAAACCATCATGAGAGTTTTGAACGTAATTTAGATGTTTTTTAGCCTTCAGTACACCCAGCTATCTAGTGTCACAGTGGCTAGCATCGGAATCTCTCAATTTTGTGTAATGGTTCAAAACTCGATTATTGTTTTTATTTACTTTATTTAATACATTTATCTAGTGATCGCTCTAGAAAATCACTACACAAGTGTTTCTTATCGAGTGAGGCGATACAAGAGCGTCACGTTAATCGTAAAATTATAACTGGTTTCATAACAAGGGTCATACATTATTTGTATTATACTTCTGTGTATGGTATTTTCAGGGGTTGCAATCTCTTACAATTCTCACATCCTCGTATTTTATCATTATATCAATTATTAATTCGTATATTATTCTCTTTCGTTTATTCTTGAGAAAGGTTTTGTACATACCCTTCTATTACACCGATCGTAGAAACATTCGAAACACCGCGAGCATCGCTCGAAGACAGGTTTGCTACAGTGACATTTCTTCGTATTAATCTTACTCAGGCTGGTCTGTGTGGCCGTGCGGTTCTAGGCGCTTCGGTCTGGAACCTCGTGGCCGCTACGGTCGCAGGTTCGAATCCTGCCTCGGGCATGGATGTGTGTGATGTTCTTAGGTTAGTTAGGTTTAAGTAGTTCTAAGTTCTAGGGGACTGCTGGCCGTAGATGTTAAGTCCCATAGTGCTCAGAGCCATTCGAACCATTTGAACCAATCTTACTCGGGAAAGAGACGTAATTAACATTGCTGCAGATTTCGCGGTAAACCACTCATAACGGATAACTTTTCCAAGAACTGGCGCTTGCAAATTTGTTCACTTCTTTTGAGGCCCCTTCAACTGAGTGATGTTCGTGCGAAATCGTGTTGTGGCACCTGCCGTGCGCTCCTCGTAAGATAGGTGGGAGTCCTCAACTGGCTAGGGGTCCAACCGGTCATCCGCTAGCTCAGAAACGTGTAGGAAATGCTGCTGTCTTTTAAATACAATATCCGCCGATGAGTACAAGGGATTTACAATAATCCATGCGAATGTGGCAGCAGTTACGTGGGGCAGTCTGTGCGGACTGTTGCCGATTTCTGTGTTCAACAGATTGCAGATGTTTTAAAAAAGCAGTAGAGGCCGAGCGCAGCCTGTTAAATAAACTCAAAATTAAGTCAGAAGTTATGAGAATTCGTGTCCTTAATTCGAACTGTTTTCACTGTGATATTGTAGTGGCAGTGTAAAATAGACCGGGTGATAAAAATGTCCAGAGAGCCCTCGGCTGTGCACATAACAACGCATGGAAATGCGATCCTGATAAAGAAAGAGATCAGAGGAAGACTTCTCGTAGCTTACCTCTCGATGCGATTGGTGACTCTGCAAGCAACGCCGGTTGGAGAGCGCAACCGTATTCTACAGATGTACATGGCGCCACTTCAGTATGTGTCATCTCTGTGGTGTAATCCTGACGTAATCCAAACGATCGGATGCCGTCCTCTGTATTAAAAGTAAGAGCCTCTTCAATTTCACAGTCCGGCTAGCTCCGAGACAACGTTCGGGGAAAAGGTCACGGCCTTAAATTAACAAGAGCCCTCCACCCGTTTTTCATCAATAGAAACATGCTGACGGACATCAAACTGCGTCTCGTAAAGTCCACAATCTGTCACATAGATACGGAAGCACAGCGTGGGCGACAATTAGCAAAAAGCGAAAGGAAACCCTGCAATGCATCCAAAACAAGTTCTTCCGCTGTAGTCCCCATCCCCATCCTCTTACTAGAATTACCACTCTCCACGAAGAAAATGTGATGCTGCTCTTGAAGGCATTCCTCAAAGGCTTATTCCATCGGCTCTACACGAAACATGACACCGTTCGTGACACATTTGAAGGCAGGTAGACAGTTGGAACAGCCCACCCTAGCGAGTGGTTTTGTTATCCGATCCTCCTCACCATAATAGGAGGAGTCGGATAATGACCTTGCTTAGTCCAGATGAAGACCATACCAGAATCAGAGGCAAATAACACCTTGCCCGAGGGTGTGAACTACCATCGTCAACCGAAATGAAAATCTAAAGGTTGCCGAAGTGGCCGTGCGGTTAAAGGCGCTGCAGTCTGGAACCGCAAGACCGCTACGGTCGCCGGTTCGAATCCTGCCTCGGGCATGGATGTTTGTGATGTCCTTCGGTTAGTTAGGTTTAACTAGTTCTAAGTTCTAGGGGACTAATGACCTCAGCAGTTGAGTCCCATAGCGCTCAGAGCCATTTGAAGATCTAAATACAGACCATACTAGCAACAGAGAGAAACAACACCTCCCCGTAGGATATGCCCTGACAGAATAGGAGGGTGTTAAGCGACTTCTAGTCCCTCAGAATGCACTTGCAACGTGAATGATTGAGTAAAAGCTCGTGATTTTATTCCAATTTCATGCGGCAACTTAACCGAGGACGCCGTTAAGAACGACTTCATAGCCTTATAAAGTTACGTAGCTCTTTGGTAGTTTACAGGTACTACTGCTTTCCTGGTACACACTGAAACCCCATACCTAAGGAGAAGGAAAGCAAAATGACGCAGTCCATTGACAAAGGTATCGTGCGGTAAACAGTTTTCTGCTTTCAGCGGGGAACAGCGAATCAGTAATTCATGCTGAGTAGAGGGAAGCTAACGGCAACCATATGATACAGTTGCTACGTGGCTCAGATGCTTCCCGTGCGGTCAAAGATATCTGAAAACGAAGACGAGAGTGGCAGCATCTCTGTGCGAAGAATCAGGAATCGCGGGAGGAGGGCTAGTTGCTCAAAAGCCAGGATATCACAGTCGAGGCGAAAATGGAGAAGTGGAAAATATTATAGATCGGTTTTCTTTCTGAAACTGACAAAGGGCGCCCCCTGGCGCTGAGCTCCGCACCTGTTCTCACTCATTCAAGCAGGCTGCCGAGGCAGCTGAGAAAATGCTAAAGCTGTGTCAGACCTAGACAGACGAGGTCTTTTACTATTTTCAACAATACCGTTAGCTGTAATTTAATCATCAGTTTGCTGGCAACCAGTTTCGACGATACACTTCGTCGTCGTAAGACCCTCTAAATACATAGTGACTGAATTTTGCGTTCGCTCCGTGTGTCGTTGCTTACAAGAGATGATGCGTATACCGGTTGCTTTCACGTTGTTGTGTCTGATTGGTATCTTTGGGGAAAATTGAGCGACTATCTATTTCGGGGACCTGATGATGAAGTGTATAGTCGAAACCAATTGTCGATAAGTTGACGACGGTAGTGCTGAAAATTATGATATTCTTATCGACTGTGGTACTCGCTTCCTCTTTAACAAGGACGGATATTCCGAAATAAACCGAGATCCTTAGCTGCTTAATCACCATGGATCAGTACTGGATGCATCACAAGCAATGGAATTCTGTCGATTGATCACCTAAAGGAAAGTTGCAAGGTGGTGCTAATAATTATTCTGGGCTCCCATGGTGGGTGCAACAGATTATGCTCCTAAGATCGGAACAGATGCCGAAACACATTACCGCAGTCTTCTGCAGGCGGTACGTTAGACCATCGTAGTGCCGCAAGAAATTGTCCAAGAACGTGTTTTGCTCCTCGACGACGGCCCAGCCCGTTATATCACCAGTCACACATTCATGCAGCTACTCTGGCTATCAAATTTCTGCTCTACTTCCCCATAATCTCTTAACATGGCACTCAGAAGGTTTCTCCCTGCTTCCTAAGTAACTGGCAGTTGCTGATCACGAGGTGACTTAGCAGGCGCAATTGTTACTGAAAAACCAAATTGTAGATATCTACAAATTTCTATTTGAAGTCATTGAGAATTTGAATTTTCATAAAATCCTAATTCAGTTCCTTCGAATATTCGTTTCACGATGGAGGTGAAAAAGGATGTCTGCCTTTCCATCCTCGACACATCCTTCGGAAGGAAGTCTTGTACGTTGGTACATGCTGTTTATAGAAAGCTTACTGGCAGATCTTGTGAGATTTTCAGCTGAGTTAACCCATCCTGAGGTCACCTTTCGTTAGAATGTTTGCAGTGAAAGATCTGACGTGTGTTGGCTATCGACCAACCGTGTACGGGTTGAGTGACGGCTATACTGAGCTGGCACCAAACTCTAATGTCCTTCTGCTTTGCTCAGGGAGGATTTCCAACAAGACTGGTAGTCTTTTATGCAAATATGATGTGAAAAGTCTTTTCTCACCAGAATTTAGGTTTAGGGTCCTTTTAGGTTCCGTTAAAGGTGATCTTGGTTTTGCTTAAGGCGAGTGTCTATCATATTCCTTGTTAGTGGCAAGCCACCTCTATGTGAAGAACCAGGAATCGCAGGGGGAGGGTTTATTACTCAAAGAACAGGATATCACAGTCAAGGTGAAAGTGCAGGAGTTGAAAAGAGTGATGGATCGGTTTTCAATATCTTGAAAAATGGCGTCGCTCTCGCTGGGTTCCGCGTATTCTCTCACTCATTCAAGATCCTGCCGAGACAGCAGAGGAAATGTTGCAACTGTGTCAGGCCAAGACGCACGACGTCCTTCACCATTTTCAACATTACCAGTGGCTACAATTTCGTTATCAGTTTATTGTCAATCGGTTTCGATGATACACTTCATCATGAGGCCACAAGCATGTCCTACATCTATCAGACTATGAGAGTTGTGGAGAGCGGGTGCATTGAGCATAAGCGTCACGGTAGCAAATCGGTTATTGCAAGTTTGTCTTGGCACTAGTCAACCTAAGGAATATTACAACAGGGAAATTCTGGGGTGCATTTCCAGTTGTTGAAATAGTGTTATTAAGGTGTTAGTTGAAATTAAAGTAACAGGTACCCTTGTAAATGGAGATGCAGCTTTTCGCTTAAATTCTCGTGGAGTGCTGCTCTCTCCCATGTCGAAAAACAGAGGGCCAGAGTTAATGCTCTCTCTCCCAATGATTAGTAAATTTCACTAGCGATAACCTCTGACGTCATTCATATTTGGTTGCATGGTGGCGCTAGTGTTTACAGTGTGTGTGCTATCTTTCCGGAATTGTTCTGAAAAGCGAAGTTTTAAATTCCGTCTCACATTGCTTACTAGATGCAATTTTGCCTTGAATACGACACGTTTGTTACCTGTCGAAATTTTGGCAGTTGTCGACGACGACACTCGGCGCATTCGCCTAAGATATTTGAACAATGTATAGGCCGAGAAATACTCCGGTTTCACATCTGCAGACAAGGTTACCAGCAATTCATCTATCGTTGAGAAAAGTGTGTCACATTGACATACGAATATGGAGAGGGGACCTATGCCATCGCCATGTCTCATTACCTCAGCTTGAGGTTTTCGAGGTGATAATTGAAACTTTGTAACTACTTCTAGTAGAACTAGCTGTTGGATGTGTATTTAATAATCTAGATTTGTATTCAAAAAAATGGTTCAAATGGCTCCGAGCACTATGGGACTTAACATCTGTGGTCATCAGTCCCCTAGAACTTAGAACTACTAAAACCTAGCTAACCTAAGGATATCACACACATCCATGCCCGAGGCAGGATTCGAACCTGCGACCGTAGCTGTCACGCGGTTCCAGACTGAAGCGCCTAGAACCGCACGGCCACACCGGCCGGCTTGGATTTGTATTTATTCATATCAATTTCTTTATTTTTCGTGACTAACTACTGCTGTTTATTGATAGTTGTATATGTGTTATGTTGTTAAAATGCGCGTATGAACCGTGAAAATTTACTTTCAAAATGTTTTCTTAAAGAATTTACTTTTTTTACTAGCGATTCATCAAGAAGATTAACACACTATGTGAGCGTGGAAGTAGTTGCCAAGGAGTATCTGATGGAAACACATTAAATTTCAACCAATAGAAATTTTATTCATAAAGGGCTTTTCAAAAAACAGATTTAAAATTTATAAGTAGAAAAGCACCCTCGAAATATCAAGTTACAATTTAACAAATTTAAATTCTATTCCTAAAGCCTTTTCAAAACAGTTTTAAAATTACAAGCAGAAAAGCACCCTCGAAATATCAAGTTACAATTTTTCAGAGGCAGAATATTTGCTGTTGTTGTTGTTGTTACAGTAGGAGCCTTCGGGCTGAGAAGCTCCCGCTCCCTTGTAACACGACCGTAGTCACGACCACTCACAACGATCTCTGGAAAACTACGTGGTACAAATCTGTAATACACCAGATTACTTTAAACTAAAATTTTTAACAACCCACACAAACACATTAACTAGGCACCCCGTAAGAGGGATGAAAATGGGACAAACACTAAGAACTTATTTTCCACCAAACGTGCAATTTGTTTTTAAAAGGGCTCTTACGGTGGAAGGGTGGCAACTTTATAAAAGTGACTATTTAAATAAAACCCATGAAATTCAGACTTACATAAAAACATATTTCAGGAATTCGGCCCTTACCTTAATTCTATAAATTCGTTAACACCGAATCCGACAAACATGACAGAGGCAGCTATTAACGTATGGCAAATTGACCAGGGTGTGTGTGTGGGGGGGGGAGAGTACTAAACAATCCGAACCGCAGATTGCTCTAAACCTCCCCAATGCCACATGGGAGAAACGGACCACCCAATTCACAATAACTGCCTTCCCGCGGTGGGACGACCCCAAAAGAAAGCGGCTGGTGATCTTACCAAGAAAACAAGTAGAATTTAACAAGTAAATGACACAACATATCTCCAATCACTTAACTTCTAATAAACTGCGATTGCTGGCGAAGACCTGGCGCAGCACCCCCAACGCTCTCCCGAACCGTCCGCTGCCAGCCGCTTCAACGGACGAAGGAAGGCGCGCCGATCTCCCGTCGCAGCTCGCCCCGGCCAGCCCGATGTCGTGGTTTCGCTCCTGTAGCTCTCTTGTGAACCGCGAAGCCACTACCCCTTTCTATACGGCGCTGCCCACTGGACTCATGTGGGGACCTCACATGCACCGACGCTCAAGGCGGACAAGTCATCTCGTGTCTCAGTGCGCGACTGACCAACCGACCGCAAATGACCTTTGCCCGAGAAACTCGAGCAGACTGGCGCCCTAACGCGCAGACTCAGATAAAGGAACTCGGGCCTGACCGGGCGACCACTAGCAGAGTTCTGTTACTGGGGGAGTGGCAAGACTCTCATATTCTGACTTAAAGTTTGATCCAAATTACAGACATACTCACACTCCGACGACAGACACACACTGACTGCCCCACACTGAGCCGGCTGACCAACTGACTAGACTCGCCTGGACTCACTGACTCTCCCCTACAGAGCTCATAGCGCCCCTTAAATGCTCATGAACAGGCAACCTTTCCGCTTTCCTACCAGATGGAGACACCAAAGCTGCGATTGCCACAGCGGCGCCACCGCCAGAAACGAAGGGCGACTGTTTCACACAACGCGCTGCGGCGCACTCTTCAAAACAGCACTTTTTATTTTTACCACGGCTCAGCGTATGTTCAAATCTATAGTTTAGGTATTAAATGAAACATTTAGATTCATGTGAGGCCAAAAGTTTTAGTCGGGATTTGATTTGTGAGCATTAAAAATTTATAGTTAGCACATCAGGTTAAACTGTAGGTTTACATACTTTCGTTGGATGACTGTGTTCTTAAATATGAAAATTAGGGTATGGAGCCCTTCGTAGGTCTGTAATAGAAGAAAACATCAGCACCTATCTGACACTTTCAATTACAAACTGCTTTATTTTTAAAATAGTACAACGTCCAGTCACATGAATGAGACCACATGTCAGAAGACCGAGAAAACCACTTTCTGCTGCCGAACGTTGCGAGATGTGGAGGAAGAAAATCAACGAGGTTCTGCAAGGTACAGACAGGGATATGCAGCCATGCCGACTCCAATGTCGATACCAGCTCGTTGCCCTATCCTGCTGGTAGACACAATCGTGCCGATGAAAAACAAACACCGTGTACAGGTGGACATTGTCACCATGAACAGATACATATTTGTGTTGATCCATTCTGCTTTCCCGAATGATAAGGTCACCCATGTAACTCCATGAAAATATTCGTCAGAGCATAACGTCTCCTCCTTCTGCCTTAGCCTTCCGACCATTGCTGCTGAGTGTTTGCTTCCAGACGTTTCATGGAGCATAAAACGTGACTCATCTGAAAAGGACCCATCGGAAACCAGTGGACGTCAGTTACGGTATTGGCTTTCAAATTCCAGCCTTAGTCGCCGATGAAAGACATAAGGCGTGGGAGTATAAACCAGGCGCAAGCTGCAGAGTTCCGTATACAGATACGCTCACTGAACGGACACTGAAGTCACGCTAACGGAAGCACATTAGTTCACCCGGGCGGTCAGTTGCCCAACTGTTACATGCTATTCGCACGTACACATCCCCACAGCTATTCTTCATCCCTGTTATCTATGGCTCGTGCTGCGCCACATTTGCCTCACTGCTGATTTTGGATAGCGTTATTTTGCCTTGCACGGTATACTTTAACCACGGTGGCACAGGAACAGTCTACAAACTTAGCTGTATCGGAAATGTTTCCACCCTACGCCCAGAAGCTAATAATCATGCCCTTTTGGACGTCAGATAAATCGGTCCGTTTTTGCTTCACGCCGACTGCAGTTTTCCGAGTCTGCTGCCACCTGCTATCTTTGAGGGGTATAAGGGTAGATATTTCTACAGGTGACTGAGGAGTGTGTACTGAATGACAATGTATTAACATTTGCTTTGTTTGCAGGTTAATAATTGTAGTTATTAGTAGTAATATATTTTTAGGTTTGTTAGTACGCTAGGAAAAGTAAGCCGTTAAAGCTTATTTACCACTGGGAGGCAGGTCAGTAGTTGTGTGGAGGCAAAAAGATAATCTATAGCGACAGGCGTAGTCCACTGTATGATGCAATTGCTACGTTCAGAATACATCTGACAGTAAACTAGGTGATGTGTTTGCGGGAAGACATTTAGACGCATATGAAAAACGAATTACATACTAATCTTGGTACACACACCTCTAACGCCCTATACATAAAGTACCATAACACATGTTATTAAATGTTTAAATACACGGGTGTTACTTGCTTCTCTGAAAACCTCTGTACCCCTATCCTGTCCAATATTTCAAGGACAATATCGCTAACAACTTTAATCAGAGCTACATGAACACAAGTAGCTGGAGATTGCAGTTCTCATACACGTAAGCACAGGAAGCTGAAAAGATGTGCATGTGTGCCTACTCCTATTATGGTGCACCTGTTTCAATTTGAAAATGCATCAGTTTGATTATTATGTAACTCAGATCCTCAGATGTATGAGAGTGATCAACATTCAGTAATTCAGAACCAGTACAATTACTTGATAAACACTTAAACCCTGATATCTTAAGTTGGTACTGACTCTCGTCGGTGTTGTATAATCCCAGTTTCAATGTGATTCGTATGACTGTGAATTGTTCTCCACGATAGCGGTTAGACATTACTTGAAATTCACACACACAGCTATGAAACTTAACTGCTCGAAACATTTTCAATCAGTGTTATTCTTCTTTGAAACTCTTCATCATAATCTTTTTATCTCCATTATTAAATAATATTCTTCCTTTCAACACAAGTCTTCTCATTTCTTATTCATTGTCCTCAGTAATATCAAATTACATATTCGTTACTGTTCCTCATAACCAGCTCAAGATCCTGACTACTCAAAGAACTTGTCCTCTGTTAATGTGGTACGCTTCTTGCCAAATGCTAGTAAACTTCACCATACTGATAAATACCGAAAAGCTAATGTAGCTACAACAGTATTCAAAGGATTCCATCACAATAGACCTTCCACCTGATGAAGCGAATGTTAGTCCCAAATTGACTTGTAGTCGGAAACTGTGACAGAACGCGAAAGGGATTTCTTATTTTTGCCAGTAGAGCTTTCACAAGTTACAAAATAAGCAATAGTTTCACTCGTTTTTATGCGTCAGATTATTTCAACTGCTCTAAATTCTTGGATGCCGTTATCTGGTTCTCGTTATCTGTCACAGGAATTACTACCTGGGCCGGCCGGGGTGGCCGAGTGGTTCTAGGCGCTACAGTCTGGAACCGCGCGACCGCTACGGTCGCAGGTTCGAATCCTGCCTCGGGCATGGATGTGTGTGATGTCCTTAGGTTAGTTAGGTCTAAGTAGTTCTACGTTACTTGGGACTGATGACCTCAGAAGTTAAGTCCCATAGCGCTCAGAGCCAATTACTACCTGGACCATTACGTTTTCATCATCACCTTCCTCTCCATTTCTCCATTCAAGCGTACGAACCAGGGACAATTCTGTCGAGAAATTCCATGATTTTAGAATCATACAAAATAGTAGTTTGTGATTTCTCTTGCATCTTTATCTAACGTGAATGAGGCTCATTGGCCAATATAATACAGTTTATCTTACAAGATAACTGAGACGTTTGCGTTAAAAACTGTAACATCATGAAAATGTTATTACTGAATTGTGAAAGTGTAGGTCGTTGTCGATTGTAAACCCAGTGCTATATCAAGAAAAATGTATCACTATATTGTTGTGATGGCATTAGCAATGACGTGTTTAACTAGCCCTCATTGACATATTACAGATTCGTCAAAAACTGTAGAATCCTGCCCACTCTTCTAATACAGTGTGCCTAGGAAGCTGTTTCTCGGATCGCTAGAAAACAATTCAACAAATCATTTTAATGGGGTTTATTACAGTAAGTTAAATTGAGAATATTTAACGCTGTGTATTCACAAAGGTGTGTCGCAAACAAATGCCGACAAGCAAATAACCAATGTCCTTTGATATAAATAAGTTCAATGCAAGCAAAACGCTATAGTTCACAAGCCACAGCTTAACGTTTGTATGACGGTTCGTCGTCGACTCGGCCCGCGGCTGTGGCAGTGTACTAATACACAGCGTCACCGGCTCGGATCCGGTCCAACTATCTCGGTGGACAAGTGAGAGGAGACTCAAAGCAACGGCTCAGTAACAGCCGAGGATAGCACGTTGAAGGTGTGGCGTTGGAACTTTAAGTTCCGTGCCACCCTCCGGCGGTGAAAGTACAGAGCCCGCCGCTAGGAGGCGCGGCGCTTGTATTCTCTTAGCATAGATGCCGCTCCAGTTGTGGTGTCGTCCTAGTGAGCATAGTATTGGCTCACATCGCCTCCCAGCCCTCTCTGCTCTTGCAGTCTTGATCTTCCTGCCGGCGCTCGTCGTTATGCAGGAACAAAGCCTTTATTTAAAAATTACTGAAAACACTGAGAAAATTTCACAAATTTCTCGAAGCCTTTCTGACATTTCGATTAACAGCTTTGTTCCTGTAGACGCTGCCACTTTTGGACAACATGCATAAACTAATACGGGCGATTCATAGAAGGCACATCGTAATGCCTTGCCTGTCCAAGAGGCTTCTAGGCGAGTGCAATCGTCTTTGCTGGCTCGCCGCCTGAGTAGTGAGCACTCGCGGCAAAACGTGGCTACCAGACGTCGTTATGTAGCGCACGGTAAAGTGCAAACTGTGCGCTGTCTTCAGGAGAATGTTTTCACCGTAGTTTTAAACGTAAGAGCATATACTTACTGGCGAAGTACCTTAAGTGGAGAGTTCTTCTTTCAAAATCGATGAAAAGCGACGTTGTGACCTGGTTAGGAACTTCAAAGCCAGGACAGGATAAACCGGTATCAGTCTACAGTTAGAATCTATAGACATGCAGTGTGACAGGCAGTTGTGAGATAGTAAAATATGTTTTGTACTTACGTACAAAAATATGTTTCGACGTAAATTTCCACATCTTCTCAAGTTCGAACTTACAATTATGTCGAAGTTTGGAGCTACATATTTGTGCGAGCAATTTTTGTTGCAATTAAGAGAACGAAATCCACCAACAGAGGATCACTGACAGACTTCAGTTTAACAGCTTATCTTCGATTTAGCAGCTGTCAGAAAGTGGTACCACAAATTGATGCTTTATGAATTCCAGTGTATCCATCTCTAACGTCTAAAAAAAGTCACGAAATACATAGTGATGTCAGTTTAAACGTCGTCCCTAAACGATATTCATTATGAGACTGCGCTTTACCAAAACAACGATTCCGTAGATTTGGTACAGTTTTTAAACGCACGTTTGCAGGATGGACGTGGATAAATTTGCAAAAACATAGATATAGGTCCAGAATATAAAGAAAGAATAACTTAAGGTATTAATTAGCGTAAGCGGTTTTATCGATTGTGGCGTGCAAGCGCTCAGACATTAGAATAATTATGCAGCTCAGTTGCCTTGCCGAGAAGACTGCACCTCTTTTGATCTTGAAGCGGTCCAGTTCAGACAGATAATTATTTGGCACACCGCCATTACTCTATTTTATTGAGGCCAATCTCACTAGGCTTACTCAGCGTTACACGCAGCAACAGAATTATGTAAGTGTCTCTGTAATTAAATTTATTATAATATTTTGTGAATATAGTGATGTTATTTAATTTTGTGATTCATTTACAATGCAGGCTATTGTTCCAATTAAACGGCGTCTTGGTATGGCTAAAAGTACCGTGTTACAAACCTTACGAATAGTCCACCAAGAGGCAAATTTTGGAATTATTCAATCTACGATGTCCGACAAAGAAATGTTTTCAGAAGAGTCACTCACAGTCAGATTTACAATGAATGGACCTTACGCATAAAGGCGTTGTCAAGCGCCGAAAGTTTGTATTACGCTCCGTTAAAAATTTATACTCTGATCCCATACTACTATCATTAGCTACTATTATTTGTCTGTTCTCTAATATTCTCAAACATGACCGGAACAGCCGACAACTCGAACGTACGTAAGTGACGTAGTAAATGGTATGATTACCGGTAGCACTGATCAGGAAAGAAACATAAAACAATGTGTAAGAGTGAAAGTGCTAGCCAATGACTTCAATTTTTATTCTTGTTTTGCACATAATTAGAATCGCACATACTTGTTTACGTATTTTATATCCTTACAGAATACAAGTTGAATTTCGTAAGTAACAGAAATTATTTAATCACGTAACTTCACAGCTTTTATATAACAATATCAGTAGTCGAATTAAGTCGGGTGATGCTGAGGGAATTAGATTAGGAAATGAGAGACTTAAATTAGTAAAGGAGGTTTGCTATTTGGGGAGCAAAATAAGTGATGATGGTCGAAGTAGAGAGGATATAAAATGTAGACTGGCAATGGAAAGGAAAGCATTTCTGAAGAAGAGAAATTTGTTAACATCGAGTTTCTGAGTGTATTTGTATGGAGTGTAGCCATATATGGAAGTGAAACATGGACAATAAATAGTTTGGACAAGAAGAGAATAGAAGCTTTCGAAATGTGGTGCTACAGATGAATGCTGAAGATTAGATGGGTAGATCATATAACTAATGAGGAGGTATTGAATAGGATTGGGGAGAAGGGAAGTTTGTGGCGCAACTTGACTAGGAGACGGGATCGGTCGGTAGGACATGTTCTGAGGCATCAATGGATAACCAATTTAGTATTTGAGGGAAGTGTGGAGGGTAAAAATCGTAGAGTGAGACCAAGAGATGAATACACTAAACAGATTCAGAAGGACGTAGGTTGCAGTAGGTACTGGGAGATTAAGAAGCTTGCACAGGATAGAGTAGCATGGAGAGCTGCATCAAACCAGACTCAGGACTGGAGACCACAAAAACGTCAGTTACTTTTGACAAAGTACAATTTACATGCAGAAACATAAAAATTTAATTATTGTTGAAATTGTGTGCTCAATAGTACTTCTTCATCATGGTCATAGACAAAAGTTTCCAGTTATTACTGTCAAATAAGGAAGATGATTATGAGTAACAGAAACGTATTTTATACAAACTCGACGAAGTATTTAAGCAATGTTTGATATATTTATATTTTGCGTTCATTTTTTTCAATTTTATGTCTTTTTGAGGACATTGCATTTTCTAGTGACACTTGATAAATCTGTGGTTTTTAAATTTTTAATAGAACATTCCTGTGTTTCCCGATACAACGATTTTCGAATAAAACCTGAATTAAACATTGAAAATTTCAACTTTGCTGTAAATACTGTTTAGTTTTAAGTATCAGACAGGAGAATAACTATGTTGAAGAAAAATGTTCCGCACATTACGCCGTATTTTATATATTCTCACTCCGTTTCTAGAAAATTCACTCCTTCCGTTTCCTAGAGGAATGTAAGGAGACTCTGATCGCATACGTCATCAAAGCGATCGATATGGGACAAAGCCCGATAGGTATGCAACACATCCAACGTATAGGTAACTCGGCTACGGTCTTACGTGATCACGGCTACGAGGAAAACTGACGTAGTCTTTGCCTGTTTACGATAGTCTAGGGTAGCCTGCTGCAGTTTTACAACTCTGCTGATATGACACTGACTGCATATTCAAAAATCCCACTCAAGTGAAGTAATGCTCAATAGGTATGCAACACACAAGATGTACAGGTAACACTGTTACGATCTTAACCAACGAGGCTGCTAGTAGAACTGTCGTACTTGGGGAAATGCATGATACGCAATGCACTGTCTTACATTACGTTTAATCACCACCAGTTTCGATCATGGACCATCTTCACAGTGCTAGCCCAGAAATGAAATACAAAATAAAAACTGTAAATATCAACACAAATTACATTTTCTTGAGAATTATTAGTCGGAAAAATTAAATGTACTTACAAAAAATCTATTGTGACAACATCATCTGGAGTACATGCTACTTAACCAGAAAAGTATACGCCAGTGCTGACTTGTAAATGTAAGAAAATGATACTAAACGCCGCAATACAGGCTCAACGTAGCAGAAAATCACATTGAAAACTTGATAATATGTAACAGCAGTAAGTGCACAGCAGCATTGCTCTGGCGCAGCAAGACACAGTAGATTAACACACAACAATTGATGAAAGACACTGCAAGGCAAAGTCTAAGATCATAGGTTCCTGAACAAGTTACAAAATATGTGTACGCTATAGTACAGTCACAGACACATATGCACTTAAGTTATAGTAAGAGAAAAACAATCAAGGAAGAGGCAGTTGTATATGAATTTTTTATTCCATACAGTTATCCTGTAATATAATATACTCACATGATATTATGTCACTTGATAAAAGCAAAACGACCATTTGGTATAACTACTGCATATGAAAACATAAATAGTTATATAATGTTGTAAAATTATATTAGGTAGTTCAACTACCATGAATAATTCAGACCAAAACAGTAAACAGGTTGAACATCAAATCCATGTCAGAGGTTCCAGAACAGAAATAGTGTAACGGGCTGAAAAGCTGCTTACTGCATACAATAGAAAGTTAACAGGATACTGTTATTAAATCCAGTGACACTACAGTGTCACATAACAACAACAAACACACCATTTGTTAAAAATTACACCATAATAAAAATATACATAAACATGTAAGTTTGATACATTATAAAAGGCAGTGCCACTAAAAACAAAGAGCATTAAAAGTAAACAACAGTGAAAGCAATTTCAGTGTGAAGACCACATTATGAGTTTAAGGATGAATACATTGTAAACAACTCAGACTCCAAGGTCTAAATCAGTTCTACTGGTGTCATGTAAATCTGTAATTACTCATATTATTATAATGTGTATTACCCTACTGTCAATCACTAACGAATTTTATGCAATTAATATATCAGTAATCTCAATCTGTCACATGACCAATACACCTTTCATTATTCAACAGCATCAGTACAATAACTTTAACAGTGATTTAACTATTAGACAATATATACCCATCTGTTAGCTTAGACAACTGGCCTGTTAACTGTAAAATCATGTAAAATCATTCCTACATCTTAAATGTATATGAGTTTAAAAAGAGCAGGTGGCACAGATGGGAATATTTATGCCTTCATGATCTATTGGTCTACACTCCTGGAAATGGAAAAAAGAACACATTGACACCGGTGTGTCAGACCCACCATACTTGCTCCGGACACTGCGAGAGGGCTGTACAAGCAATGATCACACGCACGGCACAGCGGACACACCAGGAACCGCGGTGTTGGCCGTCGAATGGCGCTAGCTTCGCAGCATTTGTGCACCGCCGCCGTCAGTGTCAGCCAGTTTGCCGTGGCATACGGAGCTCCATCGCAGTCTTTAACACTGGTAGCATGCCGCGACAGCGTGGACGTGAACCGTATGTGCAGTTGACGGACTTTGAGCGAGGGTGTATAGTGGGCATGCGGGAGGCCGGATGGACGTACCGCCGAATTGCTCAACACGTGGGGCGTGAGGTCTCCACAGTACATCGATGTTGTCGCCAGTGGTCGGCGGAAGGTGCACGTGCCCGTCGGCCTGGGACCGGACCGCAGCGACGCACGGATGCACGCCAAGACCGTAGGATCCTACGCAGTGCCGTAGGGGACCGCACCGCCACTTCCCAGCAAATTAGGGACACTGTTGCTCCTAGCGTATCGGCGAGGACCATTCGCAACCGTCTCCATGAAGCTGGGCTACGGTCCCGCACACCGTTAGGCCGTCTTCCGCTCACGCTCCAACATCGTGCAGCCCGCCTCCAGTGGTGTCGCGACAGGCGTGAATGGAGGGACGAATGGAGACGTGTCGTCTTCAGCGATGAGAGTCGCTTCTGCCTTGGTGCCAATGATGGTCGTATGCGTGTTTGGCGCCGTGCAGGTGAGCGCCACAATCAGGACTGCATACGACCGAGGCACACAGGGCCAACACCCGGCATCATGGTGTGGGGAGCGATCTCCTACACTGGCCGTACACCGCTGGTGATCGTCGAGGGGACACTGAATAGTGCACGGTACATCCAAACCGTCATCGAAACCATCGTTCTACCATTCCTAGACCGGCAAAGGAACTTGCTGTTCCAACAGGACAATGCACGTCCGCATGTATCCCGTGCCACCCAACGTGCTCTAGAAGGTGTAAGTCAACTACCCTGGCCAGCAAGATCTCCGGATCTGTCCCCCATTGAGCATGTTTGGGACTGGATGAAGCGTCGTCTCACGCGGTCTGCACGTCCAGCACGAACGCTGGTCCAACTGAGGCGCCAGGTGGAAATGGCATGGCAAGCCGTTCCACAGGACTACATCCAACATCTCTACGATCGTCTCCATGGGAGAATAGCAGCCTGCATTGCTGCGAAAGGTGGATATACACTGTACTAGTGCCGACATTGTGCATGCTCTGTTGCCTGTGTCTATGTGCCTGTGGTTCTGTCAGTGTGATCATGTGACGTATCTGACCCCAGGAATGTGTCAATAAAGTTTCCCCTTCCTGGGACAATGAATTTACGGTGTTTTTATTTCAATTTCCAGGAGTGTATTATGGCATATATAATATTTGTACTTTTACAGAATTAGATGCCTAAAGACAAATCATGATAAGTATTAAAAGAAGCTAAAATCTTTTTTACACCATGGAAATGTAAAGGCCTAATAAGAGATGGGTGGTGGTGTGAGTAATATGAAACCCTCATATCCATGGTACAACCATTATCAATCACATTAGCAATCATTTGTAATAGATATGTAGAACCATTATAGTAGTGGGTCCCTTATAATGGAAAGGTACATGCACTATCGTATCTCAGTGTAAGATGTAGTTAACAAACGGAATGTAGAAACGAATAGAAGTCACACTGTGGCTAAATGTGCAAACAATATCAAGATAAAAGCAGCCATCAGCAGCTAACAATGATCTGATGAGGCGGGAGGGTTGTCGTTGTGGTCTTCAGACCAGAGGCTGGTTTGATGCAGCTCTCCATGCTAGTCTATCCTGTGCAAGCTTCTTCATCTCCGGGTACCTATTGTAACCTACATCCTTCTGAATCTGTTTAGTGTATTCATCTCTTGGTCTCCCTCTAAGATTTTTACCCTTCACGCTGCCCTCCAATACTAAATTGTTGATCCCTTGATGCCTCATAATATGCCCTACCCCTCATGTGATCTACCCATCTAATCTTCAGCATTTTTCTGTAGCACCACATTTCGAAAGCTTTTATTCTCTTCTTGTCCAAACTATTTACCGTCCGTATTTCACTTCCATACATGGCTACACTCCATACAAATACTTTCAGAAACGACTTCCTGACACTTAAATCTATACTCGATGTTAACAAATTTCTCTTCTTCTGAAACGCTTTTCTTGCCATTGTCAGTCCACATTTTGTATTCTCTCTACTTCGACCATTATCAGTTATTTTGCTCCCCAAAGGGCGAAACTCATTTACTAGTTCAACCATCTCATTTCCTAATCTAATTCTCGCAGCATCACCCGATTTAATTCGACTACATTCCATTATCCACGTTTCCATTATCCTGTTGATGTCCATCTTAAATCCTCCTTTTAAGAATCTGTCCATTCCGTTCAGCTGCTCTTGTTGGTTCTTTGCAGTCTCTGACAGAATTACAATGTCATCGGTTAACCTCAATGAATTTATTTCTTCTCCATGGATTTTAATACCTACTCAGAATTTTTCTTTTATTTCCTTTACTGCTTGCTCAATATACAGATTGACAAACCTGTCTCACTCTCTTCCCAACCACTGCTTCCCTTTCATGCCCCTTGACTCTTACAACTGCCAACTGGTTTCTGTACAAATTGTAAATAGCCTTTCGCTTTCTGTATTTTACTCCTGCCACCTTCAGGATTTGAATGAGAGTATTCCAGTCAACGTTGTCAAAAGCGTTCTCTAAGTCTGCAAATGCTAGAAACGTAGGTTTGCCTTTCCTTAATCTGTTTTATAAGATAAGTCGTAGGGTCAGTATTGCCTCACATGTTCCAACATTTCTACAGAATCCAAAATGATCTTCCCCGAGGTCGGCTTCTACCAGTTTTTCCATCCGTCTATAAAGAATTCGTGTTATTCTTTTGCAGCTGTGGCTCACTAAACTGGTAGTTCGGTAATGTTCACATCTGTCAACATCTGTTTCCTTTGGGATTGGAGTTATTATATTCTTTTCGAAGTCTGAGTGTATTTGGTCTGTCTCATACATTTTGCTCAATAGATGGTAGAGTTTTGTTAGGCTGTCAGTAGTTCTAATGGAATGTTGTCTGTAACCCGGGGCCTTCTTTCGACTTAGGCCTTCCAGTAATCTGTCAAACTCTTCACGCAGTATCACATCTCCTATTTCACCTTCATCTACATTCTCTTCCATTTCTACAGTATTATCCTCAAGAACATCGCCCTTATATAGACCCTCTATATATTCCTTCCATCTTTCTGCTTTCCCTTCTTTGCTTAGAACTGGGTTTCCATCTGAGCTCTTGATATTCATGCAAGTGGTTCTCTTTTCTCCAAGGGTCTCTTAAATTTTTCTATAGGCATTATCTATCTCACCCCCTAGTGATATACGCCTCCACATCCTTACATTTGTCCTCTAGCCATCCCTGCATAGTCATTTTGCACTTCCTGTCGATCTCATTTTGTGACGTTTGTATTCCTTTTTGCCGCTTCATCTACTGCATTTTTATATTTTCTCGTTTCATCAATTAAATTCAATATCTCTTCTGTTACCTAAGGATTTGTATTAGCCCTCGTCTTTTTACCTACTTGATCCTCTGCTACTTTCACTATTTCATCTCTCAAAGCCACTCATTCTTCTTCTACTGTATTTCTTTCCCCCATTCTTGTCAGTCGTTCCCTAATGCTCTCCTGAAGCTCTCTACAACCTCTTGTTCTTTCAATTTATCCAGGTCCTATCTCCTTAAATTCCCACCTTTTTGTAGTTTCTTCAGTTTTAATCTACAGTTCATAACCAATAGATTGTGGTCAGAGTCCACATCTCCCCTGAAAATTACAATTTAAAACCTTGATCCTGAATCTCTGTCTTACCATTATATAATCTATGAAACCTGTCAGTATCTCCAGGTTTCTTCGATGTATACAACCTTCATTTTTGATTCTTGAACCAAGTGTTAACTATGATTAAGTTATGCTTCGTGCATAGTTCTACCAGGGGGCATCCTGTTTCATTCCTTCACCCACTACGTTTCTTTCTCTTCCTTTTCCTACTGTCGAGTTCCAGTCACCCATACTACTAAATTTTCGTCTCCTTTCACTATCTGAATAATTTTGTTTTTCTCATCATACGTTTCATCAATCTCGTCATCTGCGGAGCTAGTTGGCATATAAACTTGTACCACTGTGGTAGGCGTCAGCTCCGTATTTATCTTGGACACAATAATGCGTTCACTATGCTGTTTGTAGTAGCTTACCCACATTCATATTATCCTATTGTCGCAGGTTCGAATCCTGCCTCGGGCATGGATGTGTCTGATGTCCTTAGGTTAGTTAGGTTAGTTAGGTTTAAGTAGTTCAAAGTTCTAGGGGACTTATGACCACAGCAGTTGAGTCCCATAGTGCTCAGAGCCATTTGAACCATTTTTTATTATCCTATTCATTATTAAACTTACTCCTGCATTACCCCTATTTGATTTTGTATTTATAAGCCTGTATACACCTGACCAGGATTCTTGTTCCTCCCGCCACCGAACTTCACTAATTCCCACTACATTTGACTTTAACCTATCCATTTCCCTTTTTAAATTTCCTAACCTACCTGCCCAATTAAGGGATCTGACATTCCACACGCTGATCCGTTGAACGCCAGTTTTCTCTCTCCTGATAACGACATCCTCTTGAGTAGTCCCCGCCCGGATATCCGAATGGGGGACAATTTTACCTCTGGAATATTTTACCCAAGGGGATGCCGTCATCATTTAACCGTACAGTAAAGCTGCATGCCCTCAGGCAAAATTACGGCTGTAGTTTCCCCTAGTTTACTGCCGTTCGCAGGACCAGCACAGCAAGGCCGTTCTGGTTAGTGTTACGAGGCCAGATCATTCAATCATCAAGACTGTTGCCCCTGCAACTATTGAAAAGGCTGCTGCCCATTTTCAGGAACCACACGTTTGTCTGGCATTTCAACAGATACCTCTCCATTATGGTTGCACCTACGGTATGGCTATCTGTATCGCTGAGACACGCAAGCCGCCCCACCGTCATCAAGTCCATGGTTAATGGGGAGAGGGGGGGGAGGGTAACTTTATAAACATTTATATATCATATACATGTAAATGTAAAATTTTAATGAAGTTTGCAGGAGATGTCAGGGTATGAGAAGTGAAGCACACACCAAGGAATTCTCATTTAACTATATTAAGTAAGTTATATATATTGTACATCAGTGTGTAATCATTAAAATATTGTATTGTTGCTATAATACAAGTCATTGCAGTTTTTGTATTGCGCCATTTAAAGTGCTTTAAGCCTTCGTGTCTCAACTGCTAACCTTATGTTTATCATCAAAATTCTGATATGGACTTGACATTGTAAGTTTTTTGACAGTTGTTCAGGTTTTATGCTCTATAATTTAGTGGTAATGCCTCTTACAATGTTTCAAATTTATGTGTGTCTGTATATTTTTAATTAGAGTCTAATTTTGACAGAATTGTTGGTTTGTTATTATCAAGTGACATTGCAGTATCACTGTATCTTGTGATTGTTACATTACAGAACTGTGTTCAGTACACAGGTCCTTCTTTGGGTCCACTATTTGTATTCGTGCACCTCTGAAATGGATTTGATGTTCAAGTTGTTTGCTTCTGCTAGTCATTGATTTGTGGTAAGTGAATTGTATAACATAATTGCTCAGCATAACACAACTATGCGTATTTTCATTTGTTGTAATTCTTACCAGATTGTCTGTTTCATCACGTGGCAGTGTAGTATCAGATGACAGTATCCCATGACAGTCATGGGACTGTTGTACTGCGCAGTAATGCACATGTCTGTCTATATTTTCATATTGTTCAAATTTACAAAATTTGTGGCTTGATTTTATTATGTGACATTATAAACAGTATCTTGTCACTATTACATTACATAAAAGGAAATTCATATACACATATGAACAGTATGTACGATATTATGTAATAGAATAGGACATGATACTATTGTAATGTCACATGATAAAATCAAACCACTAATTTGGTAAAAACTGTAGTGAGGGTGGGGGAGGGGAAATTCCTATACAACTGTACCTTTCTTTACTGTATTTCTTTTATTGCAAGTTGAGTACATATGTATCCCTCTGACTGTACTATAGTGTGCACATATTCTGTAATCTGTTCTTTAAATAATGATCTTAGACTTCGGGTCGTAGTTTCCTTGATCAATTGTTGTGTGTTAGCCTACTGGATCTCGGTGTGCAAGAGAAATGATGCTGTGCACTTACTGCTGTAACATATTTTCAAGTTTTCAATGTTGTTTTCTGCTTGGTTGAGCCTTTATTACTGCGTTATGTATCTTTTCATTACGTTTCTAGTTATCAGTGACGTATACTTTTCCGAATAAATAGTATGTGCACCATGTGACGTCGTGAGAGATATTTTTCGTCAGTACACTTACCTTTTCTGTCTAATAATCCTCATGGAAACTAAATTTATGTTGATATTGTCAGCCTTCATTTTGTTTCCCAACTTGTGTTGATATCCTCAGTCTTCATTTGGTTTTCCATGCTATGCTCTGTGAAGATGGTCCACGATCGAAACTGATAGTACTGGAAGACAACACTGTGTGAATCATCTATCTGTTGACAGTTGCCTGAAAAAAAATTTTTTTTTAGGATTACTATACTATCCTCTCTTACGAATCTCTACAGTAGCCTACGGCAGTTTTACTAGTAGTGACACAAAAGTGACGGGAAATATAAGTACAGACGATAAGACACTGGACCTTTACACTGTCTCTCTACGAACTGACTATAACACAGTGACACAAGAACCACTACTTTTACACGCGACACACCTTCCGGAAGACGAGAACCTTATTTGTGAAATCGTTATTAGCTGCCGTGTTTACATGCAATTGTCTGAAGTTTTGCTAGACAGGTCATATATGGGGTCCGGTGATCAACTGTTCTGATTCCTCATTTAGTCGGAACATTGGCTGTTTCTCTTCAATTAAATGTTATGAGGTAGGCAATTTCATGCTCAATCTAAAATTTCTCCTTCACTGGAAAATTTGTGATACTGTCAGAAATTTTTTTCTCACAGGACGTAATCTGACAACAGAAGGAAGTACAAAATCAGATGTGCGTTTACATGGGAGCGAAAATCGTTTGTGGAAGTTGAAAATCCAATTTTCAGATCTGATTATGGAACGTTTTCGTGACCAGCCGGAAGCGATACTGGGATAACTGTTCACGAAGTTCAGTTTTGGGAGTACCATGTAAACGTAGTCACTTAATGATGTCTATCGCAACTATAACCAAAAAGCACTTTGGGGAGTACTACAGCAGGCATACATATTGCAACTACACTTAGAAAATACTTCTTTTCAATTAGTCCGCATCTTCACGCGATTGATACCGAGATATGGTTCATGCCATTCGAAGGCAACCCTAATTTCTGATTAAGCCATATGATATCTTCTTTTCGTTACTCCGTTGCGGTTGGAAGGCTTTGTTTTAATGGAATATTAATATCGACATCAACTACTTGATTAAATTAATGAATATGAGTTGTCTGCAAATCTTGCCTTTTATACGTCTTGCTTGACAAACATTAAGCTTTCTCGCAGTACTTCCAAGACACACGCTTCGTTAATGTTGTAAGTACAATAGGAATAACTCAATAAATGTGTCACCTCTCGACGGTTTATTGGCGCAATGTTGTTGTTGTTGTGGTCTTCAGTCCTGAGACTGGTTTGATGCAGCTCTGCATGCTACTCTATCCAGTGCAAGCTTCTTCATCTCCCAGTACCTACTGCAACCTACAGCCTTCTGAATCTGCTTAGTGTATTGGCGCAATAATAGTAAAATAATTCTGTTGAAACGCCAAGTTGTAGATGAACACTTTATGGAAAATTGCATGAATTGATGGTTGATATAACAATGTCAGAAAGTGCAAGTGAAATGAAGTATTCCAGTGGAAATCATGAGTCCGTTGACATACTAAGCCTAGTAAACGCTGAAGTCCAAGTCTCCCAATAGCACTCAGATTCTTATTACAGAGTGCAGCCAAATCAACATCAAACAGCAGGTCCAACACAGCGTAACACCTCGAGTTGTGGAGTAGGACATAGCACTGTGAGGACTGGCTTATAGAATTTTCCTTTTCTTTATTAAGTTTCGATTCCCCCCGAAGAAGGCGGGCTGGCAGCAGCTTAGTACGCCGCTCTTCAGCCTACAGAATTTGTTTTAAAAGATGAAAATAATAAATAATAAAAACTGGCCATAAAATCGGTGACTTAAATGGTAAGATGGCGGAAAATTGTGGAACTTAAAACATAAAACAAAGGGCTGATGATGCTAATAAAATACACAGGAAGCAGAAAAATAATAGACAGACAATTTAAAAAACACGGAGACTGTCTGGTCTCTGTTCTCAAGAGATATAAAATTCATACCCAGCGACAGCATGATTTCTGTTCGCAACACTTTGGAAAGACGCACAACACTGAACATTCACTTGAACACTGCACTAAAAAGTTGGCACAAATAAGACATACCACAGCCGAGGGCAGAAGAGGGGAACCTGGACAGATGATGGGAAAGAAAAGGGTGGAAGGAGAGCAAAAAACGAAGTAGGGGGGAGGAGGGAAGGAGCCGATGGAGGACGAGAACCCATAAGGGGGTGGGGGGGTCTGGTCAGACGCGTCAGGAAGCGGGGAAAGGCAGAGGAGGGAAATGCAAAACGACTCGGCGGGGGGGGGGGGGGGGGAGGTTATAGACGTCAGTAGCGGGGTTAAATAAGGCTCCACAGTTAAGGGAGCCGGCGGCTGGTGTCGCTGTATATTCTGTCCAACCTATCACTGTGTATTACGGGTGGCCAATCGCTGTAGTTTGAGGCGCGCGCTAGTGAAATCGGCCAGCGATGTTAGCACGGAGAAGTGCGGCCAACGATGCATTCATCGGCCGCGCTTAATGGAGCTCGCCACTGTTCGATGCGGAGATTTAATAGTAGTGGATACCACAGTTTGCTATTCTCTTCTCAATAACGGATAGGGTCTGTTTGGTGCATGCACACACGAGTAAGATTTTCTACATCAAACTGCAAATGGTTTCACAATGACACTACTTTCGTTGTACATGATCAAGGACGATACTATGCCTTGTTAATGTTTCAAGGTGAACTTATTAAATGTTAATATATTTAGTAATTTTGCTAGGCTTCGCCCTGAATGACTGATACATATCAGGAGTTTCACAGACACAGCTCGTACATGTTTAGTTCATTAGATTCTCATTATAGGAATATTGACAAAACGAAGTTACTTTTTCAGTTGACCTATGACTAACTTAAAAGTATAAAACAATAATATACTGTTACGAAGCCTTTCGTAACGGAGTCTTTACATGAAAGTTTCGCGGTAACTGCTGCATCCTGAGACATAACGCTTGGTACCAGAAAAAGGTTCATGGGATGATATGTCTGCAACACAACTTTCATGACCGGAATGGCCGAGCGGTTCTAGGCGCTACAGTCTGGAACCGCGCGACTGCTCCGGTCGCAGGTTCGAATCCTGCCTCGGGCATGGATGTGTCTGATGTCCTTAGGTTAGTTAGGTTTACGTAGATCTAAGTTCTAAGGGACTGATGACCTCAGAAGTTAAGTCCCATAGTGCTCAGAGCCATTTGAACCATCTGAACGACTTTCATGGGGTACGAAACATGGACAGTGGTCAAGACTGAAATGAAAGATGCTCGTCATCGCTGTACGCACTAATAATTCAAACTGAATTTTCACATGTGGAGTATCAGTTCTTTGACGTTACTCAGTTCAACACTTCGAAATTCAAATTTTGTCTCCCTTTAACACATCTATCGAATGCGTCTACAAGTCTTACACACATGTATTAGAAATATCTCTATTTACATGCCTGAATTGTAAGGAATTTTTTTTTTTTTACGCGACGTACATTCTGGAGTCCAATCTCTGCTCTGGAACAGTGCCGCAGCTTCTAAAGGTGCAGGTACTGCGTAATAGGTATCTCGGTGTGAAAGATAGATAGTACGTTATATAGCGGCGTTCCTGGCGCCCTTAAACTTTTATGAGAGGTGTGAGATTAACGCCAGGTGTTATGAGGCCACCGGCTCATAAACGGCCTTTTTATGAGGGGCCCTAAGGCCGAGATACGTCCGTACCAAGCCCGACCTCAGAACAGGAAACCTGGTGGGAAGATTTAATCTCTGTAGGTAGCAGGAAGACCTCTCAAATCCTTAAAGGTTTGCACGAGGCTGGATAGATTCTAAAATGACGATTTGAGGACAGAGTTTAATATACACACATCAAAAAAAGTTATCTATCACCCCAGTTCCGAGAGTTCCGGAACCTGTACAGAGAATTGGAATAGGGATCAACATAAACATCGTTTCCTCCCTTTTTATTGTTCATGAAATCCACACATTGCATGTTGTACCAACATACAGCAAGAACTTCAGAGGTGGTGGTCCAGATGGCTGTACGCACCGGTATCTTTAATACCCAGTAGTACGTCCTCTTGCATTGATGCATGCCTGTATTCGTCGTGGCATACTATCCACGAGTTCATCAAGGCACTGTTGATCCAGATTGTCCCACTCCTCAACAGAGATTCGGCTTAGATCCCTCAGAGTGGTTGGTGGGTCACGTCGTCCATAAACAGTCCTTTTTAATCTATCCTAGGCATTGTAGGTAGGGTTCATACATGGAGAACATGTTGGCGACTCTAGTCAAGCAATGTCGTTATCCTGAAGGAAGTCATTCACAAGATGTGCACAATTGGGGCGCGAATTGTTGTCCATGAAGACGAATGCCTCACTAATATGCTGCCGAGAAGGTTACACTATGATCGGAGGATATCATTCACATACCGTACAGCCCTTACGGTGCCTTGCATGACCACCAGCGGCGTACGTCGGCTCCACATAATGCCACCCCAAAACAGCACGGGACCTCCACCTTGGTGCACTCGTTGAACAGTGCGTCTAAGGCGTTCAGCCTGACCAGGTTGCCTCCAAACACGTCTCCGACAATTGTCCGGTTGAAAGAATATGCGACACTCATTGGTGAGGATAACGAGATGCCAAATCTGAGCGGTCCATTCGGTATTTTGTTGGGTCCATCTGTAGCGCGCTGCATGGTGTCGTGGTTGCTAAGACGGACCTCGCTATGGACGTCGGGAGTGAAGTTGCGCATCATGCAGCCTATTGCGCACAGTTTGAGTCGTAACATGACGTCCTGTGCTGCACGAAAGGCATTATCAATACAGCGGCCATGCTGCTAGGGTTCCTAGGAGCCATAATCAGTAGGTAGCTGTCATCCACTGCAATAGTAGCCCTTGAGCGGCCTGAGCGAAGCATGTAATCGACAGTTCTCCTCCATGTCGGAACAACATCGCTTTGGTTAACTCCGAGACGCCTGGACACTTCCCTTGTTGGGAGCCCTTCCTGGTACAAACTAACAACGCGGCCGCGATCGAACCGCGGTATTGACCGTCTAGGCATGGTTGAACTACAGACAACACGAGCCGTGTACCTCCTTCCTGGTGGAATGACTGGAACTGATCGACTGTTGAACCCCCTCCGTCTAGTGGGCGCTGCTAATTCATGGTTTTCTACAGCTTTAGGTGGATTTAGTGACATCTCTGAACAGTCAAAGGAACTGTGACTGTGATACAATATCCACAGTCAACGCCTATCTTCAGGAGTTCTGGGAACCGGGCTGATGCAGATCTTTTGATATGTGTAGTTAACACAGAAAACACAATCGACGCAAATAAGTAGTGTAGCATCGGAAGAGAACGCAAGTAGTACAAATACCAGACGGAGTTTTATCACTTACACCAAATGGTATGAGAGAGAGAGAGTAAGGTAAAAGAAATGTTGGCAACAACTTTCTCTGTTATTAGGGCAGAAGACTTGCCTGTTACTTGAAAAAATATGAAGAAGGAATGAAAGATGAGAAAATGGACAGACCGTAATTAGTTGCATAATGCCTCATTCTCTAGAAAATTCATTTACCCTAATTTTTTTCAATACCATCTCCATGCGTTCAACATTTCAGTAGGTAGAAAGGAAGTTGTCCATGTTTTCGGAAAACTTTATGCCGTACATTAGTGATTCGGGTAGAGGGAGAAAGAAGTCACAGTATACATTTTAACCACGTGCGATAGAATGAAATGACTTTACATAAAAAACTATTACTGTATTACTCTTCTAGTATTGATTGTAAAATCCGTCAGACATAAATGTTAACAGCCTCTGTTATGATAAGGTTCAAAGTAGTGGAAGTAGTTTGAATGGTCTCCGTTTATTTATCAGCATAACTGTTGACTCTAAATCAGATTCAGACTTCACTTTAGGAAGTATAATAAGGCTCACTCTTTCTCCATAATTATAAGGAGATTCTGGTTACTCTTACTCCTCATTTAGGGCTTCCTCGCAACCGATGAAAATTAAAGCACTACATCGATACAAAGCCCATTGTTATACTTCATACCATAACACATCGGGAGGCTCGGCATAAGTTTAAATAGTGTAAATGATCATGTGGCCAAGTGATCACCTGATCTTGTTATATTACACTGAATGAACCTCAGTGTATCAATCAAAACTGAATAGTTCCACGTGTGGGATTCTGAGATAAAAGGAAAATAATTAAATTTAATACCTAACTCAAAATCAAGTACCTAAAAGCTGAAGCTGTAAAATTAAATCAAACATCGTTCTCTGACGTTAAACATAGACTATACAAGCATACAGGTCCATTGTTGTTTAATAAGTATGCTCGTACCCAAAAATTTACTCGACCTATTGTGAACCAAGCAAGCCACCTGTCAGATTAGACACAGCGTCTGCTGCCGTTCTTGACCAGGACAAAACATATTTGTGATAGCCTTAATTGCACGCTGCATAACGAAGGTTCGACAAACTGTCCACTTCAAATTTAAAGTATCTGACACGTGAAAAATGCACTCAATGAATGGGTGCTTATATGACTCCTATTTTACTAACAGAAAATAGAAACTTTACGGAGCGATGCAGAGCAAACACTACGTTTATCCGTACGTACACGGTAGTGCACGCTACCTATGCGTTTTAAAAATATGTATGAAATACAGAATGGGGAAAGAAAGGGAAGGGGATGGATAGGTGGGAATTCGTGGATTCCATTCGCACAGGGCACTGTCGTAGTTCAACAGCGAAAGTTGAAGATTTGTGCGAAACCGGGACTTGAACCCGCATTTACCACTTCGCATAAGCGAAGCTTACGCTATCTTATGCTTGATCATCCAATTACGTCTGCACACATATCGTAGGTCATCCCGCCGATCACCAATCGTGGTTTCGTCAGGATCAGTCAGTGGGTATTTTCTCCTACCTGCTGACCGTCTTTCTGGAAGAGATCTACGATTTCCCGGGTATGTACGGTTATACGCCTCGCCAACTAACAGCGGTGTCGTAGATCTCCTCAGAAAGGGCCTCGAAGCAGGCTAAGTACGATATCTCCACAACGCTAGAGGAATGACTGTAACGGTGTTAGGCATCCTGCTTACCGATGTGCACCACTCTTCCGGAACGAATCGGCGTTGCAGACGATTACTAAAATGTGAGGGTGAGTTCGTAGGAGACCAAACTCATTAGGTCATCGGTCCCTATACTTACACACTACTTAAACTAACTTAAACTAACTTACGTTAAGAACAACAAATACTCCCATGCCCGAGGGAGGACTCGAACCTCCGGCGAGAGGGGCCGCGCCGTCCGTGACATGACGCCTCAAACCACGCGGTCATACCGCGCGGCCAAACGATTACTCTTCTTCGTGGAAGGAGCATCCTTGCTCTTCCAGAGCAGGCAAGACAGCTTGGTGCTAGGAGGCGATTTCAGTAGCGTCCAGGGGCCCAAGGATTAGCTGCACGTGCACTCCACCGTGCCACAAATTTCATGCACTCGTCAGTGATCTCCAGCTGGTAGATATATGGATATATGTCCACGAAAATCGGTACGGATTCACTCATTTTCTGGGTCACTCGTCTTGTGGCACTGATATGATACATGTCTCCCGTGCTCTCGTAGCAACAACGACCGACGAATCACGAGGTCTTATATTTGCCGTCACCCTTCGTCACCAACGCGTGTGGTGCCACCGACAACCATGGAGGTTAAATCTCGCTCATCTCACTTCTCTCGATTTTCGACGCGCAGTTTGTTATCTATGTTATCGACACTATAAACATCCTCTTGTCGCTTTACGAGGTTTAAAAATACCCTCTATTGCTGTTGGATTAAATTTCCTACATAGTTAGTAATTATATGTGATATTTGTTTGAGTGCAAAAGACTTTTAGTGTTAAAATTTGCGCATCATGGTCAGGAAGGCTATTCACCCTTTTACTAACAGAATGCCCATCTAGTAATGACGAATGACTAAAAATACTGTCTATGGCTGTGCTACTGTTCCCCTGCACCCTAGTTGGAAGAAACACAGTCTACATCAGACCACATGAAATTAGGAGATCTACCATCATCGTTTTCCTTGCACCCTCATAAACAAAGTTTGTATTGAAGTCACCACACATAACAAATTTCTTGTACTTCCTATAAAGTGAATCAAGAAACCTCTCTGGCTTGAGCAGAAATGCTCTGAAGTCAGAGTTAGGGGACCTATAAACAACAACAATTAGAAATTTAGTTTCACTAAACTCAACTGCCCCCGGCACAACATTCAAAAATCTGGTCAGTGCAGTGCTGTGACACGTCTATGGACTCAAATGGAATACTGTCTTTTTTTCACTTAAATTGCCACTCCTCCACCGCATAGGGAACTCCTCGAAAAATAGCCAGCTAATCTGTATCCTGGTAATGGAAGCCCCTAAACTGTCAAATTATTGAAGTGGTGTTCCGATATGCCAATAATTTCAGAGTCAACATCTATAAGCCGTTCATCAACTTTACCTCTAATACCTCTAATATTTTAATGAAATATGCTGATTCCTTCTCTACTTGGAAATATGACGTCATCTGAAGTTAAGCCCTTAGTTCTTAGTTAGAGGGACTTCATTTAAGCAGCTATAGCTATCAGCTGACTTCAATTTTAAAAAGTGCAGCTCTAACACAAACTACTAGAGGAATTTTTCCATGAGCGATCCCACCACCACCACCACCACCACCACCACCACCACCCCCCACTAAACTGTCACCTATAAGCCTTGCATACCTCCCCTTCCCGTACCTGTTGAGGTGCAGCCCATTCCTAGTGAAACTCGGTCTACTGATAAACTGGCACCACTGATATGTGACCCATGCCACCTGGCATCAGTGTCCTCTCCAGCCCCATATTTATTGTTATGTTATTGTTGTTATTGTTATGTTCTTTAATTATGTATTTTGTACCTTTGTAATTGTATTCTTATGTTATAAAATTGTAATTGACACCAGTTCATCATATTATTAACTTGTAAGTTCCATTTCATTGCACAAGTTTCTGTTGGTCATAGTATATGAACAATATGTGAGAAGTAGGGACTGTTAGCCGCGTTAAGGTGAAGCCGATCATGACGCTGTAACAGTTGCACGAAATGCACATTAGTGCCACCAGTTTGAGTAGCTATCTTTACCAGGTCACCACATACATCATATTCCTCGTTCCTAACAATACTATTCCCTGCTCCACCCAATGTCACCACCTGATCCACCTTCGAAAAATTCATACACAACTCCCCTATGATGTCAGTCAGTTGAGCCAACCCTGCACTAGGCTTCACAGTGCTGGTGACCTGGTACTTACTCCCAACTGCTGCCCCACACCTCTACCATGCGAACTATGCAGCAGCAAAACCTTCTTCTTTCTGATAGACTTTGCAACTGACCTAGGCCTCCTAACTGCTTATGACTGCTGCATGTTACCTCTCCGCTCAACTCTGAAAATTGATCAAATTAGTTGCATATACGAAAAGTGTGTCTGAATACCTCCTCCTCTCAGCTGCCTTCTTGCCAATTGCCACTTCCCATTCCCTAGAACCCTTCACCCAGCTCAACATATCTAGTTCCTCCTTTCCGTGTTGTAATTGCACCTGAAGGGCACAGATGTTGCACTTCTGCTCCTCTATCAACTTATTTCTGTTAAAAATTCTGCATTGCCAGAAGAGGATTTCGCTAGAATGTCCACTGGCTTCCCCATTGCATTCCCCACAATGAAAATACTTTGAACGTCTCACACCGTAACCCACTATTCACAAACCTATGACAGAGCCCACACTTCTCACTCGTGGTAAAATTTTACAGTTACTGAAAAGAACTACATGTCTACCTAAGTTCAGTTACGCCATTAGAACTATTTATAGAAGTAACAACAGCGGTATCGAAATTTACTCTGTTCTAAGAAAGCAATTTTAATATTAAGTATTAATACAACTGAACCACAACTAATACCAGCACCAACAGAACTACACAAAATTATTAGCTAAAACCAAAAATTCAAGCGGCCACTGGAACAGTCAACGAAGTTAAAACACTGAATGAAAATTTTACTGAAATAAGAAACAATAAGAAACATCAGATGAAGACAAAAACATGAAGTTTACTAAACGACTTCACCGCGCAGAAAACTCTCCAACATAAACACAGTGAGACAACTTTCCAAAAGTTTATTAAATCGTTATTTCGCCACAAACTATTAAAGTTAATAACAGTATATCAGTGCACAAATTACTTTGCCAACAATTAGCCTTATAACCTGGGGACTCGGGTGACCAGCGGAAGGTATTAAAATGAAAAGTATGTTCCTGGAGCCACTCTGTAGCAATTCTGGAGGTGTCGGATGTTGCAAAATGTAAACACACTAGTGTGGCGTGAGGCTTGGACGAATGACGTAAGCACACTCATGAAAATCAGATCACTCAAGTCAATAACACAAGAAGGAAGATTGAGATTAATGAAAATCCACTAATAAGTTACTTTTACAGCAAATATTAACACAAATAAACTTTAAAATAAGTAATTGAAGACTAAAACTTTATAAAATATTGATGAGCAGTTTCAACAGCCGTCCACCGCCCTTAACCATGTTCTCAAAGTTGCAATGACAGTGTGTTGAGAAGTGTCTTCACGTGCATGAGAAAAGCTTCGAAAGACTGCCAAAACTTTCATAAAACTGTAAGGACTACAAATAAGTAAATTGTTTCTAATAATACTTTTACTCTTTTAAGATACGAATCAGAAGCCAGGAGATTTAGATGAACAGCAACCTATGATCAAAGTATACAGAAATCATTTAAAGCAAACGATTTTGTGTTAAGCTTATGCTATGTTTACTTACATTTAGGAGCAAAAAAAAAAAAAAAGTGTCACAACACGACGTAGTAAGGACTCGACTAATGTCTCAAGTAGTGCTGGAGGATACTGACATAATCCCAGATATGCTCAATAATGTTCATGTCTGGGGACTCCGGTGACCAGCGGAAGGTATTAAACTCAAAAGTATGTTCCTGGAGACACTCTGCAGCAATTCTGGAGGTGTCGGACGTCGCGTTGTCCTGCTGGAATTGGCCGTCAAAATACACAATTGACATGAATGGATGCAGGTTATCAGACAGGATGTTTACGTACGTGTCACCGATCAGAGTTGTACCTAGACGTATCAGGGGTGCCATATTACTCCAGATGCACACGCTCCATACCATTAAAGAGCCTCCACCAGCTTGAATAGTCACCTGCTGACATGCAGGGTCCATGGATTCACGAGGTTGTCTCCCTACCCGTATACGACCAACCGCTCGATAAAATTTGAAATGCCCGAGCGGTTCTAGGCGCTACAGTCTGGAACCGCGCGACAGCTACGGTCGCAGGTTCGAATCCTGCTTCGGGCATGGATGTGTGTGATGTCCTTAGGTTAGTTAGGTTTAAGTAGTTCTAAGTTCTAGGGGACTGATAACCACAACAGTTACGTCTCATAGCGCTCAGAGCCCTTTGAATCATTTTTGAAAATTTGAAACGAGACTTGTCCGACCAGGCAACATGTTTCCAGTCATCAACAGTCCAATGAGCTTTGTGTCGTACATTCATAAAGGGTACACGAGTGGGTTTTCGGCTCCGAAAGCCCACATAGATGATGCTTCGTTAAATGGTTCGCACACTGACGTTTGTTGATGAACCAGCGGTGAAATCTGACAGAGGTGTGTGTTTGTCGAAACGTGTATCACAAGCTCCTTAAGCTAACGCCTTGCTCACTGCTGTAATGTTTTTCATTAAATTGCTATTCATTTAAAGCGGCTAGTCTATCTTCATTCAACTTAATTCTCCCTTAATAATCTCTAAGTGGTTTACAATTGTTCTATGCATTCCTCTCTGTAATATGACGTGAGCATCTTCATATTGTTTCTCTGCGGGGTGAAACCCAATTCCCGAGCTCTAGCGTCACAGCGCAGTTCTTTGCATACGAACAATACAAAAATGTTTCTGACAAAGTCTAATGCATAGTTTTAGTAAGGGATTAGCGTTAAAGAAAGATGATTTGACAACAATGTAATCATATCTTCTACAAATATCTTCATTCTACACAACGTAGTTTTCCCGTCCTGCAATTGATGTGGGTTGAGTTTTAGTTTAGAATACTCAAGTTCGAGAGTTCGACTGTAGAACTCGGTCTGTCTATTTTCTAACTTTAATCTGCTAAGTAATTACGCAGCATCTACTGTTTCTTATATTCTATGTATCCTACTACACAAATTTTTTAATGTTGAAGATTAGAATCGCTGGCCAAAAGTTTCAGAAGTATTCGTGAAGTTTATTAATCACCTGCAAAGAAATTATCTGTCACTCTACTAAAGTAGCTGAAAACCTTACTAATGTCTAGATGTGGGACATACAAACCACACTGAGTAAGGGCGACCAGAAGTAGTATTCAAAATACGCTATCAGCGACAGCTTGTCTTATTTTGTACCCTTATTTCTGTGGTAGTATAACATCATTACACGCATTTTGCGTAAGATCTGCTTTTATTGCTGTTTAACGATTAAGGAGGCGGAAACCATATCACCAACTTATGATCAGAACAGAAGAAAACGAATTGTACCTGAACCCAGTATCGAACTCTCGAATGACAGTATTCTCAAGCAAAACTCTACGCATTAGTTTAACTTAGCAGTATTGGACGAAGATACTCGACAGACACATGTTTGCAGCGTTGACAAATTGCGTTTCCTTGACATTAATTTTCTACCAAAAATAAGTTCAGAAAGAAATTTTATTAATCACATTTTTGAGCTCTTAAAAGGAAGGAAAAGTGCTTTGGCGTCCGAGTGCGTGAATTTAGTTCACTTTGTACATTAAAAAGACAATAGCCCTTGAGCCATCTTCCTCGTTGGCAGGTCCCAACGCGCGTGACGACTGGCTTCCGGCACTTACCCCGTCTGACAGTCCCACGAGTACAGAGCGTGGCTCACTCATTCTGACAGGTGACGGACCACGCCCACCTCAGGCGAGAACGTTCTCAGTGTTGTCACACCACGCCTCTGAATTACTTTCGTGTACCCCTATAATTCGACCTGGCAGAGGTCCCAAACACTCGAGGAACATTCCAGAAGATGAAAGAAAAGGGAAGCTTTAAATAAGTCCTAAACGAATTTTCACTCTACAGAGATGTTTATGCCGATCTGAAACTTCCTGACAGACTAAAATTGTGTTCCGGGCTGGAACTCGAAACTCTACGCCTTTCGCTAGTTAGTGCTCTACCGATTGAACGATCCAAGTACGGCTCACGCCCTGCCCTCACGCTTTAGTAACAGCAATGACCTGTCCGATACCTTATAAACAACACAAAAATTTTCCTATATAAAATGGTTCAAATGGCTCTGAGCACTATGGGACTTAACATCTATGGTCATCAGTCCCCTAGAACTTAGAACTACTTAAACCTAACTAACCTAAGGACATCACACAACACCCAGCCATCACGAGGCAGAGAAAATCACTGACCCCGCCGGGAATCGAACCCGGGAACCCGGGCGTTTCCTATATACCTTGCGGGACTGTCAGTAGAGAAATGTACAGGTCCAGCACAATATTCCATCCAGAAGTATTTTAGTGTGTACCAGGTGTCGAAATATGAAACCAGAATTTGCCTGCATTAATAACAGGTCTGTTGTTTAAAACTAATAAACAACATTTTCTTCAAAATAATATCCATTGCTGTTTATACATTTCTCCCACCCCACCGCAGGCTATGAATACCACGCCAAAATAAAAAAAATTAAAAAAAAAAAACAGTTCATCTTTTAAAGCGAACCAGGCTGAGAGCCATTTTGGTACATCTTTATAAGAATTGAAGCGTTGGTCACTGTGATCGTGTCCCAATGATGCAAACAGATTATAATCGCTCGGAGCCAAGTCTGTATAATAAGCCACATGATATAGTATTTCCCAGCTGAACTCCTCGATCGTTTCCCTGACCCGTTTTGGTGTGTGAGGTGGAGCGTTATCATGTAGCAATATCACTTTGTGTTGCCTTTTTCCGTATTCCGATCGCTTTTATGGAATCGATTTAAATCGATTGTTTTCAGTTGGTAGCGATCAGTGTTAACGGTTTCACCAGATTTTAGCAGCTCATCAAAGATGACACACTTTTGATCCCACCACAGATCATTGTCTTCTTTCCAAAACGATTTGGTCTTGCCGTTTATGTCGATAGTTTGCCTGGATTCACCCATTATTCATGACGCATAGAATTCTCAAAATATATCCGTTTTTCATCACTGGTCACTATTCGTTGAAGTAAGTCCTTTGTATCTGGTGAGCAGCACTTCACAAGTGGTCTTTCGATTATCTTGCTGTCTAACATTCAGTTCATGCGGAACGCGTTTTCCTACTTTCTGCACCTTTCCCATAGCTTTCAACCGAACAGAAACGACTTTCTGCATCACATTCAATTGTTCCGTGAGTTCTTATTGAGTGTATCATCTTCATCCAATAAGGCCTGCAGTTCCTCGTCTTCGAACCTCTTCGGTGGTTTCCCGCGGTCGTCATTTCTGACGTCAACATTGCCACTTCTGAATGTTTTGAACCACTCGAAACACTGAGCATGTTGACCGAAAGCTTCGACAAGCATCCGATGCGATTCTGCAGCAGTTGTCTTCAAACGGTAACAGAAAACCGACGGTGTCCGCAAGTCGTATTTCGTTGGCACCAAAATCGACATGTTTACGGGTTTCGAAGAGATACCGATGTATGGAGTTCGGGTTACTGTGCGTTGACATTCGTCGTCAGACGTTACAGGAAGCGAATGGCATTGCAGATGCAATCTCAAGGGCCCTACACTGACGGCTAGCACCGTCTATAGCGAAATTCCGGTTTCATTGTTCCACACCTCATATGTGGCCTCTTTTACAGGAGCCTTAAAATTTCCTACGTCTCACCCCGTAAACAATAGTCGGTAATTAGCATTTCCTACAAATTGTCCTGTCGTGATTGTTCCCTTTCGAGTCATTTCGCAATGTTATCTGTAGATATTAGATCGACTTTGTCTGATTCAAGCATCATATCGTCAATACTGAAATGTCTTCCAGTTCATCCGTATTAATTTATGTTAATACACATTTAAAGCTAGCTGCGTTCTTCTCACCAAACAGCAGTTCGGCCCAAGGCATTCTCAATCCCCATACCGTTAACCAACGGTGAAATTTCCCAGTGCACAAAAGCATCATCAGAGGAAAGTAAAACGTCGCAAAAGTCGCTAAAAAGTGGAATAATCCCGTTACTATTGCCCACGTGCAGAACAGATCTGTTGGACAGGGATATCTGCTGATGCCACCGTTGTGTGCGGGACGCGCTCACGCTTGACATATGGCAAAGGGATTCGGATGGTTTGTACAGATTCTCAAGTGAGTGAGATGCATTTAGTACGCCAATACTCCAATTTCGGCCGGCCGGTGTGGTCATGCGGTTCTAGGCGCTTCCGCCTGGAACTGCGCGACCGCTATGGTCGCAGGTTTGAATCCTGCCGCGGGCATGGATGTGTGTGATGTCGTTAGGTTAGTTAGGTTCAAGTAATTCTAAGTTCTAGGGGACTGATGACCACAGCTGTTAAGTCCCATAGTGGTCATAGCCATTTGAACCATTTGAACTCCATTTTCGTTATCCTCTCTACCTTATAAACTAGATATGTTTTCATTTCTAAGCAAAATTTTTTTCATGAAAGCCAACCGTTCTATTTCACGTTTCTTCACTCCAAACTATTTTTGGGCGTTAGGAAACAAGGAAGACAAATATTCATAACACAGCGGTAGCACTTGTTTCATCGGAAGGACGCGTTAACCATGATGAAGAAAAACTATGTTGACCGCAAACATTAAACAACTGTCGTAAACTAACTACACCAACGCTGACTAAATATTCAGTTACTATTTCAGTCTTTTAGTCAGAAAAAACAGTTACTATAATTTTTCTGTGCTCTACTAGAACATCGCTTCCGAGATGTGCAGTGAGTGACAGCAGCTCCATTCTGATCTTCAACACTTTGAGATCCAACAAAGGGAAAAGAATTAAAATTTTTCACAAAATTAACGTTTATTGTCATCATAAGCAGAAAGTACAACAATAAATTGTCAAAGATTAAACAACCAATCCTTTTTATGGATGTGGTTTGACTTTGGAACCACTGAAACATACAGTTATCAACTTTATATCATTTCCTGTGGACCTCTGCCTCAGAAACACTTCCACGGGCCTTTCACAGCTTACATCAATATTTGGTCCAACCTCTTCAGAGAAGCTACGCACAGCCACTAGTTTGTACGTTGTAAACCATCCCATTTTTCAGTTTATCATGACAGGCTCATCTTCATTGTTATCAAAATCGTCACAAACTGCACTTCAATGAGTGCTTCAGGACGTGGCAAAGGGGTTGAAATTCTTGTTGTACTTGCCTCAAGGAGAACATTCGTCCTCATCTTCACTTAACTGCATTAGATGTCCCTGAATGTAAACCCTCGAAATTTGTTCTTCTTAAAGTCAGAGGTTTACGTCAAGAATTGTGTCTCCTAAGCAAAATCAGGCTTAAATTTTTATAAATGTACATACAATTCCAAAATTAATTACAAAATTACATACAGCCTCAGTGGTCTCCCGTCGCAACCACTCATAAAAGCGGTAGTAATAACTGACATTAACATTACAATAACTTAAGATATGCTTACTTTCACTGTCAATGATCTCAGTATGATCACTACGCCAAACCCACATGTCAAATAAATTATGTAACAAAAAAATTGCAGACACAAATCTGCTACAATCGCTTTGCAGACAGATCGCGTTGACTGTTGCTTTGAACGTTGTAAGCGACTGCTGAATGGCACTACATTCGTAGACGTAGTACCTTAATGTGACGCTTGAAGTATCTACCTAGCACGAGCATTGGTGGTTCACTCGAAAGGCTTTGGTACTTAAAAAAGCTTAATAAAGTGGTGGTTTGAGAGAGAACCAACTGGAGGTGAAATGGTTAGTGTGCCAACAGCTTAGTGTAAAATTACGTGGAGGAATGAATGAGGGTCGCTAGGCGCATTTATTAATGTGAAAGCATGTTAAACATAGGTCTCAATAGCTTCATCAGTTAATTACATATGGTTGCACTTAGTATACTACAGCTATTAAACACTGTGTTGGCTTGCATCCCATAAAACTTGAGACTGATAACTTTTGTTATTCATTTGATATAATTACCAAAGAAATAAGATATTTGCAGCTTCACGCTTTCTGCAGCAAGATCCCTCTGGCGGAATGACATAAAATTTCCCTACAGACTGGAGCCAGGGTCTCAGCACACTTGCGTCGTCCGCAGTCTCAAGCACTTTGCTGCCGTGTCCTACCCAGTTTGGGGCAGGCCTGTCGTTGTTGTTCGCCAGGTAACGGTAAAGACAGTTCGTTCTGGACACGTCCGCTAGTGTTGAACGCCAGTAGCGCAGTAGCGGCTGCCGGGAGGGCCTCTCGATGGCTGGTTTAGAACAGCGATGCTTTTAGCTGGCGGTTAATGGTTGCTCCGTCACAGTAATATGCATTGTCTCCGTCATTTTGCTTTTTCATTCACGTCTAGTTGTTCTGTCCAGGTTGTGACTTAAGTCCAGTTCTCGCATTACGATTTAAAGGAAACATGCACCGTCTAACATTGTACGAACGCCATCTGCATATGGAAGTAAGCCCCACCTGTCACCGAGCGAGGTGGCGCAGTTGTTAGACACTGGACTCGCATTCGGGAGGACGACGGTTCAATCCCGCGTCCGGCCATCCTGATTTAGGTTTTCCGTGATTTCCCTAAATTGCTCCAGGAAAATGCTAGGATGGTTCCTTTCAAAGGGCACGGCCGACTTCCTTCCCCGTCCTTCCCTAATCCGTTGAGACCGATGACCTCGCTGTCTGGTCTCCTTCCCAAAAACAACCCAACCCACCTGTCATCATATTCGAACGATGACGCGTACTCCAACGTGTAAGCTTGTGACAGACCTCCTTTAACAGAGCATAGAGGGCAGATAGTTGATATGATCCCCCGGTTATTGTATAATCTTGATCACACCTGTGTGTGTCTGAAGGTGCGCGTGGTCAGACGCGTGCGCTTGTGTGTGTGTGTGTGTGTGTGTGTGTGTGTGTGTGTGTGTGTGTGTGTGTGTGTCCACCAATCGTTATCCACTCAGTGTATAGCGATTCTTATCATTAATATCCTTTAACTCTGTATTTTAATCCCACTCTTGAACGTTTCTTTTATTCCCGTCATTGCTTCTTCAGTGTGTTAGATAGAACTGCAGGGGCGAAAGACTACATCGTTGTCTTACACCCTTTCTAATCCGAGTACTTCGTTTTTGGTCTTTCGGTCTCACTGTTCCACCATGTTTCTTGTGCATATTGCATATTACTCTTCTTTCCCTATAGCTTACTACTATTTTTCACAGAATGCCGAAAATCTCGCACCATTATACAATGTCAAATGCTTTTTATGGGTCGACGTATTCTTTGGGCATGTCGACTTTTTTTCTGATTTACTTCCATTGCCAAGCCCAACGTGAAAACTGTATCTCGGAGGACTTTGCCTTTCCTAAAGCCAAACTGATCGTCATCTAACTGTTCCTCAGTTTTCTGTTCCATTCTCCTGCATATTATTTGGGTCTGCATCTTCGATGATGAGATATTAAGCTGATAGTGACATATTTTTCGCACTTATCTGTCCTGGATATCTTGGGAAATGTATGAATGATATTTATCCAAAAGTCTGATGGTACGTCACCAATCTCATGGATTACACACACTCACTTGAAAAGTTGTTTAATTGCCAGTGATTGCCAGTGATTTTAGATATTCCGACGGAATGTTACCTATCCTTCTGCCTTATTTGACCTGAGGCACCGGATTCCATAAATTATGCTTTTATTAGTACACAAAAGTTGTTGATTAGCCTGTTGGGAGATCTATTCTCCCTGTGATCCCAATGCCAAAGTAAAGGACACCAACACTTCGAGAGGAAGGACTGGGCAAATATTTAACATAGCTTGTTGCTTAGCAATCCTTATAACAAATTTATTGCACATTAAAACTCTTATATATCATGTTAAAAGGTCCAAGCGTGAATTCATCATTTCTTTACAAGAATACAAGCTTATTAAAGAAACGCATACATGTATCTTTTCTTTAGAAAAATATAAACTTCAAAAAACATCAATCACAAGTGTCTCTGTTTTTAGAACAAATAAACTTCAAGAGATACAATTTTAGCTAAACCTCGTTTTAATCTTTAACCTCGTTCCAAGATTTTTCAGTCACAAGAAGGAAGATTCACAACTGGTCAAACCGACGATGGGTATTGGTGACACACAGCCTGCAGGTGACACACGGAAGACAAGTACAAACGCGCTCGTCAAAATTATTAAATCATTGCACGTAGAAGGTACTAAAACCACCTTGAAGAATGTAAAAGTAGGCCTCAGAAGATAATCGCTACAAGCTGCTAGGACACAACCATAATCGTTTGGCGTGCAAAAATGATACCACATGTAAGGCAAATAAAAATGCGTGAGCAGTGAAATTCAGAATTTATTAAAGAATTAAACGTAGAAATATTAAAACCACCTTGACAAATCCAAAAGCAGACTTCTGAAAATAAGTTCCATAAGGCACTAAGTACTAAAACTGTATCTGTATGAACGGTTGTAGACTAACCAGATACTCTCTAAAATATCAGGTATTTCAGTTACCTTTAGAAAGCAGCTGTTGGAACACTTCAACCAGTGACGGGCAGATGTTGAAACCTTCGGAGTATTAAACAGAATATACTGCTGGCCATTCTGCAAGGTGACTGTGGCATATTAAAGCACAAGTTATGCTACTAAGTACAAACAGAACAAGACAGAACGGACCTCTCTTCTTATTCCTACATACACTAGGTGATCAAAACTATGCGGCCACCTTGCTGAAAGAGACAAGTTCATGGCGCCCTCCATCGGTAATGCTGGAATTCAATATGGTGTTGGCCCACCCTTATATTGATAACAGCTTACACTCTCGCAGGCATACGTTCAGTCCGGTGCTGGAAGGTTTCCTGGGGAATGGCAGCCCATTCTTCACGGAGTGCTGCACTGAGGAGAAATGCACGTAATTGCAAAAAAAAACAGAATAGGTCCGAATTACGAAGATAGCGTACAAACATATCCTAAAGTAAAATAAAAGCGATGTCGGCGTTCTAAAATGTCCCAAAGGTGTTCCATAGGATTCATGTCAGGACTCTGCGCAAGCTAGTCCATTACAAGGTTGTGTTTGTCGTGTAACCACTCAGCCACAGGACGTGCAGTATGAACAGGTGCTCCATCGTGTTGAAAAATGCAATCGCCATCCCCGAATTGCTCTCCAACAGTGGGAAGCAAGATGGTGCTTAAAACATCAATGTAGGCCTGTGCTGTGATAGTGCCACGCAAAACAACAAGGGGTGCAAGCCCCTTCCATGAAAACCACGACCACACCATAACACCACAGCCTCTGAGTTTTACTGTTGGCACTACACACTACACACTAAAGGATTACGCTCATCGGGCATTCGCCATACCCACATCCTGCCTTCGGATCGTCACGTAGTGTATCATGATACGTCACTCCACAAAACGTCCAATATTTACAGTCCTTACACCAAGCGATGCGTCGTTTGGCATTTACTGGTGTGATGTGTGGCTTATGAGCAGCAGTTCGATCATGAAATCCTAGTTTTCTCAACTCCCGCCTAACAGTGATAGTACCTGCAGTGGATCCTGGTGCAGTTTGGAATTCCTGTGTGATGGTCTGGATAGATGTCTGCCTATTACACGTTACGATTCTCTTCAAATATCGGCGATCTCTGTCGGTCAACAAACGAGGTCGGCCTGTGCGCTTTTACGCTATACGTGTCCCCTCGTGTTTCCACTTCACTACCACATCGGAAACAGTGGACCTTGGGATGTTTAGGGGTGTGGAAATCTCACGTACAGATGTGTGACACAAGTGACACCCAATCACCTGTCACGTTCGATGTCCGTGAGTTCCACGGAGCGCCCCATGCTGCTCTCTCTCGATGTCTAATGACTAGTGAGGTCGCTGATATGGAGTACATGGCAGTAGGTGGCAGCACATTACACCTAATATGAGAAAGGAATGTTTTTTGGGGAGTCCGGATACTTCGGATACTTCTGATCACATAGTGTAGTTGTAAGGTCAGATCCCACTTACAGCAGAGCCCAGCCCCCTAGACCTTAAAATCAAAATTCAAGCCATAGTCAACAAATTTTAACTTAAAACACGGTGTCAACAATTTTCTTAAGAGTAACGGACACTAATAGGCAAACCATTTGTTTTACGAGAGAGAGATAGAGAGCTGAGTACTTTTCTTACCGACTAAGCTTTACTCTGTTGGGAACACGCCAGTGAAGTCTGTTTCAAATTTCCCTATGATAGGCTCCCAAGCGCTCTTCTCTGCGATTTCGTAGATGTAATCGACGTGTTCCAGATCTGTTTCGATGTTTTGTGTATGTCTTCCCTTACCGGCGTAGTTCTCTACAACAGTGCGATCCGGCCACTTAGTCATTTTTTCTCTATATTTTGGCTTTGGGTTACAAGGGCCATGATGCGCACAACACTATAATGTACCGAAGAAACGTAAAAACAAAAAAGAGAAGTAGGTCAAAATTACTAAGATAGCGTACAAACATACTCTTAAAGTAAAATAAAAGCGAAATGGGACTAACACAAGACAGTTGGCTGCAGAGATGACAATGATATTGGGGCATAATTACAAATAGCATTACGCAACAACAATATGAGAAACATGCATATGCTTTTATATTGAAATACAACGCCTGAAAGGGCAAACACCGTACATCATACAATACGTAGAACGATAGCTGAAGAACAAAATTGCAAATAACATCATATAAAAATGTGAGAAGTGTAAGATACAGACAGACGCGCTGAAAATGAAAGACGAATTCAAAATGACAAAAGCAATACAACCAACGGAATGTACAATAGTGCCAGCACAATAGTGACATGAAATGTACAACAGAGCAATAATGAAAAATTAATGTGCAAATAGAGGTCTGTACGCAGATTGAAACACACAATTTCGCACCCGATTACGAACCGAGCTGATGCCATTTGAAAATGAAGACCTCGGCAACGCATAAATTAAATTCGGATGCTGGTGGCTTTGAAATAGTCCGTGAGCAAGACACATTTATCAGAACTGGAGAGTAAAACAGGGTCACTGGTGGGGAGGGGACAGCCTCTCGCCACCAATTTCTGTTACAAGTCTGACTGTGCTGTCGTGTACCTGCAACATGCCAATATGATGTGTCAAAGATCTGCTATTGCCGTTGTGTCTTTATCGCAGTGTCTAGATGTGATAGTCTTCAACCGACATACGAGGGTTATTCGGAAAGTAAGGAACAATCGGTCGCGAAATGGTAAAATACAGTTAATATCTGTTGAATCTTTGCTCACATGACTTAAGCACTGTGTGTAGTATTCCCGTCGATCGCATCATGTCGCTCTTTTCAGTTCTGAGCTCACAGTGAGAACGTAAAGATGGCTAGAAATTAGCGACTCCCGCCAAGTATGAGGACCTGGTGAAAGAATTCGCCTGGAGCTATACAATCCACATAATTGCCACAGGCCAATTCACGGCCGAATGCTGCAGGGGCAATGAAGATGCTTCTGCAGCGTTTTCGATGGGAAATGTTTGATCACCCACAATACAGCACTTACACCGTATAGTGTATGGACATCTTCAAACATCCCCGACGCACGTAACTTAGCGAGATCGCACTGTAAGACCTGCACTGCGGTTAAAAAGGGCCATTTCGGCTTAAATGAACCGCTGGCTGTTGCTGTTGTGGTCTTCAGTCCTGAGACTGGTTTGATGCAGCTCTCCATGCTACTCTATCCTGTGCAAGCTTCTTCAACTCCCAGTACCCACTGCAACCTACATCCTTTTGAATCTGCTTAGTGTATTCATCTCTTGGTCTCCCTCTACGATTTTTATCCTCCACACTGCCCTCCAATGCTAAATTTGTGATCCCTTGATGCCTCAAAACATGTCCTACCAACCGATCCCTTCTTCTAGTCAAGTTGTGCCCCAAACTTCTCTTCTCCCCAATCCTATTCAGTACCTCCTTATTAGTTACGTGATCTACCCATCTTATCTTCAGCATTCTTCTGTAGCACCACATTTCGAAAGCTTCTATTCTCTTCTTGTACAAACTAGTTATCGTCCATGTTTCACTTCCATACATGGCTACACTCCATATAAATACTTTCAGAAACGACTTCCTGACACTTAAATCTATACTCGATATTAACAAATTTCTCTTCTTGAGAAACGCTTTCCTTGCCATTGCCAGTCTACTTTTTATATCCTCTCTACATTGACCATCATAGGTTATTTTACTCCCTAAATAGCAAAACTTCCTTACTACTTTGTGTCTCATTTCCTAATCTAATTCCCTCAGCATCACCCGACTTAATTCGACTACATTCCATTATCCTCGTTTTGCTTTTGTTGATGTTCATCTTATATCCTCCTTTCAAGACACTGTCCATTCCGTTCAACTACTCTTCCAAGTCCTTTGCTGTCTCTGACAGAATTACAATGTCATCGGCGAACCTCAAAGTTTTTACTTCTTCTCCATGAATTTTAATACCTACTCCGAATTTTTCTTTTGTTTCCTTTACTGCTTGCTCAATATACAGATTGAATAACATCGGGGAGAGGCTACAACCCTTCTCACTCCTTTCCCAACCACTGCTTCCCTTTCATACCCCTCGACTCTTATAACTGCCATCTGGTTTCTGTACAAATTGTAAATAGCCTTTCGCTCCCTGTATTTTACCCCTGCCACCTTCAGAATTTGAAAGAGAGTATTCCAGTCAACATTGTCAAAAGCTTTCTCTAAGTCTACAAATGCTAGAAACGTAGGTTTGCCTTTTCTTAATCTTTCTTCTAAGATAAGTCGTAAGGTCAGTATTGGCTCACGTGTTCCAACATTTCTACGGAATCCGAACTGATCTTCCCCGAGGTCGGCTTCTACCAGTTTTTCCATTCGTCTGTAAAGAATTAGCGTTAGTATTTTGCTGCTGTGACTTATTAAACTGATAGTTCGGTAATTTTCACATCTGTCAACACCTGCTTTCTTTGGGATTGGAATTATTATATTCTTCTTGAAGTCTGAGGGTATTTCGCCTGTCTCATACATCGTGCTCAATAGATGGTAGAGTTTTGTCATGACTGGCTCTCCCGAGGCCATCAGTAGTTTTAATGGAATGTTGTCTGTTCCTGGGGCCTTGTTTCGACTCAGGTCTTTCAGTGCTCTGTCAAACTCTTCACGCAGTATCTTATCTCCCATTTCGTCTTCATCTACATCCTCTTCCATTTCCATAATTTTGTCCTCAAGTATATCGCCTTGTATAAACCCTCTATATTCTCCTTCCACCTTTCTGCCTTCCCTTCTTTGCTTAGAACTGGGTTGCCATCTGAGCTCTTGATATTCATACAAGTGGTTCTCTTCCCTCCAAAGGTCTCTTTAATTTTCCTGTAGGCAGTATCTATCTTACCCCTAGTGAGACAAGCCTCTACATCCTTACATTTGTCCTCTAGCCATCCCTGCTTAACCATTTTGCACTTCCTGTCGATATCTTTTTTGAGACGTTTGTATTCCTTTTTGCCTGCTTCATTTACTGCAATTTTATATTTCCTCCTCTCATCAATTAAATTCAATATTTCTTCTGTTACCCAAGGATTTCTATTAGACCTCGTCTTTTTACCTACTTGATCGTCTGCTGCCTTCACTACTTCATCCCTCAGCGCTACCCATTCTTCTTCTACTGTATTTCTTTTACCCGCTCCTGTCAATTGTTCCCTTATGCTCTCCCTGAAACTCTCTACAACCTCTGGATCTTTCAGTTTATCCAGGTCCCATCTCCTTAAATTCCCACCTTTTTGCAGTTTCTTCAGTTTCAATCTGCAGCTCATAACCAATAGATTTTGGTCAGAATCCACATCTGCCCCAGGAAATGTCTTACAATTCAAAACCTGGTTCCTAAATCTCTGTCTTACCATTATATAATCTATCTGATACCTTTTAGTATCTCCAGGATTCTTCCAGGTATACAACCTTCTTTTATGATTCTTGAGCCAAGTGTTAGCTATGACTAAGTTATGCACTTTGCAAAATTCTACAAGGCGGCTTCCTCTTTTATTCCTTCCCCCCAGTCCATATTCACCTACTATGTTTCCTTCTCTCCCTTTTCCTACTGACGAATTCCAGTCACCCATGACTATTAAATTTTCGTCTCCCTTCACTACCTGAATAATTTCTTTTATCTCGTCATACATTTCACCTATTTCTTCATCATCTGCAGAGCTAGTTGGCATATAAACTTGTACTACCGTATTAGGCATGGTCTTTGTGTCAATCTTGGCCACAATAATGCGTTCACTATGCTGTTTGTAGTAGCTAACACGCACTCCAATTTTTTTATTCATTATTAAACCTACTCCTGCATTACCCCTATTTGATTTTGTATTTATAACCCTGTAATCACCTGACCAAAAGTCTTGTTCCTCCTGCCACCGAACTTCACTAATTCCCACTATATCTAACTTTAACCTATCCATTTCCCTTTTTAAATTTTCTAACCTACCTGACCGATTAAGGGATCTGACATTCCACGCTCCGATCCGTAGAACGCCAGTTTTCTTTCTCCTGATAACGACGTCCTCCTGAGCAGTCCCCGCCCGGAGATCCGAATGGGGGGCTATTTTACTTCCGGAATATTTTACCCAAGAGGACGCCATCATCATTTAATCATACAGTAGGGCTGCATGTCCTCGGGAAAAATTACGGCTGTAGTTTCCCCTTGCTTTCAGCCGTTCGCAGTACCAGCACAGCAAGGCCGTTTTGGTTAGTGTTGCAAGGCAAGATCAGTCAGTCATCCAGACCGTTGCCCCTGCAACTACTGAAAAGGCTGCTGCCCCTCTTCAGGAACCGCATGTTTGTCTGGCCTCTCAACAGATACCCCTCCGTTGTGGTTGCACCTACGGTACGGCCATCTGTATCGCTGAGGCACGCAAGCCTCCCCACCAACGGCAAGGTCCATGGTTCATGGGGGGAATCGCTGGCTATGAAAACAATATTTTGACACAGACAACGAGCTGGAGTCGAGAGCAGAAAACTGTCTTCTATAAAGAGGGAATTGAAAAGTTTGTACAACGATATGACAGATGTCTAAGTCTGAGCGGTGACTGTGTAGAAAAGTAACTGTAACGTGTAGCTAACCGTTGCAACTGAAACAGTTTTTATTTTCTCTGTGGTTTCCATTTCGCGAACTATCGTTCCTTACTTTCCGAATAGCCCCCGTAAGTGGCCGTGGTAACACTAGTGTTTCAGCTTTAGGCGAATGATAGAAGTCCCATGACGCCTACGAAGCTGCATTATGGCGAACCATGATCGAAAAGAGAACTGATGTTTGTTTGTATGACAGCCACATGGTAACCCTTACAGTGCTTAGAGACATTCCATTCAGAGGTCCAAGCGTGATAAGCAGCCTTCCGTATCGTCGGTATGAGATTCGTGTAAGGGATCGGCGCTGGGCGTAACTGGCCTTCTGTAATACTGCTCTTGGCAAGGCGGTCAACAGTTTCATTATGCAGAATGTCATGATGTACTTTAATGCACCACTTCCTCTTCGCAGCAGCTGTTGCGTCAGGGACACGTGCGTTACAAGGTTGCGCTCGCGTGCTTGAAACAGTGTTGTGGCTGTCTATACGCTACGATTACACTCCTTGCGTACTCGCGAGTGGAGCCACTATTTGTGGTCGTCACTCGCGGCGAAGCACACCACAGTGGTAGAGAGCCTGTATAGGGAGAGAGCGGCCAACCGGACGATACGGCGGCAATTTCTCTGCCAAACTGCGGGCGGGACTTTTGAATGGCGAGTAGTGGAGTACACACTCGCCGAATCAAAAGCACAAGACAGTATGGTAAAATCATTCGTTAAATGACTTTGCTTACAGCTATAATATACTCATAGTAGCCTGCTACATACAGCACAGGAAAATTTGATACAGTGGCTGTACAAATTATTCGCTACTTGCATTTATCTCCTTTAAAGTTCGTTTACTAGACATATTGCAATGAAAGTAACGTAAATAATAAAAAAATAGTGTATAACATTTCTTTTGTATCGGAAGTGCATAACGCTAAAGATTTAACGTACCTGTAATACGTCATTAGAATGAAAGTCGTAAGCAGTTGTTTACTTGTGACATGCAAAAAGTGTGAGACGTATTAGTGCTTCTTGCTTGTGACATGCAAAAAATGTGAGACGTATTAGTACTTCTTGTCACGTCTTTAAACTTTTTGCATGTCACAAGTAAAGAACTGCTTACGACTTTCATATATATATATATATATATATAGTGTGTGTGTGTGTGTGTGTGTGTGTGTGTGTGTGTGTGTGTGTATATATATATATATACACCTCTCGTAGATAACAAACGAAAAAGATTACATAAATCAGGTAATGTTAAATGTAGGCTACTGTAATAACGACCAAATATAACAAGAAAACTACCGTATCCCTACTACCCCACAGTAAGTAGGCCTATTAAAAACTGTCTTCAAGATTACCTACAATTATTTACTACGAATAAAGTTTCAGCAACCACGAAACTGCGGAAAACGTGCTTACAACTTGCCTGCGTCAACAGTCAGGCAATAACACTGAAACCAAAATAATGCCTAGTGTTGTGATTCGAAACGAAATAAACTATGACGCTATAAAGTCGAATGAGCATGGCACAACAATTACAAGAACTTTCTGTTTCCAGCAAGGCCTGTCAGATATTGGCTTCAGGAAAGCTTGTGATGCTACCAGTATGCACGAACTGTTAAAGAAATAAGAGCTTAAAAATGAAGTAAATTGTAATAGGCCTACCTGTTTTGCGTGACAAAAAATATTTAAAACAACTGACATCTTAAAATCGGGGTTGACTGCGACTGCCCACTGCTTTCGTCTTTCTTCATTGCGTGGAAATGCTAACATGTGAAAGCCACCTTCGCCTCTATTGGAACAACCAAATGCAGCACAACCTGGCATCGTTTACGAATGTCTGCAGAACGAATTACAGATGTGAAAAACAGTACTGTACAATTACTAACGTGTTTACTCCAAACATGTAGGCCTACCGACTTCATCACAAAACGCTTCATTTTTCAACTCGTAGTTAAGATCGCAAACGCTAATTACGTACTGAAAACGATATACAACTAAATCGAACATGCATGCACAACGCATAACAAGCCTTTCAATAATTCAAATACCTTTTAATCGTTTCCAAAAGTCCTCTGCACTTCAATTCAACTCAAAAGCATGGCGAACATAGGAAGCGCGAGAGACGTTTGGCAGAAAAATGGCGCAAAGCTAAGCAACCAATCACGAGCAATTTCACCTATGACCATTCTCTCTGTATACAGGCTCTCTACACAGTGGCGGCAAGCAGCGCCTCCGTTCAGTGGCTGTGGCTGCGTGTGAAACCGCTCATGCACCAACAAGATTCGCTATCGACAGTGCTGCTAAGAAGTGCTGCCAAATGGCTACGTCTGAAGGGACCTTTAGTTTACGCCAGGGGGCGGACCTCTTTCCAACTTAGGCTACTAGTTGGAACAGTCCCAATCTTGGCACAGTTACACGTGTCCACTAAATAACGTACGATATTCACTTTAATTGCACTGAAAGCGGAGAGCTAATAAGCTGCTGTATTCAGGCAACTGTGAGGTATGGCCATATTTTGAGACACGAGCTCCAGAAGAAGGAGACATCGAAATTAATCCTGGTGCTACAGTAGCTCAGGTCTTTCCACTCTGTTTCGTATTTTACATGTGCGTCGACAAGATGCAATTCATGTATATGTATGGCAAGTAGCTGCAAGAGGTCTATGGTAAGAATTATGGTTACAGCCCTGTGTTGGTTACCTCTCGTTCTAATCTCCGTTTAATTATGTCACTGCGAATTGGCCGACTCCTTGTTACTACGGATCTGTATCTGAAAAAAGTTAGTGAGTTTGTGTACATTCACGTCTGGGTTGATTTTATTCATCAGAAAAACATTACGGGCCATAAAAAGCCTGGTTCATAGTCTTTTATGAACTCACAATTTAAAGTATGCAGTTGTGGAAGTGTTTCACAATTTGTGATGACTGTTACTTCAGTCACTATAGCAATACAGTTAACTTAGCAGCTCATCTCAAGTAATTGCAGGATCGTTAGATATCTTAAATGTTAATTGCAACTGGCGAATATTTGGTTCTGTGGTTAAAGCAGAAAACACTTTGATGCCTTGAGATAGTCAAACAATAATGTTACTTTTTTATGAACTTCATTCAAGAGCGCATGAGAAGTGGAAGATGAAAATATACTAGTTGGTTTCGTTTCATAGTTTTTGGCAACAGGGGCTGTAAACGTGTTTCATATTAAATTCGACAATGCAGTTTCGCCTGGTTAGCCACATTACCACCGGGAAAGGGACGGAATAGACTGATTTCGTAATTAGGACAATCACCAGTGTATTTTCGTAAGAAAAATTCACTGCTAATAATAATATCTTTCCCATGTTACTGGTCCATTAATTAATGTGACCGCCATCAGCTCCCATCTTTTGATTTTTGTGTAACTATCATGCCCATTATTCCCCACATCTTCTCCTACACATGAGTATTCAGGCCCTTATAAGTCCTATACTCTTGACATACGTTGCTCTTCACAAAGCCATATGAACAAAATGTGAGTTTGTTTCCCACCAATATCATCCTTCTTCTTGTAAATCTGCTCCAAATGTTTCCTTCCTATATTTTCTTCATGACCGCTTCATTTAATATTCGATCGGTCCAGTTAATTTTTTGCATTCTTTGCAGTATTTGCCTACATTTCTTAAGGTCTCTCCCCTGTTTCATTGCATTGCTGTATTTCAGGGTCACGTCCTCAAACTTTCTAGTTCAGTGTTGCTGCTGGACATCAGTGGAGTTTGAATGTCTTATCTTGGTATTGACATCACAGAAACTTTTTTCAGTATTTCAGACTATTTTACCTTATAGTCTTCGAGTTTGAGACTTCTTTACGTGATTGGGGCAGAAAGAATTCACATATGTTTCTACGCCATCTAACAAGTGAAGTATAAGTTCAGGGAACCGGAGTTGCTAATTCAAGCTGAAATTCGTCAAGTTATACAACAAGTAACAACAAATAAGTCAAAATTAGGGATTTTTTATTGTTAGTGAAAATATGTTACATAAAAAAACTATATGGTGCAAAACAGGTAAAAAACGTTTATAGTAGATGACCTGCTGATCGATCGGGCGAATTACTTAATTTTTAATCACTATAAAATTTTTTATCCATTGGCTACCATAATTCATCCCCCCACACCTTACGGCAGCCTTCCCATCTCTAAATGTCGACTAAAACGGAAATATTGGATAATCTGCCTGCTCCTACAATAATTCTTCTGCATTGCTTCTTTCAGTATCAAGCACCAGTTCGTGAACGTCGCAGCATATCTCCTACAACTGTATCAGCGTCGACTACTAATAAATTATTTCAACAGTTCACATTCTAGTCATTCCCTTTTCTTAGCGTCTATCTGTTACGCTACGTTTTATAACGAACTCAGATGCTGCTAAATAGTTTTTCCCAAGGTCTACGATTCACTTACGTAGAGTTCTGTGAGGCTGACATTCTGTCACAGGAGCTTGTTTCCGAGTTACGCGGATCTGACACTAGAATTGTGTTCCGACGAGTCTCGATTTTGTCCCTTTTATAGTGACGCAAGGCGTCGAGTGTCCCGACGTCAACGTGGTGTTTCAACCAGAAATATTTTTGTCTTTGGTTTTCCTACCGTCCAAGGCTCCGCAGTAGTGGGAGAGGCTCTGCCGAACGTTTTACAATGAGAACATCCTTTCACACTCTGCCCAGGCTTAGGACTGGCTATTCACACAGTACACAGGCTAGTGTATTTTTTCGACTTTTAATTTTTTAATTTTTTACCTTTTATTTCTCTTTCTATAACATTTGTGCATGAAAAAGATAAACCTTTATGCCTTTTATACGCATTTTAATACCTCACTCAATTTTTTTGCAAGAAAGCCGGAATGTCAAACATCTTAAATCCTGGGAGTCGTCATATACTTTTATAATGTCTCTTAACATTTTGTCAAGATCAGTGAACCTTTCTTCTCTGTTGTTAAAGGGGAAGAAAATCAAAAGTCTTCTAATTTCAGATACAGCATTTACTGCTTCCTTCTTCAGTCTATTTATCCAAAAGTATACGTGTGGATATTTTTTGTTTATTGAGGTGTTTAGCTTTCTATGCCAACATTCGGCTACATTTGTGATCCTGGGCGGCTGGTTAAAAACATTCCACAGTATGTTGGTAAACTACTAATTTCCATCCACTGACCGTACAGTCCGTGAACTTAATTTCCGCATTGGTCATTGCCTGCATTATTACCAGCCACGCTTCATGATCACAGTTTGATGGAAAATGTGCTACTGCAGCACACAGGCGGCAAAACCGTGAGACTTCTTCTCCATCTCTGCATTCCTCCGTTAATTGTTATTCTCTTACTATCTTCGAAAGACATTGGCTGAAGTGTGAATTGCAACCGGAAAGGGATGTTCGGGGAACACTGTTTTCATAGCTTTAATTGTAATTTCTAGGTCCAACACTACAGTGTTCAGTGACCACTCAGGAATTTTATTTTTCAATCGAGAAAAAAAGTCCTCCGAATGTATTTTGACTTTTGTCTGAGATTACAACAAACAATACAAGGAAAACTTTCGTCTGCTATTGTGCTTCCGACATCAGTGTGTATGGTGCACAGTTCAGTTGTTTGAATTGTTTCGAAAAATTGTCACATGTCCCGTCCATAAGAACAGTTCCCTCTCCACACAGGATTCTCTCAGCTTCGTTACAAGTCCAAATCTGGATGCTTTTGTCAAGGACAAAGCGATCGTCACTTTTCAAAAAAAAAAAAAAAAAAACTACCTTCAGTTAATTGTAAAATGTATTCGCACAGTCCAGTCTCCGAACTAATGCAGGTGTTCAGGGTCGTCCGAATAGCTTCTCATCTCGCATTACAAAAAGCGGTCTTGGATTTGTCTTAGTCTGGCATTTATACAACGAAATCTAAACATTAATCCTTCAAATCTTGAAATTACTCATTAAAAATTTAGAAAATCAGGCACTTTATTTTCTCGACGGACGCTTTTCCTGCAGTTAAGCAATCGATTCATAATCTGCTCATGTGATTCATCAGGTGCGCAATAATCTTGCTCTTCAGCCATTGTTCTGCCGTTTTCAAATTTTAAACGGACTCAGCACGTACTCAGTTCACAATTCACGTACAACCAGTTCATATACTCATGACATCATCTGTACACCCTGGGGCGATGGGTGCTATTGAGATGACAAGGGTTCCCTTTCATTCCAAGTCAATTACACGCAGCTCACGTCTACGCCTACGAAACGTAGGCTGTCGCTGAAGGCACTGCCTTACTGCCGGTGTCAACGCATCTGCTGTTGGTGAATGACTGCCGGTTGGGGAGGCTACGGTCGGAAAATGCACGATGCAAGTCTAGTCAAAGTCTTACGGTGCCCTCAGCACCTACAAACAGGTCGGAAAGGCCACCTATCTAGCTGCATGAGCTGTCTAAAGGCCTTAAATATCGGTTTTTTGTTTCGTTCCTCAGTCGTCAACAACCGAACCCTTGTATGATCACTTTGTTGGCAGTGCATCAGTCTGTCTGTCTGTCTGTCCGATTTCTAAGGCCTTTTTTTCTCAGGAACCAATAGAGACATCACGTTTAAATTTATGTCACACGCTAAGGCCTACTGTCCTTTGTCAGCGTGAAAAACTGAAGATCCTAATCCAATGCCAGCTTAAGGGATGATGAATGTGTCACATATTCTGATACTTTTAGATTTACTCATAAGGACCTAAAGAGAATTTCGTATTGAGCTGGAATCGTACAGTTTGACACGAAGCAAAGTTTCACGGTAGCAGCAAAGAAAAAAAAATCAAGAAACTGTTTATTCTAATTATGTCACATTGTCATTTATTGTCCATCTGTCTGTTCGTCTGTTAAGAACCAAATTTCTCAGGAACCGATAGAGGTATTAAGTTGAAATTTATGTCTATTACTAATGTCTAAGTTCTCTTGAACAGAAAATTTACGTGTCTAAGTCAGTACAATCAAAAGAAACGGTTATCTGTAAGTACTCCATGTTTCAGGGAAGGATAAAGGTATCGATTATGTATTTTCTGGCAGTGTAAATAATTTGTGCTTCTATTTGACTGTAGTAAGAAGATACAATTATGTGATGTATTTTGATACTCGAAAACTTACGAAGACCGAGAGGTCACTGGACCAAATCTTGGTCGAACAACAAATTTCTCAGTTTTCATTTTAAACTAGGCTTCACCTCTCATCGATGTGAAGTGTTGTCAGAAACAACACGTGCTGCACATTCCGCATTAAACTGTACGTCCCCTTTCCTCGGTTGGACAACTATGATAAGATTAGAGAAACACAGGTCGCTGAAGTGGCGACCGAAGAAAGACTTGCACCAAGCCGTTAAGCCACTCGAAATTATTATTACCATATACACACGGTGGTCAGAAACAGCCTGGAAGGCTTGTAAGGCTGTTACCGGGTGGATTGTGGTGAGAGATAATTATTAAGGAAAAATTCGATACGCTTTGTCGTGTCCGAGTCTGAATTGTAGTTAGTCATTCAGGCCGTTGCACGCGCAGATTGAATGTTCCTGGCAGACACGGTGTCACGAAAAGGTTCTCTAGAACCGAAAAAGAGAGTGATTCAAAAATTGGCCATCGGACGATGGTAAGGATAGAATTCGAGTCAAAGGCTGAGCAGTCTCCTGTGCTGTCATCAACATTAACAGAACAACTCAGAGGTGTACACGTTCCAGTTATAACACGCCAATGCTTGCACGTTAAACGGGCAGCCAAGCTGTCGCAGTTTGTCACCAGAACGGGCAGGCTGCCTTCCAAGTCAATCTACACCCAGCCCAACCAGGCTAAAGGAATCTTGCTTGCCGGACCGTCTTCCCGCGGTTTATTCCGTGTACGTTCATTGTAATATTATGAATAGAGTTCGCAAATTGATAAAAGTTCTTTTTTTATCCCAGTATTACGCGACGATTCGCAATGAAATACATATTCCTTTCTGATCATTGTAAGCCAGAAAATGATGTATTTTATGTGTCGCGCATGTACCTGTATTTTATTTCAATATGTACTGTTCTCGCTGCAACTTCACCCTCTTTCGTCCAGTATTGGCTATTCTCAATTCTAACCACTATCAGGTCACCTATAATACACGGTATTAGTTGTAAGTAGAACCATCCCTGAAAGTCGACAAGAACCCAAGAACCTGAAGTCTATTATACTACAATGCCAACTAAAGTAAGATTTTGAAAGTCTAATTTCTGTAACCATAGTGGGTTCCAGCCAAATAACCCAAGTTATACTAGTTTAATAACTTTTTCCTTGCTGTGTATTGCGGTTTCGCTGAATTCATTCCATTTGGCCAAAATAGTTAATTCTGAATTCCCCAAATGCATTTTAGCGAAAACAAAGTTCGCCATTCATGTTATGTTAATGTAAAAAGTACATATATGAAAGAAGCTTTTCTTACATACTAAACTTTCGTTGCACGGCCTTACGTACTACTATAATCCAATGAGCCGTTTTTTCTGTCGATGTTTCCACTAAAGTTAGAAAATTTATATACTGCTAAATGGACTTTTCTGTTATACTAAGCTTCCTTCACACTACGCTGTATATTATCATAAACCGCTGAGCCATATTTTTTTCCTAAGTCAATCAATATTTCCCTAAATTCAGATAGCATACATACCGCTAAATTGCCAGAAGCCTTTAGCACACGTTTCCTCACATTTGTTTGCCACAAAGTCTGTCCTCTCTCAAAACATTTATAGTTAGAAAATTATTGGCCAAGTTTACAAACACGTTATAACATTCTCGAAATTCCCGAAGCAGTGGTTAGTAACTTTATACGCAGTTTACATTGCGAGACACCTACTAATTGATCTGAAGTTGCCTCATTAACACACGACAACTTTTCCCCTGCCGGCCTTGCCTCTGTTTCATGAGTGGTATATATTTCCCAGTTATTACTTCCTCCGCAATCTCCTTTAAGTTTGGTTCGTTCGAATTGCTGCTCGCATCGTTGTGATAAATGATTTGCAATGAAACTACCTACACAAAAATACGCGTAGCTACTCACGTTCGATTGATAGCGCAACCTGCTGTCAGTTGTAGCATGCTGATCGGGTCCCGTGGACCCTGCCGGGCTTGCGGAAACCCAAGCTGACTTGCTTTAACCCTGCAGTAGTGTTGCGTGGAATTCTACCGGTATTGGTGTGTGGGGAATAGAACACCCCAAGTAGTTTTTTTTACATATCTTGAACATTTTAGCATTCAAATTAGTGGTTTAGTCAACTATAATCTGTTACTATTGATTAATAATATTATATCTTATTAACATACATTGGCAATAATAAAACAGAAGTTTATTTAGTAATTATTAGTCACATACTAGTTAAAAATTTTGAGACATTCTCACGTAATTTATCATCCAATGTAAAATTTTCACAAACAGAGCAAAGTTTCTTTCATTTAGTCACAAACTAGCCAAGAACGTCTGTAACAGATGCCAGTGTTTCTACTTCGTTCCTATCCGCTTGAGTATCTTGGTCACCAAAACACGGAAGGGCACTCGGAATCTTTGGAAGAACATAGTAACCCAAAAAGTCTTTATGTCGTTCCAATCAGATGCTCAAAGCTCTTTCTGATTCAATCTACTTACCTTGTTGGTTCCTGCTAAATACAAGAGCCCTATTTTGCACATTTTGTGATTTGTTGTAGGTTTTAGTACGTTTTCTTGTGAAAAATACTCTCTCTGTGTGCATTTATTTATAAGAAATCAATTTTGTTCTATAAGATCAGGACATATAAAGAGACTCTAATCGTGTAGCGCATTGTTTGGTGCCGGCCTTGTGGCCGAGCGTTTCCAGGCGCTACAGTCTGGAACCACGCGACCGCTACGTCGCAGGTTCGAATCCTGCCTCGGGCATGGATGTGTGTGATGTCGTTAGGTTAGTTAGGTTTAAGTAGTTCGAAGTTCCAGGGGACTAATGACCTCAGAAGTTAAGTCCCATAGTGCTCAGAGCCATTTGAACCATTGTTTGGTATCACATACCACTCCTGGAAGTTGGATAATAATATTGTGCGACCTTGTTCAAACATTAGGTTCTGGAATTTCTTTTCTCCATTTAGTTGTTCCGTCTTTCCTCAGGTAATAACTATCACTGACGTCATCTTCATCGCTTCCGTTTCCTTCCTGCTCCTATTATGTGTAGTGATAACTGATAATAATACCATCCTCTTGCCAGGTGATAGGGCCGAGCGGCTCTAGGCGCTACAGTCTGGAATCGCGCGACCGTTACGGTTGCAGATTCGAATCCTGCAACGGGCATGGATGTGTGTGATGTACTTAGGTTAGTTAGGTTTACGTAGTTCTAAGTTCTAGGGGACTGTGACCTGACATAGTCCCATAGCGCCCAGAGCCATTTGAAACATTTGAGCATCTTCTTCATCTCCACCATAGAAATTAACTGGCCACTCATTAACTACGTGATCGGTCAGTGCTCGCACATTGTCCGTAGATAACTATATTTGTTATTAATTTCACAGCCAAATATCATATCTTATGCAAAATAGGCACAAAAGTGCAATGAAATAGCTACCCTGGCGTTCTTCTTATGAGACGAGAGACGTGTGTGTAGGAGTTTCACAAACCTCATCATGCTCGAACGTATTTCAGCAACATTTCACGAAATCCTATTTGCAACTAAAGTTACAAAAAATGGGCTTGTGGCACACTATCGACATTTCGTAGCGTCTAACAGGAAGCAGAGAACAACGTTACATGCCATCTAGCTATTAACTATAGAAATTCGTCATATGGGATGCACCACGGCCCTACACACCATTGCCGGGTTAACCACTGTTCTTCGGTACAAGTGAACTGTTGTGCCGGCGTTGCAGCAGCTTGAGCTACTTCAAAGGCAGGCAGGCTGCTGCAAGGAGGATTTGTGCACCTCCGGAACAACTGATAATAACTTATCTGCCGGGCCGTTTGAATTTTCACGCAACGGCCTTATTGGCCAACTTCAATACTAATTAACTACGGCACGCGGCATCGTATCGAATTTTTTTCCAATCAGCTATTTCTCAGCACAACCTACCCTTCAACACCCTTACGAGCGTTTCAGACTGTAACGATATTGGCAAGAGCTCCCCTAACAGCTGGCAAAATTGTTGTTTATTAAAACACAGTCAATTTCATAGCCTAAAGCAGCATTATCAGCTGCAACAGCGTTTAAAGATAACTGGCATATCCACTGATCCACGACAAAATTTGCTATTCAGTGAATTTTGTCAATAATGTGGCTCTATTCTTTAGGACAACCTGCAGTTAGGTGTCCTAAGTGAATGAAGAGCCTCTTAGGTACCTTTCCCTCACCATAGTGTTGACAATGTTAAGAGAATAGTAAATTTTGATTAGGAGCGATGGGTATGTATATGACGTTTTGACGTTGTTCCATCTGATGGTGCTGCTTTAGGCCGCGAAACCGGTTCTGTTTTTCCCAGAATGAGATTTTTACTCTAAAGCGGAGTGTGCGCTGATTTGAAACTTCCTGGCAGATTAAAACTGTGCTCTGGACCGAGACTCGAACTCGGGACCTTTGCCTTTCGCGGGCAAGTGCTCTACCAACTGAGCTACCCACGACTCACGCGCCGTCCTCACAGCTTTACTTCTGCCAGTACCTCGTCTCCTACCTCCCAAACTTCACAGAAGCTCTCCTGCGAACCTTGCAGAACTAGCATCCCTGAAAGAAAGGATATTGCGGAGACATGGCTCAGCCACAGCTTGGGTGATGTTTCCAGAATGAGTCTCGATCCGGCACACAGTTTTAATCTGCCAGGAAGTTTCAGATCAGTGCACACTCCGCTGCAGAGTGAAAATCTCATTCTGCAAACATCACCCAGTCTGTGGCTAAGCCATGTCTTCGCAATATCCTTTCTTTCAGGAGTGCTAGTTCTGCAATGTTAGCAGGAGAGCTTCTGTAAGGTTTGGGAGGTAGGAGACGAGATACTGGCAGATGTAAAGCTGTGAGGACTGGGCGTGAGTCGTGCTTGGGTAGCTCAGTTGGTAGACCACTTGCCCGCGAAAGGCAAAGGTCCCGAGTTCGAGTCTCGGTCCGGCGCACAGTTTTAATCTTCCAGGAAGTTTCAGTTGTGTTTTAATAAACAACAGTTTTACCAGTTGTTAGCTGAATTCTTGAGAACACCATGCCTTTCAACAGCTGCCGATACCCGGAGTATAAAATAGTTTTCAGCTCATGTCTGACATCACTGTTTATGTACTTCAGTTTTTACGGAACACTCAGCGCCAGTCATACTCGCGCTTGTGCTGTTATATTTCCATGTGTGTGGCATAGCTGGGTGTGACAATTGGTATCCTCAATTGGCAGACCATAACCAGAGGCACTGTTGGTAATAGGCTGGGCACGAAGCGTGGCGTCGCATGTGGGACGGCGTTAATTGGCGCTGAGGGATTAGGAAGCCATCGTCATGCAGTGGCCGGCGTTACCTGCCGTGCTCCCAGGAGATGGGATCCGCGGCAGCAGGTGTTCGCACCCGGGCAGCGGGCATCGCATGCGGCAGGCGGCGAACGGCCACGCAGCGTCCCGGCGGCGCATGCGCACACGGCCGGCGTCCCGGCGGCCGCGGGGGCGTATGCCCGGGTGCGGCCTCCAGTCTCCCGCCGGCTTCTGGACAAGCGGTCGCCGTAGCCGCCGCCGCCGCCGCCGCCGTTGTCGCTGGCGTCCCGCGACTCGCGACTCGCGGTCCGCCGACAGTCGCCGGCGATCGCGAACGCGTCGCCAGAAGACTACGTCGGCCTGTTGTGACGTCACCTCGTGGGGACCCAGTCTGTCATTGTAAACAAATAACACTTCAAGCTACCAGTGAACCAAAGAAGCGCGTTCTGTGCCTCAGACAATTTTTTGATAAATCAACACTTTAATACCAAACGGAGCTGATATTTTACCCTTTAAACACGACCATTCCCGCCGTCAAGTACTGTGTGTGTAGAATGTCACTTCCAGCTTTTTAGGACAACTGCCGTTTTGCGTTATCTCGAGAAATAGTTCTTCTGGAGAGAGACTACGCTGTTATAATTCTACAAAAAGTGCTTTGAATGCTCATTCCTTCCGGTTTTGTAACGATATTAGATAAATCTATTAGGATAATCACGGACGAACTTCATATTCCTCCTTTAACATACTGAATCAGTGTATGTATGGATGCCTCAGTTCCTACTACCACAGCTGCGACAATGAAGCCAATCATCTTCATAAGGGCTGTGGCTCTCTTTATACCAGTAACACGAAAATGTACATAAATATCTGATCTTTTTAGTTACTACTCTAAACCTTTAAAATTGTAATAATCAGCTTTTTACTTACTAGAACTGGAGTGTTCGCTCTGGAGCCTAATTCTTGCTTCAGCTGTATTCTTAGCAGGGCCCTGTGTAGGTGTTGCCGTAATGCCTGCAGAAAGCTCTCTGCATAATCTATTCTGCAGTCCCATGGAAAAAGCACAGAAGATAGTCGTTTAGAGAAACTTATAAGATCTCTGAATAATATTTCATATCTTCTTTAAAGAAGACTGTCTGAAAGTAACTAGCAATGAGGGATGTGTCGCAAAGCGGTGTCAACGGTTTCGATAAAGAGAGAACAGTGACACGCTTCTGTGGCTTCTGTGGTATGTTATCGCCTGTGCAACATCAATTTCTTCATTTCTTCCGGGCTACATATGTCTGTACAATCTAAATAGAGGTTTGTGCAGAAGAATTATCACATGGTTGCGTGAGGCTTAGACACATCATTCTCTTAATCTTCATAAATATCGAGAGTAGTATACTGTAATAGAATTAGTAGTACGTTGGATGGTTAATAAGCATATCTTTTACATTTATCACTTTTCTCCAATTTTTGCTAAGAAGTAATCACGAACTTTTTCTTCAAATTTCCTAGATACCTCAGACAGCCGAGTATTAAATGGGCAATAATGTACACGAAGTGTGCCAATGTGATACTGCAGGTATAGCTCAAAATTTTATTTCGTTGTTGTAGAACGAGCGTAGGTTGACATTTGCATACATGAAAGTAAACTTCGGTCCTTACCATCAAGTGTTAGATCACATGAACTTTAAACATTTCATCTAGTACCACTGCTTCACATCAAATTAGAAGTGCAAGTATTTATAGACTCGGTGTAAGCCGCTGAATTTTCGATAATATTTTAAGTATCTGTGTAAATCGATTGTAATTTTCACATGCATAAGTTGCGCAAGCATTATTCCTCCGTTGTTAAGAAGATCGATGCTTGTGCAAAATAAAACTTTGACGCCAACGGAATTAATGAACGCGGAGCTGCCGAGGTCCAGCGTCGCGTGAGACTCATTCTCGGAGGCGGGATTCACCGGAGGAGCGACTGTGCAGCGGACGAGACAGCGACGTCCGCGCTGTGAACGCAGCGTCCTCAGGAGTTCGATATGTGCTTCGCTGGTTGCATCGCCCCCGCCGCAGTCTCCAGGCGCCGTTAACAATGAACACCGTTCAGAGCGGAGGTGGCCAGGGCGTCACCACCAAGAAGGACACGGGATTCGAGGTGAGCCTCCGTGGTTTCATACGTCCTTAGCTCGTGACTGCTAATTTTTTCTTCTTTCTAAACATGCACGAAGCGTGAAAATCTTCTATCTTTGTTGCTCCGCAGGTTTTTTCTTTTAAAAAAAAATTTGCTCTGCACTCCGAGCTCAATATAAAAATATTTAACCTGTCCTACTGATCATATCGTCCGTCGTCAGTGGCATCTGATACAGAAAATGAACAAATTAATTCATACTTCTTGATCGGGTGAGGTGGCACAGTAGTTAGCACACAGGACTCGCACTAGGGAGGACGACGGTTGAAACCCGTGTCCGGCTATCTTGATTAATGTTTTCGGTGATTTCCGTGCATCGCTTAAGGCAAATGCCGGGATGGTTCCTTTGAAAGGGCACGACCGTCTTCGTTCCCTGTCCTTCCCTAATCCGATGGGACCGATGACCTGCTGCTTGGCCGGCGGAGTGGCCGAGCGGTTCTAGGCGCTACAGTCTGGAACTGCGCGACTGCTACGGTCGCAGGTTCGAATCCTGCCTCGGGCATGGATGTGTGTGATGTCCTTAGGTTAGTTAGGTTTAAGTAGTTCTAAGTTCAAGGGGACTGATGACCACAGCAGTTAAGTCCCATAGTGCTCAGAGCCATTTGAACCATTTTGAACCTGCTGCTTGGTTCCCTCTCCCAAATCAACGAACCGACCAAACATACATATTGATATATGTAATAGTAGAACATTTTGCGTAGTACACAATAGGTTATTAACATATTCGAAACTGATTCGCTAACTGCGAATATCTTGGCGCAACGTGTGTTAGGTATAGATATTTTGCAGACAGTGTGACACACGAATGTTATTGTCGGAAGGGAGGCGTGCACGGATAGCCAAAAAGATTAAGACGACCGCTCGCGATGAGTGGGAAAATTGTGTTCGAGTCCTACACCGGGACAATTTTTCATATGTCATTGATAGCTAGGGTATCCGTACCCAACACTTCGATGCCAAGTTAATTTCGGTGTGCTGTCGATCATCATTAATGTTTGTTTATCCAGACAGACATTGATACAAACATGCAGGGGAATATTTACATCGTATTTTACATCCAACGAAATTACGTGTGTATTAAGATGTAATCATTATGATGTTAAAATTGATGTGGAGCTGGAAAACATAGAAATCGACTGATATTGAAAGTCTGATAACACTTACAGTCAGAAAACACCTACAATAGCATTTCCTGCAGAAATAATTAGCATTTCAACCATTTCTGCCCACGGGTTCAAGGCCAGCATCGAATTTTTAGAGTCATCAGTATTCTGACTGGTTTGATGTAGCCCACCACGAATTCTTTTCCTATGCCAATCTGATCATCTCAGATTAGCACTTGCAACTTACGCCCTCAATTATATGCTGGATGTTTTCCAACTCTGTCTTCCTCTACAGTTTTTTCCCTCTACAGCTCCTTCTAGTATCATGGAATCCTTCCCTGCTGTCTTAACAGATGTCCTATCATCCTGTCCCTTCGCCTTGTCACTGTTTTGCATACACTCATCTCCTCTATGATTCTGTGCAGAGCTGCTTCATTCCTTACCGTATCAGTCCACCTAATTCTCAACATTCGTCTGTAGCACGACATTTCAAATAATTCGATTCTCTTCTGTTTCTGTATTCCCATATACATGTTTCCCAATCATACAATGCTCTGTTCCAAACGTATATTCTCAGAAATTTCTACCTCAAATTAAGATTATGTTTGACACTAGTAGACTTCTGTTGGCTAAGAATGCACTTTTCGCCAGTGCTAGTCTGCTTTTGATGTCCTCCTTACTCCATCCGTCATCGGTTATTTTGCTTCATAGGTAGTGGAATTCCTCAATTTGATCTACTTCGTGACCATCAATCCTGATGGTTAAGTCTCTAGATGTTCTCATTTCTGCTACAGCTCATTATTTCCACCTGCTTTTGATTTACTCCCAGTCTGTATTCTGTACTCATTAGACTGTTCATCTTATTCAGCAGATCATGTAATTCGCCTTCACTTTCACACAGGATAGCAATGTTACTAGCGAATCGTATCACTCATAACCTTTCACTTTGAATTTTACCACCACTCCTGAACCTTTCTGTTATTTACATCACTGCTACACAGATTGAACAGTAGGGGAGAAAGGCTACATCCTTGTCTCACACTTTTTTCATTCCGAGCACTTCGTTCTCGGTCGTCCATTCTTATAATCCCCTCTTTACTCTTGTACGTATTATTACCCATATACCCTAAGGCTTACCCATATTTTTCGCAGAATTTCGAACATCTTGCTCCTTTTTACATTGTCGAACGCTTGATTTCTCATTAGTTTTTCTTATTCGCGGCAGCAGTTTGGATGCGTGAGTTGTTAAGCTGATTGTACGACAATTTTCGCATCTGTCAGACGTTGAAGCCGTATGAATGGTGTAGATGATGTTTTTCCGAAAGTCAGATGTGATGTCACCAGTCTCATACGTTCTACACACCAAAGTGAATAGTCGTTTTGTTGCAATTTCCACCAATGATATCGCGGCGCACAAGCACCTACTGGTGAAATGTGCCTGCGACTCTCGTTATCGTTATAAACCAATGGTAATGGATCCGTGTGAATTGAGCAGACATTCAGGATACGTTGCATACGTATGCCTGAACCGTACCGTCAAATTAGTGCGTTTGAAAGAGGGTGCAGTATTGTTATAAGAGAATGTGATACACGCACCTGGGAAATTGCTTCTCGTGTGGGACGGTGATTCGGCAGTGCAACAGGCGTGTGCAGAATGGTTCACGGAAGGCCGTAGAACATGACAATGTGGGTCAGATCGCACCAGCCAGACCACCCCCCGAGAAGATAGACATCTCATCCAAATGGCATTGCAGAAAGTTTTGAGTCCTCCTTGGCTCTGGCGCAACGGTCGAACAGTGTAACATATCGCACATTCTCACGGGTGACAAGTCTGCCGTCGTTTACTAGAAATATCATTACATAGTCGAACGAATCCAGGTTCTGTTTGTTTGAAAATTATGGCCGTATTTTAGTTCGCCGCAGACAAGGGTAGCGGCATCACAGCGACTGCATTCGCGCAAGACCTACAGCGCCAACTCAACGCCTTATGGTGGCGGCTGCTAGTGGGTACAATTATAAATAAGAGTAGGAGCATGTCCAGGGTACTGTAACCAGTGTGGCATAGGTGTGTAATATCTGCGATCTGTAGTCATACTCTTTCTGCGCAGCAATGTAGACGCAATTTTTCAGCAAGACAATGCACCACCACATGTTGCAGCACGAAAACGTGCCTTCTTGGTGTAACAGGCTGTCAGCGTTTTGCCCTGGAGTGCCACGTCACCAAACTTGTCGCCGAACTAAAATATAGAGAATATGGTGAAAAGGTGGGGGCAGTGCTGTGCCCATTTGCCAATATCACAGATAAACTTTGGAACCAGGTAAATGCAGCATTGGTGGCTATACCACAGGACGTCAGTTGCACCCTATAAGCGTTGATGCCATCACGCATGGAACAAGTTATCAGGACCCATGGCGGTCCCTGTGCCTATTAGGCAACAGCGCACATGTTGAACCGAGGAGACTGAAATGGTAATCATTTCTGCAGAACATACCAATGCACATATCCTGTGAATCTGTACCTCCTACCTATTGTTGTTCAAAGCACTCTGTTTTTTCCTGAGCAGTAGTGTAAAATCATGTCATTGTGAACACAATAACGTCCATTACGTTTCTCTCTCTGTCCTATACACTCTGTTATCAAAAGTATCCGGACAACTGGCTGAAAATGACTTACAAGTTCGTGGCGCCCTCCATCGGTAATGTTGGAAATCAATTTGGTGTAGGCCTACCCTTAGATTTCATGGCAGCCTCCACCCACGCAGGCATACGTTCAAGCAGGTGCTGGAAGGTTTCTTGGGGGAATGGCAAACCATTCCTCACGGCGTGCTGCACTGAGGAGAGGTATCAATGTCGGTCTGTGATGCCTGGCATATCCCAAAGGTGCTCTATGCAGTTCGGGTCAGGACTCTGTGTAACCACTCCGCCACAGGCCGTTCATTATGAACAGGTGCTCGATCGTGTTGAAAGATGCAATCGCCGTCGCCGAATTGCACTTCAACAGTGGGAAGCAAGAAGGTGCTTAAAACACGTAGGCCTGTGCTGTGATAGTTCCACGCTAAACAACAAAGGGTGCAAGCCCCCCCGCCCCCCTCAATGAAAAATAAGAGCATACCCAACACCCTCGCGTCCGAATTTTGCTGTTGGCACTACACACGCTGGCAGATGACATTCATCGGGCATTTCCCATACCCACAACCTTCCATCGGATCGCCACATTGTATACCATGACTCGTCACTCCACACATCGTTTTTCCACTGTTCATATGGTTCAAAAGGCTCTAAGCGATATGGGACTTAACATATGTGGTCATCAGCCCCCTAGAATGAGAACTACTTAAACCTAACTAACCTAAGGACATCACACACATCCATGCCTGAGGCAGGTTTCGAACCTGCGACCGTAGGAGAAGCGCGGTACCGGACGGAAGCGCCTAAAACCGCTCGGCAACAACAGTCGGCTCCACTGTTCAATCGTCCTATGCTTACGCTCCTTACACCAAGCGAGACATCGTTTGTCATTTACCTGCTTGATGTGTTTCTTATGAGCAGCCTCTGGACCATGAAGACCAAGTTTTCTCGCCTCCCGCCTAACTGTCATAATACTTGCAGTGGGTCCTGATGCAGTTTGTAATTACTGTGTGATGGACTGGATAGATATCTGCCTATTACACATTGTACTCTATTGCACTGTATGGAAGTGGGGACCTAGAAACGACGGAGGGGCTCCGTTCCCGCAGTAGCCCTCAGTGGTTCACAACCCCACAAGAGGCTACTGCAGTCCACTCACCCCACCGCCGCCCCACACCCAATCCAGGGTCATTGTGCAACTGAGGCGCAATAAGGGGAGCCATCCTGCATTCGCTGAGGCAGATGGAAAGCCGCCTTAAAAACCACCCACAGACTGGCCGGCACACCAGACCTCGACACTAATACACCGGGTGGATTTGTGCCGGGGACCGGCGCGCCTTCCCGCCGGACTACTACACATTAGGACCCTCTTCAACTGTCTGCGATCTATATCAGTCAACAGACGAGGTCGTCCTGTGTGCTTTTGTGCTGTACGCGTTCTTTCACGTTTCCACTTCACTATCACTTCGGAAACAGTGAAGTTAAGAATGTTTAGGAGCGTGGAAATATCGCGTACACACGTACGACATAAGTGACACACAGTCATCTGATCACTTTCGAAGCCCTCAAGTTCAACGGATCGCCCCATTCTTGTCTCTCTCGATGTCTATTGACTAGTGAGGTCGCTGATATGGAGTTCCTGGCAGTAGGTGGTAGCAGAATGCAAACTTATATTTTTGGTGGTGTCCGGACACTTTTGATCACATAGTGTATGTTGACGTGTTCATATGCTATAGCTGCATAACGGTTGACGTCTACATTTGTTGGTCGTATTGGACGCTACTGATACGGAATGGAAACATGGAATTGTGTTTAGGGAGGAGAGCCCCGTATTACAGGTCTTTCATTGGGAACCATTTCTCTATAGACCTGTGACATGCTCTCACTATGTACATCGATCACCGCATTTTGACGAATGGGGTAAAAGCGTAGAATATAAAGGGCGATTCAAAATTCCTATTATAGGCTCTAGGGGTTCTAGAAGAGACCAGGTAGGTGAACTGTTGATAAGGAACCCATGTCCCAAAATGTAGTGTTTGGAGGTAAAGTCAGTTTGAGGATAGGAGCACTTTCAAATCTCCCGCTTCTTACTACACTCGCAGTAATAATGACCTCCGACATGGGGGATGTAGGAACAGGTGGCATGGGAAATGTTTCGATTACTCCTGCATGAGGTAGCACGGTCTCTTCCAAGTGGAATGTTCACTGCGTTCGTCGAGTACCACAGCCAATCCTCGTAGTTTCGAAAGTACCAATATCTCGCAGCAATTTTTGTACAAAGGAGAATGTGTTATGTGATGTCATAATTATAACAAGAATTGAAACTGTTTGTGTGCGTAGCGTTAGGTGAGAGATTTGAAAGCGATCCGACCTTCGAACTTATTTTTATCAAAACTGTACATTTCCGAACATGGCTCCTTCTCAAGACTTAATTTGCTAAGTACCTTTTGCAACGCCTAGCTCCCTGTAGTATGAATTTTGAATCATCCTGTATAGAGAGATAAAAATTAATGTCATATATTTCGAACATCACTCTGGAGGAAGGGGACGTAAATGTAATAAAGTCTGTGCACTTATAAAGAGTTTGCTAAAAGGGATCTGTGTCTAAGGTCGTACTATCGTATTACTTCAGTAACGTGTCTAAGACGTTCTTGTATGTATACATTTACTTGTTTGCCCTTTGTATCAGATGCCACTGATGATGGGTTATGTGCCCGAGAAGCAGTCTGAAAATTAATTTTTTTACATGCAGATAATATCGTACGTCAGGATATGTTTTAACAAATATATGTAACTGAATTTAATTTTTATGGATAGCATTTTCACCTCTTACTGCATTGTAACTCCACACTTGCAGTTTCTGCTATGAGGCCATTTTACACCAATATCTGTATCTGCACATCAAAACCCATTTAATTGTGTGCTTCTGATGCCACTATCGTTTTCCCCTCATCTTTATTCTATCTGCAAACGATGCATGGGAAGAAAAACCTTGTGTTTAACTCAACGGGTTGTTCTTAGAGGAACAATCCTCGTAGTTTCGAACGTTGTTGTACCATGACATAAAGCTTATTTTGGGAGTTTCCCAAAGGACTGTTAGAGAACCGCTTTTTTTTTGTTCGGGGGGGGGGGGGGGGGGGGGGGTGGCGGAGGGGGGAATTTTCAGTAAGCTTCTATGGGAGCAAACTGCTGGACGACTCAAACCGCCGACGGGTGGGTGGGGGCGCCCTAGACCACGCGGCCTTGTTACAGGATCGTAACAGGTTGCAATATACATTGGCGGCCTGGTTAATGGTGGAGAACCCGTAGCTCACGGGCCGTATTCGGCCAGCCATTGGTTTAAATCTGGCTCACCGAAGAAATTCGTAGGAGAGAGAACGAGGCATTCACATTGTAAGCTGCCATAGACGTATTTTCGAGCATTACCGCCGAGGGTCGTGTCGGCTCGGGTTTCCCACTCGTTTTAACATTAATAAATAATTCTTGTCCGTTTTGGACTTATTACAACAGAGCGACTGTTGAAACTGAAGGTAATTTACACTGAATTAGCTACAAGCAGTTGCTTATATAGGCATTTATTTGTACGTAGTGACATTTCAAGTTGACAGACGTTCTACCTTTGATTGTTTACACAATTTTGCAACGGATGTCTTCAAGAGAGCCCTTTTCAAGCGCCATAAGTAAAGAAACAATCTGAAGATGGGCTAAAGCACTCTCAAAAGGGAGTGTTTAGGGCATAATCTGTTGACGAGGCATATCGCGGTAGGGCTGCCATTCGTATTGTTTCGTTACCCCATAACCTGTTACCCTGTTCTCCGTAAACAGGTGTATTTGGACAGGACGAAGTGGAAGAGACTTAGTGCCAGTATCTGGAAAACTGGAACTGTTAAATGATGATGATGTTATGATGATGATGATGATGACGACCCCGTAAACGTTAAAGTCACGAACTCTATAGTTTTGACTTCATGCTGTAGGAGTGTTGCTGTCGCGTCACCTGGCAAGGATGCTCGTCAGTTTAAGTTTGTGAATCAGGCCCGTGGATCAGCGAAGGTTGCCTATGCCCGATCTAGTGGATAAAGTAGGAAGTTGGATGAAGCTGTGCATAGACAATATTATTGTCTATAGGGAAGCTGCAACACCAGAGGACGGTAGCGAAACGCAGGAATAGCTGCGGAGGATCGATGGTTCTATACGTACAAAAATACGCCTTACTCACTAATAGGCCGAGAGACCCAATACTATTCGTTTACACAATTGTAGCTAATCCACTTTTTATAGTAACAACTACAAGATACCAAAGAATAAACCTAGGGACCAACCCAAAGGGAAAGGACCACATAGAAACAACTGCACCAAAAACAGATGCCCGACGCAGATATATTGGAAAAATCGTAGAGGGATATAATTCACCCACGAAAGAAATGGCCTACAATATAGACGTAAGACCGTTTCAGGAATATTACAGAAAATTCAAAGAAGATTGGCACGTTTCGTCACTCCATCGTTTAATAGGCACGAGAGCGTTGCAGGCGTATTCAACAAACTCCAGTGGCAGACGCTTGAAGAGACGCGTTGTATACCATGGACAGGGTTACTGCAGAAATTCCGGGAGCGCACGTCCCAAGAGGAGTTGGCGTCCTGCCACACATGTATCGCGAAATGACCACTAAGAGAAAATTAGAGAAACTATATGTAATCAGGGGTTTTTTCGGTAGTAGCTCTTGGCGTACATAATTCGAGAATGGGACAAGGGTGTGGAAAATGTTAATAGTAACGCTAGTAATCTCCGCCTCACACCGTAAGCTGGCTTGTGAGTTATAGAAATAATCTGATTTTTAACACGTTTTTCTTAGATCGCTTTCCTGTTTGTTCAGCAAAAATTTTGAAACTGATTCTAAACTAACTTCTCGACGAGGTAGAGACATAAAACTTTCAACATAGCTCATAACTAGATGACAGTGCAATAATATTAACTCGCTTTATTGTCTGGTGTATGGAGGGGAGTACCACTATCATTTCTCGATCAGTTAGAGACTTGAAACTTTACTATTAGTTGAGAACTCCCTGGCAATGCAGTATTAACCCGTTTACGCGGAGGGTGCTCTGTGTGCTACTGCTGTTTCCCACTTTGCTGTTCCACTTGCTGATATTTCGTGGTAAGAACGGTTGCTGGTAAGTCCTCAGATGTGAGCCTCATTCTCTCTAATTTTTATCTGCGAAGTCTTTTCTTGAGATAATCGTAGAAGCCCTCTCAATACGTAATCGACGCATGAACAGTTCAGCTCTTTACTATTACTTATTGTAAGTGCCCCACGTTTTTCCTTTTAAATTCTACAAGTATATTCATAGCTAAGAAAGATTCACAAGCACAAATATTCAGGACTAACTGTATGGACTTAAGAATCTGTTTGAAGCTAGGAGAAACTATTTTATACTTTTCGATTCTTTTGAAAAACATGACATATTAAAAAGTTAATCTTTAAATAATTAGTCTTGTTGGTGCAGTTTTGCGAGAGTTATTTGCAAGAAATATCTTCACTGAGTCTTCTAAGACCGTATAAAATGGTTCAAATGGCTCTGAGCACTATGGGACTTAACTGCTGAGGACATCAGTCCCCTAGAACTTAGAACTACTTAAACCTAACTAACCTAAGGACATCACACACATCCATGCTCGAGGCAGGATTCGAACCTGCGACCGTAGTGGTCCAGACTGAAACGCCTAGAACCGCTCGCCCACTAAGACCGTATACTCGCAGAACTTCAACAGCAAACCTCTCTGTGTTGCCCAACGCCTCTCTTACAGCGTCTGTTAACTGAAGTTTGTTGAGCACCTCCGAATCGCTCTCGCGTTTATTAACCGATTCCATGGCGAAACTAGAGGCTCTTCTTCCTACGGGAGGACTTCAGACATTAAGCTACACACTATTATGACAGGCCAAGTAACTTTTGTTGAATGCTGCACTACAAAAGACACTGATACAAGATCCTATTTGTCGACATAGTCACGAGTTCTCTGCAAGCAACGGATGGAAAGTTCTACCAACTATTCAGGTCCTCGACTACAGAAATATGATACTTGCTCATGAAGCCATTCGAGAACAGTTGCACGAATGTCCTTATCGTTGGAAAATCTGTCTCCCCCCCCCCTCCCCATAACCACTCCCCCCTCCCCCCCCCCCCCAGAACCATTCCCCCTACCCCCAGATGTTCTTCCTGGAGTGCCTGGATATTGTGCTCTGTGAATGACGTAGTTGGCCATCATTCCCAATTAACATCGTCCCCTTCTGGGCGGCCTTAGTCAAATTGGTGACACCATTTCATTACGGCCGTTCACAACACTGACAGCCTCCTTAGTTTAGTGGTCAGCGTGTCTGATAGCTGTGAGGAGGAACCTGGTTCGATTCTTAGTACAAAGAGAGATTTTTCATTCATGATAGGACTGGAACGTGGGACACTCAGGCTTGGTATCTCAACTGAGAAATTACTTGAGTAAGAAGTAATCCATCCCAGATCTATCATCTACATCTACATCCACACGTCGCAAGCAATAGTAAGGTGCGTGCCGAGAGGTACCCTGTAACAGTACTTATTATTTTCTTTCCTATTCCACTTGCAGATAGAGCAAAAGAAAAACGACTGTCCATATACCTCCGTGAGAGCCCATATTTCTGTCATACACTGAGGTGACATATTCGTGGCATACCTCTTAATATCGTGTCGTACCTCCTTTTTCCCGGCGTACTGCAGCGGCTCGATGTGGCATCCACTCAACAAGCCGTTGAAAGTCCTCTTCAGAAATACTGAGACATGCTGGCACTATAGCCATCCATAACCCCGAAAGCGTTGCCGGTGCCGGATTTTGTGCACGAACTGATCTCTCGATTATGTCCCATAAATGTTCGAAGGGATGCATGTTGGACGGTATGGGCAGCCGATTCATTCGCTCGAATTATCCAAAACGTACTTCAAACCAGTGGTCAAATATTGCGGCTATGTGCCATGCCACATTGTCATACATAAAAAGTACACCGTTGTTTCGGAACATAAAGTCCAAGTGGTCTCAAAGTAGTCGAACATCACCATTCCCTGTCAATGATCGGTTCAGTTGAACCAGAGGACCCAATCGTTCCGTATAAACACCGCCCACACCACTATGGAGCTCCAACCTGTTTCACAGTGCCCGTTGACAACTTGGTCCATGGCTTCGAGAGCTCTGCGTCACTCTCTAAACTTACCATCAGTTTTACCAACTGAGACCGGTACCCATGTGACCAGGCCACGGTTTTCCAGCCATCTAGAGTCAAAACGATATGGTCGTAAGCCCAAGAGAGACGCTGCTGGCAGCAAAGGCACTCGCGTTGGTCGTCTGCTGCCATAGCCTATTAACGCTAAATTTCGCCGCACTGTGTTAACGGACACGTTCATCGGACGCTCCAAATTGACTTCTGCGAATATTTCACGCAGTGTTGCTTGTCTGTTAGTACTGACAACTCCTAACAAACGCCGCTGATCTCCGTCGTTAAGTGAAGGCCATCGGCCACTGCGTTGTCCACGGTTAGACGTAATGCCAGAAATTTGGTGTTCTCGGCACGCTCTTAACACTGTGGATCTCGGAACATTGAATTCCCTAACGCTTTTGGATGTAGAGAGTACAAATGACAGTTTCTACAATGCACTGCCGTTTTATGCACTGTGTATGCGGTACTACCGCCATCTGTATTTGTGTATGTCGCTATTCCATGACATTTGTCACCTCATTGTGTTATTTTTCTTGTCCTTAAGCGGAATGTACGTTGACGTCAGTACACTCATTGCGCAGTCAGCTTCAAATACCAGTTCAATAAGTTGTCTCATTTATGCTCATCGAAAAGCACGTAGCCTTCATTCCAGGGTTTCTCATTTGAGTTCCCGAAGCATCTCGATAATACTTGCATGTTGTTCGAACCCACCGGTAACGAATCTAGAATCCCACCTCTGGATTGCCTCGATGCCTCCCTTCAACACTTCCTGTTGCAGATCCCAGACAATCGCGCAGTAGTCAAGAGTGTTTCCTACATCCGATCTCCTTCACATTTGAACCACATTGTCCTAAAATTCTCTCAATAGACACAAGCCGACCATTCACTATCTCGACAACAGTCCTTGTACGCTCGTTCTATTTCACATCGCTTGGCAACGTTAAGCTTAAATATTTCACCGACGTGAATGTATGCAGCAACACGCTACTAACGCTGTATTCGAACATTACAGGTTTGTTTTTCCTACTCGTTGGGATTAACTTACATCCTTCTACCATTGTAGCTAGATGCCATTCATCAAACCAACTAGAAATTGAGTCATCTTGTATGCTTCTGCAATCAGTGAACGGTGACACCTTTCCGTTCACCACAGCATCATCAGTAAACAACCTTAGATTGCTGCTCACGCTCTCCGCCAGACCATTTATATATACAGAAAATAACAGCGCTCCTATCACACTTCCGTGGGCACTCCTGACGATACCCTTGTACCTGATGACCACTCGAGTCGACGTATTAGGTTATGTTAGTTAGGAAGCCTTCGAGCCACTCACATATCATCTGTATGCTCATCCCTTCGTTAACAGTCTGCAGTGGGGCGCCTTGTTAAATGCTTTTCGGAAACGTCGGTTTATGGAGTCCGCCTGTTGGCTTTCATTCATGGATGGCCGGATATTGTGTGATAAAAGAACATGCTCAGTTTCGCAAAGAGTGTTGTTTTCTAGAACCGTTATAATGAGTGGGACGTCCTCTTAAATTAGTTTCTGAAGTCCCTACCTACCTTCTCTATCTCTTTTCTTAATCAAAATAGGTAAGTTTCTCAGGTTGATCAGCAATTACCCTTCGACAAAACGTTTTTGTTAGCCTTTTATTTTGTTGATGTATTAAATTTCCTTACAGTTTTAGTACTGGATGCCCACCTTCCACCTGTTTTTTCTTACAAGTATTTTTATATCACTGTTACGCTTCAAAAATACTCCGAATAGTTATTTCCATGGATTTTACAGTCGTTACAGTTCCCAATACAATCACTGATTGCACAATAGCACAGGAATATATGTCTTATAAGTGAATGGTTTCATGCCCACATCTTCCGTAACATAGCCTCCATGTCTTAGTTAAAAATTTTGCACTTGAGTGAAGGGGAAAATCCTCCTTCCGTCCAATCAAATAAATTTTTTCCGTCAGTTCCGTAACTGACATAATGCTAACTCTGCTATACTTGTTCTACGATGTACATAGCACATTTCCTGCTCCATACCTTCCGAATACAAATTGACCTTAAGTCTTCAATAACCTAGACGTCGATAGTACGTTAAGCCCTAATCTGTCTTCCAATCTGGTTGAACAGCATTAAGCACAGTAAAACTTTGTTCAATAGTGAAATGTTTATATACACCAGAAAATATTTATATTTTTTGACATTTACGTGAGTAAAAACTCTTCCTCTTGAAAATGGCCGTCGAGATGGCAACTGCGGCGATTAAAATTAAGTAGCCAGACAAATGTGAAAAACTTCCTAGCAGATTAAAACTGTGTGCCGGACCAAGACTCGAACTCGGGGCCTTTGCCTTTCGTGGGCCTGTGCTGTACCATCTGAAGTCCCATCCCTCCGCCGAGTTCGAGTATCGGTCCGGCACACAGTTTTAATCTGCCAGGAAGTTTCATATCACCGCCCACTCCGCTGCAGAGTGAAAATCTCATTCTGCAAATGTGAAAAAGTTTTTCTCCAAACAGTTCTGCATGACTGTTAACTCTTTCCGAGAAAATATATCAAATTTTGGAACCTGGTAGTGCTGACACAACTACTGTTAGAGCATGTCACACTAAGCTTTTCTGCACAGTTATGCTGCAACACATATAATTAGTAGTTTTTAGTGCGTATGGCCTATAAGGAAAACGAAATAATTAAACGTAGTGCGATGGAACTTCAATAAGTGAATTACACATGTCGTCACACGCTAAAAAATTGCGCAACTAGAACTGCGAGTTGTCATGTTCCGGATTTCCTGCACACGCAATTCTGCCGTTGAGTGATTAAGAGCTGCGTCACAGAGCGTGGTGCAAACCGTCTAAATTACACACAGATTTATGACTCACTGTGAAATCCTGGCGGTACATGGACCAAATTTAGTGTCATCTCCAGCCGTATTGAAACGGTGCTCAGTCAGTTTGACCAAGGTCACACAGACGTGGGAAATTCTCATTTAGAGGCAAAGCCATCGACTTTGTCCACAGACGTCAATGGCCAAGCTGTCGAGGAACTCATTCGCTAAAAATTCAGATTTTTCAGCGATAAAGACTTTTACAAAACGGTTCTGAAATGGCACTGGGACCAAGGAGCGGATTTTAATCGTCGAGGAACTGAAGGATTATTATTAGAACGTTCCGAATGTTTTTGTTTCTGAGACTGGTAATTACATCACGTAATGTCACGTAACTGTGTGATTTGGAAGTGTAACTTACTGTCAATAGAAGGTACGTTACCTGAAACAACTTTTCTTTAAATTACGTTAATCTCCCCCGATCTCTTACTGCTGCACAAATTTTCAAATCGATATGGTACTGCAATATTAACGATATGGAGCGTTTTAACGGTGATAAATGAGTATTATGATGGATAGAGCTTATCGCACACGGAAGTAATATATGACGTGTGTTGACATCCATTTATCTTATTTATTTTATTCAATGCTCTCAGTGGAGTGTTCTGCTCAATGGAATTACGTTTTGGACTAAAAATTAATGTAATAATATATAACGAAACAGGACGAGTTTTCTTACTAATTGACAGCAATACATACCGTATGAATAGCGGAATGATTCTTTGCATAGCGTTTAAACAGCGTTTTCTTCTGCAATAAGCTCCACTTTCTGCCATTCGCTATAGTTACTTCTAATGGTTCAGATGGCTCTGAGCATAGTGGGACTTAACATCGACCGAGCGAGTTGGCGCAGTAGTTAGACACTGGACTCGCATTCGGGAGGAGGACGGTTCAATCCCGCGTCCGGCCATACTAATTTAGGTATTCCGTGATTTCCCTAAATCACTCCAGGCAAATGCCGGGACTGTTCCTCTGAAAGGGCACGGCCGACTTCCTTCCCCATCCTTCCCTAATCCGATGAGACCGATGACCTCGCTGTCTGGTCTCCTTCCCCAAACCAACCAACCAACGAACCAACCAACTTAACATCGGAGGTCATCAGTCCCCTAGAACTTAGAACTACTTAAACCTAACTAATCTAAGGACATCATACACATCCATACCCGAGGCAGGATTCGAACCTGCGACCGTAGCGGTCGCACGGTTCCAGACTGAAGCGCCTAGAACCGCTCGTCCACACCGGCCGGCTTATACTTACTTCTCCGGGTATTTTCGACTAGTGTGAATACAGGAACTGTAAAACAAAAGCCATCATTTCGGCTGACTTCGACGAAGTTGTGCGTTTACCCACTTTTGGAAAAGTATATACGGAGGCTTGCGACCGTTAAGTTTGGAGCATTTCATCACTCCCTCGTTTCCTTCACCAACAAAATTTGTTACAGTTGTGCCTAATATGACGTTTCAGATCATTAATATCACCAGCTAATATCACGTCAAAACGTTGTTCTCGATAGTAATGTTAGTGATCTGGTGATAGAAACATTCCGAATCAAGTTATAAGATGAAAGCAATTAAGGCAAATGATTGATTCAGAGCACCAATTTTTGTTTAGCGAAAGTTATTCCATCCACAGAATTACGATGTTTAGAATCAACAGAATCTTACTGCAAGTGAGAAGCATTTTCGATCTGCAGGACAGTGTGCTGCTATCTTTAGAAGTCTGATTTCGTGTACGATTGAAGAGAAATTGGTGGTATTGGGCAATAAAAGTATTTTTGCGTGACAATGAGACTTATAACGGGGTACAGAGTGTCAGTGTCGAGTAGACAAGTAGAATGCATCGAGGCTCAATACAGCAATGCAACGAAAAAGAATAATAGTGGACTGCACATGCCAACAGAGCTGTAAGTTCTGCGCCACCTAGTACTTGACGTATATAAGTGGACACAAAATACAGAGTGTGTCATAACTCGACTTCAAAACTTCAGGCATGGATTCCTCATATAAAAAGATGAAAAAAGGCTATGTCAACGCGGTTTCAGAAATGCATAGTTAACGACTTATTCGAGCTCTCTACTGTTACGTAGTGCACGCTAACACGCGCTGTTTGGTGGAGGAGAGCCTACGACGCCGCTTACAAGTGTGACATAAGTGATAAAATTGTGAAACAGTGTGACAAGGGTGTTATTTTCTTTCAACACGCGCAAATGAAGGACAGTGCTCACCAGTTAAATACGTAGCTGTTAGTCGTTACGTCGTCAGTAATTGTGGTGTGCAAACTGCTCTGAAGTGAAACTTAAGTACTTTTTTTGGTCATGAGTCTACTGACTGGTTTGATGCGGCCCGCCACGAATTCCTTTCCTGTGCTAACCTCTTCATCTCAGAGTAGCACTTGCAACCTACGTCCTCAATTATTTGCTTGACGTATTCCAATCTCTATCTTCCTCTACAGTTTTTGCCCTCTACAGCTCCCTCTAGTACCATGGAAGTCATTCCCTCATGTCTTAGCAGATGTCCTATCATCCTCTCCCTTTTCCTTATCAGTGTTTTCCACATATTCCTTTCCTCTCCGATTCTGCGTAGAACCTCCCCATGCCTTACCTTATCAGTCCACCTAATTTTCAGCATTCGTCTGTAGCACCACATCTCAAACGCTTCGATTCACTTCTGTTCCGGTTTTCCTACAGTCCATGTTTCACTACCATACAATGCTGTACTCCAGACGTACATCCTCAGAAATTTCTTCCTCAAATTAAGGCCGGTATTTGATATTAGTAGACTTCTCTTGGCCAGGAATGCCTTTGTGCCATAGCGAGTCTGCTTTTGATGTCCTCCTTGCTCCGTCCGTCATTGGTTATTTTACTGCCTAGGTAGCAGAATTCCTTAACTTCATTGACTTCGTGACCATTAATCCGGATGTTAAGTTTCTCGCCGTTCTCATTTCTACTACTTCTCATTACCTTCGTCTTTCTCCGATTTACTCTCAAACCATACTGTGTACTCATTAGACTGTTCATTCCGTTCAGCAGATCATTTATTTCTTCTTCACTTTCACTCATGATAGCAATCGTATCATTGATATCCTTTCACCTTGTATTTTAATTCCACTCCTGAACCTTTCTTTTATTTCCATCATTGCTTCCTCGATGTACAGATTGAAGAGTAGGGCGAAAGGCTACAGGCTTGTCTTACACCCTTTTTAATACGAGCACTTCGTTCTTGATCGTCCACTCTTATTATTCCCTCTTGGTTGTTGTACATATTTTATATGATCCGTCTCTCCCTATAGCTTACCCCTACTTTTTTCAGAATCTCGAACAGCTTGCACCCTTTTATATTATCGAACGCTTTTTCCAGGTCGACAAATCCTATGAAAGTGTCTTGATTTTTCTTTAGCCTTGCTTCCATTATTAGCCGTAATGTCAAAATTGCCTGTCTCGTCCCTTTTCTTTTCCTAAAGCTAAACTGATCGTCACCTAGCGCATTCTCAATTTTCTTTTCCATTCTTCTGTATATTTTTCTTGTAAGCAGCTTCGATGCATGAGCTGTTAAGATGATTGTGCGATAATTCTCGCACTTGTCAGCTCTTGCCGTCTTCGGAGTTGTGTGGATGATGCTTTTCCGAAAGTCAGATGGTATATCGCCAGACTCATATATTCTACACACCAACGTGAATAGTCTTTTTGTTGCCACTTCCCCCAATGATTTTAGAAATTCTGAAGGAATGTTATCTATCCCTTCTGCCTTATTTGACCGTAAGTCCTCCAATGCTCTTTTAAATTCCGATTCTAATACTGAATCCCCTATCTCTTCTAAATCGACTCTTGTTTCCTCTTCTATCACATCAGACAAATCTTCAACCTCATAGAGTCTTTCAACGTATTCTTTCCACCTATCTGCTCTCTCCTCTGCATTTAACAGTGGAATTCCCGTTGCACTCTTAATGTTACCACCGTTGCTTTTAATGTCACCAAAAGTTGTATTGACTTTCCTGTATGCTGAGTCTGTCCTTCCGACAATCATATCTTTTTCGATGTCTTCACATTTTTCCTGCAGCCGTTTCGTCTTAGCTTCCCTGCACTTCCTATTTATTTCATTCCTCAGCGACTTGTATTTCTGTATTCCTGATTTTCCCGGAACATGTTTGTACTTCCTCCTTTCATCAATCAACTGAAGTATTTCTTCTGTTACCCATGGTTTCTTCGCAGCTACCTTCTTTGTACGTATGTTTTCCTTCCCAACTTCCGTGATGGCCCTTTTTAGAGATGTCCATTCCTCTTCAACTGTACTGCCTACTGCGCTATTCCTTATTGCTGTATCTATAGCGTTAGAGAATTTCAAACGTATCTCGTCATTCCTTAGTACTTCCGTATCCCACTTGTTTGCGTATTGATTCTTCCTGACTAATGTCTTGAACTTCAGCCTACTCTTCATCACTACTATATTGTGATCTGAGCCGATATCTGCTCCTGGGTACGCCTTACAATCCAGTATCTGATTTCAGAATCTCTGTCTGACCATGATGTAATCTAATTGAAATCTTCCCGTATCTCCCGGCCTTTTGGAAGTATACCTCCTCCTCTTGTGATTCTTGAACAGGGTATTCGCTATTACTAGCTGAAATTTGTTACAGAACTCAATTAGTCTTTCTGCTCTTTCATTCCTTGTCCCAAGCCCATATTCTCCTGTAACCTTTTCTTCTACTCCTGCCCCTACAACTGCATTCCAGTCGCCCATGACTATTAATTTTCGTCCCCCTTTACATACCGAATTACCCTTTCAATATCCTCATACACTTTCTCTATCTGTTCATCTTCAGCTTGCGATGTCGGCATGTATACCTGAACTATCGTTGTCGGTGTCGGTCTGCTGTCGATTCTGATTAGAACAACCCGGTCACTGAACTGTTCACAGTAACACACCCTCAGCCTATCTTCCTATTCATAACAAATCCTACACCTGTTATACCATTTTCTGCTGCTGTTGATATTACCCGATACTCATCTGACCAGAAATCCTTGTCTTAAGTACTAGGAACGTTATATGTATCCAAGCCATTAGCAAGATTGTGTATGGTGTACTCTATAATGACCGGTGGCCGTGGTATGCGGTCTGTAAATGTACACCAACCTAGACCTCACAACCATGCATTACGTGTAAGATTTGGCCGATGGCAACACAGTGAAGACGCTTATACGAGAAACGCTGCCAAAAGCGGAGGTTACGAGGCCGTAAGACATTGGAACTCGTCGCCGCCTCTATGAATACAGCAGCGGGGTTCCGCCAAGACATACAGCACGAGATGATGAGGAAGGTCTACCCAACACTGTCGAGGAAAGTCCTAGAATCAGCACAAAGCGGTTAAGCTTTCAGAGGAATATGCAACGCACCATGATCTGGAGACGCTCGCACGAAAACGTGATGCATCCATACAATGTGCAGCGTTTACAAGCCTTGTATCTTGTATCTTGAGAGGGTTTCTGCAGCAATGTGTTATGACACTCGACATCGTATTAGTTGTTTTATGTACAGATGAAGCGACATTCACAAGGGAAGAAATCTGGAGCTTGTCTAATCAGCACGATTGGATGGACATGCTACTATCCAATAGTCTCACCAACAAAGGTTCTCATATTAACATCTGGGAAGCTATTGTTGGTGACTGCTTGTGTGAATCTTGAATTCTTCCAGGGAGACTTACTGGCCGGAACTACGTAGACTTCTGGCTCCCTACATTGCCTGGATACTTAGAAGACACGTCCCTAGCATCCCATCGACAAATGTATTTCAAGCAGGATGGTGCGCGCACACATTTCAATCTGTCTGCCCAGAAGCCCTTAAATGTTCATTTTCCTGAGCGCTCGATAGGTAGAGGGGGACCGATTGCTTGGCATCCGTTTCACCCGTGGGGACACGTAAAGCCTTTCCTGAAGTCGGCTGCTGTCGTGGAAGAAACTACTATCCAGTATCCGCGTTATGGCCTTTCAGCCTTACAGGTGGTACTAACTACACCAGAAATGTTTCATTGTGTGCGGAGTGTAACGAGGCGACGAACGGAGGCCTTCATTTCTGCATTCCTGCATTCACTGAGACGTTGCCTCTGACACGTAAGTAGAGTGTACCATTTGGCGTTACAGACGTACAGTGCAGTCTGTAGGAAATGAAGGTCGAGTAAATCTTGTGGTCCATTTCTGGACTAATGCTGACATAGATTTTTTTTCTTCTTTTATAAGAGGAATCTATTCCTGAAATTTTTCTGCCGAGTTTTGAAACACACTCTAAACGTCTTGCAATATTTCATTTTGCCAACTAATAATTTTCTGCACTTAACGATTCTGTTAGTATTGTTAAACGTCTAAAGACACACATATGTATTTTTTTATTAAAACGGAGTTTTGTAGTTCAGCTGTCTTCATGCTACAAATGCACATCAGAGACTCACTATGTTTTACTAATAGACTTACATCTTCCCAATTTGCTTCAACAGGAAATGTAAGACCTCAGAAGTCACACCCCTGGTCTTTGTTGTCCGATGCCAAATAGCTATCGTGTGATAACGGTATGGATAGAGGCAACAGTAAGTGAGGAGAATGAAACATATCGGATTTGGCTGGGAAATTGCACCATGATTCAGGAACCCGTACAATACAAATCAAGTCAAATTGTAGTCTAAACTTACCACTGCATAAATAATGTTCGCGTGTGTATATGTTCCAAATCTCCTCAATCATTGAACCGATATCACCCAAACTTGGTACAGATATGCCTTACTGTGGGGGCAAGAGCCTATCATAGTTCACATGATATGACACCATTAACAATAAGATTCGTGGAACGTTGCCGCATGATGAATGATATTTGAATTAATTACTTCTGTACTACTAACACTATTTGCAGCAAATTTCGCAGACAGAATCCAAATATACAGCTAAATGCACCTACAAAATTATATCATGCTACCACACAGAGTTCGGGAGATGTGACGTCATGATCACTAACATGCCTAAAAAACAGCCCCGTCATGCAAGACGTTTTAATACAGTCATTCTTTACTACTGAGACACGCCTACACTTCAGTTAATTTAAGGTAATACCTGACATCTGGCAGCGAATTTGACAGTTACCAAGTGCGAAGCGGAAGTGCAAACGGCTGAAGGCGAAAACAATAGCCATCTATAGAGCTGTGAAGATGCGTTGCCACAGAGAAGTTCACAAAGTCAAGTTGCAGACGCAGAAGCACATTCGCACGACCAGCAAGAAGAAACTGTTGGGCATCATTTCGCACCGAGTCCACTGCAGGTAGATTTTTCTGATACTACACTACAAACACACATAATATTTTGTATTTATTTTTGACTGAAAACTGTCAAAATGAGTTTCCGGGTAATGCTGGGTTTGTCAACTAGCAGGTTGTATTAAAAAAAAAAGTATGCGAGAGAGTAGTTCGAACATCAGACTTCCATTCATGAGGAGCTGCGTTGATATCACGTTTTGATCATCCTCAGTTGGTTTTTACGTGGTTTCTCCAAGTCAGTTTGTGACATGCCATCATCGTAAGTCTGACCGGCCACGGTTGTTTCCTTCAACTATTATTTCCCGATTGAGAAAAAATTTCCATCCACGTACATCGGTCCGCTAAGGCTGTACGCGAGTCATGTACACCATGTGATCAAAAGTATCCGGACACCCCTAAAGACATACGTTTTTCATTATAGGTGCATTTAACTGCCACCTACAGCCAGGTACTCCATATCAGTGACCTCTGTAGTCATTAGGCATCGTGAGAGAACATAATGGGGCAGTCCGTGGAACTCCCGGACTTCGAACAAGGTCAGGTGACTGGGTGACACTTGAGTCATACGCCTGTACGCAAGATTTCTACACTCCCAAACATCCACAGGTCCACTGTTTCCGATGTGATAGTGAAGTGGATACGTGAGGGGACTCGTACAGCACAAAAGTGTACAGGACCACCTCGTCTGTTGGCTGACAGAGACCGCCGACAGTTAAAGAGGTTCATAATGTGTAATAGGCAGACATCTATCCAGACCATCACACAGGAATTACAAACTGCATCAGGATCAACTGCATGTACTGTGACAGTTAGGCGGGAGGTGAGAAAACATGGATTTCATGGTCGAGCGGCTGCTCATAAGCCACACATCACGCCGGTAAACGCCAAACAACGCCTCGCTTGGTGTAAGGAGCGTAAATATTGGACGACTGAGCAGTGGAACACCTTGTGTGGAGTGACGAATCACCGTACACAATGTGTTAATCCGATGGCAGGGTATGGGTGTGGCGAATGCTCGGTGAACGTCAACTGCCAGCGTGTTTAGTGCCAACAGTAAAATTCGGAGGCGGTGGCGTTATGGTGTGGTCATATTTTTCATGGAGGGGGCATGCACCCCTTGCTGTTTTGCGTGGCACTATCACAGCACAGGCCTACTTATACGTTTTGCTTGCCGCTATTGAGGAGCAATTCGGGGATGGTGATTTCATCTTTCAAAATGATCGAGCACCTGTTCGTAATGCACAGCCTGTGGCGGAGTGGTTACATGACAATAACGTCCCTGTAATGGACTGATCTGCACAGAATCCTGACTTGAATCCTATAGAACACCTTTGGGATGTTTTCGAACACTGACTTTGTGCAATGCCCCAACGACTCACATCGATACCTCTCCTCAGTGCAGCACTATGTGAAGAATGGGTTGCAACTCCCCAAGAAACCTTCCAGCACCTGATTGAACGTATGCCTGCGAGAGTGGAGGGTGTCATCAAGACTAAGGGTGAGCCAACGCCTTATTCAATTCCAGCATTACCGATGGGGGGCTTCACGAACTTGTATGTCATTTCAGCCAGGTGTCCGGATACTTTTGATCGCATAGTTTAGGTAGTTCTACGTGCGCATATTGAACAATCTATACCTAAAATTTTTCAGTCATTAACAAAAGCGTAGCAATTACGACGCTCGTTAAGTGAGCCTTTGTAGTGTACTCTGTATTGTAAATTTCCTCTTAAAATGTGGTGCTTTAGGAAATATGGGGCACCTGATTTAAATACTGTTCGGTACTAAGCCTCTTTTACGTATTTGTTTCAAGGTCGTCAAAGGTGAATGCCATTTAGGTAACCGTTCTCGTAATTATTGCATCTCTCTGTTATACTGGGTGATTCAAAAGTGATTGTACACATATCGCTGCTGTAATGCATGAATCTACATAAGAGTAAAATGTTAAATAAAGTTTATCTGCAATTGCTTTATTTCCAACTTATGATGCATAATGTCATTTGTAGCAGGCATTACATCATGGGTCATTATAGGCTTTAGGGGTGTCGTATTCGCTGCATAACGACTGTTGTTGCTTTGTATACCCCTCTACATTTAATGGTTGATTCTATGATGAAATATCACTGTTTAATTGACTTCAGCGTGGTCAGTTGTACTCTATGTTGCCGTCACAGCGTAGCGGCAACAGACTTCCTAAGCATATTCAATCTGTCAGTAGTTCATACACGACAGTGGTTATGCAGGGTACGATGGTGTAGTCAAACGGTGAATGCCCGGATCTGCATCTCGTTTACGCCGCAACAGAAGTTAACACACCAGTAGGGAGATGACGGTATGCAGAGGAGTACTAAACCATCAGGCTTCAACAGCTATGGGCAGGCATTTAAGGGAATGTGGTATTCGTGGTGCGCCACAGTTTGGTCGGCCTCAACTGGATGGTGTGGGTGTAGAGAACATACTGGAAATGGTAGCTGAAGATTCGATCATAAGTACCCGCTGCATAAGTGCCACTGTAGGGATTCCACAGTCACCTGCATGGTTCCTGCTTCGGAGACAGCATTTCGAGCCATTTCACCTGTACAAGGTACAGGAATTAACATCTGTAGACTACACCAGACCTCAGAATTTCTGTCAGTGGTTGCGCGAGACACATGCCGATGATCCACTGAACGGACTTCCGGTATCGTATGAGGATGGGAACAGTTATCGTGCTCATAACATGCACGTGTGGGCGTGTGAGAATCCTTCCCAGATCTCCGGATCTTAACCCCATGGACTTACATCTCTGGGGCCGTCTAAAGAAACTACAGAACTGGAATCTCAACATGGCCTAGCAGTGAATATTTTGTGTGGTATAACGGATAATTAGTTACTCGGAATGCATCGTACCCGACTGTGAGAGCTATCGACAGTTTTTGGAGCATGAATTGGGTGATCTGTAGTATCATGACTTATTCACTACACGACCCAACTTGTGATTTTATATATAGCTTATCCTGATGAGTGAATATGTTTTGCGGGGCCAGTTGTTCGGCCCGCCAGATCTCCGGATCTTAATCCCATGGACTTGTACCTTTGGGGCCGTCTAATGAAGCTCTTGCATGGTGCTGCACTGAGAATGTAGCACACCTACAGCAGCGAGCTGAAAATGTAGTTCTGCAGAATAAGACGAACGGAGCCTGCAGTACTCCGAGAGCGGTGAGACTTTGATCACGCCACTGTCTTCGTCTACATGAACATCATTTGAAGCGTGTTCCGGGCTAAATGTGCACCAGATAGTTGTGCTGAATTTCGAGTCCCTTCGTGTCGTTGCTTTCTGAGAAGAATTGATTTTGTGTTGTTTGTGTTGCACGTGTGATCCTTACGCTACTGCGTAACTCCCAAATAAAGCAATTGCAAGCAAAACTCGTATTTTACATTTTAGGCTTCTTTTTGTGCATACATTATACCCATAAGTATGTAGCGTTACTTTCGATACACAATTAATTAATTTCATGTTCCCTGTGGTGATGACGTAGCTCCTCCTCTACAACGTTAATCCTAAATAAACCCATTCAGAAGTAACTTTATTTAATATTCTACTCCTATTTTAATGCATACATTACATCTAGGGGTCGTGTACAGTTACTCTTGAATAGTATTTAATTAAAATTCGATAGCAGGCTAAATATTATCAAACCTTAATACTGATTATATCAGTTACTTTACATTACGTTATCGGTCATATTACTAGAATAATTCGTATGAATTGTTGGATAATTGTAAGATAAACTACTTTGAAAGAAAAACGAACACGAAAGGGAGACGTAAACTTTAATGAGACGGAGACCTTTGTGGAGTAATAGCGCGTACTTTCTTTCGCAGCAAGTGTCTTTCACTGCTCAATTGTGCGCGATGTTACCAAAAGTGCGAATGTGAGACGCGTGTTGTTGTAAGCTGGCCTCTGTGGCCGAGCGTTTCTAGGAGCTTCATTTCGGATCTTCACTGGTGCTACATTTGCAGGTTCGGATCCCGCCTCGTGTATGGATGTGTGTGATGTCCTTGGGTTAGTTAGGTTTAAGTAGTTCAAAGTCTAGGGAACTGATGGCTTCAGGTGTTAAGTCCCATAGTGCTTAGAGCCATCTGAATTATGTTTTTGTTGTTATAACACGAGTACCGTGCAAAATAATAATTTGTGTTCCACGCTTTAAATTTATCAGGATAATTGCAAGTAGAAAAATTCAAGCAGGAGAAAGAGTAACGACTAGGATGTCGTGCAGTTTTTTTGTAACTTGAATTGAAGGTCATCATTGTAGCAAAAAGCACGAAAAGTCTGTATGTGTTCTGCGTGTTCTACACATACCTATGTCCGCAACGACTACGTCTGCTCTCCTAGTCTCGGCAACCAGGTGGAGATTATTCTGCGCAAAACGGAATTTTTCTATCGTTATAGTGCATTTGCAGCCCATTAAGTGGCTGTAGTTCACCCACACATACCCAAGGGTTTGCAAAAATTGTGACCCTAAGAATATGATACTATGGAGGCTGACATCGAATCAGAATTTGTTAAAAATTTCTTTTTTGTGGTTGGTCATGTTCAAATGGCAAGTACCAATTATTTTGAACTGCAATCAAAGAGTGGAATAGAGAGCATTTCCAGCCTAGACGAGCAACTGAACTGCATAGACTAAGCACACGGCGTTAGCCCTCAGAATTGTTCACGATCTCTGTCTTCTGGCATTAGTAAAGATGTGCAGTGCCTGGAACCTCTGAACGTAATGGCATAAAATCAAACATGCTTTGGGTATATTTTCCGGAATTCTCCCTCAATGAGACGCAAAGTGTGGAAAGTGCTATGCTGCAACTTCGGGACGAAATATTTACCGAACACCCACTCATTAGAAAGGAGAACATATTCTGCCAGTACTCCTCTTAAATGTGTTCATTCATCACGATCGTGATTTCAATATATTTTGCCCTGTCAAGTGACAGCTCTTACGCAGTGCATCAAGGCATATCGTTCCTTTGAAGAGAACACTGTCATCGAGTAAACCATGGTTATATACCATACTCCTGAAGCATAATAAGTCAGAAGTCCTCATCATTTGCACAAATGAGCTAGCAACCTGCCCTGGCCTTACACACATAGCACATACATTAGTATAAACCTCATCAAAATTTCTGCAGTATCTCCATTCCCTCCTCCCATGAACCATGGACCTTGCCGTTGGTGGGGAGGCTTGCGTGCCTCAGTGATACAGACGGCCGTACCGTAGGTGCAACCACAACGGAGGGGTATCTGTTGAGAGGCCAGACAAACGTGTGGTTCCTGAAGAGGGGCAGCAGCCTTTTCAGTAGTTGCAGGGGTAACAGACTGGATGATTGACTGATCTTGCCTTGAAACACTAACCAAAACGGCCTTGCTGTGCTGGTACTGCGAACGGCTGAAAGCAATGGGAAGCTACAGCCGTAATTTTTCCCGAGGGCATGCAGCTTTACTGTATGGTTAAATGATCATGGCGTCCTCCTGGGTAAAATATTCCGGAGGTAAAATAGTCCCCGATTCAGATCTCCGGGCGGGGACTACTCAAGAGGGCGTCGTTATCAGGAGAAAGTAAACTGGCGTTCTACGGATCGGAGCGTGGAATGTCAGATTCCTTAATCGGGCAGGTAGGTTAGAAAATTTAAAAAGGGAAATGCATAGGTTGAAGTTAGATATTGTGGGAATTAGTGAAGTTCGGTGGCAGGAAGAACAAGACTTTTGGTCAGGTGAATACAGGGTTATAAATACAAAACCAAATAGGGGTAATGCAGGAGTAGGTTTAATAATGAGTAAAAAAATAATAGTGCGGGTAAGCTACTACCAACAGCATAGTGCACGCATTATTGTGACCAAGATAGACACGAAGCCCATGCCTACTACAGTATTACAAGTTTATATGCCAACTAGCTCTTCAGATGATGAAGATATTGAAGAAATGTATGATGAGATAAAAGAAATTATTCAGGTAGTGAAGGGAGACGAAAATTTAATAGTCATGGGTGACTGGAATTCGAGAGTAGGAAAAGGGAGAGAAGGAAACGTAGTGGGTGAATATGGATTGGGGGAGAGAAATGAAAGAGGAAGCCGTCTGGTAGAATTTGGCACAGAGCATAACTTAATCATAGCCAACACTTGGTTCAAGAATCATAAGTGAAGGCTGTATACATGGAGGAACCCTGGTGATACTAAAAGGTATCAGATAGGTTATATAATGTTGAGACAGAGATCTAGGAACCAGGTTTTAAATTGTAGGATATTTCCAGGGGCAGATGTGGACTCTGACCACAATCTATTGGTTATGAACTGCAGATTGAAACTGAAGAAACTGCAAAAAGGTGGGAATTTAAGGATATGGGACGTGGATAAACTGACTAAACCAGAGGTTGTACAGAGTGTCAGGGAGGGCATAAGGGAACAGTTGACAGAAATGGGGGAAAGAAATACAGTAGAAGAAGATTGGGTAGCTCTGAGGGATGAAATAGTGAAGGCAGCAGAGGATCAAGTGGGTAAAAAGACGAGGGCTAGTAGAAATCCTTGGGTAACACAAGGAATACTGAGTTTAATTGATGAAAGGAGAAAATATAAAAACGCAGTAAATGAAGCAGGCAAAAAGGAATACAAACGTCTCAAAAATGAGATCGACAGTAAGTGCAAAATGGCTAAGCAGGGACGGCTACAGGACAAGTGCAAGGATGTAGAGGCTTATCTCACTAGGGGTTAGATAGATACTGCCTACAGGAAAATTAAAGAGACCTTTGGAGAAAAGAGAGTCACTTGTATGAATATCAAGAGCTCAGATGGAAACCCATTTCTAAGCAAAGAAGGGAAAGCAGAAAGGTGCAAGGAGTATACAAAGGGTCTATACAAGGGCGATGTACTTTAGGACAATTTTATGGAAATGGAAGAGAATGTAGATGTAGATGAAGATGAAATGGGAGATACGATACTGCGTGAAGAGTTTGACAGAGCACTGAAAGACCTGAGTCGAAACAAGGCCCCCGGAGTAGACAACATTCAGTTGGAACTACTGACGGCCTTGGGAGAGCCAGTCCTGACAAAACTCTACCATCTGGTGAACAAGATGTATGGACAATGGCTGACAAGAAGTGAAGCACACAGTACATCACCCATACCTTACGGTACAGCTAACGTGTCACTTGTTTGCTCTTGGTGGACCCACTGTGATGGTCATGTGGGTTCCTGGTCGTGTCGGTCTGTTAGGAAACAAGGCTGCTGACGCTGCTGCCGAGTCTGCAGTCCTCGCACCTCAGCCTGCTAGCTCCTACATCCTATATTCCCTCCGATAATCTCTGTGTTGTCGTCTGTCAGGAGGTGGTGCCCCTTTGGTATCACGAATAGTCGTTCCTGCAAGGGAGTAAGCTCCGGTTTATTAAGCCTCTCCCAGGTCTTGGACGACCTCCTCTCGGCCCACCGCCGGGAGGAGGTAATTTTAATTAGGCTGAATATTGGGCACTGGCTTTTTAGCCATGGTCATTCGATAAGTGGCGCTCCCCAACCACTTTGTACACATTGCGCCCAAGTTTTAACTCTCCGCCACTTTCTGAAGGAATACCCACTTTTTAACCGTTCACGTTCCCACTTGGGTTTGCCGTCTGAGTTATCAGCCGCAAATTATGCGAGGGCTGTCGACCGCGTTTTACTTTGTATCCGCCAAAGCAATATGGCGAAGACCATTTAATTTTTAGTTTTGGACCTCAGCTTCTGTATGGTGTCGTTTTTAGCCTTTACTCCACGTCCCTGCCTTTAGCTGCTTTCTCTTATGTCAACTGTCGTTTTTTAACACCTCTTTGTCTTCGTGTTCTATAGTTTTGACTTGGGCAGGTATGGCCCCAGTTGTTTTTGCGCCCTAAAGCAAAAAAAAGAAAGAAAAAGAAACAAAAGACTACCTGCTCGGTTGTTTTCATTCGTACAAGCACACATGAACGGCGGGTATGCAAATGGTTAAAGCTGTAATTCCCTGTGACATAGGCCGGTCACCAAAGTGCCTTAGTGTTGTTTGCCTTTAATTTTGGTACCAAGACTGGTATGTAAGGGGCCTGAACAGCGTCAGATGTTAAGTGATAATTGGGAAGGACACGGAGATGTCGCTCAATCAACACCTTACAGAGTTCGAAGGGGGCCACATCAAGAGTCTCCATTTCGCCGGCAGGCCGAATGGTGGAATATCCATATTTGTGGGGCATGCGGGAATGACTCAGTTTTGGACTACTTGGAAAAGTGATGACAGGTATACTCGCCGTCAAGATTCTGGGCGGCCACGTCTGATCACAGTAAGACAGGAACGCTAGCCGTATTGTACACGAAGCACATCATAAGCTATTCATTTATGCGCCTGCCACCTCAGAACAATTAATGGATGCCCTGAAACAATATTTGCCGTCCTGCACAATTGTCCGGAAACCAGCTGCTTCTTGAGCTCGGCATTAACGTCCCAAGCGTAGGCTGCCGCTAACACCACAGCAGTAACGTCTAATTTTGGAGTGTTGCCGTGACTGGGAAGCATGGACTGCTGATAAATGGGATTTTCAGCGATTTATCGCGTTCGTCCATTAGTATCACCATCAGTGATTATGGCGGTGACCTGGGAAGATGACCCATTTTCCCAGTGTTTTCTAGATGCACGGCGGTGCTATTTGTGGCATTGTGGTGTGAGTTGCCATTGTATACGACTTCAGGTGACGACCGCTACTAACTCTGAGACTTTCTGTTTCAGACGTGATACCTCTCATCCGACAGGATTGTGGATCCATTTTTCGTCTCTGTGAACTGTCTGCATGATGTAGAGGTAGTCCATTTACCCGTAAGGTACCCAGTTCTGATGATGATGATAATGATGATTTATGGTGGAGGGCCCTAAACAGCTAGGTCATCAGCGCCCTTGCATTAGTGTTATACTGAAGAAGATTATCGTAATCTAAGAAGGAGATCAATAAACTGGAAAACTACGTTTGATCCCACCACAGGAAACGTAAAGCAACACCAGGAAGGTGAGGTTCAGAAAAGCCCGCAATAAGACACCAGCGAGACACCGCGGGACAACTAAATGAAACCATGGAGAAAATTAAGATGCTGTTAAGAAAGAGACAAATAAGCATGGCTGGATGACGTCTTGGAAACAATACGTGACCCAACCACTCTCTGACACATTAGGATTGCACACCAAGTATTTTGGAAAGATTTCAGGACAACGCGCAAAATTTTAAGACACGAACAACACTCGCCTCCTTATCAGTTAAAATAGAGACCCAGAGGGAGACCCAGTTCAACCCTTAGGTCGTCATATAAAACGCACTCACTTAAAATATGTCGTACTGACAGCTGTGTATCGCATCTCTGACATACTGGGGGCCCCTCTCGACGTAAGAGGAAGCCGTGTGTCAATGGACAATGTCCCACTCTAAGCCGAGTAATGGCTACTTCTTCACACCGTCGCGAGCAGAAGGAGGTGATCCATGGTCGCACTGAAGTCTTGATGGAACGTAGATTATTGTTCCTCACTTCCAGTAACTGGGACTCGCACCAACATATGGCCTTCCTGGTCACAAATGAAGTGGCAGCCCGCAGAGGGACTGAAAAGCTGGCAGGAGGAGGGAGGGAGGAAGCCGCCATAGCAGCAGCATCAGCGAGTTCGTTTCCCCGGATGCCTATGCACCCTGGAACCCAGCAAAACATGATTTCCTTGTTTTGTCTGTTCTGTTCACAATACAACATTTATAGGACCTGCTCGAATGTCAACCACATCTCAGTGATAGTAGCCAGGATATCAAGAACGAGTTACAACAGCTGTGGGCTAGCTTGTCTCACGAGAGAATACAACGGATTCATGACACCCTTCCCAACCGTGTCAGTATATGTATTCAGGTCAGATGGGGTTCAACGTCAAACACATAAGTAAGCTCACAGTGCTAAGATTATTAGAAAGTTCCCTCGATACTCTAAAGACCGAAAGAAGATCACTGGGCGTCTCAACCCATGTAGTTTCGTTTTGTTTCCGCTTCCCTTCTGGGAGGTTCACTGTCATTGTCTGGCAGTCAGTAATAATGACATAGATGTAGTACTCCATACCATTATCATCACACGGAATATGTAAATATAGTTGATACAGGGATATTGTCCCCCCAAGGAATGACATGCATTGATGCATTTAATAATGAGTTGTCACTCGAGAATTCAATTTTTTTCTTCTTTTTCTTGTGCATCTGTCCCATATCGCGGATGTTCAGCATGACTATGAACAGATTTCGCAAGATTAATTTAAGAGGTGCCCGAATGTCGTTCCTGGGGTCACGCTGCCACCCCCAGGTGCCGCAATTGTCTGCGTGCAGGAGTATTCATGGAAAGTGAGTGAAAGTTCCGTGAATGTTTCTGAATCGTGTAACCGAGATGAAGCTTGGGCACGAACCCGGGTGGTATTCACCTTGTGGAATGTGGGAAACTGCCTAAAGGCCACTTCCAAGCTGATATTTTTAACGGCATTTTGGAGTCTTCAATAACATTGCCTTGGTAGGAGATGATTTCATGGTTCCAAGAGTTAGGCGAATCACCCAACGATGGAGAACGTCTAGATTCTGCAACTACGTTACGGTGCCTTGCTTTCTATCATTTCGGAGTCTTCAATAACAGTGCCTTGGTAGATGATGATTTAATGGTTCCAAGAGTTAGGCGAATCACCCTACGATGGAGAACGTCTAGATTCTGCAACTACATTACGGTGCCTTGCTTTCTATCATGCATCCATAATCGAAAACAGAGGGTATGAAGACGTTATACAGATTCAAATGTATCGCCAGTTCCGCTCCCACCAGACCGTAGCAATTGTTTTTAATGTAATTAAGGTTCGAGTTTCAAAACGCTTTAGGAAGAGAACCACTATTGAGAATGACGTCAAATTTGAAAAACCTGTTATTAACGCAGGGTGCAACGCCATGGAATAAAATAATTTAACAAAAATCTTACCCATAGGCGGCCCCCTTTTCATCTCAACATAAATGGGGTCGGCTGCAGATGACAGATGAACTGCAATTCCACGGCTATGGTTTGAGTTGCATGTGTCACCACACATACTGTTCAAGGCACATGATTGCACAAATTCGGTAGTCAGCAGCTGTTGCACTGTTAGTTAGGTAAGCCCATAAACTTGAAAAGGTGGTACGTGGTAGTATGCAAAAAAATCCATTTTAAACTGTCACGAGGTTATAAACCGCATAAAAAGCAAAATGACATTGGTCTCTAATTGCCGTGAGAGTGGCAAATCACATATTCAGTATGTTGTCCACGTTTTTCTGCCCAAACCTGAAAGCGGGAAACAGCACGTTCCACAATAGATTGGAGTGTCTCGGGGGTCACGTTCAGAATGGGTTGCACAATCCATGCCTTCAGTTCAGCTTTGTTCGTAACTGGAGCACTGGAAACACCTCTTTTCAGATAACCCCACAGCCAAAAGTCACACGGGTTAAGATCAGAAGATCTGGACGGCAAAGACGTAGGGAAATGACGGCTGATAATTCTAGCATTTCCGGAATGCCTTTACAACAGCCGTATCACAAACTGTGCAACGTGCGGGGGAATACCGTCAAGCATAAAAACAATCCTACCCACACCAAATGCTGTTGAACGGTTTGAATGACTCTGGTGCCCAAAAGACTCCCACAACGTTTACCGGAGACAGGATCAAAAGGACTCATATTCTGGTAAAAGTACAGCTCTTCGATGAACGGTGCCGTCAACTCCCACAATACAGTCACCTTTGCAGAGTGACTGGTAGCTGCTGATGTGCTTGCAGATTTCCCATTGCTCATATTCTGCAGTTTTGCTGATTGACATGTCCTTTGAGATGGAAATGGGCTTCGTCTGTCCACAGAATGTTCCATGGCCATCATTGTCCACTTCCAAGAGAGCAAGAAATTCCGGAGCCAACGGTTGTCTTACTGGCAGGTCAGCGGGAAGCAACTCCAGAACGTGGGTGGTTTTCTATAGACAGCAATGTAGGATGTATGATTTTATGCACCGTACTTGCAGGCATGACCAACATCCGTGCAATGCCTGTTTACACCACCGCTCGGAATCCCCTGTAACGCTGTGGTTACGTCTTTTGAAGACGTCGGACCAACTGCTTTCCTCCCTCTGCCGCGTTGCACTTCAAAAGAACCTGTCTTTTCGAATTTTTGTAATCACTTCTCCAGATCCATAGCAGAAATTAGACCATTACCTTTTTTCGTACCCTTGAGTTTCCAGAACTTTTACAGGGCTACTGGCGTCAGTCATCGTTCTTGTAAAACAGCCTTACCAGCATCGCACGATCCTTCATGAAGACAGTCTTGTCTGGCGTCTCGGACGCAAGCTGAGGAACAGCCATGTGCCGCGCGTCTGTCGATGTGTGTATTCTGACACCTGCACCGCCTGCTGTAGGTCAAATTTCCCTTTTTCATTCTTATTGGTTCTTGACGCTTCCCCATGCATCAATAATATGTTTTTAAAATTTGACATAATTGGGAGCAGTGGTTCTCTTTTCACAGCGTTTTCACACCGGAACTTTCATTATGGACTCCCAGCATTTACAATTTTTCCTTATTGTTTATAAGACACTCAGTGTGACGATTCCACGTTAGTTTCCATTCAGATTAGACTCCAAATAGTTTAGCATGCGACTGTACGGGAAATCTTTGTGGATCAAGTCGTATTTATGTAGAGGAGTGATTACATCTTTTGCTCGGGAATATAACCAATACCAACTTTTCTGGCTACCGAGTAAGTCCATTGCCTAACTACCTTTTAGCAAGCACTGCTCATACATTGTCAGCCAAAAACACAGTCAATGGGTGTTTATAAAGACATCGTCCAGATACTGAAGGACTTTAATGTTGGGCCCATGTGGAATCTCTCGATCTGAGGCATACAGTGTGTGCAGCAAGTCACTTAGTATTGCACCCTGTGAAAGGCTTTCTTCACTGTGGGAGGGCCGTATAATGTCTTATACTGATCTCAGATGTATAATGATGACATCTGAGAGAACCATATACAATTCGTAAGAGTCCATCTGGGATGTGTAGCAATTTCAATGTTTCAATTAGATCAGCGATAATGTCATTATCATAAGCTCTTGAATAAAATATAAATAAAGAAGGTACTCGTTTGTCACAAACTTTTTCTCATCATATCTAATGCTTGGGATATAGTCCATAATACTTTATAATTACGGAAGTCGTATTGTGTTCGTGTCAGCAAGTCCTGATCTTCTAGGAAATATTGAAAGTGGAGCTCGATGAGACGTTCAGAGGTATTACACATACAAGATGACAGCGCAAAGGGTCTGTACATCGTTGCTTGACCAGAATCTTCCCCATATTTTAATATGGGCACTACAATTTGAGATGTCCAATCATCTGGAATGGTACAATATTTCCAGATATGTTGAAAATGCTCACAGGAACGGGTTTAACGCTGTCGGGCGAATTTATGATCATGGAATATTAGACCTGGACGTATCCAGGTAATACGTCCTCTGAGTATTGTGGGGCTTTGTGTAATTCGTCGAAATAAATGGGGTGGTTAAACAACCACAACATTGTCAGTTGTACCAGACGAAGTTAATTCAATTGGCTCACACATAACTGTGGGAGGAGTTTTGCCGACTGAAAACTCGTCTGTCCAACTCTGCAACTGTTTGGGAGGTCCCACTTTGCAACGAGGAAACCATTTGTCATCATCTGAACGATGGAGATGGCTTTTGATAGTTTCCCGCAAAATTTCTTGCAGTGTTATTTCTTAAGAGTATTGTGAAAGACTATAGGCTGCTTTCGTTCTTTTGTAAGCGATGTAGTTCCACCAGGTTGCTCGCTCCCTAAGTCGACGAAATGCTTGCCTCCTTTCCGGTACCCAACGTGAAAGCTCTTGATTCCTCCAACGACCTGATTTCTGGCTGTCTTCTCTAAACATCCCGTTCTGCGGCCAGAAATGATGCTGCTTCTTTGAGATCATCCCTGAATATACTTGTTTGCGGGGACTGCACAGTACTAACGATGAAAGTTTTGCATCAGTTATTTCATCATACTTAAATGACTCAGCCTTCGTACTGTCCCATTTGTTAAGTGCATTGAGCATCTGAGACAAGTGTGGGAAGAAACATCAGCTAGCCATAAGGGTAACGGAATTTTCTTAGCATGGAAAGGCAGGCTGATAAGCGCCAGCGATAATCTCTTGAAGAATCCCGCACTGAGACACTGGATGTGGTGGTCAAAGTCTTGTGTGTTCCCTGGAGCAGCACCAAAGGAACGTAGTGAATCGGGTGCTATTCTGATTTATTTACCATTGCTTCAAAATTCACCGGCTATTTGAGAGTACCAAGGTGTAGCGTCCAATATTGTGGCAACATTAAATAACGTCCGCAGAAGGTATGTGATCCGTAACTGACCTGATTTAGATACTGAGTGACCTAAAATGAGTCAAAGAAATTATAAATTTTCCTTTTATTATTGCACTCCTTCAGCTGTGACGTAATCAGTCACTCCCTCCACATTGCCTCGGTGTCGACACAGCAGCAGGAGACAGCACCATTGATCCTTGTACGGAGCAAGCACGGCTCTGCTTTTCAGTGTTGGTAGCTGGACAGAAGAAAAGTATACTGAGCGCCCGCAGAGGCGTGTTTCTGAAGGTACCTCAAGCGACTTCTTTTTAATAGAAATCTGCTAGTAAATCACCCCACGCTACGATCTTTCCGGAAGGGTTTTCATTTCTCCTACCAAGATATTCTCTTTTGAAATAAACTGTGCAGAAATTAACACGTATGACAGAATGGGGGTGGGTCGAGCAGAATGGCACTTGCCCCTTCCTCGTAAATGAGTAAACTACACATTCGTTGGCCGCTGCATATTTCTCAAGATTTCTTAGCAGTGACTGAGACTCTGGAAACCTGCAGATTTAACACTGCCGAGCACGACGAGAGGTATTGTTATTTTAGTAATCACTATACAGGGTGTTAGGGGTTTATGTGCTGATACTGTTATTGGTGACTGGGGATATTGAACTGAACAACATTACATCAGTAATTCCTTTATTTGCAGACTAATAGCTATAAGTCATAGGAGAATAGTAGTATGCTTTAGGTTGGTTGGCAGCTCCAAGTGCTTGTGGCAAGAGCAAACCTTTAATGCTTATTTTCCCCTGGGTAGCATGTAAGGTGTTGGACTGCAGACGCCTGGGAACAAAACGGTTAGTATATACTGTCGGGCATAGTCCACTTAGAGGTGCAGTTACGACCGAGCGGAGAATATCAGACAGTAAATTACGTGAGGTGTTTGTGGGAATACCTTTATGGTAGATAAACCGAAAAAGCAACTAACACACTGAAGCGGCTGCAAATTAAGATACCAATGCTCACAATGTCAACACGCACACTCCTAACATGCTGTATATACAGGGTTATCCCATGATGATGTTACAAACTTGGAGCGATAATGGACAAGGGGAAATTTATCAATTCGAGGTAACATACTCTAGTCCAGAAACTGCCAAGTCGAAATGTGCAAGCGAAAATCTATTCAGGTTCACATATTATCCATGCACAGAGCTCAGACTAAGGGTCCCACCCTCGAACACTGACCATGTACAGATTTGCCCCTGATTACTCTCCAACACCTCAAATAATTCCCATGCTGATGGGCTAGAAACAGTGCACGCAACTTAATGCCAGAGAGACCGAAAGTTCTAAGTCTCTGGTACAGTAATAATGAATTTCATTCACTCGCACAAATTTGACAAATTGCTACATTTACAACAATTTTCCAAAGTGGCGTACCTCATGGTCAGTACTCGCGTGATATATTTGCTCAACGTTCCGTGATACACATTCTAACATCAGCGGTGTAGTTTGAACGGATTCATGGCCAGCGTTACCCTACTAGGATCCCCTACACGAAACTCATACGTTTACCCCTCTACATCATCCCTGATAATCTGAACACCACCACTAAATCATCTTGTCCAGTTTGAGTTGTTTTGTTTCTCATAATATGCTGTGTCAGCTGCTTGATATGGCCGCGGTTTCGTTTCTGTTTTCCGGCCAAGATGGGTGCGAAACTTAAGAAAATCGTCCCGCTATAATGTCACCAATCTGCCCTCTGTCACTTCCTCATACTGATCCGTACTAAGCTGTAGCAAGAGAGCGGCCCAGTTCACTGGGATGGGGATTCAAACGCCAGTTTCAGCACAAAATAAATATGAAATATATGTGCTCGTCATGCATCATTGATTGCCGCAAGGTTACGCCTTCCCGTTGCTGCATAACTGTATCACAAAAGTATTTCACGTAGAAGATCACAGAAATACACGACAGAACTGTTGTAGTTGACTCCCAACAGCACATTGTAGGTGCATACATGTTTACTTAATATGTGGTGCGAATACGACAATAAAAGAAAATATAATTTTATGCCGTAGGAGATACTGGAAACAGGATGTAGTTTCAATGTCGAAAAGACGCCCACCCTATTAATTACGACCTTGTCAAACTCTATGGCATGCAACACGGTGCTATACAGCCTGCTGTTCTTAAATCAGGACAAATTTCAATTTGAATTTCCCACCCTGTAGTAGTTCCGCCGGAGGTCGTGATTGGTGTTCTTGAAAGCAATAGGCTGCAAGTAAACAGTCAGATTGTCAAAATGGCCGAGATGTTACGAACAAGTGCGGAGTACAACCGAGGAGCTGCGATAATAGAATGTCTTCGTAATGGGCGTTCGTCCACCGAAGTAGTTTGAGTCTTCTGGTACCCGAGATCAACTGTTTACGATATTGTGGCCAAGTGTAAAGCCTCGAAGAAGTCTGGGGAGGTTCCACCAACCCGGCGAGGAAACCTCATTTGAGGAAACGCGTGTCACGAACTGCGACACTTACCGAAGAGGCTCAGACGCTGATTTCGGAGGAGCCGGGGCAATCGCTGAGCAAACTGTCGTCAGTATTCTTGTCATCGAATGAACAATGCGTCGGACGGTAGAGAAGGACCTCATACGAGCCATTTAGTCCAAAGCTGGCCATCGGGTAACTTTGACATTTGATGGCCAAGGAGTTATGGCCCCCGAATAGCCCGGAGAGTTGTCGAATGAGCTACCAATAAGACGAGACACACTAACGTCGCGTCTCTACTCACCGCTGTTGAAGCAGTACTCGCGAATGTTGGCAGTGCTGTTTTAAAGAGTGCGTGCGCTCGCTTCAGGACAAGACTGGAGGCTTTCATTGCTGCTGAATGGCGTTACATCGAGAACTGTTGCTCTTGAAAGATACCAACACTTATATCTAAAAAAAGTTTAATTTTCATTCCTTTGTTTCAATGAATTTGCTTCTTTTTCAAATGTTTAAGAGCTTCGAGTTCTGGACTCAAGATTTCATGGTTTTGTAATAATGTAACAATGTGAAGAGACAAGGACTGACATGTCTGAGAGTGTTTTTCGGAGCTATTTCACATTTTATCCAAAAATGTTAAAGATGTGGCTTCGGTCAACTTTAGTTATTCCAGTCTGCATTAAAAAATGCTGTTCCTTAGTCATTTAACATGATCAGCTATGTAACTCTGTGTGCAGACAAGTGATATCATGGATATATGAGCCGTTCTTTAATTTTTTTTTACCTGTTTCTCCACTTCGGGGAGCATTAATGCAGCATATTTCGTTGGTTGTTTTGTTGATATTCAGCAGTTTTATCTCAGTTGCTCAGCTTTAAATTTCAAATTTTTAAGTTTCAATTTCAAGCTAAAGTTATTTGGATGTCAACAACTACTTTGCGAATATTTTCTATATATTTTAACTCTTTGTAAGCCTTCCATTTAATCGCATGATAATTTGAGACCATCGAATAAAGAAAGTGACGTACTAATAATACTAATAGTACAAAAGATGTTCTTTGTCTATGCTATTGAAATATGCTGACTGCTTAGGTTTGAAAGAATTCTACATCGAAAGTATTGAGTGGATAACTGCCAATCGTTAGAAATAAAATATGTTTAGTTACCAATTGTCAGTATTGGTTCTTGAAGCAGGAAACATTTACAAACACACAAAACCAGTTACATAAAAGGACGGCAATTTCTGAATCTTGCCTCCTGTCTGATAAATTTCACCAGACGCCCATGACAATCAATAAGACAGCTGTCCGGTTCCTCAGAGGCTTTCTGATATTACTAGTCGAATTATAATACTCCTAATTCCCGTGAAATCTGTCTATCAAATTATATAAACTGTTGCTCAAACGCTGAAGCAAAATTTTAATAAAAGTTGGCAGGATGGACTCTATTTCTTAACGACTCTATACAACTGTTGATTTTTTGACTTTTCGATCTCCACATTTCTCAGAGAAATTAGGCGGCACAAAACGTTACAGATGTATCTAAAATATGGTGATCTAAGACAAGGTGATCGGATTCCTTGAGTAAAAGTGAGATATAAAAATAGGTTTGCAGATTCAAGCTGGTATAATAGTTTTAAATTTTGAGACAGTCAGTTATGAATACTCTCTTGCTTGAGCGTGTGCGTATAATGAAAGTTAATCAATCGTGACCCGTTGTTTGGACAAGAACGTTTGTCATGTCAGTGTGCTTTACACCAGATAGCACCCTGCAGATTCTAGTGAGCTTGCTTAGGAGCCCCATAATAGGGCAGCGAAAGTTGGCAAATCTAACTTAAACTGAAAAAACATTAGTTTCAATTTTGGGTAACGAGGTGCTAATATGGCACTGTGAATGCAAGAAAGGCGTACGGAACTTTTACCATATTTAATGGATTAGCAAGGGGCGAGGGCAGAAGAGGTCAAACAGGTGAGAAAGGCATAATCTTGATTTTATTGTTAACCGCCTCTTGCATAATTTGTTTAATATTATATGAAGATGTTGACGAGATGCTGAACAGCGGCACACCTGCACCAGATGGCGAAAATTTCAAGTAATTTGTTCAAGCGTAAATTGGTTCCGCGTCAACACATTAGCTTATCTACCAACTATCGCTACCGTATGATAATTACAGCCCGCAATGGAGCTCTGTGAGCGGCTGCACTTCAATAATAACCATCCGGCGTATCTACCCGGTTGCGTCGAGATAAAACACTTTTTAGCGTAAAGCAGGCTGCAGTGTGTTAATTACATAACCGTGCTAGACAGTGCGCGGTGTGTCAAGTCCATCGGAGGGCGTTAGAACGTACACCGGGCGGGAACGTGTTCACTGGACTATAAATGCGGGTCACTCGGTGTCCACGGGCAGTGTTCAGCGCTGTCTGCTGCTAAGAGGCACGCTTGTCTGCGCGTTGTCCAGTACTGCAATTACAATTGGCCGCGTACCACCGACACATCGAACTACAGTGCAGCCAATACTAGCGTCAGTAGACTGCCGTATTCATCCAGTCCTTGCAGTGGAGTTTCCTTTGACTAACCACACGACAACGATCGAATATTTCTTTTCTTTTAACCTTGGATGTAACAGCAAGCTCTATTTTAGACAGGATGCTTATGTGAAACACTGGTGCCATATATCGTTCATTACAGAATTTCCACAGGGCTTATTCAAGCTACGTAAGTCTCAGCTTCCTTCAGTTGAGTTCACTTATCATTCTGGAAAGACACAGAAATGTCACTAAACCGTACATTTTGAAAGAGAGTGGCAAAAACAGTATATTCTTCTTTGTTCGTTAGTGAAGACAGCACCACTCGCAAGTGTTATTGAATTTTCTCATATTGAGAAGACAGAAGGAGCGATCTATTTTACTTGTTAAAAACTTTCTAAGGCCAGTATGGCATAAATACTTCTTTATTTAAAACATCTGGTTTCGACAGAATTTGCTGTTTCTTCGGGTCTGTAAGAAAGTGTATACACATGGAATGTGTCTCATAATTGAGTTCAGACGAAATATTTGAGATGAATGTTTTAGTTTGGTATTACAAAAAACAGAGGTAGAGTTGCACTTTTACATACCTTGAAAAAATCTTTTTGTTACGAAATTTGTCCATTTAAGTTGGACCTAGCGCCAAGTTGTCATATGGATAAAGAACAGAACATTATAAATAGTTTGTCTTAATTAAAACGTAAATCACCTTGTTCAAATGGCGATATATATATATATATATATATATATATATATATATATATATATATATATATCGTGTCCGCGCCAAATATCTCACGAAATAAGCATCAAACGAAAAAACTACAAAGAACGAAAGTTGTCTAGCGTGAAGGAAGAAACCTGATGGCGCTATGGGCCATGGCATGGTACTTCGACGACCAATCCACCTGTCATGATATATGCTATTCAATACCGCTTCAACCGCACGCGCGCTATGTGCCGGTCATCCATCATTATGGAAGTACATCGCCATTCTGTCATGCAGTGAAACATCTTGTAGTAACATCGGTAGAACATTACGTAGGAAATCAGCATAAATTGCACCATTTACATTGCCATCGATAAAATGGGGGCCAATTATCCATCCTCCCATAATGCCGCACAATATTAACCCGCCAAGGTCGCTGATGTTCCACTTGTCGCAGCCAATAGTGAATATTATGCCGGTTTACGTTACAGCTGTTGGTGAATGACGCTTCGTCGCTAAATGGAACGCGTGCAAAAAAATCTGGCATCGTCCCGTAATTTCTGTTGTGCCCAGTGGCAGAACTATACACAACGTTCAAAGTCGTCGCCATGCAATTCCTGGTGCATATAAATATGGTACAGGTGCAATAGATGTTGATGTAGCATTCTCAACACCGACGTTTTTGAGATTCTCGATTCTCACGCTGTTTGTCTGCTATTGATGTGCGGATTAGCCGCGACAGCAGCCAAAACACCTACTTGGGCATCATTATTTGTTGCAGTTCGTGGTTGACGTTTCGCATGTGGCTGAACGCGTCCTGTTTCCTTAAGTAACGTAACTATCCGGCGAACGGTCCGGACACTTGGATGATGTCGTCCATAACACCGAGCAGCATACATAGTACACGCGCGTTGGGCATTTTGATCACAATAGCCATACATCAACACGATATCGACCTTTTCCACAATTGGTAAACGGTCCATTTTAACACGGGTAATGTATCACGAAGCAAATACCGTCTTCACTGTCGGAATGTTACGTGATACCACGTACTTATACGTTTGTGACTATTACAGCGCCATCTATCACAAAGCGAAAAAAGTGGTCCAACTAAAACATTCATATTTCTTTACGTACTACACGAATATGTAATAAAAATTGGGGTTCCTATTTAAAGAAACGCAGTTGATATGCGTTTGACCTATGGCAGCGCCATCTAGCGGGCCAACCATAGCGCCATCTGGTTTTCCCCTTTAAGCTAGACGAGTTTCGTTCTATGTAGTTTTTCCGTTTGATGCTTGTTTCGTGAGGTATTTGGCCCGGTCGCTATCAATGGACCACCCTGTATATTGTTGCGTCACAAGAACACACTACATAGTAGCACATTTGTTTACATGAACTGGATACATTGAAAACACTAAAACCCCACGTTAAACGGCGTATAAGGCACAATTGAAACATATTATCGCACTAACACTCGTGTAGAGTGTTACAGCCCTAGATGACTTTTACACCTTACCGTGTTATCAGAGCTTAAATAATTCTCATTCGCATTTGCAATTAATTACTTTAGTGAGTGGCCTTTAAGATTAGTAACGATTACAAACCTGTATTTTATTTACATCGAAACACGTTTCTAATTCTCGCAGTACACATCACACGTTCTCATCCGTGCAGACATAACAAGAAAGTTAAGGTGTCTACCTTCCTATGGTTTGCTTCGTTGTTAAGGCGCGTGATGACCGCAAACGCGCGGAGCGCGCAGTCTCCAAACTGTAGCACTCACCAAAATCCACACTCATTTCAGTCGTATAAATAATAAAGTATTGCATTATGGGCAAGGGATGGGGAGGTATAGAGATCATATACGCTGAACATTGGCAAATTAGAACGTACCGTGCGTAGGTTCAGTAGATACCATCAAATCTTCCTTTGTACATTACTTATGCCTTGAGGTATAATTATTCACAAGAGGTGTGTATAGTAGCATAGACTGCAACTGTTGTATAGTAGGCTGGGTGAGACGAAAAACAATCGCAGTTCAAGCATGACAAGAATAGAAGTGCCCTTTAGTTGACAGTGTTTTACCTCACATAACTTGCTATATGCACTGTGACATTTTCCTGACGTCTGGAGACGGTGTGGTGCTGTGGTGCAAGACTCATACGTCTCTCGCGGTTGATTTACGTATTGTGTGCAGCCGATCTTCTTCTCAGGACAGACGACAGTACTTCTTCTCCGAAGGTTATGTGCTGGTTAGGTAAATATTACTGAAATCCTTCGCTAACCTTGAAATGATTAATTACTTTCAGAATACTTCTATATCAACTCCGCTACATTTCTTCTTCACAATAAGACACTACACATGTTTCATATGCTCTTTCAAGTATCGTAAATCAACTATGTCTGGAAAACATTAGTTCTTAACTACTACCATTACAGTCTGTTTCGGTTTTAATAACCCTTGTCAAGACAGTTCTTGCTCCTATGAAGTAAAAGAACAGAGTGTATGAGTCTCTAGATAAAACATATTTCATTTGTTCCCAACAGTCACTACTGTTTCACTGCCAAAGTGTAGCCCTTGATTACTCCTTGTACTGGACATACGGCTTCCAAGGCGTCCGCGGCCATCACTTGTCAGCGCCGTTAGACGGCCACAACTTTAGCCTTCTCGGAACACACGCCCGTCCTGCACACACATAAACCATGGCGCAGTAGACACATTTCTATCTCCCACTCTCGTACGTAATATATCGGGGATCAAGACGGTGGAAAGCCGAGGGTTTGTAGAATTTGCGTCGAAATTCTCGAGGCATTACAGTAGGTATGTAATACTCTGATGTGGAAGGTAGTGCGTACATAGCTAGGCTGTGCTACAACACAGACTAATATTTAGATATGCTTAACCGGGTAACTGCCACACAATTAGGAGTATGTGACCTATCACAACAAAAACGTGTAATACATACTATTTATGTTATGCTGTCCACAAGAGGGCTGGTTTTTAGGGTTTACTTTAGTGTTTACAAATACTGTCTACAGCAAGATAGCGCCCGCACGCACACGGAGAGACTTTCTACCGCTTTTGTGCTGCATGCTTGCCAAGCCCTAGGTTCTCCAACAAGGTTGTCGGCTCCAGCGCCCCCACCCCCCACCCCCACCCCCTCTCGACGCACACACACGCGCACACACACACACACACACACACACACACACACACACACACACACACACACACACACACACACACACTTCTCCCAAGTTCAGAATGTTTGGAGCTTCATAGGGGCAGGGACCTCCAACCAGCTCCTAGATTTTGACCGTCTAACTTGCCAATTGAACATCTTACAACACTGTCAGTCAATGTCAAGACGAGTAACTGCTTACATAAGGGCCAGAGGTGAAACAACACGTGTTCCACTTGCTCAATTTGTGAAGCTCTTTCTCTTAAATAAATAATCCTGTTTTCGGAAATTGGCCTGCCGCAATGGCCGAGCGGTTCTAGGAGCTAGAGTCTGAAACCCGCGACCGCTACTGTCGCAGGTTCGAATCCTGCCTCGGGCATGGATGTGTGTGATGACCTTAGGTTAGTTGGGTTTAAGTAGTTCTAAGTTCTAGGGGACTGACGACCTCAAAAGTTAAGTCCCATAGTGCTCAGAGCAATTTTTTTCTGAAATTGTAAACATTACTTGTCTGTACATGTCACGTCACATGTATCGATTTCCGTCCCATTTGCGGGAGGCCGTTTTTTCCCTTAGCCTGTATTTTATACTCTACAAAGCAGTGACACGTATATGGCCCTTTCGACGGAGTGCGAGGGAGCGCAGCGCTACCCACCCAGCCGCTGCCTGGTGGCAGCAAGTAGGTCCCGTAAAACTTTGGGGCACGTGACTTTCAGAGGCTGACAGCTTGTCAAGAAATCTGTGGCAAAACGTTATTAGAAGGAACTGTTATTACCGTTATTTAAGAAAATGAAATATATTCTAGCTGCGCTTCCATTATACTCATTACTTCAGCGTTCATCCGAAAGATGCTATAAAAACTTTGGTAACGAGTGGAATCAATCACCAAACGTTACATTAAAAAACTCGCAGTTTACTTGTAGACCACCGGCGTAGACCTCACAGGACATTTCGAAAAGAAGACAAAAATTCCTCAATGAACTGCTGCAGCCTACTGTGTTGCTCGGCTGTTGCAGATAGAAAAATATCAAGCTGGCGCTTTTATTTGACCCATGTCGTAGATACGAATCCCACGCCTACTACAGTAGTACAAGTTTATATGCCAACTAGCTCTGCAGATGACGAAGAAATTGAAGAAATGTATGATGAAATAAAAGAAATTATTCAGATTGTGAAGGGAGACGAAAATTTAATAGTCATGGGTGACTGGAATTCGAGTGTAGGAAAAGGGAGAGAAGGAAACATAGTAGGTGAAAATGGATTGGGGGACAGAAATGAAAGAGAAAGCCGCCTGGTCGAATTTTGCACAGAGCACAACATAATCATAACTAACACTTGGTTTAAGAATCATGAAAGAAGGTTGTATACATGGACGAACCCTGGAGATACTAAAAGGTATCAGATAGATTATATAACGGTAAGACAGAGATTTAGGAACCAGGTTTTAAATTGTAAGACATTTCCAGGGGCAGATGTGGACTCTGACCACAATCTATTGGTTATGACCTGTAGATTAAAACTGAAGAAACTGCAAAAAGGTGGGAATTTAAGGAGATGGCACCTGGATAAACTAAAAGAACCAGACGTTGTACAGAGATTCAGGGAGAGCATAAGGGAGCAATTGACAGGAATGGGGGAAATAAATACAGTAGAAGAAGAATGGGTAGCTTTGAGGGATGAAGTAGTGAAGGCAGCAGAGGATCAAGTAGGTAAAAAGACGAGGGCTAGTAGAAATCCTTGGGTAACAGAAGAAATATTGAATTTAATTGATGAAAGGAGAAAATATAAAAATGCAGTAAGTGAAACAGGCAAAAAGGAATACAAACGTCTCAAAAATGAGATCGACAGGAAGTGCAAAATGGCTAAGCAGGGATGGCTAGAGGACAAATGTAAGGATGTAGGGGCCTATCTCACTAGGGGTAAGATAGATACCGCCTACAGGAAAATTAAAGAGACCTTTGGAGATAAGTGAACGACTTGTATGAATATCAAGAGCTCAGATGGAAACCCAGTTCTAAGCAAAGAAGGGAAAACAGAAAGGTGGAAGGAGTATATAGAGGGTCTATACAAGGGCGATGTACTTGAGGACAATATTATGGAAATGGAAGAGGATGTAGATGAAGATGAAATGGGAGATATGATACTGCGTGAAGAGTTTGACAGAGCACTGAAAGACCTGAGTCGAAACAAGGCCCCCGGAGTAGACAATATTCCATTGGAACTACTGACGGCCGTGGGAGAGCCAGTTCTGACAAAACTCTACCATCTGGTGAGCAAGATGTATGAAACAGGCGAAATACCCTCAGACTTCAAGAAGAATATAATAATTCCAACCAAAAAAAAGCAGGTGTTGACAGATGTGAAAATTACCGAACTATCAGCTTAATAAGTCACAGCTGCAAATAACTAACACGAATTCTTTACAGACGAATGGAAAAACTAGTAGAAGCCAACCTCGGGGAAGATCAGTTTGGATTCCGTAGAAACACTGGAACACATGAGGCAATACTGACCTTACGACTTATCTTAGAAGAAAGATTAAGGAAAGGCAAACCTACGTTTCTAGCATTTGTAGACTTAGAGAAAGCTTTTGACAATGTTGACTGGAATACTCTCTTTCAAATTCTAAAGGTGGCAGGAGTAAAATACAGGGAGCGAAAGGCTATTTACAATTTGTACAGAAACCAGATGGCAGTTATAAGAGTCGAGGGACATGAAACAGAAGCAGTGGTTGGGAAGGGAGTAAGACAGGGTTGTAGCCTCTCCCCGATGTTGTTCAATCTATATATTGAGCAAGCAGTAAAGGAAACAAAAGAAAAATTCGGAGTAGGTATTAAAATTCATGGAGAAGAAATAAAAACTTTGAGGTTCGCCGATGACATTGTAATTCTGTCAGAGACAGCAAAGGACTTGGAAGAGCAGTTGAATGGAATGGACAGTGTCTTGAAAGGAGGATATTAGATGAATATTAACAAAAGCAAAACAAGGATAATGGAATGTAGTCGAATTAAGTCGGGTGATGCTGAGGGAATTAGATTAGGAAATGAGGCACTTAAAGTAGTAAAGGAGTTTTGCTATTTGGGGAGCAAAATAACTGATGATGGTCGAAGTAGAGAGGATATAAAATGTAGGCTGGCAATGGCAAGGAAAGCGTTTCTGAAGAAGAGTAATTTGTTAACATCTAGTATTGATTTAAGTGTCAGGAAGTCATTTCTGAAGGTATTCGTATGGAGTGTAGCCATGTATGGAAGTGAAACATGGACGATAAATAGTTTGGACAAGAAGAGAATAGAAGCTTTCGAAATGTGGTGCTACACAAGAATGCTGAAGATTAGATGGGTAGATCACCTAACTAATGAGGAAGTATTGAATAGGATTGGGGAGAAGAGAAGTTTGTGGCACAACTTGACCAGAAGAAGGGATCGGTTGGTAGGACATGTTCTGAGGCATCAAGGGATCACAAATTTAGTATTGGAGGGCAGCGTGGAGGGTAAAAATCGTAGAGGGAGACCAAGAGATGAATACACTAAGCAGATTCAGAAGGATGTAGGTTGCAGTAGGTACTGGGAGATGAAGAAGCTTGCACAGGATAGAGTAGCATGGAGAGTTGCATCAAACCAGTCTCAGGACTGAAGACCACAACAACAACAACATGTCGTGATTGACGCGCACTTAAACAAAAATGAACTTGGTAGTACATACACAAATAAAAAACAATACACTCACGCGTATGACCAGCAGCCGCCTTGGGCCAGTGTTCATATTTGTCCAGATCCATCCCTCTATGTTAGCGTCTTTGCTCCAGTCCCATGCCTTTGTCTGAAGTGAGAGTGACGTCCCATAACTGATCGGATTGATCACCACACATTTATATTTCCATAAATAGTAAGAAAGCTACTTTTCACAACTTTGCCTTTCATTTTTGGTATGTCAACGACTTTTTTAGTACAGTTGTAGCTCCTCCTCTTCTTCACCGTAGATGGCACATGAAGATGGAGCTTTAGGGTCCGAAAACGGTCGCGCAGTACATAAGAAAACGCTAGCAACTGAAGCGGATTTTTTATTCTGTCAGTATCTTCTCCGCCCGCTGATGTTCGCTTGATCAAATATTTGGTAACAAATAAGTTAAAGAGGCTATACAAGGGAAATGAACTTGAAGACAAAGTTATAGAAAGGGAGGAGGAAGTACATTAAGATGAAATGGCAGACATGATACTGAGAGATGACTTTAGCCGAATCAAGGTCACTGGAGTAGTCTCTATTCCTTCAGAGCTGCTTATATTCTTGCAACAATTAGCCAAGCTATTCGACCTGGTGTGAAAGATATAAGACAGGAGAAATAATCTTACACTTCAAGAAGAATATAATAATTCTATTTTCAAAGAGAGCAGGTGCTGACAAGAGTGAATATTATCCAACAGTCGGTTTAATAATCTTGGTTGCGATGTATTGGCACGAACTATTTACAGAAGAATGGAGAAACAGCTGGAAATCAATCTCAGCTAAAATACGTTTGGGTTACCCAAGAACACGCGGGGCGATACTGTCTTACAAAAAAGGTTCAGGGAAGGCAATTTTACTTTCATAGCATTTGTAGATTTGCAGAAAGCTTTTGACCATGTTGATTGGAATAAGTTTTTTTTTTAATTTATGAAGTGAGCAAGGGTAAAATACAGGAAACGAAAGGTTACTAACGGAGTGTACAGAAACCAGGCGGCAGTTATGAGCGTCGAAGGACAAGAAACGGAAGTAGTAGTTAAGAATGGAATGACACACGATTGCATCCTATCTCCAATGTTCTTGAATCTGTACATTAAGAAAACTATGAAAGGAATCACGGAGAAATTTGGAAAGGGAACTTAAGTTCAGCCGGTGAAATATAAATTTTTGGGTTTGCCGATGGCATTGTGGTTCTGTCGAAGACAGCAAACGACTTGGAAGTGCAGCTAAACGGAATGGACTGTATCTTGAGAGAAGAATATAATATAAACATTAAGAAAAGAAAAATTGTTTATGATGTCTAAAGTAGAGGAAATATAAAATGTAGAATGCCAACGGAAAGAAAAAGCACTTCTGAAGAGCAGAAATTTGCTAACATTGACTTTAAATTTAGATGTTAAGAACTATTTGTCTGGACGAAACGTGGACACTAAACGGTGCCGACGAATGCTGCCGACGAATGCTGAAGGTTACAATGGTAGATAACTAATGAGGAGGTGTAGAATATAAATGGGGAGAAACGAAATCTGTGGCTTAACATGACGAAAAGAATGGATCGGTTAAAATGATACCTTCTGAGGCATCAAGCAATCGTCAACTGGAGGGAAGAGTTTATAGTAAAAACATCGGAGGGAGACCAGGGGCACCGTAGAAAAAGCAACATCTGTCATGTGCAGGCGAGCACAACAAGCCAAAAGCCTTTACTGGCCCATGATGTAATGTCTACCAACATTATACATCACAACTTGAAAAAAATTGACCGTCTTGCATTGTTGGAGTCGACGCCACATTGTGTGATTTGTGTGTCGGTAATGAGGATGAAATGGTAATGAGAACAACACCTACTACACGAGCAGAGAAAATCTGGAACGCGGCCAGGAATCGAACCCGGGACCGCAGCATGGTAGGCACATACGTTACCACTCAGCTACGCAGGACACAATTTGCAAATACAAGTTTCAGACAAAACTTTATATAAGATTTTACATAGAAGATTTGCATGTGTTCAGTTACTTTTGAATCACCCTGCATATAACACATAGCTAGCCGGCCGCTGTGGCCGAGCGGTTCTAGGCGCTTCAGCTCGGAACTGAGCTGCTACTACGGTCGCAGGTTCGATCCTGCTTCGGGAATGGATGAGTGTGATGTCCTTACGTTAGTTAGGTTTAAGTAGTTCTAAGTCTTAATATACTTCCTCTTCCTTTTCTATAACATTATCTTCAACTTCAGTCCCCTGACTGATGACTTCAGGTGTGAAGTCCCATAGTGCTTAGAGCCATTTGAACCATTTTAACACAGCTATACACGTAATGTATAGGAGGGAAAATATTGTTAGCAAAATTAAAGGGCAAGATCTTAGCCAATATACTTCATGTTTTTACACCATCCTCTAATAAACATTTGTATTAACATTAGGTATATATATTTTACAAGACAATGTATAGGTTTGCTTTTGGAGGTAATAATGAGAAAGAAAATTCTCTTATGTGAAAAATGCGGTTAAGATTTCTTTCTCGCAGTCAGTAAGTCGTTGGCCAAATTTTCTCTCTCTCTCTCTCTCTCTCTCTCTCTATATATATATATATATATATATATATATATTCGTTCTCCTTTTATATACTTCGCCCCTGATCAGAATTGAGTGTACAACAATGTGTTGTTTTTCTTTCTTCCTAAATATCGAAATTACATATAACAGGAAATCTAATGTCTAATTGGCTTATGATTAGTATACTACTATCTAACCAGAATAGTTTCAGACTATGTAATCTTACCAATTGACAGAATAAAACTACGTGAAATACTGTCATTTAGCTACTATCATCATACACTACTGGCCATTAAAACTGCTACAAGAAGAAGAAATGCAGATGATAAACGGGTATTCATTGGACAAATATATTATACTAGAACTGACATGTGATTCCATTTTCACGCAATTTGGGTGCATACATCCTGAGAAATCAGTACCCGGAACAACCACCTGTGGCCGTAATTACGGCCTTGTACAGGTACAGGTACAGCTACTCATGCAGCTTCAACACAATACCACAGTTCATCAAGAGTAGTGACTGGCATATTGTGACGAGCCAGTTGCTCGGCCACCACTGACCAGACGTTTTCAGTGGGTGAGAGATCTGGAGAATGTGCTGACCAGGGCAGCAGGCGAACATTTTCTGTATCCAGAAAGGCCCGTACAGGACCCGCAACATGCGTACGTGCATTATCCTGCTGAAATGTAGGGTTTCGCAGGGATCGAATGAAGGGTAGAGCCACGGGTCGTAACACATCTGAAATGTAACGTCCATTGCTCAAAGTGCCGTCAATGCGAACAAGAGGTGACCGACACATGTAACCAATGGCACCCCATACCATCACACTGGGTGATACGCCAGCATGGCGATGACGAATACACGCTTCCAATGTGGTTCACCGCGATGTCGCCAAACACGGATGCGACCATCATGATGCTGTAAACAGAACCTGGATTGATCCGAAAAAATGACGTTTTGTCATTCGTGCACCCAGGTTCGTCGTTGAGTACACCATCGCAGGCGCTCCTGCCTGTGATGCAGCGTCAAGGGTAACCGCAGCCATGGTCTCCGAGCTGATAGTCCATGCTGCTGCAAACGTCGTCGATCTGTTCCTGCAGATGGTTGTTATCTTGCAAACGTCCCCATCTGTTGACTCAAGGATCGAGACGTGGCTGCACGATCCGTTACAGCCATGCGGATGAGATGCCTGTCATCTCGACTGCTAGTGATACGAGGCCGTTGGGATGCAGCACGGCGTTCCGTATTACCCTCCTGAACCCACCGATTGCATAATCTGCGAGCAGCAATGTCGCGATACGATAAACCGCAATCGCGATAGGCTACAATCCACCTTTATCAAAGTCTGAAACGTGATGGTACGCATTTCTCCTCCTTACACGAGGCATCAACAACGTTTCATCAGGCAACGACGCTCAACTTCTGTTTGTGGATGAGAAATCTGTTAGAAACTTTCCTCATGTCAGCACCTTGTAGGTGTCGCCACCGGCGCCAACCTTGTGTGAATGCTCTGAAAAGTTAATCATTTGCATATCACAGCATCTTCTTCCAGTCGGTTAAATTTCGCATCTGTAGCAATTGATCTTCGTGGTGTAGTAGTTTTAATGGCCAGTAGTGTAGTTTCAGCAGCTGGAAGGATGTCGCTCGTACCCCGTATATCGATAGTCACTACCAATTCACCCATGATTTTAAGAAACTTCAGTTCGCATTCAAGGTTGCGTTTGCTGTAACAATAAATAAGGTTCAAGGTCAGAAATAGCCGTAAGAAGGCATAGAGTTGGTGAGAGAAAATAACCATATCCAAGAGGAAGGTGGAGATGGTCTAGAGAGTGGGGAAAATGTGATGTTCAGAGAGAGGGGAATGAGAATGAGATGAGCAAAGAGAGGCGGGAGAAGGAGCTGGGCAGAGATACGGGAAAGAAGGACTTTAGGACGCATGTCCAATTCCCATATATATTTAGCAATTGCGAAGCGTTATCGGAATCGCTAGTTTTCCTATACTAGCAACCCAGAGATTCTGAAACATTCTCTCTCTCGCTGCAGATTTTTAGTAGTGATGTAACTCAGTGCTGCGAATGGAATTCATATGCTGTTGGCACGCGATACAGATTACGTGACATACTGCCTTCATGTGACTCCTTGCAACGTAGGCGAGTGTCTCCAGCAATACTGTTCCAAGTCAACAGTTAAAAAAAAAAAAGTAAAGAAATCTTACCACAAACAATACACTTTAAGTGTCTACGAAACAAATGAAATTCATTGGCTTCAATTACACATCGACAAATCCGGCTTTCCAATAGATAACCACCTCAAGCTAGCCTTCAAGCTCTGACACATGGCTTCTTACTAGCCATCACTTGCACGCTCACTAAACTACATGGTTGTCAAATGAAACTGACCAGAACGATACGATGGTCAAAATAAATGTTGCACATATCCGAACTTTAATAATGAATATTGTGATACAGAAATACATTATGATATCAGCATATAATTTTGTCTGTAATGTAATATTGGCAAAAACAATCCATGTATTTGTGGTGGGGGCCTGTATGTGCAGTGTATGATAACCGTGTCGCCTGTAAACAACGCAGTACTTGACCAGGGTGTCTTTACGAGGGTTACATTGCTTCAGGATACTTCAGACAACAATAACTTACGGTCAGTGGCTCCGTATAGTCGTTCTCATAGAGCATGGAATGAGACAGGTGAACTTCCGCAGCGGATGTCGACGTAGGACGAAGTGATGTCTTTAGAATCAAGAACACGTTTCTACCGAGAGGATCGTTGCAGAAGTGGCTGGAGAAGAATAAAGCCACAGGTGTGCTCGACCGATATCTGCTTGTGACAGCTAGCGGAAATCCTCGACAGAATGCTACACGCCTGCAGCAGCAATTCCATATAGCTACAGGAGTGCAAGTGTCAGCACTACAATACGATGATGATGTTGTTAGAATTGTGGGGTGCTCAATTGTGCGGTCATCAGCGCCCGTACAAAGTCCCAATCTTTACACAGTCCAGTCTAGCTACTTTCATGAATGATTATGAAATGATAAGGACAACAGAAACACCCAGTCCCCGGGCAGAGAAAGTCCCAAACCTAGCCAGAATCGAACCCGTGTCCCCGCAATCCAGATCCAGCAACGGTAGCCGCTGGACGACGAGCTTCGCATCCAACAATAAGAAATGGGCACCATGAGCAGGGATTAAGCGCCAGAAGACATTTCAAGGCTCCACCTCTAAATCTGGTTCGGAGAGCGGCTCGTGTGGCATGAAGATTAAACCACTTTTCGTGGGTTAGGCAGCACAAGGACACAGCCCTCTTTCCTGATGGTACCTGTATCAGTCTTCACCCTGGCAATATAGATATGTGGAGGCAAGGAGAACAACGTTCACACCCTAAATGTATCGTGGTCCGCACTGTTATCAAGCCGGTTCAGTCATGTTTTGCGGCGGAAACATGTGTAGTCGCAGTACACCCTTCGTGTCACTTGATGAAGCGCGAATGGTGTGAATTATCTGGAGGACATCCTTGCACGCTGTGTGGTTCCATTTGGTGAACATACTGGAAGGAGATTTGGATGATGGGCGATAATACAAACTTCAATCGTCAGTCTTTGAACACCTTTCTAATGGAGCATAGAATCCGTCAGATGGAATGGCCCCCACATTCTCCAAGTTTCAGATGCATGGGCAACACTACAAAGAGTGATTTTCAATCGTTCTCTTCCACCAGAGACTTTGCAGCGCTACACAGATGTGGCTATGGGGGAATCTGGCAATATCCCACAGGCTTATCTCGACAACTCTGTTCGAAAGTTTCTCCAATAACTATGAGGACCAATTTATTCATAAACAAAGAGTCATGCAAGATAACAGGAAGAAGAAACTGTAGTGTTTGCAATGGAATCTTCGGTGAAGTTCTGTTTTTGTTTTTTATGTGTGTTTATCGAATGGATAATGAAGTTGCTGGAAATAAACACCGTTGACGTCGACTACCACTGTGGTCGATTTATCAAACCGTGGGACAGGAGTAACAGCTCTGCCTGATGGATAGCAGCACCAGCGTCATTAATGCTGCGGTGTAGTTCTACCGCCAACGGTCTTGCCACAGTGATAACACCGGTTACCGTCAGATCACCAAATTTAAGCGCTATCAAGCTTGGTTAGTACTTGGTTGGGTGACTGCCCTGTTATGCCCAGCGGTATACTCAAACGGGATGCACCTAGACCTCGTATAGCCAATGCTGGATCTACATGATCGAAAAATAGTGGCTCCAATTACGAAAACTGACAACGACCGGGGGAGCGGTGTACTGACCAAATTCCTCTTCATATCAGCATTAAAATGACACCTGTTGGCTGAGGATGACACGGCAGTCAGTCGGTCCCGCAGAATCTTAAGAGATCTGCTCGGAAGGAGAGAGAGACAGAGAGAAAGAGAGAGAGAGAGATAGATAGAAAGAGAGAGAGAGAGAGAGAGAGAGAGAGAGAGAGAGAGAGAGAGAGAGAGAGAGTATAGCTCTTCCACTGAAGTGAGGATTATCTGAGTGCACCTGACATTTCAATTTGTCCCACAGGTAAAAATCATGAGGGAAGGGATCGGCGATCGAGGTACTCAAGAGCTTGCATTATATCTTCCAAACCTCCTGTCCTTACCTCATGGTTGTGTGTACTGTTGTCCCATCTTACCAAAAATATCCATACCATCTTTCATCTTCTTTGTCAAGATCCACATATAGATTATATGGTTTCTAGACACACCGGTTAGCATTACCTGTTTGGTGTAAGAACCGTGTTAAGATGCGAACGCCAAACATTGCGCACTTAATATAGACCTTGAGATTATTCGATGGCTCTTATAACTAGTCTGGGTCTTTCCTGATGCATAATGGTGCATGTTTGTGAGTTCTCATACCCTGGCGGATTCTACCAGGCCTCTTGTAAACAAATGCAAAACTGAAGCTCCAAAGTCCCTGATTCGACTTCATGCAAAAGCCATTGGCAGAACTCAACACAAGTAAGTCCGTCTATAGGTTTCAACTCATACACAACAGTAAATTTGTAAGGATACGGAAGCAGGACCCTTTTTATAAGCTTTTCCTTTATTTGTTTTCGGAGAGAGACCTCCTTGAGCAAATCACAGGCAGAAAATAGCCAACAGGACAGAACAACCGAATACAGAGAGAACTAAGAGCAACGAACACGAGCACAGACAAATATAAAACATATGCTATTTACCAACTGACATGCCAAGACAGACGAGCAGAAAATTTAATATCAGATACACCAAATATAGAAGACCGTCAAAAACCAACAACAGTCACTCTACACTTGTTGAACACCTTATGGACACGAAACACAGCCCAAATAATTGAAGAAAATTATCAAATACAACAAGCCATACTAGAATGAAAGCAAGTAATAAATGAAATGATAATTAAATAGACACCCTAGCTGCAAGCAGGCGTTGATACACTTCATTGGGGCCATGTTGAAAATGTGTGCCCCGACCGGGACTCGAACCCGGGATCTCCTGCTTACATAGCAGACGCTCTATCCATATGAGCCACCGCGGGCACAGAGGATAGTGCGTCTGCAGGGACTTATCCCTTGCACGCTCCCCGTGAGATCCACATTCCCAACATGTCCACAACACTACATTCGTAGTGCGCCTAATAGATGTTTGCCCATCATACTCATTACTCGTGGCAGATTAATCTACCAAGTCCCGTACGAGTTCGGTCATAGCGTGTGCGTTCGCACAAGAAGGTCAAAGGCCGGGAACCCATATTTTTAACTATATATATGACGGTAGTAATGAGTAATGAATCTAGTGGAACATGCATTGAAATTCATCCCACGAACTAACAATGGGCACTTGTTTAACTCAATGCATGACGTCTTCAAGCCTGTATTCAACATTCTGGCGGTTACACTCGTTAATGCACCAGCATTTCACACTTCCAATGGCTTATCTTGCACTTACATTGACCTGGTGTTTCAGTGTCAATCACTTGAAAAAGTTGCCTAGACAATTGAATACCCGAAATTGTATTACTCTATGTTAATTACTTTTTGGGGTTGCTCCTTTTTTCCGTCACATATTTTTCGGTACATGTTTTTTTCTAATTTATTTCTTTCTTTTCCTTTTGCCTGCGCTATAGTGCACTCGCTTAGACAATCGTTAAGTGATTAAATAGAATTCACAGCTCTGGAGTCCAACACTAACGCCAGATGAAAACACTATACACTAAGGGATCACAAATGAGACACGTATTGGGAATGAGTGGGGTACAAACCCTTTCAGAAAAATTGTTCAAATGGCTCTGAGCACAATGGGACTTAACATCTATGGTCATCAGTCCCCTGGAACTTAGAACTATTTAAACCTAACCAACCTAAGGACATCACACACATCCATGCCCGAGGCAGGATTCGAAACTGCGACCATAGCAGTCACGCGGTTCCAGACTGAAGCGCCTAGAAGCGCACGGCCACACCGGCTGGCCAAACCCTTTCGTCGTCGTGCTTATTATTCGCGAAATTTCTGTTTACCTCTTCAGTACATGTGACGAAATGTTTCCATGATCAAGGTGTCACAGGCATTTCTGACCTATCCTTGTCTATTTCCAGGTCATATTCAGATTCAGGGTGTATCGAAAAGGTCCTTCCGCGATCATTACCAGAGATCCACGCGTTTATGTTCTGCTGCCATGCCTTTCTGTCTTGCAGCTTCGACTGACAGCGATGTGGAGCGTAAGAGAACAGTAGACCACTCTCACAGACGTTGTCAGCCTCCTAGCTGTAGAGGCGCAAGCATATCATGCAAATAGCTCCTAAACTGACAAAAGAGGTTGAGTGTATCGCCATTCTAATACCCCCATCAAAGAAAAACCCACGCAGTAACGCGAATCGAACTACGTCTCCCCCATGAAAGGCAGACAAAATGAGAGATCAACTTCAGAGGCGGGCAACGATTTCAGCATGAATAGGTAATTTTGCCTCTTTGTCCAGTACACCAAACCGTAAGCAGCAGAGTAATGTTTCGCAGCTAGCGGCAGTTTTGGTAGTGAGTTTAAACCTCTGGGAACAATATTTTACAATTAGAGTAATGTGGCCAACTTCAGCACAGCACTGGGAAATTAACACAGTTTAACGTAATTAAGAGCACAATGTTCAGTTATTCGCAGAAATTAGCGAAACCTGACGAACAATATGTTTCAATGAAGACAAACGCCAGCCATCCACACAGTCATCCACCCACCCCCTCCCTCCCCCATAAACACACACACACGAGCGTGCTGACCCAACCACCCACCCACCTACACGCGCACACACACACACACACACACACACACACACACACACACACACACACACACACAAGCAACGAGCGCACGGACGAGTGCACACGCATGCATGGATGTGCGTGAGGTATCACAAACACACAAACTGACCCTCATTACAGGAGCGCATATGCAGTTTAACATGCGATTGACGCCCTTTTCTAAACATCGCATTTTTCTTTACAACTGTTTATTATTGTTGCAATATTGCACTGGTAAGGCTCTTATTTTGTGAATCGACTGACACATGCGTATCTTTCCAACTCCAAGGGGATGTACAAATTTAAGTTACACATTATTATCGAAGGTCAAGTTCTTTTGTAGTTCGCTGTAGAGTGCTTCTGAGTGTCACCAAGTCTCTCTAAACAATGGTCGAATCATTATACCAATCGATCAGTTTCTCGACGACAGAAATCCGCCTCGCGGCCGCCGAGCCATTCGAGAATCGCTTTGTGAATGTCCTCATGGTTGGAAAATATGCCATTGTTGTGGAGCACTTCGTTGACTGCCTACACGTCATCGTCTGTGGTCGCTGTCTGTGAGTTTCGTTTCTCATCAGCATCATCCACGTCTGTGCGGCCATGGTGAAGTTGTTGGCACCATTTCACTACAGCTAGACGCGACGTTGTATTTTGTCCATTTACCACAAGAATCACGATGAACCTGTGTGCCGTTTACACGTTTTTCCGACAAGAATCACAGTATGCCGCGTCCTACAACTTTAGAGAACGGTTCAGTCGTGCCGAGCCGTTTCCTTCCCACACTGAGAAGCACCTGTCATCCGCACAGCTGGAGAACTGTGTCAGCAGGAAACCTGGAACAGACGCTCTCATTGGGTATCGATACAAGCGTGGGGCTATATGTATAACTTTGTTTCAGACGTCCTCACGTAGAAGAATTTCAACAATACCCGGTGCGTGTTTGGCGAATATGTTTTCCAGTAGTCACTATTGGCAGCAATGTTGTCTATATTGATGAACTAGAGTAGATTACCGATTTGTCAGGAAAAATTTTTGTGCGTAGCAGGGTCATTTTTCAATGACGAGCAGCACGACAGGTTACGAGATATGGACCAAATTTGTTGGTTTGGTGCAGTGGTCTCCATGAGTTTATTTTTAGACAGTTTTCCACGCTCGTTTAGGCAAATGCTGGGCTGATCGACAACCACTGCGTCAGAAATTACGAATCCGTAACAGTTAATACTAGGTGACGTGATTCACTGTCAGATGGCGCACACGACTTTCCTACATGAGGTTAGCGCAGCTGTTAGGACAATGGACTGCCATTCGGAAGAACCACAATTCAAATCCCCGTCCGCCCACTCTGATTCAGGTTCCTTGTAAATTCCCTAAATCGCTTAAGGCAGATGCCGGGATGGTTCATTTCAAAGGGCAGGGCAGTTTGCTTCCCCATCGTTTCTTTATCCAAGCTTGAGCTCCGTCCCTAATGTCACGATGTCGAAGGGCGTTAAACCATTATCTTCCTTCCTTCCTTCCTTCCTTCTTTCTTTCGTTGGGTTAACTACCGGCTGTCGCAACGGGAAGGTCATCAGGCCACAAACTTAAAATAACAATAAATACGCCAAAGCGATTGTGATAAACGCCAGTAGAGAGATACTTGAATACGTTATTTGACGGCATATGCTCAGCAGTGTCTGAATGTCGAATACAAGGGGACGTCCATATAGAAGTACAAGGAGACTCCATTCATTGTCTCCGGTCAAAATAGGCAGGAGGCATCCAGCAAGATGCCACCAAAACTTTAATGCAACGGAATACACAGTCACGTGCATAGAGCATAGACAATATTAAAGTGTTCATCAGTCTTCATGGCCTCTCTGAACGGAATCGAACGACTTACGCGTGTGCCAGCACGGGATTCCCCGAATTGAATCGAGTGCGTCATAAGTGTTACATTTCATTCTGTGAAGTTCTCTGTCGCAATAGTAGAAATCACTGCTTGTGAGTCAGTAAGTCGCATATGATTTTCTACAACGCATATAAAACGTACATTATTGTAGTCAAAATGGATTTGTATCACAACTTTTACTACGTATATTTTAAGCTGAATGCCGGCGAGACGAAATGCACGTGTGAGCAAGAAGTTAATGGTTTGTGTACGGAAGGTAAGCTAAAGCTCACTGACAAGAGTTGTCTTAGTGATCATATGAATCAAGAGATTGGAAAGCTACGTAGTCATACGGTTGAAAGGAAGGTGGGAAGAAAGTGGTCCTTCATCTCCCAAGTGTGTAATGCCTCAATGATATTTGACGCACGAGTATATGTTACACCAGTACAAGATGAGTTTCTTATGGGTCCATCGTACCAATGAATAGTATATTCGTGGAACCTTTGATCGGCTTTCTTTGTCTGTAGATTCGTCCGTCACAAGTTAAAAATAGTAATTTGTACACTTTAGAAATTTTATTAAACTGCTTCAATTACTGTTTAAAACAAATAAAACATCATTTTTACAAATTTTATATGGCTACGGAGTAATTCTGACGTGAGGAGATCCCACCACATCATTAATCTCTCCGAGGGGGGAGAAGGGTTATAATTTTAAAGAAAACTCCTCATGTAATAAATGGACTTTCCATAAGGTCAAATTACTTGCTCTCAGGGTCGGCTTACAAGACGTGGAGGAACGGCTTTGTGCTCTTATAAACACTATGCTATATAGACTACCTGATACACACGTAAACAGAACGTCTTGCTTTGAGTATGAGATTTATTACTACTGTGCCTCGTGAGTCGTCACAGACACAGTACGGAAACCTTTCGTGTCGTAAATAGAGCCTGGACTTTGATGTAACTTATCAAATAAAATGGATAAAACGTCTATGAAAATATTTAAGCTGTCAAATTACTTATTAATTATTTAACGTTAAAAATAATTTCAACTAAAGTGAACATCTTAGCCCAACCAACTGAGCACCTGTTTTTGCGCAGGTGTGTAATTCCAGTGTTATTCGTCCCTCTCTTCCTTTCCCTTCTCTCTGACCATATCCTTCTGACCCTTCTATCTGTCCATATTCCCCTTCGCTCTCTGTCCACCTAATCCACCCTATCTGACTGCCTCCTCCTGCCCCTGTATATGTTCATCTGCTCCTCCCTGTTCCCGCCTTCTGACCCCTCCTCTCTGTGTCCATCCGCTCCTCACCATTCTGTCCATCTGCTCCCCCTGTCTCTGTACATCTGTTCCTCTCCCCTCTGTCCATCTGTTCCTTCTCCTTCGACCATCTCCTCCTCCTCATACTCCCCCTGAAGTGCCCTCTCCATTCGTCTCTTACAGGGTGCCTAAAGGATGCTACTTTCTCGAAGAGTTACACAACAATTCAAGCAGATCACGTGATTTTTATTATAATAAAGTCGATTGAAAACACTTAACTTTGGGTCGCAAGCAAATGGCGACGTGCAAATAATCAGTGTCCTTCACCATATACAACGTCCATACAAGTAATTCACACAAGTTCATATAGATCACGAATCACGGCCCTTCTAGTGCCGCTCTTCTAGTGCGTTGTTTCTTGTTCAGGTCTGCTAGTGCGCGTCTTCTACTGTCCGGGCGAGGCTGGCAGGAGCAGCGCTTATATTCTACGTATAGAGACAGCTCCTGTCGCGTTGCGATCCTAGTCAGCGTACTATTGTCTGACGTCGTCTCACAGCCTTCTCTGCTCTTGCGCTCTTCATCTTCGTGCTGGCGCTTGTCGTTACGCCAGAACATCCACTCTCTCTGTCCATCTCCTTCATTCCCGACTCTCTCTCTCTCTCTCTCTCTCTCTCTCTCTCTCTCTGTTCCTCTGCCTCTGCCTATCACGTCAACTCCCTTAATCTGCTCTTCGTCCCTCTAAGTATTCTCTTTCTGCCCACTCTCTCTGTCCCTTCCTCAATCCATCTGCTCTTCCTCCCCTCCTCTCTGTCCTACTCCTCATCTTCCCTTTCCCTATCCACTTCCTTCTACCCCCGTCTCTGTCTATCCCTTTCTCCCCTATCTGTGCCCATTACTTCCTTCCTGCACTCTGTCTGTCCCCTCCTCCCCCCTTCTCTCCCCACATTGTTACCCCGGCATCAAGAGGAGGTTGCTGGTTCTTACACCCATAGTTTTTAATTCCAGACAGTAAGTAATATGTGCACAAGTTCGACTGAAATCGGTCCAGGGGTTTAAGAGGAGCTTTCTAACCGCGGCTTTGGTCTTTTAAGCACGTCTTATACACTTAATACATTTTTCCGTCACCTGTATCTCTAAACAATTTCTCCCTGCAATTTCGTTTTCTGGCAGCTCGGTGGTTTTGACATATTCCTAAACAATGTGTCGTACAAGGATGTAATTTTGCAGTTACTTTCTGTGGTACATGTAAATACTGTCTGCAAAGTGTGTTACTAATGGAGTTAGTAGAAAAGAAGTATGAAATTAAAAGGCCATGCCTGACGCGTCAATTTTATCCCATGAACAGCGAACCTGTAGCAGTGCTAAACTCTTCTCTTTCGTTATTTTGTGTGGTGCTAGCGAGAAAAAGTCTCGTACAGATTTGAAATTGTGTGTTTGTTGCAAGTCACTAAGTGTTCTCAGTCTCAAATACTGGATGAATGTAGTTTGGCTATTTGCGCGCCTCCAGCAAAGCATCTTTTCATCCCACACCTCCACCAGTCTCTTTCCCCCACAGAGGTTCTTGCCAGGCAGTAGGTGATAATGTGCACTAAGTATGGTTGAAAATCGATGCAGAGACTTAGGAGGCGTTACATATACAGGGTTTTTTCAGAAGTGGTTGTCAATATTCAGGGGTATAACAGGAATGATCATTCGAAACAAAAAGATAAAGTAAACATGGGGTCTGAGCTATGAGAAATTCTTGATCTTAGATACTGTGAAACAAATCGCTTCTATTTCCAAGCTCTTTGCTTTCCATATTTTGGGAAGAGGTAGTATTGACCAAAACAAGAAAAAAATGTCCAGTAAACATGTGCTCGAAAATTAATACTTGTTCATGAGAAGAGCTGTGTTTCAAAATAGCGAAGATGAAGAAATGCTCATAGCTCTAAGGTTATGCGTTTTATGGTACATGTTTACCGGACCTTTTTTTCTTGTTTCAGTCCATAGTACCACTCCCAAAATATGGAAAGCAAAGAACTTGCAGAAGAAGAGATTTGTTTCACAGTATCGAAGATCAAGAATTGCTCATAGCTTTTACGGTATGCCTTTTAGACCCCATGTTTATTTAACTTTTTCGTTTCGAATGATCGTTCCTGTCATATCCTTGAATATTGTCCATCACTTCTGAAACACTCTTTCTACGCTTTCTACGCTTTTTTCTACAACCCACGGGTCCCGGGTACGATTCCCGCCAGGGGACTGGGTGTTGTGTGTCCTTCATCATTATTTTCATTTCGCAAGTCGCCGATCTGGCGTCACTTAAAAAGGACTTGCAATACGGCTTCCGAACTCCTCCGAATGGGGCCTTCCGGCCAACAATGCCATACGATAATTTCCATTTTCTTACCTATAACCTACTGTTATGTAGAATATATATGGATATATGGATGTATGGATATGCACTTAAATGTATTAGGAACAGGAAAAGAAAAGAGGGTAAGTTTTACATTATGTAATTATTTTATAAGTTGTATTGGGCCAATAAAGGAAAACTATTGTCGGTTACATCCGTTTATTAAAATGTGCATCATCACCGAAATTACTAAGATACATTAAGTAACAATCTGAAGCGCAAACGAGGTACATCTCCAAATACTCCGCAGTCATAGAATGTCGCCGAACGGAGGGAATATTTTTCTGAAAGGAAAACGACCTTTCCGCGCAACAGGACGTTGATGGTGCAAATGTTAGGAGATGAAGTATTCCTGGAGAGATCTACGCTGTAGCAACCTCTTTTCCCCAGTGAGAATTTCCGTAGATAGTAGTAGAAGTCGAGTGGCCTAAAATTCTTTCCAAGACGACGCCAAACTCGAAACTACCAGGTACATTAAAATTGTGTGCTGGAACTGGACGCAGAGCTGGTGAGGTCTAATGTTAGTCAGCTTGCGTCTAACACTCTCAACAACCTGTAACGATATCTGCAAAGGCAGCCAATAGAGTGTAACTCTTTAATGCCACAGGCAAGGAAGCCAATGCTGTTATAGATTTACGTTGGGCCACTTTTAATTTTAGGTTCTGTGGAAGCATTTTGTGCCTCCCGCATTGAAAGTTAACATTGTCTTGGAAACTAATCATTCACAGGTTTCACAACTTGAAGATGTTCGTTGTGAAAACCATCGGCTTCGATCGATGTACACCACTTCGTTACGACAGTCGCAGGTGGCAGGCGGCAGCAGTTATCTACAAAGCGACACACGATGCGGAGCTTTGAGAAACTCTCCCTTCATGTATGTAATTATTTTATTTACTTTTTGGTACGTCCAGTGGTCTTCGCCGCCGATGTGTTGCAGTGCATGGGCAACAAAAATGAAATGGTTTAAATGCCGAAAGAACACACAGGGCAAGTAGCCGCCTTCTACACGTATGCCTCAGCATCTATACAAACATCAGGGTCTTTTTCTTCTTGAATTCCCTCGGGACACAGCACTTGTAGAATTTCGTTTACAACTCGAACAGTGTTGAATGTGTGTGACGTTCAAATGTGTGTGAATTGCTAACGGACCAAACTGCGCAGGCCATCGGTCGCTAGACTTACACACTACTGAAACTAACTTACGCTAAGAACAACATGCACACCCTTGCCCGAAGGAGGACTCGAACCTCCGGCAGGAGGGGCGCACAATCCACAGTGTTGAGTGAATTGTGCCACGTAACTCTTTGCAAGAATTTAATAATGTATTTGAGAATCGTTCTCCGTAGAGTTTGCCAATGAAACGTCCAACGAAGTCCGTGTTTTCGGTGACGGCTTTCTGTAAGTGATGGTTACTTATACAGCGTGGTTGACTTGTCAGAGCCTAAGGGTAAAAAAATCTAAATAGTTTCTCCTTAATGTAGAATCTTCATAGATCTATCGCCCGCAGTACTTTTCTATTAATAACATCAGAGAACATGTCATGGAAAATTAGTTTGTATAGTCAGGCGTATTTTACATGTGTGTCACTAACATTTGATTCCTGGACAATTTTTATTTGTATGTGCATCACGACGTATATGTTGCTGAATTTGAGACTTCGCGTAGACCTCGACCTTCGTATTGCGCGCTAGACATAGGGAAATCTCTCCATCAGCAGTGAAACCGTCGTCTATCGTAGCTCAAATCTCAATCTAGACGACAGTTTGGATACAACAGCCATCCTGAATACAAGGTCGCGAACTCTTAAGAACTTGGCCATGTGCTCGCTAACTCCGAATCGGAAAAAGTCTCCACTAGTTGGAAAACTTCCAGCCGCTGGTCCCTTCTTCGCTACACTGCCAATCACGACAGCTCGCGTATCCCTTTACTAGACATGCAAGGGCATCTGGAATGTTATTATGGTATAGTTTCCGTAGCGGTCGCGTGGTTCCAGACTATAGCGCCTAGAACCGCTGGGCCAGTTGTTATAAGTGTCTTACGAGCGTGTTGTATTAATTGTTGACGGACTCCTGCTGAAGATTTCTGCAGTGTATCGTCTCTTTGTAGCTTATTTGTATGTAGTACATTCAGTATCCCATTGTCTTGGAGTAGCGTCTTCGGGCCCGGATCAGAACTCCAACCCAGCTTAAATTAAAAAAAAAAAAAAAAACACTAACAAAGGCGGCTGAAGACTACACTGACAGAAAAAACATTCCTGGCTAATTGTAATGGTATAAGACATGGCCTTAATTTGAGGAAACAATTTCTGAGAATGTACGTTTGGAGCACAGTTACTGTAGTGCAACAAGGTCTGTGGGAAAATCGGAAGAGAAGAGACTCGAAACATTTGAAATGTGATGCTACAGAAGAATGTTGAAAATTTGGTGGATTGATAAGGTAAGGAATGAGGTGGTGCTCCGCAGAATCAGCCTGAGTTTCTTGCTTGAATATTATAGTAATATTGTCATTTAATGCTAGTACGGATTTCTCAGCTCCAGTCTGCCGTGTATGCTTGTGGTTGTTGTGCTGAGATAAGGCATTTCGAACAAATTGACCCTCCAACAGATGACACACAACCACCAAAAGATACTTTTCTCCTATATTTCTCAGGTCATTTTCAGGGTTACATCTACTTGGTTGAACTTGGATGACACATAAGGATTAACGTAATAAGCCACTTGGGCTCTGTGTTGATTGCCACTTGAATTCTAACACATGCTTGGTCGTGCCCAAATGGTGCTTTTGTTCGCTGTGCGCCACCACGTGTATTGCCGATACTGAAAATTGGACCACAGGTCGATACAAATTGATTATTAACTCTAGTCCTGAAGGATCACTGAGTATGTCAGCTGCGCTGAGATAAACTTGCTTGTCATTTAAAATTACACCGAGGGCACCTTTGCACACGTTTACTGCAATCTTCACTCCTTATATATAGTATCCAATCTATGCGGTTCGTAATCTTAAGAGGACAATTTCCGTTGCCATTACATAGCGAGAAGAAGATCAAACACAACCTTGACGTAGAGCTCTCTGTAACTGTATCGGATTCGGAAGATTATCAATGATCTTGATTTGGATGCACGCGTTTGGTTTACGTGGATTGATAATTTCGACGAATTTACTATCAAATCTCTATTTCTGTAAGACTGTTTCATCGTAGTTCTAAATCTATCCTATTGATCGCTTTTGGTAATAAAGAAATACAATACGCAAATTTAGCTGAGCTTCCAAAGGAACACGTGCGAGGTCTCGATGGTCTGCCAAAGAATCTGCATCATGGGTCCGTCAATTTCTGGTACTGTGCCGAATCTTCTGGCAGTCGACTGTTAACGACCCTCGCAAATATTTTGTACTTATCGTTAGTTAAGTCAGTCGGTCACCTATTACGGGTTGCCGTGGGCTTTGTTTTCTTTGAGACTGGGTCGGTAGCAGCATCCGTGACTTACGCCGGTTGTACTAAACCTCGCGGAATTACGATTCATGACTTGTCCTCACCAATTTCCACCTGTTCCTCTCTTCCTACGTTCCAAACTTAGCAGACGTACTTCTGCATACTTTGTGGAATAGCGCTTCTGGAAGGAATTAAATTTATCAGGCATGTTTGAGCAACTGCTTAGCAGGTACCAGATCGTGCTCGGATAGGAGGAGTACTTTTCCGCTGTAAGCGAAGAGCAGAGGTTCGAGTCCTACTCGGTCGCACGGATTGGTTCTGCCAGGGTGTTTCAGGTAACTTTTTATCTTTAGGTACGCATCCCACTGTGGGAGCAGTGATCCTTAAATCGCTGACGGGTATGAAACGTTGTTCTCGTTTGAATGTACTACGACAGCAGTTATATATTTAAAGACTCAAACACACATTATGAATAAGGAGGGAAAATGGCGTATCGCCGAAATGATCTGATCGTGTGAAGTGAATGACTGTGGCCATAACACAGTAAAGGTGGGAAACAGAACCGACTTTTAATAATTTTTTTGGGTGTGGCACCGAATGTTAAAAAAACTCATTAAAGGGAATTAGAAGAAAGAATTTTTGGAAGAAGTGTTCGTGGAATTTTTGTTAGCCTTGACGGATCTGGATCCAGAGGGCAGAAGTTGCAACAGTCTAATGGCAATTATTTAAAACTTTCTTATCCATTCTATAATAATTGAAAAACTTTTCTGGATACTGCTTCAGATCGAAATTCAAGGAACGGAATTTTCAATTTAATAACCGTTAGCTAGTACTGGAGTGAATACTGTACCTTCTCCTTTTCTTTGCTTTACGTTCGATATAATGCCACAAGCAGCCGAATGCGTTTCTTTTAATAACTGTTAGTCGATCGATGAAGTAGGGCACAGAAGGAGTAGGAAGCGTACCTCTCTGGAATCTACAATAAGTTAATGACGTTATGCGTACTGTTCCAACAACTCTGTTCGGTCGAGCCGAAATCTAGTCTTATCGAATTCCACTTGGTGATTTATTCGGCGAAACGATCAAGTACCTTAAGCGGACAACTATGGCCTCATTCTCCACGTTCTTGCTAAAGAATGTAATTGTTATTCAGTGTTTTTGCAATAATGATGTTGGCGCATTAACGAACATGGCAGTATTAATAAAGTGTAGAGATATCACTTTCCATCCTTAATAATAGTGCTTGTTCAGGCTCGCCCAAGTAGCTGTGTGTGTTTAAGTAGTCACTTCCGGGACCGAAAAATGCACCAGTGAATTTCTAATCCGCCCGCCTCACTTGCAACGAGAGCTGGCGTGCCAGCCAGCCTTGTGGTTTTTGGGCGGTTTTCCATATTCCACCGGGCGAATAGCGGGATGATACCCAAGTCCCGCCTCAGTTACACACTTTACAAACAATTCGAATACGTTCGCACAGTTTCATAAGGGTATCACTACACGAAGTTAGTTAGGGTACACGATTTCCTCTCCGGGGATTACTGGCGTGGTGACATTAAGAGCATCCAGACACCCGTTAACGTCAACCATACCAATTCGATAGTAACCTTGCTGACATTGCGTAGACGAAAGAGAAGATTATTTATGGTCTAATACAGCAAGGAAGCAAACGAAGCTAACAATATATATTGTATCAAATATCGAACTGTTAAAGAAATATTTACGAACATCAGTGGCAACGAAGAAGTTTAAATAGCTAGATTATCAGCATTATAGGGTTCAAATGGCTCTGAGCACTATGCGACTTAACTTCTGAGGTCACCAGTCGCCTAGAAATTAGAACTAGTTAAACCTAACTAACCTAAGGACATCACACACATCCGTGCCCGAGGCAGGATTCGAACCTGCGACCGGAGCGGTCGGTCGGCTCCAGACTGTAGCGCCTCGAACCGCACGGCCACTCCAGCCGGCATTATAGGGTTAAATCTGCTTTGCAGGAAGAGAAAAAGTAGACATGTAAATGTGTAACAGTTATGTGCGCTCATTTAAGAGCACAGGTGTTACTGAGGCTTTAGTACATTAGGAAATTTGGAGAATAGGATGTAACATCATTTGCGCTATAGGTTTCACCGGAGCGACCTTATCTAACATAGGTGACTCTACAAAAGGTGGTGAACATCATATGCTAGATTCAACGCCTTCAGATGGTTTCTAAGGCCACGCTGATTCGTGGACATAAGTTTCTCGGTTCCAAGAAAATGTAATGTGTTCGAACTGAGAATATGTTCAAGGAATCTGCAGCAAACCGATGTTAGGGACATTGGCCCGTAATTTCGCAGGTGCATTTTGTTGCCCTTCCTATGCACATGAGTCACTTGTGCTTTTCTCCCAATGGCTTGGGACTTTGCGCTGGGCGACAGATTCGTAGTACATGGAAGCTAAGTAAGCGGTCTGTGCCATAGAGCACTTTTTGAAAAACTGAATTGGAAGTCCATTTGGACCTGGTGACTATTTGCTTTTTAGCACAAGGGATACTTATTACTATGTCGTCCATACAGACGATGCTCATCCGACACTACATTTGTACGATTCTCCTGCGTGAACGATTTCTTGAACGTGAAATTTAAAACCTCGGATTTCGATTTTCTGTCTTGAACTGCCACACCAGATCGGTCAACAAGTGACTGGATGAAAGCCTTAGACGCACTTAGCGATTTTACATAGGACCGGAATTTTGCCGGGTTCTCTGCCATAGCTAAGATATGACGTGGGTAGTTCTCGTATTCTTCGCGAAAGAAACTCTACTAACAACCAGTACGGATTCAGAAAACACAGATCTTGTGAAAACCAACTAGCACTTCACTCAGACTAAGCAATGAGTGCTATCGACTTTGGACGTCAAACTGATACCGTATTTCTATATTTTCAGAAGATTTTTGACACCATTCCTCATGAGAAACTTCCAATCCAATTGCGTCCCTCTGGAGTGTGGTCTCAACTGTGCCACTGGATTCATGGTTTCCTATCAGAGATGTCAAGTTCGTAGTCACTGACGTAGTCGAGTGAAGCAGAAGTGATACCAGGCGTACCCCACTCCAATACTTCAGGCCCTCTGCTGTTCGTATTCTATATAAATGATTTAGGAGCCCGTCTGAGACGGTCGCTTAGATTCTTTTTAGCTGATGTGGACATCGTCTGGGAATAGCGTCTTTGTTTGGAAAACAAAACGTCCTCGTTCCCGGGTTCGAACACCGCAACCACTTGAATTTAAAAATGGTTCAAATGGCTCTGAGCACTATGGGACTCAACTGCTGTGGTCATAAGTCCCCTAGAACTTAGAACTACTTAACCCTAACTAACCTAAGGACAGCACACAACACCCAGCCATCACGAGGTAGAGAAAATCCCTGACCCCGCCGGGAATCGAACCCGGGAACCCGGGCGTGGGAAGCGAGAACGCTACCGCACGACCACGAGATGCGGGCCCACTTGAATTTAGATTAAACATCAGCAGTAATGGCTGCCGAGGGCTTCCGGTAACACAAGTCACACTCTCTCTGCCAACGGCCTTGTTAAAGACGGCGGAGGAGCGGACGGAGGTTCAGGGCACTCTCTTGCCCTTTGCGCTGTGAAACTGCGCCTAAAAGAGAAAGAATCAGCAATGGTGAACGACATGAGGATCCAAAAGGCAAATGGAAACAACTGCATTAAATACACATAATGTCTATCTGCAGGACATGTGGCCTGTAATTGAAGAGTGTCATTATGATCTCTGTATTGGTGAAAGATTCCGGAGTCATTCCCGATTCGTATTTCTTTCATTCGAAAAGATAAAAATCTGTGAGTCGGGGCGTGGAATGTCAAAAGCTTGAACGTGCTAGGGAAGGTAGAAAGTTTGAAAAGGGTAATGATAAGGCTAATTCTAGATGCAGTGGGGCTCGGTGAAGTCAAATTGAACGAAGACAGTGATTTATGGTCAGATAGGTATGGGATAATATCAACACCAGCAAAAAAAGGTATAACGTGAGTGGGATTCATTATTAACAATTCAGTGATAAGTTTATTGTCATCAGAATCCACAGCAAACCAACGGCTACAACAATAGTTTCGATACAGACCTTGCAAGCGGAAGATGAAAAGATAGAGAAGATATATGAGGATATCGGACTGATAATTCAGTACGTAAAGGAAGATGAATATCTAATGTTTAATCTAGTAACAGCGGAGACACTCTTCAAGAATGACAAGAGGAGGAGGTAGACTTGGAAAAGGTCGGGATATACGGGAAGATTTCCGTTTAGATTACATCAAGGTCAGGCAGAAATTCCCAAATGAGATACTTGAGTTTAAGGCGTACTCAGAATCAGATATAGACTCAGATCACATTTTAGTAGAGATGAAGAGAAGGCTGAAGTTTAAGAGAGTAGCCACATTCTCCAAAGCTAGAGATACTGCGATAAGGCATAGCTCAGTAAGCGGTTCAACTGAAGAGGAAAGAACATCCCTAAAAAGGGGAGTCACAGAAACTGGCAAGAAAATCTTTGATGCAAAGAAAGTAAGTGTGAAGAATCCATGGATTACAAAAGAAATACTTCCACTGATCGATAAAAGAAGTACAAAAATGTTCACGGAACTTCAGGAATTTAGAAATACAGGTCAGTTAGGAATGAAATAAATAGGAAATGCAGGATAGATAAAGCGAAATAGTTGCATAAAAATTTGATGAAAACGTTGGGAGGAGTAACTCAGCATGAAGAAAAGTAAAAACAAATTTCGGTGAGATTAAAAAACGGCAAGGGCGGTGACGTCAGGTATGCAATGGTAACTCCATAGACAAATGCAGAGATAAGAGCTGATAGATGGAAAGAGCACACTGAAGGTCTTTAAGAGGGAGAAGACTTGTTTGACGAGATGGTAGGAGAGGAAACAGGAGCCGATATAGAAGAGACAAGGTATCCAGTATTAGAATCAGAATTTAAAAGAGCTTTGAAAGGCAAGGCAGAAGGTATATATAACATTTAATCGAAATTATTAAAATCATTAGGGGAAGTGACAAGAAAGCGACTATTCTCGCTGGTGTCTATAACATGTGAATCTGGCAATATACAACCAGACTTTCGGAAAAATATCGTCTACAAATTTCCGAAGATTGTAAGAGCTGATAAGTCACAGATTTTCACACAATCACCTTAACAGCTCATGCATCCAAGTACCTTGCAAGATTAATACACAGAAGAATGGAAAAGAAAATTGAGGATGTGTCAGACCACAATCAGTTTGGCTTTAGAAGAGGTAAAGGCACCAGAGGGGCAGTTCTGACGTTGCGGTTGATAATGGGATCAAGACTAATGAAAAATCAAGACACCGCCATAGGATCCGTCGGACTTGAAAAAAGCTCTCGGTAATGTAAAATGACGCAAGACGTTCGAAATTCTCAGAAAAATTGCGTTAAGCTGTACGGAAAGACGGGTAATATGCATTACGTAGAAGAACTAAATGGGGAATAATAAGAGTCGAAGTTCAGCAACGGTGTGCTCTGATTCTAAAGGCTGTAAGACAGGGAATTAGTCTTTTTCCCCTACCGTTCAGTCTATACATCGACGAAGCAATGACGGAAATATAAGAAAAGTTCAAGAGTGGAACTAAAAAGCAAGTTGGAAGGATTTCAATGACAAGATCCGCTGATTGCATTTCTATCCTCAGTAATAGTGAAGAAGAGTTACAGGTTCTGCTGAATGGAGTAAGCAGTCTACTGGGTACAGGATATGGACTGACGGTAAAGAGAAGACGCAGAAATGAGAACTTAATACTGGTAACGACGAAACAGATGAAATTAAGAAAGTGTCCTACATAGGCGGTCAAACAACCCATGACGGATAAAGCAAAGAGGGCGTCATAAGCAAACTAGCACTGGCAAAAACGGCATTCCTGGCCAACAGAAGTCTATTAGTATCAAACATAGGCCTTCATTTGAGGAAGAAATTTCTGAGAATGCACGTTTGCAGCACAGCAGTGTATGTTACTGAAATATGGACGGTGGGAAAATTGGAACACGAGGGAATCGAAGCATTTGAGATGTAGTCCTATACAAGAATGTTGAAAATTGGATAAACTGATAAGGTAAGGAATGAAGAGATTCTCCGCATAATCGGCGAGAAAAAGAAATTTATGGAAAACACTGACAAGAAGAATGGACAGTAGAGCTGTATCTTGATGACGATGACGCTTCCCGCCTAGTATAGTCACCAGAATATCAAAACCAATTTGCAAATTATTTAGAAAACGTATCTGTATGGTTCGAAAAGTGTAAGGTCATCCAAGATGTACTAAAATAAATCCGTTAAAACTCAGCTAGACGACAAATCTCACAAAGCTAAAGGCTGTCAATTCAACAAAATAACTAGGGATTACAATTCATACGGGAACGATAACAGAGTAAGAAAGCTAACTAAAAACAACGGTTTATTCTCAGTACACTTGGAAGATGGAACAGATCTACTAAAGAAATAGCCTAAATTGGTTATCTCTTCTCTTCTAGAGTTTTGATGCGCTGTATGAAATAATAAGCAGATAGGAGAGCAAAGAAAAAGTTTAAAAAAAAAGGGCAGCTCGGTTTACGCTGCGGCAAAATAGGTGAGAGTGCCATGGATAAGATACGCGATTTGCGGTGTAGATGTTTAAAATAGACGGTTTTAGTTGTGGCGAAACCTTTTCACTGAACTTCAATCACCATTTTTCTTCTCCTAATGGGCGTAAATCGCCAACTGTAAAAGCAATTTCTGGTACACCTCAAGCGAGGTTTACAGGACCTGTATACTAACCACGATTCACCTTCACAGCCTTATCTTCGCCACCATACTTCCTTCCTATTTTCTAAACTTCACAGAAATTCTGAGGCGCAGCTTGCTGGAAAAGCACTCCCGTAAGAAACAATATCAGTGAGAAATGGAGTAGCCACAGCTCTGCAAATTGATCCCAGAATGAATGTTTTACTCCACGGAGAAGTGTGTGCTGTTTTGAAACGCCCTGGCAAATACTAAGTATAGAAAATGTCCATGTATGTGGTGGTGTAAGAGATTAAGAGTTCGTAACAATTAATTTGATAGCTAGACTAAAATGTTAATTAGAAGAGCTGCAATCGTGTATTAAAATTTTTTCCTTGTCTGGTAGCTACAAGATGAGTTTAGCATCAGTGTGATATGTCAGCATTTAAATTTGTCAGTGTATATATATACACACCTTTTTTAAAAATGTTGAGTGAACAGCACGTAGTCCATACTTAAGTTAATTATTATCGTCCCTAGTGTAATTATCCTTCAGAAGAAGATCAACTAAATAACTAGACTAGTTCTACTGTGGCTGCACATTGTGTGAAATTTTCAGCATGATGTAGCAGTTTGGACATATTATTTACTTACAGAATTATATTCAACAGATGAAGTCTCAAAATTTACAGTTATTTGAAACTAGTGCAAAGCTTTCATATACATGGAATAGATTATGGCTTATTCGAATCCAGCACCCTCTATATGACTTCACAATCTTTCAAACATTCATGTTTTCAACAAAACAGTGGAAACACAAAACCAAATACGCAAAACACTCCTCCAAAGTTAGTAATTGGTGCTAGCAATTTAGAGAGCATTTCCATGAAAGTGGGCTTTAATTATTTTTCTCAGTCCAGTGAAGTTTTTCATGTCCAAAGGATCAGTGCTTCAACGAGACTGTCTTTGATTATTGTGGCTGTACTGTATGTACCACATCTACGTGACTTCATTGTTAATTAAATTGCTAAAACCTTCGAATGAAGATATTGAAAATGTTGTACATAGATTTTGTGCTTTCTTATTACACATATTTATTCTGAGAAAGGTCAGCAAGTTTCTTTCCCACCAAAGGCAGATATGCGGGTTCGAATACCGGTCCGGCATACAGTTTGGATCTCGCAGAAAGTTTCATTTGTTTGGATGTTTCTTATTAGTGTCACGATAGGCGCACCGTTCAAATAGCTGTTATACTCCTTGCACTGTTAACTGGAATCGTTATGTTGCAATCATGTTACTGACGATACTGGTGATAGAACTGTGGCCTATTTACTCGAGCCGTACGTAGAAAATTATGCATAGAATTTTATCACTAGAATAGATAAGGATGTTATATAATTACTGATGTGCCTGCTAACAACTTGTTACTTAAAGCTGATCTCGTGCTCATTACATCTTCTACGGAGGAACGGGACGTAGAAAAGGGAGACGCTAAAATTGTCAAAGGAGATTTAACAAAATTTCATCCAATATGCGCGAACATTATTAACGTTCTTAGCTCCCCTCAGAAACAGATTAATCTCTCAAAGAGCCAAAAGCCATTTGAAGTGCGCTGTTCCTAGTGCCTCTGAAGAATTTCATTTAAAATCCTGATACTCGACGACTCTGAACATTCATGCATGGGATACTTAAAGCGTTATGTAAATCTCTTTGGAAAAAACCGACAACACTTAGAAAAGGTACCCGTTTCCTTTTTGTTGGTTGGTAAGAAAATAATGGTGATCATTTTGAGATCGGTAGCTGATTCTTGTTAATAAGAAAACACTGCAACTTCAATGGTACAAATTTATTACGCCACGACAGGTTTTATTCGAAAGAACACTATCAGGTTATGATAAATGAAGAAAATTTCAAAAGCGAAGATTAATAATTAAGCGTTTTATTGCAAGACCGATTCCGACAGAGCTGTTCTGTCGTTGTCGGAGCTTACGCTTTAAAGTTCTTAAGACATACAGTCTATCAGTGTTCTAAAAATGTAATAGCGTAAGATCCGATGGTGGCAGGGTAGCTCTATCGGAACTGGTCATTCAATAAAACGCACTTTTAACAATCTTGCCTTGTGAACTTTTCTTCATTTACGATACATTGCAGATCGCCCCCCCCAGGGTGACCATGACATGACTAGGTTACACTGCCAACAGTCTCACAAGAATTCTTCTATGGGAGTTTCTTATGAAGACTGTTAGAATTGTAACTTGATGATGTTTCTTCCAACGAAACTGTTACTAACATCAAAAATTTTCCTTATTAATAGTAATGAGCAAAACTACAGTGTCCAGTTACATTACTGCGACTATCGCCTGTGTTCGACATCGATGTCCAATAACCACTCACGGACTGCCGATGGCAGCACTAGCAGCGGAGGATGTATAAAATGTGTCGGAGGGACACGAACAATATTGCATTCGCTGTCGTAACGCGGAAAACAGCGCATGGTCTTTGGCTTTCGGGTCAAGATTGGAAGAATTTCCGAAATTGTTGACTCTGTAAACTGTACGCGCACTGCAATGGTTAAAATATACCGTGCATGGGAAAATGGCGCTGTCTGAAACTGTGATGAACTGCGGGCCATGGATGACGGTTGTGAACGACGCCTGCGGAGATGTGTACGGGTTAACAAACGCGCAACTCTTGAGCAACTGATGAATCTAGGGACCACCAACAGTATGTACATACCGACTGTTCAGTCAACGCTGCTGCATATGGACCTTGCTGGGAGTGCTTGGGTCGTACACCTATGGTGAAGAAGGCTGGTCATCGATGACAAAGACTGTAACTTTCACAATACCGCTAGTGGCGACAGGTGGTCTTTTCAGATGAATCACGTCTTATACTCCATCGGACAGACGACCGTTCCGATATATGGCCCTTCAACAATCACCGGAAGGGTCCAGACCACAGGAGGATACGCTACGGTCTGGGGAATGTTTTCGTGGCATTCCCTGGGTAATCGCATCATTCCGGAAAACACAATAGATCAATCCAAGTATGTCTGGCCTTGGGGATCATGTCCATCCCCAATTGCAGTTTGTCTTGCCTCGGCACCAAGGTATCTACCAAAAGAATGCAACGTGACACATAGCTAGCACTGTAATTGTGCGGTTTGAAGATCACCTGGATAAGTTAACCGTACTCTACTGACGACGAAACTACCCTATTTAAAACACATCAAGAATCTGTGGGACCACAGCGATCTTGCACTTTGAGCCATAGATCGTCAACAGAGAAAGCTGTCGCTGCTGGCCACGGATCTGGTGTCTGTATGGTTCTACGTCCCCGTCGCTACCTTCCAGGTTCTCACTGACTCTCCTCATACATGTCCGCAGTGTGAAAGGTGATCAGTCAAGCTTTTCACAGGTGGTCACGTTAATCTGACTCGGCTTAACTTCGAATAGTGCGTGATGATAGAAACTCAGCCTTTCTTCCTCCGTCACGTGACTTAGATGTTGGTTTCCAACTTTAAAGCTGCTTAGACAACGGTGTGCACGATCTGTATCATCTATGGTCAAAAAGATTTTACACAACATCAAAAAAAAAAAAAAATGTTGTCACCAGACGTTAACAAAACAGGCGACGTTATCAGAGAAGATGACGCGATAATTATATCTCTAAATTAGTTTATTTTCTGTTACAGGTACGTAATGCCGATGAACTGCTCCAGCAATTGCGATAGAGACTGGAGGTATGCTGAAGACCAGCAAAGGTAAGAAGAGATAACGCAGGCAGGCGATTTTGAAAGTCACCGAAGGATAGTTTGTTTGTTACGTCAGAGAGATAGAGAAACGCTTACTTTGATTTCTCCTTTGTGGAATCAGAAACACCTTATTTCTTATTCTGAAGTCGTCTGGACGTTCTCTTAAGGGAGCAGTATTCATTAACCGAACGATCAATTCGTCTCTTGTGTTAACTACATATGAAATCCCCACAGAGGATGACGACACTGTTACAGGAATTCGGGAGGGAGTGGTATAACGGCCCATCAGATCTGTACCATAGAGCAAGATGATACAGCCATACGACAGTTTCTGATGCTGCTGAGCAACAGTCATACAATAATTTTTAAATGAACACTTCGCCATTTGACTGTATTGTTGTTTACTTAATTACGACCCCGGTTTCGGCCTTTTATGCCATTTTGAAGTGATTGAGTTCATGTCATTAACATGTACTGCAGCACATCAAGCTCAAAATTGGCCATAAACTAAGATAAATATTCGCTCCCCATGACATCCCAGATGGAAAATCATCATCTTGTAAATTTTTTATTGATCTTTTTACAACATGCCGTAAATTATTTATTGATCTTTTTACAAGACGCTGACTTTACATCTGGTATTTCGTGGTGATGGAATATTTTTATTAGTTTATGGCCAATTTTGAGCTTGATGTGCTACAATATATGTTAATGACATAAACTCAATCACTTGAAAGTGACATAAAAGGTCGAAACCTGGGTCGTAATTAAGTAAACAACAATACAGTCAAATGGCGATTTGTTCATCTGTTTTTTTAAGCGTAAGACACTTTACTGGCGACCGGGAGGATGGTAGCTCAGAGGAGACAGGAATGCTAAGACAAAGAATAAACCGTAGGACCGGCTCAGAACTGATCCCTCGACTTTTGCATGTGTATCCTGATAGTTACTCATTTAGTCACCTTGTCGCACGTCTCGTTAGGTTGCCAAATGTAAAATATATCTCCGTCAATATTACAGTATTGAAGTTGTTAGACCGGCTACGGCGCAGATGCTCTAACAAGTACTGAAATAATACAAATTTTCTCGTTGTACATCTACAACTATACTCAGAGAGTAGCCGAATAGTTGAAAGGGGGCTGTCCTATTTACCATGACGATTTTCAGGTCGTTTTGATGGTAAATGTGTATGAAGTAGCGAATCTGGTAAATGTACTTAACCTCTGTACTATCGATATAAACATATTCTTTGTAAGACTGTGCTTGAAACAAGAGATGATGATCAAAATAGGTCAGAGAGTAGCAGTATGTATGTGTGTTGGACAGTATGGCAATGTATGTGCTTTGACATGGGTGGAAATATGTTTTGAGGAAAGGCTCTTAGCAAATGGGATTATATTAATGGTAGGATGGTAGTAGCTAACTTCTAAGGTAATCCAGTTTCCTTTACATTTTCAATTGTGTGGTTTCTTATTGTTAGAACATTGCATACGGTTCAAGTTCACTGTAGAAATTTTATAAGGCAACTATTTGGTATTGCCTTAGAGTCGAAACAAGTGTCAAGAAAGGCAGTTTTACACAGGAGAGTTATTAAGAAATATTTTGCTAACTTGTCTACGTGTGCGAACTGTGTGAAATGCTGTATTGTTGTCATGGCTTAATGAAGCATAAACTAAACTTTGAATCTCTGTTGTCATTTGTTAGTCGTTGCGATTAGTTCCCCATTCTTGTTTACTTTTATGACTGTTTCCATACTCTCGTTGCACATCGCGTGTCGTGTACTGAGAAGCATTTACGAAAATTATTAAGATACCATCTTCCATTGCACATCCCAAGTACGTGAAATAAAAATTGATTTTTGACGGTCACGTGATTATTCCTGTTAGCGACTATTTTCGTCACGGAGCAGATGAGCTTTCTGTTCGCACAGGTAGACCAATAAACTAAATTACCATCAAGGTTCGTGTCCACTCTAAGGCAAGTGACTGTTAGAGTGTATTCGTGAATGTAATATCATATCATTTCAGAGGCTTAATACCATTACAAGATCTCAGTAAAGTGCTATCTTGTGAATTTTCAAGTATTTTTATCAGAAAGTCAGATGCGTTAAATTTTATGTTTATTTACTGTGTAATTACAGTAACTATTCTAATACAGTGATTGTTTGCAACACTAAAGATAAAGATTAGTAATTTTCAGGACCAACATTTTAATCTGAGTCATTTTGTTTTGCAGTTAGATGATATAAGTAAATTTCATTCGAAATGTATTTCTTTCTCGGAGACGAACTGGATTGATGTACCGGGTAGTCTAGATTTCACATAATTCCGTTGGACTGCACTGAGGCTTGTATATTTGTGTATTGAACTGGGGACCTAGAAACGACGGAGAGGCTACGTCCCGCTGCAGCCGTCGGTGGTCCACAACCCCACAACAGGCCACAGCAGTCCACCCATCCCACCGTCGTCCCACACCACACAAAACCAGGGCCACTGTGATCTGTGATGCTCGGTCCCCCCCTCCTCCCCCCCCCCCCCCGCCCCCCCCAGGGAACGTCTCATCCAGACGAGTGTAACCTCAAATGTTTGCGTGGTAGAGTAATTGTGGTGTATGCGTACGTGGAGACAGTATTTGCGCAGTAATCACATGCACAGGCTGGCCGGGACACCGGATCTCGATACTAATCCGCCAGTCGGATTCGTGCCGGGGTCGAGCACGCCTTGCCGCTCGAGATGCAACGCGTTAGACCGCGCGGATAGCCGGGCGGGCTAAGCACTGAGGTTTACGTATTTCTACATCAAAATAAGTTTTACGCTTTTCTCAGGTGTCAACTTGACACTTACAATCACGAGTTTAAGAATATAGAAGATACTTTCACGTGTTGCGGAAGGTCCCGGGTTCGATTCACGGTTTCTGGTCAGATTCCTTCTGAGGCTCGGAGGACTGGTACTGTGTCCAATCACCCTTTGTGAGGTCAAATCAGCTGCTTGAATAAAAGAAGTAGCGATTTCATCAGGATTCATCTACTGGCAATAACGGCTGGAGGGACTGGCGACACCCTGATCAACACCTCTCAAGATCGTAGATGGGTTCTCGTATAGTCCCGTATGCAGCAGTCGACTAGTTGGAACGGGTCCAAGGCTTATTCCCTGAGTGGTGTTTACTTACTTACTCTGCAAGTCACTAATATATAGGCGCCAGAGATTACTTTTTATGCTACGACATATTGGTGCTTTGTCTCGTTACAGTCACGGACAGAACATGGGAAAAATGAATGGTTATACGTCTCTGTGTAAAAAAGAATAAAAAAAAGGATCAGCTATATCGGTTCATATACTTCTATGTTTATTATTAGCATCATGCTCTGGTTTCGCACAGGTAACGCTGAGTATTTACGGCTGAAAGAGGTATCTGCCGTAGCGGTAATGAATTATATACACAAAAATTCCACATGAATCAGTGTATTAGTTTAAAGCGCATCAAACTCCCATCTGTACTTCCTGACATTAGTCTTCTCTTCCACACAGCTAAACGCGGCGCAGGTCATTAATTCAGTAAGATGTATACCTGTAGATGTCTGGGCGGCAAGTTTCGACAGAGGTGTCACTGATACTGACACGGAACTTTGTTTTATAAGTTCTAGGTTTTGATCTGATGATAGCAGCAGCCTATTCGTCATATTAAATAAAATTATATATTAAGCCAGCAAGATGGTTTTGTTCACAGTGTATCAGCAGTCATTGTCGATTTATGCCAGAAATTTATGTCCTTTATTAATATCTTTACACAGCTCTCTGCAACAAGTTACTCACTTAGTATTCCCACCGTCTTACCCCTCCACCCCAGTTTTGGTTACCCAATCTGTCCCACACCATTATATGAAAGCGTGGGGAAATATTGAAATTACAGTTCCTTTTTATCATATAACGATAAGATGTACATTCACTGAAAAGTCTTAAATGACTTCAATGATGTTAAAAGCGTAATTCTATATGTTTCATGAAGGATGGTCAGAAACGGTCTGAAAAAGTTATAAGAGTGTTGCAGGGTGGATTGTGTTGAGAAAGAAATGTTAAGGGAAATATCGATATGTCGCGCCGTTCCCGAATTAACTGTTATTGAAGCTAGCCAATCAGGCCAATGCGTAGGCAAATGCAAGCGTTCCGCCAGAGACGGTGTCCTTAGTTTCGTATCCTAAAACCTAAGGTGAGAGCAATACAGAAACTGGACGTGGGACGGTAGTAAAGGTCGAACCCGAGCCAGAGGTTGAATGGTACCGTGCGCTACCACCTACGCTACGAGAAGAACTGACACTAATTGGGTCTGTCGGGGCGCTTGAATTTGCGCACCAGACGGCCAGATTGGCCAACGTCAATGCTAATTGACTCGGAAACGGCGCGACGTATCAATTGTTTTTTTAACAGCAGTATTTCAGCGAAATCTACACTGCAACACCACTGAAAGCTTTTCACACACTATCTGACCACCGTGTCTCTCTGTAAGAAACTTGTTTGTCGATTACGTACCTGTGAGTACATCAACTACTTTCGTAAGCCGGTAGCGTGATATTTTTTGTGTGTTTTAGCGAACGTGAAGTGATAAATTAGTGTACAAATGTTTAAAAAGTCGTGTACCTCCACTTGACAACTTGCAAATATTTAAAATGTTTTTTCCAGTTTCATCTCCGCTCTACCTACGGAATAAATACGTAGGACCTTGATGAATATTAGTTGTTTCTGCCTGAAAGAAGTTTCAAAAGTCAGTGCTCGCCAAATGGTTCGGATGACTGCCTGTTAATACAATGATATAATTTTGCCGGCTCATTTAGTGGTGTATGTCTGCAAGAAGAGTTGTGAACTGAGTTGGTAGCTAAGTTGTAATAAATTCGAATGACTGATTCTAAAGTTTTATTGCATGAACAGCAAAGAAGTACTAAGCGTGAAACTTTTCTACTTTCATTATTTTATGGCGGAATGCATGGGGGTATCCGTGAGAAAAAGTGTTTAAAGGGATTGAATTTACTTGAAAATTTGTTGGAAGTCACTAAGTGCTTTGATTCTCAAGCACTGCATTAGTATAATGTAGGTATTTTGCGGTCAGAGATTTACACTTCCACGAGACATACGCGCATATTTTAACATTAACACTTGTCTTATTGTATTAAAACTTTAACTTCAGATCAGATCTCTTAATGAGTTGAATGTGAAAACATTTTGAATTTAAAATTAGGCCAGTAATTATATGAAACCATCTGAGGACCCCGCGTTGCCCAGGTTTGTATTGCAATCATGTTAGTCAGATTTCTCTGTCCCCCTCTCTCCGTCACCTCATCTCCCTACCTCTTCCACCTCGTCCACCCTCTCTCCGACCAGCACATCATCTTTCCTTTTTCCGTCGATTTCCTCCTCCACTTATCTCTGTACACTTCCTCCTCCCACTATATGGATCCATCTACTTTGGGCAGTATTCTGTAAGTTTCTTGTGAACAGTGTAAGTAATAATGATGTTACAAATTAAAACGCCAGCATGACGCTGCATTTTTCCACGCATATAAGTGTTTATGAAATCATATCTTTAAACTACGTCTCTTACAATGATATACAATGAAGTGTTATAGGAACTGGTATAGGCATGTGTATTCCAGTACAGAGCTATGTAAACCGAGAGAGGTGGCGCAGTGGTTAGCACTTCGGACTCGCATTCGGGAGGACGACGGTTCAATCCCGGGTCCGGCCATCCTGTTTTAGGTTTTCCGTGATATACCTAAATCGCTTTTCTCTGCCTCGTGATGACTGGGTGTTGTGTGCTGTCCTTAGGTTAGTTAGGTTTAAGTAGTTCTAAGTTCTAGGGGACTGATGACCATAGATGTTAAGTCCCATAGTGCTCAGAGCCATTTGAACCATTTGAACCTAAATCGCTCCCGGCAAATGCCGGGATGGTCACTTTGAAAGGGCACAGCCGACTTCCTTCCCCGTCCTTCCCTAATCCAATGAGACCGATGACCTCGCTGTTTGGTCTCTTCCCCCAAACAACCCAACCCCAACAGAGCTATGTAAACAGACAGAACACGGCGATGATGTGGCAGAGCCTATATAAGGCAACAAGTGCCTGGCGCAGTTGTTAGATCGCTTACTGCTGCTACAATGGCAGGTTATCAAGAATTAAGTGAGTTTGAATGTTATAGACGGCGCATGAGCGATGGGACACAGCAACTCCGAGATGGCGATGACGTGGGGATTTTCCGTACGACCATTTCACGAGTGTACCGTGAATATCAGGAATGCGGCAAAACATCAAACCTCCGACATCGCTATGGCCGGAAAAGGATCGTGCAAGAACGGGACCAATGACGACTGAAAGAATCGTTCAGCATGAAGAAGCGCAACCCATTCGCTACTTTCTGCAGATTTCAACGCTAGGCCTTCAACAAATGTGAGCGTGCGAATCATTCAACGAAACATCATCTATACAGGCTTTCGGAGCCGAAGGGCCCACTCGTGTAACCTTGATAACTGCACAGCACTAAGGCTCACGCCTCAGCTGGGTTCGTCAACACCGACACAAAAAAAAAAAAAAAAAAAATGGTTCAAATGGCTCTGAACACTATGGGACTTAACATCTCAGGTCATCAGTCCCCTAGACCTTAGAACTACTTACACCTAACTAACCTAAGGACATCACACACATCCATGTTCGAGGCAGGATTCGAACCTGCGGCCGTAGCGGTCGCGAGGTTCCAGACTGAAGCACCTAGAACCGCTCGGCCACCGGCGGCCGGCCAACACCGACATTGGACTGTTGATGACAGGAAACATGTTGCCTGTTCGAACTCTTGTTTCAAATTGTATCGAGCGGATGGACGTGTACGGGTATGCACACTTCATGAATCCATTTACCCTGCATGTCAGCAGGGACTGTTTAAGCTGGTGAGGGCTCTGTATTTGTGTGGAGCGTGTGCAGCTGGAGTGATATGGGACCCCTCATATGCCTAGATACGACTCTGATAGGTAACACGTACCTAAGGACCCTGTCTGATTCCCTGCATCCATCATGTCCATTGTGCATTCCAATGGATTTGGACAGTTCCCGTAGGACTATGCTACACAGAGTTGTTACAGAGTGGCTGTAGGAACACTCTTCTGAGTTTAAACACTTCTGCTGGCCACAAAACTCCCCAAACATGAACATTATTGAGCATATCTGTTGCTTTGCAACGTGCTGTTCAGAAGAGATCTACACTCCGTTGTACTCTTACGGATTTCAGGACTTCCCTGCAGGATTCATGGTGTGAGTTCCCTCCAGCACTACTTCGATGCCACGTCGTGCTGCATCACTTCTGCGTCCATGCAGAGCCGCTGCACCACTTTCTTTGGCTCTTCAGTGTATTTACGTACGAAAATTCGACGACGTGTTTGGATACTGTCTCCCAAATGTCTTGCGAATAGAGTTACTGGCAACAAAGTAACAAATCTTAAACGTGATGAACAATGCGGAAGTTTCTCATACTACTTAGTGTTTACGGTGAATATCTTCTGAACCGTATGATGTACCACGATATAGTTTTGTACCAGCATTTAGCGATATATGTGGATAATGTCTACGAAATTTATTGCCGGCCGCTGTGTCCCAGCAGTTACAAATGCTTCAGTCTAGAGCCGCTCAACCGCTACGGTCGCAGGTCCGAATCCTGCCTCGCGCTGACATGCAATGGGTACCTACCCACAGAGAGATACTTGTTCTTGAGATAGGCAGGTTCGTGATAGCCAATAACAACTGAAGCTAGAGGTAATGCTTCAAGTACACGGGCACAACTCAACCAACAGAGACCTAACTAGAGCGGTGTGGCTCCTGTAAGTCGGTTCCTTGGTGGTGCTGGCGACGGACACACAGGAGGTTGCGCCACTGAGCCGGCCGCAGATTGGCGGTGCAGTCACATGGGTTACTGCCAACTTCTAGGTGTCGTACCGATAGCGCACTATTCCACACTAACGATTGCACCTGCAAAACTCCTGAGATTACGACTAATATCGGGACTGCCTTTTAAATCTTTTACGAATGGCTTCAAGGTAGCGCTACTGAGAGGAGACAATCACTTTCAGAATTTGTCATTTGTTTTTGTCAAAACACTAGCAGCTCAGATACTGGCCGAGCAGTTTGCTGAAGCCCAGCGTTCAACGAAACACATGTGTGGAAAAGGCTCATCTCACGCCAGATTTGTCATTTTACGACTTTTCACAATTTTCGTAAAAGCCTAACTCAACAACAGTGCATCTAATGGATTCGTTCAGCTTCCGCTAAACAACCTCCGGTACTGGTATCGTAGACCACCAACGTCACAGCTGCCACCAGCAAGGACAAAATGATGGGATTTGGAGAGATCTTTAATTTGATGTACCACTAACTGCATATTTTCGCAATATGCAAATAAAAATATAAAACCACCAAATACGGCATACTAGCTCGGCAAGGACTAAAATCAACATGGCGGTTTATTCAGACAGCCAATCACAGAACTGAACATGTGATCGGGTCAGGCAATTACAGCACAGAACATGTGACTGAGGTGTCACTCATTGAAGATATCAGTTCAAGACATAAGGTCTGAAAATGAGTCAGTGAATATATTGAGGCACTTTATTTTACAGGTCAGTCGTTAACACACAAACTTTTACACTTCAGTATTACCGGTTTCCGCTACTGCCATCTTCAGATATGACTCTTTGTGGTAGATTAAAACTGTGTGCCGGACCTAGACTCGAACTCGGGCAAAGGTCCTGAGTTCGTGTCTCGGTACGGCACACAGTTTTAGTCTTCCAGACAGTTTCAAATCAGAGCGCACACACCTCTGCAGAGTGAAAGTCTCATTCTAGATCTTCAGATCTGATAACAATCACTACTTCGTTACTTTCCTTACACTTACGGTTATAGTTTGATTGTTTTGTCATGCTAGGAGATTTCGATTTATAGATGTGATTTTCGTTTTGAACTTTTCATCCTGGCTTTTACACATTTGGGTGTTTTACTTTGCAAGCCAGGAGCTTCCCGTTATTAATATTTGCACTATTTATGTGGATTTTAGGTATGGATGTAATGCCACATATTCATTTTTTTAAATTTCAGACTCTCATTTTGCCACGTGAAGTAATTTTTGTTAATGACTACGCATACTGCATTGTAACTGTGAAATTTTCGATACTGGTTACTCATGTACCCTATCTATAACGCCCTATGCTGGCCTCAGTTATTTGTATAAATACCAGACCATCCAAATCACCAGCAGCAATTACTATCTACTTACATGTTTAATTTGACGTTGTTACCTATATCAGAATATTTCATGACGGGTATGGCAGGTATGCGTGGCTGTTAATCGTGTATATATTATTTTCTCTTCTATATCGCCTAGCCTGTTGTAGATTTAGCTTCAGCTAATTGAACGTAGTTGGTTACACCACCGTTTGTGTTCGCAACAGATCTGAAGATGGCAGTAACCGAAATCGCTAATAGCGAAGTGTAAAAGTTTGTGAGGTCAAGACGGACATGTAAAATAAATAATAAATAATTAAAGTAACATCGAATATATTAATTTAACTGCTACTCGTTTCACTAGGAGCGATTTAAGCTGTGCTATTGGGTCCAAACCTAATCACAATCTAGGTTAGATATCCTGCGCTAAGACTGGCTGACAGTATCATGTATCCTGTGCTATGATTGAATCAGGAAGTCATGTCTCTTGTCCTGTGATTAGGAAACAGAAGCAAACCGAGCAGCCAAGATGTTGATTTCAAAGTTTCATACGCTAACATTCTGCATTTTACAGCTTTCGTATTTGCCCTTGCGTATCACAAAAATATACACCTCGAGTGATTCATCGCATTACATACCTCTCCAAAACGCGTCAATGTTGATACCTTAAATCAGTCCCCTTCAGAACAGACTGTTCACAAGTGGTTTGCAGAACTTATTCGTGCTCCCGTGGTTCTATCTATGATGAATTTCCTGAAGGTCGGACAAAACTTATTGTTGTCCAAACACCTTGAGGCTATTAACAACGAGATGCAAGAGGATAGACATACTAGCATTAAATTCGATTTCACATTAATATTTAGCTATGAAATAGAACCGTTCAGTGTGCACGCATACACTTTGGCTCAAAAACAGAATTGAAGCAGACGGCGTCAAACAATGCTCAAAATTTTCGACCAAAAGGTCAGTCAACAACACAACAGCAGGAGACGAAACTTAAATACATTCTTTCGAACAAGATAATAACTATCTGTCGCCTGTTTCAGTGTTCCAAGAAGAATTAAGACCAACAAAAGTGCTTCTTCTACGAAGAACATCCAGGAGAGTAATCGCTTTTTGGTGCGTTACACTTGACGTACCTCGACCATTGCCTTAGAGGATCGAAAAACAGTCAATTTTCAATGGTATAAAACCTTTAGTTTGCCACACGTCATCAGGATGTTGTTGTAGTGGTATTCAGTCCGAATACTGGTTTCCAACAGCTTCACGTTTTCATTCCTGTGGAGGCCTCTTCGACTAACTACTGCAACGTACATCCTTCTGAATCTCTTCATTATATCCATCTCTTGATCTCCCTCTACGATTTCTGTGCCCCGTACTTCCCTCCAGTACTAAATTCGTGATTCTTTCTTCTAATCAAGTTGTGCCAAAAATTTCTTTTCTTCCCAGTTCTATTCAGTACCTCCTCATTAGTTACATGGTCTACCACCTAATAACCACCAGCATTCTTCTATAGTAACACATTTAAAGCTTCTACACTCTTCTTGTCTAAACTGTTTATCATCCCTGTTTCATTTGCATACAAGGCTACACTCCACACAAACACTTTGAAGTATCCGTCCTAACACTTAAATCAATATTCGATGTTGACAAACTTCTTTTCTTCAGAAACGCTTTTCTTGCCATTGCCAGTCTACAATTTATATACCTCCTAATTCAGTCAACACATGTTACTTTGCTGCCCAAATATCAGAACTCATCTTCTAATTTAAATGTCTCATTTCCTAGTTAATTCCCTGAGCATCACCTGATTTGATTTGACTACATTCCATTATCCTTGTTTTGCTTTTGTAGGTGTTCATCTTACATCGTCCTTTCAAGACACTGTCCATTCCGTTCAACTGTTCATTCAGATCATTTGTTCTCTTTGACCTAACTACAATGACATCATCAAACTTTTTCTCTCTTCTCCCTGAACTTAAATTCCTATACCAAGTTTTATTTGTTTTATTTACTGCTTGTTCATATACAGATTGGATAACATCGGGGAAAAGCTACAACCTTGACTCATTCCCTTCTCAACCACTGCTTCCATTTAATGCCCATCGACACTTATAATTGCCGTCTGGCTGCGATGCAAATTGTGAATAGTCCTTCGCTCCCAGAATTTTAGGCCTGCTACCATCAAAATTGCCAAAAGAGTATTGCAGTTAACATTATCATAAGCTTTCTCTAAGTCTACATACCCAATAAACGTAGTTTTGCATTTCTTTAACTTACCTTCTGAGATGAGTCGTAGCGTCACTATTGCCTCGCTTGTCTTACATTTATTCGGAATCCAAATCGATCTTTGTCAAAGTTGGCTCCTGCCAGTTTTTCCATTCTTCTGTAAGAAATTCGTGTTAGTTTTTGACATCCATGGCTTATGGAACTGATAGTTCGTTAATATTCACACCTGGCAGCACCTGTTTTCTTTGGATTTGGAACTATTACATTATCCTTGATGTCTGAGGCTATTTAGCCTGTCTCATACATCTTGCACGCCAGATGGAAGAGTTTTGTCATTCATGACTGGCTCTCCTAAGGCTGTCAACAGTTGTAATTAAATGTCCTCTTTTCCTGGAGACTTGATCCGACTAAGGTCTTTCAGTGCTCTGTCATATTGTTCTCACAGTATCATGTCATATCTCCCATCTCATTTCCATCTATGTCCTCTTCCATTTCTATAATAGTGCCTTCAAAATCATCTCCCTTGTACAGACCCTCCATATAGTCCTTCTACCTTTCAACTTTCCCGCATTTGCTTAGGACTGGTTGCGAGCTAAAATCCCAAAGATGTTTGGGCTCACATGCGGTTCCTCTTCGTCGAAATGTCTTGGCTCAAATTCGTCTAGGGGTTGAACCGCACGTGTCGCATTACGCGCCCTAAATTAGACACTTGTGAACCTTTGTTTAAATTGTCTGGCTGACGGCAAGTTTGCGAAATACAAAGTTAACGTAACGTATTATAATAGTAATAATAATATCGTGAACTACATTAACGAGCCATAAATGATGTAGGCCACACTATAGCGATTTGGTTAGGATAATGTTCATTTAGAAAGCAAATTAATAGCGAAAGTGGTCGTATCTAGAGTTACTGTTAACACACGAGTGCATATCCATTTGACCCAGTTCGATCACTCACAGTCTCATCGCGAATTACAAGTTCCATACTCCACCTCGTTTGCTATGCGAAAAGTTCACAACAGGCGCGCGGCTGCTCACCGCTCAGAGACTAAGACCCGCGACACCACACTACTCGAAATGTTCTATGTCGTTTCACTTCCTAGCTACCTAAGGACTGATTGTCCGCTTTCGCGTCTCTACCAGCACAGTACCCTTTGGTGTTTACACCGGAACTGTCTTCTGCCGGTCCCCGGCCGCGTTTATCGCTCGCCGAATATCGCTTAGCTGACTAGGGCAGTTCCCTTCCTGAAGCTGTCCATCTGATTGGCGACAGCTTATTCTACATTATTTTACATTTTAACATATTTAAATAATCAAAGCTTGGCCACTTTCACGTTATAGATAAAGTAACAATAACATCCATTACATAATAAACGCTAAATTTCATTACATAAAACCAATACAATTTCCTTCTTAGCTTTGAATGCCACTGCCAGTAGCCTTGCACCCATGTGCTTCTGATAAATAAATAAATGCCAAAAGTAAATATTATGCACTAACTTTACAACAAATGTTTTATTACCTAATGATTCAATAAGCTGTCATCCTGTCATCGTTTAATGTGTTTTGTCTGGAGGAAATGATGATCTGAAGCTTAACTGCAAATACTGATGATTTAAATTGATTACATCTTTTAAACAACCAAAGTAACAGAGTTGATATTCACAACGTTTGTCATTTTTATGATGTGCTTCTACATGAAATGTCGATCGTTAAGATCGGCCAAAGCGTTCATATTTTAGCATTCAGGTCTTTGTTACAGAACTTGTTAATTTCACATTACAGTAAATCCTAAAAAATTATAGATATGCTCGATACTCAAGTTTTATAGGGATCACCATAAGAATTTATGGAGCATGGTAAATTAAGATTACTGTGGCTTCATTCCGTGCATTACTACAGAATTAAATAGTTTCCATAAATGTTTCCCTTTATGGTCCATCTTAGGTCAACCATATTTAACTCTGCTATGTGTCCTGAGCCACAAATGGCTTCTACCGGGTTTCCCGATGACGTAGGTTCTCGTCTGTCTCACTCGCGCACTACAGCGCTTGGGCCTCAACAGTCAATATACGACTGTGAGTTTCCCCGTCTCGGGGTGAATCTGTGCTCTTTGTGGCACGCAGTTCTGGACGACAGGGTTCGTTTCACAATTCCTGAAAGCTGACTCTTTCGGCCATATACTTAAATGAGAGCGAAATGCTCGTTAACTCACATGGGTTTGTACCTTGATATTCATACATCTGCTTCTTTTTTCTTCAAATGCTTCTTTAATTTTCCTGTATTCAATATCTAACTTTCCCAAAGTGAAATATGCCTCTACATCCTTACATTTGTCCTCTAGCCATTCCCGCTTAGCCATTTTACACATAATGACACTCTCATGTTTTAGACGTTCGAATTCTCTTTCGCCTGCTTCATTTCCTGTATCTTTATATTTTCTCATTGAATAAATTTAATTTAATATCTCCCCTGTTATCCAAGTATTTCTATTAGGCAGTGTTTTTTCATGTATTTCATCTTGTGCTGGCCTCACTACTTCATTTCTCAGAGTTCCCAATTTGTAAGCCCTGCATTCCTTTCCACTGTTACAGTCAATCAGTGTCTGATACTCTCTCTGAAACTCTCAACAACCTCTGGTTCTTTGAACTTATCCAGGTTCCGTCTCCTTAATTTCCCACCTTTTCTTCAACTTTTTTGTTGTATCGATAGCTACGATGCCACAACGTAGGTCCGCTCTGCTAGGTTGGCACTAGGAGAGAGACAGACGACAGCGCCCTCTAGCCGGTGCTGTCGAGGTCTACGAGCTCCGCGACTGCTTCGGCCCATTTCATCAAATGCAGACTGCCGAGACACTTCGCTTCAGCATCGCACCTACGTACAAAGTTATGTAATATGTTTGCATATGTTTATCCACTAGTAAAGGTGCTTTAACTGTATTGGCAGTACCGACGCAATTTTCGTTTTCCTACTCTCGCGCCTCCTCCCAGGCGGGATACAAAATTTTTAGTTTTATTCTATAGTTCATTACAAATAAATTGCGGTGAGACTCCACATCTGTCCCTGGAAATGTCTTACAATCTAAAATCTGGTTCTGAAGTCTCTGTCTTACCACTACACAGTAAATCTGAAACCTTCTTCCATGTCTTCTCCTTGTACACAATCTCCTTTCATGATACTTAAACAAAGTGTTAGCATGATTAAATTATGCTCAGTGCAAAATTCTAACAGGCGGCTCTCTTTTTCATTCCTTTTCCCTAATGCATACTCACACACAATCCGTCTTTTTTTCCTTCTCCTGCTATTGTGTTCCAGTCACCAATCACAATCAGGATAAACAATTGACAATTATGACAATGCCACCTGCCACTCAACATGACAAACATTTCTTCATTTGAAATCAGAGTGGAAAACAGTTTATATTATGGGTGTGTAATTTAAAAATGAATATTTTGAGAAACAGTACAACTATTAATAATGAAGGCTTTCAATTACCATATTTGCGGAACTGCTGATACTTATTTAATATCGGTCGTCTGCTGCCATAGCCCACTAACACCAAATTTGACCCGACTGTCCTCACGGATATGTTCGCCGTACCTCCCACTTTTGCTTCTGTGGCTATTTCAGGCAGTGTTGCTTGTCTGTTGACACTGACAATTCTACGCAAACGCTGCTGCTCTCAGTCGTTAAGTGAATGTCGTCAGCCACTGTGTTGTCTGTGGTGAGAGTTAAGGCCTGAAACTTGTGTTCTTGGCACATTCTTGACACTGTGGATCCCGGAATATTGAATTCCTTAACGATTTCCGAAATGGAATGCCCCATGCGTCTAGCTCTAACTACCATTACGCATTCAAAGTCTGTTAATTCCCTTCGTGCGGTCATAATCACGTGGAAAACCTTTTCACATGAATCATCTGAGTACAAATGACAGCTCCGACAACGTATTGCCATTTTACACCTTTTGTACGCGATGCTACCGCCATTTTTATCTCTGTATATTGCTATCCCATTAGTTTATCACCTCAGTGTAAGTCGGTGGCAAATCCGCGATCGTAGGCAGCGGCCTGATGACGTCACAAACCGACCATTGTGTAAATACAAACAAAAAGTTCGGCTTGCTGAGCATGTCTGAAAATTTAACTTCTTTCTGGGTCGTGAAACCCTGTGATTATGTCTCCATCATTGGAAGACGAAAAGTTGGGCAGAAAATTTATGCCCTGGACCAAGACCTAATGCCCATAATACAAATCTAAGAAATAAAAAGATTTACGTATAAAAATGTTGTTTTTTTCTGATATTACGACATTGGCCTCATGCAGGCTGTAGAAGCCAGCCCAGGAGCATTCGGACCAAACACCTACATTACTCTCTTGCCTGGGCGCTGCAATAAAATAATCGTGCAATGTGGCTTTCAGCTGTCGGCAGTGGACTAGACTGCTACACGCTGATGGACAACGCTGTTTTTCCGCTGCCTGCTGCTACGTGACCGAAGCATATATCTTATCCTAAAATACCTGGCCGCATCGACTGTAAGTGCCCCCCCCCCCCCCTCACACGGCGCAGCAATTACAGTAATGGAAATCAGTATAAACACAGGTTTCCCTACGAATGTAGAAAGTAAATACAATATCTGAACCATACATGTATCGAATTTCTTATGAATGTAGGAGATACATACACTGATCAGTCAGAACCTTATGACCACCGAGATGCTATCGATATAAACCAGTTCAGGCGGTAGCGGCGTCATTTGGCGAGCAATGGCTGCTAGTCAGACACATGCACGGTGCATGTATACTAGTGAGCGCGCTGCCCGTGTGTAGAATGGGGAAGGTGCACAAACTATCTGGGGTTGGCCTAGGGCAGATAGCCCGACTGCTCAGCTCGAGCATTTAGAAAATTGTCACGTGTTTGAGGAGCACTGTGATGAGTGTCTTTAACACTTGACAGAACCAAGGTCAAACTACGTACAGACGCCACATTACAGATGTCGGACGTAGTAGACTGAGGAGACTGGTAAAGCAGGAAGGGCGGCGAACAGTGGCGGAATTGACGACACACTTTAATGCTGGGCAGAGTACAGGTGTGTCTGAACACACAGTGCACCGAACACTCCTAACTATGTGCCTCTGTAGCCGACGACCCATGCATTTCCCAATGTTAACACCACGACATTGGTAACTATAACTGAAATGGGCACGACACGTTCTGAACTGGACGTTGATATAGTGGCAGAGCGTTGCATCGTATGATGAATTCCGTTATCTTCTTCATCATGCGGATGGGAGCGCGCGAATCCGTCGTCTTCCAGGCGAACACTTCCTTGTCACCTGTATTGTGGGAGAGAGACTAGTTGGCGCTGACTCAATTACGCTCTGGGAAACATTCACGTGGGCTTCTGTGAGTCCACTGGAGCTCGTACAAGGCACCATGATGGCCCTGGGGCATCGTACACTGGTTGCAGACCACATACACTCCTTCACAACCATCATGTTCCCTGACGGCAGTGGCATTTTCCAGCAAGATAATCCGCCGAGTCACAGGGTCAGGGGTGTGATGGAGTGGTTCGAGGAATACAGTGGCGAACTCTTCAGATCTGAACCCGATTGACTACATCTGGGATGCCATTGAAAGTGGCTTCAGAGCTCATCACCCCGCTCCCCGCAGTTTACAGGAATTAGGTGACTTGTGTGTAGAGATGTGTTGCCAACTATCTCCAGCGACCTGCCTAGGCTTCGACGCCTCTCCGTTGATACACGTGCCAAAGGTGGATATACCGGTTACTAGATAAGTGGTCATAATGTTCTGGCTTATCAGTGTATAAGGCGTAAACAATCATGACGGAATTACATAGTTTCTTTCACAAAACGAGTTCCAAAATAAGGCACTTGCATTTCCTGTATGGATACTGGTATAAAGGCACTAGCCTGTCCTGTATTGTTATTGCAGTGTTCTTTACTTTAACCCACCTCTGTTCTTCCCAATTACCTCAAATTTCTCTTCGCCATTGATTTTGTTCGGGTTTGTAGCTGTTGCTGTGAAATTGTTGCCCAATCTTCTAGTATCGTTCTTTTCAGCTCACATAACGGTCTAAATTGCCTTTCACTGCGGTGAACGTGTCTTGAAAGTATTCCACAGAAGTTTTTCACGAGGTACAATTCCGGGCTATGCGCAGGCCAGGTCAACATCATTATCTTAAACCCATTTTTTTGTTGTGCAGAAACCTCCGGATACGCATGATATTGTTGAAAGATTAGACTTTCGTGGCCTAGTTCCTCCCACATTCTAATCCATTTTGTGTCTGGTATCTAACTGTACATATTAGATTTCATTCTGGTGTTTACATAAGCAGTGAATAATGTACTTCTAGTGCAGAAGGCTGTCTAAATCATAACACCTACACCACCAAAATTTCTGCTCATAGTAACCTGCTGTTCTGATCTCAGGTGATGCCAGTCGTATTGAAATCCATCCGGACTGGCTAAGGTAAATTTGTTCTCATCATTGAAAATCGACCATCGACGAGGTCGATTTTCAGTGATGAGAACAATGGTCGAAGTAGACAGGATATAAAATGTAGACTGTCAATGGCAACGAAAGCGTTTCTGAAGTAGACAAATTTGTTAACATAGAGTATAGATTTACGTGGAAGGAAATCGTTTCCGAAAGTATTTGTATGGAGCGTAGCCATGTACGGAAGGGAAACATGGACGATAACTAGTTTGGACAAGAAGAGAATAGAAGCTTTCGAAATGTGGTGCTACAGAAGAATGCTGAAGATTAGATGGGTAGATCATATAACTAATGAGGAGGTAATGAATAGGATTGGGGAGAAGAGGAGTTTGTGGGACAACTTAACTAGAAGAAGGGATCGGTTGGTAGGACATGTTTTGAGGCATCAAGGGATCACCAATTTAGTATTGGAGGGCAGCGTGGAGGGTAAAAATTATAGAGGGAGACCAAGAGATGAATACACTAATCAGATTCAGATGGATGTAGGTTGCAGTAGGTACTGGGAGATGAAGAAGCTTGCACAGGATAGAGTAGCATGGAGAGCTGCATCAAACCAGTCTCAGGACTGAAGACCACAACAACAACAACACACACTGAAAATCGCTTTAACCCAGTCTCAAGTCCATGACTTATGTTTTTAGGAAACTCCAATCTAGCCTGTTTATATTTGCGTGTTAGAACAGGTTTCTGCAGTCGTTTCTCGAATGCTCTATGTTGTCATTTGACAACGCTTGTGGTTGACGACTGGCAGTTACAGGTAACTATATATGAGCAACAACTTGAGAAAAATAACGTTCTTCACTTGCACCAAAGTAATCGTTTGATGACTCAGACGATTTTTTACTTTGTTCCTATGTTCCTTTCTGTCCGTATTGGGTGCCGCGTTTGATGAAATGTTTTACTTGAAGTTTCAATGTTCTTGATGACTTAACGATTAATAAGTCCCATTTCCTTCTACGCACCGATTTTTTGTTTTTCGACAATTGGTAACTATTTTCCCCTTGGCTATGTCATAACCGTGGTTTATGTACACAATACGAACTGTCACTAGTGGTGTCTGTAAACTGCTGCAGAAAAGGACTAAAAATGCAGAGAACCGACCGCCTTTACACCGAGTTCCACCATCTACTGCCTGACCCCCCAGGGGGTCCACAACTCTTTTGTGGATACGTGCGTGACGATCACGGGGCCCCGAGCTATTGCAGCCTTCTTTCCCTCCAGGGCTGCATTTCCTTCCCCTTCCCCTCCTTGCTCCTTTCCCGTCGCCCTCTCCTCTCCCTCTCTTGGTGTCCTTTCTTATGTTGGCCCCCGCTATCCTCCTGGTTCTGTTGGTTTTACAATTCCGCTTTGTTGCGTTATCATCTCCTTCTTTTGGCATTCCTTGGTCCCCCTCTGGGGTTTGACCTCCATTACAAAATTTGTCTTCCGTAGTGTGAGCCATTTGGGGAAGAGCACCTTACCTAGTGTCTCCGACGTGCGCCCTCCTAGTACATTCCACCTTTTCTTTCACGTCGTTGTCTCATGCTAGGGTGCATAGCCAGCACGGTAGCCACACAGGGATCACACTTCTGATACCTGAGCTGTGACCTCCTCATGCATGCCTCGGAGTGGTTCCTCGTCATCCTGGAGCATCGGAACTCCAGGCAATGGCCGCCGTGCCAGACGGCCCTTGCTGTGGCTGGGTGGCGCCCGTGAGGAGAGCCCCTGATCGGAGTGGGTGGTATCAGGGCGGACGCTATGCAAAAGAAACGCATACGGGTCCAGAACTCTGGCCGTTCTTCTGCGGCCGTCTCTGTGCACGGAACTGATTCCTCAAGTGCTGCTTCTCTTGCTCCTTCGGCCTTCCCTTCCATGGCTACCCCTGGGAGGAGGGTCAGGCCCGTCGGCTAGGGGCGAAACCTTTCCCCCGTTATCTAGTTTGCACCAGGACTGATGGAGATACTTTCACCAGTGTCAAACCTTTATTCTTTGTTGAACACATTGAAGACAAGTTTGGTGAAGTGGACTCCCTGAGCATGTCATTCAGAGCATGTGTGTCAATTTGTACCTCTCTATCTACATTATTCCGTGATTTATTCAGTTTTCAAATTTATATTGACTTTTTGATCATCCGGTACGTGAACAGTCAGTTTTTTAATGGAAAGCACAGTGAGGGACAGAATTTATAGAGAAAGACGAAGGCTACAGTAAGCACACTCAAACGGATATATCTTGCAACAGTCATGCACAGATGGAGAGGTCTGCTCTGAATAAAACAGCATAGACAACTGCTTCAGATACAGCTTCAAAGTGATGGTAAATAGGTGACCTCGAACGTGCAGAATCGCATGAAAATGTGCTTAGAATATAAATCTCTCATCACAGAAACAGTGTTATGAGCCATTCGCATTCAAAACTGCGCGTCTTTCCACGTGAGGCACATGACTGAACCCATATTCAGGGTCTAAGAGAGAGCCGTAGGTAACGCGAAGAAAGAAAATATAGACATAACAGGACCATATACGCACGTATTTCAATGTCCTAACTTTTCTCTATCTTTCAATTTGCTTAAAATATAACAGACCATCAAAATGTTTCCGATCGAAGACCGTACAATCCAGAATCGGCATGCCAATCAATCAAAATCCCCGTGAGCAATGGGCCAATATTCCATTTACGCACCAGGTTGAAGATAGCCTTTTGGTAAACACTGTAGTGTTGCGTAAACAATCCCTTAACTGCCTGCTCCACATCCTTGTCCGTCAGGAACCGTCTACCCTTCAAGGCCTTTTTTAAGGAACCGACCGTGCGATAATCGTATGGAGAGAGATCAGAGGGCTCGAGTGTACCCTAGTCGAGTTGACATAACTTCTGCTTTACGAAATTTGCGATTTGGGGACGTGTGTTATCATGAAGCAGCAACACCCCTCGCCGCGCTGTTCCAGGATGGTGGTTTCCGATCGACATGCTGCACCGTAAACGCTCTTCATTCTTCATATTCTAAGAACATTTCCGCTCAGTTCTGCACGTTCGAGGTGACGTACTGCCCGTCACTTTCAAGCTTTGCCTGAAGCAGCTCTCTACGCTGGTTTATTCAGAGCAGACCTCTCCATCTGCGCACGACTATTGCAAGGTACATCGGTTTGAACCTGATTACTGTAGCCTTGGTCTTTCTCTATAAATTCTGCTCCCTCACTGTGCTACTGACTGATGTTTGTCCTTTGGCAACCAAGCAAAGAGTAACAGCACTTTGGTCCTAATTGGACGCATTTGCTAATAACGTCGCATAGTTCACGTTTCCACATTTACCGCACTCGCATCGGCATTAAACGATGCCTCATGGATCTTTTACCTGCATGTCGATGCTTTTATACCCGCATCGGGGTCGTGTTACGTTGCACCCTCTACCCGACCACGATGTTATTGCACTTGGGCTATCGTAGCCGTTATTAGAATCACGCTCTAGATGCAGAGTAAACAAGTACAGTGGTGACTAATGAAAGCGCATCGCACTGTGAATGGTTTCACGACATTTCAGCATACAGCATCAAGTGGTTCAGCCTGTCCTCGTGAAATATCACGATACAAATTCGCGATAAACAGAAGCCCCTCACTTCCTGCGGCAATATTGTTGTGAGCAAGTAATTCGCTGCAGCAACTCCCTTAAACGGAAACTTTTTGATCGCCCCTTATACGTTGAAGCTCCAAAGAAACTGGTATAGGCGTGTGTATTCAAATACAGAGATATGTAAACAGGCACAATACGGCGCTGCGATCGGCAAGGCCTATATAAGACAGCAAGTGTCTGTCGCAGTTGTTAGATCGGTTACTGCTGCTACAACGGCAGGTTATCAAGAGTTAACTCAGTTTGAACGTGGTTTTATAGTCGGCGCACGAGCGAGGGGCACAGCATCTCCACAGTAGCGATGAAGTGGGAATTGTCTCGTACGATCATTTCACGAGTGTTTCGTGAATGTCAGGACTCCGGCAAAAAATTATATCTCCGACATTGCTGCGGCCGGAAAAAGTTTCTGCCAGGACGGGCAGAATAAACGTCATCGATATGGGCTTTCGGAGCCGAAGGCCCACTTATGTGCCCTTGATGACTGCACGACACAAAGCTTTACGCTACGCCTGGACCCGACAACATTGATATTGGACTGTTGATGACTGGATACATGTTGCCAGGTCGAACGAGTCTCGTTTCAAATTGTATCGAGGGGATGGCCGTGTAGGGGTATGGAGAACATCTCACGAATCCATGGACCATGCATGTCATCAGGGGACTGTTTACGCTGGTGGAGGCTCTGTAATAGTTTGGGGCGTTAGGGCGTGTACAGATGGTGTGATATGGCACACTCATACGTCTAGATACGACTCTGACAGGTGACATGTACGTAAGCATCCTGTCTGACCACCTGCATTAATTCATGTCAATTATGCATTCCGACGTACTTGGGCAATTTCAGTAGGACAATGCGACACCCCACACATCCAGAATTGCAATAGAGTGGCTCTATGAACTCTCTTCTGAGCATAAACACTTCCGCAGGCCACCAAATTTCCCCACAAATGAACATTCTTGAGTATGGGATGCTTTGCAACGTGCTTTTCACCCTCTCGTATTCTTACGCATTTATGGACCCAACTGCAGACTTCATAGTGTCAGTTCCCTCCAGGGCTACTTCAGACATTAGTCGACTCCCTGCTACCTCGTGTTACGGCACTTCTGCGTGCTCACGGGGGCCCTACACGATATTAGGCAGGTGCCAATTTCTTTGGCTCTTCAGTGTAATTACTCTATCTGAACAACAAGCGTTTTGTCTAAAGGCCTATTTATGTTGCAGTATTCAAAGATTTCAATGAAGTGGTCAAAGCAAGGTAGAACAGAACCGCATACATAGCTGACTAAAGCCACTACCTCACTTTCAACGTCATTTCTGCATTTAGGATGTCCAACATCAGACGTTTCACTGTTTACGTTTACAGTGGATGATATTGGACTATTTTAACGCAGAAGTAATATTGAACATGAAGAAGTAGCTTTAGACAGATCTTCACAGCGATCCAACTTGTTTGATCGTTTACTGAAATCATACAGTAGCACATTCAAGACTGAATAGCTGAGCGGCACTAACAGCTCAGAAGAATAATATCGTTCGTTAAATGGAGCATTTTAACTAGAGGGAAACACAATAAGTCACGAAATTGAAATATATGTCGTTTTGGTTCTGTTAATCGACATTTTGTTTTTTCGCATTACCAAACTTCCTCTTTTTATACCAGAAACAGACGATCAGTCACACGTCTCTCTTGCTTAGATACGCATTTTCGCTTGCGAATGGCTACTACATAAGTTTCATCGATGAGAGATTTATATTGTAAACACGTTATCGTGCAATTCTGAGCGTTCGAAGTCACGCAATCCTCTTGTGATAATCAGAGCAACTAAGAGTTCATTTGGTAAACAATAACGGAGCAGGATCTTTTCCTAATTGTCCTGGACCATACTTTTGAAGTGTGGTAAGGAGCTGGTTTTGAATGATAGGATACTGGCCTAAGTTTTATTAAGAAATCTAATGAAAAATAAATTACCTTATTGCCACATCAAAAAGATATTAAAACTCCTAGCAAATACCACCAGAATTTAATTTACTAGTTACTTTTACTTTTGGAAGCAAGACAACTGGTGGTAGGAATTAAAAAACGTTAAAATGTCATTTACAAAAAAATTTAGGGAAATAATCTTAAGAAACATTTTCTGAACTCTTGCATTAAATTCAAGCCGTAACACAGATGTGTAAGAAGATCAACAATATGACGCTTAAGAATACGTTACAAATTTAAGTTGTAGAAACCTACAGAAATAATTAACTGGCAGCTAACATGCAACATCCACTGGGAAGTAAAACAGATTGCAGCTAATTAGGAAAAACATGCACTCCAAGTAAACAGGCTAATGATAAGTTTACATAAGACATAATCAGTTGGTCGTGCAGATATGGTGAGCATGTCAGCCAAAGCACTTCTTCCTTTTGTTTATGAACAACACTTAACTTAGTTGGAAAACTGAGTTTTTCACGCTCTCGCTTTACCACGTTTAAAAGAGAGAGAAATTACTTTAATAATAACAATTACCTTTACTCATGACCTTTTTAGCTGAACTCACAATATGAACCACATGTGTAATCGGGCGAGGCAAAACCAATGCAAGGGGCTTCCACATTACCGGTTGAATTGCCAAAAATATACCAAAAAGTGACACAAATGAGATCCTCCAAAGGTTTACAAAAACTGCTTTACAGACAATGGATAACCTGGAAGGCGAGTAAGAGAATAGCCTTTTCACACAGAAACGATAACGGCTTGAACATAATTGAATGCTCGCGGTAGTTCACAGGAAGCGAAAAAGTGAGTCAACAAATGCCCGATCAGTGATTACAATCCGTGAAGCGTATGTACCAGTCGTCCTCCTGTTCAATCCTTTGGAAGTGGCTGACAGCAAACTAATGTGGCACCACAGTGGACACAGACTTCATCGGAAGTATTTTCTGCATCGGGCAACATCCACTGATGCAGCTGACACAGGACATTCCAAATGCCGCAGCGTGCCACCAAGAATCTTAGCGGCCACGCCGTTACGGCGCTTACTGCCAGCAATCGCACCGCAAAATGCTTGACACCCGATCACGGAGAGAGAACAATCTTCAACGCGATCACGCTTAAATTGGCTTCATCACCAGTCGGCTTCTTTCTGGCGGTGGAAAATCGCATTACCTCCAGCACTGATGCTGCCAACCAGAGCGATCTATCGACATTGAATCCCAACACGGTGTACCTGCACGGTACAAAATCAAGATGTTTTAAATTGTCTTTACAACAGACGTGTCTCGTAACAGAACGTTGCTGTCGCAATTCTGGTGCGTTTATTCTTGCACGCGCTGAGACGCGCTGTAATATTCTCGTAGTATGTCAGACAGCTGCCAACGTACAGCCGCGTGTGGCTTGAGCACGGCCGGAGGTCCCTTGTAACGACAGCCTTTGCCGTGTTAGCATCGGCTGGCCTGTGCTGCGCTGCACCGACGTGTTACGCTAGGCTAGCACTGTGCAGCGTCTAGCGTGCTGCCCCAGCCGCGCCCCCATAAACACGCGACCCCAGCTGCGAACTTGAACCCCCTTACCCCCCACCCCCGCCCTCAACCCACGCTAACACCCCCAGCCGCGGGCACATGCGTGTCTACATGCGTTAAACCGCCAGCCGACCTCGGAGCTTGCAAATCTGGCTTTAATGCGCTATGTAGGCCGAAGGCGTTAGAGGCAGTGTTGCCAAATAGTCTCGAGTCACGACAGAACGGCAGCAGTTCACGAAACGCTTTCGAAGTCTCACCAACGTTAGCCTTATTTCTGAAGTTGAAAAACGCATGGTGCTATACAGCGTAGTCAGAAACAATCCGAAAAGCTTGTAGAAGCGCACCAGAGGAGATTGTGCCCAGAATTAACCGGTAATAAAAAAAATTCGATACGTTGTGCCGTTTCCCAGTTATTTAGTATTTAAGTTAATCAGTCAGGTCGTTGCGCGCGCAAATTCAAGCACTGGGACTCGCTAAAATGCAGTAATTCAGACATCTGTCCATCCGTGAATTACCAATTACCACTAGTTAAAATACTCATTCCCGCTTAAAATGTGCCTTTTTTTAGAAGTGATAAATTTAAGATAGATGCCCCACAAGCTGCGGTATGCTCGCGAATTGATCAGTCACCTGAAACTTGAATAAACTTCCTTTACTTCACGTCTATGGTCACAAATTTTTATGTCATCAGACTACTGGTTTCGGTCTATGATGAGCATTTTCAGATCTGAAACTTCTTGCCAGATTAAAACTGTGTGCCGGACAGAGACTCGAACTGTGGGCCTTTGCCTTTCGCGGGCACTTGACCGCGAAAGGCAATGGTCCCGAGTTCGAGTCTCGGTCCGGCACACAGTTTTGATCTGCCAAGAAGTTTCATATCAGCGCACACTCCGCTGCAGAGTGAAAATCTCATTCTGGAAACACCCCCAGGCTGTGGCTAAGCCATGTCTCCGCAAATCCTTTCTTTCAGGAGTGCTAGTTCTGTAAGGTTCGCAGGAGAGTTTCTGTAGAGTCTGGAAGGCAGGAGACGTAGTACTGGCAGAAGTAAAGCTTTGAGGACGGGGCATGAGTCGTGCTTGGGTAGCTCAGTTGATAGAGCACTTGCCCGCGAAAGGCAAAGGTCCCGTGTTCGAGGCTAGGTCCGGCACACAGTTTTGATCTGCCAGGAAGTTTCATTATCAGCGCACACTCCACCGCAGAGTAAAAATCACAATCTTCAGATCTGTTTCATAAAAGTATGACCTAATACACGGGAGCCATAGTGGCATCGTCGCTAGATGATCAAAAGCAATGTTGGTTCGGTCTGAAGAAACCAGACGAAGAATAGTTTTGGCGACACTGTCTCAGGCAGACTGTTAGAAATTGCGCCCATGACGCTCTGAATGACTAACTTCAGCGCTAAATACCTACGAATCGAACTTTTTTGTTGACAGTTCTTTCTCAGGACAACCTCTACTGCAACACCTTTACAAGGTTTCCAGACTGATTCTGACCACCCTGCACAGTAAGGTGGCTCTTCTAACGCACTTTTTTTTAAATTTTTGATAATATTTCTTGAGCAACCCGGTCGTTTAGCTCTGTTACATTTCAAGGTAAACTGCGATACATCATGACAAGGTAATTTATGCCATTTGGTCTTCAAATTAGGAAAATGCGATTTCAAACTTATATTTATGTATGACAAATTCATTCAAAGTTTACATCAGGTGAGAATCGTTGAATGCTTTGGTAATGCGTTTAACCCTCAACTGTTTTGTTTAATTTATACACTGTCCAGCGCTTCCGACCATAGACCAACATCACTGAATATAAGATAAAACAGATCAGTTAGGAACATATCCCACTTCCTTTTAAGCTGGGACATCACCGTTCTCACAGTGAAACGGTCCAGACAACTTTAGTAACGTGTCTTTGAACTACTAAATAACATACGTCAGTGTGCTTCAAGTCAAATGAACTATAGGCCATTTGACTAGAAGCATTGTGTTATATGTTCGTTTTCTCTAGTATTTCAAGGACAGGTTACGATACTCGTTTGGGTGGTTTCAATGCAAAGACCATGATGTGGTATCACCTTCAAAGGGAAATGGGAAATGTTTTTAACCCATCTGTTTCATCTCACATCCAGTCTCACATCCAGTGCTGATGGTCTGTGACCGGTGGATGGTATATAGATTAAATAAAACAGCTTATGGTTAAAATGCTTTTTCTAAAGACATATTCATTGATAACCCAACGTGGGCATTGGTTATTTCAGTCTCCTTGAATGAGTACTTCCTTACGTCACGCTGGTTGGGTTAGGTGACTAGCCAGTGTCTCCTTGCCTGAGTACTTCCTTACGTTAAGCAGGTTGGGTTACTTGACGGGCCAGTGACCCCAAGCCATGTACACAGAGGGCAGAGTGAACCGATGAGTTCATTTTTACAACACAACCTCGACCACTGCAGTCGATTTTCACTTTCCAGAGAAGCTATAAGTTGTAGCTAGTACAATATTTTGGTCCTCTGTTAGTTATGGAGAGAAAATTTAGTTGCTCAACTATTGCTCACATGGAGTGGAGGAGGCGGGTGCCGAACGGACTTCGGGGCACAAAGGTCTCGGTGGTCTAATTTTGCGTAGAGGCGATAGAGTGCATTCAGACAAGTGTTCACCAAATCGAAGTCTGTTCTGGTTTAGTAATATAGCTGCTCTTGTCGTACATCAATCACGTAGCCTCCCTACAAAATGAGCGAATTTGCCATTTTGTTATAACTTACTGGACTGTTTACAAGTAACGTGAGTCTGTCGCAGTTTTTCTTCACATTCAACGTTTAGTTCAACTAGATCAACTCGTTCTTGGCTATTTTGTATACAACTCAGATGTAAAAGAAAAAAATGTTTACGGTGGTCCCTAAACATTTCCTCAATAGATATTTGTCTGGTATGGAATAGCCAATTGGTTGACTGTTCCGCCTCTGCCACGTTTTATTATTCATTTGACGAATTCTATTGCATATTTTGTTTTTCACAGATGGTAACTCTTTGTGTACGAAAAACTGAGAGACGTAATTAGCCTGCGAAAGAAATGCATCCACCAACAACTCTATATTGTTATTTATACTGTGTTTTTATGGACAAATCAGTATGTATTCTTGGTTTTTAAACGGTGTATTGAAATTTCCATTGAGAATGAACTCGCTTAGTGTGTGTTTAGTCATGTGGTAATATATTGTTGAAGAACTGCGGCAGACTTCTTAATGCGTGCTCTTGAGTGCGTTGAAAGTCACCGTGTTTATTTGTAGGTTCGTTCACCAATGATACTAGCGTGTCTCCAACTCCAAGTCCGTGAAGTGTAGCTGTAACTTTCTGTAGTAATCAGAATTACTAGAAAAAGTAATATTCACATTCGAGTCTCTCATAATTATTTATAAAAAATGAGCACTGGTTTACTTCTTCCTTCAATATAACTTTTACTATCGAGTTGTAATATGTAATAATCTCGATTATTAGTTCCCTTCGTCTTTCTCGAGCAGGAACAAAATCTGAGTAATTTACATTACATTTAACATCAGAGATGATTAAAATCAGAGATAATTCAATGATAATGTCCACTTTTCTTATGCAGGGGTTAACGTCTTTGGTTCCTACACACAGCACAGTACCTGGCACAGTTGTTTCTGTAATGAAGTGCGATATTACAGCCCCACTGGGTCAAACGTCTCTACTTTTAGCCCGGAAAATTGACACCAATACCCAGAGTTACACCAGGGCAGAAACGAGTGTCAGGGAGGAAAACCGGCGTTCTCACATTATCTCCCTACATGAATGCGCCACAACAAGCGGCCAAGAAATCCCTGTGAGCTAAAGAAGCTAAAGAGAATAGAGCACAGTTCAGGTTGCTAACTCGAGAAGCAGCAAGTGAAAGGTAAAAAAAAGGACTCCAGTCAAAAAAGAGAAAGACAAAAGAAAAACAAAGTATGCGGCGCGGAAATGACTTAAAGACTCTCTCTTAGTGTATTGATATAACAAATGAAACACGGTAATTTGGGTTATTTTCTTTTGCGAACTGCATCACAAAAATGTTTCTGTAGAAGGCTCCAAATTTTTCCAAAATCTTTTTGCATTGCTCAGACCTCAAAAATTTCCTCCTAACGTTAGGTGGGTCGTTCCGCCCAGGTCTCCCATTACTGGTAGGAAACGCTGTCTGTGGTTGGTTGGTTGGTTTGGGGAAGGAGACCAGACAGCGAGGTCATCGGTCTCATCGGATTAGGGAAGGACGGGGAAGGAAGTCGGCCGTGCCCTTTGAAAGGAACCATCCCGGCATTTGCCTGGAGCGATTTAGGGAAATCACGGAAAACCTAAATCAGGATGGCCGGACGCGGGATTGAACCGTCGTCCTCCCGAATGCGAGTCCAGTGTCTAACCACTGCGCCACCTTGCTCGGTCGCTGTCTGTGTAACCACACTACTGGCCATTCAAATTGCTACACCACGAAGATGACGTGCTACAGACGCGAAATTTAACCGAAAGGAGAAAGGTGCTGTGATGTGCTTATGATTAGCTTTTCAGAGCAATCACACACGGTTGGCGCCGGTGCCGACATCTACAACGTGCTGACATGAGGAAAGTTTCCAACCGATTTCTCATACTCAAACAGCAGTTGACCGGCGTTGTCTGGTAAAACGTTGTTGTGATGCCTTGTGTAAGGAGGAGAAATGCGTACCATCACGTTTACGACTTTGATACAGGTCGGATTGTAGCCTATCGCGATTGCGGTTTATCGCATCGCGGTGTTGCTGCTCGCCTTCGTTGAGATCCAATGACTGTTAGCAGAACTTGGAATCGGTGGGTACAGGAGGGTAATACGGAACGCCGTGCTGGATCCTAACGGTCTCGTATCACTAGCAGTTGAGGTGACAGGCATCTTATCCGTATGGCTGTAACGGATCGTGCAGCCAAGTCTCGATCCCTGCGTCAACAGATGGGGACGTTTGCAAGACAACAACCATCTGCACGAACAGGTCGATGACGTTTGCAGCAGCATGGACTATTATCTCGGAGACCGTGGCTGAGGTTACCCTTGACTCTGCATCACAGACAGGAGCGCCTGCCATGGTGTACTCAACGACGAACCTGGGTGCACAAAAGGCAAAACGTAATTTTTTATCATGAATCCAGGTTCTGTTTACAGCATCATGATGGTCGCAGCAGCGTTTGGTGACATCGCGGTGAATCGCGGTGCAAGCGTGTATTCGTCATCGTCATACTGGCGTATCACCGGGCGTGATGGTATGGGGTGCCATTGGTTACACGCCTCGGTCACCTCTTGTTCCCATTGACGGCACTTTGCACGGTGGACTTTACATTTCAGATGTGTTACGACCCGTGGCTCTACCCTTCACTCGATCCCTGCGAAACCCTACATTTCAGCAGGATAATGCACGACCGCATGTGACAGGTCCTGTAAGGGCGTTTCTGGATACAGAAAATGTTCGACTGCTGCCCTGGCCAGCACATTCTCCAGATTTCTCACCAATTGAAAACGTCTGGTCAATGGTGGCCGAGCAACTGGCTCGCCACAATACGCCAGTCACTACTCTTGATGAACTGTGGTATCGTGTTGAAAATGGTTCAAATGGCTCTGAGCACTATGGGACTCAACTGCTGAGGTTATTAGTCCCCTAGAACTTAGAACTAGTTAAACTTAACTGACTTAAGGACATCACAAACATCCATGCCCGAGGCAGGATTCGAACCTGCGACCGTAGCGGTCTTGCGGTTCCAGACTGCAGCGCCTTTAACCGCACGGCCACTTCGGCCGGCCGGTATCGTGTTGAAGCTGCATGGGCAGCTGAACTTGTACACGCCATCCAAGCTCTGTTTCACTCAATGCCCTGGCGTACCAAGGCCGTTATTACAGCCAGAGGTGGTTGTTCTGGGTTCTGATTTCTCAGGATCTATGCACCTAAATTGCGTGAATATGTAATCACATGTCAGTTCTAGTATAATATATTTGTCCAATGAATACCCGTTTATCATCTGAATTTCTTCTTGGTGTAGCAATTTTAATGGCCAGTAGTGTATATTCAATTTGCTGGTGTTTAAAGTAAATGTGCGTCAAAGTGCCACTCGTGTTACAGGAACTGTCCATCGAGGAACTGGGAGACGAAAGCTGTTTATTAGTTGAACATGAATGTTAAATACTACCACAAGCAGAAACTACAATTTTTGATATTCCCATTATTCCACGCACGACCAATATGTTCCAAAAAGCCGCACACGAAAGTATCATTTTTCAGAGATACGTATCTCGTGTTCTAATGACCGCAGAGACAATGGTTCAGGTGTTTCGGATAGCTCTTGGTTTAGTGACGCTTTGTATACCTGTTGGAAGAGCAGTTATACTGTAGCTGTCCTACAATACAGAGTCCAATTTTAAACGTTACGCACTTCCTCTAGCCCACGCAAACTGAGCAAATCAGCTGGTTCTTTTGCATTAATGTGGTCTAGGGTGGACCTTAGGCGACTTAAGAAGACACCATTTCTTTATGAGTGGTTCCTAAGAAAACCCAAAAAACCATGATCTCTCTATAATGGGCCCTTCATGCCTATACCAATTCCCCAATTTCTACTGCAGTGAAAAAAAAAATGGACTGGAAAGAGTCTTAACATGCCTAAAAAGAACTTGAAATGTTTCTCAAATATTATGCAAAATTGAAGAGACTGCAAAGTCCGTAGTATATTTGCAATAAATTTTGTAATCTTTTAAGAAGCAAACCGTAAGCTTGACGAACTCGGTGATTTGCGATCGATTAGTAAAAATCCAGAAAAAATGTGTTAATCTTAAATTACGCGTACTTATTCGTTTCATATAAGCATCACACAGGTATGGCAAGGAAGAAGAGGAGAACCAAGAGATAAACATTCCCGTCAGAGAAGATATATGGTGAATATGTTCCTCTTTATAAGACTGACAGAAAGATGTGGAATTAGCTCCTCAAACCTCATTCCGGCTTCCTCACCTAAAATCTTGGCATGCGAACGTATTAGCGATTTTTTGTGCCAAAAGATTGTAGCAGAAAGAAAGTGACGTTGAAAGTGAGAGAAGGCAGTGCCTGCGACAGAGAAAGGGCGAGGAGGCTTGGATGGTGTGCGAGAGAAAGTGGCAGTGAAAGAGAAAGAGAGATAGTTGAAGATAACAGAAATGGAAGCTAAAGAGGGAGGAAACATTGATGGTCAGCACGGGACAGTGGTCATGAAACCGATAGAGAGGTGTTTTGAGAAAACACTAGGGTCAAAAGAGAGAGGAGACAGTGGAAATGAAAAGTATTGTTGAGCGAAGACCGTACATGAGCGTGCAGGGTCCGGGCCCTCCCACACCGTCGAACTTTAACACATAAATATAGCGGAGGGCGTATTTTGGTCCTAAATTTTAACACGTGGGTAAAAGGAAAAAATAATTTGGAGAGTAAATCTTGGGCAGTAGCACGAAGGTAAAATTCATACTGGAAAATAGGAGCCACACTAGGATAGCACAGAGGCCCGCCTCTAACCTTTAAAGTCATAATTATAAAGGTGACAGGGATGAAGAATGAGTCTTGTCATCAACTTAAACATTATGCACCACATGGTAACAACTTAAGCTTTTACGAAAACACCACCAATGTGTAATGTCAATAGGAAATCAAGATGCACGTCTTACATATTTTTCTTGCGTCACTCAAGGTGAGTGCCGGGTTTCTTCCATTCAAAGGATACAGCTGATTTCCTTTTCCCTCCCTCTACAATCAGAGCACGAACATCAATTTCCTTGTCGTCGACGGAACTTTAAATCCTTATGTCCCTTTTCCTTCAAAAGTCATTGCTTGCATTGCACTTACACGCACATTATTTTGCTGCATTCCCTCAAATACAGCTATTCCTTGAATTAGGAAGGCAGATTAAAGCCGTATGCCATACATGGATTTGAAACCGCAATCTTATCTTTCGCAGGCACTGGTCTTAGCGGCTAAGCTTTCCAAGTGCGACTCACTACCTGGCAGCCTCTCTACTTCACGAAAATCGACGAGTCTCCGTTACACGCCTTGCAAAAAAAGATGTTGCAGATGTTTGACTTAGTCAAAACTTTGTGGTTGTTTCAAAAATAAATCACTGTCTCTACAGTAAAGTACCCGCTATTTTCAAACTTCCTGCACATTAGAACCGTTTGCCGGACCGGATATGCAAGAGATTTTATCTGAAGCTTCTAAAGTACGAAACAAATACTGTCAGAACTACAGCTGCGACGACGGGTCGCAAATCATTTCCTGACGGGTCATTAGTAAGAACACTGACCGCAAACGGCTAGGCCCATGGTTCGAGCAACGGTACGGCACACAGTTTCAAACTAGTAGGCGACTGCGGAATGAATTATTCGTTCTTGATTATTACGGCCCGTTGTTCGATGACAGAGGTTGTAGGACTCCTCCAATGAGTCCCTTTATCACCTCCACGCTTTTCATCCATCAAGGAAATGTTCCACGTGAAAGGAAATCATGGCAGATCAAAATACCATGCGAGTGGGACGGAACTGCCGTTAAGAATGCAGCGGTGAGAATATCTGTTATTCACGTGCTCACAGAAATAAATACTGAAGCAGGATGGGGGACCATGCATCGAGACCCCACCCCCTATTTCTTAAGCAATGGAAGTCTCATGAATAAAACAGCTTTAGAGATCTGATTACAAGTGAGTTAATGTTGCAAGTAACTGACCTAAAGTAACTAAAATCTTTACTGCGAACTTGAATAAACAGTACTAATGTTCCACAATAAAATTTATTTAATTGTTCGATACGAACCGCTTTCGTCTTCCTAGGCCATCATCAAATAATGCAAAACGAAGAGTCCACTCCATTTGAGCGAGAGTTCATAGCTGCACAAATATTTTCAAAGGTATGTGACATGTTACGACTACATTGAAACAAAGAAAAGTATAATGTAATACCCAAAGAATCTCCAAACAAACAAATAAATCTTATGTTACAGCATGTTCAAAGATTAAAAGAGCAGGAATGTATAAGTCAAATATGCTGTACAAGTTTGTAATGGGAGGGACAACTATGTTATATGAACAAGCTGGCGAATGTGATGACTAGGTCAGAAAGGGGAAAGAGGGGCAGAGAGCAGAAAGGAGTCTATGGAATATCTATGTGAAACACTTAGAACATGCATACTATGTAACGGTGAAAAAAATATTAGCAGCGTGCTGTTAGATTAGTAAGTGACAGTAATGGATTTGCGTTTGGACATTAAGACGCAAGTCGGGAATCTTTGAATGGTGTTTATTAATGACAATGTTTTCAAATAATGTCAGTTTTCTGCCGTTAGTTCCTCTGTGGAGAACGTCACATCCAATGTCATATGAACGACATTCGTTCAAAGCATATTAAACGAAGGTGGAATCCTTATCTTTTTCATTCCTTTAGTGTTCAGTCTAGTTGCTACACCCCTAAGTTACTGACCTACATATAATTTGACAAAAATGACAGGAAATCCTGTATATTCCACTTTGTTCTAAAGACTGAATCTTATCTTTGCTGCTGAGCAGAATGTGGGGTACAGTATTCCTAGTATAAAATGTTGGACTACACTTCCTGGACTTTAGTTTCTTGACAAGTACACGTTAAGTGCTACATACATATATCGTGGGGCCCCATTTGTTATCAGTTTGGTTTAATGCTGTCTCAGGAGGATAAAGAAGTGCTGTTATCCGCTGTTTATTCTTCCTAGAGAGTATTTTGTCACTTAGGGTAGGACTATAAAGACTTCTGTATACTATTGTTTCAATTATTTTCAATTTATTAATTCATTATTAATTTGTGTTTACGCATTTTCCAGGCCTACGCTTTTTTCCTCTCTCCCTCTCACCTCTCTTCGCAGTATTACATTTGCAGCAGTCTCCCAAATAAGGAGAGAAAGATGTTCTTTCTAGTAGCGGCCGTTGAAACAGCAGTTCACCCAGAATCAGAGGTCAGCATTTGAAGACTTTTAGGATGTACAATATAAAACTGATGCATATTTTAGTGCGTTATTTTACTGACAGAGAGCGAGGTGACTGCAATAGACGGCAAAGCGATGTCCGAAGTGGTTCCTTTCGAGAAAACACGGAGGATTTGCTTCTACAACTTTAACCTTTCAGAGGTTTTGGATCGTCTCTAATGACGCCGTATTCAGCAGGTCGTTAAACCCCAATATTCCAAGCGATTCTATTAGGCAACAAATGAAACCAGTTTTGTATTACGTGACCAATAACACTTCCTTCATCGCTTATCCCAAATTCACAGATGGTTAATATTTTATACATTTTTCCTGCTTGTTTATCACTTTCTGGTAAATAGTAATGCACCTAGAAATGAATACACAATAGCTTAATTTTATTTATTTTCTAACCTACCAAATTATTCATTTCGAAAGGAAAAGCGTTTCCCAGACCTGAAGCAGGTGTCGTCACTGTTACACATAGTTATTCGTTTGTCATTGTGCAATGCTGCCAAGCTCTAAGAGTTATGTGACCTGTTCATTAAAGTACAGAACAACATGCGGTGTACTGTATGGCGTAAAACAAGTAAAATAGGAAGCCGGATGTATTTTTTCATTAGTATACAACTTAGCAGAAAGATGTTTATCGACTTAGTACACGGTAGAATGTGACGAGTTACACTCGATAACCAAAATTTTAAGATTTAGAAGTGACTACTAGCACTATCGAAAACTGGCTTATCACTCTATTTTGCAAACTTGAGATCTAGACAAATAAAAAATTTTAATCTAACAAAACGAAATATAATACCTATAGGAAAAAGATAACAATAGGAGGATCGTTTGCCGGCCGCGGTGGCCGTGCGGTTCTGGCGCTGCAGTCCGGAACCGCGGGACTGCTACGGTCGCAGGTTCGAATCCTGCCTCGGGCATGGGTGTGTGTGATGTCCTTAGGTTGGTTAGGTTTAAGTAGTTCTAAGTTCTAGGGGACTGATGACCACAGTAGTTGAGTCCCATAGTGCTCAGAGCCATTTCAACCATTTAGGAGGATCGTTTCACAGTGCTCATTATTCCACATCATTAAAGTTAGCCACTTTTAATAATAGAAGTACAAACATACTCTAGAAAATACTACGCTAACTCGTCAGGAATATGCAAGTGCAGATGAAATACATATGACAAAATAATTAGCTAAAATACCGGGCCATCAAAAAGTCAGTATAAATTTGAAAACTGAATAAAACACGGAATAATGTAGATAGAGAGGTACAAATTGACACACATGCTTGGAATGAATTGGAGTTCTATTAGAACAAAAAAAAAATACAAAAGTCCAATAAATTTCCGACAGATGGCGCTTCATCTGATCAGAATAGCAATAATTAGTATAACAAAGTAAGACAAAGAAGGGTGATGTTCTTTACAGAAAATGCTCAATATGTACATCATCATTCCTCAACAATAGCTGCAGTCGAGGAATAGTGTTGTGAACAGCACTGTAAAGCATGTCCGGAGTTATGATGAGGCATTGGTGTCTGATGTTGTCTTTCAGCATCCCTAGACATGTCGGTCGATCACGATTCACTTGCTACTTCAGGTAACCCCAAAGCCAATAATCGCGCGGACTGAGGTCTGGAGACCTGGGAGGCCAAGCATGACGAAAGTGGCGGCTGAGCACACGATCATCACCAAACGACGCGCGCAAGAGATCTTTCAAGCGTCTAGCAATATGGGGTGGAGCGCCATCCTGCATAAACATCGTACGTTCGAGCAGGTGTTTATCAGCCAGGCTGGGGATGATGCGATTCTGTAACATATCGGCGTACCTCTCACCCGTCACGGTAGCAGTTACAAAACCAGAACCACGCATTTCCTCGAAGAAAAAAGGCCCGATAACGGTATATGTTGTAAATCCAACCCATACCGTGACTTTCTCGTCGTGCAGTGGAGTTTCCACGACAGTTCTTGGATTTTCGGTATCCCAAATTCTGCAGTTGTGGGTGTTGACAGACCCTCGGAGCGTGAAATGAGCTTCGTCGGTCCACTACACGTTACTCAACCAATCGTCACCTTCCGCCATCTTTTGAAGCGCCCACACCGCAGATGCCCTCCGCTTTACTAAATCGCCAGGTAACAGTTCATGATGCCGATCGATTTTGTACGGATAGCATCGGAGGGTACGCCTAAGTGCCAACCAAACAGTAGTGTATGGAATGCCGGTGCGACGTGCGACTGCACGAGCGCTGAGTTCCCCGTGCATAGACGAACCCGCTACAGTCTCCATTTCTTCCTGAACTGTCTCGGCAGCATTACGCCTTGTGCTCGGTCGGCCACTACGGGGTCTATCGTCTAAACAACCCGCGGCTTCGAACTTCTAAATCATTCTCACCACAGCTGCATTTGTCAACGGACCTTTACCCGTTCGAATCCCCTTCCTATGGCGATACGACCGTGACACTGTCCCCATTCTGATAATACAGCTTCACTAAAAGTGCCGTTTCAGGTAAGATCAACATGCTGCGACTGCAGGCGCATCTGATTCTCTCTCTCATTACAGCTCCTTTTATATACGACTGTCATGCGCAGTCACTGACATTTTGCTGTCCAGCGCCATATCTAAGACATTTTGTGAACTTTGTTTTTTTGTTCTGATTTAACCCCATGTCATTCCAAGCATGAGTGTCAATTTTTACCTCTCTATCTACATTATTCCGTAGTTTATTAAGTTTTCAAATTTATACCGACTTTTTGATGACCCGGTATATACAAGGAAATGAAGCAAAGAACGTTGAAAACTTATTTACATGAACAGAATAGCAAGAATGATAAGCAGTAGATGTAACACATCGTTTTAAATAGCAAGAAACCCAGAGAGGCATGCCGTCATAACGTCCTCAACTGCCTAGGTATAAGAGAAAATCTTCGGGAAACAGGAATTATGAAACGTACATACGCGAAACAGGAAGTTTCATTGTAGGAGAAGGAGAGTTGGTTCAAATGGCTCTGAGCACTATGGGACTCAACTGCTGAGGTCATTCGTCCCCTAGAACTTGGAACTAGTTAAACCTAACTAACCTAAGGACATCACAAACATCCATGCCCGAGGCAGGATTCGAACCTGCGACCGTAGCGGTCTTGCGGTTCCAGACTGCAGCGCCTTTAACCGCACGGCCACTTCGGCCGGCGAGAAGGAGAGTGTTGGACAAATTATACTATCTGATCAAAAGTGTCCAGACAGCCTATGTAATTTGGAAATGTCCATTCGCTGTAGTGAGAGTGGGACCCACCAGCATAAAGGAGGCAGCGACTACAGTGCTGCGAGTAGAGCGGCTGTAACACCAGAATGGGCCGGTCAGGAGAGATCAATGACTTCGGACGCGCACTGGTCGCTGGATGTCACATGAATAGCAGATCCAACAGGGATATTTCATGTCGACTGTTAGTGACGTAACTGTGAAGTGGAAACGTGAAGGAACAACTACAGATAAACCAAGGCTAGGTAGATCACATGTACTGACGGATAGGGACCGTCGAGTACTGCAGAGGGGGGTTGTTAAAAGCCGTATGAAACCAACTGGAGGAATCAGTTTTGAGTTCCAAAGTGCTACCAGTAGCTAGCACTGTTATTGTGGCTAGGGAGTTAATGGGGTACATGGATCAAGAAGCTCCACAAAAGCAACCCATATTTGTAGTCTTTGTTAAATTACGCTTAGATGGTGTAAAGAACGATACCATAGCAACTACAGATAACCCAAGACCAAGTAGAAGATATGTACTGACGAAAGGGGATCCTTGAGTACTGCAGAGCGCAGTAGTTAAAAGCCATATGAATCAACTGGAGGAATCACTTTTAAGTTCCAAAGTGCTACCAGTAGTTCATCTAGCAGTGTTATTGCGGCTACGGGGTTAATGGGTACAATGGTCAAGAAGCTCCTCGTAAGCTGCGCATATCTGTAGTCTGTGTTAGGTTACACTTGAGATGGTCTAAAGAACGATGATATTGGACAGTGGATGACTAGAAACGACTGTTTGGAATTGTGGGTCACGCTATAACCCGTGGCTATCCGATGGAAGTGTTTGGGATTGCGGATTGGGTGGAGAACGTTACGTGTTACTACGTGTGCTGCCAGTGGTGAAGTATGGAGAAGGTCGTATTACGGTATGGGAGAGTTTCTCGTGAGTAGGCTGTGGTCCCCGTATTGCGCTTACAAATGCGCACAATGTGGAAGATATGGACACATTTTACCGTGAAAAAGCGGCTCGGGTACGATTTTCGTTTGTGTCAACACGAGAATGCTCGCTGTCGTAAAGCAGCCTCGGTGAGGCTGTAGCTTCTGGACAACAGCAATCCTCAAATGGACCGACCTACCCGAGTCCCGACTTGAACCCAACGAAACATGTTTGGATGAGTTAGAAAGTCGACTTCACTCCATACTCCAACGTTCAAAATCACTGGTTTCTCCACATGATGAAGAATGCGCTGCCATTCCTCTCCATACATTGACACACATCATTGGCAGTGTCCACGCCAGATTTCAAGCAGTCATAAAAGCGAACAGTCGACACGGCATAAATTAATCTCTTTGGATTGAAGAAATATCACAAGGCAACCATTAAAACACAGCATCAAGCACGAGACACACAGAATGCCTTCGTATCCACATCAAAAGAGTGTAAAGTTAAACATACTAATGATGCTCAAAATTTCTAGCATGTGAATACTTCAGTCACATTTCATTTTCAATGACGTTAGACAAAGAACGTATAAGGACGATAACAAACTTTAGCAAACCTTGCAAATTTTCTAATACTGACTTTGAGTAAGCCCGTGAGCATTGGACCACTGGGTGGGAGAGACCAGTGGCGCATTTCACAAATGGGCCCCTACATAACAGCAACCGCCACGAGTGAGGAAGCTCTTTTGGAAACGAAAGTGGTGCAAAAGTGCTGCTGCTATTTTCGTGTTACTGTGTACTTCCGTAATTTTAACTTTAATGACTAAATTGAAAAATATCTATGCAGTTTGTTACTGCGAACTTGACTTCGCTAGCTGCAGACAGAAGTCGGTGTGGTCCATCTCTTCCGAACAATCGAGAGAGATGGACCAGTGTTATTTGTAGAGGTTGGGCACGTGTTTTAATGTGGCCGAAATGGACTGGAATTAAATTTACTTTAGACGATAATGCAGGTTTTATTTATATTTTGAAAAATGACCGAATAATGTGTGATTTTTCATAGCAGATAGTGGCATTTGTTAAAAACCCTACTGGAAAAGTAATGCTTCTACTTTTTGGACATACATCTCCCACAAGCTGTTCCGGGGCATTAGGGTTTGCTGAGGAACAAGGGATTATTTTAATAAGTCTACCTCCACATATATCGTAAATGTTGAAGCCCATGGACCCCTCATTTTTCAAATGATTGAAATCTGTATTTACAACGCCTTGCAGGACTTTCATGACGAATAATACAGCCAAGAAACTTAACAGTTTTCAATTTCGAAAACTGCTCAACTCAGCGTTGGTTACATCAGCCGACGTTGAAATTCGTACAAGTGGCTTCAAGGTAAGTGGAATAATACAAGAGAATATGGTATCAGGTCCAGGCCATGTTTATTGTTTGGAAGATGGATGTGTGCTGACGAATGGAAGAGGTAAATCTCAAACACAGGGCAACCAACCACTTCAAACCTTGTCAAAATACCTAGCGAATCCAAGGACATCAAAAGAGCAGAGTTTTGTGTACAAGTTAAATTCCTTCACTGACACAACACGGTACTCCACTTCTACTAAACCGAAGACTTCCAAGATTACCACTTTGAAGTTGACTGCTCCTGAGCAAGCACCTACAAAAAGTTCGAAAGAAATATCCTCTGTAGGTTACGTTGATACAAAGACAAATTCTAAGCGGAAGGCAACAACTCCATCCAAAGTGCTAAACTCTGCTGAAAATATTGAAACTGTAAAGAAAAAAAGGGATAAGAAAAGAAAGGAAACTGAAAACACAAACAAAAAGATTACCAACGTAAATTACTAGTGAAGAAGAAAAGCAAGAGAAGAAGCTAAGAAAGAAATAACACATTGAAGACATTGTAGAAGATTAACAAAGTAGCTTCCGTGAAAGGGGTGAAGATGAATCTGTTGGTTGCGGCAAAACATAAACCTATTACGAAATTAATAGAAAAAAAGATGATTAGATTCATTGCTTTGTCTGTTCATGAAGGTCCCATGAGTGTTGTTCAACATTTGGAAATAAGCGTAACTTCTGCGGTAAGAGGAATATACGCTAATGCTTGAACAAGACCAACAATTCATTAGAAAAGCTGATGTTCAGCCAAGCTTTATAATAACGTCATAAAATGGTTCTGGTTCACAATATTTAATGGTATAATTCTGTACTCATTACAACATAGTCCAAATAGAAATATGTTAAATATTTAATGGTATAATTCTGTACTCATTACAACATGTTAGTTTAATTCACTCTTTTCTTCGTGTATATCCATATTTATATGATAAGTCTCACCAACTATACTGGTCCAGCTCACTCATACACCTGTGGGTGAGCTGGACCAGTCATACATATTTTCATTTAATCGTATCCCTTGTACTTTAAGTGGCACTGCCTCAATAATATACTGTCTTAAGTTCATACGACACACTGCACGAATGTGTTGCCAGAAGTAAAAATAAAAAATACAGCTAACCAACGTCGCGCTACAGTATCGCAAGAAGTGTGAGCGCGGAGATTGTGTTAACTGACAAATCCGAGCAGGGAGGGGGACTGTCTAATGAAGATATTCCAGACAGTTGTCGCCGGAGGCTACTTCGTATTGGGACTGAAGATGGAAGAGTACATAAGTACTTGTAAAGTTATCTTTTCCCGGCCGGGGTGGCCGAGCGGTTCTAGGTGCTACAGTCTGGAACCGCGCGACCGCTGCGGTCGCAGGTTCGAATCCTGCCTCGGGCATGCGTGTGTGTGTGCTGTCCTTAGGTTAGTTAGGTTTAAGTAGGTCTAAGTTCTTGGGGACTGATGACCTCAGAAGTTAAGTCACATAGTGCTCAGAGCCCTTTGAACCATTTTGAAGTTATCTTTAACTGTCCAAATTAATTAGTATAAATGAATTTAAAAGGTTTTAAAAAACTGAAGATTGTCTGACATCGATTCCGTTGATTTGCATCTTCGCTAGGGTTCCGTATAGGAATCGGTACAAACAGAAACCTTGGGGCATCTCTTTGTTGCCCGTCTGTCTGTCTGTTTGTCTGTCCGACTGTTACCACCCATTTTTCACAAGAACGGCTAGTGGTATCCAGTTGAAATTTACTTCATATCCGAAGCTCTACGGTCTCCTAGCGATGTAAAAAATTAAAGATTCTGAGTCAATGGATTCAAAAGGTACGACTGTCCGAAAGGATTCCTTTTCCTCAGAACCGGGTAGAAGTTTTTTTTCATAAGCCTTCTCACTGGTTTGTTGCTTCGACGAATTCCTCTCCTGGGCCAACTTCCTTCACCTCAGAGTAGCACTTGCAACCTAAGTCCTCAGTTATTTGCTGGATGTATTTATTACAATCTCTCAATCTCTGTCTTCCTCTACAGCTCCCAATAGTACAACGAGTAGGAGCATCAAAGTGAAACTTGTATCAACTACTAAAGTCTACGGTCACTTGTTCGTGTAAAGCACTTAAGCTTCTGAGTCAGTGCAGTTAAAAAATATACGTCACGAATTTTCGTAGTAGCAAGATCAGCAATCGAGACCTACACGTGGACTGTTTATAAGGCCTGGTAGTCTAGCGATTGCCGGCATGGTACCTCAGCTTGTTGGGTCAGAGGGCTGGCTTGCATCTGTGATTAAGGGAAATTGAGTGAAGTATTCAACGATGAACTCTGATGGGTGTCCCGAGGTGTCCACCCAGATCAAATGACGTGAACAATAACGGGAAAAAAATTATATAAACAAGAAAAAATAGGTATAGCGCGTTCCCGGAAATCGAGATGTCACACGACCTAATCTCGGATCGACCGCTGGTTTTTCACTTTTCGTTTTAATCTAGCCTTCACCTTTTAACGACTTGAGGAGTCGCCAGAAATAACATATTTTCGTATTTCACGTTAAATTGTAGGTTCCCTTTCCCCAGTTGGCTAACTGGGTTAGGTACGAACACAAGTCGCTGAAGAAGAAAGCAATAGAACGAGTTACATCAGGCCGTTGAGCCACAGGAAATTATTATCATTATTATGTACAGAAATAAGTTTGTGCGGAATTCTTGGAGTCCGAGTCTACTCTCTGTTCTTTTATTTTTTTTAGGTAGTAAAAAGAAAATGCTATTAAATAACAGTTTCGACTAAATATCCATTTCATTGTGACGCGCGGAGTCATCTAACTCCCTTTGGATAGGCTTTTACGTGCTCTGGAAGAAGACATGTGTAATTCGAGATGTATACACTGAGGTGACAAAAGCCATGGGATAGCGATATTCACATACACAAATGCTAGTAATATTGCGTACACAAAATATACAAGCACAGCCTATTGGTGGAGGTGTCATTTATACTCATGTTGCATACGCAAAAGTTTCCGATATGATTGTGGCGACACGACAGGAATTAACAGACGCAGGGCTCTGGATGGTAGTAGGAGCTAGACGCATGTAACATTCCATTTCGGAAATCGTTAGGGCATTCAATATTCCGAGATCCACAGTCTCAACAGTGTGCCGAAAAAAAAAACAAATTTCAGGTATCACCTCTCACCACGGACAATGCAGTGGCCGAGTGCCTTCATATAACGACCGAGAACAGCCGGGTCAGGGAAGAGTTGTCAGTGCTAAAAGACACTCAACACTGCGTGAAATAACCGCAGAAATCAATGTGGGACGTACGACGAATGTATTCGTTACAAAATTATGGCGAAATTCCGCATTAATGACCTATGGCAGCAGATTACCGGCGCGAGTGCCTTTGCTAATAGCACGACATAGCCTGCAGCGCCTCTCCTGGGCTCGTGACCATGTCGGTTGGGTCCTAGACGACTGGAAAACAGTGACGTGGTCAGACGAGTCCCGGTTTCAGTTGGTAAGAGCTCCTGGTAGGATTCGAGTGTGCACAGACGCCTTGTAGCCACGTAAACAAGTTGTCAACATGGCTTTGTGCAAGTTGGTGTTGGCCCCATAACGGTGTGGGCTGTGTTTACATCGAATGGTCTGGGCGCTGTAGTCCAGCTGAACGGGTCAAAATGGGTCAAATGGCTCTGAGCACTATGGGACTCAACTGCTGAGGTCATTAGTCCCCTAGAACTTAGAACTAGTTAAACCTAACTAACCTAAGGACATCACACACATCCATGCCCGAGGCAGGATTTGAACCTGCGACCGCCAGCTGAACGGATTATTGACTGTAAATGGCCGGCCGTTGTGGCCGAGTGGTTCTAGGCGCTTGAGTCCGGAACCGCGCTGCTTCTACGGTCGCAGATTCGAATCCTGCCTCGGGCATGGATGGTGTGATGTGCTTAGGTTAGTTAGGTTTAAGTATTTCTAAGTCTAGGGGACTGATGACGTCAGATGTTAAGTCCCATAGTGCAGTTGAACCATTTTTTTTTTACTGTAAATAGTTATGTTCGGCTACTTGGAGACTATTGACAGCATTCATGGGCCTTATGCTTCAAATCAACGGTTTTGCCACCGGGCGACAACTGTCTGCGATTGGTTTGAAAAACGTTCTTGTCAATTCAGTGCAATGATTTAGCCACCCAGTTCAAGCGACATGAATACCATCGAACATTTATGGAGCATGATCTGGAAGTCAGTTCATGCCAAGATTCAGCACCGGCAATACTTTTGCATTTATGGACGGATATAGTGGCAACGTAGCTCAATATTTCTGCAGAGGACTTCCAGCGACTTGTTAAGTCCATGCCACGTTGAGTTGCGGCACTACGCCGGGCTGAAGGCTGCCCGACACGATATTGGGAGGTATCCCATGACATTGTTACCTCAGTGTATGCAGTAGTGCAAGCAGCTGCGTAATTTGTCATTTCCTCATAAAACAGTATCTCAAACGAAAAATTCCTCGCCTCACTTTGGGTTGATGCAGGTTCAACTGCCCGCCTCGTTAGATGAATAAATCAATGCAAACGCTGGAATGGTCCCAATAATAGGCACGACTGGTTACTGCCTGAATCCTTGTTCAGTATCAGTTTTTTCTACCTCTCTAACGATGCTGTTGTCGAATGAACTCTAATCCCAAGACTTCTTCATTAATTAAGAAAATCTTGTATAAATATATTACTTCTTTTTGTACATCTATATTTAAATTGGATGATAGTGGGACACCAGCTGGTATCATTTTTATTAAAAATGGAACTCCTCCAGCTGTACTGAAGATTTCATATTTATTTGGCTACTAGTTTCGACGTTGCGTCAACGTCATCTCCAGGCCCTATATAACACACCTATATATCCTCGTATATGAGTGGATAGTCAATATATTTAAACTAGTAAACTATAAAAGAACAGGTTTATAAAGATAGGAGAGATGAATGAGTACTTATGATGTAATGATGATATAAATGTTAGACTTTAGTCGTCCAAGTAAGTGGGTGATTAGGCGTTTCAGTGATTGTTGCTGACTTGTGTCAACCCTTGACTAGATTGTGTATAACAAAACGAGAGTTATACTTTGTATGTCTTACTGTGTACACTTCTTTAGTAATTAGTTGTTAGAGGAACTACAAGTATTTTACATACGTGACGAACTGTTTTGACTGACAACACCCTGTTTACTTCTGTTTGTAGCACTGTTATGTACTTGATCGTTCTTTTACTAATGCAGGCCTATTAGAATTAAATTATTTTAGACCTGGGATGAGGTCATAAATAAGGCACCGACAATGAAATGGCACATTTTGGTGGCATATTAGCTTACATTTCTCTTGTTGGAATGAGTAGATTCATGAACTGACTCTTGTGTATTTATTTTACACCATCGTCTACATTTTAATATATGAACTGGGTTCCATTCCATTCTTCCAGTTCCTCCTCACTTGTGTTTCGTATCGTCATGAATGAAGTTGTTTAAGTAACCTATTTCACTTTGTTACTTCATAGTGATTACGCTACAGTGTTACGAAAACGTAACTCATTTCAACCTTTCCACCTTTCACTATTTATAAACAATGGAATCACGCCTTACATATGTCTGATTGGCAATGCATATTTTCCCAACTGTTAGTTAAATTGTACACACAAAGAAAGTTTTAGGGTATTATTATTCGATTTAACACAATTTTAGTACAATTGCATGCCTATATTATTATCTCTAAGAGTAACGGTTAGTAACCTAGGCTTATATATGCCCCTGTTTTATTCAAATGTGTGGAATTGATCTGTAATGGAAACAACCGTGTATATACAACCTCATTAGTACTTGTTTGTACCATATAAATCTCTAATGGCAAGGTAAATTGCATCTTAATGAAAATGAACGAAATGTAACTACTGTCAATGAATTCATCCTTTATATAATATGTTTATAAAACATTTATTTTGTACAACAGCCCACAGACTACTGATGTCTCACATTGTTTGTTTTATGTATGGTGTGTTATATAGGGCCTGAAGATGGCGTTGGCGCAGCATCAAAACTAGTAGCCAAATAAATATGAAATATTAAGTACCGCTGGAGGAGTTTGATTTTTAATTATATATATATATATATAAGTATATTACACCTTGCGAATTAAAAAAGTATGCTCTAGATTGACACTCGCTGTTTGTATCTTGGTTGTCGTGAGATATTCTCTTACCGACTGAGCTAGCCAGCCATCCAGACTCCCCTCTAGACTCGCCCTCGGCTGTAGGTCTGTCTGAACTTCTCTCCTACTTTTACACTTCATGGCAGATTGAAACTGTGTGTTGGAATGGGACCAGGACACGTAACTTTGTGCTTCATGGCGAACCGGCATACGTCCCGTTTTGTAGCAACGGTGTGAGGATTGGTCGTGTCATGTACGAATTACTCATTTGGTAAGAGCACGACGCACGATAAGGCAAGGTACTCGATTCGAACCCAGTTCGTCACACATTTCTGATCTATCAGGAATTTTCAGATAGAGTAAGTTTCAAGTAGAATACTGAAGCACATCAATATGTTCGTGCTTTTGATTCTGGGGAGAAGGATGCTTCACTAGACAGCCACTGCGGCACTTAATATTCTAGTACCGTATTCTCTCTACTTATATTTTACGTTTTACACATTTATAGGCGTTTTGAGTGTGCATATGCTCCCTTAACCACGTATATTCCGTATCCATGCTATACTTCTGTGTCCCATGCTATATTTCTGTGTTCATTTCCCTATTCCTTACATCCTCTGCTAGAGAGAGTGTGTAAACGTTTGTGTGTGAAGCTGCCCTATACTTTGGTTCAAGGGTACGAGTTCTTTGAACGGTATTAGTAACTAAGCCAACTTTTGTGCAGAGTTTAATTAGAATTCCACTGGACAATAGAAACATTAGAGGAAACTGGTCAACAGCTGTTGTATTGGTTGGTAAAAGTAGACAGCAAGGTTTTCTCTGCCCATTTACCACTGCTGCCCATGGACCTCGGTCAGTTAATGTGGAATGGCACTATACTCTATTACGATGCAAAAGCGTGGCATTCTTCACCCTCCAGCTGGGCGACACTTCAGACACCATGTTTGTCGACACATTGTAACCTCCCCGGAAAAATTTTGTAAAGAGACTATATTTGAATGTTAATCGAAATAGAGCCAAATATTGTTGAGCTCCCACAAAACATCGTTAAATTGAAATAAAAGCGACTGTACCTTCGCTACAAAAATATTGAAAAATAATGCGCCAATGTAAACTCGACACAAAAATTGAGAAATGAACATTAATCATTAAACCCACAATAATAAGGCAGCATCGCTGACCTTAGGCCCTGTGCAATAATTAATCTGATAAATTGATTCTGGGAGGAAAAGCATAGGAAATATTGTTTCAATTGGAATTATTCTATTCTTAAAAAAGTTTGCTTTGAAAACAAAATTATTATTGGGGCATTTCTTGAACAAATTAATTACAATTAACATACATTACATTATGTGATGTGCGCAATTCTGCTTCATTACCTTATTTAACAATATACCTCGTCCCGAACCCTGACCAGAGACCCATGTCGACGCCCGCCGACTCCTCACACACAACTCCGACTGACTACAACTCGCAACTGAACTGTCGCGCGGTCAAGCGCAGACTAGCAACGATAAACAACTCTCTGCTCAGAGATTCTGTCATGCCTCGCCATCGCTGGTACTGAAAACATACGCGTTTCATAACCCTCCACTGGTGGGGGCAAAAATTTGGCAGCGATGGTGAGTCATTTGGACTTGCCATGAGCAACAAATTTTTTTCTTGACTAATTAACTTTTCGATCACAGAATATACGGATGTAGAACATGAAGTAAATGTGGTGCACTTGCACCGAGTACAAAACATATTAGGCAATAACAAAATGTATATACAATGAATACAAAACATATTAACAAATGACATAAGTACACACGCACTGAAAAACTCTTTAGCATTTTCACAACAAATAAACGTAATGGTAAAAAATCATGTTGACAAGTGACATAAGTGCACATGCACTGTAGTTCAGAATATATCAGCAAATCAAAATGTACATAAAATGAGTAGTAATCATGTTAGAAAATGACAAAAGTGCACTCGCACTGTAGTTCAGAATATATCAGCAAATCGAATGTACATACAATGAGTAGTAATCATGTTAGAAAATGACAAAAGTGCACTCGCACTGTAGTTCATCAAGTCGAAAAAATGTATAGGCCATGAATATAAATGATGTTAGCAAAAAAAAATGATTTTCACTATGTTGCAAGGATTAGGATAGGAAAGGGAAGGATTGCATCATCGTTGTAGCACTTTAGGTTGCACGCAGCTGCACTGAAAGTCCATATCTTTCCACAGAACAACAACACTATGTAAGACAATCTGAAGTTCTTTTCCCAGAAGTGTTTATCAGCGTAGCCGAGACATTGAAATGTCGTAGTAATATTCCATGTTATCATTTTGGCAGTACATCAGGTACACCAAACAGTGGGACCATAATAACATCTCCATCGCTCACGGTGGTGGACAGCATGTCGTGTCAACACCACGCTCTTACAAGGCACACCAACGTAGAATTAGTGCAAAAACCAAATATAGTGCTCCATGATCAAGAGGATATACAGAACAAATGGATATTGCAGTAATTCAGGGTAGTTAGGTCAGAAGGTGAAGGACATTAAGTCACATACTAGTCTTCATTAGGAATTACATTAGTAGCTGCTGGCATTCAGTGCCCAGCTATTTAACATTTCTGTACCATGTATGTAGTATTACAGAAAAATGTTCATAAATTGTTTTACAGAGAACATTGGCATTCATTCCCTAATTACAAATCATAGAAGTCATTCGTTTTACAGAGAACATTGAAATTCGTTGCCTAATTACAAATCATCAGAAGTCATTACTTAAAACAGGAGGTAGTCAATAACATAGTATTACAGAATAATGTTGATAATTAATCATTGGTCATCCCAATACAGTAATCAGTAGCATTCATTTCCCAGTTACAAAGCATTATTAATTAATCAGTAACATTCATCTCCCAGTTACAAAGCATTATTGATTAATCATTGGTCATCTCAATACAGTAATCAGTAGCATTCATTTCCCAGTTACAAAGCATTTTAATTAATCATTGGTCATCTCAATACAGTAATGAAATTATGTGCATAGTATTTATGCATTCATTATTCAAGTGACATACTATTCAGAGCTAATCAGTATTACTCAGAACTCTCTTAAACTGGTATCATTATTTGGGACTGTTAATACATTTTTTTGTTAGCAATGCATTGCTTTGGGTATTTATAGGGGAAAGCAAGAAGAAAAAAATTGCTTCTGGGTTGTTCCTGTAAATGAAAATGTGTAACGTCATTCCTCATGAGTCAGCTGTAGCAAGGTTATGAAACAAATAGAGTATATGTAATCACATTCATAAATGACATAGATTTAATGAACAACTGCTTATAGCACATTAATTTCATAAATAATTTCTCCTGCATAAATATATATAAAAAATGGATTATTAAGCTGAAAGAAGAAACGCATTTTATGCTGAAAAGTAGTGAACTTCGAATTAACAGGTAGTGAAATGTGTTTAAAGATGTGTTCCATAGCTGTCCTTTCCAAAACCTTCAGTCATTATACTATGCAATATAACACCTGCTGTCAAAGCGAACTGCAACAAATACTTAAATAACTACATAGCCTGAATACATAACTTCCACGTTATCCTCATCTGTAAAGAAAAAACATCATTATCCATCACTTCATTATCTATATTATCATAACTCCATTATTATCATCACCTGTAAAGAAAAACTTCATTATCCATAGTAGCATATTCTTCATCATTATTCATCAGCATTCATTATCATCTGCAAAAAATCACTTCATTACTCATTATACAATTATTCTTTATTTCTATCATATTTCATCACTATAACTAAGATGTGTAGTTCTGTCTGACAGCCTGCATCAATCGCCTGGTATTCTGAAAGAAAAAATTAGTTAAGACTGCTATTCTACGATGTGTACAGTATATTCTTCTTAATGCTTGTTAATTCTGATCCATTTACTCTTCATCACGAAGTATTGCATTCTCTTTCGTTCATTCCAAAGGTGAAATTCCCATTTTGTTTAATTTATTTCTTTCACGCATCATTTCTTTCTGAAATTGATGAACAGAGATTAATGTCTTGCATTTAAATGTATACTCATTAAATAATGACTGGTTTAGGGTAACATAATTAAGCATACAGCATAACATGACAGAAAACGTAATATGTTCAGAGGCAAAAATGTACTCAGTGTATCACAATGTAGCAGTAAAGTAGTCACGATGTTGAGATATCATAAGCCAAAATGTCAAAGTCAACTGGTGTTTGCTATATCTTAACTATTTCATAGTGCATACAAACAAAACATGAAACAATCGTATATACCTAAGAAAGACAAAAAATGTGACGTTCGTTGTGTTCAGCTTGTATGTTGTGTAGTTAATAGAGGCGAGAATTAAAGACTTTAATGGAGAGAAAATTTAATAAAATTAATATGTCACTAGATAACATTGCATAATTATTCATAAGATACGTAAGTTTATCTGGAAAAATGTGCACAGTCTGATATGTAACGACAAGAAGAGCGACCTGCTAACCTTACCTTGCTGGGCACTTGCCAAGAAAAAATACGATAATCATCAGTAAGTAGTCATGTGAATATAATTGCAGAAATAGTCATAAAATGTGTAACTTCATCTGGAAAAATATGCACGGTCTGATGTGTAACGACAAGAAGAGCGACCTGCTAACCTTACCTTGCCGGGCACTTGCCAAGAAAAAATACGATAATCATAAGTAATTAGTCATGTAAATATAATTGCATAAGTGATAATAAAACTAGCAAAACGGCATTATAGCATGTTCAATCATAAAGTGTCTTCATTCAATAAAAGGTTTGACGTTTGATCAGTGGTGGTTTCCTTTCGATTTTCTGGTTCTCAAAGTTTCGACGTGTAGAACATTAGGGTGAGGAATGCTGCGAAATCGATATGGACCTGCGTATAGAAGCTCAAATTTACTGCACCTACCTTTTCCTTTGTTGGATAAATAGTGTGTACGTACTAATATTTTCTGTCCAATGTGAACGTCACGGCGTGTACAAACCTGTTTTTGCTATCTTCTCCGGCGCTCTGCGGCACGTTTCATGTTGTTCAGCGCAATGTCGATTATTTCGTTGTGTCGTAAACGACGAGATGTAGGAAAGTTTACTAATTCTTTAATTTCTTTATGTGGTTCAGCATTTTTCAGCATAGTGGATTTATTTGGTATGGAATTAATTGCATCTTGGAATGAGAATATGTGTGTGTCCCAATCAATATGTCTTTTGTGGCAGTATATTCTACACAGTTTACCAATTTCTTTCATTAATCGTTCACAAGGGTTCGAAGAAGCATGGTACCTGGATATATATATCGGAGAAATGTTTCTAGCTCGTAACATACGTGTCCATATAGCAGATCGAAACTGTGGTCCAATGTCGGAAATTACTTTCAACACATGCCCTACAAGAAATAGAAAATGTTTTACAAATGCTTTCGAAAGAGTTTTAGCGGTAACTTTGCGTAACGGAGTGAAAGTAACAAATTTTTAAGTGAGTTTAACAGCGACAAATATGTAGCAAAAACCTCTATTAGTTCTCGGAATTGGGCCAGAAATGTCTACAGCGGCCATATGTCTCAATTTAACAGGTACAATTGGATGTAATGGACGAATATGTGAAGCTGTGTCTGACTTAGCTTTCTGGCAGATTTTACATGACGCTAAAACTCGTCGTATACGTTTCTCCATGTTGGCAAAATAACAGTTCTATCTCAGTGTAAGAAAACATTTTCTAGCTCCGTAATGTGCGTAACTTAAATGAATATACCAGATTAATTTGTTAACCAGTTCATCAGGAATGCATAATAAGCAATTGTTGCTGTCAGGATGAGAGCAGCGAAATAGAATGTCATTGCGTACAGTGTAATGGTTTCTAATCGTAACATTATTCCTATCATGCCAAAGGTGTTTAATTTCTTTCCACACGTTGTCTTTATTTTGCTCTTTTGCTATGTACTGTAATGACGACGAAATAAAGTTTTCAAATGCAACTTGCTGAATGTACATGACGCTGAAATTTGCTATGCAGAAGTTGGTTGCGATGTCTTGCTGATTGTTGCTGAGAGAACGAGATAGTGCGTCTGCTATAACATTTTGTGTGCCGGGAATGTGAACAATTGTGAAATTAAATTCCTGTAAATAAAGCTTCCATCTGCTTAATCTATCGTGTGTGAATTTAGCTGAAAGTAAAAATTGTATCGCTCTGTGATCTGTGTAAACGGTGGTATGTCTGCCATAAAGAAAATGCCTGAATCTCGTAAAAGCCCAAGCAACACATAATGTTTCCAGATCTGTAACGGAATAATTTCGTTCAGCAGATGACAGAATGCGACTTGCAAATGCGACGTTTTTAATTACTGTTGAGCCATCTTATTCAGTTTCCTGAAAAATGTGTACGCCTGAAGCGGTGTTGGAACTGTCGGTGGCAATGGAAAAATTTCTGGTAAGATCTAGGTGCGATAAAAGTGGTGCATTCAACAAAGCATGTTTCAGGTTCATAAATTCAGAATGTGCTTGCTTATCCCAGGACCAAATAGTGTTTTACCTGTTAATTGGCATAATCTAGGTGTGTCTAAAGCAGAGTGATGAATAAATTTACGAAAAAGTTAATTAAACTGCGTAGTTGTTTCTTCGTCGTAGGAACAGTAATGTCACGTAAAGCTTGAAGTTCTTCCGGATCAGGCGCAATGCCTTCTGCTGAAATTACGTGTCCAAGAAATTTAATAGAAGTTTTGCCAAAGTGCGATTTACTGAGATTAACTGTAAGTCCTTGTGCATGAAAAGTTTACAACAGTCGTTCAAGAATCATATTGTGTTCAGACCAGTTAGCTTCTGCAATAAGAATGTCGTCTACGTACGTTGTGATTCTGTCTTTAAGTTCTGTCGGAAGTGTTGTGTTCAAACTGCGAATAAAAGCTGCCGAAGAAATTGTTAAACCGAACGGTAATTTACAAAATTGATAAGTCACCAAAACAGAGAAAAGCTGTGTACTTTCTGCAATTCGGATGGAGCTGAATTTGCCAAAATCCCGATTTCAAATCTAATGTAGAATAAATGGCAGTACCGTGAAATTTCTGTAGAAGTTCCTCTAATGTCTGTGGTCGATCTGTTTCATTAATAATGATGTCATTAATGTGACGTGAATCAAGTACGAGGCGAAGTGAGCCATTTTTTTTTCTTAACAATATGTAGCGGGTTTATGTACGGACTAATTGCCGGTTCTATATTTCCTTGGTCGAGCATATCCTGCAATTCTTTCTTAACTTGTTCTCGGTGGATATATGAAATGGGATAATGTTTAGCTTTAGCTGTGTCGTGCTGTTTAACTTGAAATTCATACATAAAACCGGACATAGTACCAGGAATGTTATCGAAAACTGGAGCTTGCTGTATAAGAATTTTATGTAGTTGCGTCCGTTCGTCGTCTGTATTTGCACTGCTCTGCTTAACTTTATCAGAAATCATCTGCATTACATCATAGTCTGCTTCGTCTGGAATATTATAGTTATGTACGTACGTATCCGTGAACAATGTGGAATTACAGTCTATGTTACGTGATGCGGAAATGACCTCTGTGCGATTAATTGTTTGTTCTTCCACAGATAGAAAGTGCTGAAATTCTAAAGCCAGTTGTACATTTTCATCCTTTAACATCAAATAGGAATTTGGAAAATCAATAACTGCATCGTGTTGTACCAAAAAATTCGTACCTAGAATAACGTCTGTTGTCAATAAAGGAACAATCCAAAAATTTGAGTGAAAAGTATGACCTGCAATACAAAATGATAAATGCGTCTGTAATTTTACATCTATTCCTTTGCTCGACACTGCTCCTTTTACTTTCGTTTTGCCTAATGGTAATGTAGGATAGGTATTCTCTTTATTACACTCGTTGAACGTCTCCTCATTTATAACAGACATAGGTGATCCAGAATCGATTACCGCTGAAAATTTCGATGATCCAATTTTAATTTCGATGACAGGGTGTGAAATGGATTTCTGAACAACTGGTCTTTCCTGCAAAAGAGTGTCTCGTATGTCGTCAAAAGTAATAACATTTTCGTGAATAACATTCTGCGTGTCTAAAGTAGTGCTTGTGTTACTGGAAGATACGATCTGTACAGTATCTAGTCAAATTCTATCTGACGTGTTGTTATTTTCAGGGCGATTCTGTGGCATTTCGACTATTTGAATTGTTCTATTATTTCTTCCAGACGTATTACGCTCTGGATGATACCTTCTGTCGGGTTCATTCATGAGAATATGTTATTGCTGATCATTTTGCTGCTCGTAAGACCGACTGTTATTATACGTACGCTGATAATTGTGCTCTTTATTTTTACGTCTGTCGTGATAGTCATTCCTATACGGTGCATTGCGATAGGAATTGAAATACTGTGTTTTTTGTATGTAATTGTTTCTTTGCTGCTGTGCATTACTATTTGTTGTACCAGGGACTATACGTGCATGCGGTGAAACATTAAAGTTTGGTTGACCTTGCACACTGCATTTTTGGTCAAGTATATTAACCGGCTGACTTTCATGCTGTTGTGGTGAAAAACGTCTATTGTTACCAAAATGTGGTTCCTGTTGCTCATAATTTTGACGATACTGATAGTTAAAATTTTGTCTGCTATTAAAGTTCTGGTGGTTGTCGTTCCTAAAGCGTCTGTTACTTTTGCTATTGAAATTACGTGGTTGATCGTAATTACTGTAAGTTTGTTGGCCTTAGTTGTTATATGAAAAATTTTTGTTTACGAAGGAATAATCTGATTGCTGCACTTCTAAGAGCTGCAGCAGATCCCTGAATGCCGAAATATTTTCTTTTTGCTGACCAGTTAGAAGTGACACTCTTAATGATCGTGGTAATTTAGAGATACATAGTTGAATAAGTGCAGATTCTCTATAAGGTTCACTTAAATACTGATGTTGTTGGACCATGTGCTCAAAAATTGTGTGACACTGGGAAAATTTGAGTTCTCATAATTTGGCAAACTAATTAATTGATCCTTAATTCCGTGCTGTGTCGTCTTCGACCAATACGCTGACAGAAAAGCATTCTGAAATTCTTCTACCGAATAGCATTGCCTCGCGATCGGTCTCATACGAGTTGCCAGTTCGCCTTCCAAAAAACTGCAAATAAATTCAAGTTTATGTGTTATGGGCCAAGTTGGTGGAAAAGCAAAGCTGAATTGTTGTATCCAATCCAGAGTGTGAATCTGTGTTCTGTCATTTTTAAATACTTTAAATTTTCTCACTGATAGATAATGTTTGTAATCAAAATTATCATCTCTGTATGACGGAACATTTTCAGGATTGCATGTGAATCTGTTTGACTGTGACTGTTCGGAATCTAAGTCGCGTACTTTCTATAGATTACCCAAATTATACGCGCTGCATGAGTCTGACAAATGTTCGCAAAGTGGCGTCTGCTGTGATGTGTTATTAACTGAAATATTTTTTATCTCTGTTACTTCTTGCTGTAAACTTGACAACTTTCTACGTAATGTATTATTAGATGAATCGATCTCATTGATTGTCTGTTGTAGATTTTGGAATTCAGATGTTTGATTAAATGAAACCGGTGCATTATTGTCTGATTTGCTGTCATTATTACTTTCTATAACGTCAATACGACTGGCCAAATCATTATATTTTTCAGTCAGTATTTTTGCCTGATCATCGTTTTTACTGTCAGAAGCATTAATCTGTTTTTGTAATTTACGTGTGGTTTCGTTCAATTTTTTAACATCTGCTTTAATGACATCAGAATCATGTGTTAGTTCTAATTGTTCGAGTCTGTCTATCACTGTCTGAAAGTATGTTGTGTATGTGTCTGATTTCGATTTAAGATCGGAAATTTCGCCACGTAATTCTGTGTTCGACTGTTTGATGATAGTAATTTCGTCGGACACTGTAGCAATATTGTTGTCTACGTATGTTTTTGCTTTCGCGAACAATTTACGTTTGTCTTCCTGTCTCTGTGCAGTGATTGTTTCCATGTCTTGACGTTTTACTTTATTTTGATCCTGTATAAATTTGCGGAAACGCGTATCACTGTTTTGTATGTGGTGATTAAAACGTTCGTCAATCTGAATGTTCTGTTGGTCGAATTTCGCGTCTATCTTTGCATCCATTGTGCGCGAAAGTTCTGCTGTCATTAGTTTAAACTCGTCGCGTAATTGTGTAGCTTTTTCAGAGCATTGTTTACCGACTGCATTAATTTCGTCTCTAAGTGTTTCTGTTGTAGCTGTTTGCATATCCCTTAATTCTTGAGCAACGGATCTAATTTCCTCACTACTTTTCCTAGCACAAGCCTCAATTTCCTCGCGTAACTGTTCTTTAGTATCATGACACTGTGTGGCAACGGCTTTAATCTGTTCACTAAGCTGTTCGGAATTGTTGTCTAATTTTTCATTTAACTGTCTGGAATTGTTGTCAAATTTTTCATTAAATTGTTTGTTATCTTCACTCTGTTGCCTGACCTGTTCACTAAGTTGTTTAAGATCTTCATTATTATTGTCTAGTTTTTCATTAAGATTGTCTTGTTTTTCATTCTGTTGTCTGACCTGTTCACTAAGTTGTTTGAGATCTTCATTATTACTTTATTTCATTAATTTGATTAACCTGTTGTAGCAATAGTGATATAATTTGATCCAAGCCTAAATTACCTACTCCATTTTCTGTACTGTTTGATGGTGTATCTGCAATTGTCGCGTTTTGTGTGACCATTTGGTCATTCTGTAATTTACAAAAAGGTTTGCCAGTTGTATGTACACTGTCAGTCACTATTTCGGAATTAAATAAATCCGTCCTACTTTGAGTATCTTGTTTATTTCCATTAGAAAAATTTGTCTGCTCGTCATGTGAATTTAGCAAACCGGTTGTATTAAGCTGGGCAGCGCTCATTGCAACAGAACGCCCCGCGTCATCAATTGTCGTCAAATTAACAGAGGAGGCAATTGAGTTCGTTTGTTCATCATTAAGATAAAAATCATCATTAGTGGTTGGAACGCACTGATTGTCAGTGAACGGAGGATTGTCATCAATACAGTGTGTGTCACAAGTACTATCAGTGAAGTTATTTAAGTCGGTTATTTCATTCATTATACTTCGCGATGTACTATTAATAGTTTTTCGCGGCATTTTTACACAAGTCACAATTATTCACAAATGAAACAAAGACAATGCAAAATTCAACAAACACAAGTACAACAAAGAGCAACGAAGAGACTATATTTGAATGTTAATCGAAATAGAGCCAAATGTTGTTGAGCTCCCACAAAACATCGTTAAATTGAAATAAAAGCGACTGTACCTTCGCTACAAAAATATTGAAAAATAATGCGCCAATGTAAACTCGACACAAAAATTGAGAAATGAACATTAATCATTAAACCCACAATAATAGGGCAGCATGGCTGACCTTAGGCCATGTGCAATAATTAATCTGATTAATTGATTCTGGGAGGAAAAGCATAGGAAATATTGTTTCAATTGGAATTATTCTTTTCTTAAAAAAGATTGCTTTGAAAACAAAATTATTATTGGGGCATTTCTTGAACAAATTAATTACAGTTAACAAACATTACATTATGTGAAGTGCGCAATGCTGCTTCATTACCTTATTTAACAATATACCTCGTCCCGAACCCTGACCAGAGACCCATGTCGACGCCCGCCGACTCCTCACACAAAACGCCGACTGAGTACAACTCGCAACTGAACTGTCGCGCGGTCAAGCGCAGACTAGCAATGATAAACAACTCTCTGGTCAGAGATTCTGTCATGCCTCGCCATCGCTGGTACTGAATACATACGCGTTTCAACATGTGAAACAAAGGTCAGAGCTCAGAAGTTCATGTGAGCCGTATTGAGGGTTAATGGTGTCACACTGGCGTAATAATTCACCAGAATTTTAAACAACGCCACCGTGGCCATGTCATATGATGAAAGTGTCGTCATACTCCTTCTTACCCATAATAGACCCCTTCTTTTTTGAGATCTCTACAATGGAGATCAGAACGTGAAACTCAGGGTTGAAATCACACGATTTTCGTATTGGTGGCCGGGGAAAACATTTCAGACACATCGCCACCCAGAATCCATACGAGAAGGCCTTAGGGGCGTTAGGGGATGTAGTAAAGGGCTCGCACTGAATCCATCCCCTCCCTTGGGGCGTCGCATTCCACATATTTCGAGGTTTAAAACCGCAATTCCCAGTGAGATGAGCAACAGGACGACCATCTTGACAAATCTGGGCACTCGTGCCGTCCCCTGGACGTTCACACCCTTCACTATGGGCATTGCGGAGCTGCAGTCCCACTGAACGTATAGCATGTAGCGTGACAGTCATTTTTGCTAGGTCATACAAGGTGGAACAACTGGGGACAGGTCAAAAGGATTCGACGAAATATGAAAGTGATGAGAAGCAGAAAAATGTTTTTATACTTCTTCATTCTTCGTTTTTCGCGTTCTGCTGCGGCGTGACCACGAGAGGGTTCGACACTGACACTTGTGCGAATAAAATGGCAGTGTGTCCGTCCAGAACCACCCATTTCGGCTTCATCCTCGGTGAAACCATGCACATTCGTCGAGCACGTTAAATATGTAACCCTCAGAAACTTTGACATCAATTCAGCCTCGCGGCTGGTCTAGTGCCTAAAGGCAGGCAGACTTGTCGTAATGGCACCAAAGGAGTCGCCTGACCCTCAGGTGCTGGAACACGCGCAACACTGCTGTCGAAGTTACCAACAGAATCATTTTAACCTTGCTCACATGTCGACACCTTACTGTTCGAAGCGTCACTGAATCCGAGGGTGACGTTACAGGGTGCCACTCTATTGCCTAATTATAGAGGAAGGCCGTAGTCGCTTCTGAGCCATATTTTCAAACTTCTGAGGTGCAATGGAGGACAGTTGCTTGGTACAAGAAAGTATTTCCTTAATTTATTTGCGCAGTGTATTTTGAGATGCTACGTCCCTATTTCAGGTGCAGCCTTGATAAATCACACGGTAGAACTATTTTAAGTAAGGGGTGCCATCAACCATATTTCAGATTCTTAATTCGATTCTTCGTCCTCCTGGAACTTAGTAGTGGGGGAATGCTTTGACCAGTCTATATCTCATTTACACTACTGTGTACTTCTTATATGTGAATGCGTTCTGTATTTTCGGTAGGTTGATCTTAGAATTCTTTTCCTCTAGTTCAATTTTACTTCACATCCGAGAGCTTTCGTGTTTCTTGCGGCGTGTGAAATGGTGATAGCAACCACGTGCTTCACATGTGGTATAATAAGCTTTTGGCTCTAATAATCCATCTCCTTTTATTGTAGTTTCTTTTCATAGCTTATACCAAACTTCCAACACAATCGTCATAGAAGGCAGCCGGCTGTGCTTTCTGATAATTCTCTACCCTGTTCTATAGCCCGTAGCCTGTGCCCAAGTGTTGTCTTCGATGCAGCGTTTCATGTGAAGTGATGATACTCAGAACGTGCCAATTAGGGCTGTTTTGTGGGTGATCTAACTCTTCCCCTCGAACGTCTTCACTGCCCCTGTATAATGCGGCTGAGAACTGCAATGAAGAAGGAAGTGCATGGCAGTTGCGTTAGGTGGGCTGCATTCATTAAGGCGTAGCCTCTCACCTGGCTCTCCTCTTTGGCGGGAGACATTGTTGTTCTGGGCACCTTTACTCGCTCACAGTGTGCTCACAATGGAAAAGAGCGTCTTAATGCGATCGAGGGGCATACTGGAGACACGTCCCAGAACGTCTGTGAAAAGCCTCGTCGGATTTTTACAGTGGTTTCCATTTCGCGACCGATCGATCTTCACTTTTGAAATAGGTCTCGTATTTTATTCGCATGTCTTCCTTGAATTCTGTATTTTACGTTATGTTTGTTATCTGAATTAGATCACGAGCATTGTCGCCACGTGGTAAGCTCTCAGCTCATGTTTGCCATTCATTCAAGTACGTTGCTAGAGCTGAATTTCAAATCCTGTGCCCATCTGCTTTTATCCTAAATTTTTCGTACTTTCGTAATGCCGCAACGGAGAACGTCTTTGCGAGCTAGCAGCCACGCGGTCCGCTAGTAAGGCTAATTGCTCTCTGGCCCGTTGTGTGTAAATTTCATGAACGGAATTGATCTTATGGTTACTTCTTCCAGTATGAGATTTATTGGCATGAATCTGCATGTGTGCTTGTGATTTGACGTATCCTAACATCTTACTTGTCATATGTTTTTTCTACGTGTTGAGACACGACTTATGAAGTAGATGCAGAATGGATTCCCTTGGGATTCCAATTTTTAGTTGGGTCGTTGCATAAATTAATTCGTAAATAAACGTTCAATGACTTCCAAAATGTGTTGCTAACTTTACTTAGTGCAATCCATTTTACTTTTGCGTCCGAATTCTTTAAAGTCATCTGATTATCAATGACGATTTCATTTCTTAAACATTTTATTTGATGTCTTGATAAAGGAGTTTTATGTTGAATTTAATGAAATGGTACTATGGGACATCAATTGCCAATGGTACAGTTTCATCATAATTGATTCAGCCATTCATAGTCTGACTAATGTAACTGACTGAGACTTAATCCATACAAACGAGCGCTAGGCTCGATTTCAGTCTGAACACTGAATAGGATGTGTTAGTTGATAACGGGTAGGAATCATTCGGTTGTATTATTGTCATGTTCCAAAGGCACAGTGATAAATGTCGAATAAATTCTTGAATACGAACCGACCACTAGCGGGAGACAGAGAGAGCTTTTAATCTTGCAGCTGCGTGTGGCTGCGTGCGCAGAGCGCAACAGCGCGTGTGTGCCGTGACTGATTGCGGTGTCGGTGACATCAAAGGAAGGCCGCTTAAGTGCAGACTAGCGGCAATTAATGGCACACAACGGACGGCTTAATTACTCATATCACAACGCAGTGCGCACAAAGGCGAGTCCCTGGACAAAGGTGTAATCTGCATCTCGTTGTCAGCGTCCAGTAATACGGGCACATCCTCACACTAGGCGTGGCGGTCCGACCACCGTGAAGACACCCTTACCGATGTGCAACGCGGTCCGTTATGTCACCTCCAGAACCCGGAAACCGGTATGAAATGTGCGTACCTATCGCGAAAAGTATATTTCTGTTTTCTACTGGTCTGGACCAACGTGTTCTATCTTTCCAGACGTTCATTTAGAGTTTCAAAAAAATGTTCAAATGTGTGTGAAATCTTATGGGACTTAACTGCTAAGGTCATCAGTCTCTAAGCTTACACACTACTTAACCTAAATTATCCGAAGGACAAACACACACACCCATGCTCGAGGGAGGACTCGAACCTCCGCCGGGACTAGCCGCATAGTCCATGACTACAGCGCCTTACACCGCTTGGCTAATCCCACGCGGCTTTAGAGTTTCAGCTACGTACGGCCGGGCATCACATGATTTTTGAAAGCGCCATAAGAGAAATTGTGTTTTTCTTGCGTGTTACGAAAATGGAACTGCGGAATTTAGAGCAATGGAATGCCATTAAGTTTTCTTTTAACTTGTGAATCCACGAGTGTGGTCTGTGATGAGTTGAAACAGGCCCTTCAGGAATATTCCTTATGAAGAGCCCAAGTTCGTCGCTGGCACCACTGAATTTTGGAAGGCCGAGGACACGTTACAGATGGACCTTGCTCAGGAAGACCTCCAACTTCATAAACCGACAAAAGCGTCGAACGCGTGTTTTGTGAGATCATGAAGAATTTGTTCGCCCAGGACAAACTGTCAACCACGTGTTTTACAAAGAAGGTTCAGGATAAGGGTGAATCGAGTGAGACCGGACACTGCAGACAAGTGGATGCTGCAATCCGTTGTTCAGCTTCCTCTTCTTACTTATGTTGCTGCCAGTGATTACCTGGAGCTTCTGATCGCTTAGCATGCTATTAATTTGTCGAGCCATTGTTCTGCAGTGTATGATGCGGAGAAATTTGTAGATAAGGCCTTCCTTCCACACAGTGTCAAAGGCGGCAGTTAGATCAACAAACGCCACTAATATTTCCTGGTTGAAATGGTTCAAATGGCTCTGAGCACTATGTGACTTAACATCTGAGGTCATCAGTCCCCTAGAACTTAGAACTACTTAAACCTAACTAACCTAAGAACACCACACACATCCATGCCCGAGGCCGTATTCAAACCTGCGACTGTAGCGGTCGCGCGGTTCCAGGTGAAGCGCCTAGAACCGCTCGGCCACGCCGGCCGGCGATGTTTCCTGCTTCATTTGTGCTGCTTTCATTTGTGCTGAGCATTACCTGTTTGGATGAACAGTCATCATGCAAGGCTTGTTAACACCAAGCTGAATACGACAATTCGCAAAGTATCTGGCCCAATCAGATCTACCCTAGTTAATTGGCTCCCACTGTTAACCAGTATAATGCCTTCTGATCTACGCAGATATACTGCCCTTATGAGAGAATTCCACAAGATCTCCAGGAATTCTAACTTGCCCGTGCAAAGCGGCCTGCCACTTTTAAGTCGTAAGAAACTGAAATCACGGCACCCAACTCTGTGCAATGCTGCTGACGTGGTTGCTAAGGATTTCAAACCCCTTGGAGAATGGAAAGGTCTATAGGGTGTAGTGACAGATGTGCGCCTGCATAACATCTTCTCAGGTGCTAAACTTAAGTGGGTTCGACCTACCACGCAAGACGTGGACTACTTCTCAACGGAATCTGTACCGGCCATGGCCGATGCAGGGATGCTCTCTTTAAGCAGAAGAAGCCACCTAATCCATCCTGTGACTGTGGGGCTCCATACCACACTGCTCACCACATTGTCAGTGAATGTAGGATTCGAGGCTATCACGGTCTGAAGAGGACTTCCTGCTAGCAATTCCAGCTGTAGTGCGCTGAATTGACGGACTGGATATTGAGTTGTAAGGACAAATTTAAGTATCTAGTGTGTCAGTATGTACATGTGTATATGTAATTTAATTTTATGATATGTCTGTATTAGCCATACGTTAAATAATAATAAGTGGGTGCTGCATCATGGCAATGGTTCATGTCTCGCAGCCACTTACATCACTGAATATTTGACCTCAAAATGAATTCCTGTCGTTCCACAGCCACACTATTCCCCTGATCTGAGTCCTTGTGACGATTTTTATTTTCCCGATATCGAAAAATCTCTTAATGGGACGCTGTTCTGTGACTCTGGAGAACGTTCAAAAGAAGGTGATCTACATATTGACCATACCAGTTGAGGCCTTTCATCGCTGCTTCCCTGACTGGGAACAACGACGCCGCCGATGTACAGCTGCTGAAGGGGACAAGTTTGACGGGAATTGTTGTTTTCATTTTTTCAAGCTTTAGTAGATTAAAAGTCAGTCGCATTACTTTTCTCACTTTACTTCGACTCATAAACAAGAAGAGAACTATTAGGCTTCAATATGCTAAGCTGTTGTGAAGTGAGGGAAGCAGAGGGGTTTAGTGAAGGACAGCTTTTAACATGAAAGCTTGCACGATACAGAGCTGCAACATTTTGTAAAAAATAACGGAGTCTGACAGTTAGGGACTAGCAGTTCCCTTCATCTGAGTCTACAGGCGTACTGTTTTGTCCAGGGTTCACTTACAGTATGCGCGTAATAATACAGGCCCGGAAAATGTTTCATTCATTATGAGATAGACAACGTATGTAATGATATATGTAGGATTGCCCATCTTAAGGCGACAGAAAATTTTTCGCCCTGTTTTATCTCGAAATGAGCTCTTATTTGGCATGGCATTATGTTACAGTTAAAAAATAAAATAAAAATAAAAAACTCAAAGTAATTGTTCTCTTATGATGGAAGAAATAGGAAACTTCATTATAGTGAATTCTTATGATGGAGAGAGTGGACAAGTGCTGTAGTTTATTTTTGTATATTAGGTTAATGATATTAATAATTTCTAAAAGTGTGACGTAGTTCAATGCTCATTAGATGCCATACCGAATTTTAAGTGGACCCTCAAGACTACGGCAAATGTGTAGATAAGGACGAAGGCAACAGCAGCCCTTGTATAAACGCGAGTAAAATCAATTTTATTGAACTTCACGTGACTGTACATCTATAAAGAACGTAGCTGTAGTGTTTGATTTTGGAAGGTTGCGGACGTACACAAGAATGCCCTTAATTGCCGAACACAGAAAAAACCCTCTATCATAAACTTATGATCCACACAATACTTCATGATGTAACAAAATAAAGAAAAGACATTAAAAAATTCACGAGCAGTGGAGTGAACCGGTGCAAGATCACAAATCGTCTTCCTTGGCTAGAATATGGTAAAGCGTACCAGCAGTCTACCTGGAGGTGTTAATTATCATGTGCTATTAAAAGTCGTTACAGTTTCACCATTAAATCTCATTGCAATCTCCTATTGTAATGCTCCAATGAGTCTCTACTACCACATAGGAGGCTGTTGTGATTCATATATTTTTATTTATATGTCAGCTCACTGAATTAATTTATAGCAAAATCGAATCTTTGGCTCTGCAGCTGATTGTGTGCCATCTTGAAACTTCCTAGCAGATAACATCTGTGTGCTCAATCGAGATTCTAACTTGTAGTTCGCAAACAAAGCCCTCACTAAATGGACTATCCTGGCACGACGCGTCTGCCGTATCCCTCCCGCCAGAGCCTCTGTCCCATCTTCCTAACTATGCAGTTCTTCTGCTCACCAGGCGGACCTAACACTCGTGGAGGAAAGGACACTGCGGAAATCCCGCTTAGACACAGTAGGTGTGCAGCGTATTGTGTTAAACTTCCTGGCACATTGAAACTGTGTGCTGGTTGGACGTGCTTCCGGATTCGATCTGTCTGGAAACAACAATCTGCAGTTACTCTCCAAATCACTGGTTCGTCTTAACGCTTGTGTGTGTGTGTGGATTTCTTAGGGACCAAACCGCTGAGGTCATCGGTCCCTAGACTTACACTCTACTTAAACTTATGCTATGAACAACACACACGCACACACCCATTTCCAATGGGGGACTCGACCGTCCGGTGGGAGGGGCCGCGCAATCCATGACATGGCGCCTCAAACCACACGGCCACTCAGCGCGGCACTTAACGTTTGAATTTGGTGGGCCTCAGACAACCGCTGCTGTCATCCACTACAGTGATAGCAGCTGACTTTCTTTAGCGACACGGAATGTATTTATTTATTTTAACCTGGCCATTAGGCACTCTCGGACCGGAGTCCAGTCCCTTTCTTACGTCATAGCTCCCTAAGAAATAATAATTTTTATACGACAAATAGAATTAGTGTCTGTAATGACAGTGGGAGTAAATAATACTGGCTATGAAATAATTAAGTTAATACAGACAACACTTCTACGACTGTTGCTGCCGCCACTAATATTGATCATATGAGTAATAGCATTAATAATAAGTAATCCGAGAATTTGGCGTTAAACTTAAGCTAGCGAACGTTATTTGTGAAACTCTCACAGACACCAAGCAAAGTTTCGGGCTGAAATATATAAGAGATTCAAAATAAAAACAGGTGTGAGGCAAGGTGACGGCCTGTCTCCACACCTCTTGAACTGCGTCCAGGAGAAAATAGAAGAGAATGGAAACAGAAACTAAAGGAACGTAAGCTATAACCAACAAGAACGGGGACTAAGAACAAAGATATTGAAATTCAGTGTCTACCACTTGCGGACGAATTTTTCATTCTTTCCGAAAACCTTAAATATTCAGAAATGCAAAGTAGTCTCCCAGAAGAAATAGCAAAGTAGGACTAAGAATTTTTGTAGAAAAACAAAATTTATGACAAACAGAAAAAATGATTCAGAAATCCTAGTAACAGATACTGGACAAATAAAGATGAGAGACAAATTTAATTATTTGGTAGAAATGATTCAAGAAAATGGCTTATAAAAATTCGCTGTAGTAAAAAGAGTGCGTTAAATGGGAAAAGCATATGGCATAAAGAGGAACATTTACAGCAAAAGGTCTCGGTCTAACAACTTGAAAATGCAGCACTACGACATATTAGTACAACCAGACTCTCTTTATGCAAATGGATGATTAATATTGAATTACAAATTACACTAACTTGAAGCTGTAGAAAGGAGAATAATTTGACAAATACTCGGTCCGCTAAGAAACACAGAGGTAAGAAAATTAAGATATAGTAAAGAAATATATCCCAACATAGAAAACATAACCGAAACGCTGCAGAGGAGGCGACTGCTATTTTTTTTTTTTTTTGACGTTTCTACATAATGGATCGCAACAGTTTAACCAAACAGATTTTTAAATATCTGTAGGCCAGCAAGTCAACAATACCCTGGATTCAAAACTTAGGCTAGTTTTGGAAAGAGATAACGCAAGTGAAAAAGATGCAACAGAAAGAGAGGTCCTTAAGAAGAAGGTATTAAAAATGGAAAGATTCCAATGCATTAGGGAGAAGAACACAGCGTCAAAATGGTCTGAGGAGAGAGAAATGCTACAAAGTGAAAAGATGAAAGAATACTGGAGGAGAAAGAACAAAGGAGAAAGCGCTGAAATTGGCACATGGTCCTTAGATGACCCTAACGGAAAAAGAAAAAGAAGAATAGTAATGATGAGGATAATGATAATAACAATACCGATAGTGGCAGATATAAAACGAACTTACTGGTGTACAAAATAGATGGTGCCTGATGCAGCGAATTTTGGGGAAATAAATTTTGAGAAGACTGTACCATCTAAGAATGCTGGGATATGAGGAAGATCTGGTTGGAAAGAGGATGTATAAGGGAAACGAGTGCGTACAGGGTCAATGGTAATCGTTATTGCTGATTTAGTACATATGGCATTAACTGTCTTCTGAAGCTTGAATGTAACTCAGATCTCTAATATAATGCGATAGGTTATGCCAGAGTCGTGTCCGTTCTTCTGAGAAGGACTACGAGATAGTGGCTGCACGATTAAGTGTGACAGAAGGGATTTTGCTCTGACTGGAACGAATGCTTCTGCCACTTCGTTCAGACAAGAGAGTTATGGTCGAGGAGATATGTGAGGGACACTGTTCGTTGATAAGACAGTATAGAAAACAGAGGGTACGGAAATCTCTGAGCTTGTCTGCACGCAGTCTGATTAGCTGCGCATGTAATGGTGGAGTATGATCAAAGAGCCGAACTACAGAGACATAACGAACACAAGCATTCATAACCAGTTTCAGGCACCTGAGATAGACCTTGAAGCATAACATCACAATAATCAATAATTGGAAGTACGAGTGTTTGTACCAGTTTCTTCTTCAGGTCAAGTAGGAAAGGTCTTTTATTTTTTGTAGGTCATGGAATGATGCTAATTCTTTCTTGCATTTACTGTATAATTTAAATTTTTATTTATTATTACTCTTCGATCTTTCCTGACTATTTAGGGTTAAATATGGTAGGGATACCTGGTATTTTGTGGTAATGAGCCTAGAATGACCAACAAGCACCATTTGGATTTAGGAATGACTGAACTTTAACCCTACATCGTGCGCCCATTTTGATAGTGCACACAGGTTGATACTGAGATTGCAGGTAGCTATCTCCAGATTTATTGGCTGTGCACTTAGATGCAAATGGAGGGCATCTGCGTACATGAGGTGTTTGCAGTAGGACGCATCTTTGACGTACACCATAAGAAGAAACTCGACGCAACACTAAGGAATTATTCGAATGGGACGGAAATCGGTAGAAGTGATGCGCACGTTCTGATAGACAAAAAATTATAATTTCCAGAAAAATTGATGATTCATTCAAAAGGGATATCTTCACAAATTGAGCAAGTCATTAATGTGTCGGTCCAGCACTGGCCCTTATGCAATCAGTTATTTGGCGTGGCACTGATTGAGACAGTAATTAGATGTCCTCCTGAGGGACATAGTGCCAAATTCTGTGCAACTGGCGCATTAGATGGGTCATAGTTTCGAGCTTGTAGGAGCGCCATGTCCGGAATGCAACAAACGTTCTCAATTGGTGGAAAATCCGGAGACCTTGCTGACCAAGGTAGTGTTTGGCAAACACGAATGTAAGCAGTGGAAACGCTCGATATGTGTGTATGTGCATTATTTTGCAGTAATTTAATACCAGGATGGCTGGCCATGGAGGAAAGTGAATTTGAGCATAGAATACATAGAATGTCGTCGACGTACCCCTGTGCTGTAAGGGTGCCACGGATGACAAACAAATGGGCCATGCAATTAAATGAAGCGTCACCCCAACACTATGATTTCTCGTTGTCGGTCCTTGAGGCGGACGAAAAAATGATTCAAAGGGCTCCAAGCACTATGAGGTCATCAGTCCCCTAGACTTAGAACTGCTTAAACCTAACTTAACCTAAGGACATCACACACATCCATGCCCGAGGCAGGATTCGAACCTGCGACCGGAGCAGCACCGGAGCTGCAGCGCGGTTCCGGACCGAACCACCTAGAATAACTCGGCCACAGCGGTCGGCTGCAGTGGACGGTCAACAGTAAAGTGGGAATGACCACTGCTATCCGGAGCATGTCCGGTCGCTTTTTCTGCCTGTAATCTCAGTGACTGGAACAGACTTGTTTTCAGTGATGAGACTTAACCCCGATGACCCAGAAAATTACTAATACACTGGTAGATGCCTGTATCTCCATAAGATAAGAGGAAAACCGAATTAGTCGAATGACTCCATAGACTAGAAGCAGTTCAGCCATAGAGCTGGTGAACTGCTTAAATGGTATCCTTCCCGTTGTTCGTGGGAGTCGCATTCACCCTCCCGGATTTACGTTTTGTGGTTTTCTGAACTCATTTTGGATGAATAACCACGAGTTTCACTTCAAAAAACTACAGTATCTTTTTCTTCACCTGCAAGTCTAGTCGTACGTCTACTACAAGTCCATGGTGCCATCTTTCCAGCCATTGAGGTTGAAAGCAGTGGCCCTAGCAAGATTTCTTTTTTTTTTCGTTGTCATTCTTCTGAGGATTCTGAGGCGACCCGCAACCAATTCGACTCCTGTGCCAACATCTTCATCTTAGAGTAGCACTCGTAATCTACTTCCTCAATTATGTGCTGGATGTATTCCAATCACTGGCTTCCTCTACAGCTTTTACCCTCTACCGTCCCCTCCAATCCCAAGGTAGTTATTCTGCGATGTCTTTACAGATGTCCTATCATCTTGTCTCTTCAGTTTGTCTGTGTTTTCCACATACTCCACTCCTCACTGATTTGGCGCAGAACCTTCTCATTCCTTACCTTACCAGTCCACATAATTTTCGGCATTCATCTGTAGCACCTCACCACAAATGCTTCGATTGTCTTCTGTTCCGGTTTCCCACAGTCAATGTTTCACCACCATTACAATGTGTATTCATAAGCACATTCTCAAAAATTGCATCCTCAAATTAAGGCCGATGTTTGCTACTAGTACCTTTCTCTTGGCTAGAAATATCCTTTTTGTTAGGAATTGTCTGCTTTTTATGTCAACCCTGCTTCCACCGTCATGGGTTATTTTGCTGCTTAGGTAGACAATTTCTTTAACTTCATCTGCTCCGTGATAGTCAATCATGATGTTAATATTCTCGCTGTTTTCATGTCTGCTACTTCTCATTACTTTCGACTTTCTTCGATTTACTTGCATTCCATATCCTGTAGTCATTAGATTACTCATTCCATTTGTAAGAAGCCTGTTTGTATGTTGCCAGCTCTATAGTCTGTGTTAATGTCACTGTCAGCGCTCTTCGAACTCGCCAAGAGATTCTGTGGTTGGACGGACTAGCAGTTGGCGAGTGGATAGAGAAGTATGTGGACAAGTTTTTTTCTTAGTCGAGACTCTGTGTTGGTAGGACACACAATGTAAATTGAGAAGGAAAGATGCAAGGAAAGCTATGATTATGGATGTATGGTTGATATTCTTTGGGTAGTGGAATTATTCACAAATATGTAATTTTTGGAACTGGATGACACATGAATAAGGTAAAATTTTCTAAATACATTGTTTGCTCTTCAACAAAATCTTCCTTTTGCTAACCATATGACTCCTACTATATGACTATAGTAGTTAGAATCTTTTTATTTATTTGTCTGTTGTTGATACTTTATGTAATTGCCCTAGTTCATGTTATGAAGATTTTCTGTGAGCTAAGTGACTTATGAAAAAGAATGGGGTTTCCACTATCGGAATTCGTGACTGAAATGAGTTTAGGCAATTAATAGAATTGGAGCTAATATCATATTTCTTTAATAGCATATTTTTTGGATTTGTATTATTGTTAGGATTTCTTCTAATTCAGGGCTATTCTTTTATGTTAATTATTGGAAGTCATGTTGTTAATATATAGCAGTCAGATTGCTTTGGGCTTGTATATTGCGGGTACAAAATGAATAGGTTAAGTTTGAGTTTTCTTTGTCAGGGAAAAATCTGTTGGTCATTTATTAATAAAATAAAAATTAAAGAGCTAGTTTCACATTCAATAGAGCCAGCAATTCATTCTTACTTTCAAACAGAATGTAGCTATGTCATTGAAATCCTCTCACCTTGATTTTTAATCTCGCTCTTGAACCTTTCTTTTATTTTCGTCAATGCTTCTCCGATGTACAGATTGAACAGTAGAGGCGGAAGGGTACATCCCTGTCTTGTAACCCTTTTCTAATCCGAAAACTTTCTCGGTTTTACAGTCGAACTGTTCTCTGTTGGTTCTTACACACACTGTGCATTACCCGTCTTTTCCTATACGCCTACTTATCTCAGAATTTCGAACATCTTGCGCCACTTTATATTGTCGAATGCTTTTTCCAGGTCAACAAATCCTATGTTGGCAACCGGAATAAAATAATAATTAGGTCCTTTTACCGACCTCCCAGTTCAGATGATGCAGTTGCTAAAAGGTTCAAAGAAAACTTGAGTTTGATTTCAAACACCTACCCGTCTCATACGATAATAGTTGGTGGTGACTTTAATTTACCGTCAATATATGTGAAGTATGTTAGCGGCAAGAAACAATCAATGCCTCCTCTGCGCGATAACAATGGAGATACTATCGAAGACAGTGCTGACAAAGCAGGTTTACTAAATACAGCCTTCCCAAATGCCTTCACAAAAGAAGACGAAGTAAATATTCCAGAATTCGAATCGAGAACAGCTACCAATATGAGTAAAGTAGAAGTAAATATCCTCGGAGTAGTGAAACAACTCAAATCACTTAATAAAAGCAAGTCTTATGGTCCAGACTGTATACCAATTAGGTCCCTTTCGGAGTATGCTGATGCATTAGCTCCATACTTAACAATCATATACAACAGTTCACTCGAAGAAAGATCAAAGGCTGGAAAGTTGCACAGGTCACACCAATATTCAAGAAAGGTAGTAGGAGTAATCTACTTAATTACAGCCCCATATCGTTAACGTCGATATGCAGCAGGATTTTAGAATATATATTGTGTTCGAACAGTATGAATTACCTCGAAGGAAACGGTCTATTGACACACAGTCAACATGGGTTTAGAAAACATCGTTCCTGTGAAACACAACTAGCTCTTTATTCACATGAAGTGCTGAGTGCTATTGACAAGGGATTTCAGATAGATTCCGTATTCCTGGATTTCCGGAAGGCTTTTGACACTGTACCACACAATCGGCTCGTAGTAAAATTGCGTGCTTATGGAATATCGTCTCAGTTATGTGACAGGATTTGCGATTTCCTGTCAGAGATGTAACAGTTCGTAGTAATTGACGGAAAGTCATCGTGTAAAACAGAAGTGATTTCAGGTGTTCCCTAAGGTAGTGTTATAGGCCCTTTGCTGTTCCTTATCTAGATAAACGATTTGGGAAACAATCTGAGCAGACGTCTTCGGTTGTTTGCAGATGACGCTGTCGTTTATCGACTAATAAATTCATCAGAAGATGAAAACAAACTGCAAAACGATTTAGAAAAAATATCCAAATTGTGCGAAAGGTGGCAATTGACACTAAATAACAAAACGTGTGAGGTCATCTACATGAGTACTAAAAGGAAATCGTTAAACTTCGGTTACACGATAAACCAATCTAATCTAAAAGCCGTAAATTCAACTAAATACCCAGGTATTACAATTACGAACAACTTAAATTCGAAAGAACACACAAAAAATGCTTTGGGGAAGGCTAACCAAAGACTGCGTTTTATTGGCAGGACACACTTAGAAAATGTAACAAACCTACTAAAAGCCTACACTACGCTTGTCCGTCCTCTTTTAGAATACTGCTGCGCCGTGTGGGATCCTTACCAGGTAGAACTGACGGAGTACATCGTAAAAGTTCAAAGAAAGGCAGCACGTTTTGTATTATCGCGAAATATAGGAGAGAGTGTCACAGAAATGATAGAGGATTTGGGTAGGAAATCATTAAAAGAAAGGCGTTTTTCGTTGCGACGGTATCCACTCACGAAATTTTAATCACCAACTTTCTCCTCCAAATGCGAAAATATTTTGTTGACACCGACTTACATAGGGCGGAACGATCACCAAGATAAAATAAGGGAAATCAGAGCTCGTACGGAAAGGTATAGGTGTTCATTCTTTCCGAGCGCTATACGAGATTGGAATAATAGAGAATTGTGAAGGTGGTGCGATGAGCCCTCTGCCAGGTACTTAAATGTGATTTGCAGAGTATCCGTGTAGATGAAGATGTAGATAAGACCATCTTTTGACTTTTCTTTAACCTTGCCACCATTTTCAACCCGCAACGTCATAATTGCCTCTCTGGTGTCTTTACCTATCCTGAAGCCAAACTGGTCGTCATCCAACGCATCAACAATTTCCTTTTCCATTCTTGTGTATATGATTCTTGTCAGCCACTTGGATGCATGAGCCGTTAACTGATTGTACGGTAATTCTCGCAATTGCCAGTTCTTGCAGTGTTCAGAGGTGTGTGTGTGATATTTTTGCGGAAGGCCAATGGTACGCTGCCAGACTCATACGTTCTACACATCAACGTGAATAGTCGTTTTGTTGCCAATTCCCTCAATTACTTTAGAAATTCTGATGGAATATTACGTATCCTTTCTCTTTTATTTGGTCATAAGTCTTTCAACGGTGTTTTAATGCTGACTCTAATATGGATCCTTTATGTCTTCTAAATCTACTGTCATATAAGAGAAGTCTTCCCCCTCATAGAGGTCGTCAGTATACTTTTTCCAGCTATCCGCTCTGTCCTCAGCACTTAACAGTGGAAATCCCATTGGACTGTTAATGTTATCACATTATTAAAATGCCAGATACATTATTAAAGGGAAAATAATTTTAGTAGCTGTGTGTCCGGTTACGAAGTCTCGTAACCGGTTGGCCCCGAGTAGTGTTAGTACGCAATCTGACTGCATAAAATAAAAATAAAGAATGACAAGAAATTTCCATTGACACAATTGATTAATGAAGTCCCCAGCAACTATAAAAGCTACGAAACAACAAAGCACAAGTGTAACTGTTCTGTGTGTGGTAGTGTGACTCAACGTACATGTTTCTGGCACGGTTCTTCCTCGATACGACAAGAAATTTTAAACACCATTTACAATGAACTAATTGAAAAACCAGGAATACTATAATTGCACATAGAAACCAGAATTACAAGTCTAATACACGAACACGAGCCAGATGCTTTGTTGACTGAACCTGTGACCAAGATGTATTATTATTAAGGAGACTTGAAATAAAATAAATTTTGTTACCTCCATACATATTGACGAAAAATACACTGTAATCATTGCAACATCTTCCATATATACATTAGACCAACCAAACAGCATCTACTCTCTCGTCCAGCAGAACAATAACTGCACACGACATGCTCTCAACTAGTACTGCTCTCGACAACCTCTCAACAAGCACTGCCCACGGCAACCTCTGAACTACAACTGCCCTCGACGTTCTCTGAACCACAACTGCGCCAGTGGAGGCGGCGGAATAATACTCTTTGGCGCAATCTCTGGCGCTGTGACTCAGTGACAAATTATGTTTGCGAAACTGACAGAAGTACATGCATTTACTTCGCCATACGCGTTTAGTTTTATTGTGCTCCAGTGACGCTATTCTGTGTCGTATTTTAAATCAAGAAATGTGAAGTACTGCAAACAAACGTGACAGCAGGCCGAAACATCTGTGCCAAATGAGGGAATACCTAAGAAACGTGCAAGCATATGTGCTGATACAGGCAAAACTCGATTAAAAATGCCGCAAGTAGAAAATAACATCTCAAAATTGTTTATAACAAATTATTTTTAGACGTAGAAATCAAACCGAAATTGTATGTATGTTTCTTCGCAGTCAACTGACGATTGCTTATGTAAATGAAACGTAACACTTATGGTGCTATAAAGGCACAGATTTCGGTAGTTGCACGGACTGAATTTAAATGCATTTAACAAAAGCGTCAGCCCTGAAAATAAATGTCCTGTATGTCAGATATTACAAAGGTATAGACAATGTGACTCAAAATGATTCAAGAAATCTTGATGCTATTAAAAAAACTTGTTGCATATTCTTACAGTGTAATAACCGTTTTCTATTTTGAATTACACAAATTCACCAAGGAGAGTAGCTATGCGACCCGTAACATTCACCGTGACTCGTCTTGGCTGTACGTGTGCTTCGCACTCTGGCATCAGCAGCGAAAGGCGTTCAAGACGAACAGCTCAGCCACGGCGGTAGACGTAAATTAATGACGCGATTCGACGAGCGGCAGTGTACATAACTCAAATGGAAGTTCCTAGACCCGTCTGCAGCTTTTGAACTAATACATTAACCGCGCAGAGCCATAAAGCTTCCAAACCAGAACCGGAGAAAAGCTTTTCTTTGAAAAAAGGAAGTGTACGGCAGACTAGTGCTCACAAAGCCTTCGTAGTCTTGCGTTCGTCAACCAGCGTCGTACCGTCGGAGGCACGAAAGAATGTAGCGTGCAACTCACGATGAGCCGTAATGTTTCTATACATATCTCTGCAGCAACTTCGGTAGAGATAGCCAGTGATAAAACAGCAGTATAACTTTGTTAAATTTCTTGTCGTAGGTTGCTTTAATCCAAGCGTAACGTAATGAGTCTCTCAGAATGCGAGTCGTAAGAGATGATTAATGTCACGAAACCATGAGAGCCGATTTACGACCGAAAGTTATCCAAATGCTGTTTGTTCGAAGCTATAAATAAAAGAGCTGAAATAAACAATCGTCTTTGTGAAGTGCAGATGACTTCGCTAATATGTGTTTCTTCATCTTTTGTGTCTCACATTCTCCTCTGCTTATAGAGACGTAAGCGAAAAATGTCGTCGAAAGGGCCAACACGAATGGAACATTTTTATAAATTTTGAAAACTACGCACAGATCATAAGTTCCAGCACAACCTAATAAATACGTCTCAAGATACACGTTAAGAGTCGGAGTCTACACATTTCAGCTCTCACAGATGTTTACCCCTGCCTCCGTCTAATGACATCGAAACACTAAATTTCAAAGAACGGTCGAATAGAGGAAAATAAAAGCATAAAGTATAGATTAAACGTATAGTGCAATAAACGTAACGTATGTGCTGAGCTTTGTTTTCTGACTAGCCACACATTTTATTATTCCCTTAAGTCACTATTTGAAACTAAATGTAACCAACTGCGTCTTTTGAAAGTCCTTAAAATTTCATTTCAGCTGCCTGAATTTTATTCTCATTAGTTTTGTGGGACGTTTCTGATCTGCATCCAAAGTACGATATTAGGTCACCCTTGGTTTATAATATTTGTTTCGGCAGACTCATTTTAGCTCCAGTTTCACAATTATTACTTGCTTTTGGTTATTATTTTAGCTGCGATCATGAGACTGTATCATCTGATTGGCCTTAGAAATTTCATACTGCTACATAAATTATGTCATTAGTTTTGCTTGTATTCTTATCCTATGCCATTCAACGTCTTTAAAGCTGCCCTAATTCTACATGTTAATTTCCAGATTAGCCTTGTAAGGTATTTATAAATTTTTGGGAGGTGGTTCACGTCCTAGGAACGAAATTTCTGTCGACGACACCCATCACGAAACTTTTCTGTCTTCTTGCCGCGTAAAGTACGCATAAAAACCTCATGCTCTCCAATACCCTCAAACGGACACCCTCACAAGCTCTTGACAAACTATAAGACGGAGGTTACTGCCAGAAGCTGAGCTTATGATATGCGAGCTATATTTCAGTGATGTTGTAGTTGCCTTGTTGAATATCATATTAAACGCATGTATACCTTTCCTATCTTTCTGTTACAGTACTGTTTTATCTCAAAGTCTTTATTAGGAATTTTTCCCCTCTTCTGATGTCTCACTATATTTGTCATTTATTTACTACAATCAATGTACAGAATTTAATTTGCTGTAGAATTACCTAGTTATTTGGGGCGACTAACGGCTTAATCTAATGTGTTTGGGCGGGTCAGTTGATAAACTACGAATCCAAAGGATTGAGATTCGATCGTCCATCAATTCTAAGCCACTTTTCCGTTACTTATCGCTTTTATTCCGTCTGACAATGCTTTATTAATGTGAAAAATGCGAAGTTGGACTGTATTTTTTACTCGACGTTTGACAGTAGCCTACATAGAACTGGCTATGTTATTCGGTTCTTAAGTCGAAGGAAACCAAGTGCTCATTTCTTTCGTTCGCACTGCACTCCAAACGGATGCGATCACGTGCGACAGGGATGCTGCCCCACTATGCCCTTAGAGAACATTTGAAACGTCCGAGAGTGCGAGCAGTGTTAAAGGTTGAGAAGAACGTCTTCCTCTCGCTCATCGCACTGCGAGCATTCGTCTTCCAACGCGAGGTGTGTGGGAGTGAAGGCCCCAAGAAATTGGTGGTTCCACTGGCGCCCTGTGTGACACCCCCTGCAAACTTTTCGTGCTGCTTCTCAGCAGTGATGTATCGCTAATGTTTTTCCTCGGCCACTCAAAAGAAAACCGTGCGATTTCGAGGCTTGGCGTCGCTGTTCTGGCCTCCATTGTAGAGGCGTCAGAGGAAAGGGTGAAATGTGGCTAAGAGAGTCCGTGTCACGTTCACAGCAGCATTGCCCACAAATGTGGTGAAATTTTGTGCGGGTACGATATTTCGCATGTGTCGGCACCTTGCTGTTTGAAGCGTTGCATCATGATCACTATACACGGCACATGAACGTCTTCACTCTTATCAATTACGAGAGGAAACTTTGGCCTTTGACAGCAATAAAGAACATTCTACTGAGTACCAAAATAGCAATTATGATACAGTTTTTAAAATATTTTTGTATATAATCTTGAATTTCGTCAGAAGTAGTTGCTATGATTACGTAAAACCGTAGAAGTTATTCAGTTACCTAATTTTCATTACTCATTAAACGTGATTTCCCTAAATCATTCCAGGCAAATGCCGGGATGGTTCCTCTGAAAGGGCACGGCCGACTTCCGTCCCCATTCTTCCCTATTCCGATGAGACCGATGACCACGCTGTCTGGTCTCCTTCCCCAAACCAACCAATCAACCAACTCATTAAACGCAAGTACTATTTCGTGATGATACAGAATACACAACGGGCTAACAATGAACGACGTGTAGTTTCAATTATGTGCAAAACTAAAACCAAAGAGAAGTTTTAGGCTCACAGTTTCTCTCTCAGACATTCGTTTATGTTTCTTTCCCTACCAATGCCACCTGTAATTTTACCCGTCAATACGTCATTTATGTATTGTATCAAAACGACCGAAACGTAGTTTTGGTAGACTGCAAATCTATTCATGGCTACTCCAAATGTATTGGAGGAGAAAAGTCCCACACGCCAGTATTTTGCAGGAGCCTAGTTACCTTAGTATTTAAAACTTCCTTAATCAATGACGTTTGCATCAGGAGGATCTAACACCTCTCATGTACCATGTAAGAAAGTGAACTAGTATCCCACAAATAATATCCAGATTATTCATCGACTCCTGTCTCGAGAGAATCCTCCATCTCATGTACTGGTGAAGTCTCAAGCTCTGATATTCTATAGTGGGCCGGAACACGTTGTGTTCATACTCTACCTAGACTTTGCTTTATTCGATGGGTGGCGTATATTACGCAAATGAATCCATGGTGAGAAGGAGACATTGTTGTAGGGTAATTTGATGTCACACGGCCCGTAGGAAAAAATCATGAAAGAAACATTTGCTGAAAACTGATTTTCTTTTAGTCAGAGGGGAAGGTATTGCTCATTGGGAAGTAAATAGCTGTGAAGACAATCGGAGTAATGAGCTCAGGTAAAGGGAAAGATAGAAAGAGAACGAAAGTACATGGGGGTGCCTTCGAAATTTGTTTGTCGGTGCTGCGCTAAAGATTATCACAGTCATAGACGTCTCACAGCCCGGATGCTACACCATTGCCATTTTTTCGACCTCTGCTCTCTTATTGGTGTCTTGACATTGCAGCACTGGTACTTGTAAATCATGACGACGGTTTTTGTGGTGTGCTTGCAATATTTTCTTTCCACATGTTGACGGCTTCCAGTCCTTGTGTATGGAAGGCTGGCACGTTTCAGTTATGGTCATGCAGAGCTGTGTGTATTACTGATAAACTGAGATTAGTGCAATTACTGATTCTGCACTGAGTTAAGCAAGAGATAATAATTCTGGTGCAATTTGAGGGGCCGCTGAATAAAAATGCCATAAGGCAGCAAGGGAATCATAAAAAGAATTTATCCTAACCACAGCGTGGCGCAGACGAGGTACAGTCAAAACTGTATGAGGGAAAGGAAGGTCTTAATGAACTGCCATTTTCTGCCAACAAATTTGGCTGCAAGAAGTGAGATAATAAATTAATGACGCATGCATGAGTTATGATTACAGCGTAATTCGGTTGTGTGGAACGAAACGCAACTCTCGCGCATGTTAATTGTATGTTATTAATGTTTACAAAAGCTCGCGTGGCACGCTGGCCATTTTCATTTGCCTCGTACAACCATATCCACGTAAAAGTATCATAAAATAAATACAATGGACTTGTATGTATATAATTTACGTGCTTGTTCATTCTTCCTCCATATCACTAGCACCCTATTCCTTCTCTCTCTCTCTCTCTCTCTCTTTCATATGCATACACACTCACTAACACACTCGCGAACACCACTGTCACCCGAACAGTGTTGATTTTTACATGGCAGGTTTACTCAAACGTATCATCTCCGACTGTAAAACATACAATGTTGTTAAAACAAATACCGGCCACTGTGACCGAGCGGTTCTGGGCGCTTCAGTCCGGAACCGCGCTGCTACTGCTGCTGGTGCTGCTGTCGCAGGTTCGAATCCTGCCCCGGGTCAGGTTTAAGTAGTTCTAAGTCTAGGGAACTGAGGACCTCAGATGTTAAGTCCCTCAGTGCTTAGGTCCATTTGTTAAAACAAATATATACCTTCGTAGCTGTCGAAACATCATCACAATGTGATCTTAACACAAAAAGAAAAATGTCGTATGATTTATTACTACCGCTTGAGTATTTAGTTTTTTTCATTAGTTTGAATTACAACTTATCACTCCTTTTAAAGTAAGCCACATCAGCTAAATCGAGAAGCGCAACACATTTATAGTTCAATATAGACTTACGTAGCGTAACTTAAACCTGAAGTTTAAGAAATAAGATTTCTAGTAGAAAGGTGAGTGTTTTCAAGTATGTATCCTCGTAGGATGTTTATATAGGAAGAAACTATAGAATTTGATGAGTGTGAACATCTGCTTCTGCTACCAAAAGCTGTTTACCAGACGATATTGTGGTACTGTACGTGACAAAATATCCATTGACTTCCCTTGCAGAAAGGGGGAGGACATGGAAAATATTGTGAGAGAGATTATTTGCACAGTAAAGCTTCTCTGTTATTAACACACAAATTTCGGGTAGAACGGGAAACACTGTTTTCATTATCTTCCTTTCTAAATGTTTTAGTAATATCTGGAAATAAATCTTGTCTGTGTATTGCTAAAAGCCATGACTGATAGACCTTTTACCAAAAACATTCTGTTTGTTCATATGGAATATTATCTCTTACGTCGAAATATTTCGAATAAAACCACATGAACGAAATGTTCCTATGAAGGAACATGATGCGCGCTGCATGTCGGTGTGTAGTTATCTGATAGTCGCCATTTCAGATCTCACGCTGTTCGCAAGATACGCGCCCGATCCCCTAGTTGGCCTTCACCTACTTCGCACAACAGTTTTTCTCCCATTCCAAGTGTTTCAGCAGTTTCCATAATATTACTAATTTTATTTATTATGATTTTGCCGTCATATACTCTTGCTACCACCGTAGACTGGTATGTATGACCACGTATGTGTCGTAATATTTCGACGACATGTCCTTGTGCGAATCGGATATTTAACGAATTTTTTCAGCTTTTCACTTGATAGTGGCCGTACAGCGGAAAACTCGATAACGTGGAATATATGAATACTAAAGAACTTTCCATCAAATGGCGCTTATTTCTTTCAAAAAGTACCTTATGTTATGACTGTGGTGCTGAACGAAAAAGAATCATTAGCCGTGTAGGAGATTGCAAGTGGTTTTGTTTTATGGGTTGGCACAGCTACGATACTGCACGGTTCAATCAGATCAATATGACCACCACCTATGTTGGACATCACCGTGCAGTGATCACTCACAGTTGGTGTGTTTCAGTGTTAGCATTGAAGGGTATGTAAGGCGTGACGGGGCGACGCGGAAAACAGTGCAGTCGTTGCGTAATGCGGAAACGGCGCGATTTATCTGACTTCCAAAAGGGCGTGGTCATTGGCTGTCGGGCTAAGGGTGGAAGCATTTCCTAAACGGCTAAGTTTGTAAACTGCAACCGTACTTGAAGTATACCGCCATGTCAGATAGGCGCTATCCAAACAAGCGTCGAGGCAACTGTGATGCACAATTGGCCACAGGCGACAGAGGTGAGCGACGGCCCAGGAGATGTCCACGGACAATGGACTTGGAAGTGTTAAGCAACTGACTGCCCAGATAAACCAAGGAGCAACCACTTGTGTCTCCTCAACGACTGTTCAGCGAACGTTGCTGTGTATGGGCCTCCGCACTAGACGCCTGGTTCATGAATCCACGCGTATTGCTGTTTAGTGACGATGAAGGCTGGAATTTGCACGCCAGCGCCCCAACCGGACGTTCACTGAGTGACGACATGGTGACCTTCTCAGATAATTCACGTTTCATGCTGCGTAGGACGGATGTCGTTGGCGTGCACAGAGTGAATCGTCAGAAAGTAAACACCCAACAACAAAAGACGGATGAGTCCGTGCCAGAGAAGAGAGCTTTATAGTCTGGGGAATGTTTACGTGGCATTCCCTGGGCGAGCTTGTGGTTCTGCAAGCCCACTACGGATCAGCACAGGTATGCATCTCTCTTCCTGGCGAGAATATTTTTCCTCTGCACGATGGCATCTACCAGCAAGACAATGCAACATATTACACTGCTCGCTATGGGCGTCTATGACTGTGTGAGCACCAGGATGAGATTACTATAAACGGCTGGCCACCAGACTCCCGCGATATAAATCCGACCGTGAATCTGTGAAACCAAATCGATCGTCCTGTTGGCGCCATGGATCTCAAGCGAGAAACGTATAGCAGGTAGCTACGACACCGGAGTCGGCATGGCTCCACCTTCCTGTCAGTACCTTCCGGAACCACCCTGACTCTCTTACTGCACGTCATGCAGCGTTCCCCGCCGGCCAGAGGTTGTTATGCAGGTTTCCGACAGGTGGTCACATTAATGCGACTGGTCAGTGTAGACAAGCGAAGTGTTACGTTACGACTGTGATGAGATGACTTGATCTCCGGTGTGAGTAACTGGGGTGGACCGTGGGCGCCCGCAAGGGTTCGGGTCAGTTTCAACAGCTGCCTCGTGAGAACTGGTTTAGTTTACGAATACGAAAAAGAAAGTGTAACGGCAGGGCTTGGATGTTTATGATCTCAAATAGTGGGAAAATATCACCAAAATGGCCTGAAAAATTATAAAATCACGTAAAAATGACATGGAAAACATGAAAAGTGAATTATAAAATGAACTATATTAACGAAAAACATCATAGGAGGCAGGTACTGAAATTACAAAAAATTATAATTTAAAAAGATATGCTTTTCATTGCGCAAACTCATTCTTTGAAGACGTGGACAACAATCTTAAAATAATTACATGAAGTGATTCTCGAAAGTAAGGGAACGTTTGTTGTTGGAGATACACTTGTTGTTAGAAAATGTTTCATCATTTGTGGAAACAGGAGAGGTGAAATGTATTCGTAATTGCAAATACGATTAGACATCAGCGGCACAATTTATGAGTAGCAAATAAACATTGGTGCCGAATCGGGATTCAAACCCGGATATCCCGCTCTATGCGAGCGGTCGCCTTAACCACTGAGGCTATTCAACCACGCCTCGTGTATCCGCGAAAACCCCTCGTCCTGATTTTGCGCAGTCGTTGTAATTTCAGGACCAGGGTAGGTTTATTTATTATTGTTGTGACCTACCTAGGCATTTAATACCATTTTACAGCGCACACTGTAAGATTTAACACCTGGAGTCCGTTTTTTGATATTTCCCTATGGTTTAAAAAAACTAATCCAAAAAATCAACACTGGATGTTTCGCAAATGGGCATTAAATTTGATACAATATCGGTGTAAAATATCGATATTTCTATTTCAATATGCATACGTCGTACAAATTAACAACAGTGATATAACAATGTAAATATGCTGAAGAACCATAAATTTATTTGCGACATGTGCATTGTTCATTCTTGCCAGCGTTAAAATAATGAACTGCTGTGTCATGAAGTGACGTTGTATGCAGACATGTAAGCAGTGAAGTAAATTCTTCATAATCATGTCGTCTTAGAACTATTAATTGAAGTACGATGCCTATGTGACAAAGATGCAAATTTTAATTTGCATTTCTGTAGGCAGAATATTCGTAATTGTAATGCTCAAAAGGAAAGAAAGAAACTCCGGCGAATCTAATAAGCTATAACAAAATGAGATGACTGAATGACGAAACTACTACATGTGTACGCGGTCACAGTAAGAAAGCCAGAGACAACGTGCCTTAAGACCAAAGAAGCCGAGATCACAGCCCGGTGAGGATTAATCCATAGTGTATGAAGATGGTATCTGTTCTTTCGGACATGTCCGAAACAACAGATACCATCTTCATATACTTATGGCTAACTGGCCATTGACCTCCTTCTTCTGTGCTGGATGCATACGCATTGCCCGAACTCTTACGGGACTCTGTAAGACTGTCTGCCGCGAGTAATGAGTGTAATGGGCAGGGACACTACGAATGTAGTGTGTGGACAATAATTTGGGAATGTGGGTCTTCATGGGGAGCGTGCAAGGGATAAATCCCTGCAGTCGAACTATCCTCCGTGCCCTCGGTGGCTCAGATGCATACGGCGTCTGCCATGTAAGCAGGACATCCCGAGTTCGAGTCCCAGTCGGAGCATACATTTTCAACTGTCCGCGTTGATGTATATCAACTTCTGTGGACAGCTTAGGGTCTTAATTTAATTATCATTTAATCCATGGTGAATGTTCCGTCTTGAAAATGTTGTCTATTTAGCGAACAGAAAAGTGTCTCTCCCAGTTCCCACGTCACTAGGTACTCACATATTCATAAACCCTAAGTGACTATTGATGTGACAAAGCACCTGTACGACAAAACACACGCCACGAAATCTTACTCCTTCAAAATACATATAATGGTCAACAACTTTCAGACGCTAATCAAAGTAGCATAACGTGTTATACTTCTTTTCGTTTGCTGAAGGGGTGTTCAAGAGTATTGCTCGCGTGTTTGGGATGCCCAGCAGGCTTCATTACATGAAGATATCGAAGCAGTTCACAGTCGGATGCTAGATTTCTTACGGGTCGGTTCGATCATCACAGAAGTATTACACAGATGCTTCCAGGAATCTTTTCGAGGAGCGCTACTGATAATATCTGTATAATCGGCATTTGATGCTGACTCAAGAACGATTCTACTGCTGCCAACATACACTTCACGCAAGGACCATATGCCTACTTTTATTGGTAACTGCTTTTTTAACATTCAGAAAGGAATGGTGTGGTCAGGAGATGTGACGGGCTAGGACCATCGTTACAGTGAAGTCAATGAATGTAGCAGTGATTATGAACTCAACTTCAACTGCAACAATTACCGTACATGCTAGTTAAACAGATGGCATGTTGTTTTTACGAAATTGTTTTCAAAATAATGATTATAACGTAAATAATAGCTTTTAACTATTTGTGTATCTTTCGTCATTGGCGATGAACGAAATTTTTAAAATCGTGTCACAATCATTAATTTTGTTCACTATGGGTGGTATTGCGTACCAATAAAGAATCACCGTTGAGGATTAATATATTCGATTATAATCATTGTTATTGTTATTATCAGAATCAGCAGCAGTAGTTACAGTAGCAATAGAAGTAGTTGTACTGTCAGTGTTAATTTTATTACTACTCAGTAGGAACTATTTATTCATCAATTCAAATCTTTCTTACCTTTATTAATAAAATTTTATTACTACTCGTGATGCAAAATTTATTGTTATTTCTTAGGCTACTATGATGTAAAAAGTACTGTATGTGCGCAACCTTGTTTCGATGTGAGGGGTGAAGGCATTAATCTAGTAAGGTCAAGTAAAGAAATAATATAAAAGTAATTAATGTATAAAGAGTACGTTTCTATTGGCTATCTGTCATTACATCCATGGTTAGTTTTCTAAAGCAATTAAGAATGTATTTTGGAAATGCTTTTCAGACCACGTGTATCGTACAGCATTCATTATAGAGCATTCATAAACAATCCTTTCACTAGATTCCAAAAGTTTCGCGAATCTGCAAAAATGATATCAATTCCGAATGACATGAAAAAGCAGTTAAGAAGTCAAGTAATTTTGAATATAACGATAAGCAAAACGGTAGAAGAACTCGTTAACGGGAATCTCACCAATTTAGTACAAACTGCCGTGCGGTTCTAAGCGCTTCAGTTTGGAACCGCGTGACTGCTACGGTCGCAGGTTCGAATCCTGCCTCGTGCATGGATGTGTGTGATGTCCTTAGGTTAGTTAGGTTTAAGTAGTTCTAAGTTCTAGGGGACTGATGACCTCCGAAGTTAAGTCCCATAGTGCTCAGAGCCACTTAGTACAAACTAATGGCGCTAACTTGAAATCATTGTTTGGTGCATTGCGTGGCAGTCCTATACGAGGAGAAACAAATTCACATGCAGTTTTTGAATATTCACTGAAATTTAGCGTTTACTAAATTGACGAAACATTGCGGAAACTTTTTGATAGTGCTCCTAAAATTACCACGAATACTTCTCATACAAGGGAAACCATTTAGACTGAAACGAACTGTATAGATTTGTGCTGTGAATTATCCTGCATGTTGTGCATTAGTGAGAACACGATTTAGTTCTTACAAAAGCGAAAATGGAAATCAATGTTATGGCTTGTATTAGTGGTTCAAGAGCGAAAGGTGTGGCACATGTCAACCGTACGAAATATGTAACGGCAGGAAAAAAGTTAACTGAGAGATAGGGCCTATCATGCGATCAACAGAAAATAACATAAATGGCGGGAATACGTAAAATATGGGATTGTGAAGAGAGGTTTTACTCTAATTATCCTGCTACCTTGCTAATGTTTATATTACTAACATTCTTGTTGCATTTAAAACATAACAGGAGAAAATGATGAGCAGATAAGAATGCGTTCAAAATTTCTAAATCACATGTGTGGAAAAATTTTTTCGGTCCACTGACATGAAAACCTGTGGTCACCCATTGGGGGACATACTACAGTTTTCGTAAAATTAGATAACGTGATGGAAACTGAATACAAATTTTACGAACGTGTTAATTCACGGAACTTAAAACCACGAAGTAGGATTTCGTGGTAGCAGGGGTCACTAGGCGGGTCGGAAATGGGAAGGCAGAACGAAACAGAGCATCAGAGAGAAAGCAGCGCCGAGCGCCGTGTTAGCAAGTTGCTGTCCTCATTATTTAAGAGACGTGGAGGGCTACGCATGAGTTTGCTGGGTTTGAGTTGTCGAAAGAGCGAGATGGAAAATGTGGGAAATAGAGAAAAAGATGGAGGAGGTAGAGGAGTTGGAGTGATGGGCGGTTTCTGGTGGAGTAGTGCCACGAGATGGGTGGAGTGCGTTGGGCAGCCGCGAGCGTCAGCACTCTGGATCTATGCACATCTGCTCCTACGGTGACAGACACGCCATCTGTCAGCCGCACACGGAGCCGCTGTGATTCATATGAATATCGGCCACCCTGACCACGACATATTAGCATAACAATCTAGTTTTATGACGTCATTTCGCGAGTCCGACGGATCCCGCGGTTCGTCAGTGCGATTTGTGCAGTTCAGCTAGGCGCGCGTAAATCGCCAGCGGAACTCGTTTCCGAAACAAATCTATTTATTGAAATTTGGTTGGTCTCTGTCCGTTGCGAGTTATTAGGCCATAAATTTTGAGCCAATATATAAAAAAGGCAACACACACACACACACACACACACACACACAATCATCCTAGTTCTTTCCGATCTTCCCCATTCATTGTCGCATCTTAGCATGATAAAACGGCTGAATTTTACATACTAAATTCTCGTTTTGCGGAGAACCTTACGGTGTCAATTGGCTGGTGGCCAAACCACGTGGTGACAGCAACTATCACATCCACTAAGCCGCTGGATTATTGGCATTATTTTGGAGGACTATAGAGTTTAATTGCATAATTGTGGACAAATATAATTAGTTGAAGAAAGTGGAAATCCTAAATAGCTGCACGTATCTAATCGAGAAGCTCAAAAGACATCAACTGTTATGGGATCTAACATATGTATATGTTTAACGTTGCATAACTGCTGCTGCTAGTATTGCACGCATTATCATCTCCTGTACGGGAAAGCAAACTAAGTTCCTCGTCGAGTCCACCATGAAGCATAACAATTCAAAAACGACAACACAAATTATACCATTTACACGATTTAACCTTAGGTACAATTCTGGATGTACACGTTGCTCCCATCTATGATGGTGAGATTCGACTTGCGGAACGGTATCCGATCGGAAAATGAACTGTTTGATCCACGATTAAACGAAATCTAATGAAATGTGGGCCTTCCGAAGCGGTATACTCTCACGATACTAAAATTATTGAGGTGATAAAAATAATTGAGAACCTTTCTTGTGGAGGACGTTAGAAATGAAACGTGGAATTAAAGTAATAAATAAACACATGTTAAGACAGATGGAGAGAAAATAGTATTTGACAGCACTAATAGTAAGAGAGACATTGGTTGAGATCCAGGACGTGTCTGTTAATGGATAAGCAACAGGAGGCAGAGGTACAGGGGAAGGCACATTAATTATACAACAAATGCCACTGAAAATGTTAGAAACAGTAGGCGTGAAGACCCAAATAAATTGACGCAGGCCAGAAGAAGCTACTGAAAGATGTGAAAATAATCTTGAAATATGGGAAAGAGCGAAAAATAAGAGATGCACTTCCACACAAAACTCGCATTTTACATCCTCTTCACTTACGTTACTGAAATTTATTTTTTTGTTGGAAAATAGTATAGATACCATTACGTCGTTGATGTTATAACATCAACAGTTCATGTACAAAACTATGACATGTTACCTTCCACTACGGCTTACGTTTGTCGCCTACTCGTAAATGATGGAAAGCACTTGGCTGTTTGCGAGTGAACTTTGTTTCTTCAATATTCCACGAGAAATATAACGGCAAAAAGGTCATTCCACAAAAGGTCATTCCACTCCTTCAGTTTAGAATAGCATTTGTGGCAGTCACAGTGTAAATACTTAAATAAATCGCTGAGAATTATACTGGTATCCTGTATTATGATCATTACGTAGCTATCGAATCTCCTTTTGAACCCAGAGCTACGTTCTTCCAGCGGAATATCCATCACATTCTGCAGTTCCAAAGTTCACAGCGTTTGTGTTGTTCTCTAATGTGTCGTTTTCGACCGTGATTGGCTTCTTCAATTGCTGCAGTAATAGTCAATAGAGCGATTAAAATCCATACGCTGCCACTAGCAACGAATCTCTATCAGTTCATGTGTTCGAGCTGTACAAGATCAACAAGCTGTGAGCTTCAGTTATTGCTATGATGTATAAATTAGTAGTGTCTTCAAAAAGAACATTACATTCCCTTCCTACTACTTCTTCTTCTTTCCGACGTAATCATTTTTGATTCGGCTACCATTCGTGTAACTTTCATTGTTAAGGTTCAGGACATACTGAATGAAAATATAGGCTCTATTTATGGACTGTAAAGACGTCTAGGCTACTAACTTATTACATCAGGGCGCCATATTTCGGAATGAAATATATGATTCGATGCCTGAAATCGTAAATATGTAAGACAATGTTTTGTTATGTACCAAACTGCACCAGCCGAAATGATTGTTTTCTGTACAAAACTGCGTGGCTGACTTCAGAATACCGTATTGTATTGAAACGTTTTGTTAAATTCAATCTACGTGTTTCAAGAAACGTAATTTCTTTAAGTATATTCTCAGCTGAGTTTTGTCACACAAAACACAAAGTTATTTTCCAGTTGCCTCCACCATTGTATCGTGAAAATTTCTTTGCACATCAAAACGGACCAAAATATCGTTAGTATTGAACGAAGCGATGGAACTAATATGTATTTTAGAATATCAAAAGAAGTGACATGGCCAGTCTAAAACAATGAACTGTGTAAACGCAATGTACAGAGCAGAAAATTAGAGCACAAACACCTCCATTAATATGTACCGCTTGCCGAAAGTACTTGCACTATGACATGAGAAGTATTCTCGTGCGTAGGTCCACCCGAAAGTTTCTCTAAAACTGTGCCCACTAATGAAGCCTTGCAGCTAGTAACCGGTTGTCGTAAATATTTAATACCTGAAAAGTTTTGGAACAGACATAGATGAATGATAATAATTTTTTAATTACGAATTTCTGCTGGTTTAGCATTGATCTATGTTCGTGAGGACTCAAGAAAGTAAGTCCCACGCGAAGACCGTTACGCAAAATGATTGGGCCATTGAAAGAAGAGAGTACAGACTTTCGCTTCATTCCGGATAATAGATGCTTCACAATGTGCAAGTGTAACTTCGTGGCAACTGGAAAAGTTTATGTACACTGGACAGTACGATTTTCGTCGGCATACCGTATAAACTGGATTCACCGTGTGATTCAAAAATGGTTCAAATGGCTCTGACCACTATGGGACTTAACTTCTGAGGTCATCAGTCCCCTAGAACTTAGAACTACTTAAACCTAACTAACCTAAGGACATCACACACATCCATGCCCGAGGCAGGATTCGAACCTGCGACCGTAGCGGTAGCGTGGCTCCAGACTGTAGCGTCTAGACCCGCTCGGGCACTCTGGCCGGATACACCGTGTAATTCTGGAGGTATCTGAATTAAAGGAAGTCTTTTCTGAAAGTGTTTGTATGGAGTGTAGCCATGTATGGAAGTGAAAGGTCGACGATAAATAGCTTAGACAAGAAGAGAAGAGAAGCTTTCGAAATGTGGTGCCACAGAAGAATGCTGAAGATTAGATGGGTAGGTCATACAACTAATGAGGAGGTACTGAGTAGAATTGGGAGAAGAGAAATTTGTAGCACAACTTGATTAGGAGAAGGGATCGGTTGGTAGGACACGTTCTGAGGCATCAAAGTATCACAAACTTAGTATTGGAGGGCAGAGTGGAGGGTAAAAATCGTAGAGGGAGACCAAGAGATGAATACACTAAGCAAATACAGTAGGATGTAGGTTGCAGTAGGTACTTCGAGACGAGGAAGCTTGCACAGGATAGAGCAGCATGGAAAGCTGCATCAAACCAGTCTCTGGACTGAAGATCACGACGACAACAACAACAACAACAACAACATGAATTAAATGCAATACCGCGTCCATTCGTGGTGCAATCGTTCCACAATTTGACCGAGGTCTTCCTGCCGTGGATGATGCAGAATGAAGTCTATCGCCTTTAGCCACACGTGACAGTTTCCACGCAATATTATCTGAAATATGAAAGAAAATCTGGGGAAAAGAGGCTTTATAACGATAACGACGTTCACACACTGGTTCTGGAACGACTGCGTGACCAAGAAGCAAAATTGTATCATCGAGGACTTGAACGATGGCTAGAAAGTTCCGGTAGTTGATTACAGAGCCTTGCTGTATTGAAAAATAGTGTCTGTGTCGCTCTGAAACATCCAATAAAAGTTATTTGCCCTGCCATAATAATTTGTAACTCACTTTTCGAAGTTTCCTCCTAGCAATAAATGGATACTAGAAATCCGCTTCCTCATCTACAGCTTCATCTACAGCTATACTCAGCAAGCCATTTAACGGTGTGTGGCGTAGAGTACTTGTGGTACCGCTTGCTCCTCCCTTATTGCCTGTTCACTAGCGAAAGTTGGGTGGTTAGAACAGCTGCTCTTAAACCTTCGTATGACCTCTAATGCCTTTGATATTTTCTTCCTGGTTATTTTGTGAGAAGTATGTGGGAGAAAGTAACATGTTTCTTCAAACGTACGGCCTCGCAATTTTAATAGTTAACCTCTCTTGTGTTGCACAACACTTTACTTGTGAAGTTTACGTCAGGAGATCATTGAGCATTTCCGTAAAACTCTCGCCGTAGTTAAAGGAAATCTTGCTGGACCGTGCCACTATTCGTTTGATCTACTCTATCTCTTTTATTAATCGTACCAGGTAAGGGGCACTTAACGTGTAGTATTCAGGAATCGGTCGAGCGTGTGTTCCGCTAGCTACTTCTCCTTCAAGATTCTTCCAAATAATCTCAGCCTGGCATCTGCATTTGCTGAAGCTTGTTTTATGAGGCGAGTCAAATTTGGACCTCTGTCTCCAGCAATCTGTCAGCTACAACGTAATCGAACAGCAGTTGAGCTTTTTGCCGAACGATCTACATCTACATCTACATACACTCTCCGCAGCGCACGTTACAATGCACGGCGAAAGGCGCCTTGTACGACTACTGGTGACTCCCTCGTAAATGAAGCGAAGGAATGTCTCTGTGCAATCCACAATTTCTTTTATCCGATTCTCGCGGTCTTTAAGTGAAATGTACTTTGAAAGCAGTACAGCTGTTCTCCCAATGATGCTACGCAATACAGATATCAGTCTTCTGATTCTCATTTGAATTCAGGTAGCATCTCCGTAATACTCTGCATATATGTCAGCTTTGTTTTGGACGCAAAACATTCGACCAATATTCATGAATGGGTCGCACTAGCGCCCTGTACGCAGCCTTTATAGATGAGCTACACTTTCCTTAAATTCTCTCACTAAAATGAAGCCGGGCCATTCGCTTTCTCTACCACTGACCTTAATTCCTCGCCGCGTTACACATCGCTTTGCTACGACAACAGGCAATCGACGAGGCAGTGCCAAGCAGCACAGGACTGACACTGTAGTCGAAAGTTGTAGGATTGTTTTTCGTACTCGTCTGCATCAACTTACAGTTTTCAGCATTCAGAGAAAGTTTCCATTCATCCCACCAAATAGAAACTCTGTTCAGGTAATTCTGTATCATTCTACAATCACTCAACGACGTATTTGAAGTGATTACTCTATCAATTAGGTATCTGCAGATATTAGTCTTTGAATACTGTCCCCTACTTTGATCGGAACCGAGGTTGAAATCTTCCTACACGTCTCTCAGAGGGGCGAAGATGGACTAATATATCGCCGAAACTAGTAGCCCAATAAAATAACAGTTTGGAGCTTATACGGCCTAGAGACGTTTGATCTGGCATTCGATACGAACAGCCAAGGTCCCGCAACCTTCTCTGAAAAGATAGACGTACAAAAACGACGACAAAACTTTCTCATACATTACAGCTTCATGAACAAATAGTTGCTGAATGCTTCTCACCGTATACATCAGATCACTTAGCTATACAGAAAATAACACTTCCCGGGGCCACTCTTGACGATATTCTTGTCTCTGATCAACACTCACCATCTACGACACCGTGCTAAGCTGTATTGTTTAAGCCGGCCGGAGTGGCCGAGCGGTTCTAGGCGCTACAGTCTGGAACCGCGCGACCGCTACGGTCGCAGGTTCAAATCCTGCCTCGGGCATGGATGTGTGTGATGTCGTTAGGTTAGTTAGTTTTAAGTAGTTCTAAGTTCTAGGGGACTACTAATCTCAGAAGTTAAGTCCCATAATGCTCAGAGCCATTTGAACAATTTTTTGTATTGTTTAGCATGTCTGCGAGACGCTCGCGTAACTTGGAACCCGTTCCATATCCTCTGGCCTTTGTTAATTGTCTGCAGTGGACCACTGCGTCATATACATACATGTGGCCGTTCATCTATGGGTCGGCAGATATCGTGCGAGAAAATGGCAAGGTGTGTTTCATGCGAGCGATGACTTGTAAATCCAATCTGATACGTTGACACAAACTTTTCAACCTCAAGGAAATTTATTATAAACCAACTTACAAAATGCCCAATTATTCTGCAGCAAACCGATGTTAAAGCTAGCTGAAGATGAACAGATAGAGAAAGTGTATGAGGATATTGAAAGGGTAATGCAGTATGTAAAGGGGGACGAAAATCTAATAGTCGTGGGCGACTGGAATGCAGTTGTAGGGGAAGGAGTAGAAGAAAAGGTTACAGGAGAATATGGGCTTGGGACTAGGAATGAAAGAGGAGAAAGACTAATTGAGTTCTGTAACAAGTTTCAGCTAGTAATAGCGAATACCCTGTTCAAGAATCACAAGAGGAGAGGTATACTTGGAAAAGGCCGGGAGATACGGGAAGATTTCAATTAGATTACGTCATGGTCAGACAGAGATTCCGAAATCAGATACTGGATTGTAAGGTGTACCCAGGAGCAGATATAGACTCAGATCACAATATAGTAGTGATGAAGACTAGGCTGAAGTTCAAGACATTAGTCAGGAAGAATCAATACGCAAAGAAGTGGGATACGGAAGTACAAAGGAATGACGAGATACGTTTGAAGTTCTCTAACGCTATGGATACAGCAATAAGGAATAGCGCAGTAGGCAGTACAGTTGAAGAGGAATGGACATCTCTAAAAAGGGCTATCACAGAAGTTGGGAAGGAAAACATAGGTACAAAGAAGGTAGCTGCGAAGAAACCATGAGTAACAGAAGAAATACTTCAGCTTATTGATGAAAGGAGGAAGTACAAACATGTTCCGGGAAAATCAGGAATACAGAAATACAAGTAGCTGAGGAATGAAATAAATAGGAAGTGCAGGGAAGCTAAGACGAAATGGATGCAGGAAAAATGTGAAGACATCGAAAAAGATATGATTGTCGGAAGGACAGACTCAGCATACAGGAAAGTCAAAACAATCTTTGGTGACATTAAAAGCAATGGTGGTAACATTAAGATTGCAACGGGAATTCCACTGTAAAATGCAGAGGAGAGATCAGATAGGTGGAAAGAATACATTGAAAGCCTCTGTGAGGGTGAAGATTTGTCTGATGTGATAGAAGAAGAAACAGGAGTCGATTTAGAAGAGATAGGGGATCCAGTATTAGAATCGGAATTTAAAAGAGCTTTGGAGGACTTAGGGTCAAATAAGGCAGAAGGGATAGATAACATTCCATCAGAATTTCTAAAATCATTGGGGGAAGTGCCAACAAAACGACTATTCACGTTGGTGTGTAGAATATATGAGTCTGGCGATATACCATCTGACTTTCGGAAAAGCATCATCCACACAATTCCGAAGACGGCACGAGCTGACAAGTGCGAGAATTACCGCACAATCAGCTTAACAGCTCATGCATCGAAGCTGCTTACAAGAATAATATACAGAAGAATGTAAAAGAAAATTGAGAATGCGCTAGGTGACGATCAGTTTGGCTTTAAGAAAAGTAATGGGACGAGAGAGGCAATTCTGACGTTACGGCTAATAATAGAAGCAAGGCTAAAGAAAATTCAAGACACTTTCATAGGATTTGTCGACCTGGAAAAAGTGTTTGACAATATAAAATGGTGCAACCTGTTCGAGATTCTGAAAAAAGTAGGGGTAAGCTATAGGGAGAGACGGGTCATATACAATATGTACAACAACCAAGAGGGAATAATAGGAGTGGACGATCAAGAACGAAGTGCTCGTATTAAGAAGGGTGTAAGACAAGGCTGTAGCCTTTCGCCCCTACTCTTCAATCTGTACATCGAGGAAGCAATGATCGAAATAAAAGAAAGGTTCAGGAGTGGAATTAAAGTACATGGTGAAAGGATATCAATGATACGATTCGCTGATGACATTGCTATTTTGAGTGAAAGTGAAGAAGAATTAAATGATCTACTGAACGGAATGAACAGTGTAATGAGTACACAGTATGGTTTGAGAGTAAATCGGAGAAAGACGAAGGTAATGAGAAGTAGTAGAAATGAGAACAGCGAGAAACTTAACATCAGGATTGATGGTCACGAAGTCAGTGAAGTGAAGGAATTCTGCTACCTAGGCAGTAAAATAACCAATGACGGACGGAGCAAGGAGGACATCAAAAGCAGACTCGCTATGGCAAAAAAGGCATTTCTGGCCAAGAGAAGTCTACTAATATCAAATACCGGCCTTAATTTGAGGAAGAAATTTCTGAGGATGTACGTCTGTAGTACAGCATTGTATGGTAGTGAAACATGGACTGTGGGAAAACCGGAACAGAAGAGAATCGAAGCATTTGAGATGTGGTGCTATAGACGAATGTCGAAAATTAGGTGGACTGATAAGGAATGAGGAGGTTCTACGCAGAATCGGAGAGGAAAGGAATATGTGGAAAACACTGATAAGGAGGAGGGACAGGATGATAGGACATCTGCTAAGTCATGAGGGAATGACTTCCATGGTACTAGAGGGGGCTGTAGAAAGCAAAAACTGTAGAGGAAGACAGAGATTGGAATACGTCAAGCAAATAATTGAGGACGTAGGTTGCAAGTGCTACTCTGAGATGACGAGGTTAGCACAGAAAAGGAAATCGTGGCGGGCCGCGTCAAACCAGTCAGTAGACTGATGACCAAAAAAGAATTTTTGCTTCTTTAAGATGCCGATGTTCTTGGCCCATCCTTGATTTCCAAGGGCTCTTCTTAGAACCCAGAATGCAACACTCTCTGTCTCGTCGATATTTTTCGTATTTTATTATTAAACCACGATGGGTCTTGTCCTTAATCCATTTACTATGGACATACTTCACAGAGCGCGGTCTAAAATGTGTGTCCATAACTAAAATAGATCCGATACGATATTGCAGTGCCTGTTTCATGCCGAATTGCGATCCAATAGTCCTTCGGACATGCACTGCGGCGACTACATTAATTGTGTTAGTTGTTGCTAATATGGACAACTATCAGTTGTATAATGTAATGACGACAGTGAAAATTTATTCCGGACCAGGATTCGAACTCAGTTTCCATCTTACTGCGAGCGGTCGCTTTACTGTTTAGCTATCCGCCCACGACTCACAGCCAGAACCAAACTTCCGTATGTCGCCAACCATATGTCTACAACCCGTAGTTGTACATGCATTAGGTATATTCCCATACAAGGTCGACATTTTAATTGAAAGTTTCTTGCCCAGTACCGGCGGGCATATACGTAATGAATGTACAAGTACAGGCTGTAGACACATGGTTGACGACTTACAGAAATTTGGGTCTAGTAGTGAGCCGTGCTCAGATAGTACATTCCCCCTTCGCACGCCGGGCGAATAGGTTCCGCCCGTTCCCGCCTCTATAGTTGCGCTGCGGGAGCTTCCTTGTTTGTCCTCAGTATCGTGTGAACGTTGTGAGCCTCACATCGCTGTTTGTCTCTCGGCGTCTCGTGTTTGTGATTCCATTTTTCCGCGACGTTGTCTTGCGCCGTGATGTCGTCAGTGGCTCCCAGGAACATTACACGCACAGGTACCGTCAGTTTTAGCTTTCACAAGTCCACGCGTCATGTACAGCCGAGTTAATTACTTGTAGATATGATCAAGGTCACTTCAGGGCAGCTTTACACGGGTTACTTCGATTCTGAATCGTGTGTGTTTTATGTCAAGTTTACAGACCCACTTTAGGTTGACAGGCTCCTTTTGCGGCACAGGCACCAAGCCCCTTTCACTTATCGCGTGGCTTTAATAACATGGCTATTCTGGTGAAGGTGGAGGTAGAATATACGAATGCTAGGGTGTTTAAACTTCCGCCCGAAGTTGGTGACAGTTTCCTAAAGACAGTCCTGCTTCCGTTTGGGAATATCCGGACTATTACGGCGGGAGCGCTGGTTCACTTAGCATCGTTTACAAGTTTATAGCGGAGTTCGATCCATGGTCATAGTGCTCAAACGGAATAGCCCTCTCATTTTCAGGTGTGTTAATACCGGGTACATATAATTCACACAGGACACGAAGGGAACTGTTTTATATGTAACGAGAGTAAACACTTCCGTACAAATTGCCCAATTCAAGTCAGGTATTAACATCGATATTAAAATCAACTTACGAAAGTTAAAAGCTAACTTTAGCCGATATGATTCTCAAAATGACGGCAATTTTTCCTAACCACGCTTCCGAATGGCAAGGAGATGCCCCTAGCGCATTTCCGCCGGTAGCCTTGCATAAGGACTGCACCACTGCAGCTTCCGCGTCGCCTCCAACTTCGCTTCAAAACAACCGTAGACGAACCGAGCATGCTGAGGAGTCAGACCATTCCTCATTGGTTCTCCGATCTACTCAAAACATTCCATTGGAAGAGGCCTCTCCACTCCCTGAGTTTAGAATGGATCATAACATGTCAGCTGCTGTTCGAGATTCGAAAGCGTCCAGCACAACCTCCGATCTGACTCCCGAGACCACCTCTTCGGAATCACATGAGGACATACCTGTTCCTGAACTCCGTACTGTATCTGCGGACTTGCCACACATCCCTGAGTATGTACAGTATTTCCACCCTTCTTCAGCCCCCCCCCCCCACACTCCCCTCTCAGATCGGGAAAGCATGCCACAAGCTGCTGTTGATCAGAAAGAGATCGGCCTGAGTTTGCCAATGGCATATGTGATGACGGTAAAACATATACTTTCAATTTCCGTTTCCGTTGTCTCCCAGGAGCCGCATCGCGCACCTGTGGAAGATTGGGGTGTATCATCTGTAACTGTGCTGTATTTCCGCAGGAAACCCCTCACGTTGCCACATGTGGCAATCGGCTTCCCGCACAGCCGCAACAAACAACGTCTTCAACCTTGGCGCTCGGCATCGCGAAGAAAGAAAAAACACAAAGAGGGTGGAAGAGAGGGTTCCACCACTTTATATTCATATTCATCCGTTCGCTCTGACCTGGCTTGTTAACAGTCATTTGCAAGTAATCAGCAGCATAGTTTTGGTAATCAGTTGGTTGAGGCTTATACCTTTGTTACCGTGAATGTGAACAGAATTAGTTCCGAGCTTAGAAGTGCGGTGCTGTGGCAATTTATTTACGATTCAGGTGCCGACGTGAAATTTTTGCAAGACCTGTTACTTGAAATTTTTTCTGTTCCCATTTTTTATACTTCCTTTAATGTGGCTCTTGAACTTACGAAAGTTAAAAGCTAACTTTAGCTGATATGATTCTCAAAATGACGGCAATTTTTCCTAACCACGCTTCCGAATGGCAAGGAGATGCCCCTAGCGCATTTCCGCCGGTAGCCTTGCATAAGGCGTTATTTTACAGAGTGGGAATACCACTGACTGTTTTCTAAGTTCTTGATAATGGCGGAGGAATAGCTACGCTTTTGTGACTTTACTTTAATTCTTCCTTATGCCCCTTCAAGATCTGTTCTTTCCACAGATAGTGCCCGTTTTTACAAAGAGGATTTAGCTTACTCATTTCGTGAACTCCGTAGAAACTTCATACCGACGGTCACATACTGACATCCCAAAGTGTCAGTTCCACAGCGATCTACAATTACTTTACTGACTTTAATGATTACCCTGCTACTGATACGGTTGTTCCTGATGGATTTACTCCTCTCCTTGATTGCGTAGTTACTCCCCACATTAAATGACCACATTCTAAGTAACTTCCCGTTTGAAGATGTATATCGCCTTATTGTTGATTCGCCATCGCAGGAATCGCCGGGACTCGACGGTATTCTAAAGAAATTTTATGTACATTTTTGGCCTCTTATAGGTGATACCATTACGTCATTTGTAAATGAGGTGATCCAGGGGAGTTTTATTCCTGACCCCATCATGGTTGATAAAATCCTTCTAATTCCGAAGACAACCGGACGTCGAGACATAAATTCCACCCGATCGCAATACTTAATGTCGATCACAAAACTGTTCCCGGGTGGTTAATAGGCGATTGTCTATACTGCTTCAGAAAATTCTTGCTGCCCACCAAATCTTTCGTAGTCGAATGACGCGACGTTGAATCGGTGGCTGTAGCAACTTCTGTCTCTTGAGGCTTGCTTTTTATTGATTTTATTACGTCATTTGGCCGGGTCAGTCAGGATTTCTTGATGCAAGTGCTTAAGGCGACCGGTCTCAGTCATACTGAGTGTCAGGAATTATCCAATCTTTTTATTGATATTCACGCATTTGTCGTTGTGAATGGACAACTTACTCCCCGGATGACCAATCGACGAGGCTTACCGTATGGGAGCCCTCTTTCCATGTGGATTTCTGCCTTGTCATTAGAACCTCTGCCTTGCCCCGTGTTGCTGATCAGTTAAGCGGCTGGAAGATACTAGAAGAAACCTTCTCGGAACGAGCGTTCGCAGATGATGATATTATATTGCGACGTCATGTCGACGGCACATCCTTGCCCAACGATATACTGGATTCGATTTGTTCTCTATCTGGGGCCCGCATTAATGAACGGAAATGTACCCTATTACCATTTCACGATTTTCAACACATTTCCTTTCCATGGGCAACGTGTACTGCTTGCCACAGATCGTTGGGAATTACCGTGGATCGCTGTGCGATGAAAATGGCTGCTCTCAATTGGCGGGAGGTGGCCAATCGAGCTCAAGGGGCAGTTCGTGAATACTACCGTCGTCCCTTAGTCTTCTTCACGAAGTGTTGTTCTTAGAGTCCTATATTTTCAACAAAGTCTGCTATGCTGCATAAATAATCCCGCTACCGGCGATGATAGCGCGAAAATTGTTGCAAATGTGCGGTTGTTTCCTCTGAAAAAGTAAAATTTTTTGGCTTCGAAATGAAGTAATTGCAAGGCCCCGTCTTCTTGGAAGGTTGGGACAACTCACTGTAAAAGTAAAGACATTAGTACTGTTTATGCGACATACCGTTTTAACAAGTACTCGAGCAACTCGTTGTATTACATACCTCTTAAATACGTGTCTTCGACCGAACAATCTGACTCAGCCTACCGATGTTGGCCGGATCAACTCTAAATTGCGGTACGTACATGAATTTTATATTATAAGAAGTTTTCTTGGAGCTCACATTTTATAAGTGACTCACCTTCGATCAGATCTTGCTTTCTTGCTGGGGAGTACAATCTTCCCTCTCGCCAGTTGAAATGGTCGTGCCATTAGTATCCCGGAAACAGCGTGGTTTCACGTTAGTTTTCCTATCCTCCCGCTAGAAGTCGCCTCATCGTGGCACAGGATCATTCACAGTCTGATCCCGACCAACGAACGCTTCTATCACGTTGGTCTTAGTCCGATTGGTCTTTGCGAAACATGTCATCAACCTGATACATTACCACACAGGTTGGGCTATTGTGGACGAGACCACTGGCAGTGGATTCGTCGACAGCTGGCTTTCCTTACCCGATCAGCTGAAGCTGCTTCGTCGGTTGAACTTCTTCTGTGTCTAGATTTTTCCGTTTTCCCTCGTCTGCCGACTAATTCGCTCGTATAGCTCCTCCGACACCACGCCCATTATGTAGTTGAGTTCGACAACGATCCCGACCACCGCGTTTTGCGCCAATGTATGGTTAAAGATCATAGGAAGTGGCAGAGGTTCCACGTTATCGTGCTTTATTTGCAAATATGTTGCACATTGCCTTTAATCGCCAAGGAATTGGATAGCTTGATTTTTTTTTCAGCTATTCTGCAGCCTTCTCTCGTTGAGGTCTTCATAGAGAAAAATTTCTTTCCAGAATTGTGGAATTTTTGTCTATCAAGTTTTTCTTTCATAAAACAAATAACAACAAACATAAAGAAAAATGTAAGAAAAGTTGAAAATCAATACAAAAGTGAAATAAACAAACCACCCTAGTACTACATCCAATGATGGGCTAGCGCAGTGACAGGCGAACGGAGGGGGTAGTTGGAGAGACATCGTGGCTAAACCTCAGACTCCGACCTTTGCCCACCATGTCTCCACCCGGCCTGAAGCTGTGTCCGTTCATTCCTGTAGAAAGAAGAGAAAAAAGACGCTGTGGTTAACGCCTTAAAAAACTGTAATGCGCATGTTTGGAAAACAAAAGTAGTGCAATGGACAGTACGTCTGCCTTCTGTTCAAGAGGTTGTGGGTTCAAGTCTTAACAGGTGCTGTATCATTTTTATTATTTTCAAATGTTTATCGAAATGACTTTGATCGCTATTACACAACCACTAGAAACAGATTATTCTACTTTTGCCTTTTAGACAATACATCAGCATTTTCGAACGTTCAAATGTTAAACGATGGATAAATAAAAATAATTAAAGCATTCCAAACGAAAAAAGAAAGTCAGGAACAAAAATTTGACCTATATAAAAAATTTAACGCGATGTTTTCAACAACCATTAATCTATATGTAATGGTTGAAGACATAGCTCTGCTGGAAAAAAATACATAAATACAAAATAGCCTTGTTGTAAGACGACTGCTCGTGATAAGAGGGAATTCCGCGTTCGAATCCCGGTCCGGCACAAATTTTCATTGCTGTCATTTTATTATACAGCTGATGGTTGTTCATATTCAGTACTGCGAATACATTTCATGTACAAAATAGATTAGATCCGTTAATTGCCAAAGTAGGCTGCTAACAACTACTTATTCGCCCTTTCAGGCATAAAATGTCTCCTAATCTTCTTGATGGAATTATCAACTTTAGTAATCAGTATCGCTATGATGACATTCCCATCCCTGTACTAAACTGTCGATAATGTCGGGCCTGCTTGTAGCTACACGTTGATGACTTTTTCCACTGGGTGAGCTCAAGGCAGTTTGCGGAGTATATGTTATAACTGTTTCAGAAGATCGTTGACCCATACCACTTGCAGTGAATCCATAGACTATCCAATCTGTACTTGATACGTAAAGTAGCCTCCACCTAACACCGCGTCACCGGTGTACTTCCGTGCTACCGAGTGTAAACTTTCTTTCAATTATTCTGCAACTTTAAAAGAGATGGCGCCCCTCCACGCCCGCACCAACGTGGTGACCGAACCAAAAGTTCTACTGTCACCTCCGTCAACATGTTAGTTATCTTATAGGTATATCGCAGGATACTTGGCTGCGATGTTATCCGTGCGTCTGGGTAAGACTACGCATTAACACGGTCCATCAGGTGATAGATAGTGGACGAAACGCGAATGAGGGTAGCAATTTGAAGAGCAGAGGGAAAAAAGTGCCATGGCTCGTGCCGTGGGAAAAAAATCTCTGCGACAGTGGGATGGGTAGTAAGAGCAGTAGTGGCTTACTAGCTGCGGTAGTTCATGCAAGGTTGGGTTTGTTAGTTTGGGTATCATGCATCATTAGCGTGGCAGGCGATGGTGATGTATCCGATTTTGCTGCAGTCCCTGCATTCCTGAAACAATCAGGATCGTTATATATTAGTGGGAGATCGGTCATAGATCATCTCACTGTGTGGGGGGTATGTGGAGCTTGTCTGCATGTAGTATACGGTACGGCTTCCCTGCGTGGTGCCAGCTATTCGGCAGGTGTGTTCCAAGCCTATTCTGCAACTGTTACGGCGGAATCAAGTGGCCGATGAAAACATCCGACGGTGCAGCGTGATTTTACCTAATAGTAAGCCGATTACTCGCGTCCAGGTAACTTCGCAGACTCTTTTTGTGGGCTGCAATAAACACTCCTTCTCCCATAGCTTCTAACCTGTCTTTTCTACATACGTTTTATGCCTCATTAAATATTTAGGAGTTTTCTACATTCCGTTCCATTCAGCTCTACTTGGATCCGGTTAGCGACAGCTTTCCTGGAGAGCGGTAAATTTGTTCCGATTACCTGCACGAATACTGTTACAATTTTGACAGTTGGAGTGTTTTTACCTTGAAGATTAATGAATTAACCACCGAAAAATTTGATACACGACGTGTCTTAACTTTCTACATGATCTGCTTTTACTCTCTGCGTACTGACCGGCGAGCGTTCGTCAAAGGACATCCAACTATCGCTTATTATGCACTCACCACAAGTACTCTGTTACCCAAAGAACAGCTTGGTGCCAAGCAGCTAAAAATAAGTGTAACGTTGATTAAAGTGGAATGCTGTGATCTGAAATGACTAGCATGTTGGATATTTTTGTTTATTATAAGGGACCATTAAAAAGATTCGTTTGATGGCGTTGCTGCAGCGTATATGCCACGTAGAGCGAGTCGGAGTTCTGAAATGTAAACAAGGGATTAGTGTGGCATTTGTCTCTCTTCGGAGTGCTCGCGATACACGCGGCAACATGAACTATGGCGACGTTGTTAGCAGTGCGTCCAAACAGGACCAAATTGCTGCCATTATATTTTTGGCAGATCAAGGAAAACACAGGTAGACATTCATCGGAGTATGAAGAACGTATATGCGGCAGCGTTGTAAGGCGTCAGGCGAATCCAACACCTTCTATGAAAACCCTGACATGATAAGCAAATCCAGTAGTGTGTCACATAGCTCCGAATAAATCGTGACATTAAATTAACCAAAGTAATACGAGTAACGAGTGAGCAAATGGAATACCACAGACTAACACAAGAATGCCTAAATGCATGTCATACATTCCCATCGTGAGACAGACGCATTTCCGAGGGGAGAAACGAGAACAGAAGCCGAGAGCAGAACCGTGTTAAACTGGAATGCCCTACGATAAGAGACGGACACCCACGTCGCCAGCTAGCCGCTAGGACCAGCCCCCTGTTAAGCTGGAAGGCCCTACGATAAGGGACGGACACCCACGTCTCCAGCTAACCGCTAGGACCAATCCCCAGCCCATGTTAAAAGCTAGAGCCCTCCAGAAGAACAGTATAGATCTTACGATAACACAAAAAGGGCCACACCATCTGCACGTTTTAGCGTGAGACTTTCTCGCCTCTCTGTTACGTCAGGACCACCCCCCAGCCCATGTTAAAAAATAGAGCCCTCCAGAAGAACAGTATAGATCTTACGATAACCCTGAAAGGACCACACCAGCTGCAAGTTTTAGCGTGAGACTTTTTCGCGTCTCTGTTACGTTGGAAACTTTAAAAACATTGCCCCACCACGAAAAGTATAACGTTCCTCATTGGATAGACAGAACTTTTGTAGGTGGAGCTTAAGGTTAACATTGAGATCCTGATTGGTCGGAAGAAAACACAGCCAGATAGTTTTTTTAAACCAACTTCGGTAAATTGTAGTAAGGAGAAGTTAGGGGAGGGTTGCTTCCGAGACGGCGGGGTGAGCGGAGCTGTGCTGTCGCTGCCCCCTGACGAACACCGACAAGGTGATAAACGCACGCGATGCCGCATAACAGCGCATAAAGCTTCACTCAGAACTGCAAAAGTCTCATCTGTTACACCCCCTTTTTGCGTAACACTAGTGTCGATCGTCAATTAAAGCTCGTGGGGTTCACATTTGGCACTTGAAGTAAAAATCTGAAACGCGATGATTTTTCTGTTATATAGTTATTGAGAAGCCACATCAGCCACTGTAATTTACGACAAGGTAGATAAGTAATTAAAGATAATTGAGGGTCACTGTAGACCATTTTGATAATTTCCTCTCTTGTGAAACTTAATTTAAACTTAGATTATAGGTGTGATATGGCATAGGTCATCCTTAGATCCATTGTAGAACTTGGAAACCCTTTCAGGGAATATTCGTTCACATTTTTGTTGAACGCAGTTGGTTTTTACCATCCTATATTAAAACATTTCCTTTTATCAATAGTGCAACTTATAAACAATGTTTTGTGAGTAGAATAAAATTTCCAATGGTAAACTTAACTGCTTTTTCGACGTTATTTTACCAGCTAACTAAAAATAGGAAAGCCTTGAACCCCTTCCACTAAATTTAGTTAGTATTAAGATTCTTTTACAGGGAGTGCAGTGGAGCTAACGCTGAAATCATTAAGTATTTGGTTATATCATCGCTAGTCTCACTGAACTCTTCTGAATTCTACATGTCATGTGTGGTCTGGCGTCTCCTTACCAGCAACAGGTCCCAGGTTCAAACTAGTCAATTCCCTAAAAAACACGCTCAGAGCGTCGTTGCGCGAAAGTGGTAGGGAGACACGATATAGAACAAACAGACACCACACAGAATGTTAGAGCGTATCTGTCGAAAACCACCCCTGTGGAATGGTACGTCAAGCTGTTGCTTCATACTACCACACGTCTCGCTATTGGTAATTTCGTAGCGCAGGAGTTATGCCAACTCAAGTGGGGGACATTCGAGCACTCGCCGTATAGTCCTGATCTACCTCCACCTTCGGCCCCTTGGAAGAGGCGTTGAGTCAACGATTCCTGTCGGACGACGATGTACAGCAGGCAATTCACACAGCAGAAAGCGATATTCTACCAAACTGGTATCCTCAACTTGGCGTGTCAGTGAGATGATGGCCTCAATACTCCGATTCTGGGCTATACGGACTTCGAACGGAAACATTTTGGTCACAACTTACATTTCACTATTGCGAATAGTTGAATAATAATGTTGCAATTCAAGTACAGCAGTAAACCTTACACAGAACACATAGTCTTTTGAGTGTCGGTGACAGTACAGATTTTAATGAACTGTTATGTTTCTGAATGTAGTCCACGAAACAAAAAATGAAAACAAAGTCTTTAACAGGCTTATAAAAAGTGTGGGCTTAGATATTTCATTCAACGATATGAGTAAATAATAGAAAATCTAAATCACGATTAGAAATTTTGAATTTGAACCCAGAGTTTCTGGAATAGAACGTCAATGTATTGCCCAATCTCCTCGTTGCGTAAAGAACACAACTATCCTTCACGGTGTCATACGACCCAATATCTGGGCGCCGTCCTCCTCGGAAATCATTTCCGTAAAATGATTTACTCTCCTCTGAACCAAGAATTAGTAGTACAATGACGTTTGATTCTCGTAGTGGAGCTATAAATGCGTGCCAGTAGCTTGGATACAGTCATTTGAGCAAAATCCAAAAGTTTGTCCAGCTATTCCCTCAATTCTTCCATTCAGTTTAGCTGTTGTAACAAAGTTACTTTCACCTTATAAGCGCAATGCTGATGCTTCAATGCCAGCGGATGATGTGAGCTTCATACAGGATTACAAAATGCTATCCAGATAAAGGGACATATCTGCCCTAGGCAACGTTTATAATATGAATTGTTCCGATTTAAGTAGCGTTAAAAAACTAATATACGAACGACATTGCCGTAAGTATTGTTACGTAGGAATACATTTCTTGCTTTCATGATGAAAACTGATATTAGCGATTTCTTTTTACTTTTTATTGATTATTATTTATTTACTTTTATGGTCAGAGCTATCTAAAACACTGGACTCGCATTCGGGAGGACGACGGTTCAATCCCGCGTCCGACCATCCTGATTTATGTTTTCCGTGATTTCCCTAAAACGCTTCAGGCAAATGCTGGGATGGCTCCTTTGAAAGGGCACGGCCGACTTCCTTCCCCATCCTTCCCTAATCCAATGAGACCGATGGGCTCGCTGTTTGGTCTCTTCCACCAAATCAACCCAACCCAACCCATCTAAAATAAATGTATTTGTCCAAACAATCAACAGTGTTTGGTTCATGCCGTTGTCCTCGACATGCAATTTTTTATACAGTTGCCGCCCGGTGTGGCGGTGCGGTTCTAGGCGCTTCAGTCGGGAACCACGAGACCGCTACGGTCGCAGGTTCGAATCCTGCCTCGGGCATGGATGTGTGTGATGTCCTTCGGTTATTTAGGTTTAAGTAGTTCTAAGTTCTAGGGGACTGATGACCTCAGCTGTTAAGTCCCATAGTGCTCAGAGCCATTTTAACCATTTTATGCAGTTGTCAGTACTGTAACAAAAAGAGAATTCACAACTGATTACCGGAGTGACATCGTATTTTAGGATTAAAGCTCATATCTCAATTCGACCATCCTACGAAGTCTCTTTCATTCTTCAACCTCTAGTCGAAAGCAAAATGAAAACCGTAGTAAAAACAAAATATGTTTTGTTTGAAATATGTAGCTACATCTTTCCGCTGTTTGTTTACTTAGCCGTCACGCTGACATAGGCACTTCTTGTGGCGTGGTACCAACTTTCCGATACTCTCGTCAAAAAAGGCAGACGCCTGTTTTATCGCCAATTCTTTACGCTGGTCTGATACTCGATGTCTGTGCCAAAATGCTGTCCTCATAGCCAGCGGTTCATGTGAGCAAAGAGATAAAAATCAGACTGAGCCAAGCCTAGACTATATGGTGGGTGATCAAACTTCTCCCGTCGAAAAACACTACAAGAGCGTCGTTGTAGCAGGGCAGTTACGTTATGTGTGCTGTATGAAATCAGGCCGCACCCATCAGCAGACATTTCGGATATGATCAATGGGTCCCTCATTGAGAGCAGACACGCTGTTGTTCTAAGTATTTTTACGTCATTAGTGTGTACTCGGAGCTGAAATGTCCTATGTGGCGCGATCGACTGGCGTGCCAGAGACACTACACATCAGATCTGTGCAACACTCCATCACAATTCTGTCGTGGTTTCAATCTGGCGGAGATTAAAAGGAAAGAACTCATAGGTTAGGTTAGCCGTGTTTCCACCAAATGACTTGATTTGCATGCTGCCGTGTCTCCACATCCTTCATACTTTATAGTAGCGTTCTGTTTTTAATGGCATCGATTTAACAATACAGTGTTGTTCTGACGGTTGTGCCCTCCAGTTGTAAGAAACACAGCCACACACAGGAAGGGCACAACACGAAATGGCCAGCCTCCAGCGAGGCTTAACATAGTCACGATCAGACACTGAAGAGGGCGCCCACGACACAGACTTCGCCACGCTTCTACCAAATGTTATGCAAATATAACGGAAAGAAATTTCTTCTGACGCCAAGATTACCATATATTATTCATTTCAGGATCACCGATTCCGACAGAACCTTGCTGTCATCTTCTGATCTTCATAAACGTTAAGTGCATACATTTTAATCACCTAGCGGGAACACATTCCACTCGTAGTACAGCATAAGCACATTGGTTTGTCAGTAATAAAACGACGAAAATATAACATACACACAGTACCAATGTATTCGCTGAAGTGACATAGCTATCAGTCCTATCTGTTACGAATCACACAATGACGAGCAATATTTACACATTAATCGAACGAGTGTTTTCTTAGCTACTTCTATTGCTGATGGGCTTCATTTACTAACGAGAGAACCTCCCCATCACACCCCCCTCAGATTTAGTTATAAGTTGGCACAGTGGATATGCCTTGAAAAACTGAACACAGACCAATCGAGAAAACAGGAAGAAGTTGTGTGGAACTATGAAAAAAATAAGCAAAATATACAAACTGGGTAGTCCATGTGCAAGGTAGGCAACATCAAGGCTAGTGTAAGCTCAGGAGCGCTGTGGTCCCGTGGTTAGCGTGAGCAGCTGCGGAACGAGAGTGAGCCTGCATGGTAGCTCAGCGTGTTGGGGCAGAGGGTTTAACTACCCTCTGTAAGAAAAAAAAAACTGAGTGAACGGATCTACGAACAACCTCAACAAGTATCATCGGACGTCCGCCACGAACAAGTTCAACGAACAATTTAGGCCAAAATAAGATTATTAAAAAAAAAAAAGAGGTCCTTGGTTCAAGTCTTTCCTCGAGTGAAAAGTTTAATTTTTTATTTTCAGACAATTATTATCTGTCCGTCCGTCCGTCGGTCCGATGCGGTCACTTTTTTGGGAGTGATTATCACATCCACAATGAAACCTAAATTGGGCAAGGCAGAAGAATCTTTTAACCAATTCGCCAAGTGTACAAGTTAGGTGGGTCACCAATGTCGTATAGAATATATCAGACGTGTTTTCCTGTGGAGGAATCGGTTGACCTATGACCTTGCGATCAAATGTTTTCGGTTCCCATTGGATAGGCACGTCCTTTCGTCTACTTATCGCACGGTTTTGCGGTGCGGTCGCAAAGCACAGACACTAAACTTATTACAGTGACCAGAGACGTCAATGAACGAACGGACAGATCATAACTTTGCGAAAATAAAGAAAGTAAACTTTTCACTCGAAGTAACACTTGGACCAGGGACTTCTCGTTACGCAGCTGCTCACGCTAATCACGGGACCAGGGCGCTCCTGAGCTCACATTATTCTTGATGTTGCCTATCTTGCGCATGGACCACTCAGTTTGTATATTTTGCTTATTTACTCGTATTTCATAGTTCCACACAACTTCTTCCTGTTTTCTCGATTGATCTGTGTTCAATTTTTCAAGGCCTATCCACTGTGCCAACTTATAACGAAATCTGAGGGGGGTGCGATGGGGAAGTTCCCTTGTAAGTATTCTTTCAACGAGTCTGTCTGTTATCTACTTTACTCGCGATTCATTGTATGTAGTCTTTGCACTACCAGTCGCTCTCTGCGCAAATTTATAGACATTTTATGGTAGTAACTGTTTTTAGTGATCACTCCACATTATAACTACCGCGGTGGCACTGATACAGAAAAAACAGTGTTTGATTTCACAGGATAGGTTTATGTAATCTTCACATGCCACGCGTTTCGCATGTTCCACCACCCCATGAAAAGAAACATATAGAAGCATTGCGAGGGTGCGGTTTCTTCATGATTGACATAAAGAAGCATTGACAGTCGCTATCTGACTGATTCCTTCCCGTTCCTTGGAGCTTTTAATCACGTTTGACGCCTCAAACATCAGTAGAAAGAATTTTATTGGTGATCTAATGAAGCATCGACAGCTTGTGTATGGTTGTCATCTCTTGATTCCATGCGACTTTTAATTACATAGTGAGCGTGCGGGTGATATTCTGTCATTCTGCGCAACGGGTTAGTCTGAGATGTACCCTTCACCCTGCGGCTCCTGTAAGATGCAATTTCCACCCCCACATTACTGCAGAAGTCAGACAGACGCTCCTAACGTTCTTAAGAGAAATGCCTGAAAAACTTTCAGCAATAAATATCTTCTGGAGTCGTCCGCTGTAAGGAAATGACACAGAAATTCACAAAATTTCTTACGTGACTAGTGGGATACTTGGGTACTGGAATAGTGCTAGTTAGTGTAAGAAAAACATGAAACTAACGAAAATTATTATTTCTATTTTGCAAAAATTCTGAAAAAACACAATGGCACTTTTAGTTATGAACTGAACACATTATTTCCATGTTCTTTTCAGAATGTGAAGTTACCTCTTAAGGAAAGTTTCTAGGTACGGTCGAGGCTGCCGCGTGTGAAATGCAGTGAAGTGTACTGTTGTGGAGGAAATATGGGACTCGCAAGAGCTGTAGTGCACAATACCGTAAGCTGCGATGACTGCTGTCTGTGCCGCTCGCTGCCGTCCAGTAAGATAACTCTCGTTCAATCTGGATTGACCTTCGCCAATCACTCTCTCTTTATACCTTGATGAAGTCAAGGACTCCTACTCGCCTCTCGTCTAACTATTGGCGTGGTACACCGGTCAGTTACCCAGTCCACTGCGATGCCACTCAAAAATTCGCTCGCAGGCGTTTAACTATAACTCTGTTCATTCACACCGCATAATAAGTGTGGCGGCCAACGCAGTGAACAAGGCTTAATCGCAAGGACTTAATATAGAGTCACACTTCGATTCGCTCTCGACGGAGGTGCTCTCCCAGTGAAGTACTGAGGAGAGACATGTTCCTCGCTTTTTGAGTACATGTACGAGCGCGCATGCTCTCGTTACGTGTTCTCGCTCCAAGAGCGACAACGGAACAGCCCCTCTCCACGTCAGATGTGATGGGGTATATCTTTCGGTCTCTCCCATTACTCCTTCAGCTCAAGGCGTCAGAAATATCGTCTGCCAATCAGCATTGCTCTTCTAAAACAGGAGAATGACGTTTCGTTTAAGACTACCAATCCGGAAATCTTTAGCATCGGCGTTTGGAGTTTGCTGCCTCCCTGTGAAAATCTCTGAAACTGCATGCTATATGTGTAAATAATGCGTAGGTTGGGTGCTCCCACACAATGTAGCGGAATTTTCTTTTAAGCCAAACACAGGGTCGTTCTCCCTTTCAATCGGGCACACGCTGTCCACTCCACGGGCGGCCACCAGCCGACATATGTTGGAACCGGCCTCCTGGCGTGCGGTTGCCCTCCCAAACTGAAAGCTCCTGTGACCGTCATGTCTGGAATGTATGTGTGTACGCCAGCGTCGAGTATTTCAACCACGGTGCTCTTATTTGTTATTTGCATATCGTTTACATGAATTCATACAAGACTGACTTTATCCTATCGAGTTTGGGTTCGAATGAAGCGTCTTGATGTGCGCAATGTAATTATGAGTGCGAAATATGTAAGCAATGAAGGTCGGGAAACCACGTCGTCTTACAACGTTCGACGCTTCGGTCACATCTAGCAACATTGTCTGATAATGCCTACAGGAGGCGAAACGCGTCGAACGTGAAGATTAAATAAACTTATCTTGTGCAACCAAAACTGTTTTTCCTGTATCTAGTGTTTCTAGGATTGTTCTTCATTTGCTTAAGCATAGAGTAAAGGACCTTGCTTACACTGTATACGGAATACTTTTCATTTTCTTCTCTTGAGTTTCAATTAATACTCCGTGCACAAAGTGTCGATCCTCTCTAAATCTTTTGCATTTCGCTGCAATCTTCTAGTGTTACGTCTTCTGTGTATACAACAACATCGTTCGTGAAAAGCCTTATGGAACTTCCGAAGTTGTGTGTTATCCGACTTCATTTATATGTATTGTGCAAAGTAACTGTCCTGTAATATCATCCTGAGGAACGTCCGAGGCTACTTTTACGTCTGAAGACTAAACTCCATTGTGAATAGCACGCGGTGTTCTCTTTGCTACAAATTCTCCAACAGTCCAACGTCAGAGCTACAGGTATATAGTTCTCTTCGCCCCTTCGATCTTCGATGAGACTTCTTGAAAACGGGAATGACGGTGCTTTTTTTTTTCGATCAATGGGAACGTTTCACTCCTCCAGAGAGCCATGGTACACTGCCGCTAGAAGACGGGCAATTTCATTCGCATTCACTGTATAGAATCGAAACGGTATCCGTTCAGGTCCAGTGGCATTCCCTCTGTTGAGCGAATTCAGTTGCTCTTTCACTTCTCGGTCATTTGTTTCGATATCTATCATTTTGTCCTCCTAATGACTATTTAAAGAGCGAACTTCAGTGCACGCTTCCTCAGTGAAACGATTTCGAAAAAGCCGCTTACTATTTCGACCCTTCGTGATCATCTCCTTTTTAGTGCTATTGTGGTTCAAAAATGGCTCTGAGCACTATGGGAATTAACTTCTGTGGTCATCAGTCCCCTAGAACTTAGAACTACTTAAACCTAACTAACCTAAAGACATCACACACATCCACGCCCGAGGCAGGATTCGAACCTGCGACCGTAGCAGTCGCGCGGTTCCGGACTGAGCGCCTTAACCGCGAGACCACCGCGGCCGGCTGCTATTGTGGTCACAGAGCGTCTGAACAGGTGGCTTTGATCTCTTTAGCAGTCAAACATAAGGCGAAAACATCTTAAGATTTCTGTCAATTTGGTAAACAGAGTTTTACTTTCGAAATCGCACAACGCCTCACGCATGACCTTCCTTACGATTCTTCTGTCTTGGATTAGTTCTTTAGTGAGGGTTGTTTTGAAGCTTTGTCTATGTCTGAATTTCCGAAGATATTTCATACTGCCATATCTCGGTAACAGCCGACGAAGCTAATTATCTCTTTACTCTAATATATGCTAGACTGGTTCTGATCTATATTCCTACAACGTTTGCGCAAGGACGCTCAATGGGTATTTTACAAATTTGTGTTGAACCTACGGCCTGCAAGGTAGGAATACACTAGTTCACCATGCAGAGTTCAGATGAGAGCAGCTGTACGGACAGTGATGTAATCAGAGAATGATCTCAATGTCGGCTTCACTACACTCCCTTTAGAGGAAACGTTATCACTAACAGAAATTAGTACACGGATTCAAGCTTAACTGTAGGGTAATGTGGAACAAATCCGACCTAGTAATTTATTGTGGCAATAAAACGCTTGTCCGATGTCGGATCTTAACGTTAAATACGTTGCATTACATTTAATATAAAGGAGCAACTGCTTGCAAAATGTTTTTGTTATACCATCAACAGTTTTTGAGATATCTGTATTTTAAGAAACGTCCGTTTTTGTCATTTGCAAAAATGGTGGCGGAAAATCCGACCCCCTATTTCTTTGGCTGATTTTCCACAGAAATAGTTCTAAATGAACCTTTTTTTTGGGAATTATTATATGCAGTTATGTTTTTACATAAATGAACAAAAAGTATACAAAAACTAACAACGTTTAGAGTAGTAAATGTGCTGAAAGTTACATGAACGCAAATTTTAATTGAATAAAGATGATTTCATGGTACGGCGGTGCAATAGCAATGTCGATTTCCGAATGTTAAAACCACGAGCGACAGCTCGTAAAGACATTCCCATTTTCATTGTAGCAACTCCTCGTCGAATGTCGCTGTGATTGCGTTTTGTCGTTTTTCGTTTGTAATTTCGTACAATTTTCCTAAAAATAAACAAAAATACACTTAGTTTCCATAAATAAAAAATTCCATACACATAAACGATTAAAAATATGCGGTCGGATTTAACCCACCATTTAGCGGTCGGATTTACCTACTATGCCGTTTTTCATTTAACACACATAGAAACAATTTACACTAAATTTCCAACAAAAACGATACATACACTGTATGGGTCACTAAATGCTCTACAGAATCACTTACCGTTGGTTTTGCGATTGTTTTATTTAATAAATATAGTGATGCAATCGAAAAGAGACTTTTTGTCTTTTGGGTATCTAAATGTCAAATGCGGCAAAACAGTCAAGGTGATATTTCCATTATTTCGAATGCTCTATATGTTAACAATAATGCGAAATCGCTCCGCTTTGCCGTTCCTTACAAATAGAGGGCGGTCGGGTTTACCCACCAGGTCGGATTTACCCCACCTTACCCTATGTTAGCAAAAAAAAAAAAAAATGAAAATCTTAGGTTCTTGTTGTTAAGGTTTATAACTTACTCTAGGTATGACTTCATGACATATCAATCATAATTGTAGTGTGCACAGGTTGGTAAAATATTGGTATTGGGTATTCAGATCTGTGAAACGAAATTCCTTAGTATTCTAAAGTTCTTTAACAAGAAGGTGGTTGATGACCATGTCCGGTGATCGACAAAATACAATCGGCCACTGTGGCCGAGCGGTTCTAAGCGCTTCAGTCCGGAACCCCGCTGCTGCTACGGTCGCAGGTTCGAGTCCTGCTTCGGGCATGGATGGGTGTGATGACCTTAGGTTTATTAGGTCTAAGCAGTTCTAGGTCTAAGGGACTGATGACCTCAGATGTTAAGTGCCATAGTGCTTAGAGCCATTTGAACTATTTTTGAAGAAATACAAACAAATGAAATAGAGAGGAGGCCAGAGATATCAATTAATCTAAAAATGCACAACTAAAATACCCAAAATTGCATAATTAAAACAGTTCACTAAGTTTACATTATAAAGCACTCTGCATTGACTGACCAATCTTCGTTCCATCGGATATCTCGCGATTCTGCTTCAATTAAGCCCGACAGTAATGAATATGTTTAACAACAGGTCATGGTTGAATGTACGAAAAAATAGGAGAGACAGAGATGACCACAGTTCTGAGTGTCATTTGAATGTCACTTGCTGGCGTAGCGCAAGCGCGTGTGTTTACCTTTCGTCTGCAGCGGCTGTTAACCTCAGAATCTATTCTAAATCTTTCTCGACTGTTAAATACCAGTCTGATACATTTCGGTGAAGCCGAGGCTCCTAGTTGTTCGCTAGCTAAGTTTATTGGCATAGTAGACGCTATGTGGTTGGAATAGCGCGTACAGCATTGCTCTCAAATTCCTCGCAAGCGTTAACTGTCAGCGTTCGGTGCAATTATCCGTACTAGGAGACTTTGCAGTTTAATTCCTTATGAGTTAAGACAAGCCTGTGAACAAGGCTCTCGCAATCGTCTCAGCACGGCGCGAGTCGCCTTGCTCAAACACTCGACGATTTGCTGCGAGAGAAGAGCGAGTTTTTCTGTCTGAAATTGGCCTATACCAAAGCTGGAGGCCACGCTTTTTCTTTCTGGCCAGTCAGAGCATTCGTACTTGTTATGAATCCACCCACTAGAGTTTCTGAAGTCTATAAAAGGCATCGCTTCTTTTGTAAGCCAGAGTTTAACTTCCGAAACGTAATACGGAGGCAAACAGATTGTTTCCATCCGGGTTTTAATACAGGTTGCCACAGTGAATCACCAGTGTTTTGAGTTGAATTTCCGGACAATTGTCTGCCAGCTCCAGCCATGATCCTGCAGAAAGGCTTTCCGAAGTGCTGTAATTAAAAACAGGGAGAAAAGCGCCTTCTGACGCCACCGGCGCAGTGGCTCCGGCGTCGGATTGTGTCCGCTGGATATCCCACTGTGAGGGTTCCGGCTGAACATGGGATGGGCGTTGCCGTCATAAAATTCTCCTTTCCTCAGAACTGGGTCTCATAGTTCGATTTTGGAGAACTACTTGAATATGGTTAGGGGTCTATATTCACGAAATGTCGCCTTATATATTGGATTTGCCTGTCAATAAATTTTGTACATTTTCACGTAACCATGTCATGTGACTTATCGATTTAACCGGAATTGTTTCAGGAATTTAATATAAGGCGTGTTATTTGTCTGACACCTTAATTATCTGCATTTACTCTTTACAAGACTTCGAATAAGAGTAAAGCAAGCTGTTTCTCGCACGAGTTGCTTTTTTCTGAATATGTCTAGATTTAGAACCTTTCTATGAAACAACAAATTGATATTTTAATATCAATAACTAGAATACTCAGAAGGCTACACGAGCACTGAGAAATTGTAATATCAGTCAGACAGAATCTGGTTTTCTGTTGGTGTAGTGGTTACTATCTATGAAACTACTACGCATTTCTTATATCTCTTATGAAACTTCTACGCATTTCTTATATCTCTAAATTTCCAAACTGAACTCCCCTACTCTCTTCTGTCTGTATGTTCGGGCTAATGTCATGAACTGCTGTGGAGATTTTCATATGCTTTTTACAATTAGGTAGACTGATTTAAACAGGAAGCTTGACTACATAATGTACAAATACTTCGTGCACATCGGCTGAACTGTGGTTAATTAAAGTGAATAGCTGCTTGAAGCCATTGCCATCTAGAGCTCGCTCCATCACACCATTGTCACAGTTGTGTGACCTTCAGTCCTTTTCTGTTCCGGCGTTAGTACAGTTTGTACTGCCTGCTTATCTACATGGATCAGAGCAGTATTGTTGACTATGGGCGTGAAGAGCCGTCTAATATTTAGACAAACAAAGTTGATACTCGGCGCGCTGGCTCATGGGAGCGACTGTAAATGGGAAATGCTAGACCGTTGAGCTATACGGAACTATTATTATCACAATATACGAATCTAGACATAACTTCTCGTTCTACACATTTTATAAACTGAAGCGCCTTGCCGTGACTTTCTTTTTATGCGTGAAGGCAAATCTGAGGAATTATTGTAGGGATTTTCACGTGGTTATCCCTAATAGATAGAGCGATTCAGTGGTGACTTGGTGGCGTGATGTGTTGCAGCTCTCATCAAAGCCACAAGATGTCACTTCGACTACAATTTTCACAGAAATCCTAAAATTCGTGCCTCTTGGGAACTTTCTTTACCTGTGCTGCTTTAATCGTTTAAGTTACAAGAATGTGATGTAATTCAGTTCTTCTCAAAACTTTAATCATGGATCTGCACCAGGTATTCGATTCCCCCCCCCCCCCCGACTTTACTTGTAATTATTTTAAATAATGTCTGACATGGTATTGTAAGACATGTTAAGGATTAATTGCAGGTATTCACAAGCACCTGAAAATTAGAAAGATACTTAATCGGTTGGCGAGCTACACATAGCACAATGTGGGTCAGGTATCGAAGCTCATAGTTCATTGGAGAGGCTGGACTCTTGCATAGATCGTGTACAGCAGGCTCGACAGTGCCGTCCAAAGTGCTTACCATTTCATCCCGAGTAGTGCTAGGTGGGACAGGTATCGAAACTTGTAGCTCATTGCGGAGGCTAGAATCTTAGGTAGACCATGTATAACAGGCTCAGCCATGGCGTTCATGCTGCTTACCACTCCATTCCGATGTTCTGCTATCTCTTATAGAAGATAATGGGATAAAAAGTCACCTTTGTGTGCCGTTGCTGTGTGGAAGGCTTCTGCAGTTCCTCCTGTCTTTTCCCTGACTACGAGAGTTTGCGCTACACAGACACAATTTTTTCTTGTTGAGAGGTAAATGAAGTTACTTTGTTTTATGTGCTCTTATAAACTGACTAATTTTCATGTGCTGGTAAATTCTATGTTAGTGTGATTAGAGGCTTGTTAGAGACTTTTCTTCCATTCTCGTTTGCTCTGAGGCATATGTGGAGAAAAACTGTGTGAAATGTGTGCCATCTCTTGGCACAATTCGGTACTATTTACTCGTGATGTCACTCACGTCAGTAACACATTTTCGATTAGAGAAAAGGTACAATTTCGATACCCTAATACAATTTCGATCAATGCAGTTCCTTAGTTTAGTCCATCAGGACTGGTTATTGTAGAGATGTTATACACAATTACTACAAATAAGCTCTGTATGTTTAAACATATTTTTAAAGGAAACTCTTATTTTTTCTTTTAGATGCCCCCAAAAACGACCAGAAAACGAAGTATACAATAAATGGAGTCCAACTGCGTTAAATGAGTCAATAAAGAGTGTAGTGAATGGACATTTGACCCTTCAAGCTGCATCAGAATAATACGACATTCCTTTCAGAAAAAGGAAATGCAAGCTGGATTACCTTCAACTATAGGAAACAGAATTAGGCACCCAAATCCACACAGTTCTGAAATGGAAGATGCTAGGGCGCAGAGAACTTCATTTCTAGAACAGCGAGGACAGGGTCTGATGCTACTTCAGCTAAGAAGAGCTGCAGTTTGGTTGGCTGAGAAAAATGTTTTGAAACATACATGGAAATTAGAAAGCAAGGTTGGTGGAATCGATTGTTTTAGAGCATTTATTAAGAGACACGCTAACCTTAACGTCCAAAAGCCAGAGGGTCTTTCACGAGCCACAGATGAAGGCTCAAATAAAGCGGATGTAATCAAATATTACCGGAGTTTGGAAGAAATCTTAAGGGGCTATGATTTGTTTGATAAACCAGACTGTATTTATAACATGGATGAGTCACGATTTCCTCTTAATAACAGAACCATAAAAATAATTAGTCATAAATATAAGCCAGAAGTTGTTTCACTAACAAACGTGGAAAGAGAGCAAAACATGACTTTTGCTGCATGCAAGAATGTATCTGCCACGTATTCACTACCAATGGTAATTTTCAAATGAGTGAGGAAACGCCCTGAATTTCAAGAGGGCTTACCTCTTGATTCCATCACGAAGATGTGTGAAACGAGGTACATTAATGATAAACTATTTATGATATGGCGTCGACACTCCAAGGAATACAAAACAGTGGGTAGTACTACAGTTCTTAGTAATGACAACCAGGGCAGCCATACCACCTCGGATGCTGTAGCTTACTGTCGTGAGGATGGGATAGAACTTTTTGGGTTGCCACCACACAGAGCACATGTACTACAGCGACTAAACAGAACTTCCTCCAAGTCTTACAGGCTCAGTATCAAGTGAATGCAGCTGAGTGGATTCATCGTAACCTCAATTAAAGAATTACGAAACAAAGATTCTGTGCAATTTTTTGTGATGCCTGGAGCAAAACTGGATAGGCTGGATGTGCAATCAAGGGGTTCCAGTGCTCAAGAGTAATGCCCTTCTGCAAAGAACTTGTTCCTCAGTAGAAATTTACACCTTCATCGTTATTAGAGGCTTCAGCTCCTTCAGCTTCCACCAATCAAGCTACATCAAATCGACTCACTTCAAATTAAATTTGGAAAACCTCCGCAGCAAGAGAAATATTTTTTAACAGCGAACAATGGAAGAAAAAAAACAAATGCAACAAGAACAATAAACAGAAATTTAGGCCTGTGAGTAATGATGAAATAAGTATTAAATGCTTAAAAATTGCCAGCAAACAACGAGAATAATTGCGGATTTTGTGTCTTCAGTTATTGTAGCTCGGAATAATAGCCAAAAGGTGACTAGATTCGCTGCCAGAAATGGAATGTTTGGTACCACAAAGTTTGCTTCGGTGTCTGAGAGGAAAAAGATCTTTTTATGCGGAAGATGTCAATGATCAGAATTTTACCAAGAAGTGATCACATGTGTACCTAATGTGGTATATTTTCGAACAATTTTACTTTATTTGTAACGCTTTCTTGTGTTAAAACCAACATTTGCAATTGTGTAATATTTATGTTACATGTGCATTAAGCCTCAAAGAACAAATGCCATAATTCGAATTATTTCTTTCTTCCTCAATATGTTTCCAGTTACAACAGCATTAGTATAAACGATGGAAAGTGTATCACCTTACCCTAGATACAATGTATGTCACATGAGGTATGATCTGCAAAATATAGTATCCACAGTAAGCGCTCAATAGTCTTGTGTAACTGACGTTTAGCTGTGCAATTGTCACATATTTATTCCCATCATTACGAGCAAAAAAAAAAAAAAAAAAAAAAAAAAAAGCAAAAGGTGGCCCATTCAGAAATAGCGCTGGATGTTATCGACTGCGACGAACAATGCATAAAATCTATGGGCCTCTGAGCTTTTCCTTGAGTTTATCTCTCACGTGCAGAAAGTACTCAATTCTTTACGGCTAGACGTTTATTTAAACACTACAGCGTAAGTTTGTATAGCAAAATAAAATGTTAATGTGCTTAGCTAACAGTGAAATTTTCAATCAAACAACTTTCGTTAAAAGGTGAGAAAACATAATTTTCATAGGACTGACAGAGTGTATAAGACTCCTAACGTACCATATACGCACAGTCAGTCGGCTCCGATGAAGGCTGGTTGCCAGTTCGAGGCTGTGCACGATTCCATTCCAACGAATTAGATCCTTTTTCGCCGGAACTGTCTTTAAATAGTAAACCTTTTTCTCAGTCGGAAACCAGCATTCGATGTCCACTTGAGGGCACTTGCCTAACGTAAACCTCAGACAACAGGTTCCGTTAAAGATATTAACTGTGGTGAACAGGAAAGAATCTTCGATTTACACAATTATTTGCTTTCAGCTCTACGAAACAACAGCGGCTCCGATATTCTGTATTATAGATTTAGCATAAGTAGGACTAATTAAACTCAATGGTTTAAATAGGCTAATTCCGTTGCGTCAGATAAATGGCAATCACATTGACAGAAATCATACTTCTACGCTGTCAAGTAACATTTTAATTTCCAGTCAAATGTAATCAGCCTCTTTTTTCTGTTTTTGCAAGCATTCGATGCAACTGAGTTTTCAGTAAATAAAAAGAAGCATTACTACGGTCTTCGTTAGCACTAAAACACTCGCAATTAGGTCTCAGGCCTTTGAAATCTGCCATCACTCATACCGATTACTGACACGGTTTCGTAATTTATTACACTGTACTGTGCTCAGTGAACAAACAGCTACAGTTAATCATAAAAATTCATAGACAGATTGATATTTAAATTAATTTCTTTCTCGCAGCGCTACAGATATTATATTACTCTCAACAATAATTTTTTAATTAGATTGATAGCGAGCGTGGAAGGGAAGAGAGGGGAGCAGGGCGTTGCAGGCAAATTAGTAGAATTTAGCCCGGTTAATACAGAGGTGATTTTCTGAAGTCAGTCTAATTGGCCCTTGACGAGGCAGCAAACGCGACGCGTAAAGTTGTGACGCGGAGCTGGTTCTGTTTATTAAATTACCACGGCACTACGAGCAGTTGATCTTCTATACCGAGTTGAATTAATCGCTCTTCAAGAATTACGCCACCCCGAAACGCAACTTTTGAAACTATTATCACTAGAAGGGCCTGTGACCTTTCTAGTTACCATCACAAATTCTGAAAAGCTTCCAAATAAAACTTTAATGTATAGAATGAACTGTTCACCCAGGCGCTACATTGACAGATAAAAGATAGTCACGGTAACGAGTTTGTAGTTAAAGCTAACGGAAACGTTTATTCTGTTCAAAGAAAGTGATTTTATTGTTTTCTAACGTTAGTTCATAATAAATAATTGTGGAAGCAAATGATTCCATAATTGGGAATACCATCAGCTTAGATAGCAACAGATATACCCAAACGAATGGCCAGCACAGTTTCAGTATTTAACATGTGCCATAGGCCATAGATTTCATTTAGAATATTCTTTTGGATGTAGAAATACGGCAAAGAAGACATTCTTTTTAACAGTAACACGTTACATGGATAAAATCCAGACTCTATACTACTATATAAAGACAAGTCATAGCGTAAGGTTGTTACCAAAACTTTCGAAAAGTTCTTGACCCATTTACTCCATATTTTTACACAATACTTTTATAAATGTTGGAGCGAATACAGGCTACCCTTTTATTAAATATACTGTGTATATGTAAGTGTACTTACTATATATAGGGAAGACATTACCTGCAAAAGTCTCTGAAAGTTCTTCACCAATATACTTCAGATTTTTGCACGATGCTCTACTAAATCTTCAGATTATAAGTGATGACAAGTTGTAGTTTAACATTGTTACCAAAAATCGCGAAACGTGTATTCCACAATCTAGGTTTCGGCTTTAGGCCATTATCAAGTGTTAGAAGCACTAAAAATCAGTCGACTTGAGTAGATCTTTATTCATCGTGAAAATATGTATGTTCGGTAATATCTATCAATTTTGTCATAAGTAAATGCGAGAACATTTGTGTAACAAGCTAATTTACTGGTAGTTAGCATGACATCTTCACTTGATATGATTGTAGAATAAAATAAATGACCAAATCACATGTGCAACCACTGACATAAATGTAAGTGCAATGATCGTGAAAGGCCGCCACAAAGACATCCCAGTTTGCACCATGTGATCTGTGGAAGTTTTATATATATAGCTCTTACTTAATATTCTAATGAAAATTCTGATGGACATAGCTACACATTTTCGATATATTAACATTTATGTAATACCTAACGGGGAAACGTTGTCGCTGCCAAACTTCTCAAAAAGTTGTTTACAATTAACTTCAAACTTTTCCACGATACTCTAATAGGCAATCGAATGGACATAGGATACATGCTTCTCAAACAACAATGTACATGGTTTCTCTCTAAACTGGCTCAGAGAAAGAAAATAATATGCTGCGCTCTGCTGTGCAAATGTGCGGTTGTGTTTCCTTTCCCACAGTCAAACTGTTTGTCCCACATTTATTCTACCCCATTACGTATATTTTTAAAATAAATTGTATGTAGAACAAAATGTGATTTGTTGATGCAATAATTTACCAACAGCCGTCTGTATTGTAGAGTCTGTGTCGCCTGGCCAACAGGAGCTGTTGCTGGACGATTGATTCACGAATCCAGTTATGTGGCTCCATCTGTGTATAGTGATTTTACGACTATGACGAGTGGGGCCTGAAGATGACATCAATGTAATGCCGAAACTGGTAGCACATAGAACATAAAATAAAATAAATTTCTGCAATACATACGGCTGTTGGTAAATTACTGTATTACATCAAGAAGTTAATGCCAGCCGTCGGCCCACGATCCATACTGGATCAACGAAGAAGTGTAATTTGGTTTCCTTCCTCGTGTTCGATTTTAACAGAAAACGGGAAAGTTGCGTACATGGAGTATCGTCTTATGATTAGAATAGTACTACGGACTACGAATTTGCAGTAACGATAAACGAGTCATAAGGTCAGGGAGAGAAGGAAAGACAGTGGAATAGAGATGGTGGGGGGAGGGCAGGAAATGCACATAGAGAGTGGGAGGGAGGAGAGGACCTAGAGCGATGAGAGGAGGAGATGGAGAGTGGGCGGAAGAGGTGACGGGCTGAGGGTGGAGGAGGAGGAGATAGACCAAGTGAGAGCGAGAAGGAGATGGGGAGAGAGTGGTGGGAGAAGGAGACTAGAATGTATACCCTACTTCTATACATGTTTAGCAACTGCGAATCGTTCCTGTGTTCTCTAGCTAACAATATAAACGAGACCATATGATGAAACATTAGTCGTAAGAAACCAAGTGCAATTTTCTCCGCCTCGTGATGGCTGGGTGTTGTGTGCTGTCCTTCGGTTGGTTAGGTTTAAGTAGTTCTAAGTTTTAGGGGACTGATGACCATAGATGTTAAGTCCCATAGTGCTCAGAGCCATTTGAACCATTTGAACCAAGTGCAATTGCTCATCTATAGAGTAGAAAGCGTTGTCTAACAGAGATACTTCATGTCAGTTAAACACTAGATTTCTGACAAGTATTTAACATACTGTAGCAATTTGATAGATATGCACCCTTATGTTCGAGTCCTTTTGCACTAAAACTTACGAGATAACCATAGACATTTGATTTCCTCCTATCGCTAAAATTATTGTTTTTAATTTGAATGAAGAAGACAAAATACCGATAACATTAAAAAAAACTAATAGCCACAACTGTTGTGAAACTGTTTCAGAAATTTCAAATTATTGAATCACGTTTCTGTAAATGTCTAAGAGTGTCCCATTTGGATTCTGGTAAAATTATCTTAGCGGGTTTCTGAAGTACAGACATATCCTTCATGAATGAAAAAATGCAGAATAAACTGATTTATTCACCGTTCCTTCAGCAATTCTTGTAATGAAGCAAACAGCAAATTTATCTTAATCAAAGCGCTGCATTAAGTTTGGGGTGTGTTTCATCCAAATTCTGTTTATGATGTGTTTGAAATCTCGATATTTACTTCATTTCACTGTCCGAACAGACACAGATGCGTTTCTCTACAAAAGGATATATATATATATATATATACACACACACACACACACACACACACACACACACACACACACACACACACACACACACACACACGAGAGAGAGAGAGAGAGAGAGAGAGAGAGAGAGAGAGAGAGAGAGAAGCACTTCGTAGACTGAATATAGTAAACAGCAAGTGAAAAGCCTTGTCCCTTGAACCATCAGAGGATATTTGCAAATATTTGGTTAGCTACTGCACCTGCAAGAGGCAAATCCTTTTTTTAATTCTCAAACAGGTAACATCAGTGGAAGTTTATTAATATTCCACAGACCGTTATACCCCATGCCCCATTGCTTCAAACAGACGTTGTGTGTCAGAATGTGATGTCAGTACAGTGGATTTCCTGTGCTATGCATTTAATGGCATTTTATCGCGCGCATGAAATTTTCTTGTCTAAAATACCGTATTTACTGATATAATCCTTTCTGTGATCTGCCATTGAAAAGGATAACTTAACTTTCTATAAATATAGCAACGTTAAAAGTAAAAGCTAAGATTTTCAGGTTTACGATTCAGGAATTGTATTCCTCGACACAGGTGCCTGCTGATAACCAACTATCACCCAGCAATCTTCCTGCAGTGTAGTGTTGCTACACAACCAGTGCACCCAGAAATAAAGCACAGGCAGCTAGAATATAGAAAAAGCAGCAGGATATTTTTAGTTGCAAAATGAATCCTGATTATTGGAATCCTAAGATTTTCATTATGTGAATTTATATTTCTGCCCACGAATGCCTGACCAGGCTGTTGAGATTCATGTGGAGATGTCTGCAGCATACAGTTTTAATCTTCCAGGAAGTCTTAATCCGTGAGTTGTAGTAAATAATGTGTCCTCGAAGTCTTTAGCCAGGACGAGCCACGTGGCTTATGCTTCTTACGTTAGAACGAGGACATGTTGGTCTTGCTGAGTAGCAAAGGAAGGCTGTTTGTCACAGAGGATCTTGCTCTGTGAACTTGCCACAATCCAGCGCAGCGGCACACCGTTCTAACGACGCTGATTCACAGAGCAAGACACATCTGTGACAAAGATAGCCTTCCAGCTGAGCTGCAGCATCTTAAGGATGTGTTTCGTCACAATGGTTATAGCGAAGCGGACATTAGACGTGCATTGAGGAAGAAAATGAGTGACACAGCCGTCCACTAAGATGAGGAAGAGGAAAAAACTCGCCTTTATCCACTACATTGCGCCTCCGTTAGCCGAAATTGCGAGAGTAATAGGGAAAAACAACATCAAAGTAATTTTCCGACTACCTCCAAAAACGAGTTACTGGGCTCGCTGAAGTAGAAACTGCAGCTGCAAGTTCCCGGTATATATAGTGTAACGTGCGAATATGGGCTCCAGTACATTGGTCAAACACAACGCTGCATTTCGCAACGCTGCCAGGAACGAATTAGATGCGTACGGCTGGGGCACAAGGACAAACCGGCCGTGGCAGAACACAGCCTCGATGAGGGACACACCTTCCAATTTGAAAAAACGAAAATACTTTGCCGAGCCAGTGGCTTCTGGGAGAGCGTAATGAAGGAATCAGTCCAAATAACATTACATGACCATCTCGTCGACAGGGACGAGGGCTATCATTAAAGTTCGGCGTGAAACCCTGCAATAGCAGCTATATGCCGGGACAGTGCTCAGCTGCAGACGGCTGGCGTGTCTCCTCCTTCCCCCCCTCCCATTCGGCCCAACGCCAGTTGCAGGGGTGTGGACGGACGGCCGCCGCGCCCCGCTGACCAGTTATATATAGATGACGGCCGCAGCCCATCGACACTTCGCCAGAAGATGATGATACTCATCGAAACGTCGCGGAGTTTCGAGGCAGCTACCCGGATGGATTATTTATGACATCGACCACCTACAGTCTGAAATGCAGCATTTGAGACACGTATTAAGTGAGAGTGGCAACAGAAAACGCTTTCAGATGCCATCGGCGAAGTACAACTTGTGATTGGGCGGAAGAGATCAAGGCGGCTGCTTTCCTGCCATATTGTGGGGCAACGAGAAGCAAGTTAGGACGCGTGCTGCAGAGACATGGATTGAGATCAGTGTTCCGGCTCGCCTCCGAAATATGGGGTGTACCGCGCTCTGTGAAAGATGACGTAGTGCTTCCTGTGACCCGTGTGCCCGGTGTCCCTTGCAAATGCATCTGCCTTTATACAGGGCAAACAATTCGCATAGTTGCGGAGCGTTTTACCGAGCAGAAGCGACATACTAACCAAAGGCAACTTGACAGGTACATCACAGCTGAGCATTGCCCGGAAAATGGACACAGAATATAGTTTTAAAACACGAGAGTCTTGTCTCAAGCGTCAACATGTTGGTATTACGTTGCAAAAGAAACGGCTGAGATTAGATTAAATAACAACAATTTTTATAAGGCAGGGGTTCACGGTGAGGCATGAAGCTTGGCTTTCGATTTCTAAAGAAAACAAAGACGGATGCTTGCCACTGCTAGGGAGGCTGGAACGGACAGTTTCGAACGTGGCGCGAGTCCATGTCGTCACTCGTCTGCGTCAGTGGAACCGCTGTGAGTTGCGAAGCTCGCCTTCTGCGCATGTGACATTGGTGCCAGATGCAGTAAAATCGCTTATATCAGAGGAAAACCGTGCCAGTCCCGGAAATCGGTGTCTTTTACTTCTGAGAAAGATGGTGGAGGAAGCCATGGAAAGATGGAGTTTCGTATTCGAAAAGGTGGTATGATCGAATGTTTACAAGTGTAGCATAAATATAGACCTGCCAGCGTTTGTCCCTTCCGCACGTTCTGAAAATGAGTCGCTCTTTTTTATTATGCACCATGCTGCACGGATTTCGAATACATGTATTAGCGTTTGCTTTAAAAATGTCCTGTATGTAGTCCCGATACACATGGTAGTGTCCTGTCGTCAGAACTGAAAAGTGTGGGCAAAGAGACTAGATAGCAAAATGGTTCAAATGGCTCTGAGCACTATGGGACTCAACTGCTGAGGTCATTAGTCCCCTAGAACTTAGAACTAGTTAAACCTAACTAACCTAAGGACAGCACAAACATCCACGCCCGAGGCAGGGTTCGAACCTGCGACCGTAGCGGTCTTGCGGTTCCAGACTGCAGCGCCTTTAACCGCACGGCCACTTCGGCCGGCGACTAGATAGCATTTAGTATAATTGTCAACAGTGAGTAACGTGAGTCAGCGGGAACACTTCTTTACAAACGTTACGCACATACCACACTATACACATTTTCACTGGCTTTCCTAAGGTATAGGACACATTATATGGTTATTAATGGAGCGTCAACATCTTGACCGAAGACAGCATGTGGTGTACCTAGCGGTAGTGTGTTAGCGTCGTTGGAGTTCAAGATGTACTTAAATACCTGGTAAACTCCGTCCTTAGTTCTGTGAGGATGTTTGCAGGCTACACATATTTATATGGGGCTGATACCCTTACAACCTTGTTATGAAATTCGGACACACTTGCAGATCATTTGCACTGGATGCAAAAGGCTAGCAGCTGACCCTCAAAATATAAAATATGTATAGCGAGAGGGTATTATGGGCCAAAAATAAGAAAGGAGTTCCCGTATTGTTTGACTGCATTGGGTTAAGCAAGATCGAGTGTCCTACGGCGAGCAGTCGGACCGCTAGGGGCACAGGAGGAAAGTGGTACGGCAAACACGCAAGGTTCAGAATGAGAGGAGAGCTTCTGTAAAGTTTGGAAGGTAGGAGACGAGGTACTGGCAGAAGTAAAGCTGTGGGTACCGGGCGTGAGTCGTGCTTCGGTAGCTCAGTTGGTAGAGCACTTGCCCGCGAAAGGCAAAGATCCTGAGTTCGAGTCTCGGTCGGGCACACAGTTTTAATCTGCCAGGAAGTTTCACGTAAGGTTCAAATGGCTCTGAGCACTATGGGACTTAACATCTGAGGTCATCAGTCCCCTAGAACTTAGAACTACTTAAACCTAACTAACCTAAGGACATCACACACATCCATGCCCGAGGCAGGATTTGAACGTGCGACCGTAGCGGTCGCGCGGTTCGAGAAGCGCCTAGAACCGCTCGGCCACACCGGCAGGCGAAACACGTAAGGCGCGGCAATCAAGCAGCTGGGCTGTACTTGCATACGCTATGGTATAATACCGTCAGGCTGTCCGCAGGAAGAGGTGGAGAAATGGCTAGGGCAGAAGTCATCAAAACTTTTTGCGCAAGAGCCAATACGGACATTCTGGGATAGCACCTTGGATTACATATGGACTTATCCTATTATTAAGTTTTTGTACGTCAATCTTTCTGATAGATGGTCTGCGGCACTTTGGCCGTTCACTTAGTTAATACAATGAAACACATGCAGCCGTACTTTTGATGTTATTATATTGCAGCCAGTTTCGGTGACTGAGACGATTTCATCTTCAGGACTTAATTGAGGCTGAGGGGGTGAACACTATTAGTATATACAATCCCATTAGTGGCCAACATCTATGAACTGGCTGCTGTAAAATATTGCAGCAGTGGTGATCTGTGTGCAATCATCAACTACGAAATCAGGCGCAACGCTACTGCTTCAGTACAGTACGGAAGCCGGTTCACAGATGTTGGCCACTGATAGGATCTTGTATACGGTTGGATTTCTCCCGCTCAGCCTCAGTTACAGCCAGACGATCATTTGTTGAGTCACCGAAAGTGTTTGCAGTACAATAAAATAATATCAAAACTATAGCTGCAGGTGTTTTATTTCATTAAGTAGTTATTAAATGGTTTCGTACATAAATTAACATGTTGTAAGCAGCCATTAAGCTATATATCGTAAGAGTCTGATAAACGGACCACCGATACCCAAGTACTGCTCGTATTAAGTCGGCACCACCCAGATAGTTTCGTGCGACTGTTGTATTTCAAACTAACGCCACCCTCAGCCACTTCAAAACTACGACACTACAGTTTCGTGGCGGCGTGTTACAGTATCATTGTGTGAGCGGATGGTTAATTGACCAACACTTTGACTGCCAGCCACATAAAATAAGCCGGTTCTTACTGTGCGGGCCATTTTCATGGTTTTTCAGTCTTGTTTTTTGAGAACACTAGCCAACATTTATCTGTGACACTAAGTTTTCATGAAAGCTTGAATCTACTTCTCCTTATTAGATATGTAAGTGTTACGCGTTTCTTTCGCATAGTATAATTTTTGTATAGTAGAGTTTGTAACAAGGCTTCTTGCACATGACTCTTTGGCACTCGGTGCAATGGAACATAGTGTCTTACCTGGCAGCCTTTCCTCTTTGTCCATAAGCAATGAAAAAACGTCTCACGGTACAGAAAATAAAGAAAAAAAACAGAAAAGAAAGCTATGTTCCAACGAATGTTTTACCAAATCAGAATGAGAAATTCTCACTTGAAGCTGGACACGGTTCCTCCTGTACAAATAAGGATCGTTAAGTGACTCGTCGATAGTGTAATTCTCACTGCCATTGTCACCATAATTTTGTTCCAATTCACGCAAAATTACGTCTTCAGTAAGATAAGTTGCATCCATGCTTCGTTTCTTTACGTACTGAACGAACGGGCGTCGCCCTCCAGTAGATTGACTCCATATCACAGACGGTTACATGTCCCTCGCAACACCGTAAAGACCGGTGAAGCCCTTCATTATACGTGGTTTCGTATTTAAAAGCAGAAGAAACTGTACACCGTCACTTGTCGGGATCGGCAGGCCGCCGAAAATTTCGTGTCCCATCAACTGACGAATTGTCAAAGTGTTTATAACACCAGCTGTACATATTCTTGAATGCATTATGCAGTATGAGACACCACAACAAATGTTTACCAAATGTTCGAATTCTGTTTTATCTACTCATTGCGTTATTTACGACAGTCTTCGTTTGATTTCATGTGCCTTGCTACAAATATATACTGCATTTGAAGCTGACCATCTGTATAATTCAGGAATCCATGCTACCTTCGTTTGATATTAACACTATAACTGCTGATTGGTAGGAAGCATATACGCCAATGTATTTTCAACACTGGAAGACAAACGAGGAAACATTTCCCCTCTCACATCCTCTAATCCAGCAATGGTTGCGTTAGTTAGCCCTCTGGCCATGAGATAATGGACCAATCTTACTCATCTCTCGTTCGAATTCACCAACGCCAATTCAAATTAATCACATCTTAAAATATCTTGAAATTATTATTCTTTATTCCGGTATTGTTTTGTACAAAGGACTTACATAAGTCTTCCCTGGATTAGGCTTAATATGGTTCAGGGCATAATACTCTCGCAACCTTTCAAGTGCACTGCCTATTTTGGTGTCAACTTCCTCGAAGGTCCTCCATATGGCCTTCACAACTGTGTCGCCGCCTGAGTAAATCGCCTTGCATCTGGAAAATCTGGCTGACCAGTCGTCTGGATATTTTAGAATGTGGAGAATTGGGAACAACACACACAACTGTGTCGTCCGCATAGGTAAATCGCCTTGTACCTGGAAGATTTATGTGATCTTTGGTATACATGTTATAGAATGTAGAAAACCGGCGACAACACACTGCCTTGAAGTAACCCATTCTCCTGGATTCTTTAGCGGCTCTGTTTCTTGACAGCGTTACATAGAACCTTCTGCTTTGGAGCATAGCTATGATTAGATCTGTCAGCCTGAAATTTCTTCTTATGTTAAATAATGTTTGGATAAGCCTTTTGAGATCCACCGTGAGAAATGCAGCACTGAGGCCTATAACTGTGTCGCCAGTGACATTTTCGATGCTGGGGTAAGGCTAAAGACCTAGTCACATTATAATTTCCCTGGCTTAAGCCAACTTGCTCTGAAGTGATTTTTCTCATCCACAATTGCTAAAATCGTAATCAATATCATTCTCACGAAGACTTCACACAGCAGACACAAAACAGGGATTCTTTCGAGATTTGGGTTCTTTTCCTGACATGAGAATGTGCACGTCACGTGTTTTTCACCGAAGCTTAACTAATGGGCAGTTTCAACAGAGTCTTTCATTTATTTAATCAACCACTTTATAGTCTCTGATCCGAAATTTTCCTATTGCGCTGTTATTTCCTCATTTGGGCTTACAGCTCTCTTGCTATTCATTTGCTTTATGCCACTTAACAAAACCCGTGGTTGTAAAACAAAGTTACTTTTCATGATTGATGATAAGTTCTTGGTGTGTGATTTCTTCTCAGTTTTACTGTCCGTAAGTTCTTGGCGGTCTGTTCCTTAAATGGGTTTAAGTTGCCCTAAAGAGTTAATGTACACGGTGTCCCAAAACTCCGTTCATAATTGAAAAAGCAATAAATCATGGAATAATATAGGTAAAGAGGTAAAATTGACGCACGTGCCTGAAATCACATAGAGTTTTATTGAAACTAAAAGCGAGTGCAAAATCAGGCCAACAGATGTGCGTTACACAGCAACAAGTCAGTGACGCCACTTGAGAATCGGGTATAAAATGAGCTGCAGTGAGAGAGGGAGTCGGATCATCCCTACGCTGGCTGATAAACACCTGCTGGGCTGGGTTGTGCTGTTTTGGGGAAGGAGACCAGACAGCGAGGTCATCGGTCTCCTCGGATTAGGGAAGGATGGGGAAGGAAGTCGGCCGTGCCCTTTCAAAGGAACCATCCCGGCATTTGCCTGGAGCGACTTAGGGAAATCACGGAATACCTAAATCAGGATGGCCGGACGCGGGATTGAACCGTCGTCCTCCCGAATGCGAGTTCAGTGTCTAACCACTGCGCCACCTCGCTCAGTACACCTGCTGGGAGGATTATGCAATACGGCGCTCGACCCCATACTGCATCAAGTGTGAAAGATAGCTTGCTGAGCCGAAACGTCCGTCACTCTTGGCCTCCCAGGTCTCAAGATCTCAGTCCCTGTGCCTATTGGTTGTGTGGTTACCTGCTGTCGCTCGCCTACCGTGATCGTCCAACGTCATTAAGGACGCTAAAAGACAACATCCGACGGCACTTTTTGAACATACGTGCTGGAATGCTGCACAGTGCTGTTGTAAATACTGCCGCTAGACTACAGATATTGTTGAATGATGCCCGAAATGCTAAGCATTTGGTACAAAGAACATCAACTTTCCTAAAAATCAACTTTTACACTAATTATTGCTTTTGTATTATATGAACGATTATCTGTAGGCCTTTTGTGCACTTCTGTGGCTTCAATGAAGCCCGCATCATTTCAAGCATATGTATCATTTTCTATATCTCTACCAACATTATTCTATGTGGTACTGAAGTTTCAAATGTTAACGTAGTTCTGGGTGACCTTGTACAACGAGTCAGTGGACATTACGAGCTCTGTAAATCATTTTCTGGATGCTTGCCGGTTGTTTCCGAAATAGCGCTGTAGAAGAAATGTGAATTGTGCAACCCTCCTGTACTTTGTAGTGGTTCTAATGACTCTCGGCTGAACCCCTTAAGTTAATACGGAAACAGCCACAAAAAAGTGCTCTCACTAACAGGACGGGAGGAAACTTAATCAGGAAATGCTGCGGTGGACACCCTCATTACGCATTCCGTATGGGAACGCACGTGCGTGACCTTTCTGGCGAGGCCTGCGGAACGGGCGGGGGCGGCGCAACAAACAGATGCGGTGGCGCTGTCGCAGCCCTGGCTGGCAGGGTTTTTGAAGTCTCCGCTAATTAGCCGCGCGCTCCGCTCCGCGCCCCCCCCCCCCCCCCTGTGACGTCACGAGGCGGCAGGCAGCGGCTGCCGCAGCGCCTCGGTATATTAGCTTAGGGGCGACCTGCCCGCCGCTCAAATACTCGTTCACTGGCCGCACTCCGCCGAAATGAAATTCCACGGGCCACCAGTTACCTGCGGGATTCATTCAGGCCACCCGACTGCAGCTTTTTGCCGTGCATGCAAGGGAAGGTGCCGTTACCGCACACGTATTTTCCATCGAGGCTCCGCTGTTTCACACCTTACTCTGACATAATGACGCAAATAGTGTTATATAAAACTTATGTTTGGTTGCGCTCCACAGCTTTTACGTATACCGCCTAAAGTCTCTAAAAACTTTAATATGATGCAACTAGAGAGGGCAGCAGAATTAAATGATCACTTCTTAGAAAGCACGGAGCTGCCCCCCTTTGGTAAGCATAAGCCTGATATTTGGCTGAAAGATGAATATGACATTTCTCCAAACTTCATCATATATTCCCAACGCCCCGTGGACGTGTCACGCGATGGGAATGTCGTCAGAACCTCTCTCACCCACACTTTACGCCTTCTTTTGATTCCTCAGCGATGGAGGTTAGAAACGCGACGCCCAGCGTTGAAATCACAGGATTTTCTTTAGACTGGCCGAGAAAAACTTTTCACAAACGCCACCGCTCAGAATCGGCACGAAAACGTCTCACTGGATGGCATAAAGTGCATCAATAAACCACACCTTGCGATGAGGTGTTACTTATGAACTTTCCTCGCTCCTTTCACGCGACCTCCAAAGGCGTGATCACGGTGGCGCGGGCCTTTAACACTTAAATGTGCATGAATAAAATGGCAAACGGTCACTACAAGCCCCCGATTTGTGCAAAACCCTGAGTATCACCCGCGCGCCTTGATTTAGCACATTACAAATGGAAGTGTCTGGAACTTCTACTACACACAGTAAGCCTCGTGGTAGCTCTAGCGCCTGACGGTTAGGCAACACCTTTGACGCCCATCGGGCAATGTTTGCCTAAGATAAGCCAGTAGAGTAGCCGCAAGACAGAATGTGTGTATAAGTTTCAGACACGTGCATTTGTAACATGCTAAAGTAATTTGCGTGGGTGGCACCCACGGTGCTGCCGAACGAGGGAGGAGAGGGGAAGGGGGTCTTCCTGTTTTATTTACGCACATCTTCATGTTGCACCCCGCTTGTGATCACGTCGCAGGAGGACGCGGATAAATGGGGATGAAAATGCACAAGTATCCTTTCCTGCCACGGATGACGTTCAGATTTGATCGAATGGTTTTGAACGGTCCATTGTGGTTCGAACCTGTACAGGAGAGCAAAAATTGAGGCCACACTGCCTTCTGAAGTTTAATGGCCCATTGATTCCGATCGATGATACGCCGCGCCACACGACCGTGAAGTTGCTTTTTATCAGAATTTCACGTTTTTCATGTGATCATTATCTAAATTTTGCTTGTTAACAAAGCCTGACACACAAAATTTGGCCTCAGCGTTTTTGGCCAAATTCTTCTTAAGTTCGTCTTTATGCAGGGTCGTTGGGCTTCGGCTTATCAGTGTAAAACGTTAAATCAGAAACTCCGTCAGCAGGCCATATTTCAAATTATATTTTACTTGTGCAACCTGCTTGGGCGTCAAAATGTGCCATCTTTTGGCCCACTGACCGATGTGTAGGAAGAATCTAGTCTTACGTGCAATCGAAATAGGAGTCAGCATTCAGTAACTGGCGTCCATAAACTACCATTTGTAAATTGATTCCTTCTTTCATCAACTGCAGTCTCTATGGCAAAACCTCTGAATAACTCTGCAGGCGGCATTTGTTTTCGCCTACAGCCTTTCGCGCTTCGTAGTTGCAGGTTATCAAAAGCGCTGTCAGGTGTCAGGGACTTACTCATGTTGACTTGAGTATGGGAGTGTGATCCTAGTAACGAATTAATGTATTAAAAAATCACCCATAATACGTATTTTTAATGCACCTCAATGTCAACTCCGTCATGTCTCCTGAACTGTGATAGACAGGTGGTTCTTACCCACACGGAGAATGTTACCTGACAGTGAGGGATATGTGTATTGAGTTTGGTTGAAATCGGCCCAGCCTTTTAGGAGGAGATGTGGAACATACAGACATACACACACATACATCATCCATTTTATAACATGTATGGATATTCATCGTGAGCTGAAGCTCGCTCTTGTGTCCATGTTTGCTCATAGATACAATGACGGAAAAAATCGTATCACAAAAAACTCAGTAATGTAGAAAGTTCGCATATATGTTCGTTTAGTTAACATACCTAACCGATTAACTTAGCAAGATCACAGGTTAATGTAAGCGCGAGATACATCATTGCAGACGTGAAATACTGGTACATTACTAACCGGTGTATCCGCCAGAATTTCGAATGAAAGCATTCTAACGTGCGGGCATTGTGTTGATCATGTGAAGCGCGTCATTTTGTGGGATGGAGTTCTATGTGTTTTGCATTTGGTCGGTAGATACAGGGACGGTTAATGCTTGCTGTGGATGGCGTTGGAGTTGTCGTCCGATGATGTCACGTATGTGCTAGATGGGAAACAGATCTGGTGATCGAGCAGGCCAAGGCAACAGGTCAGCACACTGGAGAGAGTAATGACCTACAACAGCGGTATGTGGGCGACAGTTATCTCGTTGGAAAACACCCCCGGCCGCTACGGTCGCAGGTTCGAGTCCTGCCTCGGGCATGGATGTGTGTGATGTCCTTAGGTTGGTTGGGTTTAAGTAGTTCTAAGTTCTAGGGGACTGATGACTTCAGATGTTAAGTCCCATAGTGCTCAGAGCCACTGGAACTGGAAAACACCCCCGGAATGATGTCGAATCAGCACAAATATGTAGTCATAGTGCGTGAGATAAACGCGAGAGTGCTCCTTCTGTTACACTAAATCGCACTCCAGACCACAGCTGTAGGTGTAAGTGCAGTGTGTCTAGCACGCAGACCGGTTGGTTGCAGGTCCTCAACTGCCTTCCTGCAAACCAACAAACGGTCATCATTGCCACCGAGACAGAACCAGTTTTCATCATAAAACACAACAGACCTCCACCCTGCCCTCCAATAAACTTTCTTTTGAAGCCACTGAAGTCACAAATGAAAATGGTTTGGGGCAGTGGAATGTACGCTACAGGGCGTTTGGTTTGGAACTGTCCTTGAAGAACCCATTTATAGCCTTTCGTTCTGTCACTCTGGTGGCAGCTGCTGCTCAAATTACTACTACGCATGCAGAACTGTGCGTCAGAGCCATACGCCGAACAGGATTGTCTTTCCACTAGGCAGTGCCCACTCTTCTTTCGCATTTCCGTGACCACAGCGGCCAGCAGTCTTCTACAGCGGCTATATTCGTGCCAAGTCTTCCTGCAGCATCGCAAAAGGACATATAGTTACTCTTACTCCTATTACACGACCTCGTTGAAACTCGGTGAGGTGTTGATAATGTCTTCTTTGTCACCTAAAAGGCGTTCTTGACTATCATCAACTCACCACGCCCAGAGTCAAAAAAGTAAATAATGCCCATAACCATTACAGCGTGTATTGAAAGCGAACCTTATTTGCATCCTCATAGTGGCACAGTACATACATGTAGCCATGTATGGAAGTGAAACATGGACGATAACCAGTTTGGACAAGAAGAGAATAGAAGCTTTCGAAATGTGGTGCTACAGAAGAATGCTGAAGATAAGGTGGGTAGATCACGTAACTAATGAGGAGGTATTGAATAGGATTGGGGAGAAGAGAAGTTTGTGGCACAACTTGACTAGAAGAAGGGATCGGTTGGTAGGACATGTTTTGAGGCATCAAGGGATCACAAATTTAGCATTGGAGGGCAGCGTGGAGGGTAAAAATCGTAGAGGGAGACCAAGAGATCAATACACTAAGCAGATTCAGAAGGATGTAGGTTGCAGTAGGTACTGGGAGATGAAGCTTGCACAGGACGGAGTAGCATGGAGAGCTGCATCAAACCAGTCTCAGGACTGAAGACCACAACGACAACAACAGTGGCACAGCGCCACTACAAACGTGACTATTACGCAACTAGCGCTAAATCTGAATAAAAATCATCTTTCAGCTGTAGAAACACGCCTACCAACTTCGTTGTATGCAGAACTCCTTTTTGGTGTTGTGATTTTTTTCCATCAACATACATACACATCAAAAAAAGTTTTGCATCAGCACAATTCCCAGATCTCCTGAAGACAGACGTTGACTGTGGATATTGTATCACAGACACAGTCCCTTTGATTGTTCAGAGATGTCACTAAACCAGCCCAAAGATGTAAACAACAATGCACGAGCAGCGCCTATTAGACGGAGGGGGTCCGACAGTCGATCAGTTCCAGTCATTCCACCAGGAAGGGCTCTCAACAACGCAAGTGTGTAGGTGTCTCGGAGTGAACCAAAGCGATGTTTTTCGGACATGGAGGAGATACAGAGGGACAGGAACTGTCCATGGCACGCATCGCTCATGTCGCCCAAGGGCTATTACTGCAGTGGATGACCGCTACCTACGGATTATGGCTCGGAGGAACTCTGAAAGCAAGGAAATCATGTTGAAAAATGCTTTTCGTGCAGCCACAGGACGTCATGTTACAACTCAAACTGGGCGCAATAGTCTGCATGATGCGCAACTTCACTCCCGACGCCCATGGCGAGATCAATCTTTGCAACCAAGACACCATGCAGAGAGGTACAGATGGGCCCAGAAACATGCCGGCATCATGTTCTTTTCACTGACGAGTGTCGCATATGCCTTCAACCAGACAATCGTCGGAGACGTGTTTGGAGACAACCCGGTCAGGCTGAACGCCTTGACACACTGTCCAGCGATTGCAGGACGGTGGAGGTTCCCTGCTTTTTTGAGGTGGCATTATGTGCGACAGACGTACTCCGCTGGTGGTCATGGAAGGCGCCGTAACGGCTGTAAGATACATGAATGACATCCTCCGACCGATAGTGCAACCATATCGCAGCATATTGGCGAGGCATTCGTCCTCATGGACGACAATTTGAGACCCCATCGTGCACATCTTGTGAAAGACTTCTTTCAAGATAAAGACAACGCTCGACTAGAATGGCCAGCATGTTCTCTAGACATGAACTGTATCGGACATGCCTGGGACAGATTGAAAAGGTCTGTTTATGGACGACGTGACCCACCTACCACTCTGAGGGATCCAAGCAGAATCACCGTTGAGGAGTGGGAGTATCTGGAGCAACAGTGCCTGATGAGCTTGTGGACAGTATGCCACGACGAATACAGGCATGAATCAATGCAAGAGGATGTGCTACTGTGTATTAGAGGTACCGGTGTGTACACCAGCCTGGACCAGCACCTGTGAGGGTCTCGCTGTATGGTGGTACAGCATTCAATTAGTGGTTTTCATGAGCAATAAAAAGAGCGGAAATGATGTCTATGTTGATCTGTATTTCAATTTTGTGTACAGGTTCTGGAACTCTTAGAACCGAGGTGATACAAAACTTTTTTGGTGTGTGTAATTTGTTTCTACTGTTTTCATCTTGGAGAATAGACAATTTTTCTTTTGTTTCAATCGCACGTGTCATTGGAGTTACGGAACCTTCAGTTACTGCACCTTGATTTGCTTGAGCTACTACATAAACCATAATATGTGGTGACTACAAAGCGAAAAAAAAGTAAAACTGCTGAACATGTTGTAATTTCTACGAAACGCATATCGGTTAAATGAAGAAATAAGGAGAACCTCAGCTTGCTCTGGTCGAAAGGTACCCCAAAATAAATTTTACTTGTGGAGAAATTTCATATAAAGACGCACAAGTTTGGTTATGTCAGTCAGGTGTAACTAACACCCACTCCTAGGCTAATATTGTATAAATAGTTACGGTTAATAATGAGATACGTGATTTGAGAATGGGCTTGTCAGCCCGAAAGCAGTAACCAGCGCAGCAGAAATTTTATTTCAGTGCAACTGAGACGGACGAAATAAAATACAATCCAATTTCCTCACTACTGAACAGATACTGGCCTAGCACCCGTTCCAGCATGCCCCGCACAAGCACATAAGACACATGCCAGGGATAAAGAAACATAGATATGATGGTTAAAAATTTTAAAGATATACTAACGGTTGGGTCCAATAAGGTTAAAATTGATGTTAGTTGCAGCATTTATGCAGAGATTAAGAGGTTAGACTGGTGTGAAAATCTCTGTCAAATTAGCCCTCTAACTGAATGCTACAGCAACAATGAGAAGAAGTCTAAGTTGGTACACTTCCAGAATGCTTCCCATATTTACGGAAATGTCTGTCGTAGCACAATAGCACAGTTCAGCTGACCAGTGTCATCCTTTGCTTTCAGGCAGAGCTATCAAAACAAAGCTGATTCTCCTGCCTTCCAGGAGTCACTCGAGCGGTGGCACTCAGTAACGTAGCGCCTGGCAGGACAGAGCGGAGATGGAATTGCAAATCGCTGCCCAGCACTCGAACACTGGCCTGTATGGCGAGTAGCAGCGTCGAGCTGTTTACGCGCACGCGGCAGCAGTAGTCGGGTGTGCGTGCGCCAGATAAGCAACAGGTCAAACACTTGCCGGCCGTATATCCAGGACTCAATGCGCGCCGATAGTGGCTCTCCAATCACTTTGGGGCGCGACGCGGGAAGCGCAGAGGCGATGAAACGGGGCAGCAGGCGTCCGCTACGGAGCAGGCGATTTCGATTACCAGTGGAGACCGTGCGGCTCTGGGAGTTCTCTCTTGTTTGCTCAGGCAAACAAGCTGCGTGAACGCGCCGCCTCCGGAATTCCCAGTAAACATCTTCCCTTTTTTTTCGGTCCCTCGTTGAAGCGCCCTCTAGTGATACTTCCCCTACAGACGCTTTGTTGCAAGGTTGGGCTGCGAGAGTTACCGGATCTTTTTGTGGTAGCAACCTGGGGTAGGACGGTAACGCTAACATTAAAATGATCAGAATACAATTTAAAGAGCAGGGCAAAACTCTAAAAAAAGCTCTGCGTGGCATTTGGTATACATTTTAAATTGTGAAGCAAAGAAATCAGATGTACAAGTCCACAGGCTATCACTATAAAAAATGTTAATAAAGGCTAGCAGTCGGTCCGTTCCTTGCAAGTTTACTTTAAAAATCGAACCATATTTCCTAAACAGCAACAAAAGCGCAGTAACCATATGAGGTAACACTTGGCAGAATATTAGATTCCTAGGAAGAAACGGTGTCATCCGGTCTCCAGTTCTTTTCAGTTCTACGAGGGGCGTTCAGAAAGTACGCTCCGATCGGTCGCGAAATGGAAACGACTATGAAAATCCGATAAAGCTTTGCACAGATGTGTTGGGTAGTGTCTCTAGTATAACCCCAGTTAGCATCACGTCGCTCTTCTCATTTCTGAGCTCGCAGTGAGTGCGTAAAGATGTCTAGAAAATAGTGTCTGCCGCCAAGTATGAGGGCCTGGTGAGAAATTTCGCCTGAAGCTATGCAGCTAACATTACATAACTGTCGTGTTGTTTCTTCTTCAAGACAATTCTCAGCCGCATTCTGCAGGGGCAATGAAGATGCTCCTGCATCGTTTCCAAATGGAAATGTGAGGTTACCCACAATACAGTCCGCAATTGTCTCCCCCTGAGTTTCATCTCTGGTCACATGAACCGCTGTCTTTGAAGACAACATTTTGACACAGACAACGAGGTGTAGGCCAGCGTGGAGAATTGGCGGAAAGCACTGGCGGCTGCCTTCTATGATGAGGCTATTGAAAAGTTGGTACAACGCTATGACAAAAGTCTAAGTCAGAACGGCGACTACGTAGAGAAGTAGCTGAAAGGTGTAGCTAATTGTTACAAGTAAAACATTTCTGATGTTCACTGTGGTATCAATTTGGCAGTCAATCGGAGCTTACTTTCTGAACAGGCCTCGTATATTAAACGGGTGTTTCAGTGTGTTTCTCCTTGCCAACTGTAAAACTAATACATTGGACTCCTTCACTGCCAGTGCAAACAATCCACCATCAATGTCTCTCAACTAACCAACATGCTCCATCTCTTGGCCATTCGAGAAAACAAGACAAAAATTTTCCCTTTGACTTGTGAATTTGAGAAGTATCATTTGAAGGCTATTCTGAAATGCTTTCTGGAGAGTTATTTTACACTTTGAATATCATGCCTGTAATAATATGTTGTCTTCAGTGTTGGATAGAAAGGCATGCCCATCGTATTACGTGCGAAACAGTTTAGTGAGGCCTACAACGCACATTGCACTACTGGCATATTCCTCACTATGATGTCGTCGCCGTAGTGTTATGTTTACAGCATTCTTTCCAACGTTGAAGATAACTCAGTATTACGGACATGGCACTCAAAGTGTTTAAGAACATTCAACTGAATACTGGCTCTCCTAAGCCTCACCTCTTTTTTCACAACAGCTATCACTGCGTCTTCCCTGTTTTCTGTAGAACGCATTTCGTTCGTATCTTCTAACCATCTGTCACTAATAACAATATGAAAAGCCTTAAATTATAATAGCTATCTTAGATGGTTTAAAATAAATATGAATATTAAAAAGTAAACTCTACGAAAGGATGGTCCACTACTTGGGGCACTATGGAACCTCCGCCAGTTCCGCCCACGTCCGGTCCACCCTGGCATATGAGGTTAAGTACAGTTCAAATCCCACAAGACGCTTTGAAAAATTAACATCCTCTAAACCAGCGGTTCCCAACCTGTGGATAACTACAATGAAATTTTCTGAGGGGTGGAAACCAAAACTGTTAAATTGTGTTTCAATCATGAAACTAAATTATTTTTAAAACATCACTATAATTACAATTTTGTAAAACCATAATACTGATTACATAAGTTATCGATATTATTTTTCTCCAATTACTGGAAATAATGCATAACATGATGAAGTGGAGGTCAGAACTTGTGAAACAAATATATGAGCACATCTTCCTCACATTGTTTCTCCCAGTACACATATACTTCGTGCTAGCTACCATGCGTCTACGACAGTAAAAGTGATTTCTGTATGTAATAAATGCTCAATATAACAAAACATGTCTTCTCCAAGTTGTAGATACTTCCTGCAATGACCCAGAAATTGCTTCATTCTCACTTTAAAAATATAAATGAACCTTACGACCGCACGACACAACAATAACGCCACTGACGGAAGAAATCGAAACACCAAAAATCAATTGTCTGACATAAAAGAAAGTTGGTAGGCGTCCTTCTATATTTGAAAGATAACAACTCTTTATATTTCACGCCAGTGCATTAGAGTGGCGATAGTAGAGCCACCACGTGGATGCAAATCAGGTTTGCTTTAAATAAACGATGTAACGGTCGTGAGCGTTAGTTACATATGAGACTGGATCTGGTGACTTGATGTTAGTCAAGAATGTCTTTAAGGCTACAAAGATTCCGTTATCAACACCTCACTGAGTTTGGTTCAAATGGCTCTGAGCACTATGCGACTTAACTTCTAAGGTCATCAGTCGCCTAGAACTTAGAACTACTTAAACCTAACTAACCTAAGGACATCACACACATCCATTCCCGAGGCAGGATTCGTACCTGCGACCGTAGCGGTCGCTTGGTTTCAGACTGTAGCGCCCAGAACCGCACGGCCACTCCGGCCGGCTACTGAGTTTGGACGAGATCGTGTAATATGACTGCAAGAAGCTGGGTGTTCCTTCTGCGGTACTGCAGAAAGCCTTGGCAGGAATGTAGCAGACGTACATGATTGTTGGCAAAGGTGATCATGTGAATGTACGGACGGAAGAAGACCGGGCATCGGGCGGCGATGTGACACTGCCGTGAGGTAGGACCTTCGTTTCGGCGATGGCTCTGGCACATCGTACTGCATCTGAGCAGCAATTTGAGCAGCAGTTGTCACCACAGTTACACAACGAATTGTTACAAATCGATTACTCCAAGGACAGCTCAGAGCCAGACTTCTGAGGTCATCAGTCCCCTAGAACTTACAACTACTTAAACCTAACTAACCTAAGGACATCACACACATCCATGCCCGAGGCAGGATTCGAACCTGCGACCGTAGCGGTCGCGTGGTTGCAGACTGTAGAGCCTAGAACCGCTCGGCCACAGCGGCCGGCCGACACTGAAGGGGACTGAGGAATTATCATAGCTTATGCTCAGAAAGGCGGTTCTGAAATTAGACAAGCGTTGAGGCCAATTATGCGACCTATGCACGACGTTGGAGATACCCATTTGGTAAAACTCTGTTGTGAGGAAGTCTGTAACTGCCTGCTGCCCATCCTCATCCGACTGGAATCGCCGACCTTGTGGGAATACTTGTACATTTGCGCGTTGTGCATATTTCTTTGTAGCCTACGGCTGTTTCATAATTCCAGAGCTGGTTTCACGAAAACACGGAAATGACATTTATCGGTGTCACACAACAAACTGTGTTAATTTTTTTGCTTTTGTTTCTAATAGAAAACTGGGTAAATGAATACCAGGGCAATGCCGGGTTGATCAGTAGTTCTATAAAGCCGTTACTATTGTCAGTCAGTTCTGTGTATCCTCTTTTTCCTCGGATATCGTCGGCTACTTTGCGCCATAATAGAAAAATGCGTCTACACATTTAGTGTCCCATTACCTAAATTAATTCCCAATGCATGACCTTGCTTGATTGCTACTGCATCCTGTTACATATCATTTCCTTTTGTTGATGTTCATACAGGGTGTTATCCACTGCGTTTAACTGCTTTCCAAAGATCTTCGCCGTCTCTGACGGACTTCTAATGTAATCAAATACCTTGCACTTTTCATTTCGTCTTTCAGAGCTGTAAGCATTTTTCCACTTGCTCCTCTGCTTCCTATGTCGCTTGCTGTATTTACATATTAAATAAGGTGGCTGGTACGCTGCAACTCGTTCCCTTTCATGTCCGACTCTTTGTTAACGCTACCTGGATTTTGGAGCAATGTATAGGTATTGTAAGAATCCAGAGTCTGGCGGCGGTAAAATTGAATAAAAGGTTCTCGGGTTTTCAGCCACGTCAAGTAATTAAAATTACACGCGGTTTCGGCTAAGCACTCCTTGGCCATTGCCAAATTGTACTACTGGCAGTGGGCTACTGGCATGCCCCTCATACCCAGTAGCTCCCGACTGTGACGTCACTGGTGCCTGCGGCATCGCCATATACGGGCATACGTTGACTCGGCGTTCGATGCGCCCACTTCAAAGCGCGATCGCTGGATTCCATGCCATGCTGAGCTGCCGGTCACCGCCCCTGTTTATGGTGTTATTGGTGACTTTCATTTCAATGGCTTCTTTAGTTACACAGTCCCAGAAGCCGTATGTGCTAGTAGCGACGGATTTTTCGTCAAATGTTTTCAAGAAAGACTCACAACAAGACCGCCGACGAGGATCAGGAAAAGAAACTTGCTATTTTGCCGTTTTGTGGCTCCATGTCGGGCAAGATAAGCCGCATGCTGAAACGACGGAAGATCATCTTCAGGCCTCTGACCGGTCATTTATTAATACCAGTTAAAGAGGCAGCAGTACACCTGCGGTGTACAAGATACCATGCGAGTGTGGCGAGTCTTAAGTCGGACAAAAAGTACGCACTGTGTAACTACGCAGGAATGAGTTTTACCGCCTACACTACCCCGAGAAATCTGTTTTAGCAGATCACGCTTTAGAAAACGGACACCGGATAAAATTTGACGAAACATCCTTCGTGGCTCGCACTAACCGCTTCTGGGATTCTGTAAGTAAACAAGCCATTCAACAAAGAAACTCCGATAACATCCTAAATAGAGACGGTGGCCTGCAGCTCAGCGTGGCGTGGAATCCAGCGATCGCGCGGTTTAAGCAGGGGCATCGAATGGCGAGTCTTACAGGACCGTACATGGCGATAACGCAGGCACTAATGACATCACAGCGGGTAGCTAATGTATATTAAGAGCCGTATGAGCCGTCCACTGTCAGTCATGCCGCTTCACAGTAGCTAACCGGCCGTGCAATTTTAATTGCTTGATGTGGTTGGAAAGCCGAGAGCATTTTATTAGAGTTACGAGTAAACTTACGTCTCCTGTATTTTATCATTGCTAATTTCAGAATTGCAAAGAGTGTACTGCAGGCTTCTTGAATCTACAGATACTAAGAATGTGGGGTTTTCTTAGTTACAAAGTCAGACGGAACACAGCTCCAACTATGAGTGAGTTGTGAACATGTACGAACTTCGTAGCTTTCGTGTATTATCCGATGAGTGGGCTCCTACTCAATTCTGAAGCATTCGATTCTTACCGGGGACTCCCATGCCCTAGTCAGGTAAAACTACTAGTGTTACCATCTAACAGTCTGTAATAAACTGTCTCTGCGTCTCGTACAGTGGTGCATATGAGTAACTTATAATTTGCCGAATTATTGAGAATTCTAGATGTACATTATTGCATTTGTACACCGCTGATTATTAAATAAAAAATGCTTCAAATGGCTCTTAGCACTATGGGACTTAACTTCTGAGGTCATCAGTCTCCTAGAACTTAGAACTACTTAAACCTAACTAACCTACGGACATCACACACATCCATGCCCGAGGCAGGATTCGAACATGCGACAGTAGAAGTGGCGCGGTTCCGGACTGAAGCGCCTACAACCGCTCGGCCACAACGGCCGGCCGATTATTAAATATTCTACACCACTTACAATATAAAGAATGGTACTAATTACTTCATTTTTTACGTGGTTAATGTCCCATACATACGTAACACACGACAGATAGTTGACATGTACGATTTTATGGGATTTCATTACTTTACACAGAGTTGTCTGATTGTAATGGATAGACAGTATCTCAGTTTCTAGTTGAATCACTTATTATGCTTGCATCCGATTTTGAGACTTTAAAAATACATATGAAACTTATGTTGGAGCAGTATATTGTCTTACAATCTAGGACACTCAACTGATTACAGATGCAACTTTATTGTTTTAAAGTGAGGTGTATATCACTAGCGTCTTAAATTATCTTTTGTATTGCTAATGGAATTATGAATCAGTATTTGGAATAATGCCTCCCCATAAACGACGAGGTCTATATTGAACAGGCTCATATACACTGATCAGCATATTATTATGACTATCTACCTAATCCCCGTTTAAGTCCACCTTTGGCATGGGTAATAGCGCTGAAACTTCGTTACAAGGAAGCGATGAGGACTTGGCTGGTCGCTGGTGGGCGATGCACAACATCTGCGCACATAGATCACCTAATCCCCGTGAATTCCGGGGAGGGGGCTATGAGTTCTGAGCCACTTTCGTTCACATAGTATGTGTGTTGATCGCGTCCAGATCTGGTGAGATGGAGGTCCAGCACATCAATTTCAACACTCACCACGGTGTTCCTCGAACCACTTCATCACACTCCTGAACATTTGAGAAGATGCGTTACCTTGTTGAGAAATGCCACAGCCGTTGAGAAATGCCACAGCTGTCCAGAAACATGATCACCATGAAGCGATGTACGCGATCTGCGACTGCTGTGCTATAATTCTTGGTCCTCATGGTGCCTTGCACCATCTCCACTGAATTCGTGGATACCAACGTGATTTTTCTCCAGATCAGAATGGAGCCACCGTCAACTTGTCTCCGTCCAGCAGACAGATGTCGTGGAGCTCAACCACTGGATGATGACGGATTCGCGCCCTCACATCGGCATGATGAAGAAGGTAACGGAATTCATCAGACCATGCAGCGCTCTGCCACTGCGCCAGCGCCCAGTGCCGATGGTCACGCGTCCATTTCAGAAGTAGCTGCTGATATCGTGAAAACATTGGCACATTCATGGATCTTCAGCTGAGGTGAAATTCAGATACATCGCGTGCCTTCCCCATTGTACACACGGACCGCACGCTCACTGATACTACCGATAGTAGGTCGATGGTCATAATGTTATGACTGGTCAGTTCAGGTATCAGTAACAGGTTTACCATGATTACGATCGTTTGTGTGGATGTTTAGCAACTTATAATGGTACGTTATTCCATTTGCATATCCAAACAAAAATAATCGCTTGTCAATTTCGATAACTCGCGCATGTATAGTGTCTCTCTGCTCACAAGTTAGAAATTGAATTATCATGGTCAGTTCAGTCGACATGGGAAGGACAGGTGATACTGTCGTATTCATATTGATCAAACTTTACGAAAATGTTCATTGTTAAATTCTCATCTTTGCCTCTTTGCTACACTGTGGCATGGCCTGAGGGCATGTGACACCGTTGATTGTAGTCTTTGAGCCCGTTGTAGCGTTAATTACCGTGGTTCCCTGGTTCCTGTTCTCAAGGATAATGCAGCGTGTCGGCTATTACTTTCAGCAGCTTTCCTGTCACTAGTAGCAAAACAGGTCAGTACGAAGATTAACTGCAAAAGCACTCACCGCAGTCACTGACACTCTAGAATTGCTATAGAACTGAGCATCCGATGAGATCAATAAGGAAAGTGATATAATGGGGTTTAGTTGAAAGGCTAACATTTGGAAGCCAGTCATACAAAAAGCAAATAAATTAATGAAGTCTACAATAGACAGTAGCCACGGATTCTGCTCAATAAAAAATAATTTAACTTTCAGGGCTGTAGAAGTAAGTATTTCATGTAATCTCAAGGGTATCTATGCACGGATACAGGGTCAACAGTGGTTACGATATGTACAAGGATCAAGTGGATACATTTAGGTGCTCCATGAGACTATTCGAGGTTTATGCAGTCGTATATAGGAAATTTTGAGCCTCAAAAAAGCGTTAGCGAATTGCAGAAAAGAACCTGCAAAAGGGTTACTTACAGTTAAGTCCCCACGTGAACCAATGTAACGTATTAAACACGAACATGTGAGGGGAAGGGGGGGGGGGCGGTCGGGGGTGTTATTCCAGGTCTCGTATACTTCGCTAAAACTCAAGGGAAACAATAAAAATCACAAAATATATAGGAATAAGGACCCGCAGCGACCTACAGCGAAAGACATAAAAAGATAAAAAGATATGCAGGAAATGTAGACTACTAGTTTATGAAACAATCCTAAAGCAATATAATTTAGCGACGAAGAAATGGATTACGAAAGCTCCTTTGCCCGACTGTGGAGCATTTCTCGTCATTCTGGAATCCTTATCAGATAGGATTAATACCGGTGATCTGAAGAGGAGAGGTGCATTTCGACACTGGTTCCCTTAGCGCGAGGACCTTCCGGTTATGCAGTAGTGGCAGACGTTGGAAGAGACGCTTTAGGTATCAATAGAAATTTATTGTTTGAATTCCAAGCAGGGATATTAGTTTTATTAACTTCTTATAGTTGGGATTCACAGCCATTAAGATCATTTTAAAGCACATTGTATTCGCCGTGGTTTGTATCAAGTATTTACTTTTACAGTTGCAGTCCCGGCTTTAAGGCCGTTTGTAACCTCCCCCCTCACTTATCGACCTTAATGACAGTGAAAAATTAAACCGCGTGTACCTAATGGAAATTTGGGAAAAGCAATCGTCACCGAAGTTAATCTATCGGTAAAGAGGGAGGAAAGGGTTACATCTAAATGAAAGGAAAAATGCAAATGAAACTGGTGGAAATTAATTTTGAAAAGGAGTAAAGTTAATAAAGAAAGTAAATGTGCGGCCGTTACGTTAACAATTACTAGCGGTAATTAGATATTTGAGATTTGGGGGAAATCACGGTCGCCAGTCCTAAGGACAATTACTATAGTAACTGAAAAAGAAAGGTTATTACACATATAATTAACACTAGAAGCGTGGCAACTGAAGGTTGACACGTGTAGTGTGAAAACTGAAAGTTTGTCAGAAGTAATAAATTTCGCTACACCCTGACTTAATTTAGCAAAAGAATTAATAAAACCGGAAAATCGAAAGTTAATTTAGTGACTGAAGTTAATAGTGAGCTTTCTTTCTGAAGCACATCGAAATCCAGTAAAATACGGTTAGTCTTGGACTACCTCAACAATCATTTCAAAAGCAACTTGACTCTACGCAATTTAGAAACGAGAGATTTAACTTTGAACTTGAATTAAATGATTCTGAACTATTAAGAATAGTAAAATTTAGTACGTACCAAGCTGAGCTGCAGTCACAGGTAAGCTAAAATATGCTAACAAAACTCGCACTCTAAATTTGTGCTCGTGTAACCTAAATATTGTAGCCAGCTACTGAACTTTGAAATTAAAGCAGTGAAATCTAATTATATTATTTTAATGCTGGCGTTTGAATTTCAACGACACTCGGGTTCATTTCGGAAAAGGAAGGGACCCTGCTTGGCAATGCAATTGGGACAATGAGCAACAAAGGTTCATGCTAAGTTGCTGTAATTTTGCGAGACAAATGGAACAATTTGAAAAGCTGAGGTCTGCCATACAGTTCTGAAACTTTACGTGCTTTTAGTCTTCCTTGTTGGTTGATTGAAGGTTTGAAGCCGTCGATCGAGGAGGTGGCGACAGTCACTCATTGTCGGCCGTCGCTGTTGCAGAAGCTGGATGTTGGCGCGCCTTCTTCTCGACACGGTCACCAGGCGAAACGGGCTCTTGATGTGCGCCAGCTAATGCTTCCCGTCCGTGACACCATGTCAGAAACTATCATCGCGAGTCGAGCGCAATTACATGCTGCCAAACCCCGAAAGCGCGGCAACTCGCGGGAGCGTCACACAACACACCTGCTCCACTCGCTACTCCAGCCAGACTCTCTCTGCCCAGCCCGCGCTCCACGCGGCAGAGTTAACACTACCAAAGATCCTACACACTTATATTCTTCACACGACCTATCGATGTAATCGTTCGATAGCAGTTTTCCCTAGGCAAGACCCAGCGTAAAAATACAAATAATCTTTACACAACAAACCAATTATACATCGACATAAATGCATAAATATATATATACAAATAGTAAAACAATTACAATATGTGAAGACACAGAAATATCATATATTCAGGTAGCAAAAATAAGGAAAACAAATTATAGTACAATAGATGGAAATAGGAGGATATGCATTTCCGGCGTTACACGTTATCAAGTGATGTAGCAGAGCTTCAGCGAATACCAACTTTAAAAATGTCTTTATCGTACCGACATTGTTAACATCCTCAACAAAAATCACAATAGACCACTGTTCTTATGCACCGTTTATAATTGCGTTCTCAAAATAATCATATTCGTTTTTGAAACTGTAAATAACTCACTACTTTTGGAGATATACACGTAAACAGTACAGAAGAACAGTAGTTTATTGGGATTAGTGTTAAGAGTATTAACGTTATTAAATGGCTCAGATACGATGATGACACACGTACATGTCAGAGTATTTATAAATATTGACATTTGTTCAAGCACAGTTATGCCACTTGATAACTGCCGTAAGCCTTAAACTGCAATTGTGAAAATACTTTCCACAGTCAACGGCGAATATAGTTTTGTTTCAAACGTATATTATTTTTCCGCCATAAGACTCCTTAAGTTGCCACGAAGAGAATACTATAGAGATTAGAGCTCATAAGAACTCATAACGATTTTCAGACACATCATTCGGAAATGGTGGTTGGTGATAGGTAACGGAAACAGAATTGCAGTCAATCGCACACCGTAAGGGCAGTTGCTGGGGGTAGTTCTGGAACTGTGTGCTGCATATACTCTAGCAAAACATTTCGCGTTCTGATAATAAACACATTGGTTTCGAACTGCTGTATAAACAGCTCATTACTTGTGGTGGTATAGCGACAGTGAATTTTCGGTGTACTGCCAATGCTGTCTTGTTGGAGACAAAGAGCTCAGAGCAGCACTGTTAGGGGTGAACCGCATAAACGCTGGAAGCAGGTCGGCCGCCGCTTTTAATCGGTCCATTTGTTAGCCGTGTCGCTAATTGGTGGCGTGCGGTCCGCGCAGCTGTATTTAATTACATACGGCATTAGCAGGGCGGTCTCGGGTCTGCTGGGGAGCGTATAGTGTGCAAGAGGAGCGAATTTGTGACCTACCATACGAAACTGCTTGGTGCAGGACGAAGTAGAGTTTGCTGCCGTGATACGCCCGCTATCCGTTTTTAACCGATTCACGGTCGCTGTTATTCATGGCGTCTGAAAGGGTGCTAGTGCATGCTTCGAACTGCTCCGACTCAGCGTGTGCATGGCTCACATGGCATAGAGGAACGTTGGATGGTTCAGATGGCTCTGACCACTATGGGACTTAACTTCTGAGGTCATCAGTCCCCTAGAACGTAGAGCTACTAAAACCTAACTAACCTAAGGACATCACACATATCCATGACCGAGGCAGGATTCGAACCTGCCACCGTAGCGGTCGCGCGGTTCCAGACTCTAGCGCCTAGAACCGCTCGGCCACTCCGGCCGGCGGGAACGTTGGAGATAGTAGACTTGTCAAGGTTTATTTTTACAAAGACAGAGAACTGCTAAGAATCGTAATTGTAATTAACTATAGTTGATCTGTTATTCTCGTATATTCGGAATTCATTTATCATGAGAAAGTTACAGCAAAGCGAGGCATATAAAAGAGACCCCCATTCTTCACTTTATTAAATAACTGCTATGTAACTATTACTGATCGATTAAAATATAAATAACCACGATGACGTATTAATTAGGGCAATATGTGATGTGTACACGTGAGTAATACGATGTCACTGGAGCTGCAAAGCTAATGCGGGCTGTCATAAGTAACGTAGCTACGGTAGTTTTTCTAGTAGCTTTGGTGAGTTAAGATCGTACCTGCGTTAGCGAAACGTTAGGTGTGTAGCATACCTATCGAGTGTTACCTTGTGACGATCGCTTTCTTTAGATATGCGATCAGTATCTCACTAGATTCCCCTAGAAACCAGAAGTGTTGAACAGTCTAGATACTGTATGAGAACACACAAAGGGCCAAGTAACATACGGAACATTTTTGTAGTGCATAGCTATTCTCCCGCCCGTACTAAAAATAAACAGTATTTATAGCAAAGTTGAAATTGTCAATGTTGAATTCGAGTAATATTCGATAATTGTTGATTTGTACAGTGAAATAGAGAAATTTTGTTGTAGAAATTATGAAAGAATGGACTATTAAGTATCAGCATAAAATGCCATTTCCTCAAAAAAAGGCAAAATATAAAAACGTTAAACAAAAATATATCAAACATCTCGTCAATACTTCGTCGAACATATACAAAACATGTTTATGTTATTCGTATACAGCTTTCGCATTTATCAGTTATAGCAGGACACTCTTGTCTTTGATCATGATGATGAAACTTCTGTTGTATAAACAAAAAACAACAACAATTATCCATATTTTTATGTTGTTGCATGTAAACTGTACTTATATGAAAAATAACTGCTTTGAATAGATAAAAGTGCAAAAGTTAAACAATAAACTAATTTTTGTTATAAAATCCAGTCATTTTTTTAAGGATATAAATAAACAACTGACGAACTCGAAACGATGAGTGGTTCTAATTATGTGCGAAATAAACAAGCAAACAAAAAGAAAGAAAAGACATCGGCTCCCACTTTCTCTCTCACACATTCATTTATGTTTCTTCTCCTACCAATGCTGCCAATACCACCAGTAATTCTACCATTTACTACGTTATTTATGTACTGCTCGAAAACTACGAAGCCGTAATTTTGGTAGGGCGCAATCTACGTATAGCACATTAAACTAAATTTACATAATCGGGAGAAATACGCCCAATTTTTAAAAAAAATGGCCTGCAATACCAACCAAGAAGAAGCTAACGTGGTCTACACACTGAGAAGCCAATGGCAGTTCAAAAACGGCTCTGAGCCTTATGGGACCCAACTGCTGTGGTCATCAGTCCCCTTGAAATTAGAACTACTTAAACCTAACTAACCTAAGGACATCACACACATCCATTCCCGAGGCAGGATTCGAACCTGCGACCGTAGCGGTCACGCGGTTCCAGACTGTAGCGCCTAGAACCGCACGGCCACTCCGGCCGGCGCCAATGGCAGTGGCTGGGCTGCAGGACTAGTGAACTGACAGAAGTATCTCTACCAAACCAACCACTCTATAAATTGTTTGCCATCCTCCATTATCGTTGGTCTGAAACGGGCTGATTCACAGGAGTACGAAACCATGGTAGGCTCTCCGCAAGTCCTTTCACATGGCCTTGGAGGAACATCTGTTGAACACTGGAGAATATTGAAAGTCTGCAAGCTACTCCCTCACTCTAACTACTGTTAGTCAGATTGATATTCCTATCTTAGGTCATGATCTCCATGTTCCCCAATGCTGCATTTGATATGCGTGGCTTAGGACTTTTTTTACATGAGGAAACTGTGAGCAGAATGTTCTTAGAACTGCATGTGTAGCCTGCAGAGAACCTGTACCCGAGGGGCTAAAGTGCAGGCGACGGAGAACAGGAGAAACATGGATTGCAGGCCATAGATGTTGTGTCCTACAACGTGGCTGTGCGAGTGATTCGGGGAAGCAAGGCTCTGTGAGCTGGCCCTGTGCGTCCTGCCACTCCACCCTTCAAACTTCGGGTTGGAGCAGGATTACGCCATCTCGCTAAACATTTTGCCTGGGACAGGTGACAGTCCGTCATGAAGGCAGCTAGATGACGGAAAGTGGGTGGAGGAAGCTGTTTAAAAGAGACTGCTGTAATCTCAGCTTTTGCGCAAACATTGGAACGATCATAAAACTATAAGCATTCTCGTGTTAGAAGATGGGATGTTGCCATCACAGTGGCTAGTGCACACGTTTAGTGCAGGCAAGACTCTCACTCCCCTGACGTCAGGAAGTCTCCAGGTACTTTTAACGAGTGGAAAAAATACATATACACTACTGGCCATTAAAATTGCTGCACCAAGAAGAAATGCATATAATAAACGGGTATTCATTGGACAAATATATTATACTAGAACCGGCATGTGATTACATTTTCACGCAATTTGGGTGCATAGGTCCTGAGAAATCAATACCAGGAACAACCATCCCCGGCCGTAATAACGGCCCTGATACGTCTGGGCACTGAGTCAAACAGAGCTTCGATGTCGTGTACAGGTACAGCTGCACAAGAAGCTTCAACACGATACCACAGTTCATCAAGAGTAGTGACTGGCGTATTGTGACGAGCCAGTTGCTCGGCCACCATTGTTCAGACGTTTTCAATTGGTGAGAGATCTGGAGAACGTGCTGGCCAGGGCAGCAGTCGAACATTTTCTGTATCTAGAAAGGCCCGTACAGGACCTGCAACATGCGGTCGTGCATTATCCTGCTGAAATGTAGGATTTCGCAGGGATCGAATGAAGGGTATAGCCACGGGTCGTAACACATCTGAAATGTAACGTCCACTGTTCAAAGTGCCGTCAATGCGAACAAGTGGTGGCCGAGACGTGTAACCGGTGGCACCCGATACCATCACGCCGGGTGATATGCCAATATGGCGATGACGAATACACACTTCCAATGTGCGTTCACCGCGACGTCGCCAAACACGGATGCGACCATCATGATGCTGTAAACAGAACCTGGATTCATCCGAAAAAATGACGTTTTGCCATTCGTGCACCCAGGTTAGTCCTTGAGTACACCATCGCAGGCGCTCCTGTCTGTGATGCAGCGTCAAGGGTAACCGCAGCTATGGTCTCCGAGCTGATAGTCCATGCTGCTGCAAACGTCGTCGAACTGTTCTTGCAGATGGTTGTTGTCTTGCAAACGTCCCCATCTGTTGACTCAGGGATCGAGACGTGGCTGCGCGATCCGTTACAGCCATGCGGAGAAGATGTCTGTCATCTCGACTGCTAGTGATACGAGGCCGTTGGGATCCAGCAGGGCGTTCCGTATTACCCTCCTGCACCCACTGATTCCATATTATGCTAACAGTCATTGGATCTCGACCAACGCGAGCAGCGATGTCGCGATACGATAAACCGCAATCGCGATAGGCTACAATCCGATCTTATCAAAGTCGGAAACGTGATGGTACGCATTTCTCCTCCTTATACGAGGCATCACAACAACGTTTCACCAGGCAACGCCGGTCATCTGCTGTTCGTGTATGAGAAATCGGTTGGAATCTTTCCTCATGTCAGCACGTTGTAAGTGTCGCCTCGTGCGCCAGCCTTGTGTGAATGCTCTGAAAAGCTAATAATTTGCATATCACAGCATCTTCTTCCTGTCGGTTAAAATTTGCGTCTGTAGTACGTCACCTTCGTGGTGTAACAGTTTTAAATTGCAGTAGTGTATTTCACAGACACGACTGTCTGGGAAGCTTAACAGCCTTCTTTCAGGATCTGGAAACGGTCAGCTTGGAAAGATTAGATCTCTTCATAAATGAGGGACTTTGGTTCCGTTTGGGTACACCTTTGTTGCCAAAAGAAGGCCATGCTTATCGTGAGAACGACGCCTTTCTTGCCGAAAACCTTCTTTCTTCAGACGAGAGAGATTTTGAGTCACTGATTGGCTCCACCCAGGATACGCAATGCAGAGGCCTGCTGCCCCAGCGTGGAAACCCAGGTGTTGTGTCTCGATTGACTACCAGACCAGCAGAACAGTCGCGATTGGAGATTCCATGAATGTACGATAGCCCGATTGGTTTGTATAACCTGGAGGCGTTTTTTTTATCCTGTACGAGGCTTAGTGGAAAGTGATCGTGATTCTTTGCCTTTCTTCATCTTCTCGTCCTCCGCCGTTGGAAAACTTCAGGTCTTTCCCTAGTGGGTGAGACTTGTGGTGGACTGGGAGCAGTTCCCACCCGCACCGACAGTGTCATATCGTGTGTCATGAGGGTGAACTTATTCATCCTCAGTCGGGCGTCTGACCTCTGACAATTCCAGCACGTGCCGTTGTGCTTGTGGGTCAAATTGGTCAGCCCGCCAGCGGGCGCTCCTCACACGGAAATCTGCCCGGATTTCAGGGCTTAGATAGGGAAGTTTCTCACGTTCTAATAATCAGAACGCCAGTCCCGATAGTTTGCATGTTTCAGTGGACGCGTCAGAGCATTACAGCTGTTGCCACGCTCCCTCTCGCCCGCAGTGTGCCGTTTCCTGCTTGCTGTTGAATCAACATGAATGGGTGAAGTGTTGCTGCACCGGCATAGAGTTGTTGAATGACATCCACACCTGCCTGTTCTCCGAGAACCATGGTTAGTAGTGTTTGTAGTGAACCTGGTCGTAATTGATTCCATATGAAGATAATTTGGCATCACAGTGGGTTCATGTGAACGAAGTCTGATTGTATTGTATAAGGGAAAGTGTTCAGTTGAGAACTTCTATAGTTTCCACCCCAATGAACGCTTTGACAATCAAGCACCACTCTCTTCCCGGGCTGTGTGTGTCATATTTTTTTAAGAATTATCAGCTCTTTTGTACTTATAAAGGATGAATAAAACCTTTTCATTATTTTTGTAAACTTAAATACGCTACTGTTGTCATTCATACTCCTCCAGCCAGTCACGGTTTTTATTTTACTGTAGTGATACGTGGATACACCAGCAATTCAGAATTCAATCATACTAAATTAGTTAATTTGCTGAATTCTGAAAGTGACTACAGACAAAGACAACAAAAGTAACAGGAGTCAATTCACTAATTAAATATATAAAAATTAAGGTTAGCACACAATTTCAAGATTGTTGATAAGATAATACTTTTCTCTATGCAATGACATTAACATTTAGTATCACTTGGAAAGATATTTGTGATAAAGGAAGCGACATCTTGCAATATGACCCCAGTATCAGCATCAGGCAGGTGATTTGCCAGCACAGGGTAAGTCAAACGACTATGTGGAACATTCTCCACGACAGCTGCCATTGTCCGTGCCACTTGCAATGCAAGCACGTCTTATTTCCCATCGTCCTGTCTCCAGGGCGGCAGTATTCTCGCAGGTTCGTCGCAGAGGCCACCATGGTGACGGAACTTCCGTCATCCATCCTACTCGCAGATGAGGCTACCGTTGGGTCTTGTCCACTCGTCTCGTATAGGAGGCCTAAGGGATGCTGCGTTCTCGGAATGCTAAGCAACAATTCAAGCAAATAGCAATAGTAGTTTTATTTCTATAAAGCAGGTTGACAATACTGAAGTTTAATGTTCAAAGGTCTCGCAAACGATGGCCAACGTGCAACATAAATCAGAGTCCTTGCTATACACAATGATTAAACAAGTCTGTCACATGTTTGTGGATCACTACGAACTGCTCTCCTAGCACTCTCTGCTAGTCGGTGCTAATACTCTGTAAATATTTTCCACTAATGTCCGGCCGAGGCTGGGAGGAGCCGCGCTTGTACAAGGTGGTCCATTGATCGTGACCGGGCCAAATATCTCACGAAATAAGCGTCAAACGAAAAACACTACAAAGGACGAAACTTGTCTAGCTTGAAGGGGGAAACCAGATGGCACTATGGTTGGCCCGCTAGATGGCGCTGCCATAGGTCAAACGAATTTCAACTGCGTTTTTTAAATACGAACCCCCATTTGTTATTACATATTCATGTAGTACGTAAAGAAATATGAATGTTTCAGTTGGACCACTTTTTTCGCTTTGGGATAGATGGCGCAGTAATACTCACAAACATATGGCCCATAATTTTAGACGAACATTTGGCAACAGGTAGGTTTTTTAAATTTAAATACAGAATGCAGGTACGTTTGAACATATCATTTCGGTTGTTCCAGTGTGATGCATGTACCTTTGTGAACGTATCATTTCTGGGAACGCATGCTGTTACAGCATGATTACCTGTAAATACCACATTAATGCAATAAATGCTCAAAATGATGTCCGTCAATTTCAGTGCATTTGGCAATACGTCTAACGACATTCCTCTCAACAGCGAGTAGTTTGTCTTCCGTAATGTTCACAGCAGATGCATTGACAATGCGCTGACACATGTTGTCAGGCGTTGTCGGTGGATCACGATAGTAAATATCCTTCAACTTTCCCCACAGAAAGAAATCCGGGGACGTCAGACCCAGTGAACGTGCGGACCATGGTATGGTACTTCGACGACCAATCCACCTGTCATGAAATTCAATACCGCTTCAACCGCACGCGAGCTACGTGCCGGACATCCATCATGTTGGAGGTACACCGCCATTCTGTCATGCAGTGAAACATCTTGTAGTAACATCGGTAGAACATTACGTTGGAAATCAGCATACATTGCACCATTTAGATTGCCATCGATAAAATGGGGGCCAATTATCCTTCCTCCCATACTGCCGCACCATGCATTAACCCGCCAAGATCGCTGATGTTCCACTTGTCGCAGCCATCGTGGATTTTTCGTTGCCCAGTAGTGTATATTATGCCGGTTTACGTCACCGCTGTTGGTGAATGACGCTTCGTCACTAAATGGAACGCGTGCAAAAAATCTGTCATCGTCCCGTAATATCCCTTGTGCCCAGTAGCAGAAGTGTACGCGACGTTCAAAGTCGTCGTCATGCAATTGCTGGTGCATTGAAATATGGTACGGGAGCAATCGATGTTGTAGCATTCTCAACACCGATGTTTTTGAGATCCCCGATTTTTGCTCAATTTTCCTACTACTGATGTGCGGACTAGCCGCGACAGCAGCTAAAACACCTACTTGGGCATCATCATTTGTTGCAGGTAGTGGCTGACGTTTCACATGTGTCCGGCGAACGGTCCGGACACTTGGATGATGTCGTCCAGGATACCGAGCAGCATACATAACACACGCCCGTTGGGCATTTTGATCACAATAGCCATACATCAACAAGATATCGACCTTTTCCGCGACAGGTAAACGGTCCATTTTAACATGGGTAATGTATCACGAAGCAAATACCGTCCGCACTGGCGGAATGTTGCGTCATACCACTTACTTATACGTTTGTGACTTATTACAGCGCCATCTATCACAAAGCGAAAAAAGTGGTCCAACTAAAGCATTGCTATTTCTCTACTTACTACACGAATATGTAATAAAAATGGTGGTTCCTATTTTAAGAAACGCAGTTGAAATCCGTTTGACCTATGGCAGCGCCATCTGGCGGGCCAACCCTAGCGCCATCTGGTTTCCCCCTTCAAGCTAGATGAGTTTCGTTCTTCGCAGTTTTTTCGTTTGATGCTTATTTCGTGTGATTCTTGGCCCGGTAACGATCAATGGACCACCCTGTCTACACTTCTTGCAGAGGTCCATCCTGGCACTGCGCGGTCCCTGACTGACGTCACCTCACCTCCTCCTCCGGTCTTGCGTTCTTCCTCTTTGTCCCGGCGCTTGTGGTTTCATCAGAACAGCTACCTGTACAATGGACGATTCGACAACCTGCACTACACCTACGCGAGGGCTACGAAGAATACTATGGTTTGGTAGCAGCAAACCATCATCATCGGTCGAGCCTCAACGTCTGGAGTTGTTGCAGCCTGTTTGTGCTGTCCTTCGGAGGTTCATTTCTCTACTGATTTCTTAAAATTTGAAGAAAATAAATGCCAACAGCCGTTATTTTATTAATTATTTTATTTTACTACCAGTTTCAATGCCTCATTGGCACCATCTCCAGGCACATATGCACTAGCTAGATAAGTCATCTAAACATCCGTGCTATTATAGGGATCACTAAATTCAACTGGCTTCAGTAGAATTCTAAAACTTGACTGTAGACATGGACTCCCTACACCTCTAAAGGCAACCGAACGTTTTTCCTACAGCGTATTCTGTTTGGATTTATTGGTACTATTACCTATTTCATGCCTAAGTGACATACTTCTTTACCCCTGAATTTCCATGAAAATGTATGAACCTCATTCTATCATCAGTTTCTTGAAGTATTTCTTCTATTACGCAAATCTTCTTCGCAGTTACATTTCTTTTACCTATTTTTCTCTGACTTTGGTGATTGATCTTTTTACAGATAGCCATTCGTGTAAATCTTTACTGTCTAATATGGTGTTCATTATCTGCACCTACATCTACATCTCCTCTACATGCATATTTCGCAAGCCACCAGATTACCACTATTGTTCATTCCTTTCCGTGTTTCATTTGCCAACGGAGCAAGGTAGAAACGATTGTTTGTGTAGCCCAACCTTCTCTTATCACCGAGCGAGGTGGGGCAGTGGTTCAAATGGCTCTGAGCACTATGGGACTTAACATCTGAGGTCATCAGTCCCCTAGAACTTAGAACTACTTAAACCTAACTAACCTAAGGACATCACACACATCCATGCCCGAGGCAGGATTCGAACCTGCGACCGTAGCGGTCTTGCGGTTCCAGACTGAAGCGCCTAGAACCTCTCGTGGGGCAGCGGCTAGCACACTGGACTGAGTTCGGGAGGACGACGGTTCAGTGCGCATCCGCCCAACATGATTTAGGTTTTTCGTGATTTCCCTAAATCGCTACAGCAAATTCTGGAATGGTTCCTTAGAAAGGCACGCTCGACTTCCTTCCCCATCCGTTCCTAATCCCATGGGACCGATGACCTCGCTGTTTGGTCCGCTCACTCAAATCAACCAATCAAACTACCTTTCTGTTATCTTCGTATTCCTGCTTTTATATACCGAATTAACCATTCAGTATCTTCATATACTTTCTCTGCAACGTAGTCTTCTGCTTGTAGGGTCAACATGCATACGTACAGGTACTACATGATTTTTCATATCGGTACATCAATAGATGAAGTTTTCCATGTTTATTTAGATTTTCTAGGTATTCTCTACATGAAAAAACCTGAACTTATACGGATACATCATCAGTACAACGTCAAAAGGTGTACCACTTAATTATACTTTTAAATTTTATTACAAGTAATTCGTAGAACTGTGATGTATCTGTGTTGTGAAAAATGATAAATACTGTCGTACCGGTATATGTCAAAAGAGGATTTATAAAGAAATTTGTGTCAACTGTTACTTACAGCTTCAAAATACTGTAAAAATACGACCGATAAGGCATGTTTTGTGTGCAAAGTTATACAACACCCTCTGTAGTAAGACCTTTACAGGTGGTTATGGAGTGAAATGCGAGTTCGACGGTATGTTAGAAATAAGGAGTAGAAATATTATAAAAAAATCAGCTATTTCTTAATTAAACATCGTACAGTGTTACATAAATGACATATTGTTTTATCCACAAAAATTCCTACAGGTTAAAGCAATACAGTATAACTGCAGAATATTTCACTTTCTCAAAAAATTAAGTTCTAAAAATAGTGTACATTTGCTACTACATAGTCTGAGAGCTGAAAAAATTGTTCTAGTACTTTATTTGCTTTAAGATACGAGTATTTCTTTTTATTTCTTAACTTCATAATATTTGACTTTTCACATAGGTGCCAAACCTCGAAGTAATATTATGATGAGGCTGTGACTATCGTGCTTAACGAACTCTCAGGTACGAATTTTGTATCGCACATATTCAATATTTGTGCACATGAAATACTACAAATTGTATTTCCGTTTAACAACTGAAATCCTCTCCTGGTTTCGATATTGCCTCAGTTGCCACATTATTTCAATTTCACACTTTACAACAGCCAAACGTTTCTGCTTGCTTATACAGCACACCACCCCGAAACGTATTCAACGTGGTGGCACGCGTGATTCTGGCATGTGTGTTTTCTTATTTGCATGGCGGTATTTTCACTGCTGCGTGAAGTACGTGTCGAGTTTTTGGTAAACAGTGCCGCCGAAACGGTTTGTGCTTTGTTGCCTGCGTAAATAACGTGACTGGGGTCGGTTTTGCTGGCCGTAACAACCGTGGTGGCAGCTCGGACGTAACGTACAAACATATGCAAGAACAGGGACTTCAACGGGAAGAAGTTGGCAACAAAAGACAGTACAGATGACGTTAGCAGCTGGCAATTGCAACGGCTGACATGTCTTAGGTGATGTAAATTTTCAGAGGCTAACGATTCTGTGGCGTCAACTGTTGGTTGGTTGGTTTGCGGAAGGAGACCAGACAGCGTGGTCATCGGTCTCATCGGATTAGGGAAGGATGGGGAAGGAAGTCGGCCGTGCCCTTTCAGAGGAACAGTCCCGGCATTTGCCTGGAGCGATTTAGGGAAATCACGGAATACCTAAATTAGTATGGCCGGACGCGGGATTGAACCGTCCTCCTCCCGAATGCGAGTCCAGTGTCTAACCACTGCGCCAACTCGCTCGGTGCAGGATTCGAACCTGCGACCGTAGCGGCCTTGCGGTTCCAGACTGCAGCGCCTTTAACCGCACGGCCACTTAGACCGGCTAAAGATTGAAGTATTATAGTGCAATGCAGGAGCAAACGACAAGCTCCTAACCAAAACCTCAATGTAACCGGAAATATTAGCCATCTCAAGATCAGCATGATAACCCGAAACCGGGTTTGGGCATTTTAAACGTATTTGTAGCTGATTGCGTTCTTCGGCAAGAAGCTGAAATGCTTCTGGAGATCACTTTGAAGACTGTATTGCGGATCCGCAAAAATCAGATGCAGTTATCCAAAGCAACGCAGAGTGTGAACACAAAACAGAAATTGTTATCGCACTACTGAAATTTAAATACCTACAAATCTATCAGAAATAAATATTCTTGTATACCAAGAGAAACAAGGAGAAATGGAGACAGCATTCCAACTAATACGTAATATGTTTCCGTCCACCTTCGTCATACACACACACACACACACACACACACACACACACACACACACACACACATCGATGTATGGAAACTGTAGGTCTTTTCGAGGACATTGCTCTGAACTCTAAGCGTGTACTAAAAACACGGAAAAATTCATATGAAACATTGAATGGAAACTGAAGTCGCTTAAAATGAATCCGAAAATCGGTTGGGATCAATGACATGCAGGGTGTGATAGAGATCTCTCGAGCTGCTTAGGTGCTGTGAGAAAAGTAGCTCCTACGAGTGTACTTCTCATGTTTATAATCTGCCAATTTGTAGTATGAGAGGATTTCGGACAAATCAGATTCAGTAGTAGTTTCCTATTACCCATAAATACAACTTTCCTGTTTTCTGTAAAACCAACGGCGAGGAAGAAAACGGAACATGACGTTGTGTATACAATTTTCGTTTGAAGTTAATGTAAGGTCAATGAATATATATGAAAGTAATAATTAGTCTAGTAGTTTACATGGCCTGCTATTGTAGATTGACGTCTAAAAATATTTACAGGGTGATTTTTTCCACCAAGTACAAACTCTAGGGATTAATCGATGATAAGATATGCAACAAAAAGGGCTGATGAACTTATGTCCGGAAATGCATGTCTTACAAGCAAGAGACCATTAATTCAGTCATACTTTGTTACAGAGACTGCGATCTAATATGGTCTGTACCACCAGGATTTTGGAACGTACACTCCTGGAAATTGAAATAAGAACACCGTGAATTCATTGTCCCAGGAAGGGGAAACTTTATTGACACATTCCTGGGGTCAGATACATCACATGATCACACTGACAGAACCACAGGCACATAGACACAGGCAACAGAGTATGCACAATGTCGGCACTAGTACAGTGTATATCCACCTTTCGCAGCAATGCAGGCTGCTATTCTCCCATGGAGACGATCGTAGAGATGCTGGATGTAGTCCTGTGGAACGGCTTGCCATGCCATTTCCACCTGGCGCCTCAGTTGGACCAGCGTTCGTGCTGGACGTGCAGACCGCGTGAGACGACGCTTCATCCAGTCCCAAACATGCTCAATGGGGGACAGATCCGGAGATCTTGCTGGCCAGGGTAGTTGACTTACACCTTCTAGAGCACGTTGGGTGGCACGGGATACATGCGGACGTGCATTGTCCTGTTGGAACAGCAAGTTCCCTTGCCGGTCTAGGAATGGTTGAACGATGGGGTCGATGACGGTTTGGATGTACCGTGCACTATTCAGTGTCCCCTCGACGATCACCAGTGGCGTACGGCCTGTGTAGGAGATCGCTCCCCACACCATGATGCCGGGTGTTGGCCCTGTGTGCCTCGGTCGTATGCAGTCCTGATTGTGGCGCTCACCTGCACGGCCCCAAACACGCATACGACCATCATTGGCACCAAGGCAGAAGCGACTCTCATCGCTGAAGACGACACGTCTCCATTCGTCCCTCCATTCACGCCTGTCGGACACCACTGGAGGCGGGCTGCCCGATGTTGGGGCGTGAGCGGAAGACGGCCTAACGGTGTGCGGGACCGTAGCCCAGCTTCATGGAGACGATTGCGAATGGTCCTCGCCGATACCCCAGGAGCAACAGTGTCCCTAATTTGCTGGGAAGTGGCGGTGCGGTCCCCTACGGCACTGCGTAGGATCCTACGCTCTTGGCTTGCATCCGTGCGTCGCTGCGGTCCGGTCCCAGGTCGACGGGCACGTGCACCTTCCGCCGACCACTGGCGACAACATCGATGTACTGTGGAGACCTCACGCCCCACGTGTTGAGCAATTCGGCGGTACGTCCACCTGGCCTCCCGCATGCCCACTATACGCCCTCGCTCAAAGTCCGTCAACTACACATACGGTTCACGTCCACGCTGTCGCGGCATGCTACCAGTGTTAAAGACTGCGATGGAGCTCCGTATGCCACGGCAAACTGGCTGACACTGACGGCGGCGGTGCACAAATGCTGCGCAGCTAGCGCCATTCGACAGCCAACACCGCGGTTCCTGGTGTGTCCGCTGTGCCGTGCGTGTGATCATTGCTTGTACAGCCCTCTCGCAGTGTCCGGAGCAAGTATGGTGGGTCTGACACAGCGGTGTCAATGTGTTCTGTTTTCTATTTCCAGGAGTGTATATTGTGTTCAAACATTATGAATTACCTCAACGTAAACTGTGTATTGACACACAGTAAACATGGGCTTAGTAAACATCGTTCCTGTGAAGCACAACTATCTCTTTATTCACATGAAGTGGCGAGTGCTATTGACAACGATTTTAGATAGATTCCGTATTTCTGGATTTTCGGAAGGCTTTGCCACTGTAACACACAAGCGGCTTGCAGTGAAATTACGTGCTCATGGAATATCGTCTCAGTTATGTGACTGGATTTGTGTTTCCCTGTCAGAGAGGTCACCGTTCGTAGTAACTGACGGAAAGTCATCGAGTAAAACAGAAGTGATTTCTGGCACTCCCCAAGGTAGTGTTATTGGCCATTTGCTGTTCCTTATCTATATAAACGATTTGGGACACAATCTGAGCAACTGTCTTTGGTTGTTTCGAGACGACGCTGTTGCTTATTGACTAATAAAGTCTCAGAAAATAAAAACAAATTGCACAATGATTTAGAAAAGATATATGAATGGTGCGAAAATTGGCAGTTGACCCTAAGTAATGAAAAGTGTGAGGTCATCCACATGAGTGCTAAAAGAAATTCGTTAAACCTCTGTTACACGATAAATCAGTTTAATCCAAAAGCCGTAAATTCAACTAAGTACCTAGGTATTACAATTAAGAACAACTTAAATTTGAAGGAACTCATAGCAAATGTTGTGCGGAAGGCTAACCAAAGACTGGGTTTTATCGGCAGGACATTTATAAAATGTAACAGATCTGCTAAGGAGACTGCCTACGCTACGCTTGTCCGTCCTCTTTTAGAATATTGCAGCGCGGTGTGGCATCCTTATCAGATAGAACTGACGGAGTACATCGAAAAATTTCAAAGAAGGGCAGCAGGTTTTGTATTATCGCGTAATACGGGAGTGTCACAGAAATGATACAGGATTTGGGCTGGACATCATGACAAGAAAGGTGTTTTTCGATGTAACGGAATCTTCTCACGAAATTCCAATCACCAACTTTCTCCTCCGAATGCGAAAATATTTTGTTGACGCCGACCTACATAGGAAGAAACAATCAGTATGATAAAATAAGGGAAATCAGAGCTCGTACGGAGAGATATAACTGGCCGCTGTGGCATAGCGGCTCAAGGCGCTTCAGTGTGGAGTCCCGCGGCCGCTAAGATCGCAGGTTCGAACCCTGCCCCGGGCGTGAATGTGTGTGATGTCCTTAGATTAGTTAGGTTGAAGAAGCTCTAAGTTCTATGGGACTGATGACCTCAGATGTTAAGTCCCATAGTGCTCAGAGCCATTTGAACCATTTGAATGATATAGGTGTTCGTTCTTTCTCCGAGCTATACGAGATTGGAATAAATGGGAATTGTGAAGGTGGTTCAATGAACCCTCTGTCAGGCACTTAAATGTGATTTGCAGAGTATCCATGTAGATGTAGATGTAGATACCATGCAGACACAGCCACAGTGCTCATGGTTTCTTCCTAGAGGGCAGTACTGTTCCTCATACGTTATGTCCTAGCACCCCCTCCTGCCATATTAATTGGTAATGTTGTATCCGATCCACTTCTCTTACTGACTCACCTTAGTGGATGTGATGCAGCGTTGTGCACAATGGTTCTATATTCGATTCGGGAGCTTGCCAACATGGTGTTTACTTACGGAATGGAAAATGGCAACGGGAGGCGCGCAGCAATGTTGTATCAGAAGCTCTGTCCGTTTCAGGAAGCAGGAAATCATGAAGGTCCAACCCAAAAAGTTCGGACACCAAACTTAGAGGAAAATGTGACTAGCACAGTGGAAGGTGACCGCTTTGTCAATACCAGGCAGGTGGCTCGCCAGTGCAGGATAAGCCATACGACCCGGTGGAGCATTCTCCATGACAACTGTTACTACCCTTATCACTTACAGCGTGTGCAGGACTTACTGGCGACAGTCTTCCCACATTGTGAGCAGTTTTGTCACTGGTTTCTTCACCAGGCAACCACGATTCCTGGGTTTGTGTCATGCCACCTTCACGCGGAGTGTTATCTTCAACTCTCATAAGTCATCTCTGGGATAGTATGCAGAGCCCTCATTGCAGAGCCCTCATTGCATGGTGAAAGCTAGTCTTCAGCATCGGTGTAGCTAGAATGTGTGGGCCGGTATAATTGTCGACCGTATTTTGGGACCAGTCTACCTCCCACATCACCTAACAGGCCGGAACTATCCGCGTTTCTTAAGGATGACTTTGTCTCCCTGCTGGAAGATTGGTTCAAATGGCTCTGAGCACTATGGGTCTTGACTACTGAGGTCATCAGTCCCCTAGAACTTAGAACTACTTAAACCTAACTAACCTAAGGACATCACACACATCCATGCCCGAGGCAGGATTCGAACCTGCGACCGTAGCGGTCACGCGGTTCCAAACTGACGCGCTTAGAACCGCACGGCCACACCGGCCGGCCCTGCTGGAAGAAATGCCATTGGTCATTAGAAGGGTTATGTGGCTGCTACATGATGGCGCTCCAGCCCACTTCACCGTCAACGTATGGACGCATTTCAATGGTATTTTCCTCGGTCAATGGAATGGACGAGGGGTCCAACTGCATGGCCTGCTCGTTCATAGGGTCGAAACCCATGCCATTTCCGCTTGTGGTACCGGTGCCCTATCAAAAGCATAGTGTATGCAGAGCCTATTTCAGATATGGAGACACTGGAGCAGCATATTCATGGTGCCTTTGACACTGTTCCGATGCAGCCTGGCCGATCAGACAGAGCAGGCTATGGCGCGTACACGCATGCCTTGAAGCACATAGAAACCATTTTCAGCACATACTGTAACTGTGGCTACATGGTACAGCGCGTATTAGACCGCAGTATCTTTAACAATGTACTATTGAATGAATGGTCTTTAGCATGGTAAACATGCATTTACGGACATAGGTTCTTTAGACCTGTTTTCTTCTGTATCCTCTCATCGATCAATCTCTCTGTATAGCCCATGTCCGTCAGAATGTTCATTATAGCATCACGTAAGATTTATTATATATGTTATTCAAGGACTTGTCTTTATACTGTATGACAGTATAGGTACATATATCTATATACCATAGAGATGAAAAATATATATAGCCTACGTCCATCTCCAAGTGTTTATTGTCCTATGCTGCAAGAAAATGAAGTCAGTCGCACAATATCTTTTCGATATTTTTCCTATCAAGCCATTGTTTGAAGAACTTCTTGACAGATTTACTTGAAATTTCTACACTATGCTGTAATAAACATTCGAACATAAAATTTGTACTGATATATGCTGCATATTGATTTATATATAAATGAAATAAATATGTAGCGTATGTCCGTCCTAAAGTTTATTAGAGGCTTTCGAGATTTTTGGTGACAGCTTCAAACAACTTCTCTTTATATAGCAGCGTAGATAAAATGATAATTAGAAAAAAATTGAGCAATAATGAAGTTACAATAATGTTAATTACCTGCGTCTCTCAGTAGTCTGTCAAACAATTCTCTTATTTATTGGAACGGGTGTAACGTCAGATTCCATATGTGAAACACAGATGAATGGGAGCTGAATGCACACCACGAATCGATTATCATTAGGCCGGTGTTGCGATTTTAATGAATATTATTATCCCGCCACCGGCGGATGCAGAACTTGCTTCACTTTTGAGCCTGATTTACACAACACCGCAGACGTCTAAATGCAGTAGCCTCTGGACATAATTTACGCAAATGACAGGTTAGAGGTAGCTGAGTGTGATGTTTCTGTGACAAGAGTCCTTCATAATAATCAAGGGCCTTTACCGTGCTGACACTAAATGTGAAGTAAGATAACGCCATTGGATCACTTATGTTACGGACCGTTCATGAGATCAATAAACCGAACCCATAATGGCGAGTTAGCTAATTAGTCGAGACGTGTACAGCGTGTGGACAAAAAATAAGGAAAAACCGGAAACGGAACACTTTACCGTGCTTAATACGGTGAGGAATTCTGTTGGCCTTCAAAACAGCGTCCAGTCGTCTCAGAACGAATAAATACAGGTCCGCTATGGTCTTCAAGGGAATCTTATACCATTTGCCCTGCAAAATAGTGGCTAGATCAGGTAACGATGGCGGAGGTCCACCGTCACTGCCTCTCTGCTACTCTCTTTCAGCACAAAAAAATGACGATATGTTCAGATTCTAAAGTTTGTTTTAGTTTGCCAAAATGAGGGATGAGGCAACTTTTCCATCAGATTCCTTTAAAGAGGGACAGATTCGCCTTTTTTGTGCTCCGACAGGAGCATTTATCTGCTCGTTCCCTTTTTGCTGCTTCTATGAAACGAATTCTGGTTCACAGTTTATTTATGTGCTTCGCCACATTTATATCATTGGCCGTTGTGCGACCTTGCAGAGTAATCATTGGGCATGGAATACCGCGGAACGGGTAGTCAAATTATCACATATGGTTGGTTCATATGGCTCTGAGCACTATGGGGCTTTACTTCTGAGGTCATCAGTCCCCTAGAGTTTAGAACTACTTAAACCTAACTAACCTAAGCACACCACACACATCTATGCCCGAGGCAGGATTCGAACCTGCGACGGTAGCGGTCGAGCGGTTCGATACTGTAGCGCCTAGAACCGCTCGGCCACCCCAGCCGGCAATTGTCACCTAACCCCTGCCATGTTTCGCTCTTTAGATGTAAACTCTGCCACAAATTCGAAACTGTGTTTAACAAGACTCATCGAACCAAGTTATATCCTTCCACTGCCCGTAGTCCACGTGTTATAGCTTCGGCATCACGCTTACCTGTTACTCATACATTCATCACTGATGAACGGCTTTGTAATACCAGCTCACCCTGCAATTTCCAGCTTCTGGAGCTCCATTCTCGTGTTTTCGGTGCTGACAGGCTTCATATGGGCGACACTCAGTTCTGCAGTGACTTTGGCAGCTGCTGCTCTCTTACTTTTGGTCACAGTCCTCTTCAATGACATTCTGTCACAATCACTCAACACACACATTCGCTCGCATTGTGACTTTCGCTGTACGTGTTATATACACTGGGCAACAAAATTGACGGGAAACTTTTTCGAAACCTTGTAATTATTTACTATTGCGGCATATTAGCTTGAAATGTGCTCAGAGGTATCTAAAACATTTCTCTGCAGGCGTGGCACCCTGCCATGTCATCCTCTGGCTCCGCTACGTTTCAAACAGCAACGTGTCGATGTATGCGAGAAAAAGGCTCAGAAGTTCAGGTGAGGTGATAGATGGGTTAGTGATGTCACATTGCCATCAAATTTCGCCCTCATTCTGCCCAACGCCACCGTGGACATTTCACGTGATGGGGAGCTCTTTGCACCAACTCTTACCTATGTCTTACGCCTTCTTTTCACGGCTCCACAATGGAGGTTAGAACCACTACGACCATAGTGGAAATTTACTTATGTTTGCCCGGCGAAAATATTTCAAACACATCTCTGATAAAAGTCGACACCAAAAGGCCGCACCGAGCGTGATGACGCAGTGGTTAGCACACTGGACTCGCATTCGGGAGGACGACGGTTCAATCCCGCGTCCGGCCATGCTGACTGAGGTTTTCTGTGATTTCCCTAAATCGTTCCAGGTAAATGCTGGGTGGTTCCTTTGGAAGGGCACGGCCGACTTCCTTCCCCGTCCTTCCCTAATCCGATGAGACCTATGTCGTCGCAGTTACGTCTCTTCCCCCAAACAACCCAAAAGGCCGCAGGAGTTGGCATAAACAAGATCGCCACATCTCTTGAGCCTTTAATTCCCCACATACTTTTTGGTCGAAAACAACAATTCGCATAGGGAGATGAGCTACAGGACGACGTTCTTGACATTATCTGACATTATTGACACCCTACAGACACTTCAGCCCAGTCCTAAGATCGTGGTTGAATGTGATCGCGCTCTTTTGAAGAGGCGTGTGGCTGCAATTGTTGCTCCAGTGTGTGTGGAAACACAAGGAACCGTTCAAAATCATTTGACGAGAGTAGAACGCAATGCGAAGCAGCCAAGAGTGCTTTTGATTTTCATCCCTCCTGTGCCACAATCAAAGAGGGATACGACTTTGACACATGTATAAAATATCATAGGGTCCTTATAAGCTCTCCCCCCCCCCCCCCCCAGCCACTGAGCGCGACAATACTGTCACGGTTTCTGAGCACTTTTGAAACGTACCTGCACTGCGAAAACCCGTGAGAAAGTCCTGGTCGCCTGCTAGTAGGCATGCCGCAACGTCAAGTGGTTCCTACCTGCTACAACAATCGTCACGTTTTTCCTCTGTACAGGTACATTTTTAAACTGCTCAATAAACGTGTGCGGTTGGCACTGAGTGTTTTGCAAAAATTGGTGGTTTTAGAGTGACCCTTTTACATTTTGTTCTCGCATATGCTAATGTTGCACTCATCTGATCACTCCACAGGAAGGTCCAAGACTCCTGAGGTTTGAAAAAGCATAAGCACCCTTTGCTGCTTGGCATCACGTTCAATTTCCGTCGAATGGTTTGTAACCATCCCTTGTCGTTCCACTCTGTACACAGAGTAAAAATTGCCGTTCTATTGCACTCCAAAGGGGTAAGATGGCATTGCTAGCTCACGATGTCCTCAGAGGAGGGCTGCAGCGTCCGTGTCGTATCTGCAGTGTCAAAAATTTCAAATAACGTCTTGTTGCTCATCGCTCTGTGAACTGCTATTTTCGAATTTTCGAAATCAAAAGTTTTGGAATTACCGCCTCAAGGTAAGGTGTGATTTAATTGATTTCCTTTATGCCATGCGCTGATGCCTTTTCGTGTCAATTCTGAGCGGCTGTGTGTCTGAAATTTTTTCTTCGGCCACACACGGGGAAACCGCACCTCGTGATTCCAATGATGGTCGTTGAGGTTCTGACCTCTGTCGCACTGGCGTCAAAAGAAGGCGTGAAATATGGGCAAGACGGGATGTGAGGTCCTTCTCATCGTATGATACGTCCACAGCGACTTTGGACAGAATTGTGGGGAAATTTGCTGCCTATGTGACATCATTGACCTACCTTACACTGCCATGCTTTCGCAACATTACAGAGGAAGCATCTAGGCACCCTAAAGCTAAATTTCGGACATAAACGTCGTAATGGAAAATAATTATTCAGTTTCGAAAAAGTGATCCATTAATTCAGTTGAGCAGTGTATCTTCGATACGGTGCGTCCTGAAAAATCGAAACCACCTAACTTACATGCGGAAGCATACACCATTCGAGCATAAACAATTACCTCACTGTGGAATTTATTCACCTCCAACATGATGCTCTCGCAACTACACAGAAATCTTGCAGCTTATCGAGGATATTGCAGAGGTGCCGTTCGTGGTGAAATACAGCAGCGAAAACCGCTTGCTTGGCTACCATCTTCATTTAGTTTCAAGCACACATTTCTCGCTCTGTTCCCATGTTTAGCCCTTTATAATTTTGCGGGCGACATCAGGAATACTGTTGAATTTATCTTTGTTTTACTGGTAGTACATTTTTTAAAGTGCTGAAAGCTTTTGCAGCTCTTGGTTGCACAGAAAGACCTGTTGAAATCAAGCAATATTTCGTTGCAAAGATACACTTGTTTAAAAAAAATTTGGAACAAAGTTTACCAGATGAAGTAAGTGAATTTATAAACTGAAGTTCAGGAGGTATCAAGTAGATACGGTGGTTCTTCTACTAAGTCATGGCAAATTTGAGACTACTGAAAGTTATTATCTAACTAACTACTAGGATTTTCTCGCTAATAAATGCTCTGTAGTAGGTCTGTACACCGCACCTAAAAGTTGCAAAATTGGGATTTTTCAGGGAATAATATCTCGTGTTCTCTTGATCAGATAGATTAAGCTTGGGGGTAGTCCTTGTCTATCTATCGCAAAGACGTGCATATTGTAGCTGTCCTGCAGCACAAGGTCAAAATTCAAACACTACACACTTTCTCCAACCCAGACTAACGGAACAAATCTTGCGTTATGTGTGATCTACAGTGGTCCTTTGCGTCTTAGGAAAGCACCATTTTTTCATGGGTGTTTCCTGAAGAAACCGAATAAACTAGTTTTTAACCGTATTGGGCACCGCGGGTGCAATTATCTAAATAAGTAAGGGTAGCAAATGGCTTACACCTTAATTGAATATCACTAGAAATTTATCTAGAATCGGCATTCCCCTCTTTTCCAGTATCTGTATCTGTTATCTAAATACACACGAAAAACCACGATTGTTGGTTACAAGTACCAGTTTGGGAATAGTCACTTCTATAATTTCTATTCAGGGAAAGTCGTCCACATTTTTACTATATCTTTTCAAGGTGATGACCTCGGCGAACATCGAAACTTTTTTCTATAACACTATGCGTTATCGAGATCCAGAGGTTCAAATTTACAGTAGATGCGTATGTAAAATAAGCAAGTAGTATCCGGTACGAGCCATAAATGTAGCTTTGACTGACGTAGTGAACACGTGGCAAGGGTTCTGGGGCCACGGCAGGGCTCTGAATTCATCGAAATATGATTTTAGCCAGCATGATTTTCATCACTATTACCTTATGCCGGTACACAACGAACTAGTAACTAGCTCACCATCGGATAGCTTCTTATTAGCGTTACAAAGATTTATAGATAGGCGTAGTATTACGGGCGCTATGTAAAATGATAACACCCAAACCTTCCATTCAACTAACCGAGAGTCAACAGAAGTATGGACGGTCATCTCTGCTGACAAAACTCGCCGGTTAACTTTTCCACAAGGTATCACATGGGAGTTCATAGCGCCATAAGCGGCTTGGTGGTGAGGATGGGAGCAGATGGTTGACTCAATCAAACGAAGTCTTCGCAGGGTACTAGGTCACTAGAGCGTCGACGAGGAGGGCCTAAAAACTGTACTTGTGAATATAGAAGCTTCCCTCAACTCAAGACCCATCACATGAACCGACATCGAAGTGCTTACTCATTCTCTGATCGGAGGAAAACGTACCTTCCTACCCACGGAACCTGAGCCACCAAAAATCAACATATTTGTTACGGCAATTTAAGCTACTGGAAGAGATACTACGATTTCCGGAAGTATAGGAGAAAAGAGTATTTCTTGCTGCTTTGGATCTTCCATAAAGTTTAGAATACTGCCAAACCACTGAAGGTCCGAATTGGAGGTATTGTACTTCCTCAGTAGGATGTACCTCCCCGCCACATGTTGAAGAGAGCGAGAGTGATAGAACTACGAACCGGTCGCGACGAAGTACGTCGAACTGTCCTCCTCGTTACACCGTATGGAAGAGATGTTGACAGGCCAAACCTAGTGGGGTGTACGTAGAAGGTCGGTGGCGTAGAACATCTTTGTCCTGAGCGCTTTATCTCTGTATCAGTGTATTGTATAATATGGTTGACTGTCTTGTTGAATATCGTTGTCTGTCTGTTTTCATAGATACGTGAATAAATGTAAAGGTGATCGGTTTGCACTTCCTTACTTCCGGATCTCGGCAGCGACGGTGGGATAGGCAGACATCGAGTCAATATGAGAAAAAGGAATGAGACAGACATGTATATAGACTGTGGAGGGAAATGCTGAATATGAAGGGTTAACTACAAAGGGAGACTGTTAAAAGAATTTAGAATGTTCTGCGTTAAAAGAACATGAACGTGTTCTTATGCCCAAATTTGTGTTGTGGAAGACTGAATGAGGATTGAGGGAACTATTTCCCTGCTTTACTGTCGGTCTTTTCGTCTTTTTTGTGCTCCGACGCGAGCATTTTACCACTGGTATATTATGCTTCTTATCTTGATACCACTGCATTATCTGCAGGCCCACTGCGTTAACCGAAAGTCATAAAACATTAACGCTTGTTTTGTGTAAAAACCGGACATTATACATAGAAAAGGAAGACTATTCTTATGAAAGTAGTAAAACAAAGCACAAGTGGTGTTGAGAACTGTTCAGGAAACTAAATACTTCTTGACACATATCATCTGGCCTTCTTCGGAGTGAACTAAATGATCCACACTGGAACAAAAGTAGGAAGTCGCTGAAGATCTGTAATTCTGCTGCTTGCCAAGAGAAACAACAGTCAATACAGTGTTTCTAACTGTTAGTAACCCTTTCATCTGGACAAATATGAAAACGATAACCGTTGCACTGATTCGCATTCGAGGGACGACCGTTCAAATCCCCACCAAGACACTTAGATTTAGGTTTTCCGTGATTTCCCTAAATCACTCCAAGTCCGGAGAAAATAGGTTAAATGTAGTACTACATGTGTAATATTACTACAACAAGTCTTTCAGTTATTAAAGTCCATGCTTGATATCAGCTATAAACGAAAAAAGCTGTAGTTATCGACTCTACTTCTCATTGTGAGTAATGGCAGAATCTCGGTATTTTCCCGTTCGTCTTATGATGCAGATGTTAGTTTCAACCTGGAACACCACAGAGATCGGGGGCGTGTGCGATCTACATGTATCTCTGTCTAAGGAAACGTTACATAATATTTAAAAAATTTCTTGTCGCTTACTTCTGTCAAAAAGGCGATTTTGTATGAGGAATTCGGTTGATCATTTTTATATCTAAAAGAGTTTTTTTCTGTTACAGGTATGTAGTGCTGATGAACTGCTACAGTAATTGCGACAGAGACTCGAGGTATGCTGAACAACAAAGGTAAGTAGAAGTAACGCAGGCAGGCGGTTTCGAAGGTCGTCAAGTAGTAGTTGACATGCTATTTTAGAAAGGAGAGAAACTACACTACTGGCCATTACAATTGCTACACCAAGAAAAAATGCAGATGAGAAACAAGTATTCATTGTACAAATGTATTACATGTGATTACATTTTCGCGCAATTTGGGTGCATAGATCCTGAGAAATCAGTACCCAGAACAACCACCCCACCCCGTAATAACGGCCTTGATACGCCTGGACATCAAGTCAAACAGAGCTTGGATGGCGTGTAAAGGTACAGCTACCCATGCAGCTTCATCACAATACCACAGTTAATCAAGAGTAGTGACTGGCGTATTGTGACGAGCTAGTTGCTCGGCCACCGTTGACCGCACGTTTTCAGTTGGTGAGAGATCTGGAGAACGTGCTGGTCAGGGCAGCAGTCGAACATTTTCTGAATCCAGAAAGGCCCGTACAGGACCTGCAACATGCGGTCGTGCATTATCCTGCTGAAATGTAGGGTTTCACAGGGATCGCATGAAGGATAGAGCCGGGAGATACGCCAGTATGGCGATGACGAATACACGCTTCTAATCTGCGTTCACCGCGATGTCGCCAAACACGGATGCGACCATCATGATGCTGTAAACAGAACATGGATTCATCCGAAAAAATGACGTTCTGCCATTCGTGCACCCAGGTTAGTCGTTGAGTACACCATCGTAGGCGCTCCTGTCTGTGATGCAGCGTCAAGGGTAACCGCAGCCATGGTTTCCGAGCTGATAGTCCATGTTGCTGCAAACGTCGTCGAACTGTTCGTGCAGATGGTTGTTGCCTTGCAAACGTCCCCACATGTTGACTCAGGGATAGAGACGTGGTTGCACGATCCGTTATAGCCATGCGTATAAGATGCCTGTCATTTCGACCGTTGGTGATGCGAGGCCGTTGGGATCCAACACGGCATTCCGTATTACCCTCCTGAACCCACCGATTCCATAATCTGCTAACAGTCTTTGGATCTCGACCAACGCGAGCAGGAATGTCGCGATACGATAAACCGCATCGCGGTAGGCTACAATCTGACCTTTATCAATGTCGGAAACGTGATGGTACGCATTTCTCCTCCTCACACGAGGTATCACAACAACGTTTCACCAGGCAACGCCGGTCAACTGCTGTTTGTCTATCAAATATCGGTTGGAAACTTTCCTCATGTCTGCACGTTGTAGGTGCCGCCACCGGCAGCAATCTTGTGTGAATGGTCTGAAAAGCTAATCATTTGCATATCATAGAATCTTCTTCCTGCCGCTTAAATTTCGCTTCTGCAGCACATCATCTTCGTGGTGGAGCAATTTTAATGGCCAGTAGTGTAAATTACGATGCGCTTCCTTGCACTTTTCCTTTCCTGTATGACAAACACCTTCCCTCCATTTTGAGCAGCAATTATGTAAGTAATAGCGATCTATATGTCTGAAAAGACTTTCACTATTTTTCCAACACATGATGTTTTGGTATCTTGTAGTTCGTTGCTGAACATACTTTCGCTGTTATCTAGAAGACTAGTTAACACAGTATGCGAATAAGTAGTTTAACCGACACCACGAATGGTGAACATCATGTGTGCCAGTCTGTGACCTCAAATGAGTAACTCATGAAACACTACTAACTGATTTGTAAAGAATGTATTGATTCTGATCTGCACGAGTTGATGTGGTCACAGCATCCTCATATGTACAAAGCATGTTAGAGGAAGAGCAGCACATATTTTAGGAGTAGGTTGTGTACACCAATCCAATCAAAATATTGTATATAACATGTGTCCAACGTTTATCCGTTACAGAGTACAGCCGTTAGATTGTAACCCAAACACTCCCAGAAAATGTTTTGGAAAAAATGAATTATTAAGATCACAGTTGATTTTTCATACACTCCACCTCCGACTTCAATGCACTTTTCACCTCTCTTGGAACACCACATGTAACTCTCTTAAGTCTAGTTGACGTTATTTTAATAGAGCATCGATACTGACAATCCGTACAATCAGTTCGTCTTCTATGTTAACTTTTCTCGCAGACTTCGCATTTCAGCCGTCAACACAGGCAAAAAGACAAAGAGGTAAGTTCAGGGGTCATTTGTGGTCACGAAACGTGACCATTTCCGTCTATGCCTATCTGTATTTCGGTAAATTTAGGTTTGTTTACCTGACGACTAGTCTACAAGAGCCCAGCGATGCTTGTCCTTGTGACCTAGGAAATCTCTTCCAATAATTCTGGACGTCCAGACGAGATATGATTGCTTGGGACTTCATCTGTCTCAAGTAGTTTAGTGAAAACATGAGTAAACATACTTTGGATGTCATTCTGCTGCTAGGAAATCGTTTATTCTCTACAAGCAGCAGCGGAGTGTTCCTTTCAAAACTCGTAGACATTATTATATCGCCATACTCAGCGTCTACAAATTCGTGCGGCACGCTTCACTGATGCTGCAGGAATGCCCAACTGATCAGCATAACTGTTGAAAAATTCAATTATATAAACTCAAACACAACTTCACAACTTGAATTTCAAAACATATTTTACATATGATAAATAAACCCACACCAGTTTGACTACAAACAAAGGAAACGAAAACTTATCTCTGTAACCGGTTGTAGCACAGTCTTTATAAACAAATATGCAGCCTGCGCGTGTTTGTGCTCGTAAAATACAAAAAATATTCATACATTTCGTATGAAATTTGGGCACAGCGTCGCATCTAAATAAGAGCGTAATTGATATATAGGGTAACGTCGTTACCAAAAATCTCGAAACGTTGTCACATTTAACTAAAATTTAACACTAGACTTTAAAGAACCTTCAGATGAACAGTAGGATACATATTTCTTAAATTACACAATATGTAAATGGAAGTGTATTGCCAAAAGTTTCTAAATGTACGTGACCGATTTACTCAGATTTCAAGTTGTACTTGTTACTCTAATGAACTTGTGGACAAATTTGGGTAGAATTGTGGTGAAATCTCGCGTCAATTCAACATCATTAACCCATTAACCCACCTTATACTTCACATGCCTCTGCCTTATTACTCTACACGCCGACACCATTCTGTTCGAAGCTTCGCCGAGCGTGAGGGTGAAGTCTCAGTGTCACACACTGTAACACCACTCCAGATCAAGGTGGTAACCTTCGAGCCAGATTTCTAATCTACTCGAAGCAATGGGAGAAAATGATGGGGTTTCGAAAACTGACTCATGCCTGTAACAAAGTCGTACAGTGTGTACATGCTGAGTAATGTGATCAGATTATTATACGAAATTTAAGAGACCTGGTATTTGTCCTTCAGCTGAGACGTAAGGCTATATGGTTTCCTTCGAGACAGAGTCAGTAAATAAAATTATATTGTTCTCTGCGGCTACCGATGCAGCAGCCTGTCACAGCCTTTCACTGCTCTCTGCTGACACAAAAGGGATTACCAAGTGTAACCGCTGCAGGCTGAGAAGAGCTATTGTGTTCTTTACTCCGAAGATTGGTTCGATCGCGCAATCCCTTCTAGTCTGTCCTGCGCAATATCTCCATCTCTGCATCCGTACTACAACCTATATTCGTTTGAACCTCCCGATCCTTTGTGTCCGTCTACAATTTTTAGCCCCAAATTTCCTTCCATTACCAGACCGACGAATCATTGATGCATCCCGATGCGTCCTTTTCAAAATGTGGTTCAAATGGCTCTGAGCACCATGGGACTTAACTGCTGAGGTCATCAGTCCCATAGAACTTAGAAGTACTTAAACCTAACTAACCTAAGGACATCACACACATCCATGCCCGAGGCAGGATTCGAACCTGTGACCGTAGCGGTCGAGCGGTTCGATACTGTAGCGCCTAGAACCGCTCGGCCACTCTGGCCTGCGCGTCCTTTTCAGCCGATCCCTTCATTGAGTCAAGCTGTGAAATGAATAACTGTGTTCCACAATTCTCTCCAACGCCTCTCCATTAATATCTATTTTCCCCAATTCAGTTCTGCGCGTTTCCACTAGTTATCCGATCGAGCCAGATAATTTTCAGTATTATTCTGTGACATCAAATTTCAAAACTTTCTTTTCTCTGAAGCTGAAGGTAAAATCTACATGGGAATTAGCCCGTATCGTGTTCTTCTTCAATTTCGTCTACACGATCGACATTTCGACCTGAGCTGGGATGTTCTTGAGGATCTCATTGTATTCACAGTCTCAACTTTTCTATTCTTGTCTCAGCTGTTACATCCATGTTTCACTTCCGTACATGGCTACTCCAAAGAAATACCTATAGGAAAGACTTGCTAACTTTTAAATTTATATTCAATGTTAAAAGTTTTATCTTTTTTAGGACGTCTTTTCTTGCTGAAACCAGTCTCTTCATCGAGCATTATTATTTTCTGACCAAATAGCAAAACGTATTTACTACTTTTTGTGGCTCCTTTCCTAATCATATTCCCTCAGAATTGCCTGATTTAATTCGATCACATTCCCTTATAATTATTTTACTTTTGTTGGTGTTATCTTGTACCCTCGTTTGAAGACATTATTCCTCTGTTCAACTTTTCTTTCATGTCCCTTACCGTCTCTGACAGCATTACAATGCCATCAGCAAACCTTCAAATTGCCATACCTGCTCCTTCCACATTAATTTCGCTGCCAAATTTTTCCTTGGTTTGCTAGTTAGCTTTGCCAGTGTACAAGCTGAATAACATCAGGAGTAGGCTACAATCCCGTTTTACTGCTTTGCCAACTATTGATTATTTCGCTTACCGTTCGTCTTTTACAACTGCAGTTTGGTTTGTGTATAACTTGTAGAGAACTTTTCACTCTCTGTGTTTCACCACTCTTACCTTAAGAATTTCGGAAAGTGTTGTTTTCTCAACATTGTCAAAACTCTCTCTTAATGTACAACAGCCACAGACGTAAGTTTGCCTTTCTCCAGTCTCATACGTCGCAGGATGAGTATGTCATAACGTCTTCCCATATTCCTCGGAATCTAAACTGATTTTCACCGACGTCAGACTTTAACAAGTTTATCCATTCTTTTGTCAGTAATTCATATTTCAATGCAGCTGCCAAGAAAGCAACTCTTCGTTGCGTCTCTTTGAGAATGCGAACATATACTTAACAGAAATCACGGTACGCAACAGTCATTGCACACCTCAGAATTTTCCAGAATTTCGTGAAGATTGATTAACAACAAAATTATCGGTGGAGTGTGGAAATAGGGTTAACGAGAAAGAAATAAACTCAATAGTTCGTGTGGTGCTTGAAGTGCTAGTCTAACAAGGCATCTTTGAGCGTACTTTGCGAAAGCACCGACGGTCTCTGTTGTCAGGTTGTGCCCAACAGCTCAGAGTTCAGACGCTGTTGAAAGCAGTCGGGCATTGAGCATGCAGAGGAACTGGTTGGATTGCATTTAAAAAACACACCGTCTTGTTCACGGGGTAATCAAACTGACCCTCGAATTACTTCAGGTTAACAAGGATGTTCTGTAGCATTACGCCGGCCGAAGTGGCCGTGCGGTTAAAGGCGCTGCAGTCTGGAACCGCAAGACCGCTGCGGTCGCAGGTTCGAATCCTGCCTCGGGCATGGATGTTTGTGATGTCCTTAGGTTAGTTAGGTTTAACTACTTCTAAGTTCTAGGGGACTAATGACCTCAGCAGTTGAGTCCCATAGTGCTCAGAGCCATTTGAACCATTTTTCTGTAGCATTACCAATTGCAGCATCGTTACTACACTGAGGCGCCACAGAAACTGGTATAGGCATGCGTATTAAAGTGTAGAGAGGTATGTAAACAGGGAGAATATGGCACTGCGCTCGTCAACGCCTATATAAGACAACATGTGTCTCGCGCAGCTGTTGGCCCGGTTACTGCTGTTTTAAAATGGTAGGTTAGCAAGATTTGAATGACTTTTATAGTCGGCACACGAGCAATCGGACACAGCATCTAGGAGGTAGCGATGAAGCGGGGATTTTCTCGTACGACCATTTAATGATTATACCGTGATATCAGGAATTCGATAAAACATCAAATCTCCGATATCGCTACGGCCAGAAAAAGATCGTGTAAGAACGGGACCAGTGGCGATTTAAAAGAATCGTTCAACGTGACTGAAACGCAACCCCTCCGCAAACTGCTGCAGATTTCAGTGCCGGCCCATCAACAAGTGCCAGCGTGCTAATCATTCAACGAAACATTATCGATGTGGGCTTTCGGAGTCGAAGGCCCACTCGTGTACCCTTGATGAGTGCACGACACAAAGCTTTTCGCCCCGCCTGGGCCCGTCAACTCCTGCATTGGACTGTTGACCACTGGAAACATCTTGTCTGGGGGGACGAGTCTCGTTTCAAATTGTATCTAGCGGATGGTCGTGTGCTGGTATGGAGACAACCTCGTGAATCCATGGACCCTGCATGTCAGCAGGGGACTGCTTAAGCTGATGGAGCTCTGTAATGGCGTGGGGCGTATCTATTTGGAGTGATATCAGACCCCTGATACGTCTAGATACGACTCTGATGGATTACACGTACGTAAGCATGCTGTCTGATGTGGGACTGTGAACATCCGTTCACACCCACGGCACATTCAACTTGGACAATTCCAGGAGTACAATGCGACAACCCGCATGGCCACAATTGTTACAGAGTGGCACGAGGAACACTCTTCTAAGTTTTCCGCTGGCCACCAAACTCCTCAGACATTAACCTTATTGAGCTTATCTGGGATGTCTTACAACGTGCTGTTCGGAAAAGATCTCCACCTGCTCGTACTCTTACGGATTTATGGACAGCCCTGCAGAATTTATGCTGACAATTCCCGCCAGCTGTACTTCAAACGTTAGTCGAGTTCACTCCACGTCCTTTTGCGGCATTTCTGCGTGCTCGCGGGGCCCCCATTCGATATTAGGAAAGTTTCTTCGGCTCTTCGATGTATATTGTGTCCGTCATCAGTTCATGAGTAGCCGGACCGTCATCTGAAAGCATCTGAACGAAGGTGTGCGTGCGTACTTCCCCTGCCCCATTTGTTTTCTCGACAGTATAATGAGGCCGATTTAGGCCATATTATTCGATAAGTATGGAAATAACTCTTACTACATCTTAATTATGATGAAATCCCTTACGATTTAAGAACATCGTGATGTCCACCACATACATTCTATTGTTTCAAAAAGGATACCTGTGGTCAGGGATACTCGTTTAGGACTAGCTAAGTAATGACAACATGGCACATCTACTGAGGTCCATCATAGTTCGCCTGCTAAAATAAAATAGTTACGTTAAAGATGGTTGCTTTAGCATGGCTGAAAAAAAGTGCCATGCTAAAGAATATGCTTTATTCTTGCTAGGAACGAGTCTATAAAAAGCATCACACAGCCTTGCTTTTGACATTTTTATGGAGCAGAAAATACGTGACTTCTGCGTCGGAAAGTCAAGAACAGTTCATATTTAAAGATTATACGTTCATGGAAAAACTGAAATATTTGACAATGAAAGCGACAAATGTTCTGTAGGATACCTGGTCATGTTATTTGGTAACGCTCTTCTCGGTTTATTTCCAGTAATGTTTAACCTTTTACTACAATCGAAAAACTGACGGTGGTGTTGCCGATTTGTGGAAGAAGTTATTTCTAACAGAAGAGTGCACACACTATCCTGAAATGTCACTTTACCTTGTACGTCCGTCAAGAGAAGAGGGAATTAGGTCGTAATTTGTCCAGGCGCCAGTGTGCGGAGACATTTTCGTGGAAGTGTTTTGTTGTGACAGAAACGCGAACGCGCAGCTGAGAGCGGGAGATACTGACAGCTATTCGATTTGTCAATCGGCAGACAAAGCCAGAGCGACGATACCCGGGGAACACGTGAATTCGCACGGCGGACGGGCGTGAAAGCCGCGAAATGAATAGCGGAATTCCAGCAGGCTAAACGCCGGCGATGGCTGAATGCGCGCACTGCTGCACCGGCTGTCATTTTGCGCGGAACAAGTTCGCCTCGAATAACGGAATGCCCAATCAACGGAATCCCGTTATTTTGCTCATTTTGTTGTGAAAGCTGTTCAGTTGCCGAAGCGACGAGACGCGTTTTAGGGCATTTGTTCACCGGCTGTAAACATCGCTATTGGTTTATTTTGTCTTTTATTCCCTAATAAATGAGCAACTTTGTCAGAATAGTCGTCCTGAGTTTCCCGTTACCATCGCTGCTTGGTGGAATAATTTCGTATCTATCCGTGAAAGACACACTTTGGCTGTTCTGCAGCATTAATTAATTTGTTTCGTGAAGCTCTTTTCGCCCTTAGGAACTGACTGCTATCGTCAAGGGGAATACAGTAATGGTTAACAACATCCCATCAGGTGGTACACATAAAATGAGTTGTGTAAATACAGAGTAAATGTCACCTTTGACACTGCAGTTGTAACATGCTTGAAAATATATTTATTTATTTAAACTAGTCTGATCATAGCCATTAGACCGGCGTTTTACACGTACTGTACCCTTTTTACCTCAGTGTACTTAAGAAAGATCAGTTTCACTACGACAAATACTATTAAAATGATTTGAGTGTCAATAGACAAAATGTGAGTAAATAAAGCTGACAATGATCTTACACAGTTTATACTGGTAGTACTACTGCTATTGCTGCTACTTCCACTAAGTAGTAGTAGTAGTAGTAGTAGTAGTAGTAGTAATTGTGGTGTGCGTACTGTAAGACCTTCGGTACACACACCATCAGATTATTTGACTTGTCGCTCTAACGAAGTAGGCGAGTGTCAGCAATATCTCTCGTGGTCTTATCGTGGCGTGTTTATCTTCTGCTGTTAGGTCAGACGATAGAAATGCCACTTGCACACTTAGAGTAGCAGATTGACGTGACCAACTTTGAACAGAACTTGATTAATTTTCACACACATTTATTAAAATAATAAAAAGCATAGACATTACGTAACTTGATTCTCGATGCTGTTTACAACTGACAATCTGAAGTTCCTTTGGTCTTGGTACGTTAATCTTCTTCTCACATATCTCTGATACTTGACAAAGTGTCTATTCATTTATCTTCATGGCTATGTACAGGAATATGATAATCTTACTAGGCGCAGACTGCAAATTGACTATAGACTGGTTGGTTGGTTTGTGGGAGTAAAGGGACCAGACTGCAATGGTCATCGGTCCCGACTATAGACTGGTACAGACTAATGCAGACAGACTCGTTTAACACCTCGTGCATTCAGGTATCACTGCGCAAGTGTGATCCGTGAGGTGAAAAGGTTCTACGTTAGCAGCAATCTCATTGGCTGCGTTACATATTAATACGTGGATCAGTCGAAACAGAATTTGGTCCATCTCTAAGGCAGCGCCATCTCGTAGTGTGGATACGGGCGAGCGCTGCGCCCATGCTGTTGTGCTTAGCGGGGCCCACTCTAGTCTGAAAGTTGTGTATGCGCGGACTACGCAGAACTATGTACACAACAATAATAATGATAGTAATAAATGTATATATACAAATACAGAAATCTCTAATTATTGATACATGTTCAGTTACCCGAAAGTTCCAAAATGCAATGTGACATGTACTGTAGAGTTAAAAGAAAGTCACGCTTGATCGAGGTCCATGTCACTTTCCATTTTTAACCAGACATAACGTCTGAGAAAGGAAAAAAATAATAATAAGAACAAAAACAATAACGATAGAACTTGCAGGCGTACAAACTAGATGATTTATGGTATAACATTTTCTGGGGGAAGGAAATATAAGGGGACTTCACCAGCTATGATTATTGGAAAATGAGGAATATATAGTTGGAAATAATATTAAACAGAAATAACGAGTGCGTAATGGGACAATGGTAGTCATTGCTGTTGTTTCAGAAAATATGCCACTAACTGCATTCTGAAACTGGAGATGTTATTCAGTTCTCCAATATAATGTGGGAGGTTATTCTAGACTCGGGTTTCAGCTGCTGAGCAGGCCGTTGAGAATGCGGTTGAACGACAGAGAGTGACGGAAAGGACTTTGCTCTGCTAGGAACAGGTGTTTCTGGCATGTTGTTCAGACAAGAGCGTTAAGGTTGAAGACAGATATGAGGGAAAGTCTATGCTGAGAACCCAGAAGAGAAGAAAGAGTGTGTAATGGAAGCCTCTGCACTTGTCTGCACACAGTTGGGATAGCTGTGCATACGATTGTGAAATATGGTCAAAGAATCGAACAGCACAGGCATAACGAACACTGGTATTCATTGCCATGAGCTTCTCTGAGAAAGACTCTGTAGAATAACAACACTGTTCTCAATAATTAGAAGTACAAGAATTTGAACACGTTTCTTTAACGGGTCAATACGAAATGGCTTTTTTATATTTCTGAAGGGAATGGAGAGATATTGATGCCTTCTTGCAGACAGCAGATACCTGCTGAGTCCAAATTAGATTTTCATCTGTTACTAGTCCTAGATTTTTTGTTGACTGAGATAAACTGATATTTTTCTTCTTTAGGATTAAAGACAATACAGAGTCCCAATATTTCGGGCGAATGAGCCTAGAAATACCAAACAGTACCGCCTAGGTTTTGGATGGGTTAGGCTTCAATCCCATTTTCTGGGACAGTTTTGATAGAGCACACAATTCGGTACTGATATTGTCTATAGCTATTTGAGATTTATTGGTTTTGCACATAGATGTAACCAGAGGTCATCAGCGAGCTTACTGCATTTGCAGTAGGACAAAGCTCGTGATACATCATTGACATATAATGCAAGAAGTATAGGACCTAATACCAAAACCTGGGGGATTCCTGATACTGTCTGCATTGTGAGTTTATGGTGACGCACATGATGCATTGAAGCCAAGAGTTCAGGTATGAGCACAACCATCGCATTGCATTTAGTGATAAATTTAGACTACTAGGCTTGGCATGTAAAATGCGAAGTCGACAGTGTCAAAGGCTTTGCTGAAGTCTAAGAAGCATATGATAGTATCCTCTTGTGCACCCTTGGCCATTATTTTACCTCTACTAAGGCAGGTAATATGCCATCATGTTTACGAAAACTTTAATAATATTCGCCTAGTCGGTTGTTTGTAATTAGGTAGTTTATTAGCTGGTGGTGGACTATAAGTAAGATGAAGAGGAAATATATTTAATGGGCACACAGCAGAAAACATGATCAGTAAAATTTTATAAACTAAGTGGTAAAATGACAGAAAGTATGTGAATTCAAATTTAAGTAAAAAGCAAATAAATAAAAGTAAGATAATTGAGTCAAGTGTGAAAAAGATATTACATAGGAAGACCATGAAGCAAATTACAAGAAAATTAATATTTTATTTTACTTGTCTTATCGCCTTCCCCGTGATACATTCGGCCACCTAATTACATGAAAAGCACAAAAGAAATACATTAAGATGATACACAGCAGATAACTACTGAATTACAGAAGCTTGACAATTAGTTCAAAAACACAGTAAAAATGAGATACTAGATTTCAGTATTAAAATCGTTTCTTGTTATTCACGAATTTCGCATACATATATACACTGGCGGAAAAAATCACAGCACCAAGAAACAGTAATGAGACAAAAACGAAAGTTGGTAGAAGTGTTTCTGCATACGGAAAACGATGTCTTTTCAGATCTCGAGCAAGTCGCATAAGTGTGTCACTAATAGCACCACTATGAGGTTGGGAATCAGGTTTGCTTCAAATACGTGCTGTACCACTGAGGTTGGACGTAGTGAGTTGGTGGTCGTGAAGAATGCCGTTAAAGGGGACAAAGGTGTTATTATCAACACCTCACTGAGTTTGAGCAAGGTCGTGCTGTAAGGCTATGCACTACGGCTACGAGAAGCTGTGTGTTCCTTCTGCAGTATGACAGAAAGACTTGGCACGAATGCAGCCACTGTATATGATTGCTGGCAACGGTGGTGACGGGAATTTACGGTTGCTAGAAGACCGGGCTCGAGACGATCATGTGGCGCTACCAAGAGGGGAGAACATCGCTGCTGGGTCTACGTATCCTGCATACTCGGTTTGCTACAGAAACAGTCAAACAACTGGTACTAAAGAGTTTTATCACAACAAGGCAATTACAATGTCTTAACTTCGATAGATGTGCCGCAAGCAATGGGCCACATGCATAATAATCAGTTCAAATGGTTCTGAGCACTATGGGACTTAACTTCTGAGGTCATCAGTCCCTTAGAACTACTTAAACCTAACTAACCTAAGGACATCACACACATGCATGCCCGAGGCAGGATTCAAACATGCGCCCGCAGCGTTCGCGCGGTTCCAGACTGTAGCGCCTAGCAACGCTCGGCCACTCCGACCGGCTTACAGCCATAACAATCGAGTTCGTCGTCTTGCTCTGGCGCGTCGTAACACATCTGCAGTAGCAACTTCAGGGGCAGCTAGCACCACACTGACACAAGGAACAGTTACAAATCGGTTAGTTAAGGCACAGCTCCGAGCCAATGACCCCAAACCACCGGCATTTGCGACTTCAGTGGTGTCTGACAGTTCATTGGAGAGCAGAGTGGAGGTCTTTCTGATGAAAGCTGATTCTGCTTTTCTGCTTTAGGAGAAGGTCAGCTAAGGGTCAGCAACCAACCTGTCAGCATGCTAAACTCACTGGACCTACACCTAGAGTTATGGTATGGGGTGTGGTTTTGCATTACAGCAGGAGCGCTCACGTGGGTATTCCAAGCGCCCTGGCTGTCAATTTGTACGTCCATTTGATGATGCCATGTGTTGCGCTGCCAACGTACGGCTGTTGTAATTCAACATGTACTACAGAGTGTCGACATACTGCCTTGGCCTGCTCGATCACCAGGTCTGTCTCCAATCGAGCACATATGGGTCATCCCCTCATCCACTGTCCAACCTTGAAGATACTGCGGAACTGACAATATTATTGGGTCAATACGGGAATACTTAGGTACGATGTTGCAGTACCTGTATTATTCTGAATTACGACGGAATGTTTCTTCAGAAACGCATGCATGTCCGAAGGAACAGGCAGCAGCGTCTACATACGTTATGAAATACCTGAAATGTATCTGCAGTTGCGAATATCGACTATCATCAGCTGTGTAATGGAATGACGACAGTGAAAATTTGTGCCGGACGAGGACTGAAACACGGATTTCCCGCTTATCACGAACGATCGCCTTACCATTAGGCTATCTGAGCACGACCTGCAACGAGACGCAATGTTCCATATGTCGTCGCCCAGGTGTCAACGGCCTATACTCGGTCATCGACTGTGTATATCCTCACACAAGGGGGACATCACTTGAAATTCGCTTGCCCGTTATTTCATTCTCGTCTTTGCATTTTAAAGCTGATGGTAGTCCGCAATTGTGAATACATTTCATGAAATACGTAGGGGTATTTTGCTGCCGTACCCCATATTTTCAACAACGTGCTGTGAACGGTGCGCTCTGAAACACTTGTGCCTGCACCGGCATCTCACTGTGTCATCAAACCTGCCAGAAATCGCAGGCTGTCCTTCGTGACAGAGTGGGTCAGCCCCGACTTCCACATTCTGTGATGAGCAGTGTCTTAATCATCGTGTCAGCTGCCATCAAGCGCTTTACAGAGCGAACGAGGTGGTGCAGAGGTTAGCACACTGGACTCACATCTGCGAGAACGATGGTCCTGATTTAGGTTTTCTGTGATTTCCCTGAATCGCTTCAGGCAAATCCCTGGATGGTTCCTTTGAATCGGCACAGCTGATTTTATTCCCCATCCTTCCCTAATCCGATGGGACCAATGACCTTGCTGTTTGGTCCCCTCCCCAAAATCAACCAAACCAACCATTTTAGAGTAGAATGTGAACAGCAGGCCAGGTTCATGGTTTCCCCGATGCTCCTAACCCTGCGCCAAGCCGGAACAATCTGCCTTTCTTCAAAGTCGCTAATGGTATCTCCAATAAGTAGACCAAATCGTCGCTGGAATGAATTCAAATTCGCCTCTGCTCTGCTCGTACGTTTTCTTTACTGCGTCACGTTCCCTAAACTCCACCAGATGGCACTGAATCTCTCAATGGACAGTCGCCATAACCTTTCGTTTCATCAGATTCCAATCACATTAATATGACAGCCGCAGTCTACATTTGATACATGTATTACATGTCTAGTGTGAAGAGGTAGAAGGCACCATAATAAGACTCGTCCGAGCTTTCCAAGTGATTTATTGTTTCCAACTACAGTGCCCCCATTCCTCTCGATCTGCGTCACTGGGTCCTGCAATGCTGGTGACACCACTTCACTGTCTGCGAAATGGCTTGGCGCGGAATGGATGCCTCAGCGATCCGTGCAAACACTGCTGGGTGTCAGCCTTGTTCAGCAGCAGAGTTGCGGCATCGTTAGGATGCCAGCAGTTGACTGTGTGGTCTGCGTCCCTGCTGACCCAGCACCGCCCGGTGTGAGCCGCAGGTGGCCAGCTGCATGCTTCTTGCCGGCATGGCTAAGATCGCGGCGACAACAAGCATCCGTGATCCAGAGTCCGAATCTGTGGCCCTCGACTCAGGGTGCCTCTGGCTTGTGTTGGAAGCCGGGACGACTGCCCGCAGTAGCGAGCCATGGAGTGGTCTGCCGCTGGCTGGCTACTGACCCCGTTTCAGCCTCAGAGGGTCAACCAGCGACCTGCCATGGACTGGAATGCTGGCGCCCCATCTGCTGCTGCATGTAGCTGCTAGTATGACATGCCACGCCATCCAGAAGAGCTGCCACACCTGAATGACTCTCGTTAGAAATCCGCACCTATTTATAGGTGGCTGTGCGCCTCTGTTTTGCCATACACGCCGCCTTGCGTCACGTACTCATAACATGCTAGGTTGGCCAGTGGGCCCCTTCTGCCTGTGATTTGCGACATGTAAAGACACTACGTATACTCTTTCAGCAATTTGATGGATCTGTGGCCTCTATTCTACTTCGCAACTGTTGGTATGCGTAACTCACTGCAATCCGGCCCGCACCTCGCTGTAACTTGTGCTCACAATGTTGCACAAAACTAACTTTCCGCATCCTAAACGGTGGTGCCGCTACACATGTGACACCCATAGCACTTGCAGCATTAGCAGTGGAGGGTATATATAGCGTATCTGGTAATATGGGAAATGATTCAGTTGTTGATCTAATGCGGAAACAGAGCGATTTATCTGAAGTTGAAAAAGGTATGATCATTGGCTTTCGGGTCAAGGGTGGAATCATTTTCAAAACGGCTGTTCCTAAACTGCTCGCATGCCGTCGTGGTTCAAGTATGCCGTACATGGCAAAGTCGTGCGGTTCAAAACTGGAACCGAGGCAGTTGCGCTGCAACAAAGGCTACAAATGACATGGGTGAACGACAGCTGTGCAGAAGTCTACAGGCGAATAGACGTAAAACTGCTCAGCAGCTTACGATCCAGACAAACTAAGGCGTTAGCAACAGTGTCTCCTCAACGACCATTTGCATATGAACCTCCGCAGCAGGTGGTTGGGTCATGCACGCATGCTGACTGCTGCTGACCAGCAGCAAAGACTCGTATTTGCATGCCAATACCACAACCGGACGACCACCGTGTGGCGACAAACAGCTTTTTCTGATGAATCACTTTTTACGCTGCATTAGGCAGATGGCCACCGTAGTATACTGCTTCGTTATCTCTGTGGCAGTCATGACTGCAGATTTTTGCACCTCCGTTATCGAGTGTTGATTTGTAGAGCCCCCTTAATAGATAAGCGGTGCACTATACAAAGGAAGCAACTACTTGGGTGGTCGAGTACTTGTGGAGCGCACATGAGGATTTCTTACGCTGTACGATAGTTTCAGGTTTCTGATGAACACTCGCTAGTCGATACGCAGCAAGGCAAGACAGACGTCATTTAGTGAAAAGAAACTTCGACTGTCAAAATTTAATCAGTAAACTATCGAAGTGTTCGTAACAAAGTTTCCAAAGTTACTGCCTTCCAGAAAAGTTCTCAACCCCAAATTATTCTTGGGACTGAGAGTGGCTGAAACCCGAAGTAAGAAGCTCTGAGATATTTAGGGAGTCTTGGAATGTTTGTCGGAAAGGTAGATTAGACTCAGTAGAAGGTGGAGTGTTCATTCGAGTCGACAAAAATATTGTGTCCACTGAGGTTGCACATGAGTGTGATAGTGAAGTTATATACTCGCGCATAAATGGTCTAAGTGAAACCACGTTGATTGTTGGATGTTATTACCGACCACCCGATTGCTCTGTGACAGTACTAGTCATTCAAAGAAAGTCTATGGTCAGTTGTGCATAAATACCCAGATCATGCAATACTGTTTTGTAGTGACTTTAAGCTACCGATTACAGACTGGGTTGTGTATGGATTCATTGGAGTGGGTACAGACAGAAATTCTAGTGAAGTACTTTTGAACACATTTTCCGGAAACTGTCTTCAATAGCTAGTCCGGCAGCCCACTCGCAGAGGAAGTATCTTGGACCTTGTAGCTACAAACAGACCGGACTTCATCGGCGGTGTCAATAGAGAAACGGGGATTACTGGTCATGATGTCATCACAGAGACTATAGCTACGGAAGTTAATAAATCAGTCAAGACATCTAAGAGAGTGATTCTACTAGAAAAAGCACGTAAGCAGTTGTTAGCATCTCACTTAGACAGTGAATTGCAATCATTTAGTTCCAGAATGATGGACATACAGGAATTATGGGCAAAGCTTGAGCAGATTGTAAATCGTGTTTTGGACAAATTTGTGTCTAGTAAGTGGATTAAGGATGGAAAAGACCCATCGTGATTAAATAACTACATTCGGAAAATGCTGAGGAAGCAAAGGCTCAAACAGAAGGCGCAAATGACGGAAAATACTCGTTCGTCTGTGAAATGATCTATGCGCGAAAAATAGAATAGCTATCACCGTCATTTCAAAAAAATCTGGTCCTATGTAAAATCGCTAAGCCAGTCTCAGGCCTCCATCTGTTCAATCGTTGTCCTGTTTGGTTTGGCAGCAGCATATTGCAAAAGGAAGGCCGAAGTTTCAAATTCCACATTTAAGAAATCGTTCACACAGGAGACTCGTACAAACTTACCGTCGTTTTGACCCTCGCACAGACTCCTGTATGATTGACATACAATAAGCATCGATGGCGTGGAGAAACAGCTGAAAGTGTTGAAAACAAGTAAGGCGGCAAGTCCGGATGGAATCCGTGTTCAGTTTAACAAAGACAACTCTACGTCATTGGCCCGTTACTTACTTTGCATGGAGAAACAGCTGAAAGTGTTGAAAACAAATAAGGGGGCAAGTCCGGATGGAATCCGTGTTCAGTTTAACAAAGAGAACTCTACGAAATTGGCCCGTTACTTACTTTGCATTTATCGCCAATCTCTCCACCAGTGCGCACCAAGCGACTGGAAAAAAGCGCAGGTGACGCCTGTGTACAGGGTGAGTCACCTAACGTTACCACTGGATGTATTTCGTAAACCACATCAAATACTGACGAACCGATTCCACAGACCGAACGTGAGGAGAGGGGCTAGTGTAATTGGTAAATAAAAACCATAAAAAATGCACGGAAGTATGTTTTTTAACACAAACTTACGTTTTTTAAATGGAACCACCTTAGTTTTGTTAGCACATCTGAACACACAAAAAAATGCGTAATAAGTGCAGTTTGTTGCATTGTAAAATGTTAATTACATCCGAAGATATTGTAACCTAAAGTTGACGCTTGAGTACCACTCCTCCGTTGTTCGATCGTGTGTATCGGAGAGCACCGAATTACGTAGGGATCCAAAGGGAACGGTGATGGACCTTAGGTACAGAAGAGACTGGAACAGCACATTACGTCCACATGCTAACACCTTTTTATTGGTCTTTTTCACTGACGCACATGTACATTACCATGAGGGGTGAGGTACACGTACACACGTGGTTTCCGTTTTCAATTACGCAGTGGAACAGAGTGTGTCCCGACATGTCAGGCCAATAGGTGTTCAATGTGGTGTCCATCATTTGCTGCACACAGTTGCAATCTCTGGCGTAATGAATGCCGTACACGCCGCAGTACATCTGGTGCAATGTCGCCGCAGGCTGCCACAATACGTTGTTTCATATCCTCTGGGGTTGTAGGCACATCACGGTACACATTCTCCTTTAACTTACCCCACAGAAAGAAGTCCAGAAGTGTAAGATCAGGAGAACGGGCTGGCCAATTTATGTGTCCTCCACGTCATGGTAATGTACATGTGCGTCAGTTAAAAAGACCAATAAAAAGGTGTTAGTATGTGGACGTAATGTGCTGTTCCAGTCTCTTCTGTACCTAAGGTCTATCACCGTTCCCTTTGGATCCCTACGTAATTCGGTGCTCTCCGATACACACGATCGAACAACGGAGGAGTGGTACTCAAGCGTCAACTTTAGGTTACAATATCTTCGGATATAATTAACATTTTACAATGTAACAAACTGCACTGATTACGTATTTGTTTATATGTTCAGATGTGCTAACAAAACTAACGTGGTTCCATTTTTTAAAAAAACGTAGGTTTGTGTTAAAAAACATACTTCCGTGCATTTTTTTATGGTTTGTATTAACCAATTACACTAGCCCCTCTCCTCACGTTCGGTCTGTGGAATCGGTTCGTCAGTATTTGATGTGGTTTACGAAATATATCCAGCGGGAACGTTAGGTGACTCACCCTGTATAAGAAGGGCAAGAGAACGATTCAGCGAAACTACAGACCAACATCCTTAACATCGGTTTGCTGCAGAATTCTAGAGCAGAGTCTGAGTTCGACTATAATAAATATCCTAGAGACAGAAAAGCTCATGCCCACGAATCAGCACGGCTTTGGAAAGCATCGCTCGTGCGAAACCCAGCTTTCTCTTTTCTCACATAATATACTGCGAACTATGGGTTAAGGGCAACTGGCAGTTTCCATATTTCTAGATTTCCAAAAATCATTCGACACATTACCCCACTGCAGACAGTTAACGAAAGTATATGCATACGGAACTGGCTCCCAGATATGTGATTGGCTCGAGGACTTCGTAAGTAACAGAAGCCAGTATGTTGTCCTCCTCAGCGAATATTCACCGGAGACAGAAGTAGCATCACGAGTGCCCCATGGAAGTGTAATAGGGCCTTTGCTATTTCATATACACGTAAATGATCTGACAGACAAGGTGGGACGAATGTAGAATTACGAAGACTTTTTTGGACAGATGTATATTGTTGTTAAAATTAAGCAGGGAAGAATATGAAGGGCAGGGCATCTACAGAGAATGCCAGAAATTCTGAGTGTCAAGAAATTTTTTACGGGAAATCCTGACGGGAGAAGGAGAAGAAGTAGACCCAGGAAAAGATGACTGGACGTTACGGAAGAAGATCTAATGGCGATGGGAATAAGAAATTGGAGAAGGAAGGCGATGGTCAGAGAAGAACGGAGGCAGGTGATACAGAAGGCCGAGGTTCTTCGAGGACTGTGGAGCAAACCAAGAAGAAGAAGAAGAAGAAGAAGAAGAAACCAAGAAGAAGAAAAGAAGACAAGGTGGGCACAATCTGCTATTGTTCGCCGATGATGATGTGGTGTACAGGAAGGTGTCGAAGTGACTGTAGGTTGATGCAGGATGACCCAGACAAAATTTCTAGTTGGTGTGACGTATGGCAGTTGGCTCATAATATATAAAAATGTAAGTTAATGCGGATGAGTAGGGAACATAAAACCTTAATCTTGGGATACACCATTAGTAGTGCCCTCCTTGACACAGACACTTCATATCAGTGCGTAACGTTGCTGAGCCATATAAAATAGAAAAAGCATATAAGGATTGTGGTAGGGAAAGCAAATGGTCGACTTCAGAGTATTGGAAGAAATTTTGGGAAAAGGCAAGTCATCTCTAAAGGAAGGCGCATCTAAACCGCTAGTGCGAACTATTCTTAAATACTGCTACAGTATTTGGGATCCGCACCAGGTCGGATTGAAAGAGGACATCGAAGCAATTCGGAGGCGAGCTGCTAGATTTGTTATCAGTAGGTTCGACCAGCATGCAAGAGTTACGGATATGCTTCGGGAGCTGAAGTGGGAATCCCTGGAGGGAAGAAGACATTTATTTCGAAGAACGCTACTGAAAAAGTTTAGAGAATCGGCATTTGAAGTTCACTGCAGAACGATCCCCCTGCTGCCAACAGACATTTCGCTTAGAGATCACGAAGATACGAGAAATTAGGGCTGATACGGAGACAAACAAATAGTCGTTCTTCCCTTTCTCTATCTGCTAGTGGAATAGGAAACGAAATGACTGGTTGTGTTTCAGGTAACCGCCACCGCGCACCGTTTTGTGGCTTGCCGAGTATATATGTAGACGTACCGTAGATGTAGAAGCGACTGAAAGGTAAAACGCTGCAATAATTGCCTAAAGAGTTCAGACCGGAGGGCATTCCCTGGGAGATATCGTCAATCCGGCAGGCAAAAGGGATGAATTCAACTAAGGATCTGTCCTTGAGGATCATCTAGATTTCCCTTGGGGCGACGGCATCTACCAGCTGGACAGTGCAAAGTCTCACATGGCTTGCAGTGTACGTGCGTGGTTACAAGTGCAGCAGAAAGAGATTACCGTAATCCCGTGGCCACTAAACTCTCCGGATTTAAGCCCAGCCGAGTACGGTGGAACCGGCTCACGCCGTGGATCCTCATCCCAGAAGCCTAAAGCAGCTGGCCCCGCACTGGAATCGGTATGGCTCCACATCACTGTCGGTACCTTCCAGAAACACAAGCGCTCTCCTCCAGCAAGTTTCATGGTGGTCCGCCCTGCTAAATATGGTTTTTCGGGCTTTTGACAATTGGTCACATTAATGTGGCTCGGTATATTGAAATATCCAGGATTACTGCAGAACATTTAACTACAATGTGCAAAACGCCATCAGTAACCTAAATACACATCTGGCCATTAAAATTGCTACACCAAGAAGAAATGTAGATGATAAACGGGTATTCATTGCACAAATATATTATACTAGAACTGACATGTGATTACATTTTCATGCAATTTGGGTGCATGGATCCTGAGAAATCAGTACCCAGAATAACCACCTCTGGCCGTAATAACGGCCTTGATACGCCTGGGCATTGAGTCAAACAGAGCTTGGATGGCGTGTACAGGTACAGCTGCCCATGCAACTTCAACACGATACCACAGTTCATCAGGAGTAGTGACTGGCATATTGTGACGAGCCAGTTGCTTGGCCACCACTGACCAGACGTTTTCAGTGGGTGAGAGATCTGGAGAATGTGCTGACCAGGGCAGCAGGCGAACATTTTCTGTATCCAGAAAGGCCCGTACAGGACCTGCAACATGCGGCCGTGCATTATCCTGCTGAAATGTAGGGTTTCGCAGGGATCGAATGAAGGGTAGAGCCACGGGTCATAACACATCTGAAATGTAACGTCCACTGTTCAAAGTGCAGTCAATGGGAACAAGAGGTGACCGAGACATGTAACCAATGGCACTCCATACCATCACGCAGGGTGATACGCCAGTAAGACGATGACGAATACACGCTTCCAATGTGCGTTCACCGCGATGTCACCAAACATGGATGCGACCATCATGATGCTGTAAACAGAACCTGGATTCATCCGAAATAATGACATTTTGCCATTCGTGCACCCAGGTTCGTCGTTGAGTACACCATCGCAGGCGCTCCTTTCTGTGATGCAGCGTCAAGGTTAACCGCAGCCATGGTCTCCGAGCTGATAGTCCATGCTGCTGCAAACGTCGTCGAACTGTTCGTGCAGATGCTTGTTGTCTTGCAAACGTCCCCATCTGTTGACTCAGGGATCGATATGTGGCTGCACGATCCGTTACAGATATGCGGATAAGATGCCTGTCATCTCGACTGCTAGTGATACAAGGCCGTTGGGGTCCAGCACGGCGTTCCGTATTACCCTTCTGTAACTACCGATTCCATATTCTGCTAACAGTTATTGGATCTCTGCCAAGGCGAGCAGCAATGTCGCGATAAGATAAACCGCAATCACGATGGGCTACAATCCGACCTTTATCAAAGTAGGAAACGTGATGGTACGCATTTCTCCTCCTTACACGAGGCATCACAACAACGTTTCACCAAGCAACGCCGGTCAACTGCTGTTTGCGTGTGAGAGATGGGTTGGCACCTTTCCGCATGTCACCACGTTGGAGGTGTCACCACGGGCGCCAAACTAGTGTGAATGCTCTGAAAAGCTAATCATTCGCATTTGACAGCATCTTCTTCCTGTCGGTTAAATTTCGCATATGTAGCACGTCTTTTTCGTGGTGTAGCAATTTTAATGGCTAGTTATGTAAATGAAAAGCTTTCCCCTTTTGACTTTAAAAAGAGATACCAACGTTTACGCCTCATATTGATTATTATAGTGACATTATCTTCCGCGGTTTATCTCAGGAAATCTCACGGTGCTTGCTATTGGTGATGTACGCCTGCGCTGAAGTTCGACTTTTTGGCCATACGTCCCTCCCCCCCCCCCCCCTCCCCCAGATACACAGTAATCCTGGAGAATTGTAGACAGACAGACAGATTTCCATATACAATGTGTCTCCTTTACCGTTTTATTAACGTAAACAGTCCCGCATTGTCCGCAGCTCGTGGTCGTGCGGTAGCGTTCTCGCTTCCCGCGCCCGGGTTCCCGGGTTCGATTCCCGGCGGGGTCAGGGATTTTCTCTGCCTCGTGATGACTGGGTGTTGCGTGATGTCCTTAGGTTCGTTAGGTTTAAGTAGTTCTAAGTTCTAGGGGACTGATGACCATAGATGTTAAGTCCCATAGTGCTCAGAGCCATTTTAATCCCTCATCTCTCTCCGCGATCTTTACTCTCTTATCTGAGCAACACAGCAAAAACACTTTCCATCAGAGTAAAGGCGTTGGTGTCCCGCTCCATCAGTCAGTCGCTTCCTCTGTATCCTTTCCAATAGCAGAAACCAGATTCTCTAATCGGAGCTCCAAACTGCTGTTCATGGCATAGCAACGCAAACGAGAATAATGTCTGTTTATGTCCTGTACACAACACTTACCCGGCTACGACTACTATTTGCCCCTGAATTTAAAGTAATCTTCCGCATTGCCCAAAGCCCTTAGCTGTCTACCTAAATATTTCTCCCTAGAACTCGCTTTGTGTGAAGAATCGCTCTCATACCTATTAACACACACTAAGGAAAAAGTGGAAAAACCCCGACAGAAAATGGAAGAAAATATCCTAATGGAACGTGAATCTGTAGATATGATGTACTTGTACAGGCACTGAGGAAAATTCTACTCCACTCATTGAGATTCCCGGCCGAATGCACTCGACACCTCTGAAAAAGCCGATTTTAGTGTACACACGTAAATAGTATCCGGTGCAACCTGATTGTCGACCCACCATAAGGCACAATTACCGGGGGTGATGCTTTGGGGTGCCATTCCATTTCATAGCAGGACCCCTTTGCTTATCATTCGCTACAGTCTTCCAGCCCAACGGCATGTCGACAATATTCTACGCCCCGTTTTTTTGCACTTCACTGAGAGCCATCTTGGACTTACATTTCAGCATGATAATGCCAGCCCGCGTACGGCAAAAGTGCTCCACTGCTTGTCGTTGTGCTTGCAAAACCTAACCTCGGCTAGCAAGATCGCCAGATCTCTTCCCAATTGATAAAGTTTGGAGCATTATGGGCAGGACCTTCCAACCAGTTCGGGATTTTGAAGATGTAACCTTCCAGCTGGACAGAATTTGGCACGATTTCCCTCAGGACGACATTCAACAAATCTATCAATCAAAATCACGCAGAATAAATACCTCCGTAAAGACCGCAGGTGAACCAAGGCGCTATTGAATTCCTCATTTTGTGAAGCCCTTTCTCTAATTTTTTGTAAAATTGTACTAATTTCTTTGTTAGTATATGTACACCACATCTACCAATTTCCATCCCATTCGGACAATTCCCTCCTAGTGCGTGGTTTTTTCTTTCTCTTTCTTGAAATGTGTCCACTATGCTGCATTTCATATTATCATTAGCGGGACACGTTCCAAGCGTCTAGAAATACATGATGTATCGGCGGATAATTCTTTCAGATCCCAGTAAAGTGCATATGTGTAGGTGAATGATGAGTAACTAAGCAATACCAATGGTTTACAAGTGCTCACTAAGACTTTCGAGAACCAGTGTGACCACCTTTGCTGGTTGAGGCCAGATTTGTGTCTGGAAGTTTTTCATGTAGTTTCTTGTCGATTGTGCTGTCACCAGGGATGGCATTGTCAGTAATAAACACTTTATTTTTCTCTACAGTTGCTATTTCTGATGTACTATATTCCAGCAGCCGATCTGTCAGAAGTCGTAAGACCCACGGTAGATCAGTATATTCGTTTTGGAAAACTTCCTGATTTTTGTTCCCAGCAGTTCCTTGCCACCGGCAGATGATGATTTTGGAATACGTCCAGTGGATCATTCGTGCCACATCTTTGTGCCTATGGTTCCGTGTGAGCGATTTTTTATTTTATTTACTTATTTATTTTTGCAGCTGCTCAAGATACAGCCAACTGTTTCCTCAGATTTTTTGCACAGTTTGTATTTTGGGCCTTTTACTGGTATCTATATACTGACTTAGCTGGAGTTAGTTTCGACGGTCTGCTCATGCACAGGAAGAAAGCAGACTTTGATTCATGCTTTAATATTCTATTGGTCAGCAGGGACCGGTTTCCTCTATTTAGCCCCCATCTTATCCAGAAACTCCCATTGAATGCTTTTCTGCGCAAGTTGTGAGTCTGGCCTTGGAGTACAGCTTTCCAATATTGATTATTGGTTTGGTGTACCTTGAAAAGCATTCTGCTGTTGACTTCAGTCAGAGTTGATTGTTATCTTCCACATAGTCTACCCATGCATGCTTCTCTTCTGTCTCTGTCTGCTCCGCAAGAGAGCTCTTCCGCCCGCATTCCTCGTCAAGTGCAACATGTCGATGTCACTGCGTGGGTGGAGTGCATGATGAATCGTAGTGAGTATTCTTGCTTTCCTATCCAGATCCTGCAACACTACTTCTGTTCAGTTCCAAATTCTTAATGTATATCTGATGACCGATATGTTCCATGCATTGAATTCCTTGATGGTATTATCGTCATTCAATTTTATTTCCAAATTTTCTTTACCCACCGGATCCCACGCTCGGGTTCCCGGGTTCGATTCCCGGCGGGGTCAGGGATTTTCTCTGCCTCGTGATGGCTGGGTGTTGTGTGATGTCCTTAGGTTAGTTAGGTTTAAGTAGTTCTAAGTTCTAGGGGACTGATGACCATAGATGTTAAGTCCCATAGGCTCAGAGCCATTTGAACCATTTTTTTTTACCCACCGGATTTACTTCTTGTTGTTACCTTTTCTAGATTCTCAACATTGACTACAAAAGTAGAGGTATTTGTATGCTTCTGACTGGGGTACATGCTGGTTTATCCATGCGGCATTTTGATGCAGCCACCTTCTGAAATTTTGCCCCACATTAGAGGCAACGTGGCACACTTTTCTAAGCCGCATCCCACGATAATGCCATTGCTGAAGATTCGAACAGCATTCGTCGTAGACTGGATTTATGTTTCACATTTTTCACAGAGCTTCAGGTGACCCATATACAGCAAGGGATATTTTCGGAAAGCCTGTCGCTGCTCGATAGCCAAGGTTTGTTTCCTGAAAACCGTTTGACCCTGGTAACGTGGCAATGTGAAACTGCCGAGGAGACAACGAGTCCCCCTTGAAAATACCTGTCTTGATATTGACTAGTTCCCAACATTCTTTTCTGACATATGGCCGGCCTGTGTGGCCATGCGGTTCTAGGTGCTTCAATCTGGAACCGCGTGACGGCTACGGTCGCAGGTTCGAATCCTGCCTCGGTTATGGATGTGTGTGATGTCCTTTGGTTAGTTAGGTTTAAGTAGTTCTAAATTCTAGGGGGCTGATGACCATTGATGCTAAGTCCCATAGTGCTCAGAGCCATTTGAACCATTTTTTGACGTATAATTTTTTCCAGTGTTCCATTGCATTTTTATTGAATTTACTGACGTTTCTGCTGACACTGATGGTTTCCAGACTCTTTATGATTCAACTGTGTAATAGTGAGCCCCCATTCTCTTCGTGTTATTTGCACTAATAGTAATGGTGGCTGTAGTATTAACATTCTTAGTCTGCACTGTTGATACACTGTCGTTAACACACATTTATATCTTGTATTAAAACAATTTACCATATGTTAATATCATCTTATTACTATTTATCGTATTACAATTATTTTCAGTTCTTAACTCTCCAAGTACCACGTGCATTAATATTACTCTATAAGCACATTGGAAATAATTATCCCCCTTTTCTTCAAAAGTATTGGTTTCGAGGTATATGAGTATGGCTTCCTCCCTGTGATTTTTCGTTCACTTCTATGTTCACAACACATTAAAATTTATTCATCGTTTCCCCATTGAATAACATTGGGGTTAATATAGCGCCAACTTGAATATTTTGTATGTTAACAAGTTTGTTTGTGTGGCCATCCTCCGCAGCAAGCATATAAATACTTCTTTTGCAAATCAAACTGCCTTTTCCTGCTGCTAGTTATTTTATCCCATACGCGTTTCGCCTTCTCCTTTTCTAAGGCATCATCAGTGGGGTGATTTGCTGATCTGCGTTTCCTCACATCTGGTCTGGAGGTCGCACTATCACTTTTATCACTGTTCTATATTCACATCTTTGTGTTTTCGCCATCCACACACTGTTCACCATGTTTCTCACTCTTTTTTGTCATGGACTATCATTCTTCTGTCACTTGATCCAACTATTTCGTCGTACACTTCTTTTCACGGCGTAAATATTGCGACTCCATTACGTGTTTCATCATCAAAAAAGAGTGAGAAACATGGTGAACAGTGTGTGGATGGCGAAAACACAAAGATGTGGATATAGAACAGTGATAAAAGTGGTAGTGTGACCTCCAGACCAGATGTGTGGAAATGCAGATCAGCAAATCATCCCACTGATGAAACCCTAGAAAAGGAGAAGACGAAACGAGTATGGGATAAATAAAATAACTATCAGCAGGAAAAGGCAGTTTGAATTGCAAAAGAAGTATGTTTGTTTGTTTCTTGAATGTAAAATTTATGAAAATAGAATGATGACTGTTTGGTTCAAGCACACCAGCAATGGTAACATAATTTCCCGTTTATTTTTGTACCCATTGTTACGATTTCTTGCATTAACTGCTGTTTTACTCTTCCTAGTACCACTGGGCTCAATTTGACCCCAAAAGCACGTTAGAGAATCGTATCTCCCTTGTTTCTAGAACTATTTTTTTTTCAAAGTCTGTGACTTTTTTTCTATGAATCAGTTGTGTCCAGTGATGTTCTTTTCAGATTTGTATTTTCAACAGATTAACATTTTTTCACGGTTGTTTGTACTGACTATCGCTGCTGTCAGCATGAACCCAGTATAAACTTAATTTTCTTTCTTGGAAATAATATTTATTAAAACACAATCACTAATGTTACGCTGAACAGCTGTAATGTATATTCACGTGTTGGTCCATTAAAGTACTACCAGTACGTCCGGTGTAAACTGAGTACCTCACTGGTACTCATGAGTCAAAAAACCCTGGTACTTGGAGGGTTACGTAACTAAGATGTGAAATTCACTGTGCGTGTAAAATCTCGATCCTATGTACCAGAAAGTGTGAAGCCACTACTCTTATGTTACATAAGAAAATTTTACACCGATAGAACCTGGATAAAAACCCGATACGCATCTTGGCAGAGAATTTTGAAAAATGGCGTATTGGAGTATGCTTTCAGGTAATAAGAAAGTAAAAGCATCTTAACCCTTACGTATCCAGTCTCTACAGATTTTGCGCATTTAATTAGTGGAACAACGGCTCGTATAGAGGAAGCGTTAATCTTTCTAACAAGGGGAGGCTACATTATTTGGATCACAGATTCTCTTCAAACTTCGTACGCTTTTAGAAGACATGAAAACAACATAATGCGCAAGTAGTATGTGGCACTATTGTGACATTTCCAAGGATTTCGCAAGAGAGGTTTTACGCATCTATTACGATGCTTATGTATCCGAGCGTAGGTGCCGTAAGTCCATGGTGGTCAAGTGATTAGCGTTCGAGCTCCGTAAGATGTTGTATGAGGCGACGGTTCGGCTTCCTCTCGAGCTTAATTAATAATATATTTTTGTTTCATCATTGGTCATATTATTTAATTTATATAACGTTTGAGAGATAAGATAATGAAAAAAGCACATATTTTTGCACGAAGTTCCAATTTATGCTTTTCGTGTCTGTATGACAAATACCATCCTGCTACGTGTGATATCAAGAGCCCATTCGACGAGTAATTGTTGATTACTCTTGTTGTCTGGCACAATTTGACTCAGTGTATTAGTGATTTTGAATAACGTCATTCACATCATTATTCATCGGCGTTTGACTTGGGCTTTCCAAGTCTGTTCCTCGTCCTTGAAAATTTAATTACAAATAGCAAATAGCCGAATAATATATGAAATTCAATATAAGTTTATTAAAACACACTAGGGTTTTCTTTTTCATTCTATATTGCCTCAAATGTCATAGAAATTAAATAATGTGGCCAGTAATGAAAAAAAATACAATCTTCAGGGCAGACGTCCCGTGACACCCGTTCAAGTTCATCCTTGATCCATTAATTCAGTTTTTTTGTTACAGAGGGCAGATAATCCTCTGATAAAACGCGCTTAGCTATCGTGCCAGTGAACGCTTGACCACAATGCCTTCTGGCTATCGGTACCTTCAGTTACAGAATAGACGCCCAAGGCTTCTCTTGCGGTTTTCTCGGAATTGCCAGAACAGTGCACCCTGCTACTTCCACATTATGTTGTTTTAATGGCTCACTAAAGGCGTACGAAGTTTGAAGAAAATCCTTGTAAAGTTGAGTCCGTTAGCAAAACGAGAAGAATTGTTAATAGGCGGCAAAATAAAGGCGTGCCCTCTGGCACGCACGTCAGTGTATAGATGTACAGTTTTAGACGCAAAGTCTGCAGCCGCAAAAACTGCCACCGAGTTGAGCGGCCGCCGGAGGCCGTAAAGTGCGGAGTGTCTACGGCGAGCCGTTCCGTGACTGCCACGCATCGGGGGCCAGCTAAATGGGTCGCAATCTCGACCTCAGAGCCGGCGTCGCCAGGGCAGTTGTGGGTCGCGGGGCGGCGCGCGCCCTTGGAGACTTCGTGACCAGCGGCACACGGGCCGCCTATCGCCCTCCCTATCAAGCCATCACACCCACGCAACCAGCGGTCGGCATGAAATTCAAAAAGCAGCAGAAAATAATTCCATTACGTAGACTGTTTTTCCCCAGAGAATTAGGTCTGTTATCGTATAAAGTTTCAACAATCACAAATCCAGAGTAGCTTCTAATGATAATGGTTGGCTAAAAATGTGTAGCGTTCCAATGAGGGATTTACTATCCTAATTCTGTTAAAGATTAATTACGGATTACTGAATAATAATTTCAAAAATCAGTGTCATAAATCTCCCGCTGTCGATTATAACAGCAAAAATGGTTCAAATGGCTGTGAGCACTATGGGACTTAACATCTGAGGTCATCAGTCCTCTAGAACTTAAAAGGAGACGGCACGACCGTGGGGTCGGGGATTTGTCCGAAATTTTTTGTGGTGAAAGAGGACCCCTAAAACCTCACGTGGTTAAAATATTAGGACGCACTACCCGGAAAATCCCGGGAAAAATCGATCCAAAGTTTCTTAGGTGCCGTATGACTATAAAATGTTAGTGCATTGCCGAGCCGCCGTCTGTCCTAGATGTTTAGGGCTCGGGCTCGTACGCCAGAGGTCTCGGGTTCGATTCCTACTCCGGCACTTTTTTTCTTGTTTCGTTTTCTTTTGTTGCTCCACCGATTATTCAGAAAGCTTCCCAAACCTACATCATGTTTAACAAATTAGTTACGTTTTTGAATAAAAATTATTTTCATTTGTCCAACAACACAATTAATGGCGGTGGGTTTTCCATTTTTCATTGCAAAGTATATAAGGAGAAACATTGTATTTTTCATCAGAATAACAAAGTCGATTGGGAAACGTTCAGTTTTTATACATGTAATAATTAAAAACAAGAACCTCAGTGGTAATTATCATAAAAACTAACAAAGCAATAATTTTTGCGACATCTTGCACAACATATAAAAGCGGATTTTTTACAATCACAGGGCGTTTGCAATAAATCTGTACAAACACATGCCCCATTAACATTTACGAAAATGTTTTGAGTCTCTGATAATTTTGAGGCAATCCAGGAATATTGAATCATGTCTCGGAATATTGGTGACGGTAATTGATGGTGAATTATAGAATGAATTTTTATACAATCTTCCCGGCAATTAATTTCACGATTATCTTGTAACAATGCGCTGCAATTTTGCAAGCAACAGAATAAAAAGGAAAGTCCCAGAGGAGGAATCGAACCCGAGACCTCTGGCGTAAGGGTCCGAGCGCTAACCATGTAGGCCAAACAGCGGCTAGGCAACGGACTAACATTTTATTCTCATACGCACCTAAGAAACTTTGGATCGATTTTTCTCGGGATTTTCCGAGTACTGCGTCCTAATACTTTGACCATGTGAGGTGTTAGGGGTCCCCTTTCACCACACAAAATTTCGGACAAATCCCCGACCCCACGGCCGTGCCGTCTCCTTGTTAGAAATACTTAAACCTAACTAACCTAAGGACATCACACACCTTCATGCCCGAGGCAGGATTCGAACTTGCGACCGTAGCAGTCGCGTGGTTTCGGACTGAAGCGCCTAGAACCGCTCAGACATCGGGGCCGTCTTATAACAGCAACACAAGGAGGATAGTCAATAACGAAATTTTACTTACTGTGTCTATACATTACAAAAAGAATACACAATTAAGTTTCTAGGCATATGCTACGGCGGGGCTTTTTGAATCATGGGGCTTTGTATATAGAACAAAACACTACTGCTCAGCCCACGTGCGCAACTCGGTCGCCATTATGTTACAGGACCATTGCTATATATTTAATCCAGGCAGTACTCATACAGAAGGATGTAGAAAAGGTGAGACAAGTTTTACCTATAATAATCCACTATACAATAATAAGTGTGTTTAAAATATGATCTGTTCTATGTCTACATCTACATGGAACCTCTGCAAATCACATTTAAGTGCCTGGCAGAGGGTTCAACGAACCACCTTCACAATTCTCTATTATTCCAATCTCGTACAGCGCGCGGAAAGAATGAACATCTATATCTCTCCGTACGAGCACTGATTTCCCTTATTTTACCATGGTGATCGTTCCTCCCTATCTAGGTCAGTCTCAACAAATATTTTCGAATTAGGACGACAAAGTTGGTGATTGGAATTTCGTGAGAAGATTCCGTCGCAACGAAAAACGCCTCTGTTTTAATGATGTCGAGCCCAAATCCTGTGTTACTTTTGTGACACTCTCTCCCATATTTCGCGATAATACAAAACGTGCTGCTTTTCTTTGAACTGTGCGCAGCTCGTGGTCTCGCGGTCGCGTTCTAACTTCCCGAGCACGGGGTTCCGGGTCCGATTCCAGGCGGGGTCAGGGATTTTAACCTGCCTCGAGATGACTGGGTGTTTGTGTTGTCATTATCATTTCATGATCATTCATGGAAGTGGAGAGATTGGGCTGAGCAATTGTTGGGAATTTGTACGGGCGCTGATAACCGCGCAGTTGAGCGCCCCACAAACCAGACGTCATCATCATCATCATCATTTCTTTGAACTTTTTCGATGTACTCTGTCAGTCCTATCTGGTAAGGATCCCACACCGCGCAGCAGTATTTTAAAAGAAGACGGACAAGAGTAGTGTAGGCAATATCCTTAGTAGGTCTGTTACTTTTTCTAAGTGTCCTGCTAATAAAACGCAGTCTTTGGTTAGCCTTCCATATGATCCTTCCAACTTACGTTGTTCGTAATTGTAATACGTAGGAATTTAGTTGAATTTACGGCTTTTAGAATAGACTGATTTATCGTGTAACCGAAGTTTAACGAATTCCTTTTAGCACTCATGTGGAGTACCTCACACTTTTCGTTGTTTGGGGTCAACTGCCACTTTTCGCACCATTCCGATATTTTTTCTAAATCGTTTTTCAGTTTGTTTTGATTTTGATCATCTGATGACTTTATTATTCGATAAACGACAGCGTCATCTGCAAACAACCAAAGACAGCTTCTCAGATTGTCTCCCAAATCGTTTGTATAGAGAAATACATAAATGCTGCTTATACACACCTTGCAGTCTCTGTAAGATCAAACAGTACGACGCTAGATTTGCGAGGAAAGGGGCCTGGATCAGTTGTGTTAAGTACGAGGTTTGGTATCAAAAAATTTGTGTGGGGGCTGCTGGGTGTAAACAATTCCGCGGTGGTAAATTCACGTAATAACTATTGCAGCAGTTAAAAATTTTAATCTTCCATACTGTGTATAAATGTATGACGGTTTACAATGATTCACAGAGCCCCATTCGTGGCAAAAATCTCCAATTTTCCGTTATTTCAACATTTTATGTGACCAGACCTGATCGGATGGTGTATTTAATGGCTCCCCTCACTAACACACCAGATGCTGGGCCAACATGATGATGACAAACGGAATCTGGTAACGTTCATTCTCCTCGGAGGCTCCACGTATGGATTACCTCCATCGTTCACAATGGTTCAAATGGCTCTGAGCACTATGGGACTTAACTTCTGAGGTCATCAGTCCCCTAGAACTTAGAACTACTTAAACCTAAGGACATCACACACATCCATGCCCGAGGCAGGATTCGAACCTGCGACCGTAGCAGTCGCGCGGTTCCGGACTGAAGCGCCTAGAACCGCTCGACCACCGCGGCCGGCTCCATCGTAATGCTCTACGCCAAACAGTCATCTGGGAGATGACATAGTGTTGTTATGCAACCGTTTTTACCAAAACTGCCATGTAAATCTCATCCTTCCCCCGAATAATCAAAATCCAAAACATTGGTAAAACGATCTAATCTAAATTAATTCCCTGTTGGCAATCAGAGAACTATTGTGGATAAAGTCAACTTCAGTTAACTGTCACGCCTAACTACTAAAAGTCCACAGTAAGTTCTTACTCTGGAGGTTGCTTAAGAGAGCAATCTTACTGAACTCAACGTGAGCACAGGTCAGAAGAGTGGAGAAGAGAGCCACGGTAGGGCCGTGAGAGGAAGACAGTCCATTTCAAATGACACTTGCCACAGCTGCAGGGAAAGGAAGAGAAGTCACTTAGAGATCACAGGGGTCGGCATATGTGAGCCAAAGTCTGCCGAACAGGCGACATCTGTATTTGCTTGCGAAACAACTGAAAGCTATTGATTAATGAATGACTGTCCACTGGCACCAAGGAGGCACACGATGCATGGCGAGGCTAGCAGCACCAGGGCATGTGGTGTGATGCAATGCATCCTGAAGAAACCGCAGGACCGTGGACGGTCCAGAGATAAGACGTATAGGGTGGAGGGTGAAGAGAGACTTTAGTTCTTCGGTGCTTGGAAGCGTGGATCCAAAACTAAATAAATTGTTACCGCTGGGGAACAGCAGCTACCCATTAGCTAATATAATTGAATTCTGGAGTGGGAGAACAAAAACTGCTTGTGGCTAGGTGGAGAAGGCCTTAGCTGAAACGCGAAATAAGATAGATAGTGGAAGTCAGAGGTTGCCTGCGTCTGAGTTCCAGCACTAAAACACCCGCGATGTGTTAATTATATTGAAAATGGGACCCGAGACTCAACAGTGGATACTTCAGCCAAGAGAAGGACTTAGATTTTGAGCTCCGAGGGGGAGCAAACTTAGGTGCAGGCCACATACCTTAGAATTTTGGAGCACTCGTGGACACTGATAACATTAAGAATAGTTAGCAACAACAACGTTCACAGGCCGAATTATGGGAGGCTTGCGAAGTGGTCAGATGTGTTTTAGGATTACATATTTTTAACTCAAGTACCCTTAATAGCAACTGCGGGTGCAAGGGGCACCTAATGAAGACAGTAGGTGAATGCGTAATTCGTTCTGTAGTTGTTTCCTTCCCTCTTAGAATTAACAATCAATAGTCACTAGGCGACTTTGGCAACCTTAGTTGTCTCTCAAACTATTATGGTGACTAACATTTGCACCTCAGACTCATTATCCAATCTTTGCCAAGGCGTTGACATAGTAATTGAGTAGTAACTAGTGTTAATATTTCATGAACATAATTGTCCTCTATTTCTGCACTTCTTGTTCAATTAGAAGTCTACAGGGACTTTATTGTCTCCACTGTTTCGTTCAGTAATTTGATCCATGCTATACCTTTTTCAGAGTTGTTAGTTGCAGCACCCATATTTCTTTGTGTGACGGCCTCCTAAACTTAATTAGGTCGATTTATTAAGTTATTCATTGTGTAACACCTGTAATTAAAGTTAAATGATCCTATGGGGGTAACCTGTTTATCAGTGACGTCACCTTGTACAGGTACCTCATGGATGTCGATTGCTTAACTGTAACCTTACAGTGTCACTCTGTGGCGATTAATGGCACTTGGCTCTGTTCATCGGGTCTGACTAGCAAAGGGGACAGGTATACAACCAAGGTGTCACACTTAATTTCAAACATATTAAAAGCTTTGTTTTCCTTAGATATAACGCCTTTCCGAAACTTTACATATCTAGAGTATTTTTTATATTTCTCCTGCGTTGCTACAAGTGTTACGTCAAAAATCAGCTTCCAGATGCTGACCTGTGTATATAAAAATTATTGCTTTAAATTAAGATTGTTTTTTCCTTAGTCATCCAAACAAACCTTTAAAATTGTGACTCAGAATATATCCAAAACACTTAAAGAGTTTCTCAAATTCGATTGCATTAGCAAAACACATCCAATCATTACATAACTTATAACAACACACTACATAGGACTGTACCAGATGTTACACAAACCTACTTCAGAAATTCTTTCGCTGGAGACAAGAAAATCACGAAAGGAGAATGTCACTCTTCACAGATAGTAAAAATATAATACATTGAAAATCAACCAAATCTGCAGCTACTATTTTTTATAAAACTTCTAAATGTTCTTTGGTATTCCTGCTCACTGGTGCCTCGTTTGCAGTACTCATTTATAACATGGGCTGGATTCAAGGTCATCCAAATCACACATACGAACCCATTAACTTCTCCTGAAGTACAAATCGCCTCCAGAAACACAAATAATTTAAACACAAAGACAACCCGACGCCAGTTTAAACACACATACACACACATGCAGACAGTGTTAACCCAGTTATAAAACCAGCACTTGGTATGGTAGATCACAATTCATAGCGCCACTCAGAAGAAAGCGGAGTCAGGAATTTTAATCTGAGGAGGCGCCGTCAACCTTAAGCTATTGCCGGCCGCTGTGGTCGAGCGGTACTAGGCCCTTATGTCCGGAACCACGCTGCTACTACGGCCGCATGTTCGAATCCTGCCTACGGCATGTATGTGTGTGATGACCTTAGGTTATTTAGGTTTAAGTAGTTCTACGTCTAGGGGATTGATGACCTCAGATGTTAAGTCCCGTAGTGTTCAGAGCCATTTGAGCCTTAAGACATTAACTTTCTCTGTGTCTCACAAAATGAATTAAATACCAGTAACAAGGAGTTACCGTAGAAATGTAGAATCGAATCAGGGCCGCATCACAAAAACTTGCGTCACTAAAGGGATGTACCGACAACCATAATGCAAGAACAATCACTCGCTACTGTCCACCTCGGTACTGCTTGGCGAGAGACGTTAGAGCATTAATTTTAACAGCCTGCCACGATGTTAATCTGTGAAAGTGCTACCCTCACTGCCCCCCCCCCCCCTGCGGCGGGCAGTCACACTCGTTTCCATCAGTTAGTTGCTGATACACGGATAGCATAAACAAGGTGCCCGCTTCCACAGTGCCGCATTATCACCGTACTGTCCGAATGTCCCGAAGTAATGTCCCTTTCTCCACGAGCTGTCACTCCGCTTTAAACAGTACCTCAGCCACTGGCGACTAGTAGCCTGCAATCCCATCATAGCACTCCAACTTGCACTGAGACTCTATGTACCCGCACGCCCGCTCTCGGCACATATCACGTGCCCCACTCATCACTATCGACACTGACTCTGGCACAGCGTCAGGAGAATCTGGAAAAATGAGCGCTTTGCTGACAGCCATAGTGCTCCAGATGTCGTCGCACTGCAAAACAAACTCAAATCCTTGTTCAAGTTATGCGACAGGGCTATACTACCCTGCATGGCCGAGCGAACAGTACGTCTGTCATCTCGGATACTAGCCAAGTGGGACCGTGTAAATCTAGCGTGGCATTGAGTATGGCGCTTCTGAACCCATCAGTTGCATGACAGCCATGGTATCCCGGCCAGCACGAACGGCAGTACTGTCACATCATGAACTGTAGTCTCTTCTCTTCTACTTACACGAGGCATAACGGTGCTGTCAGCCATATGAGAATGAAGTGTGGCAACGTTCATTTTCCTCGAGCCTCCACACACGCAGACATCGATAGAGAAACCGCATTCAAATGTGATTTCTGAATGATAAATTTTCCATACATATTGAAGCTTTCGGATCTTCTGTGCATACTGAATGCTCTGGGTGATCATAATTTAAGTGTGGCTACTTGCTGAGGTCCTGTGTGGGCTGTAATTATCGTTTGGATTGGCAAATACGCTAATGCTAACGCGCTAATACGAAACAGATGTATGCTGGAACAGATATATTCTAATTTTGGCCACCACATGCAAATCTGACGTTGTACAGCATTCTGTCGACATCTAAATTGCTCATAATGAAAAACAGAGTGTTAATAATAATATCAATATTTTGTCTTTTTCAGTTGCTTCTCCTTTCCCGTCCACATTTCTTTCCCAATCCATTATATATGCAAATATTTCTATACATCTTTCCTGTATTCACAAGGCCAGATTCCTACCTGGTGGCCAAAATAGGAACTACACACCCAAAAAAAGTTTTGCAGCACGTCGGTTAGGAGATTTCTGGAACGTGTATAGAAAATTGAAATGGAGATCAACTGAAACATCACTTCCGTCCTTTCTACAAACATGAAAACCACATATTACGTTTTGTACCACAGCGAGCCCTTCAGAGGTGGTGTTCCAGACTGCTGTACCCACCGGTACCTCTAATATCTTGGAGCACGTCCTCTTACACTGATGTATGCCTGTATTCGTCGTGACATTATCCACAAGTGTATCAAGGCACTATTGGTCCAGATTGTAGCACTCATGAACGGCGATTCGGCGTAGATCCCTCAGAATCATTGGTGGCTGACGTCGGCCATAAACAGCCCTTTTCAATCTATTACAGGCATGTCCGATAGGATTCATGTCTGCGAATATACTGTCCATTCTAGTCCAGCGATGTCGTTATCATGAAGGAAGACATTCACGAGATGTGCAAGATGGGGGCGCAAATTGTCATCCATGAAGACGAATGCCTGGCCAATATGCTGTCGATGCCTTTGCACTGTCGGTCGGAGGATGGCATTCACGTATCGTACAGCCGTTACGGCACCGTCCATGACCAGCAGCGGCGTACGTCGGCCCCACATAATGCCACCCCGGAACAGCAGGGAACCTCCACCATGCTGCACTCGCTGGACAGTATGTCTATGGCGTTCATCCTGACCGGTTTGTTTCCAAACACGTCTACGTCGACTGACTGAAGGCATATGCGACAGTCATCGGTGAAGAGAACGGGATGCCAATCCTGAACGGCCCATTAGGCATGTTGTTGAGTCCATCTGTACCGCGCTGCATGGTGTCGTGGTTGTAAAGATGGACCTCTCCATGGACGTTGGGAGTCAAGTTGCCGATCATGCAGCCTATTGCGTACAGTTTGAGTCCTAACACGACGTCCTGTGGCTGCACGAAAAGTATTATTCAACATGGTGGCGTTGCTGTCGGGATTCTTCCGAGCCATAATCCATAGGTAACGGTCATCCACTGCAGTAGTAGTTCCTATCTCTCTGTATCTCCTCCGTGTCCGAACTTCATCGCTTTGGTTCACTCAGAGACGCCTCGACACTTCCCTTGTTGAGAGCCGTTCCTGCCACAAAGCAACAATGCGGACGCGATCGAACCGCGGTACTGACCGTCTAGGCACGGCTGAACTACAGGCAAGGCGAGCCGTGTACCTCCTTCTTGGTGTAATGACTGGAAGTGATCGGTTTTCGGACCCCTTGCGTCTAATAGCCGCTGTTCATGCCTGGTTGTTTACATCTTTGGGCGGGTTTAGTGACATCTCTGAACAGGGAAAGGGACTCTCTCTGTGATACAATATCCACAGTCAAGGTCTATCTTCAGGAGTTCTGGGAACTGGGATGATGCAGAAAGTTTTGTTTGATTTGTGTAGTTTTTTCTAGGGTAAGCTGGTTCTCGATTGTTGTTGTTGTTGTTGTCGTTGTGGTCTTCAGTCCTGAGACTGGTTTGATGCAGCTCTCCATGCTACTCTACCCTGTGCAAGCTTCTTAATCTCCCAGTACCTACTGCAACCTACATCCTTCTGAATCTGCTTAGTGTATTGATCTCTTGGTCTCCCTCTACGATTTTTACCCTCCACGCTGCCCTCCAATGCTAAATTTGTGATCCCTTGATGCCTCAAAACATGTCCTACCAACCGATCCCTTCTTCTCGTCAAGTTGTGCCACAAACTCCTCTTCTCCCCAATCCTATTCAGTACCTCCTCATTAGTTATATGATCTACCCATCTAATCTTCAGCATTCTTCTGTAGCACCACATTTCGAAAGCTTCTATTCTCTTATTGTCCAAACTGGTTATCGTCCATGTTTCACTTCCATACATGGCTACACTCCATACAAATACTTTCAGAAACGACTTCCTGACACTTAAATCTATACTAGATGTTAACAAATTTCTCTTCTTCTGAAACGATTTCCTTGCCATTGCCAGTCTGCATTTTATATCCTCTCTACTTCGACCATCATCAGTTATTTTACTCCCTAAATAGCAAAACTCCTTTACTACTTTAAGTGTCTCATTTCCTAATCTAATCCCCTCAGCAACACCCGATTTAATTTGCCTACATTCCATTATCCTCGTTTTGCTTTCGTTGATGTTCATCTTATATCCTCCTTTCAAGACACTGTCCATTCCGTTCAACTGCTCTTCCAAGTCCCTTGCTGTCTCTGACAGAATTACAATGTCATCGGCGAACCTCAAAGTTTTTACTTCTTCTCCATGAATTTTAATACCTACTCCGAATTTTTCTTTTGTTTCCTTTCCGTTTAGCCAAGCTTTGCGTCCATCTGGATTTCCAGAATTTCGAAGGTATATCACGCGGTTTTTACGACTGCCGTTCTACTAGTCAAAAATATAGTTCTGTATTTCATTACTTTCATTGTGATAAATGAAACTTAGTGCCTTGGTATTGATGGCACTTAGAACAGAATTAATGGCACTTAGAATTAAAGCTTTCTTCCAGCTATTCTGCTGAAAATTGGTTCTCGATTAACACATTACAATTTGTACCATGTTTCAATTTCATATCATAGTTACCGCCCACGCTGCACTTAAATAGTTACCCCAAGCACTTGGCGTTATTCCTATTGGCTTTTGAGTGGCTGTGCTGAAATGCTGATCATCTGCATATGGAATCATGTCGTCCATTCCTTTGTAGTTTGACTTTTCTTGCATGACGTCTTCTTCGTTCTGCAATTTCAAAAACCAGCAGTGTATTCTGGGAACGTGAAAATAGATGTTCACGATGGATCATTCGTTTGCAGAATACCTGGCAGCCATCGTTTCACAGGTACGTGCTGACACAACCTATTGTAAAGTCAGACCGTTCCTGCATCATCAATATTATGTTTGTGTCTGTTAACCAAGGACCAGTCTCTCTTGCCTGTTTGGTGATCATGTGGTTTTTCTGAATTGGCATGCTGGAAACTTCAACATGAACCCCACACAGCAACTCCATTCATTTCCTGGCGTTTTGGTCCACAGACGCGGTGAATATTTTTAAAGTTAAAAGCTTTCTGCCATCTACATCTGTTCCAAAAATTTTAAATGAATGTTTTCCATCATTCACATTCGTAAATCACTTGATATCTGCATGTGGCCATTATAACGTGGCCTCTAGAAATATTAGAATGGCGCGGGGGCTGTAGGCAATACTGACTCCCACTCGCTATATGAATTGAGCTAGTATTGAACCGAGTACACAGTGCTTTAGCGATAAACTATTTGTCGAATTTTTCACTGCTATGCTCTTCTGTTATAAACTACTATACAAATGATCTCTCATGAAGCTGGTTCGTCCGCAGTTTTACGATGAAAGGAAGTGAGAGCTACGAACTGACTTTTAATATTACAAACCCTGGAACCAATATCTGACAATTTAAATCACCAGAAAACATTCATACATAAATTATTGATCGTATCTCAGCGGCATTCATTTATACAATTATATGGCAATTATATGGCCTCGATGTAATGACAGTAGTTGCATTCACAGATTGACAACACCGTGTCTTCTGTTGGGTGTACATACAGGGTGTTGAAAAAGTATTTTGAGAGATGGTAGTACGTACCGAAACAAGACAAAAACGCCCATTAAACATTAGCTCTAAAACAAACACCATAACTACGAACAGAGTTTCGTCTTCGATACTGTGACACACACCTCTTCTACTGTCAACTTTTGCAGTTACGAACGAGCTACAGAATGCGCTAAGCAAATGTAAAGTGAAAACTGAAGGAGTTCCAATTGCCACAGATTCACGAAACGCGTTTTCAATACTGCTGAGTCCCCAATACTGTATTGCATTACTCTAAATTTGATGCAGGTGCTAAAGTATGGAGAAACTTTCTGAAACATACGTTAATAGAAGGTGTTTGGTCGTTATGCCAAGCTTTGCGTCCATCAGGATTTCCAGAATTTCGAAGGTATGACACGCGGTTTTTACGACTGCCGTTCTACTAGTGAAAAACCTAGTTCTGTATTTCATTACTTTCATTATGATAAATGAAACTTAGTGCCTTGGTATTGATGGCACTTAGAACAGAATTAATGGCACTTAGAATTAAAGCTTTCTTCCAGCTATTCTGCTGAAAATTGGTTTTTTGACACCGTGGATGTGTACAAAATACAAGTTGAGTATTGCGAAGGAGGAAAGAGAAGCCAGCTACTGTTAATAATTGTATATTTTGTTGGTATTGTCAATACGGGGCTAACTGAAGATCCCTAAAAAATCATTTTATTGGATGCTCGTTTACTACAGCGCCACGATGTCATCATCTGATTTTATGCTTTAAAATCCAACAGTGTTGCAAGTCGTTTCACTATGGAAGTACACTTCCCACTATCATGAAGATCACAACAAATCGGCATGTCAAGTGTAAAATTACTATGTATAAACATACTAAGTCAGTCATCAGCTGGTGATGAACATGAACACCTGTAATCGGCACAGTAAAGTTACGTGTATGTTGATATATAAGAATTTTACATTCGATGTGCCGAACTGTAGTGAGCTTTGCGATAGAGGGAAGTGTATATCCATTGTGAAACTACCTGCAAACACTGTTAGATTTTAAAGCATAAGATCCGATTATGACAGCATACCTTTGTCGAAACGGGTCATCCAGTAAAGGACTTTTTTAGCGATCTTGGCTTGTGGAGCTTTAATCGATTAGCACCGTTACCTGTTTCGTACAGACACGTTTACCTTCAGATGGCTGTTCATGTTCATATTATATTTTATGTTTACATTAGTTGTTATGCAAAAACAACTCATAACTAATAATAATAATAATAATAATAATAATAATAATAATAATAAAGGTAATATAAACATGAACAGCCGACTGAAGATGAACCTGTCGGCTCGAAACCAGAAACAGCTCTATATTAGCAAATAAATAGCATTATTACTTGTGTCTGGTTGCTTTTTTTTTCTTTGCAAGTTTCAAATTGTAAAATCTCTGTTAATCAAGCGTAGAATCAGATTCCTGGTATGGTACTAAGAATGTTTTCAGTAAAATATAAATATTGCCATTTGTCTAATTTTTTGCAGTGATGCAGTGAGCAGCGTAAAATTCTTTAGTATCAGAATACATTTTCAATCTCCTGCATACGAAACAGTTATGTATAAGCAGAGATCGGTTGTTTCCTCATTCTCCTGACATTAGATTCGGCACTTAGAACGTTTTCCATTTCCATTCTGAGCACTCATTCATTTGTTATTATCAATGGATACAGCATGTATTAAACATCTGCTAGCGTAGATACTGTAAACCGTATTCACAGTTATGAGTAAGTGTTGCGTATACGTATATAGAGTCTAATACAGAGATGTCCTAAATTTTGGCTCATGGACCATGTCCAGGCATGAGTGCCATAGCACTCATCCTGGCTGGCACGATTCCCCCACCACCACGCTACGCTGTCTGACAGCGTAGAGAGGGAAGAGGGGAAAACAGCTAACGTGCCGCATTTAAATGGCAGTGCAGTCGCTCTGAATGTAACTTGTTTTATATTTCACATTTCTCAGCAACACAGGTCACAAACAAAACAATGATTCGGTATTAATTAAATATTTTTGGCGCATTGAGCACATAATGTAATTTTTGTCTCGTGAAAACTCTCGGCATACGGACAGATGCAGAGTTTTGCACTCAAGTTGCCACATAATCGTAACTTATTTAGTTCCATAATCGCAAATAATTCTATCGCACAAATATTTCAAAATACTGTAGCACATTTGCAACCTCATTACGGAGACTTGGAAAATTTACCTAAGGAAAGCAATGTAGATGTTCTGGACAATTTCAATACAAAAAGATTTGTCACTGAAACTGGAGGTATCTTGCAGATCATTCACTTAACGTCTGCACACGTACAGGAGCGCTTTAAACTGAAATGGCAAACGGTCCCGAAAACAGCTCGACGAGAGATGTAAGACTGACAATGTCTTCAAAATCTTTACAAACTGTCTTCTAAATTCTTGCAAGGCCACACTGAATTCTTCAAACCTCATGCTTTCTTTAGCGACAGTGAGCTTAGGGAACGGGACAGTCTTTGTCAGAATGTTTCCCTTCTACAACGCGATTTTTTTTTAAATGCATCCCCATCACATCAAAAAAAAGTTACCTTGCAATGTTTTACTGGGAGCAGTGTTCAACGAAGTGCACTTAAAAGGCGAAGTCTACAGTCCATGCGGGAAGTCCTAGATTTCACTACTACACTCCTTTTTTCTTCATCAGTTCAACAGTAGTGAGATTTAAATCGGAAAATCGTTTCAGGTCTGCCCGTTGACTTAACTAACATACCTTGCAGTAATGCACGAAGTCTCCATACTCTTCGTTCATTTCGATTGAAAACTGTTGCAACTGGCAATGGAATAATGGGTGCGACATCAGCAATTTGCTGTTCGAACCACCAATTTCTTCAAGCGTTCCATGCCTTTAAATTTAGTTCAAAATGCTTCTTAATGTCCGGAGCAATATCTCCGTCTGTCGATCATTGTAATTTTTGCTCTTTCCTTGTCATCTATGTGTTTAAATCTCTCTGCTTGTTACTGTAATATCGTGTCACAGCAACTAAGCAATACCCTTTGCTTATGCGAATTGAGATTTCTCAGCCCTCTCTTTTGTCATGTCTTTCCGTTTTGACTATAGATCGCTAGACCGTGTTATTCTACGCAAACGGCCACTGTTCCTGTGAATAAGCTTCATACAACGAACAAATAGCTTAGGGCAAACAGTACTGACACTACTATTCTACCGCACTCATAGAGTTGTGCCTGTCGAAAAATACCGCACCGCAATGCTAAATGATATCTCACGGTATGCCGGTTGCTTCCGAGAAGGACCGAGCAAATCTGAGGGACAGGCCGGTCCTTGGCCCGTCAGCTACCCGCACGCACATCACGCGTGAAGTTTGGCACGCCGTGGCTGGCCCTGTTCTAATAGAACCAGTTTGTGTTGCTTGCTATAAGTTTGTGAGATGCTTCTACTTTTATAGTTTTATCACTGAACCTACCATCGTAATGGAAGTCATAATGAGCACCTCCTTCAGCGATGCCTCACAAGTGCAGTTCGTATGTAATTGCAAGTAGATTCCATTAGAAACTCTACAGTTTCACATTTACAGAAAAATGTGTTCTCATTTGTTTAGTCATTTGCCTACTGCATTCTGTTGGTCATACTTAACATAGAACAGTTTGCAGTGGAATAGATTAGTTGCACAGGAATGGAGATGAATAAATGCTCATAGCTCTTAAGGTAAGAATTTCTGTAGAATTCGTGTTCTCTGGACTTTTTTCTTGCTTTCGTTTATTCTGCTACCTCTCGAAATGTGTAATCATAATTTATACTGTCGTGTATATCTTCAGACTCAACTTACAGCCCATCAGTTACATATTATGCTTCTTCATCAACCAACTTCAATACAATATGTCTTTGCTCAGTTGGTGCACACAAATCGATAATTTTGCTTATCTGAAAAAAACATACCACATTAGTACAAGGAAAAGAAAACAATAATTATAATACATAATCATACTATCTTCTGATGAGTTCGCAAATTAAATTTCTTATGAGGAAGTGGTACTATGATTTACTGGCACACTTCAGATACTGAACGACCTTTAAAATTACATTGATTATTAGTAAAGAAACAATACTCCACACATGGCACAGGCAATTAACACAAACAGTGAAATCTGCGGTAATGGAACATTTGGATTTCCACAATATAATTGTCCTAGCCGAGAAAACTAACACTCATAAAGGAGATGCCCGGGAAGTCATGGAGATTTCCGAGGACGAATGTAAGTTTAATGGAGAAAACGGCTACGGGTTTTCATCTCTGTGGCTTCCCGTCATCTAGATAGCGAATACGTCACAGCGGCGATGAGAGAGGAATACAATCTACATTTAGGAATCCACCTCCCCTGCACGACAGTAATATTTGGATAAACATTCTGCCTTTCTTGCTCTCTGTGCTTTGCTTCTCCGGAATGACGATAGCCCACCGATATTAGCCTTAGGAATTTTACCCAGTAACCCCACTTCTTCAATATAAGCGCTGTAACTGCCTTTTATAAGTGAATGCAGCATTAGTCTTGCGCAGTGTTCGAAAGATCACAGGAGAGGAGTTGAAACGTCGAACGAGAAAGAGAAATCGAAGAGGAAAATGACGCCAACAACTGATGCACAACGGTGCAGAATGCAGAAGCTAGAGCCGGCTATGCTCAAAAGGTTCCATGAAGATATTCACAACGACTGGTAAATGGCGGAATCCCTTTGTCACTCCATCTAGTTCCTCGAAGTCGTCTGTATTTATAACACAGTTTGTTTTTGATTATTTTTACATATCACACCGTTCACATGTGCAAAGCTTTCCGAAGTTTGCTAAAAGAATCTTATCCAAACTGTATAATTTTCCAGCTAGTAAAGGATATTTGCACCAAGTGCGGTTGCTATTGCTCCAGGAATTTCAGACTATTTCTTACATGCCTCCATTCTTTCAACCCATCAAATAATGTGGCTACCTGTGTCGCAAAAACAGCGGTAATTGTCTACTGGTATTAAGTCATATGTGAACGAGACCGACTCAAATTTCCTCTGATGACATGTTAGAATCGTGCTGGAACACACACACACACACACACACACACACACACGCGTTTTTATGCATACAGACAATACGCAGTTTTGAACATACGGTTACTTTTGAAGGATTTTCTGTTTATTGAGTGGACTGGCGCCACAATATCTTCAAATGGCGACAAAAGATTGATGGTGGTTCAAGCCGATAAACTCATCACAAAATCACAGTCGAAATATTTCGACGCTCGGTGTGACAATAGGGCTCCGAAACTGTGCCGTTGGCTCGTTACAGAAGACCAAGCAAGTATAGTGAGCTACATTACCCGCAGCTAGCGTAAGACCTCACGGGGCGTTATCAGCAGAGGGAGTCCATTAATCTTGGTCGCGCAGGACGGCTGGCTGCTAATGCCTCGCCTCGCTGACGTCACGGCGAGATGGATGCACGCCAGCCAGGCCTCTGGCGGCCAGCGGCGACCTTATCTCAGTTCATACTTCGCTCAGCCGCTGTACTCGCTTAATGAGCTACCTAATGAGTCAAACCGCTCGTCTGCCTCTCGCTGTTAATACTGATTGCTGCTCATCTCAATCAACGTTAGCACGTGTGTTATTACCCTCCAGCGTGTGCACGAATCAACCGTTAGCCAAATCTCTCGATTACTCCGCACGCAATAACCGTCGCTGTGTGAAAGTTGTACTACAGTTCGTAACACCTTAATGTAATACAATGCAAATCTGCATCGTGCCATGGCTGCGCTTCCACTGGATGATACCAACGCGTCTTACATGTGACAGCATTCCCTGAGATTTCGAGTATTTCTAGAGTACCTTGCTGTTACAGACTTTGTTCACGATGCACACACGAGAAGTTAAAGTCTTTGTTTGGAGAATTACAGCTAGATATAGAGGTAGGGTCAAATCTGAAATTTATTTGTTTTTTTCTGTAGTATTAGTATCGACAAATTAGACTTTTTCTGTCCAGTCAATATGCACAAGCTGGAAATAACTTTAATAGCCGTTAAGCGTTCCACCGAGCGAGGTGGCGCAGTGGTTACCACACTCGACTCGCATTCGGGAGGACGACGGTTCAATCACACGTCCGGCCATCCTGATTTAGGTTTTTCGTGATTTCCCTAACTCGCTCCAGGCAAATGCCTGGATGGTTCCTTTGAAACGGCACGGCCGATTTCCTTCCCTGTCCTTCCCTAATCTGGTGAGACCGATGACCTCGCTGTCTCGTCTCCTCCCCCAACCAAACCAAACGTTAAGCGTTCCAAATAAGAGTTAAATCAATTTGCGACTCTTTCGGGCTTTTGTTAAACTTCTGAGGGTCGAGAAACTACGAAATTTTTGGACTTTTTTCAGCACATCCTGTTTCAGTACATCCTACAGAACATTTTAAAAACACTAAATTACAGAGAATAAATTTTCACTTAGAATGACCGACTTAAAAGTTAAAATCTGTTTAGAAGTTTAGACACAACCGATCGTCAGAAATCGGCTGTTTTTACCTGCTTGGCGGAGATATGAGTTCATGTTGCAATGTCTGTATCTCAAAAACGGGTTTAAATATGAGAAGTTTCATTTATGAAAGTTGCAGAGCATCAGATTCTACAAAAAAGAGCTTCTAAATTTCACCAACCCATGTGTAAAGGTACAAATCTAAACGTGAAAGTATTCTTAGCGCTAAATCTCTGCAAAGAGTTTTTCGTGAAGTCACATTCCTTTTTAACGTCAAATCATCCACAATCGTCGAAATATTCAAATTTGAGAGCAATTTAGTTAGGTACATACCTACCTCAGTAAGTAGGTCTGTTTGGTGGTATCTATGACGTAACATGCCAGTCGGAGATGATAATTAACCGATTTAATAATGAAAAAATCATAAAAACATATCGAATGACAGTTTTTACTAACGGAAAGTTACTCAGTTATGATATAAATTTGATGAGAGATGAATTTTTACAAACATTCTTTAAGCAGTTATTGTTCTGTATCTGTGTTCCTTTACAATTTATTGTTTGGTGTTTATTCTGCTTTTCGTGGATGGTGGTCCTGGGGAGGAAGCGTAGGAGTCCAATTCTTCTTCTCACGTGGGATCTAAGCCGATTTCTTCCTCAACAATGTCAGTATCATCGTAGATTTTCATCGAATGACGGATGAAGTCCGCTGCCGCTAGCAAGTTAAGGCAGGAAAGCGTCTTTCAATCGTTGCATACAGTATAGATGGGAACTTTATAGACCCTTTCCTCCAGGAACACGGTACTTTGCATCCCATCTTGCACGTGCAGGGTATTGCGTTAAACAGAGCAGGGACGCTGCTGGTTGGATAGTTGCAATGTGGATCAAACCATTTTTGTTGTGTCCCGTTCCCATTTCAGCTGATTATTCCTCCAGTTCCGAAACTGCAAGTGAGCCCTCAGGGAGCGACGGAGAGCCGCGCTTCTGTGGGAGGCAAATATGCCAAACTGAAGTTATTGTCTTTCATTAAAGCTCTCTAGAATAGTAGCAGCCGAATTTAATTCAACAGTTTGGAGATGCCTCATGTACAAGCAGTCTCACCGACCTTATTAGGACTGGAACAGGCATATGTGAGATCTGAGGCGACTTGTTGGATGTTCACGTTCTTTTGAAATGTGTTTATAAATTTGATTCCTTGACAAAATGTTATGTACGGGTGGTGTCACAGCCACTGAAGGCGTGAGTAATAAGACGTGTTTTTGGCTTGTTCAGAGAGCTTAGAAATGTTGGGGGTGCAAATTAATGCGTGTTGGTTGCCTTTTCCAGATTTCATTAGTAAGATATTGGTGTCGGATTCTCCCTGCTCATTAGTACCCGCTACGTGGTCAGTCGCAGGTCGAACAAATGAGTGTCTTTCCCGACAATGAAGACATTGCCTCCCTGTGTCGGCTTCTGTAATGCTGCGCCTACAATCAAGGGCCTTGCGTCCTCAATAACCTGCTTGATCTTATACCCTTCACTATACAATTTTTCTGCCAACATTAAGATGAGACGTTTCTTATTAAGTTCCTTTGATATCATACATTTCTTTGGTGTAGTTTCTGCCATTTTTGCACCAAATAAAACAGAAGCTATTCATGTATATCACTGAATGTACCCGCAAAATTATGTCGTTGTGCGACACACGGTTCACCTGATATGAAGTCGCAACCACTGATATGCATGAAAAACAGGTTTTTTTTTAAGTGACCGCAAATTACCCAGAGTATACTCGTCAGTAATGAAAATACTTCGAACAAACTCCAAAATAATTTCTAACCGTTTCTATACCTCTTGTCGCTGACAGAGACAGAAAATAAGGAAGCTGTTTAAACTGTTTAATACAAGGCAGTTAGATTATTTAAAATATTGGGGGTGGTGTTGCTGGTACTGGCTAATACGTACTCGGTCATGTTGTATGCTGACATGCAGGTACTTCCGTTTCTCAGACTGTGGGTGAGACATGTGGAAGAATGCTAGGTTCTGGAAAGAGCTTAGCATTTTGTCAAGGTATTACATAAGAAATCTGGCTGATAATCTTGTTCTGAGGTCTTTCTGCTTCAAACTGCCAGCTTCGTTCTACAGGTAATTTTCTTTCCAAATGATGTTTATTTTGGAAAGCTTTACATCAAACCCATCTTATGTTTATTTTAGTTGGCATGTCTAGTAAATAGACAAACCCTTTTAGTACAGGGAGAACTGTAGTGGAAACATAATCTACAGTCGTCATTAGGTTAGTGTTTACTACTCTAATCAGCATATAGCGAGATATATACACGATGTATGCTCGAAGATTTCGTAATAGACATTTACTGATCCATAAGAGCTCTCAAAGTATTCATGAACGTCTTGTGGAGAATGGCTCTTTTGCGAAAAGATCATTGTGTAAGATCAAATAATATTAGAATACCTGAATTTGAGGATCGAGTATTTCATCTCTACGGCGACAGCACTTCTCCAGCCTTCAGCGCCATATCAATCTATAAAACAATTCAGAAATGAATAATCATCAGGTCCAGTAGTGCAGATGTGACAATGAATTTGCAATGACAAGCAGTAATGCCCATAGAATTGAATCAGCACCGTAACCTTCGCATCGTAGTTTCTCTATTGGCTCCTTCGGAGGCTTGTCACGTCACTGGGAATTCTTTTCCAGTTTGTGAGACCTTCCGCCTTACTGTGAGAGTCCACATGCAGTTCGACAGCAGGGAAGTGGAAGGTCGGCGGCATAAAGCAATGTAAACAGTTCCTCCCCTTTAACACCTGGTTTCTTTCTGTCTCGGCACCGCCTGGACTGCTACTACCTGATCGATAGATCGATTCGATTCCGTTCTGCAGTGAAAGGCGCCTGTAATCGCTTAACGGAGCTTAGTAATTACAAGTCTTCCGGCAAAGCTGTGCCGAAAATCGTTTTGCATCCCCACCACTGTATGGAACTCTTTCAATGACCAGGAGACGTATTTAAATGAATAACATCAACTGAAATGAGTCTCTGAAGAGATGAAATCGAGTTGTGTTGTTTTATTTGCAAGTTAAAGATATGACTGTTATACTCACAGTGGGCAAAGAGAAGTTGATATTTACTGAAAAAAACGTTTATCAACGTCCACAACGTAACAAATTTCCTCATTCTAAAGCTTTTAAATTGTGTTATTACAGTGATCAAATCCACGACAAACTAGCCACATACTAAGGGAAGGTGGGTATATGCAGGAATCTTGCATCGCCTTTCTAGGCAAGGACCTAGTGGACATAGTCTGTCATTGCCTTCCTCCGACCTGTGTCGCGTGGATGACATGAGTACTTGTACAGTGTAGTGACTGGCTTGTGTTGTTATGGATAAGTGGTAGGGAGAGGGTGAAACCTGGGGACGGCACATTGCCTGCTACTCTTGTAGAGCACAAAGGGTGTCACCGGGCTAAACGTCAGCTTTCGACGGATGGATCACAGTCAAGAGTGTCTTATGATCCCATCTCATGAAGCACTATGATCTGATTCGGAACTTAATCCACGACATTGGCACAAAAGTTGTCGAACAGAGCTGTACGCACTACCTGACTTCCATTTACCAATCAAATACTGGCAGTTTAAATATTATCCACCACTGGGATTCGAACCATTGTACATCCGAGTCGAACACCGCTGCGCAAGCGCGCAATTGCGACCTTGGCTACATCAATGTTGGAAAAATGACGCCCCCAATGCTACTTTGTAAGAGGGATCTCTCAAACAAGACAATATTTCAACAATCATGCAGCTGTTTAGTGAGCTGCATCGACAGCATTGAAATGAATAGTCCGTTTAACTTTTTACTGTCTGAGGAGTGCTCCATGAATTTACCTCTTTAAAATATGTTATAAAGACGCAAAGAAATTAAGGACATCAGCTACCAGTGGGAAATATTTATATCAAGGGAGAAAGCTGAAAATTTGCACCAGACCTTGATTCGAACCCGGGTCTCCTACTGACTAGGGAGATACGATGACCACTATGCCTTCCGGACACAGTCGTCACCACAACTGCACAAACTATCGTAGCACTCTGCGCGTCAGACCGAAATCCTCAACTTACCTACAAACTATTGACGAAGTCCCCTTGGCCTTTATTCTCATCACTCGTGGCAATTCGCCCATTCCTGTAAGAGTTGGAGGTCTGTGTGCATCTGCACTTAAGGAATCATTGGCCGTCCTCGCCGTAATTATTTTGGGTGAAAATTAATAGAACAGACAAACTACAGGGACAGATTCCAGACTGGAAATCGAGTAAAAAAGGTCCTGTGAACATGTGTCCGGAAGTGCATCGCTGCCACGGTGTATGGCCCTGACGAACAGAAGTTCCTGTGACCACGTGCCGTGCCTGTAGCCCGTAGTTGACGATTATGCAAACTGATGCTGTCAGTTCTGGCAAAGGTTGCTTCGTCCGTAAAGAGGACTGATAACAGAAATGACGTAATTATACTGGTCTGAAGGGAAAACCGTCTACAAAATTCTTCCTGTCGCCGGCCATTGTGGCCGAAAGGTTCTAGACCCTTCAGTCCGGAACCACGACGCTGCTTCGCTCGCAGGTTCGAATCCTGCCTCGGGCATGGATGTGTGCGCTGTTCTTAGGTTAGTTAGGTTTAAGTAGTTCTACGTCTAGGGGACTGGTAACAACAGATGTTAAGTCTCATAGTGCTCAGAGCCATTTGAACCTCTCTACAGAGGGCATTCCACTGCTAATAATTCTTGCATTTGTTACAGTTGGTATGCTGTGGGACGGATAGCTGCTCTCATGCAGGTTACACATAATCTTAGTATGGCGGGCCACATACCTAGAACGTGTACTAGGTTTCGTCTCAGTATCCCGTACAACCCGGTTCTTCAATTCTGGTGTACGCACAGTCCGCCGCCTCCCTGTACCTTCGTCTGTCTTCGTGTGTCACAATCGCCCAAACAGGCCTTGAAATGTTGTGTGATGTGGCTGGTGTCTGTGAGGATACTTGTTTTTGTATAGTCATGCTGCCACTCGGTCGTTTCCATCTACACACACACGATCTGGGTTTGTTCCCTAGATGAATACCGGACCATTTTCTTGATTACAGTGATGATGATGCGGCCTCACACTGCGAGGAGCGTAGGGGACAATGCAGGAGACCCGCACCGCCTACTAGGCAAGGTCCTAGCGGAGGTGGTTTGCCATTGCATTACAATACTCTCCGTCAATCACACAGCCTCCAGCACATCAGGAACACAAGGCACGTGGTCAGAGGAACTTCCATTCGTCAGTGCCATCTAAAGTGGCAACGATGCGTTTCCAAACACATGTTTTTAGGATCTTCCTACGTCCATTTCCAGTCAGAACTTCATCCGTGAAGTTCGTCGGTTTTATTAGTGTTCACTCTGTGTAAGTTACGTGTGTCATATTGGACATTTTATTCCTTATCAAATGCATATTTATGAGACTGTCGCATTTCCATTATTCAACTATTATGTTCGAGTAAGGGTTCTCATTTCATGAATTTATTTTACGTTCAAGGGACGTCTGTGTGAACTGCACGATGTACGACAATGTGACAAATCGTAGCCAGTATGCAGGCCGTCGCTCTTCTCTCTCATCACGGAGCTGCTCTGCCACTCGTAAATTCGGTTTCGGATAGCACACTTTTGTTTCACTTATGATTTATGGTCAAACAAGGGAATTGGAGTCTGGGAGGATCAAGCAGTAAGACTTCAGGCAAAAGAGCAAGGAGCCCTAACCGGTTCCAAGGAGTTTATTAGGGCACTTCTCTCAAAGAGCGCTAATCAACAAAAACTTGCACCGCAGTTACCGCGGAAATGGAAAGGGCTATTGATGTGCGGTTTTAGTAGAACGTGTTGACAGTCAAGGGCTCGTATTGTTAGAAAATAAACACATTGTAGTAACACTTAGAAAGTTTGTTCTTTGTGCAAATATACACTTTTTTTAAGCGAAACAGTCCCTATTGACATTAACAAACTAAATACGGGAGGGGGGGGGGGCAAATTAGAATTTCATTGGTGGTTGTTGCAGCAGTCTAGTTTGAGTAGACGAAATATCGTATTTTGAAAAGTTCCATACCGGCACTTGTTTCTGCCATTCAAGCCGCATAGTAGCTAGGTACGATGTTAATATGTTTGCTTACAGTGCTCTTGTGTGTTCTTTCAGTGCATTACGACTTGGGAGTCAGTTAGTGTGTGGCAATCCCAGCAGTAGGCCGTGCGTGGACCATGGGAATTACCAATGTAGAGAAACCTGACATGCCCACAGTGTATGGAGAACGAAGGAAAATACAGTTCGTACTCGTACTGTGTATGCGGCAAGATATCCCAATGGACGTCCACCATCTCTGCAATTATTTATCAACCTCTGCAAGCATTAACGTGAAAGTGGTAGTTTAGCGCCTAGACAACGTAACAGAAGGAACCAGTGACGACAGAAGAGAGGAAATTGATATTCTTGCTACCGTTACAGTTGTTTCGCACGTTATCTCCAACGTAATCGCACGAGGAGGTGGCATGAGTGACGCAAGTGAACTATGAATTCTCCGTAGACATAGCTTCCATCCCTATCACATCGCTCTCCATCAAGATCTGCATGGAAACGATTGTGAGAATTGTGTTAACTTCTGTACGTGGGCATTAATACACGACACTCCAGATGTATCACGTAACTTGTTTAGTGATGAAGCCACACTTACAAGTAATGGCCAGGTAAACAGCCGAATCACGCACTACTGGTCTGCTTGCAACGCCCGTTGACTTCGTCAGATGCAGCACCAGTGTCCATGGAGGGTAAGCGTGTGGTGTAGGACAAACAACCGTCAGCTCATAGACCCATATTTCACAGACGGAACACAACCCACACATAAGTATCGCAGTCCCCTAACAGGCGGATGCTGGAAGACGTTACTCTGCGGACTGGGAGGAACCTGTGGTAACAACATGAAGCACAAAACGCTACAGCATGTCTTCTCGAATTGTTTGCAAACGGTTGGACTGGACAGAGATGACCTGTATGTTGGCCGGACAGATCCCAAGATTTGACGTCTGTAGGTTTTTTTCTGTGGGGAGAGCTGAAAGGCGCTGTGTACGAGGACATACCAACTACACACGATGACATGCAATTACGTACTACGGCAGCCTCCTCGCACATATCCGCTGAAATCCTAGTACATGTCCAGCAGTCGTTCCAAAGCAGACTGGAACTGTGCATTGCCGTTTCCGGCGGCCATTTTGAACATAACCCGTTGCTAGTCAGAATCCATTTAACTCCCCCCTGCGGGTTCGGGGGTTAGAATAGGCCCGCGGTATTCCTGCCTGTCGTAAGAGGCGACTAAAAGGAGTCTCAAACGTTTCGGCCTTATGTGATGGTCCCCTCTCGGGTTTGACCTCCATCTATCCAAATTCTTCCGAAGAGCGAGCCAATTGGGGAAGGGCACCTTACATGGTGCACTGTATCCTTCGTGCAATTAGACCTATTGCCGTCTTTCTCGTCGTTGCGATGGTGTCCCGCTCGTTTTCGATCTCATGGGCGATTACCACGCTGCACTCTGCAGTGTTTCTTTTAACTGTGACGACGACCTTGGCCATTTTTGCACCTAAGATCCAGCACGGTAGCCAGTCCGTTGTGGTGGGGTCGCCATGTACCCTCTTGGTTGTAGCCCCCTGACAACACAGGGATCGCTCTACTGATGCCTGCGCCGTTCACTCCCCACGTATGCCAAGGAGTGGATGCCCATCTCCCTGGGGCATCGGGACTCCCGGCAATGGCCATCCTGCCAGGTGGCCTTTGCTGTGGCTGGGTGGCGCCCGTGGGGAGGGCCCTTGGTCGGAGTAGGTGGCATCAGGGCGGATGACCCGCAATGAAGCGTGGTACATCATCTCTTGCTGGCGGCCAGCCGTCAGCAGTCTCTAAGCGTTCCAAGGCTCAATTCAAGGCTAATGTGTATGACCCCAAATCGTTCCCCTCCCTGGCCACACCATGGGAGGAACGAAGGGCTATGAATGAGAGCGAAAGATACTCGCCCCGGTATCTCGTCTGTACCAGAGCTGACGGGGAATCTTTTATGTCCGTGAAGCCTCAGTTCTTTGTAGAGCATTTAGAGGACAAGTTTGGGGAGGTGGAGGGCTTGTCCAAAATGCGCTCTGGGTCAGTACTGATACAAACGGCATCCTCCGCCCAGTCCCGCAGGTTACTTGCTTGTGACAAGTTGGGGGATGTTAACGTTTCTATTACGCCACATAAGAGTTTAAATATGGTCCAGGGTGTTATTTTCCATAGGGATCTCCTTTTGCAGTCTGATGACGAGCTGCGCGCCAACTTAGAACGTAGAGGTGTTCATTTCGTCCGGCGCGTTCATCGGGGTCCGAGGGACAATCAGGTTGCTACCGGTGCCTTCATCTTGGCCTTCGAGGGTGATACGTTACCGGAAAAGGTCAAGGTGGTGGTCTACCGATGTGACGTCAAGCCCTATATCCCTCCCCCGATGCGGTGCTTCAAGTGCTGGAAGTTCGGCCATATGTCTTCCCGCTGCACTTCCAGCCTCACATGTCGAGATTGCGGACGCCCGTCTCATCCCGATACTCCATGTGCCCCGCCTCCCATCTGCGTCAACTGCGGGGAGCACCATTCACCTTGCTCGCCTGACTGCACAGTCTTTCAGAAAGAGCGCAAAATCATGGAATATAAGACCCTGGACCGGCTGACCTATACTGAGGCCAAACGGAAATATGACAGACTCCATCCTGTGAGAATGACATCTTCGTATGCAGCTGCTACAACAACTGTGCTAGCTCCATCAGTTGCGAGACTTCCAGCCAGCTCGATACGCAGTACGACTCCTTCTGCCCCCTTGCCCGTGGGGGGCTCTCCCCAACCGGTTGCTCCTGCACCACCTACCTCAGGAGCAACCTCCTCCCACCCGTCGGGGACGTCCGTCCCCGCTTCTCAGCCGGAGAAGCGCCTAACTTCTTCGGCTACTCTCGCCCGTAAGAGTTCCCTTGGGACGCTCCCTTCCCAGGGTTCCCCCAGCGGGAAGGATGACGGCCACCAGTGGCATAAGTCCTCGCCAGCAGCCGGGCGTAGGGCTTCACGATCCTCCTCTGTCCCGGAGACTGAATCGGTGAAGCCTTCCCAGCCGGTGAAACCCAAGGTTCAGCGAGAGAAGTCCAAGAGAAAGACCTCTAAGGCTAAAGAACTTGCGGTGGCACCAACCCCACCGCACCTTTCGCGCTCTGCGTCTGAGGATGAAGTCGAGATTCTAGCGTCCGCTGAGGACCTTGATCTCGCTGGTCCCTCAGACGCCATGGCTGCCTCTCGTCCGGGTACTGAATCGGTGGCAGTGAGTGAACAAGCGGCGTAAATTGCCTTCCCAGTCCTTTCACGCCTTTCTCAGCCATGGACAATACCATCCTCCAGTGGAACTGCGGCGGTTTTTTCCACCATTTAGCTGAGCTCCGCCAACTTCTCAGCCTTCGCCCTTTCTTCTGCATTGCTCTCCAGGAAACTTGGTTTCCGGCGATGCGAACCCCCGCCCTCCGTGTCTATCGGGGTTATTACAAGAACCGAGCAGCTTATGAAAGGGTGTCTGGTGGCGTCTGCATTTATGTCCTTCACACTCTGCACAGCGAGTCTGTCCCTCTCCAGACGCCTTTAGAGGCTGTCGCTGTACGCGTGTGGACGCCACAGGCTGTTACCGTCTGCAGTCTTTACATTCCACCGGATGGTGATGTCTCGCAGCATGTCCTGGCTGCACTGGTCGCCCAATTGCCGCCACCTTTCTTGCTATTGGGCGACTTCAACGCTCATAACCCTCTGTGGGGTGGGTCAGTGGCAACAGGTCGAGGCGCCATCATTGAGCATTTATTGTCGCAGCTCGATCTCTCGCTGTTAAATGATGGTGCCTCCACACACTTCAGTGTGGCGCATGGCACCTACTCCGCCATTGACCTATCAATCTGTAGCCATAGCCTCTTACCATCTGTCCAATGGAGTGTGCATGACGACCTGTGTGGTAGTGACCATTTTCCGATCTTTTTGTCACTACCACAGCGCCACTCTTCTGGGCGCCCTAGCAGATGGGCTATGAATAAGGCTGACTGGGACTTGTTCTCCTCCACTGCCGCTTTTGAGCCTCTCTCTACCGATGACATTGATGCGGTGGTTCAATCGGTCACCACCGGCATCGTTACTGCCGCCGAATCTGCCATTCCCCATTCCTGTGGGTCCCCTCGGCGGAAGGCTGTGCCTTGGTGGTCGCCTGAGATCGCTGAAGCGATTAAAGATCGCCGGCGGGCGCTCCAGCGTCACAAGCGACACCCCTCCCTCGACCACCTTATCGCCTTCAAACGGCTGCGTGCGCGGGCCCGCCTCCTTATCCGCCAAGGCAAGAAGGAGTGCTGGGAGCGGTATGTGTCCACCATTGGCCTCCATGTCACTCCCTCGCAGGTCTGGGCCAAGATTCGACGCGTCTACGGCTATCGGCCACCTGCCAGCGTCCCTGCGCTCTCGCTGAATGGAGCAGTTTGTACTGACTCCGACGTCATTGCCAATCGCTTAGCAGAGCATTTTGCTATGAGTTCCGCTTCTGCGAATTACCCCCAGGCCTTCCGCTCCATTAAAGAGCGGATGGAACGTCGGAGCCTTTCGTTTCGCACCACCCACCCAGAATCTTACAATGCTCCATTCAGTGAGTGGGAATTTCGCAGTGCCCTCGCTGCTTGCCCTGATACCGCTCCTGGGCCAGATGGCATCCACTGCCAGATGCTGAAACACCTTTCAGTGGACTGCCAGCGGCGCCTTCTCGATCTTTACAACCGTCTTTGGGTCGAGGGGGAGTTTCCGTCGCAATGGCGGGAAGGCATTGTCATCCCCGTTTTGAAACCTGGAAAGAACCCTCTGGAGGTGGATAGCTACCGTCCCATTAGCCTCACCAACGTTATTTGCAAGTTGCTTGAACGGATGGTGAGCCGGCGCTTGAATTGGGTACTGGAGTCTCGGGGCCTTCTGGCTCCATCTCAGGGTGGGTTCCGTAAAGGCCGCTCCGCCGCCGACAATCTGGTGAGCCTGGAGTCGGCCATCCGTACTGCCTTTTCCCGCCGTCAGCACCTGGTCGCTGTCTTTTTCGACATGCGGAAGGCGTACGACACGACGTGGCGTCATCACATTCTTTCTACGCTTCATGGATGGGGTCTTCGGGGTCCTCTGCCGATTTTTATCCGCAATTTTCTGTCGTGTCGTACCTTCCGCGTGCAAGTCGCGGCCTCGTATAGTTCCTCCCACGTCCAGGAGAACGGTGTGCCACAGGGTTCCGTTTTAAGTGTCTGTCTGTTTTTAATAGCCATTAACGGTCTTGCTGCGGCCGTGGGAAACTCTGTCTCCGCTTCCCTGTATGCTGACGACTTCTGCCTTTATTACAGCTCTCCCGGCATTGCAGCTGTTGAACGTCAGCTACAGGGCGCTATCCGTAGGGCGCAGTCTTGGGCTGTAGCGCATGGGTTTCAGTTTTCGGCAGCCAAGACCTGCGTTATGCATTTCTGCCGGCGACGTACTGTCCACCCGGAGCCGCAGCTTTCTCTTAACGGCGAACTTCTTTCGGTGGTGGAATCACACAGGTTTTTGGGGGTGGTTTTCGATGCCCGGTTGACTTGGCTGCCTCATATCCGGCAGCTGAAACAGACGTGTTGGCGGCATCTCAATGCACTGCGATGTTTGAGCCACACCCACTGGGGAGCCGACCGCTCTACCCTGTTACGGCTCTACCAGGCGTTAATCCAGTCCCGTCTGGATTTTGGGTGCCTGGCATATGGCTCCGCATCCCCGTCTGCGTTGCGGGTGCTGGACCCAATTCTCCACAGCGGGATACGCCTTGCCACTGGTGCTTTCCGCACCAGCCCTGTGGACAGCTTACTCGTGGAGGCAGGTGCCCTCCACTGCGGTTCCGGCGCCAACGTTTGCTGGCCGCTTATGCTGCCCATGTTCTAAGCTCGCCCGGGCATCCTAACTATAGTCTCCTGTTCCCGCAGTCAGTCGTCCGTCTGCCGGAACGTCGGCCCCGGTCGGGTTGTCCGATCGCTATGCGCGTCAAGGAGCTTCTCTCCGGGCTTGGGCTTGTCCCTGTTCCACCTCCTTTCCGGGCACCTCTGCGTACACCTCCGTGGTGCGTTCCTCGCCCTTGCCTTCGGCTAGACTTGGCACAGGGCTCAGTCCCTCCAGAGGCCTTCCGCCGCCGCTTTTATTCCATCCTGGCCACGTATCAGGGCTCTGGCATTGTTTACACCGACGGCTCGATGGTTGCTGGTCGAGTCGGGTATGCGCTCACTCTAGGGGGCCATTCCGAACAACGTTCCTTGCCGGCTGGCTGCAGCGTTTACACTGCTGAGCTGGTCGCCATCTTTCGAGCCCTAGAGTATATCCGCTCCTGCTCAGGTGAGTCCTTCGTTATCTGTAGCGATTCCCTGAGCAGTTTACGAGCACTCGACCAGTGTTTTCCTCGTTCCCGTCTGGTGATGGCTATCCATGAGTCCCTGCATACTCTTGCGCGTTGCGGCCGCTCTGCGGTCTTCCTGTGGACCCCAGGCCATGTTGGGATCCCCGGCAACGAGAATGTTGACCGGCTGGCGAAAGAGGCGACTAGTGCACCATCTCTGGACGTTGGCCTCCCGGAGACAGATTTGCGAGCGTTCCTACGCCGCAAAATTCTGGACCTTTGGGACACTGAATGGCGCGCCCTGCCTTCACGCAACAAACTTCGGGCCATCAAGGGGGCTACCGGTGTGTGGCGCTCCTCCTTGCGGGTCTCTCGCAAGGAGTCTGTTGTCCTCTGCCGGCTGCGCATTGGGCACACTCGGCTTACGCACGGCCACTTATTGCGCCGTGAGGATGCGCCTCTATGTCGCTGCGGCTCCGTTTTATCCGTGGTTCATGTTTTATTGGAGTGTCCGTTTTTGGCTGCGCTCAGGCAGTCGTTCGCACTGCCTGACTCGCTCCCTGCCCTTTTAACAGATGACCCGGCTATGGCTGACTTAGTTTTACGTTTTATTCGGGCAGGGGGTTTTTATTCTTTAATCTGAGTGTTTCTGTTTTCATCTTATTGTTTTGTGTTGATTCTGGCCATTGGCCTCCGGTTTTAAACTGATTTTTTAATGTGTTTCAAGTGGTTGGCTTTTCCTTTTTTATTTCTCTGGTCGGCCAACCACCGTCACACTCTGTGTGCTTTTAGTTCGTTTTGTCTGGTCTTTGTCTCAGTTTCTCTCGTTCCGTGTCGTCTGTGCTCTATTCTGTTACTCGTTTTTTATTCTCTGTGGGTGTTTTTTTAGTACTTGGACAAAGGGACCGATGACCGTGGCAGTCTGGTCCCTTTAATCCCCCAAACCATCCATCCATCCATCCATTTAACTAATGTATGTACATGTTGATCTTTGGTGTATGCTACCACAGGTATTGTACAAGTGTCGGCTGTGCGAACTCGTAAACGACTCGCACTAGAGCCCTACAACAAACACCAGTGGTATTATAATTTACCCTACTTTTAGATTGTTATTGTCAATTATCATTGTTCCACTTAAAAATTAATGTATGCGCAAAAATACACTTTCTAAGTACAGGGTGATTCAAAAAGCATACCACAACCTTAGGAATTTAAAACTCTGCAACGACAAAAGGCAGAGCTAAGCACTATCTTTCGGCGAATTAAGGGAGCTATAAAGTTTCATTTAGTTGTACATTTGTTCTCTTGAGGCGCTGTTGACTAGGCGTCAGCGTCAGTTGATGCTAAGATGGCGACCGCTCAACAGAAAGCTTTTTGTGTTATTGAGTTCGGCAGAAGTGAATCGACGACAGTTGTGCAGCGTGCATTTCGAACGAAGTATGGTGTTAAACCTCCTGATAGGTGGTGTATTAAACGTTGGTATAAACAGTTTACGTCAACTACCCGAGGCGATGGATCGGCCGCCAGGCAGCCCGTGACAGAGCACTTCATCACTGACCTCCAAGAAGCCCTGATCTTACCCCCTGCGATTTTTTCTTATGGGGGTATGTTAAGGATAAGGTGTTTCAGCCACCTCTCCCAGCCACCATTGATGATTTGAAACGAGAAATAACAGCGGCTATCCAAACTGTTACGCCTGATATGCTACAGAGAGTGTGGAACGAGTTGGAGTATCGGGTTGATATTGCTCGTGTGTCTGGAGGGGGCCATATTGAACATCTCTGAACTTGTTTTTGAGTGAAAAAAAACCTTTTTAAATACTCTTTGTAATGATGTATAACAGAAGGTTATATTATGTTTCTTTCATTAAATACACATTTTTAAAGTTGTGGTATTCTTTTTGAATCACCCTGTATTATTAAAATATATTTATTGGCTAACAATAATAGCCGTCGCGCGGAGTGGCCGCGCGGTTAGAGTCGCCATGTGACGGATTGCGCGGCCCCTCCCGCCAGAGTTTCGAGTCCCCTCTCGGGCATGGGTGAGTGTGTGTTGTTCTTAGCATACGTTAGCTTAAGTAGCGTGCAAGTCGAGGAACATATGACACCAGCAGTGTGGTCCCTTAGGAATTCACACACATTTGAACAATACGAACCCGATATTACCAATCCATTCTGTGAAAACCGCACATCAACAGCACTCTCCATTTCTACGATATTTGCGTTTCAGGCTTTTGGTGATTCACCCTATATGTACCGTATCAGTAAACGATGGAGAAACCTCTCTCTCTCACTCTCGTGTGTGTGTGTGTGTGTGTGTGTGTGTATGAAATCAAAAGTATCCGGAAACCCACAAAAATATGCGTTTTTATATTAGGTACATTGTGCTGCCAGGTACTCCTATAGCAACGACCTCAGTAGTCATTGGATATCATGGGGGAGCAGAATTGTGTGCTCCGCGGAACTCATGGGCTTCGAACGTGGACGGGTGATTGGGCGTCACTTGTTGTGTGTCTGCAAGCGAGATTTCCACACTCCTAAACATCCCTAGGTCCACTGTTTCCGATGTGACAGTAAATTGGAAACGTGAAGGGACACGTACAGCACAGAAGCGTACAGGCCGACCTCGTCTGTTGACTGACAGTCACCGCCGACTGTTGAAGAGGGCCGGCGGTGTGGCTGAGCGGATCTAGGCGCTTCAGTCTGGAACCGCGCGACCGCTACGGTCGCAGGTTCGAATCCTGCCTCGGGAGTGGATGTGTGTGATGTCCTTAGGTTAGTTAGGTTTAAGTAGTTCTAAGTTCTAGGGGACTGATGACCTCCGATGTTAAGTCCCATAGTGCTCAGAGCCATTTCAACCATATTGAAGAAGAGGTAATGTGTAATAGGCAGACATCCATAAAGACCATCACACAGGAATTCCAAAATGCTTCAGGAACCACTGCAAGTACCATGACTGTGAGGTGTAAGGTGAGAAAACTTGGATATCATGGTCGAGCGCCTGCTCGTAAGCCACACATCATGCCAATAAATGCCAAACGACGATTCGTTTGGTGTAAGGAGCGTGAATATTGGACTATTGAACAGCGGGAAAACGTTGTGTGGAGTGACGAATCATGGTGCACAATGTGGCGATCCGATGGCAGGGTGCGGGTATGGCGAATGCCCAGTGAATGTCATGTGCCAGCGTGTGTAGTACCAACAGTAAAATTCGGAGGCGGGGGTTTTATGGTGTGGTCTTGTTTTTCGTGGAGGGGGCTTGCACAACTTGTTGTTCTGCGTGGTACTGTCACAGCACAGACCTACATTGATCTTTTTAACCACCTTATTGCTTCCCACTGTTGAAGAACAATTCGTGGATTGCGATTGCATCTTTCAATACGATCGAGCACCCGTTCATAACGCATGGTCTGTGGCGGAGTGGTTCAGTCCCTGTAATGGACTGTCCTGCACAGAGTCCTGACCTGAATCCTATAGAACACCTTTAGGATGTTTTGGAACGCCGACTTCGGGCCAGGCCTAACCGACAGACATCGATACCTCTTCTCAGTGCAACACTCCGTGAAGAATGGGCTGCCATCCTCGAGAAATCTTCCAGCACCTGTTTGAACGCATGATTGCGAGAGTAGAAGCTGTCATCAAGGTTAAGGGTGGGCCAACACCGTACTGAATGAATTCCAGCAATCCCGAGAGAGGGCGCCACGAACTTGTAAGTCATTTTCAGCCAGGTGACCTGATACTTTTGATCACAGAGAGAGAGAGAGAGAGAGAGAGAGAGAGAGAGAGAGAGAGAGTGGAAGAACGTATGCGTTAAAAGTCCATCAGAAATCAAGTACTACTCTGTTACTCTCAAATAGTATGATTAATAACATCGTCATTTATGTAAAAGCACCGTATTTAACATGTAACTGTGAAGGCCAGAGTGGCAAGTAAACATATAGCAATACTTATGAGACGACAGGGGCCGGTTTGCCACTAGAGAACAACAATTTCCGCTTTGTAGCTGCAGCACGAGGAGTTTTCGCGTTTGACGGTGTCTTTTTCCCTCCGTGTGTTTATACAGCACTCCGGACCGCCTGAAACGGTAGACGCAGACGGATCGAGTGGCCCCCATCGCAGACGTGGGAGAGTAGCGTGTGTAACTTGCTCTTTCCCGCCCGCCTCTAGCTCACAGTGGCTGCGATACATTTCCCCTGTAACTGCTAAGTTGTGTTTCAAGGTATAAACACGTAAGAAACGGAAATGCTTTCGCGGTGTCCCTGCCTATTGAATCATCGCAAACGGGTATATGCGGTTATCTGTCACAGATGAGGTATCGAATATATTGCTTCCCCCTACTTATACCTCTCGAGGAGATCACGAATGTAAAATTAGAGAGATTGGAGCGCGCACGGAGGCTTTCCGGCAGTCGTTCTTCCCTCGAACCATACGCGACTGGAACGGGAAAGGGAGGTAATGACAGTGGCACGTAAAGTGCCCTCCGCCACACACCGTTGGGTGGCTTGCTGAGTATACATGTAGATGTAGATAAATGGATTATCCGTACGCTGTGGGGTAACCACAATGTCTGTTGTGGCCTCTAAAGACACCTGATGACACCTTTCATCCTGTGTTGCGCAGGATGTTTCAGGGAGCACAAAAATTTACCACCTTCCATTTCCAATCTTGAATGGAGCTCTAGAACAACGATTGTCGATAATCCTCTATTTTTTTATTGTAGTCATCAATCTTCTGAGAGGCTCTGGCACGCCACTAATTCCTTTCCAATGTCAAAAACAAAAGAGTGGGACTTGCAACCTATGATCTCAGTTATTTGTGTTATGCAGTCCCATCCCTGTCTTGTCCTACATTTTTACCCACTACGGCTTCCTACTGTTCTATTGAAGCTTTCATCTGTTCTCTTATCTCATATACTATCATCCCGTGATTTCTTTTTATCGATATTTTCCGTATGTTCATTTCTTCCCCGATTTTGCAGAGAATCTTCTCATACCTTAGTTTATCACTCTACCTAATTTTCAGCATCTTTCTTTAGCAACAAACGCTCCGATTCTCATCTACTGCAGTTATACCATAGTCCATGATTCACTTCCATACAAAGCTGTGAATGAAACGTGTATTCTCAGAAATTACTTCCTAATATTAAGGCTGATCTTTGATATCTCCAGACTTGCCCAGGGCCAACGGCCTTGCTGCAGTGGTAACACCGGTTCCCGTCAGATCACCGAAGTTAAGCGCATTCGGGCTGGTCTAGTACTTGGATATGTGACCGTCCGAACTGCCTAGCACTGTTGGCAAGCGGGCTGCAGTCAGCCCTCGTGAGGCAAACTGGGGAGCTACTTGGCTGAGAAGTAGGACTCTGGTCACGAAAACTGATATACGGCCGGGAGCGCGGCTTGCTGTCCCCAGTGCCCCTATTTATCCGTAACCAATGACAACCCTGGGCTGAGAGGATGACACGGCTGCCGGTCGGTACTTCTGGCCCTTCCGAGACCTGTTCGGACGGGGAGACTTGCCCATGAGTGCCCTCTTTTCCTGTGCTAACCCGCTTTCTATTTTATCCTTGTTTTGCCCGAAATCTGATATTTTGTTTCCAACGTAGTGGATATCCTCTACACCGAGTGGACTCCAGTTTTATGTAGAGCTTGTCATTAATCTCAGTTCTGCTACTCCTCATTATTTTAATCTTTCTTCGATATACTCTCAGTCTCTGTTCTTTAATCAATAGACTGTTCATTAGATACAACTTGTCCTGTAATACATCGTCTCTTTCACTGAGGATAGCCATATCATCAGGAAATCTTTCAGTGATTTAATGCACCCTGAATTTTGACCCCATTCATGAGCATTATTTTTATTTCCGTCATTTTTTCTTCCATGTAGAGATTTAACAGTATGAACGAAAGCTAACACCACTGTCTTACACACTTTTTAATCCGATCACTTCGTTCTTTATCTATTTATGTACATCCATCTCCTGATGGATATTGGGACAGCAGCTGCTGTGTGTATGTACAGTAATGATAATTTCTTTAGCTGACACGCCCGGATAGCCGCGAATGAAGCGTTGATTCCCGGGGTGCGCTGGCCACGGATCGAATCCTTACAGTGGATATGCAGGCGGTTCGCCGGCTGGCCAGCCAGATTGGATGTGGCTTTTAGAAGATTTCCCACATTCCACCACTGAATATCGGACTGGTACCCAATTCCCACCAGTGTTACACGATTTACAACCACTTATAAAACTTTCGCTCACTTTCACATGTAAAACCCTACACGCACACAGTAGGGATGGGAAAAACAGACCGGTTAAAACCAATAACGGTATTTTAGTTCTGAATAACTGGTATTTTTCGGTATTTGTTTGGTCTCTGTTATATTTTGGTAATAAGCGGGTAAAAACGAGGAATAATAATTAGCCATAGCAGCGGTACTAAGATTATAATTTGTTAAATAAACCGCTTTTAAAGAGCGAGTACATTTTATTCGTCAAATTTGCCGTGCTTGAAATGTTGCATTATTATTGAAAATAGGCAGAGCGACTAGTGGTATTTTAATAACTCTGCGGACACAAACGAGATGGAGACACACTGGATAAGAAGTGTTACAGCGTTGCCTGGACAACAGTACATATGCTAGCATGTGGCGTGGCCTATTAGATAGAATGCATGTACAAGCAGTGTACAAGACTTACCCCATCTGGTGTGTATGGTACATTCTCACTACCGTTATCGGACATGTGTTATTACAGACTGGCTCCATCCATAGTCAAAAATTGTTTTCATAGTGCGGTATCAACGGAGCACTATGCTCCGTTTACTTTAAAAAATGAAAAACGGGAGAAGCCACGGCAGACTTCTGATATAATTTAAAGACAAAAGTTAACAGTTCATTCATAGTTTACAATAATAATAGAAAGCGCATGTTCTGCTGGCTGTGAATGCATAAAACGCCTTTATCTTCCTGTAGCCCGTGAAAACGGACAAATTAATACGAAAAATAAAGTTCTTCAACCTCAGGTTTCATCTGTTAGCGCTGAATATTCATAATCCACAAATAGTTCAAAAATGGTTCAAATGGCTCTGAGCACTATGGGACATAACATCTGAGGTCATCAGTCCTCTAGAACTTAGAACTACTTAAACCTAACTAACCTACGGACATCACACACATCCATGCCCGAGGCAGGATTCGAACCTGCGGCCGTAGCGATCGCGCGGTTCCACACCGAAGCACCCAGAACCGCTCGGCCACTTCTGCCGGCCCCCAAATAGTGATATAATTAATGACTACAATATGATTTTTGAACAGAGCTTCAGACAATTAGAATCAGTACAAGAATAGTGGAAATTTTTTGTGCTAATCAGTTATCACTTCTCGGGAAAAGCAGCGAACGATAGACTGACTGACTTCTCTATTATTTGAATAATATTTTGATTCTGTGTGTCTTGAAATTGAGAGAGTAAAAGTTTCTCAGACTGTTTATAACAGGGAATGATATTAATAAAAACCGAAAATAGATAATTTCAGAAACCGTTTATTTTGAGCAATTGTGCAATCTGGTTAAACTGGCGTTAAAAAGAAAAAAGAAAGATACAACCAGGAACTGGCTGTTTCGGAAATAGCCACCATCCCCAGCAGGCAGCTGGAGGGCATGGGCTGGCAACAGGAAAGGCATCCGGCCATGGCTTAAATTAACCTTGCCAAATCCGTTCATAATCATGCCAACCCTGCTCTGATGCGGAACAAAGCCAAAAGAAAACGAAGAAACTGATAATACCTTTATCTCAATGTATTTTCATTATTTCATATGATTTTCGTTCTTGGTGTTCCATTCTACCGTTTCTTCGTGGTTCTTGTACAGATACTTTTCTCGAAATTTCGAACACCTTGCATCATTTTACAACTTTGGACGCTTTTCTAGGTTGAAAAATGCTGTAAACATGTCCTGATTTTTCATTGGTATTGCCTCCATATGAGTTGGAATTTATCTGTTTTCCTCATCATAGGTAATTCACAAGAAGTACATGAGAGGGCGCAATATACTGAATGAGGCTTACTGAATCGTATGCTATCGGAACGCTAACAGTAGACCGTGCCTTGACGTACTACACGTCTCAATGTGTGCCGCTATAGTTTCATTAGGTGTCGCAGTGGTAACACACTGGAAGCACGCCTCGATAGAGGCACTACGAATTTCGCTGCTCATTCTTCCCCAGTCCAAGTTTTTCCTTCGTCAGTGATGACCTCATTGTCGATGGCACGTTAGGCTCCAATCTTTCTTCTTCTTTGGTTAAATGAACCGATCACGAATTGCTGTGTTACGCTTTTGATTTCCTCTCTTTCTGTTACCTGATACGCGACGCAAAGTGACGATCGATAAACAAGTATCGGTCGCACTGGATTTTTAGTAGCTACCTCTTTAACCATTAGTGTCTCAACATTATCCATATTAGAATTTTTCACGTAATTAACCTTTACTATTATAGTATGCATCGAATACAAGAAGCAATTGGCATAAAGAAAAAAAATCAGTTTTTTCAAGGAGTTGGTTGCCCTGTGGAATATCAGTATAAAACTTTTCAGGAGATTAATCTTTGTTAAGCAACCAGTATAACACGAAATTGGCAAACGGTAAACAGACAGTTGCTTCAAGGAGGTGGTTTCACTTTGGAACCGCTGTGACATACAGTTTTCAACCACCCTTAATTTCAAGTGGTGTACTTGAAAATACATTCGCATTTTTCCTTCAAAAATCTCGCACCTCTCAATTTCGATGAATTCATAACGCCTAAAGCAAAGTACGGTCCTAAATAATATGCAAAATGGATCTAAAATTTAATAAATATTATGTGAGAACCACATGTTCCATTTTCATAGCACTCATTAAAGCGGTAGAGCAAACTAAAATTTACGGTCTACATCTACATCTACATTCATACTCCGCAAGGTACCTGACGTTGTGTGGCGGAGGGTACCTTGAGTACCTCTATCGGTTATCCCTTCTATTCCAGTCTCGTATTGTTCGTGGAAAGAAGGATTGTCGGTATACCTCTGTGTGGGCGCTAATCTCTCTCATTTTATCCTCATGGTCCCTTCGCGAGATATACGCAGGAGGGAGCAATATACTGCTTGACACCTCGGTGAAGGTATGTTCTCGAAACTTCACAAAAGCCCGTACCGAGCTACTGAGTGTCTCTCCTGCAGAGTCTTCCACTGGAGTTTATCTATCATCTCCGTAATGCTTTCGCGATTACTAAATGATCCTGTAACGAAGCGCGCTGCTCTGCTTTGGATCTTCTCTCTGTCTTCTATCATCCCTATCTGGTACGGATCCCACACTGCTGAGCAGTATTCAAACACTGGGCGAACAAGCGGACTGTAACCTACTTCCTTTGTTTTCGGATTGCATTTCCTTGGGATTCTTCCAATGAATCTCAGTCTGGGATCTGCTTTATCGACGATCAACTTTATATGATCATTCCATTTTAAATTACTCCTAATGCGTACTCCGAGATAATTTATGGAATTAACTGCTTCCAGTTGCTGACCTGCTATTCTGTAGCTAAATGTTAAAGGATCTTTCTTTCTATGTATTCGCAGCGTATTACACTTGTCTACATTGACATTCAATAGCCATTCCCTGCACCATGCGTCAATTCACTGCAGATCCTCTCGATATACCACAGCATCATTCGCAAAAAGCCTCAGTGAACTTCCGATGTCATCCACAAACTCATTTATGTATATTGTGAATAGCAACGGTCCTACGACACTCCCCTGCTTCACATCTGAAATCACTCTTACTTCGTAAGACTTCTCTCCATTGATAATTACATGCTGCGTTCTGTTATCTAGGAACTGTTCAATCCAATCACAGAATTGGTCTGATAGTCCATATGCTCTTACTTTGTTCATTAAACGACTGTGGGCAACTGTATCGAACGCGTTGCGCAAGTCAAGAAACACGGCATCCACCTGTGAACCCGTATCTATGGCCCTCTGAGTCTCGTGGACGAATAGCGCGAGCAGGGTTTCACACGATCGTCTTTTTCAAAACCCATTCTGATTCCTACAGAGTATATTTCTAGTCTCCAGAAAAGTCATTATACTCGAACATAATACGTGTCCCAAAATTCTACAACTGATAGACGTTAGAAATATAGGTCCATAGTTCTGCACATCTGTTCGGCGTCCTTTCTTGAAAACGGGGATGACCTGTGCCCTTTTCCAATCCTTTGGAACGCAACGCTCTTCTAGAGACCTACGGTACACCGCTGCAAGAGGGGGGGGGGGGGGGGAGGGGGGGGGCGGGCAAGTTCCTACGCGTACTCTGTGTAAAATCGAACTGGTATCCCACCAGGTCCAGCGGCCTTTCCCTCTTTTGAGCGATTTTAATTGTTTCTCTATCCCTCTGTCGTCTATTTCGATATGTACCATTTTGTGATCTGTACGACAATCTAGAGAAGGAACTACAGTGCAGTCTTCCTCTGTGAAACAGCTTTGGAAAAAGACATTTAGTATTTCGGTCTTTTGTCTGTCATCCTCTGTTTAAGTACCATTTTGGTCACAGAGTACCTGGGCATTTTGTTTTGATCCACCTACCTCTTTGACATAAAACCAAAATTTCTTAGGATTTTCTGCCAAGTCAGTACATAGAACTTTACTTTCGAATTCATTGAACGCCTCTCGCATAGCCTTCCTCACATTAGATTTCACTTCGCGTAATTTTTGTTTGTCTGCAAGGCTTTCGCAATGTTTATGTTTGCTGTGAAGTACCCTTTGCTTCCGCAGCAGTTTTCTAACTCGGTGCAGGAACTTTGACGTAATTAGTGTCAAGGTCAATGAGATCCTCAGTGTAGTCACAAAGAAAAAAAAACCTATTTCAGAATCTCCACGCCGACTGTTGTTTTGGACGCTGTAATGGCTACAATACACTGCATTCGTATAAGTACCTCACTGTACCACTAGATGTCTCTGTCATGCAATACCATCGGTGATTTCATGCGAAAGGGAAAGGTGCTTTAAAACAAGAAATGATAAAAGTTATGATTTCCGTAATTGACCATTGAGGTTCATAGGCTTAATTTCCTTTCCTCAGTATTCTTAAATACATTTTACGCCGACGTCTGGATTGTCTGGAAAAACATTTAAGTAGTAAGTGTACTTCGGCTTGAAGTCGCGCTGGACGTCATTCAGTGAAAGATTTACGAGATAGTGTTGTGGTAATATAAGTAGCAAAGAGCTACGGATCGGCTGCATTGGGCATCCGATCTCGCAGTGAACCATTCGCCGCCAAAGTCACCTTGTCTCAGGGTGCGAGGCTTTGTTCGTTAGGATTTCTGGAAGATTGCGTGTGACTCTCCTTCCAACAACTATGGATGGTGAGGCCGCAGAGGAATAGCAATGAATACAGTAACTACAGACAAGCTATAGCTACGAATAGAGTAGCCCTCCATCTTATCCAAAATTTATAAAAAACGACATTCGACTATCATTTTCCTAGAGTTTGATAGACTTATGAAAGGTGAAGTAAAGGCTTTGAAGAATTCTCCCTCACTCGTTAGGGGGAGAATTAGTCAGCTGGCTGATATTCGTAAGGTACAGAAACCACTTATATTGCTGGCTGTTTGTACTTCGAGCGTAACATCAAAGTCTCCAGCAGTACTATATCTGAAAATCACACATAAAAGGATTACAGGACAAGTCGACACTCGGCTATGACAGCAATATAAACGAGGTTGGAACAAATGTAAAGGTTTATTCAACTAGATATACACCCTCCTGCCAAAATCGTAAACTACTTGAAAAGCTCGGTCACTAATAGTACAAGTTCCACAAAGGGATGCACGTGCTCTAAATTATTTAAATCTGACGATCTCAATCGTCGGTGGCAAGTCAGCAATAGGAAGAGAATCTGATCCCTTAGGGAAGAGCCAGAACACCGAGCTGGGACTGTAGGGTGCCCGTCTTAAGAGACGCCAGTGTACGCAGGCCCTATTTTCACAATGCGCTGATAGCAGGAGTGTACCCCGTCCGCAGAAGAAGTCCGCCTGTGTGGCGACAGATTACCGGCAGTCGGAAGGACTCCCTAGTCGCGCCACGCTCGACTGGCGCGTAATCTCGTTTCACGCTGCCGCGTCCCGATCACCACACGCCAGTCCGCCGAGACGAGAGATTAGCCGATAATGGCGACCCGGCTCACCCACCAGTGAACACGTCCCGCGTGAGCGCCAGATAGTCCCCTTATACCAGTGAACGGGTCGTGTACCGAGACTTCACACAGGTCTGCAGATACCCCCACATAGGAATATGTTGCTTTAATGTAACATGTTATTATCACTATTTCATTAAAATTGGATTTATGTTGTTCTGTTACGAAAACACCTTCAGTAGAAACTTGTCTTGCATCTGCGATATATTAAAACACGCACTGATACCAGTGGTCGTGAAACTGCGGCCCGCGGGCCGCAGGTGACTACAATTAAGTCTTCGTGCAGCCAGCGGTTCTGAGCCGTATTTGGTAACAATATCCAGCTGACGATTAACAGCCGAATCCGAAAACATAAATTAATATTAGTAGCCTCTGAAGAGTGTAGTTTTCGTTCGCGGTAACAAACAAATACTTACGGAGACAGTAATATTCTAATATGTGCTTAACTGTAATTAACGTGGCTGATTTCTGGAGTTAGCTAAGGAAATATGGCCGCTAACCACAGAGACAGACGGGTAAGTAGAGCAGCTACTGCGGGAATGGAGAATATGTGAGGGAGATGATTTTTTGTTTGTCCTACAGTGCTGATAACTCATTGGCGTAGGAGCCTTGTATCGGACGTCTTTCATGATATAAATTTCGAACAGAAGTGACGAGTTCGTGAATGCGTATTGTCAAGACGGTGAACTTGAAACACAGTACATATTTGTAACAAGGAAATTAGATACTGTTCTAATACAGCGCGATGACGAAGAAAAATGACATTCATAACACTTCGTAAATATTTGTGATCTTGCTCCAGATTGCATGTTGGTGTTCATGTCATGGTCTTCAATCCGAAGAATGGTTTGAAGCAGTTCTCCGTTTTGCTATATCCTGCTAAGCCTCTTCATCTGTTAACTACTGCAACCTACGTCCTTCACAGTCTGCTTTCTGTATTCATCCCTTGGTCTCCCACTACGATTTTTACCCCCTCCCCATGCTTCCCTGCAGTTCTAAGTGGTGATCCCTTGAAGTCTTAGAATGTGTCCTACCAACCGCTCTCTTCTTATGGTCAGTTGCTCCACAAATTTGTTTTCTACCTAATTCTGTTCAGTTCCACTTCATTAGTTACGTGACGTACCCATCTCATTTTCAGCATTATTCTGTAGCATCACATTTCGAAAGCTTATATTTTCTTCTTGTCTAAACGATTTATCGCCCATGTTTCACTTCCTTACATGGCTACAGAATATTTTCAGAATAGACTTTCAGAAAATTAAACCTATAATCGATGTTAACGAATTTCTCTTCTTCAGAAACGCTTTTCTTCCCATTGCAAGTCTACATTTTATTTCCTCCCTACTTCGGCTATCATCAGGTATTTTGTTGCCCAGACAACAGAACTCATCTACTACTCTGACGGACGTCTGTTACAGGTAGCTGAGTGGTCAGCGCGACAGAATGCCAGTCCTAAGGGCCTGGGTTCGATTCCTGCCTGGGTCGGTGATTTTCTCCGGTCAGGGATTGGGTGTTGTGTTGTCCTACTAATCATTATTTCATCCCCATCGACGAGCAAGTCGTCGAAGTGGCGTCAAATCGAAAGACTTGCAACCGGCGACCGGTCTGCCCGACGGGAGGCTCTAGTCACACGACATTTATTTACTCTGAATCGTTTCTTAATATGATTCCCTCGGTATCACCTGATTTAATTCATCTACATTCCATTATCCGCGTTCAGATTTTGTTTTCAACTTACATCCTCTTTTCAAGAAGACGCTGTCCATTCCGTTCAGCAGCTCTTCCAAGACTTTTGCTGTCTGTGGCAGAATTACAGTCTCATTGCTCAATATAAAGACTGAATAAAGTCGGGCATAGCTACAGCCCTGTGCACTCCCTTCTCAACCACTGCTTACCTTTGCCGCGCGGAGTATCCTCGCAGTTTCAGGCGTCATGTCACGGACTGCCCGGCCCCTCCCGTCAGAGGTTCGAATGTAACCTTGGACATGGGTGTGTGTGTTGTTATTAGCATAAGTTAATTAAGGTTAATTTAAGTAGTTTTTAAGTGTAGGGACCGATGACCTAAGCAGTTTGGTCCCTTAGGAATTCACACACATTTGAACATTTGCTTACCTTTCATGCCCCTCGACTCTAACAACTGCCATCTGGTTTTTGTAGAAGTTGTAAATAGCCTTTCGCTCCCCGTATTTTACCCCCGGATAGTGCTCTGATGCTTTTAAATGTATGAACAATTACCGTTATTAACATTCTAACTGCCACTCGCGTCAAAATTTTTGTAGGCTGCCGAACCCTGTATATGGCGGGGTACAATTTCTCCCCCATTTAGATACGAAACTACATACACCTCCGGGATCGATAGGTCTTCGTTGTGCTGCGAGAAACATGTAATTTCTACCGTAACACAGCCGTTTGTTGTGTGAATTCATGCTGCTGGTTACCCAGAAGCTGATCGTTCTTACGTAAAGAAACGCTGTCTTAAAGATGACGACATTTTGTTTGAATTGGAGCAAGATGTTGTTGACGATCGTCATGAGGACGATACCGACGATTCAGTTAATAATCCTGATTTTCTGGAAGAAGAATTGTGTCGAACATCAGGTGGGTGATTTTCGATTTGATCTCGCAAAACTTTCGTTGAAACATGGCGTTCTCTCCTGATATTTCTCCGTTTTCTGAAACATGCAATACATTTTTATTGGTTGTAGGCAAACAGTAATGGCTGCAGCATAAGACACTCCACACCAATGCAGCAACTGCAAGGTAGCCGTATGTAAAGAACCTTGTTTCAAATTGTATCAAACAAAAAGCTATACTACACGAAAAAATGTAAGAATTTATAAATTTGATCTAAAAGTTGTAATTTCAGGCCTGCTTGAAAGTTTAGTATCACAGCTAAATTTTGGCAATTGTTCTTAATGAAAAATGCTTAAAAACAGTTAAAAAAGGTTAGACGTGAAATTGTTAATCACTTAATCACTCGCTCACACGGGTAACGAAACAAAACTTCGTCATGCAACCACAGTGTTGCACCTGTGGGTTCGCTGATGATGGCAGCAACCTGAAACAGAAGAAACCACACGATGTGTTTCAAAGCGTGCTGACTTCTACTGACCTGTACTTATGGACCAGCGGCCACTTAATCGCACCTTTACTAAGTCAAGTCTGTTTGGGCCACATAAAATGCTAATTTAAACAGGTCACCAATTAATAATAAAAACAGTCCCTGTGTGGCCAGACTAGCAACCCATGGATGTCAGTATTGGCTCTCGAGCAAAGCAGTTCGATGATCCCTCTTACATACCTTTTGCCGAAAAACTCGTTTCATTATCCTGAACCGTTTACGAAATAAAATCGGTGTTATGTCCCTCACACTATGCAGTAGCGGAAATCAGTATAAAGGTGTCCTTACGAAATTAATATACATTGTTTGAAGGATACATGTATCGAATTTATTACGAGTGTAATAGATATTTATAAGAAATAAGTAGTCTGGACGGAATTATATAGTTCCTTACATACAAACTAAGGCGTTAGCATTTCGTGGGTGAAATTTGGTATAAAGGCACTCAATGTTTTGTTGAGTTATTACATTGTTAGTACTTTGTCCAACTTCCGTTCTTTCTCATTACCTGAAAAATGCTCTTCGGTATTGGTATTGTTAGGATTTATAGTTCTCGCAGTGAAACTGTCGCCCAATCACCTCATATTGTTCTTATCAACTGACATACAGCCTTATATTGCCTTCAATTGCGAAAAACAATCCATGCAAGTGTTCCCCAAAGGTTTCCATAGGGTCCTAATTCAGGCAACGTGCAGGCTATGTCAAGACATCGATATCATTACTCTAAAAACCATATAGTTGTTGTTCAGAAACCTGCACAGTAGCATCACCTTACTGAAACGTCAGTCCTTCGTCCCCTAGGTCTTCATACATTCTAATGCATTCCTGTACCAGCATCTCAGTGTAGTTATTAGAGTTCGTCTTGTGTTAACCCAAGCAGTACGTGATTTACCTTCATTACAGAAGGCTACCCAAATCATGACACTTTTACCACCAAAATTTCTGCTCATTCTTACCTGCCGTTCTTTTCTCAGCTCATGCCAGTCATATTCAAATCCAGCCACACTATCTAAATTAAACTTCTTCTCGGCGCTGAAGATAACTTTACTTCATTCTCAAGTACATGCTGTATGTTCTCAACGAACTCCACTGTAGCCTGTTTATGTTTGGATGTTGGAACAGATTACTCCAGTCGTTTCTACAATCCCTTCTTGGCACTGGTTTTTGGTTTTTCGTCACGTTAAACTTTTCCACGTGGCTATGTCACAATCGTCGGTTATATACACAACATACACTGTTAATGATGGTGTCTGTTTTCTAGCTGCAGGAAAGGCATGTATACACACAGCAACACCGCACAGACCAGACTGCCTTCATACCTAGTTCCATCTTCTTCCACCGTAATCGTTGATATGAAGACAGTATCTGTCCTTTTGGACATGTCTGAAAGAACAGATACCATTGGTGATCTTGCAGCTCTCGAAGAATGAATTTACAATGAAACATAGACCTTTAGCTGCTTATGGGCGTTGAATAAATGTCAATAGGGACAGTTGAAGATGTGTGCCCCGACCGGGATTCGAACCTGGGATCTCATGCTTACGTGGCAGGCGATCTATCCCACTCAGCCACCGAGGACACAGAGGATACAGCGACATGTCCAAGGGAACAGATAGCATCTTCATATAGATAAGGCTCACCGGCAAATGATCTTCTTAAGTGCGGAAGCACTCACATTGCCCGAATTCTCACGGGAATCGGTAGATTGACTGCCGCGAGTAGTGAGTATAATGGGCAGGGGCACTACAAATGTAGTGTGTGGATAGCAAGTTCGATATGTGGGTCTCATGGGAAACGTGCCAGACGTAAGTCCCTGCAGTGTAAGCAGGAGATTCCCGGTTCGCATCCAGGTCGGGGCACACATTTTCTACTGTCCCCAGTGATATTTAATAACGCCCGTAAGCAGCTAAAGATATGGATTTCATTGTAATTTCATATTCGTTTATGTCTTGTTATATAATGTATTCCTGACATTAAATGCGATAGCACTTGACTACGTTTGTCAGTATACCGGATCTCTACTATTGCATACGCACTGTGAGCAATTATTCCTACCGACAATGTTAATTTTCCTAGAAATATCCATGAGGGTGTATGTCTTACATCACTCACCCCATTTATATACAGGAGAAATACTATAATCGGGACACATTAGTCTCAACAGTCCTGTTTGACTTCAAACATTCCTCTTCAACGAACACATTATGTAATATAAACTAATATTCACTCAAAGGGAACACAGAAACACACAGTAAATTTGGATATAACTTGCATAGAACCATGAGCAATGTGGTGGCCGGTAAGTTTTATTGTTATAAACTGAACGCTCAACACTAGGGAAAAGCACGTTTGACACTTTCGAGCTTTTGTCGTTTCAAGTGTAAGTTATATGAAGTGCGGAACTGAAAAACTGACTTTATATGTTAAATAACACAATGTGAACGTATGTAACTTGAAAAAATCTTTTCACTATTATCAGCTCCATCACAGTTCTAATTCTGAAAGACAGTGAATTTGACTCGTTGAATGTTCTAATTGAAATCGTTGCACCGTTCACAACACGTCACACAGTTCTGGCAGAAATTTGTTATGTAAACGTTGTATAAGTATTTAATCAGATTCATTTGTTAAACACAGCATATATTATTCTACTTTGTGCCATCTTTGTCATCATCGTCTGTGAAACATAAGATAGTACACAGGCTGGTTATAATCAAAATATCGCTACTTGAGAAGTCTCCTATGAAAAATCAGTGATCGTAGTTCAATGGAACTTTGTGGAACCATCTATAAGGACATGCGGAAGAGAAATAACGATTAAACCATTTAAAGAAGCATATTTCAGTATCCACATAACAAATGGTTCAAATGGCTCTGAGCACTATGGAACTTAACTACTGAGGTCATCAGTCCCCTAGAACTTAGAACTACTTAAACCTAACTAACCTAAGGACATGCTCGAGGCTGGATTCGAACCTGCGACCGTAGCGGTCACGTGGTTCCAAACTGACTATCCACATAACAGGTTGACATTAATTGAGTGTAATGTTTACTTTTCAGTCTACAAAGTTGCTGAATGTGAGGAGCATCTCCATACGGAACAGATAGAGATTCCATTTCACAATTGTCTGCAGCACTTTTCGAACGGTGGATCATGGAATGTTCAGCCGTCGTTACACAACCTGTGCACTGCTTGAAGATCACACTTTCCGCCCAGCATTCTCAGCCATGGCAACAGTGCCTTCAACTGCTTGTGGTGCAATTGGCCGTTTGCCTCTCCCAGGAGCATTTCCCAAATCGACAGTTAAATCGAACTTCCGATTCATGTTCTTCAACCCTATTGCGGAAAGAGAGCTTCTCATTAATCATTTAAGGCGTCAATACTAACGGAGGGCATCAGCACTATTGCGGTTGTTTTGATAAAATAGTCTTAGAAGTAAGACAATGCTTACCTCGTCCACCCCCATGTTAACTGTCTGCAATGCAAACTGATAATTGTGTTACAACGTTCCGGAACCGTATCAGTGCCGGTGCCTAAAGGCAGGTCATGACTCTAACACTATTAACAATGGAGATCCTGCAACGCACAGTCTGGACATCATTCCCATTAAGATGGGTACCCGTAAATAGTTTACCGTCTGTATGAGCTCAAGTAACTAAAGTTTATTTTTAATCGCCCTATATGTGGAGGTATTTATTTCATACCTACATAATGAAACACTTGACATTAGAAGCACTTTCCATAAATGTGGTTGTCTGCATCATTTCACGAAAGATAGTGAGAGAGAGAGAGAGAGAGAGAGAGAGAGAGAGAGAGAGAGAGTGAGAGAGAGCTCAGTCTAACAAAATTAAACACTCAGTTTCACCCTCCAGCGTTTTGTAAACAACTTCATTGTAAAAAGAAACACTTGTTTTAAAAATACATGCATGTGACAGTCACTTTAATGAACAGTGTCACGCCTCTATTAATAATGCTACATATTTCCACCCCGTGCAGTGAGCTCTTCAGTTGATTCCACTTACTATGAAATATTCCAAAGAGTAAGCTGCCTTACTGGTACAATGAACTATTGACTACACCCAGCCGTCATCCGATTATTCCAACGTTTCAAAAGGTGTACGTTACATCACTATGGGAACGATGGTTAATATTATATATGATGGTGTTTTACTTTCACTCCTTGCTTGGTAGCTCCACATTAGCACATTGCATAATTATCAATTTGAGGTCTTCATCAATCAACAAGTTCGCGACTGCTCATTACACTTCACACAAAAGTTTTTACTAGAAAGGGGAAACTAGCAAACAGCTTCTTTTTCTTCTGTAGTTTCCCAAACAGATCTGTGAGTTCCCTATGAGCTTCACTCTTTCCATAACACATTTATATCTTCTAACAATAATTTTAAATATACTGTTTATGCAATTTACTGTTCATTTTTGATTATTTAAATCAGTAATAAATACTGTTTAAAACATAATATTTTACCATATATGTAACTGCACCCTTGTTAACTAAACGCAAGAGAAGCTGATTGGCAAATAGTTATAATAATTGCCACTAGAGTTTAGTATCTTACAGGATCGCTTACTTCTGTTCTAACAAGTTATCTACTGCGACTGCCACTAGATATTGCGGACATACACAAATCTATTATTTGTTCTTTCGTTTGTTGCGGTACAACTGATTTCACTAGTTAAAAACGTAGAAACAAAAAATGAAAAATTACTATGAGGATGTATGGAGTGATGATATGTATACCACTATGCATGCCTCTCCGCTTCATCACACGTTATCATTAAATAATAAGCGGTGGAATGCTTGAGGGTTACGTAAAATTGCTACAAAATAATGGAGTGTCAATATTCATGTGAGGTGTTGAAGATAAACTCGTAAATATTACAATCAAATAATAAATATCTACTTTGTTAGTTAAACAAATCCTTTTTCCATTTTTCTATCTAATATTCCATCCACCTGTTACAACATTTCTTACACTTAACCTTCACACAAACAAAGAATAATAGCGTGAACATTTCTATTTCCGTAAGTCATTATCTAAAATTAAATCCTTCCCTTTGAACTGCTACAAGGCTATATTTATATGTGTCCCACAATTTCTACATGCAATCAACAAAACCAACCTGCTCCTTTCTAAAACCTTTCTATCAATCATTAATTCTCAAATAGCGTATGAAAACCTTACATTAGATTAGTATACTCGTGTAAGTGTCTTCGAGTATAGCTATGAGAATGTATTATTTTGTTCGTAAATATTCTTACGTTTACATTTTAAATTAACCAGTCACATAGCTCTTTTTACAATCATCAACAATCTATAAAACAAGAGAAAATCATTTCATTCAGTTCTTATATGAAGAATATGAAGCATTAAAGACTTTATTATTTGTCTCATAAAATAAACTTCTCATGAAAAGTTAGCTATGAATGTACACTAATCATCCTATCATTTTAAAGACAAAAGTATTATTTTTTATCCATTCCACAACAGTTCCTAACCTATCATTTACTCACAGTTCTCTTTGTGTTAACACATTGACTGTTCGCATATAAATTTGGTCTCATTCTAAAATTTCACTGACCAGCCTTATGCCTCAATTATTACTTTGTAATATAACACTTGCAGTCCAGATTTTAAACGATTGTTTTGACTCTTCTCTGAGAGTTAGCACAGTTCTACTTTTACTATGTTTCTTTTTATTCTTGCATAATCTCTCCATCTAAGTAAATTAGATCTACACTTTCTCTCACTCATTCATTCGTATCATCCACAATTTTAAGACCACTGTATTTCTTACTCATTCTTTCCTTCCGTATTTAGAGAACACGAAATCCGAAAAATTAAGGAAGAGTGCCGTACAGTCGGTTTCTTACTTCAACCTCCGCTAACCACTAGGGGAAAAGCAATAGAGATCAGAATGTGTAAACAATGGAAAAACACCGTAAATATGTCATACGCCAGATTTATATAGTGTTTTCAGTCAACAAGTATCAGAATGGAGAGACACATTATCAATACCATCTACCGAGAATGAGCACTGAAGATCCTTTGTAAACAAAAGCGAAACGCTTCTGGTGTATATAATTCGTGAACTGTAGAAAGCTTAAGACGAAGAAACCAAAAATTGTGCATCAATATCTTTGGTCTACAGTCCATTTGGTACATCAAAATAATTTTTTCGAGTATCCACCCACTTCTAAGACGAAACACCCAGAAGCGACCATCGAACTGATACGTTTATCGATGTTCACGTATCCATACTAACTGCGATACATGTGACACCACTGAGATTACTTGCTAAGTACGTTGTAGTTAACTAAAGGAAGGAATGAAGGAAAATTTGGATTTAACGATCTCTCTATTACGAGTGAACAGAGACCCACGTAAGATCGGTTTGAGGAAGGACATAGGGGTAACCGTTCCCTTTTGGAGGAATCATCCCGGCATTCGTCTTAATTGATTTATGGAGATCATGGAAAACTGAACCCTCTTGGCCAGGTAAGGATTTCAGTAGTCCTACTTCCGAATAAAAGGGTCCTTCGATATGTAGTTGATGGTATCATTATGTATGCTAACTCTATAAAGGTCATCTTATAGTGATGTGGAGAGCGTTACTCGAAGCGGTAACCGCCAATTTGTATACGTTAAGGCGATACGCAACAAAAAATAGGTTTTTACTGATAGTGATGTACGCCAAAGCATTGAATTAAAATTTGTACCAGCACGAGGATTCGAACCAAAATCTCCTGCTTAGTAGGCAGATGGACTATCCTTTAGGTCACACTGGCACGGCCGATACCGTGTTCGTCTCCCTCACCGATGCAAGTTCCAACACAAGTCTCACCTCATTGCTATTCCCATTCTTAACTGAGGGGTGCGTTTGAACTTGTATCAGTGAGGGAGACGTACTAAGGTAGCCTGGGCAGCTGTGGTATCTGTAGTGTTGGTATGACGTAACGGATAGCGCATCTACATACATTGGCCTACATCATTATCAGACATAAAGGTGAGGCTCACTATGTCTCAGGAATACCGACTGAATATGATTAAAAATTAATTTGATCCCTGCGTACTCACTGTACATACCAAACCATTTCATAACAAACGAAAATAGCTTGGGCACTACACTCCTACCCTTTGGCTGGGGAGAAGAATCTGTGAAGCTGTAAGAAAATGCCTTGGAGGTACGTAAAGAGAAAAGAGGGAGGATGCCAAGAGAAAACGCCCGCCGGGCACCTCCTGCTGCAGTGTAATTACTCGAATTACTGCGTCGCACAGCAGCGGGTGAAAGCGGCTGCAGCAGGGCAAACAGACGGGCAGGCGCCTTCTGTCCTGCAGGGCCGACATTAATTACAAGAGCAGGACAGGCCCTCAAAAACCCGGCAGGTAATTAAAGACGTGCGCGAGCGTCATCCACTCTGAAACAGACACACACACACAGCAGTGAATAACAACGGAAAAAGGTCATCAGACTCTGCTTGCTCGTTCAGTAGAGTACTGATGATGGCCTCTTCATGGCATTCTTTTAGCATTCCGTCGAGTAGTCTGTATGGTTAAATTCAAAGTGCTCCTATCGCTGTTGGATGTTGGCTTGTTTGACGATCTCAGCAACGGGATACGATCTTGCACAAAGCTCTCCTTGTTGGTTCTTTCCTATTTCTTCTGCTCTCCACAGAAACTCTTCAACCTTTCCTTTCGTACCTCCTGCTCATCTTTAGAAATTTTCAGTATCGCCATCTCTTGTCTACTCCATTTCTGATCCTTCTCTAGCTTATGTGACGATCTCCGTATAGGGAGATGATATTGCACAAAGCTCTTCTTTTTGCTTCTTTCCTATTTCTTCTACTCTTTCCAGAAACTCTTCATACTTTCCTTTCTTAGCTCCCTCCACCTTACAAAATTTTCAGGGTCATCTTCTCCCGCCTACTCCATTGTTCTTCCTCTGTTATTTGCTGTAGCTGATATGTAGCGTAGTGGTTGGTGTGAACTTACTATTCCACTTCTCTTCCCCTTCCACCTAGATCACATACCCAAACCGATGCGTCCTTAATATCCCAACCCGGTTTTTGTCAATCCAATTTACTCTTATTTCGCATGTCATCCTTTCGAAATTCATTCAGATCAACGCACCTTACATGACCGAATTCTCTTGTAATGTGATGCGTAAGACTGACGCAATTTCATGCTCTACGGATAATGATGGTTGTACATAGCAACCCGTACTCACTGTGAAAGCAGCTTGTGCTTGAAATATAAAATAAACGTCTTCAGTTCTCCTGCGGGAGAGCTCAGCGCTCTTTGGATTGAGACGTTTATCCTTCGAGGTGACACTTCACCAAAATGACACCATGGTAGACTGACATCACGTGGATGGAAACGCCGAACAACTGAGAGAATTCAAAGTTTTGCTGTCAGCGAGGAGCGGCGAAAGTCAACAGCTGTCTTGTGTTGTGTCAATAAAGTGTTTGGCACATAAACTTGTTGTCCTATCTCACTATACTCGAATATGGAATGCTGCGCTCCAAGTCGCTAATATGAATTGGTTGTTGTTGTGCTCTTCAGTTCTGAGACTGGTTTGATGCAGCTCTCCATGCTAGTCTATCCTGTGCAAACTTCTTCATCTCCCAGTACCTACTGCAACCTACATCTTTCTGAACCTGCTTGGTGTATTCATCTCTTGGTCTCCCTCTATGATTTTTACCCTCCACGCTGCCCTCCAGTACTAAATTGGTGATCCCTTGATGCCTCAGAACATGTCCTACCAACCGGTCCCTTCTTCTCGTCAAGTTGTGTCACAAACTCCTCTTCTCCCCAATTCTATTCAAGACCTCCTCATTAGTTATGTGATCTACCCATTTAATCTTCAGCATTCTTGTGTAGCACCACATTTCGAAAGCTTCTATTCTCTTCCTGTCCAAACTGGTTATCGTCCATGTTTCACTTCCATACATGGCTACATTCCATACAAATACTTTCAGAAACGACTTCCTGACACTTAAATCTATACTCGATGTTAACAAATTTCTCTTCTTCAGAAACGCTTTCCTTGGCATTGCCAGTCTACATTTTATATCCTCTCTACTTCGACCATCATCAGTTATTTTACTCCCAAAATAGCAAAACTCCTTTACTACTTTAAGTGTCTCATTTCCTAATCTAACCGAGCGAGGTGGCGCAGTGGTTAGCACACTGCACTCGCATTCGGGAGGACGACGGTTCAATCCCGTCTCCGGCCATCCTGATTTAGGTTTTCCGTGATATCCCTAAATCGCTTCAGGCAAATGCTGGGATGGTTCCTTTGAAAGGGCACGGCCGATTTCCTTCCCCATCCTTCCCTCACCCGAGCTTCCGCTCCGTCTCTAATGACCTCATTGTCGACGGGACGTTAAACACTAATCTCCTCCTCCTCCTCCTAATCTAATTCCGTCAGCATCACCCGACTTAATTCGACTACATTCCATTATCCTCGTTTTGCATTTGTTGATGTTCATCTTATACCCTCCATTCAAGACACTATCCATTCCGTTCAACTGCTCTTCCAAGTCCTTTGCTGTCTACAGTAAATCTTAATACTCTCGGGAAAAACTACGGCTGTAGTTTCCCCTTGCTTTCAGCCGTTCGCAGTACCAGCACAGCAAGGCCGTTTTGGTTAGTGTTACAAGGCCAGATCAGTCAATCATCCCGACTGTTGCTCCTGCAACTACTGAAAAGGCTGCTGCCCCCTCTTCAGGAACCACACGTTTGTCTGGCCTCTCAACAGATACCCATCCGTTGTGGTTGCACCTACGGTACGGCTATCTGTGCCGCTGAGGCACGCAATCCTCCCCACCAACGGCAAGGGCCATGGTTCATGGGGGGGGGGGGGGGGGGGGGGTAATATTAATTATGCGGCAGGAAACAACTCTCATGTGTAGAAGATTCCGATTGACGATGTAATGAGACAGAAATGGCAACGCTCAATCCCAAGCAGGATCTCGCAGTTACTAAATACGCAATGAAAATTTTTGAATGTTATTTATTAATACTGTTTTAGATGATGGTATTATCTGCTAGGTTACTTGGCCTGAATGTTTTACGATTAATCTACTGTACTGCCTATTCTTTACGTGTCTCACGAGCGTTCCAAAGCTAGCTACATTGCCTGGGAAATATCAGCCACAGACGGTAAAACAATTACCATGTCGTGCCAGGCTATTTTCAGATTTGTTCAGGCTGCCTATCTTTAGCTGCAGGACCAATCAGAATGGGACGAGAAGAAAAAGCACGTTGAAGGCACCAGTACTGTAGAAACATCAAGTTTAGTGCAGACAGCCGTAATGAGTACTTAAAAAGAATTTCACTTAACAGAATTCAGGAACTGAAAGACGAAGTTAATGTAATATCTTTACAGAAGAAATGGGTAAATATAGTAAATGAAAAGTGTATTACTTTTCTGTTTATCGATAACCTGTGCAGTCTCGTTACTTATTGTACTGCATATTGTGATTGATATTCTTTTCAAATTTGTGGTCTATCCAAAAGGAGATTAAAAAAAAAGGTAACGCTACCATGTAAAAGTAGATTTCAAACTGTAAAAACAAACAGTGTACCCATTAGACCTAAGGCACTCGCTGCTCTCACCCGGAACCGTGAATACGGTTTACGGTGACAGCAGCTCGTGGTCTAGTGGCTATCGTTGCCACCTATGGACCACGGGATCCCGGGTTCGAGTGTCTGCCGGATTGGGGATTTTCTCTGTCCGGGGCAGGGTGTTTGTGTTTGTCCTCATCATTCCATCATCATTCATGAAAGTGGCTAGATCGGACTGTGTACAGATTGAGAATTTGTACGGACGCTGATAACCGCGCAGTTGAGCTCCCCACAAGCAAACATCATCATTATCATCATCATCATCATTACGGTTTACAGTAACAACACTTAACAGATGTTTGCAGATACTATATCTTGATTAGTAGCAGAGGAATCTGTTCTCATTTATTCATGGCACTGTGTAGATCGTCCGTCGTAGCGAAAAGCTGACAGCAGAAGGGATTTGTTTCATAGTAGCGGACATGAACAAGTGCTCATATTTCCTAATGTATGCATTTTAGATCCCATATGTACTGGACAATTTGATGTGGTGGTCAGTCCCATCACCTTTCAAAATAAGGAATACTTTTGTTAACAACCTGTATACTGCACAGCACAATTTTTCTTGCTCCTCTCTCATTCCTACTACTACGCCCTTATTCTGTGTTTTTTTTAATTTTTTAATTTATTGTTTATTCTTCACTACAATCGTTTTCCTATCAGTTGTGATCGTCAGTCTTGTACTTTTACACAGTAAATTATCCTTCATTATCCTGTTATAATTTTCCTACCTCGTTATCTTCTGCTTGTGCCGTCAGAATATGTGCTTGAACGATTATTGTGGCCGTTGGCGATGGGGAAAAGACTATTTACAGTAACTCACTCTCTTCCCTGCTTTCCCATTCACTCCGAAATCTGTTCCCGTTATACAACTTCCTGCTGCTGTTGGTATTACTCTATACTCCTCTAAACAAAAATCTCTCCTTTCATTTCACTTTACTGACCGCCTCTAATACTCAGCTTATGGATTTCCCTAAGCAGACTTTCTAGCTTCCCTACGACGTTCGGACTTCTGACATTCCACGTTTCGACTTGTAGTACCTTACCCATTCGTTCGTTATTCATTCTTCTTCTTGTGGTTACCTTATACTTGTCAGTCCTCCTGGGCATCTGAATAGGTAATAATGCGTAATCTTTTGCCAATGGAGAGCACATTACAGTTCTTGAATTACGGGCCACATATAATATGGATACACGTTGTGATTTTTTAATGCTGTCGTTTCATTTAACTTTTGCATTCTCATGTATTTGATCATTGCTGACTCCTCAGCCTTTCAGGGGCCGTTTACCACCCTAAGGTGAAGAAGTAGCTTTGAAACTCTGTCCACTCCTCTGTCTTCTTTGACAAGACTGTTGAAAGATGTAGAGTAACTGCTTATGCTGGATGTCTTTGGATGCCATTTTTGATGATTTTTATTCATAATTTAATCAGTGTCTGAGTTCAAATCCTGACCCCCCTATCGTTTTGATCACTAGTCAAAGACTATCCCTACACCAGGCATCTCTTGTTATTTCTCGGGTATCTTGCTGTTACACGTTCTCGCAGGCCTTTAAATTTGTCACTTTTTACACAGTGACCTCTAGTGTATTCAGTACGTTTGTCTAGTAAAAGACCTTCTTACCCTTTTGGGTATCTTCCTCAGATTGTCGCGTTGTTTCTTTGCATGTTCTTCCGACTCACTATCGCTAACGAAAAGGCTAGGCAGTCCACATGGGCAGTATTGTCCTATTTGTCCCCGATATGCGGCGTTGGTTTTCCGATTTCATCGTTCACTGTTCTCTACTGTCTGATTAATTCTTTCAGAGGTATCATGAATATAATAGGTGGCAGTTCGTCTCTGATACCGGTCTTGGTCTGAACCTCTTCTGACAGTGCTCCTTTGAATTTTACTCTTGCCTTGTTTTCTGTCAGAATTTCAGTCATTTCCAGATTAGCCTTTACGGATCTATGTTCTCTTGTTTCAGTGTAATGATTTGGCCTTTCCAATCCGTTGTTTTGCTAATGTCAGCGTGGTAGGTGTTGCTGATATTTGAAACATTTTACTGGTATTGTGGAAAGATGGCTTTATTTGGTCACATTCATGGTAAAACATAATCGTCAGGTTTAAATCATTAAGTACATTAATTTAGCACACTGGGCATAATAATACAGTTGAATAAAGGTAATGTTTATTCATGATCCCAGTAGATAGTGTCAGTATCTGTGAATTGATACCACTTCATTCAGCCAAAAGTTTTAGTAGTTAAATGAATTTGATTTTAAAATACAGTCACTTAATACTGTGTGTTTCAGAAGGTAAAATAGTTACTTCTTGACGGTCATCATTCACAGCTGCGTCGGCAAAGGCGGTACTTCATTAAATAATGAAAGAGGACGCTTGCAGTCGTGCACAAGTTTGGCCTTAGTACGAGTCTGCGTTACTCGTTTCCTGTTCTCGTCTATTCCCTGTCGGTTCGCTTGGCTTCCTGCCTACCACATTTACATTTCGAGTTCGTACATCAGTATGATATCATTACTCACGACGTACCTCTTTCCACTGCCCGTTGGATAATGCTTACATTTTGCTCCGTTTCTCACGTTTCGGGGAAGAAGTAGCGGATCAGAAGTGACGTTGACGTCCGATTTAGGGATATATGTATCTTATTCTCTGATGCCTATTTCAGTTTTCCAAAAGATTAAAAGATTCTTCTGGCAGTTTTATTTTGCTGTTCCTTTATTTCAGTTCACATAGCAGTTTTCACCCGTTAACATTGCACGAATAAGCCAAGCCGTTAAATTGAGTCGTTGCTGTTGTCATTGTCTATAATTGGGCACTCAGACTGAATCAAGTTCAAACGGCTCTGAGCACTATGGGACTTGATTGGTTCAAATGGCTCTGAGCACTATGGGACTTAACAGCTGTGGTCATCAGTCCCCTAGAACTTAGAACTACTTAAACCTAACTAACCTAAGGACATCACACACATCCATGCCCGAGGCAGGATTCTAACCTGCAACCATAGCGGTCGCGCGTTTCCTGACTAAAGCGCCTAGAACCACTCGGTCACAGCGGCCAGCTTAGTCAAGTGAAATGTCGTATCGGGAGTCGTATGAAGTCCGATAACGTCTTAAACAAACTTCGATATTTCGAACATCCCGACATTCTGAATGCACGAATGAATCGAGAGATCGCTATGCACGGCAGTGTAAGCCCTGGAGGGCAGAGCTATTCAAAAAAGGAAACCAAAACATGAATACAGAAGATAAAACGTACCGCAGACAACTAGCGCAAACACACAGCAACGAAGTGTAAACGTTAGTGAAATATTAACTAACAACATATGAACAGGTTGCACCGAGTGTTTCCCTTTTAGTTCATCACTGAGAATGGAGCTAAAATCCATCGTATCTATTGATAAGGTCTCTTGTTTGTTCAGCCACAACAGGTTCCTTACTAACATTAACCCAAGAACTACAGGGTGTTACAAAAAAGTACGGCCAAACTTTCAGGAAACATTCCTCACACACAAAGAAAGAAAATATGTTATGTGGACATGTGTCCGGAAACGCTTACTTTCCATGTTAGAGCTCATTTTATTACTTCTCTTCAAATCACATTAATCATGGAATGGAAACACACAGCGACAGAACGTACCAGCGTGACTTCAAACACTTTGTTACAGGAAATGTTCAAAATGTCCTCCGTTAGCGAGGATAGATGCATTCACCCTCCGTCGCATGGAATCCCTGATGCGCTGATGCTGCCCTGGAGAATGGCGTATTGTATCACAGCCGTCCACAACACGAGCACGAAGAGTCTCTAGATTTGGTACCGGGGTTGCGTAGACAAGAGCTTTCAAATGCCCCCATAAATGAAAGTCAAGAGGGTTGAGGTCAGGAGAGCGTGGAGGCCATGGAATTGGTCCGCTTCTACCAATCCATCGGTCACCGACTCTGTTGCTGAGAAGCGTACGGACACTTCGACTGAAATGTGCAGGAGCTCCATCGTGCATGAACCACATGTTGTGTCGTACTTGTAAAGGCACATGTTCTAGCAGCACAGGTAGAGTATTCCGTATGAAATCATGGCGGTGAATCGAGGAAGTACAGTACATACTGACGAAACTAAAATGAGCTCTAACATGAAAATTAAGCGTTTTCGGACACATTTCCACATAACATCTTTTCTTTATTTGTGTGTGAGGAATGCTTGCTGAAAGTTTGGCCATACCTTTTTGTAACACCCGGTATAAGTGCACGCCAAATATCCTTAGTGTTATATTCCATCGAATGATGGATTTCGAGGCAATGTCTTGCAATCGCAGATTGTACTGACAGTTGCACTAGATTGGTACGTAAGTTCCTTGCGGTTTTCCTTAATAACAGATACGCATAACGGAGACTTTAGTCACGAGCAGTACATTCTCCTTCAATACTTATAATAGTATCCCAACGCTGGGCCAACTTTTCCATTCAACGAATGTAGAAAACATGTGGAGTTTAGGTGCGGAAAAAGCGGATCCATGTTCAGAGCCCATCATCATCTGGAACGGAAGTACCTTGATGGTTGTTAGGGAGCGGAAAAGGTGAAAGTATGAGGTGACTGTTAGAGAGCCGAAAATTGAAAGTCTGAGGGCGCAAGAGCAGGTTAATAAGGTTTGTGCGGTATGGCTTCCCAACCGAACTCCTGTATAGCATTTCTTGTCAGTGTGACAGAATGTGGTCGGGAATCATCGTGGAGTACCATCATTTCAAGCAGGCCTCCTGGAAGTTTTTCTTTGACTGCGTCAGCAAGACGTCTTAGTTGTTGACAATAAATGTCAGCAGTGATGGTGTAACGGCGGGGAAGCAATTCGTGGTACACCACACCTCGCTGTTCCACCAGGTGCATAACGTTATCATTTGTGGACAGGCGCGTATCTTTGTTCGGGGAGTTACTGCTTTGTCTGGGCTCAACCATTCCCTTATTCTTCTTATGATAGCATAAAGACAGCATTTTTTGTCACCAGTAACGATACGGGATAGGTAAGGTCGGTGTCGTTTAGGAGCCAATTAACGACGAGCAAGCAGAGGTGCACATACGGCCAGCAGGCAATTTTTTTTAATTTTTGCTTATTAGTGCGTGAGGTACATATACACTTGATTTTTTAACCTTCCCCATTGCATCTAAATGAGGCACGATGGTGGAATGATCTTACACCACTGGCCTTTAAAACTGCTACACCAAGAAGAAATGCAGATGATAAACGGATATTCATTGGACAGATATACTATACTATAACTTACATGTGATTACATTTTCACACAGTTTGGGTGCATAAATCCTGAGAAATCAGTAACCACAACAACCATCTCTGGCCGTCTTGACGGTCTTGATACGCCTAGGATTGAGTCAAACAGAACTTGGATGGCGTGTACAGGTACAGCTGCCCATGCAGCTTCAACACGATACCACAGTTCATCAAGAGTAGTGACTGGCGTATTGTGACGAGCCAGTTGCTCGGCCACCATTGACCAAACGTTTTCAGTTTGAGAGAGACCTGGAGAATGTGCTGACTAGGGCAGCAGTCGAACATATTTTGTATCCAGAAAGGACCGTACAGGGCCTGGAACATTCGGTCGTGCATTACCCTGCTGAAATGTAGAGTTTCGCAGGGATAGAATGAAGGGTAGAGCCACGGGTCGTAGCACATCTGAAATGCAACGTCCACTGCTCAAATTGCCGTCAATGTGAAGAATAGGTGAGACGAGACGTGTAACCAATGGCACCTCGTACCATCACGCCGTGAGATACGCCAGTATGGCGATGACGAATACACGCTTCCAATGTGCGTTCACCGCGTTGACGCCAAACACGGATGCGACCATTATGATGCTGTAAACAGAACCGGGATTCATCCGAAAAATTGACGTTTTGCCATTCGTGCACCCAGGTTCGTCGTTGAGCACACTATCGCAGGCGCCAGTGATGCAGCATCAAGGGTAACCGCAGCCATGGTCTCCGAGCTGATAGTGGATGCTGCTACAAACGTCGTCGAACTGTTCGTGCAGATGGTTGTTGTCTTACAAACGTTCCCATCTGTTGACTCAGGGATCGAGACGTGGCTGCATGATCCGTTACAGCCATGCGGATAAGATGCCTGTCATCTCGACTGCTAGTGATACGAGGCCGTTGGGATCCAGCACGGCGTTCCGTATTACCCTCCTGAACCCACCGATTCCATATTCTACTAACAGTCATTGGATATCGTCCAACGCGACCAGCAATGTCGCAATACGATAAACCGCAATCACGATAGGCTACAATCCGACCTTTATCTAAGTCGGAAACGTGATGGTACGCATTTCTACTCCTTACACGAGGCATCACAACAACGTTTCACCAGGCAACGCCGGTCAACTGCTGTGTTTGTATGAGAAATCGGTTGGAAACTTTCCTCATGTCAGCACGTTGTAGGTATCGCCACCGGCGCCAACCTTGTGTGAATGCCCTGAATAGCCAATCATAAGTATATCACACCATCTTCTTCCTGTCGGTTAAATTTCGCGTCTGTAGCACGTCATCTTCGTGGTGTAGCAATTTTAATGGCCAATAGTGTATTTCATTGTATCCGCCAGTTCTCGAGTACAGAGACATGGATCGTTGTGGTTTAAAGCATTTAAACGATCTTCATCAAATCCCGAAGGTCTTCCTGAATCTGGACGGTCACCAATGTCGAAACGATTCTACCTATAACGAGAGCACCATGCTCTGTCAAACGGCATTACCCTCCAAACATGGCGCTAATGTTTCTGGCTGCCACCGCCTCTGTCACCCCGCTGTCGAACCGAAACACAAGAACACGTCGAAAATGTTCCGATATCTCCACCTGGCACTTATCTCTCTAGTATTCACAGCTCTACCCGCTATCTCCAAACCACAAAATGACCAAATGTAAATTGGAACAGCAACTGTAAACCACACATAAGAAATGACACTCGATAAATAAACCCGTAGCAACCGCAATATCATCACGCAAAACAAAAACGCTACGAACTTACGCAACAACCTGGTAAGTGTGTGGCTAACGCCCTATGGAGCTGTCTTTCACGTTTGACGTATAAACTGCGTCCTAAGTGGAGATTATTTTCCGCAGCAAAAAGTTATTCCCACAGAAGAAGAATGGTATTAGTTGATAACGGCTACTGGGAGCGTCTAACAGTACTGGAAGTTTCCAGCTGGAGCCCACAACTTATTACGCAGCTTATCGCCACCTTTCCAACCTTGAGAAAGGCGGAATGATTGGCACGATTGATATGTTGCCTTCATACAGATAGCTGCAGAAACATATGGAGCGAGGACAACATTGTGACTAGAACAATAGGCCAGATGCCAGGATCTGTGTCGTACGAATATGATGTGATTCAGAATCCTTACAGCACTCACGTTAACATTTCGACGTCTCAGTACCGGAAATTCTATATTATCAGTATTTTGACTGTCTTATCAGTCTTCACACTTTAATCTTCAGAAATTTCTCTCTTGGGCAGTAATGTGTAAATCTGAAGCTACTGTAAAATGTTCATGTATAGGAGGTAAAATTCCCCATTAGGGCTAGCAAGACAGTGTTATTGGTAATACACATAATTTCCTTTCTAGCACCCCCTCTAATGAATTCGTACCACAGTGAACGATGAACGCGTTACGTGCAATCGGCTGCCCGCTGTGCCACACAGTTCACTGCGGTCCCATACCGCGCATTCACGGCTCCGTGGTACAGCAATAATGCAGATTTATATCGGCCATTGGAGTTTATCACCAGGGTGGAACCCATATCGTTCGCCTCGCCACGTTCGGCATTGGGCGACTACATAGATCTAGGTGCCAAACCGCCTCACGTTCTGATCGTTGTGCATGTACGTTACGTGCATTTTATCGTGTCATTCTGCCACAGAAAGCTATTTCTTTGGTTAGTAGCTCACGAAGAGGAGACTGTCACATCCATTTGTGTTTCGCAAATATCACAATTCCATTACACATTTTTCTTACTAAGAAGAGGTAATGTGCAAATGCACGTATTGTTCGAAACACACAGTTCCTTCTTTTTATGAGTAACTGCAGACAGAGAATTAAAAGAGATATAAATAATTTTCCCATCCCCTGCAGTACCGTTCGAATACTAGTAGTAGCGAATAACATTTTGAAAAAAAGAAAAGCGTAATTGTGCTATCACTCTGGTGCACAGTTAATTAAAGCAAAAATTTTATATTTCATGTTGAAAGAAAGTTAACTGAAAGGAAAAACAACTGTCATATGTGTATGAAGAAATGTTACAACTTTATAAAGTAATTACAAAGGTGTGCGAAATGAGTGTTTGTTTTCTTTCAGATCTGTTATTAGTCAAATTTGCACAACTCGTGCACGTACGAGGAAACGATCTGCAATGACTACTGACTGCGTTAATTTGGCGGAGCTATTTACATCTCAATACGAGTGTACGTCTGATGGATATGAACAGTTTTATCATTGTGAATATTAAATGTGGTTTTAATACTTGGTGGCTCTTCTGTCATAAAATAGTCATTAGTTTACTTTAGAAGGACGTCGATGTGGCAGTGAGGCAAGCTATGGTTACTGTCCCGCTTAATGTAAAATATACACACACACACACACACACACACACACGGTGATATGTTAACTGTAATATCTTATGTGTACAACGCGATACTTCCGCTTCACGTTTGTTCACACACTTAAATTAAATCATTACATTATTTTCAGATAAACAACGTTTGTTTCTTGCACTTGTAAACACAACGCCACTGCCTGGATTGTACTTTGCTGGATACTACGCAACACATCTGCATCCACCACTGTCGGAGCGGTATGCAAGCGAGCTTCTATGCCGCGTACACACAGAATACTTGTTCCTTAAAGTGTCCCTACAAAAAAAAGAAAAAAAACTGGTGGGTCGAGGTCTCGAGAACGTGGAGGACAGAACATCGGACGTCCACGACCAGTTTGTTTCTCTGGAAACGCTTCATTCAAATCATAAGGCACATTCACTGTTTGGAGTGGCGGTGCATCATCATGCTGAAAACTATAGATACTGCCGAACACGAAGTGACACGTTTCCTAACCCGTAAGATAAAATATTGCAAAGAAAATTACGATATATGGGTGTATTCAATTTGTCTGGTGGTAGAAAAGAGCCCAAAAGCACTCGTCCCACGATCCAAGCCCACAGGTTTACACCAAAGCGTGCCTGAATACCACGTACGTGAGTGACACGTTGGTCATGTTGCAACCAATAATGTCTATATTCGAGGTTGAAAGTTCTTTCACGAGTAAAGCTAGATTCGTCGGTCCATATCATGTTGTTTATAAAATCTTTGTTATCTTATGCTTGGAGCAAAAGCCATTCACAAAACTGGACTCGTAGAATGCGGCCTTCCGGCAGCTTGTAATCATATGGATGCAGTTCTTCATCATGCTACACTTCAACAACCAGTCACTGAGATATATGGAAATGCCTTGCAATATCACGGGTACTTCGCTAAGGTGATGGGTTAACTGTTTCAAGAGTCGCGTCCTGCTATCTTTGGAGCACGTCTAGTGCTTGGACGATCTCTGTCCATTGCTTATGAACTAAGATTACCGGTTTCCCAAAAGCGTTGCTCCAGGCGACGAAGAACATTCTTATCGAGACGGCCCCTTTGAAGGTAGCGTGTAGCATACGCACAAGCAACAGCGGAAGTTCCTTTATCGGATGCACTCATCACTGAAAGCATGTCGACGTTTCCATAGTTGTAGTTCTGGGTGGAGATTTTAATTTGCCGGATATAGACTGGGAGACTCAAACGTTCATAACGGGTGGCAGGGACAGAGAATCCAGTGAAATTTTTTTAAGTGCTTTATCTGAAAACTACCTTGAGCAGTTAAACAGAGAACCGACCCGTGGCGATAACATGTTAGACCTTCTGCTGACAAACAGACCCGAACTATTTGAAACAGTTAACGCAGGACAAGGAATCAGCGATCATAAAGCGGTTACGGCATCAATGATTTCAGGCGTAAATAGAAATATAAAAAAAGGTAGGAAGATTTTTCTGTTTAGCAAAAGTGACAAAAAGCAGATTACAGAGTACCTGACGGCTCAACACAAAAGTTTTGTCTCAAGTACAGATAGTGTTGAGGATCAGTGGACAAAGTTCAAAATCATCGTACAATATGCGTTAGATGAGTATGTGCCAAGCAAGATCGTAAGAAATGGAAAAGAGCCACCGTAGTACAACAATCGAGTTAGAAAACTGCTGCGGAAGCAAAGGGAACTTCACAGCAAACATAAACACAGCCAAAGCCTTGCAGACAAACAAAAATTGCGCGAAGTGAAATGTAGTGTGAGGAGGGCTATGCGAGAGGGGTTCAATGAATTCGAAAGTAAAGTTCTATGTACTGACTTGGCAGAAAATCCTAAGAAATTTTGGTCTTATGTCAAAGCGGTAGGTGGATCAGAACAAAATGTCCAGACGCTCTGTGACCAAAATGGTTCAAATGGCTCTGAGCACTATGCGACTTAACTTCTGAGGTCATCAGACGCCTAGAACTTAGAACTAATTAAACCTAACAAACCTAAGGACATCACACACATCCATGCCCGATGCAGGATTCGAACCTGCGCCGGCCGAAGTGGCCGTGCGGTTAAAGGCGCTGCAGTCTGGAACCGCAAGACCGCAACGGTCGCAGGTTCGAATCCTGCCTCGGGCATGGATGTTTGTGATGTCCTTAGGTTAGTTAGGTTTAACTAGTTCTAAGTTCTAGGGGACTAATGACCTTAGCAGTTGAGTCCCATAGTGCTCAGAGCCATTTTTTTCGAACCTGCGACCGTAGCGCTCGCTCGGCTCCAGACCAAAATGGTACTGAAACAGACGATGACAGACAAAAGGCCGAAATACTAAATGTCTTTTCCAAAGCTGTTTCACAGAGGAAGACTGCACTGTAGTTCCTTCTCTAGATTGTCGTACAGATGACAAAATGGTAGAAATCGAAATAGACGACAGAGGGATAGAGAAACAATTAAAATCGCTCAAAAGAGGAAAGGCCGCTGGACCTGGTGGGATACCAGTTCGATTTTACACAGAGTACGCGAAGGAACTTGCCCCTCTTCTTGCAGTGGTGTACCGTAGGTCTCTAGAAGAGCGTAGCGTTCCAAAGGATTGGAAAGGGCACAGGTCATCCCCGTTTTCAAGAAGGGACGTCGAACAGATGTGCAGAACTATATACCTATATTTCTATTTCTAACGTCTATCAGTTGTAGAATTTTGGAACACGTATTATGTTCGAGCATAATGACTTTTCTGGAGACTAGAAATATACTCTGTAGGAATCAGCATGGGTTTCGAAAAAGACGATCGTGTGAAACCCTGCTCGCGCTATTCGTCCACGAAACACAGAGGGCCATAGACACGGGTTCACAGGTAGATGCCGTGTTTCTTGACTTCCGCAAGGCGTACGATACAGTTGCCCACAGACGTTTAATGAACAAAGTAAGAGCATATGGACTATCAGACCAATGGTGTGATTGATTTGAAGAGTTCCTAGATAACAGAACGCAGCATGTCATTCTCAATGGAGAGAAGTCTTCCGAAGTAGGAGTGATTTCAGGTGTGCCGCAGGGGAGTGTCATAGGACCGTTGCTATTCACAATATACATAAATGACCTTGTGGATGACATCGGAAGTTCACTGAGGCTTTTTGCGGATGATGCTGTGGTGTATCGAGAGGTTGTAACAATGGAAGATTGTACTGAAATGCAGGAGAATCTGCAGCGAATTGACGCATGGTGCAGGGAATGGCAATTGAATCTCAATGTAGACAAGTGTAATGTGCTGCGAATACATAGAAAGATAGATCCTTTATCATTTAGCAACAAAATAGGTCAGCAACTGGAAGCAGTTAATTCCATAAATTATCTGGGAGTACGCATTAGGAGTGATTTAAAATGGAATGATCATATAAAGTTGATCGTCGGTAAAGCAGATGCCAGACTGAGATTCATTGGAAGAATTCTAAGGAAATGCAATCCGAAAACAAAGGAAGTAGGTTGCACTGCGCTTGTTCGCCCACTGCTTGAATACTGCTCAGCAGTGTGGGATCCGTGCCAGATAGGGTTGATAGAAGAGATAGAGAAGATCCAACGGAGAGCAGCGCGCTTCGTTACAGGATCATTTAGTAATCGCGAAAGCATTACGGAGATGATAGATAGACTCCAGTGGAAGACTCTGCAGGAGAGACGCTCAGTAGCTCGGTACGGGCTTTTGTTAAAGTTTCGAGAACATATCTTCACCGAAGAGTCAAGCAGTATATTGCTCCCCCTACGTATATCTCGCGAAGAGACCATGAGGATAAAATCAGAGAGATTAGAGCCCACACAGAAGCATACCGACAATCCTTCTTTCCACGAACAATACGAGACTGGAATAGAAGTGAGAACCGATAGGGGTACTCAGGGTACCCTCCGTCACACACCGTCAGGTGGCTTGCAGAGTATGGATGTAGATGTAGATGTGTACCCCATCAGGAAGCCGCCCCACATGAACTTGGCAGGACCAGTTATGGTTGTGCACTGCGCGGTTAGTTGATACATGGATGCAGTTTAATGGATCCCACTGTTACGTGGTAGTCTATTGTCATGTGGCAAAACGACGTTCTACTTATAAATGATGAGATCTAGGGAACTGACGTCTAAAACTTAAAAAGGAACCTGATGAAGATTCAAGCATAGCTCCATGGTGGACATGGGTTTGATGCCGGAGCAGTCTACTTTGTCAGCTACGACAGCAGGTACGGTAGTGGGCGATGATACACGTTCTTGTACACATTCCTATGCGCTGCACGATGGGACAGTATTGTCAGGTCCGCGTTTTTAAAATACACTCGATTTGACTTTGCTATAGAAACCTTCGTCTTGAATCTGAATGAAGAATCACATGCCGACCTGCAAGTGCGGCATATTTCATTTTTAATTCACCATCGCTGGAACTGAAGTAGTCGATAGAGGAGTCGAAATACAACAACTTTCGAACAGAAACGCACGGTATTCGAGAAAGCTTTGAACCATTAAGAACAAGTGCAGTTAGTGTAGACGCACCATACGTTCAGCAAAAATAATATGCGCTTTACTTAACATTGTTGTACATTACAGAATGTGCACTCAACGCTGCCTGCCATGTTCAATACAGGCATAACATCGTTTACGGCACACTAGGCATCGAACGAGCCTCATCAGACGATGCAAGTATCAGACGAAAAGTGTTTGGTCGTCGGCAATTGGTGGTACGTAAAGGAGGCTTCTGATATGAAAAATAAAAAACAGGGGGGTAAACAGCACGTTAACTACGCTGAACTTAGGACGCATGTGCACTCATTTTCCTTGTTCTTGGCATTCCATACGTTTTTATACCAAAGTTGTTCTACCGTCAAGACGCGTTTCGCTGACTGGTAAAATCAGTCTCTAGAACACATGGTCGTATCGACCAGTAACCGTGTTGCGATTGTTAAAATGAGTGCTACAGAGGTCAGGAACTCGATAAACGAATACCGGTTAGTTGGAGGAACAGTTGATGATCTTGTTGCTCGCTAATCTCATAATTAAGATCACAGACACGCTATTATGGCATTGCTTCGGTAATCTTCTACGTTGTACTGCCATGTGCCATCATTTAGAACATGTCGCTCGCCGTGAATAATGTCTTTTACTTCATTATTATGTGTGCATGTGGCTTTTTCTCTATTAATCAAGCGTTGTTGAACGGTCCAGGAAGAGCTTCCCCGTATCTAAGCACTTTGTTACTTTGTTGGTGGCTTTTAATCTCATCCTCGCATCAATGACCTTTGTTTCTTCTTTGTTAGCAATCTGACTGCAAGAATTTTGAACAATATAAAGTGCCTGAATAATGATCTTTGACATGAAAGCTTCAGTAATTGATTTTGCAAAATTGATAACAAAAACTGTCTCTGAAAAACATAAATAGGTCCTGACTGAATAAATAAAAAAATCTTAATATTTTCTCCTTACCCCTATTCTGGGCAAATCTGCGTAACGCCTAGCAGTACTTCTCTGTCTTGCGCTAAGCTAAAGCTGCAAATTAGTTTATTTACACGGAGACACTAGAGAGGTACAATGACTTCTTTGTTAATTGCAAATCGAACTGTTTTGCGAACATACTTCGTTGTGTGGTCCATTGAAAATTGTAAGAGAAAGGTTGGTAAGAAAACGAAATGCGCGTATAGGACAAAACTACGTTCTTTATATACTGTGAAAAAGTGCTCAACGCAGATTTTAAATTTAATGAACTTCTTAACATCCAAACAACATAGTTTCTCATCTCTCAAATCTAGCAACTTTCAGTACAGTAACCAAGTTAGTCCGCTTACACAGCAATAGTCAAAAAAATAACACCATTATTACCTTTACCTTACACTTGCTCCTTCACATGTTAATTGAACAAATTGATAAACTGAAACTTCAAATTTGAAACATATTATAGCATTGCTTCCTCACTCTAACACAACTCAACATTGTCTGCTTCCTCACTCTCACATTGCTAAAGATTATCAGCACTACTCTAACACAGCTGAACTTTGAGAACTCACTCTACCAAAGCTAAACATTGTCTGTTCCACTGCGCTCTCGCGGATCTCAGTGATACTAGCTTAACTTCTTCGATACAGCTTACTATATCGCTGGTCTCTCAGCGATTCAGATACCAAAATTATACATGACACCTATCAATACATATACTGTCTGATGAAAGGCATCCTCACACCCCTATGAAGTGCGAAATCGACCGTTAAGTGTAACGAAAGGCGAATCAGTCGGCATAAAAGAATACGTGGAGTATCATGTTATCACTAGAGAACCAGTAGCAGCAGCAGCATGGATCCGTCAGAAATGTTCAGTAACTCTGAACGTGGACTAGTCATTGTACGTCACCTCAGCAACAAACCTATCAGGGAGATTTCAGACTTGTAAAGGTCTCCAAGTTGACTTTTGGTGGTTTTATTTTTGAAGTGGAAGTGCACATGAACAACCACAGATAAACAAAGACCAGATAGGCCGCATGTACTGACGAACAGACACGGTCGAGCTTTTTGGATGGTGATGTACAAAGTTTGCTGAAATCAGTGGAAGCAATCACTCGTGAGTTCCGGAGTGACACCAGCAGTCCAGGTAGCACAGTGGCTGAGGTACAACAGTCGTGCAGCTACCTGTAAGCCACACGTATCTGTTGTCAATGCTAAGTAACGCCTGAGGCGGTGGAAAGAGCGAATTACTGCACAGTGGATGACCGGAAACGAGCGATTTAGAGGGTTGGATCACGCTGTATCCTGCCACAAATACGATGGGAGGGTTTGCCACTTGCGACTGCCCAGAGAACGTTATATGCCCTCGTGTGTAGTACCATCATGTTGTAATGGTTCTTTATTTACGTGACCATTACGGCACTCCAACCCCAGTTCTCGATACCAGTAATATCGTACTACTTTTCTGCGAAGTAACAGACATATTTTTGTGAAAATATTAACATTTCGTTTTATTAATGTATAGGTACTCCGATGTATCGATATATTACAGTGATATGGTTCTTGTGTGTATTCATTTCTGCGAGACTGTCATAATATTTGACTTACTTGTAACCGTTTTGGCGCGAATGCGCACAGAGCAGTCTTTGTTTCACTTTGCAGAAGTTAAATTGTTATATCGATTTCTAAAAGAATAGACAAGTTTTGGGTTTGGTTAAAGTGGAAATTAAATATATGAAGATTGATACAAACCTGTTTTCTTGATTATGTGACAATTAAGAAGTAGTATATGTGAATTTACAAGAAGTTTAATAAAAATGTGGGTCGTGAACACCAAGTCAAGAATTATTTCTACCATACCATTGTTCTGATCTGCGATTGTTTGATCATTGAGAATTTCCTGAAAACTCATTTGTTAGGTCTTCAAATATTGCTAAAATACAGATCTTGACCTTCTAGCAGTCAAAGTGGAATCACCCTAGAATCAACAAATTGAGCCATAACAGCTCCGACGAAATCTACGTGGGAATCCATTCAAAATAAGTGCCGAAATTAATGATTTTTTTTTTTACAGTGACTTCATTACTTCCATTCTGACGATACTATCCACACGCAATTACTTTGTTGTTGCTCGATAAAGCGAACATTATTAATCATATTGCTAACCTACTTTGCAGGTGGTGGTATTGTTAGAATGTGTAGTCACAGAGGAAGTAGTGTTATGGTATGGGTTTTTACGTGATTTTGGTGTGGTTCCCTTGTTGTGCTTAAGAAATAAATCAGGACATAAACGCATTTCATAGTTTTCTGCGTTGCATATAGCTGAGTCAATGATCGTTTGTACCTGTATGGCATTCCACCCTGTCATAAAGCAACATCTGTGAGACGACGGCTTGTGAAAGAAACATTGTTGAAATGGAGTGCCCTGCCCAGAGTCCCGACCTCCACCTCTAGGAAGAGTTAGAACGTCAACTTCACTTCAGATCGCAGGGCCCTATACCTCTACCTCCTCCAGCTTCGGCTATTAAGGAAGAATGAACTCCCATTCCTCGACAAACATTCAGACACATCACCGGAAGTGCTCTCAGCGGAGCTCAATGCACCATAAATGCAAAAGAATGACACATGCCAGTTAATGTCCACTGGGAGGAGTTTGGATATTTTTGATCAGACAGTTTTTTCTGCAGCGCAGACAGCAGCGGGACGTGCAGAGGAGAGTCAATGAAGTTCTGGAAGGAACCGACTCCAGTGGAGCGACCAGCTGCACTAGGTTTCCCAGATGAGGATACAAGGCAGAAACAGCCACATCGAGGTGGTTTCATGTAGTCTTGACTGGGTTTGAATATGGGGAGTCTGCTGACCAGGGGAGTACGGTAAACGCATCCTGCTGCCCTCCGAACACTGCCGCGCAATGCGAGCTGTGTGACACGTTACATTATCCGGTTCATAGACACCATCGTGCTGACGAAAAACAAACTGCATATAGGGGTGTCTGTCCGATGGTACATAGAACGTGATTTATCTGAAAAGGCCTCGTTGCGTCACTCAGTTGATGTCCAGCTGCGGTATTGGCATGCAGAGTACAGCCTTCTTCGCCGAAGAACAGCAATCATTGGTGCATGAGAGAGGCACCTGTCGCGGAGGTCCATCTCAGCAATGTTCGCTGAACGGTCGTTGAGGACACACTGTTGGTAGCCCCTTGACTGACCTGAGCGGTCGATTGCTCATCCGTTGCACATCTATTCACCCATACACATTTCCAGAGCCTTCATTCATTCTATGGCCCGTTATGCACCACATTTACCTCGGTGCCAGTGTTAGATAGTTCCATTTTGCCATGCTGGGTATGTTGATTACAGCGGCACGGAGTAAGTTAGCTATTTTAGAAATGCTTCCAGCCTTGGCCTGAAATCAGATAAATCGCTCCGTTCCTGCATTACAACAACGACAGCACTGTTTTTCGCGTCTCTCCCCCCCCCCCCCCCCCCCTTACATGCTCTATGTACTTTCCACTGCTAATGCTGCCACTTGGTTACTGTAAGCTGGTGTTGAACATAAGCGGAGGTCACATTGTGACTGGATCGTGTATTCACGCAGAGTTATGTTGCATACTTCCGTCGTTAATCTATCATAACGCCTGATAAACAACCCTGTGATAGCGGAAACAAAGTCGAATGTCGTCTATAGTAGAAAATGGGGTGATCGTGTGACAGTATTTAATGCGAAGTCCCTTCTGGGGTTGTTCGACCACCTGGTACAAGTCTTTCTTTATGACGTCACTTCGGCGTCCAGCGCGTCGATGAAGACAACACACATTCTGTCTGCGAGTAACGAAAATATTTCACGAGACTGCCGGGACATAGGCATACAGAGCCAGCGACGCTAACAGCTAGAACATGAACCGTGGAAACCTATGGAAGGTAACGAATTCTATGGTTTAGATACGGTCAGGGCGTTGAAACCGTTAGTGGGAGACGCTTCCAAGCTACACAGTTCGGAATGCATTTTTAGCTTTTCAGCCCTTCACTTCTAAATTATGTGAAATTCTCAATAACGGCATAGGTTCCGATTTCACATTATACTGTAGGTCGTCTTCCCCCAGTACAAGTATTTTTGTAAGTTGGGGACACGCAGTTCGTAGAACTAGCGTCCAATAAAACCAGGAAAAACAAAACAGTCGCCGGCCGTAGAGCGAGACGGAATTCCTAGCACCTCAGATGGAGGACGGAAAATGGGGCCCGCTTGTAGATGCGATTCACATGTTGAAATCTTATAACAGGCAGTCACAAGTGTAATCTAAACAACGAGAACAAAACATTTTCTTGCAAAAATAATAAACAGCGATTCGGATGCAAAATGGAAGCCTTATTCGAAAGCCATTACCGTTGTTTCAACGTATAGACCTAAATATATTGAAGAGCCAAAGAAACTGGTACACCTGCCTAATATCGTGTAGGGTCACGACGAGGACGCCGAAGTTCCGCAACAGACGTGGCATGGACTCGACTCCGGTCTGAAGTAGTGCTGGAGGGAACTGATACAATGAATCCTGCAGGGCTGTCCATAAATCCGTAAGAGTACTAGTGGGTTTACATCCCTTCTGAACAGCACGTTGCTAGGCATTCCAGGTATGCTCAGTAACGTTCATGTCTGCGGAGTTTAGCGGCCAGCAGAAGTGTTTAAAATCAGAAAAGTGTTCCTGGAGCCACTCTGTAGCAATTGTCCTGCTGGAATTGCCCAAGTCCGACAGAATGCGCAATGGACATGAATGGATACAGGTGATAAGACAGGATGCTTAAGTACGAGTCACCTGTCAGAGTCGTTACTACACGTGTCAGGGGTCCCATATCACTTCGACTGCACATGTCCCACACCATTACAGAGCCTTCACCAGCTTGAACAGTCTCCTGCTGACATGCTGGGTCTATGGATTCATGAGGTTGTCTCCATTCCCGTATACGTCCATCCACTCGATACAATTTGAAATGAGGCTCGTCCGACCAGTCAACATGTTTCCAGCCATCAACAGTCCAATGTCGGTATTGACGGGCCCAGGCGAGGTGATAGCGTAATGTCGTGCAATGATCAAGGGTACAAGTGTGGGTCTTCGGCTCCGAAAGCCCATATCGATGATGTTTCATTGAATAGTTGGCACGCTGACACTTGTTGCTGGCCCAGCATTGAAAGTTGCGGCAATTTGCCGAAGGGTTGCATTTCGATCACGTTGAACGGTTCTCTTCAGTCGTCATTGGTCCTGTTCTTGCTGGATCTCTCTCCATCCGCAGCGATGTCGGAAGTTTGATGTTTTACCTGATTCCTGACATTCACGATACAGTCGTGAAATGTTCGCATCGAAAAATCCCCACTTCAACGCTACCTCGGAGATGCTGTGTCCCAATTTTTCGTGTGTCCACTACAACACCACGTTCAAACTCTCTTAAATCCTGATAACCTGCCATTGTAGCAGCAGAAACCGATCTCACAACTGCAACAGACACTTTTATTCTTATATAGGCGTTGCCGAATGCAGCGCCGTATTCTGCCTGCTTACATATATCTGTATTTGAATACGGATGCCCATACCAGCTTCTCTGGCGCTTCGGTATATATATATACATATATATATATATATATATATATCTGTATCGTTAAGAAAGCAGAAAAATATTCGATCATACTGGAGAATATTTTTTTGGATCAAGTCCGCTAAAATATAGCTGAAAGGGATCAGTCAAATATAATATTTCATCTCCACAGTAACTAACATAACATGGTGTTGTTATTAATTTGATATTTCCTCACCAATACACATCTAGTGCAATAGCGCCACGTACGCAACGCTTGGGTTGCTGGCAAGAGAGGGCACAAGTAGTATGTGCGAGGAGGATGCGTGTTAGTGAATGAACATTGCCGTGTTAAACTTTCTTGAAACGTTAAAATAAAAATTATTACATTAACAACCAGATCATATATGTCTGTGTTCATATTTAAAATCAGTGCACTGACAATAATAATAATATACGATCGAAAAAATGTCGTTGAGGTAAAATCAAATTACGTAGCCAGTGAATAGGCAAACAGAAACAATAGCAAAAAGAACCGGGTTAGTGAAGGGAGGGGAAGAGGGGAAAGCGGAAGAGGAGGGGGTGGTTGTGATGGGGGTACAGGGAGGGAAGGAAAGGGGGTGGAACGAGGTGGTGATGTGGGGGCGGGAAGATGGTAAATCGTGTGTAGGTCTGTATAACTCACAAATTTAGCATTCCTGAAAAATTATAACCATCAAATCTCTACAAATATGTTGACATCATGACATTATTGTATCTGTCTAACAGAGGATGGGGCAGATAAAAGTAGCCCGGAGAACAGAGTTCCAGGATGTAAAAAAATACACCAGATGAAGGAAATACGCTGCTAATCTGACTATAGCAGATGTCGAAAGTGACTACCATTCACCCCTTGGCACTTTCTGGCGAATCGAAACCGACAGCTGGAATTATTGCAGTCTCATCCGACATATTCCGCTGCAGTTTTTGAAGACTGGGCCCTGTTACGATAGACCTTAGACTTCAGACTCCCCACATAATGTAACTGCAAAGATCAGGTAACCTGGGCGGCCAGCTATTGCCCCTACCAGACCGACATCTCCTAACAACTTTGTTAGGCATGAAAATTGTGTAAGTGTGCTCCAAGGTTCCGCCAGCTGTATGGGCAGTGTAGGTCTTTGCCTCCTCCGTTAATGCAGCCACAAATGGTATCCACTCCTCTGGATCAGTTTTATTTGCACCACTTAACATGTTCTTAAATGTTAGCTTGTTCAGGGTGTCAGTACTTCCTTTTGAAGAAGACGTTTCTGTAAACGTTGAAACCGTCTGAAAGGGGTTTTAATAAACGTTCCATTTTACAACTGATTAGCTGTTTATTATTTCTGCAAGCAGATTTCGTCCTACGGTAACTGCTCCAGTCTAACACCAATTTTCAGAATTAGAAAACTGATTAATCAAAATACAACTGAACTAATGTGGACCGGGTAAAAACTAATATCAAGGCAGTTCACAACCTACTATGAAAAAAGTTTTGTTAAAGGGATCGCTTTGTTTATTTAGCAACAGATTTTTTTTTTACTTGTAAAAAATTTAAAGTCTTTTAAAGTGCGTCGTATGCAACGTGTGTTACCTATCTTCAGTCATCTGCTGCACGTGAAAGGCGGTAGGTCTAGTAAAACTGAAGTTCCTTGTTACGGCGTGAAGTCAAGCTCCGTCACGCCTGTCGGGGACGATAGAGAAGAGACGGCTGTGAGGAGACACCAGCCAATCGCACGCTGCCCGACCCATCTCCAAGACGACAACGCGACACCAGCGGCCCCTATGTGAAGAGGACATAAATGCCGTGACCGACTGGTGATGCTCCAGTTGAACAGCAGCTTCAAGAATAGGTGTCAGCTCTAGTTACTTCGCTTATACTCTTTAGTTACTTCGCTTATACTCTTTAGTTACTTCGCTTATACTCTTTAGTTACTTCGCTTATACTCTTTAGTTACTTCGCTTATACTCTTTATGTAGCACAGCCTTGGAATTGTTTATACTGAAGAAGATTACTTATTTTGTATGTTGCCCTCTGCCTGCGACACATCTGTGTAATAGAAAAAGTTAGGTATGGTCTCTCTTCTTTTTATAATAAAACTCATTAATACGATTTGTTTGAGTGTTCGTCTAGCGAACCTAATAAGAAGGCTTCCTGCACACCACATATTTGACGACGAGCATAATATTCCTGATTTGCTTCTAAAATATCTTTCTCCGATTAGAAATATTGTTATGATCTTCTTGTTGGAAATCACTATCAATTTGCTGGGGTAAGTACTATGCTACACACACTGTTAGTAAGTATTGTTAGTTCAGTGAAATCTCGTTGTCCCAGGGTCGGCGAATACTAAGAGGAGCCTAGTGTCACTGGGAAGGCCAGCGAATATTTAGCCTCTAACAAAAATGGTTCCGAATGGCGTGACATATCATCACGTTTGTCATAAAGACTTTCAACCACCCCGTATATGGTGAGCCACCTACAAACGCTTTTTGATACTGGTGGAGAAGGCATCTTATAAGGTAGACACTGCTATTTCTTCGTAAGTTGTGACTAACGTATTGCAGAGTCTGTGACCGACGTGAAATAGAACAACACGACTGCCAAAATTGTGAAAGAGTGTGAATCTGAGGTAATTGCGCCGCTGGCTTCAGTTGTGGAAAGTATACGGCATAACGGCCTGCTAACGATGCATAGCTGTTGCGGCTTGTTGCAGAATTTATAGGCTGCTGAGAAATTAAGCACCAGTCTATTTAACGACGCCGTCCGCTTATTCTTTACCAAAAATTATTCTGTCATGCCCATGTAATTACTATAAATCTTTATGTTGGCTGTATCGAGTTATTTTCGGTATCTTCTCGACACAGATCCCGGAAAGAACTGAAGAACGACTTCAAGGTGCAGAAGAGTACAAAATTTTGAATCATGTTTAGGAACTCTGTGCACAGCACTAGTAATAAGAGCGAACCTGAGCGTTGCAGTTTTCCAACAATAATTTACAAAGTTATTCACACCACGCGATAGGTGAAATTGTTGAATTATTCATAGATCGGATAAAAAATACTGAAGTGAGGAGTGAACTGGATGTCAGAATCATATTTCAGAAGATAGAGAAGTCTAGAAAGAAATGGTATGAATGCGTCGAAAGGATGCAAGAAGAACGAAAGGGGAAAAGGAATGTTGAACGTTCTGAGAAGGGATGGGTAGATCAGCTGCAATCTGCTTGTAGCTAGAACAGGCAGCGATGCCTAAACCAAACCTGGGTAGGATAATGTTAATGACTTTGGGATCTATAATGGTGGCATACGCCTCTGTACAGGGGTGACAGTCACAGATGGGATGAAACTGTGAAATTGGGATGACAGTTAATGCCATCAAATGTCAATGGCACGGTCACAACTAACTATAGTTTGTTTACATGTCTAATACAGACAAGACATTTGAAAATATTCTTTCAGGTAGGTAGCCTGCTTTTGTAGCTACTTAAGAATATTAACAGCTGATTTTATTTACTTCAACAGGATTCAGTTTGATAAAGGCTGCACTGCCAACAAATATACGTCATTGCTTTGGTGAAAGTTGTTGTGTTCATGTTTGTTTTTTCAGTTCAAATATTAACATGAAGCAACTTGTGTACCAATGTAATAGAAACAATAGACGGTCAAAAATACCTCATTTATTTTCTAGTACTCTACAAGCTGCATGACAATGACCATTTAGAAACTGGTAGAAAGAACTCAGTGGCTTTATAAGGAACTCTTTGAGCTACAAAAATTGTTTTTTCAATTACTTATTTTGTTTTGTTTTATTACGGTCGTGCAATACTACTCATAGGAAGTAATAAAAACAATTAAAAACAGACAAATGCCTTTGAAATGAAACGATGTTTCTAAAAATAGGAAATTAAATATAATAAAACCTTCAAAAAATTTGAAAATTATTTGATTTCCTGCATTGCATTCATATGTAAATATGAAAATATTATGACTAGAATAGTTTCAGTTTGTCAATCCAGCCATCCTCAGATCTGCAAATAAGCACAAAAAACGGAAAACCGTCTCAGAAAAACCTTTTTACAAAGTAAACTTCAAGCTTATAAAGTGTGAAGCGAACTCAAATAAAAAAGGTAATAAGCTACTGCTCACGATAAAATGTCAGCATGTAACGTATGGAATAAACCTCAACTATAAATGTCGTATGAACGTGAATCACTGGCAATTTTACAGCATTCACCACAGAAAAAAATAAAAATACTATGCTAATTTTAGAACCAGTTTGAACAAGATACGAATGTGCTACTAATAACAATATACTGCGATAACATGCACTTGTATAAGGGACAAGTTAAATAATAAATTTAGTGGTCACAGCAGCAACAAAAATCAGAATAGTTTCATACGTGTAGGAATAAACAAAAATACAATCGACGTGTAATTTTTTTCACAAAATATTTGTCCAATTTAAAATGTTTGAAATCTAAAAACCTGTCACTTCCACTAAAAATGTAATTATGTCATGTACGGTAAGAACATCATATAAAATATCATCTGAACTTTAGCAACATGCAGCTTTAAAGTGTTTCACAGAAGGAAAATATTTTAAACATGCCATGCTCATATTAGATGAAGGTTCAACAAAAACTACATGTACCAGTAAAAACTATATCACACAATAACTCGCACTTTATTATAGGGAAGTTCAGTGAAACTTATATTTTTGTTGTAACAGCACACTAAAAAGCAGACTGGCTCTACAGCACCCATATTCACTAAACGGCAAAACATGAAATCTAGAGTTAAAAACTGTGACAAAATGAAAGGAATCAGTATATCTTGCATAACAAAATCGTAGTTAAGCGTAAAATCTAAAAATAGGCCATCGTTAAATCTTGTAGCCTGACAACAGCAAAATAAATTTTTCGCTTCTCCAGTCGGACTAGCTTGACCGATAACTATTCAAAGCAATAACATATTACCTCTGCAATCTGCAACCACTCGCTCAGACGGAAGTGAAAGTAGGCAGCAGAGTCAGCAGATGGGGCGAAAGTACAAGCAGTTATATTGATCGACAAATAAAAGTAAAAATGGGTAACAAATTTACAGTTGTTTGTAGAAATGATTCTGCAATATTGCAATTATTTTGATAGAGATAACGCAGTATGGAAACAGAAGGACGAAAATCGAAACGTTATTAAATGCAGGCAAATTACAAGCAGAAAGTGAAACAGCAAAATGACCTGTTGCCACAACGTATACAAAATTTTAGTATCATTCCACTGCCAAATCATCGCATTACACAGGGAAATTATCAGCCATGGCGACAAGACAGCGGAAGCAGATGGAGCGCATCTTGAAGTGACGTAAATGCGACCCCGCTTGCCGTCGTAGGCATAAGCGCAGCTGGATGGTGGAAGACAGCAGCAGAAGCTCACAATCCTCTGGACGGAAATATTGTGTGGCCTACGTAGAGTGTAACTTGCCAAAAAATCTATAGCAATTCGTGGAAAACAGTGAAAGAATAATGCTGGTTTAACTCTTCTTGGTCATTTAATACACGTTCATGGGCCGTCTTCACACAAATCATCATTCCTTCAGGCACGTTTTGCGATACCTCCAAGTCGTGTTCAGTATCCTGCACCATGCGTCTCTCCGTATTTATGTGCACACGAAAAGCTGTTATACGTTAGCGGAGAAGTATGTTCCCTAAAGAAGCGCCCCGTCCAACCGATACATTAGTGGTCGCGTTCATACCAAGTGATCTTGTAAACACCCAACCTAAATTTATCACGTTTTCGGTCCATTCGATATCGTAAACGAATTTTTTGTATGAAAACCAATCCTAATGTCAGTATTATTATAAAACGTTCTCGATTTTTTGCAGTAACTGACCGTTGAAGGCCACAGCTCTAAATTTAATTTTTGTTTTATGGTTGCTATTATTGTTAGTCGCAGTCTTATAATTATGATAAGCTATTCTCTGTTATTTTGTTATTCCACCTGATATTTAATTACCATTGGTGAAAGCTATTAGGTTAAGGATGCCAACTTCTTTATGTAGTTGAATGTGCTGTATGGCAGAGACAGTAGTCAACGAACCATTGAATGGAAGATAGCTCGTTAAAGCGGTTCTTTCTAGGAAAAATGGACATTAATGGTTACACCCGTCCGTTTTGGCTTCCTATATACACCAAATATGTGCTTGCCATTTCTATAGTGATTGTAAAGCGTAAGACGTTTATTGAACAACTCTGTTCTGTTTCCAAAGTGAGAGTGATTGTAGGATGTAGTACACTCAATAGCGATGCGAAATAGCCTGTATGAAATGTGAAGACGATCAATGATCGAAACCAGTTGTGAATAAATATACTGTATTATAAGGCAGCACAGTGTTTACCCAGCATTTCTCCAACTATATCGATGCTATTCACAGTCGCCTGAAAAAATATTTGATGTAAAGTTAAGTTGGCCACATTAGTTATAAATAAAATTATGATATCATACACGAGTATGTACCATTTCTACTATACTGTTTTCTCTTTTAAGGCGTCCTATTTTTGAAAGATTTTATTTTCTGCGTTGTTAATCAAAATTTCCACCAAGGTGTTACATAGACTGTTGCCCATTGCCATCCTGTCTTGCTGACGATTAATTTTACAGTTTAATTCAAAATAATTATATGATAATGACAAGTAAAGCAATTCAGTTCAAACAATAACTTCACGGGTCTAAGGTTTTTGTGCAACAGTTAGTTGTCCGCAGCAACAGGCAGATATTCGGAGCATTCGTATATAAACTGTCATTGATCAATGATGCTAATTTAATGTTAATCGGTTTTTTAATGTATGCTCAAAAATTAGCAAGGTTTTTTTATGGTACAGGATTTCAGTAAAACTGAAGCCTCTTTCACCTTCTTGGTCAGTACTTCCTTAAGCTCATAGGTGGAGGATATCATATTATTACCAAAAGGTCTAATAGGTTTTTCTTTCTTCTGAACCTTAACCTATGACTGTAAGTGAGGAATATCACGATTCATCATTTTGATTGATCTCTTTTCAGCATTTGTAAATAGGAAACGGCATAACTGATTTTGTTTTAAGATTATCATGAAACGTGTCAGTAGGTCCCTTTTCCATCTCGATGATATCATTGGAATTAAAAACTGGTTCTGCTTTGCTAGTGTAGTCATCATTGGAAACAATGAATGTGACACTACCTTTGCCTGCCGGTGCGATTATAGCATTTTCTGTCGCAAGCTTGTCATTGAGGTTACTTAATGTTACAACGTTTCTATTAGAATACACATTAGATATAGGCTGTGTAGCAAGACATTTCTTAGTTTCTATGGAAACATTTGTAACGTTAAACGTATTAATTTTATTTACATCCATCGTCAGTTTTGTCTCAGCATTTATGTCTTTTATTTTATTGAAATTCAAACCCCTATCTGGAAATTCCGGTTCATCTTTTGGTAAGGTAATATGGGTCAAATCAACTACTCACTGGCGAAACTAATGTATTTTCTGGGCGTCTTATTCGTTAAATGTATTATGTTCCATCCACAAATTGGCAATCTTTATCTCGTGCCTATCGAGTAAGTGTAAGCTATTCAGTGACATGCGAAAGTGAAGTATGAGATTACATAGATTACATATGTTAGAGGAATACTTGACACACTTTTGAAACTACTCACAGCATTTTAAATCATGTACAGGAAATGAGGCGGCACAGTCTACACCTGGGGCGGTCAAGATCGCGGCTCGCTGGTCGAGCCCTGGCACGAGTACTTTAGGGCTGAACTTCGCTACACGTTTCGGCCACCATCACGACACCCAGTCTGGGTGGGAGGAGGGTGGATAGTGGGAAACTGCGCACATGTGAGATTTAAATGGCAGAGCAGTCGCACTGCATACAAATTGATTTTATACGTCACATTTCTCAACGGCATAGATCGCAGACAAAACAAATTTTCAGTAATATTTAATTGTTTTTGATGCGCTGAAGACACAATTTTTATCTGGCACAGACTGTCGGTATATGTACAGATGTAGAAAATTTCACAGGTTTTCGCACTCAGGTTACCACATAATAGTTACATATTTAGTCCCATAATCCTGAAACGGTCATTCGCACACATATGCCGAGCGAATATTGTAGCACTACTGCAACCTCGTTATGGAAACGTGGAAAATCTACCTGAGGAAAGAAATTTACACAGACTGGATAGTTTTAGTGTAAAAGTCCTTATCATTAAAACAGAAGATACCTTGCTGGTCAGTCAGCTAGATCTGCACATACACAGGGCTACTTCCAATTAAAATGGCCAATGTTCTTGAAAGCAGATGTTGGGTTGAGAGTGTCCTCAAAACATTTAGGAAATTATCTTTGTAATTCTTTTAGGCCACAATGTATTCTTCAAACTTCACATACTCTTGGACGGCAGTGAACTTGGAGAACTGCGAAAATGTGTTCCTTTTGTAACGCAGTTTTCTATTTAAATGCATCACCATAAAATCAGAAAGCACTTGTTCCTCACCTTGCAGAATCTTACTGTAGGCAGTGTGTAGTTAAGTCCACATAAAATTCAGGGTATGCAATACATTTCGGATGTTCTACTTTTCGTTCCTGCACTCTGTTTTCCTTCCAGAATTCAACAATAGCTAGTTTTAAATGGAAAATTTGTTCCAAGCTTTCCCCTTGACTTAACAAATGAACTTTGCAGAAATACATAAAGTTTGCATACTCTTTGCTCAGTTCCATCGAAAACAGTAGCGGCTGGCAGTGGAATAATGCGTGCAACTTCATAAGTTTTACTATTCATACAACAATGTCTTCAAGTGCCGCATTCCTGCAAATTTAGCACAAAGTGCTTCTTGATATGCTGATCAATGAATCAAATCTTTCGATCGGTGTAATTCTCTGCTGTTTCATTGTCAATTAAACCTCTAAATACTTTGAACACGGTATTGTCATATCGTGTCCTAGCAAATCTGCAGTATCCGTTCCTTATGCGAGTGCATAATGTATACTGAGAATTCTCATCCCTCTGTTCAGTTATTACCATTCATTTCTAAGGGCTTGAGACGATAAGTCCTACATATCACGAACAATTAGAAAGTGGTAAAAAGCTCTGACACCACGATTCCGCCGAGCTGAAGAGAGTTGTCGCGACCGAAACATACCACACCTCAATAATAAATTGAAGGTGCCGCAGTGCCGTGTACTTCCGGGAAGGGCCGAGCAAAGCACCCGTGGCCCGCACACTCGGCACGCATGAAGTTTTGCAAGTCGTGGCCAGACCTGGTATACATAATCCACAAGGCAAATATCCTCCAGCACTCTTGAAAATTCTAAGATTATGCATTAAACACAGAATTTCGAGTTCTCAAACGGCACCTCATTTTCAGTACATGATTTCGATAATCTATAAAAGGTGCGTGAAAAGTACGTTTCACTTGTTTTATTTCTTATTTTAGACCAATAATTTCACAGAAAAATTGAATGCTTTTTAAATTTTTGTTTTATTTCATAGTTTTTGTTATTGACCGTTAAATTTTTTACGTGCAAAATACCTAGACCCTGTACAGGTAAACTCTTTGGCACTTCGCTTACATTGCTACCAGTATCTGTTCGTAAGGTATTTCAGTTTTACCTAAAATCAAGGAATTGAGTTTTTGTTAAATGCCCCGTTACTTTCAAGCAGTCAAATCTCTTTTTGCAATACTAGACCCCACCACGGTCAATTTTATCCCCATTTGGTCAATTCCCACTGTTCGGTTGGTTATAAAAAATCCAATAAAAATGCAGTCTGTAATATCTGTGGAGTCTTGTTTTCGCTCCGCTCAAAAATTAGACTAAAAGTATGTGCGTGTTGTGCTTTCTGTCTGTTTGATAGGAAGATAACGGAGCACGGACCATTAAATATTGAAGTCGCGCATACGTAACTCGTCCGTGCTCCTTCGCTACTGGCTGTGGCTAGATGACGGTCTCTGGGACGCAGGAGCTATTACCTCGTTTTTCCTTCCGTTATCGCTTTCAGATGCTGCGAAATCTCCCTCCTATCGGATGTATGTCTTACACGCGAGGTGTCGCATTCTTATCTGCTCTACGCTGTCCCCATTTAACTGAATTCTTACCGCTCCATAACTACGGACTGATAGCATAGTTTCTTTCGTTTTTTCTTTTTAAATTATCGCAGGGCTGATTTTGTCATAACTAAATTACAGTGGAATATTGTAAAACTTTGTAGGCCCATAGTACTACACTGGCCATCTTGAGCTTGTAACTAAGTGAATCTTTGTACCTTGTTCGTTAAGTAAATGATTCAATTCTGTTTCACCGCCTAGTGTTCTGGTCGACGACAGTCGGAACGATACCGACGGTTCTGACAGGAAGCACGAAAACAGCACCTTGTTGCGGAAAATTAGACAGGGACTGAGCGATGTGCAGCTGCTTTAACACACTGGACTCATATTTTAGGGGAGAGTGGTTCGAAGCACCATCCGGCCATCCATATTTATATTTTCTCTGCTTTCCCTAAAGCGGTTAATGAAACTGGATAGTTTCTTTGAAGGACTCAGCAGATTTCAATACTCATGCTTCCGCAATCCCAGATCGTGCTGCATCTCTAACAACCACATCACGGACGGGACGAAAAAATCCTTTCTTCCTCTAGGTTACTCTGTAATTCTTTCGCAAGACATCAAGTTGTTGTTTATCAGTCCTCAAGATAATATTCTGGCATAAATTTCGAATTTAACATTTTAGACAGTTTCAGCTGCGATCGGTTTACTTACTTCAATTCAGCACAAGCACAACAAAATTACTTCAGGCGGGAGTTCATGTAACTGACCGAAATTGCCAGTTTCCATTTTTTTTTGTTAGCAGAAATATGGAGAATAAATTTCCAAAGTTTCAGTGATGAAATCGCATCGAGAATACCTGAAAAATAAATGCGTGACGCCACCTTCCTGCCGCCCACACTTTTTGAGCAGCCTTTCAATATTAGCTCGGTGAACAACGATTCGATGGATTACTTTTAGGTAAACTTACACGGGATGTGTCTCAAAGGCTTCAATATAAACTCTTTGGTTTTACAGGTCAACTGTGACTCTTTTCCGTACATACAAAGAATAACAAACCACCTACTTTGTTTATGAAGAAGCAGTTCATGTTTTTCCTTGCACTACTGATGGAAGTTTACGCAAGTCTTCGATTGTGTCATCATTCAGTAATTCCTCGGTCTTATATTTCGTGGGGGCAACGTAAGGAGGATGAAGGTATTATGGAGAACGGGGTTTAAGACCGAAAATTTCACTCAAGACATCTTGAGAAGAACTGAATCATAGAGTCTCTCTGTAGCTGAAAAGTCGGTTGAAGACCTGGCAAAGGAAATAAGGGTGAAAATAAGAAACCAGAAGAGAAGTCTTCAAGAAAACAGGACCCTGAGTACGAATTTGGAGTTATCTGAAGAGGTGACATAATTAAAAAAAAAACGTTAGGCTGAACTTGAACTTGGATTTCCTGAAAATATTTTTTTGTAAGGGTTATGTACCTTTTTCCCAGAATCTATGGAGGCTAAAATTACGATGTTTCGTACCCTTATTTCTATAAACCCAATAAATATGGTCTCGCAGTAAATTTTGAAATTGTAACTGTAAGTCCAGATATGGGGTAAAGGGCGGGAATTTTACATGAATTATACATTACACTTACGGAATTATAATTGAACATTATTAAAATTCTTCTTACCGATATATTGAAGAAACCTCCTGCTGTATAATCAAAATTGTGTATTTGGTGCATCTTTTAAATAGTGTGTGTTTTTCATGAACGTCCCCCCTTTACGGAAGGAGCGAACACTTAAATAGAAACACAGAAGTAATCAGAAAAAAAGTGCATAAATAACTGCCTGTATCAGCTGTGTAAAGTGCTTAAACAAACCAGCCAAAGGAATCGAACATCGAATTCAAAAATTAATTACATAAAACGTTCACAAAACTAATTAAAAATGGAAACTCATGAAATTAAACAACTGCAGCACTGCGCTCAACGAATGATTCTAGTTGCGGAAGCAACCTGCTATTGGCCCTCACTGACCGCCAACACCGGCCTTCCGAGACCAGCTTTACACAACAGTTTACAACAATATGCACAGGTATATCTACAACACACATAAAGTTACAAAGAATATTGGGTGTTATCATAGATCAGAAATGGGGCTTCGCCCAACATATCGAAGCTGTAACCCAAAGGTCGTTAGAGGCCTTGAATAACCTTAACATGATTGGACACAGGAGATTTCACCTCCCCCCAGGGCGGATTAGACTTTATCACAACACCATTCTGGCCTCCATCGTGGGGTACAAGTCGGGTGTCTGGGCACACAGGCTCACGAGGGTCGTGCCAGCCGTGGCTGTGAGGAGGGTGCAGCGCAGTATGTTTTACGCTCGATCGGTGCTTACAGAACATCTCCTGGTGGTGGTGGTGGTGGTGGTGGGGGGGGGGGGGGGGGGGAACTATGTCCCTTCTACATTAAAAACAGGTAACAAGCAGCCTGGTATTGGGTTAAAAGAGGGGAATTTTAAAAAGCTGAATGCATTCTGGGGGAGTGGGTGGGGGACAAATTTGCATCTAGAAGGAGAGGAGAAGAAGTGTTCCAGGAATTCTGGGACAGAGAAGAGACCGGAAGGAGGACATACCAGCTGCTGCCAAATACTAAGGAACGACTTCAACTCTCGCACTTCAAACCGAGCAAGGGTTTGCTGCACTTCCTTATGGGTCATGGGCCGTACCTGGCATATCTTAGCCGGTTCGGAATCAGGGCCAACCCCTCGTGTGACTGTGGTGCTGAAATTGGCACTCCGGACCACGTGATATACGAGTGTTCCATTTTCGATGACGTAGCCAGCGATCTAAGACGCCAATTACTCAATAAAGACACATACCGTCTGATTAGGGACCCAACCACATTCAAGATCATCGACAGTCTTGCCAGTGAGGTATCGGCAAAGGTCCTGCAAGAATATCGTAGGGACAACCTATGAATCGTGATCAAAACACGACATACCCGCACCTACCCCATTCTGCCGGGTCGTGGACTGGCCGATCACCGTGAAGGTCGGAATCCGCCACGTCTTGGAGTAGGGGGAAGATGCAAAAAAATCCCGGATTTTACTTAATGCACACCGACAATGACTCACAGTAGGTAGGTAGTATTTTTTAAGTAGACTGTAGATTTTGGGCACCCATTAACAGCACCTGCAGTGATTTCCAGGTTACGGCCAGCCCAGTGCCAGGGGCACGTCCACTGGGGTTAGCTCGGTGGGCACGGCCAAAAGTTGTACGTTTATAGATCAAATGGCACATCTGCAATGCTGGTGAATTAGCTTGTTAGAACAGTAGGCGAGATGAAGTAGAAAGTAGAATGTAGATTTACCCATAGGAAAGAAATGCTCTCACATCCTGTAGCAAATAAGAAGGTAGAAAACTTGTAATTATAATAATGCTGCTAAAGTTTATGACTGTACTGTAGTAATTAAGACCCTTAAAGTATAAGGTAGTGAGTCATTATGTATGAATATCAATGGTTGAATAAAAAATTTAAAAAAAACGAAAAAAAGAATATTTCAATAAGCAACTGAGTTACTATTAAAACCATTTGAAAGAAAACGCTCCAGAGCTTTGGACTATATATAACTTTTAACGAACAAATGGATAAACGATTAAGAAAAGATGCAGACACTCGAACAACACGGGACTGACGTAGTGGAACATGCATTGATAATATGAAAACGTGGTGTGTAATCTAATATATAAGCCATATAGGTTATGGCACGAGTTGTAACCTTTTATACCATCGCCTGACGATGTACTTAATGCATCTTTTAGGACGGATAATGAACAGGCACTGGCCACATCTACATTTTAATAATAAAACGCGCAAGAAAAGAATCACTGACTGCTGCGCTCTATCATTTGAAAGTCGGATCACATTTGTTGAGTACACCCACGTTCCTAATGGAATGTAGCCTAATAGATAATTATCATCACTTGAAGGTGATAAAATGCATAGATTGCGCAAACAAGAGATTAACCCCAACTTTAAAAAATCTATAAAATATTTCAAAATTTCAAGCAAGCCGGCAAGTACAGTAATTAAAATCTACGGCTGAGATCTAAAATTTCAAATAACTGCACTGACTGCCTGCTTGTGATCAGTTTGGGAAAAGAGCAGCTAACATAGTTGGGAATAAAATGATCCATATTATGTTTTAAATTAACAACAGATGAATAATTATGCGTGGCAGTTTGCACTGTTACTTTATGATTTCAAAAGCAACAACATTTTTTCTCAATATCAGTAACTCTGCACACGTAGCACAACAACGCACCATAAAATCACCCGGGAGCTACACCTTAACAGCTGATTACAGTCAAAGCGCGAATTCAAGGAAAAGCACCACGGTGAAGGCAAGAAGTCATTTACATGCAAGTTGGTCGATGCTCAGGCTTTTCAAAATACAGCGCTGCAGAGCCTAAACAAATAGGTTCTATGAAGCAATTATCCATCCTCTGTAAGTGCTCGATAACCGTGAAGACGTGAATGAGCTGACGCCTACATTTATCTATACGGAATCCACCAAACTTCTTTCACTTTGGACAGTGAAAGCCACAGCACACCGCTCCTATAACGGCCGGCCCCACCTACAGTTCAGTGTGGCAACGGATACACAGCACAGGCCCCCCACCAAAACCGACCTGGTATGACTTCGCGAACGCAAAACGAGAGCACCAGGATTGGCTTCATTTCCGTGAAGCTGGAAACCAAACTGCGCAGTCAAACTACCTCCGCGGGTCAACTTCAACTCTCAATGGCACGATTCGCCCGTCTCCCAGAAGGGAGAGAGTCCATGAGGTGGATCCAAATCTTTGGGATTGACGGTCGAGCGGCTCAAAGTCTATTAATGAGCAGTGCAGTTCCTTATTCATTTGTTTTATTACAAACCACTTTTTCTTACACTTGGTTATTCGATTGTTCATTCAGCCCCTGATTTGTGATCTTAATAGTTTTAATAAAAATTCACTGTGACGCTACATTTACTTGCCATGATTGATTTCAGTTTGTATTATGTTGTCTGTGTAGATCACACTATGTCGTGTCGAAACGTTCGTAGCCTACATTTACAGCCGCAGCTAGAATCGAACCCGGAACCTTTAGCTACGGATGAAAGGAAGATTTCGGTTCAACATTTCGACGATGGCGAAGTATTCATAAACGAAGCTCAAGCTCGGCATGGGGAACGAAGGAGGAGGAAGTCGGTCGTGTCTATTTCAATGATACTCGACTGGTATTTCCGGTGAGCAAACGGATGTCGTAAATCTGGAAGGTTGGAAGAAAATTTGGGCAGTCGCGCAACCGCATGTCCGCTTGTATGAAAGGACATTGCCCAAATGGCACTCAGGCCGGCACACATTTTCTGTAAACATACATTAGTTCATAAACTTCTTGGAAGTCATAGGGTGTGTGTGTTCTCGTATTATGACGTTCTTAGATAATACAAATCTCCTTCATCATAACCAACATGGATTCCGCAAACAGAGATCATGTGAAACTCAGCTCGCCCTATTTGCCCAAGAAATTCACAGTGCCGTAGACACTGGCGAGCAGATTGATGCCGTATTTCTGGACTTCAGGAAGGCATTTGATACGGTTCAGCACTTACGTTTAGTGAAAAAAATACGAGCTTACGGAATATCGGACCAGGTTTGTGATTGGATTCAGGATTTCCTAGAAGAAAGAACACATGTCATTCTTAACGGTTCAAAATCTGCAGATGTAGAGGTAATTTCGGGAGTACCGCAGGGAAGCGTGATAGGACCTTTATTGTTTACAATATACATAAATGACTTAGTTGACAACATCGGTAGCTCCGTGAGGCTATTTGCAGATGACACGGTTGTCTACAAGAAAGTAGCAACATCAGAAGACTCGTACGTACTCCAGGAGGACCTGCAGAGGATTAATGCATGGTGCGACAGCTGGCAGCTTTCCCTAAACGTAGATAAATGTAATATAATGCGCATAAATAGGGGCAGAAATCCATTCCAGTACGATTATGCCATAGGTGGTAAATCATTGGAAGCGGTAACGACCGTAAAATACTTAGGAGTTACTATCCGGAGCGATCTGAAGTGGAATGATCACATAAAACAAATAGTGGGAAAAGCAGGCGCCAGGTTGAGATTCATAGGAAGAATTCTAAGAAAATGTGACTCATCGACGAAAGAAGTAGCTTACAAAACGCTTGTTCGTCCGATTCTTGAGTATTGGTCATCAGTATGGGACCCTTACCAGGTTGGATTAATAGAAGAGATAGACATGATCCAGCGAAAAGCAGCGCGATTCGTCATGGGGACATTTAGTCAGCGCGAGAGCGTTACGGAGATGCTGAACAAGCTCCAGTGCCGGACACTTCAAGAAAGGCGTTACGCAATACGGAGAGGTTTATTATCGAAATTACGAGAGAGCACATTCCGGGAAGAGATGGGCAACATATTACTACCGCCCACATATATCTCGCGTAATGATCACAACGAAAAGATCCGAGAAATTAGAGCAAATACGGAGACTTACAAGCAGTCGTTCTTCCCACGCACAATTCGTGAATGGAACAGGGAAGGGGGGGGATCAGATAGTGGTACAATAAGTACCCTCCGCCACACACCGTAAGGTGGCTCGCGGAGTATAGATGTAGATGTAGATGTAGATGTAGATAGACAAGTGAAGTGATTATGAAGAATTGCAGAAAAATGTCAGTCACAGTTGACGGACAGGAATCTAAATTCTGTCCCTCTGGGCTACAGGGCAAACATCTAATCAGCTGTTGTTCTCCAATTCTTTAAAAGCTCTGCTCGATTGAAAAACAGTGCAGCTATCTTCTCTGTATAAAAAGCATAAAAAATTGATGCACAGAGATATACTAATTGCGTTGGCAATTGTGTATATTTTAAGATACTAGTGCCAAGTCTAAACGCAAAAACTGTGACATTCTTAGAGAAAAAGTTGCCTTTGTCGAAGAATCAGCAGAGGTTCAGGAAAAGACACTCGTTTGAAATACAGTTTGTTTTACGTACATCTTGATGTAGTCACGGGTAATAGTTCATCCATTCTCTGAATAAACATTATTCTAACCAAATCTCAATTGAGTTGCCTACATCGTTTATGGGTCGTTAATATACCTCCCGATGTTATTATTACTGTTGTTATATGTTATATTAATTTTGAGTATTTCATACAATTTCGCAAAGTTGCCATCAGCCAGACAATTTAACCAAAGGGTCACAAGTGTCTAATTTAGGTCGTGTAAAGCGACACATGCGGTCAACCCCTAGACGAGTTCGAGCCAAGACATTTCGACAAAGAGGAATCTTATGTGAGCCTGAACATCTTAGCTCACAATGTGATGAGTTTACAAGACGATAAATAACAGAATCATCTGCAAACGGCTCAGACGGCTGCTCAGATTCTCTTCTAAAACATTTACACCAAAGAGCCAAAGAAACTGGTACACCTCTCTAATATCTTGTTGAGACCCCGTTTTCGTTTGCTTCGGAAACTAAACCGATTTTATGACATATTACAAGTTCCTAATCAAGGGTGAATTACTTAATTTCACCTGAGCCTCCGGTAGTTACTTTTTTGAATCTCTGCGTATTAATTTAATTTATTAGAGACAGTTCCTGCGTTTTCGTTAGCGTCTGCAGTAGAGTTCCGCAGCACGTGCCGATAGTCCGATTGTCTCGGTATTTTAATTTTCCACGGGCTTCAGTATGGACAGGGACTGCTATTTTTGTTTGCTGAAGCGAACCGAGTTGGTGACACTTCGCTCTCAGCTTCAGGCTGTGATGGCTTTGCTTAGACAGCTTGAGGCTGCAGTGGAGAGGCACCACGGTTGTGGGCCGGCCGTGGGAAACCAACGGACGTCCAGCACGTCAGAGTACCTCGATCGGTTCTTACCGGTGGCCAGCCCAGTTACTGCTCGTACTGAGGTTGAACCCTCACCTCTTTTCGAGTGTGAGGTCACCCCAGGGCGTAGCAGGCGGCGAAAAACATCCCAGGCAGCCGAACGTAAGGCCTCCTAGGTTTGTCTGACAAACAGGTTCCAGGTGTTGCCTGTGGTTGAGACAATCGCTGAGCCAGATGCTGTCGCCTGTACTGTTTCAGAGGAAACCTCTTAGCCTGCAAGATACGGACAGTCACGGAGGATGGGATAATTCATAGTTGGGAGCTCCAACGTTAGGCGCGTTATGGGGCTCGTTAGGGACATGGCGGCCCAGAAGGGAAAGAAAACCAGTGTGCACTGCGTGTGCATACCGGATGAAGTCATTTCAGATGTGGACGGGTCCTCCCGGATGCCATGAAGAGCACAGGGTGCAGCCAACTGCAGGTGGTTGCTCACGCCGGTGCCAATGATGTCTGTAACTTAGAATCAGAAGAGATTCTCTCTGGTTTCGAGCAGCTAACAGATGTGGTAAAGGCTGCCAATCTTACTTGAAGATGAAAGCAGAGCTCACCATTTGCAGCATAGTCAACAGGATCAATTACGGACCTCTGGTACAGAGCCGAGTGGAGGGGATGAATCGGAGGCTCAGACGGTTCAGAGACCGTCTAGGCTGCAGATTCCTCGACTTGCGTTTAGGGTGGTTGGGTTTCGGTTCCCGCTGAATGGGTCAGGTGTCCACTATACGCAGGCGGTGGCTACACGGGTAGCACGGGCTGTGTGGCGTGGACTGGGCTGTTTTTTAAGTTAGAGGCTCTCGGGAAAACACAACAAGGGCTTCAGTCACAAAGGGTGCAGGCCGAACATTGGATGGACGTAGATACAGGAACGATCGCTGTAACAGTTGTAAATTGTCGTATCTCTGTTGGGAAAGTACCACAGCTCCAAGCGCTAATAGGAAGCACTGATGCTGCAATATTTACAGGCAATGAAAGATGGCTAAACCCGGATATAAGCTCAGCCAAAATTTTTCCAAAGAACCTAATGGTGTTCCGAAAGGATAGCCTAAACACGTTTGGCAGTAGCGTGTGTCTTGCTGTTACTAGTAGTTTGTTTTGCCACGAAATTGAAGTAGATACTTCCTGTGAGTTAGTGCGTTCAGAGGTCATTGTTGAAACCAGAATAAAATAATAATTGGATCCTTGTACCGACCTCCCAATTCAGATGATACAGTTGCTGAAAGGTTCAAAGAAATCTTGAGTCTGACTGCAACACGTACGCGACTCATACGATGGTGACTTAAATTTGCTCTCGATATGTCGGGGAAATACTTGTTTAATTCTGGAGGTATGCATAAATCATCATCCGAAATTGTGCGAAACGCATTGTCTGAAAATTATTTCGAGCAGTTAGTTATGAACCCACACGAATAGTACACGGTTTTGAAAACACACTTGACCTCTTAGCAACAAATAATCCTGAGTTAATAACGAGCATCAAAACCGATAGAGGGATTAGTGAACACAGGGTTGTCGCAGCGAGACTAAATATTGCAATCCTCAAATCCTCCAAAAATAAGAGAAAAATATACCTATTCAATAAAGCAGATAAAAATTCATTTGACTTCTTCCTGAGAATCAAACTCCGCTCACTCCAAATTAATAATTTAAGTTTAGACAAGATGTGGCTTGAATTCAAAGTAATAGTTTCGGCAGCAATTGAGAGATTCATACCAAATAAATTAACAAACGACGGAGCTGATCCTCCTTGGTACACTAAACAGGTCAGAATACTATTGCAGAAACAACGAAATTAACATGCCAAATTTAAACAGATGTAAAATCTCCAAGATTGGTAATATTTTACAGAAGCTCAAAATTTAGCGCGGACTTCAATGCAAGATGCTTATAACAGTTTCCACAACGAAACTTTGGCTCGAAACCTGGCAGAAAATCTAAAAAGATTCTGGTCGTATGTGAAGTACGTTGGCGGTAAGAAACAATCAATGACTTCTCTGCGCTATAACAATGGAGATACTATCGAAATCAGAGCGGCATAAGCCGAGTTACTAAACACAGCATTCCGACATGCCTTCACAAAAGAAGACGATGTAAATATTCCAGAATTAGAATCAAGAACTGCTGCCAACATGAGTAACGTAGAAGTAAATATCGTCGGAGTAGTGAAGCAACTTGAATCACTTAATAAAATCAAGTCTTCTGGTCCAGACTGTATACCAATTATGTTGTTTTCAGAGTATGCTGATGCATTATCTCTATACTTGACAAATATATACAACCGTTCGCTCGACGGAATATCCGTATCCAAAGACGGGAAAGTTGCACAGGTCACACAAATATTCCAGGAAGGTAGTAAGACTAATCGATTTAATTGCAGACCTAGATCGCTAACGTCGATGTTCAGCAGGATTTTGGAACGTATATTGTGTTCGAAAATTATGAATTACCTCGAAGAAAACGGTCTATTGACATGCTGTCAGCATGGGTTTAGAAATCATTGTTCTCGTGAAACATAAAGAGCTCTTTATTTGCATGAAGTTTTGAGCGCTATTGGCAACGTATTTCAGATCGATTCCGTATTTCTGGATTTCCGGAAGGCTTTCGTAGTAACTAGTTAAAATGGCTCTGAGCACTATGCGACTTAACTTCTGAGGTCATCAGTCGCCTAGAACTTAGAACTAATGAAACCTAACTAATCTAAGGACATCACACACAACCATACCCGACACGGGATTTGAAACTGCGACCGCAGCGATCGCTCGGCTACAGACGTAGCGCCTGGACCCGCACGGCCACTCCGGCCGGCTTCGTAGTAACTGACGGAAAGTCATCGAGTAAAACAGAAGTGAATTCTGGCCTTTCCCAAAGTAGTGTTATAGGCCCTTTGCTGTTCCTAATCTATATAAACAATATGAGAGACAATCTGAGAAGCTGTCTTCGGTTTTTTACAGATGACGCTGTCATTTATCGACCAATAAAGTCATCAAAAGATCAAAAAAAATTGCAAAACGATTTAGAAAAGATACCTGAATAGTGCAAAAACTTTCAGTTGACCCTAAATAACCAAAAGTGAGAGGACATCCACATGAGTGCTCAAAGAAATTCGTTAAACTTCGGTTACACGATAAATCAGTCTAATCTAAAGGCCGTAAATTATACTAAATAGTTAAGAATTACAATTACGAACATCTTAAATTGGAAGGAACACACAGAAAATGTTGTGGTGAAGACTAACCAAAGATTGAGTTATATTGGCAGGACAGTTAGTCAAAGTAACAGACCTACTATGAAGACTGCCTACACTACTCTTGTTCGTTTTCCTTTAGAATACTGCTGCGAGGTGTGGGATCCTTACCAGATTGGACTGACGGAATACATCGAAAAAGTTCAAAGAAGGGCAGCACGGTTTCTATTATTGCGAAATATGCGAGAGAGTGCCACTGAAAGGATTTTGGCTGGACGTCATTAAAAGAAAGGCGGTTTCGTTGCGACGGAATCTTGTCATGAAATTCCAATCACCAACTTTCTCCTCCGAATGCCAAAATATTTTGTTGATACTGACCTACGTAGGTAGAAACGATCACCACGACAAAATAAGGGCAATCAGAGCTCGCGGAAACGTACAGGTGTTCGTTCTTTCGGCTCGCTGTACGAGATTGGAATAACAGATAATTGTGAACGTGGTTCGATGAACCCTCTGCCTGGCACTTAAATGTTATTTGCAGAGTATCTATGTAGATGTAGATGTACAACACGCAGAAGTTCAGCATCACGACGTGGCATGGGTTCGACTAATGTCTGAAGTAATGCTGTAGGGAATTGACACCATGAATCCCGCAAGGTTGTCCATAAATCCGTAAGAGTACGAGGGGGTGGAGATCCGTTCTGTACAGCAGTTTGCCAGCCATCACAGGTCCGCTCAATAATGTTCATGTCTGGGGAGTCTGGTGGCCAGCGGAAGTATTTAAACTAACAAGAGTGTTCCTGGAGCGATTCTGTAGAAATTCTGGACGTGTGGGGTGTAGCATTTTGCTGCTGGAATTGCCCAATGGACATGAATGGATGCATGTTATCAGACAGGATGATTACGTACGTGTCACGTGTCAGAGTCGTATAAAAACGTATCAGGGGTCGGCCGCTGTGGCTCTAGGCTCTAGGCTCTTTAGTCAGGACCGCGCTGCTGCTGCGGTCACAGGTTCGAATCCTGCCTCGGGCATGGATTTGTGTGATGTCCTTAGGATAGTTAGGTTCAAGTAGTTCTAAGTGTAGGGGACTGATGATGTCAGATGTTAAGTCCTGTAGCGCTCAGAGCTATCTGAACCATTTGAACTTATCAGGGGTCCCATATCACTCCAAATGCACACGCCTCATACCATTAAAGACCCTTCACCAGCTTGAACAGTTCCCTTCTGACATGCAGGGTCCATGGATTCATGAGGTTTTCACCATACCCGGACACTTCTGCCCGCTCTGTGCAATTTGAAACGAGACTCGTCCGTCCAGGCAACATGTTTCCAGTCATCAGCAGTCCAATGTCAGTGTGGACGGGCCCAGAGAAGGCGAAAAGTGTGTGTCTTGCAGTCATCAAGGCTACTCGAGTGGGTCTCCTGCTCCGAAGGTTGATATCGATGACATTTGGTTGAGTGGTTCGTATGCTTACACTTGTTGATGGCTCAGCCTTGAAATCTGCAGCAATTTGCGGAAGTGTTGCACTTATGTCACTTGAACAATTCTCTTCTGTCGTCGTTGGTCCCGTTCTTGCAGGATCTTTTTCCAGTCGCAGCGATGTCGAAGATTTCATGTTTTACCAGATTCCTAATATTCACGTTCACTCGTGAAATGGTCGTGCGGGAAAATCCCTACTTCATCGCAACCTGGGTGATGCTGTATCCCATCGCTTGTGCGCCGACTGTAAGGATAAATCCAGACTCATTTACATCTTGATAACCTGCCATTGTAGCAGCAGTAACCGATCTGACAATTTCACCAGACACTTGTCTTATATAGGCGCTGCCGACCGAAGCACCGTATTCTTCCTGTTTATATATATATATATCTGGCTATACCAGTTTCACGGGGCTTCAGTGTATGCAGATTGGGAACAACACATTCCCTCTACGGCTCCATTGAGAGACAAAAGATATTACTTCTGTTTTACTTAATTACTTCCCGTCTGTTGTTACGAAATGTGTCCTTTCTGCCAGGAAATAACGGATCCAGTAAGACAACTGAGACTATACTCCATAGGCCCGCAACTTAATTAGAAGTCACTTGTGAAGGACGGTGTTAAAAGCGTTAGGGAAAACTAAACAAATAGATTCAGTGTGATATACTCTGTCGATAGCAATCGTTACTTTTTGATAATGGAGACTTACTCGAGTATCACAAGAACTATAGTTCCTGAATCGGTGTCGGCTATTTGTCAATAAATCCTTTTCTTCCAGGTGTTTCATAATGGCGGAATGCAGTATGAAAGTGTGACGAAGTTTCTTGGGGGCCTTAAGTGGGAACTTGGCAGCTAGCCGTTGTTTATCACGAAGGCCTGCTGGGGAAACTTAGAGAGCCAGAGTTTGAAGACGTGCCACAGTGTAGCCGCACAATAGTGTATCTCGTGAGGATCTAAGGGACCGTACATATAGCGCCGGCGCCATAGCGACACTGCCGGAGAGGAAAGGTATTTGGATCTCGCTGTCGGAGCACAGACCGCCTGAAATCGTGATGCGCTGAGCCTCGCGACCCCGCCCCGGCAGTCCATTACAAGTTGCGACGTGTTAGCGGAGTTGGGGTTAGACGGAGATTAGCTGCGCGCGCAGTATCCGTCCCGAGGAGTCCCAACCCCCACCTGCAACCCGCAAACCCCACTTCGTCCCACTAGTGGCTTATCCCGCACAGAGTGATCAGCTCTTGAATTGTCGAACACTGTAGCCGAGTATCAGGGGCGGACTCGTCAGCAACGACGTTCGCAGCCAGTGTCTGACTTGGATTGCGTGTGCTGATCCCTTGTCTACCTGCTTAACAGCTGCCGGGAAGTCTCAGGTAACGGGTCCTGGACTGTTTAGTGCATTTGTTGCAGTACTTCAGGGGAGCACCAAGAGATCAGTTTACGACTTCCTTGCCGTGCGTGGACTTACTCTAAGCTTTAAACGCCAATTACGGCCATATAAATATGGTCGTATCCGAATGTACTTCGGACCAAAATGCTATTCTGGTAGCTGGAACCCAAAGCTTTTGCGAATCACGCCTTTTCCGATCTTTTCGAGACATTTCCACAGTAAGTGTCATCTCCCATAATATATTTCTTTATGTCTAAGACTCGAAGCGATATACCAATTTTCATAAATTTAGCTTTTAGATTTTTTTTTAATGTAACGAAAACCTTTCTTAAAAATTTTCATGCCGTGTAGCCCTCCCTTAGGGGTTGAAAAACTCGGAAACACCTATTTTTTTTATTTCTAATCAAGAAGTCAAATACCGGTTGCCATTGATGTAGTCTTAAAAATCCTTTAGTATTTCATTAGTAATTATTTATTTTCTAAAACCTTTCACCCCTTATTGTGGCTCCTTAGTGGTTGAATTAAAAAAAAATGCTGAAACTCGTATTTTTGGCTTTCTGACTGAGAAATAAAATATCAACTTTCGTAGTTCTACCTTCAAAATTCTCTTAATAGTGACGTACTTTCAAAAAGCCTTTCGTCCCATATTTCACCCCCATAGGAGTGTAATTTCGGACAATCCCTTCTTAAGTGATGCCTACCCTATAAGATCCACAAACTACCCAAACTTCAGGTTTCTGTCCTTAGCAACTTCGGCTGTGAGATGACGAGTCAGTGAATCAATGTAACTCTATTTCACCCCCTTAGGGGTTGAATTTCCAAAAACAGTGAAACACGTTTCTTGTTTTTATTTTTCATTTCCAACTTAGAAGCCAAACCCCAGTTTCAAAGATTTAGCTTTAAAGTGATTTCAAAATGGAATATTGTCATGAAACGTTTCACCCCCTCTTCCTAAAAACAGTGACAAGCATCTCGAGTTTCCAAAATAAGCTTTCAGAAAAAAATATTTTCGAAAAAGTCTCATCCCGTATTTCACTCCCTTAAGGGTTCAGTTTCCAAAAACACTGTAACACGTATTTCATTATTTGCAAACGAGAAGTCACACACCAGTATTCATAGATGTACCTTTAAAAATTCTTTAGTAGTTCTTAAATAATGATAGATTTCCAAACAAACTTTCACCCACTATTCCACCCCCATAGGGTTAAATTTCCAAAAATGGTGAGACACTTACGACCGAGAAATAAAATACCAATTCTCGTAAGTCTAGCTTCAGAACTGCCTGAGTAGGAACGTCTTCAGGAAAAACCTTCATCCCCTATTTCAACTCTTAGGGTTGGAATTTGGAAAAATCGCTTCTTAAACTACGCCTACAGTATAAGATGCACACCTTCTCTGAATTTCAAGTTTCTATCCGAAGCGGTTTGGGCTCAACAATAAGAAGTCAGTCACTCAGAGAGGACATTACCTTTTATGTGTAGCAATTAACGTTTATGTTCGCGGTAGTTATTTACATCTGTACCTACAACCCGCCTTACTAGGCGTGGTGGAAGGTGCGACTGCGAGAATTATTATTCCTCCCACTTTCTCAGTTCAATTTGTGACTAGTATGTGGGATGTGCAGTCACTACTCCATATGAGGTGTAATATCACTGATTATAGCGTCGTGCTGACTTTGTAATACGTATGTGGGACGACATAATATGAAGAGCAAAAATGGGAAACGTTGCAACTTCCAAATCTCACATTTATCAGGAGAATCAGAAAACACGGTGGAGGAGAGTGTAAATGACTCCTTCTGTTTTATTGTGGAACTCTGTGTCGCCATTTATCAAGGACGTTTCGTAGCTGAGACTTCTCTGTTGCACAAATAGACTGCTTAACATTATCTACCTGCCTCTGAACGCCAAGTCACCTGATTTTCAATGAGTATTAGTTGAATGATATCGACAGGAAGTGCAAAATGGCTAAGCAGGTATGGCTAGAGGACAAATGTAAGGATGTAGAGGCTTATTTCACTACGGGTAAGATAGGTACTGCCTACAGGAAAATTAAAGAGACCTTTGAAGAAAGGAGAACCACATACATGAATATCAAGAGCTTTGATGGAAACCCAGTTCCAAGGCATTAAAATCCATGGAGAAGAAATAAAAACTTTGAGGTTCGCCGATGACATTGTAATTCTGTCAGAGACAGCAAAGGACTTCGAACAGCAGTTGAACGGAATGGACAGTGTCTTGAAAGGAGGGTATAAGATAATCATCAACAAAAGCAAAACGAGGATAATGGAATGTAGTCGAATTAAGTCGGGTGATGCTGAGGGAATTAGATTAGGAAATGAGACACTTAATGTAGTAAAGATGTTTTGCTATTTGGGGAGCAAAATAACTGATGATGGCCGAAGTAGAGAGGGTATAAAATGTAGACTGGCAATGGGAAGGAAAGCGTTTCTGAAGAAGAGAAATTTGTTAACATCAAGTATAGATTTAAATGTCAGGAAGTCGTTTCTGAAAGTATTTGTATGGAGTGTAGCCATGTATGGATGTGAAACGTGGACGATAAATAGCTTAGACAAGAAGAGAATAGAAGCTTTCGAAATATGGTGCTACAGAAGAATGCTGAAGATTAGATGGGTAGATCACATAACTAATGAGGAGGTATTGAATAGAATTGGGGAGAAGAGGAGCTTTTGGAGCAACTTGACTAGAAGAAGGGATCGGTTGGTAGGACATGTTCTGAGACATCGAAGGATCACCAATTTAGTAGTGGAGGGCAGCGTGGAGGGTAAAAATCGTAGAGTGAGACCAAGAGATGAATACACTAAGCAGATTGAGAAGGATGTAGGCTGCAGTAGGTACTGGGAGATAAAGAAGCTTGCACAGGATAAAGTAGCATGGAGAGCTGCATCAAACCAGTCTCAGGACTGAAGACCACAACAACATCAACATCATTAGTTGAATTTTAGTCATACTTTCTTTCCTAAGTAGGTAACTGTGCAACAAAAATTACAGGAAGTGTATTCGCAGTTGCGAATACCGGCAACCTCCACCTGATCCGAAAATTTGTGCCGGAGTGGTACTCGAACGCAGACTTCCCATTTGTCACGAGCATTCACCTTAATAATTTCGTCTACCCGTGCACGCTTGATGTCCAGACTTAAACTTTCATATGTTGTCGTCCCTACGGCATTAACCTGCACTCGTACATTTACTGTAACTACCATACAGAGGGGGGGGGTATTTCAATCGAAGGTCGCTATCCTGGTGTCGGCGAATAAATATGATGTTGCAGTGTCTGTGTTTGAATGCAGTACAATGCAATGTGCGATCGGACAACTGCTTAGGATTTGCACTTTCTAAACATTCCAAGTAATTTTCTGTTATAGGCTGCCATGAGCTTAAATGTCGAGGAGCAGGAAGATTGTTTGGTAGGCATATAGTTGTGAAGCTTAAGGCAGTATGTAGCTGCGCCTAATGTATTTTTACTTAAGAGACGAAGTGTACGCCTGAAACTAATTTTCTTGGGAGACACACAAAAAAATACTAATCGTATGGTTCCATTCAAACAAATGGTATTAATGTACTTGTGATTACATTTTTAGCAAGGGCTGTGTGTATTAGGGATCGTAACGTGGACACGCAACTGTTTACACACAAAGATTCGAACTCACATGGTAATCGAAATCAATGTTCGCCACTCCGCATTAGTACATTAATCATCAATGTCGGCTCATAGCTCACAGTAAAACGATTCATGGCCACACGGTACGTGAAGTGAATTGTGATCGAATGAGGACCAAATTCTGTCCCAATCGAATCTACACTGTCCACTCATATTAATGTGACCGCCTGTCAAAAGCTTGAATAACTACATTTTGCAGCGCATACGAGCAGGCTGAGAGTTATTTCGTTTCTGGAAGGTACCGACAGGGATTTGAAGCCGTACCGACTCTTGTGCGCTCGTCTCAGGATTCGGTTCTAGGCTTAGGTTAGTTAGGTTTCAACAATTCTCAAGTTCTAGGGATATGATGACCTCAGATGTTAATAATTCTTCCGAGTTATACGGCCGTGGTGCATGGAATACTTCTATTCCTAACGTTTCGTCCAATACTACGTTGGACATCCTCAGAGGTATGGCTGATCCTGTTGAGTCCTGCCGACTGACGTGTAGGGCGTTGGAGAGCGGCCTAATTACCGAGGAAAGTGGGCGTGGTCTAGCTTGCACGTAGTAGCAGAGATAAAATGTAACTATCGCTAATAGTCCATCAGGATCAGCCGTACCTCTGAGGATGTCCAACGTAGTATTGGACGAAACGTTAGGAATAGAAGTATTCCATGGACCACGGCCATATAACCCGGAAGAATTATCAACAACAGTACCATCCGGTCGTGAAAGCCTTCATTGTATGCTCAGATGGTAAGTCCCATAGTGCTCCGAGCCATTTGAACCATTTTGTTAAATGGCTTGACAACATTCTTTAGACCATAACGATCGCTCATCCGGCCTGGACCCTTCCGACGATTGTTGCAGGGTGCTTACATTCAGACGTTCCAAGCCATACACGACGGTGGGCACCTGTTTGATGGAGGACGAATCGTGATTCATATGGAAATGCCACCTGTGACCACTCAGTGGACGTCCAGTAGCTGTATTGGCGTGCGAATTCCAGCCTTCGCTGGGAGTGAGCAGCTCAGCACGGATGCATAAACCAGACGACTTTTCGGAGACCCATACATAGCAACGTTCGATGAACGGTCGTTGAGGAGACGCTGTTGGTTCAAATGGTTCAAATGGCTCTGACCACTATGGGTTGAAATGGCTCTGAGCACTATGGGACTTAACATCTGTGGTCATCAGTACCCTAGAACTTAGAACTACATAAACCTAGCTAACCTAAGGACATCACACACATCCATGCCCGAGGCAGGTTTCGAACCTGCGACCGAAGCAGTCACGCGGTTCCAGACTGAAGCGCCTAGAACCGCACGGCCACGCCAGCCGGCCGCTGTTGGTAGCCCCTTGGTTCATCATGGCGTGAAAGTTGCTCAGCAGTTTCAAATCTATCGTCCCGTACACATCTCCGCTGCCATCGTTCACAGCTGCTATCTATGGCCCGTACTGCACCACAGTTGCGTCGGTGCCGGTTGTGGATAACGCCATATCATCATACACGGTATACTTCAATCATGGCGACACGAGAAGAGTTTACGAACTTTGCCGTTTCGGAAATGGTAACACCCCTGGCCCGTAATCCAGTGATCATGACCTACTGGACGGTCCGTTACCGCGTTACGACAACGACTGCACTGTTTCCGCGTCCCCCTCCCCTTCCCACTCAACCTCACACACTTTATATACTCTCCACTGCTAGTGGCGCCACTTGCTGTTTGTAAATGATTATTGTGCATTGATGTCGAACATAGCCGATGATCACATTAATGTGACTGGGCCATATACGTAAAACGGTACAAAATCATCACTCTCGAGAATCCTGCATTGCTCCTAACGATTAAGTTTAATAGTTATAGAGAATATTTCCCCAAATTCAAAATAACTTCCATCTAAACATCACTGTTTACGTGTGCACAGAAGCAGCAGGTCGTACTTGTTTGACCATGGAGCAGTGACTGATTGTTGCGAATAGTCTCGTCCGCGCCCCGGTTCACTTCTTCCAAAACTCAAACTGCCTCAGCTCTGGGTACAGAGAGTGAACAAACGCGGTGGCAGCGAACTGACCAGCCAGCAAGGCGAATTCAACATTGGTACCTCCTATCGGATGACAGAAGATGAAGCGCCAGGATCGTTCCACGTAACATTTAACTTCTGAAAATTAGAAGATGGCGTCCCTAGGTTTGGATTCGAAGGGTCCAAGCATTGCTGCGGTCTAGGGATGCGCATCCGAGTGCGGTGACAGTGTGACGCCTCCAAAGCTGACTCCGAATATTGCACTGCTGCTGTGAAGTTAAAAAAAATGAGACCTTCCACCTGACTATGCCTAGTCGCAGGCGTTTGTAATTACACCCACATTCATTCAAACGACAGAAAAAGGAAAGGAAGATCGAGTTTAACGTCTAGTCGACATCGAATTCATTAGAGATGTAGCACTAGCTCGGATTAAGACAAGAACGGGGAAGAAAGTCGGCCGTGCCCTTTGAAAGAAACTATCCTGCTATTTGCCTGGAGCGATTTAGAGAAATCACAGAAAACCTAAATCTGGATGGCCGGTTGCAGGTGTGAACCGTTGTCCGCTCCAATACGATCCCAGTGTGCTAACTAATATGCCACCTCGCTCGGTCATTCAAACCAGTGACCATACATGTTCAGGAAAAGTTGGTGTAGATGCATGTTATGCTATCAGTTGTAATAAAATGAATGTGAAACACATTCAGTGTAGGTTACCAACGTTATCTTCCTGTCTAGCGTCAAAAATTAACAAATGCAGGTGGCGAAAAGATATTTTGTCGAATTTGTTAATATTACGAAACTGCAAACCCATAAATTAGATGAAAAGCGGCATGGTTGACGCCTTTCAAGTCTTGTACCTTGGAAAACATTGCAAACTTTTGCTCCTAGCGCTCTCTGTAATAGCAGTGTAATATGTTTTCTCAGAAAAGATAATTTTACTTTTTGTGTGCTGCAGTTTTCATTTGAAACTCAACAAATTACGTTGTGAAAGTAATGATAGCGCAAATGTTTAAAACGTTCCAAGGCACAACATAGCTATGTATCTTTCAACCTAAAAGTGTTGCAATTGAGAAAATCTTGTTAATTCTATATACATAAAAGGCTACCTGTTAAATCATTATTTAACTACATACAAATAATAAATATTTGGAACCAAATTAATTATAAGTGTTACAACAAACTAGTTACAAATTAAATAACTTTTGAAATGGAAGGTGTTGGAAACTAACAAAAATATGAATTTCAGGACTGGTGAAATTGTTAAGTCGTTAATGAAACTCAGTTCATTTGCAAATATCACATCTTCCATGTGGGAAGTCTCCCTTTCACTTGAAATTTGAAGGAGGTGCACGAACCACGAAGTATGGGTTAACTGTCCACACGTTATACGCTTATGTTGGACGTCAACGTGCAATAACCACTCACAGAAGGCAGGTGGCAGCACTAGCGATGGAGGGTATACAAAAGATGTCTGAAGGATGTGCAAAAGAGTGCCAGCATCGTCGTAATGCAGAAGCGGAGCAATTTATCTGACGTCCGAAAGGCTTTTGGAACAAGGGTGGAAGCATGTCCGAAAAGGCTAAGTTTGTAAACTGTTTGCGAGCCGCCGTCGTTAACGTATATCGTGCATGCCAAAATGGTGATACGCAAAACCGGTGCCGAGGCAACTGCGGTGCACCATGTGCCGCAGATGAGAGTGGTTGGACAGGTATGTGGGCGCATAGACGTGCAGCTATTAAGGAACTGAGCACCCAGACGAAACAGCGATCTACCAATAGTGTCCCCTCAGTGACCTTTCATTGAATATTTGTGTGTTTGGGCCTCTGCAGCAGGTGCCCGGTTCGTTTACCCATGCTGACCACAGTTCATCAGCGACGAAGGCTGGAATTTGCTCGCTAGTACCGCAATTGCGCATCCAGTGCCTGGCGACAGGTGACATTTCCAGTTGCATCACGTTTCATGCTTCGTAGGACTTATGGCCGTTGACGTGTGCAGCGTGAATCGCCTGAAACCAAACATCATGCAAAAATCGTAGGAAGGGTTCAGGCCGGAGGAGGCAGCATTATCTTTTGGGGAATACTTTCGTGGCATTCCATGGGTAATCTCGTAATTCTGGAAGACAGAATAGATCAGCACAAGTATGTATGTATTCTTGGGAACCATATCTACCGCTGTATGCCGTTTGTTTTTCCTCGGCTTGATGGCCTCTACCAGCAGGAAAACGCAGCGTGTCACACAGCTCACAGTGTACATGCTTGGTTCAAAGAGCACAACTATACGTTTGTCGTACTCCTCTGGCCACCAAACTCCCCCGGAACAAAACCCGATGGGCAGTCTGTGGGACAGCCCTATAAGGTTATTCACGGCAAAGATGCAAACGCTCTTCAGTGGTGTCACAGAGATAAATTCCAGAGAGTCTGGCTCTGATAATAAAAGCAGAGCATGTGATGGCATTCCTAATACTGCTAGGATAAATTCGCAAGTTTATAAAGTAAAAATTTTGGACAAATACGTTAGTTGTCCAGCGTCCAAAAAAATTATGGCGAAGGCTCTGTGCTCGATAGTCCTCGAGTAACGACTAAACTTTCACAGTGAAACTCCAGTTCTTCAACACCTTTCCATGGCGGGTGAACGATTTCATTTAGCATTTCGGTTGCCATGTTGCTGAACTCCGATATTTAGTGCCTACATAAAGATTAATCTTGTTGAAATTTCCTGTCAGATTAAAGCTGTGTGCCGGGCCGGGACTCGAACGTGAGACATTTGCTTTTCAAACTCAAGTGCTCTAATAAATTCTTTTATCATTATTGGTCTCGGCGGACCTCACATGACACATGTTCGTCTTGGTCGTTGAATAGTTCACCAATTTTTTCTCTCACAGATAGCAACCAGCACTCTTACCGAACAGACTGAGTGACCGCGCCTGCTGCCAAATGAGCTACCCGAGCAAGACTCAAGTGCCGTCCTCACCGCTTTACTTCCGCCAGTGCCACATCTCCCAGCTTCCAACTTAACAGAGTTTTCCTTTGAAACTTGCGGGACGAGTACTCATAGCAGAATAATTTTGGTGATCACCAATGAGAACACGAAATAAAGTATATTGACTAATATTATATATCTGTCCCATAATCAGCTTCGTAGTATGTAGTACTTACGTCTCTATAAGGGAAATCATCTTTGTTTTCTGCTACTCAGTAAGACTATACAATCATTGCAGTGGTATTGCAAACTTTAACTACCTTTCTTTTGTGACAAGTTACAGTAGTCGATTTTCGTTACGTATTGTGAGCTTAATTCGTTGTTTGATTTTCACTTCTCGAATGGAAATTAACATATTTGTTGCGATATATGAGTGTAAATGCTGTTAAATTTGTAGTAAGTAGCCTTGTATACATTTTAGCAGACCTGGATAAATGGTTCAAATGGCTCTGAGCACTATGGGACTTAACTTCTGAGGTCATCAGTCACCTAGAACCTAGAACTAATTAAACCTAACTAACCTAAGGATCACACACATCCCTGTCCGAGGTAGGATTCGAACCTGCGACCGGCGCGGTCCCCCCCCATGAACCATGGACCTTGTCGTTGGTGGGGAGGCTTGCATGCCTCAACGATACAGATAGCCGTACCGTAGGTGCAACCACAGCGGAGGGGTATCTGTTGAGAGGCCAGACAAACGTATGGTTCCTGAAGAGGGGCAGCAGCCTTTTCAGTAGTTGCAGGGGCAACTGTCTGGATGATTGACTGTTCTGGCTTGTAACACTAACCAAAATGGCCTTGCTGTTCTGGTACTGCGAACGGCTGAAAGCAAGGGGAAACTACAGCCGTAATTTTTCCCGGCGGCATGCAGCTTTACTGTATGATTAAATGATGATGGCGTCCTCTTGGGTAAAATATTCCGGAGGCAAAATAGTCCCCCATTCGGAACTCCGGGCGGGGACTACTCAAGAGGACGTCGTTATCAGGTGAAACAAAACTGGTGTCCTACGGATCGGAGCGTGGAATGTCAGATCCCTTAATTGGGCAGGTAGGTTAGAAAATTTGAAAAGGGAAATGGGTAGGTTAAAGTTAGATATAGTGGGAATTAGTGAAGTTCGGTGCAGGAGGAACAAGACTTTCGGTCAGGTGAAAACAGGGTTATAAACACAAAATCAAATAGGGGTAATGCAGGAGTAGGTTTAATAATGAGTAAAAAAAATAGGAGTGCGGGTAAGCTACAACAAACAGCATAGTGAACGCATTATTGTGGCCAAGATAGACACGAAGTCCACGCCTACTACAGCAGTACACGTTTATATGCCAACTAGCTCTGCAGATGATAAAGAAATTGATGAAATTTATGATGAGATAAAAGAAATTATTCAGGTAGTGAAGGGAGACGAAAATTTAATAGTCATGGGTGACTGGAATTCGACAGTAGGAAAAGGGAGAGAAGGAAACATAGTAGGTGAATATGGATTGGGGGAGCGAAATGAAAGAGGAGGCCGCCTGGTAGAATTTTGCACAGAGCATAACTTAATCATAACTAACACTTGGTTCAAGAATCATGAATGAAGGTTGTATACATGGAAGAACCCTGAAGATACTAAAAGGTATCAGATAGATTATATAATGGTAAGACAGAGATTTAGGAAACAGGTTTTAAATTGTAAGACATTTCCAGGGGCAGATGTGGACTCTGACCACAATCTATTGGTTATGAACTGTAGATTAAAACTGAAGAAACTACAAAAAGGTGGGAATTTAAGGAGATGGGACTTGGATAAACTGAAAGAACCAGAGGTTGTACAGGTTTTCAGGGAGAGCGTAAGGGAACAATTGATAGGAATGGGGGAAAGAAATACAGTAGAAGAGGAATGGGTAGCCTTTAGGGATGAAATCGTGAAGGCAGCGGAGGATCAAATAGGTAAAAAGACGAGGACTGGTAGAAACCCTTGGGTAACAGAAGAAATATTGAATTTAATTGATGAAAGGAGAAAATACAGAAATGCAGTAAATGAAGCAGGCAAAAAGGAATACAAACGTCTCAAAAACGATATCGACAGGAAGTGCAAAATGGCTAAGCAGGCATGGCTAGAGGACAAATGTAAGGATGTAGAAGCTTATCTCACTAGGGGTAAAATAGATACTGCCTACAGAAAAATGAAAGAGAGCTTTGGACGAAGGAGAACCACTTGCATGACTATCAAGAGCTTTGATGGAAACCGAGTTCTAAGCAAAGAAGGGACAGCAGAAAGGTGGAAGGAGTATATAGAAGGTCTATACAAGGGCGATGTACTTGACGACAATATTATGGAAATGGAAGAGGATGTAGATGAAGATATGATACTGCGTGAAGAGTTAGACAGAGCACTGAAAGAACTGAGTCGAAATAAGGCCCCCGCAGTAGACAACATTCCATTAGAACTACTGACAGCCTTGGGAGAGCCAGTCCTGACAAAACTCTACCGTTTGGTGAGCAAGATATATGAGGCAGGAGAAATAACCTCTGACTTCAAGAAGAATATAATAATTCCAATCCCAAAGAAAGCAGGTGTTGACAGATGTTAAACTTACCGAACTATCAGTTTAATAAGTCACAGCTCCAAAATACTAACGCGAATTCTTTACAGACGAATGGAAAAACTGATAGAAGCCAACCTCGGGGAAGATCAATTTCGATTCCGTAGAAATGTTGGAACACGTGAGACAATACTTACCTTACGACTTATCTTAGAAGAAAGATTAAGGAAAGACAAACCTACGTTTCTAGCATTTGTAGACTTAGAGAAAGCTTTTGACAATGTTGATTGGAATACTCTCTTTCAAATTCTGAAGGTGGCAGGGGTAAAATACAGGGAGCGAAAGGGTATTTACAATTTGTACAGAAAGCAGATGGCAGTTATAACAATGGAGGGGTATGAAAGGGAAGCAGTGGTTGGGAAGGGAGTGAGACAGGGTTGTAGCCTATCCCAGATATTATTCAATCTGTATATTGAGCAAGCAGTGAAGGAAACAAAAGAAAAGTTCGGAGTAGGTATTAAAATCCATGAAGGATAAATAAAAACTTTGAGGTTCGCCGATGACATTGTAATTCTCTCAGAGACGGCAAAGGACTTGGAAGAGCAATTGAACGGAATGGACTGTGTCTTGAAAAGAGGGAATAAGGTGAACATCAACAAAAGCAAAACGAGGATAATGGAATGTAGTCGAATTAAGTCGGGTGATGCTGAGGGAATTAGATTAGGAAATGAGACGCTTAAAGTAGTAAAGGAGTTTTGCTATTTGGGGACCAAAATAACTGATGATGGTCGAAGTAGAGAGGGTATAAAATGTAGACTGGCAATGGGAAAGAAAGCGTTTCTGAAGAAGAAAAATTTGTTAACATCTAGTATAGATTTAAATGCCAGGAAGTCGTTTCTGAAAGTATTTGTATGGAGTGTAGCCATGTAAGGCAGTGAAACGTGGACGATAAATAGTTTAGACAAGAAGAGAATAGAAGCTTTCGAAATGTGGTGCTACAGAAGAATGCTGATTATTAGATGGGTAGATCACATAACTAATGAGGAGGTATTGAATAGAATTGGGGAGAAGAGGAGCTTGTGGAACAACTTGACTAGAAGAAGGGATCGTTTGGGAGGACATGTTCTGAGACATCGAGGAATCACCAATTTAGTAGTGGAGGGCAGCGTGGTGGGTAAAAATCGTAGAGGGAGACCAAGAGATGAATACACTAAGCAGATTCAGAAGGATGTAGGTTGCACTAGGTACTGGGAGATGAAGAAGCTTGCACAGGATAGAGTAGCATGGAGAGCTGCATCAAACCAGTCTCAGGACTGAAGACCACAACAACAACAACCACAACAACAACCGGAGCGGTCGCTCGGATCCAGACTGTAGCGCGTAGAAGCGCAAGGTCACTCCGGCCGGCACCTGGATAAGATGTTGCTTGATAACACTGGGGTGTTTTCCACTGGAAAATTTGTTTCTCTGTCGTGGTTTACTTGTTTGAATGGATATATGTATAGAAGTTTACAAACATTATTTTTACCTTATTAGCAGCTAAGTCGTGTTTGAAGTGAAGTTTAATTTTGAAAGTAAGTGATAGCTGTTAGGTTCAGCATTAACAGAGAAAGGATTCTCAAATTTCTTATGTGATTCTAAGACCAATCACGCAGGTTGAAAGACCGAGCTGCTTATAGTTGCATTTAAAATCTATCTTGCAAGAAAGTTAACAATCATTCCATCACGGCCTGTTAAATGGCTGGTGTTGAGACATTTATGGGTTATCGTGAAGCAGAAATAGCAAACGCTTTTATGGAAAGCTTCTATACACCTGATATTAATAGGGAATAAAAGCACTGTCATCAAACGTCGAATCCCAAGTTACGATTTTGCGGATAACATGGTAATCGCCGGAATATTGCTTTGATAGGCATACCGTAAAACTGCCTCGGAGATTGTATTAAACACTGCATTATTTAACTAGCCATAACCTTACTGGAAGTAGTAATACTTTTGGCTGTTATAATGGGATGGAGAGTTTGATGTGCATTAGGAAGCACAGTGATATGTTGTTCCTCACGTTAAGAGATCGCTGATAGGCGTGAAAGAAGCGATTATTGAGGCAAAACATGGCAGTACCAACCGAATTTCGATCTCGAAGGTCTGGATTTTTAGTTTGACATTTACCCAATGTGATTACATGCTAGTATTACCATATGGGAGTAATTAATCAAAAGATGAATTAATAACAACACTTTGCTGTATTTCAGTTGTCTTTTGCGAAGTCTCACCATTCAGGGCATCGTCTTTGCGTATACCACTACGATACATTATATCGTCGATGGGGTCTTTCCAAGAACGTCGTGGTGTGCTGCGTTTGATTCTGATGGGTTGTTTCTATTCAAAAATTTTGTTCGGCCATCGATGAACTGGTATTCACAACAAATGCCCATACCATTTTAACGGCTGTCTTTCACTCCTATCATTATTTCATTGGTGCTAATTCTAGCTACTACTTCATCACTACTTTTTCTCCATGTATTAATATTTTGGTGCCCATTAGTTCATTCCATCTGTTTTTGAGGTCGTCATTTTAAATCCATCAATCTGGTTCGTAATACAAGAGAAATCCTACCATTAGCCACACCCACTCTTTGATTATTGTTGTTGGAAATGTTATCTTCTCACCAAAACCAATTCATATATCTCTTGTAATGTATTCTGCATTTTAACGTATCATCCAAGCATCTTTCGACAACCTTTAACTGTCATCCTGTATTTCGCGATTCACTTATTAAATCCTCTATTCGAATACATTTGTTTCTACATATTATTCTTTCATATTTAATTCCGTCCCTTAACTCCTAAATTACTCTCTGGTGATTGTGTCTATCTTGAGGTCATTTAGTTGATAAATTTTTTAGGTGCATCATTTTTTCCTCCACATACACTTCTAAATCTATACGTCTAAGAACGATGGTGCTTGTCTACGTTCTTACTCTAAGTCCCCAGAAACTTCAGATTTGTCTAATTGCTTGTTTAAAAGTTTCATATACTCTTTTAACATTGTTATTTCCTGAAATAATTTTTAATTTTCACTCCGATCTTCACAGAAATAATTATTTTGTATTGAATTTCTTCAAGCGAAAGAGCGTGGACTGTATCTGATCCAGTTTTTCTTCATTTCTCTGGTTGGCCATTTGATCTCCAGTTCTCTCCTATATGATCCTCTTGCATAAAGCTAAGTAGCGATAAAATCCACAGTAGGCTCCCTGCATAACTCCACAGCCTTGAACCACCACTTTTTATCTTTGCCTAATAATGATGTAATCAATCTGAGATTTCTGTTGTCTTTCCTGTGTATATCTGTGAATATATTCGGGTTAATAACGTGTGTTATACTGTGATATTTTAATTACAAATAATACTAAATTATTAGTTGTTTAATAGGCTCCATGCTGGTGATCAAATCCCTTCGGTACAAACCTAGAACGAAATCAGTAGTAGTTAAAAATAAAGAGATAACGCTCTATCACTGGTGTACAGCAAAGCGATTGGCGCTCGTTGGAAATAATACAAGAAGAACTGTACACTGGCAAGCAGTTCAAGAATGATAGTTACCTAACTGAGGACATCAACGAGTGTATAAGAGAACTGCAAGGTCCTCCAATCATCAGATATGAAATTGAACGTGCCCTTTGAAGCCTCAAAGAAGAAAAAGTAACTAGTCTTCATTAATTCCTGAAGAATTGCTGATAAAATTAGGTAACAACATGAAAGACAATTATTCAGAGTAATAAATAGCTTTTACCAAAATGGAATCATGCCAGAAGACTTCACACGTTGCAGAGGTATTACAAAACCACACATAGAAAACTTAGTTGACTACATCACTGACTGAACGCTATTAATGTTGTCTCGTCCCACCAAAATGTTAATATAGTTAAAAGGAGGATAAATGGAAACGTAAATAAGTATCTTGGTGAAGACAAATATGGATTTAGAGAAGACAGTGGATCAAGGGAAGCAATTTTTGGATGGATGGGTATGAATACAAGAACTTACATTACCTTCATAGACTTAGTAAAAGCCTTTGGGAATGTGAACTGAGAGCTACCCATTAAAATTATGAAAAAAGCGGTACTTGGCTGGAAGGATAGGAGAATTATTAATCAACTGCATCGGAACTAAAGCTGAAAAACAAACCGGAAGCTATTCAGATCATGAAGAGGATAGGCTGCGGCAACTGTAAGGAACTAAAACAAAGAGCCAAAGACAGAAAACAATGGTTGCAGTGACAAGGCGTCGTCCTTTCGAAAATATGCATATGTAGGCAATGAAGTGCTTGCAAGCGTGCGAAATAGATGAAATAAAAGCTTATGACGAAAGGACGCGTTGTATTAGATTTACTGATGACTTTGTGATAGTTGCAGACTCCGAAAAATAAGTGAAAAAGCACTCTTAAATTATTAAAATTAAAATGGAGCAAATGGAAAATGAAAGTAATGATACTACTGGAAATTATGGATGAAATTAAAACCAGTATGAAAACTGAGGATATCAAAATTGAACAGGTGAAACAATTATGTTCTCGGTAGTATAATCACAGAGGACAGTAGATGCTTACGAGAAGTGAAGAGCAGGATATAATTAGAAACGTAGGCGTTTATGACTAAGAAAAACATTTTAGTCAGGAAATATATGAATACAGACGTCAGAGAATGATTGGCAAAATCATTTGTGTGGTTTACACACCTCTATGGATGTGGAAGATGAACTCTGGGTAAATTGGAGCGGATTTAGATTGAGGTAGCTGATATGTGGATATGGCAGAAAATCAGTATAACATGCTGGATAGAATGAAAAACCAACCTGGATATCTTGAGAGAAGTCAACTAAGAGAGTAGTTTATCAGAGAAAATGAAAATGTGAAATTTATCGAACATGCAATCAGTCCCAATACTTTAATCATTAATATTCTTGAAGGCAGAGTGCTGGGAAAGAAAGGAAGAGGGCGTCCTACGACGATGAAGTACACTCCTGGCCATTAAAATTGCTATACCACGAAGATGACGCGCTACAGACGCGAAATTTAACCGACAGGAAGAAGATGCTGTGATATGCAAATGATTAGCTTTTCAGAGCATTCACATAAGGTTGCCGCCGCCGGCGACACCTACAACGTGCTGACATGAGGAAAGGTTCCAACCGATTTCTCATACGCAAACAGCAGTTGATCGGCGTTGCCTGGTGAAACGTTGTTGCGATGCCTCGTGTAAGAAGGAAAAATGCGTACCATCACGTTTCCGACTTTCATAAATGTCGGACTGTAGCCTATCGCGATTGCGGTTTATCGTAAAGCGACTTTGCTGCTCGCGTTGGTCGAGATCCAATGACTGTTAGCAGAATATGCAATCGGTGGGTTCAGGAGGGCAATACGGAACGCCGTGCTGGATCCCAACGGCCTCGTATCACTACCAGTCGAGATGACAGGCATCTTATCCGCATGGCTGTAACGAATCGTGCAGCCACGTCTCGATCCCTGAGTAAACAGATGAGGCCGTTTGCAAGACAACAACCATCTACACGAACAGTTGGACGACATTTGCAGCAGCATGGACTATCAGCTCCGAGACCGTGGCTGCGGTTACCCTTGACGCTGCATTACAGACAGTAGCGCCTGCGATGGTGTGCTCAACGACAAACGTGGGTGCAGGGATGGGAAAACGTCATTTTTCCGGATGAATCCAGGTTCTGTTTACAGCATCATGATGTTCGCATCCGCGTTTGGCGACATCGCGGTGAACGCACATTGGAAGCATGTATTCGTCATCGTCATACTGGCGTATCACCCGGCGTGATTGTATGGGGTGCCATTGGTTACACGTCTCGCTCACCTCTTGTTCGCATTGACGGCGCTATGAAAAATGGATATTTAAGAATCCTGGTATTTATACAAATATCAAATGTTTTAGAATCCATGCAGACAATTTACTGTAATAAAACCGTAAAACCTTCGTTCCCAAAAAGTTATTGCAAGTGATGTAGGGAGTGTAACAGAACGCAAAAGCGTTATTCTTAAGAACTTTAGCTATCTGTCTGTTTATATGTTTGAACACGCTTATCTCCGAAACTACGAGACGAGTTTTCCTGGGCTTTTCAGAGGTAACTTAAGCGTCGCTTGAAGCAACAGATAGTCTTTCTCTTAACAAAATAGTATCACAGTGAAAAAATCATAATTTTAACTTTTAGGTGTCTATTCAGCTTAGCAGTTCGGATGTTTACCTCACCGACGCGATCATCCCGCCGTAGTACACCAAGGAACCAATGGATAACAGTCTTACTTCGACACTACACCAAATTAATCACAGAAGGCATTGTTAGGTTTCTTTATTCTTTATTGTTGCCTCATTGACAGATGTATTTTTGGAAAGATGAACTCAGTTACAGAATTCAGCAGTCACATTATGACGCATACAAATTAATATTGTATTTACTTGGCTAGAATATACGGATTTACTGATTTTGCTTTGTATAGTAAAGACGTTACGTAATGCCTCTGTTTCTTCCCCATGTTTTTTTTTAAATATTTGACTTCTTTGGTAGTAAAAAAAGGTTTTTGAGGTTTCTTTGTGATTTGGGTACCTATTTATTGTACTTCGATTTCGCTTAGTTTAGGAATAAAAAGCCTAGAAAATTGTCGAGCCTTTCTCAGTGCAATAGAATGACTAAAACACCGAAGACTATGCGGTCTCAATAATGCAAAGAAGGTTCTAAGGCGAAACTTTCTACGGGTCGAGAACGTGAGGCTTTTACTTGCTCTCTGAGAACTTTCGAGCGGTGTAGCTCTGACCGCTAGCATCATGCATTACCTCACTCCGCAGAGACCTTCACTACATCTGCATCTACATGATTACTCCGCAATTCACAGTTAAGTGCCTGGCAGAGGGATCATTGAACAACCTTCAGCTTAGTTCTCTACCGTTCCACTCTCGAACAGCGACCGGAAAAACGAACAGATAAATCTTCCTGTGTGAACACTGATTCATCTTATTTTATTATTATGATCATTCCTCCCCATGTAGGTGGGCGCCAGCAAAATATTTTAACACTGTGACTGAAATTTCATGAGAAGATCTTGCTGTAACGAAAAACACCTTTGTTTTAACGCCTGCCACACCAATTCACGTATCATGTCCGTGACTCTCTCTCCCCTATATCGTGATGGTACAAAACGAACTGTTCTTCCTTGAACTTTATCGATGTCCTCCGTCGATTCTATCTGATGTGGATCCGACATCGCATTGCAGTACTCCAGAAGAGAATGTACAAGCGTAGTGAAGGCAGTTGCTTTAATAGACCTGTTGCATTTCACCAGTGATCTGCCAATAAGTCTAGTCTTTCGTTTGTTTCACCAACGACATTACCTGTGTGACCGTTCCAGCTTAAGTTATTTGTATTTGTAATACCTAAATATTTAGTTGAATTTACAGCCTTTCCATTTGTGTGATTTATCGTGTAACCGATATTTAGCATCAATTGCCACATTTTACGTGATACAGATATCTTGTCTAAATCGTTTTACAACTTTTTTTGATCATCTGATGGATTTATAAGACGATAAATCGCAGCACCATAGGAAAACGATCTGAGAGGGCTCGTTAAATTGTCTACTAAATCTGTTATGTACATCAGGAACAGCAGAGAACCTATAACATTTCCTTGGGGAACACCAGATATCAACTCTGTGATACTCGATGACTTTTCGTCAGTTAGTACGAACTGTGACGTCTCAGACAGGAATCACGAATCTAGTCACACAGCTCACACGATGGCTCGTTGATTGGTATACAATGAGGACCGGAAACCTTGCCTTTGTTAAGTGATTTAAGCTACTTGGCTACACCGAGTATATCTATTTCTAAGTTACTCGTATTGCCAGTTGTTCTCGGTTAAAATTCTGGACAATTTACTTTGTCTTTTTTGGTGAAAGAATTTCGTACATTTATATTTAGTAACTCTGCTTTATTGGCAGAGTCATCAGTAACACCACTATTGTTTTAGCGCAGTGAAGGTGCTGATTGTGTCTTTCTACTAGTGTACACGAATCAGCATGGTTTTAGAAAGCATCCTTCCCACGAAACTCAGTTTCCCTTTTCCCACATGATATACTGATAACTATGGATAAAAGGCAACAAGCAGATTCCACATTTCTGGATTTCCGGAAGGCATTTGACACGGTGTCCCATTGCAGGCTGCCAACGAAGGTACGAGCCTATGGAATGAATACACAGATATGTGAATGGCTCGACGGCTTCTTAATAATAGAACCCAGTATGTTACTCTCGACGGCGAGTGTTCACCTGAGACAAGGGTATATAGTCAGGAGTACCACAGGGAAGTGTGATACAGCCGCGCTTGTTCTCTATATACATAAATGATTTTGCGAACAGGGTGGGCAAAAATTTGCGTTTGTTTGCTGATGATGCCGTGGTGTACGGTAGGGTGTCGAAGTTGAATGACTGTGGGAAGGTACAAGAAGACTTAGACAAAATTTCCAGTTGGTGTGATGAATGGCAGCTAGCCCTAAATGTGGAAAACATGTAAGTTAAAGCCGATGATTAGGGAGATAAAACTTGTAATGTTCGAATACAGCATTACTAGTTTACTGCTTGACACAATGAATTCGTCTGAATATCTGAGCATAACGTTGCAAAGCGATTTGAGGTGGTAAGAACATGTGAGAACTGTGGTAGGGAAGGTGAATGGTCTACTGCGGTTTATTGGGAAAATTTTAGGAAAACGTCGTTCACCCGTAAAGAAGCCCGCATATAGAACGCTGGTGCGACTTATTCTTGAGTACTGCTCGATTGTTAAATACCTGAAGGAAGACATCGAAGCAATTTAGAAGTGGGCCTGCTATATTTGTTACAGTAAGTTCGAACAATACGCAAGAGTCGCCGAGATGCTTCGGGATATCAAATGGTAATCATTGTAGGGAAGGTGACATTCTTTTCGACGAACGCTACTGGGAAAATTTAGAGAATCGGCTCTTGAAGCTGACTGTAGAGCGATTCTGTTGCTCCAATGTACATTGCGCTTGAGATCCACGAAGATAAGATACGAGAAATCAGAGCTCATACGGAGGCATAACAGAAAGCTGCTTTCAAACCTCGTCCTATTTGTGAACAGGAATGCCTAGTAGTGGTACGGGTTACCCTCCGCCACGCACCTTACGGTAACTTGCGGAGTATCCATGTAGGTGTAGATGTATTTCATTACGACCACATTCTCTGTTGTGACTTGGCAAGACAGCCAAGCCACTATGAGAGGAAGCCGAAAGGCACGCGTATAAGCTCACGCAGGCTGGCGTGAGGTCTGGAACAGTTAAAGGAATAGAGACTAGCAAAATAAGTACGTAGCTTCTGGAATACTTAACTTTAATCCATAATTGGTGAACATCGGTCTGACGGTACATGCATCACAAGATAAATAGCAAATGATAATGGCGCCTTGCTAGGTCGTAGCAAATGACGTGGCTGAAGGCTATGCTATCGTCTCGGCAAATGAGAGCGTAATTTGTCAGTGAACCATCGCTAGCAAAGTCGGCTGTACAACTGGGGCGAGTGCTAGGGAGTCTCTTTAGACTAGACCTGCCGTGTGGCGGCGCTCGGTCTGCAATCACTGACAGTGGTGACACGCGGGTCCGACGTATACTAACGGACCGCAGCCGATTTAAAGGCTACCACCTAGCAAGTGAGGTGTCTGGCGGTGACACCACATTCTCTTTGGATTTTCTGCCAGTTTTCGAGACAGAGTTTCGTTGTGGAAGGTATTAAAAGAGGAAATCGCCCGAAGTTCTCAGCGTCTTCGCACAAATCTCTCTCGGATCTATTTAAACTGGCGAGAAAAGAGATGCGTGACTGAGCACTGATCGTCAGTACCACACTTTGTCTCGAGACTCGGAAACTTTTACGCAGCGTGAGGAGCCCTGTAGTAGTGGTCGAGATCGTCTAATGTTGTTGAGGTTTATTAAGTGATGACCAACAACAGCAGTATTTTGAATTTGTTAGATAGAGTAACGAACGCACGGTTCAAGACCGTTAGAACTTTACTGTGAGTGAAAGGGAGAGAATAGATAGAATACGGCAGGCAGAGACAGAAGATCATTTAACTCCACCAATGCCAAATTTGTAAATGTTACACTCCTGGAAATGGAAAAAAGAACACATTGACACCGGTGTGTCAGACCCACCATACTTGCTCCGGACACTGCGAGAGGGCTGTACAAGCAATGATCACACGCACGGCACAGCGGACACACCAGGAACCGCGGTGTTGGCCGTCGAATGGCGCTAGCTGCGCAGCATTTGTGCACCGCCGCCGTCAGTGTCAGCCAGTTTGCCGTGGCATACGGAGCTCCATCGCGGTCTTTAACACTGGTAGCATGCCGCGACAGCGTGGACGTGAACCGTATGTGCAGTTGACGGACTTTGAGCGAGGGCATATAGTGGGCATGCGGGAGGCCGGGTGGACGTACCGCCGAATTGCTCAACACGTGGGGCGTGAGGTCTCCACAGTACATCGATGTTGTCGCCAGTGGTCGGCGGAAGGTGCACGTGCCCGTCGACCTGGGACCGGACCGCAACGACGCACGGATGCACGCCAAGACCGTACGATCCTACGCAGTGCCGTAGGGGACCGCACCGCCACTTCCCAGCAAATTAGGGACACTGTTGCTCCTGGGGTATCGGCGAGGACCATTCGCAACCGTCTCCATGAAGCTGGGCTACGGTCCCGCACACCGTTAGGCCGTCTTCCGCTCACGCCCCAACATCGTGCAGCCCGCCTCCAGTGGTGTCGCGACAGGCGTGAATGGAGGGACGAATGGAGACGTGTCGTCTTCAGCGATGAGAGTCGCTTCTGCCTTGGCGCCAATGATGGTCGTATGCGTGTTTGACGCCGTGCTGGTGAACGCCACAATCAGGACTGCATACGACCGAGGCACACAGGGCCAACACCCGGCATCATGGTGTGGGGAGCGATCTCCTACACTGGCCGTACACCACTGGTGATCGTCGAGGGGACACTGTATAGTGCACGGTACATCCAAACCGTCATCGAACCCATCGTTCTACCATTCCTAGACCGGCAAGGGAACTTGCTGTTCCAACAGGACAATGCACGTCCGCATGTATCCCGTGCCACCCAACGTGTTCTAGAAGGTGTAAGTCAACTACCCTGGCCAGCAAGATCTCCGGATCTGTACCCCATTGAGCATGTTTGGGACTGGATGAAGCGTCGTCTCACGCGGTCTGCACGTCCAGCACGAACGCTGGTCCAACTGAGGCGCCAGGTGGAAATGGCATGGCAAGCCGTTCCACAGGACTACATCCAGCATCTCTACGATCGTCTCCATGGGAGAATAGCAGCCTGCGTTGCTGCGAAAGGTGGATATACACTGTACTAGTGCCGACATTGTGCATGCTCTGTTGCCTGTGTCTATGTGCCTGTGGTTCTGTCAGTGTGATCATGTGATGTATCTGACCCCAGGAATGTGTCAATAAAGTTTCCCCTTCCTGGGAGAATGAATTCACGGTGTTCTTATTTCAATTTCCAGGAGTGTATTTTGCCCTAATGGAACAGACTCTAGAGCATCCTTAGAACTGTGGCTCGAGGGGTTCACTTGTTGCAGCATGTTTTGAAGCAGAGCAGTCAGACCTCTGTCAAGCTGTGGAATGATTTGGAACCCGTGTAGACGCGATCTACTTCGACACTCGATAGTTAGTATGTCAGCCTGTTTGAACGTTCAAAAAATGACTCTGAGCACTATGAGACTTGACATCGGAGGTCATCAATCCCCAAGAACTTAGAATTACTTAAACCTAACTAACCTAAGGACAGGATACACATCCATGCCCGATGCACGATTCGAACCTGCGACCGTAGCAATCCCGTGGTTCCGGATTGAAGCGCCTAGAACCGCTCGTCCAAGGCGGCCGGCTGAACGTTCAGAAGGATATCAATAAATAGTTCAGGGTCATGACGAACTTACTTCGGCTGATATGGAAAAAAGTGGATTTACATACAATGTTATTACTACTTATGCTACATTTACTTCTGTTGGTAGAATGGCCGTAAATTGTGCATTTTTCGAGGCTCTGAAATGGCAAGAAGAAATGCCTGGAATTTGTAGAAAAGTGCATATCGAAATTTTTCAGAACCCACTCCCGCCTGATATCTTTGCTAAATGGTAACATACACAATCAAAATGCTTTTTGTATAGCGTTCGTGCGAAAATTAGTGCGTTTCGGATGACTTTTGTGTCCCGAAATAAATAATGATAGAACCATTCACTGTTATCTCTAAGATGCAGGGCTAGGTTTACAACCTCATCTGTGCTTTACTGCCTAATAATGATAAGCATAATGATAATTAATCTTCAGATATATTCTGGCTTTACTTATGAAGAACAGGAGAATATGACAAACCAAAAATTTCTACACCTTAACAATTAACTGACTGTTGTGCTACAAAATATGCTTAGCATTTTTTTGTGAATGCTGAAGACAGAACGACAAAACATCAGTATGAATTTGTGGAAGTATCAAAGTGACAGCACTATTTCCCTGCAGTTAGGAGAAAAAGGTGCACAGGCGTCAGACTTTTGTCCAAGATGTAAAGAAACACGTAAGTCAGGTACAGTTCGGTAGTTTATTATTATTAGTTTACTATTAGACTGAACATCTTAACAAACAAGTTGTTTGGCCAAAGCAGGCTCACAGGTACACACACGAGCCATGCCAAAGTCACGTGTTCGCTTGCAGTTTGTACAGGGGGGCAATCGTTCAAGGAACACCTTGTCTTCACGGAGGGACTGAAGTTTGTGGTTGTGTCATGCCGAGCGGAGTGGCCGCGCGGTTTTGGTCGTCATGTCACGGACTGCGCGGCCCCTCCCGCCGGAGGTTCGAGTCCTCCCTCGGGCATGGGTGTGTGTGTGTGTTGTTCTTAGCATAAGTTAGTTTAACTAGTTCGTAAATCTAGGGACCGATGACGTAAGCAGTTTGGTCCCTTAGGAGTTCAAACACACACATTTTTGGCTGTGTCATGTTTTCACTATCTGATACTGTTGGAGGCGTTATACGTCGTTCGAAGTCTCTTCGAAGCCTCTTTGTAATGTCACAGAAAAAGTATACAATCCTGTTAAAAAATCTGTAAGATAAATTTATCCAGTTGCAAAAGTTATAAATTACTTTCGGACGTCAGGAAATTCGTTATTTTGTCGGCTATAACTTAGCTCCGCTACCTAGTTACATTTGCGATGGTCTGTTTAGCTGCCTCTCCAGGAATGTTGACCTGACCAGAGTGAACCGTCGGGTATGGTCTGCACGTTTCCAGGGGGGTTCAAGCACCTCTTCCGCCTGCCGTACAGTGCGACAAGCTGTCTTTTGGTCTCCAGCAACTGTCTTATTGGGAAACGGGCAGGACCAAAAAAGCATCCGATTGCATCACTGTCCAGTAGCTCAGCACAGTAATCCAATCTGCATTATGCAGTGTTATTTTATATAACCAGAAGACAAACAAAGACAAAAGAAAGTCCTACAAGAATGCCAATTAATTTCTGCAATTACATTAACCATTATTTGAAATATCAAGCAATCTAAACCTGTTTAACAGTGTTTCTTGACGATCTCATGGTTGACATTTTCCAGGTACCCAATCTAAAATATCAGCGTTCAGTCATAATTTAGTTAACCACAAACTTTTTCTCATTTTCAGTGTGATGGTAACTTGAATTAGTGTTTTTTTTTCTACACTGTCTGACCAAAAGTATCGGGACACGATATATTGGGCATTAATATGGGATGTTTTCACCCTTGAGTAGGTTAAAATGTGCCTGATGGATTTACCACTCAGGTGACGTCCAATGAATAGTCTCCGTTCAATGTCACTGAGTTCTCGTAACAGACTCATTCTTCTGTTACTGATTCTCTACTGAAAACGCAGTTGTTACTCCCGACCACCTTTTATACTGGCGAGACCACATGTCGTGACATCTAGTGGCCAATTCCGTATTACATAGGATGTGTGGATAATTTTGAACAGATAGTGTAATTGAAAAATGAACTGCAACGTTATGTTTCAATTTCTGCATTTCATTGTATGGCTCCCTATAACTGTCTAGTTAGTCTAGAAACAGTGTAGGCTGCGGGGACCGGCTGCGGTATGCTAGTGAGTGTAGACTCACCAGAAATACTTACAAATATTTTGCATCGAAAAACAATTTACACAAGTCACCTGGTAGTAAACTGTTCACATTGAATCTGTAATTGCACACTTACACCGCAATTATACAAGGTCACAAAATATTACTTCAAAACACCATCAAAATAATGAAAGGTTTTGCAGGTCCAAAGTAATTTAAAGGCTCAAAGGAACCGGTTAAAAATGCCACATCCAAAACATTTAGAAACGCCGTCCAAAATAAGTGAAAGACAAAGTACTTCCAAATTAATTTATAGGTGCTAAAGATTCAATTAAAAGACGCCGTACTTCAAAACGTTAAAGGTGTCAATAATTCAGTTAGGTATCAACATAATTCAAATGCGTCGCTGAGCATCATCAGGAAAACATTACTTTAAACTTGCCAGTAATAAATCAATATTGTTTGAAACTCACTAAAGAGCCTCAAGTATGAACGTAATTCCAATAGACTCCCACTGGTAGGTTAAATTACAACAATTCATTCAACCTTCAGACGGTAACAGACGAGCACCAAGACCTCGCCCTCAGAACCTTGTCGCAGACGCTAGGATTTATATTCGAAATCGGTTCCAGCAGGCCATCTCTAATTTTTACACATATGTAACAAAAACACTTAAGTCATGAAGCTCTAAAATAGAAGTGTAATGGTATCACAACACATACGAGTGCCTTAAAAACAATTAAAAATCATGTAAAATAAAGAACCAGCCCCGCATCTTTTGCATCGCTTTAGCAATGAATAATAACTTATTACGTGGCCTCTTTTGCTAAGTAGCACATCATTTAGTGAGTGACAACTCAGGCGGTTTAAATCAGACCCGGTGAGCAATACTTTGACACATTTAAATCACCCAATGCACGCACAAGCTATTACTAACATTCCATTACAATTATTAATAAAATTACATGTCAACGAAGAAACACTGGAACACCCACGAAGCCTACTAAATTCACTCGCCTTTGAAACAACTCAGTTTTCGCGCTTGCGTCAAAGTCTCCAGACCGCACTTCCAGAAGTACCGTGTCCTCGCAGCACGGAAAAGTAGTGAGTGTCAAAGCTCCCCGTTGGCTTGCTCAAAACATATCGATACAAAACTATCGAGCGCATTTCATGATTTGAGATTTGGTAGCGAATATCACCTTCCATATGAGAATGCTTGGTAAAACATTATGATCATCACATCGATCTGTAAATCGAAGATGACATCGTAAGCGCCGGGTGCCTTTCACGCACAAATTACGTAAATTGTTGTTTCATTCGTGATAACTGTAGCTCGTGAGCCACAGATATTGGTGCTAGACCCTAGCATATGTTGCGCGACCAGTTTAAGGTGTATAAAGTACGAGGAAAAACGAAACGCGGGGATAGGAAATTGCGGTGCGGCACCGCTCGAGGTAGCAAAATTATTTCCGACTCCCGGAAACGTGCGACCTCACCAGTCTGAAAGATGGCCGCCGTGTAGGTCGTACATCTTGGCTGTTCCCCGCGTCACGCCAGCATCGCAGCGCCTGTGTGAATCGCATCAAATGGAGAGGCAGGCCGACCCCTGCACCCGTATATTTACCGCTGTAATTTTCAAAGACGGTAGGCAAATGAAACCCATCCGTTTGGACTGAAAAACACGCAATAGACAATCTACGTGACATAAAAACACACGACAAACCATTAATGTGACCCAGGGAAAGGTGGTCTATTCAACAACTACCTGAAAAATAATGTAACATGTTTCTGTCGATCATAAAACGATTTTCGATAGTAAATGCGTTAGACGAGAAGTTAAAAAAAACTTAGGAAGGCAGCACAGAAAGATGATATCAAATTAAACAATGAAGTTGGAGACATCAGAGAAATTTAGAAGGGCGATATTTGACACATAGTGTGTATGCAGGGTATTTCTACATGTTGCGAGAGGCATTATTGTGGCTTCATTTCAACTGCAATAGACGCCTGACCCGTTCGTTGAAATATTGTGCATTGGAATAAAAAACTCGGCTGAATACCCTAAAACACTCATTGGACAGTTCTGTTGCACACACCAAGAACTGGAAGTCAATGGAACAACGCCTTTTATTTTTTATTTATTTATTTCAAAGAAGAGAGACAGCAAACAATGCCGATATTTTCCTTATTGTGCAGATATTTTCACTGGAACTTCATGACAGATGAAAACTATGGGCCGGACCAAGACTCTTCTACGCAGAAGAGCTTCTGTGAAGTTTGGAAGTTAGGAGACGAGGTACCGGCAGAATTGAAGCTGTGAGGATGAGTCGTGAGTCGTGCTTGTGTAGCTCAGTTGGTAGAGCACTTGCCCGCGAAAGGTGAAGGTCCCGAGTTCGAGTCTCGGTCCGTCACACAGTTGTAATGTTTCAGGAAGTTTCATATGAGCGCACACTCCGCTGCAGAGTGAAAATCTCTTTCTAGATATTTTCACTGTCATACAAGGAATACAGGTCCAGTCACATTACTGTGACGACTGCCTCTGTTCAGCCTTAACGCACAATAACCAATCACAGACTACAAGAGGCAGCAGTAGCGTCCAAAAGAGCTCGTTTACTGGCTTTCGGACCAAGGGTGGAAGCATTTCCGAAACGGCGAAGTTCGTAAACTGTTCGGATGCCGCCATGATGACAGTACACAACGCGTGGCAAAATGACGCTATCCAAAACCGGTGCCGATCAACTGTGATGCACCACAGGCCATAGATGACAACTGTGAACGACGGCTGCGGGGGAACAGATGTGCAGCTGTTGATCAGCTGATCACCCAGATGAGCCAAGGGAATACCGACAGCGTCTCCTAGACGAACATCGCTGTGTTTGGGCCACCGTAGCCCGCAAGTACTCTATGCACCCATGTTGAGCTGCTCATTGGCGACGTAGGCTGAAATTTACTCATCAGTACCGTAAGTGGACGTCCTCTGAGTTGAGACAGGTAACTTCTTCAGATGATTCACGTTTTATGCTCCATCGGACAGATGGCAAACAACAACAATTTTCAGATGGAGCCAGGCCAAAAGAGGGAGCGTTATGATCTTAGAGAATGTTTTCGTGCCATTTCGTGGATGATATCGTCGTTGTGGACGGTGCAGTGGACCAAGACTTGTATGGATCTATCCTTTGGGACCGTGACCACCCCTACATGGAATGTGTTTTTCCTCGGCACGGTGGCATCTACCTTTAGGACATTGCAACTTGTCACCCTTGGCACAGAGCATGTGCGTAGTTCGAAGAGCACCAGGATAAGTTTACTCCACTCCCTTCGCCAACAAACGCCCCGGATTTAAACACAGTGAGAATCTGTGGGACTGCCTCGATTGGTCTGTTCATGCCATGGATGCTCAACCGAGATTCATAGTGCGGCTGGTCACGGCACTGAAGTCGGTATGGGTTCGCATCCCTGTCCGTAAGTCACTGACTATCTTACTGTAAGTCTCACAGTGGTCCACGCTGCAAAAAATGGTTATTCAGGCTCTTGACAGGTGGTCACATTAATGTCCGTGGACAGTGTGTAACGGAATGTATTTACTGTGTAACTCTCCGGGAGGCCACAGGTCCATTATATAAAAATACTCAGAAAATATCGTTGAAAAGCCTTGGAATTTTTACCAATGGAGTTCGGGTTCACCCTATACATGCGGAAAACATATGTTGCGAGCTTTCTCCGGGAAAGCTGTGCCCACTGCTGCGAGAATCGCAGCAGTGAAACCGGGAAAATATTCATGGTTTACACTTTAAAAAGGTTCGGCGGATGCCGGGCAGTGACCAAAGCGAAAACATGACTTTAATTACGCCTCAGAGGCAATGGACAGGCTTGGACAGAATTGTGAAGGTGCATATCGAGAAGACAGGATTGCAGTCGCTGAGTTTTGTAGACCATCAGCAGCTCATATCTGAGGATAGAGTTATGTACATAAGACTGTCTGAATATTTTTAAAATAGTCATTTTATTGTGATGCTTACATTATGTATGCAATAATTTATGTGTCCTTTTCTTGTACGATTGTATCGGGTCTTAGAGGTACCTCAGTTTAGCGTTTACTGTTTCCAAATGTCTCTTGAAGAAACTTTTGTAAGTGTGACTATCAAAAATGGTTTTTGCCGTTTGTAACAAGATGATCTTGTAGTAAAACTGTGTAGTATCTTTAGTACACACTTGATTTTCGTGGAAATGTATAAAAATATGTTTCTTATGGAAATAAAGGTTAGCGTCGCTGCTTGGAGATATTTTTCGATCGGAGACCGTTTGTTTGTGTCTTCGTAGCAATTTCGTCTGAACATCACAATACGAAATATTCGTGCAAGCAATACGACGCTCTTAATGTGGGATAACGTCGATATTCAGCCAGCAGTCCGTATCTAAGGCGGCATATATGCTCTTCGTCAGATCGCGAGCTACACCGACGGAGATTGTATCTATCATAAATCCGATGACAGTTTATTGATGTCAGATTCTTGTACGCTTTCGCGTTCTGAATGTGAGCTTTAGTTCTGCAATGTACCAGGTAAATGCAGCTGTTTTTCACAAACAAATTCTGAAGCCTAACGTAACCGGATTCGTTGATTCTTCCCGTTGCCGTACCTACTCGGGGATCACGCTTAAGTTGCAGTATCCTTTACGATCCATCAACTCGGCCTGTCACCGTATATTTGTTCCCTATAACAGTTGGTACATCGTTCATTTCCTTGTAAACATTGACACTTTACTGTTATATCTTTTTCACTCATCGGACAGATAGGAACGTATAAAATCACGAAATCTCAAACATAAACTTATTTATAATTCGTATAGTTTGTTTCTACCAGAGGTCGTCATTACTTCTGCGCAGCTCAATGATATCGTCTCTGATACATAATATTTTTCTATCATATTAAATGGAAATTGTGTATAGAGTTCAACGTTCACCCAGTAAACGCTTTAGAATGTTTTAATTAAAGAATATTTCTGCATCGATGATCATTTTGAACTAATTTCCTATCAAAACTCGGATTCATAAAATCCATTTGCTCAGTTATATTATTTATTCCAAACAAAAGATAACTTTTATTTCTTCATTAGAGTCACTTTGAATCTAGTCTTTTATTATCTACCTTCGTAAAAATGCCGTTATAATTTCCAGTACCACTTCTTAAAAGATACTCGTAACAAAATTTTCATGATGAATCAGTAGAGTAATATCTTCAAATTAAATCTCATAACGTCACAAAAGTTTTATTTGCCCACAATGGATACAGCTACGTGTAACGTAACAACTTTCTTTAATAACATCAGTTTATAGCTTTTGACATTTCAAGGTTTCAAAAGCCACTGAAACTTTTTCGATTCGAATAAAATCTTTGTTTCTCTTTACATTGTTAACATAAATAGGGACAGGATGAAAGTGGAGCTCTTGGCATCTTTTTCATCCCTCTGGTCTCCGACTAGATGGTGAATATCTCTACCAGTGTTAGCCGCTCTGTCGGATACGGCAGTGCAGCGTACGTTTACAAGTCTGCCTTCGGTAACTGCACCTCTATAGAATCTGGCTGAAAAGTGGATGTTGAAAGGTAGACTATTGTTAATGATGTAGTCTACACCATATTTGAAATTCAAAGATATTTACTTGTGCTTACATGTTGATCAGGGTACTGTTTGTGGCCAATTCGAGTCTCGTCTATTTAAATTATGAACGGATAAACAGCTGGCCACATACTGCACTGATATTCTGCAATATTATTCAAATGCAGTAACGTAACATAGAAGTAATGATTCAGTAAAGTTCATGTGTGGCAAACAAATAATACGGTAACCGAATTATACTCTTACATTAGTGTCTCTCAGTTCTAACAGTCGAATCAGTACAAACACGATGCGCGCTGCATTTATCATTTGGAAATAAAGCAATTCGCACTACGATTGTGTTGTCACAGCGAGAATTACTGGAAGATAGACATAGTTCATAAAATTAAATGCCAGTTCAGAATTGTTCATTAAAAATAGTTACTGAATCACTAATTAAACTCCTGGACATAAAATTTAAGTAATGCTCTGTACATTTTCTGAATTGTACTTTGCACTACTACGTCTGTGTAACATTATCCCTTACTTTCGGACAAAGGTCTCACTCCATTCAAACTCACAGCAGAATGACTTTAAATGGCTTCAAACATAACAGTGCCGCGCGGAATGGCCGCGCGGTTAGAGGCGCCATGTCACGGATTGCGCGGCCCATCCCGCCGAAGGTTTGAGTCCTCTGTCGGGCATAGAAGTGTGTGTTGTTGCTAGTTTAAGTTAAAGTAGTGTGTAAGTCTAGAGACCGATGACCTCAGCAGTTTGGTGCTTTAGGAATTCACACACATTTGAACATTTTTTGAAGCAGAGCAGAAGTTAACAGTAATGAGAACTGACTTTAGCTGTTGTTGTTTCCTAGATTTTCACAAATTACGGTTAATGATTTACATTTCTGAGAAACTAAGTAGAAGAGGGATATGCATTTAGACAAGTATTTTTGAACATCATAATAATTTCTATTCTATTACTCTGACTAGTTGGCTAATTGTGGGTACCTTTTCAGTAATAATGTTTTAACTAAGTATGCTAATTACTTTGAAACTAAATAAGTGCAAGAGTTGCTAACATATTTTCTTTATTGGCTATAGGAAATCTTCACTTATTTATACACCTTTTTCATATACTTCATCAGGAAGTTAGTAATCAGGTCTACGTTTACATATACGAACAATGACAATGAAATCTGATGCGCTGTAATTAGCACGATTTTCAGGGCAAGTTGTTATTGATAATCTAAGGAATGTAATAGGTGTTAAAATTAAATTGGTTTAAGCATTGGGTCAACATTTTGAATTTTAGGAAATGTGCACATGTCGTAAAGATTGAAGATATCAAGAATTTTAAGAAAAATATAAAAAATAATAATAGTTATTTCCGGCAGGGATGCGGAAAAGCCGGCCGAAGTGGCCGTGCGGTTAAAGGCGCTGCAGACTGGAACCGCAAGACCGCTACGGTCGCAGGTTCGAATCCTGCCTCGGGCATGGATGTGTGTGATGTCCTTAGGTTAGTTAGGTTTAACTAGTTCTAAGTTCTAGGGGACTAATGACCTCAGCAGTTGAGTCCCATAGTGCTCAGAGCCATTTGAACCATTTTTTTTTATGCGGAAAAGAAAAGCGTATTAGCAGGAAGGAAATCCATCTACGTTGTTACAAACACTGCAGTCGCTACCAATTTCTTGCTGTGCCGCTCATGGTGCAAATAAAATAACACATGCGAACATAATTACATGACACAATATCGTAAATCACAATTACATTCAAATTTGATTGGACTTACCATATATCACTGTCACTAGAAAGGTCATTAATGATACGAGTGAATATTTCGTACCACCACAGCAAAAAACCACTGAAGTACCCATAATACGGTCCCTTAGTTAGTAATGCCATACAGTCATTCCATTTTTTTCCGTTGACGCACAAGGAATCCTTTCCCATAGACATACGTTACCTTCTATGTTTTGTCTGGAATCAGCTGTGAGATAAGTAAGTTGCGTGGAGCACTATGTTCTTCAAACGTTAAAACGACACTGTCAAATGGCCAAAGACAGATTTAGTACTGAATGCATGAAACCAATGCAGAGCCAAGTAAAGCCGACATTCTAGTTTTGGAAGTCGCAAGATGACGAGCATTGCGCTTGGGTTTCATCATTTTGTCGATAATAATGTTGTTCAAGATGTATCACATGCACGGACTGAACAAGAAGTCAGGACAATAAGAATATTACTCTCAAAGACAAGTAAGTGTCACCGTATTTTCTTAACACTCCGTTGCTCGCGCTGATGACACTCGTCAGCCACATGCCTTTCCCGCTCAATTTTGTATGACAGGGCTGGATTGAGATCGCGCCATTTTCAGTACCTTTCTGTTAACTCTCCGGCTGTTAGCTCCAATCATTGTTGGCTTTTCAGTTACGACAGATGCATTGTTTGTGACACATTATTATAGTCTGGAGGACACTGGTCATCCGCGCGAGCCCCGCTGCCACAATCTGAAACAAAGTGAATCCTGAATTACTTTACTGCTTTCCCAGATTCAATCGATATTTCATGTGCGTACATTTAGACGTATTGAAACTGATTGAAGTTACCTTCCGTGTTACCTAGTATTCTCTTTATTTTTAGATTGTGGAAGAAATGCCAAAGGCAAGAAACTTTCGGACAGACATTAGAAGCGATCCTAAGGAAGAGATAATAAGGTATGGTAGGAATGGTTCAATGAGCTGAATGATGAAGATGCTCGCAGTGATAGCAGTGACTCAAAGACTGAGGATTGTGTTCATGAAAGGGGTCATGATGAATATGGCCGGCCGGTGTGGCCGAGCGGTTCTAGGCGCTTCAGTCTGGAACTGCGCCACCGGTATGGTCGCAGGTTCCTGTCCTGCCTCGGGCTTGGATGTATGTGCTGTCCTTAGGTTAGTTAGGTTTGGGTAGTTTTAAGTTGTAGGGGACTGATGACTTCGGATGTTAAGTCCCATAGCGCTCAGAGCCATTTGAACCATTTGAACGACCTTCAAGCTTTCTCTCTTCCTTTCCACTCTCGAACGGCGCGCGGGAAAAACGGGCACTTAAGTTTTTCTGTGCGAGCCATGATTTCTCTCATTATATCGTGGTGATCGTTTCTCCCTATGTATGTGGGTGCCAACCGAATGTTTTCGAAAATGGTGGAGAAAAATGGTGATTGAAATTTGATGAGATGATCCCGTCGCAACGAAAAACGCCTTTGTTTTAATGATTGCCACTCCACTTCAAGTATCACGTCTGTGGCACTATCTCTTCTACTTCGGCCTTCTTTGTACTTTCCCGATGTCAGCCGTCAGTCCCAACTGATGCGGATCCCACACGGAACAGCAATACTCCAGAATAGGGCGTACAAGCGTGGTGTAAGCAGTCTCTTTAGTAGACTTGTTGCACCTTCTAAGTGTTCTGCCAATGAGTCTCAGTCTTTGATTTGCTCTACCCACAACATTATCTACGTGATCGTTCCAATTTAAGTTATTTTTCATTGTAATCCCTAAGTATTTAGATGAATTTACAGCCCTAAGATTTGTGTGACTTATCACGTAATCGAAATTTAGCGGATTTCTTTTAGTGCTCATGTGAATAACTTCACACTTTTCTTTGGCTCTATGGTTCAAGTGGCTCTGAGCACTATGTGACTTAAGATCTATGGTCATCAGTCCCCTAGAGCTTAGAACTACTTAAACCTAACTAACCTAAGGACATCACACAACACCCAGTCATCGCGAGGCAGAGAAAATCCCTGACCCTTCCGGGAATCGAACCCGGGAACCCGGGCGTGGGAAGCGAGAACGCTACCGCACGACCACGAGCTGCGGACACTTTTCTTTATTCTCGGTCAATTGCCACTTTTCGTACCATATATATATCTTATCTAAATCATTTGGCAATGCTTTTTGGTCATCTGATGACTTCACAAGATACTGGTTTTACAGTGGAACGTTGCAGCATAGCTCTCGGTTTATAGAGCTGTTATTGCAGCGCTGAACTGATATAATGCAAAAATCATGTCGGAGGACGCAAACAGCCGAAATTGGGTCTCCGCCAAGACGTACCTCGTTGTCAGCTGCAATGCATAAGAAGTAAGCAATTCATCTAAAGTACCTTTTTATGCGCACATTTCAGAGAGAGCAATGTAAGAATGACGGTGTTCGAATCGACAGCAAGAAGCCCTGCAGAACATTTCAGTTTTTCACTGCCTACTGCGGAGTCGTAAACAGTGGGGAAAACACTGCTTTCTACGCCAGCTAGAAGTAAGCGAACACAATCGTGTAAAAAAGAACTGCTATGAATAGTTGTCGGGTGACAATATTAGAGATTAAAGATGTTTTTTTTTTTTGTACTTCGTCGAAATCTAATCCCCCCCCCCCCCCCCGCTCTCTCTCTCTCTCTCTCTCTCTCTCTTTTGTTAGATCCAGATCTATTGCTATTCCCTGAAAAGTTTTTGGTATTCCCTGAAGAGCTTTGTGAAGTACTTGGTAGAGAGTACATGTCATCATACTGTTGTATTTACGTACAGAGCGCGGATCGAATTACTGGTTTTAGGCCCTTCTGTGCGCTGAAATTTGTCTACTCTTGGCTTTTCATTCTCTCCGGGAGTGATTTGAGAGGGCCCCAGTATGTTTCTGTATATTTCACTCAATTCTTGTCCTCTGAAATTTACAAGTAGGCTGTCGCGGGATAGATTATATTAGATGTAGTTTTGTTTCAAGAGATCCATAGAAGGTGATCGATCATTCAGGATGTAGAACACGTCAGAAAAACAAGAATACACAAAAAAAATTTACAAGGAACTGCTAATGTACTGTTGCAGATAACAAGTGGACTTGTCCTCATGGATGTGGGATTAAAGTGGTTCAAATGGCTCTGAGCACTATGGGACTTAACATCTATGGTCATCAGTCCCCTAGAACTTAGAACTACTTAAACCTAACTAACCTAAGGACATCACACAACACCCAGTCATCACGAGGCAGAGAAAATCCCTGACCCCGCCGGGAATCGAACTCGGGAACCCGGGCGTGAGAAGTGAGAACGCTACCTCACGACCACGAGCTGCGGACGATGTGGGATTAGTAGGCTCTAAAATAAAATATTATATATAAATGTTCAATGCACTGAGGTGCAGGTGATAAGCTCATCTAACAAAAGGTAAGTTACCCCTAGAGAAGTCATTCCACGTAGTTTGTAATATCACGTGATTCCGATGCTGCATTTGATAACCGCATTAATACGGTTAGGAAGTGAGCTCCAAGGTTATGCCACTTCGTGAGGATTTGATCGCATAATTCTACATAATGGCGGGGACTCTAAAGTCGGCGCTTCACTCTATTCCACCATGTCCCACAGATGTTGTATGGGGTTTACGTCAGGTGACATTGCAGACCAGTTGGGATACAATAGGGTGGGGGAATGTTCAGAAAACCAGTAGCATGTTCTTCCAGCTCGATGAACTTTGCTGTTGCCGTCTTGAAAATTAGCATACTCATCATGCACATGTTGACTGAAAGGCAACACCTGACCATTCAGAATTTTTAAATTAACGTGCTGCCGCCACCTCACAGAGCGGCTCCAGTTCATGAGAAGAAAAACACTCCCAAAACATCACAGACTCACCTCCGCCTAGAAACTGACCTTGCACGCATTCAGGATGAAATGCTTCATTTGACCTTCGATGAAGTCGAAGACGTCTGTCATTTGAATATAAGCGTAAGTGTGATTCCTCAGACCACATGACGTTCCGCCAGTCAGTTACTGTCCACGGTCTATGATTACTAGCCCACTGGAGACGGAACAGTTTCGTGTACCCGTTGTGAGCAATGTCCTCGTGCCAGGTGACCGTCTCGAAATATTTATTGCATTCAGTTCCCGTCGCAATAATCTCTCGCTAACGGATTGCGATAGACCTTTATTCACTGCCTGTAGCAATTCTTATTGGGTTTGTAGGCGATTTTGATAGACATGCCGTGAAACGCGACCCTGGTCCCTCTCAGTCAGGAGCTACCCCCGGACCACAATTCTGACGTCGCGTTTCGTGGTCACGTATCTTACACCACTGCTTGTAGACACCTGGAACAGACCTCCGCAAAACACCAACAAATGCAGCTGTTACCCCTTTTTCTTCAACTCCTACACGACCTTACATTTACCTGTGTTTACCTACAAAGTCCATTTTAAACATAAAACTCTCAATTGTAGCTACTGCCTTATGCTCGTATACAGACAGTACCCACGAGTTTGAACACGTGAGTGGAACGCTGCGCCATTTGTGAAGGATTAACAATTCATCTGTGTGCGCACTGGACTGACTAATTTTTTGTATGGTGAACTTAATTCTGAGGCTATATGTAGGAATGGATCAACAAACAGAGAAATCATTTTACAGCTATTCTTTACAGATATTATATTACTGCACTGGATTTATACCGAAGTCAGATTGTACAAATACTTGCATTATCTGATATGATCAGTAAAATATATACACCAGTCAGTTCTACTTAGAAACTCATCAGTGGAGTAGGAGGAGTTGGCTACCAGTAAATTCCTTAGCTTACCCCTAAACTGTATTTTAACCACTAATAAACTATCTACGGCTGGTGGCAAGCTACTGAAATAGACTATTCCTAAATAACGGACACCTTTCTGAACCTGAATAAGTGACTAAACCTTTATGAAGAATATTCTTATTTCTCGTATTAAATCCATGACTGAGCTGTGGCTATGTGGCTTGAAAGTTATACACTACTGGCCATTAACATTGCTACGCCAAGAAGAAATGCAGATGATAAACGGGTATTCATTTGGGTGCATAGATCCTGAGAAATCAGTACCCAGAACAACCACCGCTGGCCGAAAAACGTCCTTGATATGACTGGGCATTCAGTTAAACAGAGCTTGGATGGCGTGTACAGGTACAGCTGCCCATGCAGCTTCAACACGATACCACAGTCAATCAAGAGTAGTGACTGGCGTATTGTGACAAGCCAGTTGCTCGTCTACAATTGGCCAGATGTTTTCAATTGGTGGGACATGCGGAGAATGTGCTGGCCAGGGCAGCAGTCGAACAATTTCTGTATCCAGAAAGACTCGTACAGGACATGCAACATGCGGTGGTGCATTATCCTGCTGAAATGTAGGGTTTCGCAGGGATCGAATGAAGGGTAGAGCCACGGGTCGTAACACATCTGAAATGTAACGTCCACTGTTCAAAGTGCTATCAATGCGAACAAGAGGTGACCGAAACGTGTAACCAGTGGCAGCCCATACCATCATGCCAGGGGATACGCCAGTATGGCGATGACGAATACGCGCTTCCAATGTGCGTTCACCGCGACGTCACCAAACACGGATGCGACCATCATGATGCTGTAAACAGAACATGGATTCATCCGAAAAAATGACGTTTTGCCATTCGTGCATCCAGGTTCGTCGTTGAGTACACCATCGCAGGCGCTCCTTTCTGTGTTGCAGCGTCAAGGGTAACCGCAGCCATGGTCTCCGAGCTGATAGTCCATGCTGCTGCAAACGTCGTCGAACTGTTCGTGCAGATGGTTATCGTCTTGCAAACGTCCCCATCTGTTGACTCAGGGATTGACAAGTGGCTGCACGATCCATTACAGCCATGCGGATAAGATGCCTCTCATCTCGACTGCTAGTGATACGAGGCCGTTGGGATCCAGCACGGCGTTCCGTATTACCCTCCTGAACCCACCGATTCCATATTCTGCTAACAGTCATTGGATCTCGACCAACGCGACCAGCAATGTCGCGATACGATAAACCCCAATCGCGATAGGTTACAATCCGACCTTTATCGAAATCGGAAACGCGATGGTATGCATTTCTCCTCCTTACACGAGGCATCACAACAACGTTTCACCAGGCAACGCCGGTCAACTGCTGTTTGTGTATGAGAAATCGGTTGGAAACTTTCCTCATGTCAGCACGTTGTAGGTGTCGCCGGCGGCGGCAACCTTATGTGAATGCTCTGAAAAGCTAATCATTTGCATATCACAGCATTTTCTTCCTGTCGGTTAAATTTCGCGTCTGTAGCACGTCATCTTCGTGGTGTTGCAATTTTAATAGATACATTTCCGCCTCCAAACGTGTGTAATAAGGATTATTTGTGGTTTGAACTCAAGAACATCTTGTTGTTTGGAGGCGAAAAAAATTCAGCTTGGCTTGATTTGTTACCCCCAAAAAATAATCCCATATGAATTTATGGAAGGAAAGTGAGCATAGAATGCTAGTTTTTTTCTTTTTGTATTGTCTATGTCCTACAAAATTCACATTGCAAATAGAGATTCGTGTAAACGCTTCAGCGTCTCTATGATACGCTTATCCTAGTTGAATTTATTATCAAGCTGCAATGTTAAGAATTTAACAGTGCCAACTTCTTCTATCAGTTTGTCATCATATTACATGCATATACTGTAGGGAAAGATCTTAGGAGCCGTCCATTAATTACGTGAGTTCAAAATGGAAATAGGGGGGGGGGGGGGGTATAGGAGGGCTTTGGCAAAATCTCAGTAAATGTTATTCAAAAGGGGGGGGGGGGAAAGGGGAGGCATGGAAAATCTCATGCAAGCGTTTTACCTTTATTGGACAATATTTTTAATTTAATGATACATTATTATAACATACAATATCAAAGTGTCCACCGTTTTTATGACTTGTCTGAACTGAACTAAACGCCTTACACTTGGCCTCTCTGTGATTCCCCTATTTGAAACAAGCGCTGAACAGCTGGCAGATTTCGTTCAGGTAAAATAACTTTTGCAAACATCACCGAAAAACCACAGTGATCTGACAGCTAGTCAAAATAATAATCAGTCTTGATTGCAGCGCTTTATTAAAAATTAATAATCACACGTTAAAATTGTAACCGTTTCAATTTTTATCGGACCGTGTCTCATGAGATGGTGAACGGAGACGACGGCTGAAGCATTTTCAGTGTCGGAGGACACCACAGGTAACTGTCAAATTAGTCTCAACAAGGGAGAAGGAGACGTGGTGTCCACATTTTGGAGAAAACACGATACTTGGACGTCCCTTACAAGTTCTAGGTAGTCTTCCTTATAGCCACTGCAACGTACGTTGTCTCGCCGTTCCTGTGACGTGAGTAAAACGAACGTGCGACCACTTTTGTTGCCCGTCTAAGCAGAAGTCCAGTGTCCGCTGTTAGTCGTATTTGGCATGTTGCTGACAGTGCAGCAGCCGCTGTGCGGCGTGTTTCGCCCCGACACGGCCGGGTGGCGCCGACGCTGCAGCCACGGCCGGGGCTTCCCCCACCCCCTCCACCCTGCCACCGGCCACTCCTCTCAGTCCTTTCTCTCCTTTCTTCTTTTCTGGTGCCGCCTTTACGCGGGCTCTCAGCACCGCTGCACTCCACAGCGCAGCGCCCCTATTTCTGCAGGAGGCTACTCTCGCTACCTCGAGCACTGTTCACCAGCTCCCATGAGCTATGGCGGGGGCGTCCTACAGTAGCATCGAAATGCTGAGCCCACAGGAAATGGAACACAGGAGACACGACACTTGATTCACAGGCGAATATCCTCGTTTCTTTAAGTCATTGAGTACCCGGTGTGTTTAGTTATTCCAATCTTATCCTGGCAACGGCCTTGCCGCAGTGGCTACACCGTTTCCCGTCAGATCACCGAACTTAAGCGCTGGCCGGCACTTGGATGGGTGACCATCCTGGGCGCCATGCTCTGTTCCATTTTTCAGGGTGCACTCAGCCTCGTGATGCCAATTGAGGAGCTACTCGACCGAATACTAGCGGCTCCGGTCAAAAAAAAAACATTGTAATGACCAGGTGAGCTGTGTGCTGACCACACACCCCTCCTATCCGCATCCTCACCTGAGGATGATACGGCGGTCGGATGGTCCCGATGGTCCACTTGTGGCCTGAAGACGGAGTGCAGTCTTAACTTAATCTATGTCCTCATTTAGCTTCATCCTGTCCATATCCTCCTCGTTCTCTGTTTCCATCTCCTCCTCTTTCCTCCCCCCTTGCTGGTACCCGTGGGTGTTCTGCAGATTTACCTGACAAGGGCTGACTGAATTATGTAAGTCCAATTCCCCTGCCCCTCTCATTATCTCCTCCTTCCTCTATGTGCCGACACCTCCTACCCTTCTCTGCCTATCTCCCTCTACCCACTTCTCTCCCTACGTTATCACCCCTACCCAAAAGAAGGTCGCTGATTCTAAACCCTCATAGTATTTCTTTCCAGATAGTTACCAACCCAATGTTCATGACATCATATATGCTGAACTATATGTCGTAAAACGTTGTACTTTCATAGGTATATTCAGCAGCTTATGTCGATATTCTCTGCGAAATGTGCTGCGAGTAGAGTAAGTAGCAAAGAAGTAGTAAATATGAACATCATGCATGATGCAGCATTTTTCATGCATCTCAGTGTTTATGACGTCAGATCTCCTGAACTATGTGTCATGCAATGACATAATTTTGTAGGTAAATTCAGATGTGTACGTGAATACTGTCCCCAAAATGTGTCGTGAATACAGAAGGAAATAATTAAATTAAAACGTCATGCCTAATGCGGTAGGTTTAGGTTAGATGAATTTTCGCAAAGGTTTGAAACTATGTGCAAAGCTTATTGCCAGGCACTAAGTGCTCTCATTCCCAATTAAAGGGTGAAGAAATTCTGGATATTATCACGTAGTGGGTTACCCCTCTTTTTCATTCCCAAATCAATCCCTTTGATAGGTAGGTGGTTCCTACCCTCACAGAAATTCTTTCCAGACATTAAGTGGCATGTGTACCTAGATCTTCCAGTGGTATTGGAACATATGTGGAACATACATACATCCCTTTTCGTAAGATTTATGGTGTTCAAAATGGATCTCGCTCTGCTTTACATTATGAACTTAGATTACAATTATTAACAGGACCAACAGGAAATACAGACACTAATTATACATGTTGCTGGTTTTCAAAAGACTGTACTTTTTGCTGCACCTCTGATAAAGTCATATCATAATTTTTCACGACGGCATCCAAATCAGAAAAGAGATATAGTCACTGCAAAGATCACAGTGCTCTTCATCACACTCAGGATGTTAAACTTGCCGTTCAGTAGACTCTGAAACATTACCAGCATTTCTTCAGAATTCTGTCATAAGATCGTACCCCAGATTCCAGGAGGGAGCAAGTGGCCCCTCTTGCCCCTCTACCGTACCCTCCCACCCCGCACGCCCCCCTTGCAGATGCCCATGGGTGTTCTACACGTTTACCCCAAAAGGGCTTCCTGGATTATGTAAGTCCGCATGATATTGTGGCCATTGTCACTTTAGATCTTATGGGTTGTTCGACCGTGTCATATTTCTACAAACAATCGATGTTTCGACACCTGTGACGGGGTCTTATTCAGAAACTTGTGGTGTTTACTGTAGACTGACAGAGACGAGTGTCAGCTTCTATAATAAAGGGTAGTTTTCCCATGCTTATGCTGGAGAATTGGGATTATGGGATAAAAGACCTAGGGCTATCATTGGAGGGCCATCGTCATTGGATAGTAAAGGAAGGTTTCCTGCGCTAATGCCGAATAAGGGGGCTGTTGGCTATTTCTCTTGTAGCTCAATTGTCAGAACAACGCCATTGGCTAGAAAGAGATTTTTCCTGCACTTATGCTGGAAAAGAGATAGTGATTAAAATTCCTCCTGCTGCTGTTGGTGGGCACACATCATTGAAAAGAAGCGAAATGGGTAGAGCATGAAAGGGGTACTGTTTATCCAAAATATTTTCCGCGGAGATGGTTTCCAGGTTGTTGTCTATATTTCTCGCACTTCGCGGTGGCGTATTCACTTTATTGATGGCGGGGAGCCACGACTGCGGAAACCTGTAGCCGTCCTGTTTACAGGGTGAGTCAAAACTCGCAGTACACCCTGTTATGTCAAAAACGCTCAGGAACTGGCAAACCTGAATATTTCAGTAAAGTGTGGGTGAGGTGATCTATCTTTTACAGTGTGAACCGAACACGGGAGACATCCTGAAATCGACCATCTAAATCAACTTTTTAAATGGAAAGGGGGTCGTGTGATATATCAGATTACATCAGCATTTTCTGACAAGTTCATTCCGGTAAACAGACTCGACGTAGCGGTTATGGTTCAAAAGTTACAACACACTTTGGTTGGAATTACTAGCTGGACTGTTCTCCATAAATGACAGTTATTTAATGTGTTCAACATGCTGTCCCTCTCGACCAGCGTGCATTTGAAGGCGCTGAATGCAATCGTTATGCATTCGCAGAAGGGTTTCTGCAGAAATGGTGGCACACGCTTCTTCAGTGTGCTTATGGAGATGGTGTCTGTTTCTTAATTCCTCTTCATATAGGAGTTGCTTTAAATGACCTGGCCATTCCACAAAACCAGGACAGCCTATCCAGTGACCAGGAAACTCATCATCTAACAACTAATGAGCAACGGCTCCGTAGTGTGGTGGAAGCGTATCTTGTTGAAAGTAAGAGGGAAAGCTAACATCGGCGTTCAGAACTAAGGAAAACACTACTTCTTTCAGCATTTCCAAGCAGCGTAGATCATTCATGTTCTGGTCGATGAAAGTGGTTCCAGTTACACTGGTACCTCGTATTCCACACCATACCATAACGTTTACGTTACCAACTATCTTGGAGGGTTACATCCATTGTGGGTTCTCTGGGCCGATGTGAAAACTGCAAACGTCTGTCTGGGTCATCCTCTGCTGGGTGCTGGAGTAGCTGAATCTTGAGCGTATGCCATTGATAAGCATGAAGGATTCGTACGATCGATGATTGTCTGACTCCCTATTCAGCTAATAAACATAGTGTGATGCGGCGTGTGCTCTTCACGAAGGACTACAAAACCATTGTTCAAGTGGTTTCGTCAGGAGCGTTTTTCGACTGCCACTCCGTGCATCGTCAGCCACAGTCCCAGTTTCTCGGAATTTGGAAAATTGACAGTTTCTGGGAGCCGGTTGTTAATCAGCTTCTATGACACGGAGACTCTGTTCTCCAGATATCAAAATGACATCAGTTCTCTCTTTCTTGGCCAAACAAGTTGGAAAATATTATGTGATCTGGAGCTTCTTGTAAGAAACCTGTTTGTTTTTCGTGTGATATGCTCTCTACAATGTTTCCCATTCTGTTTCCAGGTATCTTCGGATATATTTTGTGTGAAGCGTTTAAGAGACTTTTACCTCTACAATTCCCACAGTCCGTTCTCGATACTGTTTTGAAAATCGGTATTGCTGTCTCTTTGTTATTATTTCCAATTAAGAGACAAATTAACACTTCAGCCGTATCGTGCCATCATGAAACAAATACGGATGGGCTCTTCTGCAAAATTTTTAATGAGAAATTCTTCTTCTCTTTGATAACCCTAGAGCACGCCAGTAATCGAACTACGAGCTTCCTGAACCACGCCTGTTCCGAATGGTATAATACTCCCGGTTGACCATATGACCGCTGCAGCAAGTAGATCCAAAAAAATCCATTTTACAAGTAACTCAATGACTTACGGGTGTAATTTCCATCGCACCCACACCGCACAAGTAATACAGTATAAACCGTGTGCAATGAAATGACAAGTCTATGTGGTATAGGCAAGAACATATTTTGTCATGTTGTTGGCTCTGATGGTGAAAGCGCTGTTCGTAATCCACACTGTCTGGAGAATTTTCCGCAGTAGTGCCGCACGGCTGCGCAAGTGTCGGGAGCTGGCAGACCGCCATAGACAGAATAACAGGACAGTGACAGTGTGTGCGGCACTTCTTGCTGCTGTGGAATTGCTTCGAGATCTGCTCTCTGGGATAACGCCTTGAAAAGCACAGTGTAACAATGTTTCCAACAAATGGCAATCTACAGCTGTAAATGGCGTTATACTCCATACTACCTCCAACAGAGTTAATTAGAAACATGAGTACTACTTGAAAATTACGTGTTGTTCCTGTGTCCTGGCAAAATGCCACCTATGAAAATCATGTAGTTAGTTACTGTGAGACGCTAACGGATAGAAAATGTGGCGCTTGTTATTAAGCGATGTACGTTATGAGAGATTGTCATCAGTGTAAGAGAACAGATGAATAGCTATGATTACGTGCATGCAGAAATTAAACGTGAAATTAGGCATATGTTCCTTTACGGATCACATGGTACAGTTAACATGAATAATAGCACAAAACCCGGCATGGAAGAGGTCTAAATTAGACTCAACAGCTCGTGCAAAAATTAATCATGCTCAAATGCATGTGGGCGCTGTTCATTCGCTTTCACCACTGCATATCTCATCTGTCTCAATATTATGCTTGGCCACTGCCCAGAACATACACTCATCACACTGAAGCAACATCCTAAAAATGCAGCTTGTCATGTAAGTTATTTAAGGGTAACTTAACTATGGCTAACAAGAGGAGGCCGCCAATTGTGAAATTCAGATTCGATTCATACTGCGCATAATAAAAGCTCATGGCCAGACGTGTAATGTGGCAAAGCACCAAGATGCACTTCTCAGCCGTTGTCGAGAAAATCGACAGTTAAAAGAAACCGTTGCGGTGAAATACTGCATCTGTTGGGAAACACTCCCGATTCACATTCTGAATAATTGTTCTATCGTTCGTCAGGTTTGATGCATACCACGCGTATCGTATCATATCGGCAAAAATCGGACAAGACAATTGGTGGTGGACGATGGATTGGATTTTTATACAATCGTCTCTGGAGTTGATGTCACGGTTTCGCTCAATTAAAAAAGCACAATTTTGAAGGCGCTTGATCAAATTTTTTACCTGCCGGTAAAAATATACGTCACACGGTTGGACGAGAGGAGTGCACTTTGGAGGAATGACTTTTATAGTGCACGTTGGTAACTTCTTATCGTCCTGGAACATCTCGTCGTATAACGCCGGGTTCGTTTGCCCACCCCAAGAGTCAATCAGAAAGAGAAATTCTTTCTTTTGTACCTATGGTTGCAAAGCACTACGCAAGAAGTCCATGAACAAACCCGTTGTTAGTTTACCGGATTTGGAGGATGTAATAACAACGTTGGTATACTTCTTGGCGTACTCGTCGACTGACTTCTGTACTCCGGACCCAAACGTGCCTGTGCACTCTTGGAGGCATACGAAAACAAGAGGCAAGACTCGTCCAGACATCGTGATCGAATATTGCGCCGTATACGAATGCGCCACCTTGTTCATTTCGTGTCGGGTTACCAGGACAGCCGTTGACCCTTTTTCGGCGAGAGTTCTGTTGAACGTGGACTGGTACTGGCACCCTTCAAACAAAATATAATAATATCGTTTATATAAGAAATATACGAAATCTGTGTTGTCTATCATATATCAGATTATCATATTCTATCATCATGTCATATGACATTTGTGAACAGCTCTTTACGTACTTGTTTGATCAGTATTAATTATGAAATCTTTGTCGAAGATAGTTATCAACGTTCGCGTCTGGATCCGAAATGTGTCCGCAGGGGCCAAAATTTCGTCTTGGGTAGCCGCCCCTTTCCGGGAAACAAATTTTGTGATTTCCCGTTGCCGAATCCCATGTTTCTTTTTAAATTCGGTGACCCACGTTTTTGAAGCTTTGAAGTTGAAATCTGGGAACTGACTTGCAGCGCCCAAGGCCCACTGCTGCAGGTTTCTGGTAGTAACTTGCTCGAAGTTTTGTCGAGCTTCTACGAAGCGATCATGCACCCATGAATCGATGGTACAATATTTATCAAATTTGCTACAGCCACGTTTGATTTGCTCTTCCCACCTGGATAAATAGCCCATATATGTCAAACGAGAGCACCCCTTTTTTTGTCAAGTTTTGAGACTCCAGCCTGGATGTTCTTTGGCCAGATTGACAGCTCTAATTTTTAATCCAGAGAAATACAGTCGTGCCCTTTTTTTTTCTTCTCGTCCGGCTCGTATTCGTCTGATGATTCGTTGGCAATGGGACTCGTTTCAAGGTCTTCGATTTCATTAATGTCTATCAGTTCGTCATCATGAACGAGGGTTTTTTCGGCGAGGATTTGCAGCGTATTCTGGAACATTTCTTCCTCAATTACCATGGCTTCATCATTGGTTGATGACGACGGTTCTGCTGCGATGCGATTACTGTTACGAAGGAGGCTTTCAAAATACACCAACGCTTCTTTCAATTGTTGTTTCGCCACTTCACTGTGTATAGAATCTTCTTCGATCACATCATTTTCATGCGAAGGGCACGGACCGGATTGCTCTCCAATTGTACCGCCTCCACTTTTCCGTTTGTTTAACAGGGTGTACCAAAGCTCTCACGTACGCACTGATTTTCGACGATGTTATAAGTTGCGCTAGGGACCGCATCTACCTTCTTTCGAAGTTATCAGGCAACTACGCTGATACGCGGCGGCTCGTTTCGGCCCATTCAACATTTTTCCTTCAAGTCTAACGAGCGAGTAACGGAGTTTCTACAACTTATTATATGCATAATTGTTGCAACTGATTGCCGGGAATTATATATATATATATATATATATATATATATATATATATATATATATATATATATATATATATATATGTGTGTGTGTGTGTGTGTGTGTGTGTGTGTATACATTTGAATTACAAAAAACAAATACTAAAAAAAATAAAGGTTGCATGGCGCGAGATTCGATCCGGCGAACTTCGGATTACGAACCCGAGCGCTTACCGCTGCGCCACGACGCTCTAGAAAATCATTATTCGTAGAGAGTGTTTCACCGCAACGGTTTGTTTTAACTGTCGATTTTCTCGGCAACGGCTGAGAAGTGCATCTAGGTGCTTTGCCACATTACACCTCTGGCCATGAGCTTTTATTATGCGCAGTATGAATCGAATCTGAATTTCACAATTGGCGGCCTCCCATTGTAAGTTGAAGAAATTTAAGGATCTCACGGGAACAAGACGTACACGTATTGGCAGCTTGAAGATTACATGTAACTGGAACAAATGTTAACTACAAAGAAATGATCACATAAGATGTGTAATAGAATTAGTTAATTGTGATTACATCAGACTATGGACTGCGCTACAGTCCGAGACACATTTTACAAGTGCGGTGCCAGTCAGGAAGAGACTAGAGCAATTAGTGAACAAATACCAAATCAAAGTTATCTCTCCTGAGCCAGCCACAGTTCCCCGAACTCCACTTGCATGGCTGACAAAATGTCCCTTACACAGGTAAAAACGGCGGGATGCAACTGAAACTTCTCATTCTTACCGTACAACATTCGAAATTGGATTGATTAGCTCGGTTCTTGTACCGAACAGTCTCTTTCCATTGGATAGCATTGTTCGTGCCACATCTTATGGTGGGGACGATACTGTGAATTGTGCAGTCCATAAATCAGGGAGAAAACAACAGACCTTCCCACGCGGCCAGAGTAACGCTGGTAGGCGGCTCTTTTTGCTGTGCAGACAGAAAGGCAAATTTCACGTTCAGGTACCCACAGCGGAACGCTGCGAGGGCCGGCGGCAACCTACCTGTTAAAACAGGTTAGTGCCAGGAACTTGACCACAACATGTCGGGATACAGGACTTCCCGCGAAAACTAGGGGCCTCCAATGAGACTGACGTTACCTGCTTTCGAGACACAGTGAAAGCCTTCAGCATCCCAAGCGGTACAATTCTGAGGACGCCAGACTCACATATTCCTGCGAGGAATCGTATAACTCACCACTCCCAACAAATTTATTAAGCTCAAAACAAAAAAAAACAACAAAAAAAATTAGTAAATAACCGTAAAAAAGCTGAAACAAATACCTTAATGCTACGTATGAGAGTCTTGTTGGAAACTATTTCTGTGTACTATTCGTAATCGAAGTTACAGTAGCTGACTGAGGGTACCTTTGGTACCATTGCCAACTTCCCACTTTCCCGTTCAACTCGCGAATTTGGCTTCGGATGAACGACGATCAGTAAACCTCCGTATAACCTCTAATTTCTCTGTTTTTTTCATAGTTCTCCTTTCATGGTATGTACAAGCAATGAAATAAAATACAGCTCGACTCTTCTAGGAATCCCAAATTTGAAAAATAAATTTCCTCAAAGGCAGAACCGCCATTACACTGTTGTTTATTTACAGTGTTACATTTACACATACACAATCATGATTTCGGTTTCAAAGTGCCATTATCAAATGTTTTAAGTGTTATAAATTCCCTGGGATGCCATACTGTCGTATTAACATACACTAATAGACACAATGTCTAGGAGTCGATATTTCTGGTAGAGCCTACTGTATTGTTTCGTTACTGTGTGCACCATCTTGATGGTGTGTTGGTGTTCACAGTAATGAAACAAAGCAGTAGGCTCTGCCGGAAATATCGACTCCTAGACAATGTGTCTATTAGTGTATGTTAATACGACAGTATGGCATCCCAGGCAATTTATAACACTTAAAACACTTGATAATGACACTTTGAATCCGAAATCATGATTTTACAATTGTAAATGTAACACTGTAAATAAACAAAAGCCTAATGGCGGTACTGACTTTGAAGAAATATATTATGACTGTGGCCCCTGATTATGAAAAAACTATTGAAAAGTAAACTTCTCTCGCAGGATTTTCCAATGAATTTCCATGAAAAAATCTGTAACATTGTAGGAGTAAAGACTTCTGCGACCCTTAACTTACACTGGTGAGGAAAACTTAAGAACGAAAGTAACTTTGACCTGATGTGTCACTGTGAAGTAACATAGCTCAATGGAACTTGGAACATATATATAAAGAACTGCTACTCCATAATACAGAAAGTAACTCGAAGAAATACGCAGTGAAACTAACGGTATTGACACTTCCATTGATAGATAGCACGCTCATGCCTATAAATTAAGGACATTGCTGATACATGGTGAAACAACGCTCTGGTGGGCAGTTTGCGAGTTTAAATCGCCTCGTGGTATGACCATTCGGTGCATTTGACCTGCGGTCGTCGCACGGTAGCGCTGGCTGCAGTCCACATACACAGAGGTGTGTTGGTGCATGTCAGAATGCGATGCAGCGAGTAAGTGTGCAGACGTTTTCAGACGTGCTAATGGTGACTGTATATTGAAAATGGCTCAAAGAACACTTATTTATGACCTTACGAGGGGTAGAATACTAGGGCCGCTGGAGGCTGGTCAAACACAGCAGATCGTAGCACGGACCCTCCGTGTGCCGCAAAGTGTGTTCTCAAGATTACGGCAACGATTCCAGGAGGAAACGTGTCCAGGCGCTACAGTACGTGACGTCCACAGTGTACACCGCCACAAGGAGACCGATATCTCACCATCAGTTCCCGCAGATGGCCACAGAGTACTGCAGGTAGCCTTGCTCGGGACCTTACTGCAGTCACTGCAACAGTTGCCTCCAGACACACCATCTATAGACGACTGAAGAAACATGGTTTCTTCGCCCCGAGACCTGCAACAGGCATTCCACTGAACCCTGGTCACAGGAGAGCCTGTAAAGCCTGGTGTGAAGAACACAATACATGTTCATTGGAACAGTGGTCTCACGTTATGTTCATGGACGAGTCCAGGTATATGTCCTCGTAATATTTCGCGACGTCATACATAAATAAAACTTTCTCGCTTTTCCAGCAGCGTCATTTCGGGCTTTCGATGGCCATCTCCGCCATAGCCAGGTATAGCGTGAACAGTGACTCTCGCCGGGTTTTCATCTGGCGTGAACCAGGAACCAGATACCAACCCCTTAATGTCCTTGAAAGGGACCTGTATGGAGGTCGTTGTTTGATGGTGTGGGGTGGGATTATGATTAGTGCACAGACACCCTTACATGTCTTTGAAAGAGGAACTTGTTAGCAGCAGACACAGTGGCTGCACCAAAGACTGAGATAGCGTGGAGTTTTACAGTTATGTATTGAACTTTCGTCACAATTTCTCCTTCGTGGTCGCTGCGCAACCCTGCGGATCCCTCCGCCTGGCTGCTGCTGTGTAGATTTTCCGAAAATGGGAGCAACGCGCGCCGCTGATCGCACTCAGGAGCCTCAAGCCACCAGTGCTCCGCTGAAGCCAGGATGCCCTGTGGTTGAGATGAACTCTTCGCCACTCGGCGCCCCAGTACGGGCACGCTCACGGAACCGCGTCGCCATGAGGTCAGCTGCCGACGCCTGCTGCACCGGCGGCTGGGAAGCCGTCAGTCGCGATGTCTGCGACGTCCCGTCATGGACGGACAAAGTGCCGTGGGGCCGGGTTGCCGTGGTGAAGTCCGGGCGTCATCCCCGGCGACGCCTGTGAACAAGACCCCGCTGCGGCCGGTCCTGCTGGAAATTCTCGCTCTAGTTACTCAGCCATGGTGCCGAACGAACTCGAGCCAACCTCCAGAGCTGAAAACATCTGGCGGCGAACGGATGACTCCTGCGAGCTGGAACAGACTTCCGGAATCGTCACCTACGAAGATTGAACATTCGGACACAGACCACAACCGTCCTCAGATCCGAAATGCTTCCTAAAGGATACTTGCAGAATCACAACTCAGACTGAATGTGCTCTAATCCGAGAAGAGCACGTGACCCCACTTCTCGATCATCCAGCCCTTATTGGAAGGTGGCACATCACACTGCCACTTCAACTATACTGTCGGTCCGATTAATATTCATTTTAGGTCACAGTCCCCACGTTCCCCAGTATACACTTGGTATGTGTGGTTTATGACTTTTTACATGAAGAAATTGTGGGCAGAATGTTCATATATCTGCAAGTGCAGAGATTTGTACCCCAGGCGTCATACTGGAGATGACAGATCACCGGGAGAAAGGAGGACTGTAGGACATAAATGTTGTGTTCAGCTACCTGGCTGTGTAAGTGATTTCGGGAGGCTGTGCTCTATGAACTGTATTTGCAGAGGGACTTCGGGCCACACGAATCGCTTCTTCCCACTTAGGGTCGGACAGGAGGGCACCAGTTCGCAAAAAATTTTATCTGGGCCAAGCAACAGACTGTTATGAGGGCGGCCAGTTGGTGCAAAGTGGCTAGAGAAAGCCATTTAAGAGAGAGAGAGCTGTAATCTGAGCTTTTCTGCAAATGGTGGGGTGGTCATACAATTACAAGCACGTTGAAAGCTGGGATGATACGGACAGAGTGACCAGTGGATGTATTTAGTTGAGGCAAGACTGTAACTCCAAACTCCCCTGGCTCCAGGAAGTCACCAGGCTCTTTTAGCGAGTCTCAAAAACATATATTTCATTGGCGTAACTGTCTGGGAAGCTTGACAGTCTGCAACTTGTGGTAGACTAAGAGCCAGTGGCAGTTTCCAGCTGTACCTACAGCGGAACTATATATCATTTTGGATATATCATTTCTCACGAGGGTGAACTGTTTCGTCCCGTGTCGGCTCTCTGGCGTTTGACAATTCGAGCACATTGTCTTGTCCGTGAGTCAAATAGGTTTGGCCAGACCACTGAACGGGTGTACCTCACACTGAAATCTGCTGAGGTTTCAGGGCTCTGAAAGCGAAGTTCCCCGCTATCTAGTAATCAGAACGCCTGTCCACGTAGTTTGCAAATTGTCATGGACGCTTCAGAACATTATAGATGCCACTGCGCAGTGCTCCTCACCCACAGCCTACCGTTTTCAGCTGCCACCCGAATCAGGGTGAATGAGTAAAATACTGCCGAAACGGAGTAGTGTTGTTAAATGATATTCAGACCTCCCTGTTCTCCGTGAACCATAGTTTGTGGTGTACTTGGTCGTAGTTGGCTCTGAGCACTATGGGACTTAACAGCTACGGTCATCAGTCCCCTAGAACTTAGAACTACTTAAACCTAACTAACCTAAGGACAGCACACAACACCCAGCCATCACGAGGCAGAGAAAATCCCTGACCCCGCCGGGAATCGAACCCGGGAACCCGGGCGTGGGAAGCGAGAACGCTACCGCACGACCACGAGATGCGGGCTGGTTGTAGTTGATTTCATCTGAATAGAACAGGGCCTCGCAGTCGATTCATGTAAACAAAGTCAGAATGCGTTGTAAGAGGGATCAGTTCAGAGAAGAACTTGTATATTTTCTACTCCATTAAGTTCTTTATCAGTCTAACACCATCCCTTTTTCTGATGAATGTTTGTCATTTTTTGTAAGATTTATCAGTTGGATTTTTTGTAAACTTAAATACGCTACTGTTCTGATTCATACTCCTCCAACCATTCACTATTTTTATTATATTGTGGTGATACACGGATACACTAATTAAAACTTAAGTCGTGTTAAATTAATTTTAAATTAGTTAATTATTAATTTGAGCCCTGAAAGTGACCGCAGATAGGCAATAAAAATGCCATGAGTGAATTCACTAATTTCACATATAAAAATAAAGGGCGTAGTTCACAGTGTCATGATTGTTGAGAAAATATTACATTTCCTTGTGTAAAGATAACAACGTGTATCATCACTTTGGCATATATTCGTGAACAAAGCAAGCGACAGCTTGCAGTATGCGCTTGGCACCATCACACCGATACCGCAGATGTGCAGGTATCAACGGAACACAACGTAATGGTCTTCGGGCAAAGAGACAACCCTCAGTCTGTCACCGTGTCACAGTGGAGGGGATGAGTTTGTGTGCACTGCAGTCCTGTTAATGATGGTTGCAATTGCACCCCCTGTTAAACGGGAGATCCCTTCTTGCATGTTGCAGAATGCAGTTTTAACTCACCGTGGTTCAGAACGATCGCTGTGCACGTGAATCAGTGCGGCCAGCAACGCTAATTTCCTTGGCGACACTCACTCATTGTCCATTTCCCAGTTTCCCGATTATTCTAACCCGTGTCAAGTTCTCCATGTGTTGCCTCCGGGCCGTGTCGTAATGAAGACCACCACCAGATTGCGCCGTATTTGCTCGATGATTGGCACACCCTACCGTCAGCCGTTCCTTCAACTGCGTCGTATTGTGGAGCCAGCCCAGTTCGGCCCCATAGTCACGCTGACGTCACGCCATGTGCCATACCGTTTTCTGTGCTCTACTGGGAGACGAAAGGAGAAAATATAAAAATGCAGTAAATGAAGCAGGCAAAAAGTAATACAAACGTCTTAAAAATGAGATCAACAGGAAGTGCAAAATGGCTAAGCAGACATGGCTAGAGGACAAATGTAAGGATGTAGAGGCTTATCTCACTAGAGTTAAGATAGATACTGCCTACAGGAAAATTAAATAGACCTTTGGTGAAAAGAGAACGACTTGTATGAATATCAAGAGCTCATATGGAAACCCAGTTCTAAGCAAAGAAGGGAGAGCAGAAAGGTGGAAGGAGTATATAGAGGGTCTATACAAGGGCGATGTACTTGAGGACAATATTATAGAAATGGAAAAGAATGTAGATGAAGATGAAATGGGAGATACGGTACTGCGTGAAGAGTTTGACAGAGCACTGAAAGACCTGAGTCGAAACAAGGCCCCGGGAGTAGACAACATTCAATTAGAACTACTGACTGCCTTGGGAGAGCGAGTCCTGACAAAACTCTACCATCTGATGAGCAAGATGCATGAGGCAGGCGAAGTACCCTCAGACTTCAAGAAGAATATAATAATTCCAATCCCAAAGAAAGCAGGTGTTGACAGATGTGAAAATCACCGAACTATCAGTGTAATAAGTCACAGCTGCAAAATACTAACGCGAATTCATTACAGACGAATGGAAAAACTGGTACAAGCCGACCTCGGACAAGTTCAGTTTGGATTCCGTAGAAATATTGCAACACATGAGGCAATACTGACCTTACGACTTATCTTAGAAGAAAGATTAAGGAAAAGCAAACCTACGTTTCTAGCATTTGTAGACTTAGAGAAAGCTTTTGACAATGTTGACTGGAATACTCTCTTTCAAATTCTAAAGGTGGCAGGGGTAAAATACAGGGAGCGAAAGGCTATTTACAATTTGTACAGAAACCAGATGGCAGTTATAAGAGTCAAGGTGCATGAAAGGGAAGCAGTGGTTGGGAAGGGAGTGAGACAGGGTTGTAGACTCTCCCCGATGTTGGTCAATCTGTTTATTAAGCAAGCAGTAAAGGAAACAAAATAAATTCTGAGTAAAGTGTCAGGAAGTCGTTTCTGAAAGTATATGTATGGAGTGTAGCCATGTATGGAAGAGAAACGTGGATGATAACTAGTTTGGACAAGAAGAGAATAGAAGCTTTCGAAATGTGGTGCTACAGAAGAATGCTGAAGATTAGATGGGTAGATCACATAACTAATGAGGAGGTATTGAATAGAATTGGGGAGAAGAGGAGCTTGTGGAACAACTTGACTAGAAGAAGGGATCGGTTGGTAGGACATGTTCTGAGGCATCAAGGGATCACAAATGTAGTATTGGAGGGCAGCGTGGAGGGTAAAAATCGTAGAGGGAGACCAAGAGATGAATACACTATGCAGATTCAGAAGGATGCAGGCTGCAGTACGTACTGGGAGATGAAGAACCTTGCACAGGATAGAGTAGCATGGAGAGCTGCATCAAACCAGTCTCAGGACTGAAGACCACAACAACAACAACAACTGGGAGACGTCTGGCATCATGTTGAATCCCCGGAGTAGTTAATATGCTACTTCATTTATCTCGGCCTTAAGTTTTGCAGCGAAGTGTGTGAGTTTCCTGGTTTTAGTGCCGCGTCATTTTGTGAAAAAACTACCACTCAATATAAATATATGAACAAAGTATGTATTCTTTCAGACATTTCCGAAAGAAGAGATACCATCTTTATATAGTTAAGGCTCACAAGCCATTTGACCATTTTCTTCTGTGCGGATGCACAGTGTCCGAACTCTTACGGGAATCGGTAAAAAGCCGCGAGTAATGAGTTTAATGGGCAGGGGCCCTATGAACATGGTGCGGGACAATAAGTTGAGAATATGGGTCTCACGGGAGGCGTTCCACACGTCAGTCCCTGCAGTCACACTATCCTCTGTGTCGTCGGTGGCTCAGATGTCTGCCATGCAAGCAGGAGATTCCGGCTTCGAGTCCCGGTCGGGGCACACATTTTCAACTGTTTCCGTTGACTTATATCAAAGCCTGTATGCAGCTAGGGGTGTTCATTTCATTGTAACTCAATATAAACGAATTTCGGCCACATTTGCTGTTGTCCTTCTCTGACTTAAATATCGTATACGATGGGAGACATCTCACAAAATGACGCAGAGCTATTACCATCAAACATTTATTTTTATCTCCATAACGCCTTCATAACATCTAAACGAAACACTGTGGAAAACCGCCGCTCTTGTCCCAGAGTCACGAGCAATACTCCAGAATCGCTCGAACGAGTGTTTAGTACCCTACATCTTTATAGATTCAGTTACACTACGTTAAGATTCCTCCAATGAATTTCAGTCGTGCACTTGTTTTCCCTACTATTAATTTTACATAGTCATTCCACTTCAGGACAATGCGGACGTTATCTAACTGTTCATTCTGTTTCCAGAGTCTTATCGCTATAAGTGTAATCGAACTTGATTAGATCTTGTCGCCTGTTTGTGCACCCCAGATTAATTTATTAGCGCTTAGGCTCAAATGACAGCACTTGCACCAGTGGTCGATCTTTAGCAGGTCTTTCTACATATCGCTGGAGTTTTCTGGCTTTGTAAATTTTCTGTAGAAAATAGCATCTTCTACGAACAGTCTCGTAGAGATTTTGACGTTATCTGCTAGTCCACTAGATCGGCGGTTATCAACTTGTGAGGTGTCCCTAAACCCTCACTCTTTCCTCGTGGAGACGTGTTAAAATTAATTTGGGGGAGGGGGGGGGGGGGCGATGAGAGCTTATCGAGGAGAAAAACACATAAATTTATCAGTTTACTGAATGAAAATCAAAGCGAAATACATTGATATAACAGAAAAAATTAGAATTCCCATTTACATTGGTAACAAACTGTATCGGTACAATACAGTGAATGTAATAATTAACTTGTCAAAGCTAAATTAGAAACAAGTTTTATAACTATTACTTGCTCCCTTGGGACTGGATTCCAGAGTAAATTTTTTCCAAAGAAGGCTCACTGTAAAAAAATTAACGATCTGAGTTTTTGTTCTATGTTTGACTGAGATTTATATTTTGTCTTCAAAAATTCCAACTCAGAAAATCCGGTTTCGCGAAGCTAAGAGGTTGAAAATTGTAATACTGTACGAAATGCTCTTGTTTACGGTGCAGAAACCTCATAAATCCACCCCTGCCATGTATTTAAAAAAGCGTTAAGTACTAAATTTTCTTTTGATTGATCCATTTGCCGTGAAGTCTAGCACGACTTGTTCTCCGACAACTGGCGGATTTCGTACACTAGTTGTAAGACAGAGAGCAATAGAGTGCTACCGATACTGGTTCATTCAGTGCAACGGATCGGTGTTGCGAAGTAACTCTTAAGATTCGTAAATCTGTAGCTTCAGCGTTAATATATTTACAATATATTACAGATGAAGCGAAACGAACAAATATATGTCCTGTTCTCTTAAGAGGTAAAGGGCTCCAATGAAAATTATGACTGGTCACGAATACTGAAAAGTTGAGAAACGCTGCACTAAACAGTAATGGCCTTACAACACTCTCTTGAGGCTCTCCCGAAATTATTCTTTCATCTATAGTTTTTGTCCAGATGAAAATGACTTGTTGAGCTGCACATTGCTGTAAGGCCTAAATTAAGTCGCAAAGCAGGTCCAGCCAAGTTCGAAAACTTCAGATTTACTGAAACTGTGCAAATCCAGAGAATGTCTTATTGAAGTCAAGGAACATAGTATCAATCTGGATACCGTTGTCTAGTGCACTCTGCAGCTTATGGAAGAGCAGAGAGAGATAAGGTGCACAAAACCTCTGTTGAATATTTTTGTTTCCTTACATTGTATTTTAGAATTACCATCGAACTTTTGTCCGCAGTGTAGGACTCGCGAGACAAAACATATGTGCCGAAAAACTGGAAAGTAGCGCAGGTGCCACCAACACTCAGGAAAGGAAATGGAAGTAAACGGCTGACATCAATTTGTGGTAGAATTTTGGAACATATACTGTATTCGAACGCCAGGAACTATTTCCAAGGAAGCCTTTTTCCATTGCGGCTAGATCTTTTCACGAAAGGTAGATCACCAAATTTCCCCTTCAGCATAAAGTTATAATAAGAGAAATCAGAGCTCGTGCGGAAAGTTTGCTTCTCCCGTTTTCCCTGCATCTGGTTGGCTCTGAGCTCTATGCGACTTAACTTCTGAGGTCATCAGTCGCCTAGAACTTAGAACTAATTAAACCTAACTAACCTAAGGACATCACACACATCCATGCCCGAGGCAGGATTCGAACCTGCGACCGTAGCGGTCGCTCGCTTCCAGACTGCAGCGCCTAGAACCGCACGGCCACTCCGGCCGGCTTTCCCTGCATCTCTCCTGCGCTCTGTTCGGGACTGGAATGATACAGAAATAGCGTGAAGGCGGTTCGTTGAAACCTCTGCAAAGCACTTAAGGGAATTCCGGAGTAGTATTGTAGGCGTAAATGTAGGTGGAGTTGGAATTTTGCATTCGAATTCGTTTCATGCAAGGCTCTCATTACGCTAATGTTTCCTTCGTTCAGTTGTTGTTTGTATGACAGGCTTTGTCCGAGTTTAAAATTGCAGTGAAGCTTTCTTTGCTTCCGTATCATCTTTCTAACATGACTGTCGAATCATTGTGAGTCTTTTCCATCCCTCACAACTTTACTTAGCACATACGTGTCTAAGCTGTGTTATATAATACCCGTGATTATTATCCATTTATACTCCCCATTTTCCGTACTGGAGATTAATGTTTCATGATGACCGTTCAGATAATCTGAAATGTTTTTTGTAGCACTTCTTGAGAATAAATGTCCTCATAGCTCTCTTTACATTCCTATGTAGAGCCGTTTTCAAGACACTGTATCGGCTTTATGATCATTGACTTCCTGTTTTGTGCTAACTGAGTCGAAAAGTTCTGGTCTGTTTGGCACCATCCGATTTATGATATTAACTTCACCAGTCGGTTTTCCAATAAAATTCCCAAGGTAATTTTCGGATGTAGCATTTGGAACAATTTCAGACGTGTCCCTGTCCCTACTACTCACCCTAGTAGCTTGAGTTTCCCGGTCTGTAACCGCTAAGTTAAAATCCGACCCTAACACTACGACTTGATTACGAATTTTTTGCGATAACTTCTCCAAGCTTTTCCTCAAGTGTTCCGCTAATGCTGATAGTGAGGCAGGATGTCTATAAATGTATCCGACCCCATGTCTGATCCATCGTTAATGGTTGCATCACCCAAGTTATTTCACTTTTGAAATTTGTTCTAATCTCACTGGATGTTGTCAAATTATTTACGGCTATAAAGACGTGTAGTCCACCAGCATTGGATCTATCTTCCTGGAATAATTTTTAGAATTTAATTGTTATCATCTAGTTTCAGCCAGCCATGTGAGTTTTTTCAAAGCAGTTGGAAACAAGTGTGATTCATCGCGAAATTGCATTAATCAGAGTAAGAATTAGCAGACGTCGACTGCATAGTAATAGTTGTAATTGACAGCATAATAGAGTACCTTAACCATTCTATTTAAGTTCATGTTCTGTGCCAACCATGACTATTTAGTCCATTGCAGCTTATTGTAACCAACGCTTATTACATGACCATCGATAAAATAAACTTACCTTTGAATGCAGGCGATTTTCGCTGTGAGTCTAATATAATTTACAACTATATGTGGTCTGGAACCGCAAGACCGCTACGGTCGCAGGTTCGAATCCTGCCTCGGGCATGGATGTTTGTGATGTCCTTAGGTTAGTTAGGTTTAACTAGTTCTAAGTTCTAGGGGACTAATGACCTCAGCTGTTGAGTCCCATAGTGCTCAGAGCCATTTGAACCATCTATATGTGTGGCGCCTGTTCTTTCGGAAATGTCCAAAAGAACAGAAACCAATACTAATGGGAGTATGAGATATACATGCGCCGTGAAGGGTACTATGATCAATTAGCGCAAAGCACCTTTCGTCGGACCTCGGACCTCCGACAAATCAAAAGGAGAAAAAGAGGTAGCGGGAGCTACTTTGGCAGTGAGTGGCAAACGGGGATTGCAGTGAGGAAGGAGGCATGCTTGAGTATTCCGTGCAATTGTCTACCCACTGTACCAAGGTTTCGTAGATGGTTAACGAATCTGCTTATTAAGCAGGAAACCCGGTTTCGAATCCTGGTCTTGGTTCTAGGGGCTTCAGTCTGGAACCGCGTGACTGATACGGTCGCAGGTTCGAATCCTGCCTCGGGCATGGATGTGTGTGATGTCCTTAGGTTAGTTGGGTTTAATTAGTTCTAAGTTCTAGGAGACTGATGACCTCAGAAGTTAAGTCGCATAGTGCTCAGAGCCATTTGAACCATTTGAACCCGGTCTTGGTACAAATCTTCATTTGTCGCAAATGGATCCTTCCATTGCTTGAGTGCAGCAGAGACCGGAATTTTCCTTTCTGAACATATGGTGCTATAAATATTTCCAGCAGCACCCCCCAAAAGCGGATCGCCTGACGCGATTTCCTCTTACCATCTGTGTGGAAGAACGTGCAGTCTTCTGGATGTTCCTGCTGCAAGACACAAAGCAGAGATAGAATGTGTCAGAAAAAATAGAAGGCGAGTTCCTAGGTTTGTTGCGTTTTGTGTGTTTTACTTTAGCCAATATCTCGGACACGTTGAATAGCAAAGATTCCATTCCACGAGCTCAGTGGCGCGTCACAACGTGAGACCGGCTGCCATGGCTACCAGTAAGCACTGGAAGTGTTCCTCCAAATATTGACGCTCCCCGATATTGGAATGTCAGTCTCGCGGCAGTACTGCGCACGATAGCTGCAGATGGCGAAGGCGGCGAGTGTCGTAGACGGGTGTGGCGGTGGGGAATGAAGAAAAAAAGTGAATGGAGTGACTACTGGCAGATTTTATCGGCCACGGGAGAATGAGCTCTTCCTAGGGAAAAAATATAAAGTAGTAGCTTTGGAAATATGATGGCTGCATCTGTGTCGGTCTGATTATGAAGGATGCAACCATTACTACAGAGGCGAGTGTTAACTCTCTGACGCCGCTTCAAAAAGTCTCATTGAGGACTAGAAATGAAGAACCCAGCACTTATGTATCTTCAGCTACGTGATTATGAGCAAGTGCCTCAATGCCATGTCATCAGTAGCCATATATAGCCTTATTTATTATTTCTTAAGTTTTGATGAAAAAGTTTCCGTTTGAAGACCGTAAGACCAGAATCAGAGTGCCAGTCAGAAAAAAATGAGGCAATCATTCCACAGACGCACCAGACTGCAGATACCCGTCTGGTAAAACAACGTGTCCTGCTGCGTGACGAAATTCGTAACTGCGTCCGGCAGGAATCGTCGAACCTTCAGGGCCCCTTTTAAGGGATCAAAGACGTTATAATCGCATGGTGAGAAATCAGGACGGGTACTCGAGTGTCTCCGACTTGAGTTGGCCTAGCTTCTGCTTTACGACATTTGCGATATGGGGACGTCCATCATCATGAAAGTGCAGCACGGAACTTGGCACACCATTCCACAGATATGGTTTTCGACAGCCATACTGCCCCATACTAATTCTTCATTCTCCGATGGGTGTCTACAGGGGACTGTCCGTCGGTGGCAAGGAAAAGAATAACAACACGTTGATACTCTTTAGACGTGTTTGGTAAAAACTTCGCCATAGGTCATATATCCACGTTTACTGCAAACACAACGGGAAGACACGAATGTCCCATTACTCCCTTTCCTACGTTTCGGTGCTTGTGTACGCACATCTGAGTAACATTGCGTTGCATATACACTGAAGCAATGGCCTCAAATGGAAACTTTTTGATAGCCCCTTCTATACACTATAAGACAAAACAGTCACACTACAAAGGAATTTTCCGAATGGAACGGAAATCGTAAGATCTGATGTACATGTACAGTCAGAGAAATTCTTACAATTTCAGAAAATTTTTTAAATTTATGCAAAAGTAAGACCTTCACCAATTGAGCAAGTCAGTAACGCATTGGTGCACTTCTGGCCCTTACGTAAGCAATTATTCGACTTGTCATTGATTGGTTGACAGAGTCCCCTTGAGGGATATCGTGCCAAAATCTCTTCAGTTGGCGCGGTAATTGGTCAAAATCCCTTAATGACTGGACGGCCTGCCCATAATGCACGCAGTTTTCCCAATATTGGAAAGACCTGGCGGCCTTGATGGCCAAGGTAGGGTTCCTCAAGCACAAAGACAAGTAGTAGACACTCTTGCCAAGTGCAGGTGAGTGTTATCTTGTTAAAATATATGCCCCGGATGGCATGCTAAGGAGGCCAAAAAAATACTATATACAATAGCTCGACATACTACTGTGCTGTAAGGGTGCCTTGGATGACAACCAAAGGCATCCCAGGCTATAACTCCTGGTTATCGAGCTGTATAGCAGCCCACAGTCGGTTTCGCATCTCACCACTGCGCGGAGCGTCTCTAGACACGACTTCGACCAGGAATCCCATTCAGTGGAGTAGAATTCTCTTTAGTGATGAGTCCTGCTTCGATCTGAGCATCAATGCCCAGCGAAGTCACCCTGCCAATGGACACATTCTCACCAAAGAGAGACCAGTTGGTTTCTGTTAAGGCCAATAAATTTTCATTCTGAAGAAAGTATGGTGCTGTTAGACCACAGAGAAGAAAAAGGAAGACAGTAAATTTTTTTCCGAATGTCACTCTAGCACAGCCACAGGTGACACTAGGAAGATGGCCGGCCCCTGTGGCCGAGCGGTTCTAGACGCTTCAGTCTGGAACCGCGCGACCGCTACTGTCGCAGGTTCGAATCCTGCCTCGGGCATGGATGTGTGTGATGTCCTTAGGTTAGTTAGGTTTAAGTAGCTCTAAGTTCTAGGGGACTGATTACCTCAGATGTTAAGTTCCATAGTGCTCAGAGCCATTTGAACTAGGAAGAGGTGGTGACATAGCTGTGCAGCAGAAAGAAACAATCTACATTGTAAGTCAGTCATTTACCTGAGCACACATTGCTACAACATTACAAATCACCAGACACAGGCTACACATTCTACAAAACACACACACACACAAATATATATATATATATATATATATATATATATATATATATATATATATACTGCTGGCCACCGTAAATGCAACACCAAGAAAGACATGAGGTAGCACAACAAAATTTATTTTGTAGATAACATGTTGACCTAGTATCAAATATTTACGTTTACAGACGTCTGTGACATGTGGTTCTGCCAGAATCAGTAGTCACAGTAGCCGCCATTGTTGGAGATCACCGCTGCCACACGTCTCGGCATTGAGTCAAAGAGACGTTGGATGTGTTCCTGGGGTACAGCAGCCCAAGCAGCTTCCACACGTTGCCAAAGATCATCTGGTGTGGCAGCTGGGGATGTAATCTGGGTCACCCGTTGAGCAACCATGGACCACATGTTTTCTATCGGCGAAAGATCCGGAGAGCGAGCCGGCCAGGGAAGCAATTCAATCTGGTTATTGACGAAGAACCTTTGGACAATGCGTGCCACGTGTGGTCGCGCATTATCCTGTTGAAATATGGCTGTGGCCAAGCCCTGAAGGTAAGGAAGGACAACTGGCTCCAGCACCTCGGATATGTAGCGCCGGCTATTTAAAGTACCGGCAATGCGTACTAGAGGCGTGCGAGAGTAATATCCAAAACCGCCCCATACCATAATACCCGGTGCAAGACCAGTGTGGCGGTGCATAATGCAACTGTCCAGCATCCTCTCTCCACGGTGTCTCCACACTCGAATCCGACCATCGTGGGGCTGCAGACAGAAGCGTGCCTCGTCAGTAAAGACAACGTCACTCCATTCTGCCGTCCACATCCGTCTGTCATCACACCATTGGCGACGGAGACGTCTGTGGTTCTGCGTCAGTGGTAGACGAAGAAATGGACGTCTTGCGGACAGACCACTCTGCTGTAAACGGCGTCGAATGGTACGTGCAGACACTGGATGATGCGTTACAGACGCAATGTGCTGTGCTATGGTTCGGGATGTCACTGAGCGATCCGTCACTGCCATGCGCACAATTTGCCTATCAGCACGTGCAGTGGTGCACCGAGGTGAATGCGATCGACCACGTCGGTCCGTCGTACCCTCCTGCATCCAACGGTCACATATCCGCATTACAGTTGTTTGGTTTCGTCCAACACGACTAGCGATTTCTCTGTATGATAATCCACAATCTCGGTAAGCCACTATCCTTCCTCTGTCGAACTCGGATACTTGATCAAAAGATGTTCGCTGTTGTCTACGAGGCATAACTGATCGTCTTGTGAAACAAACACAAGGTAAACACACGTGCCGAACGTACACTCGTCGAAATCGCCAAGCCTATGGCGCTATGAGGTGGCGCCACAGGCGCGCGTGATGTGCGTCTGCGCTGAAATTCTAATCAGTTGCATATCTCATCGCTGCAAACATATGGTGTAAATTTCACTTGATTCGGATGCTTCCTTCAGGGTGTTGCATTTACGGTGGCCAGCAGTGTATATATATATATATACCCATTTAACTGGTTTCACCAAGACCATATTGTCTTCTTCATATCTTATTGTTCATAAAATTACGTCACGTGTAAAATATATATATATACAAATGGTGTAACACCACTCACAGTTCTGATGAAAAGATGATGTAGCATAGTCCTGCCAAAGCCTGTTATCTAAATCTAATAGATGCTTTAATAGTGATTTTGGCACTGAAAAGTTTCTTCAAAGTCCACACCATGGCAGAACACCCCCAAACTGATACAATGTCATAAATGTACACTTGACTAAATGACTACCACAGTGTAGTGATATTCATGTATTAGAAGTTTCCCCACTTCTTGTGAACATGACAGAGTCCAAGTAACCTCCATCTGCAGCAAAATTTCGAGAGCCGCCATTTAAAGCTGACTGCCGAATGATTCTACTGCCTCGAACAATCACTCCGTGTAAGGACCACAAAGATAAGATACGAGAAATTATGGCTCATATGGAGGCATATAGACAGTCGTTTTTCTCTCGCTCTATTCACTAGTGGAACAGGAAAGGAAATGACAAATAGTGGTACAGGGTACACTCCTCCACGCGTCGTACGGTGACTTGCGGTATATCTATGTAGATGTAGATGTAGATGTAAATGCTGCTCGTGGGAGTTAGCAGTGGCCGCTTACCTCACTGCTCGTGGGCAGACTGATGGTCTTCCAACACCACCGCATCTCGTGGTGTTTCTTACATGAACATCATCGTCACTGCTGGATCAGAGAGAGGTCTCGTGCCTCTGTTCCTGATCATAGCTATAGGCACTTCCGGTTTCCAAAGGCCTACATATCTGGTGGAGCCAGGATCAACTAAGTACACGACTTCCAAAAGTGCGGTATATCCTGATGGGTCACTGCAGATCGTCAGGATCTTCCGAAGCAGGATGAAGTACGTTCTAACCCAGTGTGATGCCATACACTCACATCAGGGCTTCATCTGCCGGACAGCATCTGGAAGAGTGCAGCTGAATTGTAGAATCAGCAGCGGTGCCTGCTAAACTGATTACAGGAGTCAGTGGAATTTCATCGTGTCACTGGTATGCAGCGTCAGCCGAAGCTGATAGAGAGACATAGAACTGTAAATCTGAATTAATAAATTTTAAATTATTAATCACGTTTGATTAGCCTTGAAGGACGCTCTATAGGTTTCACAACACAATCCTGAAAACGTGCAGGTATCATTGCTCGGCACTTCTACACTGCACTAAATTCATCCGTATCAGTGTCATCTGTACTGCAGTGGAAAGTTACATGAACACTCGTATTTGCTATTAAGATATTTTTGTTAAGAGCGATAGTTAATGTATCATAATTAGTGGCATAAACTGACACAGGTGAAATCATACTATAATTGAAGCAAAAATGAGCCATTTGAGAGATAATTGCGCATGAATTTTTGCGAGTCACCACTTATTTGAGTACAAAATTACCCTATTTAGTACAAATGTATTTGAAATATTTTTTAGATTAAGTCCTCATCAGAGCTCAAATATCACGCTCGGCCAACTCTAAAAAGAAGTACAACTTTACTCCAGTATGTTGCCTATCACAATCTTCCATACACTCGTATCTGTTAAAGACGGTAATCATATGTTGCATTTGGTTGCAATACTGTTCTTGCCTCAATCAACCATCCCTGGAACGTCTCATAGAGCTTGAAAAGACTGAGACACTCGTAACTGCAGTTCTTTAACTACGTCTAAAGAACTGCTGCACACATCTTTTCATGTGATCTCAGCCAGAACAATCCAGAGAATTAACGATAGGAGACCTTGGCGGACAAGGTACAGCTTCTTCTCGACCTATCCACCAAGGATATCGTCTTAGATCGGAAGCTACATGCGACACAGACCCACCATTCCTCAACCACAGGCCCATACATGAAATTTGTGCCCAGCGCGATGGGACGTAATCGAAATGTTTAAATCTTAAATGCATTTGGTTTAACTTGTAGAGTATTCCATATGAAGTCGATGTGGTACAGATCTGTCAGATCTCTCTCACGACCTCTGCTTCCCCAAACTCTCCATTGCGTTGTGTCACTTGTAAAATGTTGCGAATATAACCGACCTCTCGGAAAGAAGTTATAACGATATGTTTACGTAATGTGTATACATAAACATACAGTTATAAATGTCCCCGTTCGTAGTCGCTAATTATAACAATATGTTTACTTTTGTGCTGTAACACATAGCTATAATCAGCGCTGGAAATATATTTGCGAACGCCGACCGTGTGCGGCTGTTTCTTGTTGGATCGTCTGATCAGTCGGAAGTTGCATTGCAGAGGAGAGTAAATGCCTATTCAAAATATAATTATTTTTGGATAGCTCAACATGAATTTCCTAAGGGACCGTAGTTTATCATGCATTTACCAGTAGAATATGGCGCGGAGAAAATATTTCGCCGCATACAAATTCCGTCCGATTTCGACGAAATAATTCGTGACTGTGAACTCTCTATTTGGTAGAAACGTAAAGAAAATTAAATAACTTCATGAAGGAGTGAGACATAGATTCTATATCAAATAAGTAGTCAATACACCAATTCCATTTAAATCTAGTCCATAGCTCGTGGTCGTGCGGTAGCGTTTTCGCTTCCCACGCCCGGGTTACCGGGTTCGATTCCCGGCGGGGTCAGGGATTTTCTCTGCCTCGTGATGACTGGGTATTGTGTGGTGTCCTTAGGTTGGGTAGGATTAAGTAGTTCTAAGTTCTAGGGGACTGATGACCATAGATGTTAAGTCCCATAGTGCTCAGAGCCATTTGGACCATTTAAATCTGAATTTATGGCAATTAATAGATGAACTTACACTCCAATGAAAGATTTAACATGGATGCCGTTTTGACTGGCACTTCTCTTCTCGTAATAAAAATAATTCCTTTGACGTTTTCACATACACGCCGCACAATAAATCTACTGCTATGCAGTATTGCACTTTTACTTTACACTAAAATAATATTATTTTTAACGATAATATTACGGCGACAAGACATGCGCCTCCGACACAAGTTACAAGAGAAGAATGAGTAACTGTTCATCGACAATATCTCGTACATAAAAAAAAGTGTAAAAGTGTTCTTCTTCTGTCCGTTTTTCGCGCCGCGGTTTTCAAAGTCAATAACTCACTGCGTCTCTGACGGCGCTTCGACAATAAACAAGTTACGTGACAGGTCGTTGACCTTTTACATTCTCGCAACATTATTTGCTAACTGTAGCTGTTGCCGAGCGACTGCTCGATTAGTGAATGATTTAAAATGATAAGGCAATCACATAATGCTACAAAGTGTGCCATTATACACTACTGGCCATTAAAATCTCTACACCAAGAAGAAATGCAGATGATAAACGGATATTCATTGAACGAATATATTCTACTAGAAGAGACACGTGATTACATTTTCACACAATTTGGGTGCATAGATCCTGAGAAATCAGTACCCAGAACAACCACCCATGGCCGTAATAAAGGCCTTAATACGCCTGGGCATTGAGTCAAACAGAGCTTCGATGGCGTGTACAGGTACAGCTGCCCATGCAGCTTCAACACGATACCAAAGTTCACCAAGAATAGCGACTGGTGTATTGTGGCGGGCCAGTTGCTCGGCCACCATTGAGCAGACGTTTTCAATTGGTGAGAGATCTCGAGAATGTGGTGGCCAGGGCAGCAGTCGAACATTTTCTGCATCCAGAAAGGCCCGTACCGGACCTGCAACATGCGGTCATGCATTATCCATCTCAAATCTAGGGTTTCACAGTGATCGAATGAAGGGTAGAACCACGGGTCATAACACATCTGGAATGTCCACTGTTCAAAGTGCCATCAATGCGAACAAGAGGTGACCGAGACGTGTAACTAATGGCACCCCATACCATCCCGCCGGGTGATACGCCAGTATGGCGATGACGAATACACGCTTCCAATGTGCGTTCACCGCGATGTCACCAAAGACGGATGCGACCATCATGATGCTGTAAACAGAACCTGTATTCATCCGAAAATAATGACGTTTTCCCATACGTGCATCCAGGTTCGTCGTTGAGTACACCATCGCAGGCGCTCCTGTCTGTGATGCTGCGTCAAGGGTAACTACAGCCACGGTCTCCGAGCTGATAGTCCATGCTGCTCCAAAAGTGGTCGAACTGTTCGTGTAGATGGTAGTTGTCTTGCAAGCGTCCACATCTGTTGACTCAGGGATCGAGACGTGACTGCACGATCCGTTACAGCCATGTGGATAAGATGCCTCTCATCGCGATTGCTAGTGTTACGAGGCCGTTGGGATCCAGCACGGCGTTCCGTATCACCCTCCTGAACCCGCCGATTCCATATTCTGCTAACAGTCATTGGATCTCGACCAAGGCGAGCAGCAATATCCCGTTACGATAAACAGCAATCACGATAGGCTACAATCCGAGCTTTATCAAAGTCGAAAACGTGATGGTACGCATTTCTCCTCCTTACACGAGGCATCACAACAACGTTTCACCAGGCAACGCCGGTCAACTGCTGTTTGTGTACGAGAAGTCGGTTGGAAACTTTCCTCATGTCAGCACGTTGTATTTGTCGCCACCGGCGCCAGCCTTGTGTGAATGCTCTGAAAAGCTAATCATTTTTGCATATCACAGTATCTTCTTCCTGTCGGTTAAATTTCGCGTCTGTAGCACGTCATCTTCGTGGTGTAACAATTTTAATGGCCAGTAGGGTACTTTTGCTAAATGATAATTTGTGTCAATATTCCTCATTACCTTCCTCATCCAAATAATGTAAAGTTTCAAACTCACAACAGATGCCAAAGAGATAGATACATTAGTAAAAGGAACATGGGAAGTTGCTGGCGTGTGTATCACTACTTGCACTTTGACCGACATATCTGGCTGCTGCAATTAAAAGTCGGTTACGATTGGCGTTCAACAGTATTTCAATGTGAACAGAGGAGAAAAACTTGCACCGACACTCTTAATTAGGTCCTTTGAATGTAATTTAGACAGACAATTTGATATTCCTCTTAGGAGGCCGAGAAACGAGCACGTCAGAATATGGCTAAATTGCAAACGTGGATCTTATTGTGTCGCTTGGACAATGCAGCACCTTCATGTAACACATTCAGATGAGGCGCCTACCAGAAAGGTCGCGTTACAGGCCCGGTATGGTTTCATCATGGTACGTTCTCAGCGGCATGCACCAAGTGGACATTTTACTGATTAACGGCGAGGACAAGCGTCTTGCAGACTCGATGGCCCCAGGGCATAAATGACAGCTCAGAAACTAATGTCTGTTTATGCCCTGAGGCGACATACTGGCGCCGGTGGAAGGTTTATAGGCCGCTAATTAACTAGCAAGTTACGCTTCCGACGGGTTGTTTGGGGGGGGGGGGGGGGGCTGAGAGGAGACCAAACAGCGAGGTCATCGGTCGTTATGCCTCCGTCAGATGTATCAAAGCTAGAGGTATTTGCCAAAATTGTGGGAATGGTTGAGACACTTTCGAAATATAAGGAGGAAAATAAGGGTGGATACTTATATTTTATCATGTCTCATAGGTTTACGCCAAGACTGGAGCTATCACTGGCGGTTAATATGGGTCGTGCGCCTTTTTGAGACGCTTAGGACAATAGAAAGGTATTAGTGAAACAAATAAGCACGAGGCTTGAATGGCTGACGCGAAGTCTTTGGGGGAATTATTTTGTTGAGACGTTAAAGGTATAGAAACGGAAGAGTCGGAAGAAGAATCTATTATGGAGGGCTGTCGAGAAAATATTCTGATACAGAAAGCGTTAGAGACAGCGGCCTCCTGTGTTTGAGATCTGTGGAGAGCTGCTGGTCTTCGTCCGAGATCCAAGGCGGTAGCCAGAATGGTGAGTTTTCAGCTACAGTGCTAGGATTTAACTGAGATTATCATCTTGTGAAGTTTTGGAACCTTGCAATCAAGTTAGAGTCGGTTCACAGCCGTAGTATTGTTACCTAGTTTTTCATTTCAATCTTTCCGTGGTTCGGGACTCACGTTCGTCACAATGAATCTTGAGTTTCGGTTGACTTGCTTGTTAACGTGCCTGGTGCACGTATTAATTCAGGTGCGTGTCTAATCTCTCCCTACCGGCATAGGCAACGGGTGTATTTCTGCCACATCATTTAAAGTCGCGTGTCACGATCTCTGGAACTAACGCCTCTTTTACGCTGTGTTTTCCAGTACCTTTCAAACCCACATATGTGCGTTATTTGTAACTGATATAGTTTAATACTTCATGTTCCTTGTTATTTTTAAACAAAAATGCTCACCATGTTTAGTGTTTGTTTATGTATGTAGATCCAGAAAACTAAATGTTCAGTAATCTAATTACTCTGGATATCATTTTGGTAGTTAGTTAAGCTCATGTCACTTGAACATAGATTAATCAAAGCTGTCATCCATACCCGTACATCATAGATATTGCTTCTCGTAACAATTCCGAGGTGTAAATCTTCCTTTAAATCAGTAGCTTCCAATGAGCCAACAGTCCATAGGTCACACTCCTTTATTTTTGTGTTAATTTTGATGCACCGGCATCTGGAAACCCTCGTGTTAAATGATTAGTAGAATCAGTAAAACAACTTAACAGTTCATTCACTTCTCCCCACATATTTGTTAGTAATAGACAACTTTCATTTAGCTCACCCTCACATATGTTCATTTAAATCATCCTGCTAGGATACATAGTCCCCCCATAGATAGGTTCTTATCATTTGACTCACCCATCCAGGATACTTAGATCCACCCATAGTCTCCCTTCATTTAAATCAGATAACCCCAGTAGGCGGCTTGTAACCACACATTCACTGTTTTGGCACAAATGGTTCATTTGATGAGCCAAGTTTACTGTAATGTATTTCATTCTTTTATTGTACGGTGTGTCTGCTTTAACTATTAATCGTCATGCCCGCTGTGTAATGACAACAATTACAAAATAGTTCGTGTTCTCAAGTACCATTTACCCGACGCTGGACAAAGGAATTAAGGAAACCGACTGGAGATGCTAAAAATAACGGAAACATGTATGGGTGGACACAAAACTAGGACCTGTGTTTGTTTGGGCAGAATGTTTGAAAACATGTTTATCCACTGTAATAGAGGTGGATTGATGGACTACTGTTAAGCGGTATGCTTAGGTTAGGTAGAGAGCTCACAAGTGCCACGTTAAGTACATTTTTCTGGACTACCATGACGGGAGGTGGTGACAGTGAACTAGCGACATGGCGAAACGAGGGGGCCAACGGCCGCCTGTAGTGGCTTAGTGAATTATTCAGCCTGGGGTAGGGGTGGCGAGAGGAGCGAAAGCGCCTGCAGAGTATACGAGGGGACAAAGGCTGCAGGCAGGGCACACAAAGCCCGCGCCTAATGGAGGACCGCTGAAGCAAGGCCCGGCCCGCTGCTGCCATACGTGTCTTACAATAGACACGCGTTCAGCTACACGCCGCGCTCCTGAGTTTTTCTTGGAAGTGTGCAGGGTCACACCGCTTAGCACTCGAGCACTTATACCGAAACCTGCAGTGACAAAAATGGAATGTGTTACACCATGGACGCAGTCAGCGAACGCTGCCAAACTGTTAATCGAGTTCTTATAATTAATTTTTTCTCGAGGCATTTGAGTCTTGTCTTTATCTACGATAATGGTGGAAGCTGGAAAATGAATTAAAATTGGTGCCACGGCCGAGAGTCGAACCCAAGTCTCCTCGTTTACCAGGCAGGAACGCTAGCTATCACACCACCACAGCACGATGACTAAAATTCCTCTATAGACTACCAAAGTGTAATGCCCTCCCCAACAAAAACCATTTCATATCTACTGCTTATTTTCCCCTTCTTAGATCGTCGCTATTGTTGAGGCTCTTCAGCAAGCAGAGGATATTAACTGTAGTTTGTATGGACTCTGTTAGTCCATGGAGTAATATTAACCACAATTCTGTGGCTGTACAATGGCTAGCGCTCCTGCCTAGTGAGTAGGAAGACGAGGGTTCAACAGTCAACCGTGGCACAAATTTCTTCAGCTTCCATCATTATCGTTGATAATCGAGTATTCCATGTCTGTGGGCTATTTTGATTGAAACTGCATCCTTACGCGAGATTATTTTCGGTACTATTTATTTATCTATCTATATATCTAGCTATCTATCGCTTGAGCCTTGTCCCGCAGTTACGCAGGGTCAGCCATCGCTAATCGGATTTGGCATGTTATTAGTTAAGGGGTGGCCAGATTCCCTTCCTGCCGCCACCCCGTACCCCCCGGGACGAAATTGGTGTATCCCAAATGTCTGCGTCAAGTGTAATCCATAGAACAGTGCGAAAGTGATCAGATGTCTGCGAACCGTGTAACTGAGGCGGAACATGGGGACCAGCCCGGTATTCCCCTAGCGGGAAGTGGAAAACGGCCGAAAACCACATCCAGGCTGGCGGGCGCATCGCCCTTCCTCATTAATCCGCCTGGTGGATTCGATCCGAGGCCGGCGCGCCTACCCGAGTCCAGGAATCAGCGTGTTAGCGCTCTTTTTCTTTTTTTTTACACGACAGTGACACAACTTTTTTTTTATCTAATTTTGTTCGCTTTCGTTCGTTGAATCTGCTCGGGGCGGACGTCGTAAGACACCCGTTTAAGTTCGTTGTTGATCGACTAACTCAGTTTTTTTTATTACAGAGGGCTGCTAACCCTCTGACCGAAATCGCTGAGCTACCGTGCCGGCTGCGCTCTCGGCTACCCTGGAGGGTCAGATTATCTTTGGTACTATCGGTACAAATAAACTATACCAATACGTGAACAATTTGGTGAGTATATGACGGTTATTAGAGGTTAGTAACGCTGTTGGATCTTTTCAGGGCGATATCACATCACAGCACCACAGGAGAAACGTGGACATCATATTTCATACTTTGAGAATCGAATCATTGGCGTGAAGGATATTAGCTCACTGGACAGAAATATTAGGCATCCTACTGCGATCACACAGATGAATCATTAAGCATTTGCCGATGGTGCAGTCGACGGACCAAGTGCTCAACAGCGCATCAGCTGTCTCTAGATGAGTACAAGGCAATTGAGATCAGTGAGACATTTATGTTTCAAGAGGATGTTGTACGTAAACATGGGTAAACGCAACGACGTGATTGAATGGCAGAAAGTAGCAATCGTGTTTGGCCATTCCCATGGCCATAGACTGTGTGAATTTGCTCTTTTTATTGGTATTTAGCGGCGTGCTGTCCAAAGATTCGAAGAGTCCACAAGCAGTTGTGTAACGTGAGTGCCCACGAACCACGATATCAGAATTGTGTTCGGAAATAGATCGTGACCGAGAGCAGCTGAAGACATGTATCACGGCCTGTGAAACAAATTCACTTCCCAACTCGACGAGAATCACTTCAGGCAGTGAACGAAGGGCCGCCCCAACCTGTTAGCGAGAGAACAAAAAACGTCCAAACGTGTGTGAAATCTTATGGGACTTAACTGCTAAGGTCATCAGTCCCTAAGCTTACACACTACTTAACCTAAATTATCCTAAGAACAAACACACACACCCATGCCCGAGGGAGGACTCGAACCTCCGCTGGGACCAGCCGCATAGTCCATGACTGCAGCATCTTGGACCGCTCGGCTAATCCCGCGCTGTGCGAGAGAACACTGCAACAGGAAATGCATCCAATGGACATTTAGAATAAGTCACCTCGAAAGTGGCGTTTGTTCTCACAGGCACATAAAGGCGACAACATCGAAGTTCATAGGGCTGGAAGAATATGCGACTGGTTTTTTCAATGCTCCCCCATGCTATTACATCTCAACTGGCACTATAAAAAGTCTATAGGATTTGTTGGAACTGCGGATAAAACGCTGAAATCAGCATCCGCGAAATTTGTTGGAATCGTGCGATCAAACCCTCAGCGATTGGGTTAACCTGCATGCGACGTACCTGCACAACTTTGCTGGCTGGTTTCCGGCGGTTATCAGGTCCAAGCACGGCATTGCACGGTATGAAATGACTCTTGTAATGGTTCCTCGAGGGGGGACTAATATTTTGTCCGTGGAGCCTATTACAACCGTACGGGCTGATGTGTGGAGGTGGATAGTCATAGTATAATTACTGCAAATCTACTGGTGACGAGACGGATTTAAAATAATAGTGTGACGAGTAGGTACAGGCACTTCGAGAAGGACTACACTGCGAGAAATGGTAGGTTTGTTCGACTGGCTCTAACTAATAGACTCATGACAACAGCCGAGATCCGGTCAGAGGTTACTGTCAGAATTGGACGAATCGTCGAGTAACGATTAATGGAATTTGGATTGAGACTTCTAGTTGCCATGCTGTGTTTATCGCTGACACCGCAACACAGACAAGAGAGTCTTCCGCTTTTTAAGTGTTGTCCCACCTCAAGGAAAAAGAGGACCCTGAAACTCTTACCGTCCCTCCGCCCACTTTGACGAGTCCGCTGACCAAATGTGACTATAACCGAATACAACCTGGCATACTAATGATTCCTGTTCAGACTGATTTCTGTTGAGAATTTGAGTAGTGGCTTTGTTCGAACCGTCGACCTGCATCGTTCGTTTAGTAGCCATGGGCGACAACCCTATAGTTACTCAAGCGAACAGATAAATAAACAAAAAATCTGTATTACTTCCTTAACATTTTCCTATTCCCCTTGTAAACGTTTCTATTATTTCTTTCCTGTCTTATTTCATTTACGATATTTCATTTATTTCATTCTTGACTTATTCGCTAAATCCAATCGAAATTCAACAATACTTTTTTTTAAAAAAAAAAAAGACATGTAAGGCGTCAAGGCGAGAGGATACCAACGGCCCATTTCCTTCCCCATCGCCGAGCGTGATAGCCACTCGGTCTAGGGCGCCTTGCCACGGTTCGCGCGGCTCCCCCCGTCAGAGATTCGAGTTCTCCCTCGGGCATGGGTGTATACGTATGTGTGTGTGTATGTTGTCCTTACCGTAAGTTAGTTTAAGTTAGATTAAGTACTGAGTGAGCCTAGGGACTGATGACCTCAGCAGTTTGGTCCATACAGGAACTTATCACAAATTTCCAAAATTTTTATTCCCCATGTTTCCTCAGTCCCAACTTGAGCTTCTTCCTCGCAACCTTTAATGTTATTCTTTCTTGCTTCCTTCAAGCTGATTCCAGCGGCAGTGGGTGGAGAAAAACAACCTAAACGACTCCAACGAAATCCCAGGTTGTTTTTCTGATGTAATTTCCAATAAGAAACAGCAACAAGCTCCATCGTCGCTACCATTCAGTGGGCCGTGATGTGACTGCGGGGTGTTCTGATTGCTGGTACAATAAGTAGTGACAAAATGACTGAGAGCTGACGGCCAACGGTTTCGCGATATACGACCATTATAGCCACGCCGAGTATCGGCGGTTCGTATTAAATGGTGAGTGCTGCTTTGACGTTAGTGGTGACAGTTTCACTCTCAAAGCCAAGAACAAACAATAATGCGAAGACATGGTGTGTAGCCATGCATCAGATACTCTGACTTCTGTCGCACAGTAGGATCTCATCTTGTTGCTTTTGATGCCAACTGCACTACGCTATTGTAATGAGATATTCCCATCAGATGTTGTATCCGTACGACACTATTCTGTTTCCCTCATCACGACTGCCACCTTTAACTCCTGTCTTGCGTGTATCTGCAGACACGCTATCAATATCAGTTGCACTGTCAGAACGATCATAGATCTGCAATGTGTCTGGCTTAATACTCTTTGCTGTCAGAACTTCACTTACATCTGTAAATCTGGAGGAATTGCAGATGAAAATTGATTTACCTTGCATACAGTATTTTCGAATGTGTGTGAAATCTTATGAGACTTAACTGCTAGGGTCATCAGTCCCTAAGCTTACATACTACTTAACCTAAAGTATCCTAAGGACAAACACACACACACATACACACACCCATGCTCAAGGGAGGACTCGAACCTCCGCCAGGGCCAGCCTTACATAGAGTAACGTAAAGCGGCAATAGCTCATACATCAAATGGCTCTGAGCACTGTGGGACTTAAAATCTGAGGTCATTAGAACTACTTAATCCTAACTAACCTAAGGACATGACACACTTCCATGAGCGAGGCAGGATTCGAACCTGCGACCGTAGCGGTCATGCGGTTCCAGACTGAAGCCCCTAGAACCACTCGGCAACACCGGCCGGCTGCATCACTGCATTGACGCCAATGGTCATCACTTCGAACACCTTCTGTAAATGGACGTTCATGCCAATTTTTTGACTTCGTTGACCTTCAAAGACTTTACTATTACAAATCATTGGATTCGCCTCGATAGCCGCTATCAAAAAGTAAGTACCAAACTATATTATCCCGTTTTAAAAAACAATCATCTCTGACACAACCCCATCTAGCAACAAAAAAACACCAACTGGACTCGCATTCGGGAGAACGACGGTTCAATCCCGCGTCCGGCCATCCTGATTTAGGTTTTCCGTGATTTCCCTAAATCGCTCCAGGCAAATGCCGGGATGGTTCCTTTCAAAGGGCACAGCCGACTTCCTTCCCTGTCCTTCCCTAATCCGATGAGACCGATGACCTCGCTGTCTGGTCTTCTTCCCCAAACCAACCAACCATCAAAAAACCAAGGTCAAATTATGGTCCCCGTTGTCCCATGAAACTTTTGTCCCACAAACTTTTCAGCCACCATCATACTTTCGGAGTTATTTTTCGTGGCAATTGTTAGTGACTCACCCTGTATTTCAGGTGCTGTTGTATAGCCAGGCACATCTTCCGTTGCACACGTAATGTCTGATGCGTTGTAAGACCTCAAAACATGTATCCACTTCCGCTCGAAGGTAGAATTGGTAACTTTAACCCCGAGAGTTCAGTTAAAGTTTAGATTAAGGGTGTCAACTGGTACGAGACACGGTAAAATGTTTCATAAATGGTAGCTCTCGTGACAGGATCACTTACTATTAAAGCCAACAGCACAGACAGTAGGATTAACCATATGAGTCACAAATTACAAAACACTTTATTTTAATAAGCATAAAATTATCATTGCTTCACAAAAAATTGTACGTAGATATAGCAGATTAGCAAGATTTGATGAATACAAATAAATTATCTTCTTGACCGATAAGCGACATTGCATAATTGTTTCCTATTCTTGGTGTCAAACAAACTAAAACTTGAAGCAAGTATGTTCAGATCGGACTTCAGTCATTACAGCGCATTTAACAATACAAGTCCAGACGGGCACAGTTGTGGACGACAGTTCTTCAACACACCCCAAAAGTCAATAACAACCAGCTGATACCAAGTCCTTATGTCCCTAGTCCACGGGAGGCGAATGTCGGAGATGTGGCGACTCAGAGTTGGTGACTGTCATCTCTTAATGTTTGTAGAGTCGGAACTTCCACGTTGGTGTGGTGGCTCGATCTGATTGGCCTTTAAATGGTACGTGACTGGGGGAAGTGAAGTAGTGCCCGTAAATGTCAGGCGCCCAGCGGCTATACTAAAGCCATTTTTGGCTCATTAGATCCTGCGGTTTCTGTGGCGCTCGGTGGTTTCCTCTTGATAACAGCCGGTGTTTTTTTGTCAGTCATATTGTTGAGAAGTTACGGTTGTCACTGGCGGGGCAGGATGTTCGACAAATAACTGGTCACTTATGTATTGTCGGGAGCTGCCGTTGCAAGGACATATAAGCAATTATTATCAGTCAAAATTACTACATTTTAACGCTAAATGTCTCACAGTGTCGTAGAAAGTTGGAATTTACAACTCAGGAGTCTGGTTCAACATCTTTTTAAGACTCCTCGAATGACTTCACTGAATTTTAGTAATCAATTAAATAATGAAAAATAGTTTACAATTGATTTACTGAATTTCGTTATGTTTGTGTGTCTCACATCTATAAATTTCGTAAGGGATGACTCGTATTGGGTGTTCTTTGAAAAAGGAAAAAAATATCTGTATACGACTCACCGTGAGGCAGAGTCCGTAAGCGTATAGAAGACTGCAGTACATACACACATGTGGCGACATCTTCGTCATGAGAGATTTCAGCAACTCTCTTGATATTATAAGAAATATCTGTGTCACGTGTACATATTTTTACCGTATGAATGGTTTCGATCACACTCGATGGTCATAAGTATTCTGATCTCCATAGTTCTGAAGATCATTGAGTATGATAGAAACTAGTTATACCGTAAAAAAGTACATATGAGATGTAAACAGAAATCGTTTAGAATTTTTTAAATCTATACATTTGATTTTGTGTGAAACTTTAGCTGTGATGAAGAAGTTTTACCGATGGATCCGCCTAATTTGCCCGAATGCAGGAAACAGGTTTGTGTCAGATGGTTAAGGAAATGCTCAAAAAATTCAAATGAGGAAATGAAAAGCCTATGTACAAAATCATAACAGTAGGCGAAATTTGGACACGTTCCTAAGAGCCGTAAATTAAGTAACATGTGTCTCTATGTGTGTTCCAAGGTGAACCACAATTAACAAAACTGGTACATTCATTGAGCACTTCCTCGAACATGGTCACTTGTTTCTTTGGTTACAGAGACTAAGCCGTGACTATTGTTCCACTGGGGTGATGAAAAATTAATTGTTAATCGTATACAACAATTTTTAGTATAACATTTACATTACATCACGGTTGTATGAGTTAGTGTTCTGTGTCTTTATGTTCTTCTAACACCGAAGCCTCTGATGACTGTATGTTACATACGACTAGTTGTTATCACAGCAGTGAGGGATCGACATACAGGACTCAGCGTGAAGGAAACGTAAGAGCTCCATTGTAGACTTGGATGGTGCCATATTAATCTGAAAATGTGGTGAAAGTCCGCCAACCGACAGTTATGAAGTAATACACAGACACATCGCGCCACTATTTCCTTCGGATAAAAGGTTAGCCTTAAACGCCGTGAATAACGCGGTCTTAAGTTTAGTTCTGCCGCAGATTGTTCACCGCCGTTTTCTCGGATATATTGCTCACTACAACCTTGTGGTTAGGTTAGGACATGAGTTTGAATTCACGGTTACAAAACGTGACGTGTGACTCAGTTTAGTCATTGGCCCTTAAAATCAGCTGTCGACGGAGCATCTCCCACTTGCGTCATATTTCGCGGCGATCGCTTCCAAAATAGCTCCGCGTTACACATTAAAACTGTTGTGGAGCGAACCGCTGCGTTTGTGTGTCGCCTGTAACAGAGTGGTATCAGGTGGCGGATGAGGCGACAGTGTAGCGGCAAGTGACAACGTCAGCTATAAAGTAATTTTAATCGGGCTCTTCTAGATAGAAAAATTTAATAATATGTTTGTTTGCATAGCCAACTTCCGCTGCTAAATTTCAGTTTTAGCAGTAAAAGCAAACTGTAATTTCTCGCTGTCATTGTTACCTGAAACTTTTCTCTCACTAGCTACACGGGATGCCACGTTACCAACCTATGAGCTGTCCTGATCGGCACTTTTCTTCAGATTGTAGGTGACCCAAGCAAGTTCCAAACGAGAATAGAGTGACAGAAAGAAAATTAGAAAATGAAAAAAAACATCAGTACGATGATGAAAATGATGCAGAAAAGTATGAGAAACAAAAAAAAATCAATTTCAACCATTTGAAAAGTATGTAAAAATCTGCCAACCGGTTGCATAGGTTTTCTATATTGATACTTTTCAAATTTGTGTATACGGTTTCTGCAAACGTCAGCCATGTTCAAAGTTGTAAATTTCAACCAATTAACTGAATTGAAATGATGACCAAAAACTTTTCATTAGGTTCAGAAAAATGAAAAACTTGACTGCATTTGACGAGAACCGAATCTCCTAGCCGCTCGCTTTGAGATGCCATGTCACGGATTGCGCGATCCCTCCCACCCGAGGTTCGAGTCCTCCCTCGGGCATGGCTGTGTGTGTTGTTCTTGGCATAAGTTAGTTTAAGTAGTGTGTAAGTCTATGGACCGATGGGCATCAGCAGTTTCGTCCCTTAGAAATTCACACACATTTGAATATTCGAACCTCCGACGTTCTACACGTCAGACTTAAACGTTAAACACACTATGCCAGTACCGTAAAAGCATCCTTTATTTATGAGTCTGGTCTCCCAGTCGCAACGATTAATTAATAGCCTTCAAAAATTCGTCATCGCGCAGTGTCTTGCGTCACTTACCTAATGTAAGCCGATCTCTGTCATTATATTCTCTATATGAGGTAATGTCCTGACTGACTCAACCTCCTATGGATAGAAGCCTGAAATTTGGACAAAGTCTGGATCTTATACTGTAAGGGTCCTTTAAGAAGGGATTTTCCGAAATTACAAACCCAAGGGGGTGAAATAGGGGATGAAGGTTTCTTTTAAATGTCGCTATTAAGGCAATTTTGAAGCTGGTCGGGCGAAAATTCGTTTTTGGTTTCTCGGTCACGAAGAAAGAATTACGTGTTTCGGCGTTTTAGGAAATGTGGCCCTGTGGAGGAGAAATAATGGGTGAAAGCTTGTTTCGAAAATATATCATTGTTAAAGAACTCCTAAAGTATTTTTAAAGCTACATCTATAAACACTGGCATTTGACCTCTGTCACAAAGAAAAATAAGTGTTTCAGTATTTTCGAAATTAAATCCCTAACTGGGGAAATACGGGACGACAATTTGTATGAAAACGTTTAATCATGTAAGCATTACTGAAGCTAAATCAACGAAAATTTGTGTTTGGCTTCTCTGTTAGAAATAAAACGTATGCATGTCACTGTGTTTAGAAGGAAGCCATCGAAGCCAATTACAGGCGGACTGCTAGTTTTGTTACGGTTAGTTTCGAACAAAACTTAAGTTTTACGGAGATGCTACAGGAAATCAAATAGGAATCCCAGGTGGGAATTCGACGTTTTCTTCGAGAAATACTGTTGAGAAAATTTAGAGAACAGACATTTGAAGCTGACTGCCGAACGATTCTGCTGCCGCCAACATACATTGCACGCGTAGACCACCAAGATAAAATTCGAGAAATCAGGGCTCATACGGAAGCATATGGACAGTCGTTTTTCCCTCACTCTATTTGCGAATGGAACAGGTAAGGTATTAACCAGTCGTGGTACGGGGTACCCTCCGCCACGCACCGTACGGTGGCTAGCGGAATATCTACGTAGATGTAGATGCAGATTCAGAAATTCAACTTCTAAGGGAGTGAAATAGAGGATGAAATGATTTTCGAATGTATGTCGCTATTAAGGGAAGTTTGAAGCTGGAACCACGAAAACTGGTATTTAGTATCTGTCAGAAAATAAAAAAAACACGTGTTTCGGCATTTTTGGAAATTCAAGTACAAAGGGGGTAAAATAATTGCAAGTTACTAAAGAACTACTAAGGCATTCTTAAGGCTACATCTATGACTACTGTTATTTGGCTTATCAGTAGAAATTAAAAAAGTGTTTCAGTGTTTCTGGAAATTCAGATCCTAAGGGAGAGCAGTAGGAGATGAAAATTTTTAAGAAAATATTTCGTGACAGTAAAAAAATATTGAAGCTGGATATAAAGGAATACTTGTTAGGGGATGAAAATTGCTATGGAAATATCTCCACAAGTGCGCAAAAGGCGTGATTGACAATAACTTTGGACTCCAGCTACAAGAATTGCTTTTTGGTCAGAAGTACATTCGGAAAAGTGCATGGTTATATCACCTTAGTTAGCTCGAAAAGCTTTCAAGGTGTTGCAATTTGTGAACACCATAACAATTCGATTAAATAAAAACTAAAAGATCTCTGCAGGCCGTACAGTCTACGCAAGCTTAGCAGCGGATGCTAAGGTCGTAACTGTATAAATAACGATGAATCGCGTGTTCTGTGATGCGTGTGTGCGTGTGTGTTGTTTTTGGGGTGGTTATTGTGTGTGATAAAGCACGAAATAAAATGCAAGACCCAGGATTCGGGACGCAAGCACTTCAGGGAAGAAAACTGAACAAGGAACAGTAAGTAAAATAATTGAAGTGGCAGTCTGTGAACGGCAAACGGTCTCGGCGCGAAGTTGAGCTCTCTAATCGGAGGAAACCAACTATATCGCGTGACCTATCAACTATTAAGTAATTTCAATCGGATTGCAGAAGGAGCCTACTGGTCGTCAGGGCCTCGCTGCAATAATGAAGCTCTGCAATAAACCTATAAATTCAATAAACAAATTAATATTGTTAACTTACCGAAAAGGTACGAAGGGCTACGAAGTGTTACGATGCAATGAAGAGATTTCGGATGAGCGCCAAGCTCGACAGTCAGCGACAGAACTTACTTTGAGCCTGTTCAGATCTGAGAATCGGCAATAGAACGTCCTCTGAGTCTTTTGTATGTATTTAAATATTGTTCATTTAAATTATTCAGTTATACCATACCCTCAGAACTTAACCCTGAGAAAGGAATCGCTTTGTAACTAACCTGTTTGTATTTTATTGTGTTTGAAAATAAACGCATCGTAATAACATCACAGGACTCATTCCGTAGAAGCTTGCTGCCTGCACCACTAATTAGTATCATAGGTCGCTTCCTTGCATTTTCTGAAGAATCTATTGTGCTACCAGTATTGGAGACATCATCTGCGAGAGCTTCACAGAGTACAAATAGGAGGAAACACTACAGGTCGATCCACTAAGGGAACTCGAGAAAGGATCCTTTTAACTAGCGCGGTTTTCGGTGGGAACGCTTCACCATTATATTGCATATTAAATGTATTCGCAATTGCGAGTATGGACAATCATCAATTGTAGAATAAATTGCGAAAATGAAAATTTGTGCTGGGCCGGATTTACCGCTCATCACGATCGGTGTATGAGTTATGGGCAAACACGAACTCCCATATGTTCCCAACTACTCGTCTACAACCTGTACTCCTACATCCACTACGTATATTTCAGTACAGGAGGGGCGTTTCATTTGACAGTCGCTTTCCCGGTTTCGCGAGTTGAAAACAATATTGCAGTGCCTCTGTTACTGCGAATTACGGACATGCACACCATATTTATCCACCGACGCCAGTCAAGCGAGTTTCAAGTAAAAAGTCTTTCCTGTGCGGGAATATACATAGTGGATATACAAGTTATAGACGCATGTTTGACGTCATATGGAAGTTTAGGTCTGGCCGGAGTCGTGCACGAATATCCATGTGGTAAGGCGACCGCTCGCAATAAGCGGGAAATCCGGGTTCGGGCTACAGTCCGGCTCAGATTTACATAGTCGTCATCCCATTCGACAGCTGATGGTTGTCCACACTCGTAATAGTGAATAAATTGAATGTATTTCCTAACTGCTGTAGTCGCCGCTGTGCCTAGTCCTTTGGACGTGCGTGTATGACCAAAGGAAGTTTGAAACATAGTTCAGATTAACACAGGCATTGTAATGTCGTATTATACTGCATGTCTCTTATACCGTCTTCTACGGAATTGCAATTGCACTGAGAAACTAGTGTGGAACTTTGGTACACACAAGGGAAGTTTGCAGAATAGTGGTGTGGTCCATAGAAACAATTAGTGGGAAAACAGACAAGTGACTGACGCAATAAGCTGTTGTATCTTTGCTCGAACAGTCCACGGGTGTACTACCGGTCCACAGTGTCCAACGGGCTCAATATTTCGGCGATCAAACATGTCGCCATCGTCAGGTGCGCTGACGAACTGAGCTCCTACGCTACGCTAGGCAAATTCACGGAGCTTCGTACTCCGGTGTGTTGTAGGGTGAGCGGATCACGCCTTTCCTACTTCTTCCTGGGTGTGTTGGAAGTTGTCCTCTCGTCGGAATCTTCCTCAAGGTTGCGTTGCTTCTTTTAGTTCATCTGGCTCAAGTTGCGGCGTGCCTTTACTCCAGCAACAGGTCTGGCCACCTTGTGGTCGGGCGCCAGTGCACTTGGTTTCCCAAGTTACGTACAAGGTCGTTCTCCGACATCCGGGCGGCCGCGTAAAAACGATGTGCCGCCTGCCGGAATCGGTGTTTGAGCAGCGGGACTCCTGCTACTCTGTGGAGTTCTCCAGTGCTGAAGTCTCGTGGCAGGTGAAGCGCTAACCTAAGCGCCTTGTTCTGGACCGTCTGCAGCTTTGCGATGGACGAGTCGGCCGCGTTGCCCCACACCACAGCAGCGTACTCTAACACTGGCTTGATTAGTGTCAAGTACAAAGTTATGCCGCAGTGTGGGGGCAGGGTCGTCGCTGGGTTGAGTAAGGGGTACAGCAAGCGCTTTACTCCTTACTTCCCTGATGTGCGCCTTCCACGTCAGGCGCCAGTCCAGAGTGACGCCTAGGTAGCGTCCGGTGTTCAACCATGGGATGGGGCCCTCCATGATGCTGAGTGGATGGAAGTCGGCGGGAATCTTCTTCCTAGTGACGATCACCGCCTGACTTTTGGCTGAGTTAACCTAGAGCCGCAATTTGGTGGCCCAAGCTCCAAGGACGTTGCAAGCCGATTGCAGGCGGTGACGCATCAGCCTGGCGTTGATGCTTCGGCCGTAGAGCGCCGTATCGTCCGCGTAGAGCGCAACTTGTAGTTTATACACAAGGCCGTCGTGGCACACGCTGTCTGGAAACGTCCAGGAGTACCGCCCCAAGATACTCGCGACGATCCAGCACCCTCATCGTCTGCTCTACCAGTCGAAGCAGTTGCTGAAGCCGAACTGTTCGTCAGGAGCTCAGGAGCTCCTTACGGTGGGCGGCCGTCTTTAATCCCCTCCCCTCGCTACACGTTCTCTCCGCGGTCCGCACCCACGCGTCAGCAATCGCTGAAACGCTGGTGTCGGCGTCTGTGGTGGCGTCGGTGTAAATGCCTAGTCCGCCCTAATCGTTCCATTTGCTGAGGTTTTTTTTAATTAGACTCAATGCTGGTTTCCATACCCTGCTGAGGTTGTAGCCGCAATCTCAGTTGATGAGTCAATCCATGGTACGCATTTCGATAGCCTCTCTAAAGACGCAGTCCCAGTATTTATATTTCTGTGCCAAGACCCTGCTATGTTGGTAGTCCATTTCGTGATTTTCAGACAAACAGTGCTCTGCGACCGCCGAGTTGTTGGGGTACCGAAGTCGAGTGTGCCTCTGTTGTTCTCGGAAACGATCTTCGATGGTGCACACTGTCTGTCCAATATAAGTCTTCCCACATTGACATGGAATCTGATATATGCCGACCTTCCGCAAACGGAGACCGTGTTTCACACTTCCCAGTAATGCTCGTGTTTTATTTGGTGGCCAGAAGACAGTTCCTACTCGGAGTTTCCTCAGTATTCGTCCTATTTTACCTGATAGTGCGCCAGTATACGATATATAGGAAGTGGCTATCTCTTTCTTCGTGACCTCTTCCGTCTCCACACGCTGTACTGCTAGGTGCGGCGGAGAGCGCGCCTGATCTGCCATTCCGAGTACCCGTTTTTGTGGAATACAGTTTTGAGGTGTTCCAGCTCTTGGGGCAGACTCTCTGCGTCAGAGATGGTGTGCGCCCTGTGCATCAGTGTTTTTAGCACCATATTCTTCTGCGCAGGGTGGTGGCAGCTATCCTCATGCAAACACAGGTTGGTGTGCGTTTTCTTCCTGTATACGCCGTGGACCAGGGTGCCATCCGCTCTTCTTTTGACTATGACGTCCAGGAATGATAATATTCCTTCTGCTTCGGTCTCCATTGTGAATTTGATGTTAGGATGTATGGAGTTCTGGTGTGTAAGGAAGTCTGGGAGCTTGTCCCTTCCATGGGGCCAGATCACGAACGTGTCATCCACATAAAGTAGAAAACAAGTAGGTTTCCATTTGCATGACGCCAAAGCTTGCTCCTTGAAGTACTCCATATAGAAATTCGCGACCCAGACGACAGTAGGCTCCCCATTGAGACTCTTTCTGATTCTTCATAGTATTCTGCATTAAAGAGAAAATACATGGAGGTCAGAACGTGCTTGAAAAGGTCGGTCATCGTCTCGTCAGATTTCTTTTCAATAAGCTCAACTGACTCTCGAAGAGGCACCCTTGTGAATAATGAAACAACGTCAAACTCACCAGGATATCTGAGTCTTCCAGCTTGAAGTTGTAGAGATGTTTTACGAAATCCACAGAATTAGATGAGTGCATTTACCCACATAAGGGCTTAGTAATTCTGCCAGGTATTTGGCCAGCAAATATGTAGGACCCCTAATGTTGCTGACAATTGGGCGTAACGGCACCCCCTTCTTTGCGGACATTAGGGAGTCCATAAAGTTTTGAAGGTACAGGTCCTTGAGGTGACAATCTCTTGTTGACGCCCTATGCTTAATCTGCGTCCTTGAGAAGAGCTCTAGTCTTGTTCTCCACATTCTTTGTGGGGGTCTGCGTTGTATCTTTGTTTATAGGAGAAAGGTACTGGTGAAAGGGAAGCTGTGAGTGCTGATAGTGAGCCGTGCCTACAGGGTCGGTAATAATGTTTGCTTTCGAGGCGTCATGTTACGGCTTTCAGTACTGGTCCACTACACAGTAATATGCCAAGGTGTTTCAGCTTGTAAACATAAGGAGAACTTAGATCTATACACGATCACGTACGGTTTGCTAATGAGAAACGGACGTCAAATGTTTGCTAGTGTTAACTACTGTACATCACATGCTGTCATGCGTCTGTACGAGATAAAAGGATGTACTCGCAGCGTGGGACATCACAGTGACGCGCGGGGAACGCGACGCAGGCCGGCGAGCGACGGCGGTGGCACGCTTTGGCGCTGGGTGTGTTGTGGGGGTGCGGTGTTAGGGGAGGGGGAGGATAATTTCCATTACGGCCCGCACTGGCGGTGCGGTGCCGCGTGGCTTTCCCCTGCACCACGACCACGACCGCCACTGCTGGGTGGCCATTACTGGTGACGTCACGGTAATGCCGCCACGACCGCACGCCGCCCCAGCCAACGCCACCTCCGAATTCCCCTGCCTTCGCTGGTCTACCGCGCTGGGTCTGGGGACTGCGTTTGTTACTCCCGACACGATGAAGACCTCCTGCAGTCTTTTTCGGGGTCAGGGTCACTCAATTGTAAATACAATCTGAATTATCAACTAGAAAATTATGTTTCCTAAATAAGCCCATGACTAGTAAATACTTTTTCCTAAATAAGCCCATGACTATTCGGAATGTTTTGTAAATAAACCCGACATTTTCTTTCTCCTCATACAAGATTAGCTGCAAAAAGTTTTATATTCCTCGTGTTAATTACATTGAGTCATAACGAACTCGCTCCGATAAAATTGCCAATTTCAAATTTTCCCATTGAGATACTATAACTGGTATAGCGCGCATATGTCTGTGTATTCCTCATGTAAAATCACATTATATTTTACTTACGTCTAGATAGAATGAGGTCCATAATGCGACTTTGAGCAAGCTTTCTGTCCGGTAATAAGCCATTTTATGACCCTCGTACTTTATTTTGTTCGGGGAGTCTAGTGATTACGTAGTACTTTTGACACAAATTTCACAGTTTTTGCTCCAGCAATGATTTGTGTTTAAAGAGCAAATCTTATGGCTGAGGTTTAGGGATGCAGTTTGAGTTTCAGAGATTACAAATTTGTGGTTATGCGAAACTTAAAGTATCTATTGGTTTTTTTTTGGTGTCATTTTTAACCATTTTCTTTTTCTGTTATTTCAATAAAGTTCTGAAGTAGTTTTTATGTTTCAGATGTTGTTCGGATGGTTTTACGTACGTGTTTAAACTTAAGTTCTCCTAGGGTGTCCATATCATGAACTTTAGGTACTTTATGTAGAATTTGACAAGCCTTTCCTATTTGTCCTGCATTATGATTTAGGCTTCTCGGGTGTAAGTAGCAACCTTATTGGTTACCTTCACAGGTTCTTGTTAGTTCTTTAAATCTGGTTACAGGGTGTTACAAAAAGGTGCGGCCAAACTTTCAGGAAACATTCCTCACACACAAATAAAGAAAAAATATGTTATGTGGACATGTACACATTTCATTCTCAACATTGTGGCAACTAAAATCGACCATACGGAAAGTATACGCTATGGACTTCTACCTCTGCAAACTCTTCAAAATTTCGTGCAATGGTTTACTACATTTAATGCTGCATAATAACTGCGTTGAACATCGAAACAAAATTAAGTCATTTATGGGAGGAAGGTATCAGTCAAGAAGACGTGTAAAAATCAAATTTTTGGACCAAATAGTTTTTGTGAAATCGAATGACAAGTGTGTCAAAGCAGTGGGAACACCATGTGTCTGCACAGGCGAGCAGTGCAGTGATGACAAAATCGCGCACAGCGCGGAATGCGGGGAGCACGTGTCTGCAGCAGCGAAAGGGTTAATGATGAGACAAAGCGCTAGAAATTTCAAAAAATTGCATTCAAACGAATATAATTCGTGAAGTAAGGCACTTCGATATTGTTCTTAAATAATGAAAATATTAAGCACTGCGTAAGGTTTGAACTCATAACCTTTACGCTAACACATCTCATCTGACTACCTAACCCCATGAGGACTATAACACGTCACGCAAAATACTGACAAACACTGTTTGTATGACTATGAATTACTCACGCTTCGTAGAAGTACAATAGGAAATAAACAATTACCGCTGTTCTTTATTGCGAAAAAGCGGTTCGTGAGAGTGATACAAACACCTTTCCTTGCTATCGCCTGAATTAGGAGTCTTATTGCTTGTTTGGTTTAATTAATTAATAGAATATGAAGCAATTGGCATAAAGAATGCTTTTTCCAAACTTTCTATAAAAGAATGTCTGCTATCAAGACATTGCTTTTGTTCTATTGCTTTATTTACGACTGAACGTTTCTAAAACTGAAGAGACTCGTCCATGCTCTGCACTGCAATCGAGATGTGGCAACGTCGTTCTCTGTTCATTGGCTGACTGTGTTTTGTGACGTCAGATGAGCAGAACGAACCTAAACTCGGCCGCCAACATAAATGACGCGCACTTTAATATACATAGGAGACCTAGGTAAAATACAAGAAATGGAAAGCATCAATTAGACAGATGGAATTATCAGGCGATGGTAAGAACAGAAATTTTAATATTATAGTTATGTCAGCACCAGCACTGCTGCGGCTAGCTTATTATCAAGTGATTCAAAGTTGGAGTTGTGGAAATGGGGCTCTGTATCTGACGTACACGCATTAACCACCCACGAACGTACTGAATCAGGAATTGAATGATTGATAAATTAAACAAGAATCATTATTAATTTGATTCATTTGACAGAAGGATCTGGGTACGATTCTAATATTTGTGTGAAGGAAACAATTGCAACGGTGAACGTGTACCGTGGTTGTCGTGATATTAGCGGTAAAGGAAGAAGAGAATGCTTTGAATCTGTGGTGAGAGTAGAAACCAGTCCGTCATTGAATGTGAAAAGAAAGGTCCATAAAGTGAAGCATAGTGTTATGAAATTTTATAAACTGGCTTTAATATCTTTATGTGCTGTTCCATGGTTGCGGCTCGATCTCACCATGTTGTTGTTGTTTTTGTTCTGGTTTTCAGTCCTGAGACTGGTTTGATGCAGCTCTCCATGCTGCTCTATCCTGTGCAAGTTTCTTCATCTCCAAGTACTTACTGCAACCTACATCCTTCTGAATCTGCTTGGTGTATTCATCTCTTGGTCTCCCTCTACGATTTTTACCCTCCACGCTGCCCTCCAATACTAAATTGGTGATCCCTTGATGCCTCAGAACATGTCCTACCAACCGGTCCCTTCTTTTTGTCAAGTTGTGCCACAAACTCCTCTTCTCCCCAATTCTATTCAATACCTCCTCATTAGTTATGTGATCTACCCATCGAATCTTCAGCATTCTTCTGAAGCACCACATTTCGAAAGCTTCTATTCTCTTCCTGTCCAAACTATTTATCGTCCATGTTTCACTTCAATACATGGCTACACTCCATACAAATACTTTCAGAAACGACTTCCTCACACTTAAATCTATACTCGATGTTAACAAATTTCTCTTCTTCAGAAACGCTTTCCTTGCCATTGCCAGTCTACATTTTATATCCTCTCTAATTCGACCACCATCAGTTATTTTGCTCCCAAAATAGCAAAACTCCTTTACTACTTTAAGTGTCTCATTTCCTAATCTAATTCCCTCAGCATCACCCGATTTAATTCGACTTCATTCCATTATCCTCGTTTTACTTTTGTTGATGTTCATCTTATATCCTCCTTTCAAGACACTATCCATTCCATTCAACTGCTCTTCCAAGTCCTTTGCTGTCTCTGACAGAATTACAATGTCATCGGCGAACCTCAAAGTTTTTATTTCTTCTCCATGGATTTTAATATCTACTCCGAATTTTTCTTTTGTTTCCTTTAATGCTTGCTCAATATACAGATTGAATACATCGGGGAGAGGCTACAACCCTGGCTCACTCCCTTCCCAACCACTGCTTCCCTTTCATGCCCCTCAACTCTTATAACTGCCATCAGATCTCACCATAGTAACCTGTAAATAGAGGCTGAAGGGTCTGCAGAATCAACCATTTTTGGTATACTAAAAACTTCGGCAACGGCTATGTAGCTCATTGCGAAACAACCTGAAATCTCTCTAACTCCATCGATACTTCTGCTCTGGCGGCGTCAAAGCCTGGAAGAGGCACGTCAGGTTGTGGAGGCTCTTATCAGGGAAGGTGTAAGAGGAAGTAACCTAGAGCCGAGTGTTCGCTTAAAGGAAAATTCGCATTTTCACGTTTTCGCTCTGTACTGTATTCCGATTGGCTGGACTTCTGATCTTCCCATTGTTGACCTGTGAAAATGTTCCTTAAAAATTGCTGCTCCCATTCCCTGGGCTATTGTTTATGTAGTTAACCAGTAACGCACATATTACCATTTGACAACGAAAAAAGGCGTCTCAGTCTCTTTCCATCTCTTCTCGTCAACACAGTCGAGTTTCTATGTCTAGCTTCCAATTTTCTCGTGGTAGCCCGTCCTGGCAGTCCCTATGTTAGCCGGCCGCTGTGGCCGAGCGGTTCTAGGCGTTTCAGTCCGGAAACGCGCTGCTGCTACGGTTCCAGGTTCCAATCCTGCCTCGGGCATGGATGTTTGTTATGTCCTTAGGTTCAAGTAGTTGTATGTCTAGGGCACTGGTGACCTCAGATGTTAAGTCCCATAGTGCTCTGATACATTTTAACCATTTAGTCACTATATTAAGTAAATACACAGACAGAAAAAAATCTCAACACCAAGAAAGTGTTGCGCATATAAACAAAAGTTAGTAGGCGTGTTTCTACATCTAAAAGGTGATTTCTCCCCATATTTTGCACCGGTGACGTAACAGTGGCGTTAGTAGCACCACTATGAGGTTGCAAGCCAGGTTTGCTTTAAGTTTACGCTGTACGATCATGAGCGGTAATTACTTTTGAGATTGAAGGTTGTGAGTTGATGTTAGTCAAGAATACCTTTAAGGTGACAAAGATGCCATTATCAGCACCTCACCGGATTTGAAGGACGTCGTGTAATAGGGCTTTGAGAACTGGATGTTCCTTCTGCCATACTGCAGAAAGACTTGGCATGAATGTATAGCCACTTCATAATACTGGTTTCAGCGGTGGTCACGATAATGTATGGTTGCAAGAAAACCGGTCTCTGGACGGCCACGTCGCATTGCCGAAAGGGAAGACCCCCTGTTCGGCGTATGGATCTGGCGCATCACGCTGCATCTGCAGCAGCAGTTTGAGCAGCAGTTGGCACCACAATGACACAACGAACTGTTGCAAATTGGTTACTTCAATGACAGCTCCGAGCCAGACGCCCTGTACCGTGCATTCTACTGACATCAAACCACACCATTTTCACTTCACTGATGTCAAGTGAGAGCCCATTGAAGTGCAGGGTCGACATCTGTTGTGTTTTCTGGTGAAAACAGGTTCTGCCACGGTGTCAGTAATAGCCATGACTTGGTTAGGAGGAGGTCAGTTCACAGCCTGCAAAGAACCGGTCTCCGTACTAAACTCGCTGGACCTACTCCGAAGCTATGGTCTGGGGTGCAGTTTCGTATAGCAGCAGTAGCACTCTCGTGCTTATACCATACACCCAGACTGCCAATTTTACGTAAATCTGTTGATTCGACCTGTTGTGCAGCCATTCATGAACACCACTGCAGGGGGGACTTTCCAAAAGGATCACGCTCGCCCACATGCAGCTGTTGTAGCCCTAAGTGCTTTGTAGAATGGGGACATGTATCTTGGCCTGCTCGATAACCAAATCTGTCTCCATTCGAGCACATGTGGGACATCATCGGACGAAAATTCAAGCGTCGCCCATAAACAGCATTACCTGTTCATGTACTGACCGACCACGTGGAACTTGCACGTAACTCCATCAAACTAACTGGCATCCGGAGCCTTTACAACACAGTACACGCTCGTTGCACCTGTTACTAACGTACCAGCAGTTGCAATATGTTATCTCCTGCTTACATTAACCTGTAATAATGCAATTTTAGTTACTTAAATGTGTTACCCAGACAAATCTATTCCTGAAATTTCAGTACTCTGCATTAATCATTTTATGCTATTTTATAAGTCAGTATAGTTCATTTCTGTGAAGTTAACACCCAGCGGCGTCTCACGCCTTCGGAGTATTCCGAAACTATGGGTTACAACTCCATTTTCTGTGTGTCATCTACTGTATAGCATCTGACACTTTCCGGAGAAAAGACAGCTTTCTATGTTTTGTACCTTCTTCGACTTTGTTAAAAGCTGCGTCCCTTCTCCCTCCACGATTCTCTACATATCTCTGAGGTTTGTATTTCGGGTTTCAGCCAGCTCACGTTATTGAGAGTATTTTGAGCGCTATAACTTTCCTAGAAGAATGTAGGTTCAGGAACTTTGTTACGAATACTTCGGCAATTTACTATTAAAATTTTGGAAATTCAAGTGTATCTGCTTAATAAGTTATCCGATTTCGCTCTCTGCGCGTCGGTGGCGAGCGTTCATTAGAGGGCCTCAAAATAGCACCTAGTCTAAAAGTACTCAGCTACCGGGCATCTTCTTTTGTGTTATGCACCTATGATCTATCAAGGTGATTCCTGCAACTCTCCACCTATAACGCAGGTCTAGAAATCTGGCGACCATAACCGTCACAGAGTCGACGGGGACTCTGGTCGAGAGCCTCTTCTGCATTTTTGTGCACTTATTTTCACAGAAATTAGGATATGGTAATAATTCCAATACTACTCTGTAGCGAGCAGGCGGAGTCCCTGGGTACATTGTATCAAAGTGATCAGAATGTATTTACGAACAACCTTCCAAAGTTTATCGGTTGAGTTCTGGTTGAGAGTCAAAGATTTACAGCGGAGTTACATTTCACCCTGTGTATGGCCCAGCCTTGACGCAAGACACTGCTGCCAGGACCATAGGAATCGTGCCGTGTCCATTACTACTATTTTTTGTCACATCCTTAAGAAGTAATAAACTTTCTGTCTATGCCTGTGAAAACATTGGCATAAATCGCGTACGTTTAATATTTTTAATTACGTATTATTGACCATTTTTGAATAACAATTCAGTGACACAAGTTTTTATTTTCGTTTTGCTAGGTATCTACACAGAATCCAAAAAAAGCAGAGTGGTATGAAAGCAGTGAATTTACAATAATTTTGTTCTGTTCTTCAGACAGTAAATTAACGTGGAAATACATTGAGTGCAATATTCTTTAGCGGCCCTAAAGGCAGAACCTGTATGTATAGTCTCTCGTACCTAACAGCCGTAGTTTACATTGTGTTGCTTAAAGTACACGACTCTAACTGTAAAGTGGACATCCCGCAGCAGAGGGACTTCAAAGTTATATCCTTCCAAATTCATACATGTTGTGAACAACACACATCAGCTGACAGAATTTATCAAGTAAAACACAAAGCAAACTGAACAACATAAAGTAAGTGTTCATTTAGCGGACATGCAGCACTAATTCCATATCAGAGATTGCACCAGTCTTGAAAATGTGGAGTTACCCCCGATAAAATACATTAACTTCATAGTTTAAATAGGACCAGATTTGTCGTTATATGGGGAAATAGCTTTCCCGGTCGACAATACTACCTTGCTATCGACAGGCTGCTTTCGCGTAATTCTCTATAAAAGAAGTCACGTAACTGAACAGAGGAAGGAAGATGAAAAATACATCAGGTCCAGAGAATTACTGGATCTTTCAGCGAGATAGCTTTAATGAAATCCTCCTACATCCTCCTCATCGATTCCATCACGGGAGTGGCCACATCTCGTTGGGAAGTAGCTGAGCTGTTAACCCCCGTAGAGGCCGCTATTCAGCCTTGCCGGTGGATTCCCTCGTCTTATTCCAGCACTGTGCGTGATGGATGCGTTTCCCTTGGAGGATCAGTCCGGCATAGCAATATCCCGCCCGTAGGCGGGAAACGTAGAATCCTTTAGCGTCCCACTAGGCCACGGTATTCAACATTTGCTTCCTTCTCACCTTCACATATGTTAAACACCTGTCTCAAGTACCTTCATATCAATAAGTGGATTGTAGTCCACTGATGGTTTTGTTATGAACGAGCATATGTACATTCTCAGCATATTACATGTTCTCTTCCTCTTCACTGCTTATTATCGGGACTGGTGACTCACAAATTTCTAACAACAAGATTATTGGCTTCAACTATCAAAGGTATGTAGTACACAAACTGAACATTAAACGCTCCACTAAAGAGGTAACTGAGAATATCTGAGCTACACTGAGATAATGTAACCATCACTTTACATTCTCAACTACATTAATTCAATAGCGGACATTGCTACGTCAATGTTTTAATTTCAGAATGATGTCTATGTCGGACTGGTGATTTCTATTTTGTGTGAAAATGTCTTCAGGTTGTGTATTGGAGCAGTATCCTGTATTTCGCACAGAACGAGAGCAATGTGGGTAAAATCAGTATTTTCATCTAATGTTCATTAACTGCTGGATAAAACAGTCACACGTTTCTCCTCACACTAGGAATTCTAAATGTACAAAGAGATATTCGGCTTGTTAGTAGCTGCCGTGCACCAATCTTCCACTACAATGTGCTGTAAATCACTTCTTATACAAACAGATCCAATAGGCAAGTCCCTTACTCTATCATCCATAACTTCATCTGGCAATATACCCCAGCCAGCGAGCCAGCTGAAGTGGCCGTGCGGTTAAAGGCGCTGCAGTCTGGAACCGCAAGACCGCTACGGTCGCAGGTTCGAATCCTGCCTCGGGCATGGATGTTTGTGATGTCCTTAGGTTAGTTAGGTTTAACTAGTTCTAAGTTCTAGGGGACTCATGACCTCAGTAGTTGAGTCCCATAGTGCTCAGAGCCATTTGAACCATTTTTAAACCCAGCCAGCGTCCATTTTTATTTAATAATGACAGCTACGTCAATGTTGGTCGGAATAAACTCCTGAAAATTCTGAAGGTAGAATGGATAAAATAATGGTATAAATGTTAGCTACATCTTGTACATGAATCAGGCTATAGTTATAAAAGCCGAAGGACCTGCAAGAGAAGTAGCATTTGAAAGTACAGCGACATAGTTATAGCCTACCCTGATGACATTCAGTTTGTATACTGAGCGAGCAGTAAAGGAAACGAAGAAGAAACTTCGAAGGGGAATTAAAGTTCTGGGAGGTGAAATAAGAACTTCTAGGTTTGTTGATGAGATTTCAAATCTGTCAAATGCGACTAAGGACTTGCACCATCTGTTGAGCGGGATGTATTTTGCCTTTAGATTACAAGAATATCAACAAAAGTACAATAACGATAATGCAATGTAGCCAAAGTAATTACTTGATTACGACTTAGAAATGGAAGATTAGAAGCAGTAGGTAAGTTCAGATATTTGGTCACGAAAATAACGATCAGTGTTTGAGGCACGTAAAAGGTTCCTGATTTGCCTCACATAGTCTCACGTCACTCACGCCGTCTATTAACAACGATAAGATTTAACTTGTAAAACATGCTCGAACCGTCCCTCTAGCTTCCTCGATAAGCAGTATAACTTCCGCCGGTGTCCAGTTATTCCGACGGCCTCCTTAACATTATGCAAACTGCCAGGTGGTATCAATGGCAGTCACTCGTTTAGCATTCTACGATCCTCCGTTACATTTACAATGTGGGAGGAGTATTGTGATTTCATATTCTAGTACACCTACGCTGTAGTATTCGCAGGGAATACAGGGAATGGACACAATAATACGAACTTTATGCATTACCGTACATCTTGTTGCAAGTAGGCACTACTGCAAACATGTAAGTACTGCAAAGCGGCTGCATTGCTCGATTGTCCTACACAATCTAGGAGGTTCTTTCTGGGTATTATTAACTTTGTCCTGTGACGGTTAACACAAGCGATAGATGACATTGTGATCTCTCAGCCTTCAAAACAGGGCATATACTGAGTGCGCGTTTAGCGACAACATCTGTGAGGAAAACAGCTGAGCTGTCTACCATTTCGCGAGTGACAGTATCCCCGGCAATGATAGCATACGCAAAATACTCGTTGAAACTCCATCGGCGAAAAGGAATACAGGGCGAAAATTGAAGTTAACTGACAGAGTCTGATAAGTATTAAAAATGGCTGCAGCCAGAAAACATAAAGTTACTGCAGTAAAAGTGAATGGTGAACTCGGCACTCACTTGAATACTGTGTAGAGATAGCAGTATGGCAAGAGTTTCATAAGGCTTTCATGACTGGGCTGCAATTTCGAAACCCTTAATAACGGAAGCCATGTGCAAGGGCAAAACATTAATGCTTATTTTCCCCTGGGCAGGAGGTCAGGTGTTGAAGTATGGGTGCATGGGAGCAAAACGTTTAGTCTATACTGACAGGTGTAGTCCACTTAGTGGCGCATTTTTGACCGTGCAGTAAACATCAGGTCGTAAGGTTTGTGATTTCTTTGTGGTAAGATTGTTCGATGGAGAGAAAAAAACAACCAACACATATATGTGTGTACGTTTTAGGTGCTACACATAAAAACAAAAAACATGTGCACTTATCTCCGTTAACCCTGTAGGAATGCATGCATGTCTTATGATTATCTAAATGCCGAGTAAGGTTGAGTGACTGTGAGAATACATTGATCAGCCAAAACATTATGACCACTACCCACTGCGACGTTGGATGCCCCCTGGTGTTGTTGTGGTCACCTGACCTGATAATAAAAGTACATAAGTGGAGCGGGCATGGATGGGGCATAGCCCTAGCGAAGATATGGGCTGCAAATAGGAAAATGCATTAGTGGCTCTGAGCACTATGGGACTTAACATCTGTGGTCATCAGTCCACTAGAACTTAGAACTACTTAAACCTAACTAACCTAAGGACATAACACACATCCATGCCCGAGGCAGGATTCGAACCTGCGACCGTAGCGGTCACGCGGTTCCAGACTGAAGCGCCTAGAACCACACGACCACACCGGCTGGCGAAAATCCATTAAGATAAGCGACTTAGACAAAGGGCAGGTTATTATTACGCAAAGTCTTTAGACAAATATCTGGAAAACGGCGAAGCTGGCCTAATGTTCACTGTCGTGAGCAACTATCGAAAGAAGTAGAATGGTCTCACTGAGCTGATCACAGGCCGTGGGGTTTTGAGGGTTGCCTGCTCTGGAGAGTGGTGATCTGTGGCATCTCTCCTGCATGAGATCAACACTCCTGCACATACATGTTTTGGAGCATACCGTTCATTGTATATTCTTGAACATAGACCACCAGTACTAGTTCACACGTTGCCTCACGACATTGCCAATTACGATCGCAGTGGGCACGAGACCATCAAGATTCGACCGTCGATCAATGGAAACATGTCGGCTCTTCAGGTGAATCGCATTTTTACTGCAGTAGGATGGCGTACTTTGCATGGGGGCTTAATTAAAAAGAAAAGACTAATATTAATGAATAAATGCAATAATTTTACTAGCTATGTGAGCGGTTACGAAGTCTGACTGCATAAAATAAAAATAAAGAATGACAAAAAATTTCCATTAACACAACTGATTAGTCGAGTCCCCTGCAACTATAAAAGCTACGAAACAACAAAGCACAAATGTAACTGTTGTGTGTGTGGTAGTGTGATTCAACGTACATGTATCTGGCTCAGTTCTTTCTCAATACGACAAAATATTTTAAACACTATTTCAATGAACTAACTGAAAAACCAGAAATACTATAATTGCATATAGGAACCAGAATTACAAGTCTAATAAATGAACACGAGCCAGATGCTTTGTTGACAGTACCTGTGAGCAAGAGGGATTTTTATTAAGGAAAACTGTAATATCTTCTTACCTCATTATATATTGACGAAAATATTCCATTACACCAGCATCATAAATCAAATGCCCATCTCCTTTCTCAAATTATTCTGACAATTGCATCTTCTTCCATTTATACGTTACACCAGGGACGGGCAGGAATCCTGCACGTGTGCGATGCACTTGCACGTGTGCAGTTAACAGTTGTTCTGCGTGCACACAGGGGCAAGCTGGCCACCCGCTTCTTTCCACTCCCCACCGTACCGTTTCTCCGCTTCTTCCTATGTAATGCGTTTTGTTTCGTGGCCTGTTTTATTGAATGAAGGAATAAGGTTAGTAGGAGTGCTTGAAAGAAATCGTGGTTTGAAAGAGTACCTATTACCTACTATACGTTTTATCTAATTATCACAGGTGGAGTTTACAATACGTTTAATGTCTGGAACAAAATTTCTACATACAGACAAACGCAAACAGTTACGTAAATTTTCCTTACTGATGTTTGCTCTTATTCGAGACTTATTAATTTTCATAACAGAAAAAGTCTCTCACAAACGTATGTCGAGCCAAACATTGACATTATCTTCGCGGCTTCACCTCTTGCTGTGGAAAGTCGTGATAAAAATCTACTACACGTCTTGCCAAAAGGAACTTATCTCTCTGACGAGAATTATGCTGTAGAATCTACAGTGCAGATCTATTAATTCCATTTGCAAACTGGGATGAATATCATTTACAGAAACAGTAAATTGTCTCGAGAACTATTCAAAACTTTGGGATAAGTGTGATATATCCCCAAATCGCTTGAGAAATTCTTCTTTTATTGCACTAAGTATGGGAACATATTGAAATTTCTTGTAATGGCGTTCAATATTAAAATTCCGCTGACCAGTGAGAATACTATCACATATTATACATTTCGAATTTTCACGTTTTTGCACAAAGAAAAAATGATTCTCCCATTCATTTTTAAAAGATAGCAAATCTCCACTTCTACGTCCCTTTGATTCACTCTGCATTTTCCGGTTCTTGAAATACAACGTTCACTACGAAGTGGTCGCTTCGCTTCAACGTCCGCACCTTAGCCTGGCACTACACTGCCACAACCTGCCGGCTGTCGTCACTGTCCCGTTCGACGATTGCACGTGAGCAGCACACGTGCAGCGCCGTGTGCTCATCATGAGCCGCGTGCAACGTTTGCACGCCCCTGCGTTACACCAACCGAACAGTACAACATTTCAGTCAACACTCAGATCATCTACTCTCTCGCCCGACAGAATAACGACTGCTCTCGACATCCTCTGAACTACTACTGCACCAGTGGAGGCGGCGGAATAATAATCTTTGGCGCAATCTTTGGCGCTGTGACTAAGTGTGTGCCACAGACGCAGGCTGGTGAGACCAGTATTATACTATGGGAGGCATTCTCTTGCGCTTGCATTTGGCCTGTGGTAGTAACCGAAGACACACTGACAACTGCGAACCACCTGCGTTCGTTGATGCTTGGCGTCTGTCCGGATGGTGATGTCATCATTCAGCCGAATAATTGCCTGTGTCTCGGAGCCATAACCGCGCTTCAGTGATTTGAGTAGTATTATAGAACCCATCTGGGTCGCTCTCAGGCGCCCTCACGGCGTACGCAGAATAGCGGCCCGTTATTTACGAGAATTAAATGAGTTTTGCGTAGAAATGAAATGCCACATACGTCCTCATACTTACTAACAAACTGTCGGATCTCTGATATGCAGAATCAGTCAAAGTCGCGAGTTCTATCTTCTTATCTCGTGTTTTATACTGAAAATCTCGTGCTTATACTCTTGTTAACTTTACTATTACATAGATCGCCAAAATTTTATTCTTTTTTTATTGGTCCTGTGCGCAACAAATAACTTACTTGGTCTTTCTGCTGCCACTGCTTGATCTGCTGCATTCCATTATTTAACAAAAACATAAAAAAACCTATTATTCATGCTGAGTGCAATGCACGTTGTGTATGGCGGTTCCTGCTGTTGCTGCGGCTGCTGCTGCTTACTACAATTACATATAATTCAAGAGAAAGGGTTTGGTCGAATCTAAATTCGATAAATGATAACCCAAACAAAAAACTATATTCTGAAAGCGATTCTTTCTCATTCAATTAAAAAAACGCTAGAAGCTATTTGAGCAATCGCATCTTTTGTAAATCTGCCTCCAGTGGCATTAAAGCATAATTACTAATTAATCAAACTCTTGAGACAGACCGAAAAACTTCCCAACTGAATACATAGTGAAACAATTCCCTGACAATTACGAAAGAAATCAATCACAAAATTCAATACTTTAACAATGGTTTCCCCTTAAGAATTCAACTCCTATTATTATCAAAATTACCGTCTGTTGCTACGCACATACACAAACCCTTTTCTTTAAATTAATAAGCGCGCGGCAAATTATAAAAAATATCAACTACATACCCAATCCTGTGTCGCTGCTGGCGGACACGGCAGTACGGCGACGACACACCTGCGCACCACAGCAGGCGGGCTCCTTGACTGGCTTCAAAACTGCCACTAGTTAATCCGTGCGCTGCGAGGCGCGACAACAATATCTTAGATTCCAGAGCTTATGTATGCGCGCTGTAACCACCCTTTACATCCTAAGAGAGTATTGCCAACTCTCACCAGTGATGTATTTCGTTCCAAAGATGGCCAAACAAAGTAATAAGCAGGTATTCATAATGTTTCTGCTCATCAGTGATGTTGTTTCCAACAAGTGCGACAGAGCTACCTTCGTAGCACAGCCACACTCCGGAGAAGCCTCCAGTTATTTGAAAAGACCGCATCACAGTCCCTCCGTCCACCACCTTTTCTTTCTTTTTTTTTTTTTTTTATTTCCTTCCTCGACAGCCGTCCTTACACACGTATTCTATCTCCCGGTATGTCTGAACGTGTGTTTGGGGGACGGGGCAGAGTGTAGGGAACGCACGCCGGACGTCTGCGAGCGGGGATCGATGCTGCCCGGGAGAGAGGAGGCCTTGGATCAGAGCAGGCCGCCTGCTCGCTGCGGCTGGCATCGTGACAGCGCCCGGCGGGTTGTCTGCTGCCGCGACGCGCCGGCGACAGCTCCCCTGGGAGGCCGGCAGCCCGCGCCGCAGCTATCCCCGCCGCCTGCGTTGTATTAACAGATTACAGCGCGCCAGCGACAGGTCGTTACCGCTCTGTGGAAGGCCGGACCGCGCAGTCCACGCTCGTGGGAATGCTGTGCTGCGGCTGTGTCGGACGTGCCCGAGCGTGACAGGGTCTGACCGATCGCGTCTAGGGAGCTGTTTGCAACAGCCACGTCGCGCTCCTAATGGTCGATTCGTGATTACCGTCTGTCTCATAAAATGAGAGGAAATTATACGACTATCAGCGAAACAAATTAGAACTACGTATAAAGTACTATGCTGCATAATTTTATAACTTAAATTGAAATAGCTAGCTTAGATTCATAGATGGATGTGTGAAATTGTGCCCCCGTATGAAATATACGTTAATTATTCACCCTCCAAAATAACGAGTCTGGAATTAAATTACTATTAAATGGAATGAAATTGCATGTAAACTTTATATAGAGGGTGTATAAAAAAGGATTGCGCAAACTTACATTGCTGAAAGTACGCGATATTAGAAGCTCAAAGAACAAGTAAACAAGGGCTCTCAAACGCATACCTTAACAGCTATGATACTTCTTGATTTTTAATTTTCTGAATCAATCTCTTCTGCTGCAAGCTCTTTGCTTTCCATATTTTGGGAAGTGGTGGTATGGACAAAAATAAGAAAGAAAATGTCCGTAAACGCCGAGCGGTTCTAGGCGCTTCAGTCTGGAACCGCGCGACTGCTATGATCGCAGGTTCGAATCGTGCCTCGGGCATGGATGTGTGTGATGTCCTTAGGTGAGTTCGGTTTAAGTAGTTCTAGGGGACTGATGACCTCAGAAGTTAAGTCCCATAGTGATTAGAGCCGTTTGAACTATTTTTTGTCCAGTAAACATGTGCTCTAAACAGCTATGAGCACCTGTTCATCTTCGGTACTTTGGAACACAACTCTCCTAATGAACAAGTGTTCATAACTTTAAAAGAATGCATTTTAGAGCACATGTTTACTGGACACTTTTTTCTTGTTTTGATCACTACTACCACTTTCCAAAATATGGAAAGGAAAGAGCTTGCTGTAGATGAGATTTATTTCTCAATATTGAAAATCAAGAATATCTTTTAGCTCGTAAGGTATGCTTTTCAGAGCCCAAGTTTGCTTGACTTTTGTGCTTCTGTTATCATGTACTTTCAGCCGTGTAAGTTTGCGCCATGCTTTTTGATACGACCTGTATACATAAAAGAACAGGCTTAGCTACGAACAGTGACTGAGTTATATCTTTGTTCTGTCACTATTCATGGTTAAACTTGAATTGGTTATGGATAATTTTGACATCATTTATACACTATTTCGGAAAGTACTGTTTTGTTTGTCTGGATCATTTAAAAATGGGTTTAGTATCCTGAAACTAGTCAACGGTTAAATAAAAGTCTTTAAACTTTAGCTGTATGTATGTAGAACAATAAATTCAGATTATCCCGTTACAGAAAACATTTGACAAGTTATAATAAAATTACTGTAGTAAAACCTTGGCACATCTTATAAAAGGGTCTGGGGTAAGATTCTAATAATCACGTAGCTGAAAGAAATGCAGTCATGAAGTAGTACCGTGATTGCTCAAATGGCTCTGAGCACTATGGGACTTAACTTCTGAGGTCGTCAGTCCCCTAGAACTTAGAACTACTTAAACCTAACTAACCTAAGGACTGCACACACATCCATGCCCGAGGCAGGATTCGAACTTGCGACCGTTGCAGTCGCGCGGTTCCAGACTGTAGCGCCTAGAACCTCTCGGCCACCTCGGCCGGCTACCGTGATTGTCATGTTGTTAATGGTAAAGACAAATAATACTACAGAACGTAAGGCGTTGAACCTATGGTCGGGGTTGAATGCGAGATGGTCATTGATTCTGAATGCATGTCTAAAAAATGAAGCTTGAAGTTGAGATATTCTATAGTATGGCTTTAATGTCTCTAAGCTTCGTCTCGCAGTTGCGGCTCGATGTCAGCGTAGTAAATTGTAGGTGGAGGCTTGAAGCGGCTGCAGTATCGGTTACTGGCGTCATGTCAAAGACCGTCAATAAGTGTTAGGTGCAGATCTGTCTGAAACCTCTCTCAGTCGCTCGATACATCTGCTCTGGAGATAGACCTTCGCTAGGAAGGTTTTCACAGGTGAAATGATGGTGGTTAAAACACAGGTTTCTACGTTTTGTGCACAGTAGTGTCTTCTTGTACTTAGTTAAAAACAGCATTCCTTCTCATTCCACTACTGTGTTGTAAAGCTTGTCTCATCTGAGGGCCTTGCACTATAGTAAACCTTATTTCTGTCTGCCGTGGTGCTTCGGTTGCAAAGCAGTGGCATTACAAAAGACTATTGTGGGGCAGTCGAGCCATTGACCTGTGCACCTCGCTGTGCTGACTTCAGAGAACCGTTCCTACAGTGGTCAATGCGAGAACCAGCAGAGTACAGTCGACACGGTCTCTGTGCCACTCGTCGCCTGAAGTCTGAATTAGCATCGGCACTGCCTTCAGTACGGAGATAGAGTCAGAGCAAGTAGATGGGTAAATGATGGGAAGTAGGGTTAACAGCAGTGCCAAGGAACCTTTCATGTTCAATACTCAAGGGAGTTAGAATTATTTCCCTGGTTCTTCAAGAAATCGTCACCGAGTTCCGTACTCTCTGCCAAATTTTAGTTTGTCTGCTGAAGCTTTGGACTCAGCAAGTAGCGCACACATATTTCCACTCATCAACATCATCGACTAAGGTAAGCCCAATGTGTTGTAGCAACACCTTGAACTCACTCCCTCTAAGGACACGACAGGACCAGAAGAAAACCTAATGACAAGTTTGGGGAATAAGTGGTTATTGAAGGGTCTTTAAATGTTTATTGACGAATTCAGAGCTTTATTTGAGAGTTATATAAAGAGATAAAGAGTACTGGAATAGGTGGAGAAACAATCAGAAGAATCAGCCCTACACTGAGCACGGAATGAGTCGATACCTGCAGCAGTCGTGATCCAGAGGCCCACCGTACCAGAAGCATCGTTACGGACAGCAGCCGTAAGAAAGAGGCCCACCATTCAAAGTGGCGCTACTACAGACAACAGTCGTCGGCAAGAAGCCCACTGTACCAATGGGTGTCGCTACAGACAGCAGCCGTGGGCGAGAGGCAAGGCGTACTAGGGTAATTGGCAACGACAACAACCGTGGGCGAGAGACTTACCGTACCTGAGGGGTCACAACAAGCAGCAGATGTGAGTGAGATGCTCACAGCACCTGGACCCAGACGAGCACAGCACAGCATTTACGAAAGGTTAGGAGAAAAGGCGACTTCCACGAATTCGACTCACAGCAATACAACACTGCACTTAAACCATAGTGAGGCCGCGAAACCGGTACCCAGAAAATTCGATGGTGACAGAGAGCAGCTCTCAGAATTTACGGACAGTTGTGATAATGCTTACGAATTAGTTGCACTGAACTCAAAGAAATCAAACAATGGAAAATCCAGGACGAAATGTAGCAATATTGTGAAAAGGAAAGTCGCTACTCTTAGTATAGGCACAACAAAACACAGTCACAAATAAGCATTCGACCAGCTAGGGCGTCATCAAAAACAGGCGACACACATACGCACGCACGCACGCACACACACACACACACACACACACACACACACAATCACACACACACGCACGCACGCAAACGCATCTCACACACACGACTGAAATCTCGGGCAACTGAAGCCACACCGTGAGCAGCGCCAGCAGTGCATGATGGGTGACAGGTTGGGATAAGGAGGGGCTGGCGCGGAAAGGGGATGGATAATAGGGTAGGGGTGGGGGAACAGTGAAGTGGTGAGAGCTCAGGGATCAGGTGGAGAGAAGTTAGGGCAGCTATGTGCAGTTGGAAGGTTAGACAGAGGGCAATGGAGAGGTGTGGGGGGGGGGGGGGGAGTAATGGAAAAGGAGAGAAGTAAAAAGATGGGTGCGATGGTGGAATGAGTGCTGTGTACTGCTAGAATGGGAACACGGAGGGGGCTGAATGGGTGGGGACAATGACTGATGAAGTTCGAGACCACGAGGGTTACAGGAACGTCGGATATATTGCTGGGAAAGTTCCATTTATGCAATTCAGAAAAGCTGGTGCTGGTGGGAAGGATCTATATGGCACAGAATGTGAAGCAGTCATTGAAATGAAGGATTTTGTCTTGGGCACCGTGCTCAGCAACAGGGTAGTCCACTTGTTTCTTGGTCATAGTTGGTCGGTCTCCATTCACGGGAACAGAGAGCTTGTCTGTCCTGGTGCACTCCTGAGTAGCACTTCACAGTCCCCCACTCTTACCCTACTATTCCTCCCCCACCCGACCACAGCTTCCTCCTTACCCCACATAGTTGCCTCTCCCATCATGCACTGGTGCTCGCAATGTGGCTTCAGTTAACAGAGACTCAGTGATGTGTGCATGAGTTGTGTGTGTGTGTGTGTGTGTGTGTGTGTGTGTGTGTGTGTGTGTCATCTATTTTTGACAAAGACCTTGCTGGAAATAGCTTGTTTATGACAGTCTTTTAGTTGTGCCTCTCTGCGACTTAGAATCTCTGCTGCACGGTGAGTAGCAACACCTTTTCACATTATTTCTAAAGTATATTATAGAGTAAATAATGGTCGGGCTTGATATAAATTATTGACAAGAGACCACACCGAAACTGGGTTCAAAAATGGTTCAAATGGCTCTGAGCACTATGGGACTTAACTTCTGAGGTGATCAGTCCCCTAGAACTTAGAACTACTTAAACCTAACTAACCTAAGGACATCACACACATCCATGCCCGAGGCAGGATTCGAACCTGCAACCGTAGCGGTCGCTCGGTTCCAGACTATAGCGCCTATAACCGCTCGGCCACCCCGGCCGGCAAACTGGGTTCAAGGTGAGAGCAATTCTGACAGAGAAGTATGGAAAGAAAGAACTTCAGAATTGTGTGCTTGTAAAATGTTTAACAGTTCACAGATAAAAGGCGAAAGTGTGGTCCAATGGGGCTCACGTGTGGACTCAGTTTCTTTTTCGAGAATCTGTGAGAAGAGTCATGAATCCAGAGGGTATCTCAGGGAGAAATGCATTGATTGACAAGTTAGGACGGGCCTTATTTATCCAAGGATTGTTTGAGGTTCGAATTAAGACCATAGTGGGAGCACAAGGAGAATGGTTGTTACTGTGAGGGGCAATAGACTTCGCTTCTATAGAAGAAAGCATACTTAAGTCCAAAAAAAAGTCGAACGACTGGCTCCTAAAAACACACTAACAGAAGAAGCTGTTTCAATAGCAGAGAAGGTGGGCACATGGCGCGAGACTGTAGAAGGAAATTTCAAGTGCACAATTTAGCCAGAACCAGGTATTACCATCCCAGCCATGTGAACCACGCTACCTATAACTGTAATTGATGTCAGCCAGTTCAAAGGAAATGGCACTCAAGTGGGCTGTTCCTGTCCCATTCCTGTTAGTTTCCGTCAGTGTAATTTAACCACACACTCTCCTCCATGCACCCAAACGAAGCCAGTGACATATTTTCTGTGCCACCGCACCGGACACAATGCTCAAGATTGTAACGCTAGTCGATGGGAAAATATGTGTCGGAAAAGTAACTGGGGAAACGAAAACGAATGTAGTGCAGCAGCTGCATTATACATCGTTAGGAATGTTACATACAGTGGAGTGCAACTGGAAAAACAACTATGTACACTTACATAGAGATGACACAAATGAGAGGCAAATATAATTGTTGATAGACAGTCCAACCCTCGCGAATTTAATGAAAGTTTCCGCATTTAAACGAAAAACTGGAGACCCCAGGAGGTCCGTAACAATATAGAGTATACCAAACGAAAACATTCGAACCGAGAAAAAGGTTAAATACAAGATGTGCACGAGAATAGGACTGTATATAGTCATAATTTCAAAGCTATATGGGACCATGTGGATCTACAATTCGAAGGACTGTTAGGGCGTTACTTTTCGAATAAACACAAAGTGGTGGCTTATTATGCACGAAGGGAAATTAAAATCTAAAAGGAATGGGTGGTCTTATAAGAAGACACCGAAGAAGTAAAACAATTTGAACTGACCATGGCTGCATATACGAACACGGAAACTGGGCAAGCCAGTTACGCATGCGTCACCAGATACAGGTGCTAAGGGACATCGAAGCAAACAGAGAAGACTATTACGAAGCAGGGAAGTCCAGCCGCGCCGGGCAAGGCCCTGGTATCGCTGGTTGACGTTGGCAATGGAAACTAAGATGTCTAAGTGTGTGGCCCGGCTACGAGACAATCCAATGTGCATGCTGTCACCTGTTACCACGGCCGAACTGTGGAACAGGAAAGACAGCATTGCCGAGCAGAACAGATAGTGTAATTAGTTCAACGGAGGAATGATTCGAGCAGAGAGAAGCGTGACCGACAGAACATATTGGTTCCAGTGAGGAACGATTTGTGAATGTAAGGGTGGTGCAGACTTGAGGAAGGGAAGTGATAATTCCGAAATTAGAAATCAGGTCTGGTGTATACAGTCGAGAAGCATTAGTGAGAGTACGAGAAGGAACCTGTATCACTAGTATACTGAACAATCGTGAAGACGAGGTTGGGCTAGAAAATCCAGAAATATTTGCAGAGCCTATCCACCCACCCCCCACAAACACCCCCCTCTCCCACCCCCCCCACCCCCCCACCCCCCCCCCCCGTCGCCTCACAACAGTTACAACTTAGGACGACGGCAACGAAACCAAAGGCAATGACGAAATCTAGAATTAGCCGGTCGAAGGGTGACATGAGAATGCAACATTTAAATGACGAAGAGAAACAGGCTCTTGAAAAATTTCGCCCTGCTTATTAACACATACACTATGTGATAAAAAGTACCCGGACACCTGGCTAAAAATGACTTAAAAGTTTGTGGCGCCCTCTTCGGGAATGCTGGATTCGGTATGGTGCTGGCCCACCCTTAGCCTTGATGACAGCTTCCACTCTCGCAGGCATACGTTCAGTCAGGTGCTGGACGGTTTCTTGGGGAATGACATCCCATTCTTCATGGAGTGCTGCACTGAGGAGAGGTATCAATGTCGGTCGGTGAGGCCTGGCAAGAAATCGGCTTTACCAACGATCCCAAAGGTGTTCTATAGGATTTAGGTCAGGACTCTGCGCAGGCCAGTCCATTAGAGGGATGTCATTGTCGTGTAAACACTCCGCCACAGATCATGCAGTATGAAAAGGTGCTCGATCCTGGTGAAAGATCAGTCGCTGTCGCCGAATTACTCTTCAACATTGGGAAGCAAGTGAGTGCTTAAAACATCAATGTAGGCCTGTGCTGTGATAGTATCCCTGCCCATGATAAACACGACCACACCATAACACCACCACCTCGAATTTTGCTATTGGCACTACACACGCTGGCATATGTAGTTCACCAGGCATTCACCACACCCACACCGTGCCATCGGATCGACACATTGTGTACCGCGATTCGACACTCCACACAAAGTTTTTCCATGGTTCAATCGTCCAATGTTTACTTACGCTCCTTACACCAACCAAGGCGTCGTTTGGCATTTACCGGCATGATGTGTGGCATAGGAGCCGCCTCTTGAGCATGAACTCCGAGTTTTCTCACCTCCCGCCTAACTGTCATAGTACTTGCAGTGGATCCTGATGCATTTTGGAATTCCTGTGTGATGGTCTGGATAGATGTCTGCTGTTACGCATGAAGACCCTCTTCAACTGTCGGCAGTCTGTCAGTCAACAGACGTGGTTGGTCTATACGCTTTTGTGCTGTACCTGTGCCTTCACATTTCCACATCACTATCACATCGGAAACAGTGGACCTAGGGATGTCTGAGAGTGTGACACAAGTGACATCCACTCACCTGACCACGTTCGAAATCTGTGAGTTCCTCAGAGCGCCCCATCCTGCTCTCTATGATGTCTGGTGATTACTAAGGTCGCTGATATGCAGTACCTGGCGGTAAGTGGCAGCATAATTCACCTAATACGAAAAACGTATGTTTTTGTGGGTGTCCGGATATTTTTGATGACATAGTGTATTTCATTTGTCGGGAAATTTCTTAGCACATACCTGCTTGGTCAAGTGCTACCGGAAGCCCAGGGAACAGTCATAAATCAGAGGTCATATCGAATACCACATGACCAGAAGAGGCACTGTAGCCTAAATAGAGATCATGCTAGCAGAGGGAATCATTTCGCTTAGTAGGACTGCCTGGTCCTTCCCCCTCGTAAAGATTCCGAAAAAGATGGAGACCATTGGACGCCAAAAGTGGACAGTTGCAGCCCACTATCTAAAGCTCAATTACATTTTGCTCAGTATGGACTAGACCCTTCCGAGGATCGACGAGATACTAGAAGTCTGGCTAAATCGAAACTCGTATTTCCCAACGGCTAGATTTGGCAAAGGTAGAAATAGACTAGAAAGATAGAGAGAAATCCGTTTTTAGCACACCCACGGGCCACTACGAGTACAATAAGATGGCCATGGGGCTACAAACTTACCCTTCAACTTTTCACAGGTTAATGAGTAGAGTACTCTGTGGCATCAAGTGAATCGTGTTCTCATTTACATGGATGACTTACTCATCATAGGCGTGACGCTAGGGGAGCACAACACACGCCTAGAAGAGATATTTGAGCGTCTGAGGCAAGAAAACGTGAAGTTGCAAGTGGGTAAGTTCGAATCCCTACAGAGAGAAGTAACCTTTCTGGGCCACGTCTCGACAGAGTCTGGACTGCAGGCCGACCAATTAAAGTAGAAGCTGTAACGTCCCCTTAGAAAAGTTAGTGAATTACTGTGCTGATAAACCCCTTACGTTATTTGATTTTCAAACAGCTGAGCGAAACTGAACGTACTCAGACATTTCTCTCTTTATCTATTCTGATCATCGCTAAACTGACACACAATATTTTTAGCGGAACGCAATCTGATTTTCAATAATCCCTATAAAAGAACATCTCTGACAACAATAACCTATACCTTTCATGAATCACTTACCTCACAAAAATCTTCGTTACTGGAACTACTTCAATATAGCGAGCGCCAATACTGCCAGCTAAATAAAAGATTCTAACTACTGAAGGCACTAACTACTGATAGGCATAGTTAGCAAATGAAAGATTTTGATAGAGAACAAACAATGTATTTACCTTAATAGTGTTCAAAAGTCAATATATCAGTTCATGACATCCAGTCTTACAAATTTACTCTTTCTGACGGACGCACGTCCAGATCATCCGCTCTCAAAATTCTGCCATCTCTCTTCCCACATCTGCCGGCCGAAGTGGCCGTGCAGTTAAAGGCGCTGCAGTCTGGAACCGCAGGACTGCTACGGTCGCAGGTTCGAATCCTGCTTCGGGCATGGATGTTTGTGATGTCCTTAGGTTAGTTAGGTTTAACTAGTTCTAAGTTCTAGGGGACTAATGACCTCAGCAGTTGAGTCCCATAGTGCTCAGAGCCATTTGAACCATTTTTTTCTTCCCACATCCACCACTGCTGGCGTCTCACCTCCAACTGCGCAACGCTACGCGCTGTTCACATCCAACTGCCCAACACTACAATAGCAAATATTCCAACAATGCAAACCAGCCACAGACTGCACACAGTACAGTCAGTGATTTTCATGTAGAGCGCTATGTGGCGTTACCAACATAAAAACCTAAACAGCCTACTTACAAAGCTATCAAGGGGTAATCTCGATGTAAAACAGTAACACAATATAAAAGTTTTCTATGTCTTGTAGGATATTATCGCCACTTTTTAAGTAATTTTAGCAAAACGGCAAATCCCTTGCAAGTATTTTGAAGAGAGGAGTTCTGTATTAATGGGGAGTGCACCAAGAGGAGGCATTCCAATAACTCAAAGAAAAATTTATACCGAGATTCCGAAAAAGAGTTCATAAGCACTACAGATTCCTGCAACTTCGCTGTTGAAGCATATCTTAGTCAAATAACGAAGGGGAAGGATTTCCCACAGCGTTCATTTCACAAACCCTTTATAAGAGATAGCCAACCTATACTAGCGTAGAGTACTCACGACTGTGTTGACCGCAATGTGCTTTAGGCAATATCTGTTCGGTAGGAACTTTAACAAAGTAACTGACCACAAACCAGTGTTGTGGCTGGGAAGTACATCAGATCTCACGTCGCGATTAATGAAGTATAGACCAAAATTGGAACAGCACGACTATCAGATCATATACAAGGAAGGGAGGCATAACATGAGGCAGATGCACTGTCTCGTATCAGAAACATGCCCGATCTAGCACAGGATCCAGCGGAACCTACACAAGAAAAGGTAAATATTAGCCCAGAAGTTGCGACCAGAGAGGCAGAAGCGAGGCTATTATGCACCTCAGACGCTGAAGAACCGCAGAAAATAACGGAAAAAGTGGAGATACCACCAGAGGATTCCGACGTCGATTTGAGCAAAGATGAAAAGTTGGCCATTTTAAAGCAAATGTATATAGCGCCGTAGGAGGGCACCAAGGAATGGAAAGAATTTACGACCAAGCAAAGCAGTACCGTAGCTGCTCCAGTACGAATGCTGATACCGGACAATTTATAAGTGTTAGAGTATTGGTTAAAACCAGTCTTGGTTGCAATTTTATTTTTTTTTATTTTTCAACGACGCGTTTCACCTTATTTAGGCATCATCTGGTTATCTTTCTAGATGGACGCGAGAGGCACCAAGATCTGCATAACGCGTTCCCGTTCACAGGAGCGAGTAACAGTAAGATGGGGGCTCAGGTAGTAAGCATAATGGGCAACTTTTCATCTTTGCTCGAATCGACGTCGGAATCCTCTGGTGGTATCTCCACTTTCTCTGTTATTTTCTGCGGTTCTTCAGCATCTGAGTGCCAGATCCCGTTCCTGCCGCCACCCTATACCCCTCCCCCCCTCCCCCCCTCCCCCCCTCCCTCAGCAGTTTGGTCCCTTAGTCCTTAGCACAAATTTCCAAAGTTTGAAAAGAAGGAAAGAATTTCTATTTACCCTGGATTCAAGAATGACAGCGGACAATAGTGATGGACAGATTCAAGAGCAGAGAGGAGAAACCGAATGCACTTGCAGAACGAAGAAGTTTTGTGAGTATATAAAAGGTGTCCATTTTAACGGAAGACATTGAAATATCCAGAAACTACACATCGAATCGAAAAAAAGTTATAATTCCAATTTGTTTGCGTCGGAAGGGAACGTCCAAAGATACTACACTCGATCCGTCACCCCACCCCGTGCGTGGGTGGTAGGGGACAACTTTGAAATGTTCAGCAGTTACTCTCGTTATCTACTGCAGTTTTACGATTCTATGGCAAAATCTACATCTCTTTCGTCTGAAGCATTTTCTTCTTTCCGCCACAGATGGCGCTGTAATCCGAGGAATATAAATGGGTACACAGTCGTATTTTATGCTGATCAATGGCCCTTGAACGTCCAATGGCAAATGGGACTCAACCTCTATGCTGCGAGGGTAGGAAAAGTCAGTATTTCATAACTTCTAGTTGGAAAACCCGCTCGCAACCATATATTCCTCCGACATATCGAACACCGCACTGCTCGACGCGCCACCGTGGCCGTGTAGCGAACTACGATACATCATAACAGGCAGTACACTGCGACCGGAGCTCACGTATCGTACAGGCACGGAAAAGATGGCGGCTCGAATCACCACAATACTTGCGCATTGTTTATTGCCTGCACACCTTTCTATCATTTTGATCACTTGGAGAACTGACGTGCAAGTAGACGATGAGCGTTACAACCACAGTAGAAAAAATTTAATTCATCCTGATTTACGGAGAATGTAGGAGAAACTTTGAGGCTGCTGTGGCTTGTACGCCAAGCGTTTTCCAGAGGAAGATCGCTCTCGTTCGTTCTTTTACAAGGTTGCGAAAGCCTGTATGTCTGATGACAGCGTTCAGAACGGCAAAAGGAAGCGAAGCAAAGTACCGGGTGATCAAAAAGTCAGTATAAATTTGAAAACTGAATAAATCACGGAATAATGTAGATAGAGTGGTACAAATTGACACACTTGCTTGGAATGACATGGGGTTTTATTAGAACCGAAAAAATACAAAAGTTCAAAAAATGTCCGACAAATGGCGCTTCATCTGATCAGAATAGCGATAATTAGCATAACAAAGTAAGACAAAGCTAAGATGATGTTCTTTACAGGAAATGCTCAATATGTCGACCAACATTCCTCAATAGTAGCTGTAGTCGAGGAATAATGTTGTGAACAGAACTGTAAAGCATGTCCGGAGTTACGGTGAGGCGTTGGCTTCGGATGTTGTCTTTCAGCATCCCTAGAGATGTCGATCGATCACGATACACTTGCGATTTCAGGTAACCCCAAAGTTAATAATCGCACGGACTGAGGTCTGGGGACCTAGGAGGCCAAGAATGACGAAAGTGGCGGCTGAGCACACGATCATCACCAAACGACGCGCGCAAGAGATCTTTCACGAGTCTAGCAATACTTTTTTTTGTTCTAATAAAACCCCATGTCATTCCAAGCATGTATGTCAATTTTTACCTCTCTATCTACATTATTCCGGGGCGACTTCAAAAATACTCTGTAACGGTCGTCTCACTGCGCCTCTACCGATAGAGCGCTCTGTCCGACAGGTTTGGCATTAGAGCCCCTACTCCCAGGGGCTTCGCCAACGATAGGCAGGCATGACATTGCATGGGCACCGCTTCTGTTGTACAGCCTATGCTGACGATCTCGTCCTCTACCTCCGCAATGAAGACGGCGTTCGCGCGGCTCTGACTTGGGTGGCGACATATGGGGAGGTATCGGGTATTTCTCTTAACATTTCCAAATCGAAGGTTCTGCTCATTGGTGAGGATCTAACTGAGAGATATGTCGCTCTTCTAGGTGTGGCCACCAGCGTCCACTGTTTGGGCATTGATTTTATGAATGACCTCCGCCGTTCAGTGGCCACCAGCATTACATGTCTCGTCCAAACGATCAGGGCTGGCCTTGTGGACCACCGGCGTAGATCCCTCCACACTCTGCAGCGTGCGCAATAGGTGAATGTTTACCACCCCTCACGCGTCCCCCATGTGGCACAAGTGTTCCCGGATCCGATTACCCTCGCTCGTCGTATGTTGATAGCGATGGGAGCCTTCGTCTGTATCGGGATTTTATTTAAGGTTCAGATTCCTCCCTTTCCCTCCCACGGGAGCTTGGTGGAGTGGGCTTATTCCATGTGCTAGACAGAGTTACGGCAGTTTTTGTTGGCACGCAACTGAAAATCTGGCGTCGCTGCCCGACGAGCCTTACTGGACTGCTTTTGCATGAATACGCGCCAGTCTCCATGTCAGCCCCAGTCATGTTATCAGACATTCCGCCCTCCTTTTATCGCTTTCGGTGCTCCTTTCTTGAATTAAGTTACGTCCTGCAATCCTTACCCCTTCCACGTATACTACAGACAAGGACTGTACAAGGTACATTACAAATGTGTCGAACCCCAAAACCATCGAACACAAGTTTCCCTAGATCAGATGGTGTTGTGTATGGAGAGCGGTGCATGCTGATTATCTCGACACCAACGTTCAGTCCACTTGATATGTCACCGTCAATGGCACACAGGTCTACCAGTTTCGCTTGCACCGCATCCGCCTCGCTGACACACCCCTCTGTGTTCACTGTCGTGTGGAGGACACAGACGCTCATCGATTCTCATGTGGTCCGTCGTCTGACGTCTGGAGGCTCGCGCAGCGTATCTTGGCGTTCCTTACCCTACAGACACCTGCTCGAATCACTTTCCTGACGCTTTTATTCCCATATGTGATTCATTAAATCGCAACAAAAACTAACGCTGCGAGCTGGATACACGGTCACACGGTCTGCTAGCTGTTTGGCCCCGATGAGAAATCGGAACTAGGTTATTGGACGTACCTTAACGATCGACACTGTGCACTTGTTCCCAACTCCAGATGCAAACAGTTCTTTTCCAGTTTTCTACGGGGCGCCTTTCATGACCCGCCTTCCATCTGGAACGTCCAAGCTATGTCAGCTTTTCTGCTGACATGATGTTCTGAACGCACTACAAACGGAATCTCCATTAAAATTCTGAGAAGACACGTTTGGATATTCCGCCAATCGGGGGGCGCTAGCGACTCCTGAAATTCTGATACATCGACTAAAATAATACAAAAATTTAATAAATAAAATAATAAAAAAAATAAAAAACAAAAAGTCCCATTCTTGGCACAGCTCTTCAATTACCGCTGCACTCTGCATATATACATCACAGACGTTTGAGACTTGAGGAGGTTTCAGGAACCACATAGTTTCATCTGAAATGGCTCTGAGCACTATGGGACTCAACTGCCGTGGTCATCAGTCCCCTAGAACTTAGAACTAGTTAAACCTAACTAACCTAAGGACATCACAAACATCCATGCCCGAGGCAGGATTCGAACCTGCGACCGTAGCGGTCTTGCGGGTCCAGACAGCAGCGCCTTTAACCGCACGGCCACTTCGGCCGGCGTTTCATCTGATTAATTATATTAACTTTTGGTTTTCTCATCTCAATCAGACTGTTCTCTACCATAAGCAGCCATTTATGACTTAAAATGTTAGTTTTAATTATTGCTGTATTACTATAATTATCTCTCTTCTGCGATTATCTAAGGCAAGATTCAGTCTGCAGCCTTTGCTAGCAATCCCCTGAGAGGACCGTTAGATCTTTTTGCTGCTAGTGGAAACCTGTCTTCACTAATGTCCAGGCCGTCAGTATGGTCGTTAACAAGAAACTGCTCTGTCTTTGATCTTTCAGCGGCACTGCAAACTGCCAAGTTCCTAGCTTCTACAATTTATTTTAATAACTTCACCGGAGCATGCATCTTTGCAACACACACACACACACACCGAAATGTAGAACATTCCTTGTATTATCTACGTAATCTAGGCTACATAAATTTTGTATGTTTGTAAATGTTGTGCAAGTATACGTTATGTAAACTACCTACTATGCCCAGAGAAATTAATAACGGTTTAAAATCTGAGAGTTACACGGAGTGGGAAGCGATTTGAAAGTGGAGTTGAGAGAGCGTAATAACGACGTTCGCTGAACTGGCGATGGCAAAACGCGTGGGTGACACAAAAGCTATAGTGAAGGACATTAATTATTAAGTGTCGGTGTGGAATGTAGCCTAAAGCGAGCGCTGACCGATGAAAAGCACTGTAGACAAGGCAGGGCAATAGCCTTTGTGAGAGAGATTGGATACTTTTTGAGGAACGGAACATAGTGCAAGTGAAATTACACAAAATTTCATGCTCAAAATTCATGGATGTACATATTTGCAAGAGCCACATAAAATGGATCTGCTTAAGATATTAAATTCCGCAAAATTTCTGTGTGATGAAAGCTTTAGAAATTTACCACATTTTGCACATTACAGTTTCATTTCTGCCACATACAAGGAATTACTACGAGATTATACACTAAGAATAGTCATCTCACAGAAACTTGTTGTACGAATAATACCTGCTGTAAATACTTGAACTACATTGGAGCAACTACTCATAAATTATGCATACTAACGACAGCAGCACAGTACATTCACTCTCGTTCAACGAGCCACAGTTTGACCAAAATTTTAAGATTCATAAATGTAACAGTAGCAACCAAGAAGGGCTTGCATTGTCCACCAACTATCCTCTTGACCGAAGCGAACATAGTACGCATCAGTGTCTAACGACTTGCCCTGTCAATTGAAAATATTGATAGAGAATTTAAAAAAAGTTTGAAAGAGGAGTTGCGCTTATTCTTCTATTAAAGGTTCTACTACATATACGAGAATGAACAACTTATATTTGTAAATTTTAAGCCATGATCATCATTATAATGGACTTGCGCAAATACAGACTGTGGAACATGTAAATAATTCAACTGAACTAATGTAACTTTCTGGCTGCTACAGAAACGTTATAAACGATACACCACAAATTAAATATGTACCACTTGAGAACATATAGCGATTATACTGTAGAAAAGGAAAGTGCGAGATTCGTTTGGGGGTTAAAAATCGCGAGGGGTCGAGAGAGAGAAAGTACCAGCCTATGCTTTCCGACCGAAAGTAGGCCATCATTAATGGCCGTAAAGTGGTTCGCAATTTACATCGCACTCCTGTCCACTTGATGGGCCTGTGACTTCCCTTTCCTCCAGGGAAAAGTCAACATTACTGGCCTGACCATAAATATATTCATCAACCTCAAGGATTTCCTTTTCTTCAGAAATAAAAATAAAACTCCTACAGCTTCCTGCTGTACTAGTGTGCTAACATGATGCCCCAGTTTGTCGCATATACATCGGATATCTAGTGGAGAACACGTAAAGCCTCCAAAATGAGAATCATCAAATTCGGTGCTGCACACAGTATTATTGCTTTTATTGACTGTTTTCAGTAATATATTTTACACATTATGATTCAAAAAACACATTCCCATGAGTGATCGTTTAACTTTCTTTAAGCTGTAGACTTTTAATCTGTGTCCTGGAAGATGTTAGCAATCAGCTCAAAATCTCAAACAGTGCACCACTCCACACAGAGTGAAATTTTGTGCACATTCACCACTTTGAGAGCTTTTATTAGGACCGTAACTATCGCGTTATCCACTTTACTCATCGCACAAAAAATTTAACGGTTATTTCTTAAAGTGGTGACCTGCTCACTATTAGTTTTGGATGGTTAGGGGAAATTCTGAATTGCGTTGTTTGATACACGTAAAGATGGTATAATTTTGTGCACTAATGAAAATACGAGGTGACGTCTAATGTAACCAAGGATTTGGCGGACTCACACATTTCCAAGAGACAAGCGGGAAGAGGGAGGGAGGAAGGTTGCGAAAGAGAGAAAGAGAGATAGATAGGAAGGACGGAAGGAAGGAAGGAGGAAGTTCTGGCAGAGACAAGGACAGAGAGGTACAGAGACGTAAGGAGTGGTCCATGTAAGGTCGCCCAGCAGGAGGGCATGTCGGCAATTAAGGTGGGGTCGGTGTTGTAGGGACGACGTATGGCGGTCGCCGCCTTAGCTCTCAGCGACTGGGGCGGGAACACTGCTCTCCTGGAGACGGTCGTTCAGCGCGCCATCGGGCAGCTCGGCTTAGCATTGCGTCCCTGGTTCCTGGACCGGCGCCTCCCTGCTGGCGGAGCGCCAACACCGGCGGCCCGGCAAATCCCCAGGTAGCTGCAACTCAGGCCTCGCCGCTCGCTAGCAGCCCTGCACCGAATCGGGGCCATCCCTCTGCCGACCGTTATTGCATACCATCTATACTGCACATTCCTCTGAGCCTCGGTATTACCGACTTTCACCGCTGCTCACCAAAACTGTCACCATCGGCATCTGCACAAATACTCTACAAAATCACGGTAAAGTGCATGGCAGCGGGTTCTTAACGATGTGTCACGTATTAGGCGTTCCTCCTATTACAGATGCATATGTAAAGCTGGAAGAATGCTGAATTACATTGAAGGGACAAAAAACAGGTACACCTGTTGTAGGGAAGCAGCCTACTCACGCCGTAGTAAATTCACAGCAGTCTTTCCATTGTGTGCCAGCCTAGTCCGATGTAACTAGCTCTGACGTCATAAATGTTGCGCAAAACTTTAAAAATTGAGCAAATAACCTGAAACGGTTCTAGCATGTCAGGAGTAATACTAAATTAATATGTGTTGAATATCAGTTCGATAACTTTAACCATTTTCGAAATTTGGATGTTTTTCTGTAAAAATCATTGGCGCAACAGAAAAGAGCTAGAGACTTACAAATTTATATTTAGATTCCTTTTTCACAATAATTTAATAGAGACAGTACTTTGGATCTCCCAAATTAAGATTTTAGTTGAAATTCAATATTTTCTGGTTTTTGTCTTAAAAATTAAGGAAGCAAGGTAGATTAAGTAGGATAATAAATAAGGCTAGGATGTTTAAATTTAAGTAGAATGGAGATCCGCTATAACCATAAAGATGTGATAAGTTTCATTTGAATAACTATAAAACTGTAGCGATAGCGTATCTCCAAAGGGCAAGTTCAGAGCTCGTCTACTGCGTGTAGTGCAATTAAATTAATTCTCTCGCCCAAAATAATTGACTTAGCCACGTCAAACGTTTATTATGATTACTTACCTGTGTGCTGAATGCACATTTAAATTGAGAGCTTCATCGGCCATCAGCAAAAGAAGCTATGATTTATTCAGTAACTTAATGTGGTGCATTACTAGCCCAGCGCCTAGTCGTGAGAGCCGATTTGATCAGGCGTTCCCTTAGCCGTCATCACCGCGGCTTTATATATAAGAACGCTGCGCGAGGAAGCAAGGCCCCAGTTCTCTCCAGACGCTGAATAGCACACCATCTGTGTCGGGAGTCGCGTCGTGTCGGTATCATTGCTATAAACAGCGTCGGATGCCGTATTAAGTTACTCGGGATACACGTAACCATGAAATCATTTTCGAGAGAAGTGTTAATTCTGGGATGACTTTAATTATCCATCTTCAGTTTGCGTATGTCGTATTTTCACGTGCCGCCGCGGGACAAACATTCTACCATTATTTAGCGTGGCGTTTGATCAACATTATCATCAAATTATGGCGAGCATTCACTTAAACATTTAATTTGGACAGTTATAGTTTCATCAGCGCATTAGACTCTGAACTGCTCTGTTAGTTAAATTGTGTGGATTCTTTCTTTTTTTATCTGTGACTTTCAGAATATACTGAACTATTTTTAGAAAATCGCTTTTGATTATGAATCCCAGACAATCTCCTAATTCCTCGGAGCTATAAGCTGCAGCTATAAGTGTGTTTCTCAGATGAAGTGGGCACTAGGAATTCTAATTACAGGCTTCACTTTCTGGTTGCCAATATTGTAGTTAGAGAGCCAGTGTTGAGAACGGCAAAACAACAGCATAAATAATAGGAACACTTATATAACAATTAATTCCACCCGCCGCCCCACATATGGTTAATCGGCCGTGAAGTGTTTCAACATTCAAGCATTTATACAACAGTAAAAATTCCACCCGCCGCCCCACACTGTCTAAAATCGTGTAGGGCCCCCGCGGGCACGCAAACGCGCCGCAACACGACGTGGCATGGACTTGTCTAATGTCTGAAGTAGCGCTGGAGGGAACTGACGCCATGAATCCTGCAGGGCTGTCCTTAAATCCGTAAGAGTACGAGGGGGGAGGAGATCTCTTCTGAACAACACGCTCGAAGGAATCCCTGGTATACCCGATAATGTTCATGTCTAGGGAATTTGGTCGCCAGCAGAAGTGTGTAAACTCAGAATAGTGTTCCTGGAGCCGCTCTGTAGCAATTGTGGACGTGTGGGGTGTCGCACTGCCATGCTTGAAATGCCCAAGTCCATCGGAATGCACAATACACATGAGTGGATGCAGGTGACCAGACATCTACATCAGCAGCTACAAGGATGCTCTGCAAACCACATTTAAGTGCCTGACAGAGGGATCATCGAGCTACCTACACCTCTATTATTCCATTCTCGTATAAAGCGCGGAAAACCGAGCACGAATGACTTGCCGTACGAGCTGTGATTTCCTTTGTTTTCTGATGGTGATCGTTTCTCCCTCTGTAGGTCGGCGCCAACAAAACATTTGCGCATTCGGAGGAGAAAGTTTATGATTGGAATTTTGTGAGAAGATTCTTCAGCAACGAAAGACGCCTTTGTTTTAATGATGTTTATTCCATATGCTGAAACACTTCAGTGACACTCTTTCTCATATTTCACAATAATACAAAACGTGCTGCCCTTCTTTGAACTTTTTCGATGTACCCCGTCAATCCTATCTGGTAAGGATCCCATAGCACGCAGCAGTATTCTAAAAGAGGACGGACAAGCGCAGTGTAGGCGGCCACCTCAGTAGAAGTGTTACATTTTCTAAGTGTCCAGCCAATAAAACGCAGATTTTGGTTAACCTGCCCATAACAGTTTCTACATATTCCTTCCTACTGAAGTTGATCGTAATTGTAATTCCTACGTATTTAGTCGAATTTACGGCTTTTAGATTTGACTGTTTTATCGTGTAACCGAAGTTTAACGGACTCCTTGTAGCACTCACGTGGATAGCTTCACACTTTTCGTTATTTATGGTCAACTACCAACGACAGCGTCATCTGCAAACAACCTAATACGGCTGATTAGATTGTCTCCCAAACCGTTTACACACTGTAGATAAGGAGCAGCAAAGGGCCTTTAACATTACCTTGGAGAACGCCAAAAATCACTTCTGTTTTACTCGACAGTGTCAAAAGTCTTACGGAAATCCAGACATTCGGAATCAGTTTTAAATCCCTTGTCAATAACACTCAACACTCCATACGAGTAAAGAGCTAGTTGTGTTTCACAAGAACGTTGTTTTCTAAATCCTTGTTGACTGTGTGTCAATAGACCGTTTTGTTCGAGCTGATTCGTAATGTTGGAACACAATCGTGCTGAATATTGCTGCACATTGACGTTAATGATATGGGCTTGTTATTTAGTGGATTACTCCTACTACCTTTCTTGAATATTGGTGTGACCTGTGCAACTTTCCAGTCATTGAGTACGGATCTTTCGTCTAGCGAACGGTTGTATATGATTGCTAAGTACGGAGCTAATGCATCAATTTACTCTGGAAGGAACGTAATTCGTATACAGTCTGGACCAGAAGACTTGCTTTTTCTGAGTGATTTAAGGTGCTACACTACTGTGAGGATATGTACTTCTACGTTAATCATGTGGGCAACTGTTTTTGATTCTCATTCTGGATTGTTTACTACTTCGTTTTTTGTGGCAGGGTGTTCACGTACGGGTCAACTGTCAGAGTGGTATATAGAAGTATCATGGGTCCCATATCACTCCAACTACACACGCCCCACACCATTAAAGAGCCTCCACCGGTTGAACAGTCCCTTGATGACATACAGGGTCCATGGATTCATGAGATTGTCTCCATACCCGTTCACGTTTATCAGCTCGATACAGTTTGAAACGAGACTCGTCCTACCAGACAACATGTTCCCAGTCATCAACAGGTGATGATTAAAGCTTCGTGTCGTGCAGGCATCAAGTGTACACGAGTGGATCCTCGGCTCCGAAAGCCCATATCGATGATGTTTCATTGCTGACACTTGTTGATAGCACATTATTGAATCTGCAGGAATTAGCGGAAGGGCTGCGTATCTCTCACGTTGAACGATTCTCTTCAGTCGTCGTTGGTACCGTTCTTGCTGGGTCTTTTTCGTGCCACAACGATGTCGGAGATTTGATGCTTTACCAGATTCCTGATGTTCATGGTACAATCATGAAATTGACGCACGTGAAAGTGCCCACTTCATCGTCATCTCGGAAATGCTGTGTCCCGTCGCTCGTGCGTCGACTATAACACCACGTTCAAATTCACTTAAATCTTGATTATCTGCCATTGTCGCAGCAGTAACCAATCTAACAACTGCGCAAGACACTTGCTGTCTTACACAGGCATTGCCGAACGCAGCGCCATATTTTACTCATTTATATATCTCCGTATTTGAATACGCATGTATATACTAGTTTCTTTGGCGTTTCAGTGTATGTCCGTGTGCATGTTCTCCATATTGATACGCATGCATCAGGATGCTTACAGTATGTTCCAAAGCGCCGAGCAAAAGGAGGGGATGATTTGGCGGATCATACCTCGGGTTCTATTGATCATAGGAAGGTACAGTCAAGTATTTTGGATACCACTTGGGGTAGAAACCATTTGCATACTCAACTGAAGAATCGTCTTAGTGTTACTGTCCTGCAATAGGGACTCAGAGTACAAATATTACACACTTCCTCCTCCTTGGGAAAATGGACGTAATCGGTTGGCTCCTTTTGCATTTGGTGGGCTACGTCGGTCTTTAGAGGGTTTACGGAGCCACGATTAGTTCATGAACGCTTCCAAAGAACCTGAAGAAAGGGTTTCTTTTACCGATTTTTCGTTTCAAAACCAAACCGCTGGTTCCAAAACGGCTATGCGTAGAAGATGGCTGTAATTTGTACGATGTAGTCCAATGATCTATATTTCGAACAAGTTTGAAAATTTTCTTGATATCTTTATGCGTTTTCTAGACACAGATGTTCAAATATGCCCTACTTTAGCAGGTAAAACCCGCGTGTAAAATCCGGTGTGAGGCGGAAACGTGGGTTATAAAGTTACGTACCATGGATAAATAAGCTGTAAAGCGTCTCCGTTGTCATCAAAAGCATTCTGAAAATTCGAAGTTGAAATACCGAAGGGCAAAAAATTATTCTTAATGTAAAATCTTATCTCGGGTGTAAAATTAGTTTTCTTTTATTTCAACGTTTTACTGGCGTGTAAACTTCTTGTCATATGAGTGACATTCTCTTTTGTAGCAGGGGAAAGAAGGGAACCAGCATCAGCGGGAAAATGTTCCTATCACAGAACATGAAGACTAAAATGCTTCTGTTTTTTAATAGTGCGACCGGAAAGTGGAGTTCTGGGTGTCTCTTTCTACTCGTATCTAACCCAGTACCTTTAAAAATTGTCCCAAAAGCTTCAAAAGCTTTATCACACGGCATGTAATGCTGTTTTATGCTAAGAGAGAGAGAGAGAGAGAGAGAGAGAGAGAGAGAGAGAGAGAGAGAGAGAGAGAGAGAGAAGCAGACAGTGGCCGTGGGAAAGAGACGGAAAAATATCATACATTACACAGGCATATAATTGTGATACAGAATGTGCAAAGGAGACAGTGGTATTGTGAGAGAGAGGCCGTGGCAGTGTAGCATGGTTGACAGTTACAGAAGAGTGTTCTGAAAAGGGTGAAGGAGACAGGGCCAGTGGGAGAGACACACACAGTGGATGTGGTTGAGTGCCTGTGGTAATGAGAGAGAGTCTGTGACATTGGCAACGAGAAAGAGAGAGATGGTGACACTGAGAAGAGGCAGCGATGGACTAATTGGTGGTGGGAGGTGGGGGGTGGGGGCGTACAGGTTAGTTGAATGATAAAAAGATGGCAAAAATGTTAGCACGCCAAAATTTATGGAACACTTTTGAGGGCGCTGAGAAAGGGAGACTGAGGCAACTGGTACCCAACTTCTCGGTAAGTGTTTTAAATCAACAGGAATATAATGGCATTTTTTGTGCTCCGACAGGAGCGTTTTTCTGCTGGTAACTAAATGCTCAAAAATGTCACCTCTGTCTTCCTAAAAAAAATGGTTCAAATGGCTCTGAGCACTATGGGACTTAACAGCTGAGGTCATCAGTCCCATATAACTTAGAACTACTTAAACCTACCTAACCTGAGGACATCACACACATCAATGCCCGAGGCAGGATTCGAACCTGCGACCGTAGCAGTCGCGCGGTTCCGGACTGAGCGCCTAGAACCGCTAGACCACCACGGCCGGCTGTCTTCCTAAGATTGTGAAAATCTACCAGATGATGCCATGACGATTATACAAACTTTCGGGTATCATGGAGAAGGGTAAATGTTTCAAACTGAGGTAAGAGACCATAGTCCGGAAGTGACCGAGCCGAGAGCTGTAAACGAAAATTCTTCTGATACTTCTGACAGTGGCTCTGAGCACTATGGGACTTAACATCTGTGGTCATCAGTCCCCTAGAACTTACAGCTACTTAAACCTAACTAACCTACGGACATCACACACATCCATGCCCGATGCAGGATTCGAACCTGCGACCGTAGCAGCAGCGCGGCTCCGGACTGGAGCGCCTAGAACCGCACGACCACCGCGGCCGGCAATACCGATATGAGTCTTACATTGTCAGAGGTATCAGAATGCTTTCCGCTTATAACTGTCCACTCGGTCGCTTTCTAACGAGGGTCCTTATCTCACACCGATACATTTACCGTTTCCGCCATATTCAAAAGTTAAGCTGAAACGGTCACCTAATCACTGTGCCAAGTTACCTGTGCAACAGCTTCCGGGGCCAACAAAAATTGAAGATTCACTACTTCATATAATTATTAAGGAAATTTAAAGTTTTAAATTACTCTCATAATATAGTCATTGGGAGGTACAGCCTTACGTTAAATGTTTACCATACTAAGTCAATTTTTAATGTCAGAAACCGTGTATATCGCGAGGATTGTCCAGAAAGTAATTTCGGATCCGTCGCGAAATGGAAACCACTGTTGGACAGTGTCTCTAATATGCCTGTCTTTTCAGTTTTGAGTGAACAGTGGGCATGTAAAGATGCGTAGGGAATTGCATCTCCCGCCAAGTATGAGGGCCTGGTTAGAGATTTCGCCTGTGTCATCCACCCTACATAACACAACAGTCGAGCAGTTCCTTCTTCTTGCCGGCCGCACACTGCAGGGGAAATGAAGACGCTCCTGCAGCGTTTCCGATGAGAAGTGTTTGATCACCCACAATACAGCCCGTAATTGGCTCCCCCTGAGTCTCATCTTTGCTCACAAGAAAGAACCGCTGGCTATGAAGACAAAATTTTTCCACAGGCAACGAGCTGCAGACCAGTGCAGATAACTGACCGAAAGCACAGGTGGCAGCTTTCTATGACGAGGATATTGGAAAGTTGATACAACACTACGACGAACCTCCAAGTTGAAGCGCCGACTATGTGGAGAAGTAGGTGGGAGGTGTACCCAACGGTTGCAAATAAAATGTTTCTGGTTTTCACTGTGGTTTCCATTTCGCGACCGATTGGAACTTACATTCTGGACAACCCTTGTATATTGATGCAGTGTTACGCATAGTGCGAAACGTGCACACGCTATGTTCGTCCGTTATCTAAAATTTCTAACAAGCATTGCACATACATTTCTATTTTATTTTCGCTGACAAATTCCTAAAAATAATGAAACAAAAAATGTGTATCACTTGCTACAATTTCGCAGTTCATACTGGGAAATTTAAGCAAATGTATGAGGTTTTAGTTTATAACTTCATTACCACAAACTCTGCTCACTATATACACTGACGAAAGAGAAAGATAGCAACACCAAAACGAAGTTGTGCAACATTAACAAAAGTTTGTAGGCATGTTTCTACGTCTGAAAGATAATGTCTATTCAGATTTCCTGCCAGTCGCATAAGAGAGGAACCAGTGGCGCCACTATGAGGATTCTAAAGAGGTATGCTTTAACACTGTAACGGTCTTGAGCGTTATTTACCTTTGAGGTTGACGATGGTGAGTTGATGTTTTCAAAAAGTCTTCAAGGTGACTATGACATCTCACTGAGCTTGAGCTAGTTCGTGTAATAGGGCTACGAGAAGTTGGATGTTCCTTCTGCGATATAGAAGAAAGAAGTAGCAGGAATGTAGTCACTTTACGAGATTACTGGCAGCGGTGCAATAGAAAATCCACGCTCGCAAGAAGACCCGCCTCCGGACCGCCAACTGTCACTACCGAGAGGAAAGACCACCGTTTTCGGGGTATAGTTCTGGCGCATCGTTGTGTATCTGCAATTTGGACAGCAATCTGAACAGTAGTTGGCACCACAGAGGCACAGCGAACTGTTATAAATCGGGTATATCAAGGACTGCTCCGAGCTAGACGGCCTCTAGCGTGCGTTCCACTGAGTCCAAACCACTATCGTTGACTACTTCAGTGGCGTCAAGCGCGAGCTCATTGGAGGCAGGTTGGAGGTCTATGTCTTCTGATGAAAGTTGGTTCTGTCTTGGTGCCAGTGATGGCCGTGTGTTGGTTAGAAGGAGACCAGTTGAGAGCCCATACTGTGAGGAATCCGGCACTTGCTGTAATAAACTCTCAAAGACGCCGTCACAGTGCGGCTCACAATGGTATATCGTCATGCCAACACAGATTGACTGCGGAGTCACAGATGTACTCGCGCATTGTGCACGTCTCTGCCGCCGACCAAAGTCCCTGGCGCATTTGCATCTGTGGCCGCATGCGCAGTTGCGCGGTACAACAGTATAAAGGGATGCAGTGAGCACTGGAGCGGCAGTCTTGCGGCTCACTCTGAAGATTGCTGAATGGTATACGGCCGAAATACTAGAAGAAGAAGAAGGAGGAGGAGGAGGAGGAGGAGCAGAATTCTTGCTGCTGCACACCCGAATCTTGATGGAACAGTGCAACCATATTTGTCCGAAAAAAAAAATAATTCAAATGTAACATAATTAAATCTGGAAAGAATAAAACTTGAAAACAAAAAATACACATAAATTAAAGGTAAAACCCAGATACAACACAAGATGTTTTATACTTAAAAAAAGATATATATATATATATATATATATATCTCTTTTTTGAAGTATGAAACATCTTCTGTTCTATAACTTAAGATCGGTGCATGCCATTTTGATCGGAATTATGAGAAAAACTCTCTCTCTTATTGATTTAGGAAGTACTTATTAAACAATACGTAACACGATAGTTGGCATAGAAACACACACACATTGGGTGCAATTACAACGATATAGTGACATATCTAGGTTATTTCTTACATGATGCGAATCTTTGGGACAGCATTTCATCGTAAATGAATGCTATACGGTTTGCTAATAATCAAATGTCGGAATGAAAAAAAAAGTGTGGGGAGGGGAATTAAAAAAACATGACTGTCTCAACAGATGTGGATACACTTTTGTTACGTTCGTTAAAAACCGTAATACTTTCATTCGAATTTTCTTATATCTGTTCCCGGTTCAAGGGTATTCGTTCGGAAATCTGAAACTCAGTATTTTTGAAGGGGATGTTTCACCTCCTTAACGGTTATGTGAGCACGTATAAAAAATGTGTCTCTCTTATTTGGCTCTACACTACAACCTATTCAAAGCCGATCGAAGTGCGTCGCTTAGGTAGGTTTACTTGTCAGAGCCTTTAACTGCGAGTCGCATCTATGTTACTGTCACGCAAGTTAATATAGCCCAGACAGTCATCTTTAAATGTCCACTGCTGCATATAGCCTCCGTCAGCTTTGGTAGTATCCATGAGATAAATACTCCAGCAAGTGAGCTACAGTCGAAACGTGACGTCAGCGAAACGGAACATGGTAGGGATGGTGATGGCGCCTGGTGTGGTGTGGTAGGGGAGGGGCAGGGGGGAGGAAGGAGGTTGCGGCTATCAGCCGCCCCGGCGAGTGACGGCCGTCTCCGGCTGTGGCTGCGGCGGTATCGCTGGCTCGCCTCTGCGTCCCTCCCAGCCCAGCTGCGGGGGAGTGAGGGGTGGGGCAACTATGGACGGCTTTGTAACGGCGGCCACAAGACGTACACGCTTCGTCGGCGGGCATTCCGCAGCCTCTCTTAGCGGCCTCACGAGAATTCCTGCAGGGGGCGTCACAGATTTTGTCTCGCTGGGTGAAGCTCTTTACAGGGAGTGAGGATGGCCGTCATTCTGGCCACGAAACGTTGTTGGCGTCAAAATATCAATGTGGCAGGAAGAGAAGCCCTTACTACTCACCTAGTTGCGATGAATGTCACCTAGCCCTAAATGGGGAAAATTGTAAGTTAATGCGGGTGCGTAGGAAAAATAATCCTGTAGCTCTGGAATACAGCACCTGTATCGTGCAGCTTGACACAGTCACATCGACTGAATAACTAGGTGTCACGTTGCAGTGCGAAATGAAATGGAATAAGTAATACGGAAAGTGAACTCTCGCCTTTTGGAAAAGTACAGTTCATGTATAGAGGAGACGGTGTATAGGAACCTAGTGCGAACCATTCTTGAGTAGTGCTCGAGTGATTGGGATGCTCACCAGGTCGGACTAAAGAAAGACAGCGAGACAATTCAGAGGTGCGCTCCTAGATTTGTTCAAATGGTTCAAATAGCTCTGAGCACTATGGACTTAACATCTGAGGTCATCAGTCCCCTAGAACTTAGAACTATTTAAACTTAACTAACCTAAGGACATCACACACATCCATGCCCGAGGCAGGATTCGAACCTGCGACCGTAGTGGTCGCTCGGTTCCAGACTGAAGCGCCTAGAACAGCTCGGCTACACCGGCCGGCTACTAGATTTGGTACCGGTAGGTTAGATCACTACGTAAGTGTTACAGATAGGCTTCGTGATCTTGAATGGGTATCCGTAGAGAGATGACGACACTCTTTTTTCGAGGCACTGATGCGGAAATTTAGAAACCCGTATTTGATGACGACTGCAAGTAGTTTCCACTGCCACCAACGTACATTTCACATAAGGAACGCGAAGAAAATATGCGAGAATATAGAGAGTGGCTTTTCCCTCCTGTATTTGCAAAAGGAAAGGAAATGGCTAGTGATACTCTCCACCACTCACCGTATGGCGACTTGCAGGTTATTTATGTCGACGCAGATGAAGATGTTATGCAGCGACTGTGCAGATTCCTCACAAAGACGAATTAGGTTAAGCAACAGCTGCGGCAACTACTCGTACAGGTGGAAGCGCAAGTTAGCAGCAGCTTACAAAGACTTGTCGATAGAAGTTTTGCAGTCTTTAACTGGATTACGAACACTGTGCGTGGAAGTATATACTGAGATAACAAGGTTTTGAGGTGGCGATATACAGATATACAGCTGCTGATAGTATCGAGTACACAACGTATAAAAGGGCCGGCCATTGGCGGAGCGGGCATTTGTACTCAGGTGATCCATGTGACAGTGTTTTCGACGTGATTATGGCCACACGACAGGATGTAACAGACTTTGAACGCGGGAGGGTAGTTGGCGCTAGAAGCATGGGGAATTCCATTTCGGAAATCGTTAGGGACTTCAATATTCCGAGCAACACAGTGTGCCGAGAGTACCAAATTTCAGTCATTACCTCTCACCACATACAACTCAGTGGCCGACGGCCTTCACTTAACGACCGAGAGCAGCAGCTGTTGCGTAGAGTTGTCAGTGCTAAGGACAGACAAGCAACATTGTCGTAAATAACCCCGGAAATCAATGTGGGACGTACGACGAACGTATTTGTTAGGATAGCACCGAACTTTGGCGTTAATGGGCTCTGGCAGCAGACGACCGACACGAGTGGCTTCGCTAACAGCGCGACATCGCCTTCAGCGCCTCTCCTGGGCTCCTGACTACATCAATTGGACCGTAAACGACTGGAAAACCGTGGCTTCGTCAGATGAGTCACGATCTCAGTTGGTACAAGCTAATGGTAGGTTTCGCGTTTTGCACAGACCCCACGAAGCCATGGACCCAAGTTGTCAACAAGACACTGTGAAAGCTGGTGGTGGCTCCACGGTGTGGAGTGTGTTTACATTTAATGCACTATGCCGTGGCTACTTTCGGCTATTCATGACTTCATATTCCGAAACAACGATGGAATTTTCATCGCTGACAGTGCGATGTTACGGACAACAATTTTTCGCGATTTGTTTCAAGAATATCTGGATAATTCGAGAGAATAATTTGGCCACCCACATCACGCGACAGGAATCCCATTGAATCTGTGTGGGACGTAATCAAGAGGTCGTTTGTGCACAAAATCCTGCACCGTCAACATCCGCGCAGTTATGGACGGCTGTAGAGGCAGCATGGATGTCCGCTTGGAAGATAACTTACATTATGTGACTAGAGTAAACTAACATAGCCTACTGTAGACTACCGCAAGTAAGGGTAGACTACAGTAGGTTTCCCAGTAACTCTGGAAAGCTAACTTCGTAACCGCCTTACCTCTACTATAGATGTGTTGCGAACTTATTATGGGTTACCTCATGTCGATCAGTGTCTTATTATATTGCCCCAGAAAGCGGAAGAGATGAACTGTCTAGAAAATGAGTAACGATATGTGAAGGGCAGCGTAACCTACATACCATTTTCTACATAGCTACACTCCTGTCTATTACTTAAATAGTAAGACTGAAACTCCATACTTAATTCATATTTTATTCTAAAATTATAGATGTGTAACTTGAAACAAAGGGACGATGTAGCAAAAATAAAGGACATATATCTATAGTGCGGCCCAAGAAAACACCATTTTCTCAAAAAAATATTTAAAATGAAAATGCTCAAATGAAAGACATATCAAACATCTTTTCTGTACGTCGTCGAGTTTATTTAAACATGTTTCAGTTATTCATAAATGATTTTTGCACTTAACAATAATAAGAGGAAACTCTTGCCTTTGACCATGATGAACAACGTCCTCTCGAGTACCGGTAGAAAAAGCAACAATAATAACAAAGAATTTTTTTTATATTTTTGTATGTAAGCTGTAGCTGCATCGAGAGTAATTGCTTCCGTTACGTAGAACTTCAGAAGCTGCACGATGAACTAATTTTTATTATAAAATGCAGTTTACATTTTGTGAGGATATACAGTGCATAGTGGACTAGCATTGAACGATGTGCGGTTCTGATTATGTGCAACACAAAGAAACAAAACATGAGATACAAAGTGAAATCGTGAGCTCCCAGTTTCTCTTTCACACATTATTTACGTTCAATCCTGTTTCACTACTACCAGTACTGCCGGTAATCCTACGATTTACTACGTAAATTAAGTACTACACCAAAACAACCGAACCATAGTGTTGGTAGAGCGCCGCCCTTAACTATGACATAAGCACGTGTCTAAAGTACTCCTTGTTGTGTGCGCCCTCTCTGGAGTCAAGCTTTAACTATGTTGCGCCTGAGATGTGTGTACCCGGACTCTCTTCCATGTGGGCTGTGTACCGTATCTCCCGCAGGACAGATCATCTCGCATTCTTTAGTCAGAGCAGGAACATAACATTAAATTTTTCCAATCTGCAGTAACGAAAAATTTAAGAAAAAAGTGTTAAAAAAATTTATGACGAGGATACATGCTGCTGACTTTTTGTGACAGTCATAGGATAAGCGTTCTCAGCTTCATTTAAAATACTTTGCCTTGTCGTAAATACACTCCTGGAAATTGAAATAAGAACACCGTGAATTCATTGTCCCAGGAAGGGGAAAGTTTTATGGACACATACCTGGGGTCAGATACATCACATGATCACACTGACAGAACCACAGGCACATAGACACAGGCAACAGAGCATGCACAATGTCGGCACTAGTACAGTGTATATCCACCTTTCGCAGCAATGCAGGCTGCTATTCTCCCATGGAGACGATCGTAGAGACGCTGGATGTAGTCCTGTGGAACGGCTTGCCATGCCATTTCCACCTGGCGCCTCAGTTGGACCAGCGTTCGTGCTGGACATGCAGACCGCGTGAGACGACGCTTCATCCAGTCCCAAACATGCTCAATGGGGGACAGATCCGGAGATCTTGCTGGCCAGGGTAGTTGACTTACACCTTCTAGAGCACGTTGGGTGGCACGGGATACATGCGGACGTGCATTGTCCTGTTGGAACAGCAAGTTCCCTTGCCGGTCTAGGAATGGTAGAACGATGGGTTCGATGACGGTTTGGATGTACCGTGCACTATTCAGTGTCCCCTCGACGATCACCAGTGGTGTACGGCCAGTGTAGGAGATCGCTCCCCACACCATGATGCCGGGTGTTGGCCCTGTGTGCCTCGGTCGTATACAGTCCTGATTGTGGCGCTCACCTGCACGGCGCCAAACACGCATACGACCATCATTGGCACCAAGGCAGAAGCGACTCTCATCGCTGAAGACGACACGTCTCCATTCGTCCCTCCATTCACGCCTGTCGCGACACCACTGGAGGCGGGCTGCACGATGTTGGGGCGTGAGCGGAAGACGGCCTAACGGTGTGCGGGACCGTAGCCCAGCTTCATGGAGACGGTTGCGAATGGTCCTCGCCGATACCCCAGGAGCAACAGTGTCCCTAATTTGCTGGGAAGTGGCGGTGCGGTCCCCTACGGCACTACGTAGGATCTTACGGTCTTGGCGTGCATCCGTGCGTCGCTGCGGTCCGGTTCCAGGTCGACGGGCACGAGCACCTTCCGCCGACCACTGGCGACAACATCGATGTACTGTGGAGACCTCACGCCCCACGTGTTGAGCAATTCGGCGGTACGTCCACCCGGCCTCCCGCATGTCCACTATACGCCCTCGCTCAAAGTCCGTCAACTGCACATACGGTTCACGTCCACGCTGTCGCGGCATGCTACCAGTGTTAAAGACTGCGATGGAGCTCCGTATGCCACGGCAAACTGGCTGACACTGACGGCGGCGGTGCACAAATGCTGCGCAGCTAGCGCCATTCGACGGCCAACACCGCGGTTCCTGGTGTGTCCGCTGTGCCGTGCGTGTGATCATTGCTTGTACAGCCCTCTCGCAGTGTCCGGAGCAAGTATGGTGGGTCTGACACACCGGTGTCAGTGTGTTCTTTTTTCCATTTCCAGGAGTGTATCTTTGTGGTGACGATCTTAAATCCTCAGCAACATCAGAAGAAAAATCTATTGTTCTACTCTCGGGAAATTGAAGAAACGATTTCACAAAGATGCAAACGACCTTCACCTTCTCCATGACAACTCAAGGCCTCACACAATCCTGAGATCAAAAAACTTCATTGGAATTTTCTTACTCACCCATCCTACAATCAGTACCTTGCACCTTCCGACTTCCATCTGTTTCGCCCAACGAAGGATGCACTCCGTGGGAAGCAGGTTATTTATGAGGACGAGGTTACTGATGCAGCCAGACGTGGGGTCTACGAGTGGAGCCGTACCATGCGGGCGTACTGGCCCTCCCAGTGAGGGGCGTAAGGTCGTCGCTCTGAACAGAGATTATTTTTAAAAATGATTTTTTAAATATGACTTTGTAGCCAAAGCAGTGGGGAATAAAATGTTGTTCGGGAATCGTGAATAAAACCAACTTGTTTCCAGGGAAAAAATTGATGTGCTTTCTATTAAATGCCCCTAATCTTTCCGTTGGAAACTGTTTAGTCTGTCTAGCGTAGAAACAGCCGTAAAATAACGACTATAAAAAACAATAAACTGTAATCTCCCCATTACTTTTACACGTCTTTTATATAATCAATAGCTTCATTTAATCCCCACAAGGGAAATTCCCCCTCGCACCCCGTCCAGATTTAATAGTAAAGGGCCCAGTGGACCGACCGTCGAAAACGGAACATAGGCCAAGCATGAAAATAGGAAGAAGATTTACTGAACGGTGAAAAAGAAAAGCAAAATAGAAATAGTGAACAGTCCAAGGACAAGAAGTGCAATATGGAGCAACTTGAGAGAGCAACACATCGTGGTTTACTAGTCATGATGTTGGACTCTCAGGTGGGCGGTTCGTGTTGAAACCTCCATGGTGCCTTTCCTTTTTTCGCTGTTCGCTGTATTCAAATTTGGCCTGTGTCGTGGTGCAACGTCCATTTGCAAAAGTGAGGTGAAAGGAATGGATCCATAATGCACAACTACTCTATTGGCAGCAGAAAGGAAATGGCTTTCGAAGGAGAACCGCAAACGTTTGACGACAAGGCACCAAGTCAACCGAGTCCTCCACCGAAAAACACGTCCGGTGTGTCATACACGGCATTAGTGACAGTACGTCTGTCATACGATAGGAATCTCTCACCGACACACCTAATTTGCACCCCTGGTAAGTGAGTGAAATATGCCTCCTTGCCCGATTAAGGTGTTCGTATGCATGTGAATGTTATCACTACCAAGGAAATGATGAAAACGGAACAGTCTGTCACACAAACTGCAACAAATGAATGCAAGAGTTTCACCATTACACAGTTTCTCTGTGATCTGTCAAAACATGTGTTTTCAACGTTTCGTTCCATTTTGATTCTTAAATTTCTTTGTTGTAACATAGTTCATACTCTTTTATTTTGTCTTTTCCTTTCTGAGAGACATCTATGTGGTATCTCAACTGCTCTCACCATTCATCACATTGGCTGTAGCCTATTCTCACCACGTGAGTCATACTTTATAACCAATTTTCTTGTATAGTATGACAACTGCCAACACTACAGAAAGGGAACAAACATTTCAGTGACCGGACAGAGTTGCGTTTGATCGGGATGCATTTCCCATGCCACGACTTCATGTTCATCGTCGGTTCATTCAATCAGTTTTTTATTTGTTTGTCTATATATTTACTTTTCAATTATCAGAGAGGGTAGCTAATCCTCGGACCGACCTGCTTTGCTGGCAACTTAACCACGACGCCGCGGCTCTTTAATGCCGGTCTGTATTGGATTGTACTTGTCAAGCTTCTGCCGTTCGCTGTTTCTATTTTGCTTTCTTCACAGGTCAGAGCACCTTCTTCCTGTTTTAATACTTGATCTCTGCTCAGTTTTTGACGGAATATCCACTGCGCCATCTTATCACTAAATCTGAAGGGGGTGCGATGGGAAATTTCCCTTGTTAGTTTACTGTAACGATTCATTGAACGCAAGTAAATGAATGAAGAAAAGCATGTACTAGTCTAGCTGATTCATTATTAACCACGCAACGAAATGAAACAATTATAAGTTACACTGGATACGATATACTTCAACTTGACTTCAGTTTTTCAACCATCTACCGTTGAATGGGAAGCTTCTTTGTTTCCCGTTTATTGTTGAACATCCCCTCGCCCCATATTGGACCACCCTTATTAATATCCATTTAAAAAAGATGTTTTCCGTTGCACGACGGTATTCTTGTTTCAGTTAATCTGCATGATTATTTAGGATGGGTCCTCGTTGTGTTTGGAATCAGATTTTGATATGCTCCTACCACAACCGACACCCCGCATCATCACAATAGACCCTCGGACGAATGAAATTTGGTAGCAGTCGAAGACCCTGTGTACGCTCCGAACTTTCGTGGGAGAACTTTATTACGTGCGGAATTGTTTATCTGTTTTTTAAGTCATGTTCTGAGGAACATTCAAGTGTGCATCAATGGGCCCAGTGGAGCTCATGCAAGGCACCGTGATCGCCAAGGAGTATCGTACACAGGTTTCAGACCACGTACACCCCTTCATGACGATCATGTTTCTCGACGGCAGCGGTGTTTTTCAGCAAGACTATGCGCCATGTCACAAGGTCAGGAGTGCGATGGAGTGGTTCGAGGAACACAGTGACGAGTTACAATTGAGGTGCTGGCCCTCAAGCTCGCCAGATACGAACCCGATCGAACTGACCTGGGATGTGATTGAACGTAGCGTCAGAGCTCATCGTCCCCCTCCTGCGCATTTACGGGAATTAGGTGACTTGTGTGTGGAGACATGATGTCATCTCCCTCCAGCGACATACTAAGGCCTCATCGCTTCCGTGCCCCAAAGCGTCGACGCTGTTATCCGCACCAAAGGCGGACATACCTAATAGTAGTTCGGTGGTCATGAAGTTCTGGTTGATCAGTGTATAATACGTGCGACATTTCCACCTATGAAAGTATACATTTTATTAGGCAGGACGTGTAGAAAAGAGGGGAATTGGAAGCATCGACAGTTGCCACCAGTTATATAAAAACACGTACGAGAAGAAACGATGATTAATCGAAACCCTCAGCTGCCAACAGGTGTTGTTGAGATACCTCAATGGGGACAGCTGAAAATGTGTGCTCCGACCGGGACTCGAACGCGGGATCTCCTGCTTACATGGCAGACGCTCTATCCATCTGAGCCACCGAGGACAGGAAGGATGGCGCGACTAGAGGGACTTATCCCCAGCACGCTTCCCGTGAGATTCGCATTTTCAACTCTCCACAACCTACACACATTTCCAACTGTCCCCATTGAAGTATATCAGCAACACAGTAGATGAGGGTTTCGATTGATTATCATTTCTTTATAGAGAAGCTGCATGGACATCATTGATATCTGTCCTTTCAGAACAGTTACTATCTTCACAAACAAGAAGTTCGAGCTACCCTAAGGGTTCAAGACCTACCTGAGCACTGTTCACTGCCATTTAAATATCTGTACACTGGCTGACGTCACCGTCAGTAAGGAATAACTAGTATCCAATATTATCTACTCATGCCTATACATTCAGAGTTTGGTTCTTTTATATTTAGATCAAGTGTCTACATCTTCGGAACACGCGCTTACGAGAGCAAAACGACAAGACAACGTTTTTCTACGAGTACTGCTGTGATCTCCAAGTCACCTTAGGGAATGTGGCGTAGGTTACTTCTGACAGCATTATCATTTGCCTTCTTTCCTACAACAGTCTTTACCGTACCAGTCTTTTCGTGGGATTAACGTGAGGGGAAGTATTATGTTGCTTGACTCTACCTGGAATGTACTCTTTCGAAATCTTAACCGCAATGGTTTCGATTCTAGAACTTGATGTGTATTTCCTTACACTGTAGCGTTTACCTAAAGAGTCCGTAACGAAACGCAACGCTCTTCTCTGGATTATTTTGATATCGTCTGTCAGTTCCAACTATTAAGAATCCTAAGCTCGCAAATGATTGTCTTGTGAGCCACCTAGTTCGAGGATTTCCTTAGGATTCTTCCAATGAATCGAAGCCTACCATAAGCTTTTCCTACAACAACGTTTATATGGTCATGCAACTTTATGTCACCCCGAACGGTTATCTGTTTATACTTTACGGTTATTGCCGTATCCAGATATTTATCGCCAATCGTAAAATAGAAGATTAATGGGCATTTCTGTCTATTCATGCGCAATATGCTAGACTGATTTACGTCGAGAGCCACGTGCCCTTCCATATGTGAATCATCGACACACTGCACATGTAGGGTGTATCAGGAAGGACTTTACAACTTTGTAGATACGTACAAGTTTATTCATAAGACTTGCGGACATAGTATTAGTGTCATCTCGAAAGAAAATACATGAAGTTTTGACTGACTAAAAAGTGATGTGCTTTTTGAATTTGAATATACTGCTGATTATGAAATATCAAAGATAAGCTCTGGAAATTGTAAACTGACCTGACTGAAAACTGAATGTAAAAGCAGAATCTGAATTATGTTCTGAATGCTTTAAGAACTACATCTCTGATGAATGATTCAGATACTGTTTTAACTACTCGGTGAGATTTCAGAAAGGTATTTATTGTGTGAAGTAGTGCGCTTTTGAAATTACATTCTCGTTTGGTGTTGAAAGTTGGAATCAAGAATCTTGCAGCTCCACGGAATTCGTCTCTGCTGCCCGACGTCTCACTGTTCAGTTTTTCGTGGGTTACAGCCCATAAATATATTAGAATGCTTTTGATAGACAGTAAGGAATTTGTCGTGATTGGAGTCTGCTAAGCGATTCCCGGCGGCAGCGGTATTTTTCAACATGATAATGCGTCATGTCACGAGCCCAGGGCTGTGACGGAGTGGTTCGAGTAACACAGTGGCGATTTCCAGATTGGAGCTTGCCTCCGTCCGGTAGAACAGGTGTCAAGAAGCTGTTCCCGTGGAAGGCGACGGATTCGCGCCCTCGCATTGGCATGATGAAGAAGCTATCGGGATTCAACAGACAGTGTAAACCTCTGCCATTGGTCCCAACTGCAGTGTCGATGGTCACGTGCCCATTTCAGTCGTAACTGCCGATATCGCGGGTGTTAACACTGACACATACGTGAGTCGTCTCCTGCAAAGACCCATCGCTCACACACACACACACACTGTGCAGCGCTGAAATCTGATGTTTGTTCCGCCACAGCTCGCCACCTGTTCTGTTAAATCAGTCCGCCCAGTCTACGACTTCCGACATCTGTAATGAAGGGTAGGCACCCAACCCAACGACGTCTGGAGCTGGGTTTACCTTGATTGTTGAAGACACACACCATAGCATTCCTCGAACACCCAAGTCATGTGGTTCCTGGAATGCTTGCACCGAGCCTCCGGGCCATCATAATATGCCCTCAAGCAAACTTCATTGCGCGCCTTCCCCATTATACACACGGACAGCACGCACACTGATATTGCATGCACCGTGCGTGTCTCTGACTAGCAGTCATTCGTTGCCAGGTGATGCTGCTATCACGTGGACCTTTTTTGTACTGATAGCATGTCGGTGGTCACAATGCTTTGTCTGATCAGTGTATTCTTGGCTAATGCTCCGTGGTCTGCTGAAATTCTCAGAGAAACATTTTGTATCGTCCCCATTTGTAAAGACGTCTTCACGGGTGGGGGCAGTTTCTGTGAAGATTCGCTTCACACCGTGCCTCGTCACACTAGAGGGCGAGCCTTTTAATCGGACTTTTATGTGGCTTTGTGGCTCTGAGTAAGTGTAAGACTACAAACGCTAATGCGTCCGTTTCATAGTAGCTACGACCCCATAAATATGACCTCCGCAGGTGGGTTCAAATGGCTCTGAGCAGTATGGGACTTAACTTCTGAACTCATCAGTCCCCTAGAACTCAGAACTACTTAAACCAAACTAACCTAAGGACATCACACACATCCATGCCCGAGGCAGGATTCGAAGCTACGACCGTAGCGGTCGCGTGGTTCCAGACTGTAGCGCCTAGAACCGCTCGGCCACCCCAGCCGGCCAGCAGGTGGGGACGAAATGTTGCGTTTCTCTAGCAAATTCTTTCGACGACGCCACAATGGCGTGCAATGTACTAATGTTAAAGTCTGGCTTGTAATCTGCTACTGAATGAGTCAATAACTCAACATTTCGTAAGAGTTCAATAACTATTTTGTGGGCAGATTGCCCCCCCCCCCCCCCCCCCCCCCCCATCAGCGTGTTTTCATTTCTATTCTAGATTGAAGTTTCACAAATGTTATTGTGCTATTCGAGATCGCTGTCTTACGTACATCACCAAGAAGTTGGAACATTAATAAATTTGCTTTTCCAGAATTGCTTTACCCTTAGCGTCGATTTCTTTCAGTTGCTCTGATTTAAGTGTCTTGTGTATCACCACTCATTTTTTAGTGCAAAGCCAAATAAACATAAACAACCCTTTGATCATGTTGTAACAACAAGATAAAAACTTATATTAAAACAATAAATTTTCAGCTTCGACGTTAAGAATGTAAACGATTTTCTGTTTAGACGAGTAATCCGCAACATTTTAATACTAACAATGTAGAATTAATTAAATCAGTTAGGCATTTATTTTGTAGCACTAGTAATGGCGGATAAAGTTGGTTACAAAACGTTAACACCTTTCAAAAAATTATCATGAAATATTGACATCCTGCTGCCAAAGTATGTGGCCGCAGTTTTAAAATTAACCGCTTTAAAAACGCTCAGAATGCATAATTTTCTAGGGGGTGAGGTAAATTACAGTACTTAAGTAAGTTGGTTTTCATCGTGCTTTGGATAACTACCGCTCACATAGCTTCTCACTACAATTTTTTCTTTTCACATAGTGATGAAACACCTCACTGTTACTTCCATTGAGAAGATCATATGCATATATGCCAACAGTCAGATGCTGATTAATAGAATGGGTACAGATTCTAAAAAAAAATGCAATTTTGAGGACGCAAAACATTCATCAAGTACGAAAAGTTAACAAAACTTTTCACGGCGACAATACAAATTGAGAACCTTTAAGCGAGTAATCTTTTGATTTATATGGAAAATTGAGTTTTACAGTTAAATTCGCTGTAGTGCATTAGACAACAGCTGTCATACAAAGCTGGTCCACTACTTATTCCAGTTTTTGTTTGCCCCAGATTATGCTTCTACCTCTCACTAAATTGTAGAATGTCATCTGCCATAAACCGTGACCTGAATTTCACTCCACGCACCGTCTCATTTCCGCTCTAAAATGATGTTTTTATGGTTTCTATCAGGCATTTAGGTTATTGCCTTGTGTTGTTTTCCGAAGGACTCACCGAGTCACCTGTCTGAAATTGGTTCATGAAAAGGATGACCTTAATGTGGATGGTCTGAATCCAGCTTCGGCTAAACTTTGGTCCATTGTCTTAACAGCTGCGCCATTTCACTCCACAGCGCATTCAGAAAAAAGATTTCACGGGCATCACAGTGAGAACGCGTGCAACAGCTCTGTTGATGCAACAACCGCGATTGTATCTATAAGATCACCTGAACTTCTTAGTGAGTAGAATTCGTGTTGGATTTCCATTTTATGAATCGAATCTAATATCAGACTAAAAAGATGAAACGCCTTGAAAAAATGGTATGTGGAACCAGTAGGTACATATACAGAATGGTCCACAATTCCTATTCCGGTTTCTATGAGTTATAGAGAGAACATAATAGATAAAGTCCTGATAAGGAACCCACGCTCGGACATTTACCGTTTGATTACAAAATGACTTTTAAGATCGGATGACTTTCAAATGACCCACTTCACGGAACGTACACAAACTGAGAAGAGGGCGCCGTCTCCATTTGATGTTGTTTTTGTGACACCAAATACCATTTTGTCCGACTAAAACAACGGCTGCGAAAAACTGGCAAGTTCTCAAGTAGAATGAACGAATGTGGTGTTCCACGGAGCTATCTTGTTTCATGAGGACGCCCTTCGTCACGAAGAAGAGAACCCGACGACTACTACTCGAAACATTTTCCTAGCCAAGGCCTCCTTTAGTTCACACATTGTCTCTGTTGTGTGCGTACCGTGAAGGGAAAGATGTGAAGGAGATCCAAACTTCATAATTATTTTTCATTTAAACGGCACGTTTACGTACGTGAGTTCCTCATCATAACCTTATCTACGAAGTCCCTTCTGCAACCAGAAGAAGACTGTAATAAGAATTGTGAAACACTGTGTGTAGTGAGGACATCTGCCTCTGCAGTTATTGTAATGTCTTGTAATGGTAAAAATTGAGGATGAGAGAAAACTACGGAAAGAAACACCATAGTGCAATGTGTCAATATTCTCCAGCCATAATCTCTCGTGACCACCTTGTCAAGGTCGACATAGGAACTGGCAGGAGTCTGGTGTGCCTACAGGTAGTACCTTTGTTTTAGCACTATGCCTTGTTCAACATCTGTTTCCAGCAGTTCCTCTTCCTCAAATACAGCACTCTCCGTTGATCAACTTCTGTTTTCAGCAGTCCCTCTTCCTCAAATATGCCAACGGAATTATTCTCTAATTTATGTTTTTCTCTCTGTTTTAGGTAAGACGCAGCAGTATTTTATCTCACAGAACTCCACCAATACCAGAACAGTGACACGCTTCCTACAGAACTGCAAAAGTAAGTACTGTAGTATTACTACACGTTTCCCATATTTTCACATAGTACCGTTCTACATGTTAGTTAAGGTAATAAATTACAGTAATAATCATTGTGACGTACCAGTTAAAGCTCAAAATTAGGTACTACTTAATCTACAGTAGCCTGGTACACTGACGTTTGTGAAAGTAATTTGAAATTGATATATAGAATAGCATAGCAGCATTAAATTACTACTCTATAGTGGCGCGTGTGCTGGTTTTGAAATCTCCTGTCAGATGAAAACTGTTTACCGGACAGAGACTCAAACTCAGAATGTAGGATCGCAGGAAACGCTGTTACCGAGTGAGGCATTGTACCACAATTCGCGATTCCCTTCCAAAGCTTCAGCTCTTCTACTACCTCTCTCCAGCTTTGTAACGTTCATAGAAGCTCTTGTTTCCCCACGAAAGGAGAGCTTCCGGATTTGAATCACTATCCGGCGTGAAGTTGTAAAACACCATGAAGTTTCAGTTAGTGATTGTGTTAACGTGCGTAGTGTATACAACTGTACCCCTCGGCGCCCTCTCGAACAAGAATTTCTGTTATGGCACGTTTAGACAATTAAAATCTATGGCATGCAGTGGAAAAGCGAAAATATGTTCCAGCATGCCTCGCCAGCACCAAACGATGCAATATTAAAATTTAAGTAACTTTGTAGGTGGAATAGCAATGTCTATGAAACTTTCACTGTGTCCTCTTGCCTGATGTACATTACGTGCTGTACATTATTTCAGGCATCAAGAAATTAGTCGTACACTTTATAAAATTATGTGAGAATAAGAAGTACAAATGACAGTTTTGTTACTTATTTCCTTCACAAACAGACGCCCTTTTTGTTGTTTCTTCTTTTTCCTTCCAAAGTTTTCATTTATCTGTAAGCGATGCATCTGGTTAGGTTATATTCAGTTACCATACATCTTTTACACATTGCTTCGTAGTTTTCGTGGTAGCGTGATTTATTTCTCCATCTCAGTCCCACCAGACAACATGCCGGTGACATACTATTAGCGTCTTACTCTTAAAACTTGTTAAAGCATTTCTGACTACGAACTGCTACACAATTAGAAGACGTTGCTGCCAAACATAAAAACCCCATGTGAACATATTATTACAACATAGTGTTATATAAAATGTTTTGTTATTTTTCCATAATTTTACAAATAATTTATGGATAATTCCTTTATATTCTGACCTTCACTCTTAAGACTGATCTGCTTGCCTGTCCGCACGACTTATCCTGTTCAAGTCTCTTCATCTCTCCACAACTACTCCAACCTACATCCACTATGATGTACTTACTGCACTCAAACATTGTTCTGCCTCTGATTATAAAACTGAATTTAAGTGTACGGTGTATTTATTTATTTTTCATGTGTATATCACTAAATAAGTCCCGACAACATGGGCGGATATTTTCATGCAAAGTAAATATTGTAAAACATATTATTTGATAAATCATACTTTAAATAACACAAGATTTATGTAAAAGACTTAGAAACCCCATAAGTAATAATATTCGTCCGTGATATTTGTAATTTATAAAAAATTAATCTCAAACTATTACATCAAAAGGCTTTTGTAAATCTTGAAGAGATTTTCCTTTTTCTGCATACATACGAACGGAATCGTTATTACACCAATGAACACATAACTACTATTAAGTTTACAAAGTAGATTTGAGGAGTTGTATCACGCATCCCGAAATACATTTGTTACGTCGAGATCGTTTGGTTCGTCAGCGTGTACAGGCCATTCTGCTGTGACAGTGGGACTTCATTGATACCAGGAGACGGCAATGGTTGTATGCAGTTATGAATGGATACTTGAGCATATCAGAGAGATCAAGTACCATCTCGTATGTCCGTAACCAAGAGTACACCTTTGTCAACAGCTTTCGGAGTCGGATCACTCCAACGTTTCGGCACTTCGATGCCGTCTACTGTGTGATGATCTGGTGGTGTGCGTGTCATTGTGTCACCTAGCGTAAACGTCCCAAATAACACTGATGCGAAAACATCTTCGCTAGTGTGCTGAGTGCGAAAAATGCAGAGTTACGTCTCTGCCTTTTCAGAGCCGCATGGTGGACTATGGAAAGTGTGATTTACTGGGGTGCCATTTCATATACCAGGTGGTCCATTGATAGTGACCGGCCAAATATCTCACGAAATAAGTATCAAACGAAAAAACTACAAAGAACGAAACCCATCTAGCTTGAAGGGGAGAACCAGATGGCGCTATGGTTGGCCTGCCAGATGGTGCTGCCATAGGTCGAACGGATATCAACTGCGGTTCTTAAATAGGAACCCCCATTTTTATTACATATTGGTGTAGTACGTAAAAAAATATGAATGTTTTAGTTGGACCACTTCTTTCGCTTTGTGATAGATGGCGCTGTAATAGTCACAATCGTATAAGTACGTGGTATCACGTAACAATCCGCCAGTGCGGACGGTATTTGCTTGGTGATATATTACCCGTGTAAAGTGGGCCGTTTACCACTTTCGGAAAAGGTCGATATCGAGTTAATGTATGGATATTGTGATCAAAATGCCCAACGGGCGTGTGCTATGTAGGCTGCTCGGTATCCTGAACAACATCATCCAAGTGTCCGGACCGCTCGCCGGATAGTTACGTTATTTAACGAAACAGGAAGTGTTCAGCCACATGCGAAACGTCAGCCACAACCTGCAACAAACGATGATGCCCAAGTAGGTGTTTTAGCTGCTGTCGCGGCTAATCTGCACATCAGTAGCCGACAAATTGCGCGAGAATCGGGAATCTCAGAAACGTCGGTGTTGAGAATGCTACATCAACATCGATTGCACCCGTCCCATATTTCAATGCACCAGGAATTGCATGGCGACGACTTTGAACGTCGTGTACAGTTCTGCCACTGGGCACAAGAGAAATTACGGGACGATGAAATATTTTTTGCACGCGTTCTATTTAGCGACGAAGCGTTATTCACCAGCAGAGGTAACGTAAACCGGCATAATATGCACTATTGAGCAACGGAAAATCCAAGATGGCTGCGACAAGTGAAACATCAGTGACCTTGCGGGTTAATGTATGGTGCGGTATTATGGGAGGAAGGATAATTGGCTCCCATTTTAATCGATGGCAGTCTAAATGGTGCAAAGTATGCTGATTTCCTACGTAATGTTATACCGATGTTACTACAAGATGTTTCACTGCATAACACAATGGCGATGTACTTGAAACATCCGGCCGCGGTGGTCTCGCGGTTCTAGGCGCGCAGTCCGGAACCGTGCGACTGCTACGGTCGCAGGTTCAAATCCTGCCTTGGGCATGGATGTGTGTGATGTCCTTAGAATAGTTAGGTTTAAGTAGTTCTAAGTTCTAGGAGACTGATGACCACATCTGTTGAGTCCCATAGCGCTCAGAGCCATTTGAACCACTTTTTTACTTCAAACATGATGGATGTCCGGCACATAGCTCGTGTGCGGTTGAAGCGTTACTGAATAGCATATTTCATGACAGATGGATTGGTCGTCGAAGCACCATACCATGGCTCGCACGTTTACAGGATCTGAAGTCTCCGGATTTCTTTCTGTGGGGAAAGTTGAACGATATTTGCTATCGTGATCCACTGACAACGCCTGACAACATGCGTCAGCGCATTGTCAATGCACGTGCGAACATTACGAAAGGCGAACTACTCGCTGTTGAGAGGAATGTCCCTACACCTTTTGCCAAATGCATTGATGTTCACGGTCATCATTTGGAGCATTTATTTCATTAATGTGATATTTACAGGTCATCACGTTGTAACAGCATGCGTTCTCAGAAATGATACGTTCACAAAGGTACAAGTATCACATTGGACCCACCGAAATAAAATGTTCAAGCGCACCTACGTTCTGTATTTCAATTTAAGCAACCTACCTGTTAGCAACTATTCGTCTAAAATTGTGAGCCATATGTTTGTGACTATTAGAGCGCCATCTATCACAAAGCGAAAAAAGTGGTCCAACTAAACCATTCATATTTCTGTACGTACTACACGAATATGTATCAAAAAATGGGAGTTCCTGTTCAAAAAAACGTAGTTGATATCCGTTTGACCTATGGAAGAGCCATCTAGCGTGCCAACCATAGCGCCATCTGGTTTCGTTCTGACCTTCAAACACCACTATACCTCATATATCGTATTGACTGTTCCAAGGTTTCATTCAATTCCCAAGTTTTCGTTGAAGAACGACTCGTACCAACACTTCCGTAGCTGCCACGTTTCCCGGAAACGTGGCCCATCCAATATATCTGGAATATCTACAGAGTATAAGAAAAAACCTTACTGAAAATCTTCGAGGCACAAATTGTAAACAGTACAGATTTATGGGGGTCAATGACTGTCATCAGCCATCCCTACAGCAGTAAACTTGAGTTTGTACTCTACCGGACCAATTCGTAAGTTCTCGCAGTAACGCTGACATAACTCAGGGTCGCGTCCATGTCTACAACAACGAAAGTGCTTCAGCTGACGAAGGGGTGGCCTAGCAGGAGTACTTGGCGCCCAAAAGCCGCTAGACAGTTTCATTCGATGACGTTCCTGGTCTTGGATTCACACCCTTATCTCTTTGCTAAAAAAGCTCTCCGTAACCCATCACTTTGTTACATCCTTGAAACTTTTGAAATGGCGTGAAATTCAAAAGTGGATTGCTTCATATTCGTCACGGACGTATGAAATTGGCCTAGAGAGAATTTAATGTCCCTTGATATAGGCAACCCAACTTACTTCATCCGCGGCAGTTGCGGATGGTTTCAGTTGTGTTGCTTATCTCAAGGTGCACAATATAATTTTCGGGGCGATTTTTCAGTGTTGTACAGACTGAAGAGGACAGTAGCTTTCGCATGATGTGTAGCTGCCAACTAACATAGCTCGATGAAACTTCCTGGCAGATTAAAACTGTGTGCCCGAACGAGACTCGAACTCGGGACCTTTTCCTTTCGCGGGCAAGTGCTCTACCATCTGAGATACCGAAGCACGACTCACGCCCGGTCCTCACAGCTTTACTTCTGCCAGTATCGCGTCTCATTCATAGCTCGATGAAACTTGGAAATGTACAAAGAAAGAACTGCGACCGGGTAGTATAGTATAGAGTAGTACAGAAAATGGCTGAGACAAATACACAATGAGCCCAACAGGAATTACGCTTTTATTCAAAGACAATAAACATAATGCCCTGTGGCTGGGGCCTCCCGTCGGGTAGACCTTTCTGCAAGTCTTTCGATTTGACGTCACTTCGGAGACTTGGGTGTCGATGAGGATGCAATGATGATGATTAGGACAACACAACACCCAGTCACTGAGCGGAGAAAATCTCCGACCCAGCCAGGAATCGAACCCGGGCCATTGGGTATAACATTACGTCACGCTGACCACTTAGCTTCCAAGGGCGTACAATAAAGAGACTGAAATCAGCGTGATTAATAATGGTCCTCTGGACATTATAAAATGCGGGACATGGTTCTAAAAGTAATGAGTTCTTGCGGTAGGCTGTTCCATGCCTCCGACAGTACGGTTGCTGTCTACTGGATAATCGCTGAAGTACGTGGACGTGCTGCTGCTTATCCGCGAACGATCCTACGTGTGCACGATGAGATTGAAGTCGTGGAAACGGACAGGACAGTCCATTCGGCGAATATCCTCCCGTTCCAGGAACTCCTATATGCTGTGCAGTCGTCCATAATACTGAAGTTAGGGTTGAATGCATCCCTGAAAACATGCTCATAGGAAGGGAGTGTAGTGTTGCAGTAAAGTTTACTGGTGAATGTACCTTGCTCAATGATCTGGAGGTCAGAACGCACATGCAACATCGTACCTCCCTACACCACAACACATGGATCATCAAAACTAACAAGTTCCAGAATCCTGTACGTATCCTTACATGGCGAGAGGTGAGAAACGTAATGCACACGGAAAAATGGTCGAAAATCCGCGTTTTGGTTGTCCAGGTGTTATGATGTCGGGAGACATACACGTAATATTGCATGGTCGTGTTGGCCTCCAGATCTTTGAACGCTGTACACTCACTTGTCACTGTTATTCTGGCACTGATCTCCTTAGCCATGTGCGTCCTTTCATGGGTGCATTCGTCCCTGAATTCTGTTTTGTGGATGAAAATGCGCGACCGCATCGAACAAAGAAAGATAAAGGAGCTCTTGGAACGAAAGGATATTCGGGGAATGGACTAGCTTGCCCGTCCTCGCGACTTAAATCTCATCGAACACGTGTCGAGCACCTATCAGAAAACGAATAATATACTTTTCTGGGAGACCTATGAGTTTTCTGTACGAAATACCTACGCTGTTCTTTTTGTTACCTGTTTTAAGAGAAACTTCAAATGGTCATAAATACATCTTGACTGTAATTTAACATATCTCCTGCCACGAATGTAATGTCGAACCTAAAATCTCGGGATACATACAGCAACTAAATTGAATGTCGGAGAATTAATCTCGCTCGATGTAATGGAACATTCACGTGATTAGTAGTTCTATAAACACTGTTGTGAAACCGTTACTAATCGACACCGATATCTCTCATGCACAAGATCAACAAACACAGCCGTACGTTAACGTGATAATTGCTGTCTACAGAAACAACAGCGGTGGCGAGTATTGGACTGTCGCTCAACGAAAATTACATATTTCAGGAAACCTAACGAACTTCGCAAAACCGTTTCAGGACGTCATTTACATTTCAGTTTTTACTTTTTTTGTCAGCATGTCTAATGTTTCGCCAGAGATTAATGTCGTTACTTCGTCTGTTCATCTGCACTTGTGCATCAACATCTGAAAAGATGTGAAACTGAGACGTCGTTTCTTTGTAGAACTTGCCAATGCTTTAAGGAATATCTCTCGGTTAGAGGACCTATTCACTTAAAAGGTGAGAAAACATAACACTGCTAACTGAAGATATCGGTACTAATTATGGACTACACTTATCTCTTCCGATTTATAAAATTGGCCACTACTTAGGACGGCTTGGTGAAGGGATGGCGATGGTGGTGGCGGGGGGGGGGGGGGGGGGCGGGGTCGTAGGGTGAGGGGCGGAAATGATGTAATAACGGTGAAGTTGTAACAGCTTTCCCTAATCACGGTTCTAAAGTTTATAGCAAAACCGACTTTTCATACGGATGAAACTCAGCCTAAATGGCATAAATGAAATTGTACGAGCTATTGCAGTTCAACAGCTGGTCTCAAGCAGCATGACAGAAACTTCTTCAGTTGTGCAGTAGTAAAGGGAGACTCTTTTTTCATCCTACAGCTGCGTCACATCGGTACGCAGAAGATGATTTCATAGCGTACTGCATTATGTACTCAACTAGAGGTTCAAGGCAGTGGTTACTTCTTACTAATATCATTGATTATCTACACTACTACATTTGTGTATTTAGCGCGGGAAATATGGCTATATGCCTCTGTAGTCGCCCTAACCTCTCTTATCATTCTCGTCATCACCATGCGAGATATGGTACGGTCGCAGCATAGTAGTTGCAGTGTCTCTGAATTTACACAGTAGAGTTTCACGAGAACTACGTCGTCTTTCTTCCACATGCCCCCAATTCAATTCGTCCAGATTTTCTATTGAAGTTGCGCCTGAGGTACACCGACCCGCTACGATCTTAGCAACGCATCTCATAATTTGTTCGATATACATCTACTTTACAAGAAAACTAAATGAGTACTGGCGTTGCCCACATATTTATTTATTCCAGTCTTCTCTTATTCCGTCTCCTCCTTCCATCTCATCCTCTTCCCCTCTCTGCCCACGCCCTCCTCTCGCTCTCTCTGTCCATCTCATCCTCCCCTCTCCCTATATGTCCATCTTCTTCTAGCCCTTTCCTCTCCACGATATCGCCTCTGTCCCAATAGGAGGCTCCTGGTTCTTACTCCGACGTCATTTCGTTTATTTATTTTATTTATTTACATGTAAAGTTCCGTAGGACCAAATTGAGGAGAAAATCTCCAAGGTCATGGAACGTGTCAGTACGTGAACTTACAACATAAAAGTAATAACAGATAAAAATAAATGTTCATGAACCTGAAAGAAAATCAGTCCATAAGTTTAAGCAAACACTATCAGCATTACAATGAGAATCAGCTTAATTTTTCAAGGAACTCCTCGACAGAGTAGAAGGAGTGGCCCATGAGGAAACTCTTCAGTTTCGATTTGAAAGCGCGTGGATTATTGCTAAGATTTTTTAATTCGAGTGGCAGCTTATTGAAAATGGATGCAGCAGTATACTGCACACCTTTTTGCACAAGAGTTAAGGAAGTCCAAACCAAATGGAGGTTTGATTTCTGCCGAGTATTAACCGAGTGAAAGCTGCTTATTGTTGGAAATAAACTAATATTGGTAACAAGAAACGACAACGAGGAATATACATATTGAGAAGCCAATTTCAAATTACCCAGACTCGTGAACAGAGGTCGACAAGAGGTTCGTGAACTCACACCACTTATTGCTCGAACCGCCCGTTTGAGCCAAAAATATCCTTCTAGAATGGGATGAGTTACCCCAAAACATAATACCATGCGACATAAGTGAATGAAAATATGCAAAGTAGACTAATTTACGAGTCGAATTATCACTCACTTTCGATACCATTCGAATAGTGAAAATGGCAGTATTAAGTCTCTGAACAAGATCCTGAACGTGGGCTTTCCATGACAGCTTACTATCTATCTGAACACCTAGAAATTTGAACTGTTCAGTTTCACTAATCATATGCCCGTTCTGTGAGATTAAAACGTCGGGTTTTGTTGAATTGTGTGTTAGAAACTGTAAAAACTCAGTCTTACTGTGATTTAATGTTAGTTTATTTCCTACAAGCCATGAACTGAGGTCATGTACTGCGCTACTTGAAACCGAGTCAATGTTGCACACAACATCCTTTACTGCCAAGCTAGTGGCATCAGCAAACAGAAATATTTTAGAGTTACCCATAATACTAGAGGGCGTATCATTTATATAAATAAGGAACAGGAGTGGCCCCAACACTGATCCCTGGGGCACCCCCACTTGACAGTACCCCACTCAGATCCCACATCAAAGCCGTTATCAACATTGTGAATAATGACCATTTGCTGCCTGTTGCTAAAGTAAGAGGTGAACCAATTGTGAGCTACTCCCCTTATTCAATAATGATCCAACTTCTGGTGCAATATTGTGTGATCAACACAGTCAAATGCCTTTGTTAAATCAAAAAATACACCAAGCGTTCGAAACTTTTTGTTTAGCCCATCCAGTACCTCACAGAGAAAAGAGAATATAGCATTTTCAGTTGTCAAACGACTTCTAAAGCCGAACTGTACATTTGATAGCAAATCGTGTGATATAAAATGATCAATTAACCTTACATACACAGCCTTTTCGATAACTTTTGCAAACACTGATGGCATAGAAATAGGTCTAAAATTATCTACATTATCCCTTTCTCCCTTTTTATAAAGCGGCTTTACTACTGAGTACTTTAATCGCTTAGGAAACTGATCATTCCTAAAGGAAAAATTACAAATATGGCTAAATACAGGGCTAACATGTGCAGCACAGTACTTCAATATTCTACTAGACACTCCGTCATAACCATGAGAGTCCTTAGTCTTCAGTGATTTAATTATTGACTCAATCTACCTCTTGTCTGTATCACAGAGGAGTATTTCAGACGTCAATCTCGGAAAGGCATTTGCTAAGAAATTTATATGATTTCGTGTAGAAACTAAATATTTATTTATTTCACCAGCAATGCTCAGAAAATGGTTGTTAAATGGTGTACATATATCTGATTTATCAGTAACGGAAATATTATTACTGCGAACTGACTTTATATCATCAACCTTGTGCTGCTGACCAGACACTTCCTTCACAACTGACCATATGGCTTTAATTTTATCCTGTGAATTAGCTATTCTATTTGCATACCACATAATTTTTACCTTGCTAATATCATTTTTAAGCACCTTACAATACTGTTTGTAATGGGCCGTAGCTTGATTGTGACTACTTCTAACATTTTGATATAATTCCCGCTTTGTTCTACATGATGTCCTTATCCCACTAGTCAGCCAACCAGGCTGTCCATTATTGCTAGTACCCCGTTTAGAATGTTCTATTGGAAAGCAACTCTCACAGAGCATGATAAATGTGTTATGGAAAGCACTGTATGTATCATCTATATTATCAGCACTATAAACAACTTGCCACTATTGTTCCTTGACATGCTTTGAAAAACTCTCTATTGCTGTTGGATTAACTTTCCTACGTAGTTCGTAATTGAATACGACGTTGGTTTGAATACAAAAACCTTTTCATGTTAAAATTTGTGCATCATGGTCTGAAAGGCCATTGACCCTTGTACTAACAGAATGCCCATCTAGTAATGAAAAATGAATAAAAATATTGTCTATGACTGTGCTACTATTCCCCTGCACCCTAGTTGGAAAAAACACAGTTTGCATCAGATCATATGAATTTAGGGGATCTACCAACATCCTTTTCCTTGCACAACCATGTACAAAATTAATATTGAAGTCACCACGTTTAACTACTTTCTGGTACGTCCTACAAAGTGAATCAAGAACCCTCCCTAGCTTAAGCAAAAATGCTCTGAAGTCGGAGTTAGGGGACCTATAAACAACAGCAGTTAGAAGTTTAGTTTCACTAAATTCAACTAATGCTGTACAACTTTTAAATATCTGTTTTGCTGCCTGTTGCTAAAGTAAGAGGTGAACCAATTGTGAGCTACTCCCCTTATACCGTAATGATCCAACTTCTGGAGGTTGGTGAGGTTGAAATCACCGACGGGTTTAAAGGGAATTTTATACCCGTGGCTTTGCCCGTGTACGCACATGTCACATAACTTTAACGCACTTCATAGATATTTGTACTCCTACGTCAGCTGTATCTGTAGCGAATTTCGCCTTGCAGTTCAGTTTTCACGTAGCTCAAAGTTGATTATGTCTTATGTCCTCAACAATGTATCGTAGAATGATATGTTTTTTAGGTACATTCGACGAAATATGTGAATGCAGTCTGCAAAATGTGTTCTGATTATAACTGCTACAAAAAAGTAATAAATTTAAATGTTTTTCACGATGTGGCAGTTTTTTACGGATCTCAAATTTTATGACGCCATATCGCCTGATATATGTGTCGTACAATGATATCATTTTGTAGTTACATTCACGGTTGCACGTGTATACTCTATGAGATAATTTGCTGCGAGTATAGTTAGCATCAAAGAAGTAATAAAATCAGACGTCGAGCATGATGCAGAAGTTTCTCACTCATCTCAGTGTTTATGATGTCTTATCTCCTGAACTTTGTGTTGTACAATGGCATGATTTTGCAGGTACATTCAGCGGAATATGTGAATACCGTCTGCAAAGCGCCTTGCGAAAACATTTAGAAGCAATAAATTAAAACGTGATGCCTGATGCGGCTATTTGACTACATGAACAGTGAAAATGTGATAAGAGAGGAACTTCCTTCCTTTCATTATTTCGTGGGGGGTTGTAAGCGAGAAAAAGTTTCCTAAGGGTTTGACATTATGTGTAAAATATGTTGCAAGAACTCACTATGTGCTCTCATTCTCAAATACTCGATTAATAAAATATGGTCATCTGCGCGACATGAGCTACACTTTCCTCACCCCCCCCCCCTCCCCACACACCACCACAACCGCAACCCCTTTGATAGGTAGGTGGTTCTTACCCCTCACAGCGATTCTTTCCAGACTGTAAGTGATACGTGTACCAAGTTTACTTGAAATTGGTGCGGTGATTTAGCACGAGATATGGATGATTCATACACACATACATTCTTATAACACGTATAGATACTCGAATAACTCTCTGGAATTGGTCGCACTAGCGTTGTGAACCTGTTCCTCTGAAACATTGTACTTTTCCAGAACAACTAATCTACGTCTTCCTTTCATGTTTCCTGATACCAGTTTTATTTCTTCGTCCCAATTCGTATCGGTCCTTAGTATTACGCCGGATATTTTAAACATCTGAGGATCCCCAAATGTTCATCACTTTTCTTCTAATCGGATACTTTCCAAATCTTCCTCATTTTTATGATTATTGCCTAGCATTTATCCAAATTTCATTACACCAAGACGAAGTTTTGGTCTGTTCGAATCATTAACTTAGGAAACCAAGATACTTTGTTGTAGACGACAAAATCATCTCCGAACAATGCTAAACCGTTGATCGTATCTGATAAGTTACGTACATATGTTAGGAACCTCACAGACCAGATAAAGATGCTCATCTCCAAGTACAAAAAAAGCGAATATGCTCCCCTTTACGACACTCTGACAGAAAAGTGGGAAACCCGCTGTATCTATCCTGATTCCACCTCCCTCACCAAAAATTTTGGCATGCGAACATATTTGAGCTCTTTTACCGCGGAACGGTCTAACTCTTTGTACCAAGTCTCTCTTTGTAGAGGAGCCTTCATACTCATCATGTCCGTGTGGCTACCACTTTCTTTGTCTCTCTCCCACTCTCTCTTTTTCCTCCCATTGACACATTCTCCTGTCTGTCTCTCCGACTGCCACTATCTTCATCCCTTTCTGTTGCTCTTCCTGGCCAATGTCTCCTTAGCTGCCACATTCACTATTTGTCCCACAGTTACTACATTTATCCTATTATTTTTCTCTGCCATTACCATTGTCTCTTCCTTTCTAAATTACAGTCTTTCTCTTCAACCACCACTGTCTCCTCCGCACATATATCCTGGTCGGAGTTTTGACTCATAGACCAGGAAACCGGGAAACTTCAAAACGTTGGTATAGAGGATGAGAAAAAGTAGCCCAATTTTTTCCTGTTTGAGTTTGCCGCTCTGTGGGAGTTCCAGGTCAACAAAGCCTATGTATGGTCTCCACTCACCTCTTTCATTACCCCGTCTTCTCTTTCTTTTGCTCCCACTGCTACCATCTCCATCCATCTGTTTTTCTCCATTACTGCCATTGTCTCTCACTGACCATCACCATCCCCACTGTTGTTGTCTTCATCCACCTATCTTTCTCTTTCATTGTCACTTTCACACTCCCACCATTACCGCCTCCTCGCTCTTTCTCTCTAACTGGCAATATCTCTTCCCTTTACCACCGTCGCTGTCTCTTTGCTACTCTGTTTAAACACAAAGTAAGGGTGGATACGTTCAGGTGACAAAAAATTTTTTATGAGAAAGGCGAAATGAGGATGGAGACAGCTCTTTCCCCACATTTTTACCACATTCTTATAAACAGCAGTTCATTCTCCTTTTTCGCGCTCCGACAGAAGCATTTTTCAGCTGATTCTCTACTTTTCTTTGATACAGCAGGTTGCGCTGCCTATGTGAAACGAATTCAGTATGTTTTCGTAGTTTATATACTTCGACACATTTACCTAAGTTGACACATATAAACGAGAAATGAGCACTCATAATATATGGTTGACAGAAAATAGTTCGCCTTCGAAAGAAAGGTCATTTTACACTACTGTACATAAAAATACACAACGTCCTTAGGCTACACCTACAGTAGACCAAAAAATGGGCCGTCTTACTTGCAAGTGCAAAGAATTTAGTATGAAAAAATAATTTTTTGTATAATACATACGACAGCAGGAGACACCAACTAGTGGTTTGCTGGTCAAGACAGCCTGCATAGGTGTTAAGTGCCTTTTGTACAGACAGCCCGTCACGCTTTTCGCAACACAAACATAATGGTTTTTGGGAGTTTTCTGAGTACCTGGCCACGAACAAATGGTACTTTTACAAGCCACCCATGGTCTTTGCTAGACCACACCTAATGCAGGAAACCTAGTTAATAGATATCCCAAGCAGTAAAATCTGCATATGATTTACGTGAATTATCTTAACTTTTATCATATCACTGATAGCTGAACGGATGCTCGTTAATCCACTATAGCTCTGTTTCTTGTACTCCTTGTAGGTGGCCAATCTACAAGGACATAAACAAATACAGCTGTAGTGGATTAACGAGGTTCCATTCAGCTATACGTTCATCAGTTTAACACATTTTGACGTCTAGATTTTACTTCTTGGTAGTTCAGTAAACTGTGTATAAGTATTTTTTGTTGTGGTTTCCCTTGATGTAAAATTATCTATTGTGCTAAAGAACCAATCGATTTGCTCAATTTGCCTGTGTTGGAAGAAGTGGTTAAAATCTAAATTTTGACCTCGTACAACGGGACAGCTACAGCATGAATGTTTTCGCGATAGCTATACTAACGATCAGTGGGCCAAGGGGTCGTGCATAACTTTTAGGAACATACTTGGTCACTTGCACCGTCGTACACCGGTGGTTCCTACTACGCCTCCATGAGTCACACCCGATGTAGTTTGCATTTCTGTGGATCACTAGCCGTCCAGAATTAAATACCTGACTGTATTAGTCAAATATTCACTGAGTCAATGGCAGATCTGCCATAACACTCTGTACGAACGTTTCTTGTTAAGTGGCACGGTTTCCAGCTCCTTTCGGATATCTAGGGAGGTGAAATATACTTATTGACCTGAATCTTTTACTTGCAAGGGTACCGAGCCAGGTGGCGCAGTGATAAGCACACTGGACTACCATTCGGGAGGACGACGGCTAAAATCTACGTTCGGACATCATGCTTTAGGTTTTCCGTGATTTCCCTAAATCGCTTCAGGCAAATACCGGAATGGTTCCTTTGAAAGGGACGGCCGGTTTTCTTCACCATCCTTCCCCAGTCTGAGCTTGGGCTTCACCTCTAATGACCTCGTTGCCGAGGAGATATTGAAAACTACTTTCCTCCAACTTGCAAGCATGCTGTGTTTCGCATGAGCAATTTTTCCTGAATCCGTTTGAATTGACTGAAACACTACTTTTCTCCTGTAACGCTATAATCTTTGACTTTGAGTGGAAGGCACGCGGGAGAAACGATTGTTTGTACTTTTAAAGTATGAGTAACTTTTTAAAAATATACCTTGGTTGTTACATGCAAGGGTGAAGTTGGAGGAACTAGCATTTTCTTTGACTCGGGTGGAACTAGGGATGTCGGAACTCTGAGAGTAGGGGATTCTATTAATCACAAGATCTTGAATACTGTAGGCGAATTATCTTAACGTTTATCCTATAACTGACTGATTTGTAGTGTTTACTGAATTGGGACACTTACAGTGTAGACGCAGGTGGATTAAGAGTAATCATTACAGAGACGTATTTTTAGTATAGGTTTTTGAATAACGTGACTACATTTTCAGAAAATATTGTTTTACTCCCGTGCGGGGTAAAAGCGAGACGGTGAGATAAGCGGAGAATGAAGAAAGTCGTATTATGGGGTTACTGTTCCAAGTAATGGCTGCAAACTGGCCAGCTGTAGGTTATAATGCTCGCGATGCGGCATGATTGACTAACTTCAGTGCTAATCAACTCGCAAACGGCGCAACGTATCGAACTTTTATCTTTATATTGTTAAGAATTACTATCCTACCACGCCGTTACAGGCTTTTCCGATTATTTCTGACAATCCAGTATAACCTAAAAGAAAAAATAAAAGAAAATAGGAGAAAATGGAACGAAAATGTAGACTTTCTACACAGGATCTCAGTTATAAATGCACTGGCACAAGAAAGTGGGAGAGCCGTGTAGGAGATGGAGTAACGTAATGGACACGTGGCCTAATATATGGCGTGAAGAAGAAGGAGAAGAAGAAGATGAAGAAGACATTATAGGTTACACCTGACTGTAGGCGTTATGAATATCAAGGGAATGTACAACTGCTATAACCAGACACATGTTACTTTACATAGTCGTACTCTCAAAGTTATGTCGTACGACAATAGTCCATCAAGTTTGGTAGGTGGGGCTGTTCAGATGCGACGTTACTACTCTTTTACAATGTGACATTTGTTACTATTAAAACACTAACAGGTCAGGCAATGGCCTTAGTAGGTTTGCAGCGAGGTTCTAGAGAAACAGTGTTGTTAACTAAAGGAAATTTCACCCGTAAGTTAACTTTTCATGACTTCTTACAATGTTCGTGAAGGCCTGGCGCAACAGTCTTATTCAGAAAGAACTGTTGTAAACGGACTGGAGAATTTCGTTGTGACCATGCTTCCGTCGGAGATCAATTTCTTGATGGTCGACCAAAATCAGGTGTCGGCATCTACATCTACTTCTACATGTACTTGAGGACTCTGCTATTAACTATTAAGTGCCTGGCACTTCGCCGCTGTTGTATGGGCAGCATGAATGAATAGAATCGGAAAAATAAGCTAGCGTGAGTTGAAGGCATCCTAAACCGTACCCGTACTGAAGACTGCATGCAGTACATTCAATTCTGTATGAAAATTTGGCTCTAAAATACACCATTTTCCTATTGTTTCTTCGTAAATGGAACAAAACTCAAAAACAGGCACTTCGTGGTTGGTGTAAGGAAATGATCGAAAATTCAATCGGAAAAAAGCCAAATCCGTATACGTCATCGTTACAGAAGATGCAGCTTAGTTATATAATATTGTTATCGACCGAAATCTAAGCACAATCCATTGTTTGGATGTCCCAAGAAAGGAAACCATTAAAAATGCTTCTTGGCGAAGCCCCTCCCCCAAAATGGTAGCTTGGCTGCTTTCGAGGACTAAAGAACGATTAATCTTGAACTTTACACGAGAATACATTTGCCATTAGTCATCGATGAAATCAGGAAAACCGATCCAAACATCTCGTCTTTTTTCACGTCACACATGATGACAAGCAATTTAAGCATCAAATTAATGTCTCATTGTCTGTATTATTCTGGCTGTGTGCAGACTGGGGCAGAGATTTTTCATACCTTCTATCTTATTTACTGTCTTCTCAATATACGCTGTCCCTCATCTCTCTCCTCGACCTTAACGGTTTTGTCTGAACAACATGGCAAGACACCCATTCCAATTAGAGCAAATTCCTTTCTGTCCCACTCCATCGTTCAGACACTTTCTAGAAGTCCTCCTCAGTAGGAAGAGCCCGACCTGGAACAACTCCCGCATTATATCAGAGAACTGAAAAAGACAATGATATATCTGCTAAAGTCACAGTAATAATTACCATTGACCCTGGACAGCTAGTCGTTGTTCTGTTAAAAATTTTAATTCTGGGTATCTGGTAATAAATGTTGTGTATACTTTGATCTGTATCCAGTTGTGTTGGTTCATAAGTTTGTTGCTTGGTAATAACAGAACATGAGGTGTAGGTAAACTTCATCTGACCATCTCATCCTCTGTCTTTGTTTTCCTTCTAGGGTGGTTGCAGGAAGCATATCCTGCAAAACACCTCTATTTGGATTTAAATCATTTTCCGTGTCGCTAGCAGTGTCGTTACCATTGTGGACGGGCATAGGGTTCAAGCGTCGTCCCCGACCATGACAGCGCTTGTCCGAGGTTTCATTAGTTCTGTCCTGAACCAACTAAATCACACTAAAAGGGGGGTTAGCCCTATTAGTGGTTTATTCTTTCTGTCGCCTTTTACGGCTGGCAGAACATACCGGAGGCCAATTCTTCTCCCGGGCCTCCACGGAAACTCAAAAACAGGCACTTGTCGGTCGGTGTACGGCAATGATCTAAAATTATATATATAATAATATTATATATATGCTAAAGTCACAGTAATGATTACTATTGACCATGGGCTCACACGTTGCCACTGTCCATCCTTCTTTGTAACCAGATCTTGCTCATTTCCCAATACTCTTAGCTTTTTGCGACATCCTCAGATTTCCTTTCCCCCAATACTCGCTGTTTTGTTCACCTATAAATTATTTTTATGTCCGCCATTATGATTATTGTTATTTGGTCATTATTATTATTATTACTATTATTATTATTATTATTATTATTTCTCTCTTGTCTCAGACGTTATGTCTGGTTAAAAATGGAAGGTGACGCGGACCTTGATCAAGCGTGACTTCCTTTTAACAGTACGGTATATGTTACATTGCATTTAGGAACTTTCGGGTAATTGAACAAGTGTCAATAATTACAGATTTCTGTAGTTGTATGTGTAAGTTTGGATGTAGCTGTATTGCATTTATGTACTGGTGGATATTGTGTGGTATGACTCCTGTAGTTGATAGTATAATTGGTATAATGTCAACTTTATCGTGATGCCACATGTCCTTCCTCAGCCAGTTGGATGTATTTTTCAATTTTTTCTCCTGTTTTCTTTTGTATATTTGTTGTACTGGGTATGGATATTTCGATTAGTTGTGTTAATTTCTTCTTTTAATTGGTGAGTATGATGTCAGGTTTGTTATGTGGTGTTGTTTTATCTGTTATAATGGTTCTGTTCCAGTATAATTTGTATTCATCGGTCTCCAGTACATTTTGTGGTGCATACATGTATGTGGGAACATGTTGTTTTATAAGTTTATGTTGTAAGGCAAGCCGTTGACGTATTATTTTTGCTACATTGTCATGTCTTCTGGGGTATTCTGTATTTGCTAGTACTGTACATCCACTTGTGATGTGATCTACTGTTTCTATTTGTTGTTTGCAAAGTCTGCATTTATCTGTTGTGGTATTGGGATCTTTAATAATATGCTTGCTGTAATATCTGGTGTTTATTGTTTGATCCTGTATTGCAATCATGAATCCTTCCGCCTCACTGTATATATTGCCTTTTCTTAGCCATGTGTTGGATGCGTCTTGATCGATGTGTGGCTGTGTTAGATGATATGGGTGCTTGCCATGTAGTGTTTTCTTTTTCCAATTTACTTTCTTCGTATTTGTTGATGTTATGTGATCTAAAGGGTTGTAGAAGTGGTTATGAAATTGCAGTGGTGTAGCCGATGTATTTATACGAGTGATTGCTTTGAGTATTTTGCTAGTTTCTGCTCGTTCTAGAAAGAATTTTCTTAAATTGTCTACCTGTCCATAATGTAGGTTTTTTATGTCGATAAATCGCCTTCCTCCTTCCTTTCTGCTTAATGTCAATCTTCCAGTTGCTGAATGTATGTGATGTATTCTATATTTGTGGCATTGCGATCGTGTAAGTGTACTGAGTGCTTCTAGGTCTGTGTTATTCCATTTCACTACTCCAAATGAGTAGGTCAATATTGGTATAGCATAAGTATTTATAGAATGTGTCTTGTTTCTTGCTGTCAATTCTGTTTTCATTATTTTTGTTAGTCTTTGTCTATATTTTTCTTTTAGTTCTTTTTTAATATTTGTATTATCTATTCCTATTTTTTGTCTGTATCCTAGATATTTATAGGCATCTGTTTTTTCCATCGCTTCTATGCAGTCGCTGTGGTTATCCAATACGTAATCTTCTTGTTTAGTGTGTTTTCCCTTGGCTATGCTATTTTTCTTACATTTGTCTGTTCCAAAAGCCATATTTATATCATTGCTGAATACTTCTGTTATCTTTAGTAATTGGTTGAGTTGTTGATTTGTTGCTGCCAGTAGTTTTAGATCATCCATGTATAGCAGATTTGTGATTTTGTGTGGGTATGTTCCAGTAATATTGTATCCATAATTTGTATTATTTAGCATGTTGGATAGTGGGTTCAGAGCAAGGCAGAACCAGAAAGGACTTAATGAGTCTCCTTGGTATATTCCACGGTTAATCTGTATTGGCTGTGATGTGATATTATTTGAATTTGTTTGGATATTAAGTGTGGTTTTCCAATTTTTCATTACTAGGTTTAGGAACTGTATCAATTTAGGATCTACTTTGTATATTTCAAATATTTGTAGTAACCATGAGTGGGGTACACTATCAAAAGCTTTTTGGTAATCAATGTATGCATAGTGTAGTGACCTTTGTTTAGTTTTAGCTTGATATGTCACCTCTGCATCTATTATCAGTTGCTCTTTACATCCTCGTGCTCCTTTGCAACAGGCTTTTTGTTCTTCATTTATAATTTTGTTCTGTGTTGTATGTGTCATTAATTTCTGTGTAATGACTGAAGTTAATATTTTGTATATTGTTGGTAGGCATGTTATGGGGCGATATTTAGCTGGGTTTGCTGTGTCTGCTTGATCTTTAGGTTTCAGATAAGTTATTCCATGTGTAAGTGTATCAGGGAATGTGTATGGGTCTGCAATGTAACTGTTAAATAATTTAGTTAGATGTGAATGTGTTGAGGTGAATTTCTTTAGCCAGAAATTTGCTATTTTATCTTTTCCAGATGCTTTCCAATTGTGAGTAGAATTAATTGCTTGGGTGACTTCATGTTGCAAAATTATCACTTCAGGCATTTGTAGTATCATCTTGTACGTATCTGTTTCTGCTTGTATCCGCCATGCATGCTTGTTATGTTGTACCGGGTTTGACCATATGTTGCTCCAGAAGTGTTCCATGTCTGTTATGTTTGGTGGATTGTCTATTTTAATGTGTGTGTTATCTATTGTCTGGTAAAATTTCTTTTGGTTTGTGTTGAAGGTTGGGTTTCTTTCCTTCTATTTTCACTTTTTTGTATTATTATTATTATTATTATTATTATTATTACTGTTATCATTACTACTGGCAGCAGCAATAGCAGAAGTTTTGCCAATATTAACTTTATAAGTTCATAGTCAGCATTATTTACTCACCTTGTCACTATAAACACTGAAATCATTTTAATACCATTTGTCAGATTAAAATTTTTATTTCTAGGTAATTACCATGTAAGAAAGACACTGCACGTGTGAAAGGTCAAGTGTAAGAGAGGGCCTGATGACCATAGTCAGATCAGGTTAAACAAATCAATTATATTTATATGTTGGAAAGGAAGTAAGTAAACTTCGTAATTTTGTCGAATAGAGAAATATGAAGAAATGAAAATCATGATTAACAAAGATATTTGCAATGTCTTACACTGGCCCATCAAAAGCGTCCTGACGTCCTTAATATTATGCGTAATAGACCATTAGACGACACGAGAGGCAGATCCACCAGCATAAAAGGATGTTTTGGAGCATTGTATCGTCACTACAGAAGCAGCAACAGTAGAATGAGTCGACCACGGAAGCTCAGTAACATTGAACGTGATCTAGTCTTTGTATCTCACCTAAGTTAGAAATCCATTCGGGACATTTCAGTCCGTTTATAGCTACCCAGGAGGACTGTTGATGATGTGATTGTGGAGACTCGAAGGAAAAACCACAGCTAAAACTACTAGTACTAGTCTCTGTGCATCAGACTTCAAAATAAAGCGGTACATATGTCGAGCATATCCTCATGAGACATACATTTCTATAGTTAATGTTAAGCGGTCCCTAAGCTGGTGTAAAGAGTATCGAATGTGTAATTTAGAGTGACAGATCCCATTTCACCCAATCCGATGGAAGTGTTTGGTTTCGGTGCATGCCTGGTGGACGTTACCTGCTAACATACACTGATGAGCCAAAACATTATGACCAGTGCCCTCTTCGACACTGGATGACGCCTGGTGGCTTTGCGGACACGTGACGCATTAACAGAAGTATATAAGCGAAGGAGAGACGGACGGGTGATCACTCTAGCGAAGATATGGATTGCAAATGGAGAAATACATTGAGATAAGTGACTTTCACAAAGAACAAATTATTATTACACAGAGCCTGTGAAAGAGTATCTAGAAAACGGTAAAGTTGGTCGAATGTTCACGTGCTACTGTTGTGAGCATATACGGAAAGAGGTACAGTGAAACTACCGCTATGCGCTAAATGGTTGGACGTCCTCGACTCTTCACTGAATGCAGAGTTCGGAGGCTTGTATGCTCCGTAAAGTAGGATAGACGGTGGCATTACTCCCGAAACAGCACAATGCGTGTTTCAGAGCACACCGTTCATCGTCCATTGTCGAACATGAAGCTCCGCAGCAGACCACCCCTCCTCGTTCATATGTTGACGCAATGACATCGTCCATTTCGATTTCACTGGTCACGGGACCATCGAGATTCGACCACCGACCAATGGAAACGTGTCGGCTCTGCGGGTGAATCACATTTCTCCTGCACTCGTACACAAACACCATCATCGAGGTGAACGACAGCTCGAAACATGCAGCGCACCACGGACGTAGGCTGCTGGGAGCAGTATTACGCTACGAAAGACATTATCCTACGCTTGCATGGGACCAGGGACTGAAGACACGCTGATATCGTGCATCCCTTCATGATTGATGCCTTACCCGACAGCGATGTCATCTTACAGTACTAAAATTGTCTGTGTGTCGGAGACAAAAGAAAATGGCTCTGAGCACTATGGGACTCAACTGCTGTGGTCATCAGTCCCCTAGAACTTAGAACTACTTAAACCTAACTAACCTAAGGACATTACACACACCCACGCCCGAAGCAGGATTCGAACCTGCGGCCGTAGCAGCAGCGCGGCTCCGGACTGGAGCGCATAGAACCGCACAGCCACCGCGGCCGGCGAAACACGTAAGGTGCGGCAATGAAGCAGCTGGGCTGTATTTGCATACGCTATGGTATAATACCGTCAGGCTGTCCGCAGGAGGAGGTGGAGAAATGACAGACAGAAATATGCTACAGTGATTTGAGGGGTATTAAAATGAACTCACTTTGATGTCTCGGCGACCAAATTCGCCTTATGCAAATTCTATCGCGTGCCCTCGCCGCGTACTCAAATCAGCGGCCTGCTACTTAGGCGAATTACATGACCTGTACCTAGACATCTAATGCCACATATCGCCTTGAAACTACCATCGAACTACCGGACCCCCGATATGCAGAATCAGTTATGTATATCGTTCCAAAGACGGACAAGCAACCAAACAAGTGATTATAATATTTTCGCTGATCGATGTATGTAGTGCCACAGTAAATTACGGACGAGCTGGTGCTTCAGTATGGTGGTATCTTTTATGGTCCCCTTATTGCGGTTTAGAAAACATTAAATGCAACAGAGCATGAATGTGTTTTACAGCATTTTGTATTGCATAAAGAACAGGGACAGTTCGGATACGATTACTGATACTGTTAATCATGAAGCAACATATGTGAAGCTAAAGTTTGTGGATAATAACATTCCTGAATTGGAGTGGCCCGCCTTGTGTCCCAAACTGAGCCCAACGGAACACTTTAAGGACGAATTATAACCTTGACTTTGTTCCCACCCTCAGCATCCGACACAACTACCTTCTATTTTTCCTGCTCTTGAGGAATCATGGCTGCCATTTCTTCACGGACATTTGTAACCATCACTGAAATTGCTCCAGCGGTCTTCAAATCGTCATAAAGACGAAGGATAGAAACTCCCCATATTAATGCTCATTAAAAGGTGTCCGTATACTTTTGATCAGATCGTATATAAGTAATGCCAACTGCAGGGTCCGAGAAATGAGCCACAATGAACCCAAAGCAGTATGCACAAACGGTATGAAGTACCACATAGCAACGAAAGCTGAACTAGAAATGTTTACAATTAGAAACCAGTATCCGCTACTGTGCTTAAGAGGCACTACTCTGAAACTTCATTATTTGTTACGAACCTGTGTATTAAGTGGCATTAAATACATGGTCGTAGAATGCTGCCGCTTTTTTCCAAAACAATGGCTGAGTGCAGACATTGCTTCGTAGACAGCGAGCTCAGTCGTTTCGCGAGCACACCCGCATGCTGTTCGTGCGACACAGTTTCGCCCGCCTGCTGCTATTTCGCCAGCGTTCGGCACCGCGCGAACGGCAAGATCAAACGGGAAAAATAAGATACAACGAAACGCAAACGACCACAGCACGCCAGAGGCTGTTATAAAAAAAGATACGGCGTTTCCCGGTTTCTCTCTCAGTCTGCAGTCGGTGTACAACGATATGCTGCATCTTGTTGGAGCTGTATTTCATTGCTGTTCTCTATATCGCATGTACGTTAACAATAAAGTTAAATATAAAAATTAAAAACAAAACGACGGTGCACTTCATTCGTGTAGTCTTTTTGAAAGACGCTTACTGAGCAAAGTTGCATTTCGGTCGAAATAAAGGCCACCTCCAGATGAAACACAGTTCAAATTCGTGTTCAGCCGTTCAGATTGAGGTGTTCCATGCTTGTGACAAATTACTCTAGGCGACTGCCAAGATGGATGCGAGAAAGCTGCGATAGATACCGTTCCTCTCTCATATCCAAATAATTCAGACTCTAATACCCTCGACGATGAGAAGAAGTCGAATTTTACTCTTCCCTTTGATGTACTTTCCAAGAATGTCATTAAGTATACCGTTTTTAGTTACTTAACAGTTAAAACCTACAATCGTAAAATAACAGCAAAATCACCTGTCTAAACGCTTATCGTGAAAATCTCTGCAGCTTAAACAGAATGAAGCAAAAGGTATCTTTTGGCACATCAGCGCTGGTTCGTTAGAGTAACGTAGCCTTCAGGTGACTCTCCTATGTCGCCGATGTGTCAGATGTGACATCTCACACTGTGGTAAATGTTACTTTTCCGTAACCGAATGGCTGTTAATTTGATATTTCTGAAACACTAGAGTATAATTCGGAGCTCCTTGACCGACATTCAGATTACGATTCACACCGCAATACCTACATTTCCTTTGATGCCCACATCGTTTGTTTTAGCTTTCGTAATCGTTTTCGACGAAAAATATTTCTGTGTTTTATTGGTTGCCTCGTATTTCGCCAGCCTTCTCACGTGACCAGACCACTTATTTGCCGAGAATAAAGGGCAGTCCACGCTTACCCCTATTCCTCTCACCGTGTGAGGGAAGATATCCATACAGATGGTCCTATCTGCACCTCTTGTTCCCGTCCCCGCAGCCTTCAGTACTTCAGGAAGTCTTCATTGAGGATAATGGCATGTTAAACGTTCTCTTATTGTTTACGTTAATATTCTTTATTCCTTCTTTATTAATTTACGGCCTTTAGTATCCAACTAACATATTGGTTCACTGTAATTTTTTGTTTTTGTTTTGAGTTGATTGAGTTCAGACCTAATTACATTGATTGGCATAGAAATAATGGCTTCATTATCACTGTTCGTATTTTGGCCCAAATGAAACAACCTTGTTTCGCCTGTGTGTCAGCTTGTCGCTACTGAGACGCGCTGACACACTTATAAGAGAATAACGTTGTGCAGAGTAAGCTGAGTGGCCTACAAAACGAATCATAATTAATAGCGACTTTTGATACACATGAAAATGTATGTCAATAAAAGGAAAAACTTTCCAGTAAACATCGGCAAACAAGCAAGTTATTTGCAAAACAGTGTGGATCCGATTCGGCACTGACTTCAACTATCCCGTGCGAACAGGCCTTGAAGATCCAACGGTACCGACCGAACGCCATGTCCTCATCAACCGATAGGCTGGATGTGGATGTACGGGGCGGGGGAAGGGGGAGCGGCATTTAGCCATCACACTGCTCTCTTGGAAGTTGCAAGTTTTCATAACAAGAGCTGTTACATCTCAGTCCAGCAGGTCTTCAGTTTGCTTTATAAGGGCTAAGTGGGGCCACCTAACCAACAGCTGTCGGCAGACTCAGACAGGCCCACATTGGCAATACGCCTCCAACTAACTGTGCTCAGATTTCACTCATGGCCTACGTTAACACCTTCAGCGTATTACATATTATAATTTGGTCTACAAAAGTGCATGTTAAGAAAATGTATCAAAATTTTTTTCCATTTGGACCCTGTAAAGCACTAGTCTCTGCATTGTCTTGAGGATTCCTTCTAACACCATCGGCTCATTTCATAACTCTAGACGAGGATGTACATCTCACTGCTCCAGTTTTCCAGTTGTATCAAAGTCAGTGCTGAAGAGTTCAATTTCTACACGACCTCAGACAGAAAAACAAATAAGATTGGGGGGATTTGATCTTGGAGGACTAGGAACAGGTCTTGCTTGACCTATCCACTATGGACCACATTGGTGCTTAAAATGTCGTCCTGCTACTCCATCATGGATTTACCATATAACCCTGCCATGTGTCATAGGTGAAGTCTCCACCCAATTGGAAATTAATCGAAAATTTTACATTTCAAATACATTGGCATTAATTAGGTAAACATCATCAGATTGAATTCAATTAGGAAATGTCATGCTGAATGACTCTGAAAATTTTATAATCGGGCATGAACACAGAAATCAGTCGTAAATAAATCCGTATTTTCCTGCGAACTTAACTAGATTTCAGCTACAGTATAGCCTCATCAGCACGCTTAGTAGCGAGTCCAGTAGACCAGAAAGCTTGTATGCACACGTGCAGTTAAAACTACTGTAATCCGCTCACAGCTCTTCATACCGAAAGTGTATATTATATAGCAGGGCGGCCAAAATTTCGGCTCGTGGTCCAGGCCTGGGTATGAGCTCCAAAGCGCTCAGCCTCGCTTCACATTTCTCCCACTGCCACACCACACTGCCTGAATGTGAGGAGTGGGAAGAGCGGAAAATTTCGAACGCGCTGCATTTAAATGTCGGTGAAGTCGCTCTCCATATTACTTTGTTTTATATTTTTGCATTTCTCAACAATATAGGTCACAAACGAAACAAATTTTCAGTATTATTTAATTATTTCTGACGCGCTGAAGACATATTATAATTTTTACCTGGAACAAACTGTCGCCATACGGACAGACACAGACAATTTCAGGGTTTCGCACTCAAGTTGCCACGTAATCGTCACTCACTTAGTTTAATATTCGTAAAAAGGTCTTTCACATAAATACGTGGATCGAAAAATTGTACCGACCGGGGTGGCCGAGCGGTTCTAGGCGCTACAGTCAGGAGCCGCCCGACCGCTACAATCGCAGGTTCGAATCCTGCCTCGGGCATTGGTGTGTGTGATGTCCTTAGGTTAGTTGAGCTTAAGTAGTTCTAAGTTCTAGGGGACTGATGACCTCAGAAGTTAAGTCCCATAGTGCTCAGAGCCATTTGAACCATTTTTGAAAAATTGTATCATTTTGGCAACCTCATTGAGGAGACCGGGAAACTACCTGAAAAAGCAACGTAGACATGCTGGACAGTTTTATCGTAAAAATATTTTTCATGAAAATGGGGAATACGTTGCAAGTCGATCAGTTGCATCTGCACATCCACAAGGATGCTTTCAACTGAAGCGCCAAACGGTTCCGAAACCAACGCAGAAACCGATGAGAGATCGATACTATCCTCAAAAATCTTAATAAGACTAGTCTTGTAATTCTTCCGAGGCCACAGTGAATTCTTCGAACGTGGCATGTTCTTTAACTCCAGACAGCTTAGCGAACTGGACTGTCTTTGTCAGATTGTGTCCCTTCTACATCATCATTTTCTATTTAAATGCATCCTCATCAAGTCAAAAAGAAGTTACCTTGCAATGTGTTACTGTGAGCAGTGACCTGACAAATCCACTTAAAATGTGGAGTCTGCAATCCAATTCGAATCTTCTAATTTTCGTTCTTGTACTCCTTCATAAACTCAACACTAGCGAGTTTTAAATCGAAAAATCGTCCAGGCATTCTCTTTGACTTAAGCAAAGGACTTCGCAGCTTTATATTAGGCCTCCATAGTCTTCGTTCAGTTCCAGTGAAAACTAATGTAACAGACAGTGAAATTTTACTATTCTTACCACCAATTTCTTCTTGTGCTCCAGGCCTACATATTTAGCAAAAGGTGCTTTTTGATGTACAGCTCAATGAAATCCGCCTGACAATCAGTGTATATTTTTGCTCTTTCAGTGTCAACTAAATCTTTAAATTCTTCCTGCTTGGTATTCTAATGTCATTCAGTAGCAAATGTGCGGTACCAGTCGCTTATGAGAATTGAGAATTCTCATCCCTCTCTTCTGTCGTTCCCATTCATTTTAAAGGATTGCGACAAGAGATCGCTAGACAACCTCTTTTCGTGCAAACAGTTACTGGACATGTGAAAGTCTTTCATATAAGAACAAATAGCGAAGTTACACAGCACTGACAGCATGATTCTGCCGATCTCAGAGAGCTGTGGCGACCGAAAAATGCCGCAACGCAACCCTAAATGAAATGTCAAGCTGTTCCGGGTGCTTCTGAGAAGGTCCGAGCGAAGTCGAGTGAGACGGAGCCAAGCCGAGTGACAGGCTGGGCCTTGGCGTGCACGTAGCTCGCACACGCTGCACACGTGAAGTTTGGCATGCCGCGGTCGGCCCCGCCATATAGCGATACACCATCAGGTGCCTCACACTCTCGCATACTCCACAGCGAGTCTACATCTGCTCTTGGTACGCGTTACAACCCACTACCTGTCTTCGGAATCTCTGCCTGACCTCGTTTCCTCCTCTTCTTATTCTTGATCAGAATATTCGCTATTAGTAACCGAAGTTTATTGCGGAACGCAGTTAGTCTTTCTCTTCTCCCATTTCTAGTACCAAGCCCATAGTCTCCTGTAACTCTTACTTCTTCCCCTACAGCCGCATTCCAGTCCCACATGACTAATGGATTTTCATCTCTCTTTTGCATCGAATTAGCCTTTCATATACTTCCTCTGTTTTTTTTTTTTTCCTTCGGCTTGCGATGTCGGCAGGTACACCTTGTCGGTGTTAGTTTGCTACCTATTCCTATGAGGACAAGGCTATCACTGAACTTTTAATAGTACGAGTAATTCACTCTTTTTCCTACCTTCCTGTTCATGACGAAGCCTACTCTCGTTTTACCATATTCTGCTACAGTTAATATTACCCTATACTCATCTGACCGGAGTCCGCCCCCGGTAGCTGAGTGGTCAGCGCAACAAAATGTTAATCCTAAGGGCCCGGCTTCGATTCCCGGCTGGGTCGGAGATTTTCTCCGCTCAGGGACTGGGTGTTGTGTTGTCCTAAACATTATCGTTTCATCCCCATCGACATGCAAGTCGCCGAAGTGGCGTCAAATCGAAAGACTTGCACCCGGGGAACGGTCTACCCGACGGGAGGCCCTAGTCACACGACATTATTATTATCTGACCAGAAATGCTTGTCTTCTTTTTATTACACTTGATGAATCCTTAAAACACCACAAGCTATAAGTTTATATAAATGCAGTCAGCAATTTAAAGCAGGAATCGACTTAATTTTTCAAGGAAACTCTCGACAGAATAGACGGAGTAGTCCAGGAAGAAACTATTTATTTTGGATCTGAAATCCCTTGGATTATTGCTCAGATTTTTGAATTTTTGTGGTAGCTGATTGAAAATAGATGAAGTAGCATACTGCACACCTTTCTGCACGGGAGTCAAGGAGGTGCGATCCATATGCAGATTGGATTTCTGCCCACTATTAACTGAGTGAACGCTGCTATTTCTTCGGAATAAGTTGATATTGTCAACAAGAAACGACGTTAAATATATATATAACGACAGGCCAATGTCAGAATACCCAGATTAATGAACAAGGTTCTAAAAGACTATTGCGAACTTACATCACTTATTGCCTGAACCACCCATTTCTGAGCCGAAAATGCCCTTTGATATGGTGAAGAGTTACCCCAGAATATCATACCATACGTCTTATGTGAACAAAAATAATCGAAGTAGACGTTTTTGGCGTCGAACTATCACTTACTTCAGATACTGTTGTAATAGTAACGTCTTTGAACAAGATCCTGAACATGGACTATCCACGACAGTTTATTATCTATCTGAACACCTAAAAACTTGAACTGTTCAGTCTCACTAATGCTCATTCTGTGTTGATAACGTCAGTTTTTGTTGAATTGTGTGTTAGAAATCAGCAGTTTATTTTTTACAAGCTATGAACTTATGTCTTTAACTGCACTATTTCAAACACTGCCAACGTTACACATGACATCTTTTACTAATAAGCCAGTGTCATATGCAAACAGAAATATTTCAGTATCACTAATTCACCAAAACTACTAGAAGGCATTTATATAAATTCAGAACAGGAGTGGCCCCAGCACTGTTCCTTTGGTCACCCCCCACTTAACTGTGCCCCACTCGGATTCTACACTACTGGCCATTAAAATTGCTACACCAAGAAGGAATGAAAATGATACATGGGTATTCACTGGACAAACATATTATACTAGAACTGACATGTGACTACGTTTTCACGCAGTTTGGGTGCATAGATCCTGAGAAATCAGTACCCATAAAAACCACCTCTGGCCGTAATAACGGCCCTGATACTCCTGGGCATTGAGACAAACAGAACTTGGATGGCTTGTACAGGTACAACTGCCCATGCAGCTTCAACACGATACCACAGTTCATCACGAGTAATGACTGGCGTATTGTGACGAGCCAGTTGCTCGGCCACCATTGACCGCACTTTTCAGTTGGTGAGAGATCTGGACAATGTGCTCGCCAGGGCAGTAGTCGAACATTTCCTGTATCCAGAAAGGCCCATACAGGACCGGCACTATGCGGCCGTGCATTATCCTGCTGAAATGTAGGGTTTCGCAGGGATCAAAGGAACGGTAGAGCCACGGCTCGTAACACATCTGAAATGTAACGTCCACTGTTCAAAGTGCCGTCAATGCGAACAAGAGGTGACCGAGACGTGTACCCAATGGCACCCCATAAAATCACGCAGGGTGTTACGCCAGTATGACGGTGACAGATACACGCTTCCAATGTGCGTTCACCGCGATGTCGCCAAACACGGATCATGATGCTGTAAAGAGAACCTGGATTCATCAGAAAAAATGACGTTTTGCCATTCGTGTACCCAGGTTCGTCGTTGAGTACATCATCGAAGGCGCACCTGTCTGTGATGCAGCGTCAAGGGTAACCGCAGCCATGGTCTCCGAGCTGATAGTCCATGCTGCTCCAAACGTCGTCTAACTGTTCGTGCAGATGGTTGTTGTCTTGCAAACGTCCCCATCTGTTGACTCAGGGATCGAGACGTGGCTGCACGATCCGTTACAATCATGCAGATAAGATGCCTGTCATCTCGACTGCTACTGATACGAACCCATCGATTCCATATTCTGCTAAAAGTCATTGGATCTCGACCAACGCGAGCAATAGTGTCGCGATACGATAAACCGGAATCGCGATAGGCTACAATCCGACCTTTGATAAAGTCGGAAACGTGATGGTACGCATTTCTCCTACTTACACGAGGCATTACAACAACGTTTCATCAGGCAACGCCGGTCAACTGCTGTTTGTGTATAAGAAATCGGTTAGGAACTTTCCTCATGCCAGCACGTTGTAGGTGTCGTCACCAGCGCCAACCTAGTGTGAATGCACTGAAAAGTTAATCAATTGCGTAACACGGCATCTTCTGCCTGTCGGTTAAATTTCGCGTCTGTAGCACATCTTTGTGGGCTAGCAATTTTAATGGCCGGCAGTGTATACATAGCCATACTCAATTCTCTGAGAATAACCTTTTGTTGTCTGTTCTTAAAGTAGGGTGTGAACCAATTCTGTTATACTCTGGTATTCTGTATTGGTCCCACTTCTTGAGCAATATTTTGTGATTAACAGAATCAGTCGTTTTAGTTAAATAAAAAAAAGAGGCCTAACGTTCGAAACCTTTTGTTTAATCAATCCAGTAGCGCACAGAGAAAAGAGAATATAGTATTTTCAGTTTCTAAACCACTATTAAAACCAAACTGTACATTTGACAGCAAATTAAATGAAGTAAAATGATCAATTATTCTTACATACAAAGTCTTTCCAATAACTTAAGCAAACACTGATGATATAGAAATAGGCTTGAAATTGTCTACATTATCCCTATCCCCGTTCTATAGAGCGGCTTTACCACAGAGGACGTTAATCGTTCAGGAAACCGACCATACCTAAAGGAAAAATTACAGAGATGGCTGCGTACAGGGTTAACATGTGCAGCACATAACGTCAGCGTTCTGCTAGATACTCCATCATATCCATATGAGTCCTTAGTCTTTAGTGATTTAATTATTGACTCAATCTCTCCCTTGAGTATCATCGCGGAATATTTCAGGTATTAGTCTCGGAAAGCCATTTTGCCATTAGAGTTGCGTAAGTCCCTGTGCAAACGAAGTTTTTATTTGATTCATCAGGTATGTTCAGAAAGCGATTGTTGAATACTTAACATATATCTGACTTTATATCTTGACCTTGTACTTCTGACTAGATACTTCCTTCACAACTGATCCTATGGTTTCAGTTTTATCCTGCGAATTAACTATTCTATTTGATTAGCACATCCTCTCTCCTTTCTAATTACATTTTAAGCACCTTACAGAACGGTCTGTAATCGGCCACTGTAGCTCGACTGTGACTAATCCTGCGGTTTTAATTCCCACTTTGTTCTACACGATATTCTGATCCAACTAGTCAGCCACCCAAGCTGCCTTTTACTGCTAGTACCGTGTTTTGAACGTACTAATGAAAAGCAGATTTCAAAGAGCATGAGAAATGTGTTAAGGAAAGCATTATACTCTTCATCTGCCTTATCAGCGCTATAAACATCCTCCAACTCTTGTTTCTTAACGAGTTTTAAAGAAACAGTATTTCTGTTGGATGAGCTTTTCTACATAGATTCTAACTATATATAAATTTTTTGAGTGCAATTATCCTTTATTGTTAAAATTTATGATCTGAAAGCCAATCACCCTTCTACTAACAGAATGCTCATCTAATAATGAAGAATGGATAAAAATATTGTCTTTAGTTGTGCTACTGTTCGCCGGCAACCTGATTGGAAAAAATAGTCCGCATCAAATCATCGGAATTTGGGACATATTCCAGCATTCTTTTTCTTGCACAGTCACATACAAAAGTAATATCGAAGTCACCACATACTGCTACCAATTGGTACTCCCTGTAAAGTGAACCACGACCCCTCTCTAGCGTGAACCGAAATTCTCTCATGGCAGAGTCCGCTTCCCCCGCACTATATTCAAATACCGATTCGGTGCAGTGCCTCGACACGTCGACAGACTCAAAAGGACTTCTGTTCTTTACGTACATGGCCGCTCCCCCATTCCGCAAAGAACTTGTTGAAAAAGAGCCATTTAATCTGTATTCGGGTAAGGGAAGCATCTGAACTTTCACATTGTTTAAGCAGTGCTCTGATATACCAATAATGTCAGAGTCAAAATCTATAAGCTTTTCACTAACTTAGTCTCTATTACCTCTTATGTTTTGATAAAATGTGGTAATTTCCTCACTACTTGAATATCTGGTCTTCTTTGAAGGTACTTTCATTCCTAGAGAGATTTCCTTTAAGCAGGAATACCTATCGCCTGACTTTAGTCTGAAAACCGTGCAGCTCTAACATAACCACTATAGGAATTTTCACGTGAGTGCTCCCACCACCACCCACTACGCTGTTACCCGTAAGCATTGCCAGTCGCTTTTGAGGTGCAGACGATACCCAGTAAAACTCGGTCTATTCATGCGATGTGAGCCATGCCCTATGTAGTCAGTATCATCTCAAGCCCCTCGTTAACACGCCTTAAAGCAGCGTTAAGATGAGGCCAACCATGAAGCTGAAGCAGTTGCACTAAGTGCACATTAGCGCCGCCAATTTGAGTAGCTAGCTTTTCCAGGTCACCACCTACACCATACTCCCCGTCACTATCAAGACTATTCCGAGCTCCAAACACAGTCACTACCTGATCCTCTTTAGTAAATTTCCTGCATAACTCCCCTAAGTTAACGATCACCGGGACCAATCCTGCACTAGGTTTCGCAATGTTGGTGAATTGGTACACACTACCCAACACTTCTTGCAACTGTTGGCCCACACCTCTACCTAACAACAGAACCAACAGAACCTTCTTTTTTATGTTTGAAACTGCAACTGGCTTAGGCTCCCTAGCTGCTGACGTCTGCTGCATTATTTCCTACGCCTACAGCTGTAGAGGGCTCGTCTCCACTAAACTTTGACAGTTGGTCAAATCTATTGGTGATACAAAAAGTACAACTGTCTAAATTTCTCCTCCTCCTAGTTGGCTTCTTACCAACTCCCAGTTACCATTCTCCTGCGCCCGTCTCTCTCCCTATCCAGTATAGTTCCTATTTTGCGTTTTGTAACTGCATTTGAAGGGCACAGGTCTTACGCTCCTGCTGCTATATTACCTTATTTCTGCTACAAATTCTGCAATTCGAGGAAAGGATCTCGCTGAATGCCCGATGGCTTACCCACTGCGTTCCCCTCGATGAAAACGCTTTGAACAAATCTCACACCGTAGCGCGCTACTCACAAACCTACGAAGAAAAAGCCCACACTCCTCACTCATGGTAAAATGTAAACAATGACTGAAAAAACTAAAAGTCTACGTTGCCTAAGTTCAGTTGCTACAGTAGAACGATTTAAAGTACTGACAATAGTGACATCAAATTTCGCTCTCTACTAAAAAAGCAACAATTTCTGGTATGCTACTAAACCACAAATAATCCCAATATCACAAGGCTTCACACAATTTTTTGTCTAAAACCAAAAATTAAAGCGTACGCTGGAACACACAATGAAACGAAACACAGTGAGTGAATGTTTTTACTGAACTATTTCACTAGAAACAGCGGCTGGAAACTACAGTACTAAATTTAATAAATGACTATAACAAATTCATGAAACACACTGAGGGATATCAAATTTCGCTCTCTACTAAAAAAGCAACAATTTCTGGTATGCTACTAAACCACAAATAATCCCAATATCACAAGGCTTCACACAATTTTTTGTCTAAAACCAAAAATTTAAGCGTACGCTGGAACACACAATGAAACGAAACACAGTGAGTGAATGTTTTTACTGAACTATTTCACTAGAAACAGCGACTGGAAACTACAGTACTAAATTTAATAAATGACTATAACAACCAAACAACTTCATGAAACACTCTGAGCGAAAGTTTTCGAAAGTTTATTAAACTTTAATTTCACCAGAAACAGCACGAGACACCAATGAAAACTACTAAATTTAATAACCGAATACAGTGCACATCAACTTCGTCAGTACTTACGGAGTGAAGGTTTGGATATCGCAAACTGCATCCAGTTTTGGCAAATGGAACAAATCTGTTGGTTCTTATTACATTGTACGTGATCTATGGTGTGTCTTAAAGTGGTTTCATAGACCGTTCCTCAGAAAACCTGAAATATATAATGTTTGGGTACAAGAACCAAGCCACGGATTCCAAGGAGGCTGTGCAGAACAAATGTCTGAAGTCTTTGCGATATATTCCTAAGATCACGATCTCTAATAACCTTAAAAATTTTCTTGATATTATAATCTGTTTCCGAAATACATTGCTTTAAATTCACCCTATTTGTACACGTAAATTACAGATGTAAAATCCAGTGTTTGGCTAAAATGTAATTTATATAGTGACGCAGCACGGTGAAATATGCTGTAAAGTGTCTCCGTTATCATCAGAAGAGTTCTGAGAGCCTCGTGTTGTAGTACTGAAGCACATTCAAAAATTTTGTGCACAAAAAGTCCCGTGCGAGTTGTATAATTATGTAGTTCTGAATTGTTACTGTTTCACCTATGTAAACTATCAAAGTTTTACTGACCCATAAAGTTCTTTTCATACAAGTGACATGCCCTACTGTAGCGGAGAAAGAAGGGATCAAATGGAAAAATGCTATCTGAGCACAAGAAAATCGAATATGCTGCTATTTATTTATTACGACTCTGACTGAAAAGTTGTGTACCAGCTGCCTGATTCTACTTTCCTCAGGACCTTTAAAAATTTTTCCAAAATTTTTTGTGTAAGAACGTATTTGCGTTCTTTACGCTGAGAGAGAAGGAGGCAGTGACAATGGGAAAGAGACGGGAAAGTAATAAATAACTACTGGAAAGTACGAGACAGTGGTAGTGGTCTAGAGAGAGCGAGGAGACAATGGCAGTGCGACAGAACGTGAGGGACACGGTGGTAGTGGAACGTCGTTCACAGTGACAGAACAGTGGAAAGGAAAGAGTGATGGAGAGAGTACCAGTGGGATAGGAGTTAAGAGAAGGAAAAAGTGGAACTGGTTGAGAGCCAGTAACAGTGATAGACAGAGTCCATGACAGTGACGACGAGCAAGAGGTAGATAATGAAAGTGACAAGGGACAGCAGCAGTAGGTTGAAATGTGAGAGGTAGCAGGAGAAAGAGCAAGAGGAAAACACCCTGACAGTGAGACGAAACAGTGTTGGTAGCACAGTACGAAGGGGGCTGTGGCTGTGAGACAGGAGACAGTGAGAGACAAAAAGAGATAATGAAATGAGTTGGGCAGAATGAGTGAGTGGAAATGAGCAAATGGAACTAAATGGGTACGAGGTTATACCGCTGGACAAGCAGGTGCGAGCGACTTACAGTTAGTGTAGTTTGCAGGAGTGAGAGGTGAGTTGCATGTTAAAACGAGCATGGATATGTTCACATGCCCAAATTTATGGGAAAACTTTTAAAGGGATGTAGAACGAGGCAGCTGGTACCCCACTTTTCAGAGTCATTTAATAAATGAACAGGAGCAAGTCATTTAATAAATGAACAGGAGCATATTCACCTTTTCTGTGCCCTGCTGTCTATTGCATGAAGTTTCCATCACAGTTTTAGCTAGAAACCTATTCAGATGGACTTGTATTCACTGACAACAACAGTTCTTTTCGGGTTTGAAACAGAGTACATGTATTATTGACAGTGCGTAACACTGGTCTGCGATTCCTTTCACTTGAGCTCTTTCTACGACCACTGCACTCACCCCGTGTATAAGGTTGACGTATTATGCCATTATTTGTAGACAAGTTAGGCAGTACGTGTTGAAAACTGAAGAAATTAGGTAACGTCCTTTAGAACGCACTCTTCAGGGCAAGTAAACACTGCTTTATGCCATTCTGTCACGTCGACGTATATCTTACAACACTGCTTCCTTATTACCAACTCGTACATACAGACAACTTCACTGCTGTGACGTATCAACAATGAAGGCTCACATGATAGACTGGTGCCACTTTAACGCCATTTCCATCACCCATAAGCAGCAAGTGAACTCTTTTAATAGGTCGAGTAATTTTCTAGCAGAAAACGTACTTATGCGCATATATATGGTGTTAGGGTTATAGATACAGATATTGTGATCTCTAGTGTCTTAATACGTACCCTCTTCACTGTCTTAGTATTTTCATCCCTCTAACACTTCACGTAATTTACCACGTGATGTCTGCTGCATGGTCGTCAGTGTACCAGGAAGTTGATTGCACCTGTCAGGATACCTTTAATGTGGTTATGTATCCATACTTCCAGAAATGACCTACTGCCCAGGGGAAAATAAACATTGATGGCAAACTTGTCGCATGTGTACTTGACTCTACTGATCTACCTAAAAAATACTACCTACAATAGCTATAAATATTAGTCTGAAAATAAAGTAAATGTAGAAGTAATGTTGTGCAGTATACTGTACTCAGTCATGAATAAAAATGTCAGCGCTTTCACCCCTAACAACCTTTGCGTTTAGGTAGCAGTCAAGTCCACCACAGTAGTGATGATTTATATGCTGCAGTGACTCTCTAAACAGCAAGATAGCTATCTGTTTGCAAATCCATCTTCTCTAATGTAGTAGTGTTACAACGAGAAAGGCTGTCGTATATTACCACGTTTTAAAACTGTACTGGAACGTTAACAAATGACTACTGTTCTAAGAAACCATTTGTTTTAACTGCAAAAGAAGTAAAGACGAACTCAGCCAACAAATGTTTGGAGGTTGGTGACGTAAGTTTTCTGAGTATTTCAGTGTAAGGAACCCGTGCTTTCTGTTAACTTATTACCCTGCCATTGCACTTCTTTTCATTTATCTTTTATGTATATTTCACTGAAAACATTGCGCAACTATTGGCCACATGTGCTCTATGTTTTACTTAGAAACAAAAGTTTTTCTTCACTGACGGTGCTTTTTATTGATAACAGAAGCGCCCATTTTACTCTATGCTCTCAAGTTCGCATTCAGTGCCGCTCGGATATACCGTGAGTTTTGATTTGCGGCAGAGTTAACCGCACGTTAACAGCGGGACATCGCAGTATCGATTCCTTTAGTGATGAAAAGTTGGCGATTGTGAACCTTGAGTATAGATTCACTGAATGCAGTTAAAGAATGCAATGCTAGACCGTTTATTGCAGGGCCAGGAACCACATCACAGAACTTTCGTATCTTCAACTTTTGCAAGTCTTCATCAGTAGGAATACACCAGTCCATACTGCGTGTTAGTGAACCATTTGACTCGCATTACTGTTAACACCATTTCGAGCATCATTCGTTAGCGTGCCAAATGTTTCCCCAGTCTAATTTATTTCTTACTTTTGAACAAATGGTTTCATAAGACGTTTGACACTTTTCAATTTTTCTTTGCTTTTACTTTCAAGGATTTTCAGAAAGCATGATCCTCTTCACAGACCTTTGTCTCCTTAGCACCTTCTCTTGTCGAATCTAGTACCTGATTCGAAGGAAACTACTTCGGAAGTTAAATATGCCATCAATGTAACTTTTTACTCGCATCAAAAAAAGTTTAGCATCATCTCGGTCCAGAGAGTTCCGGAATCTGTACACAAAATTGGAATATAAATCAACATAAACATCATTTCCGCTCTTTTGTCTTGGTATACTATCCAGAAGTCCATCAAGGCACTGTTGGTGTAGATTGTCCCACTCCTCAACGTCGATTCAGCGTAGATCCCTCAGAGTGGTTTGAGGGTCACGTTGTCCATAAACAGCCTTTTTCAATCTATCCCAGATATTTTCGGTAAGGTTGATGTCTAGAGAAAATGCTGGCCTCTCTAGTCAAGCGATTTAGTTATCCTGAAGGAAGTCATTCTCAAGATTTGCTGGATGGGTCGCGAATTGTCATCCATGAAGACGAATTCCTTGGTAATATGCTGCCGGTCGGCACTATCGGTTGGAGGATGGCATTCAAGTATAGTACAGCCGTTACGGCGCCTTCCATCACCACCAGCGGCGTACGTCGGCCCCATATAATGCCACCCCAAAACAGCAGGGAAACTCCACCTTGCTGCACTAGCTGGACAATGTATCTAAGGCGTTCAGTCTGACCGGGCTGCCTCCAAACCCGTCTCCTACGATTGTCTGGTTGATGGCATATGCGGCACCCATTGCGGAAGAGTACGTAATGCCAATCCTGAGAGGTCCAATCACCATGTTGCTGGGTCCATGTGTAGGGCGCTGCATGGTGTCGTGGTTGCAAAGATCGACTTCCCGTGGACGTAGGGAGTGACGTTGCGCATCATGCAGCCTATTGCGCACAGTTACGGTCGTAACACGATGTCTGTGGCTGCACCAAAAGCATTATTCAACATGGTGGCGTTGCTGTCAGGGTTCCTCCGACCCATAATCCCTAAGTAGTGGTCATTCACTGCAGTAGTACTCCTTGGGCGGCCTGAGCGACGCATATCATCGACGGTTCCTGTCTCTCGGTATCTCCTCCATGTTCGAACAACATCGCTTTGGTTCACTAATAGACGCCTCGACACTTCCCTTATTGAGTGCTTTTCCTGGCACAAAGTACCGATGCGAACGCGATCGAACCGCGGCATTGACCGTCTATGCTTGGTTGAACTACAGACACCGAGCCGTGTACGTCTTTCCTGGTGGAATGACTGAAACTGATCGGCTGTCGGCCCTCCGTTCAATAGGCGTTGCTCACGCATGGTTGTTTATATCTTTAGGCGGGTTTAGTGACATCTCTGAACACTCAAAGGTGCTGTACCTGTGATACAATATCCGCAGTCAATGCCTATCTTCAAGAGTTCTGGGAACCTGGCTGGGTGTTGTGTGCTGTCCTTAGGTTAGTTCGGTTTAAGTAGTTCTAAGTTCTAGGGGACTGATGACCACAGTAGTTAAGTCCCATAGTGCTCAGAGCCATTTGAACAATTTGAACCTTAATTTCAGTTTCCTGTTAAGTAAATATTTTTTTTTCTTTTTTGCAAGACTAGACCCCCCACTGGTCACAATAACTCACTGCGTATTTTATTGGGAGTTTTGTTGCCGTTTCGCTCCAACATTTGAGCAACAGAACCTTAGACAGGATCGATTTATAGTGCGAGCAGGCCTGTACTTGGAGAGGAAGGTGGGCATCACTGTTTTAAGCAACGAGCACACTAAGAGAACAGTACAGGTTTGTTTAATGTCAATGCGAACAGTGCATACCGTATCTATTTTCATAGTTTTGCAGATATTTTCAGTGCTATCGGTGCCATACGGATAAGATAAATGGAGATAATAAATCAAATCAGTTGCAGTTACTGTGTTACGGTCCGCAGCTCGTGGTCGTGCGGTAGCGTTCTCGCTTCCCGCGCCCGAGTTCCCGGGTTCGATTCCCGGCGGGGTCAGGGATTTTCTCTGCCTCGTGATGACTGGGTGTTGTGTGTTGTCCTTAGGTTAGTTAGGTTTAAGTAGTTCTAAGTTCTAGGGGACTGATGACCATAGATGTTAAGTCCCATAGTGCTCAGAGCCGTTTTGAACTGTGTGGCGAGCCAACGGAAACAATAACACCCTCAAATTGGTTCAAATAACTCTGAGCACTATGGGACTTAACATCTGAGGTCATCAGTCCCCTAGGACTTAGAACTACCTAAACCTAACTGACCAAAGGATATCACGGACATCCATGCCCGAGGCAGGATTCGAACCTGCGACTTTAGCTGTTGCACGGTTTCGGACTGAAGCGCCTAGAACCGCTCGGCCACCGCGGCCGGCCTCTTAAATTAATCTTGTCGTGTATACATAGTTCCGGTTCCCCTGCATAGGAGAAAATAGCTACCTGCTCGATAACCTGTTTTCCTTACTGACACGGAGCTACAGTTACAAATCACGTGTATTTTTCCATTTCGTGTATGTGTTCCGTCGCTATGATCATCGATAGCCAGTATTTGAAATACCAGTTTGGTTCACATTCACTTAAAGTGAAAAACACGGAGAGATAAATCGAAGTATGAGCGTCGCACTTACCTATATGTATAAAGAGACTTTGTTTTGATATCAATCTGTGGCAAAAAAAATAATCTTGTAGCTGATTTGTGGTTGAATGATGACCAAACTATAGAACAAAAGAGAGCAGGGCTGTAATATCGCAGTTGTCGTTAAAAAACAATGACGAAGCGCACCCACCACAATTTGTGTATCGCAACAGGATCGTTACCTACGTGGCACCCCACCCCAGTAACCCGTAAGCGATGTGTTTTCCGCACCGTGGTGAGTTAGCGCTGGACCGCTCACCTAGCCACTCTGATTCCATTAGCAAGCAAGCAGTACCTGCAGCGATTACAAAACTCGATTTACATTCAGGACCGAGCCATAATGGCGGCGGTGGCGTCGCGTTCACTGAAGGCGCAATGACAGAAGCGGGCAGACAGGTCGAGACCGGCCAGATATGAGGGCTAAATTGTTCGTACCCGCCCCACTCTGGCAGCCACACCGCTCCAGGCGCCGGGGCTGTCCAATTATCGGAGACGGATGCATGCGGGATGCGAGCAAAGCTACCGCATTACGTGGTCCTCTGCCGCCCCACTCAAAGCCCGCGTGTTTTATGCACGACCGCGGATCATGCGAGATAACGGGAGCGCCCTCGTGTAGCGCTCTCGCTCTCTCTCTCTCTCTCTCTCTCTCTCTCTCTCTCTCTCTCTTTCACACACACACACACACACACACACACACACGTACGTACGCGTGAAAGTACACCTACACACACAGACGCGCAACGAACACATGCACGCACACGTACGCACTTTATATCCAATTACGCAACTACCAAACAAGTAATTAACCCACAGGTGATCATGCCTCGAGCAGAGATCATGTAGTAATGGAGCTGCAAGCTTTTTAGGCTTAACGGAAAAAAACAGATCTTTGTGCTTTTGGTATAGATTCATAGTGTACAAGAGAGATTAAATATATTAATATATTGCACTGATTAGTCAGCAAAATAAATGTTAATGACTACTAGCCACACTCTAACCACTGATATTCTGCATTTAAAGTATTTGTTGCTGACAAACTCTATTTCCTAGTCGATAATCTGGAGGGATAAAATGCTAATGCCGCCATTTATACAAACGTTCACAACTCCCACAGACTACTAGAAGTATTTATTCTGCAGGCGATCTGATCAAAGGAACCGCAAAAGATAATTTTAATACGTTGAGAGACACCTGAAAAAACGTTTTGTAGTTAACGTCAACACTTTGTTTACATAGAGACCTTGTGAAAGATTAAGTTTCAACTAACATTTTCAAAAAAATCTAACTGCCACTGTAACTCTGACAGTCATAGGCCTTCTCTACGTATTAAACTTTAAATCCGACACATCATTCCCAACGATGGATCGCTTCGCGAAGACATTTGTTCTAGAAGTCTGCATTCTAGAAATCAGGGAAACATTTCATCTGGAAAACCACCTTGCTGTCGTTATGGAGTTGACTGCCACGCTCTTGTTTCTTTATCAGAAAAAAAGAAGTAACTGCTGTTTGCCTTATGAGGAGAATACTGCAATACTGCAATAATTTAACAAAAAATACCCTTATCCCATTCTGCCCCGTGGATGGGGCGGAACGGGAAATATGCAAGACTTTCTATGACAAATTGTAAAAAATGCAAAATGCATTGTTTTAAGTGATTTTAAGATAAGGTACATTATGTTACAGTACAAGGTGTTTCTTTATCCCTTATTTTATAGAGATTGTTAAACATTAAGTATCCCGTTCCGCTCCGAGTTCCCCTATAAGTAGAGAAAGTTCGATCAGCCCCACTGAGCAGATAGAAGACTGTGGGTCGGTAGGTCAGTACTTGGTATTCCTAGCAAAATTCATGAGGCAGAGAGTGTTTTACGATGATGGCTAAGCCGGCCGGTGTGGCCGTGCGGTTAAAGGCGCTTCAGTCTGGAACCGCGTGACCGCTACGGTCGCAGATTCGAATCCTGCCTCAGGCATGGATATGTGTGATGTCCTTAGCTTAGTTATGATTAATTAGTTCTAAGTTCTAGACGACTGATGACCTCAGAAGTTAAGTCGCATAGTGCTCAGAGCCATTTTTGATTATGGCTATCACATACCTTTGCTGTCTGAAATTTTGAACCAGTAGAGCTGTCCTCCTCCTTCGAACCCTATCGGCTTACCCGTTGTCCCCAACGGCACGTATATTATCCGCTGGCAGCCTCTGGGCAATAGGAGACGTAACCGAGGTCACCGAAATGGACTTTGCATACTGTAACAACCGATACCTTGTGGGTGGTGGGGCTGAGACACGACCGTCCTTAAAGCCACCAACAGGTGGTTCTGGCCTTCCACAGTGAGACTTCCTGCTGTTTCTGATGTTGTAACTGTCTTGCTAAGCCAGCACTATTGCCACACACGCACTTCGTAAATCTTAGCAATCGGCCTTATGTGGGATCGAGGCTGCTATCGTTCACAAAATTGCGGAATTTTCCATCACGTAGAACCGGCCGTGAGATTCTTCACCCAGTCGCTGCCGGCTAGTAAAACTATATCTTTCACTGGATTATCCAATTTGAACTATACAGTGGCGGACAGGAAACGAATTTCCATTTCTGGGACTCTCGGTTCACTTAGGCCCTTTTGCTCATTGGTCATCGTGGGGTTTCTGCAACTACTGGCCCGAGGTGAGGGAGGAGTCTTGTGGAACTTGAGTGAGGAATTGTTTGCTTTGTATCCCGCCTAGAAGGCGGCGCGTGGGTCTGCTCCTGTAAACTGAAGAATAGGACGAATGAAGGAAGTGAGTAGGAGCAGGAAAAGGTGAAATTACTTCGGTACTTCAATTAGATTGTAACTCTTTTGTTTAACTTTGGGTACAGATGAGCACGTAAGTGCGAAGCCGTTCGTCCATCAAATCTAACAGCTACTAGTACTTGGACAAACTATCGCTGAAGGAACACAGTTTGTAACAGGTAGCCCCCTATGAAGCGGAATCGACGTTGCTAGGTGGTCTCCTCGGACTGAAACGAGTAGAATCTGCAGCGGCGCTCGTAGAGCTGGACAGCGCCGGCTAGAGGGCGCTGTCGTCGGTGTCGGTGCCGTAGTGCCAACCTACGAACTTGCACCTACGCCGTGGCATCGTAGCTATCGATACCACAGTTGGCTTGGCGGACCTGGAAACGCTGTTAGTGATGAGATATTTTTGGACTTCAGTCTTCTGCCATGTCACTCAGGGGTCTAATTTCTTCATGACATTGGGATTATTCAGTCCTGCCGGTATCGACAAGATGAGAAGTTGGAATTCCCACAGTGGACCCGTAACAACCACCAGCACACACTTTTAGCAGCTCAGACGCCTCAGCGGTCGGCGGACTACCTTCGGCTACTATTACTGCGGCAATCGTAAGACTGAAGTTTGTGATGCATGCTGTGCAGCAGAGTAGTAAAAAGAGAGATTTTACCTAAATTTACAATTCCGCGTGTCTGAGGCGCTGCAGGTTTCTTCTACAAGACAAGACAACTTACTATTTCTTGTAGATTTTCAGTCGCTGATCCGTCGTGAACAAATTGATTGCTGCTGGTAACAGTTGTAGATGTCAAGACTTCTAATGATTTTTCAGCTCTTTAATTCCAATTTCTATTCCGGTTAGGTGCTCTGTTGTTTTCATGATAATTTGATTCCCCTGCTACCACGACTGAAATTAATACTTGTACGTCCGCAACTTGTTTTCGGGCCACTACAACATTCAACCGGAAAACAGTGAAATGCTGGTCGCGACCCTGTGTGATTAATTACTCAACATCAAGCTTGTTAAATATTAAAGAAAGCGATGTCTTAGCAGCTATATTTGATTCCAGTCTAGTCACGAAGCCTTCTGCCGTTCTTACAAGGTGTGACCACGATGTTGGGATCACAGATTTGCTTCAGTCGTCGTACATCTTTAGTAGGCAATTAAAACAACGTAATGTGCAAGTAGCAGGATGCACTACTGTGGCAATTTCAAGAATATTTCAGGAGGAGTTTTACACGTCTATGATGTAACTGATATATTTGTACGTAGGGTCGGAAGTTAAAATTTTTGGTCGTCAAACGGCTAGCGTTCCAGCTCCGTAAGACGAACGTGTATGCGGTGGCGGTTCGACTCCCGCTCAGACTTAATTTTCAATCTATATTTTTCATCACCGGTCATACTATCTAATTGATATGAAATTTGGGAGTTAATATAATTTTAAAAAGACCACGTGTGTTTGCATGAATATGTAATGAATTTCATATTATTTGACTACTCATTATTTTTAATTAAATTTAATTATTAGAACAAACATATTTATAAATATCGACAAGTAAATGAAGAAACGCTTAGAGTTTTCCTAAAAATTTATGCCTGCCATGGTCTGTGAAATCCCTTATACATGAAATCCGGTACTATTTTGCATCGCAACACCTCGAGCTGCACACACAGAGGCAGGCCCCATTTCGCAATTACCTGCCTAGCGGTGAGACGCAGCTAATGTGGCAAGAACGAATAGTGTAGGTGCAAATTTTTTGAATATTGCAAAATTTACAAAAATGGGTCAAATAGCTCTAAGCACTATGGGACGTAACATCTGAGGTCCCCTAGACTTATAACTACTGACTGCTAACTAAGCTAAGGACATGAGACACATCCATGCTCGAGGCAGGATTCGAACCTGCTACCGTAGCAGCAGCACCTATATCAACGCGGCCACAGCGGCCGGCGCAGAATTTACACTTGTACTACAAAAATGTATGTGTGAGCGGGGGTCGAAGCGCCGCCTCTTACACATCCCTCTTACGAAGCTTGAACGCTAAACGCTTCACCGCCATGAACTCTAGCAGCCGGCACCTGAGTAACATAACAGACGCGTAAAATTACTCCTGCAATTTTCTCCGAATTGCCAGATTAATGCACATTACTACTTGCACATCGTGTTGTTTTTATCGCCTACTAAAAGTGTGCGAAGTTTGAAGTAAATACGTGATCTCAAAGTCGTGGCCTCCCCTTGTTAGTTTCTCACGAATAAAAATAAAATTTTGTTAGATCTAACTAAGTCATTTAGTAGTTATTGGATTACCCAACATACCCATAGTCCAAATTGTGGAACCGTAAGTCACTGATAGTTTTAAGTCCTTACTTTCATTGTTTCCTCTGCGCAACTGCCACGTGTTTCATGCGAATATTTTATCATGTCTCATGACACTGTATGATAAATTAGCAAGATTTGGTAATTTGCATACCTACACGGAGTACACCGCGAAGAAGACACCACACCACTGCAATCCCAAAATAATACTTATCACCAGCTTGCCTTAACGAACTTGTATGTTTCCCTTTATTGGCGTCGCTGAAACTACACATTTCCAGTGTTCACTTTGCTCGTGCGTCTCAGAATCATAGTAATACACCCAGCACACATCTTCATGTGATTAGCTGGAAGAAGAAGTTATCTGGATTGGCCTGACACGGATACAACGTTTACACAGCTGCCTTCGTTCGATGGACGTTTGAATGTGTGTAAGAAGTCTTGGAACCGAGTGAATGGAGGCCTTGTCATGTTCAAAAGCTCGTGCAAGGTGTTGAATACAAATCAGTGATTTTCATTTTCTCCAGTGTTGGCTTGATTGTGCATTTGCCCCACTTCTGATGTGACTGTCGGGGATACCATTTCGTTTCTTGTTTGAGCAAACCTCAAGCTGCTGCACCTCTTAGATATTTTGATTTATGATAGTGCATCTTTGTAGTACACTTTCACGAATTAAACATGGGTTATTGCAGCGCTGTTTCCTTCAAATTGTCACTGAATGAAAACGAAATATAGTTGCAGGGTCTCTTCAATGAAATGATCTAAGGAGTACAGAGCGTGGACTGAGAGTAAACCGAAGAATGACAGAAGTTATAAGGGATAGCAGAAACGAGGGTAGCAGTAACATTAACATCAAAAGTAGAGACCCCGAAGCAGAGGCAATTCTGCCACCTTGCGAGCAAAATAACACTTATCAGGTGGAGAAATAAGGGCACGAAAGCTAGATTAGCACAGGCGACGACGGCACTCCTGCCAAAAAGGGATCTACTATTATGAAGAAATTAGAGGTAGAAATTTATGAGAACGCTTGTCTGGAGCACAGGATTGTATGTTAGTGAAGCACGGACTGTGAGACAACAGGAAAAAAAGAGAATCGCAGCGCTTGAGATATGAAGCTGTGACGGAGATTTTCTCTGCCACAAACTAACACAGCGTAAATTCAGTGATAAACAATAAGTGCAATTATGATTATACGTAACTTGTATATTACTAATTTCATATTTGTGAATATAACGTTGTTGTTGTGGTCTTCAGTCCAAACACTGGTTTGATGCCCCTCTCCATGCTACTCTGTGCTGTTCGAGCCTCCTCATCTCCGAGTAGCTTCTGCAACCTACATCCTTCTGAATCTGCTTGGTGTATTCATCTCTTAGTCTCCCTCTACGATTTTTACCTTCCACTCTGCCCTCCAATACTAAATTTGTGATCCCTTGATGCCTCATAACGTGACCTACCAACCGATCCCTCCTTCTAGTGAGGTTGTGCCACAAATTCCTCTACTCTCCAGTTCTATTTAGTACCTCCTCATTAGTTACATGATCTACCCATCTAATCTTCAGCGTTCCTCTGTAGCACCAAATTTCAAAAAGCTTCTATTCTTCCTAAAAATGTTTATCGTCCGTACATGGCTCTACTACAAACAAATACTTTCAGAAAAGACTTATTGAAACTTAAACCTATACTCGATGTTAACAAATTTCTCTTCCCCAGAAACGTTTTCCTAGCCACCGCCAGTCAACATTTTATATCCCCTATACTTCGACCATCATCAGTTAGTTTGTTGCCCAAATAGCAAGACTCATTTATTACTTTAAGTGTCTCATTTACTAATTCATCTCTCAGAATTACTTGATTTAATTTGACTATAGTCCATTATCCTCGTTTTGCTTTTGTCGGTATTCATCTTATATACCCCTTTCAAGACACTATTCATTCCGTTCAACTGGTCTTCCAAGTCCTTTGCTGTATCCGACAGAATTACAATGTCATCGGTGAACCTCAAGGTTTTTATTTCTTCTCCTTGGATTTTAATTCCTACTGCAAATTTTTCTTTTGTTTCCTTTACTACTTGTTCAATATACTGATTGAAGAACAGCGTGGATAAACTACAACCCTATCTCATTACCTTCTCAAGCACTGGTTTCTTGCTTCAAATGGTTCAAATGGCTCTGAGCAGTATGGGACTTAACATCTGAGGTCATCAGTCTCCTAGAACTTAGACCTACTTAAGCCTAACTAAGCTAAGGACATCACACATATCCATGCTCGAGACAGGATTCGAACCTGCGACCGTAGCGGTCGCGTGTTTCCAGACTGAAGAGCCTAGAACCGCTCGGCCACTTCAGCCGGCCCCTTTCTTGCCTCTCGACTCTTGTAGCTGCCACCTGGTTTCTGTACAAATAGTAAAGAGCCTTTCACTCCCTTTATTTTACCCCTGTCACTTTCAGAATTCGAAAGAGAGTATTCCAGTCAACATTGTCAAAAGCATTCTCTAAGTCTACAAAAACTATAAGTGTAGGTTTGCCTTTCCTTAACCTATCTTCTAAGACAAGTCGTTGGGTTAGTATTACCTTGCGTGTTTCTACGGAATCCAAAATGATCTTCCCCGAAGTAAAGATTAAATCTCCTACATTGAATTCGTCGTTTTACCAACGAATTCTTAGTTTGTTAAGCTGGGGCGATAAATCAAAGCGGGTTAGTTGAAGCAGGAACGTAGGTGAGCAAAGTTGGACAGAACCAGCATGTCGTTCCAGTAGTGCATAAAAAGTGACAGTCTTGTCGGAAAGAAGCAGTTTAATTTGTAGTTACGGAAGTAGTAACGTGGAGAAGAGAATTTTAGAGACAGTTGGACCAGTTTGAACTGCAGAGACGGGCGAAACAGAGAAGTACCCAGAAAATTATAGCAGCATTGTCGCAGTAAAATACGAAACTTTGCAGACAAGATTCGTAGAACTTAATATTCAGCGAAGATCGACGCAGAAAAACAGATGATTATCTAGATTAGGAATCAAGATATCCAAAATCGAAAAAAAGGCGAGTCATTATCACAAAACGCTGTGCACCGTGCACTAGCAGTGACTGTAGATGAAATAGAAAAAGGCTTCATTTTCACTAGAATTACAGCGTCGGCGTGTACTGAGTTACAAAAATGACTGAACTGTGAACAGAGTAACTATTATTAAATTACTCAGTGTGATAAACACAGCAAGTACTAAATTGCTGTAATGACGCACTGACCAAATATATCCCTGCGTTTTCGTATATTGTTGTGTTCAAAACTGTGTCAATGTTTCCACCCACCACATTCCATTCCCATTTCCCATGAAAAACAGTTCTGAAAGAATTTTTCAACGAAGTTTGTCAGTCAAGAAGGAGCACTCTGGCAGCAATCAGAGATAGAGACGTTTTGTAATTACTTTAATCATTTATGAGGTTAGTAATTGCTATCTTTGCATCTTCCCGCCAAATCGGGAACATCTACTGGTTTAGGAGCGCCAGAGATTAGGAGTTTCAGCCGCAGGTGAGGAAGCTATTACATTTCTGTGGTAGCAGCCGTTATGTTTGTTGGAGTTTACTGGCGCTCAACGCGGAGCTTGCAGCGACAAAATGTTCGTCGCATCTGTGACTGTTCTCCTCGGAATTGAACGTTACGTATGGATATTAACTAGAGGTAGACAACAGTAAAAGATATTTAGAGGGAGATATTCTGAATAATAGTAATAAAACCCGAGTACTAACAAAACTGTAATGTACCGCATACGGGTAGTCCACAGTGAGCGTTGAATATGCAAAGAAGGCAGCATTCAGTTGCAGAATCTGCAGTTTACTGCAGACCTAGATTTAGACTGTAACTATTCATCATTGGTGCTTTACCATAAGAGTCGTGTAGGAATAACCGTATCAGATTACATACGTGTGACAATAGATGCCAGCATTTACATGGCAGAAACAAATCTTGTGTATTAATTTCTGGTAATGCACCGATGATGACTACGTTACAGTCGAAATCCGCAATAAATTATGGATTCTGTGACTGACTCTTGTCCTTCATTCCATATGAAAACTTAATATATCATTTGCTACATTCAAACACTCATTCACAGTTAAGCACTCGGCAGTAATACTTAATTCAAATAAGGGAACATTCCTCAGCGCTCCATGTCAGAACAATCCCTAATTCAGCTCTGTACGAAAAGGAAAAAAAAAAAAAACCACAAACACACACACACACACACACACACACACACACACACACACAACTTCGTTTTATTCTGAAATTTGTTCGACCATGGAATCGTGTCAGTATGTTAACGAAAACACAGCGTATATATACGTCTCCACACGCAGCAGTAGTAATCTTCCGATAGTTATTTCATGTCACAATTTCTGTTTCACATACAGGTCATTCAACATGGTCAACATATTTATAACACTTAAACATTCTTAACTTTACATAAGAGAATCTACTCTAGTTACACTGACATACGATTATTAAGTGAAGACCAGAGAGCAATTTATCGATGTAAATAGATATATAAATATTATGTTGATTCTCTATTTTTACCTTTTTAATGTGTGTGTGACTGAACGCGCGACCACGCGCGCGCTTGTGTGTGTGTGTGTGTGTGTGTGTGCGTGTGTGTGTGTGTGTGTGTGCGTGTGTGTGTGTGTGTGTGTGTGTGTGTGTGTGTGTGTGTATGAAATTTAGTTGTTGGAATGGAAGCAACAGTAGAAGGGAGGCCAGCTGCGAGTAGATTAGTTGGAAGTATTTGCATAGTACTCAGTTACTCACAAGAAACAGTAGCCGGAGAAAACGCATAATTTTGTGTGTTCATTGACAGTGAATGATCGCCGGGTATTCAAGTGTACTTCAGCAGCATGCCACCGATATCAAGGCACTCCATCAGTATTTTTCATTTTATCAGTTTTGTTCAATCAACAGGTCGGTCCAGGTATTAATTTATTAACCGCCTCACTGCTATAGCATGATATTGAAGTTCTCGCTGGAATCGAAGAGCTTAGAAAAATATGAAAAAGACCGACAGTAAGAAGGAACAGACTGGTAAGATGAGTGTTAAGACTTCAGGGCAGTGGTCGTCAAATTGTGGCATGCCTTCGTAGTACGTTACGAGCACCCAACAGTACGGGCGCTGGAAGATGGATTCCGCCCTCACCCCCCACCCCCACCCACTCCTCCATCCTCCTAAGATGGCACAGTTCAGAACAGTTCGTGTCGACAGTTAACTGTTTCATATCGCTGCCTCTCTCAGACATCCCAAAGTTGTGACACTGTGATTGTTTGACGTAGTGGTGTGTAGTGTCGGCTACTGTGGGAGTCACCACTGACGCAAACAAGGAAGGAGAGAAGCTGCAATGGCCAGTGGCAGGAATCCAAAAGCATCTGTACAAAACATTTTCCAATTAATAGAAACTTTATTTCTAAAAAGAAAAGAAATTTAACTCCTGTTGATTCCCGTTCTTCCTGTGCCTCCTACATAGAAGTACTCTATTTTCTATTGGCACTCGCAGAACGCAGGCTAAGCATCGTCCTCCCACCACTCTATACTACTGCTCTCGAAGAATGCGACGGAACTCGGGCCGACCAGCGATGGGCGGCTGGTTACATCAGCTGAACTCTTCCTGGACGTGTGACGCTGTCCACTCTTCCCATTGGCGCGCGGGTCAGCGCTTTCTCGGTGTCGTTACACGGCGCTGAGCTGGTCGGTATGTAGTCGATGCTTTACGATTGCACAGTGTGATTTGTATGAGCGGACGAATAATTGATTAATAACAGTAATAGTATTTATATTAAATGCATTATGAGACACGATCACAGGTGTTTACTGTTTCTAATGTCGTTTTTCTGTCTCACTGCGTTGTGTTACAACTGCATTAATCCAGTTTCATATTGCTTGCTGCAGATATGTACTGCACGTGAAGATGACCACCTCTGTAGCGCGCATTCACCAATCCGAGTTACTTTTGCATCAAAATTTATGCTGCAATAGCTGATCACTACAAGTCGCGCAGGCTGATGTCACTACTGCAGGACACATCCTCTAACCCCACAGTGGTTGCGCTACTTATCCCTCTGCAGCTGACGTAAGCGGATAACTATACTTTGCTCACGACTACATTCACTAGCATGCGTTAAAGTTAAGCACATCTTAAAATATCACTCTCTCTGCAAGTATTTTTGCGTCTTACCCAGCCGGATATCTACACTCTTAAGTAGCTCTTGCCGTTAGTTGACGTTTTTGGATTCAGCTGTTAGTTTCTAGATCCGTAATAGTCTAAAATACGGCCGCGAACGGCGTGTCGCAAGAATATTTGATTCGGGCCGCATGTGAAAACTCTTAAAGCATCTTAAATAAAACACACTTTATTAGCATTCTTCATCTTTGTTCTTCATGACTACTTAGTTATTTTTCAACATACTTGCCCCAGCGACGAACACACTTCTCCCACCGATAGACTAGTTTGTTGATTCCGTCACTGTAGAATGTTTATCCTTGTTGATAAAGTTACAGCCTCATCTCTTCTTTCGCCTTTTAGTCACTATTAAAGTGAAGTCCCCAAAGGTGTTCTTTAAGCTCTGGAAACAGATGAAAATCGGATGGTAAGAAGTCGGGCCTGTGTAGAGGATGACCGACGTCAGTAATCCCAGGGCATCGGATTGTTGCAGATCCCGCTGCGCTCGTGTGTGCTCTAGCATTCTCATGCTGCAAGAGAGGGTGCTCCATGTGTTGATGAACTATTAGTATTCATGCCTTCGGTTTCCTGAATGTCTCGCAGTATCTTTCAGAGTTTATGGTGTTGCCTCTAACCATGCATTCCAAACACACCATGCCCTGAATATCCAAAAACACCGTGAGCATAGCTCTACCTGCTGACGAAATGGTCTTGACCTTTCTGGCCTCGGTGATCCTTTGTAAAGGAACTCAATTGATGCTTTTTAGTTTTCTAGGTAAAAATGGTGAACCCAGATTTTGTCACCTGTCACAACGTTCTCAAGAAACCCGTCACCATCACGCTGAAAATTCAAAAGTAGTTTTTCACATACGTCCAGTCTCCTCTAAACCATTTGAGAAGTGAGACTTGGGGCATCCACCGTGAGCATAGTTTGCTGTACGGCAGTTCTGCAGTGATGATCTTACACAGTCTTGTGATTGACCAACTCGACTCCGATAAGTCTCGATATAATCATAATGGTACACTACTTCTATGGATTTCAATTGCAGCCACGTTTTCTGCGGTTTGAAATACGGTTACAACACCTTGTACTGTCCTTTAAACCGTGCTGTGAATGCGTAAATTTAGCAGCGTCGAACATAAATATTTGAAATATGTCTACAACTCTAAATTTTCATTCAATTAGTACATTACTCGGCCACAATATGACTTCAGCATGAATATGAACTAAATTGAAGCACACAACGGTTTTCATATGTTGTCTGTAAAGAAGTGAAACTGTTAAGAATTTTTCAGTTAGGTACGTTGACTACTTTCATACAGACGTAGTTCACTCTTGAATATCACTTCACTTTTATAACATGGAGACACACAACACTGGATTCGACGAAGTTTACTGAAAAGATTTCTGAGCTTTAGCAGAGAAAGTATTGTGCTCCGACACCAGCAAAGAATGGTAGAAGTTAAAATAGATTCTCATAGCATAGGTTTTGATACACAATCAAGTTACCTTTACGTGGATTCTTTTTACAATGGCAAATGTATTTGTCTGAATTATTCGGCAATTTCCACTCGCCGCCTAAAGCTTTCACGAAATGGCGGCAGATAAACGTCACATGGGTGTATCACAGGATCGATCTGTTACGATTACATGAAAATAACTGACTTAATTAGATTTGAAAAACATTTATCGGCATTAGATAATTGTTCTCAGCATTTTCAATCTGAAATGAGATTTTAACTCTTACCAATAAAATTATATAAATATATTACCGCTAATGGCGGCGTTGCAGCTCGTCCGCAGCGAAGCAAAGATGGAGTGCAGAGGATCAAGATTACTAATATTTTTACAGACAGTATGAGATAAACTTGAATTACATTATTCTCTATTTTTCTCGAATAATTTACGATAGGTAGTTTATATAACAGTAATAATGCTACACTTATTACAGGCAGTGTGTCTTGCTGGCATCATGGCTACTTTAACAAAAAGAAAGAATGCAACAAAAAATTAATGATAATAATAATCGTTCTTATAATTAAAATATATTGTTGTTTTCAGTCTATTTTCTGTGGCTTGTGAAGATACTGTTACACCGTCTCTCCACTAGCAAAACCAAGCTGTTTCTGTGACAACAAACGTGTCTCTCACGATATCACATATTGAAAAAATAATAAAAAATGTTTCTGCCGACTGTAAAATACGCAAATGGATGCTATAACCTGTTTCTCACGCACCAACACAGTTACAATACACACTGCCCTGTTTCATGCTATAATTCGTAGCCTTCTAGAGGCAGAGGGTTACAGTTTGGCTCAGCGAAGCGGGAAGTCGACTGAGTAATGTGCGTGACGTATATTACCTAAACCAGCGTTGAGAACAGAATAAAAAATTTGGATGCATTAATTTTCAGCACGCCCTCGTAATTTATGAAGATTACCAATTTAACAAAAAATAAGATTGATACATATGCGACCCGAGGTGCCACGCCGCAATGTCCATATTCGCTCTTGAGCACAAAAATTTGACGCCCCTGCCTTAGGAATCTATTTTCATTGTTTGCAACCTGGGGCTACCCCCTGATGGGTGAAACGAAATTTTCGGAGGTATAAAAACAAAAATGTTGAATTGTGTTTCGATCAGGACGCAAATTTTTTTTTTTTCAAATACAAATGTGTCAGTATGCTGTAGGCCACATCTTACAAAATGAATGTACCAAAATGAGTGTGTCATGTATGAATCAAAATGAATGTATCATCAAATTCTTCACACAGTTCGCCCACTACACACATATTTTGTACTATGCGTTTCTGATAACAGTAAAATTGAGACATATATACCAATTTATGGTCTATTTCGGGAACTACCTAAAGCTCGGAACACGCACCTCCCTGAGATATTTAAGCACACAGACACACACACAGACCACACACACACACACACACACACACACATTATATACATGAAGTCAGTATAAATTTGAAAACTGAATAAATCACGGAATTATGTAGATAGAGAGGTACAATTTGACACAATTGCTTGGAATGACATGGGATTTTATTAGAACCAAAAAACTACAACAGTTGAAAAAATGTCCGACAGACGGCGGATCTGATCAGAATAGCAATAATTAGTAATTAGTAAGACAAAGCAAAGATGATGTTCTTTACAGGAAATGTTCAATATGTCCACCATCATTCCTCAACAATAGCTTTAGTCGAGGAATAATGTTCTGAACACTTCTGTAAAGCATGTCCGGAGTTATGGTGAGGCATTGTCGTCGGATGTTGTCTTCCAGCATCCGTAGAGATGCCGGCCGATCACGATACACTTGCGACTTCAGGTAACCCCAAAGCCAATAATCGCACGGGCTGAGGTCTGGGGACCTGGGAGGCCAAGCAAGACGAAAGAGGCGGCTGAGCACACGATCATTACCAAACGACGAGCGCAATATATCTTTCACGCGTTTAGCAATAAAGGGTGGAGCGCCATCATGCATAAACATCATAGGTTCCAGCAGGTGTTTATCAGGCAGGCTGGGGGTGATGCGATTGTGTAACATATCGGCGTACCTCTCACCCGTCACGGTAGCGGTTACAAAACCAGAATCACGCATTACCTCGAAGAAAAAAGGCCCGACAACGGCAGATGTGGTAAATCCAACCCATACCGTGACTTCCTCGTCGTGCAATGGAGTTTCCACGACAGTTCTAGCATTTTCGGTAGCCGAAATCCTGCAGTTGTGGGCGTTGACAGATCCTCGGAGCTTGAAATGAGCTTCGCCGGTCCGCAACACGTCACTCAACCAATCTTCCGCCATCTTTTGAAACGCCTACACCGCTTATGCCCTGCGCTTCACTAAATCGGCAGGTAACAGTTCATGATGCCGATGGATTTTGTACGGATACGATCGAAGGGTACGCCTAAGTGCCAACCAAACAGTTGTGTATGGAATGCTGGTGCGACGGGCGAAAGCACGAGCGCTGACTTCCCCGTGCATAGACGAACCCGCTTCAGTCTCCATTTCTTCCTGAACTGTCTCAGCAGCATTACGCCTTTTGCTCGGGCGGCCACTACGGGGTCTATCGTCTAAACAACCCGTGGCTTCGAGCTTCGAAATCATTCTCGCCGGAGCTGCATTTGTCAACGGACCTTTACCCGTTCGAATCCCCTTCCTATGGCGATAGGACCGTAACGTTGAAGTAGCACATTCCCCATTCTGATAACACAGCTTCACTAAAAGCGCCTTATGTAACGTCAACATGCTGCGACTGCTGGCGCATCTGATTCTCTCTCTCATTACAGCTCCTTTTATACACGATTGTCATGCGCAGTCAATGACGTTTTGCTGTCCAGCGCCATCTGTCGGACATTTTTTGATGAGTCGGTATATATATATATATATATATATATATATATATATATATATATATATATATATATATCTGCTATTCTGAGATGAAGAGATTGCACACGAGAGGAATTCATGATGGAGCCCATCAAACTAATCAAAAAGCCAGTGAAGAAGTGGGGGGGGGGGGGGGGGGGATGGAGGAAAGGCGCAGTACGTTTTGTTGTGTCCTGTAGCGGCGTGCTACGGTGCTATAATTCGTGGAATTCATTGTTTACAGTGGCTGCAGACAAGTAAAGAATTAATTACGTAACTTTATTTTTTTTCGAGGCGGCAATTAAAACTTGACGAGTACGCCTGGTGTGTGCGTGGGCCGGCTTTTGGGAAGCAGAGTGGTTGCGGCTGCAGCCCACAGAGCTCCGTCAGAATCCGGACGCGGCGTATTGCAGAGGTTAGTGCCGGCGGCCGGGGTCTCGACCGGCCGTAAAGGCGGCGAGCACAATGGCAGAGCCCGCCGCTCCGCCCCACCGGGAGACAATAGCGGCCGACTGCCGGCGGGGACACCGCGCGCAGCCGACACCTCCACTCGCGGGCAGCGCAGTAGAGCTGCATGGACGCTCTAGCCGCGGAAAAAGCGTGGTCCCTGTGTGCAGCGGCCTGCGTGCATCGCTTCCTATTTCACAAAAATAATGAGCACTTTTCTCTACAGACGTTGCAAAACACAATTTTAAGGGGCTACAACTAGAAATAGGACCTTAAACAAAAGAAGAAATTGGAAGAAAGAGATTAAGATGGAATGTTCATGTTAAGAGGATGCATGAGCAGAAACTCCCCAAAAGTATGCAAGAACTAAAGATGGATGGGAAAAGACCTAGAGGGCGACCAAGAACACGGTGGAAAATGGGAGTGAGAATATCTGTAGAAAGGAGAGGTGTGACCTGGCAGCAAGTGGACGAAGAAAAGTGGTGGGAGGAGCGAGCCAAATGGAAAGGACTCATCAGCACCCAGACCCGGCAGCAGCTGGAGCGGGATTCGGATATAGACAGACACTATAAATATCGACTTCCTGGAATCTTATCAAAATATTCGAACAACGAAATCTCCCAACTGTTCCATATTACTGAACAGTACATGATCTTACCGAATATTGAACAATATTAGTGATTCTATTAATGACCACTTACGAGAACTGAAAGTGTAGTTCGTCGTGGGACCACCAAGCCAGGTGGCGCAGTGGTTAGCACACTGGACTCGCATTCGAGAGACGACGGTTCAGATCCACGTCCGGCCATCCTGATTTAGGTTTTCCGTGATTTTCCAAAATTGCTTCAGGCAAATTCCGGGATAATTCCTCTAGAAGGGCATGGCCCATTTTATTCCCCATGCTCCCCTAATGCAATGGGACTGATGACTTAGCTGATTGGTCCTCTCCCCCAAACCAATCAACCAAACTTAATAACAGATTAGGATACTAACCAAAATACTAACGCGAATTCTTTACACACGAATGGAAAAACGGGTAGAAGCCGACCTCGGGGAAGATCAGTTTGGATTCCGTAGAAATGTTGGAACACGTGAGGCAATACTGACCTTATGACTTACCTTGGAAAAAAGATTAAGGAAAGGCAAACCTACGTTTCTAGCATTTGTAAACTTAGAGAAAGGTGTCAGTGGTAAAATACAGGGAGCGAAAGGCTATTTACAATCTGTACTGAAACCTGATGGCTATCATAAGATTCGAGGGGCATGAAGGGAAGCAGTGGTTGGGAAGAGTGTGAGAGAGGGTTGAAGCCTCTACCCGATGTTATTCAATCTGTATATTGAGCAAGCAGTAAAGGAAACAAAAGAAAAATTCGGAGTAGGTATTAAAATCCATGGGGAAGAAATAAAAACTTTGAGGTTCGCCGATGTCATTGTAATACCCTCAGAGACAGCAAAGGACTGGAAGAGCAGCTGAACGGAATGGACAGTGCCTTGAAAGGAGGATATAAGATGAACATCAACAAAAGCAAAACGAGAATAGTGGAATGTAGTCGAATTAAATCGGGTGATGTTGCGGGAATTAGATTAGGAAATGAGACACTTAAAGTAGTAAAGGAGTTTTGCTATTTGGGGAGCAGACTAACTGATAATGGTCGAAGTAGAGAGGATATAAAATGCAGACTGGCAATGGCAAGGAAAGAGGAAAAATTTGTTAACATCGAGTATAGATTTAAGTGTGAGGAAGTCGTTTCTGAAAGTATTTGTATGAGTGTAGCCATGTATGGAAGTGAAACCTGGACGATAATAGTTTAGACGAGAAGAGAATAGAAGCTTTCGAAATGTGGTGCTACAGAAGAATGCTGAAGATTAGATGGGTAGATCACATAACTAATGAGGAGGTATTGAATAGAATTGAAGAGAAGAGAAATTTGTGGCACAACTTGACAGAAAGAAGGGATCGGTTGGTAGGGCATATTCTGAGGCATCAAGGGATCACAAATTTACCATTGGAGGGCAGCGTGGAGGGTAAAAATCGTAGAGGGAGACCAAGAGATGAATACACCAACCAGATTCAGAAGGATGTAGGTTGCCGTATGTAATGGGAGATGAAGACGCTTGCACAGGATAGGGTAGCACTGAGAGCTGCATCAAACCAGCCTCAGGACTGAAGACCACAACAACCACAATATAGGAGAACTGAAAGGGTAGTTCGTCGTGGGACCACCAAGCGAGGTGGAGCAGTGGTTAGCACACTGGACTCGCATTCGGGAGAACGACGGTTCAGACCCACGTACGGACGTCCTGATTTAGGTGTTCCGTGATTTTCCTAAATTGCTTTAGGCAAATTATGGGATAATTCCTCTGGAAGGGCATGGCCCATTTTCTTCCGCATCCTCCCTTAATCCAATGGGCTTGATGACTTCGCTGATTGGTCCTCTCCCTCAAACCAATCAACCAAACTTAATAAGAGGTTAGGATGCTACCTGCTGATTTTATTAATGAAATGTGTCGTATGTGATACTAGGTAGTATCCAAAATTATCAGAAATTATAATTGCTCTTCTATTTCTTCCTCTTCTTCTTCTTCTTCTTCTTCTTCTTCTTCAGCACACGAGTTACCTGTTAAGGTAGTCCACCTCTTACGTGGACTTGCTATGTCTCTTCTTATACTGCATTTATAACTGAGAGCTCTTACCAGTGATCCTTCTCCACACATTCAGCCTACATGTTCCCTCCATTTTTAGTATTCCGTGCCTTCGTCCTTATAAAACGGAACCCTCGCAGGATTGCTTCGTTGCCCGTCCTCTGTCTGTTAAGAACCATTTTTATTGGGAACGAGTAGACGCATCATGTTCACACTTATGTCACTTACTGAAGTTTATGTTCCCTTGGATGTTTAAAAATTTTAAGCTTCTAAGTCAATGCAATACAATAAAATGGAAATGCTGTGTGGCTGGGGCCTACCGTCAAGGCCCGCATCTCGTGGTCGTGCGGTAGCGTTCTCGCTTCCCACGCCCGGGTTCCCGGGTTCGATTCCCGGCGGGGTCAGGGATTTTCTCTGCCTCGTGATGTCTGGGTGTTGTGTGCTGTCCTTAGGTTAGTTAGGTTTAAGTAGTTCTAAGTTCTAGGGGACTGATGACCATAGTTGTTAAGTCCCATAGTGCTCAGAGCCATTTTGAACCTACCGTCAGGTAGACCGTTAGTCTGGTTCAAGTCTTTCGAGTTGACGCCACTTCGGCGAATTGCGTGTCGGATGCAATCCAATGACGCAGCCTTTTAAGTCAAATATTTTGGTAGTGGCAAATTCACTCACCAAAAGCTATAGGGTGCTTCCCGAATCATGAAATTTGGCAAGAAGGAAGGTTACGCAGAACAAGTAAAAGGAAAAATTCTGAATTCTTAATATGTTGTTATATTACACAAAAAAAAATATTTCTTATGTCATTTGTAATCTGATTTCAGACGTAATTGCCCGCATCTCGTGGTCGTGCGGTAGCGTTCTCGCTTCCCACGCCCGGGTTCCCGGGTTCGATTCCCGGCGGGGTCAGGGATTTTCTCTGCCTCGTGATGGCTGGGTGTTGAGTGCTGTCCGTAGGTTAGTTAGGTTTAAGTAGTTCTAAGTTCTAGGGGACTGATGACCATAGATGTTAAGTCCCATAGTGCTCAGAGCCATTTGAACCATTTTTTTTCAGACGTAATTAAAACGTTCTCGGAAATCTTAGAATCCTTGGGACCGATATCTTACCAGGATATATGTCGATCACAGACAAAAACTGTCAATACTCTCGATTTCTAGAATAGAAACTGTTTATATATCTAATTGAGTTTGTGCAGGACCTTCAGTCAGAGAATCCCGCGCGCACCTGACCAATTTCTTTATGTTTTCTTTAATGTTGTTTTACGTTATGTATCCTACATTTTTCTTTATAACCTCATTTGTTTCATGATACTCTCTTGTACATCTTGCTACTCTTCTTAGAAACCTCGTTTCTTGAGCCTTTATGCCACTATTTTGATTTCTTGTTGTCACCAATGCTTCCTTGCATAAGTAAGTGTTGGTATTGCAGTGTTTTGTAAAACTTCAGCTGGGTTTATTTTCTAGCTTTATCCTGTAAGTTTTTTACAATTTCTTCAGGTATGGAATTTTATTTATTTCACTTTTGATGCATATCATTGTTGTCTTCATATGTGAGGGTCATTATAGGTATTTCAAATGTTTAAGATATTCCAACACTTCAGTATTGAAGACTACTTTTCATCTTATTGGTTGAAATGCCGTCACTTCCGTTTTATCCACAGAAACATCAACTTGAAATAGTGTTATACATCTGCATACAGGATTGCAGTTAGTATGGTGTCGCCATTTAGAAATACTTTCTTTTTTATCCATCATATCTCATTTACTGATCACTTCATTCGTGTATAAGAGGAGATCAAAAAGTTTCCTTTTTATAGTGTCGCTGCAGCGTATATAAATCCAAACGCTACCCCGATGCGAGAATATAAGCACCGACATGTAGGCAAGGGGTTAGTGTGGACTTCAAACTGAAACTTTTACCGTTCATTACATACAGGGTATTACAAGATGGTACCGACACATTTCGAGGGGTTTTAGAGGTTGTCTTGAGGAACAAATCGAAGATAGGAACCGTGCCCGGGAATGTCATCCAACGACGCTGTTGACCGACGAAGTTACAGGAGCCGGCATCTGCATCCAGGCTACCCTTTCGGCAGTAAACGTGGTAGTCACGCTCGTCAGTGGAGAAGAAGGAGTTAGCAGTCCGTAGAGAGGCCTTCTTTATCTCCTGCGAATGTGTTTCTCATTTTCCTCTGTGCATGACGGTATGGGACACAGGTTTGCATCTGCAGTTTATTTTTGTCGTCTGTACCGAGAAACATTCGAAATTTTAGGAGGCTGCTAAAGAAAACTAACTGGGGATGGAAACGTATATCCGAAACTGTCATTCACCGAGGCAACAGAGCATCGCATTCATAGGAGGCGAGAGGCCTGTCTACGCAGCGTCTAGCCCCACCTTCTAGACTGGCGATCGTGACACTCAGTAGAGATCACTGAATGACAAACAACATTGCTAGACGTTGTAATAGTAGAAGTTTTCGCCTCACAAGCATTAATATACGCTCAATAATAAAAGCCTGATGGCCTAAAGTTATCGAACAATTGTAAAGTAAAAGAAATGAACCATCGCACAGCAGCGACAGAATCTGTTATTGTTTATCTTTGCCGTTCTTGCGCGGTCCCTGTAAATTTCTATGTCCATGTAACCATTAATGATATAAAAAAAGAATTCTGTTGTTTCAACACAAATGGGGCACTGGGCGCCTCACCTTTTACTGTTTGTATTCCATGAAAGGCGGACGCGGACTTGCTGCGTTCCGCATCGGTATTTTATATTTTATGCGAAAATATTCAGTAAATAGGCTAATTGTTATTTTTACAATCAGAAAACGTGTAGTTTTTGTAACTGATTACGAACAGACAGCATCAAGATGACTTTTGACTGTTACGTATAAAGTTTTTAACCACAATGGTCATCTATTGTAATTTAATATGAAAGGTACGTAGCATAAAAAACGTGTGGTAAAGATAAGTGTGCTTATTTTAGTAAATTAACCTTGATGATTTCCATTTCCCCATTTACTTAATTGATAATTATTTTGTGTTAGTTCATCACCAGAAATTACGATCACGCTGATGGGCCGAACGCAACATGATGCAGAAGGAACATTATCGTTTTCCTGTTATTTCTGAATCAGCTTTTTTTTTAATTTGTGTAGTGTTGCATTTCTTTTAAAGTCTATAAATCTTCTGATCCCTTAGTTTTGTTCCGGGTATGACTACATCGCGACTGTAAAAATGCACAGCAATGATAATGTTTCTTCAGAACGATCTTAAATAAATCAATCTGCTACTCTTGTCCAAAATAATCCAACCAGGTATTTAATTCTCAACGTATTTTATTATAATAGTGTAATCAATCCCTGACCCTGTTGCCAAGTGGCCCAACAAAATATTCACTTTTTTGACATTTTTCAAAAAGTATAAAATTACAATTCTTTTTTTTCGTCCGCAAAGACCAACGGTACAACGTTCCGCTTATTGTGAACAATGGTACATTTACTGGCGAAGACGTAGTCCATTGTCAGGCGCAGGCACCTAACACTTCGACGCTCTGTAACATCCTTGGATTCCTATATTGTTCCTCAAGACGCCCTGTACTACTCATCGATGTTTGTTGGGATCGTTTTGTAACATCCTGTACATTAAAGGAAGCTGGCGAAATCGACATCCTTGTTTTACGCCTTTGTTCAAGTTCATAGGTTTTGTGATTATGTTTCTCATATCTGTTACGTTTCCGACCTTTGTGTATTGCCTCTTAATAGCATTTACGAGATGACATGAATAACCTCATTCAAACGTCGTATTCCGAGATGGCGCAGTAGTCAGCACACTGGCTCGCGTTTGGGAGGACGACAGTTCAAATTCACATCAGGTCATCATGATTAATGTTTTCCATAATTTCTCTAAAACTCGTAACACAAATACCTGGATGATTCGTATGAAAGGGCACGGCTGATTTTCCCCCTACCCTTCGCCAATTCGAGTTTTTCCAGTATCTCAGAATATCTCTACGACCAGATGTTAAACACAAATGTTCATGAGTACCTTTCTTCTATTCGCATTACAAAATACATTTTCAAAATCCGGAAAAAGGAAGGTGGGTTTCCGTATTGAATTATCGTTTCTAATCTATAACCATAGAATTCTGCGGGCAAGTACTTACCGCTACAATGAAATACAGAGAGCTGGTGGTTCATACATGCTTCTTGAATCAGGGTGGCGGGTGGCTCCAGACTCAATGGATTGATTATTTCTTAGAGAGGATATTTCCACTCTCGTGTTTCTGCATGTTTGCGGTTGACTGACCTGAGTGCGATGGCTGATCTGAAAGAGCAGCGTGCCTGTATAAAGATTCGCTTTAAGCTCACCGAAAGCACCAAAGTCATACAAGCTTTCGGAGACAACGCTTCAGATCAGACACAGACTCACGAGTGGTATAAACGCCTCCAAAACGTGCGAACGTCGATTGATGAAGACGATTGTTCCAGTCGGCCATCAACTGACATCCTATCCACAACAAGTTCATAAAGTGAGGGATGTTATTGTGCAAAATCGTAGACGGACCATCCACGATCTCTACAACACCTTCGGTACATGCGGATGTCTTCTGTGAGAAGAACTGAAGACGAGAAGGATTGCAGAGAAATTTGTGCCAGGACTGTTTCAAGACTATCAGGAATAACTCCGCGTGGTGGTTTGCAGTGAACTTAAACAAGGGCTCGAAACCCATCTAAACTAGTTTATGGTGGTGACCCTGAACCTAAGCGACAATCTTCGTTATGGAAGAGCCATTTTACACTCAGTCCAAAGGACACTCGACAAGAGACAGGCCAAAAATTATAGTACATTATGAATATTGCTATTATTGTTATTATTATTATGATTATTATTATTATTATCTAAAGATATTGTCGCTTAAGAATTCGTCCCTCCACGCTATTCGAAGGAGAATATTAAAGAGAACAAGACTTTGACGAAGTTCCGTACAAAAGGCTGTAGACACTACGACAATGTACGATCTGTTCACATTAATCATGAATCTATCTTTTTCATAGGTGGCCATGTCTGTTGCACGCGAACTGCCGACCAGATTTGCGTTCCGGTGATGTTATTTTGCATCGTCAGGGGCACAACTATCTGCTCTTTGTCGTATATCAGTGGATTTATCCATCTGCGGCCTATGTCGTTGATAGAATGATTACCCATCTTTCTCTGTTCCGCTTATATACTTTCTTGTAGTTGTGGAAGGAAGACAGAAAACATCGACCTCAGACGACAGTGTCCAGACAACCGACGAACTGATTGGCAGTAGTCCCAGATTTTCCAACAATGAAGACGTTCACACAGTGGTTCTCGAATGGTTCCGTGACCAAGAGGCGGATTTCTGTCGTCGAGGAAATGAACTTTCCGACCGGTGTTTACAGAGAAATAGTGACCATGTTGAGAAACAGCGTTATATACCTGTCTGAGACTGAAGTGTAATGTAGCATTCAATAAAAATTATTTCATACATATGTAGATGGTATTTGTTCTTTCGGACATGTCCGAAAGATCAGATACCATCTTCATATATATATATATATATATATATATATATATATATATATATATATATATATATATATATATATATATAGTTAAGGATCACCGGCCATTTGACCATCTTCTTCTTTGCGGATGCAAAAACAGTGCCCGAACTCTTACGGGAATCGGCGGTAAAGCCGCGAGTAATGAGTAAGATGGGCAGGGGCACTATGAATATAGTGCGGGACAAAAAGTTGCGAATGTGGGTCTCACGGGAGCGTGCCAGAGATGAGGCCCCGCAGTCGCACTATCCTCTATGTGCTCGATGGCTCCAATGGATAGAGCGTCTGCTATGTAAGCAGGAGATCCCGGTTTCGAGTCCCGATCGGGGCACACATTTTCAACTGTCGCCGTTAACTTATATCAACGCCTGTATGCAGCTAAGGGTATTCATTTCATTGTAAAAATTACTTCACTTACCATAACAGTGTGTAATTCCTCTCATGAAGAAATATAAAAGAATGAAGAGGGACTAACGTGGCTTAGTAAATACTCTGTATACACGGAAGCAGTAATCATATGTATAAACTATCCATTCAGTTTGCAAATTGTATTAATATTTCGTTTTCGTATGTAGGACCAAAGCCTATTTAAAATTTTTCAACTCATTATCTATACAGGTTTTTACCAAAATCGCACATAGAATAAATAACATTCTACCATTCATCAGATGACGTGGAAAGTTTAGGCAGTGGTTTGCAAAGAAAAACGTCAGCAGCATGCTAAAATTATAAAATTAACTGTGTTAATAATAGTTGTGATGATAATGAAAGGCGACGTTTTCTTGGTATCTAAAACATAAACAATTACAAGAAGTCCATTATAACTCCACTATTTGGTGGCAATGCGAATAAAGGGTGTAACGTCAATACTAAAATTAATCAAACTTTTCCCTTCGTCCAGAGACAGACTTTCACAATTGGAGGATATACGGTGTGGTCAGAAACATCCTGAAAAGTTTGCAAGGGTATTGCAGGGAAGATAGTTCTGAGTAACAACTGTTAAGAAAAAAATTCGAGACTGCGCATCGTTTGCGAGTTAATTAGCACTGAAGTTAGCTAATCAGGCCGGTTGCGATCACACATTTAAGCAACTAGCAAATGCAATTAGTATTAGTCCAGTTTCTTAATCGCTCTCTTTCCCGGTTTAGGAAACCAAACGAAGAACACCTCGAGGCACATGGTGTCTGGCGGGCTGCATGGATTTTGGTGCGCAGCGGGCTGATACACTAACTGCAATACCAGTCAACTCGGAAACGGGGCCACGTACTGAATTCTTTCTGAACAATTATTTCTCAGAACTACGTGTCCTGCAACAGTCTTACAAGCTTTTCTCACTGTCTGTGATCACACTGTATAGACATTTTTCATGTAATCACTGTTCGAATTACAACGTTCTTCATTTCTTTACTCGATGTTCAGTTTTAACTGTCTCTTTCTTGGCATTCTTCTGGGTTAGGTATTCAAGCGAACTGCACGAGATCCGCCACTGCTCTTTATAACTATTTTACTGTGCATGAATTTAGACTGTTGCTATAGAACAGGAGCAGGTGTATAGGCACTGATGATTCGAGCCTATTGGATAACGCACCACATGCCAGAAAGTAGTAAAAAATAAATTATATTTCTTGAGTAATTTAATTGTAGGGTCTGAATGCCCTCATTATTCTTGTCTTCATAAATGTTAAAGATGGAAATCGTACGTGAGTTCTGCGTATAGGTACTGCTGTGAGAGACTGACATCCAGAAAGCTAATAGAGATAGAGTCAAAGTGCAAACCTCGACGAAGTCAGGGGAGCCTTAATAGCAGTCTTCGCTAATATTTCTGTTAGAGATCATTACGCCATATTCAAATATTTTAAACACTGTTTGAAATAATTTTAAGTTATTGTATCGTTTACTATCATAATTATGTTCGGCCATGTGGCTACGTTTGTGAACCGTGACTGTGTGGGATAATTATTTATTTGTAATCTCTACTACCAGTTACCAAAAAAAAAAAAAAAAATGTAAATGTCGTGTGACTAGAGCCTCCCGTCCAATAGACCGTTCGCCGGGTGCAAGTCTTTCGATTTGACGCAACTTCGGTGACATGCGCGTCGATGGGGATGGAACGATGATTATTATGACAACACAACACCCAGTCCCTGAGCGGGGAGAATCTCCGACGCAGCCGGGAATCGAACCCGGGCCCTTAGGACTGACATTCTGTCGTGCTGATCACTCACATACCGGGGGAGCACACAAGTCACTTTTATTTGTTTCATGTTTAATCTAACATAATACATAATACAACGCGTTTCGTATATATTCTCTTTATCATCGGGCATTTATACATACATACAGAGAAATGTTACTTAAAAACAAATTGTCTTAAACTAAATTAACTGTTGTGTACATAGTTCCGAGTAGTCAGCGCGTACACAACTTTCCGACTAGAGCGCGCCCCGCTAAGCACAACAGCGCAGGCGCAGCGCTCGTCCGTCTCTGCACTACGAGATGGCGCTGTCATAGAGACGGACCAAATTCTGCTATCGCCGATCCGCGTATTAATATGTAATGCAGCCATTGAGATTGCTGCTAACGTAGAACCTTTTCTCCTCGCTGATCACACTCGCGCAGTGATACCTGAACGCGCGAGGTATTATAACGAGTGTACAGACCTCCAATGGGTCAGTCTGCTTTTGTCTGCACGAGTCTACATCATTCTGCATTGGTCTGCACCAGTCTGTACCAGTCCGTAATTGTATGTACCGTCTATGGTCAAGTTTCAGTCTGCACCTAATAAGATTTTAATATTACTGTACATAGCCATGAAAATAAATGTATAGACACTTTGTCAAGTATCAGAGATATGTGAGAATAAGATTAACGCACCAGGACCAAAGGAACTTGAGATTGTCAGTTGTAAACAGCATCCAGAATCAAGTTACGTAATATCTATCTTTTTTATTATTTTAATAAATAAGTGTGAAAATTAATCATGTTGTGTTTAAAGTTGTTCAATCTGCTACTCTAAGCGTGCAAGTGGCATTTCTATCGTCTGACCTAACGTCTGAAGATAAACACGCCACAATAAAACCACGAGACATATTGCTGACACTCGCCTACTTCATTAGAGCGACAAGTCAAATAATCTGATGGTGTGTGTACCGAAGGTCTTACAGTACGCACACCGCATTAACCTAGAGCTTTTTGTCCATTGTTCGTTATTGTAGTGGCATATGTGGGAGGGGGACAGTGGATGGCCAGAAATCAGGCACTGCCTGATGCAAATTATGCAAAACTATCTGCATCCTGCACAGGCTGTGATGTCACACATAGCCCATACCAAGAAAAACCAGGAGAAGGCATCACTGACATCGATCTCTGGCCATCTACTGCCCACCTCCCTCCCCCCCCCCCCCGCCCAAAATGCCACACCAGCCATTACAGTAACGCATAATGGACTAAATCTCTAGGTCGATGTAGCTTAAGACTATTTATTTTCAAGTAATACTTCTCTGTATGTATGAGTTGACGCCTGATGAACAGAGCATGTTCGAAACGCGTTGTATTGTGTTAGATTAAACATAAAACAAAAGTGAGTGGTAGCAGAAATTACAAATAAATAATTATTTATTATGCCATTCCCAACTGCAGCTCGTGTTGGCATGATTTATTTTTCATATTTTACCTTTACCTTTATTTTATTTGTTTTCACTATACACACAGTTAGTTAGAAGTAATAGTCATAATAATAATAATGACATTATCAATGATGGTAACAATAACTGATTAATTGTAAAAATAGATAACACTAATGGTAACAGGAAGGGGAAAGAAAGGGGAATGAAAATTGACCTAATATTGTCTTCAAGGAAAGAAAGATGTAGATATGTTGTTTCAATAAGATGGCATTTGGGGCTATGGGGAACGTCTCATTTTTAAAGGGGTAAAGGGAGCTTTCAAATTCATGGGATTATCAGCGCCACACATTTTCCTCATTTTGTTTTTCAAGCCGCCGTAAAATTCTAAGACATAAAAATAATCATTTCCATAAGCCTCTTGTCGCCTGCATTTACACTGCTCCTACATTTCCCTATAATTTGTTTCCTCATGAATATTCATTTCCCTTCTTATTGCGAAAAGGCACCGAATAATGCAACAGCTTGTGACTTTCCATAAAATGGCGCACTGCGGCTAGCTGACTGCGTCGCTCGGAGACTTGACCTTGGCAAGTGTTTGCGTGTGCGTGCGGCGGCGCTTGCGTGCGATTATGCGACGCCGCAGCTTTGCGGCCGTCGGTGCGGCGAGAGACCTGCAGTTTCATTACCCTCCGTGGGCGGCGCTGAGGTGCCACCTTAATGAACGCTGCCGCGCAAACCGTTGTCGCCGGGTGTGTTCCCGAACACAAGCAGGTGAGCGATCGACTGCCACGTCGGATCTAGGGTGCAGTGCACACAGAAGGGGAGCAGCATACAGCGGACACGTGGCGGAATCGTGGCACTGTTTCAGGTTACAACCATATTAGGAAATGGATTATCGCACACAGTGGTGGCGCGGCTGCAACACGAACGTCTGTCGTCTGGCCTTTCATGGAAACCACGAATGTTCGTCATCACAGTTTCCGTCTAAATTTATGATGCATGCAGGGGTTAGTCGGAAGCGAAACTGACAGACATTGGAGTCTCAGAGTCTAAAGCGTTTAGAAAAAGAAAATAACATACACTACTGGCCTTTAAAATTTGTACACCAAGAAGAAATGCAGGTGATAAATGGGCATTCATTGGATAAATATATTATACTAGAACTGACATGTGATTACGTTTTCAAGCAATTTGAGTGCATAGATCCTGAGAAATCAGTACCCTGAACAACCGCGTCTGGCCGTAATAACGGCCTTGATACGTCTGGGCATTGAGTCAAACAGAGCTTGGATGGCGTGTACACGTACAGCTGCCCATGCAGTTTCAACACGATACCACAGTACAACAAGAGTAGTGACTGGCATATTGTGACGAGCCAGTTGCTCGGCCACCATGGACCAGACGTTTTCAATTGGTGAGAGATCTGGAGAATGTGCTGGCCTGGGCAGCAGTCGGAACATTTTCTGAATCCAGAAAGGCGCATACAGGATCTGAAACATGCGGTCGCGCATAATCCTGCTGAAATGTTGGGTTTCGCAGGGATCGAATGAAGGGTAGAGCCACTCATCTGAAGTGTAACGTCCACTGCGCAAAGTGCCGTCAATGCGAACAAGAGGTGACCGAGACGTGTAACCAATGGCAACCCATACCATCACGCCGGGTGATACGCCAGTATGGCGATGACGGATACACGCTTCCAATGTGCGCTCACCACGATGTCGCCAAACAATGATGCGACCATCATGATGCTGTAAGCAGAAGTTGGATTCATCCGAAAAAATGACGTTTTTCCATTCGTGCAAAAATGGCTCTGAGCACTATGCGACTTAACTTCTGAGGTCATCAGTCGCCTAGAACTTAGAACTAATTAAACATAACTAACCTAAGGACATCACACACATCCATGCCCGAGGCAGGATTCGAACCTGCGACCGTAGCGGTCGCTCGGTTCCAGACCGTAGCGCCTAGCGCCGTACGCCATTCGTGCACCCAGGTTCGTCGTTGAGTACACCATCGCTGGCGCTCCTGTCTGTGATGCAGCGTCAAGGGTAACCACAGCCACGGTCTCCGATCTAATAGTCTATGCTGCTGCTAACGACGTCGAACTGTTCGTGCAGATGGTTGTTGTCTTGCAAACGTCCCCATCTGTTGACTCAGGGATCGAGACGTGGCTGCACGATCCGTTACAGCCATGCGAATAAGTTGCGTGTCATCTCGACTGCTAGTGATACGAGGCCGTTGGGATCCAGCACGGCGTTCCGTATTACCCTCCTGAACGCACCGATTCCATATTTGCTAACAGTCATTGGATATCGACCAACGCGAGCAGCAATGTCGGGATATGATGAACTGCAATCGCGATACGCTACAATCCGACATTTATCAAAGTCGGAAACGTGATGGTAAGCATTTCTCCTCCTTACACGAGGCATCACTACAACGTTTCACAGGGCAACGCCGATCTACTGCTGTTTGTGGATAAGAAATCGGTTGGAAACTTTCCTCATGTCAGCGCGTTGCGTGTGTCGCCACCGGCGCCAACATTGTGTGAATGCTCTGAAAAGCTAATCATTTGCATATAACAGCATCTTCTTCCTGTCGGTTAAATTTCGCGTCTGTAGCACGTCATCTTCGTAGTGTAGCAATTTTAATTGCCAGTAGTGTATTTAGTGTGGTCAGCCCTGGCCATTCACGTTAGCGAAATTGACAGACAGCGAGTGGCGATGGGGAAATAGTACAGAAGGGTAATTCTAAGATCATAAGTTCGAGTCCCTAAGGGAAATTCTTTTAGTTTTCAGTTTTCAGGCTGCACTGCAAATAAAAGATATAATGATGTATCTAATAATATTTTCATAAAATTCATGAAAAGGAAGTCAAAGGAAAATTTGGGGTACCAATATATTTCTTGGACAGAATTATAAAGAGGTATATTCAATAATAAAACAATACAACATTTTTCTGAAATCAGTTTGTTTTTATTCAGGATTCCAATTCACCACTGTTTTGGATACAAAACCGTATTTCTCAACGTAATCTGCGGCCAATGAAATATTCTTTCCCAATTTTACTGGAAGGGCCTGTCTGCCCGCATGTCCCCAGTCTATTTGCCGACTTCGGAGCCAACGTCTTGTTACACCATTTATCTCCCCATCATCCATGTACTTACTTCCTCAGAAATCATCATTCACTTGACCAGGCAGGTGGATGTGAAAAGTTCCAAGATCTGGGCTGTAGGGTTGATGAGGAAGAACAGTTCAAAGAAGTTTTGTTACAATGGTTCAAATGGCTCTGAGCACTATGGGACTTAACATCTGAGGTCATCATTCAACTAGAACTACTCAGGTTGGTTGGGTTGGTCGAATATTTTCGAGGGAAGACAAGGGAAGGACAGCGAAGGAAGTCGGCCGTGCCTTTTCAAAGGAATCATAACGTCATTTGCCCTGCGCGATTTCGCGAAATCACGGAAAACCTAAATCAGGATGGCCGGACGCGGGATTGAACCGTCGTCCTCCTGAATGCGAGTCCAGTATGCTAACGACTGCGCCACCTCGCTCGGTGGAACTACTTAAACCTAACTAACCTAAGGACATCACACACATTCCTGCCTGAGGCAGGATTCGAACCAGCGACCTTAGCAGTCGCGCGGTCTGGACTGAAGAGCCTAGAACAGATCGGCCACAGCGGCCGGCTATGAAGTTTTGTGAGCTCCTCGTAGATGCGCAGTCATGTGAGGCATTGGATTGTTACAGAGAATTTCTTTTGCATTTTTGTGGCGATGGATGCTCTGACGTCGTTTTCCTAGTTTCATGAGGATAGCAGAATACACTTCAGAGTTAAAAGTTACTCCGTGAGGGACGACACCAAACAGTATAGCCCCTTCAGAGGCCCATAGATCGTCATCATGTCTTTACAGGGGGAATTGTGGTTTTGAACTTTATCTTTTGAGGAGAGATGATGTGCCGCTACTCCATTGATTGCCGTTTTGTTTCTGGCTCGAAGTGATGGATCCACATTTCAACGCCTGTGACAGTGTTCGACAAAAGATTTTCATGATTAGCCTCGTATCGAGCAAGCTATTTCACAAACATAGTCATTCGTTCCTCTTTATGGTCTTCCATTAGGTGGCGAGGAATCCAGCAGGGACATACCTTTGAATACCCAAACTGGTGGACGAGTGTGTCAGCACTGCCAACTATAGTTGGGAAAACTGTTCTTTTCAGAGATCGTATCAGAACTGGTCACACACTGAAATGAACTAGCACTTTTTCATGACCAAGCATTCAGCATTCACTGACAAAAATAAGTAACAAGAACGTACATTGCCCTTTTAATTCAGGTCACAAAACCTATATTTCTATGTGATTTGGTCCTATTTTGAAAGAAGGTATAAGGAGGAGTAACAATTCTGTGTTAAAGCCATAGAAGTTTTCAGATAGAAGAGTCTTAAACTTCGTCTGCTGTAAAAATACAAAAATTACGACAAAATCGTAAATATTTCTTATCAAATAGAAAAAAATTTTAAGAATGAAGACTGGTACTTGTTACATTTTAATACTTTTATCAAAAAAAGCTATTTAAAAATTATGGCACCTGTAATTGCAATGTATCTGCAGTCATTACTTACAGTCAGTATTACCATATATGTTCCCATAAAGTAAAAATGAAAAAAAAATTGTCATTTATGAATAAATTTTGACCCATTTTAGTCGATCCAAGTCTCTATCTCTTCTTCGTGCTCATTTGTCCTGTTTTCGAAGATATTTGTTTACAGGCACTGAAGCTGCTGTGATACATAATACTTTTAGAACCAGTTGTTACAGCGTCGGCCACAGCAATCTTCTTGTTTCCCAACAGTTCAAGGGATTGCTGTTTCTAGACAAATATCCTTCCACTAAATATTTGTCCAGTCAGACAATTGCCGCACTTGCTGGGTCGTGACTTGCTTGAAGGTGACCAACAGTTTCATTGCACTCGTCCCAAATTGAAGAAGTCTCATGTGTTACATTGGTAACTGATTGAGAAATGAACTTTTTTTTCTTGTTGAACAACAAACGCTTTCATCTGTACAATATGGTTCGTACAGCAGTCCTGAAACGTTTAGTCATCTGAAAATTATTGCCTTTGAACTGCGATTCCACTAATGTTGCCTGACTAATCAGTTCAAAAATGGTTCAAATGGCTCTGAGCACTATGCGACTTAACTTCTGAGGTCATCAGTTGCCTAGAACTTCGAGCTAATTGAACCTAACCAACCTAAGGACGTCACACACATCCATGTCCAAGGCAGGATTCGAACCTGCGACCGTAGCGGTCGTTCGGGTCCAGACTGTAGCGCCGAGAACCGCTCAGCCACTCCGGCCGGCACTAATCAGTTCGTTGCTGGAGATAATCCCAAGCGACTCTGACAATCCTTTAAGTAAATTATCAACAAATGACTATTTCTTGCGGACATTCTTCATTTTTGTCTTTAAAAGATGTTAGTTGCCGTTCCATTAGTCTTGGCAAAAATTTCATTTGTAAAAGTGAGACTGTTTTCTCTGGGGACACTTATTTGGTTGCCTCATCTACAACTTTTCCCAACAGCTCAAGGGATTGCTGTTTATAGACAAATATCCTTCCACTAAATATTTTTCCAGTCAGACAGTTGCCGCACTTTCTGGGTCTATACTTTTTAAGTTTAAGGTCACCGATTTTCCACATAAAATAGCGAGGCAAGAAACTATGACACCTTTATTTAAAGTAAATCTTTTTAATATTTCATAACTTTCATTTAGACAAGTTTGCTTAAAGGAAAAGGGTATCTCCTTGTAACGCTAACCGTTCATTTGACGTCATCAGCGATTATCCATATGGGCTTCTGAATTGCATATTGCGCAGTGAGGTTTAGAGAATCTGAAAAGTGTGGGATATGTGGAAGTTTCAGAACCATGGTAGTCAATTTCATATTTGCATCTTCTGTTATTATGGAAGTGATTTGAAAACTGATATTGTATTTACGATAACAGACTTTACTAAGTTTGAGATGTTTCTGCAGTGTCTGTCTTCGAATTCTGAGCAGTCTAAAAGATATTTTAGTTCACTCTTCTCATTTATGAAATGTGCAGTGAGTCCATAGAAACTAATGATATTTACACTCGTCCACGTATCAGACAAAAGGCAGACTCTCCTTGCGGTGCTCAAATCATTTTTATTTTTATCAAATAACTTATGATGCAAACAGGGCACTAGAAAATTTGACAACGTTTCTCCTTCAACTACAGAGAAAGGATTGTATTCTCTTCAAATTATTTTTAAAAGCTGTACATCTAATGCCATACTTATATTTACTGTGAGAAGCTTCATAATATTAAAAAGTGCTGATTTGCTCTTGTAAAAGACAAGCATTTGAGGGTGAGGGTACCACAAAAGGAAATAAATCAGAACATGGTCCAGAACCTGACGAAACAGATGTGCTGGATAAAGATTGAGACTCGATTTCCCTTTCTGGGAGGACACCTCCACCCGATGTGGAAGCAGGTGCCAGTGAGGACGCTTCAGCAGAAATGGTTTCTCGAGTTTCTGCATCAGTTGATGGCGATTTTTATCGACTTCCTGCCCCACATCGTTCCAGGCGTAGGGGAGACCGGGGACAAAAGTAACAGGTATGAAAGTAACATCCCTCCCCTACCTTCGCATGTAGCTCCGAAAATCACGTGATTCAAACAATGTATCCCCTTCATGTTGCCCATCTGCCTACCAGTTGTTGGCCAGTATTGGTGAGTCTCTGTTGAGTGTAGCGTAGTAAAACGTTTTTGCAGTATCTCACGAAAGTTTTCTCAACTTTCTTAGTATTATGATAACGGTGGCATTACGCTGTAAACGTAAGTCTACTGTAATAATTTAACTATGTGAAACTTTCTGTTTTATGCCACCATTATCAATGTTTTCATTACTTGTATATATTGTGTCTAAAATATCAATTAAGCAGGAAAGCGTGGTCGGGGAGAAAAGATACATTACTGTTGGGGACGAAAGTAACAGTGAGTCTTTCGTCCCCATTACTGAAAAATTATTATTCGCTTTCGATCCCATGGTCTTTTTAGCGAACAGAAAATTAGATATGATACTGTTAGGAGTAACAGTGTCTTGCTGAACCAACGCGTTATTACTGAACAGATTCGTTATTTACTTAATTATTTTGTCCCAGGTAATTATGCCACGAACACAGGTTAGGACGACTACAAGAGGACAAACTTCTACTACTATATGTGAAACTGCGCCAGATGATATTGCAAATTATAAGTATTACAGCAGCAACAAAGAAACACAATGTATGCCATGGGACACTGCATCGGCGCATAAAATAGAAAGAGAAACGTATGAGTGATAGCAGCACACCAATGTCTCGTGTTGGATATAGAAGTGTAAAACGAGTGTTCTCTGATGAACAAGAAAAATTGTAACTGAATATGTGACTAAAGTGTCGGAGATATTTTACGGACTCTGCCCTAAGGTTATCGGTAAATTAGCTCACGACAAACAATATACCAATTCCATCAACCAGGGTGGGCAATCAAACTGCTGGTCCAGACTGGTTTCAGCATTAATGAAGAGGAATCCCCAATTGTCTATTCGGTTGCCTCAACCCACAAGTCTTGCTCGAGCAACGAGCTTTAATCCAACAAATGTGAAAGCCTTTTTCAACAATCTGGTTAGCGTTATGGAGAGAGATAATGTAGAGCCCATGGACATCTGGAATGTGGACGAGACAGATGTCACCACTGTTCAGAAACCAAACAGGATTGCTGCTAAACGGGGAATAAAGCAGGTAGGAGCTATCACGTCGGCTCGAAGAGGCACTCTTGTCATTTTTCTATTGCCATCAACGCTGAGGGAAACAGTACACCACATATCTTTGTATTTCCTCGCATGTGATATCATGACCATTTTATTCGAGACGGTCCTATTGGTCGCAGTGGAGCAGGAAATAGGAGTGGCTGGATGCAAGAGGAAGAATTTTTGTTATTCTAGCACCATCTAATCTGCTAAACCAACTCCTGAGCACAAATGTTTACTGCTTCTCGACAATCACGAATCTCATATATCCATCAGAAGCCTAAATTTTTGTAAAAGCAAGGGGATTGTTATGCTGTCATTCTCACCGCACTATACACACAGAATGCAGACTCTAGACCGTTCAGTTTATAGTCCATTTAAAAAGATGGTGAATGGTTTTGTTGACGACTGGATCAAGAATCATCCGGGAAAGAACATGTCAATTTATGACATCCCTTCAATTGTAAGGGAAGCACATCCACTTGCTGTAACTCCCAAAATCATTTCAGCAGGATTTCACTGCACAGGCATAGTACCATTTAATAGGAATGCGTTCAGTGAAATCGATTTTGCGCCATCTTCTGTCACTGATCACCCAGCACAAGCTTCCAATTATGGAAAGCAGACTAGGTCCTTAGCAGAATCATTAGCGAATTCTAGTGACCCATCTGAAGCTGGAAGGACATCTAATCCTGGTACAGGAGCAATATGCGAGAAAACACTTTCAAATACCACAGCCTGTGATGCATGACCTAGTGGTTTACAATCATCTTCTTCAGTTCGTGCAACCTTTTCACCCGAAGGTGTTCTTCCATTATCAATAGCAGGTCCAAGGGAAGAAACAAGAAAAGTAAGAAAAAGGAGAAAGTCTGGTATTTTGACCGACACTCTAGAGAAACTGTCTATAGAAGAAGAGCTAAAGGCCCGTCCCCAGGCGAGAAAAGCGGAAAAACAAGGCAAATTTGAAAAGCAGCCGACCAAGAGTGCGAAAGTGGAAAAAACCTGAAAAATCATCATCGGAAGATAATGATAGGTAGTGTCTTGTATGTGTCTAGCCTTTCTCGCCACAGTCGTCCCAAAGAGAAGTAGATTCAGTGTTGGGAATGTAAGGGGGGATATTTAAGTGTGTCAAAATTGTGAATCTGAATAGGACTAAGATATGCAGTACTTTTCTCTTTTATTGACTCACTGAACATTTACTCATAAAGCCTGAATTCGTTCAGTGCTATTAATTGCTATAATTTTAAACGAATGAGAATTGAAGTTTATTGATGTTTAATTAATGTTTTGTAATGGTAATGTACTTTAAGTTACTGTATGAGTCCTTTAGGTAATAAAATGTGGCTTACTTATTCGTAATGGGTCAAAAGTAACAGGTACACTGATGCATTAAAATTAATTTTACAAATACCAAATATATGTAATTTTGTGGAAACTAAATTCATTTGTGTCAGGAAAGCTTCAGAGAACACTCACATTAGTTCCTTTTGTTTCAAACGTTTATAGGTAGGTAATAAAAAAGGCAATATGCAAAATGTTACTTTTGTCCCCGGTCTCCCCTACTGTAGGATGCTACGATTTTAGCTTTTATGATGAGCTAGAAGCTATGGAAATTATCTGCTGTTGGTAGTTGTATTTTCCTTTTCCATCCATTTTGGTAAAATGGTACCAAACGTCTTTCGTAGTTCTTCTTGGCGAAGGCAATGTGGATGACATGTTGTTGTGCAACACTGGAAAGTACACAGGTAAAATTAAAATATTTACTTTTAACACAGAGTAGAATGTAGAACGTCGTGATCTGCGGAACCTAGACTCACAAACAGGAATCATATACGAAAAGGTCTGAAATAGTTATAGTAATTAAGAAACTCGAGAAGGCAAGCCTGATAGTATGCGAAGATTTCACTGTTAAAAGATAAAAGTTTTGAATAATGTGATATCGGAATTCGAGCTACATAGCGTGTGAACAAGAGATGGTAGCTTAATGGTGCGGATAAAGGCTGGAAAAAAGCAGTGAAAATAACCTCTAAAGCGTGTGCTTTAGGAGCTACGAACTTGTCTATTCATGTAGCCACTAGATCTATTAGTGTGTCTGTACTGTTACTGCAGAACACAGTTGGCCCTCACTTTCAACTCATTTCGACGAACTCTGCCATATATTTCAGAATATCGGCATCCATGTCTTTCTTCTAACAAACGTGGACACCTGGCTCAAGCCAAGCTTGCTCTCCAGTTCCCTAAATATATTCTCCACTGTCCTAAGGCACCACAGAAGTAACAGATACCCAAGTGGAACAGTGGCTTACAAACGCTTTAACTGATTGCTGATCATGCTACTCACCTCCATTAGTAATGAAGACAGGCAAGTCAAATATATGTTCGTAATTATCAAATACCTTAAGAAAATTTGCCTAGTGTGTTTCTTCCTCAGATCTCCGAAAATAAGCGGGATGTAATGTTTAAAAACTGACACTCCAAAACTTGATTCGACTTAGGAGCTTACAAATAATGCTAAGAACACTAACATAAATATTCTGCCGCTTCACTGTGAAATTCAAGTGTGTAGTATCTTCTTCAAATGTAACAGTATTTCAGTTTACACCTTCCCCATATTGCGACTTGCAGTCCGGCTCCATACGTATATTTGCCACGAAATCCACAAGCAAGGAAATTCGTAACTGGAATATTACCTCACAACATAATATTCATGACTTACTCTGTGCAATGTGCAAGGAATAAACTATGCCAATATACAGAGACTTTAAGGATATCAGTGTGCCTCAACTTACAAAGGAGCACAAGAGATAATTAGGGGGATTACTTACGTACCATTCCTGGAAGTGAAAGACCAACTCCTTGGATTTACGACCATACTAACTCTATTATGCAATAATTACGCTCTCACAAGGACGGGTAGTCTGAAGGGAAAACCTACACCTTGGCTAACGGAAGAGCGAAAACAGTTCACAAATCTACTAGACACTGCACATCGGGATTACAAACAACCTCCTACCCTTGAAAATAAAATTGGTTACAAGCAGAAAGCAAACAGAGTCACTCTGAGAGAAACAATATCTAAGACATGCCAGTATATGAATCTAAAACATAAAAACCAGATGCTCTGTGGGAAAGCTTCTGTGATCTAGGGAAGAGTAGGCAAAGTAGAATCTGCAGCTGATCCCCCTGTCTCAACAATGAAACTAAACCAGTACTTGATTTTAGCGATAGCCTTCACTGAACCGTAAACAGAACATAGAGTTACTAATTATTTCGCGGAGGTAAGTGATAGTAGTAGCGTAAAATTCTTTCTTGAGCTGACAACGCTATCGAAAAATTCTCCAACTCATCGTTTACTTCTCAGGACGGTGTTCCAGTCCAAACGATCAAGCTTCTTATACACCTACTGTTGCTCGTAATAACTACTGCTCCTTAAACCTTGAAACTCTTGTCTGGACAACACAACAGAAACACTCGTTCCCATCAGAATACAAGTACTAGAGATCCGACGGGTAAGAAGGCAAGCTGGGTACATTCTATTTGACGGGAGCTTGAATGTAGACACCTTAAAGAAACTGAAAGCGAGAAACATAAATGAGCAGATTAAAAGATACAGAAACAACTAGAAGGATTATGTCACAAGAATGGAAGTCGACACATTACCAAAATTGTTGACAGTTATTACCCAGTGGGCAGAAGATATCTAGGAAGACTGAGGAAAATTAAGTTTCAACCAAGAGGGCGTAAAAGGCAAGTGCCTAATATATGCAGAGAGAAGAAGAGATATCATATTAAAAATATTATGATTTTTTAAGTACCATTTACAGGGTGTTTCAAAAATGACCGGTATATTTGAAACGGTAATAAAAACTAAACGAACAGCGATAGAAATACACCGTTTGTTGCAATATGCTTGGGACAACAGTACATTTTCAGGCGGACAAACTTTCGAAATTACAGTAGTTACAATTTTCAACAACAGATGGCGCTGCAAGTGATGTGAAAGATATAGAAGACAACGCAGTCTGTGGATGCGCCATTCTGTACGTCGTCTTTCTGCTGTAAGCGTGTGCTGTTCACAACGTGCAAGTGTGCTGTGGACAACATGGTTTATTCCTTAGAACAGAGGATTTTTCTGGTGTTGGAATTCCACCACCTAGAACACAGTGTTGTTGCAACAAGACGAAGTTTTCAACGGAGGTTTAATGTAACCAAAGGACCGTAAACGATACAATAAAGGATCTGTTTGAAAAATCTCAACGGACTGGGAACGTGACGGATGAACGTGCTGGAAAGGTAGGGTGACCGCGTACGGCAACCACAGAGGGCAACGTGCAGCTAGTGCAGCAGGTGATCCAACAGCGGCCTCGAGTTTCCGTTCGCCGTGTTGCAGCTGCGGTCCAAATGACGCCAACGTCCACGTATCGTCTCATGCGCCAGAGTTTACACCTCTATCCATACAAAATTCAAACGCGGCATTGCTGCCCGAGAGACATTCGCTAACGATATAGCGCACAGGATTGATGACGGCGATATGCATGTGGGCAGCATTTGGTTTACTGACGAAGCTTATTTTTACCTGGACGGCTTCGTCAATAAACAGAACTGGCGCATATGGGGAACCGAAAAGCCCAATGTTGCAGTCCCATCGTCCCTGCATCCTCAAAAAGTACTCGTCTGGGCCGCCATTTCTTCCAAAGGAATCATTGGCCCATTTTTCAGATCCGAAACGATTACTGCATCTCGCTATCTGGACATTCTTCGTGAATTTGTGGCGGTACAAACTGCCTTAGACGACACTGTGAACACCTCGTGGTTTATGCAAGATGGTGCCCGGCCACATCGCACGGCCGACGTCTTTAATTTCCTGAATGAATATTTCGATGATCGTGTGATTGCTTTGAGCTATCCGAAACATACAGGAGGCGGCGTGGATTGGCCTCCCTATTCGCCAGAAATGAACCCCTGTGACTTCTTTCTGTGGGGACACGTGAAAGACCAGGTGTACCGCCAGAATCCAGAAACAATTGAACAGCTGAAGCAGTACATCTCATCTGCATGTGAAGCTATTCCGCCAGACACGTTGTCAAAGGTTTCGGGTAATTTCATTCAGAGACTACGCCATATTATTGCTACGCATGGTGGATATGTGGAAAATATCGTACTAGAGAGTTTCCCAGACCGCAGCGCCATCTGTTGTTGACAATTGTAACTACTGTAATTTCGAAAGTTTGTCTGCCTGAAAATGTACTGTTGTCCCAAGCATATTGCAACAAACGGTGTATTTCTATTGCTGCTCGTTTAGTTTGTATTGCCGTTTCAAATATACCGGTCATTTTTTAAACACCCTGTATTTTGATAAGTTTTGTAGTTACATATAACTCTTGTCTGTTATAAGAAGACTCATGAAGGCAATAAGCTATTGGCGTTAAATGAATAAATAAAGAATTAAACATAATATACATGTTGTCCCAGTGTGAACGCTCAATGTTCAGGAATGTGACAGGAACGATCGTTTCAAGCAAAATACACTCATCCTCATATATTAAGGATAATGCTGATACATGGTGAAACAACAATCTGGTTGGCGGTTTGCGCCTTTAAATCACCTCGGGGTATGACCATGCGATGCATTTGACAGCGGTCGTCGCACGGTGGCGCTTGCAGCAGTCCGCATACGCAGAGGTGTGTTGGTGCACGTCAGAGTACGGTGCAGTGAGTAAGTGTGCAGACGTTTTCAGACGTGCTAATGGTGAGTGTGTGTTAAAAATCGCTCAAAGGACACATATTGATACGTTATGAGGGGTAGAATATTAGGGCGACTGGAGGCTGGTCAAACACAGCAGATCGTAGCACGGGCCCTCCATGTGCCACAAAGCGTGATCTCACGATTATGGCAACGATTCCAGCGCACAGGAAACGTGTCCAGGTGCTACAGTACGGGACGTCCACAGTGTACAACACCACAAGAAGACCGATATCTCACCATCAGTGCCCGCAGACGGCCACGCAGTATTGTAGGTAGCCTTGCTCAGGACCTTAGCGCAACCACTGGAACAGTTGTCTCCAGACACACAGTCTACGGACGACTGATCAGACATGGTTTATTCATCCGGAGACCTGCAAGGTGCATTCCAGTTACCCCTGGTCACAGGAGAGCCCGTAAAGCCTGGTGTCAAGAACACAGTACATGGTCATTGGAACAATAGTCCCAGGTTATGTTCACGGACGATTCCAGGTATAATCTGAACAGTGTTTCTCTCCGGGTTTTCATCTGGCGCGAACCGGGAACCAGATACCAACCCCTTAATGTCCTTGAAAGGGACTTTTATGGAGGTATTGGTTTGATGCTGTGGGGTGGGATTATGATTGGTGCACATAAGCCCCTACATGTCTTTGACAGAGGAACTGTAACGGGTCAGGTGTACCGGAACGTCATTTTGCACCGGTGTGTCCGCCTTTACAGGGGTGGAATGGGCCCCCCTTCTTCCTGATGGATGATGTCGCACCGACCCACCGAGCTGCCATCGTGGAAGAGTACCTTGATACAGAAGATATCAGGCGAATGGAGTGGCCCGCCTGTTCTCCAGACCTAAACTCCATCGTGTACGTCTGGGATGATCTCGGTCGACGTATCGCTGCACGTCTTCAAACCCCTACGACACTTTAAGAGCCCCGACAGGCACTGAGGCAAGAATGGGAGGCTATACCTCAGCAGATACTCGACCACCTGATCCCGAGTATGCCAACCCGTTGTGCCGCCTGTGTATGTGTGCATGGTGATCGTATCCCATATTGATGCCGGGGTACTTGCGCAGGAAACAGTGGAGTTTTGTAGTAGACGTGTTTCGGGATAGTTTTTCTCAACTTACCACCGATACCGTGGGCTTACAGATGTGTGTCGTGTGTGTTCCGTATGTGCCTATGCTGTTAGCGCCATTTTTGTGTAATGCCACGTTGTGTCGCACCACATTCTGCAATTATCCTTAATTTATGAGCCTGGGTGTACTTCATGTGCACATATGCACTATTCTGAATGGTTTCCAAGACAGAACATATTTAATGTACATTGTTACGTATTTTCTTAATTGTTCAGTACATTTTTAACGTACCATAATACCATTGTTGTTTAGACGAAGTCGAGACGAATAATTTGATGTAGGACACGTGGTCTGTCAGGTCGGGAAAGTACCGCAAATTGGCTTACCTACAGCTCAATGCATGCATATCAAGCAAGGTTCTCCGTATTCTTCCGCTTTACTCACGCAACCTGCAAGTCTTTAAGAAAAATTATCTGGACTTTTTAAGGGAAATTTAATGTAGTCTAATTTTATACTGTAACAAGTTTTCGCCAAAGGACGCGGATTTCGTGTTGTTCAAGAAAAACTTACAAAAGTAACTTTAAATATGTTCCATCTCAGAAACCATTTGGAATAGGGCCTATGTCCATATTTAATTTCTTTCTTCGAATGATCGTTCCTGTGATATCTCTGAATATTTAACATTTCTCCTGAATCTACATTTATACATGGACTATCACGTGTGTTATAATAACGTGTGAAACATACCATTATATATAATATCATATCCACCTAAAGCAATTAAAACCTTCAGAAAGGCTACCAACGCACCAACAACAGCGACTATAAATGCAACAGACATACAAGAAGGCATAATAGTACACCTAACAACAACACTCAGTTAATAAGAAAACCGAAGAACAACAACACAAGAAGATGATGACTAGAACAAATCAAAAAAGGACACAAATAATAAAGAGTTGAATTCGGATGGAGAGGTGCTCAGTCAAGAAAGCGAATTGCAAGATGTACCATTATGCCAAGAGCGCAGAGAACGGACTGACGCCTCAGGTTGTCGTGTGGCCTGCTCTGTGCGACCGCCTCCATGAGAGCTGGTTGCCTTGGCAGGGAGCAGTGAGCTAGCTTGCAATCCGATCCGTAAGAGTGGTGCGGAATATTGACCTATCTTGCAATCTGATTCCTGGGAGTGGTGGGAAGCAACGAGCTGGTGACACGGCCAAGGGTCCGATCGGTGAGGGTGGTGGGGAGTCTGAGCTGAAGGGAGGGGACTGACGCATGGATCACTTTGTGATGTGTTCCGACCGCACGTTGGCAGGAGGCCGCAGCTGTTGTGATCGCTGGTAACACATTCCGAGTGCGGTAGGTAAGTCACAGGATAAGAAGCAACAACTCACTCAATAGTATGTAAATGTAGATTTAACTTCTGAAATTTGAGATATTCTTTTGAAGTCAAAAGTGGAAACGAGATGCTGGAAGTGTTATCTGCCCTAATTAATCGTAGTGAAGCTGTTGATCCGGCACCTGCGCGGTCAACGCGGCGGACTGGGATGGGAAGGGTCCCTGATCCAGTCGAAATTTTTTTTTCACTCGGAGACTGGGTAAATATCGTCATAATTAGTATGACTATTGAGATGGCTGAATGGCTACTGCCCACCAACCAATAATTCGAAACGAACGGAGAATTCTTAATTTTCTATTTTCATGGAAGAGAAATGCTGTATACAGGGTGTTACAAAAAGGTACGGCAAAACTTTCAGGAAACATTCCTCACACACAAAGAAAGAAAATATGGTATGTGGAAATGTTTCCAGAAACGCTTACTTTCCATGTTAGAGCTCATTTTATTACTTCTCTTCAAATCACGTTAATCATGGAATGGAAACACACAGCAACAGAACGTACCCGCGTGACTTCAAACACTTTGTTACAGGAAATGTTCAAAATATCCTCCGTTAGCGAGGATACATGCATCCACCCTCCGTCGCATGGAATCCCTGATGCGCTGATGCAGCCCTGGAGAATGGCGTATTGTATCACAGCCGTCCACGATACGAGTACGAAGAGTCTCTACATTTGGTACCGGGGTTGCGTAGACAAGAGCTTTCAAATGCCCCCATAAATGAAAGTCAAGAGGGCTGAGGTCAGGAGAGCGTGGAGGGCATGGAATTGGTCCGCCTCTACCAATCCATCGGTCACCGAATCTGTTGTTGAGAAGCGTATGAACACTTCGACTGAAATGTGCAGGAACTCCATCGCACATGAACCACATGTTGTGTCGTACTTGTAAAGGCACATGTTCTAGCAGCACAGGTAGAGTATCCCGTATGAAATCTAGATAACGTGCTCCATTGAGCGTAGGTGGACGAAACTAAAATGAGGTCTAACATGGAAATTAGGCGTATCCGGACACATGTCCACATAACATCTTTTCTTAATTTATGTGTGAGGAATGATTTCTGAATGTTTGGCCGTACCTTTTTATAATACCCTGTATACTAGTAAGAGCAATCAGATTCACATGTGCATATTGTGTACACATTTTTTGTAACTTGGGAAACGTTTTCTTAAGGATGTCGGTTGGGGCGCCATTGCTGCAGCCTAGAACAGAATTTTTATTCCGCTCATTACAGCCACCAGAGACGCATTGTGAAATCAGATAATCTATCATTCATTTTTTCTGAAGCATCCATCATCCACTCTTTAGAAAGATCGGGCTCTTTGAATAAGTTCAGGAGCAGACTGCTCATCACTAATACCAACACAGATGTCCAGTTGAGCAGCGATGTGTTTGATAGTGATCCGTTGTTGACCTCGAATGAGGGCGTCTGCACGTTGCAGCACTGTAGGAGCTGTAGCTGTGTGAGACAGACCTGCACGCAAGAGATCAAAAATGTGTGTGAAATCTTATGGGACTTAACTGCTAAGGTCATTAGTCCCTAAGATTACACACTACTTAAGGGGGTATGACGTCAAACGGGCCGTCTTGGAGCAGGAGAGGCATCATAGGACATTTTGATTTGCAGTGTCTATAATTTTACAAATAAATTCATAAAACTTTGTCAGCAACACCAGGAAGGATTCAGGATTCACGCTCATTGTAGTGGAAGTTCGCAAACATAACAAAGTAATTTTTTTACGTGCGAAATTTCATCATTTTTTCACTTACTAATGGTTGCATTTGTTGCTATAGGTACACTTTTCTTCATAAGTTAGGGAGATTCTTCGATGACTTTTGCACAGCATACATACCATACTCACAGGCGTATGAAACTCTAGAATTTATGTAATTTATGAAAAAACGAATGAACTGTTATATTTTATCTTCATGTTTAGAAAAAGGCACAAATTGTATGGTTAATTACCTCAATTTTTACCACAGTTTTTAATAGATTTGGAAAATTGTAGAGTTTCATACACCTTTAAGTATGGCTTGTATGCTGTGCGAAATTCATCGAAGAATCTCTCTTACTTACGGAGAAAAGTGTACCTATAGCAACAAATACTACCATTGCTATGTGAAAAAAATGATGAAATTTCACATGTAAAAAAACAATTTCCTTATGTTTTCGTACTTCCACTCCTATGAGTGTGAATTCTGGATCCTTCCTGGTCATGCTGACAGAGTTTTATGAATTTATTTGGAAAAGTATAGACGGTGGTAATTAAAATGTTCTGTGGTGCCTCTCCTGCTCCAAATCGGCCCGTTTGACGTCCTACTCCCCTTAACCTAAATTATTCTAAGGACAAACACACACACACATACACATGCCCGAAATAGGACTCGAACCTCCACCGGGACCAGTCGCACAGTCCATGACTGCAGCGCCTGAGACCGCTCGGCTAATCCCGCGCGGCCACAAGAGATCGGAAAGGTTTGAGCGACCTTGTTGCTGTCGTGACATACGCGTCACCTAACGTGATTTATTCAATTTTTCCTTCACAACGACTGGCAACAATTTTCTTTAGAAAAGTGCTCCGTCGTATTCTAGACAAGGCCTGGACAAACAGGGATCCAGCCACCCTCCAGTGGCTAGCGGGGCTGAGGGGCGAGGTGGAACAGGAGAAGAGTGCAGCCGGACTAGAGCAAGGCAGTCGGCTTGTCTCAGTTTTCTAACAATACTGATTCTGTTACATTAGATTTATGTTATGCATTAAGAATACTGTGGCGTCTTCATACTCATCCAAAAACAAAGAAGTAGTTGAGAAGCTATGTCGTTCAGTGTTGAATTTGGAATTGCCTTACTTTTCGTATGGTTTGAAGGCCACACAGACTGCTTAATAAACCATGGCACAATTCCGAGCTCCAAAAACATTCATTGGAACACAAGTGGTACACAAGTGGAACACCATCAACAAAGACTACATGCTGCACTTGTTTTCTGACAAACGAGAGTGAAGAGTGACTGAACTTTTAGCGTACCTTACGAAAAAAACTCAGTTAAGAGTAATAGAGTAATTGTCCAGTCCAGGAATTTTCTAAACACTTATAAAATGTTATCCAAAGACTATTATCTACAACTGCACAGATAAATATTTAAAGTTATTTCAATGTTTGGTTGAAGAAATATGTGCAAATGGTTTTCTCTTTGCTTTGAAACTGAGAAAGTCTCGCAAAAGTTTGGGTGTAACAGATTTTAATCTGCGAAACACCATGTGTTCCTAGCATATTACATATTCCAAAATCGAAATGTGTGTTAAATTATAAATAGCACAACCTAGTGGCAAAAACCTGAGCCTTTAGCTTTTCATATCCTCTGCTCACTGTATTAGCACTGACTAACGTAATTGAGTAAGTGGTAAAGTAATTATCTTGGCAGAAAAATAAAAAGTTGGAGATAAAATCTAGCGTTAAAATCTCCCTTATAAAAGTATGCTTCCACACTCGCCTCTTTGAATTAGTTGCACTGTTTTGCAAACACCTTCTCCTAAGTTTTCCGCATGTGCAGCCTTCTGAATACAGCCGCCTCATTGGCACACCTGCATCACTGAGTTGCCTGGCTGCACTCGCGGGCCGCGATCGTCCTCTGGGAGGGAAAATCTTGTGACGCCTGTTCTAGACTAAAACCAGAAATTTAAATTTTTATAATTTTTTATCAACATTTGAAATTATCACCGACTGGCAGCGGCGTATGCAGATGTGGTGACACTGATCCGCCCAGTTTCGTGACGCCCACTATAGTGGACGCTGCGGCTCCGTGAGAGTGGTGCATTCAGCTGATGACTGGCCACGAAAGGGTGCCGCTAGAGTGCAGGTGCCCGAGTAATTTTTTCAGCTGGGCAAGAACTATTTATACCCTCCATTAATTATTTTCTTGTGATATGAAGTTTTATCTTAGGTGTAAATATAGAATGCATTACAAAAAAAAAAATCAGGATCCTTGTTGAAACTTCTATTTCCAAACTAAGCAACTAATTGTCTGGAGATCACTGTGTAGTTGTTGAGGCGTAAAGGCAAAAAATTGGTATCAATTTTCTTGAAACATTCTTAGAGCGATTAAAAGTTAATGTGTTTTCTTGTCTGTAGGACAAGCATACAATAAACCCCTGCGTACAATAAACACCCCTAACGTTTAAGGGTACATTGCCCTTTTATTACGCAAAAGTACAATAAACAGCACGTAGTACAGGTGAAGCGCCTAATAAAAAGCAAATTAATGAAAAGATGTACTGAAACTGCAACGAAATCAAGTGATGACTAATTAAATTTCGGAGAAAAAAGTGAATAATCTTTCCGTTACAAGAAGTATCCCAGCGAATTTTCCAGCAGACGGAACCCAGTACAGTTTTCATGGGACAGAAAGACAGTCTCTCTGTGCTAAGTTCACAGAATTACTAAAGCTCACTCATGGTCTCATCGTCTCATCGTAGGATCGCATCAACTCTATATGATATGCAAAACGAACGAAATGCATTTTTAAGACGGATGAGAGCATTTACATGTGATACGACTCGCTACATACACTACTGGCCATTATTATTGCTACAACACGAAGATGACGTGCTACAGACGCGAAATATAACCGACAGGTACAAGATGCTGTGATATGCAAATAATTAGCTTTTCAGAGCATTCACACAAGATTGGCGCCTGTGGCGACACCTACAACGTGCTGACGTGAGGAAAGTTTGCAACCGATTTCTCATAGACAAACAGCAATTCACCGGCGTTGCCTGTTGAAACGTTGTTGAGATGCCTCGTATAAGGAGGAGAAATGCGTACCATCACGTTACCGACTTTAATAAAGGTCGGATTGTAGCCTATCGCGATTGCGGTTTATCGTATCGCGACATTGCTGCTCGTGTTGGTCGAGATACAATCACTGTTAGCAGAATATGGAATCGGTGGGTTCACGAGGGTGGTATGGAACGCCGTGCTGGATCCCAACGGCCTCGTATCACTAGCAGTCGTAATGACAGGCTTCATATCCGCATGGCTGCAACGGATCGTGCAGCCACGTCTCAATCCCTGAGTCAACAGATGGGGACGTTTGCAAGACAACAACTATTTGCACGAACAGTTCGACGACGTTTGCAGAAGCATGGGCTATCAGCTCGGAGACCATGACTGCGGTTACCCTTGACGCTGCATCACAGACAGGAGCACCTGCGATGCTTTACTCAACGAGGGAACTTGGGTGTACGAATGGCAAAACGTCATTTTTTCGGATGAATCCAGGTTCTGTTTACAGCATCATGATGGTCACACTCGTGTTTGGCGACATCGCGGTGAACGCACATGGAAGCGTGTATTCGTCATCGCCATACTGGCGTATCACCCGGCGTGATGGTATAGAGTGCAATTGCTTACACGTCTCGATCACCTCTTGATCGCATTGACGGCACTTTGAACAGTGGTCGTTACATTTCAGATGTGTTAGGACCCATGTCTCTACTCTTCATTCGATCCCTGCGAAACCCTACATTTCAGCAGGATGATGCACGACCGCATGTTGCAGGTCCTGTACGGGCCTTTCTGGATACAGAAAATGTTCGACTGCTGCCCTTGCCAGCACATTCTCCAGATCTCTCACCATTTGAAAACGTCTGGTCAATGGTGGCCGAGCAACTGGCTCGTCACAATACGCCAATCACTGTGGTATCGTGTTGAAGCTGCATGGGCAGCTGTACCTGTACACGCCATCCAAGCTCTGTTTGACTCAATGCCCAGACGTATCAAGGCCGTTATTACGACCAGACGTGGTTGTTCAGGGTACTGATTTCTCAGGATCTATGCACCCAAATTGCTTGAAAACGTAATCACGTATCAGTTCTAGTATAATATATTTGTCCAATGAATACCCGTTTATCCATCTGCATATCTTCTTGGTGTAGCAATTTTAATGGCCAGTAGTGTATATTTCCATGTCCTCGCTGCAAAATGCCTCTCTATTCTACATCCCACTAGATTTTTCGTTTTGCTCAAAATCACTTGAAACGACATGGAGACATAACTGGCATACCGAATTTTCTTCGAGAACAGTCTCGCTTTCAAGCTGCTGGCGGGATGGGACGTGACCCAATAATGCTTGGAGAGAAAAGTCGTGAAATGTGGCAGCGATTCGTCCAGTGGACTCTTCTTGTAGGAAGCCAATCGAGTTAAGGATCGGAGAAGCCGTGCGACGCAAGTTCAATTTGTTACCCTTTCCTGTCGACGCTCGTTAGATCTTCTCCTTGTCTGCTGCCTCCCGATAGAAATAAAGTTGCTTCCACTCTCGCGATGATTCAATAAAAAAACTCGCAAAGCTGACCGACTATACGAAATTTAGTTATGTCAGGACTTTCTTTGCGCTGACATAATTTCGCTTCCACTCCTGGAACCGTTATGTGGTTTGAAACCTTAAAAACACGCGTCGAGCTAGTGTAGTATCACCTTCGAAAATTTGTTGCTGAATTATCGATGTCTCTTAACATGACTGGGAAATTCAGGAAAAAAAATCGATTTATTTTGTGCTGCGACAAATTTTGGAACGTTAACACATCCTTGTCAGAAATGACTTTTGCGCTTAACTGCCATAAATTTGTTACATGGAGGTTGTAATTTCATTTGGAGCTTTTGTTGTTGATGTCCTACGCACACAACAGCTATTTTCAATTGAAAACATGGTGAAGTTACAAAACTGCCATGCAGCTGTTACAGCAAACGTGAACGTCGTGCCTGAATAGAAACACTGGATAATATCAAAATGAAACCTTCCCTCTCCTATGTTCGTTGCAGTTTCTTGTTGTAAAGTAATAGAGGCCGTGGTATTCGGTTTACTTAAGCAGCTGATCATACGTGTCACCACCCAATATTTTTCTCGCCCATAAATGGTTTGTTTCAAATACTGGATAAAAACAGTATCTGCGTAGTGCAAACAAAAGAGCAGTGCCAGAGTGAGCTTATCACTCTGCAGAGGAGTGTGCGCTGATATGAAACTTTCTGGCAGTTTAAAAAGGTGTGCCTGACCGAGACTCGAACTCGGGACCTTTGCCTTTCGCGGGCAGGTGCTCTACCACTGAGCTATCCAAGCAAGACTCACGCCCCGTCCTCACAGCTTTATTTCTGCCATAACCTCGTCTCCTACCTTCCAAACTTTACAGAAGCTCTCCTGCGAACCTTGCAGAACTAGCACTTCTGGAAACATCTCCCAGGCTGTGGCTAAGCCATGTCTCCACAATATACTTTCTTTCAGGAGTGCTAATTCTGCAAGGTTTGCAGTAGAGGTTCGGTAAAGTTTGGAAAGTAGGAGACGAGGTAGTGGCAGAAGTAAAGCTGTGAGGACGGGTCGTGAGTCGTGCTTGGGTAGCTCAGATGGGAGAGCACTTGCCCGAGAAAGGCAAGGTCCCGAATTCGAGTCTCGGTCCGGCATACAGTTTTAATCTGCCAGGAAGTTTCAAAAGAGAAATGAATTTTTTCAGTAGATGTGCGTTCTAGGGGACTGATGACCACAGATGTTAAGTCCCATAGCGCTCAGAGCCATTTGAAGCAATCATTCCGTGCTCGAACAGCTTGCAGAAAAACGAATACCTACGTCTTTTCGTGCGAGCTCCGATTTCCCTTATTTTATTACAATGCTCGTTCTCCTTCATGTAGATCGGCGTCAACAAAACCTTTCTTGATTCGGTAGAGTAAGTTGGCGATTGAAAATTCGTGCGAAGATCTCGCAGCAACGGGAAACGCCTGTGTTTTAATGCTGTCCACCCCAAATACTCTATCATATCCGTGACACTTTCTCCTCTGTTCCTCGATAAAAGAAAAGGTGCTGCCCTTCTTTGAACTTTCGCGATGTACTCCATTAATCCTATCTGGTAAGGATCCCACCACGCAGCAGTACTCAAAAACAGGCCGGACTAGTGATGTGTAGGAGGTCACTTTAGTATATCTGTTGTGTCTTCTAAGGGTTCTACAAATGAAACCCAGTCTTTGATTTACCTTCCACACAATATTTTCTGTGTGTTCTTTCCAATTTAAGTTGTTGACAAACGTATTTAGTCGAATTTGCAGCATTTGAATTTGATTGATCTATCGTGTAAGCGGAATTAAAATGATTCCTTTTAACACTAATATGGATGAGTTCACACTTTTCATTATTTAGAGTCAATTTTCAGTTTCCGCACAATGCAGATATCTTATCTAAACATTTTACAGTTAGTTTTGATCTTCTGTTGACTTTACTAGACGATGAACAACAGCATCATCTTCCAAACAACCTAAGATGGCTGCTTAAATTGTCTATTAAATCATTGATATACATAAGGGATAACAGAGGGCCTCCAACACTAACTTTGGTAACGCATTAAATCACTTCTGTTTTACTCGATGACTTTCCGTCAGTTACTACGAGACGTGACTTCTCTGACAGACAATCAAGAACCCAGTGGCGTAACTGAGGCAATATTCCATAATCACCCAATTTTATCACAAAACCGCTTGTGAGGCACGGTGACAAAAGCCTCCTGGAAATATAGAAATACGGAATCAATTTGAAATCCTTTGTCGTCAGGGTTCCAGGAGAAAAATAAATTGCGGACGAAACATGTTCCCGAAATCATCATCCACTGCGGCTACAGAGGATTGCATAGGAGACAAGACATGTATACGCAACAACTACCTCCATCTTCTCCACTACGGCCCGTCAGCGTACAAAGTCACGTTTTCTGCCGAAGGGCTCGAGTAGTTTCCTTTCCCTGTTTTTATTTTCCTTTTTTGTTTTGTTTTGTTTAGTTCACACAGTGTGTGTAACGACCGGCAGAGACCAAACCTGACAACCAGGTTCCACGGAGCTACACGTTACAGAAGCACACCAGGATCCCGTTTGACCATCAGGCGGTGGTACAGAAGGTTCAGGGAATCCGGATGTGTCATGGACCGGACGAGATCTGGACGTCTGTAGACGTTAATGAGGACACACTAGGCCGGAGATGGGAAGAACGTGAATACCGCTTACATATCCTGCGTGTTAAAGATGGCGCGCACATTGAATTTTGTTCAAAATGGCTCTGATCACTATGGGACTTAACATCTGTGGTCATCAGTCCCCTATAACTTAGAACTACTTCAACCTAACTAACCTAAGGACATCACGCACAACCATGCCCGAGGCAGGATTCGAACGTGCGACCGTAGCGGTCACGCGGTTCCAGACTGAAGCGCCTAGAACCGCACGGCCACACCGGCCGGCTTGAATTTTGTTAAACGGTCTTAAACCTAAGTGTAGATGTACATTCTGCCGCAAACCGCACCTTTCTCCCTGTCCCTGTTTCTGAAACATACGTGATTTAATTTGTAACAATGATTTTGGACACTCGCAATACCTAGGAGTTATAATATCAGATCAGATCGTTATAACCAGTGAAAGCCGACTAGAATCGCAGATAAGTTCACCTGATTTTTCGAAGGACCTAACGGTGTTCAGAAAAGTTAGGCTAAATACAATTGGCGGTGGGTCTTTGTTGCTGATAGAAATAGTTTATCTCGTAGCGAAATTGAAGTAGATAGTTACTGTGAGTTAATATGGATAGAGGTCATTCTTGACAACCGGAATAAAATAATAATTGAATCCTTTTATCGACTTCCGAACTCAAATGATGCAATTGCCGACAGGTTCAAAGAAAAGGTATGTCCAATTTCAAACACATACCCGTCTCATACAATTAATATTGGTCACTTCAATTTACCATCGATATATTCGCGAAAATACATGTTTAAATACGGAGAAACGCATGTAACAACATACGAAATTGTTCTAAACGGATTCTGTGAAAACCATTTCGAGCAATTAGTTCCTGAGCCCTGTCGACTCGTGAACAATTGTGAAAACGTACTTGATCTCTTAACAATTAATCCTGAGCTAATGACGAGTATCAGTATACAGGGATTAGTCAACACAGGGTTGTCGTAACGAAACGGAATACCGTAACTCCCAAATCCACTAAAAATTAACGAAAAATGCGGGTTTCTGGTCGTACGTAAGGTATGCTATCGGTAAGAAACAATCAGTGCCGTCTCTGGCGACAACTCTGGGAATAATATCGCTGATAGTGCTCTAAAGCAAGAGTTACTAAACACAGACTTCCGAAAGTCCTTCAACAAAGAAGACGAAGTAAATAGTCCAGAATTCGAAGCGAGAACAACGGCGAAAATGAGTAACTTAGTAGTAGATATCCTCATACTAGTGAAGCAACTTGAATCATTTAATAAAAGCAAGTCTTCCGGTTCAGATTGTACACGAATTACGTTCCTTTCCGAAGATGCTGATGCAATAACTCCTTATTTAACAATCATATACAACGGCCCCCTCGACGAAAGATCCGTACCCAAAGACTAAAAAGTTGCACAGGTCGCACCAATACTCAAGAAAGGCAGTACGAGTAATCCACTAAATTACAGGCCCATTAACGTCGATATGCAGCAAGATTTTGGAACATATATCGTGTGCAAATATTATGAATAACTCGAAGAGAGCAGTCTATTGACACACAGTCAACACGGATTTAGAAAACATAGTATTTGGGAAACACAACCAGCTCTTTACTCACAGAACGTTTTGAGGGCAACCGATAAAGGAATTCAAACTGATTCCGTATTTCTAGACTTCCAGAAGGCCTTTTGATATAAGTACCTTACAAACAGATTTTAATGAAATATGTGCAAATGAAATATTCTCTCTGTTATGCGACTGTATTCGTGATTTCCTGTCAGAGAGGCCATAGAACGTAGTCATTGACGGAAAGTGATCGAGTGAAACAAGTGATTTCTGGCGTTCCTGAAAGTAATATTTTAGGTCCTCTGTTGTACGTTGTCTAAATAAACAATTTTGGAGACAGTCTGAGCAACTGTCCTAGGTTGTCTGCAGATGATGCTATCGGTTATCGTATAGTAAAGTCATCAGAAGACCAAGATAAATTTCAAAACGGTTTAGATAAGATATCTGTATAGTGCAAAAATTGGCAACTTACCGCAACTAATGAGATGTGGGATGTCATCCACATGAGTACCAGAACGAATCCGTTAAACTTCGGTTTTACCATAAATCAATCCAATTTAAAGGCCATAAATTCAACTAAATACCTTAGAATCACAATCAAGAACAATTTAAATAGGAAAGAACACATAGAAAATGTTGTGGGGAAGGTGAACCAACGACTGCGTTTTATTGGTAAAACAGAAGATGCTACAGATCTACTAAAGAGATTGCTTGCACGAGGCTTGTTCGTAATCTTTTGGAATACTGCTGCGCGGTGTGCGATCCTTACCAGATAATATAAACGGAGTACATCGAGAAAGTTCAAAGAAAAGCAGCACGTTTTGAAATATGGGAGAGAGTGTTACTGGCACAATACAGGATTTGAGTTGGACATCATTAACGCAAACGCATTTTTCGTTGCGGCGGAATCTTCTCATGAAATTTCTATCAGCAACTTTGTCCTCCGAATGTGGAAATATTTTGTTGAGAGCTGACCTACATAGGGAGAAACGATCATCATAATTAAGCGAAATCAGAGCTCACACGGGAAGATATAGGATTTCGATTTTTCCCCTTGCTGCTCGAGAGTGGAATAACAGACAAATATTGTGAAGGTTGTTGGATGAACCCTCTACTGGGCACTTATGTTGCAGAGTAACTATATGGATGTAGATCAGTGGTCCCAGTAGACAAGAAATAAGGCAGACGACATAAGTTAAACAAGCTGAATTCCATCGTTTGGTCGGATAAAACTAAGAAAAAAGTTTATAAGAATATAAAACACAGTGTATCCGTAAATACCATGCGGAACCTTCACCCAGGCACTTACGTGTGATTGCAGAGTAACCATGTGCACGTAGGTGTAGGGTTCCAGTAAACAACAAATAAGGCTGGTTGGGTTGATTTGGGGGAGAAGACCAAACAGCGAGGTCATCGGGAAGGATGGGAAAGGAAGTCGGCCGTGTCCTTTCAAAGGAACCGTCCTGGCATTTGCCTGAACGATTTAGGGAAATCACGGAAAACCTGAATCAGGATGGCCGGACGTGGGACTGAACCATCGTCCTCCCGAATGCGAGTCCATTGAGCTAACCACTGCGCCACCCCTCTCGATAATAAACAAGGCACGCGACCTATGTTAAACAAGCTAAATTCCACCCTTTGGTCAGATAAAATTAGGAAAAAGACTAAAAAGTTTATAAGAATAGAAAATACAATGCATTTGTAAATATTATGCGGAATCCTGGGAAATGATATGACAAGATAGAAGACGAAGCAGTGCAACGAAATTATTTTAGGAGAAGTGTAGAGTTTAAAAGTGAGGGAAGGTTACAAATGAAGAAATCAGGAAGCAAATTAAAAGTCTCACGTACAGCTCCGAAAAGTTGGAGAAACGATGTTTGAAATGGTATGGGCATATAATAAGACTGCGGGAAGAACGAAGGCCGAAAAAAGTACTATGTTTACAAAATCTACACAAGGCAAAAAGAGGAAGACCCTGACCGGAATGCCAAAATGAAGTAGAGGATGAATGCGACACACCTCCTCTCCCAGAGGTAGTCACCACCAGTAATTTTTTTCTGCTTAGTACAATAATTTTGTAATTTCAGCGAGTGACAACCGAAGTTACTAACGACTGAGTTGCTACATTTATTTATTTAATCGTGCTAGAAAACACACATCGTATAATCAAAACAAAACATAGGTAATTTCAGTCTGTTACTATAAGCATTCGCAGGTTTCTGCAAACGTGTTACATAATAACATCCGTTTGTATGCTGTGAGACCAATATTTAGCCACCTCGCAGGCTTCGTGAATAACTGCCATCAGTCGTTTTAGGATTCTTGATTAGCAAATGAGGAAATGATGAATGGTTACCTCCCTTCCGCACTCGCAGAGGGTGGAGTCCGATGTAAAACCCCACTTCTTCAAGTCAGTCTTATACTGCCGATTCTAGAGTGTAGCCTGTTGAGCATTTTCCATATCGGCCACCTTTCTTCGTAGCTAGAATGTAAGTTCTCACACGGCTCCATCAATTCTAGTATGTTGCAGTCTTGGACACGACAGGAATTTAATCAGAATGCCGAAGGTTGTTCAGTGAGGGTTTCTGTAGTATGGAGAAAATTTCGTCTTGATTTAAATGGGACAGTTTCAGGCGAGAACCCACTCAAGGAATTTGCCTCTATATTTATTGCTTTATATGTAAACTGAAGGTGGTGAGGTGGGGAGGGGAGTAAAGGAAAGGGAAGAGACTAGTGATGTTAGCTGTATCGGGACATTACGGGGAATCAGCAGCAACGAGTGAAAACATGTGAAAGACCGGGATTCGAACCCGGGATCTCACGATTGCTAGGCAGTTGCGTTAACCATTGCGCCACCCGGACGCAGTGTTTATCCAACTGCGCGGATTATCTCGGCACATCGCCCGGCCGGATCACCTATCCGAAGTCCTTGTCCATATCCTCCATGCTCGCTGCTTAGAGATTCCGGCAGAAGGTCAGACGCAAACGTTCATCAGCACTGAAGAAAGTGGATTCGTTGCCCATCGAGGCGAGTCAATTATGTGAGTGAGCGGAATCCGCAGCTATGATACATTACATGTATGTTGAAGGTGGAGTAAGCAGGAGATCCCCGGTCCTAAACCTAGTCTCGCACACAGTTCCACTTGTCGACGCTGATTCCGCGTTACGTCGCAGTATAGCTGCCAGCAAGTATTCCCTTCCCTTTCCTTTCTCCCTCCTCCACCTTCAGATTAAATTCAATGTATCACAGCTGCGTATTCCGTGTGTTGTCTGTCCGACAACACGCACCCATAATTGGGTTGTTTGTGGAAGGAGACCAGGCAGCGAGGTCATCGGTCTCATCGGATTGGGGAAGGATGGGGAAGGAAGTCGGCCGTGCCCTTTCAAAGGAACCATCCCGACATTTGCCTGGAGCGATTTAGGGAAATCACGGAAAACCTAAATCAGGATGGCCGGAAGCGGGATTTAACCGTCGTCCTCCCGAATGCGAGTCCAGTGTCTAACCACTGCGCCACCTCGCTCGGTATATTGTTTTATGTCTTTCAGGTCGGGCCGTAGATTCGCGGCGGATTTCCGGGGGGTGGGGGTGGGGGGGGATACCTGCTAAACAGTAGGCCTTTCGGAGTGGTGTTGATCTCAGCCTGCCTGTGATGATTCTGCTGGTCTCGTTTACGGCAACGTCAACTTGTCTGGCATTACTGGAGCTGTACCAGGTAGGACTGGCTAATTCTGCTGCAGAGAATCAGAGGACTGAAGCATGTGCTCTCAGAACACGAAGCTGTGTCCAAGTTGTTCCAGCAAGTTTCCAGAGGATGTTAATTCTTTCTTTTGATCTTCAAGCGGTGGCTTCCGTAAGTAGTCTTCAGTCAAGGGTGACTCCTAAATAAATGGGTGTAGTACTGTGTTCTGCTTGTCTTCCCAGGTTACCTGCAGTTTTCTTCTTGTTTGTCTATTTTTTACTTGGAAGGCACATACTTGTATTTATAATGGATTGGGTTTTTACGGGTTGTCTTGGTAGTAACTATTGAGGTCTTTTAGAGATTGGGACAGCCTCCTTTCAACATGTTTCGAACCTGTCTCTTGTGCATCTATTACACGGTCGTCTGCATACACAAAGCTTTTATTTCTTCTGGGGAGGGATGGTCATTGGTTAAGCTGCTAAGGAGCATAAGAAATAGGACGCTTCCTTGTGAGAGGTCATTTTTCTGGTTCTTGCATCTACTTCTGTGGCCTTAGCATTCAACGACAAATACTCGATTCTGTAGCAGACTTTGCAATATCTTCGTGTATAATTCTTTGTTATTTCACTGAGATTCCTTAGCATTAGGCTGCGCTTCACTGTGTCAGATGCTGCCGTCACATCGATGGAAACTACACCCGTGGTTATATTGTTTCAGAACCGTATTCAGTATTCTGCGTTAGGCGTAATACCTGAGAGGTGTTGCCCTTCCCTGGTAGGAAACCTTCTTGTTCTGATATACCTACTGGTTCTGGATTGTGTATCTAATGTCATTCGCACGAGAACGTATTAGTTGTTCTATACAGATGTCATCTATGTAGGTAACATACTTTTATTATTTTTAGTTTTAAACAACACCATTTTTAACATCATCTTTTTTTACGTGTGGGGCTCCCTGTACTAATACTCTTTTCCTCAATTAAAATATTAAATGCCGTGATACAAACGTCAATGTACACCAGAGCGCGACCGAGGTGGAAGTGCCGTCCAGTGCCTTTAACGGAATTTTGCAGAAGCTGATAAAATATAGATGTTTCCTATAATATTCGAGTACACATAGCCTATACTACCCTGATAATCACATAGTGCTCGCAATATTCTTACGTGCTGTTGGGAGAAGGCAATCAGTTGAGAGACAAACGTCACTTCCTTAGCTTACTTTTACGAACGAAGTCAGAAATTCACAGCAGATCTTTCTTTACAACTCATGGAAAATAGGATCTCCATCTATATCTTTAGGAAACCTTTCACCATTGCGTATGCTGTACATTCTACCTCCAATCATCCGAAGCGCTACATGCTTAGTTATTATCGAGCTGCTGTTGTAAGAATTGGAGGGACAGAAGATTAATCTGAAACCTGTATAAAAGGCAGGAAGCAGAGACAGAAGGGGATGGTGTGAAGAAGAAAGCAAAAATTAGGAGGGAAGTAAGGTAAGGACGCCCATTGTCACCACATTTACTCAACATATTTATTGAAAAAAAAACTATTGAAAAATTGAAAAGAATAACCAAAGTAATTAAAATTAACGGGGAACGAATACATTGTATCCGTTTTGCAAATGATATAGTCGTACTTGCTGTCTCAGTAAAGGAAATGGAGTTTATGTTGCTAAAATTTGCCAAAATCTTAAGAGAATTTAATCTAAAAATAAATAAGAAGAAAACAAAAACTCTGGAGGTAGGGGAAGACAAAAGAAAATAATAAAATTAATATTAAACTAGAAGATAAAGTTCTATAGCAGGTTGAGAACTTCTGTTATTTGGGGAGCACAATCACTGACGACAATAAATGTATCACAGATATAAAGAGAAGAGTAGCCTTGGCAAAGCAAGCTTTCCAAAATAAAAGGAGTTTACTAACAGACAATCATATCAGCCTAGAAAGTAGGAAAAAGTTTGCCAAAACTTTTGTCTGCAGTGTCTTAACATAGGGATGTGAAGCGTGGACTCTGGGAAAGACAGAGAAAAGGAGACTGGAAGCAATTGAAATGTGGATATGGAAGAACACGACGAAAACAAGCTGGGTAGACAGAAAAATTAATGAACAGGTCTTAAGAGGAGTGGATGAGAACAGAACGCTCTTAAATTATATAGGAAGAAGAAACTCAAAAATGATAGGGCACATAATGAGACACAACCAGTTCCTAAAGAATGTATTTGAAGGAAAAGTTTTAGGGAAAAAACCAAGAGGCAGGCCAAGAGCAACGTATTTTAATAACATCAAAGAAGATATTGGGATAAAATCGTATGAAGAATTGAAGAGGATGACAACGGAGAGAGGGAAGTGGCTAAATCGACAAGGCATATCCTTTAGTTTATGATGATGATGATGATTATGTAAGAATTTGACAGTTCCCCCTCTCCGACAATGTTATCGAAAGAATTGAACAATGTGTTACGCAGCACAGAAAAATGGATACAGCCCTCATTGGTGCATCGCTTACATTCCGTACGCAAAAATGCCTTGGAAACCCGGTCCACTCCTCTTCCCCTCACATCTGGATTATGTGAAGTTACACGAGCTGCAATTCCATTTTAGTCACTTTTTCCTATAATTTATTAAAGTTATCTAAACAGACGAATGTCCCTCGAATTATCACGATTCAGTATGCTCTCTCCCATAATGAGTAGCCCACTAATCATTTACTTTTGAAATCGGGGTTTATAAAATTATTTGCCCAGTATGTCCGGCTGAATATATCGGAGAGACGGGGAGGTCATTTACTGTTAGATTCAGCGAACACTTGCTAATGGAAAAAGGGCACATTAAGAAATATTTCCCATTCATGGTTGCGTGTATATGATAGATGTAAATAGGCCCTGTGTTAAAGGGGCATCGTCTCCGGATGATAAGTCAAATGATGTCCGTGTATGTCCTTTATTTTTAAAACATTCACATTTTAACTTACAGTGTGTGAGTTCTCTTTTGTTACCATTACTGATTTGTGATGTGTTACCACATTACTGTAAACCTACACAAATTAGGCTTTTGCCTGTTTCTTTTTCATGGCTATTGCTAATAATCCTGTACACGACCTAATGTCGTTCTTGTCTTAGGTACAAATTGCGGCATTGTTCCGTATTTTAGCGTTGTACATGCACATGGCCCTTTATTTCCTGAGATGATTATTCACCCATAGTTCGGTAAGTGTTAAATCTTATATTTCGTACTATCAGAGCTAGTACCCTCCTAAACGCAATGTAGGACCTGTAACTTTTATGTTATAGCATTAAAGAATTTTTACGTTGCTTTAGAAGTTTTGTGTATGGCTATTATATTTGTACTGGGTTTTGTAACTTTCCTAGATTGTCTGAAGATGGTTTTTAATACGGCCGAAACGAGTGGCACATGAACACCTAATAAACCCGTCTTTATTGCAACCACGACTAAATTCCTTCTATAAAATTAGCGCGGATAATGTACCACATATTGGGAATGGAGTGGAATGATTTTTGTATGAGATTTGAAAGGAATGATGATTTGATCTTAACCTCTCGTCCACATTTATGTATTAGGGACGGATATGAGATTTGTAAATACTTTAAGGTAGGGTATATAATACCAAGAGGCGAATACGTTACGTATTAACCTTGTAGTAGATCTTCTATTCAGGGATACAATGAAATATATACCTGGACAAGAAGGTGCATAGCTACGAAAAGATTTTAAAAACGTGTGCCATCCGTCATTTCCAGCAAGGAGAGCAGCAGCGAAGAACGAAATAGTTTTGACACATCACGACAATCTCCATTACGAGTCCTGGCTTTCTCAAACACAAGCTGGCGTCTGTTTGAGGAGCGAGACGTGATGGCCCCTCATATGCTGCAGTCTTATTTCAGTTGCCACGCAACAGTCGACGTCACTATACACGGAAAGCTATTGAACAGTGGATGCCAATGGATGCCTGTCGAGGGGTGGCTGTCCCACCCATGCAGGTGACTGGCAGGAAAAAGCGAGTAAGCAGCTTCATGCAGGCAATCTCGGCTTGTTTGGATCGCTGGTAGCTGACTGACGACAACTTGTAATCACGTTCTTTGCTATGTTGTTGGGGCCTTTAATAATTTTGGAAGCCTCTCTGTAAGTGGACTGTTTATTGATAATGTTATTGGATGTATTAATATTTGTAAAGAAAATGATATACTTGAAGGACTGTGGCTAGAGGAACAGTTGTTAGGCAAGAGTATGTGTGTCTGCTATGGTAGCACTGTGGAGTCGTAGAATCTTTATCAAGCAAGGTGGCGCAGTGGTTAGCACTCTGGACTCGCATTCGGGAGGACAATGGTTCAAACCAGCGTCCAGCCATCCTGATTTAGGTTTTCTGAGATTTTTCTAAATCGGATCAGCAAATGCCGGAATGTTTCCTGTGAAAGGCCAAGGGCGACTTCCTTCCCCATCCTTCCCTAATCCGATAGCAGCGGTGACCTCGCTATTGGGTCCCCTCCCACCGAATCAGCCAGTCAGCCAGCCAGTCGTAGAATCTTTGACAGTCAGTAGCGGATACCTGCTGTGTGCAGCAGGCGGGGATTCGTTGAGTGTACAGTGTAATGCATGAATGCACTTTTGGAACTACGTGAGATGCAGGTTTATTACGAGGAGGAATGCAGAGTCAGTGCAACGGCTGCATCGCATACCAACATAAAAAAGGTTTTGAAATGAAGAACAAGGTGTTATTTGATGAGGTAAAAAGTTTTTTTTTTATTTTTTTATTTTTTTTTAGACTTGTTGGTCCACTTCATCCTCGTCACAGTCGAGTTTTTGATCATTATTCTATTTATTCATCTTCTTAGTTAATTTACTGTACCGTGGAAGTTATCAGATTAAATCGATTTTCATATTAGAGTCAATAATTATTTTCTTCGATAAAATCCTTCCTAACTGAAATTTCGGAACTTAAAAGTTGAGACAAAAATGGCTTTGAGCACTATGGGACTTAACATCTGAGGTCATCAGTCCCCTAGAACTTCGAACTACTTAAACCTAACTAACCTAAGGACATCACACACATCCATGCCCAAGGCAGGACTCGAACCTGCGACCGTAGCGGTTGCGTGGTTACAGACTGAAGCGCCTAGAACCACTCGGCCACACCGGCCGGCAAAGTTGAGTCATGAGTTTCATTGGCATTCTGTGTTAGGATTACTAACACAATTTCCACGGACCAACTGATTTTTTTGGCTGGTTCGGAGTCTTGCCGTGTTGCTGTTTCTGCCAGTACTTCATTTTGCAGTTGAGATTCATAATATATGATGGTTTTGTTTCCTTTCTGCAGTGTAGGTTCTGTCAATTTCTTCATATGACCAGGGCCATATGACAGTCCAGAAATTTTCGCGTAAGTCAGGTTACACTCTTATACAGGTCGACATTACAGTTTTTTTTTTCCTGAGCACTTACATTTTATTCAAACGGTTCACAATGGCCAAGTCTAGTGATCGTAAAATTATTGGTTTGCTTATTTAACTGCTTATGAATGCTTTAATTTTCATATAGAGGATTCTCTTCAGTATCAATAAGTGATGTGGCTTCGAGCTCAATACGGCGCTTACGTAGCCAGTTCACATTCCCAGGTTTGTATTTACGGTATCACAGACACAAGTAAAGACCACTCACTTACATCTCTTATGGTAAAAGATGGTCGAAACATCAGTTTTATTGGTTCGTTAGTTTCAAACATAGTTAGTTTCGTAACATAAAAAATGGCCAGATGCGAGTAAGACTCGCTCACTGCGTGTTTAATACAAACTTAATTACGTATATAGACAGTTCATCCATTCTGAAATCGAGGATCTCGACGATTTCTGCATGTTGTCGACATTGTTACTGGCAAGATATCGATCCCTTGGATTCCAAGACTTGGGAGACATCCTAATTTCAGGTCGGGTAACAGATTAAATACTTTTCTCGTGTGACATAATTACAAATTAACAATTTCCTAATTCCGTTCCATGTACTGTGAAACCTTTCTTATTGCCAAATTTCATGATTCTACGTCAAGGGAAAGCACCTTACTGGGTCTAATGAGTGAGTTTGCGAGTATGAAAATGTGTGACATAAATTGTCGTATCTTTTATTGAATTTATTTAAATGCTTCATTTTTCTTATATCACCAATAGACGCTATAACTTAATAATTGATGTAAATTACCACCTGATTCGTCCACCCATTCCTGAGAAGAAAGGTTTTGAACAGCTGAACAGACAGACGGAAATGCAGGCAGAGAGATAGACTGACGGCCAAGTGATCTATAAGGGTTCAATTTCAACCGAGTGAGGTACGGAATCCTAAAAAAGTGTTTTATTATTGCGAACAAGTTTGACAGTGAGGATCGCCTGCTGAAATGTTTTACGCGCTAAAGTACAAAAGGTAATGAAGGTTTATAAAGCATGGAAGTATCCTCCGTTGCAATGTTTTGTCAGCATTGCGACGCAGTGGGTCAACCGCGCTATAAACGTTACGCCCTAGACCGCTACGGAGTCGCCCACACGACCGGCTCGTAAATTTGTCTCCAACCTACAAAACCCGGACGGAGAAATAAAATGTCGCACAGCAACCTGTAACGAGATTACCGCGGGACCGGTGCACTCTAAACGTCCGATTGCCAACCATCTTCATAGACTGCCACATTTGGACCTCCAATTAACCTACCTTGTGCTCATTAACCTAGCTTACGACCTCCCTCTAACTGCTACTCCCCGTGCACTGTTCGAATAATATAATGATTTGGGACAGGTACTAAATCTATTGGAGATTTTGGAAGTAGAATGTAATTTCATTTGGTATGAGTGATCTATGATACAGGTGAATTACATTCACATTGCCAGAAAGACGTAGTCATTAAATTGCAAAATTGGGCACTAGTGCATAGATGTGAGTATTGGACGACTGATCTGAATTGTCACGCTTGTAAAATGCTGACGAGAATAATGAGCAGAATACAGAGCAAAACTGGAGACTAATTACATGAAGAATATTTTCGTGTCAGAAAAGGTGGAAACATCAGAGAATCAGTTCTGACATTGCCATTAATTAATGAAAGTAGATTAAAGAAAATTACATCTACCTTCCCGACATTTGTGGACCCAGAGCCAAGCTTCGACAATATCAGGTAGAACAAGACCGGTAACCCCGAAACACCTGATTCTTTTGAAGGACCGAGATACCACGTAAGGAAAGGTTTCACACTTCTGATTAATTCTAAAAAGAGTTAATTCGTTAAATATTTGAGGGAAACCACGTAAAACACTCATTAGGTTAGTTTTGTTACTTTCGTGTTATTCGCCCACTGCTTAATGCATATGGAAATGAGCGTTTGGCGTAATTGGTCGGGAGGCCCTTTACTGGTCCAGCCGCCTTGGTGCAGGTCTTATTACATTCGACGCCACGTTGGGCGATCTGCGCGCCGGATGGGGATGAAATGATGATGAGGACAACACGACAGCCAGTCCCCGACCCAGCCGGGAATCGATCCCGGGCCCGTAGGACGGCAATCTGACACTGTGACCACTCAGCTATCGGAGCGGACACTGCTTAATGAAAGTATGAAAACTGAAAGTGATGTGGAAAATGTCTGGAATTATGTTTGACGCCTGTTGGAAGTCATGAAGCGCACTTATTATCAAACTCTGGACAACTATAGTCTAATTTTCTCTCCGTTTTTAGAAAAGCTAGATTTCCACCCACCTCAATATTTATGACGTCATGTCTTCTGAGTCATAAGGAGCAGTCAAATGAAAATGACACGGATGAAAAAACAGTAAGCTTTATATTATTTCAACGGTAAGGGCAATAATTATTAATACATTTATCCCGCTGTGAGACACAGTCAGCGCCTTCACGGAAAAACGTTGCGATTTCCCACGGAACCAGTACCCAAGAGTGAACCTCTCCTCGATGGCAAAGAGTGTCAGTCTTGAGGGCTCCAAAAATATGGAAACCGCATGGGGGAGATCTGGACTGTGTAGAAGATATGTGAGGGCTTCCCAGCGAAACTTCTACAGTGTGGTCAAAACGAAAGGCACACTGTCTCTGAGAAAGTCGTGATTACCTACTTCTTTGACTGCCAAGGCCGGTGCCTGACTTTCTGGAACAGAGCGCCACTTATAAACGACGGAGGTAAGGTGACAATTTGCAAAAATTGAAGAGCGGATGGTATCGTTCTGTTGCAGCATAATATCCACGTACGTGTTGCCAAGGTTATTTCGACTACACTATAGAAGTTTCACATGGACCCTAAACACATTCTCCACACAGTCGCGACTCCTCCCTATGCGAATTCCTTAGTTCTTGAGTCCTGAAGGAAGACAATGGCAGTCATCGATTTGTTTCGGACGACGAGGTGCACGCCTTGGTGTAATCATGGTTTCGTAGGCAACCGCAATCGTTTCTTCCAGAGATCACTGACCGTCTTGTCTCACAGTGGGGTAGATGTACTAACAGTTATGGCGATTACTTTTTGGATAATAATCAGTTTACTTACATTCACATTGTCGTCACTGGTCGTTGCTTCATAAGAACGTTGGTTATTAAAATAGCAAAAAGGACCAATCAGCATTTCAAACAAAGGTCATAGGATACAAACAGAATCTCACTACCACTGGACGTAGGAAAGTGCGACAGTATCTGACTCCTGCGTGTGCAGAATGGATTGCGTGAAACAGCAACAAGAAAGAGCGAAACGTGTGGCCAGTAACCAACTGCCTTAATTAACATTTCACTATCTGTAACCGTATAATGTAGGTCAGTGGTGAAGCGAACGCTCTGACGTTTAATTACCGTCTCACGGAAAAGTAGTGATAGAAAACTGAAACGCAAGTTTGGCCCCTTGAGGCGTTGCGTTGCATTCTGATGCATATACAGGGTGTTATAAAAAGGTACCGCCAAACTTTCAGGAAACATTCCTCACACACAAAGAAAGAAAATATGTTATGTGGACATGTGTCCGGAAACGCTTACTGTCCATGTTAGAGCTCATTTTATTACTTCTCTTCAAATCACATTAATCATGGAATGGAAATACACAGCAACAGAACTTACCAGCGTGACTTCAAACACTTTGTTACAGGAAATGTTCAAATGTCCTCCGTTAGCGAGGATACGTGCATCCACCCTCCGTCGCATGGAATCCCTGATGCACTGATGCGGCCCTGGAGAATGGCGTATTGTATCACAGCCGTCCACAATTCGAGCACGAAATCTCTACATTTGGTACCGGGGTTGCGTAGACAAGAGCTTTCAAATACCCCCATAAATGAAAATCAAGAGGGTTGAGGTCAGGGCAGCGTGGAGGCCATGGAATTGGTCCACCTCTGCCAATCCATCGGTCACCGAATCTGTTGTTGAGAAGCGTACGAACACTTCGACTGAAATGTGCAGGAGCTCCATCGTACATGAACCACATGTTGTGTCGTACTTGTAAAGGCACATGTTCTAGCAGCACAGGTAGAGTATCCCGTATGAAATCATGGAGGTGAATCGAGGAAGTGCAGTACATACTGACGAAACTAAAATGAGCTCAAACATGGAAATTAAGCATTTCCGGTCACATGTCCACATAACATCTTTTCTTTATTTGTGTGTGAGGAATGTTTCCTGAAAGTTTGGCCGTACCTTTTTGTAACACCCTGTATATGCCGTTATTTTTAATTCATTAAGGGGAGCCGGAGGTTGTCAAATCCAAAAAATTACAATTTTTTTTACTACCGAAAATTAATTGGAACATTCCTCTTTCATATAAACTTTGAATTATTGTTCTACTCGCCCTAGAAGTGGAGTTATTACCATTTTCCCCCACGCCTGCAGCGTAAATGGGCGGCCGCTGAATGCATCTAACACCCTCTCGTGACTTCCTGGCGAACTGCTTGGGATTTTCTCGGACTGTTACGCATACAGCGCCTTATGTTACGCATACAGCGAGTGTGCAAGGGCTGGCTACATTGTTTTCTGTGACAAATATTACCCGTATTTCCATACAGCTTACTCCTATTTTCCTCAGAATTTCGAATATCTTGCTCCATTTAATATTGTCGTACACTTTTGTTCTGGTTACGATGCCATATTTTAGTAACCGTGTATATAAGAAGAGGAAGAACGTAGGGAAAAGAAAATTAACACTAATACCAAGTTGCGATACTACAATGAATAAGAGCGCGGAACATCGTCTCTTTGCTGTTTACCGTTTCAGTGTTACGCCTGTTGTTGGTAGCATTATACTTCTTGTGTAAAGCGGGTAATATGCAGTATGTACAAGAATCAGGAGGGAACAATAAAACCAATTTTTCATGACTTAGCACAGCCAGAATTGTTACACAAATGTCTACACGGAAAGACGCAGAATCCTAATGAGAGTGTAAACAATTTGATGTGGAAAGTGATTCCTAAAAGAGTGTTTGTAAGCATAAAAACACTGCACTTTGGCATTTATGATGCAATATCAACCTACAACCAAGGGAACAGTGTAAAATGTGAAGTTCTGAAGGCATTAGGATTTACAGCTGGGGTGAACACTGTACGAGCCCTAAGAAATATTGACAGAGAAAGGATGAGGAGCAGAAAGAAGAGAAAGGCATATGAAGTATGATGGAACAACAGGCCAGAAAAGAAGACAGAAGAGCAAGCTTTTGGAGGATGAAGAAGAAGACCCTGATAATCCATCCTATAGTGCAGGAATGTATTGAGAAACTTTGATAGCCATTTCCCGTAAATTAGAATTTTTCGAATATAAGGAACGTTTTCTCAAAATCCACTCAAGCTAGAGAGATGAAATTTTTATACAGCACTCCTAGTGGTCAAACTTACATTGTAACACAGCCATTTGGAAATATGTTCAGTAGTTTCATTTCAGTTTAATTATAAAGCAATTATTTGTAAAAAAATTTGGGTCATTAATAAAAAAAATAATTGGAAGGAAACTAGAAAAGATACTCCAAAATCCCTCTGTCATAACTGCAATACTAACCCACTCTATATGTAAAAAAAATTCAAATTTTTCTATTTGGTAGTTTATTCATAAATGTTCCTCAAACTTAGTGATTTTAACATGGGCAGCATGGCACCTCCGGCTCCCCTTAACAATCGAGCGGAAACAGATGTTTATTGTACTGTATGAACATAAATTTCGGTAGTACGAATTAAGTAAATTTTCTGCTGTAGATATTACACATCTATTAGGAGTACCAGTGATTATTACACTGATCAAAGGCGTAAGACTTAACACTCATCTTATTTAGAGAGCGCTTCAAGATATGGGAACCATATTTTTGATTAGTGATAATACGCATCTAATCCGTAATTACGTTGCTTGTTTAATCCTCTTAAGACTCTTATCAAGCCTAATATTGACACGTAAAATGGAACAATATACACATATCAGAAAAGGTTTAGTATCACCTCGGTTCCGAGAGTTCCGAAATCTTTACAGAAAATTGGAATGAAGATCAACATAAACATTATTTCCGCCCTTTTTATTGTGCATGAAAACCACACATTGCGTGTTGTACCACCATACAGTGAGAAATTAAGACGTGATGGTCCAGTTTGCTGTACACATCGCTACCTCTAATATGCAGTAGCACGTCCTCTTGCATTTATGCATGCGTGTATTCGTCGTGGCATACTATCTACAAGTTCATCAAGGCACTGTTGATCCATCCAGACTGTCCCACTCCTCAGCGGCGATTCGGCGTGGATCCCTCAGTGGTTGGGGGGTCACGTCGTCCATAAACAGCCCTTTTCAATCCATCCCAGGCATTTTCGATAGGGTTCATGTCTGGATAACACGCTGGCCACTCTAGTCGAGCGATGTCGTCATCCGGAAGGAAGTCATTCACAAGATGTGCACGATAGGGGCGCGCATATAAGGTCGATATGGTTGCACTATCGGTTGGAGGATGGCATTCACGATCGTACAGCCGTTACGGCGACTTACATGAAAACCAGGGGCGTAAGTCGGCCCCACATAATGCCAACCAACAACTGAAGGGAACCACAACCTTGCTGCACTCGCTGGGCAGTATGGCTAAGGCGTTCAACCTGACCGGGTTGCCTCCAAACGCGTCTCCGACGATTGTCTGGTTGAAGGCAAATGCGACACTCATAGATGAAGAGAACGTGATGCCAATCCTGAGCGGTCCATTCGGCATGTTGTTGCCATCTGTACCGTGCTGCATGGTGTCGTGGTTACAAAGCTGGACCTCGCCTTGGGCGTCGGGAGTGAAGTTGCGCATTATGCAGCCTGTTGTGCACAGTTTGAGTCGTAACACGACGACCTGTGGCCGCAGAAAAAGCATTATTCAACATGGTGGCGTTGCTGTCAGGGTTCTTCCGAGCCATAATCCATAGGTAGTGGCCACCGTGGGCGGCCTGAGCGAGGCATGTCATCGACATGTCCTGTCTCTCTGTATCTCTTCCATGTCCGAACAACATCACTTTAGTTCACTCCGAGACGCCTGAACATTTCACCTGTTGAGAGCTTTTCCTGGCACAATGTAAGAATGCGGACGCGATCGAACCGCGGTATTGACAGTCCAGGCGTTGTCGAACTACGGACACACCAGAAGTGTACCTCTTTCCTGGTGGAATGACTGGACTGATCGGCTGTCGGATCCCCTCTTTCTAATAGGTGCTGCACATGCATGATTGTTTACATCTTTAGGTGGGTTTCTTGACATCTCTGAACAGTCAAGGGACTGTGTCTATGGTACAATATCGACAGTCAACGTCTATTTTCTGGAGTTCTGGAAACCGGGGTGATGCGAAACTTTTTTTTATATGTATACTTTAACGGCATTCGAAGGATACTGAAGGGATTAATGTTGTGATACAACGATTTTTCATGGTGACTTTGCAGCTTTTCACAAAAATATCATAAAACGAACTAAGATTGAAACACAAGGTGGCAAAATGGGTGGTTGTGGTGGAAATACCTCCGTGTGGATGAGTCATGCTTTGATCCGTCCTTGGCCGGCCGCGGTTCTAGGCGCTTTAGTCCGGAACTGCGAGACTTGTTTCAAGTCCTTAGACTCTCTACTTGTTTCCATGTAAGCTGTTCGCTTCAGTAGGAGTAACTACACTTATATGATAGTTCTTTTAGCGTTCTAAACATTAAATGTCCTGCGGCATTATTTCCTGACATATCGCATGGAATGGGTTCAGCCGGTTAGTTGGAAAGGGTGTTCTCAATTCGCTTACATAGATACGTGAGGGTTGCGTAGCATATATATTTGCAGTGTACGTGAGTGTAATGGATGCTTGTACACTGAGGTGACAAAAGTCATAGGATACCTCTTAATATTGTGTCGGATCTCCTACTGCCCTGCGCAGTGTAGTAACTCGAAGTGGGCCACAATTGTCATGGAATTATGATATCCATGAAGGCTGCAAATGATCTTCAAGTAGCCGAACATAATAATTTACAGACATTGATAGATTCTGATATAAGAACGTAGGCTTCTGCGGCCGATGTCATAGTGATTAAATTTCTTCTGGGTATTATGCCTCGTATTCGCTAAAAAACTAACAACAATAATAAACTAAAACCGACGTTTCGGCCGAATTGCAACGGCCTTCCTCAGTCGTGCCCGGAGGAAGGCCGTTGCAGTTCGGCCGAAACGTCAGTTTTAGTTTACTATTGTTGTTAGTTTTTTAGCATTGACGTGGCTTAATACCCAGAAGAATTTTTATCACAATGATCGATTCTGTTGGACCAGAGAACCCAGTAGATTCCATGTAGGGACAGCCCTCACCATTACGTAGCGACTACCAGCTTGCGTAGTATCTTGTCGACAAATTGGATCCTTTGCTTAGTGAGGTCTGCACCATGTCGAACCCTACCGTCAACTCTTACTAACTGAAATCGGGACTCATGAGACCAGCCCACGGTTTTCCAGTCATCTAGGATCCAACCGATATGGCAAGGAGACCAGGAGAGGCGTTGTTATTAGCAAATGTAATTCCTTAAGTCATCTTCCAGATTTCGGCCCACAGTCCTAACAGATAGGTTCGTCGTACGTCCCACATTTATTTCTGCAGTTATTTCACGCAGTGTTGCCTGTCTGTTATCACTGACAACTGTACGCAAATGTCGCTGCTCTTGGTCGTTAAGTGAAGGCCGTCAGCCACTGCGTTGTCCGTGAGGTACGCAGTACTACCGCCATGTGTATGTGTGCATACCGCTATCCCATGACTTTTGACAACTCAGTGTATATTGTAATGTTTTTGTTGTGTGATAATTATGATCATGAGAGAAGGGAGTGGGTGACATACAGCCTGCTCTTTTCGAGTATTACCAAGGAGGCCGCCCAGCTTAATGTCCCCATCCGACGGACGGATCACCGTGAATAGTGCCACATGTCCTCACTTCATGAGACACTGTGGAGAGTTTGAGATTTAATCCAGGACCATCACGCAAGGACTGCACATCACCATTTCTTCTCCTCCTCCCGGTGTATACTGGAGATATTTCGTCGACCCTCAGCGTTCGAACCAGCGTACCTCCGAGTCAAGCGCCAGCACATAGGCACGCGTTAGCGACGTCGGCTACGGAGGTGGGTTTAAGACCCTTATGATAGAAGTTAGCATATAGAAGACCCTTTATGTATGCCGTATAAAGTGGGGCCAAGAAGAAATACGTTTTATCTCAGTAAAGTACACCTATCTGTCTTCTTGCTACATATAAGGACGGTGTCTGCGATTATCAACGCACGTGGCGGATATTACACCACAATGACCTATTCCAGCCTCGTTGACTTTAAATTTCAGTACACCTCTCAGCTGCTTTTAGAATCCGACATTAATGAGTGTTTTATCACTGTACCAGTGTCTCCAAACATTTTTGATAACTGGTGTTAAAGTACATAGTTTCTTTTAAAGAAACATACATGCTTCCAGTATCTCGATTGGTGCTAGAGTTAACAGGATTTAGCTTGATTTGCCGGAAACCTCGTTTCAATATTTTCAGTTTCACGAAATAAAAAGTAAGTTACGTCTGACGCTGTTCACCATGTATGAGGTGAACTCGGTGTTTTTTTTATATGAGATTCCACTTAATAACGCTGGCCGCAGAAAAATTTAAATTCTGTTTCTTTCATTATATCTTGAGTGAATATTATGATGTAATGTGGAAACAGGGATTCTCTGATTGCAATATCAGTTGTTTTATTTGCGAGACTGATTTAGAATGAGAGGTCGAGTACATTTTCGTAAAGCCTAGTTGCATGTGGGGGAGGATCTGTTAGAACTACAACCAGTGGAGTACCCAGAATACCGAAAGCTGATGGTTACATTTGAGATGAGGACACATTTTTCATGTTTGTTACTAAATCCAAATGGCGAAGGAAAAATGAGTACGACAAAAGTGCTGCATTCCCCATCTTTGTTTAACATTTACAGGCATGAAATAATGCTAACACGGAAAACAGAATTTTAAAAAGGTATATGATTAGACAGGAGGATTTGTTTGAACAACTTACTATATACTGACGATGCAGCGATCCTAGCAGATATAGGAGGGGACCTTCAAAAGGTAGTTTTCTTACTGAAACAAATAGGTGCGGAATTTGACAAGGAGATCTTAACAGAGAAAACTATGACAGTGGCCTTCATTGGGAAAGAACACGATCGAACCGAAATAGTGGCGGACCAAAATATTTCAGAGCGAGTAAACCACTTCATTTACCTAGAGTGTGAGGTGACGTATGGCTACAGCAAATGTATAGGAATTAAGCTTACTGATTTTAGCAGGGTATTTGGAACAGTTAAGAGGAGGCTTAAAAATAAAACTAGGAAATAAACTCAAATTAAATTCTACAAAACAGTTGCTGTCACCTCGCTGCTCTACAGAAACGAGACATGTGTGATACGCTAGAAGCAAGAATGCCGTAATCAGGCCTGACAAATGAAGTTCCTGAGATGAGTTAAAAGTTGCACAATAGAAGACGACTAAATAATCAAAATATTACAGAAGAACTAAAAATGTTGAGTCCATGGAATAAAGTTGTGGGGTATCGGAAAAAATGGAGCTAACGCCTAGAAAGAATTGAGAGTTACAGACTACACTTAAAGCCTAGTAAGTGCCAAGGAAGAAGATAGAAAGCAAGATGCCGGCCACGATGGGTACGGTAACGGGTAGAGGAAGGAGAAGAAGAAGAAGCAACCAAGTAACTGTAGCAACGTCAACAGAGGGTCAGATGTTTAGAGAGGCTAAAGGGAATGATTAAGCTCTCTTTAACAAACATTTTATTTCTTCATCTAACAGTCGTGAAGCGCAGAGGTGAGCAGACTTTAAACCTTGAAGTTACGCATTTTTATGGCAGACCAACTACGTTTTACAGACTGACTATGTTCCAGAGTGACACAGACACATGACACTATTTTTCAACACCGTCGCCTAATATCTGTAAACAATGGTTGGAGCCCTGTACCAGTTGATCAATCTCTCGGGGATAGGAATCCGCTCCGTGGTCACGGAGCCACTGAAGAACCGTTTTTTGACCGTCCACTTCGCTGGAAAATCTGTGAATGCTATGAGTCAGTTGATTGACTGTCTGGATATCGTTTTCTGCGATCGATGTCTATGCCCTTGCTTCGCAATCAGCTTTTCCCAAGTCTGTGCGTCCTTGGCCAAACTGTTAGCATCATTTCGTTACGGTTGGACACTACATTCCATTTGATCCATACGTCACAGAAAACTCACTGAAGAATTGTGTGCATTTTAGACATTTTGCCCACATAAGTCATACTGTCCCAGATACTTCAGCTCTGAAGTATGTTTTCAGCTGCCATGTCCTTTCACGCCCTCATTGTGGTGCCCCTGTTAGCTACACCGCGACAAAACTTGTCGGCAGGAAGGCACAAACATTCACTCACTGGCGACAATGTGCCATTGACTATGATTTTCGCAGCACACGATATGTGTAACTTACTTTCTCAACTCTCTACGTAAAACATCCTGTTATTGTATAACATGGACGTGTTCGCGCCATCTTGGTATTCGTTTAACAGCAGACTTTATTTGCTGACACGTCCTGATTCATAAGTGTATACGAAAACTGTGAGGGATGTTCGTCCGTTCGGGCTACCGCGTACATGATTTGTCAGGGACTACGCAAAACGAAGTAGTATCAGCGGGCGAGGGTGGGCCAGTTTGGACCAGTCTTGGTACACATATTGAGTAGTGCTAGGACACATCTACCGTCAGGGTAAAGACACCACAGGGACCCCTAGTTGTTGGGATGATGATGCAAGGAAGTACCCTGAAAAATTAATCCAAAGCGACCGATATTAGAATCGATTCCGAAGGTTTAGTTGTTGCCAGACTTAACTGGTAACAAGTCCCAGGCGAGCTGGGCTGCTCGTGGTAGCTCCGGCTCGCCGCGGGATCGAGTGACGTCAGGTGGCGCGAGGAGCAGGCGCCACGTTTGAAACTGCCGCTCCCGCCTCCCTACATGCGTTAAGCATCCGCCGTTGCTCCCTTTCGACACATAGATGGAAACCGCTGGGCCAGAAGTCCCAGCGTGTCTCTACTGGCACTCTCGTAGGAAGTGTTACCACGTCCAGGTTGGACGTGAAATCACTTTTTACGAGGTAATCATAGGCATATATATGCGAGAAATAGTGCCAGCCCGCCAGTCAATAGTTTTACTCCTGACGACGATATCGGAGATACCCATCGAAAACTTGAGAATTTTATCGGGATTGATGTAGCTCGAAAACCGAGAAGATTTTATCCAGTATCAGATCTGTTGTGCCGTGTGGGTAGTTATAGTGTCTCAACACATTCCTTAGATATTGGTGACTTATTTTGTCCAGGCATTTTCGAGGTCGATGTCCAACAATCCTTTTGTTCCGGTTGGGAACGATACACGTTTGGCCAGGCCTGATTATCTATGGAAGAGTCTCCTTTCCTCTTGCGTCCATATTTCGCGCCATTATTTATTCGTTGGTACAAAAAATAGTTGCGGTTTCGAAGTTTCAGGTACAAGGGCCACAATCTGTGGTTCATTTTCTGAATATACCGGGTGATCAAAAAGTCAGTATAAATTTAAAAACTTAGTAAACCACGGAATAATGTAGATAGAGAGGTAAAAATTGACACACATGCTTGGAAGGATATGGGGTTTTATTAGAACCACACCATATTGCTACACTCGTTAAAGATCTCTTGCGCTCGTCGTTTGGTGATGATCGTGTGCTCAGTCGCCACTTTCGTCATGCTTGACCTCCGAGGCCCCAGACCTCAGTCTGTGTGATTATTGGCTTTTGGGGTTACCTGAAGTCGCAAGTGTTTCGTGATCAACCGACATCTCTAGGGATGCTGAAAGACAACATCCGGCGCTAATGCATCACCATAACTCCGGACATGCTTTACAGTGCTGTTCACAACATTATTCCTCGACTACAGTTATTGTTGAGGAATGATGGTGGACATATTGATCATTTCCTGTAAAGAACATCATCTTTGCTTTGTCTTACTTTGTCATGCTAATTATTGCTATTCTGATCAGATGAAGCGCCATATGTCGGACATTTTTTTTCTTCTAATAAAACCCCGTCATTCCAAGCATGTGTGTCAGTTTGTACCTCTCTGTGTACATTATTCTGTGATTTATTCAGTTTTCAAATTTATATTGACTTTTTGATCACCCGGTATGTAACTCATTCTTTGTTTCTTTTTCATCATTTCCATGAGTTCCGCTACCAGAAATTCATTCGGTATGCCGTCAACGCGCAGAACCCTATTTAGAGGTAAATGCTTCACAATGTCTTCAGTGACTCTTTTTGGATATTAGCTCTATAAACATTGCGACATTTTCAATGGTGAGGAAAGTCTTGCAGTGGTGTAGCAAACTAACGGCCTTGGTAGGATATGATGGTCTTTCTCCGATCAGTTTCCGGAAATGGTGCATAATATCTTCCATTTCGGCGGTGTCGTACCTGTGCAACGATGTTAATTTCCGATAAATCTCTGTCTGTAGCATTTATGATTTCTGTTGAGGTGAAAGATGTTCTACTGTTCGTCTGGAATCTATCCCTTGCTTCTGAAAGTGAGTACATTGCCTTCGAGTTCTCTCTCTTGTAGTTCTAAGATCTTGTTTTTGAATTTCTTCAATTAACGAACTCGGTCTTCTACGTTATCCGCCTTTTTTTTTTTGGATCCTATACGTTACTTTCTGAACGGTTCACGAAGTCCAGGTTTCATCAGTTTATCCCATCATTCAAGAATGTTACTGAGGAACTGCATCCAATGAACCCATCTTCGATAACATTTGCAGAATTCTGTTTTTGCCCACTCGACGTTGAGCACGTTCCAGTTTAACTACCAGTATCGCTTTCCCATTACAGTGTGTAGGGATTAATTCGATGACAACTGCGTTTCGGTCCTGGAGCCCGACGCGGATTACTTCATATTTCTGTAAATCTATTCCTGTTATGTTACAAAATCTGTCCAGTCTCCAGCCTAACAGTGGAGATACTACATATGGTGGGATCGCGTGATGACGCCTATCAGTTTCGGTTCTCCAATCATATTATTTAAGGGGCCGCAATGAGGGGTCGTTCGTGTTGTCTCTGCCGATCCTAAAACACAATTAAAATCTCCACCCGTTATTCTGTCACCCTCTGCGTATCTCTAAAGTACAGGATAGTTCCTCTAAAAAACTTCTGCCTACCCGTCCTATAATTTGTTCGTAATGAAGCCTAAAGGATTAGTATTATTATTTCATTCAGTTTGGCTTTGATAACATGTCCAAGCCGTTATCTGTCTAAATTCTCTGATTCCAGTTCCATTCCGGTTAAAAAGCACCAACCCCTGCTGCTAGAGCCGACAGTGCTGTACACATTGAATTGCTGTTGTAAATTCATCTCTTCGCAAGATACATCCTAATGGAGGGCAATGTCCACATCATTGGTTTTAAGAAATTTCCTAGAATCCTCATCTTTTTCTTCACTTTTTATTCCGCATTTATTTAGAGTGGCAAGAGTAAGCAACCTCCTATTGTCGATTGCAAGCTATTTGTCCATCCTTTTTCTCCCATTTAACCGTCTTGTCCGGATTAATTTCTGTGACGTTCACTTTACATTTCTCCTTTCTCGTCGTTTTAGCACTCCCTTTCTGTATCTTTCTTATTTTGCCGACATCAGCTTTTGATTTAATTTGGCTGTGCCTTCTCAACACCTTGAGACCTTAGAGCCTTCTGGTTGCTGTTACTTCCCTCTGCTGCCTTGACTCTGTGCTCTGCAGATCGTGTTCTGGCAATGAAAGCTGTTTCCACACAATATTCTACACTCCTGGAAATTGAAGTAAGAACACCGTGAATTCATTGTCCCAGGAAGGGGAAACTTTATTGACACATTCCTGGGGTCAGATACATCACATGATCACACTGACAGAACCACAGACACATAGACACAGGCAACAGAGCATGCACAATGTCGGCACTAGTACAATGTATATCCACCTTTCGCAGCAATGCAGGCTGCTATTCTCCCATGGAGACGATCGTAGAGATGCTGGATGTAGTCCTGTGGAACGGCTTGCCATGCCATTTCCACCTGGCGCCTCAGTTGGACCAGCGTTCGTGCTGGACGTGCAGACCGCGTGAGACGCCGCTTCATCCAGTCCCAAACATGCTCAATGGGGGACAGATCCGGAGATCTTGCTGGCCAGGGTAGTTGACTTACACCTTCTAGAGCACGTTGGGTGGCACGGGATACATGCGGACGTGCATTGTCCTGTTGGAACAGCAAGTTCCCTTGCCGGTCTAGGAATGGTAGAACGATGGGTTCGATGACGGTTTGGATGTACCGTGCGCTATTCAGTGTCCCCTCGACGATCACCAGTGGTGTACGGCCAGTGTAGGAGATCGCTCCCCGCACCATGATGCCGGGTGTTGGCCCTGTGTGCCTCGGTCGTATGCAGTCCTGATTGTGGCGCTCACCTGCACGGCGCCAAACACGCATACGACCATCATTGGCACCAAGGCAGAAGCGACTCTCATCGCTGAAGACGACACGTCTCCATTCGTCCCTCCATTCACGCCTGTCGCGACACCACTGGAGGCGGGCTGCACGATGTTGGGGCGTGAGCGGAAGACGGCCTAACGGTGTGCGGGACCGTAGCCCAGCTTCATGGAGACGGTTGCGAATGGTCCTCGCCGATACCCCAGGAGCAACAGTGTCCCTAATTTGCTGGGAAGTGGCGGTGCGGTCCCCTACGGCACTGCGTAGGATCCTACGGTCTTGGCGTGCATCCGTGAGTCGCTGCGGTCCGGTCCCAGGTCGACGGGCACGTGCACCTTCCGCCGACCACTGGCGACAACATCGATGTACTGTGGAGACCTCACGCCCCACGTGTTGAGCAATTCGGCGGTACGTCCACCCGGCCTCCCGCATGCCCACTATACGCCCTCGCTCAAAGTCCGTCAACTGCACATACGGTTCACGTCCACGCTGTCGCGGCATGCTACCAGTGTTAAAGACTGCGATGGAGCTCCGTATGCCACGGCAAACTGGCTGACACTGACGGCGGCGGTGCACAAATGCTGCGCAGCTAGCGCCATTCGACGGCCAACACCGCGGTTCCTGGTGTGTCCGCTGTGCCGTGCGTGTGATCATTGCTTGTACAGCCCTCTCGCAGTGTCCGGAGCAAGTATGGTGGGTCTGACACACCGGTGTCAATGTGTTCTTTTTTCCATTTCCAGGAGTGTATTTTGCTTTGCTGTTTACATGCTCCAGTCACAACTGCTGCGGTTACTTGCAGCTGTTTCTGTGTTTTTGCTTGACGAGTTGTTTACTGCAGTGTTCGGTGTTTACTTTCGTGCTGTGGACAGCTCAAAAGGCAACACCACGTATGGTTGCCGGGATTAAAGAATACGCTTTAGTCTCCACCCCAATCTCGGGTCCACTCTGTATTGCTGAAACTTTAACGGGCTTCTTTTTCCTGGTTATCTGTGCCGATTTTTCTTGAAGTTCTTCTTCCGAGCTCGTTCTGCCCTCTTCTAATGGCCGTTTCTTGCTGGTCATATTTCGATGAGAACAAAGACTTTCTTTTTTCCATGTCTGTTTCGTTTTATTGATACTGACTTGAAATCTCACGGACTCCGTAACTGTTTACCTGAACAACGGCTGCTGACTGGTCGTTATCGATTTCATACTTCTGATCTTCATATGCGTTCTTGTGTACTTCATTTGTTGCTGGTCTCCTTTTGAATGGTAGAAGTTTCTCTTCAGCTAAAGTAGGGGATTGGCTAGTGGATTCCACGTGAATATTCTTGGTGTTGCCCGTTGCGGTACTTGAAGGAATTAGTTCTTGTGCCTCTGAACATGTCCTCGGTAGCAGATTTATTTTGGAGAATAAATATGCATCGTGGCCAGTTTTCTCGAAGATGGCCTGGTTCACTGCACACGTGATATGCGGGGTTTCCACAACATACATTACGTGTGTCTTGCAACCGACTAGAAAAATGTTGGATGATATATCGGATATAAGAATCATTCGTAGAGATCTGATCCTGTTGTAGCACTGAAACTTGTAGCTAATACATTACTTTTCGAATCAGATGCTTTTTTACCTGTTCGTAATTAGAAATTGTCTATATTAATTCCTTGTTGTCTAGTTCTGATTGAATATTTAGCATCCAGACTGTTTTCAGGCCACTGTTACCGTTACTTATATCAACGGTACTAACACAACCATCACGATGACGAATCTGAAATTTACCCTGGGTTTTCAGTAGTATTCTGTCTAACACAACAGAAATATCAATTTAGCAAAACCATAGTATTCCTCATAATCCATTGGAGTGAACTCTCCATTATCACCAGAAATACCGAAAATTACATGTGGCCAGTCATGAACGTGGAAAGCCGTAGACTGCACATGTTTTTTATTCTTGTCAGAGGTAAACCTCCAAGTAATTTTCCTGACAGAATCCATGGACATTATTTACAGGTACGAATCGTAAGTTCCGCATCACGAACGGTACACAAAGACGATGAACAAGATGTATTACCGCTTACCATTTCGGTTGGGGCACGAGGGACCCAATGTACACCTTGTTTACATAACTAGCCAAGTAAACACGGATAGCTGCACCGCACGTCCACACAGGCTGAGTACTAGGCAGCGACTCCCATCCGATATATAGTATTTGTTCTTTCGGAAATTTTAATCCTGCAGCCACTTGAATAAAGCCACAAAGGAAGTAATGACGCAGCTGCCAGTGAGCATTTATTTAAATCAATCATGGTCCTGCACACATTTTCAACATTCCGTATTGATTTAATTCAATGTCCACACGTACCCAGTGTCTGTAATTCCTTCGTGTCTGGAATTGATGTAGATGTGTTTGGTTTCCGTGATACATGATAAATTGACTATTTTGAAATCGATTATGTACATTGTCAGAATAATCGACATCAAAAAATTTCAGCCTCTGTCTGTAACAAAGAATAGGTCCCAATGTTTTGGCTGGCTCTGAGCACTATGCGACTTAACTTCTGAGGTCATCAGTCGCCTAGAACTTAGAATTAATTAAACCTAACTAGCCTAAGGACATCACACACATCCATGCCCGAGGCAGGATTCGAACCTGCGACCGTAGCGGTCGCCCGGCTCCAGACTGTAGCGCCCAGAACCGCACGGCCACTCCGGCCGGCTCCCAATGTTTTACAAGCCTGTTTTTCCTCTTCCAAATTCCATCCAACAGCGGCGTTTCCTGTTGCTGCGAGACCTACGCCAGAGTGGCCGCTCGTTTAATCCGGGCCGTAGCAGGCTAGTTTCGCAGAAACGCCACGCACGTGAAACCTGGGCTATTAATCCGAGTCCCCCGCGGCTCCGCCGTGTAGCGCGCGCTAACATAACCGGCAGGGGCAGCGCGGTCACCAGTGTAGTGGAGCCCTGGAGGCCGAGCCGCGTAAATCAAGAGATAATAGCGGCGCAGCAGCCACGTGTGGTGCGGAACTGGGCTGCGCTGTATGTGAGTGGGCGAGGGCACGGGGGTGTCTACTGTAGCCTGCCGTCGCCCATGATGAAATTCCACCCTGCAGAGGACAGACACTTGCACAGACTGCATTGCCGGTATGCAGTCTCCATTCCAACACCTGCGGATATACTCAGCAAGTCAGTCCACAGGCTGTGATGAAGATACAGAGTGACTGCTAATTATCATTACAAATTAATACTTTAATGTCTTTAATGCTATACTAGATACTAACAAGCGGTTTTAAACAGATGATTACTTATAAAGTTCTATTTCCTCATTCATACGTATGAAAGTGTGCGAGGTCAGGGGTTCGTGGTGGATATCGAACTGGATCATTTCGGCAAATCTAGTTATCCAAAACTTTTCATATAGAAACTGATAGACTTTCAGGGGAGAATGGAAAGTGCGCCATCCTGCTAGAATATGACACCAGGTTGCAGATGTTCCAAATGCAGCATAGCAAACTCCTTTCACACGTCCATTTAAACACCACCATTGGCGGTAGACTCGACGAAAACGTGTGAACCAATAACGCAATTCTGCATCGGTCTACATCAAACATTCACCTTAAGACGGTCTCCATTCCATGTGTAACATGAGGGTGCTGTGAACCCCATATACGAATGTTATAACGATTCAGTTTTCCGGATAAATGAAACGTTTCCTCCTCAGATAAATATTTTCCAAACATGTATTGTTTGCGTCAGTCTTGTCTAGCATATACTCTGCAGACGGTTTCCACTGAGATTTGTTCGTAGGCTTTTAAAGCCTCAAACAGCTGCTTCTTGTATGGTTATAGCCATAAACTCTTGTGCAACACAATGCGCACAGTTGAGGGTCTCATTTCCAACTCTCTGGCGGCCATACGTCCTGATTTTGAAGGAATCCTTGCAGGCACCTGTCGCACCCTGTCCACGTTGGCGTCCGGAACAGATGGGTGACACGCCCCCATGTTATAAAGAACACTACCTGTTTCCATAATGACGTACGCGAAGCCTAATAGTTCGTTGGGACGGTAACTGCCTTCCAAACTGTGTTGGAAAATTTTGGGTATCGAACGTCCTCTGTATGAACCTTGTGGCGTCCATATTTTATCAGGTTTTCACGTTCAATTTTCGGTCAAAATTGCGTCACTTGGAAATCAAAAATGTTTCATGAGTTATCCTATTACATGTTTAAAACCATTTGAAATCTATTATAGTTTTAAAGTTAAAACACACTTAAGTTGTAAAGATAATTTAGGAACACCCTGTACTCCTATGAATACTATCGATATCTTATGCTGTTTCACTCATCTATTGAGCAGAGGAAAATTGTCTGTCGACATCCACATACAAATACCACTAACCACTGGGAAGCGCACTGCACAGAGTACTCAGCAAGGTATCGCGTGTTAATGTTTTTTCCTGTTATAACTGTGTATGGAAAGAGGGAAGAATAACTGCTTTATATGTCCCTGTGCGCGATGAAATTAGTCTAACATTGGCCTCACAGAGGTTATGGGAGCGATATGTAGGGAATTGAGGAATATCTCTAGACTTCATAAAACACTTGTTACGAAAGCTTTGTAAGTATTTTAGATTGAGAAAGAGTCGTGGCTGCAAAGTTATTTCAGTAACGCGTATCACCCTTTTGGGCATCATAAAAGTGTAAAAATAACGTACTTTGTAAGTATTATTGTTGTTGTTGTGGTCTTCAGTCCAGAGACTGGTTTGATGCAGCTCTCTACGCTACTCTATCCTGTGCAAGCATGTTCATCTCCGAGTAACTACTGCAACTCTCATCCTACTGAATCTTCTTAGTTTACTCATCCCCAGGTCTCCCTCTACGATTTTTATCCACCACGTTTCCCTTTAATATTAAACTGATGATCCCTTGATGCCGCAGGACTTGTACTACCAACTGACCAATACTTCTAGTCAGGTATGCCACAAATTACTCTTCTCCCCGGTTCTATTCAGTACCTCCTCATTAGTGTTCCAACTGCGCTCTCAAATTTTGGTTATTTGGTTCTTGATATTGCTACGTCTAAGCTCTCGATTTCGTTCACTTTCGAGACTTAGCTTTCTGCGTGTTGTCTTCATTGGCCGTCCATTGCTGATGTTATCTTTCCGTGTTTATCAGTGGGCCCATGCTCTGGTAGGTTTATAACACGGTCGTGGGAGGCGATAGACTGTCGTGATGGAGCGTGGCCCTCGCATAGCTCTGAGGCGACGATAGAAGCACTGGCAAATTGTTGGAGCACCGCCGACGGGCTACCGTATAGGTCCTTGCGTTCTGGTGGCCTTCCAGTGTCACAGGGCTGGGATATTAGAATGTTGTATCATTTCTGCCCAGCACGCCAACTGGTATGTTCCATCATACTCCACGCTTCGTCATCCTGATAACTATCGAGGTTTCAACCTAGGCCAATAAAAGTGGGACATCGCAGGATAATAATCGTCAGTCTTCGAAGGACCTGGAGTTTTGCCGGTGTGTACAGCGTCCATATTACGTACAGAAACATAGCCAGGTGATTTCGTCGACAACTGCCGATTTTTCGACAGGTGCATTTTCAAGGCAAAACTCAATTTTGTCAATTACGTCACTCGGCTGTATTCTCATTAGTTAATTGAGCAATCTTCAAGCGGTTGCCAATTCAGGTTTTTCATCTTACCTGTAACACTTTTCTGTAAGTCAAACGTGCTATGCCGGCCACGGTGGTCTAGCGGTTCTAGGCGCGCAGTCCGGAACCGCGCGACTGCTACGGTCGTAGATTCGACTCCTGCCTCGGGCATGGATGTGTGTGATGTCCTTACGTTAGTTAGGTTTAAGTAGTTCTAAGTTCTAGGGGACTGATGACCACAGATGTTAAGTCCCATAGTGCTCAGAGCCATTTGAACCAAACGTGCTATCATTTTTTCTCCCCTAAGATTTGACGCACAAGTTCTTGGTAGGCTGAGTGCATTGTCCCAGTATATCCTGCCGATGAATCGAAGCGTACAACCTAATTCACTTACGACTGAGCCATTTCACATCCTTCCAAATTGTTGGAATTTGTATTGGCTGACTGATTATGATTGTGACTCATTATTACTGTAATAATAGGATAATACGTTACAGCGTTTTGTGAAGTGCACAACTTTACATTGCTGAACACTTAAAACGATTTGCCAATATCTGTTTCACCTTGAAAACTTACGAAGATCTGACTGGATATACGTGCAGCAACTTTTTTCGATAGTTATTCGTCACAGAAGTGCCATCACTACTTTTTGGGAGTTTTTGTGGAAAACAGTAGCTCAGAGATATTCAACGATGAAGCCATAAGCAGCCAGTGGGTTTCACGGCGTCAGCAGGCCCGCTGCAGCAACAGGACTGTTTCTGGATTGCGAGGGAGGCTACGCAGAGCACCGCAATACTGTCAACCCAGTGGAAAGGCAGGTCGTTACAGTAGTCCCCTCTCGGTTTCTGTACTGTCGAGCCATGGATTAGTTATTCCGGTCCTACCTGGAAGCAGTACATCGGCACAATAAATCAGCTTCTGATTAAGCTTATCCATTACCGATACTTTAGAACTCGTGACTGTTAACTAAATGTAAATACTAGTACAAAAAACTTCAACTTGTCACTTTCTTGAATAGTTTATTATTCCATGAATCGGTTTTCGAACCTCTCCAGTTCCATCTTCAGATGGTTTTCTAGAAGTTACACCACAACTTCTAGCGTAATGCAAGGCTGTGACTCTGTGACTAGAAGATGGAAAATGCTTTAATGTATCGCCGTGAGTGTTGTTTATCTGTCGATATCAATGTAAAAGTTTAGTTTTGTACTTACTGCGACAATATGGGCGCCTTTTTTCTGTTAGTGTCCATCTGTCTGCTTCCAGTTGGTACATGACTTCACACACTTTTACACAATCTGTATGCACTTACGCTGTGACAGCGAAACTTTCCCAGCATCCAGCTCGTGCTATACAACTGTTGCTTGTAACAAAGATCTTGACAAAAAGATATGGCATAGGCCTACCTGGCATATATCTCTTCTACCTTCCTGGAATTTCACTATAGTTCTGCTTCTCTCACAGTCTTATTCCGAAGTCTTCTGTTTCTTTCTCCCTTGTCTGCCCCGCAGTTACCAATCCTGTTCATGTACCCTTATCTCTCGTTGATCTGTGGCACATTCGTCGATACGTGCTTGCTTCTCCTGTTTCTGTGCCCTTCAATAATAGTTCCAAATTCTGACCAATTATTAACCGTTGTCTGTCTTTATCTCTGGCATATTGATCGGTGTATACTTGGTTCTGCAGTTTACCGTCCCTTCAACCTACATCCTCAATTCCAATCAAATCATCACAGCACTTGGTTCGTATCTTTCCTCCTATCCTACCCGTTATCTCTAGTACTAAGCTGGTCGTGGGTAGTACTGACCACATTCTTCAAATCTCCTGCTATTCAGGTTTCTCCTGACTTTGTTCTCACGATCGGAATCAGTCCTTCCTTCAGTTTACACACCCAACTGTCAGCATCTGTTTTGGCCCTGGGTTTTGCCTAGTATTTTCCTATCATTTTGTGTAGTGTCAGAAGGCTGACTTCATTTTGTTCATTCTCTGTGCTATTCCTTCACTGCTCCTTCTCCCTATTACAAGTTCTGACAGGTATTTAAATTTGCCCAGCTCTCTCGCTGTGCCTTCTAGTGTCTTCCAATCACCAAGTGTACTTAGTGTCTTGTCTTGTTTAGGCAATCCTCAGATCGATCAACTTTTTATTCCCATGTGGTTACCTCTCTTAGGTTGTCGGATTATTTGCTTGCACTTTCTTACGTCTCACTGTCGTTATATCGTCCGCATAGGCAAATTAGTCCACTTGGCTCACTTGTCCATTTTGTGTCGAAGTATTCCCAGTTCCTCATTTGTTGCTTCCAACTGATTACTTCATCCACTGCTACGCTGTCCTGTTCCACACTTGCTTCGGTCTCGCACTCTTTTGAGAGTGCTCCTATGAGTATTATACTTGCCCACGTCATAATTTCTGTTATCGGTTCTCTTGTAATGCCGTTCAGTTCTCCATTCTTCATAATCCTCCCAGTAGTGTGTCAGTCAATGAAAAGGTCAGTTAAACATGCTAAAATTATTTACCGAGACAAATTGCATACAGATGCGAGGTGAAATAGAGTTACTGTTCTTCGCGGTGCATGTTTGCTGTACAAACCCAACCTCCAACGTCACACTGCCGAAGGTATAGCTGAAAAAGGAGAGCGGCATGCTATAAATCCGTCTTGCATGTATCGAGGGCCGACAACGACATACTATTGAATGTCAATATATCGTATTTCCGAAATTTTTAAAAATACCAACTGTCCTAGTCGCAATATGTTCCATCGGGTGCAGATCAGGCGAATCTGATGACCAGTAAGTTCTCTGCCATCCTCTTCAGATCACTGTATCACGATTTACCACACGGTTTTTATTTAGAAAGATACCATTACCGTCGGCGAAGAAGTAATGCTTCAAAGGATGCAGGCGATCCGCAACAATGTTCACCTAATCATACTGTGTAGGCTTTCGCGGCTGGTATTAGCGATATTGCTGATATATGGTTTACGGGAATAAAGTCGTGGTACACACAATAGTTATCCGCTTTAAAAGAGTTGTCTTCCACGGCTGGAGACTTATCTAGCGAGATCTAATAATTACCATGCTATGATTTGCAATGACGCTAAAGAAATTTGAAAGTACAAAAACAAATTCAACAGAAAAGAAAAAGGGCAGAAAATAAATTAGTGGTCCGCACTAGTGAAAAACACGAGCGAAACGAACAGCGCGAACTATATCCATCTACAAGCTCCATATCATACTACGGTGCAGCTCACAGACAGACAGTTGCTTGGTTTCACATAGACAGTTTACATTGCTAACCTTGTTTTGAGTCTGTAACAGATTTCTGCGTCGTTAAAGTTGCTGATGAAGTCTCCAGCAGTGGACGACGAAACGGTGAGCAGAGAATTAAGCCTTGAATTAGGGTGCTATTCCCATGAATCAAATATCATCAGTGTCCACGTGCTTCAGCTGTCATGGTGCCGCCGTATACCACCATATATCCCTTGGCAGCTCTTGTCAGCGTGCCTCGTATCATAACAGAAATTTATGAGAATTTAAGTTTGGATCACAGCATTTTATGGCAGCGATTCATCTACATTTGGAAAAACGTAACGGAGGAGAATCGAAGGCTTTGACATGTGGTGTTGCAGAAGGATGTTGAAAATTAGGTGGACTGATAGGGTACGGAATAATGAGGTTCTCCACAGAATCAGTGAAGAAAGTAACACCTGCAAAAGCTCGACAAGAAGGGGAGATCAGATGGTACCACATGAGTTACGACGTCAGCTAATAACTTCTGTGCTAGTAGAGGGAGCTGCACAGAAAGATAAAAATTGAAATATATCCAGCAAATAATTGAGGGTGTAGAGTGCAAGTGCTGCTCTGAGATGAAGAGGTTGGCTAAGGAAAGGATTCAGTGGCGAACCGCGTCAAACAAGTCAGGAGGCTGATGTATAAAAAATCTCATGATATTCCCCACACCACCCTTCGTCCGAGCCACGGCACACTCATTCGATCGGATGGCGGGATATCCAAGTTTCACAAAACTTGTGTTCGTTAGACTACCGCTTTCAATCAGCGATGAACATCTTCAGGTATGTTTTACAGCGTGTTCCAAAGTAATACAGAGATAGAGGCACCGACACAAAATATACACAAAACCAGATCTGAAGATGGTCATTGCTGACTGAAACTAGTAATCTAAGAACCACAAGTTTTGTGACGATTGGCGGAAATAAAGAAATCATTCTACGCTTCGTGAAACACTGTTTTAACCGGCGACCATTTCATTTATTGTACACCGAAAAACCCGCAAACTAATATTTTAAAACAGGCCGTACATTTCACAGTTCTTTTCACGCAATAATATACATTTTCCCATATTACATCTAAATATTAATTTCAGCAAAGAAAAATCAAAGGCATAACAATGTGCAACCGAACAAGACGATCGATCTAGTGTAGTGACAAACGCCGTTCACCTGACCATGTGAGATTTTTCCATTGATCCATGATCCAGTCTCGATAATGCCGTGTCCATTGTAATGGTACCTGACGATATCGTTGTGACAACATGGGGACATGTAGCGCATCGTTTGCTGCGAGGCCCCTCGTTCAATAGTGGGCTCCAAACGGTGTGGTTCGCAGCACTTGTGCCTTTACTAGCATTGCTCTCTGATGTCATAGCTTCTTTTGGTTTCAGTGTGTCAAAAACTCTTGCCGAGACGAAGTACAAAAATATGGTCCTACATAAAATCGCTGAGCGGGGCTAAAGCCTTCCTCTCACGGGTCATGAAACTGCACGCCACAGCGTGGATTTCCACGTTCCAATACATTTCTGAGCGTGGAAGGAAGGATCTGGTAAGTCATATTTCTTCGTCGTGGAAGAGATCGTGGCCATTGAGATGCGATATCATTTTACGTAGAACTTAGGATCCGCTATATAAAATGGCGTTAAACATCGTATTTTTTGGATTTTCGGTCTCGATTCGTTAAAATAAAATGACGGGACGCTACATATCGGTAGGTAAAGGCATCCTGCAGTTGATGTTTTTAGCGTTTTGACTTGTATGTTTCAGTGCTACGGCACAATGATTATCTATCACACACGCGTCTCTTTGGTACAATTTGCGTTTAATTATCAAATAATGACGTTTGTAGGTCCAGTTTTTCAGATAATGTATACCATATAGCGAGGCCCTGTTGTAATGTCGAAGGTGGAGTGCGGTTAGTAGTGTAGTGAACGGTGAGAATCGGAGAAAAGAATGGCAGGTTCGCTTCTACCTTCATTTAATTTTTTCATAATTCGTTTTCCAAAACATTCTTTGTCTTTCTTATTCATTTTACAGTGTATTATCTTAAAATTAGTTGTAATTTATTATATGTGGTGTATTTATTGCAATTCTTATTGGAAAAGGCAACGACTGGAATGTTTCGCCAGCGGCCAGTAACCTAAACATGAGTGCCAGTCTGTGTCTGAAAGTAAACACCAGCTGCACGCTGCAAGATTGTGCAATTATGATACATAATATGAAATATATACACCTATCGCCTCATATTTGTATCTTTCTGGTAAATACTTTTTTCAGTGATGATACGCAGCTTCGAAAAATATCTCCGAATCAAGTGGAATAAAATTATTCAACGAATACGGTCTTGAAATCTGTGTGATGAAGTACATTATTTCAGTGTTGGTGATCAATTCAAGATCAAGAATATGGACACTACACGAGCGCGAACTGATATTAGACACTATACCTCAGCTACATTCAGTTTAAAACCAAAAATGGGATGTACATTCAATTGAGATTGCAAATAACTTCTACTAGTCTATATTTCAGATCGTTGTAGAGCATTATACCGTGTAATGCTCCTCTGCCATCTGTTCACTTTTCTGACTTTCGACGAGTCCAGAAGCTTCTTCGATATTTTCTCCAGTCTTCTTCTACTATTGCTAACGTAGTTATTTTACGCGTGTCCAATTTCGTAAAGAACAGTGTGGTTTGCGAGCCAAATAAAGCCGATATCGGCCGCTGGGATGTGCTGGGAGCGCATATCACGTTAACTAGTTAGTCCCATGTGCCTAAGGCGATCTCTCGTGAGGTCGAATGTCCCGCTCGCGTCCACGTGAACGTTAGTTGCCTCCTCCTGTGAGAGGACGGCTTAAGACTTGTATCGACTCACTCGTTGACCAGTCTGGCGTGGCTGTAGGAGACAGCAAAAGAAAGCCAAAGTTTGAAAATTTCGCCTTTAAGAAATCGATCACACAGGAGAATCGTACAAACACTCCGTCGTTTGACCATACCACAGACTCACTTATGGAGGACACAGTAATTAGTACACGAACAACAGAAAGAGTTGGAAACAAATAAGTCGGTAGGTCCCACCTCGGTTTTACAAAGAATGCTCTACGGTATAGGTCGCTTACATAGCTTGCATTTATCACGAATGTCAGCGCAAAATCCCAAGCGACTTGAAAAAAGTGCAGGTGACCCCTCGATATAAGAAGGGCAAAGGAACGGACACTCAAAATTACAGGCCAATATCTTTAAAATTGGTCTGCTGCAGAATTCTTGAAAATATTCTCGGTTCGAATATAATACATTTCCTTGAGACGTTCATGCGAACATCGACTTGCTCTTTTCTCACGTGGTATCCTGCGAGGGCAACACGGAGATTCCATATTCCTACATTTCCCAAAGGTATCAGACGTGGCCATCCACTACAGACTTTTAAGGGGAGGTTAAAACTCGAATTGTTTTTCATTGCATTTTAGGATCCATAAAAGTGTTTAGAATTACCCCTTGAAACGGTTTTTCCGAATACGGAATAGAAATGTTTGTTATTCGAGGTTGAACAGTAAAATGTACCTGCCTGAAATCGGCCTTTTCACGCACCAGTTTTTTTTTTATTTCTGAGGACGAGTTATTGTACCGATGCTTGGGAGGAAACACACAAAATTCAAATGAAAATTTGAACGCGTGTATTTGGAAGTTAGCCCCCAAACATTTGCATTCTGGTGCGAGGACTGTGGAGACTGCGACTTTCCTGGCAATGAGCAGCTTCAGCGAAGGGTATTCAGCAATTCTGAAGACCATGACAACGATGGACATCACCCTGGGACTCTGTTCGACGCAGTTCGCCAAGCATTCGGACTATCACCGGATTCAAGCGGCCGAAAACCGCTTGTCACTGGCTCTCGAGCACCGCAGGACGGCCCAGATAGAGCAGAATGCCCTCTGTGAGGAAGAGGAAGGACTAGTTTACGGACCCGGAATAGCAGATTGAACGTAAGTTGTATGATATTGCATTTATGCGTAGTCAAAACTTCAAACGTGTTTTTCTTGAAATGACTCTTTTTTTTTATCGCGCGGTATGGTAACTTCAAATCTACAGAACCGATTGGCATGATTCTTTGTTTCCAACGAAGCTAACTAAATTGCCTAGGAGTTGTACCACTTTTATTCCGATCCATCAAGTATAGATATTATTACTTGGCCGATGAAGTTAAAAACCCAATGAAAGAAAACCTATTTTTTTTTTAAATGGCCGCCAATTTGTATCCTATTGTCCCAATAACTGAAGCGGGGTACAACTCCTAAAGAATGTTATATACTTCGCTAACGTCAACTCAATTTTGATTTCAGACGAGCCAGCTGACGTATGACATACCGTACGTGGAGGTCTACATCGAAATTTTGTTTCGTTCCGATGGCATTTCCACCTTTTCTCTTCGACATTTCCGGTCGAAAAATTTCCAGTTTGTAGAGGAAATATCAATACAAATTATGACCAAATTTGACGTTGATATCTATAACGCATCCCGAGAAAGAAATTCTCAAAGAACATGGTTCAAATGGCTCTGAGCACTATGGGACTTAACATCTGTGGTCATCAGTCACCTAGAACTTAGAACTAATTAAACCTAACTAACCTAAGGACATCACGCACCTCCATGCCCGAGGCAGGATTCGAAACTGCGACCGTAGCAGTCTCAAAGAACATGCTTTTTTTCTGGACAAAGATATTGAACTTCCCCTTAACGAAGATACGAGTATACGGTATAGGTTCCGAGATGTGTGAGTGGATCGAAGTCTTCTTGAGTAATACAACCCACTAACTTGTTCTCGACGGCGAGACAAGGGAATTGTCAGGAGTGCCTCAGGGAAGTGCAATGTCACTTCTATAATTTTCTATAGACATACATGATCTGGCGGACAGGACGGGCAGCAATGTGTGGTTGTTTGCTTATGATGCTGTGGTGTACGGGAATGTGTCGCCGTTGAGTGCCTATAGGAAGGTACATCATGACTTAGACAAAATTTCCAGTTGATGTGGTGAATAACAGCTAGATCTAAATGTAGGAAAGTGTAAGTTAATGCAAATGAACCCATAATATTCTGATATAGCATCAGTAGTGTCCTGCTTGGCACAGTCACGCCGTTTAAATATATATGTGTCACGTTGTAAAGCAATATGAAATGGAATGAACATGTAATGATTGTAGTACGCAAGGCGAATAGTCGACTTAGGTCAGTGAGAAAAATTTTAGGAAAGTGTGTTTCATCTATAAAGCAGACCCCAAATTGGACGCTACAACAGATTCTTGGGTACATCTCGAGCGTATGGGATCCGGACAAAGTCGGACTTAAGGAAGACGTCGTGGCAGTTCAGAGGAGTGCTGGTAGTTTTGTTACCGGTAGATTCGAACAACATGCGAGTATTAGAGAGATGCTTTGGGAACTCAAATGGGAAACTCCGGAAGCAAGGCGACGTTGTTTTAGTGGAACGATAGTGATAAAATTTAGAAAACTTACATTTGAAGCTGATTGTAGAGCGAATTTACTGCCGCCAACATACATTTCACGTAAGGACCACTAAGGTAAGAGAAATTTGTGCTCGTATGAAGGTGAGTGAAACGGGAAAGGAAATGACTAGTAGTGGTACCCCCCACCATGCACCGTACGGTGGCTTGTAGAGTATGTATGTAGATGTAGATCCTCCTTCACAAAGAGGTAGATCCTCCTTTACAAAGCTGGCAATTCTCCGACCTAAATGTTTTGTCTTAAGGGATAGACGTGCAACACTTTGTCCCCTAGTCATCACAAATGGTTCAAAATGGCTCTAAGCATTATGGGAATTATCATCTAACGTCATCAGTCCCCTAGACCTAGAACTACTAAATCTGACCAACTTAAGGACATCACACACATCTATTCGAACCTGCGACCCTAGCAGCAGCGCGGTTCCGGACTAAAGCCCCTAGAACCGCTCAGCCACAGCGGCAGGCAGTCATCACAGATTCTTATATTATGGACTTCAGTACCTTGGTTCGATGCGATTATTAATAGCCAAACCAGTTAAATTCAGAACAACCAAAAGAATGTGAGATTCGACGCTTACTTTCAATTTAAAAAAATCTAGATATTAAAATGACTTATCTTACTTTACTCGCATGATACTTCAAAATTACGCTTCTTCACTACTTAGTTTAGCCTTTGAGGCGTTCGCAGTTAATCATTTCGCCAACACTGCCCCTAAAGTGTGACTAATGAGCAATGTGAACCAATCACAACAGTACAACACTGACCACATTTCATTCAGATGAAGAACGAAGTGTCTTTATTTCGCTTTTCTGTGTGGAACAATGTAAAAAATTGCTGTACGCGATCTTGATTTCATTATACACGAATTAAAGTATCCGAGAGGCTAGTGAACAAGGCGGGAAAGAAACTGAGTTTCCCGGCCGTACAGAAGTTGTCGGTGGCTGCTCGTTAACTTGAGGGTTCTCCTTCTCTTCGCGCTTGCGGGCACGCTGTTGCGAATAAAGTCCCGAGTTCTGAAACACTACGTCGATCCCAACTGTTGAGAATTATTTGCTTTCCCGGTGGTAGACAGGTCTAAAACTTTTACTGTGCTTTTTTTTTAAATAAATCGCATTGTGCTCGCAAAGTACTCAGAAAAGTACCTTCGTAATTTATTAGCAGATCTGCACTGTATCACATTTGCAGGAACGTTCCAGTTGCCATTAGTTACTCAGAGTGCCGTCCAAGACCGTACCCAGGATCCGAGATCGTGGTGGGAAAGGATGGTAGGGGGGAGCGGGGATGCGGTTGTTGGCGGAGCTTATATTATATTCGTTAAAAGAAAGGATGAAAAAAACGAAGCACAGTTTCTCACAAAATGAAATTGAGAAATTTTTTGATGAATAGCCGTACACACTACTGCTACCACAGTATGATGGGTAGTACTGTCTGCAATCTCAAAAATATCTGAATCAGTTCTGAAAATTCGATTTCTGAGTTCCTTGGATAAATACAATTTCATGAAGCACAGTTTGGTTTCTGAAGTGTGAGAGATACAATAACAGCCAATACAGAGTTTAAGAATAAGTTACTTGAAGCCCTTGACAGGGATGACATTTTTACAGGCGTAATCTTAGACTTGTCCGAGGCTTTTGACACTGTTGACCATAAAATTCTTTTAAGCGGGCAAGAAGCAGTAAGCATAAGGGGAACAGCAAACGAATGATTACACTCTTACCAATAAACAGAGTGTAAAAGATACAGATAATTCACAGGTATGCTGGTGATAATTTATTAGAGAAACAATAATCAAACAAGAAACGTATGAACGTAAATGTTCCCCAGAATAGTGAATTGCATTCAGTTATATTCTTAATACATATCATTTACTTTCCAGACAGTATAACATATGGAGAGAATGGGTTATTTGGTGAGAACTTACGAACCCCTTAAGTCCTATTAGAGATAGCAAATGAAACATTCAAGGATGTTTATGTTTGAGTAGTATGTAGTAAATAAACATTTAACTTAAGGAAAACAATAGATATGGACATCAGCATTAAAAGGAAAAGCAACTATGTCTCTTTAAATATAGATGATTAATCTATATTAACAAGTATAAACTTTATAGGTATGGATACCGATTAAAATTTTACATGGAATGAACACACAAAGATAACGAAAAAATAAAATTTACCAACCTGTTATGTTCTTAGGATCGAAAGGATAAAAACTACACTCCTGGAAATGGAAAAAAGAACACATTGACACCGGTGTGTCAGACCCACCATACTTGCTCCGGACACTGCGAGAGGGCTGTACAAGCAATGATCACACGCACGGCACAGCGGACACACCAGGAACCGCGGTGTTGGCCGTCGAATGGCGCTAGCTGCGCAGCATTTGTGCACCGCCGCCGTCAGTGTCAGCCAGTTTGCCGTGGCATACGGAGCTCCATCGCAGTCTTTAACACTGGTAGCATGCCGCGACAGCGTGGACGTGAACCGTATGTGCAGTTGACGGACTTTGAGCGAGGGCGTATAGTGGGCATGCGGGAGGCCGGGTGGACGTACCGCCGAATTGCTCAACACGTGGGGCGTGAGGTCTCCACAGCACATCGATGTTGTCGCCAGTGGTCGGCGGAAGGTGCACGTGCCCGTCGACCTGGGACCGGACCGCAGCGACGCACGGATGCACGCCAAGACCGTAGGATCCTACGCAGTGCCGTAGGGGACCGCACCGCCACTTCCCAGCAAATTAGGGACACTGTTGCTCCTGGGGTATCAGCGAGGAACATTCGCAACCGTCTCCATGAAGCTGGGCTACGGTCCCGCACACCGTTAGGCCGTCTTCCGCTCACGCCCCAACATCGTGCAGCCCGCCTCCAGTGGTGTCGCGACAGGCGTGAATGGAGGGACGAATGGAGACGTGTCGTCTTTAGCGATGAGAGTCGCTTCTGCCATGGTGCCAATGATGGTCGTATGCGTGTTTGGCGCCGTGCAGGTGAGCGCCACAATCAGGACTGCATACGACCGAGGCACACAGGGCCAACACCCGGCATCATGGTGTGGGGAGCGATCTCCTACACTGGCCGTACACCACTGGTGATCGTCGAGGGGGCACTGAATAGTGCACGGTACATCCAAACCGTCATCGAACCCATCGTTCTACCATTCCTAGACCGGCAAGGGAACTTGCTGTTCCAACAGGACAATGCACGTCCGCATGTATCCCGTGCCACCCTACGTGCTCTAGAAGGTGTAAGTCAACTACTCTGGCCAGCAAGATCTCCGGATCTGTCCCCCATTGAGCATGTTTGGGACTGGATGAAGCGTCGTCTCACGCGGTCTGCACGTCCAGCACGAACGCTGGTCCAACTGAGGCGCCAGGTGGAAATGGCATGGCAAGCCGTTCCACAGGACTACATCCAGCATCTCTACGATCGTCTCCATGGGAGAATAGCAGCCTGCATTGCTGCGAAAGGTGGATATACACTGTACTACTGCCGACATTGTGCATGCTCTGTTGCCTGTGTCTATGTGCCTGTGGTTCTGTCAGTGTGATCATGTGATGTATCTGACACCAGGAATGTGTCAATAAAGTTTCCCCTTCCTGGGACAATGAATTCACGGTGTTCTTATTTCACTTTCCAGGAGTGTAGTAGTTGAACTCATTCCAAGGAACCATTAAAAAACTAGTTATACTCACTGCACAAAGTCTGTACGTCTACCAATGAGCCGTGCATATCATAGAAGAGATTACTAAGTATTTCACTAATAGTTCTATACATAGTCATAGAACAAGAACGAGTTTGGGCTTAAATTTACCGAAACGGAAAACTCAGAATATTATTTACTGTGGTCCAAGGAGACGAAAAGTTTGCTGAAAAGCTTGTATATAAAATGGCAGCTACAACATTCTTCATAAGTAATGCACGCTTACTAACTGATAAGAGGAACAGAGTAGTGGTTAATAACGAAATAGATAGCTGCAACACTCTGGTCACAATGTGATGTTTTTGCAAGAAAATCAGTTATCCAGATTTTTGGTGCACGGTCTCGTGATGCCCCAGAGCTCAAAACTAAACTCATCATGGGGGGATGCGGAGTCAGGTTTTCAAGTGAATTGAGGGGAGGACATGAAGTACATGGTGTGCAGTTGCATATTTACGGACATGGAGTGAGATTTCTGTAAATAATATAGTCAGTGCATGGGGCATAGCAGCATATTCTCAGTCTAGGTCTTACAAGTCTTTCTTTTGTTTTCTTTCTTTTGCTACCGCCTTTATAAAGAGTGTGAATGTGTTTCAAATGTCTGCGAGCCGTGTAACAGAGGCGGGACGGGGGAACCAGCCCGGTATTCACCTAGGAGGATGTGGAAAACCGCCTAAAATCCACCTCCAGGCTGGCAGGCACACCGACCGTCGTCGTGAATCCGCCGGGCGGATTCGACCCAGGGCCGGCGCGTCTACCCGTCCAGGAAGCAGCGCGTTAGTGCTCTCGGCTGCCCTGGCGGGTAGCAGCAATGCAGGCGCTATCTCTGCCATCCAGTCGATTTCACAGACACCGAATACTGTCCTGGGATACATTATGCCACGTCTGCTCGACGTGTTCCAGTAATTCTGTAAGAGTTTTTGGTTGACAAGACGCATGAGCCACTTCTCATCCCATAACATTCCACACATACTCGATTGGAGACAATTCCGTAGATCGTGCGGGCCAGGGACGTTGCTCCACGTCTTGCAATGCACATTGAGTTTTACGGGTGGTATGTGGGTGAGTGTTATCCTGTTGGAACAGCACTTTCCTTCCTGTTGTAAGAACGGCAAAAGAACGGGTCTGTCAACATTCTGCAAGTACCAAGCCCTGTTTAGCGTCCCCTCCAGAAACGTGAAAGGTGAACGGAAGTTGTAGCTAATCGCAACCAAGGCCATAAGGCCTGGGGTGGAGCCAGTGTATCATGGATGAATGCACTCTACGAGGCAGCGCTAACCAGGCCTGCATTGTACCCACAAACGAGCATCACTTGCGTACAGAGAGAATCTGCTTTCATCGCTGAAGACTATGGCTCCCCATTCCACCTTGCATGTTTCACGGCACCAGTCGTGCCGTACACGTCGATGCTGTGGCGTGAATATGTGTGTGAATTTCTAAGGGATCAAACTGCTCAGGTCATCGGTCCCCAGACATAAACAATGCTTAAACTAACTTATGCGAAGAACAACACAGACACCCATGTCCAGGAGAGGACTCGAACCTCCGGTGGGAGGAGCCGTGCAATCCATGACATGGCGCCTCAAACCACGCGGACACTCCGCGCGGAGAGGCGTGACTGGAAGACAGGCTAGGGGTGTGAGTGCCTGTAGTCCCAGTGTTAATGACCGGTTTGCAACAGTTCATGTTTGTGCGTCTGGGCTCACAAACTCTTGTGTCTGTGCTGTGGTAGCTGTATGATCCGCTCCTGCTGTTCTTACAATATGACGATTCTGGTGGGCGTATGTGCTATATGGACGTCCAGAACCTCGTCTTCATATGTGAGAATGTTCACGTGATCACTCTTACCAGCATCGTTGCACAACTAACGAAGATCGTGCAACTTGAGTGGCAGTTCTCCGAAAGGAACATCCGGCCACTCGGAAAGGCACAATCTGACCCCCTTCAAACTCACTCCCTTGACTGCATGAAATGTCCCCTTAGAAAAATGATAAATGACTGTGCTTAAACTGACACACAATATTTTTAGCGCAATGCAATCTGACTTTCAAAAATCCCTACAAAAGAATGGCCCTGACTGACAATAACCTACACCTTTCATGAATCATTTATCTCACAAAAATCTTCGTTACTCAAACTGCTGGAATACAGTGTGCGCCAATAATGCCAGCTGAATAAAAGATTCTAACTACTTAGGCACTAACTACTGATAGGCATAGTTAGCAAATGACAGATTTTGATAGAGAACAAACAATGTATTTACCTTGATAAAGATCCAAAGTCATAATATATATATATATATATATATATATATATATATATATATATATATATATATATATATACACTCCTGGAAATGGAAAAAAGAACACATTGACACCGGTGTGTCAGACCCACCATACTTGCTCCGGACACTGCGAGAGGGCTGTACAAGCAATGATCACACGCACGGCACAGCGGACACACCAGGAACCGCGGTGTTGGGCGTCGAATGGCGCTAGCTGCGCAGCATTTATGCACCGCCGCCGTCAGTGTCAGCCAGTTTGCCGTGGCATACGGAGCTCCATCGCAGTCTTTAACGCTGGTAGCATGCCGCGACAGCGTGGACGTGAACCGTATGTGCAGTTGACGGACTTTGAGCGAGGGCGTATAGTGGGCATGCGGGAGGCCTGGTGGACGTACCGCCGAATTGCTCAACACGTGGGGCGTGAGGTCTCCACAGTACATCGATGTTGTCGCCAGTGGTCGGCGGAAGGTGCACGTACCCGTCGACCTGGGACCGGACCGCAGCGACGCCCGGATGCACGCCAAGACCGTAAGATCCTACGCAGTGCCGTAGGGGACCGCACCGCCACTTCCCAGCAAATTAGGGACACTGTTGCTCCTGGGGTATCGGCGAGGACCATTCGCAACCGTCTCCATGAAGCTGGGCTACGGTCCCGCACACCGTTAGGCCGTCTTCCGCTCACGTCCCAACATCGTGCAGCCCGCCTCCAGTGGTGTCGCGACAGGCGTGAATGGAGGGACGAATGGAGACGTGTCGTCTTCAGCGATGAGAGTCGCTTCTGCCTTGGTGCCAATGATGGTCGTATGCGTGTTTGGCGCCGTGCAGGTGAGCGCCACAATCAGGACTGCATACGACCGAGGCACACAGGGCCAACACCCGGCATCATGGTGTGGGGAGCGATCTCCTACACTGGCCGTACACCACTGGTGATCGTCGAGGGGACACTGAATAGTGCACGGTACATCCAAACCGTCATCGAACCCATCATTCTACCATTCCTAGACCGGCAAGGGAACTTGCTGTTCCAACAGGACAATGCACGTCCGCATGTATCCCGTGCCACCCTACGTGCTCTAGAAGGTGTAAGTCAACTACCCTGGCCAGAAAGATCTCCGGATCTGTCCCGCATTGAGCATGTTCGGGACTGGATGAAGCGTCGTCTCACGCGGTCTGCACGTCCAGCACGAACGCTGGTCCAACTGAGGTGCCAGGTGGAAATGGCATGGCACGCCGTTCCACAGGACTACATCCAGCATCTCTACGATCGTCTCCATGGGAGAATAGCAGCCTGCATTGCTGCGAAAGGTGGATATACACTGTACTAGTGCCGACATTATGCATGCTCTGTTGCCTGTGTCTATGTGCCTGTGGTTCTGTCAGTGTGATCATGTGATGTATCTGACCCCAGGAATGTGTCAATAAAGTTTCCCCTTCCTAGGACAATGAAATCACGGTGTTATTATTTCAATTTCCAGGAGTATATATATATATATATCAGTTCATGATATCCAGTATTACAAATTTACTCTTTCTGAAGGACACACGTCCAGATCGTCCGCTCTCAAAATTCTGCCGTTTCTCTCCCCACATCCACCACTGCCGGCGGCTCACCTCCAACCGCGCAACGCTACGTGCTGTTAACAGCCAACTGCCCAACACTACAATAGCGAATATTCCAACAATGCCAATCAGCCACAGACTGCACACAGCACAGCCAGCGATATTCATACATAGCGCTACGTGGCGTTACCAACATAAAAACCTAAACAGCCTACTTACAACTGAAGGAAGCACGAGTGCATCTGCGTGGAATGGTTGCTGCTTGCTTGACACGTTTGAATGACAGTGAGCCTCCTGGCTGTGGGCTTTCTCTATTACTGGGTAGACACAGATGGCACCCTGGTAACTACGCCCCTATGCTGGCGTTAGCTATCAACACTGAAACCATTATAGGTACATCTACTATCTCCCAGGTGACACATACCGTCATTGGATCAAAATCGACACCGTCTTTTCAAGTGTACTCATTTTTCTGCTAATATATCGTGTTATGTGGAGCAAAATGTGTGTAAATAAAGGAAAATTCTGTAGGAGACATTGACCAACTGAGACAATACAGTTGTTAGGACACTGACACCGGGGGAATGAAATTTTTTCTGTCCAGCCATCCTCATTTTGGTGTTTCGTGATGTACACTATTCATTTCAGGTAGTTACTTGAAGGGCATTGCGCTACCTTTTTTTCATAAATTATCGAAAATCTCGAAAGAAACCGTCTAATCAATTCGGACTAAATCAATCGCCACTGTAAAATAAGAATCAGTACAATGATTGCCAATACGTAACTACTAACGTTACCATTTCCTATGGTGAACTTCATGTACACTATTCATTTCAGGTAGTTACTTGAAGGGCATTGCGCTACCTTTTTTTCATAAATTATCGAAAATCTCGAAAGAAACCGTCTAATCAATTCGGACTAAATCAATCGCCACTGTAAAATAAGAATCAGTACAATGATTGCCAATACGTAACTACTAACGTTACCATTTCCTATGGTGAACTTCATGTGCACCTAAATAAGAAGTTACTGTGAAAGAAGGTTGCACTCTCTGTGTACTAGGAGACGCGTTCTAAGGTAATAAAAGTGGTAGAGAACAAGCCCTCAGCAGTAACCACTAAAGAGCCGGCCACACACGTGTGTATGACCACACAGACGGTCCGCAAGACAGTGCTTTGAAGGAAAGCTACATTGGCAGTGGCTGACCAGTGTTACAGTGCGGATTATATCTCCAGGATTTGCAGAGACAACAGAGACTGTTTCTAGCGAGCTGAGTGTGATCAGGAGACGCGTTTCATTTTTGGCAGAGTCCCGGTGGAACTGTTATTGTGAAAAGAACTGCAGGCAGGCAAAAGTTATCAAAAACCACCGGCTGTTAATACCAGAGTTGGACAAAAAGTTATGACACAACTGCTCTAAACTACCTATCGTCCATGTTTCACTTCCATACATGGCTACACTCCATACAAATACTTTCAGAAAAGACTTTCTGACACTTAAATCTATACTCGACGTTAACAAATTCCTCTTCTTCAGAAACGCTTTCCTTGCCATTGCCAGTGTACATTTTATATCCTCTCTACTTCGACCATCATCAGTTATTTTGCTCCCCAAATAGCAAAACTCCTTTACTACTTTAAGAGTCTCATTTCCTAATCTAAATCACTAAGCATCACCTGTTTTAATTTAACGACATTACATAATCCTGGTTTTTGTTTTGTTGGTGTTCTTCTTATAACCTCCTGTCAAGACACTGTACATTCCGTTCAAATAATCTTCCAGATCTTTTGCTGTCTCTGACAGAATTAAATCTTGCCGTTGTGGCCGAGTGGTTCTAGGCGCTTCAGTCCGGAACCGCGCTGCCGCTACGGTCGCAGTTTCGAATCCAGCCTCGGGCATAGACGTGTGTGTTGACCTCTGGTTAGTTAGGTTTAAGTAGTTCTAAGTCTAGGGGACTGATGACCTCAGATGTTAAGTCCCATAGTGCTTAGAGCCATTTGAACCATTTATAAACCGAATTAAAATATCATCGGCACATAGCGAAGTTTTTACTTCTTCTCCATGGATATTAATTCCTGCTCCAAATTTTACTTTTGTTTCCTTTACTGCTTGCTCAATATACGTATTGAATATCATCGAGGATAGGCTACAACCCTGTCTCACTCCCTTCCCAACCACTGCTTCCCTTTCATGCCCCTCGACTCTTATAACTGACATCTCGTTTCTGTACAAATTGTAAATAGCCTTTCATGCCCTGTATTTGTTCCCTGCCGCCTTCAGAATTTGAAAGAGAGTCTTCCAGTCAACATTGTCAAAAGCCTTCTCTAGGTCTACAAATGTTAGAAACGTAGGTTTGCCTTTCCTTAATCATCTTCTGAGTCGTAGGTTCAGTATTGCCTCGGGTGTTCCATCATTTATACGGAAGCCAAACTGATTCTTCCCGAGGTCTGCTTCTACCAGTTTCTGCTTCTACCAGTTTTTTCATTCGTCTGTAAAGAATTCGTGTTAGTATTTTGCAGCCGTGACTTATTAAACTGATAGTTCGGTAATTTTCACATCTGTCAATACCTGCTTTCTTTGGGATTGGAATTGTTATATTCTTCATGAAGTCTGAGGGTATTTCGGCTGTCTCATACATCTTGCTCACCAGATGGTAGAGTTTTGTCAGGGCTGGCTCTTCCAAGGCTATCAGTAGCTCTAATGGAATGTTGTCTACTCCTGGGGCCTTGTTTAGACCTAGGTCTTTCAGTACCCTGTCGAATTCTTCACGCAGTATCATATCTCCCATTTCCTCTCCGTTTACGTCCTCTTCCATTTCCATAATATCGCCCTCAAATACATCGCCCTTTTATAGACCCTCTATATACTCGTTCCCCTTTTCTGCTTTCCCTTCTTTACTTAGAACTGGTTTTCCATCTGAGCTCTTGATATTCATACATTTAATTGTGCTGTATATTAAAAATTAAAGAAGCCCACCACAAACTCACATTTTAACCAGCTTACGATGGTTCCTTCGGCAAGACACGGACGACAACCTGTTCTCAAGAAAGCAAAGATGTATGTATATTTTGAACTATTTATTTTCCTTGTATTATGACGACAAATCCTCTATTAATGTGAAATAACTTCGGCATGAATAAATAAACAAATAAAATAAAAATGGATTCATAGCAGCCTCTCTATTATTCAGTTGTAGTTTATCCATATTAATTCGGCGATTTTTGAAGAAAATGGCGATGGAAGCCTGAAGTATACTGTTACAATTAAAAGTGTTATTTTGGTGTACAAGCTACGTGGCATGTCCGCGCGGTTTGAGGCACCATGTCATGGATTGCGCGGTCACTGTGGCCGGAGGTTCGAGTCCTCCCTCGGGGATGGGTGTGTGTGTGTTGTTTTTAGTATAAGTTAAGTTAGTTTAAGTAGCGTGTAAGTCTAGGGACCGAAGACCTAAGCAGTTTGGTCCCTTAGGAATCCACAGACATCTTTTTAGTTTACAAGGTGGATGTTGTGGTAGCGAAGAGGTAGATAATGAATTCGTCTGCGAGTACTCAATTAGTGATGCCTGTGAACCGTGATTTAATCAGAAAATTGAGATAAATGTAGTTATGAATATGTCTGCGGTAGAGGAGAACGCGGAGCCGATGCGATCGAAGAACCCGTCATCATTCACGCCGAGGGATTGAAATGCGTCGATCTGTTGTTCGAATATGCAGAAGAAAGTTCCAATTTTTCGATGCTCCGGGAAACGAAAACTGTCACCAGGAAACTCAAGTAAATGAGAAACGCAAACACGAAAAACTAAACGACTATTCCCGAAAATGACCTGAAAGCAGGTGACGCGATACGCAATGCGTGTAAAGTGTAATTCTCTAAAAATCTGAAACTGTTGTCTGTTTCCAGTGAGTAATGCGTAAGGTATGCAGTGGGCTTTTCCTTGTGACACGTAGCATGTTTTGTAAGCGCTGTAAATAGCTGTTTCCGGACAAAGACCTTTTATCTGGGATTACCCGTGGTTTTCGGTTATCTGCGCGGTCTCGAATCTGCATTAACGTGGATAATCGGTGGAGCTCGTAGCCCTTAATTGAGAGAGTACAGTTTGTACGAGATACGTAAATATGATTTTTCTGTCAGGTAGGTTTCGTTTACATACACGCGAACGCTTTCTCTGTTGACATTTTTGAACTTTTTCACGTTGGCTGGTAATGCGACAAAGAACATACAAAACTGACATTTTCATAACGGCTAATGTAAACGTCTTGTGACTAGGGCCGCCCGTCGGGTAGACCGTTCGCCGGGTGCTAGTCTTTCTATTTGACGCCACTTCGGCGACTTGCGCGTCGATGGGGATGAACTGATGATTATTAGGACAATGCAACACCCAGTCCCTGAGCGGAGAAAATCTCCGACCCAGCCGGCAATCGAACCCGAGCCCTTAGGATTGACAATCTGTCGTGCAGACCACTCAGCTAACGTGGGCGGACATTTAAATTAGTCACTTCGTTTTCAATCCAGTCTTCGTAACTCAGTTGTGTGCCAGTACTACACAACATTGATTTGTAGCGCAAGTTAAGTATTTATCATCATCATATGATTATTATTATCGATTCCCAACCACCTTTTCCCGTGTGTGGTGCACGTGTGCTCGCCATTTCTTCCTGTTATCGTACATGACATCTTCTCAGTTCCAGTTGCCCTTCCTCACATTTGGTTTCACTGTTACTAACTACTGGTTCCCTGATATCCGCCTTGACTTTTTCCCTGGTAATTCTCTTTCCATCTGTTCTCATCCTGTTCTACACTCCTCGAGTCACATTTCTCGGTACTACGACTGCGGTTTGAAACTTGAGTAATGGGCATTTCGTTGATCCCTTCGTTTCTGTTCATTGTATTTTTAATATTCTTTGCTAATCTTCTGTTATGTTTGTTATGTACTTTGTTTCTTTGTCTTGTAGTTTTCTTTTGTCCTTACATAGGAGGAATGGAAGTTACGGGTGAAAAGTTGGTGCTGTGTTTCCTAACGGGTGATGTTATCTGAAAGCTGATATAACAGCTGAGCTTTTCCAACGAACTCAGGAAATAATTGAACATCTTTTTTTCTCAGCCACTAACGGTTGGAAAAATGCTGAATTTGTTTTGGGACTTCGTGGATACTCCCACTTGAGCCTCCATAGTGTCATGAAGTACCGATAGGTGTCGACGCCATACCTAGCTTCCAAAACAGCGTCTGCACCAGATGTGTGTTCCAAGCGAAGAAATGTTATTGAGTTTCTTTTGGTGGAAAACCACAGCATCGCAGATACACATAGGCGCTTGCAGAATGTCTGCCGGTGGCTGTGGCCGAGCGGTTGTAGGCGCTTCAGTTCGCAACAGCGCTGCTGTTACGGTTTCAGGTTCGAATCCTGTCTCGGGCATGGATGTGTGTGATGTCCTTTAGGTTATTTAGGTTTACGTAGTTCTAAGTCTAGGGGACTGATGACCTCAGATGTTAAGACCCATAGTGCTTAGAGCTATTTGAACCATTTTTGCACAATGTCTACGAACTCCCGGCAGTTAAGAAAAGCACGGTGAGTCGTTGGGCAAGGCGTCTGTCATCGTCGCAACAAGGTCACGCAAAGCAACCCATTTTCCCGCGTGCCGGCCGAACGCGCATAGCTGCACCTCCAACAGTTTTGGATCGGGAGGACACTCTCATTCGACGGATCACAATTAAATACGTCATTGCTCAACAGGAAGTCTTGAATAGTAGTGCGGGCACATTAGTCCTCCATTTGTGGTACTCAAACCGGCTGTGTTCCTCGCTGCCTAACACAAGACTATAAAGATCAACGAAGGACGACATGTTTGGAATTACATGTGCGTTCCCAGACTGCTCGTGGCAATTTTTTGTCGAACTTTGTCACAGTTGATGAAATTTTGGTTCATCACTTCAAACCGGAAACAAAACGACAATCCATGTAGTTGCACAACACCACCTCTCATCCGAAGAGAAAGTTCAAATCTGCACCCTCAGCCGGTAAAGCCATGGCGACGGTCTTTTGGGACTCTGGAGGGGTTATTCTGTTTGATGACCTCCCTCATGGTGCAACGATAAGCTCAGGACTGTATTGTGCTACCCTCAGGAAATTAAAGAAATAACTTCACGGTGTTCGTCATCACGAAAATGCAAACGAATTTCTCCTTCCCCACAACAACGCGAGAACCCACACAAGTCTTCTCACCGGAGAAGAACTCACAGAACTTCATTGGGCTATTGCTCCTCATCCACCCTGCAGCCCGGATCTCGCACCTTTCGACTTACATATGTTTGGCCCAATGAATTATACGTGGATGTTGAGGAGGTTATTGATGTAACAGGACGTTGGCTCCAACGCCGACCATGTGAGCATACAGGCTACAATTAAGGTGGTGTAATATCGTCGCATTAAACGGAGATTATAATGAAAAATGTTTTTTTTAGTAAAAAGTTGGGGAATAATATGGTGTATTGGATAATTGAATAAAACCAACCTGCTTTCAGAAAAAAAGTGTTGGATTTCTTATTAAACGCCCTTCGTAATTTTCTTTTGTCGTTAAATAGAAGGGGTAGAAATTATGGCTCACATATTGGCGCTGTGTGTCTTAAGCGAGCCGGCCTGTGTGGCCGTGCGGTTCTAGGCGCCTCAGTCTGGAACCGCGTGACCGCTACGGTCGCAGGTTCGAATCCTGCCTCGGGCATGGATGGTTGTGATGTCCTTAGGTTAGTTAGGTTTAAGTAGTTCTAAGTTCTAGGGGACTGATGACACAGATGTTAAGTCCCATAGTGCTCAGAGCCATTTGAACCATTTTGTCTTAAGCGGCCGATGTTTTCTCAGACTTGGCACAACAGGTGAACTTTTCAAACGACCACAACAATAGTTGAAATTTCAGGCACATATCGGCATTCGAACTGTGTCTCAGCTGTAAACCTTCGAGTAATCATCTGAGTGACTCAAAGACTTTCGATGCAGAACAGCTGTTGGCACTGATATTCTTAGACATCTAGAATGGACGCACGCCATCCTGTATAGAAACTAACAATTAGCAGTAGTAAGTGCCTGAAGCGGTGGTGATTTCTGCCTGTGTCTCATCACTCATGCGCCGACTGTAAGACCACCTTCAAACTCAACTGATTCTTGATAACCTGCCATTGTAGCAGCAGCAACCGATCTAACAACTGCGCCAGAAACTTGTTGTCTTATACAGGTATTGCCGACCGCGGCGCCGTATTGTGGCTGTTTACATATCTCTGTATTTGAATACCCATGTCTATACCAGTTTATTTGGCGGTTCAGTGTATATGTAATGTAGGAATTGATTGTTCAGCCCACAAAGTACGCAGTTCTGTACAAACAGAATGTGATTATCTATCCTTGGATGTCGAGATTAGTTTTATAAAAATCTGTGAATATTTTCATATACAAACGCTAAGAGTGACGAAAATTAGAGAGTTTTGTGAACATTTGGAAACAGATTACACGAAAGTACTGTCTAATATCAGTACAAGGTTTCTTTCTTTGTTGCATTCAGTAGAAAGAATTATTTCCATTGATGATGGCCTTAGATCATACTTATTATCCTGTGACAAACGCATAAAATTATGAAATTATTTAAAAATGTGGAAAAAGAACTGTTTCCTAATTTTTTATGGTACTCTACAGTTATTTAACAGTGTATTTCTGAAATAGGAAGCCAATTCTGCCGCAGCAACAGAAGCATTTCAGACATGTAATGAACTCAACTTCATACAAGAAAAAGTCTACAAATTGTTCTAGCTTCTACCAAAGAATCGCTATGTTCAGCAACAATTTTCTTCTCAGTCATACGTAATTTTAGTATCCAATACTTGGAGTTCTGCAGAACCAATTTTGATAAAGTTAGTAAGTTTCAGTAGATAATTTTACTAACCAAAATGATTTAGAGGTTAGCGCAAAAGTTGATAATGAAAATATAAAAAAATTCATATATGCTGGTGACCTCAAAGCATAGTTTGTGGTTCGAGCTTTGAAAAAGTACCAGACAGTAACAAATAAAAGCGGAAAGCAGTTATCAAGTCGTTAAAAAGACAGACGATTCATATAGCGATGTTTCTAAAATGGTTAAGTTTGGCCTGTTCTTGCCTGGGACATCTGCTTCTGTTGGGAGAGTCTTTTTTTCCGCTCAACTATGGGGAACACTTCTCCTGCTTGAAAATGTAAACGTTTAGCGTCTATTGTTAAGCATCTGATCTATGTTAAAATTAATTCACGACTTTCTACGTGTGAATTTTATGATGTTATAAAAGCAAACAACCCATTTTAGATCAAGTTAAATTTAGTGAAATATACAAATGAATAAATGAAATTTAATGTTTAAGTAAACTCTAAGACTGCTAAGTTCAAATTTATGTCATGGATTGGATCTAAAAAATATGGTAATCCTAGTACAATGATATTATTTTGCAGGTACATTCAATGGTATAAGTTGATACTGTCTGCAAGTTGTTTTATATTATGCGATAGTTTTTCACGTTGTTGTTGTTGTTGTTGTTGTTGTTGTTGTGGTCTTCAGTCCTGAGACTGGTTTGATGCAGCTCTCCATGCTACTCTATCCTGTGCAAGCTTCTTCATTTCCCAGTACCTACTGCAAGCTACATCCTTCTGAATCCACGCTCCGATCCGTAGAACGCCAGTTTTCTTTCTCCTGATAACGACATCCTCTTGAGTAGTCCCCGCCCGGAGATCCGAATGGGGGACTATTTTACCTCCGGAATATTTTACCCAAGAGGACGCCATCATCATATCTCAGTGTTTATGACGTCATATCTCCCGATCTATGTGTCATAAAATGATATATTTTTGGCACAATAAAGGATGGCAGCCAAAAACAGTTGCAGGCTAGAATTTTTTTATTAAAATTCTTGACCAGGGTTTCGGTACATATAAATATACCTTCATCATAAGTATAAATTTCCTGAATAGAAAGACACATTCATTAGAAAAGCCATATCAACGAAAGTTTTTTTTTTTTCTTTATTGTATTTCAATTCCCCATCGGGGCGGGCTGGCAGCAGCATATGCGCTGCTCTTCAGCCGAAAGACATAGAACAAAACAATAGAAGACATTTAAAAACAGCAAAGGAGACAAGAAGGCGAACATAGATATAAAAAAGGGAGAACATCATGGAAGGCAATATACAAAAAAACGGGGTGACTGTAAAATGGAGATAAAAAAAAACTGTTTAAAAGTAGCACACACAAAAAGCCACACTCTGCGACGATTAAAAGAACACAAGGCACAGTATGACTGGAGCATAAAGGTGTTGACGGATGGCATAGCACACAACGTAACACTGACGGCGAACCTCAAGGCAGTACGCAATTAAAATCACACCTCTGGACGCACACGAGAAACAGCACGAAACAACACTGACGTGGCACACTGATGATGATCAATACAGAGGATCTGCCAGGTTCAAGGAGATGAGGGAGACCTGAAGAAGGGAGGGAGGGGAAGAGATGGGGGAGGGGAATGGGGGGCGCTCGGAAGAGGGCCAGGTAGGGAGGGATGTGGGAAGGAGAGAGGCAAGTATGGGGTGCAGGGTCTCAGGGGAGGGGGGGATGGAGGAAAATCCACTCTGGGAGAAGGAGGAAAGAGGAGAAGGGGGCCCTGGGGAGGGGGGGGGGGGAACAAGGCCGGGTTATAGTTGGAAGGAAGGGTATATGTCACGGCGAAGTTCGTCATCCGGGAGGGGGAGGCGTTGGAAATTGCCCTGATGAAGGAGATGGAGGGTGTGGAGGTGGAGAGAGGGAGGGATACAGCGATAGAGGCGCAGCAACGGGCGAGGGGTGGAGAGGAAGGAGGAAACCAGAGGGTGGGGGGGATCAACCCTGCGAACAATGTAAAGGATGCGGAGATGTTGGAGGAACAAGAGGAGGTGGGGGAAGGGGATCAGTTCATACAGGAGCCGTGTGGGGGAAGGAAGGCGGATACGGAAGGCAAGGCGGAGCGCATGGCGTTCAAGGATTTGGAGAGCCTTGTAAAAGCGGGTGGGGGCGGAGATCCAGGCGACGCTGGCATAACAGAGGATAGGACGGATGAGGGATTTTTAGGTGTGGAGGATGGTAGAAGGATGCAATCCCCATGTCCGGCCGGACAGGAGTTTCAGCAGGCGGAGGCGGGAATGGGCTTTCTGCTGGATGGTCAGGAGATGAGGGGTCCAGGTGAGGTGTCGGTCAAGGGTGAGGCCAAGGTATTTCAGGGTGGGGGTGAGTTGGATAGGACGACCATAAAGGGTGAGGTAGAAATCTTGGAGGCGAAAGGAGCGAGTGGTACGGCCTATGATGATTGCCTGGGTTTTGGAGGGGTTCAGACGGAGGAGCCACTGGTTACACCAAGTGGTGAACTGGTTAAGGTGGGTTTGGAGGGTACGTTGAGACCGTTGAAGGGTAGGATAGAGAGCCAGGAAGGCGGTGTCATCAGCATATTGGAGAAGGTGAACTGGTGGGGGTGGCTTGGGCATATCAGCTGTATACAAGAGATAAAGGAGAGGGGAGAGGACAGAACCCTGGGGGACGCCAGCCGTGGGATAAAAGATACGGGAGTTGGTGTTGTGGAGGGTGACATAGGAAGGACGGTGCGAGAGGAAGGAAGCGACCAGACGGACAAAATTGATAGGCAGGGCGTAGGTTTGGAGTTTAAAGAGGAGACCGGGATGCCATACACGGTCATAGGCATTTTGGAGGTCAAGGGAAACAAAAATGGCGGACCGACGGGAGTTGAGCTGGAGGGACAGAAGGTGAACAAGGTTGAGGAGTTGGTCGTCAGCAGAGAAGGAGGGTCGGAAGCCACACTGGGTAAGGGGGAGGAGGTGGTGTTGAGCAAGGTGCCGATGGATACGGTGGGAGAGGATGGATTCAAGGACCTTACTGAAGACAGAGGTGAGGCAGATGGGACGATAGGAAGAGGCGGCAGAAGGGGGTTTGTTGGGTTTGAGGAAGAGGAGGACGCGGGAGGTCTTCCACAGGTCAACAGGTCAGGGTAGAAGCCAGTAGAGAGGATGACATTATAGATCAACGAAAGTGATTTTTTTTTTTTTTTTTTTACTTTATTGTTATTTTAAAACCTGTACAATTCAGGTAGGCTGGCAGCGGCACACTACGCCGCTCTTCAGCCATAGCGTTTTACAAGAGTATAAAACATGGTGAATAACAATGAACAAAGTGACAGGCAAAAGAGAGAGGTCACAGAGACATAAAAAAAACACGGAGTCGTTCACATGTGACGATAACAACACGGAAAACACGTCGGCACGGCGCACAAAACACTGGTGAGTCCGACGGCACAAGTGAACGTAGGAGTGGGATGGCGGACACCAAAAACACTATATGACGTCACACACACAAAGCACAAAAGGCGACGATCTCCGGCGCGCGAATGTTCACTATACGTGTGCGAGTCCGGGGACCTGCCAAGAGAGGAGGAGGAGGAAGGGGAGTGGGAGAGCGAGAGGGGAGAGCAGAGATGCCACGGGCAGGGGAGATAGGGGGGAGGGAGGAAGGGGGAGAGGAAGCCCGGGGGAAGAGGGGGAAGGGAGGGGACAGGGAGATGGAAAAAGAAGGGAAGAGAAGAGAAGGGAGGGAGGGTGCCGAAAGGAAAGGACACGGGAAGTGGGGGGTGGGGCAGGGTCAAAGTTGATAGGAGGGGTAGATGGAGGGGACGAGGACATCATCAGGGAGAGGGAGCTGGCGGAAGCCACCTTGGGAGAGGGTATGGAGGGTGGAGAGATGGAGACCGGGTGGGACGTGCGAATACAGGCGCGGCAGCGGGCGGGGGTGGGAGAGGAGCGAGGAAACGAGCGGGTGAGGAGGATCAAGTTTACGTGAGGTGTACAGGATACGTATCCTTTCAAGGAAAAGGAGGAGGTGGGGGAAGGGGATGAGATCATACAGGATCCGTGTGGGGGAGGGGAGACGGATGCGATAGGCAAGGCGGAGAGCATGGCGTTCAAGGATTTGGAGGGATTTATAGAAGGTAGGGGGGGCGGAGATCCAGGCTGGATGGGCGTAACAAAGGATAGGGCGGATGATGGATTTATAGGTGTGGAGGATTGTGGAGGGGTCCAGACCCCACGTGCGGCCGGAAAGGAGCTTGAGGAGACGGAGTCGGGAACGTGCCTTGGCTTGGATTGTCTGGAGATGGGGAGTCCAGGAGAGGCGACGGTCGAGGGTGACGCCAAGGTACTTAAGGGTGGGAGTGAGGGCGATAGGACGGCCATAGACGGTGAGATAGAAATCAAGGAGGCGGAAGGAAGGGGTGGTTTTGCCTACAATGACCGCCTGGGTTTTGGAGGGATTGACCTTGAGCAACCACTGGTTGCACCAAGCGGTGAACCGGTCAAGATGGGATTGGAGAAGGCGTTGGGAGCGTTGCAGGGTGGGGGCAAGGGCGAGGAAGGCGGTGTCATCGGCAAACTGGAGAAGGTGGACGGGGGGCGACGGCGGCGGCATGTCCGCCGTGTACAAAAGGTACAGAAGGGGGGAGAGGACGGAGCCTTGGGGCACACCGGCGGAGGGGAAAAAGGTGTAGGAATCGGTGTTATGGATGGTGACATAGGAAGGACGGCGGGAGAGAAAGGAACCGATCAGACGGACGTAGTTAATGGGAAGGGCAAAGGTTTGGAGCTTGAAGAGGAGACCGGAATGCCAGACGCGGTCATAAGCGCGTTCGAGGTCAAGTGAGAGGAAGATGGCGGAGCGACGGGAATTAAGCTGTTCGGAAAGGAGATGAGTGAGGTGAAGGAGAAGATCGTCGGAAGAGAAGGATGGATCAACGAAAGTGAGAAACAGAAGCTTAAATAACGGTGAAATTGCTAAAGTAATACAGGCACACAATCTTTAGTACTTACTAAAATTACATCATGCACTGGAGAATAATAAAACAATTATGCCAAAAGGCGTCGTCAGTAATTAAAATATCATCTCCATTTGTACAACATGTGTAATGGGCACAGGATCAAAGCGAACAGTTTAACAATGTTACTTCGCCTATGAACTGTTGAGACACGAGTGTGAAGGCACTAAGGTAGATTGTTTCGCCGAGAGAGGGCACTTGCATGTGCCAGACTCGCGCATATTACAATCCATAAATACATACATAAGCGCATCAAAAATTATTAAAGGTTGTGTTAATTCAAACTTTGTCTTAATAAATAAAGCGTATCACGCCAATTAAAGACATTTATGTAAACTAGAAATATAGAACCAAATTTACCTGTGTCCTAGTGTCAAACGGATAAAGCTTGCGCTTGGAACATCTAACGAGAGAGGGCACTACTGTAATGCGCGAGAGTCTCGCGTAACGTAGGCAGTGAAATACATACTAGCGAAACAACCAAAATGTTATAATAAAACGAAACCATCTGTCTGTATGGATAAAACATGGTAGTCATTTAACCACACATACACATTGAAATTCATAATTAACAAACATCACAATATGTAGATCCCAACAAGACAGGAAAAGCGCATTTCACCGGCATCAACAAGCAAGAAAATAACTCATAGTCAGCCAGACTATATTACATTAAGGCAATGAGGGGTTTGAAACTGTCTAAAAAATTTTTGTTTTTCGAAGCTGCACCTGTTCATTAAGAACAAAACCATCTTTTAGAGACAGATGCTTGAAAATCTCTAATTCTTCGAGCAAGTCTAGTTTGTCACCTTTATCAGCTTCATGAAGCAGCTCTACGTCGTCCAGTTCACTTGGCGTGTGCTGTAAGAGCCATAGATGTTCAGCAAAGGTGGAATTATATACGTTTTCCCCATTTTTACCTAACCTGTGTTCTTTATACCTAACTTTAATGGGTCTACCTGTCTGCCCTATGTAATAGTTTGGGCAGTCGTTACAAGTAATTTTGTATTCACCGGACTTAGTGCTGAGTTCTTCTCGTGCTCCAATATTATGAATTACTCTACGTTTGAGGCTATTATTTACGGAAAAAGCAACTCTATAACCGTACTGTTTCTGTAAAAGTCTTTTAATCTTATATGAAACGTTCCCTAAAAATGGAATAGAAATAAAGTTATTACTCTCATAGTTTTTTGCCCTGTTATCTCCTAAAGTAGAAAATTTTACAGCTGTTTTTTTCTTAGCAATTTGGTCAATTAATTTAGGGTCGTATCCATTGTTAGTAGCTATAGATTTTAATAAAAATATTTCATTTTCAAAACAATTCTGTGCTAAAGGTGTGCTCACAGCGCGATGAACTGCAGAATGAAAAAAGGCGAGCTTGTGAGTTTGAGGATGACAGGAATCTGCTGGAATAATATTATCAGAAAAAGTTTCTTTACGCAAAATGTCGAAGCTAATAGAGTTCTTTTTATGCTCGTTATGTTGATGATATACTCATACTATTTCAAGGTTGTGACCAAGATCTACAACAACTGTTTCATGTTTTCAACAGTTTCCACGAGAAAATGAAATTTACAAAAGAGATACAAAATAACGAGAGAGAACTCAATTTTCTTGATTTGAAACTTAAGTTATCGGGTAACACTATTCTGCAGTTCATCGCGCTGTGAGCACACCTTTAGCACAGAATTGTTTTGAAAATGAAATATTTTTATTAAAATCAATAGCTACTAACAATGGATACGACCCTAAATTAATTGACCAAATTGCTAAGAAAAAAACAGCTGTAAAATTTTCTACTTTAGGAGATAACACGGCAAAAAACTATGAGAGTAATAACTTTATTTCTATTCCATTTTTAGGGAACGTTTCATATAAGATTAAAAGACTTTTACAGAAACAATACGGTTATAGAGTTGCTTTTTCCGTAAATAATAGCCTCAAACGTAGAGTAATTCATAATATTGGAGCACGAGAAGAACTCAGCACTGAGTCCGGTGTATACAAAATTACTTGTAACGACTGCCCAAACTATTACATAGGGCAGACAGGTAGACCCATTAAAGTTAGGTATAAAGAACACAGGTTAGGTAAAAATGGGGAAAACGTATATAATTCCACCTTTGCTGAACATCTATGGCTCTTACAGCACACGCCAAGTGAACTGGACGACGTAGAGCTGCTTCATGAAGCTGATAAAGGTGACAAACTAGACTTGCTCGAAGAATTAGAGATTTTCAAGCATCTGTCTCTAAAAGATGGTTTTGTTCTTAATGAACAGGTGCAGCTTCGAAACAAAAATTTTTTAGACAGTTTCAAACCCCTCATTGCCTTAATGTAATATAGTCTGGCTGACTATGAGTTATTTTCTTGCTTGTTGATGCCGGTGAAATGCGCTTTTCCTGTCTTGTTCGGATCTACATATTGTGATGTTTGTTAATTATGAATTTCAATGTGTATGTGTGGTTAAATGACTACTAAGTTTTATTCATACAGACAGATGATTTCGTTTTATTATAACATTTTGGTTGTTTCGCTAGTATGTATTTCATTGCCTACGTTACGCGAGACTCTCGCGCATTACAGTAGTGCCCTCTCTCGTTAGATGTTCCAAGCGCAAGCTTTATCCGTTTGACACTAGGACACAGGTAAATTTGGTTCTATATTTCTAGTTTACATAAATGTCTTTAATTGGCGTGATACGCTTTATTTATTAAGACAAAGTTTGAATTAACACAACCTTTAATAATTTTTGATGCGCTTATGTATGTATTTATGGATTGTAATATGCGCGAGTCTGGCACATGCAAGTGCCCTCTCTCGGCGAAACAATCTACCTTAGTGCCTTCACACTCGTGTCTCAACAGTTCATAGGCGAAGTAACATTGTTAAACTGTTCGCTTTGATCCTGTGCCCATTACACATGTTGTACAAATGGAGATGATATTTTAATTACTGACGACGCCTTTTGGCATAATTGTTTTATTATTCTCCAGTGCATGATGTAATTTTAGTAAGTACTAAAGATTGTGTGCCTGTATTACTTCAGCAATTTCACCGTTATTTAAGCTTCTGTTTCTCACTTTCGTTGACACCTTCTCCAATATGCTGATGACACCGCCTTCCTGGCTCTCTATCCTACCCTTCAACGGTCTCAACGTACCCTCCAAACCCACCTTAACCAGTTCACCACTTGGTGTAACCAGTGGCTCCTCCGTCTGAACCCCTCCAAAACCCAGGCAATCATCATAGGCCGTACCACTCGCTCCTTTCGCCTCCAAGATTTCTACCTCACCCTTTATGGTCGTCCTATCCAACTCACCCCCACCCTGAAATACCTTGGCCTCACCCTTGACCGACACCTCACCTGGACCCCTCATCTCCTGACCATCCAGCAGAAAGCCCATTCCCGCCTCCGCCTGCTGAAACTCCTGTCCGGCCGGACATGGGGATTGCATCCTTCTACCATCCTCCACACCTACAAATCCCTCATCCGTCCTATCCTCTGTTATGCCAGCGTCGCCTGGATCTCCGCCCCCACCCGCTTTTACAAGGCTCTCCAAATCCTTGAACGCCATGCGCTCCGCCTTGCCTTCCGTATCCGCCTTCCTTCCCCCACACGGCTCCTGTATGAACTGATCCCCTTCCCCCACCTCCTCTTGTTCCTCCAACATCTCCGCATCCTTTACATTGTTCGCAGGGTTGATCCCCCCCACCCTCTGGTTTCCTCCTTCCTCTCCACCCCTCGCCCGTTGCCGCGCCTCTATCGCTGTATCCCTCCCTCTCTCCACCTCCACACCCTCCATCTCCTTCATCAGGGCAATTTCCAACGCCTCCCCCTCCCGGATGACGAACTTCGCCGTGACATATACCCTTCCTTCCAACTATAACCCGGCCTTGTTCCCCCCCCCCCTCCCCAGGGCCCCCTTCTCCTCTTTCCTCCTTCTCCCAGAGCGGATTCTCCTCCATCCCCCCCTCCCCTGAGACCCTGCACCCCATACTTGCCTCTCTCCTTCCCACATCCCTCCCTACCTGGCCCTCTTCCGAGCGCCCCCCTTTCCCCTCCCCCATCTCTTCCCCTCCCTCCCTTCTTCAGGTCTCCCTCTTCTCCTTAAACCTGGCAGATCCTCTGTATTGATCATCATCAGTGTGCCACGTCAGTGTTGTGTTTCGTGCTGTTTCTCGTGTGCGTCAAGAGGTGTGATTTTAATTGTGTACTGCCTTGAGGTTCGCCGTCAGTGTTACGTTTTGTTCTATGCCATCCGTCAACACCTTTATGCTCCAGTCATACTGTGCCTTGTGCTCTTTTAATCGTCGCAGTGTGTGGCTTTTTGTGTGTGCTACTTTTAAACAGTTTTTTATCTCCGTTTTACAGTCACCCCGTTTTTTTGTATATTGCCTCCTATGATGTTCTCCCTTTTTTATATCTATGTTCGCCTTCTTCTCTCCTTTGCTGTTTTTAAATGTCTTCTATTGTTTTGTACTATGTCTTTCGGCTGAAGAGCAGCGCATATGCTGCTGCCAGCCCGCCCCGATGGGGAATTGAAATACAATAAAGAAAAAAAAAAAAAAAAAAAAAAGAAACTTTCGTTGATATGGCTTTTCTAATGAATGTGTCTTTCTATTCAGGAAATTTTTACTTCTGTTGAAGGTATATTTATATGTACCGAAACCTTGGTCAAGAATTTTAATAAAAAAATTCTATCCTGCAACTGTTTTTGGCTGCCATCCTTTATTGTGAAGAATTTTAACAGTTGCTGCTGCAGCCATGTTTAAAATCTTGAAATATATTTTTGGTAGTACACTAAGCGAAATCTGTGGATGCAGTCTAGGAAAAGTATTGAGAATGGAGTTAGTAGTAAATAAATAATAAAGTGAAACGTCACTCCTGACGCAGAACTTTCTCTGCATAAACAGCAAAATTGCAGTAAGCGATATACTTTTTTTATTCTATTATTTTTGGTATTTGTGGGGTTGGGGCGTTCCAGAAGAAAAATTTAGGAAACGTTTGAAAGAACGTAAAAAGTTTGTTCGAAGTCTCGAAGAGCTCTCGTTCTCAAATACTGAACTAATATAATCTGGGTAATTTGCGCGCCTTGACCTACCACAGCTCAAGACATATGCACAGCTTGTAGCTGTAATACTTGACGATGTGTGTTAGAATGTTAACTACCCTTGTACCTCGTTATGAGTAGATAATCTAAGTACTATCAATTTTTGCGTTACGTCAGAAGTATTAATTACTGAAAATCAGATTTCTCTTGCTCCTTGAAACCGCTAGATAGGCAGAAAGCAACTGGAACTGGGTGACTGGGCACCGTTTTAGTCATTTCATAACATAGATTAGTGAGTCACTGAAGTGATGGAACGGATATTACTTTGAAACACATACAGCAGTTGAACGCTGGATGGCCTATTTTCTTGCACAACCCTAATCATAATTTACGCCTCCCACTGTCGGCTAATGTAACGTCATGATTGGTTTACATGTCTATTTCGATTTCAGCCTCCTAAATCGGAAAGATGGTTCCTGTCTACTCAGGATTATTTGTTGCTAAGAGGCCAGTATCTGTTCGTAATTACTCACACTTCGAGTTGGCTCTTGAACTAATTCTTGAAATAATTTTCTGAGAAAGTATTCAGTACAATTTCGGACAAAGTTTTAAACATGTATTTTCTCCAACTTATCGCGAGAGGATTTAAATCACCACCGATGATAGTATTAGGTGACTTATGAAATAAGACCCAAGTTCTCTTTAAACTGTTGTGCAACTGTATCGTCTGAATGGGGGAATCGGAACGAGAAAGCATTCGTATAGAATAATAGTAAGCAGTATGTTAATCGGCAGCTTCCGGGATACTTCCAGCTATAGCTGCTCTTCTTGTCCATCAGTTTTCTGGGTACTCGTTGTCCTGTAGTTAAAGACGGTATCGAATCCCAGGGGTGGCAAAGACAGAGTTAAGCATTATGCCTTGACACACGCATTCTTTCGTTGTGAATATGACTTCTCAACCCGAAACACAATGATACGATTCACATTTCGATGATTCGACGTAGGCAACACCTGTAGCGGTTTATTTGACCCTGTTACACTCATTCAAAGACTCTAATAATTTTTGTAGTTACAATGCGTATCTTTCTTACTGACGTCTGATAAACCCTAGCATATGTTTCACCGCTGTGGTGTTCAGGTACGTATAACGCAGTTGTGGTTTCACCTGGATAATATCCACCTACATGCGACAGTCTGTGAGCAGAGGATGTGGCCGTGTTACTAGGCACCATGTTTACCCGCTATAATTGAACACGTGCGGAACTGCCTGCTACCCCAGGTGATAGCTTAACAGTTGCTACCAGTATTCTCCATTATGTTTCAGTAGTAGTAGTAGTAGTAGTAGCAGCAGCAGCAGTATGTATAATGTTACCAAATGATATCAGACACTTCAAACACAATGGAAACACATAATCATATAGCGCAGCATTGTTACACTATAATACAATTAGGTTATTGTAATAACTTTTCAAAACAGACAGGGCAAATTAGAGATAATTTTTCTATTCAAGCGATGTATAGGTTGGCGCTCCTACGTCCACTCTTCCACACAAGCGACTTACTAAAACTTCCTGGCAGATTAAAACTGTGTGCCGGGCCGAGACTCGAACTCGAGACCTTTGCCTTTCGCGGGCAAGTGCTCTACCAACTGAGCTACCCAAGCAAGACTCACCCCCGTCCTCACAGCTTTACTTCTGCCAGTACCTCGTCTCCTACCTTCCAAACTTTACAGAAGCTCTCCTGCGAACCTTGCAGAACTAGCACTCCTAAAAGAAAGGATATTGCGGAGACATGGCTTAGCCACAGCCTGGAGGATGTTTCCAGAATGAGATTTTCACTCTGCAGCGGGGTGTAAGCTGATATGAAACTTCCTGGCAGATTCAAACTTTGTGCCGGGCCGAGACTCTAGAGTTCCAGTCTCGGCCCGGCACACAGTTTTAATCTGCCAGGAAGATTCATATCAGCGTACACTCCGCTGCAGAGTGAAAATCTCACTCAAGCGACTTACTATTTCTCACCCCTCCCTTTCCTCACTCGCTCATCCCTTAGTTATAATTCCATTGCCTTTATCCAGGACTTTTAAAAAAACTGAAGTCTACTGAGCATGGAAGTGGGTTGGATTCGCTACTAATTATGATAAAACGGGCAGACAAAGATATGGATACACCAAAGACAACATATTAGAATGCCTAATACGGTCTAGGAAACTCTTTGGCATTCAAAGGAGCTGTCAGTCGTCTCAGAACGGGTAAATACAGCTCCCGTATGGTTTTCAGCTGTATCTTAAAACATTCTTCTTGCAACGAAGAAGCAAGTTCGGGTAAAGATGATGGAGGTGTATAGCCATCACTCACCCTTCTCTCCAAAGTTGACCACCAAGGCTCAGTGACGTTGAGAACTGGTGACTGGGGGAATCAGTGGAGATGCGGAAATTCAGTTTCGTGCTCACAAAACCAGTCCTGGACTATGCGAAATGTGTGCACTGGGGCTCTGTCGGTTTGGTACACAGCATCACAAGTGGGAAACAAACCTTATCAGCGAAAATGGTCACAGAGCCCTTGGCAGTAATACGACCTTGCAAAGTAACCGTGGAAACATCGAAATACTACGATATGGTTGCCCAAATCTTCACCGAACGCCCTACAAGTTTCACTCTATGGACATACAGTCTGCTAGAAGTTGAATTCAGTGTGAAACAAGACACGTCCGATGAAATGAATTTCTGCCATTGCTCCACAATCCAAGTTTTATGGCTTCAGTAGCATGTTACTCTTTTGCGGGCTGTTGGATCATTGTTGAGTAATCTTGAAAATCCCTTTAGTGATCTTCATTTGCCTCTTCTCTACTTAGCTTCTCAGCTTATCCCTTTTTGTCTTCACAGTTTCAATGTTTTCAGCAGAGTTTAGCCATTTGGATACAGTTGCTACATTCCTCTCAAAATTCATGGTTTTATTAATACAAGGAATAAGTGGTATTTCTTTGAAAATTATTATCTGTCTTTGCTTAGGAGTAGACAGTTTCTAGATAGTTATGTTGGAAGTTTTAGGTTTAGCAGGAGTGCAAATTAGTGTCATTAAAGGAATTTGACTTGTGCAGATATCTCTGCTCTTAAGATGTGCTTGGAATCGGTTCACATATTTTGGCACAGATATGTCTACCGCCAAACAAGCGTAGTCTGAGACAGCGGGCACCTTCAGTCGGGATTATTCCAAATGCCTTGAAGTTAAATTTAATTGTGCTCCATCTGTCTCACAGTTCAACAACTGGCCAATCCCCCCCCCCCCCCCCCCCGATTATCTGGAAGTGATGGGCCATTCCAATTTCTCTCTCTAAGTAACGAACTTGGCGTCGATTTTAGATTATTTTCATGCCTACAAGTTTTTCAAGCTCACAGTAGTGAAACTACGTCTGTACTGAGCGAACTAAATCTTAATACTAAAATTATGTAACCAAACGATAAGACTTTTCGGCTTACAGGAATGGAGAATGCGATCTTTCTCCAGAATTAACACGAAAGTGACAGCAACACTTTTGCACCACTTTTTTTCACAAAAGAGCTTCCTCGAAAGTCGCAGGAGTTTTTTTTCAGCTACGCATTTGTGGAATACGCCACTGGCCCATCTCACCCAGTGGTCCAACTCTCCCGAACGTACCCTAGTCATCTTGTGCACCTTCATTAACCTCTGTATGCCAATATACGCTGCATTTCTTCATGGTAACATGTAGTAAAACAGGCGTAGGAATAATTACGCCACAGTAGACTGTTCCAAGTGTTTGCACATCAATAGTCCAAACGTTTCCTTCGTTAGAAGGATAGTTTGAGAAGTCTGGTAAATTTCCACGGAAGAACGGAACATTTTTGTTGCGCTTTCATGGTTGATAAGCTTGATTATTCCAAGGATCGTATAAAGAATTTCAACAGTGCACAGCGTACAGTTCATTGTTGACGCCCGTCTGAATGGGTCAGCGGGTCGTCTGCGAATGAAAACGGAGGAAACGGAGTTTCGGGCTCTAAGCAAGCATTTTTATTTGAACGGCTGAACTGCCGCACGAATCAAAACGAATTTGACGAAGTTCACGCGACCTTAGGCCATCACTGAGCACCATTTACTTTCGGATTAATGAATTTCAACGTTGTCGAACAAACATTGAAGACAAAGCGCCCTCCGGCCCACCACACGAGATCACTACAAAGGAAACCAAAGACAAAATCTTTGATATGGTAATGCAAGACGGCCAAATAGAAATTAGTGAGATTCCTGAGACCGCAGGAATTTTAACTGTGCGAGTGCATACTATCTTGCATGGTGAACTGGGTATGAAGAAGAAGTGTGCCATGTGAGTACCGTGATTTCTCACAGTCGACCAACAGCGTATCCGACACAACATTTCAACAAATGTCTGGCGATGTTTAATCGCAATTTGCACCGATTTGTGTTTGCTGATGAAACGTGGATCTATTATTGCACACTAGAGTCAAAATGGAAGTCAAAGCAATTGAGAAAGGCTGGAGAAAGTGCACCAAAGAAGGCAACAACTGTTTTGTCAGCTGGTAAGGTGATGGCTTCGATTTCCTAGGATTTCCAAGGAATAATCCTCATAGATTACTTCGAAAAAGGCAGAACAATAACTCGACCGTATTAGTCTTCATTATTGGATCATTGAAACTTGCGTTACCCGAAAAAAAGAACTAGGTTACACTTCAAGAACTGGTTTTTCACTAGGATAATGCAACATCCCACACATCAAGAATAACAAAGCGCATGAATTGATTCCTCGTCCAACCTATCCCCCAGACTTAGCCGCAAGTGACTTTTTCCTGTTGGTTAACTTGCTGGGAAGAAATGTTCATCGAGTATTTCGCGGAGTTTGACGAAACCTACTTTTACTATTGAATGAAAAAGTTGGAGAATCGCTGGAGGAAATGTGTATTCTTCAAAGGAGACGATGTCGAGAAGTAAGGTGAGTTATTTACGAAACAAACCTTTTTTCTTATTTTCTTAACACATTTAGCAAACCACTGCTAGTGTGCCGTAACTTATTTGAAAGAATATATCAAAGGTATGACGGCCAGTGTCATTTGATTATGGCCTGTATTACCAGGAGTATAGTATTCCTTTACAGCTATACCTCCTAGTCCAAGTTCACATTAAAACTGTCCCGGAACACGTTTGTAATACTGACGTGGAACTGACCGGTACCAATGAACAGGAGAACTTCTCGCCACAGAAAATGCTGAAAACCGTAATTCCAATGCACCACTCCTTTGCAGTCTCATGTATGCGTGTGCGCACTCGAGTGTGCTATGCCCCGACTACTGCGCTGGGTCATTCACTATGGGAGGGAAGAACAGATGGGTTTACCGACCACTTGAATGCAACACAAAACAGTAGTAACCATGAAACAGTGCTGTTCGTTGACGAATGTCATGCAAAGTACAATTCGTGGAAAAACGGGTGTGGAACAATTTCTACGGGAATCCCTAACTACCATGGATGATCTCTCAGACCGCTACATTTTTTTGTCTTGCTATATTTCAGTCGCCCGTGTGAGAAGAAGCAGATTTTTCTGTGTACCTTTCTGTTCGATAGCAAGCTACACGTGCCAGAAATCTGGCATTGTTGTTGCAAATTTGTTTCTTGTCTCACAGGCGTATCAGAGTGTTTGCGTGTCATGTTTTTGTTGAAGGTTACAGTCTCTCCGCGGTAACGAAAGCTAGACCTTCTATGCATCGTTTTCCATACGAGACTGATGTGGCTGTTCAAGAAAGCCTGCGTGACTTCTCAGATGAAGCCTTTAATGACAATGAATCGGACCTGATTTCGAGTATTTAGTGATCACGATACTAATTCGGAAAAAGAAACCGAAAGTGGAGAAGATACGACAGATGATGACGATGAAGAAGCATACTTCTTCAATAAAAATAGTAAGATGGTTTCAATGGAGAAAACAGAAGTCGATAGCTAACGCGAGAACAAAGCCAACCAAACATTGTCTTGCAAGCGCCTGGACTGCAACAGACTCCGGAAAATCTCAGAAAAAACTTGCTGTTCTGGGGATATGAGCCTCAAATACAGAAATAATTTTTTGAAAAACAAAAAACATTAGCCTTTTGTTGTCCTTGTTTGAACTGGAAAGCAAGATGTCCGTGTCAAGAGTGTGGTGTTCCGGTTTGGTTGGAGCATTGTAGGAGGAAATTTTATTCCGGGTCTCAGAAGAATACATAAGGTAATTACTTTCTTCTTGATTTTTAAAATAAAAACTAGGCAAAATTTCTCAATGAAAGAATTATGGGGTTGAATAATCGCTCTGAGCCAGAAACGATGAATGGCAAACTCAAAGCTAATTCCAACTATAGCTTACCATAACTGAAATGCGTTTTTTCCATACAGTTATATTGGTAATCTGTAATACCATAGCCCAGATGATAATCTATGAGTGAGTAGAGAGGTAATTAAGTGCTGCTATTTTAGTAATAGATAAAATAAAAATAAAGTGCAAATGTAGGTTGTTTTAATTTTCAAAATGCTTTGAATTCTACATTAGCATTTTTAAACAAATTCCGTAATGTATTTTTCCAAGAAGTATAAAGAACAACAGAAAGTCATGAAAATATATATTCACTAAAACAGTGGGTTGACGCAGAAAGCATAAAAAGGTGATCTGAGGGACGCCTCCGTAGTAACTATGTTTCTATCAGGATCCACAGTAGCTAAGGGTGAAAGTGGAAATGTGTTGGAATAGCCTCCACAATGTCTGCAGTGCGAAACTTAATGGCAAAATGGTGCAAAATGGCTGTGTAGCGAATAACAACCGTACCTTTCAGAAAAGAATCGAACATCAGGAAACGATATTGTAAATACCGTCTGCGCCAGTTCTAGTTTTCCCAGCGTGTATATCGTTAGGCTGTAATGGTCTATTTATGTGAATCTACGTGTATACTGTGCTGTTGGCGTCGTCCTATAACCAATCCCTGCGGAACACTATGCTTTAACAGTTGCAAATTTGAGTACACTTGTTTGTGCTAACATTTTATATCTGATTTTCTCTCACTGCTTCTTGCAGATGACTCCATGCAGTCAGTTCTGTACTCTTACACCACAGCGTCTAAGTTTTGGTATTTTTTGCTGTGTCAAGTAACTCACCCGCCTGGAACAAACGCCAATAATGAGTAAATTAATGATCTTTCCTTCGTGGTGGACCACAATCATGTACAATTTTTGAAAAAAAATTCCATAATTTGACTGTTAATTGTTCGTCCCTTTTATTCCATCATGATTTCGGGTTTGTAGCAATTCTCAAGTGTGCGTTGAACTGAAAATTAATAAAGCGTGCATGTACACAGTGCAGGGTATAGGAACAAGAAGATATTACGCATTTGAAAACATTCCATACCGGTACATCCAAAATATGTCTAAGCTTTCTGTCAAGTGGCATCGTCGAAAAGCGCAGTTTTGGTCTTATAGACCAGTTGTAGCATTCGGGTCATGAATATATATCGTAGATACATAGTATGGCTGACATTGTGGACAGTGAAAAATTAACACACATTATGGCGTACTTAAATCCAGTATATTCCTGTGACCTGCAGTGTATTCCTGTGACCTTCTACTCGTTAACTGACGTTAAAATATGTCACAGCAGTGGCAGAGATCGTAACAAAAGCGGCACCGCTGTGGGAGGCGCTTGATCTTTGCATTAGCAGAGGTATTACCAGGGAAGGCAGAGTCTTAAATAACAACCTTTTACAGGATACTTTGCAACTGATTGGTTGATTGATTTGGGGAAAGGACCAAACAGTGAGGTCATCCGTCCCATCTGATTGGGGAAGGATGGGGAAAGTGGTCGGTCGTTCCCTTTCAAAGGAAACATCCCGGCGTTTGCCTGAAGCGATTTAGGGAAATCACGGGAAACCTAAATCAGGATGACCGAAAGTGGGTTTGAACCGTCGTCCTCCCGAATGAGTGACCAGTGTGCTAACCACTGCGCCACCTCACTCGGCACATTGCAGTACCCTGAACTCAGAGTGTAAATATAATCATTTTATTGCACAATAAAATTTTGATCTCAAAACGATCGCGTGGTTGCAATATTATAAAATCGTAATTCATTGCTTCACGGATAAACCTAAAAGTTGTCACACGTACAGCAACTTGCACGACTAGCGTGAAATGGTGCTGATTCCACAAAACTCAGATACTGAAAAATCCTGAGCCAGAAATCAGAACTGCTCAATGAAAGTCTCTAACCATTTTTAAAATACTTTTTATTAATTTCAGTTCAAATACACTTGATAATGGCAATAAAGCCGAAATCGTGACTGTGTAAAATAAGTGAACTATTAACAGTCGAATGGAGGAAATTTCCTTAAGAAAGAAAATATCTGTATTCATAACTAGGCAACGAAGGAAAAACAATCAATAGCCGGTGAAGAAAATATGTGATTAATGTAACAGGTAACTGGACTTCAAAATATCCATTTGAACGAAAGCATTGTCCAGGACAGCGATATTTCTTTGTGGTAGCGATTTCTGAGGGGCACTCTAGCCTGATCGTAAGACAAGCCGAAGTCACTAAATTTGTGGTAAAGTATGAGGTTCAGTTAGCAGAAGAGAAAACTAGGAACGAACCCAGGGCCTTCATGGATGAGAGTGTAAAAGCTTTTAGAAGCCGCTGGACGGAGGACGGCAGGGTAGTGTGGCGGCGGCGTTGGAAGCGCTCCAGGTCAGGATGAGTCACACTCAGTCTCCGTTCACGCTGTGAAGTACGTTCCCTGACCCGAGAGATACTGCGTCACCACTCGCTGAGGTAGCGGCTGCGCTGCCAATTCGTTTTACACTTTCTTGCAATTTCGACCCCTCTTTTTAAACGATCGCGTAATATAAACAGAAGTTGAGATATTCTTCAGGGTTCAGCGAGTAGACAATGGCATTTGCACAGCGTATATTTTCGGAAAAGAAATTCATTTAACAGGTCTTTAATATATTGCTGTATATTACTGTATCTTATCAGTGTGGCTGCGAAGTTGTACATCGATAAGCACAGACATAATGTATTCCATATTTGTCGATATGTATCTGAAGAAGGTTTCGACAATTTATGTCACAGATTTTAAACAGACGTGACTCCCCTCCCCCCCCCCCCCGCCCCCCTCACACACACACGCACGCACGCACCCAAGCGCGTACGAAAAGAGATCAGTTTTGCCCCTACTCATGAAACGTCAACTTTGTGTAGACCTCATTATTTTTCTACGTTTATTAAACTTTTCGGTGAGACTGTACAATAAATCCGGTTCATCCGCAAGCAAAGTGTAGATTCTTATTTCATGATCCTCCCATCTCGTGTCAACTTTGGTCTAAAACCTCCCTTTGCACGTGATTGCAGCTCTCTCACTAGGTGAACGGTTCTGTAGTTCATACTAATAACTTAAACTATTTCCAACTGAAGAACAAATATTTTGAGTTTCACGAGGGCATCCCTCCAGAATGTCACACTTTGCAACCTCTTTATCGATTTTTTTTTTCGTCGATGTGAAGCGTGACACTATAAGTAAGGAGGCCGCGGTCTTAACGTAATTTACTGAATGGAAGAATTTCAGAAAAAATATAAAAATTTTTACTGCCTAAGTGGTAATTTGCATTATATAGTTAAAGCATGATGACTAGGCGGCCGAAGTGGCCCTGCGGTTCTAGGCGCTGCAGTCTGGAACCACGAGACCTCTACGGTCGCAGGTTTGAATTCTGCCTCGGGCATGGATGTGTGTGATGTCCTTAGGTTAGTTAGGTTTAACTAGTTCTAAGTTCTAGGGGACTAATGACCTCAGATGTTAAGTCCCATAGTGCTCAGAGCCATTTGAACAATTTTTTTGAACCATGATGACTAGATTCGGTTGCTTTGTACAACCATCTTCGGATCTGTAAACAAGTAAATGGAAAATATTGTAAGAAAGTTTTGTATAGTAAAGTAGAACATAAAAAAAATGATAATAGCTCGGCAAAATATAAAAGGAGACCCTACCCTGATAGTAAAAGTGATCATTTAACAAACCCAATGAACAGTGTTGTATAGGTAATATTTTGCTGCATTTAAGACGATCTACCGTTCAGAGTGTAAAAATGAGTTGAATATGCATTGAAAAACATCATCATTAGCAACAGTCATGTAACGATGTGCATTCATATCATGAACCAACAACGCCGTGATGGATCATTCCTTTGGAAGACAGTTTGTGATACTTCTCTCCTATTTTATGACTGCTGATCACGTAGCTCCATTTATAAAATTATTACGTACTGTTCGGTTTGTATGATTGCAGCCATGGAACAGCTGGCTATTGTTTCTACAGTTGCATATATTATTTTCCCACCATAATATCTGCTGTACAAATGCTTACGATGGACATTTGATGCAATTTTTATTTACACAACTGCCCGTTTTTCTTCTTTACTATTTGAATCTTGCGACACTATGGTGGTACGTTGTTCATATTTTTAGCATTACACTGAAATTTGTTTTTGCCAGTTAAGTAGGATTTGTCTTTCACGTATGGCATGTTACCAGCTAATTATACAAGACTACTTTCCAGTCTTGTTACTTTACCTTAATTTCCTTGTCATTTTTATATTTTAAAATTACTTTTCTGTCACTTGACAGTTACATAGGTTTTGTCTTTCACATATGCGTTAGTTACCTACTTAGGAGAAATTACCTGTCTTCTAATTTTAACTTCATTTCCTTATTTTATAGTTTTAAAATCACTTGGATTCATGTACAAGTCCTTTAAGATTATTTTGTCGTGAATTATTTCGGCGGGTTTACAACCAGGCTCGCCCTGGATGATGCTTTTAACACCTCACTATCCTAGTCTTGTTGACCTATAATACAAATACATGTCATTAAATAACTGTTGCAAATGCTGATGTTTTTCAGTGCATATTCAACTTGTTTTTACGATTTGAACTCTAGGCCATCTTAATCAAAGCAACATATTACCTATAAAAAAACTATTGTGTGGATTTTTCACAATATTATGAAAAGGATAGATGCTATTTGCCATAAAGTGGAGACGCCGAGTCGCAGATACGCGCAACGAAAGGACTGTCAGAAAGTGAGCTTTCGGCGAACACGCACATGACCGCAGTCTCTGGATGCTAATATCTGACTTCACTTGTACTATTGGAGTTGGCTCTTCTTATATATTTTGTTCATCTGTTATACATTTTTTATATTATGCTTTACTGTACAAGGCTACTTTTCCTCTCCTTGTTTACAGATCTTGAGATGTTTGTAGAAAGCAAGCGACGCTGGTCATCAATAATTGTATATGAAGATTGCGGTATAGGCAGTAAAAGATTTTTGTATTACAAAAAAAAAATTTAATTCAGTAGATTTTTTCCGACAGAACGATGTTATCTTCGTCCTCCGGCCTGTATAATACCACACTGCAACTACTCACAAAATAACCTACCTGGCTGCTTATGAAAGAATGCGGAAATCAATAGACATCCGTCATCCCCAAGATTGATTCGTAACTCCCGAGAATACCACATCTCACATCAAGTTTACGGAATTGTGGTTGTACAAATGTGTAGCAAATAATGGCTAAAATTGCTGGGTGGTGACGAAGCGGTAATGATTAGATGCAAGCAATACTTCTGGAAGGGCAATAGCTTTCTATTTCAACTTTGGGTCTTATTAAGGTTAACGCAGTTCCAGTAAGAACTCAAATGTATTTAGCAAAATGTCGTTTCTAACAGAGGGGTAAAATACTCAAACGGATAAAAATAAAGTATTTGGTTCAAAAAAGGTTCAAATGGCTCTGAGCACTATGGGACTTAACTTCTCTGGTCATCAGTCCCCTAGAACTTAGAACTACTTAAACCTAACTGACCTAAGGACATTACACACATCCATGCCCGAGGCAGGATTCGAACCTGCGACCGTAGCTGTCTCGCGGTTCCAGACTGTAGTGTCTAGAACCGCTCGGCCACTCCGGCCGGCAATGTAATTGGTAAAGTTAACTTTATTCTTTGGAAGTTATCGATAAAGCAGCTGATTTTCGTCAGGTCATCTCCTGGAATTTCTGTGCTCTGATTAACTTTTGTAATCACGCTGGTTCCGCGGGGTAGCCGTGCGGTCTATGGGCGCCTTGCCACGGTTCGCGCGGCTCCCCCCGTCGGAGGATCGAGTCCTCCCTTGGGCATGTGTGTGTGTGTGTGTGTGTGTGTGTGTGTGTGTGTGTGTGTGTGTGTGTGTGTGTGTGTGTGTTGTCGTTAGCAGAAGTTATCTTAAGTTAGATTAAGTAGTGGTTACTCCCTGGGACCGATGATCTTAGCAGTTTGGTCCCACATAACTTACCACAAATTTCCAATTTCACGGTGGTTCCCAATATACAACTGTCGCCCGGCAATATATACTTGATCTTGATCCTACTACGCATAATAAATAAAACCAATAGCTTTGAGAACCTTTAAGTTCCATTGAATGATGACCGAAAAACTTAAGCCGCCATTGTTTGGTAATAATAGATGTGCAATGCGACATTACCAAAAATACTAATAAATTTTGGGTATCATTATCCATTCTTCTGCAATCGGAGCGTACGCTCCTACTGATACCGTCATTGGCGAGATGTTTTGGCCTACTCTTTCTTCCGCTAGCTGTCTGACAAAACTGCTACCAAGAGACATCAAGTAACCAATAAAATTTCTGCAATGAGAAGACAGTGTTATATATTACACTACTGTAAGATACAGACTTTACACCTCTCTTCAGTGTTCTCAGCACTGTTACAAAAGCATATAGTAGCGACTCGTGTGATGCAATGGAGTTACGTCTCAAGTAATGCAGATTTTTTCTGTTCGTAAGTAACTGTACAAGAAAATACAAGGTGTGAAAGTTAAGCATACTTGCATTTCTTGAGCCTGTATATTCGGAATACGAAAAAACAGGCTTAAGTTCTAGTTTCTGGTAAATGTATGACTTTTACCTGCCTTTGCGTTACGGCATCTGCTACGGTAGTGTGCGAGGGGGAGTAAATTAAAAACCTTAAAAGTGTAATAGAAAATCGACATTTGACGTCTCTGTTCTGGATGTTCACAGTACTGTTACCCGTTACGCAAGGAATGGCGTACACAGAGAAGCGAAATTTATCCGCAGTACGAGTTCGAAATGGCTGCCCCGTTTGCGACATGCACCAAGGAGAAACAATGTTGCTTCATACGTTTTCTGGGCAGCAAAGGTACGAAATGTGTTTAAAACCTCTGTAAATGGAGGTCTAGTACGGTGATGCACATCTATCACTGCAGCAAGTGTCTGAGTGGAGTAGCAAGGAAATGGCTTGTCTTCTGTGGTAGACGCTCAGCACCCGGGTCAGGCGCACCAAGTTGTGACACCAGAGTGTACTGCAGCGTTGAAACCGTTGTGATGGAAAATCGCTGCGTGACAGTGGGTGAAATAGCTGCAAATCTGAATTTTGGTAAAGCTTCAGCACATCACGGTATTCGTGAAGTACTTGAGTTTCGCGAAGTGGCTGTGAGGAGGATGCCATGGCAGCTCACTCCAGAACTGAAAGAGCGACGCGTTGACGTCTGAAGAAATTTTTGTGGCGCTTTTAACGACAAGGTGATGATTTCTTTGCGAAAATCTTTACAGGAGACGAAATCTAGGCTCACTACCACGAACACGAAACGAAACAGTAAGAAAGAAATTGCGCTATTCTTCATCAACAAAACCGGAGAAGCTCCGGACGCAGCCATCTGCAAGGAAGGTTTTTCTGATCCTCTTTTGGGCAGAACGAGATGTTGTCTTGGAGCACTATACGACTACCGGAACTAACGTCACCAGTATGTCACGTTCCAATAGGTCAAACAGTCAACTACGGACTACAGTAAGATAAAAGCGATGTGGACTTGTGACCACAGCTGTCATTTTGCAGTGACAATGCTCGGCCTTATACAGCTCTTGCAACACTTCAAACCATCTGTGACCAGCACTTCGATACTCTGACACATCCACCGTATTCATCACGCTTCAACTGATACACTTCCGTTTCGCTTTTGTTCGCCAAAATATTTTAAAAAGTGTTTAAGAATTTCATTTGACCCTCTCTCGTATCTGCTGCTCTTCTTTGGTTCGAAAACTGCCTAGCCAGTCATGTGCTTAGGCTCGCAGTTGTTGGCCATGCGTTGCAAGTTTCGGTGGATATCAATTAATTATTATGCCTTGCACATGGCTCTAGTAGAGATTAGATGAACTTCCCTTACGGGTTGAAATCGTGTGCTAGTCGAAGTGGCTGCCTTTATGCAGCTGTGGAAAAGTGTAAGGGTTGTGTGTGTGTGAGTGTGTGTGTGTGTGTGTGTGTGTGTGTGTGTGTGTGTGTGTGTGTGTGTGTGTGTGTTTGGGAAAACAGCAATAGTTTGTTTGTCAGGGATATTTTATTAACGCTAACTTCCTTTTTTACTCAGGACAAAAACAAAAAAGTTATTTTTGCATAACTTAATGCGGAGCATGCCTGGTTAAGTGGTCGAGATTTATCTGGGTAAAATATGGAATTTAGTGTCTTACATGATTGTCCAACATGCATTGAAGAACTGATCTTTATATGGGTGTGCTAAATGCAACACGTGTTTCATCTAAGTTCAGTCGATGTGGAACATGAAAAGTTATGTGTGCTTGAGGTCCAATAATAATACAAACCTAACGCAAATCTTATATTTGTACCTAATTTCAAATCCATACCATTCATATATTCAGTTAAATTAAATCTAGCTTTTGTGAGGTAATAGATATGACCAACTGTAATGCGGAAGTAACTGAACTAAATATTCTCATGGCTAATTTAATTAATGTTTCAATCAGGATTAATTTTACTCAAGCGAATATTCAGAAACAAGCCACTCTTTGAATTATTAAGCAACTTTCAGGTCGCAGTAGGTAAGTTGGCCTCGAGGTCTTTGAGAAGATAGTCGTATCATATTCTGATTACATGGCCGCGCGGTGTAGCCGTGCCGTCTGGGCGTCTTGTCACGGCTCGCGCGGCTAACCACGTCGGAGGTTCGAGTCCTCCCTCAGGCATGGGTGTGTGCGTGTTGTCCTTAGCGTAAGTTAGTTTAAGTTAGATTAAGCTGTGCGTAACTCTAGGGACCGATGACCCAAGCAGTTTGGTCCCATAGTCCTTACCACAAATTTCCAATTTTCTGATTACATATATTGTGATACGATGGTATTACAGTCTCACCAAGCCGGTGTTTAATCATTTTGTATAAGAATACACAAGCTAGGTATACTCATATATCTTCCACATTTCCTGATTAGAGAGATACTTACGTCGTTACGAAGAATTAACTTCCTTTCAGTGAAGGAAAAGCTAAACAGTGAACATCATTAAATCAGTACAGATATCAAATATTATGAACGTTCAGCCATTTAAGAGTATGTGTCTGAAGAAACGTAACTGATAGCAGTCAGACTGCATCGTGTTAATTGGGGTGTATGAAGTTCTGTAGGAAGGACAACCCTTGTGTGAGATCTGGTGATCACCAAGCGTTGCACTTTAAAGTACAAGAAACATGTCACTATACGGACACTATATACAGTCAATTATTTATGCTCTCTTTGTTTCGAAGGAAAATGACCCACGCCACGCGAAGCAAGCAACCTGTCAAGTCGAAAGATAAACTGCGCGGTAGTACAGCACGAACCGGAGCCAGAAACAATTAAAAGAAAATGAGTTTCCTAGAAAAGAAAATGTAAGCCATATGTAATTATGAGAAAGACAAATCATAGAAGCGCAGTGTGATCCAACAGGGTCAAACCACCTTACTTTAACTTGAAATGCAGTTTGATGAAAAGTTTGGGCTTGCGCTTCGATTTGACTATTAATGAACCCGTTTAATGACGCCACAAAGGAAAATTATTTTTTGTTTGTTTTCGACGTAATGCACGATGAAATCATGAACTCACAGTATGGATCAGACACGACAAAAACTGCTCATAAATTTACACGGATTATACTGCAGCGAGTTGCCGATTATCCGTGTTAATGAGGATCAGGGACGAAACGAGTAACCAAAAAATGTGGATAATAAAAAAAATACACATCTTCTTGTAGGTAACTGCTATTTATTTTATTTACAAAATCTGTTGAATGCCACACTGCAAATCCCACTGCATTACCCACGCGTCTCCCGTCGGAATCGGGTGACTTAGTTTGAAAATTGCACTCAAATATAGTATATGTCATCTCTCTTGCTTTCAGTTCACTTAGCCGGCCAGTGTGGCTGAGCGGTTCTAGGAGCTTCAGTCTGGAACCGCGCGACCGGTACGGTCGCAGGTTCGAATCCTGCCTCGGGCATGGATGTATGTGATGTCCTTAGGTTAGTTAGGTTTAAGGAGTTCTAAGTTCTAGGGGACTGATGACCTCAGCTGTTGAGTCCCATTGTGTTAGTGACATTTGAACCATTTTCCAGTTCTCTTAAGGCAAGTAACCGTCTTTTTTCTGATTTACTTTTTTCATCACATTTTCCTAACGACAATTCTATTTTTTCAGGAAGGCAGTTAATACACCAGTAACAGACCAACTCACATCAGTGCCTTGGTGTGATTGGCGGCCTCGTCTCTCTTCCTCTAACGACCACACTGTCTTCACAACACCCGCGTAATCTACCTGCTTAAAAACTGCTGATGTTTTCATCACCTTTCTCTTTGTACCCCCTAACAAGGGGGAGGGGTGAGACAAAACCCTGATAGATATGCTACGTTGTCTGTCGTCAGGTCTCTGACAACAGAGGATGACACTGAAGGGGTGTCGTTTCTGGTCCTCTTTCCCTATGAGACGCAATTTCACCCACCTGCTAATCTTCTATCCCCCTGGCCGAGTAGGAATCGGGCTTGTCGCCCACTGCAAGTATTTCTTCGCATAAATTGGTAGTATGGTTAAAGAAAGTGTGTCAGAGACAAAGGTGAAGATCAGTAATAGGCAGTACATTGTATTATCTTCGAATTGCAATATTTTAACAAAGTGGCTTGGAAAGCTGCCATCCTGATGCAGGACAAATAGCTTAATAAAATAGAAAGACATCGAAACACAACAGAAACTAAACAAGAATACCTCCAGTACCTAGACAAAGCGAGGGTTGTTACACCCGACATGAACGAAAAAAGTGAGAAGTAATAACGAAAAGTTCCGGAATGTGATCGCAGAAAGAGGGAGTGAAAGAAAATGATCACTGCGTTACAGTAGGTGGTGTCGCAATGCCATGTACTCCAGGTGAAAAAGGTGTCATTTCACGTTAGCAACCAACGTCAGTGCTGCAAACACATGGGACCGAAAAATATGCTGACCAAAACCAGGGGGTCTTCCCACAAGGCTGTTCCCGAGATAATGGAAGACAATAGTTTGATATCAAAGTGGCGATAATTTCCGGATTACTACTTTCTGCGCCTCTGTACTTGTAAACTCGGGCCCCACACCATAGTGTACGTCCGTGGTTAAACAAAAGGTTCCCATATCCAACAAGACAGGGGTTGGAGGTGGAGCGTTGCTGTGGTCCAGTGATGCAGCGCAGCCTCTTCGCACGCCAGTTGTAACATCTGTCTGGGAGCCAACTCTCCGAATGAGACAGTAGTTACTGTGCCTCTGCAACGGCTTGGCTTCAATTTAAATGGCCCTCATCTTTACAGTATTTCGATATATTGTCTACATTCTTCATCAGTTAGATGGTGGAAGTTAAAATTACTTCCCGTCTCCAACCGATGGTGCTACGTGCAGGCAGATGGTGTCCTATTGCTGCAGGAAATTAGTCTGATAACATAAAATGATAGATTTAATTCTAGTTTAATGGATTTTTAATTAATTAGCAGTAATTTTTAGGACTATTACACGTACAGCCACATTAATATGACAACCATCTATTTTCAATCTCAAAGTGCAACAGCTATTCACAGACGGCAGGTGGAAGCACTAGCAGTGGAGGGTACATAAGGCGTGTCAGGGATACGCGGGGCAAAAGTATAGTCATTGTTGCAATTCGGAGACGGATCGATTTATCTGATGTCCAAAAGAGGAAGGATGGAATAATTTCTGAAACGAGCAAGTCTGTAAAGCGATCTCGAACCGCTATGGTTAAAGTGTACCGCGCATGGGAAAACAGCGCTATCCAACACCGTGACAACTGTGGTGCACCATGGGCTATAGATCACAGGGTGAACGGCGTCTGCGGAGATGTGTACAGGCGAATAGACGAGAAACTGTCGAGCAATGAGCACCCAAATGAACCATGGGCTGCCACCAGTGTCTCTTCAACAAGTGTTAAGTGACCGTTGATGCGTATGGACCTACACTGCAGGCTCCTGGTTCATGCACCCATACTGACTGCTGTTTATCGGCGACGAAGGCTAGAATTTACACCGAACTAACACAACTGGAAGTCCATTGAGCGGTTACAGTTGGCCTTTACAGATAAATCACGTTTCATTCCCCATTAGATAGATGGCCGTTGGCGTGTGCGGCTTGAAATGTCTAAAAACAAGAGAGCAGGAAGCGTTATCGTCTGGTCAATGTTTTCGCTGCATTCCCTTAGTGATCTTGTCATATATTCTTTGGGACCGTGTCCACCCCGACATGCAGCTTATTTCTCCTCGAAAATTTTGGAAATTTGTAGTAAGTGCCTATGGGACCAATCTGCTGAGCTCACCTGCCCCTAGCCTTACACACTACTTAATCTTACGCTGCCCGCAGCTCGTGGTCGTGCGGTAGCGTTCTCGCTTCCCGCGCCCGGGTTCCCGGGTTCGATTCCCGGCGGGGTCAGGGATTTTCTCTGCCTCGTGATGACTGGGGGTTGTGTGATGTCCTTAGGTTAGTTAGGTTTAAGTAGTTCTAAGTTCTAGGGGACTGATGACCATAGATGTCATGTCCCATAGTGCTCAGAGCCATTTGAACCATTTGACTTACGCTAAGGACCACAGACACACACACACACACACACACACACACACACACACACACACACACATGCCAGAGGGAGGACTCGAACCTCCGAAGTTGGAACCGCGCGAACCGTGGCAGGGCGCCCAGACCACGCGGCTACCCAGCGGGACATTTCTGCTCGGAACGATGGCATTTACCAACAGGACACTGCAACGTGTCATATACCACGCAGTATACATGCGTGGTTCAAAGGGCACCAGGATGAATCTACCGTACTCCCCTGGCCACCAAACTCATAAGATTACAACCCAATCGAGAATCTGTGGGACAGTCTCTATCTGACTGTTCACGCCATGGATTCTGGAGAGAGAAACCTAGTGCAGCTGGACACGGCATGGCTCCACATTCCTATCGATACCTCCACCAAATCATTGATTCCATTCCTGCAGGTCTGCGCTGCAAAAAGTGGTTTTTTCACGCTTTTGATGAGTGGACACAGTAATGTGACGGAACAGTATATAAATGAGTCCAGACTTCTGCAAGCAACTCAAGTCAGTGACTCAAATTACGAAATTAATTTTATTCGGCTCTCTTTCTTTCTGAGATGATAATCCCTGGACAGCCATCGTGGACTCACCTCGTGTCTTCGAAACGTTTCCCATGTTACATCTTCACAATCAGAAGTGCATATTACGAAGTTTTCGTTCTACTCGTAACGGAGTATATCAGACTTCATTTTCTATTTTTTTGATAAAAATTGCCGAGATAAATACAGATAATCTGCAAAAGGATAATCGGCAGCTGGACAATCGGGAGTTTGTTGTATTAGAAAATCTGCGGACAACTTTCATTGGAGTAGTAAAAATTAATTAGTACAGATTATGGAAACGTAAGACTGAGTTTAAAAAAAATGGCTCTGTCCACTATGGGACCTAACTTTTGAGGTCATCAGTCCCCTAGAACTTAGAACCACTTAAACCTAATTAACCTAAGGACATCACACACATCCATGCCCGAGGCAGGATTCGAACCTGCGACCGTAGCGGTCGCACAGTTCCAGGCTGTAGTGCCTAGAACCGCTCGGCCACCCTGGCCGGCTAAGACTGAGTTGCAACGAATCATTAACCTTGAGCAAATGCTTGGTCAGTACCATGAACAACTCTGCAACAAAAGAGCATGAAATTCCTAAATATTAATTAGTACATTTATAACTACAATGGACAGCGATATGTGTGAGTTAGAGACAATAGACAAATTCTCTCTCTCTCTTGAGGTAACCCACGAAATGGCTAGATCATCACTAATTACGTGGATTCCCAAAAAATGAATAGAAAAGAATTTAATTAATGTGCGCTAGATTTACGTGATCTAAAGACCAAGTACACGTATATTAAAAGATGAAATGAATATCGATTCATAACATTCTAATGTATTTTCAGACACACTACATGTAATTCAGAACATTATCTTCGACAAAAGTTTTACAGATGCTAACAGAACCACTATCGACTTGCCGACATAAATACACCACTAAGGAAAGTAAGCCTTGTATAAAAGAACAGAACCCCAGCGAGAAGTATTTGGGCAGACTACATTGGTTATTCATTGGATACTACCTAATTCGTAACACCAGAGCTGCTCGTTGACCTGCACTATCCGACAACATCCAGGAAACAAATGCTAGCTCGCGCATGCCTGGCAGACTCGTTGCATAACCCAAAGATAACTGTCCACACAGGTCAAAGATTTTGGCGCGGCTACAATCTACCGCTCAATTCACATTTCAGCGTTTGTAGAGAGTTCACAGTACCATTTTCAAACCATTTCTCGACCGTTCTACTCTCGAAAATCACGTGGGGAAAATGAAGTCAAAAATCTGTCGACTCGAACTTTATTTTCTTGTGATGATTATTTTTCTGTATGTAGATGGCAGTGAACGAAATATTTCGACGTTCAGAGGAGGAAGTTTGTTACTGCAGTTACGTGAAAAGACGTCGCCGTTGTCTTTAAATGTTTCAGTGGTTGCTACCCCAAATTGGAGTGTCATCTTCGTGAGACTCTCTCTCCTATTTCGTGATAATACAAAAGGAACTGCGATTCTTTGAACTTATTCGATATCCTACGACAGTCGTATCTGGTAAGTAGCCCATATTGTGCAGCGATACTCCAGATCTCGGACAAGTGTATTGTAGGCATTTCCTTTAGGTGTGTTGCATCTTCCGAGTGTCACGCTGCCTTTGATTCCCTTTCTCCGCAACATGTTATATGTCCTGATTACAGATTAAATAGATTTTTTTATAGGAATCCCTATGACTTTCGTTGAATCTGCAACTTTTAAATTTATTGTATTTATCGTATAACCGAAATTTAAGGGAAAATGTTATAGTGATCATGTGGAAGACCATACACTTTTTATCGTTTAGGGTCAACAGCCACTTTTCCCTCAGTTCTTATCCAAATTATTAAAATCACTGAAATAAACTAGGTAATTATTCTTCAATACCGGTGACAGCGCAGGAAATTGACTCTAAAAATATTCCAGTATTTTCAAACTGTTACCAGAAAATTTTAGGTATTTTGCTGTCAAACTTCCTTGTTGAAGTTCTTTAACTAACCGCTCTAAGCACACGGTGCATACGTAATTCATATGGAATACGTCGATCAATTACATTGCCTACGTACGCCGATTTTTTGGGGCTTTGGTCTACTAGCACTGACACATCTCTCCAACATCTCTCGAAAGAGCGTACTTCAGAGTTTACGATTTGACTGATTATACGGAGTGCTAGGTGTACAAGCGCAGGTCCTTTTATTGGTGCCTGAGGACAGTGTTCTGATCAACACTACATCAGTATTTACTTCATTTGCAGACAAATAACTTTAGCTGTTAAGAGTACATTTTTAGGTTGGTTACTACCTCGTACTACATGTGGCAAGGGCAATCCATTAATGCATATTTTCCCCTAGGCAGCAGATAAGGTGTTGAAGGATGCATTGCCGGCCGCGGTGGTCTAGCGGTTCTGGCGCTGCAGTCCGGAACCGCAGGACTGCTACGGTCGCAGGTTCAAATCCTGCCTCGGACATGGATGTGTGTGATGTCCTTAGGTTAGTTAGGTTTAAGTAGTTCTAAGTTCTAGGGGACTTATGACTTAAGATGTTGAGTCCCATAGTGCTCAGAGCCATTTTTTTGAAGGATGCAAGCATGGACGCAGAACGGTTAGTCTATACCGACAGACGTATTCCACTTAGTGGTGCATCTATAACCATGCAGAAAAGTTTGGGTGGTAAATTATGTGATGACTTTGTGGGAAGGCTGTTAGCCGAAGGGGAAAATCACCTAAAGCACTGAAGTGGGTCCGTATTAAAGTACCAATGCCCACACTATCTGCACTGATACCCCAACGACCTGTGTACAACGTGAATCACCCAAACGTTGCACCACAATGTTGCAGAAATAACGCTATTGATGTGCGGTTTCCACAGAATGGATCGGTGTTGAAGGGCTCGTGTTGCTAGCCAATAAACGAACTGTAATAAAGGTTTTAAAGTGTATTTTCGGTGCAAAATATACACTTTTTCAATAGAACAATGCGTACCGACATTAACAAAGTAAATCAGGGTAAACTGGAATGTCAGTGGTGTATGTTGCAGAATTCTGTCGTTTACTAGATACCGTATTTTGAAAGGTTTCCACACCGAGACTTGTTTGTGCCATTCAACCCGCGCAGTTGCTAGGTACGATGTTGCTATGCTTGCTTACTGTGTGCCTGTGTGTTCCTTGAGTGCATTGTGACTTGCAAGTCAGTGCGTGACAGTCCAACCAAGATGAGATTTACCAAAGCAGAAAAAGCCGTCATACTCGTGGTCTGTGGAGATTGTAGGAAGAATGCAGTTCTTTCTTGTACGGTGTATTCGACAATATATGCCAACAGATGTCAACCATCTCGTGAATTGTTTATCAGTCTCAGCAATCAGTTACATGAAAGTGGTGATGTAATACCCAGACAAAGTAATAGAAGGTAACAAATGACGATTGAAGAGAGGAGAACTAATGTTCTCGCTGCTGCTGCAGCTGAGTCGCTCACTAGCTTCCGCCGTAGCCGAGCGGTTCTAGGCTCTTAATTCCGGAACTGCGCTGCTGCAACGGTCACAGGTTGGAGTCCTCCCTCGGGCATGGATGTGTGTGCTGTCCTTAGGTTATTTAGTTTAAGTAGTTCTAAGTTCTAGGGGACTGATGACCTCAGAAGTCAAGTCACATAGTGCTCAGAGCCATTTGAACCATTATTTTTGCTTAGAGCCATTTGAACTAACTCCCGCCCAGGGAGTGTCATCAGTCAGGCAAGTGTCCTAGGCATTCTCCATTGATATAGGTCGCATCCCAATCAAATTTCTCCCCATTAAGAACTGAAAGGAAGACACATTTACATGGCCAGGTAAACCGCCGATGCGTGCATTATTGGATTGTTGAGGATCCCCGTTGGCTTTATCAGTTGGAACGTCGGCGTCCATTGAGTGTAAACATGTGGTGACGAATAGTGAAGCATCAGTTCACAGGACCGTGTTTCATAGGCGAAACACTTAACGCCCACACGTAGCGCAACCTCCTAACAGACCATCTTCCATGGATGCTAGAATACGTTCCTCTGCAGACTAGGAGGAACCTGTGGTATCAGCGTGATGGCTGTCCAACCCATATCACACGAAGTACTACAGCATGTCATCAGAAACTGTTTCCAAATCGTTGGATTGGACGAAGTGAACCTGTACTTTGGCCGATTCATTACCCGTATTACTGTAGACAGTTTTCTGTGGTGAAAGCTGAAAGACCGCTACGGTCGCGGGTTCGAATCCTGCCTCGGTCATGGGTGTGTGTGATGTCCTTAGGTTAGTTAGGTTTAAGTAGTTCCAAGTTCTAGGGGACTGATGACCTCAGCAGTTAAGTCCCATAGTGCTCAGAGCCATTTGAACCATTTGAAAGCTGAAAGACTCTGTCTTCAAGGACATACCAACTACACTTGATGATGATCAACGTCGTACTACTGCAGTTTCGTCGAGTATCTACGCTGAAATGGTGGCACGTGTGCAGCAGTTGTTCCATACCAAACTGGAAGCGTGTATTGCCGTTGTCAGTGGATAGTTTGAACAAAACCTATGGCGGGCAATTGTCTAGCTACTGATTCAGAATCCACATAACTAGTGCATGCACTTGTTTTGTTCTACGTGTACGACCACACCTACTGTGCAAGTGTTGGTGTGGGAACTGTTTAAAACACGATATCTCGTAAACGACTCACAACTGAATCCTGTAACCAACACCACTGACATTCTAATTTACCTTACTTTCAGTTTATTAATGTCAGTAGGCACTGTTCTATTAAAAAAAGTGTATGTTAGCACAATGAATACTCTTTAGAATTGTCATTATGTTTGCTGGCTAACAATACGAGTCCCTGACCACCAGTCCACTCTGTGGGGACCGCACATCAATACCACTTCCCATTTCCGCTATATCTGCCGAGCAAATTTTTGGTGGCTCACCCTCGACACATAGGACGCCCGCCTAAGGGTTTTTACAATCTGTAGCTGAAGCCAGCTCGGAAAAATTCTGCTCATCGCGTCTCTCGTGGAACTCCCAGTATTGATGGGAAGTGTAGGTTCGTTTCCCGGTACCAGTAGAATATCTTTAAAGCGAATTTTTTGCATCCATTCGACGGGGCGGTCCCTATTTGGTCCAGGGTGATAGTCGTTTGATGGATGTGTCAACAGGGGTAGAAAAATACAAAGAATAACTAAGACTCCAGCAGCGACAACTGACTGCTGTCACCATGAGCAGCGCTAGTCAGTAGCTGCTGGAGTACTGGATATCTTTCGTATTTTACTATCCCTGTTAATAAATATCGACAAAACGAATATTGCACTAGAATAATTTTTGACCCCTCTGTCCAGCGGAGACGTAATATTCCGCTTTAAATGTTAGTTTTGTGCTTCTACACATGGCGTCTTGTGAAAGACCAGATGAACAGTATTTGCTTGTAATATCTCCTGGTACGCACTGCAAAAAGGAAAATGCAAATACCTTTAGAAACAGAAAGAAAATGATCCTGACGACTCTTAGGACGGACACCCGGTATGCAGTGAGGTGACAAAAGTTATGGGATGCCTCCTAATATCTTGTCGGATATCCTTTTTGGCAGCAGCTCGACGTGGCATAGACACAAGAAGTCGTTGGAAATCCTCTGCATGATGTATACTGTCCCTATAGTGGCCCATATTGGGACTGTGTTTCTGGTGCAGGATTTTGTGCACGAAAGACCAGTTGATTATGTAGCATAAATGTTCGATCAGATTCATGTCGGGCGATCCGGATGGTCCAATCATTCGCTCAAACTGTGCAGAATGCTCTACAAAACCAGTCTCGAACAATTGTGGCCTCGTGACAGGGTGCATTATCATCCATAAAAATTCCAACGTTGTTTGGAACATAGAGCCCACGAGTGGCTGCAAATGGTCTGCAGGTAGCCTAATATAACCATTTCCAGGCAATGACCGGTTCTGCTTCTTATAAACACAGTACACCATTATGGGCCCACAACTAGGTTACACAGTGCCGTTTTGACAACTTTGGTCCACAGATTCGTGGGGCCTTAGGTTAGAAAGTTTTAAGTAGCTCTAAGTCTAGGGGACTGATGACCTAAGATGTTAAGTCCCATAGTGCTCAGAGCCCTTTGAACCATTTTTTAATTTAGGTTATTTGTAATTAGAATCCTTAATTATTTAGCCGAATTTACAGCTTTCAAGTTTGTGTGACTTACAACGTAATCGAAATTTAGAGGATTTCTTTTAGTACTCATATGAATAACTTTCCACTTTTCTTTATTCAGGGTCAATTGCCTCATTTCGCACTGTTAGTCTAAAACTTCCTTTCATGAAAGTATTCAGTCAGTTTCGTCCGACTACTTGTCAGCATAATCTCGCAGTGCGCAAGACATTTTGTGTGGTAGATCAATGTACACTGTCCGCATACTATATTTTCATGGATTCCCTGTCTGGCATGACATGTATATACTGGATAAACATAAGGGGGACAGAAGTGACTCCTGAGGTATACCACTGATAAAAATTCCTCCATCTACTAGCTTTTCCATTCAGTAACACCTTCAAGCACCTGACAGAGAGCGTGTTCACTGGAAACGCCAGCTTTGAGCAAGAGATGATTTCAGTAAACTTCGATATCAATCCCTAACTTCAAACACTCTCATAAGGTGCTATAATATTCACAAAACTACTGCTGATGTTGTCGTTGAAACCCAGGCTTTACTAGATACATCAGTGATAAGATTTTGTCGCAGAACTCCGATCGGCCATCTTGTTCATTGGGGATGATTTAATCTGTGGCCTTGTGAAATCCTATCATAATAAGACTTTCTAGCAGATTATAAGTCATGTTGAGTAGAAAAACTGGTCGATAGTGTGATTCATGGAGTAAGAGGTCATTCCTGGTCAAGACAAGTCTACTGATATCAAACAAAACCCTTAATTTGAGGAACAAATTTCTGAGCATTGTATAGTAGTGAGTCATGGACAGTGGGAAACAGGAAGAAAATCTAAGCATTTGGGATGTGGTGCTACAGAAAAAAGTTGAAAATTAGGTGGACTTATAAAATATGGACTGAGGGGGTTCTCGGCTGAATTGACGAAGATGTGCGTGTGAAGAATTCCTAAGGAACCAAACTGCTGAGGTCATCGGTTCCTGGACTTACACACTACTTTAAACTAACTTAAGCTAAGAACAACACACACACCCACGCCCGAGGGAGGACTCAAACCTCCGGCAGGAGGGGCGGAGCAATCCGTGACATGGCGCCTTAAACCAACCCGGCCACTCCTCACGGTGAATTGACGAAGAAAGGACACTTACAAGAAGAAGGGACAGGCTCATAGGACATCTGTTAAGACATCAGGGAATAAGCTCTATTGTACTAGAGGTCGCTGCAGAGGGCACAAACATTAAGAGACAGGAAACACCCCGCACATAATTGAAGACGTGGGGTCCTAGTGCTGCTATGAGATGAAACGTTTTGAGCAGGAGATTATATTCATAATTTCGGAGTGGCAAAATTCGGTTTTAGGTCCGAAGATTGGGGTCACTGAGGACCAACCAAGCACGGAACACTCATCTAACCCTTTTGGTAACAACTTACCGATATGTCGCTTAACACTGAATCGATTGGATTAACTGAAAGAGTCGCACGTTGTAAAATACTGGTAATTTTAAGAATACCATTTATAATCATCGTGAATGAAGAGGTCACAAGTGAATTTTCACAGAAGATATACGTTTAGGGTTTTTAAAGGAGGAAACTTTATTACTACACTTGGCTCAACTATACAGTGCAAGGTGCATTTGCCGTACTGTACAATGAATGGCACACACAGGCGTTCCGTAATTACCTTCCAGCAGTGTTAAGATATATTAATTGTGTACCTCCCCCTCACCCCCCCCCCCCTCCCGCCTCCCCTGCTTTAACGCACAGTGTTATTCATCGGACATCCGCGGACACCCAGTTATCACTGTTGATTTTACCCCTAGAAACTTTGATCAGAAATCTGCTGCGCTTATCAACGGGACTATCACTGATTCATTTCGACCATTAAATTTTCCTGTTGTTTGCGTGCCACATTATGTTATCGCCTGCTGTTTAACTCCGAAAGAATCGTCACGGCATTTGCCTGAAATCGCTTTAGGGAAAACACAGGTGACATACGTTTGGATTCTTGGTTGAAGGTTTGGACCCTCTCTCAAACTCTGGTGCACTCTCTTAACCGCTGCGCCATCTCACTCGATAATGCGATCAGAAAAGCGTTTGAGATTTTTGTTTCTTCATCATCACGCTCGGAAATGTAGATCATCCCACCTCACTGTTAATGCAGGTAATGCAAACTTCAGGGCGATCTGAAGTTCTTACTGGGTTTAAGACTAGGTCAGTTTCCTATAATAAGACTCGAATAAGTAAACTGATACTCAAATTAAAACTATGAAACGTCTTGCAAAGTGAAATATTAACTCCATCTAGAACAGTGGTTTTCAACCTGGAGGTAATTCTCCCCTGAGACGTAAAATATAATTTTTCAAGCGTTAAAAGGAAAAGTGTGCAGATGTCTTACGATCACGAAGCTAAGTTATTTACAAAAGGTCATTAGTATTATGACTGTTTCCTAAGACTATAACACTGATTACTTAAGTTAACAGTTATTATATTTCTTTCCAAATACCGGCATTATTGCGTGACACAATGTACTGAATGTTACAGCTTGTGAAGCGAATGTACGAACACCTTCCTCATGTACTACACCAACTACACATATACATTTTACTTTTTACTAGGCATTCCTCTATGACTAAAACTGCGACGTAGTCATCGCATATGTCTAAATATCTCGTGAAAACGCCTCCTCCGAACTCTGTGCAATTTCTGCAATAGACAAGGAAATTATTTATTATTCACTTCGCAGCAATAATCAAATTAATTGACAGTGCATCACAACAGTAACTATGTAATTGGCTACTACACTGCCTTAGGGTATACACATTATTATTATTTCTTTCCTTTCTCAGAGATTATGTTTGGTTAAAAATGGAAAGTGATGCGCACCTTGATCAAGCGTGACTTCCTTTTAACTGTACGTTATATGTTAAATTCCATTTAAGAACTTTCGGGTAATTGAACATGTATCAATAACTACAGATTTCTGTAGTTGTATATATACGTTTGGATGTAGCTGTATTGCGTTGACGTACTGGTTGGTGGATATTGTGTGGTATGACTCCTGTAGTTGATAGTATAATTGGTATAGTGTCAAGTTTATCCTGATGCCACATGTCCTTGACTTTCTCTGCCAGTTGGATGTATTTTTTAATTTTTTCTCCCGTTTTCTTCTGTACATTTGTTGTATTGGGTATGGATATTTCGATTAGTTGTGTTAATTTTTTCTTTTTATTGGTGAGTATGATGTCAGGTTTGTTATGTGGTGGCGTTTTATCTGTTATAATGGTTCTGTTCCAGTATAATTTGTATTCATCATTCTCGAGTACATTTTGTGGTGCATACTTGTATGTGGGAACGTGCTGTTTTATTAGTTGTTGGCGAGTTGTTGATGTATTATTTTTGCTACATTGTTATGTCTTCTGGTGTATTCTGTGTTTGTTAGTATTGTACATCCGCTTGTGATGTGATCTATTCTATTTGTTGTTTGAAAAGTCTGAATTTATCTGTTGTGGTATTGGAATCATTAATAGTATGCTTGCTGTAATATCTGGTGTTTATTGTTTGATCCTGTATTGCAATCATGAATCCTTCCGTCTCACTGCATATATTGCCTTTTCTTAGCCATGTGTTGAATGCGTCTTGATCGATGTGTGGCTGTGTTTGATGATGCGGGTGCTTGCCATGTAGTGTTTTCTCCTTCCAATTTACTTTCTTCGTATCTGTTAATGTTCACATTATTATTATTATTGTTGTTGTTGTTGTTGTTGTTGTTGTTAGTAGTAGTGTTCATACACAGTTGATTGGTAATCTGAAGTATACCAGTTTCTTACAGCACAGAAGCAAGGAGTCCTGCAATCAAGTGAGGTACAAATAGTTAATATAGTGCACACATTTTAACATACTTGATTCTGAATGACTGGTGCAGCGTGTGGCGGATACAAGGATCGCTAGAGAAAAGAATTGTTCAGAGGAAGAATTTTCATGACTAGTGTCTACCTCAGTGCAGATAGTTAGCTTTATTTTCTGAGAAAGAGTCGTAGATAGCACACGCAACAACGTTGTTAGAAATAAACAGCACTGATTTTCTCAATGACTCATTAGTTGTGGCTTAATGAAACATCTAAAAAATGAAATATAATTTCCGTTTCGTCATTCTAAAAATGAAAGTATTTGAAGAAAGTTCTTTCTCGTTGTAAAGATTACTTAGGCGATAATGTTGATGACCGAGGGGCCTGGGTACGTGCTAATATCTGATGGCAGTCAGGTGTAATGGTCTCGGAGGGGTTGTTGGCGACAGATACACATTTACAGTGTGATTTTACTCAATGTGGGAAAAATGCAAAAAACGTTTCCCGAGAGGATGAGAAGTAGGAAAGGCCATATAGACGTATGTCAAATTCCCGGGAAATACACTTCTCTTGAAGGTATAGATAATAGATTTTTCAATATGTCAGCAGCAGGCTGGTGACCTGTTAGCACAGGGTAACCCAGAGGATCGTGTGGAACAGTCTCTACGAGCACTGCCACTACCCCTACAACTAACAACGTGTACAGGCCTTTCTGCCTATGGACTAGCCTCTGCAGAGTTGGTTCGTCGCTGGTTCAGTGGTTCGTCACACAGGCCCCCACAGTGCTGGAATTTCTGTCCTCCATACTGTTCACTGGTATGGCTACTTAACATAAACCTCTGGGTAATGCAGAAACTCTATAGTATGGAGGTGGCGAATCATCAGCATCGCTCCAGCCTCATTGTGTGGGCGGGGATTAGTGTCGACCGCTTCATGGTATCAGTGATCTTCCACAATGACTCACAGGCGAGGCACATCTGCACTCACTGCGGGTTACCTCGCTTCCCCTGCTGGATGAAGAGCATTTGGTGGTACAAAGGCTACCGTGGCTTCTATGTTATGGTGTTCCAGCTCACTGCGCTTTCGAATGTGAAGCTAAAGCACACTTATACGCAGAACATTACTATTTGCCTGGTATTTCCTCACATATACATTCAGACACTGAAAGATACAGTGTCGAAAATGCTTGATCTCCACCTTCAAAAGAGTGTGCCTACCTTACAACGTAACAGAAGCCATGTGTCAGTATGACCTGTTTTCCTCCCTATCGTCTTAGAGATCTTTTCCTGTAAAGTGTTCCTATTTAGCTAAACAGAGGTGACGGAACACACCTTTGGAAACAATGTCTGTTAGAGACATAAAATTTGCAGACGCTCTCCGGCGACACTAGGTGTCTGTCATAGACTGGCACTCTACCAAAACTACGGTTCGGTATTTTTGGTATACATAAATGCGCAACAGTTAGTAGGACAACTGGTTGTATTGGTAGCACTGGTAAGGAAAGGAAATAAACGAATGTGTAAGAGGTACCGGGAGCCGAAGATTTCTCTTTGTTTATTTGATTGGTTGTTTGTCTCCTTTGCACATAATTAGAACAGCACATCCTTCAGTGCCAATCAGTTGTGTGTTTTATAATCGTAGAGAATTTAAATCACGTATATAAGCAATTAAAATTCCTTGATCTCGTCACTTCTGCTCTTTTATCTGACCAGTGCAGTTACTTTGGATACAAGTACAGTTTACTTGCGCAAACGTAAAAGAATCTACAGAATTATTATTATTTTGTACTCCATAGAATGTTCGTCACCATGGCGAAACGAACGAATTTGCTGTTATTATGGTTAAATGAGAAAGTTGTTTATGAATAACAGAAACATGCCTCATACCAGCTCGATGAAGTATTGAAGCAACATAAAATACACACACACACACACACACACACACACCGCAATTTCTGATATATAGCACAAAACAACGCTGTATATATATATATATATTTGTTGTTTTGCGCAATTTTGTTTTTTTTATTGCAAAATCCCATTGATCCACGTTACAAATCAATAGTTTTCGAATAAAACGTGAATTGAATATTGACCATTTAAATTTGGTTACAAATCCTGTTGATTTTTAAGTAACAGACGTAATGATTACTGTATAGACTAAAAATGTTCCGTAGGTGATGGTCCCTTTGTACATCCTTTCTCAGTATCTAGATTGTTCACCGCTTCCGGTTTCTGTGGGATTCTAGCGAGTCATTGATCGCTCATGTAAACAAAGCAATTGTATGAGGTAAAGCCCGATAGACATGCTACACGCATAACATACAGGTATCACGGGTACTACCTTAATTGACCAAGGCTACTTATGGTAGGCCGCCAAAGATTTACAACATTAGTTCTTCACAAGCGGTTACACCCATCAGAACTGATACTCAGGGTGTCAAGGCAATCTGTGGTATTCGATTCAAATGTGTGTTGCCTGTAACTAAGTAGGATAGGGTGGCCCGAGTTTTCAAAATATCTTGCCCCGGTTAGACATACTCATTCATACGGGTTTCTTCATGCAAACGTGGGGTAGGCAGTATGCAAATGCAGCACATCTGGTTAGTACACCCTGCTAGTTCGGTGAAACTTCGTCGACCAGAGGTCAGAGGAATCATCGCAAAGGTGCCTAGCGTCACCAGGAAGTATCAGCACTCATTTTTTCTCTAAAAAAAGCTGTTCCCAATGACGTGATCTATCAATCATAGATGTTTGATGCAAAGACTTTGAAATACCCTGTATAAGAGTATATTTACCTGTGCAGCTACTGTCCTTTCTTGTCAGATAAAGTATGAAGAGCAATAGTACACTGTGTTGTTGCTATTCGAAACCGAATACTGCATCTCCTGATCGTCTTGTCAAAGCTGACATCTCAGAAATAACAGGACTTCGGCGTGGTTAGTACCTGTCTTTCAGTACTCCGCTTTGTTTCATGATCGTTTTTCAGTATGCTACCTTCCTCAAATATTCCAGAAGAATTCGGTTCTAATTGAATTCCTCTCTCTGTTTCAGGTAAGAAGCAACAGTGTTTTAACACGCGTAGCATCCAGCTGTAGAACAGACACCCATCCTGTAGAACCGTAATCGTAAGTACAGCATCGTTACTACATACTTTCGGCAATTTCGCTCAGTACTTTCCTACATTTCAGCTCATTTGCAAGAGCGGTGTGGCTTACTACATAATACAGTAAACTAGATACCGTTACGAGAATTTTGTGAAACAGGAACAGGGAATCTAAGTTGATGTATACTCACAGAATAGCATACCGCCGTTCAGCGACTACTCAACGGAATCAAGCGCCCCCCGATGATGAAAAGCAAGGGGGCTCACCAATACCAAGCATCCCGATGTGAACAGACCACTATTACATCCACGTCGTTGTTCCTGGATCACTATAAACGTAATCACTAACAGGATACTGAAACCACTAACGATATGGTAGTGTATGGTACCGTACGACCAGATTCCCAACCCTGAAGCAAATTTCGAAAATAATACAGGGCATCGAAAAAATGTTTTTGAAAAACTGTTTTACTCTGATAGCTGATCTTTATGGATTTTTATGAGCTGAATCCAACGATAGCCTTAGTTTTTTTTTACCGCCCATAGTTTTCGAGCAGTATGATTTGTATTACATAGTATAAAAATCCTATGCTATACGGTAAACGGGGAAGTTAATGAAACGCTTTGTTATAACCTAAGCATGGTTTGTATTTACAGTAAGCTACTTAAAACAATGATACGTGTTTATAGAGGTTTCACTTGTCAGCTGGAATTGGTTTGTATTTTCTCTGTCTTTTTTTCTTTGAAGCTTCTTGTGTAGCTTTTCCTGCGATGAGTCGCTTACTGAACTTCTCGGTGAAGTGAGCAACAGTAGTCCCCCATCACGTCGGTGTTCCAGTGGGCTTGGTAGCGTTTTTACATCACTTTAATGTCCTGGTGAAAACGCTTTTCTTGCTCCTTCATAAGATCTCCCATATTGTCCGGGAAGTAATCAAGGTGACCGTTCAGAAAGTGAATTCTCAGGCTTATTAAACAACCTAAAGTTTTAAACTTCTTTAACATTGTAGCTATAACAGAAATATATTCTGGGTCTTTTTCATGTCCTAAAAACTTCGTAACGACTTTCTTGAATGCTACCAATGCTTCTTTCTCATTTAAGGTCATTGTGGATTCAAAATTAACATGAAACATCAATTTTGTATTGTCAGGCCCGACAAAGACGGCTTCTTTTAGTTAAGCTTCTGAAAGGTGCGGAAACGTTTGGCAGAGATACTTAAAAGATAGTCCATCCTGAGGCAAAGCCTTTACAAACTGTTTCATTAGGCCTAACTTTATATGTAGTGGTGGTGGGAGTACGTTCTTTGGATCTACAAGGTTTTAGGGTAGAATGTTCTTCTCACCAGGTTTTCAAGACCCTCTCACAGGTTAGTTCTTTCTGCACCAGAGTTGTCCCGTATCCCTACTGTCCCATTCACACAAGAATCATGGAAATTTAGTAAAGCCACCTTGCTGACCAAGGAGCATGCATTGTTACTTCTAGATCGCCACACATCACCCAACCACGAGGAGAATACCCTGTTTTATTTAGCACTATTTCTAGGTTTTCAGAGCTTTCTTTCATATGTACAGAATGTCGAGCGGGTATAGATGTATACATATTACCATTGAGTAATAAAACAGCCTTTAAACTAGTTTTGGATAAATCAATAATAGCCTCCAGTCTTCCGTTTTGTATTCAATACCAAATTCATTCATCAGACCGGGAATGTCAGAGTAGTACATTAAATCACCTTCTTGTTGAAAAAACTAGGAAAATTGCTGCTCTCTCTCTTTCAATATATGTAATATGCTGATTCCAACTGCAAATAAGTTCTTTACTTTTAATCTAGAGCCAAGCAAATCAGCTTTTTCTTTCGTTAAGGCCAGATCCTTAACCAAATCGTTAAGCTAGGTCTGAGTAAACAATTTGGGCTCTAGACTTTCTGTGTTACAATGGAATTCAAAATCATCTCGTTCATCTAATTCACATTGTACATCAAAAAATACTTCTGTAGGAATAGAATTTAAATCATCTGGTTGTTCAGGCACCGGCAAATCTACGCCATGCCCTACTGGTCGGATAGCGGACGGAAGGTTAGGGTAGCTTATTACCTTCCTTTTTTCGAATTATGACCAGTAATATCAACACTGCAAAAGTAGCAATCATCGGAATGATTTCTTGGATCCCACCATATCACGGGAACAGCAAATCTAAAGGCTTTTTTTCTCTTTTCTGGACCATTTTCTCAGATCTTCAACACACACATAACATACTTTATTCAGCGCCCAAGATTTATCTTAATCACCAAATTTACATTAAAAATATGATAAAAAAACCTTTTTAACAAGGTCTGTAATGATTCTTTGGTGTTTTGTAATTACAAATTCACCACAAATGTAACAAGAACTATCAGCACAGTTTTACAACCACGATTAGACATTGTACTGAGCACATGTACCGGAAACGGGAAAGTGAGGTTAGGTTGACAGTGAACAAAACACCATGTGTTAACGCAAAAATAGTATCAAACAAATGTTTTTCAGCAGTGCTACCAACGTCATCTACATCCATTACACCTACTTTTAAATTATTCTATTAAAAGCTGTTAAATTCCTTAAAAAATGGCTTAATTTAATGAATTTAACTGTAAAATGTGAAGAAGTGATACAGTTTTTAAGTATAATATTTGGATTTCCCATCCAAGAAAACATAAGAATAAGGTATTTTCAACAACAAAGTTTTTCCATCGTTGGCCTGTGTAATTATCACCGTTAGAACGTGGAAAAGGAAATATATATTCAAATGTTTCTGTTCTTAACTGCAAAATGACATGCACTTGATATTTTTTGATTAGAGTGTCATCTATCACGAATGGGAAATAATAGTTTAAGTAAACAGCACGTATGTTTTGACGTAGGGGTTCTCATTTGAAAATACAAAATTGACCCCGCCCACACCGGAATCGTGGTTAGGAGGTGGCCTCCTGTAGATCAGATAGACGTCACCTTTACTAACGTTACCTTCTCACCTAGAACATTTTATTTCTTACGTTGCATCGCTTTTGAGGTATTTAGTTGTCTCAACACAGACACTGTGTCATACAGTCTAAGATAAAAAAATTTACGGCCCTCGAAGGAATAATTTGAATGGGACGAAAATCGGTAGATGTGATGTACGTGTATATATAAACAAAAGCTTACAATTTAATAAAAATTGGGTGATTTATTTAAGAAAAAGAGCTTCACAAACTGAGGAAGTCAATAACGCGATGGTCCACTTCTGGCCCCTACGCAAGCATTAATTCGGAACACATTGCTGGGTGCCCTCCTGAGAGATCTCGTGCCAGCTTCTGTCCGATTGGCGCGTTAGATCGTCAAAATCTTCAGGTGATTGGAGGGCCCTGCCTGTAATGCTCCAGATGTTTTCAACTGGGTAGGGACCTGGCGACCTTACTGGCCAAGGTATTGTTTTGTAAGCACGAAGACATGCATTACCAACCTTCACCGAGTGCGGTCCACCTTTATGTGGCTGAAACGTAAGCCAAGGAAAGCTTGCCATGAAGGACAAGAAAATGAAGTCCAGACTGTCGTCATCGTACTGCTGTGCTCCGGAGATGCCGCGGATGACAACCAAATGGGTCTTGCTATGAAAACAAATGGTGACCTGGACCATCACTCCTAGTTGTCAGGCCACATGGCGTTCGACAAACGGGTATCCCACCACAGTCTGGAGCATCTTCGTCCTGCCAGGAGCCTCGGTGATCAGCGAAGACGCCTCTAGAGACGCCCCAGACAGCGGTGAGATACCAACCTGACTCTCGCTCGCTATACAGCCCAACTTACCAGGAGTGATGTTTCAGGTCACCATTTGTTTTCACAGTAGGCTCAAATGGTTCAAATGGCTCTGAGCACTATGCGACTTAAATTCTGAGGTCATCAGTCGCCTAGAACTTAGAACTAATTAAATCTAACTAATCTAAGGACATCACACACATTCATGCCCTAGGCAGCATTCGAACCTGCGACCGTAGCGGTCGCTCGGATCCAGACTGTAGCGCCCAGAACCGCACGGCCACTCCGGCCGTCTATCACAGTAGGACCCCTTTGTCATCTGCGGCATCTCTGGAGCACAGCGGTACGACGACAACATTCTACACCCGGTTTTGTTGCCCTTCGTAGAAAACCATCCTGGGCTCGCATTTCAACCCACTAAATTGTCGGATACCTGCTCGAAATAAGCCTAAAATTTCCATTTCAGCAAGTAAATGATCTGTGTCACGTAGTCGAAAAAATGTACCAGTTATTAATTTAATTCAGCTGTTTAGTATAACCTCTATTCAATTACGTTCTTGAATTTCACTGCGAGATAAACTATGTATACCAGCAGTATTTTACCAGTTGAATTCTAGAATCGTTTCTGAAAACCATACGGTTTTTGGCAAAAACTTTGACTGAACTTATCTCCGGCTTCAGATAGCTTCCAGTATCTACGATTTCTATTTCAGTGCTTTTATGAACGCTTGCACCTCTGATATACTAAGATGGTATCTGTTCTTGCGGACATGTACGAAAAAACAGATACCATCGGTGACCATGCAGATCGTTAGAATGAAATTGCAATGAAATTGTATTGTATCGTGTGACTAGGGCCTCCCGTCTGGAAGACCGTTCGCCGGGTGCAAGTCTGTCAATTTGACGGCACTTCGGCGACTTGCCTTTCGATGGGGATGAAATGATGATGATTAGGACACGATAACGCCCAGTCCCTGATCGGAGAAAATCTCCGACCCAGCCGGGAATCGTACCCGGGCCCTGAGGATTGACTTTCTGTCGCGCTGACCACTTAGCTACCGGGGCCGGACATACAATGAAATGAAAACCCTTAGCTGCTTACAGGCGTTGACATACGTCAACAGGGACTGATGAAAATGTGTGCCTCGACCGGGACTCGAACCAGGGATCTCCTGCTTACATGGCAGACGCTATCCATCTGAGCCTCAGAGAACACACAGGATAGTGCGACTGAAAGGATTTATTTCTGGCACGCCTTCCCTGATCCCACATTCTCAACGTATTGTCCCACACTACATTCGTAGTGCCCCCGCCCATTATACTCGTTACTCGCGGCGCTTGCCGATTCCGTAAGAGTTCGGGCATTGTTCGTGCATCCGCACATAAGAAGAAGATGGTCAAGTGGCCGTTGAGCCTTAACTGTATATATACTAGATGGTATCTGTTCTTTCGGACATAAATCTTTTAAAATTGGCCAAAGGCTGAACAACTTGCGTTGTGCATATATCATAAGTTTAATGTCATTCTGAACTCTAGTTCTACCCCAAGTGGCTTTCAAAGTCCGCAATCAATTTTGTCACGGCAAAAATCTCCAAACTTTAAGCCCCTTAATCTCTGACAAAGTAGCTCCGTTGTGACCTTGCTGTAAGGTTATTTGTTAATAGCAGTTTTACCAAAATTAAGTGCTTTTGAAACCCTGTATCGTAAAAGAGATGGCTAATTCACACTTGTAGTCACCATTGGTTGAAGTAGTCTTTTCTTTACTAAATATCAGCTTTCCACTATTATGGTTTTTCTCTTAGAGTCTACAATTACACACTGTAGTGCCCCTTGTGTATAACTATTTGGGATTATAATTTTCTCAGAACATTTTATTCGTGTGGAGGTACTACGATGTCTATATAAAAACTCACTACGGTATCTGTGAAATATGAAACATGAATATTATTTTGTATTTTGTCAATATTTTGAATGGCGTTGCGGTTCTGGGCGCTTCGGTCGGGAACCACGTGACCGCTACGGTCGCAGGTTCGAATCCTGCTTCGGGCATGGATGTTTGTGATGTCCTTAGGTCAGTTAGGTTCAAGTAGTTCTAAGTTTTAGGGGACTGATGACCTCAGATGTTAAATCTCATAGTGCTCAGAGCCATTTGGACCGTTCCGAGGAAGATATCCATTAAGATCAAAAGTTGCTTAGGATAAATAAGTTTTAGAACAAGTCTCTCAGATTCCTTTTTTAGGCTATTGTATAAGTCTTGATTTTGTCTCTGACACTGACAATGAAATACATAGTTTCCAAAGTGTCTGTGGTACAATTAGCAGAACATTCGGACATGATGTGCAAAAAGGGACCATCATGAAATTCTATAAAGTGAAGACAGTTCCTCATGTTGGACAGTTCGTTATCCAATGGTAGCGCAAGTTGGGTTATCATAAAATAAAAAAGAAGAAACAGCAGACATGAGGTACCCAAGTAAAACAGGAAGAGACGTGATTAGAAAAAAAAATGACATTAGAATTAAATTATTTAACATGAACGAAAAGATTCCAAAATATCGCAAAGATTGGAGACAACATCTCATTAGAATGCCTGGTTACAGAATTCCCTAATGGATCTGAACTGCATGCCGAATAGGAAAACAGAATCAAAAAAACCTCGAAAATGGCGGGAAGGACTTTGTGAGTTCGGAACAGGCAACTCTTAGATGTTGAAGATAAAGTGGTGGTGGTGGTGGTGGTGGTGGTGGTGGTGGTGGTGGTGGTGGTGCTGATGGTGGTGCTGATGGTGGTGGTAATGGTGGTGTTGATGATGATGCTGAAACATTGCTAGATCTATCTTACTGATTCCGGGAACATACAGTTTCCAAACAAGCCACTATTGCCATCTACTGATTGCGCACGGCTTGTTTCAACTCACAGGACTAACGAAATGAGTCTTGGAGCAATTAATTGGAGCCAACTTGATCTGAGGCGCATACAGACCGCATGCGGAGAAAAACACAGCCGAGTGTTGCATGTCACTTTCCGAATTTACCCACTGAGGTGACAAAAGTCATGGGATATCTCCTCATATCATGTTGGACCTCCTTTTGCCTGTCGTAGTGCAGCAACTGGACGTGGCATGGACTCAAAAAGTCGTAGGATGTCTTCTATAGAAATACTGAGCCACACTGCCTGTATAGACAAGAATAATTGCGAAAGTGTTGCCGGGCAGGATTTTGTGAGAGGCCTGACTTCTCGATCATTTCACATAAATGTTAGATACGATACACGTCGGGCCATCTGGATGGCCAGACGATTCGTTCAAACTGTCCAGAACGTTCTTCAAACCAACAGCGAAAACATGTGGCCCAGTGACACGGAAAAATGTCATCCGCAAGACTTTCATCGTTGTTTGGGAACGTGACGCCCATGACTGGTCCAAACTGCGTACTAGCAGGCGAACATCCAAAGGACGCAGTCCATTCCTTTGAAACATAGCCCACACCATTACGGAGTCAAACCAGCTTGCACACTGCATTGTTGACAACTTGGGTCCATGGCTTCGTGGGTGTGTGCGCCAGACTCTAATCCTACCATCAGCTCTTACCAACTCAAATCGGGACTCGTGACCAGGCCATCGATATCTACTCGCTTCTGTTCAGCAAATATGGTCTAGTGCCAAGCAGAGGAGCTGCAGGCGATGTCGTACTGTTAGTATTCGCGTCAGTCATTTGCTGCCATAACCCACTAACGCCACATTTCACCACTCTGTCCTCAGATATGCGTTCGTTGTACGCCACACATTGAGCTGCTCTCGGTCGTTAAGTGGAGGCCGTTCGCCATTGCGTTGTCCGTGGCGAGAGATAATGCTTTAAATGTGGTATTCTCGGCACAAAATTGACGTTGTGCATCTCAGAATATTGAAATCCTTAACGATCTCACAAAAATACGTCTTATTCATCTAGCTCCAAGTAGCAGCCCGTGTTAATATTTTATTATACTACCGGCCATTAAAATTGCTACACCACCAAGATGACGTGCTACAGACGCGAAATTTAACAGACAGAAAGAAGATGCTCTGATATGCAAATTAGCTTTTCAGAGCATTCACACAAGGTTCGCGCCGGTGGCGACACCTACAACGTGCTGACATGGGGAAAGTTTCCAACAAATTTCTCATACACAAACAGCAGTTGACCAGCGTTGCCTGGTGAAACGTTGTTGTGATGCCTCGTGTAAGGAGAAGAAGTGCGTACCATCACGTTTCCGACTTTGATAAAGGTCTGATTGTAGCCTATCGCGATTGCGGTTTATCGTATCGCGACATTGCTGCTCGCGTTGGTCGAGATCCAATGACTGTTTGCAGAATATGGAGTCGATGGGTTCAGGAGGGTAGTACGGATCGCCGTGCTTTATCCCAACGGCCTCGTATCACTAGCAGTCGAGATTACAGGCATCTTATCCGCATCGCTGTAACGGATCGTGCAGCCACATCTCGATCCCTGAGTCAACACATGGGGACGTTTGCAAGACAATAACCATCTGCACGAACAGTTCGACGACGTTTGCAGCAGCATGGAGTATCACCTCGGAGACCATGGCTGCGGTTACCCTTGACGCTGCATCACAGACAGGAGCGTCTGCGATGGTGTACTCAACGGCGAACCTGGATGCACGAATGCAAAACGTCATTTTCTCAGATGAATCCAGGTTCTGTCTATAGCATCATGAAGGTCACGTCAGTGTTTCGCGACATCGCGGTGGCACATTGGTAGTGTGTATTCGTCATCGGCATACTGGTGTATCACCCAGCGTGATGGTACGGGTGCCATTTGTTATACGTCTCGGTCACCTCTTCTTCTCACTGTCGGCACTTTGGACAGTGGAAGTTACATTTCAGATGTGTTACGACCCGCGCCTCTACCCTTGATTCGACCCCTGCGAAACCCTACATTTCAGCAGGATAATGTACGATCGCATGTTGCAGGTTCTGTACGGGCCTTTCTGCATACAGAAAAATGTTCGACTGCTGCCCTGGCCAGCACATTCTCCAGATCTCTCACCAACTGTAAACGTCTGATCAGTGGTAGCCGAGCAACTGGCTCGTCACAATACGCCAGGCACTACTCTTGATGAACTGTAGTATCGTGCTGAAGCTGCATGGGCGGCTGTACCTGTACATGCCATCCAAGCTCTGTTTGACTCAATGCCCAGGCGTATCAAGGCCGTTATTACGGCCAGAGGTGGTTGTTCTGGGTACTGATTTATCAGGATGTACGCACCCAAATTGCGTGAAAATGTAATCACATGTCAGTTCTAGTATAATATATTTGTCCAATGAGTACCCGTTTATCATCTGCATTTCTTCTTGGTGTAGCAGTTTTAATGGCCAGTAGTGTAATTCCCGTTGTGCGGCCATAATCACGTCGGATGCCTTTTCACATTAATCACTTGAGTAGAAATGACAACTTCTGTAGTGGACCGCCCTTTCGAACCTTGATCACGCGATACTCGCGCCATCTGTATATGTGTGTATCGCTGTCTCAGTCTAAGATACTAGATGACTTCGAAAACTGGCACGTTGGCACTAACTGCGTGCGACGAAGACGACATGTGAGTCGCGCAACATGTCCACTGAAGAAACGATTTGGGTGAACAGGAAAATTACCGACTCGGCACCAGTTTGGCACGAACCGCATGCGTGGAAGAAAAAAGAGGAACATCGAAGGCTACAGATATTACCGGAACAGTATTTCGAACCTCGTGGCATATTTGTTACTTAGTACCGAGTAATTCATTAGTTATTAGTGGATACATAGGTTATGTAATGTGTAGTCTTCCATTATCTTGTTGAAAGGTAAGGAAACTGAGACTCCGAAGATTGTTTACAGCCACATGCATTACCACGTCAAAACGTAATGGTTGCTTTCCTAATTACCGACTATGCGAAGCAAAGGTTATTGTCTTGTGTACCCAGCACAGCACATACTAACACACTTGATGCTGTAGCTGTGTGATAATGATAAATTCAGACTGGCAAGGTTTATTCTGCTCGAAGCCTCAGTATATTGACACATTCGTCGCGTTTCAGTATTCGTCTGTATAACAATCATCTCGTGAGGCTCAACGGCCAGGAGCAAGTCAACAACTTGTGTGACCCCTAACATACGCCATTAACTCTGTCAGGGATAAAGGGAGCTACAGTTTAACGTGGACTCTGAACCACGTGTCGATCCTGGCAAATCTCCTCAAAACTGCAAAATGAAGGCGAGGATTAATGAATGAAAATCTCCATGATCCGATTGGATTCGACACCGCGATCCTTCGCTTTCCAGGCACGCGCTTTGCTGCTAGACCACCAGCCCCGATCTCTCATGCAAATACACGTGGTGCAAATCCTGTGTTCGTCGTTAAAAGCTGACCCCTAAACCATTTGATGTGGAAACACCCAGTAATTAAGTCTCACGGCGGAGCAGGTGCAAAACACCTCTCTTTTCCGTTGAACTAGCGTGCTGGTAAGATCCTGGCGGTGCACAACAACGGTCTTCTTTCGCTGACTGGCCGCCTTTCTACGACCGCACGGGGTCGTTAGGCCTTGCTTCTCCTTCCCCTCCCCCCCCCCCTCCCCCACCTCCCCCAGGCTCGAAACGATCGCATAACGAGCAGCCCAACCCTTTCCACACCCATCGTGCCCCCGCCACGCCTCAAGCAGAGGCGGTGGCGCCAACGAGGACCTCCACCCCCGCCGCCTCCGCAAGTCTGCCGCTTTCTATTGTCTCCGCTCCCGATACCTGCTGGCTCTATTGTGACCGGCGAAATAATGATCCACAAGCCGGAGCGGTGGACGGCGGGGGCCGGGGGGGGGGGGGTCAGATGGGGGAAACCGCGAGAGAGTGCAAGACCGCATTGACGATGGGGTCAGACAAAACGGCAGGGAGCGCTCAAATAACTGGTATAGGCACCTGTACAGTAGTGCACCAGTACGAGGGTGACTTTCAACGTCGCACTTTGCTCTCCGCCCATCTTCGATGGTCCTCCAACAGCCTGAAATACGCTCAAACGACGCCCTTTGTACACCACGCGAGTATTACAGAAGCTTTCATTCAGCTGCAACTCCACAGTCTTCTCTTTTACAGCACTCCTATGTTTCTGATCAACTTCACAGTTTCTTACTTTAAAGTTAAACCGTTGCCTGGTACCTATTCAGTCTTTTTAAAGAATGCCATACCCAATGTGACCTGTTAACTTACACTAGATGTTACGAGGGGCGTTCGGTAAGTAGTGGAATACATTTTTTTTCCTCGACGAATTTTGTTTGAAAAAATACACAATTTTGTCGTGGGACATCATGGAACATTCCCGCTTCAACCTCTGCGAACTCCCGCGTACCGGTCGGTCGCACACAGCTGTGATTCTCGCAATGGTGAAACGTGAGGACACTCTCATTCGAGGTGGTCAAAGGATCACAGGCAGACACCTCGCTGTTCAACTGGACATATCTGTTGGTCCGTTGATAGTGCTGACACACTCGGTCACCAGTCGGGGTCCTCAAAGGTGTGTGTCCACTGCGTCCCTAGACTCCTAACAGACGACCATGGAGAGGAACGAAGGACCATCTGTGCGAAATAGCCGGCCGCGGTGGTCTCGCGGTTCTAGGCGCGCAGTCCGGAACCGCGCGACTGCTACGGTCGCAGGTTCGAATCCTGCCTCGGGCATGGATGTGTGTGATGTCCTTAGGTTAGTTAGGTTTAAGTAGTTCTAAGTTCTAGGGACTGATGACCACAGCTGTTAAGTCCCATGGTGCTCAGAGCCATTTGAACCATTTGTGCGAAATAGCGAGGCTGATCGTCACAGTTTTTGTCGAACATCGTCACAGGTGATGAAACATGATGTTAGGAAGAAGACCTCTTGCAGCTGGTAAAATTGTCGTTTGTTAAAACACGACCGGTTTCGTGGCATTAAGCCGCATCATCAGGTGAACCTTAACGGCGAAAAGCAAAGTACAATGTCACCACGTTTTGTGGATATAGCTTTTATTCTCCAAAAAACGTGATGATTCTGTATTTTGCTTTTTACCACGTAGGTTCACCTGAAGATGAAACTTAAAGCAGCGAAACCGGTCGTGTTCTAACAAATAACAATTTCACCAGCTGTAAGCGGAGTTTTTCCAAACATCATGTCTTTCAACAGCTGCGGTTTCCCGCAATATAAAATAGTTGGTAATGAAACATGGGTTCATCACTTCCTACCGGGATAAAACGGCAATCCATGGAGTGGCGCTACGCCAACTCTCCTTCGAAGAAAAAGATCAAAGCCGCACCCACATTCGGTAAGGCAATGGCGACTGTCTCCTGGGACTCTGAAGGGGTTACTCTGAAGTCATTCCTCATGGTGCAACGACCATCTCTGAAACGAATGGTGCTATCCTCAGGAAGTTGAAGAAACACCTTTTGTGTGTTCGTTCCCATAAAAATGTAAAGGAACTTGTCGTTCTTAATAACAATGCAAAGCTTCACACACGCCTGTGCAGCCGAGAGTACCTCATAAATCTTTATTGGACTGCTCTTCCTCATCCATTCTACGGTCCTGATCTCGCACCTTCCGACTTCCATCTGTTTGTTCCAAAGAAGGATGCTCTCCGCCGGAGGCAGTAAGTGAACGATGGCGAGTTTACTGACGCGGCAAGACGTTGGCTCCGACGTCAACTAGTAGTGTGGTGGGCCCCCCATGCAGACATGTAGGCCCTCCAAGAAAGGACGACTAAGGTGACGGACTGAACGGAGATTATGTTGGAAAATAGGGTTCCGAAGTCAAAAGGATGGGAAGTAATATAGCGTATTGTAATCCAAAGTAACACAGAACTACTTTCAGAAAAAAATGTGTTGCATTGCTTTTTGAACGTCCCTCGTGTAAGCTCACCGTACAAAATATTAATCACCCCGGAAGGAACCATTTAATACCGTGTAGCTGCGCTCCCTGACTTCACAACCATATGAATTCGGTTAGGATATGATTTCATAAGATTGTACAGTTACGTCGCATCAAGGTTAAGCCACTCAGTGAGAGCCTGTCAGTGCAGCTCCACCAGCTTGCGATGATGCTGATGTCGATGTTCTACCCGCTGATCCAACATGCTCCACAGATTTCCTGTGGTATTCAACTCCTTAGGTCCTGTGGACCATTCGTGATGTAATACTGTCGGGGATTGTTCTAAAATCCAGTCAGACATTCTTTCAGCCTCATGATCTTTGTTATTGTCGTCCTGAAAAATAGACGTATCAATAGCACACTCATCATACAGATGTTGACTGAAAGGCAACACATGATCAGTCAGAATGTTTGTATAAACATGGTTGCCCACGTTAGTGGTCACCCAGTTTATAGTAAGAAAAACATAAATTATCCGCCAAAATCCTGAACATGAGACTTAAAAATATCACACAAAAGCTAATATCTGAAGAACAGTCAGGTTTTAAAAAAAGGATGATCAATTATTGAGAATGTTTTGATGCTGCAACAAATAGGATTTTGAGACAGAATTGGATAATGTGAGGAGAGAAATTGTATGGAATATCATGACTGAATTAGGGTGTCTATCTCACCTCACAAAGGCTATTAAGAGTCGATGAACACTGTATTTGTTACAGATATGGAAACTAAAACAACAAAGTCAACGACCACAACCAAAGGGGTACGATAAGGATGCTGTATTTCACCAACCCTTTCAATATATATGTAGTTGAAGTTATCAGGAAATTAAAATGTTTGTCATAAATAGAGTTCCTTTGGATAGCGACACTAGACTAAATTTAATTTTATATGTAGATGACCTAACTCTAGTTACAGAGAACGAAGATAAGCTTCAGATGGAAGTCTATAAATTGCTGCAGATAGCCTCGTTTTACAGCTTCATACTGTCTGTAGATAAAACGAAGGTGATGGCATTTCAAGGCAGACTACCAGTAACATCTAAAACAGTCTTTAATAATAAAAACTTGGAGCAAGTAAAATATTTTGAGTGAATAGAATGCGACATCACTTAAAAGTATAACCATGACGTGGACCAAAAATTAAATGTCTCGAACCATCGTAAAAAGTTTGCAGGATAAAGCTAGGGAAGAAGACCAGCTGTAGTTTTATAAAATAACAGCAGTGCCAACCCTTACTTATGGAAGTGAAGCATGGGCCACAACAACTGGCAAAGAAAGTAGAATAAAGTCTCAAGAAATGAGATTTCTAGGAAGAGTAGGATGATATGCAAGGAAGATCGAAAAAAGAATTGGAATGATTTAGGAATATGTAACCTAAATCAAAAGAATAGAGAAAAATAGGACAAAATGGAAGGTACATTCAGGGCCATATGGCTGGAAAGAGACTCTCGGTAAAGGCTCTCAGTTATAAATGCGGTGGAAGAAGAAATGTGGGAAAACCATATAAGAGATTGAATACCGTCACAGGCAATTTGCCTAATACGTGAAGTTAAGAAGAAGAAGAAGAAGAAGAAGAAGAAGAAGCAGAAGAAGAAGATAAGGATAACCTCTCAATCCGTAGTTGACTTATGGAACATGTTTTATGCTCACGTATTATGCTTCTTGAAACTGTGTAAGTAGGTTCTCACACGATAGACACCGTCTATCTTCAGGAATCTACCATTCAGGTATCTCAGCACCTCTGTGACGCTTTCCTGTAGGTCAAATAAACATATGACCATTCTTGCTATCTTACTTTGTACAAATTCAACAGTCCTTAGTAATCTGGCATGGGTTCCATACATTTCAGCATATTTTTCACTCGGTTGTACGAGTATGTCTTCTTTGAAGACTCATTGCATTTTCCTGGTACCCTATCAATGAACCAAAGTGTGCTACCAGCTTTATCTACAGCTGAGCTGATGTGATAGTTTTAATTCACACTACTATAAATTTTTAGAGCGCGCTATTTGAGCGAGTTGACTAACTCCGACTGCGCCATTGATACTGTATCTAATGGCACAAGGTTTTCTGTTTCTGTGAAGCCAACTGTTTTAAATTTCTGAACTTTAAATGAAATTGTCAGTCGTTGCATCACTTTGACCAACATCTGACGTAATATTTGTGCATCTTTTTCACAGAGTACTTCATCATACACGATGAACCAGAACTCCATCAACAAAGTTTAAAAGAAGGTATAATGGACGAAAATAGGAAAAAAGTCCAATAAACGCGGGTTCAAAACTGCATGCTTAAGGACTGTGAGCACTTGTTCTTCTTCGCTATTGTGGAACATATTTCTATTGAACAAGTACTCATAGCTTTTAGCGGATGCATTTTAGAGCCCACGTATACTTGACTTTCTTTCTTGTTTCGGTCCATATTACTTCCTTCACAAATATGGGTAGCAAATGGCTCGAAGTGCAAGATAAGGGTTTCATAGCATCGAAGGTGAACAAGTACTCATAGTTCTTACGGCATACATTTAAGGACCAATAGACTTATTTACTTTGGTTTGGTCCATACCACCATTTTTGAAAGTTTGTCAATAGATTTCTGGTTCATGCTGTAGATAACTTCATAAACTACGGATCTCCATGTCTACTGCTATCTTTTTCTGCAAGGTTATAAATATACAACAGGAACCACAAGGTTCCTAACACACTTCACCGTGGCATATTTGACGTTCCGTCTACATCTGTCGATGAATCTCCATCTAAGATAATATGCTGCATTTTTCCTACTGACGAATCCTCCAACCAGTCATGAATTTCACTTGATATCGAATACGACTGTGCTTTCGATAATAAACAAATTTGTGGTATTTAGTCAAATATTTTTCCGAAGTCAACAGGTACTGCATATACCTGACAGACCAGGTCCGTGGTTTCAGGATGTTACGTGGGAAAAGTGCTAGGTGGCTTTCGCATGAAAATGTCTTTTTTATGGAGTAGGTCATTCTGTTCTTGATGCGACATTACGTTTAAGCTCAGAATATTTTCTATCATACATTCTATGGGCCGTTGGGTAATAATGAAATGGTCGTTACTTTGTTACGTCCGTATTAAAAGACTGAAATTGTCTGTCCGAGCTTTACACCTAACTTTGCCATCTACAAGAGCCTATAAACTATTTCTGCGGTCAGCCAGAAAACAATGAGGACGTACTGATCATAATTTCTAGTGTTCATAATGCTTTGTGCCCACTGAAAGAAAATGCTCTCAGCGTGATCAGGAGCTGCGACAATAAAGAACGTTTTGAGTTTTAACTGATTGATATAGTCTGTAAAAGTTCTCATGCACAAAATATAAGGCTTACTATTTTAACTAATATCCCTATCGGAAAAAGCACTATTAATATTTTAGAGGCGAACTCTACGGAGAGCTCCACGAAAAATGGTCTATCGCCCTGACTTCTAACCACCAAAAGTTAATACATCACCTTAAAAGTGGAAAATAATCTCGTCACTTGCTCGCAGTTTGTCAACATTACCGGAAGCACGCAAACAGCTGTTTCCGTGAAAACTATCTGATCTGGGACGGTGTCCAGTTCTCGCGAGTTCATATCCTACTTTTACAAAAAAACGCATTCAAGTCTGCCCAGCTCACCTGATCAGAGGCACAACGCACGCGGATGTTTGACTTATACGGAGAGTGTGATCTCTCACAATGAAGTGTTAGTTACCACTGCTTCTCTGATTGCATTTATATGGGGGTGCAGCTGGCCATCAAAAGGATCGTCTGCTGTCAATCGTCCTGGACACAGGTAGTAGATTATAAAAGGCCCCTTCCTCAGATACGCATTACTTAATAGCTTTGGCGTTCAAGAATTTGCAGTCTTCTTAATTTTTATGTAACTAGAGGTAAGTTTACTTTACTTACTGAAAAGTTTGCCGACTAGAATTTCTAGAACGGAACGGACAGTAGAACATGATGCCTGAACAGGTTCTATAAGATTCCCTGTAACCTTAGTTATTAACAATAGACTCTAGAAACTTGGAACAACTGTATCCTTTTATGAATGTGATCGAGTGCTGTAATTAGAACTTTCCATTACAAGTACAGAAGCTACTTAACCTACCACGAATAAGTATATTTTTGTTACAAACTTGGATTTTAGTAAATAACTTCAGAACTAATAGAGGTACGTTGTTGATGCCACGTATTTAATGTTTTTACATGAACTCAGGCTACATGCGAATTTTCAGTTGTCTGATTCTAATATTCAGCAGCTTCAGTTTTTCGTAAAGGGTTCCTATTTTAATCAAAGTATTGCTCTGATCGAGATGAGTCTTGTAAATTTACGTTTAGGTATTCTGACCAGTTTTTGGCTTTCTAGTTTCATTATTCAGCACTCTTATTTCTTTTCTTAATATTCTATATTTTGCGTAACATATTCATTTGATCATTCTGATATGCTAGATGTTAACATAGAACATACTTAAACATACAATAATGAAGTTTATAAAAGCTATTTTAATTTTTAATTTAACTCTTATGCATCCGTCCTTTCTATGAGAAGCATAGGCGCGTTATGCAGACGTGGCGCTGGTACTAGTGAACTGAGGTAAGCCCCGCACACTCGTTCGCCTCTGTGCCTCTCACAATGGTACAACGCTTTTTACCACCTCGTAATTTGATTTTTTGTGAAAAAATTCTTTTTGAACAAATACACAGAGCGACTATAATTACTGTTACTCATTCAAACCGATGTGTAAATAATACCACTGGTCAGAATGACGTCAAATTGCAACGGAATATTATCGGAGAAGCGGCAAAACGTATAGCAGAAAAAAAAAGAAATAGTTACAAAATGTGGCAATAGATGGTTCTGTAAGTATCATAATTTAGTTGTGGTCGACTACAAATGACGAATGAATCATACAACAATGCCTAAGTTGTACGTCTGACTTTAAACAAACTGTACTAGACAGTGTGCAGGTGAAAATGTGATACTGTTAGTTACGTAATCTCATCCAGCATGGTAAGATCATATCACATCGGATGGGAAGAACCGGCTTTTAATTGTCCTGAGGCCAGAAACCACATAAAAAGCATCTCTAAAATAACAAATCGGATTATTAATTTCCGTTTGTCTGGCGCGAAACATGTTCAATATGCTGCCCACCGTTTTCTGCAACAAGTTGAAATCGAGAACAGCCTGTTCCACAACATTTGAAAGTATTTCCGGGGTCACGTTCAGAATGTGTTGCACAATGCGTGCCTTCACTGCAGCTAAGTTTGCAATCGGAACACTGAACACAACATCTTTCAGATAGCCGCACAGACAGGTTACACGGATTAAATCAGGTGATCGGGACGGCAAAGTTGTAGGGAAATGGCGGCTGATAATCTTAGCACTTCCGAAATGGCCCTTCAGCAGCTGGTTAACTAGATTTTCAATTTGCGGAGGTGCGCCATCTAGCATAAAAATTATCCGATCCACACATCCACGCTGTTGGAGAGCTGGAATGACGTGGTTACGCAAGAGACACTCATAGCGCTTACCAGTGACGATACAGGTAACAGGCCCGGAAGCACCTGTCTCTTCAAAAAAATATGGCCCGATGATAAATTATGACGTAAACCCGCACCACACAGCTACCTTTTCAGGATGAAGTGGTACTGGTTGATTTGTGTGTAGTTTTTTAACTGCCTATATTCGACAATTCTGTGTATTGACACATCCTGTCAGATGGAAGTGGACTTCGTCTGTCCACAAAATTTTCCACGGCCAATCATTGTCCACTTCCATGCGAGCAAGAAATTGTAAAGCAAAGTTCTCTCTTGCTGAGAGGTCAACAGGAAACAACTCGTACACGTGGGTAATTTTGAATGGATAGCAAACAAGGATGTATCGTAGGATTTTACGCACCGTGCTCACGGATATATCCAATGTTAGGGCAATTCTCAGTGCATTACACGTTTGCACACCACCACTCGTCTCCTCCCGCATTGTTGTGGCCACTGCTTCCACTGACGTCGAATCAGTTCGTTTCCACCCTCTACCAGGTTGCACACGAAAAGTGTCCGTCTTTTCGAATTTCCGAATCATCTTCTCCAAACCCACGGCAGACATCACACCAATGCCGTTTTTCAAACCCTGCAGTCTCCGGAACTTCTGCAGAGCGGCGTGTGCACAGTCATCGTTCTTGTAATACAGCTTTGTAAGCAGAGCGCGATCCTGCATTGAGACAGGCATGGCGAACGTCGCAGACGCAATATGAGGAAAAGCCGTGTACAAAAATGGTTCAAATGGCTCTAAGCAGTAAGGAACTTAACATCTGAGGTCATCAGTCTCCTAGACTTAGAATTACTTTAACCTAACTAACCTAAGGACATAACACAATCCATGCCCGAGGCAGGGTTCAAACCTGCAACCGTAGCAGCCGCGTGGTTCCGGGCTATAGGCCGAGAAACACTCGGCCACAGGGGCCGTCTGCCGTGTACCCGTCATGTTTATACCAATTTCAGAGGGTCGTGCGCATGACACGTGTTTTCATTTACGTATTCTGACACACAACGCCATTTATTGATCAGTTTTCACACTTTTTTTGCCATACGTTTTCCCCCTTCTCCGATAATATCTCGTTTTAATTTGACGTCATTCTGACCAGTGGTGTTATTTCTACAGCGTTTTGAAAGTTTAATTGTAATCACATACAGGGTGGTCCATTGATAGTGACCGGGCTTAATATATCACGAAATAAGCGTCAAACGAAGAAACTACGAAGAACGAAACTTGTCTGGCATGAAGGGGGAAACCAGATGGCGCTATGGTTGGCCCGCTAGATGGCGCTGCCATTTGTCAAACGGATCTAAATTTTGTTTAGTTTTTTGTTTAATAAGAACCGTCATTTTTATTACATATTCGTGTAGTACGTAAGGAAATATGAAAGTTTTAGCTGGACCACTTTTTTCGCTTTGTGATAGATGGCGCTGTAATAGTCACCAACAAATGGCTCACAAATTTCAGACGAACAGTTGGTAACAGGTAGGTTTTTTAAATTAAAATACAGCACATAGGTACATTTGAACATTTTATTTCAGTTGTTCCATTGTGATACATGTACCTTTTTGAACTTGCCATTTCTGAGAACGCATGCTGTTACAGCGTGATTACCTGTAAATGCCACATTAATGCAATAAATGCTCAAAATGATGTTCGTCAACCTCAATGCATTTGGCAAAACGTGTAACGACATTCCTCTCAGCAGCGAGTAGTTCGCCTTCCGTAATCTTCGCACATGCATTGACAATGCCCTGACGCATGTTGTCAGGCGTTGTCGGTGGATCACGATAGCAAATATCCTTCAACTTTCCCCACAGAAAGAAATCCGGGGACGTCAGATCCGGTGAATATGCGGGCCATGGTATGGTGCTTCGACGACCAATTCATCTGTCATGAAATATGCTATTCAATACCGCTTCAACCGCACGCGAACTATGTGCCGGACATCCATCATGCTGGAGGTATATCGCCATTCTGTCATGCAGTGAAACATTTTGTAGTTACATCGGTAGATCATTACGTAGGAAATCAGCATACATTGGACCATTTAGATTGTCATCGGTAAAATGGGGGTCAATTATCCTTCCTCCCATAATGCCGCACCATACATTAACCCGCCAAGGTCGCTGATGTCCTACTTTTCGCAGCCATCGTGGATTTTCCGTTGCCCAATAGTGTTTATTATGGCGGTTTACGTTACCGCTGTTGGTGAATGACGCTTCGTCGCTAAATAGGACGCGTGCCAAAAATCTGACATCGTCCCGCAATTTCTCTTGTGCCCAGTGGAAGAACTGTACACGACGTTCAAAGTCGTCGCTACGCCATTCCTGGTGCATAGAAATATGGTACGGGTGCAGTCGATGTTGATTTAGCATTCTCAACACCAACGTTTTTGAGATTCCCGATTCTCGCGCTAATTGTCTGCTACTGACGTGCGGATTAGCGGCGACAGCAGCTAAAACACCTACTTGGGCATCATCATTTGTTCCAGGTCGTGGTTGACGTTTCACATATGGCTGAACACTTCCTGTTTCCTTCAATAACGTTAACTAACGTATCCGGCGAACGGTCCAGACTCTTGGATGATGTCGTCCAGGATAACGAGCAGCATTCATGGCACACGCCCGTTGGACATTTTGATCACAATAGCCATACATGAACACGATATCGACCTTTTCCGCAGTTGGAACACGATCAATTTTAACACGGGTAATGTATCACGAAGCAAATACAGTCCGCACTGGCGGAATGTTACGTAATACAACGTACTTATACGTTTGTGACTATTACAGCGCCATCTATCACAAAGCGAAAAAAGTGGTCGAAGTAAAACATTCATATTTCTTTATGTACTACACGAATATGTAATAAAAATGGGGGTTCCTATTTGCAAAATAAAAAAAAACGCAGTTGATATCCGTTTGACCGCAACTATTCACTACTCACTCATTTAGATACAACCGCAGGCATTGTGGTATGTGTCGTTACGAACCATTTTCACTAAAACGTTTGAGGCAGAGGGTGGAAAGTCACTGTGGTTGGTGTCTTCCTCACTTCCTTCCCCATACAGCTTGTAGGCTGTCTTTCATGAAGCCTCCTTGTCTCCGAGAAACAGATAACATAGTGTAAGCTTTCGTTCTCAACTTATATCTAAGGGCGGGCAAAAAGTTCTATGTTTTCCTTCTATAATACAATTAATTAACTGAGAAGCTATCAAAAACTCCTTTTCGCTTTGAAATTTTTTGTTCGGAATACAATTACTAACTTTTTAAAAATGATTATTGGAAATATGCTGCTTCATAAAATCGTGACGTTACCCTAGCTCACTTTTACTAGTTACTTCATTATTAAGCTTGATCAACGAACATTGATATTTATTATGTTTTTTATAAACTGTAGCTATCATGCTCTGAAAGTGTACATAGGTTTTTAAAATAGTCATATTTGGGCTACTTTGCAATTTACTTCATTGCCTTAGATGTTTCCTTAATTAGAAAACGAGTAACCCTTCTAAGCTCTATCTTCTTATGGCTCAGTTATCGTACAGATTAGTATCTTAAAGAAGCTATTGGTTACTTTGTTTCGTTACACACACAGTTAAAAAGCTGTCATTATTATAACATACCAGTATTCTACAATTTTCATTTCTTAACACATTCGTTTATCTGTCTCTATATGTCAGTATTTATCTGTTAATTGACCATCCGCCTTAATCAAAGTTAAGCATTTCTCAACCCTTTTTACCAGACGTGAGGAAATCACACACAAGTTTTCCACCGTTTTACCTTATATTTCAGCCTATTCATTTCATTACTCCTACTTCTCCCTATTTTCATTTATCCGTATATTTCACTTTCTTCCATGTTTCGACGCTTTTGTCTCCCGTTTATCTTCCGCAGCCTACTGACCTTATTTGCACACTGTTTTGAACTGACCCCCATACCACTTTCATACACCTTTCATACACCTTCTTTAATTAATATGAAAACACTTTGGCTTGCCTCTGTTGGCACTATATTATTACTCTCTCTTTTCTGCAGACAACTTTATGTCCGACATAATATTATTAATTTATGCAGAGTTTATTCTTTCATAGTTTAGGAATTTTCAGCTTCAATTACTTCTCTAAACGCAAAGTGTCCCTGTTTTGTTGTTACTAACCCTTTTTGTAGATATCATTTATTATTTGTTTACTTTAGTCATTATTTTTCAACCATTGCTGCTCATGAGTTAGCCCATTATTATTTTAACATTCAGAATTTACTATAGCAAACTACCTCTCAATTCTCTTTTAAGTCGTCATTAGGCTATAGTCATTTTCGGGAATCATTCTTACTTACTAGGAAGATATTAGGAACAAGTAGCGTATGTAGAACATGAAGGCATATATTTCTTACTTACTGTAGATAGAACACAAGAAGAGAACGAGACTTGAAAGGGCGATAAAGTTTCATCCAGATGGGACCTCTCAGTGTGCCAAACTGTATATCCACCAAAGAGCGGCAGACACTCTCTTAACTGCAGATAAATTTATTTCCGACATAATCTACAGAATCTAATTACTGTTAGTTTTCAAAGGCTTCAGATCTACGACGTTTCGTACACATAGTTCTCTCTTAATTTTCGGGTATTTCAGTCGTAAAGTTTGCAGGAGATTTACCTATTATCCTGAATGGTCCGTGATAAACATCCACAAACTTCTTTGTTTCCGCTGAAATTTTCTTAGATTTTTCTTTTGTTTTGTCTAACACTAGTCACCAACGTTAAAACTGGTGTGGGCAGATTTTGCGTCACGCCTCCTTTTTCTGTCCAAGGCTCTCTTACGTATGTTTGCTCTAGCCTGTGCTTTCTTTTCATCTACAGTGCTCTGAATGGATATTATGGGGTTCCTGGTTAAACATTAGTTTACAAGAAGCAAAGCCTAAGGCATTTTGTTTAAGGTCGTTGATGATATCTTCAAAGCTTTTGATATGATCGGCTTAAGCTAAACGGTTCCTGTCGCCGTAAGTTCTACGCGATCTCCTGCAAAACCCTCTTGATCTTATTACCATGCTGAAACCACACCTACATCCTTATATGGCGAATTTTGGCCTTTCCTAGACATGCTTTAAATTTTTCAGGTACAAATTGCGGACCATTAGACTCTTTGGTCTGACAATCCTTACAGAATAGTCCTTTCCCAGCTTGTCTACCAGCATTTTGGCATTAGCTGTCTTTGTTGGGTATAATTTGATGTTGACGTAATAGCTAAAACCATTAAGCATCACAAAACATGGATATATCCTCCTTTAGACATCGGGAGGGGGGCAAAAATAGCGGTTGCATACAATTACAGGACTTCACTTGGTTCTACATTGTGCATACATCTCTACACTAAACTATTTACTGCACGTACCTTCCGACATACACTACAAGATGCTAGCTTCCTTGCTGCTCTACGATGCGTATTGACGAAAACCACCTTCTCAATTTAGCAATGCATCTCTTTGCTCCATAACGGCCATATCGTAGAAGCACGTAATCTAGCAGCAGATCCACATGTTGGGATGGAAAACATATCTTCCATTCTGCTCAATCTTCCTTCTTCGGAAGAAAATTCTTTTATGGAGACAATAGTATTGGGCTACTTCTGGATTATTGGGGGCCCCTAAATAACATTTTACTAATCTCAACTGATCATCGTTATACTTTCTTCCAGGCACTCTCCTCCCTGACCTCACATGTAACCAACATGTACCCGTAGTTCTTATCTGTCAACGGAATTTCTAATTCCCTGCATAACTCAACACTTCTTGATAGCTCATTCGCTACCAGACTGTCCTTCGCCAGAATGTATTTCATATCAAGGCCGAACTGCTGAAGGATATAGTCCATTCTGTCAATCTTGGACGTCTCACTTTGCAAGTTTCTAAAAACGTGTCTTATGATCACTATACATTATCACTTAACAAATAATGTACCAAACACGACAGCCAATGCATCTAACTCCAAAATTCCAGGTTGCAATGAGGGTCTCGCAATTTCGATTGTTTTATGTACTACAATCTCGCAACCACTCGAGTCAACTGACGTAAAAAAGTGATTGACAAAATCTGGATGGCGCAGTAGCAGACTATTCATCAGACAGTGTTTTAATTCTTCAAAAGGTAATTGGTGCTCTTCAAACCCAACTAGCATTCTTTTTCAACAATTGGAGTAGACAAAGTGTATTAAACAAGTCATCTATTGTAAAACGGCAGTGGAATCCTAGTGAAGTGAACATTGACCTGAGCTGCGTTTTATTTCTGGGCGCTTCAAACTTTTCAGTGAGTGGTAATTTTGAAGGTTCATGTAATATAACTTTCCTGCTGATTTCGTGGCCCAAGAATTTTATTGAGCCTCTAACACACTTTAATTTCATATCTCCTTTTCCTATAGCTTCTAGCACCCTGTCTGGTAAACCGATATCTTCCTCTCATTTGGGAGTTGCCAATAAAATATCGTCAACATAACTAGCCATCTTATCTAACAATTCTTGGTCCAGTACATGAAACATCAGTATTATAAAGACACGCAGAGAAATATTTAATCCAAATGGGATTACTTGATACTAGTAGCACCGTCCTTCATATAAAAAGTCTGATACTTACGTGATAATTTTACCGCGGGCATATTCCAGTACCCACATGTTAAGTGCATTGATGTAAGATACATATCATATTTCCTCTGGAGTTCGTTCGCATTTTGAGAGCGGTCACACTCTCTTATCGCAGTTTCACTTAGCCAGCGTTCGTCCAGTATTAATCTGACGCTTCCGTCACGCTTAGGCACAGCAAAAATAGGATTATTATATTCACTATTTGCTTGCTCAACGACACCCATCGCCAACACATATTGAATTTCTTTTTTAATAGCTTTCTTCGCACAACATATATCTGATAAGGTTTCTCGAAAAATGTCTGCCTTTATATTTAAACAGCATTCATACCCTTTAACTTCACCAGCCGTATTTGACAATTCATTGTGATGAGTAGTTAATGCTTCCCTTAATACTGCCCTTTGTTAATCAGATTTTGCTCTATAGGCTGTACTTTAGCCCCTGTTTCTTCCAGGACATAGTTAGATGTCTTCCACATCAGCATGTTACACATTATTCCCGAATTCAATATATTCCTAGAAGTACCCCTTATCCTGTATTACTCTAGTAGGCAATTTCGTGCTTTATTATTACCGTTCACATAACTTCCAATGAAAGACTCCGTAATGACTCCAGAATTTGATAAAGTTAACACTAAGTGGCAGTTAAAAGGTCTGTACTGTCAACATTTCGATACTTAACCCGAACACTATTAGACAAGTATGATCATTTATTATGTCACCCATACCAACTGGTATCAAAGCTTCGTATTGCACTGCTGTAGAAAGTTTTCCATTAGCACCTATTATTCTTAAGCCATGTACTTCTATGACAGGTGACTCATTCTTAACAGGAATAGAATAAAAGAATGGTTGGGACAAGGCACCTGCTTCGCTGCCACTACTAAGATGACAACGCACTATTATTCCTGAGAAGTTAATTTTTACAACACGGTGAGTCATTTTAGTCCGAACAGGTTCCCAGGAAAAGTGTTCTACGATTTTTTTTTAAATCTGTCTCCTCGTAAAGTGATTTTGTTCAGCTGCAAGTACATTCACACTTAGATTCAAAGGATGACCAACCTCCACATCAGCAGCTGCCTTTTCCAACCTGTGCACAAATTTTAAATCAAAGCCCTTGACTACTTCCTCTTCCTGCACATCAGCTAAACTACTTTCTACCTCCGAGCAACGACATCCTTGCACAACATTGTTGTCTGTAATACTGACGCCTACTTTTACATTTGTGCCAAGTCAATAAAACTAGTAGGTTTCCTGACCTCATTATTGCTGCTACCCCCCACATCTAACAACCTTTGAACACTGACTCAAGTTCCTCGACCAAAACTTCAGCCTTCAGACTGCCATCATTGTAAGTGTTTACTGTATCTGCTTCCTCATCTGATTCAAACCAGTTAATTTGTTCTTCCCTATTAACTTTTTTCTTCTTGTCCTATTTTTCTAATGTGTCCAAAATACACACTGTTAACGTTAACATACTTAGGTAAACCTTGAAGAAGTTTGGAAAAACTATTTTAATTTTTAATTTCACTCTTAAATTATGGTGCAGTCCTTTGTATGTAAAGCACAGGGGCGTTATGATGACGTGCTGCTGGTAACTGTGAACCAGGGCAAGCCTCGGCACACTCGCTCGCCTCTGTATCTCTTACAATGCTACAGCGATTGATTCGTCTCAAACCTTCGACTATTGTGCCTCTTTGATGATTTACGTACCTGATGAATTTTTTGTACTTGTGAGAAGAGTAGAGGACAGGACCCTTACCCCCCCATCGGTGGAGACTGGAACCACACTTGATTATCTTGTTTGGTGCAGTAGCTGACTAGTATTGGAGACATGCGGCTCACAAAACTTTACTTAAAGGCATAAAACACATCTTCAACAGAAACTTAAATTTCTGAAGGACATAACAACGAAACAGTAGCAGTTTACCTATAACTGAGCACGCAAGATTTGTTACCTACAGAAAACGATATGCTATATGGCTGGAAATTTATGCTTTTCACCACTGAGTACTTGGAATTGACTGCTCGAGGTTAGTAGCTACCATTAAACGCTGTGGTTCCATTGTCGCACTACTGATAAGCTAGGCTAGGTAGTAAACCAAAAACGGTAATCCCACAAAGCAAATTTTATAAGGGTGACCGATACGCTGTAGCTGGTCAGTTTTCTGTGTAGTACCAAAAGTGCCCGAATACTGCAGAACCTACACTTACAAAACGATTGTGTCATTGCTGTGCAACTTACTCCACGTCTTCGAATTGAGAAATTTTTAAGATCAAGGCATACCATTAATCGTAAAGGAAGAGGTTTAGCTGAAGAAATTTTTTAAATATGGAAAGACAGCGGCCGATCTCAAAAGTGTGCCACACAATAAAAGAGGAGAAGGGCATTACTGTGGAGCATTATTTATCCGGACTAGATGGTGTGCTGTATGTTGCACATTAGACAACTAATAATTTAGAATTATTCTTCGTATACTAAATGTAAAGGAATATATTTGCCTTTTAATTGAAGTAACTTGCATATACACCAGTGAATACAAAGTAAAACTGGATGATTTTTCATTTCTATCTAGCATATTGTTCTTACTTCTAAATCGCTGAAGCATGACCTATTCCTTCAGGGTTGAGAATCATTTTTAAAATACATGAATTGTGGTTTAAAAATATATTTATTTCAACTCATTTTCGAATTCTATAAAATGTTTTATTTTGATACGAAATCAGATATAGCAACAGGCAACTATTATTATAGGAAGTATCTGTTAAATACAATGAGTGTATGTGTTCATCGTAAGTTGGAGGCAAACTATGATGAGCTGTTTCGCTGGCTTGCTCAGCCTCAAAAACGTCATTATACCTTATATAAAATAAAAAGTTTGTTGTAAATCCTAAGGAGCTTCCTCAGCAGCAGTCACTTGTGTTATTCGGGAATGGAACATTCCAGAAACGATTTTGCAGTTATCCCTTTCCACACACAACTCCTGTAAGACTCCACTGGGACCCTATGTCATCTGGATTATGAAAAATTCGGATAAACATTAACACTCAAATTATACGTAGATTTTGACCAGTTACTGAAAAAGGGAAGATTTTATGGTGTGAAATAAACATTTAAGTTGCTTTAAGGCAGATTCTTATGTTGTTTATGTGTAGCACGAACCTGCGGGTCTGACGTTCCAAATGAGCCATCATTTTGTCTTGCTACGTTGCTGATTCTGTTTGTCATAATGTCTTCAGACTGTGCGTCAACTCCATCAGCTAATCCAGCAACATTATCGCCATTGTCAACAGACGGACAAACGGCGATAATAGCGCAGTTAGAAATCATCATTTAGAAACAAAAGGCTTCAATATATTCCCAGTTACTCTTCCAATCTCATATTGTTAAAGTTCCGACAGTAATTAAGCAACAATATTTTCAACAGTTCTCCTTGATCCTTTCCATGCAGTGTATCCAACTTTTTTCCACGGACATGTTTACTTTCTCCGTCTTTTATATCATTCGAAACTCGCAACAAATTCAGAAACGCGGTACTACACGGCACAATACTAACCTGTGAAGACCGTGCAAGATTCGTGTATGGTGATTGGCTGAAATAGATTTTAGTGATTGTCGTCGTTGATTGTTATCGTTGTTACTTCTGGGGTATAGAATATTGAAAAATTACTGTACTAAGTAAAAAAAAAATCCGACTCGCGTGAAACTCGAACATTTGTCACTGATAATTTCTTTGCTGTTGCTGCATGGGGAAACAGCATCCTAAAGCATGAAACTGAATAACAGCGTAGGTGATATACAACCATAGCAATATAACCGGCAGCTGTCTTACAGAAGGGGTAAGGAAAAGCAGTTTCATTATGTGAAAGGATAATCCTATGTTCAGCACCTTTCTTCTAATGTGAAATATCTGAATGCACTATGTATAGGCACTTGAAACAGCTCTTCAAGGTAAGGTCTATATCTTCATTTCATGTGATTTGTTGATGATTTTTTAAATGGAAAACATCTTCCACATCTTTATTGTATATTGTTGTCAAAATAAGTAAGCATAATTGTGACGATCAAGTTTTTGGCAGTTTTCCAGAAATCTACCACGAAACTGCCGTTCTCTAAAGTACAGTACCTGAATTACCAGATCACTGTGCGTGATTTGTGTGCTCCATAGTTGGCAGACCTGATTCCTGTGACGGCTAAAAATATTTCCGCACATTTTCTGCGGAACTCCACCAGAACTCCTGTGAATGGTTTATTTCTTTTTCTACTTTTTTTGCTGTTGGTGGAGAGAAAAAAAAATGGTTCAAATGGCTCTGAGCACTATGGGACTCAACTTCTGAGGTCATTAGTCCCCTAGAACGTAGAACTACTTTAACCTAACTAACCTAAGGACATCACACACATCCATGCCCGAAGGAGGATTCAAACCTGCGACCGTAGCGGTCTCGCGGTTCCAGACTGCAGCGCCTAGAACCGCACGGCCACTTCGGCTGGCTGGTGGAGAGAAACAACGCTCATGTTTCCTCTTTGTTTCCCATTGGGTTGACAGGGTTTGACAAACCTTGTCACAGCAGGGTGGACCCAGTTCAAACAGCTACGTAATCAGGTGAAGCGCAGTTCTCATTCCAGCTTCAGTCCCGAATTCCGTTCTCCGAACTGAGAGATATCACCTTGAATCCTCGTCCGCTTGAATTAATGACGCGCCTTTAATGACGCTAATGTCAACAGGATGCTCAATTCGAAGAAATCTCCTTCCTCACAAATAGCGACATTCCTGGTAACAGCGAAAAGAGGTCCTATGAAAAATTTAACGGCAAAAGGAAAGCAGACAGTCGCAGATGAAAAATTGCGAGGCGTGAATTGGTGGGACAGCCGTACCCATTTACAGGACGGGGAAAGAGAACAGGATGCGAAAAAATTTATAGCTTGCCATGAGGATTCGTGAAACCTGTAAAAACGCTACGAAAGATGAAAGTCCCCAGTAAACACGAGAGCCAATTACGAATACACGCAAATAATGACATCGTATTTTTTTACTTACCTACATTTCTTTTAAAAATATAAATATAAAAGTCAAACTAAAAGTCAACTTACATTGTAAGATGGTCTTTTATTAGAGGTTCCTACTATACTACCGAGTCGCCAACAGCGTTTCACTACTGGTATTAATAATAAATTAACAGATTAACCGTCAACACATTATATCTCACTCCTTGATTGATCATGAAAATGATTACGGAAATTTTATTCTATACTATAATGTAGACTTAGAGAAAGCTTTTGACAATGTTGACTGGAATACTCTCTTTCAAATTCTAAAGGTGGCAGGGGTAAAATACAGGGAGCGAAAGGCTATTTACAATTTGTACAGAAACCAGATGGCAGTTATAAGAGTTGAGGGGCATGAAAGGGAAGCAGTGGTTGGGAAGGGAGTGAGACAGGGTTGTAGCCTCTCCCCGATGTTATTCAATCTGTATATTGAGCAAGCAGTAAAGGAAACAAAACAAAAATTTGGAGCACGAATTAAAATCCGGAGAGAAGAAATAAAAACTTTGAGGTTCGCCGATGACATTGTAATTCTGTCAGAAACAGCAAAGGACTTGGAAGAGCAGTTGAATGGAATGGACAGTGCCTTGAAAGGAGGATATAAGATGAACATCAACAATAGCAAAACAAGGATAATGGAATGTAGTCGAATTAAGTCGGGTGATGCTGAGGGAATTAGATTAGGAAATGAGACACTTAAAGTAGTAAAGGAGTTCTACTATTTGGGGAGCAAAATAACTGATGATGGTCGAAGTAGAGAGGATATAAAATGTAGACTGGCAATGGCAAGGAAAGCGTTTCTGAAGAAAAGAAATTTGTTAACATCGAGTATAGATTTAAGTGTCAGGAAGTCATTTCTGAAAGTATTTGTATGGAGTGTAGCCATGTATGGAAGTGAAACATGGACGATAAATAGTTTGGACAAGAAGAGAATAGAAGCTTTCGAAATGTGGTGCTACAGAAGAATGCTGAAGATTAGATGGGTAGATCACATAACTAATGAGGAAGTACTGAATAGGATTGGAGAGGAGAGAAGTTTGTGGCACAACTTGACCAGAAGAAGGGATTGGTTGGTAGGACATGTTCTGAGGCATCAAGGGATCACCAATTTAGTATTGGAGGGCAGCGTGGAGGGTAAAAATCGTAGAGGGACACCAAGAGATGAATACACTAAGCAGATTCAGAAGGATGTAGGTTGCAGTAGGTACTGGGAGATGAAAAAGCTTGCACAGGATAGAATAGCATGGAGAGCTGCATCAAACCAGTCTCAGGACTGAAGACCACAACTACAACAACAACTATAATGTTTACTGTTTGGACTGCCGTCAGACGGTCCTAAAAGTAGAAACTACCAATATATCGTAATATCACACGCAACTGAGGAAGACAGGACCACAAAACTCGAAGATGTCATTACAGAAATATTTCCATCGTTTTATTTAGTTATATAATGCTCCATGCAGTGGCATTTTTTATTGTTACGTTTGAAAATTTTTTTACGTAATACGTTTTAAGAGCTTGATATGTTGGCCTATTACCAATATATTATTATTGTCATTTCGAGGTGCCTACTGCCTAAAGCGTATGACGAGTGTCACTTTTATAAACTGCCGGTGTCATGGTGGCTTTATGTAGAAACTAAAGGTCAGAAGAGGAAGAGTACAGGTACAAAGTCTTTCGCAACGGACTTGTCTTACTAAACGTTGTCGGTGTTCTTGCCGTGTTAATTCATTATGAAAATCCTAACTTAAGGCAACATCCTCCATTTCATCGTCAGGAAAGCAACTGACACTTGAAGAAATATAGGAATGACATAGATGTAACTGATTGTTTATGTTAATTTTATTTACTGATGCAATGTATTACTTCCTACTGCGACCCAATGAGTATCTACAGAATGAGAATATTATATGGAGTATGTCAACAATATTATACCGAAACTGACACGTTACGTGCGTAAAAGGGTTTTGTTTACATTTCGAGTAAGATTGTATCTTTAAAAATGAATTAATTTTTTTATTTTCTTCTCGTACTCAGACATGTTTCACTCAAGTTCCAGCATTATCAGTGGGCTTTTATTTTCTTTCTGTTAAACAGCTCATGTTTCCTTAACTACTATTACACATATAAATTCGTGTATTTACAAATTTGAAAGTAAGATAATGCTTTCAATACATACCTTGTTACGACGCTCTGTGGATTTCCTGTTGTTTTTTCTGTTTTTCATTACAATTGTCGCCGTTTCACAGTCTGTCATCTGCGACCTTTTTGAGCTCGATGAACAAAAGTTATTTACCTCGAAATTGTAAGACAGGTAATGTTGTCGTTAGACCTAACATTAGTTACTTTTGAGTTCAGCCAATAGCGTTTAGCGATCCCACCAAAAGATTTGCAGCAGCATGTTTTGAAACAGCGCCTTGCAATTGCATGACCGTGAAGAATCAAGACTAGAACAACAGCAAACTCGTAAGAAACTGAGCAACAGGGTCCATACCATGACAAGTTCAGAAGAAATTCTCATAGAAAGCTGTGTGATTGGCCATCGCAAACCAAAGAGCTTCCTAAGTGGCATGCCACGTGACCCAATCGCCAAAGATGTACGCAAGGTTGTTCTCTACCTTGCGACCTTATCTCGCAAGAATCTGAGCGACACGGTTTATGTCATGATATTGAAAAGGAATTTCCATAGCAAGCTGTGTAATTGGTCATCGAAAATCAAAGTGCTTTCTTTGAGACGTGTCACACGTCCAAGTCGACAAAGAGTTACGCAAGGCAGTTCGCCACCAGTACCAGCATGCCCACATGTGTGCCTCTTTTTATAAAAGAGGATGGTGCTACGTTAATGTATCACTGTATCGATTCAAGGCAAAAAGCAGACTCCCTTCATCAATTCTCCCCTCATGTGAAAATAACTGAGTAGAATGTATTCAGTTTTCGTACAACTTAAGACATTTCAGCAATCCTGCAAGTCCCATTCAGACCTTTTGACAACGGCCTTGCCGCAGTGGTTACACCGGTTCCCGTCAGATCACCGAAGTTAAGCGATGTCGGGTGTGGGCGGCACTTGGATGGGTGACCGTCCGGGCCGCCATGCGCTGTTGCCATTTTTCAGGGTGCACTCAGCCTCGTGATGCTAACTGAAGAGCTACTCAACCGAATAGTACCGGCTCCGGTCACGGAAAACCATCATAACGATGGTGTGCTGACCACACGTCCCTCCTGTCCCCAACCTCAGATGAGGATGACATTTTGGTCGGATGGTTTCGATGGGCCACTTGTGGCCAGAAGACGGAGTGCATTCACACCTTTGGAGGGATCAAAAGCAATAAATCTGATTTTCAAAGAAGGAGACGCCTGCCGCATATTTCCAGACATCAGCAATAGCCCCATCTGAGGTCTCACATCACAGGAGGCGCTTGGGAAAAAAAAATATTACGGGACTGTAGGATGGTTCCCCAAATAGCTGTCTGTAATCCCACAAGGCGTAAACAGGGTTTCATCCTTATTTCGGTCTTCACTGTAAAGAACAGGAATTAGGCTTAAATATATTTGGGGGCAATTACACAAGTAATTTCTTAGACATCTCCTTTGATCTCGCTCGAAAGCTTATTCCAAGGGTATTCTCGCCTCTATAAAGATAAAATGTACTGTGTGACGCGAAATGGGTTTAAAATTTTCAAAAAGTGCTGTTCTTCGCAAAGAAATTCTGTTTTTTATACACATACGACACAAAAATCGAACTGGCTTATATCGGACGTCTAGATCTGTCCACAGTATTATACGTGCCACTCATCTCCCCCTGTGAATCTGCTGCGCATTGTTCCCAATCACTGTTGACTGCTCACAGTTCCCACAAGCACAATCAGTGCATTTTTTTACGTAATGACTGCGGAAAGCATTCTCATCACAATTTCAGAAATACTGCAACGGCAGCAAGTTGGTTCAATCGTCTCCTCAGGATTGCAAATAGAGCTCGCCTGCATACCGTCGTCACCATCACGTCGCGCTGTGGGAGGAATAAAAATGTAGGAAGCACTGAATGCTTAGCAGTGCGATGTGAGAATGGTGGACTTTAAAATGTTTATGGTTGCCATCTTTCATCGTCACTGCTAAGCTTCAAATGAAGCGACAGGGCGCTGATCATTGATACTTAAAAGCCGTTCGCAAAAGATGGCGTTTTCGCAACCTCTTTAGAAACTGAATATCTCTACTAGTGCATGAACACATACTGCAACTGCTTATGCTTCGAGTGTGATGGAAGACCGGACAGACATTTAGCGAAGAGCACACAGTTCGAACACACGCATCGCTGTGTGTTGATCACATATTATATTTACTGCCGTTTTCCTGCATGGACACTGTTAAACAATATTCTACCTGTCTACAGTCTTAGGTCCCTACGCTATCATATCCACCCAGTGTCGATGTAGAAAACTGTGTTTACATTTCTGTGCTAGATTTTTACAACAAATACACTCATCAAATTCCTCCTCGCTCAACGCAAGAATCTCGTCAATTGAACGTGTGACATCCAGGTGCTGAAAAACAATTATAACAGCAACAGAAACGTCAGAAATATATCTAATATCGACATCCTTTTGACTAATAATAATATTTTTGCAAATACTTACTGATGCTGGTGCATGATGAGTGACGTTGGCGCTGCCCACCCAATTGACAGTATGAACAGTTAGGCCATGCGAAGTGCTGGGAGCCACCAAAACTTAACCACCCGTTGGCCGAATCAGATCGCCATCTAAGGTACCTACTGTCATCACCCTGCAAACTTCAAATTTTTTTTCCTAAACAGAGACAGAAGGCGATCGTCAGTTGAGACGTAAGTCACACACCTTCGTGTATCATACACAGGGATTGGTGGCAGTATGCACGAAATGACCAACATATTCAGTGATCACTGACTCTCAAATGCCTAGCCTAACAGCTAAGAGTGCTTGTTCATCTTCCCTACTGTGAAACACGTCTCCTCTACTGAAGAAGTACTGATACTTAACGTATACATTTCAGAGTGCTTGTTTACAGAACCTACAGTAAAGGAGATGTGTTTTGAAGCGTCAGAGATGAACAAGTGCTAGTGACGCTTAAGGTATGCGTTTTATAACCCATGTTAAATTGACATTTTTTCTTGTTTTGGTACATACTACCACCTCGTAAAATTTGTCTCTGGGGCTCTGGTTCACCATATGTATGAGGTACGAAAGTGTGTGTCGTATGCCAAATGACAGTCCCCTCCTTCCTTTCTAAGGAAAGAAAAAAGATGTTAGGGTGTTAACGTTTCGTACATGTCATGTTTTAACCATTGTTACAGCAAGCGTTTTGTTTAGCCATTTCGTCTCATATATCTCAAGCACTGCCATACAAATTAGATGCAGATTTTTGATTTATTTAAAGTTCTCGTTTTTTCCCGTATGTTACCTTAAGGATACTACTATTATTCCAAGGACTGCCATAAAAGTTAGCAGCACATATGTGATTTCTTTAATGTTATTGTTTCTCTTTTATTTGTTGCATTAAGGATGCTACTATGTTATTTCAAGGACTGCTTTGGACAAGAGAAAATTTTTGATTTATTTAGTGTTTTTATTGCTTTAAAGATGATGATTGATTAAGTACTTCTGGTATTGTCTACACGTCAGACATATCTTGATTCTTGAAAACGTTTGTCAGGGTACTTCTGGTTCATCCTGTACACTGTTACTCGCTTCACAGGCACTTTCAGCTTTACGATGTCGCCGATGCTGGATGCGGAGGAAGGTATTTGGTGAACTGCTGAACCATTTACGTAAGATGATAGGTCTTTCGGATGTAGAGATACAGTAGAATCGTACGACTTCAATCCACTCGTAGGATGGTTGATATGATACTATCTGTGACACAGAAGCGGCTGCCCCAAAATTGATGGCTTTTACTGACAGTCCCCGATAGTTCATCAGAAGCGAAAGGACACGTTGTGCTGCCAAGTACATTAAGCGGGAACGCAAAGCCATTTCAACAGCAGTTCAGTTATATGATGTTTTATAAATTGCGTTCCTGTATGTAGTGTGTACGTGGAAGAGAATATTTGAAGTTTGTTGTGTGTGTGTGTGTGTGTGTGTGTGTGTGTGTGTGTGTGTGTGTGTATGTGTGCCTTCTTCAACATGCTGATGACACCGCTTTCCTCGCCCCCCTATACTATGCTCCAGAAATCCCAACCTTCCCTCTAAATACACCTCATTCAGTTTACCTTCTGCTGTTACCAATAGCTCCTCAATATCAAGTGTTTAAGACCCTGTACTGCTCATCAACTACATAAACGACTTAGGAGACAATCTGAGGAGCCATAGTAGATTGTCTGCAAATGATGTTGTCATTTACCGTGTCATAAAGACATCAGATTATCAAAACAAATTGATAAACGATTTAGATATCTGTATGGTGCAAAAAGTGGCAATTGACTTTAAATAATGAAAAGTGTGATGTCATCCACACGAGTACTGAAACGAATCAGCTAAATTTCGGTTACAGCGCAAAGCACATAAATCTAAAGGCTGTAAATTTAGCTAAATACTTAGCGATTACAAATGCATGTAACTCAAGTTGTAAAGATCACGTGCATAATGTCGTGGGTAAAGCAAACCTAAGAGTACTATTTATTAGCAGACCTCTGACGAAATACAACCGGTGCATTAAGGAGACTACCTACTCTAGGCTTGTACTTCCTCTTCTGGAGTATAGCTTTGCTGAGTGGGATCCGCATCAGATACGAGGGTTGCTCAGAAAGTAATGCATCGTATTTTTTATTCAACAATTATTTATTGAACATTATGAGAATTACACACACTAAAGAATGGTGTTTTTTCTACACACACTATTTTCCACATAATCTCCATGCCGCTCTATGGCCTTCCTCCAGAACAAAATAAGGGCGAGTATGCCCTGGCGGTAACAATCGTTGCCCTGGTGGCGGAGCCAGTGCTTCACTGTGTGAATCACCTCCTCATTCTCCTCAAAATGCAGAATCGTAATGCATCGGTCCTCGCGAATGACAACAGCAGCTCGCTGCAGTATGTCAGGTGTGACAGCAGTGGATGGTCCCCTCAACCGCTGCAAATCGTTGATCTCCGCTGAACCGCTCTCTGATTACCTCACCCTCAATGCACATCGACTAACTCTGCTTCTGTCGACAGGAGATGTTGCATAGACTTTTCACAAATTTTTGTGAATCTTCCGTACAGTTTCTTCCTCTGTAGTGAGAAATTCAATGACGGCACGTTGCTTGCTGCGTAAATCACCTACAGACACAATTTTGAAATTGTCCTACGCCTACGCTATCTTCCGGAAGTGACGGAAACCTGGCGCGCTCACTCAGAAGACTTCAAATAATTCGTATGCAACGCTTCGCATTCGTAGCATTGCTTTCGGCTGAGAAAAAAGATGCAGTGCATTACTCGCTGGGCAACCCTAGTAGTATCGCGGAATAGAGGAGAGAGCTCCACGGATACGATACGAGAATTGAGACGGCGTTTTTCGTTGCGGCAGGATCTTCTCATGAAGTTTCTGTCACCAAATTTCTCCTCAGTGTGAGTGAAATATATTTTGTTGGTCCTCCCTGCCTAGGGAGGAGTTATGATCGTAATAAAATAATGGAAGTGAAAGCTGGCGCAGGAACATTTAAGTGTTCGTTTTTCCCGTGTGGTGTTCGAGAGTGGAACGGTAGAGAAATTGAATGTGATTTGATGAACCCTCTGCCAGCCACTTAATTGTGAGTTGCAGAGTAATCATATAGATGTACAGGGTGACAATTATCGGAGATATGAAATAAAATCGTCATGACTTCTGAACGGTTTGCGTTAGAACGTTCAAACTGCACGGTTGGCCGTGGCGCATGATGAGAATTAGTATGCGCTTGCATGGTTTGGTTTAGTAACGAAGCCCATTTTCATTTGGATGAATTCATCAGTAAGAAAAACTGGCGCATTTTGTGGACTGAGAATCCACATTTTGTCACCGAGAAGTCTCTTCACCCTCAACGGGTGACTGTGTGGTGTGCAATGTCCAGTCACGGAGTAACCAGTGCGATATTCCTTGATGTCATGTTGACTACCAAATGGTAGGTGAAGGCTTTGGAAGATGATTTCATCACCATACCCAAAGTGAACCTTATTTTGGCAAGATGTGGATCTTCCAAGACGGATCTCGATCCCATCGAAGCAGGAGAGTGTTTGATGTCCTGTAGGAGTACTTTGGGCACCGCGCACTGGTTCAGAGGTATTCAGTCACCACCGGCGTGGCTTTCGATTGGGCGCCATATTCTCCGGATCTGAACACATGCGACTCGTTTTTCGGGGGGCTATATTAAATACAGTGTGTACAGCAATTACTCTAAAAGATTGCTGAGCGGAAACAACTACTCAGGAGGTCATCGACAGCATTAATTTTCTAACACTTCAGTGCGTCATGAAGAATTTCGGTATTCGTCTGCTCCGCATCGTCGCCAATGATGGCTGGCATATCGAACATTTCGTGACCTAAATCCGAATATCTGTAGTGACGTTTACATGTTGAATAAAGTGTATGCACATCGTAGTTTGTATCTAACTCACGTTTATTGTCATGTTGTTCAATAGCAGTCAATCTGTAGATGTAGCAGATCGAATGCTTTGCAGTACTTGAAGCGTTAATGAGGAGTGTGGCGTTGAATCTGGAGGATGTCTGGCGCCAGTCAGGACTTGATTTTGCTTGTAATAAATACCTTATGTGCCTGTATTTGCTCCTGGTATTTGAGTGTATCCCAGCCACAATTTCACAGGAAGGGGAGGTACAAGCAACGAGATTCTCGGAGCAGAAGAAGGATTGAGGTGTGGAGGATGGGGCGATGAGGATATATGGTATTCATATGACTGAGGACTGTCGTCAGGTTGCTGAAAACACAGGTGGTGGCTTTTAATTCTGGTTTCTATGAACTCCCAGTTATCATTACAGTTGGCATGGGAACAGTCCCGTAGAACTCTGGGACAGAGAATGTAAACTGGAGCTCTACTGTGGTTGGGACAAGTATTGTTTGTTGGTGTGTCGGGATCGGAAGTTTTGGTATAAGGTATTATAAAGTTGTAACACCATTATAGGGAATAAGTGTGTTGGGTGAGAACTAGAGGGGGTTTGGTTTTGGTGTCGCGAAGACGAATTGGAGTTGGTTGTGGAAGTAGGGGGCACGGATGGGTGGCATTGGTATTAAGGTGGAAGACAGAGTTGTTGCAGGTGTTGTGGCTAAGATGGGAAGCAAAGTTAAGACACTGTCTGAAAAAAAAATGGTAGGCTTTTAAATGTGGGCAAATGGATGGGATCTTAGAATCGGTAATTATATTGTCATTGCAGTGAAGGCACTTTTCACAAAGGTAGCAATGAGGACAAGTTTTGGAACTAAGCTTTCGCCGGCAGCGGCGGTGCGCTAAACTACTATGGTGGCTTGGCTGGAGGCCGCGTCAGTTGTAATGCCAAGTTTGCGACATGCAATTCGATACTTCGATAACACTACAGTCTCACAACACCCACTCCTACTCCAGTGATACTACACCTCAGTATTGGATCGTTATATGCTACTTTCCTACCCTCTTCAAAGCCCAACCTTCTTCCCTTCAACAACAGACAACCTTTCTAAGGGTACGTGACAGTGAAGTTCTTTCTTTTAAGATCAGCGTCATACGTTGTGCTTAAACGTTTTAAATATACGCTTATATTTAAAAAATGACGACAGCCGTGTTTGTTATACACAGAGCGAACAGAAACAGACTGAAAACTTCATACATTCTCACTTTGATGTGAGGAGGCTATACAGCTTGGAGGCTATTGCAGGGTAGGATGTGCTGAGAAATAAATCTTCAGTATACAAATTCGATACCTTGCACCGTTTACGAGCTTATTACCACTGAAGTTTGCGCAGAAATTTAAGCAGCCCACCGGCAAAAAAATTAGTGTTAGTTCTTCTTATAGAGTAAATGATGCTGCTCAGCCTTCGGTTCGAGTTCGATATTTACTACAGTCCCAAATCCAATTTTTGTATCGCCAAACGAAGAACACGTCTGGCGACAATCTATATGGAAACGGTCACTTGAAGTTGAGTGCGCAACCGCCTGATTGGATAACTTCAATGCTCATTAATTCCAAAACGGTGCAGAGTATCGAAGTTTTTCCTTAACAATTACTTCTCAGGACAAGGTAACCTCCAGCACCATTACAAGCTTTCCAGACTGTTTCTGACCGCCGGCTGCGGTGCCCGTGCGGTTCTAGGCGCTTCAGTCCGGAACCGCGCGACTGCTGCGGTCGCAGGTTCGAATCCTGCCTCGGGCGTGGATGTGTGTGATGTGCTTAGGTTAGTTAGGTTTAAGTAGTTCTATATTCTACGGGACTGATGGCCTCAGATGTTAAGTCCCATAGTGCTCAAAGCTATTTCAACCATTTTTTTGTTCCTGACCACCCCGTACAAAAACGTCCATTAATTTCACGTATAAAAATGTTAATTTTCTTGCAAATATCTCTCCTTTATAATTCCTTCCTTAATCGTCTCTTGAACTTCTCCGTTGGCTGAAGAGCAGATCTCAGTTCGGAACCGCGGGACTGCTACGGTCGCAGGTTCGAATCCTGCCTCGGGCGTGGATGTGTGTGATGTCCTTAGGTTAGTTAGGTTTAAGTAGTTCTAAGTTCTAGGGGACTGATGACCTAAGACGTTAAGTCCCATAGTGCTCAGAGCCATTTTGAAGAGCAGATTGACTTCACCATTGACAAATCCCACTCCCTTGTCATCACGGGGCTAAGGTAGAGAAAATAGCAGCAAATAAAAAAATCTGTATGTGCAGAAACGAGTACTTACTCGCGCTAGCACAATATAACATAACAGGTTTATAAACAATTTCGCAACTTACGGTGGATATTCAAAAACGGTTTTATCATTTACAAAATACTTCGGGGTTGTGGACCCACACAAGAAGAAATCGGATGTATACAAATAAAAAATTTGTAGTTATGAGTTAGTTAAAATTTTTCTCAAGTTTCTACTTTCATTTATTCAGAGGATATAGTCTCGCGAACTCGTGCGAATATTTTTTAAACACCTTGTAGCAGCAGATTATATGTTTTCGAACATTCTGTAGAAAAAGAATCTGTTCTTGCAGCGGGATAATTTAATGTCCCAGAAGATTAGTAGCCTTTTCCAGTTTAGTTACTTATGTCTCGCGGCCTATCAGGCGGCAGTCGTCTGTTACGAAGTTGGCGAGACAAGGGTAAAGTTGATCGGAATGGATCGAGTTTGTCATTGGCAACCCTGGTGACCGTTGCCGCCAGCTGTCGCCCAAACTCGGGCCCATTTGCCGGCCCTGGAGTAATGCCCGCGGCGTGCGCCGCCAACTTTCCCGACGGGGACACGGGGGCAATCCGCCGAGCGCTGCCCACCGTTCCGCCGAAGAAATAAATTTCCCTGCGGGGGCGGCGCCAGGGGTGGTGGCACACTGTCTCCGTCAGGCATTCGTCTCGTCCCCCTCCCCCGTACACCACCTGCCCCTTCGCCGACCGCCCTCCTACTCGCTGCCGTCACACAGTAATCTCCAGATGCCCGCTCTGCCCACGGAAGGTCACTTCGTCAGGTGTAATGCGCAGAGTATATGCACAGCAGACAAAGAAAAACTGATCACTCCACAACACAACATGCTAAAACCACCTCAAGCTGTGCTAAATGCGATAGTACTACATGCGATAGTACTACATCTACATCTACATCTACATCTATACTCCGCGAGCCACCTTACGGTGTGTGGCGGAGGGTACTTATTGTACCACTATCTGATCCCCCCTTCCCTGTTCCATTCACGAATTGTGCGTGGGAAGAACGACTGCTTGTAAGTCTCCGTATTTGCTCTAATTTCTCGGATCTTTTCGTTGTGATCATTACGCGAGATATATGTGGGCGGTAGTAATATGTTGCCCATCTCTTCCCGGAATGTGCTCTCTCGTAATTTCGATAATAAACCTCTCCGTATTGCGTAACGCCATTCTTGAAGTGTCCGCCACTGGAGCTTGTTCAGCATCTCCGTAACGCTCTCGCGCTGACTAAATGTCCCCATGACGAATCGCGCTGCTTTTCGCTGGATCATGTCTATCTCTTCTATTAATCCAACCTGGTAAGGGTCCCATACTGATGAGCAATACTCAAGAATCGGACGGACAAGCGTTTTGTAAGCTACTTCTTTCGTCGATGAGTCACATTTTCTTAGAATTCTTCCTATGAATCTCATCCTGGCGCCTGCTTTTCCCACTATTTGTTTTATGTGATCATTCCACTTCAGATCGCTCCGGATAGTAACTCCTAAGTATTTTACGGTCGTTACCGCTTCCAATGATTTACCACCTATGGCATAATCGTACTGGAATGGATTTCTGCCCCTATGTATGCGCATTATATTACATTTATCTACGTTTAGGGAAAGCTGCCAGCTGTCGCACCATGCATTAATCCTCTGCAGGTCCTCCTGGAGTACGTACGAGTCTTCTGATGTTGCTACTTTCTTGTAGACAACCGTGTCATCTGCAAATAGCCTCACGGAGCTACCGATGTTGTCAACTAAGTCATTTATGTATATTGTAAACAATAAAGGTCCTATCACGCTTCCCTGCGGTACTCCCGAAATTACCTCTACATCTGCAGATTTTGAACCGTTAAGAATGACATGTTGTGTTCTTTCTTCTAGGAAATCCTGAATCCAATCACAAACCTGGTCCGATATTCCGTAAGCTCGTATTTTTTTCACTAAACGTAAGTGCGGAACCGTATCAAATGCCTTCCTGAAGTCCAGGAATACGGCATCAATCTGCTCGCCAGTGTCTACGGCACTGTTAATTTCTTGGGCAAATAGGGCGAGCTGAGTTTCACATGATCTCTGTTTGCGGAATCCATGTTGGTTATGATGAAGGAGATTTGTATTATCTAAGAACGTCATAATACGAGAACACAAAACATGTTCCATTATTCTACAACAGATTGACGTAAGCGAAATAGGCCTATAATTATTCGCATCTGATTTATGACCCTTCTTGAAAATGGGAACGACCTGCGCTTTCTTCCAGTCGCTAGGTACTTTACGTTCTTCCAGCGATCTACGATAAATTGCTGATAGAAAGGGGGCAAGTTCTTTAGCATAATCACTGTAGAATCTTAAGGGTATCTCGTCTGGTCCGGATGCTTTTCCGCTACTAAGTGATAGCAGTTGTTTTTCAATTCCGATATCGTTTATTTCAATATTTTCCATTTTGGCGTCCGTGCGACGGCTGAAGTCAGGGACCGTGTTACGATTTTCCGCAGTGAAACAGTTTCGGAACACTGAATTCAGTATTTCTGCCTTTCTTCGGTCGTCCTCTGTTTCGGTGCCATCGTGGTCAACGAGTGACTGAATAGGGGATTTAGATCCGCTTACCGATTTTACATATGACCAAAACTTTTTAGGGTTCTTGTTTAGATTGTTTGCCAATGTTTTATGTTCGAATTCGTTGAATGCTTCTCTCATTGCCCTCTTTACGCTCTTTTTCGCTTCGTTCAGCTTTTCCTTATCAGCTATGATTCGACTACTCTTAAACCTATGATGAAGCTTTCTTTGTTTCCGTAGTACCTTTCGTACATGATTGTTATACCACGGTGGATCTTTCCCCTCGCTTTGGACCTTAGTCGGTACGAACTTATCTAAGGCGTACTGGACGATGTTTCTGAATTTTTTCGATTTTTGTTCCACATCCTCTTCCTCAGAAATGAACGTTTGATGGTGGTCACTCAGATATTCTGCGATTTGTGCCCTATCACTCTTGTTAAGCAAATATATTTTCCTTCCTTTCTTGGCATTTCTTATTACACTTGTAGTCATTGATGCAACCACTGACTTATGATCACTGATACCCTCTTCTACATTCACGGAGTCGAAAAGTTCCGGTCTATTCGTTGCTATGAGGTCTAAAACGTTAGCTTCACGAGTTGGTTCTCTAACTATCTGCTCGAAGTAATTCTCGGACAAGGCAGTCAGGATAATGTCACAAGAGTCTCTGTCCCTGGCTCCAGTTCTGATTGTGTGACTATCCCATTCTATACCTGGTAGATTGAAGTCTCCCCCTATTACAATAGTATGATCACGAAACTTCTTCACGACGTTCTGCAGGTTCTCTCTGAGGCGCTCAACTACTACGGTTGCTGATGCAGGTGGTCTATAGAAGCATCCGACTATCATATCTGACCCACCTTTGATACTTAACTTAACCCAGATTATTTCACATTCGCATTCGCTAATAACTTCACTGGATATTATTGAATTCTTTACTGCTATAAATACTCCTCCACCATTGGCGTTTATCCTATCCTTGCGGTATATATTCCATTCTGTGTCTAGGATTTCGTTACTGTTCACTTCCGGTTTTAACCAACTTTCCGTTCCTAATACTATATGCGCACTATTTCCTTCAATAAGAGATACTAATTCAGGAACCTTGCCCTGGATACTCCTGCAGTTTACCAATATTACGTTAACTTTTCCTGTTTTTGGTCTCTGAGGACGGACGTTCTTTATCAACGATGATAATGTCCTCTCTGGTAAGCCGTCAGGTATTTTATCGTTTCGCCCAAGGGGGGGGTCCCTCTAACCTAAAAAACCCCCGTGTGCACGCCACACGTACTCTGCTACCCTAGTAGCTGCTTCCGGTGTGTAGTGCACGCCTGACCTATCTAGGGGGGCCCTACAGTTCTCCACCCAATAACGGAGGTCGATGAATTTGCAACCATTATAGTCGCAGAGTCGTCTGAGCCTCTGGTTTAGACCCTCCACACGGCGCCAAACCAGAGGACCGCGATCGACTCTGGGCACTATGCTGCAGATATTAAGCTCAGCTTGCACTCCGCGTGCGATGCTGGTTGTCTTCACCAAATCAGCCAGCCGCCGGAAGGAACCAAGGATGGCCTCAGAACCCAAGCGGCAGGCGTCATTCGTTCCGACATGTGCTACTATCTGCAGCCGGTCACACCCAGTGCGTTCAATAGCTGCCGGAAGGGCCTCCTCCACATTACGGACGAGACCCCCCGGCAAGCACACCGAGTGCACACTGGCATTCTTCCCCGACCTACCCGCTATTTTCCTGAGGGGCTCCATAACCCGCCTAACGTTGGAGCTCCCTATAACTAATAGGCCCGCTCTCTGTGACTGTCGGGACCTTGCCGGTGAATCGGCCACTGGCCCAACAGGCGAGGCATCCTGTGGTGGCTCGGAAACGATGTCATCACCACTAGGAAGCACCCCGTACCTGTTGGAAAGGGGTAAGGCAGCTGCCACGCGGCCAGATCCCACCTTTGCCTTTCGGCCAGGCACGCGCGAGCCCACCACTGTCCGCCATTCACCCTGGAGTGATGGCTGACCGGTAAGATGCTCACTGCCGGAAGACGCAGCGACATCAGGGGTTCCATGTGATTCCAAGGCCACCGAAGTAGGCATAGGTCTCACCACAGTTGCCCCAACGCCACTACGAGCCGACGCCTGCGCCTCGAGCTCGATGAGCCTAACAGACAAAGCCTCCACCTGCCCCCGAAGAGTGGCCAATTCTCCTTGCGTCCGCTCACAACAACCACAGTCCCTACACATGACTATGTTTACCCTACTCTATACGGTGACAATTTCCCAAGATAATCTTCTGATGAGGTACTCTGATAATCAAGAAACACTCACTGAAATACGAGACGCGAAAACTACGCTAGGTTTTCCCAGAAAAACTATTTAAAAGCTAAGCGCAGCAAATAAGTACAAAAACGCTTTATACAAACAGTACTCGCTGCTGCTGGTGCTCTCGCTCTGGCTGTCACAAGACAACTGCTGATTCAAGTGACTAGTGGCTAACGGCCGCGAAACAAACAAAAGACGGTTTTAGGGCGCTTTCTGTTCTAAACGATCAAGAAAACACTAAGAAATCTAACACGAAAACTACGTAAAGTTTTATCAAGAACTGTTAGTTACTATGCAGAGCAGATAAACACAAATAGAATCCCTTCCTTAGTGGATGGTCGTAAACAAAATGCAAAATAAACGCTTTATACAAACAGTACTCGCTGCTGCTGGTGCTCTCGCTCTGGCTGTCACAAGACAACTGCTGATTCAAGTGACTAGTGGCTAACGGCCGCGAAACAAACAAAAGACGGTTTTAGGGCGCTTTCTCTTCTAAACGATCAAGAAAACACTAAGAAATCTAACACGAAAACTACGTAAAGTTTTATCAAGAACTGTTAGTTACTATGCAGAGCAGATAAACACAAATAGAATCCCTTCCTTAGTGGATGGTCGTAAACAAAATGCAAAATAAACGCTTTATACAAACAGTACTCGCTGCTGCTGGTGCTCTCGCTCTGGCTGTCACAAGACAATGCAGAAAATGTAATAGGAAGCTCCCTCAATCCGAGACAGTAGACTGAAAACAAGATTCAGTGTGTAACAGAATTAGTCACTTTTACTAAACCCTGCAGTTGTCACCCATTCAAAGGAGTAAGTTTGAAATTTGGCTCAGAAGTGTTTACAACCTTCATCTGCAAGTGTGGCGCTCTGCTATTTCGTCCTCGGCCTCAACGACACTTCCAACACAAAGGTGTCCTAGCGAGGGAAAAGTCAAAGCTCAAGTTCATGTGACGTGTAAAGTAAGCTAATGAAGTTACATTAGCACCAGATTTCACCACAATTCTGCTAACGCCACCACTGACGTGTCACACGTTGGGCAGGTCGTCAGAGCCCCTCTTACTCGCAATTCACTCGTCTTTTGACGCCTTTGTGATGTAGGTCAGAACAGCAACGCCTACTGTTTGAACACGCGTTTTCTTGTGGATGGCCAAGGAAAACATTTCAGACACACCGCCGCTCAGAATCGGAACCAGAAGGCCTCGGGGAGTTACATACACGACGTCAATGAAAACATCCATTTCCTTGGAACTTAAGGTCATACACATTTTGCAACTGAAAACGAAAATTTTTAGTGCAATGACCAACAGGAAGATTTTCGTGACAACCATTGATACTGATGACACCTCTTGGGCGTGTCTATCTTGCTCTGCGGATATTGTGGGGATGCATCCATACTGAACCTGATTGCACCCGTTTGGAGTACAGTGTGACCGCAGTTTTTGCTCTCGTGTGCAGGTTGGTACTAATAGAGACAGTTCGAAACCATTCGATGATATCTGTAAGTGATCTGAAGCAGTAAAGGGTAGTAATGTTTGTCGAGCCCTCCTGTTTTTCGTCCTCCTGTGCTGTGATCACAGTGCGACAGTGACACATGTGAGGATAAAATGGCAAAGTGTCTCTAAGACCCCCCCCCCCCCCTCCCAAAAGTTTATTGAAAATCTTAAAAATGCACATTTACAGAGAAAACGTGCGAAATAGCCCAAGCCGCTGAATGTAGACTACACGTGACACACCTCCAAGTCCAGTTGCCTGCCTTCGGCTTTTTATTCATTTAGAGTGTGTTTGGCTGCGCTGCTGCCATATAACGATTAGCATATGCACAATACTTCACTGGAATGACTTGAATTAGCGGTGGAGACTCACATAACCACCTAAACCCATTTTTACTCTATCTACATTCAGTGATGTTGGGCTTGGTGTCTAGAAGCAAAGCGAAAACCTGGTAACCATATGTTTGCAGGATCGAATTCAGGTCGTGAACTGGAATTATTCAATCTGCCTATGCTCTAGCCTTCACCACTCAATGGTATGAACATACGCTATGAACAACACATACTTCGGATTGAAAGTAAAACTGTAGGTCCTCGTCATCCAGCAGGATTAGTGGGTTAGGCTACGGACACTTAAGTCGACGAAGTGGCGTCCAGTTGAAAGGAATTACAAACTGTCGGCTGAACATGCCTCATGACGGCCTCGTAGCGAATGATGCCACACGAATTTAACACATTCAGCGCTCTAAAGCGAGCAATGTGCTCCAGAAGGAGTGACTGGTAGTTCTTTCGGTGTGCTTAAGAAACAGTTCCCTACAACACTGACTGAAGAGAAATGTGTGGCTAGTGGCACCTTTCAAAACTAAGAAACACAGCAAAATGCTACTTTTTGTAGGACTTTATATACTTCGAGAAATTAAAGCAATAAATGTCATGTGGGAATTTAAATGTGAAGAACTTAATAACTGTATAGGATGTTCAAAGGCAAAAGAAAGCATGGAACATGATGAAGCAGCTACGAACTGACGAAGAAAATAGTATAAACTTACAGGTGATAAACATAAAGAGCTGGGAGACATCTGTGAAGAACCGCTCAAAGGCGATAGATCTGAATTTCAAGACACATGCAGGCAACGAACATTACACAGAAATTCAGGAGATAAAAAGAGCGGAAGTACAATGGACAGTTATGCAATTCAGAAATAGCAAAGCACCGGGATGGGGAACTGTTTGTTTGGTGTTGTCGATGGCCGACTCAGACGAATATTCTGTACATATCGCAGTCATTTAATCTCTGTGTTAGTGGAGAAGTAATTCCTCTCGAGTTTTATAAGAGACACGTTTAGAAAACGAAGTAACTAATCTGCGCAAACTATCGAGCCAGTTCTCAGTTTTGTATCGCAGATATGTGGCAAGATCCGTAACCCCTTAATGGCGAATGTTGCGAATTCATATCATACCAGTGCTGGGCCAATAATGAGAAAGTTAGCTGTTTTGAGCGCCAATGCCGGTAAGTGCTGATTCTGTATGAACCTGCCAACGCCGCAATGTCCTGAGTGTTTCAGGTATCTCTAAAGTGCCACAGTTTTTTATTTTTATCTCTCATCTAAGAATTTATGCAGGTATTTAGGGGTTAAGAGCAGAGTACAGATAGGAACTGAGATAGCAGAAGAACATGGTGCCCTCTTGGCAGGCAGGTCTTGTATTGATAGTATCTGCACCATTAGAAAGGTAACTAAGACAAAGGCACGTAACATAGAGACACACATATAGACTTGCATAACGACTATAACAGATTACCACTTTCTTGGTTGTGAAAAACAATCAATAACCACAACATTCATAAATATTATGTACAAGCCGGTAGAAAGCTGTAATCCGGTAATACATTCTGAGACAAGAAAAAAAGACGCACCATGAAAGAATTATGCGAATGAGATGAACATCAGAAGATTTGAAGTGAATACAGAGACAAACAAATGATTACAACTTCAGACACATTCGATGGTTTATTCAAGAGAAAGACCTTCAAAAATTAAGCAAATTACTTGTTCCACCTCTGGGCTGTACGCAAGCTGTTATTCGGCTAGGTATTGATTGATAGAGTTGTTGCATATCCTGCTGATGGATATCATGCTAAATCAGTCATATCGTCAAAATCCCGAGCTGGTGGGAGGGCCCTTCTCATTATACTCCAAGTTTTCTCAAGTGGGGAAAGACCCGCTGTCCTTGCTGGTCAAGGTAGGGTTTGGAAAGCATGAAGACAACCACTACAAGCTCTCGCCTTGTGCAGGCGAGCCCTATCTTGCTTAAATGTGAGCCCAGGATGGCTTCCTATGACGGGCAACAAAACGCGGTGAAGAACATGGTCCTCGAAGCGTTGTGCTGTAAGGATGCGATTCTTGGCAATCAGGGGGGTGCTGATATGAAAAGAAATGACACCGCAGACCGTCACATCTGCTTTTCGGGCAGTGTGGCGGGCGGGGAGTCCCGTAGGTATGCCGTTCCCGCCAGGGGTGTCTCCAGACACGTGTGCGTTGGTCATCGGGCCCATTTCGATGCGGAACTCGTCACTGAAGACAATTATACTCCATTCAATAAGATGAATACGTTAATAGAGAGACCCCGCACGGCGATGAAATACCAATGTGTCGTCTGACAGGCAGGAGTAATTGTGTGGGGAGCCATTTCTTTCATAGCAGGACCCCTTTGATTGTCATCCGGAGCACCATTACAGGACATCAGTACGGCGACTCCCATTTTCTGGCCCTAAGTCGTTCTGGCCTTACATTTCAGCAAAATAATACCCACCACACACGCCAAGAGTTTCTACTGCTTTCTTCGTGCTTGCCAGACTCTACCTTCACCAACATGATCGCTTCATTTTTCAACAATGGGGAACGTGTGGACCATTATGAACAGGGCCTACCAACTATCTGTTGATGGTGAGAGTCTAAACCGTCAATTGGACAGAATTAAATGTGATTTGAGACTTTCTCGGCGTATTCCATTCGTGAAATCTTCTCGGGTGATCAGCCGAGTAAAGGCGTCGTCTTCTCGCAACGTTTCGAAGGGTTTCGTACCCATCATCTTCAAGCGAAGTGTCGAGATGCTGTGTTGCGCGATCCTATAAAGGCTCCTGGACCAGTGACTGATTCCGGGCGCCGACCAATCAGGTACCTGCGGAATCGGCCGCCGCGCCAGTGGTGGAGGGTTCGCGGCGCGGACCGGGCGTCGAGTCCCTGCCGGTTCCTAATACGTCTGTGGCCGCTACCGTCTTCGTGCCGGAGCGTTCTCTTCTAATTTTAGTTATTGCGGGATTCCAAGCTGTACTAAGTTGGAAACCAGTGTCTCGATTGATCAGGTTGCTGTTCAACCGAATTTCTACAGCCTCTTTGTAAACTGAATCCCAAAATCCTTTAGCGTCACACAGCTTCTTCGTACCCTCAAAGAGGAAGGTGTGTCCTTCGTTAAGGCTATGTTCCGCTACCGCCGATTTTTCTGTCTGACCAAGGCGTACATTTCTAATGTGTTCCGAGCGCCTCTGCGTGATGCAGCGCTGCGTTTGTCCGATGTATTTCGTACCACATTCACATTCAATACTGTATACGCCCGGAGTCTGCAGTCCTAGGTGGTCTTTCACTGAGCCAAGTATGTCCTTAATTTTACTTGGGGCATGAAAAATTGTCTTGATGTTGTGTTTCTCCAGAATGCGGGCAATCTTGGCTGTTGGCGGTCCCGCGTATGGTAGAAATGCCAGGCATCTGGTCTCATCTTCTTCTTCTGGTGTGTCTACCTTCCTGCTCTTGTGTAGGGCGCGCGAGATTTGCGTCTCATTATAACCGTTGCTGCGGAAGGTCTTCCTTAGGTGTTGTAACTCTGCAGGTAGGCTGTCATCATCACAGATAGACTTGGCCCTGTGCACAAGTGTGTTAAGCACTGAGTTGCGTTGTGCTGGGTGGTGGCAACTCTGTGCATGAAGGTATAAATCCGTATGTGTCTTCTTCCTATACACAGCGTGACCCATGGTGCCATCAGGGTGCCTCTTGATTAGAATGTCAAGGAAGGGCAAGCTTCCGTTTTCTTCCACCTCCATGGTGAATTGTATGTTGCTGTGTATGCTGTTGAGATGTCGCAGGAAGTCTAGCAGGTTCTCTCTGCCATGTGGCCACACGACAAAAGTGTCATCTACATATCTGTAGAAGGCTTTAGGTTTCAATGGGGCGGTGTCCAGGGCTATGTCTTCAAAGTGCTCCATGTAAAGATTAGCGATGCCTGGAGCTAAGGGGGACCCCATGGCTACACCATCCACTTGTTCATAAAATTTGCCTCCACACTTGAAGTAGGTGTTTGTTAACACATGCCGGAACAGCTTTATTGTGTCCTCACTAAAGCGTGTTTCGAGCAGCGCTAGGGAGTCTTCCAGCGGTACTCGTGTGAAGAGTGAGGTGACGTCAAAGCTGACAAGAAGATCTTCTTTATCCAGGCGAAAGCCTTGTAGTACCTTCACAAACTCCGCCGAGTTCTTGACATGGTGCTCACAGTGACCCACGATCGGTTTGAGCAGTTGTGCTAGGTACTTGGCTAAACCATATGTCGGTGAGTTGATGGTGCTCACTATGGGTCGCAATGGAACTCCGTCTTTGTGGATCTTAGGGAGCCCATATAGCCGTGGTGGTGCCGGTGCTCTGGAATACGCCGAGAAAGTCTCAAATCACATTTAACATACCTCTACGGGGAGGATATCCATCGCAGCTACCAGATGCTACAGAAACTACGACTCAAGACGGGCAAGCTGCTTAGCAGACTGGCCTTCTTACAACGGTGTCGAGATAAAGAAGTGTTGCCGAAATTTGCCAACTTGCGACACCCTGTGAGCACGACAAGATCCAGACGCATACTACAAAGAGCCGGTGCGGCCCTGGTGCGCGAACACATACGGGTTACCAGGCAGGAGTTAGATAAGAACGCAAGGATGCTGCTTACTCAACACCTTCGATTGGCATCCTATCTCCCACCACACACATGGGAGTGGATCGACGGAAACACATATGCAAGCAGTGAGATCCACAAGAGAAAAGCCACGGAAAAACAATGTGGCAAGTTCACCAGACTGTCTGGAGCCCGGCAACATGCCGACCACACAACCAATGCCAAGACTGTCATCAATCTGGCAGACAAAGAACTGGACGAGACCACAATATCAGTGCTGTCGAGAGGACTTAATTTTGCTCCAGTACCCAGGACACTACCTAAGCGAGACATTATCAGCAGCATCGAGCAAGCCGTGCGCGGCCTCCCTACGGAGGCAGCTGAGGAAGTTAGGAGAGAGACGTGCAGGGTCCTGGAGAAGGCAAAAATGCCCAAGAACAACATAACGTCTGCTGAATGGAAGGCTCTTAAGGCCCTACGTGAGGATGAGGACACTGTCGTTCTAGCTGCTGACAAAGGCAATGCCACGGTGATACTGAGGAAAGAAGATTATTGGCAGAAGATAAACTCACTGCTACAAGATACTGCCTACAAGCAACTGGACAAGGACACGACAGCTTCCGTGACTCGCAAGACCATCGCCTTGCTCAATGACTCTGGACTGGAAAAGGACGTCATCAAGAAGCTGTACCCCAGAGCACCGGCACCACCACGGCTATATGGGCTCCCTAAGATCCACAAAGACGGAGTTCCATTGCGACCCATAGTGAGCACCATCAACTCACCGACATATGGTTTAGCCAAGTACCTAGCACAACTGCTCAAACCGATCGTGGGTCACTGTGAGCACCATGTCAAGAACTCGGCGGAGTTTGTGAAGGTACTACAAGGCTTTCGCCTGGATAAAGAAGATCTTCTTGTCAGCTTTGACGTCACCTCACTCTTCACACGAGTACCGCTGGAAGACTCCCTAGCGCTGCTCGAAACACGCTTTAGTGAGGACACAATAAAGCTGTTCCGGCATGTGTTAACAAACACCTACTTCAAGTGTGGAGGCAAATTTTATGAACAAGTGGATGGTGTAGCCATGGGGTCCCCCTTAGCTCCAGGCATCGCTAATCTTTACATGGAGCACTTTGAAGACATAGCCCTGGACACCGCCCCATTGAAACCTAAAGCCTTCTACAGATATGTAGATGACACTTTTGTCGTGTGGCCACATGGCAGAGAGAACCTGCTAGACTTCCTGCGACATCTCAACAGCATACACAGCAACATACAATTCACCATGGAGGTGGAAGAAAACGGAAGCTTGCCCTTCCTTGACATTCTAATCAAGAGGCACCCTGATGGCACCATGGGTCACGCTGTGTATAGGAAGAAGACACATACGGATTTATACCTTCATGCACAGAGTTGCCACCACCCAGCACAACGCAACTCAGTGCTTAACACACTTGTGCACAGGGCCAAGTCTATCTGTGATGATGACAGCCTACCTGCAGAGTTACAACACCTAAGGAAGACCTTCCGCAGCAACGGTTATAATGAGACGCAAATCTCGCGCGCCCTACACAAGAGCAGGAAGGTAGACACACCAGAAGAAGAAGATGAGACCAGATGCCTGGCATTTCTACCATACGCGGGACCGCCAACAGCCAAGATTGCCCGCATTCTGGAGAAACACAACATCAAGACAATTTTTCATGCCCCAAGTAAAATTAAGGACATACTTGGCTCAGTGAAAGACCACCTAGGACTGCAGACTCCGGGCGTATACAGTATTGAATGTGAATGTGGTACGAAATACATCGGACAAACGCAGCGCTGCATCACGCAGAGGCGCTCGGAACACATTAGAAATGTACGCCTTGGTCAGACAGAAAAATCGGCGGTAGCGGAACATAGCCTTAACGAAGGACACACCTTCCTCTTTGAGGGTACGAAGAAGCTGTGTGACGCTAAAGGATTTTGGGATTCAGTTTACAAAGAGGCTGTAGAAATTCGGTTGAACAGCAACCTGATCAATCGAGACACTGGTTTCCAACTTAGTACAGCTTGGAATCCCGCAATAACTAAAATTAGAAGAGAACGCTCCGGCACGAAGACGGTAGCGGCCACAGACGTATTAGGAACCGGCAGGGACTCGACGCCCGGTCCGCGCCGCGAACCCTCCACCACTGGCGCGGCGGCCGATTCCGCAGGTACCTGATTGGTCGGCGCCCGGAATCAGTCACTGGTCCAGGAGCCTTTATAGGATCGCGCAACACAGCATCTCGACACTTCGCTTGAAGATGATGGGTACGAAACCCTTCGAAACGTTGCGAGAAGACGACGCCTTTACTCGGCTGATCACCCGAGAAGATTTCACGAATGGACAGAATTAGTAACAATATCCCTCAGGCTGAGGACACCCAACAACTCATTTAATCAATGCCAAGCCGAATAACTGCTAGTACTGTATAATGGCCAGACGTGGCCCCAAGAATTTCAATTCATTCTCATAATTCCTTCGTGTTGGGTCTTTTTCTGCTTGTCTTAGAGTGTGCTTGTTGAGTTTAAGTTGGGAAGTGAATTCACAGTCCGGGAACACGACTATTCAGATCACCATCCGATTTCTTTCCCCGTCAATCGCCGGTTCTACCTGGTCTTCCGTCTTCAAAACCTGGTTGTCGGCGGGACTTTAAACCCTAATCCTCCTGTCTTTAGTTCGAAAAGATTTTTATGAAAAAGGTTACTGAAGTAATTCAACTGTTTGTTTCGAAGTAGAAGATGAGAAACGGTCGATTCTAAACAATTGCTTCACGACGCAAACTGATGTCTCTCTTATCATGAATATACTACAGCATCGTTTCACACATGATGACTACTTTCTATACACGTCGGATTATAGATCCACATTACTTAGATCAAAGTTTATCATTTCTCTACATGCATGACAACAACAATGCAATGCTTTTTAGTTTTGGTAATATTTTGGTGAATTTTGATTTTTTATGTACCTTCTCAGCCTCTGTCAGTCTGTATCTTCTAAACACAATTTGCACCTGTACGGAATCTACGTGCTGAGACGGGCTACCTTTTTTTTTAATATGAAGCACTTAACTGTCAAGTTAATATAAGACTACCTAACGTAATAATATATTACGTCGTCAGAAAGAGCCTGAAAAAATTGTGAGGGTATTGCAGTGTTGGTGTGTTGGATGTGCTGAGAAGTAATTGTTTAGAATAAAATTCGGTACTTTGCACCGTTTCTGAGCTAATAAGCATGCAAGGTAGCCAATCAGGCTCTTGCACACGCAGATTCAAGCTACCCACCACAGCCGTTATCGCCAATCGTGTTGCTTGTTTGCTTTCCTAAAGCCGAACAAGAGAGCGATACAGAAATTGTACATGGGACGCTAGTAATGATCGAGCATTTGTCAGAGACTGAACAGTTTTGTGTGCTATCATCTACGCTATGAGAACAATTGACACAATGTGGCCGGCTGCTTGGATTTACGTACGCAACAGCATGATTGGCTGTCTTCAGTCCTAATTATCTATTATCTCGAAACGGCGCAAGGAAAACATTTTAGACAAAAGTTGTAGATCATAAAGATGGTCACGCATTGTTACCAATGACCGTGATCTTAAAAGAGATTTTCATGGTGATTTGGAGGATAATTCGGAGGTTACAGTAATTTTTTTAAAATTAGAACCGTTATATTTGATTTATGGTTTGAAAAGAGGGCAAATTTTACCCATAAAGTGATACATGATTCAAGGTAATAGCGAGGTTCAATTAAGGTCAAATAAGAAAATATATATTTAGCTCTAGTAGGGACTAACTCGGAATAGACGAGTTATACAACAAATAAGTGTTAGATACAAATTGGAAAGGCCTTTGGGATAATGTATCATTACCAATAACCATGATCTTAAAAGTAATTATTGAAGTTCATTTAAAGTTGAGTTTCGTTTCATGAAAACTCCTGTAATATCTGATTTGGAAAGAACGAAGGTAGATATGTACTTTAAGTTTTAATTAAAGTGTTTCCCGGCAAAACTAAATACACAACTTATAAATCTTCTTTTGACATTCGCAACACTGAACAAGTAAATAAAAAGTAGATCATGGATTTATAAGTCGCTGAGTGAGTCCCCTCGCCTATCATTCCTCGCAATGCTCATTCCAATTTGTATTAACCATTTTATTTTGCTATATACCTCCTTTCTTCCGAATTAATCCCTACTAGAAGTAACAACAAATTTGCTTATTTTACCTTCGTTGATCCTTGCCATTACCTTGAACAATGTATTATTTCATACGTAAACCTAGGCACTCTTTTCAAATATTAAGTCAAAGATTACCGCTCCCATTTAACAATATCATTCTAACCTCCAAATTTTCTAAAAAATCACGTACAAGGTGACGCTCTTTACCACCTACAACTTTCATCTGAAACATTTTGCTGTATCTGAGTTGTATCCCGAGCTATTGCCCATTATGGATTAAAATAGTCCACCCTGTTTGTATGCGTGTTTGTTTGGTACAGCAGCCCCATCTTCATTATGACAAATAGCTCACATGACAATTTATGTGATTCACAAACATTACATTAAAGCAAGCTGCCTGAGTCGAAAGAATGTAGTGTGAGAGTGAGAGGTGCAGACACAATGTGCAGCAAACGGTCAAATCTGTATCTATCACTGTGTTCGTACAATACTTGCGTAGGCAACACTAACTTCGGCCATATTGTGAAAAAGATGGGCAAAATAAAAGTGATCTGGATAACATTTCGTTTAGCTTAAGAGAGGCTACCCAGCGTACAGAATCCATCATGGATGCGGAAAATGTAAGTTGGGTTGCCTATCTTAAGGTGCACGAAATTTTTCGTGGCCTGTTTTACTTTGCGCAACCTGCACAAACATGGGATCTGCTTACAATATTTTATTTCTGCCCGTCAGTCTGTTCTTCTCTTATATATATATATATATATATATATATATATATATATATATATATATATATATATATCGGTCTTCTATTAAGCCATCTCCTCCTTCTCCTCTCTATCTACCTCCTCCTCTCCCCCTCTCTTAATCTGCTCCTTCCCCTTCCGTCCATCTCTTCCTCCCTCTCTATCTCCTTCTCCCCTCAACCTTCTCCTCACCCCCTCTAAGTCCATGTCCTCTCCTCCCCTCTCAGTCCATATCCTTCTACACCACTCTCTTTCCATTTCCTCCTCTTCCCATTCTGTCAATTTCCCTCTTCTCCTCCCTCCGTCCATCTTCTCATTCCCGTGTTTGTGTCTACCTCCTCCTTCCCCTCATCTTTCTGCCCATCACCCCCTTCCCTTTCTCTCACCACGTTATCATCACTACTCCCATGGGAAGGTACAGGTTCATAGCCCCATAGCATTTCTTTCCAGATAGTAAGTGTTGAAACATCCCCTTAGAAAAATTTATGAATTACTGTGCTGGTAAACCCCTTACGTTATTTGACTTTCAAACAGCTGAGCACAATTGAACGTATTCAGACATTACTCTCTTTACTTCTTCTGATCAACACTAAGCTGGCACACAATATTTTTAGCGCAATATTTTATCCTAGACATTACAATATTTATAGATTTCTTCAAAAATACTGAAACTATAAATATTGATAATTCAACGATTGACATCTGATTTCTATAAATAATTTAATAATAATTATGATACATTGACTATTAATTATTTATAAATCCACCCAAATCGAGACATGTAAAATAAATACTAAAATTTTGATAGACCCTCTGACTTTCAAAAATCCCTACAAAAGAATGGCCCTGACTAACAGTACCCTATACCGTTTATGAGTCACTTACCTCACAAAAATCTTCGTTACTCGAACTACTGCAATACAGCGAGCGCCATTACTGCTAGCTAAATAAAAGATTCTAACTACTGAAGGCACTAACTACTAATAGGCATAGTTAGCAAATGAAAGGTTTTGATAGAGAACAAACAATGTATTTACCTTAATAGTGGTCAAAAGTCATAATATATTCCAGTTCATGACATCCAGTCTTACAAATTTACTGTCTCTGATGGACACACGTCCAGATCATCCGCTCTCAAAACTCCTCCATCTCTCTCCCCACATCCACCACTGCTGGCGGCTCACCTCCAACTGCGCAACGCTACGCGCTATTAACATCCAACTGCCCAACACTACAGTAGCGACTATTCCAACAGTGACAACCAGCCACAGATTTCACACAGCACAATCCGTGATTTTCGTATAGAGCGCTACGTGGCGTTACCAACACAAAAATCTAAACAGCCTACTTACAGTATTATGTGTACCAAGTTGGTTTGAAATCGATTGAGGGTGTTTAGGAACAGCTTTTTACACGTGGCATTGACTCCGTAAGCACATGTCTTATATTTTTCGCATTTATTTACCATATTTCTCACATATTTGTACACAACGTCCTCCTGTATCTCTAGCGAATTTCGCCTTGCAGTTTCGTTTTCACGCATATCAATGTTTATGACGTCATTTTTCCTGCAGTATGTGTTGTACAATGACGTAATACTGTAGATTCGTTCAGTGACATACATCAATACTATATGCAATGTGTGTTGCAGAAAGACCTAATGGAAAAGCAGTAATAAATTTAAACGTCATACATGATGCGGCAGTTTTTCACGCATCTTCGTGCTTAAGAAGTCAAATCTCCTGCAATGTATGTCGTACGACGATATAATTTTGTAGGTACATTAATAGCCACATGTCGACACTGTCCGAGAGATGGGCTACGAACAGAATCAGTAGCAAAGACGTTATAAATTGGAACGTCACACATATTGCGGCAGCTTTTCACGTATATCCGTGTTTATGAAGTCATACCTCCTGTACTAAGAGATCAGCTATGAAATGATTTTGGAGGTACATTCAGTGGTATATGCGAGTGCTGTCTGGAAAATGTGTCGCAAATACAGATAGTAACAAATACGTAACAAATTAAAACGTCATGCCCGATACCTCATTTCGCTGCATGAAACGTGGAAACGTTGTAAGCGACAGCCTCTTTTTTTTTTTTTTTTTTTTTTTTTTGCTTTCATCACTTTTCTGAAGTTAATCACGAAAAATATTTCGTAAAGATTTGAAATTTGTAAAGATTGTTGCAAGTCATTAAGTGCTCCCATTCTCAAATAATGTATGAATCTGTTTATTAGTGTGTCGTGGGCTACACTTCTATTTCAGCCCTACGGCTTTGATAGACAGGTGGTTCTTATAGCGATTCTTTTCAGGCAATAAATGATGTGTGTTCCAAGTTTGATTCAAATCGGTCCATTTGTGCAGGAGGAAATGGGAAGCTTTCGTACACACATTTTTTTATGTGTATGGATTTCAGCAACAGGTCGTATAAATGGTATCTTTACCGGTTTCGACTTATTTCCAGGTCAAAGTTAGATGATTTGTATACTTACATAGTAAATCGCCTACGACTCAAAAAATGAAAAGCTTATGATTGATTTTACCCGTTGAGCATAATATAGAAAACGGCCTCAAAAACTGAAGAAAAGCCACGGACCTGCAGCACTGGACGGGAAAATGAAGGCGAAAATTTTGAAAGCATAATTGTCACGACCATCTTGTATTTATCTATAAATTTATTTACATTAATTGGAGCATGTAAAAATCCCCCTTGAACGATAAATCTTAGTTAGGCCTCAACACCAGTCTGTCAGCAGTCTGGTGTCTTAACGGTGTGCAGCTGGATTACGTCTCCTTGATTATTTGACTGCCACGAAAATGCTGTGGTTAGTCGTCTGTTCCTCAGTATGTCTATCCAGGTGTCGTAGCAGGATCAGTAGTTCTAAGCTGCGCCGTTCGCTATGGCAACAGCAGTGCTACAACTTCCACAATGAAGCCCTCTCCAATTCGAATGCCGATCAGAGGTTCATAAATTCGGCCAGGTCCATGGATTACTCGGGTGTCACCGCCACCTTGATTAAACTGCGATCTGATTAAATGCGAAATGGCACAAACGCACCAGCTGAATAAAAAGTACTTGAATGCTAATGAACAGTATTGTGCTCTTGCAGTTGTCCACAACCAGTCAAAGAGAATTATCAATTATTATATTTTGTTGGCTGTATAGGGACAGCACAACGCTTTCTGGATTTTTGGACATCCGTTGGAGCCCCATTACGCTTAATTTTAACAAAAAATGTATACAGACGAAACAAACCGAAATAAAATCACTGCTAACATAACCCATTGTACGATCTGCTTAGTGCTCATGTTGTCTGCTTTTTGTTTATTTGCAACTAGGTAAGTGTAACTGGTGCTGCGAATTTGACAAAACAACATTGTAGTCATATCCTAAAGCAATGTCTGTGAGTGAGGCCGGTGAAAATACAATCACCACAGCTCGGGGAGAAACAGTGACTGGGCTGGCCTGGCATTGATTATGGTCATGCCTGTGATTTTCATAAGCTTAGACCGTACTGCTCACATCTAGTACACACTTTGCCTTTCACATGTCCACAATACTTCTGCGTCCCAGTCTTCTTCAAGCTTATGTTGCCGCTTTATCGACTAAATCCTGGACAGGACATTACTATCTATGTTTCCTTTCTTACTTTTTCACAACTCTGAAATATACATTTCCATAAGTATATGTGTCAACAACTTTTTGAAGTAAAAGTGCGGCAGATTAACAAGTGTGGCGTATCCTCTTAATCGCGTGTGGCTGGAGAAAGCTGTTTATCTCTTTCATTTTCACCCTAATGAAAGCTGCTGCTTCCGCAGAGATGCGAAAACTTGTCTGGACAGCTAGCCATAGCATCGTATGAGACAGGATCTGAAAAATGGCCAAGTGGTGGCACTGTTCCAAGCGGCGAGCGCATATAAAACTGGAGGAAAACTCTACTCAGGAAGCAAGATGACATTTCCGCAAAAACTTTTCGTGCATCCAACTTCACGGCCACAGAAATTCAGGCGGTAGCCATCCCAGCGGCTTATGAGGTTGTAATAGAGTAAAACAGACAAGTTTATAAATTAGCATATACTGATAGTCACACTCTGCGGAGTATTGTGTGTTCCATAGTGAGAGAGCTGATCATAATTTGCAGCTTGTCGTATGTCTGAGTCAACCTATGATTCATCGCCAAATGCAGCGCTTTATTTAAATTTGTATGGTGAGTTATTTCGCTGCCTGGAGCCCTTAAGATATTGAGGTGAATAACGAGATTGGTGATGGTTTCGAACGGAAAAAGTTTGTTCGCTCCATACAGAATCTACAGCGTGATTTCGTGATGATGTTGATGGTGAACGGCAAATGTATCAATTTGACGTGAGAGACCCTTGTCCAGAAACGATCGAAGTCAGCGAATATATACTTACGTTCCGCCTTAGTCTCGCGCAACGGTCGAAGTAAGGGCTGTAAGATCCAAACCCTGATCATGACATATACAGTTCCCGCTCAGTAGTCGAAAATAACGTCAGATAATTTCCCCTATTGATGAACTAGTAACGATGCACGTAATTTGTCGTGAGTGTGGCCGAAAAATCCTATCTGCGGTACAGTGCTGATCAGTTCTGTTTACCTGCAAAAGTTTCACAAGCCGCTACATTTAGTTGTTGAAAATGACACCCCCCCCTCCCCCCCAGCGCCAGTGCTGGTATGGCATTGCACAAGTTCTGTCGTACCCGTTCTAATATCCCCAGTGCCGTTCGAACACTGTCCCAAGCAGCGAATCAAGGCTTTCCCCGTGGCTCCACAAGAAGGAATCAAGTGGGATAACATCAGCTGAGCGTGCTGGCCAAGAAACGGGTGTTCACAAACCATCAGTCCAAAGTGAGGAGGGACTCCTTCATGTAACCACATCCGTTGTCGAATAACAAGTGGTATATGTTCCAGGAATCTGGGTAGTTTGTCTGTGATAAACATTAAGTACACAGAAGTGGTTGAGTTATTATTCTATTGACTACACCTAAATGCTCGTTGAGATTGCCTATCCTACAGTCTTAACAATAACAGTACCGCTACATGTTTTCTGCTATGAGAGGTATCAAATGATTTCGTCTTTACATAGTCACATCCAGACCGGGATTCCTTACCTCAAAATGATATATCTCCACTGCCCATAGAAGTTTTTAACAACATCACCGAATAACCTTGTAGTACTCCTCTTACCACCAAGGACAGCACAGTCTACATTAGAGAACGTAATGTTTTCTAGAGAAGTTTACGTTCCTCTCTGTGCCATATTTGGGTGATAGATTTCAGCCCCTCATGTAGGTATATGCAGTAATAATGGGTGAAAAATGCTTCTTAATAAAATTTATAGAGGTATGTAACAAGAAATGTATTCGTAATTCGTCGCATCCATACTCCATGCTTTGCTGATGACACACAATATTTACTGTACGGGGTGTTACGCGTATAGGTACAATTACTGCGATATTTAGTACATTAATATACACTCACTTCAGTGTGTTAGTTCCTTTTTACCTGCGTCTAACTCTCCACCCGCATACACATAACATAAATTAGCACCGATGTTCTCTGCACAGTCGTAACTGCACCGCGTCTGCAGTACAGATTCTCCGTTTTGCTTCCACATGTACACACATCAATAACTGAGCTGCTGCTCAGCGGAAAATAAACGTCAATCATTTTCTTGTGTCTCGCATTCTTGCAAATGCTAACCAACCTAAAAGCACACTAGTCGTAAAAGCTACAATTATAAGTCTGCAAATAAAGTAAATACTGGTTCAAATGGCTCTGAGCACTATGTGACTTAACTTCTGAGGTCATCAGTCGCCTAGAACTTAGAATTAATTAAACCTAACTAACCTAAGGACATCACACACATCCATGCCCGAGGCAGGATTCGAACCTGCGACCGTAGCGGTCGCTCGGTTCCAGACTGTAGCGTCTAGAACCGCACGACCATTCCGGCCGGCAAAGTAAATACTGATGTAACGTTGTTAAGTACACTGTCCTCAGTCGTTAATAGAAACATATGCACTTATACCCCCAGGACCCAGTAAAATCACTGATGAGCCAGAATGCCATGACCACTTCACGCCGCAAGAATAAACTCAGCTTGTTTACGTTGCGAACATGTGACGCAGCAAGGAAAGTATGTAGGGAGAGCAGAGACGCGACGATATTGGCTGCAAATGGGGAAATTCACTGACGTAAGCAACACTAACAAAGAGCGTCTACGAAAAGTGATTGAACGTCACTTGTTCGCTCTCTACAGGGAAGGTGTGTTTCATGCTGTCAGTAGCGGCGTTACCGAAAGGTAAACATAAACAGTGCGTGAGACCATCCGTGTCTCAGTCTTGTCTGTCTATTCATAATGAACGGAATGTCTCTTGGTGTAATTGACTGCGTAATGCAGCATAGACGCTATATGGACCCTGTTTTGCAGGGTGGAATAATCAGCCGCCTGGAATCAGGCCACACATAGACCGTATATCGACGGTTTAGAGACAGTGAATATACTTCGTAGACCAGTACACCATCGACCAAAAATAAGCATCCCATAGCTCATAGTGGGACCGATACCTCTCCGTAAATGTCCGACGAAATCAGGGTACAACTGCGAGACAGTCCCCTGCAGAACTTGTAATTGCCTCAGGAGTTACTGTTTGCCGACAAACTGTGTATCAGAGGCACAGAACGGCAGAGTCGTTTTCCAGACTTCTGACTGCATGCATACTGCTCACTCCAGCACAGAGACGGGAAAGCGTATTGTGGAGTCTGCAACATCAAAATTGAACCGTTAATGACTGGAGGACTGTCCACTTCGAAGACGAATCCGGATACAGTTTTCAAAATGATTCTCCTAGAGGATTACTCTGTAGAGAACCTGGTAGCCGATATAACCCAGGAACATCGTGGGAACGGTTTGGTGGTGATGGCGTCAAGGTGTGATGAGGCATCATGTTGAATGGCCGTACTCAGCTGCACATCTTCGATGGGCACGGCCGTAAAGGGACAGATGCACAGAGACGAGGTACTGCGATGACATGTATGCTTTTTCAGATGTGCAGTTCGTCCAGACTGAATCTATATAGACGATAACACCTGTCCCATCGAGCCATTCTGGTTGATGACTTTCTTGAACTAAAAGATCTTAACCATGGCTGTGAATCAGCTACTGTATATATCAGAAGAGGTTGAGAAAACCAGCCAACCAGTTGCAAAACGAAGGTTTGTTAACCTTTGACCTAGGTTTCAACATTTCTAAAATTATCGTTTTCAGAAGGAGTGGGCCCTAAAAATGTATATAAACGCTCACAAAAATTATTTTTACAAAGACAACAAATAATGACAGTAGAAAATATTTTTCAGTTAAGATTACTCAATTGTAACATCACGTGGAGGTAAATTACATTAGCTGAAGCCGAGAGGCTATTCTAATATATAAAATTGGTTCAAAAACCAGAAACATCATATACTATGGCTTAATTCAGCAACCAGATTAGATTCAGCGTACTTCAGAGTAAATGCATATATGTATTCGCCCAATGGTAAAAGCTCCTGTCGAGATAAAATTATAACAGGACGTAAAGGACAAAACATTTGCATAACTTAAGTATACGCGATGCCAGAGACAAAGGCCAATGCCGCGCGGTATAATTGCGCGGTCTCAGACACCTTGTCAAGGTTCGAGCGGCTCCCCCATCGGAGGTTCGAGTCCTTCTCTCGGGCATGGGCGTGCGTCTTGTCCTTAGCGCAAGTTAATTTAAGTTAGATTAAATAGTGTGTAAGCCTAGGGACCGATGCCTCAGGAGTCTGGCCCCACTGGGGGAAAAGAAACGCCCATGTTCGAATAACAGGCCCAAAAGAGCAAGAAAATTGGGGTACAGAGGACGTTAAATACATGCATGTAAGAACTACGCTTTGCTTATGTCAAATAACAGCATTCTACATTAGTGTAAGGGTGGTGACACCGCCAGACACCACACTTGTTAGGCGGTAGCCTTTAAATCGGCCGCGGTCCGTTAGTATAGGTCGGACCCGCGTGTCGCCACTATCAGTGATTGCAGACCGAGCGCCGCCACACGGCAGGTCTAGTCTAGAGAGACTCCCTAGCACTCGTCCCAGTTGTACAGCCGACTTTGCTAGCGATGGTTCACTGTCTACATACACTCTCATTTGCAGAGACGACAGTTTAGCATAGCCTTCAGCTACGTCATTTGCTACGACCTAGCAAGGGGCCATATTCAGTTACTATAATCTGAGCAGATAATATTGTGAATCATGTACCGTCAAGAGCGACGTTCATCATTAATGGATTAAAGTTAAGTATCAAACTAATTACGTCCACTTTCTGAATTCTCATTCCTTGTCATGTTCCAGACCTCACGTCAGTATAGTTCTTCCCTCCTCACGCCAGCCTGCGTGAGCTAAAACGCGTGCATTTCGGCCTCCACTCGTAACACGGTGTTGGCTCTTCTGGTAACACAAAAGTAAGAATGAAATTTCCTCTACAAGGCTACTGAGAATGCAAGAAATTTACTGGTATACATTACTTATAAAATCTCTGTTATATTTGCTGACAGAGTAATACTGTAAAAAATTTCAACCTTCAGAAGCTAGACTTCTATAACAATATACCACTGCTGTAAATTGATTGGGAAAGAAAAGAAAATATGGGCTAAAATAACGTCATTAAAAAGAAAAACTTCTGCTTAACACTACGGAAGCTAAAATTTGGGACAAAAATGGCTCTGAGCACTATGGGACTTAACATCTGAGGTCATCAGTCCCCTAGAACTTAGAACTACTTAAACCTAACTAACCTAAGGACATCACACACATCCATGCCCGAGGCAGGATTAGAACCTGCGACCGTAGCGGTCGCGCGGTTCCAGACTGAAGCGCCTAGAACCGCTCGTCCACACCGGGCGGCAAAATTGGAAATCAATGTGCGCTACATACATGCGCATAAGCGCTGCGTCTTGCAGATGGCATAACCATAAGGTGTAAGGAAGGAATCATTTCCGAAACGCTACGTTTGCAATGTGTGCCGACGTACTTAATACATACCATGCATCGCAAAATGGCGCTATCCAAAAATGGAGCCGAGGTAACAGAACTGTGGTGCACCACGGGTGATGGGGGACAGTTGTCAACGACAGCTCCTTGTATTTGTACGGGGGAATAGTCGTGCAACTGTTGAGCAACTGACCGACCAGATTAATCAAAATCTTCCAACTGTGCCTCCTCAACGACCCGTTCAGCGAACCTTGCTGTGGGTGGAGCTCTGCAGTAGGCACCAGGTACATGCACCATTGGCGACTACTGTTCATCAGCGAAGACGGCCGGAATTTGCGTTTCAGTACCGTAGCTGGACGTTTGCTAAGTGACGACAGGTGAAATTTTCAGATGAATCTGTTCCATGCTCCATTGAACAGATGGCCTCTGGTGTGTACGGTGTGAAGCGTCTGAGAGCAAACACTCTGCGACAATCGTCGGAGGGTTTCAGGCTGGAGGTATTCCGTGGTTGGTCACATTCTGGAGGTCACGTTTGACCTACACATGTGCGTATATAGTCTTTTTTCTTTGGCACAATGGCATTTATCATCAGCACAAAACGACGCACTGAGCCCGCAGTGTACGTGCGTCGTTCTAAGAGCACCAGGATGAGTTTCCCCTATACCCCTGGCCACCAAACTCCCTACATTTGAACCCAATCGAGACCGTATTGGACCACCTAGATCGGGCTGTATGCGCCGTGAATCCTCAACCTAGAAACATAGCGCAGCTGGCGCGGCACTGGCGGTAACTTCCAGAACCATAGAGGCACTCTTCCTGCACGTCACGCAGAGGTCTGACCTTCAAAAAGAGGTTATTCAAGATTTTGAAAGTTGTCACATTACTGTACTGGACAGTGTATTCTCATTGACTAATTTTCTAATAATCAATACGTTTCAGAATACAGATTACTTTTTATACCACATTTGCAATAGCAGTAACAGTGTAGCGTTGTTGTATTTTAGTGAACAATTAAAACAGTGTAAGTCCGCTTAGTACAATTCATCCCGTTCCACTATTACCTCTGAATTGCAAAAGACAGCTCTTTATGATGAATTTTGCTGCTACTTTTAATGCTAAACTCGTTGCCTTGGCATGAGTTGTGCTCTTAAACGTTGAGATTCTCTAGTTATCGGTGTATTTCCTGTACGTAGACATTTTGTGCCAAATACTACCGGAAAACCTCAGAGGACTTTTCAGATTCACGCCACTTATAATCGCTCTTGTATTGCATTCCAAATGTGGGCAAACATGTCATTAGCTCAGCAGTGTACGTGACCAATGAATTATGAAGAGAGGAAGCGTGTTTGGAAATGATGGTGTTCCATTACAAATGATTAAATATGGTTACAAAGTAATGAAGAAGAAACTTGTAAAATTATTAACTGACTGGCTGTGGACGTAACCAGTTTATCGGAATTGAACACACTGAATATTTCACTCTGCTCCTTTTTCGATTCTTACAGTGACTTAAAAACTGTTTGACGTGCCTGAAATTTTCAAACAGGTCGCTTTACGTAGCAGAATGAAAGATTCGTTCTGAAAAAAATCCTGTAGGCTTGGGCTAAGTTATTATTCCGTAATCTCCTTTCTCCCAGGAGAACGTCCACAAAGTTCAGAAAGTAAGAGGGGAAGTACTGGCAGAAGCAAAGCTGTGAGGTTAAGTCATGTTTCGTGCATGGACAGCTTAGCGGGTAAGAGCATTGGCAGCTAAAGGGTTCGAAATCCGTTCCGATACTTGCTTCATAAAAGAAAATAACTCTATGATAAGCGTTGGTCGAGTTCCGGACCGATATATTTCATAAGATGGTAGTTATTCAACTTCACTTTGGTTAAATCAAATAAAGACGTGGCAGAATGAGAGAAATGTTGATCTATAGTTAGAAGTGTTTATCCCGTTCCTTTCTCTCATTAACCTGTAACGACAGATTTACAAATCGGCTTTCATATTTGGAAATTTGTGGTAAGGTTCTATGGGACCAAAATGCTGAGGTTATCGGCCCTTGGGCGTACTTAAACTAACATACTTTAAGGTCAACACACACACTAATGTCCGAGGGAGGACTCGAACCTCCGATCGGGGGAGCCGCGCCAACCGTGACAAGGCGCCCAAGACCACGCAGCTACCACGCGCGGCTCGGCTTTCATAATCCACCGGTTTCCAGAGGACGTAAGATGCGAGATCCTTGGTTCTTTGGTTATAGAATGAAATCCCTGGTCATAGAGGTCAAATGACTTTAGTTACAGAAGTTACCATGGGGTCACGTGACTGCTGAGGAGTGGGCTGTGCATGCACGGGGGAACGCTGTCGAGAGCATAAATAGACAATAGGATGTGGGGCTAGTTAGCGGTAATTGATGATTTTCTAGTGTGTTTAGAGTTCGGTTTTTAAACAGTGGTATACACTGATTTTCAATGTGTCGCGATTTTTAAATAGGATCTCCCATTTTTATTACTTATTCGTATAGTACGTAAAGAAATATGAATGTTTTAGTTGGACCACTTTTTTCGTTTAGTGATATATGGCGCTGTAATAGTCACAAACGTATGGCTCCCAATTTAGACGAACAGTTTGTAACAGATAGTTTTTTTTAAATTAAAATGCAGAACGTAGGTACGTTTAAACATTTGATTTCGGTTGTTCCAATGTGATACATGTACCTTTGTGAACTTATCATTTCTGAGAACGCATACTGTTACAGCGTGAACGTGCAGGCCATGCTATGGTGCTTCGACCACCGACCCACCTCTCATGAAATATGCTATTCCACACCGCTTCAACCGCATGCGAGATATGCGCCGGACATTCATCTGTTGGAAGTACATCGCCATTCTGTCATGCAGTGAAAATCTTGTAGTAACATCGGTAGAACATTACATAGGAAATCAGCATACATTGCATCACTTAGATTGCCATCGATAAAATGGGGGCTAATTATCCTTCCTCCCATAATGCCGCACAATACGTTAACCCGGCAAGGTCACTGATGTTCCATTTTTCGCAGCCATCGTGGATTTTCCGTTAATAGTGCATATTATGCTGGTTTACGTTACCGCTGTTGATGAACGACTGTTCGTCGCTAAATAGAAGGTGTGCAAAAAAATCTGTCATCGTCCCGTAATTTCTCTTGTGACCAGTGGCACGTTGAAAGTCGTCACCATACAATTCCTGGTGCACAGAAACATGATATGGGTGCAATCGGTGTTGTAGCATTCTCAACACCGACGTTTTTGGGATTCCCAATTCTCGCACAGTTTGTCTGCTCCTGATGCGCGGATTAGCCGGGGCAGCAGCTAAAACACCTGCTTGGGCATGATCATTTGTTGCAGGCCGTGTTTGACGTTTCACATGTGGCTGAGCACTTCCTGTTTCCTTAAATAACGTAACTATCCGGCGAACGGTCCGGACACCTGGATGATGTCGTCCAGGATACCGAGCAGCATACATAGCACACGCCCGTTTGGCATTTCTAACACAATAGCCATACATGAACACGATATAGACCTTTTCCGCAATTGGAAAACGGTCCGTTTTAACACTGGTAATGTATCACGAAGCAAATACCGTCTGTACTGGCGGAATGTTACGTGATACCCCGTACTTATACGTTTGTGACTATTACAGCGCCATCTATCACAAAGCGAAAAAAGTGGTCCAACTAAAACATTCATATTTATTTACGTACTACACACATATGTAATAAAAATGGGGGTTCCTATTTTTTAAAAAAGCACAGTTGATATCCGTTTGACCTATGGCAGCGCCATCTAGCGAGCCAACCATAGCCCCATCTGACTTCTCCCTTCAAGCTAGACGAGTTTCGTTCTTTGTAGTTTTTTCGTTTGATTCTTATTTCACTATCAATGGACCATCCTGTATATGATGTTGCAAATACCCTCCAAAACCACAGGACCAATTACAGCAGTTCTTGGTAAACGTATCACTTACTGTCCGAAATGGATGGCTGTCGGGGTACGAACCATCTACCTAGAAGAGGAGGGGGATGGAAAAGATGTGTAGGTCACGACGCATGAATGAAAAAATAAAAATGAAATGATCGTATGGCATTGTTGGCCGGGAGGCCCCATCCGGGGAAGTTAGGCCACCGAGTATAAGTCTTATTTCAGTTGAAGCCACATTGGGTGACTTGCTTGCCGGTGATGAGGATAAAACTATGCTGAGGACAACACAACACCCAGTCCACGAATGGGCCCGCTGCATGGGAGGCAAACACGTTACCACTCAGGTTTTTTTTCTTTTCTTTTCTTTCTTTTTTTGTGATCTTATTTTGTTGTATATTGTTCGTTGAATTTGTCAGTGGCGTATGTCCGATGACATGAATTAAATTTGTCCATTGATCTGTTTAGTCAGTTTTTTATTGCAGAGTGTAGGTAAGTAGTGCTGCAAACGCCGTGAGGTAACGACGACGGCTAAGCAAGCGGACAACGCACGAATATCCATACTTTATTCCACCAACATTTAAGAATAGGGGCACTTAACGACCAACAACAAACTTTACACATAGTTTCAAACCCTTACGTAACTTTTTCTAGTTAGCCGCAAAATGATAAAAGGAAAAATAAATTAGAGCTTACTACATTTCCGCCGTTCACTGTCGCCCAGACATGACGTTTAAACTTATTACTCCTTTAGTACTAACTGTATTGCAGACAGTTTCTGCATACAGCATATCGGCGAATGTACCTGAAAAATTATAGAATTGTACAACGCATACTTCATAACATCTGACGTCATAAACATTGTGGTGTGTGAAGAACTATCCCATCACGCATGACATTTAAATTTATTACTACTAATGTGCTCAGCGATTTCGATGAAATTTGGTGAGGAGATAGCTTAAAGCTTGAGGAAGAACATAGACTACTTGAGAAACTATGCACTTGAAGACACTTATTGTTTTGAAAAGTGTTACGATAATTAGGAAAAAATATTTGCTCTTTGGAAGAGCTATTTACTCTTTTACTCTTGAACTTTATGACATTTGTGAAGATGCTTTTCTTGGTTGGTATGTGCCACAATTTACGATTCCATGTAATGGATACAATGCTTATACAACCTTCAGCACGTGTATTCCGTACTTCACCACCGTTTGTTGTATAGTGAACTTGTTGTATAACGCGTAGCTACTTCTATACCCCGATGCATTCATGAGCGTGCAGCCAAAGTCCGTATGTACGCACTGCTACGCAGCGACTCGGATGCCGACGCATCGTGTGTCAAATTGAGACAGCAGGGAGCACAACATGAATTAATTTCATACCCGTCATTTTGCGTTTGTAATTTCTCAACGTTTACAGTGTTTTGCTTGTTAAACTGCATACGTGGAATGAAGTAGACCCGAGAATGTCGTTGGTTTTTGAGTAGGACTCCACTGTGCTCCTCTATTTCTCAACTTTACTTCACTAGTGCTGCTAGGCCATTCTCGAGCGTTTGTGAGCTGAACTGACATGATTAAGGTGGCCACGTGTGTCATGTATGCAGCAACGAATGCTTGTAGTGTACTCTTATATACCCTGTACGTGCCCATTAGCTACCTAGTAAGATCATATCAGTCATTTTCCCGTTTACACGGAGGTACGACGATGGGACAAGCAGAAATCCCGCCTTCATCCGCATCTTTCTGTCCCACACATGGGTGATTAGTTTCAGTTATTGTGGGTACTATGATGGTTTCTTGTTTCCAGTGAATACTCTGCTTACATAGCGATTCTGTGTTATGGTGGATTTGCGCGAATAAATATTCAGTTTCCTTCACTTCCATTCTTTCATTAATAGTTTTCTCCTTTAGTAACAGATGCTAATGAAGAAATTTAATGTGGATAATGGATCAAATTACCTGGACTACCTTCATTCAGTGTTTGATAATGAAAGCACTTAGTGACTTCCAACAAACTTTTGACACAATTTCACTTATTTTCGAAACTTTCTCTCTCTTGCACCTCCCACGAAATAGTGTCAGGAAAATAGTTCGTCTCTTGTTGGATTTCACTTTCCGATTAGTTTACTCGTGCGTAACACGAAAACTAGCTGCATTTCAGCCATGAAGTCTTTACATGTTTAACTTCAAATATTTGATAGATTAACTCATTCGTAAAATAATCAGAGGTTTGAAGGTGTTCAAGAGTTCTGTTCTGTAATAAATCTAAGTTGGAATGTTGAGGAACGTAAATATCGATTGAAATTTCCTACGCAGCGCAGCTAACCCACTGATCTATTACGCTCCTGTAATCAGTGTAAAAAAGAGAAATACGCGTACTATTGCCTCCTGAAACTGTTAAACGAAATCTCCTTCAGACGGGAAACGGGATAGCTTTTTTTACGACAGCTCAGTGAGAACGTGTTTCGAGTTTCTCTTCTGTTCCCCGAGCCACGACGTGGAAAACACTTCGCGTAACGCTCTTGGTGGCACGAACTCTGGCCGTGCTTTGCTGCACGTTGGAATCTGTGATTGGGCAGCTGATATACGAGTCCCAGTTTCTTTTTATGCTGACAGCTTCGGAAGCAATTGCCAACGCTGTGCACTGAATAGCAGAAAACTCTCTCTGATACATTGTCAACATTTGCCATTGTGACACACATACACTGAACGTAGTTGATAGACGAGATCAGATAAAAATTAGCGATCTGTATCAGAGGAAGTGGCATATTAACTTCAAATGGACGACGTCACATGTAGAAATTAACTGATAGACAAGCGTACCAAACAAGCACCACGAGAAAAGGTAACAGAAAGCTACAACATATTTATGATCAGGAGAAAGGTCACACGGTCTTTGAAAGAGAAATGGAAAAAGAATGGGTTGAAACTACAAAAGGGCGATCATAAAAGATTTTTTTCTCACTGTTCGACATCGCCTTTCCGTAAAATTACCACAGATAACTTGGCATGGAAAATTAATGTTTTACTACCAACAGTTTAACCTAGTATCAAGTGCTTCTTGCATGTGCAGAAATGTCTATCAAACAGTAGATTACCAGTCATGGGAGTGTCGCGAACTTAATAGAGAGAGAGAGAGGTGTCCTAAGGAAGGGTATTACACAAAAAGGATGCAGGTCGCGCGTCGAAAAGACAGTTGTAGTAAAGCTCTACGTGAACGAATTTCACTGATTTTGCAGTTTAATAACATTTCTCAGCATGCGAATAATTATGTTACTAAAAGTAGGAAAAAATGAAAACCTTATCTCGATCATACAGAATTTTACTCTTGTGAATATAATACTTTTCATCATGATTATCCTATTATGAATAGTTTTCATTCATACTATTATAGCTCGTTATAACTGTCATTGTTATTTATGTATCTTGGTATCCAAACATATGGTATTGCAAATATTGTAATGGATCATGTTGGAAATAAACGAATTAAAGTAAACACTGAATGTAATTCTTGATGTGACTATCAGATATGTGGCCTGTATTCACAGAATCTGTTCAGAAGACAACCAAGAAAAATTACGTTCTTAACTTATTCGGTTACATGTCCCCATGTCAGGTGGCGTAACGATTGTAACAGTCACGATCAAGAATTATATGGTACCATGCTCTGAAATTGATCGGTTTTCTAAGTCTAGAAGCATGTAAGATTCACTATTGTTCTAGAATGACCTGCACAAGTAAATTTTATCTATATCACGAAGAGGTCACTCAATCACAATTGCAGGTTTCCCATTTAGTTTCCTCTTGGAGCAACAAAAATTTGATTATCAGTGTTTCGTATAATTATGTACCGAATTCAAAAACTTAAAATGCCATCATAATCTACTCATTGAGAACTGTAATCTCACATCAAACGGTTAAAACAACAAGACCTTTAATACAGTCAGAAGCGTAGCATACTTCTTGATACTACGCGGAGTGGCCGCACTGTTTGAGGCGCCATGTTACTGACTGCGCTGCCCCTCCCGTCGGAGGTTCGAGTCCTCCCTCGAGCATGGGTATGTGTGTTGTTCTTAGCATAAGTTAGTTTAAGTAGTGTGTAAGTCTATGGACAGATGACCTCAGCAGTTTGGTCCCTTAGCAATTGACACACACACACACACACACACACACACATTTCTTGATAGTGCTTGAGACAGTGTAGGTCATGGATCTCAAATTACCCACATTATATTCAATTGGTATTTGAGAATGAGAACCGATAGCCACTTACAATAGATTTTGCACATAATTTCAATCGTTTTACAAACTTCTTCTCGATAATACGCCGCCCTCTAAAAAGAAAATAATGAGGGAAGAAAAGTTTATCAGTCACTACATTTTTGCTGTCCACGCAATAAAATTTCAGCATCAAGCAAGACATTTTAATATAATACTTCCTTACTATTAACTCTATTTTGCAGAAAGTCTCCACAAAATGTACCTGAAATATCATAGAGATGAGTGAAAAATTAGCTTTTTTTTTAATACAGAGCCATTTTATACACGAGAATACGATTCTTTAGAGTAATGGTGCTGGGGGGTTATTGATACTATTTTTTCCCAGTTCGTTCTATATGGAAAACATTTAAGCGTAATACACATGGCTAGTTAGAACCATTATCACAAAGTAATAAAAACACTGAATGATTACATAATGCCTCACAGATTCGTGTTTTAGTTTGTTAAGATGTTCAGTCATCAGCGATACACGATCCTTTTTAGCAAAACTGCCGTGTGTCACCCTCAAACTCCATTACGTTGATAATCCGAGCTAATTTAATTTATTTTCTATCGATAAGTGAAAGTATGAATATTGATAAAGTTTACGTCATTGAGTACCATACTTAATTACAGAAATGCCATATTAGTTTCTCCATTTCTCCATCTGGTGGATTACTTCAGTGGGTAGAGAGCCTTAATGAATGAATGTTGATCGAAGCCTCACAGAGCAGTAGTGGGATGGCCTGTTTTGAGCAATTAGTTCAGTGAGGTTATGGGTACATTCCAGAGGTCACGTTCTGCAACCACTAAGGAGGTGAGATACTAGTTAGGTAGCCGCTAGGCCCAGTATCTTGTATGTGACCAGGGGTCCTTCCAGGTAGGCACAGCATGAGTTGTCTCATAAAGCAAGGTTCTTGTTTCCTAAGTAACGTCATTCGTCCAATCGCACTGAAGAGAAATGGACGAAAGACGTCCGATCTCCTGTGGAAATCTCTAAATAGCGAACAGGTGTATATCAGACAAGGACTGTGCATAGGTGGCTCTCGGTGGGAGTGTGGATCGGCCGTGAGGCGTACCGAGATAGTCTGTGAAGTGGCGCTAACACTGTGTCCCGGATGTCGCAGTGGTTACTCACCTGCCGAGTAAGCAGGAGATCCCGAGTTCGAATCCCGGTCCGGTACACATTTTCGCTCGTCGCCTCTGATTCCGCTTAATGTCCCGCTGCAGCTGTCAGGAGTGATTCCCCTTCCATTTACATATAATATTTCACAGCTGAGGGATCTGCTTGGTGTTTGTGGTTTCGAAGGAAGACACACAACGCATTCATAATTTTCCCATTAGCTTGAGAGACACAAAACGCCTTTAGTTTGGCCTATCCCATTTACACTACTGGCCATTAAAATTGCTACACCAACAAGAAATGCAGATGATAAACGGGTATTCGTTGGACAAATATATTATAATAGAACTGACATGTGATTACATTTTCATGCAATTATGGTGCATAGATCCTGAGAAATTAGTACCCAGAACAACCACCTCTGGCCGTAATAACGGACTTGATACGCCTGGGCATTGAGTCAAACAGAGCTTGGACGGCGTGTACAGGTACATCTGCCCATGCAGCTTCAACACGATACCACAGTTCATCAAGAGTAGTGACTGTCGTATTGTGACGAGCCAGTTGATCGGCCACCATTGACCAGACGTTTCAAATTGGTGAGAGATCTGGAGAATGTGCTGGCTAGGGCAGCAATCGAACATTTTTTGAATCCAGAAAGACCCGTACAGGGCCTGCAACATGCGGTCGTGCATTATCCTGCTTAAATGTAGGGTTTCGCAGGGATCGAATGAAGGGTAGAGCCACGGGCCGTAACACATCTGAAATGTAACGTCCACTGTTCAAAGTGCCGTCAATCCGAACAAGAAGTGACTGACACGTGTAACCTATCGCATCCCATACCATCACGCCGGGTGATACGCCAGTATGGTGATGACGAAAACACGCTTCCAATGTGCGTTAACAGTGATGTCGCCAAACACGGATGCGACCATCGTGATGCTGTAAACAGAACCTGAATTCATCCGAAAAAATGACGTTTTGCCATTCGTGCACCCAGGTTCGTCGTTGAGTACACCATCGCAGGTGCTCCTGTCTGTGATGCAGCGTCGAGAGTAACCGCAGCCACGGTCTCCGAGCTGATAGTCCATTCTGGTGCAAACGTCGTCGAACTGTTCGTGCAGATGGTTGTTGTCTTGCAAACGTCCCCATCTGATGACTTAGGGATCGAGAAGTGGCTGCACGATCCGTTACAGCCATGCGGATAAAATGCCTGTCATCACTACTGCTAGTGATACGAGGCCGTTGGGATCCAGCACGGCGTTCCGTATTACCCTCCTGAACCCACCGAATCCATATTATGCTAACAGTCATTCGATCTCGACCAACGCGAGCAGCAATGTCACGATACGATAAACCGCAACAGCGATAGGCTACAATCAGACATTTATCAAAGTTGGAAACGTGATGGTATGCATTTCTCTTCCTTACACGAGGCATCACAACAACGTTTCACCAGGCAACGCCGGTCAACTGCTGTTTGTGTATGAGAAATCGGTTGGAAACTTTCCTCATGTCAGCACGTTGTAGGTGTCGCCACCGGCGCCAACCTTGTGTGAATGCTCTAAAAAGCTAATCATTTGCATATCGCAGCATGTTGTTCCTGTCGGTTAAATTTCGCGTCTGTAGCACGTCATCTTCGTTGTGTAGCAATTTTAATGGCCAGTAGTGTATTTTATTTAATTAACCTCTCTGGGATGACGATAGGAAGGCGATCGGGCATCACGGGCTTTAGTTACTTTTTCCTTGAGTTGAATCAGCTGATGGATCTTACTTCATTTACCATATTTTCCAACATTTATTGGTGTATGGTCTGTGTGAGAGAGAGACACGGGACAGGGAAGTTGTGGGCCGCCATGTCCTCCGGGTGCAGAAGGTCGGGGCCAGGTGACAATAGCTGTCGTCTGGGGCACTCTCTTTCAAAGACGCCCTCGGCTTTACTCGGTCGGAGGGAAAGCAAAGAGGATTGCGTGGGATCTGCCTGTGCGATGCTGTGTCGCTTGGGTCCGAGTGCTCGAGTTCGTACCATTGCGTTCTTAGAATTGCAGCTCGACGGCAGCAGGGTGTCCAACAAGTTCACGCATCACATAGGCCCATTGCTTTGCTATGTCTGTTGCGCTTCCCATGCTTCAGTCTTTCCACATGGATTTTAATTGAGCAAGTTGACAGGGAGACAGCTGGTGACTCTGACGCTTGCTGATGTAACAAGGTGCCTCTGGTTTTTGATGCAAAATCTGAATTTTCGTTTTCGATCAGAGATCCGAAGTTGAACTTGCATACTACAATAAGCAGCAAGTGTGTGTGTGTGTGTGTGTGTGTGTGTGTGTGTGTGTTTTCACGTCCAGGCACAGCCTCACTATACCAGAATGAACTAAATGCGAACTGCGTAGCGCAATCGGGACGTTAACGACGATGGGTTGGTTATAAATTGCTATCAACCTTTATATCGGAGATGTGAGGGAGAGAATCTCCTTGGTTTGAAGCAAATAAGTTTCCTGAAAATATGTTACAGAATTGCAATAGACAGAAACGATTGGTTAATTTCTATCAAATTTATTCTCACATGTACTTATGTGAGGTGTTGCACCATAAACCCCTTAGTAAGAGTCAGTCTATTTATTCGGACTTGCTACTTCAAAGCTAATTGCTGGTACATATAAGAAACAAGAACAAAGCAATCACTTGTTCTTGATTAGCACTGAAATCTCTCTAAGTAATTGAGACAATGACTGACAGCCTCTGTTCAACACTATTCCAATGAAACTCTAAAAATCCTACTTGACCTGCAGATCCTGAGTGTCCACAGAGTCTATCACCGTCTTCTCGAAGCTGAAGTCTTTATCAGCTGTATCGGCTGCTACGGGCCTACTCGGCCCCTCTGGCGTCTCGCTGCGGAATCTCTGCCGACACTGGCTCTGAATCTGCATCTGAATCTCTGCTTCAAGCTATTCCGCTGCCTGGCCTTTTATTTCGTTTCTCATGTACTTGGGTGCACACGAGTTAATTTGTTTCACACGACCCTTTCATTTTTAAGTGATCAGGTTGCACAAGAATGCCTATGATTCCCCACGACACTCTCGTTTCTAATTGATTGGCTTGCACAAGAATGCCTTCGGTTCCACACAACTTAATTTGGTTCCACACGACACTTTTCCGCACGTGACTGACTCTCTCTCTCTCTCTCTCTCTCTCTCTCTCTCTCTCTCTCTCTCTCTCTCGCTGTATTATCGCCCTGGTGTTTGCGTCTTCCATTGCGCAAGTTTGATTCATGCTGCTTCCTTTGGCTGGAAGTCAAACACTAAGTTATTTGATCAACAAGTCATACTTGGTAGCCTCCGCCGCTTATCTTGTCCCTTCGTCCTGGTGGACTATTTCTTAATGTCGGCTGGCTGTTTGCCTATGGAACCTGGACTCTTATTATTGTCACAAAAGCAAGACGTTACTTATTAAGGTGAATAAACTTATTTCAGTGGCTAAAATTGTCTTCTCAGGATATCGACCTTCCATCTGTGTCTTGTTCCACCATTATCATTGGACATGTTTCACCTCTGTCTTGTTGCACCACCACCGTCTTTGGTTGAGTTGTTATGCATACAACATTACTGAAGTTCTCCTAGTGCACTACAAAAATGTGTAATTTAAGTGCTACATTGCAGTTAAAATTATATCAAAAATACCTTGCAAAACTACACTGTACTAGCAGTATGTTTTGAAAGGTGACAGACGACTATGAATTACCGCCATGACAGCACTCACTTTAACTAGTAAACCTTCCACTTGACTACCTGCCCCATGCGTCTGCTAAATTGGTTTAAATGCATTTGTTGCGGTAGCCTGCATTAGAGATTATCACATATACCTGAATCTAAATGAACTTTTGCTGAAATAGTGCTAATTAAATAATGATCCTGTCAGTATTTTAGTCGATTGTTGCTGAGCGTTTAATATAGCAACATTGGATTGGTCTTTTATAACAGTTACGGAAAAAGTTACTTTATTAAAAAATTGGAAAACTACATGTTATGCCCGATGACAAAATTAAAACGTGATCTGAGTTCAGCACAAATATGCAGAAAACAGTTATCACTTTTGTATCCCGCCTGGTAGGCGGCGTGTGGGTCTGCTCCTGTAAACCGAAGGGTAGGCCGAATGTAGGAAGCTAGGAGGAGCAGGTGAGGTAGAACTCTCGTACTGCACTGTGAATTTAAATCACTTTTACTTTGGCAAGAAGATGAATTAAAATAGGCTTACGTAACTTTGGCTGAGATGAGCACATAGGTGCGAAGCTGTACATCAAGTTACAAAGGCAAAATCTATAGTGGCTCACCCACTATGAAATAGAAACAAAGTTGCTTGGTCGTCCACTCGGAATTAAATGGGCTGAATCCGGAGCGGCGCTCGTAGAGCTGTCGTACGTGTCGGTGTCGTAGTGCCAACCTAGCAGAGCGCATCTATGTTGCGGCATCGTAGTTATCGATACCACAATCACTCCCCTGTGTGGTGGCTGATCGGCAAAGACTAAGGTTTGTCTGACTGAACTATTTACTCTAACTCAAAACATGGATAACGCAGTCTGAAATTATCTATCATTCAGTATACTATGATAGATTTGTTCTACACAGAAGTTATACCACGATGGTGGAGTTAAGAACAAGTGGTAAGACTGTGATTATGTCTGCCCAAACAAGCTGGAGCAACAATACAGTACCCCTTCTTCGATGTGTAGCACTGTCTCAGGTGACGGTAGTACACTCCTGGAAATTGAAATAAGAACACCGTGAATTCATCGTCCCAGGAAGGGGAAACTTTATTGACACATTCCTGGGGTCAGATACATCACATGATCACACTGACAGAACCACAGGCACATAGACACAGGCAACAGAGCATGCACAATGTCGGCACTAGTGCAGTGTATATCCACCTTTCGCAGCAATGCAGGCTGCTATTCTCCCATGGAGACGATCGTAGAGATGCTGGATGTAGTCCTGTGGAACGGCTTGCCATGCCATTTCCACCTGGCGCCTCAGTTGGACCAGCGTTCGTGCTGGACGTGCAGACCGCGTGAGACGACGCTTCATCCAGTCCCAAACATGCTCAATGGGGGACAGATCCGGAGATCTTGCTGGCCAGGGTAGTTGACTTACACCTTCTAGAGCACGTTGGGTGGCACAGGATACATGCGGACGTGCATTGTCCTGTTGGAACAGCAAGTTCCCTTGCCGGTCTAGGAATGGTAGAACGATGGGTTCGATGACGGTTTAGATGTACCGTGCACTATTCAGTGTCCCCTCGACGATCACCAGTGGTGTACGGCCAGTGTAGGAGATCGCTCCCCACACCATGATGCCGGGTGTTGGCTCTGTGTGCCTCGGTCGTATGCAGTCCTGATTGTGGCGCTCACCTGCACGGCGCCAAACACGCATACGACCATCATTGGCACCAAGGCAGAAGCGACTCTCATCGCTGAAAACGACACGTCTCCATTCGTCCCTCCATTCACGCCTGTCGCGACATCACTGGAGGCGGGCTGCACGATGTTGGGGCGTGAGCGGAAGACGGCCTAACGGTGTGCGGGACCGTAGCCCAGCTTCGTGGAGACGGTTGCGAATGGTCCTCGCCGATACCCCAGGAGCAACAGTGTCCCTAATTTGCTGGGAAGTGGCGGTGCGTTCCCCTACGGCACTGCGTAGGATCCTACGGTCTTGGCGTGCATCCGTGCGTCGCTGCGGTCCGGTCCCAGGTCGATGGGCACGTGCACCTTCCGCCGACCACTGGCGACAACATCGATGTACTGTGGAGACGTCACGCCCCACGTGTTGAGCAATTCGGCGGTACGTCCACCCGGCCTCCCGCATGCCCACTATACGCCCTCGCTCAAAGTCCGTCAACTGCACATACCGTTCACGTCCACGCTGTCGCGGCATGCTACCAGCGTTAAAGACTGCGATGGAGCTCCGTATGCCACGGCAAACTGGCTGACACTGACGGCGGCGGTGCACAAATGCTGCGCAGCTAGCGCCATTCGACGGCCAACACCGCGGTTCCTGGTATGTCCGCTGTGCCGTGCGTGTGATCATTGCTTGTACAGCCCTCTCGCAGTGTCCGGAGCAAGTATGGTGGGTCTGACACACCGGTGTCAATGTGTTCTTTTTTCCATTTCCAGGAGTGTAGTTCAAGCACCTGCAGAGCAGCGATATGCGGCCCCTGTAATTTCCTATCGCGGGCAACAAATATGCAAAATCGTGTCTCGCGATCTGTTAGAATCTTGGCAGATTCCACCGTGTGACACTCCCATTTGCTGGTCATATCATGGAACAATTTGAATCACTTATAAGGCAGTAGATGCAAAAAGATCAAACTTCAGAGTATCAGACCTGTCAGGAATAAAATTACCCTTGGCACAGCAAGTTTTCCGAGATGACGGAGGTCTAAACTGTCAGTACAGGTTAGTCCTCACCACATGCTCCCCAGTCAAGACCGTGCCAATGCAAGGCCATGCTCAGCAGAAGTGTCCCAAGTGCAATCCACTTATAACAAAAGTCAAGACCAGAATCCTCTCCAGACTGGAGTCTGAATCAGAACGTCCAGCCCAGGCAAGAGTATGAATCAGAAGACCATGTTTCTCCTGTCCTCACTCTCCATCAAATTTCGGTAAACTTCACAAAAGCACTTCCACAAAACGGTTTCGTACCAATCACCAGACTCCACGAGCGCCATGTCTCCCCTTTAGATCACTTGCGCTACTCATCAGCCAGTCCTAAGCAGTGATAACGATATCCTTCTTTTTTCTGACTCGCAAATTCAACACAGAGAGAGGAGGATACGTTGTGCTCCTGACTTTTCCTTTTTCCCCATGGAGATTAGCCGGCCGGAGTGGACCAGCTGTTCTAGACGCTACAGTCTGGAACCGCGCGACCGCTACGGTCGCAGGTTCGAATCCTGCCTCGGGCATAGATGTTTGTGATGTCCTTAGGTTAGTTAGGTTTAAGTAGTTCAAAGTTCTAGGGGACTGACGACCTGTTCTAGGTTCTAGGCGCTACAGTCTAAAACCGCGCGATCACTAGAGTCGCAGGTTCGAATCCTGCCTTGGGCATAGATGTTTGTGATGTCCTTAGGTTAGTTAGGTTTACGTAGTTCTAAATCTAGAGTACTGTCGATCTCAGATGTTACGTCCCATAGAGATCAGAGCCTTTTGAACCATGGAGATTATTATCTGCACAGCCCAAGACCTGAACGTTATTTTGAAAGCCTGAGGGTTTCCAAAAACTCTGCAGGCTGAGGGATAACACCACCTGATGGCTTCCTCGATAGCGTCTGGGACGCGGTAACATGGAGACTCGCGAATTTTTATAGCCAACATCCCTGTTCATGAAGAGCGTTTATGACACTGTTATAATGCGTTGGCCAGGCGACGCATACTTCTGTCGTATCCCCTGCCCCTGCTCTGACAAGAGGCGCCTAACAGATTTATCCAGGTAGACCGTTTCTTCACATCTTTGACCGAAAACATTGTCTGTACACCAGTGCGAGAAAATCTTGGGCCCAGCATTCTGTCCTCAGTAAGTGCTAGGAGATGTTCCTTTCCCTAATAGCTGCATGTGGCTTTCAAGCACCAAACGTCCACTGCGAGATTTACTGTTAAATAACCAAATTGCCCGCTTTTCTCATCTCCAGAAAAAAAACTATTCGAAGGAGAGCCACCATACAGATCTTGCATCCATTATCGATGTACACCCTTCCAACAGTGTCTGCACAAGCTGATAAATTCATATAGTCTCACAAGAAAGATTTCTTGGGTGTAAAATCAACATTAAGTTGTACCTTTGAATATAGAGAATAGTGAGAGAGTGATTCATCCTGTCTCAGCTCTCTTCCTGTGTGTGTGTGTGTGTGTGTGTGTGTGTGTGTGTGTGTGTGTGTCTGTCTGTCTGTCTGTGTGTGTGTGTGTGTGTGTGTGTGTGTGTGTTTGTGTGTGTGTGTGTGTGTGTGTGTGTGCGTGTGTGCGTGCGTGTGCGTGTTTCACTGACACATTAGAGGTGTGTAAATAGTACAAGATGCACCTTTATGTAGTTTTTTTGATAAATACTTCTGAAGTTGCTGCATAAGTTCAGTTTGTTTGTGACTGACTGTTTCATTTTACTATTACAGTGTTAAGCACTTGAGAGGGGAGGGGTCAGAGGAAGGGAAGTGAGGGTGCGAGGAGAGGGAGCATTGCTTGTCATATGATGATGAATGCCCCTGATAAGAGGATGTCGGTTGCTGCCTTCTTAGATTCTGACATCATTGCCCCTGTGTGTAGGCAACCCACTCCGCATGTAGGTAACGCACACAAGCATTTACATTTGAAGTCAGTGGTATCAACAGATTCAGTAATGCATTTAACTGCAGAATTGATCAGAAAATACATAGCTATACTAGTCATATAACTATCATGTGTGGTGAAGCAATTTCGGAACAGTGGACTCGTTATTATATTACAACCTCTGTCATCTTCTGCACTACAACAAATCAGTAAGAAAAGTCCTGTACAGTGCTCACAGGAACATGACGTGTCTGGCGCATTCAGCTCAGCTGACGTACTGACAAGTTGTTTGCCATTTCTTCATTTCCAGAAATACCACTATACTTAGGGATGTTGAATTTCTGCTATTATTCGTGTTGTCTATTACATTTCTGCAATATGAAAGGGCCACTGCATTATATCCATGTTAAAAGAGGTCTTTGAAGCCAAAGAAATCCTCTATTGCTTTATTAAGATATTTTCCTATTTCTTTCTTAGAACAGCTAGTGTGAGCTCAGCCAGTAGGTCAAGCCAACTTTCTTCCATTTTAGTCAGCAATTTTTCTAGTCCCCCCACCCTACCATTTCCCATTCATACTTCACAAAAAAAAAAATACTGCTGGTATGACGATTCAAATGTTGCCAGCTCTGCAGCTATTTAATCCTTATTAAGGTATCATACTGTGCATATCCTTTCGCCAAAGCGGTAGACATAGAGCACGAATAAGGAATGTGTCGATAGAAGAAAGTATTTCTTCAGGTATAACCATTTGCAGGGACTGTGACTTTGCATAACACACGGGAATGCAGCGAGATTGCACTGTACAGAGACCAGCAATGTGCTGCAACACTGCAGAGCCAAGATTGCACGCAGCACTCAAGTTAACAAGGACGGTGCATTCAAACAAGATAGCCTCCACTCTGGATGGCAAGTACGCCCCTCACCCGAGCCCACTGAGCTCAGATTCCCGCTTCCAGCTTTATGTAGCTTGTCGGTTCCAAAGAAATACGCCGTATTCCCTTCCAAGCGTCCCCCTTCTCCCCCCCCCCCTTTCACCACTTGACCAACCACAGCGCTTTCCGCCTCGAGAGGCGGGTCGAGTCGCCCGCGGTGGTCGTATTTTTTCTCTCGCCTTGCAGACTGCAGTAGTGGCGGCGGCACTCGCAAACAATCGACTGACGTCATCGTCGCGCCAGACTGTTAATTGTCGCGCCCTCCGGCAGGGCGCTCTGGCGTCAGCGGTAGTCCGCTGCTTCCAGTGTTGCCCCCTATTAATCAACGTAGTCTCCTTGCAGAAAAGCGAGACAGAAGTCGACAGACTCTCAAAACATCATTTAGGGACAGTGAGCAACATTACTGTGTCACATTGGCCCACCATTTTTCCTTGTGACTGTGTAATCGTGTAGAGGATCGTGAGATGCTCAATTACATTTAGTTTAACACTCATAAGCTGAGAAGCATTAATGTTAGTTGTTCTTTGTTTGAATCAATGCTACTGTTCGTGAGTTAATTGTAAACTATAAGACAGGCTGTTCCTAACTCTGTTATTTAGGTGTTTCTCGTAGCCTGATCTCTTATGTTTTTTTACTTCTGCATAACAGTGCCCTCACAATTTGGATCTCTTTCGACTACTTAAAGGTTCTAAATAATTATTCTTTAATGTATTATTCCAGTTTTAAAATTTTGTTTGTAAACAAGAGAATTACTGCCAATTTTAAGGTAGTATTTTATTTATCGTGTAAAAAAGAAAATATTGTATGAAAAGTCTAGTCTACAAGCTACAAAGTGTACTCTGAATAAGAAAGGAATACGCTTGATATTCTGCAACATATATAAGCGAACAATAGTGCAAGTTAGTTTGTGAATTCCAGCTGTACTATCAATTAAACGAGTTACAATACAGATTACATAAAATACGAACCATATTTATTAATTTATTATAATAATTAATCCGTTATTTTTCATTTCAGACATCTAAATGCACATCAAATTTTTCGGCTGTCACGTCTTCGTATGAAACAACTGTATAACGATTGGAATTCACGATATCCAGTGATTTATGACTCTATACAACAAGTTCGTTTATTTGGATAACATTGTATGGGGCCTGAAGATGGCAAAATGAAATTCCGAAACTGGTTGCGTTCAGAATAAAATAAAATCTCTTAATATACACGGCTGTTGGTGAAGTTTATTGACATTGAAAATTTACGGCGTGTCGTCCTAGTTTATCTATTAACAATGGAACAAGGTTTCTAATCAGGATACCAATGCGAAATTCCGTTGGAATATTGACAGTTATGGGACACTTGGAACGTGAACACCAGCCAAATCAATTGGGGAAGCGTGGATCGCTATTTCATAGAAAGGACCCAATCAGACAGGTACCCTAACCTTAAGGAAGGAAATATTGTTTGCGTATGTGGGGGAGGGCATAAGGTTTTGTATAACGTGATAATTACATATGCCAGATCATAGAGGAGCTCGATTTAACGTTTCTTCTGCATCGTCGTGTATATTAAGGACGCTAACTTAATTTCACTACTATTCACATTATTACAATTCGTGTAAACCGGCCACTTGATACTTAGGTACGATCGTTATTGATCTCTTGGTACAAATATTCGATGTGCAGCAGTAGTAGTGATTTATTTATTTGTGATTTGGTTCCAGTTACTACCATTTCTCTCTTCTTAACCTGCATAGTGTACGGTGATCCATATTCGCATATGAGATATTCCTTAAAATGTGTCTTTCATATGTTGGTAGTTGAATTCCTTTTCCATCGTCCTCTGGAATCCTCCTTCATACCTTCTTTTCGCATCCGTTGTCACCCATCTACACTACTGAAGCAGGCGATTATACCGGAATTTTGTGCCAGTTGTGACAACGAAAATTTGATTTTCACTATTTCGCATAATTATTGACTAAATTAAAAAAAAAAACTAAATGATGTCGTAACCCACTCTTTGAGAGGTATAATCTTACGTTAAGAATTTAGCACAATAAGACAAGTATTGCAGTTAGAAACTGTGCGTTTATCCTGAGGGCGTGTATCTGATGGTATTTGAGAATGAGATCACCATTCGACTTCCAACAATCTTTACGCACAATTTCAAGCATGTAAGAAACTTCTTCTGACTGACGCCCTCCACAACGTGATGAATGGAAAAAATTTAACAGCTTGCTACATTTTCCATGCTCATTGCAGCCTGAGCGTCAGACATAATGTTTTAATGTATTGCTTCTTTACTAGAGACCTTATTTGGAACACAGTTGGCAGACAGTACCCACATACAGGGTGGTTACAATGAAACTTTCCTTATTTAACACCTTGGAACGGCCTTGCCGCAGTGGATACACCGGTTCCCGTCAGATCACCGAAGTAAAGCGCTGTCAGGTATGGCCGGCAGCTGGATGAGTGACCATCCGAGCCGCCATGCGCTGTTGCCGATTTTGAGGGTGCACTCAGCCTCGTGATGAGGAGCTACTCGACTGAACAGTAGAGGCTCCAGTCACAGACATCGTAACGACCGGGAAAGCAGTGTGCTGACCACACGCCCGTCCTCTCCGCATCCTCAGCTGAGGATGACACGGTGCTCGGATGGTCCCGATGAACCACTTGTACCTTTAAGAAGGGAGTGCTATTTAACATCTTGAAACACAGAAAATAATTACTGTACTAGTACCAAACTTCATAGCATGACTTCCATGTGTCACAGCGTCACTAGCTAGTTCCAACTGCCAGCCGGGGTGGTCGAGCGGTTCTAGGAGCTACAGTCTGGAACCGCGCGTTCGCTACGGTCGCAGGTTCGAATCCTGCCTCGGACATGGATGTGTGTGATATCCTTAAGTTAGTTAGGTTTAAGTAGTTCTAAGTACTAGGGGACTGATGACCTCAGAAGTTAAGTCCCATAGTGCTCAGAGCCATTTGATGTACAGTAGCAGCATATTAAAAGTGTTTCAACTGAATTGATTCTGCATTTTTTCTCTTCCTCATGTCACTGAAATTAATGCTATCAAGTTTGGTGCTCGTATGGTAATTAATTTCCATCTTATATAGAGTTAAATAGGGAAAGTTTAATTATAACCACCCGGTATACCACTGACTGCACATGCTAACTTGTAGTACGTGATAAGTAGTTCAGGAGATATGGCATCATAAACACTGAGATGCTTGAAAAACTTGCTTTTGCTTAAAATTAAGTGGAAATCACCCACACTATGTTCATCCAGTGTTTCGTAATGAGACCATTTAACGACTTCCAACAAACTTTAAGCATACTATCAAACCACTTTCTAAATTTTTATCTATTACATTATTAACGTCAAATTTTTACACATTCCCCCTTTTGTAATGCAATTAGGAGTTTGAAGCTGTGTTGTACACTGGTGATCGATTCTTCAAACATATGGTGGTTTACTCTTTCGTTCTGAATGGCCATACCACAGCAAACTCTTGATTTTGGTGATGTTCACGACATTTCCTTCTGTTTAGATTTTTATTTTTCCTAAAATCTTCTCTTCTATTGTGATATAACTCTGAGATTCAAGCGCTTCACTCCCGTAATAATTCCCGTCCGTGAGTAGCAGTTGATCTTTTCCTCTATTCTATCTCAAATTTGTCACTCATGTAAACATATTATTTTTGTACACAATCAATTTGATGTGTGATATTATTACTCTGAAGCACTGATTTAAGTTGTCGAATATAAAGTTTCCTTCATCCAACATTCGTTTTAATATCTTCTACACTTTCAGTTGCCAAGTGTAGTTTAGTCCTGGATATTTCAAAGGAGAACGTTCAACAATCAAATACCCAGCATCTAAATTATGCTGTTCGTCACTAACCATCATCATATCCCTCAGAGTTCTTTGCATATACTTTTAAACTCCACTGCAACATATACTTAGATTCGTCACTCTCATTTGTAGCTATCATCATGCCACTGGAGAATAGAATATAGTTTGATTTTCCACTAACATTCCCATTTGCATAAAATTACTTCTTCCTGTTTTTAATACTTCTTCCAGAGTATACAGGAGCAAGTGAACAATCTCGTCGAAGAACTTTGTTAATTTGGAAATTATGTGATTGCACATAATCTACTTTTACTGAGCTGCACACCCACAACATGAATCACTCATTGCTTAGTGCAAGGTATTAAGTCACAGTCATTCCGCATGCTTATCTACTGGCATTGTGTCATGTGCTTATTCTGGTTCAATGAACGGTAATCTGACAGTTCGTTGTCCCTTTTTCTGTTAGTTCTTTAAGAGGTTCTAGATGTCATGGTCTGTATTTTCTGAATTAGAACTGCACAAAAACGTTAACACAGATTGGAATGAAACTTTACCCACATTATTAGTGTATTTTGACCTGAATGCAAAAAAATAAAAGCTTTGGAATACATAGGGGAATGAACATTAATTTTTAACTTACGCACTGAAGTACGTGTAATTTTTATTTTAGGTACACTCCACTTCATTCATTCAACATAAATGGTCAAAACAAATTTCATGCTTTTAACTACTAATTTGTTGAAACAGTAAATTAGGAATATTCAACAATTTGTTGTTTTGTGTATTTTTAAAAAAGGTTTTTTGAAGTAATTTTTTCTCCTAGCAGTTTAAGACATATGACATGCTTCAGCTTAAAATATTTATTACATCGTCAATAAACGCGCTTCGTTCTGCAGCCTAGCATTATATTATTTATGCAGCCTTTTGTTTCTGTAGCTTTAATAGTAGATGAGATAATGATACCAAAGTTCGCACATTCCAGCTCCATGATTCTGTTGAGTCTGAGAGTCCTCTTCGTATTCTTTAGTTTTCTTTCTGTCGTAGTGTTCTTCAAGGATACAACATAAATAAGTTGCTACGGAAAAATCTGCGCCAAAATTAAATAACGAGGCATTTTAGACAAGGTTTTTTGTTTGACAGTAGTGTCTCAGCCAGACATTAAAAAAACGCGCCGCATCTGCTTTATAAGTGCATTTAAACACGAAAGTGAAGAGGTAACTTACACAAAACATATATTTTTAATATCACGAAAAACCACAGAAATTTATTAAATAAAAATACAGTTTTCATTTTTGACCCCTCATAATGTCCAGGTCGTCTTAAATATTCTCTGCGTTATCGAATCCGTTTTGGTCGTATAATTTTTTGAATGAATTAATAGTTTTATAGGTGGTATTTTCCGAGATGCTATGACACTGTTATTTTCATTTGAAATTAGACGATGTTACATTCCATACATTTAACGGAATGAAACTGTTCAACATGGTTTATCTCAACAATTTGCAAGTGTGGAGTTTCCGTTCAAATACTTCATACTGTTTTTTTTTTTTAATTTTGTTTTTTTTAATGTCACTAAATTCTTACGCTGTATTTAAAGGAGGGCTTTGCATAATTTACTACCGATTTCGGCACTACACTACACCATATTTATGTTCCTAAACAGAGTAGATACATATTTGTCTTATATTTGTAGACAAATGTGGTAAGTCAAACTGTCTATGTATAGCTAACTAATAGTAATACAATGCACAAGCCGCTATCTCTTAGCAATACATTTATTTCACAAGGCCAACAGATTTAAATGCAATAAATATAAGGCGTAATAGTATCTAATTCATAGCTTTCGTCTTTTGTTTAATTTTTAACACACTGGTCATCACATGGTGCATTTGGAATCTTGAACTGTTCTACTGTATCTGAATTAATGCATCAACAGTTTTCATAGTAGTTACAAATTATTTGAATTACTACATTCTTGTACATATATGACGAAAGTCCCTTTACTGTATTTATTGACCAGACGATGGAGCTTTGTTGAGCTGAAATGAATAACATATTAAGGAAACGTGTCCAAGCGTATATCGTTGAATGCACGAAGATGAGTTGTTAGTGGAGTGGCCAGCTTGGTGCTTCACCGCCTGGTGGCTTTAAGACGACCAAACCTGATGAGGCGACGTGTACCATGGTGAGAGCTACCTGTCATTAAGGTACATATTCTGCTTGCCAGCATGACGACCCTCACTTTTCACCATTGGCGAGACCGCATTCAGTGATCCGATAAGCGTTTCTAATGTATCATGCGGCTCCATTCAGGTGCCAATTTCGAATAATCGATGTACAATAAATCTGCAGTAGGGGAACAGACATTTTCTTCCACTGCTGCTACTCTCTTATAACCCGCCATCTGTATGTACGCGAGGGATAGTATATCCCGCTGAGCTTCGTCTCCCAGCCGTCACACGTGGCAGTCCGCTTTGTTTGTCGTACCTCTGTGTTGGGGTTGATCAGGTGTGCCCTAGATTTCTATGGTTCATTTTTTCAACCTTACGAACACTTCATAAATTTAGGAATTACGAGATGAGCTAAACATAGGAAGCCTAAACTTACACAGTGTTTTTTGACTTAATTAGCGTAAAAAAAGATAAGTTAGATAAGTACTCAACTTTAAATTTGAGTGTTGGATTCTACTTTGTATTATAATTTTTATGTGTTCTTCGGGAAACAGTATTCCGGCGCAATGCAAGGTATTGGTATGCTATTAGCACATTTACATCTAATCCACGTGAATACTCTGCAGTTCTCCAACGGTGCGTAGGAAAACGAACACTTAAATGTTTCCTTGCGAGCTCTGCTTTCTTTTACTTTATTAAAACGATCATTTTTCCCTATGCAATTGATGTCAACAATATATTTTGGCATTCGTGGGTGAACATTGGAGAGAGAAATTTCGTGTATAGATCTCACTGCCAGATTTGTGTGATTTATCATGTAACCGAAAATTAAGGAATCCTTTTTGTAGTCATGTACATGAGCTCACACTTTTCATTATTTACGGTCGATTGCCACCTTTCGCACAATAATGATATCTTGTCTGATTCATTTTGCAGCTGGTTTTGATCCCCTTATGACTTCACTAGACGGTAAATAACAGCATTATGAGGCATCAAGGTATCACCAACTTAGTACTGGAGGGAAGCGAGTGGGGTAAAAACCGTAGAGGGAGACCAAAAGATGAATACAGTAAGCAGCTTCAGAAGGATAAAGGTTGCAGTAGTTAGTTACTCGGAGATGAAGAGGTTTGCACAGGACAGAGTAGCAGAGTAGCAGTCTTTGGACTGAAGACCACAACAACAACAGTATGTATCATAAAAGAGGTTTAAATAATAAATGTGTTTTGCGTTGTTCACCTATTATATGCAATTTTCTGTATTTTAGATCTGAATACGGTTCATCAGTGAGATGAAACTAAGTTATCGGTAAAGGAATCTCCAGAGAGTTTTGCTTTGTTAAGTACCAGTATTTCCACAATGCTCTTATGTTAGTTGTATGAGATAAATATGAGTGATCTCATTGAATGAACAGACAGTGGAGCAAACGAAGGGTATAAGAGTCTCCACACTTATGTGCAAGTGGTCATGTTAACAGTTGCACACATCCGCATTATCAACATAGGACTACACAGCCAACCAGTTTCACATAACTGGTATGCTGGCTGTGATGACGATGATTTTGTTGGTTTGTGGGGCGCTCAACATTGTAGTCATCAACGACCGTACAAGTTATAATCTATCCGTTTCCAATCTCGGTACTTCCCTAATGATGATGAGATCACGAGGACAACACAAACGCCCAGTCCCCGGGCAGACAAAAATCCCCAACCTGACCGGGAATCAAACGCGGGACCCCGAGATCCAAAGGCAGCAACGATAGCCACTAGACCACGAGCTGTGCACTAGGCTGGCTGTGTAGCCCTATGTTGTACGGTGGTGAGTAACAACCACGTTTAAAACTGTAACATCCGCATTACTTCATTGAGACTGCACTGCACTGAATTGAGCTTGCCACATTTATGGCGGAGCTTTAATGGAGCCACAGCAACGCTTGGCGCCTTCAGCAGCAATGTGTGTGACATTTCGTGGACTGAGCGTCGGAGTGACGGCACTTGACGGCGAGCCGGGAGTCTCTGGAAATGTCAGCAGTCGGCGGGGGCTTCCTGCCGCCAGTTATCCGGGAGCCTTCCATTAATCCAATCGGTACCCCCACCGCTTTCTCAATTTCAGTCTGTCCTGTAGCACTGCGTCCTGACCTTTCACTGAGAGCCGTTTGCAGAACTACTGGAGACAAGCCGCAGGGGGTCATCCCATGTGGCGTATATATTCTTGTTAAGACAGTTCCACCTTACATATTTGAAATGAGTTGCATATGTTCAGAACAGTACGTTGAAAGCTATTATCTTATATCCATACAAATTATAAAAATGGACGTACGAGCGTATGTATAAAAGTGTGTATGGTTCGCATCTCCTCTTCAACCAACGGACCGATGTTAACCAAACTTGATACAAGTATCATGTTCTGTCTACACAGAATCACTGTGGGAGTGAGGACAACATACACTACTGGTCATTAAAATAGCTACACCACGAAGATGACGTGTTACAGACGCGAAATTTAACCGACAGCAAGAAGATGCTGTGATATGCAAACTATTAGCTTTTCAGAACATTCACACAAGGTTGGCGCCGGTGGCGACACCTACAACGTGCTGACATGAGGAAAGTTTCCAACCGATTTCTTATACACAAGCAGCGTTGCCTGCTGAAATGTTGTTGTGATGCCTCGTGTAAGGAGGAGAAATGGGTACCATCACGTTTCCGACTTTGATAAAGGTCGCATTGTAGCCTATCGCGACTGCGGTTTATCGTATCGCGACATTGCTGGTCGCGTTAGTCGAGATCCAATGACTGTTAGAAGAATGTGGAATCGGTGGGTTCAGGAGGGTAATACGGAACACCGTGCTGGATCCCAACGGCCTCGTATCACTAGCAGTCGAGTTGACAGGCATCTTATCAGCATGACTGTAACGGATCGTGCAGCCACGTCTCGATCCCTGAGTCAAGAGACGGGGACGTTTGCAAGACAACAACCATCTGCACGAACAGTTCGGCGACGTTTGCAGCAGCATGAACTATCAGCCCGGAGACCATGGCTAAGGTTACCCTTGACGCTGCATCACAGACAGGAGCGCCTGCGATGGTTACTCAACGACGAACCTGGGTGCACGAATGCCAAAACGTCATTTTTTTGGATGAATTCAGGTTTTGTTTACTGCATCACGATGGTCCTATACGTGTTTGGCGACATCGCAGTGAACGCACATTGGAAGCGTGTATTCGTCATCGCCGTACTGGCGTATCACCCGGCGTGATGGTATGGGGTGCCATTGGTTACACGTCTCGGTCACCTCTTTTTCGCATTGACGGCACTCTGAACACTGGACGTTACATTTCAGATGTGTTACGACCCGTGGCTCTACCCTTCATTCGATCCCTGCGAAACCCTACATTTCAGCAGGATAATGCACGATCGCATGTTGCAGGTCCTGTACACGCCTTTCTGGATACAGAAAATGTTCGACTGCTGCCCTGGCCAGCACATTCTCCAGATCTCTCACCAACTGAAAACGTCTGGTCAATGGTGGCCGAGCAACTGGCTCGTCACAATAGACCAGTCACTACTCTTAATGAACTGTGGTATCGTGTTTAAGCTGCATAGGCAGCTGTACCTGTACATGCCATCGAAGCTCTGTTTGACTCAATGCCCAGGCGTATCAAGTCCGTTATTACGGCCAGAGGTGGTTGTTCTGGGTACTGATTTCTCAGGATCTATGCACCCAAATTGCGTGAAAATGTATTCACATGTCTAGTATAATATATTTGTCCAATGAATACCCGTTTATCATTTTCATTTATTCTTGGTGTAGCAATTTTAATGGCCAGTAGTATATGTATCATATGAGTCACTGTGTACGTGAAAAATCAATGTAGACCACGGCACTAGAATATTTCAGTTATTTAGCACTTGGAGACCTGCAACATACTTTACAATAATTTCAAACCCTTAAGGAATTTTTCTCGCCGAAGACGCCACAAAATGATGAAAGAAAAAAGTTTGTCGTGCACAGCTTTTTGTTGTCATGCAGGAAAACTGCAGCATCACACATGACATTATGACGTATTGCTTTTTTATTAGTGACTATCTATAACACATTTCGCAGGCTGCAGCCACATACAGCGTTTGATATACCTGCAAAATTATATAATTATACGACAAATTGTTCAGGTGATTCGACGTCATAAAACTGCAGGGAGAAATTTGCTGGAGATGCACAGAGAAATATTTGTACAAATAAGTGTGAAATATGTTACATAGATGTTGTTTGTAACGTGCGTACACGGCATAGCCATAGTTAGGAAGCTCATCCTAAACCTCTGGAACAATTTCAACCAAATTTGGCAGACGTATTCGTCATGACCTAGGAAGATATACTGTGGTGGTAAGAAATATCCTTTGGGGGGGGGGGGGGGGTGATAACGTAAAGAGGTAGAGAGAGAGAGGGGAGCATGAGGAGATCAAACAGAGAGGGAGAAGGAGTAGGGGGACAGAGAGAGGCGAGGATATTGACAGGGAAAGGAAAGAGGGGGAGATGGACAAGGAAAGGGGAGAGAGGGAGATGGGCAGACGAAAGAGAAGAACAGAGAGAGAGAATTTAAATAAATACACCAAAGTTGCATTACTATTGCACAAAATTACAACAGTATACTTTTAAATAGAGGATTACATACATTCACTGCCAATTTTCAGTGGTAACGTTGGAGAATGCATACACCTGAACGTTTTGTTCCGCAAAATAGCTTCTTTACGATGTTGGAGAACCTTAAAATTTGCCAAAAATTCATTCCAAGGACGTAAATCCGGTTTATTTCAATTTTTGCATGGTGGTTGACAGTATGACCGATACCAGTACAATCTACGATAGGGAAAGCTATACGTACATTTAACTGTTTCAAAAGTTTCGCAGCGGCTGGCAAATGTTCTCGACAAGTGAACGCTGGCAACCAGTAAGAGAGTCTACCTCCCTCTTCTGTGAGTGAGCCGACACACGGGACAAGGTTTACTGTGTTACTCACTTACCTGTTCTCTTCTTGTTAGTTTAATGCGTGATTGTACGGTGTGTCCTGCTTTTCGTTGCACGTTACCATAGAGCTTATTATACAGCATCTGGAAAGCTAAGTCTTGCCAATAATATCTGTACGAGTGAAAAATCAGGAATCTCGACGTTGTCGGTAAAAGTGAAAATGTAAACCTGAACACTGAATCCACGTGTGAAAAGTACAATGAACGAATGTTTGCACGATAGCTATCAAACAGTCGTATGACATGTAGGACTTCGGATCTACAAATAGAATTTTGTTAGAAAATGATTGGTTAATCGTGTCAAGCAAGAAACTTGGTTGCAAAATTTTCAAAGAGGTACTAAATTTTGGCATAGAAAGAAATAAGCAAGAAATGAACTTTCCACAACCTGAGCTACGGCATCTGCGTCATCTTCAGGTGGATCAGAAAAGAAGTGATGATTTACTTCCGGAAATTTGAGAACTGTTATAATGGTCGGTAATGGTAATTATAGTTACATACATAATCAGCTATAGTGAAAACTTCAGTGACTGTCGTTGCATTATATCTAGGGTGAGAGTAGCCACAAACTTTTTCTTAGAAACAGAACGCTACAAACACTCACATGCACCGTCCATTTTTTCCATTTTTATAAACAAAATCAGTAAACACATAAATTAATTAAAATTAAAATGATAAACAATAAATAAGGCAAAACATTTAGTATAATCGATCTTTGTTAACAGCAGGGGTGAAAAATCTCCGTCACAATAGTCTAGAGACGGCAGAGGTTGACAGCGTAGGAGCTGCACAAAGCTGGCGCGGCCTGCGAAGTTGGCAACGGCACGCGCGGTCCCCAGGGAAAGCATTCGGCGCGCCATCTGAAATTCAAACAGTGTAGCCGCGGAATACATTTAGTTCAGGACAAGGCAGCGCCTTGTCCTTCTGCGCATGTGCCATATGCTCCATATTGAGAGCAGACCTCTCGGCACACGTGTGGTCACAGGTGCGGAAAGAAGGCGACTGTTTGTTTTACGACGCTTATCAAAGCAAAAGAAGGCCCTTAACACACGTGCGAGTCCGCAGAAACTTTCCAAGAGGAGGGTAAGATTCAAAACTTGTCAGTTTTGGCTCAGCTGATTCAGTGAGTTTCAAAACGCGCAGTACCCCATGAACTAAATTTGACAAAAAGTACAAAAAATTCATTTTATCTCATAACATTAAGAGTCCTCTTAGTACTTCTAAGGCAGATAACCAAAAAAGAGAAGCATATATGCGTAGTGTGCTATTAATGCCGACATAGGTGCCATACTTTTGATACAACAATGTGAAATTCATCCCCAAGTGTTCAAGTCCAGGCTACCCAACAATGTAGAAAATAAAGCTGGCTAATATTATGAAAAATAATTTATTCAGACGCCTTTAATGATAGGTTAAATGAAAATTAAAAATGCGAAATGGGAATAATAGTGAGAATGATTGAACATAATTACTTAAATAAAAACCTTTGCAATATAACACTTTCTCAAACGGACTAAAAAGTGAAAAATAATATCTCCTAGCCGAATACAGATTCCTAACCCCATACTGTCCTCAAAATTTGTGCTTGTGAATTTGTAACAGGTATGAAAATACATTTAGAAATTAAAACGAGAAAACTGGGGCACATGCAGCTAATAACAGTAAGAGGGTGAACTATTCATGCATAAACTGTGTATTTCATACGCTCCACGTTTTCCGTTCTAATTTCTAAAAGTATTTTCATAGCTATTAGAACTCCAGAAGCACAAATTATCAAGACTGTCCATATGGGGTTAGGAATGAGGAGAAGTTATTTTATACCTTTTAGTCCGTTTTAAAAACGCGCTATACAAAAAAGTTTTCGTTTAAATAGTTATTTTCTACATATTAGAATTGAGTGCAAAAATTTTTCAGTCGACTTGAAGCATCTGGAAGGGATTGCAACACAGACATGTGGTAAATGTCAGGATTATTTCAGTTTCTTTTTGCCTGAGGCAACCAATACACTGCTTCCCACTACAGTTACCTCATGAAACGACCTCTAATGTAAAAATTAAGAGAATCGAGCTCGCACGGGAACTTACCAGCATCCGATCTTGCCACGGAACATTCACAAATATAACAGGAAAAGGGGAAAACAGTAGTGGTACGCAAAGTACTCGCAAGCTGGTTAATACTGCATTGTGATCGAGTACTGACAAGGGAACCTCCCCATCGCACCCCCCCCCCCCCCCCAGATTTAGTTATAAGTTGGCACAGTGAATAGGCCTTGAAAAACTGAACACAGATCAATAGAGAAAACAGGAAGAAGTTGTGTGGAACTATGAAAAAAATAAGCAAAATATACAAACTGAGTAGTCCATGCGCAAGATAGGCAACAGCAAGGATAGTCTCAGCTCAGGAGCGCCGTGGTCCCGTGGTTAGCGTTAGCACCTGGGGATCGAGAGGTCCTTGCTTCAAGTTTTCCCTCGAGTGAAAATTTTAATTTCTTTATTTTCGCAAAGTTATGATCTGTCCGTTCGTTCCTTGACGTCTCTGTTCACTGTAATAAGTTTAGTGTCTGTGTTTTGCGACCGCACCGCAAAACCGTGCGATAAGTAGACGAAAGGACGTTCCTCTCCAATGGGAACCGAAAACATTTGATCGAAAGGTCATAGGTCAACCGATTCCTCCACAGGAAAACACGTCTGATATATTCTATACAACACTGGTGACGGCATGTGCTTCACATGACAGGAATATGTTGTCGACCCACCTAACTTGTACACTTGGCGAATGGGTAAAAAGATTCTTCTATCTTGCCCGATTTAGGTTTTCTTGTGGATGTGATAATCACTCCCAAAAAAGTGATGAACACATAAGAGAGTGTCACATAAACTGCAACAAATGAATGCAAGTTTCACACTCGCACAGTTTTCCCTGTGCTCTGTCAAAACATATGTTTTTAACGTTTTCAAATTTTTCCGTGTGTAGACAGTAAAATCCTGCATATGTCCAAGCAAATCTGAACATGTCCTGGAATTTTGGAGAGCGAAGTTTATTATGTGTGAGTGCCTGAACTTTGATAATTGTCTGAAAACAAAAAATTAAACTTTTCACTCGAGGGTAGACTTGAACCAAAGACCTCTCGTTCCGCAGGTGCTCACGCTAACCACGGGACCACGGCGCTCCTGAGCTCACATAATCCTTGATGTTGCCTATCCTGCGCATGGACTACTCAGTTTATATATTTTGCTTATTTTTTTTTTCATAGTTCCACACAACTTCTTCCTATTTTCTCGATTGATCTGTGTTCAGTTTTTCAAGGCCTATCCACTGTGCCAACTTATAACTGAATCTGAGGGGGGTGCGATGGGGAGGTTCCCTTATGAGCTATGTCCAAAGACTCAAATCTCTTACTTAATGGGAAATGATAGTGATAAACAAAGTACTCTCCGCCACACATCAGATAGTAAAAGAAGTTAATAGTGAATCGTAATCCAATTCTGAGGTACGCTGAAAGTTTCAAGCCTCCATCTTACCAGGAAACGCTAGAAATGACCGAGTACACTCCGCCATAAGCCAGATACGAAAGCGAGTTAGTACTGCTCCGTCATCCAGTTTTGAGCTGTGTTGAAATTTTCAAGTCTCAATCTCTTTAAAACGTTAGTTTAAAATCAATGGCAAAACTTCTGCCGAAAAAACTGGTAAGAAAGTGACCTAATAACAACGTATTAAAGTAGTGCTGGATGTCAAGAAAAATGCCACAGTAATAATCTTCGAAGTAAAGAAACAAGAAATAAGCTATTAAATAGACTTATTCCACTTTAATGCTATCTATGCTGAAGACAAACAAAATATGTTTTGGAAGATATGGCCTTTTTAAGTAGAATTTAGCCCAGGGACAGCATATGACAAGATGAACGTAGGATTCTTCCCAAATCCATCCTCAAAGGCCGGTGGAATCTACTTTTAGCAGCCAACGGCTGCAAAAGCTAATCCTTGTCTACTCAACTTGTTGTTGGTTGTTGTTGATTGATTTGAGGAGGGTACCAAACAGGGAGGTCATCGGTCCCATCGGATTCGGGAAGAATGGGAAGGAAAGTGGGCCGTTCCCTTTCAAATGAACCCGGCGTTTGGCTCAAGCGATTTATGGAAATCAAGGAAAACCTCAGTCAGGATGGCCGGACGCGGGTTTGAACCATCGTCCTCCCTAATGTGAGTCCAGTGTGCTAGCCACTGCGTTACCGCGGTCGGTCTCTCCCCAACGTGTAACATTGTTGTGCATCATGCCAACTGGAGGGTAGAATTCTCACCATTGTAACTAAACGTGAGGTAGTATTGTATCCGTAAACTTGGAGAAGGTCCCAGTCATGGAGAAAACCTTTTTCTACTTTTAAATTTAATTTCTTTCTTCTTCCAGCGAAGAAAATCTTATTTCATCTTTCCACTGATGTTTTTGGTATTAAGTGCAGATGTATGCTCGTACTCGTACAATATAGAATGTTTGAGCTGTTCTGAGTGTACTACAATAGCTCTGTCTTGTGAAACTGAATTCAGAATCAGCAAATGATAAACTACTGTTTGATTTCGTTGTACATCATCGGGAGGGGAGCGCTTAAGCGAAATTACCACGTTTGTGAATTGTAAATTATTGATGGAAACTGTGCTCCTTTCTACATCTCGGTAAGGGGTGTGTGAGGAAGTGACAGAAACGACTGAAGACAGTATTTCGGCATAGTTGTGTAAAAGTTCGTATCCATGTTGACCGCGGGTCAGAACTGAAACCACAGCTGCACCAAGGAATCACCGTAATTTCTTATGAATAGAGTAGCAACTAAGAAAACCCATGATATACGTAGTGATCCCCAAATCTGCAGTATTTGTCGTTGCGGTCGGCAATGATAAATTTAAAGTTTAGTGGAGCCGCAGATAATCATTGCTTTCTCGTCCTTCGGACACCCATGTAAGCATGTAGAGTAACGCAGAGTGGCGAAGGGGTGGTTGAGGGGAGCAGACTGTGTTGCATAGAGTGAGGTGTACACCTAGGATGCTGCATATCCAGTCTCCGATGACCTATAGTGCGGGATAGCTTCCCATAAGACTGTGCAACTTCAAGAGAAGCAGTGTCATGAAATGGGCAACGTGTTATTAAACGAAAGGGGTTGTACCACACATCAGATAGATGTATTAATGAAGGAGTCCATCAAACTGCAAAAGGAAACTGACAGTCATTATAACAATTAGGTTTAGTGCCGTAAGACAACAAACAAAAATGGCTTACCCTCTGAACCAAGGATATAACCAGTTAATAAGTGGACTAGGCATTGCAGATACGGACTATATCCATGCCACTAGTGGGTGGATTCATTAAAGTATAAAATGAAACTATATCACAGATATAGCCAGCGAGCGGGAAAAATTTTAGTGATATGAAGAAAGCCCCCTGGTAAAGCAACAACGAACACAGACACTTTTGCCAAAGTGCGTGATGGGTGCAACCAGCTGGCTGCGAATATTAAACACGCGCTATGAAATACTGATGCACGTTAACTAACTTCTACATCTATATCTACATCTAGATGAATACTCTGCAAATCACCAATAAGTGCCTGGCAGATGGTTCATCGAACCACCTTTAAAATATTTCTCCATTATTCCACTCGCGAACAGCGCGCAGAAAAACGGACACGTATATCTTTCCGAGTGAGCTCTGATTTTCCAGATTTTATTATGATGATCATTTCTCCCCATGTAGATCGGCGTCAACAAACTATTTTCGCATTCGGAGGAGAGAGTTGGTGATTGAAATTTCGTGAAAAGCTCTTGCTGAACGCCTTCGTTTTAATGATGTCCACACTAAACGCTGTACAATGTCAGTGACATACGAAGTGTGGTGCTTTTCTTTGAACTTTGTCGATCATCATCATCATCATCATCATCATCATCATTTAAGACTGATTATGCCTTTCAGCGTTCAGTCTGAAGCATAGCCCCCCTTATAAAATTCCTCCATGATCCCCTATTCGGTGCTAACATTGGTGCCTCTTCTGACGTTAAACCTATTACTTCAAAATCATTCTCAACCGAATCCAGGTACCTTCTCCTTGGTCTGCCCCGACTCCTCCTACCCTCTACTGCTGAACCCATGAGTCTCTTGGGTAACCTTGCTTCTCCCATGCGTGTAACATGACCCCACCATCTAAGCCTGTTCGCCCTGACTGCTACATCTATAGAGTTCATTCCCAGTTTTTCTTTGATTTCCTCATTGTGGACACCCTCCTGCCATTGTTCCCATCTACTAGTACCTGCAATCATCCTAGCTACTTTCATATCCGTAACCTCAACCTTATTGATAAGGTAACCTGAATCCACCCAGCTTTCGCTCCCATACAACAAAGTTGGTCGAAAGATTGAACGGTGCACAGATAACTTAGTCTTGGTACTGACTTCCTTCTTGCAGAAGAGAGTAGATCGTAGCTGAGTGCTCACTGCATTAGCCTTGCTACACCTCGCTTCCAGTTCTTTCACTATGTTGCCATCCTTTGAGAATATGCATCCTAAGTACTTGAAACCGTCCACCTGTTCTAACTTTGTTCCTCCTATTTGGCACTTATATTTCTTTCCCACTGACATTACTTTCGTTTTGGAGATGCTAATCTTCATACCATAGTCCTTACATTTCTGATCTAGCTCTGAAATATTACTCTGCAAACTTTCAATCGAATCTGCCATCACAACTAAGTCATCCGCATATGCAAGACTGCTTATTTTGTGTTCACATATCTTAATCTCACCCAGCCAGTCTATTGTTTTCAACATATGATCCATAAATAATATGAACAACAGTGGAGACAGGTTGCAGCCTTGTCTTACCCCTGAAACTACTCTGAACCATGAACTCAGTTTACCGTCAACTCTAACTGCTGCCTGACTATCCATGTAAAGACCTTTAATTGCTTGCAAAAGTTTGCCTCCTATTCCATATTCTCGTAGAACAGACAATAACTTCCTCCTAGGAACCCGGTCATATGCCTTTTCTAGATCTATAAAGCATAGATACAATTCCCTGTTCCACTCATAACACTTCTCCATTATTTGTTGTAAGCTAAAGATCTGGTCCTGACAACCTCTAAGAGGCCTAAACCCACACTGATTTTCATCCAATTGCTCCTCAACTAATACTCGCACTTTCCTTTCAACAATACCTGAGAAGGTTTTACCCACAACGCTGATTAAAGAGATACCTCTGTAGTTGTTACAATCTTTTCTGTTTCCATGTTTAAAGATTGGTGTGATTACTGCTTTTGTCCAGTCTGATGGAACCTGTCCCGACTCCCAGGCCATTTCAATTATCCTGTGTAGCCATTTAAGACCTGACATTCCACTGTACTTGATGAGTTCCGACTTAATTTCATCCACCCCAGCTGCTTTATTGCACTGCAATCTATTGACCATTTTCTCCACTTCCTCAAACGTGATCCTATTTCCATCATCATTCCTATCCCATTCTACCTCGAAATCTGAAACATTACTGATCGTATTTTCACCTACATTGAGCAACTCTTCAAAATATTCCCTCCATCTGCCCAAGACATCCACAGGATTCACCAGCAGTTTTCCTGACCTGTCCAAAATACTTGTCATTTCCTTCTTACCTCCCTTTCGAAGACTGCTAATTACACTCCAGAATGGTTTTCCAGCAGCTTGACCCAATGTCTCCAACCTGTTTCCAAAGTCTTCCCAAGATTTCTTCTTGGATGCTGCAATTATCTGTTTGGCTTTGTTTCTTTCTTCAACATAACTTTCTCTGTCTACCTGAGTTCTAGTATGTAGCCATTTTTTATACGCCTTCTTTTTCCTTTTACAGGCTGCCTTGACTGTGTCATTCCACCAAGCTGTTTGCTCCCTCCTACTTTTACACACTACTGTTCCAAGACATTCTTTAGCCACTTCTAGTACTGTGTCCCTGTACCTTGTCCATTCCTTTTCCAATGACCGTAATTGACTACATTCAACTAACTGGTACCTTTCTGAGATCGCTGTTATGTACTTGTGCCTGATTTCCTTATCCTGAAGTTTCTCCACTCTTATCCACCTACATATGGACCTGACCTCCTGCACTTTCGGCCTCGCAATCCCAATTTCACTGCAGATAAAATAATGATCAGTGTCATCAAAGAATCCCCTAAATACACGTGTGTCCCTAACAGCTTTCCTGAATTCCTGATCTGTTATTATATAGTCAATGACAGATCTGGTTCCCCTGCTTTCCCAAGTATACCTGTGAATGCTCTTATGTTTAAAAAAGGAGTTTGTGATTACTAAGCCCATACTGGCACAGAAATCCAAGAGTTGCTGCCCGTTCCTGTTGGCCTCCATATCCTCTCCAAATTTACCCATAACCTTTTCATACCCTTCTGTTCGATTTCCAATCCTGGCGTTAAAATCACCCATGAGCAGAACACTGTCCTTGTCCTTTACTCTAACAACTACATCACTGAGTGCCTCATAAAAACTATCCATCTTATCTTGATCAGTCCCTTCACAATGCGAATATACTGACACAATCCTAATTTTCTTGCTAGACACTGTCAAATCTATCCACATCAGTCGTTCGTTTACATACCTTATTGCAACTACGCTGGGTTCCATTTCTTTCCTGATGTAAAGCCCTACACCCCATTGTGCTATTCCTGCTTCGACTCCTGACAAGTAGACCTTGTATTCTCCCACTTCTTCTTCTTTCTCACCCCTCACCCGAATGTCACTAACAGCTAAAACGTCCAGCCCCATCTTACTTGCAGCCTCTGCCAGCTCTACCTTCTTCCAAGAGTAGCCCCCATTGATATTAATAGCTCCCCATCTCATTACCATTTGTTTGCCAAGTCGTATCTTAGGAGTTCCTGGTTTGTCAGTTAGAGGTGGGGCTCCGTCACCTCCAAAGGTCCGAGGCATTTTGCTCTGATTGTTGCCAGCATCATATTTAAAGTACCAGGGAAGCAGGTTGCTAGCCTTACTTGCCCCGAGTCCCATTGGGTTTTACCCCTAACGGCTGAGGGACTAACCGGTGGATTTGGTAGTCTTTGCCGTATGAGCACAAAGGTGACCACGACTCAGAATATGTCCGAGATGCCCAGCCTTATTCCAAAGTAACTGGTATCCCGACTGTCGGGACCACTTACTTGGCCACTCATACGTTGCCCGTGGTTCATGAACTAGGACATGACTACAGGAACCCACACCATGAACCATTTCCCCACAACATTTTATACATATCATTTCCAATTTAAGTTCTTCGTAATCGTAATTCCTAGGTATTTAGCAGAATTTACGACCTTTAGATATGATTGATTTACCGTGTGACCGAAGTTTAAACGGATTTCTTTTAGCACTCGCGGGGGTGACCTCACACTATTCGTAACTTAGCGTCAATTTCCAAATTTCTCACCATACAGATATCTTTTCTAAATAGTTTTGCAATTTGTTTTGATATTATGATGGCTTCACTAGACAATGAATGCCATCATCATCTGCAAACAAGACTTCTGCTCACATTGTCTCCTAAAAAGTTTACATAGACAAGGAACAGCACAGGGCATATAACAGTACCTTGGGGAACGCAGGAAATCACTTCTGTTTTACTCAATGACCTCCCGTCAGTCACTACGAATTGTGACCTCTCTGACAGGAAATCACGGATCCAGTCACAAAACAGAGACGATATTCCGTAAGCGCGCAATTTTGCAACAAGCAACTTGCGTGGTGCTCTGTCACAAGCCTTATGGAAATCTAGAAATATGGAATGAAATTGAAATCCCTTGTCAGTAGCACTCAGCACTTCGTGTGAGTAAAGACCTGGTTCTCTTTCCTAAGAATGTTGCTCAAAAACAATATACCTTCCAAAATCCTGTTTTATATCGGCGTTAATGATATGGGCCTGTAATTTAGTGGTCTACTCCTACTACCTTTCTTGTATACTGATGTTACCTGTGTAACTTTCCAGTCTTTGGGTACGGATCTTCCGTCGATCGAGCGGTTGTATATCATTGTTAAGTGTGGAGTTATTGAATCAGCATATTTTGAAAGGAACCTAATTGGTATACAGTTTGGACCGGAAGACTTGGTTTTGTTAAGTAATTTAAGTTGCTTCACTATTCCGAGGAAGTTGTTGCTGTGGTCTTCAGTCAAGAAAGTGGTTTTATACAGCTCTCCATGGTACTCTATCCTGTGCAAGCCTCTTCATCTCCGAATAGCTACTGCATCTTACATCCTTCTGAATCTGCTTAGTGTACTCATCTATTAGTCTCCCTCTACGATTTTTACACTCCACGCTTCCCTCCAGTACTAAATTGGTGATCCCATGACGCCTCAGAACGTGACCTACCAACCGATCCCTTCTTCTAGTCAACTTGTTCCACAAATTCCTCTTCTCCCCAATTCTATTCAGTACCTTCATGAGTTACGTGATCTACTCGTCTAATCTTAAGCATTCTTCTGTAGCACCACACTTCGAAAGCTTCGAATCTCTTCTTGTGTACACTGCTTATCTTCCATGTTTCACTTCCATACATGGTTACACTCCGTACAAATACTTTCAGAAAACACTTCCTTACACTTAAATCTATACTTGATGTTAACAAATTTCTTTTCTTCAGAAACTCTTTGCTTGCCATAGCCAGTATACATTTTATATCCTCTCTACTTCGACCATCATCAGTCACTTTGCTCCCCAAACAGAAAACTCATTCGATACATTAAGTGTCTCATTTTCTAATCTAATTCCCTCAGTTTGACCTGATTTTATCCGCCTACATTCCATTACCCTCGTTTTGCTTTTGTTGATGTTCACCTTATATCCTTCAAGGAGGACAGGTTCTACTAAGTTACTCATGTTGCCTTTAGCCTTGGTGGCTGCATCAATGGTGCATGCTTACCACTTTCAAGTGATGCAGGACGGAAAGAAGGTTAGCATTGATCGTAACATCATCAGTCTCTTTTTTTGCGTTGCAGATCTAGATTTCGGCTGATAGTGTGCAGCTGATAGAAGCACGTTATAAGCAATCATGTAGATTGGACGTAGTTATAACGACACATATTTCAATTTAGTTCGGGCACGTAGAAGCATCTGTTGGACTAAGAATTCTAAAGGTTAGGCGGCCTAGAATTCTGTGTGTGATGCGGCAAACTTTGTCTTTTCGGTAGTAACTTAAACACTAAATATGTAATTGTGGTGATAGCAAAAAGAGACTGTATCGGGATTCCTCCTTTCATAGGTTTCTTCTGAGGCTATAGAAACACACACCTTGTCAGCAATTACGAAACATCCTGTGTGTTTTAAAGGCACTGCCAATGTCATTAGAATCACTTGCAAATTAAAAGAAACATGCTAAACAATGTAAGAAGAAATCAATCAATTTCCAGCGAAATCTCATACAATTTTAGACGTGAGTCGTTCTTACGAAAATATTGTCACATGCAGTAGGAGGAGGATTGTTTTAAAAATCATCTGTTGCTAAGCTATAACCCGAAATTACATCGCAATATTACGAGCAACGTCAAATCAGGACGACCGCAGTGGGATTAGCTTCTGAGTATCAAGCATGGAATAAATATCGCGTCGTAACCGTATCCTCGCGGAGGGTGATATATTCACTCCAGCAGTTGTAAACCATACTTTGGCAGCTTACGATTCGCTACTATATCGGCAGAAGCGGTATCTAGTTCCAAAAGCGAACTGCACGGTTTGCTAAGCGACTTTTGTTCCTCCCTTTTTCCCTCGTTCTCTGCATAAACATATACTTTCCATTTTAACAACTTTCGGCAGACGTTGTTGATTTGTTATCATATAGTAAGATAACCAGAAGAAGGTCATAAGCAATGACTGTGGCATTTGAGTAGTTTTAACCACTGACATAAAAAATTTCAGCGTCAGTTTTTTGAAAGGATTTCTACTGTTTCATGTGTTCTAACAAAATTCGGCTGTAAAACAGTTTCAGTGTAGAGTCAGTTCATAAGACTGGCAAGTAAGTGTTGTAGTAAAACGCTATCTAACTAGATTCTTATGTTTCGTTTTTCCCGAAACGAAGCCTTGCAAGGAAATCTATGTTTATGTCACGCTAAAAGGAAGTATGGTCACCAAAATAATGTTATATTCCTCATACGCCTCCTGACTTTCTGGATGATTCCATGAAGAATAAATAGGTAGGCAACTTCTGCGGCAAAATGTAAGTCTTTACGTACTGCTGAAGCTGTAAGAACTTCTACTCCTATTGGGACAGTCATAATTATCTGAAGTCTTAATACGTTTCCTGAGAGCAAAACTTTCAGACTCCCATCCAGTCAGTGACGATGGTATTTGGATTTAGTTCAGTATTGTCCAACCCGCTGCCATTCCGTGTACAGTTGTGCAAATACTGGTACATTTTGATGGAATTCTACGAAAAATAATTCAACGTTAATTATTACTTCGTTTTAAAAACATTGTACACCTAAGAATATGCATAAATTTAGAACAATATGACAAAATAAATGTTTTACGAAGAACACTCTGTCAATGAATTTCGAGCTGTCTCATTTGCGTAGACATTATTTATACTGCACTTCATTCGTGTCGTCCTAAATGAGACGTAACTGGTACTTATTTCGAAGTTCATCGCAACCCATATCTTCACTGAGTCTGAAATAATTTTCTAGGTTGTGTGCCTTTCCAGCCGACAGAGGGACAGCACAAGAACAAATATGAACAAGTTTTTGCTTAACTTCTTATTTCACTTACGAAATAATTATACAACCAATGTATCTGCTCACGAACTGCTATTTTATATCCATGAAACAACAGAATTCCATTTGAACAGATGAGTTAACAATCATAAGTTGTCATTTCGATGCTTAATAAAGTATTTCAAAGACGTTAATGTACGCTTTAAAGCAAATTGTAACTGGATCACTGCAGTAACAATGTAAAAGATTTTCACAGTAAAACGGTTGGTTTCACCTTAAATATCGGTTTACTTCTATAATTTATCTATTAGAGCCACAGACGTTACTGAAGCTCTAGCCTAATACCAGTACTCTACTATAGGCGTTTAACTTCCATTTCTTCAAATGTTAAAAAGTTCAGTGGTCATCACTGACGGCATACTACTAAGTATGTATGTCATCCAGAGTAGTCAAGCTTACTTGCAATTCCTACAAGTGATTGTGCAGACTATTCTGTGTAGTTCCTTTAATGAGTTACACATGGTGATTCCCTCAAAGTTTAAAAAGCGTCGAAGCGACGTAGATGACGCTGAGACAAGTAACTTAGTATAAAACACATGGGGCCACAAATGTCGGAAAATACAACAAAAGTGAATGAGGAATGCTGAACATGTAACGTCACCATATGGCCTAATTCGCCGCACGTGCAGCGGTTGGGCTTGTTGTCCTATCCTCGCCGGTAGGTTTTTCTCTTTACCTTCCTCCATTATAAAATGTGATACGGCAGTGCTCGAGGTAGTAGTAATACAATGCTATGATGAATCGATTTACATTTAACGAGCTCCCAGACTTGCATCTCTGTTATGATGCTGCTTGCAGCAAGATGTATTTACACAAAACGTGTCCCACAACGTGTTTTACCTTCTCACATATTGTCTGCTACTGTGTACCGTAGAATGCGTGAAACAGTTTTTTTAAATTGTTATTTCACAGCCCACGCCTCACATTGCCGGTGGATGGGCTGTCAGCGATACAATACTCCGCTCTACAGCGAACAGTATTCATAAAATTACATCAGAGATGATGACAAAATAAAAGTATGAGGACTAATTACGGTTTAAGTAAAAAAGGTTAGTGTTGGACGGTTAAAAGGATGAAGAATATATGTAAACTAAAATCATGGTTGCGATGAGGTGAAATTCTTCTCTGAAGGAACGTTGGGGCACTGCGCTTTCACTTAACACGAAGGACCTGCATTGTGTGAAAAAGTATTATGGGGGGAGAGGCTATGTCCCATTTAGGTTTAGACAGCGTGTAAAGAGATGTTGGTCTCTTACATGGGGAAAGTTTGGAGATGTTAGGTGGGGGGAAAGCAGATAGTAGAAATATAGATCCTGGGAAGGACAGAGGATAAGGAGGAGTAATGGTGTGTGTGGGTAGTAGTGATACAAAAGGAAATGGATGGGTGGGCGTAGCTTGGAGGGGTGGGCGTAGCGGCAAAGGAGAGAGGAACCCCGATGTGGAGTGGCGTAGTTGAGGAAGAGTTAAAGTTGGTAGGAGGGATAACTACCAGGATGGATCTCACTGTCTGGAAGATGGAGGTAGTTGAAGTTGGTTTGGCAAAGGATATGGAGTGTGTAAGCGCAGGGACTGAGGGATGTGTATGTGGAGGTGCCGCAGCACACCAGGATTGGTGGTCAGAGGGGAGACAATGGGGTGACTGGAGTGTAGTTTGTACCAGTATATGATATGTGGAGGTGTCGTGAAACAGAAACCATTAGTTTTAGTGAACAGTGAAAGCAAAAAACGTATTGAGGGAAGGTACCACTGTGGTCAGACATGCTGTGTTCTGAAATCAAGGATATTTATCAGATGAGATATAACATACGAAATGATCTCTATTTTGTTAGTACTTGCGAGCACTAGCGTATCATCTGGGGTTATGCAAAAACAGACTAGCCAACCGGAGCGATGTGTAGTACTACCCCCTGCCAGCGGAGGTTAGGACGACAGGTCCAGTCACAACACGTGCAGCAAGGTACGTCACCTGGTGACGTCACATGTTACAAAAATGGTTCAAATGGCTCTAAGCACTATGGGACTTTAGATCTGGGTCATCAGTCCCCTAGACTTAGAACTACGTAAACCTGACGACATAACACATCCATGCCCGAGGCAGGATTCGAACTTGTGACCGTACCAACAGCGCGGTTCCGGACTGAAGCGCCTAGAACCGCTCGGCCACAGCGGCCGGCTCTTCACTTGTTACGCATTTGTCACTAACGTTTAGAATATTTCCCGACATTTGTGACCACATGTGTCATATTAAATTACTTGTCACAACATCATATACGTCGCTTCGATGGTTTTAAACGTTCATAAGATCACCCTGTATAGTGCACCAGTACATATGGAAATGCCGTGTGCCTAGGGCCTCCCGTCGGGTAGACCGTTCGCCTGGTGCAAGTCTTTCGAGATTATGCCACTTCGGCGACCTGCGTGTCGATGGGGTGAAATCATGTTGATAAACACAATATCCAGTCCCTGAGCGGGGAAAATCCCCGACCCAGCCGGGAATCGAACCCGGGCTGTTAGGTATGACATTCCGTCGCACTGGTACCAGTACACAGAGTAGTGTAGTCGTTTATAGTCCGTTTTACTCCTGTCTATAACTTTTGGTGTAAACTGTTGGTGCAATATAGTAGTTTTGAATGGGTGTTTATTTTAGATTGATTATGGTTGTGGTGTATTTAGTGGTTCTCTCGATTCTTAGAGTAAACAAAGATAAAACAACAGAGCTTACTTCAGGGGCCTACATAAAATATCTTCGTGAAAATGTAGACTGAATTGAGTCTTAACAGTCACGCGTGGAATACGAGTAAGGTAATATAATGTAGCGACGTAAGCCATTACGCAACTTCCCCGTACACGGTATTTATGAAACGGTTAGAATTGCTTTGAAAAACGTAGGTTCATATGTAAGGCGGGGTCGTAGCAAGCCTCCTGCTGTGAGAACCGCTGTTTTGAACCGTTTCGCTAGGCTCAGACGCCGCCTTGAGTCGCCTCCTGCCGTTCATTATATGTTAAACAGTGACCACGACCTCTGCCGGTGGGAAGGCAGCGAGGGAGAGTAAGAGGGTAGGGGCGGCTAGAGGAAGAGTGGACAGAGGGGGGCGAGAGAGACGAAAACACATTAGAGAGGTTCCGCGAACAAGGAGCCCAGGGCTTTTACGGGAGATTTATTGACGTCACGAACTGCTCTCCGGCCGGAATAAAACTAGCTGCTACCTGCACCGCGGCGGGCGGCGGGGGTGGAATCCGATGCGTATCTGGAGCCAGAGTGTGGGGAGCCGGGCACGGGGTGCGTGTCAGAATTCTGAAATACGACCGGCGAAACCAATTAAATCAGCCGCGCTGGTGGAGCTCGGCTGCGTGCGGTATCGGGGCACGCCATCCTTCAATTTCTAACAGCGAACTACCTTTGGTCTTTTTTTTTGTACCCAAAGAGGTGATTGTTTACATGAGCGCCACAGTATTTTGTGTACAGAACCGTATTAGAGCATTGTGAAACTGTCAGAAACTCATTTGACATGTAATTTCTCATCTCCATCCTTCCTACTGGCAGTCTATTATGGAGATCCTTCATCACTATGGAATTTGCAAGAATAGAAATTCTGGTAAATTGTGACTCATCACAAAATAACAAAATTACACAAGGTGTTGTTACGGCATCAGAGATCTGATTTTATCGATGCGGAGATGGCTTTCACAGACGAAGCAGGAGTAGGTTAGAGACCAGCACTTGCTTTCCATGTTCGGAGGACGAGGAGAAGATTGGTGTTGAACGTCCGGTCGAGAGCGATGTTATTAGGGACGGAGCCCAAGCTGGATTTGGGAAGGACGGAAAAGGATATCGGCCGTAGCCTTTCAAAGGAACCATCCTGGCTCTTGCCTTAAGCGATTTTGGGAAATCACAAAAAATCTAAATCTGGACGGCCTGACGCGAGTTTGAGCCGTCGTGCTCCAGAATGCGATTCCAGTGTGTTAACTACTGCACTACCTCGCTCGGTTCCTTATTCGGGACGGTACCGCCGGTCCAAGCGAGGTCACGTAGGAGTGCCAAACGACAAGTGCCAGTGAAGTGGGTGGTCTGTCTTTGAGCACAAGGCTAACGCCAAAAGCAATGTCGTGATAAAGTAAGTGGATGAAATACAGTAATATATTGCAGTTCTCATATGTTGATCTTGGAAGTTACATCAGGTACCTTCAGTTAATCGCGAAACTCGTAATCCACTTAACTGCTCCCTACAGTCTCTTGTTTCACCCATTTGGCTTCTTGCCCTACTTATTTTATCATTTACTTTATTCCGTTAGCTACGTAGGCTTCTTCCGATCGACGTCACTGTATTTTTGTCTAAATCGACACAAGAGTGTCTCAGAATCACATACTTGTACTTTTTTTTCCATCTCTTACAATTTTGTAATTGTCGAATATGTGTATCTTACTAGCTTACGACACCAACATTTGTTGGCTGCTGTAGTGCCTTTGGTCATGAACAGTAGCGCTGTTAACAATATGATTCCGCTCTTAATGTCGCCTAGTATATACCGTCTTCTAACTATGTGCGACGATGCTATACTGATTTTGTGTATATCTTTTGACGATACCATTATAGCTTCATTACGTTAGGACATGTTTTAAAAGAGGTATGCCTCGTCATACATATCTTAAGCGCATGTTTTCCACAGGTACATCAGGGTAATACTTTCATTATGGCCTTTTTCATTCTTTTAAGATGCAGACTAGTTGTATTTGGTTTTTCCCATGTTTTGCTGCAGATCTGGAGATGGTCATCGCTGGCTGAAACTGGTAGTCGGACGACATAACAATTTTGTGTTAATAGACGGAAATAAGAAGTTTGCTCACTTCAAAAAAGTAAATTACTGTGAGAGGCTCGATATTAGTAGACATCCCCTAATAAAAGCAACACCTACCTTGATTAAAATGAGAATACTTATACAATGTAGATGTTTCGAGACATACAACGCACATCTAAAATAAATAAAGAGAGGCAATCAAAATTAATGTCGAAATTCGAGCCAGTGTTTCGTCTTATCTACAAAATTACGATACTATTGATAATCATGGCACATAACACGGAGCATTGATTTAAGCGTCACAAGACTTAATGAATCAATTTAAGCAATTAGACTAATTTTCTACAGCGAAGAAATATCAGCGATGAATTGCCTAGATGCAGTACAATCAAGTGAATGGGACAAAATAATTTCTACATCTCTACATCTGTAGTGTAGAAAGTGCTCAAAATGGCAAATTCGTGGAACGTTCCTGCACGTTACATCTGAATTTAAGTTGAAGCTTCGTAATGACTAAATCATACCAGTTCCTCCTTTGTTTGGGGAACAGGTGTCCCAGTTTGTCAGTCAAAGAGATAGGGCTACCCGCCAAAGTAAAACTGCAGCAACGGTTCATTTCGTCCCCCTAAAATGTTGGATGCAGGAACCTGTTTGCTGACTGCCAATTCATACGACAGTGCGTCGTCTGAGATAACAAATAGCACGGAGAGACAGACTCCAGCCTGTTTTTTGCTAAGGCTGGACAAGCAAACATCGCAGATAGTTGGGGTGCGGCAGTTACTCCCATTTTGCTATATAAGCGTTGCCTTCCACCACGATATTGGGAGCAGCCTTGTGTTACGACTGTCCGACTTGTCACAATGTTAGACGTAGGAGAGGTGCAGCAAGACTTCGGCTTCGCGATTCCGTTGGTCGCAATGTGTCATCTGGCTCGTGCCTCTGTGCACATATTACGGAACTCATGGCTTGCAACTCTCAGGTTTTTGATATATTTCAGCAAACATTCCTCGCGCTATGTATCGCATCTATTCTCCTATGGGTTTCTCTTTTGGCCTTACGTATTTATTTATTTATTTTGTTTCATTTCTTGTCCTACAGCAAGGCAGCATCTTGCCAGCTCACCCAGAATAGTGAATGCTTTCTAAAAAACGCAGTAACAGCCTACTTAGCATTCGTGTGTCATTCTACATGTGTGTTTAAATTTGATTGCCTTCACTGGCTATCATTGTCTGTAGCTTTCTCGCTCTCTCTAACTATCATTTAAGCAATGAAACACCTGCCAAGAACCCAATGTCTTCTGGGTCCAGGACAAAAGATTAGCCGCGAGGTCTGTGGCGCCTTACCATGGTTCGCGCGGCTCCCATCGTCGGAGGTTCGAGTCCTGCCTCGGGCATGGGTGTGTGTATTGTGCTTAACGTAAGTTAGTTTAAGTTGGATTAAAAAGTGTGTAAGCCTAGGGACCGATGACCTCAGCAGTTTGGTCCCATAGGAACTTACCACCACAAAATATTGAAACCGTGACAGTCAGTGACGTCCCCTCTTTTATTCATAACAGTCATCTATTACAGGTCAGTCGCTACATGCTTAAATAGAAGATGGATAAGGTGTTTTCATAATGTAGATTGCCATTCTTTGAGGCGTTAGGAGCATCTTCCACCACTTGTTGTGGTCTTCAGTCCTGAGACCGGTTTGATGCAGCTCTCCATGCTACTCTGTCCTGTGCAAGCTTCTTCATCTCCCAGTACCTACTGCAGCCTTAGTGTATTCATCTCTTGGCCTCCCTCTACGATTTTTACCTTCCACGCTGCCCTCCAGTACTAAATTGGTGATCCCTTGAGACCTCAGAACATGTCCTACCAACAGATCCCTTCTTCTAATCAAGTTGTGCCACAAACTCCTCTTCTCCCCAATTCTATTCAATACCTCCTCATTAATTATGTGATCTGCCCATCTAATCTTCAGCATTCTTCTGTAGCACCACATTTCGAAAGCTTCTATTCTATTCTTGTCTAAACTATTTATCGTCCATGTTTCACTTCCATACATGGCTACACTCCATACAAATACTTTCAGGAACGACTTCCTGACACTTAAATCAATACTGGATGTTAACAAATTTCTCTTCTTCAGAAACGCTTTCCTTGCCATTGCCAGCCTACATTTTATATCCTCTCTACTTCGACCATCGTCAGTTATTTTGCTCCCCAAATAGCAAAACTCCTTTACTACTTTAAGTGCCTCATTTCCTAATCTAATTCCCTCAGCATCACCCGACTTAATTACACTACATTCCATTATACTCGTTTTGCTTTTGTTGATGTTCATCTTATACCCTCCTTTCAAGACACTGTCCTTTCCGTTCAACTGCTCTTCCATCTCCTTTGCTGTCTCTGACAGAATTAGGTCATCGGCGAACCTCAAAATTTTAATTCTTCTCCCTGGATTTTAATACCTACTCCGAAATTTTCTTTTGTTTCCTTTACTGCTTGCTCAATATACAGATTGAATAGCATCGGGGAGAGGCTACAACCCTGTCTCACTCACTACCCAACCACTGCTTCCCTTTCATGTCCCTCGAATTTTATAACTGTCATCTGCTTTCTGTACAAATTGTAAATAGCCTTTCGCTCCCTGTATTTTACCCCTGCCACCTTCAGATTTTGAAAGAGAGTATTCCAGTCAACATTGTCAAAAGCTTTCTCTAAGTCTACAAATGCTAGAAACGTAGGTTTGCCTTTCCTTAATCTTTCTTCTAAGATAAGTCGTAGGGTTCTTCTAAGATAAGTCTGCCAACATTTCTACGGAATCCAAACCGATCTTCCCTGAGGTTGACTTTTACCATCTTTTCCACTCGTCTGTAAAGAATTCGCGTTAGTATTTTGCAGCCGTGGCTTATTAAACTGAAAGTTCGGTAATTTTCACATCTGTCAACACCTGCTTTCTTTTGGATTGGAATTATTATATTCTTCTTGTAGTCGAGGGAATTTCAACTGTCTCATACATCTTGCTCACCAGATAGTAGAGTTTTGTCAGGACTGGCTCTCCCAAGGCTGTCAGTAGTTCTAATGGAGTGTCGTCTACTGCCGGGGCCTTGTTTCGACTTAGGTGTTTCAGTGCTCTGTCAAACTCTCCACGCAGTATCATATCTCCCATTTCATTTTCATCTACCTCCTCTTCCATTTCCATAATATTGTCCTCAAGATCATCGCCCCAGTATAGACCCTTTATATACTCCTTCCACCTTTCTGCTTTACCTTCTTTGCTTAGAACTGGGTTTCCAACTGAGCTCTCGATATTCATGCAAGTGATTCTCTTCCATTTCCATAATATTGTCCTCAAGATCATCGCCCCAGTATAGACTCTTTATATACTCCATCCACCTTTCTGCTTTACCTTCTTTGCTTAGAACTGGGTTTCCATGTGAGCTCTCGATATTCATGCAAGTGATTCTCTTTTCTGCAAAGGTCTCTTTAATTGTCCTGTAGGCAGTATCTGTCTTACTCCTGGTGAGATAAGCCTCTACATCCTTACAATTGTCCTCTAGCCATCCCTGCTTAGCCTTTTGCACTTCCGTCGATATCATCTTTGAGACGTTTGTATTCCTTATTGCCTGCTCACTTACTGCATTTTTGTATTTTCTCCTTTCATAAATTAAATTCAGTAGCTCTTATGTTACCCAAGGATTTCTACTATTCCTCGTCCTTTTACCTACTTGATCCTCTACTGCCTTCACTATTTCATTCTTCAAAGCTACCCATTCTTCTTCTGATGTATTTCTTTCCCCCATTCCTGTCAATTATTCCCTTATGCTCTCCCTGATACTCTGTACCACCTCTGGTTCTTTGATTTTATCCAGGTCCCATCTCTTTCAATTTTCAACTTTTTGCAGTTTCTTCAGTTTTAATCTACAGTTCATAATCAAGAGATTGTGGTCAGAGTCCACATCTGCCCCTGGAAATGTCCTACAATTTAAAGCCTGGTTCCTAAATCTATGTCTTACTATTATATAATCTATCTGAAACCTTGTAGTATCTCCAGGGTTCTTCCATGTATACAACCTTCTTTATGATTCTTGAACCAAGTGTTAGCTAAGATTAAGTTACGCTCTGCGCAAAATTCTAACAGACAGCATCCTCTTTCATTTCTCTCCCCAAATCCATATTCACCTACTATGTTTCCTTCTCCCCCTTCTCCTACTGTCGAATTCCAGTCACCCATGACTATTAAATTTTCGTCTCCCTTCACTATCTGAAAAATTTCTTTTATCTCATCATACATTTCATCAGTTTCTTCATCAACTGCAGAGCTAGTTGGCATATAAACTTGTACTACTGTAGTAGGCATGGGCTTCGTGTCTATCTTGGCCACAATAATGCGTTCTCTATGCTGTTTGTAGTACCTTACCCGCACGCCTATTGTTTTATTCATTATTAAACCTACACCCTGCATTACCCCTATTTGATTTTGTATTTATAACCCTGTATTCACCTGACCAAAAGTCTTGTTCCTCCTGCCACCGAACTCACTAATTCTCACTATATATAACTTTAGCCTATCCATTTCCCTTTTTAAATTTTCTAACCTGCCTGCCCGATTAAGGGATCTGACATTCGATACTCCGATCCGTAGAACGCCAATTTTCTTTCTCCTGATAACGACGTCCTCTTGAGTAGTCCCCGCCCGGAGATCCGAATGGGGGCTATTGTACCTCCGGAATATTTTACCCAAGAGAACGCCATCATAATTTAATCACCAAATGGGTTTTGATCGATCACTCAGAGTTCACATTCTTATTTTCGCTCATCGTATGCATCATGTCCTACGAAACCTTGTAAAATTTTACATATTGAGCCCTGGCGAAATTGATGACCAGTCACTCAAATGCGTAACAGCTAAACCTATGGACTCTGTACAACTATCAATAGTGATATTTTTTTTTTTGTAATTCATGTCAGGACCTAGTATACGTCGTCATCACGTATATGACAGCGAAGTCCTTCAGGGAATAGGCTGATTAGATTGCCCGATATACACCTACTACAAACGAAACCGGAGTGTTTCGAGAAATTTGATCAACTTGAGATCGTATCTCGTAGGGAAGTACTCTACTCCTGCATAGAACATAATGACAGCATCGCAGACAAGTACTGATTCTACAGTATTCTTATACATACACAGAAAACATTAAAACATTTATTTAATGTAATCAACAGCGAATACGTCTCGGGAGGAGTTAGGATATGCTGTCTGTGAATCGTTTCGGATTGGATAAGTCTGAACTCATCAAGTAATTAATCACACTAGGGGGAGCTCAACGGGAAACGACTGCGTGCTATACCAATACAAGAAGATGCAAACTCAGGTGTATTACACTCGACAAGAAAAGAGTTATTCTGGTAGAATGCAACATATGGAAACAGTATAAATATGGATAGAGGTTCACTCGTCTCAGTAAATTTAGCACCATGTGAGTAAAGAAGCACGAAAAGGACAGGTAACGAGATCAGAAACACCCCACACAAATGACAAGTAAAAGCTAACAGACACATCGATGAGGCAGATTAAATGATAGAATAATTGGTGTTATTTAGATTAATGTGAACCAGCATACGGGTCTATCACAAAAAATTTGTTACATTGCTTTATAAATTTTGGATAGATAATGTCGCAGATGTTTTCGTAAGTACATTCTAGGAAATACAGCAAGCCACAAGGTGTACTTTTTAAATGATTTTATTGTACCATTACTAGTTTCGGGCCTAAGCCCATCGTCAGATGATAGCGTTGACTTCTTTGCAAGTTTTGCATTTGCGTCCTAAAATATAACACAGTTTGTGTGATTGCATAGTTTACACGAGGTTTTTGTGATTACTCAGTTTTACACTTATATATTGCGTGTATATTGCATTTACTTCATCAAAAGCCCTCTTTACATCTTTACAATACATAATAATGAACCAACTGAACTAAATACAAGGTGACGGATACGTTTTTTTCCATGGCCTGCTGATTTGATGTGGCAAAGAAGTAGATGACACAGTTATCTCATTTGGTGGAACAACAGACGAAATTAATCAGTTGACAAAAGAGCTTAACATATTCCACTAATGCATAAAATTTGTTGTTGAGCATGTAACTGATAATGGCATAAATTTCTTGGACCTAAAATAGTAAATACAATGGTAAGTGTAAATTTGAAATGTACATAAAACCCATTTCAACGCCTATCAAAATCAATGTCTCATCATGTGATTCCGAGCAACACAAAATGGCATATTACAAGGCTCACCGGAATGGAAAAAATTCCTTTGGACACTGAAAATAAGCCACAATAACTAAAAATACTAATGGTAAATGCCCTGACACCACCACTAAATTTCACAAAAGAATTAAAAGCAAATACAGTATCAAAGAAAGCTCTAAGTCCAAACCAAACAGCACCTTAGCGGAAATAGCTCCACAAAATTCTGTGAAATACGTCTGCATACGCAGACGGTTTATTGGTAAAGTGTCACGTGAAACTGCAAACATATTCCGTGCCAGATATACAAAACTTAATTTATCCACAAACAATAAAAATCAAATACAATTGTTCACAATTTAAATTTAAAACTGAAGTGCATCAGAGATATGGCTTCTATAAGACAAATTGTACCGTATGTCCCAAATTTTACACTGCCCAAACTGTTAGAAGCTTAAACGTACGATACCGGAAGCACATGTATGGCTAGGCTCAACAACCTAAATATGTCAACTGTCGCTACTCACCTGGCCCAGCACGGAAGCACAGTGATAAGCATCGAAGAAAACTTGGATATGTTACTTTACGCCGAAAAGCGAGTACAGATGAATTTCTTAGAGGAATGAGAAGTATATAAACACTTTCACAGTAGCCTTGAGTGCACACTAAATGATCAAGTATAATTAAAAAATCTAAAGTATCTCCTTAAATTCGTACAGCTTCTATAATTTGAAATGATAGACATAATAATTAACTGATTAAGAGACAATTCGTTATTGCCCACTACCATCATCTTTCAAACCTAAATAATTGTATGTCTAACCGTATACAATTATCTGTACCATGAAGAAGTATCTTTGCATTAACTCCAGAAGCGTGCCATATCTGTCCACAATCATGTTCTTTGCACATCACATCAGCAGTGGATGTAAACAAATGTATCCACCATCTTTTATTTAGTTTAGTTCATTGATCATGCACTGTAAGAGAAAATCAGTCGCCTGTTTATATTATGTAAAGGAGGGCTTTTCATGACGATACTACAATGTATAAAACTTTGTTATATTTTTTGTTGTTGTTGTGGTCTTCAGTCCTGAGACTGGTTTGATGCAGCTCTCCATGCTACTCTATCCTGTGCAAGCTTTTTCATCTCCCAGTACCTACTGCAACCTACATCCTTCTGAATCTGCTTAGCGTATTCATCTCTTGGTCTTCCTCTACGATTTTTACCCTCCACGCTGCCCTCCAATACTACATTGGTGATCCCTTGATGCCTCAGAACATGTCCTACCAACCGATCCCTTCTTCTGGTCAAGTTGTGCCACAAACTTCTCTTCTCCCCAATCCTATTCAATACTTCCTCATTAGTTATGTGATCTACCCATCTAATCTTCAGCATTCTTCTGTAGCACCACATTTCGAAAGCTTCTATTCTCTTCTTGTCCAAACTACTTATCGTCCATGTTTCACTTCCATACATGGCTACACTCCATACGAATACTTTCAGAAATGACTTCCTGACACTTAAATCAATACTGGATGTTAACAAATTTCTCTTCTTCAGAAACGCTTTCCTTGCCATTGCCAGCCTACATTTTATGTCCTCTCTACTTCGACCATCATCAGTTATTTTGCTCCCCAAATAGCAAAACTCCTTTACTACTTTAAGTGCCTCATTTCCTAATCTAATTCCCTCTGCATCACCCGACTTAATTAGAACACATTCCATTATCCTTGTTTTGCTTTTGTTGATGTTCATCTTATATCCTCCTTTCAAGACACTGTCCACTCCATTCAACTGCTCTTCCAAGTCCTTTGCTGTCTCTGACAGAATTACAATGTCATCGGCGAACCTCACAGTTTTTATTTCTTCTCCATGAATTTTAATACCTACTCCGAATTTTTCTTTTGTTTCCTTTACTGCTTGCTCAATATACAGATTGAACAACATCGGGGAGAGGCTACAACCCTGTCTTACTCCCTTCCCAACCACTGCTTCCCTTTCATGTCCCTCGACTCTTATAACTGCCATCTGGTTTCTGTACAAATTGTAAATAGCCTTTCGCTCCCTGTATTTTACCCCTGCCACCTTTAGAATTTGAAAGAGAGTATTCCAGTCAACATTGTCAAAAGCTTTCTCTAAGTCTACAAATGCTAGAAACGTAGTTTGCCTTTCCTTAATCTTTCTTCTAAGATAAGTCGTAAGGTCAGTATTGCCTCACGTGTTCCAGTGTTTCTACGGAATCCAAACTGATCTTCCCCGAGGTTGGCTACTACTAGTTTTTCCATTCGTCTGTAAAGAATTCGTGTTAGTATTTTGCAGCTGTGACTTATTAAGCTGATAGTTCGGTAATTTTCACATCTGTCAACACCTGCTTTCTTTGGGATTGGAATTATTATATTCTTCTAGAAGTCTGAGGGTATTTCGCCTGTTTCATACATCTTGCTCACCAGATGGTAGAGTTTAGTCAGGACTGGCTCTCCCACGGCCGTCAGTAGTTCCAATGGAATATTGTCTACTCCGGGGGCCTTGTTTCGACTCAGGTCTTTCAGTGCTCTGTCAAACTCCCATTTCATCTTCATCTACATCCTCTTCCATTTCCATAATATTGTCCTCAAGTACATAGCCCTTGTATAGACCCTCTATATACTCCTTCCACCTTTCTGCTTTCCCTTCTTTGCTTAGAACTGGGTTTCCATCTGAGCTCTTGATATTCATACAAGTCGTTCTCTTATCTCCAAAGGTCTCTTTAATTTTCCTGTAGGCGGTATCTATCTTACCCCTAGTGAGATAGGCCTCTACATCCTTACATTTGTCCTCTAGCCATCCCTGCTTAGCCATTTTGCACTTCCTGTCGATCTCATTTTTGAGACGTTTGTATTCCTTTTTGCCTGTTTCACTTACTGCATTTTTATATTTTCTCCTTTCATCAATTGAATTCAATATTTCTTCCGTTACCCAAGGATTTCTACTAGCCCTCGTCTTTTTACCTACTTGATCCTCTGCTGCCTTCACTACTTCATCCCTCAAAGCTACCCATTCTTCTTCTACTGTATTTATTTCCCCCATTCCTGTCAATTGCTCCCTTATGGTCTCCCTGAATCTCTGTACAACCTCTGGTTCTTTTAGTTTATCCAGGTCCCATCTCCTTAAATTCCCACCTTTTTGCAGTTTCTTCAGTTTTAATCTACAGTCATAACCAATAGATTGTGGTCAGAGTCCACATCTGCCCCTGGAAATGTCTTACAATTTAAAACCTGGTTCCTAAATCTCTGTCTTACCATTATGTAATCTATCTGATACCTTTTAGTATCTCCAGGGTTCTTCCATGTATACAACCTTCTTTCATGATTCTTAAACCAAGTGTTGGTTATGATTATGTTGTGCTCTGTGCAAAATTCGACCAGGCGGCTTCCTCTTTCATTTCTGTCCCCCACGCCATATTCACCTACTATGTTTCCTTCTCTCCCTTTTCCTACACTCGAATTCCAGTCACCCATGACTATTAAATTTTCGTCTCCCTTCACAATCTGAATAATTTCTTTTATTTCATCATACATTTCTTCAATTTCTTCGTCATCTGCAGAGCTAGTTGGCATATAAACTTGTACTACTGTAGTAGGCGTGGGCTTCGTATCTATCTTGGCCACAATAATGCGTTCACTATGCTGTTTGTAGTAGCTTACCCGCTTTCCTATTTTCCTATTCATTATTAAACCTACTCCTGCATTACCCCTATTTGATTTTGTGTTTATAACCCTGTAGTCACCTGACCAGAAGTCTTGTTCCTCCTGTCACCGAAATTCACTAATTCTCACTATATCTAACTTCAACCTATCCATTTCCCTTTTTAAATTTTCTAACCTACCTGCCCGATTAAGGGATCTGACATTCCACGCTCCGATCCGTAGAACGCCAGTTTTCTTTCTCCTGATAACGACATCCTCTTGAGTAGTCCCCGCCCGGAGATCCGAATGGGGGACTATTTTACCTCCGGAATATTTTACCCAAGAGGACGCCATCATCATGTAATCATACAGTAAAGCTGCATGCCCTCGGGAAAAATTACGGCTGTAGTTTCCCCTTGCTTTCAGCCGTTCGCAGTACCAGCACAGCAAGGCCGTTTTGGTTATTGTTACAAGGCCAGATCAGTCAATCATCCAGACTGTTGCCCTTGCAACTACTGAAAAGGCTGCTGCCCCTCTTCAGGAACCACACGTTTGTCTGGCCTCTCAACAGATACCCCTCCGTTGTGGTTGCATCTACGGTTCGGCTATCTGTATCGCTGAGGCACGCAAGCCTCCCCACCAACGGCAAGGTCCGTGGTTCATGGGGGGGTGTTATATTTTAGGACTCAAATATAAAACCTTTTGTAAACTTCAGAATCACAAAAGTTTTGTTATATTTTACGATACAAATGTAAAACTTGCAAGGAAGTCAACGCTACCATCTGACGATGGAGTGAAGTCGGAAACTAGTAATGCTAAAATAAAATCATTAAAAAAGCTTGTGGCTGGTTGCAGTACTTTCTACATTGTAAATCTGTTGCACCAGACGAAACTCCATTCATAATATGCTGTAACAAATCAGCATCCTGCGATGAATCATAAGAAATCTGGCGCTTTGGGGTGATTTTCAGTTACTTTCGTTACGCATTCTATTTTCTTTCGTGACATGCCCTACCTTCGTGCAAGCAGAACTACAGCTGAAAGGACAGTAAACAATCTATCTCTGCCCAGTCGTGTCGTCTACTGGTACCACCGGGCGTATTTAGTGGAACTGCTTGGACAAGTGAAGTCAGTTTATGTAAAACTGAGCAATATCAATGTTTCTGTACGTGCACAGTAATTATCTCTACAATACTTTATCATTGTTATTCATTATTTGAACATACTATTCTTTATTCTGACCGATAACTCACGTAGATCAATCTGACCTAGCTCCATAGTAATATATAACATGGTGTTACCAAACTTACGGAATGTAGTGTATACTAGTTAATAATAGTCTATACGATGAAACTCAAAAATGAAAAGAGACACAGGTGGGATTTGAACGGCTACCGTCAGCGTGTATCAGCCGCTGTGGTACTCTCGCTTAGTCCAAATAAATGATTAACGTTGCACGAATACGAGAGAATGCATAAAACATCAGTTTTCTCGGAAAGCAAGGGCCGTCACACGAAAAGTCGCTAGCCATTTCTCAGGACAGGTAAGTCTACAGCATGCCTAAGACTCATTAAAATTCGTGATTACCAGGTCTCATAGTCCCCTTGTGAGATGAAGATGTTGGCACAGGAGAACAAGCGGTGGGGGAACGCATCGGATCACTCATAATTCTGATAACTCAACCTGTATGCCATTAACAAACTCAGTCTCTCTCTCTCTCCCCCACTCTCCCGCTCTCTCTCTTTTATGTGGCGATAGTCTTCTGACTGGATCGATGCGGTCCGCCACGAATTCCTCTCCTGCGCTAAACTCCTCACATCGGTATAACACTTGTATCATACGTTGAATATATTCCAGCCTCTTCGTAGCCCCACACTTAAAAGTTCTCCCTAGAGCCATAGAGGTTTCTTCCTGACGTCATAACACATATGTTGTCATCCTGACCCTTCCTGCTGTCAGTGTTTTCCATTATTTCCTTTCTTCACCGATTCTTCGGAGCACTCCCAGTTCCTTATCAGTCCACCTAAAGTCCAACATTCTTCTGTAGCACCACATCGCAGACACTTGGATTCTCTTGTGTTGGTTATGAAGCAAATTAAAGATATTGGGGTCACTTGTCTGGAGCCGAGCGACCGCTACGATCGCAGGTTCGAATCCAGCCTCGGGCATGGATGTGTGTGATGTCCTTAGGTTGGTTACGTTTAATTAGTTCTAAGTTCTAGGCGACTGATGACCTCAGAAGTTAAGTCGCATAGTGCTCAGAGCCATTTGAATCATTTTTGGGGTCACTTCGCCTGAACCAACACATCCTCCATCCTGGCACACGATGTGGAGTTTCCACCACATCATCTGCTCTCGCTCTCTCTCAACAAACGGCATCGGGAGGCGAAGCCTTGTTGCTTGGGGCCACTACACCTATTACGGACGTCGCATCACGTAGCCGCAGCCTGCCGGCCACAAACACCTCTCCTTATTGGATACGTGCGGAGCTGCAGGCACCAGCAGTATGCAGCAGCACTGTACACTCGACGTACATTAGATAACACACCAGAGGACGTAAATGGAATAGGAAACTGCATTTACTACAGTTAAGTACTCTAAATCCATCCCTTCCGACCCTCCCCCCCCCCACTCTCTCTCTCTCTCTCTCTCTCTCTCTCTCCCCATCTCTCTCTCTCTCTCTCTCTCTCTCTCTCTCTCTCTCTGTGTGTGTGTGTGTGTGCGTGTGTGTGTGTGTGTGTGTGTGTGTGTGTGTGTGTGTCTGTGTGTATTTAGATACCCTCTACGGCGAAAATTGGATGAAAATTGGAATTATATCGCACCCTAAGCGAGAGGAAGCGTTCCCTCATCTCCTTCCGACTTCTGGATATGTAAGCCTGCTAGATGTGTGATAGTTCTACTTTAACACTGATTTTGGTTTGTTGTGATACCGTGGATTATATCTTACACGCAAAATATCGGTAGTGATAACTGTCAAAAACAATATCATGCCTTTTCTGGACTACTTTTTGTATACGTAATTAAAGCAACTATCTGTTCGTGTACACTTGACAGGACTACTCATCTCTACAACTGAAATTCCTGGCGTTATGCGCCAGGAGCTGTGACATCTTGAAGTCATTTGTTACGAAGAAAGTACATTACGGTTTAATATAATGTCGCCTACGCGATAATTATTGGCGGAAAAAGAGGAAGCTGACCGTACCGTTTTAAACGCACCTTTCCAACATTCAGCTTCAGCGCTTATAGGAAAGCACGGGAAATCTAAATGTGGAGCAGCAGAAGAGGATTTTATCCGTCGTCCCCGGCCCCTCCGATCTCCTGTTCAACCCAAATATGAGCCCACGTGTCCTCCCAATGCACCACCTTGCTCAGTCTGCTACACTAGCCAAGACTTCACTACATTTTACTCACTGTCTAAAAATATTATTCGGATTACAGTGACATTAACATTGTCCTAGCTGTGTCGCTGCCTGCCATTATTCGTATGGCTATCTTATCCCTCTCATCCTCTCGATGCGTCCTTTTTGTTTTGAATCATCAGTCTTGTCACTGGTATGATGCGTTCCGCCACGAATTCCTGTAGGCCTACCAACATTTTCATCTCGGAGCAGGACTTGCAACGTACGTCCTAGGTTATTTGCTGGATTTATTCCGTTTTCTGCTTTCCTCTACAGTTTTAACCCTCTACAGCTCCCACTAGTACCATGGAAGCTATCCCCTTGTATCTGAACACATGTCCAATCGTCCTATCCCTTCTTCCTGTCTGTGTTTCCCATATATTACTTTCCTCGCCGATTCTGAGGAGACACTCCTCTTTCTTTACCTTATCAGTTAACGTAATTTTCAGTATTCATCTGTACCACCACATTTCTAATGCTTCGATTCTCTTCTTCCACACAGTCTGTGTTTCACTACCATACAATGCTGTGCTTCTAGCGTACAGTCTCAGAAATTTCTTACTCAAGTTAAGACCCATGTATGAAACGTGGCTCTTTTGGCCAGTGTTAGTCTGCTTTTTATGTCCTCCTAGCTCCATCAATCAGTTTTTTTTTTTTTTTGGTTTGTAACAGAATTCCTTAAATTCATCTATTTCGTGATTACCAGTTTCTCATTGTGCTCATTTTTGCTACTTCTCACTACTTTTGTCTTTATTCGATACACTCTCAATCAATATTTTGTACTTATTAGAATGGTGATTCCACTCCACAGAACATGTAATACATCTTCACTTTCACTGACGATAGCGATGTGATGAGAGAAACTTATCGTTGATATCTTTTCACCTTGAATATACTCCCACTCTCGAACCAGTTCTTTTCATCCGGCATTGCTTCTTCAGGTATGCATAGAACAGCAGGGTCGAAAGATACATTCCTGTCTCAAAACCTTTGTGATCTGTGCACTTCTTTCTTGGTTTTCTACGCTTATTGTTTCCTCTTGGTTCTTGTACATATTGTATATTACCCTGCTTCCTCTATAACTAACTTCTATTTTCCTTAGAATTTCGAACATCTTGCACCATTTGACATTGGCTCTGCTTTCTCTAGGTCGAAAAATCTTATGAACCTGTCTTGACTTTTCTTTAGTCTTGCTTCCATTATCAACCACGACGTCGAAACTACCCCTCTGATGCCTTAACGTTTCATAAAGCGAAATTGGTCGTCATCTAACAGATCCTCAGTTTTGTTTTTCATTCTTTTGTATATTATTCTTACCAGCAATTTGGATTCATGAGCTGTTAAGCTGATTGTGTGATAATTCTCGCACTTGTCAGCTCTTGCAATCTTGGGAATTCTGTGGATGAAGTTTTTCCGAAAGTCTAATACTGTACCGCCAGTTTCATACGTTTTACACACCAACAATTCCCTCCCCCCTCCCCCCTCCGTGATGTTAGACATTTCAAAGGAGAGTTATGCATCCCTTCTCCCTCGCCTGATTTTAAGTCTTCCAAACCTACGTTCTGATTTTAATACTGGATCCCCTATCTCTTACCTATCGACTACTGTTTGTTCTTCTATCACGTCATAAGACAAGGCCCCCCCCCTCGCCCCCACATAGAGACATTCAATGTTTTCTTTGCACCTAACCACTCTCTCCTCAACATTTAACAGTGGAATTCGCACTGCACTCTTAACGTCATCGTCCTTGCTTTTAATTTCACCGAAGGCTGTTTTAACTTTTTTATATACTGAGTCAGTCCTTCCTAAAACCATATTTTTTTGATTTCTTCACATTTTTCAGATAGCCATTTCGCCATAGCTTCCCGGCACTTCATATTTATTTCATTCCAAGTAATTCTGTGTTACTGAATTTCCCTCAGCATCATTGTAAATTCCTTTTGGAATTCTTTCTTCTGTTACCCAAAGTTTCATAGCAGTTAGCTTCCTTGTACCTACGTCCTTCTCTCCCACTTCTGTGATTGCCCTTTTTTTAAAGAGATCTCCACTCCTCTTCAGATACTAAGCTATTCATTATCGCTTTATCTGTAAAATCAGAGAACTTCTAATGTATCTCTTTATTTCTCAATACTTCCGTATCTCTCTTCTATGCATATTGATTCTTCCTGACTAGTCTCTTGAACTTCAGCATAATCATCATTAGTATTAAATTATGATCTGAGTCTATATCTCCTATTGGGTACGCCTTACAATCTAATAACTGTTCTGGGAACCTCTGCCTGAGCGTGATGTAATATAACTGGAATATTCTCGTATCTCACGCTCTCGTTATGATTGAACAGATGATTCGCTGTTCTTATCTGAAATTTATTGCAGTACTTAATTAACCTTTCTCCTCTCTCATTCCTTTCGCCAAGCGACGTTGGTATGTCATGTATACCTGAACGCATCCTCTCTATGTTGGTTTGCTGTGGTTCTGCTGAGAACAACCCTTCCTCTGTACTGTTCACAGTAATTCATTCAAAGCCCTACCTTCTTATTCATAATGAATCCTACTCCAGTTACAATATTTTCTCCTGCTGTACTCTTTTCACCAAAAATCTTTTCCTCCTTTCTATTTTAGTTCACTGACCTCCACTGTATCTAGATTCAGCCTATGCATTTCCATTTTCAGATTTTCTAGCTTCCCCACCACGTTCAAACTTCTCACGTTGTACGCCCCTACTCGTAGAACGTCGCCCTATCCTTGGTTTTCAGTCTTTTTCTATAGTCGCCTCCGACTTGACAGGCCCTCCCGGAAATCCGAATGGACGGCTAGTCCGGAATCTTTCGCCAATGGAGAGATCAATGTGACACTTTTTTTCAATTACAGGTAATATGTTCTGTGGATACGCATTATGTGTCTTCACTGCGTATGTTTCAGTTGCCTTCTACATCCTCGTACCATTGACCATTGCTGATTCATCCGCCTTTTACGGGCAATGTGCCACCCCAAAGGATTAAGGGTACCGTTAATATCTGTCCGCTTCACCGCCGAATTTGACAAGGCCGTTGGCTAAACTGGGGTGACTTCTTAAGCCGGAAGTTCGCCCAACATTGTTAACGATTTTTATTCAGAATTGAAGTGGTGTCTGGATTCGAATCCAGGATTGAGGAGGTTTTGATTACTAATCAAAGACGCTCGGATTAGTCCTCGGGTTCCGAGTCCCAGACATCGCATCCTTGAGATTTAATAAATTTCACTAAGTCTTAGCCTGGTATAAGCTGTTGTATATTACAGTTGTACCTAACTCTCGAACCCTGTGCCACTCTGAAAGACCGAAAAAGTTTGGCAGAGTTTTTCATTCAGATGCTATTAAGTTGTTGATATCCGTTTCCGTCGTCACTGACGTGGCTGTTCTTGCAATTAAAGATTCTTAAATACCCGTAAGTTGGAATGACAAGCTCTATTTCTTGCTTGCATAGTTTCTCCAGTACATTGTCTCGTATCATTACTATCGGTAGCTAAAGGGATAGCTAGATAATAGAAACAGCTGAGAGCTTGGAAGCATTTATTAGAAGCCTTCAGATAATATGATAACCCTCTAGCCTTCGATCTGGACATTAGCATATATTTGTCTTGTTTTCGTCCAATTTTTGCTTTTTCTGCATCCATTCTTTTGTACATTTATTGAGGATGATTACATTCCAGCCACATTTGCAATATCATTTGCACATGCACATATCTGACTGGATTTCTTCCACCTCTTTTTTGTATCAGACTGTGCAATGCTAAGTTAAATAGGAATGCATAGAAGCATTTATCATTTTTCACTCGATTTCTAAAGTTAAAACTCTTGGTAGTTTTGATATCACCTTTACTTGTGCCTTTTTCTCTTTCATTTTTAAGACAACCAACCTTCTTGGTTGTAGCAGATGACCAATTCTCTTACAATATTGGCCTATTAACACCATCAAAAGCTTGTTTAATATCAGCAAACAGGAAGTCTATGTCATATTCATAAAATTTCTCTAATATCATAAAACTGGTCGTAAGTCCTGTTCTGCTGGAAACCACAACTGTATTCTCCTATTCCTCTGGGAAATATACACTTCTTGTTATTTCGTTCAGCACCTCTGAAAACATCTTCTATACTTTTCTCCTTTACTATATATAGGGCAAATTTGTCCCGATTTCCAGTCCTCTGTAGTGCTTCCATTTTTCCGTGTATTATTTATTAATGCATGTGTTTCACGTTTTAGAGGTTGACCGCCAAATTTTATACTACTTATTCAATATACATACTCCATAAGCCACCTAATGGTGCATGGAGGAGGGTACTTTGTGTTACTACTAGTCATTTTCTCTCCTGTTCCAATTGCAAACAGAGCGTGGAAAAACAGCTGTCTCTGTGCCTCGGTACGAACGTAAATTTTTCTCTGCCGCGCGGGATTAGCCGAGCGGTCTCGGGCGCTGCAGTCATGGACTGTGCGGCTGATCCCGACTGAGCTTAGAGTCCTCCTTCGGGCATAGGTGTGTGTGTTTCTCGTTAGGATAATTTAGGTTAAGTAGTGTGTAAGCTTAGGGACTGATGACCATAGCAGTTATGTCCCATAAGATTTCACACACATTTGAACATTTTTTTGTTAATTTCTCTTATCATCGCAAAACGTTCATTTGTGGCAGTCGCCTTCAAATGCCGGCTCTCCAAATTTTATCAACAGTGTTTCTCGGAAACAACTCTGCTTTCCCTCCAGGGATTCCAGTTTGAGTACACGAAGGATCTCAATAGTCGCGTCTTCATCGAACCTCGGCAGTGAAATGCTTAGACTTCTTAATTTAATGTGAACTGCCAGGGGTTCCAAAGACTCGAACAGTGACCTAGAATGGATGGTACAGGTGTTGTGTACGCGGTCACGCTGTGTTTACGACTGGAACTGGAAAGGAGATGACTAGTAATGATACATGGTACCATCCACCGTGCACCATATGGCGGCCTGCTGAATATTTACGTGGACTCATCAATATAAATCTGAGCAAGACTTTACTACAGTTCTGCCCATAAACTGCAGTCGACCATCCCAATTTCTGCTAGCACCCCTACGGGCTCGTTTCATGTCATACCGTTTTGTAATGTTACGTCTACGTCTAGATACACTCTAAGACAAAAAAAGCTAAGAACGATGCACAAAGAAGGGATAATCCAAATGGGACGGAAATCGGTAGATGTCATATGCATGTACAGACGAACAAATGATTACTGTTTCAGAAAAAACTGAACAATACATTCAAGAGAAAGAGGTTCACAAACTGAGCTAGTCACTAACGCGTTGCACCTCTCTGGCCGTTATGCAAACAAATTCGGTTCAGATTGGTTCAACTAACTGCCCTAGACTTAGATCTACTTAAACCTAACTAACCCAAGGACATTACACACATCCATGCCCGAGGCAGGTTTCGAACCTGCGACAGTAGCAGCGGCGCGGTTCCGGACTGAAGCGCCTAGAACCACTCGGCCACATCGGCCGGCCAGGTACTCGGCTTGGCATTTATTGATAAAGGTATTGGATGGCTCCCTGAGGGGTATCATGCCAAATACTGTCCAGCTGGCGAGTTAGATTGTCAAAATGTCGAGATGCTTGGAGGCCCATGCCCAAAATTGTGGGGGGATCCGGCGAGCTTGTGGTCCTAGGTCGGGCTTGGCAAGCATAAAACATGCTGCAGAAACTCCCGCCGTGTGCGTGCGACCGTTATCTTGCTGAAATGTAAGCCTGGTATGGCTTGGCATGAATGGCAACAAAACGGAGCGTAAAATATCGTCGATGTAACTATGGGACGATAGGCTGCAGCAGATGACAACCAAAGTAATTCTGCTGTGAAATAAAATGGCACTCGGGCCATAACACCTGGTTGTATCGCGGTTTGGCACGTGACATTCAGATTGGTATCCCACCCCTGTCCACGGCGCCTCAAAACACGCCTTCGTTGGCCATCTGGGCTCAGTTCAAAGCCGGACTCACCACTGAAGACAATACTACTCCAGACAATGAGGTTCCTGGCCGGCCGAAGATACGTATAGAGGCTCCCCAGACATAAGTAGGATACCCATCTGACTGTCACCTACCGTACAGCCTGACAATAAGGAGCGTCGGTCAACAGTGCCACTTCTTTTCATAGCAGGATCCCTTTGGTTGTCATTCGCGTCACCACCATTGCACAGCGGTACGTCGAGTACATTCTACGGCCCGTTTTGTTGCCGTTCATGGCAATCCATCCTGCTCACCCGCACTTGCCGAAAGTTTCTACTGCTTACTTTCCTGTTTTCTAAATACTACATTGGCCGGCAAAGTCGGCGGATCTCTTCTGCACTGAGAACGTTTGAAAGATTGTGGTCAAGGCCCTGCAACCATCTCGGGATTTTAAAAATCTAACGGGTCAGTTGGACAGAATTCGGCACGATATCGGTCAGGATGATATCTAACAACTTTATACATCAATGCCAAGCCGAATGACTGCTTGCATAACGGCCAGAGGTGGACCAACAAGTTATTGACTTGCTGACTTTGTGAAGCTCATTATTTTGAACACGTCATCCAGTTCTTCATATTGTAATCATTTATTTATCTGTATATGTACATCACTACCAATGTTGTATTCGAACAATCTGCGATTCATCACACCAACTAACATCTAGAGAAGCCAAAACAAAGAGATGCAACAGTTTCTCGGGACAATGGCACAGGTTTTTTTTTTTTTTTTTTTTTTTATTGTGTCTTAATGCAGCAGGCACCTACCTGCAAGGAAACAAATACTTAATTAGATAACTTCATTTCTTTGTCCATAGCTGCAGCCTTTGACTAACAATCGTAATTGAAACGCGTATCTATTTTCATATTAGTCAAATTAATGATATTTTTGGTTGTCAAAATACGAGCATCCACGAAATGATGCGGCTTGAATGTTAGCTCCAGAGCTTATCGGATGTGAGTCAGAGTGAGTTACTTCCTCGAGATCGCATGTTTCATGGTAATATGAGTTTGCCATATATCAGCTGAAGAGAAATAAATCATTCTCAGCTCTGCGTTCTAAATTCCTTCTGTCGATGGAGCATTTACGCATGATTGTCCAGAAATAGCAGTCTGTTGCGCAGTAAGAGAATAAAGTTGCTGTGGCGGGAAGTTTTAGTACCGTAATCCTATCTCCGCCGCTTCCGACGACGACGAAAAGTCTTTTCCCCTTCCTCCGTCTCGCAAGGCAGCTTATGAAGCAGACCGCGCCAGCCGCCACGCCACGCCAGACGAGTCCAGGCCGCATTATGCGGCCAGCTTTCCTGGCTCCCCGCCAGCCAGCTGATGGCATTTCCGGTTCCCGCAAACTGCTCAGATGACCCTCCCGCTCTGCCACTTTCCCTCCACAAAGAGCTCGTCTGCGCGGAATTTCCGTATTCCTGCTCTCCGTCTCCATTCGATAAATTAGAAAAAGGATTTGATACGATTGAGCCGACTGAGGATTCGGAGAAGCCTCCTGCCGTAATATTCAGCTTTTCATTTCTCCGGGAGCGTAGATATCAACTAGAAATTTATTCCGAGAAGTAATAAGTTTCCGTTCCAGAGGTACTGCACGCTCGGATTTTTCAGAGCAACGCGATATGTTAGTTAAATTTGACAATAATTTAGTTACGTTTCCCTTGTTATGATTGTTAATTTCGTGTTTTTTACTGTATTCTTTAGTTCTGTTCTCGTCCAATTGCACTGCTTAGCAAAAAAAAAAAAAAATGTCAATCATACAGGAAGCATACTCAGTGCATCTTCGCACACGTGAGCACCGTCGGCTGGTATGTAAGTGATTGAGGTTGAAAAGTCCCCTTAGAAAAATTATGAATGACAGTGCCGGTAAACTTCTACGTTATTTGCTTTTCAAAGTGTAGCAAAGCTCAACGTATTGAAACAGTTGTCTCTTTACTTACTCTCATCATCATTAAACTGACACACACTATTTTTTAGCGCAACGCAATCTGTCTTTCAAAAATCCCTACAAAAGAATGGCCCTGACTATCAATAACCTATACCTTTCATGAATCACATACCTCACAAAAATCTTCGTAACGCGAACTACTGCAATACAGCTAGCGCCAATACAGCCAGCTAAATAAAAAGATTCTATCCGCTTAAGGTACTAACTACGGATAGGCATAGTTAGCAAATGAAAGATCTTGCTAGAGAACAAACAATGTATTTACCTTAATAGTGTTCAAATGCCATAATATATATATATATCAGTTCATGACATCCGTCTTTACAAATTTCCTTTTTCTGGTGGACACACGTCCAGATTGTCCACTTATGGCAACCTCTCAAATCTCTGGCACCTCTCTCTCTCTCTCTCTCTCTCTCTCTCTCTCTCTCTCTCTCCCCACATCCACCATTGATGGCGGCTCACCTCCAACTGCACAACGCTACGCGCTGTTCATATCCAGCTGTCCAACACTACAATAGCGAATATTCCAACAATGCCAACCAGCCACAGACTGCACACAGCGCCGTCAGTTACTTTCATACAGAGCGCTACGTGGCGTTACCAACATAAAAACCTAAACAGCCTACTTACGAGGTTCCATTCTCTGTGACAAGTAGAATGGGCACAAGATAGCGTTAGTATTGTTCTTGTTCAGTGTAGTTACCAGGCCTGGCAGGGATCGTGAGCTGTGAACAGCGTCTGATGACCGCTGTGAAGGACACGGAGGTGTCGCGTACTCGTCTGAGGTAGCGACATCAGCATCTAGTACGCTTTGAAAGGGGTGCCACTGTCAGTCCCTACTTGGCCGGCTGGTCGAGTTGTGCAATATCTAGATGTATGGAGCGTTCGAATATGACAGAGGCCCGATGTTGGGCTTTATGCATATGTGAAATCACGTATAACCGTCGCCAAGTTCAAGGGAGGATCGCTATATTGTGCACCAAGCAAATCCTAAGCCACTCACACCTGTACCTGCCGTAAGAGAAAAAGTAATGGACTGTCTGCAAGATTTGTATCATCCGGAGGCGGACTAAGGAATTACCGTCCGATGCCTAGGCTAGCGGTAACACCAAGACATAAACTACAACGTCTGGAGTGATAGCGTTCGTCGGAATTATGGACTGCTGATGAATGAGATCGCATAGTGTTCAACGATGAATATGGAGGCGACCTAGAAAGAGATCCCATTCTTCCAATGCATGAAGGTAAATCCAAAAGTTATATCACAGTTGGTTACACGCAAAAGAATATACACCTGATTTCGATCAACAACTATGCAAGAATACGTTGCAGTCCTCAAATGTATTAACTGTCCCGACTCTTGGCATATTGCAAAGTACTGAAAGGAAAACAAACCAACATACTCCCACTGTGGAGAGTGTGACCATCTAAAAATGACAAAACACCAAGCGAGCTACATTGTGTAATGCATGAGCGAAAGGGAAGTAACTACGCAGTCAACGAGGTAATGACTGTGCGACATACCAAATTCAATTAACCGAATATGGATTATAAACCATGTGTAATACACTGCTGAGCGTCACAGGAAACCACACAGTAAATACAAATGCAGACTGACGGTCGAAGAAGATGAAACACTGCCCAGAAAGAAAAGTATTAAGCCCGAGCCCACTGATGAAGCAGATTAAAAAATTACCTGTCATCGTCGTAAGAAACGGAAACCTCTATCGAAAAGAAAGCAAAGTGCAGACAGAGCCAAAATACTATGGTCTATTGCGAATGGAAGAACGAGAAGTGATATAGCGATGCAAACCGAAAAACTGAATGACCATGTAGACAAGGATTATAACAGAATGGACAATAATGGGGCCAATAGCAAGAATAAGGGAAAGAAGGAGTGGACTTCCTGGGAGTTGCAAAGAAGAAAGCAAAACAAGGAACGGACAGCATGCCAACCCACTACACATGGAATGCTTAAAGAAGAACATACTATGACATTCATAGAAAGTTGAAACCGCAATGAAGGCAAGGTGTGACACAGCACGTAACATGTAACCGAAGCGGAGTGTGACAGTATGCAACACCTATTAGGAGAAGATTATAAAAACACACAGATCATACAACCTACAGATGGTAGTGGAAATTACGAACTGGATAAGAATAGTGATCGACATGACATGAAAAACTGAAGAATTTTGTGTTCCGACCTGCAGGCTGCTTACGAAATGCGTATTTACAAATTCATTGAGGCTAGCTAAATTGGACGTTACGTATGTGTTAACCATAAAAACGCGACATCTGGTCAGGCAAATTAATCCTATCATGGAGGATGCTGATAACATTTATCTCAATGCCAACAATTTGCTTGCAAGTACAGCTGCAGGTTCTAATTGACGTCGTCTCTGAGAGGTGTCTGGAGACACCTATGTTGAGCATCTGAATAGGCCATTAGTGATGACACGTGGCCGAATTGTATTTGATTACATACTAGACTGGCCGTATAGCAATGTACTCACTAGCTTCCCGTAGCATTCACTTAAATCAAGAGGCATCGTGGTTGCGGGACAAGGACAGATGATTGAAATTGTCCAGATAATTACGATGCCCAATGCCATGGTGATTCAAGAACTCGGGAAAGTATTAGCGGAGTTGGGCCTACACATACTATGTGTAAAGAAACCATTACTCCACATGCTAGTTACAGCACAGCTTATAACAGAAAGGCCACGCGGGATTAGCCGAGCGGTTTAAAGCGCTGCAGTCATGGACTGTGTGGCTGGTCCCGGCGGAGGTTCGAGACCTCCCTCGGGCACGGGTGTGTGTGTTTGTCCTTAGGATAATTTAGATCTTAGCAGTGTGCAAGCTTAGGGACTGATGACCTTAGCAGTTAAGTCCCATAAGATTTCACAAACATTTGAACATATAACATCAGGTCATTATCCAATGACCGCAATAGAATTGCCAGGTAAAGACATAACAGAGACAAAAGTACATCAAATCTGCGACAAAGGCGAAGTGACAGTGGAAATTATGACTCCATTACGAAAATCGTATGTAACTAATCAATATTTTCAATACAATCAAGAGATACAATCACATACAGAAAACTTAAGGGGTCGACACGACAGACGTTTTAATAATGGAGACAAACGTGAAATCAACGTTCTAGAATATCAGTGTAACGGATGAAAGGGGACTCTGCCTTTAGGACGCTGTACAAGTACTTGATATTCAAGTCGTGCGTGAATAGGCCTCTCTGATCACCTACTTTCTAAAATCACGCAATGTGGCAACAAATGTAGATATCACCCTCGAAAACTCGAAAGTCAGTAGCCACGTTTCCAACTGGAAAATCTGTAATGGACTTAAAAATGTGGCCGTAATCTCATTTACCTTACAGTTACAAACGCAGGTAATGACTCAGATCCAGCGAGAGGGATTATGCATTCTAAGCCAAGCGAATTCGAAACTTCTAAAAGCAGGATTCAAGATACAACCATTGCAGGAAAGCGGATTTGGTGTTGACTCCAAAATGAACGAAATGAAACTTCCTGGCAGATTAAAACTGTGTGCCGGACCGAGACTCGAACTCGGGACCTTTGCCTTTCGCGGGCAAGTGCTCTACCAACTGAGCTACCCAAGCACGACTCACGCCCCGTCCTCACAGCTTTACTTCTACCAGTATCTCGTCTCCTACCTTCCAAACTTTACAGAAGCTCTCCTGCGAACCCTGCAGAACTAGCACTCCTGAAAGAAAGGATATTGCGGAGACATGGCTTAGCCACAGCCTGGCGGATGTTTCCAGAATGAGATTTTCACTCTGCAGCGGAGTGTGCGCTGATATGAAACTTCCTGGCAGATTAAAACTGTGTGCCGGACGGAGAATCGAACTCGAGATACTGGCAGAAGTAAAGCTGTGAGGACGGGGCGTGAGTCGTGCTTGGGTAGCTCAGTTGGTAGAGTACTTGCCTGCGAAAAGCAAAGGTCCCGAGCTCGAACCTCGGTCCGGCACACAGTTTTAATCTGCCAGGAAGTTTCATATCAGCGCACACTCCGCTGCAGAGTGAAAACCTCATTATGAACGAAATGGTTCGAGCGTTGTTTGTTAGGAAGTCAAAAAGATTTAAAACTTCTAGCGTCGCTCCCTACAGCCCTTAAGGCTCAGAACAAGGGGACGAGGAGACACTGCCAAATAACCTTAGGGGAAACAGACGCACAAAGGAGGCTGAGTTTCTCTCGAACAGTGAAACAACAAATAAAGAACTGCTATAGTAAACAAGAGTAGAAAAATGTGAGAGGCGAGTCCTCCCTCGGGCATGGGTGTGTGTGTTGTTCTTAGCCTAAGTTAGTTTAAGTTAGAGTAAGTAGTGTGTCAGCCTAGGGACAGATGAGCTAAGCAGTTTGGTTCCTTAGGAATTCACACATACTTGAACATTTGAAAAATGAGAGGCATACATTAGGGATCAAATGGTAACAGATGTTGGTGCTTCCCATACAAACTTGCAAGAAATAAGGTTCGATCACCCTCTGTATTATCAATCCTGAGACGACCCGACGCCTCGATGACGATAGGCCGGGAGACACAAGTGCAGTACCTACTCAGAACTTTGCTGGCGGATGACACAATCCTGGAAGACATAGAGTATCATCAGCATCTTCTCTCTGAATTACTAGAGCAGCGTGTGAATAACAGCCCTGCGATTCCACTTGATAAGTAGGAACTGAAATGAACATTAATGAAGTTAAAGAAGAAGTTAGCACCAGGATCTAATAGAAAGCTAACAGATGTGTGGCATCAGCTAGTGGAGCAAATTGTGCCACATATAATAGTGTTACTAAACGAGTGTCTTTTGCAGGGCCCAGTGCTCAGAACTGTAAAACCTCGAATATCATTATATTTAAAAAAAAAAAAAAAGGGAAAGACAAAATCCCAAGTGAACTAAAATCATACAGACCAAGTTTTTTGGTAAATGTTCTAACCAAAGTACAAGAAAAGATTCTATGTCACCGCTTGTGGGACCACAGACAGGTAGTAGACATGAGCCCACTGGAGTAAAGTTTCAGGAAAAGGAAATCCACCGAGGATGCAATAAATCATGCACCATCTGAAACGACAAGTATGTCAAGAGCATAATTCCGCATTGCTGTGGTGTCTGTCAGTTTGTGGCGGCCTGCCCTGTTGAACAGACTGAACAGATGGACTGCCCCAGGTGTCGCTATAACATTCTACTAGATTATTGCGGACAGGCAGGTGAAATTAGAACGTCCTGGAAAGAAAATTGGAACGACATCACCAGAGTCTGCCCAGAGGGTTCAGCTTGTGGTCCAGAGTTCTGGGATGTTTGCACAGAGCCTTTACTGTTCAGAGTATAACAAACACTAGGCACTGCATTGTATACGCGGACTATCTGCTGGCTGTAGTATCTGCTAACACGGCCCGCCGGGTTAGCCGTTTGGTCTAACGCACGGCTTTCCAGATTGGGAAGGAAAGGAGCGCCTGGTCTCCGGCACGAATCCGCCCGGCGGACTTGTATCGAGGTCCGATTAGCCGGCCAGTCTGTGGACGGTTTTTAAGCGGTTTTCCATCTGCCTCGGCGAATGCGGGCTGATTCCACTTATTCCGCCTCAGCTATAATATGTCGACGATTGCTGCGCAAACAAGTTCTCCACCATTACTTTACCACGCAAACATAGGGGTTACACTCGTCTGGTGTGAGACGTTCCCTGGGGGGTCCACCGGGGACCGAACCGCACAATAACCCTGGGTTCGTTGTGGGGCGGCGGAGGGGTGAAGTGAACTGCGGTAGTCGTCGTGGGTTTGTAGACCACTGCGGCTGCGGCGGGGACCGAGACTCTCCGTCGTTTATAGGCCCCCCTTTAACACACAATACAATACAATCTGCTAACACGATGGCTAAAATAGAGGAAAACAGTAGGGTAGTTCTGAAAAGACTAAGCATTTGGTACATAGAAACAGACTAACGATAGCAGTGCTCAGCACTTTAAATGTTACTAAAACGAACATTATCAAGAACGAGAAATTCCACAATCAGAATAAAGGACAGACCTGTGAAAAGAAAAGAAGTTTATTGTTACCTTGGAATTAACATCGACGAAATGCAAAACTTTCGTGCACATGTAGCTATCATCTTCCAGAGAGACAATCAGATACTAAATAAAATAGCAAAAACTGGCCAAAGAAGTTTTCATCTGCAACTAAGTGTAATAAAAAGATACCAGAACGCAATGTTATTCTCTATAGGAGCTACAAGTCGAGCGTTTGGGTTCACAGAGCAAGAAGGGTAAGGACATCACAGGCTCTATGGCGAGCAATGGGAAGGGTACTCTGCGCCTGACAGTTGCCTGACAATCTCGTGCAGTACAACAACGACTGAGGCGCTGCTGGCGATTGGCTTGCTACCTCTATAAAGTGAGAAAGAGAGGTGCACAATACTGCCTCAAAAAGTGCGAATATGGGACGGCAAAGAGGATATTGGAAACAAGAGATGTATCTAATATGGAAATAAAAGTACGTATTGATGGCAAATGGCAAAAAATGTATGTCAGGCTAGAAACAGGGAGCAGAACCTACTGGTTCCTTCCTAACATGCAAGGAAGAACAAGAATGACATACTTCCTTCTGACCAAGGGAGCTATACACTACCTGTCCGGACATGGTACATATCCTAACTACTTGCTAAAAATACAATAGTGCACGGGAGCCACCTGTGAATGTGGTGAAATCGGCACCCTGGATCACATCGGCTGGGAGTGTGCCATTAGACAATATGTTGCAGACGAGGCCAGGAAATGCGACAGTGTATACTGTAACAAGGAATGAGGAATTGTGGCATAAACTGCACTCACTGACAGCTAAAATATCAGCTTATGAACTGCAAGCGTACATGACTGAGAGACAACCAAGAAAAGGCCACACATCAAGATAACGAGACGAACCCGGGAGAGCATCCACCTGCAACCACCTCATGGAAGCAGTGAGGAGGCCAACCTCGGGGAGGACCAGGAAGGATTTCCTGATCTCTGACGGCCACCTCCCAATCTCCGCACCTTGGTTAGAACAGCAGCACGGCCGCTGTGAATCCTGAGTTACACCTCAGAAAGCCGTGGATCAGCTATTCACACAAATGAAAAATACAGCCTGGTTCCGATACCAAGCAAAGTACTGTAGTGTAATGTTGTATTAAATAGTGCTGCAGTGTAGTGTTGTATAATAGCCTAGTTCAGTGTTATAAATTACAAAGTTTGTGATCACCAATGCTGCATAGCGAAACAGACCAGCAGCGTGTGCCTTCTGGATTCTGGACGAACAGATATCTGTGCGTGAGGTGGCAGAATGCAAATCTTTAATTAATTATTACTGAAACATTTGAAATTAAAAGTATTATGTGCTACATTCATACCAGTTCATGGGAAACATTCGGTCTGTTCTTTTATATAGATAACAGACTACCATAAAATAGCAGATGAATAAAAAATTAAAAAATCTTCCAATGTGTCGGAAAAGCTAGACTCTGCTATTACTGGAGTCATGGTGTCGAGAGCCATCGAGTACGACGTCAGGTAATGGTTGGCTATGACTGAGGGAACTCTGACGACACATCACCTGCCTCCTGCGTCCTCACGTGTTGTCACTTATGCAACAGGACAGTGCATGTCAAAACGTGAACGTGAATCTATAAATTGTCTGCGCGATGCTGAGGTGGCCAGCAAGATCCCCAGATCTGTTCCCGATAGAATGTGCGAGAGATCAGCTAAGGTGTCAATTCTGATCCAGTGCCATTATCAAGGATGTCAAGGACCAGGTACAGCAGGTGTGCACCAGCTTGTCACAGGAGAGAATGCAACGGCTTTTTGAAGCCCTTTCAAGGTAACCAGTTATAACACTGCAACAGCATTTACGTACCTTATTCGATCAAATACCAAGTTTGGTTTAGTACGTACGATTCCCCAACAGAACAATTAGTCCTATCACGGAAAAGCCACGTATAACACTCCTATCCGCTACTGCTGTACCATAACCTTAAAGTTGTAGGCAGGTTGTGAAACAAAACTATCTTGTTAAAACAATTATGGTATAAAGCAACAGAGTAGTGTTACCCTCTGAGAGGAATTTTGTTATGTTGACCGTGTTGTACCTAACGGAGGTGGCTTATCGGAAATGAAAGTCAGAATTACGTAAATATTTGAACAGTAACAAACGAAATTTTGCCTATCTGTACTGTTTAACGGATAAAGAAAACGATCGCCAGCCTAACTAGGCAAGAGAATGATTAACATTCTCGTTCAAGAAAATAGTTATCAGTAATTTTAATGGATAAACACAACCTATACTTTGTCACACGGGAGTGCAGTGAACTCTGACACATACATATGTTTACGCTAAGATTGAAACTAACAGTTACAGCAGCACAAACTATTTGCAAAATTATAACAGATACCCAAACACACTATTACTTTCAGGGCTTACACAAACTGAATGGTCTTTATAACGTTATTATTACTATTCACTGCAGAGTCATTAATTGGATATAGGTTAAGTCTCTCTCATTTAAATACTTTACTATTTAAAATGAAACTTAATTGGAAGCCACTAACAGGTTGCTTCTCACTATCATTTGAATAAAGAAATAATGTTTTTCATGCTTAGTGGTCTTTCCATTACTTGTTACCTAGCATTAACACAATAGACAAACTGTGGATCCTGTTATATTATTAATATGCACTTCCAATACACGAGAGAGAGAAACACTTAGCAAACATGAGTATATAACATTTTACACTGCAGCTTTCCACTTTTACTACATTGAGAGACAAAATTAACATATATGTAAGATACTGACTCACCTTCTGCGATTTACAACAGGCAGTAATGTGATCATTTACTAAGCAAAACTTTATAAGCCTCAGTCTTAAGAACTCTTAATTTGAAGTTGGCAACAACACATTAATAAGCAGTTTTATTAGGAAAATTATTTTCAGCAAGCATCATTAACTTTAACTCACTCTCTTGCCACATTAACTTTAACTTTCTTTTTACTATGTTCAAGAGGCATTAATCAGCGCCGGCCGCGGTGGTCTAGCGGTTCTAGGCGCTCAGTCCGGAACCGAGCGACTGCTGCGGTCGCAGGTTCGAATCCTGCCTCGGGCATGGATGTGTGTGATGTCCTTAGGTTAGTTAGGTTTAAGTAGTTCTAAGTTGTAGGGGACTGATGACCACAGCTGTTAAGTCCCATAGTGCTCAGAGCCATTTGAACCATATTAGCCATTAATTAGCAAAAACACTGGTCTTTAATGTTCTTTCAGTAGGGACACTCGGTAATCACTTCAGTTCAAACGGAGAGGAACCTCAGAGGTGTTATGATAAGGAAAATATCAAGGTAGGTACGTAAATTCAGTTATAAGTTACCTTATATTTGTGAACACTAAAGCATCCAATGAGCTGATCCTTCACTGTACATTATTATAGCATTCCGATACAGTGATTGCGCAATGTGGTGGCAACTGCATGTTGGTAGGTGGATTTGCAGGTAGAATTGCTGGACTCTGTCATTTCTTGGTGGCGATGATAGATACAAATTACAGAATAGTTACAGCTATTTATCCATCCATCCGAGGCATTGGAAAGTGGCAGAAAAAACCTCTCTCGGAACCAGCACAATATGCAACATTTACATGGCAGTGCACAGTTTGGTAGCTCGTCTCCGACTCGTAGCTCTTGCCCGACTGACTCTTGGTTCCACCTTTTCTACCTAGTCCAGCCACAATTTGCGCGCGCTACACAGTTCCGTTCCCGAGGGGAACCACAACACCTTTTACATAAAAAATAACTAAGAACCGTAAGTGAAGGTCAGCAGTTTACATAACAGCAAACAAACACATTAAATAAAACAGAACATTTGCACATATTGACATTTGTACAAAAAGTTATACACACAAAATTACAATTATATACAGTAAGTTTTGTTCCCTCCAAATGAGACAAAGACTTTAAATGACAGATATACTACATTGCATAGAATCAAACCACGACATCGAAGTTTCAAACAAAGAACAGAGTATACAATTTTGTGTTATCTATTCAATCAAACACAGAAGCTCAACGATGTAACATTAAATAAAACAAAAGCAAAATAAATCAGTAATGTATTATAGATATGGTGTTACACAGCGCATACCTGCAAGCCAGACGGTGTCAAACTGATCAGTTGACTCATACCCAATTCCTTTGCTAAGTTGACTCAATTTGGTAGGCAATGCAGTTTACTTCACATATCCCGTCACCATGTGAATTGTATTATCGTTTTCCTCGCCTGATCTCACTTTTTTGTCATGCAGTGCATTTTATAAATACTTAGACACCTAGCGGACCGCAACTTCTCCAGTTTTTTTACCACTGCCTCCAGATCTGCCACGCTTTTCATATCAGCTCAACTTGCCTCACACGTATCTTGTAGCAGATGAAAATCCACTTCTTCTCAAAAATATCGAATACCTTCGCCAGGCCTCTATCTCCGGGAATAACGTATTACCAATCCCCCACTGTACTGATCACTCGCCCGCATCACTCTTCAGAACCTTGGTACACTGCCGCACCCTACCACCACGTCCCTTACATCTCTGCAGACTCCGTCTGTTTTCACGAGGTCATTTCTACTGCCTTCTCCTCTCAGATCGCGAAATCATTCAAGAGATGTTTCCATCCTATCTAATACCTATACTACCCCTGTTCTATTCAAGATGATGCAGCAACTTAATCTTCCCCTCTACTACCACCTACATTCCGATTCTTGACTCTTCCCAGTACTCATTCCCAATCCCAATCTTTCCTCAATTCATTTCCTCCCCACTCTTATCTGCATGCATTACCCACTCTCAGAGAAATCAAGGCCACGCAGATCATCAGAATATACACTTGTGAATCAAAACTTTAGGACCACCTACTTAATAGCTCGTTCGTCCATCTTTGGAACGAAGTAGGTCACTGATTCTCCGTATCAGGGTTCGGATAGCTTGTTGGTAGTTTTGTGGAGGTTCAAAAATAGTTCAAATGATTCTGGGCACTATGGGACTTAACATCTGAGGTCATCAGTCCCCTAGAGCTTAGAACTACTTAAACCTAACTAACCTAAGGACATCACACACATCCACGCCCGAGGCAGGATTCGAACCTTCGACCGTAGTAGTCGCGCGGTTCCGGACTGAAGCGCCTAGAACCGCTCGGCCACCATGGTCGGCTTTTGTGGAGGTATGTGGCAATAGATTTCTATGCACAGATCATGTAATTCGCGTAAATAATAGGCCGCTGATTTCCGTACGCGGAGATGACGCCCTATGGTGACACAGACGAGTTCTTTAGGATTTACATCAGGCGAATTTGCTATCCGAAATATCATCGTGAGTTCACATAATGCTTCTCAAACAGATGTAGAACAGTTCTTGCTCGGAGACATGAATAATTATACCGCTGAAAGATGACATCGCCGTAGAGGAAGACATCACGCATGAAGGAATACAGGAGCTTCTCAGCTGTCAGAGTGTCTCCGATTACTGCCGCGGGTTCCATAAAAGCGCAGGAGAATGCCTCTCATAGAATAATAGTGCTCCCACCAGCGTGCATCAGTGGCGTGCTACACGTTTCGAGCCGCTGTTCACCTAGATGAGACGATCATCGACCTAGTGTAGCAAAAATGTGTTCATCCAAAGGGCCGACACGTCCCCTTTGATCGACGCTCAATTCCCGATTGTCCCTTCCCCACTGCAATCGTAATGGACGACGTCGCTGGGTTAATATGTGGAGTGATCTGCTGCGGAGCTGCATTTTCAACAATGTACGATCTACGGTGTGCTCCGAAACACTTCAGCGTGCACCAGCATTGTGCTCTTTCTGGTAGAAACGCCACAAATCACCATCTATCCTACTTTACAGGGCAGACAAGCCTCCGAACCCCACGTTATGTGAAGAGTCGTCAACGCCCAACCATTCAGCGCCTACTGATCATTTAACTGTCCTTCTACCTCTTTCCCTAGCTGCTCACGACAGTAGCACGTGAACGATAGACCAACTTCGTAGTTTTCGAGGTACTCGTTCATAGGTTCTACGTAATTATAAGCCCCTTTGTTAATGCGGCCTATCTCAATGGTTTCCGCCTTCTGCAGCGCGTATCCTTGCTAGTTTGATCCCGCGTCTGCGTCTGCTTCGCTTTCTCGTACATACTTTTGTTAACACGTCACGTGCCTGCAACGCTACCAAGCTGCATCCCACGACGCAGTGGGTAGTGGTCATAATGTTTTGGCTGATCAGTGTACACGCTTATGAATAGCGATTGTATTTCTGAAGGTGTATTTTAATTGCTAACATTCAAAGCTGTAGAGCGGCAGTGTGGTCACAACCCCGTTTCCTGGTTGGGTGAATGTAACTTAATGAATAATTGCTAAACTGGGTATAAGTAGCAGTTGAATGCTACAAAAGGTTATTATTTGGGTAATCAAACGAAAGAAAGTATCTTTTACTGAAAACAACGGTTTTGCAGTGCAGAAAATGCATTTAAAACGATATCTAGAACTAAATCATACGCGATTTACAGTGCAGTTCGTATGTTTTCCAAGAAAATTTGTGTGACTTGTTCACTATTAGAATATGAATTAAGAGCAATGACAGATGATGCAAATGAAGTTCTTGCGCTTTTTCACACTCATTTTCAATTCACGTGGTTTGAGCATAACGACCTACCAACAGCACATAATTGGAAAGGTAGAGGACCAGAAACGGGAGACGGAAACTGCCAGTAAAAACCCTTTTACTCAAAAAATCAAATTATTTCATTTTTCTCTAAGTCACTGGTGCTTTCTATAAAGAACACGAAAATTTATACCAGCTTATAACTGTCAGGCTTTCCACAACAACATCAGAATGATGTGCCCGACAGCACTTTAAACATTTATTAATGCAACTAATTTACAATAAATAACTACCCTCTGACATCAACAGGTAAGATGAAGAAATGTTATAATTTTTACATAGCATTTACTGTCCATAAACGGCAACTGAAACAGTTGTACAAGTCTCATAAAACACAGAAAGCGACAACATACACAATTTTTTAAAAAATGAAACGAGGCCGTATCAGGCATACTGAATAGAGCTTAGCCGTAGACGCAAGTAAACAGGCGGCTCAGTAATCGGAACATGTAGCAGTAATTGACAAACAACAAGCAACATCTGTATACGCCGAAGTTGAAACGCTAAAATAAGTAAATAAATCCATGCTGAAGAGGACTTACGGTTTATCCGTACCGTAATATGCTGATACACTAGACGTTCATGAGCCTGATGTTTGAACGAAAAATCTGTATATCTGCTTAAGATGACCGTCTGCTAAATTAGCTGGTACACAGCCTTGTGGCTCTTCTGAAGTGCATTTAAAATGATGTACATGAAATGTATTCGCAGTTGCGAGTGTGGATAACCATGAGCTGTATGAGGGACTGACGACAGTGAAAATATGTGCCAGACTTCTAAAAAAACCCGTATTTTCCGCTTTAAGCTAGCGGGCCCATTAACCACTTTGGATACTCATATTCGATTAACGGCTGGATCCAAACTTCCATATGTCGTAGCTCCTGCGTCACAACTTGGACTCGTACACACATTATGTAATTCCTGAACAGGAGAGGACTTTTAATCGAAAGTCACTGCCTAGTATCGGTGGATAGATACAGTATCGCTTTATCCGTGTTTTTAAGAAGAACGATGCAATGTTCCTATGGACATCCATAAGTGTCCGAAGGAAGATCGCATCGTTCTTGTTAACAACACAGTCAATGCAATATTGCCTTAACGTAAAGTGTAAGGTGGCTTTAAAAAATTATTATGCAATAAACCCTTGAAGACCTACAAATGTTTTGCGCAGGCCTTCATATGAAGCAGTTGACAATTTAGGTACATCACCAGGAACACTAAACCACATTTTCTTATTGTTGAAATATCTTTGTGACAGAGACGAAATTACTAGGATATCTTTAATAACCACACGGGACAAAAATAGTCGCACAAGGAAGTTTCTTGTTGTGGGAGATCTAGATGCAGCCACCCATTGACGATTACACCCCATAGAGTTACCAATTTCTGGGGAAGTTGAGTGCCACGTTCTACTCACTGTCCTGAATAGTCCCAAGCATTTTCTATCGCATTAGAGTAGTGTGATTTAGTGGGACACTCAAGCTGCGATGGGATGCTTGAGTGTTCACCAAACTAGGAACGCATATGTGCAGACCTGTAAAGATGGCTGTCTCATCTTCAAAGATGGGAATGTCCAGCATATTCATCTTGAAGATGTAACACTTGTGTGTCAAACGCCTCGTTGGCCGTCGATGCAATAGACGACTTTCATAATTTGCAAACAGATAAAACTGCAGCTCGTGTGACTCCGCTACACGCCTCCAGTCAACTAGCGATGGCGAGTAGCTAATATCTCCAAAAATTAGATATTCGTTAATGACAAACACACTATTATGTGTACTGTTATTCCGGCTGTCTGTACTACATGAGTTGCCTGTGGCATACAAAATGAAAGACAGGGGTGAGAAAGAGAAAGAGAGAGAGAGAGAGAGAGTACATGAGAGAGGAAGGGAGGGATACGGAGCGAGGGACTGCACTGGAAGAACCTATTGCTTGTATAGTTCTGACCTGGATATCTGGTCATCTCAGTGAGCAGAAAGTTGGGTATTTTAGTGTGACACGATACAGTCGTATGTAGATGTGGAACTTCGCCCAGTTTTAAAGGGAAGAGATTTAATCCTGCTGAACAACAGTACAAAATGGCTTCAGATCAGCACTCGTTGCGCTATAATACCATGATAAGACTAAAGCCAGTCCCACTTAGGGTAAGATTCTCAGCAAGTTTGCTCTATGGCATACATGGCTGTCGGGTAGCAAGTGCGAGTGATGGCTACCTCGAATGCTGAACCTCTCACATGGTGTATGATTTGGCACAGAAGGTAGTTTGGCTGGTGCAACTCTGTGAACGGCAAGGCGCGCGGGACGGCCGAACTGCAGACTTCCTCAAACGACGGTTAAGAAACTATTCAGTACAAAAAAAAAAAAAAAAATTGATTCTCGCACATCTTGGTTCTTCTTTCATCAGCTTCGTGACGAATTGCTTATCACTTCGTTAATGCTCACATTTATTGTCATATCTTAGGATTAATTAAACTAAATCAAGAATTTCTTGAAGCTTGCGGTGAAAAATAGAGGTTTTTAAGAATTTGCGATTGGAGTATGTTAGGTAACATGTTGCTACGTATGAAATGAAGCTACCAAACTAAATTTTTCTTTAAGCTTTGAAGGCTATTTATTACCAGCCTTGAGAAAGAGGATGGTATATAAAGTGCTTCGCGCCCGACTCTGGCGCTAGTAAAAGAGCTAGATTGAAATGTTCACAAAAATCTTCATATCTCACCAATGGTTTCAGTTGTTTGAACAAGATTTTGGCACATTGACAGTATGCAACGGGGAGAGTATTTCTCCATATGATTACTGAGCGACAATTGTATATCTACAGCAATATTCAGATGACTACAAATTTTTTTCGTCAAATGATGTTATATTTAAGCACCCTCGACAGCTTGTGAAGCAAGAATTACTGTGAGTATGGAAAAACATATGTGAGGAAATTTAACTTTACTTTTATATTGAGACTGGTCATTTTCATAAACTATTGACTTGTCTCTCTATCCATTGTTGTTTTATGATTCTATCGCATTAGATGTTAATGACAAGAATATTTACAAATTCTGCTGTTATTTGGTGAAAGAATCACATTTGAACATCGCGACAAATGAACTTAACATATTACTCAAAATTCGCCAATGATTACGTATCCCTGGAGAAAATTGAGGGGAATAAAAGTCTGGCGAAAACGAAATCGATACATCTGTTGAAATTTTAATGGAATCCTACAACCTAGCATGTGTTTAATAACGGGTGATGTGGATTTAAACTGGCAAAAGAATTTAATTTTTTTATCTCAGTGACTGACAAATATGAAAACATTTAAATTTGCGAAATCCAGTCAACTACGTATCAAGGTGCTACCAGTATGTTTGACAAACTAAAAGATGCATGTGGTGAAAATTTATAGCTACTCGTTCTGTTCAGGAATAGGAAGAAAAGATGGCATGCTATGTGCTGCTAATTGTTTTAATTTTTCTTAGATTATTAAGAGACAGAAATAAAATCCATTGCTCATTTTTGGTCCATATCATTCGTTATTAAAAATATACTCGCACATAGTATTTCGCCGAAATTTAAACATATCATCACCTTTATTTTTCTTCAGAGAAACATTATCAGTGACAAGTGTTGAGTAATACGTAAGACTTCTTGTTGCCATATTAATTGATTTCTTTCCCCAAAATTCAGTTGAATAATAAATATTCATCTCAGTAATATTCTAATGCAGCTGAAATTGTGACAGAACCATAAAACAGCATCTGATGTAAAGAAATGTCAATAGTATGTGACATTGCCCTTTCTCGGTACAAAAGTTAACTGTAAATTCTTCACATATAGTGTTCCATACCAACAGTAATTCTCACTTCACCAGCTGTCGATGGCGCTTAGTATTGAATCATTTCCTTGAAAAAATCTGTAGTTATTTGAATAGCGCGGTATATATGGAAGTTTCGTATGTCAATCATGTGGTGAAATACTCTCCTTTTGTCATACTACTATTTGCTAAAATCTTGTTTCGATATTTTAAAGCGTTTATGACATATGAAGAATTTTGTGTATATTTCATTCTGGCTTTCTTGTTTATGGCACACGAGTTTGGACGAAGTATTTTTTTATATATGATCCATTTTCTCGATATTGGTAGTACATTGAAATATCTTTCAAATGTTAAAGAAAAATTCAATTTGTAAGCTACATTTCATACACAGCAACATATGATCTAAAACGCACCAAATGCAAATCCACAGCAACTTCTATTTTTCACTGCAAACTTTCTTAGTCGTGAAAAAACACAGTAAATATGATCATTAACGAAATATTGGCAATTCACCAAGAAGCTTCTAAATGAAGCTATAAGATGAAGGAGAATCAAATTTTTGTATCAAATAGTTCCTTTAGATCGTTTGCGAAAGATCTTAAGTGAGCAGGTGGGCGCTTGACGTTATGTTTTGACTTGAGGGTTGATTGGCGTTGTTTCAGAATTAACACTCTGTTGGCTGTGACGTCAGCCGCCAAACAGGACTGTTGATTGGTCTCTGCAGGTAGCATGCAGGCAACCCGAATAGGCCCTGTGAGAAAAATAGTGCCGGACGTTCCACGGAAAACATGTACAGCTCCTTGCAGGGCAGCCAGCTAGCAGGCGACAAAGACGTCAAAGGAGCCATCGCATGAGCCGACAAACAGTGTTGCAGCAAATCGTACCCTGCTTGAGACAGACTGAATGCAGCTGTTTGGAGGGCACTGTGCCACCCCTTCTTTCAAGACCTTGTGTTTTGGAAAACATGCTGCCCCATGTTGCTCTGCTCTGTCGTAATAGATGGTCGAAGATGTCGTGCAAAGTCCACTTTCATTGCAAAGGATGTTGCCTGGCCGAAGTGACTATAGGCTCAAATGGTTCAAATGGCTCTGAGCACTATGGGACTCAACTTCTGAGGTCATCAGTCCCCTATAACTTAGAACTACTTAAACCTAACTAACCTAAGGACACCACACACGTCCATGCCCGAGGCAGGATTCGAACCTGCGACCGTAGCGGTCTCGCAGTTCCAGACTGTAGCGCCTAGAACCGCACGGCCACTTCGGATGACTGTCTATAGGCCAGACATCCCTGACCAGCACAGCATATCCAGCTAATCTACTCTAAAATCAGTAATCTTGAAATACAATTTCCTTAACCGTTTAATTTTTCCGAATTCTGACGCATGTTTCAAAACTGAAATGCTAATATTACGTCAAGTGAAGTCCATATGCATACTTTCAACGAGGATAGGTCATGGAATGTCCATGGTAATCTCAAAATAGCGACATGATACAGTAGCACATTCTTTGTCTTTCTTCATCCGCAACCCTGCTGCAACAGTCGCAGATCCTTCGCGAACTGTCCCTTGGAAAAGAATTTTTTTAAGTTTTTACGGTGGTTCTAGCTACACATGTAGAGATAATAACTTTTTTATTGATTTATTTTAATTTGCTTTCAGTACCTGACCATACGGCTACCTCTACAGTGGAAACACATTGCGACAATTTTGTGCTTTGAGAACTCAGAAGATACATCAGTTTAGGCATTTCCCTGGTACAAAGCTAAATATAGCAAAGACTTCCTATGCAACGTCATGGAGGCGACTTTGCGGACAGTGACGACGATACAAAGATGAGGACAACAGAACATCCAGTTCCTGACCAGAGAAAACGTCCATCCCACCTGGGAATCGAACCCTGGCAGATACGATTACCAATTTGCCTCACAGACGCTGAAGATATCGAGGCGGATGGGACTACAAGTTCAAGGTGGTTATTTAGTATATCCTCTTTTGGAAAATTTAAACATGCATAACAATCTCTTTGCACTTAAATATCATCTCTTAGCATTCTCGATACTGGGATGAAGGCAACAGCATAAGAAGATAATTGCCAGTAGCCAAAAAAAAAAAAAAAAAGAAAGAAAAACAGATTTTTCAACCAGTAATGGTGAACACACATGATTTACAATTGAGTGACTCAATCATCAATAGCTGTAGTCACCAAGTGATTCTAGGTAGACGGTATCGGCTCCAATTTGAAATCAACAACTCACATGATAAAAACCGCAAACGCTTAGTCCTGTGGTGCAACTTTACACTCCCTCAGACTTCGATACTGCGACCATAACGATAAGCAGCGTCGCATCGTATCACTGAATATCTACCCTTTCGATCTCTCACCCATATGGTACTTCCCCTCCCACCCTCACTCCCTCCCGTTACCCTACCTAGAGACAGAACTCGCGTATCCCATCTGTCTGTGTCTGGTATTAAACTGTATGTGAGAATGTATTAGAAACGTTTGCGAACCATGTAACTGGTATGCGACGTGGCTACCAGACCCTCGGATGAGGGAGACCTTGTAAAAACAACATTCAGCACACTGGCCGTTGATCGGAGGTCGGTGTGCCTCCCCAAGTCCTGCAAATGACCTGCTGACAGACGCGGCTAACCGAGCCAATGGATGGAAGTAATGTATTAAATTAGTTAAAATAAATATAGTATTTGATGATAAATTAAAATGTTGAGATTTTTCATTTATGACTGAACACCAAACCAATAAAAAGTATATACAGTTATTCACAAAAAAAAAAAGAAAGAAAGGAAACAGGGGAAGCTATTTCATAATGAGCAGCAAAAAGTGAACGATTGCTACGGTATTGAACAGAAGACTATAAAGTTATATTTCACTCTTCCTTCTAAGGCTTTATAATGTTCAAATACCATTCACTTAGAAAGAACGCATTCAACTGTTAATTTTCTATGGTTACCTGATAAAGGGGAGCGCACAGAATGTAGCTTCAGTTTTCATCGGAGAATCTGAGTTGTTTATGTATTGAGATGAATACATAACCTCTATTTTCCACTTGACTATTCTCCCGATGAACACATTTTTGGCCCAAATATATCACTGCTGATAATTTCTGGTTATAGCCACCTTTCTGACTTGTTTTTATATGACTTTCACTGCTTTTTACGAATATATCGAACCATCGCCCATTGATGCTAGTGCCTACGCACTAAAGTAGAAGTATTTTATTAGTCTCTTCTTTGTTGGGGAGGGGGCAAGCCATTTCTTTGGGGCTTGCTGTTAGACTAACACCTCTTGGTTTCATACAGTCATAAATTTCTGGCCTTAGGAAGAGCCACCTAACTAAAAAACAAAAAAAAAAACAAAAAAAAAACGCCTTAACCACACCTAACATACTGTCATCTACTTGTATGGGATTTTCTGATGTCCATTGCGTGATTGTGCCACTTAGAATAATCCTATAATTCTTAGCTTGTCGAAGTACTTCCGACCACTCTGGCTGCTGACGGAGCCTAGGCACTGTCTAGCGGTGGGGCAGCATATTTATTGATTTCAGATCGGTGCCAGTGAAGTCGTGAGACAACGAAATGTTCCTGTACATGTGTGGTCGTATTGCTGTACCATCCTGTGGTACCTCGTGAGGTCCAGTGTCTTCGCCGGCGCTACGGCTAAGCCGGGATGACGTAGCGGCCACTAACCAGATAGCCGGCGGGGCTAAAGCAACCACCTCCCGCCTTATCGCGCAATGAATGGCCCATTTTCCCGTCTTGTCGCCATTATGTTTCTTTATCGCTCTTTTATAAGCAAAGTAGCTGTTCCGCCTGTCGGAAAGCTGTGGGCCTTGCGTACCAACGCGGTTGTAAATGTCACAGCATCGCAGAGATTAGAAACAATGAGATAACTGTGTAATTAGTTGCTTGAACCAGCGATTTAGAGGAGGTATACAGATTTTTAAATAGACGGTTTATCGTAGGCTAAACTGAAAGTATCGTATTGGAATTCTGAGTTCAGTTCCCGCAATTAAATAGGATCGAATTAACCATGGGTCCGCCTTTTCGCTCATGTGGGATAAAAAACCGAATTCGATTGTTCAGTGACCAAGAAAAAGCTATCAGCCTTGATCTTTTTCGAGGAAATGCCGCACCTTTCGCTTGAAGCGAATCATCTGTAACCTGGATCACGATGATGTTGAGAGCTTGTTATTTATGGGTTTTGTAGCTATAGGTACCTCCCACACAGTCACTGAGTAACAAGCGGCGACTGAGACTAGTTGCCCCAAACAGATATGATAGGACCCTTGCTGTTTGCAATGTATATCAGTGATCTAGTAGAAACCATCGGAAGCAGTTTAAGACTTTCGCAGATGATGAGAAGCAGATGTCAAACATATTTGTATGAGTCTAATTCAACTACGAAGGAAGTGCTTGTAAGGCGCTTGCTCCACTGATCCTTGAGTACTGTTCATCAATATGGGATTCTAATCAGGTAGGACTGATAGAAAAGATTGAAAAGATGCAACGAACAGCGGCGAACTTCGTCACGGAATAGCTTAATCGCCACGAGTTCATCACAGGAATGCTCAACAAGCTCTAGTGGCAGACGTTACAAGAGAGGCATTGTACAGCTCAGAGAGGTTTACAATTGAAATTTTGTGAGGGCACTTTCCGGGAAGAGTGAGACAGCATATTATTTCCCCCCCCCCCCCCCCCCACCCAAATACATCTTGCAAAATAATCGCGACGAGAAAAATTGAGAAATTTGACCTATTGCTGAGGCTTACCGACAGTAAATTTTCCGAAATTCTATTCGCTAGTAGACCAGGATAGGGAAAATCAGTTAGTGGTAGCAGAAGTATCCTCTGCCACACACCACTGACTTGAGGAATGTGTTGTAGATACAGATTACAACAATTTATAGATAAACCCATTGTCTGTTAATATGTATTTCTGGCTAAATTTCCTGTAGTTTGGGTTTCCACAAATCGTTACACTTGAAGTTCTTCAAATAAAATTATTCAAAGATTTCCGTGAAAATACACTGGTACCAAAAATATTTTGACCACTGCCCCCCGGCTGCGACCATGTGACGCGTTAATAAGTAAGAAGGAGCAATGTGGATTCATTGTAGTGATGATGAGGGTCGCAAGTGGGGAAATCCTCTGAAATAAGCCGCTTTGACACACGAGAGGTTCTTACGTCATGACGCTGTGGAGGAAGCCTCTCGAGAACGGCGAAATTGGTTGGCTGTTCACGTTCAACTGTTGCGAACATCTGGGGAACGGGTTGAAGTATGGTAAAATCACGAGTAGGTGACAAGGGTAATGGACGTCCGTGCCTCATCACAGAAGATGGAATTCAGAAGTTTAGCCATTATGTAAAGTAGGAGGTATGACGATCTGTGACGGATCTGCATACATAGTACATTGCTGGTGCAGGCACAAACGTTTCGGAGCACAGCGATAGATACGCAGTGCTGAACAGGGGCTCGACAGCAGACGACAGCTACGAGTTTACCCTACGAAATCGCCAATTACGATTGAGGTTGGCTCGGCATCACCTGTATTGGTCCATAATCAGTGAGAACATGTCGCGTGATCGGATGAACCACCTGCCTTGCAACGCCAGACGCCGTCCGCAGGCGAACGGCCGTTCGAGACACACCAGGCAACGGACGCAGGCCCGTGGGGGCAGTATTACGCTGTGGAAGACATTCACTTGAGCTTCCATGCAACCTGTGATAGTAGTAAAGGCCATAATGCCATCTGTGAACTACGTGACTATTACTGCAGTATACGTGCATTTCTTCGCCAACGGCGATAACATTTTCCATATCCATGCCTTTCATAATCTCTGTTCTATTGCTTCCCAAAAGTGGACCATGACGGTATTACGCAGTTGGTCATAATGCTCTGCTTCGTCAGTGCTGGTATACTGCAGTTATACTGTTACTTCACTTACTTATTCAAAAGAAGTAGGTTTGTGACATGCGGTGCTCGCCATTTGATGTAAGGCGAGACGCAGTAATTATTAATCGGTCAATTCTCGTGACATTAGACACCTCCATGGGCATCAGCGAGCCAGATGCTGAGCTTCAGGCAGAATTACCACATCCCACACACGTTGAGCCAAAGAGATCACTTGTTCATCATATGATACCACTGTAACCACTTAGACTGTTTCCATGTACAAGGAAGACCCTGCACATGCTTTGGTTAAATCTTTTGCATATGTAAGCAGAAAATATTTTTGAACTGAAGACCTCAAAAACAACAACATGGTACTTCAGTGTTAGTAAAGAATAAGGTAAAGTCTGCAGCGCAAGCCTTCTTCACAGTTATTGGTTGGCTGCAGGTGGAATACAGACTTTCTGCACTGTGGCACTAGGAGGGGGAGGGTAGAGAGCCCATCACCTCAGCTAACTTTTACCCCCAAGGATGATCCCAGGTACAATACTACAAAAATAATTTGAAAATAACATTTCAGTTTCTAAAAAGATGACTTGCATATACATAAATCTTTAGATATGAATAATAAATTTAATGAAGAGATTTTCTGTACTTTTGATAATCATATTCCTTAATCGTAGAGGGAGACTAAAAGATGAATACACTAAGCAGATTCATAAGTATGTAGGCTGGAGTAGGTACTGGGAGATGGAGAAGCTTGCACAGGATAGAGTAGCATGGAGAGCTGCATCAAACCAGTCTCAAGACTGAAGACCTCAACAACAACAAGCAGAAAATATGTCTGCGTGTGTACCTCTGTGATCTCCTACCATGAGTATATCGATTTCAGCCAACGGTTGGAAAGAAGAAGTGGGCCTCACTATATCAGCACCTTGTGGTTTGTACCATCTTAACTCCAACAGAATCGGAGGTGAAGGCATAATGTTTGGGAACAATGTCGGCCTTCCAAAGCAATCTGCATTGCAGGGGAAAGAAACGTATTCCTGGGTCTCGGCATGGAGGCTGCCCTGAATGTCACGCATGTTGTGCTGGACTAGTATTGGACTGTTTTATCGATTTGGTGTGCATGGTGGCCTGTACGTCGGGAGCAAGTAAATGATTTTCAAGCCCCTCACGAGTAACGCAGAAGTAGATGCCCTCGGCGTAGTGGACCAACTTAAATCATTTAATAAAAACAAGTCTTCTGGTCCAGACTGTATACCAATTAGGTTGCTTTTGGAGTACGTAAATGCAATAGCTCCATACTTAACAATAATGTACAACCGTTCCCTCGACGAAGGATCTGTACCCAAAAACTAGAAAGTTGCTCAGGTCACACCAATATTCAAGAAAGGTAGTAGGAGTAATCCACTAAATTACAGGCCCATATTATGAAGGTCGTAGCGGTGTTCTGGAACATATATCGTGTTTGAACATTATGAATTACCGCGAAGAAAACGGTCTATTGACATACAGTCAACAAAGACTTAGAAAACATCGTTCTTGTGAAATGCAACTAGCTCTATACTCCCATGTAGTGTTGACTGCTATTGACAAGGGATTTCAGATTGATTCCGTATTTCTGAATTTTCGGAAAGCTTTTGAAACTGTACCACATGGTTTCTAGTGAAATGGCGTGGTTATGGAATATTGTCTTAGCGACGTGACTGGATTCGTGATTTTCCGTCAGAGAGACCACAGTCCGTAGTAACTGAAGGAAAGTCATCGAGTAAAATAGAAGTGATTTCTGGCGTTCACCAAGGTAGTGTTATAGGCCCTTTGGTTTTCCTTATCTATATAAACGATTTGCGAGACAATCTGAGCAGCCGTCTTAGGTTGTTTGCAGATGACGCTGTCGTTTATAGACTAATAACGTCATCAGAAGATAAAAACAAATTGCAAAGCGATTCAAAACAGATATCTCTATGGTGTGAAAATTGGCATTTGACCCTAAATAAAGAAAAGAGTGAGGTCATAAGCATGACTGCTGAAAGGAATCCGTTAAACTTCGGTTACATGATAAATCAGTCAAATTTAAAAATTTAAATACCCAGGAACTGCAATAACGAACAACTTAAATTGGAATACAAAGAAAATGTTGAGGGGAAGTCTAAGCAGGGACTGTTTTTTATTGACAGGACGCTTAGAAAATGTAACAGATCTCTAAAGGATACTGCCTACACTACAGTTGTCCGTCCTCTTTTAGAATACTGCTGCGCGGTGTGGGATCCTTACCAGATAGGATGACGGAGTAGATCGAAAAAGTTCGAAGAAGGGCAGCACGTTTTGTATTATCGCGCGATAGGGGAGAGAGTGTCACTGAAATGATACGGGATTTGGGGTGGACATAATTGAAATAAAGGCGTTTTTCGTTGCAGCGGAATCTTCTCACAAAGTTCCAATCACCAACTTTCTCCTCCGAATGCGAAAATATTTTGTTGACACTGACCTACGTAAGGAGAAATGACCACCATGATAGAATACGGGAAATCAAAGCTCGTACGGAAATACATAGGTGTTCGTTCTCTCCGCGCGCTATACGATATTGGAATAATAATGAATTGTGAAGGTATTTCGATGAACCCTCTGCTGGGCATTTCAAAGTGATTTGCAGAGTATCCATGTAGATGTATATGTACCAGGTAATCAAAAAGTCAGTATAAATTTGAAAACTGAATAAATCACGGAATAATGGAGATAGAGAGGTACAAATTGACACACATTCTTGGAATGAGGTGGGGTTTTATTAGAACCAAAAAAATACAAAAGTTCAGAAAATGTCCGACAGATGGCGCTTCATCTGATCAGAATAGCAATAATTAGAATAACAAAGTAAGAAAAAGGAATGATGATGATCTTTACAGGAATTGCTCAGTATGTCCACCATCATTCCTCAACAATAGTTGTAGTCCAGGAATAATGTTCTGAACAGCACTGTAAAGCATGTCCGGAATTATGGTGAGGCACTGGCGTTGGATGTTGTCTTTCAGCATCCCTAGAGATGTCGGTCGATCACGATACAAGTGCGACTGCACGAGCTCTGACTTCCCCGTGCTTAGACGAACCCGCTACAGTCTCCATTTCTTCCTGAACTGTCTCAGCAGCATTACGCCTTGTGCTAGGTCGGCCACTACGGGGTCCATCGTCTAAACAACCCGTGACTTCGCCGGCCGGGGTGGCCGAGCGGTTCTAGGCGTTACAGTCTGGAGCCGCGCGGCCGCTACGATCGCAGGTTCGAATCCTGCCTCGGGCATGGATGCGTGTGATGTCCTTAGGTTAGTTAGGTTTAAGTAGTTCTAAGTTCTAGGGGAGTGATGACCACAGCAGTTAAGTCCCATAGTGTTCAGAACCATTTGAACCATTTGAACCCGTGGCTTCGAACTTCGAAATCATTCTCGTCACAGCTGAATTTGTCAACGGACCTTAACCCATTCGAATGCCCATCCTATGGCGATAGGATCGTAACGCTGAACTAGCACATTCCCCATTCTGATAATACAGCTTCACTAAAAGCGCCGTTGTACGTAATGTCAACATGCTGGGACTGCTGGCGCATCTGATTCTCTCTCATTACAGCTCCTTTTATACACGATTGTCATGCGCAGTCACTAACGTTTTGCTGCCCTGCGCCATATGTCGGACATTTTGTGAACTTTGTTTTGTTTTTTGTTTCTATTTGTTCTAAAAAAAAAACCATGTCATTCCAAGCATGTGTGTCAATTTTGACCTCTCTATCAACATTATTCCGTGGTTTATTAAGTTTTTAAATCTATACTGACTTTTTGATCACCCGGAATATGTAGCGTGCCCTGCATGAGAGACGTAATGTGGGAGTAGTATTGGTCTGCTTTGTTGAACTGTATAGCATGGTGTATATTTGCTGATGTAAGTGGCTGGGACCAGGTTAAGATGGATAGAAGAAGAGACGGGCAGAATGAGGAGGAGGGTGGAAAAAGGTGATGCGTGAGTAAGGTGAAGGTTATAGAGGATCGGCGGGCTGGTGGAAAAGGAAGAGGGATAATTGGAATTAGAGAGGGAAACAAGGGTATGGTCAGAGGGAGGGTTGAGGTAGATATGGTAAGAGAGGGTGGTGGAGGAAGTGTAAAAGGGGAGGGGGAGGAGGAGATGAAGAGTGAGGAGTAGGAGACATACAGATAGAGGGGGAAAGATGAGGTGAAAAGACAGAGGCAGGAAGAGGTTGACACAGAGAGGGGAGGAGGAGGTGCATTCAGAATATGTGTTGAATGCACAGACGAAGCCACAGAGTAAAGGCTAGATGATGTAACAGATATGTCATTGGAGCTGTAACGTAGTAGTGTCAATCATTATTCTACAGTTCATAGGTTCCTAGAATATGATCCTGTTTCACTTACTAGCTGTGGCACAAGATTCATTGGTTTAATTCAATATCTCGCTGAATTCTGAGACAGTATATTTGATAGCCACATTAATACTGTTTACAGTGGTTAAAACTAACTTTTTTCTCATTAAACTAGCTCAACAACAAATGTATTTATTAAAGACCAACTCAGAAAGTCAATAATGTAACGTGAAACAATTTACTTTGCTAATAATTGTGATGGCATTATTTTTCATATTTATGTATTTGCTTATATGTGTAGATTTCAGGATTCTAGTATTTTGTTTTGACCTAAAGTGTAATACTTCTGCTGGCCGAGGTGGCCGAGCGGTTCTAGGCGCTACAGTCTGGAATCGCGCGACCACTACGGTCGCAGGCTCGAATCCTGTCTCGGGAATGGGTGTGTGTGATATCCTTAGGTTAGTTAGGTTTAAGTCGTTCTAAGTTATATGGGACTGATAACCTCAGATGTTAAGTCCCATAGTGCTCAGAGCCATTTGAACCATTTTTTGTAATATTTCTACCCTGAATCATCACTCTGAATGTAGTACTGTTTCATGTGCTAATCACAAAAGTTAATAGTTTTCGTCGGGGTAGAAAGTGAAAACCTCTATAGGCAAACGTTAATGTGTAGTGGCTCTATCTCGTAAGTGTTATCTGAGTCTCATAAATTATAATTCATATTATAATACTAGACGTTTTCGGAATTTTGTATGAAGTGTGTTACTTTGGATCAAACTAACTCCAGTAAGGAAATTGTCGAAATGTGCGCTTTGACTCGTGAGCGTACTTAAAAAAAACTTAGGTTAGCCTGTGTCAGAATAAGTAATTTGTTATGCATTGGAATATTACCTAGAGGACTAGTGACCGTCTTGCATCTTCTTCGCATGTTCCCCTAGAGGATCGACACTTTTATATAGATTTTTGGCTGTGCTCGTGACGAGTGACAGATTGGTGCCAGTTCCTGACCCCACAGGCCCACAGGACGGAATTTTTGCACATCTGCCTACGTCCAAACTAAACCACAGGACGTGGGTGCCAGGACCAGTATTTACCAAGTTGGATGTAGGAAACCGCCCAGAAACCACATCCAGGCTGCCAGCTAACCAGTCCTCGTCGGTCATCCGTGAGGAAGATTCGATCAGAGGCAGGCTCGCTCGGCGTTATGGCGCCCGGCTCTCCAAGCAATTGTCTCTGCCTGATGGAGATTTTAATTAACTTTCGTCAAAATCAGCATATATTATTTGATGAGAGGACTCTGTCGGTTTCGCCAGGTGATGTACATTTCTCCAACTCGCTTCAACAGTGATTTGCAAACGATTGCAATATTTTGGAAGAGTGAGTGAATTAACCCATCTGGGTATTGGGGGGCCGCTAGACATAGACTTTGCTACAAGGTGTTGCATACATATTGTGATCGATTTCTATTCAAAATTAATTTTCATTTACAAGTTTCTGGTGTCCGAAGAACGAGGTCCTTGGCAAAGTTGGTACCTCACGATGGGACCACAGGTAAGGGAAGGCGCTGCCTGGCGCAGCAACGAATGAAAGACGCCGGTTTGTACATTACATCTACATGGATACTCTGCAAATTACACTTAAATGCCTTTCAGTGGTTCATCGAAACGCGTTAACAATAATCCTCTACTATTGCAATCTCGAACAGTGCGCGGAAAAAGCGAACCATTCCGTGTGAGCTCTCATTTCTCTTATTTTATTATGATGATTGTTTCTCTCTGTGTATGTTGGCGTCAACAAAATATTTTAACATTCGGAGGTGAAAGTTGGTGATTGAATATCCTTAGAAGATTCCGCCGCAACGAAATTCGCATTTCTTTAAATGATGTCCCCTCCAGATCATGTATCATGTCAGTGACACCTTCACCTCTGTTCTCGATAACACAAAACGTGCTGCTCTTCTTTGAACTTTCTGGATGTACTCCACTAATCCTTCATAGTAAGGATACCAGACAGCGCAGCAGTACACTAAAAGACGACGGCCAAGCGTAGTGTAGGCATTCTCTTTAGTACATCTGTTAGGCATTCTCTTTAATAGATCTGTTACATTTTGTAAGTGTTCTGCCAATAAAACGCAGTCTCTCGCTTGAGCTCCCCACAGCGTATTCTATGTCTTCTTTCTAACTTAAATCGTTCTTAATTGTAATTTCAAGGTATTTATTTGAATTTACGGCCTTTATAATCGACAATTTATCGTGTGAGCGAAGTTTAACGGACTCCTTTTAGCACTCATGTGGATGACCTCACACTTTCCATTATTTAGGGCCAATTGCCAATTTTCGCACCCTACAGACAGCTTTTATAAACTGTTTTGCAATTTATTTTGATCTTGTTATGTCTTTATTGGACGATAAACGACATCGTCATCTGCAAAAAATCTGAGACGGCTACTCATATTGTCTCATGATTCGTACATATAGATAAGGAACATCAGAGGGCCTATAACACTACCTTGGGGAATCATGTTTTCTAAATCCGTGTTCACTGTGTGTCAACAGACAATTCTCTTAGAGGTAATTCATAATGCTCGAACACAATATATCTTCCAAATTCTTGCTGCACATCGACGTTGATGATATGGGCTTGTAATTTGGTGAATTATTCCTATTACTTTATTTGAATATTGCTGGGACCTATATAACTTTCCAGCCTTGGGGTGTGGATATTTCGTCGAGCCATCGGTTATGTATGATTGGTAAGTATGGAGCTTTTGCATCAGTATACTCCGAAAGGAACCTAATTAGCACACAGTTTAGAGTGTAAGACTTCCTTTTATTAAATTATTTAAGTGGCTTCACTACTCCGGGGTATCTACTTCTAAGTTACTTATAGTGGCAGCTGTTCCTGCTTCTAATTGTGGAATATTTACTTCGGTTTTTTTTTTCTTGTGAAGGAATTTTGGGAGGCTGTGTTCAGTGATTCTGCATTGGCAGGACTGTCGTCGATAGCATTTCCATTGCTGTCGCGTAGAGAAGGAACTGATTTGTGTCTTGCCGCTACCATACTTTACCAACGACCGCAATCTCTTTGGATTTTCCGCCAGGCCTCGAGACAAAGCTTCGTGGTGGAAACTAGTAAAAGCATCTCGAATTGATATCTGAGATTAATGTCGAGGTTCCGTAAAAGCCCGCCAACCTTGTAAATGTTGTGTTCGTTTACATTTAGCATGCTTTTTTTTCCCTTGTTTCGGCAACTGTGTTCTCACATGTTTTGTGTACCATGGAGAATCAGCTCCGTCGTTTGTTAATTTATATGGTATAAATCTCTCAATTGCTGTCGATACTATTTCTTTGAATTCAAACCACATCTGGTCGACAGTTACGTTGTTGACTTGGAAGGACAGGAGATTGTCACGAAGGCGTCAAGTGAATTTTTATCTGCTTTTGTGATTGGGTATAGTTTTCGTTTATTTTTTGAGGATTTGGGGGTCACAGTATTCAATCTCGCTGCAACAACCCCGTGTTCACTAATCTCTGTGTCCGTTTTCATGGTGGTTATTAGCTTAGGATTATGTATTGCTAAGAGGTCAAGTGTGTTTTCACAACCGTTTATAACTTGAGTGTGCTCATGAACTAACTGCTCGAAATTATTTTCAGAGAATGCGTTAAATTTCGGACGATGTTTTATGCGTACCTACGGGTTTAAACATGTATTTGCGCCATCATACCGAAGGTACATTAGAGTTACCACCAACTATAATTGCATGAATCGGATACAAGTTTGAAATTAAACCCAAGTTTTCTTTGAACCTTTCGGCAGTTGTATCATCTGATTTGGGAGGCCGGTAAAAGGATCTCCGCTTGCCATGAGTGACGTCTGCCCAGACTAACTCATAGGACGTATCTACCTACTTCAATTTCACTACAAGATAAACAACTTCTAACAGAAGCAAACACGTCACCGCCAAATGTGTTTAGCCTATCCATTCTGAACACCGTTACGTCCTTCTGACAAATTTCGGCTGAATTTATCTTCGGCTTTAGTCAGCTTCAGTACTTCCTATTAACGCTTGGAGCTCTGTTAGTTTCCCAACACATCTACGACAATTTACAACTGTTATACCGAAGGTTCCTAGATCTACGTTCTTCCTGTGTTCGACCTGTACCTTTTGAGACTGAAGCCCATTTTCTGTTTCCCCGAGACCTTCTAAGTTAAAAACCCACCCAGTTCATTTCACACAGCCCGTGATAGACGTGTAGCCGCCTCCTGCGTGTAGTGGACTCCTGACCTTTTCAGTGGAACCCGAAACCCAACCATTCTACGGCGCAAGTGAGGAATCTGCAATCTACACGGTCCCAGAACCGTCTGAGCCTCTGATGCAGACCCTCCACTTGCATCTGTACCAGAGATTCGCAATCGGTTCTATCGACTATCCTGCACATTGTCATCTCTGCTTTCATTTCGCAAGCATGACTGTCAGCTGTTACCACTTCCGTGAGCCGCTTGAAAGCTGAGGTTCCACACGCCGCCGCTGCCAGAGGAGTACTTAGGTCAAAGTGCAGTGGTGCTCAGTCCCATTCTGCAGTCTTCGCTTATGACGGCAAGGTAGTCTTAATTCAGATCCAGTGGCGCGAGTTGTATTGGAAGTCAGAACTGTATCGATGTTCGCAATCAACTGTGCGAGGGGTACCCAAAGAAAAACGAACAACACTGTCGTGGGCGGAGTTTGTGTAGTTAGCATTTTTGCCTCTAGGCGTGTATAAGGTAACTCATTGCCAGATTAGTGCCGCCTATTTTGTCGACCTGGCTTGTTCTGTTCATCATCAGTGATTGTTTTTTGCTAGCACTGCTCTGTTCCTATTTCGCTTTTTATGTGAACAACGTGCAGCTGTGAAATTATGTTTTGTACTCAGCAAAATGCTGCTGAAACCATTTTAATGATGAAAACAGCTTACCAAGATTCTGCTATGGAAAAACGCAAGTGAACGAGTGATTTGCTCGGTTTAAGAATGGCGACATATCGATTGATGACAGACCTCGTTCTGGACGTCAATCAATTGCCCGAATCAACGAGAATATTGCAACAATTCGACAGCTTGTACTCACAGACCGTCGCCAGACAATTGATCAACTGTTAGACATCAGTGGGTTATCTCAGTGCTTGGTTCAGCGAGTTTTAACGGAAGATTTTGGAATGAAAGGATTTCCTGACAAGTTTGTTGCTCGGGTTCTCACAGACACTCAAAAGAAACGTCGAGCTGGAATGTGTCGCGCTTTCAAACAACAACTGAAATTTATCCAGATTTTCTGTCAGAGGTCATTACTGATGATGATTCATGGTGCGATAGTTACGACCCAGAAACAAAGCAGCAGTCAAGACAGTGGAAGACGTCATCGCCACCCCATCGAAAAAAATGTCGCCCAGTCAAATCAAATTTCAAAACAATTTTGATTTTCTTTTTTGATGTCTTGGGTGTAGTTCATTCAGAGTTTGTTTTCCAAGGTCTGGCCGTGATTCAAACTTTGTATTTGGAAGTTTTAAGAAAATTGTGCAACAGTGATCGTCAAAAAAGACCCGATTTGTGTCAGACAGGAGACTGGTTCTTCGACCACGGCAATACATCTGCAGACACAGCCATTTAAGTTATACAATTTTTGGCTGAAAATGCAATGGTGCGGCTGCCCCAAGCACCTTACTTGCCTGACCTGGCTCCGTGTAACTTTTTCTTATTTCCATGAATGAAAAGGGGCATCAAAGGACACCAGTTCCACAATATTGAAGAAGGCCAGAGAAAAAACGAGGGAGGAGGTGTCAGCCATTTCTGAAGCTGACTACAAAGAAAGGTTCTAAACGGTGGAAGTACCGGTCGCACAACGGTATTCATTATTATGGAGAGTATTTTGAAGGTGATAAGTTTGCTTTGTAAGCAATTTGAAAACATATGTAACTTTCTTTTGTACCCCCACGTACTTTGAGATGTGACTTGTGGCTTTTATTCTGTACTGTATCAATCGTTAAATTAGTTTTTAGCGACATTAGCAAATATTATGATATTCCTGTGGGCATGGATTGTTTCCATGTTCAGTATTCTACCTTGTTGAAGTTTGGATAAAGCGGTCTAATATTTTGTTTGTATTGTTGTATCCACTCGACCTCCTCCAGAAGTAGGTCTATGCTTTGTGAGACCCATTACGGTGCCGGTGCAAATACCTCAAGTAGGGCTGTTCAGAAAATATAGATGTACCAATGTTTCTCCCAATAGTATCGATATTTCCTCCATGACGATATCGATGTATTTCGACGATGATATCGAAATGGCACTATCGAGTATTTTTATTTTATATTTTCTTCTCAATTTTCGGTAAATATTTGAAATTTTCGTTTTGAAATTGTCGTTTTGAACTTGTAGAACATGACCTTACATTCACTTTGTTAAGGTGTCTTACTACTTTTTGAGCTTTCATTATCCAGTCTTTCTCTTTGACTGTGTGAAGCGAGTATAGGTGGCACAAAGACAAAGTCCTATTGCAGTGCGAGGATGCAGTGTGAATGGATTAACAAGATTTACGGTGGGAAGAAATAGCACGACAGTTGCGTTAAAAACAACTCGCTGAAAATTAAGAAAAAAAATCTGAATAACAAGATTGGTCTTTGCGGTGGGTGGAGACGTGTTAGGCGAAATGCTGACGTAATAAGTGCTCCGTGGTGCTGACAGAAACTGCAAAGTTTAGTTTCATTACGCAATTTTGACTGTACAACTGTTATGCCGCTGACGTTGGCAGAAATGAAAAAACTGGAAAGTCTACGCAGAGTGTTCCGGACAAATCCAATATGTGACGAAACCGAACTACGGAGCCATCATACAACTTTTATTGTGCCACTTACATGCAGCACCGTTGTTAGAAAAGTAGTTATCACAAAGCATGAATGTGTATCGTTTTCTTTTCAATTCGTGCTCTAAGGGAGATAGGAAAGCTGCTAGTTTGTTGCTGTACAGAATATATATGTATTTAAAAATACAGCTGTAATTCCAGTGCTATATTTACAATGTGCAGCCGATATTTTTATTTTTATAGGGCACTTTGTCGATATTTTTCCGTCGTTATATCGATCTACTTTTTTGGAGTATCTAGGGGCTGTAATGATATTTTTTTAAACACCGATCTATCGAATTGCCGATATTTTTAAAAATAGCAGCAGCCCTAGTTTTAAGTGGTTTCCTCTACCGGGGCTGCAAATCTCATATTAAGATTTTGGAACACAATAACTTTCCGCTTGAAAATATATTATTTCTACGCCATATGGGGAGGCATGCGGTCAGCACACTGATGTCTGCTGTTCTGAGCTTTACATACCTTGGTTACGTTATTTCTGATTCCTATAGCTCCTCCGTTAACCTCAAGTGGATGAGAGCATCCCATTTCAGTTCTCCCACCAAGGAAACATTCCTGGTAGTACCATGAACTAAACCCGAGTCCTCCATATGGCATTCAGACGCGCTAACCACTTTCTATCGATGCGGTCAGAGCGTCGTTCTTGGGACAAGTAAATAGAGAAATACATATAAGTTATTTTAGAACGAAGAATGCTCCCTCTTAGGTGAATGTACCATAGAGATAAACGACACGATATAATGGTAATGGAGTCCACGCGTAATAATGTATGAAACAGGGGTTCGTGCCCGGAATGTATCAGAAACTTTTACACGGGACGTGAAGGAAGTTGACATAGCATAGCAAGACAACTGTAGCAAAAGATCGTTTTCACGGTAAGTGCCCAGCCTCATCGCCTTGTCAATAGTGGCGAAATGACGTCCAGTGTGCGAGATGCGACTTCAAACTCGGGCACATGCTCTGGTCACGTAAACTAGTCCTACTCGAAATGAAGTAAGTTAAACGCTAATGTTGCAGATCTTATTAGTTGTTATATCATCTACCCTGTCCTATCATATTTAAATAAGGTATTCATTAACTCCATATAGGTGAGTCTATTTCAGCTATGACGCTACTGAAGTCGCCTTTAATCATTGTATACGCACACACACACACACACACACACACACACACACACACACACACCGCACACATACACACACAAACCCACACACCTTGTCGCTGTAACTGTCTAAGGACATTTCCAAACATATTTGATTCTTCTAAATTGTTGGTCAGTTCCACAAATAAACTGAACGACGCTGCCTTGCAGATTTTCTATGGTCTCACTACAAAGATCCTTCACCACCGGTATCAGTATTAGATTAAAATCTGCTAAAGCAACTAACTTCGTTCATTATAACATTCACATATACTGTGAACGGGAGAAGTTCTCAAGGGCTATATTAGCGGGCTATGACGTGGAGGTGTAATGGCATTTTCCTTGATGACAGATCACGATTTTCAGCGTCAATAAAATCTCGTAACAAAGCGTCTCAGCTCAGCTTAGTAAAAGGAAACTTGAATAAGTAGCAAAGGCCATTTATTCGCGTCGCTTTGTGTGTGTGTGTGTGTGTGTGTGTGTGTGTGTGTGTGTGTGTGTGTGTGTGAACAGAGCGCTGTGGGTGGACGCCCGGAAATCAGTGGCCCTAAACATTCTAATGTTCCTCCGGTCACACAGCTCGGGCCTGCATAAGCGGATTCGCTAGGCCGCGTTCTTTTCTGCCTACGGATTCGCTAAGCCGCGTTCTTTTCTGCCTACTCACGGCGCGCGTCGTATCCTTAGAGGAAGGATGCCAGGAACAGAGTGCGGACGTGGCAGGAATGTAAGGCACCTCACCAGACGCTTTCCCTCCCGTAATCCAGCAGCGCGGAGACGTAACGAAGTGTTGCTTCACGGGAGCGGCACCTGCATCCCAAATCGCCTACCCCCAACTCTCTCGAAAACCACCCTCACCATATGACACGAATCTTCACCCATGTGATTTCTTTCTTTTGTTACACTTCCTTTAAACCAAATTTTCCTTCGAATTTTTGGAAGTCGAATGCAATTTTCTTCATTAAAACTTCCGGGCTAATAGTCCGTTGTCGATATGCAAAACTTCCTCTGACGTTCCTCTTCGACTGCGGAAGACACCCTCAGAGATGAAGCTACTAACTGCAATCGGAACTAGAGGGACCGCCGAATATATAGGCAGTATAGAGGGGACTACAGTTCATCACTTGATGCCGGATACTAGATAATCTGCCGTAGCACAACATTCCCGATTGACAGTAATCGTTCGTAATTCAATAGGATGAAAGTCAACAACCATATTTTATCTCATTTCACTCCTTCCTCTTTCTCCTTGAAAGCTTTCTCTTTTTTGTTTAAAGAGGAAGATTCCAATTTAGATTAAAGGCGAATGCCGACTTTGCACCAATAGAATGACGATCGATTACTTTCAATCGAGAATGTTGCACTACCAGAGATATTTCGTAGTCGGCGTCACGTGACTGACTGTGCTGCCCTCTACTGCCGATATATTCGCCGCTGGCTCGATTGCGATCGCAGTTCACCGTTTCATCTCTGAGGGTGTCTTACGCACCCGAAGACGAAACGTTAGCGGAAAGTTTTACTATTGGCCACGGCCTGTCAACTCATAAGTTTTAAGGGAATCAATATCGTCTGTGAAAGCGTACAGTGTGTGATAAAATAACATTTCTCAACATCTCTTACAAAACCAATGTATTTTCAAGATTTGGCGATCCACAGCTCTTATCTATTTCAAAATTGTCATATTACTGCCTTGAGCTGCTTCTGCTTCATTTACACAATCAGTCATTTGACCATCATCAGGCTCTCGTATAAAAGTACTCACAGCATGATGTTGGACGAAATTTAAAATCATTCTCTTCAGGTGAGTATAGGTTGTTCAAATGGCTCTGAGCACTATGGGACTCAACTTCTTAGGTCATCAGTTCCATAGAACTTAGAACTACTTAAACCTAACTAACCTAAGGACTTCACACACATCCATGCCCAAGGCAGGATTCGAGCCTGCGACCGTAGCGGTCTCGCGGTTCCAGACTGTAGCGCCTATAGCCGCTCGGCCACTCCGAGTATAGGTTGTCGATGTAATTCATATTACGATATGATAATGCTGGTACCTCAAACCCGCTGCAAATATTCGTAACTGGGATTTTCTCTGGCCCACTACCAGCTCATCATTCGAGGGTGAGTCAAATAAAAACTTTAAATATTTTTTTAAATATTATTTATTGTGCAGAAGTGGTACAAAGCTGTATCACTTTTCAACATAATCTCCCCCACGCTCATTGCAAGGCCTGCAGCGCTTACAAAGTGCATAAATTCCTTTAGAAAAAAATTCTTTTCGTAGTCCGCTCAATCACTCATGCACCGCGTCCGTACCTCTTCATCACAACGGAACTTCTATCCTCCCATTACGCCTTTGAGTGGTCCTAACATATTTAAATCACATTGGGCAAGGTCTGGTGAGTATGGTGGATGAGAAAGACGCTCTAAATTCAGGTATGTGATCGTTGAAACTTTTGAAAGGGCAGTGAGGGGCCTTGCAATGTCTTGTTGCAAAAGGGCACCTGTTGACAGCGTCGCTTTGATTTAATTGCAGTCCGCAGACGATTTTTTAGGAGATCTGTGTATGATGCACTGGTGACAGTGGTCCCTCTAGGCATGTAATGCTCCAAAATGGCGCCTTTTTCGTCCCAATAGAGAATCAGCATAACCTTCCCTGCTGATGGTTCTGTTCGAAACTTCATTGGTTTTGGTGATGAGGAATGGCGCCATTCCTTGCTCTCTCTCTTCGTTTCCGGTTGGTGGAAGTGAACCCAGGTCTCATCCCCAGTAACGATTCTTGCAAGGAAGCCATCACCTCGTTCAAAGCGCCGAAGAAGTTCTTCACAAGCATCAACACGTCGTTCTCTGATTTCAGGAGTCAGCTGCCGTGGCACCCATCTTGCAGACACTGGAACACATCATGCACAATGCGGTGTGCTGACCCATGACTAATCTGTAAACATGCTGCAATGTCATTCAGTCTCACTCGGCGGATTTCCTTCACTATGACTTCAACTGCTGCAGTGTTCTGTGGAGTCACAACTCGTTGTGCCTGAGCTGGACGAGGAGCATCTTCCACTGAAGTCACACCATTTGCGAACTTTTTACTCCATTCGTAGACTTGCTGTTGTGAGAAACATGCATCACCGTACTGAACCTTCATACACCGGCGAATTTCAATGGGTTTCACATCTTCACTATGCAAAAGCCGAATAACAGAACGCTGTTCTTCCCTTGTGTAAGTCACAAGTGGGGCGGCTATCTTTATACTGATACTGCGACGGTATGTGTGCATCTGTACTATGCTGCCACCTACAGGCCATTCTGCACGCTGTTTGTAGCACGCTTACCTACTTACAGGATAACGGGGCGAAATTTCGATTTGTTATTACAAATTTAAGATTTTCATTTGACTCACCCTCGTATGTTTGTCTTGATTGCAGACTTTTTGAACAGAAGTACTAGTTTTGACAATACAATAGCCATCTCCAGAATCTACAATAGAAGTAAAAGGAGAAACATTATTAGATACCACAAATGGTTCAAATGGCTCTGAGCACTGTGGGACTTAACTGCTGAGGTCATCAGTCCCCTAGAACTCAGAACTACTTAAACCTAACTAACCTAAGGACAGCACACACATCCATGCCCAAGGCAGGATTCGAACCTGCGACCATAGCGGTCACGCGGTTCCAGACTAGCGCCTAGAACCGCTCGGCCACTCCGGCCGGCAGATACCGCAACAGTGCATTAAAACAAAGGGCAGAAAATATAATATAAACACGATATACCTCTCATTCTGCTGTATACCAACACACCACAGCCAGGTGAAATAATAAGAGTCAAAATGTCATGCAAGCTTCTACCGGATGTGACACAAAGCTATCCGAAAGATAGTTGATGCATGCATAACGTACTGATATTTATACAAAGTAATTGAGAGAAAGTTCATGTAAAAGTATAGCACATTGATGTATTCTCGGTCGTATTAAAGTTGGAAATTTTGTATGTTTAACTATCTGTTTGATGTATTTGTCCTATGGCAGGTTACAGCTGGTCAGAATTTAACAAAACGTTTGAAAATAAAATTTGATGACAGGAAATATTTTAAAGTTGCATTCATTAGTATCATAAAGGAAGAAATTTTAATAACCTTTGAGAAATTAGAAAGAATCTTGCCGACAATCATTCTTCCCAGACGTCACTCGCGAGTAGGACGGTGCAGGTGTGATCAGTTAGTGGTACCAGAAGTACCCTCCGCCACACACCGTTGGGTGAAATGGTCGTACAGTGTTATAGGCAGGGAGAGTGGTGTTCTTATGTCGCGTGCAAGAATTTTTGACGCCATTTCGCCAGCTCACACGTCACAGAAGGGGAGCTGAAATTATTAGAGCAAAATAAAATTTGGAACTTTTCACGAAGCTAAGCGAGGTGAAGGAGTGGCAAGTGGGCTAGACGAACGAGGCAGAAACTGTTACCGAGACACTCTGATCCCGCCTTCATTTATCTCGTTTACATTAATTTATATGTGGTTAACATAATAATCAAGAAGCAGCAGCAAATACTCTTCATGCAGTTATGAAGAAGAAAGAGATATTCATTTATGCTCCACGTTAAGACAAGAGATTTCTAGTGTAAGAAAGCTCAAACTTCCATTAATTTCTTATATATCATTACAACGTCTTAGGGTCTAATCAGTGTCGGTTATCAATTATCCTTATTTTAGTGTCACTGAATACTGAAGAAAAAGTACTGTGCATAATACATAGCATAAAACCTTAAAAGTATTTAGTGTAACTAGATAGTTCTATCTATAATAACTATAGCGTATTTCAACAACAATGTTTATCAATTTCTATTTACACAGTAATTTCTTTGTGGTCGGTGAGGCAACGAATACTACTTGCGGATGTGATAACCAGTTGTTGGCAAAGAATTCCCTGAGAATCCAAAAATCGTTTCTCGCTGAAATTTTCCAGTGACACGAAAAGATTTTACTGCCATGTAGTGACGAAATATCAGTGGAACGTATTTGTGATACCCTTAATCTTTTATATATGTTACATTCCTCAGTGTTGCTTTTCATCTACTTTAGAGGCCTACACTCTGCCAACGAAACACCACATGCATTCTTGTCGTGGAAATAAGGAATGCAGTCCTTGGATCAGTTTGTTCACACGGTGTAATAGCATAGGAATCGTCATTATTACGTCACTCAGCTGAGTTTTTAAAATTCATATCTTATATCATATATCTACATCATATCATATATTCATATCTTTAGAGACGAGGAGATTGTAAATCCTTATACTGAGTAATCATTTCATAAATTGTTTTGTTTGCCTACTGAACTGGTAACTACCAGTGGACATACTAGCAGTCTTAGCTTATCAAAACGTCACTCCCACATTTCGAGCACAAGATTTCCAGAAATCGACAAGTTACTGTTCAATGCAGACATGTCTTCCTTACTTGTTGACAAACTATTTACTTGTGACGTCGTTATTGACTAAAGATAACTTTGTTCCTCGCCTTGGCACTATCTTAATGAAACGAACTGCCAGAGGACTTCTTAAGGCCGCAAATTTATTTGTCCCTCCGTATCCAGACTCCTGCGGATGTAACTTCCGTAAGGCATCCGCAGGATCTGGTTAATCTGAACATACGCACCACCAAATTGAAGTTTGCTATAGGAATGTGAGTCGTGTTTGGATAGCTTTGTACGTAAAAACATTAAAAGCATTGGCTGTAAGGCTGAAACTTTCGAGCAAGAGTCCAGTGAGACACGGTTTTAATTTATCAAGTTTCAATATATTCTACATATCGCTGTCGAATGAAACATCCATTTCGAACAAAGCGCTTAACTCACATTTCTATTCGTTTATCAATCGGAGAGAGACTTTGTATAGCACAAAATATCAGGGGCCGGTTTCTTGTCACTACTTCTCGACGGACATTTTTAAAGGGATGATGTTTGTTCGTCCCTGATCTAACCAAGCAAGAAAAAATCCTTGATGAAGATACTTTTCACCTCTTTATTGGGTAAACAGTACGTAGCTTAACTCTGAACACGCATATTTACATCTCTGAGGTATGGTCGTAAACTATATTTATTTGACTTCTTCTTTACTGCGAAAAGCGCTCGTACTACAGCATGATATACTGTATTTATGCCTCTAAGTTCACCGTGGTGAGATACAAAGGCCGGACGTTTCTCCCGAGCCATTAAACTCGGTTTGCTAGCTGTAGCATTGTCGAGATATAGTGTCCAACATTATATTTCATTGTCGCAAGAGAAAATTCAGTGACCGTAGTATGGTCCTAATAATACAAAAAATATTACAACGACCGGCCGAGGAACATATCCTTAAGAGGTACAGGAAATTTATTATACCCTCCGTGAAACGAGGCGTTGTTATTTGCTAATAGAGGAAAAATTCTTTAGTCTATGTGTGTTACATGGAGTATGTTAATTCGCTGGAACTACTCCAAGAAACAATATAAACGGTGAGAAACTGATTAGTCATCGCAGTTTGATAATTTCAATGTGTCGTAGCACAATGAAATTAATACCTCAAGAAAGTACACGTTAAACAGAAAGACTAAGAACCTCAGATTTCCCAAACAAAAACCGAGACTTTTTTCATTGCTTATTCTCATTAGTATTCAATATACATTCACGAGACAAAACTTTAGTACCAGTTACTTAGTAGCAAATTGGCCCACCTCTGGAAAGCTAAGGTTGGTTGGTATGGGTTCGACAAGCTCCTTGCGTGTTTCAGAAGGTATGTTGAACCAGATGACTACCCACAGATCATGAAATTCCCATAAATTAATGGCTGATAGTTTCTTGGCGCGGAGTTAGCCGATAGCATCCCACATGTCTTCCATCTGGTTTAGACTTTGAGAATCTGATGGCCAAGACATCACCTTGTGTGCACTACCGTGCTTCTGAAACCACTGTAAAAGATCAGTTCTGGTAAGAAGGACATTTATACTATAGATAATGCCACTGCCGCCCAGGAACACATCAAACGCGAGAGGATGTATGTGGTCGTCAATAACATTAGTGTAGTGCACAACTGTCATGTCGCCATCGATTACTAAACTGTCCATTTGCATCAATGTGACGACCTAAATAACCATCTTCTGCAACGCTGCGCGATGCGACACGTGCAGGAAAGGAGGCAATGAGGTTCTGGAATTGGGCTTAAATCTGGCTACTTGGTGGGCAATGGAGTATATGGTAAACTCATTCTGGTGCTCTTCGAACCACGCACGTACACGACGAACTATGGGACAGTGTCTTGCTGGTTGATTCCACAGTACCGAGGAAATACAAACTGCATTTTCGGATGGACATGATCCTCAAGGGTAGATACGTACTGTGCCTTCTAGAATGACGAAATCATTCACGGAATAGCACAGAAACATTCTCCACATCATAACGCTCTCTCCTAAGGCCTTGATCCTTCCGACGATTGTTGCGGATTGCTTCAGGCTGCACACGCCATCTGTTCGATGGAGCATAAGACGTGATTCATCAGAAAAGGACACCATCGTGATCCAGTAGACGTACAGTTACGGTAACGAGATACAAATTGGAACCTTATTCGCCGATGAACAGCAGGTAGCAATTGTGCATAAACTAGGCGCCTGCTGCGGAGGTCCATATATAACAACGTTCACAGAACGGTCTGTGAGGGGACACTATTGGAAGCCCCTTGCTTCAAATGGGGAGTCAGTTGCTCGACAGTTGCACGTCTTATAATTAAATGTTTCCCTGAGACATTTAAGTATCATTTATTATCTACGATAATGATCGAAGCAGACGATATGAATTTAAATTTGTACTGCGGCCGGGACTCGAACCCGGGTACTCCTGCTTGCTATGGTAGAAATGCTAAATATAGTTTGCTCCAGGATTAATTCCCATATGCTGTAGCACTTTCACCCTACCAATGTTGGCATCATTAAAAGCAATAACAGCATCACTGACTCCCCACTTCAGTGTCTTCATTACAAGACAAATATTTTTTAGTAAGCGAGTCCATATAAGATAACTTAACGACCCATTGGGAGTTTGAGTCTGAACATGCAGACACTTCTACAGTAATTGAGGATTTGCCAGGTCTGTGTAAATAGGTTTTATGATATCCATGATTGCTGCTGCGATGGAATATTTATGGCTGTATAAACTATTTGAGTACTAGGCATTACAGTAATTGGAACGTGAATCAGGTCCAAGAGGGCAAAGGTGGTGTACTGGTTTTTCATCAGTAGACAGTCTCTGGAAGAAGGTAGCTCATATTGCCTGCTTCATTTTCAACAAATCCTCAGTATTATTTCTAACGGCGATCCCATAATACTGCTATAGTTCATCAGTCATTTTGTCTGTTAGCCTGCCTCCCATCGTTTTACCATCAGAAAGTTTCTTGTGTCTCAAACTTTGTTTCAACTTCCTCAACCTGGTGCCCATCCTCTTCTGGACATGATCTTTATAAAACAGCAATCCACAGCCTTCTATATAAAAAAGTATAGATGTCATTAGACCTTGAAGTAGTTCACTTAAAAATTTTAACGTTTTCAATCGGTGTAGATTATATTTAAAAAATAAAATAAAATTCTTACCATGTGAGTTTATAAGATATATATATATATATATATATATATATATATATATATATATATATATATATATATATATAAATCATTTTATTCGAGAAATTGCCAATTTTATAAAGAGATAAAAATCCGAAAATGTGAAAAAAAAAATTTCCGTTTCTGACTCCCCTTAAATATAGCATCCCAACGACTCGCTACTACGCCGTGAGCCGTTTGCAGTCTTCATCCGACGCATTCTGTGCAAATTTGCAGACAAAGCTTCTCCTGCTCCACAAAGGTGTTGCCTCAATCACTGCTGCCTATAGACTATGTGGCGTACTTCCCACCCTTGCTCTAGGTAGCGCGCCAATTCACCCTTTCCATCTTTTCCACTCGCCAGAGCCACTTTCGTTTCAAATAAAACGACATTGGTTTTACATAACACCTATTTCTTAAATTTTTCCTAAGTGTGACCGTGTCTTAAATTGTCAAGTTTACGTCAACATGGACAATTTATACACAAGCATTTTTAAATACAAAATGTCATCAGAAAATTATTTAACGTACTAAACAATTTACATAGAATTTTACATACATTACTCACATATAATGCGAAGAACTTCAAACTCCAGTAAAGCACACTTTACTTTACATTTACAGAAAATACAGTACCAATATGCGAAAATTTTAAAGCAAAAAAATCTATTAAAATTTAAATGAAGCATAAACAAAGAATTTTATAAGGTGTAATTATAGAGTATATGTCTTACTAGTATGAGCTCTTTATGTGATAACTGATTTCGAGAGAAAGTGTAATGTAGGCAGAATATCACAGGGACAGTTTACAGGGGATGGACGAAAGTATGGAAACACCAAGAAACGCTACACGTAACGTTGCCTGATGCGGTGTGGGAAAGCTGTTGGTATGCAAAGCGGTTTCCAGTCGCCTCGGTAGGTAGGAATAGAGGTTCTGTGTGGTTTTCAAGGCAATCTTGTGCCATTCTACTTGCAAAATAGCGGCAATTGACGATGATGGACATAGATGGCAATCACGAATCTTTCTCTCATGCACCACAAAAGCACAATGATATTGAAATATTGCGATTGTAGTGACCGGGGCAGATGCTACACTTCACACTCGCGCTTTCAAAAGCAATCCTTGACAATGCGAGCTGTGTGAACAGAGCCCCCTGTCGTCTTAGAACACAGCATCATCATTCGCGAACAAATATTGTACAATGGGATGGACCTAACATTTTTCTTCAACACCTGAATGTGACTGTATCCCAATATATTTGTAAGACAAATTCTAGACGTTCGAATATGGTGCTAGTCAATTTGTTGAATGTGTCGACTGCGCCGTCAACGTTCATATGAAGGTAAAATTTATTTACTGCAGTCTGAGTTGTTTCCTTCATATTATGTGTCATTAATATTTCAGTTTTCACAAAACTCAAGAGATATGACAAAGATTCTGCCAGAAAAATGAAACATAAGAGCTTAGTTCCTAAAAATTAAGAAAAATGTCATTGTCGGTTTATGTGCTGCGTGTCATAGCTCCAAATGCTTGTCTTTTGAGGACACTATCAAACTGTAACCGTTTCACAACGCCACTACCGCATTACTTATCAAACAGAAAATCGTCAATGTTCCGTAAAAGCCTAAAAACAGGTGTGACTATCCTTTCTTATTCTACAGCAAAAACAGCAATATCTGAGCTGTGACACTTTTTTGAAACAAGAGAAATGTCCTTAAATTTATTTTTCCAAAGCCTTAAACCAAATCCTTTCGAATGTTACTTACTAATCACGTTTTATTAACACCAAAAGATTCTCTACAGATTTCCCAACACCATCCTCATTACGTAGAGGTGTCTCCACTTGTCACCCCTAAATGACGCTAAATTTGGCACAGAGTGAAGGAAAGGATAGTTGGTTCCACATGTAGATGGCAGCAACTGGGAAGGACGATCATAGACTGGCTAGATAAGTGCGGCTTTGTGGTATGAGTAGGATGAGATGATAAGCCCTTGATCTCAGACGTGAGGTACTGGGAAGCATGCAGACTGAGAAGCCTGTGAAGTAGACACGGTGTAATATAGCCACCTACTATGTCTGGCCATAACCAACCTAAATAAGTGTATGAGAATAGACAGATGTTCCAAATGTAATGCACTCAAGCACTCGTGGTCAGATCTTACTGTCTAGTGTTGTCATTACTCGTACCTTATTGTATTACATAATGTTAATGGAGGTTGGGTAGAACGAGTTATTGCACAGTTTTTCAATTCGCGTTATGTGAAAATATGTTTCGAAATTTCTGGTTGTCACCGAGGTAAGTAGAAACCTTGGTGCATTTGGCGACATCCGTGCTGTAGATCCAGAAACGCACCTACGTTTTCCACAGTTTCCTGATGTGGTGCTGGAATGCCGGCTTGAAAAATGTGAAACAGTTTTTCGCGAATCTCGGAACTAATGAATCTCTGATCCGATACTTAAATTACTTGTGTAAGTAATAGTTCTGCCCCCCCCCCCCCCCCAGTTTACCAAGGAGGCAATTCGTCGTTCATCTGGATGATGACAGTATCGATGTCTTCAGATCTGGCACTAAAGTGAAGCTGGAGGCCGTCGGCACAGAAAAGACATTAACTGGAGCTCAGTACCAATGAGATATCATTCTCATGCAAGGAGAGATTGAAAAAGTAAATTCATAGCACTATCAGACTAAAAGAATGGTACGGTTCATAGGACAAATCCTGAGGCATCAAGTAATATTAAGTTCGGTAGTGGAGGGAAGTCTGAGAGATGGAAGTTGTTGAGGGAGGCCAAGTCTTGAATCGAGTAAGCATGCTTAAATCGATGTAGCGTGCAGCAATGGTGCCAAGATGAAGGGGCTTCCAAAGGGTCGAAATGAATGGAGGTGTACCTGAAAACAGTCTTTCCACTGAAGATCACAAAAACTTTAAATACCGGATTGTTTAAACACTGAGAACTCCATAATGAGATTTTTTAAAAATCTGTTCTCCATGTTTTCGTCGGAGCTGCGCGTAATTCAGTATGAAGTATTCGTATATCTCAGCAGCTGGATTTCAGACTCACAAAAATCAATGTCTGTCTATATCAGCCACATAAGGGCAGACTGTCAAAAAAATAAAAGAGAAAAAAAAAATAAACTCAATGTGGGAGAATGCTGTTACCTTACATTGCCGTCACCACTGACCTGTATTTTCGGGAACCCACGGGAGTACTCGATTTATTCGCGACACGTCCGCATTTCTTTTGCGAACAAAGATCTTCGTCACACACCCTGGTCACGTACATGACTGGGAGCAGAGAACCGAACTAAGCGATTGCACCTTCCTCAGAAGTCGCCACGTCGCGTCCTCCGCAGGTATTTTCGCGTTTTACCTCCTGTTCGTTGAAGGTGCCCTATATCGACTTACTTTACAAGCCTGCAACGCAAAGTCTGAAGAAAGAGAATACGCGTCTTATTCGGCAAAATGCATTCTGTTTCTTATAGATCAGTTGCAGCTGTTTGCGATAAACAATACGTTTGGAGTTCTTGTAAATAGTTTTGTTGCTTTGCCAGGGAACTTTCGTGTCAAAAACGTTCTCAGTTTCAAGACTTCGTCAGATAGCTTCGACATTAATACCAGTCTTTGCTGTAAAACAAAAGCACCGCATTAATATGTCCTGAACAGTCACAGCTTCGTTCCTGGTTTATCGTGGAAGTGTTTTTCTAGTATGTGATATCCATGTGCATTTCACTAGTATATTTCCCTTCATTATTATTTCACGTCTCTCTTCTTCCTGCCCCCAACCTCCATCTTCTTGAACAATAAACTAAACGTTCAGCAGTTGTCGTACACAGACCACGTTTTCTTAACACACATAAAACACACGACACCCTTAAATATGCCATGCTAAATTTATTAATAAAAACTGTCGACTGGCGCATTCTCTCTTCCTTGCTCAAGACAATGAGCTGGTCAGAAAAAATTTTAATACTCACAAAGTACACTGATAAATCAAAACGTTATGAACATTGGGTGACGCCTGATGGCGTTGCGGGGACGAGACGTGGTAAAAAATGTACATAAACGGAGCAGACACGGACGGGATATCATCATATCGCCCTATCGAAGATACGGGCTGAAATGGGGAAATCCATTGAGATAAGCGACTTCTACAGAGAGCAGATTATTGTTATGCAGAGCCTGTGAACGGGTATCCCGAAAACGGCGAAGCTGTTCGAATGTTCACGTGCTACTGTGGTGACCATCTACGAAAAGCTGTAGGAGGACAGTGAAACTACCACTAGGCGTCACAATGCTGGTACACGCACAAGTGTTTTGGAGCACACCGTTCATCGTGCACTGTTGAACATCGAGCTTCGGAGCGGACCACCCTTACTTTGACCCAACATGTTGACCCAACGACATCGTCAATTATGATAGCAGTGCGTACGGGACCAGCTGGATTACTGTCGACCATTGGGAACGTCTCAGCTCTTCGGGTGAATCGTATTTTTACTACACTAGGTCGATGGTCGCCTCCGCAAACACCGTCATCGAGGTGATCGGCGCCTCGAAACGAGCATCACGCCACGGAATCAACCCGGTGAGAGCAGTATCATGCTATGTGAGACATTCTCCTGCGCTTGAATGGGACCTGTGGTAGCAATGACTCGCTTACAGCTACGAACAGCCTGTATGCTTAATACGTTCCCCGACGTCGATGTCATCTTTCAGCAGTATAAGTTTCGGTGTCTAGGAGCCAGAACTATGGTACAGTGGTTTGGGGAGCATTATAGTAAACTAACGTTGATGTCTTAGCGACCAAATTCGCCTGATATAAATACTACGGAAACCATCTGGGTCGCCACCTGGCGCCGTCACCACCTATGAAAATCAGCGTCCCGTTACTTACGCGAATTGCGTAATTTGTGCTTGGACATCTAAAGTCATATACCTCCTCAAACTTACCAACAAACTGTCGTATCCCTGTGTAATATCCACGACACTATGTTCTAGTGACAAGATGTTAAAATGAACTAAGTGTACAAATTTCAACAAATGTTATACACTCCTGGAAATTGAAATAAGAACACCGTGAATTCATTGTCCCAGGAAGGGGAAACTTTATTGACGCATTCCTGGGGCCAGATACATCACATGATCACACTGACAGAACCACAGGCACATAGACACAGGCAACAGAGCATGCACAATGTCGGCACTAGTACAGTGTATATCCACCTTTCGCAGCAATGCAGGCTGCTATTCTCCCATGGAGACGATCGTAGCGATGCTGGATGTAGTCCTGTGGAACGGCTTGCCATGCCATTTCCACTTGGCGCCTCAGTTGGACCAGCGTTCGTGCTGGACGTGCAGACCGCGTGAGACGACGCTTCATCCAGTCCCAAACATGCTCAATGGGGGACAGATCCGGAGATCTTGCTGGCCAGGGTAGTTGACTTACACCTTCTAGAGCACGTTGGGTGGCACGGGATACATGCGGACGTGCATTGTCCTGTTGGAACAGCAAGTTCCCTTGCCGGTCTAGGAATGGTAGAACGATGGGTTCGATGACGGTTTGGATGTACCGTGCACTATTCAGTGTCCCCTCGACGATCACCAGTGGTGTACGGCCAGTGTAGGAGATCGCTCCCCACACCATGATGCCGGGTGTTGGCCCTGTGTGCCTCGGTCGTATGCAGTCCTGATTGTGGCGCTCACCTGCACGGCGCCAAACACGCATACGACCATCATTGGCACCAAGGCAGAAGCGACTCTCATCGCTGAAGACGACACGTCTCCATTCGTCCCTCCATTTACGCCTGTCGCGACACCACTGGAGGCGGGATGCACGATGTTGGGGCGTGAGCGGAAGACGGCCTAACGGTGTGCGGGACCGTAGCCCAGCTTCATGGAGACGGTTGCGAATGGTCCTCGCCGATACCCCAGGAGCAACAGTGTCCCTAATTTGCTGGGAAGTGGCGGTGCGGTCCCCTACGGCACTGCGTAGGATCCTACGGTCTTGGCGTGCATCCGTGCGTCGCTGCGGTCCGGTCCCAGGTCGACGGGCACGTGCACCTTCCGCCGACCACTGGCGACAACATCGATGTACTGTGGAGACCTCACGCCCCACGTGTTGAGCAATTCGGCGGTACGTCCACCCGGCCTCCCGCGTGCCCACTATACGTCCTCGCTCAAAGTCCGTCAACTGCACATACGGTTCACGTCCACGCTGTCGCGGCATGCTACCAGTGTTAAAGACTGCGATGGAGCTCCGTATGCCACGGCAAACTGGCTGACACTGACGGCGGCGGTGCACAAATGCTGCGCAGCTAGCGCCATTCGACGGCCAACACTGCGGTTCCTGGCGTGTCCGCTGTGCCGTGCGTGTGATCATTGCTTGTACAGCCCTCTCGCAGTGTCCGGAGCAAGTATGGTGGGTCTGACACACCGGTGTCAATGTGTTCTTTTTTCCATTTCCAGGAGTGTAGATACTTCGTATAAAAAAGACTATATCGTGTAAAAATGACGATAATTATTTCATTATTTCTGTAATAGTTTAATTTATGTATGAATTAAAACTATTTTCAGAGAACAAAATTCATAGACAACGACAATTACAACTTTTTTTTGTTATGTGTGATAATTGTGCTAACGGATGAACTGATCGGACGTGAGACGTGTGAGGTCTGTAAAGAGAAAAACCTGTAACTGTATATATTGTTAATTATTATTTGAAAAATAGAGTCGTCAATGTCTAGTCGTGGATTTGTATTTATTTCAATTGTAATCCAACCTAATTAATGTTTTTAAGTGTTAATTTTTCAGCTCCGGAATTAGGAGCGCAGCCATTAGCGCTAGTAACTTCAGCGGAGTTTACTAGTAGCTGCTATACAAAATATGAAACATTTTTCATTGAAAATAATTTTAAACGCTAAAGAATAGAGAAAAAAGGGTTACAGACTTTTAAATAAATATATTAACTTGACATAAAAGGAATCGAGAATAACAATAGACAGATTGACTATCGTCTGTCTGCCGCCATATTAGCAAAAATATCTCTGCGTCACTTTTGAATCGAGAATTGTAACAAACGTAAATGTTTTTAGATATAAATGAATGGAAGTAAATGTGCACCGGTGGTCCCGAATCTACTTTAAAAGACAGAATTCAACTCAGATTGAATCATTAAAAATAGTGCTCATAGCAAATTACTTAATATCAATTTCTTATTTGCTGATGTATGAAGCCTAATTATTTCGGACGATTTACATGAAATATTTTAATAAGAGACATACGTCAGTGTTGTGCGCGGATAGTATTTTGTGACTAAATGTTGCGTTTGCTAGAGAAAAGTCCTTCCATCTCAAGTAACAATTGCGTCAATTCTGATAAATGATATGCTATTTAGTGCCACTCACACGACTTTACAGGCAACATTTCTACACAAAGTCAAGTGGAGATTTCTTTTGCAGAGTGACAAAAGTAAATAAATTATACACAACTGCAACCAGTCACTTTTTTCATTAATAATGCTTTATTACATTAACCGGTTTTCGAACCCTTTCATGTTCATCTTCAGATGATTTCGGGAGAATCCGGGAAGTTACATCATTACTGGTAGTAGCATAATGCTGGGTGCTGGTTCTATGGCAGAAAGATGGGTCACACTTTAATGTATCGCCATGCCTATAGATTATCTGTCGATATGGATGTGAACTTAGTTTTTACTTACTGCGACAGTATAGGCGGCTTTTTTCGTATCTGTCTGCCCCCATTGTGATGTCCAGAACACTTTCTCACGAACTATATTAGTTCACACATTAACAGTGACACTTTGCCAGCATCCAGCATGCACTTTACAGCTGTTGCTTATAACAAAGATCTTGACGGAGAGATATGGCATAAGCCTACTTTGTACAGAGATGTAATTTGTTGTTGTTTAAATGTGTTAAAGTCGATATAAGGGCAAGTTTTTTCATCAGAATTGTGATAACATGAGAGCACTAGAGAAAATAACAATAAATTACTACAAGAATAAATTTCAGGTGATCTGTTACGTTATTTCTATTTGTATGTTACAGGCAGTTTTTTTTTTTTTAGCAATTATCATGTTTGGCACTAACATGAATCCCAAGGAATCAATATTACAGAGTTATTGTATCTGCAGTGAGGTGCAGCTGTCTGTATGACTAGGACCTGTATATTTAAATTAATAACAAATCTTCAGATGAACTGTTGGCTTATTTCTCTTGTTACGTTAACGTGATCTGGAGTATTATCAAGAGCAGATTCTGTTTATTTTAGCTAAAGGTATATTTATAAGAGTTAAAGTGATTGTAACGGATTGAAGCTGTTTGAATGGCTGCACATTTAATATTTTAAAAAACCATGAACAAAAATTCTTTAACTGTTGACTTATTTTTATTCTAACATTAGAGTGATCTGGGATATTGGTAAAGGCAGCTTATGTTTGTTCCAGCTAGAATTAATATGTATAAAGTACTGATTTATGTTAGCAATGGAGGGCTTTAACATTTAGAGATATGGTACATGTCTTAGTCTGTGGTAGTATATTACATTGACACCAATGTGGTTAGGATGTAAGGAGGGGGAGGGTGGGGGGGGGGGTGGGGTCATTGGGAGGGGGGATTGGGGAGCTGGTGTAGGTTTTATTGGGTGGTTACTTGTTTTGAGCTAGTAGATCTTCAAAGTTCTGAAGGAAAAATTTGTTACTCAGTTTAGTTTGATCTTTGAGTAGGTAGTCAGGTGCTGTATTTGTGTAGATAAATATTTCAATTTCTTCAAGAAGGTCAAGTATTGTGCCTTTGTTGGCAAAATGTAGTATTCGGAGATTCTGTTCTATGTTGCTTGCAGAATGATTGTGTTGGGCAAGATGTGAGGCAAAGCTGGACTTGTTGAGGTTGTTATGACGGAGTGCATCCATGTGTTCTTTAAATCTTGTTGTGAAGCTTCTACCAGTTTGTCCAATGTAGAAGCTTGGACATGAGTTGCAAGTGAGCTTGTAGACACCTGACTTTTGATATTTTTGTATAGTGGTTTTGGTGGTGTGTATGATTTGATTTTGTACTTTGTTGGTGGTGAAGAAACTTATTTTTATGTTGTATGTCTTGAAGAGGTTGGCAATTTGGTGCGAAATCTTCCCTAGGAAAGGCAGGCTAACAAATGTGGTTTTCTTGTTTGTGGGTGGTTGTTCAGCAGTTGGTTGATTTAGTTTTGCTGTATGGATTAGTTTATCTATTATTGCAGGGTTGTACCCATTGGTGGAGGCAATTGATTTAATAATTTCTGTTTCTTTTTGTCTTTCATTTGTGTCCATTGGGATTTTCAGCATGCGATTAACCGCTGTTCTGAAGAATGCTTTTTTATGTTGGTCTGGACGGCAAGAGGATTTGTGTATTGTAACATTGGCGGTTGTTGGCTTTCTGAAAATTTGAAATTTATGCTTCTGATTTTTATTTGAGATTGTTAGATCAAGATAGTTAATGCCTTCTGGTGTTTCATGTTCTACTGTGAATTGGATTTTATTGTGTATTTTATCAAGTTCTTTGGCTAGATTATTTATTTCTTCTGTTGCTCCATTGAACAGAATGAGTGTGTCATCAACATAGCGTTTGTAATAAAGCAGCTTATCTTTTAGTTGTGTTTGGGACCTGAAAAAGTTATTTTCAAGGTTATTGATATATATGTCTGCTAGCAACCCTGCAAGACTGCTACCCATTGCCAGTCCATCTTCCTGAATGTAAAACTTGTTGTTGAACAGGAAGTAGTTGTGTGACAATATGAGTTCCAGGATCTCTATGAGTTCATAGACTTCAGCTTTCCCCTTTTTCCCATGTTTCAGTAAGTTATTTCTTATTAAACTAATTGTTTCCTTGACGGGTATGTTTGTATATAGGTATACTATGTCAAGAGATGCAAATTTAGCTGTGACTGGGACGGGGATATCTTTTATACTATTGATGAGCTCATAACTGTTTTTAATGGAGTAGTTATTTTCAAATACATATGCCTTGCGGATAATATCATTAAGTTTTTTGGTGATTTTATAGCTTGGGCTATTGATAGAGTTCACAATGGGATGTATCGGACATTCTGGTTTGTGGATCTTAGGCTGTGATCTCAGTTTTGGTGCTGAAGGGTTCATCACTATACAGTGCTTTGCTTCTAATGGTGTCAACAAGAAGTTGCAGTTTTTAAGTAACTTTTTAACTTTATCATGGAATTTGGGAGTAGGGTCATATGCTATTTCCTTTATATTATTCTTTCTGAAGAATTCACAAGTTTTGCTAATATAGTCTGATTCATACATGACAACAGCTGTGTTACCTTTGTCTGCTCTGACAATGAGGGCATTTTCAACTGAAAGTTTCTTATTTATGTCACATAATATCTTATGTTCAGTATTCATCTTATTGTACACTTGGTTCTGGTGAATGTATCTCATAATGATGTTGTTTGCCTTATGAGCTACAGCATTTTGTTCATTGTGTTTTAGTTTAGCTGCTGTACATGCAATTTTTGTGTTAACTATGAGGTCTTAAATGTTGCTTTTATTTAGTGAGGGGGCAATGTTGTGCTTAAGGCCTTTGTTTAACAGCTTTAGCTCATTACTACTGAAGCATATTTCTGTAGTATTTATCACTTTATCAAAAAACTTATGTTCTGTTTCAGAAGAGATACTGGGGGACCTCACTGCATTCTTTGAAATTAGAGCATTTATCTTTTTCTCGTGCCTATGTGAGATGATAATACGCTCTTTGTTTACATATATATTGACATAGTCTAGGAAGACCATGAAGACATGAGCAACAACTTTATGGCTAAGTTATAAGTGCATATTATACAGCTTTAAATTGAGCAGATCTTTCTTTTTGTAAAGATACCTGATTTCAGTTTTTAACCAAATAATTTCACATCATGCTTTTGCTATCTTGGCTGACATACTTTGACTCGTAATTTTTATTCTGATATAATTTGGAGTCACGTTTTCTGAGAGACATTTTTTGTTAAATCTTATTGCAAGGATTGTTTTCGTTAGTTTAAGTTTACATTGCCGAAATTGTTACGTTGACAACAGGTAACTTGTTTTATATTTTTTTGATCTACCTGAAATATCATTTTTAGGTAATTAATGTCACGAAATACTATAAAACGGTTCCGCCACACTGGCGTCCAACGTGGCGCAAATTCTCAGATACCACCTGGAAGATGTCGATGTCATCTTTCAGCAGTATGTTTCAGAGTCTCTGAGCCAGAACTGTGGTACAGTGGGTCGTTGGTGTCTTGGGGACCAAATTCGCCTGATATAAATACTACGGAACCCATCTAGGTCGCCACCTGGTGCCGTCACCACCTATGAAAATCAGCGTCCCATTATTTACGCGAATTGCATAATTTGTGCTTAGACATCTAAAGTCACATACCTCTTCAAACCTATCAGCAAACTCTCGTATCCCTAACAGACAGAATAAGTTATGTATTTCATTCCAAAGACAGACAAACAAGCTATTAAGCGCTTGGTCATAATGTTATGGCTCATGAGTGTAAATTACGACTTCAGACTTACAATTAAGCTTATCCGCTTAGAAATTTCCTGGGAGTTTTAAACTGTCTGTTGCGCGGGAACCCATAATGGCACAATATCTCACAGACAATAACATGTATTTGCGACATGCATAAATTCGAGGTAGTTACTCTATATAATTTTCTTTAATTTTATGGCTGTAGCTCATTTTTTGTCAGAGTTTTCTTCGTAATATATAGTTATGGAAATACGTTTCTCTCTTGAACAAACACAAATTCTTCTTCAACGCTAGATCACATTTCAGAGAAGTTTCACCATAGCCAATGGGTTCTTTTACTTTCTGATAAATAACATCTAACGAAATTTTTCATGATAATATATGCAGTTCTCAGATTATGGTACTTATATACTTAAAATTATTAACAGAGAAACATAACTGAGAAAATGTATACCTTAGTATCACTTACTGATGTTTTCATGGCTTCGTGACGTCTGCAGTACAGCTTATATTATTCCAGTGTTTCATCTGCTATTAATCAGTATTTTTCAGTATTAAGCGATGAATATTTACGAAAATGTTAGTTCTAAAACAAAGCTGATGCTTTTGTTTTCCTAATGTTAGAGTATAACGCTGTCATATTCTGCCGTCAAAACTGAGTTATTGTTTTGTTTTTAGCTATCGTTAGTTGGGTTAAAGTAATAGCTTCCGAAAATGTGGGGGATATACTGATTATGAATGAATTTTATAAATTGATGTCTGAGAGGGGTGGCCTGTTTATATACACTTAATACACTTACTTCCTTTCGATTTAGCTCTTTCATATCTCTACATGGTATGTAAACTGTATGCTGTTTTCAGTCATTGTTGTTGTTGTTGTTGTTGTTGTTGTTGTGGTCTCCAGTCCTGAGACCGGTTTGATGCAGCTCTCCATGCTATTCTATCCTGTGCAAGCTTCTTCATCTCCCAGTACCTACTGCAACCTACATCCTTCTGAATCTGCTTAGTGTATTCATCTCTTGGTCTCCCCCTACGATTTTTACACTCCACGCTACCCTCCAATTCTAAATTGGTGATTCCTTGATGCCTCAGAACATGTCCTACCAACCGATCCCTTCTTCTGGTGAAGTTGTGCCACAAACTCCTCTTCTCCCCAATCCTATTCAGTACCTCCTCATTAGTTATGTGATCTACCCATCTAATCTTCAGCATTCTTCTGTAGCACCACATTTCGAAAGCTTCTATTCTTTTCTTGTCCAAACTATTTACCGTCCATGTTTCACTTCCATACATGGCTACACTCCATACAAATACTTTCAGAAATGACTTCCTCACACTTAAATCTATACTCGATGTTAACAAATTTCTCTTCTTCAGAAACGCTTTCCTTACCATTGCCAGTCTACATTTTATATCCTCTCTACTTCGACCATCATCAGTTATTTTGCTCCCCAAATAGCAAAACTCCTTTACAACTTTAAGTGTCTCATTTCCTAATCTAATACCCTCAACATCACCCGACTTAATTCGACTACATTCCATTATCCTCGTTTTGCCTTTGTTGATGTTCATCTTATATCCTCCCTTCAAGACACCATCCATTCCGTTCAACTGCTCTTCCAAGTCCTTTACTGTCTCTGACAGAATTACAATGTCATCGGCGAACCTCAAAGATTTTATTTCTTCTCCATGGATTTTAATACCTACTCTGAATTTTTTCTCAGTCATTGTAGCAAATCATATGAGCTGTTTTGGTGTTGTAGATCAATGTGTGAAATTTGTATGTTGTAGATATTTCTTGTTGAGATGTATTGCTTGTGTAAATGTTCTGCAGCCTTAATTTCTGTGTATTTGTGTTTCTATGTTGGCTGTTGATTTGTTTGTCGCTGCCTGTTGAGTGTCTCCTTTATTTTTCGTTATAATCCTGTGGTTTGGTTCGTCTGTCATTCTTGTTTTGTATAAATTTTGAACAGATATTTGTTTGAGTTTCTGTAGGCCATTTTTGCAGATTTTCTAATTGACTAGAGTTTTATTCAACCTCTGTTACGTGTATGTCTCTTTGTGTGTTATAAGATGATTTTTGTTTTTGTGTATGACTGTGCTGATGGTGATGCGCTTCCTGTGTGTGGAAGACTACTGTTAGTTGTTGTGCGTGTGTTGTTATGCTCAAGAAATTTAACTTTTTGTAGTTGTCTGTTTATTTGGTGAATGTCGTCCATGAGTGGATTGTGTCTGGCATTGTGGAGCTACTGTATGTGATCTTATTGCACATTCCATCTTGAACTAGGAAATCATACAAAAATCTCTCTAATACTTACATACACTAGAACGGGAGTCACCATATAGAAACAAGAATGGTAAGAAAATGGAAAAAACAATAACAAAAAATACCCATGCTTTTGGAAAGAAACACAACTACTACTATCAGAAACAGTCAATAAACGAACACATATTGCGTAAATGACCGATCAACTTCAACTAGCATAAAGTTAAAAAAAAAAAGAGCCGCACGTTTCAAAAAGAAGATATAAATGCAAATTATACGTAAGACAGTGGATAGCCGCGTGATATTAGCCAAGCGGTCTCAGGCGCTGCAGTCATGGACTTTGCGGCTGGTCCCGGCGGAGGTTCGAGTCCTCCCTCGGGCATGGGTGTGCGTGTTTGTCCTTAGCATTATTTGGGTTAAGTAGTGTGTAAGATTAGGGACTGATGACCTTAGCAGTTAAGTCCCATAAAATTTCACACACATTTGAACATTTTTTGAACAGTGGATAATCTAATAACAAAAGTGAATAAATAATTAAACGAGAGAAATGGATCACAAAGATAGCAGTTTAGACCCAACCAGAAAGCTAATAACATTGCAAATTAAATGCATAACAAGGCAACAGAAAACTATCATGAAGGCAGAAAACAAAAATTAAGAAGAAAAACACGTAGAAAAATAAGGGATAACTCAGAAACTACTGCGTCATCCTCGCAAAAGCTGAGAATCAGAACACTATGGTCATAATTGAACAGCGAGAATATAGTCATAACAGAAAATGAAATGGTTAAAACGAAATGAGTCCAAGGCACCAACTTCAGGAAAGCCTACCAAATTTTGACACTAAAAAATTTCGTTGCAATCAGGCCAGTTTAAATTTTAGATCTGCGTGTCACCACGAACAGCAGTTAGCAGTGAACTTTTGGGACGGTATTATCACCGATGATGTGATCAGGCCACACCTCTTGCCACTATGGTTGGAGCACTTCTCTATACTAGTCAGTGAAATATTCAATTCCACATAACCCGGACGTTGGATTGGAGTGGGAGGCCTAATTGAACGGCCACCTCCTCCACGATCTGCCATCCCTTGTTTTCACTTTTGTGGGGCAAATGAATAGCCCAGTTTACGTGCCACTAGTTCCTCATCAAGCAAAACTTCTCGCCAGGATACTTGCAGCGTCTGATGAGGTTCATGTGATACCTGGTGTACCTGGTAAGAGTGCGCCAGAATTTTCCACGAAGGTGTTATGTCTGTACCGAATGTGGTGGTCACCGTTTTGGACATTTCACGTAATGCAGAACACTGCTGGACAAATTGTACATTACCTCCGCTGAATTTAAGGCAGATGTGCACTGACTGCATTATTCTCCCTGATATTCCAAAGCTTCCACTGGCACAGGATCATTTCCAGAACCACAAGTTTCTATTCAAAAGTTGTTATATTTCGATTTCTCTGTCAGCTGTCTCACTTTGTGCACAACCTTTTGAATCACCTTGTATATAGGAGAAACTGAATGAATAGTACAAGAACGCACAAAAAACAACGAACGTGAGACACGTTTGATACAAAATGTAAAATTAGTGGTAGTTGAGTACCAAGAAAAATGTGACCAAGTTATCGAGAAAGTACGATTGATATAGCCAGAAAACATGAAATTCATAGAAGAAATCTCCGGAAAGCTTTTCAAATATTGTAGTAAGTGTTCAGCTTCAATAGATATGATGGCTACAGCCTTCCAGTTCTGTGGTTTCCCCCTCTCAAAGAAGTAATCATTCAGCCAACGCGAGCGGAGAACATCAACATCCGAGGAGCCGTCACACAATAACGTTTTGGATTCCCTTTGTCTTTAACCGAATAACGATGGCGCACTATAGACACCCTGAAGAATTTTACCAAGTCCACTTTTAGCAGTATTTTTCATAAGTGGTATACAGTGCCCTGTGTGGAACGCAATTATAATTATTTTATCAGTGTGTCTTGCAAAATGTTTCTGTTTCAGGAGGAAATCAGCGAACTCTTTTCCTTCTAGTCGCAGAAAGCATTTTTATCACGACGAAGCTTCTGGAATCCTGTTAAACGCTGATATTATTTTCAGATCACAAATTAAAAAACCTGCCCTTCATTTTGTTACTTACTACATTCGTATATTTCATCGATGTGATGTCTTCGAGATACGATACAAATTTCCATCCTCTTGCTCTGCTGGTCAATAATAATGACATTAATTGCACGTAGTCCGCAGATCGTGGTCGTGCGGTAGCGTTCTTGCTTCCCACGCCCGGGTTCCCGGGTTCGATTCCCGGCGGGGTCAGGGATTTTCTCTGCCTCGAGATGACTGGGTGTTGTGTGATGTCCTTAGGTTAGTTAGGTTTAAGTAGTTCTAAGTTCTAGGGGACTGATGACCATAGATATTAAGTCCCATAGTGCTCAGAGCCATTTGAACCATTTTGAATTGCACGTAGTAAATATGTCTGTCTACCTTATCTCCACGTCAAGCAAGTAAATTTATATGTATTTTCAGAACTCTATGAGAGGAGTAGGAAGCGGATTTTTCGGTGATGAAATTACTGAATGCTATTTGCGTTCTTTCGTTAACGTTTCTCTAATTGAAACCAGAGCCCCCCCTTTAGATTCATTTGTCGACCATTTCTTTTGCCTTACGTAAACTCATAGGAAGAATTGTTTTAGAATGATCGGTCATCCATCACCGAAAAAATGAGTCAGCAAACGTACTCACTTGATTGATACAACCTGCCATATAGACATTTTAGACGACGGCTAATCTAAAGTAATTAAAAATCGTAATACCTTATTGATCAACTGGTTTCCACCATTCGATGCCTTTTACAATAAATCCAACAGCAACGTCACTAAAACACGTTTACTCGTTGTGATCTTAAAATTATGGGAAACCTTATTCTTCGCAGAGCTATGTAATGTCGCTTATTGAGAAAATTTCATTGGAATATATGAATAGACGAGAAAGGGAACATATCAGACAAAGAGTGGGATAGCGTCATTGGAATCGTGAAGAAGATTCGAATAGAAATATGGAAACGTCGATCATCGAAGCAGTCTGAACGAGAATATGACACGGCCTAAATACAATCAATGACAGCGACCGCGAAAGCACTTGTACAAAGCAGAAATCATTTTCAGCCTTATCGAGTTGTCTGTTACGTGAGCCATCAAACCTGTGAAGCGTACTGCATATAAATTCATGATCGGCGGCGACAGCAGCGGCGGCCGGCGCGTGTTGTGGTATCAGGTTTTCACTCTCGGGCGACGTGTGTGTGGGCGTGACAGGCATTGTACTCGCCGACACGGACAGCTTTTCAAGTGGCAGCCGTCCGGTGGCGACGCAGTCGATCCGCCGCTGACAGCCGCCTCCGTGCCGCGGGGGTGGGGTTTCACTTCTAGTGGCGGCACCAGCCCCTCCTAGTGACCAGTCAGCGCACTAGATTTTAGTTACGATCTCCGCGTTACAGCTCTCTCTGCTGGGGAGTACCGAAGTGCGACCGTGTCGGAATTTGCATATTAAAAATAGTATCTGAGCTTTAAATACCTTAACTTGCACCGGACAATAAAATATTCACCCTTTGACAGAGGAAGGTTGACCACCACCATTCTGCTTTGTGTGTCCTCACATTTCGTGTATTAAGGTCTATATAAAATATTCGCTAACTTTCTTTCCATAATTCCGATATTAAAATCCCTAAGTTAAGCACATAGCATGCATTTATCAATGTCCTTTCACCTTTCTGTACGTCAGTCAAATCTTCATAATTACCATAATTCAAACAGTAATTCTGTTAGTAAAGAAGTTGTAATTAACAAGGAAAATTAGTCCAAGCATTAATGGTGTCTATAAAGGAGTGGTCAATGATGAAGAAAATTAATTGCAATTGACATTAAATAACCTTTTACTTAAAGCAGTGGACACAAATTATTAACATGTACACAATCATGCTGCTACAATTGATATATATCTTGTACTTTATGCTTTAAACAGTTATAATACTCATTTGTATGCTTTCTACAAATGATATGCATTGTTTACTGTTACGTACCTACAATACATTGTACTTACCCACACACTTTGCAAATAGCCTCATTTTCGTTTCTTCCACGTTTAATACTTGGAAACGCAACAATATATTCTTCTCTAAAATGTACTTTTCGTTTCGACATTTTAAATTTCAAATTCTGTGCAATAACGACACCAGAAGTACACTTCGCACACCTGAAAGTTAACTTTACACGACCAATGAATACCAGATACCGACAGCAAAGACGTTGTAAACCAACAGCGGAAAACTGAAACAATCGCAAAGAATCTATTATTGTACAGATTGCACAGTCTGTTATGAAAACAGCCGAGTGATTCTAAAGTTACACGGAATATCAGCACAGCTTTCAACGGCTATCGTCAAGTTTGCAGGAGTTACGAAACACTTGATCGGTGGTCAGTGGCAAAGCTTTCGTAAAAAAAAATTTTATAGTTGCCAGCCACTTTTTTCGCGGACATTTTCCTCTTCGTCCAGGACACCCGTCTTCGAGCATGAAATCGCGGACTGTCCGCGAAATCCGCGACGCATGGCAATCCTATATCAGGTGTCCCACATCACTCCAACTGCACACGCCCCACACCATAACAGAGCCTGTACCAGTTTGAACTCTCCTCTGCTGGCATGCAGGGTTCACGGATTCGTGAGGATGTCTCCATACCCGTACACGTCCATCCACTCGATACAATTTGAAACGAGACTCGGTCGACCAGGCATCATGCTTCCAGTCATCAACAGTCCAATTTCTGAGGCGTAAAGTTATATATCGTGCAGTCATCAATGGTACACGAGTGGGCCTTCGGCTCCGAAAGCCCGTATCGATGTTGTTTTATTGAATGGTTCGCACTCTGACACTTGTTGATGGCCCAGCATTGAGAACTGCAGCTATTTGCACTTCCGTCACGTTGAACGACTCTCTTCAGTCGTCGTTTGTCCCGTTCTTGCAGGAACTTTTCCTGGCAGCGGCGATGTCGGAGATTTTATGTTTCACCGGATTCCTGATATTCACGGTGCACTCGTGAAATGGTCGTACGGGAAAATCCCCACTTCAGCGCTACCTGGCCGACTATAACACCACGTTCATACTCAAAACTTGATAACCCGCCATTGTGGAAGCAGTAGTCGTGTATATATAAGGGAAGCCGGAGGGCCGGCAGTAGATAAAAAATTTTGAAAGATCCGTTTTTCATCATTGTTGCATATCCTAAGACTCAACCAGTTTAAATGCTCCACATGATGCATCTACAAAGCCTTACAGGTGCTTATAAATTTTATTTTTGGGTAGGCGTGCAAAATATGCACCAGCGTTTGTACAGATGTTCCTACTTATGCAATGGCCAATTCTGATAAAGTTAAGTGATCTTCGTATTTTTCATAGTTGGCTCACATTTAGGAGTTGGATTGTTGTATCTGGTTGCCAAATTTCTTATGATCATGGGAGGATGTCCACTGACTTCCCCATTCTGTGGCGAGTTGGCCAGTATTTAACTAGATTGGTTCCCTAGATTTTATTCGAGTGCGTTGTAAGTCATTCAGTGTTTCATGAATAGGGAAGTTTCTGGATCTTTTGAGTTTCATCTATTTTTGTGTTAAGGGGGTTTCCTGGGCTATAAGCTTCAAATCGGTTTGGCCGCAATCTATTGGATATAGTCGAAATTCACGATCATCGGAACGGCAGCCCTGCGTCTTCGAGCGATTACGGGTGGCGCTCGGAGGCAATCAGACCTGTATATGACGATCTAGCGAATGTCAATTTACTGGAAAGATGTGTTGCCGCGAACACTCAAAACTCTAACGACTCCATAAATTCGCTACTTTGGATGCTTTCCACAAAACATATTCCGGTAAAGAAGTAGTCGAAATTGCCAACGATTTGGCTACAGTTATTTTCGACGACGACTTCATGAGACTCGCACGGACTATGAATGTCACGAACATTCAACCTGGCAACATGTCGTTCGAATTTTGCGGAAGGCGTAACGCGGACCGACTTGTACGCTCACATTACAGCGCACCTGAATGGTTCGAATGGCTTTGAGCACTATGGGACTTAACGTCTGAGGTCATTAGTCCCCTAGAACTCAGAACTACTTAAACCTAACTAACCTAAGGACATCACACACATCCATGCCCGAGGGAGGATTCGAACCTGCGGCCGTAGCAGTCGCGCGGTTCTGGACAGAAGCGCCTAAAACGGCGGCAGTAAAGATGCCATTAAAGATGCCATATCTGCGACCTTGGAGGAAGAGAGACATGGCAATTAGATTTACGAGATCGAGGAAGGTAGTTCCCAGATTGATGGAACGACCCAAAAAACCAAAACCTTAAACGCGTTTCCTTAAAAGTCTTTTTTATTGAGTGTTTGGATTGCCGAAAAACTATTCCGCGGATTTTTATGCCGCTTATCAATTTTTTTAGAGTTTGGAACATCTAAAATTTAAACGAGTTCCAAAACACTGATTTTTTTTTACGTTTGAATCCCCAATCAAAATAGATTTTTCTTACTTTTTTATCAAATAGCCGCCACTTGGTAAAAAAATTACATTTTTTTCACTTTTCAGAGATTCTGAGCGTAGGTATACTTATATATGTTATACATTTTCATAATTTTTGGTCTGGTCTGTTTCAGACCACGTAGTTACCTGAACCAGGTCCACCTGCCTGCCGGTCCACGGCATGCGTTAGCATCTTCGGCGCCATTTTGTTTAATTACCCCTTAATAATCTTGCTCAAAAGGAATTGTCTTCACCTCAAAAAAAAAGTTGAAAATCAGGTAGAATTCTGATCTCTAGACCAGAAAACTCCTATGATGCTTGTTCTCGGCGGAGATTTGCACGGGCAATATTGACGGTACAGCCATAGTGTTGGTGAGGGTCTAAGAGTCCCCGTCACGACCCCCATCGCATCATTTAGATGGGTATCTGCTTTGCTGTCAATGGGAACAGTATTCGAAGAAAGGGTACACAGGTGTTTTTTCTGTAGTGTTTGCTTTAGAACCACAGCTAACATTAGCCAGTTTTCTTATAATGTTATTACTCGATTTTAGTTTCTGTTCTGATAATTCTGTATGATAGAAGACAGGAAATTCTCCCATCGTACATAAGTTAAGAGGACGAGAAGGAGATTAGCCTAGGACTCCATTTTCTAGCTGAGACAGTGGCAGGCAACAATGATGTAGAGAAAAAGAAGAAGCAGTAAGTTAAATATTTCGCACATGTTACTAATTTCCCACCTACCTAGTACTATGTAGTTACAACACATTCTGAATTCATTTATTTAAGTTTAAATGCTTGCGTTTAAGTGGGAAAAAGTAACATTTGCGATTAGAATATTCAGTCATATACGACGAAGTATTTGGAATAAGCTCTGAGGATACAGTACAAAGAAACATTAACCACGGGAACGCTTTAAAAACCTGGCATTATTTATTATAGCTGTTGTTTGCGTTTTACATTTACTTTTGTGCAGGTCACAAGGGTTCCTGTGGAGCAGCGAAATGAGAAAAATATTCAGACAGCAGAGCAGGAATGTTTCGGCCACACCGACCTTGTTATTTCCATCCAGAGGAAACTAGCATTGCGCACACCCTCCCCCCCCCCCCCTCACCACCACCACCCTCCCGCCCACCACCAACACTCACACGTGAGTGCGCACACATGCACATACACACACACATAATTATGTCTCCGTGCTCGTCGTCAAATTTGGGGTGTCTAGGAAGCCTGATTACTGGGTTTGCTAGACAAACATACAAAAAAATTGTATTAATGAGTTTTATTACAAAATGAAAATTTCAGTACTTAACTTTCGACAGTAACACAGATTTGTCGTAAGCAAAGGGCCACATAGATACAAGTCTGTGCTAAATAGACAGTACAAGCGAAGTAACGAGCGTTGACACTTCTACCCAAGTCGCTAGTCTAGAAGCTACTAGTCAACTCGGGCACGGTGTTTATGTCCTCTTCACATAGGGGCCACTGCTGTCGCTTTGTCGTCCTGGAGAGGGGTCGGGTCAGCGTGCGATTGGCTGATTTCTTCTCACAGCCATCTCTTCTCTATCGTCCCCAACTGGCGTGTGGGCGCTTGACATTACGACGTAGCACACACGTTGGAAATATTGCACTTCTTTGAAATGGGAAGCTGTTTCACATCACCTTAGGTACTACCATATTCTATAATTCGATAAAATACATCTAAAAACTGACTGCCTTCTCAAAAGCGTCGTCTGTTCAAATGGTTCAAATGGCTCTGAGCACTATGGGACTCAACTGCTGAGGTCATTAGTCCCCTAGAACTTAGAACTAGTTAAACCTAACTAACCTAAGGACATCACAAACATCCATGCCCGAGGCAGGATTCGAACCTGCGACCGTAGCGGTCTTGCGGTTCCAGACTACAGCGCCTTTAACCGCACGGCCACTTCGGCCGGCGCGTCGTCTGTCTACCATTATAATAATAATTATGTTATGTTTCAGTTCAGGTGCACTTCCTGAAAAAATGTGAGCAAAAAGTAAAATGGAACGTCAGTTGCTGGGAAACACACATTAAGTCAAACATGCGTATATTCTTATAGTTGGATCACGGATAAATTTTTAGATCTTTATTTGACTGATCGTGGCTGTATGTCTCTTGTGCATGTTGCTAGTATTCTCGCAGACAGCGTCAGTGCATACGTAACGACACATTTTCCCCATGGGGTAATCAATCTTCTGACTGGTTTGATGTGGCCCACCACGAATACCTCTACAGTACAAACCTCTTGTACTCTCGATATGTCGAAACGTACCCTGAAGTTTTTGATACCGGAAGAATACACCGAAAGAAAGACAATGTCAAAATTTTAGCTTATTAGAAACATTGCAAGCTCTTTTTAAAAACTTTGAAATCTGCCAAATGGTTTGCACACGTGGCGGCTGGAGAAATGTACATCTCTACCGTAGCTGTAGTAGGAGGCGCATGTGCAACACTTCAGGCACACTTCCTTGATTGACGGCTCATCGGTAAACAGACAACACGACCCAGCACGATCGTAATTTACTCGTACAAAGCGTTGATAGTTCCACTGACACAGTTGTTCTGTTACTATTCACACAAATTTCCAACTCATGTAATATCCAAAACAATTTGCAATTGCCTTTGAGCTATCGGTAAGTTTTCACAGTGGAGATAGAAATAAATTACTTTTCGTTGCGTTTGCTTCATTTCGACTCTTGTTAATAGTATCTGTCTTTGTGCACGTTCTAGAGTTTTACGTAATGTGGTAACCAGTTAATGGCTTCAAATGGTTCACATGGCTCTGAGCACTAAGGGACTTACCATCTGAGGGAATCAGCCCCCTAGAACTTAGAACTACTTAAACCTAACTAACCCAAGGACATCACACACATCCATGCCCGAGGCAGGATTCGAACCTGCGACCGTAGCAGTCACGCGGTTCCGCACTGGAGCGCCTAGAATCGCTCGGCCACCGCGGCCGGCGGTAACCAGTTAATGTTTTCAACCTCGTAGTGATAAAATATGGAGAATATGGCATGCACTCAAATTCATCTACCTCTCCTGAACAACTACATATGTGTGATTTATTAGTTATTTCTAGTACATTCATTCGAATAGTGTCGGTATTTCGTTAGAAACTGCGGAAACTTTAGGAGAAAGAGGAGATATCTCTGAAGTTTCTGTGAAATGTGGTTCGAATGACGATTGTTGTGCTAACTGATGTCTAGAGCAAAAATATAGTACATTGGTGACCAAAAGAAAACATGGAGAGTGACGAGGAAAAGGATGTAAATATTTTGGTTCGTACGGCGAAGGGAGAAAACACATGGAGATAAACTGTCTGCAAAGCCGGTTTGTTTTCATAAAATATAAACGTGAATAGAAATAGATGGAAAAAAGATTTCCACACAGTAAAAATGTGCACCAAGAATATGAAAAAAAATCTGAACGTCAATAGTATTAATGGAAAAAATATTTGCATACGGTATAAAATATGGACCAGAAGTGTGAAAGAAAAATTATTCGTAACACTTAGAACTGTTCATGAGAGTCAGTTACCTGTTACCGAGGGAAATATACGACATGTGCCCTCTGAATTGCAAATGAGATGAACATCGTTCAAGCAGGCCAAAGAGGTATGGAAATCAGTAGACTGAGAAAATTATGTCCAAAAGAAAGTCACAAAATTATGAACATTACTTCATGTTAACGTGCAGACGATATGTCATTTACAGGTAGTACTATAGTCAAATTCATAGCTTCTTGTTTTCCCATAAATAATTTGTACTAATGTAAAGCCCATTACCCCGATTTCACGCAGGAATGCATTCAAACCGCATTTTATCACTTCTGCCGACAAAACAGAGAGTGTCGCTTGTGCAGTTGATGTTCGTATACAAGGATTGCAGTTGTAAGCATCAGCGGATCACTTTTCCCGCTCCTTTATATCTGCCTTCAGGAACGTCACAACAATTACGTCAAAAAATTTAAAAAAATTCTATTTAGTTGTAAAAGATCTTGTAATCGACGTAGCAAAATCTGGTAAAATGATAGAGAAACGTTTTCAGGTATTACATCCGAAACTTCTCCAGTTGTACAAAATAAATCATTGCTTTTGTCGTACTTTTGAAATAACAACACTTCTGTCCTTATTAGGAGAACAAAAAAACTATCGATACGGACTGCACCAGGAACTTACAGTTTCATTCAGCCCCACAGTACAGAAATTTTTTGTGGTGTAAAGCATATTTCAGGAAACTGTCGGACAATATACTTTCCGATACACATTTGTCATTTCAGGTTCGTCAGCGCAACACTATTGTTAAACTTCAGTCACCTGTACATTGTCAGTTTGTATCCTCACATTTGATGAATTTGATGACTTCTGCCTCGTACGCAGCACAATGATCACAACAACGGCCACGACCACCCCTTACTCCATTCCAGTTATGCCTAAAGGAAATTAGTAATTACTGTGAAAGCTATATATTACTCTTTCTTCTACCACGCGTGCCTTGTATAAGGAAAACGTTTTTTTTTTTTTTTTTTTTTTTTTTTCGTCGTACTACACACACTTCGCATTTTTAAGACTACAAGGAACTGTTTCATTGCTAGTAAAATATATATTATTCAAATATGTCTTTCGGACATGTTAGAAAGAACAGACACCATATCCATATAAGCATATCGTTCTGGCGATATGCACACATAATCCCCTAACACTTACGGGACTTGGTAAGAATATCTTTCACGAGTAATGAGTGTGTTGGGGTGTGACACTACGAATGTAGTGTGTGGACATACAAAGTGAGAATGTGGGTCTCGCGGGAGGCGTGCGCGAGATAGTCCCTGCAGTCGCGTTATCCTCTGTGCCCTCGGTGGCTCAGATGGATAGAGCGTCTGCCATGTAAGCAGGAGATCCTGGGTTCGAGTCCCAGTCGGGGCACGCATTTTCACCTGTCCCCGTTGATATATATCAACATCCGTCAACAGCTGATGATATTAATATAATCCTAATTTCGTTCTAGACAGCTGCAGGTCATCAATGGTGTCTGTTCTTTCGGACATGTTCGAAAGAACAGACACAATATCCATATAACTAACCTAAGGACTTCACGCACATCCATGCACGAGGCAGGATTCGAACCTGCGACCGCAGCAGCAGCTCGGTTTCGGACCACGGTCCCTTAATTGACTTAACCCATTCCATACTACTATATGACTTTGCTATCAAAAAAATGGTTCAATTGGCTCTGAGCACTATGCGACTTAACTTCTGAGGTCATCAGTCGCCTAGAACTTAGAACTAATTAAACCTAACTAACCTAAGGACATCACACACATCCATGCCCGAGGCAGGATTCGAACCTGAGACCGTAGCGGTCGCTCGGCTCCAGACTGTAGAGCCTATAACCGCACGGCCACTCCGGCAGGCTTGCTATCAAAAATCTCGATAAGTACTTTACCGATTTACTCTATATCTTTACACAATATTGTGTTGAACAATGGGGTGGACGCAAGATGTATTTTTTAATGAACAAATATGTAATATATACATACATATTTAATGTATGGTGCAAATGGCTCTGAGCACTATGAGACTCAACTTTTGAGGTCATTAGTCCCCTAGAACTTAGAACTAGTTAAACCTAACTAACCTAAGGACATTACACACATCCATGCCCGAGGCAGGATTCGAACCTGCGACCGTAGCGGTCTTGCGGTCCCAGACTGCAGCGCCTTTAACCGCACGGCCACTTCGGCCGGCATATTTAATGTAGTATGAGGAAACGTTGTAATGAAAGATCTCGGAAGTAATTGAGCAATGTACTTTAAAATGTTGCACCACACTCGAATGAATATTTGGACGCACATAAGTTAATTATATTTAGTATATATAACAAATAAATGCATGTTTAATATGGAAAGGTGAAACGTTGTTATCATGTATCTCGAAAAGTACTTCAATGATTTACTTCATTATTGCACGTTACTTTTCTAATCTACAATGTACAAAATATCTGCCAAAATCGACTGCCAGGAAGAAAATGGTGAGCTGTGCTGTGCTCAGCTGTCAACGAGCACGGTTTTGTTTTCTTGTTGTTGTCGGTTTTCACAGAAAATAGGAAAGTTATGTTTATGGCTCATCAACATAGGATTAGAATACAACTACGTAATCTGAACGTACCATAACAATAAACGGGGGACAAGGTCAGAGAGAAGGCGTGGAGTAGATAGACAGAGTGGGGGAGGAGTGAGGAGGAAGTGGACGAGAGGAAAGGTGATGATGGACATAGAGCGAGGAGGATGAGGCGGACAAAGACGTGGCGGTGGAGGTGGACATAGAGAGGGGGTGTAGGAGATTAGGACGAGTATCCCATCCCCATATATGAGTAGCAAATGTAGAGCATTACTGGGTTTCCTAGCCTCGATGCCAAAGAAAAATTATACTAATTTCCACAGGGTCATCACCCACTCACGTCAATGTGCACAAGAAAGATTGTTCACAATGCAGTGTGAACCGGCGTAGTCTATTAATTTCACTCCATATCACTCTGAAAACTTGTCACTTGGTTCGCAAGTGTATAACAGCGCTATAATGGCCGGTACAGACCACAAAGACGACCGCCTTTAAAGAGTCCGCTTGCCGGCTTTTTGCCGCCGCTTTCTCGACGCGGCGGTCGGCTCATTTATCAAGCCCGGGCAAAGCGGCGGAGACTCGTCGTTAGCCGCTGCGGCCAGGGTCGCAGCCCTCCGACCCCTGACCCAGTGGTCGCGGCGTCTGACCCGCACCGGCAGCCCGAAGCGGGCACTTCAACATCGCACGTCCCCAGCTTATCTGGAGCGACGGTGTACGTTGATGGGGATGAACTGACCCAAGGAAGAAAAATAACGCAACATGGTTTCTGCTTTCGATCTCTCTACGAAATGTTATTTAAAATATTCGTCCAGCACCAGACCTCTGCGGTGCTTGGGACTCTTGTTCGGAAGCCAGCTACTGTGAAAGCAGGAAACTGCATGAAGTGCCTTATACTCTGTGGGACTGTCAATACCCACCATCTCCACACAGGTGTCACCTGGACTGTTCTCACATTAGTTACTTAATTTATGTGTGAGGTGTCTCTTCTTACAGTTGAAACGTCCCCTTAGAAAAATTATACACGACTGTCGTTTAACTGACACACAATATTTTTTAGCGCAACGCAATCTGACTTTCAGAATTCCCTACAAAAGAATGGCCCTGACTAACATTAAACTATACCTTTCACAAATCACTTACCTCACAAAAATCTTCGCTACTCAAGCTACTGCAATACAGCGAGCGCCACTACTGCCAGCTAAATAAAAGATTCAACGTACTGAAGGCACTAGCTACTGATAGGCATAGTTAGCAAATGAAAGATTTTGATAGAGAACAACCAATGTATTTACCTCAATAGTCATAATATATATAGCAGTTCATGACAAATTACAAAACTCCACCATCTCTCTCCCCACATCCACCACTGCTGGCGGCTCACCTCCAACTGCGCAACGCTACGCGCTGTTCACATCCAGCTGCCGCTGCCCAACACTACAATGGCAGACAACAATGCAAACTAGACACAGACTGCACACAGCACAGCCAGTGATTTTTATACAGAGGTGGCGCTACCAATAAAAAAACCTAAACAGCCTACTTACACAGTGATATTGGAAAGAAACAGACACCGCACATATAAATACATTGGCGGACACAAAAGTCATGGGGTATCGATATGCACATACGCAGACAGCAGTACTACTGCGTACACGATGTAAGTGGGCTGTTCAGGTTTTTATGTTGGTAACGCCACATAGCACTCTGTATGAAAATTGTGCTGTGTGCAGTCTGTGGCGGGTTTGCATTGCTGGAATATTCGCTATTATAGTGTTTGGCAGTTGGATGTGAACATTTTGAACATTATTAAGGTAAATACATTGTCTGTTCTCTATCAAAATCTTTTATTTGCTAACTATGCCTATCGGTAGTTAGTGCCCTCAGTAGTTAGAATCTTTTATTTAGCTGGCAGCATTGGCGCTCGCTGTATTTCAGTAGTTCGTGTAACGAAGATTTTTGTAAGTGATTCATGAAAGGTACGAGTATATGTCATGGTTAGTCAGGGCCATTCTGCTATAGGGATTACTGAAAGTCAGATTGCGTTGCGCTAAAAAATTATTGTGTGTCAGTTTAGTAATGATCAGAATAAGTAAAGGGAGAAATGTCTGAGTACGTTCAGCTTTGCTCAGCTGTTTGAAAATTAAATAACGTAAGGAATTTACCAGCACAGTAATTCACTAATTTTTCGAAAGGGACGTTCCAACGAGATATCAAAGGGCAGTGCATTGGCAGAGCTGTCTTACGTAATCAGGTGATTCATATGATAAAGTTTCCAAAGTGACTATGGTCGCACGACAGGATTCAACAGATTTTTAACGTGGAATGGTAATTGCAATTGGAACTAGACACATGGGACATTCCATTTCGGAAAGCGTTAGGAAATTCAAAATTCCAGTATCCAAAGTGTCTGCCAGAATACCGAATTTCAAGCACTACCTCTCACCACGGACAACGCAGTGACCGACGGCATTCACTTAACGATCGAGAGCAGCGGCGTTTACGTAGACTTATTAGTAACAGACAAGCAGTACTGCTTGAAATAACCGCACAAATCAATGTCTGACGTATAACTAATGTACCCACTAGGGCATTGCATAGAAATTTGGCGTTAATGGTCTGTGACAGCAGACGACTGATGCGAGTGTCTTTGCTAATAGCACGGCCTCACCTGCAGTGCCTCTCCTGGGCTCATGACTATTTAGTTTGGACCCTAGACGACTGGAAAACCGTGGCCTGGTCAGCTGAGTCCGGATTTCAGTTGGCAGGATCTGGTGGAAGGGTCTGAGTGTGAGCAGTCCACACGATGCCTTGGACCCAAGTTGTTCAACATGGCAGTATGCAAGCTGGTGTCGGCTCCATAGTGGTGTGGGCTGTGTTTACATGGAACAGATTAGGTCCTCTAGTCCATCTGAGCCGATCGCTGACGGGAAACCACTTGCAGCCGTTCATGGGCTTTATGTCCCCAAACAAATATTGAATTTTTGTGGATGAAAAACGTGCCATGTCACCGGGTCACAAACGTTCATAATTGGTTTGAAGAAAATTCTGGACAGTTCAAGCGAATTATTGGCCACAAAGATTGCCCGACATGATCCCATCGTACATTTATGGGACATAATTTCGAGGACAGTTCGTACACAACATTCTGCACCGACATCAAATTCGTAATTATGGACGGCTATAGAGGTGTCGTGGTTCAACATTTCTACAGGGGACGTCCAACGACTTATTGAGCCCATGCCGCGTCGAGTTGCTACATTCCGCCGGGCGAAAAGAGGTCCGACACGATATTAGGAGGTATTCTATGTCTTTTGTCACTTCAGTGTCTATGCGCCTTGACTGCCAAAAATAATATCTTCAGTGTGGATGCACTATTAATTCGATCTTTAGCGGTTATCAGGCGAAAATAACAGTAATCGACAGAGGACACTACGTGTGTAGTGTTAGACATATGAGAATTTGGGTTGGCTGGAAAACATGCTCGGAGAGCTGAAGTTGTTAAGATGACCACTCACAAAAATGTGGAAATCTGTGTTCCAGTCCAGGTCCAGAAAAAAATTTCCACTTGTCGACATTGGCATTTTTTCAGTGCCCGATTGCAAGTGATGTCGGAATTTGTCTTTCGTCATCTTTCCTAATTACATACTTTTATGTGTAGCACCACGGTTACGAATCAGTTATCGCTAGCAGTGTAGCCTACATGTGTATACATACTCGGGAACGTATTGTGCAGAGCTCGGATTGGGGTACTGGATTGCTAATGAATCGACTATGAATCTCATACTGTGGGAAAACGGGAAAGGGAGAGAATCGAAGCGTTTGATATTTGATGCTCTGGAATGATGTTGAAAATTAGGAAACTCCTAACATCAGAAATGAGATTCTCCGAAGAATCGGCGGGGAAAAAATATTTCGAAAGCGTTGACAACAGGAAGGGACAGGATGACAGGACTTTGTGGAACTTCAGGTAACTGCAGGCAGTAAAATCTGTAAGTAAAGACAGATGTTGGAATACATCCAACAAATAACTGGGGACGTAGGGCGGAACTGGTACTCTAAGATGAAGCTGACGTAGCAGTGACAGTCCTCATGAGATGCATCAAATGAGTCGCAAGACCGATAACTCAAGAGGAAATTACTAGGTCTAATTGTGGTGAAATGTGTCACATACAGAACTGAGAAGAAGAAGAAGAAGAAGAAGAAGCTAATTATAGGGTCAGAGCAGGACATGGCAGTCGATCCGAATAACAGAACGAAGGGGTTACCAACAGTTGTCGTCAACGGCCGTTCCGCGAACGTAGCTGCATATAAGCCCCGCAGGAGGCGCCTGGTTCATGAGCCCATTCTGACAGCCATTGAACGGTGACGAACGCTAGAATCTTCACGCCAATACATCAACTGGATTTCCACGGAGTAGCGACAGGTGGCTTTTTCAGATGAATGACGTTTTATGCTCCATCGGACAGATGGCCATTGGTGTGTACACGTGAAACGTCTGAAAGCAAACAAGTAGTTTGGGGAGTGTTTTCGTGGCATTCCCTGGGTTGTCCTGCATTCTAAGGCATAATGTATTAAATGTATTAACAGAAGTATGCATCCATCCTTGGGGATCATGTCCACCGCTACGTGCAGTTTGTATTCCTGGCCACGACAAGGTCTACCAGCAGGACAATGCACCACGTCACACAGATTGCAATGTATGTATGTGGTTTGAATTGCACCAGGATGTGTTCATCATACTCCCCTGGTCACCAATTTTATCGGAGTTAAGCCCAATTGAGAATTTGTTCTACGTCTTTGATCGGGCAGTACATGCCATAGATTCTCAGTATAGAAACCCAGCGCAGTTGTGCACGGCACAGGAGTCGGCTTGGCTCTACATCGCCGTCGGTAACTTCCACAACTTCATTGACCCTCTTCCGGCGCGTCTCACAGCGTTGCGCGCTGCCAAAGGTGTTACTCAGGGTTCCAACAAGTGGTCACATCAACGTGATTGGACAGTGTATTTCTGACGTGAGTAGGCTGGTGACTGAGACATACTTCTTCGTGGTTTCTGTGGTGCTCTCTTCCAACAGGATAACTCACAACCGTGTATTGCCAGTGCCCTCCTAAAAATAAATGTCCTGTAACTAGGGCCTCCAGTCGGGTAGACCGTTCGCCTGGTGCAAGTCTTTCGATTTGACGCCACTTCGGCGGCCTGCGCGTCGATGAGGATGAAATGATGATCATTAGGACAACACAAAACCCAGTCCCTGAGTGGAGAAAATCTCCGACCCAGCCGGGAATCGAACCCTGGCCCTTAGGATTGTCATACTGCCGCGCTGACCACTCAGCTACCGGGGGCGGACAGTGCACTCCTGATACACCTAAACACAGCGTTGCACTTTTGCCATAGTGAGCATGTGCTCCAGATGCCTAATCCACTGACAAAATCTGGTCGTTGGCTGTCTAGAGTCTGGAATACGTCCACTGCTAGCTACTGTGATTGAGGAACTCTGAAAAAGAATTTAAGTAGAACTGTCATCCAATCTCAGCTCGAACCGGCCGCGGTGGCCGAGCGGTTCTAGGCGCTTCAGTCCGGAACCGCGCAACTGCTATGGTTGCGGGTTCGAATCCTGCCTCGGGCATGGATGTTTGTGATGTCCTTAGGTTAGTTAGGTTTAAGTAGTTCTAAGTTCTAGGGGACTGATGAACTCAGATGTTAAGGCCCATAGTGCTCAGAGCCACTGTTTTTCTCAGCGCGTCTCGACTTCCATCTGGTTCAAATGGCTCTGAGCACTATGGGACTCAACTGCTGAGGTCATTAGTCCCCTAGAACTTAGAACTAGTTAAACCTAACTAACCTAAGGACATCACAAACATTCATGCCCGAGGCAGGATTCGAACCGGCGACCGTAGCGGTCTTGCGGTTCCAGACTGCAGCGCCTTTAACCGCACGGCTACTTCGGCCGGCCGACTTCCATCTGGGTTAGAGCCACTGTTGATCCCAACAAATCTTATCATCTGTTTTACTCACTGTACTGTACTGTGTAGTATACCCATAATAAATAAATTTTCTGTATTCCCTGTCGTTACTGCCGAAGCTACTTTAGTTGCGAGCAGTCTGTAATTTCGAAGTACTACCTGTAACCAGCCACAAGTTGCTGTGGCTCAGGCTCATTAAATAGAAAGGAATGAAAAAAAGAAGCACATGTCTCCAATACGTATGGGAATTCCATATATTTCCTAATTCCCTCTCCCCCCACTCAGTCCATATCTTCCTCCCCCACCCTTTGTCATTCTCCTCCTCCCTCCCTCTCTCTCTGTGCCCGTCACCTCATCCACCCATTGCTCTGTCCATCTCCTCTCCCTGCCCTTTGTGTCATTCAGCCTTGTTTATTGTTATTGTAAAATTAATATTTTGTAGCAATATTCTAATAATAAGCCGATAAGCCAGTAACACAACTTAATGTTATCTTTGATTTCGTCTGAGAGGAAAAGACAAATCACCACGTTGTTGTGCAAAGAATTTGTGTAGAAAAATATGTATCATGAGAAACAATACATATGGAATAAACTATTTCTTTAATGGTTTAAATGCCCTACTATCGGACTTCAAACTGCCTGAAACAAAGGAAAGGAAAGTGTAGAATTTGAAACGTCCCCTTTGAACAATTATACAAGACTGTCCTTAAACTGGCACACAATATTTTGTTAGCGCAACGCAATCTGACTTTCAAAATTCCCTACAAAAGAATGGCCCTGACTAACATTAAACTATACCTTTCACAAATCACTTACCTCACAAAAATCTTCGCTGCTCAAGCTACTGCAATACAGCGAGCGCCACTACTGCCAGCTAAACAAAAGATTCAAACTATGGAAGGCACTAACTACTGATAGGGATAGTTACCAAATGAAAGATATTAATAGAGAACAAACAATGTATTTACCGTGATATCATCATATATAAATGTAGCAGTTCATGACAAATTTCAAAACTCCGCCATCTCTCTCTCCACATCCACCACTGCTGGCGGCTGACCTCCAACTGCGCAACGCTATGCGCTGTTCACAGCCAGCTGCCTAACACTACAATGGCGAGTATTACAACAATGCAAAGCAGCCACAGACTGCACACAGCCTAGTCAGTGATTTTCATACAGAGGTGGCGTTACCAATAAAAAAACCTAAACAGCCTACTTACATAGCCCCCATGCTCCCCACAAAAAATTTTACAAATTGGATTGGGCAGTGGCCAATACAGGTTTGAAAAATTTTTTTCATAATTACAATAACAAAGAAATCAAATGCACACACTTATTGATACAATGTTGGTCAAAAGCTAAAATTGTCTCACAGTCCATAAAGACAGTCCTAATCGTACATAACAGGAGAATAGCAGTGTTTTTCTCAAAGTCTGAGCAGTAAAAGAAAATGCACACGGAAGTAGTGGATTTCCATGCAGTCTTGAAGAAGTAGTGTTGTCCTTCCAATGGAGAGACAGTGCTGACTCTCGACATGCAGACAGGTAATGGGCCACAACAGAGCAAACCCACAGCAGAGTCAGTCGAAATTTTGAAGAGTATTGGTAGGTAGGTCATCACAGAGCAGACCCACTGTAGTCCTGGTAGAGATTACGGTATTGGTGGGCCACCAGAGGTGCAGACCCACTGCAGTCCTTGTAGAAATAATGGCATGGTGGGTCATCATAGATGCAGACCCACTGTAGTCCTTGTAGAGATAATGGAACTGGTGGGTCATCAAAGATGCAGACCCACTGTAGTCCTTGGAGAGATAGCCAGCAGCCATCTGTTGTGACTGTGCAGGTGCACAATCACCGTTGAAGAGTCTTGCGGATAATATAGCAAGTCCATAAACCACCACTTGTGCACTCACAAAGTTTTTGAAATTGTCCTTAGAACCAGCAATGCTGTTATCCAGTCCCTTGCTGAATCATTAACACACGTGCAAACACTATCAGTCCCTACTTCTCACATATTGTCCATATACTATGACCAACAGATACGTGTGCAGTGAAATGTAACTAACAAGTTAATAATATCATGAACTGGTGACAATTACAATTTTATAACATAAGAATACAATAACAAAGGTACAAAACACATCATTAAAAACATAATAATACAGATAACGTTTGTAGTAATAGGGGCTTTACAAAAGAATAGAAATAAACATATACATCAGTGTTACAGGAATTATGACATAAGTAAATACATAAAAGATCAGAATAACTTTTGAAACATCAACTTTACACATGAGCATTAAAACAAAACAGAATTAATAATGTCTAACATCTTTACAAAGTAAATAACATATTATTAACGCAAATTATATTTGAGGATAACAGTATTCCTCATCATAGTTCATGTAGCTGAGTATGATAAAAATTCTACAACAAAAGTCTGATGAGGTAAACATATAAAGACAGGAAGAACATATATACACAAGGGTACCTAAACACATAGTGGGATAACACAAAAGGAAAGGACAGGGTTTGTTTCATTGCAGTATTTTGCAAACAAAACTTTCTTTGCTTCTTGGAGATCTCCCTTCATTCATCATTATTCCCAAAAGTCCTATCTAAGCCTGCCTTCTGTATTTCGTTCACATCCTCTGTCAAAAATAGTTTTTCTCTCTGCTTTCTGTATTCTGTTCACATCCTCTGTCAATAATAGTTTTTCTCCACTGTACAGTATCCTTTTTATTTTGCCAGACCATTTTCTGATAGCTTCTCAATGCATTTCTTATAAATTTATAATAGTTAGTTTCTTATATAGTCTCCTCTTAAGCTAACTTAAATCTACTGAGCTCAGATACTAAACTAAGGGACGAGGCAATGCAGCAGCACATAACGAATTAACACAAACAGCAATGCAAAAAAAATGGAAAATTGCAAAGCAAGCTACAGTAAATATAAATTACCAAGCAATGCAACATTACAACTAACATGAGCCAATGTACAGTAGCAAGAAAAATAAGTCAGTAGTAAAATTAGCTTAACAGAGTAACACAATTTAAAATTCAGTATCACTATGCCTGGCAAACAGCAGCAGCAAATATAAAAAATATAAAAAATATAAAACTTATATCTATACATGAAAAAGCTCAAGCAGAAAAAATATTACAGTAAAAACAACAATGCAGATAAGGGAAATGTATATTCACATCTTAATATCTATGTAATTAAAGTGGTGCACCACAACAACTGATTGTAAAAAGAAATATTACCATGTACTTGAAATGAAAATTATGTGTTACTGTTACTAGTTCCTTCTTATTGTTCTTTCCTTTCCAAGTGCTCCTTTTTTAAAGAATGTGGATCATAAAATAATTATTTAATAGATCTGTTGACAGAAAGTGTTCACATTAGCAAATGCATTTTATTTTATAAAAGCAATGCTGCAACACAGCTGGAAACCAGATATCAAGTGAAATAAGCAACTACGAAAAGCAAAGCATAAAAATATCATTCAATAGTCATGTGGCATTTCGTAAGTCAGTAGCTCTCAACTCTCATAGAAAGACACTTGTCATAATCAGGTGTGCAGATGTACGAATATTTCCCATCAATTCATAAGCATTGCAGTAATTAGCACAAAGTACGAGTAATCATATGTTTTCAGGTAATGAGCGTGTAATATTTGCGATGCTTTCTACAAAGGAATGTCAATAGCAAGGTTAATGGAAGTAATGAGGGTGTCGCATTTGCAATATTTTCTCTAAAGGAATGCCAATGGCGAGGATAAAGGCCTGCCTTTTTTCTTTTTTTTTTCTACCTGTGCTTCCGGAAAGGCACACCCTAATGGCTTGTTCTCCAGGTGTTTGACACAGCTGCGTGCCCACGACGCATTACGTGCAGGTGGTCACTTAACTTTCTTACGGAAATATTTACGACACCAGTTTCCGCTACAGTGACAGTCTCACATAAAAATATTTCACAGGTCAAGAATTAGCGTTGCAAATCTGTAGAAAGAAAATCCTATGAATATAACGTTGTCCAAAAAATTTTCGCCGGCATTGTGATACATTCACGCATTTACACGCATTTCATAACTCTTAAAGTACGATTCTTGGTTTCCAACATCCTTTTTCACAAGTCAAGAGTCCCTACCCACTATTCATTACTCCTTACCTTATTACACATATACGTATCCATCAACACTCGTCAATATTTCGTCATTATAAATATGAAGCATAATCAAATAACTCATATAGTCTCAGCCTATTAATCGTAAACATACCTCAGCAGCATAATACACATCGTCGTCGTATAAATAACATCATAACACCTCAGTCAAATCTCAAAATCGTCGTAGCTTCCTCCAATAATTAAAAAAATTCTCTGCTCATGTCAAAAGTGTCATCTGCCTCAAACGTACTTTAAAAATCATGAATCCATACCAAATACATCATTCAAAGCTCTCATAGTATCACAATGGTTCCGAAAAAATATGAGCATTTCACAAAGTACAGACAAAATACAATTTCATAAGTGTGAAGTTATCCAACTGTGTAATTGCGTAAACATCTGTCACTGACGTAGTAAAAAACATGTTTGTCTCTCTCAGTTAAGTAATCAGATAGCTGTGTAATTCTGTGTTGGAGAAATATGGTACCGATGTGTAAAGTTGTATAAGCAAATACCATATTAGCTAGGGCTCCTTGTGTTTGCCACACACATGGTACACAAAGTAAGCGTGTACCCCCCTGAGGATTAATGTAATTATACCCTCAGGTGTTACAGATTACACCAATGGAATGAAATATATCACGGAAAACTTTCTTTGTAATTCAAAAATCTTTAAAAATAAATGTTTTAAGTATAAAATTGATCACTCAAATACGTGTACTGTAGCGCTAAACTGTGCGTCTTGTAACATAATCTCTGTGGAAGTGTCGTAGTTATCGTCCTCCGAAAGCTAAGTTCTGCAGAAGTCAATGTACTTACCTCATGATAAACAAAAGTGAAATGCTTTGCGTATAGATATCATAGTTATTATGCTTATTGGCGTGATGAAGAAAGTACTGTACAGTAACGTATTGTTGTGCCACGAAAAAGGCTGTCTCATTGTTGCTATACCACAAAAGTTACTACTAAAACATGTTTTTCTTTCCAGAAGAATTCAGAAAACTGTGCAGATATAAAACAGATACACCGCAAAAGCAACATTGTAAATTGTCACTCATTAGTAGTGTCGTGATAAAAATCGTGTAGCTGTCACATAAACTAACCTCTGTGTCATCTGGTATCTCTCAGAAAGCACTTTAAATTCAGAATTTATTTTCAAATAAACCAAAATGTTGCATTAAAATCTCATTAGCAGTACTGGTAAATGTTCTAAGTATGTGAGCCTTATAGTCGTTACGTAATCGTGCAACAAACAAGCAAGAATGTACACACACAATAACACTGTGACGTCTGTTCACTATAACAATGCATTCGTCATTTCTGTTTAAATAAGTTCTCTTGGTTCTTGATTGGATATTTAACTTCAAACATTGTTGTATGTTAACAGATTCTAAGTCTGACAAAGCATATTAGTAATGTGAAGCGAAAAATTTTATGACAAAGACTAAGTTAAAAAGCAGATTATCTTTCAATAAATGGTTTTACATGTGAAACCTGGTGTAAACCTTTACTCTTCATAGTACTCAGAGTTTGAACTTGAATGCAATTGTCATGTGGTACACGTCGGCAAAGAATACTGGAATTTTTCTCAAGGTTAGGGTCTATGTTATTTTTCTCTGAGCCAGCCGGCGCACGTGGGTGCCTGCGGCGCGAGTCATTGTCTGTCTCTTTGTTGCCGCGCGTTGTTATTGGGATTAGGAGACCTAACTTCTACAAATTCGCCTTGCCGAGAGGGCCCAGCTCTGTTAGAATCCCGCCAGTTCTGATGAAATTCACGTCTGTCGTTTTGTCGGTAGTTTACATAGTTTCTTGTTTGTCGGTCATGTGGTGGAGAATATCTCCCTGAATCGTAACTCTGCGCCGAACTGTTGCGTCTGAAGTTATTCTGCCTCCCTTGATAATACTTGTTTTGGTTCCCATATTGTCTGTTTCTCTGATTGTCTCTGTGATAGTCATTACTACGGAAATGCGATCTTTCTCTGTAACTATTATTACTCTGCCAACGGTTGTCGTACGGGTGGTGTCTATTTTGGTCACGATTTGCGTTGTAAGAATAGACCAGTCGCGTCCGGTTATTGTTTCTGTCGTCACGGAATTGTGACGGATGTGACCTGTAATTGTTGTGTCCTTGCTTTCGCGTTCCGCGATTGTCAGTGTCAATTTCCAATTCTTGTAACAGTCCCTGAAAAGCTTCAATGTCGTCTTTGCAACGTCCTGCCAAAATAATGTGTCGTAAATGTTCAGGCAATTTGATTAAGCAAATGCGGATAAGTTCTGAGGGGCTGTATGGGTTTGACAGGTACTGATTCTTGTGCAACATGTCTTCAAAATATTTCATAAGACTGGAAAATTCAGATTGTTCGAAACGTTTCATCATTATGATGCTTTGTTTTACTCGGTCTTGTGTGGCCTGAGACCAATATGCTGAGAGGAAGGCATGGTAAAACTCTCCTTCACTGTGGCAATCGTGAATGACCGACCGCATTCTTACAGCTGGTTCATTCTCTAAGTAGCCACACATAAATTCTAATCTGTGCTCTAATGACCAGTTGGGAGGAAAACAATGAGAGAATTGATGGAGAAATGCTTGTGGATGAATGTCGTTGCCAGAATTCTTAAATGTTTTGAATTTACGTGTAGTAATGAACAGCTTATAGTCAAAGTCATCATGTCGGCGAGTCGCATATCGGTCATTGTTACGTCGTTTCGGCGGTTCCATTTCAAAATTCGGTGCACCTTGCCAATTTCTTTCATAACTTCCGAAGTGTCCTGTGTTATTATTTTGTGGTTGTTCCGTATTTCTAAGTCCCTCTTCCCGTATTGGAGCGCGAGTGGCCTCTGAAATACGTAATTCTTGTATTACCTGAGTCAGCTGATCTTGTACTTCCCGGATTTCTCTTTGGTGTTGCGTATTAATTTGATTCTGATTTTGTTTGAATTTCCTAATTTGTTCGCACTTCTCTGTGTCATTAAAGACTACCGGTTTTGTGCCGTTCAGATTATCATCTACCTTCGTAGATAAGTTAGTGAACTGATCCGAAAGTTCGCCTACTTTCTCCGATAGTGAACACATTTCCTCAATGTGTTTTTCTGAACCAAGTTTCAGAGTGTCCATTTGTGTTGAAATCGAATCTACTGTGTTCTTTAAGTTTTCCTGAGTTTTTGCAAGTTGCGTAACCGAATCGGTAGATGCAACTGAGTCAAATTTAGCTTGCAAGGTCTCATGATTTTCATGAACAATAATTTGCAGTTCTTTTATGGCTGCTTCGTGATTCTGTAATGCCTTTTCATGCCGCGAAAAAATAGGTTGAAAATGCTCACAAATTTGAGTTTTTACGTCATTACAGACTTTTTGACATTTCGATTCAATGTTATGTAACTCAGTAGTTAAATCTTCACGCGTTTGTTCAAGAGTTTGTTCCAATGAGTCTAACTTTTGAAGCTGTTGCTGTGTTTGTCTCTGATTTTGTTCCATTGTGTCTAACTTTTCAAGCTTTTGTCCCATTTGTTGCATTAATTGTAATAACAATGCACTGGTGTCTGAAACATGTTCCTCAGTGCTTTTCGGCAGTGAAGTTGCACCGGCAACATTCACATTTTGACAAGCGGAAAATGTGTCTTGACTCATTTGAGAAAACGGTGAGAACCCAAAACCTGAGTCTGCAGTATTTGCAATATTGTGTTCTGTCATTCCCGATTCCTGAGGCGAGCTGTTGCCGACCAATCGATCGATAACGCTTCCCTGTTCACTACCTGTTTCACTGTATACACCATAGTTTGCCGCCCGCTCCATTTCCCTATGCGCAATTACCAAATTACTACTTTGAACATTAGTTAATTCATTACTCTGCGGCGCTAACACACTACTTTCGTCTTCACTGTCATTTCTCAGTTTACTTTGGAGCTTAGTATTACGTTTCTCACACGCCATAATTGTCACAATATTTCACACGATAACACAGAAAAGCACAATTTGAAGAGCAAAATAAAATAACATAGCAATGGAAATAATGTCTACTTAATTGCCAGCGCAGCTGCGAAATACTTGGTGCAAATCTACATGCATGCCAGAACTGTTTTACTGTACAACAATGAAAAACTACAACTACAAAGGAAATTCTCTCTATGATTACGCGCTATCAATAAACAAAATCTACACTTATTACACAAACTACAAGAAAAAAAATCAGAAGATTCCAGTGAGGTATCCTCGGCTAAGGGTCGACATATGAAACGTCCCGTTTGAACAATTATACAAGACTGTCCTTAAACTGACACACAATATTTTGTTAGCGCAACGCAATCTGACTTTCAAAATTCCCTACAAAAGAATGGCCCTGACTAACATTAAACTATACCTTTCACAAATCACTTACCTCACAAAAATCTTCGCTGCTCAAGCTACTGCAATACAGCGAGCGCCACTACTGCCAGCTAAATAAAAGATTCAAACTATGGAAGGCACTAACTACAGATAGGGATAGTTAGCAAATGAAAGATATTAATAGAGAACAAACAATGTATTTACCGTGATATCATCATATATAAATATAGCAGTTCATGACAAATTTCAAAACTCCGCCATCTCTCTCTCCACATCCACCACTGCTGGCGGCTCACCTCCAACTGCGCAACGCAACGCGCTGTTCACAGCCAGCTGCCTAACACTACAATGGCGAGTATTACAACAATGCAAAGCAGCCACAGACTGCACACAGCACAGCCAGTGATTTTCATACAGAGATGGCGTTACCAATAAAAAAACCTAAACAGCCTACTTACAAATTTTACAGAAGGACTCTTTCTTTCTTGCAGTAGCTTTCAGCAAACAATCGGCACATTGATGTTTAAAAATATTTACAGTTATGTCCGCCAGAATGTTTAATAGCGTTTCGTTTAAATTATGAATTAAATTGGTCAAGGACATCTCGAGATTTTTGCTAACAACGTTTCACTAATCTAAATATATTTATAAATGTATTTATATGTCATACACTCATACATTTAAAAAAATATATCGTGTATTCATCCTAACGTTTATTAAAATAACGTATATAAATTTGAAATAAATCGGTCAATAACTTTTCGAAAGTTTTGGTAACAGCTTCATTCCTTTATATATTACTTCATTACTTATATATATTAAAAATATGCATCTAAAACCATACGCTTATTCGCATACAGCGGTGAGTCAAAATTTCAAGTCAATGGGCCGACTGCTTTTCGAGGTTTTATGTATAAAAACTCAGCCTAAGTTTATTTTTGCTCAGAGATTAGTTATGTTGAATGTTACTTTTGTAAGAATCTTTTCTGTGACCGAGCATCTATGATGTCAAAGTTCACGAAGTGCCTCACCACGAGATTTCTCGCCGCGTACGTTAATAACATTTCTGTTCTACAAAATCGAATATGATTCATGGATAAATATATTTTTATAAAACTGTTGCCTTCCATTGTTGTAGGTAAAACATCGTGTTACCTATGACATACGATTCACAGATTCGCAAATTCCGGTCCTCTGCCTTGTAAAAGTTGCAATTTAACAACATCCCCAGTGCTTTGTGTAACCAACTTCTCCAGCATCTGGTTGTCATCTGGGCCCACATATTGCAGTTACGCTTAATCCAACTGCCTTGCACTCCGACTATGTATTTATCTCATTAGGTGGAACTGAGCTCTTCTTAAAAAACACTGGTGGAATGACAACGATGTAAACCACACAAAGATGTACCGCTAGTACTTTACCTTCATATCTTACAGTAATAGCGTCGTGAAATTATTCCGCCTCATGCAGGCTCCTGTAACTTGCGATCTTGTTCAGTAGTGCGTAAGAGTTATAGTCGTTCCCTTAGTGCATCTGCTAGCTCTAGTTCCTGCATTGGTGCTGCATTGTCTACCAGGTCAGGAGGCAAGTTCATCTGCATCAGCGATAAATGGGAACTCACTGTGGCATCAGCAGGAGTGGTGGACTCCTCTGGCTCAGATGTTGGAAAATACAGCGGGAAAACAGTACGGTGAGACGCTGCATTTCCCCAGGGACCACGAGCTCAAGGCCGGCCGGCACCTCCCTCCAGTGGCGGATGGGTCGCGTCGCGCCAGTGTTTGCAGTTCTCGGTAACAGCTGCAGGGACGGATCAGGTGCCTTCACCCTCGCAGACGTAGCCAAGGACAGCATCTCTATCTCCCTGCTGTTGCTCTGCGTATCTGGGAGGGTAGAATGCAACTTTTATAGAAGGTCATATAATATTCCAAATTGTAAGCCACCTACCCATCCGAAACTATGCTAGAGTGTACAGGGAAGATCATGAAAGCGGTTTATGCTCTGAAATATACGCCCTTGTAGTGCAAATGACCCACTGACAACGGGATCTGACTTTGGATTAGCAATAGGAGACGGAAAAGTTTACAGAGGGTGAAACAAAATAAGGGGCTGCGGGGGAGGGGGGATGGGGGAGGGTTGTCGAAATAGAAGTTACCCGGAAATAACACTACTGAATTCTGAGCATAAACTTCAAATTACTTTCTAAACAGCTTCAAGCTACAAGGAATCGTGCCTTATAAGTCAGATACGTGTAAGGACAAATGTTTTTGTTGTCTGCCACTTACGAGCTGTGTGAGAAAAGTAAGGAGACAGATTTGTTGTTTCCTAATTTTTTTAAAAAAAGTGTATTGTCTGTAAGTGTGCAGGCTTTCGTGGCCGTCGTCGCTAAAGTTAAAATCTTCTGGTTTGTTAGGCCGCACTATATTTCCTCTAAAATAATCCACGTTTCGACCCCTGCGATGGGATCTTCTTGAGGATCTTCCAGTGTCTAGTACTGCTAGAACACTGTCAGAGACCACTGTCACGTTCTCTTGTAAAGAGGAGTTTTCCTGCGTTTCTGCTGAAGAAGTAGGAGTATTGGTTAAAATTATTGCGGCTACCATTAGTGAACCATCGTCATATTCTCGCACTGATGCAGAAGATGGGGCGTTATTGGCTAAACTCTTGTGGATATTATTGGTGGCCTATCTTCATCGCATAGAAAGGCACTATTCCACACTTACGCTGGAGAAGCGTTACTGGTTGAAATTCCTCCTACTGCTATTGGTTGGCCGTCATCATTGGTTAGATGCGAAGCGGACGAAGCAAGTGTGGGGGAATTGTCCGCCGAGGTGAGTTGCAGTGTGTCGTTTATGTTGCTCGCACACCGCGGCCGCATATTCACTCTCTTGGAGCCACAATGGCGGAAGCCTACAGCCGTCCTCTAAATTGAAATTACTTGTATTCTTCGAAATTTCAACCGATTCTCGGACCTTTCTTCTATAACTGTTCGTTTCCTTATCCAGCACACGTACGTTATTAAAATCGATGTCTGAGCCACAGTTCTCATTATGTTCCGCTACTGCCGATTTTACGCTTTGATTTAGCCGCGTATGCCGTTCGTGTTCCTTAATGCGTTCTTTAACAGTTCTTCCCGTTTCTCCTATATATACATTGCCGCAGCCACATGTCACTTGATAGACGCCTGCATTGTGGAGGCACTGACGTGCATCCGTTTTTTGTCTGAAAAAGTCTTTAATTTTGTTTTCACTAAAGAAAGATGTCTGGATACCATTTCTCTTTATAATTCTGCTTTTGCATCGAACGGCAACCTAACGGAGTAAGAAGGCGGTTCCTCGTCATTTCTATTAGCGTGATTAATATTCCGCCTAAAAGCCATGTTGACTGAAAAAATATTATAGCCATTTGCCTTCAGTGTCCTCTTTAAAAAATCCAGCTCCGATTCCAAGTTGTGGTCATCGCTGACACGGAAGGCACGTGAAGATAGAGTGTTGAGCACTGCTTACTTCTGGACTGGGTGGTGGTGTGAAATGGCATCTAAAAATAACTGTTTGTCTTAGTCGCTTTTCTATACACTTTTTGATCTAGAGTGTTAGATCTTCTGTATACCAACACATCTAGGAACCTCCAAGGTAAATTTGATTTTGCGGTGAATTCCATTAAAGAAATTGTGGAACGCATGAAGTTCTTCTTCGCTGTGAGGCCATATAACAAATGTATCGTCCACGTTGTGGAGCCAGCAAGAAAGCTTCAGAGGAGCACTACTTAATGCCTGTTTTTCAAAATGTTCCATAAAAATGTCATCTGTTGATGGAAGCAAAGTTGGTGTCTAGACACCTTCACACTCACGGACGAGACAGGGACTGAGTTTGAAGGTACCAAAAGCCAAAGCAGGAATTCTGAACTCAGTTTTCAAATGTTGCTTTACAATTGAAAATCTAGAGTTATTGTGCCAATTTGACTCTAATCTCACTGCAAAGAAGAGTGATAAACATGTATTTGTCAGTGACGCTGAGAAAGAGCGGAAACGCTAAAACTGAACAAAGCTTCAAAGCCCGATGGAATCCTTATCAGATTCGGTACCGAATTTCCAGCTGTGTTAGCCCCTCTTCTTATACAGTTTGCGGTAGATGGCAACAAAAACCGTGTGCAGTAGTTGGAAGAAAGCACAGGTCACATCCTACTACAACAATGGTAGTGAAATGTTCCACAAAACTTCCATCCAATATCCTTGGCATACATTTCTTGTAGAATCTTAGAACATATTCTGAGCTGGGATGGAATGAGTTACCTGGAACAGAATGGCCTCCTCTAAGCCAACCAGCATGGATTCCCAAAACACTACTTATGCGAAACCCGACTCGCACTTTTCTCAGATGACATACTGAAAGCCATGGATCACGGCAGTCAGGCAGGTGCGGCATTTCTCGATTTCCGAAAAGCCTTCGACTCAGTACCATATCTGTACTTTTTACTATGGTATGAGGTATTAAGCGGAATTTGTGAATGGATTGAGGATTTTTCGGTAGGGAGTTACGCCGCATGTTATCTTGGATGCGGAGTCATCGACAGAGGCAGAATTATCTTCGTATGTTTTCCAGGATGGTATTGGACCTTAATTTTCATGTCTTGTTTTAATAACCTTGCAGACAATGTTAGTAGTAAATATAGATAGTGCAGTTATCTTCACTGAATTGTCTGAAAAAAAAAAAGCTGTGCAAATATTCAGTCAACTGAAGGAAAGATTTCAAAATTGTTCAGGCGTTGGCATCTTACTTTACATATTCAGAAATATAAAAATTTGCACTTCACAAGACGAAGAAACGTAGTATGCTATGACTACAGTATCAACGAGTCACAGCTGGAATTGGTCAACTCATACAAATTCCTAGGTGTAATTCTTTGTAGAGCTATGAAATGGGATGATGACATGGGTTCAGTCGTGGGTAAGGCAGGTAGAATACCTAGTAAAATACAAAGGAAATGAAATTAATCTACAGAGGCGTGCGATTCATCCTAGCATATTTCTCAAATCTGTTGGACCCGCACCAAAGAGGATAGGAGGGGATAATGAAAGTAAGGACTGAAGGCAGAACGAGTGGCCATAGGTCTGTCTGATCCATGGGAGAGTGTAACAGAGATGCTGAAGAAACTTAACTGGCAGAAAACTGAGACAGACGTAAACCATCCCGAGAAAGCCTGCATACAAAGTTTCAAGAAGAGGTTCTAAATCACGATTCTAGAAATATACTACAACCCCCAAGTATCGCTCCCGTAGGGACCGGCAGGACAAGATTAAATCGGTTAAAGCGTGCACAGAGGCATTTAAGCTGTCGTTCTTCCAATGATCCAGTGAACGTAACGGGAAGAACCACTAATAGGTGGTTAAGCTGGACGTACTCTTCGCCATGCACTTCCAGTGGTTTACAGAGTATAGGCGTACGAGTAGTTGTAGACGTAGATGTAGATGCGAATCTCCGCTTGCACTTTTCTCGCACAATATCCTGCGAAATATGAATGATTGAGCGAGGTGGTGCAGTGGTTAGCACAATGGACTCGCATTCAGGAGACCATCCTCATTTAAGTTTTCCGTGGTATCCCTCAGCAAATATCGGGATAGTTCCTTTGAAAGGGCACGGCTGACTTCCTTCCCCATCGTTCCCCAACCTGATGAGACCGATGACCTCGCTGTTTGGTCTCGTAACCCAAATCAACCAACCAAGTGCAACAGGTGGATCCCAAATTCCTAGATTTCAGGAAAGCGTTTGACAGAGTCCCACTCCAAGAGTGTTAACGAAGGTGGGAACAGACGGAATGGTTTGTCAGACATGTCAATAGAACGTTGTCCTGACGATGAGTCTCCACAAGAGACAACCGTTTCTTCAAGAATGCCCCAGGGAAGTATGGCGTGATATCTACTGTTCTCCGTACGCATATACGACCTGAGGGACAAGGTGGGCAGCAGCCTGATCATATTTGTTGATGAAGATGTATGGAAAGGTGTCGTGACCGTAGGAAGATACAGGATGGCCTAGAATTTCCTTCTGGTGTGATGAGTGGCACCTTGCTTTAAATCTGGGAAAATATGAATTAATACAAATTAGCAGGGAAAACAATCCTGTAATGTTCGAATGCAGTTTCAGTAGTGCGCTACTTGACACAGTCATGTCATTTAAATACCTAGGCTTAACGTTGCTAAGTGGTGTGACACGGAAGGGAAATTACACTAGATAACACTCTTTCATGCCAATGATGCAATTTATTTTTTTCTTCTTTTCTTTTTTTAGTTTACGGAACATAAGATTCGGTCTGCAGGCCTAACGCGTGGCTTCACTTGTTTAATGATGCAACAGATAATGAGTCATGAAATTTCAACAGTTTTTCTGCAACTCCGCCACTGTAGAGCTGCCAAGGGGCTGGTATATATAAACACGCTACGAAACGATTGTGTATTGTATGATTTACGTGGCGAAGTACATTCAAAATATCGGAATTTACTGTGGCGCTACAAATTAAAACGGTTTCAGTTGGATTTTCCATACGTGAAGAACCTATGTTGTTTGTCAAGGACAGAAAATTAGAAGAATACGATTAACTGAGCTTACAGTTGTGGAAGCCGAAAGTCAACAGCAATTGCTTTTTGTGCTAACTGTATCGAACAATGCTAGCTGTAGTCTAGAATATGCGGATAAGTCAGAAGAATGCATCACAGCTGGACATGCTGGAGGAGTATATGTTATAGCTGGAAAGAGATTCTTGAAGATATACATATAAACATCTCGATGCCAGATGATCGTGATAGGTACACGCAAGGCGTAGAAGGAACAACAAGGACACAAGGCTGTCTGTAGGAACAAAGTAACAGATAATCTCCAATTATGGAAAATCCATGCTTTGTTCTGAATGTATTAAAATGAGAGGAAAATGAATGCATGAAACAAACGAAAACGGGTACAGAGCACCAGAAAGTACATGTCAAGCACGTGGATGCTCTCCTAATCACTGTTTCATTTCTCGTCTTAAACGTTTTTCGGTGCTACGATTACGACTTTGCTACTGTGAACGGTTCGTACTGTAATTCACTGGGATTTTATTATTCTTATATGTTGATATTAACAGGAGGCCAGATATTGGTGTAATTACATTTTGCTATCCATACTGAAAAAATCACAGACCCATTTAGCGGCTGGGAAGTATAGAAGTAATAGGATTAAAATTGGTGTCATCTCAATTTATATCTTGCCATTCTTCGTTGCTACATGCTAGCTGGTTGGTGCACTAACATCGCTTTAAATGTCAAAACGTTCCGTTTTTATTTCTCTAGAGTCTAGATCATCGCAACTGTTTGTCATAGACTGTGGATATACCATAAAACAAAGGCTCTACAACTGAATGTTATTCGAATTGCCACTTAGATCCTTTGCTTTAGGATTCCTTGCTTGCTTGATATTACTCCAAAAAGTGTGAATATCGTCATCAAAACACTAACACTACTAGATGGGCTTGTAACCAAAAACCTAATCAGAAACTGACAAATTGCAGGGAGAGATTGCTGACTGGAAGTGGAGGGAAAAAGGTCCTGTGAACATGTGTTCAGAAATGGACGATGCGCTTGCAATGACAACAAATCGTTCTGGAACACTGTACAGAGCTGTATTGAATACCCATCTCAGCAGATCTCCAGCTCATTGCAGGGACAGTAGCAGTTTTCATGTACGATACACATACATAATAGTACTCTGACTTGCAAGATTTTGGTGGATCACCACCTCAATAGGCCTTGAAGGCGCAACACTACCGACCGGCCGCCATATCATCTTCAGCCCTTAGGCATCACGAGATGCAGATACTGAGGGGCATGTGGTCAGCACACCACTCTCCCAGCCATACTAGAGTTAGTCTCAATGCCCCATAGAATTTGGTCCTTCATACCTGGTGTACGCACAGTTTGCTTCCTTCCTGCACGCTCATCTGTCTGAAAGGACCTGTGACCTCACAAACGCCCAGAAAGGCCTTGAAATGTTGTGTGATGTGGTTGTTGCTTGTTAGGATACTTCTTTGGGTATAGCCATGCTGCCTCTCGACCATTTCCATCTGCTTGGCTGTAGAAAAACGCCATTTTGCCTTGCTCACAACATCAGTAGCAGAACATTCTGATCTTACGGTAAGCTGAAATGGCAGGTTTCTGGGGCAGAAATGGCAGGTCTCATAAGTAACAACACTGTGGGGTTTATAATCTCCTAGTTGCAATTGGAGCAGAGATATGGACATAAATTTGTTTTTTCTTATCCCTGTCTTATAGCCTGCCCTGCATGACAGGTATTTCGTTTGGGTACAGTATCAGTCAATCAAGTCAACCTGCTTTTCAGGGCAGTCTACATATCAAGAGCTAGAAACATTTTCTGGGTCTGACATGTAGGCTGATATACATGTCAGGTGTGCCATGTTCAACTGCTATCATCCTGCTTTATCGAACTGCTTTTCATGGCGTCACGTATGACAGGGACAAATTAATGATTTTCAAGCTTCTGATGTGTAGTCTGCCCTGCATGACATATGTGTTCTGGGAGTATTATCGTCCTTCTTGACTGAACTGTATTGCGAGGGCTACATGTGCCAATGAGCATAGTTGGGGGAAGATTGAGATATATCGAAGATGGTGGGGAGGGAAGAATACAGTCAGAGGGAGGGAGGTAGAAGACATGGTCAGAGAGAGGAAATGGACAAAGAGATAGGGGAATGAAGAGGTGAAGAGACAGAGTGCAGAAGAGCAGACATAGTGGTGGGAGGATGAGGTAGACTCAGATTGGAGTAGGAAGAGTTACATTAATTATATGTGTCGAAAGCATCCATGGCTGCAGTTGTGGGGAAAGGGCTAATAATGAATAAATGTTCTTGTAATCATGGGCTATTAGATGCTGGATTAACAGGACGATACCGAAAGTAACATGGTAATGTTTGTTCTCCTACGGAACCTCCATACACGTGTTGTTCCGTCATCATGCTGTGTACAAGAATGAAACTCATTTGAAAAGATGACATGGCATCAGTCCTATGTTCACTGCTGTCTGACACTATAGTGCACCTCTCTCTGCTGCCACATCAAGGGAAGCTGCGAAAACTATCGCCGTGCTGACATTCTCAGTGCTCCAGATGCCATCACAGATTTCGTGATGACACTTGTTTCCCTGCAAACACGCCCATTTCATTACTCAAGCTATATGACTTGGTTGTGGGGACGCGTATGGCCTAGTAAAAAATATGTCTGTCTTCTTTGGCGTTAGCCGAGTGGATCTCTTATATCTTTCACGGCGTTCGATGTGGAGCCATCGATTCCATATTGACATGACAGTCATGAGATTCCCGATTAACTCGAGAAGCAATATCACGGAACAATAAACCACAATCTGGATAGGACACTATCTTGCTACAATACGATTCCGGCATGAGATTCTTACACTAGTTATAATATGAGGGGTGTCCTGTAAGTAGTGCAACACATTGTTTCTCTAAAAGCAGGCTAATTTTATTTAGGATTCGAGTGTACCACATTATCCCCTAATCTTTTGGCGCACTCACACACAAACATAAGAAAACACTGTACCACGCCTAATACGGCGTAGGAAAACCGTTGGCATTAAAAACAATTTCCAGTTGTCACAATGATGAAGGTGGATAGCGATCATGCATCGTAGTCTCCAGGTAGACCGCAAAGGCTCATTAATGTTCAGATTTGATGATTGTGGATGATGCGAGCTGTGTAGACAGGAGCAATATCTTATTAGTACGCAGCATCACTATTGGGGAACAAACAAGGGATGGATTTCATGAGCCAAGAGAGCGAAAATCCTTGCCAGTGCTGCGAATTTATAGTGTAACCAAGGGGGTATGACGATATGGCTACACAAATCTTCACTGAACCCTCAACGTATTTCACTCTTGGGACGTAAATTCGGCCAGAAGTTGGATACAGCTTACAACAAGACTAATCCCATCAAAAAACGTTTTTCAATTGCTCCGCATTCCAGATTTTATGTCGTCGACACCGCGATTTTATGTTACGAGCATTTTCCTGACTGATGAGTGATTTTGGGATTCCAGTTATCCTTGCAACCCCCCGCTTACGGAGTTCCTCTTGTGTTGTTTTAGTGCTGCCGGGTATCACGATTGCGACTTTGAGTTCCACAGTGATTTCTGCAGCTCTATTCCTCGTATTTTCTGTTTCAATCCTCTCCAGTGGTCGACCGTCACGATCACTCAGCACACACTTTCGTCCGCGTTGATTTTCCGCTTTCTCTGTATGTGGTGTCTCTGTATCCGGTATCTCTTGAGACACTAAACACTTTGGCCATCTTGGTTACAGAAGCAACCACCATACCAGCATCAACAATCTGCCCACGTTTGAATGCACTGATCTCCGACGTAACGTACCCACAACTCCACAGAATACTGTACTGACCGCAACTGATTGTTCCAACGGATTGAGGGCACTGCACAGGTGCCGTTCGTAGTCAAATACAACAGCGCAACCTGCAGGCTTGGCTAGCATTTGCATTTATGTTCAAGCATGCAATTCATCCGGTGTTTCCCTATTTTTTGTCCAAATCCTGTACGTCACACCTGACGCCTGCGCGCTGAAGTCCGCATTACCGAACTGAACCACGTGGTTTTCGTGACCCTCAGTCGGAGGTCAGCAGCCGATTCGACAGTGTCTGGAACAGGGATTTATAGCATCATACTGGAACGTCAGCAGCTCTGCACACCGCCACCTCATGAGGCCGTGATAAAGTTGAATTATCGTTTTAAATAAAGTTAATTTGTTATGATTACTTGCTGCAAATAGTATGTAATCTGCTCTTTTTTGTTATAAGCCATTGAGCGTTATGTGTTTCAGAAAATGGTCTGATGACTGTTGTTATACACTGTCTGACCAAAAGTATCCGGACACCTATTAGTGAACATTAATTTGGGGTGCATCCACTCTTCGCCCTTACAACGTATGACTTCAACTGGGGACACTTTCAATGAGGTGTATGAGTATCTGCGTAGCATTGGCTCCCCAATCTTCCTCAAAAGCCGAAAGCAATGTGACGTTGTACGGTGGGTTCTGGAGCGAAAGCGACGTTCTATCTTGTCCGAAAGGTGTTCCATTGTGTTCATATCAGAACTGCGAGCAATCCAGTCGATTCCATGAGCGTTATTGTCCAATGCTCAAATGTGTGTGAATTCCTAAGGAACCAAAGTGCTGAGCTCATCGGTCGCTAGACTTACACACTACTTAAACTAACTTATTCTAAGAACAACATACACACGCATGCCCGAGGGAGGACTCGAACCTCCGGCGGGAGAGGCCGTGCAGTCCGTGATATGGCGCCTCAAACCGCAGGGCCACTCCGCGAGGCGGTGCATTGTGTTGGTTCAAATGGCTCTGAGCACTATGAGACTTAACTTCTGAGGTCATCAGTCCCCTAGAACTTAGAACTACTTAAACCTAACTGACCTAAGGACATCACACACACCCACTCCCGAGGCAGGCTTCGAACCTGCGACCGTAGCGGTCGCGCGGTTCCAGAGTGTAGCGCGTAGAACCGTCGGCCACCCCGGCCGGCGCATTGCCTTGTTGACGCAATCATCTTCTCCGAACAGTTCGTCTAACGTACACAAGCTGTAAACTGTATTAACGTCCTTCCGCATTTAGCGTTTCCTGAAGTGCAGTAATGCGACTGCATTGTAACTACGAAAAACACCCCATCACAGGAATAGTACTTCGTCCATGCTACAGTCACTTTTGGCACTACAGGTGATGGTAGAAAACTTTCTCTAGGCATTCGCCAACCCAAACCGGAGGATATAGCGTGATTAATCTCTCCTAATCTCTCGTTTCTGGCCATCCACTGTGTAGTGGCGTCGTTCTTTACACCAACTCAGGTGTCGTTTAGTACCTGACTATGGAAATGTGTGCCTTGTGAGGTGCTGCTTAACCACTGTGCCCCATTGTTTTTGACTTGTTACACTCAGTCACTGTGCTTTCTGGACGGCTGGTAGCACTCTGGAACTCCCGAGTTATTTCTGACGCTCATTTCGTGCTGTATCTTACATCCGCAATGGTCGACGGTCCCTATCCCTCAGTACGCGAGTTCTGCCAGGTCTTATTTTAGCCTTGGTTGTTCATTCGTGATTCCACTTTTCCGTCACGACACCAACAGTAGATATGAGCAGCTTCATAACAGTTGAATGTCCATGATGAGCTGGTTGCTTCGGTAACATCCAATTGCCAGTATATGTTGGAAGGCACTGAGGTCTCTTCATCGGTCTGCTGTTACTGCTTCCGTGCTGACAACACATACTGCCCGCTCCGTTGTACGCTGGCGCGTCTGTTATGAGGGTACTTTAGATCACGCAGTCTAAAGACAAAATTGTTGCACCAGTAAGTTTAAAATAATTGTGATTTTTAGACTTTCTATTTATAATTAATGCGCTAGTCCCACAAATTTGAATCGGTAACTGTGACGTGGTTGATGCACACAAGAAAAATTATGGCAGATAATATTGAATTGCATAACCGTAACACACCAAAATCTGATGGCATAATCTCATCCTTTGCATGCTGGCCACCTCAGTACAAAATTAATTTGTTCAACATCATCATTTGACCCAATTATTCTTTCTATACTGTTTTAATTACCACACATCAGTAAAGATTCTGTGGGGCAATACTTATGACTACATGCATCATCCGCTTTGTTTCTCGAACATAAGTTCTCTCACATGATTGGAGTTCTACCATGACAAATATTACTCCGATGTCGTTTGTATATTTCAAGGAGAATTAAAGATGATCTAAGAAGCGTCATTAAAAGATGTATTCCATACCAAGAACTGTAAAGACTACCATCATCGTTGGAGCTACGCGGAGGACTTGCTTCTGTCGAAGTTCCTGCGTGATGGCTGCACACAAAGTTTATCTCCCGTCGCGGCCATCGCCGAAGACTTTTGCAGATAAACAACTTACGACTTCGGTCTCATACCCCTACCCACACCACGTAAAAGTTGAGATGGATTGGAAGACAGTATTGGAGACTAAACACCATCGCTTCCTGACACCCGTTCTCCCACAAGATATTCTTCCCTTCACGTCCTGATATCTCGGCCTGTTTACTAGTATAAGTTATCGTCCATACACTACACTCCCAGCGAGTGGTCCAACAGAGCGGTAGTACTAACGATTGCACTTAACACGTCAGGTTATGATATACGTCGAGACGATAAAAGTCATGGGTTAGCTATATGCACATATTCAGACGATGGTAGTATCGCGTATACCAGGTATAAAAGGGCAGTGAACTGGCGGAGCTGCCGTTTGTACTTCTACTTTGGTGACTAATGTGGAAAGGTTTCCGATGTCATTATAGCTGCACGCCTGGAATTAACAGACTTTGAAAGCGGAATAGTGCACTTACGTTCAGAAAAAAATAAAAAATAAATAAAACACAGAACACCTTGAATGACTAGAGATACGACGTTCATATTTACAGGAGATGTAAATTAGTATGTTTTGCACGAATGATTAGCTTTTCAACCATGTCGACCTGCGGCCTCAAGGTAAACATCGATATCAGAGAGCCTGTATAAGGAGAGAGTGCCCAACCGGACGATACGGCGTTCATTTTTCTGCCAAACTGCGGGCGGGACTTTTGAATGGCCAGTAGTGGAGTACACACTCACCGAATCAAAAGCACAAGACAGCATAGCGAAATCATTCGTTAAATGCCTTTGTTTATAAGAATAATGTGTTTTAATAATTTTTGCACAGCCAATTCACAGGACTGCAAGTTGTTTTATATGTAGTAAAAAGCAAAAACGACTTACTTCGGATAGATAAGAGTACTTGGTTGGTTTCCACAAGGCTCCTGTTTGATTTATGTCAGCCCTGTTGACTGCGACTGCCCACTGCCTTCGTCTTTCTTCATTGCGTGGAAATGCTAACATGCGAAATCCATCTTCGCCTCTATTGGAACAACCAAATGCAGCACAACACGGCATTGTTTACGAACGTCTGCAGAACGAATTACAGATGTCAAAAACAATACTGTACAATTACTAACGTGTTTACTTCAAATATGTAGGCCTACCGACTTCATCACAAAACTCTCCATTATTTCAACTCGCATTTAAGATCGCAAACGCTAATTACGTACTAAAAACGATGTACAACTAAGTCTAACATGCATAGACAACGCATAACAAGTCCCTCAATAATTCAAATACCTTTTAGTCGTTTCCAAAAGTCCTCTGAACTTCAATACAACTCAAAAGCATGGTGAACATAGGAAGCGCTAGAGACGTTCGGCGCCATTTTTCTGCCAAAGCTAATCAACTAATCACGGGCAACTTCACCTATGTCCACTCTCTCTATATACAGGCTCTCTAATCGATATCGCAGCGCAACGCCACCTACCGGTAAAATGTGCCTGCGACTCTCACAGTTGCTATAAACCGGAAGAAATGGATCGATGGGATTTGAGCAGACGTGTTGGATGACTCGCAGCCTTATACGCAAATCGTACCGTCAAATCAGTGATTTTGAAAGCTGGTGCACTATTGGGAGAATGTCCCCCCCCCCCCCCCCCCCCCCGTCCGAGGTGGCCGACACCTCATCCAAAGGCATTGCTGGACAGATGTGCGTTCTCCTCGGCTCTGGCGCAACAGTGGAAAAATATTGTACAATCTACACTACCAGGGATGACAGTCCGTCGCTGTTTATTACGGCATGGGTTACGTGCACGCCGTCCACTTTTCCGCCAAGCTTCGACGAATGCGCAGAAACTTGCTAGACTGCAATGATATGTGGATTGCCAATCTATTACTATTCGAAGATCACAGGCTAATTAGTCTTCCTATTACACATTACTGATGATCTCTAAGTCTGCAGCCGAGCTGTATCGGGAGGCGATGGGCGGCTGGCCGAGCGTCCGCTGTAACTTCTATGGTATTTCATTTCGATGGATATTTCTAACAGGAACTTACAGTGACACCACTGTTAGCAGGCGCAACTCTGCAACATACACACATTAAAGACAGTTTTGCATCTCCCACGTTCCCAGAACTCCTGAAGACAGACCTTGACTGCTGATACTGTATCACAGACACAGTTCCTTTGACTGTTTAGAGATGTTACTTAACCGCCCAAAGATGTAAACAACGATGCATGAGCAGCGCCTATTAGTCGGAGGGGGACCGACAGCCGATCAGTTCCAGTCATTCCACCAAGGAGGACGTACACGGCTAGTGTTGTCTGTAGTTCAACTGTGCCTAGACGGTCAATACAGCGGGTCGATCGCGTCCGCAGTTACTTTGTGCCAGGAAGGTCTCTCAACAACGGAAGTGTCCAGGCGTCTCGGAGTAAACTAAAGCAATGTTGTTTGGACATGGTGGAGATACAGAGAGACAGGAACTGTCGATGACATGCTTCGCTAAAGCAGCCCAAGGGCTACTGCTCCATCGGATGACCGCTACCTACGGATTATGACTCGAGGAACCGTGACAGCAAGGCCCCCATGTTTAATAATGCTTTCCGTGCAGCCACTGGACTCCGAAATAGGCTGCATGATGCGCCACTTCTCCCCCGACGTCCATAGCGAGATCCATTTTCGCAATCAAGACACCATGCAGCGCGGCACAGATAGGCCTTACAACATGTCGAATGGATCGCTCAGGATTTTCATCCCTTTCTCTTCACCGGTAAGTGTCGCATTCGGCCTCAACCAGACAATCGTCGGATATATGTTTGGAGGCAGCCCGGTCAAGCTGAACGCCTTAGACACACTGTCCAGCGAGTACAGCAAAGTGGAGGTTCCCTGCTGATTTGGGGTAACATTTTGTGGGGCCGACGTACGCCGCTGGTGGTCATGGAAGGCGCTGTAACTGCCGTATGATACCTGAATGCCATCCTCCGACCGATAGTGCAACCATATCAGCAGCAAATTGGCGAGGCCCCCGAGGCGCACATTTTGTGAATGACTTCCTTCAGGATAAAGACATCGCTCGACTAGTGTCGCCAACATTTTCCCCCAGACATGAACACTATCGCACGTGCCTGGGATAGATAGAAAAGGGCAGTTTATGGACGAAGTGACCCACCAACCACTCTGAGAGATCTACGCCGAATCGCCGTTGAGGAATGGAACAATCTGGACCAAAAGTGCCTTGATGAAGTTGTGGATAGTATGCCACGACGAATACAGACATGCATCAATGCAAGGGGACGTGCTGCTGGGTATTAGAGATATCGGTGTGTATAGCGATCTGGACCACCACCTCTGAAGGTTTCGCTGTACGGTGGTACAACATGCAATAAATATGACGGAAATGATGTTTATGTTTCTGTACAGGTTCTGGAACTCTTGGAATCGTGGTGATGAAAACTTTTTTTTTATGTTTGTATTTCGTTGCAAATCTTTCACTTTCGTAGATATACGGTCAGTTGTGTCCAAGATAATGATCCTTTTTTCAAAGAGAGAGAGACTTTTTCACATGTCCAAAGGCCGATATCGATGTTTCATTGAAGTAACCTTCTGTCGAATTCTTCTGGAAGTGGCGGCATTCAGATTATACTTTTCTCTCCTAAGGTGGCAGACAGTTTGTCAAAAAAAATGGCTCTGAGCACTATGGGACTTAACATCTATGGTCATCAGTCCCCTAGAACTTAGAACTACTTAAACCTAACTAACCTAAGGACATCACACAACACCCAGTCATCACGAGGCAGAGAAAATCCCTGACCACGCCGGGAATCGAACCCGGGAACCCGGGCGTGGGAAGCGAGAACGCTACCGCACGACCACGAGCTGTGGACACAGTTTGTCAATAAACTGAATAAAGATACGAGGAAACGCACGAAACTAAGGAAAAACTACCACAGAACTACACTTCTGAATCAACAACAGATAATTACTTTATTTACCAAGCTGTGGCAGCAGCTGTCGTTGCTCAAATTGGCACATTTCGCTAGCAGTCGGTAGTTTTCCAGCCATTGCCGCCTACTACAACGTTCGCAGCCCATCAGTTTCTAGCCCTGACACAGGCAGTAAGCTGTAAATAATTTATTTGTGTGTGTGTGTGTGTGTGTGTGTGTGTGTGTGTGTGTGTGAGTGAGTGAGTGAGTGAGTGAGAGATCATCACTAATCCAGGGACAAAAATACCTCTCCACACCTCCTTCCTGTTGTTCAAATCTAGTGGCGGCGAAATGACATGTGCATGTACCGAATAAGCAGAACTTTACGGGTGTGTACCGTGAATTGCAGACCGAAGGCGGATAGTGTGTCCGCGAAACTACCCGAAATGCGTTCCAGACTGAATACACATCGAGCACCTCGCTGTCTACCAGTCGCGGGCCGGCGGTTATGCACCCGTATTCTGGGGTTTACCAAGTGAGGTATATCGTGATAGCAAGTTATCATACAATAAGGGAATATCAGGTTATAGATTTTGCCAGGAAATTATAATGTGTGATTATAATGTTGCCTTGTATTTTTCGTTGCGCTACTGAAGCACTGCCTGCATCCGAATATAACAATCAATTTGAAGGGAGATAGCTTTAATATTTAATTTTAGGTCAACATTTTGTGTAAGAAGATTGGAATGTCTTCATAGTATTTTCACTATACTATCAGTTAAGTATTGTGTTTATTCAGAAACTAATGGGAGGCTTACCATATTTATGTTAAACCAGTTCACCAATTTTAAATTACAAAACACTCTCGGTACCGCCCTGCTCTTTTATCAACAACGCATTTCGCCTTCGTGGAGCATCTTCGGATTATACACAGGGATAACGACGTAAGCAATAGTTATGGTATGGTCTTACCCTGCATGATTCTAAATGCGGATAATGGATTGTTACAGACATTAAAATTTTCCTTTTTACAACATTTAAAAAAATATATAAAACGGTTCTGTGCTACTTCGAAGTAAGCGTAGAATCAGATGAACCCGCAAAAATCTAGTTAAAAATGTTGCGTCGTATAACTGCGGGTAGAATGCTAAACAATTTATCAAAATGAACAAGACATGCCGTAACAAGGTCGTACCAGCATGGTGCAATGGCAAGACCACACTCACAAATAAGTGTACATTTTTAAACGTAATATACGGTGCAGCCACCGTAACTTGACGACAGGAAGGTCAAGAGGGCAGATAGGCGAACGATGGAATGAGGCTTGCATACACTGTCTGCAGAGGACGTACATGGGTGGCGCTCAAAGCAGTCGTGTTTGCCGGCGTATTTGATCCTAACAAAACAGATCTAAAATGGTTGAATCATTACAATGAAATTAAGCAGTTACAATTAATCAACACAGTCGCACATAAAGAAACCTTTAAATTACTCCAATTAGACAGTATATGAACACCAACCGCAACTAAATAAAACCGTAAATAACTACCAGACATGGGCGTCACCCCAGGAACTGGGGATAAAACAGATTCTTAAAATAGCGAGTCCCGACTCGATTTTTACAGTCGAGTCTTTAGTTGAATCACTTGGGAGGGTGTGGGGGGAGGGATTAATGAAACGAAATGGAACACATTAAAAGAGCATAAACAAATTTATGTCAAAATTTTTAATAAGTGACATAAGACAGACTTTCAACCACCCGTATAAGTAAGACTTTTCGCCTTGCCGAGCTGCAGTCATCAAGCGTAGGTGGCTGGTACCCCACAGTCTTCAGAAAGTGTAGAGTGCTGCTTTACTTGACCTTTTCGGGTAGCAGTTGTTCGCTAAATCTCATTCTAAACATTGATAAATATCCAATTTATTGTAGACGTTACACAGTTCTGGCTTGCTAGTACGACTTCATTAATGTATGTCCCGTTCATTTTTATTATTTATTTAACGTTCTATCCCGCGGTTACGCGACATTACATTGCTTGCTATCGACTAGATTTCTGCGGATTCATTAAATTCGATGTGTGCTTCAATCAAGCGCAGACCCGTTTTATGTTTTTTTTAGTTGCTGAAAAAAGAAAAGGTATCTGCGGACACATCTGATTCAACGTGTGCTTCAGTATAGCACGAAGCCGCTTCTTTGTCTTAAAATTTTTGTAAAATGGAAAATTTTAAGCTTAGTAACAATTCCTTATTCACATTTAGAATCGTGCAAGGTACAACATTGCCCTAATTTTTGCTTATATTGTTACCCCTATAGGTAATCCGCCCATGTCCCACGAATGTGAAACAAGTTGCAATAAAAGAACGAGTAGCAACCAAGACCGTTTGTAATTCTAATATTCCACATACGGTTGCTGTATAAGACGGCCTAATGGAGTGGAATAAATATTACTAAATTCACCGACATTTTTTTTCTGCTTGTGTATATGATGATTGCTGGAAAGCCGAAATTGCTTGCCTATTCAAATGAGACAATAGGCCTGCAGTTTGTTAAGGGCGGCAGATCTGGGTCATTTGGTGGGAGCGGTTGGGCGGGCCGCGCGTGGCGAGCCCTTTTGGGCGTGGGCGTGGCCGTGGCGTGCGCTGATGAGGACTGATGCGATGTGATGTGGACTGATGCGATGATATGCCGGAACCGGCGGCCGCTCCCCAGCCTACAGTCCGCCGCTGAGAAACCACTTCGGCCGCCAGCTGCCCACTGCGAAAAGATAAAATGAAAAATCAAGGAAGATCGAGATTTATGCTCACAAAACTGAAAACCCGAGCTCTTCTTAAACAAAAAGAACGAATTCACACACAACTGGTTCTTTGGAATGTTCCGGGGTTTACTTACGTAAAGAGACCGTACTTGATTCCGGCTTGAATGAGAGCTGTGGCTCTTTGCTGCGACTCCCGTAAGTGCCCACTGCAGCGTAACGCTGTGCTAGAGTTCGCGACGTCCCACACCTATAGAGAAGCTTCGTTATTGTAAAGGGCGATCAAAATTATTACCTTTCTTGGCGTCGCTGCAGCATGTATACAACATCGCTCGATTTGGAAGCGGGTATATCTGCACCGACATATAGGCAAGGGGATATACACTCCTGGAAATTGAAATAAGAACACCGTGAATTCATAGTCCCAGGAAGGGGAAACTTTATTGACACATTCCTGGGGTCAGATACATCACATGATCACACTGACAGAACCACAGGCACATAGACACAGGCAACAGAGCATGCACAATGTCGGCACTAGTACAGTGTATATCCACCTTTCGCAGCAATGCAGGCTGCTATTCTCCCATGGCGACGATCGTAGAGATGCTGGATGTAGTCCTGTGGAACGGCTTGCCATGCCATTTCCACCTGGCGCCTCAGTTGGACCAGCGTTCGTGCTGGACGTGCAGACCGCGTGAGACGACGCTTCATCCAGTCCCAAACATGCTCAATGGGGGACAGATTCGGAGATCTTGCTGGCCAGGGTAGTTGACTTACACCTTCTAGAGCACGTTGGGTGGCACGGGATACATGCGGACGTGCATTGTCCTGTTGGAACAGCAAGTTCCCTTGCCGGTCTAGGAATGGTAGAACGATGGGTTCGATGACGGTTTGGATGTACCGTGCACTATTCAGTGTCCCCTCGACGATCACCAGTGGTGTACGGCCAGTGTAGGAGATCGCTCCCCACACCATGATGCCGGGTGTTGGCCCTGTGTGCCTCGGTCGTATGCAGTCCTGATTGTGGCGCTCACCTGCACGGCGCCAAACAAGCATTCGACCATCATTGGCACCAAGGCAGAAGCGACTCTCATCGCTGAAGACGACACGTCTCCATTCGTCCCTCCATTCACGCCTGTCGCGACACCACTGGAGGCGGGCTGCACGATGTTGGGGCGTGAGCGGAAGACGGCCTAACGGTGTGCGGGCACGTGCACCTTCCGCCGACCACTGGCGACAACATCGATGTACTGTGGAGCCCTCACGCCCCACGTGTTGAGCAATTCGGCGGTACGTCCACCCGGCCTCCCGCATGCCCACTATACGCCCTCGCTCAAAGTCCGTCAACTGCACATACGGTTCACGTCCACGCTGTCGCGGCATGCTACCAGTGTTAAAGACTGCGATGGAGCTCCGTATGCCACGGCAAACTGGCTGACACTGACGGCGGCGGTGCACAAATGCTGCGCAGCTAGCGCCATTCGACGGCCAACACCGCGGTTCCTGGTGTGTCCGCTGTGCCGTGCGTGTGATCATTGCTTGTACAGCCCTCTCGCAGTGTCCGGAGCAAGTATGGTGGGTCTGACACACCGGTGTCAATGTGTTCTTTTTTCCATTTCCAGGAGTGTATGTGGTATTCGCTTCTTTCCGACGTGAGTGCAGTATATTTTGAAACGCAAACTATGGCGACGTTATTACACAATGGGTCGAAGCAGGACATCTTCAGACAGCAGGACACGGTGTTTTGTGAAACGTTTTCTTCCATCTTGTGTGTCGGTGAGATGATTGCCTCAATATTCAAGGCGATTTTCCTGATCCTCATACCAATTCTAGAATGGCTCTTATTCTTTTCTGAGACAAACAGCGGCAGACTTCCATCGGAGAATGGAGAATGCGCATGTCCATAGAAAACCACAGACGTGAAATATTGCGCCAACGGGTGAACTGCTCCATGATATCGCACGTCTCCACACTGCGAATTTCGTAACGCAGAAATTGCGCCAACTAAAGTGAGAGACGCTGCAACAGCAGCTCTGTAGTCTTGGTCTCTCTCTCTCCATGTGATTATCACGCTTTCGGTCCTTAAAAAAGGCTTTGGAGGGTCGACGATTCTGTCGGACGAGGATGTACAGCAGGCAGTTACGGACTTATTCAAGCAGCAGGTCATGGAATATTACCAAACGGTGTAGGCCCCGATAGTGTCGGCGTGTTCGGTCAGAGGGCTGCGTGCTCTCTGTAATAAAAAAACTGAGTCAAAGAATCAACGATCAACTTGAACGGATGTCTTGTGAGGTCCACCCAGGCCAAACGCAAAGAACTAACTGAGTGGTCAGCATGACGGATTGCCGTCCTACGTGCCCGGGTTCGATTCCCGGCTGGGTCGGGGATTTTCTCCGCTCAGGTACTGGGTGTTGTGTTGTCTTCATCATCATTTCATCCCCACCCGGCGCACAGGTCGCCCAATGTGGCGTCGAATGTAATAAGACCTGCACCAAGGCCGCCGGACCTGCCCCGTAAGGAGCCTCCCGGCCAATGACGCCAAACGCTCAGTTCCATTTTTAGCAAACGGTATCTTCCACCTCGTGCGTCAGTGGGATGATTGTCTCAATGCTGGAAACGATTTTCCTGATTCGCATATCGATTCTAGACTGTGCGGCCTTCTATCTGAAACATTTTCATCGCCCCTTATATTAAATTTATCTTGCGTTCTGTATTTTATCACAAACGGGTTATCAGCTGTCTGAAGTTGGCATCCAAAATAAAGAAACGGCTATTCACATAGTAAGCTTAATGTTCATGATATTTCACAACTATCAATAGTAAATGTTATGATATTTGGTGTAAAGAAACAAAATACAGGTTGATGTTAAAAGAAGAAAAAGCAGTTTTCAGTTGTTTATTACAGACAAACTATTAAAAACAGACACGCATTGTGCATACCACTGGGTAGAAGAAGTTACAAAGTTTTGACACCGCTACGCTGTTGTTTTGCTGTAGCAACATACAATATTTGTGTGCTGGAATTTTCGCGACCTCAATCGATTGTTCAAGTGTAACTACCATTCCGCCATTGATTCAGCAAGAAACCGCCTCAGCACAAGCGTATTTATAACTGGCATAAAAAATTCTACGAAGTATCTTACATATGCAAAAGGAAGGGCTCTGGCTGGCCACGTACGTCCGTTGAATATGTCGAGTGTACCCTAGATGAGTTCACACGGAGCCTTCGGAAGTCCATAAGACAGCCCAGCCATAAACTTCAACTTCATCAGACAACGGTGTCGCGTGTTCTGAAACGACGCCTGCGTATTAAGTCTTAGAAGCTGGAGTTACTGCATGGATTGAGTCAAGGCTACTATAATAGAAAGTACAAACTTTGCATTCCATTTCTCTAAGAGATGGCAGAGGACCGTTTACCCGGGAGACCCATCTTTTCAGAGGAATCGACGTCTCATATATAAGGTAAAGTAAACCGCCAGTAAAGTAAGAATTTGGGGGTCACAAACGCCTGGCGTCGTTCTGGAACGTGGAAGAGACGCACCGAAACTGAATGTGTTCTGTGCCGTTTCTGTTCACAAAGAATATGAACCTTTCTCTTCTGCGGAAGAAACTGACAGGAATGTCATACCTGGACATGCTGCAAATTTGGTTGTTTCCTGACCTTCACGAAGATTCCAATGATTCCAGTTTTATGCATAACGACGTCCCGTATCACTTTCACCTTGAGGCGCGGTGTTGTCTTGGCAACACCATCCATCAACGCTGAAGTCTAAGAGGTGTTCAATAAATTCTTGTTCATTGCTTTTAGCCTCTGAAATAACAAGGCATTACAAGTTGCGATATTTCTTTTTTTGTGTAGGGAGACATAACGGACAAAGTCTTTGTCCCACACACAGCAGCTACTCTTTAAGATCCGAGGAATCGAATTGTTGAAGCTATCGATACAATTAACATGGACTAGCTGATTCGTATGTGGAGTGAAATGGACTACCTTTCCGATGTTTCTCGAACAACGCATGGTGCACACGTTTAGTGTATAGTATAGTGTCTGTCCGAATATAAAACTTAGAATCTACCTCTATCCAGTGACGTGCGCAATGTGTTTCTATCTTTGATAATTTCTCTGTAATAAACAATCGAAATCTGTTCGTGCATTTTAAATAACCCTGCATTTGAACAGGCTAACATCAGAAACTGAGAAACATTAATAGAAGTAGATCCTTTTTCTGTTTTTATTCTTCGCGCAGAAACCTAAACTTCAGTATTTTACGTATTTGTCCTGGTTTTACAGATTTACTTATTATTAAGCACGATGGTGGATAAAAGGTATATTGCCTCGGAGAATCCAGCCCAGTCAGAAATGTTCTTCCTACACGCTCAATGACCCCTTTCCTTGCGGATATGCAAGAGTTGTGTCTAGCGTGTATTTCTAGCGCGTGGGTGGCTGTGCTGGATGCATATATAGTGTTTCTTGTACGATGATGGCAGAAGGAAGTGTTGAAACTCTGTGTCGGCACGAAGCCCACTCCTCTCAAATAGCACCAAGTACTTTGCCGAGATTAACGTACCCATGCAACGGATGGGATTACGATCAACAGTGTCATGTCCCTCACTCCATGAGATATTGCAAAGAGCTTTCGTGATGACTGGGTGTTGTGTGATGTCCTTAGGTTAGTTAGGTTTAAGTAGTTCTAGGGGACTGATGACCATAGATGTTAAGTCCCATAGTGCTCAGAGCCATTTGAACCATTGAAAGAGCTTTCGAATTTAACCTCTCGACATCGGCAGAAAAACTCGTGATCAGAAACTTTGTTCGCTGCCAAATGTCCTCTACTTCCTGGCCATGTACTGGCAGCGATAATTTCACCACCGTCATGATACCAACTGGCGTACGTCCGAATCTAACACCACTGCACAAGCAAGCGTTAGCGATCTCGAGTACCGACACGAATTGACGGTAAAGAATTTTGTTGATAGGAATGCAAATCGAAGTACGTGAAATGAGGAACGGCTACCTTCCATACACCACCTTCTTTCTCTGCTGCCGCTCCAGAGGCAGGCCTTTTGGCCCGTTATCACCATCGCGCCTTCGATTTTCCCACCCTTATATCTACACAGTTTATGCTCCATTACTTTTTAAGTATTCTTTGTGACGACGTACAAAATACATGGTCTCTCCGTTTCCCTTTGTGTTACATTGCATTTTGTTTTTTTCCTTGCCTCCCTAATTCTTCCCTTATTCTATCACTAGCTCCTTTCGCTAATGTTACCCACTGTTAAACAGTTATTTATAAAAAAAAACGTGCCGGCCAGAATGGCTGTGTGGTTCTAGGCGCTACAGTCTGGAGCCGAGCGATCGCTACGGTCGCAGGTTCTAATCCTGCCTCGGGCAAGGATGAGTGTGATGTCCTTAGGCTAGTTAGGTTTAATTTATTCTAAGTTCTAGGCGACGGATGACCTCATAAGTTAAGTCGCATTGTGCTCAGAGCCATTTTTATATATAAATGTGTAATTATTCCATCCTTCTATCCGTCCTACCCCGTCCATCTATCCTCCTGATTCCTCTCTCTCTCTCTCTCTCTCTCTATCTATCTATCTCTCTCTCTTTCTCTCTGTCCACCATACCCAATCTCTGTCGATATCCTCCAACCCAGTCTTTCTGCTCGGTCGATCTCCTTCTCCACTTCTCCCTCTCCAACTACAAATCTTCCCTCTCGCTGTTCATCTCCTCCTCCCTCCTCTCTCCACCCCTCCCTTTTCTCTTTCTCTGGCCATCTCCTCCTCTCCTCTCTCTCCTCTCCATGCTCATCTTCTCCTCTTCCATTTCTCATCCATAAACAACCCCGCCAACCCTCGCTTTCTGTCCATCTCCTCCTCTTTCCCCCGTCAGTGCCCATCTTTCCCTCCCTCTCTCTGTATGGTATATCGTCTTCCTCTCTCGACGTTATCACTCCCACCCCAGTAGGAGACTTGAGGTTCTTATCCATGCAATATTTCTGCCCAAACAGAAACTACTGTGTGTACTAAATTTGGTTGAAATCATTCCATGGATTTAGGCTGAGCTTTTTATTCATGACGTTGCCTGCTTACGCATATGTCAGATTTATTTCACATGTATTTAATACATTTCACACTAACCTGCACACGTATTTCACGCGTATCTCTAGCACATTTCGTCCTGGAGTTACGTTTTCCTGCAGCCTGTTGCTTATGCTGTCGTATCTCCTGAACCATCTGTCGTACAATCATAAAATTTTGCTGGTACATTCAAAGATTTATGAGAATACTGACTGCATAATGTGTCGCAAATGCTGTTAGTAGCAAAAAGTAATAAATTTAAACGTCGTACTTCATGCGGTAATTATATTGCTTGAACAGAGGAAACATAGTAAACGATAAGTCTTTCCCTCACTTCATTTTTCATTGTGAGTGAGAAATAGTTTCACGAATGTTTTCTATTATGTGTAAAGTTGGTTGTAAGTCATTAAGTGCTCTCATTCTCAAATTCCGCATGAATAAACTATTGATATTCGCGTGTCGTCGTCGGCTATTCTTCTTTTTCACCCCCCCCCCCCCCAACCTCTTTCATAGGTAGATATATTTAGGTAGTCTGTGCGTCAAATCAAAGTATAAGCTATCTCCAACTCATATTTCATCCAGATCCGTCCTGCCTTTTCAGCATGAAGTGGTAACTCTCTCTCATACATACACATAAACACCAAATTTCGCATTTTCAATATACATAATATTTCTAATTTTCTCCTCCCTAACGCTGCCTTTCAAAAATCTTAGAAATTTCATTTCTGATGCTTCTAGTTCTCGTAAATATTTCTTCCTCGCCGTGAAGTTTTCCGACACAAATAATAAGATGGAGACTGCCTTGACATATAAAATTTCAATTGTGCTTCTTTTCATGTTTTTCCATTAAGTGTTCCCCATATTGCACCACATATATGCTAGTACATATTAGTTTTTTTCTGTACATTCGTATCTTGTTCATGTGATATGGAGCATATTCAATATTGGAAATATGCAACTTGTCCTATCAGTTTATTAATGAGGACTATTTTAGTTCGTACTGGGTGAACACCTAAAAAGGCTATGGTTTTAGTTTTATTTGTAGATAGTCAGATTGCAGTTTGTGCTTATTTCATTTGGTTTATGTAACGTCTTTGTAATTTATCTTGGCTGTTTTATATGATAAATGGGTCATTAGCGAATAAAATCGTGTTGACATGCTTATTCCTCCCAAATTTTATGCCTGATGGTGTTCCTTGTCCTTTCCCTTCTTTGATACTGAATAGAGTTGGTGGAAAGTTACACCCTTGTTTTACTCTTTGCTTTATTTATACTATAAGTGCTATCCTGCTATCCCTTTGCCTGTGTTCATATACTGGCTTTTTGATGCGACTTGGATCAGATGTTTAGGGTTTCGCTTTCTCCATTTTTTCACATAACTTGTCTCTGTGAATTCTGTCAAACTCTTTTTCATAATCCACAAATCCTACGTGAGTTTACAGATTAAATTCTCTTCTCTTTTTTACTGTCTTTTACACTGCGAAAACATTGTGCATGAACTTCCCTATCAGAAACCTGTTTGTGCGTCCATTAAAATTACATCCGAAATATTCTGAAGCCTTCCCTGTGGTATGTTGCTGTAGATTTTGTAATCATTAATCAGAATGCTTTTATCTGTGTAGTTAGATGTATTACTTTTTTTGTCATTCTTATGTACTGGAATATCTTTTGTAAGTTTTCACATCTTTGGTATCTCATATTTTACCCAGGACTTATTAAAGAGATGTAGAATTCTGAATTCTAAAAGAATTCCTTCGTGTTTAATCAATTCTGAATTTATTTGATCTAGTCCTGGTGATTTTCGGATTTTGAATTATTTAGAATTGTCTTCAGTTCCATCAGTTCTATGCAGTCTGTCCTTTGCAGCTGTTTCTCCTCTGTGCTTCGTTGATTTCTGGATTGTACGATTGTCCTTTATAACGTGTCATTCAGTTACATTATTGGAATCACATCTAGGTTCACGATATCTCTGTGTTCTCTAGTGAGGTGTTCGATTAATTGTTGTATTATTTCTTGTCTCCGATGGATAGCATGTTCAACGCTGCCTACAAAGGCATTCAACGACGTACTATGTGCTGATCTTAAAATCACTTACGCTTCATTTATTTCTCGATGGTATAGGTCTTTAGTTTTCAATGATTTCTTCCTAATCAAGCATCATATATGTGAATCTGTTCCTGTTTAGATTACTTAAGTTCACTTGTTACAACACATGTACCTGAAATCTCCTGTTTAAGGTCTTTTCATTTTTATTTTTGTTTTTTATTGTTTTTTCCATCTTGGCCTGAGCTTTCTATCGGTAAGAACCACAAAGTTACTTGAACTCGGAGTCAACGGATCTGAATTATCTCACCTTCAATATTCTTGCGCTATGTGATTTACACAGACGTTACAGAAACAGGTGTAGAACATGATGAGATATACAGAGCTTACAGAGGATAATACTCTGGCTTTGTGTTGCGAAGCAGGTCTTAACATTTAGTAAAAAGAGAAAACTAAGATTGAATTTAAAGCTTAATATATCATTTCCATAATTGAGATTTAAATTGACAGAGGGGAAAAAGGAAGTTTTGTTTGGTCGCTTTGAACTCAGTTGACGCTTTGTTTCGTACTTGTATGTTTACTGATTTCAAGTAGTGTCATCTTTCTTTAAAACAATACAAATCCTCACAGTGGTATTGGAGATTTTCCGTAAAAACATTATCCACAAAGTTATATCTATCTTTCCTACTCTCTAGGTTTTCCCCTATTTGCCATTGTTGCTGTGTCTCGCAAACATTTACTTCAGTACCCGACCCTAGTCGGGTTCCCGGCCAAGTCTGTGTATCGAGTTCGAGGAATAGGTGGAGATAGGCCTCGTAGCACGGTCTCGACTTGCTCCCGTGGAGCTGCCGCCATAACCGGCATGTCATATGAGGCCGCCCACTGACGCGAGATTACAAGTAAATTCCGCGTCCCCGCACTGGTCTCTCAATTCCGGGCTACACTCGGAAGCCTTCTGCACGCGCTACCGATAGCAGAAAGACCGGGCCTGCCTGTTGTTTATGTTTCCGATACGGTTGCCTCCCTACACTGTTTTGCACACGCTTACGGCTGGCCATTCGCTTCGTGAACTCCGCCAACATTGCCCGCCTGCGTATCCGTGGCAACGCCAGTACGTGTGATCAGAAATTGCGTTCCACGTACGCAGAGAAGAATAGAAAATGTACTTTTCTACAGTGTTTGTAGCAGATTGTAAACAGGCGACTCCGTACCAAAACATACCTCAGCAAGACAAAATTGGCTACGTGCGAGTAGAGCTCACGCTGTGAGTATTACGTGCAAACTTAAGTTGAATCCTCCCCTTAGGAGAATTAATGAATTACTGTGCTGATAAACCCCTTACTTTATTTCATTTTCAAACAGCTGAGCAAAACTGAACGTTCTCAGACATTTCTCTCATTACTTATTCTGATCATCACTAAACTGATACACAATATTTTTAGCGCAACGCAATCTGACTTTCAATAATCCCTACAAAGGAATGGCCCTGACTAACAATAACCTATAACTATCATGAATCACTTACCTCACAAAAATCTTCGTTACTCGAACTACTGCAATACAGCGAGTGCCAATACTGCCAGCTAAATAAAAGATTCAGACTACTGAAGGCACTAACTACTGATAGGCATAGTTAGCAAATGAAAGATTTTGATGGAGAACAAACAATGTATTTACCTTAATAGTGTTCAAAAGTCATAATATACCTATCAGTTCATGACATCCAGTCTTACAAATTTACTTTCTCTGATGGACACACGTCCAGATCATCCGCTCTCAAAACTCCGCCATCTCTCCCCCCACATCCACCACTGCTGGCGTCTCACCTCCAACTGCGCAACGCTACGCGTTGTTCAAATCCAACTGCCCAACACTACAATAGCGATTATTACAACAATGCCGACCAGACACAGACTGCACACAGCACAGCCAGTGATTTTCATACAGAGCGCTACGTGGCGTTACCAACATAAAAACCTATACAACCTACTTACAAAGTGCGTGTTTACATAGTGCATTCATAGCAGAAATCGAGATTATCGACTTTTTTTCCTGTTATCGACAGTGATACTGCCAAGATATCAGTCCAGAAAATGTCAGGTCTTTCAGGAATATTTTAACTTTAATTTTAATGTCATATAAATAATGACAAAAAATACTGTTTTCGTGTGATATAATAGCAGATTAATAAGTTTCTGATTAGTTGGACAGTACTTCATACCGAATTCCATGATACTTGGTCAACGCGAAGTACGCAACAGGTTTTCACAAGCTGCGACATTGTCACGAATAAAACAGTGACCCGTATATAGAATAAATGTCCTTTAGTTTACATCTATGGTCACAAACTTTTTGTTTGCAGATTACCGGTTTCGGTCTGTGGTGACCATCTTCAGATCTGTGTTTTATAAAAACAGTGTCCTAATATACTGCAGCCATAGTGACATCGTCAGACGTTAAATGAAAAATCAGCACCCCCATCGTCAAATATAAATAAATAACAGCAGATGCGCGAGCTATGTTCACAGTAGCAGTAGCAGAGTGCTACTGACAACATGACTCGTGAATATGCTGTTTTATATATATATATATATAGATGACGATGCTGGTGCTGATTTTGCATTTAACATTTGACGATGCCTCTATGGCTGCAGCATATTAGGACACTGTTTTTATAAAACATAGATCTGAAGATGGTCATCATAGACCGAAACCGGTAATCGGTAAACAAAAAGTTTGTGACCATTGACGTAAATTAATGGAAATTTATCCAACAGGTTTTGATCTGTGAGTTTTTCCGACTATCACAATATGTGACATAAATAGACCTATATGTTGATTTCGTTGACTTAGAAGTTTCAGTTTTTTACACTGCCATCGACCATTGATCTCAGTGTTTGACACGACTTGACACGTCTACCTGTTCCTGAGAAAAAGAGTTCTTAACAGCCGCACAGAGAGACCGATGGACAACAAAGAGGTTCTATGAGGTTTCAGTGTTTACAGATTGAGGCACGAAACACTAAAAGTACTCCACAATATACACTCGAAATCAAGTGTGTGCAGGACAAAAGTGTAGCTCCAGACTAAAACTGCACATAGGTCAAACGAACAGATCTTCTAATCTTGAAATTAGAGGGCATTCTAATGTGAGTAGTAATAAGCAGCTGTTCCTTCCCAGGCAAAGAAGAGAAAGTTAACCTCTTGATATCCGTCATTAATTGTTATTAATTGAAGAAATACACACATTAGTTATATGAATAAAGCAACTGCCATAGTTGAGTCTTTTCAAAACACTTTCTCATCTGTTACGATGTTTCATCAGCCTGTTTCTTTAATTTTTCATTTGTTGGTGATTCCTTTTCCTGTCGGCTCGAACTTGTCTAAAAGAAGCGTCGTTTATCAATTCTTTCATTCCGGCTGTTTAGTGTACACCTGCGACAGCCAGATGCTAGTTTCCAACTAGCAGATTGCGTTTGCAGGCAGGCGTCATCTATCCTGTTAGTAATTTGTCCCAAGATTTCACTCTGAGAAGGCTTTCTCTCATCACTTTTATGTCTTGAATATTCTTAATCGTATAACTATGGCGAAGTCGACTGAATAGTTTTCAGCTCCAACAGTTCGACCGCGGGTGTTTTTAAGCTGTGGGCAGCTTGAGCTGATGAATTGCTGTTGAACGTATTCATGTATGTACAGAAAGGTGTAGAAGTTAGATTGAATTGTCATTTGGTTTAGTTTCTCTATGAACCTTTTTACATTGTAACATCATCTGATGATGACTGCAGGCTGATGTGAGTATGTAACTACAAAATTAATTTTGCCTTCAATATAGAAATATAACTATCTGTTCTACTGACATTATGAGATAAATCTCTCCCGTTGTGAGACTTCAAAAAATTTGCATGGATATCTGAGATTTTGCAAAATGTTTCATATTGACTATGTTTGTCTAATTACTAACTGCAGAACATCAGAAAAGTGTTGCCTGTTTAACATTATGTTCATTTTCGGTCTAGCACTGACGGAATATTCAGTTATTATTATTATTATTATTATTAAACATCACAGCCCACGATGACTCTTTGCAGCAGAATGAATAATACTGAGCAAAAGAGTTCTGTCCCCACATGTAATTTTGAACTATCTGTACTTTCTTAGCCGGCCGGTTGTGGCCGAGCGGTTCTAGGCGCTACAGTCTGGAGCCGCGCGAATGCTACGGTCGCAGGTTAGCATGTATGTGTGTGATGTTCTTAGGTTAGTTAGGTTTAAGTAGTACTAAGTTCTAGGGGACTGATGACCTCAGCAGTTAACTCCCAAAGTGCTCAGAGCCATTTCTTGTATTTTCTTACTGTTCCACATTAATTACGATATTGTCAACGTACCTTTTATGTGAGGATGTGAGAAAAAGCTCATTTGTCACGGTCTTCATTGCCCTATTTGCTGTCTCTCTCACATATACTGTCCACTACGGTCTTTTAGCTTTAATTTTTACTAATATTAACTATCAGCATCATCATTATGCAGTACTCTGCAGTGATAAGTAAAATCTCTCTTATGGACCAAGATAATTTCCTTAGATTTTACCTTCGAATATGATTAATTTAGTTTGCTCTTTTTTTATAAAGTCAGGGTTCTAATCTGTCTTAGAACGTGCGCAACTCGTGACTTCAGTATGTGCAAGTTAGACTGACTAGAAAGTAAGTTGTTAATTCATGATTCGATTTTGGTTCTTATGAAGTTGCAGAGATTATCGGGGTGGATCATAGTAACATAACAAACGTAATTTTATTGAAAGCTTTTCATTAATATATAGCTTATAGTAGCCCTTTATTATGTATATAATGTGTATTTTCCAAATTTCAGTTTATTAATCAAGTAACTATTTTGCCAGCCTTATGTGATCAGTCACACGCATAATGCTTTGTAACGCTTGAACGCAATATTACAAAAAGACAAGTGAAAATAGGCGTACTTGGGGTGGTATTATGATACTGCGACAAGAATTTCTTAAAGCACTTAAAGGCCTAAGTGGAAACAAGGTCTCTGGAATAAACGACATTTTCTCAGAATTATTGACCTCCTTGTGAGTATAGATTTAAATGTCAGGAAGTCATTTCTGAAAGTATTTGTATGGAGTGTAGCCATGTATGAAAGTGAGACATGGACGATAGATAGTTTGAACAAGAAGAGAATAGAAGCTTTCGAAATGTGGTGTTACAGAAGAATGCTGAAGATTAGATGGATAGATCACACGACTAATGAGGAAGTATTGAATAGGATCGGGGAGAAGAGAAGTTTGTGGCACAACTTGACTAGAAGAAGGGATCGGTTGGTAGGACATGTTCTGAGGCATCAAGGGATCACCAGTTTAGTATTGGAGGGCAGCGTGGAGGGTAAAAATCGTAGAGGGAGACCAAGAGATGAATACACTAAACAGATTTAGAAGGATGTAGGTTGCAGTAGGTACCGGGAGATGAAGGAGCTTGCACAGGATAGAGTAGCATGGAGAGCTGCATCAAATCAGTCTCAGGACTGAAGACCACAACAACAACAATTGGGAGAACGACTTGACATGGTAGATACACTGATAAAAAAAAAAAAAAAACATTATTACCTTTGCCCACTGCAATGTTGGATCCGACTGGTAGATTTGCGGGATCGTGACGTGGTAACAATAGTATGTAAGCGAAGCAGAAACGGACGGGGAACCACCCTAGCAAACATATAGGCTGCATATGGGGGAATCCATTAAGATACGCGACTCTGGCAACGGACAGGTTATTATCACGCAGAGCATGTGAACGAGTAACTCGAAAACGCCGAATCTGGTCGAATACACACTTGCTACTGTCGTGAGCATCTACGGAAAGAGGTAGAAGGATAGTGAAACAACCACTTGCCACTAAATGGTTGGACGCCCACGACTCATAGCAAAACGTGGGGTTCGGAGGCTTGTCTGCTCTGTAACGTACGATAGATGGATACCTGTGGTATCTCTGCGAAAGAGCACAATTCTGGTGCACGCATAAGTGTTTCGCAGCACACCGTTAATCACACATTGTTTAACATGAAGCTCCTTACCAGACCACCCATACATTTTCACATTTGGACCCAAGGAGATCGTCAGTTACGGTTGCCGTTGTTACGGAACCATCGGAATCCTACCGTAGGTCAATGGAAACGTGCCAACTCTTTTTGTTAATAACATTATTGCTACACAACCGCCGCGATAGAGGTGAATAGCTGCTCGAAACTGATTCACGGCATGAATGGAGGCAGGTGGGGGCAGTATTATGCTGTCTGAGATATTCTCCTGCGCTTGCGTGGGACCTGTGGTAGTAATCGAAGACACGCTGAGCTGCGAGCCACTTGCATCGCCCCATCCTTCATGTCTTCCCCGACAGCGATGTCATCATTCAGCAACATAGTTCTGTGCGTCTCGGAGCCAGAACCATGCTACAGTGGTTTGAGGAGCATTGTAACGAAATTACGTTGATGTCTCGAAGATCACATTCGCCTGATGTAAATCCTATGAAACCCATCTGGGTGGTCGGGCGCCATCGCCGCGTACGCAAATCAGTGGTCCGTTATCTATGCGAATTGCATGACCTGTGCGTAGACATCTAAAGCCACTTACCTCCAACAAACTGCACAGAAATACCCTCAGACATCACGAAGAATGTAATCATTCCAGTTCCAAAGAAGGCTGATGAGGAACTAACAGTTTAGTAAGTCATATTTGCAAAATACTGAGAAGAATTATTTACAGAAGAATGGAAAACTGGTAGAAGCCCATCTCGGGGAACATCAGTTTCGGTTCCATAGAAATGAAGGAAAACACGAGGCAATACTGAGCCTACGACTTATATTAGAAGATAGGTTTAAGAAAGGGAAATCCACATTTGCAGCCTTTTTAGATGTAGGGAAAGGTTTTATGATGTCGACTGTACTACAGTCTTCGAAATTGTGAAGGCAGGAGGGAAAAAAATATAGAGACTGAAAGGTAACGTACAACCTGTATAGAAGGCAGACTGAAATTCTAAGTGTCAAGTGGCATAAGATGGAAGCCGTATTTGAGAAGAGATTAAGACTTCTCTGTAGCCTATCCCCGATGTTACTCAATCTGTACATCGAGAAAGAGCTAAGGAAGCCAAGGAAAATTTCAAAAGGATATTAAAGTTTAGTGGTTTCACAAAATATGCAGAAGATTCGATTGGTAGACGGTGTATCCAATGAAGAGATAATAAATCAATTTGGGGAAATGAAATTTGTCGCACAATTTGGCTAAGAGAGGGGATAGGTTGGTACGGGCGTTGCTGAAGAGTCATGGAATCGTCAGTTTGGTAGCCGAGGGAACTCTAGAGGGTAAAAATCGTAGAAACTCAGGAAGAGGCGTGCACAGAGTAGACTATCGTGGACAATTGTTGCAAACCGGTCTTCGGGGTGAATACTATAACAAAAACAGATATTCAAATTCGAATGAAATCAATTTCGGTACTAGGTCGTGTCGTTATGACATTTAGACAACTAATTCGCTTATATTGAATATTCATGTTAACGTTACCAAATTCTTTGAATGTAATTAACTGATTTTAGCAAACAAAATACCAAACTGAGTTACCCATTTTGAAATTCAACAGAGCGTATTAACACCAACAATTAAAATATTTATTGCGTTTATAACACGATTGTAATGTTCTTCTCTTTATTTCAGGTACGTATCGGAAGTTTCTGTATCCATCAGCAAGACGCTTGCGTGATAATTCTCAAGGCTTGGAACAGAACAAAGGTAAGGAATTACAATTTTCAGAAGAATATTATAGAAAAATATCGTTTTTTTTTTCCTTCGTTCCTTGGTTGTTTCAAAATTCGTGGAAGCATGTTTTGTAAGCCCTCGTCGTCAGTTTTGTAAAGGCGTCGTCGCTAGTGATGAGGAGCCAGAGTTTTTGAATTCGTGAAGCGGCTTCTGCTGCAGTACACCCATAGGACAATTCCTCCCTGCCACTATCACTCAGCTATGTCCCAGCATCAGGTAACAGGATAGAAGAACGAAGGTTCTACGCCACTCCAACAAATTACTAACAAAGTCACGCAAATGAGTTAAAGGTTTACGTATCTTTATGACTAGTTTAATAATGAAGTCAGCAACACCGTTTATAATACAACCCAAGAAAATGGTCCTCAGCGGCTAAATGCGAATAATCGTAGGTAAACTTCACAGTACGTAGCAAATTCAATTTACAACAACTGTCTATTCACTTCTAAGAGTTCATTAAGCGACGTTCCGTGCCAAAGTCATCCCTGGGCAATGATTTATAACCAAGTGGGTGAGAGCTGCTCTTCTATCTTCCTAGTAGGTTTCTGTCCGTTATCGTCACGTCATTGGCGGATTGTACTCGGCCGGCAATTGGCCGAGGCGAAGTCGGTATCTTCATTCTCAGCACATCCAAGCTGCTGGTGGAACTCGCGCAAGTGGCGATTCTCTATGACACTGGCACCAGGTCGCATCTTTGGCCTGTGGTGGTTTTGCCCTGGCTGTCTTCGGACGACACAGCAGTATCTTCTGTCTTTGGAACTAAATTGAGGACCTTTTTTTGCCATGGGTGTTTCGTTTCTCTTTGTTTATGAAGTATATTCAGTATCCGGTAATACGTATATGTACTAAATGCGTTCTGCAACATTAAGACGTGTGTTAATTTGTTACTTTCTCTTTTTTTCTGGTTAGCAACTTGTGCTCTAGAAGTTGGACAACATAATGTGTACTGTTTAGGCAATTTCGAGAAAATCGAAAGAGAAGTTTTAGGCATCAATGGTATACCGGCGCAATGTGACCCTAAACACGAACTGATGGCGGTCATGTGGTTAGCGTACAGGAGCCGTAATCGGTGGAACGCTGCATCGAGTCTCGCTCGCTTTTCTGTTTATTTATTTTTTTATTCATTTTCAACACTAGTCATTTTATGTCGTACATATTACATTTGAAAGGTAATATGATAAAAAGGCACGTGTATTTGCATGAAATTTTATTGAATTTCCAATGCTATTTGGCCTTTTACTGATTGTTGCTATTACAACATATATTATGTGACTTCTATTTCTATAGGCAAGTTAAAAACTTTATCAAACGCCTTCAAACTTATTGATGTTTTATTGAAAGCTAAAGAGAAATTGCTTTTCGTGAAAACGCTATTAAAATACATTCGCCGGCCGGGGTGGCCGAGCGGATCTAGGCGCTACAATCTGGAGCCGCGTGACCGCTACGGTCGCAGGTTCGAAGCCTGCCTCGGGCATGGATGTGTGTGATGTCCTTAACTTAGTTAGGTTTAAGTAGTTCTAAGTTCTAGGGGACTGATGACCTCAGAAGTTAAGTCCCATAGTGCTCAGAGTCATTTCAACCAAAATACATTCAATCATACATCACCAATTTCCGGCACCGATATTTACGAAAATGCGTTCCGCATGGTTTTCATCGAAATTGTCGGAAGAAAGAGAAAATTTTTCAAAATGTCAACGAGGATTTTTTCCCCTTAGAAACTCTGAAGATTTCTTGTGCATGCGGTAAACTGCTTTCATTGTATGAAGAAGACTCAGTTCTAATTTGTGGTTTCCAGGTCTGTATAAAAAATATAATCTTGCAACTTGTAATGTCGGAAGCACATTCAACAATTAATCGTACATTAAACTCATTTTGTGGCATATTCGCAGTCACTGTATTAGTGAATAAAGTGATTTGCACCTTCATTTATCGGTTTTTGACTTGGATTTTCCAAGCCTGTCCCTCGTCCTTGAAACATGTGCGCCCAGATGCAAAGCAGTTATCGGAACCTTGCCCGATTGCCTATATTTAAAAATATAATATTTGTTGTGATAGTAAACATTAATGAAAAGCCATTCAGATTGGAAAATCAATATGTGACTAGTTAACATAAATGAAGAAAAAACATATGCGTGACTCAAAACAGCTTTTCACCGACTACGATAACCGGGTTACCGCCGTCGTCCTATTCTTATTGTCGCAACGCACTGGTCCATCACCGACGCGTAAGACTTCTCTTGCCAATTTTCTCGAAATCGCATAAGTAGTACGCCTTTGTAAATGAACATATGTTGTCCTAATGTACTACTACAAGTCTACAAAATTTTAAGGATATTCCTTATACGATGGTTGTGGCCTCCTATTGTGAGACGAAGAAGTTGGTACAAGAAAGGTATTCGCGACGGGCCGTATCGAACCAGGCGGATTTGCAGGTCCACCTTTAATTAAAACCTATAATCGTTCCCTCGATAAGTGTTTCATAGAAAACTCGCCATCATTAGTGTATGATTATTATCAGATACTGGAAGACGTTAATTTCAAATGTTGTTTTGAACTAGATTTACTTCAACCCAGTGCAGTCCTTTTGTCATTAGTAGTTCCTGTATGTAACTAATTTGGTATTTTGTTGCGCGTATTTCAAAGAGCATGTCACATGCAGCAAATAAATTTCAATATTTGCATGATCCATAATGTATCAGTCACGTATTTCTTGTGTCGTGGAATAGAAGAAAACACGCTGATGATGGTGAACTGTCGCCTAATCTAGTTCTGGGACAATTAACTGCTTAATAATAGTCATAACATATTTCTTTAAATTCCGTGCCGCCATTAAACTGTTGTTTATTTACAGTGTTACATTTATACTTACACAATCATGATTTCGGCTTCAACACTTGATAATGGCACTTTAAAGCCGAAATCATGTTTGTGTAAGTGTAACTGTAACACTTTAAATAAACAAGTCTAATGGCGCTACTGACTTTAAAGAAATTAACTGCTTGTTTGTATCTAGATGGAACCACAAATCCCATTCTGAAATATTGTTACATATAAGCATATTTTAAGCAGACGACGCAGCAAGTAGCTAAGTGTTCACAAAACTGACTTGCAGATACTGAAGACTGTATAAGATTTGCGACGAGCTATCAGTGCAGAGACTGTCAACGGCGGTGCTGAAACAGTCTGTCTTTAGAAGCCGAACAGTGCCCTGTGTTTAAGTCTGCGAAGCGAACAGACTGCCTTGTTCAGCTTGCGGACTTAAACTTCGCTTGCTTGTGAGCAGCAACTTTAATAATGAACATACACACCCAGAAAGCTCTGGAAATAGAACACGTCGTCCATGATGAGCAAAAATATCACCATCGGACATACTGGGACTACACCGTACGATTCTTAGTAGTGTCGTATATGTCAAGATCGTTGACAATGCAGCGTGGGGCAAGAACTTCAAATCTGCTCAACGTGGCCTCTGGTTTCGTCTTGCTGACGGCAACGTCAGCGCAATCGCTGTACCGCATGCGGGCTTGGGCATTCGTAACATTAGCGTCTCTGAGCTGCCTTTCGAGTTGCAGGCGGAAGAAGTAACAGCGGCCTTCCGGCCCTGATGCGTGGTTCACGGTCACAAAACAGAACGCTGCTTGCAGTTCAGCCTGCACACCGTTTTAAAAGGGTTGCGTTAGATCACGATTGATCGCTGCCACGTCCTGTCGTATTTAAATATCAGTGTGTAACCTCCCCCTCACTTATCGACCTTAATGACAGTGAAAAATTAAATCGCGTGCACCTAATGGAAATTTAGGAAAAGCAATCGTCATCGAAGTTAATTTGTCGGTAAAGAGGGAGGAAAAGATTACATCTTAATGAAAGGAAAAATGCAAATGAAATTGGTGAAAATTAGTTTTGAGAAAAGGGTTAAATTAACAAAGAAAGTAAATGTTTGGTCGTTACGTTAACAATTATTTGGCGTTAATTAGATATTTGAGATTTGGGGAAAATTACGGTCGCCTGTCCTATAGACAACTACTATAATAACTGTAAATGAAAGATTAATGCACATATAATTAGCACTAAAAGCGTGGCAACTGAAGGTTGACACGTGCTGTGTCAAAACTGAATGTTTGTCAGAAGTAATAAATTTCGCTACACTCTGACTTAATTTAGCAAAAGAATTAATAAAACTTGAAAATTGAAAGTTAATTTACTGACTGAAAATAATAGTGAACTTTGTTTCTGAAGCACTACGAAATTCAATTAAATAAAGTTAGTCTTGGGCTACCTCAACAATCATTTCAAAAGCTACTTGCATCTGCGCAATTTATAAGTAAGAGATTTAACTTTGAACTTGAATTAAATGATTCTGAACAATTAACAATAGTAAAATTTAGTTTGTACGAAGATGAGCTGCAGTCACAGGTAAGCTAAAATATGGTAATAAAACTCGCACTCTTAATTTCTGCTTGTGTAATCTAAATATTGTAGCCAGCTATGAATACTTTAACTGAACTTTGAAATTAAAGCAGTGAAATGGAATGATATTACTTTAATGCTGGCGTATGAATTTCAACGACACTCGGGTTCTTTCCAGAAAAGGAAGGGACCCTGTTTGGTAATGCAATTGGAACAATGACCAACAGAGGTTCATGCTAAGTTGCTGTATTTTTGTGATGCAACAGTTTGAAAAGCTGAGGTCTGCCATACAGTTCTAAAACTTTACGTGCTTTTAGTGTTCCTTGTTGGTTGATTGAAGGTTTGCAGTCGTCGATCGGGGAGATGGCGACAGTCACTCATTGTCGGCCGTCGCTGTTGCAGAAGCTGGATGTTGGCGCGCCTTCTACCCGACACGGTCACCAGGCGAAACGGGCTCTTGATGTGCGCCGGCTAACACTTCCCGTCCGCGAGACCGTGTCAGAAACTATCATAGCAAGTCGAGCGCAATTACATGCTGCCAAACCCCGAAAGCGCGGCAACTCGCGAGAGCGTTACACAACACACCTGTCCACCGCCCTACTCCAGCCAGACTCTGCTCTGCCCGTGCTCCACGCGGCAGAGTTAACACTCCCAAAAATCCTAAACACTTTGGTTCTCCACACGACCCATCGGGGTGTAATTGTTCGATAGCATAGTTTTCCCTAGGCAAGACCCAGCGTAAAACCACAACTAATATTTAAAAAACAAACCAATTATACATCGACATAAATTCATATATATATATATATATATATATATATATACAAATAGTAAAACAATTGCAATATATTAAGACACAGAAATGTCATATCTTCAGGTAACAAAATAAGGAAAAAATTTATAGTACAATAGATGGAAATGGAAGGATATGCATTTCCGGCGTTACAAGTGGATGTCACGCGGTCTTTATATAGTACGGTCAACCCGAGGCTTGCTCTGTATGTGGCAAGGAGTCTCATGTGCTTTCGGCAGGCCTGCAACGGCGCATCCCTCAACGGCCGCCCGCGAAGACGCCGAGGGAGATTCCACAAACGGTACTGCCTGTCAGCTATGCGGCGGCCCTCACTTCCCGCCCATCGGTCGGCGACAATAAAGCCTCTGTCACTAGTGACACGGCTATCTGCAGAGTCCGATGGAAAGGAGGCGTCTGCACTCCTCTGTCCTGCTACCACAGCGACGCTCTTCGACGCCGTGCGGACGTCTCGACGAAACATTCATCACTCATCGTTCCTACGTCGGCTTTTGTGCGGGCACTTCGGGTATCCCTCCCGTCTTCCGACACTGACAGTCGGATGCACAAACAGCGGAAATAAAAGAAGCGCAAGCGGTGGCGCCGCACGACCTCCACCCGGGATGCCTCGCCTCCCATCCGCGATCCTGTGACCGATCGCCCTGGTGACATTTCTGTGATCCCTCAAGACCACATTGTCACTCTAGGCGACGGACCATCAGTGACAAATGCGATGTGGAATAACTCCGCTCCATTGGGGCTCGGTTATTCTGCCACTGTCATCGGCGATATTTGCGGTGAATCGTATGGTCACATCCGAGGCCGCGACGACATCGGCATGGAGCGACGACGTGGAGGCTCGCGCCGGACCCTGCGCAGGAGCTTACGGCACCCGCGAAACACGTGGCAGCAGCGGTGGCCGCCAGGGACAGCCGCTGAGCGGCGCTACCGGCTGTCCTCTAGAGAGCCTGTATAGGGAGAGAGTGGCCAACCGGACGATACGGCGGCCATTTTTCTGCCAAACTGCGGGCAGGACTTTTGAATGGCAAGTAGTGGAGTACGCACTCACCGAATCAAAAGCACAAGACAATATGACGAAATCAATTGTTAAATGCCTTTGTTTATAAGAATAATGTGTTATAATAATTTTCACACAGCCAATTTACAGGTCTGTTTTCAAATTTAACTATGTATACTGCAAGTTGTTTTATATGTAGTAAAAAGCAAAAACGACTTACTTGGGATAGATAAGAGTACTTGGTTGGTTTCCACAAGGCTCCTTTTCGATTTATGTCAGCCCTGTTGACTGCGACTGCCCACTGCTTTCGTCTTTCTTCATTGCATGGAAATGCTAACATAGGAAATCCATTTTCGCCTCTATTGGAACAACCAAATGCAGCACAACACGGCATTGTTTACGAACGTCTGCAGAACGAATTACAGATATCAAAAACAATACTGTACAATTACTAACGTGTTTACTTCAAACATGTAGGCCTACCGACTTCATCACAAAACTCTTCATTATTTCAACTCGTATTTAAGATCGCAAACGCTAATTACGTACTAAAAACGACCTACAACTAAAAATCTAACATGCATGCACAACGCATAACAAGTCTCTCAATAATTCAAATACCTTTTAATCGTTTCCGAAACTCCTATGAACTTCAACTCAAAAGCACGGTGAACATAGGAAGCACCCGAGACTTTTGGCGCCATTTTTCTGCCAAAGCTAATCAACCAATCATGGGCAACTTCACCTATGGCCACTCTCTCTGTATACAGGCTCTCTATCCTCCTCCTGCTGGCTACCGGCTGGATCCCCCCACGCGACGGGCCGCAGCTTCAGATGTACCACGTGGCTAAGATTAACATCAACAACTTCTAAGGAAAATAGTTTGAGCTTCCAACACTGATGTCTCGCTGCTTCTGGAGGTGCTCTTGCGGATGTAGCCTGTCATACCTCTTAGCCTCTCCAGGTGATCCCTTCTTGACACTTGGAAGATTCTACAAGGCGATGTACAGGGCTACACGTAGCAGGTAGCACTCTGCGATGTCTCTCAGGGGCTCGTCGGTGCTATCGAAGATGCAGAACGCTGGTCCTTGGCATTCTTGGACCACTGTGCCTATGTCAGCACTATCCTTCTCCCACGCCAGGAGGTGCGGCGCAGTCGTATGCTGTGGAAATTAAACAACAGACACTTACCAATCCCGACTACCGGCGGCTTGTAGTGAAGGTATGGAGCCGACCGGAGTGGCCGTGCGGTTCTAGGCGCTACAGTCTGGAGCCGAGTGACCGATCCGGTCGCAGGTTCGAATCCTGCCACGGGCATGGATGGGTGTGATGTCCTTAGGTTAGTTAGGTTTAATTAGCTCTAAGTTCTAGGGGACTGATGACCTCAGGAGTTGAGTCGCATAGTGCTCAGAGCCATTTGAAGGTATGGACAGTGTGCGAGCGCCACCGTATGGCCTATACGACGACGATGGTTTCAGTGCTGGAGTTTGCCAAGCCTGCAACAGGGCGAGCCTTGATGCAGTTTGGCAGGGACGTGTCTGCATGGAACCGCCATATGCCAGACTTCTGCTTTGATGTGTTTCATTATCTTGATATGCAACCACAGTCTACAGCCGTTCAGATGGATTGCAGCAGGATCGAGGCTGACATAGTGGTGCTGACCCGCCGCAAATTGCAGGGAATGGGAGTGAGTATTGGTCACCAAGATACCGCGTGACTTGCAGACCCCTCGATGCATTACGTCATGATTCCCAGGAACCGCCACTGGCAGCAACTGGTCTCCGAGCTTATCACTTGTGTGGAGCATCGGGTCACCAACCAGGAAAATATTATGACTGAATTTGCGGAATACGTTCGCCGTATCTATCACTACGAGCAGTATAAAGTTCATAATTTGGAGCAGTTTTTGTCCATTGTCACTTTCACTGCCTCGGGCGTCGAAGCTAGAACAATGATGAAGAACATCACTTCTGAAAACGTCAATGGTGCGACAGTGAAGGGTGCTCCAAACAAGTCGCGTGGCGTGGCGTCTCTCTCTGTGACGTTTTACCGGGATTTTCAGGATTTAAAGGGGACAAGGCCGATGGCGATGTTCTAAGAACTGTTGAAGAAAGCTGTCACAGTTCCGCAGACATCTGTTGACGGGATTATCATCCCAGTTCACAATCCATCGCAGCGGAATACAGTTGCTCATTACTGCTCCCTAATATTTCAGGTATGTTGGCGACGTGATGCCATTGGACCCTTCCAAGCAAAATATCTGTGGAACGAACGAGGCCGAGACCACCTTTCAATGGAGAGATGACCACTGGTGAATGTCGAGATGTGATTGCTCTAGTGGCTAGGTCCAATCTCTGCTCAGCATTGGTGGTCGCCTTCGATAGTCTTTTGATCGGGGGGCGCAACATGGTTACCTCTTTTTTGCCATGGAGTGGATGGACTTCCTGGCCCACTTCACTGGTACACTACGTCTCTACACCAGCGCCCACTCCACTGTCAAGGCTAACGGTCGTATCGGTGGACCAATACCGATCCGCTGTTCCTTACGTCAGAAATGTTCACTATCCATGTTCCTCTACACTCTTGGCTTGGAACCACTTATTGGGAGTTTTATGACGCACTCCTAAGGATGCGCCCTGCGGCCACTGGAGGAGACCGTGCACAAACTTGATTTGATCTCCATGTATGGGGACTTACCAGGCAGTGCTTTCAGTGTTACCAAAACTACAGTGTTTCCAATTGATTGTGGACTCACACAAGAAGAAACGGCGTCTCTACATCGTGTCCAGAGCTTACGATACCTTGTTATCGCCTGTACGCCCACAACTCGTTTCACTGCAGCGGTCAACTCCCAGCCTGCCTCCAAGTCAGCCGCGCTACCATTCGGCAATATCACCTTCAATTCCTTGTAGAATATCTGAACATGAATGTAGTTTTCAAGCTGTTGCACACAGCACAGGTCCTTCCAATGTCGCCAGAGAATGGTCGCAGCCTACAGGCCACGTTGGGCTACATCCTGATGGCTGGTAACAGTTTTAAGATCAAATATGATACACTCACTCTCCCCTGGAAAGCCAGGAGACTTGGACTGACCAACATCCGGTGTCATGCGGCGGTCTTATATTTGCACGCCATGAACAAACGGTGGTCGGGCACAGGGAATTCATTCACACGTCAACTCTTGGACATTTACATGCCAGCTTCTGTCTCCCTGCCTGTGGCAGTAGGACATGTTGCGCCTCATATCGTGCATCTGCCTTTCTCTTTTGTGGAGAGTAGCTTTGTACACGCTGGCCTATCATGTATGCACCCCACACTTACAAATGATGTTAACATTCAATTACTGCGTGATGTAACTTGCGTCAACGATGAAATCAAGTATCCGTTAACGAGGTGGACTACAGTGTGGCGCGACCTTCATCGGCCATGCCTTCCACTATTATTTCGAGGGACACGGTATCACATCGCATGTGGAAAATTCCCCACTAATAAACGTCTACATGAGACTGGTTTGACAGACACTCCTTTATGTTCCACCTGTCACTCAGCGATCTACGGTGCCCATCACCTGACCTGAGTGAGTGGTCGTGAAGTCTGGACGCTGGGACAGCAAATGGTTGCCTGGATCCTCCACGCCCACCCATCGGTGGTATAACCGTATGCTTTCATTCGCCTGGAGGACATGTGTTTCCCTGCACCCAAGACATAGGTGATAGTCTGGGTCAGAGGATGGACAGTCGCCTGCCTTTATGGAGACGAGGATAGATCGCGGCTCAGTCAATGGAACCAAAATGAGCATGCAGTGACTGAACGACGTCCCCGTGGGGATTTTTGAGAGCTGCTGCTTAACTGTAATGTCCATGGCACGGTTGATTCGATTGTTGTCGAGGTGCGCTACTAATAAACCCTCACGCTATTTAAAGCCCCCAGAGAGTGCAGTGCCCGATACCGCGTTGTCCTTGTTTTCCATTCCCCTCTTCTCTACCTGTCACTGTTGTCTCGCACGATGAAATTTCATGGTCGACTTCTGGTTGGTTGGTGGTGTTCGGGACGCTGCAGTCAGGCCTCGTATGGTCGATCGAGCCCTGCCCACGCCTCCCCCCAATCTGCCATCGAGCTGGAGGTGGCATACACGTAACCATCTCCCATCATCCCTACCTTCCGTCTGCTTACAGGGAATAGTCGATTTTCCCCATTTACATTTTCTGGAGTTATCTGGTGATTTTGTGAATTGTTTGTTTGAAAATAAAGTTTATACCTCTCTCATGTTCCACAAACGAAGTTACGCGCCGTCGGGCGCACCCAGGACTTGAATTGGTGTCCGTCCAGGTCTGCTCAGATGTTGCCAAAGTCGTTTCGAGTACGCTGCAACAGTTTCGCTGGGAAGCCCTTACACATCCTCTACACAGCTCCGATCTCTTCCCACGCAACATTCATATATTGGAAACCTGAAGAAAGACCAGAATGAGATTTTCACTCTGCAGTGGAGTGTGCGCTGATGTGAAACTTCCTGGCAGAGTGAAACTGTGTGTCCGACCGAGACTCGAACTCGAGACCTTTGCCTTTCGCGGGCAAGTGCTCTACCATCGGAGCTACCGAAGCACGACTCACGCCCGGTCCTCACAGCTTCGCAGGAGAGCTTCTGTAAAGTTTGGAAGGTAGGAGACGAGATACTGGCAGAAGTGAAGCTGTGAGGACCGGGCGTAAGTCGTGCTTCGGTAGCTCAGATGGTAGAGCACTTGCCCGCGAAAGGCAAAGGTCCCGAGTTCGAGTCTCGGTCGGACACACAGTTTTAATCTGCCAGGAAGTTTCATATCAGCGCACACTCCGCTGCAGAGTGAAAATCTCATTCTGGAAACATCCCCAGGCTGTGGCTAAGCCATGTCTCCGCAATATCCTTTCTTTCAGGAGTGCTAGTTCTGCTAGGTTCGCAGGAGAGCTTCTGTAAAGTTTGGAAGGTAGGAGACGAGATACTGGCAGAAGTGAAGCTGTGAGGACCGGGCGTAAGTCGTGCTTCGGTAGCTCAGATGGTAGAGCACTTGCCCGCGAAAGGCAAAGGTCCTGAGTTCGAGTCTCGGTCGGACACACAGTTTTAATCTGCCAGGAAGTTTTTGAAGAAAGACATTTGTGGTCAACGATTTGCTGCGTTCGAGCAGGTACACGCTTGGGTACGATCATGGTCCTGTAGGCAACTGCAAACTTTTTTCCGTTTACCGTCTTGTCACACAGTGACATAAATGTATTAAGAGCTACATTTGAAATGATAAACAGTTAACTGACTTTTTCCCATCTGTCTCGTTTTCGTTTCATTGCCCGTTACACATTTTACTGAATGAAGGTACATGCCGAACATGTGGTTACACTGCTGGCAGATTGCCTTTCTTTGACGTCCATTTTCTACAGAAAGTGTGTACAGCATAATGTTTTGTTGGAGACATATCTGTACTTTTGGTATGCAAGAAATATAACTGTCTTCATCTGAATGTGCGGATTTTGTACACCGTAAAACTTGCACCGCAAATATTAAGGTAACTGAAGGAGCTGGTCAGTAGCTCGTATCGTTCGCCAATCAAGAGAGTATAATAATATTTAAAAAGTGTTATTTTTTCTGAAAATATACACTTTTTTAACGGGATCAATGTCTTTTGACATTAACGAAGTAAATTTAGGGTAATTTACAATTTCAGTGTTGTTGTTGCAGGATTCGAGTGCGAGTCGGTTACGAGATACCGTATTTGAAAAGTTCCCACAACGACATTCTACAATATCTATGATAACGAATGGTTCAAAGGGCTCTGAGCACTATGGGACTCAACTGCTGTGGTCATCAGTCCCCTAGAACTTAGAACTACTTAAATCTAACTAACCTAAGGACATCACAAACATCCATGCCCGAGGCAGGATTCGAACCTGCGACCGTAGCAGTCGCACTGTTCCGGACTGCGCGCCTAGAACCGCGAGACCACCGCGGCCGGCTCTATGATAACGCACACTAAAGAACAACACAATTGTATGCACGAGTACGTGGAACCTGACCAGTAATGAGACAGTTAACTATCAACAGGTTGTGTTCGAAATGACCACCGGCAGGAACAAAGCACGCTTCCAGTTTGGTATGAAACGACTGCTGCACGCGTGCTAGCATTGCAGAAGAGATGTCCGAGCACGCTGCAGTAATTCGTAGTTGCATACCGCCATTTTTATATACTTTACAAGGCATCTTTCAGCTTTTCCCACTGAAAGGAGTCTACAGGCGTCAAATCCGGGGAACGACACGGCCAATGCACAGGTTCTCTGCGTCCATTTCAACGATTTGGAAACATTGCTTGCAAACATGCTGCAGTGCTTGCTGCACTAAGGGCTGGAGAACATCATGTTTTTACCACAGGTTTCCCCTAGTCTCCAGAGGTGTGTCTGGATCCTGCTATACTTGTGCGCGTTCAGCGTTCTGTCTATGAAAATCGGGCATGTGAGCTGATGGTTCACACACCACACGTTTACAAACCGTGGACACTGCCTCTCCTCCTAACGAAACCAACGGGGATTTTAGCATGTGGCCTTTTCTCAATTTGTAAACCCCATCGTCCACTCACTGTCTACTGCTTTGCCTGTCACACAATAAATGATTAGCAAGTCCCACTGCAGGAACACACAAGCACACAAGCAAACTTAACAACATCGTACTGGGCAACAACGCTGACTGAATGGCACAAACAAGACTCGGTGTGTAAACTTTTCAAAATACGATATCTCGTTAACAACTCGCGCTGGAAACCTGCAACAAACACCACTGATAGTTTAATTTACTCTACTTTTAGTTTATTAATGTCAATAAGCATTATTTCACCTAAAAAGAATGTTTGCACAAAAGATACAATGTCGATGTATTATTACAACCTGTTTATTAGCTAACAATACGAGCCTCAGACTACCAATTCATTTTCTGAAAACCGCACATCAATAGCACATAGCACGTTTTAGGTGATTCAACATACTAGGGATTAGTGTGGACTCAGCACAGAAATTTTTTGATCGTCCCTTATGGTTCGAAGGTCACACTAACCTCTATATGTTGGCGATTATGCACCCGCACCGGCGGCGCACTGGGTTGCATATATGCTACAGAAACAGCCTCAAGCGGAAACTTTTTGATCGCCCCCTATACGACGGCTGTTCATTTGTTAAGGTTCGATAGGTCAAGTAATGGAAACCACAGTGAAAATCTGAAGAAGCTATGCACAGACGTGTTGGGCATTGTCGATCGGGTCACGTCGCTCTTCTCAGTTGTAAGCGCAGAGTGCGGACGTAAGAATGAGTAGGAAATAACATCTACAGCAAAGTACGGGTGCCTGCTGAAGGGTTTCGCCTGATTTCATACAGTCCACACTACGTAGCTGTCAATCATTTCCTTTCTAATGTCAGTTCTCGGGCGCACGCTGCAGAAGCAGTCAGCAATGTCCACCTGTACAGCGTTCTCGATGCAAAGTGTTTGATCACCCACCATATAGCCTCCTTCCTGACATGAACCGCTGACTATGTGCACAGAATTTTCGCACAGTCGCTGTGTTGCAGACCAACATAGAAATTTGCCGAAAAGCATAGGTGGCTGCCTATGCTACAAGGGTATTCAAAAGCTGGTACAACACTACAACAGAAGTCCGAACTGCGACAATGCGGAGAAGTAGGTGGAAGGTGTAGCTAACAGTTACATCCAACACAGTTTTGATTTTCACTGTGGTTGCCATATCGTGATCTGTCGAACCTTAATAAACAAATATCCCTGGAAAAAACATACTTGTGTGTGTGTGTGTGTGTGTGTGTGTGTGTGTGTGTGTGTGTGTGTTTGGCCGGCCGAGATGGCCAAGCGGTTCTAGGCGCTACAGTCTGGAAACGCGCCACCGCTACGGTCGCGGGTTCGAATCCTGCCTCGGGCATGGGTGCATGTGATGTCCTTAGGTTAGTTAGATTGAAGTAGTTCTAAGCTCTAGCGGACTGATGACCTCAGAAGTTAAGTCCCATAGTGTCAGAGCCATTTGAACCATTTGTGTGTGTGTGTGTGTGTGTGTGTGTGTGTGCACGCGTGCGTGGGTGCGCGCGCCTCTGACGACAGTCTGTCCAACATTACTGTCATTTTTTAACACACACACACACACACACACACACACACACACACACACACACACACACACGTGCGCTCGCGCTTGTGCTCGTACACGTGCGCACACACACAGTCAATCTCTCGCAGAAACGCACACACATACACATGTGTGCGTGCGCACGTGTGTGTATTTGTGTGTGTGTGGGTGGGTGGGTATGTGTGTGTGTGTGTTTTAAGCATCCGACAGCAGTGTTGCACAGACTGGTGTCAGAAAGCACTGGCACTTTCCAGGTCGACTGTTCCAGCGAGAGAAAGGGTGAGACCGTGATAAGGACAGCCGCCCCCATTTCTCCTCTCGTTTATCGTTCTCTCTAGAGTCGTCCATCTTTCCAGAGGAGCGGCAAGTTTTGCGGCCTGTAGACGCAGAGAGCACGGATAACGCCACTCAGCCGGGACACAAGAACTAATTGTGGTACCGTTTCACAGCAGCAAACACGATGGACGTACTCGCAAGGAGTCTGTTGCGTTCCCTTTTTGTAGAATTCATTGAAGTGTTAGGCTAGCACCATTAATTTAGCTACCGACATTAGGGGGATATAGCGCCATTATGTAAATTCGTACACTAGTTAATTAACCTCACAGGTATTCCTGCAGTCACGTTCAAAAATTAAAGTTTTCTTCGAGATCCACTTAAAATAGTCGCGTTGTGAGGATACAAAAAGAACTAAAGTGTGGCAACAGAAGAAGGGTACAGTTACCTTTACATTCTGCGAATAACTGTTGTATATGTAAGAAACGATACTATTTAGATAACTACATATTAAAGTTTCTTTTCATTTCATTTATGAATAAACACAGGAAGGATGGTTGATTGTACGACTATCTACGAGACGTGAATTTTGTCTGTGCAAACTTTAAGCGCTGGATACGATAGGGGCGATGAATATTCATAGTTTCCGCCCTGAAAGACTATTCTTTAAGTTCTAACAACTTCATGTGACATTTACGCATCCTGTTTGTTAGAATGAGTGCCAGTTAACGTTAATCAATAATTTTGTTCTACCTGGTCGCCAGTGAAAGAAGCATGTAACAATTCCCACCGCCTTTCTTCACATACACTGGATGTTCCCTGTTAATGCGACTTCATTTAAGCTTCACGTACTTGACTAGTAATAAAGTATGTGTCGTGCAGCTGTATTTTAAGCGAGCCCTTTTGTAGTCAAAACTGGAGATAACTGTTATTCTATCATGTGCTCTTTTCATATATCATGTGCGATTCGTTTTACCTGCAGTTGATTCTTTATGGCCATTCCACTTTCTACACCTCCACGATCTTAACCCGAAACCAAGTACACTACTTACCATTAAAATTGCTACACCAAGATGATGACGTGCTACAGACGTGAAATTTAACCGACAGGAAGAAGATGCTGTGATATGCAAATGATTAGCTTTTCAGAGCATTCACACAACGTTGGCGCCGGTGGCGACACCTACAACGTGCTGACATTTCTCATACACAAACAGCAGTTGACCGGCGTTGCTGGTGAAACGTTGTTGTGATGCCTCGTGTAAGGAGGAGAAATGCGTACCATCACGTTTCCAACTTTGATAAAGGTCGGATTGTAGCCTATCGTGCAGCCACGTCTCGATCCCTGAGTCAACAGATGGATACGTTTGCACGAACAGTTCGACGACGTTTGCAGCAGCATGGACTATCAGCTGGGAGACCATGTCTGCGTTTACCCTTGACGCTGCTTCACAGACAGGAGCGCCTGCGATGGTGTACTCAACGACGAACCTAGATGCACGAATGGCAAAACGTCATTTTTTCGGATGAATCCAGGTTCTGTTTACAGCATCATGACGGTCGCATCCGTGTTTGGCGACATCGCGGTGAAGGGACTTTGGAAGAGTGTATTCGTCATCGCCATACCAGCGTATCACCCGGCGTGATTGGGGTGCCATAGGTTACACCTCTCGGTCACCTCTCGTTCGCATTGACGGCACTTTGAACAGTGGACCCTTCATTCGAACCCTGCGAAACCCTACATTTCAGCTGGGTAGTGCATTACCGCATGTTGCAGGTCCTGTACGGTCCTTTCTGGATACAGAAAATGTTCGACTGCTGTCCTGGCCAGTACATTCTCCAGATCTCTCACCAATTGAAAACGTCTGGTCATGGTGGCCGAGCAACTGGCTCGTCACAATACGCCAGTCACTACTCTTGATGAACTGTGGTATCGTGCTGAAGCTGCATGGCCTGCTGTACGTGTACACTCCATCCAAGCTCTGTTATACTAAATGCCCAGGCGTGATGACTTGGTGTTGTGTGATGTCCTTAGGTTAGTTAGGTTTAAGTAGTTCTAAGTTCTAGGGGACTGATGAACATAGATGTTATGTCCCATATTGCTCAGAGCCAGCCACTCAATGCCCAGGCGTATCAAGGCCGAAATTACGGCCAGAGTTGGTTGTTCTGGGTACTGATTTCTCAGGATCTATGCACTCAAATTGCGTGAAAATGTAATCACGTGTCAGTTCTAGTATAATATATTTGTCCAATGAATTCCCGTTTAGTATCTGCATTTCTTCTTGGTGTAGCAATTTTAATGGCCAGTAGTTTATATAACTTAGATGCCACAAGACGTGGTCGGAGGACAATGTAACTTCGTACTCAGACACATCATCGGTGGTGATATTGGTTGGTTGGCTGCTTGCTTTAGCGGAAGGGACCAGATAGCGAGGTGATCGGTCACATCGAATTGGGGAGGGATGGGGAAAGGAGTCACCTGTGCCCTTTCAAAAGAACCATCCCGACATTTTCCTGAAGCGATTTAGGGAAATCACGGAAAACCTAGATCAGGATGGTTGGATGCGGGTTTGAACCGTCGTACTTCCGAATGCGTGTCCAGTGTGCTAACCATTACGCCACCTCGCTCGGTGGCGGGGATGTAAATGACTGCACCTGCCATTCCCTGTAGCTGATAGAATGGCCGACAAAGTCCATTGATTTTCTTAACAGGTCTGTTGATGAAAATAGCGGCAGTTGTCGAGTGATCATTATGAAGGACACAGGCATGCAGTGTTCTCTTTTCGACAGCGTCTTCAACTCGTAGAGTTTCCAAGGGGACTCTTTATGGGTCTCCATTTTGCCGGTTGGTCCAACCATGCAGTATTAAGATTTGTAGGACATTCGTATGTGTCATTGGCCTGATGTTGCATTGTCTGGGGACGCAATGGCAGGTATGCTGTTGTCGAGGTTCCGGTCGACCGATCATTGCAAAGGAGAATCGCCGTGCTTCTACCTCTACAAAAAAAAAAAATGTTCGAATGTGTGTGAAAAGTTATGGGACTTAATGCTAAGGTCTTCAGTCCCTAAGTTTACACACTACATAACCTAAATTAACCTAAGGACACACACACACCCATGGCCGAGGGAGGACTCGAACTTCCGCCGGGACCAGCCTCACTGTCCATGGCTGCAGCGCCTAAGACCGCTCGGCTAATCCCGCGCGGCTCTACCTCTACCTCTACACCACCTGACAATGTTCACTGCGTACTTCAACAGTGGAGTATATTTCCAACTGCCGCGTTACTTCACCCTACGCTGTAACGCACCTATTATCCGTATCGCAACAGAACTGTGTCATCAGGAAAGCCGGAAATCTACCCTCTTCTGACAATTCGCCAGACTTCTTTCGCAGTGGTGTTTGCTTGGAACGAAATGTGTAAATCAATACTACCTATACTTTAAAAGTGCTGTTGTACTGTACTACATCTACGAGTATTACAAAAAAAATACACTGAATCGCCAAAGAAACTGGTATAGGCATGCGTATTCAAATACAGAGATATGTAAACAGGTAGGGTACGGCGCTGTGGCTGGTAAGACGTATATAAGACAACAAGTGCCTGACGCAGTTATTAGATCGGTTACTGCCGCTACAATGGCAGATTATCGAGATCTAAGTGAGTTTGACAGTGGTGTTATAGTCGTCGCACGAGCGATGGGCTGCAGCATCTTTGAAGTAGCGATGAAGGGATTTTCTCGCACGACCATTTCGCGACTGTACAGTGAATATTAGGCATCCAGTAAAACATCAGATCTCCGGAAAGGGAGCCTGCAAGTCAGGAGACAATCGATCACTGTGGCAGAGGTGCAACCCTTCCGCAAATTGCTGCAGATTTCAATGCTGGGCCATCAACAAGTGTCAGCGTGCGAACAGTTCAACGGAACATCATCGATATTGCCTTTCGGAGCTGAAGGCCCACTCGTGTACCCTTGATGACTGCACGACATAAAGCTTTACGCCTGGATTGGGCACGTCAAGGCCGACATTGGACCGTTGATGAGGGAAGACGTGTTGCCTGGTCAGACGAGTCTCGTTTCAAATTGTATCGAGCGAGTGGAAGTGTATGGGTATGGAGACAACCTCATGAACCCATGGACGTTGCATGTCAACAGGGGACTGTTCAAGCTGTTGGAGGTTCTGTAATGGTGTAGGACGTGTGCAACTGGAGTGATATGGGTCCCCTGATACGTCTAGATACAGCTCTGACAGGTGACTAGTACGTAACCATCCTGTCTGATCAGAATGAGATTTTCACTCTGCAGCGGAGTGTGCGCTGATATGAAACTTCCTGGCAGATTAAAACTGTGTGCCCGACCGAGACTCGAACTCGGGACCTTTGCCTTTCGCGGGCAAGTGCTCTACCAACTGAGCTACCGAAGCACGACTCACGCCCGGTACTCACAGCTTTACTTCTGCCAGTACCTCGTCTCCTACCTTCCAAACTTTACAGAAGCTCTTCTGCGAACCATGCAGAATTAGCACTCCTGAAAGAAAGGATATTGCGGAGACATGGCTTAGCCACAGCCTGGGGGATGTTTCCAGAATGAGATTTTCACTCTGCAGCGGAGTGTGCGCTGATATGAAACTTCCTGGCAGATTAAAACTGTGTGCCCGACCGAGACTCGAACTCGGGACCTTTGCCTTTCGCGGGCAAGTGCTCTACCAACTGAGCTACCGAAGCACGACTCACGCCCGGTACTCACAGCTTTACTTCTGCCAGTACCTCGTCTCCTACCTTCCAAACTTTACAGAAGCTCTCCTGCGAACCATGCAGAACTAGCACTCCTGAAAGAAAGGATATTGCGGAGGCATGGCTTAGCCACAGCCTGGGGGATGTTTCCAGAATGAGATTTTCACTCTGCAGCGGAGTGTGCGCTGATATGAAACTTCCTGGCAGATTAAAACTGTGTGCCCGACCGAGACTCGAACTCGGGACCTTTGCCTTTCGCGGGCAAGTGCTCTACCAACTGAGCTACCGAAGCACGACTCACGCCCGGTACTCACAGCTTTACTTCTGCCAGTACCTCGTCTCCTACCTTCCAAACTTTACAGAAGCTCTCCTGCGAACCATGCAGAACTAGCACTCCTGAAAGAAAGAATATTGGGGAGACATGGCTTAGCCACAGCCTGGGGGATGTTTCCAGAATGAGATTTTCACTCTGCAGCGGAGTGTGCGCTGATATGAAACTTCCTGGCAGATTAAAACTGTGTGCCCGACCGAGACTCGAACTCGGGACCTTTGCCTTTCGCGGGCATGCACTTGCCCGCGAAAGGCAAAGGTCCCGAGTTCGAGCCTCGGTCGGGCACACAGTTTTAATCTGCCAGGAAGTTTCATCCTGTCTGATCACTTGCGTCCATTCATGTCCATTGTGCATTCCGACATACTTGGGAAATTCCAGCAGGACAATGTGACACCCTAGACGTCCAGAATTGCTACAGAGTGGGGCCAGGAACACTCTTCTCAGTTCAGACACTTCCGCTGGCTACCAAACTGGGAAGCCTTGCAACGTGCTGTTCAGAAGAGATCTCGACCCTCTCGTATTCTTACGGATTTTTGGACAGCCCTGCAGGATTCATGGTGTCAATACCCACCAGCTCTACTTCAGATGCTAGTCGACTCCATGCCATGTCGTATTGCGGCACTTATGCGTGCTCAAGGGCACCCTGCACGATATTAGGCAGGTGTACCAGTTTCTTTGGCTCTTCAGTGTATTAATGTAATTATTATTCTTCAAACTTACATTCTCTATAGATGAGCTACACTTCTACTTTCTCTTCCTTGTCGTATCTTGTAATTAAGCCGTTTGACTGAACGACTCCTGCGTTGTGATTGTGTTGCCATTTGTATATTGTCAACTCCATCAAGTTACGTGACCCGTGTTATATACGTTGTATGATAATGCAGGAAGGTCAACGTTAATTTTGTTGTTTTGGCTGAAGAGCCAACACCGTGTTACTAGAGGAGGCCGAAATGCACGCGTTTTAGCTCACGCAGGCTGTCGTGAGGAGGGAAGGACTATACTGACGTGAGGTCTGGAACATGCCAAGGAATTAGTATTCAGAAAGCGTAGTTAGTTTGATACTTAACTTTAATCCATTAATGATGAACGTCACTCTTGATGGTCCATTATTCACAATATCAATATCAATAGTAACTGAATATGGCGCCTTGCTAGGTCGTAGCAAATGACGTAGCTGAAGGCTATGCTAAACTGTCGTCTCTGCAAATGAGAGCGTATGTAGGCAGTGAACGATCGCTAGCAAAGTCGGCTGTACAACTGGGGCGAGTGCTAGGGAGTATCTCGAGACTAGACCTGCCGTGTGGCGGCGCTCGGTCTGCAATCACTGATACCGGCGACACGGGGGTCCGACGTATACCAACGGACCGCGGCCGATTTAAAGGCTACCACCTAGCAAGTGTGGTGTCTGGCGGTGACACCACAAATTTTTTATTAGTTTTATTGCAAATGTGAAACTAACGTATTTTAATGTGTTGTATACTGGCACAGTGACAAAACCCGGTTGCAGTTTTCTCTTGTTGAGTGCGTAATGGAGCTATTCACACTAGTGGATGCCCTTTTACGAATATTCAACGGAAAAAGAATTCGGATTTTCGGGTGATATTGTATAACTTTAAAATGGTACCGATTTACAGACTAGTCGCATAATTTTTAAATCTATTTAAATGACTGTTAACATAATTTTTATTCAGTTAATTACTTTACCAGCAAATTCTTTTATTTACATTCCTTTGTCACACCATTTTAATCAACGTTTTAACTTCAGTAGTTGTTCTTATTTTTTTCTTCCTATCATTCTTTTGCCACTTGGAATCTTTGTGCAGGTGAATTTAATTATTTTTAATTAGGTACCATAATGTTCAAACATGTGAAAATGTCGATCCGTCCGTTAAAAAACTAAAAGGCCAAACAATCCATTTACATTTAATGTGCATTCTTCGTTACAAGATATACCTCTTTTATAATGGAAATTGTCCACAGTGGACAAAGAAATGTGGATCATGATTTAAACGGAAGCCGGGACTATAAGTAAAAAGAAATTTAAGGAAATTAAGAAATATAAATAACGAATGCATTACATGTACGACAATCTAAGATGACAAATAGAAGCGGTCAAATTGAAGTTATTACATATCGTAACAAAAAACAAATTCACATGAACAAGGATTTAAAGTGGAAAAGGACTGTCAGGAAGAAAAATGACAGTAAACGATGAATTTCATAAGGTGACTAATATGACGTGAGAAAGGAGTGGAAAAAAATACATTTACCGCAATTCATTGAATAAAAATAATCATCAAAGTCATTTCGATAATGATTTAAAATTAAAATATCTAAAAGCATCCAGCAAGATTTGAACCCACACCCTTCTGCATTTGTGGTCAGTAGATTAACCACCACGCTTTGGAACCAGTGTGTAAGTTTTTACCATTCTCTAACCATTATCCGAAATTTCCAAATTTTTTTCGCCGATTTCTTGGAAAGAAGGGTCCAGCAGGTAGAGTGGTTGCGGGGTGAGATCTCTTGGCCCTTAACCTACATCGCCGCGTAGATTGGTTCAAGAAGTCGATCCCGCCGCTGCGACCTCTTTGATAGTTTTGCCTACAACCACCATGGTCATGCGAAACAGTTGTTAAGGACGCCATATCATGTTGCTTCCTCCAACAGATGTGTGGAATGTATGACGCCATATGGTTACAATTTGTTTCAGTGGTGCAAGTAACACAGGTAGCTCGATAACGCCCAAGGTGATGAAATTTGCTAATAGCTCTATAATGAAATACAGTAGTTACTTAAAAATAAAACAGCCAATGCAAGAAAATGACTTCCCTCAACTTCTGAACAACACCATGTTTAAGTGAATAGTACACTTTGATACAGTTTCGAACAGTTCTTGAGGATAGGAAATGTATTGAAGAATAAAATATACAGGCTATAACAAAAAGGTATGGCCAAATTTTCGTGAAACATTTCTCAAACGTAGAGGAAGAACATACGTTACATGGATATCATTTAGGAAACGCTTTATTTCCTTGTTAGAGCTCAGTCTTTACAAAATCAAATGGTTCAAATGGCTCTGAGCACGATGGGACTGAACTACTGAGGTCATCAGTCCCCTAGAACTTAGAACTACTTAAACCTGACTAACCTAAGGACATCACACACATCCATGCCCGAGGCAGGATTCGAACCTGCGACCGTAGCGGTCATGCGGTTCCAAACTGAAGCGCTTAGAACCGCACGGCCACATCGGCCGGCTCAGTCTTTACAAGCCTTCAGCACATTAACAATGAAAAACACAGAGAAACAGAACATATCAGTACAGCACGAAACAGTTTTCTGAACGAAATGTTGAAAATGCTCTCCGATGACAAGGATGCATGCATCATCCAGCCGTTTTCCACATTACGAGCACGATAACTCTGTACTTCTTCTACAGGGGTTTCATATGCAAGAGCTTTTAAACTTTACCACAAATAAACGTCTAGAGGGGTTTACCTCCAGAGATCGTGGAGACCAGAGAACTTGTCCACCTCTACCTACCAATCTATCATGGATCTGTTTCTGAGTGGCCTACGAAAATTCTGAAATGAGGAAGGGCACATTCGTGCGTGAAGTTACATGTTTTTCCGCAGTCGTAAAGACACATATTCTAACAGAACATGTATTCACTAAGAAGGACTGGTAAGTTTCTCTGTTGAGCCTGGGTGGAAGAACATTAGCCAGCCGGAGTGTCTGAGCGGTTCTAGGCGCTACAGTCTGGAGCCGCGCGACCGCTACGGTCGCAGGTTCGAGTCCTGCCTCGGGCATGGATGTGTTTGTTGTCCTTAGCTTGGTTAGGTTTAAGTAGTTTTAAGTTCTAGGGTACTGATGACCTCAGCAGTTAAGTCCCATAGTGCTCAGAGTCATTTGAACCATTTGAAGAACATTAGATACTAACAAACAGTGGCGATACATGATGTATCATGTCATATTTGTTTGTACGACGTACGGACATTGTGCTCTGTGTGACTCACACCGCGTCTGTTTTGAAACATAGCCCTATTTTGTACTGCTTTGGCAGTCAGCTGGCGTGCTCAAGGTCGACTTGGCATTTTATATGTTATTATGACGAATGGATTACAAAATTGTTCAAATGGCTCTGAGCACTATGGGACTTAACTGCTGAGGTCGTCAGTCCCCTAGAACTTAGAACTACTTATACCTAACTAACCTAAGGACGTCACACACACCCATGCCCGAGGCAGGATTCGAACCTGCGAATGGATTACATGTCCAGTTCCTGTTGCGTCCATTTTCCATTTTAGACGACTTTATGACGGATAGGTTACATATCCAGCTAATTTTACGTAAACTGATAGTGCACCAAAAGGGTAAAACGAGTCATTGATGTTAAATTACTTTGAAACTAAGACTGTTTTTATCCTGAAATATTTGTAAACTGATAGTTGTAGCACTCTGCCACAAACGAATGGGGAAATTTGTAAAAAAAACGTCCTCTTACCTAAGACGGTTCCATTCGAATAGGCCTAATTAATTCAGCTGTCTGGCTAGCAATCAGTTCGCATTAGTTTACATTACATAGTGTGCATTTGACAGTGTGTTTGTATACCTGATCAGTTTAGCACCATGTTACCTTCTAATGGGACAGTAGCAAGAGACTTGATTTTAAAAACATGCTGTAGCTGTTGCTTTGCATCAAGAAGACTGTTCTAGTCGGGCAGTGGCAGCAAAGTTTGGTGTAGTTCAGTCTACAGTAGGGCGTACACACGTCTGCCATAGCATTATGACCACCGACGTACTATCGATAAAAACCCTTTCAGGCCACAGCAGCGGCACCTGGAGAGGAATGATCGCTAATCAACACACGCACAGTGCATGTAGCATCAGTGAGCGTGCTCTCCATGTGTAGGATGGGGATCTACCTGAGTTTGACCGAGGGCAGATTGTGATGGCATTCGGGCTCGGCAGGAACATTTCGGAAACTGCATGACTTGTCGGGTATTCCAGGAGTGCCGTGGCGAGAGTCTTCAACACATGGCGAAACCAAGGGTAAGCCACATCGAGATTTCGTGAGGTTGGGCGGTCATTCCTCATTACAGATGTGGAACGTCGTAGGCTCCCCAGACTTTTAAAACAGGACAGGCGGTGAGCTGTGGTGGAAATAATGTCAGACTTTAATGGTGAGCGGTGTACAAGTGTGTCTGAACACACAGGGCACGGAACACTCATAACGATGGGCCTCCGCAGGAGACAACTCATGCATCTGCCAATGTTAACACCACGACATCGACAACTACTATTGAAATGTCAATGTCAGTGAAATTCTCCAACAGCCGTGTAACTTAACATGTTATTTTATTTTATTTCGAGGACTACCAGTTTCAGCATTTCACTATGCCGTCTTCAGGCCCGACACACCATGCGATCAGAAGTATCTGGACACCTGGTTGAAAATGACTTACAAGTTCGTGGCGCCCTCCTTCGGTGATGCTGGAATTCAATATGGTGTTGGCCCACCTTTAGCCTTGATAACTGCTCCCACTCTAGGAGGCATACGTTCAATCAGGTGATGGAAGGTTTCTTGGGGAATAGCAGCCCATTCTTCCCGGAGTGCTGCACTGAGGAGAGGTATCGATGTCGGTCGGTGAGGCCACGCACGAAGTCGGCGTTCCAAAACATCCAAAAGGTATTCTATAGGATCCATGTCAGGACTCTGTGCAGGTCAGATCACTACAAGGATGTCATTGTTGTGCGAACACTCCGCCGCAAACCGTGTCTTATGAACAGGTGCTCATCGTAATGAAAAATGCATTCATCATGCCCGAATTGCCCTTCAACAGCGGGAAGCAAGAAGGTGCTTAAAACATCAATGTAGGACTGTGCTGTGATAGTGCCAAGCAAAACAAGAAGGGGTGCAAGCCCCCTCCATGAAAAACACAATCACACCATAACACCACCACCGCCTCCGAATTTTACTGTTGGCACTACACACGCTGGCAGGTGACGTTCACCGGGCATTTGCATACCCATAACCTGCCATCGGATCGCCACATTGTGTACCGTGATCCGTCACTCCACACAACGTTCTTCCACTGTTCAATCATCCAGTGTTTACACTTCTTGCACCAAGTGAGGTGCCGTTTGGCATTTACTGGCGTGATGTGTGGCTTATGAGCAGCCGCTCGACAATGAAATCCAAGTATTCTCACCTCCTGCCTGTCATAGTACTTGTAGTAGATTCTGATGGAGTTTGGAATTCCTGTGTGATGGTCTGGATAGATGGCTGCCTATTAATCATTACGACCCCCTTCAACTGTCAATGGTCTCTGTGACTCAACAGACGAGGTCGGCCTGTACTCGTTTGTGGTGTACGTGTCCCTTCACGGTTTCACTTCACTATCATATCGGAAGCAGTGGACCTGGGGATGTTTACGAGTGTGAAAATCTCGCGAACAGTCGTATGACACAAGTGACACCCTACCACCTGACCACTTTCGAAGTCCTTGAGTTCCGCGGAGCGCCCCATTCTGCTCTTTCACGATGTCTTGTGACTACTGAGGTCGCTGATATGGAGTACCTGACAGTAGATGGCAGCACAATGCACCTAATATGAAAATCGTATTTTTTGTGGATTTCCGGATAGATTTGATCACATAGTGTATGATCTCGCCAAATAATCGAAAATGCCATATAGTGCCGTAAATCAGTGAAAGTCGTTAATTCAATCGTTTCACTACTGCTTCATTCGTAGCCTTGAGTTGCTATTAAGGCTTCGAATGAAGCACTAGTGAAACGATTGAATTCACGACTTCCAGGGATTTTAGTTGATTCAGCCTCTTAGCTGACATGGGACCAATGGCTTCTGTCGTACCTTTGAGTGTCCGGAACTTCTACAGAGCTACTGGCACACAGTCGCCGTTGTTGTAGAAGAGCTTTACCAGCAACGCACGATCCTCCATGGAGGCAGCCATGATGGCCGTTTCGGACTCAAACTGAGGAACACCCGTGTAAAATATATTCCATAACATCTCCCCCTGCGTCGATAATTTGCTCTTCAAATTGACGTCATTCTGAGTAGTGGTTCTCTTTCTACATCGTTTTCAAACTGGAACATTAGTTGTGTACACTATGTAAATACACTGACGGAAAAGAATCACAACACCAAGAAGACGTAGTACAACAGGAAGTTTGGCAGACGTGTTTCAACATCTGAAACATGGTATTTATCCAATTCGCAGTCCTGTCGCTTCTGTGAGGATTCAAATCAGTTTTGCCTCTAATACATGCTGCAACGGTCGTGATCGTTAGTTGCCTTTGACGTTTGGAGGTAGTGAGTTGTTGTTAGTCAAGAATGCCTTTTAGGCGACAAAGAAGCCGTTACCAAAACCTGACTGAGTTTGAACGAGGTCATGTAATTGGGGTACGAAAGGCTGGATGTTGCTTCTGCGACAGTGTGAAAAGACGTGGTAGGAACGCAGCCACTGCACATGAGTACTGGCAGCGGTAGTCACGAGAACGCACGGTCGTAAGAAACCGAGCTCCAGACAACAACCTGGCACTATCGAGAGGGAAGCCTTCCTGTTCGGCGATTGGCTCTGGCGCATCCTACTGCATCTGTAGCAGCAATCTGAGCAGCACCTAGTACAACAAGGAACTGTTACATATCGGTTAGTTCGAGGACAGCTCCGAGCCGTACAGCCTGTTGCACGCTTTCACTGGCCCCACACTACCACCGTTTGCGACTTCAGGTGCCAATGATGGCCGTGTGTTGATTAGAAGGCCAGTTGAGGGCCTGCAGCCAACCTGTATGTGTGGAAGACAATCTGGACCTACACTTCGAGTTAATGACTGCGGTGTGATTTCCTGTGACAGCAAGAAAACTCTCGTGGTTAATCCTCGCACTGTCACTACAGACTTGTACGACAGTTTGATGGTTCGACCTGTCGTGCTGCCATTCATGAACAGCGCTCCACAGGGTGTTTTGAAACAGGATAACGCCCGCCCACATACCACTGTTGCAACCCAACGCGCCCTACATAGTGCCTTCACCTCCATCCGTCTCCAGTCGGGCACATATGGGACGTCATTGGACAACTCCAGTGACGCCCACGTCTCTGTAATGACCGACCAAGTGAAAAAGGCGTGAAACTCCATTCCACAAACTGACAAACGGCACCTGTTCAACACAATGCATGCTCGCTTGCCTTCTTGCATTCAGCATTCTGGCCGTTACACCGGTTATTAATGTACCAGCACCTCACATTCGCAATGGCTTGTGTCGCGCTTACTGTAACCTTCAAATTTTAATCACTTAAATATGTTACCTACACAAATGTGTTCCCGAAATTACACTACTCTACAATAATTACCTTTTGGTATTGCGATTTTTATCCGTCAGTGTGAAACTTCCCGTTAAAAAATTTTTTTAAATGACTGTGCTGGTAAACCTCTACGTTATTTGATTTTCAAACAGCTGATCAAAACTGAACGTACTCAGACATTTCTCTCTTTACTTATTCTGACCATCACTAAACTGAAACACAATATTGTTAGCGCAACGCAATCTGACTTTCAATAATCCCTACAAAAATGGTTCAAATGGCACTGAGCACTATGGGACTTAACATCTGAGGTCATCAGTCCCCTAGAACTTAGAACTACTTCAACCTAACTAACCTAAGGACATCACACACATCCATGCCCGAGGCAGGATTCGAACCTGCGACCGTAGCGGCCGCGCGGTTCCAGACTGAAGCGCCTAGAACCGCTCGGCCACACCGGCCGGCAGTCCCTACAAAAGACTGCCCCTGACTAACAATAACCTATACCTTTCATGAATCATTTACCTTACAAAAATCTTCGTTACGCAAACTACTGCAATAAAGCGAGCGCCAATACTGCCAACTAATTAAAAGATACTAACCACTGAAGCCACTAACTACTGACAGGCGTAGTTAGCAAATGAAAGATTCTGACAGAGAACAAACAATGTATTTACCTTAATAGTGTTCCAAAGTCATTATATATGTATATATATCAGTTCATGATATCCAGCCGGCCGCGGTGGCCAAAAGGTTCTACGCGCTTCAATCCAGAACCGCGCGGCCGCTACGGTCGCAGGTTCGAATCCTGCCTCGGGCATGGATGTGTGTGATGTCCTCAGGTTAGTTAGGTCAGTTGTTCTAAGTTCTAGGGGACTGATAACCTCTGATGTTAAGTCCCATTGAGCTCAGAGCCATGATATCCAGCCTACTAAATTTCCTTTTTCTGACGGACACACGTCCAGATCGTCCGCTCTCAAAATTCTGCCATCTCTCTCCCCACATCCACCACTGCTGGCGGCTCACCTCCAACTGCGCAACGCTACGCGCTGTTCACATCCAACTGCTCAGCACTACAATTGCAAATATTCCAACAATGCAAACTAGCCACAGAGCGCACACAGCACAGTCAGTGATTTTCATACAGAGCGCTACGAGACTGCACACAGCACAGTCAGTAATTTTCATACAGAGCAATACGTGACGGCTGGTCCCTACGGAGCTTCGAGTCCTCCCTCGGGCATGGGTGTGTCTGTGTGTTTGTCCTTAGGATAATTTGGGTTAAGTAGTGTGTAAGCTTAGGGTCTGATGACCTTAGCAGTTAAGTCCCATAGGATTTCACACACATTTGAACATTTGAACAATACGTGGCTTTACCAACATAAAAACCTAGACAGGCCACTTACAAGTGTAGGATTTATTTTGTATGACCGAAAAACTTTGACCGGCATCGTCAGCGCTTAATCACGGCGCATCGCGACAGAATGTGTTTTGCCGAGCTGGGATTAGGACGAATTGCACAACGTTACGTTTTTCATAAGGGCCAGCACGATGTATCGAAAAGTCGTCGTGTCCATATTTCAGACAGTTTTCCCGCATCAGAGGTGGTGCCGCTCCTGCGAGGATGTGCCGGCTGTTGGAGGAGACTCTCTCTACTCGTGTGTCAGCCGGAGGTCTTTAGCAGGCGGTGAGCTCAGGGCTATCCATCTGGCGCCTCCGCGGCGCGCCTGTGCCAGCTGACCTCTGCTCTTATTAGCGGCCCGCGTGCCCCCACACCACACACCAGGCTCTCATTCTTCTCCTTCTCGGCGGCCCACGCTGCAGCCGCTCTTCCTGGCTCCCCGCACTCAGTCACAATCGAATCCTCCACGTCTGCGGAGGTCCGTCGCGAGAGCCAGTCAGCTTCAGTCCTCCACAGGCCTCATCCAAGCGGCCACGGTTCGTCACCTTCTGCCGCGGTGTTTCGAAGTGAACCACTTCTCTGCGTATTCCTCACATGGTGAAGAGTTACTACGCTCGCATGGTACACCTGTGACAGGATAAATACTCTATAACTACTGTGGTTTCTGTGGAATCGCGCTGTGGTATTTTTGATTTCCGATATCACCAAGAACAGAACCAGTGATGCCTTATTCTAGCCTCTGCAGTGTACTATCCTGAATATTCGGCAGCGACAGTGTGTATGACCCAGATCTCACATACCGGGACTGTTAGTGGTCGGCACATTAAGAAGGATGGTATAGAAAATTAGTCTGGATTCTATCATCGTTCTTTAGTTCACAAAGAACTTCGTTGTTCATTTCATGGAAGTAAGACTTGCCAGTGTAGTTGCTGTATCAGGCGCGAATACTAGAGTCAGGTCAAGGACGAAGTGTACGACAGTATTTCAGTCAGACCACGCACTAAAAAGCGATAGCTAGGGATCAGGTAGTTATGATTCAGCTAATAAGGTATATTTTTCCCTATCTAAATCGTACCTAGTCATTCTTAATTGTTTCAAGCTACAATTACCTAACTTCCTTTGCGTTTCACCAAGATATGTTCAGCTTATGTATCAAAGTACCGGTTGTAGAAAAGCTGTAAACAATAAATATATTTTTCTGATGCCCCCGACTATAGATTTAAATACTTCACTGAAAGTACAGTTTGTAAGGGCAACAGACAGCTTCCAAATTTAATCCAAAGCTGAATGCTAGATTTCCACCAGATGAACAGTGTGATTGTGTCAAGAAAACCATCGAGGAGATCTTGAAGTGTGGATACGTGAAATCTGTGTCGGATGGATTCAGCATTATAGCTGCTTCTGAAGAGTAAATATCAATACTAGCGATAAAAGAGTAAACAACATACCTGGTTATACTTTCCCGACACTGTACACACAGCGTATCGAGTAAGGGATCGTTAGTCGCGAGTGCTTCTTCTTCGTTTGTCATAATTTGCCATGAAAGATCCCCTATCAAACTTGAATTTGTACTTTGGTACGCATTTAAGCCGCTAACTTTATTCCACCTTCACTAAAGGAAAATCTGAAATTTGTTAAACTGTTTGCACATTAAGGCAGGGTAGAGCGCTGATTTAAGTACAGTGTGCTACAGTGTGACCCATATGCAAAAGCTGGAAAGGAACGAGCACAGCATGAAAAGTTAATAATCCGAGACTTTCAGTGACAGAGACCATTTTCTTCGTAAATACAAACACTGGATGTAAAGTCCTGCAGCAACTGACCGTTACATTTACATCAGATAGATTGTATTGTTACATCAAGAAGACATCGTGGATGAATCCTCGCTGAGTGGAAAGTGACTGTGCTGATGTAAATATTGGCTAATATTTCTTTCAAGAGTTGAGGCGTAATCAAGAAGACATCGAGTGGCCGTTACCTGTGGATATGTCACTGTGCTGACCTAAAAATTTGCTACACAGATTAATTTCGGAGTTTACCCCTAGATTTTCACTAGACGGATTGTGTAGCCAAGAAGACGGGCAGATGCCCTCGACGTATTGATACGTGAGTCTGGTGACATTCGGAGTTGTACGCCACAGGCGATGCGTGGTACTGCCTAGAGGTTGTATCGTACCTGCATCAAGAAAATACGGAGTCCATCTTGACGTGTGAAGACGAGACTGAGCTGGCCGTCAAGACTAGTGACCGTTGCACCAGAGGAAGTTTTGGATCTGTGAGGCTGCTGGTCTCAGTGGTCCTATTGTGGCAACAGTAATACACCGAGAATACCGTAAGTGCACCGACCTGCAGGGAGAGGGGTGTTAGATCAGAGGGCAGCAATTACACGGGCAGGACGTGGTCCCCACTGTTGAGCCTCTGGCGGCGCTTGGCCATGGAACTCCAGCAGGTGTACCGCGAGGCGCCCGCGTCCTCCAGCGGAGAGACGCCGCTCTACGGCACGCTGGACTCGGGGCTGGACTCGCGCGGCTCGACGCTGCGGTTTGGGCCGCTGCCCCGCGCTGGAACCGACTCGCAGAGTTCGACGCTGCGCCTGCTGGAGCACGAGCGGACCGGGGGCGGCGCTCCTGCCGCCCCCGCGTCACCGCCGGCGTCGCCGCTGGTTCCTCCGCCCCCGGGCCCCCTGGAGTCGGCCGCGGCCGCCGCCGCCTGGGCCCTAGCGCAGCGCCAGCAGCAGCAGCTGCTCTACCGCGACGGAAAGGTCAGAGCGACTAACGGGAAACGTAATCTGCGTGCCTCAGGCACAGCTTGTTTGAATGCAATTAACTAACAGAATGCAAAAGGTTGTGCTGAAAAATTCAAAAGATGTTGGAAGGTTAGAAAATTTTAGTGACTGGAGAGATATAACAGAGGGAGTCCCACAGGGTTCGATTTTAGGTCCACTCCTATTCCTTGTACCGGGTGTCTGTTGTACTGGTCGTCAGGAGCACTTTCTCTGGTGTTGCAGCAGGTATTTGCAAGTTAGTTGTTTCAATGTGTACCTGGAGTCAGCTCAAACAAACGCTGCTCATCAAGTATCACATGTATCGACCAGTTTCGACGGAAAGCATCCGTTTGTTTCCGGTTACAAACAAACTGATTTTTAAAACTGAATTTTACTTGCCTATTCGACAGAATGGCCCTAATTTAGTCTAGTGCGATATTCGTTTGATCAATGTGTACTTACAGGAACAGTACAGCACTAAGAATGACCTGTACTCTAGCAGTGACTGAGCAGCGCTCCTGCATGGCGGTAGCAGTCTGTACGGATCAGAACGGTGGTGACGCTTCTAGAGCACAAAGTATTCTTCGTTTTTTCCTGTACCTTTCAATACAGCTCAATTAAACGAATATCGCTCCTGACTAATTTGGAACATCTCTGGCGAATGTCCATGTCAAATACTGATTAAAAGATAAATTTCTTTGTGACGGGAAACAAGCCGACGATTTCTGTCGACGTTGGGCGGCGCACTAGAGACATGACGAGCAGTATTTGTTTGGACTGACTTCTGCTACCCTTCACCAAAACGAAAGTGCAAATATTTGCCGAAACACCAGAGAGAATGTGACTGACGTCTTTTAGCTGAGAGATTCCAAATATGTGATGACCTTCCACTTAATATTCAACAAGCAGAATTGGTACTTCTTGCAGGCGATACTAGTGTTATAAAAAAACACACCAGAGAGAGAGCAACAGAAAAGTTGGTACATTATAGTTTCCAAAGAATTGTAAATTTCCTTTACAGAAAATGGACTCTCCCCAAAATTTTTGAAAAAGACACATGGTCAGTTCTGTACAGCAAATAGCATCATACCAACAACTAATATGGCTCATAAGCAAGAGTCATTGAAAAGAGTAGTAAATAGAGTAGAATGCTCTAAATATTTGAATGTAAATATTGGTGAAAATGTGAACTGGAAGAAGAATATTACTGAGCTTCCCAAACAGTTAAGTTCAGCTACTTCTGCTGTTCGTATAATTGCTTATCTTGGAAACAGACTTACCACTCTCTTGATAAATTTTGAGTATTTCTACTCAATAATGTCTTACGGAATAATTTTCTGTGGTAACTGAGCACTTAAAGAGGAAGTATGCATTGCACAGAAGTGACCACTCACATTGGTGTTCACGCACTGACGTCATGTAGGAGGTACACATTTTAATTGCATCATCACAGTACATATATTCGCCAATGAAATTCTTCATAAATAACCTGTCAATTTTTGAGCACAGGGATGTATGTACCTACAACACTAGAGGGCTAAATGATCTGCGTTGCCCATTAGTTTAACTGTCAGTGGCTCAGAAAGGTGTTCAATTTGCAGCAAGCGAAATTTTTGACCACTTGCTGAACGATATAACACGTCTGAGAGGGTGTTAAATCTAACGTAATGTTATTTCTCCTGGACAACTGCTTCTAATCCACTGAACAATTTCTACTCAAAACTGATAGCCAGTAAAGGAAAGAAAGTAAGTACAGACAAAAATCTATTTTTAAGTGTAGTATACAAAGATGGAGTGTGTTCTTTCAGACATGTCCTAGAGAAAAGACACCAGTTTTGATCCAGGAGCCATTATGAATTAATTCACAAAAGATTGTCGCTGCGAGTGCACATTGATCGAAGTCAGTGGGAATAATTGAAAATTTTTGCTGGACCTGGTTTCGAACGCGTGTCTCTTCCTTACTAAGTAGATGTTCTGACCACTTTTTTGTGTGAAATACGAGACTACATTTTCCTTGAGGAGGGGGAAAGGTAGAATGATCCACAGGGTGAAGTGGGCAGGAGTCATTTTACGAGGCCTGGTCACAATGTCTACTTCGCCAACCAGAACATATGGAAAAAGTAAATGGCCACAGGAGCATATTCATTTACTTTCTGGCAAAAACTAAATCCGCCTTTTCCATTACTTGTCTCTATCGCCAAGCACTTAAAGGAAAAAAAAAATGATACCAAACACAAGGCAATCATGGAGACACCCTCTGACAGCAGTCATTGCACCTACACGGATTACCGTAGCGCGCCTCCCGGCAGACCCAAATCCTCAACTTATCCACACGCTACTGATGTAGTTCCTCTTGGCCTTGATCCATCATGAATTTCCACCCAAAGGAGGGAGAGAGGACGGTGAACACCATGCCATTGACTGTCGCTTTGTCTTCGGATATTATTCGTATCACCAGGTCTCATCTCCTGTTATGATGTGGACATCCAACAATGCATGACCACGGTGCTTCGAGCGATTTCGCACGAAGGTTTTTCTGACAGTTTCCAACAGCTCTCGCTTCCCGCGCCCGGGACCCGGGTTCGATTCCCGGTGGGGTCAGGGATTTTCTCTGCCCCGTGATGACTGGGTGTTGTGTGATGTCCTTAGGTTAGTTAGGTTTAAGTAGTTCTAACAGGGGAACCTCCCCATCGCACCCCCCTCAGATTTAGTTATAAGTTGGCACAGTGGATAGGCCTTGAAAAACTGAACACAGATCAATTGAGGAAACAGGAAGAAGTTGTATGGAACTGTGAAAAAATAAGCAAAATATACAAACTCAGTAGTTCAGGGGAAGATAGGCAACATCAAGGACACTGGGACCGCAGGAGCGCCGTGGTCTCGTGGTAACGTGAGCAGCTGCGGAACGAAAAGTCCTTGGTTGAAATCTTCCATCGAGTGATAACTTTAATGTTTTATTTTCAGTTCATGTGACAAACTCTTATGTTTTCATCACTTTTTTGGGAGTGATTATCACATCCACAAGAAAACCTAAATCGGGCAAGGTAGAAGAATCTTTTTACCCATTCGCCAAGCGTACAAGTTAAGTGGGTCGACAACATATTCCTGTCATGTGACGCACATGCCGTCACCAGTGTCGTATAGAATATATCAGATGTGTTTTCCTGTGGAGGAATCGGTTGACCTATGACCTTGCGATCACATGTTTTCGGTTCTGATTGGAGAGGCACGTCCTTTCGTCTACTAATCGCACGGTTTTGCGATGCAGTCGCAAAACACAGACACTAAACTTATTACAGTGAACAGAGACGTCAATGAACGAACGGACAGATAATAATTATGCAAAAATAAAGAAAGTAAAATTTTCACTTGTGGGAAGACTTGAAACAAGGACCTCTCCCTCTGCAGCTGCTCAGGCTACCACGGGACCACGGCGCTCCTGAGCTCACATTCTCCTTCATGTTGCCTATGTGGACCATGGACTACTCAGTTTGTATATTTTGCTTATTTTTCCACAGTTCCACACAACTTCTTCCTGTTTTCTCAATTGATCTGTGTTCAGTTTATCAATGCCTACCCACTGCGCCAAGTAATAACTAAATCTGAGGGGGGTGCGATGGGGAGGTTCCCTTGTAAGTTCTAGAGGACTGATGACCATAGATGTTAAGTCCCACAGTGCTAAGAGCCATTTGAACCATTTTTCCAACAGCTTTACAACTATTAGAAGCGTGTTGAAACTAATGGTGCTTACTTCAAAGGCCAGTAAGGGTACTTTGTTTCTAATTCTTGTTTCCTTTATTTTCTGAGACCATTCACTGAAGTTCTCACGTGATGTACTAACAAAACTATGCCGTGAGATTCGAATAAAAGTTCAACATCATGAATACTTCATCTTAAACGACATTTCCTATTTGTAAATCACTGATGAGTACTCTTCCGATACTGGAGTGTACAATTTAATATACACTCGAACAGTTCTTCTGACATAGTGTTGGCGCCAGGCCACGTATGTTGATCTCGTTTGACGACTGCCGCGCTAACGCAAGCTCAAAAATAGGCTACTGTAAAACTTTTTGCTGACCTTAGAGTTGCTTGTAACTACGCGTTGTCGCAGCTGACAGAGGTTGTATTTGTTCTCGTATCGATCGAGGTGCAGAAACTGTGACTCCGTCGTTAGAATATAACACATAACATGAAAATAACAATTTGGTTGGGCGCCTCGAAGTACACTAATAATCAGTCACAGAGTGCAAGCCTGAGAGGTCACATTCTAGGTTATCAAAAATACTTGAACACCAAACCTCTTGCCAGCCGGTGTGGACGAGCGGGTCTAGGCGCTTCAGTCTAGAACCGCGCGATCGCTACGGTCGCAGGCTAGAATCCTGTCTCGGGAATGGATGAGTGTGATGTCTTTAGGTTAGTTAGGTTTAAGTAGTTCTAAGTTCTAGGGGACTGATGACCTAAGATGTTAAGTCCCATAATGCTCAGAGGCATCTGATTTGAACCAAACCCCTTACCGATGCGCAAGTTCTACGACGCACTCTTTCACGTAATCGTCCCCTCTAGATTGATGAATGCTTAGCTTCAATCAGAGTGTTAAAATAAGCAGGACTTGTAAGCTTCGATGTAACTTCTGAAGCCTAAAAGCCAAAAAAATTTTAAATTTCAGGTACAGGGTGCATTTTTTTTTATACGGAACAACTTCATTGCATCATGTGTTACATTACTAGCCAGTTTCGGCCAGTGGCTAATTTCAAATGCAGTTGCCTAGGTGATATTTGTATCGTACGTAAAAACTACTCCCACGTATCACTAAATAGGTTTCAAATATGACTTATCTATCACCGACGCAACTGCATTTCAAAATGTCCATAGGCCGAAAGTGGTCAATAATGTAAAACATGATGCAGTAAGGTTTATCTGTGTAGAAAAAGTCATTCTATGTAGGACATTTAAAACACTTTTATTATTCAGAATAGTCAAACCGAGGATTGAATGTGACAAGGGAGTAGTTAGACGTACCCTGTCAATACCGCTCGTAATATTTTGTCTTTAGTAGTTACCTTCACTTAAATTTCAGCTGCTGACATACATCAGTGCATAAAAACAGAAAAAAAGATTTTTTGTTGACTGTTGTTTCTTACAGATCTATTATTACTGGATGAGCGAATGATCAGGAATGGGCAGCCGTCTTATTGCAGGCGCAGAGCTGATTGACAACAAGTTTCGCTTTACGGCATCTTATTTTTTTCGGTTACTTCTTTCACATCTGTTAAATGTTGCGACTAATCTGTACAGTCAATCTCGTCGCGCGATTGATAAGGAACACTGTAAATATTTTGATACTTCCTATGAAAATATATAACATACTCCAATTGAAGCCATCGTAAGACACCAATGACGATTATATAATTCATAAAACAGTTGTTAAACTTTTAGACACACAATGAAACAGGGGAAACATACCTCTAGAAACAACCGAAACTCTTGATATCGCAGGTTTCGAAGAAACTGAAAACAGATACTCTCATGAACGGTGTGCAGAAGATTGTGCCAGGCTAGGCTACCAACTAGCCTCAAAAGGATATTTGGGAAATGAAAATATTATTTTGTCAAACACAGATGAAGTTGTATGTATGAGCTGAACTAACCATTTTTAAAGCAGTTTTTCGTAAACGTTCTGATGAATGTGCTGATGACATTCATTGATAGTGAATAATAAGAAAATGGAGCATACTTTGCGCTAATATTCAATGCATGAAACTGATGGCAGGTTGTGTGTACGTCACATTTGATATATCCTAAAATAACGAACTCATTCAATGATATGTATCACTCATAAAGTTTATTTGTTTTTCATTTATTGCAATACAAGAGACTGTGTTCTACCTTGTAACCTGTTTCTCGAAACACCACAGCACCAGTATATAAATTTGCGAACAATAACAATCTTTCTTTTATTACCAGACTGGCTTTGGTATCATCAGTTCCATAATGACAACGATTATATTTGCGAACTTTCATGGCAGTACGTATCGATAATAACTCCGCAGAACCAGTAAACCTAAATTATTTATGTTCCACCGTGTCAATAATGTGTTTTCTGACCCTTTACAGTACCGATTAGAGGCCTAAATGGGACTTAACATCTGAGGTCATTAGTCCCCTAGAACTTAGAACTACTTGAATCTAACAAACCTAAGGACATCACACACACCCATTCCAAAGGCACCGTAGCAGTCGCGCGGTTCCAGGCTGAAGCGCCTAGAACCTCTCGGCCACTCCGGCCGGCGAGTAGAGATCTGTCAGCCCACGTTATTGCTGTTCGCTCACGCATATATGTGCTCAGCCATTTTTGTACAAATATTTAGAAATCACTATGAAATGCAATTTGTGATTTCCCGTGGCTTTTGCATCGTCAGTAGTTGTTTATCAACGCCCGTAAAAGCTATATAACCCATTGAAATTTTATCTTCTGTGGAATTATAGGCGATTGGTAACGGAAAACCAGTTCGAATTTAGTAAGGACGAAGGTGTGAACTGCTCGTGTCCTGTCTAAGCAAGCATGATAACAATCACCTGTAGTGATTGACATAAATACACTGCGAACCTAAATCAGGACAGATGAGCGTAGATTGGAATTTCGTTCGTTCCGGAGACGGATCCATTGCCTGAACCACTACACCATCTCTCCCTGTTCTTCTAAATTACTCTTGAAAGCACTTGCACTGTTTAATAAACACATATGTACTCCACAACATATTGTGCAACAAGTGACAGACCGCCACTTCCTGCAATACCCCTTTAAGACATTAATAGAGGAAAGAAGATCCTCTTCGTCAATACTAATGCGGAATAACCCACTCGTGTGGATCACAGCTTCGTTTCGTCGTATCTTGAAAACTATCCTGTTGGTCAGTGTTTGCATAAAAACGATATGAGCTTGTACTTCTTCCTTAATGCAAAGCACTTTTCTTTTGTTCTCTAAGATGCTGCAGTCATGGACTGTGCGGCTGGTGCCGGCGGAGGTTCGAGTCCTCCCTCGGGCATGGGTGTTTGTGTTTGTCCTTAGGATAATTTAGGTTAAGTAGTGTGTAACCATAGGGACTGATGACCTTAGCATTTAAGTCCCATAAGATTTCACATACATTTCAATATTTTTTTTATTCTTTTCCCCAAACTAGTTTCAACAACAATATCGCAATAATCAGTGAGTTTTTCTTTATTGCAAAACATGTAAAATTAACATCGTTCATACATTACGAAACGTTATTTATTACATCTGTACTGTTTGGTTACAGATAATGGTTTATCTCAGCAGTTTTAGAATACATTTTTACTTCTAAGACACTGCATGCTACCCACGTTTGTTGTCGTTTGCTCGGTATGTTTTCTGTGTTTTGTTGCCGATTTTTCGTCGTAATGCAAATCATCAGCAACTCTATGAGAAGCTGTTTTTAACAAATATGAAAAGTGCTGTCTTACATATGTCGTCTGCGTTATATTCTCGGGAGTAGCGGTAGTATTGTGGAGTCAGTTTCTGTGAGCACCAGGATGTTTCGTAACCTGTCATGTACTCACTTCCGTTGGTTGGTTGCAGTTACTTCGTAAACACAGAAAAACGCACGTTTTAGACCTTAGTCTTAATCATGCCATCTTGCTGCTGGCGTATGTGGCGAGAGGTGTCGCGGATCACGAGAAGGTTTTGAAAACTATAGCGGAAGTTCCAACAACTTCTGTTCCTTATTTATGTCTCTGAGTGTGAATGGGGAGCGACCGCGCGCGAGCGCCCGTGTGTGTGTGTGTGTGTGCATGTGTGCGCGCGCGTGTGTGTGTGTGTGTGTGTATGTGTGTGTGTGTGTGTGTGTGTGTGAGTGTTACTTCTGTTCTGTATCCACTGTCAGTTCTTTTAAAGTCGTGACAAGCGTGTTGCAGCAAAATGTTGTGTTTTCATTTACTACGTTTTTGCATTCCGCGATATCCTTTTCATGTAAATAGAACCACCCGCCCACTAATTTCGAAACAGATTAACTCGTCCTGAAACGCAGCAACAGTTTACACTGGAAGCTAATGATAGAAGAAAACTATTACGTTGAAAAGGCTATAGTGGAAGGCAAAAAAATAATACACAGAGTTATATGCCACGAACAGAAACCGACAGAACTCCCGTCACAGCCTCGCGGGATTAGCCGATCGGTCTTGGCGCTGCAGTCATGGACTGTGCGGCTGGTCCCGGCGGAGGTTCAAGTTCTCCCTCGGGCATGGATATGTGTGTTTGTCCTTAGGATAATTTAGGTTAAGTAGTGTGTAAGCTTAGGGACTGATGACCTTAGCAGTTAAGTCCCACAAGATTTCACACACATTTGAACATTTTTGAACTCCCGCTACAGTTTTCAAAAACCTCTTGTTATTAGCGATATATTGTGCGACACATGTGAGCAGCAGGATGACGTAATGTTTTGCATTATGGCCAGAGTGTAAAAGTCATATTTTTCTGTACTTTTCAAGCAACTGCAAGCCGACCAACGAACGTGGGTACATGACAGATGACGCAAAAACTTCCTGCCCACCGAAATGTTATCCCCAACACTACCCCAATTCCCAATAGTGTAACATTGATGCAAGTAAGTACATATTTTCGTATTTGTAAATAACAGCCTTTCATACAGTTGCACCGAGCGAGGTGGCGCAGTGGCTAGCACACTGCACTCGCATTCGGGAGGACGACGGGTCAATCCCGGGTCCGGTCTAGGTTTTCCATGATTTCCCTAAATCGCTCCAAGCGAATGCCGGGATGGTTCCTTTGAAAGGGCACGGCCCTCCGCAATCAGATGAGACCGATGACCTCGCTGCCTGGTCTCCTCTCCCAAACAACCCAACACCTCATACACTTGCAGATTACATGATATACCCCAAGAAAACAGCAACAAAGCACAGAATATGTACCGAAATAACGCCAGTAAACTTAGAAACCATGTTGTGACTTAAAAGCAAAAAGATACTATGAAGCTGCTGACACAGTACAGTATCTGTAACCAAACAGTGCAGACGTAATAACTTTTTGTACTTTTTGTAACGACGCTAATTTTTCATGTCTTATAAGAAAGAAAAACTTTCCGAGACCAGCGATATTGTCTCTGAAATGAGTTTGGGAAAGAAAATAAAACAAGAATATGTTGCATTAAGGCGGACGTACAATTTCATCCACCTTTATTTATTTATACATCCTGCAAAAGGGATTTGCAGAGGAACATTTTGATTAATAACCAAGACATTACCACTTGAAACAACCTCACAGATATGCGACTGAATCGAGGGTTCTTCGACTAGTACGGCGCAGTATATTCAACAGAAATAAAATCAAGAGCACAGTACTCACGTTAATGTTCTCAATAGGGTTATGTATAGTATTAAAGTATTCGTCGACTTTGCTGTTGTCTACAGGAAACTATTTTCGTTTGATGATCATAAGGAAATGCAGAAAGACTAGAACAATTGTTGAAGTTCTCTCGTTGTAAAGAGTATTCTAAGAAATATCGGGATTCCATCCAAATGTACTCGATATCTTGTCACAATCTTGAAACCATTCAGACATCTTCAAGTAAGCGCAGATTGTTGGTGTACGTCGCTAATTTGGTAACAAAAATTGGAGTGGAGGCGAATCCGCCTACACTAAGGATGAATATATCCTTATGCGCCGTTTAGCGCCTTCTTTAAACGTTTCACCGTCTGGAGCTCAAATGGTTCAAATGGCTCAGAGCACTATGGGACTTAACATCTGAGATCATCAGTCTCCTTGAACTTAAAACTACTTCAACCTAAGCTAAGGACAGCCATGCCCGAGGCAGGATTCGAACCTGCGACCGTAGCGGAAGCTCAGTTCCAGACTGAAGCTTCTAGAACCGCTCGGCCACACCGGCCGGCCCGTCTGATGCGTGCAGGCGTATGATCAAAGGTGATATTACATGCAAGCTCGTGAATTTAAAATTGAGGTGTCAGCATAATAAAATTAACCGTCGGTAGACGTGTCATGAAAGGCTAAATCATTTTTCGCTCTGAGATATTAAAGAAATCATCGTGCCCCTTGCCATATCCAGTTGAAAACCACCATCGCGGTTAATAACACCTTCCCTCAAATGTATTTCTACAGATTTCTTAAAACTGAAACTCAGAAGGACGTGGCAGAATAAGCCACAGTGTCCTGTTGAGATACAGTGCTCGACTATGGCTGACTTACTGAGTCCCGCAAGGCGCCTGTGGAAGTCGTGTACCAAGCACATTTTATGTACCCTGCCCGTAGTCTGAGCAATTTAGACTTTGCAACACTGGCATGATATTCTGGAGACTTCAGCTTTCCACATACCTACATCACCCATTACCAAACCGAAAGGAGCAAGATCTTTGAAGGCGCCCGGAGCACAACATTAATATGTTTCCTTATGATTTTTCCTAATTTCGACGAAGTACTACCAACTAGTAACGCCCTGGACTTGAATACCTCCTTCTCCTTTTGATTTTGCCAGCTGTTGCGTTCTTTCCTTCCTTAAAACTGTGTTACTTTTAAGAGGATAACATTATCTTTGAACAAAGATTGTGCGTGTTCCATCTTGTTTGCAAGGCTGTTCACGATGAAAGGAGTGACCGGTGTACCAACATTCGACGTGAAAAGCGGTTGTAGCTCGTTAGTCGGCAAATATGGGTCCGTATGTGTGGGCTTACGGTAAACGGAACGCCCAATGAACTGTCTAGAGACGGTAGATGGCCTCCTTTTTCTAATCTCATCATAAATTTTATATACTGGTGGACTGAATTCAGATGCTGTAATAATCGTGACTTCTTCGCCGTGAGGCCACGCTGCTAACGTATCATCTACATATCGCGAGAAGACTACTAGCTCAAGTTCCTCCATAGTAAGTGCTTTCTCCACAAATTCATCCATAAATATTTTTATTATCCGAGGCAAAAGAGTCAAAGAGTTATTTTTTCCCAAAATATTCACTGTTTAACAAAAATGAATAAAGGAAATAATCAAACAGCGTTGTTATATCGGCTAGGAAAGTACTGCCGATTAGTGAAAGCGAATCTATTAAAGAGACCATAGCGAAGAGTGAAGCCACGTCAGAATTAACTACTAAGTCTGATTCTCTGAGTGGTAGTGGTATTATTTTATTAATAAATTTAGTAGAGATGCGATTATGATGCGAGCATTTTTCCACGAAATGTCTCTGTAACAAAGCAAGATGTCTGTCTAAGTGAAAACTCGGTGTACCTACAGTCTGTGTTCAAAGATGATCTTCTCCGCATCAAAATACCACAGTTTTAAGGCTGAAGAAACGTGAGCACTCACAAGATCAAAAGGAGAAGGAGCTATTCAATTCCAGGGTGTTGCTCCCACATATGGGCAATATTTCCTCGAAATTAGACAAAATCCTGTAGAAACGCCATGTCAATGTAATCTTCCGCTCGGTTACAAAAACCTGTGCTGTTTTATTTTGGATAAAGGATAACCTGGAATTGCGAAAAGCTGAAGCCTATAGAACATCATTCCAGTGTGGCAAAGTCTATGTAGGTCAGACTATACACACAGTAGAAGAGGGGTGCGTGGAACATGATTGCCACACACGCCTTTCGCCGTTCATTAAGTCAGCCGTAGCCGAAAACCGTATTCTGCGGTTTACTTCGTCACGGAAATTTTGACGACTACGAAGTTTTTCTGGATTTCCTTTATTAATGAATCTGTGGGAATACGTTTGGTGGAAGATCTTAGTAATTGTGACGGTGGCTTTCAACTGGATACGGCGTGGGACCTAGTAATTTGTTCAATATGTACAAAAAAAAATTGACGCCTAATGACACGTACAGCGACAGTTAATTTTTTATGTTGACACCTGAATTTTAACTCAGCGGGCCTGAAGTTCGATAGCGTACGTTCACACATTATCACCTCTACATATGCACCTGAGGTCCTCAGATGGAATAATATTCGAACAGGGTGCTAACTCGACAGAAGGCGATCACGGAGCCGTAACCTATGCGCATGCGCCTTCGCGCCAATTTTCGGTAGCAACGTAAGAACCGAAGTGCACCATCAGTCTCGAGTGAAGGTACGCACCTGAAGATAGCTGAATAGTTGTACGCCACTGCAATCCAACTTTCCACGTGGTGTAACGAACTACATTTAGCCCATGTAGTGTCGGCGGAAGAAAGTGGTCCCATGACAAAGTTGTTACCTCACGAAGGAACCACAAGTAAGGACACTCGCTGCCACATTCAGCAACGAATAAGAGACGTCGGCGTGGATACGCTCTCAGAATGTTCCATATGCCACCGCTGCTGGAATAGCACTTACGTCTGAGCGCAGTGCCTCTAAGACCACTTTCTAATCATTGCTTACGACGACAGAATCGGCCTACTTCAGATGCAGCCGCGCGAGTTGTACTTCAAGTCAGAATTGTATCGAAGTTTCCAGTCAGCTGCGTACTGAGAAGTATTGTATCAGGTAGTAAGTTATAGACTCCAGCGACAGTAACAGATACATAGACATTCCTGTGGACGTGGATTATTTGCTAGTTAAGTATTTTAGATTGTTCAATTCCTTTTTAGGCAAGACTCAGCACAAGCAGGAGCACCTCCGAAGATGTCCAACGTAGCCTTGGAGGAAACGTCAGGGATTGAAGAGTTCCATGGACCACGGCCATACAACCCGGAAAAATCCTCAGCAGCTGAAACATCCGGTCGTGGAAGCCTTCATTGTATGTTTCTTAGGCGTGGTTTGAAGTTCGTGTTGGGGAAGTCACTGGACTAGGTTAATCCTTCCAGCTATCTCACTGTTTAGCCACAATGCCAGGATTGTGTACTGGGTAACACATCTCCCTCCTAAGTAGGAGAGCGGGTTTCAAGACCCGGTCTTAGCACAAACTTTAATACATTACTTCAGCTTCTATCCCGCTTAAGTTTTAGTAAAGTGATCGGACGTTTTGTGCGTGTTGCAGTTGTAAGTAGGCTGTTTAGGTTTCTTATTGGTAACGCCACCTCTGTGTGAAAATCACTGGCTGTGCTGTGTGCAGTCTGTGTCTAGTTTGCATTGTTGTCTGCCATTGTAGTGTTGGGCAGCGGCAGCTGGATGTGAACAGCGCGTAGCGTTGCGCAGTTGGAGGTGAGCCGCCAGCAGTGGTGGATGTGGGGAGAGAGATGGTGGAGTTTTGTAATTTGTCATGAACTGCTACATATATTATGACTATTAAGGTAAATACATTGTTTGTTCTCTATTAATATCTTTCATTTGCTAACTATCCCTATCAGTAGTTAGTGCCTTCCGTAGTTTGAATCTTTTATTTATCTGGCAGTAGTGGCGCTCGCTGTATTGCAGTAGTTCGAGTAATGAAGATTTTTGTGAGGTAAGTGATTTCTGAAAGGTATAGTTTAATGTTAGTCAGGGCTATTCTTTTGTAGGGATTTTTGAAAGTCAGATTGCGTTGCGCTAAAAATATTGTATGTCAGTTTAAGCACAGTCTTGTATAATTCTTCAAAGGGGACGTTTCACAGTACACACTCGACCTCATCCAAAAGTGAATCTAAGCTTGTTAGGACACACTACAGTGGTTTTCTTCGTCAGGCAGTACATAAATACAGAGTGGCAGCTATTGAACTATATAAGAAAACGTAAATTAGTTACAAACTACGGCACGCAACAACTTTATTCAAAATATAAACATCACTACAGATATTCGGATTTTGATTACGACTTATTCGATTTGCCTGCCATCATTGGCGATCAAGTGGCGCAGACGAATAGCGAAATTCAGCATGACCCACTGAAGTGTCGGAACATCAATGCTACCACGACCTCCTGAAAGGCTATATCCAGTTCAGCAATTTGTTTCACGTTTTTCTGTATACCGTGTCTTTAATGTAGCTACACAAAATGGAGTCGCATGGGTTCAGATCTGGATGATATGGCGGCCAACTGAGACCGACACCAGTGGCCTCTGGGTACCCCAGAGCTAGAAGGCATTCACCAAAGTGCTCCTTCTGGATATTACTCTCCTGCTTCGAGATCGAGCTCAGTCTTGCATGAACCAAATCTTGTTGAAATCAGGGTCACTTTGTATAACGGGAATGAAGCCATCTTCCAAAACCTTCACGTATCGTTCGGTAGTCACCTTCCATCAACGATTATTCCGACACTGGACATTGCACAACACATAGTTACCCGTTGAAGGTGAAGAGACTTCTAGATCTACAAAATGCGGATTTTCAGTCTCCCAAGTGTGCCAATTTTGCTTATTGACGAACCCATCCAAACGAAAGTGGGCTTCCTCGTTATACCAAACCATACAGAGCATACTAATTCGCAGCGTGCCTCGAGGCCAACCGTACAATTCGAACGTCCTAACGCAAACCATTCAAAAGTTATGACTATTTTATTTCATATAGTTCAATAATTGTCACCATGTAGGTATGGGTATGACTGAGAAGAGATATGTAATGGTGGAAACGAGTGAAATGTGTAACACTAAATATGAGTGGTACATAGACTTTTTTGAAAGGATTCTTGGCGAGTGTAGTTTATACATAAAGGAAATGTCTTACACTAGTGTGACCAATTGCGGAATATTGCTCCATGCTTTGACATCTTTACCAAGTAAGTGTGAAGAGATGAGTCTAGCATAGAGAGACGCGCTCCTAGGCCTGTGAAGCCCATATGAAAGTTTAACAGTTGTTCTCGGCGAACATAAATGGGAATCTTTGGAAGAAATGCGATCATGATAAACGATAAGAGGGTTTAGCGAGGTTCACGAAATGTGCAGTCGAGCCCCTTAGCAAGTTTCTCGTTTAGGCTCTCCATCAGGCTCCAAAGCAGAAGACCTCAGTTAGTCCTGTCGAAGATGCTGTATACTGTAGTATTATTTCTGCCAGTCTCCGTAAGAACCGAGGACGATCTGAGATCCCAGGCGAGAGGTGTTATTGGTGCCAGTGCGAGGCACGATCTGCAGCAGACTGCACCCCTAGCTCTCAGTTGCTCCTAGGATGGTCTCTTCCATCTGGCAAACGATTAGTTTCGGGCTACACGCGAAGTGTACATTTGATTCATTCTCCTCCTGTGACGCTATTTCCCTCAGAGTACCCATCAGTCGCGAATCGTTCGAACTACCTACAGCCTCTTACAGCATTTTTCCCCACTTGATCTGTCCGGTTCTAGACAAAGGAGAGACAGCAGTTCGAGCATGACAGCCAAGGTCACTGTGCATAAAGCCACTACCAACGATCTCTACCCGAACTGGATGCCGCACTACTACCGAACTGAGTGTGCTGCACAAACATCCTCGTACTTTGTCGTGTCATTACAACACGGCGGTAACGGAATGACAGTAGAAAGAAATTATTTAGTGAGTCTGTATCAACTTGAGTCTGTTACATTGGTCGGTCGAGATTATTGTAGAAGAACAAAGTTGTTTCAAAACTAATGCAAGAAACTGTGTCAGTCTCGCTGTTTCATAGAATATTACTTACACATTCCGCTGTTACAAAGATGAAAATAAACGTCATGAGAGGAAGAGAAATCGATTAAGTAGGTCCTATAGTATCCAAACTTCTAACTACGTGTAATTTGTAAAATCAAGTCTTGCATTAAATTCAGGCGTCTTGATATTATTTGCTCAGAAAAGCTGCTACAGATGATAAAAATTAAAATGAACCACTCTAATACTCAAGTGGAAGCTGAAATCATCATTTTCAAGCGCACCTACTCGTCATTCTAAAGCGACATGCATATATACGTATTCAGTGTGGAGAGTCATGTATTACCTATCAACATTTATGTTGACACACCTATAAGGCTGACCAGAAAGTTCCCGTTCGACGGCTGTACAGTCAAGAACCCGTATGCCAACCAGGCAAAATCGCCGTGAACACTGAGGCAATCGTTCCACCGACGCACTAGGTTGAAGACAGCCGTTTCGGAAAATATCATGCCCTGCAACGTGAATAACTACTTACTGTGCATACAAGGCCATTTTTTAAGAGCCCAGAGCACTGATAATTGCCTGGGGAGAGGACTATAGGGCGGATACTCGAGTGTCTCTCACTTGAGGCAGGCCACGTAGCTCGACCGGCGTCTTGCGTAGAATTGCGATCAGAACAGAATTTGGTTCACCATTCCACAACAATGAATTTCCACAGATGTCCTGTGCTATTCACATTCATAATTCTTCCACGGCTGTCTACCGATATTAGTTCTTTGGCAGCGAAGGAAAGAAAAGAAGCACGTTGACACTTCTGGAGGCATTACTCGAATACCACACTAATTCCTTGTCTACATGTCATTGCTTATACACCGATGAACCAAAACATTATGATCACTGTCAATTTGGTCGCCGAGATATCATCGTGATTTCGCTACAATGCTCATCAAACCACTGTAGTACGGTTCTAGCTCCGAAATGGTTGAAATGGCTCTGAGCACTATGGGACTTAACATCTGAGGTCATCGGTCTCCTAGAACTTAGAACTACTTAAACCTAACTAACCTAAGGACATCACACACATTCACGCCCGAGGCAGGATTCGAACCTGCGACCGTAGCGGTCACGCGGTTCCAGACTGAAGCGCCTAGAACGGCTCGGCCACACCGGCCGGCTCTAGCTCAGAGACAAGAACAGTTATACAGCTGAAAGATGACATCGCCGTCGGGGAAGACATTAAGGATGCACTGATGCAGGTGATTTGCAGCTGTCAGCGTTTCCTCTATTACTGCCACAATCCGATGCAGGGGCAGGGGAATGTCTCCCTTAGCACAATACTGCTTCCACCATCCTGCCTTCGTGGCGCGCTGCATGTATGGAGTCACCTTTCACCTCGATGACGGCGTTTGCGGAGAAGACCAGCGACCTAATGTAACGAAAATGTGATTCACCCGAAGAGCCGACAAGTTTCCATTGATCGCCGGTCGAACCCTGATGGTTCAGTGTCCACTGTAATTGGGTCAACATGTGAACACGTAGGGATGGTCCGCTGCGGAGCTCCATGTTCAACAATGTACCATGAACGGTGTGCCCGAAACACTTGTGCTTGCATCAGCATTGTGCTCTTTAGGCAGAAATGGCACAGATCACCATGTGTCCTTCTTTAGAGAGAGGATAAGCCTGCGAAACACCCTTTCTGTGAAAAGCCGTGCACGTCTAACCATTTAGCGTCTAGTAGTAGTTTCACTGTCCTATTTCTATCTATAGCTGCTCTCGAGAGCAGCACATCGACATTCGATCAGCTTTGCGTTTTCGAGTTATTCGTCCGCCGGTTCTGTATAATAAAAATCTGCCCGTTGTCAAAGTCGCTTATCTCAATGGGTTTCTCCATTTGTAGCCCATATCTACACTAGCGTGATACCCCGTCCGTGTCTGTTCCGCTTACGTACTTTTGTTACTGCACCAAGTGCACGCAACGCCATCAGGTGGCATCCAAAGTCGCGGTGGGCAGTGGCCGTAATGTTTTGGCTGTTCAGTGTATATATCCAGACCAGAGTCGCGCTACGTTTGACGTACGTTGCAACAATGCAGTTAAATGGGAAATCCTTGGTCGGCACTTACACTAAAAACCCGCCAATGCATTTCTGCCAGCAAGAAATTAAATACGGAGCTTTTAAAAAGTACTCCTGGGTATTAGATATGGTTCATTTTGACAACAGAGGACAATGGATTACGGAAGTAGATTCACATGCCTTCGCATTTCTGGGGAATATACACATTCGATCCGCAATCTGAATTTTATTTTAATAAGTTTGTCATAAGTTTATTTTAGCATTTGCAGGAACAAAAGCAGTATAGACATTATAGAGCTATTTTCATATATGAGGGAATGAATTTCTTTGTGTCAGGATCATCTAACGAAGTACTGCAATGTTGTAAGACACTGATAGAGCGAATAAAATTAGATTCACGACTAGAAATAAGTAAATAATTCTTAACAATGTACAGACCTAACAGTTTGCGACACTACAGGGTGGTCAAAATAAAAGTGACTTGTAAAATATTTCATGCTCAGTAATCTAGGCAACGCAGCTTACATCATTCGCATTTGAGGCAGACAATGTAAGCTAGGCTGCCTATATTATCGTGCATGAAATGCACTGACGGAAAAAAGTCCCGTCATCAAAACGTAATTAATATAGAGTAATGACAGTATTATGAAAAGGATACTTACTACTCACCATATAGCGGAGATGTTGAGTCGCAGATAGGGACAACGAAAACCCTGTCACAATCTAAGCTTTCGGCCAACAAGGCCTTCATCGGAGTAATGTGGGCCATGAGATGCTGCACCAACAGTCAGTGCGGTCTTGTAGCTGTTTGTTGCGTGCGGCCGAGACAGTTGATTCTATGTGCCTCGTAAGTAGAGAATGCAGTGCGGTTTGTAAGGCGACATTGAAACACAGGAAAGAAGGACGATGAAGGCGTTGTTGGCCGAAAGCTAACTTTTTAACAGTCTTTTTGTTGTGCCTTTCTGCGACTCATTTTGCGAAAACATTTGTTCAGGTAAAATATCTAAGTGATTAACACAGCAAGATCATAGGTTAATGGAAGCGCGACATAAGCCATTCCAAATGTCAAATGCTGATACATTAATAACCGGCGTAACCGCCATAATGTTCAATGCAAGCATGCAAACGTGCCGGATTTCAGTTTGTGAGGTGGAATTCCACGCCTGTTGAACGTAGTCGGTCAGTAGAGGGACGGTTAATGTTGGTTGTGGATGACGCTGTAGTTGTTCGATGATGTGCCATTTATACTCTATTCGAGACAGATCTGGTGATCTGGCCAATTCGACTTATCGACTCTCTGTAGGCGTGCTGGGTTACAACAGCGGTACCTGGGCGAGTGTTATCCTACTGGAAAACACCCCCTGGAATGTTGTTTATGAATGGCAGCAGAACAGGTCGAACCTACAGACTGACGCTGAAATTGACAGTCAGGATGTGTGGGATAACCAGCAGTGTTCCCTTGCTGTCATACGAAGTCGCACACCAGATCATAGCGCCAGGTGCAGATCCAGTGTGTATAGCACGGACACGGGTTGATTGCAAAGCCTCAACTGACCTCCTCCTAATCAGCGCACGTCCACAGCAAACAACGGACCTTCACCCTGCCCGCCAATAAACTCTCGCTTGGCGCCACTGCAGTCGCAAACAGCGATGATTTAGGGTCAGTGGAATGCCTGGCTCGGAGCTGTGCCTGAAATAGCCGATTTGCAACTGTTCATTGTGTCACTGTGGTGTCAACCGTTGTTCAAACTGCCGCTGCAGATGCAGTCGATGAACCAGAACAATACGGCGATCACAGTGGTCTTACCTCTCAAATGGCCATCCAGGGCCTGGTCGTCTAGCGACCCTACATCCTCATGGCCACAGCTACCAGCAATCTTGTACAGAGGATACATTCCTGCCAGTTCTTTCTGCAATATCGCAGAAGACATATTCAGTATCTCGTAACCCTATTACAGGACCTCGTTCAAAGTCAATGGGGTGTTGACAATGAGGTCTTTGTTTGTGATAAAAGCATTCTTGGGTAACACAAACTCACCCCGTCAAGTCTCAGAGATAACTAACGACCACTACCGTTATACCGTGTATTTAAAGCAAATCTGATTTGTATCCTCATACTAGTGCTACTAGCGCCACTCTTATGCGACTCGTGTGAAATTTGAGCAGACATTGTCTTGCAGATATACACACACGCCTACCACCACCTTCTATCACACAAGTCCATTTCGGTGTTGCGACTGTTTTTCGTCAGCGTGTGTTACAGTCCACCTTTATTTTGAACACCATGTAGAACACAAAAAACGATACAGACGCCATAATTTCTGTTTTAAGACTTCTATATCCGGGTAGTGAAGGGATCATTGGTCTCTACCCGCTTCCTTCCTCTGGCGGTGTATAACTGGCACCGCAGCGTCTACTTCCAGTACACAAACTGGAAACTGACATCTTAGCAGCCCTAAAAACTTCACATTAGTCAAACCGTTGTAAATAAGCAAGAACCTTAAATATGATGATAAAGACTAGAAATCTGGCAAGTATGGAACATTTCCTTTCGCTTGCTTAATGCTGAATTCAGCATTCGCAGTAATTATTTGGTTTTGCGACCTGTGTTAGACGTCATTAGCCCATTCCATAGCTTTAATAACAAAGATGTTGCCCATAATGGTATAAACATAACTAGCTAAGAACTTAGAGCCGGCCGCGGTGGTCTCGCGGTTCTAGGCTCTGAGTCCGGAACCGCGCGACTGCTACGGTCGCAGGTTCGAATCCTGCCTCGGGCATGGATGTGTGTGATGTCCTTAGGTTAGTTAGGTTTAAGTAGTTCTTAGTTCTATGGGACTGATGACCACAGATGTTAAGTCCCATAGTGCTCAGAGTCATTTAAGAACTTAGAATCATCAAGGAATATTTATATAAAAAATAATACGTTCATAATCACAGGGTACTAAAATAAATTAACTTGCAGATCGATTTGCAGTAGGGCACAGTTTACCACATTTGAATGGGTAGTCAGTCTGATTTAACGACATGAAAGGTGGAGGCTAACCTAAGTCTGTTTGCTCATTCACCTGGTGTTCAGGCAGCGATAGCAGTTTCCGCCCATTCTTCCCACAATATCAACTCCATAACAGAGCCATTTTAAAGCGATTACAACGGAGACATAGATTCTTCTCAAATTCTCCCTCGTCTTGTCTCGTGTCTCAACGGGGCCTCCGTGTTGCGTGTTGTTCGGACTAGGCAGCGCTCATTGTAGAGTGACGCCTAGCCGGGAGCTGTGACCGAGCGGTTCTAGGTCCCTCAGTCAAGAACCGCGCTGATGCTACGGTCACAGATTCGAATGCTGCCTCGGGCATGGATGTGTGTGATGTCCCTAGGTTAGTTAGGTTTAAGTAGTTCTAAGTCTAGGGGACTGGTGACCTCAGATGTTAAGTCACATAGTGCTTAGAGTCATTTGAACCATTTTAGAGTGGCGCTTCATGCCCTTCCTGGATCCATCACTCCCCGTGGGACGGAATTAGTGTAGCCGATATGTCGCCCTCTGGTTCTATCCCGTGCACAAGTCTGAGAAACATTTCTTTTGCGAATGGTGTAACTGTGGTGGAGCGTGGGTGAAGTGAAATGCCCGTGTGTCTCGGGTCTCGCATCGGGTAGACCGGTCGCCTGGTGCAAGTATTTGTAGTTGACACCACTTCGGTGTCTTAGCGTTTCGGTGAGGATGAAATGATGAGGACGAAAACACAACATCCAGCCACCGAGCGGAGAAAATCTCAGAATCAAACCCGGACGTTTCTCCGCGCTGACCTCAGCTATTGAAGTGGACAATCTGGGGAAAACATCCAAACACCACATCCAGGCTGGCCGGCACATCGGCCCTCGCCGTTAATCCCGCGGGAAAATTCGATTCGAGAACGGAGCGTCTCCCGAAATCGAGACCTGTAATGGATTCCTATCCTGGCGGGTCCAACTAAGACTATAGGTTTAGTGCAAAAACAAGAAATAAGCAGGCAGACAGAGACGGGGAGGAGAAAATATTCCACCTATACATACAGTGAGCATTACAAAACATGAAAATAACAGACAGTGTATTTTACCCGCACCATGTGGCATAGGGAAACACGTATAGGAAACCACGACAGAAAGGAAGTTATGGCATTATTCGCCTAGAGGCCTAGCCGCCTAATAGGAAAATCTTTGCAGCAGTCACCATCAATAGCATCACATCCAATCATTACATGAGACACTGTGGAGACGTTTGGAATTCAACCACAGACATCGGCCTCAAGATCTCGTGATCACGAGCCGTACGCCACCACTGACGCCTCGGCTTACCTCCAAATGCTGGCGCTGAAAGTAGTATTTCTCTAACAGGCCGTCTACGGTTCGAACACCATCGTACAGGCTTCGGAGCAGGTTGATACGTACAACGTTAGGTCGCCACTCACGAAGGGGTGCTGTACACTTTCTGAAATAAAAACATGGGCTATAGTGCAGAGGTCAACAATACATCATTAATATCGTTTTGCACATCGTTAACCTCGCGGGGTGGCCGCGCGGTTTAGGGGCTTTGTCGCGGTTCGCGTGGCTGCCTCCGTGGGAGGTTCGAGTCTTCCCTCGGGCATGGACGTGTGTGTTGTATTTAGCGTAAGTCAGTTTAAGTTAAAGTAGTGTGTAAGCCTAGTCACCGATGACATCAGTTTGGTCCCATAGTGCCTTACCACAAATTTCCAAGAAAACACATCGTTATATGAATTCTGGGGATAGTTTTGCTTTGGTTCTACAGGGTGTTTCAAAAATGACCGGTATATTTGAAACGGCAATAAAAACTAAACGAGCAGCGATAGAAATACATCGTTTGTTGCAATATGCTTGGGACAACAGTACATTTTCAGGCAGACAAACTTTCGAAATTACAGTAGTTACAATTTTCAACAACAGATGGCGCTGCAGTCTGGGAAACTCTATAGTGCGATATTTTCCACATATCCACCATGCGTAGCAATAATATGGCGTAGTCTCTGAATGAAATTACCCGAAACCTTTGACAACGTGTCTGGCGGAATGGCTTCACATGCAGATGAGATGTACTGCTTCAGCTGTTCAATTGTTTCTGGATTCTGGCGGTACACCTGGTCTTTCAAGTGTCCCCACAGGAAGAAGTCACAGGGGTTCATGTCTGGCGAATAGGGAGGCCAATCCACGCCGCCTCCTGTATGTTTCGGATAGCCCAAAGCAATCACACGATCATCGAAATATTCATTCAGGAAATTAAAGACGTCGGCCGTGCGATGTGGCCGGGCACCATCTTGCATAAACCACGAGGTGTTCGCAGTGTCGTCTAAGGCAGTTTGTACCGCCACAAATTCACGAAGAATGTCCAGATAGCGTGATGCAGTAATCGTTTCGGATCTGAAAAATGGGCCAATGATTCCTTTGGAAGAAATGGCGGCCCAGACCAGTACTTTTTGAAGATGCAGGGACGATGGGACTGCAACCTGGGGCTTTTCGGTTCCCCATATGCGCCAGTTCTGTTTATTGACGAAGCCGGCCAGGTAAAAATAAGCTTCGTCAGTAAACCAAATGCTGCCCACATGCATATCGCCGTCATCAATCCTGTGCACTATATCGTTAGCGAATGTGTCTCGTGCAGCAATGGTAGCGGCGCTGAGGGGCTGTCGCGTTTGAATTTTGTATGGGTAGAGGTGTAAACTCTGGCGCATGAGACGATACGTGGACGTTGGCGTCATTTGGACCGCAGCTGCAACACGGCGAACGGAAACCTGAGGCCGCTGTTGGATCACCTGCTGCACTAGCTGCGCGTTGCCCTCTGTGGTTGCCATACGCGGTCGCCCTACCTTTCCAGCACATTCATCCGTCACGTTCCCAGTCCGTTGAAATTTTTCAAACAGATCCTTTATTGTATCGCTTTTCGGTCCTTTGGTTACATTAAACCTCCGTTGAAAACTTCGTCTTGTTGTAACAACACTGTGTTCTAGGCAGTGGAATTCCAACACCAGAAAAATCCTCTGTTCTAAGGAATAAACCATGTTGCCTACAGCACACTTGCAAGTTGTGAACAGCACACGCTTACAGCAGAAAGACGACGTACAGAATGGCGCACCCACAGACTGCGTTGTCTTCTATATCTTTCACATCACTTGCAGCGCCATCTGTTGTTGAAAATTGTAACTACTGCAATTTCGAAAGTTTGTCCGCCTGAAAATGTACTGTTGTCCCAAGCATATTGCAACAAACGGTGTATTTCTATCGCTGCTCGTTTAGTTTTTATTGCCGTTTTAAATATACCGGTCATTTTTGAAACACCCTGTATATCTATATTACCAATCAACTAAAAAAGACTCACGGGCACCAAATCCCAGTAGCATGGACCTCGCCTAACGGCTCCCGTGAGCAACGAATAGTCGATTTTCGGTATTCCTAAATATTTAAAATGATGTAGTGATTTACTCAATAAGAGCTATAATCTTGCATTAAAGTTTCAGCATAATAAGTCAGCTATTCAGATAGAAATTGTGCATTTTTGTTGAGACAGCGTAACTCAAAAATGGTTCTGATGGCTCTGAGCACTATGGGACCTAACAAGTGAGGTCATCAATCCCCTAGAACTTAGAACTACTTAAACCTAACTAACCTAAGGACATGACACACAGCCATGCCCCAGGCAGGATTCGAACTTGCGACCGTAGCAGCAGCGCGGTTTCGGACTGAAGCGCCTAGAACCGCCCTACCACAGCGGCCGGTGTCCATAATTGCTAAAGTGTTCCCGGTGCAGCATGTTGTGCACAAACTGACCTCTCGACTATGTCCCATAAATGTTCGATGGTTTCATGTCTGGGTGGCCAGATCATTCGTTCGAACTGTTCAGAATGTTTGTCAAACAAATCGCGAATAATTGTTGACCGTTATTGTCTCGACGTGGCATGGAGTCAACAAGTCGTTGGAAGTCACCTGAAGAAATAGTGAGCCATACTGCCTCTATAGCCGTCCGGAATTGTTAAATTGTTGCTCGTGCAGGATTTTGTACACGAACGGACTTGTCAATTATTACCATAAATGTTCGACGGGATTCATGTCGGGCGATCTGACTAGCCAAACTATTGGCTCGAATTGTCCAGGATGTTCTTCAAACCAGTCGCGATCAAATGTGGCCCAGTGATATGACATCTTTTTTTGACAACGTGAAGTCCATGAATGCCTGCAAATGATATTCAAGTAGCTAAACTTAACAATTTCTGTGCAATCATTGGTTCAGTTGAAATCACTACCAGTCCATGTAAACACAGCCCACACCATTATGGAGCCACCATCAGCTGGCACAGTGCCTTGTTGACAGGAAAGGAAGAAACTTCGAAAGACCTGTGGACCCCTGTGAAATACCATGGAAGGTAAATGGAACAAAGAACGAAAGAAGACCTGTAACATCAGTTTGGAAAGCCACACGTTGGCCGAATATTACGGCACAACAGGTTAAAGTGGTTTGGCCGCATGCTTAGAGCTGGTAGATCCCTCTCGTACCGAGTTGTCCATTCCCTGCCTTCTGGAAAACGCCCAAGGGGACGACGAAGGACGCAGTGGAAGTATCGAGTATTAACAATCGTTAAAGATGTGGAACTGACAGCGTGGAAGATTAAGCTGGAGACCGGCAACAATAGACGACCTTCTGCAGTAGATATCTCTACTGTTGTGACTGAGTGACCATCTTTTACTACTTTTTCTGTTGTGCTGTTTTTTGATTTCCTTTCGTGGTGTGGTTATTTCTTTTCCTTTTATGCTGTAGGCCTCAAAAGCACATTAATGCAATGAATAAAGAAATGACGACTGTCGATCATTGGCCATGCAAACCGACCAATTAGAGATGCGCCATATGCACTCATGCGCAGAACATCGAATCTAGCTACATAAGTAGTCTTTGATTAGTTTTTACAGAGATAACATGTACTTGTTGCGGACTGAATATTTATTCATGTAGATGTTATTTAGTGAGTTAGAAGTTCCTCGGAGGACGTTTATAGGCGAATTCGTGACTGTGTTATTAGAGTCGTGTGAAAATAATTTTATAAACTTGTAATGGTGCTCGGTAGGAGAAATATACGAACTTTTGTTGATGCGTTACAGAAAGAATGGCTCCGAAAGCGGTCCCTTCCTTATAGTTTATTAAAGAAAAGGTACCATTCTCTTGCCTCGAGACCTTTCAATAATAGAGGAGATTTTCCCGCTTGCCATTCCATCCCTCATATTCGACTACATGCTCGTTTGGAGCTACGACCAGCAGGGATGAAGACCAATTGAGACATCGAGACAGCTAAACAGCACACAAGGCAAGCAAATGTCTTAATGGTGGATTAGGAAACTTGAAGGTGTGTTGGAAACTCTCGTCACGAGTTGGTCAACATAGCCCCCCCCCACCTTCCCGCCTCACCGACCCACCGCCCCACATGCAGCAGTTTGCGAGGAACAACTTCTGCTATTAGCATATACGACGCTGTAATATGTCACGAAAGGAACACTCTTCATCTCACCCTAATTAATTAGTCAGTTAGGCAGTGGAGCAACATATAAGAGGAACTGCTACAGTGTGGCATTCCTGAAGTAATTTGTAGAGTGACTCTCTCACCGAACTGAGCCCAGTATCAGAGCTAAAGGCTGTCTTACAAGATATTAGTGTGTGTCCTAGGGGTGACTGACTTATTATGTTTATAAAAAGGGGTCATCCTCTGATGGGCATTTAATTACCACTGTGCGAATAACACTCATTCTTATACAAGGTGAATCAGCTCCCCCTACGGATGGGTTTTATGCAACCCACAACTCATCGAAACGCCACCTGCGAGATTTTCATTACCTTTCGCTCAGTAAGTGCAAAATACACGGTGTTGCAAACAGGACATCGCAATTTTGAAAATTCATATAAATTAATTCATAGTACCTATAGAGATGACTGTAGTGTCAGTTTGTATGGAAATAGGTCTAGTTTTGTCTCTAGTGCGAATCGCACCGTAAGGTGTGCTAGCAACAGTTGCGTCAAAGATGGCTGCTTTCACTGGTCCTGAGGGTGCTAGCTGTGTGTTTTGGTTTGAGGAATCGACGTCGGCTACAAGAGTTCAGCGTAATTTCCTTACCAAGCAAGCTAAAGATCCTCCTAGTAGGCCTACAGTTTATGATTGGCATAAATGTTTTGTAGAAACAGGGTGGTCGGTAAGACATGGGGAATCGTCAGGTCGTCCATGCACATCTGAAGACGTCATTGAGCGAGTGAGACAATGTTTTGTCTACAGCCCTTTTATCAACAGCCCTACGAAATCGACCCAGCGTGCATCTCGCGAACTGCAAATAGCACATACGACTGTTTGGCGTGTGTTGAGAAATCGTTTGCATTTGAAACCTACAGATTGACGATCGTACAAGCAATAAACGACACTGATAAAATTTCTCGAAAAACTTCACTGTGGATATTTTAAATCGATTACATGAGGATGAAAAATTTTTGGACAAAGTCGTCTTTTCTGACGAGTCGACTTTTCACTTAAGTGGTAAGGTTAACACACGTAACAGTTGGATTTGGGTCAGTGAAACTCCACAACAAACATTGCAAAATGTTCGTGGTAGCCCTAAACTGAACGTCTTTTGTGCATTGAGCAAGATCAAAGTGTGTGCCCCATTTTTTCTGTGAGAGAACCATCAGCGGTGTAGTATACCTGGATATGTTACATCTACCATCCCACATATCGATGAGGATGACCATGAACGAAATGCAAGATGGTGCACCTCCCTACTACCTGGGGAATTTTCTCAGTGACCGCTTTCGAGGTCAATGCGCTAACTGCATGGCCCCCACGTTCCCCAGGCCTGACACCACTCGATTTTTTTTTATGGGGATTCATCAAGGATATCGTGTTTGTACCTCCTGTGCAGGTTTCTCTACCTGAACTTCGAGCAATATTTTACGGCACCACTGAACAAATTAAACCTGCAATGCTACAGCGAGTTTGGGAAGAAATTAACTTCCGGAGGGACGGGTGCAGGACAACCAACGAAAGCCACATACAACGTCTTTAGTTCGAGGTAAAACACTTGATGTGTTACCCCTGTATATCTTCTTTCAAGAAATTTACATAAACTTTTACAGTTGTAAAGTTCGTTTTGAAACACCCTATGTTAGCCCAACAGAAAATACTGAATGTAGTTAAGTTTTGTACAAGGATAACTTTTCGCTGGAGGGGAAGGTCCTCGAATTATTTAAGAGAAACGCGTTTGAAGGTCATTTTTGTAAGTTTTCTTTGAATAATTCGGTAGGGGACAGCTGAATCATCTATATCAGATTAGACATTAGTTTAATTATTCATTCCATAGACCCACAAGAGAGGGAATCCTCTTAGGTGTAGAACATCTCAGAAAAACACATTACAAAAATGAAATTAGAAAAACTTGAGTTTCATTAATTTTTATGATCCTCAGTCAATAAGCAGTAAAATTATGAACATGAATTAAAATTAAACTTCTAATATTTACAGGTTTAACACTTACATCTGCTTTCATTAAATCCATCATTCCCACAGCAGTGTATAGTAGTATATAGGTGAGCAACACATGCATCTCACAAAAGTCAGCGAGTAACATAAATATTATACTAACGTGGGAAAATAGCATCGCGTATGATATCGTTACGTTACTTTCTTCATTAAAGGGCTTAGAATACTAATGCAGTATTTGCAGCTTTTGTGTTACTTGGCAGTCAGCATCCCACTCAGTGCACAGACACAGCATTGTAGCCAGTTCCAAGCGCAAGAAAGTTCTAAATTATTCGGAATGGTCTCGGGAGCAATATGCACCAAGTCCTCGTTCCTTTCTGCTCCCGCCGTGGACATGCTAAACACAGAGCCGCAAGAAACTTCGCCTCGGCAGCGTGCGGCCAGGGCACTACTTTCCATAAGCATCTCCTGGGACCTCTGGCAGGCTGCACTCTGGAAATCCAGACGAGAACGCAGTAATGTCTCGCGGTTCCGTGTCTCCTCCATTTTCGCAGAGAGTAATGAACTTCTGGTCCTTAGGTCGTATCTGGTCGCTGTTGTTTTCCCGTAAAACGTGTCTCCTTCTTCCTGTCATTAGTGAGTGATGAAAAACGACAACAAAACGTAAGGAAACATTCAATCGTTAAGAATTGTTCCTGGGCGAAAATGGCACTTCGTTTTTATCTACATCATGGTCTTCAGATCGTGTCAGCTTTTCAATTCATATCAAAATTTTATAAGACAGAAAGCCAATAGCTTACACAAATTGTCTGGAAGTATCCTGGGGAAGTCTAGTTTCACTACGAAAGAAGGAAATTTGGGGCCGTCGTGCGACTCTTTATGGATCTTTATTCACTTGTGAATCCTTTTAAAGTGACGTAACAGCCCACAACTGTAGTATACAAGATAGTCAGAAACAGTCTGTAAAGCTTGTGTGTCGCATGGTTGTGCTGAGAGATAATTGCAACGAAAAAAAAATTAGATGTGTTGCTCCGCTTCCGACTTATTTAGCACTGAAGTTAGCCAATCAATTCAAGCAGCTTGCCAGAGGTGATGTTCTTCGTTTAGTTTCCTCAAACCGACAAACATAGCCTTTACTAGCAGATTAAAACTGTGTGCAGGACTGAGACTCGAGCTCGGGACCTTTGCATTTCCCGGGCAAGTGCTCTACAAACTGAACTACCCAAGCACGACTCACGCCCCGTCCTCACAGCTTTACTTCTGCCATTACCTCGCCTCCTACCTTCCAAACTTTACAGAAGCTCTCCTGCGAACCTTGCAGAACTAGCACTCCTGAAAGAAAGGATATTGCGGAGACATGGCTTAGCCACAGCCTGGGGGATGTTTCCAGAATGAGATTTTCACTCTGCAGCGGAGTGTGCGCTGATATGAAACTTCCTGGCAGATTAAAACTGTGTGCCGGACCGAGACTCGAACTCGGGACCTTTCCTTTTCGCGGGCAAGTACTCTACAATCTGAGTCATGTCTCCGCAAGATCCTTTCTTTCAGGAGTGCTAGTTCTGCAAGGTTCGCAGGAGAGCTTCTGTAAAGTTTGTAAGGCAGGAGACGAGGAACTGACAGAATTAAAGCTGTGAGTACGGGTCGTGAGTCGTACTTGGGTGACTCAGATCGTAGAGCAATTGCCCGCGAAAGGCAAAGGTCCCGAGTTCGAGTCTCGGTCCGGCACACAGTTTTAATCTGCCAGGAAGTTTCATATCAGCGCACACTCCGCTGCAGAGTTAAGATCTCATTCTGCATATCCTTTACTAATCTGGCTTAGAAGAGGAGTAGAAATAAGCTGAAGAGTGAGATGGAATCTGTATCAGTTAGGGAGAGATTCTAAAGAATGCTACTGCATGCATGTCTGAACGAATTTTGCATCGTAATTCGGAAAACACAGGCACTGCAATATTGTATTTTACTTAAAAGTCGTTTGCAATATTTTAATTATCCGTCGATACTGGGTAAGCGACTTTCAAGTAAAATGTCTCAACAGTACGGAAATATACATAGTGGATGTACATTAAATTTCGGCCCAGTAATAGTTGGAAGGTGGGATTAATCACAAAATTTTACTTATATGCAAAGAGATAACAAACTATGAAATGAAATTCAGAGATAAAATAAATCCCTGAGTTTATTAATCTTGGTTCATTTTTTAAGATTTGTCAATCAATTCAATAAAACATTACTGTATTTGAAAAGTTTGGGATAGGACAGTTACGTGCTGTTAGATCCAGCTTACTAACATATAAAAATTAATTGACCAAAATATCCAACTCGACAACAGTGATTGTTTACCATGCTTAAAATGGGAGCGACTTTATTAAGCAACTGTGCCTGCCACAGCGGCCAAGTCGAAGGTAATAGTGAAATTATGGAATGTTATTAAATACATCGCAAGCTATATTGCAGGCGCTCCACGTCAATCCATCATCACTGAAAGGTAAATGTGTTGGCTGCAGGTGGTCAAGACGTCTTGTTAAGTGCGCCCGTTTGCACGCAGCTGAATCGTTCTCGCAGAGGGTCTGAACGAGAAGTGTGCTGTGCGAAGTATCCGCCTGAAGTGTCCTGACAGAACAGCCCCAGTTGAGAGCAGAAACCTAAGTGCGCCTACTCAAAGCAGAACTCGACGTATCAAAAAAATAAAGTGGACGTGGCTGTACTCCAACGAAAACAGGAAAAATGCGATCACTGCAAACAAGTGCAGTAATGTCCCACTTCTAGAAACATGCGTCTAAAACGATGTTCCTGCCAGTCCCAAAATCATAATTTTTCGTGCCTGTGGCGAGATGATTTCTAGCGTAGGAACAAATAAGAAGCAAAAAGCTGGGATAAATGCCAAAATAGCAGCAGAACCGTACAACCATTATTTTCAGATACTGCACTTGTCTCCAGAATGAGATTTAATCTGCCAGGAAGTTTCATATCAGCGCACACTCCGCTGCAGAGTGAAAATCTCATTCTGGAAACATCCCCCAGGCTGTGGCTAAGCCATGTCTTCGCAATATCCTTTCTTTCGGGAGTGCTAGTTCTGCAAGTTTCGCAGGAGAGCTTCTGTAAAGTTTGGAAGGTAGGAGGCGAGGTACTGGCAGAAGTAAAGCTGTGAGTACCGGGCGTGAGTCGTGCTTCGGTAGATCAGTTGGTAGAGCACTTGCCCGCGAAAGGCAAAGGTCCCGAGTTCGAGTCTCGGTCGGGCACACAGTTTTAATCTGCCAGGAAGTTTCATTGCACTTGTCGTTTAGAAAGTTTCTAAGATCTATATCCCTCCTGGAGTTTCCCCTTAAGATTCGTTCAACAAATTCTTTGTGCCGGTTAAGAATCCTCCTTCAACTAGAGAACCGTTTTTCAGATGTCGATAGCAGTAAAACGTTTATATGAGGTGCCCGACCGACAACGTCTCTCCAGCAAACACGTGGCACAATAGGGAGCTGGTGGCAGAGCGTCTGTCTTCCGTGCCTGGTGCCCGGCGCTCTCCCTACCTCCTAAGCTGAGTGGGGGTTAGGAAGATCCCTAGGTTGGGATGTCCATTCTGCTCTGTGGCAGACACAGCTCCCCGAAGTCGTTTTAGCCCTTTATATCGCCATGTTGCAGTTCTTCAAAACATACCATTCAAATCTCCGTACGAAATTGTTTTGGAACCTTAGAGTACGAAATTCGCAGTGTTTCAGTGCTTCAACTTTCTCTCTTCCGTTCTAATTTGTCAGGCACTACGCCAAATATATCTGCTGCAAGCATTTGTCAGCTGTTTCCCAAGGATACTTGAATCTGAAGTCAACTGTTTTTGAAATTACATTTTATTTGAAAAGGTATGCTTCCATTTTATATATTCTGATAGATATATTTCGGAAATTATATCGTTTAACACATATAAGTCTAGATATCGATATGTTGCAGAAATGCAACATTACGTAAATACGGTCCTCGGAAATCATCGATTCCATACCTGACGCTCAAAACGAGAGAGCTGATTGACTTCAATGATGACAGCATTTTGCTTCCTGCTGAAGACCCTGCCTGTGATAGACTCTCCAAAATAAGGCCTCTGATAAATAAGCTTCTTGAAGCATTTGGTAAAATACCCCTCGAGCTATATGTCGCTGTTGATGAACAAATGTGCTGAACGAAACTTCATAGCAGTTTGAAGTGCTACATTCCGGTGGGTTTATCAAAGGAATTTTGTGCTTAAGTTTTAGTTGGAAGTTCGAGGTTGAAGTATACAGAAAATTTTAAAGGAGATGGAGAATCAAATATGGGAGTTTCCACAAACATAATCGTACACCTGATAAGGGATATCCCAAGATATCAAAATTATCCTCTGTTTTAATAATTACTTCAAATCTGGTCCTTTGCTTATGTACCTGCAGCAAGAGAGGACCCTTGACCTTAGTACTACTATAAAAAACCGAATTATAAAGTTAAAATACCAGTTGCCAAGGAAATACAGAAAACAGAACGTGGGTATTCGATACAGTATGCAACTGACATAAGCGAGTAGATGTTTCTGCGGTTACGTATGTTTCTGTATAGGGTCCGCCTTTATCCCAAACATGTTTCAGTAGTTGCAGCATCATCAGTGGGCTTTTATTTTATGGCTTTTTCCATCATGATATGGTTTTCCTGCATTATTATGTTTTTACAGTGTCACTTTTCTCTTACAGTTTGCCATGTTTTCTTTTTCCTAATCTTCTTCAATGTGAAGTTTTGTGCATTGAGCTGTCACTGTACTGTTTTCACTGTTTGCCATCTGTAAAAACAGTGACAGTGACTGGCTGAAAATGACTTACAAGTTCGTAGCACCCTCCGTCGTTAGTGCTGGAATTCAATATGGTGTTAGCCTTGATAACATCTTCCACTCTCGCAGTCATATGTTCAGTCAGGTGCTGGAAGGTTTCTTGGGGAATGGCAGCCCATTTTTCACGGAGTGCTGGACTGAGGAGAAGTATCGATGTCGGTCGGTGAGGCCTGGAATGAAGTCGGCGTTCCAAAACATCCAAAAGGTGTTCTAAGGTGTTCTACAGGATGCAGGCCAGGACTCTGCGCAGGCTAGTCCATTACAGCGATGTTATTGTCGTGTAGCCACTCCGCCACAGGCCGTGAATTTTCAACAGGTGGTCATTCGTGTTGAAAGATGCAATCACCATTCCCGAATTGCTCTTCAACTGTGGGAAGCGAGATGGTGCTTAAAACATCACTGTAGGCCTGTGCTGTGATAGTGCCAATCAAAACAAGGGGTTCAAACCCCCACCTTGAAAAACACACCACACCATAACACCACTGCCTTCGAATTTTACTGTTGGCACTACACACGCTGGCAGATGACGTTCACGGGGCATTCGCCACACCCACACCCTGCCATCGGATCGCCACATCGTGTATCGTGATTCGTCACTCCACACAACGTTGTTCAACTGCTCAATCGTCCAATATTTACGATCCTTACATCAAGCGATGCGTCGTTTGGCATTTACCGGCGTGATGTGTGGCTTATGAGCAGCCACTCGACCATGAAATCCATTTTTTCTCACCTCCCGCCCAACTGTCATAGTACTTGCAGCGGATCCTGATGCAATTTGGAATTCCTTTGTGATAGTCTGGACTGATATCTGCCTGTTACACATTACGATCATTTTCATCTGTCGGCGGTCTCTGTCAGTCAACAGACGAGGTCGGTCTGTATGCTTTTGTGTTGTACGTCTCCCTTCACGTTTTCACTTCACTATAACATCGGAAACAGTGGACCTACGGATGTTTAGGAGAGTGGAAATCTCACGTACAGATGTATGACCCAAGTGACACCCAATCATCTGACTACTTTCGAAATCCGTGAGTTCCGCGGAGCGTCCCATTCTGCTCTCTAAAAGTGTCTAATGACTAGTGAAGTCGCTAATATGGAGTACCTCGCAGTAGGTGGTAGCACAATGCCCCTAATACGAAAAACGTATGTTTTAGGAGGTGTCTGGATAGTTTTGATCACATAGTGTATCATGTATACTGAAAAACGAAACTTAAGCTGCGCTACTTAAATTTAAATTATTGAGATACAAGTCGCCAGGTCGTACAAGATACAAATGCAAGGTCTGTCTGGTGCAAAAATGAAAACTATAAAGAAATAACACACGCAACCACTGTCGACGTATTCCAAATGCAAATAATAGACATCTCAAACTATCTTCAGTTCGCATAGAAAAATTCAATCAGTTTGCATATTAAACGAGTGTCGCGCAATGAAAAGAGGCGAATAACATTGGTTTGGTCTTTTTCATAGCTGCTGCTCCTGTTGTGTACGTATGCACGGGGAATTGGACTATATCCATAAACAGCTAGAAGCTGTGTTGTTTGCAGCCGGCAGGCTTCAGGCTGCTGTCGTGGGCTGCGGTGGCCTTGAGGTACCTGAGACTAACGCTTTGGCACTTCTAGAACCTATAGTTACCCTTGGTATACCTGATACTATGCCTAAATATTTCCCTCCCCCTGCCGCTCGAGACTTGCTCGACTGTGAATGACGAACGGTAGTGGGGTCGCGAATCTGTTTGTGGAAAACGAAAGTGGATATTGGCCCCACTGCTGTCCATTTAGGTCTCAGGGCTGAGGTATTGCTCACTGTTGGAAGAGCATGTGAGCCAGCGTGGGATGCCTCACGTTATGGAAACAGAGAGATCCGCACAAGCACGCTGGGGTGGGATTACTTGTCGCCGGCCGAAGTGGCCGTGTGGTTAAAGGCGCTGCAGTCTGGAACCGCAAGACCGCTACGGTCGCAGGTTCGAATCCTGCTTCGGGCATGGATGTTTGTGATGTCCTTAGGTTAGTTAGGTTTAACTAGTTCTAAGTTCTAGGGGACTAATGACCTCAGCAGTTGAGTCCCATAGTGCTCAGAGCCATTTGAACCATTTGATAACTTGTCATTGGGAGCTCCAACGTTAGGCGACTGATGCAGTCTCTCGGGAAATTAGTGGGATGGTAGAAAAAGGAGGCCAATGTCTACTCACTTTGCTTGCTATAGGGTCTCGTCCGAGATGTGGACGAGGTTCTTTCAGTAGCGATTCATTGTACTGCGTGTGCAAATCATGGCACTTACAAATGTTCCAAAATACACAACATATCACAACTCTACCATCTGGGTACATCGTAGCACGATTCAGTATCGGTAGATCCCTCTGGTTGGCAGCACCACTGGCGGTGGAAGTCGGAGCGACTTTCAGCCGCCAGAGGGAAGCGCAGTGACGATTAGGTCGATAAATAAGAGCGACCACGGAGACGGTTGCTTTCTCTCAGTGATCGGGTGTCAAGCAGTTTGTGTGGCGACGGCGGGTAGCAAGTGCCGTGACGTCGTGGCTGATAAGATTCTTGGCTCGGTGTTGCATTTGGAATGTGAGAGAGGGTTATGGGATGTTCTGTGTCGGCCGGATCAGTGGAGATTACCGAAGGTGCAAGTTATTTGGGTGTGTGGCCTCGGCACCTTCTAGTACTTGGATTTGGGTCATTCGGAAGAAGCTTGTGTCCACAGTGGTGCCAGGCTGGTTTCCTGTCAGCCAGTTCCAGAGGACTGAACACGAGGGTGCCTGATGGATATAAAAAAAAAAAAAAAAGTTAAACTCAGCCCGAACAGGCCATGAAGGGCCAACGGTACCGACGATCGTCGTGTCATCCTCAGCCCATAGGCGTCACTGGATGCGGATATGGAGGTGCATGTGGTCAGCACACTGCTCTTCCAGCCGTATATCAGTTTACGACACCGTAGCTGCTATTTATCGATAAAGTAGCTTCTCGTTTCCTTCACAAGGCATGAGTGCACCCCGCTTGCCAATAGCGCTCGGCGGACCGGATGGTCACCGAGAGCCCTTAACTTCGTTGATCTGACGGAACCGCAAGGTCGCTGAGCCGACTGATGGATATACTCAGCCGATATTAACCATTGATCGGGCGGCTGTTGACTTACGTTCCTGCTCCTTGGGAACTATGATGTGCATTCAATTACAGTCCCAACCGTTTGAGCTGATGCCTGAAAAGACTACTCTCTTAACTTGGTTATCCGTCGCTTTCTGTGAAGCCGCCTTCTGAAGCTTCAGTTTGGAATGTTTTGTTACACACCACATATTTTAAACATCAGTATTAAGGCTTGAATTTAATGTGAAGATTCCAGAAAATTTTTTCTTACTGATATTCTCTCAAATTTTTTCCTAAAAAGTAATTTTAGAGTTTTTGTAAATTCTACTAACAGTTGCCCTGCTTCAAAGAGAAAAAAGCAGTAGTAAAATAAATTGTGGTGATGGTTTGTGAGATTTGTTTGGATCTTTTTGATGTGGCAATAAAGTGGTTTATTTTTTATTTTATTTGTTACTACAATTGTGGCCCACTATCCTACAGTTCAACAGCAGCACCTCCCTATTGCATTTCAACTATAAACAGGAGTTTTTATACGATCAATAAAAGGTAATGCGAAACAGTAAAATATTAGAATCGAAATTTCGAATCGGGGATATTTGGAATACATGGTCTTACGCAAAGGAAAATTCGGAAGTTCGGTTATATACGTCAGTAAATATTCGAATTGCACGCAGCTTTCACTTAGCTGAATTTGTGACGCCCTCTACACTGCCGTTCCACTGATGACCAGTGTACCTCCAGATTATCACAGCTGAAAATGTTTCTAGAGGTGAGGCTTCTCGCAATTTTTGACTTAGTACGCTAGAGGTCTAAATTTTATGTTTAGTTAATTAAAAACCAAAGTATCCTTATTATTCGTGTGTTCAGTAGGCGACATTATGTTTTAAAGATAATTGGAGGGATCGCCATATTAGTTACATGTTTTGTTTTCGACGCACCACATCCTGGTAAGAAATAATTCTGTCTCATTGTGGTTATGTTCATATCTATGAATTTAGCTAAATATATAACACACAGTAACGCAAAATATGCTCACAAGCAGCGACATGGTCGCGAATAAAACAGTGATCGGAATATAGGATGACTTTCTTTTACTTCAAGTCTATGGTTACAAATAATTGTCATCAGACTAACGGTTTCGATCTACAACGATCATGTTCAGATCTGTTTTATGAAAACGTGTCCTAATATACTGCAGCCATAGTGGCGTCGTCAAATGTTAAACACAAAACCATCACCAGCATCGTCAAATGTATATAAATAACGGCATATGCAAGACTCACCTTGTCAGCAGCACTAGTGTTCAAACAACTATTTGGAACAGTTCAAACTACTGTTCCGAACAGTAGTGCCTCTGACAGGGTGACTCATTTATATTTATATTTGATGATGCTGGTGCTGATTTTGTGTTTAACAATTGACGATGCTAGTATGGCTCCAGTATATTAGGACATGTTTTTATAAAACAGATCTCAACATGGTCGTCATAGATCGAAACCGGTAGTCTGATGACAAAAATTTGTGACCATATAGGTGAAGTAAAGGATATTTACAAAACATATTTTTGTGTGAAAACGTTTTCGTCCGCTCACCCGTTCAATTGATATTACGATGTGATGTGTCTCGTGTCCAATGCGACTGTCGTTAGCAGTAGATATATTTAAAATAAAAAAGATAACATCCTTTGTAATAACTGACGGAAAATCCTTGAATTCCCTTTAATTCGTTGTTAATAAGATCTGTTTGGTATTTAACACTCCAGTTTTCTGAGATTATCAATGTACGTAATTTGTAAACTTTTTACCAGCAGTCAGCTGTGACTACAAGCATTACATTGTCCTGTAGCAGTCACACGTTCTGATCCGCCGAATTTTAAGCACATACTTCTCGCTTCTGATATAGAACAATAACACTGTTGCGCATTTTTTTCTTTTCTGTTTCCTGGTCTCGGTGTGTAGCACGCGTACAGACCGAAATCAAAGAAAAAGACCCGACCACGCCACTTGTATTAGGTCGCGGAATTCTGTGCGCTCTGAAAGCAAATAAAACCTGAAATAATTCCACGGCTACTGGTATTCTGTTCACGTTCAACAACATAACAAAAAGCAATGTTACACAGAAAATAAAACGACACTCATGTACACGAGTGGGCACTCTGAATGTGTGCTACTCATCGTCCATATGATGCGAACAAATAAACTGTTGTGCCGTCTCTCGGCTACTCACTGGTCGACAAGAATTGGCTCTGACAGACGGACTATCCGCATCACCTTTCTGGGGTTTGATGAAATGGAATTCCATTCACATTGTTCTTACTTTTACTTCCATTTTCACTCTTTAGTCATATTACGGATAGTTCCAAACATTTTACCTGAATTTCGCTCAATTGTGTAATTTTTACCACACATACAATTTCTTAATTACGATTTTTCGTCCCTCCTTTTTGGCAGGAATCAGCAAGAATTTGTTATCATTTGAAACTAGAGCTAGCCCTCGAGACTACGGCAATGGAATGGTAAGTCTTTCCAAACGTTTGTAGCTGCAGCCGAAGTGTCATTATATCAGGGTTAACATAAAGTCTCTAGAATATCTGTGGAAACGAGAACTAAGTAAACATCGTCCATGTATAATGCAACATTTATCACAACAGCATCTTGGTTCAGTACTTGTCACTGTTATGGCCCTCCAAGGCTATGTATGTATTTATGTATTAAACCGTGGACCTAGAAACGATGCAGAGGCTTCGTCCCGCCGTAGCCCTCAGTGGTTCACAACCCCACAACAGGCCACAGCATTACACCCACTCCACCGCTGCCCCACACTGAAGCCAGGGTTATTGTGCGGTTCGGCCCCCAGTGTGGACCCGTGGACACCCCCCCCCCCCACCTTCCCCCCCCCCTCCCCCCTCCCCCCGCAACGTCTCACGCCAGACGAATGTAACAGCAATGTTTGCGCGGTAGAGTAATCATGGTGTACGCTTGCGTGGAAACACTGTTTGCGCAGCAATCGACGACACAGTGTAACTGAGGAGGAATGAGGGGAACCAGCCCACATTCGCCGAGGTAGATGGAAAACCGCCTTAAAAACCGTCCACGGGCTAGCCGGCACACCGGACCTCGACATTATCCCGCTGGGGGCGGATTCGTGCCGGGGACCGTCACGTCTTCCCGCTCGAGAAGCAGTGCACTAGATGGCGCGGCTAGCCGGGCGGGCTCTCCAAGCCTAGGTATAGCTGCAAGAGCTCTTGCCGAGACCGAATCAATCTGTTCAACGTAGTAGGAGAGATTCCAACAAGTCTAATTCCTTGTCTCAATTGTGCTATGCTGTTAATCTTCACATCGTAGTTGTAGCCTTGATAAACCCACATGTAAACTAATGTAAGAGGTGAGATCTGGATAACGATTGATAAGGGTTACCATTTACCAGGAAAACCTGCATCCAGATATAACTGACTCTTGAGGCAAAACAGCCGAGTACTTCGTCCCAAATACGGCACCAGAGAGTTTGCCAACGTACTGAAGTATGATCTACGTTAACCGTTTTCTCAGCGAAAATAAAGGATAGATAGAAGGTAGTATGGAAGGTACTCCTTATCATTCGCAACTACAAATTCACCTTGGGGCAGTCTCGCTGTCATGTGGATGTTAGTTTCTCCAGACTTTGCAACTGTGTCTATTCACATGTATGTATGTTACTTCATCATTGAACTACACAAAGGCCGCCAGATTCTTATTTCTCACAGTTCAACGGATTCTAAAACACAGCCTTTCGTGCTTCATAATCCTCAGCTTCAAATAGCAGCTTGACTTGTTGCGCATATTTCCTCAACTTGTATCACAGAGTTTTCTAGACTGCCGATCGTGGATTGTCTAGCTCCCTATTCAGTCTCCTGTTAGACAAAGAAGTGGTTCAAGCGACCGCTTGCCACCCACCATTTCTTGAGTCCTGACCGGCTTCCCATAAGTTCATCACCAATGTTAGCCGTTGCTTCGAATTTTTAGTAAAATTTTTGGATGCCCAGTTCGTTGTATCTGACTCTCTAAACTTACCTGTTAGGATGTAATTACACATTGATGGACACCTAAAACAACTGGTCGTTCTCGTGTTTGGAGAATTCTATCACATCACCTGTGACAAAATGTATTAAGCTATGCAAGTGATGTGCTGTGTGATAAAACATGAAATACGAGGGGTGTTCAATAAGTAAAGCAACATATTTATTCCTCGGCCAATTTCGATCGAAAACATGTGAAACTGGTTGTGGAACATCGTGTAATATTCCCGCTTTAGCCCCTATAGTTTCATGAAGTTTCAATACATGACGACGCTATACGCAGCCTATAAAACGGCGTCTATAACGGAGATGCGTTCCATGCAGAACTGTTATTAAGTGCCTTTTGTCTGAAAAACAGAGCATCACAGAAATTCATAGGCGCTTGCAGAATGTCTACGAAGACCTGGCAGTGAAGAAAAGCACGGTGAGTTGTTGGGAGAGGAGTCTTTCACCATGGTAACAAGGCTGCACGAACCCGTCCGATTCTCCAGGTGCTGGCCAACCACACGCATCTGTTCAAAAACGTTCAAATGTGTGTGAAATCTTATGGGACTTAATGGCTAACGTCATCAGTCCCTAAGCTTACACACTACTTAACCTAAATTATCCTAAGGATAAAACTCACACACACACCCATGCCCGATGGAGAACTCGAACCTCCGTCGGGACTAGCCGCACACACATCTGTCTCCTGCAGTCTTTGAGTGTGTGGGCACTCTCATTGGGGTGATCGACAGATCACAATCAAACACCTCACTACTCAACAGGATGTCTAGATTGGTAGAGCTGGCTCTCTTGTCCACCACATAGGGCACTCAGAGGTGTGTACTTCCTGGAAAGGTGGGGGCTTGTTGAGCTCCTCGCCTAAGAGAAGATGATAAGCATCAACGAAGGACTGTCTGTGCGGAATTTCTAGTGCGTTACGAGCCTGATAGTATCAATTCTTTTGTCGAGTATCAAAAATGGTTCAAATGGCTCTGAGCACTATGGGACTTAACATTTATGGTCATCAGTCCCCTAGAACTTAGAACTACTTAAACCTAACTAACCTAAGGACATCACACAACACCCAGTCATCACGAGGCAGAGAAAGTTCCTGACCCCGCCGGGAATCGAACCCGGGAACCCGGGCGTGGGAAGCGAGAACGCTACCGCACGACCACGAGCTGCGGACTGTCGAGTATCGTCACATGCTATGAACATGGGTTCATGATTTCGAACCAAAAACAAAACGGCAGCAGCAACCCAAGGAGGGCCACCCCACCACCTATCCTCCGTAGAAAAAGTTCAAAGCTACACCCTGAGCTGATACAGTCATGACGACAGTCTGTTGATATTCTTAAAGGGTTATTCTGTTTGATATTCTCCCTCATGGTGCAACGATCATCTCTGAAGTGTATTGAGCTACCCTGATGAAAATGAAGAAGAGACTTCAGCGCGTTCATCGCCACAAAAATGAAACTTTCCTTCTCCATGACAGCGCAAGACCTCACATGAGTCTGTGCAATCTAGAGGTAGTCACAAAGCTTCGTTGGGCTGGTCTTCCTAAACCACCCCACAGCCCAGATGTCACCCCTTCCCGCTTCCATCTGTTTGGCCCAATGAAGGATGCACTCTGCGGAAAGCAGTACGTGGATGATGGGGAGGCCATTGATGCAGCAAGACGTCGACCAGCAAAGCTGTAGCATGCTTGCATACGCACCCTCCTACTACGGTGGCGTATGACTGTCGCATTGTCGATCATGCAGGCGTAGAGGCCCTCCTATTAGGGTGGCGCAACGCCGCCGCGTTGAACGAAGATTATGTTGAAAAATAGGGAGCTGTAGCCACAAAATTGGGGAATAATATGGTGTACTGGAATCCTGAATAAAACCAACCTGCTTTCAGAAAAAACAAAATGTGTTGCACTGCTTATTGAACACCCCTCGTACTATCGTGAGCATCTGCGTAAATATCTGTACCATTAAGCTATCGCCGGCCATTGTGACCTAGCGGTTCTAGGCACTTCAGTCTGTAACCGCGCAACAGCTACGGTCGCAGGTTCAAATCCTGCCTCGGGCATGGATGTGTGAGATGTCCGTAGGTTAGTTAGGTTTACGTACTTCTAGGTTCGACGGGACTGATGACCTCAGATTTTAAGTCTCATAGTGCTCGGAGCCTTTTGAACCATTAAGCTATACTACAAGATAAGAATATGTATGCCCCAGAAAACAAGCTCTAAACGCAATCTGATCACGAATGTAAACGAAACAACCACAGACACGCTCTCACTTACTAGAGATGCGACGTAAAATCAATTTTGCGTAGCTCACTATTCAAACAGCAACCAGCAAGTAATTATTCCTCAAGAACTGGTCCAAAAATTATGTAGTGTGTTTGCTTGTAGCGTTATACTCCAAATAAGTGGACATGAGGATGTTCCTCTTGAATTAAATTTTCACTCTGCAGCGGAGTGTGCTCTGATATGGAACTTCCTGGCAGGAGACGAGGTACGGACGGAATTAAAGCTGTGAGGACGGATCGTGAATAGTGCTTGGGTAGCTCATATGGTACAGCATTTTCCCGCGAAGGTCAAGGGTCTCGGTCCGGTACAGAGTTTTAATCTGTCAAGTAGTTTCATGTACCCTCTTATTTGTAATTAATGAGGTTAGATTTGAAGCAACAATTTTACAAATATTTGCTTGAACCACTAAGCTCATAATGCAGCTTCAGAATAAAACCTCTTGCTACTGTTACAGTTGGACAACCAATCATTATCACGTATTTCAAAAAATATGTTACTAATGTACTGGCATTTAGTCTGCCAGGATAGGTTCAAATGACATATCTTTCTCCATATGAAACCAAATTCATGTAAGAAAAGAGGTATTCAATGCCAATGGTTTGCAGCAGTAGATTGCAGTTAATTCAATAAACTCTTCGTGCAATGTCTGAGCAACTGCGTTGCGAGGTCGGCAGCAATAAGTGTGCTCAATATCATGGCACGGCAGCGCGTAGCTAAGTTACATAGAATCATAAATGAAATGACTTGGTTAGAACAAAATAATTTACGGAAAATATTATGAACATACGTTTATATTTATCTCAACATAATGCCCACACGAGATCTCAGAACAGTAAATACAAAGTAGGTTGTCACAGTCAGTAACGAATTTATGTGCTCTCAACACGCAACTTTCAGCAATAAAATAACTCATTTATAATGCAGAAGAAGATGAAAAGGTTGGATACACAAGTCGTCGGATTGAAAAGATAATACTCGGTCCTATAGCCAGTTTCCTTTTAACGAAAAGTGAACGTTATAAACAGTATACGAACTTTAGTTTCAGCGCAATCAAAGATTCCATCACAAGTCTATACACGAAGTGATCGCACGATACCTGGCTAATACTTAGAACGCACTTAGATAATCTAAACACTCGCATAATAGTTACTACCGCGAGAACTGAAAACATCGCACTCATATTTTTCATCACTGCAGAAACTCGAAAACAGCCCTCATCGACGTCATATATGAAGCAGAACAGACCACTTTTCAAACGGAAAATCTGGAAAAGAATACAGAAACAGAATTGGGAAACTAATTGAAAACTATATCACATCATTACAGACAGTATCATAGTTGTCAATGGGTCCATGAGAATACCCGAGTTGCAGCTGAGAAGACACAAATTTTCAGTGAACATGTGGTCGGGTAGAGAAACGGGTTAGTAGGCCTCTGTCTTCTTCCTCCCACTTTCCTGCACCAATGTGCGATTCCGAGAGATATACTCCACACACTGAGGTTAGATATTTGTGCGGTTACAACATTATTGAACTCCTCCTCACTTTGCAAGTATTGCTTGCAGCGTCAGGTGTTACCTGAAACGTTTATAGGTAGAAGAACGATGGAAAACCCTGTTTTCTTAGTACATGATTTCCCCTTAGAGAGGCATGTGAAAAGTCTTACTTTCGTGACACTCGTCAAGTACGAACATGGTCTGCTGCCAACATTCTTACTTCAACCAACACCAAAGTTATTGAGTTTTCGAATGTTGACAAAAAAGAAAGAGCGATTTGTTTTACTTGGTAAAATACTTGTAAAGTCAAGATAACGTAAGTTTTTCGTTACTTAAAACAACCGATTTCGACAAACATTCTGTCATCTTCAGCTCCAACTTAAAATAAACACAGTTTACAACAAAAATATTTGGAGACTTGAAATTTATAGAAGAGTCTGTCCAAATAGGTTGTTGGAAATAAATAAATGTTTATGCGAGTTTTTACCAGCATCCAACTTTCTCGAAGTATTCCGACAGAACACTGGAAGTCAGTCAGAGCTGAATACAAACAGGACGACGCCGCGTTGATTAATTGTGGTGCCGTAACATATCGTGCAAGCTGTGCAGATAGAAAATGAGACTCCATGATCAAGCACTGAGGGCCATTCAATGCTGACTTGCCTTCGTGTCATGCTATGCCTTACGGTGACGTTTTGGCATGATATGGAGAAGCAGGAGGGATTACACGATCTCCCAGCTGTTGTCGGCTTTCCATGTCTTACAGCCACTACTTGATAGCTGTGTACAGATGCGAGCTGAGTTGGTGACCTTTCGCTCACAGCTCCAGGATGTGTTGACTTCCGTCACACAGCTTGAGGCTGCTGCCAAAGGGCATCACAGTGGGGGATCGGACGCGAGGATACGAGAGACGTCGAGCACGTCCCACGTGTCCCCCGATCGGTCCACTGCTGTGGCCGCCCCGGGTACTGCCTGCACTGAGGCTGATCCTTCACTTGTGGTCGAGTGGGAGATCATACCAAAGTCTGGCTGGTAGTGAAAGACTTTCCGAGGGGCCGATCGTAAGGCCTCCACGGTTCTTTTGACGAACAAGTTTCGGGCGTTATCTGTGGCTGACGAAGTCACTAACCCGGATACAGTAGTCCACCCAGTTAAAGAGGAAGCTTCTCGGCCGGCAAGATCTGGGCATACACAGAGTTGGGAGCTCCAACGTTGCTAGTAGTTGGGAGCTCCAACGTTAGGCGCATAATGGAGCTCCTTAGGAATATTGGTGCCAAGGAGGGGAAGGAAGTCAGTGTGCTGTTCGTGGGCATACCGGGGGGAAACATTCAGGATGTGGAAAGGTTGCTTCAAGATACCATGAAGAGTACAAGGTACAAACAACTACAGGTGGTGACTCATGTCGGTACCAATAACGTGTGTCGCTTTGGATCGGAGGAGATTATCTCTGGTTTCGGGCGGCTAACGGAAATGGTAAGGACTGCCAGTCTTGCCGGCCGTTGTGGCCGTGCGGTTCTAGGCGCTTCAGTCTGGAACCGTGTGACCGCTACGGTCGCAGTTTCGAATCCTGCCTCGTGCATGGATGTGTGTGATGCCCTTAGGTTAGTTAGGTTTAGTTAGTTCTAAGTTCTAGGCGACTGATGACCTCAGAAGTTAAGTCGCATAGTGCTCAGAGCCATTTGAACTATTTTGAACTGCCAGTCTTACTTGCGAGATTAAGGTGGAGCACCATCTCAGCGTCGTCGATAGAACCGACTGGGGCCCGTTGGTTGAGTAAAGGCGAAAAACTTTTCGAAAAGCACTGTTGAGAAAATTTAGAGAACCAGAATTTGGGGCTGACTGCAGAACGATTCTGCTGCCTCTAATGTACATTTCGCGTAAGGACCATGAAGACACGACAGAGAGATTAGGGCTCGTACGGATGCGTACAGACAGCCGCTTTTCTCTCGCTCTGTTTGCGAGTGGAACAGGAATGGAAAAGTCTAGTAGTGTGGTACAGGGTACCTGCGCCTCGTGCCATACGGTGAATTGCGGAGCATGTACATAGATGTAGATACGTTTCATTTTTCTGTACTTCTTGTAGTTTCCGCACAGTCATCTTCTGAAGCCCCAGAGACACATTCGAATATGTATAAAACGATGCCTTCAAATGTCATAAAGCAAACTGAAGGGGCCCTACGAGGATCTGTCACCGTGTGGCAATTACGTAGCGCAGCGTAATCGTCAGGGTTAAATGAAGGCCGCACCACACGAGGTAAACGATGGATTTAAGGTGTTGGGGAGTGCTGTACCGGTATGCAGCACACAGGTACCGGCCATGCCCAGGTCAGACCCAGCCACCAGCGCCAGCAGGGTTGGGCCAGGGCCGCCGCCTAATCCCGCGCAGATTGTGTGCTGGCTAATTCCCGGTAATCGCTGATGCAGTCGATAGCCGCCTGATGGCGGCGCCTGACAGCTGCGCGCAATTACATCGCGAGGCGGCTAATTGAAATGTGGCTTCATCAAGGCGCCCACCCAATAACGCTGCCCACGTCTGTACGCAGTCGGCCGTCGTAAATTCGCTCATAAATGTTTCTCAGGCATCCGTACTAAGGCCAGGATCGGTGTCAAGCAGCAGTGATGAAGTGAAGTGCCAGGTTACCCATTCAGGAATACGAGCACACTGAAACGGTTCAGGTGATCAGGGTCCTCTCTGGTTTTGACTAAACACTTGAGGTGACTTATACGTTCCACTACAGTAATTAGTCGTTATGGGCTTTGAAACGTCCGGTATCCGCCCAGTGTTACCATCTCGAAACATGGAAGAAAGTGCTGCAGACCAAAAGCTGCTATGTCTTGAGGTGACATAAGCAACGGAAATGCGAAATGTACATATACAGATGGCAGTAGTAACGCTTAGACGAGGTATAAAAGGGCAGTGCATTGGCGGAACTGTCATTTGTACTCAAGTGGTTCACGTGAAAAGTTTTCCAACTTCATTATGGCTGCACGACAGAATTAACAAATTTTGAACGCGGAATGATACACTACTGGCCATTAAAATAGCTACACCAAGAAGAAATGCAGATGACAAACGGCTATTCATTGGACAAATGTATTGTACTGAAACTCACACGTGATTACATTTTACGCAATTTGGGTGCATAGATCCTGAGAAACCAGTACCCCGAACAACCACCTCTGGCCGTAATAATAGCCTTGATACGCCTGGGCATTGAGTCAAACAGAGCTTAGATGGCGTGTACAGGTACAGTTGCCCATGCAGCTTCAACATGATACCACAGTTCATCAGGAGTAGTGACTGGCGTACTGTGACGAGCCAGTTGCTCGGCCACCATTGACCAGACGTTTTCAATTGGTGAGAGATCTGGAGAATGTGCTGGCCAGGGCAGCAGTTGAACATTTTCTGTGTCCATAAAGGCCCGTACAGGACCTGCAACATGCGGTCGTGCATTATCCTGCTAAAATGTAGGGTTTCGCAGGGATCGAATGAAGGCTAGAACCACGGGTCGTAACACATCTGAAATGTAACGTCCACTGCTCAAAGTGCCGTCAATGCGAACAAGAGGTGACCGAGACGTGTAACCAATGGCACCCCATACCATCACGCCAAGTGATACGCGAGTATGGCGATGACGAATACACGCTTCCAATGTGCGTTCACCGCGATGTCGCGAAACACTGACGTGACCTTCATGATGCTATAAACAGAACCTGGATTCATCCGAAAAAATGACGTTTTCCCATTCGTGCATCCAGGTTCGTCGTTGAGTACACCATCGCAGGCGCTCCTGTCTGTGATGCAGCGTCAAGGGTAACCGCAGCCATCGTCTCCGAGCTGATACTCCATGCTGCTGGAAACGTCGTCGAACTGTTCGTGCAGATGGTTGTTGTCTTGCAAACGTCCCCACCTGTTGACTCAGGGATCGAGACGTGGCTGCACGATCCGTTACAGCCATGCGGATAAAATGCCTGTCATCTCAACTGCTAGTGATACGAGGCCGTTGGGATCCAGCACGGCGTTCCGTATTACCCTCCTGAACACACCGATTCCATATTCTGCTAACAGTCATTGGATCTCGACCAACGCGAGCAGCAATGTCGCGATACGGTAAACCGAAATCGCGACAGGCTACAATCCGATCTTTATCTAAGTCGGAAACGTGATGGTACGCATTGCTCCTCATTACCCGAGGCATCACAACAACGTTTCACCAGGCAACGCTGGTCAACTGCTGTTTGTGTATGAGAAATCGGTTGGAAACGTTCCTCATGTCAGCACGTAGTAGGTGTCGCCACCGGCGCCAAGCTTGCGTGAATGCTCTGAAAAGCTCATCATTGCATATCACAGCATCTTCTTACTGTCGGTTAAATTTCGCGTCTGTAGCACGTCATCTTCTTGGTGTAGCAATTTTAATGGCCAGTAGTGTAGTTGGAGCTTAACAGATCGGCCATTGCATTGCGGACAGTGTCAGGAGTACGCCGAGTTAGATTACCAAATTTCAGGATTCCCTCTCACCACGCACATTGCAGCGGTCGATGGCCTTCACTTAGCGACCGGGAACACCGGCGTTTGTATAGAGTTATCAAACCTAACAAGGCAAGGCGTGAAATAAGCGCAGTTATCAAGTGCGGGACGTAGACGAACGTGCGGCGAAATTTGGCGTGAATGGGCTATGGTAGCAGATGACTGGCGTTAATGGACTACGGCAGCAGAATACCGACTCCAGTGCATTTGCCAGCAGCACGAAATCGACACCAGCGCCACTCCTCCATTCGTGGCCATATCGGCTAAACCGTAGACGAGTAGAAAACTGTGGCCTGATCAGATGAGTCCCCGATTTTAGCTGGAAAGAGCAAGTGTCACCCTGAAGAGGTTGGCGCGGGAGAGAAATTAATGGCGGCCGCATCAAATCAGTGAGAAGACTGAGGACCAAAAAAAAAATACACAAGCTTACACGGAATGGACTGGGTCCCCTGGTCGAAATGAACCAATCTGGACTGCATATGGTGATGGTCGGCTACTTGCATTTGCAGCCATTCACGAACTACTTCTTTCCAAATAACGGTGCTATTCTTAAGCATAAAATGCACTATGTCACCAGGACCGCAGTTGTTTTCGGTTGGCTTCAAGAATATTCTCAAAAGTTCGAGCAAACGATTTGGTCGCGCTGACTGCCCGTCATGAATCCCATCGAACATTAATGGTTCGTAATCGAGAGCTCAGTTTGTGCGCAAAATGCTGCACCGGCAACTCATTCGCAAGTATGGACGGCTATAGAGGCTGCATGGCTCAGTATTTCTAGGAGACTTCCAAGGACTTGTTGATTCCACACCATATCGAGTTGTTGTACTACGCCTGGCACAAGGCGGTCTGAAAGATTTTAGGAGCTGTTCCATGACCTTTGTAGCTTATTTTATAGAAGAATGAATTAAAAGCTGGCATGTTGCCTTTGTTTGAAGAAAATCGAAATAAATCACCATCTTATCTGGTCCGATACTGTCTCAGACAAGTAACTGTGCTACCTTATAAATTATTAACATTTGTACAGATGGCAGCCAGTCAAGGAATATTATAGGGAATTGGTTTAAGAAATTTATTTCAAAGGCCCAGTGGAATCTTTTCAAGTTTTTTCCCAGAGCAATTCACGCCGTGTCTACGTGACACAAGTCGCTTGCCTTTCAAAACCGAGGCGGTTCTGTCCAGTTAAAGCTGCCGACATGAGACGCCCTGAGCCCTCTGCTGCAACTGCTAGCGAATTCACGCCATTGATTTTAGCCAACAGGGATACCGATCACATGTGTGGACGCCAGAGCGTCCTGCTGGGCAGAACACACTTGCTTCTCCCCCTTGTAATCCAGACTTCGAGCAGAACAGACGTCTTTTTGGAAGGCAGAGCCTCTGGCTCGCGACCGGCCACCAACATAAGTTAACATGAACCGCTTCCCCAACCGTTACCCGTTTTAATTAATTATTTGACCTCCTAGACTAGCCTAAACCTGCTAACTTCCGACCATAGGCGCCCAATTTGTATCCCGTATATTGAAACATATCCTGTTCATTGTACGTAATTTCCTGTTTTGTTATTTAACGACAGCCCTGGATACCCACTATCAAATCCTGACCGCTTGACCTCCTGCAAACTGTCGCACGAGGCATATTTAACAGCCCTCTTCCCCTTTCCCTGCCAATATATTAACATCGGTTGCAGATGTCCCTCGTAAACTTCCCCTAGCTTTACACTTTGTTTTGAAATTCACCCGTGTGCAAAACATTAGGACGTAAGTGACAGTGACATGACGTGCCACTTTGAAGTAAAGTAGCTCGATGGAACCTGGACCATGTACAGAAATAACTGCTACTGTGTAGTACAGAAGGCAACTGAAAGAAATACGCAATGAGACGAACAGAAATGACGCCATTATTCAAAGGTAATGATAACAGTGAAGTTATCGCCATTTATGATGGTTGTGTGAGCATAACAAAAGGCAGGTCATGGTTCTTAATACGGCGTGCGAACATCACGAACGGCAGTGCCTGCTCTGCACTGTGCCCCCTTGCTGACCAGAGAAGTTCTTATGTTCCATTCCAACACGAGCGCGGTTGGCGACTGCTGGTGGTCGTTAGTGCACGTGCACTTTCTGCAGTACGTCTCCCCATTGCAAACCCGCCTGTGCTCGATGGGATTTTCAGTCGTGATGCTCCATAGGACAAAATCATAACTTCGTGACACCCTGGGAAGGGAACCTGATCTTCCTAGTTCTTTGCGTCGAAAGACGGAAGCCGTCTGGAGTGGCCGAGCGGTTATAGGCGCTTCAGTCTGGAACCGCGCGACCGCTACGGTCGCAGGTTCGAATCCTGCCTCGGGAACGGATGTGTGTGATGTCCTTAGGTTAGTTAGGTATAAGTAGTTCTAAGTTCTAGGGGACTGATGGCCTCAGACGTTAAGTCCCATAGTGCTCAGAGCCATTTGAATCATTTTTTTTGAAAGACAGAAGAAGTGTACCTGAAAGGTACTATAACTTTACAGTGCAGAGTCACAACCCATTGAGAAAAGTAATAAATCCCTTAGCAAAATTATCAAGAATAACGGGATTGGGAGATGAGACTAACCGCACACAGCGGAAAACTGCACCACGCCATCGTAACAACCGTCGCAGGCGGGTCGTTGTCACCACACCAAGGCAAGTCTCTTGTTACGAGCGACGTAGTTTTGGAGAAACAGATGCACCTCAGAGCGATATATATGTGAATTTTGAGGCAGAGGCACTTCCTTCCGCAGAGTCCAGCATCACCACCATGACTCCAGGGCTGTGCTGAACAGCTAGACGACTGGAAATAACCACCAGCAGCAATGATTTCGAGGTAAGGCAGCACCTGTCGTCGTCACCAGCACTGCGTTGCTCGTTGGACTTTGTGCCACAGTACCGCCAACCTACCACCCGCGCCTGCTGTTGCCAGCACCGAGTTCCGCACAGGACAGGGTACCTCAGTGTCAGCCGCCATTCGAATCCTGCCAGGGAGCAGAGTGTCGAATGCTGCGCACAGTCTCCATGTGCCGCCACAGAGAACGCATGCTGGTCCAAGGACCGCCGATGACATCACGGCCATAGCTAAAGGGGCCACCGCCGGCCGAAGTGGCCGTGCGGTTCTGGGCGCTGCAGTCCGGAACCGCGAGACCGCTACGGTCGCAGGTTCGAATCCTGCCTCGGGCATGGATGTGTGTGATGTCCTTAGGTTAGTTAGGTTTAACTAGTTCTAAGTTCTAGGGGACTAATGACCTAAGCAGTTGAGTCCCATAGTGCTCAGAGCCATTTGAACCATTTTGCAGAGGCCACCGGCAGTTCAAGGGCCAGCCATCAGCAACGAAAGGCGCCTACGCAGCATTCTCTCACCAGGGTGGAAGCCGCAACCATACAGGGTGGTCGGAAATTCCCGTTACAAACTTCTAAGACATGTAGAGGGCAGTGAGTACATAACATTTGAATAGGAATCAATGTCCGGAAACGTATCGTTTCCGTTCTACGACAGTTTCAATGCAGATGATTATCTCATCCACACCAACGGGAGGAATGTACTTAGGCGTGACCCAGTGAAATTGTTGCAATCCATTTGAAAAGAATACTGACTCTTTCCGTTATTACTTGCGCATTTGCATTACAACTTACACCTTATGGCTTACATTAGTCGACATCAACAAGAACCCAGCATCTACGGCACCAGCCGCAACGTACCGATGCATTACAACAGCGCCTCGATGTGGCGGCCACCAACGTTGTTACATACATTGTACACTCCATCCTACATGGCGTCTCTCCAAGGTCTTGTGCAGCGGCCAGAACTGGTGCCAGCAGATCTTCCTCTGTCTCTACAGGTGTATCATAAACTAGGCTCTTCATACGACCCCACAAGAAATAGTCCAAATCCGGCGATCGTGGCGGCCACGCGATTGGACCACCACGGCCTATCCAGCTTTCACCATATCGTCTGTTGAGATGTCTCCGGACAGCCAGTGAAGAGTGAGGTGGTGTTCCATCATGCTGAAATCACATTTCATTACGGACATTCAACGGCACATCTTCCAAGAATAGGTCCAGTACGTGTTGTAGGAAGAGAAAGTATGCAGGACCCCTGAGCTTGGATGGAAGGACGTATGGTCCAATCACATGACGTCCAGAATACTTCCTTCACGTTAATTCCAAACCTGTCTTGAAATCCCTGAACATGCGTGGCATGAGGGTTTTCGTCCGCCCACATATGGCTACTTCGACCATTCAGAAACCAATCCCTTGTGAACCTACATACATCTGTGAAGAGAACTCGACGTGGAAACAGGTGCGCGTCGATGCAGCGGTACAGTAACCATGTGCAGAAAGCGAGGCATTGTGGAAAGTCTGCTGGACCCATAGCGTGTACCCTTTGTAAGTGGTACGGATGTAATTGTTGCTCATGCAGAACGTTCAAGACGGTACTGTGGGTAACAGCCATTGCTCGCGCAATTGTTCGCGACTCGTTGACTGGCTATCTTCAATGCGACGCAGTATACCTCCTTCAAATTCGGGGGTGCGGCGTCGCCGTGGAGCACCACGGTCCTGCCTCCTCACGGTGAAGGTACCCGTTTCTCGTAGCCGTTGTGTAACTTGGGCAAACAGTGTGACGGTGTGGAAAACGTTCGTGATACAGCCGACTAGCAGCTCTTCCGTTACCTCCAGCTTCACCATACACAAGGAGCATGTCTGTGTATTCCGCAAACGAGTACTGCACCATGTTTCCTCTATCGGTGATGCACAGGTATTGGTCTCACAGCAAAGCGGACAATAAGTGACATTTGGGGACTGTTTGACGTAGTACACGTCATCGTGTCTATCCTGTTGCATATCAGGACAGGAAACTCTCAGACTTTCCTCTTGCCCTAGGCACACGTTGACGAGGTACACATCTGAATCGAAACTGTGGTAGAATGGAAACGACACAATTCCGGACATGGGTTCCTATTCAAAATGTTCTATACTCACTACCCTCTACATGTCCTAGAAGCTTGCAACGGGAATTTCCAACCACCCTGTATGTCAGTGCCGGCCCGTGTCAACAGAGTGAGGGATGATTTACCTCGCTGAGCCATACCAAAGTGTGTAGCGGAGTATAAAGCAGTCTTTACTGTCAGCAGTGTCTCCACGGGATCGTCCGGCATGTCATCACTACCATTCGCTCACTGAGAACAGTTCCACTCAGTTTCTTTTGATATGTCTTGCCAGGCTATTTCGACTTGTTGCATTTTACTTTTAATCCTCATCTTGTGCACATTTTATAAAGATGACTATTTTGTATGCAATTCTGGATAATTCCTTTGGAAAAGCTGATAATTCTTGTAACAGTGGATACACTGTTCTCACTATAACACCTATAGTGCGATTGCAATTCATGGGGATGTCACTAACGCAACTGGCAAATTTCCTTCGTCATTATCGTCATCTTTCAAGATTATGATTTATAACCTGGCTCGTTCGTGATAAAGTTTTTAACTACATACTGTCATCGGCTTGTTGTCCCACAATAGGAATGTGTCTCATTGCATGATTATAGTTAATGCAGATATTCTTCAATGCATGTTAAGCGCTTCTTTTACGATCTGAATGATCTGAATACATCCAAAACTAGTCACCGTCTGTAATTGTACACTGAAAATTGCTGTCTAGTCATAGAAAGTATGATGCAATAAAACATTATTGTTAAATAAACAAACAGGGTTATTCATAAATACTTGCAGAATTTTAGAAGACGGCATTGCGAAAAGTACACAGACACACAGAAAAATTAAAGATGTCGGTGGACATAACATCTCTCCAAGATTTGATTCGTAAATGCGCTGTGGCGTAGTTCCAAAGCGTATTACTAGGCATCGGTATTGTCAGAACATGGTGCGTAACGCAGCGAAGCGAGTGTTTCGTGTCGTTCATTTCGCTAAATGTGTGTAAAGCGTGGCGATTCAGCGACGATTTCGTACCAAATATGTGGCAAAAGCAGCAGCCGAAAAACATCCATGTGTGGTGCAACACACTCTGTGAGACTGGCTGTGTACATGTGCGAAGAAAACATATCACACCGGGACAGTCATTAGAGAAAGTGGAACGTTTGAGGGAATCATTTGTTAGGAGCCCAAAGGAATCGCAGGAACCACAATCAACAGGTGCATTCTATGCGAGCATCTCTGTGTAAGACTTTACCGGCTGCATTTGTTACATACACTGATTAGTCGGGACGATGAGCATCTTTCTGACTTCGGCAACAACCTATGTCTACAATTGCCTGTCCGGCTAGCCGCGCGATCTAACGTGCTGCTTCCCGAGCGGGAAGGCGTGCCGGTCCATGGCACGATTACGACTGGCGGATTAGTGTCGATGTCCGGTGTGCTGGCCAGCCTGTGGATGGTTAACGTGGTTTTCCATCTACCTCGGTGAATGCGGGCTGGTTCCCCTTATTCCGCTTCAGTTACACTGTGTCGGCGATTGCTGCGCAAACACCGTTTCCACATAAGCGTACACCATAATTACTCTATAACGCCAACATTTAGGTTTACACGCGTTTGGTATGAGACGTTCCCGGGGGGCTCCACTGGGGGCCGAACCGCACAATAGTACTGGGTTCGATGTGGGCCGCGGTGAGGTGGTTGGACTGCTGTGGCCTGTTGTGGGGTTGTCAACCACTGACGGCTACGGCGAGACGAAGCATCTCCGTCGTTTCTAGGTAACCCCTTTAATACAATACAGTACAAAGTCTATAAATACATTATACACAGCAAAATCCTAACGGTGACCGTCAGGGGGTACTCCAGGTACCTGTAACCGATACCCTCTTCCCAAGCAAATGTTACATGGGAGGACTTATTGTCGGCAAGTCTCTGTATGAGCTCTAATTTTTCGAATTTCTCTAGTGCTCATTTCGTGAGATGTGTGAGGGAGGAAGCAATATGTTGTCCGACTCTTGCTGGAAAGTGTTACTTCTAAATTTCAATAGTAAACCTCTACACGAATCTCAACGCTACGCTTGTAACGTCTGCCTCTGGAGTTCGTTCAGCATTTCTGTTACACTGTCGCGCTGACTAAACAATCCCGTGACGAAACACGACGCTCTTCGTTGGATCTTCTCTACCTCTTCTACCAGTTCTCCTGGTAAGCTTCCCAGACCGATGAACAATACTCAAGAATCGATCGACCGACCGCCCTGTAAGTAATTTCCTTTGTGGATGGATTATGGTTCTTTAAAGTATTCTCATGAATCTGCCTGGTATCTACTTTTCGTACTATTTGTTTTACCTAGTCATTCCGCTTAAGGTCCTATGGATAGTTGCTCCTAGATATTTTACTGTAAATACTTTTTACAACAACTTGTTATCAAACGTGTAGCTGCAGGAAGTGGATTTCTTTTTCCATGTATGCGAAATTATTTCCATTTATTATGTGGGAATTGAACTGCCAGAACCTCCACCATTCATCAATCGTTTGAGGGTTATTCTGCAAATCTGTACCACCTTCTGGACTTACTACTTTCTTGTAGACAACCAAATCACTTGCAAACTGTCTTAAAGAGCTTCTGATGAATTGTGTGTGTGTATTGTATTGTGTATTAAACCGGGGACCTAGAAACGACGGAGAGGCTTCGTCCCGCTGTAGCCCTCAGCGGTTCACAACAGGCTTCTGATGAATACTATTTTATCATTTACATTCACTGTGAACATGAACAGTACTACCACACTTCCTTAGAATGCTCCTGAAGTACCTTTACATCCTCAGGCTTTGTTTAGTTGAGAGCGATGTATAGAGTTCGACCGACAAAGAAGTCTTGAATCTAGTCGCAAATCTGGTCCGATACTCTGTAATCTTGTGCTTTTTTTTCGCTAAACGGCAGTACGGTAAGGTGTCAAATGACTTCCTGAAGTCAAGAAACACGCCGTCAATCTGGGCGTAGCTATTATAAGAAGGAGACTTTTTCAGAGGAGTTGGATTTCATATGAATCAACATAGCGTTTTTTTGTCCACGGAACATCCACATGAGTCTGTGGAAACCTATGTAAATCACTGAAGTTAACGTCTTTTGTGCCATTTCTTCTTCAGTAGTTAGTTGACCAATTTTATTTCAGGAGAAAAGTGTGGTTTCATGTACCTGGACTTGCTGCAGGAATAACTTGTACCACAATTACAGGAAGACTTCATTTTGAACAAGACTGTGGTCTACCACACTTCCTTCCCGATTCATAACTACCACACTGTCAAACTCCTGCAGTGTTGTATTGTACAAGCTTCCTGTCACGACTCTGATCATCTTCATTGTCCTCCACAGTCACCTGTTCTCAGTGACGCATCCCTCCCGACTGTGTGCATATTCAAATCTCCTACTGGAGTCGCTCTTTCTTTAGACAATTAATTCCCATGATAGCCTAAGTTACGTACCACACCAGCGTACACTTAAAAGATACACAACAAACAAATAGATTCTGCCTACGAATACAAATGTTTTTTAAACTGTCACATATGGTTCTTAATTGAAATAATTAATTCAGGCGCTCCCAGAGAACGATGCTTTATTACCATAGAAATGGCCAAACAGAACAATAAGCGGAAGTTTTATTTAAATGCTCTAGCACTAGGTAGAAAAATAAACTACAAACCAATTAAATGCCAAGAAAACACACAACAAAACAGTTTTTACACTGATTCAAATGTGGGCAGGAATAGCTCTGAACATTCAGCTTCCTAATCCATCTGAGAATGTCCACCACTGTTCCCTTATACCCACTGGACACGTACCCAACTACAACCGAGAAAACTTTGCACTATTGTCCTTCCTATACTGTCGTTTAAGCCCCTAACTCAGTTAATCAAAAGTTTCTGCATTAAGAAACGCTTTGTAAACGTGTGAAAATGCGGGAGAAATCGTACCTCGGCAAATGACGGGATTGGCAGTCGAAGTACACTCCAAGACAAAAACAAACTACACACCACGAATGTATTGTCCGAACTGGACGAAAATCGATGTATGTGAAGTACATCTATAGACAACAAATGATTACAGTTTCATAAGAATTGGATTATTTATTCAACAGAAAGTGCTTTACAGATGGACCAAGTCGATAACACGTTCGTCAACTTCCGGTCCTTTTTCAAGCAGTTATTCGGCTAGGCATTGATTGACAGAGTTGTTGAAAGCCTTCCTAAGGGACATCGTGACTAATTCTGTCCAACTGGGACATCGTAGAGGGCCGTCCCCGTAATGCTCCAAACGTTCTCAAGTGGGCAGAGATCCGATGTCTTTGCTGGCCAAGGCGGGATTTGGCAAGCACGAAGGGAAGCAGTAGAAACTCTCGCCGTCTGCGGGCGGGCATTATCTTGCTGAAATGTTACCCCAGATGGCTTACCATGAAGTGCGTCCGCCCCCCGGTAGCTGCGTGGTCAGGGCGACAGAATGTAAATTATAAGGGCCCGGGTTCGATTCCTAGCTGGGTCGGAGATTTTCTCCGCTGAGGGACTGGGTGTTATTTGTCCTAATCATCATCGTTTCATCCCCATCCAAGCGCAAGTCGCCAAAGTGGTGTCAAATCGAAAGACTTGCACCAGGCGTACGGTCTACCCGACGGGAGGCCGTAGTCACACGATCATGAAGGGCAACATAACGATGGTTAGAATATCGTCGACGCATCGTTGTGCTGTAAGTGTGCCTCTGCGCATGAAAAGCAGAGGGGTCCTCCTGTAAAACAAATGACACCTCAGACCATCAGTCCTCGTTTCCGGGCAGTATAACAGGAGGCGGTCAACTTGATATGCCACCGCTGTCTGGGGCGACTCCAGACAAGTCTTCACTGGGCAGAGGGCCTCATTTCGAAGCGGGACTCATCACATAACACAATTCTACTCCTGCTGATGGTATTTGAGGACAAAGACGTGCCTCGAGACACCGCGGACACCTTTGGCATACCAACCTGACTGTCGCCTCCCATTGGTCAGCGCAGTGGCACACCTCGTTTCGCTGTCCTCCTGTCCATCCCAGGCCTACATTTCATCAACATAATGCCCTCCCACATATGACGAGAGTTTCTACAGTTTATCTTCGTGCTTGCAAAACCCTGCCGTGGCGAGCCAGGTCGCAGGATCTCCCCCCATTTCATAAGGTTTTGGAACATTACGGGCAGGGCCTTACAACCAGCTAGGGGTTTTTAACGATCTAATGCGCCTGGTGGACAGAATTTGGCACGATATGCCTCAGTACTACGTCCAGTTTTTTCCGAAACTGTAATGATCCATTTGACTGTAGATGTATATGACATCTATCAATTTCCGCCCCGTTCCATTGTGATGTCTTTTTTTTTCTTTATTTCTTTTCGTGTTAGAGTCTATAAAGCACCCTATTTATTCATTTTAGGCTACAAAAAACTTCCCCACCACTGAGAGTGTAAAACTTCAGGAAGCCACAGTAACGTACTGTGGTCTAACTCACATATGACTCCTGGATCCGCACCGGACGATAGAGCGATGGTGTGACGAACACGCCGTGCGACGGTGCGTCAGAGTCCGAGAGAAGAAGGCCGTGCGGCGGCAGCGCGGCCCCGGCGCTCCTTAAGAGGATTTCCGCCGCCGTGCGGCCGCGAGGCAGGGCTTCCCACGCCTTGTAGCAGTCGGTGGCCGGCGCCCGCGAGCTTCGCCTCCCACAGCGACCGCCTGCCTGTCTCCAGAACGCGCGCCGCCCACCTCCCACGCCGCCCACGCCATGAACACTGGCGGAGCCCCGGTGTCCGGCGGATATGACCCGCCACCGGCCGCCTCCAGCTTCGTCATCGACGACGGGGTAGGCGAAGTCACTCTAACCTCAAGTACTGTATAAATCTGTTGCCGCAGCAGTCCCAAAACTCTCTGACAAGGGAAGGGCGTGATCCCGAACGCTCAGTACCGCACAAATATCTGCTCACTCCAATAACTGTGGTATGAGCCATTTGCATGCGAAACTGCGCGTCTTACAACGACAGAATTTTGATTGACCTCTTCTAGATCTAACGAGGGGAGGCAACGACGTTTAGAACGCGGATTTACTGCAAACGTCGTACAGTCGTAGTACTCCATGAGGACAACAAAATGGGTAAGCAGTAGCGCGTACGTCTCAAGCGTTATTGAGAAAATCGCAAGATAATTTCGGTCGTCGAATATATATCTGCGTGTGGCCATTTTAACCATCAAGGGGCTGCAGCCGCGTGGTGCCGGCACGGTAGCTCAGCGTGTTTGGTCAGAGGGTTAGCCCCCTTTGTAATAAGATAACTGAGTTAATCGATCAACAACGAACTCTAACGGATGTCTTACGACGTCCGCCCCGAGCAGAAGCAACGAACAAAATCGAACAAAATGAGCAAAAAAAAAAAACACGCACACAAAGCGTGTTCTCTCAGAGCGATAGCTACCCTGTATAATAAAAAAACTGAGCAAATGGATCATCGAACCAATTGAACGGATGTCATGGGAAGTCCGCCCTGAACAAATTCAACGAACAATATAGAACAAATTTTTATTTTTTAAGTGTGTGGCGTAAAAGCCGCTGGATCGAGTTTCGTTCGTCAGTTCTTTTTTAACAGTTATTTTCTTTATTATTTCTATTACAATTGATATAATGGGGAAAATACGTATAATCGGATGAACTTTTCGTAAATGTATAATGTTATTTGGCAGTCTACTAAGTCTTACTATCACAAATAATGTAATATTCATAACTATCGACTAGTAAACGACCAAACGCATAAAGTGATACTGAAAATGTATGCTTGTCCGTGATTTGAGAAATCCCTCATAAGAACCTCCAACATCGCAGCTCGTTAGCAATCGTTGGTTAATATATTAAAAAACTAAAAACCCGCCTGGATTGCGAAAAAGCACCTAGTGTTAACCTAGGTTTCGGCGTAAATAAGTACACTTTCTTCAGAACAATAAAAAAACCAACAAGTGCCTAAGAAGACCTTTGTCAATGATTAAAAGAACACCATAGCTATACATTTATAAACGAAAAAAAAGGAAAACACAAACAGTACTGTTCGTGTTTTCCTTTTTTTTCATTTATAAATGTGTAGCTATGGTGTTCCTTTAATCATTGACAAAGATCTTCTTAGGCACTTGTGGGTTTTACTGTTGTTCTGAAGAAGGTGTGGTTATCTACGCCGAAACCTAAGTTAACACTAGGTGCTTTTTTCGCAATGGAGGCGGGTTTTTAGTTTTTTAATATAGATCCCTTGTACCTGGAAGAAGCCCGAAACGACTTGTCACCTCCGAGTTTTGACTGGCACAGACGGCTTTCGAAAGATGTAGAATTAATCGTCACTTTCGACATTACAAGTTGCAGGATGGTATTTTTAGTTAAAACATGGAAAACATAAAGTTAAACGACACCGCATACGCAAGGTCTTTTGACGTTTGCTGTGGAAAAACAAATCTTGTTAACATTTTCAAAAACCTCTCTTTCACACGATAATATGGAAGCAAATCATGCATATCGCAGTATTTCCTTAAAAATCGGCGCTGATAATTAGTTATCCAGTATCGAGTGTATTTTAATAGCGTCTTCCGAGAAGCAATTTTTCGTTCTCTTTCGATTAAATATGAACAATTTTGAAGACACCGACAAGCATACATTTTCAGTATCACTTTATGCGTTTGGTCGTTTACTAGTCGATAGTTATAAATATTATATTATTTGTGACAATAAAAATTAGTAGACTGCCAAATAACATTGTAAATTTAATAAAAGTTCATCCGATTACACGTATTTTTCCCGTTATATCAATTGTAATAAAAATATTAAAGAAAATGACTGTGTTGACAGTAAAAAAAAACTGACGAACGGAACTCGATTCCAGCGATCCAGCGGCTTGAACGCCAACCACTTTTTTAAAAAAAACCATTTTGTACTAAATTGTTTGCTGGATTTGTTCAGTTCGTTCGTTCATCCGTTCGCTCAGTTTCTTTATTAGAAAGGGAAGCTAATGCTCTGACCTAACACGCTGAGCTACCGTATCGGCAGCACTCGGCTGCAGCCACTTCCTGGTTAAAATGGCCACTCAACGATAGATATTTGACGGCCGAAATTATCTTGCGATTTTCTCAGTAACGTTTGAGAAGTACGCGCTACTGATTACCCATTTTGTTGGCCTCATGGATTACTACGAGTGCACGAAGTTTACAGTAAATCCGCGTTCCAGACGTCGTGGCCTCCCCTTGTAAGACAGGGACTTTGGTGAAGATACAATACGACAAGAAAAGAAAATGCACATAAAAGACTTCAAAATATTGCCAACCTACTTATAAGTTACACACTCGTCATTTCGCCATCACACTGCAACCTATGCCTCTTGTCTTTTTTTCCCCCTCAAGAACCAATAGCCAATATTGACATCGCGCAGTGACACCTCGGGCTGCATATGTATCGATCTCATTATTAATTGGTAACCTACATGAATAGTATGTTATGAGCTCCCAATAAATTGTCTATAATATGTACGCGATAAGTTGGCCGACGGCCTCCAAATCCTTACAGTTAAATGTGGATACCATTCGGAACACGTAGCGTCGTCTGTCCTCTGTTTCAGATTGTTGCTGCCCTTAGTGACCCCACATTTATGTCATTGTAGTGGGCCCGACGAAGTTTTATCGTGCAGTTTGTGCGATTGAATGATTAACTAATTGAAAATGATAATTGTTATTACACTGAAATACATTCCTGAAACGTGATTGTAGATATTCACTAAATGTTTAGAATGTCATTTTTCTTCTACTTGTTGCGTTGTATTACAACGGTTTTCATTAATTTCATACTCGTTGCTACAAGTATGCACCGCATTTGAAAATGACGAATCCATTTTAATCTGTGTCAAGATTTGTACCATAGCAGCTGATCTGTACGAGTCGTGAACGTTCATGAGTTGTCAGTACATTAGACCTCACATCCTCTAATCCCGCACTGGTTGCCCGACTTACCTTTCAGCTTACCCACGTAAGCGCCCAACTTCACTTAGCTCACGACAAATTCATCAACATCAATTAAAATTAAGCACATCTTAAGAAAGGTGCATCATAGAAGAAGAGGTTAACATTCAGAAACATGACAAGATCATCCCAAGCAATGAAAGTGTAGCAAACATATACTGCAAAATTCGTACCTTAAGAGCTACAAGCACTTCTTCATGTTCGCTGATGACATTTAATCTACCGAACAGATACTCATAGCTCGTAAGGTGTGAATTTTACTGCTCATGCATATCAGATTAATTTTGGTAAACATTACCACCTACCAAGATACCGAAAGCAAAAATGGTTCAAATGGCTCTGAGCACTATGGGACTTAACATCTATGGTCATCAGTCCCCTAGAACTTAGAACTACTTAAACCTAACTAACCTAAGGACAGCACACAACACCCAGCCATCACGAGGCAGAGAAAATCCCTGACCCCGCCGGGAATCGAACCCGGGAACCCGGGCGTGGGAAGCGAGAACGCTACCGCACGACCACGAGATGCGGGCATACCGAAAGCAAATCGCTTTCAGCAGAAGAGATATGTTTCACAGTATCGAAGATGAAGAAGTGCTCATAGATCGTAAGGTATGCATTTTGGAGCCCATATTTATTACACTTTTTTGCTTCGAATTATCGTCCCTGGCATACCCATAAACATTTCTCCTGGGTATTACTGTCTCTCGAAGTACTTTTGTTGTTACTGGGCAGGGAAACTACACTCTTAAAGGTGTTTGTAATGTTCGATGAAGTTTCTGGATTCAGCTGTGAGTTGCTAGAAGCATATTTTTATAAAACACGGATAAAATCCGCGGGCTGCACGATCAGAGCCGCAGTTTGACGACCACTGCTATGTGCTATACAATCAACTTTCTGCAAGGTTCACCTTCGTTGAATAAGCCAGTTCCCATTAGATCCGCTAAGTTAAGCATCGTCGGGTCTGGCCAGTAGTTGGATGTACAAACACCAGGGTACGCCCTATGCTACTCGCTCCTTTCCCTTTGCCTTTTCGATGAAGAAGTGGCGGGATGGCGGTGTAAAGTTTCTGAACACCAGAATTTGCTCCAAATGTCGTGGATTAAATTCCAAAACTTAACGCATGGAGTGAGGTCACGTGATACTGTTGACGGTGATTCGTCCGTCGGATGGGTACGTTAAGCTCGGCGGGCCGTTGGTGCTATTCTAGAGCAGTAGCCTATGTTCCGGCACACGAGTTTCACTCTCTCCTTGCTGTAATGATTATAAGAATGTTTGGGATCCTCATCAGGTTGGATGAAAGGGATACATCGAAGCAATTCAGCCGAGTGCTGCTAGATTTGTTACTGGTAGATTCGATCAGGACGCAAGTATAGCCGGGATGCTTCGTGAACTCTCTGAAAGGAAGACGACTCTCTTTCTCCAAGGCACTATTACGGAAATTTAGAGAACCGGCATTTGAGGCTGACAGCACAACGATTCTACTCCCGCCAGCACACAAAAAATCAAATGGCTCTGAGCACTATGGACTTAACATCTACGGTCATTAGTCCCCTACAACTCTGAACTACTTAAACCTAACCAACCTAAGGACATCACACATCCATGCCCGAGGCAGGATTCGAACCTGCGACCATAGCGGTCGCGCGGTTCCACACTGAAGCGCCTAGAACTGCTCGGCCACATCGGCCGGCGCCAGTACACATTTCGCGTAAGGACCATGAAGATAAGGTGCAAGACAGTTTCTCCGTCGCTCTGTTTGCAAATGGAACAGAAAAAGAAATGACCTATAGTGGTACGACGTACCTTTCGCCATGCACCATAAGGTAGTTTGCCGGATATGTATATAGCTGTAGAAGTTAGTACAACACAAATATTACATCGTGCGCCCCCCCTCCCCCCCCCCCCCCCCCCCGCAATCACACACACACACACACACACACACACACACACACACACACACACACACACACACACAGTAATTTACAGTTCTTAGATATATACTCCCGCACTTCGCAAAGGAAAGCTATCAATGTGTGCCGACGATAGGAAAAACCTTCCCACTTATACAGCTGAAACTGCCGTTTGGGATTTCCCAGTCAACCATGCCATACAGCTTTATTTTAATCAACTTTCTGCATTGAAGAACAATCCTGTCTTACAATATGCTTGGCAAAAGGCAGGTTATGATATTGACATACAAATATAATTGCTTGGAACTGTAACTAGCGTGTGGTTTGATATTGGACTGTTTGAATCCAGAAGTTGTTGAATGTGAAAAAGTAGCTTTAATTAGCTGGGGATATTGTTCTGCCCCACTCTACTTTGAGAACTTCATTGAAATCCCCCTTCTGCACCCTGAAGACTAAATAGCAGTTTGATACAGTCAGTGGATAAAGTTTGTTGTTTAGAGAGAGTAGTTAATTTTTACAAAAGGGACGTATGGCAGTAAGTCACAACATTGAAATATGAATCGTTAGGGTTGTACTTTTTGTTTATTCCTGTTACTGAAGCTCCTATGTTAGACTTTAAATGGGTGATCTTCCAGATTATCTCGTGGTAAGAAACGCAGTTTTGCGTACGAATGACTCATACCGCTGTTTTAGGGTAAGCCATTTATATTCTCAGCATAATTTCGTGCAGTTCTGTGCGTTAATGGTCAGGCACTTTACTTGTGACAGAATTAAGAGGACAGTAGCAGACGAAATATTTCTCACCCCTTCAAAGAGAAAGCTGCGGAGTGTTACAGATGGTGTAGAACTGTTACCAAACGGCATTGTGATTCTCACCCATACAATGGAGTCATGGCAGTGAAGCGGTTTCTCCTTGCCGGTCGATTTTACACTGTCCAGTCAAATCAACGTGACCACTTGTCACAGACCTGAATAACCACATGTGAAGCGTGGACCGCTTTGAGACGAGCAGCAAGAGTGTCAGTGAGTTTCTGGAAGGTACAGAACGGTATGTGGAGTCCTGCCGAATCAGAAGCCGTGGCCAACTGCGCTACGTTTCCAAAGCGCGGCCAGCCTTGTCGAGGTGGTTCCACAGATTCTCGACTCGGTTTTGATCCGGCGAGATTGGTGGCCACCGTTGTACGGCAAACTGCTCCTGGTGCCAAAGCAGAGTCACTAAACACAGCCTTCCGAAATGGCTTCACAAAAGAAGACGAAGTAAATATTCCAGAATTCGAATCGAGAACAGCTGTCAACATGAGTAACATAGAAGTACATATCCTCGAAGTAGTGAAGTACTTAGTAATCATACACAACCGTTTGCTCGACGAAAGATCTGTACCCAAAGACTGGAAAGTTTCACAGGTCACACCAATAGTCAAGAAAGACAGCAAGAGTAATCCACAAAATTACACGCCCATATCGTTAACGTCGATATGCACCAGGTTTTAGGAACATGTTTTGTATTCGAACATTATGAAGTACTTCGAAGAAAACGGTCTATTGACACACAGTCAACATGGGTTTAGAAAAAATCTTTCCTGTGAAACACCACTAGCTCTTTATTCAGATGAAGTGTTGAGTGCTATTGACAAGGGATTTCATATCGATTCCGTATTTCTGGATTTCTGGAAGGCTTTTGACACTGTACCACACAGGCGGCTCGTAGTGAAATTGCGTGCTTATGGAGTATCGTCTCCGTTATGTGACTGGATTTGTGATTTCCTGTCAGAGAGGTCACAGATCGTAGTAATAGGCGGAAAGTCATCAAGTAAAACAGAAGTGACTTCTAGCGTTCCTCAAGGTAGTATTTGTTGTGTTGGCAGAAGAGCCAACACCGTGTTACGAGAGGAGGCCGAAATGCAAGCGTCTTAGCTCACACAGGCTGGCGTGAGGAGCGAAGGACTATACTGACGTGAGGTCTGCAACATGACAAGCAATTATAATTCAGAAAGCGGACGTAATTAGTTTGATACTTAACTTTAATCCATTAATGATGAGCGTCGCTCTTGACGGTACATGAGTCACAATATTATCTTTTCAGAAGACATAGTAACTGAATATGGTGTCTTGCTAGGTCGTAGCAAATGACTTAGCTGAAGGCTATGCTAAACTGTCGTCTCTGCAAATGAGAGCGTATGTAGTCAGTGAACCATCGCTAGCAAAGTCGGCTGTACAACTGGGGCGAGTGCAAGGGAGTATCTCTAGACTAGACCTGCCGTGTGGCGGCGCTCGGTCTGTAATCACTGATAGTGGCGACACGGGGGTCCGACGTATACTAACGGACCGCGGCCGATTTAAAGGCTACCACCTAGCAAGTGTGGTGTCTAGCGGTGACACCACAGTATTATAGGCCCTTTGCTGTTCCTTATCTATATAAACGATTTGGGAGACAATCTGAGCAGCCGTCTTCGGTTCTTTGCAGGTGATGCTGTCGTTTATCGATTTAGAAAATAATATCTGAATGGTGTGAAAAGTGGCAGTTGACCCTAAATAACGAGAAGTGTGATGTCAACCACATGAGTGCTAAAAGGAACTCGTTACACTTCGGTTACACGATAAATCAGTCTAATCTAAAAGCCGTAAATTCAACTAAATACCTAGGTAATACAATTACGAACAACCTGAATTCGAAGGAACACACACAAAATGTTGTGGGGAAGGCTAACCTAAGACTGCGTTTTATTGGCAGGACACTTATAAAATGTAAGAGACCTACACTACGCTTGTCCGTCCTCTTTTAGACTACTGCTGCGCGGTGTGGGATCCTTACCAGATAGGACTGACGGAGTACATGGAAAAAGTTCAAAGACGGGCAGCACGTTTTGTATTATCGTGAAATAGGAGAGAGAATGTCACTTAAATGATACCGGATTTGGGCTGGACATCATTAGAAGAAAGGCGTTTTTCTTTGCGACGGAATCTTCCTACGAAATTCCAATCACCAACTTTCTCCTCTGAATGCAAAAATATTTTGTTGACACCGACCTACATAGGAAGGAACGATCACGAAGACAAAATAAGGGAAGTCAGAGCTCGTACGGAAAGATATCGGTGTTCAATCTTTCCGCGCGCCATACGAGATTGATATAATAGAGAATTGTGAAGGCGGTTCGACGAACACTCTGCCAGGCACTTAAATGTGATTTGCAGAGTATCCATGTAGATGTAGATGTACTCCTACGTCCACAAACGTACACTGAAAGCTATGTGACACGTTGCATAGTCCTACTGGCAGACGCTATCGTCCTGAGGGAAAACAATACTGCATGGAAGTGGGCTTGGTCCCCGAGATAGATGCATACTTGCGTTGACCCAGGGTGCCTTCCAGAATGACGAGATCAACGAGCGAATGCCACAAAAGCATTCCCCCGACACTTAATGCTCCCCCCTCCGGCCTGGACCCTTCCCTTTCAGACATTTCACGCCGTGCACACCACATCCTTCTGCCCGGTGGAGGATTAAACGTGATTTATCTGAAAAGGCCACCTGTCGCCACTCAGTGGACATACATTTGAGGAATTGGCTTGCTAATTCAAGCTTTCTTCGCTGATGAACGCCAGTCAGCATACATAGCAATGTTCGCTGAACGGTCGTTGGGTAGCCCCTTGGGTCATCTCGATGGTCTTCTGCTCAACAGTTGCACGTCTGTTCTCCCGTACACGTCTCCGCAGCCGTCATTCACGATTGTCATCCATATCTCTTGGAGCACAACAGCTGCTTGTTGTTTTGGACAGAGCAATTTCCCCGTGCACGGTACACTTTAACATTGCTAGCAACGAACAGTTTAAAAATGGTTCAAATGGCTCTGAGCACTCTGGGACTTGACATCTGAGGTCATCAGTCCCCTAGAACTTAGAACTACTTAAACCTAACTAACCTAAGGACATCACATACATCCATGCCCGAGGCAGGATTACAACCTGCGACCGTAGCAGTCGCACGGTTCCGGACTGAAGCGCCTAGAACCGCTCGGTCAGGGCGGCCGGCGCACAGTTTAAAACCTCAGCTGTTTCGGAAATGCTTCCACCCTGCCCCGAAACCCAATGAGCATGCCGTTCTGGACGTCAGCTAAATCGCTCCGTTTCCGCATTACAACTACTACACTGTTTTCCCGACACGCTTTGTGCACCTTACACTGCCAGTGCTGCCACTGGTCGTCTGTGAGTGGTTACTGCACGTTCGCGTCGAACATAGTCGGTGCTCACATTAAAGTGAGCCGTGTAGGACTAGTAGCGAAGTATCCTAGCAGACTAGGAGCAGAGACGACTATCACGCCTGTCAATGACACTGGATTGGAACTCTCTCTTTAACTGCTGGTGTCAATGAATCCAAGTATATCTCAAACAGTTTCCGAGAGAACACTGTCAAAGAAAGTTCATGGAATGGACATTTGATGTCGGGTACATCGCAAACGGCAAATTTTCACAGCTGTATGTCCTCAAATGGCCAAACACAAGTTACCGGATAGTAGCTGATTGTAGGCGCTTATTGTGGTCCAGCGAGTCAACATTTTTTGAATGATATAAGGCGTGGAGTACACCGACAGCCCAATGAGGCGTTTAACGAGCAGTCTGTGTACAGTTAGTGCAGGTTTGAGAGGGTCCTGTGCTGTTTTCGGGTTGTTTTCCGTACAGTGACTTGGCCCATTCACTGAGGAAGTATCTTTCAACATTCTTCTTGATCAAGTGAGGCCTTTGTCTTCATGATTATTCTCTAGACACTCAGATCTATGAAGACGACGCCTATGATCGCACGAGTTCGTGCAACCGTTTCTGGTTTGACGAACGCTCAGGCACTATTTCGGACCTTGACTGGCCTACCAAATCAGCCGATCTCATTTCCATGGAAAATCGTATGGGAGTATTAGAACAGGAAGAGAACCGTATTAATCAGCGTCGCCAAAAATCGTTAGCAGCTGACCGTTGTGGCCGAGAGGTTCTAGGCACTTCAGTTCGGAAATGCGCTGCTGCAACTGTAGCAGGTTCGAATCCTGCCTCGGGCATGGATGTCCATAGGTTAGTTAGGTTTAAGTAGTTCTAAGACTAGGGGAGTGATGACCTCAGATGTTAGCTCCATAGTGCATTTGAACAATTTGAATCGTTAACGCTGGGAGATCTAATCATCCATTTGGAGCTACAGGTGGATAAGGCACACTTAATGAAACTTCTGTACACGTATAGCTCGCAAACATCGGACTTCATTAGGGCTAGGGGCGGTGTTACTCGCTGTTAGCGTGATATGTCCTCGGGATGAGTAACTCTTCGGCCGATGTGCTCATTTGTGTTTCTAATTTCTTCTCTTTAAACTAGTTAAAATTTTTCATGCGAGAAGAAGCGTGAGATAGTGTCAACACATTCTTGAGGGACCAGTGTTGAGTATTTAAGAGGGCTACTTCCTTTCGATCTCTGAGACATCTCGAAATTAAAACCACAGTGAAAATCCAGTGTAGCTTTGCGTAGATCTCTTGCTCTGTGTCCTTAGTATGTCCGGCTATCGTGTCACGTCCCATCTTTCTGTTCTGAGCACACAAGGAGCACGTGAAGATGCTTACAACAATAGTGTCTCCCGCCGAGTGTGAAGTGCTTACTGAAGGGTTTAGCCTCATTTCATGTAGCCCACCTAACGTCAGAGTCACATATCTCCTTCTTCACGACAATTTTCGGCGGCACATTGCATGTACAACGAAGACGGCAGTTCTCCGTTTTCGATGGGAAGTGTTCCTGATTACAGCCCAGATTCGTCTCCCTGTGATTTTCATCTCTTCGTTCACGTGTACCGCTAGCTGTGAGGACAACATTTTGTCACAGACAATGAGCTGCAGACCATCGGATGGAGTTGGAGGACATCGCTGGTGGCTTGCCTCTATGACGAGGGCATTGGAAAGTTTGCACACGATAAATGTGGAAGTCACAGTAGCGACTATGTAGAGAAATAACTGTAAGATGTAGCTAAACACTGCAAATAAGATGTTTTTGTACTTAACAGTGGTTTCAGTTTTACTGCCAACAGGCTGTTGGAAAGAAACCCTCGTAGTAATTATGCGTCTCAACTATTTTGTCCCCGCGGTTAGCAACTCCTAGTGAATGATAACGATTCATTATTGTTAAAGGTGAGTGCCCTTGGAAGAAATACAATATGTAGTTTCCACTGGCTTTCAGCTGTTCACAATGCCACCATAGCAGAGCCATATTGCATAGTGTTACAAGACTAGATCAATCAATCATCCACACCGTTGCCCATGCAACTACTGAAAATGCGACTGCTTCAAAATGGTTCAAATGTCTCTGAGCACTATGGGACTTAAATTCTGAGGTCATCAGTCCCCTAGAACTTAGAACTACTTAAACCTAACTAACCTAAGGACATCACACACATCCATGCCCGAGGCAGGATTCGAACCTGCGACCGTAGCGGTCGCGCGGTTTCAGGCTGTAGCGCCTAGAACCACTCGGCCACCCCGGCCGGCGCGACTGCTTCCCTTCTACATCTACATCACACTCTACAAGTCACTTATCGATGTGTGGAGGAGGATATTTCTGGTACCACTAACTGTTCCCCCTTCTCCCTTACATTCGCGAATGGCACGAGGGTAGGATGATTGTTGGTGAACCTCTGTGTTAGTTCCAACATATCGAATTTTCTGATCGCGGTCGTTTCCTGAGATCTAGGCGGAGGTAGTAATGTGTTATCTGACTCTTCTCGGCAAGCGGTCACTCGAAATTTTAACGGTAAACCTTTCGTCACGCAGATTGCCTCTCTTGTAACGCCTTCAGCACCTCTTTCGCGCCAACCAAACGAAGCCGTGACGACAGACACCGCTCTTCGTTCGATCTTCTCAACCTGGTAAGGATCACAGGTTGATGACCAATAATCAAGAATCTGTCTAACAAGAGCCTTCTTGGATGAGTTTCATTTCCCAAAGATTCTTCCTATGCATTTGAGTCTGGTGTCCGCTTCTCTTACTATTTGTTTTATGCGTTAATTCCACTGAAGGCCGCCCTGGATAGTTGCTCATTGATATTTTACGGGGTATACTGTTTCCAGTAATTTGCATCGGCAGTTTTATTGTTCAGTATTGGAATTTTTCCTGTTTCTGCACAACTTGATACATTTATTTACGTTCAGAGTCAACTCATGCCTCTGCAGGTCGTTCTGCAAATCGATGCTGTCTTTTGCGTTGCTGCTTTCTTATAGACCAATGCATCATTTGAGAACAGTCTGAATGAGGTTCCGATATTTCCTTCTAGCTCATTTGTCTGTTGTAAATATCAATTGTATTGTCATATTTCTTTGGGGTACTCTGGAAATTACATCTGTCGATTTCGTTCCTTTAAGAGGGACGTCTTGAGTTCTATCTGAAACGAAGTCTTGAACACAGTCGCAATTCTAGCCCGATTTTCCTTCACTAAACGGCAGTGCGTGACGTTGTCATATGCCTTCCTGACTTGAAGCAGCACGGCATCAAACTGAGCGTCGTTGTCTATAGCTCTATGGATCTCATGGAGGAACAGAGCGATCTGTTTCGCAGGATCTCTGTCTGTGGAATCCATGCTGGTTTTTGTACGGGAGATTATCGTTCTCCGCAAACGTTTTCGGGGACCACGAGTCTGCATGAGGATCTATGCAGAGAGAGCTTTCCGTTGTGGTTGCACCTAAGGCTCGGCTATCTGCGTCATTAAGGCACGCAAGCCATTCAAAATCGGAAGGCCCATTGTTTAAGCTTACACGTTTCAGTGCCTGTGACACTGGTGATAGTTCTTATTGTGAAGATAGCATCATTTAGACTCTGCGCAAGATCCTGAATGTTTTCGTCTAGTCTTCCAAGAGTTTAATGTACTATTTGAGTCATTAATTGGACACCCTATGACCTCCCTGTGACGATAATATTTCCAAAACCAGGCCATGGAGACGTCGCGCACACACACACACACACACACACACACACACTAATCTTAACAAGACTACTTCCGTATATTATGTTTCATTATATTGATACGAGCCTTCACTCCTATGTGGTTTAATAATTCTCCAAAATTCGTGCTGGCTTGTTTTATGCAGCTCCATGCAATAAGTCTCGTAACACCAGCTTATAAAAAAATCGGCCATTTGAAATAAACTACCGACTGGTGGTGCTTATTAAATATTTTGAAAAACTCTGGTGTGACGCTAACAATTTCATTCCCCTGAGGCATAAATGTAAAATGATGGGCACCGCCGGCCGGTGTGGCCGAGCGGTTCTAGGCGCTACAGTCTGGAACCGCGCGACCGCTACGACCGCAGGTTCGAATCCTGCATAGGGCATGGATGTGTATGATGTCCGTAGGTTACTTAGGCTTAAGTAGTTCTAAGTTCTAGGGGACTGATGACCTCAGCAGTTTAGTCCCACAGTGCTCAGAGCCATTTGAACCATTTTGATGGGCACCTACATGCTGTTCTGGTACTGCTTTGGCAAATACAACATGGTTAAAATGTTTTTCAGAGAGGCACCGTTTTTTTTAGTGTAAAGCAAAGTTTTAGCACATATGCTATTCTTCCAATCTTTGCTGTACTACTTGTCGTATAATTCTGTGGATTGTGATTATATGGGACAGCCATTGTATCGTTCATTATACTACAGTCCAACCAGTAATCAAGAATGGTGGCTTGCTAGTACTGCTTGCTTGTAATTTTCTAATTGAAAATACCTGCCAAAGAAAGTGGTTTCTCCTGATCTCTGAGTTTTTTCGACAACTGTTGTAAAGTAATATAGTTTTTTGCCATGATAGCATGGAATTTTGTCGGTCTCATAAAACTCTGTATGCATGTGTCATAAATTACGTTAATATTGAGTTTGTGATACTTTTGCTACAACAGGGGAAATGGATTACAAGTGCAAGTTGTAAAGTTTAGTGGTAGTGTGCGGTGGAAATAGAGGGCTATTGATAGAGGTTAGTGACCAAACGACAATGAATCACCAGATCGATCGTTCTTCTTACATATTGTACATATTGTTGCCAACTTATCTCCACGGAAATTTAATAAAATACCACAGATAACAGATTCAAAGCGTTATGCAGTTCTTGTAGAAAGATGTGCTTTGCTAACTGAAATTGGATCGAAAATTCGTAAACGTTCGCACGAACTGCTATTACGCGAATGGGAAACCCCCCTCTTATTTGCAAATTGATATTGTAGTCTTGGTTCCTCAATCAGTCCAAGAAGTAGTAGGTGAAAAATATTTTGTTGCCTTAGTTGATATGAAGCAATACAGCTGTGAACGACCAGACGAGCAGAACAATATTAGTGCATCTTTGTTGCTAATCGAACATCCTCCATCAATTGCATCGCCACACTATGCTTACCATTAGTACGATACGACGGTGAAACGACGATTAAAACTGAGTCTAAAACATATGTGATCAAATTTCGGAGATGATCTTTGAAACTCTCCCTGTGAAGTTGTTGGTGTCCAGATATTACAAGAAATAGCGTGCAAACACAACGTTGAACTTACGGCAAACTTGGAAATCATATCTAATTTGCTTTCATCTCCTCGACAGATGATAATAGTTTCTTGTTTCCAACTACGTGAAAGTACAGAATGGAAGCAGAATGCTGATCACTCAAACCATCGCCACCCTTCATACACACCAAACATATTTAGTTTAAAACGTAATGTAGATTTTAAAAGATTGTTATTATATTTCACTTTTGTAAAAATGCTTAAGTAGTTTAGTTTCCAAGAGCCTGTCTAAAGTAACTGAAGACAAAGTAATTGAATTGTGGATGCAATGGAATATATCATATTGGGCTACTCCGTTATTTCAATAAATCGTTTCTTTCAGTGTCCTAAATGACTAGAGAACTAGCCAGAGATTCTCTCTTGCGTTTGATTTCCTTCTTCAAGCTGCACATTGCTCTGAGGTTGGTGTTGGTGAACATTCATCTGCTGCAGGACAACCCAGATAGGAAGTCAAGCATGTTGTTGCTTTCGTGTTGCACGCAACAAAGTGCCAGACGGTGCGAGAAACGATTTTTTTTAACCCCGCGGCGTGTAGCTCACTATCTTGCTACGTGGTCTTACAGTCGTCAGCGTCTCACTTTAGAAAAAAAAGAGAGAGAAAATGCTGTAAGTAGCGGGAGATGTGACTGTTGATTTTCAGCACGGAAGGAGTGGGGAACTGGTTGCCTCCTTGAGCAAGAGTAATAGCTGCGGAAAGTGATGGATTTCTCATAAAAATTCATAAACTCGGACAGATTTATTCGGCTTTGCGAATTCAGTTTTTCATTAAAATTTATTAACTGGACGTCATATGACATGGAAAAGGACCTTTGAATCTCGTTAAAAAGGAATATTGGCCGAGTCATTTAAGCCGGCTGAGCGGTTCTAGGCACTTCAGTCCGGAACCACGCTGCTGCTGTGGTCGCAGGTTCGAATCCTGCCTCGGGCATGGATGTGTGTGATGTCCTTTGGTTAGGTAGGTTTAAGTAGTTCTGAGTCTAGGGGACTGATGACGTCAGGTGTTAAGTCCCACAGTGCTTAGAGCCATTTGAACCATTTCAGTCATTTAAAAGGTACTGATATTTTCAGGTGAGATATAAACGCAGTTCATTGGGCACAGAAATCACAAAAGTAGTGCAGATGCCTCGGAGGCGGTATACATGTCGTTTTCCCACTAAAGGAACGTCTGAGAGACCTTCAGCAACTATTGACACAAATATATTCATACAAAACCTGATAATCTTCTCCACTTCATGCGATATCCTCTCTGAACTGGCTTTCATCGGTGCATTATTTTTATAATCATTCCACTGTTCTTCCTCCCTTCAGTTATTTGTGATAAAATTATTAGCAGTTCTATGTGTGAGTCATTTCTTGTGTCGTTTGGACCTAGTTCGCCAGATAAGGATTACCTAAATTCCATTTCCTTTTCTTTGGCTTCTCTTAATTAACGGCGTCATCCAAAATCTAGCAGCTGCCAATACTTCATAAAATGTCATTGTTTGCCTTGCCAACAGTGTTTTCTCGTAATTATTCCAGTTCGGTAAATTCAGCAGTCAGTATGGCAAGCAACATTACACACTACACTATAAAATGCGTACTTATTCTAGGTGTTCTAGGACGTTGTTGTTATTGTCAGTGTCAGTGAGTGGTTTGATGCAGCTCTCGATAATGCTCTGTTATCTGTAAGTCTTTTCCTCTATGAATAAATACAGCAGACTATATCCATTTTAACTTGTTTCTGTACTGGTATTCATCTCCTGGTCTTTCTCTACAGTTCTTACCCCCCGACGCTTCCCTCAAATGATAATAGCGCGTGCTGAAAAGTAATGCCTCCTAATTTTTTATTTGAAAAGAAACGTTATTAACATTCTACAGTACATCTTTATTCTTTCATACATGCAGCTCTCTGTAGCTAAAGGTTTCCGAACTGTAGCGTGTAACTTTGGATGTATAATGTAACTTCGACGGTGCATCAGAAACAGTGAACTGTATTCGAGTGTCGAATTCGAAGACATGGTCCACACATGCAATACCCTCGCCAGAGCACACCGAACGCTGTGACATCTGACACAATACGATGCCTTGGGTCGACTGTAATCGATCACTATCCAGTACCGAGTTGATTCCATTCGACGTAATCTGTTTCCAAAACTTAAAGAACACCGTCGAGGATATTACTTAGACAGTGATGAAGCTATGCAAATAAAGGTGAAGTTGTGGATTGATTAAACATTCTATAGTGTCATTGTCAACATATTGGCTTCTAGACAGGATAAATGTATTCGTCGTCAGAGTGAAAAATGAATACGTAGCCTCGAAGAATGAAGATAATGAATGTTAATAACGTGTATTTTATTTAAGGAGGTCCAATAGTTTTCACATGAAATATTCGAAGACGTTACGTTTCAGCATGTCCTCGTGATTTTATGATTTCCGGAAGTCTCAGAGTGTGTCCTGTCAAACGATCCATTCTTTCAGTACAAGTGAGGTGGCGCATTTTTAGCACCCTGGACCCACATTCAGGAGGACGTTTCCGGCCACCCAGGATTCGGCTTTCCGAGACTTCCCTAAAACGCTCCGCGCAAATGCCGGGGTGGTTCCTTTGAGAAGGCGTCGCTGATTTCCGTCTCCGTCTTCACACAATCCGAGCTTGTGCTCCATTTCTAATAACCCCTCTGTCAACGGGACGTTAATAAACCCAATCTTTCTTCCTTCCTTTCAGTCAACCTTTGCAACAAATTTCTTTTCGCTATATTTCTATTATATCTCCTCTAATCTTAAGCATTATCTCATATAATCTTAAGCATTATTCTGTTGAACTTCATTGTTCTCTACTTTTCTGCACTACTTATCGCCCATGTTTCGCTTCAACACAACGCTACACTCCTGACAAATGCTTTCGAAACAGACTTCTTAAAACTTTACTTTATATTCGATATAAATAAACTTCTCTTCTTCATAAATACTTTTCTTGCTATTGCCAGTGTACATTTTATATCATGTCTACTTCTGCCATGCTCAGTTATTTTATGGCCCACGCAGCAAAATTCACCTAGTACTCATTTATTAATCTAAACCCCTCAGCATCGTCCGATTTAATTCCATTATCCTGGTTTTCCTTTTGTCGGTGTTGCTCTTATCCTTTAAAGACATTGTCCATTCCGTTCATCTGCTCTTCCAGTGCTCTGTCTCTGACAGATTAAAGTGTCCTCAGAAAACCACAAAGCTTTTATTTTTTCTCCCTGAACTTTAATTCGTTCTCCATATTTTTCTTCCCTTTCCTTCACCGCTTAGTCAACGCCAGATTGTATGAGACTGGGAGTACGCTACAAACTTGTCGCTCAGCATTCAACTATTGCTACCCCCTTATGGCCTTCGACACTTGTCGCTGCCGTCTAGTTCCGTACAAGTTGAATATAAAGTATCGCTCCCTTTATTTTATCCTAGTTACCATTAGGATTCCAAAGAGTGCATTGCAGTCAACATCGTCAAAAGCTTTCTGTACGTCCACTAATGTACACTGATCAGCCATAGCATTATGACCACTGATCAGCTAACGATATAAATCCGTCCATGCGATAGCTGCCTCACCTGGTGAGGAATGACTGCTGGCCAGACACGAACACAGAGCACATAGTATCAGTGAGAGTTCAGTTCGTTTGTAGAATGAGGAAGACGCGCGATCTGTCTGACCGAGGGCAGATTGTAGTGGCCCGGAGGTTCGGCACGAGCATTTCGGAAACTGCGCGACTTATCTGGTGTTCGAGGAGTGCTGAGGTGTGTGCCTTCAACAGATGGCAAAACCAAGGTGAAACCACTTCCAGATGTCGTGGGGTTGGGTGGCCACCCTTCATTACAGATGTCAGACGTCGTAGGCTGGGCAGACTTGGAAAACAGGACAGGCGGTGAACTGTGCGAAACTAATTTCAGACTTTAATGCTGCCAGAGTACAAGGATGTGTGAACACACATTGCACCGACTTCTAACGACAGGCCTCCACAGCCGACGACCAATGCATGTGCCAATGGTAACACCACGACACCGGCAACTGCGACTGAAATGAGCACGTCAGCATCGCCACTGGACGTTGGAGCAGAGGAAGAGCGTTGCATGGTCTGATGAATCCCGATACCTTCTTCATCAAGTCGATGGGAGGCCGCGAATTCTTCGTCTTCCAAGGGAACAGCACCTTGACACCTGTACTGCGGGGCATAGACAAGCTGGGACGGCTCCATTATGCCTTAGGAAACATTCACATGGGCATCCACTGGTCCAGTGGGTTTCTTGCAAGGCTCTATGACTGCCATGGCGTGTGATTCACTGGTTACAGACCACGTACACGCCTTCATGACGATCATGCTTCCCATCGGCAATGACATTTTTCAACAAGAAAATGCGCCATGTCACAAGGGCAGGTGTGTGATGGTGTGGTTCGAGGAACACAGTGGCCATTTCCGATTGATGCACTGTCCCCGCAACTAGCCATATATGAACCCGATCGAACACATCTGTGATGTGACTGAACGTGGCGTGAGAGCTCATCGCCTCCATCCCTGTAATTTACGACAGTTAGGTGACCTGCATGCTCAAATGTGGTGCCAACTTCCTCCAGCAACCTCTCAAAGCCTCATTGCTTCCATGCCACGACACGTCGCTGTTGTCACCCGTGCCAAAGATGGACTTGCCAGCTGCTATGTTGGTAGCCATAATGTTGTGGGTGATCAGTGTAGCTTTGTCTTACCGTAACTCATCTTGTAAAGTTGTAAGGCCATCATGCCGTCTCGTATACATTTCTCCGCAACCCAATATAATCCTCCCCCAGGGCGGATTATAGCAGTTTTTCCGTTCGCCTGTAAATAATTCGTGTCGATGTTTTGCATCCATGACTTATTACTCCAGCAGTTCGTTTATGTTCACAGCTGTTAGCACCTGATGTCTTTGGAATCGAGGTCTGAGGATATTTTGACTATTTCGTAGGTCTTTCAAACCAGGTGGAATAGTTTTCTCACTGCTGGCTTACCCGAGGATATTAGTAGTCCTGATGGATTGTCGTCTATTTCCTGGGCTTTGTTTCGACTTTGATCTTTCAGAGCACTCCAAAATCCCTCTATCAGTAAAAATTAATCTCCCATTTCATCTTCACCTACTTCTTCCCTTTCTATACTGTTGCCTTCTACATCTACATCTACATCTATACTCGGCTAGCCACCTTACGGTGTGTGGCGGAGGGTACTTATTGTACCACTATCTGATCCCCCCTTCCCTGTTCCATTCACGAATTGTGCGTGGGAAGAATGACTGCTTGTAAGTCTCCGTCTTTGCTCTAATTTCTCGGATCTTTTCGTTGTGATCATTACGCGAGATATATTTCGGCGGTAGTAATATGTTGCCCATCTCTTCCCGGAATGTGCTCTCTCGTAATTTCGATAATAAACCTCTCCGTATTGCGTAACGCCTTTCTTGAAGTGTCCGCCACTGGAGCTTGTTCAGCATCTCCGTAACGCTCTCGCGCTGACTAAATGTCCCCATGACGAATCGCGCTGCTTTTCGCTGGATCATGTCTATCTCTTCTATTAATCCAACCTGGTAAGGGTCCCATACTGATGAGCAATACTCAAGAATCGGACGAACAAGCGTTTTGTAGGCTACTTCTCTCGTCGATGAGTCACATTTTCTTAGAATTCTTCCTATGAATCTCAACCTGGCGCCTGCTTTTCCCACTATTTGTTTTATGTGATCATTCCACTTCAGAACGCTCCGGATAGTAACTCCTAAGTATTTTACGGTCGTTACCGCTTCCAATGATTTACCACCTATGGCATAATCGTACTGGAATGGATTTCTGCCCCTATGTATGCGCATTATATTACATTTATCTACGTTTAGGGAAAGCTGCCAGCTGTCGCACCATGCATTAATCCTCTGCAGGTCCTCCTGGAGTACGTACGAGTCTTCTGATGTTGCTACTTTCTTGTAGACAACCGTGTCATCTGCAAATAGCCTCACGGAGCTACCGATGTTGTCAACTAAGTCATTTATGTATATTGTAAACAATAAAGGTCCTATCACGCTTCCCTGCGGTACTCCCGAAATTACCTCTACATCTGCAGATTTTGAACCGTTAAGAATGACATGTTGTGTTCTTTCTTCTAGGAAATCCTGAATCCAATCACAAACCTGGTCCGATATTCCGTATGCTCGTATTTTTTTCACTAAACGTAAGTGCGGAACCGTATCAAATGCCTTCCTGAAGTCCAGGAATACGGCATCAATCTGCTCGCCAGTGTCTACGACACTGTGAATTTCTTGGGCAAATAGGGCGAGCTGAGTTTCACATGATCTCTGTTTGCGGAATCCATGTTGGTTATGATGAAGGAGATTTGTATTATCTAAGAACGTCATAATACGAGAACACAAAACATGTTCCATTATTCTACAACAGATTGACGTAAGCGAAATAGGCCTATAATTATTCGCATCTGATTTATGACCCTTCTTGAAAATGGGAACGACCTGCGCTTTCTTCCAGTCGCTAGGTACTTTACGTTCTTCCAGCGATCTACGATAAATTGCTGATAGAAAGGGGGCAAGTTCTTTAGCATAATCACTGTAGAATCTTAAGGGTATCTCGTCTGGTCCGGATGCTTTTCCGCTACTGAGTGATAGCAGTTGTTTTTCAATTCCGATATCGTTTATTTCAATATTTTCCATTTTGGCGTCCGTGCGACGGCTGAAGTCAGGGACCGTGTTACGATTTTCCGCAGTGAAACAGTTTCGGAACACTGAATTCAGTATTTCTGCCTTTCTTCGGTCGTCCTCTGTTTCGGTGCCATCGTGGTCAACAAGTGACTGAATAGGGGATTTAGATCCGCTTACCGATTTTACATATGACCAAAACTTTTTAGGGTTCTTGTTTAGATTGTTTGCCAATGTTTTATGTTCGAATTCGTTGAATGCTTCTCTCATTGCTCTCTTTACGCTCTTTTTCGCTTCGTTCAGCTTTTCCTTATCAGCTATGATTCGACTTCTCTTAAACCTATGATGATGAAGCTTTCTTTGTTTCCGTAGTACCTTTCGTACATGATTGTTATACCACGGTGGATCTTTCCCCTCGCTTTGGACCTTAGTCGGTACGAACTTATCTAAGGCGTACTGGACGATGTTTCTGAATTTTTTCCATTTTTGTTCCACATCCTCTTCCTCAGAAATGAACGTTTGATGGTGGTCACTCAGATATTCTGCGATTTGTGCCCTATCACTCTTGTTAAGCAAATATATTTTCCTTCCTTTCTTGGCATTTCTTATTACACTTGTAGTCATTGATGCAACCACTGACTTATGATCACTGATACCCTCTTCTACATTCACGGAGTCGAAAAGTTCCGGTCTATTTGTTGCTATGAGGTCTAAAACGTTAGCTTCACGAGTTGGTTCTCTAACTATCTGCTCGAAGTAATTCTCGGACAAGGCAGTCAGGATAATGTCACAAGAGTCTCTGTCCCTGGCTCCAGTTCTGATTGTGTGACTATCCCATTCTATACCTGGTAGATTGAAGTCTCCCCCTATTACAATAGTATGATCACGAAACTTCTTCACGACGTTCTGCAGGTTCTCTCTGAGGCGCTCAACTACTACGGTTGCTGATGCAGTTGGTCTATAGAAGCATCCGACTATCATATCTGACCCACCTTTGATACTTAACTTAACCCAGATTATTTCACACTCGCATTCGCTAATAACTTCACTGGATATTATTGAATTCTTTACTGCTATAAATACTCCTCCACCATTGGCGTTTATCCTATCCTTGCGGTATATATTCCATTCTGTGTCTAGGATTTCGTTACTGTTCGCTTCCGGTTTTAACCAACATTCCGTTCCTAATACTATATGCGCACTATTTCCTTCAATAAGAGATACTAATTCAGGAACCTTGCCCTGGATACTCCTGCAGTTTACCAATATTACGTTAACTTTTCCTGTTTTTGGTCTCTGAGGACGGACGTTCTTTATCAACGATGATAATGTCCTCTCTGGTAAGCCGTCAGGTATTTTATCGTTTCGCCCAAGGGGGGGTCCCTCTAACCTAAAAAACCCCCGTGTGCACGCCACACGTACTCTGCTACCCTAGTAGCTGCTTCCGGTGTGTAGTGCACGCCTGACCTGTCTAGGGGGGCCCTACAGTTCTCCACCCAATAACGGAGGTCGATGAATTTGCAACCATTATAGTCGCAGAGTCGTCTGAGCCTCTGGTTTAGACCCTCCACACGGCTCCAAACCAGAAGACCGCGATCGACTCTGGGCACTATGCCGCAGATATTAAGCTCAGCTTGCACTCCGCGTGCGATGCTGGTTGTCTTCACCAAATCAGCCAGCCGCCGGAAGGAACCAAGGATGGCCTCAGAACCCAAGCGGCAGGCCTATTTCATCTCTAAATGCTCTTTTCATCTTTCAGCCTTCCCTTCTTTGTAACTGATTTTCCTTTTATGGTCTTAATATTCACGCAGCTGCTTCTCTTTACTCCAAATGACACTTTAGTTTTCCTGTAAGCGGTGTCTGTCTATTCCCTAGTTATATGGGCTTCTATAGCCTTGCATAATTATTTTGCACTTTCTGCCACTATCGTGCGCTAGACGTCTGTATTCACTTTTGCCTGCTTCATTTTCTGCATAGCATTATTCATACACTTTTTCCGTAGACTGTCATCACTTACTTACTCATTTTCCACACGTTCCAATTACAGTTTATGTTGAACCCACTGAGGAGATGAAGAGATTTTTGTTGATAAACATTCTGGTAAGTTTAACGTGACCTGATCGTTAGTGTAGAAAATAAGGGAGGGGGGGGGGGACTAGAAGTACACACGTAGTACCTTTACCTGTCAGTTTGAAAATACTGTACTCACTCTTGGTAACACCAATGGATGCAATTTTACGGCTATAATACGTAGCATTAATTAAGGCTGTGTCAGAAATTATATGTATTTATCTATGATAATTTAATTATTACAACAATTTGTCTGTAAGTCAAACTTTGATTCCACCCAATTTTTGGCAGAAATGAGTTTTCCTCGCATCGTGAAGTTTGGAGTATGACTGGGGAAATAACAAAAATTTATTTCACCTAATATAATGAACATACACTCCTTTTCGTACATAGCTTGTACAAGTTCACTAATTGTCTTTTCTCCAGTGTTTCCCACTTTGTTCTGTTCTTCCGTTCATTCAGGTGTCGAACGGAATGTATTGGTATGTTAATAAAAATATTACTTTCAGATAATTATTCAAAAATACAAGTAAAATGTTAGAAAATACAGAAATGAGATCCTCTTTTATCATTAATAGCTGATGATGCGATAAAATCAGTAATTACGTTTAGCAATATTTACTAAACCGAATGGAGAAACTGAAACAATTTAATATCAGTAGCAAGCTACATTAGAAAACTGCTATTTGGTGTGAGATAGTATTATTTTGTAGTCTTAAAATCGGCGTTAATTTTTTTATTGCCATTGCAATAAAAATCCAGATAAAATATATCTTACATTTTGCAGCCGGATACAGATCATATGTCTTGCGTATTTATCTGGAAGGACCCCTTTGTCTTGTTTCCTTCAAGTGCTAAATGAGTACGACAGTTAAAGGTGGTGACACAGGTTTTTGTACCCCGCCTGGAAGGTGGCGCGTGGGTCTGCTCCTCTGATCTGAAAAGTAGGCCGAATGAAGCGAGTAGGAGCAGGAGAGGTAAGGCACTTCGGTACTGCGTGTAAATTTATTGATGTTCACTATAGGCAAAAACAAGTTAGTAAATGGTTAAATAACTTTGCGATGATGAGGACGTAGGTGCGAAGCCGTATTTCCGTCGTTAGTAGTACAAAGTCTCAATAGCAGTCTAGCCCATTCTGATAGTAGATGCGATGTTTCCAGGCAGTCTGCTCTAATGAAATGGGGCGGAAAGCAGAGCGGCGCCCGTTGAGCTCCACAGCGTCGGCTAGAGGGCGCTGTGGTCGGCGTAGTTCGTCCGCTCTCGTAGTGCCAACCTATGAGTGTGCACCTGCGCAGTGGTATCGTAACTATCGGTACCACACAGGTCATGGTTTTAGTTCTCCTCCGATGCTAAAGGTCTTAGAGTTGAAATAATCAGGCAAAAAAGGAGTATTTTTTAATGTACTTGCTGGATGTAAATTCTACATTCTCCAGGAAAAGGGTTATACTTCATCTGTGGAGAAACTGTTCCAGTACTAACGATTACGTAAATTGAAGTTCGTTTCATATCATGGACAGTAAATGAAAGAAAGAGAGTGTAATTACAATTTCATATACGTTTACGTCATATGCATAATGTTCTTCTCCTATGCATTATTTCTGTCTTCTCTTAAAATGATAAAATATCTCATTCAGTCCAAAATGATATTTTTTCTTTGTATCAGGATGCATTTCAATGATTTCATATCGAAAAATGTGTTTGCAGAATTTTGGTATTCTTAAAGCAGTCTCGCCAATGGATTTTCTGTGGAACCAAACGTTGCACAAATCTTTCCAATTACAGACAAAGCATCTTTATTAAAAATCACTACAATACACAAAAAATTAACGTTTACTCTGTAGGTCGCTTCAACATTTCAGTTCATAAGAAAGTTGGTTTCCGTATGACGATGTCATGAGCTGGCTATCTGACCTATGGTCTGATCGAATAACAACAAAGAATTACCGCTATTCTTTTGATTTACATTTAAATTCTAATCTGTTGGAGCTTCCCTTCTCTGAATCTCAAATACACATCAAATTAAGATTCGACAATTTCTTTTTTCAAACGGTATACACGTATTTATACTTTCAATATACATACACTTATACCTCCATATACTGATTATGGCAATTCTGTCCTTCGGAGTGTTTCTCAGGAAAGCTCGCGGCACCTGGCATTGATTATGAATGCCTGTGTTCGTTACATCATTGATGATACACTCGATGATCATATTTCACCATCATATGCACAGCTGTCCTACTGTAGGTTAACGGAAACAAGCACAGAGATTTCCATACGCTCTGCCTCCTCAACTGCTTTATCAGTGTACATTGTAACCCACATCTGTCCTCCATCTTAACAGTCTTGTCTGGACAACATGGCAGAAACACCCGTTCCCCATCGGAGTAAAATACTTTATGTCCCACTCCATCGTTCAACCACTTTCTCAGTAGCAGGAACCCGACTCTGGAATAACCTCCCGCTGTATATAAGAGAACTGAATGACATCTCTGCAGAAGTAACAATAACGAGCACCATTGTCCATTATAATTATCCGGGCTGTTATGCCGTGGTCGGTTGATGAATTCTGTGGTTATTCCCCACAGAATTCATCAACCGACCACGGCATAACAGCCCGGATAATTATAATGGACATGATATTTCCGGCCGTGAAAGTTTACACTTTAGTAACGAGCACCATTGTCCCTGAACACAATTGATACCCTTTCCATCCTTCTGTCCAACCGGATCTTCCTAATTTTCCAGTATTCTTAGCTGGTGCAGTCTCCTTTAATTTCCCATCTCCAGAACTCACTACATCGGAAACAATCTGTTTTGTACACCTATATTTTTTTTATCTGCCACTAACATTATTGTTGTTATTGTCATTACTATTATTATTATTAATATCACCAGTAGTGGCAGCTGCAGTATTAGTACACGTACTGCCAGTATTAACATATTAGTTCATAATTGGTATTGTTTACTCACATCGTGTATGTAGACGCTGAAATCATTTCAATACTATTTGTCACGTTAACATTATTATTTCTTTGGTAACTATGACGTAAAAAGTTACTGCCTGTGTGAAATCCTGGTCCGACGTAAGAGTGGGCCTGATGGTCCTAATAATATAAGGTTAAATAAATAAATAAAAACAAAATATGACGAAGAGTGATGAAATTTTCATGCATATTTCACTTTCCTCTTTTACAATTACAGTTTACACACGTTCATTTTTTGATGAATGAGATTGTGCTTAGTTTATAACAAACTCGATGTTATTAAACGACGTTCTTTGTAACAACTGTAATAAAAAAGGAAAAGAGAACAATTCCATGAAGTTGCGTACAAAAAATTAACTGATGGTATTAATGAGTTTGTTTGCTGTTAATGACATGTGGAAAAAATACAAACGTGTTTTGGGTAACATGCAGACCCTGTATCCAGTAATTCTGCGAACACGGCCAATGCAACTGTAGTAAATCCAAAGCTCAGAGGTTTGTACTAAAATATATCATTTGTCCCGTACACGGAAGCAACGGAGAGGTATGTATCGAAAGTTACCTAGAAGCTGATAGGATGTTGAACACTTGTCCCTGTTTCTGTCATGCCCAACTTGTAGAGCCGGCCGAAGTGGCCGTGCGGTTAAAGGCGCTGCAGTCTGGAACCGCAAGACCGCTACGGTCGCAGGTTCGAATCCTGCCTCGGGCATGGATGTTTGTGATGTCCTTAGGTTAGTTAGGTTTAACTAGTTCTAAGTTCTAGGGGACTAATGACCTCAGCAGTTGAGTCCCATAGTGCTCAGAGCCATTTGAACCCAACTTGTATTGTGAAGAGTAACCTATACGTGCCAAGCCCATCACTAATTCTTGGAGAGCTCGACTGTCAAAATACGGTGAGCGGCAGGCTCGCCACTCAGAGAGAGCAGAGCGGAGCTGCGTGACCTTTGAGGACAGGACACAGCGAAGTCCTTCATAAGCCTGGGCGGGCCGGAGGCTGCGGTGCGCCTATTACGCCATTACCGCCACATGTCAGCACGTCGCCGCCCCCCACGGTGCGTAGGTGTCAGCCGCCGCCTGTGTGAAAACGCACGAAGTGTGTGCTCACACGCGTCGTGTGGCAACGAACCCCGGAGAAGTCACCACTTACCAGCCGTCGCCTCTCCGTGTCGAGACACATTACGCCCGCAACATTAAGTTTCCTGGTCGTGCCGGTTTTCAATCTGAACGAGTTCTACATTATACCCATTTCCCTTTAGAATCTTTGTTACTCTTTGAATTTCAAAAATGTAATCCTCTCACATATATAGGCAACTAATTTCGGAAATTCAAGTTACGATCTTCAGATCATCTACATAAATCAGCCATACATAGAGAGGCACAGTGGTTGATGTATATAGATGATTTGAAAGTGGCAATTTAAATGGCCTAAACTAGTTGTCTACATATGTATTTATTCCAGTTTGGTCAAATAAAACTGATGTAGTAATAATATTACATTTTTGAATTATATTTCATCTTTGAAATCAACAATGAAGTGATGTTTAGGTTGAAAATCTGACCCAAGCGCTTCGTTAGGGCGGATGACGTTTAGGTATTCACCAGACTTATTCTCACGTTGTATGGGGGAGAATGGCAAAGAAAATTATATAGATGGTTTCAAACAGGGATATCCATCTAAAGCCTTTCATATTTGTATTGTCCTCCTTTTTCTGCAATGAATGAATGAGGCCGTATTTCCTATGTGTGTGTGTGTGTGTGTGTGTGTGTGTGTGTGTGTGTGTGTGTGTTTATTTATTACTAGTTCTTAGGTAACCTTAGAAGGTGTAGTATTTTGATTTTAGACTATCTAAAACATTTCGCCTCCTTCCTAAACTGACCCTGTAGACCCAATACTACACGTAAAACGTGTATAAGAAATGGTTGAAATGGCTCTGAGCACTATGGGACTTAACATTTGAGGTCATCAGTCCCCTAGAACTTAGAACTACTTAAACCTAACTAACCTAAGGACATCACACACATCCATGCCCGAGGCAGGATTCGAACGTGCGAGCGTAGCGGTCGCGCGGTTTCAGACTGGAGCGCCTAGAACCGCTCGGCCACTCCGGCCGGCTCTGTATAAGTCATTCAGTATACCATGTAAACTTTTTTATGTTGCTGTAAGTTTCAACAAAAGAAAGTTTTAATAAAAAGGAAATTAGATACAGTAAAAGTATGCTTACCCTTGATGAAAATAATACAGTGTACGGTAGTGGATCACTAGACTTTGCTACAATAGAAATAAAGTTACGAGCTAAATTGACTTCACGGCTTATTTCTTATTACTTCTTTACTTTTTCGATTTTTGATATCTCATCTGGGACACAGTGAAGGAGGCACACAATCGCTATTGCCAGTCTTCAGTCCGGTAGCGTCGCCTTTTTCTTCCCTCTTTAAGAGCTATAAAAAATGGGATGCAGATTGCTGCCGTAGCCTTTTGAGACATTCTCGTCCTCCTCATGGGACATCTTTCCTGTTCATTCATTTGTTTGGGTGTTCTTTCGTTTCTAGTCTTGTTGTTATTGTAAGTGGCGTATTCCAGCCTGTCCCACCACCAAATAAGCTTGCGTGAGTTGTTCACCTATCAGAAAATTTAGCTTGTGCCGCAGATGCTCATACTTTAGTACAATACGAAACATTTTATTATTAAAGGCTTTCTGGGCTGTAATGGGACACCTTGGATCACTACTAGAATGTGTTGTCTGGGATATCGATTCACCTACGACCACAGTGTGCGGCGCATGTACAGTCAAGTACCACAATGCAGCGAATGTACGTTTTTTACCTTTCCTTAATAACTGATGGAAACTGAGCCAGTTGAAACAAAACATTATGGTTACTGTCCACCTTGAGAGTGAATGCCGCCTTTGAGCTTTGTAGGCAGTTGACGCGGTAAAGGATGAACGAGTACCTAAAAGGGTGCCCGCCCGGTTAGCCGTGCGGTCTAACGCTCGGCTTTCCGGACTGGGAAGCAGCGCCTGGTCCCTGGCACGAATCCGCCCGGCGGACTTGTGTCGAGGTCCGGTGAGCCGGCCAGTCTGTTGATGGTTTTTAGGTGGTTTTCGATCTGCCTTGGCGAATGCGCGCTGGTTCCCCTTATTTCGCCTCAGCTATACTATGTCGGCAATAGATGCGCTAATAAGTTATCCGCGTATGCTTACACCACCATTACTCTACCACGCAGACATAGGGGTTACACTCTTCTAGTGAGAGACGTACGTTCCCTGGGGGGGGGGGGGGGGGGGGGGGAGTCCACCGGGAGCCGAACCGCACAATAACCCTGAAAGAGTGGTTCGGTGTGGGGCAGAGAAGGGGTGAAGTGGACTGCGCTAGTCAAATGGCTCTGAGCACTATGGGACTTAACTTCTGAGGTCATCAGTCTCCTAGAACTCAGATCTACTTAAACCTAACTAACCTAAGGACATCACACACACCCATGCCCGAGGCAGGATTTGATCCTGCGCCCGTAGCGGTCTGCATCTACATCTACATTTATACTCCGCAAGCCACCCAACGGTGTGTGGCGGAGGGCACTTTGCGTGCCACTGTGATTACCTCCCTTTCCTGTTCCAGTCGCGTATGGTTCGCGGGAAGGACGACTGTCTGAAAGCCTCCGTGCGCGCTCTAATCTCTCTAATTTTACATTCGTGATCTCCTCGGGAGGTATAAGTAGGGGGAAGCAATATATTTGATACCTCATCCAGAAACGCACCCTCTCGAAACCTGGACAGCAAGCTACACCGCGATGCAGAGCGCCTCTCTTGCAGAGTCTGCCACTTGAGTTTGTTAAACATCTCCGTAACGCTATCACGGTTACCAAATAACCCTGTGACGAAACCCGCCGCTCTTCTTTGGATCTTCTCTATCTCCTCTGTCAACCCGATCTGGTACGGATCCCACACTGATGAGCAATACTCAAGTATAGGTCGAACGAGTGTTTTGTAAGCCACCTCCTTTGTTGATGGACTACATTTTCTAAGGACTCTCCCAATGAATCTCATCCTGGTACCCGCCTTACCAACAATTAATTTTATATGATCATTCCACTTCAAATCGTTCCGCACGCATACTCCCAGATATTTTACAGAAGTAACTGCTACCAGTGTTTGTTCCGCTATCATATAATCATACAATAAAGGATCCTTCTTTCTATGTATTCGCAATACATTACATTTGTCTATATTAAGGGTCAATTGCCACTCCCTGCACCAAGTGCCTATCCGCTGCAGATGTTCCTGCATTTCGCTACAATTTTCTAATGCTGTAACTTCTCTGTATACTACAGCATCATCCGCGAAAAGCCGCATGGAACTTCCGACACTATCTACTAGGTCATTTATATACAGGGCGTTTCAAAAAGAAAGAGCAGATTTCAAACATTTATTTCTCAAAAACTACAAATGATAGAAACACAATTCCAACGGTCCTTCACTCAATATGAGTACCAAATGTTACACAACAAATATCAAAACTGTACCTCAATATGAGCACCATTTGTTACACGACAAATATCAAACCGGTATCTCATTTCTTGCCACACACGACGCAACTGGTCTTTAGTTACCGAATTCACGGCCGCAACAATTCGATGTCGTACCTCTTGAAGAGTAGCGGGCATAGGTGGGACATAAACACAGTCCTTTATGTACCCCCACAAATAAAAATCGCAGGGAGTAAGGTCTGGTGACCTGGGAGGCCACAGACGATGACATTGATCTTGTGCTCCTGCTCTTCCAATCCACCGTCCTGGAATGGTGTTATTTAGGTACCGTCGTACAGGTTCAGAGAAGTGTGGTGGGGCGCCATCTTGCATGAAGATGAAGTGATTTGAATCTTCCTGAAGTTGAGGAAATAGCCAGTTTTCTAACATGTCCAGGTAAATGGTTCCTGTGATAGTTTTCTCCATGAAAAAGAAAGGTCCATAAACTTTGTTTACCGAAATTGCACAAAAGACGTTAACCTTTGGTGAGTCTCTTTCATGTTGAATAACGTCCCTCGGAGTTTCACTCGCCCAAATTCGTACGTTATGCCGATCAACTTTACCAGAAATGTGAAACGTTGATTCATCTGAAAAAATTAATCGTTCGGCAAAATTGTCCTCTTCCATGTCCTGTAGAATTGCAGTTGAAAATTCGAACCTTTTGTTGTGGTCGTCAGGACGCAATGCTTGCAATAACTGCAGTTTGTACGGCTTCATGTGCAGACGGTTACTCAGAACGCGCCATACCGTTGTTTTAGACATGTTTAGTTCGTGACTTGCCCGTGCCGTGGATTTTCTAGGGCTCCTTTCGTAAGCTGCACGGACACGCTCGACATTTTCATCCGATGTGCGTGGACGACCCGTGCTTTTTCGCTTGCAGATGCAACCATCTTCTACGAATCTGTGATGCCACTCATAAATTTGCTTATGACGAGGCGGCTGTTTGTTGAATTGACGGCGGAATGCACGTTGCACACCAACAATGGACTCTAACTTTGCAAATTGCAGCACACAAAATGATCGTTCCTGTGGTGTCGTCGCCATTTTCCTACAAACAAACGCCAGCGCCACTGCGGATTTGCATGGAACTTCTGCGCGGACCATTGAAAAACTTTGAACCTTTCTCTGACAAGAAACGTTTGAATTGTGTTTCTATCATTTGTAGTTTTTGAGAAATAAATGTTTGAAATCTGCTCTTTCTTTTTGAAACGCCCTGTATATTGTGAAAAGCAATGGTCCCACAACACTCCCCTGTGGCACGCCAGAGGTTACTTTAACGTCTGTAGACGTCTCTCCATTGATAACAACATGCTGTGTTCTGTTTGCTAAAAACTCTTCAATCCAGCCTCACAGCTGGTCTGATATTCCGTAGGCTCTTTGTTTATCAGGCGACAGTGCGGAACTGTATCGAACGCCTTCCGGAAGTCAAGAAAAATAGCATCTACCTGGGAGCCTGTATCTAATATTTTCCGGGTCTCATGAACAAATAAAGCGAGTTGGGTCTCATACGATCGCTGTTTCCGGAATCCATGTTGATTCCTACATAGTAGATTCTGGATTTCCAAAAACGACATGATACTCGAGCAAAAATCATGTTCTAAAATTCTACAACAGATCGACGTCAGAGATATAGGTCTATAGTTTTGCGCATCTGCTCGACGACCCTTCTTGAAGACTGGGACTACCAGTGCTCTTTTCCAATCATTTGGAACCTTCCGTTCCTCTAGAGACTTGCGGTACACGGCTGTTAGAAGGTGGGCAAGTTCTTTCGCGTACTCTGTGTAGAATCGAATTGGTATCCTGTCAGGTCCAGTGGACTTTCCTCTGTTGAGTGATTCCAGTTGCTTTTCTATTCCTTGGACACTTATTTCGATGTCAGCCATTCTTTCGTTCGTGCGAGGATTTAGAGAAGGAACTGCAGCGCGGTCTTCCTCTGTGAAACAGCTTTGGAAAAAGGTGTTTAGTATTTCAGCTTTACGCGTGTTATCCTCTGTTTCAATGCCATCATCATCCCGGAGTGTCTGGATATGCTGTTTCGAGCCACTTACTGATTTAACGTAAGAGCAGAACTTCCTAGGATTTTCTGTCAAGTCGGTACATAGAATTTTACTTTCGGATTCACTGAACGCTTCACGCATAGCCCTGCTTACGCTTTGACATCGTTTAGTTTCTGTTTGTCTGAGAGGTTTTGGCTGCGTTTAAATTTGGAGTGAAGATCTGTCACGCGGTTCCAGACTGTAGCGCCTAGAACCGCTCGGCCACCCTACGGTAGTCGTCGGGGGGCTGTAGACCACTGTGGCTGCGGCGGGGACGGAAGTTCTCCGTCGTTTCTAGGCCCCCGGTTCACATACAATACAATACAATACAATACAATACCTAAAAGGAACGGATATGAATGGTGATTCATTCAAGTGACAATTCAGGCCGCAAATGGGTATATCCAGTGACATAAGAGACTTCGCTAGGGGCAGCTTCTTGTATCTTGACATCTGACAACACGACTTTCCGAAATGGTGAAACTGCACTGTTCATTTCCAGCTATCGTGAGACACAATCGAAAATTGTTGAGAGACTCTGAAAGAACGAGCATGCAACAAGGTGTTTGACATCCACGCCTCAGCACAGAACGTGTAATGCAGGGTCGGACACATCATGCAAAACTGCACGCGAGCATCAAGTGTGGCATGCTTGCTGGCCGAGACTCTGCCTGCCTTGGCTTTGCTCTGTGCTACTCGAAGGTATTCGGTAATGTGCGGAATTTCGTAGAGCAATGCGGTACAGCACAACATTCTTCAATTCAGCAGAATCGTGGCGACAGCGTTGTTTACCCTCCGCTATTTGTTCGTAGCATAAAGGAAGTTCACAGGTGCAGAGGCAGTTTGCACAAAGAGTCTAGCGATTTGTTGTCATAGGCCTTAAAATGAATGGGAATTACAGAAGTGAAGGGTAACGATTCTCAACATCTATTATGTCATATACAGCCGCATAATTGACGGGCACCGCAGATTTGCTATGGGACGACAATAGAACACGACGTAGAAAGAATTTAAAGATTTACTTGAAAGAGCTAAAACTACAGCATTTGACAGGTAGGATTTATTGGACTAATCAGAAACCAGGTGAGCAAACGAAATTCTCAATAAAATTCTTCTGGATTTGGGACCTCACTGACAACTATAAAACTCCGACGTTTCGGCGACTGTTGCAAGACGTCTTCCTCAGGGTGTATTGCTAACTGCTGAATGGGCACTAGTTTGATTACTTATATTCTGTGGAGGAGTGCTGCCATTGGACATGGCTATGAGGAGGAAGGGTATTAGGTGTTCTCTTACTGGTCTTTGCATGGCGGGTTGTCATTGGCGGAAGTAGGCGCTTCCAAACTAGTGCGCATTCAGCAGTTAGCAATACCTCTGAGGAAGGCGTCTTGCAATAGTCACTGAAAAGTCGGAATTTTATATTTGACAATGCGGTCTCAAACCCAGAGGAATTTTATTGACCGTGACAACGGCCGCGGAAGCCTAAGTTCACAAAAAAAATTTTACTTCCTTTACGAGTTTCAAGGACTTTCGAGGGAACTGTACGAACTTCCCCTCAACGATTTGATTCATATTGATAGGATGTGTAGGGGCCAAACAGGATTTCAACATAAGTAAAGAGGAAGACTCAAAACTGAACCGTTTTCGAGAAAAACGAGTTTGAAAATTTTACACCTATTTTTATATGTTACTTGGTCACTATTATTTAAGACGACTGCAGCCTAGCGTGTTAAGCGGTTATTTTCAAGAGTGGAAGATCGAATAGTCTTGCCTGAACTTCTTTTTTCTTTTCTTCCCAAGGAATTACTGTGAATTTTCAAACAATCATTACTGAATGATTCATTTATTATTTTCGTAATTTTTATCCTGGGAATAGGGGATTGGAAAAACACGGATACATAAGAAGGCTTCCTTCAATAATGAAACTAAATAAGTCGTGATTATGTGGCAAACTATGTGCAGAAATATGTTAAATTGTCTGTCACTGTCTGTAAGCTGGTAGTTTATACCGGACACAAAAATGTCTTTTGTTTGTGATCTATGTTGTTGAGATATATCAAATATGAAACCAAGTGGTAGCGAGTGTGACTGCATTACAATCTAAATGCGGCACATTTTCAGTGTCCCCATCTTCGCCCTCCTGACGCTTGGACTGCATGGCATGCGGGAGGGGGAAGTGTGCAGCCAGACGACGGAGCTATTGACACATTCAAGAGCGTTGCCCCCATGTCGCATTCGTGGCCGTCCCTGGTGTGAAGCTTGCCTGGTCTACAGAACTAGCAGGTAGCAGATTCGACGACAGAGTATAGTGCTGTTGCAGGTGCAATGCTTCTGAGCACATCATTTGGCACACATGTGGCACTGCAACAGATGGTACCTATGTGCGCCCACGTTAACCCAACGACGTCTTCAGTTACGATTTCAGCAGACACGATCTCATCGACATTCTAAAGTAAATCAATGAAATCGATCACTTGTTCGGATGAGTAACGTTTCTTATTAACCAGGTCGATTGTTGTATTCGGATACGCCATCACTGAGGTGAATGGCTGTTCGAGATGTACCGGCCTACAGATGCAGGCTGTTGCTGGCGATATTATGTAGTGGAGGACATTCACATGCCCTTCCACAGGGCTGTTGCTGTAATAGAAAGCACCATGACAGCTCTGGAATACGTGAAAATTATAGCAGACCACCTGTAGCCCTTCATGCTTCATATGTTTCTCGACGGCGGTTACATCTTCCAGCATGACATCTGCCCTAGTCATCAGACCAGAATTGCGTTACAGTAGATTGACAAGCATGATAGAAGCACGGCCGCGAAATTCACCTTATCCGAAACTGATGGAACACATCTGGTAAAGCTTGTCTGCCCTACAAAGCAAGCATGTAGCAGATTGGCTGCCTGCTGTTGCAGGCACAATGCTTCGGAGCACATAATTTGGCACACATGTGGCACTGCAGCAGTCAAATGAAAACCAAACATCCGCCTCACTGGGACCATTGAATGGTTCCATTTCAAAGTATTCAACACATACGTTAAGACACTTATCCGACTTGGAGACGCGACTATCAATTCCTGGTTCGTAGAATGCAGTCGGCCCCTAACGGTTTCACAACTGTTCTTGCACTTCCTCGTCCAAATGACACTGGCGTCCATGCATTTCTTCTCATCGCCAAAGGTTTGAAAATGACTCAGTGAAAGATTTTGACTGAACAGAGAATACTGCATTGATTCTCGGCCAAATTGCTTAAGCATAGCCTTCGTCTTATTGACAGCAGGCGTTATCTTTTAGCAGGATTATTCCGTCAGGCGCGTCGAAGTTTTTCCAAAGTGTCTTCATAACGCTGCACATTGATTTTTGTTCCACTCTAGAGGAACTCGGTGTGCAAAGGGCCCCTCCAATCGAAGATGGTCATAAGGGCCTTACCGGAACTTGGGTGTGCGAAGAACTTTGGATTTCTTTGGCGGAGGAGATGTGGAATGTTTCCACTGCTGGATTTACCGTTTGCCTGAAGCTGTCAGAATGCTGTTGAAGGGTAGTGCCCACCACCGCGCTGTCAATCGGACGAAGGCTACAATTCACCAATTGTTTTCGGAAATATCGCAACATACTCTGTAGAGCCCGAATATTTCACTGTGTGATTTTTCACGTCTTCAGCGATCTGAAGAAATCTGTGGATGTCTGTTTCAGTCGGTTGAGGAAATGCGAGAGGGGTTGCGGTTGTGAATGCGTCAGCGGCCGACTGCGTTTTGTGAAACAGTAATTGATCGTCTCTTCTCCCTGTGGGAAAAATGTCTTAACGCGTGTTGTGGTTACTTTTTAGTGGATCCATTCGATGGCCCTCTTGTGACATTAAACGATCTAGGGAAATCACTCAAATCCTAGATTTGATCCTCCCAAGCTTCAAATGCCAGTTATTACCGACATCGTTCTTTTTAAAATGACGCCGTCGATTCGCCTATGCATCGCTGTTTTATCCCAGGGTGCGTTCCGTGCGTATCTTATATCGTCGTGGACGCGCAGTTGAACAGCGGTCTTCGTGCTCGACGAAGGGCGTGTGGCTAATTAGAACACCACTGCTGCTGGGATAATATGGTTAATCTACACCTCGTTACCTGAGCAGTAAGCGCGTCTGATTGGCGCATGAAGGACATGGATTCGATCCCGCTGGCGCTGCCAACCTAATGGGCGGGGGACTTGTGTGCTGAGAACGCGCTCTTTCAGACTGTCCCTACGTTGGCACGTAATTGGCAAAAGTTGCAATGCCTTACTGGTCTAATTACTGGCTTAACATTATAAGGTGTAAGGCTAAATATTTAAAGTACTATAATGAACAGAATAAAATGAAATCAGAGGAAATGGTGGTGTAAACTAACTCGCAATATAAAAAAATCTAAACCACATCTTTGTACTATTACGTTTCTATTACGCACACTTTCATTGTTTAATTGCAGTGTCAGAAATACCTGGAGTCTTTCTAATCCCTTGTTGTGCATTCTAACCTAAGCAACTACACTATATGTAATCTACTGGATCTATTATGCCTGATACCTGTCTCGTTAATACATGCACCATTTGGAAAAGACCAAATTAACAATCTTTCTGTGTCTCCCATGCACTAATTCCATCAACTGTTTTCTTTATAAGCAGGTATTGTGTAATGCATGTAAGGTATGTATTTCATTTCTGACATCGTTCTTCTCTCTTTATTTCAGGTATGTATCCCCATTTTCTATATCCACCAGAAAGACTCCTGAGTTTTTTATCCTCATGTGCCTCCCAGAATAAAGGTAAGAGATTACCATTCTCAGTGATCTATTCTAATAGTATACATTGTGCTTTACTACGAATTGGGAAAATATGTGATGGAGCGCTGGTGAACACGGACGTGAGCCGTTAGCGTCACGCGTGTGTGCATGTCGATCATGGACAAATACTGAGGTCGGTGGTCGTCCCGACGATCTTGCGGACGTTGAAACTGTGATCATTGTTCCCACACTCTGTTGTTCATTTTCGGAAGGAGTAGGACGTAAACTCTGTTTGGTGTCCAGGTGTCCGTTTTCGTAGTTTCTTTAAACCGCTTGTGGCAGCTGCCGTGTTAGCTCGTTTGAGAAACGAGCACCCGATTCAACCCCGTCCCTGTCCATTGTAAGTTTGGGCTCTCTTTCTAAAGACATCATCTTTTACAGGACACTGGACCTTAATGTTCAATACTGTTTCGAATCCTCCGTTCCGTATCTATTTAATCTAAAGTGGTTTCTCGTGGCCGGCCGCTATGGCCGAGGGGTTCTAGGTGCATCAGTCCTGAACCAGGCCGCTGCTACAGTCGCAGGTTCGAATCCTACCTTGGTCATGGATGTGTGTGATGTCCTTAGGTTACTTAGGTTCAAGTAGTTCTAAGTCTAGGGGACTGATGACCTCAGATGTTAAGTCCAATATTGCTTAGAGCCATTTGAACCAGTTTTGATTCCTCTTGACTAGAAAATTAATGAAAAGCCAATATAGAATTTTGTGCTCTTGTGGAGTGGAGAGTTTCGAAAAGCAAGATGTATTGTTAAAATATTAACTCCAAAGGGAGATACGTTTTAAGTATTGTAACACACAATATGTAACTACCGGTATACAGCCCTCTACGGTTATGTAAAGACTCGAACTCTCACGTGCAAAACAGTTTCAAACGTTTTCTAACTTTACAAATTAGTTAATGTGCTAAATATTTGGAAAATGACGTTAAACATGTAAAACCTTTATGTCTGAAGGCATAACAGCCTAATTATACTGATATTAGTAATTTTGGGTTATTCATTGGATGATTAAAGTCTGCAATATTTGCTCTCTGTTTTAATGAACGCTAGTTTTTCACGTATTTTAATGTTTATGACGTCGTAGATCGTGAAATAAGTGCTGCACAGTTATAAAATGGTGCAGGTACATTAAGTGAAATGTCTGGATTCTGTCTGCAAAATTTGTGGAAACTAGAGGAAACGGTAAAAAGAAGTAATACGTTAAAAGCTCATGCCTCATGCCGGAGTGATAGTTTATGAACGGCACAAATGCAATCAGCGAAAAATTCTTTTCTTCAGTACTTTATGGGGAAAGACTGCGGGTTGACACGAGAAATATTGTGTCTACTGAGGTCGAAGTGTTGACAAAAATATTGTATCTACTGAGGTCGAAGTAGAGTGTGATTGTGAAGTTATGTGGACACGTTTAACAGGGCTAGGGGAAATAAAGTTAATTGTGGGGTGTTATTACCGGCCACCAGGTTCCACCGTGACAGTTCTAGAATCATTCAAAGGGAGTCTACACTCTGTATCGCAGAAGTGCCCGGATCATGCTATATTAGTCGGAGGCGACTTCAACCTACCTAGTATAGACTGGGATATCTATGGATTCATTACAGATGGTACAGAGAAGCCTTCGTGTGAATTACTTTTGAACACATTATCTGAAAACTATCTTGAGCAGCAAAATCGACAGCCAACGCGTAATGGACATATTTTAGATCTGGTAGCCACGAACAGACCAGACCTCATCGACAGTGTCAGTGTTAAGGCAGGGATTAGTGATCATGATGTTGTCATTACGACTATGGTTACGAAAGCTAAAAAGTTGGTCAAGAAGGCTAGGAGAGCATTCTTACTAGAAAGAGTAGATAAGCAGTTGTTAGCATCCCACTTAGTAAATGAATCGACTTCATTTACTTCCGGTACGATGGACGTGGAAGAATTATGGGCAAATTTTAAAAACATTGTAAATCACACATTGGACAAGTATGTGCCGAAAAAGTGAGTTATGGACGGAAAAGACCCACTGTGGCTTAACAGCGCAATTCGGAGAATGCTCAGGAAGCAAAGGCAGTTGCACTCATGGTACAAGAAAGATCGGGAGAATGAGGACAAGCAAAAGTTAGTAGAGATTCGTGCTGCTGTAAAAAGAGCGATGCGCGAAGCAATCAACCACTACCACCGTCTTACCTCAGCAAAAGATCTTGCTGAAAACCCAAGGAAATTCTGGTCTTACATAAAATCGGTAAGCGGGTCGAAGGCTTGAACCCAGTCACTCACTGATCAGTCTGACCTGGCAACGGAAGACAGCAAAACGAAAGCTGAAATTTTAAATTTAGCATTTGAGAAATCTTTCACGCAGGAGGATCGTACAAACATACCGCCGTTTGAGTCTCGTACAGATTCCCATATGGGGGACATAGTGATAGACATCCCTGGGGTTGTGAAGCAGCTGAATGGGTTGAAAATAAATAAATCGCCAGGTCCTGATGGGATTCCAATTCGGTTTTACAGAGAGTACTTTACTGCGTTGGCTCCTTACTTAGCTTGCATTTATCGCGAATCTCTTGCCCAACGTAAAGTCCCGAGCGACTGGAAAAAAGCGCAGGTGACGCCTGTATATAAGAAGGGCAGAAGGACGGATCCTCAAAATTACAGTCCAATATCCTTAACATCGGTTTGTTGCAGGATTCTCGAACATATTCTCAGTTCGAATATAATGAATTTCCTTGAGACAGAGAAGTTGCTGTCCATGCTTCAGCACGGCTTCAGAAAGCATCGCTCCTGCGAAACGTAAATCGCCCTTTTTTCACATGATATCTTGCGAACCATGGATGAAGGGTATCAGACGGATACCATATTCCTTGACTTCCGGAATGCGTTTGACTCGGTGCCCCACTGCAGACTCCTAACTAAGGTACGAGCATATGGGATTGGTCCCAAGTATGTGAGTGGCTCGAAGACTTCTTAAGTAATAGAACCCAGTACGTTGTCCTCGATGGTGAGTGTTCATCGGAGGCGAGGATATTATCTGGAGTGCCCCATGGATGTGTGGTAGGTCCACTGTTGTTTTCTATCTACATAAATGATCCTTTGGATAGGATGGATAGCAATGTGCGGTTGTTTGCTGATAATTGCTGTGGTGTACGGAAAGGTGTCGTCGTTGAGTGACTGTAGGAATATGCATGATGACTTGGACAGGATTTGTGATTGGTGTGAAGAATGGCAGATATCTCTAAATATAGATAAATGTAAATTAATGCAGATGAATAGGAAAAAGAATCCTGTAATGTTAGAATACTCCATTAGTAGCGTAGCGCTTGACACGGTCACGTCGATTAAATATTTGGGCGTAACAGTGCGGAGCGATATGAAGTGGGACAAGCGTGTAATGGCAGTTGTGGGGGAGGCGGATAGTCGTCTTCGGTTCATTGGTAGAATTTTGGGAAGATGTGGTTCATCTGGAAAGGAGACCGCTTATAAAACACTAATACGATCTATTGTTGCGTACTGCTCGAGCGTTTGGGATCCCTATCAGGTCGGATTGAGGGAGGACATAGAAGCAATTCAGAGGCGGGTAGATTTGATCATCACGCGATTGTGACGGAAATGCTTCAGGAACTCGGGTGGGAGTCTCTAGAGGAAAGGAGGCGTCTTCTTCGGAATCACTACTGAGGAAATTTAGAGAACCAGCATTTGAGACTGACTGCAGTACAATTTTACTGCCAAGGTTTAAAATCCGTTGGACGTTGTTAAGTGCTCTCATTCTCTAGTAACAGGTGAATATAGTCAGGGTAATTTGCATCCCATGAGTTAATCTGTCTCAACACGGACCCCCACTTTCTAAGTTCATACTTGACTTACCTTGTGAAGTCTTTAACATTAGATTACATCTCATCATTAGTAGATTCTGATAGCATATCAACTTTTAAAACTCAGTCAGTGGTTATATGAAACACTGAAACTTAAAGTTTCGTTGATCTGTAAGCCATTTGCTTGGCAATCAGACGTTAGAACTGTGAGAGTCTAAGACCGTTTTATCCATTTATTATTTGTTTCTTGTACCTGACTAGGAAAAACATTTAAGAAAAAATATATCAAAACAATCACAATATTAATAATTTGCATTGTTGATACAATAATAATTGGCAATAATAACAATACTGACGCTAATAAGAAAAATAAAATAGTGGGGGCATTGAGAATGACATTTATTGCTTTAGTGTTTTTGAGGCCGTGTTTGTTAGTATAAGAAGTGGGATACATAACTGTTGTTATTGTTGTTATTGAGGTCTTCAGTCCAGAGACTAGTTAGATGCAGCTCTCCATGCTACTCTATCCTGTGCAAGCTTCTTCATCTCCCAGTACCTACTGCAACCTACATCCTTCTGAATCTGCTTAGTGTATTCATCTCTTGGTCTCCCTCTACGATTTTTACCCTCCATGCTGCCCTCCAATGCTAAATTTGTGATCCCTTGATGCCTCAAAACATGTCCTACCAACCGATCCCTTCTTCTAGTCAAGTTGTGCCACAAACTTTCCTTCTGCCCAATCCTATTCAGTACCTCGTCATTAGTTATGTGATCTACCCATCTAATCTTCAGCATTCTTCTGTAGCCCCACATTTCGAAAGCTTCTATTCTCTTGTTGTCCAAACTATTTATCGTCCGCGTTCCACTTCCATACATTGCTACACTCCATACAAATACTTTCAGAAACGACTTCCTGACACTTAAATCTTTACTCGATGTTAACAAATTCCTCTTCTTCAGAAACGCTTTCCTTGCCATTGACAGTCAACATTTTATATCCTCTCTACTTCGACCATCATCAGTTATTTGCTCCCTAAATAGCAAAACTCTTTTACTACTTTAAGCGTCTAATTTCCTAATCTAATTCCCTCTCCATCACCCGATATAATTCGACTGCATTCCTTTATCATCGTTTTTTTTAACTGATGTTCATCTTATATCCTTCTTTGAAGACACTGTCCACTCCGTTCAACTACTGTTCCAGGTCATTTGCTGTTTCTGACAGAATTACAATGTCATCGGCGAACCTTAAAGTTTTTATTTCTTCTCCATGAATTTTAATTCCTACTCCGAATTTTTCTTTTGTTTCCTTTACTGCTCGCTCAATATACAGATTGAATAACATCGGGGGTAGGCCACAACCCCGTCTCACTCCCTTCCCGACCACTGCTTCCCTTTCATGCCCCTCGATTCTTATAACTGCCATCTGGTAGCTGTACAAATTGTAAATAGCCTTTCGCTCCCCGTATTTGACCCCTGCCACCTTCACAATTTGAAAGAGAGTATTCCAGTCAACATTGTCAAAAGCTTTCTCTAAGTCTACAAATGCTACGAGCGGAATACATACCCTGTGGACTCTTTCAATTTTATGTTGTCAGGCCAGTTAACCTCTCCATACGCGTGCTCCTACATATATTATGGGTGTACCTGCTTCTAGTGTCTTTTTGCAGTCTTCTAATGATTCAAAAATGGGTTTCCTGCCTGTATACACACAATATGTTACTTTTGTTTGTGTTCAGGGACAACTGCCACACCCTGCACAAAACGTCGATCCTCTGCATGTCTTCCTGCATTTAAGGACTGTTTTCCAGGGTTGCGACTTCCCTTTATACAACAGCATCAACCGCAAATAGTCTTGTGAAACTATCAACGCAACCAATTATGACATACATATTTGTTGTGAAAGGCAGTGATCTAGTAACACTGCTTTTGGATACGCCCGAAATTACTTTTATTTCCGTTGCTTTCTCTCTGTTGAGAATGTTCTGTCTGCTAGAAAATCTTCAGTCCCATCTCACAGCTGGTTCGATATTCTGTTCTCTGGTAGTTTGCAGAACTGGATCAATCGCCTTCCCGATATCAAGGAGCACCTTAGGAACAAGGGTCTCGTGGACGAATAGAGCAAGCCGGGTGTCAAACGATCGTTGTTTTCGTAGGTAAAGAGAGTTTTGCTTTTTGGAAATATCATAATACGCGAGTACAAAAAATTTTCAGAAATTCTACAACACACCAACGTCAGAGTATTCGTTTGGTACGTCTCTTCGACACTCTTCTTCAAAATATAATTATTTTGCAGATCTTCGAAAATCGTTATTTATAAATAGAATTTACTCGCCAGAAACACTGTTAAGAGTGCGCCTTGACTTTTAGGTTAGAAGCCTATGTCGCAAAATAAGTGAACGTTTAACTCAAAAAATCCCAGTCGGTTCAGAAACTTTTCTTCGTGTCCTCTGTAACACTAAATTCTCCAACAACCGTATCATGCACTTCTGAGTAGCGAGGAACGTGCATTTTTATCTCGTTGTTACACTAATCCCGGAGTTACCAGATAATTTTCGTCTATACCTCCGTCTGTTGGGATATTTACTGCGTGCTGCGTTCAGTAAGCTCATGTTGATTTGAAGCAAGAGACAGACCATTAGCACCCGCATATGTAACGCCATTTGCAATACAAAGCGTCCGCGACAGAAACACATTTCCGTTAGACTAGTGGCTAAGGTCTCTCGTTCGCGTGGAGACCACATGCAGATGTCCTCATTTCAATTCAAAAGTTTCGCTCGAAAAACAGCGCAGTGTCCGGTACACAGTATCTTTGAACTCAGTCACGCTACCCACCAAGAAATACAGCCAAACACACTGATGAATTCAGCAAGATGTGCAAATATACTTTGCGTTTTGTCGAGTTACCAGACTTGTCACAAAATTTTGCATTTCTTTGCATATCTCTTACAGATAGCTGCTCGCAGGTGTGTAATTTATTTCTTTCCCGCACGAAAATTAGAGCAGCCTTTGCCGGTAGGTAAAGGTAATTAATAGGAGTATGAAACATCTCGTTCTTGGGTCTTCTTCCAGATCCCGATTCCCACATTTTTGTTTTCCATGGTAAGTATGTTGTATAATTAAAATCCAAAGTTCCGTCAGCTTTTTAGCTTTCACTGAGTCTCTCTCTATGTCGTTTATCTTACCTACTCTTATAAAATATCTTCTTATTTGCCGAATATATATACTTTCACCCAGATTAAGGGATCTAGACTGCACGGTGTACGACTTACGTACATTACGCGAGGGTGGGTCAAAATTAATGCCTCCTATGTAAAAAAAAATAAAATAAAAATAAAATAAAATTAATTTAATAATGGAGAGTGGAATATTAGCGTTCCACATAGTCACCATGTATCCAATACATTTGCGTGTTCATGGAACCCAGGTATCCGGCCGCGGTGGCAGAGCGGTTCTAGGCGCTTCAGTCCGGAATCGCGCGGCTGCTACGGTCGCAGGTTCGAATCCTGCCTCGGTCATGGATGTGTGTGATGTCTTTAGGTTAGTTAGGTTTAAGTAGTTCTAATATCTAGGGGACTGATGACCTCAGTTGTTAAGTCCCATAGTGCTCAGAGCCATTTAGACCATTTTGAACAGAGTCATCAAAACCAGTTTGGAAAAATTCCGGATTTCGCTTCTTGACCTATTTTTCTCAGAAACTTTATAACGATGTTGTTTACGAACTCTTAACGCTTACGTCTCCCCGGATCGTCTGATCCGCAATTCCTGGACTAGCGTCTGTGATGTCCGTTTCTGCATTACCAAACTACAGTTCTGGTGTTCATTACAACTTCCCCATAGAATTTGTTCATGAATGAGGTTAAAACAGTTTTAAGAGCATTAGTAACGAAGCAAAAACCTGATTTTTTTAAACTGGCTTTGATGCGTGAGTTAACGAGGGCGCAAATGTGTACAAATGCGCAATGACTATGTTGAACGATACTATTATATAGATGACATCTCAGTCTCTGACCTGTACTAATTCCGCTTTCAGGTGGTCATTATTGAGTTTTTTATGGCACGGAAGACAGTACATTTGGACAGATCCCCGTATAATGTTATACATTTATGGGATTATTACATTTCTATCTTAGCACACAACTATAGATTTCAGCTTTTGCTGCCTGAACCGAGGAATGTTAATGGCATAATCTATTGCACATACCAATCCCTCAATGCTAAAAGTTGGTTTGTGAAGTATACTTTACTATTGTACAATTTCATCGAAGTAAACGTGTTCCACTGCGAGCAGCACATCTTTTCACACAACGCAGGATTCAGCGTGATGTATCTGAAACTGAAATGTCCTAATTATTGTGCAGTGTTATATTCAAAATGACTACCAAAATTGTATTGTTAAAGTTGTCAAAATAAGGTCAGTTATCAAAGTAACTCGATATGGGGGAAAAATCATGGTGCACACTTTTCATAAGACACAAAGGAACAAGTAATTTACTTACTAACTTTTGTTCCTAACTTTGTTAACTTTTAGCATATCATACCCTGTATTGACAATTTACTACAAATTTAAACCGTGGAGGGAAAAAGAATTTCGTCGTCAGAATTATGAAGCTATAACTGAATCAAATTTTTACTGTATCCATTTGAACTCAGCACTGCACGATAGTCTTCTTTGGGTGTGGCAGCAAACGAGTGAAACTTACGTTAAGTCGGCTCTTCAGGAGTGACTGGACGGTTCTATTGGTAGGCCAGTGCACGTGAAAGGTTCGGGTGTATGTACAATTCCGACAATCTGTTTAAGCTTCTGAAAAGTTCTTTGTACATTGTGCACCAGCACTTCGCTGATAGTGGAAAAACTTCATCGTCGATTTCCTTTGTCACATAGAAAGACTAATAGACGAATAATGTTAATATGGAAAAAGCCATGTACTCTGCTTGGGAATAAATCTGCAGGCAGATAAATTGATGCAAGACCTGAACAGCATACGCTGTCAGCTATACGATGATTTTTCTCTCTCAGATGCGGAAGTCATATTGAAGGTAGCTTTAAGATATTGGCCATACTGTGAATGACAACCAAGTCATCGCCGAAGTGAAATATATACACATGTGCGATAGTAACTGGTATACTGGATAAATTACAACATGAAGCTTATACGTCCCAATAGTAAACATAAAATGTCTCAATCAAATTAGGTCGCACATGCCTTATTTTGCGTTTGGAGTTCAACAGGACTTGATCTACCTAGGTGTCAGCTTCCTAAAGTTGCTTTTGACCAGATATATATATAGGATATGTAAGGTACTTATTAGATTCCTTAAGGTAGCATTTTTTTTAAAACATATATCTGTGCAGCGAACTCAAGTGACTTTCCTTTTACATAAGGTTACGGCATAACATATATGTTACACTTTCAAAAGCATAAGTAATGTTATCTCATAACCTCATGTACAAGGAAAGTCACTTGACTTCGATGCTGCAAGGGTCAATGTGAAGCGTTGAAGATGGGTTTAGAACTGGTACCATGACAAGGCATTCTATCTAGATTTTATAATTGTAAGGTTTCCTCCAGAGTAAGCCGAACAATAGCTCCTTACTCAGCAATGATATAAACCATGTTCGGTCGTCGAAAGATCCGTCCGTAAGGATTGGAAAGTTGCACATGTCGCATCAATATTCAAGAAAGAAAATAGGAGTGATCCGCTAAACCACACACATATGATTAACGTCGATTTTGAATCGGGTTTTGGAACATGTACTGTGTTCGAACATTATGAATTACCTCGAAGATAATGACCTGTTGACAAATAGCCAACACGAATTCAGAAAATGTCATTCTTCTGAAACTTTAATATCATTATAGACACTCTATGTTCAGTATAATGTATCAAACCGCAGAACAAAGAACGGTGCCGCCATCGTTTCTACCATGTCACGGACTAACTTGAGGCCTGATTCTGACTTGCATCCATTCGTCTATGCTGCACACAACTGTAAGGGATATCGGCTGTTACGCTTTTAACATGTGCGTGTATTTTCTTCGATTTATTTTACTATGTATGACAAAGGCAGTCAATTTTTTTCCGATGCCCTAACCATGTCACCCAAAACACACTTACCAATACTATACTGGTCAATTTGAGGTGCTCTATGTTATGTGAAACGCGCATCATGAGTAAATAAAGGGTAACATCAGTTCTGCAACCAAGACTGTTGTTTTCACCACATTCTGCATACTGGCTGCTGTATTGACACGCCATGATGTGGAAATCCTATAACCGTCAACAAATTTTCGAGATCTTTGATTACGTTTCGGGTCTCCTATGCCCATCCGTAAGTTCATTGGACTACCACGTAAAAATCTGAAGAAATCGGTTAGTAACGTTTCGAGATTTTTGTTAACTTTTCACTTTTTATATTACATATAAACCTGTACACAAAACTGGAATAGAACTCAACATAAAAATGATTTCCGCCTTTTCTATTGCTCATGAAAACCACAAACTGCATGTTGTACCACCATACAGCGAGACGTCCAGAGGCGTTGGTCCAGATTACTGTACACACCTGTATCTCTAATACGCAGCAGCACGTGCTCTTGCATTGATGCATGCCTGTATTCGTCTGGCATACTATCCACAGGTTCATCTAGGCACTGTTGGTCCAGAGTGTCCGACTCCTCAACGGTTCAAAAAAAGTTTTCAAATGGTTCTGAGCACTATGGGACTTAACTTCTCAGGTCATCGGTCCCCTAGAACTTAGAACTACTTAAACCTAACTAACCTAAGGACACCACACACATCCATGCCCGGGGCAGGATTGGAACCTGCGACCGTAGAGGTCGCGCGGTTCCAGACGGCAGCGCCTAGAACCGCTTGGCCACACCGGCCAGCTATCCTCAACGGCTCTTCGGCGTAGATCCCTCAGACTGGGTGGTGGGTCACTTTGTCCATAAACAGCCCTTTTCAAACTATCCCAGGCATGTTCGATAGGGTTCGTGTCTGAAGAACATGTTGGTCACTCTAGTCGAGTGATGCTGTTATCCTGGAGGAATTCATTCACAAGATGTGCACGATGGGGGTCCGAATTGTCATCCATGAAGAAGAATGCCTCGCCAGTATGCTGCCGATATTGTTGAGCTATAGGTCGGAGGCAGGCATTTACGTTTTGTATAGCCGTTACCCGCGCCTTCCATGACCACAAGGGGGGTACGTCGGTACCATCATAATGCCACCCCAAAACAGCAGGGAACCTCCAACTTGCTGCACTCGCTGGACAGTGTGTCTAGGCGGTTCGCCCGCATCTCGTGGTCGTGCGGTAGCGTTCTCGCTTCCCACGCCCGGGTTCCCGGGTTCGATTCCCGGCGGGGTCAGGGATTTTCTCTGCCTCGTGATGGGTGGGTGTTGTGTGCTGTCCTTAAGTTAGTTAGGTTTACGTAGTTCTAAGTTCTAGGGGACTGATGACCATAGATGTTAAGTCCCATAGTGCCCAGAGCCATTTGAACCATTTTTTTTCTAGGCGGTTCAGCCTGGCCGGATTGCCTCCTAACACGTCTCCGGCGATTATCTGGTTGAAGGCATATGCAACACTCATCGCTGAAGAGAACAGGATGCCAACTCTGAGCGGTCCATTCAGCATGTTGTTGGGCCATCTGTACCGCCTGCGTAGTGTCGCAAAGATGGACCTCACCATGGACGTCGGGAGTGGAGTTGCGCATCACGCAGCCTACTGCGTACAGTTTAAGTCGCAACACGACGTCCTGTGGCTGCACGAAAAGCATTATTCAACATGGTGGCTTTGCTGTCAGGTTTCCTCCGAGCCATAATCCGTAGGTAACAGTCATCCACTGCAGTAGTAGCCCTTGGCCGGCCTGATCGAGTCATGTCATCGACAATTCCTGTCTCGCTGTATCTCCTCCATGTCCGAAACACCACCACCTCGGTCACTCAGAGACGCCTGGACACTTCCCTTGTTGAGAGCCCTTCCTGGTACAAAGTAGCAATGCGGACGCGATCGAACCGCAGTAATGGCCGTCTAGGCATGGTTGAACTACTGACAGCACGAGCCGTGTATCTCCTTCCTGGTTGAATGACTGGAACTGATCGGCTGTCGGACCCCCTCCGTGTAATAGGTGTCGCTCATGCATGGTGGTGGCCGAGCGGTTCTAGGCGCTTCAGTCTGAAACCGCGCGACCGCTACGGTCGCAGGTTCGAATCTTGCCTGGGCATGGATGTGTGTGATGTCCTTAGGTTAGTTAGGTTTAAGTACTTCTAAGTTCTAGGGGACTGATGACCTCAGATGTTAAGTCCCATAATGCTCAGAGCCATTTGGACCATGCATGGTTGTTTACATATTTGGTCGGGTTTAGTGCATCTCTGAACAGTCAAAGGGACTGTATCTGTGATACAATATCCACAGTCGACGTCTATCTTCAGGAGTTCTGGGAACTGGGGTGATGCAAAACTTTTTTTGATATGTGCAGTAGGAATACAAAAATGCGCGTTTTCCGACGCAACATCGTATCAAAATTTCGAGTTAATCTACCAAATACTTTTCGACTTTCGTGAGTGCCAACACACACCTGCTGAATTTTTATTCAGAATGATTCTTATTAACTTTTAAAAGGCACGAAGCGACGTAGACGAGGCTAAGACAAATAATTTGATGTAAGACATATGAGCCGAAAATGTCGGAAAATATAACAAAAATCCATGTCAAATGTTGAACAATTTACGTTACGAGGTGACATACATTGCCACACTTGCACCAATTCGATTTCTTGAATGTACCCTCACCGGCAGCGTGCACTGCTACACATCGCTCCACTAGGGAACTCCACCATTTTTGTAAACATAAACCAATTCTTCGACGTCTTGTACCTGTATTTCCTCTACTGTATGTAAACACTTCCCAAACACATCGGGTAACGTAAGAGCGAAAACACAGTACCCAAGTGTAGCGATGAATAGCTCTGCCCACTACCGGCTAGGGCAGGATCGACAAGCCCAACATGTGCGGCTATATAATCTGGTGACGTCACATGTCCAACAGGGTCATCCACTTTTGGAGTATTTCCCATCGTCTCCGGCACAATGTGTCTTACATTAAATTATTTATTTAGTGTCATCTGTATCGCTTCGGGTGTTTTTAAACGTTACTAAGTTTCACCTAATAAAGAAGGTTCATTTCTCTCTCTCTCTCTCTCTCTCTCTCTCTCTCTCTCTCTCTCTCTCTCTCCATATTTGTTGTTCTTAAGGCTAGAGGTGCTTTCAGACGGCATTAGAATGTTGTTTCCTGGGGGTAATAAATTTTGCGTCCAGTGAGTTTTTTCTGCTTCTGAGTATTAATAACATGTGACCCCTTTTTCTAACCATTCTGTATACGATGCGGAAATATGATGGCCAATATTGGGATAAAGAACCGAGTTCTCTGGTTCTGCAGCAGTTTACTTGCGTGTCTGTGTGGACGCTTTGGTGTAGGGCTGCCCATTCAGCGTTTTTGCAGCTCTGGCGCTTATCGCGGGTGGAAGATCGAGCTGGCAGCGCTAGCGGAAGGGTGAACGTGAACGAGCGGGGGGCGTGGCCGACGCGACGGCGCTTTTGTTACAGACCAGCCGACCGCAGTTTCTGCCTGGCGACGCGGAGGTCAGCACTGCCCTGTGTTGTGCCCCTGAGGGAAGCACGTACAGCTGCTGTTCGTGCCACAGACTTACTAAAAAATAACTTAGGGCACTCATTGACACCAGTGTAGCGCTTTCCACACTGTAGTCACCAATTGCAGGTCAAAGCTGAGCTTGCACTTAGTAAATGATATAAAATATACGATAAAACGTTTCATACACAATGACTTCACACGTGCAGACAATGTTCGTATGTAGTTGCTGGCAAAAAAAGTTTGAAAATTAAGTTATTATTTCAAAAAACTTTTTCATAATATGGGGCCACAGTCATAATATACGTATTTCTTTAAAATCAGTACTGCCATTAGACTGTTAATTATTTACAGTGTTACATTTACACTTACACAATCATGATTTCGGCCTCGAAGTGCCATTATCAAGTGTTTTCTGAAAGCAGATTATACAGTAACAGTGAAATACATAACAAGTGATATAACCGTATAACAATCCATATGTGTAATGCTTACTTAAAAGTGTTCTAAATTACCTAAGATGGCATACTGTCGCATTAAAATACACTATTAGACACATTTTATAAGAGTCGATGTATCTGGCAGAGACTACTGTTTTGTTTCTTTACTAAGTACACCATCTTGACTGAATAACAGTTGGCTAAGTGTCAAACTGACTTGGTCAAAGACATTCCTGTTACAGGCGGTGAGTCTTTCGACTCAGTGTCCGGTAGGATAGGAAAGGTTAGGAGCAATTTATTTTCTTTGGTAGTTGTTACATCCCTGCAGTATCTTTGTATCTAGTGTACATTGAAGTTGCATGCTCATAAACATAAACAGTGACAAACCTCTCGATAATATTCGCTGCAACCATAAATATAAAAGTCTAGCTAGTCATTGACGTTTTTTTAAGTACATTTTAGCAGGTGAGTATATAGCTCTGTACGTGAAATTAATACAATACAGTGCAATTATTTATTCTACTCTCTCATTAATTAACCAGTGAGGTATTGTTTGTTACGAACGTATCATCATTCGTGTTAATCCTGTTATATGTGTTGGAACATAACTTATGTTAAATTTAAATGTGCTGATTAAAAGGAAATCTTTTAATTATTTTATCTGCTTTAATGCTTCTATGTATATGACATGTTTCATATACCTGTGTTATTTGCACTTATTCCTAAGTAAGTTGCAGAAGCGGTTTTCTCATTAACTTGTCTCTTGAATCAAAAAGGCCTCGTATAGATAAACGAGCACGAAATTTTGGACGGGCCTCAAAAGACAGTAATAATTTCAATGGAAAGCATCACACAACGGAGGTTTAGCTGCACTATGGAACATTCACCATCAATAGCAGCGCCACGAACACAGACACGGTGCCACGTATACTGCCAAGAAGGTGCATCTAAAAAGATCAAGTACAACAAGCTGGGAAAATCAGCTGTTACCTACTCTCAGTTCCGCAAACACGTCTGTGGAAAACACAGCAAGGAGACAGTATTATGTGCAAAATGTGTTTCAGAATAAGATGATAAATTCTTCTTGCTTCGTTGAGTGGACTGAAATTAAAAAGTTGTATTTGATACTGGAAAAAAAAATACAAACTGAAGTTTATGATTTGTTAATTTTGTTCCTATCATAAGTAAATATACTTGCATTATGAAAAACTAAATAGCCAAATTCTTTCTGGGCCTCTGAGCCGACACCCTCCCCCCCCCCCTTTTCATCCTGTTGATATTACATGTAACAAAAATTACCTCTGTAATGCTAGCGTTAATACTGTTTATGAATTCACGGCCTCCTGCCGGTATGAATTAATAAAATGTTCTCCGACTGCCAGCCACGTCAGGTACTTGAATTCCAGGTGATTTCGAAAGAGCTCTCCTCAGCCATTGTCAAGTTGTTGACGTGAAAATGGCCGAGGGGAGTTCGGTCGAGAACTAATGGAAATTTAACCACGTGACGCAGAAGGAAGACCAAGAAGATTAGATTGAAAATGTGTCCCAGACCAGGAATAGAACCCTAAGCCTTTGCTCTACAGGCCATTTTCCTTTCCCTTTCTATCTGTTTATTCGTCGTTTTGTCTTCACTACTAGTGTGGTAATGTCACGTAACATCTCTCGACTTGCATCGATGAGTTCATTCACCGTTTAGAGTTCCGTACCTCAATGATAAGAACGAAACCCTTATTGAATCCCTTTTCTTTTATCCCACCACCGTCTATCTTTCTGTCCGACTGTTAAAAAAAACCTTTCTCACGTATGTGTTGACTTATCAAGTTGAAACTTATGTAACGTACAAAGGTATATGGCCCACTGGGCCGTTTAAAAAAATTAAGCTTCTCTCTCATTGTAAACAAAAGATACGGCCATTCATGTCACATCTTTTCATACAAACTCACTCATTAAAATCTGTAGGGTACATCTCGTTCACCTCTCATCATTAAATTTGTCAAGAAACAAGATTTTACAGATCAACTAAAAGAAAAGCATCTAAAATTGTGATTTGTATTCATATCACTCAGGAATAATGGGTTTTTGTTAATTTTTATCCAACTGTCTGTCTGTCGGTATATTAAAATCCGTTTTTCTCATAAATATGTAGACGTGTCACATACTAAGGTCTATCGTCCTTTGACGGTGTAAAAAATGTACGTTATAAGTCATTGCAATGACAAGACACAGTCATTTATGTCTCACATTTTGATACTCGCAAATTCACTCATCAAAACCTATCGGGTACTTCATGTTGACATAGAATCACGACATTGGGCAAGAAACAAGTTTTCGCGCTACAGGTAATGGAAAGAGGTTAGAAAATGTTGAAATTGTAATTATATCACATACAAATATCTTTTTACCCTTAAAACTTCTACTGCACTTATCATCTGTCAATAGCATAACTGAAAAATATTATTTCATGCAAACATAATATGTAAGTTGTAGTCCTGATTTTATGAAATAAAAATATTTCATTAGCTCTTGTCTCTTTGAATATATAAACTTATATCGTCTGCTGGCTTCTTATCTTATGTCTGGACTAGTATCAGAAAGTACTGTGGAGATTTTGATATGTTCTTGGAATTCACGAAACAAGCAGCTTGTCATTTTCGTTATCGGTAATAGACAAAAGGCGTTCAGATTTTCGATTCCCGGGATTGACAAATTATCTATAAAGCTTAAATAATTATGTTTGTAAGGAACCCTCAGTGCGCCAGTTCTACTCGCACTTGACCAATGTTTTCATTTTATTATATATATATATATATATATATATATATATATATATATATATATATATATATATATATTATGCAGAGGGTGTGGCTAAGCCATGTCTCCGCAAAATGAGGTCTTCTAGGAGTGCTAGTTCCACACAGTGTGCAGGAGACACAAGAGATGTATTGGCGGAAGTGAAGCTTAAGGCCGAGAGCGGATGGACGGTTTGTCGTTAGCCGTGCTTGGACACCTCAGTGACCAGAGAACTTCCCGCAAAAGGCAAAGATCGCTAGACATGATTCCCAGCCCCGTGATTTCGACTTGGCAGTCGAGAACTGAGGAACATGAATTTGTCCATGTGAGAAACATATACACTTGTGGCAGGTTCCATCAAACGAGTCAGGAGGTTGACGACTCAAAGAAAGGCAAAAAAGTGTGATGCCAGTCACTTATTCTTAATCCAACAAAAGAAAAACCGAATTACACATACCTCGGACAAGCATAAAATTATTATCTGACATTCAGAATTACAGAATCTTGAACCTCTCCAGTTATCGCTTATAGTATTCGTTCTCTTTAACCACAAATATTCAAAATTCCTGTCACGTGCCAACGTTTCCATTTCATGGTAACAGTTGCAACATGCGTCCTCAATTATTGAGTGGATGTTTTTGTCTTTTTCCCCCCGAGTTTTTGCCCTCTGCTCTTTTTACCCCCATACAAGTTATTTCCAGATATACGTCAATATATAATTTTAGGAGATGGGACCTGGATAAACTGACTAAACCAGAGGTTGTACAGAGTTGCAGGGAGAGCATAAGGGAACAACTGACAGGAATGGAGGAAAGAAGTAGAGTAGAAGAAGAATGGGTAGCTCTGAGGGATGAAGTAGTGAAGGCAGCAGAGGATCAGGTGGGTAAAAAGACGAAGGGGTAACGGAAGAAATATTGAATTTAATTAATGAAAGGAGAAAATATAAAATGCAGTAAATGAAGCAGGCAAAAAGGAATACAAACGTCTGAAAAACGAGATCGACAGCAAGTGCAAAATGCCTAAGCAGGGATGGCTAGAGGACAACTGTAAGGATGTACAGGCTTATCTCACGAGGTGTAAGACAGATACTGCATACAGGAAAATTAAAGAGACCTTTGGAGAAAAGAGAACCACTTGTATGAATATCAAGAGCTCAGATGGAAACCCAGTGCTAAGCAAAGAAGGGAAAGCAGAAAGGCGGAAGGAGTATACAGGGTGTTACAAAAAGGTACGGCCAAACTTTCAGGAAACATTCCTCACACACAAAGAAAGAAAATATGTTATGTGGACATGTGTCCGAAAACGCTTACTTTCCACGTTAGAGCTCATTTTATTACTTCTCTTCAAATCACATTAATCATGGAATGGAAACACACAGCAACAGAACGTACCAGCGTGACTTCAAACGGATTGTTATAGGAAATGTTCAAAATGTCCTCCGTTAGCGAGGATACATGCATCCACCCTCCGTCGCATGGGATCCCTGATGCGCTGATGCAGCCCTGGAGAATGGCGTATTGTATCACAGCCGTCCACAATACGATTACGAAGAGTATCTACATTAGGTACCGGGGTTGCGTAGACAAGAGCTTTCAAATGCCCCCATAAATGAAAGTCAAGAGGGTTGACGTCAGGAGAGCGTAGAGGCCATGGAATTGGTCCGCCTTTACCAATCCATCGGTCACCGAATCTGTTGTTGAGAAGCGTACGAACACTTCGACTGAAATGTGCAGGAGCTCCATCGTGTATGAACCACATGTTGTGTCGTACTTGTAAAGGCACATGTTCTAGCAGCACGGATAGAGTATGCCGTATGAAATCATGGCGGTGAATCGAGGAAGTACAGTACATACTGACGAAACTAAAATGAGCTCTAACATGGAAATTAAGCGTTTCCGGACACATGTCCACATAACATCTTTTCTTTATTTGTGTGTGAGGAATGTTTCCTGAAAGTTTGGCCGTACCTTTTTGTAACACCCTGTATAGAGGGTCTATACATGGGCGATGCACTTCAGGACAATTTATGGAAATGGAAGAGGATGTAGATGAAGATGAAATGGGAGCTACGATACTGCTTGAAGAGTCTGACAGAGCACTGAAAGACCTGAGTCGAAACAAGGCCCCGGAAGTAGACGACATTCCATTAGAACTACTGACGGCTTTGGGAGAGCCAGTCCTGACAAAACTCTACCATCTGGTCAGCAAGATGTATGAGACAGGCGAAATATCCTCAGACTTCAATAAGAATATAATAATTCCAATCCCAAAGAAAGCAGGTGTTGACAGATGAGAAAATTACCGAACTATCAGTTTAATAAGTCACAGCTGCAAAATACTAACACGAATTCTTTACAGACGAATGGAAAAACTGGTAGAAGCCGACCTCGGGGAAGATCAGTTTGGATTCCGTAGAAATATTGGAACACGTGAGGCAATACTGACCTCACGACTCATCTTAGAAGAAAAATTAAGGAAAGGCAAACCTGCGTTTCTAGCATTTGTAGACTTAGAGAAGGCTTTTGACGATGTTGACTGGAATAACCTCTTTCAAATTCTAAAGGCGGCAGGGGTAAAATACAGGGAGCGAAACGCTATTTACAATTTGTACAGAAACCAGATGGCAGTTATAAGAGTCGAGGGGCATGAAAGGGAAGCAGTGGTTGGGAAGGGAGTGAGACAGGGTTGTAGCCTATCCCTGATGTTATTCAATCTGTATATGGAGCAAGCAGTAAAGGAAACAAAAGAAAAATTCGGAGTAGGTATTAATATCCATGGAGAAGAAATAAAAACTTTGAGGTTCGCCGATGACATTGTAATACCATCAGAGACAGCAAAGAACTTGGAAGAGGAGCTGAACGGAATGGACAGTGTCTTGAAAGGAGGATATAAGATGAACATAAACAAAAGCAAAATGAGGATAATGGAATGTAGTCGAATGAAGTCGTGTGATGCTGAGGGAATTAGATTAGGAAATGAGACACTTAAAATAGTATAGGAGTTTTGCTGTTTGGGGAGCAAAATAACTGATGATGGTCGAAGTAGAGAAGATATAAAATGTAGACTGGCAATGGCAAGGAAAGCGTTTCTGAAGAAGAGAAATTTGTTAACATCGACTATAGATTGAAGTGTCAGGAAGTCGTTTCTGAAAGTATTTGTATGGAGTGTAGCCATGTATGGAAGTGAAACATGGACGATAAATAGTTTGGACAAGAAGAGAATAGAAGCTTTCGAAATGTGGTGCTTCAGAATAATGCTGAAGATTAGATGGGTAGATCACATAACTAATGATGAAGTATTGAATAGAATTGGGGAGAAGAGGAGTTTGTGGCACAACTTGACGAAAAGAAGGAACCGGTTAGTAAGACATGTTGTGGGACATCAAGGGATCACAAATTTAGCAGTGGAGGGCAGCGTGGAGGGTAAAAATCGTAGAGGGAGACCAAGAGAATACACTAAGCAGATTCAAAAGGATGTAGGTTGCAGTATGTACTGGGAGATGAAGCAGCTTGCGCAGGGTAGGGTAGCATGGAGAGCTGCATCAAACCAGTCTCTGGACTAAAGACAACAACAACGTCCATGTATGTAAAACGCTATTCCGATCGAACTTAAAACCACAAGTCAATTATAATTTTAGTATATTTCGCAGTTGAGCTTGTCCTGCCAGATCTTGTGGAATAAGCACGGGACTTGGCGCATCATTCCAAAACGGTAGCTTTCGACAGATTTTCTGCCCCATACATATTCTTCATCCACCAGTAGATGTCCACTGGCGTTTTTTCTTTGGTAGATGAGAGATGAATAACAGCACGTTGGTCCAGTTTGGACGCATTTGTTAATAACCTTGCCGTAGTTCACATCTCCGCATTTGCCACAAGCGCGTCGGAATGACACAAATGCCACACTATTTCCTTGCCTACATTTCAGTGCTTATATACTCGCACCGGAGATGCTCTACGTTGTATTTACGATGCAGAACCCCCCCCCCCCCCCTCCGAACGGAAATGTTTTGATGGCTTCTTATACCAGAGATAACAGCCAATCCTTTGAGAAACAAAACGCTATTACTTAAAAATTCCACTTCCAGAATTGTAAAACGACGTGGAGAATTACTTTTGTAGACGTGGTAAAGTTACGTCCGTCTTGATGGTTTCCTTATACTGTTTAAAGATCGCACTTCCGTTGACTGGTAGTGTGATTCAGCGACTATCGTTCAACCACAGACGGGGAAAAAACAGCAGCATTTAGAAGGAGTTGTGAGACGTAAACAGAAGTCCCTAGGTGTATTTCTACATCTGAAAGATGTCTCTTGGAATTTCACGCCAGTCGCGTAAGATTGGCGCCAGTAGCGCCAGTGCGAGGATGCAAACCAGGTTTGCTTTAAATACACTGTGTAACGGTCATGAGCGTTAGCTACCTTTGAAGTTGAACTTGGTGAGTTGATGTCAAGAATGCCTTTAATGCGACAAAGACGCCATATCTGAGTCTCAACGAGGTCGTGTAACAGGGCTACGAGAACATAGATGTTTTTTGTCCGACAATGCAGAAAGACTGGGCAGGAATGTAGCCACTGTGCATGATTACCTGCAGAAGTGGTCACAGAAATGTACAGATGAAAGACGCCCGGGCTCTGGACGGTCACGAGGCCCTATTGAAAGGGAAGACCATAGAGTTCGGCGTATGGCTCTGCCGCATCGTACCGATCCTACAGCAGCAAGTTGAGCAGCATTTGGCACCCCGGTGACGCAACGAACTTTTACAAATTGTATAGATCTTATAATTAAATGTTTCTTTTTATTATCTGCGATAATGATTGAAGCAGACGACATGAATTAAAATTTGTGTTGCGGCTGGGACTCGAACCCCGGTCTTCTTGCTTGCTAGGCAGAAATGCAAACCATTTTTTAAAATCTCATTTTGATCTATATTGTTCGTTGAATTTGTTCGGGGTGGACGTCCAAGGACACTCGTTTAGGTTCTACGTTAATCCATTCACTCAGTTTTTTGTTACAGAGGATGGCTAGTCCTCTGACCGAACGCGCTGAGCTACCGTGCCGGCAACCATTAGACTACCACAGCACAATGGTCAACATTGCTGCACGAACTACCCATTACGTCCAGTGCTGGGGTGCTTGGCAATATCGAAGAGCCCTGGCAGTAGTGACAATATGTAAGGGAAAATGAATTAAATTTGTGTTGGTGAGGGCACTCAGCTTAGGTAGTTCGTGCAGCAATGTTGATCATCGTGCTATGGTTGTGTAATGGTTAGCATTTCTGCGTAGCCAGTAAGAAGACCCGGGTTCGAGTCTCGGCCACAGCACAAATTTTAATTCGTTTCGTCTGCTTCAATCATTATTACAAATCGGTTACTTCATGGACAGTAGCAAGCCAGTTGCCCTGTATCTTGCATTCCACTGCAAACCACAGCTCATTGGACGGCATTGTGGCGGTCTGTTGCATTTTCTGATGAAAGCTGGTTCTGCCTCGGTGGCAGTGATGGCTGTGTGTTGGTTAAAAGCAGGCCAGTCGAGAACCTACAATCAAACTGTCTGTGTGCTAGACAAACTTGAGTTATGATCTGGAGTATGATTTTGTATGACAGCAGGAGCACTCTCGTCTTTATCCCACGCATCCTGCTATAAATTTTTGAACGAATCTGGTGATTCGATATGTTGTGCAGCCATTCAGGAACCATGTGGTGTTTTCCAACTGGATAACGTCTCCCACATACCGTTGTAATAGCCCTAACATGCTATATAAAGTGTCGACATGTTTCCTTCGCCTACTTGATCAACATCTGGAATAAAGCGCATATGTGACGCTGTCGGACGTTAACTCCAGCGTCATCCATAACAAGCACTAACCGACTAAGTGCTACAGGCATGGAACTCCACCTCGTAAACTGATATTTGGCAACTGTACAACACAATACATGCAAGTTTGCATTCAATGTTCTACCAGTTACACCGGTTACTAATGTACCAGCAAGCCGACCGTTGTGACCGAGCGGTTCTAGGCGCTTCAGTCAGAAACCACGCTACTGCTACGGTTGCAGGTTAGAATCCTGCCTCGGGCATGGATGTGTGTGATGTCGTTAAGTTAGTTAGGTTTAGTTAGTTCTAAGTCTAGGAGACTGATGACAGATGTTAAGTCCCATAGTTCTTAGAGCCATTTGAACCATTTTAATGTACCACCGTTTCACATTTGCAACAGCTTATATCGCGCTTGTACTGACGTGTGATTTTGCAATGTTAAGCCCTTAAATATGGTACCTAGACAAAAATATTCTCGAAATTTCATTTCTCTACACAAATTATTATTTGGTGCTGCGATGTTTTTTTTTCTGGTTGCGTATATGATCATGCAGGCAAAAAATCATTTGCTCATGTTTGTTTTAAACAAATTTATTCAGTTTTCCCTACATAATATCATTTACCATGTTTCTGTATGTATATCTGTAACTTACTGCCAAACTTTACTCGGCAATTAATATTACTGTTTAACAAATCGTGCAGGATTTCGGGGTGAAATGGTCGCTGACACCCGTGAATATCCGTTAGCATCACGATTACCAGCGGGCCGGCAAAACTCTGGCAGCGAAATTTTCGGCGACCACACGCGTCATCCAGATTAAGCGCCGTCGTAATTACCCGAATTCGTGGCACGGAGCACGGAATCGCGCTCCTTTGTAACGCAACAGAATAAATAAGAACTTCTAATACCTCGCGTGTCATGGAATGATGCGAGTAATGTAACGCCTTCCTACCAGTGTAACACAGTTAAGCAGTTAGCATCAATCACGTAGATAGCTTCTCGTTATCTGCTCAAGGGACGGCCGTTAACTGTGGAACGAGATGGGGTTTCAAGGCACTCATCATCCTATGCAAGCCATTCCCTGCCACACGAAATTCTCGTGAAGATTAGAGATGCGATGTGCCCCTCTTCCGGTGTTGGTAATTTCTCTACCTGCCGCTGAAAATCAATGTAAATCACGGTAGTAGTGAATAAATGATGCAGCTATATCGCACTGTCACACGAACGCTTACTGCATGTAAATTTATTCATCACTCGATATTAAAGGGTTATGCTTTAAACATCCGCTCTGTACTAGTGGTGGCCCTGTGTCCGCTACGAGTTTTCTCCAGGGTTAATGCCGTCCCATGTGCGGCGATGTATGACAGTTATCGGATGAGCTAGTGGTGATCGACGTTTTTTTAACGACCACATAGGATAAGATTATGATGAATCCATCAAGGACCGGTAGCAGAAATTTGGTCTATATCTGAACGAAAGCATCTGATTAAAAGTGCCGACCGGGGTGGCCGAGTGGTTCTAGGCGCTACAGTCAGGAACCGTGCGACCGCTACGGTCGCAGGTTCGAATCCTGACTCGGGCATGGATGTGTGTGATGTCCTTAGGTTAGTCAGGTTTAATTAGTTCTAAGTCTAGGGGACTGATGACCTTAGACCCATAGTGCTCAGAGCCATTTGAACCATTTTTTGATTAAAAGTTCTTTGATTCTCTGACCAAATTTTTACATATTAAAAATTGATTCTGAATTGGAGTAATATATACAGCTGACTACAACAAAAGAATGTGTGGAATTTCCTGTTTACTTTCACTGCCATGCATTTCACATATATGTGCTCTACCAGTTATCATAATATGATTCAAGTTTCTACTATTGCTACCGTTTTTTTAAAATTATATTCTAATTTACTAACAGTCAAAGCTACCTTTTATTTACGACGAGATGATGGGTTTTGTGGAAAACAGCATCTGAGAGTTAATTCCTCCAAACCTAAGATGCAAGAGCATTGCATTGTTTGGGGTTAGATACATTTTAAAACCGCTGTCGGCTGTGGACCACCATATTATTTGTTAGAATTTCTAACAAAGGTTAAAAGCAAGAAATGTGTATTTGAAGATCAGGCTGCATATTCTACGGTTTGGATATCCAGAGTTCTGACGATATTAATACCAGGTGGTTACAATTGGACTGACGTTGTTCTGAGTAGTGCGTGCGGGCCGTACACTTTGCAGGTATGTTCATTAATCCGTGCGCTCGGGGACTATACTGAAAAGAAATATAATAAATACGGTAGTTCAGCTTCCTACAATCAGGTGAAAACATGGCGCTGTAAGTAGTCAGAATGTGGTGCGGGTGCAGGTAAAGGGGAGTAACGATCAAGGACATCATAGCAGTGGTTGTGGCACGTTTATTACGATATGATCAGAAATTACAACGTTCCACCATGTGTTTAATAGTAACAAGTTGCATACGTAACACGGCGTGGTCGACAGCTCGCAGCTCGCAGCGATATGTCGTCGTCTGCTATCCATCCGCGATCGACACGATCTTTCAGACACCACCACAACTAGACATTGCATGGATTTAGGTTTGGGTATCTGGAAGGCCACATGTCTTGAAATTTCCTGGAGATGATGAAGTCGTTACCGAAGATTTCACGAAGCAAATCTTTCACCTGGCAAGTGACATGTGGTGTCGCCCAATCTTGCATGAATATAGTGGTATGGACACAACTGATTTCTTGCAAAGCTGGAACCTCGTATTGCACAAGGATGTCCTTATGAAGTGCAGACGTCACTGTTCATCCAACAGGCCCGCGAAGTGTCATTTCTTAGAAGAATAACGGACTGAGAATGAAGGAGCTTGTGAAACCATACAACACGGTCACATAAGCCGAGCGCAGTGGATGTTCCAGCACAACTTGTGGCGGAGAAGAACCCCACTTCACAGCTGTTGGCGATATTCCCGGAATGCAGCGCTACTCGATCTTTCTTCTCAATAGCCATTGCGTTTCATAATAACTTCAACCTATTAACACTTCACACCAATAGCCGCTTCAAAAAGGAAAAGAGCATGCGTCGTCAAGCGACAAACAGGGCACCGACGTAAAACAACTAACATATCACAAGCTGTCTTCTTACAGAGCCAATTTTTTAGCTACTGGCAAAAAGTGAAACTATTCTTTTAGCATATTCCAAAAGCGCGCCAATTAATGTACGTAATGTTTAAACATAAAACGATATACACAGCCTCCACTGCAGCCCTAGGAACACATTAAAAGAACATAAGTCCTCCCGAACAGGTCACGAAGGTCCAACGGTACCAACCGACCGCCGTGTCGTCCTCAGTTCACAGGTGTCATTGTATATGGCGGGTCATGTGGTCAGTACATCGCTCTCTCGATAGTTTTTCAGTTTACGAAACCGGAGCCGCTACTTCTGAGCCAAGCAGTTCCTCAGTTTGCCTCACAAGGGCCTACGAATTTTTACTTTTTTTCTGTAACTGACACGAAAGCAGCTGATATTTATGTGTTCTGGTGTTCTGATTATGGATATGTTAATTAAAATACTAGATTAGCACCCGCTTTGAAATTGTGATAACCTTACGTTATTACGTTATGCAAGTTTATGCATGTGTTTAACTTCATGTTGCACCTCGGAGGCCGTCGCTATGGGCGCAAACGCTTTGCCAGGCGTTTGTACACTACTGGCCATTAAAATTGCTACACCATGAAGATCACGTGCTACAGACGCGAAATTTAACCGACAGGTTGAACATACTGTGATATGCAAATGATAAGCTTTTCAGAGCATTCACACGAGGTTGGCGCCGGTGGCGACACCTACAACGTGCTGACATGAGGGAAGTTTCCAACCGATTTCTCATAGACAAACAGCAGTTGACCGGCGTTGCCTGGTGAAACGTTGTTGTGGTGCCTCGTGTAAGGTAAAGGTCGGATTGTAGCCCTTCGCGATTGCGGTTTATCGTATCGCGACATTGCTGCTCGTGTTGGACGAGATCCAATGACTGTTAGCAGAATATGGAATCGGTGGGTTCAGGAGGGTAAAACGGAACGCCGTGCTGGATCCCAACGGCCTCGTATCACTAGCAGTCGAGATGACAGGAATCTTATCCGCATGGCTGTAACGGATCGTGCAGCCACGTCTCGATCCCTGAGTCAACATACAGGGACGTTTGCAAGACAACAACCATTTGCACGAACAGTTCGACGACGTTTGTAGCAGCAGAGACTATCAGATCGGAAACCATGGCTGCGGTTACCCATGACGATGCATCACAGACAGGAGCGCCTGCGACGGTGTACTCAACAACGAACCTGGGTGGACGAATGGCAAAACGTCATTTTTTCGGGTGAATCCAGGTTCTGTTTACAGCATCATGATGGTCGCATCCGAGTTTGGTGACATCGTGGTGAACGCACATTGGTTAGCACACGCCCCACAACATACTGGCTTATCAACCTGCCTGATCGTATGGAGTGCCATTGGTTACACCTCTCGATCACCTCTTGTTCGCATTGACGGCACTTTGAACAGTGAACGTTACATTTCAGATGTGTTACGACCCGTGGCTCTACCCTTCATTCGATCCCTGCGAAACCCTACATTTCAGCAGGATAATGCACGACCGAATATTGCAGGTCCTGTACGGGCCTTTCTGGATACAGAAAATGTTCGACTGCTGCCCTGGCCAGCACATTCTCCAGATCTCTCACCAATTGAAAACGTCTGGCCAATGGTATCCGAGCAACTGGCTCGTCACAATACGCCGGTCACAACTATTGATTAACTGTGGTATCATGTTGAAGCTGCATGGGCAGCTGTACCTGTACACGCCATCCGAGCTCTGTTTGACTCAATGCCCAGGCGTATCAAGGCCCTTATTACGGCCAGAGGCGGTTGTTCTGAGTACTGATTTTCAGGATCTATGCACCCAAATTTCGTGAAAATGTAATCACACGTCAGTTCTAGTATAATATATTTGTCCAATGAATACACGTTTATCATTTGCATTTCTTCTTGGTGTAGCATTTTTAATGGACAATAGTGCACTATTTCTTCAACTGGCTCGGACGTCGTTAATGACTGGCCACGATCTGAAAGAACAAGTAAACGAATGCATATAACACGAATATAAAGAGATTCCCAGGAGGAAATGCTAATTTGAAGCAGAAAGCTTCATATGGACTTACACCCTGTTCCGAATGGTTTTCCAGATAGAATGTCGCTTTTGCACTTTTTTTGGATCACTCGAAAACCACGGCCTCTAGCGGAAACCTGTCGCAGTAAAAAAGGAAACTACAATGAATTTCCTGCAAAACACTTTCTTTTCTCTGAGATTATTAGTTCGCGCCGGTACTTAGGTAATTTTTTGGGGGCCAATTTTCTCTAGTACTGTCAGTTTGAGTGAACAGAGCGAGAGACCACTAACAATCATGCACGACGTGCATGCGCTGTAACATATAGTTTTTAAAGACCAATGAAGTAGTTTCCGACTTGATAGATTACAAGAGTCCCATAACAAATATTTACAAGAGTAAACCTGCGTTTGACCTTGTATTACTATATTTATCTTCTGTAGTGTCTAAATTTCGGATTTTATGCCATTATCAAGTACAGTGCTAACAAGTGTTATCTGTTAAGGCAGTACAAAACAGATAAACAAGACTAACACGTGCCTTTACATGTAACTCTCGTTGAATGTTACATCGCAAAGACATGTGTTAGTCTTGTTTATTTCGTTTGGACTGCCTTAACAGATACGACATCATAATAACCTAACAACTTTTAGCATTGTACTTGATAATGAGATAAAAGTGGAAATATAGATACACAGAAGGTAAATATAGTACTACATAATAAAATAGCGGTTTATTTTTTTAAAAATGATTGCATGACTGTGGCTGAACATCACTGAAAACTTTTTCCTATATCAAGTTCTTCTCGACCTCCTCTACACTCCAGTGGTACATTGTAAACAATGAAAAAATACTAAACAATACAGAAAGTAAATGACAACGTATATTAAATGTACTTATATCTCGGAAACCGTTTGGGATAGTGCATATGTCCAAATGACCTGTTTCTCTTCAAATGATCGATCGTGTCATGTCCCTGAATATCAGCCATTCCTCCTGGGGTACCCTGTATGTACTGTACATAATGTCCCATATGAGGATGCAGTCTATTCACAAAATGAGACTTAATGTTGAGGACAGTTTTCCTTACTTATATTTAAATACATTCGTCTAAAACAATTTAACTAACGGAAATGATAACAGAATAGTGTCAAGGTATGTATCAAATTGAAATGCGTCTGTTACATGGAGATATCGACATCGATGGTTATAAATGAGCAGATTCGGAGTAGACACGTACACAAGAATTTCCATACGCCATTCTTACTTACGTCTCAGCTCAGTGCCACTCACTTCATATTTTGTGTGTTGTAGTGTCATCTCGGCCTCATCCTAAAGTAAAGCTAAGAACGCATCAATGTGTCGACGAATATTATTCTGTCCGGTAAAACATAACCAAAGCTGAGCATTGAGCTCAGCCTAATCTTCACCATTCTAGGTGGTTCGTCAGATACACCAATCAGTCACACTGCCACTAGATGAATTCCAAGCTATAAAAATAGGAAAACAGTAACACCTTGCCTTGGATCATTGAACAGAATCCTTAGAGAGCAGCAACATGCGCTTGTCAAAATTTGTTCAAAAATTATAACTTGGTCTCTCGAAAATTATATTGAAGCCACTGTCAATATTAATATCATGCACTCCTCCTCTTCAACTGAGTGGCTACAGAATCGAACCACAGCTTGTTAATACAATTAACTTCCGACCAACCTCTTCCGACTCAACAACATGCACAGCGCTACATTGCAAGCCCCCATAGGACAGCACATACATGATGCCAATTGCCCCAATACAACTGCTTCAATACAACTGACTCTTTACAACTGCAAAATTGTAACTGATCGCTCTCCTTGCTTCAGGTGCAACGTGCGAATGTGGCTACCCCATGGCCTAGGCGCTCATTGACTCCAAAGATCACCAGTGATACCTACCGGGTGACACTTGCTGCACTATATGAAATAAAATAGTCCTAACTTCTAAACGGTTTGCTTTAGAACGTTCAAACTGCACGGTTCACCGCAGGCAGTGATGAGAATTAGTACCGGTATGCGCATGCTTGGTTTGGTTTAGTGACGAAGGTCACTTTCATTTGGATGGGTTCGTCAATAAGCAAAATTTGCTAATTTGGAGATCTGACAATCTGCATTTCGCAATCGAGAAGTCTCTCACCCTCAACGACTGACTGTGCGGTGTGCAACATCCAGTCATGGAATAATCGGTGCGATATTTCTTGATGGCACGGTGACTACCGAATGGTACGTAAAAGTTTTGGAAGATGATTTCATCCCCATAGTCCGAAGTGACCCTTATTTTAACAAGATGTGGATCATGCAAGACGGAGCTCGGCCCAGGCGGATCGGGAGAGTCTTTGATGTCCTGGAAGAGCACTTCAGGGACCGCGTTCTGGCTCTGGTGTACTCAGACGTCACTAGCAAGGGCCTCTATTGGCCGCCATGTTCTCCGGACCTGAACTCATCCGACTGCGTTTTGTGTGGCTATTTTAAAGACAAGTTGTATACTAATAACCCCAAAGCCATTGCTGAGCTGAAAACAGCCATTCAGGTGGTCATCGATAGCATGGATGTTTATACACTTCAGCGGGTCATGCAGAATTTAGCTATTCATCTGCTCCACATCATCGCCAATGATGGCAATCATATCGAATATGTCATAATAAATTCGTATATCTGTAGAGACGCGTACATGTTAAATGAAGTGTGTGCACGCAGTAGTTTGTAAGTAATTTTCATTTATTTTCCTCCTACAGTTCAATAATTGTCATACTGTAAATACTTTCCACATTGCAGAGGGATTGGAGATCAAAGGAGAAGTCAAAGAACTCTCGCATAATCAATAAGCAAAAATACGTAATAGAAATGAAGGGAGGCTGATTGAATAGAACCCTTTCATAATTCTTTGAAAACGATACAAAGAACCCTCTCACAATTCTTTAAAAACAAAATAAAGGGAATGCAAACCTTGTTGCTGTCCTTGTAAGGCGTAGATTCTTATCAGTCTACCACCACGGTGCACTGTTCGGTATGTAAGGTCATAAGAGAGGAACGTAGTACAATAAAGAATGACATGCTGAATAATTCAGATAGCGTAGTGGGGTTGGTGAAGGCTGTGTAGGATACGGCTCAGAAAATTTACTTCCTCGAAACATTAACGAGATGTAATAAATAACCAGTACCTCCTTCCCCAGTGCTGCCATCTCCTGGTGGGGCCGTCTTCCTCTCGCTCGCCAAACAACAGAGCGGACCTGCCCTGGTGCCGTACCTCAAGGGACCTACCAGAGAGCGCTCACCTCACCTGGCGGATAGGTCCGCATAATGCGCTCGCTTTGCACTTAGCCGGCTGCCCGTTAATATTAACTCTCATCTCGCAGGGACCACCACTCTTCCAAGTCTCCCTGCCCACCCCACCCTCCTCACTTTTTTTTAGGAAATCCATCCTCTCCCTCTTTTTACGGTGCTCGGGGACTGTGAGATTAATTTCTGCTTTAGCGACCAGCTGCTGAATAAGTAATGTGCGCCTACCTCGGCGCAGCTCGCTCTATGCCCTTGGCAGTCGGGGAAGCCCCCGCTTCCTGCGGCTGGCAGCACAAGGGAATCCCCGCAGCGATCCGACTCATCCTACACCCTGGGATGAACTTCCTTCAATTGTTTATCTTAATGGGTCATGTGAAAGGAAATTTTCAGCTTACATGCTAATTCGTAAAAGTGGAATGAAATACACTTGCATAATTCAACATAATTAAGGTATCCTATTAAGATGATATTAGACGCGGAATTAGAAAGAAACAAATTCTTTGGTAAATCAGATACGTATAATACGATTATTTACTCAAATAGAGGACGTATAGCAGATCAAATTAAGCAATGAGATAAGCAATCCAGGTATATAAGCAAAAAGAAAAAGCACATCACAGTTTACCACCATGATCTGCTGATAAAATTTCTTTCTCCAACAATCAGTTTCAGTCCATTGACCATCATCAGGTTCATAACACATTTACATCATATTAGGCGATAAAAAATTAATCGTGCCAAATAGTAAACTCCACGAATTTGTCACTGTTGTCAAATATCAACATAAATTTAATTGTCAGTCACCATAAAAATGTGTCAATTACTGCAGTAGTTTATGTTATGTATTAACAGTCGTCATCAACGTTACGAACGGAGAAATTCAGATTGCTTCTGATCGTAAAGTTAATGCTGACTGTTAATGTATCATGAATGAGACGACTCATCGGGAAATTTTTATGACTAGCAATGAAAAAAATGCGACGAATTTGTGGATTTTATTATTTGATACCATTGATTTCTTATCGCGTAGTATAATGTCGTAAGTCTTTTATGAACCTGATGATAAGCTGTAGGCCTAAACTTCTTGTACACTAAAGAACTTTGTTAGCAGCTCTTGGCGCTAAATCACGAAGTTATTCAAATATTATGAAGACATCTCAAATATGGACACCAGAAGGTGGTATAGGTGTTTTGGAGGAGAACGTAATAAAAATCTCAAATGTACTAAACAACCAGGAACGACTGGTAAGAATAACATTTATAAACTATAGGAAATGTCTTCGGCATGTGTGGGATGGTCCAATGAGAATTTAATAAGATAAACAATTGAAAAATAGAGACAATGAAGAAAACAGTATCGAAACTTATATTGAGCAGGCACTAAATTTTATAATTTAAGATGAGAGCCGTTAGAATAACTAAAAACTTCAACACTTTATAGTGCTGTAAGTTTTAAGTGTTCAAGAGATGAATCAAAAATAAATATAGATAATAATGACAATATGAAGGTTAGATGTATAAATCCATTCGAGGTATGATACAAGGAAATGTGCCTAGATATGATATTTCAGTAGACATTACGAAAGGTACAGGAAAAGTAACACAGACTAACCTTTCCAAAATCGTTTAGGGAACGTCTGCAGGAGCAGACAATTCTTTGTAAGTGGAAAAACTGTTTAATTTTATACTTTACGGGAAAGGAAACAGACAAAGCATTTAAACCATAGGTCTACCAGAGTTTTTCTAAAATATACAGAATGTGCAAGAAAGTCATTAGGAAATTCATAGAAATAGCCTTTTACATTTCAATCAACACAAAGAAGTGGATACAGTAGAATGGAGCGTTTTCTTGCAGTGAACGAAATTAGGTAACGGAGAAAAGGCGTCAGTTAACTGGAATGCAGAGCGCTTGGGAAACAAAAACAATGAGCCAGCCTTTATTAATGTCCTGGAGAATGTATACGAAACATCAAAGTCCGTTAGCAGGACTATGCTGAATTTAGGACATGAAAAAGAACCTGCTAAGTACATTCCAAGAATCAAAACTGTTTTGTAAGGATGTTTACGACTCTCCAGAACTACCTCATAAGTTTCAGACTTAATGCTGAATAGTTTTGCCATGTTTGGCGTACACATATGATGAATATTAAATTATAATATGCAAACATCCACTCTTTAAAGATTAAGAGTGACTAAAGCTAAATTGGTCTCTGACCACAAAATAGTTTATACACGTTAATATATCTAATGAATATATACAAAACAATAGAAAGACACAAGTAAATCAATTTATGAGTTCTCAAGGATGGGATAAAGAGAAATACATAATAATCTTCTCTGGAGACCAAATATGACAAAAAATTGAGGAATGAGAAATATAAGACAGAGCTTAAGTCATGAACGACAGTACAACGTGCTCTTCAGTAGTCTCATTTCGAATGGATGATGATGTTTGGTTTGTGGGGCGCTCAACTGCGCGGTCACCAGCGCCCTTACAAACTCTCTATTTTTACGCAGTCCATTTTTTTTCACACTCCAATCTAAGCACTGTCATGAGTGATGTTGATGAAATATGAGGACAACACAAACGTCCAGTCTCCGGGCAGAGAAAATCCCAACCTCGCCGGCTTTCCAATGGAGAACACGACCCTAAAAGAAACCTCTACAACATACGTGAGCTGGCGAAGTAAAAACTTAAATGTGACGAGAGTACTTAACTTTGCAAGCAGTCTGGTCTACTGAAAATGAAGGAGCGGAAAGTGTTATTACAGTCATGTTGGTGTTTGACGTTGGAGATATTAAGGAAATAGAAAGTGGAAAAAGGGCTTTAAAATAATTAGCATAATTCCTGCGTCTCACAGACAGTACAACAGCAACAAACACATAAGAATCAAATGCTCGTCGTTAATTGCATCGTGCTGACAATAATACAAAGAACTGTAATACTCAAACCAGTTGTAACCAACATACTATGATTTGTCAGTCTCTAGTTATGCATCATATCACTCCATATAAGGATTTAAAATGATTTTTTCTATTAGTATATTTGTTACTGTTATGTTTTAATTATTTTATGTTAGTAAATATTAATGAGAGTGAGTAAAAGAAGCCGTACCTACAAAATAAGCACCTTACCAATACTCACGATCTTTCATTTCAACTAGCTACTAGAATCACTTGTAGCCAGATTCTTGTTTCAGAAACTGGAAAGCAAGCTTCCGTCGGTAAGATCAAAGGATAAAATAAAGGTAACAGTTCCAGTACGTGTTCCTGATTTCAGTTACTTAATTCTTGATGCTCTTTATGATCTTCAACTTCTCTTCAGGTCCCACGCCCGGGTTTCCGGGTTCGATTCCCGGCGGGGTCAGGGATTTTCTCTGCCTCGTGATGGCTGGGTGTTGTGTGCTGTCCTTAGGTTAGTTAGGTTTAAGTAGTTCTAAGTTCTAGGGGACTGATGACCATAGATGTTAAGTCCCATAGTGCTCAGAGCCATTTTTTTTCTCTTCAGGTATTAAGGAGGAATTGCCTGTTACGGTACCCATCTCTGCCGCGGTCTTCCTCTGTCTCTTCTCCCTTGGCACTTATAATTTGCTCTTTATGATTACACATGAAAATATTCTGACATTTTGTAATTTATGAACAACAATAAGTAAGTAGGTAAATAACAAAGTATTTAGACTTGCTGCCATTTAGCTTTCAAGGTCATAGTTGTTCTGGCAATAAACTTTTATGAAATGACCAGAATAAAATTTAAGCTTTAAAAATTAAAATTTATAAAATCAATCAGTGGCGTTAATAGAGAATAAAAATTGGAATAGAGACTGACATGAATAAGTGCCAGGAAATAAATTTGTATCTATATATGCGAGTAATGATAAAACGATGGATGCTGTTGTGTGCAAATCCCTCTTATTCGAAATGAAAATATTTTTACATCTAACGATTGCAAAAAAAAATTCTTGTAATAGTGCCAAATCTCATACTCCGAATGGTTGCTTTTAATCGATTTTGAACCAGAGCAGTCTCGAGATGACCGTACGTCCGTGGCAGAAGTATTAGAACTGCTCCCTCTCCTACAACCCAGTGAACTACACACATCAAAAAAAGTTTTGCATCTCCTCGGTTCTGAGAGTACCGAATCTGTACAGAAAATTGGAACAGAGATCAACATAAACATCAATTCCACCCATTTTTATTGCTCATAAAAACCACACATGTTGTATCAGCATACAGAGAGAGACCTTTAGATGTGGTGGTCCAGACTGCTGTAAACACCAGTACCTCTAATACCCAGTAGCACGTCCCCCTGCATTCATGCATGCCTGTATTCGTCGTCGCATACTATCTACAAATTCATCAAGGCACTTTTGATCCAGATTGTCCCTCTCCTCAACGGCGATTCGGCGTAGATCTCTCAGAATGGTTGGTGGGTCACGTCGTCCACAATTAGCCCTTTTCATACTGTCCCAGACATGTTCGATACGGTTCATACCTGAAGAACATGCTGGCCACTCTAGTCAAGCGATATCGTTATCCTGAAGGAAGTCATTCAAAAGATGTGCACTATGGGGGCGCAAATTGCTTTCCATGAAGACGAGTGCCTCGGCAATACGCTGCCGTAATGGTTGCACTGTCGGTCGGAGGATGCCATTCACATATCGTACAACCGTTACAGTCCCTTCCATAACCACCAGCGGCGCCAGGTGTCAAGGAAAAAAAAAGTTTGAAAAGGTATGAAATTATGTGTGTAGTTTACTGGAAATTACTAACAAGGGAACATCCCCATCGCACCCCCCGCAGATTTAGTTATAAGTTGGCACAGTGGATAGGCCTTGAAAAACTGAACACAGATCGATCGAGAAAACAGGAAGAAGTTGTGTGGAACTATGAAAAAATAAGCAAAATATACAAACTGGGTCGTCCATGTGTAATATAGGCACTATTAAGGGCAGTATGAGACTAGGAGCGCCGTGGTCCCGTGGTTACTGTGAACAGGTGCAGAACGAGAGGTCTTCAGTTCAAATCTTCCCTCGACCGAAAATTTTAACTTTTTATTTTCAGTTTATGTGAAAAACTCTTATGTTTTCATCACGTTTTTTGGAGTGATTATTACATCCACAAGAAAACCTAAATCGGGCAAGGTAGAAGAATCTTTTCACCCATTCGCCAAGTGTACTAGTTAGGTGGGTCGACAACATATTCCTGTCATGTGACGCACATGCTGTCACCAGTGTCGTATACAAAATATCAGACGTGTTTTCCTGTGGAGGAATCGGTTGACCTATGACCTTGCGATCAAATGTTTTCGGTTCCCATTGGCGAGGCACGTCCTTTCGTCAACTAATCACACGGTTTTGCGGTGCGGTCGCAAAACACAGACACTAAACTTATTACAGTGAACAGAGACGTCAATGAACGAACGGACAGATCATAGCTTTGCGAAAATAAAGGAAGCAAAATTTTCAGTCGAGGTCAGATTTGAACCAAGGACCTCTCGTTCCTCAGCTGTCCACGCTAACCACGGGACCACGGCGCTCCTCGCCTCACATGGCCCTTAATATTGCCTATCTTACGCATGGACGACCCAGTTTCTATATTTTGCTTATTTTTTCATAGTTCCACACAACTTCTTCCTGTTTTCTCGATTGATCTGTGTTCAGTTTTTCAAGGCCTATCCACTGTGCCAACTTATAACTAAATCTGAGAGGGGTGTGATGGGGATGTTCCCTTGTAAGTGCTATCATTGTCAAATACTGGACGAATGTAGTCCGGATAATTTGGCCGCCGTGATTTATGCTTCCGTAAGACATGTATACAGTTTCCAACTACACACTTCAGTCAATTTACTGTGACTATCGCCTATGCTCGACGTCAATGTGTAATAAACACTCACCGGCGACAGGTGGCAGCACTAGCAATGGAGCATATATATAAAGTGTTGGGAAGATGCGGAAAACAGTGCATTGTTGTCGCAATGCGGAAATGGAGAAATATATCTGACGTTCAGAAGTATCATTGGCTTTCGGGCCAAAGTTTAAACCATTTCCGAAACGGCTAAATTCGTCACTTATTCGATTGGCCAGTTGGTTTGAAGCATATTGTGCTTGGCAAATAGCACCATCCAAAACTGGCTCCGAGATCACTGTCGTGCACCACGGACCACAGGTGACAGGGATGAACGCCAGCTGCGTGCAACTGATGTGCTAATGACCATTCAGATGAACCAAGGTGCTACGAACAGTGTCTCCTCAACGACCATTCAGTGTACATAGCCACGTATCGGCCTCCACAGCTTGTACTTGGTTCACGCACCCGTGCTGACTGCCGTTCATCGGCGATGGAGGATGGAATTTACACACCAGTACCAAAACTGGACGTCCACTGAGTAGTCACAGGTGGCCTTTTCGGAAGGGTCCAGGCCGGAGGGCATTCCCCGGGTGATCTCGCCATCCAGGAAGGCACAACGGATCAACCCAAGTAAGCATCTATCTTTGGTACAATGTCCTGCGTTATATGCGGTTCCTATTTCCTTGGCACAGTGGCATCTACCAACAGGACAATGAAACCTGTCACACGGCTCGGAATGTATGTACGTGGCTCGACCCACAAAAGGATAAGTATGCAGTACTTCACGGATTTAAGCTAGTAGAGGGTCTGTGGAAACAGATTGGGCTGTTAGCAAGATGGAGGATTTTTTTGCGCCATGTATCCCTAACCGAGAAACCTAACGCGGCTGGCTACGCACTAGACATGGCTACACATCACTGTTCTTACCTTCCAGAACGTCATTGGATTTCGTCCTGCACTTGTCGCAACGGTTCGTGCTGCAAAAGATGGATATTCAGGCTTCTGAAAGGTGGTCACAACATTGTGACTGGATAGTGTATACTACGCCATTTATTGTGTTAAGCCTTTGGCGTAGGATTGTGCCACTTAATGAGTAAATTATGAGAGGATTCTAAATTTTTAAGACATTTCAGTAATTACCTGAAATACTGAAAACCTAATTATTATTGACGCCGTTATACAGGCAACTTGGAATCTCGGACTGGTTGACCGTCTTAGCCACTTCGTAATTTACAATGTTATGCGTCAAAAATAATCGAAATATATGTTCGAAGTGTTATACCTTTGTTTGACGTCACACGAAACATACTCGTTACATAATGGGTCAAATCTGACGTCCAGTTTCGATAAGTACAACAGATTCATAGCAATCGGGAATCAGTGCTCGATGGTGACACCATCACTCTCTAGTTCATGACAACGCCGAAGACCCGTTGCTAACAGCTGTCGAACTAACAAGGGAACCTACCCATCGCACCCCCCTCAGATTTAGTTATAAGTTGGCACAGTGGATAGTCCTTGAAAAACTGAACACAGATCAATCGAGAAAACAGGAAGAAGTTACGTGGAACTATGAAAAACTAAGCAAAATATACAAACTGAGGAGTCCATGCACAATATAGGCAACATGCAGGAGAGGGTGAGCTCAGGAGCGCCGTGGTCCCCTGGTTAGCGTGAGCAGCTGCGGAACGAGACGTCGTTGGTTCAAGTCTTCCCTCGAGTGAAAAGTTTAATTTTTTATTTTCCGTTTACGTGACAAACTCTTATGTTTTCATCACTTTTTTGGGAGTGATTATAACATCCACAAGAAAACCTAAATCGGGCAAGGTAGAAGAATCCTTTTAGCCATTCGCCAAGTGTACAAGTTAGGTGGGTCGACGACATATTCCTGTCATGTGACGCACATGCCGTCACCAGTGTCGTATAGAATATATCAGACGTGTTTTCCCGTGGAGGAATCGGTTGACCTATGACCTAGCGATCAAATGTTTTCGGTTCCCATTGGAGAGGCACGTCCTTTTGTCTAATAATCGCACGGTTTTGCGGTGCGGTCGCAAAACACAGACACTAAACTTATTACAGTGAACAGAGACGTCAATGAACGAATGGACAGATCATAACTATGCGAAAATATAGAAAGTAAACTTTTCACTCGAGGGAAAACTTGAACCGAGGACCTCGCGTTCCGCAGCTGCTCACGCTAACCACGGGACGACGGCGCTCCTGATCTCACAGTCTCCTTGTTGTTGCCTATCTTGTACATGGACTACTCAGTTTGTATATTTTGCTTATTTTTTTCATAGTTCCACACAACTTCTTCCTGTTTTCTCGATTGATCTGTGTTCAGTTTTCAAGGCCTATCAACTGTGCCAAATTATAACTAAATCTGAGGGGGATGCGATGGGGAGGTTCCCTTGTAAGAAGCAAATGACTACAACTTGAAACTATTAATGTTTTTGATCGAAATTTGTGATTTCAGCAATCTGCTCTTACCATTTCGGCTGTGAACGAGACAATTACCCATAACGGCAGCAGTAAGCCGCTGCTCATATACGGCTGTTGTGAGTCATCAGTCCCTCGATCCATGCCACCAACGTTACAAAGACTGACAAAAGTTTGATGAATTATTCTAGTTGCTCCCTGCATAATTTAGATAGTCTCGAATGGCAATAATAGATTCTGTCGGTTGTTGGAAAACAATCGATTAATTCGGTTGTAGTTTTACGAATCGGTTGATTTTATGTATATACCCCGACAGAATCTATTTTTTTTTTCATTCGGTTGTTCACATTACTATCTGAATGCAGGGAGCTACTAGAAAATTCATCAAACTTTGTCAGTCTTTATAAGATTGGTGGAATGGATCGAAGGACTGATGACTCAACAACACTTGTGTGTGAGCAGCGGCTTGTTGCTGCGGTTGTGGGTAACTGTCCCGTTCACAGCCGAAGCGGTAAGCGCAGATTGCTGAAATCGCCAACACATGTATTCCATTGAGTGAAACCAGTCATCGATATTAACCGAATGAAAATAGTCAAAATGGTTCAAATGGCTCTGAGAAGTATGCGACTTAACTTCTGAGGTCATCAGTCGCCTAGAACTTAGAAATAATTAAACCTAACTAACCTAAGGACAGCACACACACCCATGCCCGAGGCAGGATTCGAATCTGCGACCGTAGCGGTCGCTCGGTTCCAGACTGTAGCGCCTAGAACCGCACGGCCACTCCGGCCGCCTGAAAATAATCGGTTGAGTGGACTGCGGATTGGTGTATCAGTTGGACTGACCTTCATTCGTTTCTTTCTTTCGAGTGAAAGCAGTCTATGGCGGTAATGGGACGAAAACCATCGATATAATTTTGCATATTGACTGAATACCAGTCTGAAGTTTTTCAGTTGGTTGGACGATGTACGACGTATTAATTGTTTCACCTGTAAACACTCATTAGCGTTTTAGCTGACTTAGTTATCCTTGCATTCTTCTGAGTGAAATCTGTCTATAGGACATTCACTAGTTTAGCTAAAACAGTGATACACAACTGGAAACTCATGTCCCCAAGGGGTATGTGAAGTCACCTCATGGGGAATAACAACGTTAAATTAAGCATTACAAATGTTCATTTAATTATGAGCGGAATAGACTAATTTATTTTCATCATTTAAAACTAATTAACATATTGCTCCCGATTAAGTTGTTACAAATGAAATTAACACGCAACTATTGAGCTGATTTATCCTATGGGGTACAAAGCCCATCATAAAAGTTTCCTTTGGAGTACGTGAAGAAAAAAGGAACATTACCAAATTTTAGACAGTTTGTGTTTCGGTTTTTTCAACAGTGTGGTTGTCTCCAGAACTAAGAATCATTTGACTCTAGCACCCTTATTCAGCCATTTATTAGCATGGGAGGTAAATGTATTGAACAGAAAGTTACGTTACCGGCTACGTATGTACAAATCACTTCCGCGTACACAATCCTGTTTACATTTCGCAGCCTGTGGAAAGTAGCATGTATAGTTTTTCTAGGCCATAAACAAGTACCATTCGCATTAACACATTGGTATATCAGTTTCATAATTAAACCCATCCCTAGGCAACGCTGTAAACGGTAAAGGAAACAATTGATCGTTTTGGTGTTGTTAAATCGCTATTTTTGACTGCACTGTCGTCACTGTTATTAGCTTTTTATCTAATTAAAGTGCAGCTATTCACAGAGTTCCAGTATGAGCTGCAACTATCGTTCGGCAACGAAACTGGGTAGATATTCTTATGCGTAAATGAGGAAGCGATTTACACCGAAAAAAAGGTTCCTATTTTGGCCATCATTTGCAAATCTGCAGCTCCCAATATAAGAAAGATATATAGAAATGTTTGCATATCTAACGGATTAGGACCGAGACATGGGCAGAAAACGTCAAATAAGTGAGAAAATCTTAACGTTGATGTTATTAACCACTGCTTACATAGTTTTTCAATATGAGCAGTGGAGTCGTCGGTGAGACGCTGGGCAGTGCCAGACTGGCACCTGGTAGCCAAAATTCAAACTTTTTTTAAGCATAGATTAGTGCTCATATTTAACAAATTGTGTATACAGTGGTTAATAATATTGACACTATGCTTTTCTCATTTGTTTGACCTTTCATATCATGTCTCGTTCGTAATCCATTACATGTGCAAACGTTTCTATGCGTCTTTCTTATATTCACAACACCAGATTTGCACCTGGTCGCCAAAATTGTAGCTAATTATTTTCCAGCATAAATAGGTTCTGCAGTAACGCATTAAGGTATCACCAAGTTTTGTTACCGTACTATAGTTACAGTCCATAATGGACCTCTGTAAGTAGCGGCACTTTAATTTTAACCACCTGATATTTAGTGCCACTCAGTACCTTGAGTTTATCGTCCAGGTTTATGAAAAGTTCTTTTACTTAACAGTGAACTTAGTGTCTACATTGAAATGACGAAGCTTCCAGAGGTGTGGAAATGAGAGACGACATATGAGTAAATAAAAAGGGATTCTATAGACAAGTTCAATGCGATGTGCGGTGTGTACAAAAATGATTCACATTCTGAAACTATAGTAATTAAAAAATCAATGAAAATTAACGAATTATGACAAAGGCTTTTCGCAAAAATCTTTTACAACACGAGGAAGTATATGCTTAAAAAGCAAGTGATCAGGGCAGAGAAAAATTTTTTTTTTCGAAAACTATTTTCTCATGTCACATCACCGTTGACTGAAAGACAGTTGTCGGTGATTGGTACGAATCAACGAGAGAAGGAATGCAGGGACTCAATAAAATTAAATAAAACAATAAATTTAAATAATACACTTAAAATAATCCTGTGCTTCTCAACAGTTTGAGTTACCTGATTCGTGAATTTCGAAATTTAACAGCTAATCTTCTCAACATGAACTTACATTTTGTATCACCTCGCTCAAGAGCAGAAATAAATAATGTTTTAAAATTGCAACTAATGATGAATCCGCAACGACCGAAATGTACCTTTTGATTTTATAGAACATAAAAATTTCTGACTGAACGTGTTATCATTCACACTCCCAGTGCAATGAATACAGTCACGTTCATAGTTGTAAAGTATCGATAAACTAAATAAAACGGTAATTGTCCCTTTAGTTTCACCATTGCTAGGTAGGACACTGCACAACAAGTTTCCTCCAGCGAACTGGATCAGCTCCAGGTTTACTGCATCCTGCCGGTTTATCTCCATACATTGAAGGCCCTTCGCAAAAGATCCTTTACAGATGTTACGTAATGTTCCTCTACTTCTGTATCGAACCGTAGATTTCCAGAATATGTGGGTTCTATCATATTTCAAATGTAGCACGTGCCCTGCAAGTTTCAGTGCTCTTTTAGTAACGACTTTATGCAGGCCGCAAAGACCGCTTCTGAGCACTTCATCATGTGAAACGTGGTCGCAATAGTTGATCTTCAAAATTCGCCTGAAGCTTCGTTCGTGGTAAAGCTGAGTTTTTGTGCTGATTGTTCTTTTATTTCCTAGGGCTTACACGCGTATATTGCTAGCGGTAGCATGGAAGACTACTGTCAAAGCTATGTGAGCATACATGTAAGAGCTAAATGTCGTGTGTATCTCATTGGTGGAAGTCTGCAGACGTTGTGCAGTTCTGCTGGTGATGTCTGCGTCTATGTCACCATTATTACAAATAAGGCGGCTGAGATAGAAAAATAAATCATTATCTTTTAGTACCACATTTTGCACTGTAATTTGAGTAGCTACATATCTGTTTTTTTATGCACATTGTTTTCCATCCAGCTTTGGTAGTCATTAGTTGTAAACTTTTTGGTGTTACTGCCAGAAGTACGATGTCATCAGCAAATTTTAGATCTGTAGAACGTTCATTGAAAGGAGTGTCTATGTTGGAGTTGTCCACAGTTTTCCCTACTATGCAATCTACGAGTAATACAAAGAGGAATGGCAACGAAAAGCATTCTTGTCTGAAGACTGACAGAATGCTAAAGAAAGAGGTGTTCTTGTTTTCTGTTCTTATACAGGCACCTCGAACCTAGTTACAAGTTCATGAAAACATAAATTATTGGTCAGCAATTCCACATAGGCTTACAATATTCAGCGATGAATCTCGGTGTGTACTATCCAATAGTTTTCAAAAAAATCAAAGCAGTTCGTCTGTAGTCGACAGCTGAATTCTATACATTGTTCTATTACGTTTCGAAGAATAATTATTTCTTCGCAGCATGATATCCCACCTCGAAAACCAGCTAATCCTTCTTTCAGTCCATCATCTGCTGCTTTTTGTATCCTTTTTAGAAGAACGAGGCAAAAGAAGTTGCCTATCGCAGAGGGAAGCGTGATACCACTCCAAATTGCACATTGTGTTGATTTCCTTCGTGTGACAGTTTAACAATGACTCCACCGCTACAGTTATTAAACATTTAAAACCTGCCCAAAATTGATATTTAAAGTAAATTGAAATTTAAAGTCGTAACTAAAGAAATAAATAAACTAATTTTGGAAGCGTCTCATTTTTCTAAATACATTTTTTATTTGCTTGTCTTTGAAATAAGATACGTTATTTGTGTCTAAAAAAGTTGGCAACCCTATTAATATATCATGTACAAACAAAAAGGCTGAACAATTGTGAAAATGAAACCGCTCAAACCTGGGATTAAGTGAAAACATTCATACAACTGAAGTAACCGTCAGAAACTTTCAGAGTTCCATTCAGCTGAAAAAAAACTGAAAGAAAAAAACTATCGACTGGCCAGTTGGTCGTTAAAACCAGTTGTTTATCTCATCACTGTATTTAGATGAAATAACACCCTTAAACTATTCAGTATCGATTATAATTACATATGGAAACATTAGGAGCGCTGCTGCTAGACTCCCAAAATTCTAAATGAAAACGCTTCTGTACCGTGGTGTTTTTCGTACGCCACGTCAATCCGGAGTAGCTGCAGTCTCAACTCGCTCGACGTTGTGACCCCTGCGAACTCGGCAACGCCGCAGCACATGGTGACGTCGCAGCCACTACATACGGCTGGCTCCTAATTATTTGGCGACTCTCCCCGACGGCTCTCCATTAAAAAAACAGCTGCCCGCCGGCGCTAGGGCGGCGGCAGCGTGTGAGGGGTCGCTACGTGCTGCAGATGTCACCAGTTCTCATTCCGACAGGCCAGAGAGTCATCCCTATTTTTCCATATTCTCGTTTGAATGAAAGCGCTTCTATGCCGTGGTGCTTTTCGTATGTCGCGTCAAACCGGTTTAATCATTACCATTTTCTCTCGAAAATTATAAAACACAAGAATGAAGAACGATAACATACAGGGGAAGAAAACGTTCAACAATATCACTATATCATTTTATCTTAAACATCAGTAAAAGCCTAATGTACAACTCGTCATCGAGTGAGGCAGGAAAAAATAATTAAAGCCTGCATTATGGACAACCTAACATTAAATGCTGAGACGATGAGGTGACGTATCATGTTCTTTATTACGAACAGTGAAATGATTTCGAGCAAGTTCCTCAGCTGTCGTTTTTTCCAAACGTATTGATTTATCAGGTTCTGCAGAGCAGTTAAGCCAAAGTTATTTTGTCCTTGGCAAGTCATCACATAGTTTACAGATTGCTGACAGCAACTTTACAAACAAATTAGCTCAGTACCCGGAATTTTCAGGGTGTGTGCTTATTCCAGTCATACATTAGTCCAGCTTCACCTTCCTCCTCCGTCAGTCTCCCCGTTTCTCCCCCCATTTCCTCTTCATCTTACTCTCTCTTCAACTGTTCCTGCCTCTTTCTCCGTCCATAAGCTTCTCCCCCCCCCTCTCCCCACTCTTTCTAAGCCCATCTCCTACTCTATCTCTCTTTGTCCGTCTCCTCCTCTTCCTTTTTGTGGGAGTCACCTTCTTCCTCTTCTCTCTGTCCATCTGCTACAAAAAAGGGACACAATTTAAACGTTACATACTTCTTCAGCCTAGGAAAATTGATCAGATCTGTTGGTTCTTTTACATTAGGTGTGATCTGCGGTGGGTTTTAGTCTGCTTATAAAAGCACAATTTGTACATAGGGGGGTTCCTGAGATGACCCCAAGAAAGCATGATTTCTGAATAAGAAAAGTAACAATAGCGAAGGTGCTCACTTCCGTAATTTTAATTCGTGGCAAATCGTCGAAATTTTTAGCGTATGTTCTGAAAAAAATGATGTCGGGGAACCTCGAAACTTCTATCGTTGTAATCGTCGATTGCCGACATCCAGAGATTCACAGTTATTATACGATTATGTACGTAATGCCCGGTCTGACACGTAAACGAAGTTTTATCTGAAGTTGTGAACACATCGCAAGGTTCTGAGCTCAAAAAACTATGTTTTTTTTTTCATCTGTGCAGGTTGTCTTGACATGAAAATTATTCAGTGGTACCACATGGTGGCGTAAGCATCTTACAAAATACCATCTTGTCCTACGAAATTTTTGCACTTGCAAATCAAACAAGGCACTTTTTGGAATGCTTTAGGTGTAGCATAAAATTTACGTGCAAATTTATGTAAAGTAGTGTAAAATGAGCTTGCGTTGGATGGGAGACGATTGTGTGTTACCCTTATCTTGTGTGTACTTATTTGTGGTTTACATGTAACAAATTCGTAAATGTGTCGAAGTATATAAGTAAGCTGTCAAAATTTTTCTCATCTCCAGAATTCGTTTGATATAATCAGCAAATCCTGCTGCAACAATGAAAAGAAGGGATCCAGCCGAAAAGTGATTCTTCCGGGCACAAGAAATGCGAATGTGCACCTCTTTCAAAAGACTCTGGCAGAAAAGTGGGGAACCAGCTGCCTCCAGCCTCGTTACGCCTGCCTCACTAAAATTTTGGGATGCGAACATTCGCATCTGTGCTGAAAGAGAGTAGCGAAGGGACAATGACGGGGAAGAGAGAGAATACAGTACCAGTGGGAGCAGGAGAGAGGGGAGACGGTGTAAATTGAAAAGAGAGGTTGGTTTTTTTAATTAATGTCGCGTGACTAGGGCCTCCCGTCGGGTGGACCGTTCGCCGGGTGCAAGTCTTTCAATTTGATGCGACTTCGCCGACTTGAGCGTCAATGGGAATGAAATGATGATGATTAGGACTGCACAACACCCAGTCCCTGAGAGGAGAAAATCTCCAACCCAGTCGAGAATCGAACCCGGCTCCATCCGACTGACATCCTGCCACGCTGACCACTCAGCTACAAGGGGCGGTCAGAGAGGTTGGTGGTAACTATGCATAGGCTTCAGGGGTCTGAATCCCCCCACACTGGCGATCATTAACACGAATATCTTTGCCCACTTTCCCTCATCCACTACACCCATGTGTTAAAGTTTAGCAGTCTATGGGTCCAGACCCTTTAGCGAACCATCCGCAAGGACATGTGTGGAAAGGAGGCAACGGTGGTTAAGAGAAATACGGCAGACATTATGTGAGAAACAAGGAGCCAGAGTAAATGGGAGACAAAAAATTGAACAAAATGAATAACAGTGGGACAAATAGAAAATGAAAGTGGCAAATAAGGAGACCGAGGTGAGAAAGAGCGAGAGCAAGTGTTGAAGACAGTAACGGTAGGAAAGGCAGAAAGGAGAAAGTGCCAATGATAGAAAAAGGAGACAGTGGGAGACAGACATGGTACACACCAGCAATGAGAGAGAAATGTTGAGTACGAAGACTTCAGTACAAGGAGAGACTGGCTAAAATGATTTGGAATTAAGAGGGCAAATATGTTCCCATGCGAAAATTTTTGCTGATGAAGCAAACTTGTTCCACAATTTTCTGTCAGAGTCTTTTGAAGAGGGACATATTCTCCTTTTTTTTACTCCAACAAGATCTTTTGCAGCTGGCATTAATTACCTATTCACACAATTTTCAATAATTATATTGACATAGTTACACTTTCGAGGTGATAACGAATCAGTGACGACAGTAGAAGAAAACGTTACAAGAGGATCAAGGGCATTACCTAATTTCATTTGTTGCAGCACATATGTTTGTCATGCTGGAGGTGGAATAAACAAGAAAACAACTACTACGAGCGCATTGGACGAAATTCGTATGATTTTAGTCTGAAGTGTGGACTACTACATGGAATTTATTAAAGATATCACTCCTCTTGGAACACATTTGCAGTTGTATACACTGCATCGTCTTACACCCTCCACAGTCTCACAAAATTACATTATTGGGCATTACAATTGCTACACCACGAAGAGGACGTACTACAGACTCGACATTTAACCAACAGGAAGAAGACACTGTGATATAGAAATGATTAGCTTTTAAGAGCATTCATACAAGGTTGGCGCCGGTGGCGACACCTACAACGTGCTGACATGAGGAAAGGTTACAACCGATTTCTCACACACACACAACAGCTGACCGGCGTTGCCTGGTGAAACGTTGTTGTGATGCCTCGTGTAAGGAGGAGGAATGCCTACCATCACGTTACCGACTTTGACAAAGGTCGGATTGTAGCCTATCGCGGTTGCGGTTTATCGTATCGCGACATTGCTGCTCGTGTTGGTCGAGATCCAATGACAGTTAGAATATGGAATCGGTGGGTTCAAGAGGGTAATACGGATGCCGTACAGGATTCCAACGGCCTCGTAGCACTAGCAGTCGAGATGACAGGCGTCTTATCCACATGGCTGTAACGGGTCATGCAGCCACGTCTCGATCCATACGTCAACAGATGGGGACGTTTGCAAGACAACAACAATCGGCACGAACAGTTCGACGACGTTTGCATGGACTATTAGCTCCGAGACCATGGGTGCGGTCACCCTAGACGCTGCATCACAGGCAGGAGCGCCTTCGATGGTGTACTCAACGACGAACCTGGGTGCACGAATGGCCAAACGTCAGTTTTTTTCGATGAATCCAGGTTCTCTTTACAGCATCATGATGGTCGCATCCGTGTTTGGCGACATCGCGGTAAACGCACATAGGAAGCGTGTATTCGTCATCGCCATATTGGCGTATCACCCGGCGTGATGGTATGGGGTGCCATTGGTTACACGTCTCGGTCACCTCTTGTGCGCATTGACGGCACTTTGAACAGTGGACGTTACATTTCAGATGTGTTACGGCCCGTGGCTCTACCCTTCATTCGATCCCTGCAAAACCATGCATTTCAGCAGGGTAATGTACGACCGCATGTTACAGGTCCTGTACGGGCCTTTCTGGATACAGAAAGTGTTCGACTGCTGCCCTGGCCAGCACATTCTCCAGATCTCTCACCAATTGAAAACGTCTAGTCAATGGTGGCCGAACAACTGGCTCATCACAATACGCCAGTCACTACTCTTGATGAACTGTGGTATCGTATTGAAGCTGCATGGGCAGCAGTACCTGTACACGCCTATCAAGGCCGTTGTTACGGCCAGAGGTGGTTGTTCTGGGTACTGATTTCTAAGGATCTGTGCACCCAAATTGCTTGAAAATGTAACCACATGTCAGTTCTAGTATAATATATTTGTCCAATGAATACCCGTTTATCATCTGCATTTCTTCTTGGCGTAGCAGTTCTAATGACCAGTAGTGTAAGCATCGTTAAAGGATGTCTGATTCTGACGATCTGTCATTTCGGTCTCTCCGTGCTACCTTATGCTAGAAATATGGCATAATCAAATTCTGTACTAAGTCACTACAAGCGCTACGCTCCTGCACGCTGCGGTAACAAAGAACGAGTAGACGAGCATGAAGCGACCACAGCGCTACTGTTCTCAGACTTGGTCATACTGGCGGGACTACAGCGGGAACGAAGGAATGTGGAGAAGCAATGACGTAACAGTGGCTCTTTCATTTGTAAGGTATGCAAACCGCGACATTAGATTCATATTCGCTCTGATCGCGGCCGAGAACCAATCAGGTGCCACAAGTGTTCTCCAGCTCTTAGCAAGGACCGGGATTTGGTGGTACTGGAGGTACTGTACGACACCACAGAGAGCATATTGCGTCGTTACCAAGTATGACCAGCAGCTATGGGTGTTGGGAAACAAAGAAGGACTACATGTTACTGGAACGTTTTCCTGACAACGTCATACTGTTTGGCGCAGATAAACATAACAACTTAATAAGCCATTTCAGTTACAATGAAACTAATACTATTTGAAGCCAATATTTTGAGGCGAAAATAGTAAAAATTAACATTCAAGACATGAGATGAAATTATGCATTTAGAGCAATTCAAGGAAATAACTCGTCGGACGGCAACAGAAATAAAAGGAAGAATAAAGGCCGTTTAAGGCAATGTTTGTGAAAAGAAAGGCAATGTGTGTGGAAAGAAAAGTATACAAGCAATGTGTATTTACAATTTTGGTGTAAGACAGTGAGATGTTGACTTTTAATCTAAAACACAGGGTGTTACAGAAAGAATATATGTATTATATTCTTTTTGTAATATCCTGTGCATTCAAAAGTTGAGGCTTCGTCGACGACCAATAGAGATACGCATTTACCGTCTAGTAAAATCAACAGACGATCAATTGCAATTATAAAATGATCTAGAGAGATTTTTTATATGGTACGAAAAGTGGCCATAGACAATAAACAAGAAAAGTGCGAGGTCATCCACATGGGTACTAAAAGAAATCCGATAAATTTTGGGTATACGATAAATCGCACAAATCTAAGTGCTGTCAATTCGACTAAATACCTAGGAATTACAATTACGAGCAGCTCAATTTGGAAAGACGAAATCGGTAATATTGTGGGGAGGGCGAAACAAAGACTGCGCCTTGTTGGCAGGACAGTTAGAAGATGCGAGAAATCCACTAATGAGACTGCCTGCATTACATTTGTCCGTCCTCTGCTGGAATATTGCTGCACGGCGTGGGATCCTTACCAGGTACAATTGACGGAGGACATCGAAAAATTGCAAAGAAGGGGGCCTCGTATCGTATTATCTGGCGATAGGGGTGAGAGTGTCACTGATATGATACGCGATTTGGGGTGGCAGTCACTGAAGCAAAGGCGTTTTTTTTTTTTTTCCGGCGAGATCTATTTACGAAATTTCAATCACCAGCTTTCACTTCCGATTGCGAAATTATTTTGTCGACACCCATCTACGTAGGGAGAAATGATCATCATAATAAAATAAGAGAAATCGGAGTTCGAACGGAATGATTTAGGTGTTCCTTTTTCCCACGCGCCGTTCGAGAGTGGAATGGTAGAGAAGTAGTATGAAAATGGTTCGATGAACCCTCTGCAAGGCACTTAAGTGTGAATTGCAGAGTAACCATGTAGATGTAGTAGATGTAGATGTTGTGAATTACTAGGAAAGACGGAAAAAGAAATAAATTGATCATGGAATAGGCTGGAGAGGAAGGTCCAATTATGAACGTAATGAGAATGAAATAAAGATGGACACGAGACGTAGCCAGGCGAGTGAACTGCAGATCGACCAATGTAAGCATCTGTTGTATTCCAAGGGGAATGGAAAGATCGAGACGCCGAGCTAATAGAGAGAGGTACAAGTCATCAGAAAACATGCAGAAGTACGAATAATTGACGAACATACTATAAGGAACAGTCTACATGATATCTACATCTACATGACTACTCTGCAATTCACAATAAAGTGCGTGGTAGATTCATCGAACCACTCTCACACTACTTCTCTACCGTTCCCCTCTCTAACAGCGCGAGGGAAACACAAACATTTAAATATTTCCGTGCGGGCTCTGATTTCCTTAATTGTATTACGAGGATCATCTCCCCTCCCCCCCCCCCCCCCCCATACAGGTGGCAAAATATTGACGCATTCGAAGGAGAATGTTGCAGATTGAAATTTCATGAAAAGATCCTGCCGCAACGAGAAACGCTTTTGTTTTAATGATTGCCACCGCAATTCACGTTTTATATCCGTGGTACTCATTCCCCTATTTCGCGTTAATGGAAAATGAGCTCCCTTTCTTTGAACTTTTTCGATGTTCTCCATCAATCCTATCTGGTAAGGATGCCATACTTCACATCAGTACATTAGCAGATGATGCACAAGAGTACGGTAGGCAGTCTCTTTGGAAGATCTGTTGCATTGTTGCATCTTCTAAGTGTTCTGCGAAGAAAATATAATCCTTGATTTGCCTTCCCCACAACTTTATGTATGTAATCATTCCAGTTGAAGTTGTTCGTAACTGTAATTCCTAGTAATTTAGTTGAATTCGCAGCGGTGTAACCGAAATTTAACGGATTCCTTTGCGTTATTTAGCGTCAACTGCCACTTTCTGCACCAACCGTTAATCTTACCTAAATTATTTTGCATTTGGTTTTGATCTTGTGTTGATTTCACTTCACTGTAAATGACAACATCAGCTGAAAACAATCTACGAGGGCTGCACACATTCATTCCTAAATCGTTCGCTGATTGCGAACAGCAGAGGGCCTCTAACACTTCCTTGGGGAATGTCAGATATCATTTCTGTTTTACTCGATGAGTGTCGTCAATTACTACGAACCGTGACCTTTCAGAGAGGAAACCACGAATCCGGTCGCACAACGAAGAAGATACTCCATAACTACGTAATTTCATCAGCAGTGAAGAATGGTATCACAAATGTGTTTTGAAATCTTGAAATGTCGAATCAATTTAATTACTTCGCGACGATAAAGAGCTAGTTGTGTGGGAAGAACGAAATTTTTTGAAGCATAGTGAGTCTTTGGGCGTGGCCTCCGTGATCATGGCAACAATGTCGAAGAAAACGTGTCCGGTATCCCGCGTGCAGGGCGGCTGCACAGAGCAGTGACTCCTGTAAAGTTGAAACGTACGGACACTCTCTTTTGAGGTGACCGACAGATCACAACCAAACACCTCGTTGCGCAGCTGGACGCTTGTGTCGGTAGTGCTGACATACTCGTCTGCTGGCTAGGGAGCTCAAAGCTGTGTACCCACTGGGTACCACGCCGCCTAACAGAAGACCCAATGAAAGATGCACTCGGCTAGAAGCAGTATGTGGATGATAAGTAGATTATTGATGAAGCAAGGCATTGGCTATAACGTCGAGAAGTAGAGTGGTGTAGACCCTCACAGTAAGGGAGCGTAAGGCCGTCGTACTGAATGGCGATTATGTTGAAAAATAGGGCCTTTAGCCAAAAGAGTGGGGAATAATATGGTGTATTGGAAATCTGAATAAAATGAGCCTGTTCTCAAAAAAAAGATGTGTTGCATTACTTACTGAACGCCCCTCATACATACCCTGTAAACGCCGGGTTTTTAATGACTGTGATATGTAAGACGCATAACTCAATTAATTACACTACCCTCAACTCACATTGACTTGCTGACAAAAGTGCTATTATGAGAATCACCCAGAAAGGAATACCCAACAGCAAGCTTGCTAATGTGAAACGTCAGGGGTAAATTCCTTAAAGTTTCCAAAGTACGTGAGCAAAATTTCCATTTTCGTCGAGAGATAGCATATCTACAGCGATGTTACACAATGGCACCTGTAAGTGATGTACAAGCCGTCTGTCGTCATTGAATTTCTCACTGCGGAGAACGAAACTGTGCGGAATATTCACAAACGTTTGTGTGAAGATTTTAGAACGTCTGCAGTCGACATGAGTACAGTAAGTCGTTGGACACAGAGGAGCGAAGCTGTCAGAAGGACGATCGGCGGAGCTGTATGATTTGCAGTGAGCGGGCGGACCATCCACGCCTGTCACACCTGGCGTGTTGCAGCATGCTGACGTCCTCAGTCGTGACGAGCGACGCATTACGATTCGGCATCTGGCGCTGTTGCTGTCAGTCAGATAAGGGAATGTGAAGGCAGTTATTCTCACTCTTGGATACTCGGTCTCAAATAAGTCTGAAGATTTCTTAACACATCACAAATCACGGTTGGACAGTGTTGCCCAATCCATCCTACATTCCTGGACTATCTCCCTCGGAATTTTATTTGTCTGGGCCATTAAGGGATAGCATTCGTGGAAGACTCTTTGAAGACAACGAAGGTGTGAAGAGAAAAATTGGCTTTGTTACAAGACCAAGGACTGGAATGAATAGGGCATAAAAATGATTCTTTCATATGCGTAGTTGTCATTATGTGGCATAAGTAATCGTTGCAGCAAAAAAATAAATAAATAAATAAATGTGATTGTTGCTTTCAGGGCGATCCTCGTATTTTCATAGCTTTATAAAGCAACCAGTTGAAGAGATATTTTAACGTAACATGTCAGATCACACAGTATTTCAATCGACTTGATGTAGTGGTATTAGAAGTGCTGAAAATGATTGTGAAACCTGATCTCAAAAAATGGTTCAAATGGCTCGAAGCACTATGGGACATAACATCTGAGAAGTACTTAAACCTAACTAACCTAAGGACATCACCCACATCCATGCCCGAGGCAGGATTCGTACCTGCGACCGTAGCAGTAGCGCGGTTCCGAACTGAAGCGCCTCGAACCGCTCGTCTACCGCGGCCGGCGAAACCTGATCTCCAAAATAAGTGCTTGTGGCGTTAAAAAATAGTAAACATTTTGTCGCACTAGGAGGTAAGAAGTAGAGTTCTCTTGTTTATGAAGTGGAAAAAGGCTATTTCGTCTACTCGCTGGAGTAAGACCGAGCTGTACTCGTACTGTTGCGTAACTTCCCTATGTTTGACACGACTTGTAGGACTTCAGGATTTGAAGCCCGCTAGTGGTGCTGTTTATGTTGCAGCAATAACAGACCTCCTAATCAGTAACGCCAAAGACACTGTTCTTCACCTACGCAAGGAAAAGAACAAACGTATTGTTGTTTTTAATATTTGTAATATGAAAGACACGAAAAACGGAAATAGCGAATGAACGGCAGCTTATACAAACACGTGATCTCCTTAATAAACTATATGTAGTGGAAACAATATCCATAACAACCTATGCGACTGTTAACATCAGAACATATCGTTATTCCCCTTTTATATTCTCTTCATTACATCTGACGGCCGGTATAGACGTGCGACTATTACACTGGTTTTTGTAGGTTGTCATAATAACTCATCGTGTAATTTAAGTTAACAAAAGTATACTATAAAGCTGTATAGTAGGAAGCTTTCTGTTGACTTATTGGACGTCCACGTTCTAATTCTGAACCTTGAACCATTTCCATGTCACCAATGCAAGGAGTTAGTGTGCGTAAAAGAAGCTTTAAACCACTCTAACGGTCGGTAACTCTAGAAGCAGTTGTTCGGAAATTCCCATTTCAGAATTCTAAAGACTTGTAGAGGGGAGACACAACATAATATTTCCAATACGAACCTATGTGTGGAAACGTACCGTTTCCGTTCTGTGACGGTTTCATTTCGGATGATTAACTCATGCACTTCCGCTGGAGGAATTGAATTAGGCGTGACGCAGCACAATTATTAGGTAATAATTCGAAAGGAGACATAATGAAAAATGGATTTATCACTTAAGTACATTTGCTGGTGTTAAAACTTAAGTACTGCATGCTTACATTGTTCCAAACAAAAAGACAACCAACATACTGTACGTACAGAACTTAATGTTTAAGTGTTAATACAAAGAAACGTGCTTAAATGATAAACCGATATTTCACTATGTTTCCTTCGAACTGTTACCTAACGGTTGTACTGCGTCACGCCTAATACAATTCCTCAAGCAGATGTGGGTGAGCTAAACATCTGAACTGAAACCGTCGTAGAACGGAAATGATTCGTTTCCGGAGATGGGTCGTATTCAAAATGTTATGTACTCACTCCCCTCTACAAGTCTTTGAAGTTCTAAACTGGAATTTCCAAATAACGACCGAATTTAAATTGGTTATGCTCTAAGGGGACAGTGCAATGCATATAAACAGCATGTTTCAAATCTGATATTGTTATATTTCCTTTTCCCTTTGTTTCAGGTACGTATCTACACCTGCTCTAACCATCAACTGGACATTTTACATGATTAATGCAGAAGATGCCATAAAGCTAAGGTAAGTATCTACTTCTCGTTTCTCCGAGCTCTATTCAATATCCATTACCTTCATTTTTCTGAAAGTAACTACCACTCGATTATCGGACCTGAAAATGGAAGGGCACGAAATTTCCGTTACTTTATCAGTCTTGAGTAGCGTACCATTGTCGAGATATTTCAGAGAAGTCTATGTGCTTGCTCCAAAACAATTTGAGAAGCTATTTTCTCTTGATGATAATAACCGCCGTCGTATGTGTCCTTACTAATATAATCAGTGAAATGTTAAATACAGAGTGTCTCGTCTATGCGTCGTCAGTCGCACTTTCTCTGGGTTTCGGCAGATAGCTGTTGAAGTTTTACTTTTGCACTGAGTAGCTGCAGTCAACCCAAAAGAATAGTGCTCACCACATCTTCCATTCGACGCTTAGCGTCGACGGAAATAGCCGGTTTCTTTCCCATAACGACCAAAATGATTTTCAAGCGGTATATTAGTTGCCCTTGGACGGTCCCAAATTAATCTAGTGCGGCATTTGATCTATCGTTTTGCATCAACAGGGACAGTAAAACACGAAGAATGACAAGTAACCCTGCAGCGACACCATTGCCCTGGCCCACGCTGACTGCTACTGTCTTGCTGCAGAGCTGTTCCGTCACTCTTGGAGTACTGGTTATTCTTCGTTTCTTACTATCCCTGTTAATATATATAGATAAAACAAATGTCGCACTAGGCTAATTCTGATCAATCTCAAGGGCAGGTAAAACTCTTCGTAACGAAAAATAAGTGACGTTTCGCACAAATTGGAAAAGTGTAATTGCTTATATCTGCCGATTTCAACTAAACTTGGTAGAAATGTCGCATACTGTCTGGAAAGAAACTTGTAGGGGCAAGAACCACCTACCTCTCAAAGGTATGGCAGTGGGTGCGAGAACGCAGTGTAGCCTACAACACGCAAAAACCCATAGTTTTTCATCCATAATTTGAAAATGAGAGCACTTTCTGACTTGAAACAAATTTCACACGTCATGTTGAGCCTTTACAAAGCTTTTTTTTTTCTCGCTGACAACCCCACAAAATGAGGAAATGGAAAACTTTATCACTCACTGCATTTTCGCTGTTCATGCAGTAAAACTCCAGCGCAAATGACGACGTTTTAATTTATTACTTCTTTACTACTTGGTGTATTCTTCATATATTTTGGTGACAGTAACCACATATAAGACTGAATGTACAGTCAAGCTCAAAAGTATCCGAACGACCTGAATTGCATTTCACATGATTCGCATGCAACCCACATAACGCAGCTGTCTAGCAGGTCCTCTAATCGCTCCTTGGTACAGTCGTTTGACTATTGAAAATGGTTCCAACAAGTCACCACTAGAAAACACTGCTCTGTATCGCAACAACTCAAGATGTAATGTAATACTACGATACTATAAATATCAGGGTGCAACTTATCACAGATAATGCTGTCCTTAAGGCTTGTAAGCTCACATTTATTGCAATAAATGACATACCTAGTAATTTCGTCGTACTCATGATTTCCTCTTCGAAGTAACGTACCGTACTTGTTATTTAACACAAAATGACAATAAAAATTTACGTTATTCACGAGAAGTTCGTTGAGAAACTGTATGAACTTCAAATGACACGACGAACCGTCTCGTTCTGCATATGGATTCAAACCCAGGTCATGCCGACTAAGATTTCGTGACTGACGGAAACTAACAGTTATTCCTGACTAGGCATACAGACAGTGATATATCTCGATTTTGGACAGTATCAGTTAGCTAATATCAACTTTAAATTACATAACGCAAACATTTTTAATTAATGCGAATTCCTACCCAGCATCTATTGTTCCTGTTAACGAACTACGAGAGATGTTAAATATTGCTTCTTCACAAGTAACTTACTTGAAATGCCGTGTTGGACAGGGATTCGAACCCAGAACTTAATCGGAATGTTATCGTAGCACAATCAACTGCTACATAATGGATTTTCTCGGCGGTAGCTAGATGTTTTGACTGAAATGACGAGACGAAACATTCATTTTTTCCTTCCCAGGACTCCAACCCGGCACATATCGCTGCAGCAAGGTCCGAGCAGGCACAAGGGGGGAGGGATTTATTAGTTATTGGGAGCTCCAACGTTAGGCGGGTGATGGAGCCCCTTACGGATATAGCGGAAAGGTCGGGGAAGAAGGCCAGTGTTCACTCTGTCTGTTTGCCGGGGGGTTTCATCCGAGATGTGGAGGAGGCCCTGCCGGCGGCGATAGAGAGCACTGGGTGCACCCGACTGCAAATTGTTGCTCATGTCTGCACCAATGACTCCTCCCGTCTGGGTTCAGAGGTCATCCTCAGTTCGTACAGGCGGTTGGCCGAATCGGTGAGGGCGGAAAGCCTCGCTCGCGGGGTGTAATCTGAGCTAACTATTTGTAGTATCGTTCCCAGAACCGATCGCGGTCCTCTGGTTTGGAGCAGACTAGAAAGCTAAAACCAGAGGCTCAGACGATTCTGCGAAGATCTGGGGTGCAAATTTCTCGACCTCCGCTATCGCATGGAGAAATGTGAGGTCCCCCTGATTAGGTCAGGCGTGCACTACACGCCGTAAGCGGCTATAAGGGTAGCGGAGTACGTGTGGAGTGCACATGTGGGTTTTTTAGGTTAGAGAATTCCATCCCTAGGCCAGACAAGACGCCTCCTGAGACGCGGCAAGGTAGGAGTAGGCAAAATGCATCAGGGAATAACAATATTAATGTGCTAATAGTAAACTGCAGGAGCGTCTATAGAAAGGTCCCAGAACTGCTCTCATTAATAAACGGTCACAATGCGCATATAGTACTAGGGACAGAAAGTTGGCTGAAACCAGACGTAAACAGAAATGAAATCCTTAACTCAGATTGGAATGTATACCGCAGATGCAGGCTGGACAGTGAAGGGGGAGGCGTGGTTATAGCGATAAGAAGTGCAATAGTATCGAAGGAAATTGACTGAGATCCGAAATGTGAAATAATTTGGGTGAAGGTCACGGTTAAAGCAGGCTCAGACATGGTAATTAGATGTCTCTATAGGCCCCCTGGCTCAGCAGCTGTTGTGGCTGAGCACTTGAAGGATTCTTTGAAAAATATTTCGAGTAGATTTCCCCACCATGTTATAGTTCTGGGTGGAGATTTTAATTTGCCGGATATAGACTGGGAGACTCAAACATTCATAACGGGTGGCAGGGTCAAACAATCCAGTGAATTTTTTTTAAAGTGTTTATCTGAAAACTACCTTGAGCAGTTAAACAGAGAACCGACTCGTGGCGATGACATATTAGACCACCTGGTGACAAACAGACCCGAACTATTTGAAACAGTTAACGCAGAACAGGGAATCAGCGATCATAAAACGGTTGCTGCATCGATGATTTCAGCCGTAAATAGAAATATTAAAAAAGGTAGGAAGATTTTTCTGTTTAGCAAAAGTGACAAAAAGCAGTTTACAGAGTACCTGACGACTCAACACAAAAGTTTTGTCTCAAGTACAGATAGTGTTGAGGATCAGTGGACAAAGTTCAGAACCATTGTACAATATACGTAAGACGAGTATGTGCCAAGCACGATCGTAAGAGATGGAAAAGAGCCACCGTGGTACAACAACCGAGTTAGAAAACTGCTGTGGAAGCAAAGGCCACTTCACAGCAAACATAAACATAGCCAAAGCCTTGCAGACAAAAATTTCGCGAAGCGAAATGTAGTGTGAGAAGGGCTATGCGAGAGGCGTTCAATGAATTCGAAAGTAAACTTCTATGTAGTGACTTGGCAGAAAATCCAAAGATATTTTGGACTTATGTCAAAGCGGTAGGTGGATCAAAACAAAATGTCCAGACACTCTGTGACCAAAATGGTACTGAAATAGAGGATGACAGACTAAAGGCCGAAATACTAAATGTCTTTTCCCAAAGCTGTTTCATAGAGGAAGACTGCACTGTAGTTCCTTCTCTAGATTGTCGCACAGATGACAAAAGGTAGATATCGAAATAGGTGACAGAGGGATAGAGAAACAATTAAAATCACTCAAAAGAGGAAAGGCCGCTGGACCTGATGGGATACCAGTTCGATTTTACACAGAGTACGCGAAGGAACTTGCCCCCCTTCTTGCAGCGGTGTACCGTACGTCTCTAGAAGAGCGTAGCGTTCCAAAGGATTGGAAAAGGGCACAGGTCATCCCCGTTTTCAAGAGGGGACGTCGAACAGATGTGCAGAACTATAGACCTATATCTCTAACGTCAATCAGTTGTAGAATTTTGGAACACGTATTATGTTCCAGTTTAAAGACTTTTTTGGAGACTAGAAATCTACTCTGTAGGAATCAGCATGGGTTTCGAAAAAGACGGTCGTGTGAAACCCAGCTCGCGCTATTCGTCCACGAGACTCAGAGGGCCATAGACACGGGTTCACAGGTAGATGCCGTGTTTCTTGACTTCCGCAAGGCGTTCGATACAGTTCCCCACAGTCGTTTAATGAACAAAGTAAGAGCATATGGACTATCAGACCAATTGTGTGATTGGATTGAAGAGTTCCTAGATAACAGAACGCAGCATGTCATTCTCAATGGAGAGAAGTCTTCCGAAGTAAGAGTGATTTCAGGTGTGCCGCAGGGGAGTGTTGTGGGACCGTTGCTATTCACAATATACATAAATGACCTTGTGGATGACATCGGAAGTTCACTGAGGCTTTTTGCGGATGATGCTGTGGTATATCGAGAGGTTGTAACGATGGAAAATTGTACTGAAATGCAGGAGGATCTGCACCGAATTGACGCATGCTGTACTAAATGGCAATTGAATCTCAATGTAGACAAGTGTAATGTGCTGCGAATACATAGAAAGATAGATCCCTTATCATTTAGGTACAAAATAGCAGGTCAGCAACTGGAAGCACTTAATTCCATAAATTATCTGGGAGTACGCATTAGGAGTGATTTAAAATGGAATGATCATATAAAGTTGATCGTTGGTAAAGCAGATGCCAGACTGAGATTCATTGGAATAATCCTAAGGAAATGCAATCCGAAAACAAAAGAAGTAGGCTACAGTACGCTTGTTCGCCCAATGCTTGAATACTGCTCAGCAGTGTGGGATCCGTGCCAGATAGGATTGATAGAAGGGATAGAGAAGATCCAACGGAGAGCAGCGCGCTTCTTTACAGGATCATTTTGTAATCGCGAAAGCGTTACGGAGATGATAGATAAACTCCAGTGGAAGACTCTGCGGGAGAGACACTCTGTAGCTCGATCCAGGCTTCTGTTGAAGTTTCGAGAACGTACCTTCACCGAAAAGTCAAGCAGTATATGGCTCCCTCCTACGTATATCTCGCTAAAGAGACCATGAGGATAAAAAATTAGAGAGATTAGACCCCACATAGAGGCATACCGAGAATCATTCTTTCCGCCAACAATACGAGACTGGAATAGAAGGGAGAACAGATAGAGGTACTCAAGGTACCCTCCGCCACACAACGTCAGGTGGCTTGCGGAGTATGGATGTAGATGTAGATGTAGAAACGTTAAATATGGGTTTGTAATACCAGCAGCGACACGCGAGCATGTTTGACTAGAAATAATACGACGAAGAGTTCATTGCTAGCCGGCCGGTGTGGCCGTGCGGTTAAAGGCGCTTCAGTCTGGAACCGCGTGACCGCTACGGTCGCAGGTTCGAATCCTGCCTCGGGCATGGATGTGTGTGATGTCCTTAGGTTAGTTAGGTTTAATTAGTTCTAAGTTCTAGGCGACTGATGACCTCAGAAGTTAAGTCGCATAGTGCTCAGAGCCATTTGAACCATTTAGTTCATTGCTGACTGGTAATCGAACCCCACATATATTGTTGTTGAATACACGCAAACAGACGTCAGATACCGAATTTTTCTCCACCAGCAGCTCTGAATAACATCCTTGAACTTAGAGTGATCTCGCAAATAGTTATATTTCTCACTGGAAGTAAAAAACGTCAGACATGGTTAGTGCTGACAACGAATGAAAATGCATTAAAAATCAAAATTACTTTCCGCCAGCAGATAGGTGCTCTCATGCTAGAGCTTGATAATTCATAATGAAAAACTTAGTGCCGTGCCAGGATTCGAACCAATTCACGCGAAATATGTGGAGATGTTGAGAAATCTGCAGTTTTGAACAAACAACAAATTGTAGTCGAGCTGTATTGTCACGAAGGGATCAAATTCTGCATTAAGGGCGCTCTGAGTTCAGAATCAATTTTATCAGCTTACAGAAGCTCAAATAAGAGATGGAATAAGTGTCCTGTGACCCTAATAGCGTTTGTTCCGTCACTAGAAATAAATAACTAGTATAAGATAGGATACTGGTGATACAATTTCTACATGTGTCCACTCCTGATTTTATTGTGGTTCAACATAATGTCTGCATGGTAGAGAAGGAATATCATGTTTACCGTGAATTTCAGACCACAGTGACATTATACCTTCTTCACTTAGCGTAGCCAAAAGCGAATAGAATCTGTCTCTCCATATCAAAAAACATCGGCAGAAGTTGGAATCGAACCTAGACCCTCCGTACATGAACCTATCATCAATCCAACAGACGACCAAACCCTCTTCTCTGTAACTGATTTTTCTATCACAACTTCGATGCGGCACACTTGATGAGAATTCTGACACACAGGCTCCCTGTAGTGGTTTGCAGCATGTTCAGTACATTCATTTACTTGGTTGACAGAATCGCCATGAACTAGCTGCCTCGGCAATCCAGTGCATACATTGGACTTTCTTTTGAAATAACCGAAATAAAATAAAGTAACTGCCACCTACACAGAACTGCCTACAGTGTAGGATGTAGAAATTTAAATAGGAAGTTTTCCTTTCCATTTGTTGAAACTGTCGTGCAGTGCAAAATAAAACCTGTAGCAGTCTGCCTCTCGGAAGTCTAGATCAGGCCTTATGCATTATCTCACAGCACTGTGGAATGCAGAAGTTCTGGAGGAACTGTTGTTGACGTCTGGAGGTGCTTTAGCTACGTGACAACTAGTAGCGTAACGGTAAGCGTCGCGCGCTGTGGATAAAACGTCGCGAGTTCTATTACATTTGCTGCTACATTTTCTTAAACGCAATTCTGCTCTCTGCTGAAGTTATCAATTTAATGGAACTTTGAACATAATTCCCTTTACGTCTCAAAATCCAAAATAGTCGCATGTGGAAAAGCGGCTAACTTCTGCGACATTTTGTTCATTTCAGATTTATTAGACAGCCAGGCAGCAGATGCATCTCCAAGCTATTGCATTATGTATGGGGAGAACGCATCATGCCAAAATAGCAGGAAAAGTATTTTCTACATTAGCTGTCATCTGGTAGTGGAATTTTATTCTTCTTCAAACCTTATTTGGCAGCTTTAACTCAGGACAAGTTTTCTACATCCATGTAACCAATAAACTGCATGTGCATTGTCAGACTATTATAGATAACATCAGAGAAATTGCATATGTCTCTCTTATGTTTAGTATTGTTTTAATAACACTAAAAGAAAGCTTACGAAAATAGTGCACTGTATTATAAGAAATGAAATAAAACTACCCATGACAACCTTACGACGAAAGTCTGTTTTAATAGAACTGAGTATCTGTACACAAGTGTGCCTCTATTTTCACGAATTAGTAAAATACTACTCATTTACATTTCGATTGCGTCTGTGTTTAATTGGTATGCTGTGTCATATTTAACAGGTATGCAAATGTGGCATTTCATAAATAAAGTTATGTATTCCTAGAAACCCAAAATTTGCTTGTCAGCAGCTGAAAGAGGCGTTACCTGCTGTGCAGCATTGTAAGTTTTTCACCATTGCACTATGAGCTGAAAGTATTTTCTTGCGATTTGCTTATCGATGTTCGATCTGACTGCTTGTAGCTCTTTCACAAAAAGGATAAAAACGTTAGATTCAGCGAGACTGGAACCGCGAATCATATGAGACGCTTTTCTACAGGTCATTATGACACCACAGGGCTAGTGAAGATGTACGTGTTGTGCTTTCCTCCTACAAGGCTATTTGTGGCTCGAACTCGTAAACCGCTATTTAAAGGACGAGATTAGTTGCGATTTCCACGTGCAACGACTTTCCTGGGCTGAAAACCAGAAATTTACAATCTTCTATTACACCTCAAGCGATAATAACTCAGATTATTCAATGGAAATCACAGGAAAAATCAAGTGAACTTTTAGGCTTAATTCCGTGCACACCAGAAAGTAACTCGTCGATCACAGTGTTGCCAAACATACCTTGCCTTGTTGCCAAATCTCAGTTGCAGAACCATCAGGAAGAAGACGAACCGATGTGATCCTACAGCGGGCTGGGAAGTGACCATAGCTGGCGTCTCAAAGACGCGACTGCTACGACCAGGAATACATAATGCGTCAGATTCGCATTTCTGTAAATAGGTTTAGCGACTGGAGCGTAGTAACAATAGTCAGAACTGACTGCTAACTAAGCATCATAAATCAGTAACTCTCATAGTTGTTTTTATATTTCTTTCGTAACTGTACTCAAAACTAAGAAACTCATTCACCGACGTTTTCGTGCGTTGCTGATAGTCAAATACAACAAACACATAAAAAATAAAATAGAATGTGTGTGTGTGTGTGTGTGTGTGTGTGTGTGTGTGTGTGTGTGAGAGAGAGAGAGAGAGAGAGAGAGAGAGAGAGAGAGAGAGAGAGAGAGAAGAAGAGAGCGAGAGAGAGAGAGAGAGAGAGAGAGAGAGAGAGAAATAAAAATAAAAATGAATGAGAGAAAGGGTAAAAAATTGTTTTAAAGAAACTGAATACTGGTATGTAAAGAAATCTTTCGTTAAATGACACGTTCCACATCACTACGAAATGTCGTATTCATGATCTATCGAACAAGTATTAATCCTAATCTAATCTAATCTAATCATATTGCTGACTAGCCATGAGGAGTCATGAATTACGGGTATTTTCGCCAATATCAGTAACCAAATCTAAACTTGAAAATAAAAGACGACAGTTTTTGTTATAAGCCGGGACTCCTATCAAGACCCTTTCATCCCTGTTAACTAACCACGAAAGATGTCTGATATACCTCAATTCAGAAGTAACAAAGAAGCGCATGATGTGAAGTTCTGTGACGGAGATACGAACCCAACACGTAATCGGATTGTTAACTAAGTAAAATCAAATGTTACGTATCGGTTTTTCTTACCAGCTGCTGGGTGTTTGAATCTAAATTAAGGATACAAATTTTTGTGCCTGAGCGACAATCGAACCGCACTCCTATCGTTCTTCTTTATCGTCCACGAATATAACTTAAGTACAATTGCATACTCACCAACAGTAAGATGTGTGCATGTTTGAACAGAAATTGTTGGCAACACATGAACAGACGTTAAAAATGCGCGTTAATTTCCACTAGCAGGCCGGTGTGCACATGATAGGGCTTGCAATGAAATTATGAATATTTTTGTACTGGATCCGTATTCGGACCCACATACTTGCCTTTGGAGTAGACTTAGAGAATATTGCCGTCTTGGGAAAAGGAACGAAATGATTGAACTATACTGTTCCGAGAGATTCAGATCCTCGAAAGAGGAGATACGAATTCGAATCACAGTCCAACACCAAATTTTGCAACGTCTCTAGTTCAATCAAGTACAAGTAAAATAAGAGCCCTGTTCCTTTAAATGGCTATCGGCTCATCGAATAAAACAAAATTTTCTAATGTAAGTAAGTTTACTGGAAACAGTATTTCTGTTTACCATGACCTCCACCTATGTCATTTCCCAACGTAAACCCGCTCTACCCAGTTGGGAATGAAGGAACGTGATGTTTAATGCGGTTTCTGGATTATAACATCTTTCTCTTGAGGTTACCAGAGGTAAAGTAAATCTGTTTATGCTTCTTAAAAGTAAATGCCTGAAGCCACGCATTGCACCTGTGATTGTTCGTTCCACCAGACCATTGTGGCCACATTTTCCAGCCCCAGGAGTGTACTGTAACGGGTGATGTGCTTAGCTTACAAAATTAGTCACGCTGGAAAAAAACGCGAGCCTATTAAATGGTTAAGTAGGAGCAAGATTCTGACGTGGAGATTATGTTATTCTCATGTCAGCACGATATAAAGACTCTTCTAGACATGATAACCTCGATGTGGAGCCATTTTGAAATTTTCACTAATTCAGCAAATTCTTTAGTCCGAGAAAATCCACTGTGAAGTGTGAAGTTACCGGATAATTCGATTATTACCGTCATTATTACTATCATTTTCTTCATACCGCTGCTGGAACACATATGCTTGAAGATCATTTAAGGCCTTTTGGTCATTATAGAAGTAGTTGCCCAAGAACAGGATCTTTCCCTGTGTACGAAATCCTTTTCATGTTAATATTAAACATCAGCAATTACTCGTAGATCACATTAAAACTAAAGTAATTGATGAAGACGTTACTTGATAACAAAAACACGCTGCCTTTCTTAATTTACTTGCGCCTAGAAATGGGTGTAGAATACTGCCAAACCAAAAGCCAAGGGATCTTACTGCCTTTCGATATACGTCGCTGTCAGTTCTTCCATATGATTTGGTCGACGTGACCCCTTTCAGGTTGTGTATGACAGAAAATGTTTTAGAAAATCAATTGTTTTCCTTTTCCTGTGGTGTTCAAACCACAAATACGACTGATGACTGCTTTACTTTCTATGGGTTCCAAAATTAATGATCTTCGGGTTATTAAAATTTTTGTTTTTTCATGCTGGAGCTTTGATACTAGTAAACTTTAGGAACCGGCCGAGACTGTCACCGTTCGAGTTGTCAAGGTGGTAGACGACGATGCTGTCGACCCCAGTTACAATTTTGGTCATGGCTATGTTTCACTCGAATACCTCTATGTGCCTTTCTACGTATTTCAAGATATACTTTTATACACTTGGTACGCATCCAAATTGATATCTGATACAGCTGTATTTAGCAACATGAATCAGATATGTATTCCGTGCAATATATCGGACAACACGTCAGTGCAGCGAGATTTCGTTTGTGTGTTGAGCATGGTGCAAGAAATATTTGTGTTTCTGCTTGCTTCTGTGATAGGTTTCACCCCACTGAATGCGAGCAGGCCCACGAGTAGACTGTCAATAACCGCAATTACGCAGTAATACACTTAAAAGTTGTGTTTTTGCATTATGTATCCCGATGAAAATAGCTGTAAACAGGTTATATGCCTACTTGCGTATTATTCGCGCTTCTCGATGCTTTCAAAAAAATAAAAAATAAAAAGAGAGAAAGAGACAGAGAGAGAAAAAACAGAAATGTATTTCAAATATTAGCTCAGTGGCGCCATGTCCGTCTCGTGATGTTGCAAAGATAGTTGATAGGTAATATCTCGTTGTACTAGCGATATGTACGGCTACGGGGTTCTTTCTTTTCTCTCTGCAAACAAACAGAACAGAATTCAGTAACAAAGTGGTAAGAACACCTACGCAGTGCGCCAATTAAACACTCAGCCTTTCTTGTTATTTTGTTAATCGTCTGTAATGCACCAAACACCCTCGACTACTGATTTGTTATTACTACCATTGTTATTGTTACTAGTCACCTCACAACAGCTTTCCTATCACTCATAGCCGCCGATGCACGTAACGAATGGGTCAGGATGAATGGAATGTGGGATGTTTCGTCACGGAAATATACACATTTATCTCGGCGTTTGTGTTCAGGGTAATATGAAAATCTCAATAAGAGAAACGGCAACGGAATGCCGGTGATGCAGGCAATAACACCCAACTATTTCTGTCGATTTAACACCATGACGACAAACAAATTGGCAACTCGCTGTATTTTGATTATAATTAGTTAGCCTTTTTGCGACCTCATTTTAATACCTCGTGGTAGCAGGAACAATATTTTGCTTTTTGAACACCGAAAAATAACACACAAAGATAGTAGATGGAAGGATACAAAGAAACAATCAGACTCATGGGTGGGATGCAGTGCATCATTAGAAGACTAAAGAAGAGGGAAACATTACGAAAGCTGTGAATACGCTGGTTAGTATACATTATCTGTACAGATGTGAAGATGAAAAAGTGCAGATCTGCACAGTACCCGCATCTGCACCTTAGTTTCTGTCTTAATGGGTGTAGTTTTTAGTTTCTTCTCATCCGAATTTTCAAATGAATTGATTATTCTAATGGTTATAATGGCTCTGAGTACTATGCGACTTAACTTCTAAGGTCATCAGTCGCCTAGAACTTTGAACTAATTAAACATAACTAACCTAAGGACTTCACACACATCCATGCCCGAGGCAGGATTCGAACCTGCGACCGTAGCGGTCACGCGGTTCCCGACTGAAGCGCCTAGAACCGCACGGCCATACCGGCCGGCAATTGATTATTACGTGGTACAGAATAATTAGTGAACTGTGTTTCTTACAGCTTCCATTCGCGCCAACATTTTTCTACATTCTCATTCAATTCATGAAATTCGATTTGTATGATCACAAGACTGGATATAAATGCAATCGATTTCGAGGTGCAAAGTGTCTGCTATCTTATTTTTCGTGACAGGTGGGCGAAGTTGATTTCCAAAGACTTTTTATTGTACTGAAATAATCTTTTCTCACAAAGTAACAAGGTAAGTCTTTTATTCGTATATATTTTGTGGGAAACTGTAATCGTGAAGGAACATTACACACCTGAATGTTTGACACAACTGGTAGGAGATAACGCTGCATTTTAACCCAACCTCGCGCCTCCTCTCCGCATCCTTCTATGACACGAGCACAGGATTCTCCTCCTATACCGCTACAGAGCTGCTCCTAGCCCAGCTGAGACTTGGCAGCATCGTCAGAACCATTTGGCAACACTGTGACAGTGCAGTCACTTCCACGTATGGTACTGAATTGACTCGCTAAATTCACTTGATGTTTCCATTCCATTTGAATGACTCGTGCTATATAATCCTCATGTAAACTAAGACACTGAGACAGAAAATTCAATTTTTTGACTAAAGAAATGCTGTTCTTCACATAAGTGACAACTTTTATTATCTTTCACGATGAGTTATGAGGCTGAGCGACCAATACCATGATGAGAGTGGCGTGCTGGCAGCAGTGTGTCCATAGCCCCGTGGTACAACCCGTGTCTCGTGTCGCAACAGCTCAAGGATTCGTCAGTTCTAACCGTGGAAGGGGACAGCGTGTGCGAGCTTTTTTTGTGGTTTATTTTATGGAGCTGCGAATTTCTAGAAAAAATTCTGTAACGAAATCAGAAGAAACCCTTCACACATCAAATCCCCTTGGCAGCTCAACTCAGTAACTTGTGTTAATGGTCATAGATCTCGGTTTTCTGACTGCCAAGCTGCTTCACAATACAAGGGTCTCTAAAGAAATTCGAATTGACTGTCAACGATATGAAATTCAGTATTGTGCTTCACTTAACACTCGCACGCCAGGATGATAAGAATGAAGGAAATGAATTGATAAGCAAATCGCAAGAAAATATTTTCAGCTCATAGTGCAATGGTGAAAAACTTACAATGCTGCACAACAGGTAACGCCTCTTTCCGCTGCAGACAAGCAAATTTTGGGTTTCTAGGAATACATAACTTTATTTATGAAATGCCACATTTGCATACCTGTTGAATATGACACAGCATACCAATTAAACACAGACCCAATCGAAATGTAAATAGCCGGCCGGTGTGGCCGTGCGGTTCTAAGCGTTTCAGTTTGGAACCGCGTGACCGCTACGGTCGCAGGTTCGAATCCTGCCTCGGGCATGGATGTGTGTGATGTCCTTAGGTTAGTTAGGTTTAAGTAGTTCTAAGTTCTAGGGGACTGATGACCACAGCTGTTAAGTCCCATAGTGCTCAGAGCCATTTGAACCATTTGAAATGTAAATGAATAGTATTTTACTAATTCGTGCCAATAGAGGCACACTTGTGTACAGATACTCAATTTTATTAAAACAGACTTTCGTCGTAAGGTTATCGTGGGTAGTTTTATTTCATTTCTTATAATACAGTGCACTAAGGTTTCTTTTAGTGTTATGAAAACAATACCAAACATAAGAGAGAGACTAATCATCAACGACATATGTGAATTCTCTGATGCTATCTATAAGAGTCTGATAATGCACATGCAGTTTATTGATTACATGCATGTAGGAAACTTGTCCTGAGTTAAAACTGTCAAACAAGGTTTGAAGAAGAATAAAATTCCATTACCAGACGACAGCTAATATATATAAGTTTTTTCCTACTATTTTGGCATGATGCGCTCTCCCCATATTTAATATAAAAGCTTCGAGATGTATCTGCTGCCTGGCTGTCTATTAAACATTAAAATAACAAAATGACGCAGAAGTTAGCCCTTTTTTCACATGCGACTACTTTTTGTTGAGAAGTGAAGGGAATTATGTTCAAAGTTTCATTAAATTGATAACTTCAGCAGACAACAGAATTGCGTTTAAAAAAATGTAGCATTGAATGGAACAGAACTCCCGACGTTTTATCTACAACGCGCGATGCTTACCGTTATGGTACTAGTTGTCACGTAGCTGCAGAACGTCCACAAGTCAACAACAGTTCCTCCAGAACTTCCGCATTCCACAGTGCAGTGAGATAATGCATATGGCTGGATCTAGACTTCTGAGAGACAGACTGTTACAGATTTTCTTTTGCACTGCACGACAGTTTCAACAAACGGATAACACAATAGAGTAGCTCAAATGGAAAGGAACACTTCCTATTTAAATTTCTACATCCCACACTGTTGGCAGTTCTGTGTAGGTGGTAGCTACTTTATTTTATTTTGGTGAATGCAAAAGAAGGTCCAATGTATGCACTGGATAGCCGAGGCGATTCGGCCAACCAAACCACTACAGGGAGCCTGTGTGTCAGAATTCTCATCAAGTGTGCCGCATTGGAGTTCTGATAGAAAAATCAGTCATAGAGCAGAGGGTGTGGTCTTCTGTTGGATTGATGATATGTTCATATACTGAGGGTCTAGGTTCGATTCCAACTTCTGCCGATGCTTTTTGATAGGGAGAGACAGATTCTATTCGCTTCTGGCTACGCCAAGTGAAGAAGGTATAATGTCATTGTGGTCTGAAATTCATGTTAAACATGATATTCCTTCTCTACCATGTAGACATTTGGTTCAACCACAATAAAGTCAGAAGTGGAGACATGTAGAAATTGTATCACCAGTATCCTTTCTTATACTAGTTACTTATTTTTAGTGATGAAACAAACTCTATGTAGGGTAACAGGACACTTATTCCATCTTTTATTTGAGCTTCTGTATGCCGATAAAATTGGTTCTGAACTCAGACCGCCCTTAACACGGAATTTGGTCCCTTCGTGACAATACAGCTTGATTAAAATTTGTTGTTTGTTGAAAACTGCAGATTCCTCGACATCTCCACATATTGCGCGTGAATGGGTTCGAATCCTGGACCAGCACTCTGGTTTTCATTATGAAGTATCAAGCTCTAGCATGAGAGCACCTATCTGGTGGTGGATAATAATTTTGATTTTTAATGCATTTTCATTCGTTGTCAACACTAACGATGTCTGACGTTTTTGACTCCCAGTGAGAAATATAACTATTTGCGAGATCACTGTAAGTCAAGGATGTTATTCAGAGCTGCTGGTGGAGAAAAATTCGGTAGCTGAAGTCTGTTTGTGTGTAGCCAACAACGATATGTGTGGGGTTAGATTTCCAGTCAGCACTGAACTCTTCGTCATATTATTTCTAGTTCAAACGTGGTCACATATCGCTGCTGGTTTAACAAACCCATATTTAACGTTCGTTTTCTCTGGAATATAACACCGATAGGTGCCAGTTTTGAGTCCTGGGAAGGAAAACATGAATGTTTCGTCTCGTGATTTGAGTTAAAACATCTAGCTAATGCCGAGAAAATCCGATATGTAGCAGTTGTTTGTGCTCTGATAACAATCCGATTAGGTTCTGGGTTCGAATCCCTGTCCAACACAAAGCTTTACCTCACGGCATTTCAAATAAGTTACTTGTGAAGAAGCAATATTTAATATCTCTAGTAGTTCGTTAACAGGAACAATAGATGCTGGGTAGGAATTCGTATCTGTTAAAAATGTTTACGTTATGTAATTTAAAGTTGATATTTGCTAACTGATACTGTATAAAATCGAGGTATATCTCTCTCTGTATGCCTAGTCAGGAATAACTGTTAGTTTCCGTCAGTCACGAAATCTTAGTCTGCATGATCTGGGTTTGAATCCATTTGCAGAACGAAACGGTTCGTCGTGTCATTTGAAGTTCATACATATTCTCAACGAACTCCTCGTGAATAACGTAAATTTTTAATGTTATTTTGTGATAAATAACTAAATCGGTATGTTACTTTGAAGAGGAAATCATGAGTACGACGAACTTACTATGTGCATTACCTATCTGGCATAATAATGAGAGTGGAAACATTCCAGGTATGTCATTTATTGCAATAAATGTGAGCTCACAAGCCTTAAGGCCAGTCTTATCTGTGATAAGGTGCACCTTGATATTTATAGTATCGTGGTATTACTTTATTTCTTGAGTTCTTGCGATACAGAGCAATGTTTTCTAGTGGTGACTTGTTGGAACCATTTTCAATAGTCTGCACCAAGGAGCGATTAGAGAACCAGCTAGACAGCTGCGCTATATGGGTTGCATGCGAATCAGGTGAAATGCAATTCCGGTCGTTCGGATACTTTGAGCATGACTGTACCTAGAAAATAATATCATTGTGTTATGCAGGAGCCGAGGTAGCCCCTGAGGCCGGCAACTCATAGTACACCACAGAGGACGGGGTTGTATATGTCCAAGGCGTACCACTTGTGTAGTGACTGACAATTCGCAATTTTTCACAACACAACTTTTATATATGTACGTTTATAAGAATGATGACTGAACAACGAAAGAAAGATAACAATAACAATGCCAGTAAAAGTCTCCTAATCGAGGCAAAATAAAGTTCACTTCAAATTTTCGACATAGGTTTGTGATAACCTACACACACTAGTAAAAGTTCAGTGCAGAGAGGAAGACGTAATCTTCAGCGGTAGAAGTGCACAAGGTCGGCATCCAGAGTGAACTTAACTTTGGGGCTGGCTCTAGCCCCTAAATAGCTGTCTCCAGCCAATCAGGATTTGAGGTAGTGATACTTCCTGCAGGCTATGGCTCGAGCTCCCCCTGCTAGAAGTAGTGCTCAGAATGTCTGTTTCCACTGGCACGCACATTCACTGTAGAGCGACAGGTAAAAGACTTAAAGCTTATATTAAGTCCTTGAATTCGGATCACATATTAGCTGTAATCTGGAAAGAAATATTGTAGAGGTAAGAGCCACCAGTCTTCTACTGGTTGGGGGTAACAACGTGGAGAGATAAGGGGGAGGAGAAGATGGACAAATCGGAGAGGAGGAAGAAGGAGATAGACACATATGAAGGGGAGCAGGAGACAGACAGCGAGGGGGCAAGAGGAAGTGGACAGAGAGGGGGAAGAGGAGGGGAGAGACAGAGAAAGGAAAGAGAAGGAGATGGACAAAGAGGAAGAGATGGACCGAGAAATTAAAGTGAAGATGGACAAGCAGAGGAGAGAGGAGGAGATGAACAGCTAGAGGGGGAGGAGGAGATGGACAGGAAGAGGTGAGACGAGAAGATGGACTAGTGGAAAGCTGGAATAAATATATATCCAAGCGATGCAGGATACTCAGCTACATATGTATGTGCAGGATAGCTTTCACACAATTCGTAAAATACATTATGTTAACGCACAAGAGGTATCAAATAATGTAGAAAGCATTAAATAATAGCATAATAAAATCTGCCGGTCAGATATTCGTCTTTCCCATTAGCTACAAGCAACAGAGAGCTGTAGATGGCTACATCCATCGAACCCACAGAGATCGAGCAGGACATCGACCTTCATGGGAACTTAAACGGTTAAAGATAACGAACTGTGTATCATAATTATACTATTACTATCGCTTTGTATCAGAAAACACAGCCCCGCAGCACTTTTACACAATCTTGTTACATAAATTAGTGACCCTGAATGATTTTGGATTCGCCTGTATTAGGCTGATATCAGTGTATGTGACTGGGTAGAGAGTAAGTGATTCGAAGCCTGTGGTGAACCACATTCACACATCGTTGACTGTACACAGAAAACCGGCTTCTCTTTCTGTACCTCGAATTCCCGATCACGTCTCTCGAGAGACTTTCAAGTTGTCCTCTGTTCTGTATAGTCAGGGGAAATTTGCTTATTTTGTGAAAGCAACTCTTCACAAAACTGAGGACTTTTACAGATCCATGTCTCCTCAGGTGTCTTTTCAAAGATCTCTCTTGTTCTAAGGGACGTCTTTTCTTAATTACTAAAGGTATTCTAAGCCCGCTTTTGCAATTAGTAAATAATTTGTATTTCTTTTACCATATGCGTTTCGTTTTATCCTTTCAAATAATCATAAATGGTCTGGAACGTAACATATTTATAATACTTATTTTCTTCTGGAATTAAATACAGTTCGTTTGATAAGGTATTGAGGTGTTGCTTTCACTTCCAGAATTTTTGTGTGATTTCCGTTTACATCTGAAATAGGAGATGTCATACTATTCTGTGCTCTATATGTACATTTTCAGAAATTACTTTCTGAAGTTATGGCTTATGTTTGGTACTAGCAGACCTTTTGGCGAGGAACGCTCTCCTTGCCTTCACCAGCCTGCATCGTATGTCCTCGTTGCTTGATGCGTTATTTTGCTCCACTTCGTCCATTTGGAGGCCCCCATTACGTTTATGGAATTTGTCAGTAATCTCATTTCAGCTGCTGATCAGAACATTCTCCTTTCTGCACTCATTAGTCTATTCATTCCCATTCATCATGTCCTGTAATTCTTTCAAACTTTCACTAATAATAGCACTGATAACAACTTGACTAGAAGAAGCGATCGGTTGGTAGGACATGTTCTGAGGCATCAAGGTATCAGCAATTAGTATTGGAGGGCAGCGTGGAGGGTAAAAATCGTAGAGGGAGACCAAGAGATGAATACGCTAAGCAGATTCAGAAGGATGTAGGCTGCAGTAGGTATTGGGAGATGAAGAAGCTTGCACAGGATAGAGTAGCATGGAGAGCTGCATCAAACCAGTCTCAGGACTGAAGACCACAACAACAACAACAACAACTACATTTTACCCTGAATTTTTACCCAATTTCTAAACCTTTCATTTCCTTCTTTGCTTCTTAGAGAATGACTTCATCCCTGCCTTGCTTCCTATTCAATCCGAGCTCTTCTCACTTGTTCCTCCTTTTCACTGTTCCCTTTTAGGTGTTGTACATATTGTACATCAACTATCATTTCCTATAGTGCACATCTACTTTTCTGTGCATATCCGTCATCTCGCACTGCTGTGCGTTGTCGATAGTTTTGTGTACGTTGACAGATCCTATGAGAGTGCCTTAGTTTTTCGTAAGTCTGGCTCAGATTACAAATCATAAATTTAGGACTGCCTCTGTGGTAGTTTTAAGTTCCTAAAATTGAAGTGATCGTAATCTGACAGATCGTCTACGTACTAGACACAACCGCTGTTGCTCTGAGGGTCTTGTACGCCAGATTTAACAGCAGCCAACGTAGACTATGCGCTGTGTGTTTCTGTCATTGGCAATCGAGGACTGCATGATTAATGTTCTGTCGTTCTCCGTACCCACAGTTACGGTACTACAACCTCCCAATTCAATGGAGATGTTTTTGCAACGTCCATGATTGAATTCTGAGTGTGATGGCTAGTTTGCTCGGTAGGGCCTGCTTGTAGTTAGACAGCCATAAATCCCCCTTCCTCCCTCCCGCCAATAAATCACTCGGCAGGCAAGCCATAAAGTCGTAGATCAATAACGCCCCTCTGCTCATACCTGCCATTAACATCTGGCGAATCCCTCGATGTCTGATATCCAAGGAGAGCCGTAAACTTTTTTTACACTTCTCGTCCTCTTTTAACTGCTTTTAGTGTAGGGCGATAGCAAGTCACGGAACAGTTTTCTGTACAAGCTGTACAAGAAGACACATGTCGCCGCGGAATCCATGAATTGTGTTTCCTTAGATGCCCAGGTTCCATGCAGCAAATTGTGCGTGTAGGAGGCAATCGCGGAAAAAAGTGGAATAAAGTTGGAAGTTTGAACGAGCTGTGACAGCTTCCGTCTTTGGTGCGAAACACATTACATCTGACCAGTCACACGATGCGGAGGAAGTCAGTTTCTCCAGAAGGTATAGCATAGGAGAGACCAAAAAATCGGAAGACACCCCGCAGTTAAGATGCAGACTCTATCTGATGTTTCTCATAGATACTCTGCACTTTCGTCTGTATACACCGATGTTCGCCATGGGCAATAGATCGAGACTCCATTACTCCATTACGACTGACAAACCCAGCAAGGTGGACAATAAACGACATCATGAGGCCCTCCTTCCTGTCGTCAGCCCTATGACCTACCCTGGACCTGCTGGCATGGGATTCCCACTTTTCGAAGTGGGCTCCTGATTGAAACTTACAGGTCATATGTAATGTGCCAATACAACTGCCTTTCGGAGTCCGCAGAGATACTACTTTATCTGTCACCCAGGATGAGCGTCCTAGAGATGAATTGGGTAAATGTTTAATTTCCTAGATTCTTTGAAAATAGAAACTAATAATGGATTTGTTGTTTTGATACAGTCGCGTTAGATGCTTTTCCTCCATACGATATCCTCTCAACTTCACTTATTGGACTGTAGTTTGTTTATCTTGACTGAAACGCTTCACAGTAATTTTTAAATTTTCTGATAGTTCAAATGGAATATTACTCTCATGGAAAGACCAACAAAATAGAACTGTAGAGTAGAATCTTCGAGTGATTTCTTGTTACTACCAACATAGCTGTTTTTTTAATATGACTGTCAAATGTTAATAACTAATGTTAGTATGTTTGACGCATTCACAGTTGTGAATATGGACAACCATCTGCTGCAGAATGGAATGACTACAATGAAAATTTGTGCCGCACTGGGACTCGAACCCGGATTTGCCGCAAAAGGCAGGCGGTCACCTTATCATTTGGCTGTCCATGCACGACTCACTGAGGCCAACTTTCACTTGTCGTCAACCATGCGTCCACGACCTGTATTCGTACTTCGATTATGTGTATTCCACTTAGGTGAACATGTTACATGCTTATACGCTACTGGCCATTAAAATTGCTACACCAAGAAGAAATACAGATGATAAATGGGTATTCATTGGACAAATATATTATAATAGAACTGACATGTGATTACATTTTCACGCAATTTGGGTGCGTAGTGAAACGTCCCCTTAGAAAAATTATACATGACTGTGCTTAAACTGACACACACTACTTTTGGCGCAGCGCAGTCTGACTTTCAGTAATCCCTACAAAAGAATGGCCCTGACTAACATTAACCTATACGTTTCACAAATCACTTACCTCACAAAAATCTTCGTTACTCGAACTACTGCAATACAGCGTGCGCCACTACTGCCAGCTAAATAAAAGATTCAAACTACTAAAGGCACTAACTACTGATAGGCATAGTTACAAATGAAAGATCTTGATAGATAAGAAACAATGTATTTACCTTAATAGTGTTCAAAAGTCATAATATATATAGCAGTTCATGACATCCAGTCTTACAAATTTCAAAACTCCGCCATTTCTCTCCCCACATCCACCACTGCTGGCGGCTCACCTCCAACTGCCCAACACTACAATGGCAAATTCCAACAATGCCACCCAGCCACAGACTGCACACAGCACAGTCAGTGATTTTCATACAGAGCGCTACGTGGCGTTACCATTAAAAAAACCTAAACAGCCTACTTACATAGCCCCCATGCTCTCCGCAAAAAATTTTACAAATTGTTTTGGGCAGTGGCCAATACAGATTTGAAAAAATTTTTCATAATTACAATAACAAAGAAGTCAAATGCACACACTTATCGATACAATGTTGGTCAAAAGCTAAAATTTTCTCACAGTCCATAAAGACAGTCCTGATCGTTTATCACAGTAAAATTGCAGTGTTTTTTCTCAAGGTCTGAGCAGCAAAACAGAATGCATACGGAAGTAGTGGATTTCCATGCATTCTTGAAGAAGTAGTGTTGTCCTTCCAACGCAAAGACAGTGCTGATTCTTGACATGCACACAGGTAATGGGCCACAACAGAGCAAACCCACAGCAGAGTCAGTCGAAGTTTTAAAGAATGTTGGTAGGTAGGTCATCACAGAGCAGACCCACTGTAGTCCTGGTAGAGACGGCCAACAGCCATCTGTTGCGATTGTGCAGGTGCACAATGACCATCGAAGAGTCTTATTGACTAGACGTTTTCAATTGGTGAGAGATCTGGAGAATGTGCTGGCCAGGGCAGCAGTCGAACATTTTCTGTATCCAGAAAGACCCGTACAGGACCTCCAACATGCGGTTGTGAATTATCCTGCTGAAATGTAGGGTTCCGCAGGGATGGAATGAAGGGTAGAGCCACGGGTCTTAACACATCTGAAATGTAACGTCCACTGTTCAAAGTGCCGTCAATGCGAACAAGAGGTGACCATACCATCACGCCGGGTGATACGCCAGTATGCCGATGACGAATACACGCTTCCAATGTGCGTTCAACGCGATGTCGCCAAACACGGATGTGACCATCATGATCCCGTAAACAAAACATGGATTCATCCGAAAAAATTACGTTTTGCCATTCGTGACCCAGGTTCGTCGTTGAGTGCACCATCGCAGGCGCTCCTGTCTGTGATGCAGCGTCAAGGGTAACCGCAGCCATCGTCTCCGAGCTGATAGTCCATGCTGCTGAAAACGTCGTCGAACTGTTCGTGCAGATGGTTGTTGTCTTGCAAACGTCCCCATCTGTTGACTCAGGGATCGAGACGTGGCTGCGCGATCCGTTATATCCATGCGGATAAGATGCCTGTCATCTCGACTGCTAGTGATACGAGGCCGTTGGGATCCAACACGGAGTTCCGTATTACCCTCCTGAACCCACCGATTCCATATTCTGCTAACAGTCATTGGATCTCGACCAACGCGAGCAGCAATGTCGTGATACGATAAACCGCAATCGCGATAGGCTACAATCCGACCTTTATCAAAGTCGAAAAACTGATGGTACGCATTTCTCCTCCTTACGCGAGGCATCATAACAAAGTTTCGCCGGGAAACGCCGGTCAACTGCAGTTTGTGTACGAGAAATCGGTTGGAAACCTTTCTCACGTCAGCACGTCGTAGGTGTCGCCACCAGCGCCAACCTTTTGTGAATGCTCTGAAAAGCTAGTCATTTGCATATCACAGCATCTGCTTCCTGTCGTTTTAATTTCGCGTCTGTAGCACGTCATCTTCGTGGTGTAGCAATTTCAATGGCCAGTAGTGTGTATCCAAACGTACTTTATGTGGTGTCACCGCCAGACACCACACTTGCTAGGTGGTAGCCTTTTAAATCGGCCGCGGTCCGCTAGTATTAGACGGACCCGCGTGTTGCCACTATCAGTGAATCCAGACCGATCGCCGCCACACGGCAGGTCTATAGAGACGTACTGGCACTCGCCCCAGTTGTACAGCCGACGTTGCTAGCCATGGTTCACTGAGAATTACGCTCTCAGTTGCCGAGACGATAGTTAGCATAGCCTTCAGCTAAGTCAATTGCTACGACCTAGCAAGGCGCCATTTATCCTTTGCTATGTATCTAATGAAGCATGTACAGTAACAAGACCAATGTTCACCAATTGTGGATTAAAGTTAAGTATTCCAGCAGCTACGTACTTTTCTTTATAGCATTCATTACGTATCCTGTTTCAGACCTCACGCCAGCCTACGTGAGTTTAAGCGCGTGCCTTTCGGTTACCCGTCACTGTGGACTGGCTGTCTTGTCAATCCACAACACTTTCTATCATAATTCAGAATAACACAGGCACTGTGATATTGTATTTATCCGCCGACACCGGGCCAGCGAGTTTCAAGAAAAATGGCGCACCTGTACTTGAATACACACAATGGATGTACAAGTGCAAGCTTTAGATGCATGTTTGGCAACAGGCAGAAGTTTGGGTCTGGCATCGATATCCAAATGGTAAGGCGACCGCTTGCAATAAGCGGGAAATCTGGGTTCGTGTTCCGGTCTGGCACATAGTGCATTCTGTAGCTGATGATTGTCCATATTCGCAATTGCGAACACTTTAAATGAATTTCATGATGACTTTAGTCGTCTGCATGTCCAAAGGAACTTTGTATCGTAATTCAGAATAATACAGGCACGCAATATCCTATTTATCGTATACGGAAAGTCAGTGTCGTGACTGCTAGTGTTAATAATATCTTTTAGTACTGTATCTGGAATTTACTTATAAAAAAGTATGCGTTGATGTAGCAATAGCAGGCCTCCGTGACCGTGCGATTCTAGGATCTTCAGTCCGGAACCGCGTGACTGCTATGGTCGCGGGTTCGCATCCTGCCTCGGGCATGGATGTGTGTGATGTGCTTAGGTTAGTCAAGTTTAAGTAGTTTAAGTTCTGAGGGACTGATAACCTAAGATGTTAAGTCCCATAGTGCTCAGAGCCATTTTTTGATGTGGCAATAGAAAATTGGTAGCAGTAGACTTCTAGTAGTAATATTAGAACAAGAAGAAGAATATATGATGAAAATACAGAAGTAAAAGAACAGCTCTGTCGTAAGCCTATTAAAATATGGACTTGAAGCGTAAACAAATCAGAAACTAATTACGTTTTTTGTATGCAAGCCAGAAGAACGATCCCGAACAGCTCAACACGACCGCTCTCTGGCCTGTGACGCAGAGGTATGCCGGATCCAGATGAAGGGGATATTTACTATCTTTGGCCCGAGAAAAGGATGTTCTTTGAGAATTGTTTTTTCGGCATGTGTTATAGATATCAATGTCAAATTTGGGCAAAACTTGTATGGATATTTCCTCTGCAAACTGGAATTTTTTCGACCGGAAATGTCGAAGAGCAAAGGCGGAAGTACCGTCGGAACGAAACAAAATTTCGATGTAGACTCCCACGCAAGGTATGTCACAGGTCAGCCGTCTGAAATCAAAATTGAGTTGACGTTAGCGACGTATATAAGATTCTTTAGGAGGATGTGCCTAGCTAAAGTTTTTTGGACTATAGGAAACAAAATGGCGGCCATTTGAAGAAAAATATGGTTTTTTCATCGATTCGTAAAAATATTTATAGTTGATGGCTCGGAATAAAAGTGGTACTACTCCTGGACAATTTAGTTAGCTTCGTCGGAAACAAATAATCGTGTCAATCGGTAAATGGAAATGTCGTGTGGCTAGGGCCTCCCGTCTGTTAAGTTACCATACTGCGCGATAAGAAAACGTAATTTCGAGCAAAACGCGTTTGAAGTTTTGACTACATACACTCCTGGAAATTGAAATAAGAACACCGTGAATTCATTGTCCCAGGAAGGGGAAACTTTATTGACACATTCTTGGGGTCAGATACATCACATGATCACACTGACAGAACCACAGGCACATAGACACAGGCAACAGAGCATGCGCAATGGCGGCACTAGTACAGTGTATATCCACCTTTTGCAGCAATGCAGGCAGCTATTCTCCCATGGAGACGATCGTAGAGATGCTGGATTTAGTCCTGTGGAACGGCTTGCCATGCCATTTCCACCTGGCGCCTCAGTTGGACTAGCGTTCGTGCTGGACGTGCAGACCGCGTGAGACGACGCTTCATCCAGTCCCAAACATGCTCAATGGGGGACAGATCCGGAGATCTTGCTGGCCAGGGTAGTTGACTTACACCTTCTAGAGCACGTTGGGTGGCACGGGATACATGCGGACGTGCATTGTCCTGTTGGAACAGCAAGTTCCCTTGCCGCTCTAGGAATGGTAGAACGATGGGTTCGATGACGGTTTGGATGTACCGTGCACTATTCAGTGTCCCCTCGACGATCACCAGTGGTGTACGGCCAGTGTAGGAGATCGCTCCCCACACGATGATGCCGGGTGTTGGCCCTGTGTGCCTCGGTCGTATGCAGTCCTGATTGTGGCGCTCACCTGCACGGCGCCAAACACGCATACGACCATCATTGGCACCAAGGCAGAAGCGACTCTCATCGCTGAAGACGACACGTCTCCATTCGTCCCTCCATTCACGCCTGTCGCGACACCACTGGAGGCGGGCTGCACGATGTTGGGGCGTGAGCGGAAGACGGCCTAACGGTTTGCGGGACCGTGGCCCAGCTTCATGGAGACGGTTGCGAATGGTCCTCGCCGATACCCCAGGAGCAACAGTGTCCCTAATTTGCTGGGAAGTGGCGGTGCGGTCCCCTACGGCACTGCGTAGGATCCTACGGTCTTGGCGTGCATCCTTGCATCGCTGCGGTCCGGTCCCAGGTCGACGGGCACGTGCACCTTCCGCCGACCACTGGCGACAACATCGATGTACTGTGGAGACCTCACGCCCCACGTGTTGAGCAATTCGGCGGTACGTCCACCCGGCCTCCCGCATGCCCACTATACGCCCTCGCTCAAAGTCCGTCAACTGCACATACGGTTCACGTCCACGCTGTCGCGGCATGCTACCAGTGTTAAAGACTGCGATGGAGCTCCGTATGCCACGGCAAACTGGCTGACACTGACGGCGGCGGTGCACAAATGCTGCGCAGCTAACGCCATTCGACGGCCAACACCGCGGTTTCTGGTGTGTCCGCTGTGCCGTGCGTGTGATCATTGCTTGTACAGCCCTATCGCAGTGTCCGGAGCAAGTATGGTGGGTCTGACACACCGGTGTCAATGTGTTCTTTTTTCCATTTCCAGGAGTGTATTATCCACTGCTATACAGAGAAGCCATCGAAATATATGAACATGGGGATAATTTTAACAGAAAAGAGGAAGCTATGAAACTCAACGACATATGGACAGTGGCGCTGCAGAATAGATGAGTAGTTTTTATCTTTGACGTACTATGATCGATATTTATATTTTATTCATGACAAGGTTTATCTCTGCTATCACGTGAAATCCAGACTACCTCCCTTTCCAAGGTACTTTCGGCGTTCTTCGACATCCGACTCGTCAGTCGGCAAGACTCAGCTCAACCAAGAGCACCTCCGAAGTTGTCCAACGTAGCTTTGGACGAAACGTCAGGGATAGAAGAGTTCCATGGACCACGGCCATACAACACGGAAGAATTCTCGGCAGCTGACTGATAGCAAACTTAACATACTGTAACATAGGCCATAAGAATTTAATAACCAGGTGCCACCGTGGTCTAATGCAGATTTCTAGCCGGGAACATGACAAACACTTTGTTTAAGCCTTAAACATTATAGTTCAGTAAGCAAAACACACTAGTCATAGTCCAAAACAGTATGTTCCAAGTACATACCGATATGTGTCAACATATTCCAGCTCACAGTTTATCGTCATCTCACAACAACTTCGGAATTGTCTTTCTACGACGCTACATCCACTTTCATTCATAGTTCTGCACACAGTCTAAGCTGGAGTGCAATTTTACCAGTAATTCACAATATTACTCAAACAAATTTATTTAAGAAAGTTTACAATCGTATAATTTAGTCAGTACTATAACACAGTATTATTAACAGAGTATTTCAGAGAAATTTGTCACCTCTAAATATCAGTCAATCAGGCCCTACTAACTTCGTGTGAAATTAAAGCCGTATTTATTATTAATGCAGCTACGTAAATAATAATCTATTTAAATTTAAATAACTTTCATATTATCGGATATTAGGTAATATCACAGTTATGTAATGGAGGAGTTTCAAGCGGTTCAATATGATCTGTCTGATTATGAATACTTACCGTTTGCTATGTTTTCCCGTGATCATAAGCCCTAGCTACCCTCCGTGCTATGGTAAGAACGCTCTAGAAGAGAAATGAGCTTTAGTATACACCTTATGCCCATATATTTTATTCTATGTGTTTAGAATCCCTTCCTCTTAGTTCAGTCTGTGAATGGGAGGAATAAAGCATTATTGTTTAGATGGTCTGAATTTCCATCTTCCGCCTGTGACGGCAGCCTGTAGTTTGGGATAACAGTTTCGCAAACTTGCGTAGCGAATAGTTCAGGGAGGTGGCCTATATCGACTGCACGTACGCTTGCTGTGGGACAGTTTCCATTAGCTGGTGATCCCTCTGACCACTTCCGGCCGCTTTCATCGCCAAATACAGGGAGTGCAGCCAGCGTGCCCTAGCGAGCTTAAGGTCGCGTTTGGTTGGTAAGGGCAAGTGCTTCCTCAAAACACTGCGATGAGTTGGATTCAGGTATTGGAATTGTGCTTAAGTTCGCCACAGTAATGTTCTAACATTTCCATTACAGCTTTTCGTACTTCACAATATGTTCTTTGCTGTAGCGAGTCAAGCACTTTATCATTGTAGGAACTATCGCGATTTGAATGGGAGATGGTTTTATCCGTAACGAGCTGCTACCACGTGGCACTGTAACACAAAGAGGCCTTGTGTTTCAGAACCAGTATTCAATGGGTCTTCGTAATTTACATGGGATAGTTACTATTCATTTCATTTTAGTGATCTATAATTCTTGCCAGTATTTTCTCCTGTGCTCATGTTACTGTACCTGAACCATGTGTTGCTATTCTGTATGTAAAGCACGAACAAATTATTTCTTTATGGTGTATACCATGTTTTCATTCTGATGAATACCTGGATGTGCCAATGATCTCATTTGGTGTGGGAAGTATTTAACTTGTTTTCTGTGACTATCCCATCAGGCAGTCACATGCTTCTGTCCTTAGTGGAGTGCATGAAACGAATTTTTTTCGGACAACGTGTGATCCAGACGTTCTAATGAGTAGTTAAATGGCCAGGGCCGTTCTTTGAATTTGGGAAACAAAAAATTTAACAGATTTTTGTGATTTCATGTCGGTCTGAGGATGACCACACTTTCTCTCTCTCTCTCTCTCTCTCTCTCTCTCTCTCTCTCTCTCTCTCTCTCTGTATTGGGTAATATAATGTGTGGATTGTTGATTGCGTGTATGGAAAGACTCATGCGTGTTCCCTGTGGCTACTTTCCATTCCCATTTTGTGTGCGCTTCTAATGGCCATTTCTCACGCCATTTGTCTTTTACTATCCCTCCATACTTGTTAGACATTAGCTGTATAAATATATTATGATTCGAGGTGTATATCCGCAACAGTTGATATTTTTATTGCCACAGAAATCTTTCAAATGTAATCTCCCCCTTTTTTTGTATATGATTTCTTTTTCTCTTCCTTACAGTAAACTTTCTAAGCGAAAGGTAGTATAATCCCGAGTTATACATCAGAATTCCCCCGCCATTTTACATTCTCTGAATTCCCTTGTTAATGTATTATTGTCCATTCGGCACATCAAAGAATTTTAGAGGAATTCAGGCAACAGAGAGAGGCAAGGTACTCGATTTCCCCTACCCCTCTCCCCTTCCCTAATATGTCGAAAACATTTTAAAGTGCATAAAAGTAGATGAAGATCATTTTGTCGACCCTTCCGCAGCATTACTTAGCTCTTTCAGACTCGATATATTAAAATTACATATTATAAATTTTCTTTCTTTTCTCACTAGATTATTAGACATATATTGCGACAGTGACAGAGCACACTCCCATCTGATTCCGTGGAGTTCCATCTTTGTGCCACAGTGTACACAGTGCCTTGAGGTGACAAGTGTTGATAGATGCTTTGCTTCTGTTGAATCTTTTGCCACAGGAACAAGGGCCTTGCATTTATTTGTTAATCGTTCTGACGATGTACTTTTACGTCCAGGACTTTCTGATCGGGCTAACGCTATTACCGTCTCCACTTTTACGGCCGCTGTCAATCTGAGTCTGTATCTGAAGAAATCCCTTCCAAAAGGCACGCCAGAATTTTCTCTTCCTTTAGGTTGCGAGAGTACCTCGGTGAAACTTGAATTATAGCCTGTCACAGTTAGACATATTGCCCATAGTGCTTCAGTGGTTTCAGAAGGAACCACCAAAATGTTTACTAAAATAAGTATGTAAAATTAATTATGTATTGCAGGGCATAGATCGTGAATGTGAACAGGATATTTTCCTTATTTCATGTATACACAAAACATGCCTTGCAGAGACAAATTCAATCACAATTTGAAAACAGACAATCATGTACAGCACACGAAAATGGCTCCTAAGTTTTCTCTTCGAAGCATTTGAAATTTATGAAGTAGTTACAGCTAAAGATGCAAGATGGCAGCACGTACTGGAGACGAAACGTGGCTAGAGATGTAGCTACGAAATGAGAAAATCATTGGGGGTTGAAACGGAACCACATAATATGAAAGGATTAGCAGAGCAAACAGAGTAACAAGCGCCGGCCGCAGTGGCCGAGCGGTTCTAGGCGCTGCAGTCTGGAACCGCGCGACCGCTGCGGTAACAGGCTAGTAAGGTTTAAGTAGTTCTAAATTCTAGGGGACTGATGACCTCAGCAGTTAAGTCCCATAGTGCTCAGAGCCATTTGAGCCATTTTTAGAGTAACAAGCTTTCAAGATTAGTACAGCGTCGTGAAGATAAAAATAGTGCGAAGACATTTCATGTTCCTTAAGATAGACAACCCAAGTTACTCCATCTGCTCTGGTGTGTGGATGATGCAAGCTGGACCACCTGTTTCGCAGTGCCACCCTGTACTGGAAATAACATTAATAGTAAGATCGAAATTTTGTAGTGCTGGCCTGCAGGTTACTGCGAAATATGAAAGATCTAGTACTTTCCCAAATAAAATTGACTAGAAGATGAATATCAACATAAGATAAATTACATAGTATTTTGTAATTTTGTTTGTATATGAGTGCTTGTACTTTCATGTTTTTATAAAGACGCCTCTGCTGAAAATCCTCGGTATGTGACGTTGCTTTCTCTTTGAGTGCACTTGCCGTTGGTTTACCATATAGGGAGACCAGATATACTGCAAGCGGTTCCTTGATGTAGGTTCACTCATTTCATAATTTTCCATCATAGCGAGTCCCTTGATTTATCGTATCAGACCCGAGATAAATGTTTGCTAATACGAGTTTCTAGTACACCACCACCAGTTGCCCCTCCATAGCATTGGCAGAATAAAGTCACAGATTCCACAGTTCCTTAACGCTGAGTGATCCTTTAATGCAATCGTACCTTTGATAGGCTTCAATTATTTACTTTCACAGAACCCTCAGACATTACATACCGCAAACATTGTTAACGGTATTTTACACGATTTCGTCACAAATTGTAATGGTTGTAACCATTTCTTATGCTACGTCTTATCACTCCATGTACCCAGACGTACATTCACCTACTGGTGCTTAAGCCTTATTGACAACAACCTATAATGCACAAAATTTTCGATTTACAACTGAACTTTGGTACACCGTAAAACTCCAGTTGATTGACTGCTAAAATGCAAGTAATGATTTTTTACGAAAATTTCTACAGTTTTTCTTTTCTTGCATGTTTGACAAATAATTTCAACAATTTTTACAAGAATTTTTTTTTTTTATAAAATCCTATTCTTAAACTTGAATTTTAACTAGCTGAGCTTCACCTGAGGCTGCACCTGGAACGATGCGAATCCGGTAGTGTGCCCAAAAAACGACTATAAAACAGTTAAAGCAGCTTTAAGAATATTCATTTACTGTGAATGTCATCCATTCATAAGATATTTTTTTGTAAAAGACTGTTTGAAGATTCTTAAATATTACCAACAACTCAAATTACCATCTTAATAGTAACATTTTGTAAAAAATAACATTTGAAGTAGTTTCGATATTTACTGTGTCATTGTAGCCCAAAAGTAAATTGTAAAATGAACAGAAAAATTAGTATTTATGCACATTAGTAGTGTCATCAAGGTAAGTGGAGGTTCTTAACCTTGTTGCGTTTCACAGTCATTATGTGCAATAGTTACGTTGTCTCAGCAAGGATGTTTTACGTCTAGATAAAACTTCGTTGACCGTGGACGATTCCGTCGGAAAAATAAAGCGAGATCGTTTTTTGTTGAAGTAATCTCGTTTTCGGGTATCATCGCAGCGGCTGCGTCGTGCGTTATGAAGCCCCAGCCCCTTCCCGAGTAATCTGTACGGCCGCCCGCGGCGCTGTTTTCAAACACTGCGCCCATGACGTCACCGGCTGCAGCGGTGAGTCGGCGGTCCCATTCGCATGCAAATGGCGCCGGCAGCGATCCTGCCGCGGCCTTCTGTGTTGCTAATGTGTTACACGGCGCCGCCGGGGAATGTTCTCTCGTGCTTAGCTGCGCGTGCCTTCCTTCGCAATTCGTTTCCCAGCCTCGCTGAAACTCGGAATACGTTGTCCCTATGCCCGGTCGTACTTTTTTCTGTTCTGGATATTCTTCTAACAGTTTTTTAACTCCGAACTACACACTTTATTTAGTCTGGCATTAGTAACCATGTAATGTAGTTTTCGACCCCAAAGCAAAAACCATCTCAAACTTATTTACTTGTATGTTTACCTAACCCGTTGTTAAAGAATCAGTAAAAAAAAGTCTTCTGTTTATGAAAAATCAGTCTTTGTTAAAAGAGAAAACATGATCTTACTAAAAATTAAAGCTCTTGCATTACCAGTTGCCCTCTTAAACAGAATGTCTGGAATTAGCTTAGAAAAAAAAACAAACTACTTCAACATTGTTCGGAAACTTGTTTCGAGATCAAAGAATGATCAATTAAGTAAACTATTGGCTTGATGCGTAGAGGTTTTCCGTATATTTAAGGAACACAACAGATACACGTAATAGAACTTTACTCATTAATAATACGAGGATAACGCCAAAAGTAAGGTCTTTTTATAAGTACATACAACATGGAAATACTGGTAGAAGCAGACCTAGGGGAAGATCAGTTTGGATTCCGTGGAAATATTGGAACACGTGAGGCAATACTGACTCTACGACTTATCTTAGAAGCTAGATTAAGTAAAGGCAAACCTACATTTCTAGCATTTGTAGACTTTGAGAATGCTTTTGACAATGTTGACTGGAATACTCTCTTTCAAATTCTGAAGATGGCAGGGGTAAAATACAGGGAGCGAAAGGCTATTTACAATTTGTACAGAAAGCAGATAGCAGTTATAAGAGTCGAGGGGCATGAAAGGGAAGCAGTGGTTGGGAAGGGAGTGAGACAGGTTTTTAGCCTATCCCCGATGTTATTCAGTCTGTATATTGAGCAAGCAGTGAAGGAAACTAAAGAAAAATTCCGAGTAGGTATTAAAATCCATGGAGAAGAACGCTGAGGGAATTAGATTAGGAAATGAGACACTTAAAGTAGTAAAGGAGTTTTGCTATTTGGGGAGCAAAATAACTGATGATGGTCGAAGTAGAGAGGATATAAAATGTAGACTGGCAAAGGCAAGGAAAGCGTTTCTGAAGAAGAGGAATTTGTTAACATCGAGTATAGATTTAAGTGTCAGGAAGTCGTTTCTGAAAGTATTTGTATGGAGCGTAGCCATGTATGGAAGGGAAACATGGACGATAATTAGTTTGGACAAGAAGAGAATAGAAGCTTCCGAAATGTGGCGCTACAGAAGAATGCTGAAGATTAGATGGGTAGATCACATAACTAATGAGGAGGTACTGAATAGGATTGGGGAGAAGAGAAGTTTGTGTCACAACTTGCGTAGAAGAAGGGATCGATTGGTAGGACATGTTCTGAGGTATCAAGGGATCACCAACTTCTTATTGGACGGCAGCGTGGGGCGTAAAACTCGTAGAGGGAGACCAAGAGATGAATACAATAAACAGATTCAGAAGGATGTAGGTTGCAGTAGGCACTGGGAGATGAAGAAGCTTGCACAGGATAGAGTAGCATGGAGAGCTTCATCAAACCAGTCTCAAGACTGAAGACCACAACAACAACGACAACTGAACAGTTTATTTCTACAATGGTTTACATCAGTTTACAGCTTGAACATTTAGCTATTTTTCGACATAATCACCATTTCTGTCGGCGCATTTTTGTAGACGCTGTGGCACTTTTTGTATGCCAATGTCATAACAGCTCGCCGCTAGCTCCGCGGCTTTGGCGAAGAAGGATGCCGCCACTGGCGTGATTGTTGCTTGGTCTCAGGTGTGAAGTGGCATGCCCAGGTTTCGTCCCCCGTGACAATTGAGTCCAGAAAGTTGTCCTGTTCGGCTGCAAGGCACTGAAAAAATGCGCGGGAAGCATCAACTCGTTGCCGCATGTGCTCCTCAGTCAGCATCCATGGCACCCATCTTGCGGACAACTTCCGGTAGTTCAATGTTTCCGTTAAAATTCTCTGAGCGGTGCTTCGGGAAACCTCAGGAACCAACGTGCAGAGTTCATCCAGGGTGATACTCCGATCTTCACCCATGCTCAACCTTCAACACTGTCTCCTCAGAAATTGATGGTCTCCTGCTCCTTTCTTCGTCGTGAATTTCGGTCCGACCAGCTGCAAACTGTCTACGCCATTTACGAACATTTTTGACATCCATGCACGACTCACAATACACTTCCATCAATTGACGATGAATTTCAATCCTCGCAGTGCCCTTTGCGTTCAAAAACCGAATAATGCGCGCAATTCGCACTTGGCGGTAACATCCAACGGGAGCTCCATTCTCAACGGCTGCCAAGCCAAGACTGAAGGCCTCGCTTAAAGCACTCTTTATAACAGTGTGACCAACTGCCACACAAACAGAGTTGTGTACCTATAAAAAATGGGAGACCGTACTTTTGGGATTATCCTCTATATTCCCTATCACTATTTAAAACAGTCTGCCAATGCTGAGGGAACTTCTCAACTCCGCGACTGTAGAAATCTCGTGGTTTTGAGGCGAAGAGCTCGCCGAACCGGAACCGAACCGGAGCGCATTTTCATCCGGAAATGAAGTTCCTTGAAGGTTGCTCGTTAGAGAGCGGAAAAGGTCAAAATCTGATTGCGCACGATCAGGTGAATAAGGTGGGTACGGAATGACTTCCAACTACCGTATAGTGTTTTTTTGTCAGTAACAGAATGCGGGTGGACGTTGTTGTCGTGGAGTAGCGTCACTTCACGCAGTCTTCCTGGTCGCCTTTCTTGGATTGCTTCTGCAAGACACCTCAGAATGTTGACAATAAATGCCTGCAGTGATGGTTACACCTCGGGGAAGCAATTCGTGGTAGACCACACGGTCGCTGTTCCATCAGATGCGAAACATCCTTTGTGGATGCGCGCGGGCCTTCGTATGTGGACTTGCTTCCTTGTTTGGACTCTACCAGTCCTTTCTTTTCCTTATTGTTAGTATAAAGACACCATTTATCTTCGTCCGCGACGATACAGGATATGAATGGTCTGTGTTGTTCACTTGCCAACTGATGACGAGCAAGCATAGATGGACATAAGGCTACCTGCTGATTTTTGTGTTTTTGGCTTAGAGAATGTGGAACCCATACACCCAATTTTTGAACCTTCTCCACTGCATTCAAACGTCGCACGATGGTGGAATGATCACAGTTCATCATATTTGCCAGTTCTTGGATGCAAAGGGGTGCCTCATGTGGATTAATGCGTTTAAACGATCGTCATCAAACCCCGAAGATCTTCCCGTGTGTGCAGAGTCACTAACGTCAAAACTATCCTGAACATATAACATATCAGCCTCAGTTGCAAATAGGAACCAATCTCTACCTAGGTTTCAGACAAAATAATTTTGCCTTCTTCAGAAGCTATTGACACTAAATTATTGCATGCCAAAGTATGGCAATGTCAAGTATAAAACTATAGCACCGTAGTACCCAGTCATAAATCTACATTACTTATCTGAAGAGAAACACCAGGCCCCACTGCGCAGACGAGGTCGGTAGGCCGCGAGAGCTGCGCCGGAACTACGAGTAATCGCAGCGAGCAGCTATGTACCAAGCACCGCTGATGGTCATGCGCATACGCACGGATAACAGTAGCTACCTTTACGTTATGAATTGGATTAATATAACCATTAAAACTGTTAATGGCGTAATATGTAACTGAACTTACTTCTGAGGAGAACGAGGAATCCTATAAACGGAACTAGCTATTACCCGGCAAAATCATTCCTCAATTTTGAGTACATTACTATTCGACTACAGGAAGTGAAGTCAGGCATCGGCGACTGCAAAGGGCACGTTACATCAGGGCCGGTGAAGCAAAGGTTGAAAACCTTCGAAAAAATTCTTATTTCTCAATTGTAGCTGGTGATTAAGTAGGTTTTCTTTATCAAGCAACAGGTGTTTATAGATTTGCAACTCCTCAAGGAAGTCAAGCCTAGTGCCTTTAACGTCGCAATTTAATAGCTCTGTGTTATTTGGTGGATTGGGAGTATGGGCCAATTGAACAAGGTCCTCGGTAAAAGTCGAGCCACGCGTGCCGTCAACACTTTTTGTGGGTATATGTTCTTTATATCTGGCTGAGAGGGCTCTCCCTATCTGGCCGATGCAATAAATCACTACAGGTGATTTTGTACACCCCAGGGCGAGATAATTTGTCATTAGTATATTTTTAACGAGTGGACCAAGATCCTTTCGAGGCTGTTATTCGTAGAATATGCTATCTTAAAGTCGTTGATCTTTAAGAGTCACCCTATTTTATAAGACGCTTTGCCTATGAAGGGAATAGAAATGAAGCTAGTGGAGTTATCCTCTGGTGCGACACCTAGTGTAGATGAGGTCTCAGTTTTTCTACCTGATTTCTTGTTAAAGAGATGTCTCACAATTTCTGGCTTATATCAATTTCTGGTTTATATCCATTTCCGGCCGGGGTGACCGAGCGGTTCTAGACGCTACAGTGTGGAACCGCGCGACCGCTACGGTCGCAGGTTTGACTCCTGCCTCGGGCATGGATGTGTGTCACGTCCTTAGGTTAGTTAGGTTTAAGTAGTTCTAGGGGACTGATGACCTCAGCAGTTAAGTCCCCTAGTACTCAGAGCCATTTGAACCATTTTTATATCCATTATAACAGGTGACAACTTATAAGGTGTGGAACTCTTTCTGTACTGCGTCTGCTGAAAGAGGAATGGCGAGCGCTCTGTGTATGCAAGAATGGTAGAAGGCCCTTTTGTGGGCTTGGGGGTGTGTAGAGTCGGCTGGGATGATATTGTCGGAAAAGGTATTTTTCCGAAAAATGTTAAACCTAATACGTCTTTCCGCTATTGTCGAATTTAGGTCTAAATAATTCAAAGATCTTTTGGGAGATTCATTTTACTGCGTAAAGCTTATTTTCTCGTGGAGTTTATTAAAAGTTTAGTCTCAATAGCTTCTGAAGAAGGCCAAATTATTTTGGATGAAACTTAGGTAAAGATTAGTTCCTATTTGCAACTGATGTTGACGTGTTATATGTTTAATTATCACTGTTGCTGACGGTGCTGCACGATGTTAGAAAATTTTTAAAACGATCCTGCTAAAAACGAGAAAACCATTTTCTTGCCGTGCTCTGTCCAGTGGCATTATCCCCATACACGACGCAAATGTTTCTGGCTGCCTCCACTGCTATCACCCCTTTATTCTATTCAAACAAAAGAATTTGTTATAAATGTTCCGTTTTCTCCGCTTGCAATCCTTCTCCTAGCGCCCACAACACCACCCACTATTCCCGAATGACAAAATAACAATATATAAACTCAAATAGAAAGAATGAAATAGACATAAAAATGACACTCGATAAAAAACCATAGCAACCAAAATACCAACATGGAAAACAAAAACCCAAACCAAATGTACAGAAAAGAAGTAAACAAAGACTGTCAATTAAAAAAAGGGGCAATAGGCATGTGATCAAACAACTAAGCACTTATTTTTGTTCATCACAGTCGAGGTATTTTTTACGTTCAGGACAAGATTTGGGAGTTTTTGTGTCTTTAAGGCATGGACATATATGGCATCGTAACACCTTTGAATTTTTGGCTGACTCGATGTCACTTGGAATTATGTTGCACATTTGTCGATCTTAATATCATTTACAAAAATTTCTCGAGGAATATTGTCCATTGCAGCCTGCAAGTCCCTCAAAATATTTCTAGCATTCATTTTTCTCTCTTCGATATTTGCTTCGATCAATGCCGTACTGAGTTCTTTTACAAAATTTTGCTCACCATCTTGCCATTCTTATTTACAACAGGCTTTTTCCATAAAAATAGATAGTATGTCTTGCTCTTTCTTGGTTTCCTTTTCGAAAACTCTCTTATTCTGCCTCTTCGGCGCCGTCTATTTCACTGTCAGTTCCATGAACAGATATCTCTATTTCATTATCACTAAACTCGGCAGCATCTTCAAACGAATCTGGAGTATCGAACATGACAGCAGTCTTCACTACCTAAGAATAACTCAGAAATTTGATCAACGTTCACAATTCGCTCCATTCTCTCTAACGCAATTAAAAACAATTTGTAATAAGAGATAAGAAAAATAACGCTTATAGCGTCGAGGGATAGATTTCGAGCACAACTGGTATGTACGTATGGAAATAATGGTCACTGCACAGTACGTGCCCGCACAATGCGAAAGCACCGGCACTGTGAAGATAACACGAGAGCGGAATAACGACGGTTGCAATAGAAACGTAATTGTAAAGAAAGGAGTGACGCATAGGTGAATAAATTACTTTAGGAACGTTGTTAAGAGTTTAAACCGGACGTTAACATTTACGCATCTCTTATACAACGTTAAATACTTCGTGGCTAATGTGTAGTTCACTCTGGGGAATATAATTGTCACAACTTGCAAGTCTTTCAGTATAATGGTAGAAGGAATCTGTAAATCAGTAAAAAGAAAACATATGCCTTTGTTGTTCTTGTACCTGGTATAGGAGGCACAAATAAATTGGCAAGACTGAAACAACGAGCTCATTGCAGATACGTGGCGTCTTCCCCCCGCCCACCCAAACAAAATCCTGTTGCATTAGTTAAATAGCCGTTAATAATTCTTATCATATTCTATGATTACATCAAAACGAAATAAAAATATGTGCAAAACGGCCCTCTTTAGTCCTTCAGAAAACTTGTACACCAGAAGTTGGAGCAATTTTACAGTGTAATGCACTGTTACATCGTTCAGTGTCCACTTGACTTTGTGAGGAGAATGATACCGTGAGTTCAAATGATAAAATTCTGTCTACCTCCAGACACTTTGTTGATATCCTTCCAAATGGAAATAAAAAGGAGGGATAGCTGCATTGCCGGCCGATGTGACCGAGCGGTTCTAGGCACTTCAGTCTGCACTTCGGTCACTGGTTCGAATCCTGCCTCGGGCATTGATGTGTGTGATGTCCTTAGGTAAGTTAGGTTTAAGTAGTTCTAAGTTCAACCATTTTTGATAGCTGCATTACTTTTTCGACAAGTCTTTAAATGCAAAAAGTTGATCGAAAAACTCCTCTCAACTGTTGGAATGGCCAAGAACGTACTTTCAATGAAATGTTACCTCATACACAAGACGTCCTCTCTGAACGAGTAACGTCAGTACAGACATACAGTGTTTACTTCTTGTTTCATGTTAAGATGTATGTCTGACAATTTAAAGCGTAAAATTTTCCTAAGAAACTCTTCGACAATAGTTTCATGAAATAATATTCTACGCACAATTTTTGCAGTCTACAATTTGGAGAAATATATCAAAAATATGTTACTATACTCCTGAATGAACAACCAAATTTCAGCTTCAGTAATCATAATGAAATGGTGGCCATTATTGTGTAAAATTAATTTCTAAATATTACTCATGTGAAACAGCATTTCCACTATACGTACCAACATAAAAAAACTACAATGTGAATGTAAATTCAAATAAACATTTTAGGCATAGTTGTAAGTATTATTACCTCCTCAAACATCTACTGTTTAAATTACGATGTCTACAAGAATTGAAATAACAAATGGTTTTTCGAATAATTAAATGGACACTACTTTCCAGAAATTATATTTATTTCATTATGTTATGTTTGATCGAATAATACACTGCCTGGTGATATTAATGTGATCACATGTGAAAAGTCACAATAAACACATTTTACAAGATGTACCGCTGCGACACGTGCAGGAGTGGAGTCTGTGAAGTTTGTGGAACCACACAGTCTCCACTTCGTGGGCAGCTACATTAGGTTCCCGGTTGAGGACCAATTGGGCGTAGAGCGATGTGGACTCACAGGTTCGCGATTGGGTTTAAATTCGGTGAGTTTGGCTGTCACCTTGGTGCTGTTAAACCACGCACATACACTACCAGCTGTGTGAAACGTTGCATTGTCGTGCTGGTAGATTCCATCATGCCGAGGAAGAATTAACAGCATTTAGAGGTGGCCATGACACCCAAGGAGAGGTGCAGCCTTGTGTTCATCCAGTGTGCCTTCCAGAATGACGAAATCACCCGGGAAATGCCATGAAGACATTCAAATCAAATGGTTCAAATGGCTCTAAGCACTATGGCACTTAACATCTGAGGTCATCGTCAGTCCCCTAGACTTAGAACTACGTAAACCTAACTAACCGAAGGACATCACACACATCCATGCCCCAGGCAGGATTCGAACCTGCGACCGTAGCAGCTGTGCGGTTCCGGACTGAAGCGCCTAGAACCGCTCGGCCACAGTGGCCGGCTTGAAAACATTCCCCAGACGGTAACGTGGCCCGGAGGTTTCAAGTTGTTTGCTTTCGGACGTTTCACGCCGTGCACGTCAACGGCTGTCTGTCCGATGCAGCATAAAACGTGATTCCTCTGGAAAGGACACCCGTCGCCATTCAAGGGACTCCCAGTTCCAGTACTGGCAAATTCCAGTCTTCGTTGCCGGTTAACAGCTCTCAGCAAGGGTGAATGAACCAGGCACTTGCTGCAGAGGCCTTTACGCACCGAGTTCACTGAACGGTCGTTGTGCAGTCACTGTTGGTAACTGTTTGTTTCATTTGGGCCGTCACTTGCTCGTTCGCCCGTATACATCTCCGCAGCGTTGATTCATGTTTCATGGCCCGTGGAGTATCACATTTGTCTCGCTGCCGGTTGTAACAGCACCATTTTGCCAAGCACGGTACGCTTCAACCATGGCAGCACGCGACATCTTACAAAATCGGTCCTTTGTTCTTGAAGTGATTGTGCTGTAATTATTTGACCACAATAAATGTCTAGAAAGTCTTGAATCGGCGACTAATAAATTTTGGAGATGATTTACAAGTGTGTAAATTGTTGCCACAGCCTTTTCTAGATGATTTGAATCGGATTTTGTCCAATATAAATGCACATTTTATTACACACTTGAGAGCGTCATCTACGCAACTCCACTTCTTGATAACTATCGTGACAAAAAAACATCTACAGCCGTCCTTTTTTATTTTAGTTGGTCGCTACCAATTTCGACGCTTCATTGCGTCATCTTCAGGCTGTTTTGATGGGGTACCGGTTGATACGATCCCCACACATAACCCATCAGTTGCCAGCACTACTGGATTCGCAAATAATGTGCCAGCACTCCAACCATCAACTGTCAACTGACAGAGAAACACAACCTGCGAATCCAGTAGTGCTGGCAAATGATGGGTTATGCATGGGGCTCGTATCAACATATACCGCATCAAAACATCCTGAAGATGACGCAACGAAGCGTCGAAACTGGTAGCGACAAAATAAAATAAAATAAAATAAAGTCATAAGAACGGCTGTAGGTGATTTTATTTGTCACAATAGTAAACGGCCGTTGTCCCAGGGACGTCCTGCTAAAAGGATGGACTTGCAAAATCTTGATAACTAATCCCATTCAAACTCAAAAACAATTTTAAGTTCTTCCCGTCGTCACTCGTGTTACGAAAATATTTTAATTCATTACACGCTTCTAGTTCCACAGGACCAGTCTGAAGAGCCAAAGCTCTATGGCCATGGATCGAGTGAGTACATTAAATTAACATCAGAAAAGTAACAGAGAAAACAAAACACACAGGAATCCTACGCAGGTGTTAATTCTCGTGGTAGTTCACGTATAAAGGGTGCAGCTGAATACTCCACACTTTCGTACAAAAGGAGTTGTGACTCAAATGCAGATTGAGTCTTTTTCCAGTGACTCCCCGACAGAACAGGAGTGAGCCATGAGGAAATTCCTGAGTGTAGTCTTGATAGTGTGAGGATTACTGCTAAGAATTCTTAATTCTCGTGGTAGCTCATGGAAAATTGATGCAGCTGAATACTCCACACTTTCCCCACAAAAGGAGTTGTGATTCAAATGGAGGTTCGACTTCTGCCTAATAATAACTTGCGAAAGTTGTAAATGCTTGGGAAAAACTGATAGTGTTAACACAAACTACATTAAAGTAAATAAACACCTGGAGGCCAATGTCAGAATTCCCAGACTCCTGAACAGAGGACTACGAGAATTTCACTAACTTACACCCCATATTGCTCAAACTGCCCATTTTTGAGACAAAAATGCCCTTTCTGAATCGGGAGAGTTACCTTAACATAATGCCATATGTCATACCGCATATAAATAAGCAAAGTAGACTAATTTTCATGTTGGATTATCACTTATTACATGTAGTGTTCTTATAATATAGCAGCGTTCATATTTTGAACAAAATTCTGAACGTTGGCTTTCCATTGAGGCACACTATGTATACGAACTCCTAGAAATTGGAACTGTTCAGGCTTACTATTGATATATCCATTATGTGTAACCAAAATGTAAATTTTAATTCAATTGTGTGTTATAAACTGTAAAAACTGCGTCTTACAGTGATTTAGCATCATTTGACTTCCTATAAGCCATGAACTTATGTCTTGAACTGTACTGTTTGCTACACTACAAACGTTGCACTCAACAACCTTCACTAGCAACCCAATGTAATTAGAAGGCTGAAGTACTTTAGAATTACTTGTCATATTATAAGATGATAAACTGAGTTTCCGGCCAATGAAAAATTGAGGTGTGGAGCTCTGTAGTGTGTTTTTATCCTCTTTGACCTCCGTCTGTGGTCAAACTTACATAGTGTTTCTCTCTAGTGTCTCAGGCCAATTTTCTGGGTTGCTTCCGCAGACACCTGCTGTTTCTTGTCTGCAGTGTGCAGCTGGAGTTAACCCAAAGAAACTCCAGTCATCAAATCTTGTATCGCCGCCCAGTGCCGACGGAAATGATTTGTTTCCAGTTACAAACAAAATTATTTTTGATGCTGAATTTTACGTGCCTGATCAATAAAGCTGTCCCACGTTAGTCTAGTACGATATTCGTTTCATCGATATGTATTATCAAACATGACGAATAATCAGTAACCTTGCTACTGCATGACGGTAGCAGTCACCGCAGTCCAGAATAGTGCAATCTCTGCTGGAGTACTAGTTATTCATAGTGTTTCTTTGTCCCTGTTAATGAATATCGCACTAGACTAATTTTGGACCGCTCGATCGAATGGATACGTAAAATTCTGCTTTAAAAGCACTTTGTTTGTAATTGGGAACATACTGACTCTTCTGCTGATAATGGGAATCATATGCAAGCTGTGATAAGCAGTATTTGTTTGGGCTGACTCCACCAAAACACTGCAAGTAGAGAAACTGCACATATCTCCGGAGACACCAGAGAACAAACGCCAGACCAGTCTTAGGACAGACATCTGCTGCATAAATATATGAATCAGTAGTGAACCTGGCACTGATTGCCGAGGTACTCTACACTTAACATGGTCCCAATCGCATGACATACTTGTTCTCGTTACTGTGGAGAATGAGATTTTGCTGTCAGTTTTTAAGGTATAGAAGCAGTACTACTACCATTTAAAATACAGTTTCATTTTGCACTTGCCACCAGACAGGGTATGCATTAGCGTTCTGCACTACAGGTCCTCTCAACATCCACCCTTCATTGTCTTCACCATTATATGTGCACCAAGATCATCCAAACAAATACAGTATGGGAGAAGATTGTGTACTTCTCTGGCTTACTCGGGTTATTATTGCAAACGCTAATTCAACGTGAAAAGGTACCAGGGAGATACATTGTCATTTAAAGTTACTAAGTTAGTTTTACTGGTGCTAGTATTAACAATTATTAATTCATACATGCTCATAAAACATTTAGACATTAAAAACAAAGATAATATCACAGTTTCTCTGCCTTCATGTACCAGTAAGTGTCGATTATCATAATATCAATGTTTAAAAACAAAACATATTCAACAAAACCTTTCAGCTTTTGTTGCGTTATTAGGTAGTTCTGTGTCATTACGTCACATATGCCTCATATTTACTTGAGTTATCCCATGAGGATACCTTCAACAAAATGCATCCTCAATCTGATATAATTCCAATGTGTAAAATTTTTAATGTATGTTACATTTACGTATCGAAATCGTATTATGAATTGCGTATTAAACACTTTCAAACACCTTTTCGTATCAGACAAGATTTAAAGTTTTTTGCCTAAATATACACTTTATCATATGTTTCAAAAATATTTAATATTTTGTCAACAAGTAATATGAATCTGTTCCAAATACATTATCTTCTTTTAATTTTCGGCAGTTTGGTGAGTCCACTGTTATTATTTTCAACCAGATTTATCAAATTGCACTTTCTCAGTGTACAGGGAGTTTCAAAATGAATGTGCGAATTCTAAGGCTTTGTAACATTTATTACATTCAACTTACAGTTATAAGTAACACATCAAATGAAAGAGTAGCTGAAACAGCTTTTCTTACAAGTGTTCATTTAGGAGAAATGTCAAGTCATCAACGAATACGACACGATCCAGAATATCTTCATTATAATGCAGCAACGTTTAGTTTGCAAAGTCGACACACAAATCATACGATGTAGGCTTTTTGCAGCTTGTAACAACTGCAGACGATAAGGACGTACTTGTAAGCGTCTCCTTAAAGGATTCCACAGAGACATCATTGGAAATGCTAAATCACGACTAGCCATCCGAAATTATCTCTTGGTGCTACGCGTGAAAGGCTCCCACTCGTTCAGCACGTTCTTCTGTTACTCTTGGTCGTTCCAGTCCCTTCCCTTTGCGTAAATGTGTACAAACGAAGCTTTTGAGTTGCTCTTTCATTTGATGTATTATTCATATTTGTGAGGTGAACGTAATAAATGCTACAAGGCCTTAAAACCATTATATTCATTTTGAAACACCCTGTGTTACTTCAGTGCTAAAATTAATTTTATCTAAAATTATATTTCATCTTTCAACGTTCCTTGTTACTTTTTCATTGCTTAAAAGCAGTATCCTTTCTTGTGTTTTTTTGTCGAAATTCATAAGTTTCGCGTTCCTTTCGTTTTTCTTTCAGTCCTCTTTCCATTTATATTTCATAACATTTTCCTCTCCAACTCTCAGTTTCAGCATTGGACGCATTCAATATTTTACATACATCAGAAAACATCATAGTTTACCAGATGTAGCGGATCATTTCTTGGCCGCAGCCTTCGGCAAATGTCGGTCACTGTTGTGAACGACAGAGTAAGTTGTCCCGGCCGTGCACTCGTGCCTGGACTGAGGTGAATGGTGTTGCTTAATCCCCCTAACTGGTGGTTGTCTAGCCTGACAGGGAGGTATTGAAAGTCATTTCCCACAGAATGGCAGCTTTTCCGAAGAATCATTTGGAAACGAACTACTGAAAGTGTCGACAGGCAGCAGCACTTTACAGTAGTACAATGAGCTTTAGCAGGAAATGCTCAATAGTAGTGTTTGCTTTCTGTTCAGAAGGCTGATTGACCAAAACATTTGTATGTGAAAAGAATGTTGTGGATCTGTGAGTAGCTGGCAAAATCGAGGAGTCGGTCGCTGGCCCTGTAGAGTGCAGGAGGCGAGTTCGGTCCCCAGGGGCGCAAGTGCTGAAGATTTCGGAATATCGTAGTCAGCGATGCCAACGGCCTTGCCACAGTGATAACCCTGGTTCCCGTCAGATCACCGAAGGTAGGCGCTATCGTGCTGGGCTATCACCTGGATGGGTGACCATCTGCCCTGCCGAGCGCTGTTGACCAGCGGGCTGCACTCAGCCCTTGAGAGGCAAACTAACGGACTACTTGATTGAGAGGTAGCGGCTCCGGTCTCGTATACTGACATACGGCCGGGAGAGCGGTGTGCTGATCACATGCCCCTCCACATCTGCATCCAGTGACGCCAGTGGGCTGAGGTTGACACGGCGGCCGGTCGGTACTGTCGGATCTTCCAAGGCCTGTTCGGACAGAGATTGGTTTAGTTTATCGTCAGCGATGAGTACGGTGTTCTCTGTGTGGAAAACTCAGGAAGCGCTATGAAGAGCGTATCCCTGACTGTCTGTAGTAAACATGTAAGTCTATCGCGTATTTGGATGCTGCTGTGTAGCGAGTGTACAGAGACCGTTTAGGAAGAGGCTGCCTAGTAGGGTCTGGGGCAATTGGCCAGTTAGAGATGTCTAATAGACGAAGCGGTCATGGACAACGGTTACTACGAAATAAAAAAAACTGAGTTCTCCTCCAACATAAACCGGAAATGTGGAGTTTTGTTGTTTTTCATCCTCTTTAACTGTGGAATGTGTTTCTCTGTAGCTTACTGGACAGATGGCAGGAAGCGGTTGATGACATTGTAGTGACTGATGGCAGTGTTAGCTGTCCAATCATCTGGTCGGACTTGGGAGACTTTTGAGAGTAAATATATTTTATTAAAGCAAATGTACTTAATCACAAAATATATTCAAGAATATGTATAAATTTTTATTGTTTGGTTTTGTGACGCTGTCACACATTCGTTTATGGATAAATTAACTATCATCATTCATTCTTTATTCTATGAAATCTATATTCTATCCATTTCCTAATTATTTTATGATGTTTCACGATCCTCTTCTGTACCAACATTGAGATTAGGTCTCTTTATCCAACTTGGATTTTGTGTGATATGTGTGTTTGGTTTGGTTGTCACAAAAATTTCAGAGATAGTTGTCTCATATGACAAAATATCCTGGCAGGATTTTAATAGCTTTTTTGTTTGTTTCAGAAATGAGGAAGTGTGTTTGGTTTGGTTGTCACAAAAATTTCAGAGATAGTTGTCTCATATGACAAAATATCCTGGCAGGATTTTAATAGCTTTTTTGTTTGTTTCAGAAATGAGGAAGATGAGAAGTTCATAAAACCGTAGATGATTATCAAATCAGTTTATCGTACTTCATCTGGGTATTTTGAGAAAATTTCTAAAAATGAATCTCTGAATAAAAAGATACTTCGGTCTTCAGCCCTTGTTGATCATTTACAAAAAGGAATAGCTTTTTACGACGACAATAAGAAGGAATGCGCCTTTAAGCTGCCGATGCTTGCTGCAGTTTAATTCCAAATCAAATCAAAAGTTTGATGTGTAACCTTCCTGTTTATTGTGCACAAGTCAGAATTCATATTAGGAGGTTTATTAAAGGCAGGTGACAGGCAAAACACAGATGGAAGTAATTTCTGAAAAGAGATACTGTAGTTTTAAAAGAGTCACCAGATAAAAGAAAGCATGAAGAACTAGTTGAACGTGCAAGTAAAGAAGTCTGTCTGCTTAGAAAAACATTTGAAAACAACTTTTAAATGTAAAAAATGAGAAAGAAAATGAAAACAAGAAACGGAAAATATCCCTTAGGCCAGAAGATGACAATGACCACTTTTTTTTTACTGTATCTTGAACCACTTTCCTTTAGCAAAGCTATGGAAAATGGGTCCAGTGTATATAATTGTGCTGCAGAATTTGGATGGGAGTGGAATTTGGTTGCACATTGTGCAAACATGGGTTTTAATCAATCTTTTTTTATTGAACAACAATTTACTGTACCAAAGCCCTTACAAGTAAAACAAACCCTCACGCTCAGCCTGCTGTAACAATTAACTTCACATCACAAATAATGTGATAGAGAAACAAACTTATTATTCGCCCTACAGTAATAAAATAAACTGATCTGCACGGTGGGGAAAGATAAAATATCGTAAAAAATTACCCTAAACACTCATTTTATAAATGAAACAATATATGAGTAGCTACTACCCACAATGACTTTACAAGAGCTCACCACATAAAACAGCAACAAGCAGAATGGGTCACAAGACTGATTTGCAGTCCACTACTGACACAGTTCCACTATATCTGTGGTGTCACCGCCAGACACCACACTTGCTAGGTGGTAGCTTAAATCGGCCGCGGTCCATTTAGTACATGTCGGACCTGCGTGTCGCCACTGCGTGATCGCAGACCGAGCGCCACCACAAGGCAGGTCTCGAGATACGGACGAGCACTCGCCCCAGTTGTACGACGACTTTGCTGGCGACTACACTTACGAAGCCTTTCTCTCATTTGCCGAGAGACAGTTAGAATAGCCTTCAGCTAAGTCCATGGCTACGACCTATCAAGGCGCCATTAACCGTATCTGAAGATAGTCTTATTTGTATTATCAAGAGCGATGTACCACAAGGATAGAATAAAGTTAAGTATTCGAGGAGCTGCATACTTTTCTTATTAGAATTCACTACTTATCCTGTTCCAGAATTCACGCCCGTCTGCGTTAGATAGCGTGCATTTAGGACGCCTCTATCTACAAGGTGTTGGCACATTTACCAACACATCAATATCCCACATAGGACAACACGGTATACCTAGGTACATAACCTACTATAGAATCTACAAGAAAAGGGCATAAACATGCAAAGAGTACTGTGGCATATCACTTACGCACAAAGATCTCCCAATAGCCTCAATGTGGTTTTAAATACAAAACAATAATCGTACACTTACATGCTACCATGTAAATGCCTTGCAAACACACTTCTGTTTAGTTATGGTACCATCTATTTTCTCGTAGCCTCGGAGTGCTTCTTCCGAACTACAATTATAATACTCTAACTTCACCAATCGTGGTGCACATGGCCGCACTGTATTTTGGTATTTCAAAACTCTGGCAACAAACAACCCCACCATTGCAGTTATGGCACCAATGAAATCACATCTCTCTTGATGGTCTGCACTGCAGTGCCATAACAGAAACTCTCCACAGTGTTTCCTCCCTGTGACCATCCGTGTTCTTCTGGACATCAAAAGGATTCGTCATCTGCTTTCATAGCTCAACATACTCTCCTACGAATAAATAGTTCATGTTTTCTGATCTAAATAACGAATGGCAACGAACACCAATATCTGTGATAACTAAATCAAGAATCAGGCAGGTTGTCACAAAAATTTATTTTGACAGAACTTTTCCGCTGAAAAACCAAATGCCGCTACTCGCTCACGTTAGTGGGTACATATAATCAGGGACGCATGTTACTACAGACACTATTGATAGAAAGAGAAACTGTGAAAACCCTATTTTCAAAAATTATAAATCGTAAATTGTGATAACCTGGCCAAGTCTCCCCTACATTTTCTGATGTTAAGCAGATAGGTATTTTAGCATGAAACTAACAGCACTAATAAGTGAAACTCGTTCATTCTCTATGTGAAAATGAAACGACAAACCAGCAAGTTCAGTCTCCGTTTCAGGCCAGGATACAAGATAAATGTGCTCTCTGTCTTTCTCTGTTATCACAGTCTTAAAAAACTGCGTCATTCCACTCAGGTTGTAATTTTGAATATCTGTTCATTTTAGGTTTTTTGAATTTAAAAGTCAAACAACAAAACAACAATAGTTTTGTACACTACAAATAACGTAAACGTTGTCTTTGATATCGGTTTATAGACTAATTCTGCTGTCTGAGCTGTTTAATATAGCCATGACTACATGGCAGACAGTTTTGTTGGATGTATTTGTTATTTCATTTCTTAAGCCATCAGTCTCTTCACAGATATGACGCTACTCTGCATCATTTTCTCTCTGGTGTCAGGTCTCATCTTTACGTAAAGTGAACATCCCCTTAAACTCTATTTTGCATGTTTTGAACTTAAGTGTCCCCTTACTACTTGATGGGTAAAATAAAAATGGTCTGAATAATATTTCATGCACATTAAAGCTGGCAACCCAGATTACATCATCCACGGTTGCGGTACATGATGTAAGTTGGGTGTCTGCCTTAAGGTGTAGGAAATGTTATCCGGACCACATTTTCTTTTATTTTTTTTATTTTTTTATTTCCTTTTTTTGGGATATCCAAATTTTACTTCTTCCAGCATCAAGTTAACTATTCCTGGATGCCATAGCATATCTTGCATCTGTCCCTTCTTCTGGAAGGTATCTCTCATATACCTCTTTCCTCACATATTCTTGTTAGTGTTACCCACACCAATTTCGTACTTTGTTTGTCCACTTATTTTTTTTAACATTTTTCGGTACCATAACATTCCAAATTTTTGTAGACAGCTGTTAACTGGTACGTTTTGGTATCTACAGTTGCTTTGTGTACCAGCTCCACATGTTACCACGTAGTTAGTGGACTGAAGATGGGCGTGTGTGACTGAAATCGGTTACAATAGTTCATTTATCCTTATTTTTTAAGTTCTTTAATCTGATCTGATTAGGGTCATCAAGCCCTCTCTTACGACGGACCAAGGATTCATACGTGCAGCTCCTTCATTATATTAAAGTTTCGTGGGACAAGTCTATTTCAGTATGACGAATGGTGTTAACATGATCTGGGTGTCTGAAATGGGAATGCGAGAAAATAGTATTGACTTTCAACTAATAAAGTTAATATTGCCGACACTTGTTCTGCTGCAGAATAGTGCTAATAATAATAATAATAATAATAATAATAATAACAGCAAGGAGAATAATAATGATAAGAATAACGACAACAATGATAGTGGCAGATGTAAAGAGAATTTACAGGTACACAAGATAGATGTTTTTAGATACAGCGAGTTTTGGGTAAAGAAAGCTAAGAATACTGGAAAAAAAAGAGTTGTGGTGGGAAAGAAGGATGTGCAAGGTTAACGAGTGTGTTCAGGGACAATGGTAATCCTTACTGTTGTTTTGGTAGACGGGTCATGTCTTTTGATGCAGGAGATGATATTCAGTTCTCTAACGGTGTGGGATTTCAGACAAGAGCGACGGGGTTGAGGAGAGATATGAGGGACAGCGTTCGTTGATAAGACAGTAGAGAGGACGGAATGGAAATCTCTGAGGTTGTCTGCACGCACCCTGAATAGCTGTGCATGTCATGGTGAAATATGATCAAAGAATTAAACATCAAAGATACACACACACACACACACACACACACACACACACACACACAACACAACACAACACAACACAACAAAACAAAACAAATTTTCTATAAAATGTGTGTAGCAATCAGATAACACAATTCAACGTATTAAAACACTGTAAATATATTGTTTAGCCATTACCCTAACATGTATGCCTCAGTGAGCTCGATCTGACTCGAGATGATTTACTCTGACGTCAGAGACGGTACGTTAGTTTTCGTGACATAGTGATCTGTGGAGCACACCTGTTATTGTGAAATGCTAGCAACCAGCTGTTTAGAGCTTTAGTAGAATTGTGATATAACTGTTCGATGCGAGGTTAGCAGTATTTGACCATTTACTAAAGGCGGTGTTCAGTTGACACCATATTGTGCGTGCACGATTATCCCCGTGTTTCGGGCACATGCTCGCTGTCGCAGCAGAAGGTGAAGCGGTCTCTGTCGGAGACTCAGACAACTGCCGCCTTTTTGGAAAGGGTAGCTACCGCTGCCGCCACGGTCCTTCCTGGGTTGGCGTCGGCCCTGAAAATGGAGCCAGATCGGCTTCCCCGCAGCTGGACGCTATCGTATCAATTAACCGCCCGCGGCTTTCAGCCGGATTAATTTGAGGGCCCCATTAGCGACCCACGGCTCTAATGGGCAGCGACCCGTCGAGTTTTCATTAAACGCCTTGTAACGGCGGCCCCGGCCTGTCTCAGAACTTTGGCTGCCATGCACGAGTTCCAAATGTACGCCTCCGCAGTGGAGAGAACTCTTTAATTATCGGAAGCAAGAAGCTCGAGGGTACCGCTCTGGTTTCCTTTGGCAATCGCCGTGCGACAATGGTCGACAGCAGAAAGACTCGTATTAGTGCTTTTTCTCCTCTGTTTTAGTATCGACCGCCAGTTTGAGATTAGAATGCGAACTTTGATCCCTTACTGGCTGTGACAGCGCACGTTCGGTTGCTCGAACACGATAACAAAATTGAAAATGAAATCTAACTTAACTCTGCAGTAAAGTAAAGTTGTCTTTCTGATAGTGATTCATATTTAAATATGCCAAAATATACACGTAAGACAAAGGTACTAAAAGCTTACAATTCATGAGGTTATTTACCGTCAAGGAAAGGACTTCTACTACCATTCACGTTGTGTATTTTCTCTTCTTTTGATAAGAACGACGCATTTTCGGATCTTAATTATAGTCACTTGTCGACTGCTCGATGGTCGTTTGGGTCATGTGGACGTGCTGTGATAATCTCCTCATGGCATCCTAAACGTGCTCGATGCATTTACGTCTGGGGAATAGACAGGCCAGAGCATTCGTTCAACGAATATACTCTCGTTCCAAGAGTCCTCCACCTGCAGTGTCTGATGCGCTCGCACGCTGTCTTCATAATTTTTTTTTTTTAATTTTTCAGACTCGTTCGATGCCACCCACCAGGAGCATCTGTCTTATACCAACCTCTTCATCGCACAGTAGCAGTTACAACCTGTTGTTGTTGTTGTTGTTGTTGTTGTCTTCAATCCATAGATTAGTTTGATGCAGCTCTCCATGCTACTCTGTCCTGTACAAGCCTCTTCATCTCCAGTAACTACTGCAACCTACATCCTCCTGAATCAGTGTATTCATCTCTTGGTCTCCATCTACGATTTTTACCCACCCTACTACCATCCATTACTAAATCGGCAATCCCTTGATGCCTCAAAACGTGTCCTACCAACCGATGTCTTCTTCAGTCAAGTTGTGCCACAAACTCCTCTTCTCCCCAATTTTATTCAACACCTCCTCATTAGTTATGTGATCTACCGATCTAATCTTCAGAATTCTTCTGTAGCACCACATTTCGAAAGCGTCTATTCTCTTCTTGTCTAAGGTGTTTATCGTCCATGTTTCACATCCACACATTGCTATACTCCATAAAAATACTTCCAGAAAAGACTTCCTGACACTTAAATCTATACTCGATGTTCACAAATTTCTCTTCTTCAGTAACGCTTTCCTTGTGAAAGCCAGTCTACATTTTATATCGTCTCTATTTCGACCATGCTTAGTCATTTTGCTGCCGAAATAGCAAAACTCATCTACTACATTGTCTCATTTCCTAATCTGATTTCCTCAGCATCGCCTGATTTAATGCCACTAGATTCCATTATTCTCGTTTTGTTCTTCATCTTATAGCCTCCTTTCAAGACCCTGTTCATTCCGTTCAGCTACTCCTACAAGTCCTTTGCTGTCCCCGTCAGAATTAAAATGTCATCGACAAACCTCAAGGTTTTGATTTGTTCTACCTGAATTTTAATTCATACTCCAAATTTTTCTTCGGTTTCCTTTATTGCTTGTTCAGTGCACAGACTCAATAACACCGGGGATAGGCCTCAATCCTGTCTCACTCCATCCTCAACCACTGCTTTCCTTTCGTACCCCTCGACTCTTATAACTGCCTTCTGGTTTCTGTACAAATTATAAATAGCCTTTCGTTCCCTCTGTTTTACCCCTACCATCTTCATAATGTGAAAGAGAGTATTCCAGTCACCATCGTCAAAGGTTTTCACTAAATCTACAAATGCTATAAACGTAGATTTGCCTTTACTTAACTTAGCGTCTAAAGATAAGTCTCACCTCAAGCCCTAATTTACTTATTCGATGTATCTATCTCTCCCATTATAGTTTTTACCCTCTACATCTCTCTCTAGTACAGTTTATTTCCTGACATCTTGACACATGCCCCACCATCCTGCCCTCCTGCTATAGGACAACATCTCAAATGCTAAAATTCTCTTCTTTTCTACTTTTCCCGAAGTCCGCTTTTCACTAATATACACCTCTGTGTTCCAAACGTACATTCTCAAAAATGTTGTCCTCAGATTAAGGCCTTTTCGTGGCCAGGAATGCATGTTTTGTCCGTGGTAAGCTAATTTTAACGCTCTCCTTCCTTCGTCTGTCGTGCATTATTTTGCTTCCAAGGTAGCAGTTCTGATGTTAAGTTACCATTAATCTCATTTCTAATCCGACTTTCGTCTTTCTATGGTTTACTCTCAATCATTATTCTGTACTTCTTCAGGTACCGTAATCAGTCTTCACTGAGGATAGCAGTGTCATCATAAAATTTACAATTGATATCCTTACACCCTAAATTTTAATCCCTCTTTTCAATCTTTCTTTTATTTCCACCATTTCCTTCTGCACTAGTGGGTGAGGTTGACAGCACGATAAGTTTGTCTACCGCACCGCCATGTTTGCTTTTGATAAATTCTTTGTGCCGGTGATCCTCCGTAATCTTGATTTTTTGGTAGCAATAAGTCTTTCCCTTATTTCATTCCTGCGTCGTGCTCAGTTTGGGTGTTAAGCAAACCAGTATTCTCCTTTCTGAAGCGAACTCTTTCATGAGACACGAAACAGTGATCTGCCTCTTAGTGATCGAATAGTATCAGCAACACCACCTAATGACCGCTGTCTCTAAATTACGGGTCGTAGATACCTGATGAATAACATGTAACAGAACTGCGCCTGATTTCGAGCATCATCGTACACAAACATTAAATCAAGGACGAATCCACTGTCGAAAACACCCACATAACGTTGGCAGGTGAATGTACATTGGTGAAAGATTTGGCGGTCACTACGCCCTTGATACATCATGCTTCCCCACAGCATAATATCTGGACTACGAAAATGATCATGTTCGACAATGCTGCTGGGTGCAACATATGTTTACGAGATGCATTCAAGTTATGAGGCCTCCAATTTTTTTTATAATTAATTACTCACCCGAAATCGATGAAACTGGCGTTACTTCTCGACGTAATCACCCTGCAGACGTACACATTTTTCACAACGCTGACGCCATGATTCCATGGCAGCGGCGAAGGCTTCTTTAAGAGTCTGTTTTGACCACTGGAAAATCGCTGAGGCAATAGCAGCACGGCTGGTGAATGTGCGGCCACGGAGAGTGTCTTTCATTGTTGGAAAAAGCCAAAAGAGACCAGGAGCCAGGTCAGTTGAGTAGGGACCATGAGGAATCACTTCAAAGTTGTTATCACGAAGAAACTGTTGCGTAACGTTAGATCGATGTGCGGGTGCGTTGTCTTGGTGAAACAGCACACGCGCAGCCCTTCCCGGACGTTTTTGTTGCAGTGCAGGAAGGAATTTGTTCCTCAAAACATTTTCGTAGGATGCACCTGTTACCGTAGTACCCTTTGGAACGCAATGGGTAAGGATTACGCCCTCGCTGTCCCAAAACATGGACACCATCATTTTTTCAGCACTGGCGGTTACCCGAAATATTTTGGTGGCGGTGAATCTGTGTGCTTCCATTGAGCTGACTGGCGCTTTGTTTCTGGATTGAAAAATGGCATCCGCGTCTCATCCATTGTCACAACCGACGAAAAGAAAGTCCCAGTAATGCTGTCGTTGCTCGTCAACATTGCTTGGCAACATGCCACAAGGGCAGCCATGTGGTCGTCCGTCAGCATTCGTGGCACCCACCTGGATGACACTTTTCGCATTTTCAGGTCGTCATGCAGGATTGTGTGCACATAACCCACAGAAATGCCAACTCTCGAGGCGATCTGTTCAACAGTCATTCGGCGATCCCCCAAAACAATTCTCTCCACTTTCTCGATCATGTCGTCAGACCGGCTTGTGCGAGCCCGAGGTTGTTTCGGTTTGTTGTCACACGATGTTCTGCCTTCATTAAACTGTCGCACCCATGAACGCACTTTCGACACATCCATAACTCCATCACCACATGTCTCCTTCAACTGTCGATGAATTTCAATTGGTTTCACACCACGCAAATTCAGAAAACGAATGATTTCACGCTGTTCAAGTAAGGAAAACGTCGCCATTTTAAGTATTTAAAACAGTTCTCATTCTCGCCGCTGGCGGTAAAATTCCATCTGCCGTACGGTGCTGCCATCTCTAGGACGTATTGACAATGAACGCGGCCTCATTTTAAAACAATGCGCATGTTTCTATCTCTTCCCAGTCCGGAGAAAAAAAAAATCGGAGGCCTTAGAACTTGAATGCACCTCGTACAACTCTCGTCACATGAAGATACGTCCAGAAATGTATTCAGACTGAATCTGCTCTAACCCGAGAAAGGCACGTGACCCACTCCTCATTGGTCCAGTCTCCATACGCTTCGCACCACCGCGAACGTGCCGCCGATGTGCAGGTGCCAACGAAACACAACGTAAGGTTCATCGGGAAAACAGACCACACCAGGGCAGTCGCTGTGGGGGTGAGATTGCGTGCCTTACAGCGCTGTTAAATGGGCCTGCAACTACACTCCCTGTCTGAAGTGCGTCCGTTCTCGTGTGTGGCACGGTATAGTGATCATCTGGTACTGTCGTTGACCAGGGTCGACCACTTCTTCTCCTTCGGACAGCGGTGTCCTTGTTTCGGAACGCTCCCCTTGCACGTGAAATAGTACTATGTTCAATACCAAACTCTTGGGCTACATTAGTGACATTTCGTCCTACTTCTAATTTCTCGATGATTCTTCACCATCTCAACATCTCCGACCCATACTGTAATACGGAACACCGTCACAGTGCACCATAACTGCTTTCTGTTTGGTACACATTGTGTTTATCCGATCCTTCAAGCACCTCGCTTTGTGAGGTCAGCCCCATATGCCGTTATAGTCACGTTGATGTCGCAGCATGTGACGTCTAAATTTCTGTGCACGACTGGTAGACCTCTGGCAATATTCTCCCGCATTGCCATTCATTATCACCGAGTTCTTAACATGTTGTGTTATTTTATGTCGTCCTTCAGTTTTGCAGAAAGGTGTATATCACTAAGTGAAGAGGCTACATTTAATTATAACAACACAAGTGGTCACAACCAGATACAAAAGAATAGATGTTTTGTGCACTAGCATCCACATCATTTAAAAAATACAATATAAGATCCAGACAGGTCACAGTTAACGTTTAAAATTACGATGACACATGGTATTTGCATATAAACGATGTATGCTGAATCGCCACAAACGAGTGACGTTAGTTAATTGTTGTAAAACTCTGTGATATGAATTGGTTGCAGGATTGTAATTATTATTTAATTGCCACTGACGCCTTTCGCTTGATTCAGGCATCTTTATATTGGTCTACAAAAAAAATTGTTATAAACGGCATGACACAAATTTGCATACAAAGCATCCCAGCTAATAGTTACCCTCGTCAAATGGCTCTGAGCACTATGCGACTTAACTTCTGAGGTCATCAGTCGCCTAGAACTTAGAACTAATTAAACGTAACTAACCTAAGGGCATCACACACATCCATGCCCGAGGCAGGATTCGAACCTGCGACCGTAGCGCTCGCTTGGTTCCAGACTGTAGCGCCCAGAACCGCACGGCCACTCCAGCCGGCTTCTCGTCAAATATCCAGAAACATTGCAAAGTATCCTATAAAGAAATAGAACGGAGTCTGGTCGCACAATTATCAAACCCGGTGACCAGCTTTGTCATAAATAAATGTATTGCACACAATGAGAAAAGAAATAACAACAGGATAACTTGTTCAGACAAGGAACATAGTGCAATGAACACAAAACAGAATAGATGTATAAAACTTCTATGAAACTAGTCGTTTATAAATTTTGGGTAATTTATTTACAGATTTGGGCCAAAACAACAAGGTAAAAAGTAATAAACATCAACGACTACATCTCCAACGCGATTACATGGTAACAGATCTATTTAGGGACATTTTGTATGCTCAGTATTCCACGAGCGTAACACCACCTAATACCAGTAAACTGTGTTACAACTTCTTGACAGTAATTCCAGTTTTGCCAAATGAGGTCATGCCACTCCTAATAAAATGTATGTTTTGTGTAGTCCAATCCGAAGATGCCTGAATCATGTGAAACGCTTTATTGATAAATAAATAATAATTAAATTCTTGTAACTTATACTGTTTGTTGATTCATCCTATATTATTGATTACTGTACCATCCCTGCTATGATATGGAACAAGTTTTGCTCCCTGATAATTCAGAGAGTAAGAAAAAATACTGACTGCAACAGAAGATCTGAACCAAACTGTTTAAATATTAACACTTATACATAAAAAGAGACAGAATGTAAATTTTGTGAAATAAAAAGGAAATAAGTTCCGTGCTTAAAGTCTTACTGTTCAAACCGAGGTCTACAGAAAAGAACCTGACCCTAAACATTCCAAATAGCTTTTTATTTGTTCTTAGGCATCGGTTTCGGTTATGTAACAATCTTGAGACCAAGACTTCAGTTATAAAATGGCAGTTAGTCAGTAGCGATGTAATCTACTTCACTGTCACCTAATAAAGGATATTACGCCATCGATTCTGCCAACGGTGCCACCGCACAGTAAATATTTTGCTCTGAAGACAGTTTTATGACAGCTCACCAATAAGAACTTAAAAGCCATTTTGACTGTTTCAAGATCCTTTTATTCTAACTGGTCGCAGCTCTTTTTTCGATACTGTGTGTAAAAAACAATTAAAGGTCGCTAGAGATGAAACCCAGACATGTGTAGGACAGATCAGGAAGGAAATCTGACATTCGAGTGACAAGTTGCCTAAGGGTTAAAGGATTTTGGGTAACCTCGGTAGATGTAAATCTCGGAGGCCGCTCAGCAATTTGAGCTGTGTTCCTCCCGAAAGCGAGTCCAGTGTATCACCACTGCGACACTTCGATCGGTATGGGTAAGGATTATACACGGTTTATTTACGATGAGGGAAAATAATGCCGTCATCAAAGGTGTGGTGAAACGAAGACCCAGCGCGATATTGGTGGCTTTTAAACTGGCGGCTTACCTCGTGACGATGAACGGCAGATTAGCTCTTTTGTGCCTGTACATGAATACCGACCTTGCGCTCATTGAAAACTGAATTGGTGCAAGCATGTGCTAGCCTAAACCAACAACCAAGGCATGTAAAGCATGTGATTCGATCTTATATTCCGTATATAATACCTACATTAGGTGACGGCCCACAATCGGTCGAGGTTAATGGTTGGTTCTGAGCACTATGGGACTTAAGTTCTGAGGTCATCAGTCCCCTAGAACTTAGAACTACTTAAACCTAACCAAACTAAGGACATCACACACATCCATCCCCGAGGCAGAATTCGAACCTGCGACCGTAGCGGTCGCGCGGTTCCGGACTGTAGCGCCTAGAACCGCTCGGCCACTCCGGCCGGCTCAGTAGAGGTTAAGGGCGTCAAAAACCGGTTATATAGAGGAAGCCTAAATTTTGAAGGAAACCGCTAATGTAGGGAGTAAATAAATACACACAGTTCAGATCACAACTTCTTTTATTAACGTATGCGGTTCCAATTTGAAGTGTGAATGACTATCCGGTCCTGCGCCGTCAACTGCTGACTGCCTTTGACAAAAGGGATCACGGATCCTAAAACATGGCGTCATTTTTTAAATATAGGGAGTACCCAGTACTTGACCAATGGTAGTAACTTTTCTTAAAACTACTTTTAAACTAAATAACTCTAGAATGAAGGAAGTGGAACAAAAAACCGTAAATACCGTAAGATCAGCAAATTGCAACACCAAGGATCAAAGACGTACATCTATTCTGGACAAACTTAAGAACATGTGTGTCCAAGACACGGACAATTAAACTGCTGAAAGATGACATCGCCGGCCGGCCGGTGCTGCCGTGCGGTTAAAGGCGCTTCAGTTTGGAACCGCGTGACCGCTACCGTCGCAGGTTCGAATCCTGCCTCGTGCATGGATGTGTGTGATGTCCTTAGGTTAGTTAGGTTTAAGTAGTTCTCAGTTCTAGGGGACTGATGACCACAGAAGTCAAGTCTCATAGTGCTCAGAGCCATTTGAACCATTTTTTTGATGACATCGCCGTCAGGGAAGACATCAAGCATCAAGGGATGCAGTTGGTCCGCAGCTGTCAGCGTGTCTTCGATTACTACAACAGACCCCATGTAAGCACACAAGAATGTCTCCCATAGCATAATACTGCCGCCACCACCCTGTATCTGTGGCGGCCTGCACGTTTCGAGCCGCCGTTCACGTCGATGATGCCGTTTGTGGAGGCGACCATCGACCTAATATAGCAAAAATGTGACTAATCCGAGGAGCCGACAAACTGATAGCCGCTCGAATCCCGATGGTCCCGTGACCACTACAATCATAAATGAGTATGTCGCTGGATCAATATGTAAACAAGCAAGTGTGGTCTGCTGCAGAGCTCCATTTCAATAATTTAGGATGAACAGTGCGCTCCGAAACACTTATGCCTGCACCAGCATTCTGTTCTTTCGGCAGAGATGTCACAGATCGACCATCTGTCCCACTGTACAGAGCAGACAAGCCCCCAAACACCAAGTCCTGTGAAGAGTCGTGGACCTCCAATCATTTAGCTCCTGGTGGTAGTTTGTCCTTCTAGACAGAAGCACGTGAGCATTCGATGAACTTAGCCATTTCGAGATACTCGTTCACAGACTCTGCCGAATAATAGTCTGCCCTTTGACAGAGTCGCTTATCTGAATGGTTTCCCCATTCGCAGCCCATATCTACGCTCTAGTGATCCCCCATCCGTGTCTGCTCCGCTTACATACTTCTGTTACCGTGTCAAGTGCCCGCAAAGCTACCAGCAGGCATCCAACATCGCGGTTGGCAGTGGTAATAATGTTTTGGCTTATTAGTGTATGTCTATATTTATAGTGTGTGGATGCTGTGGAATGAAATGGTACTAAAACATTCCCGTGGGGTACTCCCGTAGTTACTTTCACGTCTGATGACTTCTTTCTGTTGATGGCGAGGCGCAGTGTTTTGTTTACTAGAGCCGCATCAGTCAAATCACAAAGTTGGTATTTTGTGCATTCGACGGCAGTGTGAAATCGTGGAAGTCTAGGAACACGGCATCTACCTACTACTTGCTAGGTCTCGTGGACGAACAATGGGAACTGGGTTTCACACGATCGTTGTTTTACGGACCCATGTTGATTCCTACAAGGGCGATGTTCCGTCTCCGGAATTGTCATAATACATGAACATACAAAAATGTTCCCAAATTCTGCAATAGATTAACGTCAGACACAAATGCCTATAGTTTTGGGCATCTGTTCGACGACCCTTCTTGAAACTAGGAATCACCTTTATTTGCAGAATCGAATTAGCATTCCGTTAGTTCAAAAAAAAAATGGTTCGGTTCAAATGGCTCTGAGCACTATGGGACCTAACTGTTGAGGACATCAGTCCCATAGAACTTAGAACTGCCTAAACCTAACTAAACTAAGGACATCACACACATCCATGCCGGAGGCAGGATTCCAACCTGCGACCGCAGCGGTCGCGCGGTTTCTGACTGTAGTGTCTAGAACCGCTCGGCCACTTCGGCCCGCTGCCGTTAGTTCCAGTGAACTTTCCTCTGTCGAGAGCTTTCAGTTACTTTTCTGTGCCTTTGTCTCTTGCTTCGACGTTTGTCATTTTATATTCGGGCAACCATTTAAAGGAGGTACTACAGTGCCACTTTCCTCTCTCAAACATGTTTGGAAGAACGATAGTATTTTGCCATTTTCCTTGTCACCCTCCGTTTCAGTGCCATTAGGGTCACAGTATTTACTGTGTTTCCATAACGCCAAAACTTCTTAGTATTTCTTCTGAAGTCGGTAAATAGAATTTTACTTTCGAATTGATTGGACGTTTCACGTATTGCTCTCTTTACATTGTTTCCTGCTTCGTTTGGTTTTTGAATGTGAGTCTTTGTTTACATTAAAATCTGCAGTGAAGCTCTCTTTGCTTTCGAAGCAGCTTTCTAACATGGCTACCAAACGACGGTGTGTATTTTCCACACCTCACAGTTTTACTCTGCACGTACGTGTCTAAAGTGTATTATAAAATGCTCTTGAATTTTCCACATTAATACTCACCTTTGTCAGTGCTGAAGACGCAGTTTTCATGCTGACAAGTCGATTAATGTGAAATCTGATTTTTGCCTCTCCTACCGTTCTTCGTATTCATATCTACAGCCGCGTCTAGTGATACTGTGACGGCCTTTCGATCGTTGTTTCCCTGTTCTACGCCAACTGAAATGAAACGTTCGGGTTTGTTTCTCACGAGCCGATTTAAGATGTTATCGTCAAAAGTCTATTCATCGATTAACTCTTCGAGGTAATTTTCGGATAAGGAGATTAGGGCAATTTCACATGACCATCTGACTGTCTGTCTCGAGTCTTCTTGCATGTAGACAGTAAGTTAAAACCTCCGTCTACTACTACAACACGACCAGGAAATAGAAGCAAAATATTCTCTAAGTTTCCCTTCAAATGTTGCCCCACAAGTGCTCTTGATGTACGGGTCTGTAAAAGGATACGACTACCACGTATTATGCAACGCATTTGAAGTTTGTACTACTAGACGTTATAGTATTTTTGTGGGTATAAACTCGCGTCCACATCCAGCCTTTCTTTGCGGTATGTGTTCCAATCGGAGTTTAGAATTTCATTCCTGTTAACATCTGGTTTCAGCCAGCTTTCTGTCGGTACCCCTGTGTGTGTCTTCCTACTGCCTATAAGCCAGACTACTTCCGAGACCGTTCCAGAAAAGCTCGTGCAGTTAACTAACACAATACTTTTTCTTTATCCAGTCTTCTACGACGAATACTTCTCTGTCTAGCGGATGTATTTTCGTGCTGTTAATAACATTAATGCCAGCCGTGGAAGCCTTAGTATTGTTTTCAGTAGTTTATTATTCAAATTCCGTGAAACGTATTTGCGGTAGTCATTAACGCTGAACGTACATGGTTCACTGACTCATAACATTCTGCAAGTTGACAGTAAGTGTTGAAGGCATCTAACAAACAGAAGAGTATTAGTTACTCAAAAAAAGTAATTTGTGTCCTTTTAATAATCATCTCCTTCATTTTAAAATATGCATTATATGAATATTATTCAGCGTACCTGCTGTACACGTCACCACTGATGTGGCTTGTTCCGACAACAGAACATGGAACTGTGTACTGAGTAATGGAGTCATCCTTTGTTTCGAATAATTTTGAAAAGGTCCCTTAGGCGAAAAGTTTCAGAAATATACCAATGGTATAAAGAAAGATAAACACGAAACTTGATATTTACCGAGCGAGGTGGCGCGGTGGTTAGCATACTGGACCCGCATTCGGGAGGACGACGGTTCAAGCCTGCATCCGGCCATCCTGATTTAGGTTTTCCGTGATTTCCCTGAATCGCTCCTGGCAAATGCCGGTATGGTTCCTTTGGAAGGGCACGGTCGACTTCCTTCCCTGTCCTTCCCTAATCCGATGAGACGGATGACCTCGCTGTTTGGTTTCTTCCCCTAAAACAACCCAACCAACTTGATATTTCTGACAAATAAATTAATGTAATAACTTTCTTCGAAATTCAGTTTAATACTACCGAGTTGTATTTCTCCAGTCTGGCTTTTATTTTTAGCAACAATCAAGGTTCCATCAAAATCAGAGTATAAATTTTCGCCACACACCCCCATCGATGGGCAAACATGTGTGAAGGTCAACAAGTGTCAAACATCAAAACAAAAGGAAATAACATATCACATCACATGCCACTTGATGGAAGCAACTAGCAAAAGACAATAGCCGCAGATTCATTTATGTCCACCCGCAGGTCCATTTCTTATTAAATAACTTAGGTACGCGGTTTTCTCTCAAAACAGAGATACAGAGACAGAACAGTACTGATTCGGAGCTATCGTAGCTTGTGTTTGCCCGCTAAATCTGATATACAAAAATCTGAATTTAAACGAGTGCTCTTTCACATTGTAAATGCAGCGAACGCGGTAAGTGTGAATGCATGAGGGGCATCCGTTCAAGAAGAAGAATGATTTTAATACATGAAATTCTTTACCCTATTTTTTTATTTATGAACTCACAAATTATGTCGTAACCGGTTTCAGCGTCTTTTGTAAATAAGCATGGGATGATCTGTTCGAAGAGGAGGAAGGAAGGTGTCTAAAATATACTACGAAAGTAAACTACAAAATTTTAATACATTACATAGTGACTCTTCAAAGTACAACCGAATATGCTAGGAGAGGCTACCACAGTGTCAGCATACCTCCGATCTGAATGTTGCAACAGGAAGATACATAAGTGAAACTTTAAAGTTGGCGACTCTATAATCGCAAATATAAGGCCCAAAACATTAAGGATGCAAAACTGAGTGTCAGGTATACGCCTCTAAAAGCCTAAAAGCGCACTTTTTTTTTTTTTTTTTTTTTTGTAAAAATTCCGATTTCTCCAAGCATAACCAGTTGCCATCGTTTAGGAACTTAATGACTGATTTCAAAATATTATTTTGTCTGTGTGGTGTCCGTTCTTTCTTACACGTCTGGAAGAATAGCCAGCCGTATACATACATGACGAAATTGAAATTCCGACAGTAGTCGCAATCGGGCATTGAAATAAATTCAGCGGCGACAAGTGAGAAATTTTGCCAGACTCGTATTTCCCGCTTCATTCGAGCGGTCACCTTTCCCGTGACGGCTCTCCGCGCACGTCTCTCATCAAACCCGAATTCCAAACATGTTGCACATTACACGTGTAACTGCCCCTGTCCATTAATCTTATTGCTCACAGCCTTACGCTGATTACCGCAAGTAGTCGGAGCCGCGTATACTAATATCTGTACTGCCTGTTCTTTCGGACATAGTGGGAGCTCGTGTTGCACAGGAAGTGTGATCGGATAGCCGAAGTGGTTAAGGTGACCGCTCGCGTGTAGCATACAATCCTGTTTCTAATCATGGTCCGGCATAAACTTTCACTTCTCACCACTGAATTTATCTCACAAGGGGAGGCCAGGCCACGACATTGGGATCAATGATTTACTTCAAACTTTGTACTCCTTTAGTAGGCCATTAAGAAACAAAATGCGCAACTAGCAAGGTGAACTACTCTGGCAATTCCGAGAAAATCGCAAGAGAAATTTTACGCGTCTGTTACGTGGCTTATGCATCCGTGCATGAGTGCTGGACGGTAGAGTTCATGGTGGTCAAGTGATCATCGTTCGGGATTCGAAGACGAATGTGTATGAGGCGACGGTTCGACTCCCGCTCAATCTCATTTACTAATTAATTTTTTCTTCACTGGTCATATTACTTAATTTATATGACATTTCAGAGGTAATATAATGAAAAAAAACAGGTGTATTTGCATGAACTATTTGGATGAAGTTTTAATTTATGTTTTCCCTTTCTGTATGACAAATACCATCCTGCTACCTGTGATGTCAAGAGCACATCCGACGGGTAATTGTGCATTACTCTTGTGGTCTGGCACATTGTGACTTACTGCATTACCGATTGTGAATAACGTCATTGGTATTATTATGTATCGAGGTTTGACTTGAGCGTTCAAAGTATTCATCCTAGAAAACTTAATTAGAAACAGGAAATAGTCAAGTAACATACGAAATTCACTAAGCTTCATAAAAATGCTCATGGTTTTTTTTCATTGTATTACCTCTTAAGTGTCGTATGAAATAAATAATGTCGCAGTTGATGAAAAAAGATACAGATTAAAAAATTAATGTCAGCGTTATTTGAACCGTCGCCTCGTCCAGCACCCTGTTGCAAACTGCGAACGCTAATTATTTCACCACACTGACTTTTTGCGGCTGGTACCTCCGCACGGCTACATCAGTTACATAATAAGCTGCGACATTGTCCCGAATAAAACAGTGATCCGTATATACAATAAGTTTCCTTCAATTTACTTCTATGGTCACAAACGTTTTGTTAACAGATTACCGGTTTCGGTGTATAATGACCATCATCAGATCTGTTTATAAAAACAAAGCCACTATGGTTGCAGTATATTAGGACTTTGTTTTTATAAACAGATCTGATGATGGTCATTATAGACCGAAACCGGTAATCTGTTAACAAAACGTTTGTGACCTTAAACGTAAATTAAAGGAAACTTGAAGGTACATACTGGCAACGGCCTTGCCACAGCGGATACACTGGTTTCCTCCAGATCACCGAAGTTAAGCGCTGTTGGGTGTGGCTTGGATGGGTGACCATCTCGGCTGCCCTGCGCTGTTGCCGTTTTTCGGGGTGCACTCAGCCAATTGAGGAGCTACTCGACCGAATAGTAGTGGCTCCGATCACAGAAACCATCGTAACGACCGGGAGAGCGGTGTGCTGGTCACGTGCCCCTCCTATCCGCATCCTCAGCTCAGGATGACACGGCGGTCGGATGATCCCGATGGGCCACTTGTGGCCTGAAGACGGGGTGCTGCTGCTAATGTTACATAATAGACGCGTAAAACACCTCTTGCGATTTTCTAGGAATTGCTAGAGTAGTGCACCTTATTAGTTGTACGCTCTAGAGGTTTGAAGTAAATACGTGATACCAACGGCGTGGCCTCCCTTCGTCTATGTCCGATTGTGGCTTATTTTGTGATTTAAGTTTTGTCACAGATTGAACTATGCAGTCTATATTATGTCCAGATTTTTTCAAATGAATAATTTTCACTTATTTAAAAAAAATACCAATATCATTTGTTAAGTGAGCGAAGTAATTTCTGTGATCTATCACGATGTTCCTTCCCCCTTTTCCCGTTGTTGGCTTCCTCTGTCCGCCTCCCGCACTTTTCTGACGGTAGCTCGATTTAGCAGTAGTTTCATTCAGGTTGTTTGTTGCGCACTTATAACCTCCGGTGACCACCTTGTCTCTCGCGGATGTCGTCTGTAGACGGGCGTCATTTAGCTCGCTTCCAGCGTACGCCTAGTCACTACGGACTGGTAAAGAACGGAACCGTGTCAGGAACAGAAATGTTTGGCAGAGGGCACGCGATGTGCGACAATAGTTTTCTTTGTTTCTTAGTCTCTTCGTGGAAAGAGTGAGAGAAAACTTTGCGATGCACCTGCGCATAAGCCTGTGTTCTCCCTGTGTTCTCTATATATCTCCATAGTCATTAAACAAATTTGTAATGTAATTCTCATGAATGTTCCCCTCTAAACATTCACACACTGATTACTTATACTTCTTCGATATCTCTTCTGCTGTTTCCTAAACTAAGTATCACATGTCAACAATTTCCTCTGATGCAGCTGAACATTCACCTGCAATATAAGATTGCTCAATAGTTCCTGTTTGATTCAACAATAAAAATTTTACATGCGTTTATTCAATCACTCATCAAAATATGATGTAGGTTTTTGCTTTTTGTAAATTACAACGAACGTTAATAACATTAACTGTCGGCGAGAACAACCTTTCAGTCGCCATTTTGAGAGAAATACCCTCAGAAAGTTAACCCTACCAAAATTGTAAGAATGCCCTGCTCCTCTCGATGTGAAACACTTCTTAGGTACAGTTGTTTGAAGTAATTTCAGCTGAACCGAAGTAGGATGTCAACATATCTCGATTCAGATTGCTCGTTTCACACACCAGCCGCCATATTATAAATTAATTAATACATATACAAACAATGAATTACTTTCCACACACGTTGTCTGGGCAAAGTATGTCTCCAGATTCGTATTCCACAGATCATATGCCATAATTTCACCTCCATGGCGATGGCTTTCCATTCAGTCGTTACTCTGGCAATATTATGAAATTACTTGTGTTTCGAGCCCCGTCTTCATCATTTCAGTACCATTAATCAGTATCTTGCAATCCGTTTGTACGGATATACAGTAGAACCAACACTGTGTGGAGAACTTCCCCGTATGCTATCAACCAATACGTCGACTAATAATTGCATTATGAGTGATGTCACTATTACGAGGCACGAAAACGATGTAACGAGCCTTTAAGTTAATAGAAACTGCTAAAGAAAGGACGGCAGTGTGTGGAGCCTAGAAGAAGATGCACTATGTGTGTCACACGTTTCTGCTGTGTAGCTAAGAGCGTGTTTAGATAACACTGGTTCTTTAAGTACATAGGATATCAGACATATCGCAATTCTGATATTATTTGGAGACTTCAATATGGCAGTTTTAGGTGCAGGGAGATTTCGACGATGGTTGCTTGGAATGCCGTCAGGGGTCGCACGTTTACGGCTTGCTAAATAGACCAATCAAAGTCCACCATGAGATTTGAGCTCGACACACGATATAAATCAAGCGTTTTGGATGGTAGTTCTGTGAGAGGGAGTCGTGGTTTGTTGGCCCGTGCCGCATCCCTTACTTCGAGTAGTCTGAGATCTCGACTGGTTATTCTCATGGTCGATTGCCACACTATACCGACAATGCTATCATCTGTTCTGTTTGGAGTTGGTATACTCGTATAAACAAACATATTGCTTAAAGTTATTTCACCCTTTGGCCACACCAACAAAAACATCAACTCTATCGATCTGTCGTATGTACACCGACGGAGAAAAGTCGCCACACCAAGAACGGGTTGTGTGACATAAAAGAAAGTTGGTATGCGTCCTTCTACATCTGAAAGGCGATGTCGCGCTAAACTGGCAGTAGTTGCGCCACTAGGTGGATGTACCTCATGTTTTCTTTAAATACAGGCTGTAATGGTCGTGAGGCTTAGTTACCTTTGAGACTCGACATGGTGAGTTGATGTTAGTCAAGAGTGCCTTTAAAGCGAAGGAGAAGCCATTATCAGCATCTCACTGAGTTTGAAACAGTGCGTTTGATAGGGCGGCGAGAAGCTGGATGTTCCTTCTTCCATAATGCAGAAATCCTTGGCGGGAATGTAACCATTGTACATGATCGCTGGCAGCGGTGTCCACGGGAATGTACAACTACGAGAAGACCGGGCTCCGGATGGCAACATGGCCGTGTGTTCGTTAGAAGGACAGTTAAGGGTCTGCAACCAACCCATCTGTGTGCTAGACGCATTGGACGTGCGAAAATAACTATAACGGTCTAGTTCGCAAGGCACATTTATTAAAAAAAGACCCGTTTCGATCATCATATGATCATCTTCAGACCTACAATCAGACTGATGGACAATGGCTGTGCATGGAGCAGGAGCCACTGAAGCCACTGAATCGTCATTCAGCGCTTCCTGCTCCACGTACAGCTTTTGTCCATCAGTATGGCTGTAGGTCTGAAGATGATCATGTGGCAATCGAATCCAGTTGCCATTTAATAAACTGTGATAATAATTTCCAAAGATTATATTTTGATCACTAACATCTTCAATAATATTTTCAAAAACATTGGCCTGCACATGGAGCTATGGCCTGAGGTGGTATGACAGCAGATGCATTCTCGTGGTTATCCCAAACACCCTGACGGCACAAACTGTACGTCAGTCTGGCGACTCGACCTGTTGTGCTACCATTCATGAATAGCAATCCAGTGGGTGTTTTCCAACAGAGTAACGCTGGACCTCATGCCACTGCTGTAACTCAACATTTCCTACAGAGTGTTGACATGTTGCCTTGGCCTCCTCGACGACCAGATCTGTCACCAATCGAGCACATATGGGACATTATCAGACAACAAATCCAGCGACTTCCCCAAACAGCTCAACTGTCCCTGTACTGATCGACCTAGTGCAAGGGGTATGGAACTCCATCCCACAACTTGACATCCGACACCTATACAACACAGCGCATGATCAGTTACATGCTTGCATTCAACATTTTGGCGGTTACACCAATTATTAATGCACTAGCATTTAACATATGCCATGGCATATCCCACTCTTATATTACCATGTGACTTGCAATATTATCACTTAAATACACTCCTGGAAATTGAAATAAGAACACCGTGAATTCATTGTCCCAGGAAGGGGAAACTTTATTGACACATTCCTGGGGTCAGATATATCACATGATCACACTGACAGAACCACAGGCACATAGACACAGGCAACAGAGCATGCACAATGTCGGCACTAGTACAGTGTATATCCACCTTTCGCAGTAATACAGGCTGCTATTCTCCCATGCAGACGATCGTAGAGATGCTGGATGTAGTCCTGTGGAACGGCTTGCCATGCCATTTCCACCTGGCGCCTCAGTTGGACCAGCGTTCGTGCTGGACATGCGGACCGCGTGAGACGACGCTTCATCCAGTCCCAAACATGCTCAATGGGGGACAGATCCGGAGATCTTCCTGGCCAGGGTAGTTGACTTACACCTTCTAGAACACGTTGTGTGGCACGGGATACATGCGGACGTGCATTGTCCTGTTGGAACAGCAAGTTCCCTTGCCGGTCTAGGAATGGTAGAACGATGGGTTCGATGACGGTTTGGATGTACCGTGCACTATTCAGTGTCCCCTCGACGATCACCAGTGGTGTACGGCCAGTGTAGGAGATCGCTCCCCACACCATGATGCCGGATGTTGGCCCTGTGTGCCTCGGTCGTATGCAGTCCTGATTGTGGCGCTCACCTGCACGGCGCCAAACACGCATACGACCATCATTGGCACCAAGGCAGAAGCGACTCTCATCGCTGAAGACGACACGTCTCCATTCGTCCCTCCATTCACGCCTGTCGCGACACCACTGGAGGCGGGCTGCACGATGTTGGGGCGTGAGCGGAAGACGGCCTAACGGTGTGCGGGACCGTAGCCCAGCTTCATGGAGACGGTTGCGAATGGTCCTCGCCGATACCCCAGGAGCAACAGTGTCCCTAATTTGCTGGGAAGTGGCGGTGCGGTCCCCTACGGCACTGCGTAGGATCCTACGGTCATGGCGTGCATCCGTGCGTCGCTGCGGTCCGGTCCCAGGTCGACGGGCACGTGCACCTTCCGCCGACCACTGGCGACAACATCGATGTACTGTGGAGACCTCACGCCCCACGTGTTGAGCAATTCGGCGGTACGTCCACCCGTCCTCCCGCATGCCCACTATACGCCCTCGCTCAAAGTCCGTCAACTGCACATACGGTTCACGTCCACGCTGTCGCGGCATGCTACCAGTGTTAAAGACTGCGATGGAGCTCCGTATGCCACGGCAAACTGGCTGACACTGACGGCGGCGGTGCACAAATGCTGCGCAGCTAGCGCCATTCGACGGCCAACACCGCGGTTCCTGGTGTGTCCGCTGTGCCGTGCGTGTGATCATTGCTTGTACAGCCCTCTCGCAGTGTCCGGAGCAAGTATGGTGGGTCTGACACACCGGTGTCAATGTGTTCTTTTTTCCATTTCCAGGAGTGTATATTGAATAGACAGATGTATTCCCGAATTTCATTACTCTAAATTAATTACTTTTTGGTGTGGCGATTTTTTCCGTCAATTTATATTTCAGCGTAATAAGATAGATAGGTCGAATGAATCCTTATTTCTCAAGGACCTAGTACCACACGTTTTATTAATGCGGACCCAAAAGCTTTATGAAATCTATTAATCCTTGACAAATTGAAGTCTCAATAAATCTACGCACTATAATTTAATTAACGGTTTGCACATCTCTTGTGTGATAGTCACTTCCATCGCCAGCTTGCTTCTGATCGTTAATCAAAATATAAAGTTGTTTCAATGCAAATGATGAAAACGTTGGTGTAGATATCTAAAATTACTGAGACAGAGCTGGTACGTCGGTAGATTTTCTTGTCTTATCTGCCCACAGCCGGCCGGTGTGGCCGTGCGGTTCTAAGCGCTTCAGTTTGGAACCGCGTGACCGCTACGGTGGCAGGCTCGAATCCTGCCTCGGGCATGGATGTGTGTGATGTCCTTAGGTTAGTTAAGTTTAAGTAGTTCTAAGTTCTAGGGGACTGATGACCACAGATGTTAAGTCCTATAGTGCTCAGAACCATTTGAACCATTTTTTTATCTGCCCACTTTGCGTGCAGTACAGCAAGTACAGCATTGCTTCCACATAGGTACCAAGTAAGTTTGGCGTCTATAAACTATATGGAATACTTTTACGAGATAAACTGTATCTACATTTCTATGATTTTAGGCTTTGATGTGATGATGATGACTTCCGAAACCAGCCATAAGGAAATAACAGAATTTGTGATGTAGACTAAATTTTGTGAGAGATTATTAAAAATGATGGCTGACGTGTATAGGGATTTTCTATCATGTATGGAAATACCTTCAAGCCTCATTTTCCGCTATCAGCGCTGTGCGTCCACCAGGGAACCGATTGCCCTTCCAATATCCACCAACCCCCCCCCCCCCCTCCACGCCCACCAGAGGTATTACCCTGTTTCTCACACTCCACGACAACTTCATATCTTAATACTTGATCATGAAACTTTGCATTTTAACACTTCTTTACCATGTCGCATTCTTGATTACCTGTGTATTCAGTAGAAAGTTTGCAATTGCTATTATATTAACGTCCGAAGAGCTAGAGTTTTGAAAATTCATACATAGCTCAGAATTGGTTGACAATGCGATACTAACTCCATTTTTTGCGGGTTTGATCTGTAGCTCCATAATGGTGTAGACTGTGTTTACATGGAATGAGCAGGGTGCTCTGGCCCAGTTGAACCGATCATTGGTGGGAAATGGTTATGGTCGGCTACTTGGAAACCATCTGCAGCCATTCATGGACTTCATGTTTCCAAACAACGATGGAAATATTGTGATTGACAACGCGCCGTGTTACCAGGCCATAATTGATCGCGATTGGTTTGAAGAACATTCTGGACAATTCGAGCGAGCGGTTTGGCCTTCCAGACCGTCCAAAATGAATCCCATAGAAGTTCGTGCACAAAATCCTGCGCTGAGAACACTTTCGCAATTATGCACGGCTGTAGAGTCAACATGGATCGCCATTTCTGCCTGGAATTCCAACGACTTGTTCAGTCCATTCCGCGTCTAGTTGCTGCACTGAGCCGGGAAAAAGGGTACCCGACATGATATTAGGAGGTATACAATGACTTTTATCACCCCAGTGTAGTTTGGAGGTGAACTATTCATTCATCAATTATGTACTGCGTGCGCCCCACATTTTCGTTATAAATCTTATAAGTCTGTCATAGCTATTAAAGATTCATAAGCACAAATTTTGAGGACTATGAGGGATTTACGTGGGGCTAGGACAACTATTCCATACTTTTTAGTCAGATTTAAAAATGTGTTATATTAAAAATATATTTCTATTTAAATTATTATTTCTTTAGTCGAATTAAATCAGTGATGCTGAGTAAATTAGCTTAGTAAATGAGGCACTTATGGTAGCAGCTGCGTTTTGCTATTTGGGAAGCAAAATAGCTGAGGATGGTCGAAGTAGGGAGGATATAAAATGTAGACTAGCAATGCGAGAAAGGCGTTTCTGAAGAAGAGAAACTTGTTAACATCGGGTGTAGATTTGTCAGGAAGCTCTTTCTGAAAGCATTCGTGTGGAGTGTAGCCTTGTATGGAAGTGAAACATGGTCGATAAACAGTTAAGACAAGAAAAAGATATAATCTTTTGAAATGTGCTGCTACCGAAGAATGCTTAAGATTAGATGGTAGATCACGTAAGTAATGAGAAGGTACTGAATACAATTGTGGAGAAAAGAGATTTGTGGTAAAAGCTGACCAAAAGAAGGGATTGGTTGGTAGGACACATTCTGAGGCATCAAGTGATCATCAGTTTAGTACTTAAGAAAAGCGTGTGGGGTAAAAATCGTACAAGGATACAAAAAGATGAATACAGTACTCAGATGCAGAGAGATGTCGGTTGCAGTAGTTACTCGGAGATGAAGAAACTTGCACAGGATAGAGTAGCATGGAGAGCTGCATCAAACCAGTCGTTGGACTGAAGGTCACAACAACAACGACGACGACGACGACGGCGACGACAACAACAACAACAACAACAACATATTCCTCTGTTACCTTTTACTAGTGCAGATATTTCGGCAGATTACTCTGCATAAGCGTCATCGTAATGCTCTGTCTGAGCTACGATTTCTAACCTGCCAGTCTCAAGGTTCAAATGGCTCTGAGCACAATCGGACTTAACATCTGAGGTCATCAGTCTCCTAGAACTTAGAACTACTTAAACTTAACTAACCTAAGGATATCACACACATCCATGCCCAAGGCAGGATTCGAACCAGCGACCGTAGCGGTCGCGCGGTTCCAGACTGAAGGGCCTAGAACCGCTCGGCCACAGCAGCCGGCCCTGCCAGCCTCCTGCACTGCTATGACGAGTTACCAGGATTTCTAAATAGGAAGGTTCTGTAGATGTACCAAGTAATTTAAATTTTAAGAACGTAATGAGGCAAGGGAAATGAACTTGTTACAAATTAGTTAAGTACACTATTGTCACAGATGGTTTGCATCAGTCCATTTACTGTATCTCATATGGAAGCAGAAGCTGTTCCACGTTAAATTGTGGACATGGGACATTAAAGGATACGTTTTAAAAAGTCACATCCTAAAATGTTAGGTTTACTCTTAACAACCTCGCTAATTCGTTTCGTCATTCACTAACTAGCCAAGTCTAATTTACTAAACTGATGTTGTAATCAGTTGTGCCGTGTACGTCATCTAAAGTGTAGTTGCACTGTTTAGTATGTGTCAAGCAAATGTAAACAGATGTGTTGTTGTGTACTTGCCGGCCGCGGTGGTCTAGCGGTTCTAGGCGCTCAGTCCAGAACCGCGCGACTGCTACGGTCGCAGGTCCGAATCCTGCCTCGGGCATGGATGTGTGTGATGTCCTTAGGTTAGTTGGGTTTAAGTAGTTCTAAGTTATAGGGGACTGATGACCATAGATGTTAAGTCCCATAGTTCTCAGAGCCATTTGAACCAACCAATATTCTCATAATCACAAAATTCAATTAAATTGATACGTCAGTAATATTGGGGCCTGGCAGCTCCCTTTCTATAGCTTTATCTTCAAGTTTACTTCAGTTTACCCTCGTTTGCTGAGTACTGGCTTTCCGTCTGGACTCTTTATATTCATATAGCTGCTTCTTTTCTCCAAAGGTCTCTTTAATCCTCTGACATCTGCAAGGATTTCAGTCCACGCTCACGGAGCATTTCCACGAAAATTATATAGTGACTGAACTAACCGATTACAAATCAAGGAACTGGCCTCTAAATTTGGTCTATGCCTTCGCTAAAGCTGACCTGGTTGGGATCCTCAACACTCAAGCTATACTTAAAAGCGAGATGCAGAAGCACTCGGATTTCAGAAATACTGTATTGTGCGGGCGTTAGACCATCGCTACGAAGACGTGTTGTGCGTATCCAGATTAAGTTTGTACTTGGTCACCTAATTCGGCAGAGCTCTGTTAGCGAACGTCAAATGAGGAACAAGAACCTCGTTCCAAGCAGCCCGCTAATTAGCACAGTAGCCGTGAACTCGCACGGGCCCATATTGTGTACAGCACGAAAGCCAAAGCAAACTGCGCCAGCAATAACAATTCTGGTTCCCGAGTTGGCACAGTATAGCAGGAACAGGCGTTGCAAATGGTGTCCAGTTGCGAGAGCGAGTGTGTGCTGCTAGTTAGCGCGGTACTTGAACGGAAATTATTTGTGCCCCTGTCTCATATTTCACTTCAGCCTGCCTCCAGAATTACTTGCACAATATAAATGAATCTGGACGACGGTTCTCTCGCACAAGTTTAGCACGCTCTCTCGTGCCTATGCCTAGCACCTCACACCTTACGGTATAGTAATCTGAGTGACATAAAATTTTAAGAACCCAGAGGTGAGGTCCAGTGTTAGCGAAATACGTTCGTATCAACAGCAATTTGGAGAATTATTGCCGGTCGGTGTGGCCGTGCGGTTAAAGGCGCTTCAGTCTGGAACCGCGTGGCCTCTACGATCGCAGGTTCGAATCCTGCCTCGGGCATGGATGTGTGTGATGTCCTTAGGTTAGTTAGGTTTAATTAGTTCTAAGTTCTAGAGGACTGATGACCACAGATGTTAAGTCCCATAGTGCTCAGAGCCATTTGAACCATTTTTTTGAAAATTATTAGGGTTGCAGTGATCCGTGTCGGCTAGGACAGCTACTAGAGTGTATTGGTGCTGTTACCATACGGTCATGTTATCGGACCTGGCAACATCTTAATTTTAAAAAAAGTCACGGCTGTAAACACACAATTACCGAAGCAAGAGCTTTCCAGTAAAAACGGGTCCAAGAATGAGATATTTGCGAGTTACTTGTAATAGCTTATGTTTGGCTACGAGGCGCCGCTGGCTTCTGAATGGAATAGCCTCAGCGGACAAAACATTTGTCACTACGGTCCGCATCTGTAGAGGAATCGTTAAGCCTTTGCAAGTGGTCCAGCGATCGCGTCACGTGCGCAGCTGCGCTAACACTACCTCTTCGTGAGCATTAGGCAGTAGCTATCAGTACCGGGAGATCAAAAAGTCAGTATGAATTTGAAAACTTAATAAACTTGGGAATAATTTAGATAGAGAGGTAAAAATTGACACACATGCTTGGAATGACATTGGGTTTTATTAGACCCAATAAAAAACACCCCATATTGCTAGACGCGTGAAAGATCTCTTGCACGTGTCGTTTGGTGATGGTCGTGTGCTCAGCCGCCACTTTCATCATCTTGGCCTCCCAGGTCCCTAGACCTCAGTCCGTGCGATTATTGGCTTTGGAGTTACCTGAAGTCGCAAGTATATCGTGATCGACCGACGTCTCTAGGGATGCTGAAAAACAACATCCGACGTCAATGCCTCACCATAACTCCGGACATGCTTTACAGTGCTGTTCACAACATTATTCCTCGACTACAGCTATTGTTGTGGAATAAAGGTGGACATATTGATCATTTCCTGTAAAGAACATCATATTTGCTTTGTCTTACTTTGTTATGCTAATTATTGCTACTCTGACCAGATGAAGCGCCATCTGTCGGACATTTTTTGATCGTTTGTATTTTTTTTGTTGTAATTAAACCCCATGTCATTCCAAGCATGTGTGTCAATTTGTACCTCTCTATCTACATTATTCAGTGATTTGTTCAGTTTTCAAATTTATACTGACTTTTTGATCACCCGGTAAGATACATATGTAAACATGGGTAAATATATGTGTAGATATAAGGACGTGACAAAGTGGCAGAAATGGGAAATCGTAATTCGCCGTGCCCAAACCATACTGTGTGTGTAGTTACTCGATACGTAGGTGTTTCTCGGTATACTGTTAAACGTGCATACAACCAGGGTGTAACACACGTATCTACGAAAATTAATGTCAGAATTGGGGACGGAAAAAGATCAAAACGGAGATGGACCGGAGACGAGTTTCACGGCTTGTGATTCAAAATCGCTTCCTAACTGAAATCGGTCACCTAGCAAGAGGCCATTGGTCACACAGGAATTTAAAGACGACAACAGCAAAGTTCATCGGACTGGAAGAATATGTGAATGGATTTCTGAACACTCCCCCACCTTATGACATCTAGAATGACCTGCACAGTCACCTGTCTTGAAACCCAAAGAACATCGTCGATCAAGTCCTGAGCGAGTGGGTTAACCTGGATGCAACGTAGCTGCACAACCTTGCAGACTCACTTCCTAGCAGAATTCAGTCGGTTATGAAGTACAGAGCTATTAAATAATGCTTGTAATGATTGCTTTAGTGGACGACAAATTTTTTGTCCAGAGAGCTCACTAAAAATATATTCGAAACGTAAACTTTCAACTTAATTCCCGATCTAATTGGGCACAAATTTCACGTATGGCTTTCCTCAAAAAGAAACACAGTAACGCTTTAGCATGTTATATGTTACAATTTTTTGCCAACTCATACCTACTTAAAACAGGTGTTCCACGTGTCGACTTTAAAATGTAGATGTAATACACCTCTCGTCTCTACGTTGTTTCGACTTTCTTCAAATACCAGCGACTTAAAACGTAAATATTGGCAAGACTGTACAATCCACTGTCCCAGTTATTCAACTGTATATCAACTGGAGCGCAGCACACTTCACTTCAGAGATGACCACAGACAGAAAACTCTAGATGATAGAGGTCAGGTGATCTTGAATACAAATGTAGAAGCCCTACACAAATTATCCATCCTGGACAATACGGCCTCGTTAGATGTTGTATTATACATTCCCCAATCGTGGGTCATGGGTGAAATTTGACTCGAACCATTTAAGGAAGTGATTGTCAAACTGCGGCCCGCTGGCCGCATGCAGCCGGAATAAAGTGTTTATACAGTCCATTGATCTCAGAGTTTTTGTGATAATACTCGCAGAGCACCAGTCGTTGACCGGGTATGTATTTGTTACAATCCCTTGTTACTCCATGTCCACCTTCCCCTCTGTCCTCCTCCTCCCACACCCTCGCTACTGCCCATCTCTATCCATCTCTTTCTGTCATTCTGCATCTGCTCCTCCCTCCTCTGTCTATCTGCTCTTCCTCCTTTCTCTGTCATTACCTCCTTCCCTTCTCTAAGTTCATCTCCTCTCTAAATTTTTCACCTTTTCCTTCTCACCATCTCCTCCTCCTCCTCCTACTCCTCCTCCTCTCACTGACAATCTCCTCATCCCACCTCTCTTTGTCAGTCTTCCCCTGCCAACTCTCTCTATCGCTTTCTTCCAACTCTCTCTTTATATCTCCTCCACCCCTCACTGCCTTTCCACTGCCATGCCTCCCCTCTCTCCACTCTCTTCGTCCACCTCATCGTCTTTACATTCTTTCTCCAAGTAGCCCTTCCCCTCTCTCTGTCCACACCCTGTGTTCATCTCCGTCTTTCTCCTCCCTGTCCATCTCCTCCTCCGCACTTGTCTCAAAGTTATCACACCCACCACGGTAGCAGGCTGATGGTTTTTACCAGCATAATATTTCTTTCTGGATTATAAGCAATATGTGTACCAAGTTTGGTAGAAATCGATCAGGGGTTCCGAGAGGTCTAAGGCGCTGCAGTCACGGACCATGCGGCTGGTCCTGGCGGAGGTTCGAGTCCTCCCTCGGGCATGGGTGTGTGTGTTTGGCCTTAGGATAATTTAGGTTACGTATTGTGTAAGCTTAGGGACTGATGTTGCTGGTGTTATCAGAGCGAAAAAGTTTCGTAAGTGTTCGAAATTATGTGTAAAGTTAGTTGCAAATCACTAAATGCTCCCACCCTCAAAAACCGGATAAATGAAGCCTGAGTATCCACGCGTCGTGGGCTTCACTTCTGTTTCACTCGTCACCCTCATCCCTTAGACAGTTAGGTGGTAGTTATCCCCACAGCGGCTCTTCGCAGATGTACAACACGTTTCTTTGGAATCGGTCCAGTCGTTTAGAAGGATATGTGAAACATACATATGTGCTTATTATATACGCACATACTTACAGACACACGCTATTATAGTATGTTATGGATGAATCTAGCAACGGCCGGCCGGTGTGGCCGAGCGGTTCTAGGCGCTTCAGTCTGGAACCGCGCTGCTGTTACGGTCGCAGGTTCGAATCCTGCCTCGGGCATGGATGTGTGTGATGTTCTTAGATTAGTTAGGTTTAAGTAGTTCTAAGTTCTAGAGGACTGATGACCTCAGATGGTAAGTCTCATAGTGCTCAGAGCCATTTGAACCATTTGACCTAGAAACTGAAAGCCGATTCAAAAAATATCAACTCACTTTCAAAACTTCTTAACAGTGTACTTTTCCCGCTCAGTAAGAAACAAAAATACTTACTAAGTCCATAATATTTCAAAATGTGCATAATTGTAATGACTGGTGGTTTCGGTCGTGAGCTAAGTTAGTTGCCTGCCTCGGGGGCAGAGGCGTAAGTAAATTCAAAAATGGTTCAAATGGCTCTGAGCGCTATGGGACTTAACTTCTGAGGTCATCAGTCCCCTAGAACTTAGAACTACTTAAACCTAACTAACCTAAGGACATCACACACATCCATGCCCGAGGCAGGATTCGAACCTCAGACCGTAGCGGTACCGCGGTTCCAGATTGTAGCGCCTAGAACCGCTCGACCACCCAGAATAATAGCACGTTTTCCAATTCGCGTACACACACCAACGAAATAAACGTTAGTCTCCAGGAAGGAGCGGAGGAAATTAAATGAATTGCATTGAGAGTTTATGTTTCTTGATTCAAAAATCTAATTAAAAGATAACGAGATTAGCATTACGAACGCCTAGAACCGCTCGGCCACCCCGGCCGGCCTAAGTAAGTAGTACAGCCACAGTGGAGTGGGAAGATGTGACAGGGGCAATGATTTATTGTGTGTACTCTCACACTGACAACTCACGGGTCTTCGTGAGTCGTACCTATCAGCTGCTGTGGTATACATTTTGACACGGGAGTAATATCGAATTGTGAATACGCATTACAGAGACGGTCATCTTCAAATGCGGTACTTATTCGCACTTATTTGTAGCAAGGAACGTCAAACTAATTAAGGTTGTTATAACACAACACGATGAGTAGGAAAATGAATATAAGAAAAATGACATTAAAAGCATTTAGCGAAAACTTGTCATCGTGTCACATGCTGCCTGATGTTTTTAAACATAAAGCGGTTACTGTTATTCATCAGTTAATCATCCGCTAACACAGGTACCACGACAACACTTCAACAGCCAATTAGAGTGTAACAGCTTTAGGATAACTGAGACTGACAGCAACACTAGATTTTCAAATGTACTTGGCAGCCGAGTCACCGCAACCTTAGTACAGCTAGTCTACTAGAGGCCCACATTATACTTATTTACATAGGTCACTAACTAATAATATCAGTATACATTCGGCCCAAGATTCCGCCTCACAATGCCTCTGTTGGCTCTTGAGCAAAAGCATTTGATGCCTACTGGTACAGGGTCTTAATCCAAAACTTTGCATTTCAAATTCGTTTGGCGGCGGGATTCCTACGGCTCTTGTCACAGCTCAGCGTCCATAATAAAATATATTGTGTGGCTTCAACGGTCAAACTTCTATTGTTCCTGCTCCCTTTTATACCTTGAATAGATGTAACTCGTGTTCTTCTGACACTTCCGTTTGTCGATCTATATTCAACCATGTTTTTCGGTATTCTTTCCTGCCTCATTCTCATCACGTGACCAAGCCTAAAAGTTGTCTACGTGCTATTTCATCCATTATAGTATCTTTCTTGTGTGTTATTTTCCCTATACCCTCAATTGCTCCGTCATCCAGTCGGGTAATGCTTTATGCTCTCCTTAGAAAGTCCATTTCTACCGACTGGAACGTCTGGCGGCTCTTTTCAGTGACGGCAAGTTGTACTAACGAGGGCAACATTTCATACAGATCCAAACCACGTAAAAGCGAAGATCGCACAATTTTGTTTTTTATTTCAAGACAACCAGTTTCAACATCCTAGCTGTTTTTTCAGGTCTTTTTCTTTTTAGTAAAACATGTTTAACACCTGAAGATGACAGCTAAGACTATTAAAACCGGTTGCCTTGAATAAGAAAAGCATCTTCGCTATTGAATGGTTTCTAACAATTAACGCAGATCGCCCTTAAATACTCTCATTATGAGAAAATTCAGTTTCAGACTGATACCAGTGGCAGGTCATACAGTCCACATTATCTCGCAAAATATTTGTTTACCAACCCATATACACTGGGGCGATATTACCTTATGACGGTGATTACTTTTAATGGCTGTAAGTCCAGATAGTTTTACATATCGTACGCGCGTTTCATTGTCCACAGACGTAAATGCACCATTAAGTGGACTACGCCTCTCAGTATAGACTACCCATTTTGCGTCCAGGCATCCACACTTCAACGCCTGATCTGCTGTTCTGGGGGAAGTAAGCATCAATGGCTTGCTCTTCCCACGTGTACTGAGAGGTACTCCCCAACCTAGAAACATACGAGTTTGATAACTATAATTGTTAGTCTGCAAATTACACCGTCCTCATTCACCAATAGAAGTATCTGCACTTACATTTGTACGCTGTAAAATGGGCACGAAGTGTGCAACATCACACCCATCGTCATATATCTGGTCAATCAAGTCTGAGCTAACCAAGGGAAGAATGTCCAACTCATCGCCAAGTATCTGGCGTAGTTGTTAGATCGGTTACTGCTGCTACAATGGCTGGTTATCAAGATTGAAGTGTGTTTGAACGTGGTATAATAGTCGGCGCCCGAGCGATGGGACACAGCATCTCATAGGTAGCACTGAAGTGGGGGTTTTCCCGTACGACCATTTCACGAGTTTAACGTGAATATCACGAATTCGATGAAACATCAAATCTCCGACATCGCTTCAGCCGGAGAAAGATCCCACGAGAACGGTACAAGCGACGACTGAAGAGAATCGTTCAACGTGACAGAAGTGCAAACATTCCGCAAATTGCTGCAGATTTCAGTGCTGGACCATCCACAAGTGTCAGCGTGCCAACCATTCAGCAGAACATCATCGATATGGGCTTACGGAGCCAAAGGCCCACTCATATATCTTTAATGACTGCACGACAGAAAGCTTTACTCTTCGGCTGGGCCCGTCAACATCGACATTGGAAATCTGATCACTAAAAACTTGTTGCCTGGTCGGACGAATCTCGTTTCAAATTGTATCGAGCGGATGGGCTTGTACGGATATGGAGACAACCTCATCAATCCATGGACCCTGCATGACAGCAGGGAACTGTTCAAGCTGGTAGAGGCCCTGTAACGGTGTGTGGCGTGTTCAGTTGATATGGGACCCCTGATAAGTCTAAATACGACTCTAACAGGTGCCACGTACGTAAGCATTCTGTTTGAACATGTGCATCCATTCATGTCTATTTTGCATTCCGACGGACGTGGGCAATTGCAGCAGGAAAATAAGACACCCCACACGTCGAGAATTGCTACAGAGTGGACCAGGAACACCCTTCTGAGTTTAAACACTTCCGCTGGCCACCAAACTCCCCAGACATGAACATTATTGAGTGTATCTGGGATGCTTTGTAAAGTGCTGTTCAGTAGAGATCTCTACTCCCTCGTAATCTTACAGATTTACGGACAGCCCCGCAGGATTCATGGTGTCAGTTCCCTCCAGCACTTCTTCAGACATTAGTCGAGTCCATGCCACGTCGTGTTGCGGCACTTATGAGTGCTCGCGGGAGCCCTACACGATATTAGGCAGGTATACCAGTTTCCTTAGCTCTTCATTGTTTTTAATAATGGATAGGTTGGTTTCATGTTTGTCCCAGGTGTGTCGCATTGCCTTTCTGATGTATGAGTTACTACCTTTAGCCTTGCGACAGTCATTAGGCATTTCGCAATTATAATTAAATTTCTTGCGACATTATTAGTCTTTGCCCCTGACCTCTACGTCAGATACGCCAAGAGTATTATATTCAAGCTGCCAAACATTGTCATTCAACTGTTTATTCTCGTCTATGATTTTCTCCTGTTAATGTTACCACTTTCACCATCAAAATATTGAGAGATACATTTTCATACGTTTCATCGACTCGTACCATAATTCTATTCTCTAACCAGAATCGTCAGCCCCCCTTTCAGTAGAGAGAACAGTAAATATAAAGACTACCTCCCACACTGTACAGAGGAAAGGAGGTGGTTGAAGCGTATTATCCCTTCCTTGGGCAATAAATATAAATTATTTTCTGGTAAATGATTTATAGCGTGGTCGCAGAAACTCAGAACAAGAAGCACGCTTCGTAATCCACCATGCAGGCAATTGACGACTACGTTCCCTATGAAGTAATACATCACGGAACGAAAGTGCACAACTGAACCGGAATTGTAGTCAAGTCAGATTCACAATTTCGTTAACTCTTCATAAAATTGTGCACGTTGGGATGCTTTGCACTGAGTAGGTGCAGTCGTTGGTATCTCGTGACCATCACCAGGTTCTGAACTGGCGACTTGCTCACCGACCACCATTGCACTGCTAGGCATTGCGACCATGGATACAAAGTCGGGCAAGTTTTAATGAAAGACTGAGGTATTCTGTTAATTAGGCAGCCTTCAATATTTTACATAGTTCAGCATGAATTTTACCTGAAGGGGGGAGCAAAAGTAGCTCTCAGAAATGTCGCAACTTGTTTCTAAACTTTGTGGAAGGAGCATGTGGCGGGAGGAGATTTTAAAGCTGTAGACAGTCTGAAGCTATCTGCACTGATGGCCAATAGTAAAGCGACAAACTGCTAGTATGCCATCCTGTGTCTAATTCACGATGTCACGATATAATCATACAAGCTGTCAAGAGATGTCGTTACGATCGTGTTATGCACGGTAGATAGCATTCCGTTCAACAGACAACCATGCCAACAATGACGTCAGTGAAACTATCAAGCGTGATAGTGTTTGCAGGGTAGCCCTACATCTACAATCGCAGTGTGCACGGTCACAGACGGTGCAGTATGGCACAGAGAAGACGCCTACAGATTCTAGGCTGTTGAGGGCCATAGGAAGAATGGAACCAGGGAAGTCGAAAACTGATGTGGCGCGATGACTAAATGTGAATCGCTCTGTCGCTTCTGGGAAATTTTTGGTAAGATCGTATGGGGACAAACTGCTGAGGCCATGGGCCCCTAAGCTTACACACTACTTAATCTAACTTAAACTAACTTACCCTACGGACGACACACACGAGGGAGGGAGGACTCGAACCTCCGACGAGGGAGCCACGTGGACCGTGAAAAGACGCCCCTGACGACATGGCTACCCCGCGCGGCTATTGCTTCTCGGATGAGACGACAGTTTATAGATGCCGAAACTGTATCCCTGATAGCAAGACAGAGCCGAATGCGTCTGACATGAGAAAGAGTGAACCGTTATTTGGCTGTAAGGGCACGACGGCACCGCCTTAGTACTGCACTGCAACTGTCATCTAACCTCCTGGCAACCCCTGGACGAGTTGTATCGAGGCAAACGGTATACAGAAGGGTTCATTAGAATGGCCTTTATTGTTGGAGACCTGCTGTCTGTTTACCTCCGGCGTGTCTTCACAGAAGGGATCGTCTAGAGTGAAGCTGTCAACACACCACCTGGATGGGCGAATGGTGGGACAATGTTGTTTTTACAGATGAATCCCGATTTGGTCTGGAGAGTAATTAACGGCGGATTTGTATCTGGATGGCACGTGTAACGCAATTTCGGACCCAAATATTGAGGAAGAAAATATATATATATATATATATATATATATATATTATTTTTTTTAACGGAAGATATCGCACGTATGGCGTGGGGCCTATTCCCCCCTCGATTTGTGACACATCAGGCATCAGGGAAACGAACTGCATCACGTCGGAATCCACTAACCACTCTCCAAGACTTGTGAGCAGCTCTGCAAGAAGAACGGGTGTTATTGCCTCAACATGAGACTGAAGTCGTCATTCACAGCATGGTCCGTCGTTGTTGGGTCTGTGTTGGTTCAAATGGTTCTGAGCACTATGGGACTTAACATCTGAGGTCATCAGTCCCCTAGAACTTAGAATTACTTAAACCTAACTAACCTAAGGACATCACACACATCCATGCCCGATGCAAGATTCGAACCTGCGACCGTTGCGGTCGCGCGGTTCCAGACTGAAGCGCCTAGAACCGCTCGGCCACTCCTGCCGGCGGTCTGTGTTGGTGTCAGAGGTGATAACACCCCATACTGATCACATTAACCAGTTGTCGGAATGTGCGTCCTACCTGTTAAGTTGAAACAAAAAAAAGAACATCTTTGTCTACCGTTATGCATGTTGCAGTTGATTACATTACGCATTCTTTACGTTGTTTCCACTTTACCATCGCTGGTTTATACGGTTTTGTGGAAATATAAAGGCAACACGTCTGGTGTTCTGTTTTTTATCCAGTACGTTTTTCTTAAGATAATACCGATTTGAAACTCAATCGTGTTATTTGTCGATTACGGAATCATCTATCGCGCAACGACAAAAGTATTACATGCAGTAGTTAGATACTTTTTCCTGTAGAGTCCTCTTCTACAATAAAAATGAGATATTCTTTCTTAAGGTTTAAAAGTTGCCACACCCCCACCCCGCCCCCACCTGGACGTATAGAGGAGGAATCAGCACTGGCATTTTTAATCCGATGTTTGGTTTCTGAGATATTTGGTTGTCTCAAGATAAATAACTCAACCATTTATTGTGTTTAAAAAGTGTCACATATTCCTGCAGGAGGTAGTATTGGTCAAAATTAAAAAGTGTCACATATTCCTGCAGGAGGTAGTACTGGTCAAAATTAACAAGAAAGTTCCGGTAAGTGTATGTACGAAAACCAATACATTTTGTGATATTGGTTAATCTGTCCTCTCAATCCCATCTGTCTGGTACGCAGAACTAGACACTATTGGCAGTGGTGCATGTATTTATCAAGTATCCTCACACATCCTTCAGACCTTCTTCACAGTAATTACGCACTCTTTCAAATAGCCATGTCTCGATTCGGTTTATGTCACACACATTCGTCACACACTCCCGTACCAAATGCACATTGTCGACCGGTTTGGCATACACCAACAACTTTAAACTTATATGGATATGGTGTCTGTTCTTTCGGACATATGGTGTCTGTTCTTTCGGACATGTCCGAAAGAACACACACCATATCCATATAAGTATATAGTTCTGGCAATACCGGCCATGACCTCCTCCTTCTGTGCGGATGCACACATATTCCCCGAACCCTTACGGGACTTGGTAAGAATGTCTTCCACGAGTTATGAGTGTGTTGGGGCGGGACACTGCGAGTGCAGTGTGTGGACATACAAGGTGAGAATGTGGGTCTCGCGGGAGGCGTGCGCGAGATAGTCCCTGCGGTCGCAGTATTCTCTGTGCCCTCGGTGGCTCAGATGGATAAAGCGTCTGCCATGTAAGCAGGAGATCCCGGGTTCGAGTCCCGGTCGGGACACACATTTCCACCTGTCCCTGTTGATATATATCAACGCCCGTCAGCAGCTGAAGGTATTAAATTAATTCTAACGACTTTCAATGTCCCCATATCTAGAAATCTATCGGATTCAGGTCGGCAAACGGTTAGGTGACGCTGCCGGCACTGTTCGTGCAAAGTTGCAGCGAGGTACTGTCCCACGATGCGTAAAAAACTGGTGGTGTCTCGTCTTGTATAATCCACAGGAGCTGTCTCTCAGCGAGGGTAACGTTTCCCAGTTGCGCGCACAAACCTTCGCGCAGAACTAGATGATACAGAGTTGTTTGGGAAAGTGTGTGGCTCAATGTATCTGTCACCGAAAATTACTGCACGCTCATTGATACTGAAGCGAATCTGATGCCTCAGAGATTGAGTAGACGAGATGTGTTTGACAGTAACGAAGATGAAGTAGTGCTCATAACTCTTACATATGCATTTTTGGACCCATGTTTACTGGCTCACTGGACACTTTTCCTCGTTATGGTCCATAGTACCTCTTCCCAGTTCATGGAAAGCAGATAGCTTGCAGTAGAAGAGGTCCAGTGTCAGAGATATCACAACGATCAACGATTTTCGATTATAACTTTCGACTTGGTCGTTTCCAGAACGGGGTCACTTACCTCAAATTGCTAAATTTAATCCTCTCCGTCACCTCTGAAAGCTTGTAACATCTTCACGCAGTCATACTGTATACACACAGGGTGGTCAGAAATACTCTGAAAACCTTGTAATGGGGTGTTATGCTGAGAAATAAATTCGATAAGTTGCGCCGTTTCAGTGTTAATTAGGACTGAAGTTAGCCAATCAGGCCGTTACAAGCGGAAATTCAAACCCCACGCCATGGACAATTTCAGAAGATTTTTGAAAACCCCTCGAGGGTCGACGGAACTCACCTAGCAGTGTCCATCCACCGCTCTGGAGTCTGAAGATGACTCTTTCATAGAGTCCAAACCGGTCACTCACTCCAGTAAAAAAAATATTTTAACAAGATTGCGATCAAGACTATTTTAAATTTTAATTTTATGGACGATTTCGCCAGATGTGTTCTTCGTCTAGTTTCCTAAATCCGAAGGAGAGAGCGATACAACAACTGAACATGGACGGTAGAAAGGATCGAACCAGAGTCAAAGGCTGAGCATCCCTCGCGCTGTCATCTACGCTACGAGAACAACAGACACTAATTGTATCTGGCGGTCTGCTTGAATTTTACGCGGCCAGCGGCCTCATTGGCTGACCAGTGCTAATTGACGCGGAAACGGCGCAACGTACCCATTTTTTTAACAATTAGACAATTATTTCTCACCATAACTTATCTTGTAAGACCCTTACAAGCTTTCTAGACAGGGTTGGAACTTTGAAAGTGGCTACTATTTATTTACAGCTCGTACAAAATAGATACGTGTTTCAAAGTTTTACTGACCTTCACAGTAGTCACCGGCATTGTGTACAACCCGTTGCTAGTGATGTGGAAGTCGTAGGATACTCTTAAGAGTGCCAGTTGTGTTGATAGTTCGAGCGGCGCGGTCTATTGCGTGACAAATCTGTAGCAGTTCCTGCCGCCCGCGGTGGTCTAGCGGTTCTAGGAGCGCAGTCCGGAACCGCGCGGCTGCTACGGTCGCAGGTTCGAATCCTGCTTCGGGCATGGATGTGTGTGATGTCCTTAGGTTAGTTAGGTTTAAGTAGTTCTAAGTTCTAGGGGACTGATGACCACAGATGTTAAGTCACATAGTGCTCAGAGCCATTTGAACCATTTGTAGCAGTTCTGAAGCGAATGCCGTGAAGTGTTTCCTTCAGCTTAGAAATCGAGTTGAACTCACGGGAGCTTAAGTCAGGGAATTGCAGTAGGTGGTAAAACACCTAGAAGCCCCATCAGTCAAACAAATCAGTAACAGCTCAAACTATACGTGCTTCAGCATTGTCCTGCAAAATGGTCAGGTCCTGCAGAAAGTGTCATCATTTCTGTCTCTATGCTGTTCATTTTTTGAACACAACCTACGACGAGCAATAGACCGTGACGCTCGAACTGTCAACACAACTGGCACTGCCATGACTATCCTACGACTTCCACATCACTGGCAACGGGTTATACACAATGCTGGTGACTACTTTGAAGGTCAGAAAAACTTTGAAACACGTATCTATTTGTACGAGCTGCAAATAAATAGTTGCCACAATTAAAGTTCCAACCCTGGTTGGAACTTTTGTGTGTATGTGTGTGTGTGTGTGTGTGTGTGTGTGTGTGTGACAATGAGGGACCATTTAAAAAAAATTATGAAGTAATTCAGCTCTTAAACTGCTTTCTGGAACTTGAAAGTTATAATCCGAATAGCTAGAGGAAAGCGGAAAGATGTACTTTGAAAAGTCGCATCCAATAATTCGTTTTACGACCACTGCTTCACGCTTGCGGTAAGTGCCTCGTAGCAGTAATAGTAAACTTCACGATACTACACAGTTCTAAGCTGTCCATAACCTGACTGGTAACGCAGCAGAAGGCTATGCACAACTCCTCGCAGCTTCAGCTCGTATTGCTCTCGCGGCTTTCCCCAGGCGAGAGGTAGCTCGCCACGGATGCAGAGTCCTCGTTTACGACGGATATCGGGTATTGGAATGCGATTCAGGCCTCCCACAGCCGGTGCTCGCGTTTCGCATTCATAATGTGCAGTGGCGCCGGGCTTTCGTTGTTTCTGGCTTCTCCTGCCAACAGCGCAGAGCGGAAAAGGAAACAGATCTGCGACTTCCGGAACAGGCCGAGTATGGACTCAGCGGATGGGTGCGACACTAGTAGAACTCTCCATGGGGGCGCGTATTAACTTCATTATGTTTATTTGTACAACACCACAGTAATTAAAATCTCAATACGTTCTCTTTACAATGACATATAACGAGTTTTTGACATATATATTGCACAATCAGTTAAACAGCTCATGCATCCAAGTTACTAACAAGAATAATATACAAAATAATGAAACAGAAAACTGAACATCTGCTAAACGATCAGTTTGACCTTAGGAAAGGTAGAGGCACCAGAGAGGCAGTTCTGACGTTGCGCTTGACAATGGAAGCAACACTGAAGAAAACTCAAGAAAACTTCACAGGAATTGTCGAACTGGGAAAAGCATTCAGCAATGTATAATTGTGCAAGATGTCAGAAATTGTTATAAAAATAGGGGTAAGCTATATGGAAAGTCAGGGAACATACAATATGTACAAGAACTCAGAGGGAACAATAAGATTGAAAGAAGAAGAACGATGTGCTCAGATTAAAAAGGGTGTAAGGCAGGTATGTAGTTTTCCATCCCTACTGTTCAATCCATACGTCGAAGAAGAAATGACGGAGATAAAGAAAAGGTCCAAGATTGGGTGAAAGGATGTCACAAATAAAATTCGTTGACCACAGTGCTATTCTCACTAAAAACGAAGAATAATTACGGGGCGTGTTGAATGGAATCGTCTAATACGTAAATAATATGGAATAAGAGTAATAGAAGAAAGACGAAAATAATGAGAGACAGCAGAAATGAGAACAGCGAGAAACTGATTATCAGGAATGGGGAACACGAAGTAGACGAAGTTAAGGAATTTTGCTATCTTGGCCGTAAAATAACCCATGATACAAGCAGCAAGACTGACATGAAAAGTAGACTAGCACTCGCAAAAAAAGTCATTCGTGGCCAAGTGAAGTCTACTAGTATCAAATATATGCCTTAATTTAAGGAAGAAATTTCTGAGAATTTACGTTTGAAGCACAGCATTCTGTGGTTGGTTGGTTGGTTGATTTGGGGGAATGGGACCAAACAGCGAGGCCATCGCTCCCATAGAATTAGGGAAGGGTGGGGAAGGAGGTCGGCTGTGCTCTTTCAAAGTAACCATCCCGACATTTGCCTGAAGCGATTTAGGGAAATCACGGAAAACTTAAATCACAGTGGCCGGACGCGGATTTGAACCGTCGTCCTCCCGAATTCAAGTCCTGCGCTAACCTCTTCATTTCAACGTAGCACTTCCACCCTGAGCCTTCAGTTTCTTGTTGAATGTATTTAAAACTCTGTCTCCCGTTACAGTTTTTATCCTCTACAACTCCCTCCAGTACTGTGAAGGTTATTTCCTTACGTTTTAACAGGTGACCTCTCTTTCTGTCCCTTCCTCTTGCCAATGTTTTCCATATGTTCCTTCCTTCGTCGGTACAGCTGAGTGCCTCCTCATTCCTTATCTTAAATCAGTCCAACTAACGTTAAACAATTTTTCTACAACACCACATCTCAAATGCCTTCAATTTTTTCTTTTCCGATTTTCCCACGGTCTTTGAATCACTACAGTGAATAGCACAAAGCAAAATCTGTATCACATTTATACAGAAAGGGACACTCCATAATGAGTAACACACCATAAGAAGTAACTATAGTCTCGTAAATGCACCTGTTATTACATGACCTTGGTATGTTCATAGCGTAATTCAAACTGCGGCTGCTATTAACCAGCCACTGTGTATCTCTAACAGTAACATCCGGGCATGACTGGCAATTAAGACATATTTTGTACTAAAATCAAAGCAGATCAATAACAAAGTAAAATAGCAGTTTCGCGTAAAACAAATGACAAGCTAAGGTAAAAACGATATAATGATGTCGTGGAACAACTCACTGATCCTGATGTCAAACACATGAATTAATATTAATATTAAAGCTTTTCTAAAAATCTCATAAGCATGATTACGACTTGTAAGGAAATCTCAATTATGGTTTTAATTTTACCTTTGCTTTATAATGTCGTGTATAAGACACCAAAACCTAATGCTAACGCCCTCTGTAAATCACATGAACTACAGAACCAGGGCTGTTGCCAGTGATTGAGATGCAATCCCTATGAAGAGTTTTTTAACAATTCAGTTAAACATATAATGGCCTGCATTGACCTTAATAACATTACGGGAAAAGCAACATAATTTTGCAACCCGCAAATTTTGTTTTCATATAATAAGGTCCGCTGCTCGCGGTCTCGCGATAGCGTTCTCGCTTCCCGAGTATGGGGTCCCGGGTTCGACTCCCGGCGGGTCAGGGATTTTTCCTGCCTCGAGATGACTGGATGTTGTTGTCTTCATCATCATCATTCATCCCCATCACGGTCGGAGGAAGGCAATGGCAAACCACCTCCATTAGGACCTTCCCTAGTAAAGCGGTGCGTGTCTCCTGCATTGTTCCCCTACGCTCTGTAAAGAAGCATGGGACTTCATTTCCATTTTTTTTCCATAATAAGGTATCAAGCATCACTACCTGTAAAAGAACATACTCGGCAGAATACACGTCCTTCAGCAGCCAATGGAATAGACTAGCTAGAGTACTCCCTAGTACTATACCAGTTATTTCCGTTCACCTACCATACTGATCTGCGTAAGCTGGTTGCGGTACTTCCCTGCGCCCCGCATCAGTACCTGCCCGTGTTTGTAGTTCGTTTGTGTGTTCGAGATTTCTTCTGTGCGTGTACGTATGCACGTGCGTGTGTGTTCGACTACAATTTCGTGGTTCATCGACACTGTCGCCGCCTCCATCTCGCTGCCGTCGCCCTCCCTGATGCCACCGCAGCCGCTTCCGCAGCCGCCATCGTAGTCGTCGTCGTAGTCGTCTCGCCGCCTCCGTCTTCATCGCCGACATCTTCATCTGCCTTCTTCATCACCGCATCACCCCCGATGTCACTACTGTCATTTTACTCCATCTCTGCGACACTCTGTCGCAAGTAATCAATAATGGACACTACAACCACCTACATGATTTATACCACTCCGTACCCCCTTCCAACTGTCGCTACATGAGGCATTTCCTCTGGTCCGAGCTACATTTTCTACAGTATAATCCTCGTTTGCAATCGTTTTCTTCACCTATCCTCCCATTCTGTCGACCTTCAACCTCTCTCGACTTTCAGCCACTTCCTTTGCTTATACCCCACTGCCATCTTATCCCAAACCGAACGCTTTCCACGCAACTCCAGCAAAAACAATGTCTTGATGTGCTACGGCGGTAGCACCAGGAACCACCATACAGTCGGCAAGCAACCAAATCAACTCCAGCCAAATGGAAGAATTTCTCCACTTCCCCAAACCACACTCAAACCCACTGCCTAATGACGACGCCTCTACCAGCATTATAATAAAAAAGCCCCAAACAAATCCTAATCCTACTGAATACATGTAAACTGCTCTCTCCTCTGCACATTCATCCTTTCCCACCCCGACTGCAAATTCCTAAGTGTTAAATCGCTCACGGTCGAAATCAGCAAGTACGTCCCTCACATTCCCATCACTCAAATCATAGCCGACAACTTCACGAATTTTTACTTCCACTCAGACTTCCTTCTCAAAATCCCACACATTGCCTTTGGTCCTCATGCCTTCCTTCAACACTACCTCACCATACAAACATGAGTAGCTGCCTCGCCAACCCCTCATCGTCACTGATAGTGAAGCTTAGCCCTGATATCACAGCAGAGTGCGTGATCTCCGAAATGAATTCCAATCCTGCCTTTGAAATCCGCAAAGCCCGCTGTCTCTATGACGACTCAGGTCCCACTATAGTAATGCAAGTCTTCAGGGTCTGCCTCCACCATTGCTCACCTCCATACAGAGGAAGACCTGATTTAAAACCTCCATCATAAAGTCGAACCCTCCAAATCCCCCCTTCAGTTCTACCATTGCCAAAAGTTCATCCTCTACAGCGACCTACTCACGCCCAAGTGCAAAAATCTATCCACCCATTCTCACTGTGAAGCTACCCACTTCCTGAAACAATGTCCAAACCTTGCCGCCTTCCGACCTGCTATAACTTCAATGATACCTAACTCACCTAGTCCACCAAATCCAAAACCAAACTCTCACCCGTCAAATAAGAATTAACTGTGCCTATCTGTTCTATTGATGGTCCTATACTTCCCAGTAACTGTCTCTACCCCTTCCCACAGCCGAAGATATCATGAGGTTCCTCACTACAGTCCTCCAAAATATCCACTCCTTTCCAACGACTGCATACACTACAGTACATTTCCCTCACTGCCCACACCATATTGTACCTCAATGCCAAAACCACCCACTCTTGAAAGCAAGTCCATTTTATTTTTATCCATATCGACAACCTCACCGACACAACTCAATTCCTAGGCTTTCATCATGGTGTGGCAGCAATACAGCATCCTACACCTCAATATCTGCCCCTTATCCATCAGCAAACCCCCCTTGATGTGTACCCTGTCCCAGTACAATGGTGATATCTTCCTCCAGACCTATAACATCATTGAACCTCCCCTTTATCTTCCATCACACAACAATCCTCTGCCCCTGGTAGAGAGGAAATCGGCTACTACAAGAACACGCCCATTCAGCTATAACCCTTACTCAAAAATCCCACAAAACACCTTATCCTTGGCCAGTTCTTCAAAACCCTAACTGTTACCTGTGCTACTATCCACGTACAACCAAATAATCCCATCCCCTAAGTTCTCCTTACCAACTTCGACTTTATCTTTTCCACCTACATTATTGCCACTGACTTCAAGATCCCTAGTAGAACACCTGCAGATCTCCAGCAGTGGTGCTAGTTTACAGACTAACTACAAACTGACACTGCCCCCATCCCACAGCAGATCTGTTCTGAAATTAAAACCACCCTCGATGTCATTGTAGCATCTCCAAACCTCCTTGACACCTCACTACAGGAAACCTCTATCAAAGTGGAAGTGATTACCTAACTGGTTTCCTCACCATTTCCTGCACGTGACCTCATCTCCATGGACCCCATCCAAATCTCTGTTCAATACTTATCCAAAGACAGACTGGAAGCAACCCCTTAACGCTCCAGCACCTTGACAGTATCCCCATGCCATGGCATTCCTTCAGCAGAACTTGTCGGTCTCTGAATCCACCTAAATTTCTACCAAGGTCATATGTCCTCATAATCCCACTCTCTCCACCGCAGACTCTACCCCTTCTATGAGAATCCTACTGCTTGTACTTCCCTTCAAAAGGACATGTGACCAGGATACAGTCACATATCACTGGCAAATGCAAGGAAGCGCCAGGAATTTACTCAATGCTAGAAAACGCCAGGACTGGCGCCAGACATCCACCAGACCATAAGCTATACTTCATTTTACGTCTTTCAAATACTGCAAAGTATTCCACCGACTCACTGGCTCTCATTTCATCCCTCACTACCGGAACAAAACTGACCACTTTGCATCCTAGCTCTCTGATATTTTCTCAATCCCTGATGACCCACTCTTCGATTACTCCCTATTTCCTGTCATCCACAAATGCACAGATACCACTGTCCCAATCTGCATCCTAGCTTCCAGTACCTTTACAACATACCACAATTGCCCTTGATGGTAGCATTTTACTCAAAACAAGTACTTCACAGAAATCGTAACAGATTTCACCTGTTCTTGATTTTATTTCCTATTAACGTTAAGAATGTCATATCTGCTTTCCAGTCACCTTTGCAAACCTTTATACCACAATCAGCTTCATATTATCTTCTATAATGACCATCTGACGCCCAACTGTAAAAATCCATTCTCTTGTCCCCACTGTAAAGCCTCCTACTTCCCGAAACAATGTCCAAACTTCGCCGCCCTTCCAACCTGCAACACATTCAATGACACCTTATCCTCTACCCCTGGACTGTGAAAACCTCCAAATTCCTACATTTCCTGAAACTGCACAAACCACCTACTGATGCCTCGTCCTGCCAACCCGTCTGCCTCATCTCAGTGTTTAGCAACGTCTTTCAATCCATCTTGTTCCAATACATCCATCAATACTTGAACTCGTACCACCACCTTCTCATTAATCACTTTGACGACTGTCCCACCTCCTCCTCTGATACCCAACTCCTGCACTTCATCGACCTCTCATCCCATGAACTCAATACTCGTAAATCCGCTCTTTTTGTATCCGTTGATATAGTCTCCTTTTCAAACTCCAGACTTACAAATTTCCAATTATTTCTATGTTCATTATTGCATCCTTTCTCCCTAATCACCCATCCTTAGTCACCATATTAACGACACCAACTCCTGTACCTTCCATCCCACTGCAGGTGTGACCCAAGGCTCCACTTTCTCTCCTTTACTTTACTTTATCTTCTCTACACTGCTAATACGCCCAAACCACTTCCACCAGTCCACACCGTTCAATACGCTGATGACACCGCTTGTGCCGCCCTCTGTCTTTTCTTTTTCTGTCTTTTGAGTGGTTTGATGTGACCCAGCACGAATTCCTCTCTTGTGACAACCTCATCTTAGTGTAGCACTTGTAACCCACGTTCTCAATTATTTGTATGATGTGTTCCAACTCCGTCTTGCTCTACAGTTTTCACCCTCTACAGCTCCCTCTAGTACCATGCAAATTTCTCTGATGTCTTAACAGCTGTCGTTCCATTCTGTCCCTTATTCTTGTCAGTGTTTTCCATATATTCCTATCATTTTTCCTCGCCGATTCTTTGGAGAATCTTCCCATTCCTTACCTCATCAGCCCACCTAATTTTCAATATTCTTCTGTAACACCATATCTCAAATGCCTCGATTCTCTTCCTTTCTGGTTTTTGCACAGTCCATACAACGTGCGCTCCAAGCATACATTCCCAGTAATTCCTTCCTCCAATGAACGCTTATGTTCGGTACTAGTAGGCTTTTCTTCACCATGAATGACCTTCTTACCAGTGTTAGTCAGCTTTTTATGTCCTCCTTGCACCGTCCATCATGAATTATTTTACTGCCTAAGTAGCAGAATTAACTTCATCTATTCTGTGATCATCGTCCTGATAAGTTTGTCGCTGTTCTCATTTCTGGTACTTCTAATTATTTTCGCCTTTCTGCGATTTACTCTCAATCCGTATTCTGAATTCAGTAGACTGTTCATCCTGTTTAGTAGATCGTGTAATTGTCCTTCACCTTTTACTGAAATTAGCAATGTCATCAGCGAATTTTTATTGCTGATATCCTTTCACCCTGAACTTTGCTTCCACTCTTGAGCCTTTCTTTTTATTTCCGTCATTCCTTCTTGGGTGTATAGATTAAACAGCAGGGGAGGAAGACTACATCCCTGTCGTACATTAATCCAAGCATCACTTTCGTGGTCTTCTATTTTTATTGTTCCCTCTTAGCTCTAGTACATATTGTATATTATCCGTCTTTCGCTACAGCTCACCCCTATTTTTCTCAGAATTTCGAACATCGTGCACCATTTGACATTGTCAGTGCTTTTCCCAGGTCAGTAGATGTTATCAATGTGTCTTGAATTTTCTTCAGATTTACCTCCATTGTCAACCGCAACGTCAGTATTACCTGTATGGTGCCTTTATCTTTCATAAAGCCAAACTGGTAGTCATCTAACACGTCTTTCATTATCTTTTCCATTCTTCTGTACAACACTCACGTTAGAGACTTGGATGCGCGATGGTGACATAATTCTCCTACCTGTTGGCTCTTACAATCTTCGGAATTGTGTCGATATTTTTTTTTCCGAAAGTCGTATGGTATATCGTCAGACTCATACATTCAATACACCAGCGTGAACCTTTTCCGCTCCAACAACGAACTACCTATCCCAGGATACGCCCTTCTAGTTTTAGTGCTGGTGAATTGCTTACCTTTGAGATAAGTGCTTTTTAAAAAGTATTTGAAACCTTTTCAATGTACCCTTTATTGCTTTATCCTTTTATTATTTCTGTTTTCAATTAAACACGAAGAAAGCCATTTTTGCCGGCCGGGGTGGACGAGCGGTTTCTAGGCGCTACAGTCTGGAACCGCGCGACCGCTACGGTCGCAGGTTCGAATCCTGCCTCGGGCATGGATGTGTGTGATGTCCTTAGGTTAGTTAGGTTTAAATAGTTCTAAGTTCTAGGGGACTTATAACCTCAGCAGTTAAGTCCCATAGTGCTCAGAGCCACAAAGCCATTATTCCTTGACATATAAAGCATTATCTTCACCCTTCACTTTTTTTCTTGTAAGTATCTCATCTTCATGTTAGTGTTTCTTCTCACATTTTGTTTTTCTTGTCCACTGGCTCAAGACCGATTTGAATGTCTCGCTGCCAGGCTCCCCCTTCCCCCCCCCCCTCACCACACACACATATAACGGGGGTGGGAGAGTAAAATAACAATATAAAGTAAAACAGGATACGTCTCTTCTGGGTTTTGAAGTACAGGGCGGGTGTTAGAGTGCCTCCCACTTGAGTTGCGACATGGGGACGTGGATTATCACGAACCAATGCCACTCGTTGTCTCAGTTTTCCTGAGTGTTTTCCCTTAACTGCGCGTCATTATTTCTCCAGCGTTGCGCAGTAGCTTTCCCCATTGATGGAGACAGCAGGTTCATTGCAACCATTAAGCAGTGGATGAGGCTAGTGTTGACAACTGCCGTGTGTGAGTTGTTGTTGCACCTTGATTGTTGTATATTGTCGTCGAGCACAGGCGGCGCTGAGATTAATGTGTCCAGACCGTGTGTAACGTTATATTCGGCATGTAGATTACTCAGTCCGCCCATGGTCTGGTTGCTCTTTACGTCATAGGTCAAGCCAGGTAACTAGTATCGCAATCTCCACTGTACGTCAAGTTGTTACTGTAGCAGGAGCAGTAATTCAGTTCTGGAAATCCTGTGGTTCTCTGGGTGCGCCTTAAGTCACGCGACAAGTGACGCGGCAGAGACCCCACAGACCCGGAGGACGGCGACCCGCTGACAGCCCGGGTCTCCAGAGGGCTGTGGGTGGGGGAGAGGGGAAGGGGAGGGGGAGGGGCGACTGTACGGCCTCATCAACCGGCGCCGCGAGTCTACGGCGGACAGCCAATTAGCCGCTTCCCGTGCTTAATGGAGCGCCCCGAATCCCTTTGTTCCTGCCCCAGCTCCACCTCCACCTGCACCAGTCCTGACGTCAGCTGCTGGTGGCACGTGCTTCTGTATCCGCGGTCCGGAGCTGCGCTCAGCGCATTACCCAGCCTCTAGCACTTTAATACCATAGCGTTGTGTCTCCTCTAGTGCGTACTGTAGGAGTATAGATACGAAGTGTTCGAGAAAAGTAAGGACGCAGATTTTTTATCAACCAAACATTTAATTTTTTCGAACAAAAATCTTGTCCTCTTCAAAGAAATTCCTTTCGGTTGGTGAAGTCATTGTTGCCAGTCTTGATAGCGGCGTCGTTGAAAGGCCTTTAACGTGTTGGCCACATTCTTGTAATATTCTCCGTAGTCTCAATATGACGTCCTTTTAAGACAGTTTTAAATTACACTAATGAACAGCCCATAACGGAAAATTCCAGACTTTTCATCTATGCCGACGATACTGCAGTAGCTGCTCAAGGAAAGACGTTTGAAGAAGTAGAGGAAAAGTTGACTTCTATGCTAGGTAGGCGTGGCTCCTACTACAGAGCCAATCAGCTAAAGCCAAATCCCAACAAGACTCAGGTGTGCGCATTTCATTTGAAGAATAGAGAAGCTCGGCGGGAGCTGGACGTTACATGGCAAGGCAAACGACTGGAGCATTTTTAAACACCAGTATACCTGGATGTTACTCTTTACCGAACTCTGTCCTTCAAGAAACATTGCAATAACACCAGGCTGAAAGTTACTCCACGCAATAATACCTTGAGGAAACTCACATCCACCGCGTGGGGAGCAGGTCCTCCCGTCCTGAGAATTTCGGCTCTTGATTTGTGTGTGTCCGCTGCAGTGTATGTTTCATCTGTGTGGAGTGCATCCACTTACACCAAATAGGTTGATATTACAATCAATGAGACCGTCCGAATCTTGTCGGGATGTATGAAACTAACTCCAGTTAATAAAATCTACCTGATGGTTGGAATAGCTCTCCCCACTATTACAAGGGCTTTGGCTGCTGATGTAGAGAGGGCTAAGCACACCTACGATCCCCGACATCTACTGCATGATCATCAGGCTGTAGTCCGTCGACTGAAGCCGGGAAGAGCTTCATCGCCAGTACTCAACCACTAGAGGAGACACCAGAGTTTAACCGCATGAGCAGATGAAAGAGCAAGCTACCATCCCTTTACAGGGATGACTTGCCCTACCCTATTTGGAGATCGCTCAATCGTCTTTGGGAGGGGGTTCCTCTTTGCAAGACCAACATGCGAAAGTGGAGCATTCTTCCAGCTGATGGAGATACATACTGCGACTGCGGAACAACACAAGACCCGGCCAACTTGCTAATTTGTCCTCAACTTGAAGAAACCTGCACAACACAGGACCAGATCGAGGGAAATAACAAGGCCATCAGAGTTGCTACCTTCTGGAAACGCTGACTGGACACGGAAATGAATGAATGATGAATTTCTGGAAAAGAAAAAAGTCACGAGTATTCAGATCAGATGAATAGGGGATTTGGAACAACGGGAATGTCTTTTGAGGCCAAAAATTCCCTAGTAGAAGTGGCCGAGTGACATAGGGCGTTGTCACGATGCAGCACTCACTTATCTGCATTATCTGATATCAGTAGATACACCCTTTTCCTGAGTCTTTCAAGGGCATCTTTGTAAAACACTTGGTTGACAGTTTGTTCTGGATGTCTGATCTCACAAGGGCACGCACACGTTCGATGTCTTCGTCGTTTTTTGGAAGTTGAAGTTCTGTCCTGAGCTTGATTTATCTTCAGCGTGTCTTCGGCCTTCCATAAATGATTTGTGCCAAAGAAAAACGTGCTCTTGATAATGAATGTCCTCCATAGTCCTGTTTCAACATTAAAAGGTCACGCTAGCGGAGTCCCCAGATTTAACACGAAACTTGATGGCATAATGTTGCTCTAAATTCCGCTGTACCAATTTTGTAACACACAACAAAAACACAGTTTCACTGATAGCGGTCTCAAATATCGAGTGATAGGTGTATAGAGCTGGAACTTGGACTGAGTATCTGGAAGGAGTAAGCACACCGGTCTACACAAGCAGAACAACACCGTGTTACCAGAGCACTCCCAGTGCAGTCAGTCTCATTACTTCTCCCACACACTTCGTAAATACTTTACTCTGGTGTTCCTTCCATAACAAACTCTGTCATTACGACAAGAACACTTTGTAAATTTATTGCAGATGTACCTAATATTACTAAATTTCCCATAAATGCATTTATTTAATAATGTACTTGCATAGAGGGGAGAGAAGTAGTGCAGTACCGGACGGCTTACAGTGCCGGACACTGCTCTGATTTCCCTTTCCTCCTCGAAAGTGTGCACTAAGCGGAAACAAAACGTAATGTCCAATATTCTAAGGAACTGCGACTGTTTATAATAATAAAATTTCAGTTAAAACAATTGTATGCGTCATTTACTCCTTTTATTTCATCTTTCGAGAGTTTACGCTCTTATCTTCAGGTGGAACACTCACATTATGCTACGTTTTTGCTAGCGGGATGCAGCTGTTTGTTATGGTTTCATTTGGCTACAAAAATGTCTAACAGGCACTTGTTAGCTTAATATGGCACTAAGATGATAAATTTTAAACGGTGATACAGATACAATCTGTGCCAGTGCACAGAACACTGCACACAACACAAGAAACACTAGAGATAAATGTTCCAACACAGTAGTATAGAAGATAAAGTGCAATCGAGGCCCCTACATTATGTCGGTCAGACGAGAGGAAGCTTCTGAGCTATATTCAAAGAGCACGTTAATGCATTTAGATGCAACACATCCTTAAATCTGCCATAGCTGCACACATTGAGGACACAGCACGTTCCTTTGATGACAAACAGATCAATCAAATAGTGGTTCATAAAGTAAACAAAGGCCAGAATCTTCACCCTTATGTAGAAATAGAAGTTTTCATTCACAGTAGAAAACATGGACAGAACACTGTAAATGAAAACGCTGAGACAGTGGCCTTGAGTTTCTTCAAGAACAACGCAGATATACTAGGTGAGGCACACTATGCCTACTGAGTGATTGTAACAAAAGAAAATTTCCAAAGCACTGATCACATACAGAAAGAATTAGATTATGTTGATAGTAAGTCCGTAAGTCTTATGTTTTTTATTTTGTTTTTATTTCTGTCTTTACTCTCAAGTATTTGCAATAGTAATACTTTTAACAAGTTGTTGTAAAGAATGAACAAATTTTATAATTATTGTGTCTAGCCATAGCCAACAATGTAGGTTAGTAATGAATGATATCTAAGGGAAGACACTATATCTTTATGTAGTTATAATCTTTGGTTTGTCATTCATTAGTTCGTGTTCTGTAAGACAAACTAAGTTAATAACGTATATTTACGATGAACTGCAAGGTTGTGTTCACTGTAACATATTTTAAGTACTCAGTCGCTGTTTGAAATTTATAATGTTTGTGCCATATTATGCTAAGAGGTGTCTCTTATATGTTTTTGTAGCTAAACCACAACAGACAACTGGCTGCGTCCATCTAGGAAAAACATAACATAACATCATTGTTCCACATGAAGCTAGAGTATAAATATTCGAAACACTTCGTGGGATGAGATAGAAAGATGCAGATAATTGTTGTGTATCAATGTGCACTGGAGTCGGGTATCTTCTTCCTCTCGTTAGTGATTGCTTGATGATGTTTCTGTAGCTCTTAGTGCACAGAAGGTAGTTTGAGGCTTGTGGTTCCCGTTGCTGTATTTAAGGTACATATGTTTTGTAAGGAATGACTTGTAACAAAGGTTTCACTATAACTTCTATAATGGATCTCACGATGTGACTAGATCCTACTGTGTGTTTGTCATGTAGTGCCAGCAACCCGATTCTCTTTCAGTATTGGTCACAAGCCATTTCAGTTTTTTTCACACTGAAAAGTTGGAAAATAAGAAAAAATAATAGGAAAATGAAATGGAGAACGCATGAAAATGGCTGTGACGAAGGTTATGTCCCACAAAATGACATCAAAAGAGGCAGCTGAAGTGTATTCAACAATTACAAAGGAAAAATATCTCAAACTAAGAGAAGAGATCAAAAGATGACAAAATGAAGTCTGAAGGAGAGTTCAAGGACGTTGGGGTATTCCTAAACAAAATAAACTATCAAACAAGGACCATGGAAAGCTAATTACAACTTTCATTACGTGTTCGGAGTCTTTTAAAGAAGACTGGGTGCTGTATATCAAGTGTTGTGTCTGGCCACATGTTAGATCCATGGATCATAAGAGTATTTTGTATTTTATTTGCGATCTCTGGAAAACAATGAGCTGAACATTGATGAACTAAACTGACATTGTAACAGTAAGTTACAGTAAGTAACAGTAAGTTCCCATGTTTATGTTTCTGTTATTATTAAATCAGTATCAGTGCACAGTATCATCAATAAGAGACATTATCACAGAAATGACAATAGCCTATACTGCAAGACACTTTCTACAAGCCTACTAATGGAGCTCTCTTACTTTCGATTTAATTAAGTACCATAAATAAAAATTAAAGATTATTACACTGTGCTATGCATGGAAACTGTATTCAGGTAAGAGAATATTATGTTAATATTTCGATTAACCAATGTAGTTACACGGTAAAGTCAAAAAAATGTAGACTGCCGATACTGCACCACTCTCCCATGTACAACACCACCTTCTAAATAAACTTTATCGAAATTGCTGTTAGATCGGTCCATGTGAACCATCTTCTGGCACCTGAGTATTGTAATCACAATGGACGATGATATCAATATCAAATTGTAAAACACTGATAAAAATTCATTATTACAACACACTTCAACCACACAATTTGCTAATTACTGTTGTTTTAGTATCTTGATTCTAATGTCTTATCATTTATTTGAATGTGTACATTATGTTACTCTCTTACAATTAGAAAAACTTAAGTTTGTGGTACTAAAGGCTTTACATACAACTTATTTGAATCATATTTTACAATAGAATGTAAAACGTTACACTGAATAACTTGAACAATGTTGAAAAATGGGGAAATTTTAGTGATGGGGAGAAATCACGGAGGAGTCACGCAAAGTTTACATTCAAATTTGGCTCCACTACTTCTCCATGTACAATTTGGGTGCATGACTTAACATTCATCAAAGAGACTCAGTACTTTTTCTAGATGATGCTAGAGTTGTAATAAATCCTGTTAGAGAGAAAGCAACAAAGGGGATTGTTGATTGCGTTTTTCAAATAATTATTGTTACATTTTCAACTTCGTGAAAAAGCGCTATAGTCAGTTATATACAACAAGTAGGGACCTGCCAGCAATTAATGTAGTGCATGAACAGGAGTCAGAAAACAAGATAGAATGCTTCACTTTTTGGGTGAACACATTGATGAAAAACTGAAATGGAGGATGCATATTATTGAGCTGCTGAAGCAGTTAAGTTCACAAATTTTTTCTCTCTGTATAATTGCTAGTCTTGGAAACAAACGAGTCGATCTCCTAACAACGATACAGGCAGTCAAATGCTGTTGACAGATCACAGAAAATGCAGCTCGAGACATTTTGTGATTTAAGGCTTGTAAGATTTTGTGAATGAAAGTGTAAATAGCATTCGTAGTCGAGCAGCACTTCTGAAATCTTAACTGTGATGCACTAAGTTGTTTCTGTTTAAATGTGAGACTACTTTGGGTACATTACTTTTTTGAATATTTTGAAAAAGCACTTCAGTAAGGAATTTAGACGATAAATATGATAATTATCTTAAGTTTCTCTTGTCGACTTTTGTATGAGCAGATTTATCGGTTGTGTACTTTAATCTGTCTAGAAAACTTAGCTCTGACCGTGATGCACTACCTATGTTATTAAGGAATTTGCCTATTAAGTTCTAACAAACTTTCAGGATTCTGTTCGAAATTCTGACAGAACTATGAGTTTTTTGTTAGAATTTTTCTAGTTCTATTAATGTCAATGTATTCTTGATAATTAGTACTACTTATAGTTGCTTAAATTTTTGTGGAATGACACTCTAATATTTTTTCTTGTTTCTTCAACCCAACCAATTAATACTGTTTCTGCTGTCACACATATAAAGTGACTATTAAAAATACATGCAACTTGTGAACTGCCAATTACAACATTGTCATTTAGTTTAATTGTTGTATCTTCTTCACTCACTTGTTGTGGTGTCTCTCACTTCAAAATATCCCATACAGTTTTCACCTTACTATATGAATTACTAATTTATATGTGCGTATTTATGGACCTTTAATGACTATATTTAAAATATTGCTGTATTGTTTGTAAAGTGCAAGTAATAACTGCATGAAATTTCATAGTTACTCATGACTCACTTATTTTCTTAATAAGTTTCCTGCATTACATTTTAGAAAAGCCATTTTCTGATATTGATACATATTTACTCTGGGTTATATTGAATTTCAAATTAGCATCTCTTTCTACGTATTTCTGATCTCATTCTACCTCTTTTAACTTCTCCTAGAAAGATTTTACCATGTTCTCGTTAATAAGTCTCACTGTTGTATGCAGACATACCTCAGAGCTGTGCATCATGATAAGACATCATTATCAATAGGGGACACGTTAATTGTTTCAGGGTGAACACTGGCTGTAAAAATGGTATCAGTCAGAGTCCTGCTGTCTTTCTGCACGCTACTTGGTAAATTTACCACTAAAATCAAATTGAAACAGTTAGATAATGATCCTGGTGGCACTCAATACTGCCTCAAGATCACAAACGTAGTGGTGGCTTAAAAATCTTTCGGTCATATTACGATACCAGCGAAAACAAAGATCTCGCGGTAATGAAGCTTACATTCCAGAGAATTCACTTTATATTGGTCAGCCTCTGTGCCAGCAGAGTACTACTAACACATTTTGGTATAAGAAATAGGTACAGTGAGCTTGTGGTAAAATACTTCTGAGCAACGAAAGGCATCCTGCTGGCGCATGTTACTCCCACCCGCCTGAACTTCGCGTTGCAGGCCCAGCAAAAGTACATGCATGAGTAGCAACTGGAATGAAAATTCCGGAGTATTTATAGAAAGACGCTCGTGTAAAGCTACCGATATAATGACTGAACTTTTACTGCTTCTCCAAATACATCGATATATCATGTAGAAGTTTGCAGTGTGCGGCGTTTCGCTGCGGTGGATCTGGTGTTTCGACAAGCTGTCTCTGAAACGGCTGAGATCTAGGAACCGCCGTGTATCTTGTTAACGCGCGCGGTGAATCCGTCTCTCAGCAAATCCCCTTCAACGCGGTTTCTCGTCTTGTGCGTCTGCCAGAAGCGAAGATTTTGCTGTCAGCTCCTTTCAGCAGTCCTTTATCCTGCAAAACAAGCGTGGGAAACAGGCCCGCGGAAGAAATTCCGCGTGAACATAAAATGAATGTAGCTTGAGAAACGCGTGTTGACGCATAATTTCTTCGTGCGGCGTGTCGGGATGAGGGTGTCATTCGTAACAGTGCGTTACCCCGTAAACATCAGTCACGGAAGCTATAGTTTTGACTTAATGCGCTAGGAGCTTCCGTTGGTTATATGGCACACGTTCCATCCGAATGCAATTTCTTGCCAAACTCCTGCTGCATGGCTGGCATGACTTGTTCAGTGCGAGATAGATTCTAGATCTGAGCTCTGGTACAGATGCCGACAAGGGTGGAACGAACATGGAATCCTTGATTAATCCACAAAATCAAAAGTAAAGAAGTGCCAGGTTTGGTGAACGTTGGCACCAGGCAGTTTCTCGCTTCCGCTTCGTCAGATCCACAGAGCCGATCCGAGGATTTGTTATGTATTACCGTACATTCATTGTCAATAAAATACTTGTGCCGCTTACAAATAGTAGGTCTATTAGGAGGATGTTTACCATGCACTGAGGTGCCAAAACTCATGAAATACTTTTAACATTTTGTAGAACATGGTTCTTATTATAGGAAACAGCGATCTATAATTACTGCAAATAAACTGGAATCAGTCTTGATCGCATACATTTTAATGTGGTTTCGATATTATTATAAGCTCATCATCATACTTACAATGAACAAGAATCCTTATAAACGTATAAAGGACGAATTCGTATATTGATAAAACAGTAAATAACGCTGATATACCAGTCGCTAGTGCTTGTGGTGGAATGATAGTGTACTAGAGCAGATCTTTTTTCCTTCAGTGTACCACAAAGACTATAGTCGAGACATGGTAAGAACATCTCTGATAGCTCGCAGCGCTGTTGTCAGCTTTTCAGTATGAGAAATGCTAACAGCTGCAGGCGGAAACAGTTGCCGTCTACAGACTTAGGTGTTACCACAGAAACGTTAACAAAATCGCCTTACCTGACTAGTTGAGGGAGACACACGAAGTTGCCTCGCCTAGCACACTGCAACAGCCAGCAATCAACCTACACAGACCCAACTGTAAGTCTGTAAATCTTATGATTAAGTTTTTAAGCATTTTCGAAGCCTTAAAGTCCTTTCTGATGCTCTGTTTATCGCACTACCATTAATAATTAAGTAGTGTAATGTAGAATCCCACTCATTCTAGCCGCCTTATGTTTCTGCCATGTCTTAATTTGTTATGTCAGTAGGGTAGTATGGGCCATACTAAGGTTTCCCCGGAAGCGGCACAAAAGGTCTCTCTTGCTCGTCTATCGTATGTAGCTGCTGAATTTCTTATAATATTACTTTGTGAAGAACGTAATGCCATTACTCAGCACCAAACGTCTAAATAAAATGCTATCTTCCATTTGCAGATCCTGATTGATATATCAAAGTTTTATAAATTGTTATCCGTGGTTCTCTTAGTAGCTTGTGTAATCTATGATGTTTGTAAACTATGCTGTTCATTCCAAATATGTCGTGATCTGAGGGTGTGCTCAGTGTGGAGCTTGAGAGCACAGCTGTAATTATTGAAGGAGAAACTAGTAGCGATTTTTCTTTTCCCTACAAATATTTCGCTGGTTCTTTCCATATTTGGCACAGTTCCGAGAGTTAGGTTAGGTAGGGACTGAAAAGCAGAAGGTGTCGTGATTAAATCGATTACTGATTATAATTATAATTTTATTTCTTACTTTTATTTGGCTGTTTTTGTAATGTGGCGAGTTTGTTGAGGTGAAATGCGTAGCTAATATGGTCGCCAGTGAAACTACTAGTGATGTTGTAATTTTGATTTTTGCAAATAATTGTCTGCTTTTTTAGAATATGTCGTCGTGGAGGCGCTGCGTTCATGAAATGGATTATTGGTATAGCAGTCCTGGCCGGTCGTTGTGGCCGAGCGTTCTAGGTGCTTCAGTCTGGAGCCGCGCGACCAGTACGGTCGTAGGTTAGAATCCTGCCTCGGGCATCGATGTGTGTGATGTCCTTAGGTTAGTTACGTTTAAGTATTTCTAAGTTCTAGCGGCTGATGACCTCAGACGTTAAGTCCCATAGTGCTCCGAGCCATTTGAACCATTATATCGCAGTCCTGTTGTTACCGGTGACTCACTCTTGTGGTTGCTGTTTGTTTTTTTGATGTGGTTTGTAGTAATGGTGCAGCTGAATGGACCAAGTCTTTTGTATTATTAATTATGTATTTGTTTTTGATTTGTGACCTGTTACTTTTCGATTCAGTGCGATTCCGATCTATTATACTTTCTTACAGTTTATTCTGGAAGAACTAATTTGCGTTTTTTTCGATTATGTCGTTATTTTGTGGGGGTGTCTGATGTCGCTGCGCAATCTCAGTTTCAGCTACATTGGTAAAGTGAAATATTTTATTTCAGTTGTATGTTTATGCATTCTTTTGTTCGGTTTATTTTAGAGGAATTCGTGTGTGACATTTCTCAATTTGATTTTTGCGGCCGGGTGGTGAGGGGGGGGGGGGGGGGGCAGGTGTGTTGTCTGGTAGATACATGGGCGTATGGGCCCAGTGTACACTGCGATTCGACTAATGTGCTTTTTGCGCATTTTCGTCGGGTTCATTATGGAGGAAACTGTGTATGTGATTTTTCGATGAAGTCGTTGTTTTGTATGTATCTTGCATTCCTGTCGTCGTTTTAGCTACATAGATATTCGATTACAGTTGTGCGTTTTCTTTGCAATTTTTCATTCGGTTTATTCTAGAGGAATTCGTGTGTGTGATTTTTCGAGTTTGTTGACAGCTATGGAACGATCTTACTTTATTATCTTTTTTAGTTTCATCCCGCCCAAAGCTCCTAATTCCTGGAGTTTACCCGTTAATTTCATTTCACCAGTGCTTCAAATATTTCGAGTATTTTTTATGTTTGTTTCTAGGGTAAGGATATATCTTGTGGTAGCCTTCTTGGAGGGTGTAATAAGCCTGTAATTTAATGTTTTCTATGGTTGTATTAGTAACCTGAGTAAACTATGCCCTTAACTCGAAATATGACGTCATGGTTCAAAGCAGATGAACGGAATCGGACCTTGCCGTATTACCCGTAGAAGGCTTACGTCAACTGAATACCGTATGGTTTGAGAAACAGCTCGCTTCAGATTGTGCCAGTCAGACATAAGAGGAATGACTAACTCTATACGTTGTTGACCATAACGAGGGGCCTATTTTAATCGAATCCTTCAGCGACACAGTCGAGTACTCTCAACAAAAATCACCCTGCACAGTTCTAACTGAATTGCACCTGTTGGAAAGGCTAAACGCGTTTTGTTGTTGTATTACGCTATCTCGATGGAGTGCACCTTCCATCACGAACGTGCGAGTCAGCGAGTTAGCTGCGACAGGCAAACATCTACCGGCAGCCACATGTAATGCAAACTTACAACTGGCTCCAGAGTAAACTTTATGGTCCTACGCGTAAGTTCAAGTTTATCTCAACTTTTGTACTGTCATTCGCGTGTAAGAGCCTAGTGAAATCGTAAAAATCTTTTTGAAACAGGCTGCATTCTCTCGTCCGCCTTTGTAGCAACATGACTGGTTGTTATTCAGTTGACCCGAGTTCGATTCCCGGTAGTGCCAGGGAGTTGATGTGGGTCGGAGGACTGGAGCGGGGTGTACTCAACCTCCCGATGCCAATAGAGGAGCACTTGATTGAGAAGTAGCGGCTCCAACTTACAGATCACCGTCAATGACCGGGAGAGCGATGTGCTAACCTCGTGCCCCCTCTTAAACCGAACCCCACAGATATCATTGCTAGAGGATGACACATTGATCGAACCGTCTCTTCCAGAATTCGGAGCTCTGCATTTGCTTTCTGCTGTGTTAGCTTTATACCCGAAATCTTCGTCCATGAACATTTGTTACTAGACAACGCATTATCACCACTTTCCGTTTCATTTTAGAAGAATGGAACTAACCAAGTTAGACCTGAAGAAATCAGTAATAACAGAGACTGATATGTCAGATATGAGACAGAAAATTATTAGCCAGATAATTCAGGACTGAGCAGCTGCCCTGCCAAAGAAATATAAGATAATTGGAGCAACTTAATCCGATGAATGAAAAAGAGGACATTCTGAGAAACTGAAAGTCATATGGACGCAAAGAAAAGCCAAAACGAAACTCTGAACATGCCCCTTCTTATATACTGCTTGATCCTGCATATATGAGGTGTTTTTAAAATGAACGTAAATAATTGGAGGGCTGGTAGAATGGGTCAAAACACGTAAGTTTCAAACAGTACTGCATGTGTGCGTCCCCTCACAGTCAGAAATCGACGTCATTTAACAGAGTCGCACGCTGCCAGGAATGTGTGCGTATAAGCTGCCATCCGAATCGACATGATAGCAAGTCTAGAGAGCAAAGTCTGCAGTTTCTAGATGTCAAACGTAAAAGAGAGGTGGGGTTGATGTTTCACGACCTTTATTGGTAAACGAAAGCAAAAACTGCTGGAAATTAGGCGCTCCTGGATACACGCCGTTCAGCGACACCTGGGTTATTGTCGAATCCTTTGAAACACCCCTGAAAAAACAAGAACTGCATTAAAGGCTATCATAAATCGTGCTGTCAGCTCTTAATCTATCTCGATAGGTGTTTCGTAAACAACAGATTTCAGGTGTCCAATGACGGTACGTGTACGTACAGACCATGTCACCGAGCTACCGTGCCCTATCCAGTTTTCACCAAAGATCTCAACCAAATAATCTCGCGCCGCATGAGCGAAGTGAGTTCGTGTAGCGTCATCTTGGAACCACATGCACTGTCGCAAGTTGAGTGGAACATATTCCAATAACTCTGACGGTATTTAAGAAGCCCAAGAATCTGTTAGCGTCCAATCGTTGGGGGAGTGTATATGGATCAAACACATTATCGCCCACCAAACCAGACCCAAAGTTGACGACGAAGCGCTGTTAAAGGAAGGAAAAAAGAGTTTAGCGTTCCGTTGACGTCGAGGTCATTAGGGATGGAGCACAAGCTCGGATTGCGTCAAAGATTTGTGAGAAAATCGGCCATGCAATTTCGGGAAATCATGAAAAACCTGTATCTGGATAGATGGACACGGGTTTGAACCGTTGTTCTCCCGAATGCGATTCCAGCGTGCTCCCTTTGCGCAACCTCACTCGGTAAAGGAAGCGTGGTGATCACAATCAAAGGTCGCGTGCAGGTTTTCCTGACCCTATACCTAATGTCTGTGGCTGTTGGACACACCTTCCTTCAAAGGAAAACGTACGAAGTGTGGGAATTTAGGCTGAATAGCACACTTCTACAAAAACCTCTGGAAGAAGTCAATGCGACGCGGAAAATCTTCAAGTTAAAGGCCTGAACTTTCTGAAGGTGGTAAGGGTGTAAATAATCTTCATTCTACACACGCCAAACCATGAAATTGCTTACATCCATTTCCCGAGCAACACTGCATGAGCTTGTTGACGGCGTATTTTGCTGCAATGCAAACAACTCTTCTTCAAACTCTGGTTACGCACTGTACGTTGACAACGGCGTCCGTCTGGCCTTCGCATCTGTATCAGAGAAAGAACGCATCGGTTTTCGAAGTAGACTTCAAATGCACATGCACCATTGCGATGCCTTGTCAGTTGAAAAGTTACCTCAAGCACCTGGCTCTCTTAGGGACCCGTGAGTGGCGGCGAACACGCGCGAATCTGATATTCGCTGTTTCGGAAAGCGCAGAACCTACAACCGTTGAGCAGCGAGAACATTTTTATCCGCTTCCCGGTAAGCTTAGTGCATGTCTGTCCATTCCTCACAAGAAAAACTCTCCATTTCTTGCCCGCGCCACAGGGTACCAAACACAAGAGCGTTCTCATTTCTTTACGCAGTGACGCAGGGTGGACCAGACTCAACAGTGCGTAGAGGTGCCACTCTCAGTGCGACATCGTGTTGAACAGGAATTTACACTGACGAAAGCCACGCGTTCGCGTCCCACTAAATGCAGAAACAAACTCCATAATATCCATCATTTTGATTTGCAGCTCCTTGTATTGGTCGTGTTTGCAGTTATAATTGTTGGATGTGAGGTCCGCCAGTTATGCAAAACACCGTTTTCCTCAGTACCCAAACATGTTTCGGCACTACTGTGCCATCCTCGGTGGGTTTTCGTTTTTATTTATTATTTACATGTGGTGTGCATGAATTTTCTGGATCACTTGTGTGTTAATTACTACAGGTAGTTTGTCATGTTTTCGTGTGGCAAGTGCTTCCATTTTCCGTATAATGCTGAGGTGTTGAGATGCACATGTAACTGTAACAAGTATTTTTCACAAATAACGTAGTAAAGCGATTTTCACTTCACCAGAACACGCAATCACACTGTGTTCTGTGAAAAATACTTGTTATAGTTACGTGTGCATCACAAAACCTCAGCATTATGCGAAGAATGGAAGTACTTGCCACAAGAAAACATGACAAGCTACCTGTAGTAATTAACACACAAGTGATCCAGAAAATTCATGCGCACCACATGTAAAGAATTAATAAAAACGAAAACCCGCCAAGGATGGCACAGTGGTGCCGAAACATGTTTGCGTACTGAGAAAAACGGTGTTTTGCATAACTGGCGGACCTCACATCCAACAAACTCCATAATATTGTCCCACCCAGAACACCTACTGCCATTTAGACTCGGATGGCGAGTTCCATGCCTCCCTTCCCGGCAGCGCGTGGCGCTCTTAAATGACGCCTAGTGGAGAACGCTAAGGGATGCAACCATGCGTTGCATTGTGGAATTTGCATGTTATGATCCACTCTGAAAACCCTCCAACCTTTTACATTCGTGTGAGAAATTCTGTGTGTATATAGGTACTGCCTGACAAAGAAAGGGAAGTCGAAAACGAAATAAAACTTCATAGTCTGAAATTGTGTGTGAAGTTATTTCAATCACTACAAAGTCCAGTTAAATTTACAAAGACCTTGGCAGTATGAATCTACTTATCAGGATAACGATACACCTCCTCTGGCCTGGAGCCTCAAGTGATTCGGGTGGGAAGGGTACCATAAAGCCACTGTATTCTCTCCTAAGGCAAGCTCTCCCATAACCATTGTAACTGGTCCTTCACATCGCCGGCAGATCTGTGGATACTGCAGGTCACAGGAGTACCTATTACCTCAACATCCTGCAAACAGTTCACAGAGACGTGTGCCATGTGTTGACCAGCATTATCCTGTTTAAAAATGGGACCACGATATTGTCGCAAGTTCCCTCAGTCACTACCATTTGTGACCTCAAGTAATAGCCGATGACTCCCGATACCAAGGGTTGGGTTATGTTATGTTAGATTAGATTAGGTTGGAAAAATTGTGGTAATAACGTTAACTGAAAATGTATGAATGTGTCAGATAATCTGCTTTTATTAGTACCATAGCACATGTGAACTCACGTTAAACCAGAAAAAAATAAAGCTCAGTGTTAAGGAAGTTGTACAGTGCACGTACAATTTCACATTAAATTTCTCTACAACTTCTGTTGAAAAATTTGTGCAATTGTATGGTTGGGCCAAGCAGTTAATAAACTAAAAATTTTACAAAATTACTTCTTTGCTTCTCTGGATGTTCTGGAAAACTACTGCAGATGCACGTCTGGGACATGTTTTATTACATTCACCAGATCAATAACAACAAAATAAATGAAAGTCATGCTTTACTTTAACGTCGTACAGTTTTGCGATGGCTTCATATCAGCAAAGTTGCTAAATTTCAGGCAAAATCCTTTAGTAGCCGTAACTCCGTAACTAAACATTTGCGATCCTTTCCTTATATGAGCTTTTTTCTTTAGTTTTACTTGTAGAAAAACATATTAAAATATTTGCATATCTTCGTAAATCACTCTGCACATGACGCCTCTAATATACTGTGCCAGGTCTGGCAACAACACTAATTCAATAGGTGGCCACTCCAACTGTCACAGAGGATTGCAATTCTATTCATTTACGTAGCCGCCGATGACGTTTACTTGAACTAAATGACATTGATATCGGACGACGTCTTTTTGGTGCTTCACATTTTTTTATGAGGCAATGTTTATATCGGGCTAAAATATGAGAAATACATAAAAAAACCAAACGAATAAAACAGAATGCGTGATTTGTGGACGAAAGAGGGGAGTTTTCCTTTAAGTAGACGCTGGTATCGGGAAAATCGTAAATCGACGAATTGGGATGGTCCCAAGAGAAGTAACTTAGGGAACTTGGATGCCTTACCGGCCTGGAGCTGCTGCTTCCAATACGAGAGTCATGGCGGAATACTTCGAGTTGCGTCTGCCATAACTCGGCCAACACGTGACGGCGGGGAAGGCGCGTGCGTCCGTATTTCTTGCCAGTCGGGAAATAAAAAGTTTATTACTCCAGGACTGGAGATACGTGGAAAAAGCTCCAGAACTCACCAGCCAGACTCGTGGCGTAGGTTTCCTTGCCAACGAGCTTCCTTTTCAGTAAATGGAGAAAGAAGAAACGGACGGCGTATCTCAAAACAAAATCATCTTAATTTCCTTCCAGGAGAATTAAAGTTACTTTTTGGAAATGCTGTGTTCACGATAACATTCTTTTCTTCACTGTCATTATTAAATAGCTGGCCATTGTGACCGACCGGTTCTGGGCGCTTCAGTCCGGAACCGCGCTGCTGTTACGGTCGCAGGTTCGAATGCTGCCTCGAGCATGGATGTGTGTGCTGTCCGTAGGTTAAGTTGTTCTAAATCTAGGGGAGTGATGACCTCAGATGTTAAGTCCCATAGTGCTAAGAGCCAAATCATTGTTAAAAGCTTCACATGATGCACGTACCCTTCGCCTCGCACAAATCACGGAAATTTATTGAGTTACAGTAATTCATCAAACGTGTGAGGTATTGTAAATTCGTTTTGCTTTTTTAAAATCTGTGTTGTAAAAGTATTCTATCGATCCGAGAACATTTAGATTAGTAGGCACAAAGAGCCACCAAGGAGTGGTCCTAATCTATTATGGAATAAAAGATGCTTATCCAATGTTATTTGCCAAAGCGAACAGTAACATTTGCGGAAACTATGAGCTCAAAATTTGTCAGTACACTATCTGAGCTGTTTGTATCGTACGGAAAGCTTTGCTAACTAGACAGTTCTTACTTACAGACACTATAATTATGTTACTAATGGTAAGCGTTTTGCCGCGCGGGTTTTAGGGCGCTGCAGTCATGGACTGTGCGGCTGGTCCCGGCGGAGGTTCGACTCTTCCCTCGGGCATGTTTGTCCTTAGGATAATTTAGGTTAAGTAGTGTGTAAGGTTAGGGACTGATGACCTTAGCAGTTAAGTCCCATAATATTTCATACACATTTGAACATTTTTTGGTAAGCGTTTACAGACGAGCTTGCTGTTAGCAACATGGGGGATGGTAAAAGAATGGTTCAAATGGCTCTGAGCACTATGGGACTTACCTTCTAAGGTCATCAGTCCCCTAGAACTTAGAACTATTTAAACCTAACTAACCTAAGAACATCTACACGCATTCATGCCCGAGGCAGGATTCGAACCTGCGACCGTAGCGGTCGCGCGGTTCCAGACTGTAGCGCCTAGAATCGATCGGCCACCCCGGCCGGCGGGGGATGATAATGTCTGTACATTAGAGTTAAGGCGTATGTATCGTGTGCTCTGTGTACGCAATGGTGTTATTAGGTATTAAAATTTGGTACATTCCTTATGGATTTAAACGGGGAATAATTAAAGGTAAATGTGAATTGACGTAGTTGCTTTAGTTGCAAAACAGACGAGTGGCAGCCTTTCTTTGAATCTGAGTCGCTATAAACATACTGTCAGCAACAACAGAAACACTCCACCTAATTGGAGTAAACCCTCAATAATTCGGACTTCAGTAATTTGGAGTTTGGTATAATTCGGTATGGTTTTTCATTAGCATGTGGAACGCCAGCATCTTTCTGTATCGGTTATCATCCACCCCAAGTTAATTTATTGTAAAATGTTGAAATCATTATCTCTCTTCCCTTTCGCTTCACCTGTGGACGATAGCGAATAACGTATAGCATCAGTCTTGGTCAGAACGACACAACAAAGTAAAAACCTGCTAAACTCGCTTGCTGAAATCGGTCTAGCTTTGAGACGGCCTTAAAGTGTATGAAAGAGTCGTATAGTAACCATCATGAGCGTCAGAAATAAATACTTATCTTTAAGTTTAGAAGATAAAGTGGATGAATAATTTTCCATGGCATCAACACCAGGCAATTTAATAATGTCTCTTTGCCTGCTATGGATCATATCACTGTCGGTCCACACGACCGTAAATATCTTGTAAAGTACGTACCATTCTACAGTAAATGCAGCATTTAAATTTCCAGTATGATGCGGACTTAAGTTTTTGATAACGTACAGTAGTTTATATGTGCATTAGTGTATATGTTAACTAAAAAGTGTTAAATCGAAGCATTGTGTAGAATGCCTAGGCAATATATAGAATGCCTAGAACTTTTTTGTAAGGTGTTTAATTTAAGTTTACTGTAGCACTTTTCCCTGGAAATGTATAAGATGCCTAGGTAAAGTAGCAGAACTCTGGAAGAGCCTCCTTAAAACGAAACAGTTGTGAGATGCTTGAAGTACTTAATTGGTAATAGATGTTTACCCATCCTATTAAATGCCTAACCTACAAAAACTTATACAAAGTATCTGTCTTACTAAATGGTCACCTGATGACCCAATATCAGTTGCAGGTTGCCTACCTGACATCTTCTAGGGGCAATAAAGATTTTATTTTCAGTGTTTTATATAATTGTTTACCGAATTGAAAAAAAACTGCTTATGAAGATGTATAACCTTACTTAAAGGTTTCACAGAACAAGTTAAATCTTAAAGTTACAAACTGTGTATACGGCTTTAGGATGCATAAGTTGACACACACAGTTTACCGAGACTACATTCATCCAGTATTTGAGAATGAGAGCAGTTAGCAATTTCCAACAAACTTTACACATAATTTCAAAACATAACATTCTATACCTTACACCTGCCTACGCGCACACACACACACACACACACACACACACACACACACACACACAGCTGCGCTGCACGAATAGCAAAAATGTTGTTACAGATGAACTGTTTTCCAATCATTATACACTACTACGCATATAAACTACTGTATTATATATATAATACAGTAGTTTATGCGCGTAGTAGTGTGTAATGATTGGAAAATAGTTCATCTGTAGCTACATTTTTGCTATTCGAGCAGCGGCGCTTTCACCACCCCTAAAGCCTTGATTTATTGTGTCTTTAGTGCTAACTCTACTCGCAACATGTTTTGAAGACAGTATCCAAAAGCACACATACCGTACACGCAACCAATACGTTCCAAAAATCTGCGCCCTAAAATGCGATTTTTCATTTCTATTGATCGCAGAGACAAGGAGTCAGGCCGCCCGTAGTGGCCGAGCGGTTCTAGGCGCTACAGTTTGGAACCGCGTGACCGCTACAGTCGCAGGTTCGAATCCTGCCTCTGGCATGGATGTGTGTGATGTCCTTAGGTTAGTTAGGTTTAAGTAGTTCTAAGTTCTAGGGGACAGATGACCTGAGAAGTTAAGTCCCATAGTGCTCAGAGCGATTTGAACCATTTGAACAAGGGGTGAAAACTGTTTGGGATGGATCTCAGACAAACACCCATTTGTCTGCCTACAGGAATACTGTGGCTAACCTACAGTAAAGGATCAAAATTTAAACATTAACACACTTCCTCCAGCTCAGCTACACTGAGCAAATCGAATCGTTCTGTCACTTTACGTGTGGTCTATTGTGGCCCCTGAACAGTTCGTAGAAGCACCATTTGTTCATGGACAGTTCGTGAGAAAACCCAGATAAACGATGATTTTTTTGGGTACCAAAAGTACCAATTGTGTGGCTGACCACTTCTATAATTTCTATTCGTGCCGTATCATCAGAATTTTGACCATGTAATCGAAATTTAATGTTCTTCGTTACCGGTATCCAGAGGTTCAATGTTACCGTACTTCTGCTGAAAACCGAAAAACCCGGTTTTAGTGGTTTCCACACTATGAGTGGCAAGTATCTAAATTCCTAAGAAAAATAAAAGACATGTTTGAACTGCCCATTCTTTAGAAATTTATCTAGAAACACCATTTTCCCGTTTCCGTTATCATGGTTCACCCAAAAAAAACTATGATTTTTGGGTACCAAAAGTATCAGTTGTGGGTATCGCCACTTCTATTATTTCTGTTCATGGCAAATAGTCTAAATTAGTGCTACATGCTCTTAGGATGGTATTCTCGGGGAAATTTTCGATATTATCATCTGTTGCTGAGATCCAGCTGTTCATAGTTACAGTATGTATGCACGTTAAATATGAAAGTAATATCTGGTATAATTGTAAGACTTAAATGTAGTCTCAACTGACATAGTGAATATGCGGCAATGGCCCTAGGGTCATCGCAAACGTTCCGGGATCACCAAAATACGCTTTCAATTGTTTACCATCCAAAGAAAGTTCACTTTCCACTAGTTAAGATAATAATGCACAGTATTTTGAGGCTACACTTATAGAAACCAAAAAATGCGGTGTTTGATTTTCAAATACAAAGACTTTACTGCCGTGCGGGATGGCCGCTTGGTTTCAGGCGCCATATCACGGACTGCGCGGCCCCTCCCGCCGGAGGTTTGAGTCCTCCCTCGGGCATGTATGTGTTTGTTGTTCTTAGCATAAGTTTGTTTAAGTAGACTGTAGGTCTACAGACCGATGACCTCAGCAGTTTGGTCTCTTAGAAATTCACAAGCATTTCAAAGAATTTATTATGACAAAATCATTTTTTGTATGGTGCCTACGGCGTCAGGCGGCATCATCGAATAATTTCCTGGTCAAGGCAGCCTGTATAGGAGTGAAGTGCAAATTATACAGAGACACTGAGTAGTAAAGTTTTACTCATTAGTAAAACTTCTTTTATTCATTAGTAAAACTTTACTACGCACTGTCTGTATAATTTGCACTTCACGCCTATACAGGCTGTCTTGACCAGGAAATTATTCGATGATGCCGCATTTTAAAAAAATGATTTTGTCATAAAAAAATGTTTGTACTTGCAAATCAAACATCCCATTTTTTGGTGTCTATAGGTGTAGCGTGAAAGTACTGTGCATTCTTACGTTAACTCGGGTAAAGTGGACTTTCTTTGGGTGATAGACGATTTTCTGTTATCCTTATATGATGCGTACTTATTTGTCCTTTATGCATATCGCCGGCTGCTGTGGCCGAGCGGTTCTGGGCGCTTCAGTCTGGAACCATGCGACCGCTACGGTCGCAGGTTCGAATCCTGCCTCGGGCATGGATGTGTGCGTTGTCCTCGGGTTGGTTAAGTTTAAGTAGTTCTAAGTTCTATGGGACTGATGACCTCGGATGTTAAGTCCCATAGTGCTCAGAACCATTTGAATCATTTTATGCACATCACAATACAAAAAAATTCTCTAAGGACATAAATAAACTGTCAGAATTTTACTGTAGAATAGAATTCGTTTTATATAAGCAGCACACCGTGTTGTAAGAGGGAAAAGAAGGAAACCAGCTGAAAAATGCTTCTGTCGGAGCACAAGAAAGGCATATATGTTACTCTTTAAAAAACTCGGAATTAAAAGTGTGGAATCAGATGCATGTATGTTCATTCAGGCTTCCCCACCAAAAATTTTGGCATGCAATCACATTTGCACTTTTTTGTGCCGAAAGAGAGTACCAGGTAGACTGTGATAGCGTAAGACGGAGGACACTCTGCCAGTGAGAGAGAATGGGAGAGGTGACAGTGGTGGTAGGAGAGAGAAAGTAATAGTGAAAGAGAAATGGAGGTCTATGAATACAGCAGCAGTGACAGGCAAAGAGAGAAAAGATAGTGATTGTCAGTGACAGACAACAGCAGCCATAGAGAAAGAGATAGTGATGGAGACAGTAGCAGTTGGAGAAAAGAAAGAGGAGAAAGTGGGTATGAAAAAGACAGATGTATGGAGACCATACATGTCTGGAGAGGAAACAACGGCAACTGAAGAGAATGACAGCAGACCCTAAGCACGAAATAATATGCAGATGGTGACAATGGGAGAGAAAAAGAATGAGACAAAGACAATGGTAGTGGGACGGAAAGGCAGAGAATGTAGCAGAGGAGGAGACAGTGGCAAGAAACAGTGAGAGAAAGGGATGAAGACAGCGACTGTGGGAGAGAAAGACAGGAGAAAGTGTCAACTGGAGGAAACAGAGACAGTGGGAGAGAGACGTTATAGACAGTGACTGTGGGAGAGCTTCCAAACTTCACAAAACTGTCCATAAATGCAACTGCTATTACGGCCACACAATCTGGACGCTAGAAGCCAATTATTTCTTCATTTTACACATAATAAAGACGGAAGCGTTCAACATGACCTGCATGTTCGACAACTGACTAGCGACTCCTCCTTCAGTCTGCTTCTCTCCCAGTATAACTACCCAGCAGTGCGTGGGAACTGCTTAACTCTGATTGGCTGGTTCGTTTGACTGGCCAATCAGAATCATCGTTAGAGATCATTCTCGCGCCAAAACTGGTCTGTGCCAATCACTATATGCAAATGCATTTACGTCATTCCAACATGCAAATACTAATATAATGTTCAACAGAACCAAACGAAAGGGAAACTAAACTTGAAATAAATTTAGAAACTTATTGCTCTGCAAACGGCTATGCCGGCTGCCTCCTTACAAAAACAAGTACACTTAGACATATGTCATCAGCAAAGTGGGTACAAACATCCTTCCCACGTAATGTGTTACATAAAATTAATATTGAAATTTAACGTATGTCCTACATACACACTCTCACTCACTCTCATTTACTCCCTCATCAATATTAGACACAAATAATAATTTTGTCTGATTTTTATATTACGAAAACGAAAAATTATTAAAGTTTTACTATGAAAATCTCAAGTAATTAATTCTGCACACTGAGAGTTCTGTTTATGTTTTCAAATTATTCCAAAAGATAAGCTATTACAGTTCCTAACTGAATTTAATTCCCTAAGTGTCGGTTTTTGACTTTTTAAGTAATTTTTTCTATCTCCGAAACTATGATAGTTACAACGTTGAAATTTTATACAATCTACTCCTGAATAACAAAAGGTAGTGTACCGATTTTGAAAATGAGTGATTAATATTTAATGTAGTTTATTTAGGTTCATAGGTGACATGAATATACAGTCGCTCGAAGTGACAGAGGAGCCGTTCTCACGCTGCAGTAGCACCAGATGCACATGACTCATTGGCTAAGACACAAGTTTGCAGCTTCCTAAACTCCAATACAGTGGGCTATATAGCAACGAATGTTATCGCGCATTAACTCGCGACGTTACAATGTGATTACATTAACGTGGCTGGACAGAGTACTTTTCTTAACCTCGTTATGTGTCTGTATGTCCGCCAGGAGGCTTTTAATTTCAGGGAGGGCAGTGGTGATAATTTCTTGTTTCATGATGTACTATGTGATGCATGTGAAATGTCTGTTTTATTTCCGATAGGGTGATAATTTTTTCTCCTTATTTCAGGTGCGTATTCGCAGTTTCTGTATCAGCAAGATAATTGCGTGGCCATTCTTAAGATTTCCTGCGCAACAAAAGTAAGTAATTACACTTTTCAGAAACGTGTTATTATAATAGTACATATCCTTCGGCTTTCCTATGAACGGAGCAAATACATGGCGAGGCGTTAGGCAGCAGGTATCACAGACACCATTATTGTTCTCATAAAGCATGTACACATGCTGATATTCGATCAGCCTTTCAATCCACTGCCGTCATTTACTGAACCTCCTGGATATTGAAACTGTGACCTTAAATTGTTCCCACATTGTACGAGTACTAGCAGTCGCAAAGAGTGCTGTTCTAATTATTTTTGGGGCTCCAGCATTAGGTTCCCCAAAGTTTCGTTAAAATACCTGTGCAAGCGACGGGTTAGCTCTGTTCAGAAACACACAAATTTACACCCAATTCTTGTCCAATCGAAGACTATACTCCATCTCTAATGACGCCTAATAACAAAATCGAATATGGGATCTTAACATTTCAGGATGACCAAGGTTCAAATCCTCGTCCTGCCATTCCAGTGATTTCCATAAATTGCTGAAGGCAAATGTCTAGATGATTCCTTTGAGGCCACAGCCGATTTTCTTCCCTATCTCTTCTTACTACGAGCTTGCGTGCCATCTCTTATGTTCTCACTGTCGATGGGAAGTTAAACCATAATCTTCCAATAACCACACTTAATATTCCGTCTGCTAGGTGATCCGTGTTTTAATGAGTTGTAAGCCCGGCGGGGTCGCAAAAAATTAATGACCTTAAAATAACGAATGTTGTAAGTTATGACTACTTAATGAGACACTAATGGCCATTATTTTATTCCGATAAAGTTATTGGCATGACAACCGCCAAACAATGGAAACATTATTATAATATGGCCCTGGAATATCTGACATACAGGATGGGTGCGAAGATACTAATAATCGTGCAAGTGAATTAACTACAATTGCGAAGTGCACAGTGATTGTCGTGATGTTAACTGAAAATAAATAGTACTACAGAAGGGAATACGTCACAACTGTGGTTGACGCTGAGGGAAAACTGTTCATTTGTTCGAAATACAAGTTTTGAAAGTGAAGCTTGAAGTGATCGACATGTTATAAAGCGACGATAATTTCCCTGCATCTCTTCATGCGCTTGTGGCGCGATCTCACCATAGTGCTGCAGGTGGAGGCTAGAGTGTCTGCAAAATCAATCATTGGTGGCACCAGCGACCTCACCAAAGGCGAAGTGAAAATCAGACCAAAATTGCTTTAAGTTCCTCCATACCTAGCTCGGGTGCCAATACTCAATCGCGACAAAGTTAAAGACAGAGGCTCAGATGAAGTTGATAATAAAGGAGATGAAGAATGTGCCTCAAAACCGAAGGATCGCATTGAATACCGCTCAGAACACAGAAATTTTCAGTCTGTCTTTATTCCACCTTTCATCTCTCAATGATGTGGACAGTCGCACGGAATGACACGGGGCTTGTATTCCACGTTAAATTGTAGCTCTCCTGTCCCTTGCAGGATTATTGGTAGGTTAGGAACACAAAAGGCGCCAAAGTGCCTTCGAATTGAAAGACTTGTACTTGGGCCTTGAGCTAGAAGAAATTAGTATTTCGTAATATATATGTAGGTAAGTTATTTTATTCTTACCTACAGATTTGAGATGTGGATCCGAAATTACTCATTCCGAAAATGAATGCAATCTATCTAGATGGGCAATAAAATCGGTTGTACGAGTACAAGCGACTGCCATTATCTCCCATGAGAATACGTTACTTTTTGCTAACTATAAACCGCCAGTCTGTGGCCATTGCATTGTGAAGAAGAAAACTGAGGGAAAATAATGATTTAAGAGGAAGCAGTGTTCATATTGTCACCTCACATAGTTTATAAACGGCTTGTTACATACTTGCTGTCGAAAAATCTTACTGCATTATGGGGATTCTTCACCTTTTTGCCATACAGGTGCACGCAGGACACAAGTCTCATATTCCACATGGGAGCCACTGTGAGCGGGTGATGAAATTCCTTTCCAGTGGACCATCTCAAGCTACCCCTCGGGGTCTCCCAACCGACAACGCAACGTTTCTTTCTTTCAACCAGTGTGCCATCCATCTTTACAGTAGTTACTAGACGTATAGCCGTGAGCATCCCCAGTCGTTGCTACTGTCGCCACACAACAGCTTTTAGCACAAGTTTTGAAACTGATATACTCGGCCAGTTTTTATAGTACACTATAAGATTTCATGAACCATTCCAGACTGATCGACTAGCTCATAACAGACTTCTACCAAGTCTTTTAAATTACTAACGCAATGTAATATTCTTGCGTGTGGTTTTTCTACAAGAAAGGCGAGCTGCAACACCGTTTGTGTCAAGAGACAGGAAAGCCAAATATTCACCGAAACTTACTAGATTCGAATACATAACAGTACTTTCTCCAGGAATTAGTATGTCAAATTAGAAGAAGCAAGTATTCCGTTGCTGAAGTAGTTCTATTGCAAATATGAAACGGTTGCTATTTTTAGCAATCTGAGTACCGATGAAGAACGTCTAAAAATTTCGTAACCGACGTCACCTATTAGATGCGGTTCACACTGCAGCAATACGATATCCTATGTGACTCGAGACAAGACGCAGAAGCAACCCGCACCGGTTGAGAACACAGAAACATAGTGGAAATGTCTTACACGCAAACCTTCAAATGTGAGACTCCCAGATCAGTACCAAACATTGTATGTAGATAGAGCATCAATCAAAACAACGGTTTAGTTTGTGCTATGTGCTGACGTCCAGTAGAAGATGGGTAAATGGCAATTAAAAGTAACACCACAACTACGGAGAACATGAAAGGCATACATGTGAGCGATAGCTTCGTAGACCGCGTGGGAGAGCGGGTAAAGCATGAGGACGTCATTCCAAAGGTCCCTCGTTCAAACCCAATATGTTTAAACAGTCATACAGGAGTACATTTTCTGACATATAAAAGGACTTTTCGGTGTTGGTAGAAATGTTCTTTTGGCAGCCTGCTTTCGCTTCGTTAGTTGAAAGTAGCAAACCTATAGCGTACATTTGTATAAATAGGCATGGTGTTCTGTCGGACGTCTGCGACAGAACAGACACCGCTTGGGATGGTTGGGTTGTTGGGGGAGGAGACCAGACAGCTAGGTCATCGGATTAAGGAAGGACGGGGAAGGAAGTCGGCCGTGCCCTTTCAAAGGAACCATCCCGGCATTTGCCTGGAGCGATTTAGAGAAATCACGGAAAACCTAAATCAGGCTGGCCAGACCCGGGATTGAACCGTCGTCCTCCCGAATACGAGTCCACTGTGCTAGCCACTGCACAGACACCACTCGCGATGAAACAGCTAATGCATTACCAGTTTCACAGAATAAACACAAACAATTGGAACAGTAGAATAAAGAAACAATTGTCACACGAGCTGGTGTATTAATACCCCAACACAACACTTTCAAGTATAATACAGTTAAAAAAAGCTCTACCAACTTCTACACGGAAGCTATAAATATTAGTTACTGAGAGGTACGCTTTACCTATGCTCCATATTTCTGGTGTTACTTTTAACTAAGTTTACGAGCGTTCTGCAGTACGATGGCATATAGCACGAACGAAAACGGAGTTTTGGTTGACACTCTTTCGACATGCAACGTTCGGTACGGATCTGAGTGTCTGACATCTGGACCTTTGGGGCGTCACCAATTAATAGCGTGAGGGATTTTCTTTAATATTTGGAACATCCCCTTCCCTTGTGGAGACGTGGTGGGATCTCACTCCCAACTCCCCACCTGAGACTTACCCCGTTGTCGGGTAGAAATACGTAAAAAACCGAAAATTTTCATTTGTTTCGAACACTGATTAAAATCACCATGCTTTATTTATAAAGTGCATTAAACAGTGTTTTTAGCACGGTATTATAAATACTCTATTGTAGACATGTCAACCGTGAATTACATTCCGACGGACAGACAAGACGGAGACTGACGAACAAACTTTGACGGATCCATAATAAACCGACCTTTTATTGCGTATAACACACATCAAATATCGTTAATCATCTGCTTACTTTGCAAACGAAAGACAACATTGCTTGTAACATCCTCTGAATCATATGATAACTTAATATTCCGATCTCTGATTTATATAATCACTCTGAGTTGTTGCTATCGGTGATCTTCAGCTTAGCTTCCCCTCTCAAACGATTAACTTCTTGATCGCACATGTGTTTCGCCTTCTCGGCATGCCGCTTAACACGTTGTTGTCGAGGTCTTCAGTTGAAAGACTGGTTTGATGCAGCTGTCCATGCTACTCTATCCTGTGTAAGCCCCTTCATCTCTGAATAACTACTGCAACCTACATCCTTCTGAATCTGCTTAGTGTATTCATCTCTTGGTCTCTCTCTACGATTTTTAGCCTCCAATAATAAATTGGTGATCCCTTGATGCTTCAGAACATGTCCTATCAACCGATCCCTTCTTCTAGTCAAGTTGTGCCACAAACTCCTTTTCTCGCCAAATCTATTCAATACCTCCTCATTAGTTATGTGATCTACCCATCTAATCTTCAGCATTCTTCTGTAGCACCACATTTCGAAAGCTTCTATTCCCTTCTTGTCTAAACTATTTATTGTCCACGTTTCACTTCCATACATGGCTACACTCCATATAAATACTTTCAGAAACGACTTCCTGACACTTAAATCTATACTCGACGTTAACATTGCCATTGCCATTGCCAGTCTACATTTTATATCCTCTCTACTTGCTCCCCAAATAGCAAACCCCCTTATCTGTTTTCCTAATCTAATTCCCTCAGCATCACCTGATTTAATTCGACTACGTTCCGTTATATTCGTTTTGCTTTTGTTCATCTTCATCTTATATCCTCTTTTCAAGACACTGTCCGTTCCGTTCAACTCCTCTTCTATGTCCTTCGCTGTCTCTTGACAATTACAATGTCTTTGGTAAACCTTAATGTTTTTATTTCTTCCCCGTGGATTTTCATTCCTACTCCAAATTTTTCCTATTGCTTGCTGAAAACACAAATTTAATAACATCGGGGATAGGCTACAACGCTGTATCACTCCATTCCCAACCACTGCTTCCCTTTCATGCACCTCGACTCTTATAACTGCCAACTGGTTTCTGTACAAATTGTTAATATCCTTTCCCTCCTTGTATTTTACCCCTGCCACCTTCAGAATTTGAGAGAGTGTTCCAGTCAATATTGTAAAAAGCTTTCTCTAAGTCTTCAAATGCTAGATACGTAGGCGTGACTTTCCTTAATCTATCTTATAAGATAAGTGGTAGGGTCAGGCTATCAGTATTGCCTCGCGTGTTCCAACATTTCTACGGAATCCAAACTGATCTTCCCCGAGGTCCGCTTCCACCTGTTTTTCAATTCGTCTGTAAAGAATTCGTGTTAGTATTTTGCAGCCGTGACTTATTAAATTAATAGTTACATAATTTTCACACCTGTCACCACCTGATTTCTTTGGGTCTGGAATTTTTATACTCTTCTTAAAGTCTTAGGGTACTTCCCCTGTTAATACATCGTGCTCACCAGATGGAAGAGTTTTGTCGTGAATGGCTCTCCCAAGGCTATCAGCAGTTCTAATGGAATGTTGTCTTCTCCTGGGGCCTTGTTTCGGCTTAGCTCTTTCAGTGTTCTGTCAAATTCTCTACACAGTATCATATCTCCCATTTCATCTTCGTCTACGCCCTTTTCCATTTCTGTAATACTGCCCTCGAGTACATCGCCCTTGTAGAGACCCTCTATATACTCCTTCGACCTTTCTGCTTTCCCTTCTTTGCTTAGAACTGGGTTTCCGTCTGAGCTCTTGATATTCATGCAAGTGGTTCTCTTTTCTCCAGAAGTCTCTTTAATTTTCCTGTAGGCAGTATCTATCTTACCCCTAGTGATACATGCTTCTACATTCTTACATTTGTCCCCTAGCCATCCCTGCTTAGCCATTTTGTACTTCCTGTCGATACCATTTTTGAGACGGTTATGTTACTTTCTGCCTGCTTCATTTACTGCATTATTATATTTTCTCCTCTCATCAATTAAATTAAATATTTCTTCTGTCACGCAATGATTTGTACTAGCCCTCGTCTTTTTACCCACTTGATCCTCTGCTGCCTTCACTACTTCATCCCTGAAATCTACCCATTCTTCTTCTACTGTGTTTCTTTCCCACATTCTTGTCAAGTGTTCCTTTATGCTCTCCCTGAAACTCTGTACAATCTCTGGTTTAGTCAGTTTATCCACGTCCCATCTCCTTAAATTCCCACCTTTTTGTAGTTTCTTCAGTTTTAATCTACAGTTCATAACCAATAGATTGGGTCAGAGTCCACATCTGCCCCTGGAAATGTGTTACAGTTTAAAACCAGGTTCCTAAATCTCTGTCTTACCATTATACAATCTATCTGAAACCTTCCCGTGTCTCCAGGCCTCTTCCACGTATGCAACCTTCTTTCATGATTCTTAAACTTAGTGTTAGCTGTGCTTAAGTAGTGTTCTGTGCAAAATTCTACCTGGCGTTTCCTCTTTCAATCATTGCCTCCAGTCCATATTCATCTGATATTTTTCCTTCTCTTCCTTTTCCTACTGTCGAATTCCAGCCCCCCATGACTATTAAAGTATCGTCTCCCTTAACTGTCTGAATAATTTCTTTTATCTCATCATACATTTCTTCAATCTCTTCATTATTTGCGGAACTAGTTGACATACAAGCTTTTGCTACTGTGTTAGGTGTGGGTTTCGTGTCTATCTTGGCTACAGTAATGCGTTCACTATGCTGTTGGTAGTAGCTTGCCGGTTCTCCTTTTTTTTTTATTCGTTATTAAACCTACTCCTGCGTTATCCCTATTTGTTATCACTTGTTACCACTTGTTATCACTTGACCAAAAGTCTTGTTCCTCCTGCCATCCAACGTCCCTAATTCCCACTATATCTAACTTTAACCTATCCATTTCCTTTTTTAAATTCTCTAAATTACCTGCCCGATTAAGGGATCTGGCATTCCACACACCGATACTTAGAACGCCAGTTTTCTTTCTCCTGATAACGACGTCCTCCTGAGTAGTCCCCGCCCGGAGATCCAAATGGGGGACTATTTTACCTCCGGAATATTTTATCCAAGAGGACGCCATCATCATTTAACCCTACAGTAAGGCTGCATTCCCTCGAGAAAAATTACGGCTGTAGTTTCCCCTTGCTTTCAGCCGTTCGCAGAACCAGCACAGCAAGGCCGTTTTGTTTGATGTTACAAGGCCAGATCAGTCAGTCATCCAGACTGTTGTCCCTGCAGCTACTGAAAAGGCTGCTGCCCCTCTTCAGGAACCACACCTTTGTCTGGCCTCTCACCAGATACCCCTCCGTTGTGGTTGCACCTACCGTACGGCTGTCTGTATCGCTGAGGGACGCAAGCCACCCAACCTACGGCAGGGTCCGTGATCCGGTTAACATACGCACTGTACAAGTTTTGATACAAAGTCATGCTGAAAACAGTAACATCGGCTATATAAGCATTGCAGAATATCACGACTGACTCAGTGACTGACGCAATGATTTCGACCGACGTGGCAGAGAAATCCCCCAATGAAATCTGTCACTTGTGCGGAACTCCTTTCATAACGGGTAATGCCAGGCAGGTACACGTGTGAAGAATTCAGTTCAGTTCAGACAGGCCATAAGGACTGGTGGTCGCTTTAATATTGTCTGTGCTCCGTATTAATTACACAAAAAAATGTTATTTGTTATAAAAATGTATATTCTCTCGATTAACAAGTTGATATTTCATTGCCCCCCCCTCCCCTCTTCCTTAAATGAGATCTGGTGAGATTTGCCAGTGCTCAAACCCAGTCTCAGCTCACATAATTAATGAATGTCGCCTTAACTAGATCAAACTGGAACGACCGCAACCACCAGCGACGCGTTCTCTATCGCCCGGGGCTACATGGCGTGCTGGTCGCTCCACGCAACTTGTATTTTAGGATACATGGAAGGGAAAATTTTAGATCGTCTGATGTGCGTCAGAAACAATCTTCTTGTAGATCAAGTAAGTTTACATCCGTCTCTGTAGTTAGTTTCTCAGTAAAACTTCCATTTTTTTTTTTTTTTTTTTTTTTTTTTTTTTGCATAAATGAGTTGAAAATTATTGTTTGTATTTCGCACGTGTTGAGAGAATGCTAACTTTTCCATTCGTTTTTGACGAAACTATTCCGTATGAAAATTGATTTTACTTGCTTCTTACAGTCTGACATCACAGCGTGGTTATGAACTAGTCCTCTTTTCGCTAGTGCACATAGTTATTGTGATACTTCGAATTAAGTAAAATACAGCGCATATTTTGAAAATTTTATGGTGAAAAATGTATTCTCTGGTTAGTGTTCGTTTGGTGCATTTTAGGATTTATATTGTTGTGTCAGAAATACAGCTATAATATTGAAATTGTTTTTAACGCTGGAAGGAGAACCTTACGTTTTTCCAGTCGTCAGTAAATACGTGACACATACTGACGTTTGAACGCGACATTATGGCTGCGCGCCGCGCTATTCGAAGATGAATCGTATTTCTCTTTTTCGTATGCTGCCGATACAAGCCGAATCATTCACTCGTGATATTTTTTCAAGTCGTCATTTCTTTCTATCCTGAGATTAGTCAACCTGTAGTTCACACAAAAGGACTGTTCCAAGAAAAGTGTTTTATACACTGGGCATCCGCCAGAGTTGAAGGGCATGATGTTCAGAAAAATCCGGCTAACGGCTGGCAAATCTGTTGTGTTATTGAAACACAACCGGTTTCGAGACCTAAAGCATCATCATCGAGTGCAACCTACATGATAAAGACTGCTATACAGTATGCCAACTTTGTGGATATTAAATTTTATAAAAGTAATAGCTAAAATATGCTCACAACGTTAAAAGGTTATAAGTGTACCCATAGCTCCTAGTCAGAATAAATTATTAAGTGAATATTTTCTACTTCATATTGACGAACAAACGGTGGCAACGATGTGATCCAGTAATATCGTAAGAATTGCTGGTAGGTGGATCATATAGCCTATTAGTCTGTCTTAGTCGCTTGTGCTAGCCACTCTTGCCATTACTGGATTTCCCTGCCATAACACAGGTAAGCAAGTGCTTCCTTACACGATTCCTCACAGCCGGCTGCGGTGGCCGAGCGGTTCTAGGCGCTCCAGTCCGGAACCGCGCGACTGCTACGGTCGCAGGTTCGAATCCTGCCTCGGGCATGGGTGTGTGTGATGTCCTTAGGTTAGTTAGGTTTAAGTAGTTCTAAGTTCTAGGGGACTGATGAGCTCAGATGTTAAGTCCCATAGTGCTCAGAGCCATTTGAACCAACGATTCCACACAGTAATTTGTACTGTACTGCGCAAATCATGTTAGCAGTGATTATTTTTCATTGCTAATCTGTCCATTAAAAAAATTTAATCATCCGCTCATTACAAAATATGTTTTTCTTCTTTTAGATGTAGGTAAATTTTAAAACATGGCTCTCTAACTACATAGTACATCCACCAGCAGTTTTTACGAAATTAATGGCCAATTTTTAACTTTTGTAGTCCTGTTGTCTTCAACTGCGTATAATATTAAAGTATATAGATAATTTTTGCTTTTGGGCTTTCTACTTACAACTAAAATTGTGTTTCACTCAGTTGTAATTAGACAGTAGAAATGTAAAGATTATCAACGTACCGTATTATTAATGGACGATATTCCCTGAATAATAATGAGGGAGGGATGTGTACACGTATGAGGTTTCGAAATTGTGACTACGCTGTATTTTAGATATTACTTTTATAAACTGTAATATCCACAAAGCTGAGACTCTTCCATGTATGCTGTATCTGGTGATGTCGATTTAGGCTACGAAAGCGGTTGCGTTTCAATAAAACAACAATTTTACTAGCAGTTATCGGAAATCTTCTTAGCATCATGACTGTTCGATGACAATCTGTTTCATCCGGCTTGTTGAAAAAAGCCCCTGTCTTTGGGATTACACATTGAAATGTATTCGAAGGCAGATATGATCAGCTTGGCGTGAAGGAAGATAGCATCGGAAATGACAGAAACAGTTAATAACTTGCTATGTAGTACGCAAAATCGTTTTTAACTCCTTATTTTCGATGTTACTGTTCCTTTTTCAGCAGACAAACCTACGTTTTTGGTTAATCATATTCTGTAAATTACTTCATCTTGCATTGACCTGGAGGAGCCAGTATTTGAGATTCTGAAAACATTAATTGGAGGTACACAAACTGAGCAAGCCCCAGTACCAGTGCATTTGAAAGTGCATATCGAATAACATTCGTCTGCGGGCAGGAACCCATGTTATTTGGACCCCGTCTCTTATTTCTCCGCCCATGCATGAAGAGACTTACTTCTTCTGCACGGGTACCTCCATTTGAGGACAATGAAGTCAGCATGGTAGCTTCCAGTGCAACGCTGTCTGCCACAGACACGTCTCAAACATCACAAAAAACAGGTGATGTGGTTGAATATGACGTGGTAGTACAACCATATCCCCCCTCCCCCACCAAAAAAAAAAAATGCTGAAACCAACAAGAACAGTGCCAAAATAGCATTTGCCAACTGGATGGAAACTAAAACCTTAATGAAACGAAAAGACACAAGGAGTCATCAGCTGATGTGCTAGCTGGGTGTTCTTTCAGTACACGCTCCCTGATTTCAAGAAACTTAGTGACATGTATAGACGAGATCTAGAGGCAAAATTCGTGTTACTTTTGAATTATCAGGTGGACGAATCTCAGCAGGACACGTTGAAATTTTCGTCTCCGTCATGGGCTTCTTCCATTTCAAACACACTGTCTATCACTACACTGAATTAACAACTCTCTCCTACAGCATCGATGATGACTGACCTAACCTAAAATCTGGCAACATTTCTTATGAATATATCCGAAGCTGTACAAGATTCTGCCTTAAAATATTGAACAGTTATAGCTTTTAACTGGAAACTTAATTTATGTACGTACTTCACTGAATAAAGTACCACACTAGGTGACCTTCATGGCGACATTTTGTATGTCATTCAAACACTTTCACCAACTTAGCTCCTCACCCGAACAAACAGCATGTCAGACATTCGTGTTGTTCTTTGTCAGAGTAGCTGATGCTAGTGACTCCAAAAGTTGGAAACCGTCTGGTCTCATTCTGTCGGATTCGTAGAATTTGTGTTCGTGTTGAGATTGGTGACGAACAAACACAGCCGAACTATGTTAGATATTAATGCTCACACGAGGTCTTCCTTTTTTTCTTGCTTTGAATGATGCTACGCCACAATAACTTCCTCTTCAGAGGTGCTCATGATTGCAACTGAACCAGAAAAACAATTCGTGCTGTCTTGTTGCCTGTCGTAAAGCAGGTCGCACAGCATATCGCATATCGTATCACCCCAGTGAGAATACGAGAGTCCCACCGACGAGCATCAAGCGGCCTTTGTTGCAACGTGTCGTATCGTCCAGTGTGAAAAGCGCATTCGACACTAGCATATGGCCCTGCTATAATTAATTTTGAACACAAATGATACGGGAAGCTTGCAAAATATAATCCAATACTTCATCACCTATTTTAATGACTAATTTTACGACATTTCATCTCGTTTGTATTAGCCATAGGGGATTCATTGTTAATTGAAACCAGTTCACATTTCTAAATGGTCACGAGTACAGGTCTGCTTGCCATCTGGCGAACAGTGCTTGTACTAAGCACTTCGATTTGCAGCGGTGTCTGTCCTCTGGCGGCGTTTCGGCAAACTACCACAGCGCTTTCTCCTGGTGGCGGTTGCGGACACTATTACTGCCTGTCGCGCTGTATGTGAACGTAGTTCCACGTCGTAACTACTTGGCCGTGATGATATTGACGAATACATTTCTCTGACTAATAATGAATGAAATTATTTAATTCTCTCATCATATTACGAAATGGGTAGAAAATAAAGAAAAGCTCCTTCGCCTCTGGCCACCCTCTTTACATACGCTTAACCGTCTGTTCGTTAACAATGATCCAGATGATTTGAAATTCGAAGAGCAGTATTGTGAGTTTCGCTTAATGACCGCAGTTTGGGTGTATTTTCAGCTTGTAAGGGAACAGGGGCGCATTTTTGTTGATGATCAGTATCAAAATAACTGTGAATTTCTGAAGGTACGGTACTGTTGCTGTTTATTTCCTTTTTAGTTTTCTTGTTGTGGTGACGATGTTCCAGGCTGCTCATTTCATTCGATCTAGAATCACTTTTGTCACTGCAGTACACGTTTTCCTACACGTTTTACGTACTTTTCTTTTTAGGGTTCTGTACCTCAATCGGTAATAACGGAACACTTGTAGTAATAGTAATAGTAGTAGTAGTAGTAAAAGCTCTTCATGGACATTGTGGGGCGACATACATACTGATCTTATTATTAATTGGTAACCCATATAACATAAATTGGTGTGTTATGAGCTGGCAATAGATTAGCTATAGTAAGGGCACAGTAAGTTGCCACCGCCATCCTAATACTGTTTGTTAATTGTCAGTAAGATGAGAAATACTTCGTTTTGACTATTCAGTGTTTCAGATTGCAACAAGCCTCAGGGATCCCAAAGTGATGACACTGTGATTGCGTAACGTGTTTTCGTGTTATCGTGTGGGCGAGTGAATGATCAGTAACAGTAATTGCGCTTATATTGAAATGAATTACAGTCAACTTGGGTAACTCTGTATCACTTTCGTGTGGGCGAGTGAATGATCAGTAACAGTAATTGCGCTTATATTGAAATGAATTACAGTCAACTTGGGTAACTCTGTATCACTTTCTTTCAATTTTAGAAAATACTAATCAGAGAGTAGGAACTACCCCCTTAATAGACATTGTAACATTTCACATCATCTATAGTTACTGTATGCCATGGAAAATGAAAATGTACACTAATTATGCTCTATTAGAGCAAAATTTATTTTTAGTACTAGTACAAAATTGCACCATATTAAGGTTAACTTAAGACTAGTCTTTTTTTCTATATCTAAATAACTTTAGACCTGTCAGAAGGAGATCATCTGTTAAAAAGAAGCAAAAAGGAAACGTTAATTCAGAATATTGCAAGTTTACTTTGTAATAACAAGATATACGTATTCACCAGTCATTAGAATCACTCTTCCCAGCCGACAGAATAAAAGAATAGTAATGTGTCTAAGAGCTTGTAGGAAGGTGTAAAGACAATTAAAATGGGAACTGGAAGTGACAGAATTAATAAAACTGTTACTGCGAATGCAAAATAATGCAGCTAGGTGGAAAAGCAACCATTTGAAACAAGAGTAGTAAGTGGTGCAAAGACACCATGACTGGTAAAAAATTTGCCTGACTAACTGTATGTAATATGAGACTCGATCAAAAAAACTTACTAAATATTTTGAATGTCATTTTTCTTTTGATCACAGCATTGTGCTAGAACAGAGCTAATTAATTTAATATTCCTTACACCAAATAAGTACCACATTTGAAAATGACCATCTCTATATGGTTCAAATGGCTCCGAGCGCTATGGGACTTAACTGCTGAGGCCATCAGTCCCCTAGAACTTAGAACTAATTCAACCTAACTAACCTAAGGACATCACACACATCCATGCCCGAGGCAGGATTCGAACCTGCGACCGTAGCTGTCGCTCGGTTTCAGACTGTAGCGCCTAGAACCGCACGGCCACTCCGGCCGGCCCATCTCTATAAAGAGCATTCACTAATTCTTGTTACTTCCATGTTAATTTGTATACAGTAGTAGCTGATCGGTATGAGACGCGCACGCCTGTGGGTTGACACTACGGGAAGACAAACAATAAAATATTACCTCTCTAACATCCTCTAACCCTTCAATGGCCCCGCTACTTGCTTCTATAACCCTGGGGTTAGAGGTCAGCTTTACTTACCTCACGGCCTAATTCAACAACGTCAATCAAAATTAATCACATCATAAAATGCTGCTGCCTCTATAAGTCTCCGAATAAGAAAATTACAACATTAAGAAGCCCTTAACTTTAAGTGACGTTTTAGGATTCGGCTGCTAGTTGCAGTTTGTTGTCCGTTTGTCTAGTTGTACGTCTTTCAAAAAACTCTTTCTCAGGGGGAGGTAGACTTATCAAGTTGAAATTTATGTCACATACAAGGTATAACGTCTCTTGGCGGTGTAAATAGTGAAGCTTCCAAGGCAACGCAATCGAAAGAAACCGCCATTTATGCCATATTTTTTAACACTCGGGAACTCACTCATCAAGACTTATCGCCCGTTGATCTAGATTCATGAAATTTGGCAAGTAAAGGAAAAGGAAACAAAAACCGTTAATTTGTAACAGTATCACATGAAAATATGTTTTTGTAGTTTGCTGTGTGACTGACTTTTTGTCTGTTAAGACACCTTTTTCTCAGGTTCGGGCATTCGTTCGAACTTGACATTTGTGCCATGAACTAAGCTCTACCTTTCCTGTATGGTGTATAACGGTTTAACCACTCAAGCTAATGCGGGAAAAATCTACGGCGATTTACGTCACACATTTTTATATCTTTCCAGTTTCGAAATCAATAATAGGCAAAAATCGACGGAATTCACACGGACTCTTTTTCTTTCCCTTTAATGATATGACAGCATGGAAACATTTGCAGTAAGTGACGTGAAACTTTTGTGCCCATTGTTTACCTGAATGTTAGAACTTTCTCAGAAATGTTCTTGATGCTCTCGGTCCTTGTTCTAGTTATGCTGTGTTGTTGGAGCAGGAAACTGTACAAATCGTTGAGCTATTTTTTAATTTGCGTCTATACAAATGTTGTCCGGAAAAGTTTTCCTCCGTTGCTTTTGCATGCTAGGTACCAGAAATTCTCCACAATATTATCGAATTCATTGAGCCAGTCGGCTTCGTACTTAGCACTACGTCCCGGAGTTCATGTGATCTGAGTTTTTAATGTTTGTGGCCAAAAATCCCGAAGCAACGCACTGACAATCATAAAGACCGCGTGTTAACTTCGTCGAACAGGCATAGAAATTATAACTATTTTATGTGAGCTTTCAGAATCTTGTGGTGCGACATCCAAGATGGTGAAGGCTTTAATGTACTTATATGACTATCAACACTTGGGAGAAAGAGATAACTGCAATAAATATGTGAATAAAATACAAAGACAAACGAACCAACGTTAAGGGCTTTGCTTTTGCTGGCGATCTAGCAATAATGACCCGGACTTCAGAGAAAGCCAACAGCAGGTTCATAAGACCTTCATCAAGACTGGATTCCAATTTCTTCCGGAAAAAGACAATACATAGAACTAAAGATTCTAAACCAGGCATCATATGAAACACAGTATGGCAATACCACGCAAGTTAAAGACTTAAAGTATCTAGGCGAAATGATTGGAAACACTAGCAGCGAAAGAGTAGCTAACAAAACACGAGCAGAAAATTAAGTATAGCCTCGACTATGAACAACAAAACATCGCTGTCCATCAAAGCCAAAATGCGTCACTACCACACAGTCGCCCTTACAAAACAACTTTACGCTAAGGAGACGTCACACTTAACTACTAACGTCAAAGACATCGAGAAAATTCAAAGAAAAATACTGAGAACAATATTTGGACACAAAATTAAAGACTGCAGTATCTGGATGCGCAAAACCTCAGATAAAATATATTCGCTGCCTAAGCGGTTCACTTCACTTCCACGGAAGAGACGTTTGAAATCCTACGGTCACATAGCACGAACTGACGACTGTTGCTTGACCGAGAAAATCTTCCACATCATTAACGGAACCCGACAATCCTAAATACGTTGGCTGGTAGAGACTCAAAGTGACCTCAGAGACATCGGTATTGGCCCACTGTCAACTACTGGACCTACATATAGGCAGAAAATCAATACACATAACTTCATTCCCAAGAACCCAACACGAAGGAACGTGAAACTTAAAAATGTGCAACAAAGAAGAGAGCCAAAGTGAAAGGATGAGAAGGTTTTGGGAGGATACGAAGAACAAGAAACCCAGTGCTGTTCCATGTGCTCCTTAGAGGGCGAAAGAAATATACACTCACGGAAGAAAGGCAACACCAACAAGTTGCCGAACTTAAACTTAAGTTGGTAGGCATGTTTCTACGCCTCAAATATAATGTCTATTGAAATTTCGCACCAGTTGCATAAGAATAACGCTGGTACCGCCGCTATGAGGATGTAAATCAGATTTGTTTTAAATACACCTTATAACGGTTGTGAGCGTTAGTTACCTTTGAAGTTGGACGTGGTATGTTGACGTTAGTCTAGAATGCCAATAAGGCGACAAGCTGTCCCCCTAGATTCCTGTCTAAACAGGCATTCGGATATAGCGACATATTCGGAAATGAACAGGGAAATATTCGTGACTAGCGAGGAGTCATAAATGTCACTGCTGCTCATTTCGTACGTAACAGTTTAAGCTGTACGTTCTAGGTTCCTGCCTAATCCTTACTGGCAGCCCGCGCGCTCAACCTTGACCCTGAAAAGGTTAAAAACACGCTATTAGGCAGCAAAGCAATAAACATATGTGGTATCAAAATTCAGTCATATATTTATTCCTATTTTCCTCTAAAACATTACACAGCAACGAATTTCCCCAAATTTTCTACATCTAGGCTCGTGCATTTATCAGGCAGAACATTTTTTTTACATAGAAAAAGACCTTTCTACCCCACAAGAAACATCACGTGCATACATAAGTGAAGAAATTGGGGAAGTGAGATAATGTTCAAACTTTTTTTACATTTCCACCACAAAATATATTTGTATCATATTCATAAATTTTAAGTCAGGATTTGATTCTATGACTTTGACATCTTAATTTTTGCTGGAACACCCAGGTTTTTTTTTATATTTTTAAACCTCTTCAATAACTGTCAGAGATTCCAACAGTTATCTGTAGCTTCCAACTTCGTTTGCTGCAGACAACTGTGCAATATTTTGATTTGATGTAAATCAGGTCTTATTTCAAAGCTATTTTCTTGAATATTACTTCCACATCATTAATGCAAGCTGCATTAGTGGCTTTGAAAGTGTCCATCACCCAACGCTGGAAAAAATTATGACGGGGCAATAACTTAAGGTTTTTCAGTAGATTGAAGCCAACAGATCAAACTTTAAAAAACTTGCATTCGTTTACTGTCTCTTACCTACTTAACTTCATCACCATTATCACAATAAAAGAGCCGGCCGGGGTGGCTGAGCGGTTCTAGGCGCTTCAATCTGGAACCGCGCTACCGCTACGGTCGCAGGTTCGAATCCTGCCTCGGGCATGGATGTGTATGATGTCCTTAGGTTAGTTAGGTTTAAGTAGTTCCAAGTCTAGAGGACTGATGACCTGATGTTAAGTCCCATAGTGCTTAGAGCAATTTGCACCAATTGAAAAGAAACTCAGCGTCTGACATAATTAATGCTCTCAGAATAACTACCAAACTTTTCTAGTTTGTACATCTATTTATCTTTTTTATGGACGATATCAGCGTATTCACACTGTTTTATTTTAGACGTATTCTTTCAGCTACATGTTCCTTAGGTTAGGGTGATATATTTCAATTGATTTCCAGGTCTTCGCCATATACGGTGTAGCATCGAATAAAATTTAAGTCAAATAATGGGTACCTACTATTTCTAAATTTTGTGCAATACGGGTGCCAGCGTGCTGTAAGAGAGAGAAGGAAGATAGTGTCGGATGAGGTGGTACTTGCAATGTGGCGCATGGGTGAAGTGGCTTGCTGTCAGTCACATAAGAGAACGCTATTGGGTGAACTAGGCAGCGACATATATAGTCAAATAAAATCTTTGGGCACTGATTGGCTAGAAGAAACGGCAGCGGATACCTTGAAGGTCAGGGTTGGCAAGTGTGTCACAGAGGGGAGGCTGTCAGGAGCAGACTATATCGTTGCACCTTCTGCTCGTTGCATTAATTGTTGAATTTCTCGCATTAAAAGCGGAACCGGTATCGATGACCTCCATGATCAACATTCAGCCTTAATGTTTACAGTTGAATATTCGTGGTCCTTTAATGTGAGATTGCTTATGTGCATAATAAGTGTCCTCTGTGTAATCTCCCAACAGCTCCAGTGTGGAATATTAAAAAAAATGGCTCTGAGAACTATGGGACTTAACATCTGTGGTCATCAGTCCCCGAGAACTTAGAACTACTTAAACCTAACTAACCTAAGGACATCACACACATCCATGCCCGAGGCAGGATTTGAACCTGCGACCGTAGCGGTCACGCGGTTCTAGACTGAAGCGCCTTTAACCGCACGGCCACACCGGCCGGCGTGGAATATTAATATGTGTTGAACAAAGTGTACAATGCTATGTACGTAGAGACACTACAGCACAACCGGATGATTATATTGCATCCCTTTATAAGTGTTTGTATGCTCTTCACTGCCAAAATCAGTTGTTGAGCCACGCAGGGTAGCCGCGCTGTCATGCTAGGGCGCCTTGTCACGGATCACGCGGCTGCCCCAGTCGGAGGTTCGACTCCTCCTTCGAGCATGGGTGTGTGTGCTGTGCTTAGCGTAAGTCAGTTTAAGTTAGATTAAGTAGTGTGTAAGCTTAGGGACCGATGACCTCAGCAGTCTGGTCCCATAGAACTTACCAAAAATTTCAGTTGATCATTCTCTCCACGATTTGCCATTGCAACTATACCTCCGCATCCAGATGTGAGAATCTCAGGACCAGCGCTTCATCTACAGCCAAAAGGACATCATCTGAAACAAGTCGTTAGTGGATTTCGGATCTACAACCACGAGGTTTTCCGAAACGGCATAACTCGAACGACGAGCTCACCGCGCACAGTCGGTCTGCTTCAAACAGAGGCTCATACCGGTCTTGCAAGAGGTGTTCTATAATCGCTTGACAACAATTTTTATTTAAATTTATTATAACGAAGTTTACTGACTTCTACCGACAACTGCTGGACTGAACTAGGTCGCTTGAGCTCCCAATGAAGTTCAAGTACTGCAACAAAATTCGCGAAATTACTGATGTTCTACACTTTGGCGTAATTCGTTTGAAGAAAAAAGAAACATCAGTAAAAGGACTTATAATGCGAGTTGTGCAATATGTGCACTCGGGCCAAAAAAATTATATGATACGCTTCATAGAAACTATGTGATCAAAAGTATCCGTACACCCCAAAAAACATACGTTTTTCATATTAGGTGCATTGTGCTGCCACCTACTGACAAGCGACGTCAGCGATGTCAGCAGTCATTAGACAAGTGAGAGAGCAGAATGGGGCGCTCCGTGGAACTCACAGGCTTCGGACGTAGTCAGGTGATTGAGTGTCACTTGTTATACGTCTGTACGCGAGATTTCCACACTCCTAAACATCCCTAGGTCCACTGTTTCCGATGTGATAGTGAAGTAGAAACGAGAAGGGACACGTGCAGCACAAAAGCGGACGGGCCGACCTCGTCTGTTGACTGACAGAGACCGCCGACATCTGAAGAGGGGCATAATGTGTAATAGACAGACATCTATCCAGACCATCACATATAATTCCCAACTGCATCAGGCTTCACTGCAAGTGCTGTGACAGTTAGGCGGGAGGTGAGAAAACTTGGATTTGATGGTCGAGCGGCTGCTCATAAGCCTCACATCACGCTGGTAAATGCCAAACAAGGCCTCGCTTGGTGTAAGGAGTGTAAACTTTGGGCGTTTGAACAGTGGAAAAACGTTGTGTGGAGTGACTAATCACGGTACATCATGTGGCGATCCGATGGCAGGGTGTGGGTATGGCGAATGCCCGGTGAACGTCATCTGCCAGCGTGTGTAGTGCCAACAGTAAAATTCGGAGGCGGTGGTGTGGTCGAGTTTTTCATGGAGGGAGCTTGCATCCCTTGTTGTTCTGAATGGCTCTATCTCAGTACAGGCCTACATTGACTTTTTCAGCACCTTCTTTACATTGTTGAAGAGGAATTCGGGGATGGTGGTTGCATCTTTCAACACGATCGAGCACCTGTTCATAATGCAAGGCCTGTGGCGGAGTGGTTACACGACAATAACAGCCCAGTAACGGACTGGCCTGCACAGAGTCCTGACATGAATCCTTTAGAACACCTTTGGCATGTTTTGGAACGCCGACTTCGTGCCAGGCCTCACCGACCGACGTCGATAACTCTTCTCAGTGCGGCAACCGTGAAGAATGGGCTGCCATTCCCCAAAAAACCTGCCAATACCTGATTGAACGTATGCCAGCAAGAGTGGAAGCTGTCATCAAGGCTAGAGGTGGGCCATCACCATATTGAATTCCAGCATTACTGTTGAAGGACGCCACTAACCTGTAAGTCATTTTCAGTCAGGTGTGAGGATATTTTGATCACATGTGTATGTCTGTATTCATGAATTTATACCGACGAAGTATTAGAAATATTTAGTCACTCGGCTACCAGCCAAAAGATGCATACAACATCCGTCTGCATGTAAATCCGGTCTCAAGTAACAATATTACGGAAATTCTTCCCAAGATTATTTTTAAGGCCCGAGCGACACAATAGGTCGCTTGGCGCACCAAGCTGAGAGAAGCGCCGAAGGCCCCTAAGTGAATAATCCATGTAAAGGTGTAACATAATTAGCAGCGGAAACTGGCACGAGTGAAAGCATACGGTAATAGAATCAATAAAAAATCCAATTTTATAGAAAAACCTCATACTAAGAAACAAAAACCGTATAGCAAATTTAGTACTTTACCTGCCTTCACCAACTGCGTTCCTGTTCGTTGAAATGCTCAGCGTCAAAAGAAATGATTTCTTTACCGGTTTCACCCTTCTTCAGAAGACTGTACACAAAAATGTACCACAAGTAAGCACAAGTTAGACAAGAATATCAAAATTTAAGAAACAGAAAATTAAAAATATTCAGATAAAAAGTATGGTACATATTTACAACTATCACATCATTAGCGAGCGTCAAAAATAAAATTGTGTATGCAGCATTTTACTATAGTCTTAAAAATAAAAGAATAATACGTAATACAATAATAACTGCGTTAATGCAGAAAGAGCTCGTAAATACTCACATTTGGATTTTAGAGCCTAAACAAATATCTTATAAGGAAGCCAAACAACAAGTGCAGATATCTTGCCAGAATCAGAAATAACTAGATAATGATAGACATATCTTGAGGTTGGCCTCAGTTTGGGGGTTAAAGTACGATAAAATAATAAAACAAAAACTTGCGGAAATGGCAGACACTAAAATGTCAGTGCACATAACCAGCGCATTAAATAATGTGGGAAAACCTGTTGATAAATGAAAAACGTTAATACAAACGACTTGTAGCGCTATCGGTGGGAAGTTAAGGGATTAATCTCCGAAACAGATGTAGTGAGGTCAGAAGCGCAGTGGCAGAGACCTTCTAGGCGAAAAGAAAGTGCGAAGCGTATCATGGGGCTGAAAGCTGCTGTAGGGAGAGTAGCTAATATAAAGTGCCACTTACTTACTATAGAGGAAAGGGAGCGTAGACACAATTGTCTACTTCTTTTATAGTGAAACAATTAGCAGTGGAATATGTGCCGGCTGCAAGTATAGTTCGTGAAACAATTGTAGCTAGCGGCATTCATACCAAATGAATGTATGGAAGAACTGTAGTAGTTTACACTACCTGATGATGAATGACTATAAAAGTGCGTACTATCCATAAACAATACTTATAACTATAAAGTAAAACGCCTGTAATTATAAGAATAGACTGTCCTTAGGCCATTGTTTACATATAGCTCACCACCTGTAGCACAAACGAATCACCACCTGTAAATTGTAGATGTTACTATCTGTAATAATAAATGAGTAACTACCTGCTAACGTCAAAGGCTAGCTACTTAGAACTAAACATGCATCACAACTTAAAACTGCAGATGACTAACAACCTGTAACTATAGATGATCAACTTACAAAAACACTGCGTAAATAAGATAAAAAACTAAATACATGTAAAAAATATACCAAACAGTAAAATGTTGACGAACTGTAAACCAGAATAACTGTTTGAATGAAACCGAATCTAACTAACAGCAACTAAACGCAACAGTATATGGCCAGACTCTAGTGTGTAAAATACTACAAACGTATAAATAGCAAATTAGTGACCATCTAAGTATAACTGCTTACTGCAAATTATTAGCGTACTGATTGCTACTTACTGACTGAAAAAAAAAACTTTCCAAATGACTGTTCAATCTCTGAAAATTACTAGGTTCCTATAACTAACCCTCTACACATAAAGAAGAGAATCCAATTAAACATCAGAGACTGATAGCAAAGCATTGCAGTCATAACAGACCGATAATTGCCAATGTGCGAATGCGTGCCACCACTGACTTCACTATCAAATATTGTCCAATTACTGTAGATGTATTTGAAGTGTATACTTTTCGATTAAGTCCCCTCTAATTGGGCTCAAATTTCACCCCACTTCGAGAATTCCTTACGAGTTGATGTCTGCCTCGAACTCCGTAAGTGTCGTGCGCAAATTTCTGTTCTATCACGAGAAGTACAGATTTCCTTCGGCTATCATGTGAACCATTATACGTTTCATGTGATTAAATAAAACAGTACAATATTTATCTTACATGAACATACCAAGAGCCCAAGGGAAGACAACTAACGTGTCAGAGGAATAGGGAAAGGGCACCGAAGGATATATAGGTTGCGTGGAAAAATGTTCTTCGACTGGTTGTGCCTCAAGACAGCCACACTCTATTCACCTAATTTGAAAAAGAAATGTAAATGTTATATTTTTTCAACACTTAATTACAGCCATTTTACATCTTACTCATAATTTATGCACTATAAATCATTTACAAGGAGCAAATAAATCATTGTTTACTGATGTCCATATTACGTTATAATCTCTGCGTAACATAAACCTGTGTGTCAAAATCTTGAGAGTATACGAACGTCAGCAGACTACAAAATTGGTAGTACACACTGATAATCCCACTTTGAATTTTTCTCATTAAGTTGTATTATGTTTTGTAGATGCTTGGAAATGACACAATGCCGAAATTTCCATCGTAAAACGAAACACTTTCCAGCTGAAAGCAAGACCATATCATTTAAAAAAATATTTATTAAGCATGATACTAAAACCTGTGTACTGTAGCTGCTTTAAGTAATAAGATACAGATCACAGTTCTCTACTTTCAATTACTTTAGAAATTTTACACAATTAGTAATTTACTATCTTAGCGCCTGCTGCTTCGCTCGCTCGCGTAGACTGTATGGCCTGCAGAGATTTTTATGTTCTTCTTTTCCGTTTTTTGTTTGTATTTAATATAATTTTATGTTTTTCACAAACTGCAACACCTTCTAAGCCTTTAATGCTAATTAAAGCCATAGAAGCATAGTCTTTGTCGAATGTACTTATGACCAAAAAGCGATTCTGTTAGTAGGAGTCCAATAGTTTTGTTAATCAAGCGTTTTACGTTTCTGTGGAGATATTTCCATAGAAACTTTCATTCTCTAACAAATGTTTCTTTACATCTAACTGAAAAGTCAAATACCAGTTTTCATAGATGTACTTAAAGTACATCTATGAAAATGCTGAAACACGTATTTTTTAATTTCTGACTGAGAAATCCCTCCGCCACACACCGTAAGGTGGCTCGCGGAGTATAGATGTAGATACCAGTTTTCGTAGTTCTAGCTTCAAAATTGCCTTAATAGCGACATTTTCCAAAAAAAAAAAAAAAAAGGAAACGTCTTCATCCCCTTACCCGTAGAATATCGAAAAATCCGTTCTTAATCGACGCCTACTGTATAAGATCAACATCCTCCGAAAATTTCGTATTTCTGTCAGTAGTAGTTTGGGTTGGGCGATGATGACTTAGTCAGTCGGTCAGTGAATCAGTCAGTCGGGACATTGTCTTTCATATGTAGGTATTTAGTACAATGAGACATTCAATTTCTTGAATGCATTATTGTTCATTTAAGAAATATTATTCAATATTGATTCATTGTAATTAAACCAACTTACAAAATTTGTTGAATTTGGCTGAATCTCCGTAAAAATATTGCAGAAATGTAGTTTTACTTGGTGATGTAGAGGGCACGGTAGCTTTCTCTGCTGGCTTTGTTAAGGCTCTGCCGGCAGCCACACGACGAGAAGTCGACACTTACAAGCTGAGTCATATACTGTCGTGCTTCCCTGTAGCTTCTCATGTAACCTCCCAACAGTAAAAATATATTAATTATATATCATTCACATTTAACGTAACTACCCAGCAGTAAAAATATCTATAGCATTGACATTTAGTGTAGCCTGACAACAGTTTATTATTACGTAACCTGCCCATAGTAAAAATGTGACTAACTTCGTAATAAAATGTGACTTATATATAACCTTTCAATAATTATCTGACTGTGAATCTAAACTGGTAAATTTGGACGTCAGCAGTGCTGCGTCATGGCCCTGAAAGATCATACTGAATAAATTGAAAATTCTTACCTCAATAAGGTCGCCGGATAATGCATATATATCAGCACCTATAATAAATTTTTCTGGCACAGCCCAGTGCAATGCTGGCCGATATATTTGTCATGTATAAAAGGAAACAACTGATTTTTCTTTACAGTAATCGGGATGACCATCGATTGGAGAAATTTGTAAATTCTTTAAATTGAGATGATTGATCGTCAAAAGTTACTTTTTATAAGAAAGATTATTATTAAGAGATTTTTTAGAAACATTTACATGGGACTTGATATAACAATACTACATATTCGTCAGGCTGTTTTTACTTTATACTAAAACGCTCACGCTCCGCCATCGCTCCCACGACCGGCCCAGGCAACTTCATACACACGACTGCTAGTTACTTCTTACTCCTACTGCTACACAGTTCCTACTGCTGACAACACTGCTCTCTGGTCTGAGATTCTCTTATAGCTTACATATCGCAGCCAGCGCGTGAGCAATTCATCGAAATTACATCTGCTCGAGTGCGCTAGCAACAAATTCCTTAATCATGGGCCTCTTACTCTCATTGTTCGCATTTCCCTGCCTTGGAGAATTCAAACATACAGAGCCTTTCTAAATATCAGAAAATATCCATTATTTACATCCTTTTTGGTGTGATTGTCAACCTAGGAAAATTTGTGCTCCTTGATGATTCATCACTGTAATAAAACTCTTCCAGTTTACCTACTTCCTTATGATTTGCCCTGAATCATTGTATGAGTTCACTGCTTCACTGGCGCCTGTAAATAGAACAAGAATGGAGGATTTAAAATTAGCGTTAAACGTCCCGTTGACAATGAACTCATTAGGGATGGAGTACTAGCTCGGATTAAGAAAAGATGGACAAATAAATCGCCCGTGCCCTTTACGAGGAACTATTCTGGCATTTCCCGTAATCGATGCGGAAAAAATCTAAATTTTGTTGGCCAGATTCGGATTTGCCCGTTGTCTTACCGCATGCCAGTCCAGTGTACTAACCACTGCACTACCACGTTTGGTTAAGTATAATAAAAGTGCGATGCTTCTGAGGTTCCACAGAAACTGGTGAGCACTTTAGGTGTTCCACCACAGGCTCTGCAGCATATGATACTTTGAAGGGGCGCAATGAATTGCTTACGATATTGCGTTGCAGTCCACTCCTCTAGTCGACAAAGCTGTGGTGACATCTGGATGAGTTCTGTAGGCAGAACGATGGGAGCAGCTGATGCCATGCCACTTTTTATTTTTCGCAGAATAATTGAGACAGACATTCCGGTCTCATGTATAAATATTCTCCATACGTACTGAGTTATCGTTTCAGGCACGATGCAACATACACCATCTGATCAAATCTATCCAAACACTCTTGCGTAATTCGGAATCGAACACCAGCTGCCATGGGAGACCGACTTGCCAGTAGAGAACGGTGTGGGGTGTTGCCACTAGGGAAGCAGTAACAGCACAAGAAGTCACTGAGGAGACCTCAGTGACTTTGTAAGGGGGCAGTTGAGCTGTTCAGCAAACCCCTAAGATGATACTGGTCTTATCTCTTGTGGCCTGCAGGGATAGGAAGCTAGTAAAGATCAAGCAAATTTAATGGAAACTAGGTCGCACAACAGATAACAGCACTTGTTTGATATTTTTATAGATACGCTCGACAGTTGGCAGCACTTGTGCATGGTGAAAAGATTGAACATTCACAAATGTGTATATAAGGTTTCAATTGAGGAAAAATATTTCTGTGGCAGCTAACACACAGCAAACAATATTCACAATTGTAGCCAGAGGGACTGAAAGGGTTAATGAAAGGATTTTTCAAACTACAAAAGAAAATTAATTCTCACTTTGGGAAACTGATTTATTCCCAAACTCATCAAATAATTGATTTACCAGCTGAATGAAAAATACGAACAGTTACAAGTGGCAAGGTATTAAAAACTACAAAATGCAGCTTTGGTGCAGATAGGTCGATAGATAAAAGAATGATATAGAACTGCGTCGGAATACGACCAATGATTGCGGAAGAGGCTAGTGATTTAAAGAAAGGTACCAGAAAAACATGAACGGCCACCAATGCACACGCCTAATTGCATGATAGGTGCAACTAGCAGCCTGTGAAAATTAGATCTGCAAGTTGAAATCCTGATGCAAACTGATTTCGGACACACCTCATTTTGGCGGCCACAACAATGGCACATGCTTATTACTCTGAAGTTGTGTGAGGATAGAAGATGGGTCTGGTAGTGGCTAACGATTCTAAGTTCAGTTCAGCCTCTGTACTCTCCGCTAAGTTGCAGGCGTGTGTCTCTACAGCTCTCTGCGCCGAACTGAAGAAACTGTCTTCTACCGCTGATATGTACTCTTTTGTCTCACTGAAGCAAGTTCTTCTGACTTCTCTCTACAAAACTTAGCTGGTTTTGCCAGTGTCGGAATCTCGCCGGCCAATTGCAACAGGCCTTGCAAAATCCGACAAATAGTAATTTAATAAACAAGTTTAACCATTTCCTACCCTTGCGGATTTTGTTGTGGTTGATCAGTAACCTGTATTTCATTTGTAGCCTATGGAAGAAGACAGAAAATCTCTCCCACTACAAGACAGATTATCGGTCATGGCCAACCAAAATCCGTGTATGTACGCATGTGTGGGAACTCATCCTTGTAACCTAAGTAATTATTATGAGACAACACTAAAATTTTAACGAATATTCCAGCAATAAAGCCTGGGCTAATGGCTGGTCTTACGCTACATAAGCTCATGTTTTCTCGTGCATTTCAGTTACTTATCTTAGCTAAAAACGATTCCTTGAGCTTCTCACACAACGGGTTTTATGGCACGCCACCTGATCTTGTAGACATTCCTGCTGGGCTGGAATGGCAGACCACCCACCTCTGTTGTCTACCTCCATTCAGAATGGCTTTCAGCAAAACACAACTTCACAATTTTTCCATTCCCCTAAGTGACCTTCCCTTTCGCGAGCCAGGGAAAAGCCCCAAAGTTGCCACAGTAACAAGACTTCATTTTATTAAGAGAAAAGGGGATATACAATTAATTGGAAATGCAGTCATTGACTGACTATTGTTATCTCAATATTCACTTCAAAAGCGGGTTATGGGAAAGTTAGGGAATAAACTGCTATGTAACAACTTTAAATATGGACTAGTCATTGGAAGCTGCCTGAGTAATACATCCACCAGGGACATTTCAATCCTTCTAAAGCTGCCCAACTGGATCATTGGTGATGTGTTTGTGATGCGGAACACGAAAGAACATCCACTGAGAAGCGAAAACCAGGCATACCTCATGTGCTGACGGGTAGGAACTATACAGTATTGCGAAGGATGCAGGTAAAAATCGCATGAAATCAACGAAAGGAAACAACTGTGAATCCCTAAGCGCTACCAGCAGTTCAGGTAACACTGTGACTATGTGTGTAAGGAGTTACAAGGAATGGGGTAAAAGGGTTGTGTAGCTTTTCGTAAGCCACACATCCGTAGTGAGGGCTATAGGAATATTATGAGAAGGAAAGTTTCTACTCACCTTATAGCGGAGATGCTGAGTGACACATAGGCACAACAAAAAGACACTCACAACTATACCTCTCGGCCGCTCAGGCCTTCGTCAACGATAGACAGACATACCCGCACGCGCGCCCACACACACACACACACACACACACACACACACGTGTGATTTGCGTTTGCGTGAATCTGTGTGTGTGTGTGTGTGTGTGTGTGTGTGTGTGTGTGTGTGTGTGTGTGTGCATATGTCTATTGTTGACGAAGCCATTAAGGCCTTCAACAATAGACATATGCACGTGTGCGCACGTGCGCGCGCGACACACACACACACACACACACACACACACACACACACGCATGTATGTGTTGGGTTTGCATGAGCTTTTTTTTTGTGTGTGTGTGTGTGTGTGTGTGTGTGTGTGTGTGTGTGTCTATTGTTGATGAGGCCGAAAGCTATAGTTGTGAGAGTCTTTTTGTTGTGCCTATGTGCGACTCAGCATCTCCGCTATAAGGTGAGTAGAAACTTTCTTTCTCATAATATTGTTACATTCCATCCCGCATTTTTCATTGTTTGAGATGGTGTAAATAGCAAAGCCATCAGACAGTGGAACGCTCGAAACTGCTGATTTGGAATGGTGAAAAACGTTATACGCTGTGGCCATCTGATGAAAGGGTGTGGGTTTGAGAAATGCTTGGAGAACATTACTTGCCTCATGCGTAATGAAAACTGTGAAGTATGTAGGAGGTGGTGTCATGGTATGGGAGTATTTTTCACGGTTTAGTGTGAGGTCCCTTTTTTGTATTTGTGGAAACGCTAAATGCGGGAGGATATGCATACGTTTTACTGCATTAGGTATTGCGTACAGTCGAGGAAGAGTTCGGAGACGATGATTATTTGTATCAGATTGACAGTTCACCTTGTAAAGCAGCATATTTTACTTATTACAGCACAGTAAAACGCCGATGTCCTGACGAACGATTACTCGAATGATAAACCGCGCCACCCACACAGGACAGTGGGGGGCAGTATAATGCTACGAGTGACGTTCACCTGGACTCGCGTTTGGCCTTAATCGAAGACACCAAAACATATGTGGATCACCTGCTCATTACTGTGGATCACCTGCATCCCTTCATCCTCGACAACAATGTCATCATGCATCTGTATAGCTAGCTGTCCGTCTGGCAAGCCCAGAGTTCGCACCACGGTGGTTTGAAGAGCATTGTAGTGGACTCACAGGTTGATGTTCTGGTCACGAAATATGTCTGATCTGAAACCAGTGGAAAGCATACGGAACGTATTATCACCGTGCCCACAAATCAGTGGCCCTTGATTAACGGGAATTGGGTGATCCGTGCGTACACATGTGACGGCACACACCTCAGGAAACATACCAAGGACTAGTCTAATCCATTCTACACAGAATCAATGTTGTATTGATTTCTGAAGGTGGGCCAACGTGCTATTATGTTGTTGGTCGTAATGTCCACATCTCTTGAAACGGTAACTGTGGAAAATGAGAGATATTACAGCTCATACAAGGTCTTACCGCGCACTACTCGTGAAAGTAACAGAATAACGGTGTTGAAAGTACCCTACGTAAAGGGCCATAAGATGAATTATAAATTTACGTGTATACGTCGCGTGAACTACCTGTTACACTGTCCAGGATGGTTCGCGTATTCTTTGAGTTGTATAGAGTAAAATAATAAGCTTAGATGCAATTTACATTCCAAAGATCGCACGCTGACTGACTCTCAACAATGTGGAATGAGGAGTAAGTGTTGTTTAGTGGAACATATATTCATTTACAATTTAAAACAAAAATTTCCATAAGAATAATATCAGATGCTCAACATGAAATATAATATAATTTGTAGAGTATTTTTTCCAAGTCTCAGCATAAGGAAATGATTTTCAGTTACCTTTCATATTGCTGCGCTTCCAATAGACAGAGGACAAATATTGCACACTAGTAAAACCCACATTAAGTGATGTTATTGAAAGTGTACACATTAACTGTATGCCTAACTCTATTGAAGTCGTGCTACGTGTGCTAAGGTATTGCTAAGCCATTGCTAAGGTATATAAATCGTTGGAATCCCATAAAGTAGCTGATCATAGTGATGTGACTTTTCATATTGCAGGGACTCGCTGGGTAATACATTTACCGACAATCATGTAACGCTAACGGGTGTTATACTTTTATTCATGTTACAGATCACAAACAATTTTACTGCATTGCCTAATTAATTTCGGTTTGCAATTGCCATCTTAAGACTGAGTAAGGTGGTAATTACGAAGTGAAATTACTTACCTGATGTATTAAAATCTTTTGTGATCGTAGCGTGAGTAGAATATATAAATATATTCCTGGATCGACGTAAAAATCTTGCTGCGGCTATGTTGCAACTCATGACGCACTTATTGTTTGCTCGCGATCTATTTGTCGGTGATACATCATACACCGGCTGCTATGATCTTACTTTATGTGCATCAGTAAAGAGTATGTTCAGCTTGGCTTCCATGTATGTGCTGTTACAGAAAGGGCCGTTATAATATTAATCAGAACACATACACAACTGTTTTCTATATAGACACTTTAACAAGAAGACACGGCCATAGCTTAGAATATTTAATCCTCTTAGTTGCAGAAGGTTTTCTTGGAGCATTACAGTGCCACTATGTACTCTTTCGGAGCAGATATGAATAAATCTGTTCAGTTTATTGCGTATCTTTTAGTTTTAATACGAGGTACATATTGGTAAATATTCGTATCAGTAAATCAGGAAAACAACAATTATAGGTGGTAATTTCAGTTGTTTACCATTAATAAATATATTTACCAGTGTCAGTTAATGGATTAAGTCTATTTCTTAATGACAGCAGAATACCTTTGATCCTCAACTCCTGAGTTACGCAAATAATCTCCAACAAGCCGAGGCATAGATATCGAAAGAGGTACTCAAAGTGTTTCATCCTCAGAGATGAATAACGGCAGTGATACATAAGCAGCGCACAGCTACATGATTTCAAACACACACAAAAACGTAAGTGACAGTACTGGGAACCATTTGTATAAGTACAAAACGATAACTGTGCAGAAGTCAACGACAAATTGTGAACAGTTACTGACTCCAGCGTAACGTACAGGACCAAGTAAACATGGCTAGCGTCCACAACGTTCAGTGTAGCAATGGTCGTGGCTACATTGGAAGTACCAAGTTTAATGTTAGTACATGGCTGAAAAATATAAAAGTCAATTTAAACTGAACAGATGGAAACGTCAATAACATAACTAGTGCGTACACACTAAAATATAATTGTAGGCTGGTGTAGCTGTCAAAGAACAAAGAATGTCATAGACGATCCCTTGTTTTATTTACAGATCTTATTAAGATAATCTGAAAGAAATGCTGGTGCACTTCTTACTCGTATTGCTTGTATCGTCACTGTTTACACTATATTATAAATCATCACTCCCCCTCACCCCCCCCCCCCCCCGCATAAACACACACTTCTGCGTTTGTAATATGTTCTTTAGGTATGCCCATCTGTCTATCTGAAAACCTGAGTCAATATCCCCACATATGAGAACGAGCTATTGGTGTCAGTATGTTTTTCTCTACATTCAAATTGACCCACTACGGTCTGCGAGTTAACAGTCAATATTATCTTCCAATTTTAGCTCTTGTTCTCTATTATCTCTTCAGCCCATCATTTATTGCCTTCTTCCAGTGCTCTGACAGACGCTCCAGTGTCATGTGAGTTCTTTTTCCAACTTGAAACCCTGATAGTTTTTCACCATTCCCATCCATGAATTTGTTCTCTGGGATATCGATTTTTTTTAAAATCTTTATAACTTTCTTGGAACCATTCCAATCTTTTGCTATTTCCCTTAAGACAGTCCAATTTTTCTGCGTTAGACGATCATCAGGCATTCTAAACGTGTACCTATAGAACAAAAACCCTTTCTTTCCAGTCGATGATGTGGCTGGTTCTATCTTCCTCATTTGGTTTAAAACTATATACTCATCAATTCATCAGTTGTCTCAAACCTTCCTCAATATTTGCGTTATTTTTTGGCTAATCTATCGATAGTCCCGTCTTTTCATAGCCAGTCTCTGAAGCACATGATCGTTTTGGTAACCTAGTGAGCCGGCTGCTGTGGCCGAGCGGTTCTAGACGCTTCAGTCCGGAACCGCGCTCTTCCTACGGTCGCAGGTTCGAATCCTCCCTCCGGCATGGATGTGTGTGATGTCCTTAGGTTAGTTGTGTATGAGTAGTTGTAAGTCTAGGGGACTGATGACCTCAGATGTTAAGTCGCATAGTGCTCAGAGCCATTTGAACGATTTGGTACTGTAATGTCTTAAGTTGGCTGTGTAGTATTTATTATATAGGATGAATCAGAAGGAATGGTAACTATTCAGGGATATGAAATGAACGATAATTCGAAGCAGAAACGTCTGTTGAACATTGGTTCTAAAATACGTACTTAAGAGCTATGTGTAAGTTTTCGTGATTGATGCTGTGAAACAAACCTCTTTCACTGCAAGTACATTGCTTTTCATATTTAGAGGTGGTAGATGGATCGAAAATGAAAATACCTGTAGTAAACATGAGCTCTAAAGTGCACAGCTTAAGAGCTATGACCAGTTGTTCATCTTCATTAGTGTGAAACACATCTTTTCTACAGAACAAGTGCTCATAGTTTTTAAGACACGTATTTTAGTGCCCATGTTTACTTGACAATCTGTTCTTGTTTTGGTCCATACTACCTCCTTTCAAAATACGGAAAGCAAAGGCCATGCAGTAGAAGAGATTTGTTGCACAGTATCGAAAATTAAGAAATGCTCATAGCTCTTAATGTAAGCATTTTAGAGCCAATGTTTACTGTACTTTTTTGCTTCTAATGATCGTTCCTGTCATATTCCTGAATATTGACCATTCCTCGCTTATTAAATATCTGTATTTTAGTTTGTTTAATCTTCTCAGGCGATTTATTGTGCGCTTGTATTCTCTGGTACAAACTGACCTTTTCTTTATATATCGCTAGATAATTGTAAGTGATGTTCCATGATCATGAAAATGCTGTTACAGTAAAAATAGCTGATTTTCTTAATATGTGCGACTCCTGTTATTTCAAATGGATCTGAAATTTTGCCTTGGGGCTATTATCGTTATTCCAGAAAGTTTGTACTGCTGTTTTGCCTGTAGAATTTCCATTAGTCTTTAATAACCGTTCTTTTTACAACTAGACCACAGGTTCGCATCCTGGGGAACCCCAAACAGGGAAAATAAAATGTCTAAGGGATAATGATAAAAGAGTTTGTGTTTGAGTCTCGAAACTCAGTTATTTTTGAAAGACCATTACTATTATCACTATTTCATAAGACTAATTACATAGCTTACAAATTATTACATTTTCTTTTTTCAAATAGCAGCATTAGAGAGAGAAACATTGTGGTGAAGGTTACAGCTTGTGAAACGAGTGTACGAACATCATCTGCTTCATATATTCCACCCACTACAAACATGCTTTATACCATGCATCTGTGATAGGTGAACTGTTTAAATGTCTAATGCCAACGTATTCTCTGAGTTTTATGCCAATTCCCTCAATGGACAAGAAATTGCTTCAGTATTCACTTCGAAACAATAAATGAAGTAACAGACAGCGCAAACGGCTGTAGAGCCTGTGTAGTATTACTACGCTACTAGCCATTGAAATTACTACGCCAAGAAGAAATTCAAATCATAAACGGGTATTCATTGTCCAAATATATTATACTAGAACTGACATGTGATCACATTTTCACGCAATTTGCGTGCATAGATCCTGAGAAATCACTACCCTGAACAACCACCTCTGACCGTAATAACGGCCATCATACGCCTGCTCATTGAGTCAAACAGAGCTTGGATGGCGTGTACAGGTACAGCTGCACATGCAGCTTCAACACGATACCACTGTTCATCAAGAGTAGTTACTGGCGTATTGTGACGAGCCAGTTGCTCAGCCACCATTGAGCAGACGTGGCATCAACGCGAACAAGAGGTGACAGAGACGTTTAACCAATGGCACCCCATACCATCACGCCGGGTGATACGCCAGTATGGCGGTGACGAATACACGCTTCTAATGTGCGTTCACTGCGATGTCACCAAACACGGATGCGACAATCATGATGCTGTAAACAGAACCTGGATTCATCCGAAAAAAATACGTTTTGCCATTCGTGCACCCAGGTTCGTCGTTGACTGCGCCATCGCAGGCGCTCCTGTCTGTGATGCAGCGTCAAGGGTAACCGCAGCCATGGTCTCCGACCTGAAAGTCCATGCTGCTGCGAACGTCGTCGAACCGTTCATGCAGATGGTTGTTGTCTTGCAAACGTTCCCATCTGTTGACTCAGGTATCGAGACGTGGCTGCACGATCCGTTACAGCCATGAGGATAAGATGCCTGTCACCTCGACTGCTAGTGATACGAGGCCGTTGGGATCCAGCACGGCGTTCCGTGTTACCCTCCTGAACCCACCGATTACACATTCTGCTAACAGTCACTGGATCTCGACCAACGCGAGCAGCAGTATAGCGATACGATAAACCGCAATCGCGATAGGCTGCAATCCGACCTTTATCAAAGTCGGAAACGTTATGGTACGCATTTCTCCTCCTTACACGAGGCATCACAACAACGTTTCACCAGGAAACGTCGGTCAAGTGCTGTTTGTGTATGAGAAATCGGTTGGAAACTTTCCTCATCTCAGCAGGTTGTAGGCGTCGCCACCGGCGCCAACCTTGTGTGAATGCTCTTAAAAGCTAATCATTTGCATATCAGATCATCTTCTTCCTGTCGGTTAAATGTCGCGTCTTTAGCACGTCATCTTCGTGGTGTATCAATTTTAATGGCCGGTAGTGTACTGTTGTTGTTACTGGTGGCAATGATCAGCCACAAGCTATTGACAGCCTGAAGTCTTCCAATTTCTGTCTGTTCAGAAGTAGGAAGTCAAGCAGTCAAATGATTTACAAATAGTGAGTGTAGTGCATATACTTTAACTTGTTGATTGTAAATGCTGGGGGGGGGGGGGGGGGGGATGACGGCAAGGGATCCAAATTGTGAGTGAAGCAATTATCGCCCTATCGGTAGACACAGGAGAGGTACAGAGGAAGCATGTTTGTAACAAGAGTCTACCTTCAACGTGGACGGTCAGCTTTCTTTTCCGAGACAGAGTTGTACAGGGTGGCCAAAAGTTCGTTAACACTTGAAAGCACTAATTCACTGACGAATGTAGATAGAACGGTAAAAATTGGCATGGGGTTTTACTGAAACCAACAACGGTCTCCAACGCTGGCCAACAGATGGTGCCGGACAGCCACACACCAGCGAGGCCACATCAGACTCGTTGATAAAATGAGCTGTAAATGGTGTCAGATGCTCCACCATCGCCGCATGTTGACTTTACCAGATAAGCATTACTATCAGAATGGAGGATCCGCTACTGGAGCTTTACGAGCCCGTCGCCGTAACAAGGGTATTCGAACGGTTGAAAGGCTTTGTGACTAGTGTCACTGTGAAGAAAATGATCACGGGTTGTTTAGACGATCGGCCAGTAGAGAGCTACCAGACCCAAATGCTACTGTTGGTGAGGCGGTTCAGGGAGAAATACTGACTTCGGCGGGTTCATCTCCTGGTGAGGTCTGCGCTCGCGAAGTCGTACGTTGCACCGACATTCCACGCACTACTGTTTGGAGAGCACTAGGGCAAACCCTCCAGTGCTATTCGTACAAATTCCAGCACTATTATGAACTGCTGTCCACCGATATTGTGACGCGGAGAGCATTATCAGCGTGGGCACATCAGAAAATGGGGGAAGATGGCGATTGTTTTTCTGACGTGTTGTAGGTCGACGAATTCCGTTTTGGCACCCCGTGGGTCTTTCAGCACCTACAGCTGCAGATTCTGGACTACCGAAAATCCTAGATCTGTCGTGGAGACCCCGTTGCATGTCGAGAAAGTCAAAATGTGGTGTGGATTTATCACATCAGTCTTGACTGGACCATTTTTTCTAGAGGAAATGTCGAGTACTGCTTGTCAAAATGCCAGGGTGACGGATGGGAGTACGCCGATATGTTACAGAATCGCATCATCCAAACCTTGGCTGGTACACACATGCACTAAGGTATGACTTTTATTCAGAATGGCGGTACACCGATATAGCTACCCGTGTGGAAGATCTCTCGCCCACATCGTTTGCTGAAGATCCAGTGCTGAGCCGATACGTCAGTCGTGCTTGGCCTGCCAGGTCCCCAGACATCAATCCGCATGATTGTCGGTTTCGGGGTTGCTTGAAGTCTCAAGTCTACCCCAATCATCTGACCTCATTAGGGATATTGAAATACAACATCCGTGAGTTGTATCCTAGTGATACACTGTACAGTGCTGTCCATAACATTGTCCTCCGACTACAGGCATTGTTGAAAATTATGGCCGACACGTTGAGCATTTGTTATAAAGAACCTTCGCATCTGCTAAAAGTCAATTGTTCAAATGTGTGTGAATTCCTAAGGGACCAAACTACTGAGGTCATCGGTCCCTAGACTTACACACTACTTAACCGAACTTATGCTAAGAACAACACACACACCCATGCCCGAGGGAGGACTCGAACCTCCGGAGGGAGGGGCCGCGCAATCCGTGACATGACGCCTCAAATCACGCGGCCACGCCGAGCGGCAAATTAATTGTAATGTTAATTATTGTTTCTGTATTATATGAAGCGCCATCTTTTGGTAATTTTGTACTCCTTTCTTTGGTTTCATTAAAACTCCATGGCACTTCAAGCATGTGCATCAACGCTAACCTCTCTACCTACATTAATACGCAAAGTATAGAATCTTCAAATGTTGACGGAGTTTTGGGTCACACTGCAGTTAGGTAGTTAGCAACAACGCTGCACTTAGAATTGCATCATCACTGTACAAAAACGTTTATCAGAAATTTATGGAAACACGTAAGACATTACTGGTCAGTAGGCACTGATTTATATCAGTGGGCCTCGTTGAAAATTTCTGCTACACTTGGATTCGAAACCAGGCCTCCTGCTTATTATGCAGATGTGCTGACGACTACACCATCTGGACGCAGTGGTCATCATAACTGCACGGACTGCCCTAGCATGCTTCCCACCTGACCCAAATTCTCAATTTATACCACACACTATTGATACAGCGCCCCTGCTCGTTAGCCTCATTACTCGTAGCATCTCACCGATTCCCGTAAGAGTTCGAGCTTGGTGAGCATCTGCACTGACGGGATCATTAGCGGTCATCGACGTAATTACATACGTGGTGTCTGTTCCTTCGGACGTGTCTGAAAGACCAGACACGAATTTCATCCTGTTGCCGCTATGAATCAAAACAAAGGAATTGAAGACATTAACTTACCCCATTTACATAAATCGTGGCCGAGCGGTTCTAGGCGCTACAGTCTGGAACCGCGCGACCCATACGGTCTCAGGTTCGAATCCTGCCTCGGGCATGGATGTGTGTGATGTCCTTAGGTTAGTTAGGTTTAAGTAGTTCTAAGTTATAGGGGTCTGATAACCTCAGAAGTTAAGTCCCATAGTGCTAAGAGCCATTTAAACCATATATCAGTGCCCACTGGCAGCTAATTTCTTCAGTTCCTTTTTGTGTTGAATCACACTGGCCGCACGATGAAATTGGTTTCTGTTCATTCGGACACATATACAAGGTGAACATAAAAAAACCGGTAAATTGCAGGAACGGATTCCTGATTGGAAATGGAGGGTAAAACTTCTGTGAGCATGTGTCCGGAAATGAATCGTTGGCACATTAGTTGGCGCTGACGATTGAAAGTTCCTCTGATTCCGTGCCATGTGTTCCTTGTGTCTTGCAGGTTGTGTGATTGGCGTAGAGTACTGTAAGTAACAGAATGGTCCAGAATTCAAGTCAGGGAGAGGCCGAGATGATATTGGTATATGGCCTAGCAGATGGAAATGGTCGAGAGGCAGCACGGTTATAGCAAAATAAGTACCGTCAAAGACACCAACCACATCACACCATATTTCAAGCTCTTTTTTTGCAAGTTTGTGTGATAATGAGTCCTTTCAGACAGACGAACGTGCAGGGAGGTGGCGGAATGTACGTACACCACAACTCGAGGACTGGGTTCTACATAATTTTCATATGGACCCTATTAGAAGTTTCAGGTAAGTGGCCCACCAACATGGTGAAAACCAAACTACGATTATGTGTGTCCTGCTTGACAACCGCTACCATCCCTATCAGCTGCGAAGAGTGCAAGGATTATCAGCAGTGGATTTCCCTCTGCAGGAAGGATTCTGCCTGTGGTTTTTGCACCGGACCATAAAAATTATGGAAGCTCTGTCACGAGTTCTCACCAACGAAGCAACCTTTACCAGAACTGGCATCATCAGTCGGAGCAATCGTCATCTGTGAGCTGCAGACAATCCTCGGGGAATGCTTGATGCGTCACATCAGCAACAGTTCAGCATCCAGGTGTGGGCTGGGATTCTTGGTGATCACATACTTGTACCAGTTATTATTCTGCAACGCTGCGACGAAGGAACGTACCTGGAAATCCTGCGGAATACTCTGTTTAGGCTGCTTGAGACAGTGCCTTTGGCAATACGACAGGTGATGTGGTTTCTGTATGACAGAGCACCACCACACTTCGGCATTACAGTTCACTGACGCCTCAACATCATCTTCCCCGGATGCTGGATACGACGCGGGAGGTCCTGTAGCATGGCCTGCTAGGTCACCGGACTTAAACGCCCTGGATTTTTACCTCTGGTGGCATTTCAAAAGCGTTCCGTATACTGAACCAGTACCTGATGTGCAGATCTTTCGACAGCGTGTCCACGTCTGTGACGTTATTTGGAGACTGGCCGGAACGTGCGAAAAAGTGTGGCAATCCAAGATGCGACGTGTGAACGCGTGGACTGCATCCCATGGGGGCTAATCTGAACATATGATGTGATGATGCGATGCAGCTCTGTACTATGTCCTGGGAGGATTTGTCGTCGTTGCTTACACACCGTCCGTTGGTTGACACACGTTGATACGACCCTGTTCCTCCATTTCCATTCAGGAATCCATCATGGCAGTTTGTCGCTTTTATTAATCTTATAATTAAATTATTATCGTAGATTATCCACGATAATTATGGAAGCTGAATAAATGAATTAAAATTTGTGCCACGGCCAAGACTTGAACCTGGGTTTCCTTGCTTACAAGGCAGGTATGCTGACGAACCTTCTTTTATCTAATTTTGTTCGTTATTCTTCCTTGTATTAGTTAGGGGCTGACGCCCATGACACTTGTTCTAGTTCATTGTCGATTCATTAACTCAGTTTTTTATTTGTTCTTCATCATAGCTCGTTGTATTTGGTCGTAGCGGACGCCACATGACATCTGTTGAAGTTCGTTGTTGATCCCTTCACTCATTTTTTTTTGTTATGAGACCATCCAGCTCTCTGACCGAACACACTGAGCTACCATGCCGGCGTCCATTACACCACGACAGCACTATGGCTAATACTACTGCACCCAATTACAATGACCTCCCAAACACAAACCTCCGTTCAGATCGTCAGCTTATTTACCCCCTAAAGCATGGGTCTCCAATCTACGACCCGCGGGCCGAGACCGGCCCGCGTTAGCTGGCGACATTGTCGGAGCGCTGTCTTTACAAAGCGGAAGGTCATGGTTAAACTTGTGGCTATCCACAATAAACAGACAGACCATTCTCCGTGCGATAGAGAGAGAAAAAAAGAAAGGTTAACAGACTAGTTTGAAGAAAACATTTTAAGTAAAAAAATTCTTTGCATTTTATTGTACTCACGAGCCTGGTGCAAGTCTTTTACATGGACGCCACTTCGGCGACTAGGCATTAGTAATCAATCATTATGGAAGTGCTTCTTAAGCGAGGTATCACTTTCTTTTGGATACGTTGTAAAATACACATAGCAAGTAAATCGTATAACATATTTTTATTTAAAGGCAATTTAAAGAAAATACAATACCTAGTGTACATAATGATACTGAATATTTTAGTTGTAACTGATGTATAAAAGTAACTGTAATTAATATATATCATCAAAATTCACAGTGTTAGAGTATTCGCGTAAGGAAATTTAACATCTTAGTGATAATTAGTGACTTATGTAGCTATAACTTCCCATTCATAATTACCTCCAGTTGTGGACCAAGTTTACTGGTAGAGATAATCATCAGCGACTTCAAATGCTCATCACTTAATTTTGATCTGTAAATACTTTTTGCATGTTTCATTTTGGAGATAGTTTTTTCACACAAATAGGTAGTGCCAAAAGCAGAAAAAAAGCCACGGGCAAATTTGTGTAAATTTGGAACTGTGTGGATGGAAGACACTTATAAAATTCCGGTAATGTTGACTTTGAATGTTTTTCTTTAAAAAAGTCGCTACATTACAAATCAATAATTTCAAACTGAAGTTCTGTGGTAACGCTTCTATATCGACGTCAGAGAGATTTTGAAATATCTTGATATCGTTGGAATTTGCATCGATATCTGAAAAACGTGATTCAAAATTAATTTTTAAAGCGCCCAAGGCTTCAATTGCGAAAATTACAGGAAACGAAATCTCAGTTTGCTGACTGAATGTTTGGCATGTATTAAAATGCGTGAAGCATACTTTGTTCAGCTGAGATTGAAACAAAGCAATCTTTTGTCGAAAGGACTTAACATGCGTGTATAAATCAGGCAGAAGCTGGTTTTCACCTTGCAATTCTAAATTAAAGTCATTCATATGTCTAGCTTGTATAAATAAAATGCTAGCTTCCATAACCACTCACTGTTCCGTAACTCAGCCAGAGGGCGATTCCTTTCGTTCAATAAAAATGTCTGTTACTCTTCAGAGTTTAAAAAAACGGGTCAGAATTTAACCGCAGCTAAGACAGCGCACTGCAGTATAATATGGCAAGTCGCTTTCCTCAATATCTTCAAGAAATTCACGTAACTGGCGATGACTGAGTGCATGGGGTTTGATATAATTAACAACTGAAATAACAGGCTTTAAAGCTTCTGACATATCTAAATATTTTCCACACAAAGATTGTTGGTGCACAATGCAATACACTACTAATGGTTTTGAGCCACCGTCATTTTCTACGGCCTTAGAAAGGAGAGCACAACACCTTTATTTTTCCCACACATGTTTTTGCCACCATCACTTTAATACATTTTAATGTCTTCCACTGAAGATTGTTTTTCTAAACTCCCCTTTCAACCCCTTTAAAAATATCTTCCCAGTGGTCGTCCCGTGAATACTGTGAACATCAAGAAGTTCTTCATACACTTCATAAGTTTTGTCAATCTCTCGAATAAAAAATAGTACTTGAACAATATCTGATACCCCTGTTGACTCATCCACGGCCAAAGAGAACCAGTCTAAGTCTTGATTTTTGTCACGCAGTTGTGCTGATATATTTTGTGCAATGACATCTATTCTTCGAGCCCCAGTGTTTGCCGACAATCTTATGTTTGTAAATAAATTACCTTTTTCTGAACACATTTCTTCTGCTGTTGCAAATAATGCAGTTCTTAATTAATTCACCGTCGGTAAATGGCTTACACTGTTACGCTACTAAATGAGCCACACGAAAACTAGCGCAAGTTGTTGCATGTTGATCAGCATTTACTTTCTTAAGCAGCGACTGCTGGGATTTTAGCTGACGTTTCAGAGACTCATACATTTTTAATCGTTCGCATCCTGTAAACTTGGAGTAATTCTGAGAGTATTTAGTCTCATAATGACGTTTTATATTGTATTTTTTGAAGACTGATATTGCTTCATTGCAAATAATACACATTGGTTTGTTGCTTGACTCCACCACGAAATATTGACTTCCGCACTGCTCGTTAAAAATTCTACATTCACTGTCAACCTTTCGTTTCTTTTCCATATTTGTACAGAACTTCGCAAAAGATTGTAACCTGAAAATAAAATTGTGCTATTTAATACTAATAAAACTAGGGAGTAGTCTGCCTAAACAAAATGCATGGAACTTATTTTTAAGGTACTGTAATTATTAAATTCAATACTCTCAATTACACTGTTGTTCCACTAAAAAATACAGTGAAAAAATACTCAAGTACTGCTATATTAGGGTGACCAAATTATTTTCGGTGAAAACCGGGACACATTCACCCGGGTGCCAATGGACACCTTGTTCCACATGTACCCAGGTTTCTTAATTTTAAATATTAATGTTTTGTTGATCATTTTGTTAACCCGATTATTATAACTAATAAGAGGATACAAAAGATTGATATAATCTAGATTATCTGTATAATTAATGACATTTAATAAACGTATATAGTAATAAAGAAATGTATTACGATTTTAGAAAATTTTTCAGCCATTCAACTTTTAATCAATTAATATTAACATGAGCTTTAATATTACTGAGCACTTGTAGATGGAATTGACTGCCCTTGGAGAAAAGGGTATTTTTCACTGCCTCCAGCCTTCCTGATCATGTCTTTGTTCTTTGAGACACAGTGATAAAACTCGGCATAATCCTTTTTGTAGTTGTACAGGATCTGCAGGATTACTTCAGGAGAGTCCACCTCCATTCTGTTTCTTTCATCAGTCCACTGGATATTCGTAGACGAAAATATTCTTTCAACATTATAATTAAGGGCTGGGATTGCAAATAAATACCTTGCAATTATTACCAACTCAGAGTAATGCTGAAGACAGTCACAGCTTTTAAAAAAACTCACCCACTTCTCATGACGTTCCAATGTTGGTTTTTTTTTCATCATTCCACTTGTGAAGACTTTCTTCAACAAAATTTGTCAGTATGCCGAACTGATCAAAGAGAATGGAATTATCGATTTCAATCTCTTTACTCTTCAAATAAGAAACTGTTTCTTCAACACTTTCCCATTTTGGCACTCTCTTCAGTAAAATCCAATCAAACACCGGCGATGAGGGTAAATATGGGGCGCTCCACTTCCTGAGATATTCTACACAAGTGTCATAAAACTTGTTAACTCTTCTCTAAAACTACTTTGCGCAGCTTCCGATACTTCTGCTCTTTTAAGGACAGATTTAACATTAAAAGAAATGAACTGCTGTTCTCTCCTCTTAGCAACAGTTTCCAGAGTATTTTTCAAAACATCATTTACCCCTATTACACTTCTCATGCTTCTCTCAATTTCCTTTATCCCATGCTGCAAAGTGCTAAGCTGACTGTGAATGAACCATAAGTCGGCTTCACTTAAAGGGTTACTGAAAAACTGAACCAATATCTTGGGGGCTTTGTCTTCATTTAGGAAAAAATCTTTTAACGGCTCAAACAGGCGGACTACTCTTTCAACTGCTGGAAACAGAGATAACCAGCGAGTTTTCGAGTGACACATTACATTCATATATTCAGTTCCCACATGGTCACAGAGCTCCTTAAGCCTGTCTACTCTAACAGTATATACGTAAAAGTGTGAGTATGCCTTCATGACGATAGTTTCAACATCACAGCTTAAACTGTCAGCAGATGTCTGCACACTATTGTGTAAAACATGTGCAGGGCACCCTATGGCTTCAATGTTTTCGTGCAATGTTACCTTTAATTTGGTAAATACGATGCATTTGCCTTGTCTTTTTAAACCACCAAAGTTTGTGTTGGTGTTGTCTCCACAAAATGCCACACATTTATTTCTCTCAAGATCAAACATTTCGATATTATTCAAACAAAATCTTGAAATTTCGTCATATGTTTCATTAGGTAGGGAACTCACCTTCAAAAGTTTGGTCTGAATTCCCTGATTAATGTCGAAAAACTGAACAACGAACGGAAATATTTTAGTGGCCTTATGATTGCTGGCATCAGTGGATATCCCGTAGAAAGAATGCTTTCCTTTACACTCTGGGGAGCAATAACTCCTCTCACTAAGGCTGACACTTTAGTTCTTGCTGAACTAAACTTTTTTGTAATGGAAGAATCATCAAACATAATGCTGTTAAGCTTATTAGTACAATCACTAGATCTATAAGTTTGGTGATGTTTTACCGTGTGGTAGACTAGTTTAAGCTCGGCTGCTCGAACTTTCATCTCTTCACTTGACTGATGTTTCACAAAATAATTTTGTAGAATTTTACTGCAGCTCGGTGCACTGTATCTTTTAATGTGTTTCTCTGACCTGATGTGATCAACTATGTCGGAACGTCCACCATGACTTATACTAATAATACAGTTACATACGGAATACTCTGCTTCGTAATCAAAACGACCTTTCTTAATGAAATTCCATTCCTTGGAATAAGTCACTGAACTTGCAGGCACGTTTCGGCATTGCGTTTCACAGTAATGTAGCAATAATACCACTAATATGAGAAAAAAGTATTGCAGTTTGTGTGACAAAACATCAACTACTACAAAAAAAATGGCTCTGAGCACTATGGGACTTAACATCTATGGTCATCAGTCCCCTATAACTTAGAACTACTTAAACCTAACTAACCTAAGGACAGCGCACAACACCCAGCCATCACGAGGCAGAGAAAATTCCTGACCCCGCCGGGAATCGAACCCATGAACCCGGGCGTGGGAAGCGAGAACGCTACCGCACGACCACGAGATGTGGGCTCAACTACGACACTGTTCTGACAATGAGTGTTTGAGTAAGTGGCGTGACAATCGGACGGTTTCATAGCTCTGTTACAATAATACAACTTACTACTTGTTCGCCAAAATACCTCTCAAAGTAAATTATTGCCTGAGTGTATCAATACTGATACTGTGATTACTAGTATGGGACAATTGAGGTTTTAGACAAATAAGCTAAAATATATTAATTTCTTGTGTTGTATTTCCCTTAATATAGCGAAATCCCAAAAATTTGAGAAAGTTTCACGAAATGTATTTAAAAACGGAATTCCGGGACTTTTGAGCGTCCCGAAACAAATTTTCGGGACACCGGAACACAGGGATGAAAACCGGGACAATCCAGGTTTTCCGAGACGTTTGGTCACCCTATGCTATGTGCATAAAACACTAAAAAGCTTGTGAGACTCGCAACATAGACACAATCACGCAACAGAACTATCAAATATATGCTCTGGCTCTGCTACTCGCTACAAGACTACATAGCTAAACTTATTGTTGCACCGCTTGAAATAACAATGCGTTGACATACTCTACCTCTGTTAAGTCTTGCAGTAATAGTGTCGCTAACAATGATTTTGAGATTTCGTTAACTTTGCAGGACGCTTTCGTGAAGAATGTGCAATGACATACTTTTTTGTCGGTGAAATTCGCCAGAATAAAATACGCCAGAATTTCGGTCAGGTACGTCCACCAATCAAAAGTATGTAATTAAATAAAAATCGTAGGTCGTTTCAGTGCTAGATTTTTGCGATTTCATCTTTCCTTTAGCCTTAAATTTCGGTGATTATGGAGCGCTAGGGTGCTTTAATCCCACTAGGTAGATCTTGGCCCTTATGACTTGTGGAGGCGTCAATGTGGCCTGCTGACTAAAACGTTTAGAGACCCCTGCCCTAAAGTGTCACTATTGCCAGAGCTCTCTGGCACTGGAATAGCACCCCAGCGTTGGACGTAATGGGGAAATTCTGTACCTAAGATTATCGTATAGATCTTATAATTAAACTTTCCTCGTGACATTTGTCATCTTTATCTACGATAATGATGTTCACCCTGTATGATAATAATGTGTCTGCGAAAGGCTGAGAACAACTGCATTAGACGATGGAGTATGCTGTCAGTCAGTGCTTCCGTGGTCGACAGCAACAAGTAGCGTCCACCACAAGGCGATCGGCTTTGGAGCTTTGCGGGTTGTTAGGAGAGGCAGTCCGTGGCGGTGGGATGGGGTGGGGGGACTGGCCCCTAGGTGCGCGCGCAGCACACGCGGAAACCGTGTTTGCGTGCCGGCGTGGCTGCGCGTCGCGTGGCGTGTGACGACGCCGCTCAGTGCCAGCCGGCGTCCGCTGGGGCCAGCCGCCATGGTCGACTCCGCCAGTTCCTCTGCGTCCGACGACGAGGGCGTAAGTCCGCGCCTCAGCGCCCTCCTAACACACAACACCGCTCCTCCCACGTTTCCCCTTGACGACTGCCACGTTCCTCTCACATAAGCTACTTACCTTACAACTGCACCGTCTTCTCAGTGCACACGTGTCTACTAACAGAGGCGATAACAACGAAAAATCTGGTGAACAATAAAGACGACGATTAATCCTGATAAGAGGGGGACTGCTGTGTATTTCGTGTTTTAGAATCAGTTTCATAAAGCGTAAATGCAATCAAGGTAATCTTAGGCAAAAACGTATAGTCCACGAAAATAAAACGACTGTGAAGGTATCTTTTGCATTAATTGTAAATGTATCTTCCAACCTCTTCTTTTGTGATGTAATAAAGTCAATGATCAACGTTGTTGAGCTAATCTCAATGGTCAACGTTGGTTTGGTCTGCATAAATAACTGTTAATAATTTAAGAACGTTTGAAAGTGTGGCGAATCATTGTTGTATGCCATAATAACAAAACTTGTGGAAGAATTTATTAATTACCCTATCTCTAGGTTGTCGTGTTTTCTTTGTTTCTCATTGGCGTAGTATATTTAGAAAGATGATTCCTGTCAATGTGCTTATTTATCACCGTCCAGATGGTTAGTTACGAAGTTTCTTTGTCTTGGTGATCTCATCATTTATTACTTTAGTTAGCAGAACACTTCGTATCACACAAATATAGACTTATAAAAATTTTATGTAAAAGTGTCTGCGCTAATAGAGATCGTCAACCAACGCCTCACGCACCCGATACACCCAAACGACAAAGATATCACTGACGTACACAGCTGTGCAAAGATATTGTTTAACACTAGTGTACACAAGGAAAGAAAATTTATGTGTACTTTGGGGTTATAGTAATTGACGTTATAAGTGTTATCAAGAGATCATAATTATTGTAGAAATAATATTAGTACAAACAATAATAATAATGGATGTGTTTCAAAATTATGGCAATATGCATAACACATTTTTATTATTTGACTCTTAACCCTAAAATAACTTTTAATAGCATCTTCTTACATTTAAACCAGAACAAAATAATATTTTACTGTCTCTATGAATGTAAAACAAAAATAAAAATTTTGTATTGTGTGAAAATTTTATTGTATCAGATGGTGGCTTTATTCAATGTCTCAGGTTGCATACTAAAAATAAGTATGCCACTAACCGGTTAAATTATAACATCTCAAATTAAAAATTCGATGTTCAGTAAAATAATGCCATTAACATTAATCAGCTTGACAGTGAGAGCTAAATAACTATAGAACAACAAACAAACGGCGCCTAATCATCATTGCGAGATGTAAAATTTTAATTTACGCACTGGGGTTACCGTTGTTTTCAGGCAACATTCGTTAGGAAAGGAAGTTGTCACACAGTATACAGATTTGCACCTTAAATCATCATAGTACAGCTATTAAAGGTTTGACCTTTAATTGCAACAACGTAGCGGCGTGCCTAGTTACGATTGTGGATACTCACACAAAATGTGAATTGCAAGCTAACCCTGTGTGATGCCCACAAATTCTCTTGAAATAAAGACGACACAACTAACTGAGGTTCAGGAACGATACATCCTTATTCCCTGAATTCTCTCTCTCTCTCTCTCTCTCTCTCTCTCTCTCTCTCTCTCTCTCTCTCTCTCTGTCTCCCTCTCCCTCTCTCATCTGTGCATTTCCACTGTAAAGCTGTTCCCTTTTAATCAAATTTGTTGGAAGGGCCAGCAGTCTTTATCAACCTGTTGCGTGTCAACCTTGTTCAAAGTGTCTATCGAATTTCTTGGCAGAGTTCTCCTATGTAATTCCTCTACATTTGGCTCAAATGGTGATATATCGACACTATAACAGAGCTTATGGCATTTACTCGATAAAATATAACGTCTTTCGAAGTGCAACATCCTATAACATGAGGCAACAAAACAGATATGTGCTACGATAATATGCATTTTGTTGTAAATAGCCTTACCTCTTCCTCTCAGTAGCTTCTATTATGTTCCCTTCCACTTCCACCATTTATCTGAGTTTTTCATTTCTGATGTGTCTGCCTTGAGACTCCAGCATTTCATCTGCAACTCTTCGTTCCCAAGAAAGATACGAGTACTTAAATTTTTCGGTCTTTCTCATTTCCCTGACTTCTGACTCGCTTCAGTATCATTTTAGTTTTGTTTACAACGTGATACACCAAACAGCTGACTTGTCTCATGACAATTTGTTTCTAAGTAATGTAATATGGCACAGACTTCTTAAACGTTATCTAACCACTCGGCAACAGTTGCAAAACAACGCCCATGTATCCATGTTTCTTCTTATATAGAAAAATCGTGGCGTTTACATACTGTGTCCCAGGAGCCATGATCAGTAATTAGGAAGCTGGCAGGGACGACCATTCGAAGCAGAAAGCCTAGTAAAGATGGGCTCTAAAATGTATTCCTTAAGAGCTACGAGCCCTTTTCCATCTTCGCTGCTGTGAAACATACCTCTTCTGCAGAACAAATGTTCATAGCTCTTAAAGTATTCATTTTAGAGTCCGTGTTTACTATACAATTTTTTCTTATTTTAGTCCACATTACTTCCTCCCGATATATAGAAAGCAACGAGCCAGCAGTAGAAGAATTTTATTTCACAGTAACGAAGATGAAATTCTCATATCTCTTAAACCATGCACTTTATAGCCCATGTTTACTACCCTCTTTCCTTTCGAGTGATCGTTCCCGTTGAAACGTCGACTTTGAACAATTATACAAGACTGTGCTTAAACTGACACACAATATTTTTTAGCGCAACGCAATCTGACTTTCAAAAATCTCTACAAAAGAATGGCCCTGACTAACATTAACCTATACCTTTCACAAATCACTTACCTCACCAAAAATCTTCGTTAGTCGAACTACTGCAATACAGCGAGCGCCACTACTGCCAGCTAAATAAAAGATTCAAACTACTGAAGGCACTAACTACTGATAGGGATAATTAGCAAATGAAAGATTTTAGTAGATAACAAACAATGTATTTACATTAATATCATCAAAAGTCATAATATATATAACAGTTCATGACACCCAGTCTTACAAATTTCAAAACTCCGCCATTTTTTTCCCCACATCCACGACTGCTGGCGGCTCACCTCCAACTGCCGAACGCTATGCGCTGGTAACATCCAGCTCCCAACACTACAATGGCAGACAATAATGCAAACTAGCCACAGACTGCACACAGCACAGCCAGTGATTTTCATACAGAGCGCTACGTGGCGTTACCAATTAGAAAACCTAAACAGCCTACTTACACCGTCATATCCATGAAAATTGACCAAGTGTTATCTATTAAATCTTTTTTACCTATTTACCTCTTCTATGTGTTTTCATTCTCTTTTTCGGACAAGCAGTTTCTGCTATAAAGTACCAATAAAAAGATCATCTGATACTGAAACTAGACAAGAAACAGGGCTCTAATGGACAATACAGCAGCATTCTTCTGCCAGTATGTAGGCGACATTCAGCTACACTATGTGATCAAAAGTATGCGGACACCCCCAAAAACATACGTTTTTCATATTAGGTGCACTGTGCTGCCACCTACTGCCATGTGCTCCATATCAACGACCTCAGTAATTAGAAATCGTGAGAGAGCAGAATCGGGCGCTACGCCGAACTCACGGACTTCGAACCTGGCCTGGTGATTGCGTGTCACTTGTGTCATACGTTTGTACGTTAGATTTCCACACTCCTAAACATCCCTAAGTCCACTGTTTCCGATGTGATAGTGAACTGGAAACGTGAAGGGACATGTACAACACAAAAGCGTACAGACCGACCTCGGCTGGTGACTAACAGAGACTGCCGGCAGTTGAAGAGGGTCGTAATGTGTAGTAGGCAGACATCTATCCAGACCATCACACAGGAATTCCAAACTGCATCAGAATCCACTGCAAGTACTATGATAGTTAGGTGGGAGCTGATGAAACTTGGACTTCATGGTCGAGCGGCCGCTCATAAGCCCCTCATCATGCCAGTAAATGCCAAAGGACGACTCTCTTGGTGTGAGAAGCGTAAGCATTGGACTATTGAACAGTGAAAAAACGTTGTGTGGAGTGACGAATCACGGTACATAGTCTGGCGATCCAAAGGCAGGGTGTGAGTACAGCGAGTGCCCGGTGAACGTCATCTGCCAGCATGTGTGATGCCAACGGTACAGTTCGGAGGCGGTGGTGTTATTGTGTGGTCTTGTTTGTAGTTTTGCGTGGAAATATCACAGCACAGACGTACATTCATGTTTTTGCGCACCTGCTTGCTTTCCACTGTTGAAGAGCGTTTCCGGGATGGTGACTGCATCTTTCAACACGATTCAGCACCTGTTCATAGTCCGCAGCTCGTGGTCGTGCGGTAGCGTTCTCCCTTCCCACGCCCGGGTTCCCGGGTTCGATTCCCGGCGGGGTCAGGGATTTTCTCTGCCTCGTGATGACTGGGTGTTGTGTGATGTCCTTAGGTTAGTTAGGTTTAAGTAGTTCTAAGTTCTAGGGGACTGAAGACCATAGCTGTTAAGTCCCATAGTGCTCAGAGCCATTTGAACCATTTGAACCTGTTGATAATGCACGGTCTGTGGCGGAATGATTACACGACAATAACAGCCCTATAATGGACTGGCTTGCACAGAGTCCTGACCTGAATCATATAGAACACCTTTGGCATGTTTTGGAGTACCGACTTCGTGCCAGGCCTCACCGACCGACAGTGCAGTACCCCGTGAAGAATGGGCTGCCATTCCCCAAAAAACCTTCCTGCACCTGATTGAACGTATGCCAGTGAGAGTGGAAGCTGTCATCAAGGCTAGGGGTGGGCCAACACCATACTGAATTCCAGCATTACCGATGAAGGGGGCCAGGGACTTGTAAGTCATTGTCCACCAGGTGTCCGGATACCTTTGATCACATAGTGTACTTGGAAGTAAGATAACGCTTGACAAACGTAGTACACTGAGGTGACAAATGTCATTGGGTATCTCCTAATATTGTGTAGGACCCGCTTTCGCTTCTCCAGGTAGCCTAACATAACCATTTCCAGTCAGTGACTGGTTCAGCTGGGCCAGAAGACCCTACCCATTCCATGTAAACAAATCTTATGACATTATGGAGCCACCATCATCTTGCACAGTTCGTTGTCGCCCACTTGGTTCATGGCTTCGCCAGATCTGTGCCACACTCGAACCATACTGTCAGGTATCCAAACTGAAATCGGGACTCATCTGACCAGGCTACAGTTTTCCAGTCGTCTAGGGTCCAAACGATATGGTCACGAGGCCAGGACAGGCGCTGCAGGCGACTTCGGTCGTCTGCTGCCGTAGCCCATTAACGCCAAATTTCACTCCACTGTCCTAACGGACATTTTCGTCGTACGTCCCACATTGACCTCTGCGGTTATTTCATAAAATGTTGCTTGTCTGCTAGCACCGAAAACTCTATGCAAACACCGCAGTTCTTGGTGTTAAGTGAACGCCATCGGTCACTATTGTGTCGGTGGTGAGAGGCAACGCCTGAAATTTGATATTCTCGGCACACTCTTGACCGTGTGAATCCCGAAATATTGAATTACCTAATTATTTTCGAAATGAAATGCTCCATGCGTCTACCTCCAAATACCATTCCGCGTTCAAAGTCTGTTAATTGCTGTCGTGTGGCCATAATCACGTCGGAAATCTTTTCACACGAATCTCCTGAGTGCAAATGACAGTTTCGCCAATGCACTGCCCTTTTATACCTTGTGTACGCGATGTCATCGCCGTATGGATATGTGCATACCGCTATCCTATGACTTTTGTTACCTCATTGTACGGAGGACGTAAGAGCCAAACTAACACAAGCAAGGCGGTATTCGTAGCTTACAGATGCCTACTAGCATGAGATATGGGCCTAAATCTGAGGGAGAAATTTCTGGGGATATTTGTATTGAATACAGCATTGTATGGAAGTGAATTATTAATTGTGAAATATCGAAGGAAAGAGAATCGAACCGTTTGAGGTGTGGTGTTATCGAATGATGCTAAAAACTGAGTGAACTGCTAAGATAAGGAACTAGAAAGTCACACGCAGAACTGGCGAGTAAAGGAAAGGATAAAATGACAGGACAGTTGTCAGAACATGAGTTACTATCTTCATGGAGCTTCAGGGATCCAGAGCGGGTAAAAACTGAAGGGGAAGATGGAGATACCAAAGCATTAAATACATTGTTGAGAACGTTGTGCGTAATTGGGTCGAAGAGGTTGGCACCGGAGAGAGTACCCGGAAGCCCCAATAAAGGCTGAATGGAAGAGAAAGGTAGAAAAGTACACTCATTTTTCCACGCATATATTTATCTGTACGTTGTGGCAGTTAAGGCAGGTAGTAGACCTAACGAATTACTCTGTAACAAACAACTGCAGACCAGGTGTCCCTAGTATTCAAAGACTGATTAATCAGTCATCTCAGTTAGTTAATTACATGTCCTATAGGTCATTTAAATGATGTGGAAAGAGTCACTTCAGAGGGTATGTATACATGTTTAGTTCTACCATTAATGAACATTATTTTTAAGTCCTACTCATGTAACTACATGTAAGAAACTACTTTTTTTATACACAGGCTATCACTTTTTAAGTAGAAGTTCGTCCATGGAGTAGAAGGGTCTCCGTTAACGAATATATGCACTTCGGTGTTGCAGCTGAAATTCTTAATTCCAACAAGACGACTGCTGGTAAACACCGCTCGCATTTGTGCAATCAGTACTTCTTTTCTAACTGATGAGTTACCCCAAGAAATTATTCCGTAAGAATTAGAGTGATTCAAAAGAAAACGTCTTTTGTATACTGCGCATTAAGTCTTTTTTTTATTATTTATTTATTTATCTGGTGCATCCAGACGCGTTTCGCCTTAATTACAAGGAATCTTCATTGGGTGTCCTGAAATATCACACGATATCTTCAAACGCACATAAATGTTGTCGTAGCGCTTCTAGGTTATAAATCTATAGGTTTTAAATCTACGATCTGTAAATGCAGACGGTAACCTGTATGTGCAAACAAAAAATCGTGTGAAATTCAGGTCACCCACTGGAGATGCCTCATAATTACGGCGAAATGCGCCTGGGTGCACAAGACAAATAAAAAAAAATTTAAAGTGCAGCGGTGTATCAAAAATAAAAATCTGAGTAGACAAACAGATCGATTCGTGAGAACTAAATGGCAAACGTGTAGGAGACTATTGAAATAAAAAATTAGACGGTTCCATTTAGGCCGAAGTTACTTGCGAGACCGAACTGTGTGGAGTGTAATGTGCGTTACAGGGTAACACTTTGCAACTCAGGAGAACGATTGGTCTTGTATGCTAAACATATTCAATTTGCGACGTCAGAGCAGCGCCTGTTGGGTATGTTGTCCGCGCTACGGCACGGTGGCGCGGGGAGATAGCAATCAGCTGGCAGACAGCGGTAGACATTAGCGTCACAGCGCGGCGGCGGAAAGGCACGACAGGTCGGGCCACGTGCCCGCCACGTGCACGCAACGTGCGGCTGGCACACGCCCTCTCCCGTTGCACACGTGCTCTTTTGACATTTCCTTAGCGGTCGCCAGTTCAGGGACCTCAGAAACTAATGGAAATGTCACGTGCACGTCAGATATACGCAGCCTTACGTGATGACGCTATGTGTTCCAAAGAGTGATTCACAAAAACAGCTTTGGTTGTTATTCTCACAATATTAGGCATACTTGTTTACATAATTTTCATTATGAAGAGCAATACACGTAACTCATCTGTTTCGTTTGAGAACGAACTCTTCTGGCAAACTTACTTGTGCTGAATAATTCAAATTATGTTGGAAAGGTGGAAAATTTTAGTGACTGGGAAGAAATCACGGAGTCCCACAGGGTTCAGTTTTGGTCCACTACCATCCCCTTTACATGTGAACGATCTTCCACTTAACATTCAACAAGCAGAACTTTTACTTTTTTTGCAGACGACAGTAGTGTTGTAATGAATCCCATTAGAGAGAAAGCAACTAAGACATTGTTATTAATGTCGTTCAAAGAATTTTTAAGTGGTTCTCTGCAACTGACTCTCCCTTAATTTTAAGAAAATCTCACTTTATTCAGTTCTGTAGAACACAAAGAGTCATACCAACAATTGACATAGCACATGGACAGGAGTCAGTAAATTGAGTAAAATGCTGAGGGTATTTGGATGTACATAATGATGAAGACCTGGACTGGAGAAAGCATATTACAGAGCTTGTTAGACAATTAAGTTCAAATACTTTAGCTCTTCATACAGTTGCTAGTCTTGGATAGAAATGAATCAACCTCTTGACATATTTTCCATCTTCTCGCACTTTTGATTTGCTGACCATTTGCGCAGCAGCCGTATATAAATCAAAGCGGTTCAAAGGGAAACGCAATTTTAAGTGTGGCTGGTTGCTGTTTTCTTCTTTGCAAGAAGAAACTTGTAAAAACTTCCTTACTCTCATTTGGAAACAGTCAGTTGTCCGGTTCAAAAATTGTTCAAATGGCTCTGAGTACTATGGGACTTAACTTCTGAGGTCACCAGTCCCCTAGAACTTAGAGCTACTTAAACCTAACTAACCTAAGGACACCACAAACATCCATGCCCGAGGAAGAATTCGAACCTGCGACAGTAGCGGTCACGCGATTCCAGACTGTAGCGCCTAGAACCGCTCGGCCACTCCGGCCGGCCAGTTGTCCGGCATTTCATTTAGAATCCTGCTGATAAATTATTTATTTCCTTATTTTTTTTTTTTTTTTTTTTTTTGTGAACAGCATAATTCTGTGGTATCAGAACACCTGCTCATATTCTTGAGTACAGATCAAGTATGTTGAAACAGAGATACGCCTTTTTCTTCATTCTCCTGGCAAATGGCAAAATTGGCACTTCATATTACAACGTTTTATGTTTTCACTCTTCATTTATTGCTACTGGTCACACATTGAATTTCAGTACCTGTGTATCCGTAATCCCACACACAACATTTTAAATAAATTTAAGATTGTTTATATTCTAGTCCCAATTTTGATTTCTGTTTTCAAAACGTCATATTTCAGGTCTGTCATAAATGTGAATGTGTCGACCTCAGAACGCTCTACGAGAGCTAGATACGTTGCGTTTGTGACTTAATTTACTTCATAGTCGTTGTCTTCACTGTTTTATTTGGCTTCACCAAATGCATTGAGGTATGAGTTCCCTAGTGAACCGAATCTTCGTGGAAAACGAGTACAACTTATTTTCGCAATGACAGTCCTACTTCCTTCAACTGGAGGGGTTTCATAAATGTTTAATGACTTCAATTGTTAGTCCTGACCACTAAGAATCTCAAATAGTTTCTAATACTTAAAAAGTGGTTTTACAACCATACTGAAAAGTTTAATTATATGGTCGCTAGTCCACTATGGACAATGCTAACTGTTTCATTATAACGATAAACTATGGAGATGTACTCTCGATTTTGGTTATAGATTTAGTGTCCACAAAACGTCAGCCTAACACAACGTTTAGGCGCCTCGTATACAGTATTTCACTGTGCTTATGGGCTGAACGGTCCTTTTCTCTTTTGTTTTTTTTTACGAGGTAGAAGGAAGACCGAATCAAAACGCCCATGAATGAAAATGGCACGAATAAAGATGTCACATTACCTTCCACAATTCACTGGCAATTTAGTATTCATTTTCGGACGTGCTTGCGGTAGGAAGGAATGAAATGCGGCACCAATTTCGCTTAGAGCTAATAGCTGCTAGACTTTTCTTTCCTTTAAACATTCCAGACTGAGTGACTACGTTCATTGGAGTGATACCAGCAAGAGTTCAATTACGCTTCAAAATGTGAATGCGGCCACAGTGTTGTCTCTCCAGCAGCCCTTCCTTACCTTGCAAAATCCTTCCAATTCCAGCGACGACGTCACCTTCAGTTGAGGCTCTAACTGACGGAATTTCGACACGTGTTGGAAAGAAGGCTGCAGATTTACACCCTGCGTCAAGGTCAGTATCGACGGATCAGTGTAGGTAAAATCATGTAATTCCCCAATTAATCATAGTCGCCACGCCACAGATTTTCTGCTTCAGTCACACACTATTACTTTGTTTATTGTTGCAATACATTGTCAATGCGTAGAATCGTTCGGTGGCATTGTGAAAACCCTAAGGACGAGCAGTCTTTCTAAACAGTGTAATATCAGAACCTAAGCAACTCCTACTTTTACGAAATATTAATATAACTTTCACTCGGAAGGGTATTTATGAAGCTTAGAGGAGACGAGGACAGTTTATCTTATCGCTGCTTTAATTCCGATCCTCTAGAGATTTTAAGTGCAGCGCATATTTTGTAACGTCCATCTTCACATTTTGTAGAGTAGCATCCAAGCGAACGATACGTTGACAGCCATTTATCTGTATGATACTCACTATAAAGAAATTATACGTCTATTTCATTTTCTGATATGCCAGGAACAGAGGCATTTATGTCAAAAAATTTGTGCATAGAGCAAATGAAGCGTCCACTAAAAAAATTCATAGCTTGACTTACCTATGGACGGACTAGATATTAACTGTTTTTTCTAAGTTAAGGTCATGTCCTTTTTAAGCATTTGAAAACTTTTTAAATGGTGTTTTGTTCAAGGTGATATCTAAAGTTTTTCTCATTTTGATTTCGAATATAATTTATGTTTTTCTGAATCACCTCAGATTTTTGTACAAAAAGCACATCAAGTTTTAGCTGAAATTTCATTTTTAACAAGGTAATTTTGAACTGCATTAAAAATAAATTATTTATGTGGTAACCTTGTATAGAATCTACGCACTATTTTAGAGTATTCATCTTTCATGTCCTAGTGCAACCGTTCTACTTGCTTGTCCTTCAGTGATGTTGCCGATGTTCGCAGCGAAAAAATCAGTAAATGATCGCAGAAACTGAAGTTTCATGCTCTTGTTGCATCCTAATTTCATGATTTTTTTAACCATGATTTTATAAATTGTATGTTTGTTGTTGCCCAAAGCATTGGCCACTACAAAACCCAAGCCCATTTTCCAACGGATTCATTGTATTTTCCTACAAATTCTTCTTCATTAAATTTCTGATCTACGGCCCAACAATTATTATCCCTTCTTTAAGTTTCTCGTGAGATACGGAAATCTTATTACCAAGTGCCCGAAGTAGTCACCGTATTCTGAGCGTGATTTAGTGAATTCTTTCACAAATATAATCTTGATGTGAAGAGGAGATAATAGTATCATGCTTAGTTGAAGATTTGGTACATTTTTAATAATGTGTGAACTGTGTTTGAGAGTTTTTCTCACGCGCCAATCAGTTGCATTCCAATGCTTGTCTTTTGGATCGGCTGTCCCACACGAAAATAAAACACAGCATTTTTGTGTAGCTGGATTGTTTACTAAGTAACATACCAGCTGCTTTCAGAACCCCACGTATTGCCCAACAATATTTTTCATTGTTCCGACAGTTCAACAGAGCTTAGAGGCTTTCATATGTATCCTTGTGGTGTACCGAATGTGCAACAGGTATTGAGGCAAAAAAATTTCCTTCAAGCAAAAGCACACCTCTCAGGCTACGTTTTGATACCTTTATAAACTACCTCCATTGACTGTAGTCATGAGTAACGTTAAAGAAAATCAATGAACAAGAAGCAACATATTGTCTTCGTCTTAAAAAAGTTTTATTAACTCCCTTTTCTGTTCCTGTGCCAATAAAATGATGCTCCTGGTAGTATAAAATGTTTTGCTTTCAATCTTCACCAAAGTAAATTGGCTGCATCTTTTGTCAGATTCAAATCACAAGTTAAATCATATAGTTCGTTTTGGCTAAATAATTCTGCGGCAGTATCATCTTCTGGCTTTGCATTCTTTTTCTGAGATGTTCTCCTGTCACATACCTTCAAGAATGGTAGGTGGAATTGAAATAGAGAGATATTCACTGTGCATACTTGGTTGCCGGCCCGAGAAATGTTAGGATATTTTATACCCTTCTTTCTTTTTGCGTTATGACCTTCAGCTTTAACCATACAAAAGTTACATCCATATACTCGATTTTGCGGATCATTCAAAACCTTGGGAATTTCAAAAGGTATCAATGTCCTCTACTAGTTTTTCACTGTCTCACTCCGTCAACGCATGTAGACACACTTGGTGAGATGCCCATCTTTTGTCTTGATCACCAAGCCTAACACCAAAGTGTGCGTATTAGACATATTTCGCGAAATTGTTAGCGTAATGTCTTTGCTTAGCAGCTACGTAGCTACCACAAACGGAATATGTTTGGGTTACTCAAACACTTGTGTGAAACTATTTCCAGGAAACTGCAAAACTACATTTAATAGTACAAGTAAAACCTCACAAAAGTATAGCATGTTAACAATGAACTAAAGTTCCTCCCATAACTGCCAGATGGGTGTAGCAAGTGTGGCCAATTACTCCATCTTACTAACAAAAATATCACTTGCGTGCAATAAAATTTCTCTGTGTGGAACTTAGGCTTAGACGAAAAATGAGTTTAATTGATTTGAGAAAAAACTATGTGGTAGAAAAACTAATAGCATACTCGAATACCCGAAATCATCGCCAAAATTTACTTCTGGAACAGCAAAAATTATGTAAATATCAAAAATCATGTTGCATAGCGTAACATCTGTGGCCGCCTTCGTATGACATCGCTGCAGGAGTTGTTGCGAAAAGTAACAATAAGCAAAATTTCTTTTCTCTTTGCAGATACATTCATTGCTATTAAAGGAACTGCATTCTTCAGTGAGGACAGTGATTTTTATTTACCATATGTGTACTATTATATGTGAGGATGGACTCCATGAAAGCAAAGTTCAGTTAACATTTCTGGCTAAATATAACGAATAATATTTTTGGATACGTCGAAGTCTTTTTTAATTCATTTTCTTTATTCTCGTGCCCCAGATGAGAACACGAATCATTCAGAATTGTGGCTTTTTACGGTCAATTTTGTATAATGGAATGCTGTCACGGTATCCGTAAAATATTATTTACTATGATTTGTTACCAGCAGCTGCTCTCACATATCAGCAAAATTAAATTAAATCCCCATTCCGGGATGTACGGTCGCTTGGTGCAAATCATTTCATTTCACACTACATCAACGACTTGCAAGTCGATGATGATAAGTGATGACAAGGTCAACACACACACTCAGCCCGAGTGGAGAAAATCTGCTGGAAATCGAACCTCGGACTCCGTAAAGAAGAGTCAGCAACTCTAACCAGAAGACCGCTAGCTATTGAAGCTCAACACTGCTTCTGTTACGATGAGTGTTGGTCACTCTACTGAAATAAAATGTGGACTTCCTAAAATTATTAAACAGCGTTAAACTGACGAAGAAAGAAAACAAATAATTTGTAATTCGGTGCGACGCAAATTTTATAGCTTTTGTACGTGCATCAGTGCCAGTTGTCCTCACGTTTCTGTCTGTTACCCGTTGCTGCACTCGCATATCAAAGTCAAAAACAGCCTCAATAAAAGCCTTCCACGTTCTAGATCTAAAGGCATGACGTCTCTCTGTCTGTTACACAGCATTTAAAGTGGTCGTTGTTGAGAGTCTTCAAGAGTCTCGTAAGCCATGACAGGCTTGTGACTGATACTAATATAGAAATAAGTATTAAACACGTTAAGGATTGTATAAATTTTGTATTTATTACCTTGAATCATATTATGTAGAACATTTCAAACAATAAAAGCGTATTCACAAACAAGATAAAGTTCAGAAGTCAAAGAGTAAATAGCTTTTTCAAAGAGTAATTATTGTTCCATATTTCGCGTTATATTCGTCAAATCAACAAATATCTCGTACTCCACACTTTGTAAAGTAGCCTATTTTCTTACGTAGCGTTCAAGCTATCTACACATCAAATTCCATTGAAGCAGGTTCAGTGTTTTAGTCGTGAAAGCTTGACAGACAGACTTATTTTCGCATTTATAGTACAGTCAGGGTACCTTTGTACCACTTTCTACTTTTGTTTCAAATGGCTGCTGCTTCAACTACTTGCATTATTTTGTATTGCAAGTAACTATTTTATTACCTCTATGATTTCTTTTCTATGTCCATCTTTTTAGCAGGAGGTCTCTGGGCCGACGGCCGTTTACTATCGCGACAAATAAATAAAAACATCTACAGCCGTCCTTATGGTTTTATTTTATTTTGTCGCTACCAGTTTCAACGCTTCAGTACGTTGGTTGTTTTTTGGGGAAGGAGACCAGACAGCGAGACCATCGGTCTCATCGGATTAGGGAAGGACGGGGAAGGAAGTCAGCCGTGCCCTTTGAAAGGAACCATCCTGGCATTTGCCTGGAGCGATTTAGGGAAATCACGGAAAACCTAAATCAGGATGGCCGGGCGCGGGATTGAACCATCGTCCTCCCGAAGCGAGTCCAGTGTCTAACCACTGCGCCACCTCACTCGGTGCTTCAGTACGTCATCTTCAGGCTGTTTTTGATGCGATACAGGATGATACGATCTCAATGCATAACACATCAGTTGCCAACATTACTGGATACGCAGATAATGTGTCAGCACTCCAACCATCAAATGCCACTGATGTGGATCATATAACTGATGGGGATCATATCAACCTATATCGCATCAAAAACAGCCTGAAGATGACGCACTGAAGCGTTGAAACTGGTAGCGACAAAATGAAATAAAATCTCAAGGACGGCTGTAGGTATTTATATTTGTCTATGATTTCTGGTTAGTATTTCAGTTGCCTTTCCAAATTGTCTTGTAATTATTTTTTAATTTGGCTGTGAAGAGGGCATCTAGCAACAGTGATTAAAGTTGAACAATACTGGGCCAATACAAAGATCTTGATATTTCAAAGCAAAGCTGTAGAACTGAATTAACACTGTTTTTTATTACTCGTTATTAACCCCTGATTTATTTCTGTCATGATCCAAATTTACCCAGAGCATCAAACACAGGAAAAATTATTTGTTTTACACGACTGGCTTAAAGTTATCCTGAATGACAGTTAAGTTTTGTACCAACATTAAAACTGAAATTTTACTCTAATATGGCATAGTACACATTTTCACTTTTCCAGACACTCAGTAACTACAGAAGTAGAATGTTACAATGTCTGTTGCGATGTGTAACATTTTTGTGTCCAGTATTCTTAAAAAATAGTAAAAAGTGATATAAAGTTACCCCGACCTATTTTATCATTATGAATAAAAAGTTTATTATGTTGTACATGGACATTTTCCAGGCGTTAATTCCATCTGCGTATCTCCGGCGATAGGTTTCCCAACTCGACAGCATTGCTGCTGCTATTTCTCTAGTGTGCATTGTCAAATGTTTTATTTATGAGAGTCATGCTTCACTTTTCACCTGTTTCATTTGTCTTATTGTTGCCTTTTCTGAATGCAGTCTCACAATTCAGCCTTGTTATGTCTGCATTTGCAGGGGCAGATGTGGACTCTGACCACAATCTATTGGTTATGACCTGTAGATTAAAACTGAAGAAACTGCAAAAAGGTGGGAATTTAAGGAGATGGGACCTGGATAAACTAAAAGAACCAGAGGTTGTACAGAGATTCAGGGAGAGCATAAGGGAGCAATTGACAGGACTGGGGGAAATAAATACAGTAGAAGAAGAATGGGTAGCTTTGAGGGATGAAGTAGTGAAGGCAGCAGAGGATCAAGTAGGTAAAAAGACGAGGGCTAGTAGAAATCCTTGGGTAACAGAAGAAATATTGAATTTAATTGATGAAAGGAGAAAATATAAAAATGCAGTAAGTGAAACAGGCAAAAAGGAATACAAACGTCTCAAGAATGAGATCGACAGGAAGTGCAAAATGGCTAAGCAGGGATGGGTAGAGGACAAATATAAGGATGTAGAGGCCTATCTCACTAGGGGTAAGATATATACCGCCTACAGGAAAATTAAAGAGACCTTTGGAGATAAGAGAACGACTTGTATGAATAACAAGAGCTCAGGTGGAAACCCAGTTCTAAGCAAAGAAGGGAAAGCAGAAAGGTGGAAGGAGTATATAGAGGGTCTATACAAGGGCGATGTACTTGAGGACAATATTATGGAAATGGAAGAGGATGTAGATGAAGATGAAATGGGAGATATGATACTGCGTGAAGAGTTTGACAGAGCACTGAAAGACCTGAGTCGAAACAAAGCCCCCGGAGTAGACAATATTCCATTGGAACTACTGACAGCCGTGGGAGAGCCAGTCCTGACAAAACTCTACCATCTGGTGAGGAAGATGTATGAGACAGGCGAAATACCCTCAGACTTCAAGAAGAATATAATAATTCCAATCCCAAAGAAAGCAGGTGTTGACAGATGTGAAAATTACCGAACTATCAGCTTAATAAGTCACAGCTGCAAAATACTAACACGAATTCTTTACAGACGAATGGAAAAACTAGTAGAAGCCAACCTCGGGGAAGATCAGTTTGGATTCCGTAGAAACACTGGAACACGTGAGGCAATACTGACCTTACGACTTATCTTAGGAGAAAGATTAAGGAAAGGCAAACCTACGTTTCTAGCATTTGTAGACTTAGAGAAAGCTTTTGACAATGTTGACTGGAATACTCTCTTTCAAATTCTAAAGGTGGCAGGGGTAAAATACAGGGAGCGAAAGGCTATTTACAATTTGTACAGAAACCAGATGGCAGTTATAAGAGTCGAGGGACATGAAAGGGAAGCAGTGGCTGGGAAGGGAGTAAGACAGGGTTGTAGCCTCTCCCCGATGTTGTTCAATCTGTATATTGAGCAAGCAGTAAAGGAAACAAAAGAAAAATTCGGAGTAGGTACTAAAATTCATGGAGAAGAAATAAAAACTTTGAGGTTCGCCGATGACATTGTAATTCTGTCAGAGACAGCAAAGGACTTGGAAGAGCAGTTGAATGGAATGGACAGTGTCTTGAAAGGAGGATATAAGATGAACATCAACAAAAGCAAAACAAGGATAATGGAATGTAGTCTAATTAAGTCAGGTGATGCTGAAGGAATTAGATTAGGAAATGAGGCACTTAAAGTAGTAAAGGAGTTTTGCTATTTGGGGAGCAAAATAACTGATGATGGTCGAGGTAGAGGGGATATAAAATGTAGGCTGGCAATGGCAAGGAAAGCGTTTCTGAAGAAGAGAAATTTGTTAACATCCAGTATTGATTTAAGTGTCAGAAAGTCATTTCTGAAAGTATTTGTATGGAGTGTAGCCATGTATGGAAGTGAAATATGGACGATAAATAGTTTGGACAAGAAGAGAATAGAAGCTTTCGAAATGTGGTGCTACAGAAGAATGCTGAAGATTAGATGGGTAGATCACATAACTAATGAGGAAGTATTGAATAGGATTGGGGAGAAGAGAAGTTTGTGGCACAACTTGACCAGAAGAAGGGATCGGTTGGTAGGACATGTTCTGAGGCATCAAGGGATCACCAATTTAGTATTGGAGGGCAGCATGGAGGGTAAAAATCGTAGAGGGAGACCAAGAGATGAATACACTAAACAGATTCAGAAGGATGTAGGTTGCAGTAGGTACTGGGAGATGAAAAAGCTTGCACAGGATAGAGTAGCATGGAGAGCTGCATCAAACCAGTCTCAGGACTGAAGACCACAACAACAACAACACATGTCTGCATTAATAATGTAGACATAATCCGCGAAAGTTTATATGTATCGTATCGACGCAGTAACTTTGAAGTGCCCCCATTATTTGTCCTTATAGTTCATTCCTCAAGAAATGAATCTGTGTTTTGTATAATCGAAGGTCAATAAAGTTCATCCCGAGTATGTTTACTTGGTTGGGTACCTATGCTGTTATAAAACTATCGATTTTATAATCCGTTCTGGTAACTAGGCTACCTCATCTGCCTGTGAAGAGACCGTTTGTGCGATATCATAATTTGTGATGTGAAATTGCGGAATTACTATCCTGCAAAAATAATCTATAAATATCTGCTAAAATTTGCATAAACTCACAATAAGTACATAATCTTATTTTTGGTGTATGAGAGCATTGTGTTATTCTGTGGTTGGCTTCGCCCTTGGATACTGCAAAGACATTAATGGGAAACAAGGACTAAAATATGTAAAATAACTCATGAAGTGTGATGGCTGTAGTAGTCGTGAACAGATGAACAGTTCAAAACGTGCCAAGAAGAGCAGGAGGACGGCGTCAAAACAGTGAAAATCTTTATAATAAATCGATAAAGTTTTGCTGATAGTCATAGACAAGCAAAAACTGATCAGTATGCCGCTCGGAGTGGCCGAGTGGTTCTAGGCGCTACAGTCTTGAACCGCGCGACCGCTACGGTCACAGGTTAGAATCCTGTCTCAGGCATGAATGTGTGTGATGTCCTTAGGTTAGTTAGGTTAAAGTAGGTCTAAGTCCTAGGGGACTGATGACCTCCGAACTTAGAACTACTTAAACCTAACTAACCCAAGGACACCACACACAGCCGTGCCCGAGGCAGGATTCGAACCTGCGACCGTAGCGGTCGCTCGGCTCCAGACTGTAGCGCCTAGAACCGTACGGCCACTCCGGCCGGCCAGAGCAATTTGAACCATTTTTGAACTGATCAGTATAACGTAATTTCAAATCAAAATCGAAACTGAGAACTTCAGTTCTTACGGAGAATAAATGTAAAGACGTAGCAGAAATGTTTCGAGATACTTGGTATGTCTTCATGAAAGCCAGAAAACTTCTCGTCGCTTCTGTATAAAGGAGCGCTTATCACACAGGGCGTGAATATTGGTTCTAATGGCCTCTAGATAGGGTACTATCAGTAGATAACTGCAGTCACTTTGTTATTCTTGCGTTCTCCATATCCAGCGAACTTATCTTGTCTCGTTAATCCCACGAAACCCCAAATGCGAGGAGAATATTTTGTCATCAGCAATGTTTCACTAATTATATAGTTCCTGTAAAACATGAAGATTTATGTCAAATTTCTATTCCTATCACCCTAAATTTAATTTTTGTTTGGCACGGATACGCGCAGAAAGCTCAGAAAGTTTCTTGTTATCTTAATAGCGATTTACAGATAGAAAGTGAAAAAAGTAAAGCTCATCAGTACGGACACAGTGCATGGCAAAGTTACCACAGATAGAGTTCGTAGACAAAAAGGGACCCCAGACAAAACTGAGCTTAATCTGTGGATATAGCGTAATTCCGGTCATAACTTTCATAGCTTGCCCACTATATGGTACTACGTTCCTACATCGTGTTCTGGAATCACAGCTACAAAACTATAGAAAGGCTCGGCATCGTTACGAGTAAGTAATGGACTCTTGCAAACATTCATCTTGTTTCTGCCTCTAGCTTTATGATCTTAGCGTCTATATAACGAGATTGCAGTCCCTGGAAATATTTAATGGTGTACTCTTTGATCCTTTTTTCTCTATCTCCAAATCTAGACGTTCTTGTACATTTCAGATTATATCCTTCTCAAAATTGGTGTTCAAAGGATCACGGACATCGCGATTATGCTGTAGGATCTATAGCTTTTGGATAAGCAGTAAATGTGGATAGGTCTATTATTTGCGGAGGTAACAGAAATGATCATTTGAAGAAACAATATTCACTTAGAAATATTATTCTCTCTCTCTCTCTCTCTCTCTCTCTCTCTCTCTCTCTCTCTCTCGCACACACACACACACACACACACACACACACACACCACACACACACAAAATTTTCAAATGGCTCTGAGCGCTATGGGACTTAACATCTATTGTCATCAGTCCCCTAGAACTTAGAACTACTTAAACCTAACTAACCAAAGGACAGCACACAACACCCAGCCATCACGAGGCAGAGAAAATCCCTGACCCCGCCGGGAATCACACACACACACACACACACACACACACACACACACACACACACACACACACAAATTGTAGACACTATCGCCACCATACAACCAATGAGACCAATTTCCGAAGCTATTGATCGTGAATATTAATTACGTGGCATTAACCCTACTTGTCAACAGCATTGATGCTCCGAGGTAAAGTGTAGCAAAACGCCTTGCTACTGCATTCAGCCCGCTAATAGGTAGGTATGTACGTCACATTAAGAAATTAGTAGATTTCTTAGGTCGATAAGAGGGATTCCATTTGAATGGCTCCAACGTTTTAGTAAGTTTTGATGTATCTCTCTTCACTCCCGTTGCCCTGTATGATTCGTTATTCTTAACTGATGTTAGCGTTGATGTTGAATTATCGAACATGTTCCGTTTGACTTCCACTTACATTTCATTCAGTGACCAGTAATATGTACAGTCAGATGGAGTTATGATGGCGAACCGGTTGTCTCTTATTACTGTAGGCGATGGCATTGAAGCCTGCGTGTGTATTCAGATATGTAGACCACGCTTTAGTTGTGTCGTCTCATAGAAGTGAGAATTTAAACGGCTTTTTAGAAGATCTGACTTCAATACACCCTAATATTTGCCTCAGGATAGAGGTGGAAAAGCACGTCTACCTTTCCGTTCTTGATGTATTGGTCAGGAGTAAGATTGATGGTACGCTGGGACACGATTTACAGGAAGCCACATCAGTCTGACAGTACTCAACATCCGTCTCAGAGTGAAGAGGGTAATTCGAATACGCGTTTATAGCGCCTACGACATCTCTGAACCTGAAAGTTTGTCATCTGAGTTAGCACACCCTGAAGTCACCTTTTGTGAGAATGACTGTAGTGAAACACAGGTTAGACGCGCGTTATGCTATCGACCACCCGTGAATCGGGTGAGTTTGGAAATATGAAAGTGTCACCAAATTCTACAGCCTTTTCGTCTTACGCATGAAGAATTTCCAATAACACTTGTCGTATTTTGTGGAAATATGATGTGAATTGTGTTTCTCGACCACCCTCTATGATCAGGACCCTTTTAGGATGGGTGAACAACGACCTTGGTTATAAGGCGGGAGTCTGTAGTATTGCCTGCAGTGTGATATGGCATACACTAATCATCGAAAACATTATGACCACTGACCACTGCAACGATGGATGACGCCTGGTGGCGTTGTGGGCACTTGGCGCGGTATTGTATGTAAGCGGAACAGACACGCACGGGGGAACACCTAGCGAAGATATTGGCTGCAAATGGGAAAATCCATTGAGATATGCGATTTTGACAAAGGTCAGATTATTATTACGCAGAGCCTGTGAACGAGTATCTAGAGAACGGCGAAGCTGGTCTAATGTTCACGTGCTACTGTCGTGAGCCTCTACGGAAAGAGGTATAAGGTCAGTGAAACTACCACTAGGTGCTAAATAGTTCGACGTCCACGAGTCTTCACAGAACCTGGGGTTCCGAGGCTTGTCCGCCCCGTCAGGTAGGGTACATGGTGATGAGTGCCATCTCTGCCGAAAGAGCACAATGCTTATGCATGCACAAGTCTTTCGGAGCACACTGTTCAAAATGGCTCTGAGCACTATGGGACTTAACTTCTGAGGTCATCAGTCCCCTAGAACTTAGAACTACTTAAACCTAACTAACCTAAGGACATCACACACATCCATCCCCGAGGCAGGATTCGAACCTGCGACCGTAGCAGTCCTGCGGTTCCTAACTGCAGCGCCTAGAACCGCAAGACCACCGCGGCCGACAGGCACACTGTTCATCGTACATTGTTGAACATGGAGCTTCGCAGCAGACCATCCCTACGTGTTCATATGTTGACCCAACGACGTCGTCAGTTACGGTTTCAGTGGGCACGCAGGCTAGTGGGAGAAGCATTATGCTATGGACACACTCTCCAGCGCTTGCATGGGGCCTGTGGTAATAATCGAAGACACGCTGACAGCTGTGAACCGTCTGCATGACTTAGTGCTTGATATCATCCCCGATCACGATGCCATCTTCCAGCAGTACAATTGTGTGGGTCTCGGAGCCAGAACCGTGTTACAGTGGATTGAGTAGCATTGTAGTGAACTCACGTTGATTAGATTAGATTAGATTAATACTAGTTCCATGGATCATGAATACGATATTTCGTAATGACGTGGAACGAGTCAAATTTTCCAGTACATGGCATAATTAAGTTAATTTAACAACATAATTAAGTTAATATAACAACTTTTTTTAATTTTTTGTTGGTTTTTTCTTTTTTTTTCTTAATTTATATCTAAAAATTCCTCTGTGGAGTAGAAGGAGTTGTCATTCAGAAATTCTTTTAATTTCTTCTTAAATACTTGTTGGTTATCTGTCAGATTTTTGATACTATTTGGTAAGTGACCAAAGACTTTAGTGGCAGTAAAATTCACCCCTTTCTGTGCCAATGTCAGATTTAATATTGAATAGTGAAGATCATCCTTTCTCCTAGTATTGTAGTTATGCTCACTGGTATTACTTTTGAATTGGGTTTGGTTGTTAATAACAGATTTCATAAGAGAGTATATATACTGAGAAGCTACTGTGAATATCCCTAGATCCTTAAATAAATGTCTGCAGGATGATCTTGGGTGGACTCCAGCTATTATTCTGATTACACGCTTTTGTGCAATAAACACTTTATTCCTCAGTGATGATGGTTCAAATGGCTCTGAGCACTACGCGACTTAACTTCTGAGGTCATCAGTCGCCTAGAACTTAGACCTAATTAAACCTAACTAACCTAAGGACATCACGCACATCCATGCCCGAGGCGGGATTCGAACCTGCGACCGTAGCGGTCACGCGATTCCAGACTGAAGCGCCTTTAACCGCACGGCCTCAGTGATGAACTACCCCAAAATATGATGCCATATGCAAGCAATGAGTGAAAATAGGCGTTAAGCTAATTTACTAAGATGTTTATCAGCAAAATTTGCCATGACCCTTACTGCATAAGTAGCTGAACTCAAACGTTTCAGCAGATCATCAATGTGTTTCTTCCAATTTAATCTCTCATCAATGGACACACCTAAAATTTTTGAATATTTTACCTTAGCTATATGCTTCTGATAAGGTCTATATTTATTAATGGCGTCATACCATTTACTGTACGGAACTGTATGTACTGTGTCTTATAAAAATTCAGTGAGAGTCCGTTTACAAGGAACCACTTAGTAATTTCATCAGTCAATTCTTGTTTGTCAGGTGTGATTACTATACTTGTATCAACAGCAAAGAGAACTAACTTTGCCTCTTCATGAATATAGAATGGCAAGTCATTAATATATATTAAGAACAACAAAGTACCCATCTCGCTGACGAAATTCACCTGATGTAAGTGCTATGGTACCCATCCGCGTCGCTATTGGGCCCCATCACCGGATACACAGATCAGTGGCTGGTTGCTTATGCAAATTACATGACCTGTACATAAACATCTCACGCCACATACCTCCACAAACCTACCAACAATCTGTCGGATCCCTGATACGAGAATTAGTGATGTATTTCGTTCCAAAGGCGGACAAACAAGCTATTCAGCGGGTGATCATAATGTTTCCGTTCTTCAGTGTACACTGGTTTCGTCATCAGGACTACCGGTATACTAGGCATACGCGTCATGCACATAGGGTTGTCAGGAATCCCGTATTTCCCGGATTTTCACGTCCTTTGTCCTTATTTTTTCAGTCTCCCGCCTCACATGACTAACATCATTTCTGCAATATTTTATTCTAATATGATGTTGTGTGGCCGAAGTGCAATTTTTTTTTATTCGCAACAATTCAACTACGATAATCGAAATATTCTGAGCGATAGATCGAACTGTACACTGTCATCATAGCTCTGTTTCGGAGAAGTAATGCAGCTACTACGCAGCTCATTAGCGTTACAGATAACATTAAATTAGTTTTACGAGCAATCACTCAAATACGCATGTATGTAGGTTTATGTTGGTAGTTTCTTTCTGAATGTAAATCCGATTTTAAATAGTTGTAACCATGTTTGTGCATTGACGTTGTTTTATGTATTTTAAGTGTGTGAGAATAAAAATTTCGTTAGATTCATAAAAGCTAAAAATTGAGATACTATGGAAAACATCGATAATGTAGTGTTATATTCTGCATCGTGTAACGTGTTAGAAATTTTCAGAATCTCCCTTATTTTCAGTTAGCAAAAACGGGCAAACCTACGCACACCCTTACAACAACCGAACACATCTGCTATTTCAGAACATCGGTCATCCTACGGAATATAACAACACGGATACTCTGGCATGCACTTCCAGCTATTGGGATGGTGTTATCAAGGAAGCAGTAGCGATTAAATTGGCACGTGTCCTTGTGAATCGAGAGGGAAGTTTTGAACAACATTTCAAGGTGGAATCTCTGCGACTCCCATTGTTGTTGTTGTGGTCTTCAGTCCTGAGACTGGTTTGATGCAGCTCTCCATGCTACTCTATCCTGTGCAAGCTTCTTCATCTCCCAGTACCTACTGAAGCCTACATTCTTCTGAATCTGCTTAGTGTATACATCTCTTGGTCTCCCTCTACGATTTTTACCCTCCACGCTGCCCTCCAATACTAAATTGGTGATCCGTTGATGCCTCAGAACATGTCCTACCAACCGGTCCCTTCGTCTTGTCAAGTTGTGCCACAAACTCCTCTTCTCCCCAATTCTCTTCAATACCTCCTCATTAGTTATGTGATCTACCCATCTAAACTTCAGCATTCTTCTGTAGCACCACATTTCGAAAGCTTCCATTCTTTTCTTGTCCAAACTATTTATCATCCATGTTTCACTTCCATACATGGCTACACTCCATAGCGACTCCCATATTTAAACCAAAAATTAATGCAAAAATCATCTGAAAATTTTTACTTAAGTTATAAGATTTATTTTTACAAAAATTTAAATGTTGTTCTATTATCATGTGTTGATACTAAGTATTAAATAATATTTTACCTTATATGACTCAGTATTACATACTTTTCTGCGGTTTTAATAAATAGTAAACACAAACTCACGCACAAAAAACTGAAAAATTGTAGTATCCCTGTAGCAAATATGTTCACACGAAACCACATGCCAGATTATTAAATTTAGCACGTAAGAATTGCACACTATAGGTGCAAGAAGAAAGGCTGCAAAATTGTCATTCTATACTAGAATCTACATTTTTCTTTACCGGCACTCAAAACACATTTGATTTTAACGAACACTTTAAGAATTTCTTGGAGAAAGAAAGTTCCCTCCCATCAGCACTGTCCTGAAGTTATTCCTCTAAACGATCTTCTAGTTAGCTAGTAGAGCTGTGATCATTGGCTGTTGCAGAATCGTCATTTTCTTCTATTTCTTGATCTGTATAACTGACGCCTTCATCCGTCTTCAGCCAACAACTTCATCAAAGATAGGATCGTGGAAACTGACACATTCCTGCGAACATATTTTGAGCTATACTGAAGAAAACAGATACCCAGTTCACGAGCTCCGGTCTAGAAACTCCGTTGCTTATAAACAACACGTGTCAACAAAAAACAAAGAAAGCGGTAATGCAACTGACAATAAAACATTGTAGGATTTAGGAGTAGCAATTTAAGGAGGGCAGGGGAGTGGGGTGTAGCAGCGTTCTACGAGAACTGACCTAGAAGAATGAGTCAAAAAATTTTAGCGCGCGCGCGCTTGTGTGTGTGTGTATGTATGTGTGTGCGAGCGTGTTTGTGTGTGATTTTGTATGAGCGTTATCTTTCCGCGTATAGGTGGCCTACTAACGTTTTATAATCTCCTAGTGTCGGCCGTACTGGCCGTGCGGTTCTAGGCGCCTCAGTCCGGAAACGTGTAACTGCTACGGTCTCAGGTCCGAGCCCTGCCTCGGGCATGGATGTGTGTAATGTTTTTAGATTATTTAGGTTTAAGTAGTTCTAAGATGACATCAGATGTTAAGTCCTATAGAGCTCAGAGTCATTTGAACCATTTTTGAAATCTCCTTGCAAATATGCCTTTAAAATGATAGGGTTTGAACTACGGATGGCAGTTATCGCTGAAACAACCGGTTTTCGGTTATATCGAACGTGACTGTTACGACCGCTCAAAATAAATGGTTTGTGATGTAATCGATTTTCGGATTTTTATTGCTATTATTTCCTGTAACAGACGTAGAAATCGAAAAACACTGGAAAGTTTTGACTGTCTCTGTTACAAGATACAAAGAGCGACAATATTATATAAGTAAAAGAAAATTTAGAATGTTTCACTGTTCGCTGCTTTTCTCGAAAACTGAAAAGTGGCTGAATACTACAAAAAATCACTAGTATTCTCATATTGATTGTTATTTTTGAAACTGTTCAAAATACATGTTGTACTCGGGGATGATATCATTATTTGGACATAACGAATAGACAGTTCTAAAAGATGAATACTGGGGTTGAAACTGATTTTGGTGTCCAAGGGATACAAGCAGGTAAAGGCATATTATGTAGACACAGGCAGCGATCAGCTACTTTCTATTTTTATTTTCCACTGTGAATGAATTGTTAAGTTTTTCACAACATTTTTCTCTTTTATTGATTCATAGAAATGGCGGATAAATCTTTAATCGCTGAAGGGAACGAAGCATTGTACTGCGTTGCTACGTCACTTCGTAAAAATATTTCCAGACTAGGGTTGTTGCCATTCTGCAGTACAACGGATGTCCGGTGGCGAAAGAGAGAAACTACCATATAGACTAGTTGGGAGAAATCTTGCACACTACACATACACGCATACCTTAAGCCACGACACAAAGCACTAAGGACATCACTGTCGCCGCAATGCTATACCAAATGCGATATGTGTTTGTCGCTCGTTTCTGTCGATATTGCTATTAAAATAAACACTGATAGATTTTCCGTGTTCTATAATCATGCAGTATTTCAAATTTGTGCAAAATTTAAGAATAAAATTTATTCCTTTTTTTAAAAAAAAGGTTTATTTGAAAACGAAAAATTTTAGCACTGCTGCTACAGCTAGCTGATATTTCGTTTCTTTAATCTATTACTAGTAAAATGTAAAAACATCTGTTATAACCGGGAACAAACAAATACGGAAAAACAACGGTCATTCAGAACTGAATTACCGGTATCGGTTTTAATCGACCGGTTTTTCCCAACCGTCTGCCTCGGGAGCTGAGTGATCAGCGCGGCTGTCTGTCACGCCAAGGGGCCCGGGTTCGATTCCCGACTGGGTCGGAGATTTTATCCGCTCAGGGACAGGCTGTTCTGTTGTCCTCATTATCATTTCATCATCATCAGTGGAAGGCAACGGGAAACCACCACCGGAATCACTTCCATAGACGCTCATGCGGTGGACCTCTCGTTAAAACGCTTCCCCCATGGCAAGACCTGCCGCAAGGCAGAACACAAAGAAAAAGTTTTTCCAACCCGAGTGCGCAGCGTCGAAATATCGGCGGTTGTTGAAGACGTCAGCTGGCTGCCTTTCCGTACATTATTTGAAGATTTGATATACACCTGGAAAAACTCAAGTTTCACGAGAAAAAAGGGGGGGGGGGGGCGGAAATTACAGGACATCTACATCCATACTCTGCAAGCCACTTGACGGTGTGTGGCAGAGGGTACCTTGAGTACCTCTATCGGTTCTCCCTTCTATTCCAGTCTCGTATTGTTCGTGAAAAGAAGGATTGTCGGTATGCCTCTGTGTGGGCTCTAATCTCTCTGATTTTATCCTCATGGTCTCTTCGCGAGATATACGTAGGAGGGAGGAATATACTGCTTGACTCCTCGGTGAAGGTATGTTCTCGAAACTTCAACAAAAGCCCGTACCGAGCTACTGAGCATCTCTCTTGCAGATTCTTCCACTGGAGTGTATCATCTCTGCAACGCTTTCGCGATTACTAAATGATCCTGTAACGAAGCGCGCTGCTCTCCGTTGGATCTTCTCTATCTCTTCTATCAACCCTATCTGGTACGGATCCCACACTGGTGAGCAATATTCGAGCAGTGGGCGCACAAGTGTACTGTAACCTACTTCTTTTGTTTTCGGATTGCATTTCCTTAAGATTCTTCCAATGAATCTCAGTCTGGCATCTGCTTTACCGACGATCAACTTTATACGATCATTCCATTTTAAATCACTCCTAGTGCGTACTCCCAGATAATTTATGGAATTAACTGCTTCCAGTTGCTGACCTGCTATATTGTAGCTAAATGATATGGGATCTTTCTTTCTATGTATTCGCAGCACATTACACTTGTCTACATTGAGTTTGAATTGCCATTCCCTGCACCATGCGTCAATTCGCTGCAGATCCTCCTGCATTTCAGTACAATTTTCCATTGTTGCAACCTCTCGATATGCCACAGCATCATCCGCAAAAAGCCTCAGTGAACTTCCGATGTCATCCACAAGGTCATTTATACATATTGTGAACAGCAACGGTCCTACGACACTCCCCTGCGCCACACCTGAAATCACTCTTACTTCGGAAGACTTCTCTCCATTGAGAATGACATGCTGCGTTCTGTTATCTAGGAACTCTTCCGTTCAATCACACAATTTGTCTGATAGTCACCGGTCACCGGTCGCTAGACACGGACGCTGAATTGCGAATCGCGGAATGTGACGCAAGGAATTTATTGGTCTCGCTGGAGACGGACTTCTGACACGGGACGAGGAGCGGCCGTGTGGGCGTTTGAGTGGCGGCTCGCAGTGCCGGCCATTAAACTGTGATGCGGAGTCTGCAGCCAGCCGGCAGTCGCCTGGTATCCGATGCACGGCTGGAGGGGGCAGCGGGGTGGAGACATCCACAGGCAGCCGGGCCGGACCGAAATAGCAGCGCCGACGTGTTACCGCCACACACGCTTGCCCGGCCTGGCCAGAGCATTCCGGCTCCGCTGCAAGGCCGTCCCACAGGCCTGTACCCAGCCACTCCCTAAGCTCCTCTCATGTGGCTGTATTTTATCCACTAACTGCACCAGCGCCTCTTTTACATTCTGGGAAGCTTCATGCATAACACTGAAAGAATGCAATGTTTCACTACGCAAATAATTAGACCACTGACCGTTTAAAATTAGCCCCGGTGTAAGCGGCTTGCAACGAACGTCAAAGCTTAATACATTAATACATTATATAAAGTATGTGCATTTTGGTGCTGTAGCATAACATAGGTAAGGGTTGTTGTTGTTGTGGTCTTCAGTCCTGGGACTGGTTTGATGCAGCTCTCAATGCTACTCTATCCTGTGGAAGCATCTTCATCTTCCAGTACCTACTGCAACCTACATCCTTTTGAATCTGCTCAGTGTATTCATCTCTTGGTCTCCCTCTACGATTTTTACCTTCCACGCTGCCCTCCAATACTAAATTGGTGATCCCTTGATGCCTCAGAACATGTCCTACCAACAGATCCCTTCTTCTAGTCAAGTTGTGCCACAAACTTCTCTTTTCCCCAATCCTATTCAATACCTTCTCATTAGTTACGTGATCCACCCATCTAATCTTCATCATTCTTCTGTAGCACCACATTTCGAAAGCTTCTATTCTCTTACTGTCCAAACTATTTATCGTCCATGTTTCACTTCCATACATGGCTACACTCCATACAAATACCTTCAGAAATGACTTCCTGACACTTAAACCAAAATTCCATGTTAACAAATTTCTATTCTTCAGAAACACTTTCCTTACCATTGCTAGTCTACATTTTATATCCTCTCTACTTCGGCCATCATCAGTTATTTTGCTCCCCAAATAGCAAAACTCCTTTACTACTTTAAGTGTCTCATTTCCTAATCTAATTCCCTCAGCATCACCCGACTTAATTCGACTACATTCCATTATCCTCGTTTTGCTTCTGTTGATGTTCATCTTATACCCTCCTTTCAAGACACTGTCCATTCCATTCAACTGCTCTTCCAAGTCCTTTGCTGTCTCTGACAGAATTACAATGTCATCGGCGAACCTCAAAGTTTTTATTTCTTTTCCATGGATTTTAAAACCTACTCCGAATTTTTCTTTTGTTTACTTCACTGCTTGCTCGTTATAGAGATTGAATAACATCGGGGATAGGCTACAACCCAGTCTCACTCCCTTCCCAACCACTGCTTCCCTTTCATGTCCCTCCACTCTTATAACTGCCATCTGGTTTCTGTACAAATTGTAAATAGCCTTTCGCTCTCTGTATTTTACCCCTGCAACCTTCAGAATTTGAAAGAGAGTATTCCAGTCAACATTGTCAAACGCTTTCTCTAAGTCTACAAATGCTAGAAACGTAGGTTTGCCTTTCCTTAATCTAGCTTCTAAGATAAGTCGTAGGGTCAGTACCGCCTCACGTGTTCCAATATTTCTACGGAATCCGAACTGATCTTCCCCGAGGTCGGCTTCTACTAGTTTCTCCATTCGTCTGTAAAGAATTCGCGTTAGTATTTTGCAGCTGTGGCTTATTAAACTGATTGTTCGGTAATTTTCACATCTGTCAACACCTGCCTCCTTTGGGATTGTAATTATTACATTCATCTTGAAGTCTGAGGGTATTTCGCCTGTCTCATACATCTTGCTCACCAGATGGTAGAGTTTCGTCAGGACTGGCTCTTCCAAGGCCGTCAGTAGTTCTAATGGAATGTTGTCTGCTCCCGGGGCCTTGTTTCGACTTAGATCTTTCAGTTCAGGTAAGAGTAACGCTGTCTATATTCTGTATAAGGGTTGGTTCAGCGTCTGCCACAAATACTGGATGCTGAAGCATCCCCACCTCTCTTGTGGTTCCCTTTTTAGGTACTCCACGTCGACGTCTGCTCGTAGATACGTATCGTTGGTAGGTTTTCCGGCTTTACTTCCCGACGTGACAGCGACGACTCTCCGATGAGGTGCGGGCCTTGTGTTTTGCTATTACTGCGAGTCTTGTAAATATCGTTTTTATATTAGTAGTTTGCCCGGCTAAAACTCTCCCCTTTTATGATTAACACAGCCTGCGCCACCTTTCGGAGGGAGTGGGGACGTCAAAGAGTCACAAAAGTTCATATTAAGCAGTCCGTAAAACACGTAAACGTTCACTTCAGTTAGCGTGTTAGTTAATGCCTACGCTTTCCGCTAGATGGAGCTGACTTACTGCTTTGGTTCCGTAAAACCTTCACTCATTAGTACTAAGTAAATAAAATAAGTACAACACTCTTGCATTTCACTTTCACTCTTTATTCAAGGATTAAGATGATGATGGTCTATTTAAAAGATTCCTAGCCTGGAGGAATCTAAATAGTCCGCGAATGCCGATATGTACGCCCTCTACGTCCAGTTTCGCAACTAACGGCACACGACACTTTCAGAAGTCCACACGTTAATATCTGAATACCGGTACCTCTGAATTCACTCGTATCAGCAGATAATTTGAGTTTCCGTCGTCTATATGCCCGCAAAGTTCCAATCTAGCACTAAAGTCCTAAAATCCCCTTAATACTTCGTTGCCACCAACAGTCAGAGATCGTACACTACATCACTTTTAATAACCATAATATTCTAACAGTTTATCGTGAATCTTAACACGAACAAGTCCAATCTAATTATTGTCTCGCTGACTGACACGGGTTCTCCGCCCTTTAATGAAATAATCATCGAAAAAAGGTGGCAATAATGACAATCAGGCCTTTTTATAGGTTCTTCATCACAAGAGTTTTTTTTTTTTAACCTCATTTTGTTCGCTTTTGTTCGTTGCATCTGCTCGGGCCGGACATCGTAAGACATCCGTTTAAGTTCATTGTTAAACTCCGTTTTTTTATTACAGAGGGCAGTTGAACCCAGTGACCGAACACACTGAGCTACCGTGCCTGCAGAGTTTAACGTTACCGCCTTCTCCATGGCGGAGCTTCCGTGGCTTTGCTGTACTTATACGTTAAACTACTTGCTGATATACTATAATTTTGATTTGCAATTACCGAACTCAGATTCTACACTTTTTCCCCTCTAAAAAATTCTGTTTTAAATTATTCTTTCTATAGCTTTTATCACTGTAAACTGATAATTAATGTGCAGCTACTCAAAGAGGTCCAGTGTGGGGTGTAATTACTGTATGCCAGCGAATCTTAGTTGAGACGCTAACGCATTAATGCGAAACCGATATCCGTTGGAAAAAAATTAGTTTCAGGTTTGGCCACCAGGTAAAGATCATGCGCTATACACTGTTTGAATAGTATGACATCCACTGGGTCATTTGACAAACCATAACGTCTGCCTATCGAGAAGAGAGCCCATGCACTGTTGGTAAACTATTTTGTATGAACGATAGAAATTACAGTGACGCATTGAGAGAGTATAGCAGACTGAAATGTCCGAGGAGAGGCCCGACGTTATTAAATGGCTTAAAGGAGATAATAATGAAACTCGAAATCATCGGTGATCTTGGTGTGGCGTCATACTGACGAGGTTGCTGTTGCTGTAACTGACCATGCAGCTCATGCCCCGAGTAATGCTAGAGTTCCTGCAGCGTCACGAGCGCTGTCCATCCCATGGCCAACAGTACGGAAAGTTTTATAATGAATTATTGAAGGCAAGCTACAAGTAGTTTAACTAGTAGTGATTCTTCCGTACTGTAAGTTTGTTTCGGCTATAGCGCCATACTCATGTAAACGACTAGGTGAAACAGACGCCTATATTGCATCATTGAGTAAACTGTCGGCTGTCTATTCAATGCTAGACTGTTGCAAGTCACGTAATTTCACGAAAAAGTTATACACAAATAGAAATTACGTGTCTTATAACAGTCTACTAATGAATAGACATTTTATTCATTTATACGTACGGCTCACATGCAGTGTAGAAGTACATGTATGTAATACACTACTGGCCATTTAAATTGCTGCACCACGAAGATGACGTGCTACAGATGCGAAATCTAACCGACAGGAAGAAGATGCTGTGATATGCAAATGATTAGCTTTTCAGAGCATTCACACAAGGTTGGCGCCGGTGGCGACACCTACAACCTGCTGACATGAGGAAAGTTTCCTACCGATTTCTCATACACAAACAACAGTTAACCGGCGTTGTCTGGTGGAACGTTGTGATTGTAAGGAGGAGAAATGCGTACCATCACGTTTCCGACTTTGATAAAGGTCGGATTGTAGTCTTTCGCGATTGCGGATTATCGTATCGCGACATTGCTGCTCGCGTTCGTCGAGATCCAATGACTGTTAGCAGAATATGGAATCGGTGGGTTCAGGGGGGTAATACGGAACGCCGTGCCGGATCCCAACGGCCTCGTATCACTAGCAGTCGAGTTGACAGGCATCTTATCCGCATGGCTGTAACGGATCGTGCAGCCACGTCTCGATCCCTGAGTCAACAGATGGGGACGTCTGCAAGACAACAACCATCTGTACGAATAGTTCGACGATGTTTGCAGCAGCATGGACTATCAGCTCGGAGACCATGGCTGCGGTTACCCTTGACGCTGCATCACAGACAGGAGCGCCTGCGATGGTGTACTCAACGACGAACCTTGGTGCACGAATGGCAAAACTTAATTCTTTCGGATGAATCCAGGTTCTATTTACAGCATCATGATGGTCGCATCCGTGTTCTGCGACATCGCGGTGAACGCACATTGGAAGCGTGTATTCGTGTTCGCCATAATGGCGTATCACCCGGCGTGATGGTATGGGGTGCCATTGGTTACACGTCTCGGTCACCTCTTGTTCGCACTGACGGCACTTTGAGCAGTGGACGTTACATTTCAGATGTGTTACGACCCGTGGCTCTACCCTTCATTCGATCCCTGCGAAACCCTACATTTCAGCAGGATAATGCACGACCGCATGTGCAGGTCCTGTACGGGCCTTCCTGGATACAGAAAATGTTCGACTGCTGCCCTGGCCAGCACATTCTACATATCTTTCACCAATTGAAAACGTCTGTTCAATGGCGGCCGAGCAACGGGCTCGTCACAATACGCCAGTCACTACTCTTGATGAACTGTGGTATCGTGTTGAAGCTGCATGTGCAGCTGTACCTGTACACGCCATCCAAGCTGCCCAGGCGTATCAAGGCCGTTATTACGGCCAGAGTGGTTGTTGTGGGTACTGATTTCTCAGGATCTATGCACCCAGATTGCGTGAAAATGTAATCACATGTCAGTTCTAGTATATTATATTTGCCCAATGAATACCCGTTTGTCATCTGCATTTCTTCTTGGTGTAGCAATTTTAATCCCCAGTAGTGTATTAGTATATGTATACCATAAGAATTGCACAGAAAGACAAAACTACTTATCAATGTAACTAAATGTCAATATCTAAGTTCGTAATCCAAATAAGAGCTGCACGTGTACCCCGGATAACGAACCGGCAACCGGACAAAAGATTGCATTAGCTGCCTACAAACATGTAGACATATCAAAGAATAGACAGCTGACAGCTTACTCACTGACTCAATATGGACATCTATTCCATCTACGTTTACTTCAGAAAGGCGCTATAGTCGAAAGTCTTGTAGTAAAGAAGAAGCGTTACTAATCGAACTATTTGCACCTTGCCTGGATTAATTCATTATAAAATGCCATTTTAAGACGTATTTTATGCTGCGGGCCAGGCTGAAAAGAAAGAATTGTAAGTTTTGCGCTCTATTTTACACTGGTTTCCGGATAAGTCCCACACCGAGCAGCAACTGAAAACTTATGAACTGCAGCAACATTCTCAATGTGCTCTTCGGTTTCTGGCACTGATCGAAGCTGATGACATATGACCGGGTAAAATTCTGTGGAGTGACGAGGTCCATTTTACATTACAGGGTGCAATGAACACACAGAACAATAGACGTTAAGGTACTAAACATCACGTTTTACACGAAGAGCCATTTCACTCGCGACATGTGACTGTGTGGTGTGAACTCACAAGCATCTTTGTTTTCAGTCCGTTCTTCTTAGAAGAGAATGAACCCAGGGGGCCTGTTACATGTACAATGATGTCTGCGCCTTGTCAAGACCTTCTTGTACAGCATGCGATTACTGCTTTGGAAGAGCGCAACTGTATGGAGACCACTATTTCCATGCAAAATCGCTCAACACTTGATGTCGCTTGCCCAGTGAAAGATCTGCTTAACGCAATCTTCCACTATTGTGTTATCTCCACAGGTTTTCCTGATGCATTGGCCTGCAAGATCGCCTGATCTGAATCCATGTGCCTTTTGGCTCTGGAGATAGCTAAGAGAAAGCGTTTACCAGCGACATGGTCGGTCTCTTCCTCATCTGAAGGCAATATACAGGAACACGTTGCTCAGATTCCACCGTAACTGCTGCGAGCAAATGTTGATCACGTTGTTTTACGGATGCAGTATATCGTTGAATATCTCCGGCGCTCATATTGACAAGTTGTTAAGCGGAGGATAATAATAAAATCATTATGCTGTTCTCTCTTCTGTGACCTGTTCTACCCGCGGCCCGTTACTAATTCATTATATATAGAAAGTTTCTTGCATTCAAAGCGTCAGATTTCCATCTTGTGGAACTAATTTCTTCCAGTGTATATCGATTCCGCATTAACGCATTAGTATATCCACCAAGTTTCGCTTCCATACGATATAAAAATGGAAATGCCGTGTGGGTAGGGCCTCCCGTCGGGTAGACCGTTCGCCTGGTGCAGGTCTTTCGAGTTGACGCCACTTCGGCGACTTGCGTGTCGATGGGGATGAAATGATGATGAAAGACACACAACACCCAGTCATCACGAGGCAGAGAAAATCCCTGGCCCCGCCGGGAATCGAACCCGGGACCCCGTGCGCGGGAAGCGAGAACGCTACCGCAAGACCACAAGCTGCGGACTTCCACACGATAATTACAGCCCACACAGCAATTCTATGACAGACTATGGAGAAGCGTAATGTAGGCAGTCTCATTTTTGTAAACGTGTAGCACCTTTTAAGTATTATGGCAAAAAATGCAGTCTTGTGTTTGGTTTCCACACAATATTATCTGTGTGGTCGTTCCGATTTAAATTGTTCGTAACTGCATTTCCTAGGTATTTTGGTGAGTGGGCATCCTTTAGATTTCTGTGATCTATTGCGTACACGAAGTTTAACGGATTTCTTTTAGGACTTAAGTTGATGACCTCACAGTTTTCATTATTTGGAGCAAGTATCAGTTTTCGTATCCTACAGATGTCTAAATCATTTTACTGTTGGTTTCCATCTTATGATGGCTTTATTAGACGGCAAAAACAGCATAATCTAAGCAGTCATTTTAGATTCTTTCCTGATTGTTTCCTAAATTGTTTGCATAGATTAGGAACAACAGAGGGCCTATAACATTTCCTTGTGGAAGGCCCGTTATCACTTCAGTTTTACTCGATGCGTTTCCGTCAGTTAATACAAACTGCGGTCTTCCCGACAGAAGATCACGAATCCAGTCGCTCAACCGAGATGATTCTCCATATTCACGCATCTCCATTATGTGAAGAACGTTATCAAAAGTCTTTTCGAAATCTGGAGTTATGGAATTAATTTTAGAGACCCTTTCGCTATGACTCATTACTTCGTGAAAATAATTAGGTACTTGGTTAAAACCTGTTACGCCCTGAGATGTGGTGTGGCATAGGCACACTGCGGCGTTTGTATGCAATGTTTCTTATCTATGATCCAGTAATCTAATCTGTTTGAAAGGCGACAGGCGGAACAAAACTGGAGTTCAAGATTTGCTTTTAAATATCTTTCTCCGCCAAGAGACATTCATTCGTATGGTCTCTTTGCTGAAAATCACTGTGTTATTTACTGGCGTAGATAATATGCTACACACATGGTTAGTTGTCCCTGCTAATTCGGTGGAATCTCTTCGTCCAGGGCCGGTGAATACTGTAGGACGCCTAGCACCGCTGGAAAGTGTCAACGAGCAATTTGTCGATAGCAACCATGAAGTGATCTATAATCCCCAGACGTCTGTCGGCAAAGATTTTGAAACGCACAGTATAAGAAAACATTACAATGCAGATTCGTCGTTCAGAATTCGTCCGGCCGGACTGGCCAAGCGGTTCCAGGCGCTACAGTCAATTTTATTGACAGTGGCAACGGCCTCGGGAGTCTACGCTTACAGAGAATATCAAATTGTAAAAATATTACATAACTTTGTTGCTTTGTTTGCAGAGGCAGTTGCTGACAATAGATATGAATGTATAAATATATATTGGTACAAAAGATTTATAAATTTCTCACTGTTGAGTACAAAGTCTGTTCATATGATGTCGAGCCTGCCGAGTCTGCAAATGTTATTCAACTGACAAAAACATAAAAAGTGGTTCAGTGAATGAATGTTTGAACTTAAGTACACCAGTCGCTGAAGCTTCGGAGAAGGGATGCTTGCCCCTCACTGGCAGCGGCGTAATCCTTCGTGGAAGCGCCCTTGTGCCGCGGTGGCGGCTGTAGAAAACGCACAGGCGTAATTGGCGGCGCTCGTATTTGGGAAAGTGCGGCCGACTGGATAGTAGCCGATGTCGCACAGATCGTTTATAGGAGAAACGAAAAACAGTAAAGTTATTGAGATGCTCTTGGTGAACAACAAAGATAATTCCTTATATTTAGTTTACACGATAAATGGCACAACTTTAAAGGCTGCAGATTGAGCGAGGTACGTTAGGGCTGCAATAACGGAGAGCGAAATTTGAAACATGACATAGAAAATGTTGTATGGGAAGCGAATAAAAACCTGCGTTGTATTGGAAATACAGTTAGAGGATGTATCACATATACTAGAGAGACTGCGTATACTACCCTTTGCGCGATCTTTTGAAGTACTGCCGTGCGGTGTATGAGCCTTGTCAGATAGAACTGACGGAGGACATCGAAAAATTTCAGAGGAGGGCAGTTCGTTTTGTATTATCATGAAAGAGAGTCACGCATAATATGCGACTTGAGGTGGTAATCAGTAAAACAAAGGCCTTTTTCGTTGTGTCGATGTATCTTCACGTAATTTCAACCACCAACTTCCTCCTCTGAAAGCAAAAATATTTTGTTGGCTCTTGCCTACATAGGGAGAAATGGCCGTCGGAAAAGAAGAAGAGACATCAGAGTTCGCACGGAAAGATTTAGTTGTTTATTTTTTCTATGTGCTTTTCGAGAGCGGATGGGTCGAGCAATGGTCTGAATGTGGTTCTTCGAGGCCTCTGTCAAAGACTTTGAGTGTGTATCGTGTAGAGTAGATGTGTAAGGAGGAGAACGTCTACCTGTATAATCACGGAATTCATCTGTGGCAGAAGTATGTCCCGCTGAGGCTGCGGTCTATCTTTCCGCAATACTGCCGCTCGCGTTGGTCGGTACCCTACGGCTATCACGTGATTATGAATCCGATGGGTTCAAAAGAGCTGTACTTAACCCCATGCAACGTGTCAGTAAGAATAAACATTGGTCGCTCAGCCGTGGAAGATCGTACAACCACGTCACTAATATTGGGTCAGGAATTTTTTTTTTTTTTTGGGCAAGTACTGAGTGGATAAACGACTGGTTTTAATGTTGGTTTGGCCAGTCTTTGCTTTTGCGCACAGTCGGTTTCTCCAGTCGAATGAAGCAACCGAATGAAAGTAGTCACTTTGTTCACGTCAGCTATTTGAATCGTTTTCACTTACTCTTCGTGTCCGAGCGGTTTCATGCAGTGTATCTCAATTACATGAATGTCCTCACTCAGTCTTTGAATTTCAGTGATTTTGTGTACTTTCCTTTTCCAGCCTTTTAGTTTATACATGAACATGCAAACTTTTCTAGAGACAAATAACGTATCTTATTGCAAGGAGAGGTGAATAAAGAGTGTATATCAAATAATAAAGTATTTTCGACGATTTATGCATATATTCACTTAAATACGAATTTTTCGTACTAAGTATTTTTGGTTGGTTTTAAAAGGCTTGTAAATGGTGCCACATTTTACATATATGTTTAACTAAATGAACAATTGGTTCTCTTTCCACATTTATTGTAGATCTGTCGTTCTCTTCCCACTGGTCTGTTCGCACCATCTATATTTCTCTTTTGGTAAATACAGAGATGACGTGAACAAAAAGAATATACTGTAACATACATTTTTTATTCCGTCAGTTGCTTTTTAATCATTTACTGTCACCTGTCGAAAGCAGCTTTTTCGGCAGAAATATTTGTGGTCATTCGTTGATTTTCTCTTAAGCTCTTTATTTAATATAGTCATAATGCGAATCATCCTTGCAGATACTGCACATCGCGATGAGTTTATCTTGAGGATCGCTTTCTATCAAGTCAAATTTTTTTCATTCCTACGCCACTGAGAATTTAAACAGTTTGGTCTTATCACGAAGTTCACTGTTAAGTAAACGCCTGTTCACAAACACCAACGAAAAACAACGATCAGTTACTTACTGACACTCAATGAAAGCAAATATGGAAATGGGAACGACAATAACAGTGAGGACAGTTAAGAAGAGTGCAATCTACAATAATGATTTACCGCTGCGGAAACGATGACATTGCAGCCACACTCGCTAGGTGGAAGCGACTGCAATATTCTTGTGCCCGATAAGAGAAACGAAATTGCTGTTCACAGGTACTATCGGGTACTCTCTCCATTTGGTTTGAATTTCACTGTTATTACTGACTCATATTTGCTCATTTCTCTGCAAGATCAATTTCGCAGCTGTTTACTTACGTAATTTTCCTATCATCGTTGAAGTTCCACCTTAATCAAAGCCTTCAAAATCTTAGATTTCTACATGACCAGCCAAGCCTTCTGTTTAAATATCTTACTATCTGAACGACTAAAAACTTGTAGACACACAATGAGTAAAGTATTGATTTGGAAACTTACTTTTATAGCAATGCTACGCCAGATGTAGACATTCGGACACTAATTCATTTTAACGTGACGACGTTTCGGTCCAATTGATTACTATTGATGAAAACACTTTTTCTTTACAGCTAAGCAAAAAATGTTTACACTAATGCTCACTAGACAATAAACCTCCTCAGTCATTTCTTACCCCGTTCCAGTATAGATACAGGATCGATGTGGTTAACACAATAATAATAATAATAATAATAATAATAATAATATACAGAATTTAACGTTAATCTGAATCGTACGACAGGTAAAGTAATGTTAACATCAGGCAGTAATGTCCGAAAAACTAGAAGGCTGTCGAATTAGTAACCTAATTTGTGACACATTTGCTTTCTGTTTCGTTGCGATACGTAAATATGTGTCACGAACGGGGAAACGTGATTTGCCTGCCTGACTCGTTTTCTCGTAAAAATGATCGGAATAACTGTAGAAACTAGGCCCATCATCGTGTATCAGCTCCTGGTCGTATAACGTAGCTGCCTTATGCAAAACGATCGCTACAAATGACGCTGTATGTCCAAGGTCTATAATATCGCCTTTCTACAGTGTGCACTATTTTCTTTAGAAACTCAGGGTACAGTGAGGTAACCCAAAATGATTCTGCATTTCCTTCTAGCATCGTTTGTTTCTTTCGGCATTTCCTTCTAGCATCGTTTGTTTCTCTACTATCAAATTCTTCTAGTTATATAGCACGTATACACGGAACCGTCACGTTAATGTAACCCCGCCTCTCTTCTACGGCAACGGCCTTGTCGCAGTAGATACACCGGTTCCCGTGAGATCACCGAAGTTCAGCGCTGTCGGGCGTGGTCGGCACTTGGATGCGTGACCATCCAGGCTGCCATGAGCTGTTGCCATTTTTCGTGATGCACTCAGCCTCGCGATGCCAATTGAGGAGCTACTCGACCGAATAGTAGCGGCTTCGGTCAAGAATACCATCATAAGGACCAGGAGAGCGGTGTGGTGACCCCACGCCCCTCCTATCCTCATCCTCCACTGAGGATGACACGGCGGTCGGATGGTCCCGGTACGCCACTCGTGGCCTGAAGACGGAGTGCTATGTTCTACGTCTATGTGCAGTAGCCGCTCACAGGAACCAGGAGAGGGTGCATAAAGCGTGTGCAGTTGATATGGAAAATAGTGCAGTTGTTGACGTAATGTGTAAACGGAGTGATTTATCTGACGTCCAAAAGGGCATGATAATTGGCTTTCGGGCCAAGTGTGGAAGCATTTCCGAGACAGCTAAGTTTTTAAACTGTTAGCGAGTTTCCGTGGTTAAAGTAAACCGTGCATGGGAAAGTGGCTCCCAGGCAACTTGGTGCACCAAAGGCCTCAGATGACAGACGTGAACGACAGCTGCGGAAACGTGCAGCTGTTGGGGCCCGTTTCCACCCAGATTAACCAAGGGATTACCAATAGCTTCTCCTCAAAGACCATTTAGCTAACACTACTACGTATGAACCTTTGCAACAGGCGCCTGCTTCACACACCCATGCTGACTGCTGTTCATCGGCGATGGAGGCTGGACCGAAGCGGGGCGAGCACTGAATGGTGACAGGTGGACTTTTCAGATGAATCACGTTTTATGCTGCACCGGACGGACACCGTTGTCGGGTATGGCGTTTAGGGCGTAGGGATGTTTAGGAGTGTGGAAATCTGGCATACAGACGTATGACACAAGCGTCACCCAATCACCTGACGATGTTCGAAGTCCGTGTGTGCGCCGGAGCGCCCGATTCTGCTCTCTCACGATTTATAATGACTACTGAGGTCGCTGATGTTAAGCACCTGGCAGTAGGTGGCAGCACAATGCACCTAATATGAAAAACGTATCTTTTTGAGGGTGTTCGGATACTTTTAATCACATAATGTATCTTACGATGTGTAGCAGCGTTCCGTTGCGTAAAACTGCTCACGTCACAGAATGTACATAATGATTAATACACAAGCTGTTCCACAGGACTAAGAAAAAATATTTGTAACACATGTTAAGTTGAAAATTTAATATGATGATTTCTAGACACTGAATCCATATCTTGTCTCAGTCTTTTATTCTATCGTGCACAGTTTCCTTAAAATGTGTCTTCGTTCTAAACTAGAGAAAATACCAAAATGCAAGAACTGGAATGAAAACTAATTTAATGCTTCGATATGAACAAAGCATTTACTGAAGTTTTAATATGGAAACACCTTTAAATTACGTTACAGTTGTGTATCTGTTGACTTATATTTGCTCGTCGCATCTCATACCAAACATATTGGTATTCCAGTGGCCCTGATATCTTCCCATAACTTTGAGAACTATTTGAAAATACTCACTGACATCACTCAAATTGTAGCAGCTGATCACAAGTCTAGCTACAGCCACCATCCAGTTCGAATATCTGGTAGCTGTTACCTCGCAGAACAAGCCCGGTAATGCATCCTGGAAAATTCTTCGCGGACAGATGAGACAGCATGCTGTTAACGCCACTCAAATGGTTCAAATGGCTCTGAGCACTATGGGACTCAACATCTTAGGTCATAAGTCCCCTAGAACTTAGAACTACTTAAACCTAACTAACCTAAGGACATCACACACACCCATGCCCGAGGCAGGATTCGAACCTGCGACCGTAGCAGTCCCGCGGTTCCGGACTGCAGCGCCAGAACCGCACGGCCACCGCGGCCGGCAACGCCACTCACCAGGTGGAGAAAAGAGCGACAGTACCGATGGATAGGGCAACGAAACGTACTTCCAAACTGTTAGAAATGTGTAAGTCGATAGTGTATAAGTTACGGAAGGAGGGGAACGGGATTAAGCGAAGAGCGACATATGAAGTAAGGTGCTTACAAATAGTAATCCACTTACGCTATGCGTAAACGTGTTTTTACGCGGGAATGTTTGATAGACTACGAGCGATACAAGGAAATGATAACTATGGAAATATAATTTTGTTGCGAAGACCTGTATTTCATTCCTAGCATAAGAGGTGGTCAAATAAAAACGAGGCATGAAGAAAAGTAGGTAAAGTATTACTTCAAAAGTGATCGTCATTGTCGTAATACATTCCATTCATCCCTTGTGAGACAAGGTTGTTGATACCTTCGTGGAAAAATGTTTTCGTTTTCCTGCTGAACCATAATTGTACCCATGGGTAACCGAAGAAAATCGATGGCAACGAATATATTTCGTCAGGGCTCCAAAGATTGTAAATCGCTTAGGGACATGTCAGGACTGTTTAGGGGTTATGTAAGGACTTCCCAGCGAAACTTTCTCAATGTACTCGAAATAACCTCGGCCTGCTTTAACACACACTGGTGAGCTGTAAGTGCTTTGCGTCGTGGCCTCTACTGTAGACGTCTGAACGCTTCACCTATGAATAGTCTGATGTCATTTGAAATATGGATGTTTTAACGAAAGTGATTCCACTCTAACATTACCTCTACCAGAAATGACAGTGTTAATAAAAGATCTTTCAAGTTGAAGCAGAGAACCAACGTCTACCATACATTACGCACATGAGTGTTTACCATTTTATGGTGACTTTAAGTGACGAAACCATTTGGTCAGAAACGGAGCGTGTAAGGCTTTTGCAGGGTAGGTTGTGCTGAGAAATAATCGTTACGAAAAAAAAAATCTGAACGTTGCACCATTTACGAGTTAATTAGCGTTGAAGTTAGCCGATCAGGCCGTTGCGCACGCAAATTCAAGCCCCGGGACTGCTCAGCCTTTGGCTTGGGATCGATCCTCACTAGGGTCCCATGTCCAGTTTTTGTGTCGCTCTCTCGTTCGGTTTCAGGAAAGCGAACGAAGATCACATTTGGCAACACACTTCCGATCTCCGGCGCGCAGCTTGAATTTGCGCTGACTTCATTGCTAATTAACTCGGAAACGGCGTGATGTATCGAAATTTTTCTTAACCACTATTTCGCAGAACAGTCTACACCGCAACATCCTTACATGCTTTTCAGACTGTTTATGGCCATCCTGTACATTTATTTGCTTACTCTGTTAACTTTATGAAGGCAGACAAATCTGCTGATGATCATAATGATTGTAAGCAATAAATTGAATAAACAAATACTTGGATCGGAGAGTTTTGTGGTATTTACAGAATTTCACAACACTTGGTCGCCGTCACCTTCATAGTTACTACGTCACTTGCCATCAAAGCGGAACCTGACAAAACATGTAAAAATGGTGAGGGAACCTGAGCATAACTACTGGAGTGACTGAATAAAAGTATGATGATATGACTCCCAAAATTCACTGGATATTATATCCACCTGGGCTGAAACCGTTACTGACGTTCTCCAAAAAGAGTAAGCAATTTTCCACATTAACTTTGGAATACTTTATTATGGCGAGTTTAGAGATGTAAACAAATTCTAGTCGATACGTCTCTATTATGTTTAAAGCTCTCTCGCGAAGTACTAGCAAACACTTTATTAATGAAAATCCACCCACTCTTCCCTGATTGGTCAAATCCAACTGTCTTAATGGTGGTTCCTAGCAGATTGCATAAAACATCACATTCTCCGGCAGGAACTTCGGATAAACACACAAGTAAAGGAGTAACATTCATGAACATTCTAAATACACATTAATATGTAGCAAAAGTCGAAAACAAAAAATGAAGAAAGAAATTCTCTCAGTGCAGAGAGTTAAACGACACAAGATTGAAAGCAATATCAAAAAGATTTTATATTACAATGAAAAGCATTCAAAGGCAAATTTCCTTTCAATACAATGTTCAGATCAGAAATTCCTGAAAGTGACTGAAAGTGACTGAAAAGGTCTGGAACCCTGAGAAAATGCGATCTCATACAATCTAATTCAGGGGAAGAGCTATTCATTTAATACTGAAATATTTTTAGAACAGATTACGGAAGAATCTTAACAGTTATAATGTGTCATGGAAAAACGCCTACCAATCAAAAATGACGTCTTTTCATGTCACGTTTGCGGCCGATAAATCACATCCCATTAGAGCAATCCATACCAAAAACTGCAACAGTAAGTGTCCTCTTGAATTGTATACAACGATATATAAAAAAGGGTTTCGCGCAGAGGTCAACCTGCCCACTAACGTCACTGAGGTTAGTAAATATTTCACTCCTCAGTTCGATTGTTGTAAATTTAATATTATTTTTTCTGGTTTTAGTTTATGACGAGAAGCACTCCTATGCATTTTTAGTTTTACTTAAGCCTCCGCTGTGCATTCACAACTGATTTTTTTCGTACTGGGTGCAATGTAATTGGGATACTTCCTACCCCACCTTCAACCCAATGGGAAATTTGTTTCAAAAGAACAAATATTACTCTAGAACATGCTCCCCACTATCGAGGCAAAGAATGAGCGATATACTAAAAAATTCGTATGTAAATATTGTTTCGAAGAATCAAACACATTACAAACAAATAATAGTACAAAAACAGCGAAAAACATATATAGGCTTGCAGTGTTTCTTCACAATGTTACACTCAATTAGAAAAATATCGTTTATCAAAATTAGACATGATTGTCTTAATGGGATTTCCGTGATCGTTCATTAAACAAAAATATGGCATTTCAGTCTTTGATCGCTATTTTTTATTTTTCAGTGACCGGTTTCAGGCTAGCTGCCCATCTTCAGATCATATATTGCAGTTACACAGTAACTTGTCAGCACAGAACTATCGGTTCGCTGTCATAACTGCAGACTAACAGTGTGGACGCCATCTACCAGCAGAATGGTGTTCCACACCACTTCCATCACGAGGTTCTTAAACTCTTAAGCAATAAATTGAGAAACTGATGGATCGGTTGTGGTGTGGTTGATGATCAGAAATTTATTTCAGGGCCTCCATGCCCACCCGACCCAACCCAAAGCGATTTTTTTGTGTGCGATTGCGTGAAAGATCCAGTGTTTGCGCCTCCTCTACCGAGCAACCTACCAGAACTGCGAACTCGAATCTTAGGTTGTCAGGTTGTCAGAGACTGGGGACGGCGGATATCGCTGGTACAACCGGTATCTGTTAGATCGGTTATTTTCCACGCTAATTTGACCTATTAAAACCACCCAAAATAACCGGTTTCTGAAATAATTGATTTTCGGTTTTTTATTCCTATTATTTCTTGCAGTAATTCGAATAAAGATGGAATTTTAATCCAGCCACGGTTCGCTGCTTTTCTTGAAAAGTAGTAAGTGACTGAATACTGATTCAACCTTTTTTTGAAACACTTCTAAAATATCATTTTTAATGAGGGATCATACCACTATTTGGGCATTATGAATAGTTAGTGCTAAACGGTGACAGCTGGCGTTGAAGATTCGTTTTTCGTGTTAATTTGTCCGTTTTCAAGGGGTACAAGCAGATAAAGGCATTGTACGTTGAAATTTTTTTGTATAATTTTCCAATTTTTATTGTGTACTGTGAAGGAAATGCTGTTAAGTTTTTAATTTATTACTGTAATCACGATAAATGATAACAGCCAAACAGTTGCAGGATAAAGATTTATTGAAATCAGTGAGCCCGGTTTCGGTATAACTACATATACCTTCATCAGAAGCAAAAATACACCTGAACAGGAAGACACTTTCATTAGGAAAAAACTTAGCAACATAACTGAGATAGAAGAAAAAGGTAAACACTTATAGCTTTAAGTAACCATGAAAATTACTAAAGTATTACAAGTTTTATTACAAGTCACTTACTAAAATCACATCCCGTGGTGGAGATGCATAAAACAATTATGGCAAAGGCGTCGTCAGTAGTTAAAGCTAAAATATCACCTCCATCTGTACAGCATAATTATGAAGAGATGGTCGATGCGAACACGACATATTGTCAGTACTTAGTCTGTGTACTAGCGTGAAGAGGGTGTGGAAGCACTAGGGCAGACAATTTCACCGAGAGAGGGCACTTGTGGTATGCGCGAGACACTCGCGCATATTAAAACCCAGGGATACATACTCACGCGCGTCAAAATTTTAAAGCTTGTGCTAATTCAAACCCTCTTTCTTAATAAATAAAACATATCAAAACCGTTTAAAACACTTACATACAAAAGAAAATATGAACATCAATTGGCCTGTGTCCTGGCGTGTAACAGGTGAAACTTGCACTATGGAACACATCTAACGCCGGCCGATGTGGCCGAGCGGTTCTAGGCGCTTCAGTCTGGAACCGCGCGACCGCTACGGTCGCAGGTTCGAATCCTGCCTCGGGCATGGATGTGTGTGATGTCCTTAGGTTAGTTAGGTTTAAGTAGTTCTAAGTTCTAGGGGACTAATGACCTCAGATGTTAGGTCCCATTAAATAAAAAAAATAAAATAAAATAAAAAAAATACATCTGACGAGAGGGGGCACAGTGTTATGTGCTAGAATCTCGCGCAAATTAAAGACTAGGATACATACTAGCGAAAAAGAACAAAATGTTGTAGTAAATCGAAACCATCTGTCATGAATAAAAAACACGAGATACTGGCAGAAGTAAAGCTGTGAGTACCGGGCCTGAGTCGTGCTTCGGTAGCTCAGATGGTAGAGCACTTGCCCGCGAAAGGCAAAGGTCCCGAGTTCGAGTCTCGGTCGGGCACACAGTTTTAATCTGCCAGGAAGTTTCATGAAAGAATAATTTAAACTACACATACCCTCAGTTTTGGTACGAAGCAATGGTAAAAAGAAACTTCCTTAGGGATTTCTAGACAACCACCCATGAACAAGTAGGGCCTCCATAACACCTTATGACCCACATCAAGTGCAAAAACAACCATACGATTTGCTTCTTTTGCCTAAGGAGGAGGAAGTTTTGTATGAATGCGTGGTTTCCGTTCTCTCGGACATGCCCGAAAGAACAGACACCACCCAGTCATATAACTGATTCGCCTAGATGGGCATTGCGTACACCTTCTTCAGTGGGGATGCACAAATGCGTCGCAGCTCCTGCGGAAATCGCAGAGTAGCGAACCCGCAGGAAATTCCGATAGGTGGCTCTCGGTGGAAATGTGAAGCGGCCTTGATGCGTGCCGAAATTTTCGGCGGAGGTGTTCTGAACTTTGTGTCCCGGGTGGCGCAGTGGTTAACGCACCTCAGTAGTAAGCAAGATATCGTGGGTTCAAGTCCCACACATTTTAACTCGTCGCCGCTGATTCCGCGTAATGTCCCGATGCAGCTGGCATCAGTAATACCTTCCCTTCCCTTTCATTTCTCCCCCCTCCACCTTCAATTACGTAGGAGGAAGTGTGTAATGTATAATCGTATTTTGACCCAATACTATAGGATAGTGACACTAAGACGATCCTTGTGTTGGGTATACAAATGGTCCCTAGCCCAGAGGCTATCCAAAACACTTGACTCTATGTTTCTATCACCAACAGAACCAACTTTGTATTCGTCTTGAGGCAGTGTAACTCACGACGCGCAAATTACCCAGATTACATACATCCACTATTTGAGAATAAAATCACTTAACTACTTCCAACAAACTTCACACATAATTTCAAACATTTTCTCTCTTACATGCATAGCGTCAAATACTTAACACATTAATTCATTTGTAAAGTAGTCATACGTTGAAGCTGTTTTATACGATTCTAGAAAGGCTCGGTGGTCAAGGATTTGCTGATATAGTACTAAATGTGGTGTGAGCCCGATTTATTTCTTTAATCGGATGGCTAGGGCTCCCCGTCGGCCACACAGTTCGCCGGATGCCGGTCTTTCAAGTTGACGCCACGCCACTTCGGCGACCTCCAGTCGATGAGGATGATTGGATGATGATTATGACAGCACAACACCCAGTTCCTGAGCGGAGAAAACTCCCCGACTCAGCCGGGAATCGAACCCGGGCCTAGAGGATTGACAATCCGTCACGCTGACCATTCAGCTACCGGTGAGCTCGATAAACGAACAGCAAATAGATAAGTAACATTGGCTGACCAACAAAATTATACATGTAGCTGACTTTCTCGCCCTTTTGTTTCGATCCTGTGCCAGTCTCCCCAATTCCACATAAGCCGATATAAACCTCTTCGCACATGTTGCATATTCTTATCTTTCTCTTCCATAAATTTTTCACCTTGCTTCTCCTGATAGAGCAAGTTAGTTATTCGTTAGGTGCAGCTCATCTTTTTTTTTCTTGAAGCATTCTTTGATGGTTTTCTTTAATATCTCTTAATTTCGAACTTCGTGTTCACCTTATTATATATCTCAAATACTTCATTACGTCCTCTTACATGATGCAACAGTTATTTCATTTAAATTGTGAGCTCCATATTTAAAATTCTAAAAATTATAGGATTAAAATTAGCCTACTGTTAATCCCAGCAGAGAAGTAAGTTTCACGAAACCTTTCTTCGCTAACGCCATTTTTTAAAAGTCCTCCTTGGGGGCTGCTATCCTTTGATGTCGTCCTCTGTAGCAAACTTCTTTACTCTTGTGTTACACTTCTCATTTTCTACCAGTCTTCACTTCTTCACTAAAACAGATCTCAACCGTTTCCAATTTTACCGGAAAAGAGTCGCCAGCTTCTAACGATATTCGCCGCTACGCCGAAGATCGTGAACACTGCCCAAAGGAACCAGTCTGTTATGCAAATCGCTTTTGGTATTTCCTCTCTGTCAAGGAGCTAGGCTAAAAAGAGCCATTACCACGTCAAATAGGGAGAACGAGGGGAGAATGTGCGTCCTCGAATTACCGCGACCTGACAAAGGATAATGGTCACTGTGCCGGCAATTTCTCGCGTCCTTTCTGTAACAAAATAAGGCCAGTGGCAGACACAAACTGCCGTAGGCTGGCGGCTGCTGGACTGACTATCGATTGGCGCATTACTACTTGATGGGTCGCGACGACTTGTCGATACACACGCGACCATCGCATTACCGCCCTGCGACTGCTGAGCCACAATCGATTGCCGGATACGTCAGCACAAAGTGTGAAATTAGCTTCTAGCTGAACGCGGATTTCAGCAGGTTCACTTATCTGCGAAACAGGTTTATTATTATACACAATGCTTTCAGAAAGTCGCTGCCCACTGGACTACAGATTACGTAGGTACATTACTTAGGAATTTCGAAACAACAATTTGCAGAACGCAAGTTGGTAGAATAGTTTCTTCATAGATATTCGATGTTTTTTTTGTTTCGTTCTACTGTTGGTGTAACATCTAATAGCTTGGTTCAGATACTGTAACTCATTTAATGCCATGTGTAATGTTTACATATTCAATTTGTTTTAAAATTATAGTGCTTTCAACTGAGGACTGTATTTTAATAAGTTTCTATAAGGTCGCTCTTATGTCTGTGAGGTACAAATTTTGCAGTTGATTCTAAACTGACTTCCCGATGAGCTAGAGACTTGAGACTTTCACCATTGCTCAGAACTCGATGACAATTCAATATTAATTCGCTTTCTTTTCTGGTGTGTGTCGGAAGGTACTTTGTTTACCACTACTATTTCCCGATGAGCTAGGGACTTGAAACTTTCAACATACCTCAGACCGCGATGACAGTGTAATATTAACCTGCTTTTCTGTCTGATGTGTGGCGGAGGGTCTTTGTATACCATTGCTATTTCCCAAATTTCCTGTCCCACTTGCAAATGTTTCATGGTAAAAACAGGCGCTGGTAGGTCCCCGTTTCAGTTCGGCTCTCTCTGATTTTTACATTCGAGGTCTTTTCGTGAGATAATCGTAGGAGGAAGCACTGTATTGGTTGACTTAGGAGAAAAGCTGAGATAGTCCTCAATTGTCACCAAAATATTGTAAATCGATCGAAAAATTTGACACAATCGAGACTAAGAAGCAAAAACTAATAATACAAATAAAAAAACTTCTTGATATAATGCGTTTAAAACTAAAAAGTATAAAACAATTTATCTTAGCCGCTTATAGATTCCCAACCCCATACAGATACCACAGAAAACTTATGCTTGTAAATTTTTAATAGCCGGCCGGTGTGGCCAAGCGGTTCTAGGCGCTTCAGTTTGGAACCGCGCGACCGCTACGGTCGCAGGTTTGAATCCTGCTTCGGGCATGGACGTGTGTGATGTCCTTAGGTTGGTTAGGTTTAAGTAGTTCTAAGCTCTAGGGGACTGATGACCTCAGATGTTAAGTCCCATAGTGCTCAGAGCCATTTTTTGAAATTTTTAATAAGTACCAAAATACTTCCAGAATTTGAAACGAAAAATGTGAGGTGCTATTCTCTGCTGTATGCACCGCACGTTTTTCGTCGGAAATTCTTTAAGTACATTCACCGCTAAAAAATTATCAACCACAGATTTTCACGACTATGTGCGTGTGGCGTTAGACAGCTGTATGAGGCGACTTTTTACTTTTTATTCCGTTTTAAAAACGTGTTATATTAAAAAAATATATATCTAAATAACTATTTCTTGTTGAACATGTGTTTCGACAAAGCGATAAATACAGTTTCCCTGCACGAGGCAATTCCTGAAATATTCCTGGAAATTGCCGGACCTCATCGTAATGCGGTTCGGTGACGTAGTGAGAAACTTCAAAAGAGAGGCTTAGCGTCAAATTCCAAATGAACTGGAAGGCTGCCTAAGCTAAAAGAACGTGAACTGTTGGATATTAATGACTATACGCAGCAGAGTCCTACAAAATCATTGCGCAAGTTGGCACAAGAAAAAGATATCGAGCTTCCAACCGTGAGTAAAGGGGTTACGGAAACAATGAAACTGTTCCCGTATCAAGTGACTTCAGTGCATTAATTGGAAGATCATGAAATGCGAATCCTCTACCGCAAATGGTTCATATCTTTTATTGAGCGCTACCATTGACATTCTTGACGTCAGCTCCTATACGGCCGATGCCTCTTTCCACCCCTATTATGGTCAACAGAGAACATTCATGCTGTGCTTGAAACGTCATTTCAAGATTAGATAATTGAAGTGTGGGTAGCAATGTTCATCCTGCTCATTAATAGACCTTAATTTTTGGAAGAAAACATTAACAGCTAATGTTATTTTTTAAGGACTCACCATTTCTTTTGCAGCTAAGGGAAGATGCAGTTGATACTGACGCTTTCGACAAGATGGCGTTACTGCGGACAAAACTGTAGATACTATGTGTCTGCTGAAAGAGGTGGGAAACGTGACATTTCAAAAGAATACGGCTCCCTCGTTCGCAAGATCTCATCTACCAGATTTTTCTTTTTTTGGAACAGAAAAATCCGTACTGCGTCGCAGTCGCCCATCCACACATACAAACAGAAATAATTGCGTACGTGAGATGCTTATGACAATCAGATTAACAGAAAGTGTTTCCCAATTAATTTAACGTTCCAGATTTGTGTAGCCAGTCGTTGACGTCATTTCCCGCATATGATGTGACTGTAGAGCAACTACCCGAACACCTTTATGGCAACTAGCGAACAGTTCAGTTAGCACAACGCTCTTAATTTTCTATTTCCGCATGTGAAAGGCGCTGAAGACGCTTGATTTCAGTGGCTTTCTCTGATCACGTGCGGATTCTTTGAATAATGTTGCTTTCCTTACGGAAATGTGATAATTTTTTAGCTCAGAATATCGTCCAATGCTGTAACAGGCGGACCTTAGCGGTATTGCTCTGTAATACTGTGCCTCGGTTCCCCGACGTTTTTTAACCGCATTAGTGCCCTGCACTCTTTGCCAGAGATTCGCGATAAATGCCAGTTACGGAAGGGGACCATTGTAAACTGTTGTAAAATTTCGTACGTACTTGGTGCCTTGTTCGTATTGAGCATGTTCGATTGTTTAGCAGTATTGTTGTGAATTGCGTTTTCAATAAGAATTATACAGTTAGCAATGGAATATCAGTTTTACAGATATTCGTGAAATGTATTGGCAGTTGCGAATATGGACAACCATCATCTGTATAAGAGAATGGCGATAGTGAAAACTGGTACCGAAGCGGAACTCGAACGCGAATTTCCCGCCTTACAGAGCGGTCGCCTAACTGCTTTGGGTATCTATGCACTACTCAAACCACATCCAAACTTCCCTAGCTGGCCACTGTGGTCTAGCGGTTCAAGGCGCTTCAGTCAGAAACCACGCGGCTGCTACGGTCGCAGGTTCGAATCCTGTCTCGTGCATGGATGTGTGTGATATCCTTGGGTTAGTTAGGTTTAAGCAGTTCTAAGTCTAGGGGACTGATGACAACAGATGTTAGGTTCCATTGTGCTTAGAGCCATTTGAACCATTTGAACTTCCATACGTCGTCGTTTCTGCGTCACCACCTATACTCGAACAAACATTACGTAATACTTGTAGAGGAGGAATACTTTAATTGAAAATCGTTGCCTCGTATCGACAGATAAATACGATATTGCACTGCGCGTGTTGTTAATAATAACAATGCAATGTTCCTTCGGGCATAGACACTTTCTTTTTTCATTTCTTTTCACCGTCCGAACAGGCCTTGAAGGCCCAACAGGACCGACCGGCCGCCGTGTCATCCTGAGTCCTGAGGCGTAACCGGATGCGGATACGGAGGGCATGTGGTCAGCATTCCGCTCTCCCGGCCGTTGTCAGTTTTCGTGATTGATGTCGCTACTTGTGAATCAAACAGCTCCTCACTTATCTCACAAGGGTTGAGTGCACCCTGCTCGCCAACAGCACTCGGCAGACCCGGTTGGTGACCCATCCAAGTGCTGGCCAAGACCGACAGCGCTTAACTTCGGCAATCTGACGGTAACCGGCGTTACCATTGCGGCGAGGCCGTTGGCGGACATAGACACTGTTATATCGAATTTACAGATATTTGTCATTTTGAGTAAAACTGGAAGTAGTCATGCCCACACTGATAAATTATGAAATCTGGTATTTACCAGGTTTTATGTTGGCTTCGTTGTCTTCGTCGGGGTATAATAGTTGTTACAGGTTTTCTCGTTTCTGTGATATTATATACAACGTTTAATCTGGATTATCAAGCTAGTTCCATAAAACTATATGTATTTTTCATAGTAAATAAGCATACTGTTTGACAGTGATAAACATCTCACCACGACAACAGCATTAGCTTGTCAGTCACTTAGAAACAAGACTCTCTGTCAGAGGCGACTGGCTGTCTCGTCCAACTTTATGCCAAGGAGAAAAAGAAGCGAGATACTGAAATACAGCAAGTAAAAAGTCAAAGCATTTACACGGGTGAAGACATAAGAACGTAAATTTACATTGCACAAGTTTTTACGCAAATATTACTAAATTTAGTGAAAAATATTGTAGATAACTTTAACATTTAACATGTTGTTGTTGTTGTGGTCTTCAGTCCTGAGACTGGTTTGATGCAGATCTCCATGCTAATCTATCCTGTGCAAGCTCCTTCATCTCCCAGTACCTACTGCAACCTACATCCTTCTGAATCAGTTTAGTGTATTCATCTCTTGGTCTCCCTCTACGATTTTTACCCTCCACGCTGCCCTCGAATGCTAAATTTGTGATCCCTTGATGCCTCAGGACATGTCCTACCAACCGATCCCTTCTTCTAGTCAAGTTGTACCACAAACTTCTCTTTTCCCCAATCCTATTCAATACCTTCTCATTAGTTATGTGATCTACCCATCTAATCTTCAGCATTCTTCTGTAGCACCACATTTCGAAAGCTTTTATTCTCCTCTTGTCCAAACTATTTATCGTCCATGTTTCACTTCCATACATGGCTACACTCCATACAAATACTTTCGGAAATGACTTCCTGACCCTTAAATATATATTCGATGTTAACAAATTTCTCTTCTTCAGAAACGTTTTCCTTCCCATTGCCAGTCTACATTTTATATCCTCTCTACTTTGACCATCATCAGTTATTTTGCTCCTCAAATAGCAAAACTCCTTTACTACTTTAAGTGTCTCATTTCCTAATCTAATTCCCTCGGCATTACCCGACTTAATTCGACTACATTCCAACATCCTCGTTTTGCTTTGGTTGATGTTCATCTTATACCCTCCTTTCAAGACACTGTCCATTCCGTTCAACTGCTCTTCCAAGTCCTTTGCTGTCTCTGACAGTATTACAATGTCATCGGCGAACCTCAACGTTTTTATTTCTTCTCCATGGATTTTAATACCTACTCCGAATTTTTCTTTTGTTTCCTTTACTGCTCGCTCAATATACAAATTGAGTAACATCGGGGATAGGCTACAACCCTGTCTCACTCCCTTGCCAACCGCTGCTTCCCTTTCATGTCCCTCGACTCTTATAACTGCCATCTGGTTTCTGTACAAATTGTAAATAGCCTTTCGCTCCCTGTATTTTACTCCTGCCACCTTCATAATTTGAAAGAGAATATTCCAGTCAATATTGTCAAAAGCTTTCTGTAAGTCTACAAATGCTAGAATCGTAGGTTTGCCTACCCTTAATCTTTCTTCTAAGATAAGTCGTAAGGTCAGTATTGCCTCACGTGTTACAACATTTCTACGGAATCCAAACTGATCTTCCCCGAGATCTGCTTCAACCAGTTTTTCCATTCGTCTGTAAAGAATTCGCGTTAGTATTTTGCAGCTGTGGCTTATTAAACTGTTAGTTCGGTAATTTTCACATCTGTCAACACCTTGTAACCTCCCCACAAAAATAATAATTAAATGAATTTTAAATATTGTAACCTCTGAACAAAATTTGGTTCCCGTTTATAATCTCTGTGCAGAAATGCATTCACATTTAATGTACCCACAAAATTCTATTCTCATTTAATGTTAAGTTCGAAACAGAAAAACTCCTAAACATCAAAAATAATAAAAAAATTCAGTAACCTGGTAAATTTTATGACGACAGCAGCGCTGCGCCACGGCCCTGTATTCTGAATAAAAAAAGCAAAAATTCTCACCTCAATAAAAACTGCGAATATATCTGCTCTTACCTGAAATTTTTTTCGGCACAGCTCCGTGCAATGCTGGCCTATGCTTTGTGATTCGTGAAAGAAATAATCATCCGTTGGATAAAATCTTTAAATTGAAATGAATGCTTTTTTTAATTACTTTATATTATAAAAATTATTATTGGGGCATTTTTAAAAGAAATTGGATGACAGTTAACGTACATTACTAGATATGCGCAAGGCTGCTTCTTTACCTTCTACAATAATACTCATCCTCCAGAGTCCCGACCAGAGCAGACTGCACACAAGCGCAGACGCGCAGACTACCGCCGACTACTGCCGACTCACGCAGACTACTGTCGACTACTGTCTACTACTGCCGACTAGCGACAAGCAACAACTAACTACATACTGCTCTCTGGTCAGAGACTCTCCTAATTCTTGCCTATTGCAGGCAGCGCATATAGCTCATACCTCTTACAACCTGCTTTCTTTGGTATTGGAATTATTACATTCTTCTTGAAGTCTCATGGTATTTCGCCTGTCTCGTACAACTTGCTCACCAGATGGTAGAGTTTTGTCAGGACTGGCTCTCCCAAGACCATCAGTAGTTCTAATGGAATGTTGTCTACTCCCGGGGCCTTGTTTCGACTCAGGTCTTTCAGTGCTCTGTCAAACTCTTCACGCAGTATCGTATCTCCCATTTCATCTTCATCTACATCCTCTTCCATTTCCATAATATTGTCCTCAAGTACATCGCCCTTGTATTCACCCTCTATATACTCCTTCCACCTTTCTGCTTTCCCCTCTTTGCTTGGAACTGGGTTTCCATCTGAGCTCTTGATATTCATACAAGTGGCTCTCTTTTCTACAAAGGTCTCCTTAATTTTCCTGTAGACTGTTAACATATTTGCCTCTAATTAATTAACTACAAAATTCTTCAATTTATATCAATTACAAACAGTGATTTGACAAGTTTGCTTGCGCTGAAGATGATTTACACAGAATTCTTACTTTTTGTAAATGAAGTGATCGATACCCACCGCTATCGAAAGGTTCCTAATATGCATTAGGTTTGATTACATCACAACGTGATTGGTTAATTATACGAGTATATCACTCATTTGCAGTATTTTGTATTACGTTTCATTCCTTGCACTAAGACCGGGCTGTGAAAGATTTGGACTGCTGGAGATGTTGGTTCTCTTCAAGCCAATCCGAGTGATCGGGGACTGACGCACAGTGATTCTCAGTTGGGATGGTATTTCCAGTTCCGAAATTTCCACCCAAGGGAAACCTTCCGGTAATTCAGTCGGATCGAAAGGAATGAAACTACTTTAATTCCTTGCTGGGAGAATGTGGCGCAGACGAAAGTATGCGGTCCTAGCATGCTACGTCTATGCGTTAGCGTGCTGCAGAAATTTATTTTTGGGTATTTTTCTTCTACGTTTTACTATCTATCTTTAAGGATAGAAAGCTTTATAGTTAAATGCATTTATTTCCGGTCTAATTAAACAGAGCTTGGAGAGGGGCTGAAAGATTCACAACTGCGGATATGGTAGGAATCCTGTTGTCAGCTGAAGTAAATATTTTTCCCGTGATTAGAGCGGCTAAGATTAGGAAAAATGGACATCATATTTATGAGCAATACAGCTGAATAACGAAATATGACATAATCATACAGAAGGATGCAATTGTTTAAAATTTGTAGAAAATCCAAATACCTACTGAACGAAAAAACTATTTCTTCTATTTTATAACCGCTTTAGATCTGTGTGGTCACCATCAAATATGTCTGTCTTGCTACATAGGACCCATATACTATGGGTAATATGTGTTTGTTTCCCATGCTGCTCCATTATGTTGTACATATTTTGACAATGTCTACCCTGATTACTCGCTCATTTTTCGTTTTCTATATGTCATTCGCGCGGGGACTACTTAGGAGGACAGTCATTAGGAGAAAGAAAACTGGTGTTCTACGGATCGGAGCGTCGAATTTCAGATCACTTAATCGGGCAGGTAGGTTAGAAAATTTAAAAAGGGAAATTGATAGGTTACAGCTAGATATAGTGCGAATGAGTGAAATTCGGTGGCAGGACGAACAAGACTTTTTGTCAGGTGAATACAGGGTTAAATACAAACTCAAATAGGCGTAATGCAGGAGTATGTTCAATAATGAATACAAAATAGGAACGCGAATAAGTCACTACGAATAGCATAATCAACACATTATTGTAGCCAAGATAGACACGAAGCCCACGCCTATCTCAGTGGTACAAGTTTATATGCCAACTAGCTCCGCAGATGATCAAGAAATGATTCAGATAGTTAAGGGAGACGAAAATTTAATGGTCATGTGGGACTGGAATTCGATACTAGGAAAAGGAAGAGATGGAAAATTAGAAGGTAATTTGGAATGGGGGTAAGGAACGAAGGAGGAAGCCGTCTGGTAGAATTTTGCACAGAGCATAAGCTAATCATAGCTAATCCTTGGTTTAAGAATCATGAAAGTAGGTTGTATACATGGCAGAGGCCTGGAGACACTAGAAGGTTTCAGACAGATTATATAATGGTAAGACAGAGATTTTGTAATCAGGTTTTAAATTATAAGACATTTCCAGTGGAAGATGTGGACGATGAACACAATTTATTGGTTATGAATTGCAGATTAAAACTGAAGAAACTGTAAAAAGGTGGGAATTTAAGAAGGTGGGAACTGGACAAACTGAAAGAACCAGAGGTTGTAGAGAGTTTCAGTGAGAGCATTAGGGAACGTTTGACAAGAACGGAGGAAAGAAATACAGAAGAAGAAGAAGAATGGGTAGCTTTGAGAGATGAAATAGTGAAGGCAGCAGAGGATGAAGTACGTAAAAAGAGGGGGGCTAGTAGAAATCCTTGGGTTACAGAAGAGGTATTCAATTTAATTGATGAAAGGATACAATACAAACACGCAGCAAATGAAGCAGACGAAAAGGAATACAAAGGTCTCAAAAATCAGATCGACAGGAAGTGGAAAATGGCTAAGCAGGGATGGCTAGTGGACAACTGTAAGGACGCAAAGGCATATACCACTAGACATAAGATAGATACTGCCTACACGAAAATTAAGGAGACCTTTGGAGAAAAGAAAACCACTTGTAAGAATATCAAGAGTTCAGATGGAAAACCAGTCCTTAGAAAAGAAGGGAAGCCAGAAAGGTGGGAGGAGTATATAGAGGGACTATACAAGAACGATGTGGTTGAGGGCAAAATTATAGAAACAAAAGAGGACTTAGATGAAGATGAACTGGGAGATATGGTACTGCTTGAGAAGTCTAAAAGAGTACTGAAAGACTTAAGTCGAAACAAGGTCCCGGGAGTAGAACACATTCCATTAGAACTACTGATAGGCTTGAGAGAGCCAGTCCTGACAAAACACCACCTGGTGAGCAAGATGTATGAGGCAGGCGAAATACACTCAGACTTCAAGAAGAATATAATGATTCCAATCCCAAAGAAAGCAAGTGTTGACAGATGTGAAAATTACCAAACTATCAGTTTAATAAGTCACGGTCGCAAAATACTAACGCGAATTCTTTACTGACGAATGGAAAAACTGGTAGAAGCCGACCTCGGGGAAGATCAGTTTGGATTCCGAAGATATATTGTAACACTTGAGGCAATACTGACCCTACGACTTATCTTAGGAGATACATTAAGGAAAGGCACACCTACGTTTCTAGCATTTGTAGACTTAGAGAAAACTTTTGACAATGTTGACTGGAATACTCTCTTTCAAATTCTGAAGGTGGCAGGGGTAAAATACAGGGATTGGAAGGCTATTTACAATTTGTACAGAGATAAGACGGCAGTTATTAGAGTCGAGGGGCATGAAAGAGAAGCAGTGGTTGAGAAGGGAGTGAGACTGGGTTGTAGCCTCTCCCCGATGCTATTCAATCTGTATATTGAGCAAGCAGTAAAGGAAACGAAAGAAAAATCTGGAGCAGGAATGAAAATGCATGGAGAAGAAGTAAAAACATTGAGGTTTGCTGATGACATTGTAATTCTGTCAGAGACAGCAAAGAACTTGGAAGAGCAGTTGAACGGAATCGACAGTGTCTCGAAAGGAGGATATAAGATGAACATCAACAATAGTAAAACGAGGAAAATGGAATGTAGTCGAATTAAATTAGGTGATGTTGAGGGAATTACGAGTAGATTAGGAAATGAGACACTTTAAGTAGAAGATGAGTTTTGTTATTTGCGGAGAAAAATAACTGATATTGGTCGGAGAAGAGAGGATATAAAATGTAAACTGTCCATGGGAAAGAAAGCGTTTCTGAAGAAGAGAAATTTCCTAACATCGAGTATAGATTCAACTGTCAGGAAGTCCTTTCTGAAAGTGTTTGCGTGGAGTGCAGCCATGTATTCAAGTGAAACATGGACGATAAATAGTTTAGAGAAGAGAACAGAAGCTTTCGAAATGTGGTGCTAGAGAAGAATGCTGAAAATTAGATGGGTAGTTCACGTAACTAATGAGGTTGTATTGAATAGGATTGGGGAAAAGAGGAATTTGTGGTACAAGTTTATTAGAAGAAGGGATCAGTTATTAGGACACGTTCTGAGGCATCAAGGGATGACCAGTTTAGCACTCGACGGAAGCGTGGAGCGTAAAAATCGTAAAGGGAGACCGAGAGACGAATACGCTAAGCAGTTTCAGAAGGATGTAGGTTGCAGTAGTTACTCCGAGATAAAGAAGCTTGCACAGGATAGAGTGGCGTGGATAACTGCATCAAACCAGTCTACGGACTGAAAACCACAACAACAGCATGTTTCATTTTCCAGTTTACAAAACAGACATATTAGATGATGATCGTGTATGTCGACAATAAAAAAGAATAGATTGTAAGCAAAAACGGCTTCTCATTATACAAGTAAATAATTTTAATTTATGCCATATTATTTTATTACAGCGTTAATATTAATTATATACTAACCTAACAATTTAATTCTAAGGTTTCATCTGGAGACAACTCAACGAAACGTTCTTCAGTGTAGTGGTAAACTTCTCTACATTACTCCCGAGGAATGTGTTGTGGTCTCACACGCTTTTGAACACATTGATATCCATGTATGTGAAAGGATGACACGTTCGAAAAGAGAGGGGCGAGATTCTCAGGCACTTCATCGAACAAATTTCTGAAATTTCGTAGGCAGATTATATGAATGCGTCTTGTCCATTCTTCAGGACAGACACCATGCGGAATCCTCAGCTGTGATACATGTTACATCAATTGAAGGTGGAGGGGGGAAGGGGGAGGGAGAGAGGAAAAAAAAGGGAAAGCAACTATTGATATGATATGAGCTGCATCGAGGCTTTTTATGAAATCAGTGGCGACGGGTAAAAATCTGCCCCAGACCGGGACTTTAACCAGGTAGCGCCTGCTTACTAAGCAATTCCGTCAATCATTGCGCCACCCGTACACAGTGTTCGTCGAAAATGCCTCGAATATCTCGGCTGGTCCCTCGGCCGATTCACGTTCCCGCCACCTTCCTTTGGTCCCCGCCAACGTCGTCCATGTTCGCTAATTTTAGGTTATCGCTGGAGGTCGAATGATAATATGCATCCGCATTGAAGGTTGTAGATACATTGCGAATCGATTATATGAATGCGTGGTGTCTGTTATTGCGTTCACGGTGTGGTAAACTCCATAAGCAACGTCATATTATGAATAACAATCTAGAAACGGTAGATCGAATGGAGGAATCGCACTATCATAAATTTATCATGCTTTGTGCTGCTAAGTAGGAACATTCCGAAAGCAAAGATGTTGGATGTGAAGTTTGAATGAAAAGGCAGCTCTCCCTGTGACAGTGCATTTGAAAGCATTCTCTTCTCCTTCTGGGTCGCTCGTGGTGGAGGTATCAGAGCGCACAGGACTTTACAGGATCGCCCTTGCGGGATTTCATTAGGACACACGTCTGCTGTGGTTCGTATCGATTCCCGACAATGCTCCGATAACGCAACTAGCTTAGCAACATCAGCTCCGCTGCCAGAATGGCGCAGTGTGAATGTCGGTTACAAAATTGGGCAAACACATTCTCAGCGCATTGCTTCAGAATATTTAAACAATTCCGTGGTGTTTCACATGATATAGTGGTCAGTAATAAATATGTCGCGTTCATATATTTGCGCTTTACTTAAGTGTAATGAAGGGAACTTCGACGGGGACCTCGGCGTTCAAAGCCTGCAAAACAAAAACGAATCAAAGAAAGAACGAAGAGGTTCATGTAGGTAGCATTATAGGTCTTCCTACTGGCGGTTTGTTTCCAAACCGTGTTTAATTATTTGTTTATAAGAGTGATTGTTGCATCGCGAAAGTTTGTTTCGCAGTACATGTGATAAAAGTAAACAAGTAAGTATAATATTTTATCCTACGATCGATGGTTTGTTTAATAAATTGAGTTACGTTTTCCGCCGCTGCGCTTTATCTCTTGCTTTAACGTAGTGATAAGTCGTCGCTGTAGCCGTGAGAGAAGACGCTCGGTCTCCTGTATGGAATGGAAAATAAGCTAATACGGGGTAGCGTTTGTAATATTTTATTACAAAAGAAGGAAAATATTTCGTACGCACACTGGACGACTATCATTGTGAAAAGGTTTAAGGGGGCACATTGATACACTATTTCAAAAGTGCACCAAATCCACGGTTTTGGAGGTATGGCAATGAAATTTTGTACCACGCTTTACATGAAAGTAACACATTTACATATACGAGGTGCATTCAAGTTCTAAGGCCTCCGATTTTTTTTTTCTAATTAACTACTCACCCGAAATCGATGAAACTGGCGTTACTTCTCGACGTAATCGCCCTGCAGACGTACACATTTTTCACAACGCTGACGCCATGATTCCATGGCAGCGGCGAAGGCTTCTTTAGGAGTCTGTTTTGACCACTGGAAAATCGCTGAGGCAATAGCAGCACGGCTGGTGAATTTGCGGCCACGGAGAGTGTCTTTCATTGTTGGAAAAAGCCAAAAATCACTAGGAGCCAGGTCAGGTGAGTAGGGAGCATGAGGAATCACTTCAAAGTTGTTATCACGAAGAAACTGTTGCGTAACGTTAGCTCGATGTGCGGGTGCATTGTCTTGGTGAAACAGCACACGCGCAGCCCTTCCTGGACGTTTTTGTTGCAGTCCAGGAAAGAATTTGTTCTTCAAAACATTTTCGTAGGATGCACCTGTTACCGTAGTGCCCTTTGGAATGCAATGGGTAAGGATTACGCCCTCGCTGTCCCAGAACATGGACACCATCATTTTTTCAGCACTGGCGGTTACCCGAAATTTTTTTGGTGGCGGTGAATCTGTGTGCTTCCATTGAGCTGACTGGCGCTTTGTTTCTGGATTGAAAAATGGCATCCACGTCTCATCCATTGTCACAACCGACGAAAAGAAAGTCACATTCATACGGTCGTTGCGCGTCAACATTGCTCGGCAACATGCCACATGGGCAGCCATGTGGTCGTCCGTCACCATTCGTGGCACCCACCTGGATGACACTTTTCGCATTTTCAGGTCGTCATGCAGGATTGTGTGCACAGAACCCACAGAAATGCCAACTCTGGAGGCAATCTGTTCAACAGTCATTCGGTGATCCCCCAAAACAATTCTCTCCACTTTCTCTATCATGTCGTCAGACTGTCTTGTGCGAGCCCGAGGTTGTTTCGGTTTGTTGTCACACGATGTTCTGCCTTCATTAAACTGTCGCATCGACGAACGCACTTTCGACACATCCATAACTCCATCACCACATGTCTCCTTCAACTGTCGACAAATTTCAGTTGGTTTCACACCACGCAAATTCAGAAAACGAATAATTGCACACTGTTCAAGTAAGGAAAACGTCGCCATTTTAAGTATTTAAAACAGTTCTCATTCTCGCCGCTGGCGGTAAAATTCCATCTGCTGTACGGTGCTGCCATCTCTGGGACGTATTGACAATGAGCGCGGCGTCATTTTAAAACAATGCGCATGTTTCTATCTCTTTCCAGTCAGGGAAAAAAAATCAGAGGCCTGAGAACTTGATTGCACCTCGCAAAATCCTTTGATTATACATATTCAACTTCCTTTGAATGAAAGTTGAAGTTTTATTTTCAAAAAATAATGTATGTTCATTCCTCTCGGAACGTATTCAAGATATTTCTACAAAAATTTCTCTGTTACATCTCTTTATATGTTGTAAGCTTCTCTCATGAGGTTTTTGGAATAGGTCAAATAGGAGAATTTTCATACTTTTTTAGTTATAATTACACAAATACAATTTTAAATTCGTGAAAATTCCAGGCACTTTGCCCTAGATCTCAGCTTGCAATCAGAATTTCAAAATTTTCTCTTGTGACGACGTTTATTAGCTTTACAGAAATATGTGCACAAAATTTCATAATTCTAGCATTCATATAATTTGAGGGAAAGGCACATAAACTTTAAAAAACAAACTTCTTAGGGAATGAAATTTAAACTTCAACCTAACATTTTTCCTTGTGTCACTTCTTCAGAAGGCACCACATCTGTGCTCTGAGTCGTCTTTCTCTTCAAGGCTTCTCTTCTGGTTTCTTTCCTGTACCATGTCTTTAACTGACTTTTTAGCTGCAGAGACGCGCTGTAAATCTATTTTTCTCAGGGTGTCTTGAGTAAAATTTCCTATCTTGAAGCCCATTCTTTGTAATACCTTCATCTTCCAGACGTTCCCATCATTAAATACAGTAACTGAATCATAAATTGCAATTATGACAACTGTAGCAGATGCAAAATGTGTTTTTAGGGCATCGTTTCCATATGGGTGAATTTAGAGACTCATTTGGATTTTGGGTTTTGCCATGAACACACTTTTTGAGAACTGCAGTATCGGCCAAAGATGATCTGTAAAACCAAAGAGTATGTATCACGGCCTTCTAGATGTATGCCGTGCACATTTTGTTGAAAGTAATGCACAGAATCGTTGTTCACTGAGCTGGTATTGAAGTGTTGCTTCGAAACGTGGGCGTGGCAGGTAGGCTGCGTCACACTTTAAATTAATTTTCAGGCACTTCGGATGCGATTTCAACATTGAAACCTTGCGACCTTATTGTCCATAAGTTGTACTAACAAATAAAAAGTAAGTCGAAAATTGACATTTTTGGTCAATTTCATCAACGTTCCCTCAATGTAAAAATAAAGTAACCGCAGTGTGATCATACACTAACACGAATTAGACAGTGCAGTGGCGCAACACATAATTTAATAACATAAGTGAATTTTCGCCTGTATGCCAAAGTAATGTTAACTATTTTTGTTCTTATCAGTGAGACGTGTCTGAACTTGTAAGGAGCGATCAAAAAGTTTCCGTTTGAGGGAGTCGTTGCAGCGAACATGCAACGTTACGGGGCTCAGATGCTGGTATGTAAGCAACGACACATAGGCAAGGGATTGGTGCGGCATTCGTGTCGTTTTGATGTGCGCGCAGTAAATGCAGATACATGAACTGTGGTGACATTATCGAATGCGTACAAACAGGACCAAGATGTTGTTCTACTTTTCTTGGATGCTAACTACAAACGCCAGCAGACATCCATCTGAGAATGAAGAATGTGTATCGGGTAGCACGTGTGTCGAAAACCACCATTGTGGAATGGGCCGCCAAGACATGCTGCTTCTTCATGATACCACACTTTGCCATATCGCAAATGAAGTAACGTAATAGTTACGGTAACTCAAGTGGGAGACACTGGAGCACCCAATGTAGGCCCCGATCTGTCCCCTTTAGATTATCACCCTTTCGGTCCACGTACAAATGTTCTTGGAGGGTTTACGATTCCTGTCGGACGAGGATGTCCAGCAGGCAGTTACGGACATCTCCTCGCACCAGGACACGGTATTTTACCAAACGCGTGTCTTCAACCCGGTGCGTCGGTGGAATGATTGTTCCAGTGCTCACTCCGCTTCTGCCCGATTGGCATGCCGATTCTGGAATGTATGACCTTGGAATGGAAACTTTTTGATGTTGTTGTTGTTGTGGTCTTCAGTCCTGAGACTGGTTTAATGCAGCTCTCCATGCTACTCTATCCTGCCCAAGCTGCTTCATCTCCCAGAACGTACTGCAGCCTACATCCTTCTGAATTTGCTTAGTGTATTCATCTCTAGGTCTCCCTCTACAATTTTTACCCTCCACGCTGCCCTCCAATACTAAATTGGTGATCCCTTGATGCCTCAGATCATGTCCTAGCAACTGATCCCTTTTCTACTCGTGCCACAAACTTCTCTTCTCCCCAATTCTATTCAGTACCTCGTCATTATTTATGTGATCTACCCACCTAATCTTCAGCATTCTTCTGGAGCACCACATTTCGAAATCTTCTATTCTCTTCTTGTCCAAACTATTTATCGTCCACGTTTCACTTCCATACATGGCTACACTCCATACAAATACTTTCAGAAACGACTTCCTGACACTTAAATCTATACTCGATGTTAACAAATTTCTCTTCTTCAGAAACGCTTTCCTTGTCATTGCCAGTCTACATTTTATATCCTCTGTACTTCGACCATCATAAGTTATTTTGTTACCCAAATAACAAAACTCCTTTACTACTTTAAGTGTCTCATTTCCTAATCTAATTCCCTCAGCATCACCCGACTTAATTTGACTACATTCCATTATCCTCGTTTTGCCTTTGTTGATGTTCATCTTATACCCTCCTATACACTCCTTATACCCTCCTTTCAAGACACACTTTTTGATCATCACTTTTAAAAATGTACATCGGTACTTTCGAATTGACACAATAAAATTCGGTTTTGTAGCACATCTGAATTTCTACGTTCATCATCCTCTGCACTTTTTTTCCCTACACGTTTTGAAAACCAGTGTCAAAATTGGAGGCCCTGTATCCTTACGATCTGGTTAGGTAACACAATATTCAAGACGGCGGACTAGCTTAACGAGGGGTAGAGTACGAAGTGTCGCCCGACTATCCATGTCTTAAAATCAAACATAGGAGTAGTGGACACCAAAAGATCCTGAGGAAGATCCCAGCAGAGGGGTCGAAACGTCGAAGATTTTAGAAGAAACATGACGCGGCGTAATAACCAGGAAGATTTTAACTTCAGTGACAACGGCCACGAAAAACTGCTGACTTACATAGGAGTGGTTTCCCTGCAAATAATACTGCCTCTTTCGTTTACCCTTCTCTGACGTATTTGAGCTTGTCTCCAACAAATAATTTCACTGTCGATGTTACGATTAAACACTACTCTCACGATCATTAACTCTTTGGGTGGATGCGACTTCCAAATTTCCACGATGGCTCCTTACACTTGTGCACCAATTAGTGCTTCAAGTACACCGGAAGACAAAAAACTGAAGACCCGAGAAGGGGAGCACCAACCGAAATAAAAATCCACGGTCTGCGAGCGTGTGTGATGTTTTTTAGGGGATTAAAAAGTAGAGTCAATGACGTTGCAGCACTAGCCCACGTACCAATACGGCGTTGACCCTTTCTGACGTGAGTGCATGCACTCTCGTTATGGAAGTACGCCGTAAAGCCGTTGTATCCTCTACTGAGGCTAAGTCGCACACTGCTGTTCCAATGGCCAGCACTGTAAAATAGTGGCATCGTCGCTATTCATATCTCGGGCGATTACTCGATTACTCCAGCTGGCTTCTTTGAACCCAACTTCAAACTCTCCCTCAAATGCTGAAACTCGCGTCTCTCTGTGCAGCATCCTTAATGTCGAACTGAGTACACGGAATGAACCTCGCAAAGATTTTATGCCCTGGTATCGACATTTCCCCTGTTTCCTATCCTTGCCACCCGCACTGCGAAACTACGGAGCAGCACACATTCATCCGTCGGCCGCCAAAGTTCGCTATTTTCCATTTTTCGTCGATGCCTGTATGAATACCAATACAAACTTCTTTGACACCTTCGTGGTGGGTCGTGCCTTTTCCCCCCGTTAGAGTGTATTTTCAGTTGCTCTGCCTCTGCGTTACAGAACATTAGCGGACAATCTTCCCGAGTCCAGCCATTCACACAGCGCGCTGAATGGAAGCTTTCCCGCAGCCGCTAGCGTCTGCTTTGACAATGGGTGCCTCTCCTCGGTGGCGGCTGGGAATTTTTAGCCCGCCTGGCTGGGCATCTATAAAAGATACCTACCCGTACTCCGGCCGGCGCGCGGCACGTACGGTTCGCACACAACACACACACACACACACACACACACACACACACACGCTCGAGTTCTGAGTCGACTGCTCGCTGCCTCTTCTCCCAGCCTGTGAGAATAAAAAAGCACCGGCATAGCTACTTTACATTGATCTACGACGACCAAAGAACATTCTACAGGTTTCTTTTTTTTTAGGTAAGAGCGTGCAAAAACGTAACAGGACATACGTGGAGAATGCTCCTCTACACAATTTGCGATAGGGAACCTGAGATCGGAGAAGCCACCTTAACCCTTTCAGACCAAAAAAAAATGGTTCAAATGGCTCTGAGCACTATGGGACTCAACTGCTGAGGTCATTAGTCCCCTAGAACTTAGAACTACTTAAACCTAACTAACCTAAGGACATCACACACACCCATGCCCGAGGCAGGATTCGAACCTGCGACCGTAGCGGTCTCGCGGTTCCAGACTGCAGCGCCAGAACCGCGCGTCCACTTTGGCCGGCCCTTTCAGACCCTTTGGCTACAATTGCGTACATTAATTTTTACTGTGTCTTAGCTGCAACAGAATTATTTTATCCGAATACAAACCTGAGGTGCACGTTTGTGAATGTTCAGCCTTTTCACCGAGCGAGGTGGCACAGTGGTTAGTAGATTGGTGTAGCATTCAGGAGAACGCCGGTTCAAACTCGCGTCCGTCCACCCTGCTTTAGGTTTTCTGTGATTTACCTAAATCGTTTCACGAAAATGCTGGGATGGTTCCTTTGAAAGAGCACGACTGATTTCCTTATCCATCCTTCCCTAACCCTCTGGTACCGATGACCTCATTGTCTGGTCCCCTCCCGCAAATCAACCTTTTCATCATGATCAAGTGCTGCTAACGGTTGGACATCACTATAAGAATATCAGCAAGTCAATGTAGCAGTTCGCAGAAGCTCTTGTCCATGGGAATAGATGGATGAGGCTAGGTTCTCTGTACTCCATAATATAATCCAATACGGTTGTTATTTTGCATGGTAATTATTGACTAATCATTTTACTATTATTACTGTAGAGAATATTTCGTAAGTAAGTTATTTTAGTTCATAAAATGGATCCTAGTGTACAAAGTATGTTTTGAAAACGACTACATATTTTTGTATAAAGCTTGTATCTAAATTCATTTAAAAAATCACCTGAGAGCATCACCACATAAAGAAAAATTTTCCATCCTCCATCAAATATTCAGGTCTGAAAGGGTTAATGAGATATGAAAGTAACCTAGTCTACCGCTTTGCCTACCATTAATATTTTTCAACTTATTTACAGCTAACATGCGTACACGTTTACACATACTGTGCTGTATATTCTTTATTTCCTGCACGGAAACAAGGACGACGAGCCTGGTTACCAGGAAGTCACGATACAGTTTTTGTTTACTTTACTTGTCCATAAGGTGGCTGTGTTGTATCGTATTTACATTGTCCCATGACAGAAAGTGCAACGAATCATCAAATGTTCAAATGAGTGTGAATCCCTAAGGGACCAAACTGCTTAGGTCATCGGTCCCTATACTTACACACTACTTAAACTAACTTTCGCTAAGAACAACACACACATCAATGCCCGAGGGAGGACTCGAACGTCCGGCGGGAGGGACCGCGCAGTCCGTGACATGATGCCTCAAACCGATCCTCGAATTCGCGCGGCTACGAATCATCGACAGAGCAATTCATTACTCAGTGCTATTCAGAGACGTACAGTACAATACGATCGGATAGTACTGGTACAGTACTTCCTCGTCGGTGGATTGGAAGGGGAGCTCCTATTCCACGGCCTGAGAGGTCACCTTACTTCAATCCTCTTGATTATTTCCTATGAGGATATCTAAAGTCACTTGTGTGCGAGACCTCAATTGATACGGAGATGGAATTAATTGCCAGAATTGTAGCTGTCTGTGATGTGATTCGATGCGTCAGATGTCATGCTTGCATCGAGGTTGATGGCCGTCAGTTTCAGCACATTTTAAATATAAGATGCACTACAATTGATACGTTCATTGTGTCAGTGATGGTATTTGCAGTTAACTAATGTAAATAAAATAGAACACAGCAATGTGATTTTTTTCCTATTATCTCCTTAAGCTCACTTCCCCGACCCCAGGTTCGCTACGTCAAATTGTGCAGTGGAGCATCCTCTATGTCCCGTCAAATTTTTGTACGCTAATGCGGAAACATTCTTTATAGTGCACTGCAGAATCGTAACATACGAAAAGGTGGTCAAATATGTGAATCAGTATAAGACTTCATGAGTAATACAATCTGGTATTTCGTCGTGTATGGCGAATGTTCGTCACTGTTGAAGGTAATATCAGGCGTGCTGCAGGGGAATGAGGTTAGACCACTGCTGTTTTCTACGTACATAAACAATTTGTAGGGTATCGTGGGCAGCATCGCTGCATGACGTTAAGACGATTTGGAGAAAATATCTACGAGGGCCAGTCAGGAACTTCTGGTTCACTTTCTCTTTTCTCCTTCATGAAGTTGGTAATGTATATGACTGCCAAACATCCGGGTTTCCCCCGATTTGTCCTACTTTTGAAGGTGTTCGGGAGCTTCCAGGGAAGACGGCAGACCGGTGGGAGAAGAACCAGCGTTAAATTTTTGGGGGTGAGGGGGTGGGGGTGGTAACAGGGTTAAATATAGGCCAGGCCACGGCCCCCCAAGGTGGCCTGCCAGCGCAGGTGTCTAACTAAACAGAAATCAAACTCAAGTTTTAAATGATTTTGAACATAACGGTCTGAGTCCTGGAAACTCTTACTGAACCTGCGGTGTTGTTTTTGAAACAAACGTATGCATATCTAACTAGTGGCTACGTTAAGGCAAAATACTACGGTTTTGCATGTAAGGCACAACCAGTACATCACTGCAGAGAAAAAATACACTACTAGCCATTAAAACTGCTACACCACGAATATGGCGTGCTACAGACGCGAAATTTAACCGACAGGAAGAAGATTCTGTGATATGCAAATGATTAGCTTTTCAGAGCTTTCACACAAGGCTGGCGCCGGTGGCGACACCTACAACGTGCTGACGTGAGGAATGTTTCCAAGCGATTTCTCATACACAAACAGCAGTTGATCGGCGTTGCCTGGTGAAACGTTGTTGTGATGCCTCGTTTGAGGAGGAGAAGAAACGTCTTGTCAATGGTGGCCCAGCAACACGCCAGTCAGTACTCTTGATGAACTGTGGTATCGTGTTGAAGCTGCGTGGGCAGCTGTACCTGTACACGCCATCCAAGCTGTGTTTGACTCAATGCCCAGGCGTATCAAGGCCGTTATTACGGCCAGAGGTGGTTGTCGTGGGTACTGATTTCTCAGGATCTATGCACCCAAATTGCGTGAAAATGTAATCACATGTCAGCTCTAGTATAATATATTTGTCCAATGAATACCCGTTTATCATGTGCATTTCTTCTTGGTGTAGCAGTTTTAATGGCCAGCAGTGTACATACGCACCCTGTTCCAGAAACAATGTTACAGATCCATAACCACTGAGGTGACGTCCATATTCCCGGCGTATTGTAGCAACTCGACGTGGAATGGACTCAACAAATCATTGGAAGTGCCCTTCAGAAATATTGAGCCATGTTGGCTCCATAGGGGAAAGTGTTGCCGGTGCAGGATTTTATGCACAAACTGACTTCTCCGTTATATCCCTTTAATGTCAGATGGTATTCATTTCGGGTGGCCTAGGTCGCCAAATCATTCCGTCACACTGACCAGAAATTCTTCAGAACAGTCGCGAAAAACTGTGGGTGGTGAAGTGATATCATTGTTTGGGAACATAAAGTCCATGAATGGTTGAATCGCTGCAAATGGTTTCAGAGTAGCCAGAAAATAACCATTTTCAGTCAATGATCGGTTCATTTGGACCAGAGGACCCTGTCCATTCCAAGTCAATGCATGGGAGGCACGCGCGGTTAGCCAAGCGGTCTAACGCACGGCTTTCCGGAGCGGGAAGGAGCGCCTGGTCCCCGGCACGAATCCGCCCGGAAGACTTGTGTCGAGGTCCGGTGAGCCGGCCAGTCTGTGGATGGTTGTTAAGCGGTTTTCCATCTGCCTCTGCGAATATGGGCTGGTTCCCCTTATTCCACCTCAGCTACACCACGTCGGCGATTGCTGCGCAAACAAGTTCTCCACGTACGCGTACATCACCCTTACTCTATCACTCAAACACAGGGGTTACACTCGTCTGGTGTGAGACGTTCCCTTGGGGGTCCACCGTGGGCCGAACCGCACAATAACCCTGGGTTCGGTGTGGGGCGTCGGAGCGGTGAAGTGGACTGCGGTAGTCGTTGTGGGTTCAAAAATGGTTCAAATGGCTCTGAGCACTATGGGACTCAACTGCTGTGGTCATAAGTCCCCTAGAACTTAGAACTACTTAAACCTAACTAACCTAAGGACAGCACACAACACCCAGCCATCACGAGGCAGAGAAAATCCCTGACCCTGCCGGGAATCGAACCCGGGAACCCGGGCGTGGGAAGCGAGAACGCTACCGCACGACCACGAGATGCGGCCAGTCGTTGTGGGATTGTGGACCACCACTGCTGTTGCGGTGGGGACGGAGCCTGTCCGTCGTTTCTAGGTCCCCAGTTAACATACAACGTACAATGCATGGGGAAAACTGTCCACTTAATACAAACAATAATAGCTCTTACTGTAATATATTTGAACAATTATTAAATTATTGCTAGCCCTCACCAGTATGGAGAAACAATCAGCTTGCACAGTGCCTTGTTGACGACTTGGGTCCGTGGATTCGTGGGGTCTGCGCCACGCTCGAACATACCATGAGCTGTTACCAACTGAAATCGGGACTCGTCTGTCCAGCGCACGGTTTTCCAGTAGTCTATAGTCCAACCGAAGTGGTCACGAGGCCAGAAGAGACGCTGCGGGCGATATCGTGCTATTAGCAAAGGCCCTCGCGGCAAAGGCCAGCGCCAGATTTCGCCACACTGTCCTAAATAATATGTTAGTGTCTGCCCTACATTAGTTTTTGCGGTTATTTAATGCAGTGCTGCTTGTCTGTTAGCAATGACAGTTCCACGAAAGTGCGGCTGTTCTCAGTCGTTTAGTGAAGGCTATCGGCGACTGCGTTGTAAATGGTGGTAGATAACGCCTGAAATTTGGTATTCTCGGCACACTGTGAATCTCGGAATATTGAATTCCCTAACGATTTCCCGACTAGAATATCCCAGACATGTAGCTTCAACTATCATTCCACGTTCAAAGCCTCTTAATTCCCCTTGTGCGGCCATAATCACATCGGAAACGTTTTCATATGTATCATCCGACTACAAATGACAGCTCCGCTAATGAACTACCTGTGAACACATTGTGTACGCGATACTATCGCCATCTGTATGTGTGCATATCGCTGTCACGTGACTTTCGTGCCGGCTGGGGTGGCAGAGCTGTTCTAGGCGCTACAGTCTGGAACCGCGTGACCGCTACGGTCGCAGGTTCGAATCCTGCCTCGGGCATGGATGTGTGTGCTGTCCTTAGGTTAGTTAGGTTTAAGTAGTTCTAAGTTCTAGGGGACTGATGACCTGAGATGTTAAGTCCCATAGTGCTAAGAGCCATTTGAACCATGACTTTCGTCACCTCAGTATAGGCCTAAATGATACTATTCGTACTCATCCAGTATCGCGTTTAGAACTGTAGCTTCTTGTCCGCTTGAGGCGCTGCTGTTGTAGTATATTACAAAAATCGCCATGACTGTATGTGTGAGACGGTGTTAATTGTTTGAAACGCTGAAATTCATTTTTTTCCCCTGTTAGATAGCGTTATATAGGCAACCCGCAATTGTGCTTGTTCACCGTGCAGCGGGTTAGCCGTTTAGTACGTAGGTTTGCAGTTCCACGCTCTTGGCAGATTCAAAATTTCAGAGCACGAAATGGGATGCAGGCGCTGTATACAGTTGCTTGAGTAACTACTGTAAACATCTCTGCCACTTCCTAATAATCAGTCCGAAACGCTTGTACGTGAAAGAGAAGCGTGTTGTCAATTTACTCTTGAAGCCCAAGCACATGAATAACACGCTCACACCAGAGCAATAACTAATCCGCTGTGTTTGTAAGCTTTGCCTCACATACTGTGTCCGTTTAAAATAGCTATGTACGCCAGCTCAATGTCTGTTTAACTTGATCTGTAGGCGATACCACACAAACTCGAGGTTGAAACTGGCCCACTCTTATATTTCCTTCACCGAGCAAACTCAGCTGTGTTACGCTCTAGCTTATTACGATCAAACTTCAGACATAAACACATTTCAGCTGAAACTGTTCCTTAATTTCAGAAATGTAGTAATAAAGGAAAGCTGTTGTACATTTGTTGCATAAAAAAGCGAATAGAGCAGACCCCAGCAACTACAGAGGGTCATTTCTCGTGCCAGTTATATACAAGTTCCTATCAAAAGGCCTCTTACACAGAGCTCAGCAGTAAAAATTTCATTTGCCGGCCGAAGTGGCCGTGCGGTTAAAGGCGCTGCAGTCTGGAACCGCAAGACCGCTACGGTCGCAGGTTCGAATCCTGCCTCGGGCATGGATGTTTGTGATGTCCTTAGGTTAGTTAGGTTTAACTAGTTCTAAGTTCTAGGGGACTAATGACCTCAGCAGTTGAGTCCCATAGTGCTCAGAGCCATTTGAACCATTTTTTGAAAAATTTCATTTGATTGGTGAATATTGCGGAGGCTGTAGAAAAGGCACGTCGGGCGCTAACCAGATTTGGTATATGAAGACAATAATAAGGATCACCCAAGTATCAACATATACGCCACCTTTGTGGATTACAAGAAGGCTTATGACTGCTGGGAGACAAACTGCTCTGACCACATTAGAAGCGATCAGGGTCGACAGGATGAATAGAGAACTACCATGCCTTTACCGACACACCACTTCAAGTGCAGTTTCTGAAGTGCGTGCAAGAATTCGACGAGGAGATGGCCTCTCCTCTTATGTTTAACGTTGTGTTAGGCAAAATTATCAGAGAATAGGGGAAAGAAATGGAGGGTATAAAAATCGGGACTCCAGGAGAGAGGATCGAAGTAAAGTGCACAGCTTTTGTTGACGATCTAGCAATGTTTACTAACACGAGTGAGGAGGGTAAATACGCCTTGGAGAAGATCTCCACAACAAACGGGATATGATACTATTTCCCACGTGTCTTCCTTTAATTTCTCTGAAAAATCATCTTGCCGTCTGGACTAGATAGTAAATTTAATTTAGAATGAACCACCAAACACCAGAAAGCGTTCAGAGTAACATGGAATAACTACGCGACTGATACCCCGTACCGCTAACGCGAAACGCATTATAAGACAGTTGTCTTGCCTGAAGCATGATAAGCATCAGAAACTAGATCTCTAGGAGCCATTCAAAACTTGATAAAATTGAAAAGGTAGACCGAAATATTCTAACAAAAATTTATGGTCTCACTAGTAGGCGGCACTAGACAAGTTGACTGATGCAGTGCGTAGAAGACGCTTGGCGTTCTGTGGTCACATCTGCAGAACGACCAACAATAGATCAACAAAACAGCTAGTCGTATTTAATATAAAAAATTCAGAAAAGATAATATTTGGTTAGAAAAAGTTAAACAAAACTTACGAAAAATGAATGTCACAGGAGATACCATCAGAGAACACAAAGTATTCGGAATCTTAGTTGCATTCACTTAGAAAGCTAAAACAGACCTCCAAAACAGCGGATATAAAAACCCAAGAAGGAACACAGTGAAGTCATGGACAATTTTTGGGAAGAGAAGAAGAAAATGAAGCTGTCGGAACAAGCTCACAATTTCCAGTGGCTCTTTGACTAGCCATAACGAACAAGGAAGAAGCAGAAAAAAAAGGGACGAACACTGTGTGCTGAGAACAATTTACACAAGGCCTTGAATTAGCGTTTGACAAGTCAGTACGAGGATTAATTTACACAAAGTTTTATAAAAGTTACATAAAGTCATGCGGAAGGCAGGCACCATTACTACAGCGTATGAAAAAGAACTCCCTAGTTTAAATGTGTCTTAGAATCTGAACAAAGTGACATACCCTATTCTTGTTTATTGTGTTTGATTCATCAACTCTCCTAGTTTGGCCCGCCTGCAGGTAGCAGGTCTGCTTCACCTTGAGACGGCACCAGTGCTGTTTTTTTCCTCTGTTCTCTCAGTTCAGTCCAGGCGTGCGTGCAGTGCAGAGCAACTCAGCAACAAGGTGTACTCCGCAACAGAAAGTGCTGAGGCTACATTTCCTGTCAGTGGAACAGTTAATCGTCATAACTGCAGAATTTGGGGAACAGAGCATGTACATCAAGTTATTCACCATCAACGTGGCTCTCCCAGAGTTAATGTTTGGTACGGTTTGATGGAAGATCGTGTGATTGGTCTTTCATTTTCGTAGAAAAAAACAATAAATGTGGACGTTTACTGTGACATGTTGACAGAGTACGTCTTTCCCGAAATGGACGATACTAAGGCGAAATAGGTGCGTGTGTTTTTCCAACACGATGGCGCCCCACCTCATTACAGTAACCATGTGCATGCGGCTCTTGACACTCGCTTTCCAGGAACGTGGATAGGCAGGGCTGGCCCAATACCTTGGCCACCACGAACCCCAGACTTAACGCCACTGGACTTTTTCTTTCGGGGCCACATGTTCTGTACAGTGAAAAAATCAGACACATCAGTCACTTACGGGAGAGAATCGTCGTGGTGGTTGGGACAGTGACTCCTGAAATGTTGATAAATACGTGGCGAGAAGTGGAATATCGTCTCGACCTTCTGCAGAGCAACAAACGTTGCAGTTTACTAACACTAAACAAAACTTGAAGGAATTCTCTTTCATAATATGTACTTTTTCATTAATTTTATACTTAAAACTAGGTATCATTTTTCAAACACCCTATGTAATAATCAGTAGTTGTGCATTCAGCTGACTGAGTTGCAACGGCAAAAGTCAAACATCAGGCAAGAAATTATTTTATTCCTCATATGACACGTTTAGAAATTTCTCCACCATCAGATACCCAGGAGTCGGCAAATGTTTGTTTTACTTATAACTAGAAATCCTATATCTAAGTGCAGCAGTCGGTCATGGTTATCTGATGATGGATAAATTCCGAAAGCCATCATATGAGTAGTAAGTGTGTCTGACTTTCACCACTGCGAACCAGTCAGCCTGGACGCAGAACTGCTGATTATTATAGGAAGTTTATTTAACAACACCTCTTGATACTCGAAATGAATTAACTTCAGTGAAATAAAATGAATGGATGGGCGGATTCGAATTATTGAAGATGCAATGATATCAGTGAAAACTATTCACATATGCTGAAACTGCATTTTAATTCTATTCTTTTGTTGACAGTTGTCTTTTGTGATCGATGTCCGACATTACCCAACGTTAAGACAAGACAGATGGAGATGCAAAATATTTTGGTGTCAGCAAGTAGACTGTAGCCCAGGAGGAAACTGGAATGGAGGAAATGGCTCTGTACATCGCACGCTAAGCCGATTGTTAATGGGTTACAGGGTCTAAACGTAGGTCTCTAGAACATTTACCACACACTAGACCACCAGTAATGATTTCTTAAGAAATAGTCGAGAAATCTGTGGTATTACGAACAAAGACTGTGGTATCTACATACACGGGATGAACGCAATGAAAATGTGCGAGTGATTTCCCAAGTGTGTTACTGAACATCACGAAACTGACGCGTGATGGATGTCACATTTATTGACACCAGGCAAAGAATGCATGAGGAAGTACTTTTCAGATGTAATCTGCAAGTGTGCATAGGATACTAGTGAAACGGTAGCGAGCGTGGTGTTGGAACTGGTAATGGGCTGAACCTAAAAAGAAAGACTTAACAACATTTATTAGCTTCAGCAGCATTTCAGCACTGACAAAATTAACAATCCGAAACCAGCCTTATAAGATACACCGTAAAATTGTAAATTAATGAACAATATTTAACGAAAATTTTAATGCTTGTACATATGACTGTTGAATACGACAAAGAGTGAAAGAATCACTAACAACAAAATTTAAAATGAAACAACAGTAATATTAAATCAGATTTATGGAGATGAAACAAACACAGTTCATCATTAACCAAGTGTTGACATAAGGTGAGCCTGGTGATCGAGCGGTTCTAGGCGCTTCAGTCTGGAACTGCGCGACCGCTATGGTCGCAGGTTCGAATCCTGCCTCGGGTATGGATGTGTGTGATGTCCTTAGGTTTGTTAGGTTTAAGTAGATCTAAGTTCTAGGGGACTGATGACCTCAGATGTTAAGTCCCATAGTGCTCAGAGCCATTTGAACCATCTGAACAGAAGGCGACCAGGTTAAGTTTACAAGGGGATCGTTCGAACTTCCAGTCAATCATTCACTTTATTCATATCGACATGGTGTGTGAGGCACGATTAGGACTTCAGCATACATAAGCAGGACGACGCAACTCTCAAACGTTTGAGAGAAAATCGAGTTTGAAAATTTTAAGCTTAATTACGTTATATACTTTGTATGGTCGCTCGCATTCCAGGAGCCTGCAGGTGACCGAGTGAACCGTTAGTTTTACAAGCGCAAAGTCTGTGGCTCAAATCTAGACACCGGTACTTTTTTCTTCATTTCCACGTCTTTCTCACAACGTGCAGTGTTAAAGTGATTCCTCATAAACGCACTACGTTGGTGCGACGTTTATTTTTACATGCAGGCGAAGAACATTATAAAACGACTAGAAAATTGCTCGTACGTCATCGACCAGAATAGAGAGATAGCTCTTGGAGATGACTGCATAAAAATTTTATCAATCGTACCCATCAGTCGGCTGTATCAGTATTCCGTGATGTGCTTTGATATGTGTGGTTCGTTGCTAAGTTGTGCGATGGTCGAGAACCGTAAAACAAGTTTGTTTTGCAGCTGACGCATTAAAAAATCATGCACGTGGTAAAGTTCGGCGTTCATGAAACGTGCTGTATGTCGCAATAATTATTGTTTTCCACGTTTCTACGATCAGTATCATCCTGATTCATGCAGTGGTCCACTGGTTACATGTTGCACTTATCACAAATTTAAATACAACACCGGTAATACAAGCGAAATCACTATACTGACTTGACCGATTGTGCACCTTAGTATAAATATTATGCAGATAATAAAAGATTCATTAAATATTGATAATTTCACAGTCATAATCAAACTGTTGTTGGAATTACTTGCGAATGATAAAAGTACGAGCAGCAAGATTCGATCCAGAGACCTCGCTCTTACGGAACTGCGCACTTACTCTCTCTGATGCGTACTGCTTTAATATTTAGAACCATACAAAGTACAAAGGTGTGCCCAAAATTTTCTAACTCGACCTTCTCGAAAACGACAGCGAGTTGCGTCTTCACTTTTACATATGTTAAAGCCCTAATAGGGCCTTACATACCCTATCAACATGGATCAAATCGATGATGGAAGATTCGTACTGTTAGTTTACACTTAGTTCGGTCCCCTCACTCAGGTCAGATTAAGTACACTATAACATTGTCACAGGGTAAACCTTAAAACGACGTAGGTACAAGGTGCCAAAAAACAAAATGAATTACAGTGATAAATTTCGTAAGGCTCTTTCTAGCTTTAACTGTGATTCAGTAATTTTAAAACTAACTGTGGCAGTTCAACACATGAGTGTTTAGAAAAGATAGAAGGCATTTAAAAGTAAACTTCTCATAATAATCTGATGATATGGCTCTTTAAATGAAAACACGCAACTCAACAAAGATTAAACTATTTTGGTAAATAGATACATAAATAATACTTGCACAAAAAGAATCAACGTTAAAATCTAAACGCAATTTGTTTTTCACACGTATGCTAAAATAACTAGGGCATGTACTGACACTCACAATCCTGATCCATATTGGAGACTAAGACCAGTGTGACGACCGCTGATCAGAGCTAAACAGCGTTATGTGCAATAAGCGAAATTAAATTTTTGTAACAAACACTCGCTTAAGGAACAAGTGTTCTTGGGAATCACAGTCAGTACACGTAACCAACGGACGCTCTTCGTGCTCCTTTCTACTTCTGCCCTTGGATGCATAGCAAATACTGGCAGTTCAGCATGCACAACCAGTGTTTCCAGATGCAACAGTTTCCAAATCAGGAAATAGAGACTCAAAAAAGCAGGAGAAAGCAGTAGATACCAGACAGTATATCCTCCACGCTAATACCTCACTATTATACTTTAATAAATATGATGTATGTACAAAACTCACATTAAGTTACGTAATTACTGCTACAGTGCTTTCACAAACAATGCTATCATCATTAGCGCCATTTCTACTAAGTTGTAGACAATTTAGCTTAACTTTCTGATTCACTTTTGTAGTTTTGAGTGTTCCTTACGTTTTTACGAGCGTCAATTGCACCCATTTCCGCATTTCAGTATTTCAAACATATGCACATTAACTACAGGGCTAGAAACATACACCACATAGAGCTAGCACCAAGCTGAGGCACCTTTACTTCAACATTGAAACATAGTAAACCAGTAATTGTTAGCAGTCTGCACCACGATAACCGATTACATTATTTACGTTTTAGTTTTCAAACCCTTCACTCATACCGTTCCAGCAACTCAAGACAGTTGACACCAAGTGACACTTCTTACCGTCACCATTACTCTATAGTGCTTTGACACCGTAGCTCTGCAAGCATGTCAGTCATTGTTACCCACGTTTTTCCCTAAACTTTACCTACGAAAATGCTGATATCACGTGAGCAGCTTTACTTTCTTGCAATGAATGACGAAGGGGCTACTGCAGACTTACTTTGACAACATTGCGTGGAACTACATCACAGACATTTTATTTTAGCTTCTTACAGCCAGGCAAAGGGTGGTTTACCGTTGCGCAGGCAGATGTTATAAACAGATAAACAGAGGTTTCAAGTAACATCCATGCTAGGAAAAAATTTAGAGCAATTTGATTCAGGACTTGGAGATTGTAAGAGAAAACTCTTTGAGCAGAGGAGTTAACCGAAAGGTTGCCCAATACTTAATTATTGTCTCAATAAATATTGAGTTAATCAGCTGGTGAACCAATACTTGCCAAAATGAAAATTTCTTTGAAGGAATAAATACGAATGTAATAAAAAAGATTTACCCTTGAATTTGCTTTTCAGCAGTGGAGCAGTAGATTTTTTAAAAAGCAGGAAATCTACAAAAACAGTAAATCTGTCTACACTGTCCACAACCCAGAGCAGTAGGAATGCACAGACTCTGAAGATACAAATCTGCAATCGGTGGTCACCTTAATGTGACAGGATGTTGCATAGTGCATATAGACATATTTCTATAATACTAGATACTGCCTGACACCTTTACACTGTCACACACATTTCGCCGCGCGGGATTAGCAAAGCGGTCTGAGTCGCTGCAGTCATGGACTGTGCGGCTAGTCCCGGCGGAGGCTCGAGTCCCCCCTCGGGCATGTATGTGTGTGTTTGTCCTTAGGGTAATTTAGGTTAAGTAGTGTGTAAGCTTAGGGACTGATGACCTTGGCAGTTAAGTCCCATAAGATTTCACATTCATTTGAACATACACATTCCGGAGACGCGTAAACTGAGCAAAAAGGTACCATACCATTCTTGAAACACTATGTTACGCTGTCTCTGTGCTACATACCTGTCGAAACTAGCATAGGTTGTGGCAGAAAAACACGCACACGGCATGTGGACAACATAAAAGGGCACGTAGGTCTTTCGCTGCCCAGCTAAGCTACACCAATATTGCTACGTCTTGACTCAATAATGCTGTATCAGTAACGTATCGTGATGAACATTTTTGCGTGTTTCGAATAAAAGTAACGGTTTTATTTAGGTTTGTTGAATAAAAATGTGATACTAATTACACAATTTATTTCTACAGTCATTGTTACCGAAACAATGCTTCGATGATTTTCCGTGAATGCACGCCACTCAGTGGAATAAAATATATTCGCTCTGAAAAATCGGACCAATCTCGCAGTATGAGGAAATTGTTTTGAGATACATATCTCAGAGGCATAAAGTGAGATTCACTTGAAATACAGTAATTTAAAATTTCCACCGCCTGTTCTGTTCGGAGTCCATTGGTTGTAGCCCAGCCGCATTCGAAACTGTTCTCTAGTATCGACATTTATATTTACATCATTCCGCTGGATAGGCAGAAAAATGAGCTAAAATTAACTTGTATAAGGTCTGATACTGTGAACTACTGTTACGCGATAGAAAACAGCTCAAGAACTCTACCTGCTTCATTTGAAATAAACGATAAACATTTCCATACTGTATTACCTTCAAAAGGAAGTCAAACAAAAGAAGGCTGTAAAATCGCACTTGCAAAAGAAGAGCCGGATGGTTGATTCACTGTCGTACTCACTAAGGAAAAATGATATTCTACTCTGGCCGAGGAATAAACTGTGTGATGGACAAGTATCAAAAATAACAGTATTTCCACTCACAAGGAATATCCAGGTTACGGACTGTGTTAACGATTGTCCGGCCTAAATACAATTGGAGCAACATGTTACTGGGAAGGCCAAGGCAATAAGCTTCTCGTTGTGAAAATTTCTCGCCTAAGTAAATAAACTATGACTATGGTTCTACGTCAGTAATTACACTTATGAATAAAACCTTCGTCTTGTAGAGTTGCTACAGTTAACGTCTTACAACCCTACAGACCTGCTGCAAATGATAGGAGGTGAGGATCAGTAAACTTACTAACCTCACTGATATTTTTAACTCTACCGGCATTTTTTAACTTTGACGTCATCGGAACTTTTAATACTGAAAGCTACCTTACTCTTTTAAGTGATGGCTCTCTTAATACGAATAGCGACGCCAACGCTATCTAGCGGCATTATGTAGAAGTCCTTCAATCTGGTAGTTCACGATCTGCCCGCCGCGTGGCAGCTCCCACATCGTCAGCTAGAACCTTCTTCGACGGAGTTTCTTGGGTTCCTCTGCCGTGGCAGCTAAGTTAGAGAGTTACTACGTACACGTAAAAGGCGTTACATTTTTGTATGTAGTTGCACAGTTTAGGCTAGTTTTCATACCTAAAGTACATCACAATCAAGCTACAACGAGCAAAATTGTTGCCTCGTCAATGCACAAACATAACCAACTTCCATAGGCTTTTTAAAAACGTTTTTGCGGCAATCTTAAGCACTATGTACTATCATAACCAAATAATTTTATCGCTACAGTATTTTAATAGACAATACTGCGATAACAAACAGAACAGGCTTTTGTTTTGTTGCATAACAAATATATAGCCTATTAATTGCAATGAAACATCCAAATGTGTAGCTTCTGAAGTGCTGTAGAATAAAACATATCCCTATTGTGACAGGTGAATGTATTAATTTACTGCTATGTCGTCGTTTTCTTCGTTGCCTCTGTATCTTTGATATACTCATTTCCTCTTAATTTGTAACTTATCTGTTTTTTCTTTTAGAAATAAAAATAATTAGTTATTTTCTTTAATGCCTGAGTACTTCTGTGGTATACACACTGACAAAAGTTCAGAATGTTACACTGTCGTATAAAAAATCAATTTCCTAACCAAAACAAGGCATAGCTCTACTTCTGATTTACTTTAGAATTTTCGACAACCTCTCCGTATGTAAAATTACTACATTTCTTCTAATATGTTCTGTTTACGAACTTCTGGATATAGTATAATTAACAAAACTAACCATTCAGTATAAAACATGGTGCGCAACTATCTCCAGCTGCAACTGCTTTGGGCTTTCGAAGTGACTACTTCGCACAATACTAAAATAAAATTACCATATGTGATAATAAACAAATTGTTCTCTTTCGCTGTAGTGTCAGATGCTATTCCGTCAATTGTTGGAGAGGATCGAAAACAAGACTCCATGTAAATAACACAGTAAATTTCTGTCCGAATTTTCATAGTCGAACGAAGAGTAGGGAATGGGCAACTGTGGTATCAAACTGATCATCGTGAGGCCTAGTTTTCCAAAAAGAGCTTATTTGCTTGAAAGTAATCAGTGTAATTAATAAAAAAATTAATTAGTGACATGAGGGAAAATTGAAATATTTCAGCAGCCGCTGCCAGCTATGTAAATGAAATGTGGGAAACTTCGTCTGTTCAACGCCAAGCTATTTTCTGCCTAAAAATAGCATTGGTGAGGTACAATCTAAGAATAAACAAACTACGCACAACGAAAGCATCATCCGGTTGGGACGGAAATCGGTAGATGTGATGTATATGTACAGATAAACAAATAATTACAGTTTCAGAAAAACTGGATGGCTTATTTAAGAGAAAGAGCAAGTCAGTAACACATTGGTCCAACGCTCGCCCTTAAATAAGCAGTTATTCGGCTTCGTATTGAGTTATAGCGCTGTTGCATGTCATCCTGAAGGATATCGTACCAATCGCACAAAATTCTATCCAAGTGGTACATTATAGCGTGAAAATACAGAGCTGGTTGGAGCGCCCTGCTCATAATGTTGAAAACATTCTCAAATGGGGAGAGATCCGGCTACCTTGTTGGCCAAGGTAGGGTTTGGCAAGCGTGAAGACAGCAGCAGAAACTCTCGCCGCATGCCGGAGCCATTATCTTGCTGAAATGTAAGACCGGGATTGCTTGCCATGAAAGGCAACAGAACGGGACGTAGAACATCGTCGATGTACCGCAGTGCTATAAGGATGCTTCGGGGTCCTGCTACGAAAAGAAATGCTACCCCAGGTCATGGCGGCCGACAGTTAGACTATATCTAAACTACTGGCCATTAAAATTGCTACACCAAGAAGAAATGCAGATGATAACCGGGTATTCATTGGACAAATATATTATACTAGAACTGATATGTGATTAAATTTTCATGCAGTTTTGGTGCACAGATCCTGAGAAATTAGTACCCAGAACAACCACCTCTGGCCGTAATAACGACCTTGATACGCCTGGGAATTGTGTCAAACAGAGCTTGGATGTCGTGTACAGGTACAGCTGTCCGTGCAGCTTTAACACGATACCACAGTTCATCAAGAGTACCCACTGGCGTATTGTGACGAACCAGTTGCTCGGCCACCATTGACCAGACGTTTTCAATTGGTGAGAGATCTGGTGAATGAGCTGGCCAGGGAAGCAGTCGAACATTTTCTGTATCCAGAAAGGCCCGTACAGTACCTGCAACATACGATCCTGCATTATTCTGCTGAAATGTAGGGTTCTGCGAGGATCGAATGAAGGGTAGAGCCGCGGGTCGTAACACATCTGAAATCTAACGCCCACTGTTCAAAGTGCCGTCAATGCGAACAAGAGGTGACCGAAACGTATAACCAATGGCACCCCGCACCATCCCGCCGGGTGATACGCCAGTATGGCGATGACGAATACACGCTTCCAATGTGCGTTCACCGCGATGTCGCCAAACGCGGATGAGACCATCATGATGCTGTAAACAGAACCTTGATTCATCCGAAAAGATGACGTTTTGCCATTCGTGCACCCATGTTCGTCGTCGAGAACACCATCGCAAGTTCTCCTGTCTGTGATGCGTCAGGGGTAACCGCAGCCATGGTCTCCGAGCTGATAGTCCATACTGCTTACAAACGTCGTCGAACTGTTGGTGCAGATGGTTGTTGTTTTCCAAACGTCCACATCTGTTGACTTAGGGATCGAGACGTGGCTGCACGATCCGTTACAGCCATGCGGATAAGATGCCTGTCATCCTGACCGCTAGTGATACGAGACCGTTGTGATCCAGCACGGCGTTCCGTATTACCCTCCTGAACCCACCGATTCCATATTCTGCTAACAGTCATTGGATCTCGACCAACGCGAGCAGCAATGTCGCGATACGATAAACCGCAATCGCGATACGCTACAATCCGACCTTTATCAAAGTCGGAAACGTGATGGTACGCATTTCTACTCCTTACACGAGGCATCACAACAACGTTTCACCAGGCAACGCCGGTCAACTGCTGTTTGTGTATGAGAAATCGGTTGGAAACTTTCCTCATGTCAGTTCGTTGTAGGTGTCGCCACCGGCACCAACCTTGTGTGAATGCTCTGAAAAGCTAATCATTTGCGTATCACAGCATCTTCTTCGTGTCGGCTAAATTTCGCGTCTGTAGCACGTCATCTTCGTGATATAGCAATTTTAATGGCCAGTAGTGTACATCTACATCTACATGGAAACTCTGCAAATAACATTCAAGTGCCTGGCAGAGGGTTCATCGAACCACCTTCACAATTCTCTATTATTGCAGTCCCGTATAGTGCGCGGAAAGAACGAACACCTATATCTTTCCGTACGAGCTCTGATTTCCCTCATTTTATCGTGGTGATCGTTCCTCGCTATGTAGGTCGGTGTCAACAAAATATTTTCGCATTCGGAGGAGAAGGTTGGTAATTGTAATTTCGTAAGAAGATTCCGTCGCAACGAAAAACGCCTTTCTTTTAATGATTTCCAGCCCAAATCCTGTATCATTTCAGTGACGCTATCTCCCATATTTCGCGATAATACAAAATGTGTTGCCCTTCTTTGAAATTTTTCGATGTACTCCATCAGTCCTATCTGGTAAGGATCCCATACCGCGCAAACAGTATTCTAAAAGAGGACGGACAAGCGTAGTGTAGGCAGTCTCCTTAGTAGGTCTGTTACATTTTCTAAGTGTCCTGCCAATAAAATGCAGTCTTTGGTTAGCCTTCCCCACAACATTTTCTGTGCGTTCCTTCCAATTTAAATTGTTCGTAATTGTAATACGTAGGTATTTAGTTGAATTTACGGCTTTTAGATTAGTCTGATTTATCGTGTAACCGAAGTATAACGAATTCCTTTAAACACTCATGTGGATGACCTCACACCTTTCGTTATTTAGGGTCAACTGCCACTTTTCGCACCATTTAGATATGTTTTATAAATCGTTTTGCAGTTTGTTTTGATCTTCTGATGGTTTTATTAGTCGATAAACGACAGCGTCATCTGCAAACAGCCGAAGACGGTTGCTCAGATTGTCTCCAAAATCGTTTAGATAGATAAGGAACAGCAAAGGGCCTATAACACTACCTTGGGGAACGCCAGAAATCACTTCTGTTTTACTCGATGACTTACGTCAATTACTACGAACGGTGACCTCTCCAACAGGAAATCACGAATCCAGTCACATAACTGAGACGATATTGCATAAGCACGCACTTGCACTACGAGCCGCTTGTGTGGTACACTGTCAAAAGCCTTCCGGAAATCCAGAAATAAGGAATCGATCTGAAATCCCTTGTCAATAGCACTCAACACTTCATGTGCCGGATTTTTCGTGCGCCGCCTCATATTATTTCACTGCGATCAGCCACACAACGGCTACAGTTGGCTAAACGAGAGGTTTTGCATATCACGAAAATTACAGGTGTGTGAGAATTCTGTAATGAATAAAAACTCCGTACATCAGGGGGGACACAAGTGCTCCCCTCTTGATGCCTTCCATCTTCAGTCACCTATGCCACTAATTTTCAATTTTTTTATAAGAACCACATACCAAGCACAATGAACAGTGAACGAGTAAAAAATGAACGGTTCCCAAAAAAGAGCGATCACCGGTGAACTAGTTCCCAAGGATGAACGATTTTGCCCATCTTTAGTGTAGAACTGTCATCAGCTACGAAGTCCTCTTAGAACTGAGCCCCTATGACCACGGAAGACATGTCTGCATACGGTTCAACAAATCCAATAAATCTTCCAGTTCTTCACTTCTTCTGAAATTTTAATCATTTGTTTGCCTGTACATGTACATCACATCTACCGATTTCAGTGCCGTTCGGATAATCCCTTCGTGGTCTCTCTCTCTCTCTCTCTCTCTCTCTCTCTCCCCCTCCCTCCCTCCCTCCCTCCCTCCCTCTCCTTTTTTCCTTTTTTTTTGTAAGTGTGTTTAGATGTCAAAACGGATTCCACCAGAGAACAGAAAACGCTCAGAAACCAAATAAGGAGTCAAAACAGTCATGTTTTTTAAATACAGGTTGAGTAGAATTTATAAAAAAAATGTTCAAATATGTTGTGAAATTCTTTGTCCAAAAGTAAAAAAAAGATAGATTACAGAAACATTTGACGCGCTCCTGGAATTACAGAAATATGTGGTGCGCCCCTCGAATGATGTTGAAAATCACGTGCAGCAAATGAGATGCCGATTGATAATTTAAATTTAAGTGTTTAACTTTGAGTCTTAGAGAGTATAGAGATATTTGTTTGGTTGATTCGGTGACCATGCAGTCTGCTATTGTGTGCCCTTAGACACATTTTGTCATCTATGCCTGAAGGTCTAAAAATATTTCAACATTTTTTTGTCTCAGGAAGTTCTGAATAGAGAATCGTTCAAACATCAGGAGAGGAATTGCACATTCTCAGTCGGCAGCTCATTTGTTGTGCGCGATTTCGTGCATCATTCAGGGCCGCGTGAAACGTCTCCGTAATTTGTTTTATTTCTTGTTTTTAGAGACTTCATTTCACAAAATATTTGCCTTTCTTATTTCTTTTTATTTTTTGTGTAGCAGTGTTCTTTCACGCCAGCAACTTAGTGCTGAGACCAAGATGCAGCCTACATAATACAGAACTGTTGGGGAGGCTAGCAATCGGAATGATACGTCTGTATTAAAAAAAGTTGGAGCATTTCTGTATTCATTTTTCATTCTGCTATTTTTGTGGACTTTAACTGAGCTTCTCGAGTTTCCCACATAAATTCCGTCTCATTTCAATCTTCGAAATAATCTACTGCCCACAACGAATCAGTCTATTCTTTTTAGTATTGTAGATATGCGTGATAAAACTGTCGATTGTAACGACCATTACCAAACTCTTACACTCAAGACTGTTATCAACGAACAGCAAAGCAATTTTAAAACATTTATTAGTTCTCCATGTTCAGAGACCGCCGTCGCACTGCAACTGTAAATGCAGTTACCGGAAGGCTGCTCCAGTTTCTGATAAGTACTTTTTTTAAGTTCACGATTAGTTTCTGTGGTCAGGTCGCACATGGACTCAGCAATCTATTAAAAAAAAAAAGTGATGCACACGACCCATACAAATCTCAACCTTCACCATTACTTATTTTAATACACGACATTAACACAAAGCAATAAATTTACCAGACCTGTGGCGTACACAAAATTTACTGCTGTGACTAAAACTTGCTACATCGGACAAAATGGAAGGAATTTTAAAGTGGGATACGAGGAACAGACATAATTAAGAAAAAAAAGGCACTAAATCCACCTTATATGTTGCTTCATCGTTGGATGCTACAAAATGTGGAGGCTACACGGATACTGGTGACCAAGAGTCTGAAGATTACTTACAAGGACATATATGTGATACGTGTTCCAAGGACACTGCAGAAATATATGGGTTGGATGCTATTCCTCTCCGCAAACACTTAGCGGCGGCCGACCGGGGTGGCCGAGCGGTTCTAGGCGCTACTGTCTGGAACTGCGTGACCGCTACGGTTTCAATCCTGCCTCGGACATGGATGTGTGTGTTGTCCTTAGGTTAGTTAGGTTTAAGTAGTTCTAAGTTCTAGGGGACTGCTGACCTTAGAAGTTAAGTCCCATAGCGCTCAGAGCCATTTGAACCATTTTTGAACCACTTAGCGGGGTGACGATTAGCTGGAGCCGATACAGGTGTTTGTCGGACTTCTTATGATTACGTTCCAGCCCTGCTATAATTCTTGTGAATGTCCTTGTTTTACCGCGGTACTCTAGGAATCGTGGGATGAACTAGTGCTGAACTAATGCATGGTGACTGCCTTTGATTTTACTTGTGCACGACCATTTCTCTTAACGTTCTAAGAACAACAGCTTTCTGAGCATGCGTATCGTTTCGTAGAGATGCCTGCTTTGCTAGGCCATCTACTTCTTCATTCTCAGGTACCTCAGATTGGCCTTTCATCCACACCATCACCATATTGCGACAGTTCCTCTGCACCCGAAACACAAAGTCGAAAATTTCTGCAGCTATGGATTTGGTACAACTATTATGCTGTTTTCTAACCAGTTGTAGGGCTGAAATACTACCAGAGATGTGTCTGCTGTGGACGTCTGTGTGAAGTGCTTTTTTTCTTTTTTCAGTCATCAGTCTTCTGACTGGTTTGATGCGGCCAGCCACAAATTACTCTCCTGTGCCAACCTCTTCATCTCAGAGTAGCACTTGCAACCTACGTCCTCAATTATCTGCTTCATACACTGCAATCTCTGTCTTCCTCTACAGTTTTTACACTCCGCGGATCCCTCTTGTACTACGGAAGTTATTGTTTGATGTTTTAATAGATGTCCGATCATCCTGTCCCTTATTGTTATCAATGTTTTCCATACATTCCTTTCCTCAACGGTTCTGCGCAGAACATCGTCATTCCTTACCTTATTAGTCCAAATATTTTTCAACATTCGTCTATAGCACCACATCTCAGTTTCTTCAATTCTCTTGTGTTCCGATTTTTCCATAGTCCATGTTTCATTACCATAAAATGCTGTTGTCCAAATGTAAATTGTCAGAAATTTCTTCCTCAAATTAAGGCCTATGTTTGATACTAGTAACCTTCTCTTGGAGAGGAATGGCCTTGTTCCCAGTGCTTGCCTGCCTTTTATGTCTTCCCTGCTTCGTCCGTCATGGGTTATTTTGTTGCGTAGGTAGAAGAATTTCTTAACTTCAGCTACTTCGTGACCACCAATCCTAATGTTAAGTTTCTCGCTGTTCCCATTTCTGCTACTTCTCATTACTTTCGTCTATCTTCTGTTTAGTCTGAATTTAATTCTGTACTCTTTAGACTGTTCATTTCATTCAACATATCACGTAATTCCTCCTCGCTTTCATTGACAACAGCAGTGTCATCAGCGAATTTTTTCATTGTTATCCTTTCTCTTTGAATTTTAATTCCACTCTTGAACCTTTCTTTTATTTCTATCACCGCTTCTCCGATGAACAAATTGAACAGCAGGGTCGAAAACCTACATTCCTGTCCCACAACCTCTTTGATTCGAGCTCTTCAGTCTTGGTTTCCAACTCTTGTTAACCCCTCTTGGCTCTTGTACATGTTGTATATTACCCGTCTTTGGCTACAGCTTACTCCCATTTTCCTCAGAAATTCGAGAATATTGCTCCATTTGACATTGTCGAAAGCTTTTCCCCGGTTGACAAATCGTATGGACGTGTCTTGATTTTTTTTTTTTAGTCTTGCTTTCATTATCAACCGCAACATCAGAACTGCGTCACTGATGCCTTTACCTTTCCTAAGGCCAAACTGATCGTCAAGTAACCAGTCCTCAATTTTCTTTTCTGTTCTTCAGTATATTATTCTTGTCAACAACTTCGGTGCATGAGCTGTTAAGCTCATTACGCGATAATTCTCTCATTCTAGACACCAACGGATATTATAGTAGAAAGTGGATCCAGCTTTTACACAGCTATATATTTGAAAACGTGTTCTCGTGCGCATTTTTCGTTGCCACCAAGATGCCCTAGTGCCCTCTGCAGTTCCCTGTGTTTTAACTTCTGCCCGACCGCGCTACGTGACATAACTTTACATTCGATAATAACGCCTCGTGTACTGCAATTATTTTAGATTTTCATAAAAATTACTTTTAGCTTCTTATTGGCAAAATACCCAATTTCAAATTTCGAATATGTCAGAATAAAATTCCTTTTAATGTTAAAGCACGCGAATACTGTATCGGACTGCGCAAGTTTTATATTCACTATTAACCCATTTTTATAACGATATGGCTGAGCAGATAACTTTAAAATGTACCAGACTTGGTTTTTTAATCGTCTGACATTGCTTCACAACAGCAAAATGTAAGATACCAATTCTTTTTAACTTATACTGTACGTCTGTAAACTTTGAATTCTATTTCATATTACGTACATTTTTTATATGCATCATATTATTAATTAGGAATGCTAGTTTCAAGTCAGCCTGAATATGGTCTTGATGTAAGGTAGAAACCGATCGCGTACTTAAGCAAATTGTACAGCTTGAGTCAGCAATTCTGAACAAAAAATTCGTACGAACGTATGCCCTATTCCTAAAACTTTTCGACAAAACTAATGAAGACAATGGAGAACAGAACAAATGCAGGTGATCGTAAATGAAATATTGCGATCTGATGTTTTGTTTAATCATGTACATTTCCTTACGAAAGCTGCTCAAAAACATCATCAAATGCAATGCATTTTGGAGCTCTTTTTTGAAAGCTGCTATGTTGCTGATCTGAGCTCATTGGTACGGTAAATGCAAGTGTGAAGTTCCTCCTGTGAGTCCGCTCTGCACTTGTAGACATCGCTCTCAATCTAACATCAAGAACAGTAATCTAGGGGAGTAACATCGGATGATTTCGGTAACCAAGAAAGGACTTCCAGGCGACCGATCCGACGCCCAGGATACGTTTTAGTGAGTTGCTATGTCACTAGCTGTACGGAATGTGCAGGAGCTCCGTCGTGTTAAAAGTACACTGCTTAACAATTGACAAGGAATAGAGAAGTTGTTAGACAGGAGTAACCGCTGGCAGTGATGGACGACAGGAAAAACAGTACCTATGCAACAGAGGTGGAGAGGTACATGTCAGACCAAAAATGGTACAGATTTCGCCACATAGGAAAGCAGGATAACAGACATAAACAACGTTCATGTTTCATACAGGTTAGGCTCCCAAGACAGAGGTTGATATCGGACTGTCAATAACGAATAAGCCCTCTTTGGGCACAAATGCACATTTAACACCTTTTATTTACGCTCGTCACCAAATTGTTGTGAAATTCTTGGGGGATATTGTCCCAATCTTCTCTCGATATGGCCGGCCGGAGTGGCCGAGCGGTTCTAGGCGCAACACTCTGGAACCGCGCGACCGCTACGGTCGCAGGTTCGAATCCTGCCACGGGCAGGGATATGTGTGATGTCCTTAGGTTAGTTAGGTTTAAGTAGTTCTAAGTTCTAGGGGACTGATGACCTCAGCAGTTAAGTCCCATAGTGCTCAGAGCCATTTGAACCATTTCTCTCGAGATGGTTTTTAGTTCTTGCACTTTTCAGGGAGGAGTTGCTGGTTGAGAAAGACGTCAGCCAAGAGTGTCCAAAGAGTTTAGGTCCTGGGAGTTACAGGCCATTCCAAACGTTCAATAGCTTCTGTTTCTAGTGTGGACGATCCTTCAGCTTTCCCGTGTGAGCGGGCATTGTCTTGCATAAACAGAAAGTTGGGACCTACCTCGCTCCTAAAGAGACGGACATGAACCAGAATAATCTCCCTGCAGTACCGCTGCGCAGTAACGTTACCTCGTGGGAAGATATCCCGCGTTGTTCGGCTTGCCCGTACCATAAAGCCTAGGCCATACCGATTATGTGCATCAACATTCTGTGTTGTCTAACGTGTTCTGTCTCTCCACATTTACTGGGGGCCAGAACCGGTTGCAGCAGTGGAATGGGATTCGTCGAAGAACACCAGTCTGGAGCTCTGTTGCTGACTCCAACCAACATGCTCTCTATACCAATGAAATCTTTCTCTACGATTGCGTGGTTGGAGTGGGATGTATTTTGCAGGCTTCCGAGAACACAGTCCTGCCTGACTTGATGGCCTCGGAATGTTTCTGGTAGTGATGCGTGTACCAGTAGCGACTACTAGGTCTCTAGTGATCAACTTAGGACTGATATGCATGCACCTTCTCGTCATTAGGGCTGCCTATCGATCCTCTTGCGGTGTGATGGTTCGTCTGTGAACGCCAGGATGCTTTCGCATAGTATTTCCACCTTCAGCAGCCGTTTTTTAATCACGGGAATACATTTTAGGATACAACTATTACTGTCACGACAGCAGTGACATTTTTGACTGGCTTCAAGCTGTCCGCCGGCCGGAGTGGCCGAGCAGTTCTAGACGCTACAGTCTGGAACCGCGCGACCGCTACGGTCGCAGGTTCGAATGCCTCGGGCATGGATGTGTGTGATGTCCTTAGGTTAGTTAGGTTTAAGTAGTTCTAAGTTCTAGGGGACTTATGACCTCAGCAGTTGTCGCATAGTGCTCAGAGCCAATTGAACCATTTTCAAGCTGTCCAGCTGCTCGTCCACGATCGTAAGCATTAGAATCATGTTCTTAAGACATGTTGCCGTACCATACGGAATGTCGCACTAATCGTTTCGACAACTTTCGTCAAACACCGTACTCCATGAACTTCGAATGTATACAGAGCATTCGTACACAGGCTTCGCTGCAGTTAGCACGTCCCGCCCTCTACATTTCCTTTTATCATTAAGTTTGTTAACATTGTCAGCCAGGAGATATGCGATCTGTTGTAAATATATTTTATTTATGTTAGGGTCTGAGAACCGAAGAAGTCAACATCTCACATGAAATATTCTTTGTTCTGACTGATAAGTAGTTTCGGCTAACAATCCACCTATCTTCAGATTATAGAACATTCTTGATTGGCGTTGGTTCTCTTACTGCTTCACGCACCATTAAAATCTTTATTAACATGACTACATTCATAAATAACGTAATTAAAAACAACTTTTCATCATTCGTGGTCAGTATAACTGGACGATGGTCATAAAAAAGCCGTTATAACGTTACAGCTTAGTAACTGAGATCATCCCTTTTGCATAATTTCGTAACAGATATAATCATATATATGTTGCTATGACATGGTACAGCTGTCATACTGTTCCCATGTAACAAGTCATAACAACGGTCGGTCAGCTGCTCAACAGCTGGACGTCTATTCCTACGTACACATCTTCGCACCCGCACCCGTACAGTTTTCCTGCCTCGACGCTGGTTTTGGATAGCGCCATTTCGCCATGTACAGTATACTTTAAACAAAGCGGCTCTGTTTCCGCATCCCCCCCCCCCCCCCAATTCGTTTTATATACCCTCCACTGCTCGTGCACTTCGAATATGGTGTGTGGTCCTACTAACGTGACTAGACCCTGTATTTCGTCGCCAGCAAATATCATTGTGTTTAACCAGTTAGCTGATCTTACTTTAATACACCTGGTGACCGTGGATTGCCACTGTCGAACGATGTAGACTACATTTACTAAAAAAGTGTAGGCGATAACCACACCCTTGTCTCACATCTCTTTTTATTTTTGTGATTCCCTTTTCTGTCTTAGAGTTGTCAAGGTGTATTTTGATTTGATTTAACTCCCGCTAAAATAAATGGCTCCAGCTCCCAAGCTTTTATCAGCAGTGGGTTTGTAATCTTGCACGTAGCGCGCGTCCCCACGCAGGCTGGTATTGTGGTGGGTCCAGACACCTGTTGGCCTCGCCAAGTTCTGCAGCGACCTCCGCAACCTGTTATCTGTTTTGAGAGCCCCAAATGTCACCGCAGTTCGGGCCGTACCGAGTGCTCCAGTTAATCACCAAGTGCTACTGTATGCGCTACCGCTAATCGGAGAAATCTGGCGCGAATAGGGAAGGGGCAGCTATGAAGAGCAGGAATTGAAATCATGTATGGCAAGAGTCAGCATTTTTACTGCGTGAGTCAAAGTTCATTACATAGTCTGCTTTTTAGCCTTCGCGGAACAAGGCTACAGGGACCACCAGCAATGACGAGGGCTATTCGGAAAGTAAGAAACGATTGGTCGCGAAATGGTAACCAGAGTGAAAATCAAAACTGTTTTATTTGCAACGGTTAGCTACACCTTCCAGCTGCTTCTCCACACAGTCGCCGCTCAGACTTAGACATCTGTCGTAGCGTTGTACCAACTTTTAAATTCCCTCGTTACAGAAGACAGCCGCCAGTGCTTTTCAGCAATTTTCTACTCTGGACTGCAGCTTGTTGTCTGTTTCATAATATTGTCTTCGTAGCCAGCGGTTCATTTGAGCAGAGACGAACCTCAGGGGTAGCCAATTACGGGCTGTATTGTGGATGCGAAAATTCTTCAGCATTATCTTCATTGCCCCTGCAGAATTCGACCAAGAATTGTCGTGTAGAATTAACTGCATGACAGTTATGTTAAGTGGATTGCATAGCTTCAGGCGAAATCTTTCGCCAAGCCCTCATACTTGGCGGGAGACGCTAATTTATAGCCATCTTTACGTTCTCACTGTGAGCTCAGAACTGAAAATAGTTACATGATACGATGGACGGGCGTATTAGACACAGTGCCCAACGCATCTGTGCAAAGCTTCATCAGATTTTGACTGAATTTTTCATTTCGCGACCGATCGTTCCTTACTTTCCGAGTAACCCTCGTACATTACTGTTATCTATTCCTACCCTCATTTCTCATAATCAAGATGCAGACCGACACGTCTACATCGGGAGCCACGAGACTACTAATCGTAGTGTAGTGGAGGGTACACTGTGTGCCAGCGACTTCCAGTTCCATTCGCAGAAGGAATGCGCAATGAAAGAGCGTTTCCACTCTTATGTTTGATTCGGACTTCCACTACAACATGGATATTAAGAAAAACGGAAGAGATTTCCTACGGTTTGCCTCTCAAAAACCATGAAAGGTAGAAACATAGCACCAACACCCCAAGAAGAGAAAAACTGAAAGTTTTAAGTAGTCTGCGTAGAAGTTAGAGCTAACTCTCGTCTTGCCACTTTACTAAAATGACCAACAGAAATTCTGAAACAACTTTTAAACTGAAGTTATGCCATTTTTCAGGCAAAACCTTATGATAACATTACTGGACTCGAAGAATTTAGCGGCGAACGTGTTAAATTTTCGAAAGCGCAACGTAAATTTCACTGATGTGTTTCTGAAGGAAACTGTTTAATAAATCTTATAATGGAATCCCAAAAGCTGCCAGACATTCCGTTGTAATGAGCCCAGTGTTATGGGTGAAGACCGATGCAATAAACTTTCTTCGCAGTTTCTGAGATATGTATCTAGGTATCAAGGAGAAAAAACCTTTTAGACCCTAATAGTTGCCGATGAATTACGTAGAGGATTGAGCTCCCGGTGTAACAGCATTAATTTAGCGACACCTGCAACACCCATACCTACTTTTGAGGTGACAATGTACGTAAGACAGGGTATAGTGCGTGGCAGTACAAACCGTGTGTATTTCTCGTAGGAAAAGAGCCATTAAACGGGACAAAGGGTCATGAGTATCCTAGTACTGGTCAAGAATAAGCAAAGCCACGTGCTTTCACGCTCACACTAGATCAATGTTGATAGCTTTTATAAAAGGGGATCTATATTCAAATGATTTGTTTATAGGATATATGTATCAAATTTTGCACAAAAGTCCAACAAACTCTCCATTGTACTATTTAAGCATATAGATGGTTAAATGATGGTGGGAAATGGATAGGTCAAAATTAGATTTAGTGGGAATTAGTGAATTTCGATGACAGGAGGGAAAGGACTTCTTGTCAGATGAATAAAGGGTTATAAATAGAGAACCAAAAAGCGGTAACGCAGGAGCAGGTTTAATAATGAATAAGGAAATACGAATGCAGGTATTCTAACACGAACGGCATAGTGAACGCATTAATGTAGCCTAGATAGCGGCGAAGCCCGTACCCACCACAGTAGTGCAAGTTTGTATGCCAACTAACTCTGATGATGATGAGGAGACTGGAGAATGTATGATGAGATAAAAGAAATTATTCAGATACGTAAGGAAGACGAAAATTTAATAGTGATGGGGAAGTGGAATTCAATGCCAGAAAAAGGAGGAGAAGGACAAATAGTAGGTGAATATGAACAGGGGGTAAGGAATGAAGGAGGAAGCCGCCTGGTAGAATTTTGCACAGAGCATAATTTAATCATCACTGACACTTGGTTCGGGAATCATGAAAGGAGACTGTGTACGTGGAAGAGACATGGAGACACTAGAAAGTTTCAGATTAATTATACGTATAAAGTTGAAATAGAGATTTCGGAACCAAATTTTAATTTGTATGACATTTCCATGGACAGATGTGGTCTCTGACCATAAATTGGTTATGAACTGCAGATTAAAACGCATTAAATTGAAAGAAGGTAGAAATTAAGGAGGTGGGACCTGGATAAGTTGAAAGAACTAGATGTTGTTGAGAGTTTCAGAGGCAACATTAGATAACGCTTGACAAGAAAAGGAGAAAGGAATACAGTAGAAGACGAATGGATAGCTCTGAGAGGTAAAATAATGCAGGCAGCAGAGGAGATCAAATGGGTAAAAGGACTAAGCCTTGTAGAAACTCTGAAAGCTAACGAATTTAACTGATGAAAGGAGAAAATTTAAAAATGCAGCAAAAGAAACAGGCGAAAGGGAATACAAACGTCTAAATATGAGATTGACGGAAGCGTAAAATGACAAACCAGGAAATTCTAGAGGACAAATGTAAGGATTTAAATGCATGGATCACTAGGGGAAAGATAGAGACCGCCTACAGGAAAATTAAAGAGGGCTTTGGGGAAAAAAGAATCTCTTGTGCTGATGGAAAACTGGTCCTAAGCAAAGAAGTGAAAGCTGAAATGTGGAAGGAGTACATAGAGGGTCTATACAAGGGAGATGAACTTGCAGGCAATGTGAGAGAAATGAAAGAGGACGTAGATGAAGATGAGATGAGAGGTATGATACTGCGAGAAGAATTTGACAGAGCATTGATAGATCTAAGTCGAAACAAGGCCCTAGGAGTAGACGACATTCCCTCAGAACTACTAGCAGTCTTAGGAGAGCTAGTTATGACAAAACTTTCCCTTCTGGTGTGCAATACGTATGAGGCAGGTGATATAGCCTCAGACTTCAAGAAGAATGTAATAATTTGAATTACGAAGAAAACAGGTGCTGATAGGTGTGAATATTACCCAACTTCACTTTAAAATGCCATGGTTGCAAAATAATAGCACGGATTCCTTACAGAAGAATGAAAAAAATTGGTAGAAGCCGACCTCATGGAAGATCAGTTTGGATTCTGGAGGAATGTACGAACATGTGAGGCGCCACTGTCCCCACAACTTCTCTTAGAAGATACTATATATGACACAGCAGCCACTGTGAATTAAGACACAAAGGAATGACAGACATTAGCTCTAGTGGACATTGATTTAAATCAATGAGGAAAGCTGAAAATTTGTACCACATTGAGATTCGAACCCGGGGGTTCTGCTTACCACTAAGCCATGTGGACAGTCATCGCTGCTGTATGGAGTACCTTAGCATGCCTCCCGCCGGACCCAAATTCTCAACTTATCCAGACACTACTAATGTAGTGCAAATTTCCCATTATCCTTATTACTCGCGGCGTTTCACCGATTCCCGTAAGACTTTGAGCGTTGTGTGGATCCGCATCGAAGAGATCATTGGCCGTCATCGGCTTAGTGGCATATATGTGGTATCTGATCTTTCGGACATGTCCGAAAGAACACTAGGAACTACATTAGTGGTGTCTAGTGTAAGTTGAAATTTTGGGTCTGACCAGAGCTAGTGCCTTGTCAGCAGGAGATCCGGGTTCGAATTCCGGTTTGGCACAAATTTTCAACTTTCCCCGTTGATTTAAATCAATGCCCTCTTGCAGCCAATGTCTACAATATAATTACTTTTTGTTTTAGAAGATAGGTTAAGGAAAGGCAAACCTACGTTTATAGCATTTGTGAACTCAGAGAAAAGTTTTGACTGTGTTGACTGGAATACCGTCTTTGAAACCCTGCAGGTAGTAGGGATAAAATACAGGAAGCGAAAGGCTATTACAACTTGCACAGAAGCCAGACGGTAATAATAAGAGTCGAGAAGCATTAAAGGGAAGAAGTAGTTGAGAAACGAATGAGACAGGGTCGTAGCTATGTTATTCGAACTGTCCATTGAGCCAGCAGTACAGGAAAGCAAAGAAAAATTTGGAGTGGGAATTTAAGATGAGAGAGAAGAAATGAAAACTTTGAGGTTTGCCGACAGCGTAGGCTTAATTCTGTCAGAGAAAGCAAAGGACTTGGAAGAGCAGTTGAACGTAATGGACAGTCTCTTTAAAGGAGGATATAAGATGAAAATCAACAAAAGCAAAACAACCATAATGGAATGTTGTCAAATTAAATCAGATGTCTCTGAGGGAATTAGGACAGGAAACGAATCACTGAAAGTAGTAGATGAGTTTTGCTATTTGGACAAGAAAATAACTGGTGATGGCCGACGTAGAGAGCATATAAAATGTAGACTGACCACTAGAAAGAAAAAAGTTTTTGAAAAAGAGAAATTTTTTTAAAATCGAATGTTGATATAAGTGTTAGGATGTCTTTTCTGAAGGTATCTGTCTGGAGTGCAGCCTTGTATGGAGATGAACGATAACGAGTTCAGACAAGAAGGAAGTAGATGCTTTTTAAATGTCCTGCTACAGAATAGTGCTGAAGATTAAATGGACAGATCATGTAAAAACGAGTAGGTACTGAATAGAATTGAGGAGAAATTAAATTTGTGGCATAACTTGACTAAAATGACAAACTGATTAATAAGAAGCATTCTGCAATATCAATGGATCACCAACCTAATATTGGAGGGAAATGTCTGGCGAAAAATTGTAGAGAGAGACCAAGAGATGTAAACCGTAAGCAAATTCAGAAGGCTGTTAGGTTGCAGTAGTTGTTCGGAGATGAAGATTCTCGCACAGGATAGAGTAGCGTGGAGAGGTACATCAAACCAGTCATCGGACTGAAGACCAACAACAACAACAACAACAACAACATCAGTTACTACTACTACTACTGGTAAAGAAAAGCAATGTGATAAACTTATTCTGCTTACTAGTGGTTGTACGTGTGTGTGAAAGAGAGAGAGAGAGAGAGAGAGAGAGAGAGAGAGAGAGAGAGAGAGAGAGAGAGAGACTGGACTGTTTCCCACGGAGGCTCACTAATGTGAGATGTTCTACTGAAAACCTTTATCCACGTTGGACTATGTTTCCGAACCCAAAACATAGAAATGGTGCGTACAGTTACAATTTAAACCAAAATTCGAAGTGGAAAATTAGCCTGTGATAAGGGGGAACATAACTCGATAAATAGTGCCTCCTGCAGGAATCGTAAGTTAGGAAACGCAGTTTAAGCCAAGAGCATGTAGTGATCTCACTCATATTTGTGGAGCGGCCCAGCGCCTCGCCCACGTTGTACGTAACTGAAGTTCGCGTTAAGGCCTCTGACTTGCTCTCGCAAGGCAAAGTTCCTGAGTTCCGCGAGACACATCACGTGTGACTATACTCAGTCGTCAGCTTTAAGCCGTTCTCCGACGGGGCGAGGCAGCAAACTTTGACGTGGAACCGGTCGGGAAATCCAACTTAACGAGCCACAGCGCCCGAGTCACATGTCACGTGATATCCAACGTGTTATGTGACTGTAGCGCTCTCCAGCAGAGTCTGAGAGCCGTTCTCCGGGGACCTTTGAAACGATAGTCACCAGACAGTTAACAGGTATAGCTATTACTTTATAAAATTTTATTTTTGTCTCTTTTCGCTCTTTGTTGTCTAGTGTTCAGTGTTTTTCACAACACATCACCGAATATTTATCTAATTTTTTCCATATGTCATTTTGAAGGTCATAGCTGACGTCACAATATAATCTGTTAAAACGTGAAACTTATTCTAAAATATTACTATTTAGCGTTTTTTTTGGGACGTACAGGGTCTATTCCTTTTAAATCCATACTCTCAGTCTTCTGAAATGATAATTAAATCAATATCCTAAACTGTCGACAGGCCTTGATATACATCAACGGGGACAGTTGAAAATGTGTGCCCGGACCGGTACTCCAACCCGGGATCTCCTGCTTACATGGCAGACGCTCGAGCCATCTTTTTTCTTCTTCTTATTATTATTATTTCTCATTTTTGTTCAGTATAGTTCGTTGCGTTTGGTCTGTGCGGACGTCACATGGTGTCCGCTCATGTTGATCATTCATTCCTTTACTCAGTTTTTTTACTACATAGGACAATCGGCCCTCTGACCGAATACGCTCAGCTACCGTGCCGGCAACCATTTGAGGTACCGAGGGCACAGATGATAATGCGACAGCAGGGATTTATCCCTTGCACGCTCCCCGTGAGACCCACATTCCCAACTTTTGTCCACCTTCCACATTCGTAGTGCGCCTGCCCGTTACACTCATTAATCGCGGCAGACAGTCCCGTAAGAGTTCGGGCAATGGGTGTGCATCCGCACAGAAGAAGAAGGTCAATGACCAGTTAGCCTTAACTATACGAAGATGGCATCTGTTCGGACGTGTCCGAAAGAACAGATACCATCTTCATATTTTAGACTTCTTGTGAGAAATATTAGAAGGACCAGACAGTTGCAATGCACTACCCGTTTCAGATCGCCCTCGCTCTCTTATAAAATTATTTGTTTGGCTGGTTGGCACTGAATATAATTGAGATTACCCAGTTATCTTGTCTCACTTTAACTGATTGGCCGAATTGGGTTTACCACTTTCTAAGAATGTAGTCAGTAGAGAAATTAAAATGCGTGGGTGATAAACCACACCCTTGTCTCGAGTAAACATAAACTCCGTCGATAGACCGTGTTGGGCCAATCAGTACTGACCGAGCACCGGGTCATCCTCTGCCAATGGCGTCTTTGAATGTGGTATGGACGCCTGTGTGAGGGCTACTTGATTGTCACAGCTAGGCAGGCAGCGCAGCCTGTCGAAAAATTGGTACTTTGAAAAAAAAATGCCGCAGTGTGGCTAGCCAACGCGTGTAGCTGATCGATTTTTAAATTTCAGTTCGAAATCGTAATGTTACTGTTGCTTCTGCACAGGAAAATGGCGATACCAAATGAACGATCGTCGTGTGTGCTGCAATTATCAATGCGAAGTGTGTTCAGAAAGAAACCGAACTTTTATTGTGCCAGCTTTATTGCTTATTTTACAACATTTTAAGCACTGTCTCCTTCAAAATAGCCCCCTCTACTTGAAATGCCACATTTTGGAACGCCTCCTGGAACACATTTTGTGGGATGGCACGCATGTTTCTCGTCGCCTTATCCTGTTTCTCCTCTTTGATTTAGAAACGACGTCCTTTCAACGTATTTTTCAGTTTGGGAAACAGGAAAAAGTCTGCTGGGCTAGGTCCGGAGAATACGGTGGATGGGGCACAACGGAACTATGGTGTTTTGCTGGGTAGCTGCTGACAAGGAGTGACGCGTGAGCTGGCGCATTTTCATGATGCGGCATCCAATTCTGGATTTCACACAATTCACGCCGCCTCTTGCACGCAGCATCACGCATGTGCACTAAGATTCCCTGGTAGACTTCCTTGTTTAAGAACCGACCACGTGGCACAAGTCCATGATGGATAATGCCTTTGTAGTCAAAAGACACAACCAACATCACCTTGATCTTTGACCGACTCATGCGTGTTTTTTCTTGGACGAGGTGACACTTTTCCCACCCACTGCGACTACTCCATCTTCGTTTCAGCACCATAGCCGTACACCCACATCTCATCGTCTGTTATTATGTTCTTAAGAAAGTTTTCATTGTCATCAACAGCGGCAAGAGCCGGCCGGTGTGTCCGCATCTCGTGGTCATGCGGTGGCGTTCTCGTTTCCCACGCCTGGGTTCCCGGGTTCGATTCCCGGCGGGGTCAGGGATTTTCTCTGCCTCGTGATGACTGGGTGTTGTGTGATGTCCTTAGGTTAGTTAGGTTTAAGTAGTTCTAAGTTCTAGGGGACTGATGACCATAGATGTTAAGTCCCATACTGCTCAGAGCCATTTGAACTATTTGAACCGGCCGGTGTGGCCGAACGGTTCTAGGCGCTACAGTCTGGAACCGCGCGACCGTTACGGTCGCACGTTCGAATCCTGCCTCGGGCATGGATGTGTGTGATGTCCTTAGGTGAGTCAGGTTTAAGTAGTTCTAAGTTCTAGGGGACTGATGACCTAAGACGTTAAGTCCCATAGTGCTCAGAGCCATTTGAACCAGCGGCAAGCAGTTCCTCGCATGTCTCAACACGGATCTGTTTCTGATCTTCAGTCAACAAACGCTGTACGAATTTTGCACCGAACAGTTAAACGACGTTTCCGCGAATCATAGCACGAGCGCTATCCACATGTCCATCATCTGTTGATGTGGAAGGACGTCCGGACTTGTAATCGTCACAGACCGATATTCTGCCCTGTTGAAAACGTTTAAGCCACTCGTAGCACTGCGTGCGACTCATACAGTCCTCCATGTATGCGACTCATACAGTCCTCCATGTATGGTTCAAATGGTTCAAATGGCTCTGAGCACTATGGGACTTAACTTCTAAGGTCATCAGTCCCCTAGAACTTAGAACTACTTAAACCTAACTAACCTAAGGACATCACACACATCCATGCCCGAGGCAGGATTCGAACCTGCGACCGTATCGGTCCCGCGGTTCCAGACTGTAGCGCGTTGAACCGCGTGGCCACCACGGCCGGCCCTCCATGTATGCTTGGCTAAGCATTTGAAATGTCTCTGTGAATGTTTTGCCAAGTTTGTAGCAGAATTTCACACAGACACGATGTTCCTCAAGCTCCTTCATTGCACTAATCCGACGAGCAGGCTATACACGTGCTTGCTTCAGTGGCTGTGGTTCCCTTGCTCATTGTCCGTGCGACACGAGGCAGATGGCAGTTTGTCGTCTAAACCTGCCGATAGGTGGGCTTAGTAACTGCTTCAAAAGTTCGGTTTCGTTTGGAATACACCTGGTATTAGAGTCCATTGTTAATATGCAATATGCATTTCGACAGCAAATTTACAAAGAGCCGCTTCGTCAGAAGCGAATTTATGAGCGCTGTAGAAAATTCATAGAAGATGGCTGCATCTGCAGGTAGAAATTCACGGGTCGTTCATATACATTGCGTGAAAATGTCGCCGTACCCGTGCAATTTACGAAAGGAGCCATAGGTAATACACAACACGGGCAAACAATGAACGTAACACTATGATAAAACGAATTATTTACAAGAATAGAATGACCTTTACCGTTATTGTCGGAATCCCTTGAAAACACTACAGCCTTACGCTTCTTCACGGATTTAATAACATCACTGTCACTGGAATTCTCCTCAGAACGATAAAGACATACATTCACTTGGTCATCCGGCTCTTCACTCTCACTAGGAATATATGTATAGCAATCGTCAAAAACATCTAACAGTCTTTCAAATTTGTTCATTTTATTCCGTTTTCTGAGTAGGACTATCTCTAGAAGCAGGAAGAACTTCAAGATGAAAATAGTAACTATTTGAAATGTCAAAATACAATCAAAGGGCTAAATAACTAAGGAGTTCATCAAGCCAATCAAGTTTGATGCAATGACTATGGGTGAAACATCTAAATGGACGAAGTAATTAAAATATATCACGGCAGATGGCACTTACAGACAGCGTGTAGAAAACACTAGTTATCTCGAGAACCGTCGGTTACGGGTTTAGCGCGAAACTGGAGTAAACTGCGAATCCGGCCGCAATGCGTTGAAATCTCTCAACCAGTGTTATGACGAGTTCTTAAACACCGTTCGTATCAGAATCGTACAAACTGAAGTTATTGCAAGCATTGTATCCTGATCATCATACCAAAATGTAAGACTTTTGCGCTGTAGTTCAAGAGGACATGGAAGAGAACTATTTTTCTGAAAGATTAATTTTTTCAGGAGAGTCCAGTTTTAATCTTTCTGGAAGAAGATAAATAACACCTTTCTTTTACAAAGCTATCTTTCATTTATAAACTAAGTTGCGAAGACTTCAAGATGGCTGACAATTAACTGAGAGAAAGAAAATACCGCGTTATTAGCTGTGAATATCCAAAAGGTGGAGAAGGCTCGCCACGGCACGGTGAAGCTGGTTTTCAAACTTATCGCCTAGTCTCTATATGCATGCGACTGAACTTCTGTCATCCGCCGAGTTCATTACGTGCCCGATAGCTTCCAAGCATCTAATAAAATCTTGATTATGAGTGACAAGATGAGTTCCATGTATTGTCCTTGCTGCCGAAAAGAAAACATATTCCAGAGATATGAATCATGTGGTTTCTGTTCCATGATTTCATACTGTAGCAGCTAGCGGATTGGGAGAGAAGGAGAACCCTGCCAGTACTTGCAGGAACAGGCCACGAAAGCCGTCAGGAAAACTGTCTGTCTGACAACTGCATCACACAAGCGATAGACAATCCGTACATCTCTGAAGCACATACCACTCTCATTACGAAACACTTGTCTAAACTAGTCGTAAAATCATTTTTAAATGAGCTGATGAGCGAAATTTGAAATTGTAAATTAATCCGTAAAAAGCAATGCAGAATTTGAAAAAGTTACTGAGGATTTAACAAGAATTTAAGCAAGCGAACTCATAATGCGCATGCCTCGTCCAAAACTATTGCACACGTGCGTCCACACTTACCCAGCTCCTAGACGAAGCTGAACGCCCGGAAAAACAAAGCTCTTGACGCCTCTAACAATGGTAATTTGCATTAAAGGTGCATTTGCTGCACATTGCTATGCAACAATAAAAGATGTGGAGTAAAAACATTTGAAGTGCGTCTCATCATTACGACAAATTTTGTTCGTACATACAGAGAACATTTGTTGCGTTAAATACACGAGACTGGTGATGATATTTTTCATCTTTGAAGCGAAATATTCTCTATAGCACGTCGAAGTCCCAAACCATGAGCTTCTGGGTGTAATATGTTGCACACATAGTGTTGGCAGCGTGATCAGAAACGCAGTATTACTTGTAGGTTGTTTATCAAATGGCTTCCAGGGGACACGAACACTTGATTTCAACATATGCGTACTTACTGACCAAATTTAAAAATCTGAAATGCTATCATTGAATACAATAAGGCGAGTGTTAGTCTTGATGCAGCGTAACTGACATAATTTCAAACGTTTCCGAAATTTTTCCTGGCTGACATCTTTGGGAGTGCAAGTGATTATGCCCCTTGCTGGTCCTGGTATAAATGTGACCAAGTTTTGTGCAGGCGCTTTACTCTGAAGCATTCCATTTGGAGCAATATAAATGTTGACACTTACTCTGCTTATTTGTTCAGAGGCATTAATATGTACATCGATCATCATTATCATCATCATCATCATCATCATAATTATTATAATCACTACCTTGTTCTTCATCTAAAGACTTGGATGCCGCAGCCTGAGGGACAGCTTCATGGTTTCCATCCGAAGCAGCTCTTATATCTAAAAGAAAATCATCTGCAACTACCCAGTGACTAACAACTGATTCAGAGTTTGTGTTTGGAAAACGTATTCTATCCCCTTTCCCGCTCCTATTTTTAGATGTAGATTCCAGCATTCTACTTGAATAATATGAAGAAATGACTTAAGTACTCTCTTCTCCTGTGGACTGTTGTTATTGTATACTGTTACAAATGACGCTAACCATTCTTCTAAATTAGTATGGAATATCAAACATAACAGTGATGTATAGCAAACCCCTACAACATTACAATAGTGCTTTACTCAGTCGTAACGACGTACTGGCAATTTTTCGCTCTCCTGCACAACACAGGAGAGTGGTATCTGACAGTTGATCAGAGTTGCAAGTTGTAACAACGTGAGCCAATAAAGCATTTTCTGAATTCCAACAAAATTTAATTGATTACAACACAATCGTATTTAACGACACTACAACATAATCCAGAAAAATGTGTGGTATAAAGAACGAAATCCGACAAAGATAGTGATACAGATTTCTAAAAGTACCTTCAATGCGTTATTGAATACTGAAAAAGAGCATATCTGATGGGTAAGAGATCGATTTCAAGTCTTTCATACAGCAGTTACAAGTTAAAACTCTTTCCAGGTCAGTTGGGCATAGGGTGTGCAACTAGGGTAAATTATATCACTATACAACACATAGTACAGGAATATGATGTCACAAACATTTGGATGCGTGAAAAACTAGCTTTTGTTTGAATTGAGCCCAAATTACTCAAATTATATTAATCCATTGTTTGATCATGATGGCACTTAGCAACTTCCAACAATCTTTCTGAAACCATTCTTCGGTTACATTGCATTAACTCCAACACTTCATAAACTCATTTGTAAAGTAATCAGACATGTGGAGCTGTTTTATACACGGGAGTTCGATTCTTTAATTGGTTGTTCACTGTCTAATGTCTCCAACAATGGTCTGAGATGTCCAATACTGTAAAGGAAACGTCACAACTTTACCAGCTTTCCTTGTTACGAGTGCGCACAATGAAGCAGCACCTCAAGAGAAGAGAATACGCGAATGGCAAGCTGCACTAAAGAGTAGTCCTCTTTCCGTTAATAAAGATAGAAAGATTGCGATTTACCTTGCTATCGACTGTGAAGTCAGCCGTAATCATTTGAAAGGAACAACCATCCCGGCATTTGGCTTAAGCGATTTTGGGGAAACCACGGAAATCTAATACTAGATGTCCAGATGGAGATTCGAATCGCGGACCTCCCGAATGCGAGTCCACTGTCTTACCTCTCCGGCACCTCGCTCGGCGGAAATTCAGAGACTCATTTGAAAAAACGTAGGAGGTGGAAATGTAGATTATGCGTATATTTCGATGTCGGTTTTTCTTCTTGAAGAGGGGAAAACTCTCCAGGTTAGGAAAGTATTTCATTAACATTCCTCAGCAGCGGAAGCTGGCGACCGCCCATTTGTAAAAACATTTAGGTTTGAAAGTTATTTTAATTAAATTCCGCAACTCTCAAACGAAACGACGTGGACGTGTGGAGACGCGCAGAGGTCGCGTCCCACCGTGCAACGCGGGGAATTTAGCAACAAGCTGCCGAGGTGCCGAGGAGAGCAAAGCGGGACCGACCTGTCATTCAGTATACTCGTACTCGCTAGAAGTGGGGCCTGAGAAATATCGTTCATAGGGCATATTGAGGTTTCCCAATGTTCAGAACTACCTGTGTTTATTGTTTTTATTTATGCGAGTCCCCACGAACAAAGTAGAAACCAGAGCCTATGGATATACTGTGTGATTCAAAAAGAAAGAAAAGATTTCAACTGTTTGTTACAGACAAACGATAAAAGATAGAAACGCTTTGTGTATGTCACTGGAAGTTGGAAGGTTCAAAGTTTTGACACAGCTGCGCTGTTGTTTGTTTGTACGAAGATGGCGACTACGGCACAAGAGAAATCATTTTGTGTATTGGAATCAGGCCTTGATCTGGGGAGGGTGGGGGGGAAGTGGGGGGGGGGGCAAACCTGGGTATCTGTCCCGGGCGGCAATTTCAGGAGGCGCCAAATTCATATTACTGAAAAAAAAAATCTTGCTTCACTAAGCGCCTATCATTAAACTGCCGATAATTCATATGATTTTGAAACGCATCTCAGATAGTTTTTGAACATTTTTAAGTACATTCTAAGTTGATTTCTGAACGAATCAAAAGTTGATCTTTGAACGTATGCAAACTATACATGATGTCTCTGCCAAGGGAATCCCTGTCGCTTCTAGAAATAAAAACGCTTTCCCACAGACAAAAGGGGACGGAACTGTACGAGCTGAGCCAAATAAACCCCAACGGGTGAATGCCAATCACTATCTGTTAATGTGGTTGATTGAGTATGCGAATGATCAGCGTTGTTATAATTATTAGCGAAATTGGTAGATTCAGACTACCAGACTGGAAATAAAGGGCAGGAATAACAGAAAAGAAAGATTACGTATTATCTTCTCGGTGTATCTAAGAAAATGAAATTCTGACAGAAACTTTTTGCCAGAGCTCTACACAACTAATGGCCAGTTGTACAGTCCCCGGTTAGCAGCCGCTCAAGTCCTGTTCTCGGAACAGCGCGGAAAAGACGTTGTACGAATACGTAACCGGAGAATAAACGAGGTATAACTGAACCGGTGATTCAGGCAAGGGTTAGGGGAGTCAATCGGAGAATAAGTTTTGACAGTGGCAGATATGGTTGCGGCATTAGTGATGAGAGCATTGTTAGAATTTGGAAGGAGAATAAACGAGGACAAAAATGGTTCAAATGGCTCTGAGCACTATGGGACTTAACAGCTATGGTCATCAGTCCCCTAGAACTTAGAACTACTTAAACCTAACTAACCTAAGGACAGCACACAACACCCAGTCATCACGAGGCAGAGAAAATTCCTGACCCCGCCGGGAATCGAAACCGGGAACCCGGGCGTGAAAACGAGGACATCACACTAATTATGTGGAAGAATAAGACAATTCCAAACTTGTATAGAAATTCCTGACTACCATTTTTCGATCCCATGCTTGACAAATTGGGGGTATTTCCTAACGTAAAACGTTTTGCTTGTAGTAGGCGTAATAGGCATTTGATATTGGTACTTCGCGAATTACATTCTGTCGTATTATTTATGTAAATGAGCTATATAAAAATGACCATTAGTGCCAAAACCATGTCGCTTCTTTGGCGAATGTTACAATTGCTACCATATTAGAAAGAGCTATTTCGTTTTATCTAGCAATAGTGACATAATAGCCGTAATCAAATCGAGAAGCCACGCCAGTCTTGGATAATATTCGTATTAACACCTTTTTCAGTATTAAAGAACGGCATTTTGAGTTTTCATGTAGCAAATCAGTTGATGAACTTTGATGAGATAAGATTCTTTCGCAGAAAGGAAAGAATGCCGTGTAAAGCAAGATTAGAGAGAAAAAAAAATGCTGGGACCTAAGGATTGAAGAAACGTCTACATCTTGCTTGTCTCTTGTCTTTACTGGTTTCATGTTTCCTCTATTTTATTTTATGTCACAAAAACGAGAACTTTATTATCTAATAGGCAGTGAAGAGCGCAAATTTTCTGAAGAATTCTTATTCTCCCTGTCACAAATAATCCCACCTAGTATTAATTGTGGTTTTTTAAGGAAGAGGGGGGGGGGAGGGGGTTGGGTAGGATGTCGAACCATCCAGCTGGGAGCAGGAGAGGCACCACAGGACATTTTAGTTTCCAATGTCCTGAATATAGGCTTTATGGCCTCCATTGCAAAATATACACGTTTAAACTTCACAGAGCTAAATACAGTGACGTGCGATAGAAGAATGGCGTGTGAAGAGGCGTGGCACTGTACTTTGGCTCACTTAATCCCAACTAACATATCTTACATTTCCTCAAACATACATGTTGTATGAATGAGATTTTCACTCTGCAGCGAAGTGTGCGCTGATATGAAACTTCCTGGCAGATTAAAACTGTGTGTCGGACCGAGACTCGAACTCGGGACTTATGCCTTTCGCGGGCAAGTGCTCTTCCATCTGAGCTACCCAGGCACGACTAACGCCCCGTCCTCACAAGGTCACGAGTTCGAGTCTCGGTCCGGCACACAGTTATAAGCTGCCAGGAAGTTTCATATATTTCATATATATATCAAACTCTTCAGAAAGATGTGCGCTGCAAAATGTACCCAGTTTCGAAAAACCAGTTTTTTTAATAAATTTTTGAGGTCCTATCTCAAACTCTTAGGGTGGGGGGGGGGGACACTATTGAGTTTTTGCCCCAGTTCGGAAATATCGTAGTACCGGCGCTGGTTGGAATTAGCTTGAAGTCAACCGATAGTTCAAGTATAAATTGCGTTCCACCGCCGATTCAGCAAGAAGCCTCCTTTGCACAAGCATATTTATAAGTGGCAAACAAACTTCTTGGAAGCTGGTTGCATATGCAAAGGGAAGAGCAATGGCTGACCACGCTCGTCTGATAAAATGTCGAGCGTATCCGAGATGCGTTCACACGGAGCACTCGGCAGTCCAGAAAAGGGCACATCAGGAACTTAACTTCCTCAAACAACGGTGTGGCGTGTTCTGAAACGACGCCTGCATATGAAGCCTATAAGCTACAGTTACTGCAGCACTTGCGTCCCGGAGACCATAACAGAAGGTATGAATTTTACGTTTCAACTCTACAGGAGGACGAGTCGTCTTGTCAGACGAATCGACGTTTCATCAAACAGTTAAAGTAAAACACCATAGTGTAAGATTTTGGGATCACAAAATCCTGGCGTCATAGTTGAGCGTGAAAGACACTCATAGAGACTGAACGTGTTTGTGCCGTTTCCGTTCACAAAGTGTATAGACTTTTCTTTTTTCTGCGGACGAAACTATGACAGGAGTGTCATACCTAGATATGTGGCAAAACTTATTTCTTCAACGTGACGAAGATTCCAGTGATTTCATTTTCATGGCTGACGCCGCCCCGGCTCACTTTCACCTTAAGGTGGTTCGTTTATCTTCACAAAATCATACTGTGATTCTGGATTGGAGGAGATGGACAACAAGATCTTGTTGATTGCTTTTGGCCTCCCGGATCAACAGACCTTACATCCTACGATTTTTTTTCTGTGGGTGTATATAAAACATAATCTTTTCCCCAGCTATGGCAGCTTCTCTTCAAGAGCTGAGAAATCGAGTTGTTGAAGCTGTTGAGTCAATAAACAGGAACCTGTTGATCCGTATGTGGAATGAAATACAGTACCGTTTCGATGTTTCTCGAGCAACGCATTGTGCTCATGTTGAGTGTATGGTACAGTGTCTATGAAAACATAAAACTTTGAACCCTCCTGTCCCAGTGACAATCGCAACGTGTTTGTGTCTTTGATAGTTTGTCTGTAATAAACAAGTGACATCTGTTATTTCTTATTGAATCACACTGTACTTACTGTGTCTACTGCTTTTCTATTCTGGTGCCTTGTGACGACATTCCCGTGACTTGAAACATGCCCTACGTATTTTACGAATCAAATTAAATCTCATGTAATTTTAAGTGACACTAGTTACTGCCCGCCATCCATGTGAAGCACGTGTTGATCTCACCGCGGTTTCTTGACTGAGCCACACACAACTGATTTCATCAAAGTGTACGGGCCAGAAGATAGCGTTGACGCCACGCCGAAACTAGTTGCGAAATAAATAAAAAATCGTAAGTACAGCTGGAGTAATTTCATTTTAATAAAAAAATTATGGAATTGGTCATGTTAATTATTCTGTATTTATTCAATGATACCGGGTAATTGAAAAAGAAAGAACAGACTTCAGTTGTTTATTACAGACAAACTATAAAAGATAGAAACACGACGCCCATGACACTGAATAGAGGAAGGTTCGAAGTTTTGACACAACTGCGCTCTTTCTTGTAGCAACATGGCGACTACACCACAGATAAAAAAAAATTATTCTGTGTGTTTAAATTTTGCGAAATCAAACCGTTGTTAAATTAGTGGAACGTGCATTCCACCGTCGATTCAGCTAGAAGCCGCCACTGCACAGGTATGTTTGTGACTGGGATACAAAATTCTGAAACTAGTTTTTATTCAAAGGAAATGGCACTGGTCGTTTTTTAAATGGTAAATCTTATAATTATTTCGTGAATAATACATTTGGGGGGAGAATACTCAGACGTATTTCTGACCTCTAATGCGTTATTTGATACAATTATACGACGCGCTTGGCGTAGTTAATGTACCTGTCTTTTTGTTGAACGTTTTCAGTAATCCAGAAGACAGGTATGCAATGTGAAAATGATTCGTTTCGCTGTGTTTGGTCGGTTTCCAATCTTATGTTCACACAACATTCACCCAGAGAGCTTTTTAAGTTGGACTGTTACGAAATCTAGAGTCAAATGAATGGAATAAAACCAAGTAAAAGTAAACACCGTGATCGTAGCTCATGTATATAAAAGAAAATTGCATTTCAGTGACTCCTTTACTCTTTAGACTATGATCAGAACAGTTAGCACACTTGTAAATTACACAAGCTGTCATTGACGTCTGCTTCAAATTTGTGATGTCATCACAGTTCCCTTACTATACTTCCCCGGATCTATATTACTAGACTGCTCTCCTGGATCCTGTACCTGTTCCAAAATGTCTATTACAAGCACCAAAAATTTAAATTTTCGATATTTCGCTTAATTATGTGGCCTAATTTAAAAATTTAAGATTGCTGTCATAATATACTCATTAAGAGGCAAAATTTTATATCAAAAGTTTAACAAAATAAGACAAACACCATACTTAGAAAGGTGTGTTTGCTCGAGGCTGTGTAACTGACTGTCTTAGATACCCAGCCAACATTCATCCAGTATTTGAGAATGCACTTAGCGACTTGCAGCAGTCTTTACATATAACTTCAACCGCTTATGCAAGTTGTTTTCATTGTCTCATTTACACTCCCCCCCCCCTCCCCCATAAAATGATGAAAGGAAAATCGCTTATCGGTTACTACCTTTTCACTGTTCATGTATTAAAACCTGCATGAGGCGTGACGTTTTAATTTGTAAATTTATTAATTCTTTACTAGCGGCTCTATATACAACACAGTTTGCAGGCAGTATCCACATGCACCACTGAATGTACCTGCACGATTATATCATTGTACGACGCAGCGTGCTGTAGAGATGCCGACAGAAACGCTTAAAGGCATGAAAACCTAGCTATTGCTTTAAATGGCGCGCAGCAAAGCATCGTGAGGCACTGGTTCTACATTTTTACTTCTTAAATAACTCTATTTGCAACACATTTCGCAGAGATTAGCTAAACAAGTACTCTTATCCGCGAAAATTATATCCATTGTACGACACATACTTCAGGACATATGACGTTTCAAACAGTGAGCTGCGTGATAGATTAACTTTTGCTTAATATGTAGCGCAAATTACACAGACTATATTCATCCAGTGTTTCGAAGAGCACTTAGTAACTTCGTACAAACTTTAAACACAATTTCGAACCTTTCCAAAAGTTTTTTCGCTTGCATGCTTTAAGTCAAATATTTAACACAGTAACTCACTAGTAAAGTGGTCACAGGTTTGGAACTGTTGTATACACGAGAAGTCCTCTCTTTATGGACTCGAGAGTGGAAGAGTTACTAGTCCCAAAGAGTACATTACAGGAAACATCTTAACAACTGAGGAAAACGTTGGCCATGATGCGTCGTTTGGGATGGGAATACTTTGAACTGAACAAGAACTAAAATGCTGTAAGATAGAGAGTAAAATGTTACAACTCAAATTAGGACGTGCGAGAAAACTGGCCTTGCTAACTTCTGGAGCTGATGTTAGGATGTCGTGGAAGGGACAGGATATGCTATTCGCAAAACGATGGTCGTGGCAAAGGTAGAGAAAGAGAGAGAGAGAGAGAGAGAGAGAGAGAGAGAGAGAGAGAGAGAGAGAGAGATATAGAGATAGAGATATAGAGAGAGAGATATAGAGAGAGAGAGATATAGAGATAGAGATATAGAGATAGAGATAGAGATAGAGATAGAGATAGAGAGAAAGAGAGATAGAGAGAAAGAGAGACCTCTTCTACCTCTGAGTCTGCTTGATTGGGAGTTGGGAGGGAGGATTCTGCAAGCCATGTTACCATTCCTGTTAGACTACTGGTTCCTTCAAACTACAAAGTGTATGCTGAAATGATTCCACCCAGTATGGCATTCATCGACTTCCCAACCTATAATTATCCGCCTGAGTTACTCATAGTGGCATGTTTTTAATGACTTCGCCCATCGTCAGAGCGTAAAACTCTAGCCTTCCTCCTTATTTAAGTTTATGAAACTTTCCTGGTTGCGCAGCTCAACGACCAACGCGTTTAGGCGCAGCTCATAGCTAGCCGTTGATTTAATTAAAATGAGCAGGGTGCTATTCATGCTGCTTAGTTCCTCGCCCTTTGTTATAAGTGAACCTCAGCAGGGTATTTATAGTTTGTCTATTTTTTTTCTATCCGACCTTTCAAGCGAAGTAACAGTATTAAACAGAAATGTTTAGACAAAATCTTACACTACCATAGCTACAGTTTTTCCAGCTATACTTAATTTCAACGGAAAAACAATCTGTGAATTTTTCGTTGGAGACTCTACAAAACAGACGATAAAAAGCTATTTCATTCGATAATAAATGAAGATGGTTGATACATTCTCTTAAATCTTTCATAAACATTCATACGCTATCAAGTTCTGATTAACCTCTATTAACACAATGTATGTGAAGTGTTACAATTTTATGCTGCCTGCATTATTAGCTTTACTTTTGTAGCACTCATAATCAGACGAAACTACACTTACCACCCTAAGTAAATGACTCGTAAAATTCAGAAGTTGCCAGTAAAGAACTACTCTGAACTATCGACTGAACGATCGACTAAAATATTAAAACATGAAGTACTGCGAGATCAGACTGCGTTTTTTCTTTTTGTGAATTTTTTATTTTCTGCTTCGCGAATATTTATGGTCATTCCCGCTGACACGCCAGTAATCGATACTTGATTTTACGGTATGGCGTTTTTCGACAGCTTGTGATCACCTGTATGTCTAGCGTAAAGATTATCCTCTTTATACAATATTTTAGTCAAGCGTCTGAATCGAAGATCTATACCTCGCCAACCATGCCTTATTTATTGCAGGAGATACAGGTGTGGACAAAAACATAAAAACACCAGAAATACAACGGACTACCACACCAAATACGGTGCAGGAAACCGTTGGCATTGAAAACTGATTCCAGTCGTCTAAGACTGGATAAATAAAAGTCTTGTGTGGTTTTCAAGGGCATCTTATACCATTCTTCTTGCACAATACTGGCAAGCTCAGGTAATGATAATGGAGATAGGCAGCGATGACGCACCCTTCTCAAAAAAGTAAACCAGAAAGGCTCGACAACGCTGAGACCTGGCGACTGTGGCGACCAGGGAAGTTGCGGCAATTCTTCTTTGTGCTCACAAAACCCATCCTGACCGATGCGAGCTGTGTGAACATGGGCCCTGTCGCCTTGGAACACAGCCTCTCTATCTGGAAACAGACATTACACTTTGGGTTGGACCTGCTGATCTGGAACGGTCACAATCCTTGGCAGTAATGTGATCTTACAAAGTAGCCGTGGAGCCCATTGAATACTACACTACTGGCCATTAAAATTGCTACACCAAGAATAAATGCAGATAATAAACGGGTATTCATTGGACAAATATATTATACTAGAACTGGAATGTGATTACATTTTCACGGAATTTGGGTGCATAGATCCTGAGAAATCAGTACCCAGAACAAAACACCTCTGGCCGTCATAACGGCCTTGATACGCCTGGGCATTGAGTCAAACAGAGCTTGGATGGAGTGTACAGGTACAGCTGCCCATGCAGCTTCAACACGATACCACAGTTCATCAAGAGTAGTGACTGTCGTATTGTGACGAGCCAGTTGCTCGGCCACCATTGACCAGACGTTTTCAATTGGGAAAGATCCGGAGAATGTGCTTTCCAGGGCAGCAGTCTAACATTTTCTGTATCCATAAAGGCTCGAACAGGACCTGCAACATGCGGTCGTGCATTATCCTGCTCAAATGTAGGGTTTCACAGGTCGTAACACATCTGAAATGTAACGTCCACTGTTCAAAGTGCAGTCAGTGCGAACAGGTGGTGACCGAGACCTGTAACCAATGGCACCCCATACCATCACGCCGGGCGATACGCCAGTATGACGATGACGAATACACGCTTCCAATGTGAGTTCACCGCGATGTCGTCAAACACGGATGCGACCATCATGATGCTGTAAACAGAACCTGGATTCATCTTAAAAAAAAAATGACGTTTTGCCATTCGTGCACCCAGGTTCGTCGTTGAGTACGCCATCGCAGGCGCTCCTGTCTGTGATGCAGCGTTATGGTCTCCGAGCTGATAGTCCATGCTGCTGCAAACGTGGTCAAACTGTTTGTTCAGATGGTTGTTGTCTTGCAAACGTCCGCATCTGTTGACTCAGGGGTCGAGACGTGGTTGCACGATCCGTTACAGCCATGCGCGTAAGATGCCTGTCATCTCGACTGCTAGTGATACGAGGCCGTTGGGATCCAGTACGGCGTTCCGTATTACCCTCCTGAACCCACCGATTCCATATTCTGTTAACAGTCATTGGATTTCGAACAACACAAGCAGCAATGTCGCGATACGATGAACCGCAATCACGATAGGCTACAATCCGACCTTTATCAAAGTCGGAAACGTGATGGTGCGCATTTCTTCTCCTTATACGAGGCATCACAACAACGTTCCACCAGGCAACGCCGGTCATCTGCTGTTTGTGCATGAGAAATCGGTTGGAAACTTTCCTCATGTCAGCACGTTGTAGGTGTCACCACCGGCGACAACCTTGTGTGAATGCTCGGATAGCTTCTCATTTGCATATCACAGCATCTTCTTCTTGGCGGTTAAGTTTCGCGGTCTGTAGCACGTCATCTTAGTGGTGTAGCAATGTTAATGGCCAGTAGTGCAGCATATGGCTACTCAAGTCCTCACCGAATTTCCATCATGTTTCACTCTTGCCACGTAAACACGGCATTTGCATCACTGGTGAGTGGTCACGGTTCTGCAGCTTGCACTACAATCCCCTTCTGATGGAACTCATTTCGTGTTCTTTTCATAGTATCAGAGTTCGTGAGAGCGACATTCAGGTTTACCGTAAGTTTTGCAACTGAAGTCCACTTATTTTTAGTCACAATTCTCTCCAATGGCCGTCTGTTACGGTCATTCAACACACACCTCCATCGGCTTGTCACTTATTTTTTCGTTCTCCCCGTAAGTGGTCTAAATCTTAGAAACGGTGATCCTTGGAATACCGAACACTTTGGCTACCATGGTGATGGAAGCACGCGCCATACGAGCCTCAAACACTGTCCACACTCGTACTCACGTAGCTCCGACGTAATATACTCGCAACCGCACGGAACACTGTTCTGACCAGGTGCCGTTCGTGGCCAAATAAAACAGACCAAACTTCTAGCTTGGTTAGGATGTGCCTCTATGTTCAAGCATGCATCTGTCTCTGTGTTTCCACATTTTTATCCAACTCCTCTATATTGTTTGAACTATTTGTAGACGTAAACTGCATAAATTAAGAAGCAGAATTACAACAGTTGACAAAGAATATGCGCTTTTTCCTAAAATAAGAATTTCATGTATATTACGAGAAAATCGTCATGCTATACATGTGTATTAAAAGAAAGTGAGCCGCTCGGTCTACGGCGCCTTGTCACGGTTCGCGCGGCTGCCTCCATCGGAGGTTTCAGTCTTCCCTCGGGCGTGGGTGTGTGTGTTGTCCTTAGTGTAAGTTAGTTTAAGTTAGATTAAATAGTGTGGAAGCCTAGGGACCGATGACCTTTAGCAGTTTGGTCCATGCTCCTTACGAAAAGTTTCCAAAATTTTCCAAGAAAGTGAGTGTGTGATATGTTTGTTAATGATATAAATGATCTGGTGAGATTTGTTATATCGAGCCACACAATCGGCTGCGTTGTCGCGAATTTATACGCTTTTTCCTGCATACGATGCTTATGAGATACTCGTTGGAGGAGGAAATAATATGCATGGTTCTTTTTTTAAAGTACGCTGTCGCAGTTTGACAGTGTAGCTCTCCACGATGCACAACACCTGTCTTGTAGTGTCAGACCCATGAGTTTGATCAACATGACGCTCCTACACTTACCAAATGAACTCGTGTCGAAACTCATCGCGTCCCTTTGGATCATGGCTGTCACAGCGGATAAAGTTCCAGCGCAAACGAGCAATACAGAAGTCTCAGTTGCGTAAGCTATTTCTAACATGGATGAGTTACATTTCCGTACGATTCTGACCATGCGTTACAGCCTGGAATTTTCACCTACACTGCCTGACAAAAGATGTAGTATCCAGAAGACATGGTTGGATGTCAGCGTAACTGCGTACACTTACACCCCTCTGCTGCGTTTGTAAATGATTAAAGTCACAATTCTCTGTGGCCGGTAGGACAGCCACCATAGTGAATTAGTGTTGTTCGTGTTTAATTTTTTTTTTCCACGCCTAGTGGATTACATCAGGGGCGTGAGCAGCATCAGATGTTGAGTGATCATTGTGAAGGACGTAGAGATATTGTTTACTCCTGTGTGACGGTGTTACCAGCAGCTGACAGAGTTTGAAAGGGGCGTATTTGCAGGTCTCGGAAAAAAATTGTAAATTTGTGGTAATGTTTTATGGGACCAAACAGCTGAGGTCATCGGTCCCTAAGCTTACACATTACTTAATCGAACTTAAACAAACTTACGCTAAGGACAACACACACACACACACACACACACACACACACACACACACACCTCCGAAGGACGACTCGAACCTCCGACGGGGGAGGGGGGTGCAGGTCTCGATTTGCCCGGCTTGTCTAATGGTGTAGTATCCAGATCTATGGGGTATTGGGGTCTGATAGTTACTCGATGTAGGGCTACAGGGGACGCTGAGGGCAGAGTAAAAAACTTAAAAGTAAACTCCTCCCGAACAGGCCATGAAGGTCCAACGGTACCGACCGGCCGCCGTGTCATCCTCAGCCCACAGGCGTCACTGGATGCGGATACGAAGGGGATAGAGATCAGCACACCGCTCTCCCGGCCGTATGTCAGTTTCTGAGACCGGAGCCGCTACTTCTCCATCAAGTAGCTTCTCAGCTTGCCTCACAAGGGCTGAGTGCACTCCGCTTGTCAACAGCGCTCGGCAGACTGGATGGTCACCCATCCAGCTGCTAGCCCAGCCCGACAGCGCTTAACTTCGATGAGCTGACCAGAACCGGTGTTACCACTGCGGCAAGGCCGTTGGCGCTGAGGGCAGACTAGGAATGAGAAAATCCAGCCGGCTAAAACCGACACGGGAATTTTATTTTTGAATAACCAGTATTTTTCGGTATGTGTTTAGTTTCTGTTATAATACAGGTTTTTTATTTTATTTTTACTAATAACCGAGTATAATACCAGAATATCAATTAGCTATAACAGCAGTGCTATTTTTTTTCTTTTATTAAAGTAAACCTTTTCAAAAAACGAGTAATTTTTATTCATCAAATTTGCATTGGTTTGACATATTGCGTTATTATAGAAAATGGGAAAGGGGATCAGCGCTATTTTAATAACGACAGAAATAAGCAACACACACATAGAATAAAATCTGGTGCAGCGCTGGGACAGTAATGTCCCTGTTGCCGTGCGTCGTGGCTTACGTACGCCTGTACGTGCTGTGTGCAATATTTCCCCCTACCTGGCGTATATAGTAGTTCCACGCTGTGGTATTCCAGAATGGCGCCAGTCCTAGTCTGGAAATAACGTTATGAAGTAATATAGCAATGAAATACTGTGCTTCACTTGCTTTAAAAGATTAAAGATTTGTCTGCCATTTCTTTGAAATAATAAAAGAGGAAGGAAATTATGGTAACTGCAATAAATTAAAAACTTTACAACAATTCAGTCGTAACATACGATAAAAGTACAAAGTAGCTGGTCTGTTGCCTGTGTCTACATAATGTGCCTTTATAGGCTTGTAGCCCTAGAAAACGGAGAAATTAACACGAAAAACAGATTTATTCAGGTTTTCACCCTTTGGCACTGCCTATTCGTAATGCCCAAATTGTGATATGATCCGCGTTTAGAACATTATTGTTGTGTAGAGTTTCAAGAAATTAGAATCAATACGAGAATACCCGTGATTTTTTTGTAGTATTCAACCACTTATCACTTTCAGAGGACTGCAGTGAATGGTGGATAGACTACGTTTTCTTTTATTTTTCAAATTTAATTTAATATTTGGATTCTAGGTATCTTGCAACTGAGAGAGTTAAAATTTTTCAATCTTTGTTCCATTTCTACATTTATTGCAGTAAATAACAGGTACACACATAAAAAAAGTTTTGCAACTACCCGGTTCCGAGGGTTCCGGAAGCTGTATAGAATACTGGAATAGAGGTCAACATAAACATCATTTCCGTCCTTTTTATTGCTCATGAAAACCACACGTTGTATGTTGTACCACCGTACAGCGAGACCTTCAAAGGTGGTGGTCCAAATTGCTGTACACACCAGTAACTCTAATACCCAGTGACACGTCCTCTTGCAATGATGCTTGCGTGTATTCGTCGTGGCATACTATCCACAAGTTAATCAAGGCACTGTTCGTCCAGATTGTTCCACTCCTCAACAGCGATTCGGCGTAAAACCCTCAGAGTGGTTGGTGGGTCACGTTGTCTATAAAGAGCCATTTTCAATCTATCCCAGGCATGTTCGATAAGATTCATTTCTGGAGAACATGCTGGCCACTGTAGTCGAGCGATGTCGTTATCACCGGCCGGTGCGGCCGAGTGGTTCTAGGGGCTTCAGCTGGAACCGCGCGGCCCCTACGGTCGCAGGTTCGAATCCTGCCTCGGGCATGGATGTGTGTGATGTCCTTAGGTTAATTAGATTTAAGTAGTTCTAAGGGTCTGATGACCTCAGATATTAAGTCCCATAGTGCTCAGAGCCATTTGAACCATTTGGTACCGTAATGTCTTAAGTTAGCTGTGTAGTATCTATTATACAGGATGAACCAGAAGGAATGGTCAGTATTCAGGGATATGAAAGGAACGATCATTAGAAGCACAAATGTCGTTATCCTTAAGGAAAATGTTCACAAGATGTCGTGGTTGCAAAGATGGACCTCGCCTGGACGTCGGGAGTGAAGTTGCGCAAAGTTTGAGTCGTAACACGACGTCCTGTGGGCTGCACTAAAAGCATCATTCAACATGGTGGCGTTGCTGTCAGGGTTCCTACGAGCCATAATGCGTAGGTAGCGTTCATCCACTGCAGTAGTAGCCCTTGGGCGCCCTGAGAGACGCATGTAATCGACAGTTCCTGTCTCTCTGTATCTCCTCCATGTCCAAACAACATCGCTTTTGATCACTCAGAGACGCCTGGACACTTCCCTTTTTGAGAGCCCTTCCTGGCACAAAGTAATAATGCGGCCGCGATCACACCATAGTATTGACCGTGTAGGCATGGTTAAACTACAGACAAGACGAGCCGTGTACCTCCTTCCTGGTGGAATGAGTGGAACTGATCGGTTGTCGGACGCCCTCCGCCTAACAGGCGCTGCTCATGCATGGTTGTTTACATCTATGCGCGGGTTTAGTGACATCTCTGAACAGCCAAAGGGACTGTGTCTGTGATACAATATACACAGTGAACGTCGACCTTCAGGAGTTCTCGGAGCCGGTGTGATGCAAATTTTTTTTTGATGTGTGTATGAAAACAGCAAAACTATTATTTAAGAAACCGGTTATTTTGAACGGCCTTAAGAGACAGATTAAAATGGCATGGAAGAAAACCGATGCGACCGAAAACCAGTTGTTTCACCGATACCGCCATCCCTAGTGGAGACATACTCGTTGTCATGGTTTCGATCGACCGCATCTGACCATCACAAGCAAGGAGCGCCACATTGTGTACTAGGCAGGTCGTAAACCCTTTTCATCTGTGCCTACCATCCGAGAACAAGTAGTGAACCCCCTGTGTCATCGCTCACCTCTAGTCAGAGAGTAGGGGCAGCCAGGCCATGGTCAGCAATCTGCGGTTGTCTGCTGATGATGCCGTGGTGTAAAGTACGGCGCCGAAGTTGAGTGACTGTAGGAAGATACAAGACGACTTGGACAAAATTTCCAGTTGGTATAATGAATGGTAGCTAGCCCAAAAAGTGGAAAAATGTAAGTTGATACAGGTGACTAGGAAGAACAAATCTGTAACGTCCGGATACAATATTACCAGTGTCCTGCCTTACACAGCTTAAATATTTGAGGTTAATGTTGCAAAGCGATACGAGATGGAACGAGCATGGGAGAACTGTGGGAACGAAGGTGAATGGTCGATTTCGGTTCATTGGGAGAATTTTAGGAAAGAGTGGTTCACCTGTAGAGAGGACGGCATATATAACGCTGTTGAGACCTATTCTTGAGTACTGCTCCAGTGTTTGGGAACTGCACAAGGTCGGATTGAAAGAAGACATCAAGCAATTCAGAAGCAGGCTGCTAGATTTGTTAACGATAGGTTTGAACAACACGTAAGTGTGTCACGGAGATGCTTCGGGAACTCACGTGGGAATGCGTAGAGGGAAGGCGACACTCTTTTCGAGAAACACTGTTAAAAAAATTTAGAGAACCGGCATTTGAAGCTGACTGCCGAACGATTCTACTGCTGCCAACATACATAGCGTGCAAGCACAACGAAAATAATATAAGAGAAATTAGGGCTCATACGGAGGCATTTAGAGTGTCGTTTTTCCCTCGCGCTGTTTGTGAGTGGAACAGGAAAGGAAAGGGTACAGCGTACCCTCCTCCACGAACCGTATCGTGGCTTGCGGCGTATCTATGTATATGCAGTTGTATAATTAACATCCCAAGGGCATGACACTGTTAACACCACAATACAAACGGCTGCTTTTGGTATGGTGTCGCGATGGGGAAGCATGAACTGCTGATTAATGACATCGCATTGTGTCCAGCGACAAATCGCAGTTCTTCACTATTCCGGATGACCATTACCGGCGAACGTGGTGAAGACCTCGGGAGAAATCCCGTTCTTCCAGTGTTTTGGAGAGGCACAGCGATGTTGCTCCCGGTGTGGGGAGTCATCGGGTATTGCTTTAGATCACGGCTCGTAGCGATTGCGGGAGCACTGAAGATACAACCATACGTCACGGTGAAGAGCTACATGGAGAGACCCACGTAATTTAATGTAAACGTAACGTCGCAAAAACAACGGAAAGCACAAAAATGCCTACTAATCTTTTTTTTTTTACTGTGAATAACCTCATATCTAAATAACTTACGTAAATTAATTTTGCAAAATGTAATTATAATTTTTTTAAAAAGAAAGTAAGTCTCTCTTGTCTGTTAGCCTGTACTGCAGGGCGCACTATAGTTACATTCCTCGCGTACCAATATCTAATCTTTCTTTTTTCTAGACTGAAATTTTCACTCTGCAGCGGAGTGTGCGCTGATATAAAACTTCCTGGCAGATTAAAACTGTGTGCCGGACTGAGACTCGAACTCGGGACTCAGTCCGACACACAGTTTTAATCTGCCAGGAAGTTTCAATCATCCTTTTGTCTACACAAATCTGATGTAAGCGTATCTATAGAACCATTTGTAACTAAATTTGTGTAAATTACAATGGTGTCCAAAATTAAAGCAACAAATGGCTGTTTCCCCGTCCTGTGGCTAAGTCACGATATAATCATACAAACTGTCAACAGATGTTGACTGCCATTTATTCATTTGAAACTTGCTACAGCGTACTGAGATTAACTGCTGATCATCAGGAAGCGTTTTGCAAATTTGAATGCAGTCGCGAAACCTTAAATGAACCGTCCACTGTCTGCAAGCTGCGATTTAATTTTACCCCTAAATAACAGTTACCGGCCCTACAAAGTTGATGTAATCTACTTTAAATTTTACAGCATTTTTTTTACAAGTCCATTTGGTCACTAACAAGAATACATTCACCACCAACAGTAGCCGCCTGCTCCTCTTATTTTTAGCACTTTTATTTCCAGTGAATAATTTCAGTTTCTACTTAAAACGAAAGGTTTATAATCTAGCGTGGGCCGGTCCGTCAAAGGACATCCCTATGTCCTCCTGTGTTACCTCCCATGCAACAGTACGACGCCCTTCCCGACCGTAGTAGTGCAGCCAGCCCATAGTGGTGAAACTTCTTGCTGATAAGTCGGCCCAGGCTGCCAAGTTCTTTGTAAATTTTACAGGATTTTGTAATCTGTGGAATAACATCAGATACCCTTTCAACCCGTGACGTTTCATGTTGTCATCTTATTTTAGGTCGTTGCGGAAGGCTACTGCCAGGTATTTAATGGTTGTTACTGTGCCCATTGGGTTGTCACCGATAATGTAATTGAACAGATACGGGTACTTCAATCTATTTATGGGCAATACGTCACGTTGATTTACGGTCAGTGGCAACTGCGAGCCCCTGCATTAATTGTTGACCCTCTGCAGGTCTTGCTGCATTTCATTACAGTTGACCTCGTTTCATTCAATTTCCAGCAACTTTCAGACAGTAATTCGATTAGTTCTTAGCACACTGATTAAAAAAAATATGGAACATAACTTTAAGCGACAACCCTACTCCACTGAGCAATAATTGAGGACTGGGTATGTCACCAAGTTATACCATTCACTTTTAAGCTTTAAGTGCACAATAAAACATCATTACATACCAGACCGCTGATATGAAAAGAACTGAAATGTCTGCCAGGTGTCGAAAACAAAGTGGAAACAGTCATTCATCCCCTCGTTCTGAGCGCTTTTCATTGTAATTTAACGTCCTCTTTAACGTGTATGCTCTGAGTGAGGTTTTATCACTGCCTGACACATGGCATGCTCTTTATCAATTTTCGAAGGTCATTCTGTGGTATCCGTTCCAGTTCTTCAGTGAGACCCAATGAGAGTTCCTGAAGGGTCTGCGGTGGAACAGGACGACTACGATCAAGTCTGTCAAGCACGTTCCACACATGCATAGTGGGGCTTGGGTTGGGACTCGCTACCCGCCATTCCATTACTCCAATGTCCAGGCTCCACAAGACATCCCTGTTGACGCCCGTCACATAGGCTCTAGTATTACACTACTGGCTATTAAAATTGCTACACCACGAAGATGACGTGCAACAGACGCGAAATTTAATCAACAGCAAGAAGATGCTGTGATATGCAAATGATTAGCTTATCATAGCATTCACATAAGTTTGGCGCCGGTGGCGACACCTACAACGTGCTGACATGGGGAAAGTTTCCAACCGATTTCTCATACACAAACAGCAGTTGACCGGCGTTGCCTAGTGAAACGTTGTTGTGATGACTCGTGTAAGGAGGATAAATGCGTACCATCACGTATCCGACTTTGATAAATGTCGGATTGTAGCCTATCGCGATTGCGGTTTATCGTATCGCGACACTGCTGTACGCGTTGGTCGAGATCCAATGACTGTTAGCAGAATATGGAATCGGTGGGTTCAGGGGGGTAATACGGAACGCCGTGCTGTATCCCAACGGCTTCGTATCACTAGCACCCGAGATGACAGGCATCTTATCCGCATCGGTGTAACGGATCGTGCAGCCACGTCTCGATCCCTGAGTCAACAGATGGGGACAACCATCTGCACGAACAGTTCGGCGACGTTTGCAGCAGCATGGACTATCAGCTCGGAGACCATGGCTGCAGTTTCCCTTGACGCTGCATCACAGACCGGAGCGCCTGCGATGGTGTACTCAACGACGAACCTGGGTGCACGAATGGCAAAACGTCATTTTTTCGGATGGCTCCAGGTTCTGTTTACAGCATCGTGATGGTCTCATCCGTGTTTGGCGACATCGCGGTGAACGCACATTGGAAGCGTGTATTCGTCATCGCCATACTGGCGTATCACCTGGTGTGATGGTATGGGGTGCCATTGGTTACACGTCTCGGTCACCTCCTGTTCGCATTGACGGCACTTTGAACAGTGGACGTTACATTTCAGATGTGTTACGACTCGTGGCTCTACCCTTCATTCGATCCCTGTGAAACCCTACATTTCAGCAGGATAATGCACGACCGCATGTGGCAGGTCCTGTACGGGCCTTTCTGGATACAGAAAATATTCGACTGCAGCCCTGTCCAGCACATTCTCCAGATCCCTCACCAATTGAAAACATCTGGTCAATGGTGGCCGAGCAACTGGCTCGTCACAATACGCCAGTCACTACTCTTGATAAAGTGCGATATCGTGTTGAAGTCACATGGGTACCTGTACACGCCATCCAAGCGTGGTTGTTCTGGCTACTGATTTCCTAGGATCTATGCACCCAAATGCGTGAAAATGTAACCACATGTCAGTTCTAGTATAATATATTTGTCCAATGAACACCCGTTTATCATCTGCATTTCTTCTGGGTGTAGCAATTTTAATGGCCAGTAGTGTAAAAGGGATTCAGGGCCACCACCGTAAGCAAAAGTCAACCACAAGACCTAACAAGATCTGTTCCATGTACTATGTGGCGGTAAGGCGACCATGAACAACGACAATATCCGTATGGCTGTCAAAACTGAAGCCTCCACACAACACCACAGATCCTTCGAAATCTGTGATCTTCCTGGACGACATTTGGTAGGTACCGCACGTCATGGTCTCTGAACATGTATATGGCCACCACCTTTCGTCAGAGGATATCTCGATTCGTCTGCAAAGAACATATTTCGCCAATGACGAAGTTTCCAGTTGACGTGGGAACGAGAGAACTGAAGGAGGGATGCAAGATGTTGTCCTGCCAGCGAGGTACCTGAGCAAGTCTGTGTCGAATGGTCCTATCTCGTGAACTGTTCATTATTGTCTGATCGGACACAGGGTTCCAGTAGTCCACCTAAGATCATCTTGCAGTGGTCTGCGGGTACCCGTACGACGTTGCAAAGCGGATATGGCAAATATCGGTTACATGAGCGGTAGGAATACATCGGCAAACCTTGTCCAATTCGCCTTGTGTACTGACCTGTCTCCATATAGCGTGTCCACTACCTGTGGATGACACATGGAGAAGTATTTGCATTTGCAGCAATACCACTGAAAGTTCATCGTTTTTGGATCAAAGAGACCACCCTTGCAACTTACACTCCATTAAGATGTCGCATTGCATGTGTTTAGTTGAATACAACGTCCACAAATAACAGCTACCTCCTGTGTACGTCACTGGAAAACATTGGGACACCAAAACTCGCTTCCTCATGAGGGATCACCTGACACTCTTATGCGTAACACAATCAACAGATGGCGAATGATCTTAATTGTTGCCAACTTTGGAAGCGACGATCTCAAGCCACGCAATAAGACCACATGTACCTCCTGTATCGAAATAGATTTGATATACCGGATGTTGATACACGATTTCTCCTAATTCTTCAGAACAGCGAAGTATGTTTGAAAGGCATATTACCTGAAGTAACTTGTACATATCTTTCCGATAAGAGAGACTGGAAGAACGATTTCGGTATGTTCAGGGTTGTTCAGGGATATTTTCTGTGAAATTTACAACGAGGGACCGTTGTCTCCGACGGCTACTTAGAGATAAAAAATGTGATCATATTGTTTCGGTTTTGTTTCTGTGAAAATATCTTCCCAACAGCGAAGAAGTGTCTTTCATGCAATCACCATAACAGTGAAGACTCCGGTTCCTAGTAGGCGCCTACGTACAGATGCGTGGGTAGTGTGACGTGATTGCCAGCAGTGCGGGAAGAGTTCAGAAAATGTTAAGATGTGCGAGAAATCTTATGGGACTTAACTGCTAAGGTCATCAGTCCCTAAGCTTACACACTAGTTAACCTAAATTATCCTAAGGACAAACACACACACACATATGCCGAAGGGAGGACTCGAACCTCCGCCGTGATGAGGAAGAGTTCAGCATGGTGTTGTTGTGCAAACCTTTAATTGCGTTCTGCGAACCCATAGTGGAGGTGGATATCGACAAATTCCTTGTCCATATTGTTTTGTATCGCTATTAACTTGCAGTCGACACTGTCGAGGACCCAAACTCGAAGCAGAACAGAGCAGTACTGAACACGTGAATAACCTAAATTTTGTCGGCTCTCACTGTACAGCAAACTTCACGTGACATGTACATTTTGACATGGACATGATCTAAAATGAAATTCGAAACAATCACATTAAGTTGAATGAAAGCACAACACACAGTTCAGCTGTAAAAATCCATTTTGTAACTGCACTCATTTTTGGTATGTTAATATTCTTGTAGATGGACTTGGAGAATGAGCACACGCTCGAAACTAGTTACTTCTAGTTGTTGTTGTTGTTGTTGTTGTTGTTGTTTGTAGGCCAAAGAATGGTATGATGCCGCTCTTAATATTAGTCTCTTTTTATCTTTGCAACCTGTATCTTTTGAAACTACTTACGGCACTGAAGACTCAGTCTTCCTTTACACTTTTTACACCTTCCATTCCTACACACGCACACGCACACTCACGTGCACGCAAACTTCCCTCCATTATCTAACAGACGATTCTCTTATGCCTCAGGATGTGTACTGTGAACCGATACCTTAATTTGTTTAAGTTGTCTCATAATGTTCTTTTCTCTCCATTTCTCTTCAGTACTTTCTCATCATTCGATCTACCCATCTAATCTTCTGTATTCTTCTTCTCTGTACTGTTATCGTCCATGTTTCATTTTTGTACAGGACTGCATTTCAAACAAACCGATATGTACAGGGTGAGTCACCTAACATTACCGCTGGATACATTTCGTAAACCACATCAAATACTGACGAATCGATTCCACAGACAGAACGTGAGGAGAGGAGCTAGTGTAATTAGTTAATACAAACCATAAAAAAATTCACGGAAGTATGTTTTTTAACACAAACCTACGTTTTCTTAAATGGAACCCAATTAGTTTTGTTAGCACATCTGAACATATAAACAAATACATAATCAGTGCCGTTTGTTGCATTGTAAAATGTTAATTACATCCGGAGATATTGTAACCTAAGGTTGACGCTTGAGTACCACTCCTCCGCTGTTCGATCGTGTGTATCGGAGAGCACCGAATTACGTAGGGATCCAAAGGGAACGGTGATGGACCTTAGGTACAGAAGAGACTGGGACAGCACATTACGTCCACATGCTAACACCTTTTTATTGGTCTTTTTCACTGACGCACATGTAGATTACCATGAGGGGTGAGGTACACGTTCGACGGGCGTTTCATAGGACGTGGAGGACGCATAAATTGGCCAGTTAGTTATCCTGATCTTACACCTTTGGACTTCTTTCTTTGGGATACGTTAAAGGAGAATGTGTACCGTGATGTGCCTACAACCCCAGAGGATATGAAACAACGTATTGTGGCAGCCTGCGGCGACATTACACCAGATGTACTGCGGCGTGTAGGACATTCATTACGCCAGAGATTGCAATTGTGTGCAGCAAATGGTGGCCACCACACTGAACATCTATTGGCCTGACATGTCGCGACACACTCTATTCCACTCCGTAATTGAAAACGGAAACCACGTGTGTACGTGTACCTCACCCCTCATGGTAATGTACATGTGCGTTAGTGAAAAATACCAATAAAAAGGTGTTAGCATGTGTACGCAATGTGCTGTTCCAGTCTCTTCTGTACATAAGGTCCATCACCGTTCCCTTTGGATCCCTACGTAATTTGGTGCTCTCCGATACACACGATCGAACAGCGGAGGAGTGGTACTCAAGCGTCAACTTTAGGTTACAATATCTCCGGATGTAATTAACATTTTACAATGCAACAGACGGCACTGATTATGTATTTGTTTATATGTTCAGATGTGCTAACAAAACTAACGGGGTTCCACTTAAAAAAACGTAGATTTGTGTTAAAAAACATACTTCCGTGCACTTTTTTATGGTTTGTATTAACCAATTACACTAGCCCCTCTCCTCACGTTCTGTCTGTGGAATCGATTCGTCAGTATTTGATGTCGTTTACGAAATATCTCCAGCGGTAACGTTAGATGACTCACCCTGTATATATATGGGATGGGATCTCCTCCCAAAACGCCTAGATCGATTACAACCAAATTTGGAACTTTAAAGAAGACCTCATGTACTGCAGGGCTTATGGCCTCTTAGCTCGAATAGGAGACGAGATACAGTAGAAACTAGTTCTTCACCCCTGGCTTATAGATAGACCTGCATCACAGTAGTGGCGGAGTAGTACCGGCGTACCTTATCGACTTGGTTCGTGTGACAGCATGTACAACAAGGGTAAATAAATGATTTTGATGCCCCTGATGTTTAGCTGCACTGCATGACATGTGTGTTGTGGGAGCAGTGTCAGCCTGCTTTGTTGAACTGTGCTGCAGTGGCTGCATGTGCTGATAAGCTTGGCTTGGACAGGTGGAGATGGGTAGAGGAGAGGACGGACAGAGCAAGGCGGAGGAGGAAATGGACAGAGACAGGGGTGAAGGAGGAGATGCATGAGGCAAGTGGAAGGTGCAGAGAGAGAAAGAAAGAGAGTGGAGGAAGAGGACATGATCAGAGGGAGGAGCGAGAAAGATATGTTTGGAGAGAAGGGATGGAGGAAATGGACAAAGAGTGGAAGAGGATGAGATAGACAGAGACAGTGGGGAGGAGGAGATAAGCATGTAAAGGTGGGAGGATAAAGTGGACAGACAGAGGACACAACGAGGAGGTGTGTTGAATGTATGTGTCGAACAAATACGCAAGCAAAGGCTTGGGTAGATGGCTAGCAAGAATTAAGTTTATATTTGATGTAAATAAATTTCCCCTTTTTCAGAAACGTGTACATTTTATACCCTCTGTATTTTGACCATCGTCAGTTATGTTGCTTCCCAGGTAAAAGAACTTGTTTACTACTTTTATAGTTTGATTTCTTAATACAATAGCCTGAGTATTGTCTCATTTAATTCGATTACTTTCCATTACTCTTGATGTTCATCTTATAAATTTTATTCTGTTCAGATGATCTGCGAAGTACCTTTCATTTTTTGACAGATGTACAGTATTATTGCCAAACCTCAAAGTCTCAACGTTTTTCTCCCTGAACTTTAATTCGCTTCCAAATTTCTCTTTGGTTTGTTTTTTAAATTGGTCATAAGATATGACCTTGCCTCACTCCCTTACTAACTACTGCTCACCTTTCATGCAGCTTGCTTCGATTTTTTTATTTTTTAGGGTTCTGTACCTCAATCGATAGAAACGGAACACTCTTAGGAACACTTTGTTGTCCATCTGTGTGTCTGTCCGTCTCTTAAGACCCCTTTTTCTCAAAAACTTGTGGAGGTACCAAATTGAAATTTATGTCAAATGGTACTGTCTCTGGTAAGTTTCGATTCTGGACTGTAACGGCCTTCGATCGGAAAATTTTTTATCGTCCTATGTAAAGAAGAATGCTACAGAAATTTGAGGCTCTGTTAGATGACCGTCAGTGAATGAAATCAAAAATTGCAACCAATTAAGTCACATATTTTGATACTCGCAAACACAGTCATCTGAACCTATAGATGAAATTATGTAAACATAATTAAGTTTGTACGGAACCTTCAGAGCGCGAACCCTACTCGCACTTGTTCTGTTTTATTAGTCACCCGTCTTCTGAGTGGTCTGATGCAGCCCATCACGAATTCCCCTCCTGTTATTGTACAAATGGTATATTATCTGCCATTCCCTATGCTTACTTCAATTTTACTCAGAATTTCGAACATCTTGCTCCATTTTACAATGTCGAAGGCTTTCACGAGGACAACAGAGCTTAAGAAAGTGACTTGATTTTTCTTCAGTCTTGCTTGCATTATCAAGTGCAAGGTCAGGGGTGAACTGCCTCTCTAGTACCTTTACCATTCCTAAAGCTACACTGATGGTCATCTAACAGAGCCTCAACTTTCTTTGCCGTTCTTGTTTACAAAGGGCGATAAAAAATTTCCAGTCGAAGACCGTACAGTCCAGAATCAATATGCCAATCAGAGAAAATCGTTTTCAGCCTTAAGGCAAATATGTCAACGACGAACCAAGTTGAATATACTCGTTTAACACAACACCGTGTCCTGGAGGGCGAAGAAATTCGTAACTGTTTGGTGCATATCTACGCCCGCCAGGAATCATCGACCCTTCAGGGCCTTTTTTAAGGTACCGAAGACGTGATAATAGCATGAGGAGCGATCAGACCTTTAACGCCGATGCTCGAGTGTCTCCCACTGAAGCGCGCGTAACCAATGTGTTACATTTGCGGTGTGGGAACGTGCGTTATCATGAAGCAGGAGCACTTCTTGTCGCACGACACTTGGCGCAACATTCCACAACAGTGGTTTTCGCCTGGTAGGATATCCCATAAACATTCTTCATTCTTCGACGATCGTCTTTCGGTGTTTGTCCTTCGGAAGAGAAGAAAATAATAACAACTCATTCGTCCTCTTTGGACACACAGGATAATAATATAAAGTGGGGGCCGTTACTGAATGGGTTTACTAGGATAAACATTTGATTTTTATTTTTCACTTGATGATCATCAGTGTCCTCTGCCTGGAAGTAAGTTGCAGCGTCTCAATCACGTTGCCCAAAACCGGATAAAACAACCCTGAAATTCACGTGTTGAACCATCAGCAGCTAAACTCATGTGTTGCTGACGAGGTAACGCTATCGAACTGCGAGTCTTACGATCTGACCGACCAACAGGGAGGCTTGGAGGTTCTCAAGTGGGAGTGCAACCGTAGCCAGCTGCGGGGGCGAACACGGCGCTCGCTCTCTTCCACTGGCAGCTTCGAAACCGACCAGACGCCCTCTTCTCCTGCTCTCTTGGGCGGTAGCCCATTCAGTCCCGGCCGCAGCTCGTGGTCGTGCGGTAGCGTTCTCGCTTCCCACGCTCGGGTTCCCGGGTTCGATTCCCGGCGGGGTTAGGGATTTTCTCTGCTCGTGATGCCTGGGTGTTGTGTGATGTCCTTAGGTTAGTTAGGTTTAAGTAGTTCTAAGTTCTAGGGGACTGATGACCACAGCTGTTAAGTCCCATAGTGCTCAGAGCCATTCAGTCCCGGCGGCTTCTCCAGGCCTGCCTCATTACGGCATTAAACTTCCATGCATATAAAAATATGTTTTCTTTACGGGTGCCCACACCTTTCCTCTCCTGGCCAATCCTGACGCATTAACAAAAACATAGCTATAGTTTACATTTCCGAATTTACAGCACGCACGTCAGAAACAAAAAAAAAAAAATGCTACGTTAATCCCTTGCCTCTATGTCGGTGTTTATATATCCGCATCGGAGTCGCGCTACGTTGCGTACGCGCTGCAGCAACTCCCTCAGCCATCAAGTTTTGGTCGTCCCTTACATACTATTCTCGTCAGCAGCTGCGATGCGCAAGCTGTTGAGTTGGTTGTGCGTTAGTTTTCGTACTTATCTGCTTGTGCTATCTTCGGAATTTTGTGGATGATGTATTTCCGTAACTATCTAGTAGCGCTCAGTAAACTAAAATCTCTGTGGAAATAGTGCCTTCTTTCAAATACATTGCTCAAAAGAATTATGAGAACACGTGAATCAACATCCGGTATGTTAAACCTACTTCGATACAAGAGGTGCAAGTTGCCTTATTGCACGGCGTGAGATCGTCGCTTTCAAAGTAGGCAACGATTAAAATCATTTGCTGTCTGTTGGTTTTGTTACGCATTAGGGTGCCAGGTGACCCCTCAGAAGGTAGTGAGCTTCGGTGTCCGATTGTTTTCTAGTGAGCTACAGAGATGGCCTTTGTGGATGTTGTATTCAACCAAGCACATGCAAAGCGACATCATGATGCAGTGCTAGTTGCAAGTCTGTTTGATCCAGAAAGAATGCCTCTCCATGTGTCACACATAGGTTGTGGATTCGCTATAGGTCAGTACACTAGAGAAGTCGGAAAAGGTTGCCGATGCATTGCAATCCCACGTGAGGACCGATATGTGCCATCTCTGCGTTGCGGCGTCGTTTGGACGCCATACCACTGCAATACGATCTCAGAAGGGTCACGGGGGACGCTTATCCGATCAGACTGTAATGAACAGATTACGAGAAAGGACCTTACGATTCAGATGTCTTGTTCGTTAGACACGACAACGTCTTGCAGCTCGACTTCATTTCTGCTGTTCCTATATCAACTGTCAACTTCGCCGCTGGTGAAAGGTGCTATTCACTGGTGACTCCAGATATCCTTTGATGCAAGGTGGTATCCGTGTTCACGGGCATATACTCGTAGTGATTGCTAGGTGCCAAATGTTGGCCAAGAAATCGACAGATTTCCAAGGTTATGTGATATGGTGGAGAGGCTTCAGTGTTGGCAACCATTAGGCTCTGCCCTTGTCCATGGTCTCCTTACAGCCACACAGTACATCGAACAGATAAAGTTAGACTGTGTGATGGATGCTGCATGTGGTAATGAGCCTGAATCCCTTCTAATGCTAGGGTCCGCGTGATGGGCTTCAACAGGGTTGTTTTGCGAAACCTGGACATTGACGTAAAGGACTGGCCGGTGGTCAGTCCCGACGAAAACCTCACCGTGTAATGTGGGACACGCTTGACAGACGTATTTGTGGTCGTCGTGTTCCACCAAAGAGTTTTTAAGAACTCTCATAGGCTCTCACTGAAGAATGGGAACGGATACCAAATTGTGACCTCTTTAGAATTATACTGGATACGCCACATAGGTGACAGGCAGTGATGTACTCTCAAGGAAGACATACACGTTACTGAAGCTCTCAGATTTCAACTAAAAGTACCCAGAATGATGGAATAAATAATTGTTTCCACTTTGTTTTCGATACCTGTCGGACATTTCAGTCCGTTTTATGTAAACGGGCGAGGATGTAATGATGTTTTCCTGTGTTCTTATTTTTTTAAGAGATAAAGATATAATTTGGTAACATATTCAGCCATGTAATGATGTAGAGGCATATATCACTAGGGGTAAGATAGATACTGCCTACAGGAAAATTAAAGAGACCTTTCGAGAAAAGAGAACCACCTGTGTGAATATCAAGAGCTCAGATCGAAAACTAGTTCCAAGCAAAGAAGGGAAAGCAGAAAAATGGAAGGAGTATACAGAGGGTCTATACAAGGGCGATGTACTTGAGGACAATATTATGGAAATATAAGAGCATGTAGATGAAGATGAGATGGGAGGTATGATACTGCGTGAAGAGTTTGACAGAGCACTCATAGACCTAAGTCGAAACAAGGCCTCGGGAGTAGACAACATTCCATTAGAACTACTGATAGCCTTGGGAGAGCCAGCCGTGACAAAACTCTACCATCTGGTGAGCAAGATGTATGCGACAGGCGAAATACCCTCAGACTTCAAGAAGAATATAATAATTCCAATCCCAAGGAAAGCAGGTGTTGACAGATGTGAAAATTACCGAACTATCAGTTTAATAAGTCACGGCTGCAAAATAATAACACGAATTCTTTGCACACGAATGGAAAAACTCATAGAAGCCGACCTCGGGGAGGATCAATTTGGATTCCGTAGAAATGTTGCAACACGTGATGCAATACTGACCCTACGATTTACCTTAGAAGATAGATTAAGGAAAGGCATACCTACGTTTCTAGCATTTGTAGACTTAGAGAAAGCTTCTGTCAATGTTGACTGGAATACTCTCTTTCAAATTCTTAAGCTGGCAGGGATAAAATACAGGGAGCGAAAGGCTATTTACAATTTTTATAGAAACCAGAGTCGACGAAAGGGAAGCAGTGGTTGGGAAGGGAGTGAGACAGGATTGTAGCCTATCCCCGATGTTATTCAATCTGTATATTGAGCAAGCAGTAAAGGAAACAAAAGAAAAATTCGGAATAGGAAATTCTGTCAGAGACAGGACCTAGAAGAGCAGTTGAACGGAATGTACAGTGTCTTGAAGGGATGATATAAGATGAACATCAACAAAAGCAAGCCGGCCAGTGTGGCCGAGCGGTTCTAGGGGCTTCAGTCTGGAACCGCGCTACCGCTACGATCGCAGGTTCGAATCCTGCCTCAGGCATGGATGTGTGTGATGTCCTTAGGTTAGTTAGGTTTAAGTAGTTCTAAGTTCTAGGGGACTGATGACCTCAGATGTTAAGTCCCGTAGTTCTCAGAGCCATTTGAACCATTTTTTTGAACAAAAGCAAAACGACGATAATGGAATGTAGTCAAATTAAATCGGGTGATGCTGAGGGAATTAGATTGGAAATGACACACTTAAAGTAGCGAATGAGTTTTGCTATTTGGGAAGCAAAATAACTGATGATGGTCGAAGTAGAGAGGATATAAAATGAAGACTGGAAATGGCAAGGAAAGCGTTTCTGAAGAAGAGAAATTTGTTAACATGGAGTATAAATTTAAATGTCAGAAAGTCGTTTCTGAATGTATTTGTGTGGAGTGTAGACATGTATGGAAGTGAAACATAGACGATAAATAGTTTAGACAAGAAGATAATACAAGCTTTCGAAATGGGTTGCTACAGAAGAATGCTGAAGATTAGATGGGTAGACCACATAATTAATGAGAAGGTATTGAATAGAATTGGGGAGAGGAGAAATTTGTGGCACAACTTGACTATAAGAAGGAATCGGTTGACAGGACATGTTCTGAGGCATCAAGGGATCACCAATTTAGTATTGGAAGGCAGCGTGGAGGGTAAAAATCGGGGAGGGAGACGAAGAGATGAGTACACTAAACAGATTCAGAAGGATGTAGGTTGCAGTAGGTACTGGGGGATGCAGAAGCTAGCACAGGATAGAGTAGTATGGAGAGCTGCATCAACCCAGTCTCTGGACTGAAGACCACAACAACAACAACAACAACATTCATCCGTCAATTATTGCTCAATGGAGTGTGGTAGATCCGAAAAGTCATGTTCCCCTACTTCTTTTTAGCAGTGTATATCGAGACTACAGCAACACTTCAGGAGAAATGAATCACGAGACTGTGCGCCTCTTCAGGAGAAGTGTGTGTCACTACGGTATAGATTGTGACTCTGTAGTGGCGAGTTACGAACTGACAGAGAATCTGTGATGCTGAAGCGTGTGATTAGCAGGGCGGGAACCTCCTTGTCGAGCCTGCTGCCGCCTGCCGGCAGCCAGCAAGTAGTTGCCGAACTGTGCTTGCGGCTGGCGCCATCTGCCACACACGGCGCGTAGGAGGAGGCGGCGGCGGCGGAGGAGGGTGGGCGTGGCTACAGCCGAGACGAGTGTGACCTCTGCAGCTGACGTCAGCCGCGTGACGCCCACGCACCGCCTGTCGGGATGTGAGGCCAGAAATACCGCCGGCTGTCCCAGCTTCCGCCGTGCCACGCCGAGCTACCGGGTCAACACCTGTTCCCGGCAGGTGATGGACATAACGCCAGTGACAAACTCATTTACGTGCTGAGTAACTCAGTAACTTCCACCAAATAAAAATTGGCGAGCTGCGAGTAGAAATCTTGCATTCAGGGCTCCGAACGGGTTCCGTACAAACTTAATTATGCTTATAGACTGTTAATCCATTTCGGGAATCGAAGATATCGATGGTTTTCTTCTCGTTATCGACACTGGAACTGACAAGATATCGGTCCCGGGGATTTTAAGACTTTCGAAAATGTTTTAATTTCAAGTTTTAGAATTTTCATATTAAAGAATTTTTTTTCGTGTGATATAATTGCGAACGAATTTCGAATTTTACCTTTTTATTGTGGTGTGAAACGTTGCTTCTTGCATATTTCGTGCTTCTAAGTCAACGGGAAGTACACTTCAGGATACCGTGAGTCAGTTTTCGAGTATCGTAATATGTGGCATAAATCGCTGTAGGTTTTATATGAACTGACAGAACTTTAACATTTCTACACCAATAAGGGGCCACAGACCTTAGTACGTTACATAAATTTGAACTTGTACGCCAAGCTGTTTGAGAGAAAAACATCTTAACAGATGGACAGAGAAACAGAGAGACGGATAAAATATACTTTTTTGTTATATAATTACAAATTAGCAAATTATAATTACAAATTTTGTCGTTTACTTGTACTGTGATATCTTGCTTCTTGCCAAATTTCGTAGTTCTAGGTCAAGGGGAAGTATCCTATAAGTTCTGATGAGGAAGTTTACTAGTGTGGAAATATGTGACGTAAATAGCCATATCTTTTGACTGAATTGACTTAGAAACGTAAAATTTTTACACCGGCTATTGACCTTCATGTATGACATAAATTTACACTTGATACGTCTATTCGTTCCTGAGAAAAACTGTCCTTTAACAGTCCGACAGACAGACGGACTACAGAGTGATAATATAAGGGTTCTCTTTTTACAGATTCAGGCTTGGAACGCCTAAAGCGGTCGCTGTTATAGTTTGGGTTTAAGCATGTCCACTTGAAGAAATATTACGAATGCCGCTTATTTTGGCATACCATATCATCGGCTATTAATCGAAATACGATCATACAGAGTATCTTGAAATGGAACTTGTACCGTTCCATATTTTTCTCATTAAATTTCCGGTACAAGAGAATTAAAGTCGAGAGTGTTTTTCCTTCTTCCTGCAGGAATAAATCAGTTGGTAACAAGAAGGAGAGAATGGACCAAACGGTGTTTATTTATTTATTGTATTTAGTGTGTGCCTGCATCCTTTCCATTGCGCGAACTGGGTTGTATGAGTGAGAAATTATGCGAGGCAGCAGAAAGCTTTAGTCAAAGGTTGTAGCACTGCATGAGTAGAGTGTTTCTGTGGTAGGGTAGTACCAACCCCCAAGCACGAACAAGTTTGGCAAAGACAAGGTGTGCAAGTCAGGTCAGAGAGTTCACGAAGGCATGAGTATTGGCTCTGTCAGGTTGGCGAACCACACCCTCCACCCCTGCTTTTGAACGTTCAGAGGTTAGGCGATGTGGCCCACAGGACACTGATTGCTGGGTAGCTGCGCTATGCAGACCTTGAAGACTTAGGTCTCAATTTTATGCTAATATTTTCAAAGGTATTAGAATGCTTCAAATCTGTTCGTTACTAGGGTCCAGATGTTGAAATCAAGTGTGAGATTACCGCGAAACCCCCATAAGGGACTTTATTTTAGTAATTTGATTAAATTTCAGTAAGAACTTTGCGTTCGTGCCTTGGTCAGGGACGCACCATGGGCCTTAAGCTCACGCTCGTATTATTGCTCTGAGCCTAACAGAAGTTAATTCATTTCACGGATTTCAATGTTGTGTCTCTTTCACAGTGATATTTTGGAGGATTTATTTGATTTCTAATATGTTTTCTTGTGTACTTAGTTTCCCGCCATGTGGTCAGGTGGAGCAATAGCCACATTAGTTAAGTGTAATTTCGTTCCAAAAACGTACAGTAGCTTCACTCTAGTTTCGTGTAGCTCAATTTCGAAATAGGAAATTTATGCGGAGAATTAGAACTCTGAATTATGAAATGTGCGCGTATTCAATTTGGCGTGAAACTGTGTCAACGGTCGTTAATAGGAAGATGGGCCAGATCAACTGATACAAGGTACATGTAAATAATTATACGATAGTGCCTGAATGGACGATACGACGGAAATAATATTGTGTGTCACAACATATGCATTTCTGTTGGCTACCCCAACTTGGCCACATGTGTGAACTAGTATCAAGGTGATAATTAGTAAATATCTCTTGTGCCGACCTACAACTATTTGATTGACTTATGATAAAGTGTATTACATAAAATACGCGGGTTAAACTATTGTGTCTCTGAAAAATCTCAATTTTTATGCCTGTTGATAAAACGGAGACTTGCACAATTTTTTCCGCCGTTTGATAGTAAATATTTCTGGTGCCCCCTTAACTACTTTGATTGAAATATAATGAAGTATGGTAGCAAATATTCAGGGTAATCTATTGTATCGCAGAAGTTTGTGATTTTATTGACATTTATTCTGTTGGGATAGTGACTTGCAAAATTTTCCCGTCACGTGATAGTAAATGTTCATGCGCCCCAGCTCGGTAACGTGGTGCTGTATCGGAACTAAGGATTAAACCAAAATTGCCATTCAGAGTCAAGTGGACCATTTGCTACCCCCGCTTTGGTGCACGTTTTAATGAAGTTTGAAATAATTAGTCAGATATTCTTCCACCCTGACCGAGTTCACTTGTAGTGTCTTTTGCTGAACTTGTTCTGCATGACCTGTAGTAGTTAAAGGTAATATCATAAGAAGATATGCGTTTAGGTATAACTGGGTGCACTCCGTCCTCAGGCCACGAGTGGCCCATCGAGACCATCCGACCGCAGTGTCATCCTCAGTTGAGGATGCAGATAGGAGGGGCGTGTGGTCAGCACACCGCTCTCCCGGTCGTTACTATGGTTTTCTTTGACCGGAGCCGCTACTGTTCGGTCGAGTAGCTCCTCAATTGGCATCACAAGGCTGAGTGCACCCCGAAAAATGACAACAGCGCATGGCGGCTGGATGGTCACCCATCCAAGTGCCGGCCACCCCCGACAGTGCTTAACTTCGGTGATCTCACCGGAACCGGTGTATCCACTGCGGCAAGCCCGTTGCCTATAACTGAGTGCATGCATCGAATTTCACTGAAGCCAGGTCTGCACTCCCCTCTCCCTTTCCATAATTACGTGGTGAAAGTAGATCCTGTTTATTAGAGAGACCATTTCTCATGAGGTATAACATGAGAGCCCCTACTGTTGCAAAAGAATGGGCAGTAACTAGATCCAATAGACACATGGCTTATTGTTCAAATGCTACAGGTAGTCTATAAATATCAAATAACTGAGATCCTCTATTGATTATTTCCTCCCTTTATCATTAACAACTTAAAGAATAGGTAAAACGTAAAGTATACAAACCTCCCTAGAAACTGAAAAACAGGGATTGATAAAATATCCCTAAGAGATGACAGGCAAACTAGTTCCTACCTCAGTCGCATGCTGGGTCACCAAATAAAATAATTAAATCTCGAGGCTCCCTTTTAAGCCAAGATGCCTTTTGTAGTGGTTATAAAGACTGCATTACCCGCTGCCTTCAAATTTTTACGGGTAAGCTAAACCCACCCGCTAAAAATTATTAATACCCCAGCAGTAACTCTCAGGGACCTGTAATTTCGTGTGGGGAGCACACGAATTTTGTAAACCAGTACTACAGAGGGTAACTTGAAGAAGCGTTAGGGCACGATAAGCGACTGTAAACATCCTACCCGGTAGAATTTTGTAAGTACCATCGGTTGGCGTGTTACGTTGCAATTTGTGTTAATAATAGATCGAAAAAAGTAAGCAAAATGTCTATTACGAGAGTCACCCAGAAAGTAACGCAACACATTTTTTCTCATCAAACAACAGTGGTACGAAAGCGAATATTTAGGTATGCATTATTTGAAGGTTCTCCAATACGCGTGCAAATTTTCCGTTTCATATCTTCATTCTCGAAGACAGACGCATAACAATCCGGAAGTTGGTGCTGAAACTGTCAATGAGCAAAAGAAGTGTGGATGTAATCATACGTGCTCTTTATTTCTCAAACGGGTGTTCTCCATAGGTTCCTCTCTATCTTACGGTGGAGAACGAATCTCAGAGAAAAAAATATTTCTGAATTGCTGTTACGTTTTGAAGCTGAGGGGGGAACATTCTCGTTCCGTATCGTGACAGGTGACGAAACCTGGGTACAAACATTTTGAGCCCGAAACAAATCGACAATCAATGGACTGGCTTCATCCTAACGCTTCACACAAGAAAAGATTCAAGCCAATTGCTTCCGCCAGTAACACCAAAATCACTGTGTTTTGGGACTGTGAAGTTGATATACTCTACTGATGTGAAGCCAAGAGGTAGCACCATTAATTCTGAAACTCGAGAGAGCTTCCAAACATGACAGCGCTCGGCCTCACACAAGTTTGTGGACTATGGAATGCATCACTAAATAGGGTTGGACAGTGTTATCCCATCCACCCTACACCTGTGACCTAGCTCCCTCAGGTTTCCGATTGTTTCGGTCGTTATAGGATGAGATACGTGAAAGACATTTTGTCGCGACCGTTCGGCTACCCCACGCTGCCGCACAGCATAAAAAATGGCTCTGAGCACTATGGGACTTAACATCTGAGGTCATCAGTCCCCTAAACTTAGAACTACTTAAACCTAACTAACCTAAGGACATCACACACAACCATGCCCGTGGCAGGATTCGAACCTGCGACTGTAGCCGTCGCGCGGTTACGGACTGAAGCACCTAGAAACACTCGGCCGCAGTGGCCGCGCACAGTATGACTTCGTGACCAGAACAAGGACTGGTACATACAGAACCTACACCCTTTTGTCTCTCTGGAGGAAGGCCATAAGACGGAAAGAAGATTATGTGGAATACGGTGAGTGTAGAAGCAACATCATTCTTTCTCGTGTGTACGTTACATTGTGTTCAATAAATAACTGTAGGAGAAAGAGAAGTGGTGCATTACTTTCTGGACGACCCTCGTATTTCAAAAGTAATCAGCATAACGATTAGTAAATTTATCCTGCTGTGCGATAAAATTCCCGTGAAGGCATTAACCGCCTTCAGGGAAAAATTTTTGTGGTTGCCTGTGGAACCACAGTTGTACCCAGGCGTGCACCTGTTCATCCGAAGCAAATCGACGACAACTAATATCTTTCTTCAGGGGTCCAAATATATGGAAATCGCATGAATAGCGATCGGGACTGCATGGATGATGTGTATGAGGTTTCCAGCGAAACCTCTGCAGCGCACTCGAAACACGTGGGTCCATCCACTGGTCAAATTGGTTTCACCTACGCTGCAAGAGTCGAGGTGAAACCTTTACAATGTGTATAAATCATATGGTGAATCAACAAAGAGCCTGTGGGATCTAGAAACAGGTAGACCATATTTCCTCCGGTAATGTCACAAAACGCTTCCGTTGCAACTCACGTGTGTTACGTTTCGACGACAAGTTTGTTCGAACAGTACAAATAGAAAATGACAAGTTGGCAGCTCTGAGAGTTCTGTGGGTGGAAATAATTTCTTAACTATACAGGGTGAGTCACCTAACATTACCGCTGGATATATTTTCTAAACCTCATCAAATACTGACGAATCGGTTCCACAGACCGAACGTGAGGAGAGGGGCTAGTGTAATTGGTTAATACAAACCATAAAAAAATGCACGGAAGTATGTTTTTAACACAAATCTACGTTTTTTTAAGTGGAAGCCCGTTAGTTTTGTTAGCACATCTGAACATATAAACAAATACGTAATAAGTGCCGTTTGTTGCATTGTAAAATGTTAATTACATCCGGAGATATTGTAACCTAAAGTTGACGCTTGAGTACCACTCCTCCGCTGTTCGATCGTGTGTATCGGAGAGCACCGAATTACGTAGGGATCCAAAGGGAACGGTGATGGACCTTATGTACAGAAGAGACTGGAACAGCACATTACGTCCACATGCTAACACCTTTTTATTGGTCTTTTTCACTGACGCACATGTACATTACCATGAGGGGTGAGGTATACGTACACACGTGGTTTCCGTTTTCAATTACGGAGTGGAATAGAGTGTGTCCCGACATGTCAGGCCAATAGATGTTCAGTGTGGTGGCCATCATTTGCTGCACACAATTGCAATCTCTGGCGTAATGAATGTCGTACACGCCGCAGTACATCTGGTGTAATGTCGCCGCAGGCTGCCACAATACGTTGTTTCATATCCTCTGGGGTTGTAGGCACATCACGGTATGCATTCTCCTTTAACGTACCCCACAGAAAGAAGTCCAGAGGTGTAAGATCAGGAGAACGGGCTGGCCAATTTATGCGTCCTCCACGTCCTATGAAACGCCCGTCGAACATCCTGTCAAGGGTCAGTCTAGTGTTAATTGCGGAATGAGCAGGTGCACCATCATGCTGATATCACATACGTCGAGCGTTTCCAGTGGGACAATTTTCGAGCAACGTTGGCAGATCATTCAGTAGAAACGCGGTGTATGTTGCAGTGCTCTCCGATACACACGATCGAACAGCGGAGGAGTGGTACTCAAGCGTCAAATTTAGGTTACAATATCTCCGGATGTAATTAACATTTTACAATGCAACAAACGGCACTGATTACGTATTTGTTTATATGTTCAGATGTGCTAACAAAACTAACGGGGTGCCACTTAGAAAAACGTAGATTTGTGTTAAAATCATACTTCCGTGCATTTTTTTATGGTTTGTATTAAAGAATTACACTAGCCCTTGTCCTCACTTTCGGTCTGTCGAATCGTTTCGTCAGTATTTGATGTGGTTTACGAAATATATCCAGCGGTAACGTTAGGTGACTCACCCTGTATATCCTGGCACACATATACCCATGAATGAAGAACTGGTGGCTTTCCGAGGACGTTGTCCATTCAAACAATGTTTACCGAGCAAACGTTCAAATCATGGGGTAAAAATACAGACATGGTGCTGCTTCTTATGTTTTCAAGGAACACGTCTATATAGGAAAATCACCTGGACAAGCACCTGAGAAAAAAATAAGATATGAGGGTTCCCATGGTTTCTTCAGATCATATGGATTAGGCCAAGGACTTTTCAAAAGACACCTTACGATGCTGTATACGTCGAGAAAAAATAAACCTGAGCTCCCTTATACTACACCAAGCAAAGTACATGTTCACGCTTCAAAGTTCTTTTTTACTAAGGATACCATGGTCGTATTTTTCGTTACAAGGAAGAACAAACAGGCTGTCCTGATGAGCACAAAGCACAACAGTGAGGAAATAAGCAACAGGGAAGACAAGAAACCAACAATGATAGTCGACTACAATGCATATAAGTGAGCAGCTGATACATTGGATCAGTTTATTGGCACCTACACATGCACGAGGAAAACCAACCGGTGCACAGTGATCATCTGATACAAAATTATTGATACTTTTGCCTACAGTGCTTATGTCCTGTGGAGAGAAATAAATCCAGGGTGAAAAAAATGTTATTTACAAAAGAAGAATATCTATCGCTCAATTGGGAAGACTCCTAGTTACTCCATACATTTAAGCCAGAAAAATTTTGCCAGTAAATGAACAGCCAGTGGCCATTGTTAGAAGAATAAACAGGGAGTCGATCAACACCAAGCTCCAGCGGTGGCAACCAAAATTGCAAATGCAAAGTCTGTCCATCAAGTTGTGCCAACAGGTCACTAATGAAGTGTTCAAACTGTGACAAACACGTTTTTAAAGCTCAAGTTGGATACGACTATCAACACCCTGGAATTCTAAGTAAATCTGTATTAACTAAACAAATTCTCCAGAATGAGATTTTCATTCTACAGCGGAGTGTGCTCTGTTACGAAACTTCCTGGCATTTTAAAACTGTGTACCGGATCGGGACTCGAACTCGGGACCTTTGCCTTTCGCGGGCAAGTGCTCTACCATCTTTTTTTTTATCTCATTTTGTTCACTTTTGTTCTTTGCATCTCCTCGGGGCGGACGTCAAAAACATCCGTTTAAATTCGTTGTTGATCCATTAACTCAGTTTTTTATTACAGAGGGTAGCTAAACACTCTGACCGAACACGCTGAGCTACCGTACCGGCACTATCTGAGCTAACCAAGCACGACTCACGCCTCGTCCTCACAGCTTTACTTCTGCCTGTACCTCGTCTCCCACTTTCCAAACTTTACATAAGCTCTCCTACGAAACTTGCAGGACTAGCACTCCTGAAAGAAAGGATATTGCAGAGACATGGCTTAGCCACAGCCTGCGGGATGTTTCCAAAATGAGATTTTCACTCCGCAGTGGAGAGTGCGCTGATATGAAACTTATTGGCAGATTAAAACTGTGTGCTGGACCGAGACTCGAACATCCCCCAGTCTGTGGCTAAGCCATGTCTCCGCAATTTCCTTTCTTTCAGGAGTGCTAGTCCTGCAAGTTTCGCAGGAGAGCTTCTTAAAGTTTGGAAGGTAGGAGACGAGTTACTGGCAGAAGTAAAGCTGTGAGGACGGGGCGTGAGTCGTGCTTGGGTAGCTCAGATGCGAGAGCACTTGCGTGTGAACGACGAGTCTCGGTCCGGCACACAGTTTTAATCTACCAGGAAGTTTTATTCAAACACTGTTTTCTGGCCTAGTTTCACATAAAATTGTGAAACAAGGCCGAAAAACAGTGTTCGTTTAGTTAATTCACAATGTTTCACCAAGAACCCACAGTTGATTCAGTTAAAATAAAACTGTATTCTAATTTTTCCAGTGATTGGCAGTTTATACGTTAAGCTAAACTGTGTTCCATGACAGCTGACTAAGGGGAAGAGCTTACATTATTGTTGAGATTGTTGGCATGTAGTACTGTGAATTATAATTGTGTTGTAACAAACGAACCTACATTCAAAACTATCATAATTTTTAATAATGTTTAATCATTATGCCTTTTAATACCATAGCGGATCATTACGACCCGACAGAGCATATGAGTATAGATTTTTTAGGGAAGGTTGCAGGTCTAACGTTCTGAGTCATTGCAATAAAGAGATACGGCCACTTAACGTTACATATTTTGAAACTCACTCATCGAAGCATAAAGTGTACCCCCCCCCCCCCAATTGACCTAGAATCATAAAATTTGGCAAGAAGCAATGTTTAACAGCACAAGTACAGAAAAAAAATTCGAAATTGTTGATTTTTAATTATATCACAAGAAAAAATTATTTTGTCATTTGCTGTCTGGCATCAAACATGAAATTAACATCCTCGTAAATGTTGGAATTCCCTGGACGGATGTCTTGCCAGATTTTAGATTCCCGGGATAGATGAACGCTACTCACACATGGCCAATTTTTTTATTTCGGTTTTGCTCGTCACGATCTTCTGTTTCTTTGTAACATGTTAATGCTCTCGTCTATAAACACAACTTGTTCCAAGTGTGTCACATGAAGGACTTAACGTCACAACATGACAGCTAGATGGTAAAATATAGCCCCTTTGTTATAGATTCTAGATAATAGATCTAGAACTGACAGTAAAAAATGTATCTCAATGAATTAAAATTAAATTTACGTACAATGTTCCCGAAATATTCTTTAGTAATGCTGCACTCTGCCTTAGTTCACAGCTCTTTACTGTCATTAAGAAAACCGCAGTTTGGCAATATTTTACGCAAACCTTCTGCATGTGGTTGAAATTTATCGTAATGATATAGTGGAAGGAGCGATGTGTAATTTCTTTGAAGAAAGTTTAATAGCCAAGATTGCATTGAATACTATATATTCCTGATGACTGGTTTGCTGTTCCATTATTACTGTATGGCATGTGTAATGCAGTCATAATGGACCACCACATATAACAACAACTTGTTTTCAAGATCATGAGATTGCAGTCTTAACTGTTGAAACTGGTGATTGGGAATAAATAATACTGAATGCGATCTTGACTATTAAATTTTCTTCTCCATATGGATTGATACGGATTCGTAGAAAATAATTCTGAAGACACGAATCTCTCTGGCGGTCTTAAATTTCAAAAGCGATTGTCTCTTCGGGTCCGACCTAATTCCATTCCTGAGGCAAATGCTGCAGTACCCAAAACGAAAGACAAGTTCCGTTTCATTTCCCCAGCTTTCAGAGTTATTGCGCTCGGTAACCCTACTGAATGTCGCGAGCAGGTAATGTAATAAGCTTTCCGCTTTTGGAACAGAACACTGCAATATTACCACCACCACTTTCACGTTACCTTGAGTTATCATGAATATAAAACCGCGACTTTGAGGCTATGTTTTATGTTTCTAGAAATTGATTAAAACTTTAGTTGGGTGTGCTATGAATATCAATTTCTGTTTTAAGACTGACGGAAACAATGAGACATTTATCTCAATCACGCAATAGTTGCGTATACAAGTCTTAGAAATCGCTTCTCAGTTGTTCTAGAATATTCTCTTTGTCTGTTTGCTATTGTTTTTAACTGTTGAATGTGTCTATTTACCAATATAATAGCAACGGGTAATTTAAGGAACTAAACTAGTACAACTATGGTATTTTGGGTATGGTTCAGTAGTCTTCGTTTAGATTTTCTATAATTATGCTCACTCATTTTAGAAGCATTCTGAAAAGGCTGCTTAAGCATTACTCTAGATGATTTATCTTCGAGTTTGCTCGATATGTGACATTAAGCTGCAAGTTTATTTCGGTAAATTACGCCCAAAATAGCTTTCTGTCAGTGATGCAATTTTTTTTTCCGCAAAGCCTACTTTTGTGTGTGTGAAAGCTCCAAGGTCATATCGTTGTTTGAGTACTTCCTATTAAAATAACACACACTGGTATTTTTTTTTAAACAGTTGGTTTGAGTGCGTGATTTTCTCTCACTCCAGCAGTGAGATATTTTTTCATGTTGACGGCCCAGCGGCGAAGTTGTTTAATAATCGTGGGAGAAATACGTCGCTGCTTCCGCTACAAGTTATTGACTGTTGTTTATATTTTATTACTGTTGTCACAGTGATGTTCAAGAAGGCCATTCTTCAGGTGAGAAAGAAAAAGTACAAACAGCAAGATGCCAAGTCTGGGAAGTTTGGTGGACGGTAGTGAGTTTTAGCTTTCATTGATTGTCTGTGGTGGAACACGAAGTGGAGGCCTCGCGGTGTCACATTACAACAGACTTTCGCATCTCGAAATTTCTTCAAACGTCTTTTCAAAGATCACTGTACATCTATTGAATAATGACGAAAACTGATGGTACAACTGTCCCAAAAGTCTTTAATTTTTTTTTTTTTCTGAGGTGGACAATCTTTGTCCCGATATTTCCTGAGCTGTTGTCATGTTTCAGTCTGACAACGGGAACCGAAGAAGAAAATACTGATAAATTTCGAGCTGCATCATTTAAAGAATGAGAATTCGTGAAGGTCAGTGTGCGTATTATCCAGTTATCGAGCAAATGGTTAATTAAATTACAATTTTCAGTGAAATTCCTATCGTAGAAGTGCATTTCTCAAAGGAGAATTTTTCCCACTCTTTTTACCCACGCACAGTTCGAGTGTTGTCTTCTTAGAAATCATCCCTCAGTCTCTTCACTGTAACTTTCGCACTCAACTATTTTCTTTCTTCACTGATTGTTAATTTATTTTCTACAGTTCCGATACTATCTCTTTAGCTATAAAATCACAGGAGTCTCCATTTTATAAATAGGCCATTATTTGCTCTGTTTTTATGAAAATTTCTATGTCTACTGATTTTAGTTACAAGTTTCGTATTTGTTGCATATTTCTAGTTCCCCCTCCTGAAATTGAGGAAATGATACATTCTCTCAAAAATAAAAGCTCATCTGGTTTTGGTAGTGTTTCCAATAGAGGGCTAAATATTTGATCTCATGTAATAAGCCGTAACTTTTCTGAATGCTTCACAAACTCAAGACATTTTTATAGACACTGAATTATGCAGTTGTCAAACCTCCTTTTAAGAAAGGTGATATGGGAGACGTCAATAACTACCGACCTGTTTCACTATTGACAACATTTTCCAAAAGTTTTGAGATCGTTATGCATTCTAAAATAGTATCTCACATGAGCAACAAAGCAAATCAAAGTTTGAATTCCAGAAAAAATGCTCTATTAATCGTATATATTTCATTTACATTTCTTCTCCCCAGATTTTACAGGGATTAAGTAATAAAACAGAGCCGATTGGTATTTTGTGCGAGATATCTAAGGCATTTGACTGTGTGAATCACGGTGTTCTCCTTGATAAATTGAATGGGATTGACGGTATAGCCAACAAATTGATAATAGAATATCTAAACAAAAGAATGCAAAAAGTTGTACATAGTAAATCAATTAATGTAGTACAGGAGTGTCATTCTGACTCGAGAGAAATTATATATGTGTTTCTCCAAGGCTCGGTCTTACGCCGAAACCTCCAGATGTCAGATACTCAGATCAGTACCTATCGTTGTGTATCATTAAAAATAATACCAGAGCTAAAGAGGACATCAAATTTTTAACACTGAGCACCTAACACATGTTGCTTCCGTGGGGAAGTTAGTACCAAGGATTCCATGTTCAAACCTCAATGATGAGAAACTTTTTACTATATTAAGAGTGAAAGTTTGGTATGGGACATCGTGTTTATGACATATAAAATGTCTGTTTGGAGTTTTACAACAATGTTTTTACGGCAGTCTGCTTTCGCTTCGTTTCTGTGAAAGCAGTAAACGTATAGGGTACATTTGTAGTTTCACAGAATATACACTCAGAACAGAGAAATAAACAACTTCATCACACAGTCAGAAGTAATAGTAATAATGATAATTAATAGCCGGCTGGAGTGGCCGAGCGGTTCTAGGCGCTACAGTCAGGAACCACCAATAACTGGTGTAACACATGGTGTGAAAATAATAGAGTGGGAACTTCAAAAATTTTTGGGTGTCTATATTGATGATATCTGAAAAAAACCACGTTTTGGAACTCCTAAAACAACTTCGTTCGGCCACAACTGACCTTAGAATCATTGGAAATGCTTGTAAGAGATAAATCACTAATTTGATGTATTTTGTTTATTTTCATTCAATAATGTCATATCGAGTAATGCTCTATGCCAATTCATCTTTAAGAAAGGAAGTTTTCATACCTCGAAAATGTGCTATAAGAATGATATATTGTGCTCACTCACGATCATCTTGTAGATATCTTCTTAAGCATTTGGGCATTGTGATAACTCCCTCATGAAGTTACTTGTAAATAACCCAATTCAGTTCCAAAGCAACAATAACCCATATAATTAAAATTCAAGAAGAAAAAAGTGACTTTCATAAATCAGCATTAAGATTGTTTTCAACACAAAAAAGGGTTACGCAATGCTGCAAATAAAATGTTTGATAACTTTCCCAGTGATATAAGATGTGTAACAGAAGGAAAGTAAAATGTGGGATCATATTTAGAAAATTTCACCTTGACAACTCCTTCTATTCTATTTCTGTAATTTGTTCAAATGGCACTGAGCACTATGGGACTCAACATCTGAGGTCATCAGTCCCCTAGACTCAGAACTACTTAAATCTAACTAACCTAAGGACATCACACGCATCTATGCCCGAAGCAGGATTCGAACCTGCGACCGCAGCAGCAGCGCAGTTCCGGACTAAAGTGCCTAGAACCACTCGGGCACAGCGGCCGGCTTTGTAATGTGTGATTCGTGGTGAAGAGGAATTACTATCTCACATCTGTACATTAGAATAAACATATAAATGTTTAGTATGTTGTCATATTTGCAAATTAATTGGCGATGTGAATGTACCACTTCATTAAGATTCATCTTCAAATGATCTATGTAACTTAGCACTAACTAAATAACTAACGATTAATATCCACTGTCCTACTTCAAATTACCGTGACTTCTTTAAAAATGACATATAATTTAACTGTTTCAATAAATTTCAACCAATTCTGAAGTAATGCCATGTATTTGTCTATAAATGCAACTACGATATTAGAACCTCCAGTAGTATTCAGAATAATACCTTTGAGCCTATTTTCAACTTTCTATCTCAACATATTGTAAAAAATTTGTAAAGATTTTCAGTTACTTACAGAAAAACTATTGAATTTATTTTGTTTAGTAAAACTGTCTAAACATTTTAAAGTAGAATAAAATTTACATCTCATAATGCAAACCAAAATTATCAGAAAATTTAGCGTCGTATACTGAAGGTCCTGACGTTTGCTTCCTTACTTGGGCGAGTTCCCTATTCACGCCATGTCAAGTATTGTTCTGTCCTTTCGGTAGTTGAATCTTGATGTAGACTCTTAAGCTATTCTTGCACAAGGACACCAGACAGCTGTTTCCTTTCACAGTTTACTTCGTACGAGCGGCAGTACATCTGAAGCGCTAGTCACAAGTAGTTGGCTAGTGAACTTGTAGCTCGTGCACCTGCTACCAGATGTCACGTCTCATCCCAGTATATATTCACGGCCAGGGGAATCCGGAGACATAAGAGGTCAACTCCGCCGCCCCGGCCAACACGTAACGAGCTGTTGGGCAAATGCGATAGGGTCTATTCTGCGAACGGGGTGGGGGGGTGTGTGGCTTGCCCTTGTAATATATCACGAAATGTTGGTACGACACCCTTCAGCCAGCAGCTAAACACAAATTTATAGATTTTTGTTGGCCAGTGTGGTTCTGTGCACGTGTATCGTGTTAATAGCTTGTCAGCGCATGTTGTAATCTATCTTTCTCCTGACATGTACTAGCTGAAGCGTACCATGACGGATACAAAATTATTAACGAATACCGGAGCAAGGCAAATGAGGCTGACAGGACTATCCTACTAATCTGACACACACTGTGCTGAGCAATTTGTCACTTTGATGGATGATAACTGAAAATCCACCGCCGTTCACGTTACGCCAACACGCGTGTTCTTTGAAATCTTCGTGACGTCCTCAGTAAGACAAGTACTGACAAATTAAGTTTGCTGTGATGTTTTACCTTAAGTTGTATGAAATATTAATTCATTGTTTAAATCGCCGTAATAGTTTTCTTCATTCACGCGATTGGTAGAAGATACTGCTTCTTTGATTTATGTGGTTGACAACTGCGTTGACAATTTTGAACTTCAATAATTCGAAAACTACATTAAAAGAACTGTTTTTAGACATCTGACAAGATAATCCACAAAGGTTTGTTTCTTCAATCAAAAATGTAATTGTGTGCACCATTAATGTCACAGATTATGTTTAGTCACTACTCAATTTTTCTCCACGGTAACAAATTAAAAAGCATTGTGAATGCATGTCTTGAACTCTTCTGAGTCTGTCACATGGGTTCTGTACATCTGATCATTTAAAAAACCTTAGTGGTGTGAGACCATGTAATCTTGGCGGTCACCGCATCGGAGCATCAAGTCCAGTCTAAGTATACGGAAATTTTTCATTCGACATTTGCAGACATTTTGGGACCAATGAGGTGGCAACTCAGGGTGCTAAAACCCATCAGGTTGCATGTGTTACAACGGTGTCACGGCAGACTCTCGTAATATGTCAAGGTAAACATCACAGCAGACTAGATGAAATGGAATGCACCAGTGACGCAGTATACATGGAAATGTGACCCATTCAAGAAGGCAGTGCTTGAAAGGAGCTTCTTCGATTAATTCTTGAATGATGTTCATCAATCTGGAATCCTTGACTGACAGAAGAGATGCAGAGGATCCAACTAAGAGCGGCGCGTTTCATCACAGGATCCTTTAGGCGGCGCGAGAGCGTTACAGAGGTGTGGAACGAACTCCAGTGGAAAGCGTCACATGAGAGGCGTTTGCATCACGGAGAAGTTTGCTATTAAAATTTAGAGAGAGCGCTTTCCGGGAGAAGTCGGCAACACACGAGAGACCTTCAATAAATAAAGCAACACACTTTCTTCTGAAAGTGACCTTCACAAGCAGTCCAGACAGAGTATTACGCAGTAGGTCCACGTACGTTCCTCTGTCAGCCGTTGTGGAATAATAACCGGTCCAAGTACGTGATCGCCAAGAATCCCTGGCCACACGTTGATACTGAATCGATGGTGATGAGACGCCTCAACCATTCCACGTGGATATCCTGTAGCCCACAGAAGTCAATTTAGCAGATACATGATGCCAGTTCCGGTAAACATTGCTTCGTCGGTAAAAAGGACTGATGACAGAACTCATAATTGTAATGGTCTGGTGGAAAAGTGATTGACAAAATCCTTCCCTTAGAAGGAAATTCACCTCTGCTAATCCTTGAATTCGTCGCAGGTGATAGGGAAAGTGGCGATTGTCTTGCAGGATACACATAATAGCTTCAAAAAGAATGATTCAAATGGCTCTAAGCACTATGGGACTTATCATCTGAGATCATCAGTCCCCTAGAACTTAGAACTACTTAAACCTAACTAACCTAAGAAAATCACACACATCCATGCCCGAGGCAGGATTCGAACCTGCGACCGTAGCAGTAGCGCGGTTCCGGACTGAAGTGCCTAGAACCGCTCGTTCATAGCGGCCGGCCACATAATCGCACTCTGGCTTTCGCTATGTTGGCGGGTCACTTGCCTGGAGCTTGTACTACGGATCGTCTCAATAGCCAGTGGAACCCGGTTTTCCAATCTGGTGTACGCGCCGTCTGCCGCCCCCCTACACGTTCCTATTCCTGAGAGGAGCCATGATCACACAAACACCCAAAAAGGTCTTGAAATGCTGTGTGATGTGGTTGGTTTCTGTAAGGGTATTTCTTTTGGTACATCCATGAAGCCTCTCGACCGTTCCATCTGCTTGGCCGTACGCAAACACCAAATTGGCTCTTTCCCGACATGAATACCGGACCATTCTGTTGTTAACAATACGCTGCATCCATCACAAAGCCTGCAACACACGAGGAATACATGGCGCTTGGCCAAAGGAACTTTCGTTCCTCAGTGCCATCTAGCGTCGCAATGATGCATTTCCGGACATATGTTCATAGGACCTCTTTGCGTCCATTTCCAGTCAGGAAGCCGCCCCTGCAGTTTGTCGGTTTTATTAATGTTCACTCTGTATGCTGCAGTAGGAAGAATACATTATTAAATTTGAAAATGAATTGCGGTTATGCATAGTGCGAAATTGGTGTGCTCTGTCGTGAAGTCGTTCTCAACTAGTGTTCAAAATTTCAGTTGACGACTGCAGTGCATTTTGTTGTCCAACTTGACAGTGTCTGTGGTAATCCGCCTCCGCAGCTACATTAATTTTTTCGCTCTCGGAGGTAACCGGCTCGCACCTTCAAATGTTTATGTCGAAAGTAAGGTGTGATATTTATGTATGAAGTAAGATGTGATTTTTATGTCTAACAAGAACAGTTGTATCAAGTGGTGTGTTGATTGCGTATCTGATTACGTGTATCTGTATATTTTCCTGACCCTCTTTCAACCGATGTGTCTACTAGCAAGAAAGCAATACTAATAAACCCAAATTAATCAAAACCTGTGCTCGATAATGACGAATTAAAGGTAAACACATTCAGATCTACTCGACCTTACTACGGCCCTGCAAAAAACTGAATAAGTACAAAAGTGGTCCCAGTGCGAAAGTCCATCAACTGTGTGAAATAAGTTTCTTACCTGGTTTTCGTGTCACTTTGGATAACGCATTGTTCTTCTCGCGGCACTACTAAACTAAGAACAGTTGGAAAAGCCAAAATGCAAGATATTTGACTGAGAGACATTTAGAATTTGTTTCAACAAAAACGACTTGGAATTGGGAGGCAGAATATGACTGAGGAGAATAACTGTAATATATTACTTGAAAATCTTACAATATTGTGAAACTGACTAGCAATTACTAAGCCATATCATAAAAATCACATTTATGCAAACAAATGATCTTTAATAAAATGCAATAAAAATCTTGAGGTTACGTAAAAAGCTGGTCTCATTCAAATTCGTTCTACAGCAAAAGCGCATAAATGCGTGAATATTGATTACCTTATTGTAGATCAATGTAACAGTATGTATAAAGATTCTTCATCAAAATTTTATAGTGTAATTTGTAGTACTTTATTAATTAATTTTACTTTAAATCTTATTTCTTCCATAAATAATTAATACACAACACTAAAATTATTACACTAAATATTTAATACGAAGCGACTGCCCACTCCGTAGCACTGAAACGGGCACTGCCAGCCTCTGGCGCACTACCCTTCTACTGCCGAGCAACCACTGCCTACTGCTGCACGACAGAATACCAGCCGTTTGTTACCTGCACTCTGCCTCAGGAATAGCTGCCTCGCAGTGTTCTTTCACACCTACATCTTTGTAATCGATATATCGCTTATGCTCTTCCATAGTACGTCAAAATTTACAATTTTCGTTATATGTAGGCCTACCTACACTATGTGATCAAAGTATCCGGACACCTGGCTAAAAATTACTTAAAAGTTCGTGGAGCCCTACATCGGTAATGCTGGAATTCAGTATGGTGTTGGCCCACTCTTAGCCTTGATGACAGCTTCCTCTCTCCCAGGCATAAGTTCAACCAGGTGCTGGAAGGTTTCTTGGGGAATGGCATCCCATTCTTCACGGAGTAGCACACTGAGGAGAGGTATCGATGTCGGTAGGTGAGGCCTGGCATGAAGTCGGCGTTCCAAAACATCCCAAAGGTGCTCTATAGGATACGGTTAGGACTCTGTGCAGGCCAGTTCACTGCAGGGATGTTATTGCCGTGTAACCACTCCCCCACAGGCCGTGCATTATAGACATGTATTCGATCGTGTTGAAAGAGGCAATTGCCATCACCGAATTTCCCTTCAACAGTGGGAACCAAACAGGTCATTTAAACATCAGTGTAGGACTGTGCTGTGATAGTGCCGCGCAAAACAACAAGGGGTGCAAGCCCCCTCCATGAAAAACACGACCACACCATAGCACAACCGCTTCTGAATTTTACTGTTGGCACTACACACGTTGGCAGATCACGTTCACCGGGCATTCGCCATACCTGCACGCTGCCATCGGAACACCACATTGTGTACCAAGATTCTTCACTCTACACAACGTTTTTCCACTGTTTAATTATACAGAGTTTACGCTCCATACACCAAGCAAGGCGTCGTTTGGCATTTACCGGCGTGGTGTGTGGCTTATGAGTAGCCGCTCGACAATGAAATCCAAGTTTTCTCACCTCCTGCCTGACTGCCATAGTACTTTCAGTGGATCCTGATGCAGTTTTGAATCCCTGTGTGATGGTCTGCATAGATGTCTGCCTATTACACATTGCAACCCTCTTCAACTGTCGGCCGTCTCTGTCAGTCAACAGACGAGGACAGCCTGTACGCTTTTGTCTCTGTACGTGTCCCTTCACGTTTCCACTTCACTATCACATAGGAAACATTGGACCCAGGGATGTTTAGGAATGTGTAAATCTCGCATACAATCGTATGACACAAGTGATACCCAATCACCTGACCACGTTCGAAGTCCGTGAGTTCCGCGGGGCGTCCCATTCTGCTCTCTCACTATATCTAATGAGTACTGAGGTCGCTGATATGGAGTACCTGGCAGTAGGTGGTAGCACAATGCACCCAATATGAAAAACGTATGTTTTTTGGGGTGTCAGGACAATTTTGATCACACAGTGTATTTCAACCTGGCGGTAAAATGCTACCGATTCCATTATTCCGCCGACTGCTAAACTGTATGCCCGTCCTGAGTTAAGCGACAAAACGTCTCCACAGTGGCTGGTGAAATGAGAGCATGTGACACTGTTGATGGTGGTCCCTGTGTCTGCTGCGGACGCTAAGCCAGGTGGTCTCCTAGATGACAGTTGAGTGAGCCCGCCCAAGTACTGCCAAAGTTGTTTCGACTATGCTGCAGAAGTTCTGCTGATAAGCCTTTACATATCATGTTTAGAGTCCCGAACTATCCCCATGCGATATCCATATTCTTGGAGTCCTGACGAAAAATATTCACGGCCGTCGATTTACTTCGACGAGATGTACGCCTGGGTACAATCATGGTTCCGTAGGCATTCGCAAATATTTTTCCATGAAGGCATTGACTGTCTCGTGACACAGTGGGATAAGTGTATTAAGAATTAAGACGATTAGTTTTCAAACAATCAACAGTTAACACACACACTGTTTTCCATCTGCCTCGTTTTCATTTGACTGCCCCTTAGAGACACAGCTATGCGGCTTATAGCAAATTGTAGTTTATCTCATCCAGTTTTTTATGGATACACTTCAGCTTGTACTCCGAAGTCACTGTCTGTACCGTTTCGTGTCACTATACAGGGTGACAATTATAGAACTATACGAAATGAAATCGTCATTACTTCTGAACATTTGCGGTAGAACGTTGAAACTGCACGGTTGGCCGCGTGGCATGATGTGAATTAGTATGCGCATGCGCCTTGTTGTTATCGGCCATTTGCACGTGAAAGTGTCACAAATTGGCACATTTGGGGAACTGAGAATCCGCATTTCGGGACCGAGAAGTCTCTTCACCGTCAACAGGTGACCGCGTGGTGTGCAATGTCCAGTCACGGAATAATCGGTGCGATATTCCTGGTTGGTACGGTGAATACCGAGCGGTACGTGAAGGCTTCGGAAGATGATTTCATCACCATTATCCAGAGGGACACTCATTTCGACAATATATGGTTCATGCAAGACGAAGCTCGACGCCATTGGAACAGGGGAGTGTTTGATGTCCTGGAAGAGGCTCTGGGGCAGCCTCGATTGGCTGTCATATTCTCCGGATCTGAACACTTACGACGCCTTTTTTTGGGGCCATATTACAGACAAGGTGTACAGCAATAACCACAAAACCATTGCTGCGATGAAAACAGCCATTCAAGAGGCCGTCGACAGTATCGATGTTCCGACACTTCAGCGGGGCATGCATAATTTCGATATTCGTCTGCGACACGTCATCGCCAGTGATGGCAGGCGTATCGAATATGTTATAACCCGAATCTGAATATCTGTAGTGACGTTGTCATGTTAAATAACGTTTGTGAACGCCGTAGTCAATAACTAATTCACGTTTTCTTTATACAGTTCAGTAACTGTCACTCTGTGTTTGTAGCAAACTCAGCACGTCCAGATCTATCATTTGGCTTCAAAGCTTGCAGGAATTGCACTTTGTATATATGACAACGCAGCGTGTTACGTAACATCTTCACCACAGTGCTCTGAGCTATTCATGTGACTCTGGAAACGCGAAGCATCGTTTCTCGCGGACTGCGCTCAAAGGCTGTGCGCACAGGTTTAGCAGCGTCGTTAGTCATTCCACATCTAACGATTCTTGCCTTTTCACTACCAGTCTCTTTAAACTTTTTATACCATGTTTTGTTGTTCTCCACGTCCGGCGGACCTCGACCATAGGTATTTCGTAACTGACTTTGTGCTGTAATAGGCGACCATATTTCATGATACAAAGCACATTGCGCTTCCTGGCACATAGACTTCACAGTAAAGCAGCATTTTAAATTACGCTGCCTGTGAACAGCTAGAGAGAGAGAGAGAGAGAGAGAGAGAGAGAGAGAGAGAGAGAGGGTGAGAGGTGAGGGGCGTGGGGGGGGGGAGGGAGGCAAGAATCCACGTAGAGAAATGTATCCATAAACATTACATGAAATAACTCTCCTTTTGCAAAAAACCGCACGGACAAGTATAAGTCTACCGATAACAAGCTTTGAATTTGCTGCTAATTGCAGCAAACAGCATAGCTGTGTGTACCATAGTCCTTGTAATTTTTTATGTTTCATACGGCTGTAATTCTGAAACCACTGAGAAAAGAGTTTACGCTTGGCGCAGATGAGAACTGCAACTGCACTGGCTAACAAGGCCACAGCATCTTTTACGCTCGTAAGACATGCGTGTACTGCGTTTGATACAAGCGACTGGCAGAAATCCATAACAACCGAATGCGACTGTTATTGCCCTCTGCTTGGAAAAAAGGTATCAACCTGTTCAGTATTGCCCAAGATAGACCTTACTAATCAGAAAATAAATTTTTATCGGCGCTAGACATGAAGGTAAATATCACCATTTCGAAACTTTATGGGTTATTGGCGTGGACGGAAATATGGTCCCACGACGTGTCTCGCCCGGGGCGCTAGGGTGAGGACAGTCGTCTGTAAGACTCCCCGCAGGACCTTTAATCTTATCAGCAGCAGTAAAACCCGCCACGTCCGTCTGGCCATAAACCGCCGGTCTTCCGAGGGCAGTTGACCGGCGCGGCGTATTCTCCTCATTGGCGGGGGTTCAGGACCACACGTCCAACAGTTCTGTTTCTTGATTGCACGTGAATAACAGCACAAACATTGAATACGAGAGCGTCACTGTTAATCATAATACATTGATGAAACACCTTACACATCCAGAACTTGCTACTAAATCGTACTAGTACTTTATTCAGCAATTATCTTTGAAATTGTTTTGATTATCTGTTGCAGCCTTAAGTTAATATAAAACAAATGTCTGCAATTACAGTGTACACTGATCAGTCGTAACATAATGATCACCGACCTACTATTGATATAAACCTGTCCTAGCGAGGAATGATTGCTAGTCAGACACACGCACGGTGTATGTAGTATCAGTAAGCTTGCTCTCCGTGTATAGAATGGGGAAGGCGTGCGATCAATTCCAGTCTGACCGAGGGTATATTATGATGGCCCGGAGGCCCGCCACGAGTTTCCGGAAACTGCGCGATTTCAGAATGAGATTTTCACTCTGCAGCGGAGTGTGCGCTGGTGTGAAATTTCTTGGCAGATTAAAACTGTGTGCCGGACCGAGACTCGAACTCGGGACCTTTGCCTTTCGCGAAAGGCGAAGGTCCCGAGTTCGAGTCTCGGTCCCGCACACAGTTTTAATCTGCCAGGAAGTTTCACTGCACCATTTGTCAGGTGTTCGCGGAAAGCTGCGGTGAGTGTCTTTAACACGTAGCGAATCCAGAGTGAAACCACATCCAGACGTCGTGGGGTTGGCCCGCCATTCCTCATTACAGATGTCGGATGTCGTAGGTTGGCAGACTGGTAAAGCAGGATAGAGGACGAACTGTGTCTGAACTGGTATCAGACTTTAATAAACTGGACAGAGTGCAAGTATCACTAAATACACAGTGCACCGAACACTCGTAACGATGTGCCACCGTCCCCGACGACCCTTGTATATGCCAAAGTTAACACCAAAACATCACCAACTACGACTGAAATGGCCACGTGATCATCGGTACTGGACGTTGGCGCAGTGGCAGAGCGTTTCATGGGCTGGATAATCCCGATACTTTATTCATCATGCGATGGGAGGGCGCGAATACGTCGTCTTCCAGGGAATAGCTCCCTGACACCTGTACTGCGGGACGGCAGAGACAAGCTGGCGGCGGCTCCATTAAGGAACATTCGCGTGGGCATCCATTGGTCCAGTGTATAACGGATATTTTACATTGGGATAAATTTATTTTATTTTTTGTTAAATGTTTTCGTTAAATAGCTGAATAAATTGTAATTAGGAATAATTTAACTAAGCAGAGTAGAAAGATAAAGTCAAAGAGATGTTCATTTGGTGGACATTGTCGTAACGTAACGTCATTGCGTTGTTCGGTTGTTAAAACAAGTCGTTTGTGTTCCGTTCTGCTGTTCGGTCGTGCACGTATCTGAAAGGAATTAATTCGGGGATTAGAATAAACTTTCACATAGTAGTTACGATTCAATGTTCCGACAGAAGGGGTTAACGTCAGTGTTAATTTGAATTGTGGGCGACAGGATTAGTTTTGGCAGATACGTGAAAACGGACGTAACGAAAGTTGTTCGCATATCATCCTTGAACGTGACTTTTTATTTAATTAACGATTGCGGGCTCATTAAAAGCAATTATCTCATGATTAGGATGAATCCCTCATTCCTCCTAGATAGTCACCATTCATTAATATTTACGTCATAAGAAAAAGGATTATTAATAAAAAAAGTGATGTTAAATGACAATTACGTGTTATTCCGTTAGTGTGTAACCGACGTAATATCTCTGAAATGACATTGATATATAATTTGTGTTAAATACTGAACTGAGATAGGAAGTAAATTGAAATTAGTGAACATTTGATACTGAGACTATAGAAGCAGAAGCGCTTAAGTTTTCTCTTCTCTAAAATGGCAAAATAGGTACGAACTTTAACTCAATAGTCGACATTATGTATTGCAAAGACATTAACATTTCATGCCTATTTTGACGCCGCGCTGTTAAACAAAGGAACGTTGAGTATCTGTACGAGTAATGAAATTAAATTTAAAAACTTAATTAATAACGGCGAACTCCGCTTTAACAAACTGTATTGCGTGTCGTCATCGGGCAATAACTGCTCAACCATGGAGACCTGTGTGGTGAAATTAGAAGTCGGGCATATAAAACAAACTTAAAAATCCATTCAAGCTACAGTGGAGTCGGCACAACACGACGTGGGCGGTTATAAGTAGAGCCCGTGCAGAGCACCATGACGACCAAGGAGCATCGTGCATTGGTTGCAGACCGTATACACCCTTTCATGACGATTATGTTTTCCAAAGGCAGTGGCATTTTGCAACAAGATAATGCAGCATGTCGAGGGCCAGGAGTGTGATGGAGCGGTTTCGGGACCCAATCGCGAATTCCAGTTGATGTGCTGTCCACCAAAACTCGCGAGATCCGAAACCGATCGACGACATCTGGGATGTGACTGAACGTGGTGCCAGAGCTCGTCCACTCTCTCGGAGTTTACGGGAATTAACTGACATCCGTGTGCACAGATGCCGGTCCAACTCCGTCCAGCCAACTACCAAGTCCTCACTGCTTCCATGACACGTCCCTTCACTGCTGTTATCTGTGTGAAAGGTGGACGAACTGGCTATTAGACAGGGGGTCATTATGTTCTGGCTGAACAGTATATATCAAGTAGTAGATACTTACATTCTGCCAGATCATGATAGTGGCAATGAGCGTTTGGCATCATTGGCCGGGAGGCCCCTTACAGGGCAGCTCCGGTCGCCTTGGAGAGGTCTTATTACATTCGATGACACATTGGGCGACCTGTGCGCCGGATGGGGATGAAATGATGATGAAGAAAACACAGCGCATAGTCCCTGAGCGGAGAAAATCCCCGATCCAGCCGGGAATCGAACTCGGGCCCGTAGGACGGCAATGTGTCAAACTGACCACTCAGCTATCGGGGCGGACATCATGATAGTGATGTTGAAACTACACTACTGACCATTAAAATTGCTACACCAAGAAGAAATGCAGGTAATAATCGGGTATTCATTGGACAAATATATTATACTAAAGCTCACATGTGATTACATTTTCACGCAATTTGGGTGCGTAGATCCTGAGAAATCAGTACCCAGAACAACCACCTCTGGCCGTAACAACGGCCTTGATACGCCTGGGCATTGAGTCAAACAGAGCTTGGATGGTGTATACAGGTACAGCTGCCCATGCAACTTTAACACGATACCACAGTTCATCAAGAGTAGTGACTGGCATATTGTGACGAGCCAGTTGCTCGGCCACCATTGACCAGACGTTTTCAGTTGGTGAGAGACCTGGAGAATGTGCTGGCCAGGGCAGCAGTCGAACATTTTCTGTATCCAGAAAGACCCGTATAGGACCTGCAACATGCGGTCGTGCATTATCGTGCTGAAATTTAGGGTTTCGCAGGGATCGAATGAAGGGTAAAGCTACTGGTTGTAACACATCTGAAATGTAGCGTCCACTGTTCAAAGTGCCGTCAGTGCGAACAAGTTGTGACCGAGACGTGTAACCAATAGCACCCCATACCATCACGCCGGGTGATACGCCAGTATGGCGATGACGAATACACGCTTCCAATGTGCGTTCACCACGATTGCGCCAAACACGGATGCGACCATCATGATGCTGTAAACAGAACCTGGATTTATCCGAAAAAATGACGTTTTGCCATTCTTGCACCCAGGTTCGTCGTTGAGTACACCGTCGCAGGCGCTCCTGTCTGTGATGCAGCGTCAAGGGTAACCGCAGCCATGGTCTCCGAGCCGATAGTCCATGCTGCTGCAAACGTCGTCAAACTGTTCGTGCAGAGCCGGTCGTGGTGCCCGAGCGGTTCTAGGCGCTACAGTCTGGAACCGCGCTACCGCTACGGTCCCAGGTTCGAATCCTGCCTCGGGCATGGATGTGTGTGATGTCGTTAGGTTGGTTAGGTTTATGTATTTCTAAGTCCTAGGGGACTGATGACCTTAGAAATTAAGTCCCATAGTGCTCAGAGCCATTTTTTGTTCGTGCAGATGGTTGTTGTCTTGCAAACGTCCCCATCTGTTGACTCAGGGATCGAGACGTGGCTGCACTATCCGTTACAGCCATGCGGATAAGATGCCTGTCATCTCGACTGCTAGTGATACGAGGCCGTTGGGATACAGCACGGCGTTTCGTATTACCCTCTTGAACCCACCGATACCATATTCTGATAAATCATTGGATCACGACCAACGCGTGCAGCAGTGTCGCGATACGATAATCCGCAATCGCGATAGGCTACAATCCGACCTTTATCAAAGTCGGAAACGTGATGGTACGTATTTCTCCTCCTTACACGAGGCATTTCACCCGGCAACGCCATTCAACTGCTGTCTGTGTATGAGAAATCGGTTGCAGACTTTCCCCATGTCAGCATGTTGTAGGTATCGGCACCAGGGCCAGCCTTGCGTGAATGCTTTGAAAAGCTAATCATTTACATATCACAGCATGTTCTTCCTGTCGGTTAAATTTCACGCCTGTAGCAGGTCATCTTAGTGATGTAGCTATTTTAATGGCCAATAGTGTACACTGCCTGGCAGAGAAGTTTAACACCCAGAAGATCTGGTTGGATGTCAATGCAACTTCGTACTCATACACGCCGACGACTGATAAGGAAATGATTATAGAGTTGCAGTTCTCTCATGGATAGAACGGCCACCGGAGTGCATTGCTGTTGTTCGGGTTTAATGTTGTCATTAAGCCTAGTGGGGTACAGAAGTGAATAATGGTAGACGTTGAAAATTATTGTGAAGAGTACGAGGAATGTCGTGTACATGTGTGAGTCAGCGTCATCAGCAGCTGACGGAATCTGAAAGTGGCCTCATTGTGAGTCTCCATGTTGCCCGCTTGTAGGATCGTATTTTATCCAGATTTGCGGGGCATTCAGGTGTGACAGTGGCCTGATTTTGGACAGCATTGGGACCTGGGCGCGAGCACACTATTCGTCAAAGTTCAGGTCGATCACGTGTGACCACTACTAGAGGCGGTTGCCGCACTGAGCGTCAAGCACATCGTAATCCTTTCGCATCTGCGCCTGCCATCCGACAACATGTAATGGTCTCACAGCAACGTCTGTATCATCCCGCGCCATTTGTCGGAGATTAGCAGCACCGGACTAGAGAATTATCGTTTCGTAATCTGCCATTAACAACCCAACAGAAATGGCTGTGTTTCAAGTAGCGCAGTGTCTGAGAATGATAAGAGGGCTCTGAGCTGTGTCAGCACGAACTGTTGCGAACCAGATATTAGCCGTGGGACTACAGGCATGCACACCCTTAGCCTGTCTTTCACTCAAGCCACAGCATCGAGGTGCACAGCTCGACTGTGCCGGTGAAACACGGTTCTGTACTACGACAGATGACCATTGTCATTGAGTACGGCGGTGACATGGGGGAGGTTCCATTTTGATGCCGTGGTGTGGAGAGCTGTAGGGTATGATTTCATGACTGGCAGAGATTGAGGTACATCATGGTACCTTACGGACGTCATGCGTCCTCATGAGTTACTTCTCTTGCTACTGTATCGTGGTGCTATTTTTCAACAGGACAACGCTCATCCACATGAAGTGCCTGCGTGATGGTGAGGTACTCCTGTCGCCAGCAAGCAAGAAGTGATGTTAGTTGTCGTTCACTGAAGCCAGGGCTACACCAGCATTTAAAGATGGATCAGTAAGTGAACATTGATGTATACAGCTGGAAAACAAATTACACTACTAGCCATTAAAATTGCTACACCACCAAGATGACGTGATACAGACCGACAGGAAAAAGATGCTGTGATATGCAAATGATTAGCTTTACAGAGCATTCACACAAGGTTGGCATCGGTGGCGACACCTACTATGTGCTTACATGAGGAAAGCTTCCAACCGATTTCTCGTGCACAAACAGCACTTGACCGACGTTGCCTGGTGAAACGTTGTTGTGATGCCTCGTGTAAGGAGGAGAAATGCGTACCATCACGTTTCCGAATTTGATAAAAGTCGGATTGTAGCCTATCGCGATTGCAGTTTATCGTATCGCGACACTGCTGCACGCGTTGATCGAGATCCAATAACTGTTAGCAGAATATGGAATCGGTGGGTTCAGGAGGGTAATACGGAACGCCGTACTGGATCCCAACGGCCTCGTATCACTAGCAGTCGAGATGACAGGCATCTTATCTGCATGTCTGTAACGGATCGTACAGCCACGTCTCCATCTCTGAGTCAACAGATGGGGATGTTTCCAAGACAACAACCGATTGCACGAACAATTTGACGACGTTTGCAGCAGCTTGGACTATCAGCTCGGAGACCGTGGCTGCAGTTACCCTTGACGCTGCATCACAGACAGGAGCGCCTGCGATGTTGTACTCAACGACGAACCTGGGTGCACGAATGGCAAAACCTCATTTTTTCGGATGAATCCAGGTTCTGTTTACAGTATCATCATGGTCGCATCCGTGTTTGGCGACATAGCGGTGAACACACATTGGAAGCGTGTATACGTCATCGCCATACTGGCGTATCTTCCGACGTGATGGTATGGGGTGCCATTGGTTACACGTCTCGGTTACCTCTTGTTCGCATTGACGGCACTTTGAACAGTGGACGTTACATTTCAGATGTGTTACGACCCGTGGTTCTACTCTTCATTCGATCCCTGCGAAACCCTACATTTCAGCAGGATAATGCACGACTGCATGTTGCAGGTCCTATACGGGTCTTTCTAGATACAGAAAATGTTCGACTGCTGCCCTGGCCAGCACATTCTCCAAATCTCTCACCAACTGAAAACGTCTGGTCAATGGTGGCCGAGCAACTGGCTCATCACAATACGCCAGTCATTACTCTTGATGAATTGTGGTATCGTGTTGAAGCTGCATGGGCAGCTGTACTTGCACACGCCATCCAAGCTCTGTATGACTCAATGCCCAGGCGTATCAAGGCCGTTATTAAGGCCAGAGGTCGTTGTTCTGGGTACTGATTTCTCAGTATCTATGCACCCAAAAATGCGTGAAAATGTAATCATATGTCAGTTCTAGTATAATATACTTTTCCAATGAATACCCGTTTATCATCTGCATTTCTTCTTGGTGTAGCAATCTTAATGGCCAGTAGTGTAGATGAACTATGTAATGGTTCCAACATCGTCCGGCAACAGAGAGCGTAGTGGCATAGTTAACAGAACGCCAATTGTTTCTACCCTTTAATAGGAAATACTGACAGCCAGAAGGTTTAGTGTGGTGCAAATGTACGAAGCAAGTAGGCAACCTTGCCACATACGTTCAAATGGCTCTGAGCACTATGGGACTTAACTTCTGAGATCATCAGTCCCCTAGAACTTAGAACGACTTAAACCTAACTAACCTAAGGACATCACACACATCCATGCCCGAGGCAGGATCCGAACCTGCGATGGTAGCAGCAGCGCGGTTCCGGATTGAAGCGCCTAGAACTGCTCGGCCACTGCCACAGGAGCCCACTATTGCATCCAAAGCGAGCGAGTTTAAAAGCGGTAAAATTGTAGCCTTTTGAGTGGTTGGATGGTCCTTTCGGAGAATTGCCACGGAAGTTGGCCACGCTGCGTCAGTTGTACAACTGTGCCCGTATTAGTAGTCACACGTATATCCTCATATCCGTAGACGAGGTTCTAGACTTCCACGCAGCACAGACGCACACCAGGATCGTCGTAATGTAAGGACAGCAGTGGCAGATCGTACAGCTACCCCGCGCAGGGCTTGTGAGCCCATATGTGTCAACACGAACTGTTGCTAACCAGTTATTAGTGCGGCCACGCACAACTCTAGCCCGTCTTCCACTCACGCCGCAGTATCGAGGTGCACAGCTCGACTGTACTATCAGAGGGTCGACGGAAAAATGGAATGGGGAGCCATGGTCTTCATGGATGAAAGCAGATTCTGCATGTACGAAATGATGCTCGTTTGTATGTACGACGTACACCTGGTGAACAATGTCTACGAGAGTACATTTTTCGGAGATACACTATCTGATTTGATCCATTATAAATGGTTCTGAAAACCTGCGACTGTGAAAACATCACCAACCTTTACTCTAACATTTCCACGCAAGAAGCTGTAACAGTAGTACAAAAGAACCTTATGAACCATAAGAAACTTTCATACACAGAAATTGTTGAATTTATGGAGATCCTTCAGCTAACGCTAAGTTTCAACTTCTTCACTTTTAATGGCAACATACATAAGCAGCCAGAAGACCTAGCAATGAGATCATATATATCTGGTACCATAGCTGACATATACATAAATCACTTAGAGCAAAAAGTTGTTTAACAGCCAAGAATCATGCCTAAAGAAAATTGAATTTTATAGGAGATACATAGATGGCACACTACTGTTAGTGAAAGGGGATACCAAAGACATCACAGACATTCTAAATTACTTCAATAATCCATGAGAGAATCTCAAATTTACAGTGGAACGTGAGCAAAATAAAAGCATCAACTTTCTGGACCTAAATATTACAAGACACAACAATACATGCACATTCAAAATTCATAGGAAAAACACAATCACTGACACCACAATCACTGCAACCTCATGTCTCCCAAATATTCATAAACAGACAGCATACAGGTCAATGCTGCATAGGGCAACTAAAATACCATTGAACCAAGAAAAAAAAGCAACAAGAAACAAACACAGTCAAAAAGATTGCAGTTGCCAATGGGTACAATGCTTCCATGGTTGACACAATCCTAGACAAAGTGAAGAAAGATCCAAGTACAAACTACACCACAAAAGAAAAAAAGAAAAAAAAACAAATGTATATCTAGTATCCCATACATTGGCAATGTATCACAGAAGATTGCAAATATTTTCAAAAATCACAAAGTAAATATTGGGTTTTCTACACCTAATAAACTACAGCAAAAACTAATACACAATGTAAAGTGTAAGCATGATCCATACTCAGACTCTGGAATATACGAGGTCACATGCCAGGGATGTTCCATGTTCTACCTAGGACAAACAAGTCGAAATTTCAACACCAGATACACAGAGCACATAAAAGCCTACACACACAACAGACACGTTACATCAGCCACAGAACACATTTACATTATACAAAAATACTCCATCGGTTAAATAAAAGAGATAAAATCGATTTGCTAGAAGAACTAGATATATATTCACATTACAGAAAATATGATGATAAAATATTGAACGAAAAACTTGGCAGTGAATCTGTGAATTTCTTCAGATGTTTCGATAGTATACTTGAATAAAAGTAGTAACACAGAGAAATGAGCACAATTGTAAAATAGACATAAGTAAATTATGATCCAAATTGTTAAGGTAAATAACCTCTGTATAAAAGCATATTATACTCTGTGGAAGAACTATGTAATCTCTGTTGACTACTTGCAGGAACATCTCTTTAACTGTTTTGTTTATGTAAAATGTTTTTCGATGTTTGAAAGTGTACAACAAGTTGTGTGTGATGTTTAGTGTGTGTGACACTCTGCACAAATGGACCATAAGGAAACTGTAGGTACAAATTCTTCTAAATTTCGCCACTAACTTCACAAAAATATCGACAACGAACTAAAATCGCGTGTTTTCTGCATATTGCAGTAGAGTCAACGAAATGAAGCACAATCTCACACATCGACAACATCACATGGGAATGACGTAACAAACACAAAAGCGCACTTAAAAAGGGGAGTCACTTCCCAGTAAAAATAAAATAAAGAAAATCGTGACTGGTAGCAGATGAGTTATTTATAAACAAACTTATTGGAGATACACTAGTCCCACACTAGGCCGTATGGTCTGGGGTGCTATAAGTTACAACTCTTGTTCGCCTTTGTTGTTTCTGGAGAAGACGTTAACCAGCGCTCGGTACGTGTAGAATGTTGTTACATCCGTTCATTCGGCGTTCTTACGGTAGGAAGGTCGTTCGTTGTTCCAAAAGGATAATGCTCCCCACACACCGCCCTTGGAACTGAACATACTCTTTAAGACTTGCAGCAACTTCCCTGGCCAGCAAGATCTCCAGATTTGCCTACAATCGAACACGTGTGGGATGTGATGGTAAGAGAAAGGACTCGTGTGACTTGTCAACGAACAACTGTTACAAAATTACGTGACCAGGTCGAGCAGGCGTGCATAACGTATCTCAAGGACAGTATTCGGCATCTGTACAATGGACTAGATACCAGAGTCAGCGTCTGCATTGCCGCCCATGGAAGCTGCACCAATATGGCTGTTTCAGCACCGGTCCATACCTGGTACCTCAGAGCCGCTTGTGGTATTGATCTGTAAGTGTGATCATTTCATGTACGCCATGTGCACTGTTGCAGCAGCAAGTCTTGAGTGATTTGGAAACTTCTGAAAAGTTGTACTATTTTTCTCCAGCAGTGTATGTTGCCACGCGCATCTTCATGCTCCAGTTAAGTACTGAAACACTTCTTTCAATAATCATGCCATCTATCTTGCCTAACTGTTTGGCCCCATGTCGAAGCTGTATAGTTGTTGCAAGCAAGGAAGGCACCCCATAACAACAACTACTTTCGGTGGTAAGCTGGTTTTCTTTCTGCCAAATTTATATGTTTCACGCAAAGTGCATTTGGTAAATAAAAGAACAATATAATTCGTACATGATCATTCACTGATTTTTCGTGTTTCTAATAATCATGTATGCATAATTAATAAAAGTAATGGATTCCCCTTTCTTTTTTTGTTCAAAACTTGAATTTGAAAAAGGTTGCTTGCACCCACACATCTAGGGAGAACAGTTTTATGAGGTTGCCTAATGGAAAAAAAGGTTTACTTACACCATCTCCCCCAACGCCCAGTTTCCTTCATCCGATGTAGTGCTGAAGCACCTTGTGGAAAATAAACACCCCTCCCCTCCCAGGCATTTCCGCGCACACCTACGCCACTGATTCATGGGGCACGCTGTGGGAGGGTCGGTATAACTTTGTAAACACCCTATAGTTGCTTCTTGAAACGGAATGGGGTAGGTAAAGTGAGTAATAGCCTGTCCGCCAATCAGTTTGCAGACATATGAACTGCATGACCACAAACCGACGATGTGCATTCACATGTCTACACGGTCGCAGGTTCGAATCCTGGCTCGGGCATGGATGTGTGTGATGTCCTTAGGTTAGTTAGGTTTAATTAGTTCTAAGTTCTAGGGGACTGATGACCTCAGATGTAAGTCTGTAGTGCTCAGAGCCATTTGAACCATTTTTTTTAAATAAGAAGGCCGGTTTTTGTGTTATTCAGGAAAAAACATAAAAAAGATCCCTAAATGCCACCCAAACCCCACACAAACCCCCCCCTACCAGTCGGAATCTTTAGTATGTTGTTCATAGCAGTCCCTCCTAGCATTGTTTAAAAATTTACGCTACACGAATAGTTTCCCCTAATTTTCGTTCATTGACTGGTCTATATAGAAACTTACATTCTAGTTTTGGCGATTACTACCTTCTGTGTGAAAATGTAACACTTTTTTTAAGCACTCTGTATACTGCAGAGTGGCTTAATAGGAAACTGCCCATAGGACGTAAGAGATTAGAGTTTATGTAAGAAGTGCGTAGAAATCTCTGACATTCTATTTATTTTACTTTGTTGGCTCTTGAGTCATGGCCATTCAGCAATCTCTGTAGGGGAATCTCAATTAAGACATACGAACGTAAAGACAACACGACAGCCAATCCCCGACCTGTCGGTAATCGAACCTGGATCTCTTCGCTAAGCAATTCGCCGTGCTGACCTCGCAGCTACGAGGCGCACATATCCTAAAGTTCGTTAGTCGCAGTACCATGGCTAATCCTGTAGAACAACAGTTATTCTGTACATGTTATTCACGTGTTGGACAACCCATTCGTTTTGCTTACGGAACAACCTAACCCTCAAAGTTTCTATCAGAGACAGAGAAGAAGAATTGTACTAATTTAAAGACGCATATCAACAGAAGTAACAGCAGAAGCAGTTTACACTGCAGTGTTCATCCTTCTTAGAAGTTAGGTACGTCTGCCGTTGATTAAATCAAACGCCTAGGAGAGCCAATCAAGATCTTTTTTCTGTATTCTTTGTAGCTATTGTTATACAGTAAATATGGGCTTCTACCGTGTCTCGGTAAACCCGATTTGAGGTTTATATCAGCTGTAGATGTCTCGAATAAGCACAAGGGAATTCTCTCAGAATACGTTCGTTGCTCTTGCGGAACGGCCTGTGCACCGACGCTCCTATCTGAGGGAGACACATTCCAGCGGTGACCCTCTCTGAGATGTGGGTCAGATATGCAGATGCCACGTCTGTTTTACGAGGGGAATTCCCGCAGCGATTCCTCTTGCGTGGCTGAGCAGCGAGGGCGGAAATATCCATTTCGCCACGGAGCCCGTGGGGGGCGACGGACGAAGCTCACAGTACCCCGAGCAAGAGCACAAACAGTGTTGCCAACATTCCGGATTTTCCAGCAGATCTTGTCGGAAGAAGGAATAATTCGTACAATATATGCTCGTAACTTCTGTTAAGCAACGCACTACGAGGATAGTGAAATTTTCCCAGAAGGTTATGTAAGCCTTTCCTTCTTCTATCGTTTCACACTCTTTTCAGTAGTATGAGTGTCATTTCTTTGCTCCCGATATTTCTTCATTCTTCCTGGTTTTTATTTTCTCTCCTTTTCTAAAACGTTGTGTTCGAGTTTATTTTAAATTTTACTTGGTACGTTACTTTTTCGTCTTTAGTACAAATCTTACCTGTTTTATCGAGTAAGGGCTTTACTGTAAATTCTCTTAGGCCTCTTTCAGTTTCTATCTGGTTTCGTTATGCAGTTCTGGAAGATATCAAGAATTCGTTTAATTTGTCTATAACAGTTCATTCTGAGAAGACGTACACAAAAGTTTCGTCCGTTTTTCGCGTGGTATTGAGAGCTTTTTAGTTTTTTTGTAGAAACTTTGATGCTTAATGAATACGATTTTATTATCCTGAAGTTCATTCCTATAATTTACCTTAAATTTTTTGTTTCTTTTAGTTCTAACTGTTTTATCTGGCCCACACGATTCATAATTAGGTTTTCTACTCCATAAAATGCTTCTGGCTTGATCACTGTTTTGTAATACTTAATTTGGACGCGATGAAAAATATTTCCTGTTGAATGTTTTTTTGGCAATTGCAAGTCTAGTTTGAGTTTGTTTCTCCTGGATTCTGTTGCCTCGTCTTTTTTTTTTATTTTTTTTGCATTCCAACTAATTTATACCCCCAGGTATTTCAAATCTTTTACTATTTTAGTTCTTGAACTTTTAGGTATTTATTTGGATGTTTGCTCATTGCTGCCTATTACGAATAAGGCTGCTACCTGTTCATCACAAATTTCATTCAGGTTCTATCGTAGCTAATAGCGAGAACTGACGTGAATGAAAATGTACGATAGCAAATACAATCATTTGCGAGATAATAGTGCTTTTGTGGTTACAAGCCACAACTGGCATCTGTATGGATTAAATTGTGAAGTTCTTAATTTTCTTCTCGGATCTCATAAATATTCGACTATGTATACAGTCCTTATTCCAAGATGTATAACTAATCTCTGGAAACAGTAAGGGATCACTGAAAGCAATAGAAGAATTCTTTGCTTGCACTAAATTCGTTAAAATCAAATAAAGCAACGGGTATAGACATCCCTACAGAGTTCCTACAAAACGGTAGTGACATCATCAAAATTAAATTGTTTACTACAGTATCTCAAGGTTATAAAGAGGGCATCATACCGCCTGACTTTACAAAAAGTAGAACTCTTGCATAAACCAAGCGGGCAAAGAGAAAAGACTGAATAATGGTGGAAAACTACCCCTTCTTTCAGATGCATGAAAAATGGTACTATCAATAGTAGGATTAGTATGAATTGGTTGGAACTTAGTCAATGATCAGATTGGCTTCAGAACAGGGAAACGAACGAGAGAAGCAATGCTGGAAAAATTTTGGAAATTTGTGGTAAGTTCCTAAGGGACCAAAACCCATGCCCGAGGGAGAAATTGAACCTCCGACGGAGGGAGTCGCGCGAAACGTGGCAAGGAGCCTCCGCTACGCCGCGCTGCAACACTGGCATCGCAGAGGGCACAACGGTAATAGACAAAACAGCTATCCAAGGGCCGTAGGGTCGAGCCCCTCAGTGGAAATAATTCTTGTTTGTTTGTTTCTTTTCAATTTTTACGTTGCGTACACTAAAAATAAATCTAAATAATGTTCAATATTGTGTTTATTAATACATTCATAAAAAGCAAGCCGGCCGGTGTGGCCGAGCGGTTCTAGGCGCTTCAGTCTGGAATTACGCACCGCTACGGTCGCAGGTTCGAGTCCTGTTCCGGGCATGGATGTGTGTGATGTCCTTAGGTTAGTTAGGTTTAAGTAGTTCTAAGTTCTTGGGGACTGATGACCTCAGATGTTAAGTCCCATAGTGCTCGAAGCCATCTGAACCATAAAAAGCAAGAAAAGGGAAGGAAAAGGAAAATTTGGGATGTCAAATAAATTTACAGGTGGGCATTGTATGACCTGCACGAGCACTTCATATATTGTATTAGGTTCATATACAGTTGATGATTTACACTCGCTGGGGTGATATTCACCGTAAAAAAAGGAAGGAGAAGCTTTAATTTTCTCGGTATCCTGCACGAGCTATAAACGCCGCATTTTTACAATTACAAGGCCACTTTGAAGTTCCTATAGGAAATCATACTTAGATTAAGTTCAGAAAAAGTTCTCTATCATTGCGCAGTTTGGAAGTAGACCAGGCGTAACACCTCATTTCGTCAAACATCACCGAGGATAGCTTATGATGTACCATGCAGTGTTTTCTCGGAATTTGATTTCTTTTCTCTCAAACTTTTCATCAAATTCCTTACCTGACGATAGAAACAGACATCGTAGGTTTGCATAGCTGCCAATTGCATTAGCTGCGAATTGCATTAGCTGCCAAGGGCTGCTCGGAGGTAAAAATGAAATGAAAAGAATACGAAGTCCTGTACGCTTTAATTAAAATCCCTCCACTGGAAGTAATTTGCAGAGTCCTCGTGGAAGCTTTAAATACAATCCTTTCTCACAAATTTATTTGCAATCCCTAATTTTTCCTTTACCTTTTTTCACCCCCTTTAAGAAATAAATAATAAATATCAATATAGTAAGCAATGTAATGAAATAATAATCAAGGAGTTGCATAAAATAAATTTAATTTCTTTACAGGTTACGGGCATTTAGTGCCCATCTTCAGAAGATCATACCTGTTAAACTTTGTATAGAAATTTCATTAGCGAATCGTATCCTTAAGGGGTAATTTCACATTCCGAAAAGAACCCGGAAACAACTTGTCCAGTTCATAACTAAAAGTGCCATTGTGATTTCTCAGAATTTTTGCAAAAATAAATAATAATTTTCGTTAGTTTCATGTTTTTCTTACACTATCTAGCACTACACCAGTACCCAAGTATCCCACTAGTTACGTAAGAAATTTTGTGAATTTTTGTGTCATTTCCTTATTTATTGCTGAAAGTTTTTCAGGCATTTCTCTTTAGAACGTTAGGAACGTCTGTCTGACTTCTGCAGTAGTGTGGAGGTGGAAATTGCATCTTACAGGAGCCACAGGGTAAAGGGTACATCTCAGATTAATCAGTTGTGCATAATGACAGAATAGCACCCACACGTACACACCGTATGCTGCCCGTACCCATTAAACTTACGTGCATATGATACTCGTACCCATTAAGTTCTATCGTATAAATTTCAAAAACGGATTTGTGAATGCGTCTTACAGAGACTGTTATTTCTTGATGTAGATCTTTGCAGCAAGGAATATGAAATTTAACTGAAGACAGTTGTAATATAATGCAATGAGTAGAAGAAAAATGACATTAAAACATGTAGTAAACATCTATGATGGTGTCTCGTATTGTATGGTACAAATGGCTCTGAGCACTATGGGACTTAACATATAAGGTCATCACTCTTCTAGAACTTAGAACTACTTAAACCCAACTAACTTAAGGACATCAAACACATCCATGCCCGAGGCAGGATTCGAACCTGCGACAGTAGTTGTCGCGTGTTTCCAGACGAAGCGCGGAAAAACGGGCTAACCCTCAAATGTAAAAGCTTAGAGATAAGTGTTCCTTTTTGTTGCTGAATACGGGAACCATCAAAAATTGACTAAATATCACTTAGGGGTGAGATCAGTGTCAATTTTGATAATTCCCGTAACCAGCAACTGACGGCAACAATTATCTCTAAGCTATTACATTTGAATTTTAGTCCGTTTTTCCGCGCCTGTCTTCAATCACTGTTACTAATCAACGAATCAAGAGATAAGAAAGACCCATCCAACTACAGGGAGTTAAATTTCTGAGTTTAGTTGTCAACTCCATAACAAAAATATTAGGAAATAAAATAAAAAGCATTACAACCCTTTCAAAGGAGCAGTAGTTTCAGATCTGCTAGGTCATGCACAGATGCAGTACTCATTCTTAGAAAGATTTCAGGGAATTCCATTCAGTTAACAGACGTTTTAAACCTGCTTTACATAGGGGGATTCCTACCAACTTAATAAAACCAATTGATAATATTTATTCCAATAAATAAATCCAGTCGAAAGTTTGTTCCAGGTAAACTATCTGTACAGCAGTTAATAGCGGTATTATAAAAGGTGACAGTCTGTGCCTTTGAGTCCGCAACTTTTTAATGTGGTCATGGACGATGTGATAATGAAGTTATTGTCTGGTGGTAGTTATAGAATGAGGGTCGAAGAAATAAAAACCATTTGATATGCTAATGGAATCAGGATCCAGGGAAAAATAGTTGATATGCTGCGTTTTGCGGATGACATTGCTGTCCTAGCGGAAAATGAGGAAGAGTTACAAGTAGTGTTGGAGGAAATGGAAAACACTCTTGCTAAACGGTACAACATGAAAATTAATAAGTCAAAAACAAAAATCTTAGTTGCAAGCAAACAAAATAATCAAGCAATTACGAATATAAGGCTGAATGGAGAGAAGCTGAAAGAAATACAAGACTTTGTCTACTTGGGAAGCAGAATAACATCAGATGGTCGTAGTAGGAAAGATGTAATAAGTAGAATAAATCAGGCAAAGATTGCATTCTATAAAAGTAAAGGACTCCTCACATCAAATATGATAAGCCTGTCGTTAAGGAAGCGGTTAATAAAGACCTTTGTTGGGAGTGTGCTTCTCTACGGCAGCGAAATCTGGACACTTGGAGAGGACGAAAGAAGAAGGATTGAAGGATTCGAAATGTGGTGCCTGCGAAGGATGTTAAAAATTCCATGGACGGCCAGGATGACAAATGAAGAAGTGCTGCAGAGAGCGGAGGAAGTTCCAGTTCTTTGGAAGACGGTCAAGAAGAGGAGAGATATATGGATGGGACACATTCTGAGACATGAAAGTCTTCTCCACATTATAACGGAAGGCCTTGTGGAGGGCAAAAGGGCAAGAGGCAGACCTAGAAGAAAGTACATAAGCCAGATAATGCAGGACCTAGGATGCGGAAGTTTCACGGAATTGAAGAGGCTGGCCGACAATCGCACTGAATGGAGAGCTGCTGCAAATCAATCTTAGGATTGGCAACTTAAGAAGAAGATGCTAACGATGCAGTTCTGCTGGCAAAGAGTGAAGATAACCTGCAGAAACTTCTACATACATTTAACGCGGCAGTCAAAAACCTAAATCTACATCTACATTTCTACATCTACATTTATACTCCGCAAGCCACCCAACGGTGTGTGGCGGATGGCACTTTACGTGCCACTGTCATTACCTCCCTTTCCTGTTCCAGTCGCGTATGGTTCGCGGGAAGAACGACTGTCTGAAAGCCTCCGTGCGCGCTCTAATCTCTCTAATTTTACATTCGTGATCTCCTCGGGAGGTATAAGTAGGGGGAAGCAATATATTCGATACCTCATCCAGAAACGCACCCTCTCGAAACCTGGCGAGAAAGCTACACCGCGATGCAGAGCGCCTCTCTTGCAGAGTCTGCCACTTGAGTTTATTAAACATCTCCGTAACGCTATCACGGTTACCAAATAACCCTGTGACGAAACCCGCCGCTCTTCTTTGGATCTTCTCTATCTCCTCCGTCAACCCGATCTGGTACGGATCCCACACTGATGAGCAATACTCAAGTATAGGTCGAACGAGTGTTTTATAAGCCACCTCCTTTGTTGATGGACTACATTTTCTAAGGATTCACCCAATGAATCTCAACTTGGTACCCGCCTTACCAACAATTAATTTTATATGATAATTCCACTTCAAATCGTTCCGCACGCATACTCCCAGATATTTTACAGAAGTAACTGCTACCAGTGTTTGTTCCGCTATCATATAATCATACAATAAAGGATCCTTCTTTCTATGTATTCGCAATACATTATCTAGACATATCCACTCAAAAACCCAAACGTATAACGATATCTGTGGAACAATTTAGATGCAAACTGGAAGAGGAAATGGCTCTGAGCATAATGTGACTTAACATCTGAGGTCATCAGTCCCCTAGAACTTAGAATTACTTAAACCTAAATAACCGAAGGACATCACACACATCCATGCCCGAAGCAGGATTCGAACCTCCGACCGTAGCGGTCGCGCGGTTTCCGACTGAAGCGCCTAGAACCGCTCGGCCACAACGGACGGCAAACTGGAATTACATGAAAAGTTATTCAACAGGGAATGACTCGTAAATATCTTGATACTGAACTTTCCAGCAGTCGAAACGTCTAAATGGAAGTTAGACAACAAGTATCAAAAGGAATCAAGGGAGCAAGATGTTTAAATGATACTGTTTGGAAAAACAAGCATGTAGGAAAATACTCAGGGACAAGAATAAACAAAACAACAGTCAGACCTGTTATGACATACACAGTTAGGACAAGACCGGAAACAGCAAAAATAGACTTTTTGAAACCAAGGAAATTTAAATTCTGTGAAGGATTACAGGGAAGACACTGTGTGAAGGAGAGAGAAGTGAAAGCATTGCATAAGGTTATAAATTGATTACCATTAATGAGTGGGTACATAAGAGAAAGCATGAATAGGAAGATCACACAGACGGATGAAAGGAAGATAGTGAAAATCGTAAGAAATAAATCATCATCTGGTAGAAGAAATACTGGCCGTCCAAGGAAATGATGGAGCGACAACCACAGGATAGATTGAGAGGTACTGAAGGAAACAGCCTTTAGCCTAGAAAGAAAGGAAGAAGAAGATGAAGAAGAAGAAGGAGCAGAAGTAGATGAATCAACTAATCATCTTCTCACTCAGACAACACAACGACCCTTTGTCAGGCAATTACTCTGGGGTTACCGAGGGTGGCAGCCCTAGTGGCAGCAGTCTGAAACGGGTCCGAATGGTGCCGATCCTTAACGATCAATACTTGGGGGCCAACTGCTAATTTATCGCGCAATGGCGGGGGCTGATAAAATAATGCGTTGTGTTGGTTACCAATTAATAACGACATCGGTGCATGTTCGGCTCAAGGTGATGACCTACAATGACAGCATTCGCTATTTAGCCAAAACGTTAAGTCCACTGGTCTACAATGCCCTTAAACAGAAAGGGGATAAGTAATATTTGATTCAGTGTAAAATTCAGCCGTTGTCAGAAAGATTTGAGGGTTACGTGGGCTTTGGGGGAATTTGAATTAGCAGGAGGTTTCGTGGCGCGTGTCGTATCCTATTTAAGCAGGCCATGCGGCGCGTTGGCTTCTTTAGCAAGCGGAAGCAATTAGATCGCTGCGCAGATGCGTCTTGGTCACACCTGTTGCATTCTCTTTACTCCTTCCCAGCACAGGCAGCTGGCACGCTACCATATTTTATAACAGGCCACAGAACAATTCGAGGGCCGGTCCTGATATATGAACTTCTAACTCGGTCAGATATAAAAATGTATCCGTAGACGTCCTTGATATATGTGGTGCCTCAAGCGTTTCACAGTCATTTATGCAGTTTTAATCATATTTATGGCCTTGTACACTGTTTACTCAAATTAATGTGGCCACCACGTATGTTCGACGTCAGCGCGCACTAACCACTCACAGACGGCATGTAAGACCAATAGCAGTTGAGGGTATTTTAAGCGTTTGGGGGGAGAAACGGAGCAATTTATCTGACGCCTAAAAGGTCACGATCGTCGGCTTTCAGGCCAAGGGTGGAAGCATTTCCGAAACGGCTGAATTTGTAAAATGTCCGCGTGCCGCCGTCTTTCAAATACACTACTGGTCATTAAAATTGCTACACCACGAAGATGACGTGCTACAAACGCGAGATTTAACAGCCAGGAAGAAGATGATGTGATATGCAAATATTAGCTTTTCAGAGCATTCACACAAGGTTGGCGCCGGTGGCGAAACCTACGACGTGCTGACATGAGGAAAGTTTCCAACCGATTTCTCATACACAAACAGCAGTTGGCCGGAGTTGTCTGGTGAGACGTTGTCGTGATGACTCGTGTAAGTAAGAGAAATGTGTACCATCACGTTGCCGACTTTGATAAAGGTCGGATTGTACACGAACAGTTCGGCGACGTTTGCAGCAGCAGCGACTATCAGCTCGGAGACCATGGCTGCGGTTACCCTTGACGCTGCATCACAGACAGGAGCGGCTGCGATGGTGTACTCAACGACGAACCTGGGTGCACGAATGGCAAAACGTCATTTTTTTGGATAAATGCGGGTTCTTTTTACAGTATCATGATGGTCGCATCCGTGTTTGGCGATGTCGCGGTGAACGCACATTGGAAGCGTGTATTCGTCATCGCCATACTGGCGTATTACCCAGCGTGATGGTATGGGGTGCCATTGGTTACACTTCTCGGTCACCTCTTGTTCGCATTGACGGCACTTTGAACAGTGGACGTTACATTTCAGATGTGTTATGACCCATGGCTTTACCCTTCATTCGATCCCTGCAAAACCCTACATTTCAGCAAGATAATGCACGACCGCATGTTGCGGGTCCTGTACAGGCCTTTCTGGATACAGAAAATGTTCGACTGCTGCCCTGGCCAGCACATTCTCCAGATCTCTCACCAACTGAAATCAATGGTGGCCGAGCATCTGATTCGTCACAATACGCCAGTCACTACTCTTGATGAACTGTGGTATCGTGTTGAAGCTCCATGGGCAGCTGTACCTGTACACGCCATCCAGGCTCTGATTGACTTGCATGCGTTATGGTACGGGGAATGTTGTGGCATTATCTGGGTGATTCTGGAACGCACAATGGATCAACACAAATATGCATCTATCCTTGGGGACCATATCTACCGCTAAATGAAGATTGTTTTCTGGGTATGATGACATCGACCTTCAAGACAATGCACCGTAACACACAAGTGCGTATCACCAGGGCCAGTTTATCGTACTGCTCTGGACGGATTTAAATCGAATTGAGAATTTGTAGGCCCACTACGATAGGGCTGTTCGCGGTATGGATCCTTCACCGGGAAACTTAGCGAAGCTGGCCACGACGCTTGAGTCTGCGTGGGTCCACATCCCTGCGAGTGCCTTCCAGAACCTCTGGACTCTTTTCCTGCAACTGTTGTGTCGCAAAAGGAGGTCAATCAGGTCTTTCACAAGTGGTCACATTAACATGACTAGGCAGATGAAGTTGACACGCCTGCCTTTTACAGAAATATGGTGAAAGTTGCTTAAGTCGAACTCTACGTGTACGGCGTGAATCGACCGGAAACAGAGGATTCAAGCCGAAGGGAGGAGTGTTATGGTCTAGGTAATGTTTGTATGGCACTACCTCGATAATCTCACTCTGGGAGACACAATGGATCAGCACAAGTATGCATCCATCGTTGAGGACCATGTTCGTCCCTGTATGCAGGTTTGTTTTTCCTCAGCAGGATGGCATCTATCGGTAGGGCAACTTAACGTCACACAGCTCTCAGTGTACGTGAGTGGTCGAAGAGAACGAAGAAGAGTTTACCCTACTCCCCTGGGCACCAAACTGCCCGCATTGAAACTCAATAACGAATCTGTGGGATCAGCTCGATCGGGCTAATTGAGCTACGGACCCTCACTCAGGGTACCCAGCACAGCTGGCCACTGTGCTCGAGTCGGCATGGCTCAGCATCCCTGTCGGTACCTTCCAGAACCTTGCTGACTCTTCCTGTGCGTCTTGCAGCGGCCTACGCTGCTAAATGTGGTTATTGAGACTTTTTACAGGTGCTCGCAGTAATGTGACTGGGCAGTGTGGACGTAATGAATGAACAGTAAGACTGCTCACAAAAATTTTAAGATATCATCACATCATGAGATTATCATCAGGAATTTGATATGCACTACTTGATAAAGTCCTCCTCTGGACTTTTCGAAACACTGAAGTACTTAGCCATACGTACGCATGCAAGTCTGACACGTATTTCTGACTTCTTCCTCGTGTTACTGGATGTTCTATTTGAACCAATAAAATCGAAAATAATAACATTGTTGACATGCGTTTCGATGTCTTCGTCTGGTCTATTCTTGTCGTTTTAACTGCGGCAAAGAAAATTCGAGTGATTGCGTAATCCACCTACTTACATTTTATCTTAATTAGGACCAAAACTGCTTTTAAATGAAATCTTTTCCAGCCCATTGGATGACTAGTACAGCTGCCGTTACGAATTATTTCAAAATCAAAACAGACCTGGTTGCAAAATAATGGCTATTTAATAAATTTTTCGTCCTTACAGGCTATCGTCACATTATATTCAAAGAAGCGAGAAAAAGAAAAAAAATGATGTAAAAATGGGGTGTGGTCTTACCACACACTCTATATTTTAACTTTGAAATTTGAATATTTGTTTCATTTTTTTCAATCCTCCTTATAATTATCTACAACTTACCTCATCTGCCGGTAAATGTGTCAGTAGCCTGTTTGTATCTTGGCTGTGTTAATATCGCTGACAGCACTCGGCGTCCTCGCCAAGAGATTCTGTGGTTGACGGACTAGCAGCTACCGAGTGGATAAGGAAGTGTATGGACATGTTTTTCTTAGTGGAGACTCTGAGTTGGTAGGACATGCGTTGTAAACGGAGACGCAAGGAAATGTATGATGATGGTTGATGGTTGATTATGTTTGGGTAGTGTCATTATTGACAACTACACTACTGGCCATTAAAATTGCTACACCAAGAAGAAATGCAGATGATAACCGGGAATTCATTGCACAAATATATTATACTAGAACTCACATGTGATTACATTTTCACGCAATTTGGGTGCATAGATCCTGAGAAATCAGTACCCAGAACAACCACCTCTGGCCGTAATAACGGCCTTGATACGCCTGGGCATCGAGTCAAACAGAGCTTGGATGGCGTGTACAGGTACAGCTGCCCATGCAGATTCAACACGATACCACAGCTCATCAAGAATAGTGACCGGCGTATTGTGACGAATCAGTTGCTAGCCCACCATTGACAAGACGTTTTCAATTGGTGAGAGATCTGGAGAATGTGCTGGCCAGGGTAGCAGTCGAACATTTTCTGTATCCAGAAAGGCCCGAACAGGATCTGCAACATGCGGTCGTGAATTATCCTGCTGAAATGTAGGGTTTTGCAGGGATCGAATGAAGGGTAAAGCCACGGGTCGTAACACATCTGAAATGTAACGTCCACTGTTCAAAGTGCCGTCAATGCGAACAAGAGGTGACCGAGACTTGTAACCAATGGCACCCCATACCATCGCGCCGTGTCATACGCCAGTATGGCGATGACGAATACACGCTTCCAATGTGCGTTCACCGCGACGTCGCCAAACACGGATGCGACCATCATGATGCTGTAAACAGAACCTGGATTCATCCGAAAAAATGACGTTTTGCCATTCGTGCACCCAGGTTCGTCGTTGAGTACACCATCGCAGCCGCTCCTGTCTGTGATGCAGCGTCAAAGATAACCGCAGCCATGATCTCCGAGCTGATAGTCCATGCTGCTGCAAACGTCGCCGAACTGTTCGTGCAGATGGTTGTTGTCTTGCAAACGTCCCCATCTGTTGACGCAGGGATCGAGACGTGGCTGTACGATCCGTTACAGCCATGCGGATAAGATGCCTGTCATCTCGACTGCTAGAGATGCCAGGCCGTTGGGATACAGCACGGCGTTCCGTATTACCCTCCTGAAACCACCGATTCCATATTCTGCTAACAGTCATTGGATCTTGACCAACGCGAGCAGCAATGTCGCGATACGACAAACCGCAACCGCGATAGGCTACAATCCGACCTTTATCAAAGTCGGAAATGTGATGGTACGCATTTCTCCTCCTTACACGAGGCATCGCAACAACGTTTCACCAGGCAACGACGGTCAACTGCTGTTTGTGTATGAGAAATCGGTTGGAAACTTCCCTCATGTCAGCACGGTGTAGGTGTCGCCACCGATGCCAACCTCGTGTGAATGCTCTGAAAAGCTAGTCATTTGCATATCACAGCATTTCCTTCCTGACGGTTAAATTTCGCGTCTGAAGCACGTCATCTTCGTGGTGTAGCAATTTTAATGCAAGCAGTGTATATAATTTTTGAAACTGGATGTCACATGATTAAGGTAAAATTTTCTAAATACGTTGTTTGCTCTTCAACAAAATCTTTCTTTTGCTAACCATATGCCTCCTAGTAGTTAGAGCCTATAGCAGTTAGAATCTTTTTATATAGCTGGCTGTAGTTGCTGCTTGCTGTTTTTGCTGTAGTTCTTATTATGAAGATTTTCTGTAAGGTAAGTGACTTATAAAAGAAAATGTGGTTTCTACTATCGGGATTCGTGATTGAAATGAGTTTAGGCAATTACCAGAGTTGGAGGTAGTTTCATATTTCTTTATCTGCATATTTTTTGGATTTGTACTATTGTTAAGATTTCTGGCAATTCAGAGCCACTCTTTTGTGTTAATTATTGGAAGCCATGTCGTCAATGTATAGTAGTCAGATTGAGTTGGGCTTGCATATTGTGGGCAATAAATGAATAGGTTAAGTTTGAGTTGTCTTTGTTAGGAAAAATTCTGTAGGTCATTGCTTAGCAAAAAAATGATTAAAGACTTAGTTTCAAATGTTAGTGCATTTGCTGTCCACAACTAACTTTACGGCGGCACTCTCTCCCCGTATCCAAACTGCGTATAGCATGTGTTGAATTTACTCATCTTTTCCGCTTGTTGTTCAGTGCTATAACTGTCATCACATCTTAAATGCTGTAATTTCTATCTTACGTCTGTCCGCGCGAAATAAGTAAAGTTCTCCTTACTAAACTTCACGCGTCGTAAAGTTTTCCTCCAGCTCGACGTATATGTTTACTTGCCTGTTTTGAGGAAACTACTGCTGTGTATACAGATTATACCACATATGTATAGATTTGTAAACGTGGTCCTATTTCTGCGCTTCCGCGTCTGTGGATGCTGGTTGTTGGTGTGTTTAAGATAAAGTTGGCGTTTTCTGCTCTGGTTTCTTTGCGTTTTTCGTCACTTCTGCCTATTACTTTGAAAACATCTTAATGCCATATTTGTTTTATAGGTCCACGCCCTAGCTTGTACGTTTTGAAGAATGCTTTTTTGCAAAATACTAAGTAAATTTCCCATTACGATGATTTTTAAATTATTTATTTACTCATTGAGGAGGTACATGATAGGACCGTGCCCCTCTTTTCGTATTAATATTTTTTTCTTTTTACCTTTTTGTTGTGATTTGATAAGGCCCCAAAAGTGTGAAACACTTACACCGAACAACATTGGTCCACCGTGGATTTTAGCAGAATCCATAGTAAACGGTCTTTATAGATTTCGAAGCGCTGAACACGAAAATCACAACTAACATTGTCTCCCAACAAGTAAGTTAGGACTTACCGTGTCACATATATTGCTACTGTAATCGACAGGATATCTACGTTGATTGAAGCTCCCTAGATTATTGGCGCCGTCCGTTTGTCTTCCTCTTGTGGCTGGTGCATGGTGCACCACCCTGCAGTATCCAGCAAAAATCAGCCAACATAGCAGTAGTCCATTGTCCTGCGTACCGCTGTTCTATGAAAAAGATGTTTTGGTTCAGCCGTTGACCGTGATCATCAATGAATAAACTACAGTTCTCTGGGAATATATCGAGATGGGAATAAATGAAGTGTATCTTCAGGGTCATGTTGCAGCCGTGAATGAGTTTGTCCACACGGTCGCTCTAGCTTTCGGCTCGCCTGTTCACCAAGAATGACTTTGTCACGTTACTGTAACAATGATGCGCATGTGGCTGATCAGAAGTTAGAGTAGACTCAAGAAGTGTGTGTCCCTCCAACAGATGGCGTATCAGTTGACCAATGAATATCCCGCTTGTGATCTTCGCTGAGTCGTGGAAACTACTTACACAAATACTGAAATGCTGCCTCATTCCTGTGCACAACCTTAACAAATGCTGTCATGAGTCCCAGTTTAATGCTCAGTGGTGAGAGAGCAATTTTGTTTTGATTCAGTAAAAGTTGTGCTACAACATTGCTTGACCCAGGCACGAAGCTGTTCGTGGAGACTATTCTCTCTGTGTGCAGTGTTTTTCCCTTGTGTGACTACCCCACTCATACAGGTAGCAGCAATACTTAGTGTAACCCCCTTGCAAACCCAACAGCATCGCAGTGACTGAGAAATCCAGAATGAGATTTTCACTCTGCAGCAGAGTGTGCTCTGATATGAAACTTCCTGACACGTTAAAACTTTGAAATCTCCACATGCCAGCCACTCATGCTTAATTTAATTAACGTAGTTCACAACATATTTCCACATGTTATAATGTGTTATTGGGATGGATAGCGTTTCATGACGGCAGGACAACAGTAATGCTTTCAGGTTTGCTTTTGAGCCATCTACAAACTGTCTGCACTTGTCTAATTTGCACGTAATGTTTATGTCTTCCAAAAAACCGTCAATGTCACTGCAATGTGTAATGTCAGCTTTGGTATTAATATGATCCTCAATTTTGTCTGACGCTCCTGAAAAACAGACATATTTATTGTGTCAGCGAGGAGATTCCAATTGCTGCAATAGTGGGGCCAAGAGTTCAGCTTTCCGATTTGCAAGGTCTAAGTCCCTAATCAGAGCACTGAGTTCACTCTGTGTGATTTTGTGTAATTCTCCAGATGAAGATTTTGGTTAAATGTAGGATCAGCGTCGCTGGCAGATGATTGCACTTTTTTTAGTTGTATGCGCCGTTTCAGAACCATCGCTATCACTGCTTGATGGTGGTGCATATCTGGGAACAGGAACTGGCAATCCTTTGTCATAAGCCACAGGACGAATAACAGATGGGATGTCAGGGTATTAAATATTCCTGTTCCTCTTGGCATTGATTCCTTTCTTCAAGGGAGATACGGCACAAAAGTATCAGTCTGATGAACGATTTGTGGGTTCAAGCCAAGCAGGCACACCAAGTCATGGAAACATTTTTACCACACAGCTAAGCATTGAATGTAGGCGAACCCGAGTTACAACACACGTATGGAGTTCACGATTTATCTTGATCTCCAAATTGATGCCCAAAATATAAAGTTAAGCTTTGTACACTGCTTTTGTCAAAGTCACCTTCTTGAACCACAAATAACATCTGCACAAATGTAATCAAAGATATCAGATTTATTATTGCATGTGCAGGGCATTTTCGAGAAAGTTTACACATGCTACAATATCACAGTTCTTTAGTTTCAACACTTCACCTCACATACATTCTTTGCCAACCCCTACGATACTGACGCAGCCCAAGAGCACACAGTTGTGACAATCGCGTTTGGTTTCTACATTCCACAACGCTCACGTGACTGGACGGTGCGCACATGAATCATTGTGTAAGGCAGTGTTGCCAAATCGTACTGGAAGCATCCACTCCACTCGTTTACAGCAGATGAACCTTTGTCACAATGCGTTTGCCTGTAGCGCTCATAGTATCCCTAAGTGTGATTGTACAACGTCAACACCTGTTTACTTGTAACTCTGAGCTAGGAGACAATTTTAACTTTGATATTCGTGAATGAGAATATCACTCTGCAGCGGAGGAGTGTGTGATGATATGAAACTTCCCTGGAAGATTAAAACTGTGTGCCAAACCGAGACTCGAACTCGGGACCTTTGCTTTTCACCTCTACCAACTGACCTACCCAAGCACGACTCACATCTCGTCGTTACAGCTTTACTTCTGCCAGTACCTCGTCTCCTACCTTCCAAACTTAACAGAAGCTCTCCTGCGAACCTTGCAGAACTAGCACTCCTGAAAGAAAGGATATTGCGGAGACATGGCTTAGCCACAGCCTGGGGATGTTTCCAGAATGAGAATTTCACTCTGCAGTGGAGTGTGCGCTGATATGAAACTTTCCTGGCTTTAAACTTTACTGGCAGAAGTAAAGCTGTGAGGACAGGGCGTGAGTCGTGCTTGGGTAGCTCAGTTGGTAGAACACTTGCCCGCGAAAGGCAAAGGTCCCGAGTTCGAGTCTCGGTCCGGCACACAGTTTTAATCTTCCAGGAAAGTTTCCTAATATTCGTGTTCAGGGGATCTAAATGTATAAAGCACGACTACTGTAAAAAACAAAAAGTGAATTCGGGGGGCAGTGTAATCATCATTTTTCAACCAAGACTGTTTTATTTTTCAAAAAATTACGTCTTCTACTCTAAGCAAGGGAGGAAAATAACCGTTTCACGTCCCGCTGTTGACGAGATCATTAGCGATGGAGCATAGTGTCGGACATGGCAAGGGTAGTGGATGATATCGAAAGTCTTCTATTCAATGGAACTTGACCATTTCACAGTAACGGCAGACAACCAAATTCATGGAAGCCCCATGGGGTTTGAACACCGCTTCTCGCTCGGGCCGCGCGGAGTGGCCATGCCGTTAGAGGCGCCATGTCACGGATTGCGCGGCCCCTTCTGCCGGAGGTTCGAGTGCTCCCTCGGGCATGGGTGTGTGTGTGTGTGTGTGTGTGTGTGTGTGTGTGTGTGTGTGTGTGTGTGTGTGTGTGTGTGTGTGTGTGTGTTGCTCTTAGCTTAAGTTGGTTTAAGTAGTGTGTAAGCCTACGGACCGATGACCTCAGCATTTTGGTCCTTTAGGAATTCAGACACATCCGAACATTTTTTTCGTCGCTCGATTTCTCTTCTGCGCTCTATCATGATCCGAAACTATACCTGGATCGGAAAATAAAGTGATTGTTAGCTACGCTACCACAGCAACAACTAATCAGAGAATGACATTAGTCGCCCCCTTCTGTTCAGTCCGCCGTTGTCATATCGCTTTGCTACCTAGGTGGTATAGTCAGTTGCAGACGGCGCTTTCAGCGAGCAAAGCAAGGTAACAGCTCATTCGTTTCCGTTATTTACTTTGTTTGTCTGTGTGGAGTGTTTATTTTATCAGCAGAATGTCCTAAACTAGTTGCGAATTCGCGAAGAAGAGCTGTAAGACTGATACCACCATACTAAGCAAACTCACTGTTGCATGAAAGCGGGCAGCGTGGCTCTAAATTCAGAAAGTATTCGCCCAGTTGTTGCTACCAGAGCCAGTTTATGTGCACAGACAAACGTGAACCGACAGCAACGCCCCTTCCCATCGCTAGAACGTCTATAGCATTATTATTTTGATCATGGTATAGAGATTGAATTACGGCGAGCCTATGACGGAGCCAGACAAACAATCCAGAAGAAAGTGATGATACAATTTAACACGTTCTAAAAATGTTTGCTTATGTTACGACTAAACGATTTTGTATTATTGTGTGCAAGTGTGTGGGGGTCTTTGGCGATTAAGAGCCGTACGAGTACGTCATCGGCCAGTAGACGAGGCGTTGTATGCTAATTCCCTCTGTAGGACGCGTAACTAATACGTATATTATATTGTCCAAATTCTCTGAGCACGATTGTAAGATCAATTACACGAATAGTACGTAGAATTAAATGTAAAGGATTTTGCTAAAAGGGCGCCTCGGTCACTTTGTCTCTGAGGCTGGGACACCTGTTAGAGCGCGAATTCTCTGAACGAGGGAAAACTGGTATGCTTATGCCACCGCGTGGCTTCACCTTACATTCAAACGTAAGTGTGAGAAACTGTTAAGGGAATTCAACATGTTGAGTTTTTCTTTACATTGATCAAATGAAGAATGTGAAAATTATTCTGCCCGCTACATTTAACAGTCTTCCTTCATGTAAGCAATAATTCGATGACACTCGTCTGGTGAAAATTTCTCTCTAGCTGCATAAAATGACCGATTTAGTTTTATGGCCTCTTAATGTTTTGTGGGTTGGATTGTTTTTGGGGAAAGAGACCAAATAGCGAGGTCATCGGTCTCATCGGATTAGGGAAGAATGGGGAAGGAAGTCGGCTGTGCCCTTTTAAAGGAACCATCCCAGCATTTGCCTGGAGCGATTTAGGGAAATCACGGAAAACCTAAATCAGGATGACCGGACGCGGAATTGAACCGTCGTCCTCCCGAAAGCGAGTCCAGGCCTCTTAATTAAAGATCCTACAGGTCTCAGATTATTACTAATGAGTTTGGAATTCTGTAGGCAACTTGAATATTTCGTTGGAGTTAACAAATTAATTTTTATTTGTCTGTCTTTCTTTGTGATGGGAACTGGGCAGTACAGCCGTTGTGGATCCGCCCTGGGCGTTGTGTACCATCCAAAGGAATCTGCGTTACCAAATGTATGATAGATAGCAGTATACGATTACGATATATCCGGTTAAAAAGGGTACATGTCCGCTTTTTCGTGTTTTGACTGAGTCCGGGAGGCATTCTAAACTTTCGTGAATTTAATATTTAACATGATTTGATAGGCATTTTTATTAGTTTGATTAAAATTTTCTCTTTTTACGAACACATGGGTTTGATTGTTTTAACATAGACAAAGAATTTCAATTTGAAACAAGTGTGATATTATCGCCAGAACTAACTCGAAGTGTGAAAGAAACGATTCCAAGTGATGCATTACTAAAGTCAAAGACGTAATTCATTGTTGGACAGTTGTAGTCAAACTGTGGTATGAATAGGAAGAAAAAAGGATGTTATTATGTTTCTCTCTATTGGCTATTATTTTCTGTAAGTAACACAGATTTCTCGCTCAAAACTGCAGTTTGCCGGTAAACAGTGAACAGCGAACGGTGTGCCTATTGCTTTCATATTCTACAAGCCTACACCTACCTCTGCATTTTATTGCTTTACGCCAGCTCAGGTAAATGTAGCACAAAAAAATGGTTCAAATGGCTCTGAGCACTATGGGACTTAACATCTGTGGTCATCAGTCGCCTAGAACTTAGAACTACTTAAACCTAACTAACCTAAAGACATCACACACATCCATGCCCGAGGCAGGATTCGAACCTGCGAACGTAGCGGTCACGCGGTTCCAAACTGAAGCGCCTAGAACCGCACGGCCACACCGGCCGGCTAAGTGTAGCACAGATACAACCATAGGTAAAGAGTGGTTTAAGTTCTTTAACGGCAGAAAGCCTCCAGGTGCTAATTACTTCACAGAACTTTTGAAAATTTTTTAGGTCTGTTTTTCATTCGTTACCACATTGCGAACATTGAACGGAATTTTAAACTTAATAACGTCCCTGAAGATAAAGAAAGAATTCGCTTCTTCCCACATAGAGTTAAGGGCATCATAATGGTGAAATACAGTTTCGCAGAAATGCCCTGCGAACAGTTTTACAATTACGTGCTGCAAGAAACATTTCCACGTCGTACCGAAGTGGGTACCAGTGACAAATGTAGACGTAAAACAGCTTTTACTGTATAATCAATAGTTTATCTTCTAAGTTTGAATGCTAATAGTTAGTTTTGCATTTGAATGTTTTTTATGATATCCAACCTTTTAAAAAATAATGCTTTCATTGATGAATGCCCTACTTTGAAAAGATTAGATCCGGTAACACTACAGCATGATGGATTTCTACAGAAAACTCCAGCCATTTACTCAGATAAGACGGAAAACAATAGGGATTGTAATTGTGGTCTGATTTTAATACTGACACGGGTTCCTGCAAAGGTAACGAATTATAGGAAGCAGGAGAGCTTTGAACCGAAGAGACCACATTAGTGAACTGCGAAGTTCATCTGAAAAGTGTATATCAGATGAATGTAATTATTTTAATGAACTAAAAAGTTTCAATATCAGACTCAAGTTGGTTTTGTGCCTAAGGGACATTTTGTACAACTTTCTATAATGAATTCACACCGATCTGGTACTTAAGTGATGTCGGGGCCTGTGAAATACTTAATGGTGGTTTAGTTGAAGAAAATTCATAGTACTGACAAGGGAACCTCCCCACACACCCCCATCAGATTTAGTTATAAGTTGGCACAGTGGATAGGCCTTGAAAAACTGAACACAGATCAATCAAGATAACAGGAAGAAGTTGTGTGGAACTATGAAAAAAATAAGGAAAATATACAAACTGAGTAGTCCATGCGCATGATAAGCAACTTCATGGACAGCGTAGGCTCAGGAGCGTCATGATCCCGTGGTTAGCGTGAGCAGCTGCGGAACGAGTGGTCCTAGGTTCAGCCGGCACGGTAGCTCAGTGTGTTCGGTCAGAGAGCTGCTCGCTCTCTGTAATAAAAAAAAAAAGAAACTGAGTTAATTGATCACCGACGAACGGAAACGGGTGACTTGCGACGTCCGCCACGAGTAGATGCAACGAAAACGAACAAAAAAAAGTGAAAAATTTAATTCTTTTTTTTCGCAAAGTTATGATCTGTCCGTTCGTTCATTGATGTCTCAGTACACTGTAATAAGTTTAGTGTCTGTGTTTTGCGACCGCACCGCAAAACCGTGCGATTAGTAGACGAAAGGATGTGCCTATCCAATGGGAACCGATAACATTTGATAGCAAGGTCATAAGTCAACCGATTCCTCCACAGGAAAACACGTCTGATATATTCTATACGACACTGGTGACGGCATGTGCGTCACATAATTGAAAATAAAAAAATTAAAATTTTCACTCGAGGGAAGATTTGAACGAAGGACCTTTCCTTCTGCAGCTGCTCACGCTAACCACGAGACCACGGCGCTCCTGACCTTAGGTTGTCCTTAAAGTTGCCTATCTTACACATGGACTACTCAGTTTGTATATTTTGCTTATTTTTTACATAGTTCCACACAACTTCTTCCTGTTTTCTCGATTGATCTGTGTTCAGTTTTTCAAGGCCTATCCACTGTGCCAACTTATAACTAAATCTGAGCGGGGTGCGATGAGGAGGTTCCCTTGTGAGAACAGTTTTAAGGAAGAGCCACATGCTTAAGTTGTAAGTAGAGTGTAAATACAGCAAGAGTGAACACTGTCAAGTTGTAGTTTCGATAGTGCTGTCCATGATAACTAAAGAATTATCTGAATACATTAAGGAATATAGTAAGTTTACAGTCTCACTGTTGATGTTGATAAACAGCACAGCAGTAATTTCCAGTAGCCATTCATTCACAATTAGGTTTTCCGATTGCCTCATACTCGTATAATGAACTAATTACACAGCCCCTTGTTTCATGAAAACAACATTCACATGATTATTTCTTAATTTTACGGTATAATGCTATGTAAGACTGTCATACGACTGTCATTTTCATTGACTATAGCTTGTAATGAATACACTACTTAACGTGACACATTGATTATAGTACAACATGGCTGGGATGTCCACCACCGTCGGTTGGTAGTACGTTGTATTTCGACTGATATATCTTCATCTTCACAGTATTTTGGAAGGGACTGAGGCACAGCCTATAAAGTTTTGGAAAACGGTGCAGCATTTTCGCTTTATTTATTGAAAGTTTTTGTTTGGAAGAAATAAATCCAAATTAATTTGGTTGACGAACTTCTTTCAAATAGGTGACAATATTATCTTACATTATGACAGTAGTGGAAATTAAAATAGTGTATTATGTTCCGTGGAGGGATTCCTGAAGCTGGGAGGAGTGATAAAAGTGTGGTAGCTGAATCTGACGATGGCTGTAATTAACTTTCCAAGTTCTTTTATCTGTACAAAGAAAAGTCCTTTATCATCTTTTTAATTAGCTGCGATTCAATAGAGTCGGTCTGATTTTCCGCGTCATGCGCTATAACAGCGTCCGACACTTTATTCAGATTCTGTATTTCGTCATCTGCACGCAAATTAATTTCATAGAATATTTTCGACAAATTTGTTTTCCATCGCTGTAAGAGAAGCAAATTACGTCACCGTCTTCGCTATACTGACCAGTCTTTCTATTGTTAAAATACAGAAGTGTTTTTCTTGTTCTCTTCATATCTACTCCTTGAAATATATTTAACACAGTTGCCACTATCACTTTATCGTGGCGAGTTATATCACATTTGCATGCGGTATATTTGCATTCATTTGAATCAGCAGTATGACATTCATCGTTCTACAATTATCATACAGTGAGACTGCCAAATGTATATCCAAGGTGTCTCTCCTGAGACTCTCAGCCGATTTCTCAGGTGTTTAGACAGATATTTGCAGTTTCGTTTTCGCGATGTATAACCGAAGTCAGAACAGACAAATATTGCTCATCACGCATGTCATGTGACGCACATTGTCAACGGAAAGCGTCGGTTTGTTTCCATTTTTTTCTTTCGCTGTTTAACCTCAGCTTTTTCTTTTAAGGAGGGTAGGACGTCAAACAGGCCGACTTCGAGCAAGAGAGGCACCACAGGACATTCTAATTTCCACTGTCTATACTTTTACAAGTAAATTCATAAAACTTCGTCAGCATGGCCAGGAAGGATTCAGGATTCACACTCGTAGCAGCGGAATTTCAAAAACATAAGAAAATAATTTTTTTACATGTGAAATTTCATCATTTTCTCACTTACTATTGGCTGCATTTGTTGCTATAGGTACACTTTTCTTTATAAGTAAGAGGGACTGTTCGATGAATTTTGCACAGCATACAAACCATACTTACAGGTGTCTGAAAAGCTAGAATCTATTTAATTTCTGAAAAATGAATGAGCTGTTACGTTTTAAACTTTGTTTGGAAATAAAATCAAATTTTGTAGTTAATTATCTCAATTTTTACCACAGTTTTTAATAGATTTGGAAAATTCTAGAGTTTCATACACCTGTAAGTATGGTTTGTATGCTGTGCAAAATTCATCATGAAATCTCTCTTACTTGTGAAGAAAAATGTACCTATAGCAACAAATGCAGCTAACAGTAAGTTAAAAAATGATGAAATTTCATATCTAAAAAAAATTTTATTTTGTTATGTTTTTGCGTTTCCACTGCTCCGAGTGTGAGTCCTGAATCCTTCCTGGTCATGCTGACAAAGTTTTATGAATTTATTTGTAAAAATATAGACAGTAGGAAATAAAATGTCCTGTGGTGCCTCTCCTGCTCCAAGTCGGCCCGTTTGACGTCCTAGCCCCCTTAAAAAAAGTCGTGGTTTAGTGATATGCACATATACAGATGGCGGTAGTATCTCGTACACAATGTATAAAAGGGCAGTCCAGAGCAGCAGTTGCCATTTGCACTCAGATGATTCATGTGAAAAGGTTTCGGACGTGATCATCGCCGCACGATGGGAGGGCATCAAACATTACATTTCGGAAATCGTTAGGGAATTCAGTATTCTGAGATCCACAGTACGAAGAATATGCCGAGAACACCGGATTTCAGAAATTACCTCTCACTTAGGACAACGGAGTGGCTGACTACCTTCACTTAACGACCGGGGGCAGTGGCGTTTGCGTAGAGTTGTCACTGTTAACAGACGAGCAACACTGCGTGAAATAACGGCAGAAACCTATGTGGGACGTACGGCGAATGTATTCCTAAGGACAGTGCAGCTAAATCTGACGTTAATGGCCCATGCCAGCAGCCGACCGATGCGAGTGCCTTTGCTAGGAGCACGACATCGTCTGCAGCATATGTCCTGGGTTCGTGAGCATACCGGTTGGATACTAAACGACTGGAAATACGTGGCCTGGACAGATGAGTCCTGAATTCGGGTGTTAAGAGTTGATGGAAGAGTTAGCTTGTGGCGCAGACACCACGAAGTCATGGTCCCAGGTTGTCAACAATGCACTGTGCAAACTGTCGGTGGCTAGACAAAGGTATGGACTGTGTTTGCATGGAATGAACTGGGTTCTCTGGTCCAACTGAACCTACTACTAAACGGAAATGGTTATTTTTGGATACTTAGAGACTATTTTCAGCCATTCATGGACTTCACGACATTGCATCATGTGACCGGCACACACAACTCTTCGCATTTGGTTTGAAGAACATTCTGGACAATTCGAGCGAGTGATCTGGCCACCAAGATCGCGTTCCCATCGTACATAATCGAGAGGTCAGTTCGTACAGAAAATCCTGCACGGTAACACTTTCGCAATTACGAACGGCTATAGAGGCAGCATGGAGCATGGCCCATGGCAGCATGGCACGGGACATCGAACGACTTGTTGAGTCCATGCCACGTCGGATTGCTGCACTACGCTGTGCAAAAGGTGGTCCTGCACGATATTAGGAGAATCCAATAACTTCTGTCACCCCAGTACATACTAAACGGAATTCAACGTGTCCATTCGATAGTGGTCCCAAATTAGGCTAGTGTGATATTCGTTGTAGCGTTACGCATTAACAGGGACTTGAAGAATCGCCATTGCTCCAGGAGCTGTCTGCGCTGACTGCTACCGACCATGCAGTTGCGCTGCTCTATGGCTGCTGAACTTCTGGTTATTCTTCCCCTTTTAATGTCCCAGTAGATGAAATCGATAAAACGAATATAGCACTAGACTAATTTGCGATCGCTCTATCCAATGGGCACACAAAAATTCGCTTTCAAAACCGTTTTGTTCACAGCAGGAAACAAACTAATGCATCCGTCGGCGTCGGGCGTCGCATGAGAAAGGTGATGAGCACTATTTCTTTGCTATACACTGAAAAAACGAAATTGCAAATATTTCACGAAACACCACAGAAAATGCGCCTGGCGATTCTTTGGGGAGACAACCGGTATATGGGACCCGTTTACCTTGACCGCAAATAACTCTTTTCTCCCGGAAGCAAAATAAAAAAAATATGTATCAAGTAGATATTGTTTAGCTACCAGAGGTAGGTTAGCCTGCATGACTTCTTAGTTGCGAAACATGTACAGCAGTACGTCTTTTTTCAATGGCATCCTACATTTTTTATTCGGTTACCCACTTCATCTTCTCTATATACATGGTGATTATAATTAAACTTTCAAACTGCTGTAGAAATAACACCACTGGTCAGAATGGCGTCAAATTGCATCGGAATATCATCGGAGAAGTGGGAAAACATATGACAGAAGAAAAATAAATAATTACAAAATGTAGCAATAGATGGCGCTGTAAGCATCATAATTTAATAGTGGTCAACTACAAACGGCAAATGAATCATACAAGAATGCCTAAGGTGTACGTATGACGCTAAACAAACTGTACTACCCATTGTGTATGGGTGTGCAGGTGTGATACTGTTAGTTACGTAAGCTCATCCACCACGGCAAAATCATATCACATCGGAAGGGAAAAATCGGGGTTTAATTGTCCTGAGGCCATTAACCGCATAGAAACCATCACTCACATCAGTGTTTAATTGTCCTGAGGCCAAAAACCGCATAATAAGCATCAATCACATCGTATTTTTACTGTCCTGAGGCCAAAAAACCCTTAAAAAGCATCAATCATTGTCCACTTCCATGCAAGCAAGAAATTCTAAAGCAAAGGTCTCTCTTGCTGGCAGGGCAACACGAAGCAACTCGAGCCCTTGAGTAATTCTGAATAGATAGCTAAGAAGGGTGTTTTGTAGGATTCTACGCACCACGCTCATGTGTATGTCCAGTGTTCGGGCAGTTCTCCATGCACTACACTTTTGCCCACCACCACTGTGTGGCGACTGCTTCCACTGACGTCGAATCAATTCATTTCCTCCCTCTACCAGTTTGGACAACAAAAGAACCCGTTTTTTCGAATTTCCAAATCATTTACTCCAGACCCTCGGCAGCCATCGGACCAACGCCTTTTTTCAAACCCTTCAGTGTACGGAACTTATGCAGAGCGACGTGTGCACAGTCATCTTTCTTGTAACACAGCGCGACTCTGCATTGAGACGGTCATGGCGAACGTCGCAGACGCGAAAGGAGGAAAATCCGTGTACCCGTCGTGTTTATACCAACTTCAATGGGCCGTGCGCGTGACTGGTGTTTCCATTTAAGTATTCTGACACACACACACACACACACACACACACACACCACTATCTAGTGATCAATTTCCACACAAATTTTTTTCTTCTGCCATACATTTTCCCTCTTCTCCGATAATATTCCGTTGTCATTTGACGTAATTCTGACCAGTGGTGTTACTTCTACTGCGTTTTGAAAGTTTAACCTAAATTATAATCACCCTGTATGTATAAAAAATTAGCCATTCATATAAAAAGTGATCAAAGCAGAAGAAATGAATTAAAATTTGTGCTGCGGTCAGGACTCGAACCTTGGTCTTCTTGCTTGCTTTTTTTACATCTTATTTTGGTCTATATTGTTCGTTGTATATATGCTCGAGGCGGACGTCCCATGAGATTCGTTGAGGTTGTTCGTTGAGCCATTCACTCAGTTTTTTTTTTTTTAATTACGGAGGGTAGCTAAACCCTCTGACCGAACACGCTGAGTTACCGTGCCGGCGTGCTTCCTCGGCAGTAGTCACACCACCACAGCACGATGGACAACATTGCTGCACGAACTACCCAAGTTGAGTGCCCTTCCCAACATAAACTTCAATTCATTATCTTCTGCTTTTTTCCCTTACATTGACACTGCTGCCAGGGCTCTCCGACATTGGAATAGCACCCCAGCGTTGGACGTAATGGGAACGTCCTGTACCATAGGTGATCCTATAGATCTTATAATTAAATGTTTCCCTGAGACATTTAAGTCTCTTCATTATCTACGATCATAATCGAAGCAGAAGAAATGAATTAAAATTTGTATTGTGGCCAGGACTCGAACCCGGGTCTTCTAACAGCATTGTTGACCATCGTGCTGTGGTGGTGTGATGGTTAGCATTTCTGCCTAGCAAGCAAGAAGACCCGGGTTCGAGTCCTGGCTGCAGCACAAATTTTAATTCATTTCTTCTGCTTCGATCATTATCGTAGGTAATGAAGAGACTTAAATGTCTCAGGGAAACATTTAATTACATAAAAAGTAGTTATTAAATCTTAACACAAAAGTGACTGACTCTTCTGTACTAACACACAGTATAAGTATCAGTTCTATTGCTGGAACTGACAGTCAGGAGATGGCAACACAAGGAAAATGTACACCTGTCATTCAGTCAGCAGTCTTCAGTGGAAGATTTGCGTCAGTAGTGTGTACCTCAAAGGACAAAAAAATTAGGCACTCCAGTGTGAACGCACGTGTGAATGTGAAGCTTTTACAGATGGCGCAGCGATCGAGTCATGTACTACAATACGAGCTGCCTCTACATTTGCGTAAGGAAGTAGCGATCAGTGAGACGTTTGAGTTTCCAACAGAAATTTTACGTAAAAATGAGTAAATCTGAGGATGTGACAGAGTGGCAAAAAGGCGCAATCGTGCTTGGCCATGCCCATGGTCACACAGTGTGTGAAGCTGTCGTATTTGTTGGTGTTTCGCGGCGGACTATTCGGCGTGTCTACAAGCGTGGTGTAACATGTGGCCACGAAGCATTACGTCAGTGTTGGTTCTGAAAAAGCTCCTGACTGAGAGGGACCGGAGACGCGTTTCTCGGCTTGTGAATCGAAATTCCTTCCAAACTGACAGCAATCGCTGCGACCAGTGAATGAAGGTCTATCCTAACCTGTTAGCGAAGAAACATTACGACGGGAACTGAATGCATTGAACATTTAGGGTCCGTCACCTCGCAAGTGGCCATTGCTCACACAGGCACATAAAGCTGCGTGTCTTCAGTGAGTGAGAAATCATCGAACGTGGACAACAGCTGACTGGCGGAAAGTAATGTGGTCTAACGAATCACGTTTTTGGCTACATGCAAATGACGTACATTGTCGAGTGCACCGATGATGATGAATCGCCGGCCGGAGTGGCCGAGCAGTTCTAGGCGCTACAACCTGGAACCGCGCGACCGCTACAGTTACAGGTTCGAACCCTGCCTCGGGCATGGATGTGTGTGATGTCCTTAGGTTAGTTAGGTTTAATTAGTTCTAAGTTCTAGGGGACTGATGACCTCAGATGTTAAGTCCCATAAAGCTGAGAGCCATTTGAGCCATTTTTGATGATGAATCACCGTGATTAGAAACCATCCTAAGTGTGTGCAAGGTCATGTGCAAGCCGGAGGTGGGTCTTCGACGTTTCGGGGTGCTTTTCTTACCGTGAATTGGGTGACCACTGAGATGGGCCAGCATGTTTATTTAAACATACTGAATGATCACGTGTTGCCTTTGATAATTATGCTGTTGATACCCTGTTATTCAAGACGACAACAGCAAAGTTCATCGAGCTGAAAGAATATGTGACTTTTCTTCTGCCCACTCAGAGACCCTATTACACCTCGACTGGTCTGCAAAATCACCCGTCTTGACCCTATAAGTATGTGTGTGACATGTTGGCACAGCGGGTAAAACGCCAACATCAGCATCCCCGCACTTTGGTGGATCTGCGCAACCAATTCCTCTGCGATTGGCTGGATGCGACATACCTGCATGACGTTTTGGACACATTACCTAACCGAATCTAGGCAATTATCAAGTCCAGGCATGGAATTACACGGTATTATATGATGGTTGTAGCCATTTCTCTAGCGGTGTCCAATTTTTTGTACTGTGAACTTATGAATACTCCGTCCGAACAGGCCTTGGAAGTTACCGACCGGCCACCGTGTCTCGTCTGTGCATAGGCGTATCTGGATGCAGATATGAAGGTGCATGTGGTCAGTACACCGCTCTCCCGGCCGTTTGTCAGTTTATGACACCGGAGCCGCTACTTTTCAGTTAAGTAGCTCCTCAGTTTTCCTGACAAAGGCTGAGTGCAGGCCGCTTGCCGACAGCGCTCGGCAGACCCGCTGGTCACCCATCTGAGTGCTAGCCCAACCCGACAGCGCTTAACGTCGGTGATCTGATGGGAACCGGTGTTACCACTGCGGCAAGGCCGTTGGTGCTTATGAAACTAGTCGTCTACATTACTAAAGCACCATCCCTGATCCTGGGAACAGTTGAAGGTTCCCTGTCTAACGGCTTCCAGGGGCGACAAAAATTTGATTCTCAGTAGTTCGCGTAATTATAGAGGGAACTTAAAAGTTTAAAATGCTGTCATTACTGCGTGTTAAGAGGTACACTCTCTCGTTAAAAATTTAATACAGTCAAATCAGTGTGACAGTTACAAACAGTGCGTTTGTCTTCAGACACATATTGACGCAGCGCAAATTATCTAGATTATATTCATCCACTACTTGAGAATGAGAGCGATCATCGACTTCCAGTAAAGTTTACAAATAATTTCAAACCTTTACGAAACTTTGTCTCGTTAACATTCACCACAAAATGATGAAAGGAAAAAGTTGTCGCTTACTACATTTCCGCTGTTCTTGCAGCAAAATTCAGCATGTGTCACGACTTTTTAGTTTATTACTGCTTTACTACTAACTCTGTTCACAGAACAGTTCTCTGACGGCGTCCACACACACCACTGGATGTACCTGCAACATTACATCATTATACGACGCGTAGTTCAGGAGACATGAGACCATAAACATTTACAAGCGCGAGAAGATGCCCAGTGAAACTTCAGCATTAGGCCTTATGTTTTAATTTATTGCTTCGCCACTACTAGCTCTACTTGCAACACATTTTGCGGAGGGTATCTACAAATTTCACTGAAGGTACGTGCATAATTATACAACTATACGAAACATAGCTCAGGAGATATGACGTCATAAACACAGATATACGTGAAAAACAAGCTTTTGCCTAAAATGGAATGCAAATGACTCAGACTGTATTTATCCAACGTTCATAATCAGAGCACTTAGCAACTCAGAACAAAATTACGCGTAATTTCTACTTTTTTCCTCACTTACAAACTTAAAGTCATATATTTAATGCAGGGTGGTCGGATACAACTCGAAAAGCTTGTAAAGATGTTGCAGGGTAGGTTGTGCCAAAAATTCTGTAGGTTGTGACGTTTCCGAGTTAATTAGCACTGAAATCGGCCAAGAAGGCCGTTGCGAGAGCAGATGCAAGCACCCCACCAGAGACGATGTCGCCAAACACGTTCTTCGTTCGGTTTTCTAAGACCGAACAAGAGGGCGATATAAAACTTGACTTGGACGGTAGAGACAAAGGCTGAGCAGTCTCGTGCGCTATCATCAAAGCTATGAGAATAACTTACACTAACTCTGGCGGGCCGCTTGAATTTGCGAACGCACCGGCCTGATTGGCTAACTTCAATGCTAATCAGCACGGAAACGACACAAGCCTACTATGTATCAGTGCTATTTGTCTGTGGTTGAATATCGTTACTTGTCATCTGCACCCACTTTATCAAAATCGTTATTTTTCTTCGAAATCGTTTCGTGGAACTGTTGACGCGACGATTTTAAATTACACACCAGAAACATCATCTTCGTGATTGTGTCGGTTTGCAATTTATTCCGTTCATTTGTGTATTGGACGTTTATGAATGAACATTCCATTTCGAAATTGGCATTGTGAGCTGGATTTACAAAGTAATGTACTGCCAATTTCAATAATACGGGAAAGATCTTCATTAGGATGTTATTTGAAATAAGCAACTACTTCTCATAAGCAAAAAGCATTTTAAGGACAGTCGTCTTTTTTCCATAAATTTCGTGAAATTTTGCTGCTGATCACAGAATTTCCTGTCATCCAACTTATTGCTCCTTATACCTACTCCTCGCGCTTCTGTAATTAGCTTGGAACGAGCTTTATCTGTGCAAAATCTCACCCATCCCTAGAAAACCTAACAAAAGCCAGATAGGCCGGACTCGTGTAAATCTGGCGGAACCGAACTCGGACATGCCCTGCTGGAGCCGGAGACCTAGGAACCAGATCTGTGTGTGGTTCTCCCACTTTTTACAAGGCTGATAAGATAAGTGGTTTTTAGCGGAATTACTGAATATGACATCATAGACGGAAAAAGCCTTACTCATTAGCAAGTCTGTGCAATATTTTCAGTAACAAATAAACACGCTAACCATACACTGTGCCCCGTCGTGTGTGCTCTGGTGGACCTCTAACCTGACCGCCCCAGTGGGCAGTGGGTTCCGTTGTCCTTGGTGCATTGGCTGACCTGGGGTTTGACCGCCAGCTTGCTGGAGCAATATATACATACATACAACACTGGACGGCATATAGGGCAAGCTGGGTAGTGTTGGAGAGACTATTGGAAAATAGACATGGAGGATGTCTCGGGGTGTTTCCTAGGAAAGGTGTTGCCTTCTTGCTCTGTCCAGACTAGACCAAACCAGACAAATGTACCGATCTTGAGCAGCCTTTTTAAGATTTGTTTTTGACTGTACCGCGTAGTGTTGTTGTTGTGGTCTTCAGTCCGAAGAGTGGTTTGATGCACGTCTCCAAGTTACTCTATCCTGCACGAGCCTCGTCATCTCGGAATAACTACTGAACCTACATCTTTCTGAATCTGCTTACTGTAGTTATCTCTTGGTCTCCCTCTAGATTTTTACTTCCCTCTAATATTAAATTGGTGACGCCTTGATGTCTCCGAATGGGTCCTATCAACCGATCCCTTCTTTTTCAAGTTGTATCACAAATCTCTTGTCTCCCCAATGCTATTAAGAACTTCCTCATTAATTACAAGATTTACTCATCTAATCTTCAGCACTGTTCTCTGGCACCATATTTCAAAAAATGTTCAAATCTGTGTGAATTCCTAAGGGACCAAACTGCTAAGGTCATCGGTCCCTAGACTTACACACTACTTAAACTAACTTACGCTAAGAATAATACACACCCATGCCCGAGGGAGAACTCGAACTTCCAGCGGGAGAGGCCGATGATGTTTCGAAAGCTTCTATTCTCTTTTTATATAAACTGTTTATCGTCCATGTTTCACTTCCATACATCGCTACACTCCAGACGAATACCTTTAGAAAACAATTCCTAACACTTAAATCTATACTCGATGTTAACAAATTTCTCTCCATCAGAAATGCTTTTCTTCCCATTGCCAGTCTACATTTTATATCCTCTCTACTCCGGCCATTACCAGTTATTTTACTGCCCAAATCACAGAACTCATGTACTTCTTTAAGTATCTCGTTCCCTAATCTGATTCCCTTCGTATCACCCGATTTAGTTCGAATACGTTCCACTATCCTTGTTTTGCTTTTGATGATGTTCATCCTATATCCTCTTTTGAAAACACTGTCCATTCCATTCAACTGCTCTTCCAAGTCCTTTGCTGTCTCTGACAGAATATGATGTTATCAGCAAACCTCAAAGTTACCGCGTAGTGTATGTCTTTTATATTGTGTTTGTGTAGTATTGTGAACAATGGAGTACTCATTACATAAGGTGTAAATTTAAGGGTGGTGGAGGGAACTCAGTGCAAACAACAGTGGTTCCGCAATAACAGAGTCTGGTCCACATGTTGTTGATTAGAGACGGGTAACGGTCCTGCTAATCCGAAGCGGCTAAGCGGCTGGATTTAATTGTACAGTTGAGTTGTAGTTGTATTATATAGATAGAAATAAAATCACTGTAATGACAGTAATGCAACTACTACTCTATAAATAAACAAGTTGTATAGCCCACTTCTCTATTCTAGATAGCGGGCTTAGTCAGGAATTTTTGTGATGAAAAAAAAGACTTGCGCTTCCCCCAGTCTCCTCACAGTGCGTGCATCCTGTACTTAACTCTGATCGTCCTAATCCAATATAAATTTGTAAATGTTTTGGTCGTTTATTCCAGTGAATTCAGTAATTCATCATTTACAGAGTTGAAGGATAACTTTGAAAACAGTGGCCAAAAAAATTGGGATTTTGTAAAAATGAGTGACTGACTACAGTGAGACATTCGCCGCGAGTTATATGTTAAGAGAAACTGGTGCCATTAACTGAACTAGCTAGGAGAAGGAACGGTTCATTGGCCCGTAATTCCATTAAGTGAAATACGTAGCTTCCCAATTGATGCTGGTGTGTCAAATAACATTGATTTGAAACATCACTAGAATTAAGATCGGTATAGCGATGTTTTTCATATGGATACACTGATGTACAAACCAATAATTATTTTTGCAAAAGGATCGATGCTTTACAAAGATTGCTGTAGCGTTCGCATCCCTACAAAACAGTTCGAAAAGCAGAACTCTGCCAAACTGTGACACCAGTTCGTTCGAATAGAGGCGACTAATAATCTAGCTTATTAATGCTGTGCTTTGTAATCTTCGTATACGTTCCGTTCACTGATTTCAAGCAGAAACTTGTTACTTGTATACAGTAGCTTGTACTACTTGTGTTGCAGTTAACAAGAGTCAACTGCAACGGGTACATTTTGGGCATTCTGAATTATGTTAATTTTGTTGGTCAGGTAATGATTCATAAATAAAGGTACTTATCATCTGTTACTGCTTAAATTAATTTAAACGAAATTTTGTTAGGTGTTACCGTCACATATGACGTGGAAGTGAAATAAAACGCAAATATTTTTCCTAAAAAAACTATCTGTGATATGTTCCCCGAAATGATTTGTCTAAAAGTAAGAAATAAAATCAGTTACAGAAGTATTTGACGCACCTCATTTATTGTATATGATTTCGAGAATCATTCCAAGGTGCAGCAGATGTTTCTGTAATGTATTTTATTTCTTACTTTTAGACGTATTGTAATGTTGTTGCTTTAATTAGTGGTGTAAGCGGTGCTGATATTCAAGACCTTAAAAGTGTATTAAAAGCTGTGAGCTGTCTGGGGAAGTTAACCTTGCATTACTGAGCAACTGTTTCACCAGGTATCCAGTCTAGCTTACCAAATTCCCAACCAGACTAACATTAATTACAATCTTTTAATCGTCATACGACAACCGGTGATATATATATATATAAAGAGAATTTAAATAAAAAGAATTAGATCAGTTTATATTTGGACATTTATTTTAACATTGATCATTGAAATTTGAGCATATTAAACTTGGTGCATAACTAAACTGATGCCTTATTTAGGATTGTGAAAATGTGAGTTTGTAATCTTACAGAACACATCAAATATGGAGCCAAAATTAGGAGACTGCATACAACACAACATTCATAAAATAACACACGAAGAACGTTGAAACATATGCAAGAGGAAATTAACCACAACCAACCGACTCAATTTTCACCCAAAGAAGTTACGTTCGTAGCGCAATCCTGTCCGTCATGTAATTACCACACACTGGTATACTAAATTCGTACTAACTCTCTGTGAAATCTTCCCGAAAAGAATAGCTGAGGGCTACTTTGATGATTACACCACATGCTTCACGTGGTCAACTTGGTTTACACAAAGAGTGCAACTCCACAATACTTTTGATAATTAAAATAAATTACATCGAAACGCAATTTACAAAAGAAAAACCTCGAACTGGTTACTATTTCTTACTATTAATCTGATGGGTCAAACAATTGTATAAGCACGTGGTACTGGTCTCTCAAAGTACACCCCACCTGGGTTGAACATAAAGAAAAGTTGCTATATTGAAAAATATTGTCAAGACGAGGCGTTATAATCTCACGCACATTCGCATTTAAGACTGATGATCTTAGTTAGAGTTACTGATCAACACGTGGTTCCACTTTATTCAAAAAGTAGTGACAAAGCAACTACTGGAAGATATTCTGAACTTCACACGAGAATTACACTGCGCTGCAATTTAAGATAACATTAGATATTTTAGAGCTAAACCTGAAAAGGTAATTAAATTTTCAGTTAGGCTGAACTTAAGAAATCCATTGTCCTACGGACTTAGCAGACACGCGCTTAGCCGGAGATCTTACCACTTCAGACGCTCGCCGCGGACAGACTGCCCTGGCCCGCTACCGAGCGTGCTTAACAGATACAAACGGAGGTGACCAGAGAGGCAGCTTCCTATACCAACATGACAAGGGATGGACAGGACCATACTAAGAATAGAAACCTCTCTGCTTTTAGAAAGCGTAGCTACCTGTTCCGAAGTTGGTCCTACTGTTCCCTAGCAGACAGGCTTGTCTGCTACCATCAAGCATGCAACTAGAAATACATTTGCTCATTCTTTCTTTCACACGGAAGGGAAGGGGGATGACAGTATCTTATCGTATACAGTATATAAAAGAAAGCGGATGTAGGTTCCGTATGAGATTGTGTGACATGAATTACATATAAACTGTGTTTAAAAGTGTAGTAGTGTGACAGATCGTTCTTGTTTATGTGTAAAAGTAACATGTTTCACTGCTCAGTCTCCTCCCAGATAGTCAGAAACACCACAGTAAATTTAGAAGAGGAATTTATGCCGTAAATGACAACAGACTTAAGAAATTAACATGAAAGGAATCCAACAGAGACCTTTCAATATCATTTCACAAAACAATGGAGCCTATTTTTTAAATTCCTTTTATATTTTAAAGTTTTGTTCAGAGGGCATGACCTTACAGACACCTCGTTTGTCTCTGTTCTCGAAATTTCCTGAATTTAGTACTTCATTCGAAGGACACTATTTGGACCAATGTAACTTTTTATGCACATAATAGCTAGACTCTGAAGAAATGAACTTATTGATACTTCATTTACATGACTAGCAGCAGCTATTCGTGAAATATTTCAGTTTCTCCTAAGATAACTAATTAAGTTTATCTTAATTACTGTGGTTACTTTAAAGCAAATATCGAATTCCAAAGCTAGATCTCCCACTGTTCAATTTGACACAGTATTTGTCATTTCTTACTCACCGCTTGGCTATGAAAATTCGAAAATCACATATTAATTTTTTTCCTACTTACTGTGGTCCTGCGCTGCAGTAATGGACTGTTTGGCTGGTCTCGGCGGAGGTTAGAGTCCTCCCTCGGGCATGAGTGTGTGTGTTTGTCCTTAGGATAATTTAGGTTAAGTAGTGTGTAAGCTTAGGGACTGATGACCTTAGCAGTTAAGTCCATTAAGATTTCACACACATTTTACCGTGATACTTTCAAGTAAACATTTCTTGTGAAACTAGACCTCACTCTGGTCACTTTGCTATCCGTTTGGCCATTTCTCACTCTTCGTTTGTCTATGAAAATTCAAAGAACCGTTGTATAATTTATATGGTGTCTTTTCTTCACTGCATTCAAACATTTGACCAAGGAAGACATTAGCAGGTATTTCGGATTACGGGACCCCGCAGTTCACTAGTCCTACAGGCCTCGGTTGAGTACCCTCAGAGCGTCTAATAGTAAGAATCAATTCTAATGTTGTTGCTGACCCGTTTGTCATTTTCTTTTACCCTACGGGATTTTTGCAGAGGAAGAGCTTTCCATATTCCCATCAACATATCCCAGTCGAAGGTTTTGGTCGAGAAACCCAAATGATTTTAATCGATGTTTCGTCGATAAAATAATCCTAGTATATGCAACAGATGTTCTAACACCCGATGCAGGTTTCTTGTACTTTTTCTCGTCATTGTTACGTTCGAGGACGATTTGTTACGTTTCTCACTCATGATCGCAGAAAGACTTACATAATGTACTGAGTATCGAATTTTGTGTGTAAAAAAAGCTCGCTACTAATGACGAATTCCGTTACATCGACGTTCGTCGTGCCTCGAAGCGGAGGCAGCCGATCAGCAGCGCATCCCTCGGAAGGCTTCGGCAACGTTCGGCTATCTACGTAGGCAGCGCACGCGACTGTCTGTGTGGTGGGGGAGCACGCAGGGCTCTGCCCACCAGTTGGCGTTTGGCGCCGCTGCTGGAAACGTTGTTAGGGTGCAGCGGCTCTCTCCGGTTCGCAGCTCGGGTGAGACAGGTTGCGACTCCATGTACATACCGCGGTTATCGGTGCCGTCAGAATCCTCTTACACTAACAGAGCGTTGCCGTTGTGACATTCACTAGAAGCTACGTGAATCGTACTGGTTGTCATTGCCGATGAATGGTGACATTTATGCAGCAACGAACCTGTATTTTACACAAGTTACCGTGTAGTAGCATCTATTATAAAATACTGCCAAGTTCAAATCTTCGAAGGTTACTCTCTTGACAAGCTAATTATAGCCTCAAATAAAGACAGGTCGTTACAGAGCTCCAGATATTTCCTACAACGCAGTAGAGGGAATTACCTCTTCTTCCGTCGCTGCCGCGTTTACTTCGTGCGGTAAATATTTACTCCGGACAGGAGCTTAAAAGCGCCTCTCTGTCTATTTATTTTTACTGTAGAACGCCCGAGAAGCTAAACCAGTTTTTGACAGTTACGACTCTCGCCTGCGTACCGCGCCAGCGGGTCTATGCGTGGAGCGCAGTCATTTCTCTTTGTGGCAAAAGATCTATAGAAAAACGTTAGAATTAATTTTGGTGGCTACTTTAATCAGGAACGTACCTGTGGGATAAAAACCTCGGTCGGTCATGCACTTAGCTCGCTAACGTAGTGCAGTTTCTTCTGAAAAGCGCTGCTCACTTTGTGGGTGTGTAGCCTTGTGTCGGCGGTTCTTCCATCAGGCTGCTCCAGGGAACATCAAAGGCCATCGGCGGCTTTCTTTAAAGGGGCGCTCGCTATCTGCTCTGACCTACGCCCGGCGTCGGAGGATAAACTGGCACTTCGTGTTGTGTGTTGCCTCCGACGTGCTGGCTTTTAGGACGTAATGACTGCCAAAACGGGTGCTCCCGTAGAATATTACTCTGCCTTTTTCGGAGGCGCCGCATAACCTTTAGAATGTTCACTAGCTCTGCCTTGTCGCAGAATCGAGCACGTGCGAGAGAGAAAAATTGCTCCGACTTGCACTAAAATTCCGCCGCGTAGTCGGACTTCGTGGTAGCCAGTGGTGAAAAATTGAACAAACCATAAAGCTAACTTCATTTGTTTTTGTTCTTTGTAACACTACACGTAGAGCATTGCTGGTTTTGGACTGTAATGTTTTAAGGATTAAGAAATCTGTTAAAGCCGCTTTCCTCACTTCATCCGCCCACGCAGCCTTTGAAGTTTTTGATGTGGAGCGCAAAAAAGAGGAAATTTTCCGAGAATTAATTAATGAATTCGAGCGAAAACCACAGCAACAAAAACTTATTTTCCTTTCGTCCGACTAGCTCTGCAGGGGAAAGATGTGCTTATAAAGAAATTGTACTCTTTATTCCTGTGAGTGCATCGTAGGAAGGATCGTTGTGTGAGCGAAACAACGAGGAAAACACTGTCACTATTCGAGGTTTAGTAGAGATAGAACCGCGCCCGTCCCAAGAGTGAAACCAGCGCCATGTCCTCAGAAGACGAGGCAGTGCCCCGACTACAGCTTCCACTAGACGAAGAGACGGGCGGGGAATCTGAAGACAATCTGTCTGTGGTGGCCGGTACCACACTAACTGTAGGCACCAGCGCCACCACTGGGAGCTCCGACGGCCGTCAGGATGACGACCACGGCTCCACGGAAGTGGTTATTCAGGACGCGCCGCAGGAAGACAAGCAGCAGCTGGAGAACGGCGAGAAAGCTGCCGAGGGTAGCAAACCGCACCACCCGGTTGTCATCGTGAGGTCGCCCCAGTCGCGCAAGACCTCCAGCGTCAAGAGGGTCGTCGCTTTCATCGCACCCAAAGAGGTCAGTCGCCACCGGTCAGCAGCTCTGCTATCGTAGTGTATCCCTAAATGGTGAATGGTTTACTTCACCCGAACGCCTTATGCGGGGTGTTCGAGAAACGTTGCGGCGAATTTGGAAGTGTTGTAGAGGGTGTCGTGAGGAACAAATCGAGTATAGGAACCCGTGTCTGGAGATGTCATCCAACGACGCCACAGAGCGTCGAAGTTATAGACCAACAATTCGGCAGCAGACGTGATTTTGTACGGTGACGGACCATAGATGAAATGGCTCACGGGGACTATCTTCTGCGTAGAGAAACCTTATCTCCTATGAATGCAATACTCTGTTCCCTCCGTGGATGAAGGTTTCGGACAAAGGTTCTCATCGGCAGTTTGTCTCCTGTAACCCACCCAAAATCTCCAATGTCTTTCTGTATACAGTAGGAAAATAAACTGCAACTGTAAACCCTTGTTCGAAAACGTCATCCCCAACGTATGAGAGTACTGCATGCATAGGAGACGAGGCCTTTCTACGCAGCACCTAATTCAATCTCCTCCACTAGCGACCGAGGCAGTTAGTCGCGATCACTGAATACCAAACAATATTGCGAGACGTTCCGTCTACGGCTCATCAGCGGGCAAAACCACGTTTACTAGGTGCGGCCTAATGGCAGGCGCCGGCGCCTATAACTTCGACGCTCTGTAGCGTCACTGGATGCCATTTCTAAACTCGGGTTCCCATGCTAGATTTGTTCCTCACGACACCCACTGCAACCACTTGAAGTTTGTCGCAACATTTCTGAAACACCCTGTGTGCCAGACTGAACCGACAAGGATGTCTATGAGTTGTCCTTTCTGCGTTATCAGAGAACAAACTTCTAACTTATTCTTTCTTTTTATCTGTTTAACAGTGCGACTGTGCAATACCGCGCAAATAGAACTGTGCGCTCATCACCGAGGCAGAGATGCGACCAATGAATGATGCCAATAACAACACGAAAACATTAGCAAAATAAAAAATGACTGACCAACGGGGAGTACAGAAGATTTTGGGCGGAGATAGCGTGTAGAGATCGAATCTAAGACGGTTGTCCTTATTAACGCCTTCAAACATACTAGACGCTTGCCGATACTTATTATTATGATTTTATTTCATTTCTTTTAAAATAAAACTTTTTACTATATTGTTTTAGCGGTTACAACTCCTACCCTGTTGGGAATTGATCGTAAAATTGCGTGAGCAAATAATAAGTATCATTTGTGGTTGAATGTGAACTGGCGTTACTAAACCATTAAATACGACGAAATCCGTGCGAAAACGATTGTAGACGGCTCCTGTGAAATGGGCCAGCGTGCCGCGCGAGACAATCGCAACGCAATCCCTGATGCGAATACCTTTTATGTAGCTACACCTTTATTTGTTTCTCGCGATACTGATCTTGTAAAAGTTAACACGAGTTTAATTCTCTTTCTTTTGATATATATTTCTGTAATACAATATTTCAAATAGTACGGAAAACTAACATAGAGTAAGCTGTAGTAGTAATATCAAATTGTATAAACTAGGACCCACTAATTATATAAGGTGGTGGGTTGATATGTATCACATATATTGAAGAATAAAGATTTTTTTTTTTAAAAAAAAAAAAAAAAAAAAAAAAGATATATCACACAAAGTGTACTTTAACCAAAATTTTAATATTCGTTGGCGTCGTCATGTGTGACATCTTCAGATGGAATGTAATATCACGACGTCTGCAGGTAGATAGTGTCAACGAAAACACGTAATTACAAGTAGAAACTCTCCCCTTGAACGAGGAAAACACAAATAACTTCAAAATTTAGTAGCCCTTCATGTCATTGTAGTTTCGAAAGCATTGTGTAACGCTATTTTACTCTCCGTGCATTGCCACGTCGTTTCACTCCGTACTTTGTGTTTCATGCAAACTTCGCATATCCTAATCAGTTTTTTCAAGCATCGGATCGATATGATTTCGGAAATGGGCGTAATCTTGCGCTTGATGCCGGAGAGAGGTTTCACCTAGTGAAGGTTTTCCCACGCTATTCGTAGTCCGGCAGTTGGACGTTTCTTAACATTACTCCTGTAACATTTATTCAATAGTCAACAAATGCTTACTTCCTCTGACTGCGTACTGTATTTTGGATAATGCACGTAATCAGAACCGCCATATTCTACACATAAAAAAATGGTCCCATCTTCCGTTCCCACAAGTGTGACTCGTGATGTTTATATTTCTTCCGCATTTGTTTCCACGAGCCTGACTCGTCAAAGTACGGCAATGGATTAAAAACTTTAAAATATCAGACAGCACATACAAGTGTCACATATTCCTACAGCAGTGAGTATCGGTCAAAACTAGAAGAAACGTTCCGATAATGACAGGTCCGGAAATCAATACCTGACCTGGTCCAATCTGAGCTCTCATTCCTATCTGCTTATTATGCAGAAGTAGACGCCATAAGCAGTGCTGCACTTGATTGCCACATATCCTGACACATCTACCAGTCCTCCTTCGCTGTGAATCATGCGTTCTTCCAGATACACCTGGATCGTTTCGGACTGCGTCACATGCATTGGTCATGCGCATCTGTAAAGTCTGCACATTTTCTGTGGATTGGAGATACAGCAAAACATTTAAACGGCCCCACACTCAAAAATCCGTAGGATGCAGGTCGGGTGAACGGGGATGCGATGCTACCGGATCTCCTTGGCCAATCCATCGTCCTTGAAACGTTGCAGTTAGCTGTTGTAAAAAACCCTGTGGTACGTCGTCGCGCATTAAACACAGTCGTCTTTCTGCAAGGGTAACATTCTCCAACAGTGCTGGTAATTCGCCACGCGGATATCGGTGAAACAGAGCACCTGTTAATCTGCTTGGTAAAGTGTGTTGCACTCACAAGTAAAACGGCCCATATGTCAATAGATATTGGTTTCGGGAAATATAAGAAATTTTTTTCTTGTTATGAAAAATACTACCTCCTGCAGGAGTATGTTAAATCTTTCTTAAGCACCTTTTATATACAGACTGTCTCACGTAACAATCGTTCGGCGCATTTTCTCTGGCGTTTCGGCAATTTCGGTTTTGCGTTTTGTACTTGCAGTCGGCCAAACGATTACCCCTCGTCGGAATGTTACGTGCCCACTCGCTAGAGTGCAACCAAATTAGCCTAGTCCGATATTCATTTCATCAGCATGTATTAACGGGGACAGTAGAACACGAAGAATAAAATGCAACCCAGCAGCGATTCGGTAGCAATGCATGCTTGGTTATAGCAGCCAGTGAGGGCCAGTGCACCGCTGTCGCTTCTGGAATACTGGTTATTCTCCGAGTTTTACTGTTCTTGCCAATACGTACCGATAAAAAAATCGAAATAGACTAATCTGTGACCGCTCTATCGAATAATTCTGCTTTAAAACTAATTTTGTTTGGAACGAGAAACAAACTGAAGCATTTTGTCGACACTGACAGCCACATGAAAGACATGATGAGCTCTGATCGTCTGGGCTGACTCCAGCTAAACAATGCAAATTGCAAACGTCTGCTGAAAAACAGATAAAAACCGCATGATGGCTCTAAGGTGAGAGACGCTGTATATAATTCTTTACTTACCACCCTTTCGGTCTTCTTCCATTTTTGTCCTCGTTTACCTCCAGACATTCACCAAAAATACTCTGTTGGGTAACACAATGAGGACAGAGTTGCTTGAACAGACACTGTGATTTTTTGGCTTTAAAGTCCCCTCTTGATAGGTCCTGGAAGTTGCTCATGCTGTGAAAATGCCAGTAGAGGCAGCTTACGAATGCTGTCAACGTCTGCCAGTTTTCCAAAGTGCTTCCTACGAAAAATTCTAGTTTTACCTTTTCCCATGTTCCTTGCTTCCTCCTACACCTCCACCCCAAATTACTTTTACCACTAAGATTTCAACATCGCTCAGTATCTTCCTTAACTCCATACCAACTCTGCTCTCAGTTTCATCCTTATTTCTCTCCCTATATTTCTCAAAAGATCCGAAACACGTTATCAATGAGGGGGCAAACGCTTAAAAAGACATTCAGTAATCCTCTCCCTAGAAGGTCGCCTTTCATTAGGCGCTAGCTTGACCTAAACATGTAAATGAGTCTAGACTTTCAAGCCACTCATTATATTTTAATTAGTTCTAAAAGAACGATGCCTCTACACCTGTTTATTCAGCAGGAAGTCTTTTCAGCGTACAAAAGTTTCCCTCTGTACCTAGTTTGCATATTGATACTAAAACAATCGCGCTGCGATTTTTCGCGTCTAGCTCGGCGTAAGATAAATTAGTAAATAATTTGCCGTTTCTTTGGAAGGATATCTTTTTCGTTGACTCGCGTCTTTTAATTTATTATTTTTTTAATACGTATTCTATCACCCTGCTGAGTTTATTTCGTCCTTTATTACTATGTGGAAAAAACACGTAACGACTAGAAACAGTTTCCTTTCTGCAGCTTGCATGAGGTCGACGAACGACATTTTATTTTAAGTACGGGTTTTTGCTGCAATATTTATTTCTTTACACTTAGTGATACAGTAGCATGAAGAGCTCATTTCTGCGTTATGCCGTCATCAAGTGTGTTTGTGAAGATGATATAATAGGTATAGTATTGTTCCTTACCACTGTGTTGGTCTACGTCTACATGTGGCACCTTATGCTCACAACTTAGCTGGTATACACGTATTGCAATTCAGTGATAAATATTATTTTAAATTTCCCTGTCGACAAACGGACAGTACATAGCACAACGAAATGACTTCAAGCCCAAAATAGTGCTAAAATTATACGTACAGCATACAAAACAAAAACCAGGTGGTATACATACACCAATAATCTTACAAAGACAAGAAAGAATCACAAATAAATCGACCTATGTTGCATCATCATACATAGGCTGAATATTCAAAAAGATGAACAACTTGTTTAAGAAAACAAAATTGAAATTAGCATTCCGTACCAATAACAACATGAAAGCTAAAATATGACCAACAAGAAATATCTTCACTTTTTACTTACAGGATGGCCTTAGATGCATCGGCAGCTGGAATTCTTGAAATTCTGAACATTTTGATTGGTTGTGATCCAGCAACCGCAGGCTATTTAATTGCAGGATGTATATACAGCTACATCGGTTGCACGAAAATTTTTGTCAGTTGACCATGGTTTCGATTGAACTAGGGCAACCTTCATCAGAATAAAAAATTACGTGAAGTACCTAAAAAATGTAATGACATGGTTTGAAATAAAATGCGCTTAATAGGATTACTTACATAACTCACCTACAAACAGAATATAGTTACATTTAATCAAATCATGGTTAAAAACTTTTTCAGGTCCATACGTCTAAAAACTTTCTTGTGATGTTGCAATAAATTTAACTTCGGACAAACAGGCAGGAATTTCGGAATCAGATCAGAAGCACATACATTAAACTGCGAAAGCAACCAATCTACATTTTTTTGCTTTTAAAACGGCAAGAACATAAAGCAAAAAATATGAAAAATACCCCAAGAATTCTACACAAAGTGCTGTAAGTACACAAAATGAACATTTTGGAGGAAACAGAAATTTAAACTCATACGGTAAAGTACTCAGGCGAGATCCTCAATGAATAGACAGATTTTAAAGATATGAAATTCCACGAAAGTTTTATTTACATTATAAAAGAAAAGTGGAAAATCATCGCGATGAACACAAAACAATAGAACACTTGTCATTTACGTAAAAAAACGACAGAAATATTATGTCTGAATAATTAAACGTAATCACTGGCTTTACATTAAATAGAAATCCATTGCAAAAATATACTACCATCGCTGGAGCCGAAACTGTCAAAAGGGCTGTCAAAAATTACTTCACAAGCTCACGTAAACATATAACTAACGTGATCATATCATAATAAAAAAAAGTAGTTGGCATTTACGCACCAAAATGCCACATGGACCACGTTGTACGAGCTGAGACATAAGAATAAGGTACCATATGTAAACATAGAATAAGGTAGGGGTAAGGAACAATACTATAACCAAAATACCATCTTCACAGGTACACGTGATAATGGCAAAACGCGGAAAGGAGCTCGTCGTGTTATATATATCACTACGAGGAAAGAAACGAGAAACGAACAGTACATCAGCAAACTTGTACGTAAAATATGTTGTTCTTCGGCTAGTAGCAGAGGGCTCACGGCACTGTTACCAATTGTCTTTTCAGTCTTGTAGAAAATACGGTATCGACAGAGTTTTGCGGTGCAGTAGACATTTCCAGTCCTTTCCTGTTACGGTTCGTTTTAATAAGTGCCTGATCTGGCTGTGTTGAACATTTCGGATGATGAAGAAAAATTACTTTAATTGCAATGAAGGTAATTTTGGTTTGGCAAGAAAAGGAAAGGTACGAAGGAAGGTTAGATTTGAACATCCTGTCGACATCGAGGTCTTTAAAGCGTGGACTGATTCAAGGATGGAGAATTAAATCGGCGATGCCCTTTCAAAAGTACCATCCCGTCTTTTACCCGGAGCAATATAGGGAAATCACGGAAATCCTAATTCAGGGTGGCCGAACGCGGATCTGAAACGTCATCCACCCGAATGCGAATCCAGTGTGCCACCATTGTGCGCAAGAGAAGGAGAATATTGGTGAAGTACCGCGTAAGTAAGTGAAAGAAAGACGATTGAATTATTTCTGCGTATATCGTCTTGCGATCGCAGCTCATAAGTTGATCACACCTGCGTTATATCAAACTTTCGCTGTAAGTCACATCCTTCAATACTCCAGAGATCCTTCTACGTAACAACTTTTACAGCACCCACAGCTTTCTGCTCGATGCTGCATGTTTCTTAGTCTTCATTAGCTGTCCACTCTAGACTACAGGTATATAAAAATAACTAGGTCTGTGTCTTTCTCTCGTTTGTTTTAGTTTTCTAAACTTCATCAGGAAGCCGTCTGACTTCTCGGAATCACAGGTCACAACATCAATTACGCTAGCACTCTCTTACATTTCGTTAATATTGCCACTTGAAAGCATATAGTTCCTAATTGCAGGCAGATTTTCTGTATACTTTTGTTCAGAGATAAATGAAAATACTCCGTAGGTGCTATTAACTATCACGATGGAATCTGAAACGAGAAAGAGCATGCGTAAGTGCCGGTTTCTGTCGAGTTTCCTCTTAAATTACTTTCCGTAGACGATGATCTCTCAGCCTATCTGTAGTTATACTACCGAATCCCTACTGAGCTCGGAGTGTAGCTTATTTCTCTTGCGTAATGAGTTTTGTAACATCTGCACATTTATTAATTTTATCTTTGTAGCCTCTGCACATTTATTATATTTAAAATACCGTACTCTTCTTCTGCCCACTGCAGTTGTAGTAATTATTGCCCACACTATACCCAAATATCTGAGTACATTTGCTCAACATACTCTACCACACACACACACACACACATACACATACACATACACATACACACACACAAGCATGTATTTAATATTAGTGCAAAAGGAGCATCTGGTTCCAAAATATACAGAAAGGGATTCAAGTACCGTCCCTATCAGGATCTCTAACAAGCCTGATCTCTAAAGATTCTGAAAACCTTTTGTATTTGCACTAATCGGTTCGAATTGTCTCTTGCACGGAGCTTTTTTTCTTCCTTTCCATTTGTTTTTTCTTCTATCCAGAGTCATCTTATATCCACATCTTATATAAAAAAAACAATACGATGAAATAACAGGTATTGCATCTCATACCTCTACTTACAGTTTGGGTTAACAGCTCTGTTAACGAACAAAGAGTATTAGGCTCGAATCTCTACATAATCAATGATGGGATTTTGATGTAGATTGTCTGGATGAAGCCTTTGTTGCCTCGTGGGGGTGACTGTGATTATTTGCTCAGCAGCACTTAGAGACGCGCCCAGGGTAATCCACAAATGTACTGAAGTACTTCGAAGGAAACATGACAACGTTGTTATTACCTCCTCTCCCCCTACATTGTTTAACGAATACATTACAATAGAAATACTGCAACCGATTACACACGTTTTGTAGTTGCTCACCTAGACATTTCTGACACAAGGATGCGATAGTCTCAAGTATCTGGTCACTAGGTAAATGTACGTATTTTTTTCAGATTCATTTAACTTAATATGACTGCCTGCATATTGTCTTTCTTTTTACCTTCTTAAAATTGTTTACATATGCTGACTCCATACCGTCGTTTACAGTTTACATACTGAAGAGAAGGTAATTATAAGACATTTTTAGCATGGCATGAGCTTTGTTGAAAGCGATACGGACTTGTGAAAATGCTGTTAAGGTTTCTCCTGATAATCACCGTGTATGTAACTATTGTATCCTTCACCAACAGTGAAGTGAGGGCGCTTATTACCTCTCTGTATGAGGTTCATTAAATTGATATACTCAATATACATACAAGGCGGCTTTTACGTGGATTCCTGATAATCAACGTTTTCTGCAGCAGTAAGTAACCAGCAGACCTCTCCGAAGCACAGTGTGTGAACACATGTGTTTCCGTTACATTTTCTTATAACAGAACTGAAAAGCTCTCTGCGCTGATTGACGAATCTGCTTAGCACGAAAATCTGTGAATCCTGTTAGATACCTGATTCGACTGTGTTTTGCTTAGTAGGCATTCAGTAAACAAAGGAACAGTCAAAAAATATAGAGACGTATTCATAAATTCGCGATTCTATGTGATCCGCGGGAGGTAGGTTTTACGAGGAGAAGACCAATTTGTTTAGGTAGGAATTATATATATATATTTTAAAGAAAGGGGCTGTGGTCGTTTTATTCGTTCATCCGGATCCTAAAACTGAACTTTCTCTATTATTTTGTTTCAACTCGACTCTCGAATATTAATGTTGCGTTTCTTTTACAAATCGAAGACAATATTTGATACTTGCTCTTTCTGTTCAGTGAAGAATCAAGAAGACTGAATCATATACTACTGAAAATACTCGTAGTCTCTCGTGCTAATTTAATGAAGCCATAGATACTTTATTTTATTAGCATGATAAGGATCATTATATTAAAATAGGCAGTGACTTCATAGGAAAATATCATGGAGATGAGCGCATTTTTATTCCTGTTTCTTCTTAAGTTTGTCTTTTTCTTCCTACTTTGCAAACAATCTAATCACTTTTATAATAACGTCATTTGCTGTACGAATAATTATCCTTTGACGGCCAGCGTTTTAATTATTTATGGAGCCACACAGGTCATCCAAAACAAAGTTCGCAATTTTATTAGTTAGTACTGAAATTGCTACGTTATCTGTTAAAAAATAAATTACTGCATGAATAATGTGTGCCAGTATTCGTAAGGGAGGCCAAATGTGAAAAAGCGCACAAATAATATGTTATCAGAGGAGTCCGCTCTCTGTTCGCTACATCGCTTCGAATCTGATCGATACAATTACGATTCGGAATCTCGTTGGTCCGCTTAAAAGAAGCATTAACATTTCGAATGCGACAAAATGTTCGATAACCGCGTTGCGACTGCTGAATGAAGTTAATCAAGGGATGGATCGAAAAAAAAGCAGACAGACTTTTAAACTTTTTTCTGGATGCTGCAAAGAGTGCAGTGTCATTCAGTTGGCATACGTATAGAACAGTGACCACGCGTTAAAGAGCTTTAGGCTACTTTTTCAGTTGCACTTCCATTAACACTTGAAAGTGGTTACTAAGCACCTATGTAATTTATCGTTACAGTAATAAGCGAAAGACAGAGAAATCAGAAATTGAAACCTTGTCAGAATTTACGAAGAAGCGCATATATTATTTCTTAACCTAAAAATAGCTCCCGGGTTAGGAATCTCAAGGTACGAAGTATGATTTTGGGAAATACGAACATAAATATACAAAGATTTATCTGAATCAGTTGATATATGGAAGGGAATCTGTTAAACGACAGTATCACACTAGAGATTTATTTTCCCTCGATGATGCACCATTTTTAAACTCAGCCACTTAGCTGTTTGTTGATACGGTGAAACCTCGTTTGTCCGAGGTCAGACAGTAGGTCACCCACATTATCGACACCCGTGGAAGTCAGAAGAAGAATACAAGTACATTGGTTTTATGCTATAAACGCAATTTCCATTCATTTTCATGTAAGCGCACAAAAAAATGTTCAAATGTGTGTGAAATCTTATGGGACTTAACTGCTAAGGTCATCAGTTCCTAAGCTTACACACTACAAAACCTAAATCAGCCTAAGGACAAACACACACACCCATGCCCGAGGGAGGACTCGAACCTCCGCCGGGACCAGCCGCACAGGGTAAGCACACAAAGTATACATAGTATTTAGAGAAGATACTGAAGAAAAGACAGTGAAATAGTGAGTAATTTCCTTTTGAGCCAGATTCCAATATGGTTTATGTGCAGACAGTTATGCAGGCCTTTCACTAGTGTGAATTTGTTTCCGCATCGAGTTCGAAATAAACTATTATATTTGCTCAAATGTAAGTCTAGGATGTGTTCCCGTGAAGGGCAACAGAACGGGGCATAAAATATCGACGATGTACCGCTGTGCTGTAAGATAGCCTCAGATGACAACCTAAGGGGTCCTGCTATGAAAAGAAATGACACCCCAAAAATCACTCCTGGTTGTCGGTCTGAATGGCGAGCTACAGTCAGGTTGGTAACGCATCCCAGTTCAGAGCGTCTAGAAACACGTCTTCGGCCTGGAATATCACTGACTGGAATAGAACTGTTTTCAGTAATGAGTCCTGCTTCAAAGTGAGTCCCGATGACCAGCAAAGACATGTCTGGAAACACCTCGGACAGCACGGGACATCAACCTATTTCCCGCTATAAGACCAAACAGCCGGGAGTGGTGGTTTAGGGTGCCATTCTATTTCATAGCAGAACTCCTTTGGTTGTCATCCGCGGCACCATTAGTGTACAGTACTACGTCGACGATATTCTACGCCCCGCTTTGTTGCCCTTCATGGCAAGCCATGGCCAGCAATGTTGCCGGATCTCTCCCCAGTTAAGAACTTTTGGAGCGTCATAGGCAGGGCCTTCCAACCAGCTCGGGATTTTAATGATCTAACGCGCCAGTTGGACAGAATTTGGGACGATATCTCTCAGGAGGACATCCAACAACTCTGGCAACCAAATAAGAAGTCGAATAACTGCCAGAGGTGGACCAAAGCGTTGTTGACTTACTTAATTTGTAAAGCTCTTTCTCTTGAATAAATCATCCAATTTTTCTGAAATTTCAATCCATTTTTTTTTTTTTTTTTTTTTTTTTTTTTTTTTTTTTGTATGTACATATAGATCACTTCCACCGGTTTCTGTCCCGTTCAGATAATTCCTCCATGATGCGTCGTTTTTCTTGTCTTAGTGTGTAGTAAAGTTTGGAAAGTAGGAGACAGGTACTGACAGAGGTGAAGCTGTGAGAACGGGGCGTGAGTCGTGCTTGGGTAGCTCAGCTGGTAGAGCACTTGCCCGCGAAAGGCAAGGATCCCGAGTACGAGTCTCGGTCCGGCACACAGTTGTAATCTGCCAGGAAGTTTCATATCAGTGCACACTCCACTGCAGAGTGAAAATCTCATTCTAGTACTGGTAGTTAGTTACAAGCAGGATGTGTCAACAGGATACTAGCCGTCAGAACTTAAGTTCCTTACCTACCACTCAGCTACAGGTTATGTAAGAGAATGACTCTGGTCATCTGAAATATAAATAAAATTAGCACTGACCAAGATAAAAGCTATAATTCTTATCGATATAACTAGTACCTGAGTCTGTTAATTGCCCTCCGTACAGAAATTGGTAGTATACCCTGTTCCACTTGAAGTTAAACTCTTCGGAATTTATTAACAAATCCATAAATCACACCCCGTAAAATAATTATTATATGCAGGAGAACATGTCTTACAGAAGAACTCATTCAGATCCAGGCCCGACATTTAAGAAGCATATCGATAAAATAACTTAAAACATCTCATTAGATAACAATCATGAGTAACCTCACATTTCACAACCCCAGAGCAATCAGGTACATATAAAATAACTTATAAGAGCGAACTATTAACCACCGCAAGATTCTTCTCAAAACAAATAACAAAATTTCTCACATCACACTTCCCGGCCACCACTGCGGTTCGTAATATTAAATTAGTGTAATACAGCAAGCGCCAGGGTAAACTTTATGTCAAGATACCACTTCTTAGATCTGCGCCGCTCAGCATTACCGCCCAACACCCGTAGCGGTAACATGAGCATACACTGAACAGCCAAAATATTATGACCACTGCCCACCGCGACGATGGGTGCCATCTGTGTCCTTGCGGGCACTTGACACAATAACAAAAGTACCTAAGCGGAGCAAATACGGACGAGGGATGACCGTAGCGAAGATATGGGCTGCAAATAGGGACACCCACTGAAAGAAGCCACTTTGACAAAGGTCAAATTATTAATACGCAGAGCCCGTGAACGAGTAACTCAAAAATGGCGAAAGTGGTAGAATACTCACGTGCTACTGCTGTAGTCATTTACGGAAAGAGGTAGAAGGACGGTGAAACTACCGCTAGGCGCTAAATGGTTGGAAGTCCACGACTCTTCACAGAACGTGGGTTTCAGGGCTTGTCTGCAATGTAAAAGTGGATTGATGGCGATCGGTTGCATATCTGTCGAAAGAACACAATGTTGGTGCATGCACAAGTGTTTCGGAGCACACCGTTCATTGTACACTGTCGAACACTCCGCAGCAGAGCATCCGTAGGTTTCCACATGTTGACCCAACGACATCGTCAATTATAATTGCGGTGGGCACGGAGACCATCGGGTTTCGACCATTTATCAGTGAAAACACGTCGGCTCTTCGGGTGAATCACATTTTTGCTGCACTAGGTCGATGATCCTCCTTGCAAACGCCGTCGTCAAGGTGAACGGCGGCTCGAAACGTGCAGCGCGCCACGGACGAAGGATGGTGGGAGCAGTAACTAGCTACGGGTGACACTCTCCTGCGCTTCCATGGGACCTGTGGTAGTTAATCGAAGGCACGCTGAAAGCTGCGAACTACTTACATTCCTTCATGCGTGATGTCTCCCCGACAGCGATGTCATCTTTCAGCAGTATAATTGTATGTGTCTCGGAGCCAGAACCGTGCTACAGTGATTTGAGGAGCATTATACTGAACTCATGTTGATGTCTTGGTGACCAAATCACCTGATTTATATCCTACTGAACCCACCTGCATCGCCATCATGCATCATCACCGCGTATGCAATTTAGCGGCCCCTTATTCACTCGCATTCATGACCTGTAAGTAAACAACTAAGGCCACATACCTCCACAAACCTGCCAATTAACTGTAGGATCACTAATACCCAGTATCAGTGATGTAGTTCGTTCCAAAGACGGGCAAAAAAGCTATTATGCAGGTGGTCATAATGTTTGGCCTCATCAGTGGAAACACCAGCCCCATTACCTAAGTAGTTATGTCAGCAACACCCACTGTCAAAGCGCAGACGCCACCTGTGATTTCTGAAAAAATTTCCTAATTTAAGCGTAGCCATACGAATTAGGAAATGGAACCTCAAAACAGCCAGTCTATATCAACAATCATGCAGAGGGTATAGACTCAAATTCAGTGCAGATTAAACAAGAGAAAAAACGTACCACTCGCATTTCGTATTCTTTGCAATGCCGTGTACCCATTTAGTAAAGATTTTCCCATCCTGAAAGTTAAGCTGTACTCGTGTAATACTCTCGCATATTGAAGTTACATACAGGGTTATTACAAATGACTGAAGCGATTTCACAGCTCTACAATAACTTTATTATTTGAGATATTTTCACAATGCTTTGCACACACATACAAAAACTCAAAAAGTTTTTTTAGGCATTCACAAATGTTCGATATGTGCCCCTTTAGTGATTCGGCAGACATCAAGCCGATAATCAAGTTCCTCCCACACTCGGCGCAGCATGTCCCCATCAATGGGTTCGAAACCATCGTTGATGCGAGCTCGCAGTTCTGGCACGTTTCTTGGTAGAGGAGGTTTAAACACTGAATCTTTCACATAACCCCACAGAAAGAAATCGCATGGGATTAAGTCGGGAGAGCGTGGAGGCCATGACATGAATTGCTGATCATGATCTCCACCACGACCGATCCATCGGTTTTCCAATCTCCTGTTTAAGAAATGCGGAACATCATGATGGAAGTGCGGTGGAACACCATCCTGTTGAAAGATGAAGTCGATGCTGTCGGTCTCCAGTTGTGGCACGAACCAATTTTCCAGCATGTCCAGATACACGTGTTCAACCGTTTCTTCGCTCACTGCAGGCCGACCCGTTGATTTCTGCTTACAGAGGCATCCAGAAGCTTTAAACTGCGCATACCATCGCCGAATGGAGTTAGCAGTTGGTGTATCTTTGTTGAACTTCGTCCTGAAATGTCATTGCACTGTTATGACTGACTGATGTGAGTGCATTTCAAGAACGACATACGCTTTCTCGGCTCCTGTCGCCATTTTGTCTCACTGCGCTCTCGAGCGCTCTGGCGGCAGAAAACTGAAGTGCGGCTTCAGCCGAACAAAACTTTATGAGTTTTTCTACGTATCTGTAGTGTGTCGTGACCATACGTCAATGAATGGAGCTACAGTGAATTTATGAAATCGCTTCAATCATTTGTAATAGCCCTGTACTTATAATTCATATATATGAAGTAATAATAATAGTAAAAATAATTGGTGAGGTCACTATCAAAATAATCTGTAGAACTTAAATACTGAAAAAGATCAAACGCATTTGTGGCTTAAAAGAAGAATGAGAGAGTCAGAAGCTCAAACAGTAATTGCCCAGAATGAGGCCTGGAGGACGAGGAACTGTGAAACAGATACGCTGAAGTAACGAAAGTCATGGCGTACTTCCTAATATCTTGTCGGACCTGTTTTTGGCCGGCGTAGTGTGGCAACTCTACGTGCTTTGGAATCCCCTTCAGAATTATTGAGCCATTCTGCATCTGTAGCTGTCCATAATTGCGGAAGTTCTACCGTTGCAGGATTTTGTGCACAAACTGACCTCTCGATTATGTCCCAGAATTGTTCGATGGGTGACCAAATCATTAGCTTCAAAACGATCGCGAACTATTGTGGCCGGGTTACACGGCGCATTGTCATCCATAAAAATTCCGTCGTTGTTTGGGAACATGAAGTCTATGAAACGTTCTAGCCAATTATGCTAGCACTGGAAGAGCTTCTCAGTTCCCTATGCAAAGAATTCTTGGGGGCCTGAGTGTAACCAGTTAAGCACCGCTGCCTGGACTTCTTCCTTATCAGCGAACAGTGAGCCACTAAGAGCTTCTTTCCGTGGTTAAAAATTGTTGTAATCTGAAGGCTCGCGGTTCAGGGAATACGGGGGAATGAGACAAGCAGGTCTTTTATGGTATCAAGGGTACACTTATGCCACATCATCACTGCCGGCGTATCGCTGCTTGCTACTGGCGTAACGCACCTCGTTGCTCACCGGCAGATGGTTCAAATGGCTCTGAGTACTATGGAACTTAACATCTGAGGTCATCAGTTCAAAATGGTTCAAATGGCTCTGAGCACTATGGGACTTAACGCCTTAGGTCATAAGTCCCCTAGAACTTATAACAACTTAAACCTAACTAACCTAAGGACATCACACACATCGATGCCCGAGGCAGGATTCGAACCTTCGACCGTAGCGGTCGTGCGGTTCCAGACTGAAGCGCCTAGAACCACTCGGGCACACCGGCCGGCTCGCCGGCAGAATTGTTGCTTTTACGCTGCAATCTCACTGCTCGCTACCCACTGGCAGTAATTACCTCGCAGCCGTTCACATACCGAGCAGAGTGCTAGCTGCATCGAACACGGCACTGCTGGAGTGACCCTGAAGCAGCCAATCATGGCTCAAGTTTCAGGACTTGGGTAATTGTCGCAGTACAAAACACAATCCAGCTTGATGTCATCGCCTGGTGAGGATCGTAACGAGCAGCGATGGTCCAGGTCAAATGGATCGGTGAGGCTCATCCCCAAACATGAACGTAACTCTAGCAGTGTGTGGCCGCGCATTGTCAGCACAGTGACAGAACATCACTGCACACCAGTCCACACTACTCCCGCAAAATTACAGTTTCACATTTTCACTCACAATGTGCACATTTTGACCACCCAGCATATAATGTCCAAGAATTCTCTCACATGGTCCCAAAACAAAGGAACTTATTTCAGGTCGCACCTCGTTGTGTTTTGGAGGTGAAGAATGTCACCACTAGACTGAAGCCCACTTTTGATCACGTTAGTAAAAATGCACCCAACTTCCATCTCCCGTTACAGTATAAAAAAAATTCTCCTCTTCGGCCTCGTACTATTGAAAGTGGGCTGCTTCTCTGTTGGCAGCGCTGTGTAGCGCTTTGCATTGGATCTCTGACTGTGCTCTCTTTGTAAGAGACTCGGTGGGTGGTTGGACTCGTTGTTGGAAGTTAATCGCCAGTAGTGTTGGGCAGTTGTAAGTTAGTCGCCAGCAGTGATGGATGTTGGGAGAGAATAGCCAGAGGTGATGGAGGTTAGAGGTTTGAAGTGTTAGCTCGAGCGGGCGATCTGCGCGTGTGTCCGTCATACAAATGTTCAAAAATGGCTCTGAGCACTATGCGACTTAACTTCTGAGGTCATCAGTCGCCTAGAACTCAGAACTAATTAAACCTAACTAACCTAAGGACATCACACACATTTATTCCCGTGGCAGGATTCGAACCTGCGACCGTAGCGGCCACTCAGTTCCAGACTGTAGCGCCTAGAACCGCACGGCCACTCCAGCCGGCCATGGAAATGTAATTTGTCGATGATTATATAATCTTTTGGATTGGATGTCACGGATGTTCATATATTATATGACATTTGAACTGGTAGCCACATTATTAAGGTAAATACATTGTTTGCTCCGCAACAAAAGCTTTCCTTTACTAACCACATCCATATTAGAACTTAGTGTCTTCAGTAGTTGGAATCTTACATTTAGCTGGCATTATGGCGCTCGCTGTACTGCAGTAGTTAGTGTAATGAGGATTTTTGTGAGGTAAGTGTTTAATGAAATGTATAGGTTATTGTTAAGATTTCTTTTTAGTCAGGGCCATTCTTTTGAATTAATTATTTGAAAGCAGGTTGTAAATTTTTTTGAGCATTCAGATTGCGTTGCGCTAGAATATTGTGGGTCAGTGTTGATATGATAAGAATAAGTAAAGAGAAAGTACGTTCAGTTTTACTCAGCTGTTTCAGAATCAAATAACGTAGAAGTTTCATCTTCTCAGTCATTCTGCAATTTAAGTACAGACACACCCATTTAAATAAAGAAGTTTCACTATTGCAAAGGCTCCCGCACACATCCATGCGCCTTTCTTTAATTTCTGATGATAGGTGCTTTGGAACCCACATCTCTCACACTTCCTCGATCATGAGTACGTCATGGAAAATATGGTGGGCTTCTCCAGTACAAATTTCGTCATTGCTACAATGTCAATCACCGTAATAGGTCTGTTATCCCACATCCTCTCATAGACTTTCGCAAATGTTGTTTTCCATGACTGCACAGCCAGAGAATCCAGGACACGGCGAATGCTTGCCAATTGATACACTCTGTTTGTACTTAGCTGCCCACTCATACCAATACTTTCGACTCAAACAACTTTCACCATATTCCACTGCGAGGCAGTCATGTCAAGCCCATCTGATAATACACTGTCTATTCATATTAATGTGACCACATGTGAAAAGCCTTGATAACCTCCTTTTGCAGCACGACAGTTGCAGGGAGCGAGTCACTGAGGTTCTGGAAGGTATCAGCAGGGATGTAGAACTCGCCCAGTCCAGTGTCGTGGCCAGTTGAGGATCCATGCCACGAACAGACTGATCGAAGTGGTCCTTCAGTCCGGAACCACGCGGCTGCTACAGTCGCAGGTTCGAATCCTGCCTCAGGCATGGATGTGTGTGATGTCCTTAGGTTAGTTACGTTTAAGTAGTTCTAAGTCTAGGAGACAGATGACTTCAGATGTTAAGTCCCATAGTGCTTAAAAAAAAGTGTGTGAAATCTTACGGGACTTGACTGCTAAGGTCATCAGTCCCTAAGCTTACACACCGCTTAACCTAAATTATCCTAAGGACAAACACACACACCTATGCCCGAGGGAGGACGCGAACCTCCGTCGGGGCCAGCCGCACAGTCCATGACTGCAGCGCCTAGACCGCTCGGCTAATCCCGCGCGGCCCATAGTGCTTAGAGTCATTTGAACCGTTTTTTGAAGTGGTCCTATGGATTCTCGATTGAGTTTGAATCTGGGGAGTTTGGTGATCGGAGGAGAACGCTAATCTGGTCCTAGTGTTCTGCGAGCTGTCTGAACATTGCATTGTTCTGCTGGTAGATGTCATCCTGCCGAGGAGAAACGAACTGTATTCATGGGCAGATATGGACCCCAGGATATATGCATACTTGTTTTGATACATTGTTCCTTCCAGAATCTCATCACCCAGAGAATGCCATGAAAACATTCCGCAGATCATAATGCATGCAGGGTGTTCACTTTCAAACCTTTCGCACTGTACACGTCAGCAGCCATATGTCTGATGGAGCAGAAAACGTGATTCATCTGAGAAGGCTACCTGTCGCCATACAGTGGACATCTAGTTGCAGGGTTGGCATGGAAAATGAAGCCTCCTTCGTCGGCGATGAACAGAAGTCACCAGGGGTGCATCAGTCAGACACCTACTGGAGAGGCCAGTACGGACCAGCGTTCAATGAACGGTCGTTGAGGAGACACTGTTGGTAGCTCCTTGGTTCATATGGAAGTTGCACGTCTCTTCGCCCGTACACATTTCCACAGATATCGTGACCCACAGCGTCGTCTGTGGTCCGTGGTGTACCAGAGCTGCGTCGGATAGCGCCATTTTGCCATTATTCTCTTCTCTCTCCTCTCAACGATCTACATGTACTTCTACATACATAATCCGCAATCCACCATACGGTGCGTGGCGGAGGATACCTCGAACCACAACTAGCATCTTCTCTCCCTGTTCCACTCCCAAACAGAACGAGGGAAAATGACTGCCTAAATGCCTCTGTACGAGCCCTAATCTCTCTTATCTTATCTTTGTGGTCTTTCCGCGAAATGTAAGATGGCGGCAGTAAAACTGTACTGTAGTCAAATGCTGGTTCTCTAAATTTCCTCACAAGGGAACATCCCCATCGCACCCCCCAAACATTTAGTTGTAAGTTGGCACAGTGGATAGGCCTTGAAAAACTGAACACAGATCAATCGAGAAAACAGGAAGAAGTTGTGTGGAACTATGAAAAAAATAAGCAAAATATACAAACTGACTAGTCCATGCACAAGATAGGCAACATCAAGGATAGTGGGATCTGAGGAGCGCCGTGGTCCCGTGGTTAGCGTGAGCAGCTGCGGAACGAGAGGTCCTTGGTTCAAGTATTCCCTCGAGCGAAAAGTTTATTTTCGCAAAGTTATGATCTGTCCGTTCGTTCACTGACGTCTCTGTTCACTGTAATAAGTTTAGTGTCTGTGTATTGCGACCGCACCGCAAAACCGTGCGATTAGTAGACGAAAGGACGTGCCTCTACAATGCGAACCGAAAACATTTGATCGCAAGGTAATAAGTCAACCGATTCCTCCACAGGAAAACACATCTGATATATTCTATACGACACTAGTGACGGCATGTGCGTCACATGACAGGAATATGTTGTTGACCCACCTAACTTGTACACTTGACGAATGGGTAAAAGGGTTCTTCTACCTTACCCGATTTAGGTTTTCTTGTGGATGTCAGTTACCTCGCATCGGACGGACGGTCAGATATAATTGTCTGAAAATAAAAAATTAAATGTTTCACTCGAGGGAAGGCTTGAACCAAGGACCTCTCGTTCCACAGCTGCTCACGCTAACCACGCAGCCACAGCGCACCTGAGCTCACATTGTCCTTGTTGTTGCATATGTTGCACATAGACTACTCAGTTTGTATATTTTACTTATTTTTTTGATAGTTCCACACAACTTCTTCCTGTTTTCTCGATTGATCTGTGTTCAGTTTTTCAAGGCCTATCCACTGTGCCAACGTATAACTAAATCTGAGGGGGGTGCGATGGGGAGGTTCCCTTGCCAGTAGCGATTCGACCTGATAGGGATCCCAAACACTCGAGCAGTACTCAAGAATAGGTCGTATTAGTGTTTTATAAGCGGTCACGTTTACAGATGAAACACACCTTCCCAAAATTCTACCAATGAACCGAAGACGACTATCCGCCTTCCCCACAACTGCCATTACATGCTTGCCCCATCTCATATCGCTCTGCAATGTTACGCCCAAATATTTAATCGACGTGACTGTGTCAAGCACTACACTACTAATGAGTATTAAAACATTACGGAATTCTTTTTCCTATTCATCTGCATTAATTTACATTTATCTGTATTTAGAGTTAGCTGCCATTCTTTACACCAATCACAAATCCTGTCCAAGTCATCTTGTATCCTCCTACACTCACTCAGCGACGACACCTTCCCGTACACCACAGCATCATCAGCGAACAGCCGCACATTGCTATCCAACCTATCCAAAAGATCATTTATGTAGATAGAAAACAACAGCGGACCTATCACACTTCCCTGGGGCACTCCAGATGATACCCTCACCCCCGATGAACACTAACAGGCCCTGTAGACCACGCGCTGCATCAACGATCTGCTTCCACCGCCTACTATCTCTCGCAGCCTCTCTCCACCCTGCGGAAATTCCTAACGCTGCGATTTCCTTCTCTGTGTCATCTTCCCATCTTGTACGAGGTCGTCCCAATGGTCTTGTTGCCTGGAGAGATCCTTCAAATGCTTTCTTGGTGATTCTGTTGTTTTCCACTCTAGCGATATGTCCAGCCCATTGCAGTCTCCTACTTTTTTAATTTCTGGATGATAGTGGGTTGCTTCATTAACTGATAAATTTCATTTTTCTTTCGAATTCTCCATACGACATTCTCCAACACGGGTCCCCAGATTATTCTCATTACTTTTATTTCGAAAACATTCAGTTTTTCTCTTTCGTTTTTTGTAAGCGTCCAGCTTTCCGAACCATACAGTACTATGGGGCAGATGATAGTGTTGTAGCTATATCTTTATCTTTGTGGTGATCGAGAAAGCTTTATTTTTGAGTGGGTTGCTTAGTGAGTACAGACATCATGACCCTGAGGCTATTCTTTCATTTGTATCCATTGTTATGATATTTTTACCGATGAAACGTGATCCAAGGTATTTAAACTGGTGAATTTTTCTGAATTTAGAATGTTGGTCAATTTCAAAGTAAGGATTTGGGTTTATGACTCGACGGATTTCCATATATTCGGTTTTCTCTTGGTTAATCAAAAGCCCCATTTTGCTGGCACTGTGTCTGAGAAATCTGTACATGTCTTTCAGGTCTCAGTTTCACTCAGCAACGCTATATCATCTGCATAAGCCAGGAGTCTTACTTCACTGTGTTCGAAACGGAGACCATTGTATAGATGTAAATTATTCTCCCGAATCACTCTCTCTAATGCTAGGTTGAAGAGGACACATGAACGAGCGTCTCCCTATCGTAAACCTGTTTCTGTTGGAATGTTGGGGGATTTGGATCCTCTGAACTTCACTGGGAGCCATCCGCGCAAAGTTTTTCCATTATTGGTATGCTCCAATCACAGTGACAGGCGATCAGTTTACATGCATAGCTATTTCCGAAAAGCTTCCACTCTTGGCCCGAAGCCCAATGATGATGCCCTTTTGCACGTCAGACTCATCGCTTCGTTTCTGCATTACGACAATGATTGGACTGTTTTACCCGTTCTCCAGACACGTTTTATATACCCTCCACTGATACTGCAGCCACTTGTTCTCTGTGAGTGGTTATCGTACGCTGACGTCGAATACGGGCTTTGGTCACATTAATGTGAATGAACCGTGAAGAATAATAACGAAATACCAGTGAAACCTTCCTGTCTCCTCTGTCTCTCTTTTGTTACGCAACCTTCCCTTCTTCAATATCCTATGATATTTTCCCTTAGGATTTACCTGTTGCTTCATAATAACAAATGAAATCTTCACTTTGAAATTAATTCTTTCTCAATCTTCGCATACAAATTTAAAATGCGGCTTATTAAAAGTTATTTTCAAATTATTTCGACGAAACATAGAATGTGTCGTCGTCGTGGCCCCCAGTCGTTACCTGCAATAACCCAAAACTGTTCCTTACCTTTTTTACTGTTACTGGATCGCCATCTGACTGCTACATCGAACTGCGACATGAATATACTTACTCTGTTTTACTATACTCTATTAGCTGCTGGCGGGCTGTCATAATAAGTGGCTCTATTTATTACCAAAGCTGACGTTATGCTTTAATAGCAAAGCCGACGTTATTCTTTAATTAATTTGGCTGAAGTAACGTAATTCACAGTAAAACTTTTCCTTGACAACAATAAAATTTTTCGAAGTTTCACGTTGATGGTTTTTGAGATGGATTATAATCAGTGATGCAATATTGCTGGCAAAATTATATTCTGAATGAAATGATTTTACAAACGTTCAAATGGGACTTACTTTTTACAATAATCTTACAACTAGCAATGCGCAAACATACCTTCAGTAGTCTTGAGTTTCTGAAAACATTAATTCAATAATATTGGTTCCTCTTATGATAATAGTTAGCTGATGTCTCTGTACATCCGTTTATAATCTCTTGTAAATCATAGCTAGTGGCTGGCAGGCACACCGCTCCTCTCAACCCCTCGCCCCAGACCTGCTACCGACTCGCTTCACATCTCGCTTACTACTGACTTCCTACAAACGCTAAAGTGCGGTCTCTCTTGCCAACAATACTTTGGTGCAGACATTCCCTGCTACCACAATTATTTCCAACATGACAAATATTAATTATTCCTACTTAATCGTATTAATAAAATATAAACATCTTTCATAAATTGTGGTTTGACAATAGACAATAGAAATATACACGTCTTACACCACCTTTGTGGAAGTTTTGAAATTTTTGTACAACTTTTCCATTTATTTATTGAATGGATCTTGCAGATGAAAAATCAAACGTCAGTGTGTATGTTGTTACACGGAATGATTGCAACAACCAAGAAATGAAGTACAGTGGAAACTCGATTAACCGTCCTCTTCGGGAGCGTGGTCGTGGCCGGCCGGAGTGGCCGTGCGGTTCTGGGCGCTACAGTCAGGAGTCGAGCGACCGCTACGGTCACGGGTTCGAATCCTGCCTCGGGCATGGATGTGTGTGATGTCCTTAGGTTAGTAAGATGTAATTAGTTCTAAGTTCTAGGCGACTGATGACCCCAGAAGTTAAGTCACATAGTGCTCAGAGCCATTTGAACCATTTGAACCGTGGTCATGACGGTTGAGCGAATAGACGGATAACAGAAACACTATATTCCTCCAAAACATAACCTCAATCAATTATTTTATGTATAGACGCATATCACTCTCACAGTAATATAATAATATTTCGAACCGAAAACAAATTAAACACGATTGTAATCGCAAAAAACTCTCTATTACATGATAAAAACATCCGTACAGTAGCTACAAAAGTTGAAAAATACGTAATGTACCTGGAGCAGCTTTTTCAGAGAGTGATGCTAATGTCCTTTGTGGTACAGCCATCCAATGAAGCCCAGTTTCATCACAATTGTAAACTTGCTCCCTAACAAGATTCAATTCAGCCATTTTTTCTTTAAATTGTTCCCGGAACTCAGCAATTACAGAGCTATCCGCGCTAAGTTTTTCTCCACTGATACCAAGTTGGCGAATGTCATGACGAAATTTGAACTTGTCGAGCCATCCGATGCTTGCTTTAAAAGACGAGTCACCATCAAGTTTGTTGTTCATTTCAACAGCCTTGGCCATTATTATAGGCCCTGAAAATGTAATCCCCTGACTTCTTGCTTGTATAAACCATTGGTACATTGCAGTGTCCAATTCATCATATTTTGCAGGTTTCATTGTCTTTCTTGTTCGCACATCTCCATCCATGCTCTGCATTGTTGACACATGTTGTTCTACACTCCTGGAAATGGAAAAAAGAACACATTGACACCGGTGTGTCAGACCCACCATACTTGCTCCGGACACTGCGAGAGGGCTGTACAAGCAATGATCACACGCACGGCACAGCGGACACACCAGGAACCGCAGTGTTGGCCGTCGAATGGCGCTAGCTGCGCAGCATTTGTGCACCGCCGCCGTCAGTGTCAGCCAGTTTGCCGTGGCACACGGAGCTCCATCGCAGTCTTTAACACTGGTAGCATGCCGCGACAGCGTGGACGTGAACCGTATGTGCAGTTGACGGACTTTGAGCGAGGGCGTATAGTGGGCATGCGGGAGTCCGGGTGGACGTACCGCCGAATTGCTCAACACGTGGGGCGTGAGGTCTCCACAGTACATCGATGTTGTCGCCAGTGGTCGGCGGAGGGTGCACGTGCCCGTCGACCTGGGACCAGACCGCAGCGACGCACGGATGCACGCCAAGACCGTAGGATCCCACGCAGTGCCGTAGGGGACCGCACCGCCACTTCCCAGCAAATTAGGGACACTGTTGCTCCTGGGGTATCGGCGAGGACCATTCGCAACCGTCTCCATGAAGCTGGGCTACGGTCCCCCACACCGTTAGGCCGTCTTCCGATCACGCCCCAACATCGTGCAGCCTGCCTCCAGTGGTGTCGCGACAGGCGTGAATGGAGGGACGAATGGAGACGTGTCGTCTTCAGCGATGAGAGTCGCTTCTGCCTTGGTGCCAATGATGGTCGTATGCGTGTTTGGCTCCGTGCAGGTGAGCGCCACAATCAGGACTGCATACGACCGAGGCACACAGGGCCAACACCCGGCATCATGGTGTGGGGAGCGATCTCCTACACTGGCCGTACACCACTGGTGATCGTCGAGGGGACACTGAATAGTGCACGGTACATCCAAACCGTCATCGAACCCATCGTTCTACCATTCCTAGACCGGCAAGGGAACTTGCTGTTCCAACAGGACAATGCACGTCCGCATGTATCCCGTGCCACCCAACGTGCTCTAGAAGGTGTAAGTCAACTACCCTGGCCAGCAAGATCTCCGGATCTGTCCCCCATTGAGCATGTTTGGGACTGGATGAAGCGTCGTCTCACGCGGTCTGCACGTCCAGCACGAACGCTGGTCCAACTGAGGCGCCAGGTGGAAATGGCATGGCAAGCCGTTCCACAGGACTACATCCAGCATCTCTACGATCGTCTCCATGGGAGAATAGCAGCCTGCATTGCTGCGAAAGGTGGATATACACTGTACTAGTGCCGACATTGTGCATGCTCTGTTGCCTGTGTCTATGTGCCTGTGGTTCTGTCAGTGTGATCATGTGATGTATCTGACCCCAGGAATGTGTCAATAAAGTTTCCCCTTCCTGGGACAATGAATTCACGGTGTTCTTATTTCAATTTCCAGGAGTGTATTTTATCAGCATCACGTTTTATATCGTTAACTGTTGTTCTTCCAATACCATAAATCAGCACTACACTTGTCGCAGTTTCGCCCTTTCTTCAGCGTTTTATAATTTCAAGTTTTTGATTAAGTCCTGAAACAACACGTTTACGTTTTTCAGACATTTCATCAAGTCACTGTAACACACACACCTGCACTAAATACGGTAGTATAAAATATTAGTCAATAAAGCTTATTCAAGTGGAAAACACGTAACACGGCACAGCCCGGTAGTTACATTGCGACAGTTACAGTTTTCTCGCCACAACTGGAAACCGATCCAGTGGTGATTGTTGACTCACAAGTGAGACAAAGACAAGAAAATGGGGAGATGTGTTAGCACGTCAACTGAAGGTCATATTTTATGTACCATTCTACGGCGGGCGGGTACATTCACTTCCCACTAAAACAGAGTAAATAAAGCGAACGCGTCACTGCACCTTAGAGCATTCTGTTATTAGAGTATTATTATGCTGTTACAGCAGTGACGGTTAACAGAAACTGACGGTTTAACCCTTTCATAGATAAAATTCATTTTTTGCAGATTTTTAAAATATTAAGGTGATAACGTTTTCTTTTCAGTCCCATTATTATATTTTCACTACCAAAATATTTTTTAAGTTCTCCATTTTTTCACAACAGGAAGTAGGTCACATATGTCCCATGAACCAACGTGAGAAACCTTTTCTGCTGACCGACTGATTTTGTAATTTTATTTTTTTAGCCATAAACTGGGGTTTGTGGAGAATAATATAACTACAAATTATACATGCATGTAATCTTTTTATTTGTGTAGAGCCAGTGTAAAAAATATTCATCACATTTCAGTTTTCATGATACATGACCAATACTTACAAAACTTTACATTCCATGAAACTTGGAAAAACATGGTGTGGCACAAAGTGGTACACCACAAGCAGTGCAAACAACTTTTGTTCTCAGAATGAGATTTTCACTCTGCAGCGGAGTGTGCGCTGATATGAAACTTCCTGGCAGATTAAAACTGTGTGCCGGACCGAGACTCGAACTCGGGACCATTGCCTTTCGCGGGCAAGTGCTCTACCAACTGAGCTACACAAGCACGACTCACGCCCCATCCCCACAGCGGTACTTCTGCCAGTACCTCGTCTCCTACCTTCCAAACTTTACAGAAGCTCTTCTGCGAACCTTGCAGAACTAGCACTCCTGCCTTTGCAGTGCAGTCCCGATTTTTTCTCAGGTTCAGTACAGTCGTCCCTAGACGGCAGAACCGTGCAGAGCTGGGTAACATATATCCCGACACTCGAACTGGTGCCCAAAGTTAGTGGGACATATATGACCCATCAACCACGAAAGGGTTAAAGAGTGACGGTTAATCGAGTTTTTACTGTATTCACGAATACTCCTGGAACGGGCTGTGAACAGCTCTGACGCGGACGTACACAACGAAACCGAAGGTGACTCGTGTCCAGGGCTCCCCGTGGGACGGAGCGGCTCGGCTGTGTCGTGGGCAACGGCCGTCCAGGAGCAGCAGAAGCCAGAGAGGGCGATCCCCCGAGGCCGTCTACGGCGAGCGTTCACGACCGTCTGGCCCGGACACTGCACGTGCCTCACAGCACGGTACATTTTTCATGCGGCCCTAATGCTCGGCTGCCCTCGGGGCCCCCGCAACTGGCAATCGAGCGACTTTGCAGACATGACGACCTCGACAGCTGCAGCACACGAATCCCGCTGAAAGAGTGGAAAACGTCTCGTCACTGAGTTTCTACTACAGGTTCGTAGCCCCATTTCTAGCGCGTGTCATCTCTGATACCTGCACGTTAAGTTAATGCCTGCCAAAACGGAATTATGGCGTTGACAGGTGTGAGTATAACCGAACTATCAGGTTAACAATTCATGGTTGCAAAATACTAACACAAATTCTTCACAGAGGAATGGACAACCTAGGAGCTGACCTCAGGGTAGATCAATTCTGATTCCAGAGAAATGTAGGAACACGCGGGGCAGTACTGACCCTGTGACATCCCTTAAAAGATACATTAATGAAAGGTAAACATACGTTAATAGCATTTGTAGACTTACAGGAAATTTCTTGAGTTTTTTTTTCCTTCTTTTGAACATGGCTGTGGCAGTAGGTGGTGGATGAAATCTTCATCGGACTGCCGGCCACTGTAGGCGAGAGGTTCTAGGCGCTTCAGTCCTGTAACGCGCTGCTGCTACAGTCGCAGGTTTGACTCCTGCCTCGGGCATTGATGTGTGTGATGTTCTTAGGACAGTTGGGTTTAATTAGTTCTAAGTCTACGGTACTGATGACCTCAGATGTTAAGTCCAATAGTGCTTAGAGCCATTTGAATATTCTTCGGACTGAAGATCACAACAATATTAACAACGACATCAGTAAACTATGGAACAGTCTGAAATCCAAAATTAAGACGAACCAGCTGAACCATAGAAAATCAATCACAATTACATATTCGTGCGCCGCAAATCACTATACAGCATGTAGCGGAGGATACTTTGTACCGTAACTGGCAAATAAACCGGTTCCAGCTTTACGTGAACCTTTATTTGTAGGAACACTACCGCTTTCTTGATATCAAATCACTTCCTCGTTTGTACATATGTCGGTACCATTAAGCCCATTTTCGCGACGTATGTACACTTGAGAATGAATTCTGATGTCTCGAAATCGGTCGTATTTAAATAAAGGTTCTTACATATGTGGAACCGCTTTATTTGTAAGATATGGATTACTTCAGCTGCGGTTGCCCACAAAATATCTCTGTCGGTACTTGGTACCAGTATTAGGCACTCCTCGACGTATTCCATTCGCGTATTGAGGAAGTGGAAAATTTCTGCACGCGCTGAAATGACTTTTATTATTGTCCCTCCACATTGTATACGATACGTGCAGCGGAAAAGACACACAGTCTACTTCAAATAACGATTCTTTAAGTTTATTTCAATAGGGTAGACCAGAACGGCGTAAACGTTTAGTTGTTCTGAGCAATTGTTTTTTACTTTAGGCTTTAGGATTCGGTGTACCGTAATATTAACCTGTAACTGTCTGAGAATTGCATCTGCGAAATTGTTTGATGCCTATATTGAAAACGACTTGTCACATTCTCTAAACGCCGGAGAGGTATTCTATAATGGATCAGACTAGATTGCTGCGTATGGTCTCCCGAACAAATGAATTAAATATGCATTTAGAATAGATTTCGATTAAAGTGATCAGATTGTCACACTCAGTTCTGAAATATATTCGATTACCGCGTTTCTCAATACCAAAAGCGCATCTCTGGTGGTTAACATTAACATATGGAATACGCTTCAAACGTAAAGACTCCATCACTCTTGTCGAAACTGTTCGTTATTCAAGTCCAGTACCAACACTGTATTACAAAACGTCTAAAACGGTGATCAATCCTAGTTGCTGGTGGCCTATCTAAGGGCCTGAAGAACCAACAAAAATTGTACTTTCAGGATTTAATATGATTATTGACCGAATTTAAATATTTCAAATAACTTACTTATCAAGAAGTATAATCTTATGTTCAGGTTTAACGTAATAAGAAAATTGAGTAACTCTGTACGTTCTGTGGCAGCGCAACTCATGACCCAAAATTTCCAGGAGGTATTCGTTCAGTATTTGAGAATGAGGGCACTTGGCGACTACTAACTTCGAAAATGAGTTCAAACCTTTTTGTCGCTCTTTCTCACTGACACCCTCCTCAGAAAGTGAAAGGAGAAAGTAAGTGTATCGCTTATCACATTTTCGCCATTAATGCTGCAATACTTCAGCCTCAGGCGTGATGTTTTAATTTATTACTTTTCCACTAACTCTATTCGAAACTCATTTTGCAGACAGTAGCCACATACAGTACTGATGACCAAGTGCGGCCCAGCGGTTCTAGGCGCTTCAGTCCGGAACCACGTGGCTGCTACGGTCGCAGGTTAGAATCCTGCCTCGGGCATTGATGTGTGTGATGTCCTTAGGTTAGTTAGGTTTACGTAGTTTCTATGGGACTGATGACCTCAGATGTTAAGTTCCATATTGCTTAGCGCCGTTTGAACCGTTTGACCAAGTGTGCCAGCTTCGATTAAAAGCTAATCGCGGTAAAGTCGTCGGCATTTATCACTGTCCAACACAAAGCTATGGTGCACCGACCTCGATCAGGGTTAAACGAGGGAGACGATCACAGTTAAAATTTTCTGTGGCTCACGTTCGGTTCTGTCGAGACGACCAGGGTTTTATAAGCCCACGGTATTAAGATGGCGGGGCGTTTCGATGTACTACACAGGAATTTTATACCATGGTCTGCGCTTGAGATGAATCCAGAAAGTTATTTATTTATCAATCAGACTTACCAGGAGTGGAATTAAATTGTTTCTCCACAGGTGACTACATTGCCTGTTTTTCTCGAACTAGGGGACCACACACAATCGGGTTTTATAATTTTTATATTTAACGTATGTGAAGTTCAAAACACAAACATTCCTCTCCCAAAGCAGTTCGAAGAAACTCTCAAAAATTTTCGAGAAATTAAATTTCGAAGTCTGACGATTATTTTTAATACGCTAAAATAAGTTAGATCGTTTTCGAGAAGCAGTATCACTCTGTCGTGGGGTGCTTGCACGCTGTGTGGCATGCCTGGGTACGAATCGAGGTGTAAATAAAATTTTAAACAAAGGTGCTGTTCTAAGAGCAATTGCGTTAAGGGTAAAATACCAGAGGGTAGAAAAAATTATTTAGTAGTCTTTAATCATACAAACTTGATTAATGATCTTTTGTAAAGGATTGATAATTAGGAATTTTTATTTTCAATGAAAACTGGATTTTTGTGGGCACTATATAGTTACAAATAGGAAGACGTGCATTTATCATAAAAATAACTATCAGATGTTTTAATTGTCATATATTTCGTGAATTTTATTATTAACTGAACAGAAAAAAGAAAAAAAATGATAACCGAAACTAGAGACTGTCTGTACATTTCCTCTTTTATAATGCACCCGTCAATTCTTTTACAATATGTGATCAAATGAAAATGACTTACAAGTTCGTGGTGCCCTCCATCGGCAATGTTGGAATTCGGTATGGTGTTGGCCTTTATGATAGCTTCCACTCTCGCAGGCATATGTTCAATTATGTGCTGGAAGGTTTCTTGTGAAATGGCAGCCCATTCTTCACGGAGTGCTGCACTGAGGAGAGGTATCGATGTCGGTCGGTGAGGCCTGGAACGAAGTCGGCGTTCCAAAACATCCCAAATGTGTTCTATAGTATTCAGGTCAGGACTCTGTGCAGGCCAATCCGTTACAGGGATGTTATTGTCGTGTAACCACTCCGCCACAGGCCGTGCATTATGAACAGATGCTTGATCGTTTTGAAAGACGCAGTCGCCATCCTTGAATTTCTCTTCAATAGTGGGAAGCAAGATGCTTAAAACATCAATGTAGGCCTGTGCTGTGATAGTGCCAAGCAAAACAACAAGGGGCACAAGCTCCCTCCATGAAAAACGCTACCACACCATAACATCACCGCCTCCGAATTGTACTGTTGGCACTACACTCACTGGCAGATGACGTTCAGCGGGCATTAGTCATATCCACAACCTGTCATCGGATAGATGTCTGCCGATTACACATTACGACCCTCTTCACTTGTCGACGTTCTGTCAGTCAACAGACGAGGTCGGCCTGAACGCTTTTGTGCTGTACTTGACCCTTCACGTTTCCTCTTCACTATCACATCGGAAGCGGTGGACCTAGAGATGTTTAAGAGTGTGGAAATCTCGCGTACAGGCGTATGACACAAGTGACACCCAGTCACTTGACCAAGTACGAAGTTCGTGAGTTCTGCGGAGCGATTCTGCTCTCTCACGATGTCTAATGATTACTGAGGTCGGTGTTATGAAGTACCTGGCAGTAGGTGGCAGCACAATGCACCTAATATGAAAAACGTATGTTTCTGGGGGATGACCGGATGCTTTTGATCAGGTACTCTACTTTCAGGAACTGATGCATTCGCACCAACCATTTCGAAAAGTGTATCCATCTCATAGGTGGAAAAGCTTTCCGTTTCGCCAGACATACACGAACTGACTAGCAGCGAGCTATAAATACACTTTTGCTTGTTGACAAAAGTGAGAGCATGTGACAATGACGTCACTCACAGCGATTGTCTAGTAGATATGTATCTAGGGGGCCTGTGCAAATTTCACACATACGTTATTAGACTGGCTAAGACGTATTTTTTACTGAAGCCTGACGTTTGGTGAGTTAAGATGGCGGCATCAGGAAGTGTGAGTGTGGTAGTAACAAGATTTTCTGAAACGAAATGTAGTTGTAAACTTTACGAGGTGGTTTAAAGAATTTTTGCAGTTGATAAAATATTTGCATAGGCCTACCTGTTGAATTTAACACATACAGTGTAGAATCGTGTTATGAGAAGCACAGCAAGTTACATACATACAAGTTTTAGGCAGACTGCAGTTTTCGTGGGAACACTCAGATGAATAGACACTTGTTGACAAAAAGCACGTTCCACTTGCAGGAGCACTTTCATAACGAGCGTACTACTCGAAGAAAAACCGAAGTTGATCAAACTGACTAAAAGCACATCATTAAGTTACTGCTGTTAATACTAGATTATTAAACTCCCTAAAATATACATAAACTATTTAGACACCATCAGTATTTTGCATAAGAGAAAGTAAATGTAACTATTTAGGCTTACATACAGTGCAAAACAAAAATTTATAACATGTTTCTAGTTATGTCTGCATCGAGACATGTCTTTTTTTTGTATCTTCCGTCTACTGTATGAAAAATTACAGTCAAACACGACGTATGTATTGACCGTTATGTCAAAACTCTGAAGGTAACACAGTTGTATCAGTTTATTCCCATTTCTTACGAGTGTTTTATCAGTAAATGAAAAGCTGTTTGTACGTCCTTTGCCTTTGCCACTGTATTGCTATTCTAAATTGCTGGCTGCAGTGACAATAGTGGTGCTGCATACGATATTGCCAGTCTAGTGGTGCAAATCTGTGGGAAATTCATATCTCTATTAATATCTTTGAATCTCGAGAGCATTTTCCATTGAAATACACGGAGCTAACCGCGGTAATATGCACGGTTGGCTGACGACCGTTTGCTGCCCGGTCATTAAAGTTGGTGCCCCACAGAGACAGTTTGCTTTTAACCGTGATCACGAGACATTGGTTATCGTGCTTTCCGACCGAGATTGGTGTACTGGGGCATAAATGTACCTGCCAAATTATATCATTCTACGACAAACAGTTCAGTAGACTACGTCATAAACATTGAGATGGGTGAAAAAGTAGCTTTTCTTAAAACGGAGCCCAAATTGACCAGACCATATTTATCTTCAACCATAAAAGTTTTACATGCTTAACTTTAAACGGTAGCTTATTTGTAATTAGGCGTCTGAAACTATTTTACGTTTGGCAGTTAGGATATGGGGTGGAGGCTGCGATTACTGGCTTATAGGCAAATGGCGAGGTTTCCGACCTTCTCTGCTGAAAGGCCGGTAGGTACCTCAGTGGACTCAGTGTGGAGAGAGTTCTGCTACGTGCCACGTCAGCCGCTGTTACGTTCCGACACTGGAGTGAAGCCACGTGTTCCCTCTAAAGAGACAGGAGCAGTGTTTTCTGTTACCAGCTGAGAGCTTCTCTAAACGGCAGAACTGAGAGTTCCCCGGAAATGCTTCTGGCTTGTTGCATGCGGATACTGAAAGCAGAAACCCATAACACACTTAGCCATTTTTTATAATTCCACAGTGCAGCACAACAGCATTCAGTCATACCTGTCAAGTGCTGAGACGGTCACTACGCAATGCTGTAGCAATGCAGCACATCTGCTTCTTCCCACAACTCTGATGATGCCCCAGATATACCCAGTGGAGAAATTTATCTTCGGACAAGATTCTTTCGATATTTATCATAACTATGTCCTGTGATCGTTTCCGTCGGTTTCAGTAGCTTCTAAAGTCTTCTTTCTTCCACCACCATGTCGGTGCATCTGGCCACTACTTTCTCCCATCTTTCGGACAGCATAATAATCCCGCGGTGGAAAGCAGTTGATGCGTTTCAGCAGAGCACTGAGAAACAAACGGCCACAGTACGGCGATAGGTATAAAAACGTGATTTGGCAGCATGACAATACTTGTCTCCATGTCGCAAACCCATCAAACCACAGGTGGAAATGCTGTAATGGTTAAGTCCTATCCCACCTTCCATATGAATCGATACAAATTTTGCACGTGTTCATCTGAACGTAAGTGCTGGTCAGCCAGGCTGTATGCCACTGATCGAAAAAGTTGGTAGTCAGATGGAGTAATGCGTGGAACATAGTTCTTCGCCTGGAGCAAAGCTGTAGAGCTAATAGATACGTATACGCAAATGTACAAAGGAAACCACTAACCACAGTCCAGATGTACTTACGGGCAAGTTTTACAAGTACTTTTCAGTGTAAAAGGCTAATGACAATTCTCCTCACTCACATAGTTCGTGTTGTCGATTGGTGATCATTAGACGCGCTGGTTTCGACAGAGTAGTGGGGGTTTTCATGCTGTTTTCCTACATAGTTGCTTTGTATACTCCTCAACCTCGTGGCTTATTTGTGCTATACTGTGGTTGAGAGAGTATGTATGCTTGCACTCCATGACTGACAGGACCCAAATCAATCGAGATCGTTGGTCAATTGCTAAATTAGGTCAATTGCTAAATTAAAACGATAGTAAATTTTCCTAAAGGCTCCTGTTCGCAGTACCTTCATATGATCTAAAAAGAAAAAAATTATTTCACGTTTCGCGTTTTGATAAGGACGTATGTTCAGTACGTAGCGTCGGAGTCGAACTTTGCTGTTTGCTGGAACACTGCCCTCTTCGTCACTGGCTGGACCTCTACCTTGCTTGTCGATTCGTGATCGTTATCTCCTGTATTTGGGCTTCTTAGCTTACAGGTAGTGCGTGACAGCGTCACTTTTGCGTCCAATTCGCAATCAGTGAGCGTGAAGTCAGCGGTGTATGCATGCGTTTGACCACATTGGCGAAAGCGAGTGGTACTCTGTCTCTATCTAAAGTTACCATGCTTACTGCTAACATTCATAGCTAGATGACGTTATTATTTTTTTAGGAAGCCTTCATGATATGCTTATTACAGTTCCTAACGGTATCCTCTTCTACCAGAGGGCGCCACCCAGCTAATAGTTACTGCCAATCTTAGTTGAGTGACCCACATGACTACTCTGCTCAGTGATTGTGTCCAAAAAGCAGAACCAGAGACTCACTACCGGCTACTTTGGAAACTACAAGTTCGATTTTGTAAGCCAAGTTGCTGTTGTAATTCTATACATAAAAAAACAGGAATAACTTACATTTAATTCGGCGAAACGTAGGTATTTCTCCGACCAAATTGATCCATTTTGCCTTTGCAGCCAGTGACATGATACACATTAAGCTGTGAAAGGTGTCTGCACGTTAATATCAAACGAGTTACATGTTAATATTGCATACAGCGCCCTGTAATATCTGACAGATTCATTACTGATTCTGGTAGCAGATGCCACTAATGAATGCATGAGTTGTGGCGCTCGACTCGAAGACACCTGGTTCGAATCTTGGTGGTGATAGTATAAATGCTCGTCGCCAATATCTGGCGGGTTTGGGGAGGAGAGATAACAGCGTTAAATTCCTTATTTCCAGACTTCACACTCATGTCCCGGATTCAATTACTAACTTCTCCACATTATCTAATAAAACAAGGACAAGTGAACTCTTGATGATGATCCGTCCGTCAGATGAGGACGTTAAATCTTACATCCTTGTAGTGACATTCGCCGAAGAATTACTTACATTATCATATCCCTAGCCGTACCACATCCTTACACTTATCTCAACGTCAAACGTCGTTTCTATCATAAGTTAAGTCATTGGTTGTGGTAATATAACATCGATCAAATAAGACTGTGTGGACTGTTTTATTACCTGAGTAGTGATATCTGCGCTGATTAAAGGAATTTCAGGTTCCATTTTAGAAATTAACTTTCAGTTGTAAAGGCCAAAAGCTTTAGAATACATTGAATAAGGGAACGCGATGTCTTAACGACGCCAGCCATCGAAGTCCCGCGTAACTTGATTTAATTTTTCTTCAGAACAATAGAATTTAGTTATATGGTTTCATGTTCCTTGGCTCATTTGCACAATATATGGTAATGATTTCGAACGACTCATTACACATTACATCACAAATTAATACAGGGTAGCGCACGAAATGTGTTACCAATTGTTTCTTTCACAATTTATGACGCACATTAGATATCCCGCTGGGATCTCTAAGCAGTGCCAGCAGAGCTTGGAAAAACAAATGAGTTACGAAATGACGTTTAATTCACGATACTGCCGCTAGGAGATTAGTAAGCAGCAATGGCTGACAATGGAAGACTGACGACACAGCAACGATCGGCAATTGTGTTACTTTTTCATGAAACGAAAAGCCTTGTTGTGACTCAGAGGCGTTTTCGACAACAGTTTAACACACGATGGGTTCCTTGCAAGTAGACCATCCACAGGTTGTACGATAAATTTGTACAGGAAGGAACGGTATTGGAAGCGAAGCGACCTCGGCCTAAGCCTGTTTGTCCGCCGGAGAATATTGAAGCGGTACGAGTTGCTGTACAGAGAAGTCCCGGGAAATCGTGTAGAAAGGCAGCAGTGCAACTGGGAATGTCAAAATATCCAGACGCTCCGTTCAACGCATTCTTAAAAGTGACCTCCATATGTACCCATACAAGATGACCTGTGCACAGAAGCTCACTGAAGAACACAAGCAGCAGAGACTACTGTTTTCTCAGTGGACGGAGCATAGGAAAGAAACACTCAACAACGTTCGGTTTTCAAACGAGGCGCATTTTCATTTAGACGGTGAGGCTAACAAACAAAATGTACGCTTTTGGCCCACTGAAAACCCACAAGTGCTTCATGAACGACTACATTATGCGCCGATGATTACAGCGTGGGCGGCAGTTTCCAATCACGGACTTATTGGACCCTTTTTCTTTGAAGAAACTGTGAGCAGCGAGCGATATTTGAGTATGCTTCGCAATAGCTTCATTCCACAGCTTCTTGTTACTGCCTTGCACTTCAACACGCAGTGGTTCATGCAAGATGGAGCAAGGCCACATACTGCAAACACTGTGTTGGAGTTTTTACACGAGCATTTCGACATTCGGATCGTTTCACTCAGGTTTCCAGGTCGCTTCAATGACGGACAGAATTGGCCCCCCAATAGTCCAGACCTCAATCGATGTGACTTTTTTCTTTGGGGGTACCTAAAGGAAAAAATTTTCCCGAAACGTCCACGTGATTTATTGGAGCTCATAAGACTTATTCTTCAAGATCGCAGTGAAATTACGGAAGACATGTGCCGTAGGGTAATCACTAACTTCAGTGCTCGTTAGAAGGAAGTTAGGAAACGAAATGATGGACATATTGAGATTGTGCTGAGTTAGAACACATCTCCATGGACGGCTCTTCATTGTAGTACATGTTTCTTTCAGATTGTGTTGACAATGAAGTTTATATTCAAAAACAAAATGGTAACACATTTCGTGCGGCACACTGTGTGTTAATATGGCTGCATGCTGGCTATTTAGAAGTTGTTTTAATTTTTTTAATTTATAGATTTGAGTCGGTAATTCCTATCTACCACCCTTCTAGTTCCAGTAAGATGGACATAGAGGAATTATGGACAAAGTTTAAGCAGACATTAAATCATCACCTGGAGAGTTATGTGCGTAGTAAGTGGCCAAAGGACGCAAAGGACCCACCTTGGTTTAATAGCGAAATTAGGAAGATTCTGAGGAAGCAGAGACTGTTGCGTCCTCGGTTCAAAAGAGATCGCACAAATGACGACGAGCAAAAGTTAGTAGATTAGTGCGTCTGTGGAAAGATCTATGCACGAAGCATACAACAACTACCACCGCCATACCTTAGTAAAAGGCCTGGTAGAAAACCCGAGAAATGCTGGGCCTATGTGAAATCGCTAGGCGGATCTAGGGCATCCAGTCATTGCTTGTTGACCAGCCAGATGTGGCACCTGAAGATGGCGAAACGAAAGCCGAAGTTTCAAATATCACGTTCAAGTAATCGTTCGCACAGGAGAACCATACAAACCTACCATCATTTGACCATCGGACAAAGTCCGGTTTGAACAATATAGTTAATCGCATCCCTGGCAACTGAGAGATTTGAAAATAAATAAATCACCAGGTACAGCTGGAATCGCAATTTGGTTTTACAAAGAATACTCTACAGTATTGGCGACTTACCTAGATGGTATTTATTGTGAATCTCTTGCCCAGCACGAAGTCCCAGGTGAATGGAAAAGAGCGCGGATGACTTCAGTGTATAAGAAGGGTAAAAGAAGGAGAGACCAATACCCCTAACTTCGGTTTGCTACAGAATCCTTTAACACATTCTCAGTTTGAATATAATAAACTTTCTTGAGACTACGAAGCTTGTGTCCACGAATCAGCATGATTGAGAAAGCACCAGTGGTGCGAAACTCGGCTTGTCCTTTTCTCTGATAACTATGGATGAAGGGCAACCGTCAGATTCCATATTTCTAAATTTCGAGGAATCATTTGGCACGGTGTTCCGTTGGAGGCCGTTAACGTAGGTACGAGCAAATGGAATAAGTTTACGGACATACGAGTAGCTCGAAGACTTCTTAAGTAATAGAGCCTAGTATGTTGTCCTCGATACCGAATTTTCACCAGAGACGATGGTGTCACCGGGAGTGTCCCATTGAAGTGTCATAGGACCACTGCTGTTCCCTTGTCACATAACTGATTTGACGGACAGAGTGGGCACCAATCTGCGGTTGTTTTCTGATGATACTGTGGTGTACGGTAAGGTGTCGAAGTTGAGTGACTTTAGGAAGATACAAAATGACTTAGACAAAATTTCTAGTTGGTATGATAAATGGAAGCCAGCTCTAAATGTGGATAAACGTAAGTTGATACGCATGAGCTGGAATAACAAACCTGTAATGTTCGGTTCCAGTATTATGAATGTCCTGCTTGACACTGTCAAGTCGTTCATATAGCTGGGCATAACGTTGCAAAGCGATATGAAATGGAACGAGCGTGTGAGAAATGTGATAGGGAAGGTAATGGTCGAGTTAGGTTTATTGGGAGAATTTTGGGAAGGTGTGGTTCACCTGGAAGGGAGACCGCATGTAGAACGCTAGCGCGACCTGTTCTTGAGCACTGCTAGAGAGTTTGGGATCCGTACCAGGTCGGATTGAAGGAAGACATCCTTGCAATTCAGAGGCAAGCTGTAAGATTTGTTAGTCGTAGGTTCGAAGAAAACATAACTGTTACGCAGATGTTTCGGTAACACATATGGGAGTCCCTGGAGGAAAGGTGACGTTGTTTTCTAGAAATACTATTGAGAAAATTTAGGGAAGCGACATTTGAAACTGACTCCCGAACGATTCTACTGCCGCCAACATACTTTGCAATTAAGACCGACGAAGATAAAGTTCGAGAAATTAGGGTTCATATTGAGGCATACAGACTGCCGTTTTTCCCTCGCTCTATGAAACAGGAAAGGAAATGATTAGTAGTGGTACAGGGTACCTTCCGCCACCCACCGTGTGGTGGATTGCGGATTACCTATGAAAATGTTGATACATCCACCCGGTGTAAAACTGCTGCTAAGAAACAATATGGGAGCATAAAGCGAGGACGCAGATATGGAGCTAATGTTTGTACGCCGTAGATTAACCTGATTATTTCACGATGAAATGTCCTTCTTAACGACAGTGATTGTCTACAATGAAAAAATTTCAATTGTCTGATATTTGTAACCGGTAACGGTTTATATAAGTGACATTCCAAGACGGATGGTGTATTATAAACTAAGTATAGTCCTCATGTGAAACATTTTTGGCAAGCTTTAAATTATGTGGCCCCTACTGGTCCTATCACAACGTTTAAATATATGCGATCCTAACACTTTTTAGTTATAATTTAATATTCAATTTAATATTCACATATATTCTACATAATTAGAGCTTCAGCGCATTCTTGCTGAAATGAAACATTTATTAAACATATACAGGATTGGCAAACTTGCAATACAGCAGGTGTTGGAAATGCTGTCCATCTATTTCTATCCATCGTCAACACGTTTGACCACGTTCCTGGCTATTCTTGTTAGCTTTACACTGTCTGTTTCGTTGATGGCTTTGGTACTGTTTGCCTTCAATTCCTGCAGGGTATTCCGATTGCTCCTGCAAATAATTTCCTTTAAGTAGCTTCACAAGAAGAAGTCTGGACCATTGTGGTAGACATAAACTCGTTGAACTAATTTCTTCATCAAAAATTCGTGTAACGTCTCCATAGTAGAGCAAGATCTATGATGAGTGGTGCCGTTCTGTTGCAACCAGCAGTCACGCTCATCCTCTTGCAATAAGTCTGTGAACTGTTGGATAATGTCTTGAGAGATGGCAGCATCCACAGTTACTTCAAAAACAAAGGTACTGTTATTTTCCGTCTTGAAAACGCACTCCATACGCAAATTTTGTCTGGGAGTAGGGGAAAAACAGTAAAAGCGTGCGAATTGTCAGTGTCCAAAGTATATCCAACTACCAACATACCCACCAAGACGAAACCAAGTTTCATCTGTAAAAAACAATTTAGCTAAAATGCCAGTGTTGCCTCTAATGTGAGAGTCTTGGATCAATGACAACAGCGAACCATTCTGAACTAATTAGCATTATTCGGCTCATAGAAAACCTGCGCGCGGTACGGATAATATATCAGTAGTCTTCTCGCTGCAGTGTGCGTTGAACCAAGTGAAATGTTATTTTCCTGGCTTAGTCTACGCAAAACTATATGGAGAGATCATTTAACTGCTGCTTCAATATCCTGACTGACCTGCGCCGTTACAACGGATCTGATTCAAAAAATGGTTCAAATGGCTCTGAGCACTATGGGACTTAACATCTGTGGTCATCAGTCCCCTAGAACTTAGAACTACTTAAACCTAACTAACCTAAGGACATCACAAACATCCATGCCCTAGGCAGGATTCGAACCTGCGACCGTAGCAGTCGCGCGGTTCCGGACTGAGCGCCTAGAACCGCTAGACCACCGCGGCCGGCCCACAACGCATCTGAGTGTGACACGTTTCTTGTCTAACGCAAAGTGTTTCACGAAATTATTTAACTGCATTCTAAACAACATTCCTCACTGGTGTCTCTTTTTCAGATTTTTCTGTGAGCTTTTGCTGACACACATCATGGTATTTCATCACAAAATAAGTTTCAATCACGAATGCACGTAATTGAACAGTTAAGTTCATTTAACCAACAACAAGACAATTTTACACAACCTTGTTCTAAAGCCGATGCTCTGCTGTGACTGGCACAATTGGGGGAGGTATGCGAAGTCGCAGTACTTTCAAAAAAAACCTAATATAAAATCTAAAGTTTTCATTGCAATGTAACTAAATTACAAATGTCCCTCATTTGAAAAACGAAGAACGAAATTAATGTATTTTTTTACAAATATCTAAGGAACAGAATATTGATATCTTTTGTTCCGAGAGTTTTACAGCTCTCCAAATTTCTGTGAAAAAATAATATACCGAATCTTAGGACTTCTCTCGTATATAAATGCCTTACTATTGTAGAAAATGAAAAGTTCTCCCACAGAATTTTTCACTATAGTATTGACTAGCTGCATGCCAAATTTAAATACTATAATGTCAGTAGTTTGTGTCGGCCAGTGCGGCCGCGCGGTTTTAGGCGCTTCAGTCTGGAACCGCGCGACCGCTACGGTCGCAGTTTCGAACCCTGCCTCGGGCATGGGGTTTAGGTAGTTCTAAGTTCTATGGGACTGATGTCCTCAGATGTTAAGTCCCATAGTGCTCAAAGCAATATCAGTAGTTTGTGAGGAAAACGTACATAAAGTTGCCAAAATGTAAGTTACGTAAAACCTGAATCAGAGATTTGACAGTGTCTGTTTTAGGCCTTAACTGGGTGAACTAGTGAAAACCATATGCATTCATCCTCAAGCAGTCTTTTTTCGCTTGTCCTGTTGGTTAAACCGATTTTCAAACTGAGTAGCAATAATGTCAGCTCCACAATTACCCTGTTACCGATTTCCTTCAGTATCGACAGTGTGCAAGCTCCTGGTTCAGATCCTAGCCTCTGTAGAGTCCGTAGCCTGCCAAGATTAGCTCAGTTAAAAACTACACAAGCACCATACGCTGCAGCTTCATCAGCAGCTGTGGAAACAAATGTTGTCTTGGGACGTGCTTTTCCTGTCATATAGTTGTAACTTCCCTTAAGATTTCGAAATTTTTCATACACACACTTAAATAGAAGTTCTGGATCTGGTAAACACCGAAATATTCTTCACATCGTGACTGCATAAAACTGGAAGAAAACACTACAGGGATAAATAATACGAGGAAACACAGAACAACAAAGGGGCATGGTCTGGTTAATTATTATTTTTATCACCCTTAGGAGTGGAACTGGAGCGTAATATTCAGGAATTAAAATGTCATGTAGTAAGTTAAGATGCAATAAAATTTTTTTTCAAGTTTGGTCACTTTCTCGTAAGTTCCACCTTAAGCGTGCATGCAACGCACAGACCCCCACTCGAGCTCCAGCCGTATCAACCGTATAAACATTATTTCACCCATCTCACACCAATATATGCACTTCAAAAGCAATATACCCACCAGGGGGCTCACGGTCCTTTCGTGAGTATGCGCGTGGCAAGCACGGGGCCCCGAGCTATTGCAGCGTTCCTTCTTTCCCAGGCTGCATTTCCTTTCCCTTCCCCTCCTTTCCTGTCCTTGCTCCTCCCCCTCCGCCCTCTCCTCTCCCTCTCTTGGCGTCCTTGTTTATTTTGGCCCCGCTTCCTTCCTGGTTATGTTGGCTTTCCGATTTGTTTTTGTTGCATAATTACTTCATCCTTATGTCATTCTATGTTCCTCGTCTGGGGTTTGACCTCCATTATAAAATTTCTATGCCGTAGTGTGAGACATTTGGGGAAGAGCACCTTACCTAGTGTCTCTGGTGTGTACCCTCCTCTTTCTTTCCATCTTTTCCTCCATGTCACTGTCTGATGCTAGGGAACATAACCAGCATGGTAGCCAGCCTGTGTGGTGGGGTCACTATTTCCTCTTTCGGTTGAGCCCCCTGAACACACAGGGATCACACTTCTGATACCTGAGCTGTGACCACCTCATGTAAGCCTAGGAGTGATTGCTTGTCATCCTGGAGCATAAGAACTCCCTGCACTGGCTGCTGTGCCAGACGGCCCTTGCTGTGGCTGGGTGGCGCCTGTGGGGAGAGCCCCTGATTGGAGTGGGTGGTATCAGGGTGGACACTACGCAAATGGAACTCATAGGGGTCCAAAACTCTGGCCGTTCTTCTACTGCCATCTGTTTGAATGATAATGATTCTTTTCCTGGTGCTTCTTCTGCCCCTTCGGCCTTCCCTTCCATGGCTACCCCCTGGGAGGAAGGTCAGGCTCGTTAGCTTTATTTTTTGTGGAACACATTGAAGACAAGTTTGGCGAAGTGGCTTTCTGAGCAAGATGCGGTCGGGTTCGTTGTTGATCGAAACTGCTTCAGCTGCCCAATTTGTGGCCCTTCGTGCCTGTGACCATCTTGGCACAATTCCTGTGTCCATTACCCCTACCAGTCGTTGAATATGGTTCAAGGTGTAATTTTTCATAGGAACCCCATCCTACAAACTGATGAGGAACTTAGGGACAATATAGCATGTTGAGGTGTTCACTTTGTTTGGCGTCTTCAGAAGGGCCCAAAGGACAATCACATTGATACTGGTGCCTTTATCCTGGCCTTTGAAGGAAATACACTCCCTGAGAAGGTCAAGATTATGGTTTATCGATGTGACATGAAGCCGCACATTCCACCACCTTTGAGATGATTTAAGTGCCTGCGTTGTGGACACATGTCTTCCCATTGTTTGCAGACCCCTCTCTGTGGTGACTGTGGACGTTGTAACCTCCCCCCTCACTTATCGACCTTAATGACAGTGAGAAATTAAACCGCGTGTACCTAATGGAAATTTGGGAAAAGCAATCGTCACCGAAGTTAATCTATCGGTAAAGAGGGAGGAAAGGGTTACATCTAAATGAAAGGAAAAATGCAAATGAAACTGGTGGAAATCAATTTTGAAAAGGGGTAAAGTTAATAAAGAAAGTAAATGTGCGGCCGTTACGTTAACAATTAACTAGCGGTAATTAGATATTTGAGATTTGGGGGAAATCACGGTCGCCAGTCCTAAGGACAATTACTATAGTAACTGAAAAAGAAAGGTTATTACACATATAATTAGCACTAGAAGCGTGGCAACTGAAGGTTGACACGTGTAGTGTGAAAACTGAAAGTTTGTCAGAAGTAATAAATTTCGCTACACTCTGACTTAATTTAGCAAAAGAATTAATAAAACCGGAAAATCGAAAATTAATTTAGTGACTGAAGTTAATAGTGAGCTTTCTTTCTGAAGCACATCGAAATCCAGTAAAATACGGTTAGTCTTGGACTACCTCAACAATCATTTCAAAAGCAACTTGACTCTACGCAGTTTAGAAACAAGATATTTAACTTTGAACTTGAATTAAATGATTCTGAACTATTAACAATAGTAAAATTTAGTACGTACCAAGCTGAGCTGCAGTCACAGGTAAGCTAAAATATGCTAACAAAACTCGCACTCTAAATTTGTGCTCGTGTAACCTAAATATTGTAGCCAGCTACTGAACTTTGAAATTAAAGCAGTGAAATCTAATCATATTATTTTAATGCTGGGGTTTGAATTTCAACGACACTCGGGTTCATTTCGGAAAAGGAAGGGACCCTGCTTGGCAATGCAATTGGGACAATGAGCAACAAAGGTTCATGCTAAGTTGCTGTAATTTTGCGAGGCAAATGGAACAATTAGAAAAGCTGAGGTCTGCCATACAGTTCTGAAACTTTACGTGCTTTTAGTCTTCCTTGTTGGTTGATTGAAGGTTTGAAGCCGTCGATCGAGGAGGTGGCGACAGTCACTCATTGTCGGCCGTCGCTGTCGCATAAGCTGGATGTTGGCGCGCCTTCTTCTCGACACGGTCACCAGGCGAAACGGGCTCTTGATGTGCGCTAGCTAATGCTTCCCGTCCGCGACACCATGTCAGAAACTATCATCGCGAGTCGAGCGCAATTACATGCTGCCAAACCCCGAAAGCGCGGCAACTCGCGGGAACGTCACACAACACACCTGCTCCACTCGCTACTCCAGCCAGACCCCGACTGCTCTGCCCGCGCTCCACGCGGCAGAGTTAACACTACCAAAGATCCTACACACTTTGATTCTTCACACGACCCATCGATGTAATCGTTCGATAGCAGTTTTCCCTAGGCAAGACCCAGCGTAAAAATACAAATAATATTTACGAAACAAACCAATTATACATCGACATGAGTGCATAAATATATATATATACAAACAGTAAAACAATTACAATATATAAAGAGACAGAAATGTCATATCTTGAGGTAACAAAACAAGGAAAAAAAATAATAGTACAATAGATGGAAATAGGAGGATATGCATTTCCGGCGTTACACGTGCCCCACATTGTCTGAGGATGTTCGTGTAACGTAAACAGACTCAGAAAATGTCCCAAAAAAGAAACAGCGGAAATGCATATGCTCAAAACATCAACAAAATTTAGCATTCGTCTAATTAATCATAAATCAATTTTTAGACCATAATAATTGAGTGGAGACACTCCTAATCTTATTCCACTCTGTCATCTTGCACAAAATAAAACAGGTTGACAACATATTAAAATTCATAGAAGATATAGAAAATGGTTTAGCTATTCCAAAATCGTCAAAATCCGTAACACTATCATGAAATGGAATACTATTTACAAAATTAATCAGAGTACATGGTCATAAAAACAGGTAGATCAAAATACTCAAATTAATAATTAATTACATAGAATACACATTTTTACATAACCCTTTCATAATTATTATCTCGTCATGAGATTCCACTTAACGCTAAACAAGAAAATAATATTCAGTAGATCGAAAAAAACGTAAATATTGACAGCAGAATTCTTTCAGCTGTCCAGGAAGAAAAACAATTCCGCCTTCCGTACTCGCAAGTACAAAGAATGCCGAGAACGGCACGGAGAGCCTACGGCGGCACAAGAGCCGACAGCGGCCCCGCCTCGTCAGTATTGTTGCGCCCGCCTGTGCGGCACGCTTGATCTCACTCGCCTGTCTAACGGCATTTCCAGAACGTCCGCTTCACTGAATTCTTTGGGAAAAACTCACTCCCGAGTAATCTCAAGGAGTCCATTAACACTATCACAGTCGATAACTCAACACTGTCCATCATCACACGCATGTACTAGCCTGAAACTTAAAACAGCGTCTAAGTACATCGGCAATGACTAGTAAATCACATCTTTATGGAATCTTACAGCTATTTACAAAATCATATTTACATTCCTTAATCTACTGTGACTCAGCTGAAAACTTAACTAGCAGCTTGGATTTTTCAGTTGATTAGATCATGATTAAATTGATTAAAATTAAATTGATTAATCAAAATTAATTACTTATTAATTACAACTTCTTTAATGACCTTGGTCAGTCAAAGGCATGGCAATCTAGCAAACCTTAAATCTTACACTCTATATTTACATATTGTACAAATTACCCATTGTGTGATATTAATCGATCCTAGGTTGGTACAATTTCAAATCTACTATATTTCGTATACCTAATAGCTTTCCAGAGCTTGGATACTCTAAGCAATAAGCATTTGTGTGAGGTATACCAATGACTTTATATGGTCCATTATAAACAAACTTAAATTTAGAGATTTCATTGTCTATCTCGCTCGATTTCTCATGAGCTTTTACAAGTACTAAGTCTCCGATCGCAAACTTAGCAAAACGCGCTTTAGCGTCATGACGACGTATGCGAGCATCGGCTTTTAGCTTCATTACTTCTCGCAAACGATCTTTTTTCACACCAATACTAATGTCAATCCGTGGAGGGAATTTGATTATCTCTTCCACTAAACTTTTACTTCTGTCATCCAGCAGGATTTCCTCTGGAGAAAATCCCGTCGATTCATGTCTCAAGGTGTTCATAATTCTCTCAAATACTGCTACATATTTGCCCCATGCCCTATGGTTGTGATGGCAATAGGTACGAGAAAGTCGGCCTCGTCTTTGTTCGTGTGTTACGTTTGACACACCGTCTACAATACTTTCCAATTCACTTTCTACATTATTGTCAATGCCGAGATTCTTCACATTACAGTAGTTCAGCTTCATACCTACGTCAATACCATCCGGCCAGTTAACAATGTGTATAGGCTGGTATTGCCTATGCACACCGTCTCCTGCCTCGTCAAAACTAACTACTATTGTTTTATCTTGGGACGTACATGTCAACGTTTTGCTTTCGCAGTTAATCGCTGCACGGTACTTTAACAGCCAATCTAACCCGATAATTACTTCCGTAGTTAAGTCTGGCACGACGACAAACTCTTGTTCAAATCGTGCCCCACATATCTCGAAGTTGACAAAAATCTGTTTTGTGACCGGTTTACTGGCCTTCCCAGTAGCACCGATAATTTTCACTCCTGTTACTGGCATAACTACGATGCCAGGTCTGTCTTTCAGTAACTCAAATATTTTCCCAGATACAGCACTCAATTCTGCCCCGGTGTCAATCAACACGTTTAGCTGTAGGTCGTGCATATTAACGGACACTACTATCTGTCTACACTTGTCCTCGACTGTTTCTTTATTTTCCCACAGTAAATCCTCGTCTATATCCAGGTCATTCCAGAAAAAACCATCCGGCTTTGATCCTAAATCCGATTTATCTGGCGGCTTTTTCAGCCTCTGTTCACATACAGTTTTAATTTCAACACGTCTGTCCTGAGGCTTAGTCTGTAGCTTCGCCTCCAATACCGAAACCTTTTCCTGTAACTCGTCAACTAGTGAGTGTTGCTTTGCTATCGATTCACTAATTGTCACCTTCGTTGATTCCTCTTTGGTCAGATTGATCTCATCCGCCAATCTACCTGGAGGAATGTGCCCAGTCGCATCTGAAATTACTTCCTCTGGATCTGCGCAACCCACACTGCTACCGTCTGACCGCATAACGTCAGCTCTAACCTCATACACGCTGAAATCTATGTGCTTTTCTACCAATTGTGTCCGGCTATCACTAAAATTTTCGTAATCTTTCCCCTTAATACTCTCGCAATGTTTAAACTGGAGGTTTGCGTCGGATGGGTCGGCTACTTCTACCACTATAACTTTCGGTAAAGTCTGCCGGTTAGGGCCAGAACTTTCCGTTACTCCTTCAACATCTAACTCCTGCGGGACGAAACACGACGAATCTTGCTCGTGCTCCCCATTAACATCAACTATTTCTGGTAAAGTCTGCCGGTTAGGGCCAGAACTTTCAATCACTTCACAAATACTATCTTCCTGTGGGACGAGACGCGGCAAATACTGCACGCGCTCCCCATAAACACTTCTCCCATACAGACCCCTATAATCTCTTAGTTCGTCGTATAAGCGACCGAACTGCCTTAACCAGACCTCATCCCTCTCTGCATCCCCTCGCTCGATGACGGACGTTTTATCCGACATCTGATCTTCTCTCAACAATTGCGAATCATTCTTAAACTCAATCTCCAGTTCCGCTGTGGGTATTACAGCTGGCACCTTATAATCGATTTCCGGAACACTACTTAAATTGTTCTCACTGACAGTGAATGTACCTTCTACTGCCGTGTATACAGCTGATCTACTACTTGTGGGCGCACTCCTTTCTCTTAACACTGGCACACTCTCCCGCCGTTGATTATTCCACACGGAATTTTCATACCGACGACACCTGGGTTTTCTCCTGCTATTGGGCCGCCAAAATTTCTCCACGCCCGGTCGGCCCCTCACCGGCGCGGCTAATGGTTTCCCTGTCTCGTCCCAGCAGATACGCTCCCCGGATGCTGCTGAGGCGGCTGATCACACCCTCTGGCGTTATTACTATTCTGTGAAGCCCGTATCACGTTAGTATGATACTGGTTTCCGTCATTCCTGTTATTATTTGCATTGTACCGATTGTTATTACGGTCCGAACCATTATTGTTATTGCTGCCATGGATGCGGTATGCATTATTCCCGTGGTTATCGTTGTTGTGGTTGCTGTGGTACCCGTTGTTGTTACCACGGCCTCTGCCACTGTCGCGATTATTGCGCCAATTGTCCTCGTCCTCCACTCTTTCCAGGAAATCATTGATTGTCCTGTAATTGCTTCCTACGTATCGTTTTGTATCATCTGGAAGCTTCTTGTAGAGTTCCCAGACTATTTCGGATTCCGTGCGGCGATCACGCAAATATCCCAACTTGCGGATCCAGCCCTCACAAAACTCCCTCATCGAACCGCGCGAATTCGCATCGAAAGGCCTCGATACGACAAATTCGCGCCAGACACTTTGCTGTTTTTGCTCTGACCAGTATTCAGCCAGAAACAAATTTTTAAACTCGTCAAAAGTCAGGTTCGTAATGTCGAGGTTTAAGCCCCAACGCTTGGCATCACCAGCCAGCACATCAATAACCGCATTAATTTTTCTCTCATTAGTCCATGATCTGGGTAAAACTCTTTCACAATTTTTAATGAAATCCGTCGCGTGTATGCCGCCTTTTTTCAAGGGGTCGAACCGCTCCTCTTTCGTCAACAATTCCGAACTATGTGCACAGATTGGCACATAGCTCTGTTTTTCGTCAAGTTTCTTTTCTAATTCCGACACTCTCGTAATTACTTGGCAAGTGGTTGTCGCAAGCGTTTCCACTTCCCTCTTTTTCTCTTCGCAGGTATTAGCCTGCTTCGTCACTTTAGTGTCTACTTCGGACACTAAAGCCTTTAAAGTTTCCACCTTCTGTTGATCCTCTTTTTTCACTAATAGAATTTGTTCCGTCACCTTATTCTCGATGATCGGAGCAACTGCTTCTCCTACACTTTTCTCGATTCTGCTAATTTCGGAATCAAAGCGAGTATTTATGCTCGTAATTTCCGCCTGAACGCCTATCATTTCCTGTTTAAGATTACCGATTTCGGTATTAATTACAACAATATCTTCTTTGATTTTATCAACTTTTATATTAACAACTAGAACATTGTTGTTAACAACATTAATAGCTTTGTTCTGATTGTCTAGCTTTCGTTCAATCTTTTCAGACTGAGCTTCTTGCTTGGCAGACAGAGCTATAATTTCTACCGATTGACTCTTGATTTCATTAATCAAAACATTCAATAAATCAGTTAAATTCCCGGAGACTACCGGTTTTACTTCCGTAGCTGGTTCCTCTATACATGTTCCCCCGTATTCATCATCAAGGGGTACAGATTTGATTTTCGCTTCCGATTCCGAAACATTTTCTAAAGTTTGGAATTCCATTTCTGCTCTTTGTTGCGTTTCGGCGGTCGCGTCTTTCATGCTAGCCGCCTGCCCCTGAACAATGGGAACCGCCGTGCGCGTTTCCCACTGTTCGACCGATTGTTCCGTATCCAAGTCTACCAAATTTTGGTAATTGTTGCCTTCACTCATTTTAATAATTTTCAATATAAATGACAAATCTCAAATGTAATTAGGATTACTCCCACTACTTATTCTCGCTGACGTAACGGCCTGTACGTAACCAGTACTTTGTTACGAGATTTGCACAATGCCAAATTCGTGTCCAGAACAACCGCAAAACCGAAGATTGTCCTGTCACCAGGTCGCCACGTGTAACCTCCCCCCTCACTTATCGACCTTAATGACAGTGAGAAATTAAACCGCGTGTACCTAATGGAAATTTGGGAAAAGCAATCGTCACCGAAGTTAATCTATCGGTAAAGAGGGAGGAAAGGGTTACATCTAAATGAAAGGAAAAATGCAAATGAAACTGGTGGAAATCAATTTTGAAAAGGGGTAAAGTTAATAAAGAAAGTAAATGTGCGGCCGTTACGTTAACAATTAACTAGCGGTAATTAGATATTTGAGATTTGGGGGAAATCACGGTCGCCAGTCCTAAGGACAATTACTATAGTAACTGAAAAAGAAAGGTTATTACACATATAATTAGCACTAGAAGCGTGGCAACTGAAGGTTGACACGTGTAGTGTGAAAACTGAAAGTTTGTCAGAAGTAATAAATTTCGCTACACTCTGACTTAATTTAGCAAAAGAATTAATAAAACCGGAAAATCGAAAATTAATTTAGTGACTGAAGTTAATAGTGAGCTTTCTTTCTGAAGCACATCGAAATCCAGTAAAATACGGTTAGTCTTGGACTACCTCAACAATCATTTCAAAAGCAACTTGACTCTACGCAGTTTAGAAACAAGATATTTAACTTTGAACTTGAATTAAATGATTCTGAACTATTAACAATAGTAAAATTTAGTACGTACCAAGCTGAGCTGCAGTCACAGGTAAGCTAAAATATGCTAACAAAACTCGCACTCTAAATTTGTGCTCGTGTAACCTAAATATTGTAGCCAGCTACTGAACTTTGAAATTAAAGCAGTGAAATCTAATCATATTATTTTAATGCTGGGGTTTGAATTTCAACGACACTCGGGTTCATTTCGGAAAAGGAAGGGACCCTGCTTGGCAATGCAATTGGGACAATGAGCAACAAAGGTTCATGCTAAGTTGCTGTAATTTTGCGAGGCAAATGGAACAATTAGAAAAGCTGAGGTCTGCCATACAGTTCTGAAACTTTACGTGCTTTTAGTCTTCCTTGTTGGTTGATTGAAGGTTTGAAGCCGTCGATCGAGGAGGTGGCGACAGTCACTCATTGTCGGCCGTCGCTGTCGCAGAAGCTGGATGTTGGCGCGCCTTCTTCTCGACACGGTCACCAGGCGAAACGGGCTCTTGATGTGCGCTAGCTAATGCTTCCCGTCCGCGACACCATGTCAGAAACTATCATCGCGAGTCGAGCGCAATTACATGCTGCCAAACCCCGAAAGCGCGGCAACTCGCGGGAGCGTCACACAACACACCTGCTCCACTCGCTACTCCAGCCAGACCCCGACTGCTCTGCCCGCGCTCCACGCGGCAGAGTTAACACTACCAAAGATCCTACACACTTTGATTCTTCACACGACCCATCGATGTAATCGTTCGATAGCAGTTTTCCCTAGGCAAGACCCAGCGTAAAAATACAAATAATATTTACGAAACAAACCAATTATACATCGACATGAGTGCATAAATATATATATATACAAACAGTAAAACAATTACAATATATAAAGAGACAGAAATGTCATATCTTGAGGTAACAAAACAAGGAAAAAAAATAATAGTACAATAGATGGAAATAGGAGGATATGCATTTCCGGCGTTACAACGTCCCTTCCATGATGGGAGTTACAGTGTTCCCCCTCCTGTGTGTGTTAATTGCCATGGCAATCATTCTCCACATTCACCGGATTCCCCTGTTGATGAGAAGGAAAAGAAGATACAGGAGTTTAAGTCCCTTCATCGTCTAACCTACACTGAGGCCTGTAAGAAGTATGCGCGTCCTCATTCTGTGTCAATGACGTCAAGCTATGCTTAAGTTACATCTTCACCCCTTCCTCCTCCCAGTCCCGCAGCCCTCTTCCCCCCCCCCCCTTCTCAGCGGTTCCCACACACTACCCTCTGGGCGCCGCTCCCCCTCCCCAGCTGGAGAAGTGTCCCACTTCTTCAGTGTCTGCTGGTCAAGGGCGCCCCTCCAGACCTTCCAGGCCAAAGGTCTGCTGCCACACGGCGACCACGAGAACCATGGTCTATGGGCCCCCATGTCGCCTGCTCTCTTTCTGTTCCAGATTTTGCTACAGCAGGCTCCTTTTTGCAGAACAGCCCTCCTTGATCTCAAATAGAAAAGAAGAAGTCCTGAGACAAGGAGCCTCTGGTATCGCCAGACATGTCGTCCTCATCTTCGCAACCCGACTCTGACCTGCTGTTCATGGATGGCGCCCCCTCATTGTCAGTGAAGAATGGTGACCCAGCGGCATGACTGGCTTTAGCCTGTTCACCCCGAATTTGAATAATCGTTCTGTGGTTATCCAATGGAATTGTAATGGATATTACCCTCACCTTCCGGAGTTGACATCTCTTATTTCGTTTTACCCTGCAGCTTGTGTGGGTCTGTAGGAATCTCATTTTACTGATGATCACTCACCGACCCTCCATGGGTTCCGTGCTTTCTGTCGAAATCAGGTTGGCCCCTACAGGCCTGTGGTGGAGTTTCACTTTTGAAGCAAAGGTAATTACATTTACAACAATACTCGTGTATTAGAAAGTCGCGGGAAGTGTAAAAATGTGCGAATCATTAGACTCCATGAAATTTCTTAGGTGTCAAAGGAAGTGCATATGATAATAACTGCGGAAAACAACAGAAAGATAAGTTTCTCAGGCATGACATAAATTTTTATATTGTCTTGCCTTCAGTGGAGAAAGCTGAAATGTCAATAAATCAGTGTGATTCAGCCGTTGTTATGTATGTTTCACAATAATTCATGTCCCTTGACAATCCGTTAACGCATGGAACACAAAAATATAACTGCTATGTTAGTTTAGCAGAAAATAAATAAAAACAAACATTACTCTTACTTGTGACTGTCTGCTTTCCCACCGTTTGGAGCGCTTGTGTCACTCCAACTGTCAAAGGGTAACAACCTTAGCACCAGAGAGCGTCGTGAGTGTATATATTAGACTGTGCTCTGGTACCGTCTCTGACAGTTAGTCAGTTGTGGCAATATCATGTGATATGAGTGCATTCTGTGATGATGATCGAAGAAATACAAATGGAGAAATATTCATAACGTCACTATGGAGATAAAACCGGAAGAGATGCGGCACTATGTCATAATTATCATTACATGGTAGTAAAAGGTACAAGGCAGGATGTGGAAATTATTTTATCTGTCGACGTCACAGCAGCAAACCAGCTAAATGATTTTTACTTGTAAAGTGCAATCTCTCACTAATGTTTGGTGTTCACATGCTGAAACTAAAGTGATTAAATACAATGTAAACAACTGACTTCCTTTATTAAATATTTTCACAACCCGTCATTACAACTAGCACTCAGTTTTATTTATTTAGCGTATGGCGCTACACACATGGTTTACACTTATGACAGTATGAAGTTATATGATAAAATACACTATAAAATACATAAGTGAAGGATACATATTCAGATAAAATATGATACATAAACACAATAAAAAGTAACATCACAGCAGATATTTTGCGTTACACAAGTCTTCAAATTCTGACGTCCAAATTGGCGATCCATTCGAGGCAGGGCGGTGTGGCGTTGAAGAAGTCAGCCCGACTACCCTGGTAGGCTCTTAATTCACAGTCCTGGGCGATGTGCTGTATTGTTTGATTAGGTGCCCCACAATCACAGCTAGGGATGGGGAGCTTTCCGCACTTGTGTAGATTGTGTGCACATAGTCCATGTCCTGTTCGGATTCTGTTTAGGCTTTTCCACAGCTGTCGAAGTTCAAAGCCCTTAGCTTTCTCTGATGGACAGATAAGTTCACGGCTGTCAGGGGAGGCACTATCACTCCTGCTCTCGTGCCATTTAGTATCCATGCTGAAGTTGGCAGCTGACAGTTGTTGGGCCAGTCTTAAAGGGGGATTTCTGGAGCGGAGTCGTATTCTTTCCAAAGTTGCGACATCTTCATGGATAGGATGTAGGGGGTTATTTATTATTTTTGTGTATTCCTTCATCAGAGCTTCCTGTCTTCGCATGGAGGGTGGAACTATACGACTAAGTGTTGGAAGCCAATATAGTGGGGTAGGCTTTATGCATCCAGTTTTGGTTCTTATAGCAGCGTTGAGCTGGGTGTCCACCTTGTTTACATGCTTGCTGGTTAACCACACTGGTGTACAGTAGTCAGCTAAAGAGTACACTAGGGCGAGTGCAGAGGTTCGTAGTGTGTCTGCTGCTGCTCACCAGCTAGTGCTGTAGAGCCTCTGAATGAGGCTGTTCGGTGAGCTTATTTTATTGGATACATTTTCCAGGTGTCTTTTGAAGGATAATGTCCTATCTAGAGTGACCCCCAGGTACTTTGGATGTGGCTGATATCGCAGTTGAATGTTATTCATATGAACCTTCAGCTCATATCCCGCCATTCTGTTGTTCAAATGAAAACAGCTGTCTTCAGTCATGGTGGGATTTGGTATTAGCCTCCTTTTGGTGAAATACTCATGCATTTTGTTTAGGTCAGTTGTGAGGATGTTTTCAGTGTCTTGAAACTGCTTGCTTTGGATAGCTAGGGCCATATCATCAGCATAGCAGAACTTCCTTGAGATGGTTTCAGGCAGGTAAGACATGTAAAGATTAAAAGAGCATTGGTGCTAAAACTGATCCTTGAGGCAGTCCATTGTTAAGTTTCCTCTGTTTGCTTGTGTCATTACCCTGATTCACCTGGAAGTATCTATCCGAAAGAATGTTGTTGATAAGTCTGTGTCATACGGCAGGGGATTACTTTTATCAGTTTGTGTAGAAGTCCTTCCTTCCGTGCAGTGTCACAGGCAGCTATTAGGTCTATGAAAGCTACCGCAGTCTTTTTTTGTTTTTCAAAACCGCATCAGTATATGTCGTTAGACTTAGAACCTGGTCTGTGCAGCTCCTATTCGGTCTGAAACTTGCCTGCTCTGGTGGGATGACTTCTAGGATTCGTGGGCCCAGCCTGTTGAGGAGTAGCCGTTCCAAAAGTTTGTATTAGCAGCTGAGAAGAGCGATAGGGCGGTAACTTTCTGCTTTATGTGATGGTTCGTTTGGCTTCAGCACAGCAATTATTTTAGTAATTTTAAAAGCTTTTGGCAGGGAGCCCAATGTTAGTATGCATGAGTAAAACTTGGTCAGCCATTTCTTCGTTTCCTTCCCACATCGAGTCAGGAATTCAGCGTCCATTCCATCATAACCAGGCGCCTTACCCGTTTTACCATCACTGAGAGCAGCTTTTAGTTCCTCAGTTGTGAAGCTCCGAGAGTACTCAGTTTCTTGAGGTGGTGTTCGCTGTATGTTTCTGTATTCCCTTTTTACTTTTTGTGTGTGGTGTTTGTCTCGTAGTGCTCTAGATAGTGATACAATTGGACCTGAACTGATTTATGCATTCAGTTATGCAGTTTTATAACGAGCGAGCTGTTGCAGTTTAGTAACTACACTATTTCATCTGTATGAGTAGCTATTTTGACTAATACATGAACAGTATTTTAATCTGCGTATAATATCGAGTAAATGATTATTGAAGTTATTACGTGATAAGATTATTACGTAATCCAGTGGTACACATCGTTAGCAACTCTTAGTGCGTGGTCATAAAAGTGGAATAGTTGCGTACTGCAATTTAGTTATAATTCGATGTCTTCGCGGTCATATTTTTAGAATAAATCCCGACGTCCGTATTGTAAACCTCCCATCATAAAACCGACCACCTCTAACCCGTCAATGGCACGTTTGGCTTCTACACAGCCTGATGAGCCACCCTGTATATTAATGACGTGCTCTTCTGCGACATTCAGAATTTATTTCAGTACTGTGCTAATTCTGATGGCGCGTGCCCTTTCTCATCCAGTGAGCAAAGAGTGACCGTGCGGGTATGCTACGCACACCGAAGCCTTTCATTCGTTACACAGGGGCCTGGTGTAGACAGGGGAAGGGGAGAGGGGGGGGAGTGGGTGGTTATGGGGCAGTAAATGTGGCAACCTGGTGGCTGATCGGGCTGTTAAATCGTTAACTCGGCACATTAGCTGACCGCGACGAAATTATCGCCCAGCTGAATCTCTAACCGTCGGCTATAACTTGCCTACCGTTCGGCGCTCTTTACGTAATGCACAGCACCATATAGTCCGTCCTAGTTGAGCATTAGTCCGCACGCTATATATCTGCCAGTTACCAAATGACTAAGCTGGGTAAGTAGCAAGAGGGACTGTGACTGTTAGCTATTCATTATGAATCCCTATAGAGTGGGTACAGTGTAATGTGTATTAAGCAAACATCAGACCGAAATAGTCGCGAGACGCTGGCGTGACGCTTTTATTCAGATTTTGCACCAAGACGTTAACTTTAATATTACACCTATTTTCCCTGCTATCAGACATTTGTTTATTTATTAGTAATAGGAATGGTGATGAATTGCTGGTGCTATGGATGCGTAAACCATGGACCTTGCCGTTGGTGGGGAGGCCTGCGTGCCTCAGTCATACATTTGTAGACTTAGAGAAATCTTTTGACAATGTTAACTAGAATACTCTGTTTCAAATTCTGCAGCTGGCAGGGGTAAAATACAGGGAGCGAAAGGCTATTTACAATTTATACACAAACCAGTTATAAGAGTTGATGGGCACGAAAGGGAAGCAGTGGTTGGGAAGAGAGTGAGACTGGGTTGTAGCCTATCCCCGATGTTATTCAATCTGCATATTGAGCAAGCAGTAAAGGAAACAAAAGAAAAATTCGGAATAGGAATTGAACTCCATGGAGAAGAAATAATAACTTTGAGGTTCGCCGATGACATTGTAGTTTTGTCAGAGGCAACAAAGGACCTGGAAGAGCAGTTGAACGGAATGACAGTGTCTTGAAAGGAGGATATAAGATGAACATCAACAAAAGCAAAACGAGAATAATGGAATGTCGTCGAATTAAGTCGGGTGATGCTGCGGGAATTAGATTAGGAAATGAGACACTTAAAGTAGTAAAGGAGTTTTGCTATTTGGGGAGCAAAATAACTGATGATGATCGAAGTAGAGAGGATATAAAATGTAGACTGGCAATGTCAAGGAAAGCGTTTCTGAAGAAGAGAAATTTGTTAACATCGAGTATAGATTTAAATGTCAGGAAGTCGTTTCTGAAAGTATTTGTGTGGAGTGTACCCATGTGTGGATGTGAAACTGGATGATAAATAGTTTAGACAAGGAGAGAATGGAAGCTATCGAAATGTGGTGCTACAGAAGAATGCTGAAGATTAGATGGGTTGACCACGTAACTAATGAGGAGGTATTGAATAGAACTGGGAAGAAGAGAAATTTGTGGCACAACTTGACTAGAAGAAGGGATCGGTTGCTGGGACATATTTTGAGGCATCAAGGGATCTGCAGTAAACGTATTGGAAGGCAGCGTGGAGGGTAAAAAACATAGAGGGAGACCAAAAGATGAATACACTAAGCGGATTCAGAAGGATGTGGTTGCAGTAGGCACTGGGTGATGAAGAAGCTTGCACAGGATAGAGTAGCATGGAGAGCTGCATCAAACAAGTCTCTTGACTGAAAACCACCACCATAACAACAACAACAACAACAATAACAACATGGATGCAAATCGAAATTTGTCAGAAAAGCTACTTTTCATACACTACTCAGCCAGAACATTACGACCAACGACCTACTGTCGATATACACCCGTCCAGGCTATGCCAGCCTTACCTGGTGAGGCATGACACAGGCACGGTGCATGCAGTATCAGTGAGCGTGCTGTCCGTGTGTAGAATAGGAAAGGCGTGCGATGTAAGTCTGACCGAGGGCGGGTTGTGATAGCCCGGAGACTCGGCATTTTGGAGACTGCAAGACTTGTCAGATGTTCGGAGTGCTGTGATGAGTGTCTTCAACACGTGGCGAAACCAAAATGAAACCTCGTCCAGGCGACGTGGGGCTCGGCGGCCACCCCTCATTATAGATGTCGCAGGCTGAGCAGACTGGTAAAATAGGCAGGTGGCGAGGTGGGGCGGAAGTAACATCAGACTTTAATACAGAGCAGAGTACAAGTGTGTCTGAACACTCAGTGCACTGAACACTCCTAACGATTGGCCTCCACAACTGACAACACATAAATGTGCCAGTGTTAACACCATGACATCGGCGACTACGACTGCAATGGGCACGTGACCATCGGCACTGGACGTTTGCGCTATGTCAAGGCGGTCTGATGGATCCCGATACCTTCTTCATCCGACTATGGGAGGGCGCGAATCGGTCGTCTTCCAGGGAATAACTCTTTGACCCATGTGCAGTGACACGAAGATAACCTGGCGACGGCTCCATTATGCTCTGGGAAACATCATTCACGTGGGCATCTGTGGGTCCAGTGGATCCCGTACAAGGCACCATGACAATCATGTTTCCCGGACCCCCCCCCCCCCCCGGGGTCCACAACTCTTTTGTGGATATGTGCATAGTGAGCACGGGACCCCGAGCTAATGTGGCCCTCCTTCCTCTCCGGGCTGCATACCTTCCTTTTCCGCATCCTTACCCATCCCCCATCTTCGCCCCCCCTCCCCTCACCTCTGGCTCTTCCCTTCCCTTTCTCCCCCTCTGGGAGTATGGTTTGTGCCTACATCCGGAGACGGACGCTCGTAAATTTAACGCATTCTTCGCCTTCTCCGCTCCGCTTGTATGTCTTCATCCTTCCTTTGTCCTTCTCTTTTCCTTACCTCTTCTCTTTACCCTTTTCTCCGCTGCTGTGTTTGAGACCTCTCTTCTTTCCTTTCCCCTTCTTTTTTTCCCTTTCTCTTTCTTCCTCCCTGTGCGTGTCTGAAGGCCGACCCACGCATTTTCGTGCGTAGCCAGTGACGGGGTAACGCGTAATTCCCCGCCCCAGGTAGACAGGTAGGACACGTACGTAACCCCTGATAACTGCCAGACCCAGGGAGGGGTGATTACCCGAGCTGATACCTTCCGAAAGTGCCGATTGGTCCTTCCATCCGTTTGTCGGGAGGTGTGACCTGAGGTGTGAACAATCACCTAAGGCAGGAGTGCCCTCAGAGAGGGCCCCGACAAGGGAGGAGCGCGCCATCGGAGACGCCAGTAATCATGGGGGATTCTTCCGCAGTGGTTTCCTCACCTTCCACTATGTCTGCTCACAAGCATAAGTTCACTGAGTCTCAGCCACAGACAGTTCTTCCATCGTTGCCACAGTTCCTTGTGGTTTCTCGGTCCGATGAAGGTCACGACTTCTCCACGGTCAACCCTTTCATTATTCAGAAAGGTGTCGACGCAATTGCAGGTCCTGTAAAGTCTTGTTCCAGATTACGGAATGCCACCTTGTTGTTAGAAACAGTCAGTGCCCTCCAGGCACAAAAATTGCTGCGAACTTCACTTCTCCACACCTTCCCTGTCCGGATGGAACCGCACCATACTTTAAATTCCTCGATGGATTGTCTGACGACGAAATTCAGCACTACCTGTCTGACTAGGGCGTAACAGCTGTTCATAGAGTTATGAAAAGGGTTGACATGAACGTCATTCAAACCCGCACTGTCTTCTTGACATTTGACAAAGTTCAACTCCCATCCAAAATCAAAGCAGGCTATGAGATAATTTCCGTTCGCCCTTATGTCCCAAACCCTACGCATTGCTAACGGTGTCAGCGGTTCAATCACACCAGCCAGTCCGGTTCCAATCCGGCCAAATGTTTACGTGTGGCAAGGATGCCCATGAGGGTGCTTGTCCACCACCATCCCCTCGCTGCATCAACTGTATGGGTGACCACGCTGCTTCCTCTCGAGATTGCCCCATTTTTAAAGACGAAAAGCTCATCCAGGAAATCGGAGTGAAGGACAGCCCACCGTGCCTCAGACAGGAAAATACAGTACTGTCCTTGCTTCTCCTCGGCCAACAAAGGAGGCGGCCACACAGACTTGCGACCTCACCTTTAGTGCCACGGTCGTCAGATCGGCCAGCGCAAAGATCGCCCGTTCAACCTCACCACTTTCGCCTGCCCACTCTACGGCTCACCCTTCATCGGATTCTGCTAAATCTCGAGCCCAAAAGTCGGACACCAAGACTTCGAAAAAAGAGCATACTCGTGAAGATTTTTTACGTACCCCAACTTTACAACCATCGGTTCCTCCTTCATCTAAACATCATATTTCCAAGAAGGCTAATAAGAAACCCAGTTCATCTCCTTCTCCGCCAAGGCATGTCTCATCTACAGCACCACCTGGCGGAAATCGCCCTCGGCCGTCTTCTGTGTCGCCGAGGCGCACTGCTGGCGGCCGATCAACTGGCCGATCGCTGGTGGCAGGAGCTGCTCCTCAACAACCTATGGATCAGGATCTTCTCCCTTCGGCTGAGTGCCATTCCATGCTGTCGGTCGCAAGCTCTGAGCAGTCATTGAGTTGACGGCAACCTTGGTCACATTCCTCCATTTTCTGTTCACCCTATGTCCATTATCCACTGGAATATCCGCGGCATTCGAGCCAATCGGGATGAATTGTCGATCCTCTTACGATCCTACTCGCTGGTCATCTTCTGTCTTCAGGAAACAAAGCTGCGTCCCCATGACCGCTTTGTTCTCCCCCATTTTCAGTCCGTCCGATTTGATCTCCCCTCTGTTGAAGGCACTCCAGCCCATGGAGGACTCATGATTCTTCTCCATGATACTCTCCATTATCACCCAATCCACTTAAACACTTCCTTCCAAGCTGTCGCTGTCCGTCTTTCCCTTTCTGGATATACCTTTTTTCTTTGTATTGTATACATTCCATCGTCCACACCAATGGCACGAGCTGATCTCCTTCATCTTCTTGGTCAGCTTCCACCCCCCTATTTGCTGGTTGGGGACTTCAATGCCCACCACCTGCTTTGGGGATCTCCACATCCTTGTCCACGTGGCTCACTATTGCTAGACGTCTTCCACGAAGTGGATATAGTTTGCCTCAACACTGGGGTCCCTACATTTTTTTCTGCCTCCACGACAAATTTCTTTCATTTGGACCTTTCGGTCGGTACTGTTCCGCTAGCTCGGCGCTTCGAATGGTTCGCCCTTAATGATACACACTCGAGTGATCACTTTCCATGTGCCCTTAGACTGAAGCCTCAACTGCCCTATATGCGCCCGCGACGCTGGAAGTTTGCCCAAGCCGATTGGACACTTTTTTCGTCTCTAGCGACATTCGATGACCGTTACTTTCCCAGCGTCGACGATGAGGTCACACATATTACCGACGTTATTCTTACAGCTGCGGAACGTTCAATACCACGCACCTCAGAATTGCCCTGGCGCCCCCCAGTTCCTTGGTGGAACGAGGCATGCCGTGACGCAATACGTGAGCGGCGACGTGCTCTTCGCGTTTTCCGCCACCATCCTACTTTGGCCAACTGTATCCGCTATAAGCAGTTCCGTGCGCGATGCCGTCGCGTCATCCGCGATAGCAAGAAGGCAAGCTGGAAATTCTTTATTAGCTCATTTAACGCCTTCACTCCCTCCTCGGAAGTTTGGAGTCGGATTCGACGGTTATCAGGCGCGCCTAGTTTCTCCCCGGTCTTTGGGCTCACTGTCGCACGTGATACGTTAGTGGTCCCCGTCGCAATTTCTAACTCCTTGGGTAAACACTTTGCTGAGATTTCGAGCTCTTCAAATTACCCGCCAGCGTTTCTCCCGAAGAAACGTGCAGCGGAAGTGCAACCTCTTGCTTTCTTCTCTCAAAATCGCGAAAGCCATAATACTGTTTTCTCCATGCGGGAACTCCAATATGCACTCTATTCTTCTCGCTCCTCCGCCCCAGGACCGGATGGTATCCACATCCTAATATTGCTGCATTTATCAACCCATAGTCTGCGTTACCTCCTTCGCATTTATAATCGAATTTGGACCGACAGTACTTTTCCCAGACGATGGCGGGACGTTATCGTCGTTTCTGTTCCGAAACCTGGAAAGGACAAACATCTCCCCTCTAGCTATCGCCCCATTTCTCTCACGAGTAGTGTATGTAAAGTTTTGGAGCGTATGGTGAATTGCCGTTTAGCTTGGCGGCTGGAGTCCTGCAGTCTTTTAACACCTGCCCAATGCGGTTTCCGAAAGCATCGTTCTGCAGTTGACCATCTTGTTTCTCTCTCCACTTATATCATGAGCAATTTTCTCCAGAAACGCCAAACAGTAGCAATATTTTTTGATCTGGAGAGAGCATACGATACCTGTTGGAGGACAGGCATCCTCCGCACACTGTTCTCTTGGGGCTTTCGAGGTCGGCTGCCCCTTTTTCTTCGCGAATTTATGGCAGAGCGCACATTTAGAGTGAGGGTGAACACTACTCTCTCCCGTAATTTCTCCCAAGAAAACGGGGTACCCCAGGGCTCCGTGCTAAGTGTTGTACTGTTTGCTATTGCCAGAAATCCAATTATGGATTGTCTCCTTCCTGATGTCTCGGGCTCCCTCTTTGTGGACGATTTTGCGATCTACTACAGCTCTCAACGGACCAGCCTACTTGAACGACGTCTTCAAGGATGTCTCGATCGCCTCTACTCTTGGAGCACCGAAACCGGCTTCCGTTTTTCTCCCAGTAAGACCGTTTGTGTTAATTTTTGGCGACGTAAGGAGTTTCTTCCACCCTCCTTACATCTAGGACCTGTCAACCTTCCGTTTTCGGACGTCGCTAAATTCTTGGGTCTTATGTTTGACAGAAAACTGTGCTGGTCCTTCCACGTTTCCTATCTTTCGGCTCGCTGTCTGCGATCGCTCAACACCCTCCGTGTCCTGAATGGTTCCTCCTGGGGAGCAGACCGAGTGGTCCTCCTCCGCCTCTATCGCGCCTTAATGCACTCGAAATTGGACTATGGAAGCATAGTTTACTCCTCTGCTCGGCCGTCTATTCTTCGTCATTTCGACTCTATCCACCACCGTTGATTACGTTTAGTGTCTGGAGCTTTTTACACCAGCCCTGTGGAAAGCCTTTATGCTGAGACTGCTGAACCTCCGCTGTCCAGTCGGCGAGCAGTCCTTCTGAGTCGTTATGCTAGCCATCTGTCTTCCATGCCTGCTAATCCAGCCCATGACATTCTTTTCGACACCTCCTTTGATGTAGGGTATGCAGGCCGCCCCTCCTCCCTACTACCACCACCGGGAGTCCGCTTCCGTCAACTGCTCCATTCTCTTTCCTTCCGCTTTCCTAAAACCTTCTTGACAACTTGGGGTACAGAACCGCCTTGGCTCCGTCCCCGGATCTGCCTGCTCTGTGACCTTTGTCAATTTCCCAAGGATGGTACCCCTTCACTTGTTTATCGTCGGGCATTTGCTGCTCTATGTGCACAAATAAAGGAAGCCACATTTATTTAAACTGATGGCTCGAAAACATCGTTAGGTGTAGGGAGTGCCTATATTGTTGGCGACACCCCAAATCAATTTCGGCTTCCCGACCAGTGTTCGGTTTATACTGCGGAGCTTTACGCTGTTCTCCAGGCTGTCCACTACATCCGCCGCCATCAGCGGATACAGTACGTTATCTGCTCAGATTCTCTCAGCTCTCTCCTCAGTTTCCAAGCTCTTTACCCTGTGCACCCTCTGGTCCACCGGATTCAGGACTGTTTGCGCTTGCTCCACCTGGGGGGCGTCTCGGTGGCGTTCATCTGGCTACCGGACACGTTGGTATCTGTGGAAATGAGGCGGCCGATATTGCGGCCAAGGCTGCAGTCTCTCTTCTTCGGCCAGCTATTCAATCGATTCCCTTCGCCGATCTACGGAGCGTTTTATGTCGTCATGTTGTTCTTTTATGGCACGCACATTGGTCGACACTTCCCCATAATAAATTGCGGGACGTGAAAGCGCTTCCTTGTGCTTGGACCTCTTCCTCCCGAACGGGTCGTTGGGAGGAGGTAATTTTAACTAGACTCCGGATAGGGCATTGTCTTTTTAGCCATCGACATCTTTTAAGCGGCGATCCTCCACCACTCTGTCCCCACTGCTCTCAGCTGTGGACGCTAAGACACCTTTTAATTGAGTGCCCCTATTTTACTCCGTTACGCGCCCGTCTACAGCTGTCGCCTGATATATCGTCAATTTTAGCAGATGACACGCGCTCGGCCGATCGCGTTCTCGAGTTTATTAGTGCCAGTGAAATGACGTCAGTCCATTGAAGCTTTTTTTTGGGGACAACCAACCCCTTTCTGTAGTGGATTTTTAAGCCTTCCTTCTGCTTTTAGTTTCTCCAATTTTTTGAGTTTCGTTCCCATTGCTGCTGGTTTCCATTTTCGGTTTTTACTGTTTCCTAAGTCACGGACCGGGCGCTAATGACCATAGCAGTTTTGCGACCTAAAACAAAAAAAACAAAAAAGTTTCCCGGAAGCAGTGGTATTTTTCAACAAGATAATGCGCCATGTCACAAGGCAAGCAGTGTATGAATATCGGCCCTCGATATATCAGAAAAGTACCGATATACTGTGGAAAAAATATCGACTTTCTGGCTTATAAAAATATTCGTTGCAAATTGTGAATATGCTACCGGTTTTAGATCTGTATATTTAATTATTGATTTATTACTAGATATTTTGTACATCAATGAGGTAACAAGGTAGCTGCCTCCTTATCACCCTTAGAGCAAGAATTGACACGATAACGATGCACGTTCACGCCTGGCGATGACCCATTTCCTAGCAGTGGTAACTGTAGAATAGGATGGCAATCATTCAACTACATGAAAAAAACGTAAATTAGTTGAAAAAATAGGAGGGCACACACTTTATTCAACAAGTAATCGTCACTACAGATATTCGGATTTAGGTTGCGACATGTTCGATATGCCTGTCATCATCGGCGCTGATGTGCTTTAGACGAATAGCGAAATCCTGCATCACCCTTTGAAGTGCCGGAATATCGATGCTGTCGATGACCTTCTGAACCATTGTTTTCAGCTCAGTAGTGGTTTGGGGGTTGTTGCTGTACACCTTGTCTTTAATATAGCCCCACGAAAAGGAGTAGCATGCGTTCAATACGGAGAATAATCGAGGCCAACGCCAGTGGCCTCTGGGTACACCAGAGCCAGAATGCGGTCTCCAAAGTGCGCCTCCAGGACATCAAACACTCTTCTGCTTCAATGGGGTCGAGCTCCGTCTTGCATGAACCACATCTTGTCGAAATCAGGGTCACTTCGGATGATGGGAATGAAATCATCTTCCAGAACCTTCACGAGTCGTTCGGTAGTCACCGTGCCATCAAGGAATATCGCACCGATTATTCCACCACACAGCACACAATCACCTGTTGACGGTGAAAAGACTTCTGGATCGCGAAATCCCCCAAACGTCCAATTTTTGCTTATTGACTAACCCATCCAAGTGGAAATGGGCTTCGACGTTAAACAAAAGCGTACTAATTCCCATCACGCCTCGCGGCCAACTGTGCAGTTTGAACGTCCTAACGCAATCCGTTCAGAGGCACGATGATTTTATTTGATATATTTCAATAACTGAAATTTGAACCTTCCTGGCACATTAAAACTGTGTGCCGGACCGAAACTCGAACTCTGGATCTTTGCATTTCGCGGACAAGTGGGCTACCAACTGAGCTACCCAAGAAAGACTCACGACCCGTCCTCACAGCTTCAATTCTACCAGTACCTCGTCTCCCACCCTCCAGACTTCACAGAAGAGCTCCTGCGAATCCTGCAGAACTAGCACTCTTGGAAGAAAGGATATTTCGGAGACATGGCTTTGCCACAGCCTGGGGGTTGTTTCCAGGCGAGTCGTGAGTCGTGCTTGGGTGGCTCAGTTGGTAGTGCACATATCCGCGAAAGGCAAAGCTCCCGAGGTCGAGTCTCGGTCCGGCACACAGTTTTATTCTTCCAGGAAGTTTCATATCAGCGCACACTCCGACGCACCGTACGACAACGCGGAACCTATCGTGTACACACTTTTGAGTAATCAAAACCATGAACGATAGCATCCACACTTCTTTTGCTGACTGAAAGCTTCAGTGCCAACAGTTGGGTTTTTATGCGTTGGTCCTCGTTGAGCAGATTAGCAAGCTGCATCTTATCAGGTATGGCAGCCGTGGGTGGCCTTCGCAGACGCTGCAGATTTTGGAGCTCTGCCTAACCGCCTTCTCGTAATGGCCTCACTCTTTTTGCCTAGCGAATAACCGTGCTTCTGACGACTGCAGATGCTCCATAAACTGTACTCAAACGTTTGTCAATGTTGTCAGCTGTGTTTTCACTCGCAGTGAGATATTCAATGTCGACACGCTGCTTGTACGCTACTGGCCATTAAATTGCTGCACAAAGAAGAAATGCAGATGATAAACTGGTATTCGTTGGACAAATATATTATACTAGAACTGACATGTGATTACATTTTCACGCAATTTGGGTGCATAGATCCTGAGACATCAGTACCCAGAACAACCACCTCTGGCCGTAATAACGGCCTTGATGCGCCTGGGCATTGAGTCAAACAGAGCTTGGATGGCGTGTGCAGGTACAGCGGCCCATGCAGCTTCAACACGATACCACAGTTCATCAGAAGTAATGACTGGCATATTGTGACGAGCCAGATGCTCGGACATCATTGATCAGACGTTTTCAATTGGTGAGAGATCTGGAATCTGGAGTATGTTCTGGCCAGGGCAGCAGTCGAACATTTTCTGTATCCAGAAAGGTCCGTACAGGACCTGCAACATGCGGTCGTGCATTATCCTAATGAAATGTAGGGTTTCGCAGTGATCGAAAGAAGGGTAGAGCCACGGGTCGTAACACATCTGAAATGTAACGTCCACTGTTCACAGTGCCGTCAATGCGAACAAGAGGTGACCGAGATGTGTAACCAATGATACCCCATACCATCACGCCATTACGGCGATGACGAATACACGCTTCCAATGTGCGTTTACCGCGATGTCGCCAGACACGGATGCGACCCTCATGATGCCGTAATCAGAACCTGGATTCATCCGAAAAAATGACGTTTTGCGGTTCGTCCACCCAGGTTCGTCGTTGAGTACACCATCGCAGGCGCTCCTGTCTGTGATGCAACGTCAAGGGTAAACGCTGCCATGGTCTCCGAGCTGATAGTCCGTGCTGCTGCAAACGTCGTCGAACTGTTCGTGCAGACGGTTGTTGTCTTTTAAACGTCCCAATCTGTTAACTCAGGTGTCGCGACGTGGCTGCACGATCCGTTACAGCCATGCGGATAAGATGCCTGTCATCTCGGCTGCTAGTGATACGAGACCGTTGGGATCCAGAACGGCGTTCCGTATTACCCTCCTGAACCCACAGATTCCATATTCTGCTAACAGTCATTGGATCTCGACCAACGCGAGCAGCAATGTCGCGATACGATAAACCGCAATCGCGATAGGCTTCAATCCGACCGTTATCAAAGTCGGAAACGTGATGGTACGCATTTCTTCTCCTTACACGAGGCATCAAAACGACGTTTCACCAGGCAACGCCGATCAACTGCTGTTTGTGTAGAAATCGGTTGGAAACTTTCCTCATGTCAGCACGTTGTAGGTGTCGCCACCAGCGCCAACCTTGTGTGAATGCTCTGAAAAGCTACTCATTTGCATAACACAGCATCTTCTTCCTGTCGGTTAAATTTCTCGTCTGTAGCACGTCATCTTCGTGGTGTAGCAATTTTAATGGCCAGTAGTGTAATTTACGTCATTTACAGATACCATTTTAAAACGTTGCTACAACTACGCTGTCGATTTGAGGAAAAGGGAAATTTGCGGGCGATCTCCGGAACCCTCAAATAATCCATATATAACGTTTCGCGTTCGCACCGCTGTTGCTGACTGAAACACAAAAATTGGAGCATGACTTCTTGACTATATCTAAATTATTTTATTTCATTTACATTTGTTCTAACCACGACGATATCTCATAATGAAGGTTCTGGCGATTACTTATCATACATCCGTAACTATCACACAGACTTCTCGTTTGCGGACGCATCCTTACTGGAAGGTTTTCTTCTCTGTTATCGTAAGCAAAGTGATCGAAATAAAAAAAAAGATTCAAGAGTGAGATTAAAATTCAAGGTGAAAAGATTTCAGTGATAAGATTCGTCGATGACATTTCTCTCCTCAGTGAAAGTAAAGAAGAATTACAAGAAATGCAAACAGCAAGGAAATTACATCAGAATTGATGATCAGCAAGTAGATGAAATTAAGGAATTCAGCTATCTAGCCAGCAAAATAACTCGTGACAGTCGGAGCAAGGAAGACATCAAAAATAGACTATCACGGCCAAGGAGGACACTCCTGGCCAGCAGACGTCTGCCACTATCAAACATAAGTATTGCATTAGGGAAGTATTTTCTGAGAATGTACGTTTGGAGCACACACAGGATTGTATGGTAGCAAAACATGGGCTGTGGGAGAACCGGAACAGAAGAGAATCGAAGCATTTTGGATGTGGTGCTACAGAATGCTATTTAAAATTAGGTGAACTCGTAAGGTAAGGAATGTGGACGCTTTCCGGAGAATCGACGATGAAAGGAATTGACAAGAAGAAGAGACACGATAGTGGACATCTGTTACGACGTCAGGGAAGAACTTCCATGGTACTAAATGGCGTTATAGAGGTGAAAAACCGTCTAAGAAGACAGAGATCGGAATGCATCCAACAAACAATGAACACTTAGGTTGCAAGTGTTACTCTGAGATAAAAAGGTTGGTCCAGGAGAGGAATTCGGGGATTCGTATCAGGCCTGTCACAAGACTGATGACTAAAAAAAAAGTCGTATACTTTCTTAAGTGTAAGTTAGTTTTTGTTACTAATTGTGATGTACCCAGAGCGAAAGGAAAAAAATATCGCAGTTGGTGGTCGGAATATGATTCCTCATCCCAGTTCATGACTAAACTGTTTCTAGTAAAACCTAGCGCCACAAACAGATTCAATAGAAAAGCGATTTGAAAATGAGGCTTTGGCAACGCTGTAACTGCATGCAGTGTAGCCAAGAACAGGTAGCTTGAACTCAGCGCTGTGCCGGAGCTGTCCCATTAGCTCAGTGAGACAAGGCAATACTGTGATAAACGGATATTCAGACTTGCCGATGTCCGAGTCGCGTTTCCACCATTCCCCTTTTGGTAACGAAAGATTCAAATTTATCTAACTTTTACCTCCACAATGCGCCAACTTTCTGTTTCTTTCTGTTGCTACTACCTTTATTTAAACATTAAGACATAATATAAACTTCTTACAGAAATAAACGATCACTTTGTTTGGTCCATGATGCAAATAAAGACCATAGAAAATACTGAAGGATACAGTAACTTCGAGAATATACTACACTAGATTTCATAGTACGCTATGTGCAATAATTCCCTCCACCATTGCTTAAGCGACATGCAAACGAGCTATAGGGTCGTGTGCATACATGGGTGGAGTACTATAAACTTTCTCCTTTAAGTGTCACCACAAATAAAAATCTAGTGGAATAAGGTCCGGGATACGTGAAGCCCAGAACTTTGGACCTCCACGACCAATCAATTTGCTTGGAAGCGCTTCATTTAAATAGTTAGGCACATTGATTCCATAGTGCGGCGGTGCACCATCAACCTCAAGCCACAGATGTTGTCGATCACCAAGTGGAACGTTTCACAATGCTTCACGCTGAAGTATTGCAAAGAAACATAAAATACAGGGTCGCATTCAACTCGTCAGGCAATAGGTAAGGGCCCGATAGCCCCCTCCCGCAATTCCAGCCTACAGGTTCATGCCAAAGCGTGCCTGAGAGCGGCGTTCATGGATGACGTGTGGGTTGTGTTCCGACCAATAACAGTTGTTGTGAAGGTTAAAAATACTTTCACGAGTGAAGCAAAATTCGTCAGCCAACATCACGTTGTTTATAAAATGTTTATCTTCTACTTGGTGCAAAAGCCATTCACAAAACTTCTCGTCGAATGTGGTTCTCTGGCCGATGGTGTTGAGTTAACGTCTGATGATGTGGATACACTTCTTCACCGTGCAAAACTTCAACAACCAGTCTTTGATATATCCGAACTGCTTTGCAATATTGCTGTTCCTGATGTATATAAATGACCTGGGTGACAATCTGAGCAGTTCTCTTAGGTTGTTCGCAGATGATGCTGTAATTTACCGTCTAGTAAAGTCATCCGAAGACCAGTATCAGTTGCAAAGCGGTTTAGAAAAGATTGCTGTATGGTGTGGCAGGTGGCAATTGACGCTAAATAACGAAAAGTGTGAGGTGATCCACATGAGTTCCAAAAGAAATCCGTTAGAATTCGATTACTCTATAAATAGTACAATTCTCAAGGCTGTCAATTCAACTAAGTACCTGGGTGTTAAAATTACGAATAACTTCAGTTGGAAAGGCCACTTAGATAATATTGTGGGGAAGGCGAGCCAAATGTTGCGTTTCATTGGCAGGACACTTAGAAGATGCAACAAGTCCACCAAAGAGACAACTTACACTACACTCGTTCGTCCTCTGTTAGAATATTGCTGCGCGGTGTGGGATCCTTACCAGGTGGGACTGACGGAGGATATAGAAAGGGTGCAAAAAAGGTAGCTCGTTTTGTATTATCACGTAATAGGGGAGAGAGTGTGGCAGATATGATACGCGAGTCGGGATGGAAGTCATTAAAGCAAATACGTTTTTCGTCGCGGCGAGATCTATTTACGAAATTTCAGTCGCCAACTTTCTCTTCCGAATACGAAAATATTTTGTTGAGCCCAACCTACATAGGTAGGAATGATCATCAAAATAAAATAAGAGCTCGAACAGAAAGGTTTAGGTGTTCGTTTTTCCCGCGCGCTGTTCGGGAGTATGATTGTGGTTCGATGAACCCTCTGCCAAGCACTTAAATGTGAATTGCAGAGTGGTCATGTAGATGTAGATTTAGATTGCTGGTACTTCACTGAGGTGATTGGTTACCGGTTTCAAGAATCGCGTCCTCTCTTTGTGGAGTACGTCTAATGAAAGATGAGAAGGAAATCGGTCATGCCCTTTCAAAGGAACCATCCTGGCGTTTTTCTGGAGCGAAATCACGGGAAACCTAAATGAGAATGGACAGACACGGGTTCAACCATCGTCCTTCCGAATGCGAGTCCAGTGTACTAATCATTGAGCCACCTCGCTCGGTGCTGGATTGGACACTCCTAATAGTCGTATTTCATAAACTGTGTCGAGATGTCGAAACAAAAAAATCTGAAAAGGGATCTTAACAGAGAAAGGATTTTCCTGTACACCATCAGTTCATAAAGTCTCGGGACTGAATTAATAAAAAAAATAGAGAAAATTTAGATGGTGGGTTTAATGCTTCAAGTGCTCTGCATTGTCTAGCCCTCTCTTGAACACAACGCACAGAACCTTCTTACAACCATGTGAATTCCTTGTTAAGGATGTTGCTCATTGGCTTGAATGTCGGTTACATTATCAAGGCGTTGACTCTTTATGTGTATTCCTTGAGTATGTCGACTTGTGGAAAGTTCCGCAATAACACCGAGTCCAGTCAGCCGTGATGATTTATTCCAGAAACGAAATGTCCACGTTTTCAAGTCGCGGCAAGCGTTCACTCGTCGTTGTATTTGTTACGAAGTGAAGGTGTGCGGAACACACTATGGGCACACGTCCGCCTGTTAATAGCAGACCGGTGTAATGCATACCTCTTGTTTAGTCTTCGGTTCGAAATGGCACCGCAGTTACTGCGTTGACATCGCTTACAAACCAGAAATCTCAGTCTCGAAACTTTTTGGACGGACAATGTGTAGGTAACACTCGAAGATTAACTTTTGTCTGAAAGAATTTTTTTCATTTTGATTATGTTTCAGGCTTTGGGCTGATGCATTTCAGCAATACATTGAATAAATTCTTCCACAAATATTGTTCGGTCTTTTTTGTTCCTTAATGCTCACGACTGATATAGAAACATTCAGTCCCATTACCAAAGGCAACGTTCGTTTGACTAGCATCAAAACCTTATATGCCAAAACGAACTCTATTCTTTCTTGAAGCAAAGAGGAGAAACATTCAGAAATTTTTTAACCTGTCGCTGTACTTGAGCAACTACATTTCTGTTTTAATTAAATCAAGCACTTTCTTCAATGCCATTCCCGCCCACGTACTTAATCTAACGACATTACACAGTATTTGGAGACAGATGTAAGATGAAATAATACATATAAAATGTCTGCTGTGAAACTTTTCGTGCAAATATCTCGAAATGTTGTCACATTTAACGCCCAACTGTTTCAGCGCAGATTACGACCTTTTAGCGACCTGGTGAAACTGTGCCGTTAATTCGAACTGATGACCGTATAAATTGCATCTCACAAATTTAAAGTCTTTAAAATAATTTCCGGAGTACGAGTTTTTGTCTCAGAGAATTTAATGCTGTGTTTTTAAAAATTTAAATTTCAATCTCTATGCAGGTGCGACGATAGTTGTTGCTACGGAACTCTCCCACCCACATGATTCATTGTTACTGTTATTATTATTGTAATAATAATTATTATTATTATTACACACGTTACATGGTTTTATGAGACCACGCGAAGCATTTATGACTACTTGTTCTTCCTGTCTTTCCAGTACTCTTCCATTCATTCGCCAAAGGCACTCTTCCTTTCTTCGGTCCACTTTGGTCTTTGGGATTTAGGTGCTGTCTTCTCCGACATTAGTTCCCACTTGTGTATTTTATGTCTATAGACGCTATTGTCTGTGATGTCCGCTGAATCTAACTGTGCTTATTCCAGATCAATTTTGACTTGTGCCATCCAAGGTGTAGTGGTTTTGAGCCTCTGTATGTATCTGAGTTTTCTGTTGGTGAATCTCGTCTGTGGGAGTCTGTTGAAGTGGCCGTAAAATTTTAGTCGCCTTTTTCAGATGTCCACTGCAAGGTTGGACAACTTCTCTGTGATGACTCTGGACTTAAGCCTGTATCCATCGTCTGTAAGTTTTGGTCTAATAATTTTCCTGATGATTTTCCTTTCTTCTGTGGGGATCTTCTCTAGATCGCCCTTGGTGTGTAGCGTCAGTGTCTAAGGTTTGATTACCCTGTTGTAGTGATGAATCTTGATTATTATTACATCTTTGCAATCTATGCATTTCTCCGATCCAGTAAACACTTTTATGCACGGTCATTTATGGTCGTCAATCGAAGTGGGATGTTTGGAACCACGGTTATTATCGACAAATCAGCAGTAAGAAGCGTGAGTTGTACCGTGATCTACAGGAGTAACTACATAAGGTCATGTGGGTGTTTATTAACAGAGCTTTATCCAGCGGAGATATTACCATAAGCGTGGTTGTAACATCGAGGAACGAATTCTAACCAGTGTGTAGCCCTGTAGTAGAGAAAACTGCTACACACTTATCTCAAAGACTACCGATAGCGAATACCAGTCATGTAGTCTGTTGTTCACCACTTGGCACTTGTGAATTCCTGTTGCCCCACATCTGTATCAACGGTGTCTATGGTGTCGCCACACTCAGTTTCACGAATTATTTCACGGTTCATTATGTTGTTGACGGTTACCGTGTCTGTATTTATTCAGTGTCCGTATCTTCACGTTACATGTCTGAAGGAAAAGACACTGTTCTGATGCTTACTGTTGTGTCATGTGAAGATACAAACACTGTATAAACACAGACATTTTAAATGGCTCTGAGCACTATGGCACTCAACTGCTGAGGTCATTAGTCCCCTAGAACTTAGAACTAGTTAAACCTAACTAACCTAAGGACATCACAAACATCCATGCCCGAGGCAGGATTTGAACCTGCGACCGTAGCGGTCTTGCGGTTCCAGACTGCAACGCCTTTAACCGCACGGCCACTTCGGCCGGCCACAGACATTTTAACCACCGATAATGTATCAATGCCTCGACGGACTCAATGACGATAAAAATATTTGTCTATCTCTGTGCGGGAATCAAGCTATGTGCGAGAGTAATGGTTGCGGACTGAGTGACACATGTAAGTTCGGATCGATCCAAGATGCGTGCCCGGATAGCCGAAGTGGTTATTAAGGCAACCGCTCGCTACGATCTGGAAATCCGGTTTCGAGTCCCAGACCAGCACACATTTTTATGTGTAGCAAGCAGCCAACGTCAATCCGGGTTCGTAAAATGAGAATCCATTTCGTAACAGTTCATTATGCTACTCTGCTATACGTGGCTAGAGTACACACGAGCTTCATAACGCATTTTGCAGACTGTTTCTGCAGTAATTATTTCCTTTTACTATCATATCTCGTGAATTTACGTTAAATACTCTCGTCTCTCTCACTCGTCTTCTCCCTCCTTCCCCCTCTTCCTCTTTCTCCCTCTCCCTTAGTAAAGATATCGTAATGACTCTGGAATGATCAAATTTAACGTACTTCAGTTTTAAGGTAACAGTGTGTCTCAAGTCTGACATTATTAATACTTTCTTTCTCTTTATTTCAGGTACGTATCTCCAGTTCCTATAAACATCACCTGGGTATTTTCGTAATTAATCGAGAAGGTTTCCAGCAGCAAAGGTAAGACTCAGCTTTCCATTTCTCAGAGCACTATTTCACAAGATGGCTGATGACCCCGTTGACAGTGGTCAATGATAGAATATAAAATTTACGGAACATCTCCGGTGGGATAGTACACATTATAAAGCATCTAATGTTCTATAGAACTGTAATGGTGAATCTGCGAAATTTCAAAACTTATTTCGTGACTTTGTCATATAATATTGATAAAAGTAATTTCAAGTGGCTTAAGTGGATACCTTAAATGGAACTGATCTGTTGGGAGGACGTCTTTGTTTCCTTCTCACATTCATTTTGAATGTATCCTATTTAGCCATAGCCTGAATCTCTCTAACCTCTTTATCATTTAATACGAGTCAACAGCAAATTGCAAAACTCTGCCTTCCCACTTAAGTTTGCTCGTATCACTTCTTCCGTACTTGAGTCGTTCAGCAGAAGTAACTTCGGCAGCACACACAAATATATTCATGCTATTTTAGCAACCACACAGTCTTAGGGTGAGCAAATCCATATTAACTTCTGTGCTCTCACCGTAAACGATTCCTGTTATGCGAGTCATCATTTCTCATTTTTTTTTTTTTCTTTTTTAGGGTTCCGTCCGTCACTCGGCAAAATTGGAACCACTGTAGATCACTTTGTTGTTCTTCTGTCTGTCTGTCTGTCTGAGTGACTGACTGTTAAGACCGCCTTTTCTCAAGAACAGGTAGACGTATGAAGTTTAAGGTCATGTCACATACTAAGAGCTCGGTTTCTTGGCGGCGTAAAAAATTAAAGCGTATAAATCAATGAAATCAAAAGATACGTCTATTTATGTCACATAATTGTGATACCTGCAATCTCAATCACCAAACCGTATAGGGTACTTCTCGTTGACCTAGGACCATGAAATTTGGGAGTAAGCAAGGTTCTACTCTTTAAGTAACGGAAAAAATCTTAAAATAGTTACTTTTTACTTGTATCACACAGCAAAAAAGGGTTTTTTGTTGTTCGTTATCCGTCTTTGTGTCTGTCATTCTGTGTAGACCCGTTTCTCTCAGGAACGGGTAAACGTATCAAGTCGAAATTTACGTCACCGTACTAAGGTAAATGATCCCTTTCCGGCGTAAAACATTTGAACTTCTAAGTTAATGAAACCAAAAGCTACGGCCATTTATATCACATATTTTGGTATATTGCCGGTATCGATACTGATAACAGGCAAAAATCGTCGAAATTTTCGATTCACGAGGGGGATGAAACACCTATATACATAACTAAGCTCGTACGGAGTTCTTGGTGCGCAAGTTCTACTCGCACTTGCCCATTTTTTTTTACTTTTAATACCAGTTATTATGATTAGATACAAACAGTGTTATGGTTGAGACAAGTTGTCTTTAGCCTGGAGCACGCAGAGAAACAGTGATTTTTGTTTTTTTAGTGTATCGGATCGGTACTTGAATCCAGCTGCTCCTTGTGCCATAACCGCTGCGCCACAATTCTCGATGTGTCATAAGTCATAATATAACATTTAGGAGGAAGCTACTGATATTCATGAGCAATGTCCGCCCAATAGATTACGTCGGCTCCGCTCTTGTTTATCAGTGTTGGTCGCTAATCCTCGCCTTCCTTCCCCTCCAAACCTCTTCCTCCCCCCCCCCCCCACCCCATCACCATTTGACTCCGTCCCTACCCCCTCTCCTCTCCCTCTTTCGCCCAGTCTCTCCTGCATCACTCGCAGTAAAACACACATGTGCGGTCACGCAACAGCATCGTTTGTTGCCCCTAATTGTTGGTGGGTGACGTCAATAGTCATTTCCATTTGCTACCCACTTCCGATTGGCGCTTTATTGCCGCGTGTCGCTACAAAATACGGCAGTAATTCGAAACACCACTTCGGCAGCTGTCGCAGCCCGGAATAGCTTCCGAGAGAGTCCACGTGAGGATGAAATTTGTCGCCGGCCACGTCGTCCCTTTTTTCTCTACCTCGCTCACCAGGGACACTACCGTATATATTTTTTCCTTCCACCCCTCCCCCACTACTTCCCTCCCCCGCACCACTGCTATTGTAAGGCAAAGCAAGTACTGTATATGAAAGATTCTGTCACAGTTAAATATAAAGGATAAATTAAAAGCAGTATGAAATAGAAGGGACAATCAGAAAGTTACTGCGTTAGAGCGTTGCTGCAGCATATATGCGTCATAGCGCGACTCTGATGTGGGCATTAACAAGGGATTAGCGTGGCATTCGTATCTATCCGACGTGCCTGCGGTAAATGTGGAAAGTTAACTATGATTACTGTATTTTCAGGTGCGTTATTCTTTTCTTGGATGCCGATAGATACGCGCTGGTAGAAATTCATCGGAGAATGACGGTATGGGGCAGGAATCTGTCGAAAACCACCGTTATGAAATGGTGCTCGTTGCGATTCGGCCTCATATCGCAAATGCCGTAACGCAAAAGTTACGCGTACTGAACTGGGAAACAGTCGAGAACACTCCCTGTACTCTTGATGTCTCCCCATTGGAGTATAGCGCCTTTCGTCCCATAGGAAAGATTTAGAAGGGTCGACGAGTCCTGTTGGACGCGGATATGTACACTACTGGCCATTAAAATTCCTACACCAAGAAGAAATGCGGATGATAAACGGGTATTCATTGGACAAATATATTATACTAGAACTGACATGTTGTAACGCTACGTAGGAAGCAATTACAGAACAATATATGATTTCCTGGAAAGAGTGGAGGACGAGGATAATTCGCGCAATAATCGCGACAGTGGCAGAGGCCGTGGTAACAACAACGGGTACCGCAGCAACCACAACAACAATAACCATGGGAATAATGCATACCGCAACCATGGCAGCAATAACAATGGTTCGGACTGTAATAACAATCGGTACACTGCAAATAACAGGAATGACGGAAACCAGTATCATAATAACGTGATACGGGCTTCACAGAATAGTAATAACGCCAGAGGGTGTGATCAGCCGCCTCAGCATCATCCGGGGAGCGTATCTGCTGTGACGAGTCAGGAAAACCATTAGCCGCGCCGGTGAGGGGCCGACCGGGTGGAGAAATTTTGGAGGCCCAATAACAGCAGAAAACCGAGGTGTCGTCGTTATGAAAATTCCATATGGAATAATCAACGGCGGGAGAGTGTGCCAGTGTTAGGAGAAAGGAGTGCGCCCACAAGTAGTAGATCAGCTGTATACACGGCAGTAGGAAGTACATTCACTGTCAGTGAGAACAATTTAAGTAGTGTTCCGGAAATCGATTATAAAGTGGCAGCTGTAATAATCACAGCGGAACTGGAGATTGAGTTTAAGAATAATTCGCAAGTACTGAGAGAAGATCAGATGTCGGATAAAACGACCGTCATCGAGCGAGGGGATGCAGAGAGGGATGAGGTCTGGTTAAGGCAGTTCGGTCGCTTATACGACGAACTAAGAGATTATAGGGGCCTGTACGGGAGAAGTGTTTATGGGGAGCGCGGGCAGGATTTGCCGCGTCTCGTCCCGCAGGAAGATAGTGTTTGTGAAATGATAGAAAGTTCTGGCCCTAACCGGCAGACTTTACTAGAAATAGTTGATGTTAAGGGGGAGCACGAGCAAGATGCGTCGTGTTTCGTCCCGCAAGAGTTGGATGTTGAAGTAGTAACGGAAAGTTCTGGCCCTAACCGGCAGACCTTACCGAAAGTCGTAGTGGTAGAAGTAGCCGACCCATCCGACGCAAACCTCCAGTTTAAACATTGCGAGAATATTAAGGAGAAAGATTACGAAAATTTTAGTGATAGCCGGACACGATTGGTAGAAAAGCACATAGATTACAGCGTGTATGAGGTTAGAGCTGACATTATACAGTCAGACGATAACAGTGTGGGTTGCGCAGATCTAGAGCAAGTAATTGCAGATACTACTGGGCACATTTCTCCAGGTAGATTGGCAGATGAGATCAATCTGACTAAAGAGGAATCAACGAAGGTGACAATTAGTAAATTGATAGCAATGCAACTCTCACTAGTTGACGAGTTACAGGAAATGGTTTCAGTATTGAAGGCGAAGCTACAGACTAAGCCTCAGGACAGACGTGTTGAAATTAAAACTGTATGTGAACAGAGGCTGAAAAAGCCGCCAGATAAACCAGATTTAGGATCAAAGCCGGATGGTTTTTTCTGGAATGACCTGGATACAGACGAGGATTTACTGTGGGAAAATAAAGAAACAGTCGAGGACAAGTGTAGACAGATAGTAGTGTCTGTTAATATGCACGACCTACAACTAAACGTGTTGATTGACACCGGTGCAGAATTGAGTGCTGTATCTGGAAAAATATTTGAGTTACTGAAAGACAGACCTGGCATCGTAGTTATGCCAGTAACAGGAGTGAAAATTATCGGTGCTACTGGGAAGGCCAGTAAACCGGTCACAAAACAGATTTTTGTCATCCTCAGACAATGTGGGGCACGTGTAACGCCGGAAATGCATATCCTCCTATTTCCATCTATTGTACTATAATTTGTTTTCCTTATTTTTGTTACCTGAATATATGACATTTCTATGTCTTTACATATTGTAATTGTTTTACTATTTGTATATATATATTTATGCATTTATGTCGATGTATAATTGGTTTGTTTCGTAAATATTATTTGTATTTTTACGCTGGGTCTTGCCTAGGGAAAACTGCTATCGAACGATTACATCGATAGGTCGTGTGAAGACTCAAAGTGTGTAGGATCTTTGGTAGTGTTAACTCTGCCGCGTGGAGCGCGGGCAGAGCTGTGGGAGTCTGGCTGGAGTAGCGAGTGGAGCAGGTGTGTTGTGTGACGCTCCCGCGAGTTGCCGCGCATTCGGGGTTTGGCAGCATGTAATTGCGCTCGACTCGTGATGATAGTTTCTGACATGGTGTCGCGGACGGGAAGCATTAGCTGGCGCACATCAATAGCCCGTTTCGCCTGGTGACCGTGTCGAGAAGAAGGCGCGCCAACATCCAGCTTCTGCAACAGCGACGGCCGACAATGAGTGACTGTCGCCACCTCCTCGATCGACGGCTTCAAACCTTCAATCAACCAACAAGGAAGACTAAAAGCACGTAAAGTTTCAGAACTGTATGGCAGACCTCAGCTTTTCAAATCGTTCCATTTGCCTCGCAAAATTACAGCAACTTAGCATGAACCTTTTTTGCTCATCGTCCCAATTGCATTGCCAAGCAGGGTCCCTTCCTTTTCCGAAATGAACCCGAGTGTCGTTGAAATTCAAACGCCAGCATAATTCCATTTCACTGCTTTATTTTCAAAGTTCAATTTAAGTATTCATAGTTGGCTACAATAGTTAGATTACACAAACACAAATTAAGAGTGCGAGTTTTGTTACCGTATTTTAGCTTACCTGTGACTGCAGCTCAGCTTGGTACGTACTAAATTTTACAATTGTTAATTGTTCAGAATCGTTTAATTCAAGTTCAAAGTTAAATCTCTTCTTTCTAAATTGCGTAGATTCAAGTAGCTTTAGAATATGTCGATGTATAATTGGTTTGTTTCGTAAATATTATTTGTATTTTTACGCTGGGTCTTGCCTAGGGAAAACTGCTCTTAATTTGTGCTTGTGTAATCTAGCTATTGTAGCCAGCTATGAATACTTAAATTGAACTTTGAAATTAAAGCAGTGAAATGGAATTACGCTGGCGTTTGAATTTCAACGACACTCGGGTTCATTTCGGAAAAGGAAGGGACCCTGCTTGGCAATGCAATTGGGACAATAAGCAACAAAGGTTCATGCTAAGTTGCTGTAATTTTGCGAGGCAAATGGAACAATTTGAAAAGCTGAGGTCTGCCATACAGTTCTGAAACTTTACGTGTTTTTAGTCTTCCTTGTTGGTTGATTGAAGGTTTGAAGCCGTCGATCGAGGAGGTGGCGACAGTCACTCATTGACGGCCATCGCTGTTGCAGAAGCTGGATGTTGGCGCGCCTTCTTCTCGACACGGTCACCAGGCGAAACGGGCTCTTGATGTGCGCCAGCTAATGCTTCCCGTCCGCGACACCATGTCAGAAACTATCATCACGAGTCGAGCGCAATTACATGCTGCCAAACCCCGAAAGCGCGGCAACTCGCGGGAGCGTCACACAACACACCTGCTCCACTCGCTACTCCAGCCAGACTCCCACAGCTCTGCCCGCGCTCCACGCGGCAGAGTTAACACTACCAAAGATCCTACACACTTTGAGTCTTCACACGACCTATCGATGTAATCGTTCGATAGCAGTTTTCCCTAGGCAAGACCCAGCGCAAAAATACAAATAATATTTACGAAACAAACCAATTATACATCGACATATTCTAAAGCTACTTGAATCTACGCAATTTAGAAAGAAGAGATTTAACTTTGAACTTGAATTAAACGATTCTGAACAATTAACAATAGCAAAATTTAGTACGTACCAAGCTGAGCTGCAGTCACAGGTAAGCTAAAATGAAATGATTGTTGAGGTAGTCCAAGACTAACTGTATTTCGATGTGCTTCAGAAAGGAAGCTCACTATTAACTTCAGTCACTAAATTAACTTTCGATTTTCCGGTTTCATTAATTCTTTTGCTAAATTAAGTGTTGTTGTTGTTGTGGTCTTCAGTCCTGAGACTGGTTTGATGCAGCTCTCCATGCTACTCTATCCTGTGCAAGCTTTTTCATCTCCCAGTACCTACTGCAACCTACATCCTTCTGAATCTGCTTAGTGTATTCATCTCTTGGTCTCCCTCTACGATTTTTACCCTCCACGCTGCCCTCCAATACTAAATTGGTGATCCCTTGATGCCTCAGAACATGTCCTACCAATTAAGTGTAGCGAAATTTATTACTTCTGACAAACTTTCAGTTTTCACACTACACGTGTCAACCTTCAGTTGCCACGCTTCTAGTGCTAATTATATGTGTAATAAACTTTCTTTTTCAGTTATTATAGTAATTGTCCATAGGACTGGCGACCGTAATTTCCCCCAAATCTCAAATATCTAATTACCGCTAGTTGATTGTTAACGTAACGGCCGCACGTTTACTTTCTTTATTAACTTTATCACTATTTCAAAATTAATTTCCACCAGTTTCACTTGCATTTTTCCTTTCATTTAGATGTAACCCTTTCCTCCCTCTTTACCGACAGGTTAACTTCGGTGACGATTGCTTTTCCAAAATTCCCATTAGGTACACGCGGTTTCATTTTTCACTGTCATTAAGGTCGATAAGGGAGGGGGAGGTTACAATGTGATTACATTTTCACGCAATTTGGGTGCATAGATCCTGAGGAATCAGTTCCCAGAACAACCACCTCTGGCCGTAATAACGGCCCTGATACGCCTGGGCATTGAGCCAAACAGAGCTTGGATGGCGTGTACAGGTACAGCTGCCCATGCAGTTCATCGAGAGTACTAACGCGTATTGTGACGAGCCAGTTGCTCGACCAACATTGACCAAAAGTTTTCACTTGGTGAGAGATCTGGAAAATGTGCTGGCCAGGGCAGCAGTCGAACATTTTCTGTATCCAGAAAGGCCCATATAGGACCTGAAAACATGCGGTCGTGCATTATCCTGTCGAAATGTAGGGTTTCTAAGGGATCGAATGAAGGGTAGAGCCACGGGTAGTAGCACAGCTGAAATGTAACGTCCACTGTTCAAACTGCCGACTGTGCGAACAAGATGTGACGGAGACGTGTAACCAATGCCACCCTATACGGGTAATACGCCAGTACGGCGATGACGAATATACGCTTCCAATGTGGGTTCACCGAGATGTCGCCAAACACAGATGCGACCGCCACGATGCTGTAAACAGAACCTGGATTCATCCGAAAAAATGACGTTTTGCCCTTCTTGCGCCCAGGTTCGTCGTTGAGTATACCATCGCAGGCGGTCCTGGCTGTGATGCAGCGTCAAGGGTAACCGCAGCCATGGTCTCCGAGCTGATAGTCCATGCTGCTGCAAACGTCGTCGAACTGCTCGCGCAGACAGTTGTCTAGCAAACGTCCCCATCTGTTGACTCGGGGACCGCGACGTGGCTGCACGATCCGTTACAGCCATGCGGATAAGAGGCCTGTCATCTCGACTGCTAGTGATACGAGGCCGTTGGGATCCAGCACGGCGTTCCATATTACAATCCTGAACCGATTCGATATTTTGCTAACCAACGCGAGCAGCAATGTCGCGATACGATAAACCGCAATCACGATAGGCTACAGTCCGACCTTTATCAAAGTCGGAAACGTGATGGTACGCATTTCTCCTCCTTACACGAGGCATCACAACAACGTTTCACCAGGTAACGCCCGTCAACTGCTGTTTATGTATGAGAAATCGGCTGGAAACGTTCCTCATGTCAACACATTGTAGGTGTCGCCACCGGCGCCAACCTTGTGTGAATGCTCTGAGAGGCTAATCATTTGCATATCACAGCATCGTCTTCTTGTCTATCAAATTTTGTGTCTGTCCGTTGTCACGGAGCGACATGCTTCCACGATGCACCGTTGGAGATCATCGGAGGTTGTGACATATACACTATTCTTTAGATATTCCCATAAAAAGAAATCTACTGGTGTTAAATCGGGCGACCCTGCGGGGCATTCATGAGGACCACAGTGCTCCAACCATCTTCCAGGGAATCTGTTGTTCAGTTCTTCCACAACAGCATACGCAGAATGGGCTGGAGGACCATTGTGCTGCATCCACATGTGGGCGCTGATGTCTCGACACACAAGTTCAAGGAGAGCACCCAAACTGTCGACTGTAGAAGCCTGATATATATCATCTGAAAGTGTACCTGTGAAGCAGGTGAACAGATGATTTCATTCGCAAGGATTCCACAACATACATTAATAGACCACCGGCGTTGCTGTTCGACAGATCGTACCCTCCAAGGATTGTCTATGCCACAGTAGTGTATGTTATGAACGTTCACTGCACCATAACTTGTAGAAGTGGACACATGAGAGAACGTAGCACTTAGTAAAGAGTCCAGAGCGAAATTACGCATGGCCCATTCACAGAAAGTAACTCCCAGACTGAAATCATTCCCCTCGCATTTCCTGGGTCAGTAACAGGTGGTACGCGTATAACCTGAGTCTCGTAAGCTGACGTGGGGATCGTGGCGTATTGCAACTAAGACAACCACCTCCGTCTCCTCACTTTTTGCATGTCTTCGTCTGCTACTGCTGCGCCTGTTTCCCGAAGTCCTTCAGCACGAAAGAACGTAATAGCTGCCGGAGTTTTTCTCTTAGGATACCTCACCAAATACTCCACGGCTGCTTCGGTGGCATCGTGTTGGTATTCGCCGAGCATCAGCAACATGTCAATGTGCTCGTTATACTGTACGTGTATGCCACGTTCACACGACGTCGGTAAATGCGGCACACTGAACCCAGTTTGTTTGTGTGGCGCGACTTGTCGCTTATACGGCCGTATATGGTGACAGACGGTAGTCTAACAGCGCATCGTCGATGCTGGTCGCTCTGTGACACCGGCAACATTATCATCTCCCCGCAGCACCTTTAGAAGGAGCATTGCTCTATGTACAGCGTGTGGTATCCGCCCCTGAAGCTTTCAAGCGTTGTAGCTGCCATACTAAACGTGATAGGACTGTGATTTAAACTGATTTGTACACTTGTGCTTTCAACCATTCCAGTGCATGATAGAAACAACTATTGTTCCATTTAAAAAATTGTATCTCTTTGCTGTAACTCTTTAGAAAATAACGCAATAAACTATGTTCATAGATCCGCAGAGAGTGTAACGTTTCTAACGTTGATCTACCGCAACAGATTTTCCCGTCACCTATTACGTTGTAAGCCACAGAGGCAAAGACTTTTACTGAAACACCGTGTATATACAGGGTGTTACAAAAGGGTACTGCCAAACTTTCAGGAAACATTCCTCACACACAAATAAAGAAAAGATGTTATGTGGACATGTGTCCGGAAACGCTTAATTTCCATGTTAGAGATCATTTTAGTTTCGTCAGTGTGTACTGTACTTCCTCGATTCAGCGCCAGTTGGCCCAATTGAAGGAAGGTAATGTTGACTTCGGTGCTTGTGTTGACATGCGACTCATTGATCTACAGTACTAGCATCAAGCACATCAGTACATAGCATCAACAGGTTAGTGTTCATCACGAACGTGATATTGCAGTCAGTGCACTGTTTACAAATGAGGAGTTGGCAGATGCCCATTTGATGTATGGATTAGCACGGGGCAATAGCCGTGGCGCGGTACGTTTGTATCAAGAAAGATTTCCAGAACGAAGGTGTCCCGACAGGAAGACGTTCGAAGCAATTGATCGGCGTCTTTGGGAGCACGGAACATTCCAGCCTATGACTCCGACTGGGGAAGACCTAGAACGACGAGGACACTCGCAATGGACGAGACAATTCTTCGTGCAGTTGACGGTAACCCTAATGTCAGCGTCAGAGAAGTTGCTGCTGTACAAGGTAACGTTGACCACGTCACTGTATGGAGAGTGCTACGGGAGAACCAGTTGTTTCCGTACCATGTACAGCGTGTGCAGGCACTATCAGCAGCTGATTGGCCCCCACGGGTAAACTTCCGCGAATGGTTTCTCCAACAATGTGTCAATCCTCATTACAGTGCAAATGTTCTCTTTACGGATGAGGCTTCATTCCAACGTGATCAAATTGTAAATTTTCACAATCAACATGTGTGGGCTGGCGAGAATCCGCACGCAATTGTGCAATCACGTCATCTACACAGATTTTCTGTGAACGTTTGGGCAGGCATTGTTGGTGATGTCATGATTGGGCCCCATGTTCTTCCACCTACGCTCAATGGAGCACGTTATCATGATTTCATACGGGATACTCTACCTGTGCTGCTAGGACATGTGCCTTTACAAGTACGACACAACATGTGGTTCATGAACGATGGAGCTCCTGCACGTTTCAGTCGAAGTGTTCGTACGCTTCTCAACAACAGATCCGGTGACCGATGGATTGGTAGAGATGGACCAATTCCATGGCCTCCACGCTCTCCTGACCTCAACCCTCTTGACTTTCATTTATGGGGGCATTTGAAAGCTCTTGTCTACGCAACCCCGGTACCAAATGTAGAGACTCTTCGTGCTCGTATTGTGGACGGCTATGATACAATACGTCATTCTCCAGGGCTGCATCAGCGCATCAGGGATTCCATGCGACGGAGGGTGGATGCATGTATCCTCGCTAACGGAGGACATTTTGAACATTTCCTGTAACAAAGTGTTTGAAGTCACGCTGGTACGTTCTGTTGCTGTGTGTTTCCATTCCATGATTAATGTGATTTGAAGAGAAGTAATAAAATGATCTCTAACACGGAAAGTAAGCGTTTCCGGACACATTTCCACATAACATATTTTCTTTATTTGTGTGTGAAGAATGTTTCCAGAAAGTTTGGCCGTACCTTTTTGTAACACCCTGTATAGAGTGTTCCAAAAGTAATGGTCTATACTCACAAGGGAACCTCCCCATCGCACCCCCCTCAAATTTAGTTATAAATTGACACAGTGGATAGGCCTTGAAAAACTGAACACAGATCAATCGAGAAAACAGGAAGAAGTTGTGTGGAACTATGAAAAAATAAGCAAAATATACAAACTGAGTAGTCCATGTGGAAGATATGCAACATAAAGGACAACGTACGCCGATTAGCGCCGTGGTCTCGTGGTTAGAGTGAGCAACTGCGGGTCGAAAGGTCCTTGGTTCGAGTCCCCCCACGATTGAAAATTTTACTTTCTTTATTTTCGCAAAGTTGCGATCTGTCCGGTCATTCATTGACGTCTCTATTCACTGTAATAAGTTTGGTGTTTGTTTTTTGCGACCGTACCGCAAAACCGTGCGATTAGTAGACGAAAGGACGTGCCTCTCCAATAGGAACCGAAAACATTTGATCGCAAGGTCATAGGTCAACCGATTCATCCACAGGAAAACACGTCTGATATATTCTTTACGACACTGGTGACGGCACGTGCGTCACATGACAGGAATATGTTGTCGACCCACCTAACTTGCACACTTGGCGAATGGGTAAAAAGATTCTTCTACCTTACCCGATTTAGGTTTTCTTGTGGATGTGATAATCACTCCCAAAAAAGTGATGAAAACATAAGAGTTTGTCACATAAACTGCATCAAATGAATGCAACAGTTTCACAGTCGCAGAGTTTTCCCTGTGCTCTGTCAAAACATATGTTTTTTACGTTTTCAAATGTTTCCGTGCGTAGACCGTAAAATCCTGTATATGTCCAAGCAAATCTGAACATGTACTGGAATTTTGGAGAGCGAAGTTGATTATGTGTGAGTGCCTGAACATTGATAATTATCTGAAAATAAAAAATTAAACTTTTTACTCAAGAGAAGATTTGAACCCAGGAACTGTCGTTTCGCAGCTGCTCACGGTAACCACGGGACCACGGCGCTCGTAAGCTAACACGCTCCTTGATGTTGCCTACCTTGCACATGGACTACTCAGTTTGTATATTTTGCTTATTTTTTTCATAGTTCCACACTACTTCTTCCTGTTTTCTCGATTGATCTGTGTACAGTTTTTCAAGGCCTATCCCTGTGCCAAATTATAACTAAATCTGAGGGGGGGGGGGGGGGGTGCGATGGGGAGGCTCCCTTGTCAGTGATATGACAGGAATCATCATACGGAAGAAAAGGGTCAAGTAAACATAGGCTCTAAAGCGCATAGCTTAAGAGCAACGAGCAATTCTTGATCTTCGATAATGTGAAACAAATCTCTTCTACTGCAAGCTCTTTGCTTCCCATGCGTCTGGAAGTGGTAGTATGGACGAAAACAATAAAAAAGGTCCAGTAAACATATGCTCTGAAAAGCATATATTATGAGCACTTGTTCACTATAAGGGTTGAGTTTTAAAGTAGCGAAGATGAACAAGTGCTCATACCTCAAAAGGTATGAATTTTAGAACACATATTTACTGAAATTTTTTTCTTGTTTTGGTTCATACTACCACTTCCAAAAGATATGTAAAGCAATGAGCTTGCAGTAGAAGAGATTTGTTTCACAGTATCAAAGATCAAGATTTGCTCACAGCTTTTAAGGTATGCTCTTCAGAGCCAATGTTTACTTGACTTTTTGTTTCGAATGATCATTCCTGTGATATCCCTGAATATTTACCATTACTTCCGAAACACTCTGTACAAACAGACAAATTCTCATTGAAGTTTCTAAAACGTTTGAAGGGACAGAGATGACGCTGAGACTAGTAATTCAACATTTGCAAATGTCGGCAAACACCACAGTGACACGGATGACAAAGACTGAACATGCAATGTCACCAGATGACACACCTCGCCGCACCGGTTGAGCCAGTCGGTCTGCTTAACCTGACCATCCGAACCCCGGTGAATTATTCATGCCGCCGTGGCTCTGTGCCTACGTGCGCGACTTAACGACGCGGGGCTCAGGGTTCGAGTCTTGCGTCTAGCAGGCAGTACTTTTTTCATTTTCTGAGACAATTATCTGTTTATATTGAGGTATTAAGTTATTAATTTATTTACCGCTCGCGATTTCCACTTGTCTATTGCAAAGCACACTACAACAAATATCTACAATACTGCGTAACAAGTAAATCAGTATAAACTTCGAAATTGGGACGTTATAAGTAAATGAACTATGCTTTCGTTACTAAATAATGTTTGTTAGCAAAAAAGTAGAGGGAAAAGGAAAGCAACACGAAATAACAACAGATTGTGGTTGGTTACAGCGAGAATAATAATTTTGTAACCCCCACGTTTACAGTGGATCACATTTGTAAAAGGTGTTCGAAGTGTGCACCGTTCTCTTGAATGCATCGCTCAGTTATCCCATCACGAACGCGCTCGGAAATACCCTACGTATTTTGGATGTGACGTCATACATTTAACATTTGTTATCCACTTTTGAGGTACTTTCCGACTTTAGCTGCAACATATGTCGTATATTAAATTACTTGTCTCAGCGCAGTCTACGTTGTAGCGTTTCTTTTTAAACGCCAATTAGAATCATCTTCCCCACACACACACACACACACACACACACACACACACATATATATATATATATATATATATATATATATATATATATATGGCAGCAAACATCGGGAAGTACCTCAAAAGTGGATAACAAATGTTTAATATGCAATGCCACATCCATAATACGGAGGGTATCTCCGAGCGCGTCCGTGAAGGGATGTATATAAGGTGATTCCTATTACATATATTGAGTTGACAAAAGTCACGGGACGGCGATATGCGCATATACATTAGTACACAATGTATAAAAAGGCAATGCATTGGCATGCTGTCATTTGTACACAGGTGATTAATGTGAAAAGCTTTCCGACATGATTATGGCTGAACGACGGGAATTAATACACTCTAAACACAGAATTGCAGCTAGCCGTATGTGATATTCCATCGTTAGGGAATTCATCTTCCGAGAACTACAGTGTCAAGAGTGTGCCGATAATATCGAATTTCAGGCATTGCTTCTCACCACGGACAACGCAGTATCGTTGACAGCCTTCATTTAACGTCCGAGGGCAGTGGCGTTTGCCATTGGTAACAGTGGTAACAGACAAGAAACAGTGCGTGAAATAACTGCAGAAATCAATGTGGGGCGTACGACGAATGTATCGGTTAGGACAGTGCTTCGAAATTTGGCGTTAATGGGCTTTGGCAGCAGACGACGGACACGAGTGCGTTTGCTTACAGCACGACGTCAATAATGATTCAAATGGCTCTGAGTACCGTGGGACTTAACATCTGAGGTCATCAGTCCCATAGACGTAGAACTACTTAAACCTAACTAACCTAAGGACATCGCACACATTCATGCCCGAGGCAGGATTCGAACCTGCGACCGTAGCTGCAGCGCGGTTCCGTACTGAAACGCCTAGAAACTCTCGGCCACATAGGCCGGCAGCACGACGTCCCCTTCAGCGCCTTTCCTTGGCTCATGACGCTGGAAAACCGTGATCTGGTCAAATGAGTCCCGATTTCAGTTGGTAAGAGCTGATGGTAGGTTTCCATTGTGGTGCATCCCCGCCAAGCCATGGACCCAAGTTGACAAAAGGCACTGTGGAAGATAGTGGTGGCTCTGTAATGGCGTGTGGTGTGTTTAAATCGAATGGACTGTGCCTCTGGTCCAATTTAACCGATCGCTGACGAGATGGTAATGTTCGGCTGCTTGAAGACCATTTACAGCCACTGATTGACTTCATGTTCGAAAACAACTACGAAATTTTTATTGATGACATTGCACCATGTCAGAACATTCTGAACAGTTTGAGCGAATGATATGGCCACCCAGGTCGCCCGACATGAATCCCATTGATCATATACGCGACATAAGCAAGTTGTCATTGCGTGCAAAAACTCCTGCACTCGCAACATCTCAGCAATTATGGTTACCCACAGAGGCAGCATGACTTAATAGATTAGATTAGATTAGATTAATACTAGTTCCATGGATCATGAATACGATATTTCGTAATGATGTGGAACGAGTCGAATTTTCCAATACATGACATAATTAGGTTAATTTAACAACATACTTAAGTTAATATAACTACTTTTTTGTGTTTTTTATTTTTATTTTTTTATTTTTTTATTTTTTTAATATTTTTTTTCTTAATTTATATCTAAAAATTCCTCTATGGAGTAGAAGGAGTTGTCATTCAGAAATTCTTTTAATTTCTTCTTAAATACTTGTTGGTTATCTGTCAGACTTTTGATACTATTTGGTAAGTGACCAAAGACTTTAGTGCCAGTATAATTCACCCCTTTCTGTGCCAAAGTTAGCTTTAATCTTGAATAGTGAAGATCGTCCTTTCTCCTAGTATTGTAGTTATGCACACTGCTATTACTTTTGAATTGGGTTTGGTTGTTAATAACAAATTTCATAAGAGAGTATATATACTGAGAAGCTACTGTGAATATCCCTAGATCCTTAAATAAATGTCTGCAGGATGATCTTGCGTGGACTCCAGCTATTATTCTGATTACACGCTTCTGTGCAATAAATACTTTATTCCTCAGTGATGAATTACCCCAAAATATGATGCCATATGAAAGCAATGAGTGAAAATATGCGTAGTAAGCTAATTTACTAAGATGTTTATCACCAAAATTTGCAATGACCCTTATTGCATAAGTAGCTGAACTCAAACGTTTCAGCAGATCATCAATGTGTTTCTTCCAATTTAATCTCTCATCAATGGACATACCTAAAAATTTGGAATATTCTACCTTAGCTATATGCTTCTGATTAAGGTCTATATTTATTAATGGCGTCATACCATTCACTGTACGGAACTGTATGTACTGTGTCTTATCAAAATTCAGTGAGAGTCCGTTTACAAGGAACCACTTAGTAATTTTCTGAAAGACAGTATTGACAATTTCATGAGTTAATTCTTGTTTCTCAGGTGTGATTACTATACTTGTATCATCAGCAAAGAGAACTAACTTTGCCTCTTCATGAATATAGAATGGCAAGTCATTAATATATAATAAGAACAACAAAGGACCCAAGACTGACCCTTGTGGAACCCCATTCTTGATAGTTCCCCAGTTTGAGGAATGTGCTGATCTTTGCATGTTACGAGAACTACTTATTTCAACTTTCTGCACTCTTCCAGTTAGGTACGAATTAAACCATTTGTGCACTGTCCCACTCATGCCACAATACTTGAGCTTGTCTAGCAGAATTTCATGATTTACACAATCAAAAGCCTTTGAGAGATCACAAAAAAATCCCAATGGGAGGTGTTCGGTTATTCAGATCATTCAAAAATTGACTGGTGAAAGCATATATGGCATTTTCTGTTGAAAAACCTTTCTGGAAACCAAACTGACATTTTGTTAGTATTTCATTTTTACAGATATGTGAAGCTACTCTTGAATACATTACTTTCTCAAAAAGTTTGGATAAAGCTGTTAGAAGGGAGATTGGACGGTAACTGTTGACATCAGATCTATCCCCCTTTTTATGCAAAGGTATAACAATAGCATATTTCAGTGTATCAGGGAAAATGCCCTGTTCCAGAGAGCTATTACACACTTGGCTGAGAATCTTACTTATCTGTTGAGAACAAGCTTTTAGTATTTTGCTGGAAATGCCATCAATTCCATGTGAGTTTTTGCTTTTAAGCAAGTTTATTATTTTACTAATTTCAGAGGGAGAAGTGGGTGAGATTTCAATTGTATCAAGTTGCATAGGTATGGCCTCTTCCATTAACAGCCTAGCATCTTCTAATGAACACCTGGATCCTACTATATCCGTAACATTTAGAAAATGATTATTAAAAATATTTTCAACTTCTGACTTTTTGTTCGTAAAGTTTTCATTCAATTTGATGGTAATACTGTCTTCCTCTGCTCTTGGTTGACCTGTTTCTCTTTTAATAATATTCCAAATTGTTTTAATTTTATTATCAGAGTTGCTGATTTCAGACATGATACACATACTCCTGGATTTTTTAATAACTTTTCTTAATATAACACAGTAGTTTTTATAATTTTTGATAGTTTCTGGGTCACTACTCTTTCTTGCTGTCAGATACATTTCCCTTTTCCGGTTACAAGATATTTTTATACCCTTATTAAGCCATGGTTTGTTACAAGGTTTCTTACGAGTATATTTAACTATTTTCTTGGGGAAGCAGTTTTCAAATGCATTTACAAAAATGTCATGAAATAAATTATATTTTAAACTGGCATCAGGTTCACGGTACACCTCATCCCAGTCTAACTACTGTAGGCTTTCCCTGAAATTTGCAATTGTTAAATCGTTGACTGAACGTACTACTTTGGAGGACTGTTTAGTATTGCTGAATGGAGCTATGTCATATATTGTAACCAGCTGTGCACCATGATCAGAAAGACCATTCTCAACAGGCTGAGCATTTATCTGGTTAAACTTATCTTGGTCTATAAATAAGTTATCTATCAGTGAGCTGCTATCCTTTACCACCCGAGTAGGAAAATCAATAACAGGTGTCAAATTGAAAGAACCAAGTAATACTTCAAGGTCATTTTTCCTATTACCCTCTTTCAGAGAATCTACATTGAAGTCCCCACAAATAATAATTTGCTTCCCCCTGTCTGACAGATAGCACAACAAGGAGTCCAAATTTTTCAGAAATAGATGAAAATTTCCTGATGGGGACCTATATACAGTTACAATTATAAATGTGCTTTTATTTAATTTAAGCTCACAGGCACATGCTTCTATATGTTTCTCTACACAAAACTTTTTTGTTTCTATACTTTTTGCGCAATGATAACTTTTGACATATATGGCAACTCCTCCTTTCTCCATATTTTCTCTCATTACATGTGCAGAGAGCTTATAACCACTTACATTTATCTTATCCATATCAGTAACAATGTGATGCTCAGACAGGCATAGTATATCTATTTCATTCTCAGCTTCTAAATCTTCCAAACAAACCAGAAGCTCATCTACTTTATTCTTTAAACTCCCAATATTTTGATGAAATATACTTACATTATTTTTAATTATACTTTTATGAGAACCTTTCCTTATTCTAACATTTGCAGTACTCTCCTGTCTGAGTTTCTCATTGTGCTTAGGCCTAGTTCCTATACCAGTGGTCACATGGTGTTCAGAGAGGCAGATTATGTCAACTGGGTTGGGTGACTTTAATTCATCAATGGAATTACCTAGGACTGAGATACAAGTTGGTGGAGATAAAATTTCTGGTGATTGGTGAAAATTTATAATTGATAGCTGTGATTGGTGATCCAATGCGCTAGAATTGTGCTGTTTAATTTCTTTCCTAAACTGAAGATTTGTTTCAATCCTGACCTCTCGTAGAACTTGACATCTTTCTGTCTTACCTATCCTAAAAAAGGTGCTGCTCCAACACCTGTAACCACTGGTATTTTACCATTCATGGCAGTGCCTCCCCCCCTTAAATTTCCTGCTATTACCCCAGCCAGTTTCCCCTTCCCTTTCCTGTTGAGATGTAGGCCGTGCCCGGTATAGTCCCACCTACTGAGATAATCAACAGGAACCACACCAATATGAGCCCCCGCACCTGATCCAAGCAGCCGTTCAAACTCCAAATTAACTCTCCCAACAGAAGAGTTCAAATTAGGCCGGTCATGGCGTCTCAGGACAGATACAAATTCAACATTGGTGTGTCTCGATGCTGACGCAATCTTTACCAGGTCACACTCTATACTGTACCCAGGATCTCTGTCGATGCTGTTCCCTGGCCCTCCCACAATAACCACGGTGTCTTCCCTGGTAAATCCTTTACAGAGTGAACCTAAATCCTCTGTCACCTGATCCAGACTAGCACTTGGTTTGAAAAAATTTGTGACCTGGTATTCTGGTCCTAATTCCTCCTGCAGAAGTTGGCCTACACCTCTGGCATGAGAACTGCCTAACAACAAAACTTTCTTCCTTTTCGATGACTTTCCTACATTCTTTTTCAATTTCCTATTGAAAGTTTGTTGTGTCCTGTCTACACCTACCTCTGCTTGAGGCTCATCAGTTTCTAACTGAAGCAACAGGTCAAACTTATTTTTGACATTCACCACAAAACTGTCAGACTTAGTTCTAGGCCTGTTCCTTCTGCTACCTGTTGCCACTTCTCACCTCTCTTTGCCCTTCTCCCTCCTTAACCTGTCCAGATCTTCCCTAACCTGATCTAGCTCAGCCTGAAGGGCAGCAATTTTCCCCTCCTGTTCCACTATCTTCCTATCTCTGCTGCAAATCCTGCATAACCACTGATGAGCCTGATCCACTTTCCCAACACCCACGCCACTGCAGTCCCCCCAGTGAAAAAAACTACTGCATCCATCACACCAAACCCCGGAACTAACAATTCTACGGCAAGTCAGGCACTTCTCATTCATGGCAAAAATAATACTTTAGCTAGAATAAATCAATTAAATTACCGAAAATCAAAAAAGACGTTACAAGAATTAAGCCTATTCACAAATGTATATAAGCAAGTTTCTGATTTAAAATTCCGCTGTTTTTCTGAGATCTGTATTAAAACAACGAAGGTATACGCTATTTATTATATATTTCACTCGATGGAATGAAAAAAGGACAATTAAACGAGATACTTTAACTTTGATTCTCCAAAAACGTTACGAGAATTAGGCCTATAAACAAATGTATATAGGCAAGTTTCTGATATAAAGTTACGCTGTTTTTCTGAAATCTGTATTAAAACAATGAAGTTATACGCTATTTACGGTAGTTTACTTATTTGTTACCGAGAAACTAGTTAAATTACCGTGAAACAAGAAACAAACATGTTTACAAAATTTAAGCCTAAGCGCGACTTCACGAAGTTACGATCTTTTCGTGTTTTCTGAAAAAATACGCAAAGAAAAGTCAAACCTTTAACGGCAAGACTAAACGATACACTAATACACGTATTTAATTTGTTGTCGGCGTTAAACTAAATTACATTCCTGTCTAAATCACTTAACTTTCTGGAAATGGTTTCTGGCGTCACTTACTCGGCGGCCATCTTGGAACAGGACTTTCAATGACTTGTTGAATCCATGCTACTTCTAACTGCTGCACTACGCCGCGCATAAGGAGGTCCGACACGATATTAAGAGGTATCCCATGACTTTTGTCACTCCAGTATACATATTTAATTCGATGACAGTATGTTAGCACGTATCACAGTTCTTGTGACACTTTTCTCCTCTATTGAATGTATGTACATTGAGAAACGAACTGATGGTTTTTCCAGACGTCTCATGGTGGTGGTACTCACTGATGGTTGCCCCCGAACCGAGTACTCGCATAGCTACGCACGCACTAGCACTCGTTATAAAACTTCCTCATCACCACTACGAACTACTCTCTTCGTCATGTTGATTCTTTACTAAGAACAGCGACCACGTAAGGCACATGGCCTGTGCTTCGTTTGAGAATACACTGCAGAAGCATCGATTAACCAAAAACTAAACTCCAGACATTCACAGGTCTATACGAAGCGCGCATTTGCGAATTGAAGTCGTCGTACGATATAAATACCATAGCAATATCGTGCGAACACAGCTTGTCATTTTATGCGGTTGGGTTAATAATTGTTCTTGAAACTTTATAAGTAGCCTGCAACAAGATAATTTCTCCCTCGAGCGTCTGCCAATTCAGATTTTTCACGGTTAATGTCTACTATTAGTCCTGTTTGTCGTAAGTCCCTAAAATTTGAGTAGTATTCTGAAATTGGGCGCACAAGCTATTTATCAGCAGCGACCAGGCCGAACGTATGTTCCCAGTATCCTGCTAATGAACCGAATTCTGCATTAACCTGCCACTGAGTCTGTGTTGTCAGTGCATCTCATATCCCTAAAAACTGTTATGCTTCAGTATCTGTACGGGTTGACTGATTCCAACGGTGACTCGTTGATGTCGTAGTCATTGAAAACTACTACTCCGCGTTTTGCCAAACGCATAATTTTACATTTTTGCACATTTGAAACAGGTCGACCATCTTCGTACCACTGCGTAGTCTTATCAACACGTAACTGAATAATTATGCAACTTATTTCACATTCTACTTCATTATAGGTTAAGTGCTTCTTCTGCGAAAATATCTGAAGTTGTTACTAATGTTCTCTGTAAGTTCATTAATGTACAACTGGGATAGCGATTTCCACGCTCGTGCAACCACATGTTGATTTAACCATTTGCTACCCTCTTTAGACAAAACGTACAGAAGGACTATTTCCAGTTTCCTAAAACTGTGGCATTAGACAAGTCAGCAACTCGTACTCTGTTGTCGATAATTCTTCCGGTTATATGGCCGTGGTCCATGGAATTCTTCTATTTCTAACGGTTCTTCCAATACTACGTTGGACATCTTCAGAGGTATGGCTGGTCCTGCTGAGTCCTGCCGTTAGGAATAGAATAATTCCATGGACCACGGCCATATAACCCGGAACAATTATCAACATCAGTACCATCCGGTCGTGAAAGCCTTCATTGTATAACTCGTAGTCTCTTTAGTACGTCTCATTTGCGAAGGATGTGTCAGTGGATGTTTTTACATTTTCAGTTTCCTGATACATGGTACAGTTCTGAATCCGCAGCTAGGATAATGTTGTCTAGCACAGACGATCTAGACAAAGTACAACTGATGGCCTCATTCGCTGCATCGTGCTCTAAAAGTTTCAGTAATTATGTCTACGAAAATAAAAGCCGAGGAACTAAGAAGAAATACGATATTGTTTACGAACATAGTTATGGGTTAGCATGCAGCCGTCGTTCACGAACTCTGTCCTCGCCATTACCGCGGTAGGATTTTAAGGTCAGCGTTGTGAAAGCATAAAGTCAAACAAAACTTCGGCGGGGAAGGCGGAAAGCGTGCCGGAAATGCAGCGGCATTGTGGCACCGGCGGCATCTCGGGCGATTGGGTCGCAAGCTATGAATAACGACCGAACATTAACATAAAAAGTGCCATCAGTCCCTGGAACAGCCTGGCCACAGGCGCTGGCTAGCGCGCGCTGGAGCCTGGGAGGAAGAGCGGGAAGCGCCTGCAGGCATTGACCAGCTGAGGGACGTTTCGGGGCTTAGGCGGAGGAATGGTGGGCGGGCCGCACAGTCACTGCGGCTAAATTGTACAATCGCCCGGCGGCGGGACAGCGACCGGCAAGCTAGCGGAAGAAATGGGGGATCCCCCGGTCCCCGGAAGAAATGGGGGAACCCCCAGCCGTCGTGCTAGCCGCTGCAGCTCCACACTCTCGCTAGGCAGCCAGTGAGGCTGATCCCCATTTCATTCTTTTCTTCTTCTTCCTCTCCTTCCTAGAGACTGGTCCATTGTCCCATGGTCACGGGATTTTCTTTTGTACTTAATGATTTGGCAGTTTATTTATGAATCTTCAACATCGCAGCGCGTCAGCAATCGTTGGTTAATATATTAAAAAACTAGAAACCCGCATGGATTGCGAAAAAAGCACCTAGTGTTAACCTAGGTTTCGGCGTAGATAACTACACCTTATTCAGAACAATGAAACCCACAAGTGCCATGCCCCAACGAACGTAGGCCGGTGTGAGGTGGAGGTTACACCATTAAGTTAAGTAACTGTTTAGACTTTGTACATATGTACTGTTTGTGTTTTCCTTTTTTTCGTTTATAAGTGTATAGCTATGGTGTTCTTTTAAAATGGTTCAAATGGCTCTGAGCACTATGGGACTTAACATCTGAGGTCATCAGTCCCCTAGAACTTAGAACTACTTAAACCTAACTAACCGAAGGACATCACACACATCCATGCCCGAGGCAGGATTCGAACCTGCGACCGTAGCGGTCACGCGGTTCCAGACTGAAGTGCCTAGAACTGCACGGCCACACCGGCCGGCTGTTCTTTTAAAATTTGACAAAGGTATTCTGAGGTTCTTCTGGGTTTTATTGTTCTGAAGAAGGCGTAGTTATCTACGCCGAAACCTAGGTTAACACCAGGAGCTTTTTTCGCAATCGAGGCGGGTTTCCAGTTTTTTAAAAGTCCTTCCTGCCATACACGTGACAGTTAATTTAACCCTTTCACTAATCGTATATTTTTTCGGAGTTAAAGACATTAATTGATTTTGTAGTCACAAGTAATGATATGACAAAAATACTTCCCGCCGTTTCGTTTCCTAACGCGAGGACATATAGGGCATACAGAATTAATCATAAATACCAGTAGGTTGTAATTAAAGTAGATTGCTTACGGAGGTAAAGTGTGGGCTGTAATTACCGTATGGCAGCGAAATTTGATAGATATTGCATGGGGGCTTAATTATATTGATATGAATTCAAATACTTTTAATTTTTAGTAGCTGTCTGTCCGGTTACGCTGTCTCGTTAACGGTTGGCCCTGACTAGTATTTGTACGCAATCTGACTGCTTAGAACAACAACAAAGAATGAAAGAAAATTTCTGTTAACACTATTAATTAATTAAGTCCCCAGCAACTATAAAACCTAGGAAACAACAAAACACAAGTGTAGCTGTTCTGTGTGTGGAAGTGTGATTCAACGTACACATCTGGCACGGTTCTTCGTCAATAAGACAAGATATTTTGAACACCATTTATACTGAAGCATTAAAAAAAATAGAAATACTATAATTGCGTAAGGAAACCAGAATTACACTCTAATACAAGAACACAAGCCAGATGCTTTGTTGACTGAACCTGTAATGACGCATTATTTAAGACATTGAAATAATAAAAAGAAAAGGGAATTTTTTTACCTTCATATATATTGACGAAAAGCACTCTGATCATTACAATATCTCCATTCGAACATCATCTGCTGTCTAGCCCATCAAACAACTGCATAAAACATGGAACAAGCACTCCCTACTACAACATCTCAACACCGACTCACTACTACCACATCTCGACAAGCACTCTCCACCACGACTTCTCGACAAGAACTCTTCACTACGACATCTCAGCAAGCACTGCCAGTGGAGGCGGCTGAATAATACTCTTTGGCGCAATCTCTGGCGCTGTGGCTCAGTGTAGCCACCTTTCAATATGCTGATGTGTTGAAGCGGAACCGATTTACGCTCCAAAAGAGTTACTTCCAATTTTGGCCACCAGGTGCGGATCTGGTGCTGTATAGCATCTCGTCGACGTTTCTGGTGCTCATACTGAACGAACTGTGTAGGTGGCAGTTAATAATAAAGTCAACATTGTGCCTTTCCCACTTGTTTGACCTTTTCTGCCCACATTCCTTTCACAATCCATTAAATATGGATACATTTCTTTGCATCTGTCTTGCATTCGCGGTGCCAGATTTGCACGTGGTGGCCAAAATGGGAACCGAGCGAGGTGGCGCAGTGGTTAGCACACTGGACTCGCATTCGGGAGGACGACGGTTCAATCCCGTCTCCGGCCATCCTGATTTAGGTTTTCCGTGATTTTCCTAAATCGCTTCAGGCAAATGCTGGGATGGTTCCTTTGAAAGGGCACGGCCGATTTCCTTCCCCATCCTTCCCTCACCCGATCTTGCGCTCCGTCTCTAATGACCTCGTTGTCGACGGGACGTTAAACACTAATCTCCTTCTCCTTCCTCCTCCAAAATGGGAACTAATTTTTTTGTATTAACACATTACCATATGTGCCAAGTTTTTCTGCTATACGATAATTACAGCCCACATTGGACTTCAACGATAAGCACCTGATACCTCTGAGGTTCACAAGATGACCATGGAGAATCTGCAAGCCATACAGAAAGTAAACATGACAGTAGAGCAGCTCTCCTTGTTTTTAACTCTCATTATCGATGCTCAGTATGGGCACCGTCTGTGCGGCAAATATCAGTACATCACCATCATCATCATCATCATCATCATCATCATCTACGTTCACGGACTAGGTTCGAGGAACTTGTTCAGATTTCAGCTTGTTAACTCCATTGCTTCCTGGGCTGGCCCACATCCCTTACTCCTTTGGGCATATACTGCAAATCTTTTTAGGGTTATCTGACTTGCTGCGTTCAGTCCACATATTCCTCCCATTTCTTCCTACGTGTGTCGATTTTTTCTGTAGCTGTAAATCATTTAAGCTCATTTCTAGTATCTTCGTTTATTAATCCGTCTTCTAGTTTGGAGAAGTAACTCATATGAGGAATTTCATTTCATACGTCACTATTCGATTAATGTCGCCCTTTTTTACCGTCCAAGCTCTAGATCTTTGAATTAGCAGTGGAACAGCTAGTGATTTATAAAATTTCAGTTGCGTTTCTTTAGTTGTCATTTTGTTTAATGTTCTTTTTATTGGTACATTAGCGCCAAGAATTTTTTTCTGTTTTCCCTTTCTACGTTTATCATGATTAAAAGAAATACCGCAGACTGTGCAGTTAAAATGATTTATTTCCTATATAATTTTGTTTTCCATAACTATTTTGATCCTATCTGTTGTTTTCGTCGGAATGCCGCTACTTTTGTCATTTCTGTACGTATTTTGAAACTACAATTTGGGCCAATTGCTTAAATTTAAAAAAAAATATTTGTTTGTATTTCGTCTTCTGAAGTGGCTATTATTATCTGGCTGTCGAAATTCAGCAATATTTTTATGTAATGGACCTATTCCAGTTTTATTCCTATGTTGTTTGTTGTTTACTTATTCAATTTTTGATCATGTTACTTATGCGATTTGAATAAAATTTGGATACTACTGGCAACCTTGTTTATCTCCTTAGTTCTTGAGTCATTATTTCTTACTTTGTTCCTTCGTTTTATCACATATAAGGTTATATGGTATGGGCTTTTAATAGCCCATATCAAGTACTTTGTTCCTTCGTTTTATCACATATAAGGTTATATGGTATGGGCTTTTAATAGCCCATATCAAGTGCCGCAGAGTTCCATTTCCTTGCAGTACTGATCAGAGTTTCAAAAACGTCACTACACGCATGCAGTTCAGTGACACTAATTGTCCGTAAAGGCTCAGTAGCAGCCTGCTTTGCACATTTGTTTATTGGATGTTGCCTATCTTGATTCGAAAATACATATCGGAGCGGGACAGAAAGTTATGAGTGAAACGTGAAGAAAGCGCAACCTATAAGCGTAATCTGTAATAATAAGAATTCTACAAACCGTTATCAGGCTTCCCTTTATCAGTGGGAAATTAATAAAAATCAGTAATTTGCAGCAAATTCCAACTGGTTTTCTGATAATCTATCGTTGTACACATATCGTAGGTCCCATTAGTAGTGAGATGGTTAATGTAGGAAAGTAGTGTAATGCATATGATCATCCTAAGCATCATAAGTTACTTTATAGTGTGTAATAATAATAATAATAATAATGATAATCATCATCGGCTCAGTGGTAGAATAAGTTAAAAGCTCTCTCTGATGGCAACAATGGGTAAAACAGAAATAGTGTTTACTAGTGCGCAGAGATATATGAAGAACTTGGACGCAGAATTTCGGTCTCTCACAACAAAACTTCAGCGTGCCAGCAGATTCACCTCGTGTGCATCGTCCGCCATATTCAAGCTAAGCAAAAAGTTTCTGTCGATCCCTACGTGAGTAAAGATTATTCACTTATTGCTAGTTATGAAGCTTATGTCGTCCGCAGGGTGTTAAGACAGTATTCCAAATTTTGAGAGTTGATAATATGGATCATATTAAGAGACATAAAATGTACAGTAAATATGGGATGTAAATTGTATACCTTAAGTGGTATGAGCATTTGTTTACCTTTGCTGCTGTAAGACACATATGTAAGGTGTTTCCTATTACGAACGACCTACACAATGCAGTAAACGAAACGTCTTCGTCTGCTATTGCTCATGGATTCAGCACGCAAGATACATGTGTTAGTCTTGTTTCTATAAACCATATTCACAGTTCACCGTATTCACAATTCTCACAGTTCTCACAATTCATTATTTGTAGTGGAACCAGTTCGTATTTTGATACGTTCTTGAAATGCAGTTTTATGTTTGCACTTACACTCGTAGTTTAAGCTCGTCAAAAACCAATATACCAGCTACCACACCGTCCGAGCAGATGTCCAGGGCGTTCGTCATACAGCGATTTAGGCCTTCCTATGAGGGTAATGGTTCCTAAACCAAGACAGAGAAAGCGCCTGCGTAACACGTGAAACACCCTATAAAGTACGGTATCCTGGAAAGTTTATTTTCATATTTACATTCATGGAGGCTCGGGGAAATTTGGTAAGAAAACAGTCAAGCAGTAGACAGCAAAAGAAGCAATAAAAAATATATTAAAAAAATTCGCACTAAGCTCTATATTAACTAGTACCCGCGCCATCTCCGATTCTTTAAGAAATATAACTCCCTTGTATAAAACAGTTTTAATCGAAAATCAATAAAGGAAAAAAATGTTTCAATATCTGTTTGCTTCTCAGACGAGTTCATGTGTGAAATATTTGACGTTCAGCATGTAAAACTCTTATCGCTATAAAATGCGAATCTCTAACCTCCTTTTTTGTTTTTCTTTTTTTTAGTTTCGGAGTTTTCACTTGTAGACTAATGACAACTTCAAAACGAAAAGCAATCAGTAAGATTGAGGTAAAAAAAAATAAAAATCAAAACTTCATGTTTGATGCTGAAGTTTTATCCGATCTCTAATGACATCGATGTCGACGGGACGTTTGACCCTAATCTTCTTTCCTTCTTCCTTGAAGTTTTACCCCATGCACAGCGAACACGTAGTACGCCTTTAATTGATTTCATTTTAGCATTTTGTCTGCTGTAAGCAGGAAAAAGCTTAGAAAAAGTTAGCAATCACGATTAAATTTTGTTGATAGTCGCTAAGTGCTCTCATTATCAAACACTGAAGCATTGTAGTAGGGGTAATTTGCGCTCCGTTTTAAGATTTTCGATAGCTGTGGATAGTATCTGCGAAATGTATTAAAGAAATAATAAATTAAAACAGAACTTTTCGTACTGAAAAAAAGGATGTGACTTACTAAAGGACCAAACTGCTGAGGTCATCGGTCCCTAGACTTACACACTACTTAAACTAACTTATGCTAAGAACAACACACACACCTATGCCCAAGGGAGGACTCGAACCTCCGGCGGGAGGGCCGTGCAATCCGTAACATGGCGCCTGAGACCGCGCGACCACTCCGCGCGGCTTTCGTACTGAAGTTTCAGTGCATGAACAGAGGAGATACAGCAAGCGATAAACTTTTTTTACTTTGACTATTACTTGCAGGGTGTCAGCGATAAAATATTTCGGAAAGATGTAAAGGTGTAAATTTTTTGTATGTCGGTAAGAGCTCTCATTCGCAAATACTGGATGAAAAGCGTCTGTGTAATATGCACGTTGTGAAGTACGCTGCCACAAATCATATGAACAGTATCTCATTTTAAATCTTGACTTATTCTGTTCATCCTTTTACATAAGATTATACCTCTCAATAAGTAAATTATGACATCGGCTCTGAGGACTATGCGAGTTAACTTCTGAGGTCATCAGTCGGCTAGAACTTAGAACTAATTAAACCTGACTAACCTAAGGACATCACATACATCCATGCCCGAGGCAGGATTCGAAACTGCGACCGTAGTGGTCGCTCGGTTCCAGACTGTAGCACCTAGAACCGCACGGCCACTCACCGTCAGATTATGACATCGTTTCCAGTTTTTAATTCGTCAGCAATTATATGAAATATTGAAAATGAAACTATTTTTGCATCTAGAAGCTGGTAGGCAACCTCCACTCAAACTGAGTTTCATTTATATCCGTTAAATCCTATTTAAGGGGCGATAAAAAGTTTCCGTTTGAGCGCGTCGCTGCAGCGTATATGCAACTTAGCACGTAGTGCACCACACATAGCATGCGGCCATAGCAACATCGACATTCAGACATGGGATTAGTGTGGCATCCGTGTCTTTACGACGTACATGCGGTAAATGAGGATAGGCGAATATGTTCTACTTCAAAGTCATCAGTCTTGTGACGGGTCTGACGCGGCCGGCCATGAATTCCTGTCCTGTGCCAACCTCTTCATCTCAGTCTAGTACTTGGAACCCACGTCCTCAGTTATTTGATGGGTGTCGTCCACTGCAGTTTTACCCTTTACAGCTCACTCTAGCACCCCAGAATTGTGAACCATGGCGACGTTATTACCAAATTCTTCCAAACCGGCCCAATATGTTTTTATTATTTTCTTGGCTGACGAAGAACAAACCCAGGTAGACAGCCGTCAGAAAATGAAGAATGTGTAGGGGGAGGGGGAGGGGAGAGAGGGCAGCATGTTTTCCGAAAACCACAGTTGTGGAATGGTGCGCAAAGTTCAGTGCTGGTCGTGATTCGTCACAAGATGCCGGTCGATGTGGGAGGCCAGCCTCATTTCAAGGAACCTGATGTCTCTGCCACTGGTGAACGGTACTGCGCAACGCTGTTGGAATAAAAAGTACAAATAAGCTGAAACGTTACTCCGTCCACATTGGCCTCGGAAGACCCAACGGTACCGACCGAACGCCGTGTCATCAGCAGCTTACAGGCATCACTGACTGCGAATATGGACGGGCATGTGGTTAGCACTCCGCTCTCCCGACCAGGCGCCAATTGCGGAAGATCAGACGCGGCATCATTCGCTAAACGGTCGTTGATAAGACTTTGTTGGTTACCCTTTAGTTCATCTGGGCGGTGGGTTGCTGAACAGTTGCACGTCTCTTCGCCCGAGCACAACTGCGCAGCCCACGTTCACCCCTTTCATCTACGTCCGTTGGTGCATCACAGTTGCCTCGTCGCCTGTTTTGGTTAGTGCCATTCTGCCTCGCATGCTTTAGTTTACAAAGTTAGCCCTTACGGAAATGTTTCCGTCCTTGGTCCGAAAGCCAATGATCATGCGCATTTGGACGTCAGATAAATCGCTCACTTTCCGTATTATTACAACGACTGCATTGTTTCCGCGTCCCCCCCCCCCCCTTTCACCACTGACACGCTTTATCTACCCTCCACTGCTAGTGCTGCCATCTGTTGTCTGTGAGTGCTTACTGCACGCTGACGTAGAACATAGGAAGTGTTCATACTAATATGACTGGGCCTTGTAGTATACATATTGGTGTAAAGTAGTTACATAATTTCCTTTCAAACTCACAGGAAGTCAAAATGCATCTTACTCTCTCTTCACGAAGCAAGTTAGCTCACAAGTGAGATCCGAACTAGGTGTGGCTTTCTGTTCCCCAACTGGCAACACACTGATGAGCCAAAAATATTATAACCACCTGCTTAGTAGGATGTCGGTCCAACTTTCCCAGAAATTGGTCGCGCGGTGTAGACGCGTGGTCTGAGGCGCCTTGTCACGGTCCGCGCGGCTCCTTCCGTCGGAGGTTCGAGTCCTCCCTCGGGCATGGGCGTGTGTGTCGTCCTTAGCGTAAGTTAGTTTAAGTTAGGTTAAGTAGTGTGTAAGCTTAGGGACCGATGACATAAGCAGTTTGGTCCAATAAGACCATACCACAAATTTCCAATTTTACGAGAAATTGTTTGCCGGTTGCTTGTGGCCGTTGTGCTGGGCTACCACAGTGCCCCGCAGGCGTTCGATAGAGTTCAGGTCAGGTGAATTTTCCGGTCAAGTTATCAACATGAGTTCACTTTTATGCCGGCCGCGGTGGTCTAGCGGTTCAGGCGCTCAGTCCGGAACCGCGCGACTGCTACGGTCGCAGGTTCGAATCCTGCCTCGGGCATGGATGTGTGTGACGTCCTTAGGTTAGTTAGGTTTAAGTAGTTCTAAGTTCTAGAGGACTGATGACCACAGATGTTAAGTCCCATAGTGCTCAGAGCCATTTGAACCATTAGTTCACTTTTATGCCACTCATTCCACTGTAGGACGATTGGGGCCTTGTGACATGGAAAATTGTTCTGCTGTAACATGATATCGCTGTCGGGGAAGACATCAAGCGTGAAGGGATTTGTACGCTGTCCACAGCTGCGATGGTGCCTTCGAACACTACCACCGGTTTCGTGGAAGTCTAAGTGAATGTCCTCACCCCTTCCGTTCCGTATAGCATAATACTGGCCCGATCGGTCTGCATCGATGGCGCTGTGTACATTTCGAGTAGTTGGGCAAAGGAGTATCGTAACGCGATCATTGACCTGGTGTAACAAGAAACGTGGTTCATCTGACTAGGCGATGCGTATCCATTAACACACCGTCTAGACTCGATCATCCCGTACCCATTGTATCCACATAAGAAAAGGGGTCGTTTCATGCAAAGCCACTCATTCAACAGGGCGCGCTGAATAGTGTACTCACAAATACTTGCGCCTGCAGCAGGATTCCACTCTGTCATTAGATGTGTCACAGATAGCCGTCTGTCCTGCTTTACAGAAAGAAGCACATTAACTAGGCAGTAACAATGTTATGAATCAACAGTACACTGCCAGTAGGGGAACGGAAAGCTACATGCAATTCCAGATACACTTCTTTGCTACCTTGCTAATCTACCGTTATAGCTTTAGGCTATAAAATGCCTCGAACATTATAAAAAATCCCTCTTCAGTAATGGTGTGGTCCAACAATGTACGAACATTTCGCACGATTAAAGTAATTTGTTTTCTCCGCATCCGCAGCTGAGAGGTTAGCACAGCTGACTGCCATGCGGAGGTCTAGAGGTCGATTCCCGGTACTGCAAGGGATTTTTCGTTTATGGGGGCGCTGCAACGGTGTGCAATCAGTCTCGAGAGACCAGCTGATGAGCGGTTCCAATCTCAAGAAACCAGACAACGGCCGAGAGAGCGGTATGCTGACTACATAACCCTCCGTACCGCATCCAAAGACACCACTGCCGAGGATGACACGGTGATCGGTCGGACCCGATTGGCCAGCATAAGGCCGGAACTCGGAGCTTTATTCGCTTACTTAATTTAGTTTCTTTATATTGTGTGTATGCTGCCAGTCCTAGTACCAAGCAGTGCCCAGAACCAATTTGTACAGTACTTCTTGACTGTTTTACTGGGTGAAACTAAGAACTTGTTTTGTTTTTGCTCTTCCGAATGGCGGTTGACGCTCCGCTTGGATACTTGTTGTATTGCAACTGAAGTTGAACTCTTTTTAATAGTTTTAAGTTCTGATCTGGTGATGGAAGCATACAAATTGCCACAATAAGTAAGGAAATGTACTAAGCGATCTGGGCGGATTTCTTCCAAAAAATTCACAATCGTTGCAGAATTGCTTAGTGATTTTTTAACAGTCCAAATTTCATCTACATCCACATTATACTATGAAAGCCACCCAACGGTACGTGGCGGAGGGTACTTCTGGCATCAGTAACTGTCCCCCCCCCCTCCCCGCCGGCCACTGTGGCCGAGCGGTTCTAGGCACTTCAGCCCGGAACTGCACTGCTGCTACGGTCACAGGTTCGAATCCTGCCTCGGGTATGGATGTGTGTGATGTCCTTAGATTAGTTAGGTTTAAGTAGTTCTAAGTCTAGGGGACTGATGACCTCAGTCCCACAGTGCTCAGAGCCATTTGAACCATTAACAGTTCACCCCCATCCATGTTCCAATCGCTAATGGGAAGAATGATTGTCAATAAGCCACTGTATTAACTGTAATTTCTCGAAATTTCTCGTCATAGTCATTTCGCGCGATGAATGTTGCGGAAATTAACTGTCCAACTCGCCTCGAAAAGTGCTTTCTCGAAACTTCAGTAATAAGCCTCTTATAACGTCTCCCACTCAGGTTTGTTGAGCATCTCTGTTACGGTGTCGCCCCGACTAAACGGTGCTGTGACGAAACGCACTGCTCTTCCTTGGGTGTTCTACATTTATTCTGTGAGTCCTACCTGATAAGGATCCCAGATTGATGAACAGTACTCAAGAATCGGTCGACCGAGTGCCTTTTATCCACTTCCTTCGTTGAAGGGTTACATTTCCTTGAGATTCTTCCTATGAATCTGTCTGGTGCCTGCTTTTCCTACTATCTGTTTTGTGCGGTCATTCCATTTAACATCCTCTGGACAGTTGCTCCTAGATATTTTACTGTGGATACTGTTTCCAGCAGTTTGTTATCAATGGTGTACTTGTACAGTAGGGTGAACTAGCAGAGCTTGCACCCCTCATCATTTCTCTGCAGGTCATTCTGCAAATCGGTAATGTCTTCTGACGTTGCTACTTTGTTATAGGCAACCGCTTCATCAGCGAATTGTCTTAAAGAGCTTCCCACACTTTGTACTAGATTCTTTATATACATCGTAAACAGTAATAGTCCTTACAATGAAATGAATACCCTTAGCTCCATACAGGCGTTGGTATGTCAACGGGGACAGTTGAAAATGTGTGCTCCCACCGGGACTGGAGCCCAGGATCTCCTGCTTACATGGCAGACGCTCTGTCCATCTGAGCCACTGAGGACATAGAGGAATAGTGCTACTGCAGTGACTTACTTCTGGCACGCCTCCCGTGAGACCCAAATTCACAACTTATAGTCCCGCACTATATTCATAGTGCCACTGCCCATCATACTCATTGCTTGCGGCTATACCGCCGATTCCCGTAGAGTTGGGGCACTGTTCATGCATTCGCACCGAAGAAGATTGTCAAATGGTCGGTGAGCCGTATCTGTTCTTTCGGACATGTCCGGGAATCGGCGGTAAAGCAGGGAGTAATGAGTATGAGGGGCAGTGGCACTATGAATATAGTGCGGGACAATAAGTTGCGAATGTGGGTCTCACGGGAGGCGTGCCAGAGATAAGTCCCTGCAGTAGCACTATCTTCTATGTCCTCAGTGGCTCAGATGGATAGAGCGACTGCCATGTAAGCAGGAGATTCCGGTTCGAGTCCCGGTCGGGGCACACATTTTCATCTGTCCCCGTTGACTTATATCAACGCCTGTATGCAGCTAATGGTATTCATTTCATTGTAATTTCATTCTAATGGGCTGCATGGTCACCGACGGTATCTGTTCTTTCAGACATGTCCGAAAGAACAGATACCATTTTCATATGTATATATATATATATATATATATATATATATATATATATATATATATATATATATATATATATAGTAACAGTCCTGTGACATTTACTTGGTTCACTCAAGAATTTACCTTTACAGCTGTTGGTTTTGTTCCGTTAAGATCGACGATTTGAGTTCTATCTGCAAGGAAGTCTTGAATACAGCGGCAAATCTGATCCGACAGTCGGTAACCAGGTATTTCGTTTAACTCGACGGTAGTGCGGGCTGGCGTCAAATGCCTTTCTGAAATCAAGGAACACGGCATCGACCTGAGTGCCGTTGTCCGCAGCGGTATGGATCTGATGGAGGACCAGAGCGAGCTGAGGATCTCTGTTTTGGAACCCATTTTGATTTTTAAAGAGGAGATTTACGAACTCTATAAACGTCGTAATTCTTGAGCATAAAACATGTTCCATAGTTCTACAACAGATTGCCGTCAAACATATAGACCTATAATTATGTGCATCTGTGATATGACACCTTCTCGAAAACGGAAATAACCTGCGCTTCCTTCCAGGCGCTGCGCACCCTTCGCTGCTCCAGAGATCTACGGTAAACTACTACATCCATGCACGAGGCAGGATTCGAACCTGCGACCGTAGCGGCCGCACTGTTCCGAACTGAAGCGCCTAGAACCGATCGGCTACAGCGGCCGGCTTAATTATCTCAATATTTACCATTTCGACTTTCGTCACTCCGTCACCTCAAATAATTTTTACCGTGTAAAATAGATTTTTTTATACCTTTTCGCATGGAGGAATAGTGATGAATGCCTAATGAAACGAAGAGTATCAAGTTTTCGCAACTTTTTATCACCGAGACGCAGCCATGTACTTCTTACTTGAGTGAAAACAATATTGTCGAATATTATAATTGTGTTGTGGGTGTATCATTCATCAGAATTGCGGATCTGTCTGAGTGAGTGAGTATGAGAAACAGTGGAATAAAAATACACTGAATATCGATGTTTTTGAGTTGTTGTTTGAATGGTGCGTCGCTGAGAAGTTAACTGAAACTCTCGTCGAGTGTGGCGTAAAAGTCACTAATCGCTTGCCTGGACGGTGCGTACTGTAAACTTCATATCAGCTACTCTGACGCAAAAAAATTCCAGTTTTTCTAAAAATTTTAAAGACCGTTGTATTGTTCATAACAGGTAATTCAATCGACTTTCGGTCCTTTAATCATATATTACTTTATGAAACAAACAACTGTAAACTATTTTCTTGTCACATCAAAATGCCAGATTTAGTTTGTATGCTCTGAAAAACTGATAGAACGACTGATTAGCAGCAGCAGTTTGCGGAAAAAAACAGAGATGAAGTTTACACCACTGTACGTGAAAATTAGCCCCGCAAAAACAAGCAATACGTTACGCTTATGCCACTATCGACAGGGCGTGGAAAACTTCCGGAGTGGGGAGAGGGGTGGGGCATTGAAATGACCACAACTGCTACAGAAAGATACTCACATTCAAATAATTTCTACTCCGAAATATCAAGATAGACCCGCGAAAGCGCTGTATCACTGATTTTGCCTCACGCGCAACTGCTGTCTGGTGGAAAAAAGATGATAGTTCCGTAAAAGAACGACTGAATCTCGGTGATGAATGAAGTTACAAACCCATGTAGGACTTTCTTTTAAGGGCCCGTGGTCAATATTCGTCTAGATGAAGAGATATTACAAATTATTTAACAAGTTAAAATTGGATGATGTGAAAAATTTAGGCACCTAACCCTGTTAAGTCGCATTGATAAATAGTAGTGTAACATTTTTTCTGAGGTTAGCTCAATAACTATATGACTATTTCTTGCGTCAGAATAAAAAGTGTCTCTGTATGTAGCAAATTTTAAACTACCGTTTGTGCTCCAGCTTCTAAATTTCTAATTCTATAACAACTTACAAGTAAAGTTTAATTTTCTTGTAATAATGTAATGCTGGAGTAAAACTGATGGTGTAACTTCCTGAAGTTTGAGATTTTGAAGATAAGTATTGTTCTGCAGACCATTTAATTTAATAACTGTAGAAGTGTCAGTATTAGCTAGATATTCTTTTAATGCACAGCAGCAGCCAGAAGTATTGTAACGTTTTGCTCGAACGCGGAATAGACAACCACTTAGTTCACTCTCTGTCAACAAATTAGTTGCCATCCGCGTCTCTCGGAATCCTAAAACGAATGAAAACTTTTCCAATGCTACCACCAAGTGAACCTGAGCAACGCTGTTCCAGATGCCGTAATAGGGAGGTGATAATTTTTAGTGGCGTAAGACTGCCGAACTTTGTGCCCGACACAACTCCATTCACTTCTCACTGTTTTGGGGGAGGGGAACTCTTTTCAGGCTGGCGACAATCTGCACTGGCCCAAAGAATGGCAAGGTCAGCCGCGGGGGGAGGGGGGTTGGCAGATGTGGGTTGGTAAGGGGTGGACAGATAAATTGAGAGATGTCCCAGAGCGTGGTAGGAGCGTCCGCGGAACAATCGCAGGGTTTCCAGCGAGCTGTCAGATTCTGGAAACTGTGACCTCAGCTCGCACCAGTAACTCCAGGAATGGCCAGAAGCTACCCGACGCGAACTGATTCTTGTAGACTGCTTCTCCGAACTGCTGTGAAGGGACTGTGTTGTTCCCTAAAAGTTGGTCTGTACTAAAAAGTCATCTCAATTTCCAGACATAAACGGAGTAGCGGGTAATAAGTGTAGGTACTTTTATGTGTGGTACCCTCGAATACAGACATCAGTGTGTCGGTTGTTTTTTCTCTGCGTCGAATTGTCTTCTCACAAACTCGTGACAATGCACCACTAAGTGAACTACGTCTGTCAGTGTAGACTAACCGTTTTGCATCAATGCGTCCACGCTTCACCACTGACCTGCTGAACAGGAGAAAATAAGCATTAATAGCTTGCTCTTACCGCATGTACTTGGAGGTATTGACAGTGGCTATACTTATTAGTCTGCAAATAACGTGAATACTTATGTAGTGTTGTTCAGCACACGTTCCTCGGTCACCAGCAGAAATATTTACATTTATACCACAGACATGCTGACCCTACGACTTATCTTAGCAGATACATTATGGAAAGGCAAACCTAGATTTCTAGCATTTGTAGACTTAGAGAAAGCATTTGACAATGTTGACTGGAATACTCTCTTTCAAATTCTGAAGGTGGCAGGGGTAAAATACAGGGAGCGAAAGGCTATTTACAATCTGTACAGAAACCAGATGGCAGTTATACAAGCCGAGGGGCACGGAAGGGAAGCAGTGGTTGGGAAGGGAGTGAGACAGGGTTGTAGCCTCTCCCCGATGTCATTCAATCTGTATATTGAGCAAGCAGTAAAGGAAACTAAAGAAAAATTCGGAGTAGGTATTAAAATCCATGGAGAAGAAATAAAAACTTTGAAGTTCGCCGATGACATTGTAATTCTGTCAGGAGACAGCAAAGGACTTCGAAGAACAGTTAAACGGAATGAACAGTGTCTTGAAAGGAGGATATAAGATGAACACCAACAAAAGCAAAACGAGGACAATGGAATGTAGTCGAATTAAGTCGGGTGATGCTGAGGGAATTAGATTAGGAAATGAGACACTTAAAGTAGTAAAGGAGTTTTGCTATTTGGGGAGCAAAATAACTGATGATGGCCAAAGTAGAGAGGATATAAAACGTAGACTGGCAATAGCAAGGAAAGAGTTTCTGAAGAAGAGAAATTTGTTAACATCGAGTATAGATTTAAGCGTCAGCAAGTCGTTTCTGAAAGTGTTTGTATCGAGTGTAGCCATATATGGAAGGTGGACGATAAACAGTTTGGACAAGAAGAGAATAGAAGTTTTAGAAATGTGGTGCTACAGAAGAATGCTGAAGATTAGATAGGTAGATTATATAACTAATGAGGAGGTATTGAATAGAATTAGGGAGAACAGGAGTCTGTGGCACAACTTGACTAGAAGAAAGGGTCGGTTGGTCTGACATGTTCTGAGGCAACAAGGGATCACCAATTTAGTATTTGAGGGCGGCGTGGAGGGTAAAAATCGTAGAGGGAGGCCAAGAGATGAATACACTAAGCAGATTCAGAAGGATGTAGGTTGCACTAGGTACTGGGAGATGAAGAAGCTTGCACAGGATAGAGTAGCATGGAGAGCTGCATCAAACCAGTCTAGGACTGAAGACCATAACAACAACAACAACAACAACAACAACAACAACAACTCCAGACACACTATAGTACTGAGAGTAGTTGAAGAAAACTACTTTGGTAGTGCCAGTGGCGTTACTGAAGGAGGAGTGCGACGACAGAATAAACTGAAACGTAGCAGTGATTTATGTTTATATTTATTTTTGTATTTACACTACTGTGCAAAACGCATAGGACGAAAGTAACTCCCACATCATGTGTCACTCCCAAGTAACATAGCTCTATATAACTTTGACCATACATAGAAAAAAGTACTAAGTATAGGACACAAGTTAACGGAAAGATATACGCAATGAGACTATTGCAAATGGCACTTTCATTCAAAGACAATGATTACGCTGAGGTCATCACAATTTGTGATGGTCCATTGGACAATAAAAAAAGTGAGGAATGGTTTTTAATAAGGTGCGCGATCACCACGGACGGCGGTATATGTTTCGCGGTGTACTCTCACGTCCCGGCCGGGATGGTAAGGAGACGTTGCGCTAGGGCGTTCCTTTCGTCAACCAGCGCTATTTACAGTTGCCGGATGGCCGTCGGCGCATGTGAACTTGTTGCAGTGCGCCTCCCCAACGCATCCCATACGTGCTCGATGGAGTTTAAGTCGGAGGGAGCAGGCTACTCCATTCGCTGAATACTCTCTCGTTGCAAGACCTCCTCTACCTCCAGTAAGGTCGCACATTGTCATCCATAAATATGAAGTCAGGACCGAATATTTTTTTTTTTTTTTTGAGTCGTCAGTCGTCTGACTGGTCCGATGCGGACTGCCACAAAGTCTTCTCCTAATCGAGCCTTTTCATCTCTGAGTAGCTATTCCAACTTATTATTTATTGGATATATTCCAATCTCTGTGTTCCTCTACATTTTTTTATCATCTACAGCTCCCTTTGGTACCATAGAGGTTAGGCCCCTGTTGTCTTAACAGATATCCTGTCATCCTGCGCCTTCTTACAGTCAGTGTTTTCCGTTTATTCCATCCTCCACCTAATTTTTCAGCGTTCTTTTGTAGCACCACATCTCAGATACTTGGATTCTCTTCAGTTCTGGTTTTTCCACAGTCTTTGTTTTACAAAGAAACACCGCTGGATCCAAACGCATATTCTCAGAAGTTTCTTCCACAAATTCAGACCTATGTTTGATACTAAGTAGACTTCTCATACCCGGTAATGCACTTTTTACCACTGCTAGTCTGCTATTTATGTCCTCCTTCCTCCGTCCATCATGCATTATCTTGCTGCCAAGGTATCCGAATTCCTTAACTTTGCCTACTTCGTGATCCCAGAGTCTGATGTCAAATTTCCCGCTGTTCTCATTTCTGCTACTTCTCGTTACTTTCGTCTTTCTTCAATTTACTCATTAGACTGTACATCTCAGTCAAAAGATCCTGTGGAAAAGTTCTGTGAACATGTTTTGATTTGCCCTCAGTCTTCCTTCCCTTATCAACCACGATGTCAGAACCGTCTCTCTTGTGCCTTCACTTTTCCTAAAGCCAAACTGAGCGTCATCTAACAGATCCGCAAGTTTCTTTTTCACTCTTCTGTGTGTTATTCTTGTCAGCTACTTGGTTCAAAGAGCTGTTGAGCTGAATGTGCGACTATTTTTGTCGTCGTCCCTCGACACACACACACACACACACACACACACACACACACACACACCATAACACCTAGCCCACCAGAACAATCATATTCACAATGTTCCTGGGTGCATTACGCATCTCATACGGTGAGATGTAGGATCATTTACCACAACCAGGAACACTGAAGAACGTGATGGTTTTAGTGGTCCAGGTGTTGTCGTGTAGCGAAGCACAATGTGCATGGGCGTGCTGATCTCCGAAACTTCGACTCGAGAAACACTCACCGGTCGATGTTATTGAATATTTTACACCTTACCCATGTGCGTCTCTTCAGGGAACCACTCGGTTCTGACTTCATTTTTATGGACAACAATGCTCGATCTACATGTTCCCCCAACTTAGAGCCCAACGAACACGTGTGGGAGGCGTTAGGGGGGACGTACTGGAACACGTCCACATGCACCAACACTATTCAGCAGTTGTCAACAATTCCTTGCCATCCTTGTTGTGAGCATTTGAGCAAATTGCGGAGCATGCATTTCTGTCCCTGGTGTTCACACACCCCATTAAGAACTATTTCCCGTCTTTTGTAATGTCCAGCGGACCATCATAAATCGCGGTCAGCTCTCTGTAATTACAGTCTTTGAATAAAAGTGAATTTTCTTTTAGAATGTCGTTGAACACCAAGTATTATTGTCACCACTCGCCTGTGTACTATCAATACTCTTCCAAAGTAATAAATTGCAGTAGAAAATTGTGCCAAAATGAGTGGAAATATGCAAAATAAGATAAAATGTTGTTTAGTTTCCAAAAGTAACAACAATTTTTTAAATTAGTCAGCAACATGTCTTACAGAATTTAGATTATCGTATTCTGTTCACGGGCTTCTGTTCTTATGATACATTTATTTTTGTTAGTCTTTTTGTACAAAACCGAAAATCTTTTTCTTCTGTAATTGTGGTAATGATCGTTTAGGGGCAGTCTCTTACTAATTATTTGAAAACCATTGTCATCCATTTGAACGGTATGTGCTGAGATTCGATCAGGATAGAGCTAGTGAAAAATGTCGATAGTTCCCAACCGCAAGGTTGGACGAGTAGTACATCTTCGAGTAGTAAGATCTTTGACAGCTAACAGAGCCAGGTGCACGCGGTAAAAGTTTGAGTGTGGTGAGGAGATGCGCAGAGACAGCAGACGAGTTTCGAGTCGGAGCTACATGCCTGCAGGAGACAGCCGGGTCGTGACAGCATCAAAGTAAGAATTGGGGCTACGCACATAATAAGCTATATATTGAGCGAAACTCGGCACATACCTGGGGGAACTAGAAAGAGTAATTAATAAAATAGGTTTTCTTTGGTTAAACAATGTCTAAAAGCTAGATAGAAATTCCATTGTTGATGCAATAAGCGTTTTGTGAAACTTTCTCGTAAATCCATGCAATAGAAGTTTTTTTTTAGTTTTTCACATGTGCCTTAAAAGTTTGAACAATAAATATTTTTTTAGATAAAGTTAGAGTTTCATCTCACACCTTATGTCGTTCTACGCATCCTGTGCTTGCATTGAACCAAAAGGTACATTAAAGTAAAGTTCCCATGAGTAAAGCTAATAATTTCATTTATCAGAGTAAAATAATCTATATGCCATAGCACAGTTGGCAAATTATTCAGATCAGGACAGAATTTTTATTAAGTAACAAACAGGGCCAAAATGAGTAAAGTTATCTAGAATGACAATTTTATGCCATTGCACTACGGCTGAGTTGAATATATGTTTTATTATCGGCTAAACGGGAAGGAGTGCACGAGCTAAGTCCACAGACGCAGTCAGATGCAGGTTGGTGACTTTCATTTATTTTTAACACAAAACTTTCATGCAGTCAGATGTGTATTTTGAGTATTAATTTTCCAACAATATTTTCATACAGTCAGATAAAGTTCAGTTCAGTTAAATACGCAGTCAGATGCAAGATTTATTAAAGACTAAAGCAGTCACATGCAGTTCAGTCTAGTTTAAATAGAGAATTTTTATTAACAACACTTTCACATTTTTTCTCTGTAGCTGTCTCTCTGACCGGATTAACGGTAATGCTTGTGTCATCGGTAACAAGTGTCAAGTCCACTTGCTGTTTATTAATTGAAGTTCATTCACTTATAAATGGCATACTATAAGGTCAAAAATCGAACTGTGTGGTAGTTAGCGCAGTCTAATGTGTAACTTTTGGTAGTGATTTTGCGGCTTATCAGTAGAAACTTCAAATATCACTTTTTATCGCTGTGTTATACAGAACTATAACGGCGTTTACCCACGTCTGCTGAGTAGAGATCCTGTGATTTGCATTTCGGTGGCATTCGGCGGACTGTTGAAGCTAGTGACTGCGGTAAGCAGCTATGCTGGCCCTCTACCTGTCAGGGACCGGGGAACTGAATTGCTGGTCCTGACACGTCAGCCTCCTTATGAGCCAAGACTGCTCCATATGTATGCCTCCGGCTGCAGTCCCTCGAGGGCGACCCTCCATCAGCACTTTATGGTGACCATTATGGCAGCGCTCAGGACGCCAGCAGCGACGTAGTGCGGGCTTCCGGTCCGCAGCCAACGAGGCACACCTGGTTCGTGCCACTCCCGTCCGACACACTCTTCAGGCTTAAAAGGTTTTTGCTGGTGTCGCCAACATTATTGTGATACCAACTGAATGATTCCTTCGCGTTTTCAAATAACACATCTCACTCAGTGATCAGGTTGAAAGCGGGCCTAGTGCTCGTTTGTACGAAGTAAGTCAGTCATTTAAATTCGTAAGTCGACGAATAAATAAATCAATCAAGGTGAAATTGAACCACTGGAAGCTTATCTTCCTGGTTATCATTTCATTAAATTCAAAATAAACACTCTCATATTAACACATCAAAAAATATTAAAAAACCAAATAGACATTGATAATGAGATCTCTCTGAAGAGTTGCACTAATTGAGGTAAAAATCGCAAATGGGAAGTCGTTTAACAATTAGAGATTATGTTTCAGAACAACGTCGATGAAAAATCATAACCGAAAGGGAACGCCTTATTCTTTTTATAATACATGAACCTGTATGAAAATGTGAAGAATATGGGATAAGTAAAAGGTCAGGCTTCGCCGAATTACGCGCACGCGCACGTTCGCCCTTGTACAAACAATCTACAGACCGAAAGAAGAAACCATGTGGATAATTCAGTACACGCGGTGGTTAGCACACTGGACTCGCATTAAGTAGGACGATGGTTCAAACCCGCGTTCGGCAATCCTGGTTCAAGTTTTCAGTGATTTCCCTAAATCGCATCAGGCAAATTCAGGGACAGTTCCTTTGAAAGGGCACGGCCGACTTCCTTCCCCATCCTTCCCTAATCCGATTGGACCGATGACCTTGCTGTTTGGTCCCCTGTTCCGAATCAACCAACCAGTCAACCAACAATCTGCAGGGGTGAAACAATTGGAAGTGTAAATACGGAGAACATGATTAGTCTACAATATTTGCCAAAAATGCTGCTACAAATGTCTACAAATGGCTAGGACAGGCGGGGAACATCAAAATACACAACTGGCCATTAAAATTGCTACACCAAGAAGAAATGCAGATGATAAACGGGTATTCAGTGGACACACATACTAGAACTGACATGTGATTACATTTTCACGCAATTTGGGTGCATAGATCATGAGAAATCAGTACCCAGAACAGCCACCTCTGACCGTAATAACGGCCTTGATACGCCTGGGTATTGAGTCAAACAGAGCACGGATGCCGTGTACAAGTACAGCTGTCCATGTGGCTTCAACACGATACCACAGTTCATCAACAGTAGTGACTGGCGTATTGTGACGGGAGAAAGTGCTGGCCAGGGCAGCAGTCGAACATTTTCTATATCAGAAAGGCCCGTACAGGACCTGCAACTTGCGGTCGTGCGTTATCCTGCTGAAATCTGGGGTTTCGCAGGGATCGAATGAATGGTAGAGCTACAGGTCGTAACACATATGTAACGTCCACTGTTCAAAGTGCCGTCAATGCGAACAAGAGGTGACCGAGACGTGTAACCAATGGCACCCCATACCATCACGCCGGGTGATACGCTAGTATGGCCATGACGAACACACGCTTCCAATGTGCGTTCACCGCGAATTCGCCAAACAAGAATGTGACCATCATGATGCTGTAAACAGCACCTGGATTCATCCGTGCCATTCGTGCACCCAGGATCGTCGTTGAGTACACCATCGCAGGCGCTCCTGTGTGTGATGCACCGTCAAGGGCAACCGCAGCCACGGTTTCCGAGCTGATATTCCACGCTGCTGCAAACGGCGTCGAACTGTTCGTGCAGATGGTTGTTGTCTTGCAAACGTCCCCATCTGTTTACTCAGGGATCGAGACGTGGCTGCACGATCCGTTTCAGCCATGCGGGTAAGATGCCTGTCATCTCGACTGCTAGTGATACGAGGCCGTTGGGATCCATCACGGCGTTCCGTGTTACCCTCCTGAACTACCGTTTCCATATTTTCGACCAACGCGAGCAGCAATGTTGCGATACGATAAACCGCAATTGCTATAGGCTACAATCCGACCTTTATGAAAGTCGGAAACGAGATGGTACGCATTTCTCCTCCTTACACGAGGCATCACAACAACGTTTCACGAGGCAACGCCGGTCAACTGCTGTTTGTGTGTGAGAAATCGGTTGGAAACTTTCCTCATGTCAGCACGTTGTAGGTGTCGCCACCGGCGCCAACCTTGTGTGAATGCTCTGAAAAGCTAATCATTTGCATATCACAGCATCTTCTTCCAGTCGGTTAAATTTCGCGTCCGTAGCACGTCATCTTCGTGTTGTAGCAATTTTAATGGCCAGTGGTGTAATTGAGGATTGCATAGCAACCCATGGCCGCAAAAGTCGTCGTATACCGCTAGGTCGTGCTGTACACGAAAGGAGTGGAGTGGAACATCAGCACTCCGTCACTCTGTGCTAACCAGCATACGAGGGCAAGAGACGGTATACGAACGGTGATCTTGCAGACATCCACTTAATGTATGCAGTAGCTGAGTGCAACCGACGAGCCGATGGATGCATTCATCGACAACACTTCCCAGACATCAAACGCACCATAGTCTGTTTGCTCGTCTGCATCTAAACTTGTGCAAATATGGGTCATTATGAAGTGGAACGGCTACTGATGGCAGGCCACTACCGACGCGTTTGGTCCTTAAGGAAGAAAGAGTATTGGATGCCGTGGAGACTAATCCAAGCTCAGCACACGTGCAGTTGCTTCGGACTTGCGAATCTCTTGTAGCAGTATCCAATGGTAGTGAACTCAGAGTTCTTACACGCCTTTCATCTTCAAAGGGTGCAGTTAATTGCGCCTCGATGACCATTCAGCATGTGTGCGTTTCGCACAGTGGTTTTTGCAACAAAGTGACCGAAATGTGCATTTCCCAGCTTCTGTGTTATTCACGGATGAGCCCTCATTCACTAGGGGCGGCGCATTCAGTCAGCACAGTGATCATTTGTGGGCACCAGGAAAACCCTCCGTTGTGCGGTACCACGCCGTACATCATGATCTCATAGTTAATGTGTGAGCGGGTTTGGGTGGTGACTGCTTAGCCAGGTACTCTTTACCAGCCCTCTTGACTGCCGTGAGTTATCAGACCTCGCTGTAACAGATACTTCTCGGCGTGTTTGAAGATGTTCCAGCAAATGTGAGGCGCAGAATGTGGTTTCAGCATTATGTGGAGCCTGATCAGTTAGGACTGGCCGTTGGTAGACTTTTGAAGATGTCATTCCCACGTCAATGGTTTGGACATGGTGGACTGGTTCCCTAGCCTCCCATGTTAACCGGTTTTTCTTTCTGAGGGGAACCAAACAATCTCTCACGTATCGCTATCCTGTGGAGTATGAAACGGATTTCGCCTGTGCAGCTGCTACAACCAAAGTAAGTCTCGATAAGTTCGAACGCGTGTAACAGTCAATGCTCTACATCTACATCTACATTTATACTCCGCAAGCCACCCAACGGTGTGTGGCGGAGGGCACTTTACGTGCCACTGTCACTACCTCCGTTTGCTGTTCCAGTCGCGTATGGTTCGCGGGAAGAATGACTGCCGGAAAGCCTCCGTGCGCGCTCGAATCTCTCTAATTTTACATTGGTGATCTCCTCGGGAGGTATAAGCAAGGGGAAGCAATATATTCGATACCTCATCCAGAAACGCACCCTCTCGAAACCTGGACAGCAAGCTACACCGCGATGCAGAGCGCCTCTCTTGCAGAGTCTGCCACTTGAGTTTGCCAAACATCTCCGTAACGCTATCACGCTTACCAAATAACCCTGTGACGAAACGCGCCACTCTTATTTGGATCTTCTCTATCCCGTCTGTCAACCCGACCTGGTACGGATCCCACACTGATGAGCAATACTCAAGTATAGGCCGAACGAGTGTTTTGTAAGCCACCTCCTTTATTGATGGACTACATTTTCTAAGGTCTCTCCCAATGAATCTCAACCTGGCACCCGCTTTACCAACAACTAATTTTATATGATCATTCCACTTCAAATCGTTCCGTACGCATACTCCCAGATAGTTTACAGAAGAAACTGCTACCAGTGTTTGTTCCGCTATCATATAATCATACAATAAAGGATCTTTCTTTCTATGTATTCGCAATACATTACATTTGTCTATGTTAAGGGTCAGTTGCCACTCCCTGCACCAAGTGCCTATCCGCTGCAGATCTTCCTGCATTTCGCTGCGATTTTCTTATGCTGCAACTTCTCTGTATACTACAGCATTATCCGCGAAAAGCCGTATGGAACTTCCGACACTATCTACTAGGTCCGTCGGTGTCAGGCATGCTTGGCGTCAGATGATGCAAACTTTTAGCACTTGTTGTAATATTAAAGATGTATTCATGTAGTACCACATGTGTACTCATTACGTGCAATAAATGTTTCAAATAATTCACTCTCTTGCTTCCTTTCCGATTTTCGACCTCTCTTTCCACTTACCCATGACGTTTGCGTCATGGGCTTCTATGTAATCCTTAATTCGTACGGTGCGCTCCACCTGCTCAAGAAGTTTTTCTCAATATTTCTCTGCCCTGCATATGACCTGATACATCTATCCCCAAGTTGTACCCTCCGCTCCTATGCCACATTGCGTATTACGAATCGAAAGTTTGGTTAATCCACTCATATCCGTCATTTTTCTGTAATTTTGTATTTTTCGCACAGTCGTCTAAGTAAACCCTGGACATACGTATGAATAACTCTGTATATCTCATACAAAATCCGTAAAAAGTACGTAAACTGCCGGAGGATTAGCCACAAAAGATAAAATACATTTTCCAGAACATGAAAGTAGTGAACTCTGTACGACGAGCTAAACGCTTAGAAAGATAAAATTTCTTAGCGTTTATTTTGCAGTTCTGTCGCCTCTTTATGCGTTCCGTACACTACACAGTTTGTGTATTTCTGAAACTTCCAATTCCATCTTCCCCTATGTGTTACGAGTTTTCCAAAGTTGTCACTGTCGAAATAATTCATCCGTCTGGGTTACTTTCATCGATCGCTTGTTATTTTTCAAGGGCAGCTCATTATTTAGTCTCCGAGACGCAGGAAACAATAGCGGGATCCGTACTCCACACATTTTTCACCCCGCTCCTGCCCTGCGACAGCCCCATTCCGCGTTATGACGGATTACCCAGAGTGACACGACTGTACCCGGACTGGAGTACGAATCCTGTTCGTGTGTCGTGTGCAGTGAGAGGACACAAGATTGATTATCCTTCATATGGAACTCAGTGGAGAGTGACAGATATTTATTTGGCTCAGGATGAGAATGCTGCCGGCAGTAAATTCTATGTTTCGACTGCTGTCATAAGTGATGGCCCGTTACCTTCCACTAACAAAAATAGTACCAGCCACCTTCTGAAAGCACCGAAACATGGTGAACGTCTGAAGTTTGTTCGGTAAAGGATGTTGCTGTGTATTGCAGTACTACATTTCACTCTGTGTAGATCATGTAGTCAAATATTTTATCTCCTTACGCTTATCCATTACTTATGACTTTTTATTGGATGTAAATACAGAAAATTGCAAACAGTCACTTTTTTTCAAAGCTGGGTACAAGCTCTCCGACAAGAAGATGGAACGTGCGTTTTATACATTGCGACGACTATGTTCCATCTTCTTGTCCTGGAGCCAGCACGCAGTAATACATTTTGAAGTAGCTATGTAACCTCTTGAACACTATCTTAAGATGAGACAGAAAAGGTTCATGGAATAAATAACTATTTCAAAAAAGTGACTGGTTGTAGTTTTCTGTATATACATCAAATGAAAAAAAAGTTCAAATGTGTGTGAAATCTTATGAGACTTAACTGCTAAGGTCATCAGTCCCTAAGCTTACACACTACTTAACCTAAATTATCCGAAGGACACACACACACACACACACCCATGCCCGAGGGAGGACTCGAACCTCCGCCGGGATCAGCCGCACAGCCCATGACTGCAGCGCCTTAGAATACATCAAATATTTTATCGTTTTGGAAGAGTAAAATACAGCGTACACTCATAGTCTATAGAACCAAAAACTCATGTACATGTCACTGAAGTGGAGTAGAGGTCTAATATATTTCTTTATGCGCCTGTTTAGAAGACATCCCTTTTTTCTCGACTTCGACATGCTGTGGACTACGGAAAATTATTGGTTTGATAGTTATCGTTTTCTTCTCCTCTCATAATTTCTTCATTCTTTCGTTGAGGCTTCTCCTCCTTTCCTCTGTCCAGATGGCCTTGGTTTTTGCATTTTGCATTTCCTGGAATCCTTCAGTTTGTCACCCTTCATTCGAAATACCTATTCATTCGTGATGCCTTTATCACTAACGCCAACTTCCTTCGTGTCCTTTTTATTACCCCGATCCATCTTGTAGTCGTGAATATTTTCTTTGTCAGTCTGCATTCCGTCATTCTGAAGAGGTGCCCACCTGTTTATAAGATTTACATTTTTCCGCTTCTACCATATTCAGTAGTTTCAATTTTGCGGTCCGAGGATCTTCCTTGAAATTTTTCTTTTCGTCTTCTTTAGTTTTCCATTTCTCCTTTCTTACTCAGTATCAATTATTCAGAATTGTAAGTGCTTTCAGTATAACAGCCGAGGCGTAGTACCTACTATTTACTGGTTAGGAGATTCCGTACTAAACAGTATGCTAGTTCTATCTTTCTAGATCGTCCTTTGTTTTCATCAAGTGCATTTCGTTGGAAGACGTTCAGTTAGTTACCTGTTTGGAGCGTTATCTTTTATTACAATTTATTGCCATAAACTGTCGAACAGGTCGTTTATCACATCATAAAACTATATTCAAATATAGTTTTACTTCCGAGCTCTTATGAAAAATTTGAAACTTGTAGTAAGGAAAGGTACAGAAGGTACTAAATTAGCAGCGATGATTGAACTTAAAAAGCAAAAATGAGAAGGATACGGAAGGTAGAAGTTGTGGCCCGCCACCAACGCAGGCCCGGCGCAGCCTGAGGCTTGGGAAACACGTGGAGCCCGGTTTCCCTAAACGGCACGTACAAGACGCAGCACGCTGCTCCAAAGCCACATGTTGCGCAGTTACATATTCTGCTAAACACTAGAGTTTCTGAGGCGCCCTTCTAGGTGTACAAAATTTTTTCGTGTTCCTTTGGTGTATAGTAATAAGCGACAGCACCATCTGTATTTAGGATCCATAACCCCCCCCCAGTGTGAATCAATGGTGTGAATTTTACCAGTTGAAAGTGTAGAGCGATTTTCCAATTAAAAGCTTATATCACGGCATTTGAGGTATATAAGCTTTTAATGCACAATTTGTAGTTTAACGTATTGCTGATATTCAAAAAAGTTTAAGATACTCAACACGATTTATTAATGCCAGTCTAAAGAACAACCTTTAAAAAAAATAATTAAAAATGTTACAAAAATTGTGATTCATTTGCATGAAAAAAAACGGTATTTTGATTTTGAAAAGAACATGTTTTAACTGAAGGCGTAAGTTACGTCTGCAGTTGTAGGTGACGCAAATTGCATGGAGAAAATTACATATCTTTACTTACAGCGTTACGAGTAACCAAGTTGGCAAAAGCAATAACTGAAGGTACTTAGCTTTCTCTGGTTGAATTGTAAGTTGTTCATATAACTGAATAACGTCCTCGTTCACTGATCCGTGGGTTCCTGCATATTGAGGACTGTGCCGCAGGTATGTACTCGCTATCTTGATGAACCTTGGATGGCAGTCTTCCAGGGTTCGTCGTGTCTTCTCCCTGGGATCTCTGCATACGTCAACTTGCAAGTGGGCGTAGAAGAAGACTATTAGCTCCATCATTGATTGTTGCAATATCTGTATTTGTCAGTGTCTGTATCTTCACATAACAGTGGCATTCAGACATGTCTGAAGGAATAGACACAGTTCTTGAAGACTACAGCTGTGGTAAACATAACAAAATAGATTCTAATTCTGCCACGATATACTGACGTCAGCTGTTTGCGACACACGAACCCGGATTTCTCGCTTATCGTTAGCAGTCGCATTAACATCTTCGGCTATCCGAGCAGACCTCCAGGACAGATACAAACTTCCACGAAAATTTGTGCTGGATCGGGACTCGAACCCGGATTTCTCGCTTATCGTTAGCAGTCGCATTAACATCTTCGGCTATCCGAGCAGACCTCCAGGACCGATACAAACTTCCACATCTCACGTAGTCGCAACCATTCTAATCACAAATTCGTGATTCCCGCACAGGAAGACAAGTACACCCTAAGACAAAATATAGAACGCTGCACCACAAAGGAACTGTGAGAATGGGACGGGAATCAGTAGTTGTGACGCACACGTAAAGACAAATTGGTGAGTTATTCAACAGAAAGAGTCTCACAAATTGAGCAAGTCAACAACGCGTTGGTCCACCTCTGGCCCTTAAGTTAACAGTTATTTGGCTTGGCATTGATTGGTAGAGCTTTGGATGCCCTCCTGAGAGATACCGGGCCAAATTCTATACAAATGGCGCGTTAGGTCGTCGAATCCAGAGCTGATTGTAGGGCTCTGTGCATTGTGCTCCAAACGTTCTCAGTTGTGGAGGGATCCGGCAACCTTCTGGGCCAAGATACGGTTTGGCAAGTACGAAAACAAGCAGTATGAAATGCAAGCGCAGGATGGCTTGTCATAAAGGACAACAGAAGGGGGGTGTAGAATACATATATACATAACGTCGACATACTGCTGTTCTGTAAGGGTAACCTGGATGACAACCAAAGGGGTCCTGCCACGAAAGGAAATGGCACCCCAGATCATCACTCCTGCTTGTCGGGCCGTATGTGGGGCGACAGTCAAGCTGGTATCCCACCGCTGTGGCAGTGAATGATAAACTGTTCAGCATTATTGAGTTTCTAGTATTAAAGTTAACATTACTTTGTTGCACGAAACATTTTTAATGAGTCTTGGTCATAATTCGTGTATTTATATGCGTATCTTACAACTTCTATTACATGTAATGACGTATCCGTAGGGATTTTGCTTGGAGGTAACATTGTAATGTTCATAGTTCATGAATTGTACATAATGGTAATAATAGTTTGTTGTATTAAGGATCGAAAATCCTCGAGGACAAGATCGCAAATATTTCTCGTTTTTATTTTGATTACTTTTTTCTGCTATACCGGCACGGTCTTCAGACCATAAAAACTTTGATTAATGTAATTGATATAACGCTTCAACAGATCGTAAATTTTTTTTAATGACGACATCCATACAGGATGTATAGGCAACGTAGCATTACAATGTTCATAACCAGTTAAGCAGAACGAATCTCATAAACCCAAAGCGTTACGCTGTTTAAACTTAGTAACAGAGACAATTTAATGTCTTGCTATGCTATGAGATAATACAAATGCTAATTAAACAGTGTCACTTATCAAGTTTACATGGTAAACGGTTTAGTTTTATGGCCTTAGTTTTACTTGATTCGTTATGAACGATGTAAAACACTTTACCTACACGCTCTGTATGGATGCTGTCATTTTTAAAAAGTTTTTAACGATGTGTTGAGCTATTATGGCAATTACACTAATCAAGAGTGTTTTTATGATCCGAAGTAGGCTCCCGTGTAACTGACACTAGTAACCGAAATATGAAAAACAATTGTTTGCGATCTTGACTTCGAAATTTTTCGATTGTAAATATAAAATTTATGACACAAAAAAATGGTTCAAATGGCTCTGAGCACTATGGGACTCAACTGCTGTGGTCATCAGTCCCCTAGAACTTAGAACTACTTAAACCTAACTAACCTAAGGATATCACACACATCCATGCCCGAGGCAGGATTCGAACCTGCGACCGTAGCGGTCAAGCGGTTCCAGACTGCAGCACCTAGAACCGCTCGGCCACTCCGGCCGGCCTCACTTTAACATATCAGAGGCAAAGACGAAGCTTAGAAAATGTGTATGTAATTGAGAAATCCTGCCTCTAGCTTAGGTGCAAACGATCTGTTAATGTGATGAAACAGCATTTTCCTTGAGAGATATGTGTCTCAACTTTATCTTCCATAATGTTGGAAACCATGGCACAAATTTTAATTCAATTCTTTAGCTTCCATCATTATCGAAGATAAAGTTGAGACACATATATCTCAAGTAAAATCATATTTCATCACATCAATAGATCACCCAGGCCTGAGGCAGAGGCAGAATTCCCCATTACGTATAAAACTGGAGTGCTGTTCCAATATTAGAAAGTCTCAGCAATACCGACAATTTGATAATGGAGAAAAAGGGCTGAAGGCGTGAACTGAAATTTGTGTTCGGCAAGGCATTGCACTAGGATAATCCAGGCAGCTGTATTCACGTTACTGCTTCAGTGATGTAATGGCTGGCACATACGCCTACTAAGCAGGACGCCCGCGTTCAAGTCCCGGCCATGGCACAAACTGCTGTCCATTTCTTTACCTACCATCACTGCCAATCTAATTTATATGAAAATAGAAACTCCATCCGTTGCACGCGCAAAAATACACTCCTGGAAATTGAAATAAGAACACCGTGAATTCATTGTCCCAGGAAGGGTAAACTTTGTTGACACATTCCTGGGGTCAGATACATCACATGATCACACTGACAGAACCACAGGCACATAGACACAGGCAACAGAGCATGCACAATATCGGCACTAGTACAGTGTATATCCACCTTTCGCAGCAATGCAGGCTGCTATTCTCCCATGGAGACGATCGTACATATGCTGGATGTAGTCCTGTGGAACGGCTTGCCATGCCATTTCCACCTGGCGCCTCAGTTGGACCAGCGTTCGTGCTGGACGTGCAGACCGCGTGAGACGACGCTTCATCCAGTCCCAAACATGCTCAACGGGGGACAGATCCTGAGATCTTGCTGGCCAGGGTAGTTGACTTACACCTTCTAGAGCACGTTGGGCGGCACGGGATACATGCGGACGTGCATTGTCCTGTTGGAACAGCAAGTTCCCTTGCCGGTCTAGGAATGGTAGAACGATGGGTTCGATGACGGTTTGGATGTACCGTGCACTATTCAGTGCCCCTCGACGATCACCAGTGGTGTACGGCCAGTGTAGGAGATCGCTCCCCACACCATGATGCCGGGTGTTGGCCCTGTGTGCCTCGGTCGTATGCAGTCCTGATTGTGGCGCTCACCTGCACGGCGCCAAACACGCATACGACCATCATTGGCACCAAGGCAGAAGCGACTCTCATCGCTGAAGACGACACGTCTCCATTCGTCCCTCCATTCACGCCTGTCGCGACACCACTGGAGGCGGGCTGCACGATGTTGGGGCGTGAGCGGAAGACGGCCTAACGGTGTGCGGGACCGTAGCCCAGCTTCATGGAGACGGTTGCGAATGGTCCTCGCCGATATCCCAGGAGCAACAGTGTCCCTAATTTGCTGGGAAGTGGCGGTGCGGTCCCCTACGGCACTGCGTAGGATCCTACGGTCTTGGCGTGCATCCGTGCGTCGCTGCGGTCCGGTCCCAGGTCGACGGGCACGTGCACCCTCCGCCGACCACTGGCGACAACATCGATGTACTGTGGAGACCTCATGCCCCACGTGTTGAGCAATTCGGCGGTACGTCCACCCGGCCTCCCGCATGCCCACTATACGTCCTCGCTCAAAGTCCGTCAACTGCACATACGGTTCACTTCCACGCTGTCGCGGCATGCTACCAGTGTTAAAGACTGCGATGGAGCTCCGTATGCCACGGCAAACTGGCTGACACTGACGGCGGCGGTGCACAAATGCTGCGCAGCTAGCGCCATTCGACGGCCAACACCGCGGTTCCTGGTGTGTCCGCTGTGCCGTGCGTGTGATCATTGCTTGTACAGCCCTCTCGCAGTGTCCGGAGCAAGTGTGGTGGGTCTGACACACCGGTGTCAATGTGTTCTTTTTTCCATTTCCAGGAGTGTAAATCATTCATGTAGCTAACTTCGTGGTTCAGTTTCTTTATCCCATTTTTTAATTTCAAATGTGAGGCCAATAGCAGTTTTAAATAGGCTTAGTTGCGGAGACCACCCGATGAACCATAGACCTTGCCTTTGGTGGGGAGGCTTGTGTACCTCAGCGATACAGAGAGCCGTACCGTAGGTGCAACCACAACGGAGGGGTATCTGTTGAGAGGTCAGACAAACGTATGATACCTGAAGAGGGGCAGCATCCTTTTTAGTTGTTGCAGGGGCAACAGTCTGGATGATTGGCTGATCTGGCCTTGTAACATTAACCAAAACGGCCTTGCTGTGCTGGTACTGCGAACGGTTGAAAGCAAGGGGAAACTACAGCCGTAATTTTTCACGAGGGCATGCAGCTTTACTGTATGGATAAATGACGATGGCGTCCTCCTGGGTAAAATATTCCGGAGGTAAAATAGTCCCCCATTCGGATATCCGGGCGGGGACTACTCAGGAGGACGTCGTTATCAGGAGAAAGAATACTGGCGTTCTACGGATCGGAGCGTGGAATGTCAGATCCCTTAATCGGGCAGGTAGGTTAGAAACTTTAAAAATGGAAATGGATAGGTTAAAGTTAGCTATAGTGGGAATTAGTGAAGTTCGGTGGCAGGAGGAACAACACTTCTGGTCAGGTGACTACAGGATTATAAACACAAAATCAAATAGGGGTAAAGCAGGAGTAGGTTTAATAATGAATAGGAAAATAGGAATGCGGGTAAGATACTACAAACAGCATAGTGAACGCATTATTGTGGCCAAGATAGATACGAAGCCCACGCCTACTACAGTGGTACAAGTTTATATGCCAACTAGCTCTGCAGATGACGAAGAAATTGAAGAAATGTATGATGAAATAAAAGAAATTATTCAGATAGTGAAGGGAGACGAAAATTTAATAGTCATGGGTGACTGGAATTCGAGTGTAGGAAAGGGGAGAGAAGGAAATGTAGTAGGTGAATATGGATTGGGGCTAAGAAATGAAAGAGGAAGCCGCCTGGTATAATTTTGCACAGAGCACAATATTATCATAGCTAACACTTGGTTTAAGAATCATGAAAGAAGGTTGTATACATGGAAGAACCCTGGAGATACTAAAAGGTATCAGATAGATTATATAATGGTAAGACAGAGATTTAGGAACCAGTTTTAAATTGTAAGACATTTCCAGGGGAGATGTGGACTCTGACCACAATCTATTGGTTATGACCTGTAGATTAATACTGAAGAAACTGCAAAAAGGTGGGAATTTAAGGAGATGGGACCTGGATAAACTGAAAGAACGAGAGGTTGTACAGAGTTTCAGGGAGAGCACAAGGGAACAATTGACAGGAATGGGGGAAAGAAATACAGTAGAAGAAGAATGGGTAGCTTTGAGGGATGAAGTAGTGAAGGCAGCAGAGGATCAAGTAGGTAAAAAGACGAGGGCTAGTAGAAATCCTTGGGTAACAGAAGAAATATTGAATTTAATTGATGAAAGGAGAAAATATAAAAATGCAGTAAATGAAGCAGGCAAAAAGGAATACAAACGTCTCAAAAATGAGATCGACAGGAAGTGCAAAATGGCTAATCAGGGATGGCTAGAGGACAAATGTAAGAATGTAGAGGCTTATCTCACTAGGGCTAAGATAGATACTACCTACAGGATAATTAAAGAGACCTTTGGAGATAAGAGAACGACTTGTATGAATATCGAGAGCTCAGATGGAAACCCAGTTCTAAGCAAAGAAGGGAAAGCAGAAAGGTGGAAGGAGTATATAGAGGGTCTATACAAGGGCGATGTACTTGAGGACAATATTATGGAAATGGAAGAGGATATAGATGAAGATGAAATGGGAGATATGATACTGCGTGAAGAATTTGATAGAGCACTGAAAGACCTAAGTCGAAACAAGGCCCCAGGAGCAGACAACATTCCATTAGAATTACTGACAGACTTGGGAGAGCCAGTCCTGACAAAAGTCTACCATCTGGTGAGCAAAAGGTATGAGACAGGCGAAATGCCCTCAGACGTCAAGAAGAATATAATAATTCCAATCCCAAAGAAAGCAGGTGTTGACAGATGTGAAAGTTACCGAACTATCAGTTTAATAAGTCACGGCTGCAAAATACTAACGCGAATTCTTTACAGACGAATGGAAAAAACTGGTAGAAGCCGACCTCAGGGAAGATCAGTTTGGATTACGTAGAAATATGGGAACACGTGATGCAATACTGACCTTACGACTTATCTTAGAAGCTAGATTAAGAAAAGGCAAACCTACGTTTCTAGCATTTGTAGACTTGGAGAAAGCTTTTGACAATGTTGACTGGAATACTCTCTTTCGAATTCTGAAGGTGGCAGGGGTAAACTGCAGGGAGCGAAAGGCTATTTACAATTTGTACAGAAACCAGATAGCAGTTATAAGAGTCGAGGGACATGAAAGGGAAGCAGTGGTTGGGAAGGGAGTGAGACAGGATTGTAGCCTCTCCCCGATGTTATTCAATCTGTATACTGAACAAGCAGTAAAGGAAACAAAAGAAAAATTCGGAGTAGGTATTAAAATCCATGGAGAAGAAATAAAACCTTTGAGGTTCGCCGATGACATTGTAATTCTGTCAGAGACAGCAAAGGACTTGGAAGAGCAGTTGAACGGAATGGACAGTGTCTTGAAAGGAGGGTATAAGATGAACATCAACAAAAGCAAAACGAGGATAATGGAATGTAGTCGAATTAAGTCGGGTGATGCTGAGGGAATTAGATTAGGAAATGAGACACTTAAAGTAGTAAAGGAGTTTTGCTATTTGGAGAGCAAAATAACTGATGATGGTCGAAGTAGAGAGGATATAAAATGTAGACTGGCAATGTCAAGGAAAGCGTTTCTGAAGAAGAGAAATTTGTTACATCGAGTTTAGATTTAAGGGTCAGGAAGTCATTTCTGAAAGTATTTGTATGGAGTGTAGCCATGTATGGAAGTGAGACGTGGACGATAAATAGTTTGGACAAGAATAGAATAGAAGCTTTTGAAATGTGGTGCTACAGAAGAATGCTGAAGATTAGATGCGTAGATCACATAACTAATGAGGAGGTATTGAATAGGATTGGGGAGAAGAGGAGTTTGTGGCACAACTTGACAAGAAGAAGGGATCGGTTGGTAGGACATGTTCTGAGGCATCAAGGGATCACCAATTTGTTATTGGAGTGCAGCGCGGAGGGTAAAAATCGTAGAGGGATACCAAGAGATGAATACACTAAACAGATTCAGAAGGATGTAGGCAGCAGTACATATTCGGAGATGAAGAAGCTTGCACAGGATAGAGTAGCATGGAGAGCTGCATCAAACCAGTCTCAGGACTGAAGACCACAACAAGAACAACAGTTGCGGAGAAAACTAGTTTAAAAGACAGGGTGAAGACTTTCAGGGATTTGTTTAGTGACCAATTGTCAGTATCTGTTATAGCAAGGCAGGCAGAGGAAACAAAGGGCTAACATGGCGAGCTTAGCGTTCTGCAAGCTATTCTGGAGGTCTCATGTGGAGGGTTTTAATTGGAGAGTAAAATACTGCGTAGTTTTCCTTCCTGGACAACACCTCTGATGCACAAGACCACCTTGTGTCTCGAAATAGTGTCACGTAATTCGCGTTGTTACAGTATGGTAGAAGCATTGGGCGGCTAAACACTATTCAGTGTTCGGAATTACAAAACAGAAAAGTATATGAACGTGAGAAAGACCATGGAGACTATGTGAGCTCCCATCCAGTGAAAGGAGAACGGACCTGAGTGTCTTCGAAAATGGTCTCTGCTATTTGCCGTCCAGGTCTTCTCGCTACAGATGGTGCGAGCACAATCAACGGTAGGGACATACCGAGCGTGTCCTCTACACGGGGATTCAGCTGCTCCCACAGATATCGTTTCATGCAGCCCGCAGTGTTATACCTGGCCTTCAAACATCTCATGCGAGATTTTTATATTCACTCGTTCGCTACGCGGGAACTATCAGTCCTATAGGAAAAAATGAAAGGAACTTTTTGTAGGAAATTTAAAAGTTTAAATTTTATGCTGGGATATGTTTCCGCTGGAGGCCACGGATTTCGACTTATTCAACAAAAACGTACAAATGTCATCTTCAACTGCACTTTCACCCCCACACCCATCCCTCACAAGTGAAGATTTATATTACGTTGTTCGTGGCACTCGCTCCTACTACTGTACAAAAATTTCCGATTACACGAACATTTCTCGATATTCGACCTTTTTTCGTCTCTATTGATTCAGCTATTACGTAACCAGTATAGTTTGCTATTTCCTTAGTATTATTAATTTAAACGCGTCTATGAGCGTAATGAAAGAAAACCGATTTTTGTAAACGTTATAGTATAACTAATTACGTTGACAATTCGATCCGAATTTAACACTTACAAGCACCTTAGCTTCGTAGTCAGAAGTCCTGGCGAATAGAACGACATAATTGTTCAAATTATGCCGTTAAAATTCTCAATATTATTAGAACACATTTACGCAAACGTCAGTTTTACAATTTGCAAATGGTCGCATAAGCTGGTTCCCTAATAAGGCCAGTCAATGAAGACCAAAGTGCGAAATAAGACCCAAAGTGGGAAATAATTCGTGCAGGCGTCTATTTTTGTACAGTGTTAGGAGAGAGTGCCATGAACAACATACTAGGAATTCAGACCGGTGAGGGCTGAGTGTGGATGTGGGAATGCATGAGAGTGTCGCAGAACAAAATTTAAATTTCCTACAAGAAGGTCCTGTTCACTTTTCTGTATGATTAATAGTTTCCGCGTATAGAGAGAATATGAAAATCTCGTTCGTAGCTTTTAAAGACGAGATATGACACCCAAGTTGTATAAAACGACGCCGGCATGGACATCTGCATGACCCTGATTGATAGCCAAGGCTGTATTTTCTACGTTTCTGATAAAACTGTTGCGCCACAGCCAGGTTGCCATTAGTCTGTACTATGGGTCATCGCCACAGAGCATGGAAGCAAGTAGAGCGACCTTACCCGTGTTGCAGCACTAGTCGCGCTGCTGTTTTCCCTGAGTCTGCTTGTTTACTCACTACCTCACGTCGCCTTTCTGTCGGGTTTAATTTGTTAGTTTTCAAGTTATTGCCGACGGCAGAACACGGAACTGAACTCTGTTTATGTACTGACGGGACCAAACGCGTCCGACAATACTAGGCAGCACACTACTGACACACCTGCCTCGGCATTGTACAGTAACTTTACAGTCATTGTGCGTTACTACATCCGCGTATTCTTAGCGTCTTAAAATAGATAGTCATCGCGCATATATACATTATCGTAGAGTACGCTCATATAGAAAACTGTTGACAAATAATGTAGTACCTTTCTGTCCATAAGAGAACCAAAAATCTTTGCTTCATTTAAAAAAAATAATTTAAAAACAGGGCATCTCTGGTCGAGAGAAAGGACAACGTAGCATGGCGTGCATATTTTCTTAGAACAGTGAGAGAAAACGAGAAAGATGCAAAGAAACCTATAACTTTGATCTGAATCCCAACACCAGTTACTAGATCGTTAAACAACCGTTTTATTTCAATTTCGTACACGTCTCTCTAGAAGAATGTATTAATATTATATTACGCATTCACTTCAGTTACTTGAGGGTAACACAAGTTTCATTTTATTTTTTTCATTTCGTTCGTTTTCCTCTAGAATATATTAAAACCGAAATTACCGTTGTCTCCCACACGCACAGCTGCGTATTGCCACCGTGAAATAAGTTTTATTTTTCTGCTGTTCATTTGGACTGATTTTCTGTAGACATGAGTTAACAGAATGTATGTTTGTTTTATTTGCTGCACATATTGAAAGTATAGTTCAGGAACCGTGTTAGCAATGTGACCGAGAGCAGTTACATCGCTCGTGCGTCATTCGAAACAATCAACAACACAACGTGTCAACAGTTCGCAGCGCACTCAGCTGAAACAGCAACTGTAAAGTGAACAGGTTATAATAAATGAGCAAACAAATTCAGCAATGTACGTAACATTGTTTCCTGAAGCCAGGCAGCATCGACATAAAATAATACACAGACAGCGTCAACTGATGACTCCCGGTGTCTTTTCGTGTCATTAAGTTTTTCTTTCACTTCCAGCTTCGGTTTGTATCGGCAGCATACGAAGAAGAGAAGGACTAGACAGCTTCGCATTCCGTATAGCAGGTCATAGCAGGCGGCGAAAGCCGCGCATGCGTGGCGCGTAGCTTCCAATCTCGTCGCGGAGAATGTCCAATATATCTCAAGTATTTTCTTGATATTGGAAACAGACATCACCCTCCTTACACCGTTAAAAACAATTTCGATGTGTTAGCTACAGTACAAAGCAGCAACCTATGTACACTCATGCTCATAATGTGGTGTCACACAACGTGGTTCTACACAAAACTGGCGCTAATAGCATAGGCACATAGGGAACACACACGATACAGATCTGTAAGTCCACGGTACTGGTTGACAAAACCGTCCCGAAACACACATGCTACAAACCTCTGCTGTTTCCTGCGCATGTACCCCGACATCAATATGGGATATGATCACCATGCACACGTATAGAGGCCGCACAACAGGTTGGCATACTCGGGATCAGGTGGCCGAGCAGCTGCTGGGGTGTAGTCTGCCATTCTAGCACCAGTGCCTGTCGGAGCTCCTGAAGTGTCGTAGGGGTTTGAAGACGTGCAGTGATATGTCGACCTAGAGCACCCCGGACGTCCTCGATGGGGTTTAGGTTTGGAGAACAGGCAGGACACTCCATTCGCCTGATATCTTCTGTTTCAAGGTACTCCTCCACGATGGGATCTCGGTGGGGCCGTGCGTTATCGTCCATCAAGAGGAAGGTTGGACCCACTGCACCCCTGAAAATGCGGACATACTGGCGTTAAATGACGTCCCGATACACCTCATCTGTTACAGTTCCTCTGTCAAAGACATGCAGGTGTGTATGTGCAAAAATCATAATTCCACCCCACACCATCAAACCACGACCTCCGTACAGGTCCCTTTCAAGGACATGATGAAGGGGTTGGTATCTGGTTCCTGGTTCATGCTAGATGAAAACCCGCCGAGAATCACTGTTCAGACTATACCTGGACTCGTCTGGGAACATAACCTGGGACCACTGTTCCAATGATCATGTACTGTGTTCTTGACACCAGGCTTTACGGGCTCTCCTGTGACCAGGGGTCAGTGGAATGCACCTTGCAGGTCTCCGGGTGAAAAAAAAGTGTCTGTTCAGTCATCTGTAGACTGTGTTTCTGGAGACAACTGTTACAGTGGCTGCGGAAAGGTACCGAGCAAGCCTGCCTGCATTACTCCGTGGCCGTCTGCGGGCACTGATGGTGAGATATCGGTCTTCTTGTGGTATTGTGCACTGTGGACATACATTACTGTAACGCCTGGATACGTTTCCTGCCTGCTGGAATCGTTGCCATAATCTTGGGTTCACACTTTGTGGCACACGGAGGACCCGTACTACGACCTGCTGTGTTTGACCAGCCTCCAGTCGCCCTAATTTTCTACCCCTCATAATGTCATCAATATGTGTTCTTTGAGCCATTTTCAACACACAGTCACCATTAGCATGTCTGAAAACGTCTGCACACTTACTGGCTGCACCGTACTCTGATATGCACCAACACACCTCTGCGTATGTGGACTGCTGCCAGCGTCACCGTGCGACGACCGCAGGTCAAATGCACCGCATAGTCACACCCCGAGATGATTTAAACACGCAAATCGCCCACGAGAGCGTTGTTTCACCAAGTATTAGCATTATCCTTAATTTATGAGCATGCGTGTAATAAAGCCCAACAAACGTAAACTGTAAACTTCATGGAGTATGCACGGTGTTGTACTTTACTTCGAAGTATCACAATAACTAGGGGCCATGACGGAAAGAAAACAACTTCATTATGAAGCAGCAATGTGTGCCTATTAAGATGCGGAAAAATAATGTATTTTATCGAATATTTTCCTCAAAATCGAATGAGAAAGACTCCATAGCTGAGAAAATACGCGAATCCCAAAACGGTGGTATTTATTTGTCTACGCGAAGACTAAAAATTTTAGAAAGAAACTAACTACAGAAAGGAATAGAGCTTTCCTTCATTTACATAAAACCGTTTTTAAAGACAAATCGGCTGACATGCAATTTCACTCGCCGTGTACCGTGCGATACGTTTTGCGTGAAGTGACAAGCACCTTAGTGGGTTGTAGATACGCGGATGGAGGGAGAGCTTGACTTACCGGAAGACCATTCGACATCTATGCTCTGCGGTTGTCGCCCGCTGCTGCGATCCGCGTCCTTGCAAAGTCGCTGCCGTCATCATTGCACGGGGAACGCGACGCTGCAAACGGCCGCATCGCTTCACAGGCAGCCTGCAGTTTACTCTGGGGGTGTTGGATTCATCGTGCATCGTCACAACTGCTATAGTTTGTTGCACAATATATTAACGTTTTAACAAGGTTTTTTTTTTTTCTGGCGATACGTCGGACGACTACCAGGCACCCGCTGGCCCCGCAACAGCGGCCTGCAACACTAGCCTCAGCAAAATTACAAAAGTCTAGTACCAACTCATTAAGACGATCATTTTGGGACCATTGTGTTAGTAACCGATGGCCGACAGCTCATTGCGACGAAATAATTGCAGGAAACAAATGAATGTTAACATACCAGAGGAACTCCTGCAATAATCCTCCTCTCTTTAAACTGCTTTTTTTTATCACGTACACTTTATTTGGAACCAATTGCTTATAAGGTTGACAATAAGGACAATTATTAAATTTGGCTGTTAAGACAATATCTAATTAAAAATTCTTTAGACAAATTGCATTCACGGCTGAAGGCCTTAATGACCAGAAATTCAAATTATTTGTCGTCTGAAGGCCCCAATAGTAATAACTCAAAAAACAGTTTGACAGCTGAAGGCCTGGATAGCAAATTCTTACTAAAATATTATAAATCAGAAAGGACAATCATATTAATAGGCTATATCTGATTTAAAATTCTTAAGGCAAATTTCATTGACGGCTGAAGGCCTTACTGACAAGAAATTAAAATTATTTGACGGCTGAAGGCCAAGATAGCAAATTCTTACTGAAAAATTACAAAAAAAGACTATCATATTAAGATACAATATCTAATTAAAAATTCTAAAGACAAATTGCAATCATGGCTGAAGGCCTTATTGACAATCATCGCAATCTGACCAAATCAAGAGAGAAGTAGACCTCAGACAGTGCTCCGAGCATCGACCTGGGAAAGTCGCTCAACTTCGTAAACGATGAGACAGGCAGCCAAGAGTTGCACTCACTTAACCAGATGGAAACTCAAAGTACTGACAGCTTAAACGCAGACCAACACTCTTGCAAAATCTACCTAACGTCTGGTAACCAACACAACGATGGAATAACCCAGGCAAGGCAGAACCGTCGGACAACACTGCATCTTCAGAATCCGGTGTTTAGAACATCCAGAAACAGGAGTAACCACTACTACCACAGTAGACCAAAAGAACATATCCGAACCAGAATCGAGGAGGCTGTCGAACTACACGACTTACCGGACAGCAGCGGCAAGGCGAGGAAAAGTACACCGCCGCGAAAATACGCTAACCTCCAGGGCAGGTAATTGGGGCGTTAGCGGCCACAAAGTAGAAAAATACCGCTGGTTGAACTTCCTGAATAAACACAAGGAATTCAATGATTAATAACAAAAGGTGGAGGATAACTAAATTTCGTCACCTCTAAACACACCACTCGCTGCTCTTCCTCTCAATGAGCCTGCGGGCAGCAACACACGAACAAACGGCGTGATCGCAAAATAGTGGAGGTTTCACTGCTGGGTTAATGTTCACTCAACTGAAACGTCCTGGGTCCGGTGGACAACGAAGTTGTGGCCCTCGCAACTACAGCTCCTCGATCCGGCAATGCCTGCATGCTGCCGGCGGTCCCGGGATGTCCTCGCGATGCTGGACCCCCTTCCAGCACCGTCCCAACCGACCTACCGACGCACCCGATCCGGAAAACACTTGACGTCCTTCCAAAGATAGTACCACAGTACTGCACTACTGGCCATTAAAATTGCTACACCACGAGGATGACGTGCTACAGACGCGAAATTTAACCGACTGGAAGATGCTGTGATATGCAAATGATTAGCTTTCCAGAGCATTCACACAAGGTTGGCGCCGGTGGCGACACCTACGACGTGCTGACATGAGGAAAGTTTCCATCCGATTTCTCATGCACAAACAGCAGTTGACTGGCGTTGCCTGGTGAAACGTTGTTGCGATGCCTCGTGTAAGGAGGAGAAATGCGTACCATCACGTTTCCGACTTTGATAAAGGTCGGATTGTAGCCTATCGCGATTGCGGTTTATCGTATCGCGACATTGCTGCTCGCGGTGGTCGAGATCCAGTGACTGTTAGCAGAATATGGATTCGGTGTGTTCAGGAGAGTAATATGGAACGCCGTGCTGGATCCCAGCGGCCTCGTATCCCTAGCAGTCCAGATGACAGGCATCTTATCCGCATGGCTGTAACGGATCGTGCAGCCACGTCTTCATCTCTGAGTCAACAGATGTGGACGTTTGCAAGACAACAACGATTTTCACGAACAGTTCGACGACGTTTGCAGCAGCATGGACTATCAGCTCGGAAGCCATAGCTGCGGTTACCCTTGACGCTGCATCACAGACAGGAGCGCCTGCGATGGTGTATTCAACGACGAACCTGGGTGCACGAATGGCAAAACGTCATTTTTTCGGATGAATCCAAGTTCTGTTTACAGCATCATGATGGTCGCATCCGTGTTTGGTGACATCGCGGTGAACGCACATTGGAAACGTGTATCGTCATCGCCATACTGGAGTATCAACCTGCGTGATGGTATGGGCTGCCATTGGTTTCACGCCCCGGTCACATCTTGTCGCATTGACGACACTTTGAATAGTGGACGTTACATTTCCGGTGTGTTACGACCCGTGGCTCTACCCTTCATTCGATCCCTGCGAAACCCTACATTTCAGCAGGATAATGCACGACTGCGACGTTACAGGTCCTGTACGGGCCTTTCTGGATACAGAAAATGTTCGACTGCTGCCCTGGCCATCACATTCTCCAGATCTACTCTTGATGAACTGTGGTATCGTGCTGAAGCTTCATGGGCAGCTGTACCTGTACACGCCATCCAAGCTCTGTTTGACTCAATGCCCAGACGTATCAAGGCCGTTATTACGGCCAGAGGTGGTTGTTCTGGGTACTGATTTCTCGGGATGTATGCACCCAAATTGCGTGAAATCGTAATCACATGTCAGTTGTAGTATAATATATTTGTCCAATGAATACCCGCTTATCATCTGCATTTCTTCTTGGTGTAGCAATTTTAATGGCCAGTAGTGTAGATATCGTTAACGTTGCTGCTGCCACTCGCGGACAGACAACGCTAGCAAACGTAGTGGCTGCACTAAACACAAGAAAGAAACTAGATGCCGCTGTCGCTATTACACGTTGCCAACCTACCAACGGCACCAACATGAGCCGCTTACGGTTCAGTGACATTGGAACCTAGCAGCTCCAGTAGAGCAGGCTTCGATATGCCGAACAATTAACATTGCTTGTGTTTCAGATATTGACTGATGGGTCACCAGTCTTATGGGCACGCAAGGCTTCCAAGAGGTCGACTAGCGACAACGTACACCTTAGGCAAATAATTGAGTGTGTTGGGTGTGAGTTCTATTCTGAGACCAACAGACTGGCACGGGAGAGTAAATTGCAAAGCCAGACTCTAAATCCATTGTTTACTCTACAAATCGTTTTATGGTGGTTGCCGGAAATGGACCAGGAGTCGGTCAGGCGGCAGCCAGCGTCTGCCCAGCCGGTTGCAACACACGCTGGCACCCCGCTTTGCTGACGTCTGCTCTCGGCGGCCATCCCGCGGCCATGTTGCATAAGACGCAGGGCTGACGTCAGCAGTGCATACTGTAATCCTGCAGAGGTAGCCCCTCTTCAGTGAATGAATGCAAGCAGGCGGTCAAGCTGAGCGCCAAGAGACCCGCCGCCTCGTTGTCGGAAGGCGGCCAACGCGCCCAGGGTGCGACCTGGTAACCCTCTGGCACGAGACTGGTGGGTGGTGGAGCGGTTTGGCAGATCCGTTGCGCTGTGGCACCACGTTCGTTGGGCGGACATTCAAGCACAGTTCCTCACCTCGTAATCGACTTTTTGAAACCAAATGTACGGTGATATAGGTCAGGATTCTAGGTATGACACCCTGCAGCTATGCACCACGGTGGGCCTTCGAGTAATTGACAAAAAAACTTCCGGAATTTTGTGTGATGCTCAGTAACGTTAAGACAGTCCAAGTATGTAGTCTGCTTGCGTGGGGTAAGGAAGATGATAATAGAGTGGTATGCCGTAGGTTGTCGGTTCGATTCTCGTCAGCTACAGTAATTGTTTTATTTGTAAATCTATATCTAATGGCTTTGATCATCACTTTTGTTCAAATAATTGTGTTAAAGGTAGTTTTTATTTCAATTCATTTGTCATATCATTTTAATTACAGGATGAACTTCTTTCCTTAGTTTCAGTTTTTCTTTATACATTTGTTTTTCCAATGGGAATTTTTTGTGAATGTGAATTTAATTATATTTACCTATCTATTGTAATATTCAATTATTTGGAAATTCGAACCCTGCCTCGGGCATGGATGTGTGTGATGTCCTTCGATTAGTTAGGTTTAAGTAATTCTATGTTGTAGGGGACTGATGACCTCAGGAGTTAAGTCACATAGTGCTCAGAGCCATTTGAACCAGTTATTCACTGGCAGCGGTATGAAAAACGTAGCCGGCCGGCTTGGCCGAGCGGTTCTAGCCGCTTCAGTCTGGAACCGCGCGACCGCCACGGCCCCAGGTTGGAATCCTGCCTCGGGCATGTATGTGTGTGATGTCCTTAGGTTAGTTAGGTTTAAGTAGGTCTAAGTTCAAGGGGACTGATGACCTCAGATGCTAAGTCCCATAGTGCTCAGAGCCTTTTGAACCATTTTTGAAAAATGTATTTTTCACTACCATTTTTGCAATTTTTTTCATGGTAATGTTCATATAAACATTTAAAACATAACATCAGTACCTAAGGACACTAAGGACAAAATAATGCAGATGAATATTTCAATGAAAGGAGGTTTTAAAAGAATAATGGTATTCAAACAGGATGAGAAATGGGTATAATGAACTCAGTAATGTGGATGAAAAAACAGTGTGTTAAAATAAAAGAAATTAAATCAAAATTGATACCCACAATTAATTAAATGCACATGAACCTAGATTTCAAGTGGAAAAAAAAGAGAGGATGAAATACGAGAGTAAGTGAAAAAGTTGATATTATGATTAAAATGGTGTGACAAAGGAATGGATTTAAAAAATAACATTTTAAATCAGTTAACTGAGTACGAATGATGATCATAGTAATTTGGATAAAGATTTAAAAAGGAAAAACGTTGTTGCACCTGGCTAAATTCGAATCTGCAACGTCCTACACTTTAGTCCAGTATCCTGCCTATTACACCACGCCACCAAACTATTTAAATAACCTTTCTTAACGTCACTGAGACGCACACATAATTCCAAATTTTTTTCATAAATTGCTCGCAAACGAGAGTGAACCATGGTGAATGGCTTCAGTGCGTGATACGTTGGATTTGAACCTATGTAACCGTATAGACGGTTTCAAAAAGTCGATCCCACCGCTGGGGCCCTCTCCTTGTTAGTGGTGGAAGAAGGTACCCCAATGCGGACTCAAACCCGCTACTGCGGCTGGCAGTTCCATGTAGTCTCATCGTCTGGCGTGGCCCCTGCGTCGTGGTGGTACTGCTGCACTGCAAATGACTGTGCTATAAAATCAATGGCTTGGTTCAAATGGCTCTGAGCACTATGGGACTTAACTGCTGAGGCCATCAGTCCCCTAGAACTTAAAACTATTTAAACCTAACCAACCTAAGGACATCACACATATCCATGCCCAAGGCAGGATTCGAACCTGCTACCGTAGCGGTCGCGGGGATTCGGACTAGCGCCTAGAACCGCTCGGCCCCTTCGGCCGACTAAAATCAATGGTTATTCATACCAGACAGCGGTGCACTAGTTGTGTCAATGCGTCAATCCCGGTTACATATTCGCCAACACCCTCAAAACCCCAGTGACGAAGACATTACCTTGCCTGCGCCGTGTATTACTGCTGTACTGGGTAGTTACGCCAAGTGACGCTTGCCTTTCTTGCAATAATTTTACATACTTGTCTTAACGAACGCGGCGCACACCGGCCACCAGCGGCTAATGCAATGTTCCACCACATCTTCTCACAAATTTTATTCTTAACCTCATAGCAGCGTTACACCATACATGCTCCCTGCATTTTGTTACGATTTTCTATTACTACAGCTTCTCTTCGTATGACATCATCCACGAAAAGCCTTATAGAAATACCGTCATTGTCGACTAGTTCATTTATATTCAATATGTTCTGACAAGTATCGGACCTATATAAATCCCTTGGACTATTTCCGAAGCTATACCGGGTGATCAGAAATTCAGTACTAATTTGAAAACTGAATAAATCACGGAACAATGTAGATAGAGAGGTACAAACTGACACACATGCTTGGAATGACATGGGGTTTTATTAGAACCAAAAAAGTACAAAAGTTCAAAAAATGTTCGACAGATGGAGCGTCATCTGACCAGAATAGCAGTAATTAGCATAACAAAGTAAGACAATGCAAACATTATGTTCGTTACAGGAAATGCTCAATACGTCCACCATCATTCCTCAACAATAGCTGTAGTCGAGGAATAATGTTGTGAACAGCACTGTAAAGCATGTCCGGAGTTATGGTGAGGCATTGGCGTCGGACGTTGTCTTTCAGCATCCCTAGAGATGTCGGTTGATCACGATACACTTGCAACTTCAGGTAACCCCAAAGCCAATAATCGCACCGACTGAGGTCTGGAGACCTGGGAGGCTAAGCATGACGAAAATGGCGGCTGAGCACACGATCATCACCAAACGACGCTTGCAAGAGATCTTTCATGCGTCTAGCAATACTTTTTTTTGGGTTATAATAAAACCCAATGTCATTCAACGCATGTGTGTCAATTTTTACCTCTCTATCTACATTATTCCGTGGTTTAGTAAGTTTTCAAATTTATACTGACTTTTTGATCACCCAGTGTTTACGTCTGAAGACTTCACTCCGTTAAAAATAACGCGCCTTGTTCTACTTGCTAGGAATTGTTCAGTTCTCTCACGAAAATAGTGTGATAGTCCGTACGCTCGTATTTTGCCCATTAGGTGGCACTGCTCAGCCGTAAGGAACGCTTTCTAGAAGTCAAAGAATACAGCACCAACCTGGGCGCCGGTTGGTCTCGTGAACGACCTGTCTAATTATCGAGAAAAGGGGGGGGGCAACAAGTTCTTTGTCATACTCTTCCTATCATGTCTAGTCGCCTTGTTTTTGTTGAGCAGTTTCAACAGATCTTTTACTCCGAGACCACTTGTCGCAATATCTCGGCCACAAGCTTTCAGCGTTAACAATAAGGCGCACTGTTGCGCGTTCTTCACTGTGGGACGCAGCAAAGAGATGGGCCTCCCCCTGGAGACACAGAGCCCCTTGTGACAGGGCAGGCGTTATACGGTGATGGCTGCCGCAGCCGCCGGCTCTGACGTCACTACATCCTAACGCCGTGCGCGCTGCCGCTCCCGTAATTACCTGAAGACTGCGGCAAGGCACGCGAACCGGGAAGAGGCCGTGACAGGCAGCCAACGAGGGTAGGGGCAGGGGGGGGGGGGGGAAGGGGCGGAAATATCGCCGCTGCCTGTCTTGTCGTCTAACAAGTCGGCCTCGCTCTAATGCTGACCTTCACTCCAACGCGGGCAAATCAAGTATGGGCATTACTTCTGTATAGCGGACTAGGACTCGAACAAGGATCCTTGAATTTCGCGACCAATGCTCTTACCGCCTGTGCTATCGACGTACGACTCATGACCAGCCCTAACGGCTTACCCTCTGCTAGTATGTATGTCCCTCTTCCGAAAATACACAGCAAAATGAGAAAAAGCGAAACGTTATAGTTGATCGAAGAGTGCGGTGTACTACACCAGAAGCCGTTTCAAGAACTCACAAACTCGGCCTACCGTAACAACAGTGGCCACTTGGCCTTCACAACAGTAGTGAGGAGGCCTATACAAAACTGGCGTCGAGGGTTTAAAAAAAAACTTTAAGGAGAAAATGGCATTAACATTCAACAGAAGAAATAAAAACTTTAAAGATGAACGTATGCGAGATTGTAGTACTTTGAAAAAAAGCATGAAGTCCAGAGTTCTCAAGACGCTATAACTACATTTGGCAGTTGTTAAGAAATGTTGCATACATACACAAATTAATTGTCATGCTTATTGGCGTTATAAATTTTTAATTATAAACAACTGAAATGTTTAGCGAGGTGAGTACAAATGTTCCTTTTTTGAACAATGTGTCACAACTAACTTAAAGCATTTCTGTACAAATTTTAACATTCCGTTATTACAAATATCTGTAAAATAGAATTTTGGTATCTTTTTCTACATGATTTTTACAGCTCACCAAATATCTGCGAAAAAAAAAATGCACCAAATTTTTGGGCTTTTGTCTTACATACAAGCCTTACTATTGTATTAAATGTAAATTCCTTCCACGGAATATTTCACTATAATATTGACTAGTTGCATGCCAAATTTAAGTTCTCTGACGTCAATGGTTTGTAAGGAAAATGTAAGTAAAGTTTCCAAAATGTAGGTGACAGGAAACCCGAATCAAAGATTTGACAGGCCTTACCTTCTGTGAGTGAACTAGTGCAAACCGTGTGTGTACTCCTTTTCATCCTCAAGCAGTCTTTTCCTTTTATTCTTTCCTTAATCTGATTTTCAAACTGACCAGCAATAATATTAGCTGCAACAATTTTCCTATTTGTGAGTTAAATAATGAAAACTGCATCTGTTAATTATTTTTTGATGCTTAGTACAACACGTTCTGAGAATTTATTCTCATTTTTAAGTGTATTTGTGCATTTGTTTACGTGAATAAGTTTGATAACGACACTCGAAATGAGTTGTGTTAAGCATCAAAAAATATGTAACTTCTGCAGTTTTCACTGTGTAAATCATCATTTACAAGCTTTCCTGAATCGTCTGATATGATGAAGGAAATTACGTTCTCCTGTTATAGAATTACTTCAGTATCGACAGTGTGAAAGCCCCTGGATCAAATCCTTGCCCCCGTAGCGTTCCTAATCTGCCGACATCATTAAAGTGAAGTAATTACACTATACTGGAATGGGGCATGCTGCAGATTGTAATAACAGATCTACACACAGCTTTGCAACTACTTGGAACCAAACACCATAAACCAAAGGATACAAAATCAGTGGCAGTGACGCTATTTCACAGCCTTCTTGATGTACTACACAAACATTCCCTACATGATTATTGCATAAAACTGGAAGAAAACGGCGCAGGAATAAACAGTATGAGGACATACAGACCAAGAGGGGGGCATGGCCCCGTGCAAGCTTTTGCCATTTATTATTTTTATTACAATTAAGAAGGTAATTGGAATGTAATATTGAAGAACTGAAATTTCAGTACCATGTAGTAAATGTAGAGCTAATAAAAAATTTTCACAATTTTGGTCGCTTTCATGTACGTCCAGCCTTAAGATTCCTCTCGATGACACTGTGAATCTGTCTGAGACGGCAAGATAAGTTGGACGGGCTGCTTTACGTTCACTCAGAACGGATCCGTATACTTTGGTTTTATTCGCACACAAGAGCAGTGCTACAGTGGTGATGATCTAGCAGTATTACGTTTAAAGTAGGCTGTGTTCACTATCTGATTCAGCGTATCGTAGAATTGGTACTGAACCTACAAAAACTGTTGAAAGACTAACAGTCTCGTGAAGAATAGTTCTTTGTCGTAGATTATCAAAAGTCTTAATTCTTATTGTGCGTTCCCGTTAGGTTATGTGGCTTTTAAAACTTTCTCACATTAAGAACTAGGCGGATATCTGACCCCGATTGAAGGGACTGTGTTTGAATGACTCTGATATTCTAGAAAGTTTTGATGTGGTCTCTGTATTCACTCGCGTTCTTCTGAGTCGTTATAGTTAACTGACGACTATGTTTGGTGTTGAAATAACGAAACCATTTTGACGTATGCTGACTTCCACTTGATTTATAGGGTCCCGTACCTCAACGGAAAAAACGGAACCGCTACAGCATCACTTAGTTCTCTGTCTGTCTCCCTGCCTGTGTCCGACTGTTAAAAACTCGCTTTCTCAGGAATGTGAATCTTGCCTGTATCGATATCGATAATACGGAAAGAACGACGAGATTCTCGATTCCAGAGATGAACGAAATAACTGCACATAGAATTAAGTTTGTACGGAACGCTCGGTGCGCGAGTACTACTCGCAGTTATCAGGATTTTTATTCGATAACAATAATACGTACAGAAAGATGGAGCTGCAATGGGAATCCCATTGTCATTTACTATTGCCAATTTGTTTACGGAAGAATTCGAGGAGTGTGTCTTGGAGACAGCGACATTGAAATCTGTGTCTTTTTTTCAGATATGTAGTTGATATTTTGTTGATTGGCTTCATGGTAGTGAGAATTTAAATGTTTTTTCTTAAACCAATCGACCTGGATATTCGTTTGCCTTTTTCCCTTCTTGTCTTGGGCAGAAGAAAGGTTGATGGTACGTTGAGACATGCCGGTTTTAGGAAGCAAACTCAAACCGAATTGTATCCACAGACTGATAGCTGTCACAATCCGGCTCAAAGGGAAGGGATAGTTCGTAGCTTGGTTCACAGGTTGCACGCCCTTTTGTTAGAATCGTTATAGCGAAAGACATATGAGATGTGAGTTGCACTGTACCAAACGTGCACCGCATGAGTAATGATAGTCTCGAGGTGACAATAAACTATGCGGTCTTTTTGCTTTATGCAGTGTGACGTCTCCTGGAAAGCTCAATAAAAATTAAATTAAACCTATACAGACGTGTAAATGTGAAGTGTAAAAAATGGTACAAAACCAAGTATATTTCCGTCGACAAAAATCGTAGCTAATACGACAGATAGCTATAAAACGAACAACTCTCCTGTATGATGTCTTTTTGTGTTAAATATGTAAAGAAATAGCTATAAAACACACAACTCGTCAATATGACGTTTTGTGTTAAATATGTAAATAAAATATGTATTTTAGTAGCTATCAAAGAGTAAATATACAATGTAAAAACATTGTTTCTAATAATGGACATATAATCTCATTGAAGTTAAAAAACGATTTCGTTAATTGATCGACGACTACTATTATCTTTGTTGTTGAAGAATTAAGTCGTTTAGCTCTTCTCACTTACTAAATATTTTATGTATGTATTTCATTTCGGTAAGAAGTGAATTTCTCCTGTTCTTTTTCCAAATTTCTCCCTCCCTGTGGAAATATTTAAGTGAAAATAATTACTTAAAGTGAATTGCGTAGAAGATTGCCTTTCTGGCAGCCATTACGTAATAGTTAATTAAATATTAAGTATTGAGCTTCACCCTCAAGTTAACATTATAAATACTTTGAATTTTGATAGTAATTTTTAAGTGTTAATAGTTGAAAGTTCATTTTATCATAAGTTTTATGGAACTGCGTAGGTAGATTTAACTGCAGTAGGAACAAGTCTTAGGTATGCCTTACGATATCTTCCAGTTTGCAATTAAATCTATTTCTGTCAAGGAAATGCTTAGTCTAAAATGAAGCTAATTTGCTTATCAATGAAAATTATTTATCATGAGCAAAACTCCTTACACTACGTAGGTGGTTATACCGTCTCTCCCTTCGCAACAATTAATTTAAGGGCAATAACAGTAATTGTTTCAAGCTACTTCTGATTATCTTTGAGCTAACTGCGAGTTTAGATAACGTAATCAAACCATTACAAGCAAACCCATTTTTAGTAATATTTGTGACTGCGTAGCAACCTTTGATTATCGTCGTCGTACATCTAAGCCGCATTTACGAGAATGCAGAATATACGCAACGCCAACAGTATATTAAATATTCTTTACCTTTTTTTCCACAATCCCGAGCACATCTTACAATAAAAAATCAAAGCGTTTTCAATCCAAAAAGAAAGAGAGAGAGAGAGAGAGAGAGAGAGAGAGAGAGAGAGAGAGAGAGAGACGATATAGGGGGAAACTTTTCCAACAGCACTGGTCGTTGTTGTTGTTGTGGTCTTCAGTCCTGAGACTGGTTTGATGAAGCTCTCCATGCTACTCTATCCTGTGCAAGCATCTTCAACTCCCAGTACTTACTGCAACCTACATCCTTCTGAATCTGCTTAGTGTATTCATCTCTTGGTCTCCCTCTACAATTTTTACCCTCCACGCTGCTCTCCAATGCTAAATTTGTGATCCCTTGATGCCTCAGAACATGTCCTGGACTGGTCATATTCTGTGGAAATATGATGTGACATATGTTTTGCGACTACAGCCTAAGAGTAGGACCCTTTAAGATCCATAAAGGATTGTCTTGGGTTGCGTGAAACCGGTGTCTATTGTATTCCTTGCGAGTTGTTGCGTGTCGTGTAATGTTCAGACCATCAGAACCATGAAGGACCGGTGTATTACGCATGAGCGTCACATACTCTTACAACAAATGAGAAAATCTGCTGTTGCAGAACATTGCATCGTCCTATGAAATATAACAACACGGAGATTCTGGCATGCACTTCGAGTTACTGGGATTGCGTTATTAAGGAAGCAGTTTGAAATTAAAATAGCAAGTGAACTTACGAACTGAGAAGGAGATTTTTGCTTACATTCTGCGTGGTCTCCTGCTCTCTCCTTTGTCAAAGAACAGAGCGACAGAGTTACTACTTCTTGATTCGTTGGTTGTTAGTGTTCACCGTCGAAAGCTTCTGACGTCGGACATCTATGGTTGTGTGATGGCGCTAGTGTTTACTGTGTGTGTGCGTGTGTCATATTTCGGCATTCTGCATGCCAAGGTGTTAAATTCGCTTGCACAGCACTTATTTGCTACATTTCTGCTTTAAAAATAACATGGTTTGCACCTTTTGAAATATCGGTGGTTATAGAAGACGTCACTCGGCTACATCCCGTAGGTTATTTTTGAATAGATAGTGTACTGGAAACAGGTTACTAGACGGCTATCAACGAAAGAAACCAAGGGTGGTGGAATGAACCATAGTCGAATAATTAAGTCCGACAATGCTGAAATGAAACACAAAAGGTAATAGATGAGTTTTGCTGTTTGGACGTTGAAATAAATGACTATGTATGATGCAAATGGAATATAAGATGCATACGGGCTATAACAAGAAGATAATTTCTGAAGAAGAGAAATACGAATTTAACTCTTAGGAAGTCTTTGCTGAAGGCTTCTGTGGTGTATCACTGTACGGAAGTCAAACGTGAACGATTACAGCTCAGTTAAGGAAAGAGTAGATATTTTTGGAAAAAAAATTGTTCAAATGTGTGTGATCCTGAGGGACCAAAGTGCTGACGTTATCGGTCCCTAGACTTATATACTACTTAAACCAACTTATGTTAAGAACAACACACATAGATAAGATATCTGTATGGTGCGAAAAGTGGCAGTTGAACCTGGATAAAGAAAAGAGTGAAGTTATTCATATAAGTACTAAAAGAACTCCGCTAAATTTCGATTACGCGATAAGTCACACAAATCTGAAGGCTGCAAATGCAACTAAATACTTAGGGATCACAATTACAACTGGAATGGTCACATAGAGAATGTTGTGGGTTGAGCAAACCAAAGACTGCAATTCATTGGCAGAACACTTAGAAGGTGCAACAGGTGTACTAAAGAAACTGCTTGCACCACGCTTGTCCGCCCTATTCTAGAGTATTGCTGTGAGGTGTGGGATCCGCATCAGGTGCGACTGACGGATGACGTCGAGAAAGTACAAAGAAAGGCAGCTCGTTGTGTATTATCGTGAAGTAGGAGAGATAGTGTCACAGACATGATACGTGAATTGGAGTGGCAATCATTAATACAAAGGCGTTTTTCGTTGCGACGGGATCCTCTCAGAAATTTCAATTACCACTTTTCTCCTATGATTGCGAAATTATTCTGTTGTCACCCACCTACAAAGAAAGACGTGATCATCACGATAATCTAAGAGAAATCTGGGCTCGCACAGAAAAATTTAAGTGCTCGTTTTTTCCGCGCGGCGTTCGAGAGTGGAACGGTAGAGAGACAGCTTGAAAGCTGTTCATTTAACCCTCTGCCAGGCACTTTATTGGAAACAGCAAAGTAATCACGTAGACGTAGATGCCCGAGGGAGGACTCGAACCTCCGGCTGGAGGGGCCGTGCAATCCGTGACATTGCGTCGCAAACCGCGGGGCAACTCCATGTTTTTGAAATGTGATGGTACAGAGGAAGTCTAAAGATCAAATGGGTAAATGGTGTAACTAATGAAGAGCTATGAATTGAATTTGGGAGAAAAGAAATTTACGGCACAACGTGAGTAAAAGAAGGAATCTGTTGATAGGACACATTCTAAGACATCAAGGGATCACCTGTTTAGTACTGGAGGAAAATGGGGGAAGGGAAAATAAAAATAGTAGACCACGGGAGAATTACAGTAATCATGTTCAAATAGATGTAGTTTGCTGTAGTTATTCGGAGATGAAGAGTTTTGTACAAGATAAGAATAGCACGGAGACTTGCATCAGACCAGACTACGGACTGAAGATCACTACAACAACACAAGTAGCGTACGAAATACAAAATTTTGTGTAATTAGGAGACGTTCTTGTTTGTTAACTGTATGATTTCTGTATTATTATTCTGCTTATTACATTTAATTAACCTAACTGTATCAGTCGAAAGTTTACCATATATGATCTTCCTGAATGAAGCAAGCTAAGCTTTTACGAATCATTAATCCTTACTAGAGAGTGGTCCGTTCAGTGTACTGCTGGGTCGAATTCGATGTGTAACACGTAGGGCGGATCGTCGCCGTAGAGTCCGCAGTCACGAGAAATATTTCTAATTTGTGGTTACAGAATGCACTGAGATTTCCAAAGTACAGAAATTTTCAGTGTATAGTAACAGCTGGGATTCGATTTGTAAAACTATCGTAGACTATTGTAAGTAAGCATAGACTAAATTAGTTTTCCCAATAGGTTTTGTCAGTAAAGTTTGTATTCGTGTTATCTGTAACTTAGGTGTGTTACATACCTATCGGGCGTTACCTCATTTCGACCTTTTTTTTTTCTTATTTTTCCGTATGCGATCAGTGTCTTACAAGATCTCCGTAGAAACTGGAAGCTGTGAACTGTCTAGTCTAGATACTGAGTGAGGACACGCAAAGGGCCACGTATCCTATGAAACAGTTTCGTTCTGCATTGACATCCTTCGGTCTGTTACTTACAAAGAAACAGTTTCTACAGCAAAATTGAAATTTTCGATGTTTAAGTCGGGTTTTATTCGAAAATTGTTGATTGGTAACGTTAGCCGGCCGAAGTGGCCGAGCGGTTCTAGGCGCTACAGCCTGGAACCGCGCGGCCGCTACGATCACAGGTTCGAGTCCTGCCTCGGGCATGGATGTGTGTGATGTCCTTAGGTTAGTTAGGTTTAAGCAGTTCCAAGTTCGAGGGGACTGATGACCTCAGAAGTTAAGTCCCATAGTGCTCAGAGCCATTTGAACCATTTTTGGTAACGTTACACGGAGGGACGTTACAATAAAAATAAAATAAATACAAATTTTCACACAGCGCTAGAAAAAGTAAAGAGAAACGCAACAGAAAAGGACATCAAACATCGCTTCAATACTTCGTCGAGCTTATGTAAAAGATGTTTCTTTTATTGTTGAACAACTTTCGCGCTTATCAACAATAACAGGAATCTCTTGCCTTTGATCATGATGATGAACCTTCTGTTGAGTACAGAATAACAATAATTATACAGATTTTTTATGTTTGTTGGTGTAAACTGTGCTTGCATCGAAAGTAATTGCTTTATTTACACAAGGGCGCAAATGTTACGTGGTCAACAAATTTTTGTTCATTGTAAGATACATTCCATATTTTGTATTGATACAAAATACGTAATGGACTGACACTGAACGATGTACGGTTCTAATTATGTGCAAATCAAACAGGGAACAAAGAGAAGTTGTCGGCTCCTAGTTTCTCTCTCACACATTTATTTATGTTTCTTTCCTAACGATACTACCAGCACTTCCGGTGATCCTATCATTTACTACATCATTTATGTACTGCACCAAAACTACCAAACCGTAGTTTTGGTAGAGTGCAACTCGGGTTGGGATGTATACCGATGCAGCGTTTGTATGAGGTTGTTACAGATGTGACGTTTCCTGTCTGACGCTGTCAAAACTAACGATGTGTATTGATGTCTGAAGTTATCGACATTCTCGTTGCATTACTTGACGTTTCTGTCCGTGTCCTCGGAAACACAATATTTGCACGAGTGACACTAACGAGAAGCAAACTACCTTTAAATTTGACTGTCAAGTAGAATCGTTTTAAAAGTCGGAGATGGATTGAGGACTTGGCACCTTCATGACAGCACTTACTTTACGTACCATTTTGAGACGGGTAATTTCTTTTATATTTTACGCAGACTAGCGGTATGCTGAATGTGTAAATGAAGATATAATCTTAAGTATCGTATTGGGCAGAATACATAGGCCCATATACTGCATTCTAAGTCGTTGCTTCGTGGAACTATATCATCTTCAACTTTTGTATTGCATTAAAACAAGCGTTCATTGCATAGTGCTGTGGAATGTCGAAGAAACCGCAAATTGGCGATCATAAGAAGAAGAACAACATCAAAAATGCAACAGGAGCGTAATATGTAAGAAATTGTCCACGCAACCTGCCACTGATGATGCCTTGCAGAAAATAAAGGCGAAACGCGTATGGCACTAAAATTGTGTTTTATTCAGTTGCTGTCAGACCGTGCATAAGTAAAAATTATCAATATACCGAACTATATCATGGTTATGAACAAACAGACAAACTCCTATATATATGCAGTAATTTATTTAGTGCGTTATTTGGTCTTAAATGACAAAATTCGGTTTTCTATTTCATTATTAATCCTCTGTGCAGTCTAAATTGCTGTGTCATTTGCTATTTTAACCAGACGGATATGTCTTCGACGAGTATGCTGTATTCTTCATGTTTACACACGGAATCTTGTTCTGTTGTTAACGTGTAAAAACAAGTTATTCCTCAGTTCCAATTTTCGATTTTACTGTGTATAAACATTTCAGGATTTAATATGATTTTTATCAATTGTGGATTCACCCCCAACGCTTCAGGCCAAGAGTGGAAGCATTTTCGAAACAGCCAAGTTTGTTCAAGTATGCCGTGCATGGCAAAATGGCGGTGCCTAAAACAGGCCACGAGGCAAATCTGGTGCACCACGGTCCATAGATGACTGGGGTGAACGACGGGTGCAGAGATGTGTACGGGCAAACAGACGTGCAACAGTTGAACAACTGACTGCCTAGATGAACAAGTGGCTACCAACAGTGTCTCCTCAACGACCGTTCAGCGAACGTTGGTGCTTATGGGCCTCTCCAGTAGGCGCCATGTTCATGCCCGCATGCTAACTGCCGTTCATCGGCGACTAAGGCTGAAATTTGCACGCGAGTGCCGCTATTGGACGTAAAATGATCGGCGACAGGTGACCTTTTCAGATGAATAACTTACTACGCTCCAATCAAATACATAGCCGCTGGCGTGAACGGCGTGAAAAGTCTGAAAGCAAACATCCTACAAAAATTGTCGGAAGAGGCTAGGTGGAGGAAGGCTGGTTATAGTCTGGGGAATGTTTTCGTGGCGTTCCACAATCCTGGAAGGCACAACATGTCAACAAAACTATGCATCCCTTCTTGGGGATCACGTCCACCCCTACACTCAGTTTGTTTTTGCTTGCCGCCGGCCTCTGTGGCCGAACGGATCTAGGCGATTCAGTCCGGACCCACGCCGCTGCTACGGTCGCAGGTTCGAATCCTGCCTCGGGAATGGATGTGTGTGATGTCCTTAGGTTGGTAAGGTTTAAGTAATTGTGAGTCTTGGGGACTGGTGACGTCAGATGTTAAGTCCCATGACCTCAGATGTAATGTCCCATAGTGCTCTGAGCCATTTGAACCATTTTTATTCCTTGGCACGAAGTCACCTACCAGTAGGACAATTCAGCGTGTCATACAGCTCACAGTGTACTTTCGTGGTTCAAAGAGCACCAGGATGAGGTTACCACACTCCTGCGACCGCCACACGCCCTGCCTTCGAAACGGTCGTGAATCCGTTGGACCATCTGGTCGGGCTGTCCACGCTATGGATCCTCAGGCGAGAATCCCGGCGCAGCTGGCCACGGCGCTGGAGTCGGCACGGCTGCACATCCCTCTCGGTACCTTCCAGAACCCCACTGACTCTCTTCCTGCATCTCTCGCAGCTGTTCGCGCTGCAACAGTTGGTTATTCCGGTTTATGACTGGTTATCATATTACAGTGACTGGTCAGCTTATTTTAGCACTGTGGTCTTTCGCTCTGATAATCGTTTACGCAATTGTATCAGGGGGATAGCTCCATAATTTTTTCACATTGCAATTATCACAGTTGACTTCGTTCTCAATATTTGTGATAGTGAGAAATTCTCTAATGTCGCAAAGAGAATATTGGAAGTCACAAATGAAGATTAAAAAGTTGTTACTACATTGTAGACATCATGTCACATATCACACACAAACCAGCTGTAAGGTTTTCACAATGGCACAATTATATCTCAGTACATCTTATAGTAAGTAGAAGCTGCAGAACACACACACACACACACACACACACACACACACACACACACAGCGTCTGGAAATAAATGTAGAGGTGAAATGATAATTAAATCGACACCCTAGCTGCAAACAGGCGTTATATACGAGGTGCATTCAAGATCTAAGGCCTCCGATTTTTTCTCTAATTAACTACTCACCCGAAATCGATGAAACTGGCGTTACTTCTCGACGTAATCGCCCTGCAGACGTACACATTTTTCACAACGCTGACGCCATGATTCCATGGCAGCGGCGAAGGCTTCTTTAGGAGTCTGTTTTGACCACTGGAAAATCGCTGAGGCAATAGCAGCACGGCTGGTGAATTTGCGGCCACGGAGAGTGTCTTTCATTGTTGGAAAAAGCCAAAAATCACTAGGAGCCAGGTCAGGTGAGTAGGGAGCATGAGGAATCACTTCAAAGTTGTTATCACGAAGAAACTGTTGCGTAACGATAGCTCGATGTCCAGGTGCGTTGTCTTGGTGAAACAGCACACGCGCAGCCTTTCCCGGACGGTTTTGTTGCAGTGCAGGAAGGAATTTGTTCTTCGAAACATTTTCGTAGGATGCACCTGTTACCGTAGTGCCCTTTGGAACGCAATGGGTAAGGATTACGCCCTCGCTGTCCCAGAACATGGACACCATCACTTTTTCAGCACTGGCGGTTACCCGAAATTTTTTTGGTGGCGGTGAATCTGTGTGCTTCCATTAAGCTGACTGGCGCTTTGTTTCTGGATTGAAAAATGGCATCCACGTCTCATCCATTGTCACAACCGACGAAAAGAAAGTCACATTCATACGGTCGTTGCGCGTCAATATTGCTCGGCAACATGCCACATGGGCAGCCATGTGGTCGTCCGTCAGCATTCGTGGCACCCACCTGGATGACATTTTTCGCATTTTCAGGTGGTCATGCAGGATTGTGTGCACAGAACCCACAGAAATGCCAACTCTGGAGGCGATCTGTTCAACAGTCATTCGGCGATCCCCCAAAACAATTCTCTCCACTTTCTCGATCATGTCGTCACACCGGCTTGTGCGAGCCCGAGGTTGTTTCGGTTTGTTGTCACACGATGTTCTGCCTTCATTAAACTGTCGCACCCACGAACGCACTTTCGACACATCCATAACTCAATCACCACATGTCTCCTTCAACTGTCGATGAATTTCAATTGGTTTCACACCACGCAAATTCAGAAAACGAATGATTGCACGCTGTTCAAGTAAGGAAAACGTCGCATTTTAAGTATATAAAACAGTTCTCATTCTCGCCGCTGGCGGTAAAAATCCATTTGCGGACGGTGCTGCCATCTCTGGGACGTATTGACAATGAACGCGGCCTCATTGTAAAACAATGCGCATGTTTCTATCTCTTTCCAGTCCGGAGAAAAAAGTCGGAGGCCTTAGAACTTGAATGCACCTCGTACATAATTGGGGACATGTTGAAAATGTGTGCCCCAGGCGGGACTCGAACCTGGGATCTCCTCCTTACATGGCAGATGCTCTATCCAGCTGAGCCACCGTAGCTACAGAGGATAGTGCGCCTGCAGGGAGTTATCCCTTGCACGCTCCTCGTGAGGCCCACATTCTCAACATGTCCACACCACTACATTCATAGTGCGCCTAATAGAAGTTTGCCCATCACACTCATCACTCGTGGAAGATTAATCTACCAAGTCCCGTAAGAGTTGGGGCATAGCGAGTGTGTTCACACAAGAAGGTCAATGGCCGGGTAGGCATATTTTAACTATATATGAAGGTAGTATATTTTCCAGAAAGAACAGATACCACTGATGACCGTGCAACTTCTCTAGAATGAAATGATTATTAAATCGACACCCTAGCTGCAAACAGGCGTTATATACATAATTGGGGACATGTTGAAAATGTGTACCCTGGCCGGGAGTCGAACCCGGGATCTCCTGCTTTCATGGCAGATGCACTTGTGCGAACGCACACGGAATGCCCCAACTCGTACGGGACTTGGTAGTTAATCTGCCACGAGTAACGAGTGTGATATGGGCAAACTAGGAATGCAGTGGTGTGGACACGTTGGGAATGTGAGTCTCACGGGGAGCGTGTAAGGGATAAGTCCCTGCAGGCGTACTATCGTCTGTGCCCTCGGTGGCTCAGATCAGGGTTAGCTACCCTCTGTAAGAAAAGACCTGATCAACGGATAATCTGAACGGTGTCATGAGACGTCCGCCTCGAACATATACAACGAACAAAATAGAATAAAATGAGAAAGCCGACACGGTAGCACGGAGTGTTCGGTCAGAGGGTTAGCTGCCCTCTATAATAAAAAAAACTGAGTTAATCGCTCAACAACGAACTTAAACGGATGTCTTACGACGTCCACTCCTAGCAGATGCAACGAACAGAAGCGAAAAAAGAGATTTTTTTTTAAATAGATAGAGCATCTACCAACTAAGCAGGAGATCCCGGGTTCGAGTCCCAATCGGAACACACATTTTCAACATGTCCCCAAGAAAGTATATAACGCCTGTTTGCAGATAGGGTGTCGATTTAATTATCATTTCATTCTAGAGAAGCTGCGCGGTCATTATGGTATCCGTTCTTCCGGGAACAGATACTATCTTCATATATAAATGTAGAGGTCTATATATTACTCATCACTCGAGTTTTATTTTTCGGCCATACAAAAAGTGACGCTAAGCATATAACCGCTACGCTCTCGCAATTGTCCTATTCGACTGCAGGAAGCCTGCCATTGACTTGACAAAGCGCTTGTGGACGTAAAGAGATTCAGTGAGTGGGAAAGAGCGAGAGAGAGAAAGAGAGAAAGCGTGACAGATGAACGTAAATGAATAAACCACGTGGCACGCTCTGGCTATCTGTTACGGCGGAAAGGTGTCGCTAAACTGCCGTTTAATTTCCTCCGGCAGCTATCAGTCAGCACAGCGTCCAGTGAAAATGGGCGCAGAGGACACTAAAAAGAGTAAAAAGCGCGGTGCAGCGGCGATAAATGGCAGTGCAGCAGTGCTGCATTGTTCGGCCCTGTGACGGCTGGGGCATCGCTGGTGAGTGGACGCTATGCGCTGAACGCCAGTCTCCCCCTGCGTGGACGTGCTCACAAATAGCCGGAACTCGGGGAGATCATCCTCTGTAGCGACGCACCTGGCCGGTAATCAGTGACGGCGGAAATAGCCGCAGCGACACAATCTGTTGTGCAGCTGGCAGGCGCGCAGAACGACGCTAGGCGCTACATAGCCACCAACGTGCGCTAGATACAGCTCTAACTAGTGTCTGCAGTGTCGGTGTTGATAAGAACTATGATGCAATGTTTTTTTTTTTTTTTTCGGTCAAGCATGCCGTGTCCGAAGGAACAGGCACTGTGGCGGCTACAACCGCCATGAAATACAAGAAATGACAACCATCAGCTCTATAATGGAATGGCGACAGTAAAAATTTGTATCGGAACGGGTTTACCGCTTTAAGCGAGCGATCGCATTAACCGCTTTGCCCGACCCACTTTATGTCAAGTTATTTCTAGGGACTTAGAATCTGACAATTCAGCTATAAAAAATAGTATTTGTTGTAGCTAGTTCCTGTTTCAACTGTTAGCAGGCATGAAACTTCCTGGCAGATTAAAACTGTGTGCCGGACCGAGACTCGAACTCAGGACCTTTCCCTTTCGCGGGCAAGAGCTTGGGTAGCTCAGATGGTAGAACACTTTTCCGAGAAAGGCAAGGGTCCCGAGTTCGAGTCTCGGTCCGGCACTGTTTTAATCTGCTAGGAAGTTTCATGTCAGCGCACACTCCGCTGCAGAGTGAAAATCTCATTCTGGAAACACCCCTCAGGCTGTGGCTAAGTCATGTCTCCGCAATATCCGTTCTTTCAGGAGTGCTAGTTCTGCAAGGTTCGCAGGAGAGTTTCTGTAAAGTTTGGAAGGTAGGAGGCGAGGTACTGGTAGAAGTAGAGCTGTGAGGACGGGGCGTGAATCGTGCTTGGGTAGCTCAGATGGTAGAGCACTTGCCCGCGAAAGGCAAAGGTTCCGAGTTCGAGTCTCGGTCCGGCATACAATTGTAATCTGCCAAGAAGTTGCATATCAGCGCACACTCCGCTGCAGAGTGAAAATCTCATTCTGTTAATAGGCATTCTATAAAGAAGACACACAGCATTTCAGCAATTGATAAGGTATGTGATGGACCAGTGCAACAGCGATATAGGGCTGTGGGATTTTGGCGTGTTCAACACAAGTGTAATCTTTGGTCGTGATCTCAAAATACTGCCATTTATCTGAAGTCTTACATTTATAGGATCTCCACCCAGTAGTGGCCGGCCGAAGTGGCCGTGCGGTTAAAGGCGCTGCAGTCTGGAACCGCGAGACCGCTACGGTCGCAGATTCGAATCCTGCTTCGGGCATGGATGTTTGTGATGTCCTTAGGTTAGTTAGGTTTAACTAGTTCTAAGTTCTAGGGGACTAATGACCTCAGCAGTTGAGTCCCATAGTGCTCAGAGCCATTTGAACCATTTGAACCACCAAGTAGTGAACTTTACACACAAATGATCTACACTGCAAAGTTGTAAAAGTTTCCTAAAGGAAATATTGTTTCGTTGACTCCAAAAGTGGCTTCCCGTCCTTCACGGAACCAAGCAAAGATTAAAGGCTTATCTGCGAAAGGTAGCCACCACAAGGAATCAAGTAAACCAAAGACTACGGTTCTCTCAGACGCCAAATAAAAAAGCCACTATGTCGTTTTGCACTTTAATGTCTTTTTGGGATATTTTCCTCTACATTCATTTGCTGAAAAATATAAAATCGAAAGAAGGTGTTATACAGGTGCAGGGGACATGCAAATGGTGAGGTGTTCTTTTGTCTTCTATTTCAGGATGACATTGTTCCAAGATGGATTACATTTCATAATATATTACTACTTTTATTAGTTTCAAATTGATATTGTAGTGTTTTATTGAGTTTCACATTTTAGAATATTTGTTAACATCATTTATTTCAATAAATAACTGCAACGAGTCAACATTCGACGACCTTGTACAATTTACAGCATGAAAATGTGTAGGCCTATGTGTTACGTTAATAAACTAAAGCCGGCCGGAGTGGCCGTGCGGTTCTAGGCGCTACAGTCTGGAACCGAGCGACCGCTACGGTCGCAGGTTCGAATCCTGCCTCGGGCATGGATGTGTGTGAAGTCCTTAGGTTAGTTAGGTTTAAGTAGTTCTAAGTTCTAGGGGACTGATGACCACCGATGTTAAGTCCCATAGTGCTCAGAGCCATTTGAAACATTTGAGCTACCCAGGAAAACTAGGACAGAAATAAGCACGAAATTTTATGAAGTGACGCAGGTGCCTCCTTTGCTGTACGACTGAGCAATGAGTGACGAATATAATACAATTAGATAACAGGGATCAGAAATTATATTCTTGAGATCTATGAGAGACTGCCTGGAACAGGACAGATTTAAAAATAACGATTTGCTGAGAGAACTGACTGTTTTTATAATGGAAGATAGGATCACCAAAAATAAAGTTGCCTCTCATACCTGAACAAAATGAAAGAAGGAAGAATCCCGAAATATTTATTGGTTTATTTATTTTTTATATACGCCTAATGGTGAAAGCTGACAAAATACACCTTGGAGAAATGTCCTTTGTGACCGCAACAGGCTAATCACTTCTTAAAGAAGAAGATTAGTGAACATGTAATTCTTTGGCAATATATTCTTCTGCTGAGTATAGGTGAGGTGATTCTTATATAAGAGTTTCTATCTGAATTGTCACATACGATGAACATACCTGTAGGCTAATTTGTTTCTTCAATGTATTCAGTAAGGACGTCATGTTTGTATAATTAATAACGCTTAGATACACAACGCTATGGAAGCGGGAACACAGGTTTTGTTGCTGCTTACACTTTACTTTAGAAGTAATTGGTTTACATTTCGTTACCAGCGCAAAGGTAACAGCTCAACATCCCCGCTGTAGAGTACTTGCAAGAGCAGACGGAAAAAGTTTCCGGTAATCGTTCTCCCAGCCAGCTCCAAGCGACGATTTTTCACTCGGTAGCCGGGGTATCGCCAATAAATTATATTTCGTCAGACAAAAAGAATCGTGTTTCTTTAGCGTGTGGCGTCATCGATCAAGTTCAGCAACGCACCTGGGTGCTCAAGGAACCCCGCAGATTTTGTTTGCTGAATATGGAAGATAAATCACCAGGGCGCGCCCGTATCAACACTTCTGCCTCACCCTCTACAGCCGTTCCTCCTGCCCTCTGACCTGAGTAACCCCATCCTTCTCTCTCGCTCCCTCCCCCTTCCCTCTCTCTCTCTCTCTCTCTCTCTCTCTCTCTCTCTGTGTGTGTGTGTGTGTGTGTGTGTGTGTGTGTGTGTGTGATCGCAACGTGTGAGAGGAAGTTTTCGGCTCGTAAGAAGCGAGCTGCACATGTAACCCAGAAAGTATAAACCTCACGTACCGTTAGAACACTGTAAAGAAGAGAGGAAGATTAAAATTTAATGTACCGGCGAAGGCAAGATAGCTCGTTAGAGATGAAGCCCAAGCTCTCAAGCGAGAAGGATGGGGAAGGATATGCACAGTGTCCTTTTCAATGGAATCATACCACCATTTGCCTTAAACCTTTCACGTAAATGCTGCAAATCCTGCATCGAGATGGGCACACGGAGATTTGAACCGCCTCACTCCCGAACGCGAGTGCAGTGTCTTGGCACTGCTCCAACCAGCACAAGTAACAGTAGTAGTAGTAGTAGTAGTAGTAGTAGTAGTATTCATACTGCAGTTAAAAAGTAAAAATAAACTACCATAAAATGAACTATAATTCATGTTCAGGGTGAATCAGAACTGCACCGATAAAATTTCGTAGGCTGTCTAGGGTATTTTGATGAAAGGGACTGGTACCTCGTTACAAAGTAATAAAGTAGTTATGATTTATTTGGCTTCTTATCTCCACTCTTCTTTCTGTGAGGATACCTTGATAATAGTCAGAAATATACAGGGTGTTCAAAAAGTCTCTCTGCAGTGCCGTTTGATTGGTAGCCGCGCGTACCGTATGCCGCAGTGAATATACCGAAATGAAACTCAGTGAAATACAAGTTATTAATTAATTTATTGAATATTCATATTTACTTACAAATTTTCACATTAAATATTGAAAGTGCCCCCACCCCCTGTTGTTGAATACACAATTCAATTCGTCTAATCATGTTTCCAAACACAAGCTATAACATTTATTCTGCAACAGAAACAGTGAAAGTGGATATGGCAGTTTTCAGTTCATCGATGGATTTTGGACGGTAGTTATAGACAGTTGCTTTCGCTGCACCCCAGAAGAAAAAGTCAGTTGGCGTTAGGTCAGGCTATCGTGGAGGCCAAAGTCCCTTTTAAACTATGCGATCACCAAAACCATCAGCAAGCAGTGACATTGAAACGCGAGCTGTATGCGCGGTGGCACCATCTTGTTGAAAATAACCGTTCAGTATTTCACTTAAGACAATTTCTCCTATGAATGGGTACAGAATATCACTGCATTTTCGTTTTTACAGCTGTGTGGGCCGTTCCGACACTAACATCGATTTTCTGGGCGAGTTTTCTTACTGACTTGTTCGGACTCATGGACATTTTATCAGAAATATCCTGAGACAAAATGTTAGGACGACCACTTCTCCGTGCATCTGTCACTGAACCCGTACTTCGAAATTTGTTAGTAAAATTTTGCACAATATCGCGATGTGGGAGTGTTGTCTCCGGGAAAACTGAATTAAATGTTTGACGAACTGAAACTGTGTATTTACCGCCAGATTTGAGCACTTGTTTGACTAAAAACACACGTTCTTCAATGGTTAGCATTTTAACAGTGACAAACAAGAAACAAACGAACAAAGGAACTAAACTGAAACGTTCACGTTAACACGTAACGAAGCATACCAACGATACTACTGACGCTGGCTGAGATAAACGAAACAGTGGAATTCCACTTGAAGGGAAGTAACCCAGGTAGGCGAACAATCGTACGGCACGCGCGGTTGACAATCATACGGCACTGTGGAGAGACTTTTTAAACACTTTGTACAATCATCAAAACAATACATAGCAATGCAACGACCTCCAGACGCAAATGTGCGGTTGGCGGCACTGTGGGTGTTATGTGGCGTTCAATGCCCAAGTTGTCAGATAACATGCTTTATAATTTAATATGCAGATCCTAATAGTCAGTAAAATCAAACCATCAACAGTGCAAGCAATATTCGTTAGTATCAGTGGTTCAAATGGCTCTGAGCACTATGGGACTCAACTGCTGAGGTCATTAGTCCCCTAGAACTTAGAACTAGTTAAACCTAACTAACCTAAGGACATCACACACATCCATTCCCGAAGCAGGATTCGAACCTGCGACCGTAGCGGTCTCGCGGTTCCAGTAGTATCAGTGATTGCACAGCTAATTATTGGGTTGATACATAAGTATGCAACATATACACATAACAGAGACATTAGCCATCAAAAACGTCACGAAAGAAGACGCAGTAAATATTCCAGAATTCGAATCAAGAACAGATGCCACCATGAGTAACTTAGAAGTAGATATTCTCGGAGTAGTGATGCAACTTAAATAGAAACAAGTCTTCCGGTCCAGTACAACGATTAGATTTCTTTCAGAGTATGCTGATGTAATAGCTCCATACTTAATAATCATATACAACCACTCGCTATATGAAAGAAACTTACCCAATATTCAAGAAAGGTAAAGTAGGAGTAATCCACTAAATTATGGGCCCATGTCATTAACGTCGATATGCAGCAGGAGTCTGGAACATACATTGTGTTCAAACATTATGAGTAGCCTGGAAGAGAACGGTCTATTGACACACAGTCAACACGAATTTAGAAAATACCGTTCTTGTGAAACACAACTAGCTCAAATAGTTTTGAGTGCTTTTGACAAGGAATTTCAAATTGATTACGTACTTCTACATTTCCAGAAGGCTTTCGACATTACTACATAAACGGCTTGTAATGAAATTGCGTGCTTGTGGAATATCGTCTCATTTATTCGACTAGATTCGTGATTTCCTCTCCGAGAGGTCACAGTTCGTAGTAACTGACAGCAAGTCATCGACTGAAACAGAAGCGGTTTCTGTCGTTCCCCAGAGTAGTGTTATACGCCCTTTGCTGTTCCTTATCTATATAACGATTTGGGAGACAATCTGAGCAGCCGTCTTCGGTTGTTTGCAGATGACGGTGCCGTTTATCGACTAATAAAGTCATCAGAAGATCAAAACAAACTGCAAAACTATTTAGAAAAGATACCTCTATGCTGCGAAAAATTGAATATTGACCTTAAATAATGAAATGTGTGAGGTCATCCACGTGACTCCTAACAGGAATCCGTTAAACTTCGGTTACGTGACAAATAAGTCAAATCTAAAGGCCGTAAATTCAGCTACATGCCAAAGAATTGCAGTTACGAACAACTTAAATTGGAAAGAACACACAGAGAATGCTGTGGAGAATGCAAACCAAATACTGCGTTTTATTGGCAGGACGCTTAGAAAATGTAGCAGATCTACTAAAGAGACTACCCACACTACGCTTGTCCGTCCGCTTTTGGACTACTCCTACGCAGTCTGGGATCCCTACCGTATAAGATTAACGGAGTACATCTAGAAGGTTCAAAGAAGAGCAGCACGTTTTGTATTATCCCGAAATAGGGGACTGAGTGTCACGGAGATGATGCAGGATTTGGGATGGAGATCACTAACGTTTTTCGTTGCGGAGGAATCTTCTCACGACATTCCAATTACCAACTTTCTCCTCCGAATGCAAAAATATTTTGTTGATGCCGATCTACACAGGGAACGACGATCATTATAATAAAATAAAGGAAATCAGAGCTAGTACGGAAAGGTATAACTGTTCATTTCTTCCGCGCGCTGCTCGAGATGGGGATAAGAGAGAATTATTGTGAAGGTGCTTCGATGAACCCTCTGCCGGGCACTTAAGTGTGATTTGCAGAGTACCCTTGTAGATGTAGATGTAGATATTCTTCTTCACTATTTACAACAGTCTGCGAACATTGAAGTAACTTTTCGATTCCTTGACTATAAAAATCACATGGTTTTGAGGTGAGGTGAAGAACGCGTCGAACCAAGTTCAGAGCACATTTCCATCCGGAAAGGAAGTGCCTTAAAGGCTGTTCAATAGAGGCCAATAAAGATGAAAGTCTGAGGGCGCAAGATTAGGTGAATAAGGTGCTTGTGGAATGACTTCCCAACCCAATTCCTGTATAACGTTTTTTGTCAGTCTAGCAAAATGCGGTCGGACGTTATCGTGAAGTACCATAGCTTTACGCAGACTTCCTGATCGTTGTTCTCGGATTGCGTCTGCAAGACGTCTCATTTATTGACAATAAATGTCAGCAGTTATGGTTACATGTCAGAGACGCAATTCGTAGAACACCACACCGTCGCCGTTCCACCAGATGCATAACATTGTCTTCTGTGCGTGAGCGCAGCTCATTGTACGGGTAGTTACAGCTTTGTTTGGGCTCATCTCCTGCTTTCTTTTCATTACGTCACCGCAAAAACACCATTTCATATGACCAGTAACGACCAAGGATAGAAATCGTCAGTGTCGTTCACGATCCAATTAATGATGACCAAGCACAGATGCAGATATGAGATTTTGTAGTTCTGTTTTAGAGCATGTGGTGCCCATACACCCGATTTCTGAACCTCCTCCACTGCGTGCAAATGTCGCATGGTGGTGGAATGATCATAATTCATCACATTACCCAGTTCTACGTACGCTGACTTGGATCGTTGTGGATTAATGCGTTTAAGAGATCATCAAATACCGAATGTCTTCCTGAAAGTGGAAACTCACTAATGCCAAAAAGGTCCTCCATAAAACGAGAAAACCATTTTCTTGCACATGCTCTGTCCAGTGACGTTATCGCTATATATAGCGTAAATGTGTTTGGCTGCAGCCACTCCTGTCACCCATCTCTTAGAAGCAAACAGAAGATTATGTCGGATACATTCCGATTTCTCCACTTGACGCTCTATTTTCTAGCGTCCGCAGCCCCGCTCACTATTGCCAGATGACAAAATGACAGTATGTAAACTCAAACAGAAATAGTGAACTGTAGTGAACTGCAAATAACAATAACAATCGATAAATAAATCCATAGCAGCAGGAATACCAACAAGTAAAATGTAAACGGTATGAACTTACGTACAATCGTACTGCACGACTGGCCATTAAAATTCATACACCACGAAGATGACGTGCTACAGACGCGAAACTTAACCGACAGGAAGAAGATCCTGTGATATGCAAATGATTAGCTTTTCATAGCATTCACACAAGTTTGGCGCCGGTGGCGACACCTACAACTTGCTGGCATGAGGAAAGTTTCGAACCGATTTCTGATGTACGAACAACAGTTGACCGGCGTTGCCTGGAGAAACTTTGTTGTGATGCCCCGTGTAAGGAGGAGAAATGCGTACCATCACGTTTCCTACTTTGATAAAGGTCGGATTGTAGCCTATCGCTAATGCGGAGTATCGTATTGCGACATTGCTGCTCGCGTTGGTCGAGATCCAATGGCTGTTAGCAGAATACGGAATCGTTGGGTTCAGGAGGGTAATACGGAACGCAGTGCTGGATCCCAACGGCCTCGTATCACTAGCAGTCGAGATGACAGGCATCTTATCCGCATGGCTGTAACGGATAGTGCAGCCACGTCTCGATCCCTCAGTCAACAGATGGAGACGTTTGCAAGACAACAACCATCTGCACGAACAGTTCGACGACGTTTGCAGCAGCATGGACTATCAACTCGGAGACCATGGCTGCGGTTACCCTTGACGCTGCATCACAGACTGGAGCGCCTGCGATGGTGTACTCAACGACGAACCTGGGTGCACGAATGGCAAAACGTCATTTTTTTCGGATGAATCCAGGTTCTGTTTACATGATCATGATGGTCGCATCCGTGTTCGGCGACATCGCGGTGAGCGCACATTGGAAGCGTGTATTCGTCATCGCCATACTGGCGTATCACCCAGCGTATCACCCAGCGTGATGGTATGGGGTGCCATTGGTTACACGTCTCGGTCACCTCTTGTTCGCATTGACGGCACTTTGAACAGTGGACGTTACATTTCAGATGTGTTGCGACCCGTGGCTCTACCTTCATTCGATCCCTGCCAAACCTTACATTTCAGCAGGACAATGCACGACCGCATGTTGCAGGTCCTGTACAGGCCTTTCTGGATACAGAAAATGTTCGACTGCTTCCCTGGCCAGCACATTCTCCAGATCTCTCACCAATTGAAAACGTCTGGTCGATGGTGGCCTAGCAACTGGCTCGTCACAATACGTCAGTCATTGTGGTATCGTGTTGAAGTTGCATGGGCAGCTACACCTGTACACGCCTTCCAAGCTCTGTTTGACTCAATGCCCAGGCGTATCAAGGCCTTTATTTTTCCAATGAATACCCGATTATCATCTGCATTTCTTCTTAGTGTAGCAATTTTAGTGGTCAATAGTGTATTTCTACTTCTCCCTCCCCGTTGATTCGGTGAGGGAGTTTCGTTATTTCGGCAGCCCTGCAGGGGCTGTTAGCTGCCCTGTGGAAGGGGAGTTAACTGGAGTGTCGTTGTAGTGTTCGGTGCTGAAAGCCGTTCTCTGCACATGTAGGACAGTCTGCCCTGTATGCGCAACAGGAGTGTCGAAGAGGCTAGGCAGCTAGCTATAAAAACTGCATTGTGCAAGAAAGAAAAAGGAATCCTGTTCAGCTGGAAGAAAATCTGAAGACCAGATGGAAACGTGATACTTTCTACTGTGGGAGCAGCCACTGAGCTCTGGTGTGCCTTGCTGGAATGTTTCTACAAACTAAGGGGTTTTCTGACTGGATCTTAGTAATTCTTTCTGGAGAAGCGGCGAGTTCCCGTGTGCATGGTGTGTAGGGCTTTTGATTCGCCATGACTGCAACTCTTGTCACGTAATGGGAGAGATTTTCTGCCATATTCCCATTGCCGTAGATATTGATTAAGCATGACAAAGTCCACAATAGTAGAATAAAGTTATATCATTGATCAGAACTCAGGAGTTCCACTGCAGCTGGCAGATGTGATTCCTATGTTGGAAGAACTAGCTAAGTTACTGAAAGTAAAGTGAAATGACATTTCGCTTAGGGACGCCACAAACGACACTTGCCCCAGGGCTTGAGGCACAGATGCTGAGAGACATGTCGTCAACTTGGAGCTGAGTACAGAGACCGAGCTGAACTTACAATTTTCAGCCACCACTGTCCCCGTCTTCACCAGACTCACAGCTCAGTAGTGGTAAGCACGCATTTACATTGTAGCGAACGAGACGGAGGGGCTCCAAAGTTCGTAGACCTCATTTTCACAGCCACTTAGTTGCACCCATCATGCAATTTGACAAAACTATTGGCTCTCATTGAAGCTTCTCTGGGACCATTTCTTTAAATCACTAACCTTTTTCGCAGTCATTGGCCATATCTGTGACAGTTGCATTTTATTTACACACGTGACCACTCACCGGTGCGAAGGCATTGGAATCCCTTGCCCACTTATTAGATGTTTATGCACATTATCCAGAGAGTAAATCAATTTGTTTTATATCTTACGGTAAACCAAATTCGAATAGTAGCCAGACTGCTACGGTCGCAGGTTCGAATCCTGCCTCGGGCATGGATGTGTGTGGTGTCCTTAGGTTAGTTAGGTTTAAGTAGTTCTAAGTTTTAGGGGACTGATGACCACAGATGTTAAGTCCCATAGTGCTCAGAGCCATTTGAATAGTAGCCACCAGTTTCCTTTCCTTGTTTGATGGCTCCATTCATTAATATGTCTATGTGAGGTGCGGTACCCACACTTTCATGCTAAATTGAGTCACCTCTAGTAAATTAAACTTAATAAGACATCCAATGTGTGACTTCGTTTGTTTTAAATTTTCGTGATCTTGTACGAAGCTTCCCTTCCCCGCAAGTCACGGTGGATCGGATCTGTAGCTCTTAGGGCTACGCTAAACACTTCAAACGCCTCCTCATACAGGAGCAGCTCACCATAACGTCGTTGTAATGGTCTTGCGTTGCATTCAGTGATCCTACACATGGGGCGCATATTGGCCAGCTCTTCTTCAGTATACCTGTCTTTATTGTTGTGTAAGACTGTGAAGATACGACTAATACTGCTGGAGAGAAAAGAAGATCAATGCAAGATTCAGGGCGCAGAGTGAAGTGGGCTTTACTGATTGTCAACGGCAGACACCATGAGTTAATGAAATTAGTATATTTTACTTTATTTTTTTATTTATTTTTCCCCTAAGGGATACGAAGAACTACTGTTGACATCTACACTGTTGTGCTGATTCTTTCACTGTAATGTATAGAGGAAAATAATTGAGGGTAACGAATCAAACGAAATACAATTACTCTGTAACGAGCCACCAGAGACCACCGTTACCTTGTATCAAAATACTCAGAAATATCCCTGGACAACCTACGAACATTTGTAGTGGGGTTTGGGCTCACCATGTATACAGACATTTGTTTACTTAGCACTCCGTTTTCAGGCCACAAGTGGCCAATCGGGACCATCCGACCGCCGTATCATCATCTGCTGAGAATGCGGATAGGAGGGGCGTGTGGTCATCACACCGCTCTCCCGGTGATGATGGTTTTGTTTGACCGGAGCCGCTACTATTCGGTCGAGTAGCTCCTCAATTTGCATCACGGGGCTGAGTGCACCCCGAAAAATGGCAACAGCACATGGCGGCCCGGATGGTCACCCATCCAAATGCCGGCCACGCCCGACAGCGCTTAACTTCGGTGGTCTGACGGGAACCGGTGCATCCACTGCGGCAAGGCCGTTGCCTTTTCTTACTTAGAGTCCAGTTTTATAAGGATGTGGCATTATAGTATGAACAGTACTGGCAATCGCTTGAAGTATTTTAGGAATACCTAATAAAACTTTAATAAGTATAACCGGATAGGTATTAGAGATTGCATCCACCTTGAATACAAGGCCAGCCTGTTAAATAAAGCGCAGCCTCATTCCATATTTGACTAGTGTTCCATAATTTTTCGTTTATTTTTGCTAATATTTTAATTCATCATTTAGAAACCAGTGTCACACTGTTTATTGATTTTTCATCACCCAGCACGGCACACACAACATACGAACACTACATCCATTACGTTTTGTACTATAAAAGGCTAGTGCTACACTGTTCATTCATTTTTCAACACCATTCATTGACACACTGTAGATAAACAGTCAGCTGCCATCGAGACCATGATCATATACTTCGGTGTTAGGAACTCAAGGTTACTCGATGTTACGTTCGAAGTCAGATGTGGACAGAAAACGTTTTTATCACTTCCACTCATACATTTCCAACTAGCTATAAATGTTGCAGTACACTTGAGATTAACGTATAGATTTTGCTAAGATTGGTGGGATCTTTACGTTTGAAGGTTGTCCCCCGAGACAGGTACTTCGTGTTTGTGCAATCACAGAGTGTGCTTTTGGAGTGTGTATGTATATATATTCGTTTCTGCGACATCAGTATCTTCTCAACCAGTCAGATATAGAGAGATTCACGGTTTACAAAGAAATAATGAAACAAACAAAACTAACTTCTAGTATACGTTTAAGTACGCAGCTGATAATATCTATTATTCCATTATCGTGAGAATGACGAAAGAGTAAAATAATTATAGAATGAAATTTTCACTCTACAGCGGAGTGTGCGCTGATATGAAACTTCCTGGCAGATTAAAACTGTGTGCCGGACCGAGACTCGAGCTCATGACCTTTGCCTATTCGCGGGCAAGTGCTCTACCGACTGAGCTACCCAAGCACGACTCACACCCCGTCCTCACAGCTTCAATTCCGCCAGTACCTCTTCTCCTACGTTCCAAACTTCACAGAAGCTCTCCTGCGAACCTTACAGAACTAGCACTCCTGGAAGAAAGGATATTGCGGAGACATGGCTTAGCCACAGCCTTGGGGATGTTTCTAGAATGTAATGATCACTCTACAGTCCCGAGGTCCCGAGTTCGAATCTCGGTCCGGCACACAGTTTTAATGTGACAGGTAGTTTCAGTAAAATAATTATTTAGACCTATAAAACGCTTTCAATCCCAGCACTGACAGTATCTTAAACTGCTAAGAGAGAACCTAAATTAAAAGCTAACAGGCGATTCTCTCATGCTCCATGAACGTAGATAACCCAGTGTATTCGTAAGCCGATCCAATTTGTAAATCCATTTCCTTAAGTGTGTTAACGATTTTTTCCAAAATACCCGTACTGCAATTGTACGAGTATTATTTGAATAAATCAGTAAAAGTAGACCAACATTATAGTAACATGATTTTTCAACTAAATTATTTTTAGAACGTATCACTTTATTCTGAAATAATTTTTTTCTATATCGAGAGAACTTGCTAATTGAATGTGAAACTCATATAGATCTGTTTTAAAAGTATGATATTTCTCCTTATTTTGCAGCTATAAAAATAAATTGCTCCCTGGGGGTCGTTTGAATTTATGGCGACCATAAACGAATTGCCTTACGCCTGCAATTATGCATACTTCTTAATCTGATTATGCTTCCTGGAGGCAAAGAAGAAAGGAAGAGAAGTTTTTATTACGAGGTGGTAAAATTGTATTGGCAGCAAGGTTATAATTTCAGCAGCAGTGTGTACACATTAACGATGGTTGTTACGTACGTCTTTCAGACCTTCCTGAGGCAAATCACTAGTCCGAGCTTGTGGTACAGCTAATGACCTCGTTGTCCGCGGTACGTTATACTCTAACCTTACTTCCTTCCTTCCTTCCTTCCTTCCATATCGTAACATCAGCTGTCAAGTCCGTTGTGAACTCATTAATCGCAACTGAATTCTTGACTTTTCATTCTATTTTAATTAAAATACTGGCTTCAGTGTATTCGCCTTATCAGTGTAGGAGTTCGTGGCGCAAAGAAAGCCCTTTTCACAGCGCTCCTCTTTACGGGCTATTCAATTCGCCAAGTCCTTGTGGTTCTGCTCTGAATCAGGCTCCCACGAGTTCTGTAGCTATTCACAACCAAATGTAATGACTCTGTAGGTACCATTGTCAAATAGTCAATTGCGTAATCCAATTTTCCAGTGTATCCTACATCGTTGTTAGTTTTTTACTCGAAAAGGCGTGAGAACTGACCATCTGTGAATCTTATTCTCTTTTGGAGGCCAAATCAAATTTTTAGGTCATAATGGCGCTTTCTTGTTGTTTTTGTGGGTGGTTCACTGCTCTTACACCAAGGGACGAACGTTGTCTATACCTGCTGACCTTTTCAAATGCACATTTAACCACAGTGACTGTATTTTATGTCTGTTGTCTGATTTGTCTATAGTATACTAACAGCGATCAGCCCTTGCTTTGCAAAGGGCAGCACTAAGTATCTTTGATCATATTACTGACGAAGCGGTAGTAAATTATTACACAAATCTTCCCTGTGATCAGCCTGTTTATTAGAGGAAACGTATCAAAAAGCCTAAGGTATTTCATGAGAGATACGGACTACATTAATTTATTAAATGTATATAATAGGTTAGTGCATAAGTTCGTAGCGTTTTTGTTTTGAATCTTATTATTTCAGTTGCTATGGATTTATTTATCGACTGTCATTTTTATTTGTACTTCACTGTGCTGTTTCAGTTAACATATTGTCATTTTGCCATTTGAAGATAATGAGTGGAGATGTGGACGCTGGAAAATGGAGTACAAGATGGAGAAATCTGAATGTTTACGACGTATTCTTCTGTCTGAATTCGATAGAGGGATGGCAGCAGCTGTGGCAGCCAGAAATACTTGCGCTGTGTATTGGCAAAATGTCATTGGACAGAACACAACAAGAAAATTGTTTTCTCGTCTTAAGGAAGATCGTTTTGACGTTAGCGTACTCCACATTCAGTAAGAGCTTGGGTGTTTGATGAAGATTGTTTACAGATATTAATCAACGACTTTCTACTCGAGAACTGGCAAATGTGATGAACTGTGATCATTCCACCATCGTGATACATTTGGATGCAAAGGGAGTGGTTCAAAAATCGGGTGTGTGGACATGTTCTAAGCCCAAATCACAAATAATCAGCGGTTGGCCGTATGTACACATCTGCTTCCTCTCCTGTATAATTACTGGTGACGAAACATGGCGTCTTTACGGTAACATAAGCGAAAGAAAGGACTGTTGACACCAAAAAAAAAGCAACATCGTACAAAGAACTGCTCCATCCACAAAATACACTACTTGCCATTAAAATTGCTACACCAAGAAGAATTGCAGATGATGAACGAGTGTTCATTGGACAAATATAATATACTAGAACTGACATGTGATTACACTTTCACGCAATTTGGGTGCATAGATCCTGAGAAATCGGTATCCAGAACAACCACCTCTGGCCGTAATAACGGCCGTGATACGCCTGGGCATTGAGTTAAACAGATCTTGGATGGCGTGTACAGGTACAGCTGCCCATGCAGCTTCAACACGATACCACAGTTCATCAAGAGTAGTGACTGGCGTATTGTGACGGCCAGTTGCTCGGTCACCATTGACCAGATGTTTTCAATTGGTGAGAAATCTGTAGAAAGTGCTGGCCAGGGCAGTAGATGAACAGTTTCTATATCCAGAAAGGCCCGTACAGGACGTGCAACATGCGGTCGTGGATTATTCTTCTGAAATGTAGGGTTTCGCAGGGATCGAATGAAGGGTAGAGCCACGGGTCGTAACACATCTGAAATGTAACGTCCATTGTTCAAAGTGCCGTCAATGCGAAGAAGAGGTGACAGAGGCGTGTAACAAATGGCACCCCATAACATCACGCTGCTTGACACGCCAGTATGGCGATGACGAGTACACGCTTCCAATGTGCGTTCACCGCGATGTCGCCAAACACGGATGCGACCATCATGATGCTGTAAACAGAACCTGGATTCATCCGAAAAACCGACGTTTTGCCGTTCATGCACCCAGGTTCGTCATTGAGTACACCACCGCAGACGCTCCTATCTGTGACGCAGCGTCAAGGGTAACCGCAGCCATCGTCTCCGAGCTGATAGTCCATGCTGCTGCAAACGTCGTCGAACTGTTCGTGCAGATGGTTGTTGTCTTGCTAACATCCCCATGTGTTGACTCAGGGATCGAGACGTGGCTGCACCACCCGTTACAGCCATGCGGATAAGATGCCTGTCATCTCGACTTCTAGTGATACGAGGCCGTTGGGATCCACCAGGGCATTCCGTATTACCCTCCTGAACCCACCGATTCCATATTCTGCTAACAGTCATTGGGTCTCGACGAACGCGAGCAGCAATGTCGCGATACGATAAACCGCAATCGCGGTAGGCTACAATCCGACCTTTAGCAAAGTAGAAAACGTGATGGTACGCATTTCTCCTCCTTACACGAGGCATCACAACAACGTTTCACGAGGCAACGCCGGTCAACTGCTTTTTGTGTATGAGAAATCGGTTGGAAACTTTACTCATATTAGTACGTTGTAGATGTCACCACCGGCGCCAAACTTGTGTGAATGCTATGAAAAGCTAATCATTTGCATATCACAGCATCTTCTTCCTGTCGGTTAAATTTCGCGTCTGTAGGAAGTCATCCTCGTGGTGTAGCAATTTTAATGGCCAGTAGCGTATAATGTTATGTGTCTGATGGAACAGCGTCGGTGTGGTGTTCTACTAATTGCTTACGCAGGATGTAACAACAACTGAGACGGCTTACAGACGCAATCCAAGAACAACAGAAGGAAGGTTGCGTGAAGCGATACTACTCAATGATAACCCTCGCCCGCCTTCTGGTAGACTGACCAAAACACTGTACAGGAGTTGGATTGGGATGTCATGGCGAACCAACATTATTCACCTGATTTTGCGCCCTCAGATTTACTCCTTTGCAATCTATATCGAACAACCTTCAAGCAACTTCATTTCTTAATGGAAATGCTCTCCGAACATGGCTCGACAAGTTCGCCTCAAATCAACGTGATTTCAGCAGTTGCGAAATCGAGAAGTTACCCTAGCGTAGGCAGACGGTTGTAAATAGTGCAGGAGAATATTCAGGATGAATCACCAAAAAGTTGGACCACAAATATTACGGAAATCGGAAGCGCTAATGGTGCGCGGTTTTCACAGAATGGATTTATAGCGTATTGTATTTTAGCCAATCAACACATTGTAGTAATACTTAGAAAATGAGTTTTTTGTCCAAACGTACACTTCTGTAAATGGTACAATGTCATTGGTGTTTTTTATAGGACTCTAGGGCAAGATTTTTTTACGAGATATCGTGTTCTGGAATGTTCCCACAGCGATACTTGCACAATACTTGCGGTAGCACACTCTACAGAACAACACAAGTTTATACATTAGTTATGTTGTTTCCGACCGGTAACGAGACAACTAACCATAACAGGTTGTGTTCAAAATGACCACCGACAGCGGCAAAAGAGTCTTCCAGTCTGGCATGAAATGACTAATGCACATACGCTATCATCAGCGGAGATGTCCGAGTAGGCTGCAGTAATACGTCGCTGCACATCATCGAGTGTAGTTGATATGTCCTTATAGACAGCGTCTTTCAACTTTCCTCACAGAAAAGAGACTACATGCGTCAAAGTCGGGGAACGGGCCGCCTAACGTACAGGTCCTCTGCGTTAAATCCAACGATTGGGAAACAGTTTGTGAAGACATGCTGTAGTAATGCGTGCATTATGGGCTGGACAGTCAAGTCATTATGTAGGTACTACAGGCTCCTCCTAGTCAGCAGAGACGTGTCTTCTAGCGTGCGTGGAAGATGCTCTGTTAGGAAGCTGCGTTATTTGTTCTGAGTTCCGTCTATGAAGAACGGGTGTATGAGCTGATGGTTCTCTATCTCACACCGCACGTTTACAGTCTATGGACGCTGATGTTCCACCTGACGAAGCCAACGGGGATTATCAGCAGACCAATAGCGCGCGTTTCGGTGGTTTACCTGGCCGTGATTAGTAAATACGGCCTCATCACTAAACAAGATACAGTACACATCTGGAGTATTCTGTCTCATTGCCCATGTACAGAAGTGGACATAGTTAATATAATCTTTTCCACACAGATCTTGGTGGACGGAGATATGATAGGGATGGAAACTATGCCGATGAAGAATGCGTAGGACACTTGGCTGATTCACACCACCACCTCGTGCGATTATACTGAAGCTGTTGTGCGGATCAATTGAAACAGGAGAAAAGATATTATTTTACCCCTATTCTGTCGTCAGTCGTTTCCTTCTGTTACGTTGTCTAGGCGTTACACTGACATTTGCACGTAAGTGGCTGAAGAGACCGATAAATAATTGCCGAGATGGTTGACGGCTATTAGCATATCTTGCCGCATACACAGTACAACAACTAATTGCATTCTTCCTACACTCTTCTACACCATGAACAGCGGCCTTAGACTATGTGCCGATGATGCTGTAGTCTATAGGAAAGTAGTATCACACGAAAGTTGTGAACAAATCAATGAAAATTTGCAGAAAATAAATGCGTGGTGTAATGACTGGCTGTTATCTTTCAGTATTAGTAAGTGTAACCTACTGCATATAACAAGGCGAAAATCCCCATTAATGTACGAGTACAAAATAAATTATCAGTCTTTGGAAATGGTAACGTCCGTCAAGTATCTGGGTGTGACTATTCGAAATGATCTCAAATGGAATGATTAGATTACACAAGTAACGGGTAAGGCGAACTCTAGATTGCGGTTCATTGGTAGAATCTTTAAACGATGCAGTCCTTCAACAAAGTAAATAGCTTACAACACATTAGTTCGTCCAGTCTTAGCGTATTGTTCGTCTGTATGGGACCCTTACCAGTTGGGTCTGATTCAAGAGATTGAGAAGATTCAAAGAAGAGCGGCAAGATTAGCGACTAGTACATTTAGCCATCGCGAGAGCGTTACAAATCTCATAGAAACTTCGAAGTGGGACACACGCGCTAAACAGAAGGGGCTGCTCACTAAATAACAAAATCCAATCTTCACCAAGTATGTAGAGCATATATTATTACCACCAACTTTCAAATCGCGTAATGATCATCATTCAAAGACAAAGGAAATAAGAGCTCGTACTGAGGCGTTCAGACAGTCGTTTTTCCCTCGCGCGATCCGCGAGTGGAACAGAGGGGGGCAAATATGACTTTGGCGCGAATTGTGACCTCCGCCACAGACCGCTTGGTAGCTAGCGGAGTATATGTGTAGATGTAGATGAACATGTCAGATCTCTCCGTATTGGTAATCCTATTGTCCACTCACGACTTACTGCTCGGACTATTACACACTATCTGACTAGCAAAGAGCGATGCACTCAAGGTATACACAAACTCACTGTAGGCAAAGATAACGACATCCTAGCTAGCAACTACACAGGTTGAATTGTACAACCAAGTGTTCGAGTTGAACCTTTTCAAAATACGACATCGTGTAAACAATTAGCACTAGAATCCTGCTACAAACACCACGGACATTCTAATTTATCGTTACTTTAGTTTCTTTTCTCGATAGGCATTGATCCATTTCTAAAATGTACGTTCGCACAAAAAACACACGTTCTAAGTAGTATTAAAATCTGTTTATTGACTAACAGTACGAGTCCCTGACTACCAGCCCCTCCTATAAAAACTACACATCAATAGCACTTTCCATTTCCGCAATATGTGCAGCTCAAGTTTTCGTGATACATCCTTTAAAATGTATCTGTTGTGTTTATTGAACCTATGTTTTATGGCTGAAAATTACGTACAGATTCTGACCACGACTCACCGGCCGGTGTGGGCGAGCGTTCTAGGCGCTTTAGTCTGGAACCGCGCGACCGCTACGGTTGCAGGTTCGAATCCTGCCTCGGGCAGGATGTGTGTGATGTCCTTAGGTTAGTTAGGTTTAAGTAGTTTTAAGTTCTAGGGGACTGATGACCTTAGATGTTAAGTCCCATAGTGCTCAGAGCCATGTGAATCATTTAGACCACGACTCGCTGCTCTTTGGAACTGCGGCGGCTGTGTAGTGATTTTCCTGCCAGATATCGCCTCGTCTGTAGCTGAACAGATCATAACTCACATAAGTGCCACAATCATGTCACTCCAAACGCTAAATAAATGTTGACCAGATAGCAATACATATATTACACCATCATCATTACCTGGTGGCATTAAATTATATCCACAAACATTCCTTGTGAATCAGTCCGTCTATTAGTGAAAACCGTATCAAAATCCTTAAGTGATTCTTGAGATTAGCCTTCTTATACAGGTAAAAAGTGCAGCGGAAGGACTTCAGTTTATTAGTATGTACACTGAAGAGCCAAAAAAACTGGTACACCTGCCTAATATCGTATAGGGCCCCCGTGAACACACAAAAGTGCCGCAACACGACATGGCATGGACTTAAATAATGTTTGAAGTAGTGCTGGAGGGAACTGACACCATGAATCCTGCAGGGCTGCCCATACCTCCATACGAGTAGGAGGGGATGGAGATCTCTTCTGAACAGCGTGTTACAATGTATCCCTGATATGCTCAGTAATATTCCTGTCTGGGGAGTTTGATGGCCACTAGAAGTGCTTAAACTCAGAAGAGTGTTCCTGGGGCCACTCTGTAGCAATTCTGGACGTGTGGGGTGTCGCATTGTCCTTCTGCAATTTCCAAAGTCCATTGGAATGCACAATGGACATGAATGGTTGCAGGTGATCAGACAGGATGCTTAAGTATGTGTCACCTATCAGAGTCCTATATAGACATATCAGACGTCCCACATCTCTCCAACTGCACACGCCCCACACCGTTACAGAGCTTCCACCACCTTCAGCAGTCCCTGCTGACATGCAGGGTCCATGGATTCATGCGTTCTTTGCCATCAGGTTTTTTCGGATATAACACTTTTTCAAGTTTGTTTTCAACAAATGTTTTCAATTTCAATCCGTACTTTCCTGCAAAGGAATGCCAATTTCTTGTATGACTCCAATCAATGGCAGAATAACTGCTTTAGCATGCAACTGCTGTATTCGTTGCCTAAATTCTTCTTCAGTAAAAACACTTCCTTTAGTAACCGATCGTACCCAACGTCGTGTTCTTTAGCAATGGCATCAGCTGCACTTCGTGGTGCGTCTATATTTATAGGGTTTCCAGGCCCAACATAATCGCTACCTGGTAACGTTAATCCTTTATTTTTCACTCTTTCAATTAATTTCGTTGTCCTGTATGCTACTCCAGCATCTGCTAAAGCTGTTACACCAGCAGCGCCAGCTATTTGCGCTGTTGATAACGAGGCGCTTAAGGTCGCCCCGTCTATTGCTGTCTCAGTCGCTGGCCGGAGTGGCCGAGCGGTTCTAGGCGCTACAGTCTGGAACCGAGCGACCGCTACAGTCTCAGGTTCCAATCCTCCCTCGGGCATGGATGTGTTTGATGTCCTTAGGTTTGTTAGGTTTAAGTGGTTCTGAGTTCTTGGGGACTGATGACCTCAGAAGTTAAGTCGCATAGTGCTCAGAGCCATTTGCTGTTTCAGTCGCTCCAGATAACAGCGCCGTAATTTGAGCTGTATCCATTTCTATTGCTGTGTGTCCTTCCTCACCGTACTAATATGGATGGCGCTGGCACAATCCAGTATTGACTACTTCTGCCGGCTTTGGCTCCAATTCAAATTCAACAACTTCGTCTAAATCATCATATTCTGGATTTTGACCAAATCTAATTTCATTTTCAGCATTTTGCCTATCAATTGTCCGTATACTGTTGCTGCTATTAGCATTAAAATTTTCCCCCCTTTCCACCATTTCAATGTCGTCCACCCGTCCTGGATATAAAGTTCCTCCGTCGTACTGTATTTAACTATGTTGTCCTGTGCTTAAATACTCATTTAAGCACGACATTGTGCTGACTAAAAAAGATTTACTAGTATCTCCGTTTATATAAATATAAGGCAAAAAAGGCGAAATACCCTCAGACTTCAAGAAGAATATAATAATTACAATCCCAAAGATAGCAGGTGTTGACAGATGCGAAAATTACCGAACTATCAGTTTAATAAGTCACAGCTGCAAAATACTAACACGAATTCTTTACAGACGAATGGAAAAACTAGTAGAAGCCAACCTCGGGGAAGATCAGTTTGGATTCTGTAGAAACACTGGAACACGTGAGGCAATACTGACCTTACGACTTATCTTAGAAGAAAGATTAAGAAAAGGCAAACCTACGTTTCTAGCATTTGTAGACTTAGAGAAAGCTTTTGACAATGTTGACTGGAATACTCTCTTTCAAATTCTAAAGGTGGCAGGGGTAAAATACAGGGAGCGAAAGGCTATTTACAATTTGTACAGAAACCAGATGGCAGTTATAAGAGTCGAGGGACATGATAGGGAAGCAGTGGTTGGGAATGGAGTAAGACAGGGTTGTAGCCTCTCCCCGATGTTGTTCAATCTGTATATTGAGCAAGCAGTAAAGGAAACAAAAGAAAAATTCGGAGTAGGTATTAAAATTCATGGAGAAGAAATAAAAACTTTGAGGTTCGCTGATGACACTGTAATTCTGTCAGAGACAGCAAAGGACTTGGAAGAGCAGTTGAATGGAACGGACAGTGTCTTGAAAGGAGGATATAAGATGAACATCAACAAAAGCAAAACAAGGATAATGGAATGTAGTCTAATTAAGTAGGGTGATGCTGAGGGAATTAGATTAGGAAATGAGGCACTTAAAGTAGTAAAGGAGTTTTGGTATTTGGGGAGCAAAATAACTGATGATGGTCGAAGTAGAGAGGATATAAAATGTAGGCTGGCAATGGCAAGGAAAGCGTTTCTGAAGAAGAGAAATTTGTTAACATCCAGTATTGATTTAAGTGTCAGGAAGTCATTTCTGAAAGTATTCGTATGGAGTGTAGCCATGTATGGAAGTGAAACATGGACGATAAATAGTTTGTACAAGAAGAGAATAGAAGCTTTCGAAATGTGGTGCTACAGAAGAATGATGAAGATTAGATGGGTAGATCACATAACTAATGAGGAAGTATTGAATAGGATTGGGGAGAAGAGAAGTTTGTGGCACAACTTGACCAGAAGAAGGGATCGGTTGGTAGGACATGTTCTGAGGCATCAAGGGATCACCAATTTAGTATTGGAGGGCAGCGTGGAGGGTAAAAATCGTAGAGGGAGACCAAGAGATGAATACACCAAGCAGATTCAGAAGGATGTAGGTTGCATTAGGTACTGGGAGATGAAAAAGCTTGCACAGGATAGAGTAGCGTGGAGAGCTGCATCAAACCAGTCTCAGGACTGAAGACCACAACAACAACAACAAGACAAAAATCTGTCACCGCATGGCACTCTCATTTTAAAATTTCTACACGTTCCAACCTTTTGCTGGCGCGGCTGCTTGCCCAGATAATGTCCTAACCGGACTATTATCTCAGCGGGACAGTGACGCCGCCATGCTGACCTTTGTTGATTCCGGTCAACTTCCTTGGGTGTCATGAAACGAAACGACACACGTCTATCCGCTCGATACAATTTGAAACGAGACTCGTCTCACCAGGTAACATGTTTCCAGTCAGCAACAGTCCAATGTCGGTGTTGACAGGCCCCGGCGAGGCGTGAGGCTTTGTGTCGTGCCGTCATCAAGGGTACACGAGGGGGTTTCGGCGCCGGAAACCCATATCGATGATGTTTCGTTGAATGGTTCGCCCACTGACACTTGTTGATGGCCCACCATTGAAATCTGCAGCAATTTGCTGAAGGGTTGCACTTCCGTCACGTTGAACGATTCTCTTCAGTCGTCTTTCGTTCCGTTCTTGCAGGATCTTTTTCCGGTCGCAGCGATGTCGGAGATTTGATGTTTTACCGGATTCCTGATAGTCACGGTACACTCATGAAATGGTCGTACGGGAAAATCCCTACTTCATCGCTACACCGGAGATGCTGTATCCCATCGTTCGCGCTCCGACTACAATACCACGTTAAAACTCACCGAAAGTTTGATAAACTGCCATTGTAGCAGCAGTAACCGATCTAACAACTGCGCTAGACACTCGTTGTCTTCTATAGGCACTGCCGACAGCAGTGCCGTGTTCTGCCTGTTTACATATCTCTGTATTTGAATAAGTGTGCCTATACCAGTTTCTTTAGCGCTTCAGTGTATTTCTGTGTCTTGATAAGAATACGATAAATAACATACATGTTCCTGTAGTTAAAGAAGTTTACTAGGTATTAAAATAGGAAAAGTAATCTCCCTAGTCATATGACCAATTGAAGCTTTAGACACAGGTGTTCTGTAGCATCTACTTTGTGTAACTGTTAGGTGAGAGAAGTTCTTTAAGAGTGGTTGAAAAAGCGAGAGGAATGGCCCTACGTATATACGTCGATTAACTATCGAGTTTCCTATTCGCCGTTGATTAAATAATATTGGCTACAGATCACTATGACATTGTACAATGTAAACGATGAAAAAAATCTCAGAAACATGCAGTAGGACAGAACTAACAATAATTTTTTCTTAAACAGTATGTCCTTCTATAAGAAGATGGATTAGATTAGATTAGATTTTCGTTCCATAGATCCGTGCTGGGGGAGGACCTCGTGGATGCGGAACATGTTTTTTTTTTTTTTTTTTTAACCTGAAATGACAGTACTAATAGCATGAGTATATACAATTCTGCAGTTCTGTGGTGTGCTCCTCCGAGCTGAATTTATTATCAAGTTGTAATTCCAGGAATTTAAGACTGTCAACCTCCTCTATCTGCTCTTCTTCACACTTTACGCATATGCTGGATACAAACCTCTTACAGGTTCTGAATTGCATATAGTGAGTCTTTTCGAAGTTTAATGTCAGTGATTTGGCTTTAAAGCATTTATTAATATCCATGAAAATATCCTTAGCAGATCTTTCTAGAACTACACTCGATATACTATTTATTGCAATACTTGTGTCATCTGCAAACAAAACGAATGCTTCTGGCAGTGTAACTGATGAGAGGTCATTAATGTACACAAGGAAAAGCAATGGCCCTAAGATGGATCCTTGTGGGACACCACATGTAAATTCTTCCCATTCTGATGATGACTGATGACTTAATTTACTAGTCCCTTGCACTGACACCCTTTCTTTCCTGTTAGTGAGGTATGACTTGAACCATTTTGCAACTGTGCCCGTGGCACCATAGAATTCTAATTTATTTAAAAGGATGTTGTGGTTCACACAATAAAATGCCTTTGACAAATCACAGAAAATACCTGCTGCTTGTAATTTGTTATTTAATGAATAAAGTACATTTTCACTGTAGGTGTAAATAGCTTTCTCGTTCTCAGAACCCTTCAGAAATCCAAACTGTGTTCTTGATAATATGTTATTTGTGGTCAAATAGTTGAGAAGCTGCCTGTATATTACTTTTTCTAAGATTTTTGAGAATGCTGGCAAAAGTGAAATCGGTTTAGTTTGATGGTATCTCATTATCCCCTTTCTTGAATAGAGGCTTAACATCTGCATATTTTAGCCAGTCAGGAAATGTCCCAGTTATAATTGACTGGTTACACAAGTAACTTAGAATTGTACTAAACTCACAAGAACATGCCTTAATTAACTTTGTTGATATTTCATCGTAACCACTAGAATGCTTTGTTTTTAAATATTTTATTATGGAAGTTATTTCTTTTGGTGAAGTGAGTGACATATTCATGTACCTGAAGCTGTTTGTAAAGGCTAGTTTCAGATATTCAAGGGCAATATTTACTGATCCTGACAATTCCATTCTATCAGTAACGGATATAAAGTACTTGTTAAATAGATTTGTCACACTATGCCCATCGGTTACTACTGTGTCATCTACCCTTAATGTTATTTGCTCCCGTTCCTTTCTGGTTCTATCAGTCTCCTCTTTCACTATATCCCATATTGTTTTATTTTGTTTCCTGACATTGCTATCTTCGTCTCGTAGTGCATTTGTTTAAATGTCTGAATTACTTTTTTAATATTTTACAGTATTCCTTGTATTTAGCTAAATCATCAGCATTGGAGCTATTCTTGGTCGACAGATACATTTTCCTTTTCGTCTTACAGGAAATCTTCATTCCTTTTGTAATCAATGGTTTTATTATAGACTTCTGTTTAATTAGAGTAACTTTTAGAGGAAAACTGTTTTCAAACATGGTACTGATATTTTTCATAAACGTGTTATATGTTAAACTATTTAGGCATGCCAAAAGTATATCTGGGGGCTATAATCTCAGATCGGAGTTGGAGCAAACAAGATATAAGGGAGAGAACAAGCTAAACAAGCAATCAGGAAACTAAATTTCGTAGTTTGGTGAGATAAAATTAAGAAAAAGTCGAAAAAAGTGTATATGAATCAATACTACGAAGAACATTTCTATGGAACGGAGTCCTGCGAAATGACAAAACAAGATAGAAGAAGACCTGAAGCCGTGCAAATGAATTTCTTGAGAGGAGCTTACAGAGTGTCAAGACGAGGGAAGGTCCTAAATAAAGAAACAACAAAACGAATGAAAACTCCTACTTACATCACCGAAGAGACGGATAAACTGCATTTAAAATGATATGAGTGTTTTATGAGACCATGAGATAAATGATGGCCGGAAAATGTATTACGTTGGAAACTTCCATAAAAGAGAAAAAGAGGAAGACTGGATGCAGAATGTAAAAATCAACTTGATGAGACAAAGTTTCGTTGCCAAATATGCAAACATGATTTACTCAAACTTTTGCTTATATCCGTTAATTCGTTTCTCATGAAACAGATGGGGAGAGCTAGATTTCCGTTAACTAACCTCCGATAGCGACAAGATCGTTTGAAATCCAGGTACAAATCTGCGAAAGCAAGTTGGTTCCTTATCGCTTTATGCGACCCTAGGCCTGAAGTTACTTGGAACTAGTATTTGTGTTCACGGGGAGAATCTGAGTAAATCGACTAATCTGAAGTTTACTGCTGGCGACCTTAAGTTTAAGAAGAGCGATTCGCAGCATACGTATTTGTTCGGAATTCCTGCCTCGGACCGGTCCGTGGAAGCACCAGTTTCTGCGAAGTAGTTCTGTAATTACCGACTACCCCAGTTCTACACTTTACGTAATTAGTTGGAGAAACGCCTTCGGGACGCTCTAAGCGTAACTTGGTGGGCAGTGATGAAGTAGGGAAGGAAGGAAGGAGTGGACACCACGCGTTCTTGGAGGTGGCAACTACGTCTCTGGTTAATGTTTTAACTAAACACAGACGTGACACATGACTACTTCTAAGTCCCTGAACATAAAACATTCTTGGCGTGCGTGTTATAATTCTAAGTAACTTTCCACTCTCTTCAAAATCCGAGATCGGTTGTCCATATGGTTTATTCGAAATCTGTTCCTTTAGATGAAAACTACTTTGTTCGTCATAAATTAACTTATATGTGATAATAGCCACTTTCGGTCACCACATAAAATAGCTCGAATTTTCCTGTTGCTTTGAATATAAATCTTTTTATTCATGTTTACTTTACGAGCTTCTTTCGTCAGATTCAGATTTTCGTATTTATTTTGTCTGTTTGGAATTAATCCCTGCCGCCCTAACACGTAATGGAAATCAGAAGCACCTCTTACTCGCAATGACATAATAGTTTTTGTGGGAGATAGTCCATCAACCAGTTCTCCAGAGCCTGGTAATAGGACACTGCTCATCTTGATTTAGTCACAATTTTTAGAATAGCCTTACAAAACAATTTAAATATTTCAGGGATATAACAGGTTTTTCGATGGTAGCTTCCATCAACTATCCTGCAATGCCTGACAAGAGAATAGTACTAATCTTAATTTTGACGCGCTATTTTTTTAAAAAAGCCTTTTGGAGCAACTGATGTATTTCAGTTGAAGCACGAGTTGAAAATAGTAAGATTCTTATACTTGCGAGAATATATTTTTGAAGAAAACAAGCATTATTAACATCCTTTATCTTTGTTCTTCATGTCTGTATGTTTTCAGCCCTCTGCCGCTATTGGGCCCCGAATTGTAGCATGTAACATGGTGGTGTGTATCGTAACTATGTCGGTGCGTGAGAAACAACGTGCTGTAATAACTTTTCGAATTCGAAGATATCGTCCATACATGACCGCCATCTCCTGCAGCACGACAATGTCAGACCGCACACGACCATTGTAGCGCATACATCAAACCGACGTTTCATGTTTACTGTCACCTTGGCCCCATGATATTTTCATCTGCCTCCAAAACTTAAAAAACACGTCCGAGGACATAACTTTGATAGTGATGGAGTGGTGCAAGCAGAGATGAGTTTTGGTTCAATCAATAATGATAAACGTTCTACAGAGACGGTACCAACGATTGGTCAGCTCTTGGTAGAAATATGTTCGTTGCCAGTTTGACTACATTGAGGAGTAAATATGAAGAGATAAAGAATAAAGATGGAAAATGTTAATAACGTTTCTTTTGTTTTAAAAACTTTAAGAGTTTTCACATAAAAAATTCGGAGGCATAACTTTTCGGCACACATTCGCAGTTTCACTTAAAAGATGATGATCAAGTTTTTATGAATAAATTAAACTATCGGTAAGGATTCACAGATAACTGTTGTAATACTTTCCCTAGATGAAATTTAATTTTAATTCCGTATCCTCTGATGAAACGGAACTGCTTGATATATATTACGATAAATTGTGATTGATTTTTATTTTGGAATTATTGGTTACTTTTTCTTGCATGTTTTAAATCCTACCACTCCCTTTGAATCCGGTTCAGTCGATATATTATAAACACGATTTAGATGTGAAAAATACCGGCAATTTGCGAGGGCTCCCAGCGTCATCTGTACGTAATGAATTATCTGTGTAATCAGCCGTCAACATAAATTTACATGACATTTAATTGGACTCGTAGGACACCTCGTAATTCTAACGTAGGGCTCGACTGACGCATTGGGAATGATGTCACAAACCACCAGAATAGTAACGCAAGCTTTAGCTGAAGGAAGACGCTTGACTAGTTGTAGTGATGGTCTTGACACTGTGCCGACGGGCGTAGCTACAGGACGCTTCGACAGCGACAAATGTGCGTATGTTTCCAAGATACCAGTGTACTGTTTTCGGGGCAGCGTACCTCAATCTATAAACGCCGAATCTTTATAGGGTCACTCTGGAGTTCATATTTTTATATGTCCGCCTTTGCCACTTTCTCTACATCTACATCTACATCTACATCTACATCTACATACATACTCCGCAATCCACCATAGGGTGCGTGGCGGAGGGTACCTCGTACCATAACTAGCATCTTCTCTCCCTGTTCCACTTCCAAACAGAACGAGGGAAAAATGACTGCCTATATGCCTCTGTACGAGCCCTAATCTCTCTTATCTTATCTTTGTGGTCTTTCCGCGAAATATAAGTTGGCGGCAGTAAAATTGTACTGTAGTCAGCCTCAAATGCTGGTTCTCTAAATTTCCTCAGTAGCGATTCACGAAAAGAACGCCTCCTTTCCTCTAGAGACTCCCACCCGAGTTCCTGAAACATTTCCGTAACACTCGCGTGATGATCAAACCTACCAGCAACAAATCTAGCAGCCCTCCTCTGTATTGCCTCTATGTCCTCCCTCAATCTGACCTGATAGGGATCCCAATTGCTCGAGCAGTATTCAAGAATAGGTCGTATCAGTGTTTTATAAGCGGTCTCCTTTACAGATGAACCACATCTTCCCAAAATTCTACCAATGAACCGAAGACGACTATCCGCCTTCCCCACAACTGCCTTTACATGCTTGTCCCACTTCATATCGCTCTGCAATGTTACACCCAAATATTTAATCGAGGTGACTGTGTCAAGCGCTACACTACTGGAACGGAAAGAGGTATCAGGCTGAAACAGTCGTCAGATACTAAGATCTACGGTCCCTTGGCGAAAACATTTAAAGTTCTAAGTCAATACATTCGAAAGGTACGGCCATTTATGCCCCATATTTTGATATTCGCAAATTCACCCATCAAAATCTACACTGGCGCCCAAAATTAAAAGACAAACCGCGAGTTTTCCCTCCTGTGTCTAAGTCACTATATATTCATGCACAATGTCAACCGGTGTCCTGACGGTCGTGTTCTGCAAGGAATAAGACATTACAGTCAACGGACAACCACGCCACCTATGACGTCAGGGTATCTATGAAACGGAATAGTGTTTGCCGGGTAGAATATCCAGACACTCTGGGATGATAATGGCATTGAAACAGAGGATGACACGCGTAAATCTGATATACTAAACACCTTTTTCCAAAGCTGTTTCACAGAGGAAGACCGCACTGCAGTTCCTTCTCTAAATCCTCGCACAAACGAAAAAATGGCTGACATCGAAATAAGTGTCCAAGGAATAGAAAAGCAACTGGAATCACTCAACAGAGGAAAGTCCACTGGACCTGACAGGATACCAATTCGATTCTACACAGAGTACGCGAAAGAACTTGCCCCCCTTCTAACAGCCGTGTACCGCAAGTCTCTAGAGGAACGGATGGTTCCAAATGATTGGAAAACAGCACAGGTAGTTCCAGTTTTCAAGAAGAGTCGGCGAGCAGATGCGTAAACCTATACGCCTATATCTCTGACATCGATCAATTGTAGAATTTTAGAACATGTTTTTTGTTCGGGTATCATTTCATTTCTGGAAACCCAGAATCTACTCTGTAGGAATCAACTTGGATTCCGGAAACAGCCATCGTATGAGACCCAGCTCGCTTTATTTGTTCATGAGACCCAGAAAATATTAAATACAGGCTCCCAGGTAGATGCCATTTTCCTTGACTTCCGGAAGGCGTTCGGTACATTTTCGCACTGTCGCCTGATAAACAAAGTAAGAGCCCACGGAATATCAAGCCAGCTGTGTGGCTGGATTGAAGAGTTTTTAGCAAACAGAACACAGCATGTTGTTCTCAATGGAAAGACGTCTACAGACGTTAAAGTAACCTCTGGCGTGCCACAGGGGAGTGTTAGGGGACCATTGCTTTTCACAATATATATAAATGACCTAGTAGATAGTGTCGGAATTTCCATGCGGCTTTTCGCGGATGATGCTGTAGTATACAGAGAAGTTGCAGCATTAGAAAATTGCAGCGAAATGCAGGAAGATCTGCAGCGGAGAGGCACTTGATGCAGGAAGTGGCAACTGACCTTTAACATAGATAAACGTAATGTATTGCGATTACATAGAAAGAAGGATCCTTTATTATATGATTATATGATAGCGGAACAAACACTGGTAACAGTTACTTCTGTAAACTATCTGGGAGTATGCGTACGGAGCGATCATATAAAATTAATTGTTGGTAAGGCGGGTACCAGATTGAGATTCATTGGGAGAGTCCTTAGAAAATGTAGTCCATCAACAAAGGAGGTGGCTTACAAAACACTCGTTCGACCTATACTTGAGTATTGCTCATCAGTGTGGGATCCGTACCAGGTCGGGTTGACAGAGGAGATAGAGAAGATCCAAAGAAGAGCGGCGCGTTTCGTCACAGGGTTATTTGGTAAGCGTGATAGCGTTACGTAGATGTTTAGGAAACTCTGGTGGCAGACTCTGCAAGAGAGGAGCTCTGCGTCGCGGTGTAGCTTGTGCTGTCCAGGTTTCGAGAGGGTGCGTTTCTGGATGAGGTATCGAATATATTGCTACCCCATACTTGTATCTCCCGAGGAGATCACGAATGTAAAATTAGAGAGATTCGAGCGCGACCGGAGGCTTTCCAGCAGTCGTTCTTCCCACGAACCATACGAAAGGGAGGTAATGCCAGTGGCACGTAAAGTTCCCTCCGCCACACGCCGTTGGGTGGCTTGCGGAGTATAAATGTAGATGTAGATGCAGATGTAGATGTAGTCCCGTAACTACAATCGCTGCTCACACAGTCACAGACGGCGCAGTATTGTACAGAGAAGACTCTATGCGCTGGGTGACCATAGGAAGAATGAAAACAGGACAGTGGCAAACTGATGTGGCCCGACGGCTTAAGGCGAATCGCTCTCTTGTTTCTCGGGTTTGGCGACAGTGTATAGAGACCGAAACTGTCTCCCGAAGAGCACGGCAGGACCGACCACCTTTGACATCAGAGAGTGGACCGTAATTTGGCTGTAAGAGCACGACGGTACCGCCTTATTACTGCAAGGCAACTGACATCTGACCTCGCAGCATTCACTGGACGGGTTGTATCGAGGCAAACGGTGTACAGAAGGCTTCGGCAGAGTGGCCTTTATTGTCGGAGACCTGCTGTATTGTCTACATCTGACGCGTCTTCACACAACGGAACGTGTAGAGAGAAGACTTCAACATGCTACATTGACGGTCGAACGATGGGACATTGTTCTTTTCACAGATGAGTCCCGGTATGGTCTAGATAGTGATTCTCGACAGACTCGCAACTGGAGACAACGTGGAAGACGATTTCGGGACCCAAACACTAGAAAGAAGCCTATATCGAGGGGCATCCCTAGTGGTGAGGGCAGAGATTATGTTGACCATTCGAATACCTCTTCATGAAATTGTATGGGTAAATCGGCAAGGTTTAACTGGTGTCAGGTATCGTGAAGAGGTCTTGGGACCTCTTGTGCGGTTGTTGTGGTGTGATGTGGGCCCAGATATCGTATTAATGGACGATAATGCTCGATCTCACAGAGCACAGGTGATTGATGTTTCCTTGGAAACGGAAGATACCGCAAGCATGGGGTGGCCTGCCCGCTTTCCCGATTTGAATCCCACGGAGCATGTCGGGGATGCACTAGGCTGACGGGTTGCAGCAAATAAGCATCCACCAACCACTCTCCAAGACTGCAAGCAGCTCTGAAGAAGAATGGGTGTTATTGCCTCAAAATGAGATAGCTGCCAGAAGTGGTCACACCCAATACAGAGCACATTAACCAGTTGTCGGAACGTGTGTGCAAATCCGTGAAGTTGGAAAAAATTAAGAACATCTTCGTCTACCTTTACACACATAGCAGTTGTTTACGTTATGTGTTCTTTACATTGTTTCTACTTTACTACCATCTCTTTGTAGTATTTTGCGGCAAAACAAACGCAACTTCGCAAAATTTCCGGTTTTTTGACACCAGTGTGTGTATGAACTATCTGTCTATATACATAATTAAGTTTGTACGAAACCCTCACAGCGCCAGTCCCGTTCAAACATGTCCGGTTTATTTAGAGGTAGCAACACTGAGGCAGCGAGGTACTTGAGTGTATCGCACTCGCGTTATTGTTTTCGTACTGAGCGATAATAATAATATCAATGTCATTTGTAAAGATCATGCCCAACATGTAATGAAACCGTGGACCTGCAACACTGGGCGACCAACGACTGTGAGATAAGTATATCCACGGGAGTTACGGATTTGGGATTCTGTGTCATTAGTGATTGCTCGTATTAAATCCATTTAAAATGCACTGTAGGTAGCTCTCACCTCTTCATTGCGAGCCATGTAATCCGGACAATAACATAATAACCCACTGAAACATCTGAAAGAGGCATAATAAGTTTCATTCTGCAATTTCTGTATACGGATGAAGTGACGAACTCGATTGCAGATCGATTAAGAAGTACAAGATATCTGTCATAGAACGCTTTCAGCGTGGCCAGCAATGCGTGGCAACCAGTGTCCCGTAGTCAGGTTGCGATCACCATATGACGCACCGGCCCGTTTCTCGGAGTGTGTTCTTGGCGCGTGGGCTTATAGAACTTCTCACACAATGAAACTGACACCTGTTTGAGCCCTCATTCAATATAGCACCCGAACCCCTCAAAAGCAACGTGTAGGTATCAAGAACGTAATGTAATGAATTTGATAGCAGCAACGGACTCCAGGTCTATGATCCCAAAGTTTACGAATGGTCTCAGTTTTCACAGCTACGTGCAATGCAGATATTGATTAATAAAACATGTCTTCAAATCTCAGTATTTATTCTGTCAGTAACTCTTGTAATTTCATGTAATCACCAGTCGATATGGATACCGTGACTTTCGTACAAGATGCTGCTGTTATGTATGTGCGAACTTGGACGCTACTCTTATCAAAGAGTGTCAGGCGTGCATATATGTAAACCACTACAAATATCTACGTCCAAACGCTAATTTATTACGTAACGCAAGTACTCAACTTTCAAGTCATCGTTATAAATTACTGGCCATTAAAATTGCTACACCACAAAGACGACGTGCTACAGACGTGAAATTTAACCGACAGGATGCTGGGATATGCATATGATTACCTTTTCAGAGCATTCATACAAGCTTGGCGCCGGTGGCGACACCTACAACGTGCTGACATGAGGAAAGTTTCCAACCGATTTCTCATACACCAACAGCAGTTGACCGGCGTTGCCTGGTGAAACATAGTTGTGATGCCTCGTGTAAGGAGGAGAAACGCGTACCATCACGTTTCCGACTTTGATAAAGGTCGGATTGTAGCCCATCGCGATTGCGCTTTATCGTATCACGAAATTGCTGCTCGTGTTGGTCAAGATCCAATGACTGTTAGCAGAATATGGAATCGGCGGTTTCAGGAGGGTAATAAGGAACGCCGTGCTGGATCCCAACGGCCTCGCATCTCTAGCAGTCGATATCACAGGCATCTTATCCGCATGGCTGTAACGGATCGTGCAGCCACGTCTCGATCCCTGAATCAACAGATGGGGACGTTTGCAAGACAACAACCATCTACACGAACAGTTCAACGACGTTTGCAGCAGCATGGACTATCAGCTCGGAGACGATGGCTGCGGTTACCCTCGACGCAGCATCACAGACAGTGATGGTGTACTCAACGACGAACCTGGGTGCACGAATGGCAAAACGTCATTTTTTCGGATGAATCCTGGTTCTGTTTACAGCATCATGATCGTCGCATCCGTGTTTGGCGACATCGCGGTGAACGCACATCGGAAACGCGTATTCGTCATCACCATACTGGCGTATCACCCGGCGTGATCGTATGGGGTGCCATTGGTTACACGTCTCGGTTACCTCTTGTTCGCATTGACGGCACTCTGAACAGTGGACTTTACATTTCAGATGTGTTACGACCCGTGGCTCTACCCTTCATTCGATCCCTGCGAAACCCTACATTTCAGCAGGATAATGCACGACCGCGTGTTGCAGGTCCTGTACGGGCCTTTCTGTATCAGAAAATGTTCGACCACTGCCTTGGCCAGCACATTCTCCAGATCTCTCACAACCTGAAAAAGTCTGGTCAATGGTGGCCGAGCAACTGGCTCGTCACAATAAGCCAGCCACTACTCTTGAACTGTGGCATCGTGCTGAAGCTGCATGGGCAGCTGTACCTGTTCACGCCATCCAAGCTCTGTTTGACTCAATGCCCAGGCGTATCTTGGCCGTTATTACGGCCAGAGGTGGTTGTTCTGGGTACTGATTTCTCAGGATGTATGCACCCAAATTTCGTGAAAATGTAATCACATGTCAGTTCTAGTATAATATATTTGTCCAATGAATACCCGTTTATCATCTGCATTTATTCTTGGTGTAGCAAATTTAATGGCCAGTAGTGTACAAATAGTCCTAGCCTGTGCTAGTGTCCAGGTCAGTGAATACGACTATCTCCTTCCCGGTGTAGACGCTGCTCCCTGGCTATGTCTTGCTTTCTCCCTGGACTGCTGATTTCTTGTTGGATTTGTCGTCGGCGAGCAAGGCGAATCCATTAGCAAACAGATAACTAATGCTACGTAAATAAGCTAGGATAGAAGTGCTGAGGTCTACGGAACTGTAGCTGCCGCTAAGTCCCAGAACGCGGCTTATATCATGGTTTGGACAGTGATATGAGACTGCAAACTGCTTGCTCCAGTTCATTGCTGACGGACAATACAGCTCCTGTTAATGCTGGCGTCCTTGCTTGTAGGCCGTTCAATTTGCTAGAGGTCTCTCTTCGCCTGGGGTGCTGGCTGCCCCATGCAACGTGCCTTGTTAGAGTGAAGACTACCTTGCAGTAGAGTTCCGACCGTATATCTAGCTGTCACAACTGATACAAACTGAATACGACTGTCATCGGGCATGTTCATACACTGTTACCAACCTACATTTTGTTGACAGTCACAAAAATTAAAAATCTTGCGTGTCCATATGACCTAACACACATCACCTCACTCTTCGCATTTATTCCCACCAGTTCGAGAGATGTCATGTCACAAAACGAAGCATAAAAATGTGCGTAATAATAGAACTAAGCTGTCTGAACGTTACTTCTGTTACCATTGATACAGTGTGTTTAATAAGAACCGTCGCATATTCCCACAGGAGGTAGTATTTGTAAAAACTAGAAAGAAATTCCGATAATTATATGTCCGGAAACCAATACTTGTTGAGATTGCGCTGGTTTACTTGTGAAGAGTAATGCGCAATATTTATAGATGTTTCAGGGTTCACAAGAGATGGCATAGTAATTTATCACAATATTTATTTCTTTATTTATCTATGCGGATAAGATTAGGGACATCTTGTCGTCCATTACATCGAACCAGGTTTTCACGTCTGTAGTATCTTTTTTACATCATGGTTACCAAGGAAACAACAATTTTAATATGGCAAATTGCATTAAAAATTATTTAAATGTGTATAGAAAGAATGTGAGTAAATATTAGTGACTATGAATTAATAAAGTTAATACATGCAGTATTTCTACTACTGCTGCTGCCACAAATAATAATGATAATGATGATGTTAACAATAGTGGTAGTGGCAGAAACAAAAAGAATTTATAGGTGTACAAAATAGATGTTTTATGAAATAGCTAGTTCTGGGAAAGGAAATTTAAGGAGATTACACCAGCTAAGAATGTTAGGAAATGAGGACAATCTGACTGGGAAGAAGGATGTACAGGGTAAATGGCTCTGAGCACTATGGGACTTAACTTCTGAGGTCATCAGTCCCCTAGAACTTAGAACTACTTAAACCTAACTAACCTAAGGACATCACACACATCCATGCCCGAGGCAGGATTCGAACCTGTGACCGTAGCGGTCGCGCGGTTCCGGACTGTAGCGCCTAGAACCGCTCGGCCACCGCGGCCGGCTGTACAGGGTAACTAGTGCGTGTAGAGACAATAGTAATCACTGTTGTTATTTCAGCAGACATGTCATTAACTGCCTTTCGAAGATAGAGAAATTATTCAGTTCTCTAATAAAACATGGGAAGCTGTTCCAAAGTCGGGTTCCGCTACTGAGAAGGACTTCGTGAAAGTGGTTGAAAGACGAAGTGGAACAGAAAGGATTTTTCATCTGAGGGGAACGGGTGTGTCTGCCATGTTGTTCAGAAGAGAGCATGTTAAGGTCGAGGACAGATACGAGCGACAGTGTACGTTGAAAAGACAGAGGAGAGTATGGAAATTACGCTTGTCCCCACGCAGCCAGGATAGCTGTGAATATGATGGTAAATCACGATAAAACAGTCGAACATCACAGATATAACGAACACAGTCATTCATAACCAGTACCAGGCGCCGTGAGTTTTCCTGCGAAAGATCTTACAGGATAACGTCATTGTACTCAACAATTGGAAGTATAAGTGTTTGCACAACTTTCTCTTTCACGTGAAGAGGGCGCGGAGAGTTGCTGAAGCCTTCCAGCACACTGCAGTTACGTCCTCAGTCCAATTAAGATTTTCGTCTATTATTACTGATAGACTCTTCTCGGGGGGGGGGGGGGGGGGGAGGGGGAAGTTGATATTTTTCCCAGTAGGGTTAAAGATGCCTGGGTTTTGTATGGCTTGATCTTAAGTCCTACACTGTAATTTAGCTGGTTAGTAGAGGCAATTGTAAAGCTTTCTTTACCTTTTTAAAAAAAAATATTGGGTTTCAGGACGTGCCCATTGAGCCGTCTCAATAGTGGAATGTCAATTATGACGATACGAACGTAAGTACAACACAACACCCGGTCCCCGACAGACAAAATCTCCTACCCGGCCGAGAATCGAACCTGGACCCCTTCAGTTAGCATTCCGCCACGCTGAGCGTGGAGATACCGAGATGGTCGATAGTAACGTTGACAGTCGATAAAAAAAAACTCATACCAAACAATAAAAGCAAAATCAGATTATCGTAAACGATGAAACTGGCTTTGGAAGAGGGGAAATTGCCAAACGTCTGAATTTATCGCATGAATCCCAGCGAAGACAGAAGACCATCGGTAGCACGACTTATTCGTAGACAATCTCGAGGAAAATATGCTTATGTCAAGCTAACAAAATCCATGCTATTAAAAAATAATAATGTTGATCATCATGCATTTGGTGAAAGACTAATTTCAGAAGGATTCTGTAATGCTAAGTCTGAAGGAAACAGGAACAGGATGCAGATTTTGGTTCCAGACGAGTCATCCAAAGTATAGCAACCAAAATGCCCGAATCCGTACAAATGAACCATAGAAAATTTCTGCAGTCCACCAAAAAAAGCAAGGATTGAAGATAATGGTCGCTGGTGCATCTGTGGCTGTGGGCAAACGGAATTACTGATGCAAAAAGGGCTGTCGGTAGTGGTTACTATTGGGAAATTGTTGTTCCCCTCTGTGCTAGAGGAGTTCAGAATGGTCTTTTCCCAAATCCAGACGATGCTGTCCTTATGCAAAATAGAGCAACAGCTCACACCGCCAAACAAACAACAGGAATTGTGAAGAGAACATTCCTTGTTGTCTGGTATGACTGGCCTGGAAACAGTCTAAACCTAAACCTGTAGCGCACCTGAGGGTCAGGCTACAGGATGCGGTCTTCAAAGAACCTCTGCCACGCAACACAGGTCAGCTTACTGCACGTGCTCAGCAGGAATGGAACTCAGCCATCCCTGATGAAGAGACAACCGAGCTCGCGGAGGGTTTTGACTGACGAATTAAATATGGTCTTCATAGTCAGGGACGTGATACAAAACATTGAAAGAGTGAACAGGTGACGGTTCAAGTAATTCTTTCAAATTTAGAAATGCGTTTTTGTAAAAAAACATTGTTTAATAGCATTATTCTAAAACACTGGAGAGAGAAACTTCCCGTCAACCTTGTAATAGATCAGCAAGTCAATTGTACTGTCCATTTTGTATGTACGTGCTAAACCATAATTAGACAGTCAATGAAAAAGTTGTGTAGTACGAAGCGATTGATTCTTTGCTTCGCTAGGGAGATATTTTTGGTACAGATACGAAGAATTTGTAAATCCCGTGAAAATAAATTCTGGAGTGGCCTGGTTCACCGATTTGGGGCTTTGATCCATCCCACACCGTCATAACAATCGTTTATTTGCTTGTTCGTTCGTCTGTTTGCTTATATCTTGTCACTGATGATGCCGTTAATGTCGGATTAATTGAACGTTACAGGAGCGGAACGATGAGATCGTTTGTGAATCAGACGCTTAAGCTGTCATTACTCCATGTTGCAAACCTGTCTGAACAAATTCAACGTAAGCAGAGCTAAAATGTAAAAACAACGTTCCATCGTATGAGCTCGAAATGCCAATTAGTTCGTTATACTCAATGCCGTACGAAAGCAATCATAGTTCTGTGTTCAACATATCGCAAGACCTCTTTGCTGTTCTTGACATGTGCTGTGCCAATTCAGAATGACTCAGTATGTCATATGAAATATCAGTAACAAAAGTTAGAGAAGAATTTAAAAAGCTGACAAGTAATTTTCCTTCCCTTACGGTGAGGAGCAACGCGCGAAAAGAAATTATGGGATTTTCAACACGGGAGAATAGTGTTATGAGAAACTGGCGTGTTTGTATAAACAAAGAGATTTTTATTACAAATAATTTCAGTAGCGTAAGTTATGTTTTAAAACACTTCGTAAAATATGTTTAGCAGTTTTCCGCGTTACCACTAGTTTCTATCAAGATGGATAGTATTCGTGATAAATTTTCAATCATAATACAAGACGTATTTCTTCTTTTACGGCTCTTATAACGTCTCATTTGAATGAGGCATCTTTTGCTTTATTTGTAGTATCTTCAACCACAATTGTGGTTTCGTTTACAAATCAGTATATTAACACAGAAAATCAGTATCACGTTTAAAATTACTTTTATTACTGCCACTTTCTGCCTCCTGCCTTATTTTCATGCGCTCTCTTATACACAGGCGTTCGATTTTTAGCATATTGCACTACACTTTCAAACAAAATGTATATACCTCATGTACAAAATACACTTTGCCAGTTACTATATATCTTTTCCTGCTTGCGATTCCGTTTTCGTAGTCCCGCAGATCCCTTAGTTCACACTCTACTGTTTTCACCGTACGGAAAATCGCCAGTTTCTCGATAGCCCGCCATGTTACACGGGGCTTTAATGTACCTAAGGCGATTGGTCGGAACACAGAACTGCCATACGGTGACCGAATGCCACTGTGCGTTGCGTTACGTGACCGTTTAACCCATAACTGTCCCGTAACTAATATGAGCCAGAGTAAAAAAAAAACTAATCAAATTGGAATAATTAATCCCCACTGGCTAATGATATGTATATCAGTACCAGTGATTTCCAGTACCTAACGAACGCAGTTTACATTTTTACACGGAATTGAAGTTTTCATCTAAATAAAAGGTGATTCTGGAGGTATATGAAGTTGAGCTGCAGGCGAGCATCAAGCCACGTAGGCCGACAGAGTGGGTACTACCCACGAGGAGAGTTTCCGGCAACCATTAGGTGGCAGCTGCTCAGGTCAGCGTAACTTGGTCGTCCTGCCTTTCTCTGTGAAGTCGACGCTGGGTGCCAGTCCTTGAAGTAACAATATAGATACGATCTTCCACAGTGTAGGGCCAGAAGCAGAATCAATCTGATAAAATGTATCCTGATACTTATTAGAGGACATGAACACGGGTGCGTCCATCATTCAACTTATTTACGGCTTGAACTATGCTGGGGACAGTCTCAATCAGGTGTCTAAGTGCCCGTGAAGGAATGGCAGGCTGTTCTTCCTCAAGAGCCGAAACCAGACAAGATTGTGATGTTTGACGTTGCGCTCTGGGGAATCGACGTTCTGACTCATCCCTGAGGTGTTCCGTTACGTTCAGCTGGTACTCTCGAGATCCCACCTCATTTCAGGGATGTTATTATCCATAAAACATTGCCCCACAAGTCCTGCTACCTGAAAGAGTCCATGGTCATGCTGGTATCAACAACAGTCGTCGTCCCAGATTGTTCCTCTACCTCACGCAGTGCACAGTACTGTAAAATGTGTACATATCCTTCCGTATTCAGCGTTTTCTTAAGTGCAGGAAAGGGGCCAAACTCGTGTGTCGCAAAAGCCGTCAAGCGCCGACGCCACACGGCAATACACAGCCGTCTGGCTGGTTGCCAGCTCAGCCCCTGCGACTACTCGTCGGTCCGACTCCGTCATTTGCAGAGCGCGACCTGCAGAGGGCCAACAAGTACATCGGGCCATAGTCCAGAAGGTGTGTAAGTCAGAAAGAGAGGTAATTCCTACCACAATCCTTTTGCTGCATCCACCAATGTCAAGAGCAGCCAATCAGGAAGAACTGTACCTCCACCGTGCGGGTGTTTAGGACCGCGTCCGTGACAATCACGGCAGTTTACTACGCAAATAGCCAAAAGAGGAAGCCTGCTCCGGATTCAGCACCGCCGGCTGCACGCCGCCGCCGGCGCCGCCCCCAATGGACCTCGGAACCGACTCGCGGACCTGTTGGTATTCTGTCAGACTCGTTTCGCAAGCCTATAGAAACTGTTAACTCGTACAGACTATTTCAATCTATTCCAATGTGCACCGCTCAACGAGAGAGAGGACTCAAACATTTGATAGTTAACTAGTAGTGGATGAAATCTGACTGTGAAAGCCTTCCCTTGTTGTTTCAGGTACTTGCCTTTAGTTGTTAACTTATTTCCCTCTTAAGAAACAGTTAAAAAGTTGGTTCTCGTTTCTTTTGGGGGGTCAACGAAGACCTTTTGTGATGAATTCATTGTGTTCTTAAATGTAGAGCATGAACTACATGCTTGTGTGTTTCCTGTAGAAGCGTTCGAAGTTCAGCGTAATACACACTCTAACGACGAGAAACATTCCCAACATAAAAACCATCTCTGCCATACTTCCCTGTTCGTACTACACGTTATAGCAGGTACAGTTGTTCAGGCATTCGTGAAACTTACACTCATCTGTTGGATTATCACAGGGTATACCGTGATTCATTGCTCCGAATCATTCGTTTCCAGTCATCCACAGTTCAGTGGCAACGCTCTTCACCGCTCTTTATATCACCTAAAGCATCGCTTAACATTGATTACTCTCAACGCACAGTCATCGTACTAGTGGGACCACTGGTAGCACTTTGTAACACTCGAGTGATTGCTTCCTCCGAATTTATGCAATTTTTTACAATCGCCCTCCACAGTGCTCAATGGTCTCTCTCCGTCAGTGCATGAGGTCCGCCTATTTTTTGTTTAGCTGACAACCAACGGTTGGACAACTGTAGAAGGGTTGAGATGGCTGCAAAGAACTTGTTACTGAGGTGGCACCCAATGACCAGTCGACTTTTGAAGTGGCTGGGTTCTCCTGGCCGACACATTGTACAGTTACTGGCACACTACTGACAACATAATAATCCCCCGGATCCTTTTGCATCCTCCGGTTCGCCCCTCGTGACATGTAGTGGTCCATTCCGCGCTACTTTGGGGTGTCCGGATACTTTTGATCAGGTAGTAGTGTACAATGGTGGCACCAGAAACAGTACTTGCGCGACTTCCTTGATATCGGTTCTCTAAATTTGCGCAACAGTGTAATACTCTAGGTCACACCAGCATTTTGTATGCTTTTCCCTTTATGGATACACTGCACATTCCCAAAACCAAGTCATCAAATCTAAGTCTTCCAGGTCCTCTCCGAAATACTCATTTTAATTGATCTTCCCATCTCATATTGCTTCTTAATATTAATCACTTCTAGCGATGTGAGATTCTCCAGATCTATCCACTCCATCTTGTAGTCAGATAATATCGAGTTCTTTCTCTTCATTACAGCAATTTTCTGCCATCTATTCACGTTTAAATGGAGTTGATACACATCGACCAAATGGAAAACGTTGTCCATGTTTTATCGATTTCCTGAAGATCATCGAATGACGATAGTTACCTGTAGACAACAGGGTCGTAAGTCAACGATCTAATGATACTGCTCATCCAATTGCATTGTTTATTTCCGTTGTGAACTTGACCACAAGCCAGATGTTACTTCTGTTGAACATTCTCCATCCAGTATACGTACTGATTTCTATTAGGCAATCGCGTATCTTCAAAGGTACCGGTACTGTGTTTCAGGAAATATTGGTTATTAGTGGGAGATGTCGAACGCTCTAGAAAAATCTGTTTTCCTGCACTTTTATTTTGAATTTTATCGTATTTGAATACAGGAGGCTATTTTCCATGTGGCGTGGTTTTTCCTCAATCCGTACTGAGTTTTTAAGTCCTCCAGGAATGGCATAATATTTCAACTTAGAATACAGCCTAGGATTCCGCAACAGATGTTCGTCAGCTATATCGCTCTGTAGTTCTTTGCAATCAGACCTTTCTCCATTTTATAGACAGAAGTGTCCTGTGTTATTTGACAATCGCAATTCGACGTTCGCTGCACATGACAGTCTCAATAAATACGACCAAGGAATAGGGCTGATTGCGCAGCGTATTTAATGTATCAACTTTAAAGTGGCAATTCTTTCGTACCGTACAAGAACTCATCTACTCCCATGCTCATAAATCAAGGATAATGCTGAATCATGGTGAAACAACGCTCTGGTGGGCGATTTTGCGGGTTTAAATCACCTCGGGGTATGACCATGAGGAACATTTGACTTGCGGTCGTCGCACGGTGACGCTGGGAGCAGTCCACATACGCAGAGATGTGTTGGTGCATATCAGAGTACACTGCAGCGAGTAAGTGTGCAAACGTTTCCAGACGTACTAATGGTGGCTGTGTGTTGAAAATGGCTCACTGAACACATATTGGTGACGTTATGAGGGGTAGAGTACTGGGGCGACTGGATGATGGTCAAACACAGCAGGTCGTAGCACGGTCCCTTCGTGCGCCACAAAGTGTGATCTCAAGATTATGGCAATGATTCCAGCAGACAGGAAACGTGTCCAGGCGCAACAGTACGGCACGTCAACAGTGTACAACACAACAAGAAGACCGATATCTCACCATCAGTGCCCGCAGACGGCCACGCAGTACTGCAGGTAGCCTTGCTCGGGACCTTACCGCAGTCATTGTAACAGTTGTCTTCAGACACACAGTGTACCGACTATTGAACAGACATGGTTTATTCGCCTGGAGACGTGCAAGGTGCATTCCACTGACACCTGGTCACAGGAGAGCCCGTAAGCCTGGTGTCAACAACACGGTACATGGTCATTGGAACAGTGGTCCCACGTTATGTTACAGACGAGTCTAGGTATATACTGAACAGTGATTCTCGGCGGGTTTTCATGTGGCGTGAACAAGGAATCAGATACCAACCTCTTAATATCCTTGAAAGGGATCTGTATGGAGGTCGTGGTTTGATGGTGTGGGGTGGGATTATGATTGGTGCACATGCACCCCCGCATATCTTTGACAGAGGAACTGTAACAGATCAGGTGAATCGGGACGTCATTTAACGCCGGTATGTCCGCCTTTTCAGGGGTGCAGTGGGTCCCACCTTCCTCTTCATCGAAGATAACGCATGGCCCCACTGAGCTACCATAGTGGAGGAGTACCTTGAAACAGAAGATATCAGGCGAATGGAGTGGCCTGCCTGTTCTCCAGACGTAACCTCATAGAGCACGTCTGGGATGCTCTCGGTCGACTTATCGCTGTACGTCTTCAAACCCCTACGTCACTTCAGGAGCTCCGACAGACACTGGTGCAAGAATGGGAGGCTATACGCCAGCAGCTGCTCGACCACCTGATCCAGAGTATGCCAACCCGTTGTGCGCCCTGTGTACGTGTGCATGGCCATTATATCTCATGTTGATGTTGGGGTATATGCGCAGGAAACAGTGGCGTTTTGTAGGACAAGTGTTTCGGATTGTTTTCTCAACATTTCACCAATACCGTGGACTTACAGATCTGTGTTGCGTGTGTTCCCTATGTGCCTATGCTATTAGCGCCAGTTTGTGTAGTGCCACTTTGTGTGGTATCACATTCTGCAATTATTCTTAATTTAAGAGCATGAGCATATTTTTCATGATTTACAATCGGAATTAGGTATGATTTGATAAGCTGTACATCGTGTATATGAATATTTAAAGAAGACCGGTATTGTCACGTACACCTTGTAAATAGTTGTTAACGCTTATTCCATAAAAGGTGATGTATTGTCATTATTATCAAAACGGCATAATGAATGATTGCTTATAATGGCAGAGGTTGTAACGACAGTGTAAACGAAATTGCAGGTGTAGCTCAGGCCCTGGGTGGTAAAGCCCGCACAGGTGTGTTGGTCCAGCTTAACACAGACTGAGTGACAGGAAATGGCAGGTGTGAGATCCTGGCTGCTTAACACATGAGCACTGAAGCACAATTACAGTGGTGGCCGGCTGGTGTTGTAGAGAGGTTGGTCGGCGTTCGGAAGAATCTGTAGAGAGGGAGAATATTTCGTGGTTTCGAGAATATGATTCGCCTTCCGCAATTACGAGGGAGAGGAGCCGAGCTTTTCTAGGAAGCGAGTGGTGGAGAGAAAGTAGTCTTCCGTTTTTGAAGGTCGCTCAGTATCAGCTTTTGTTGGTACACACAGACTTGCTGTCGTTGTTCTCAGGAGATTTTATAGTTATTGAATGTCTATGCATTGTGCTGTTGCGAACTTCGTCTACAGGTAGGGAGTCGTCGTTAAGTACGCAGCGTTCAGTGATTGAGAGCACTTCTTCTGTGTGTAGTCAGGTTGAGACATTACCTGATTTCCGTCCTTGTGGCTGGGAGTTCGCGTTTCCCGTCTGTAGAGCACAGAGTGAAGTAGACAGTATTAGAGTATATTAGTCATAAGACCGCCTTCTGTTGTCCTAGTGTTCGAATGAGGTGTTTTTTTTTTGTTTTTTTTTTTTTACATTTTTTGTGGCTGGAGTCTTCCGTCGTCCCAGACGTGTACTAGGGCAATCACTCTGATGAACTGGACGCAGCACATGCGGTGGTATTGCTAATCACTTCGTTTATTAGGGCTATAAAGCCAAATAGCTGTGATCACGTAACTTTATTTCCACTGAGGTTGCACACCACTGTAGATCATCTTTGAAAGTAGTGTCATCTAGTATTTGGTGCCGGTCGCTGTGACCGATCGTTTCTAGGCGCTCCAGTCCGGAACCGGGCTGCTGCTACGGTCGCAGGTTCTAATCCTGCCTCGGGCATGGATGTGTGCGCTGTCCTTAGGTTAGTTAGGTTTAAGTAGTTCTACGTCTAGGGGACTGATGACCTCAGATGTTAAGTCGCATAGTGCTTAGACCCATTTCAACCATTTGAAGTATCTGGTACCTAGATGATGTCAGGCAGCTCGCGTTATTTATATTAGATTGCATATCCATAGAAAGGGCAGATTTGGGCAATTGATTAGTAATATTGATTAGCAAATTCATTTCTATCTCTTTATGCCATTGGACATTGACATACTGTATAAACATTTGTGATGTATAAAGGGGTTTTAATTTGCAACTAATGTATAAGCAGAAACGATATTTATCATTTTGTAGTTACTAGTTCCCTTAATCACTCATTATGATTTATGTTGTAATTTATATGTTGAGGAGTAAAAAGGAGGAAATATCATCACAATTAAGAGTTCCTAAGATCTACTTCATGGGGTAGTCAGACAGGGCCAAATTTTCATTTTCGCGTTCAGTATTTTCCATTGCGCACATTAATTTTTACAGCCGCCTGGATTAGCAGCATGGAAAACTATCTGGCATTATACTGCGGGGGCTAGGTGCAATGTTTGCTTTCACTAGTCCTTAATTATCTCTAGTGCTGGAGGTGCTTGGATCAGTATCTACCTTTTTGTGAGTCTGTATGTCGGAAAACATTGGTACAGAAGTATCCTCATACATAAAAACATGTAATGCGATAGTTCGAATTTATACTTCCTGCCTGCTGTTCTCGCTTTCAATACCATCTGGTTTGGATCGTTTCCTCGACTTTACGTACGGCCTGAACTTCCTAGCATTTCCTGATAGGTCTTTCGGCACACCTGGTTGTAAAAATTATTGTAATTTTCACGCACAGCGCTTCTTAAGGTTGCGCTTAAAATGCCACCTCACTGTTCGCTGGCATGTCCTGCAGATATGAAACAAGCCCACTGAGTCTCACCGGCGCATTTAATATGCACCGTAACTGCTCGCCCTACTGCTCGCAACGATAGTCACCGGGCGACGACACCAAACTGGTCTGTACACAGTCGAGTGAGATTAATTTACCAACTGTCAAAATCCTGAATAACCACCTTTTGCAGCGCGGCCATCTGTAAGACGTATAGGAATGGAGTCAGCGACGTTGTGGGAGATACATACAAGGATGTGGAGCCAGGCCGACTCCAGATTCGTGGCCAGATGCGCTATGTTTCTCGGCTGAGGAGCCATGGCGTGAAAAGCGCGATCGATGTGGACTGACAGATTCTCTATTTAAATTCGGCTGTTTTCGTGTCCAGGGGAGTACGGTAGTGCGGTTGAATACTTTTGTAGAACCAATGTGCCTTCAATGATGAGGAGATAGCGCAGAGAATGCCGAGGGCACATTCCAGGGACAAAATGCTCCCTCCTGGATGCCTGGTGTTTCTTTCCTGACGATCCAAGCCGTACACGACAATGGACATTTGTCCGATGGAGCATAAAAACGTGATTCACCTGAAAAGACACCTGTCGCCATTCGGTGGACGTCCAGTGGTACTGGCTTGCGAATTCCAGCTTTCTTCCCCGATGAACAGCAGTCATAATGGGTGCATGAACCAGACGCCCGCTGAGGAGGCCCACACGCAGCAACGTTCACTGAACGGTCATTAAAGACCTTGGTTCATTTTGAAGGTCACATCTCTATCGCCATCGTACCTCTGTGATCCAAGGCACGCGGTGTTCCAGAATTTCCTCGGTACCAGATTTGAATAACTGCCATGCACTGTATACTTCAACCATGGCGGCACATAAACTGTTTACAAACTTAATCGTTTCTGAGAAATGCTTCCACCCTTGTCCGGAAAGCCAATAATCATCCTCTTTTGGACGTCAGATAAATCGCTCTGTTTCCGCATTACAACGACTGCACTGTTTTCCGCGTCCTCCAGCGTGCTTCATGTAGCTCCACTGCTAGTGCTGCCACCTGAAGTCTGTGTGAGGTTACTGCACGTTGACGTCGAACGTAAGAGGTGGTCACATTGATGTGACTGGACCGTGTATTTCGTGCTGTGTTACAGTTGCCTCTAGTACTGAATGTTGAGCCTGGTTAGAGGTCACTCTGGTAGTGTTTGCCTGTTCCTCGTTGCGCGGTTACCCGCACAGCGTCTGTGAAGTGCATCGCAGACGGTACTTTCTATTGTACCATATATAAAGCGTGAAAATATGACTTCTTAAATGTCACTGCGCAAGTTGTAATTAGATTAATTTTATCTTCTCGATCACTGCTGTCGGGAGCTAGATCCTCACTTAATACTAGCACTCGAAATATTTTAAATAATCTGTCGAAAGATAGCTTGTGTGCAGTTTCTCAGTATTCTGCCAATAAAATCACCATACGCAGACAGTAATATTGAGCGGACTACAAGTGACTATTTTAAACAGGCACTTACTTCAATATTTTTGGACTAGAAGCTGTCTGGGACCAGAATCATACAGATCATCATAAACACTTCGTGATGGATCGTATTACGCGTAATAACTTTTTATTTTTTTCAAATTAGTGCATCTGTTCCACCTAATGTATCGATTTTTTAATATATGCGCGAAAATCTGAAAGTGGCAGATGTAGTGGGTGATGCAGACGTGGGTGGAAACTGAGTAAATATTACCTCAGAGTGAGTATCCCTGCAAAAAGCTGTCCAACAGAAATTATTCTTGTAAGTTTGGGTCCAATATTCTTATCGTACTCTATTCTGGTTCAATAATATTGAAAATAAATTGGAAATTTTTCTACGGCATTATTAACTTCCCGAAAAAGCACACTGCATGATTTTTGAACTTACCAACCACTTTGGTATTAATTCTTTTTATTTTCATCCAATATCAGCCACAGTCGATCGCACAGTAATTTTTTGTTGTGAATAGCTTACGACCATCAGTTTGGAAGCATGGCCTCAGTCGTAAACGTAATTATACAGTCCCACCAATGCACATGTAACCAAATATTTATTAGTCCTCACTAGTAATCATTACATAAATGCAAAATGACAAATTTCGCATGAATATACAATGCTACTTCTTACCAGTCATTGTATACTCAAGCGAAGTTTCTCATTTTGTATTTATGTAATGATTACGAGTGGGGAATAGCGAATATTTAGCTACATGCACTTTGGTGGGACTGTATGATTATACTTATATACGACTGTGGTTTTCAAATGGACCTGGTGGAACCGAAACTTGTCACCAGAAAGAAATGACTATTATCCCAAATGTGACGTATACTGGAAGAACATAAAAAAAAAAATATTCCTGAGGTGATGTCAGAATTGGTGAAACATCTGCTGTGTGGGAGCTCTACATTCAAAGGGTGCATCCATAACTCTTTCTTCTAGTTTTGAACAACCGCATTTGAGGCATGAGCGAAACAGTATTATTGCTGTCAGACGATGCAAAGAAAGTTGCCTTTTGCTTCACACACTGCAGGCAATCCACTCAACTACTCATGTGTAGGGTCGCATGGTAAAGGCTCCTGGTGGGAAAGTGAAATACTGTGCAGCGATGTACCAGCAGCGCAAATGTAACAAGGCTCCCGGCGAGCTGTGAGATATTTGCCAGAAGCGAGCTGCCAAAGGCATAAATGTACGATAAGGGTGTACGAGCTATTTTTATTTTTTCTCTGTCAGCTTCGCTGCAGTCCCTTTCGAAGCGAGACTGTAGACGTTGGGGAAAATTAATGTGGCCTATAAAATATTTCATTCGCCTTAAGATACGCAACCCAATTTGCATCATAAATTACAGCTGCATATAATATAAGTTGGATTGCCTATCTTAAGGAGAATGAATTTTTTTTATTTTCAGGTCACGTTAATTTTGCGCATCCTGTACTAGTCTCTGCTTTTGCATTTGCTGTTTGCAATAAATACCTGAATAAAGCAAGCTGTGTATCTCACGTGTAATATTTCCTGAATCCGTGCTACTTAGCCGAGAGTGGCATAAGACGACGTGAAATGTAATGTGTACATTGACTTTTGCTATTCCCGATGCGCCGGCAGAATTATAGTCGCGCGTCTCCCCACGTTATCCGCGTGATCCCCAGTGCGATCCTGCACGTGTCTCTACACCGGAAGACGAAGTTTCGTCAGGAAGTGGAGAGGTGAGACGGCGTTGTCTTCAAGACACCGTGGCTAATGGTGGACGACAGTGAGATAGCTTCCCTCTAATTGGTGACACGTTAACTGCCACGAGAACTCACGGCCCTCGTTAATGCCGAGCTGCTGGCCCCGAGGGAGCTGGAATGGATGGAAGCTGGGGAAAAGAGAACAAATTCCAGGACGTAAGCTGCGAGAGGTAGAGCTGACGGCGCGACGTATCTCCGGAGCATCGGTCAGAGGGAGGGTGTGTGGGGTACTGGAGGGGAGTGGAGGGAGGGTAAGGTGTCGGCGGGGCAGCGAGGAGATGGGGGGAACCGTAGAGATGGCGAAGACCATCTCCCCCACGTGGGCCTGGTGCGACGGCACGTGCCGGGGAAGGAGTTTTGACCTTGCAGAAACTGGTAGCGGGGAGGGAGCAGCAGGGTAGACCTGGTGGAATGGGGCTTGCAATTTCCTGCGCTGGGAGGCGTCGCGGCGACACGACACTGGAAATCCGACGCCACCTGCTGTTAAGCGGCCGAGATAGCGGACCGTGGCTGCAGCTGTAATTAAAACGCTCGGAGGGGCTCTGCGAGAGCAAAAGGCCGGGGGGAAAAATCTGGTGGAAGAGGGCGGGCGGCCGCTCGGAGCCACGGCAGTTAAGCGGCCCACGGCGCTGTTAAAAAGGAGCGCGGTTTTCCGAACGTGTTACGACTCTCGTGTCGTTATACAGGTGCGAGCAGTCGGTCGACGCACTGTTTTACAGCTCGCTGCGGAATGACCTCGGCGAGGGGTCGAACGGGGCATAAAGGCACAGTCGTTTTCTTGTTAGACATCCTGGAATTTCTTTCTCTGGCAGAGGTTCCTGGTTAACAGCGCAGTGAAAACTTCATTAAACCCGCAAGTTTTTTTTACACTTTTCCCAAAAGCTACTTCGAAAGAATACGACTGTTCTCTTTTTTTTCTGGGCACTTTGCTCATGTTGTACAGGGTGTCGTGTTAGACCAAATATAACGGTTACTAGCAGCGTTGTAAATGCGACATGCCACCGTCTGCCGAACCTAGCGCCGCCGAGGAGCGATAGTCACACAGTCCTCAGTAAAGTGTGGAGACTTCTCGTTGTGGCGGAATCCAAATGGCGGCAACAATAGCGCAGATAGACCCAGATGTAGCGTATTGTCTCTCTGTACTTTCTTGTCAGTTCAACAAAATAGTATATCACTGAATTTATATCTCACACGTATATTGTAATGCCGTAAAGAGCACCATAGCCACATCTACGAGGGCTATTCGGAAAGTGAGGAACGATCGCTTGCGAAATGGAAACCACTGTGAAAATACGACGAGGCTTTACATAGACGTTTTGGGCAGTGTCTCTAGTATGCCCTTCGATTTCATCAAGCCCCTCTTTTCAGTTGTGTGCGCACTGTGAGCGAGTAAAGGTGCCTAGAACAAAAATGTCTCCCGCCGAGTAGGAGGGCCCGCTAAGAGGCATCGCCTTGATGAATGCAGCCCACCTAACACAACTGCCACGCACTTCCTTCATGGAAATTCTCAGCCGCAATCTTTAGGGGCAGTGAAGACACTCCTGCAGCCTTTTCGATAGGAAGCGTTCGATCACCCACAACACAGCCCTAATTGGCTTGTCCTGAGTATCATCTTTGTTCACATGAAACACAGGATACGAAGACAACATTTGGGCGCAGGCTATGCGATATAGACCAGCATAGAGAATTATCGGGAAGCACAGGCGGCTGCCTTCTACGACGACAGTGTTGGAAATTAGGTATAACGCTCCGACAAATGTCTAGTCGGAGCGGCGACTATGTAGAGTACCTGGAAGGTGTAGCTGAATGTGAAGAGAAAACAGTTTTGATTTTCACTGTGGTTTCCATTTAGCAGCCGATCGTTTCTTACTTTCCGAACAACCCTCGTAAAAATGCCGGGTGTCCATGAAGTCCCGCTATCATTTCGACGGATGGCAACTCGGAAACTATTAGAGACAGAGAGCTATGATTTGTTGTAAAAGGGTTAGCAGCTCTCTAAAATTATTCCTTTTCCTTTGTTGCACATTTGACGTGGACTGCATCAGAATGTATTCTTAGCTAGTGTGCACTCTTTTTTAATTTCTTATCCCTAGAACTCCCTTTATCAGAATACATCAATTTTTGACACCTATAAATTCATTTTATATTTGCTACTATTTATTGTCATTATTATTATTATTATTATTATTATTATCATGATTATTAGTGGCAGCAACAGCAGTAGATGTTCTGCCAGTATTAACTTTATTAGTTCATAGTCAGTATTATTTATTCACATCGTCTATATAGGCAATCAAATCATTTTAATACTATTTCTCATAGTAAAATTGTTATTTATTATTTTTAATTACGATAAATAAATAAAATGAAACGTACACCAACAGTAGGATTTTGGGCTCCGAAAACCGAAACAACACAAGTGAACACACCCGTGCTAGCCCTGAAGCTTTAAAGTTTGGTGTTGGTGAGAGACCCGTTTTTCTTCGTAGAGATAATCATGTAGATGGGAGCTCAATTCTTTAACAGCCGGTATATGAGGGGGAGAGGGCGTCATTGATGGTGATCAATCGCTAGACACTTCCATCACCGGAAATTATGTACTGCGGCTGTAGCGATTTCATGTTGAACTAACAGACATAACTAATTGTAGAAAATGTAGATACCAATTTCATTAATTGTAGCACCGTAAGGCTATGTGCAGGGTGGTTATAATTAAAGTGTCGCTGCTTGAGAGGGTTTCCTTGAATAGCGATTGATTGTGGGACAAGACACACATTTCCATATGAGAAGATAACATTTGTCAATTGCCTTACCTTATTTAGCTTTCAGGCTACAAACATTGCTCAATGTGACGAACATCCGCGTCCACGACAGCCTGAAACCGCACTAAAGTTTGCTCTGCTGCTGCCTGAAATATCTCAGGTGGTCCGTGGAATGTTCAGCTGTCGTGCCACAGCTCGTGCGCTGCTTGAAGATCGCCCATTGCGTCCAGCTTTCACAGCCATGGCAGCAATAACTTTTTCAACAATTTGTGGCACGGCCATCGGCGTCTCCCAGGGGCAATTCCCAAATCGCCAGTTAATTCCAACTTCAAAAGCAAGTTTTTCAACCCCGTTGCGACGATACTTGCGAAGAGCAGCAGCACTATTTCTGTTGTTTTGATAAAAACAACTGTACGAGTAAAACTCTGTTCAGAGTGTCGAGACCCATATTGACGGTCTGCAACTCTAATGCATACTGGTGCCTGTGAGTCAGCACCACCATACCACTAACGGCGCCTAGCGGCAAGACAGGTCACTAACACTTTTAACAATTAAAATTCTGAAGCACAGTGTCTGAACATTGTTGCCATGAAGTTGGATACCAATACAGTAAATCATTTTCAATTTATACTGGCTCAAGTAGCGATAGTTTAATTACAATCAACTTCTGCTTCGCCCAAGAAGATGGGGTTTACAGATTATTTTTCGACAGATTCTTCTGTATTAGTGACACCCTTCGAGGTAGGATTAATACAAAATACCGTCTGTGATACCTATTTCTTACACCAGATATCGACCAGATGCCCCGCACTGTCCTCTGTTCTGTGCCTCTTTCTTAATCCGCTACTAACTTCGTATATTTTTAATATTAACTAGCATTCCACTATTTCCTCGTCTGCCTTCCCTGTAATCTATCCTGTAACTCTTCGCTGCAGGTAGTTTCTTCGCAGTATACAGTACGTCCCAGTACTCTACCCCCAAGTTACCTTTCTTCTCTTTTTCATATAGATACTTCCTTAGTCGTCATTCTGTCAGTGCAAGTCACGGAGCGACAATGTTTCCATTTGAGGTCATCTGAGGTCTCTCCGTGACACCATCGACCTCAGATCTCCTCAGCAGATTGTCTGGAAGCCACACTGATCTTGTGCATTCAGTAACAGTGGCACTCGTTTGAACAACTCACTGAAATGAACATACCGCTTCCAAAAATCCATGTGAACACAGCTGTCATGTCCAGCATGTTGCATTTACCACTGAAACTTTAAAAATATCTACCTCCATAACCAAACTTTATAGCAGTTTGGTTTTAAATGATTTCTACATAGTTGGTCTAATTCCATCAGCTACGTGATAGGAAAAATACTTGCCACCCCCCCATATATATATATATATCAAATTCTCAGCAAATTGAGTAAATAAACAACAATTTCCTGAATGGTAAAACTATTTTTAATATCCGCAGTAGGCTGTCTAATTATTTATAGAAGACTAGCTAAACCTGCCACGATTCGCTGTGGCTCACTCTGATATGAAATGAATAAGAAAGTAAATAAGAGTATTATAGTGAGCATACATTCACCAAGAAAGAAAATCATTCAGTTCAATACCCTCCTCTCGATTCAACTTGTAAGGCATGTAGCCTTTCTTCCCGCTGATCTGCCGATCCTTCTGCCCGTCTTTGGAAGTTGTGTCTCTATAATACGTTCATTTTTGTTTCAATACTCTTGAGCAGTGCCGTTTCATGTCCTTCGACATTATGTGCTAGCGTGTCGAGAACCGCGCCCAGTGTTCGAACGTGGGCAAGGCATTACAGATGATTAATGAATGTGGTATTATGACTTATGACTGAAGGCTGCCGCGCTATAACTGATCCTTTTTCATTGTGACTTTAGGATACGTAGCCCGATCATGCAGAAATTGCAACTGTGTACGCCTTAGCTAAAAGTTGTTGGCCTAGTTACTCTTCTTCTCTTTGATTTAACTCACAAAACTTGTACTATGGCCGGCGCCAACACTGACGACGATCCACTGGGAAAAATTAAAGAAATTAATTGAACTGATTGCAACAATCAAATTCAAAGTGAGTCACAGTAATTAAATCACTTGCAAAACAAAAGAAGCCGGCCGGAGTGGCCGAACGGTTCTAGGCACTACAGTCTGGAACCGCGCGACCGCCACGGTCGCAGGTTCGAATCCTGCCTCGGGCATGGATGTGTGTGATGTCCTTAGGTTGGTTAGGTTTAAGTAGTTCTAAGTTCTAGGGAACTGATGACCTCAGATGTTAAGTCCCATGGTGCTCTGAGCCACTTGAACCATTTTGTAACAGAAATTATCAAAGTGTAGCACAGTCAGTAAAGTGGTTTACCTTTTCAATTTGCGGATGTTACCGGCACTTGAAAATGATTACGGTGTGCAACTGGTCTGTAGTGTAGGGGTAACAGGTGGTGCAATAACGGCCTATGGTGGATATTTAAAATGATTTTTTCATTCGATAATTACGTCGAGACTGTGGACCCACGCATGAAGAAATTAATAAATGCTCTATAACTCCGCAGAAACAGTACGCTTCTTATGTTTACCTATCTATATAAATATACTATTTACTAATTATTTTGTAGATTCTATAGAGAAAAGTTTGTCTGACACATCCTATAGACTATAGATATGAGCTCTTGATATTAATACAGTTTCTCGAAAGATATCTATAATTTTTCTATAGTTTTGATTTTAAGGTATAGAGCTATGGAACTCACTACCCAGTTACACATGCCTTGTCAAAGGAGAAGACTTATGTTTTTTATATAATTATTGTTGCAGATTCTGTTTTTGTAGCTCCCCGCTGTCCTCCCTCGGTCCAATAGCGCACTGTTTCTGCTGTCCCGTTATGTATTAAACAAAGCCTTCGATTTTTACGACGAGAGCCCACTATGAAACTTAAGTTCGCGAGACCGAGGAGATTCAAAACATCTTGAAGTGGAACACTGACTCTCTCTGGGAGCAAACTTGTTGATTGAGGAATAAGTTAAGGAACAGCAGCAAGACAAAGCCCATGCCGAAACTAAACACGTGTGTTTGTCTGACAAAGTGCCCGGGAGGCCGCTAACCGAACATTTCAACCCGAGTGCTCTCTGCCGGGATCAACAGAGCACGGAAAGGGGGCAAGTGATCCTTCACGGTTCTTGACATTTTCATCCGAGCTGCTGACTAAAAGTGGAAGGAGCTGGCGTCCAGTATTCGCGCGTGACCTTGCGGTAGCAGCCGGGCCCTTACTCTGATGCCTTTTCTCACTTCGGACGTTTTTGAAACAGAAATTTTTCACAAAATAGTTTTTCTATAGGCGAACACTCGTTTTCAATTACATAAACATCATCACTCAGGCTTAGAACTCGGGATCAATAAGGCTGAGGCTGATTATTTTTCTCCAATGCTTTGTGCAAAATGGTTCAAATGGCTCTGAGCACTATGGGACTTAACATCTGTGGTCATCAGTCCCCTAGAACTGAGAACTACTTAAACCTAACTAACCTAAGGACATCACACACACCCATGCCCGAGGCAGGATTCGAACCTGCGACCGTAGCAGTCGCGCGGTTCCGGACTGCAGCGCCTTAACGGCGAGACCACCGCGGCCGGCCTAATGCTTTGTGTTCGATTAATTTGCAGAGGGCTTCATGTTACCGAGACTGCGAATTTCACCCATGCTATGAATCATTCTTTCGGAACCATACGTTGGTAATCGTTTCCCCGTGTGTTACTAGGACAAATGTATTGGAAACATTTTATGATTGAACTGAATTAAAGGAAGAAGATGTAACTCAGTGTCTGAATGACTAGAATTCAATGTGTCTGTAACAGCATTAGAATGACTCCAGAGATAACTGACTAAACACAATGGCGATACTGTTACGTATTTCTTGCTTTCATTCGGTAACGTTGGGAGAAAACGTACTTCCATGAACTGTCCTAATACTGTTTAGTAATTTGTTGCCGCAGATAAAACTGAAATCAAAAAGTAGAGTAACCCTTTCAGAGCACACTGATATTTATTGTCTGTTTGAGCGATTACACGTGTGCTCCTGCCGAAGTGTCAATCCTAAAGTAATTTTGGACAGACCATTCCGAACCCAGTAGTGCTTCGCAATTGCTAGATATGTGAAGGTATTGGATATTTCTCCTAATCTCCTTCTGCCTCCTCTTATCTGTCCATTTCCTGCTCCCCTTCTCTTTATCACTCTCCTCATTCTCCTCCTCCTCTCTGTCCATCACTTCCTCCCCACTCTCGCCGTCCTCTTCCCCCATCTCCACCTTCTCCTACCCCTCTCTCTGTCCATCTCTCCCTGCCCCCTCTTGATATCCATTTTCTCTCCCCCTTCCCTGTTCATCTACTCCTCCCCCTCTCACTGATCTTGAGCCTTTCTTGTTACTACTGCAATTTAGAGTCTGTAGTAGTACTCTCATCTTGAGATGATAACCCATAAATGCAACTTTGTGTTTTCTATGAAAATCGACTTCGATGACAAAAACAAAACAGCAATTTCTTCTGTACACAGTTTTTATTTAATAGTATGTACCTGTATAATGAAAGAGGATATGTCTGGGAGAAACAATTTTTCTAATAGTTAAGGCGACATTTACGCCATTATCAACACCTTATTGAGTTTGAACGAGTCGTGTAACAGGCCTACGAGAAGCTGGGTGTTGTTCTGCAACACTGCAGAGAGACTTACCAGGAATGTACCACTGCACATGTTTGCTCGCAGCAGAGATAACTAGAATGTGCGGTCGTGAGAAGACCGGCCTCCGGACGGGAACGTCGCACCACCGAGATGGGAGAGCATCGCGTTCGGGGTATGGCTCTGGGGCATCGTAACTGCATCTGCAGCAGCGATTTGAGCATCAGTTTTCACCGTAGTGACATAACGAACTGTTAAAAATCGATTGCTTCGAGGGCACCTGCGAACCAAATGTCTTGTGGCGTCATTCCACTGACAACAAACCACCGCCATTTGTGACTTCAATGTTGTCATGCGAGAGGTCACTGAAATTTGGTTCGGCCTCGGTTCCAGTGATGGCCATGTGTTGGTTAGGACGAGGCCAGTTGGGGGTCTGCTCCCAGCCTGTCTCATACTTGGACCTACACTTGGAGTTACGTCTAGGGAGCGATTTCGTATGACATGAGCACTCTCGTGGTTATCCCACGCAGCCTGGTACCAAATTTTTTTGGCAGTCTGGTGATTCGACCTTCCTGCCAATCATGAACAGCATTCCAGGGGGTGTTTTCCAACAGGTTGACTCTCGTTCACATACCGCTGCTGTAACCCAATATGCTCAAGGAGTGTCAACATGTTGCCTTGGTCTGGTCGATCACCAGATCTGTCTCCAGTCGAGCGCATATGGGACATCATCGGGCGATAACTCCAGCGTCATCCACAAATAGTATTAATCATTCCTGTATTGACCGGCCAATTGCAACACGCACGAAACTCCGTCGCTCAGACTGACATCGGCGCCTATACAGCACAATGCACGCACGTTCGCCTGCTTGCATTCAACATTGTGCCGGCTGCACTGGATATTACTGTACCAGCATTTCACATCTGCATTAGCTTATCTCGCGCTTACATTACCGAGACAAATGCGTTTCCGAAATTTCATTACACTACATTAACTACTTTTTGGTGATATGGATTTTTTCAATCAGTGTATATGGCTAATTTCTATATCAATTGAAGTAACTTGATCAAGAACGTTCCAAAATTTTGATGCCAACGTTTCTCTGTTACGGTATTTATTATATATAAACTTACATTATATTGTATACTCGTATATTAAAAACGAATAACCTGTGTCCATCGGACTGTTTACTAGGGTAGCGTATACGAAGTAAAGTTCTTATGGGATCAAACTGCTGAGGCCATCGGTCCCTAGGGTTACACACAATTTACTCTAACGTACGATAAGAACAACAAACACACCAATGCCCGAGACAGGACTCGAACCTCCGACGGGGAAAGCCGCGATCGGTCACGAATTTTTGTGATTTTTGGTAAGAACATTTTCCCTTTCAATATTAGACATGTACTTATATAAGATAGCGCTCCAGTAGTTGCATAAAAACACTCGTGTATTCAAGTGCAACATTGTGTCGAATTTTCAAACCGGTTGGTGCAGGACTTCCGGAGATTTAAGATTTTGAACAAACAAACATATACATTTTGATTTATATAGACATATGTACTGTTTGCACTACAAAACATACATTTCTCTGAAGAAGCCTAACGACCGTAGCAATACAAACCGCCGTCCACTGGAACTAATGTAAATAAATAACACAACCTCACTTTATATCCAATCAAATGCAGACATATTAGCATGTTTTTACTATTGAAACAACGTATAGCGTGGCCCTGAATATGGAAATACTCCTGTGCAGTGCAGGAGTGGACGACTTGATGTTGACGAATACATTAATGTAATCGGATAAGTTAGGCATGTGAAGATGTGCGTGGTTGCCTGAATCTGGTTATGGCATTGAACCACAGCTTTTTAAAAGTAGTTTTGGCTGATGACGCCATTCATCAACATTCCTTGCCGACCACGGATTTCAGAAATCCAACATGGAAGAAACATCATCAAATATGGATGCTGACACGGTGATTTGAATTGCTATTCTCTCAAATCAAAGTCCAGTTAATTTCGACTTTGTTTGGTATTCATTTAGGAATTCGATCATTTATGCTGGCGTTAGTGGATGCTGATGACCCGTGACAGCTTACCCGAGACAACAGCAAACGAAAATTAGATACAGCTTACGTCAAAATCTTAAACATGGCTTCTACTCAGCAACTACATAAATCTGAAGAGGTTGAAAAAAGTCTGCTAACCAGTTGCAAACCAAAACTTTATTTACCCCTTGACCTAAGTTCTGATATTTATAAAAATATCTTCTTCAGAAGAAGTGGACCTTAAAAATGTATATAAACGGTTACAAACTATTTTTACACACGTAACAAAACATTAATAATAGAAAAATGTTTGTGAGATAAGCGTACTCACTTTTTACATTATCTGGTGGTAAATTACACTAGCTGAAGCCGAGCGGCTCTTGTCATGTATAAATTTGATATAAAAACTAGAAACATGACATGCCATGGCTTAAGACAGCAGCCAAATTACATTCATCGTACGTCAGAATAAATGCACAAATGTATTCGCCCACTGTTAAAGGCTTTTGTCTACATACAATTATAAAAAGAGTCTAAAGAATAAAATATTTGCCTGACATAAGTATTCACCATGCCAGAGACAAGGGCCAATTGTTCGAACGTGCAGCCTTGAGCGATAAAGAAATATCGTGATGCAAAGGGCGCTAAATACATGCGCGTAAGAACTGCGCGTTTTCGTTTTTCCATTCAGCAATAAACCGTTCTATAACAACGCCACTTTCCCCATACGATTTTCAGAAGAAAGTAATTTAATTAAGTATACTGCTAGCTACAGTGGTTATAAACAAGACGTAATCCACCAGATACTTATTAACAAAAGGGCAAAAAAAATTTAACGATGGATAACAAGAGTAATGAAGATGAAAATGGCAAGCTCATTTCGATTCCATTTTTTGATAATATGTCTTACAGGACTGGCCATCTTCTGACTAGAAAATTCGACTGTAAAGTTAGCTTCTGCACTGACAATAGTTCAATGAAAAATTTAGTACATTCATTAAAATTTGAACAGAATCCTTTCACAGAATCAGGCGTTTATCATATCGTCTGCAAAGATTGCTCAAGCTATTATACAGGGCAGACAGGTAGAGCTGTTAAAACCGAATATGAGGAGCACCTGTTGGGTAAGAAAGAGGGAAATGTTCATAATTCTTCTTTTGCTGAAAATTTACTCATTTCAGGCCATTCTCAGACGGATGCTTAGCTGAGTGATAACTTGTTTGCGTACCATACAGCGGGCCAGGGTTCGACTGCCGGCCGGATTGGAGATTTTTTCCGCTCGTGGACTGGGTGTTATGTTGATCTCATCATCCTCTCATCGTCACTGACGCGCAAGTCACTCAATGTGGCGTCACCTCAAATAAGACCTGCGACACGGTAGCCGTACTTCCCCGGTGGGGCCCCCCGGCCGTCAGTACCACACGATCATTTCATTTTTCTTCCGAGGGAATAAGAAGAAACCGTAATTTTACCTAAGGAAGTAAAAGTTTGGAAATTGGATTTATTAGACGAACTTGAAGTTTATAAACATTTTGGGAAGAGAGATGGAAACATTCTGAACGATCAGTATCATCTCGCGAGTAAGCACTTCACTGATGGCTTTAAACCGAAGCTCATTGTTACATAATACGTATTTACCGATCTCCGCTAACAGCGGCGAATGAGCAGTTTTCCACAAAATACTTCCTCTCTACTTACATTTCATATCACTGGGTTTCTTTTCTCTTGACCTTTTCAGCCTCTGCGTAAACATGCGTACAGTTAGGCAGAAGGTTCTTATTTTTTAGGTTGCGATGTAAATTTATCCATTTCACTCTTTCCTCCAACTTTTTGGAACAGAGGTAATTTTTTGTAATAGAATTGTTATCTTCTGTACGCAAATTTTACATGCAGTATCACTCTCTTATACAAATGTTTTACAGATAATTTTGTATTTCATGCTTGCCTCTAAAATGGTTGCTTTTAGTACTGGCCTTCTCTAAGAGATTCTCGTTTTGCTTTAATGTAAAATTACGTTACGTAACACCAGCAAGACATAGTGCTTTGCGCATGCATACAGCGTCCACTGCATTCCAATTTTTCCTTATCGCTTAACCTTCCCAAGTTTTAAGAGGACGTTTCTCATTTTAGTTATGTTTCTTAGCTCCCATTTGCTCTTCTTTCCCCATGCATTTGCAACAGTGATCGTTTGTAAACAGAAATCTCGTTTCTGCACGCTGATTTTACGTACAGTAATACTCAGTCAGGTTTCATAGATTTTATACGTAATGTATACCTGTACATTTATTGCATTATTTGCAGCCTTGCGGAAGAAATTTTCATTCTTACTTTTATGAAAAATGTTGTTACTTAACACTAGCAAGGCGTGGTTCTTAGGCGAATATTTTTCCTTATTGCTTGACGCTGTACCTTTGCACAGCCGGCCTTCGTCTCTTGCATGGTGAATAATTATGTTATGCAGATATTTTATTCTTCGGACACCTGTTATAATTTCATGTAGACAAGAACCTTTACCAGTGGGCGAATACAGTTGTACATTTATTTATACGTACGCTGAGTGTAATCTGGCTTACGTTTTAAGCCATGGCTTGTGGTGTTTCTGGTTTTTATATCAGTTTTATTTATGACAAGAGCCGCTCGACGTCAGCTATACATGTATGATTATCTCACAAATACTTTTCTGTTATTAATACTTCGTTATGGATATAAAACTAGTTTGTGACAGTTTATATACATTTTTAGGGCCCACTCCTTCTGATGAAGGTATCTTTATAAACATAGAAATCTACGTCAAGTGCTAAATAAACCATTGGACTGCAACTGGTTAGCTGATTCTTCTCAACCTCTTGTCGCTACGTATAATATTTCATTGTGCTAGTTGCCTTTTTACAGTGGATTGTTTCACTTCGCATAAAATTTTCTATATTTGTGTCTGATTGTTCACAGCTGACCTACACGCATTAAAAAAAAGTTTTGCATCACCTCGGTTCCGAGAGTTCCGGAACCTGTACCAAAATTTGGAATAGAGAACAACATAAAAATGATTTCCACCCTCTGTATTGCTCATGAAAACCACACATTGCACGTTGTACCACCACAGAGCGAGACCTTCAGAGGTGGTGGTCCAGATTGCTGTATTCACCGTACTTCTAATACCCAGTAGTACGTCCTCTTGCATTGATGCATGCCCGTATTCGTCGTGGCAAACTATCCACAAGTTCATCAAGGCACCGTTGGTCAACGGCGATTCACCGTAGATCCACGTTTTCCATAAACAGCATTTTTCAGTCTATCCCAGGCATGTTCCATATGGTTCATGACTGGAGAACATGCTGGCCACTCTAGTCGAGCGATTTCGTTATCCTGAATGAAGTCACTCACAAGATGTGCACGATGGGGGCGCGAATTGTCGTCCATGAAGACGAATGCCTCGCCAATGTGCTGCCGATATGGTTGCATTATCGGTCGCAGGATGCCATTCACGTATGGTACAGTCGTTACTGCGCCTTTCATGACCACCAGCGGCGTACGTCGGTCCCACATAATGCCATCCCAAAACAGCAGACAGCTCCACCTTGCTGCACTCACCGGACAGTGTGTCTAAAGCCTTCAGCCTGACCGCGTTGCCTCCAAACACGTATCCGACGATTGTCTGATTGAAGGCATATGCGAGACTCATCGGTGAAGAGAACGTGATGCCTATCCCGAGCTGTCCATTCGGCATGTTGTTGGGCCCATCTGTACAATGCTGCATGGCGTCGTGGTTGCAAAGTTGGACGTCGCCATGAACGTCAGAAGTGCAGTTGCACATCATGCAGCCTATTGCGCACAGTTTGAGTCGAAACACGGCGTCCTGTGGCTGCATAAAAAGCATTATTCATCATGGTCGCGATGTTGTCAGGGTTCCTCCGAAATACAATCGGTAGTTAGCGGTCATCCACTGCAGCAGTAGCCCTGAGCGAGGCATGTCATCGACAGTTCCTCTGTATCGCCTCCATGTCAGGACAACATCGCCTTGGTCACTCCTAGACGCCTGTACACTCCTCTTCCTAAGAACCCTTCCCGGCACAAAGCAACAATGTGGACGGGATCGAACCGCGGTGTTAACCGTCTAGGCATGGTTGAACTACAGACAACACGAGCCGTGTACCTCCTTCCTGGTGGAATGACTGGAACTGATTGGCTGTCGGACCTCCTCTGTTCTATAGGCACTGCTCATGCATGGCTGTTTACATCTCTGGGCAGGTTTAGTGGCATCTCTGAACAGTCAAAGGGATTGTCTCTGTGATATAGTATCCACAGTCAAAGTCTGTCTTCTGGAATTTTGGGAATATTTATTTTAGTGTGTGTATTTAATGCTAAGTAAATGAAAATAATGCTAGTAATAATCATGAATAAGCTGCATGTGTTGACACTCGACTTGTTACGTAAGTTCTGTGGTTGTCACAGTGATCCCCACTAACCTGGCTTTTTATCAATATTACAGTGTCCAAGAATGCACAGAACGATCACTTATTTTGTCATTCCGTTTTTCTCTAAAAGATTTTCCTTCATAAAGCTGAACTGAATCCTTTCTGAACTGAGGTTCCATGTCGTTTGAAGATGTATTTGTACGTTAAGAGTTCAGTCACTTGTAGCAGATTGTAGTGTCTTATTTTATCCTGTTGTCTATAACGTAGCTAGTCTCGAACAGCAGAAACAGCTTGGAAATCCAATCAAATGGCGCATTTCTATTTGTACCGGCTAAATTTGCCATTGCGCCAGCAGCGTGCTACGAATGCGCTGATTATTCAAATTCCCTGCAATATACGTCAGTTATTTGGCTGCCGCCGTTATTTTCGGCATTTACATTTTAATCCGCAGCTATTGTCTAGTCCCTGAACTGATGGAGCACAAAAAATAAGAGCTGCTTATTGGTGTCCACACGAGTAGCATTATACGTAATTTCGTTTTCTTTCTTTGCGAAGGGTGCAATATGGTTGGGAAGTACTGTGCACTGGAAATTAAATTCTCCACTGAGTTTAAATATCTACTGAAGTTTAGATGACAATTGTCTTCTAAAATTTAAAAATGTAGGCCAGTGAGGTTTCATTATTCAGGAACATTTTACTAGGAGGTCCTCATTTTTTCCTCGTTATCGGTGTGGTGCTCACCATGACTAGGCGTAATTGAAAAGTTAGCGGTGAGCAGCTTTAGTGGAATCTCCGTTATTGAAACAGAAGGTAATACTGTTCAGCTAGAGCTTATGAATATTGCATATGTCTCGTGGGGGGTCGGGCAAGAAAAACCGGATAAGTGAACAAGCGGATGTCGGGAAACGTAATGATTATTACTCACTTATTTTTCATTTTATTTGATTCAGTCTTATTAGTCCTTCTTATACATATTTTTTTCTGATTATTTTCATCTCAGATTCTGTTAGTGAGGACGTGGTAATATAAACAAAATTTTTAGCGAAAACTGAATCCAGAGGTACACTATAAGACAAAAAACAATCGACGCACCACGAACGAATAGTCCGAAAGGGACGGGAATCGGTAGATGTGATGTACATGTACAGACAAAGAAATGATTTCGATTTCAGAAAAATTTGATGTAAGAGACTCACAAATTGATCAAGTCAATAAAACGTTGTTCCATCCCTGGCCCTTACGCAAATAGTTGCTCTGCTTGGTTTTGATTGAAAGAATCGTTGTATGTCCTCCTGAGGGACACCGTGCCAAATTCTGTCCAGTTACCGCCTTAGATGGTCAATATCTAGAACTGTTTGGAGGGCCCCGACCATAATGCTCCAAATGTTCTCAGTTGGGGAGAGATCCAGACCCTTACTGGCAAAGGCAGAGTTTCGTAATCACGAAGACAAGCAGTACAATCTCTAACTGTATGCGGCTGGGCATTATCTTGCTGGAATGTAAGCCTGGGGTGGTTTTCCACGAAGGGCAACAAAACGGGGCGTAGACGTACCGCAGTGCTGTAAGGCTGCTGCGGATGGCAATCAAATGATTTCTGCTATGCAAAGAAATATCTTTCCAGACCATCGCTCCTGGTTGTCTGGCCATATGGCTGGCGACAATAGGTTGGTATCCAACCGCAGTCTGGGACGTCTACAGACGTGGAATCTCATTGACTGGAGTTGAGTTGTCTTCAGTGATGAGTCCCGCTTAGAAATGAGCCTCGATGACCAGCGACGACCTGTCTGGAGGTGCCCTGGATGGCGGTGGGATGCCAACTTGGCTGTTAACCGCCATACGGCCCGACCATCAGGAGTAATGAACATTCCTTGGAAGTGCCCGACATTTTTCCAAATTTTAATGTAACACGTCAGGCTTACTGTCTTGTCCGTATGATGTCACAAGTCAACAGATATAGAGTGATATGTTGCAAATGTGACAACTATAAAAATCAGTCGTTATCATCTATGCGTGAATGAACAAAATAATAAGTTATACTGAAGCAACCATTTCCTCAACTGAAGTGGTTTTTGCTACATTAAAAGTATATGTAATCTGCTTTCCTCTAGATTTGCTCGTAAAACGATTTTTCTCAACTTAAATACGCCGCTTTTTATATCTTTAGAAGTAGTAACAGAAAGCGAGATCATAGGGCATATAGACAGATTGAAATTTTTAAGGACCATGCTACATACGGAGGAGACCTAGATCAAAAACACAAAACTCAGAAGTTCAGTTACCTGAACGTGACCATTATAAAATCTCTCCAAAATAAAATAAGAGCAGGAACGTATCTTATGTCAGGTCCAGAACTGCTGTATGGGAGTCAGCCTTCGGTACCGAAAAAAAGGCAATATATAATTACAGGTCTTCGAAATGAAAATCCTCAGGATAAAAGCAGGATACATGAAGTTTGATTATAAAAGAAGCACAAATACAAAAAAAGAATTGGAAATAATTTGTATAAATGAAAAGTTTGAATAAAATAGGGAAAACTGGATATACCGTTGCGAATGGAGGGATCAACATTATCATTTCATTATTGGCAATATATTTCGCAAGGTAAAAATATATTGTAAGACCAGCAAAAAAACTGAAGGACTAAATGTAGCTGCAACAGGCCGAACAGCCATAAAAGAAGAAGAAGAAGAAGAAGAAGAAGAAGAGGAAGAGGAAGAGAAGGAAGAGGAGTAGTTTACGATTACGTAATTTCAGTGCTGCAATTATTACGAAGTTTCAGCGACTGAGGTCAATCGACGGTCCTGCACAATGTCATCTTCAGCTGATGGTGCTGTCTGAAGATGGCCTAAGCTCAGGCCGAAACTAGTCAATTTAAAAAAATACCAATCGCGATCTAGACTGTTTTTCACTGATTTCATACTTAATGCTCTTGTCTGAATAACATGACAGAAACACACGTTCCCAAAATCCTTTGACTTATTCCATTGTTCAGCCACTTTCTCGAGGTCCTTCTCACTAGCAGGAACCCGCCACTGGAATAACCTCCCGCATTATACACACATCAAAAAACGTTTTGCATCACCCCAGTTCCCAGAACTCCCGAAGATAGACGTTGACTGTGGATATTGTATCAGTGACACAGTCCCTATGACTGTTCAGAGATGTCATTAAACCCGGCCAAAAATGTAAACAACCATGCATGAGCAGCGCCTATTAGACGGAGGGCGTCCGACAGCCGATCACTTCCAGTCGTTCCACCAGGAAGGAGGTACACGTCTCGTGTTGTCTGTAGTTCAACCATGCCTAGACGGTCAATACCGCGGTTCGATTGCGTCCGCATTGTTACCTTGTGCCAAGAAGGTCTCTCAGCAAGAGAAGTGTCCAGTCGTCTCGGAGTGAACCAAGGAGATGTTGTTCGGGATGGAGGAGATACAGAGAGACAGGAACTGTCGATGACATTCCTCGCTCTGACCGCCCAAGGGCTACTAATGCAGTGGATGACCGCTAACGGCCGGCCGGAGTGGCCGTGGGGTTCTAGGCTCTACAGTCTGGAACCGGGCGACCGCTACGGTCGCAGAATCCTGCCTCGGGCTTGGATGTGTGTGATGTCCTTCGGTTAGTTAGGTTTAATTAGTTCTAAGTTCTAGACGACTGATGACTTCAGAAGTTAAGTCGAATAGTGCTCAGAGCTATTTGATGACCGCTACCTACGGATTATGAGTCGGTGGAACTATGACAGCAACGCCACCATGTTGAATAATGCTTTTCGTGGAGCCATAGGACGTCGTGCTATGATTGAAGCTGTGCGCAGTAGGCAGCATGATGCGCAGCTTCACTCTTTAACTCCATGGCGAGATCCATCTTTGCAACTTCGGAACCATGCAGCGTGGTACAGATGGGCCCAACAACATGCCGAATGCACCGCTCAGGATTGGCAACACGTTCTCTTCACTGATGAGTGTCGCATATGCCTTCAACCAAACAACCGTCGAAGACGTGTTTGGAGGTAACACGGTCAGGCAGAAGGCTTTAGACACACTGTCCAGCGAATGCAGGAAGGTGGAGGATCCCTGCTGTTTTGGGGTGGCACTATGTGGAGCCGACGTACGCCGCTGGTGGTCAGGGAAGGCGCAGTAACGGCTGTACGATACGTGAATGGCGTATCCGACCGATAGTGCAACCATATCGACAGCATATTGGCGGGCATTCGTCTTCATGGACGACAATTCGCGACCCCATTTCAGGATAATGACATCGCTCGACTAGAGTGGCCAGCACGTTCTCCAGACATGAACCCTATCGAACATGCCTGGGATAGATTGAAAAGGGCTGTTTATGTACGTCGTGACCCACCAACCACTCTGAGGGATCGCCGAATCGCCTTTGAGGAGTGACACAATGTGGACCAACAGTGCCTTGATGAACTTGTGGTTAGTATGCCACGATGAATACAGGCGTGCATCATTGCAAGAGGACGTACTACTGGGTATTAGAGGTACCGGTGTGTAGAGCAATCTGGACCACCACCTCTGAAGGTCTCGCTGTATGGTGGTAAAATGTGCAATGTGTGGTTTTCATGAGTGGTAAAAAGGGTGGAAATGATGTTTATGTTGAACTCTATTCCAATTTTCTGTACAGGTTCCGGAACTCTCGGAATCGAAATGATGCAAAAACTTTTTTAAATGTCTATTAATGAAGTGAATTAAATTCCATCTTCAGAGGACAGTTCATTATATATCTGCTAAAGCAAACAGTAATGGTTACCATTGTCCCTGTACGCAATCATTACTCTTACACATGGTATTTATTTATTTATTTATTTATTTTCCACCAGATCTTCCTCATTTCCCAGTATTCGTAGTATTAAGTTTCCTTTCCCCAGAATTCGTTACATCTGAAAACATCTACTTTGTAGACCTGTAAATTCTTTTTATGTCTGCCACTATCATTATTGCTATTATTATTGTCATTATTACAATTATTACTACTAGCACTAGTAATGGCAGATGCAACAGTAGTACACGTCCTGCAACTACACTACTGGCCATTAAAATTGCTATACAAAGCAGAAATGCAAATGATAAATGGGTATTCATTGGACAAATACATTATACTAGAACTGACAAGTGATTACATTTTCACACAATTTGGGTGCGAAGATCCTGAGAAATCAGTACCCAGAACAACCACCTCTGGCCATAATAACGGCCTTGATACGCCTGCCATTGAGTCAAACAGAGCTTGGATGGCGTGTACAGGTACAGCTGCCCATGCAGCTTCAATACGATACCACAGGTCATCAACAGTAGTGACTGGGGTATTGCGACGAGCCAGTTGCTCGGCCACCATTGCACAGAAGTTTTCAATTTGTGAGAGACGTGGTGAATGTGCTAGCCAGGGCAGCAATCGAACATTTCCTGAATCCAGAAAAGCCCGTACAGGACCTGCAACATTCGGCCGGGCAGTATCCTGCTGAAATGTAGGGTTTCGCAAGGATCGAATGAAGGGTAGAGCCACGGGTCGTAACACATCTGAAATGTAACGTCCACTGTTCAGAGTGCCGTCAATGCGAACAAGAGGTGACCGAGACATGTAACCAATGGCACCCCATACCATCACGCCGGGTGATGCTCCAGTATGGCGATGACGAATGCACGCTTCCAATGTTCGTTCACCGCGATGTCGCCAAACACGGATGCGACAATCATGATGCTGTAAATAGAACCTGGATTCAAGCGAAAAAATGACGTTTTGCCATTCGTGCACCCAGGTTCGTCGTTGAGTACACCATCGCAGGCGCTCCTGTCCGTGATGCAGCGTCAAGGGTAACCGCAAACATGGTCTCCGAGCTGATAGTCCATGCTGCTGCAAACGTCGTTGAACTGTTCGTACAGATGGTTGTTGTCTTGGAAACGTCCCCATTTGTTGACTCATGAATCGATACGTGGCTGCAAGACCCGTTACAGCCATGCGGATAAGATGCCTGTCATCTAATGATACGAGGCCGTTGGGATCCAGCACGGCGTTTCGTATTACCGTCCTGAACCTACCGATTCCATATTCTGCTAACAGTCATTGGATCTCGACCAACGCGAGCGAGCAGAAATGTCGCTATACGATAAGCCGCAATCCCGATAGGCTACAATCAGACCTTTATCTAAGTCGGAAACGTGATGGTACGCGTTTCTCCTCCTTACACGAGGCATCACAACAAACTTTCCTCATGTCAGCACGTTGTAGGTGTCGCCACCGGTGCCAACCTTGTGTGAATGCTCTGAAAAGCTAATCATTCGCAGATCACAGCATCTTCTTCCTTTCGGTTAAATTTCGCGTCTGTAGCAGTTCATCTTCGTGGTGTAGCAATTTTAATGTCCAGTAGTGTATTAACGTTATTAGTTCATGGTCGAAGTTACTTACTCTCATTATTATTATAGACACTCTTATCATATTAATGCTATTTTTCGTATTAAATTTGATATTTCTTAAGTGACTACACAGCAAAAAAGTACTGTACGTGTGAAACCCAGGTCAGATGTAAGAGAGGACAAGATGGCTCTAATCATATCAGGTTAAATTAATAAATAAAGTTTTCGTTTGGGCTGAACAGCTGAGATTTCATTAATACATTCTGAAATAACTGAGTTCAAATCCCCGTTGGCTCATCCAGACGTAAATTTTCCGTAGCTTCCCTTACTGGCTTAAGACGAATTCCGGTGTTATTCCTCTTTAAAGGACATGTCAGATTTCCTTCCTCAGTCTTGCCCCATCCGACCTCGCCTTCGATGGTATCTTAAACACTAAACCTGCTTCTGTGTTTCATTCACTGTTCTGTAATCACGTCCGTTTGTTATCGTTTGCCGGCCGGTGTGGCCGAACGGTTCTAGGCGCTTCAGTCTGGAACCGCGCGACCGCTACGGTCGCAGGTTCGAATCCTGCCTCGGACATGGATGTGTGTGATGTCCTTAGGTTAGTTAGGTTTAAGTAGTTCTAAGTTCTAGGGGACTGATGACCTCAGATGGTAAGTCCTATAGTGCTCAGAGCCATTGTTATCGTTTAAAGACACCTTTTTATTGGCCTTACAGACTCCCTGTTCTCTCGAATATCATCTATTGAATTGTAGAATAGAATAGAATGTTTTCTGTGGCAAGTACATTTCATTAACGGCATACGAAACTGGTTCATCTCTATGCTTAAAAGAGGGAATTTCCTCACAGGGATAAAGAAATTTTGTTGTTCCAATATCTTCCCATCGCCCCGTGGCTTGAGCTAACCCGCTATCCAGACGTAGGAAGGCCGTTTATCTTCTAGAAAGGTTAAAGGTTAGCCGAGTCGTATATATGTCAACGCTACATTGACCTAGGCGCAAGGCGGTATACGACGACAGCATCCAGATGCATCTATGCGACACAACGAAACATCCAACCAATTTCTTAGCCTTACTTGCATCAATAAAACCACGTAGTATGAGAGCTCACTTACGTAACTACTAATTTCTTTGCTTACGAAATCGTTTTATTTCTGTCCATTTATCGGCATAGCTTCTTCTCAAGTGATCGTGTAACGAACGCATTCTCAATCGAACACCGCGTTTTTAAAAGAATAACTTTCGTTGTGAAGTCTAAAACATTGTCACGGAAAAGGCAATTCAAGATCATTTATAACAAAGTTACAAGACACAAAGGAATTAATGGCGTTAGCTGGCAATGGGCAATGATTTACGTCGATGGGGCTCCAGGATCAAAATGTCCCAAAGAACTGACACAACATACATAATTAAGGCGAGGACGGCCAGTGATCACTTCAGTGCGGATACACACGACACTCGAACTCTTACAGGAATCGGCAAAATGCCACGTGTATTGAGGATAATGCTCAAGAGGCACTACATCAGTAGCGTGAGTATAAGTTGAAAATTTGCATTTTACGGGAGGCGTGCTACGGTAGTCCGTGCAGTTGCTATGACCACTGTGTCCACACGGCGCAGTGTGTGGAAGAGCTGACTTTTTCTGTGCAGGCTGCAAATCAAAATTCACCTACCTCAGAACGGCTTCTGCTCGATGCCCCTTCACCCGGCAGCATAGATACTTACAAGATGATGTAAAAGCAGCGTTGATAAAAACTCCGTCTAATATCTACAATTACTGAGGCCGCGCAACTCTAATAATGAAATAAAGTTCTGTAGAATATCTGTCATTCAATTTTATCGGGCAGTAGGAAAATGGATTGTCTTCTGGAAAATAATGTCCGAAATTTCCACACAAAGATCTTTATTTTGTCCTTATAGCCCAAGAAATGGTTCCGTTCAGTCCACTTTTAAACTATTGGCTATTACCCTCCGGTTCGTGATTCATACATGCATTTCACACGCACAGCAGCCAGATGTCCGTCCAAACCCGACCAGAATTAAACAACGTTTTCACAGTCATTAATTTCACCACTAATTTGAGTTATTACATTAGGTCCTTCTTGTGGATTTCTAAAAAAGAAACTGCCCGCCAAAAATGTTCAGTGGTTGAATAGTGAAACATGCCACGCGGATACTATGAAGGCCAAATTTTCACATGTGAATAATAATACCAAAACTGTCCGTAAATACAACAACGTCAGTCACGAAATGTATTAAACGCGACGAACTCTATATTCCTTCGTTATACACATAATGAGAAACATCACATTTAACATGTCCTTCCGCGACAGAAGCTGACGAGTGACTCCCTTCCTGCAGCCTCACTCCCAGTATAACTATCAGGTAACGAGTGGGAACTGTCTCAATTCTCATTGGCTGACCAAACGCCCTGCCAATCAGAACACTCGCTCATGATCACACTCGCGCCAAAACTGGTCTGCACCAATCCTTATATACAGATGCATTTACGTCATTCTGACATGCAAATATTAAAGTAATGTTTAATAAACGAAAAGGCAGTAATTCTGCAAATATTCTTTAGATACAGATGTTACTCCAGCTGACTTTCTGGCTACTCTGTTACAATAGCAATCACAGCCAGGCATACGTCATCAGCAAAGCGAGTAAATCCCCTAGGATCATTTTCCCACGACAGGCTTGTGTAACTCTTGCAAGTTAGTTAAGACAGTACATAATGCAACATACACACTCTCATTTACTCACATTTACTCCCACAACCATATTAGACACAAATAATAACTTTGTCTGATTTTTATATTACGAAAACTAAAAATAATTAAAGTTATAATATGAAAATTTCAATTAATTCTGCACACTAAGAGTTCTGTTTATGTTTTCCATTTATACCAAAAGATAAACTATTGTATTTCCTAACTGAATTTAGTTCCCTAAGTGTCGGTGTTTGACCTTTTTAGTAACTTTTTTAATCTCCGAAACTATAATACTTACAATGTTGAAAGTTTAATACAATCTTCTCCTGAATAACAAAATGTAGTGTACCGATTTTGAAAATTATTGAATAATATTTAACATCATTTATTTAGATTCATAGGTGGTGTGAATATACAGTCACTCGAAGTGACACAGGAGCCATTCTCATGCTGCAGTGGCAGCAGGAGACTCATTTATAGGACACAACGTGCCGTTTCCTTTATCAGCCTCAGACTGCAATGTTGCTGGCTGTATAGCAACGAATGTTATAGCGCATTAACTCGCGACGTTACAAGTGGTCAGCGCATCTGCCTAGTAAGCAAGAGAACTGCATTCGAATCTGTCAGGCACAACTTGTCGACGTTCCCTACTGATTTAAATCAATGCCCATTTGTAGCTAATATCATTAATTCCGCCGGCCGGAGTGGCCGAGCTGTTCTAGTCGCTTCAGTCTTGAATCGCGCTACCCCTTCGTTCGCACGTTCGAATCCTGCCTCGGGCATGGATGTGTGTAATGGCCTTAGGTTAGTTAGGTTTAAGTAGTTCTAAGTTGTAGGGGACTGATGACCTCAGATGTTAAGTTACATAGTGCTCAAAGTCAATCATCATTAATTCCTTTGTGTCTTCATACATTGTGGCTGCAGAATCAAGATGGTGTCTGTTTTTCCGCTCATGTACGAAAGAAAAGACACCACATACACTGATGAGCGAAGACATTACGACCACTGCCCACCGCGAGGTTGTATGCTAATTGCTGTCACCGAGGGCACGTGACGCGGTGATGGAACTATATCTGCGGGAGAAGAGACAAATAGGGAATTATTCTGGAGAAGATAAGCGGCGCAGATGCTGAAATCTGCCGACTTAAGCGACTTTGACAAAAGGCAGATTGTTGTGGCCCAGTGCCTGGGAGCGAGCATCTCGGAAACGGCGAAGCTAGTCGGTTGGTCGAATGCTACTGTCGTGATCATCCATGGAAAGTGCTTGAAAAATGCTGAAAACACGAGTAGGCGATAAGAAGTCTGACGTCCATACCCCATCATATAACATATGGGTCGGAGGGTTGCCCGGTCTCCAAAACAGGATAGGCAGCAACCTGTGACAGGCCTGACGTCAGAGTGTCAGAGTACAGTGCTGGCGCAGGCACCGAGTGTTTCGGAGCGCACTGTCCAGCACACAGAGTTCAACATGGTGTCCCGCAGTAGCGGACCCTTTCGTGTTTCCGTATTGACCCAACAACGTCGTCAATTATGATTAAAGTTGGCCCTGGATCATCGAGATCACTGGAATCAGTGGAATTGGGCTGCCTGGTCGTATGAATCCTGTTTATTGTTACACCAGATTACCGTAATCCAGGAAAACGACTGCTCGAAACATAGCTCGCCAAGGACGTAGGCCGGTGGGAGCAGTATTATGTTATGGGGAACATTCACGTTGGCTCCCATGAGACCTGCAGTTGTAACTGAAGGCACCGTGACAGCTGTGAATCATGTGAACTTTGTTAGGGACCACCTGCAACCCATTATGCTTGATGTCTAACTCGACAGAGGTGGAATCCTCCAGCAGCATAATTGTCGATGTCACAGCGCCAGAATCGTACTGCGATGGTTTGAGTAGCAGCACAGCAAACTCAAATTGATATTTTGTCCATCAAATTTAGCTTATCTGAATCCGATGAAACCCAACTACGGCGCTATCGGGCGCCAGCTCCGGGGCCACAAACCAACCGCCCGTAAATTACGGGAAGAGTGTGACCTGTGCGAAGGCATCTGGTGTCATAATCTTCTGGAAACTTGTCGAATCAATGGCACGCAGAATCACTGTTGAACTGTGTTCCAGAAGTGGACCAACACGCTTTTGAGCAGGTGGTCACCACAGCTTGGCTCATCGGTGTACATGACATTGATACAAAAAAGACCAGAAGAGAAGGAAATCTCTAGAGTAAGATCTGATGTATAACTTCTTATTGTAAACAGTGCCTTCATCTCTGCATAACTACTGCAACCTAGACCTATTCGTAGCACCTTAGCGTATTCAAGCCTTGCCCACTTTCTACGGTTTGTATCCCCTTAGTTACTAAACTAACTTCGTCTCGATGCCTCAGGATATTTCCTATCAACCTATTTTGTACGCATATCGATTCAGTGCCTATTCATAAGTTTTTCTATATACCCACGTAATCTTCAGTATTCTTCTGTACCATGCTATTTCAAGGCAAAGGTTACGAGGCGCCACGGTGAAGAAGAGTTTTTACTTCTTTAATACAGACGAATTTTGCATGAGAACGATACATGCATGAGAACGATACACCCCCTCCTTATCTACCACCTAATTAACTATGCGCACAACGGTAATGGAAGGAAATGACAATGGCCCCTGCTAGTTGGTAAAATAAGGAGCGCATACTCACAATAATTTAATAAAAATCGTAATCTACTCAGAAAAAAGAACTTTATCATAATAAACAATAGGAAATGGGATTCTCCATATATCTACGAAATGAAATGCGGATTAAATGTTACAATAAGATTTATTATACATCAGAACATAAATTCACATGATTATCGACACAAACAGTAGGTTAAAGGATAGTGTATACTGAACTATTGTGAGAATAAATGTTGGCTCGAGAACAAGGGGCTCCTACTCTCTCTGATGCAATAGATTGACAATAATGGCTGGAAGTCCTAATGAATCAAATATTAATATCCCGACTATATATCAAAATCGCAGTTAGTCGTGAGAGGTCAAATGATATCACATGGAGAAACAATCAAGGTGTACTTGGGGCAAGCGAGCGCGAGTGCTCCTGAGGACTTTAGTGTAAAATTGATAGGTCCTACGACGCCGGAGCCCCAAAATACTTTACCAATCCTGAAATTTGTAGCAGGTCGTCGGTAGGCAGCTTTCTGATGATGTAGGCGCCGACTTCTGATGTGCAGCAACTCTGTTTCAACTCCTGGCCTCGAAGGCTGTCAGAGACTTCTAAGTTCTGCCGAAAAAAGTGCGACCAAGTCGCAAGACCGTCCGACTCCGACGTAGATCAGATCCCCGAATCCCCTGCGTCCGCGCAACGCAAGAGCGAAGCCAACATAGCTCAACTCCCTACTCTCCTAGACTACCACAGAGAGCATTCAGTGCTGATTCCAAAATTCCCCCACACTGTCTCAGAACATCATTCGCGCCAATAGTGACCGTTCCCTCCAAATTCGAGCAGGGCATTATAACGTCAACTAGCCTCAGTTTAAGTTGACCAATGATGCCTCTTCTATTCAGCTCAGGGCACTGAACTTGCCGTTTGACCAGTTACGAAAACAACCTGCGTATACCACCGGCCATCTGGCGCCAGACAGTTGCACCCAGCAGGGCACGGTCCACAAGTATTCTTAGAATCAAGAGGACAATGCAGTCAGTCAGTGCCAGGAATCTTCGTTCCTGACGCGCCAGAACCGTAAACACATAAACTGCAGCGACACTCAGACTTCTCGCAAGTCGTTTCGCCCTGCATAAAATAGGTGAAACTCCACCGACGTCATTCGTTCCGCCAGGTGTTTAAGCCCATTGTACGAACCCCTCAGAATTCGGGGAAGTGCAGCCCCCAACCGGAAATGCAGTATGCCGAGTCCTCCGATGCTTGCCTCGCACAGGCCACACAGGTAAGTAACCCAACATGCGTAGGAATCATGTGTAAAGTACAAATACTCTCATTACAATAACCTTATTAGGTCTGTTACCACCGTGCAGTGACATAGAACATTAATAAAATTGATGAAAATTAGAGGCGACATGCAAAAAAGGGCATGGAACCTCTCAAGGTTCCAAGTCTCGATCCGGGAGCCAGTTTTAATCTGCCAGGATGGTTCTGTGAGGCGTGTTAACAACCCTAAATACAACACTAATGCACTCAGATTTCGTTTGATCTGTCAAATAGAACTGGAACTCTAAATCATTTAAATACTTGCCAACAATGTGTTACGTGTACGAAATTGCATTGACAATCTATCACACAGCGTCCAGTCACATTAATCTGACCACCTGTCAAAAGGCTGAACAACCACCTTTTTCAGCGCAAACCACTCTGAGACATGTAGGATGAGATTTTGGGAGGCACCGACAGGGACGTTAAACCATGCCGACACCAGTTTAGTGGCCAGCTGTGCTAGGTTTCTCGGCTGAATATCGATAGCATGAACAGTCTAAACGAGATGGTCCAACAGATTCTCTATTGCCCTTTAATACGGAGAGTTTGGTGACGTAGGGAGTAAGGTAAACTCACCCTGGTGCTCTTCCAACAACATACATACACTGCGAGTTGTGTGACACACTGCATTGCCCTGCTGGTGCATACCGTCGGGCTAAGGAAACACAGACTGCACGTAGGGGTGGATATGGTCGCCAGGCTAGATGCATACTTGGGTTCATCCTTTGTGCCTTCCATCATAAAGACATCACCCAGGAAATGCCACAAAAACATTCCACAGGTCAAAACGCATGCAGGGATTTTGCTTCTACAGGTTTCACGCCGCACACGCCAACTGCCATCTGTCCGATGGAGCATAAAACGTGATTCATGTGAAAAGATCACCTGTCACCAGTCAGTGGATGTCCAATTGCTGTATTAGCATGCAAATTCCATCCTCAATCACCGATGAACAGCAATCAGTATTGGTACATGAAGTAGGTGCCTGATGCGAAGGACTTATGCAGGAACGTTCGCCGAAAACCCGTTGAGGAAACGCTGGTAGCTCCTTCGTTCATGTGGGCGGTGAACTTCCCAGCAGTTGAACGTCTATTCACCAGTATACATATCTGCAGCCGTCGGTCACCACTATATTCTAACGCCCTTAGTACAGGACTTTTGCCTCGGCGACAATTGGGAAGGTCAGTTTGGGTTCCTTAGAAATGTTGGAACACGTGAGGCACTACTGACCCTACGACTTATATTAGAAAATAGATTAAAGAAAGGCAAATCTACGTTTCTAGTATTTGTAGACTTAGAGAATGCTTTTGAAATTGTTGACTGGAATACTCGCTTTCAAATTCTGAAGGTGGCGGGGTAAAATACAGGGAGCGAAAGACTATTTACAATTTGTACAGAAAACAGATGGCAGTTATAAGAGTCGAGGGGCATGAAAGGGAAGCAGTGGTTGGGAAGGGAGTGAGACAAGGTTGTAGCCTATCCCCGACGTTATTCAATCTGTATATTGAGCAAGCAGTAAAGGAAACAAAAGAAAAGTTCGGAGTAGGCATTAAAATCCAAGGAGAACAAATAAAAACTTTGAGGTTCGCCGATGACATTGTAATTCTGTCAGGAACAGCAAAGAACCTGGAAGAGCAGTTGAACGGAATGGACAGTGTCTTGAAAGGAGGATATAAGATGAACATCAACAAAAGCAAAACGAGGATAATCGAATGTAGTTGAATTAAATCGGGTGATGCTGAGGGAATTAGATTAGGAAATGAGACGCTTAAAGGAGTAAACGAGTTTTGCTATTTGGGGAGCAAAATAACTGATGACGGTCGAAGTAGAGAGGATATAAAACGTAGACTGGTAATGGCAAGGAAAGTGTTTCTGTAGAAGAGAAATTTGTTAACATCGAGTATAGATTTAAGTGTTATGAAGTCGTTCCTGAAAGTATTTGTATGGAGTGTAGCCATGTATGAAAGTGAAACGTGGACGATAAATAGTTTGGAGAAGAAGAGAATAGAAGCTTTCTAAATGTGGTGCTATAGAAGAATGCTGAAGATTAGATGGGTAGACCACATAACTAATGAGGAGGTATTGAATATAATTGGAGAGAAAAGAAATTTTTGGCGAAACTTGACTAGAAAAAGGGATCGGTCGGTAGGACATATTCTGAGGCATCAAGGAATCCCCACTCTAGTACTGGAGGGCAGCGTGGAGGATAAATATCGTAGAGGGAGACCAAGAGATCAACACATTAAGCAGATTCAGAAGGATGTAGGCTGCAGCAGGTACTGGATATGAAGAAGCTTGCACAGGATAGAGTAGCATGTAGAGCTGCATCAAACCAGTCTCGGGACTGAAAAATGGTTCAAATGCATCTGAGCACTATGGGACTTAACTGCTGTGGTCATCAGTCCCTAGAACTAAGAACTACTTAAACCTAACTAACCTAAGGACATCACACACATCCATGCCCGAGGCAGGATTCGAACCTGCAACCGTAGCGGTCGCGTGGCTCCGGACTGTAGCGTCTAGAACCGCTCGGCCATTCCGGCCGGCGTTACCCTTTTCGGAAATTCTTCCATCCTTGCCCAGACAGCCAATAATCATGTCCCTTGGACGCTAGATAAATCGCTCCGTTTCCGCATTACGACAACGGCTGCACTGTTTCCGAGGCCTCCCGACAACCTTCACACACCTTCCAGTGATACAGCTGCCACCTGCCATCTGTGGTTCTAGGGCGCTTCAGTCTGGAACCGCGTGACCGCTACTGTCGCAGGTTCGAATCCTGCCTCGGGCATGGATGTGTGTAATGTCCTTAGGTTGGTTAGGTTTAAGTAGTTCTAAGTTCTAGGAGACTGATGACCTCAGATGTTAAGTCCCATAGTGCTCAGAGCCATTTGAACCTCTTTTTTTTTCTTTTGCAATCTGTCAGTGGTTATTTCAAGTGGAAGTCGAACCTTTGCGGTGGTCACATTAACGTGACTTGACCGTTTGTTTCATGGGAGCTTCACGGTTTTTTTTTTCTTTTTTTTGTCAGGAGTTGTATAACAAGAGGTAAATGCTTCTTGTTTTAATTGTGCAACGTTTAGCACTGGCGGAACATAGGGACGACGACAACAGCGTATTTTGTCGCCGGCCCGTTCACGGCCGGCTGGAAAAGGTGATACGTTACGTGTACCGAGGCCGCAATACGCCGGGTCGGCCTCTCTCATAGGGCGGAAGGAACTTCAGCACGCCCCGGGAGAGCGACGGTCGTTTTGTTAATGGGCCGGAAGGCGGCCAGCTGCGTCTATCTGGCCGTAACGAGCCCATCTCCTCGGGCAGCGCCTCGCGGGAAGGCGCGGAATTGGAAGACGTCGGCGGTACGGGAACACGCCGTGCGTGCCGGCCGCTGATTACTGCCCACGTCTCCCACCGAGATCGCCGCTCCCCCCTCCCACACCTAAGGTAAATAAGACTTTTCCGCGACGAGAACGAGTCCCGGGCTGCGCAGTTTGCGGGCATTGCTCGCACCGTCGTAACGACCCGACGATAACAGACCTTTGTAATTGTGGGGGATTGTTCTGTCACTAAGGCTGCGGGGCGCTACGTCTTCCCGGATACGGCTCCCAGTGTGGTAGCCACGTTCGCACCACATTTCTTTATTACCGCGAATAACCTCTGGCACCTGGCGAGTCTCTGAATCTACTGCTACGTTTCTAACTTGCGAGGAGAACACGGAAAATGCTGTCACCCGATTTCCCAGGAACTTTTCTCATTGGAGGGGGAGCTAAATTAAGTGAACACCTGTCTTGGCTTATCCGTAGATACTCCTGACAAAAAAAAAAAGGTTCGAATGGCTCTGAGCACTATGGGGTCATCAGTCCCCTAGTACTTAGAACTACTTAAACCTAACTGACCTATGGACACCACACACATCCATGCCCGAGGCGGGATTAGAACCTGCGACCGTAGCGGTCGCGTGGTCCCAGACTGAAGCACCTAGAACCGCTCGGCCACAGCGGCCGGCACTTCTGAAAAAACGGCGGTCAAATTTTCTGAGGTATTTTTATCAAAAATATCCGGACACCTGGCTGAAAATGACTGACAAGTTCGTGGCGTCCTTCATCGGTAATGCTGGAATTCAATATGGTGTTTGGCCACCCTTAGCCTTTATGACAGCTTCCACTCTCGCAGGCATTCGTTCAATCTGGTGCTGGAAGATTTCTTGGGGAGGAGAGGTGTCGATGTCGGTTGGTGAGGTCTTCCACGAAGTCGGCGTTCCAAAACATCCCAAAGGTGTTCTATAGGATTCAGGTCAGGACTCTATGCAGGCCAATCCATTACAGGGGTGTTATTGTCGTGTAACCAGTCCGCCAGAGGCAGTGCATTATGAACAGCTGCTCGATCGTGTCGAAAGAGGCAGTCGCTATCGCCGAATTGTTCATCAACAGTTGGAAGCAAGGAGGTGCTTAAAACATCAATGTAGGTCTGTGCTGTGATAGTGCCATACAAAACAACAAGGGGTGCAAGGCCCCTACATTCAAAACACAACCACACCATAACAACACCACATCAGAATGTTACTGTTGGTACTACACACGCTGGCAGGGGACGTTCACCGGGCGTTAGCCATACGTACATCCTCCCATCGGATCGCCAAATTGTGTGCCGTGACTCGTCGCTTCACACAACGTTTTTCCACTGTTCAGTCGTCCAATGTTTACGCTCCTTACACCAAGTGAGGCGTCGTTTGCATTTACCGGCGTGATATGTGGCTTATGAGCAGCCGCTGGGCCATGAAATCCGAGTTTTCTCACCTCCTGCCTAACTGTCATAGTACTTGCATTGGATCCTGATGCAGTTTGGAATTCCTCTGTGATGGTCTGGATAGATGCCTGCCTATTACACATTACGACCCCCCTTTAGCTGACGGCGGTCTCTCTTACTTCACAGACGAGGTCGGCCTGTACGCTTTTGTGCTGTACGTGTCCCTTCACGATTCCCCTTCACTATCACATCGGAAACAGTGAACCTAGGGATGTTTAGGAGTGTGGAAATCTCGCGTACAGACGTATGGCACAAGTGACACCCAATCATCTGACACGTTCGAAGTCCGTGAGCCACGGAACGCCCCATTCTGCTCTCTCACGATGTCTAAAGGTTGCTGAGGTCGTTGGTACGGAGTACCTGGCGGTTGGTGGCAGCACAATACACCTAATATGAAAAACGTATGTTTTTTGGGGTGTCCGAATACTTTTCATCACATAGTGTATATGCCTTTTACTGTGCGATATCCTCAGACTGTGTGTCAAAGGTTAGCGTCATTGGATACGAGCCAAAAAATAGATTGGCGACCGTGACAAAGGTTTAATACCTTTCACATAAAAATCGTGTCATTTGGTAGCTTTTCTATTGTTCGGCTCGTATCCTATAAACGATGTAGTTTCCATCCTTTTATAATTGAAATTCACGTCGAGGTTGTTAGCCAACACTAGACAAAATGTATGTCCCCCTCTGCTTTTGCTACAAGCCGGTGCTCAGTGGCTTGTACATGCTTTTAATTATTTTGATAAGGCCTTTATTTACTTTAAATTCCTTTTAATGAATATTCATATTCTTGGCTAGGCTCATCATGTGTCTGGTATCGAACAGTTATGAAATTGCGTACTCAAGTGATTACAAAATGAAAATCGGTGGAAATGAATTTAATCTGAGAGGCAATCGGACTTCTTTTACAAAACGTAGCAGGTTCTATTTTAGAAATACTAAGAAAATAAAATGGAGCAAAATTGTGCTTAACAATGACATCGTTAAAATTACGAATCGGTATCGTTTATGACATTTATATTCATTCAGAACATCATTGTACTGACGAGGAGAGCAAGCTTAAATCAGTATCGCGACACATATTTTAAAAAATAGATTATTAATTCAGTAACATTAGTCACGTACACAAAGGATGACACTCATGACATTACAAGAGCCTAATCAACTTCAGAGTCAGAGAGCTGAATATTGAAAATATTATCGGTTTGATAGACCAAAAACAAAAATGTTCAGCTACATGTTCAGTTACATGTACTTAGCTTTTCTGTTATTTCGTTGGGTTTATTACATTGATTACTGTCGTATGATATTTATATTACAAAACATGAATGTAATATAAGAAAAAAAGGGGCGATAAACGCCCTGTTGAATTTTGTGAACAGACGTGCTTACTTTTCTCATTCACAAAATTCAACCATAGCGACAACATTATCACCTCTTTATTTTGCGCCCCCTTGATCGAAACCCGACTATTATTTTCATTTGTTTTTTTTTCACTATTATTGATTCCTTTAGCTACCCATGCCGACAGAAGGTTACAGTAAAAAGGTTTCTTACCAAATTAGGGAATACAATGGCGTTATATTAATTTTAAAATTCCAACTGGATTTCACAATAAGTGTCACACATTTATTATATAATATGTGTGTGTGTGGTACACTGAGGGCTTAAAAATCTTTTTAAATTTTCAAATTCTCTTATTTCATTCACATATCAATTCTTACATTTATTGATATATTTTATCCATTTGTTTATTCTTCAGGAAGGTTACTTGGATTCCCTTGGATGATATCGGTCGTAGAAACATTTGAAACATAGATTTCCGGACACCACGTTTGCCACAGAGTATTTTATTCGTACGAATCTCACTCCGGAAAGAAACGAAGTTAACACTGGATAAATTTCACGTGTTGGCAATTATTTCGCGGCAGCGATGAATAACGCATTACCTTTCCAGAAACTGGCGTTGCAGTTGACTATGAATCAAGATACATAACAGGAATTTCACCGAAAATAATATAAAATAATTTTCTCATTTTTTTAAAACCCAGTCATCTGACATGCAACTGGTAGACGAATAATAATAACGTTATATCAGTATATACTGCAAAACATTCGTGTAGTAGTCTTCTACAGACATGGCTATATGAGTGAAAAAGGAAAAATAAAAGTGATAGTCAGGTTTCGAACACGGGGTGAAAAATTAAGAATCCACGACGGTAACTTTTTTTTATCTTTTTGTTTGGTCGTTGCGGGCGTCACATGACATTCGTTCAAGTTCGTTTGTTGATCCTTCCTCTCAGTTTTTTACTACAGAGCCATTGAGCCACCATTTCTTCTGAGGATATCAATCGGTGAAAGCCACAGGAAGTACCTTGAAGATGCGTCGAAAACTTTGACCGTCGTTTCTCTCGTAAGCGTCGAGTATTTTCGGATAAGCCGAGACCTGTGTTCGCTTGTTTTGACTCCTCTTCCACTGCGCGAAGTTTGTGAGAAATCGAGATATGGCACTTCCCGTGTGCCCCTCGTCAGTCACGGAGAAAACAGTACTCTAGCCGCACATGAACATGGGCGAAATGGTAGACGCATGTAGTTGAATCGACATAAATCGAACTTTATAAGCACAACGGACAAAAATTAGTAGCTCCAAAGATGTACCACACTAATATTGTGTAATACGCCTCAAGTTACGCAGCCGGTAACGCGAGAAAATGTTATTGGTTTATACTGCCGTTAGACGACGCAGACTTGCAACATGACTGTTTCCGTCGTTTCAGAGAAGAGTACCGGCAGTATACATCGTGAAAGTGTAGAAGAAAGGTGTACACTCGGGAGCGCCCATGTAGCGACTGTTACGGTAATAAATTCGTCTCTTCTCTCTCTCTCTCTCTCTCTCTCTCTATCTATCTATCTATCTATCTATCTATCTATCTATCTCTCTTTTACAAAATCAGCACTCCATCAAGCGTGCTTATTAAGGGATGCTGTTCACCTGAAGTGTCTGTTGTTGTACAAATTTTTTTCGTTATTGGTGGCGGCTTGGGTACTTCAGCGACCAAAATCATGGTGCAGAAACGTCACATAGTCACCTAGTAGCGGAACTGCAGTGGACTCGACGTCTTGCATCATTGCGAGAGAGGCAAACTAGCAATTGGTCGGACTACCCCTACGTACCTCAGTTAGCTAATAACCAGCATGTAGTCCCTCGAGTTCCCGCAAGACTCGGAAGCGACAGTACACTATGCTCACTCAATATAAATCTTGGCAACAGTTCAGTTATAGTATAAATAAAAACTTAAAATGAATCAGACGCGTGCACCTCCTCCTCCTCCTCTATATACAAGAGAAAATGTCCTGATAAACTGGCTGTCAGGTCCCGGCGGAGGTTCGAGTCCTCCCTCGGACATGGGTGTGTGTTTCTCCTTAGGATAATTTAGGTTAAGTAGAGTGTAAGCTTAGGGAATGATGACCTTACCAGTTAAGTCCCATAAGATTTCACACACATTTGAACATTTTGAACTAGCTGTCTCAACATCGCCCAGCCCAATGCACTAAGGATAGAAACTTGAAGTTTGGAGGGGGTATTGATCTTATACTGTAGGCATCGTTTAGGAAGGTATTTTTCGAAATTCAGTCTCTATGTGGATTGAAATGTGTCGCTATTAAGGGAAATAAAAGATAATCTTGGCTCTGAATTCCTAGAAATTTAACCCTTGTGGATGTGGAATAGTGAGTAAAAGATTTTTTTTAAAAAATAAATCATTATTAAGGAACTGCTAAAGCGTTTTTAAAGCTACATCTATGACATTGGTTAAAAATAAAAATACATGTCTCAGTGAATTCATCCCGTAAGGGATCAAATAGTGGATGAAACGTTGTATGAAAATATGTCATTATAAAAGATGATGATGATGATGATGTTTGGATTGTGGGGCGCTCAACTGCTCGGTTATCAGCGCAGGTACAAATTCCCAATCTTTTCTCAATCCAGTCTTGCCACGTGCATGAATGGTGATGAAATGATGAGGATAACACAAACACCCAGTCATCTCGAGGGAGGTGAAAATCCCTGCCCCCGCCGGAAATCGAACCCGGGACCCCGTGTCCGGGAAGCGAGAACGCGACCGCGAGACCACGAGCTGCAGACGCTAGCCCTAAGAAAATTCCTATTTGGCTTCTCGGTAGAAATGAAAAAAATACGGGTTTCAGTGTTTTTGGAAATTCACCCCTTAAAGGAGTCAGATATATTAAAATATTTTTGAACCTAACAGTGTGAAAACTGGTCCATCACTTCTTGGCTAGAAATTAAAAAAAATGTGTTAGGGGATGAAAGTTTCTATGGAGATATCACCACAAGGAATCAGAAGGCAGAATTAAGGAAAATCTCGGACACCAATTACCATGCTTCTTTGGCCTTAATTAGCGTGAATAGTTTAGAAGGTGTTGCAATTTGTGAACAACTTAAAAATTCCATTAAGGAAAAAAAAGGCTGTGCTAACCATACACCCTACATGAGCGAAGCACCGAGAACAGAACTAGTTACTCATAAGAAACATCTTACAAACAGTAGATGCAGGTAAACTCGTACATTTCCTCACCACAGGTTTCCAAAAGGCGCATCAAATCGTCGGCTGCTAACCGTTACAGTTACATAAGGAGTATCTTCGCGGATATGTCATTGCATTGCTTAACGTTTTACTAATAGAACTTAGTATGTTACAATGGACTGTGAATGTTCAACAGAAACGAAATATACGAACGTGCTTCAAAGAAGCATAAATACACAATTTATCGGATAAATCCATCGTCGATATCCCGTTATTTCATTATTATGCAGTTATATAGGAAAGCATCGTCGTTGGACAAATGCAGGGGAATGTAGAAAATAAATTTTCACTTTGTATAATGGATGGCAGCTCTCCTTAAATTTGGATAAACGCAAAATAATGTCTATAAGAAATAAAACGAATATTATCCGATTGAATGATTACTGTTGAATAACCGGAACATTTTACATAGTTGAAATGTTTGTAGACAATATTAAGAAGCACGAAGAAACTTGCCGTTCTCGTAAAATCAGTATTAGTGAAAGTGTGTGGAAGACTTAGACTTGTTGGAATAATTCCAGAAAAGTGCAGTTTATCTGTGAAGCAATCACGTACAAGACGCTAATACTACTAACTATGGAGTATTCTTCTAGCGGTCGAAGTCTTCATCAAGTAATCATGACAGTATGAATCGAAAACATACTGCTGTACCCGAGTCGAAAGTTTAAGACTCTTTCATGTCTCTTCAGTAAAGGCTGGCACGGCATATTAGACTAATAACAGGGAGAAGACAGGCATTGAACCTATCATTCCCCCCGGACTTCCTACGCGAGTTGAAGGAGCCTAGTATGCGGTACAATTGGAAAGATGGCATACATGACACATACATAACATACCGTGTGCAGAGCATAGATGTATATTTAGAAGAAGTGTTCTTCTCGCAAGCTAACAGTGTATACTGCGTGGCGAATGCTATTTCGTGTCATCATTGGCAGTTTTGTATTCTATTACATCCAGGTAGTGTGCGAGGAAAAAAATGTCTACATGCCTCTGTACGTGCCCCAATCTCTCTTATGTTTTTCTCATGCTCCCTACGTGAGATATACAGGGTAGAAAAAAATTGCTGGCTTGGAAAATACACTAAGCAAATGAACCAAAGAGTCACTTTCTTGAAACCTAGTCACTTTCCCTCATTGCGCGGCAGAAGTTTGAAATCTGGCTCCAGGGAACCTACAACCTTCCTCTGTAATATGAAGATAGTAACAGTTCTCGAAAGAACAGATACCATTGATGACCGTATGACCGTGTAGCTCCTCTAGAATAAGTGATAATTAATCTCACGGGATGCGTGCAAGGAATAAGTCCCTGCAGTCGCGCTATTCAACTGTGTCCTCGGTGGCTCAGATGGAATCAAGGTGCAATATGAATCCCTTGCACTGCCACGAGATCGTGGCGGGGTGGGACTGATCCACGTGCCGACTCGTGTCAAGGCACTTTACGTCAGCTCCCAACTAAAACTTTGGCATCGTTGCCCTCACAGCCTTACTAGCCTCCTGCTTCACAACTCTGCGCCGGCCTCCTGCCCTGCCCCCTTTTATTACATCCAACGATTTTTCCTGGAGTTCAGTTATGTCTGCCGCTCCTTACCACTTACACGTTTGTACCTCACGAAAACAGTCTCCGAATTGTTACAACAGTGCCGCCCGTCCAACGCCATCGAACGTAAGTGTCCTCAGTACGTGTGGCGACACATATGGAAGGCGATCCATGCGCGTTTTCTCGAATCAGACGTTCAATCAGCGTGGTACATCACTGTGAATGGCAAACAAGTTAACCGAGATCGTCTGCACCGCATCCATCTCGCCGATTCATCCCTCTGCACCCACTGTGGAGTGGATGACACGGATGTCCACCGGTTCCACTGTGGCACACCGTTCGACGTCTGGACACTTGCGCGGCGAATTTTGGCGTTTCTTACTCGACAGACACCAGCTCAGATCGACGTCCACATGCTTTTGTACCCCGATAAGACTTTCTACCCCTCTGCCAAAACTCACGCTGTGAACTGAATCTGTGGCCACACGATCTGCTATCTTTTTACTTCTGGTGACAAGTCTGCGCTAGGATATTGGACTTATCTCAACGAACGACACTGTGCCCTGATACGCAACCTGCGATATAGGCAATATTTTTCCAATTTCTTACGAAGCAACTTCGATGACCCACCTCGTAGCTGGAACGTCCAAGCCCTGAGAAGCTGAAAACTGTGTTAACCGAACCGAACTGAATAGATCTGCTACCCAGAACCCAAGCCTACGCAATAAGAAGACACGTTTCGACGAGCTGGCCTGCTGTAGGCGGAGACACTTCAGGCGCTCCTGTAAGAACTGGTATTTAACTACAAGTCGCACGACGACATATATATATATATATATATATATATATATATATATATATATATATATATATATATATATATATAAACTTTTCCTTATTTATTCCTCATAATTTATTCTTAAAGGAAAAAGAAATTAGATTTTGGCTTTGAGAAACGTTTTTTGTTCCAAAAGATTGCTTCTTCGCCATCAAGACGAAGGATACTAATTTTTGTTTACTGGAAGGAGAAACCAGTATAATTGGAGTATTTGTTTTCTAAAAAAAATGGTGAAAGTGGTGGAAAAAAAAGAGTGGCCTTGCGGTTCTAGGCGCTAAAAAAAAGAAAAAGAATGATAGAGCGTCTGTCATGTAAGCAGGAGATCCCGGGTTCGAGTCTCGGTCGGGGCACATATTTTCAGCTATCCCAATCGAGGTATATCAACAAGACCTGTAGGCAGCTAAGGGTTTCAATTAATTATCATTTCCTCTGTAATGGTGAAAAAGCGTGGCGCTCTGCTGCGGTACCATCGGACTTTGCGATGCTTCAAACGGCAAGGTGTCTACACGTGTGAAGTAAATGCCAGAGCTCTAAATTTCATGTTCCGTGAAAAGTCGGTTAATGATGTCACATTGGCCCCAAATTTCACAAAAATGTTGCACCGCGCCACCGTGGATGTGCCCCACGATGAAAAAGTTGGCTCCCACACCCTGCCCCCACTCCTCTTCATCCACATATCACCCATTCTCTTTCCTCTGCGGACAAAATTCAAACCGCAACATTTAAAACTGAAATCCCACAGTATCCTTATGGGTAGGCAATGAAAATATTTACCCAGCAGAATACACACAACACGGCCTCAGGAAGTGTCGTAAAAGGCATCACTGAGACCTTCATTTGGGGCGTTCATTTATACACAGTTCGTTGTCGAAAAGGCAGTTTGCTGTGCGATGTGCATGAGAAAGACTTCCTTGACAACCTCTGTTACTGCTGACGGCCTCTGAACGATTGAATCCTTTTCTAACGATATTGTGGGCTGCAACCCCGCTGAACGTATCTGACCGCTTTGGAGTGCAGCGTGATTGCTATTTTTGTTCCGTTATGTGCGGTACAACCGCTAGGAGCCATTCAGAACCATTCAACAAAGTTTTAACACGATCCGAAGAAGCGCATGGTGTTTATGCTCTTTCAGCCTACCTGTTTTGCGCCCTCCTTTGGCGTGATGACATTGCATGCAACATTGACAAGTGCATGTATAAAATGGAAACGACTCCCTCTAAGACCCCACGAGTTCGGGAATTCCCCCGTTGCCCCCGTGCACGTTCGTTAAGCATTTCAAAAATATACCTGCACAGAGTCCACTCTTGATAGATTCCCAGGCGCCTGCAGGCAGGTAACCCCTCTGACACGCCTCAGGTTCTGCATTCCCACAAGCAGCCACCAGACCAGCAGCATAGCGTCAGCCAGCTGAAGGGTTCTGACCTCCATTGCAGAGGAACCAGGAGAAGGGGCGAGATATGTGTGATGGTGTGTGTCGTTTGTTTACTGTGTGATGTGTCCAAGGTGGCGTTAGGCTTAATTGTGATGAAATTTGGTGCCAGTATCACCTCATTAACTTACCTTACACCTCACATGAACCTCTGAGCTCTGACCTTCTTTGTACATGTTTCGACACACTGCTGTTTGAAGCATCGCTGAGCCACATAGTTGAGCCTCAGGGTGTCACCAATTTGCATCATTGCTGAGGAATACCATATTGCAGTGACTATATTTTCCAGAAGTACGATGCAATGTTCCTTTCGACGTATACATAATGGATGTATGAGTGCGGTTGTAGACATATGGCTGACAACGAATGGAAGTTTGGATCAGACCTTGAAGTGTGCTCAGACAGCCTGATGGCAGGGATATCGCCCTCCATAAGTCGGAAATCCAAATTCGAGTCCCAGTCTGGCAAAAATTTTCATTGTAATAGTTCCGTTGTACAGCCGTTGATTGTCCATATCCGCAACAGCGAATACACTTCATTAGCACTGAGGAAGGTTACAGGCGCCTTTCAACCAAATTTCAAATCTCAAAGTCGCAATGGGGGAAAAGAATGCTTTCCAGAAAATGACCCTTTAATTCTCCCAAGTAGTGTATTTGCAGGCCAGTTTTATTTTTCCCACCTTCTATTTCTCGTGTAGATAGCATGAGTAGTACAAGAGAGACTGAAGCACTTTCAGAGATATATAGACAAAGATTTTCCCCTCTCTCTTTACATGGATATAATAGAACAGAAGTGGGGAGGAATTCAGCCTTGTAACTTTGTTTTGATCCAAATGTGTTTCAGTGCTTCTTGAGCTATCTTCAATGGTTTTATCTATTTTTAAGGTTTGAATAACACTTAGGCTGTTTTTTGTTCTACTGATTTTTATTCTGCAGAACTGTTGTCATATGTTAACCTTTAAAGAAACTTATGCTAAAAACATTTACATTTGTAAAATAAGCGATGTAACGGAGAAAGCATGCGAAGTTCAGAAGAACGCGAAATCCCGAAGATTGGCTAAAATTTACAGACGCGCGAAATTTGGCACGGACTTCAATGTGAGATGCCTTTAATAGGTTCCACAACGAAACATTGTCTCGAAATTTGGTAGAAAATCCGAAGAAATTCTGGTCGTATGTAAAGTACAGAAGCGGCAAGACGCAGTCAATACCTTCGCAGCGCAGTGCCGATGGTACTGTTACCGACGACTGTGCCGCTAAAGCGAAGTTATTGAACGCAGTTTTCCGAAATTCTTTCACCAGGGAAGACGAATGGAATATTCCAGAATTTGAAACACGAACAGCTGCCACCATGAGTTTCTTAGAAGTAGATACCTTAGGGGTTGCGAAGCAACTCTAATCGCTTGATACGGGCAAGTCTTCAGGTCCAGATTGTATACCGATTAGGTTCCTTTCAGATTACGCTGATACAATAGCTCCCTTCTTAGCAATCATATACAACCGCTCGCTCACCGATAGATCTGTACCTACAGATTGGAAAATTGCGCAGGTCGCACCAGTGTTTAAGAACGGTAGTAGGAGTAATCCATCGAACTACAGACCTATATCACTGACGTCGGTTTGCAGTAGGGTTTTGGAGCATATACGGTATTCAAACATTATGAATCACCTCGAAGGGAACGATCTATTGATACGTAATCAGCATGGTTTCAGAAAACATCGTTCTTGTGCAACGCAGCTAGCTCTTTATTCGCACGAAGTAATGGCCGCTATCGACAGGGGATCTCAAGTTGATTCCGTATTTCTAGATTTCCGGAAAGCTTTTGACGCCGTTCCTCACAAGCGACTTCTAATCAAGCTGCGGGCCTATGGGGTATCGTCTCAGTTGTGCGACTGGATTCGTGATTTCCTGTCAGGAAGGTCGCAGTTCGTAGTAATAGACGGCAAATCATCGAGTAAAACTGAAGTGATATCAGATGTTCCCTAGGGAAGCGTCCTGGGACGTCTGCTGTTCCTGATCTATATAAATGACCTGGGTGACAATCTGAGCAGTTCTCTGAGGTTGTTCGCAGATGATGCTGTAATTTACCGTCTAGTGAGGTCATCCGAAGACCAGTATCAGTTGCAAAGCGATTTAGAAAAGATTGCTGTATGGTGTGGCAGGTGGCAGTTGACGCTAAATAACGAAAAGTGTGAGGTGATCCACATGAGTTCCAAAAGAAAGCCGTTGGAATTCGATTACTCAATAAATAGTACAATTCTCAAGGCTGTCAATTCAACTAAGTACTTGGGTGTAAAAATTATGAACAACTTCAGTTGGAAAGACCACATAGATAATATTGTGGGGAAGGCGAGCCAAAGGTTGCGTTTCATTGGCAGAACACTCAGAAGATGCAACAAGTCCACTAAAGAGACAGCTTACACTACACTCGTTCGTCCTCTGTTAGAATATTGCTGCGCGGTGTGGGATCCTTACCAGGTGGGATTGACGGAGGACATCGAAAGGATGCAAAAAAGGGCAGCTCGTTTTGTATTATCACGTAATAGGGGAGAGAGTGTGGCAGATATGATACGCGAATCGGGATGGAAGTCATTAAACCAAAGACGTTTTTCGTCGCGGCGAGATCCATTTACGAAATTTCAGTCACCAACTTTCTCTTCCGAATGCGAAAATATTTTGTTGAGCCCAACCTACATAGGTAGGAATGATCATCAAAATAAAATAAGAGAAATCAGAGCTCGAACAGAAAGGTTTAGGTGTTCGTTTTTCCCGCGCGCTGTTCGGGAGTGCAATGGTAGAGATATAGTATGATTGTGGTTCGATGAACCCTCTGCCAAGCACTTAAATGTGAATTGCAGAGTAGTCATGTAGATGTAGATGTAGGTTTGCATACAGTACAGAATAGAGACGTGTATCATTGAGTTGAAGCATTTTGTGTTGTTTATTTACGATGTGTCAATAGGGTGTAGTTTTGTAGTACATTTGGAAATAAGGTGGACGTATGTATTTGTTTGAATACTTCACATGAAGCTATTAGATGTTTATGCCAGTAGCTCAAGGTCTACTACGCAATCTACAGTTTGTCGACTGCAAACAGCAAAACGTTCTGTTTATTATCAACGCCCGACAGGAAATCACTAGCTAGGGTGTTAATTAGCTTTTTGCTTACAGTTTTTGACGTTGTGGTGTTTTTGCTTTGTCTGTGTCGAGGTAACGCGCCTACTTCTTGTTCTTTTGTCGATGCACTTGCACTTTCTACGATTTGTTCGCCAAGCACAGAGTTTTCGTAGTCATTACTTGTTGTTGGGGCTGTGAGATGTTGATTTGTTTCGTAGCTTGTTTGTTTAGAATGTACCGAGCAGATTTAAAATGTTTCAAATGGCTCTAAGCACTGTGGGACTTAACATCTGAGGTCATCAGTTCCCTAGACTTAGAACTAATTAAACCTAACTAACCTAAGGACATCACACACATCTATGCCCGCGGCAGGATTCGAACCTGCAACCGTAGCAGCGGCGCGGTTCCGGACTGAAGCGCCTAGAACCGTTCAGCCACAGCGGCCGGCGTAGATTTAAAGTTTTGTTGACGTTTGTGATGGTTAGTTCGTTTATATATATATATGTATAAACGAACTAAAATCAAACTCCCTTCACCACAGACTGCACACCATTCACTCTACAAGTACGTGCCTATCCACAGCCTCCTCACTCTCCACTCCCCTTCCCCCCCCCCGTCTCTCCACCTCCTCCCCCCCTTTTCACTTGTGTCCCTCCTTGTCTTGGAAATACACACACACACACATACACACACACACACACACACACACACACACATATATATATATATATATATATATATATATATATATATATATATATATATATATATGTGTATGTGTGTGTGTGTGTGTGTGTGTGTTTCCAAGACAAGGAGGGACAACATATATATATATGTGTGTGTGTGTGTGTGTATGTGTGTGTGTGTGTGTGTGTGTGTGTGTTTCCAAGACAAGGAGGGACAACATATATATATATGTGTGTGTGTGTGTGTATGTGTGTGTGTGTGTGTGTGTATGTGTGTGTGTGTATGTGTGTGTGTGTGTTTCCAAGACAAGGAGGGAGACAAGTGAAAAGGGTGGGAGGAGGTGGAGAGACGGGGGGGGAGGGGAGTGGAGAGTGAGGAGGCTGTGGATAGGCACGTACTTGTAGAGTGAATGGTGTGCAGTCTGGGGTGAAGGGAGTTTGATTTTAGAGGGTCTTATTTGCACAGTTCTTCTATTGCACCATGGACGGTTTTACTGCACAGTGTTTAGTACACTCCTACTTTGAGCTATTGATTTCTAGATGTGATAGTTTTTTTCTCTTGTTAATTTTTGGTATAGGATTTTATTAGTCTTGTGGAGTTTTTAAGTTGGTTTAATGTTCGTTGGATGGTTATTCTGGGCTATTAGATGATATGCAAATGCTGAGTGTGAGCTATTGCTTTACAGTGCTCTGATGTGTTCTGTATACCTGGTTGTAAAATTCATGAATGTTTGACTCACATATACAGTTTGACAGCAATTGCAAGTCTATATTTCTTCCTAGTCTCTTCTGCGTGAAGACAAAACTACAAAGGTGTCATGCATAAGGTGAAATTCCTCTCCAATTTTCTTAGTAAGCACGGAAATGAGAAGAACTGCGACATTCAGAAGGTGATGAATAGTACAGAAGATTTCTGATGATGACATAAAACATCATCTGCCATGCAATATAGAGTAGTAGCTTGCGGTGTCTATAGGGAGTTACAAAAAGGTACGGCCAAACTTTCACGAAACATTCCTCACACACAAAGAAAGAAAATATGTTATGTGGACATGTGTCCGGAAACGCTTACTTTCCATGTTAGAGCTAATTTTATTACTTGTCTTCAAATTACATTAATCATGGAATGGAAACACACAGCAACAGAACGTATCAGCGAGACTTCAAACACTTTGTTACAGGAAATGTTCAAAATGTCCTCCGTTAGCGACGATAAATGCATCCACCCTCCGTCGCATGGAATCCCTGATGCGCTGATGCAGCCCTGGAGAGTGGCGTATTGTGTCACAGCCGTCCACAATACGAGCACGAAGAGTCTCTACATTTGTTCCCGGGGCTGCGTAGACAAGAGCTTTCAAATGCCCCCATAAATGAAAGTAAAGAGGGTTGAGGTCAGGAGAGCGTGGAGGCCATGGAATTGGTCCGCGTCTACCAATCCATCGGTCACCGAATCTGTTGTTGAGAAGCGTACGAACACTTCGACTGTAATGTGCAGGAGCTCCATCGTGCATGAACCACATGTTGTGTCGTACTTGTAAAGGCACATGTTCTAGTAGCACAGGTAGAGTATCCCGTATGAAATCATGATAACGTGCTCCATTGAGCGTAGGTGGAAGAACATGGGGCCCAATCACGACATCACCAACAATGCCTGCCCAAACGTTCACAGAAAATCTGTGTTGATGACGTGATTGAACAATTGCGTGCGGATTCTCGTCAGCCCACACATGTTGTTTGTGAAAATTTACAATTTGATCACGTTGGAATGAAACCTCATCCGTAAAGAGAACATTTGCACTAAAATGACGATTGAAACATTGTTGGATGAACCATTCGCAGAAGTGTACCCATGGAGGCCAATCAGCTGCTGATAGTGCCTGCACACGCTGTACATGGTACGGGAACAACTGGTTCTCCCGTAGCACTCTCCGTAGAGTTACGTGGTCAACGTTACCTTGTACAGCAGCAACTTCTCTGACGCTGACATTAGGGTTATCGTCAACTGCACGAAGAATTGCCTCGTCCATTGCAGGTGTCCTCGTCGTTCTAGGTCTTCCCCAGTCGCGAGTCATATGGTTCAAATGGCTCTGAGCTCTATGAGACTTAACATCTATGGTCGTCAGTCCCCTAGAACTTAGAACTACTTAAACCTAACTAACCTAAGGACAGCACACAACACCCAGCCATCACGAGGCAGAGAAAATCCCTGACCCCGCCGGGAATCGAACCCGGGAACCCGGGCGTGGGAAGCGAGAACGCTACCGCACGACCACGAGATGCGGGCGCGCGAGTCATAGGCTGGAATGTTCCGTGCTCCCAAAGACGCCGATCAATTGCTTCGAACGTCTTCCTGTCGGGACACCTTCGATCTGGAAATCTGTCTCGATACAAACGTACCACGCCACGGCTATTGCCCCGTGCTAATCCATACATCAAATGGGCATCTGCCAACTCCTCATTTGTAAACAGTGCACTGACTGCAAAACCACGTTCGTGATGAACACTAACCTGTTGATGCTACGTACTGATGTGCTTAATACTAGTACTGTAGAGCAATGAGTCGCATGTCAACACAAGCACCGAAGTCAACATTACGTTCCTTCAATTGGGCCAACTGGCGGTGAATCGAGGAAGTACAGTACACACTGACGAAACTAAAATGAGCTCTAACATGGAAATTAAGCGTTTCCGGACACATGTCCACATAACATCTTTTTTTTATTTGTGTGTGAGGAATGTTTCCTGAATGTTTGGCCTTACCTTTTTGTAACACCCTGTATATGCACACATGGACGTGGAGTGCAGAAGCTGTGAAATGGAAGTGAAAAGACTAGCTTCAAGGGCCAGTAAACAGAGTAGCCTGAAACAGCAAGGACGGGACTGGTGCATGTAGCGCCGGCCGCGGCTTGCATTCATGTCGGCAGTGAGCGTTAGCAGAGGCGCTCGCTGTAATAAATCCTTCAGTCGCAACGACCGACGCAGCAGCCGCCGACCCGTCTCTCCTCTGTTCGTTTCATGAGCGCGGAATACCGCGGTCGGCCATTCTTGCCCTCGTCTGCGAACGGCCTTCTCAGCATTCCACCCTGCTGCCCGCTTGTTAAAGGGGCCGCTTCGTTCCGAAGCGACATCCCAGGGCGCCTGTGTAGCGACTGTTACGTTCGCAGGATCGTTTCTTCTCGGCTTATTGCTGAAGGAAGGGCTTTGTTACACTTGCTGGTGAAGAGTCGCTATTCACTTGCGCCAGCTGTTTCTACTGCTGGTTACGAATACTATTCTTTACGTTGGTTCTTGGCTGCTTCGGAATTTTAAGGATTATGAAACTTGCGGTAATTCTGCTATTTTGCTGAATGACTGGGTTGCTCTGACGGAATTTGAATCTTCAGTTCCTGAACTTCTTAGCTCTGTAATAGTAGCAGTTTTGCTAACCTCCGGTGAACTGACCGTAATAGGGGCCTCACATAACAATCTCCAAATATTGTCATTTCGCCACTAAAACAGTCATATTAGCACCCTAAAATTTTCGATCTAACAGCGAGTTGATATCCTTGAAAATAAAGTATCGTGGCTCCGGGCGCGTATTAATGCAGACAGTTCTCAGCGTTTTGAAAGTCTCTTCGGGTTTGCTGCCGGATCCTAAAATCAACTTGACTCGATATTTCGGCGATCCAACTGGTCGCCATCTTCAGGAAAATGCTGCTTCTGCTGATGAGTCCCTCTGAGAACTGACGCCAGGTTGCAATCGACGTCCTACACAGGCCACCGTTCAGTACACGACGCATGCGCCGCCCATCACGGTTTCTGTCTTCCAAAACAGGGAGGTGGCGCCGCCTTTAGTGAAACACTGCTGGCAACGATATATCGCAATCAAGGCCGCACCGAAGAACGTTCAGTTTTGATGCCAGATAATACAGGATTCCACGTCTTGCTAAGAGGAAACCCTTGTCTCTGTTGATTAAATTATCAACCAAGCTAATTTCAATCACCTCTTTATAGACACTGTTCCAAAAACCGGAACTGTTGGCAAGAACCACAGTTTCATCAAATTTCATACTGTGTCCCTCATTTAGGCAGTGGCCTTTCTTCCTTATTCTGGTGGCTTATCGTTTAAGATTGGACGAATTTTAAGGAATTTTAACATTAAGAGTGTGTTCCGTCCATCTTCTAAGATTAGGGCTCTGCTCGGCTCTGTGAAAGAGGATTTGGGGCTTAGGAAAACCGGTGTGTACAAAATTCCGTGTCAATGTGGAAAAACTTACAATGGCTGTTCGATTCGCACATTGCATGACAGGTGTGGGGAACATCGCCGTCATACGAGGCTACAACAGCCGGAAAAATCGGCGGTAGCAGAACACTGCCTAAATTAGGGACACAGTATGAAATTTGATGAAACTGTGGTTCTTGCCAACAGTTCCCGTTTTTGGAACAGTGTCTATAAAGAGGCGATTGAAATTAGGTTGGCTGATAATTTAATCAACAGAGACAATGTGTTTCCTCGTAGCAAGACGTGGAATCCTGTATCATCTGGCATCAAAACTGAACGTTCTTCGGTGCGGCTTTGATTGCGATATATCGTTGCCAGCAGTGTTTCACTAAGGGCGGCGCCACCTCCCTGTTTTGGAAGGCAGAAACCGTGATGGGCGGCGCATGCGTCGTGTACTGAACGGTGGCCTATATAGGACGTCAATTGCAACCTGGCGTCAGTTCTCAGAGGGACTCATCAGCAGAAGCAGCATTTTCCTGAAGATGGCGACCAGTTGGATAGCCGAAATATCGAGTCAAGTTGATTTTAGGATCCGGCAGCAAACCCGAAGAGACTTTCAAGACTTATTACGCCGGGAAATCCTACGTAATCACAGTTCTCAGCGTTAATTCTAAGAGTAACTATAAGGACTTGATATTTTTAAAAATACTGATAATCTGACATATCGATATTTTAAAAAATATCACTATCGTCCCGCTATCTATAGAAAATAGGTATTGACGTCTTGACGGAAAAAATATCGTCGCATCGACATATAAAAATGTCGACTTCACATTGTAAACATTGTAAATACGCTGCCGGTTTTGGAGCTGTGTATTTAAGTATTGATTTATTATTAGATATTTTACACATCAACAAGCTAGCAGCCCGCTCATCCCCCTTAGAGCAAGAATTGAACGGAAAAGGAGAAAAGGATGCACGATCTCGCTTGGCGATAACCACTTTGCTAACAAGGGTAACTACATGTAGGTGGCACAATAAAAGGTGTCTGACGGTCCGTCGTTCTGTTTTGTTACACATCGGATTAATCCGGAACACTTCATGTCTACTCCACTGTTTTTCCATTTCTGCAAACGCAAGAACCCAGCTGTTGCAGTGCCAGAACTGTGTGCTGAAGTTCAACGTTGCAGTTTCGGTTGGTAGCGCCGAGCGAGGATTACGTCAGCGTTTACCCTCATACGTCTCCACCCACCGCAAAGACAGATCTAGTATTTAGATTTCCGTTCATCATTTTCAGTAACTGTTTTTGAAGAATGTAGATGTGAAGAAATAGCACACAAGTTGCGTTACTTTTTTTTAAGAACTGGTGTGATATTTCTTCACATCTGAAATCTTTCCGTGGTGCGTGGGGTTGATCTTCTCTTCTGTTATTCTGTGCAACAGATTAATCTGAGATGTACCCTTTACCCTGTGGCTCCTGTAAGATGCAATTTCCACCCACACACTACTACAGAAGTCAGACAGACGCTCCTAACGTTCTAAAGAGAAATCCCTGAAAAACTTTCAGCAATAAATATCTTCTGGAGTCGTCCGCTGTAAGGAAATAACACAAAAATTCACAAAATTTCTTACATAACTAGTGGGATACTTGGGTACTGGAGTAGTGCTACTTAGTGTAAGAAAAACATGAAACTAACGAAAATTATTATTTATTTTGCAAAAATTCTGATAAATCACAATGGCACTTTTAGTTATGAATTGAACAAGTTATATCCTGGTTATTTTCGGAATGTGAAGTTACCTCTCAAGGATAGGATTCGCTAATGAAATTTCTATACAAAGTTTAAGATTGTTATTGACTTGGCAGAATGGCTGAGAGACGCACCTACTCAACTCGAATAATTATCCTTTAGAATGTTGCTAGGTACGATCGAGGCTGTTGCGTGTGAAATGCAGTGAAGTGTACTGTTGTGGACGAAATATGGGGCTCGCAAGAGCTGTAGCGCACAATACCGTAAGCTGCGATGACTGCTGTTTGCGCCGCTCGTTGCTGACAAATAAGGTAACTCTCATTCTATCTGGATTGACCTTCGCCAGTCAAACTCTCCCTACACCTTGATGAAGTCAAGGATTGCTATTCGCCCCTAGTCTAACTATTGGCGTGGTACACTGGTCAGATAACCAGTCCACTGTGATGCCACTGAAAAATTCGCTCGCAGGCTTTTAACTATAACTCTGTCTGTTCACACCGCACAATAAGTGTGTCGGCCAACACAGTGAACAACGCTTAATCGCAAGGACTCAATATAGAGTCGCACTTCGATTTGCTCTCGACCGAGGTGCTCTCCCAGTGAAGTACTGAGGAGAGACTTGTTCCACACTCCAAGAGCGACAACAGAACGGTGCCTCTCCATGCCAGACGTGAAGGGGTATATCTTTCGGTCTCTTCCATTACTGCTTCAGCTCATGGCGTCAGAAATATAGTCTGCCAATCAGCATTGCTCTTCTAAAACAGGAGAATGACGTTTCGTTTAAGGCGACCAATCCGGAAATATGTAGTATCAGCGTTTGGCGCTTGCTGTCTCCCTGTGTAAATCTCTGAAACTGCATGCTATGTGTAAATAATGCATTGGTTGGACTCTCCCACACAATGTAGCGGAATTTGTTTTTAAGCCGAACTCGGGGTTGTTCCCCCTTTCACTTGAGCACATGCTGTCTGCTCCATGGGTGGCCGAGGTTGGCTCGTCCTCTGAAGGGACCAGCCTCCCGGTGTGTGGTCTGCCTCTCTTTGAACTAAAAGCTCCTGTGGCTGTCGTTTCTCGAATGTATGTGTGTACGCCAGCCTCGAGTATTATGACATGAATTCATACAACATTTACTTTATTTTATCGAGTTCAGGTTCTAATGAAGCGTCTTGATGTGCGGAATATGATTGTGATGGCGGAATATGTAAGCAATGAAGGTCAGGAGACCATGACGCCTTACATCCTGTTATTCCATTTACACTGCCACCCTGCAGTGCAATTGGAATTCTTCTTTGTGCCACCTATACTTGCTTCACACAGTCAAAGAGAAAGAGTGGACATCTTGAAACCTTGTAAAGTAGTGAGACTCCTTCACACAGTGTAAATAAAATTATGTTTTACTAAAAACAATGAACAATTTCAAATATTTACCGAAAACTGCGAAAAATATGATACCAAATAAAAATATCGGCCCTTGATATTCCATTTCGACTTCGGTATACCGATATATTGTTGTATGATGAGCAAAAAATATCGATACCGTTCAGAAAAATGTTTATGTATGGATATATCGATATTTTATCATCAGTCCTCCTAACCATCCCCTCCAACTTCGCGTATCAAGGAGTAAATAAAAAAAAGCTGCACTGCACAGCAAATAATGAAATACAGGTCGCCACAGTGTCACTGAAATTCTCTCATCATCTTAAATTAAAACCGTAGAAGTGCGAGTCGATCTCGCGCTCTGAGGTTTCCGTACATATTTGTTTTCACACAGTTACGGAATAACGTATTCATAAATTGTTATTCATGTAGAATAATTGTATTTTTTAGAACGAAAGATCACAACCTGAGATTTCTTTTTTTTTGTACACTAACAGTAAGGGGTTTCCTTCGTAATCCATATACATAAAATGATTAACTAGGACAGACTGCTGCAAAAGTACGAGTAATTAAATCTTCTATACCAGTTGGCGTCACTGAATGCAGAAAAACATAATGGTACAAGCAAAGAAAATTCCAATGTCCATATATATAATAACAATGTTAGTACTCTGTAGTCGTTCCTTCTCTATGTGTCACTTGTCTTAAACTTTTCATCATGGACTTAACCTGTTTTGGTAGAATTTGAAGTAATATTTTGCCATTCAGGGCATAGACATTGTTTCAGAGCAGTATTACTTCGTATTTCATGTTTTCCTCCTCTCTTTCAAGTGTACTCCAAAAATGTTCAGCAGGATTAATATCTCTGCGCTCTCATGCTCGAACGTGAGAACATGGGGAGTATGGTACGAGAACCAGAGACAAACAATTTCCATTGTACTCCTTGAGTGAGTGTCTTGTTGCAAGTGGCAGACAGTGCCTAAACCTAGCAACACTTTTTTGTAGTTTTAGATTTAGAATTTTTAAATACTGATATCTACCCACGTTACCTTCGTCAAAAACATCTTATTCAACACGAGAGATAGCCATACATCCCTAACCCATACCAGAATTCCTTCACTACCGCTTTTCAGTTGGTAGGGAAATGTGTCCTAAATTGACATGTTACTTCTCATACGACAGTATTGTGATGCCGTTTTTCTAGAGGATAAGCGCAGTCGTGAACAGCACTTGTCTGTACGAACTGTCTGCGTGATGTAGAGGTGCTGCAGTGGCCAGCAAGATTCCCAGATCTGTCGCAGATAGTACATGTGTGGGATAGCTTGGGCATCAACTCCGACCCTGCGCAGGTACCCAGGATATTGAAGACCAGATACAACAGTTGTGGATCAAGTTGCATCAGTAGAGGATGTAACGGCCTTATGACATTTTTCCCATCCTAATCAATACGTGGGTGTGGGACAGAGGGGATGCATTGACATACTGATGATTGTGATCATACTGTAAAGTGCTTTTTAAATTTGACTAGATTTTGTAATCACTGCAGTAACATAACATAGCCGATCAATTCGTAAAGTTTCAGTTTATATTCTTACTTCCCTTTTGGATGATTCGCTGTTTTAGTCAGGCAGCATAATTAAAACTGTACACACGGCTGAATGGAAGAGAAGTGGTAATACCAATTCTTTGTTCTCCATTACAAAATATTTAACACCTGACTTCCTCAATTTCCAGCGCTATGGAGGCAGCAAAACGGTTATATGAACATTTCGAATATGTCACAGTTCGGATGTAGGTTGAAGAATCTTGTGAAAAATTTTCCAATAATGTTCATAGCATCTTGATGGAAGACGATCCCTGTAAAATTCCTGATACTATGTAGATGGCTGACATCTCATTTGAATGGGCACTTAATACCCAGAGAAAGGGTGTAGATATGAAGGCTACACACCAAAGACGTTCCGTTGTGATCATTTCATTGTTCCATCTGGAAAAGTTGGAGCGTATTGGAAAGACCAACAGAAAGCTTTATGTGACTGCGGACGAGATGTGTATCATCTAGAAGATGAATGTATAGCCGAAACTGTGGGCGGCCAAACGTGAAAGAGCTCCAGATCGAGCGAAATAGTTCTGGCGACGAGAAAATTGATGGCTATCAGTTCTTATGGCTCAAACTTCTCTACTGAAAACATCTCACGTCTTTTGTTGGAGAAGATAGAACTGCAGCAGTTGGCCCAAGTAATTCTTCTCTTTTATCTAAACAATAATCACAACCACTGTAATGTTGTTAAGTGTAATGTTGTTGCATTAATTTATTCTGAAAGCGGTGCTGATATTCAAGATAATAAAAGCGGGTTAAAAGCCGTGAGCTATCTGGGGAAGTTAACATTACATTATTGCGCAACTGTTTCACCAGGTATCCAGTCTAGCTTACGAAATTCCCAACCAGACTAACATTAATTATAATCTTTTAGTACTCATCTTACGGTAACCGGTGATATAATATATATATATATATATATATATATATATATATATATATATATATATATATATATAAGACACTTTAAATAAAAAGAAATAAATCAGTTTATATTTGGAGATTTATTTTAACATTGATCATTGTTCCATTAAAACTTCAGCATATCAAACTTGATTCATAACTAAACTGGTGCCTTATTTAGGATTGTGAAAATGTGAGTTTGTAATCTTACGGAACACATCAAATAGGGAGCCAAGATTGGGAGACTACATACAACACTGCATTCATAAAATAACACATGAAGAACGTTGAAACATATCCAAGAGGAAATTAACCACAACCAACCGATTCAATTTTCACCCAAAGAAGTTACGTTCGTAGCGCAATCCCATCCATCATGAAATTACCACACACTGGTGTACTAAATTCATACTAACTCTCTGTGCAATCTTTCCGAAAAGAATAGCTGAGGGCTACTTTGATTCTTACACCACATGCGTCACGTGGTCAACTTGGTTTACGCAAAGAGTGCAACTCCACAATACTTTTATAATTAAAATAAATTACATCGAAACGCAATTTACAAAAGAAAAACCTCGAAATGCTTACTATCGTCTTACTATTAACCTGATGGGTCAAACAATTGTATAAGCACATGGTACTGGTCTCACAAAGTACACCCCACGTGGGTTGAACATAAAGAAAAGTTGCTATATTGAAAAATATTATCAAGACGAGACATTATAATCTCACGCACATTCGCATTTAAGATTGGTGATCTTAGAGTTACTGATCAACACGTGGTTCCACTTTACTCACAAAGTAGTGACAAAGCAACTACCGGAAGATATTCTGAACTTCACACTCGAATTACACTGCGTTGCAATTTAAGATAACATTAGATGTTTTAGAGCTAAACCTGAAATAAAGGTGATTAAATTTTCAGTTAGGATGAACTTAAGAAATCCATTGTCCTACGGACTTAGCAAACACGTGCTTAGCTGGAGATCTTACCACTTCACACGCTCGCCGCGGACAGACTGCCATGGGTCCCTCCTGAGGGGTGCCTCACAAATACAAACGGAAGTGACCAGAGAGGCAGCTTCCTATACCAATATGACAAGGGACAGACAGGACCATACTAAGGATAGAAACCTCTTTGCTTTTAGAAAGCTTAGCTACCTGTTCCGACGTTGGTCCTACAGTTCTCTAGCAGACAGGCAGGCTTGTCTGCTACCATCCAGCATGCAACTACAAATACATTTGCTCATTCATCCTCTCCCACAGAAGGGAAGGGGGATGACAGTATCTTATCATATACAGTATATAAAAGAAAGCGGATGTAGGTTCCGTATGAGACTGTGTGACATGAGTTACATATAAACTGTGTTTTAAAGTGTAGTAGTGTTACAGATCGTTCTTGTTTATGTGTAAAAGTAACACGCTTCACTGCTCAGTCTCCTCCCAGATAGTCAGAAAGACCACAGTAAATTTAGAAGAGGAATTTATGCCGTAAATGACAACAGATTTAAGAAATTAACATGAAAGGAATCCAACAGATACCTTTCACCACTATACGGTATCGGTTCCCAAATGTGTTATCTGTTGTAATTGATTCCCTGCCGCAATCTTACCCTTATCAACTTTTCGCCCTCGTACAACTGCATCACCCGTTTTCTTACTTTTTTGGTAAAATGTATCTCTGTGCCAGCCGGAGTGGCCGTGTGGTTCTAAGCGCTGCAGTCTGGAGCCGAGCGACCGCTACGGTCGCAGGTTCGAATCCTGCCTCGGGCATGGATGTGTGTGATGTCCTTAGGTTAGTTAGGTTTAAGCAGTTCTAAGTTCTAGGCGACTGATGACCTCAGAAGTTAAGTCACATAGTGCTCAGAGCCATTTGAACCATTTGTATCTCCGTATATGCTGTTGTGCGTAACACGTTTTTATCATTGTTGTATGCCAGATCACTTCATTAAAATTTCCTTTTTTTGAAAAACTTCTGGGATAGGTTTAGGGAAGGTCTTGTAATTTCCTTGTTGAGTGTTGTTATCGTGTCATGTACCATTCGCCGTATGGTGACTTACGGAGTTCAAATGAAATGCACACAAAAATACCTCAACCCATTTTTCAGTGGATGAAAAATTGTTTTATACCGCCATAGTTCCTCCGTTAGGTTAATTAGTTTATCACGATTAGCTACTTTCGGTCCTGTAGCAATTTTATTGTGTTATACTTGTCTCATGGATCAGTCATTTATGTACCGGACCAACTCATCTTATGCAGGTATGATAAAATACTTGACACAAGTAAAAAGAAGAGTCAATTGTTTCATGCAACTGACTACTGTGTTTTATCACAAGAAACCTCATTCCCAGAACTTAACTGACCTTACGAATTTAATACGTAAAACCAAACTGTAAAATGCTTCCTCCATGCTACATATTCAACGATTTGTCCTTAGATTGAATGTGTCATTATTCTGAAGTGAGCTGCATCGAAGGGCATATCCACATACAAAAATATTGTTTTTACTTTGCAGATTGTTTTATGCCTTCTTTAGGGCACGATAGCCTCGGCAGACTGTCCTGTTGTTGTTGTTGTGGTCTTCAGTCCTGAGACTGGTTTGATGCAGCTCGCCATGCTACTCCATCCTGTGCAAGCTTCATCATCTCCCAGTACCTACTGCAACCTACATCCTTTTGAATCTGCTTAGTGTATTCATCTCCTGGTGTCCCTCTATGATTTTTACCCTCCACGCTGCCCTCCAATACTAAATTGGTGATCCCTTGATGCCTCAGAACATTTCCTACCAACTGATCCCTTCTTCTGGTCAAGTTGTGCCACAAACTTCTCTTCTCCCCAATCCTATTCAATATTTCCTCATTAGTTGTGTGATCTACCCATCTAATCTTCAGCATTCTTCTGTAGCACCACATTTCGAAAGCTCTTATTCTCTTCTTGTCCAAACTATTTATCGTCCATGTTTCACTTCCATACATGGCTACACTACATACAAATACTTTCAGAAACGACTTCCTGACACTTAAATCTATACTCGATGTTAACAAATTTCTCTTCTTCAGAAACGCTTTCCTTGCCATTGCCAGTCTACATTTTATATCCTCTCTACTTCGACCATCATCAGTTACTTTGCTCCCCAAATAGCAAAACTCCTTTACTACTCTAAGTGTCTCATTTCCTAATCTAATTCCCTCAGCATCACCCAACTTCATTCGACTACATTCCATTATCCTCGTTTTGCTTTTGCTGATGTTCATCTTATATCCTCCTGTCAAGACGCTGTCCATTCCGTTCAACTGCTCTTCCAAGTCCTTTGCTGTCTCTGACAGAACTACAATGTCATCGGCGAACCTCAAAGGTTTTATTTCTTCTCCATGGATTTTAATACCTACTCCAAATTTTTCTTTTATTTCCTTTACTGCTTGCTCAATATACAGATTGAATAACATCGGGGAGAGGCTACAATCCTGTCTTACTCCCTTCCCAACAACTGCTTCCCTTTCATGTCCCTCGACTCTTATAACTGCCATCTGGTTTCTGTACAAATTGTAAATAGCCAGCAGGCCGAAGTGGCCATGCGGTTAAAGGCGCTGCAGTCTGGAACCGCAAGACCGCTACGGTCGCAGGTTCGAATCCTGCCTCGGGCATGGATGTTTGTGATGCCCTTAGGTAAGTTAGGTTTAATTAGTTCTAAGTTCTAGGGGACTAATGACCTCTGCGGTTGAGTCCCATAGTGCTCAGAGCCATTTGAACCATTTTTTTGTAAATAGCCTTTCGCTCCCTGTATTTTACCCCAGCCACCTTCAGAATCTGAAAGACAGTATTCCAGTCAACATTTTCAAAAGCTTTTTCTAAGTCTACAAATGCTAGAAACGTAGGTTTGCCTTTTCTTAATCTTTCTTCTAAGATAATTCGTAAGGTCAGTATTGCCTCACGTGTTCCAGTGTTTCTACGGAATCCAAACTGATCTTCCGGAGGTCGGCTTATAGTAGTTTTTCCATTCGTCTGTAAAGAATTCGTGTTAGTATTTTGCAGCTGTGGCTTATTAAACTGACTGTTCGGTAATTTTCACATCTGTCAACACCTGCTTTCTTTGGGATTGGAATTATTATATTCTTCTTGAAGTCTGAGGGTATTTCGCCTGTTTCATACATCTTGCTCACCAGATGGTAGAGTTTTGTCAGGACTGGCTCTCCCAAGGCCGTCATTAGTTCCAATGGAATGTTGTCTACTCCGGGGGGCTTGTTTCGACTCAGGTCTTTCAGTGCTCTGTCAAACTCTTCACGCAGTAACGTATCTCCCATTTCATCTTCATTTACATCCTCTTCCATTTCCATAATATTGTCCTCAAGTACATCGCCCTTGTATAGACCCTCTATATACTCCTTCCACCTTTCTGCTTTCCCTTCTTTGCTTAGAACTGGGTTTCCATCTGTGCTCTTGATGTTCATACAAGTGGTTCTCTTATCTCCAAAGGTCTCTTTAATTTTCCTGTAGACAGTATCTATCTTACCCCTAGTGAGATAAGCCTCTACATCCTTACGTTTGTCCTCTAGCCATCCCTGCTTAGCCATTTTACACTTCCTGTCAATCTCATTTTTGAGACGTTTGTATTCCTTTTTGCCTGATTCATTTACTGCATTTTTATATTTTCTCCTTTCATCAATTAAATTCAATATTCCTTCTGTTACCCAAGGATATCTACTAGCCCTCGTCTTTTTACCTACTTGATCGTCTGCTGCCTTCACTACTTCATCCCTCAGAGCTACCCATTCTTCTTCTACTGTATTTCTTTCCCCCATTCCTGTCAATTGTTCCCTTATGCTCTCCCTGAAACTCTGTACAACCTCTGGTTCTTTCAGTTTATCCAAGTCCTATCCCCTTAAGTTCCCACCTTTTTGCAGTTTCTTCAGTTTTAATCTACAGGTCATAACCAATAGATTGTGGTCAGAGTCCACATCTGCCCCTGGAAATGTCTTACAATTTAAAACCTGGTTCCAAAATCTCTGTCTTACCATTATATAATCTATCTGATACCTTTTAGTAACCCCAGGGATCTTCCATGTATACAACCTTCTTTCATGATTCTTAAACCAAGTGTTAGCTATGATTAAGTTATGCTCTGTGCAAAATTCTAACAGACGGCTTCCTCTTTCATTTCTCTCCCCCAATCCATATTCACCCAGTACGTTTCCTTCTCTCCCTCTTCCTACTCTCGAATTCCAGTCACCCATGACTATTAAATTTTCGTCACCCTTCACTTTCTGAATAATTTCTTTTATCTCATCATACATTTCTTCAATTTTTTCGTCATCTGCAGAGCTAGTTGGCATATAAACTTGTACTACTGTAGTAGGTGTGGGCTTCGTATCTATCTTGGCCACAATAATGCGTTCACTATTCTGTTTGTAGTAGCTTACCCGCATTCCTATTTTCCTATTCATTATTAAACCTACTCCTGCATTACCCCTATTTCATTTTGTGTTTATAACCCCGTAGTCACCTGAGCAGAAGTCTTGTTCCTCCTGCCACCGAACTTCACTAATTCCCACTATATCTAACTTTAACCTATCCATTTTCCTTTTTACATTTTCTAACCTACCTGCCCGATTAAGTGATTTGACATTCCACGCTCCGATCCGTAGAACGCCAGTTTTCTTTCTCCTGATAACGACATCCTCTTGAGTAGTCCCCGCCCGGAGATCCGAATGGGGGACAATTTTACCTCCGGAATATTTTACCCAAGAGGACACCATCATCATTTAATCATACAGTAAAGCTGCATGCCCTCGGGAAAAATTACGGCCGTAGTTTCCCCTTGCTTTCAGCCGTTCGCAGTACCAGCACAGCAAGGCCGTTTTGGTTATTGTTACAAGGCCAGATCAGTTAATTATCCAGACTGTTGCCCTTGCAATTACTGAAAAGGCTGCTGCCCCTCTTCAGGAAGCACACGTTTGTTTGGCCTCTTAACAGTTACCCGTCCGTTGTGGTTGCGCCTACGGTACGGCTATCTGTATCGCTGAGGCACGCAAGCCTCCCCACCAACGGCAAGGTTCATGCTTCATGGGTGGAGGCAGGCTGTCCTAGCTCACAAAAAATTAAATGACGACAGGATTGCGAAAATCTGGCAATTATCAGATTACGCAATGAAGTATAGTATCTGAACTTTTAAACGTTTCTTTTCTAAAACTTTCCACATGTTGTAATGCTTTCTACAGAATCACAACACGACTTGACTACCATTCACTACAACTTCCTGCCAAGTCTGCACACGATAAAGAAGACAGACATACCTACGAAGCAAAGAGTCAATACGACTTAAATAATGAAAAACTGCACCAGTTACTCTTCTTTTCCTTTTTCGTGCTTAGCACAACGCGTTCCCAGAATTTATTCCGATTTTCAACTGCATTTGTTTACATAAATATTTTCTGTGATGGTTGCATGTGTGATTTTCTGCCTCTCTTGGACTGTAGTTCTCTTTTTGATGCTATACTACAGTCGGAAAATCGGATAAATAAATCTTGGATTGTTTTTTACATGCTAATGTTAGAGATAGCATTTTTTTCTGCTTACAAGTATTGTGCATCCTCCATTACGCGGAGTATCAGAAACACGCAAACCATCACTTACACTGTTTGTTTTTGTAATATTATGTTGCTGCTTGTCGCCACGACAACTTACGTTTTACGGCTGTAAATGACTTACTATTAAAAGCCAACAGCGCTACAAATGAACGAAATATTTTATAGGAATGGCACAGGTAAACGTCTGATGGGAGCATAGCGTCCCCTGCTGAAGGCTGCTAGCAATTTCAACACATGGCGAAGGAAAAGAAGGGAAATTTTGGGAGAAAGCAATTATGTAAACATAAGTTAGTTAGTCAGATAATTGAGTGTTCCATTGATGAATCGCATGGTACAGTAGCCGTTATGATGTGGAACGTGGCAAGTGCACAAGATTATATATATATATATATATATATATATATATATATATATATATATATATATATATATATATAGGGTGGTCCATTGACAGAGACCAGGCAAATATCTCACGAAATAAGTTAGCATCAAACGAAAAGACTACAAAGAACGAAACTCGTCTTACTTGAAGGGGTAACCAGATGGCGATATGGTTGGCCCGCTAGATGGCGCTGCCATAGGTCAATCGGATATCAACTGCGTTTTTTTTTAAATAGGAACCCCGATTTTTTATTACATATTCGTGTAGTACGTAAAGAAATAGGAATGTTTTAGTTGAACCACTTTTTCGCTTTGTGATAGATGGCGCTGTAATAGTTCAAATGGTTCATATGGCTCTGAGCACTATGGGACATAACATCTGAGGTCATCAGTCCCCTAGGACTTAGAACTACTTAAACCTAACTAACCTAAGGACATCACACACATCCATGCCCGAGGCAGGATTCGAACCTGCGACCGTAGCGGTCGCGCGGTTCCAGACTGTAGCGCCTAGAACTGCTCGGCCACTCCGACCGGCCGCTGTAATAGTCACAAACGTGTAAGTACGTGGTATCACGTAACATTCCGCCAGTGCGAACGGTATTTGCTTCGTGATACATTACCCGTGTTAAAATGGACAGTTTACCAATTGCGGAAAAGGTCGATATCATGTTGATGTGTGGCTATTGTGATCAAAATATGCCCAACGGGCGTGTGCTACGTATGCTGCTCGATATCCTGGTCGACATCATCCAAGTGTCCGGACAGTTCGCCAGATAGTTACGTTATTTAAGGAAACAGGAAATGTTCAGCCACATGTGAAACGTCAACCACGACCTGCAAAAAATGATATTGCCGAAGTAGGTGTTTTAGCTGCTGTCGCGGCTAATCTACACATCAGTAGCACAAAATTGCGCGAGAATCGGGAATCTCAAAAACGTCGGTGTTGAGAATGCTACATCAACATCGATTGCACCCGTACCACATTTCTATGCACCGGGAATTGCATGGCGACAACTTTGAACGTCGTGTACAGTTCTGCCACTGGGCACAAGAGAAATTCACCAACAGCGGTAACGTAAACCGGCATAATATGCACTATTGGACAACAGAAAATCCACGATGGCTGCGGCAAGTGGAACATCAGCGACCTTGGGAGGCAGGATTCGAACCTGCGACCATAGCAGTCGCCCGGGTCCAGACTGTAGCGCCTAGAACCGCACGGCCACTTCGACCGGCAAGTTATGTTCGACCAATGTTAATTCAAGTTGTTTCACTGCATGACAGAAAGGCGATGTACTTCCAACATCATGGATGTCCGGCACATACCTCGCATGTGGTTGAAGCGGTATTGAATAGCATATTTCATGACAGGTGGATTGGTCGTTAAAGCACTATACTATGGCCCGCACGTTCACCGGATCTGACGTCCTCGGATTTCTTTCTGTAGGGAAAGTTGAAGGATATTTGCTATCGTGATCCGCCGACAACGCCTGACAACATGCGCCAGCGCTTTCTCAATGCATGTGCAAACATTACGGAAGGCGAACTACTCGCTGTTGAGAGGAATGTCGTTACACGTATTGCCAAATGCATTGAGGTTGACGGACATTAGTTTGAGTATTTATTGCATTAATGTGGTATTTACACGTAATCACGCTGTAACAGCATGCTTTCTTAGAAATGATAAGTTCACAAAGGTACATGTATCACACTGGAACAACCGAAATAAAATGTTCAAACGTACCTACGTTCTGTATTTTAATTTAAAAAACCTACCTGTTACCAACTGTTCGTCTAAAAATGTGAGCCATATGTTTGTGACAATTACAGCGCCATCTATCACAAAGCGAAAAAAGTGGTCCAACTAAAACATTCATATTTCTTTACGTACTACACGAATATGTAATAAAAATGGGGTTTCCTATTTTTAAAAAAGCAGTTGATATCCGTTTGACCTATGGCAGCGCCATCTAGCTGACCAACCGTAGCGCCATATGGTTTCCCCCTTCAAGCTAGACAAGTTTCGTTCTTTGTAGCTTTTTCGTTTGACTTTTATTTCGTGAGATATTTGCCTCAGTCACGATCAATGGACCACCCTGTATATATTACAGTATAATGTTAAAGGCTAATATTTCTGTTATTTATCCCATTCCCTTAAATGGCACAAAATGAATATATTATATTCAGAGACTTATTTATTCCTATTCAAGAATTCGTCTATGGTATAGAAGGAGTTGTCAAGGAGATATGATTTCAATTTATTTTTGAAGCTATTACTGCTGTCTGTCAGACATTTTATTTCATCCGGTAATTTGTCAAAAAATTTTATAACAGCACATTTAACCCCTTTCTGTGCTAAAATGCAAGTTGAGTAAAGAGCAGCCTAAGTCTTTCTTTTTTCTGGTACTATAATGATGAATGCCAGTGTTGGTTTTAAACTGGTCCATGTTGTTGAGAACAAATTTCATTAGTGGGTAAATGTACAGTGAGGGTTTTTTAAGAATTCCCAAACTTCTAAAAAGATGCGTACAAGATGTGCGACTATGAACGCCACGTTTTATTCTAACCACTTTCTTTTGAGCAGTGAAAACTTTTTGTCGAAGTGTTGAGTTATCCCAAAATATCAGTCTGTATGACATCAGAGAGTGAAATTATGCAAAGCATGTTAGCTTACTAATTTCTGTATCCTCAATATTGGCAATTATTCTGATTGCAAAAGATCCTGAACATAGTCGCTTTAGAAGATCCAAAATGTGAATTTTGCAATTAAGATTCTCATCTATACATACAGCCAAAAACTTAGTATGCTCTACCCTGTCTACTGACTTCTGTTGACGTGTTCTATTTATTGAGGGAATTGTACTTTTTGCAACAGAAAATTAAATGTACTGTGTTCTTTCAAAGTTTAAAGCAAGCCAATTTGCAGAAAATCAATTAATGACTATTCCAAAGACGTTATTTGTATCATTTTGAATTGGAGTTTCTTTTACTGGATTAATAATAATGCTTGTATCATCAGCAAACAATGTCAGTTCAGCATCTTGTTTCATATAAGAAGTGAGGTCGTTCACATATATTAAGAACAGAAGGGGGCCCCATTATTGAACCCTGTGGAACACCTAATGTAATTTCACTCCAGTTAGATGAAGCAACAAGCTTATTTAAATCACTTGATCCATATAAAGAGACTTTCTGTTTCCTGTTCTGTAGGTGTGACTTAAACCACTCATATGCTATTCCATTTATACCATAGAATTGTAATTTCTGTAACTCAGTGTGATGGTTCACACAGTCAAATTCTTTGGACAAGCCACAGAAAAGTCCTATTGGTGACATTTTACTATTTAAAGACTCTATTATGTGGACAGTGAAATTGTATATTGCTGTCTCAGTGGAACAGCATTTTTGAAATCCGAACTGTGATGTACTAAGTATCCCATTACCGTTGAGATGGCTAACCACTCTTGAGTCCATTACTTTCTCGAAGATTTTTGAAAATGCTCTAAGGAAGGATACTGGCCGAAACTTATTGACATCTGTGGTGTCCCCCTTTTTGTAGAGAGGCCTGACAAAAGCATATTTAAACCTGTGTGGGAAAATACCTTGAGTTAGTGATGCATTACATATGTTACTCAGAACTTCAGCTGTAATTGTTCCACATTGTTTAATATCTTATTAGAGATCTCATCTACTCCAACAGAACATTTATTTTTCAAAGATTTAATAATTTTACTTATTTCACAAGATGTTGTTAGGTGAAACTTAATCTGACTAAATTTTTTCAAAACTGACTCTTCTATGTACTGCCTGGCTTTTTCTTTTGAACTATTCTCACCAATGTTTTACCCTACACTTAAGAAATGGTTGTTAAATACATTAGCTAATTGTGAACTGTTGGGTACGATGGTCTCATTAGACTTGACGTTATTCAACAAACGACTTTTGTACGACAAATAAGTGGGCATGGAATGTCATTAACCAATAGCATGCAGTCCTACTACAAAAATGAACATGTCCAGAGTCAAATAATTGCTGTAGTCTTACGCTCGAGAATCTGAGTACATATATTAATCAGAATTATCAATGTACTATCGGAATACGATGATAATACGGACGCATTCGTCCGGTATCCACATGTATAATATTAAGATCAGACAAGAAACAAACATGAAAAACGGAGACAGTAAGTTACATTGAGGAATAAAATTTTAAAAATACGATATCTACATATCAGACGGAAATTGAAAGTATATTGATGCGCGGTTCTCACAGAATGGACTGGTAGTTATGGGTTTGTATTGTTAGCCAATTAACAGATAGTAATAACAATTGGAAAGAGCATTTTTTGTGCAAACATAAACTCTTTAAAACGTAAAATGCGTATTGACATTAACAAACTAAAAGCAGGGTAAATTAAAATGTCAGTGCTGCTGGTTGCAGGATTCTAGTGCGAGTCATTTACGAAATATCGTATTTTCAAAAGTTCCCATACCGACACTTGCACAATACCAGTGGTAGCACACTCTAAAGAATAACGCAAGTGCATAAGCTAGTTGTATGGATTCTGACGAGTAACGAAACAGTTGGCCATCACGGGTTGTGTTCAAAATGACCACCGGCAGCAGCAACACACGCACTTCCAGTCTGGTGTAGAACAACTCCTGCACACATGCTAGTACTTCAGTGGCCAAGGTACAGGTCCTCTGCGTCCAATTCAACGATCTGAAAACAACTCGTTAAGACACGCTGTAGTGCTTCGTGCACTATGGGCTGGACAATCATGATGGTGGTACCATAGGTTCTAAAAGGAACGTCTTCTAGCATCTATTAGGAGGCTGCGAGACTTTTGCACGTTCAGTATTCTGTCTATGAAAAACGGGCCTATGAGCTGATGGTTCACAATCCCACACCATAGCTTTCACTCCATGGACGATGATGTTTCACATGATGAAGCCAACGGAAATTGTCAATAGAGCAATAGCACATGCTTGGGCTGTTTACCTGCCCGTGTTCTGTGAATGTGGCTTCATCACTAAACAAGATACGTAATACATGTGGAGAATCTTGTCTTAATGCACATGTACAGAAGTTAACACGATTATCTTAAACGTTTCTCTGCAGCTCTTGGGCCGGCCGGAGTGGTCGAGCAGTTCTAGACGCAACAGTCTGGAACCGCGCGACCGCTACGGTCGCAGGTTCGAATCATGCCTCGGGCATGGATGTGTGTGATGTCCTTAGGTTAGTTAGGTTTAAGTAGTTCTAAATTCTAGGGGACTGATGACCTTAGAAGTTAAGTCCCGTAGTGCTCGGAGCCTTTTGAACCATTTTTTTGCAGCTCTTTATGGAGAGAGATGTGACAGGGATGAGACCTATGTTGATGGAGACTGCGAGGACACTAGCCCAAGCCGTGCCACTTCCTCGTGCGACTTGGGCGTAACGTGCAGATCAACTGCAACAGCAGCAATAACATTAATTTCTTTCCTTCTGTTAAGTTATATGTGTGTTACTCTACCATTTTCACGTAACTGCTTGAACAGGCTAATAAAAAAATTGCTGAGATGGTAGACGTTTGTTGGGATATCTTGCCGCCTACACCGTTCAAAAACGAACTGTATTCTTCCTACATTTTCCATATGCCATGAGCATGTCCGCTTTTTCTGCATTAGTAAATCATATCGTCCACTCACTACCTACTGCTTGGTCTGTCACACACAAACTAACTAGCAAGTTGCAGCATACTGTACGCAAACATACGATCATATCTAGTAGCTACGCTGGCTGAATGGCACAAAGAAAAGTCAGTGTGGGAACTTTTTAAATTACAATATCTCGTATAGACTCGCACTAGAATCCTTTAACAAACGCTACTGACATTCTAATTTACCCTACTTCAGATTTGTTAATGTCAATAGGCATTGCCCCATTTTAAAAAGTGTACGTTTGCACAAAGAATACAATTTCTACATATTATTACAATCTGTTGATAGGCTAACAATACGAACCAAATATCATTAATATACCTATTTCAAGGTTGCTTTTACTATTGTCTGTCGGTTCATTAATACACAACACGAACAACAACCATGGCGACACGAGTACCTGGAACACTCCTGAAGTTACCCATACATCTATCGATGACTCACGATCGAAGACGACGTGCTGATGCATCCTTCTTATCAAGAAATCCTTATCCCATTCTAAAATTTTGTTTGGTACCCCGTATAAACGTACTTTTCTTCATCAATGTTGGTGTGGTACCAACTCAAAAGCTTGACCTTGACCCATGGCTGTCTAGATGTCGTGTGAGAAAAACTGAAGTTGAGTCTCCCATGATCCATGTTTTCGGAATCCATACTGGTTGGAATGGAGGATGTCATCCTGTTAGAGACATTTTATCACGTTTGCGGACGTAAAGCGTCCTAGGATTCAACAATGAAAAGAAAAAAAGGGTCCAAATGGCTCTGAGCACTATGGGACTCAACTGCTGTGGTCATAAGTCCCCTAGAACTTAGAACTACTTAAACCTAACTAACCTAAGGACACCACACACATCCATGCCCGAGGCAGGATTCGAACCTGCTACCGTAGCGGTCGTGCGGTTCCAGACTGTAGCGCCTTTAACCGCTCGGCCACTCCGGCCGGCAACAATGAAAAGATGTGAGTTGTTCTTTCTCAAATTACTAGGTAAGTTCTCTTTTCTTTAAATTAAAATGGAAACTATCTCGGCCGCAATTTCTGTACAGAAGTTAACATGGATGCCATGGGGACCTGGAACCTTGCTTACTTTCAGCAATTTCGCTGTTTGGCAACGCCATTGACTACATCTACGTCCAGATCTATACTCCACCAGCCACCTTACCGTGTCTGGCAAAGGGTACATTGTGTAACAATGTCACTGCCCTTTTTCGTGTTGCAGTCGATTATGGTTTGCAGGAAGAACGAGTGCCGGTAAGCCTACATGTAGGGCGACTCTTTCTAATTTTATCTTGATGGTGTTTTCAAGAGATACACGTAGGAGGAAGAAATAAACTAGATCGTTGTTTTAGCAACGTATGGTCTCGTGATGCAGAACGCCTCTCTTTTAACGTCTACTACTAGAGTAGACTGAATATCTCCTTGAAGTTTTCGCTCTTAGTAAATAAACCTGAACGAATCGTGCTTTTTTTTTAATGGCCTTCATTTCCTTCGTCAATTCTTCTGAAATGGATCCCGTATTGGCGAGCAGTATTCAAGTATTGGTCCAGCGAGTGTTCTGTAGGATCACATTTCCTGAGGTGTTTTCCACTGAATCTGTCTGGCATCTGCTCTATCCGCGATTAATTTTATGTAGTCGTTCCACTTCAGATGGCGACGAGGGTAATCCCAAAAGTAAGGTCTCCTATTTTTTATACGTACATAGACCTGTTTATTTCTACAGTGGTTTACAACAGTTTACAGCTTGAACATGTAGCTATTTTTCGACATAATCACCATTTCTGTCGATGCATTTTTGTAGGCACTGTGACAGTTTTTGTATGCCCATGTCATACCATCTCGTCTCCATGCTGTTCAGAAAGTTATGAACATCTTCTTTCACCTCGTCGTCGGAGCTGAATTGCCTTCCGGCCAAATGTTCTTTTAACCTAGGGAACAGGTGATAATCACTGGGCGCCAAGTCAGGACTATAGGATGGGTGGCTGATTGTGTTCCACTGAAACCGTTTCAGGAGAGCAACGGTTTGCCGAGCGATGTGTAGGTGAGCGTTGTCATGGAGAATGTGTACGTCCTTGCTCAACATTCCTCTTCTCCGGTTCTGAATTGACCGTTTGAGTTTTTTTCAGAGTCTCACAGTACCTGTCAGTGTTAACTGTGGTCCCAGCGATTCAGCTCTGACTATGAGGTGAAAGAAGAGGTTCATAACTTTCTGAACAGCATGGCGGCGAGCTGGTATGAGATGGGCATACGAAAACTGCCACAGCGTCTACAAAAATGCGTCGACAGAAACGGTGATTATGTCGAAAAATAGCTAAATGTTCAAGCTGTAAACTGATGTAAACCATTGCAGAAATAAAGAGGTCTATGTACTTATAAAAAAATAGGAGACCTTACTTTTGGGAGTACCCTCGTATTATCATAGATATATTGTAATAGTAACTGGTTCCAGTGATTTGTTTCTGTCTGTGCACTCGCAATATGTCACGTGCTTATTTTGAGGGTCAAATGCCAGTTCCTGCAACAATCGTAAATCATTTGGAATTCTCCCTCAAATTCGCTACAATTTTTCTAGTGTTGCGGCTTCTGTGTGTGCAACGGCATCATCCACGAAAAGCCTCGTAGAACTTGCAGCGTTATCTACTCGGTAATTTGTGTATATTGTGAAACGTAACGGCCCTATAACACATTCTTGGAGTGTCTGAAGACTTCTGTCAGCTAAAACTCTTCAGTTCAGTTACACATTGGTCTGATATTCCGTATGCTCGTAATTTGATTGTTGTGGCAGTGTGGAACGGTGCTGAACGACCTCCGGAAGTCAAGGAACGCGTCATCTGCCTGGACGGCTGTAAACAGGACGTTTATAATTAAAGTTTCGGTCTTGAGCCAGTGTAGACGGAATACTGTTTACTGTATGGGTACCCAGCTTCAAAAGGGTCGTGTTCATAGTGTGCGCTGCGAGATTTGGGTTGTTAGGAGTGTTAGCCTCGCGACTTGCCATTAGTGGTAAGGCGACGTGGGATTGAAAGACAAATATTAGTGTGCATTACAGCTGCAGACTATCAGCTTGGGGCTGGACAATGTGATCAGGACCTTACTTGTAAAATTGTTTTGTCAAAACAACAACAAAAGTGCTGCTGACGTTGGCGAATATCGACATATTGAAAGAATACGGAGGGGTCCGGTATCCTCTTACCGCACCGTGGTTGAAGAACATGATTCGGAAGTTCGAATTAACTGGCGGTTTGGGAATTACTCCTGGAAGAGTCCGACGGGCAGTTGCGCCACACGTTGTTCACGAAGCCACCGTTGTCACGGCTGAGAATGCTGGACGCAGTGTGCGATCTTAAGCAGTGCGGGAACTGTCTCGCGACAACTGAATCTTACATGCTCCATCGTTCGAAAAGTGCTGCGAACAACTGTGGAGTAGTGTATGTACAAACTTCATATTAATCACCAACTTTTGCCGCCTGACTTTTGTAACCTGGAATGTAAACATGGTTCACAAAATGGTTCAAATGGCTCTGAGCACTATGGGACTCAACTGCTGAGGTCATTAGTCCCATAGAACTTAGAACTAGTTAAACCTAACTAACCTAAGGACATCACAAACATCCATGCCCGAGGCAGGATCCGAACCTGCGACCGTGGCGGTCTTGCGGCTACAGACTGCAGCGCCTTTAACCGCACGGCCACTTCGGCCGGCACATGGTTCACAATTAACAAATGTTACCCTTTCATGTGAGAATTATAATGTGTTTCTTTCAATCGTTTATTCGTTATTTCTCATCGACAACTCCTTACAAACTTTGCCACGAAGCTTCAATGTTCTACGATCACTCATTTTTCATGAAGCCTTCTCAAGTAGCGAACGTTCAATTATAACCATCGTGTAGTGCTTTCTGGATCTCTTGAACGAACAGAGCGAGCTCGGTTTTCACAAATTCGTTGTTTTCGGAACCCGTGCTGACTCCTACAGAGCAGATTTCCGGTGTCCAGAAATCTTATGAGGCTAATATAGTCCAGGGTCACATCCTGCAATATGACTGTCACCAGCAACTGCGAGTAAGGTTCCAGTTCATGAAATAAAGACAGCCAGTCAGTTGCCGGAGTGTATTTATAGATCTGACCCATGTTTCGATACCGTTCTTCAGAAAAACGAATTACTTGGATTACATCACGTAAAACGTGTTACATCCATCACAAGCTGAGGTGGCCAAGTCAAATACAGGCAATGTAAATAAAATATCTATCAGAACTACTAGGATTAAAACTGTGGAGTCTTGCCCACTCGTCTCGTATAGCGTGCCTAAAGGATGCTGCAATCTCATAATGCTACACAACAACTCAGTCAAAATAACATTAATAGTTTTTATTACAAATAAGAATATTGAGAATACTACAACGGTGTCGCAAGCGATAGGTGACATGCAACATAAATCGGAGTCCTTCGCTATATACAATGTTATGCAAATTTGACACACAATTTGTGGATCACTAATAACTGCTATCGTAGCGTTCCCTGCTAGGCCTGTCCGTATACTGCCCAAATACTGAGCGGCAGAGGTTGGCAGGAGCGGCGCTTATATTCTCCTCTTGTAGAGGCCGCTCCTGAGGTGGTGCGGTCCTAATCAGCGCACCATTGGCCGACGTCGTTTCACTGCCTTCTCTTCTCTTGCATTCTTCATCTTCGTTCTGGCGCTTGTGGTTCTGCCAGAACAAAAACAGCTATGGACAACGAAAAGACTAACGTCAACTTAATGTCAGTCTAAAAATAAATAAATTTCAGCAACTGATTGTGTTATTACTTTATTAATTGATAATATGTCATAAACAGAGTGTATGGGTGTATCTCCTCCCAAATCCCTAGACCGATTTCAACCAAATTAGACACAGGAACAACAGGCCTCGAGTGTAGTAGCACAGTGCTGTTTACAATTCTTGTCTCCAATAGGAGCGGAGATACCGCCAAAAACGTGTTTTTTAAACACCTGGCTTATAGCGAGAAATGGCTTTATGAGCCCCGACAAGTAGACTACGGTGTATGACAAGCATGTTCTGTTCTATCGGCCAGCTTTGGATGATGTCATGTGCTTCAGGGCCAAATAAATGATTCTTAGTCCCCTGGTAGGTAGCTTGCCCTGTACAATAGATGTGTTGTGGGAGAGGTATTGGCCGACTTCATTTAACTATATTCCAGAGGCTACATGTGCTGATGATCATGTTTTTCCAACTCCTGGCTTATAGTGAGAAATGGCTTTATGAGCCCCTACAATTAGGCTACGGTGCATGACAAGCATGTTGTGTTCTATGGACATGCTTTGCATACTGTCATGTGCATCAGAACCAAATAAATGATTTTCAGTCCCCTGATAGTTAGCTTGCCCTGTACAACAGATGCGTTGTGGGAAAAGTGTAGGGCTACTTCATTGAACTGTATTCTGGGGGCTACATGTGCTGATGATCATGGCTAGGGACAGGTTGAGACGTATAGAGGAGGGGATGGACAGAATGGGGGAGGGGAAGAGATGGACAAAGAGAGGGGGGGGGAGAGGAAAAGTATGAGGCAGGTGGAAGGGATAGGAAGGTAGCGTACAGATAAAAAAAAGAGGAGGGGATGGAGAAATGGAAAGAGAGAGGGGATCATGATATATCAGAGGGTGAAGCAAGGAGCCGGCCGCGGTGGTCGAGTGGTTCTAGGCGCTTCAGTCCGGAACCGCGCGACAGCTACGGTCACAGGTTAGAATCCTGCCTCGGGCATGGATGTGTGTGATGTCCTTAGATTAGTTAGGTTTAAGTAGTTCTAAGTTCTAGGTGTCTGATGACATCAGATGTTAAGTCCCACAGTGCTCAGAGCTATTTGAGGCAAGGAAGATATGGTCAAATGGTTGGAGGAAATGGTTGGAGAGGGATGGGAGGAGACGATGAAGAAACAGAGAGAGTGGGGAGGAGGAAATAGTGATGGGAGGATAAGATGGCTAGACAGATAGAGAAAGAGGCAGATACAGAGAGGGGTGACGCACGTGTGTTCAATATACCTGTCAAGAACATACATAGATGAAGCTGTGGGGAATGGTCTACTAATATAATATAATACTAATGGGTCATAATACTGACCTATATATCACTCATTGTTGTGGTTTGAGAAGAAAACTGGGGCCGTACCACTTGAAAAGTGCCAGAAACCCGGAACTAGCTACCTGTAACAAATTAGTAGACATGCTTACCCAAGACTATAGCAGTTTAGGCAGAGGAAAAGATGGTTCTTCGCTTTACAAGTATTCACGAGGCCGGGGAACACAACGAAACGAAACTAACTCAACTAATTTGTTCAGCGAAATCCCTGTGCAAAGAGGCAGTACCAGGCAACGATAGTGTTAGTATGTTCCCTTGGCCGTAGGCATAGGAGAGTTGGTGGAAGACGGGGGCATTTTGTGATGCAGATGACGTGTTGCGGCGCTGCCTAGCGAGTGCTCGCAGGCGGCTCCTGCAGTGTGGCGTGCACAGAGGGGAGGCGCGCCTTGTCTCGGGTGGGGCCGCGGCCTTGGCAGAGTGCCGGCGAGGAGCTTCTAATGGCACCGTGAGAGCCTCAGCGCACCCCCCCCCCCCCCCCCCCCCTCCCCACACACACACAGCGGCGGGGTGTTTCACAAGTCACCTCGCGACCCGCTCCTCAAGTAATGCACACCTCAACAGCTTTTGAGTACTGGATGGCGCAACGACAGCGAAAACTAGCGAAGATGCATTTCAAGGACTGAGGCAGAAGTTAGTGTCTTTCGTAATATCTATGAGAGTCATTACGAAATTACGAAACAAATGACTCCTATTGTTTTTTGTTGACTTTGAGTGTTAGAGTCAGATTATCTTCTAGAGACCACAAGCCAATTTCATACAATAAAAAATTATTCATATATTGATTGACATCCCTAAGAGCAATAAACTCCTGAATCATTTTTATGTATGTACATCTCTGCGAGCAGTGTGTCATGGAAAAATATCAGGCTGTTAACAAGACATGACAACACATGGGTAAAAATTAAATATTACTTTATTTCAGTTAACTAACGTAATAAGTCCGCCCCGATAGCTGAGTGGTCAGCTCAGCGGTCTGTCACGCCAAGGGGCCCGGGTTCGATTCCCGACTGGGTCGGAGATATTCTCTGTTCAGGGACTGGGTCTTGTATTGTCCTCATTACCAAAAAAAAAAAAAAAAAAAAAAAATGTTCAAATGTGTGTGAAATCTTATGGGACTTAACTGCTGAGGTCATCAGTACCTAAGCTTACACACTACTTAACCTAAATTATCCGCCGGCCGCGGTGGCCGAGCTGTTCTAGGCGCTGCAGTCCGGAACTGCGGGACTGCTACGGTCGCAGGTTCGAATCCTGCCTTGGGCATGGATGTGTGTGATGTCTCTAGGTTAGTTAGGTTTACGTAGTTCTAAGTTCTAGGGGACTGACGACCTAGGATGTTAAGTCCCATAGCCCTCAGAGCTATTTGAACCTAAATTATCCTAAGGACAAACACACACACCCATGCCCGAGGGAGGACTCGAACCTCCGCCGCGACCAGCCACTCAGTCCATGACTGCAGCGCCCTAGACCGCTCGGCTAATCCCGCGCGGCCCTCATCATCATTTCATCATCATCAGTGGAAGACAACGGGAAACCACCACTGGAAGCTCTTCCATAGACGCTCACGCGGTGGACCTCTCTGACGAGGCTTCCCCATGATAAGACCTGCCGTAAGGCAGAACGCAAAGTAACATAAGCAAAACTTTTCATTGCACTGTAAATTGCATAATATTCTTGATAGTCTCTTTACTCTTATTTATTAAGGTAAGGTGTTATTAAGAAACATTACAAATTTTAAAAATTGCAAAAGTTATGAATGTTGTGCCTGTTCTTTCTGACATATCCGAAAGGACAGACACCATTTTGATCCTGCAGCTACTACAAATCAAGACACAAAACAATTAAGGACGTTAACTACCAGTGGATATTAATTCATATCAATGGGGTAAATTGAAAATTTGTGCCAGACTAGGATTCGAACCTAGGTTTTCTGCTTACTAGGCACTACGCCATCCAGACACAATGGTCACCTCAATTGCACGGACTACCCTTCCACGCTTCCCATTAGACCTAAATTCTCAACTTGTACTACACACTACTTATATAGTGCCTCTGGTCATTAGCCTAATCGCCATCTCGCAGAAGTCGTAAGAGTTTGCGCTTGGTGTGCAGCTTCACTGAGGGGATCATTGGCCGTCATCGCCTTAATTACACTCCTGGAAATGGAAAAAAGAACACATTGACACCGGTGTGTCAGACCCACCATACTTGCTCCGGACACTGCGAGAGGGCTGTACAAGCAATGATCACACGCACGGCACAGCGGACACACCAGGAACCGCGGTGTTGGCCGTCGAATGGCGCTAGCTGCGCAACATTTGTGCACCGCCGCCGTCAGTGTCAGCCAGTTTGCCGTGGCATACGGACCTCCATCGCAGTCTTTAACACTGGTAGCATGCCGCGACAGCGTGGACGTGAACCGTATGTGCAGTTGACGGACTTTGAGCGAGGGCGTATAGTGGGCATGCGGGAGGCCGGGTGGACGTACCGCCGAATTGCTCAACACGTGGGGCGTGAGGTCTCCACAGTACATCGATGTTGTCGCCAGTGGTCGGCGGAAGGTGCACGTGCCCGTCGACCTGGGACCGGACCGCAGCGACGCACGGATGCACGCCAAGACCGTAGGATCCTACGCAGTGCCGTAGGGGACCGCACCGCCACCTCCCAGCAAATTAGGGACACTGTTGCTCCTGGGGTATCGGCGAGGACCATTCGCAACCGTCTCCATGAAGCTGGGCTACGGTCCCGCACACCGTTAGGCCGTCTTCCGCTCACGCCCCAACATCGTGCAGCCCGCCTCCAGTGGTGTCGCGACAGGCGTGAATGGAGGGACGAATGGAGACGTGTCGTCTTCAGCGATGAGAGTCGCTTCTGCCTTGGTGCCAATGATGGTCGTATGCGTGTTTGGCGCCGTGCAGGTGAGCGCCACAATCAGGACTGCATACGACCGAGGCACACAGGGCCAACACCGGCATCATGGTGTGGGGGGCGATCTCCTACACTGGCCGTACACCACTGGTGATCGTCGAGGGGACACTGAATAGTGCACGGTACATCCAAACCGTCATCGAACCCATCGTTCTACCATTCCTAGACCGGCAAGGGAACCTGCTGTTCCAACAGGACAATGCACATCCGCATGTATCCCGTGCCACCCAACGTGCTCTAGAAGGTGTAAGTCAACTACCCTGGCCAGCAAGATCTCCGGATCTGTCCCCCATTGAGCATGTTTGGGACTGGATGAAGCGTCGTCTCACGCGGTCTGCACGTCCAGCACGAACGCTGGTCCAACTGAGGCGCCAGGTGGAAATTGCATGGCAAGCCGTTCCACAGGACTACATCCAGCATCTGTACGATCGTCTCCATGGGAGAATAGCAGCCTGCATTGCTGTGAAAGGTGGATATACACTGTACTAGTGCCGACATTGTGCATGCTCTGTTGCCTGTGTCTATGTGCCTGTGGTTCTGTCAGTGTGATAATGTGATGTATCTGACCCCAGGAATGTGTCAATAAAGTTTCCCCTTCCTGGGACAATGAATTCACGGTGTTCTTATTTCAATTTCCAGGAGTGTATATATGGCGTAGTGGTGAGTGCTTCTGCCTAGTAAGCAAGAGACCTGAGCTCTGTTTACGGTCCGGCACAAATTTTCATCAAGCCCCATATTATAAATTAACGCCCACTGGCAGCTAAATTCTTTCGTGACTTGCCAAAGTTTTATTGAAACGAAAAAGAAAATGAATGTAGTAGTATTCTAAGAATTATAAAACTTATTGGGACAATAAGTCTTAGTTAAGAGGAAGAACACTTCGAATTTGTCAGGCTTGAATAATCAAATCTCATGCAACTAATCCTTTCCTTCTTTCTCTTTTCCACTAAGGTAGTGGCTGAACTGGTTTTCCTATTCTTATTTTCCTCCTCTCCTTTATCACTTTCCACTTCCTCGATATCTGCAGTTCCAAAAGTGGATTTTCTAGTTTTAGTTTCATTGTACATCAGATTTTCGGATGTATATTGTTGAAGAATTTACATCATACTATTTTCTTCGACATTCCTCTTCTCATACAATATCCGTGGCAGCTGTTGAAGCCGAATCCGAGACCTACAACATTTTAGTGCTGTTTTACAAAGCATGCTGAACTCGTCGGAAACTACTTGTCGATGGGCGCTCTTGACACAAGCAATTATTCTGAGGATCACAAGCAGCTAACGTGTTCATATAACAGAGTGTACTGAATAAGATAAACATTACATCCAAAAGGAATGCAGTCCACTTTGGGAACAGGCACAATGTAAAAATACGTGCGGGCGAGGAGTTGCTAGATTGTTTGTCGGTGCTGTACGAAATTTTGGCCTTTTTGCTAATGTCCTGTTGCTTTTGTTGTTCTTCGGCAGACAGCAGCATCGGGGAAGCGGTACAGAGTGGCATCTCACACCGAGGTGTCTATAAAAGAGGAATGCGTCAGATTCCTTGCTGCTGAACAAATTATGTCAATTGAAACCGATCGACTGCTGCTGAAGTGTATGGAGATGATGCAATACATGTTAGTGAGACACGGCGTTGGGCGCTGCATTTCAGAAGTAGCGGAAAGGATGTGCGCTTGAAGACACGTCCTGGTCGACCCTGTTCAGCGACTATCCTTCAGGACGAACAGCTTATCTATCATCTTACTTTTGATGATCAGCTGGTGATGAATAATACATGTAATACCGTAAACAAGTTGTTACGCAGCCTCTGTTATGGAAAAGGTTGTGCGAGGAGGGCCTCGTTGATGCTTACACAAAACCAGAAAAATCGTAGATTGGAAGTTTATCGGGACTTGCATGAGTAGTATGAGACTGAAGTTTCCTGAATGCTGTCGTCACCGCAGATGAGACGTAGTGTTCTTACAGCTAACCAGAATCCAAAAGACAGTCCATGGTGTGGCAACATGCAAATCCTCTAACAAAAAAAGCGTTCAAGACTCGGCAATCTGCAGAACAGTCATGTGCACAGTCTTCTGGAACAGGCCCTCGTATGTCTTGGAGTTTAAGGCAACTGTCAGTTCGTTATTTAATTGAACGCATGTTGTCTATTTTACGGATACTTTCGAAAGAACATACACCACATGGAATTTGCAACTGTGATACATTTTATGTGTAAACTGAAGGTGGAGGGGGGAGAGGGAGAAAGGAAAAGAAAGGGATTTGCTGATGTCAACTACATCAGAACATTTGAAACTTCCTGGCAGATTAAAACTGTGTGCCAGACCGAGACTCGAGCTCAGGACTTTGCCTTAGGGGTGCGAGTAAGTGCTGTATTGACTGAGCTACCCAAGCACGACTCACGACCCGCCCACACAGCTTCAGATCTGCCAGTACCTCGTCTCATACTTCCAGACTTCACAGAAGCTCTCCTGCGAACCTTGCAGAACTAGCACTCCTGCAAGAAAGGATATTGCGGAGACATGACTTAGCCAGAGCCTGGGGGATGTTTCCAGAATGAGATTTTCACTCCGCAGCGAAGTAAGCGCTGGTATGAAACTTTATGGTGGATTAAAACTGTGTAGCTCCGTCGGTAGAGCACTTGCCTGCGAAAGGCAAAGGTCCCGAGTTCGAGTCTCGGTCCGGCACACAGTTTTAATCTGCCTAGAAGTTTCACATCAGCGCACACTCCGCTGCAGAGTGAAAATCTCATTCTGGAAGCATCAGAACATTATGCGCAATCAGCGGCGACAAGTGAAAATGTGAGCTGGACTAGGATTTGAACCTGGGATCACCGTCTTGCTAGGTAGGTACGCCAACCACTGCACCACCCGGGACACGAGTTATCGCAACTGCGCGGACTATCTCGGCGTGCCACATTCCCACCGAACGTCAATTACCCCCAGTCACCGTCCATTTCCCCCATGATCGCTACTCTAGATTCACGATGGAGGTCTGATGTACTTGTGCATTTGTACTGAAGAAGATGGATCCACTGTCCCTCTAGGCGAATCAGTTATATGGATGCATTGTCTCTGTTCTTTTGAAAACGTCCGAAAGAACAGGCACCACGTATTCGTATAACTGATTGGCCTAGGTGGACAATGGCTCTATCTTATTCAGTGCGGATGCACAAATACGTGCGACCTCCTGCAGAAATCTCAGAGTAGAGGGCATGGAGAAAATGGACAGGGACTCGAATAGGCGGTGCTCGGTGACGATGTGGATCGGTAGTGAGGCGCGCCGAGATACTCCGCGCAGTTGCGATAACCTATGGCCCGGGTGGCGTAGTGGTTGGGGTAGCTACCTAGTAAGCAGGAATCCTAGGTTTGAACCCTGGTCCTGCAGTAGTCCCTCCATTTTCCTTTCCTTTATACCCCCTCCCCTTTAAATTTAAATATAAAAGAACAAGATGTCACTGACTAGGCTGAAAGCCGCTATTTTTACTGAAGCCACAGCAGAAGACAAACTTCGTCTTGTAACACGATAACTCCAAGCCCCCACGGTAAGTTTGCTACCCCCCCCCCCTTCCCCGTCCCACCCAGCCCTTGTTCGTAGCAACACTATTACCTACAATACAGAAGGAAAATAAAGGCAGCAAAAAGGTCATTATTCACAATGTTGATAACGGCTGTGATGTGGGATGAGTCGGGTACTGTCAAGTGGGGGCTGCCCCAGGGATCAGTGTTGGGGCCACTCCTGTTCCTTGAATGAGATTTTCACTCTGCAGCGGAGTGTGCGCTGACATGAAACTTCCTGGCAGATTGAAACTGTGTGCCCGACCGAGACTCGAAATCGAGAACTTTGCCTTCCGCGGGCAAGTGCTCTGCCAACTGAACTACCGAAGCACGACTCACGCCCGGTACTCACAGCTTTACTTCTGCCAGCAAAGGTCCCGAGTTCGAGTCTCGGTCGGGCACACAGTTTTAATCTGCCAGGAAGTTTCACTCCTGTTCCTTATTTATATAAATGGTATGGCCTCTAGTATTACGGATAACTCTAAAATATTTCTGTTTGCTGATGACACTAGCTTGGTAGTAAAGGATGTTGTGTGCAACATTGGCTCGGTTCCAAATAATGCAGTACATGCCCTTAGTTCATGGCTTGTAGAAAATAAACTAATGTTAAATCACAGTAAGACTCAGTTTTTACAGTTTCTAACACACAATTCAACAAAACCTGACGTTTTAATTTCACAGAACGGGCATTTGATTAGTGAAACTGAAGAGTTCTAATTTCTAGATGTTCAGACAGATAGTAAGCTGTCGTGGTTCAGGATCTTGTTCAGACTTAATACTGCCATTTTTACTATTCTAACGGTATCAGAAGTGAGTGATACTTCGACACGAAAATTAGTCTGCTTTGCTTATTTTCACTCGCTTATATCGTATGGTATTATATTTTGGGGCAACTCTTCCCATTCTACAAAGATATACACTCCTGGAAACGGAAAAAAGAACACATTGAAACTGGTGTGTCAGACCCACCATACTTGCTCCGGACACTGCGAGAGGGCTGTACAAACAATGATCACACGCACGGCACAGCGGACACACCGGGAACCGCGGTGTTGGCCGTCGAATGGCGCTAGCTGCGCAGCATTTGTGCACCGCCGCCGTCAGCGTCAGCCAGTTTGCCGTGGCATACGGAGCTCCATCGCAGTCTTTAACACTGGTAGCATGCCGCGACAGCGTGGACGTGAACCGTATGTGCAGTTGACGGACTTTGGGCGAGGGTGTATAGTGGGCATGCGGGAGGCCGGGTGGACGTACCGCCGAATTGCTCAACACGTGGGGCGTGAGGTCTCCACAGTACATCGATGTTGTCGCCAGTGGTCGGCGGAAGGTGCACGTGCCCGTCGACCTGGGACCGGACCGCAGCGACGCACGGATGCACGCCAAGACCGTAGGATCCTACGCAGTGCCGTAGGGGACCGCACCGCCACTTCTCAGCAAATTAGGGACACTGTTGCTCCTGGGGTATCGGCGAGGACCATTCGCAACCGTCTCCATGAAGCTGGGCTACGGTCCCGCATACCGTTAGGCCGTCTTCCGCTCACGCCCCAACATCGTGCAGCCCGCCTCCAGTGGTGTCGCGACCGGCGTGAATGGAGGGACGAATGGAGACGTGTCGTCTTCAGCGATGAGAGTTGCTTCTGCCTTGGTGCCAATGATGGTCGTATGCGTGTTTGGCGCCGTGCAGGTGAGCGCCACAATCAGGACTGCATGCGACCGAGGCACACAGGGCCAACACCCGGCATCATGGTGTGGGGAGCGATCTCCTACACTGGCCGTACACCACTGGTGATCGTCGAGGGGACACTGAATAGTGCACGGTACATCCAAACCGTCATCGAACCCATCGTTCTACCATTCCTAGACCGACAAGGGAACTTGCTGTTCCAACAGGACAATGCACGTCCGCATGTATCCCGTGCCACCCAATGTGCTCTAGAAGGTGTAAGTCAACTACCCTGGCCAGCAAGATCTCCGGATCTGTCCCCCATGGAGCATGTTTGGGACTGGATGAAGCGTCGTCTCACGCGGTCTGCACGTCCAGCACGAACGCTGGTCCAACTGAGGCGCCAGGTGGAAATGGCATGGCAAGCCGTTCCACAGGACTACATCCAGCATCTCTACGATCGTCTCCATGGGAGAATAGCAGCCTGCATTGCTGCGAAAGGTGGATATACGCTGTACTAGTGCCGACATTGTGCATGCTCTGTTGCCTGTGTCTATGTGCCTGTGGTTCTGTCAGTGTGATCATGTGATGTATCTGACCCCAGGAATGTGTCAATAAAGTTTCCCCTTCCTGGGACAATGAATTCACGGTGTTCTTATTTCAATTTCCAGGAGTGTATTTGGCACAGGCTCAAAATGGTTCAAATGGCTCTGAGCACTATGGGACTCAACTGCTGTGGTCATAAGTCCCCTAGAACTTAGAACTACTTAAACCTAACTAACTTAAGGACAGCAGACAACACCCAGCCGTCACGAGGCAGAGAAAATCCCTGACCCCTCCGGAATCGAACCCGGGAACCCGGGCGTGGGAAGCGAGAACGCTACCGCACGACCACGAGATGCGGGCATTTGGCACAGAAACGAGCGGTTCGGGCAATAAGTGGTGTGAAGACACGAGCCTCTTGTCGACCTCTGTTCACGAGTCTGGGTATTTTGACGATGGCCTCTCAATACGTATATTCATTATTGTCGTTGCTTGTTACCAATATTAGTTTACTCCCAAGAATAAGCAGCTTTCACTCGGTTAATACTCGGGAGAAATCAAACCTGCATTTGGATCGGACTTCCTTAACTCTTGTGCAAAAAGGTGTGCAGTATACAGCTGCATCCATTTTCAGTAAGCTGCCACTCGAATTCAAAAATCTTAGCAGTAACCCACGCGCTTTATAAATCGAAACTGAAGAGCTTCCTCATGGGTCACTCCTTCTATTCTGTCGAGGAGTTCCTTGAAAAATTAAGCTGATTCTTATTTTATTGTTGATAGCATTTACTTAAACTTAATGGACTGACATTTTTCAGGTTCATGAACATTTATTTTTATCTTTTATTACTTTTATGTTCTAATTTCATGTGCTGACACGTTCCATGACCTTGGAGATTTGATCCTCAGTTGGGCCCTATGAAACTTGACGTGTAAATAAACAAATAAATTGACAAATATGGCATCACCGTTATGTCGCGAGTTGGAAATGACGTCCGGTATCCATAAGCTCAGCCCACCACGGGCTACGAATCTTCGTGCAGAAATGATGCCCTGTATCGTTTAGTTCCAGGGCATGTATAAAAAAACTCGCAGACGACGCGGAAGGAAAGTAAGGGGGCAGTTTGGCAGCTTGCCACGCTAGGACGTCCTCCGTAGCTGCAAAGTACGCCTTCGCAACGTGGCCGCACACGACGTTGGCGGCTTCTGCTTGTTGCCGCCGACACCTGCCTGTCGGCTCTCTGGGTCGATCGATCAATCGATCCTTTCCTTCTCGCTTTTGCAACGCGGACGCGTCTCTGGCGGCGGCGGGCAGCGCGATGAAAAATGGCCGCGGCGGGCGCGTGCGGACATTAAAACAACCTTTCGCGTCCGGCGGTATCGTTCCGGCCAGCGGAGCAAACGGCAGCCGACCACAATAGCGGCCGGAGCAGCGAGCCGCGTGATTAATGCTCGCGGCAGACCAACAATTAGAGACCAGCTGTGGGGGCGTCGTCCGATTTATACGTCTGTGTGTCTCTCTCTCTCTGCTGTGCCGTTCTGCTGGCGCGGCGCTGGCCAGAGAGAAATCGTCTGAGCCGAGACAATAGCGGGAGGGACAGGTAGTGGTCCAGCAAAAAGCGCTCTGAGCGATGGCCAACGGGGGGCTCGCAAATGACGTCTCATTTTTCCACCACTCGCTGCAATCTCTCCTTGCGGAAGCAGTAGATTATCTTCTTTTACGTATTAATTTATCCTAGTACTTAATGAGGGTGTGGGGGTAAAAAACTGAAGCTAACAAATGAGTTCCTTTCCTGGCAGTGATAAATTTCACATGTTTTTGACCAAACTATCTCAGGGACTATTAGAAATACTATTACAATTACATGTTTAAAATTTTTGCCATATATATACCAGGAAGGAGTTTACTCCGTTTCCCGTCCGAACAGGACACAGCCGAGCGATCTAAGGCGCTGCAGTCATGGACAGTGCGGCTGGTCCCGGCAGAGGTTCGAGTCCTCCCTCGGGCATGGGTGTGTGGTGTTTGTCGTTAGGATAATTTAGCTTAAGTAGTGTGTAAGCTTAGGGACTGATGACCTTAGCAGTTTAGTCCCATAAGATTTCACACACATTTGATCATTTTTTTGAACAGGACACAGAGTCCCAACGGTACCGACCGACATCCGTGTCACGCTCACCTGTTAGGCATCATTGGATGCGGATGTTAAAATGGCACCCTTAATAGTGAGACGAGGGAAACAATTCAATTACCACTGACGCTGAGTGAGAAAATATACAGAATATCAAGCTCTGACTATATTTGGAAAGTGGTAACAGTGAATTCTCAATCATACCATCGGAGCAACTCAATAATTTGGGCCTCCACCACTCATAAGCAGAAAAACGAGTAAAACTAGAACATTTCAGTCACAGTTAATGAGAGTTCACGCAATAACCTAACTGCTCCATGTGATGAGATACTCAACTTTGATATTCCATGGGATTGTTACTTCAGAAAGTCCTAGGTCCTTGCGTGGCTGTGTTACTAATTTCTAAATAAAACACACAGTCTAATACTTTTCTTGTCATATATTGTGACTGATTACCAAGTACGTATGTGGAATATACACTGGCCGTCCGGCACCCTCCGAAAGACTCTCATACAAACAGCTTTCGAAAGACAATAATACAGACTGACCTAGTGACTCATGCGCCACTTCCTTGTATACAAACCAAAACAATAGAACACATTATCGAATTTGAGATTTACAAAATAACAGTTAAAAGTCATTAGATAATTTTCGTTACATTTATCAAATAATGGGCCACAAATTGCACTATATGTTCTGATATAAAATTCGGAAAAGCTTAGATAGCCCCATGAGTAATTTCAAAGAATATGAAGTAAAAATAATATAAATTATATTTTAGTTGATTGTAACCCAATTACTTTGAATAGAATATTACTAACAGTATTTCGGGTTGCTCTCAAGTAGAGCTATCATTTCAGATGATCTTAATGAATAAACATCGTACCTTTTCAGAAATAGGGGAGAGGTAAATTGTCAAGAATATTTGGTGCAACATGACTGCATAGTTCATATCACGAAATTTCAAAATTGAATTATTAACAAATGGCTTATTCCCCTTAGTAGTATATTAATGTGAAATTTAATCTAAGATAATAAATTCATTTGTACTAATATTTAAAGGGCAGTTTACTATTGGAACTGTGTACAGACATAACAGTATAAAGTCCAGAAAGTTAAAAACTCGAGCTAAAATGACCTCTTCAAAAGATATTGACATGAGGAAGGAATTTCAGATGGAACGACTTTACAGCTCTGAAAAATCGTACAAACTCTTCCCTACGACTTAGACATTGTCTTGGTTGTCATCTTGAAGGAAAATAGGTCAACTTTGACTGTTTGGTAAGATGTCCACGATTTCCTAAAATTCCGCTTTCAATGTAAGCGAATGTGGGACAGCTGCATGGACCGCACGTTTACTTGACCTGACACCTCTTTACTTTTTATTCTGGGCAATCAATGGTAACGTGCTTTTCTACCCTTATCTGCTTCTCTGTCATATCTCAGAGCTAGAATCCATCTCGTAAAAGAACAAATTACGTCTGGCACGCTGAAGCTTGCTTGGCAAGAAATCGACTTCAGATTGGATGTGTGAAGCAAAACCCATGGAAGAAACCTTCAACCTGTTTAGGTTTCTGGTAAAAAAAGTTGCTGTAGTTTGCTATAAAATGATACCAAAACCATTTTTCCAGGTTACAAGAATAAATCTTAATGATTTTTCAAAGTTGTAAAGTCCTTCTTGATACACCTTATATTTACTGTAGATTTGTTGTCACATTGATCCGCTGTAAGGCATTTAGCATTAATACGAAAGGATTCACATTTTAATGACACATTCCATACAACTGTAGAGATAGAAGTATATTAATAAGTTATTCGAGGTGAACATACACGTTTGTTAACGCTACAACTATAGGTTCACCCAAGATGCTGAAGAATACCGCAAAAATACCAACACTAAGTTGGGTATTCGAAATAACAAATATACAAACTGAGAAAAATTCATTTAAAACATTCGAATAGAATATTTTTAAGATTTTAATGAGACATAAATTAGAAACACCTCAATGGATATTGTTAGACACTTTCGCCACCATAATTCTATAGTAACAGCTCTGCTCTCCACTTCTCGTCCTGTTTTGGAACGTTTTTAGTCAAAAATATTTATCAATTTTTGCCGTAAGCAGTTCATGAAGTCTTATAAAAATATTCCCTTGCTCATGAAAAGCAGAAGTCCCGAGTTCGACTTTCGGTTCAGCAAGCAATTTTAATTTGGCAGGAAGTTGCATTCAACCCTAGACTCTTAAGCTAGCATATCAAACGATCTCAGTTTACCGCCAAGAGAATGGTGGTTCAAGCCTCCCCCCTCCCCCTCAACCATCCACTTCGCTGTTTTGTGAAATCTGTCAAAGCAAAGGATAATTAGTACACTATTTTAGAGTTTCGAGTTCACTCAAGATTTCTTGTTGCAACAGTGCATGTGGAGTACAGGAAATAATTACATTTACAGATCAATAGCGCAAATGGTCCTGACGTACTAGGTATCTACGGATGCTGAAACATCCATATTACCGCGTGTTGTACTTCCACGGGCGACAATACAGCCGCTGACTCTAATGGCGAATACTGTCCTGAAACACCTTATGCCGCACCTGCTCGACCTTTTCACGTAGTTCTCTAACAGTGTTGGTTGACGAGTCGAAAGAGTCACTTCTCCTCCCACACGTCCTCGATTAAAGACAAGACCAAAGATCGTGCTGGCCAGGGAAGTTTCTGCACGTCTTGTATAGCACGTAGAGTTTCATGGGCAGTGTGTAGACGAGCATTACCCCCTGTTGAAACAAAACGTCACCTTCCTGCTGTAACCACGTATCAAACAACATTTTGCACGGACCGAGAGCTGATTAGCGTGCCCCCCCCCCCTCCCCCAAGAAACAGCAAAGCTGAATGAGAGTGGGGGCCAGTGTGCTTTGGACGAATGCACTCGACGAGTCAGTGCTGACGAGGTCTATGTAGTACAAGCAAACGGGCCTCACTTGCGTGCAGGCATAATCTGCTTTCATAGCTGAAGACCACGAGGCGCCATTTCATCTTCCGAGTGATCTTCTGACGGCACAGGTCGAGCCGTGCACGCCCATACTGTGGCATGAGTGGAATTCGTGCTAGAGGTAGATGTGCCCGTCGTCCCATTGCTAATAACCAGTTCAGAACAGTTCGTATTGACGAGTCTGGGCTCACGAGCACTTCTGTTTGTGCTGTGGTAACTGTACGATTTGACACTGCTGCCCTTACGATGCGACGATTCTGGAGGGCATCCGTGCTGCGTGGACGTACAGAACCTCACCTACGCGTGTGAGAATGTTCACGTGACTTCTGATACCAGCATCGTTGCACAACTGACGCAGCAGCTCCACCCTGTGTGGTAAATTTCCGAAACAACCATTCTACTACTCGGAAGGCCAAAATTGGAACCCTTTCAAATTCATTCAGTTGGATGTAGGAAGCACGAGTGCGTCTCTGTGGCATGGCTGCCTGCTTGCTTCACCCGTTTGCACCACAATGAGCGTTCTGCCTGTCAACATTCCCTTTAAAGGGAGTCAGACGGCGCTCTGGTATCCGTGTCACTACGCTATCTTTTGGCGGACGACACTGAAACCATTATCAGTACATCTACTATCACCCAGGCGCCGTATCCTGTCATCGGATCAAATTCGACGTCGCTTCACCAGGTAAAAAAATAGAAATGAGCATATGGCATCGCTGGCCGGGAGGCCCCACCGGGGAAGTTCGGCCACCAATGGTTCAAATGGCTCTGAGCACTATCGGACTTAACTTCTAAAGTCATCAGTCCCTAGAACTTAGAACTACTTAAACCTAAATAACCTAAGGACATCACACACGTCCATGCCCGAGGCAAGATTCGAACCTGCGACCGTAGAGGTCGCGCAGTTCCAGACTGTAGCGCCTAGAACCGCTCGGTCACCCCGGCCGGCCCACCAAATGCAAATCGTATTTTTCATTTCCGGCAGTGTATTGAAAACGTTTACCATGAATAGGGTGCATCAAAAAGCACTTCACAACTTCGAGAATTCGTGCAAACGTGTTCGTAAGACTTACAGTCTTAGTCTTGGAGTAATCTTGAAGGAAAATAGATCATGTTTTGACTGTTTGGTAAGTCGTCCAGGGTTTCCTAAATCTCCGCTTTCCACGTAATTAAATAGGCCAAGGTGCGGCAATTGTACAGCCCGCATGTTCACTAGATCTGACAACTTCTGACTTCTTGTTTTGGGGGATCATCAAGAGTACCTTTTTGTTTCACCCTCACTCGCTTCTCTGTCACAGCTCAGAGCTACAATCTACCTCGCAATTAAACGAGCAAAATCTGACGTGCCGTAGCGAGTTCGGCAAGCAATCGACTTTAGATGTGGTTTGTATGCCACATAAACGGTGAAGGTCACATTAAACCTGTTTAGGTATATGATAAAAATCTTGATATATTTTGCTATAAACTGAAAAATTGAAAACTTGTGGTAAGGTCTTATGGGACCAAACTTCTTAGGTCATCGGGTAGATTAAATGAATATGAGTTTGCAAAGTTTTAAAACCTTTTTTTATACACCCTGCTCTTACTGTAGTTCTGCTATTATACTTAGCTGCTATAAAGCTCTTGGCATTAATACGAAAGCATTCACGATATTTATGACACATTTTGACTATTACCAATCTAGACATATAAATATATTTATAAATTACTCGAAGTGAATGCATTGTTCATGCTACGTCCGTAGATTCATCTAAGATCAAGGACACCACGGTATGGGGCAAAGGGCGGCAACCCCACCCTGTAGCTCTTAGAGGAAGGAAAAATGTAGTACAGTCAGGTGCTGTTATTTCAAGAAAATAAATTAGAAGTCGGTATTACGTAGGTTTTTAACAGGGTCGGAACTGAAACCTTTATATGGCTACTTACAAGTCGCCATTCGTCCTCCAAAATATTAAAAATACTCCATATCAGCCCCCCCTCCCCCCCCCCCACCACTCCGGTATAGGACTGGGTGTTTGTGTTTTCCTCATCACTTCATCATCATCATTCGTGACGTTGGCTAGATTGGATTATATTAAAAATTGGGACTTTTTACAGTGGCTGATTACAGCGCAGTTGAGTGCCCCACAAACCAAAAACCAAACCAAACAGAAAAAAAACCGGAGAAACAGACACTATGTTTTCATACAATCGATACGCCTCGATGGGCAGTGGATCCGCAATCTTCAGTGCGGATGAACATTCTGCGCATTGGCGCTGAACAATGCATCCGGCTGGCGCAGTGCTTAACGTGGTTAACGCAACTGCCTAGTAAGCAGGAAATACTGGGTTCGAGTCCCACTCTGGCACGCTTTTCCACTCACTGCCTCTGATATTGCTTTAAATCCCGATGCAGCTGATATCATTAGTTCCTTTCTTTTCCTTTCTCCCCCTGCACCTTCAATTTACAAAGGTGGCTACTTGAAATCGCAAATAGATGAACCGAAAAAAATTCATTTAAAATTTTCGAACACAGTTTTTTTGCATTTTAATGAGATTTTAATGAGAAAGATATCAGTGCACACTGTGAGATACTTTCACCTCCAAAATTGTTTAGTACCAGCTCTGTTGTTCTGTTGGAAAGTTTTGTGCCCAAAATTTTCTTAATTCTTGCCGTGCTCACTTCAGGAATTTTTCAATAATATCTGGCCTGCAAAATGGAGAGGTTCCGTGTTGTTTCTCGATCTGGCACACAGTTCAATCTGCCAGGAAATTCCTTTCAATCATTCACTTCATTATTTTACGAAATCTGTCGAGGCAAGGGGTGGGATAGTTGCTTTGAAAATATTTCCTTACCAATCCGAGCTTGGTTTGCCCCTCCAGTGAACACGTCCATGACGGGTCGTTGAACCGTAATCTTCCTACCATTGTTATGCGTAATGACCACACCGTAAGCCCTTATTTATAGGGCCTTGATACAATTTAAAACATTGTTGTGGTTTCGATCGATCCCGGAACATACCACACACACACACACACACACACACACAGAGAGAGAGAGAGAGAGAGAGAGAGAGAGAGAGAGACGCAGACACGCCTTTCTTCTGTAAGAAAGAAATGAGTTTACTAAAAATAAAATTCCTTGCAAAACATGCCGCATTAAACAACAATAGAACTCCGAGACGGAACCATCAGTTCGAGTAGAGTCAGAGCACAAACAAATTACAACTGTAAACAATCTTTACTTATCAGTTTTATAAATATGTCCGGTTAAATTAAGACTATCAGCGCGCATCGGGTCAAGCCACATGAACAATGCAGCTGTAAAAAGGAAAGCTGATGAGGCAACGAGAAAGTTTCTCCCGGTTGCATCGGAAACTTCGTAAAATTTTGTTCTATTTGACGAATTAGTAAAATAGAAAAAAATATTGATTTTCATTAGTCAGCCAATTCTTAACTTAAAGAAGTGGGTTATAAGCTCAAAAACAGATTACAAATTTCTGAGGATTTAATGGTTATAACCACTGACATTAGATACGAAATACAGCAGCTAACTGCTACGTTGACTATGGAAACATTTCACGAGCCTTCAAATAGTAATAGGTTGTAACAAGCGTGGTTTTGTAAAATGATATGCCACTGTTACAACTATTACAAGTGACTAAAAATTTATCGTTTTCGACATGAGGCTTTCTACAACCCACTAAATCTTCGTGAAAATTAACTCCGAGAGTGAAAGCCTACGAACCTCCAATTTTATACTACTTCGAAAACATTTTTGTTTATCATATGGGTCCCATTTCTCAGTAGTTTTGTTATGCCCTAAGTAAAACAATCAATAAACTGCGTTTCTTTGTCACTATAATACAAAGATAGAAGGAGAATGACCAGTAATTGTATTATTGCGTAATTTTTTAACATAACCCTACATCTTTGTTGCAAACCATTATAGTTACGAATATGACCTGTACGTAAATGTAGCGCATAAAAAAGGGATTCTTCCTGGGCTCATACCTCTGGTTCTGTTGGTGATAGAATGGTAGGATCAAGTATTCTGGATAGCACTTCAACTATTTGTATACGTACCTAATAGAACGATCGTCTTACTGTAATTACACTACAGCTGAGGGTCAAAGTATGAATATTATATCCTTCTTACTGCTTACGCAAATGAAGCAAATCTGCAGGCTCTTTTTGCATTTGATGCGGTGTATTGTGGACCTTAAGAAGCTTATGGAGGCACCATTAGTTGATGGGTGGATCCTGAGAAAACCCCACAAAAAAGTTTTTTCCCAATTTTCTGTATCAAAACCGAGCAGCGGATTCAATGACGGCTATGCACAGAAAATGGATGAAACTTTTACGATATATACCTAATACCCCTATCTCGAAAGACCTTGCAAATTTTCTTTATATCTTTATCCATTTCCGAGATACAGATGTTCAAAGTTACCTCACATGTACGCGTAAAATATGCACGTAAAATAGGATGTGAGGACATAACGTTGTAAAGTGACACAGCACTTAGAAATATGCTGTAAAGTGTCTCCGTTATTATCAGAAGAGACCTGCGAACTCCATGATGTGGTACTCAAGCACATGCAAAATTTTTGTGCACGTAAAATCCTGTCTGAGATGTAAAATTAGTTTTGCGTTATATCGGCTTGACATAAGTAAACAATCAAAATTTTACTGACACATACATTTCTTTTCATAAGAGTGTCATGCCATGCTGTAGCACGCAAAAAGGTTCCAGCGGAAAAATGATCCTGTCAGTGCACAAAACAAGCAAATATGCTTCTGTGTATTAAAAAAATCTAACTGAAAAGTGAGGTACCAGCTGACTCATCCTACCTTCCTTAGCAGCTTTAAACGTTTTGCCAAAAATGTTGGCATGCAAATATATTTCCGCTTTTTTATGCCGAGAGAGAAGGAGACAGTGGCAGTGGGATAGAGACGAAAAAGTAATAAACAGTGGAAGATAGTAGACACTGGTGTAGGAAGAGCGTAGGAGACAATGACAATGTGGAAGGAAAAGAGGGACGCATCGACGGTGGAAAGTAGTTGACAGTGGCAGAACAGGGTTGGAAAAGAGTGAAAGGGGACAGTGTCATTGGGAGACGAAGAAAGAGAAAGCGAAAGAGGAGGTGGGTGAGAGCCAGTGATAATGAGAGATAGTATCTGTGGATGGCAGCGAGGAAGAGACACCAGTAGTAGGAAGGAATGAATGAGATTGTAGAGATAATAGAGAGTAAGAGGGAGACTGTGACAGCGAGAGGAAGCAGCGGTGGTAGGAGAGAGCGAAGGAGGCTGTGGCTATGAGACAGGAGACAGTGAGAGTTGCAGAGCCACAGAACGGTAATGACAATAAGTTGGCTGAAGGAGTGGTGTGAATGGGTGAATGGGAGTGAGTGGGTATGAGGTGCTTACAGCGGATGACTGGTGACTGTGAGCGAGATACAGTAAGGGAGTTTATGAGTGTGAGAGGTGAGTTGCATGTTAACAATAGTGCAAATATGTTCGCATTCCAGTATGTTTGGAAAAATTTTTAAAGATGTGCTGAGAACGGTCTTTTAAACAGGGATATATTCATATTTCTTATGCTTCGATAGGAGCATTTTCCCGCTGTTGGCAAAACTGTTTTCGAGTCATTGATATATAATTATTCATTGTTGCATGACATAGTTGCAATCTCTGTGGCGCTCTCGTGGTACCTCTTTAAAATTACGCTGCATTGCATCAGTTAGAACTGAGCTCGTATTCTATCGGAGTACATTTCTCTCTCGTCACTCCGTACCGCGCAACCTCCACTTGTGCAGGAGTCTCGTCTGGCGGTATAAAAGGTGAATGCGAAGTAGAAGGCAATTCTGCACGGTACACAAAAGCGACAGATGGGCCTCATTATGTGGACAATAAGAGGTGTGAGCTCTCTTCTGTCTTGCTTTTGCGTTCCTCAGCGCCTGTGAGTCGCCGGTGAATGGATCGCCGGTAGGCAGCTTGTGCGTCGCTCTCCTTGTGTTGTCCTAGTGCGCACAATCTGTGTACGAATAAATTCGGATTTGAATTTGTATTATAGTTACCTATACTGTAGACAAAGCTCACGTCATTCTATGCTACCGTTTGTACGGGGGTCACTCCAAAAGAAATGAACGCTTTTTTTAATCCATCTTTTATTCTACATGTTTGAAAGTTTTACAGTGTATAGAGACATCGTTTAGGAACAATATTTTCATTTCTCCACATAATTTCCATCCCTCTCAACTGCCTTACGCCATTTTGGAACGAGCGCCTGTATACCCGTACGGTAAAATTCTGGGCCAGCCTGTTGGAGCCACTGTTTGGCAGCGTACACGAGAGAGTCATCATCTTCAAACCTTGTTCCACGAAGAGAGTCTTCAGTTTCCCAAAGAGATGATAGTCACATGGAGCTGGGTCAGGACTGTAAGGCGCGTGTTTCAGTGTTTTCCATCCGAGTTTTGTGATCTCTTCCATGGTTTTTTGACTGAAATGTGGCCGTGCATTGTCATCCAACAGCAAAACATCCTGCTTTTGCCGATGTGGTCGAACACGACTCAGTCGAGCTTGAAGTTTCTTCAGTGTCGTCACATATGCATCAGAATTTATGGTGGTTCCACTTGGCATGATGTCCACAAGCAAGACTCCTTCGGAATCTAAAAACACCATAGCCATAACTTTTCCAGCAGAAGGTGTGGTTTTGAATTTTTTTTTCCTTGGGTGAATTTGCATGATGCCACTCCACTGATTGATTCTTCGTCTCTGGTGAAAAATGATGGAGCCATGTTTCATCACCTGTCACAATTCTTCCAAGAAATTCATCTCCACCATTCTCGTACTGTTCCAAAAGTTCTCTGCATACCGTTTTTCTTGTTTCCTTGTGAGCCACTGTCAACATTCTGGGAACCCACCTGGCACAAACCTTTTTTAACGCCAATGCTTTCAGTATTCTGCAAACAGTGCCTTCCCCTATCCCAACGTAGCGTAACAATTCACTCACTGTGAGGCGTCTGCCAGCAGTCACCAATTCGTTAAAACTCTGCACATTGTCTGGAGTGTGTGCAATACGAGGCCTGCTGCTGCGAGGACAATCCTCAATATTGCCGTGCCCGCTTTCATCACGTAACCTGCTTGCCCTTCGACTAACTGTACTGCAATCGAAAGCAGCATCTCCATACACCTTTTATAAATTCTTGTGGATGTTTCCCACTGTCTCGTTTTCACAGCGGAGGAATTGTATGACAGCACGTACCTTCTGACGAACGTCAAGTGTAGCAGCCATCTTGAAGACATGCTGTGACGACGCCACTCACGGGAACAGGTTGAACTAAGTTTGAAAACAAGCGGGAAGGATGTATCTACACACTGTAAAACTTTCACACATGGAGAATGAAAACTGTATTTTTACAAAAGTAGTGTGCATTTCTTTTGGAGTGACCCTCGGAATATAACGTGTACTGTGCCCTAGTTGAGAAACGTTATTTAAATGATGTTACTGGGATGAAACCAGGACCTATTGTTGCGCCATTACTCGCGCTACCGACTTCAAGTCAGCACTTTGCACAACTAAGACACAAACCGTGTTACACAACATTTCAAGCACTTTTTGGGGGTGCGTGTGATCATGGGTCCTTTCAGATAGACGAATGTGCAATGAGGCGGCGGACTGTGCATACACCAGATTTGGAGGAGCGGTATCTTCGGGATATTGTATAACCCGATCCTCCAAATATGATTCTACAGGATATGCATACACGGGGTGTCTCCTCTAAGAGTCATCAGGCATATTTTCTCTGGTCTTTCGGCAGATATTTGCAATTTTGTTTTTGTGGTGTATTGTATTCGTTTTATCGATATGTATTAACAGGGCAGTAGAACACGATGAACAGCAGCAGTCAGAGCAGTCTAAGGCGGTGCCGTTGCTGCTGAAGCATTGGTTATTCTTCCGTTTCTTCCATCCCTGTTAACAAATACTGATGAAGTGAACATCGCGCTAGACTATTTTGGGACCACTCTGTGGAATCTAGCCTTAAAATTATTTTGTTTCTAACAGGAAACAAACCGATGCATCTCTTTGACGCTGGGTGTGGGATGAAAGACACGAAGACCAGTATTTATGTGGGCTGACTCAAGCTACATATTTCAAAAAAGATACTCCGTATATACAAGGTGTTTCACTAATTGTGTTTGCCCCTGTAAGTTACGGAGTAATAGGCGACGGAAATAATCATTGCGGTAGGTCACCATAAGAAACGTTACACTGTCTGCGGAGCTATGAACATAGTTTATTGTGTTATTATCCAAAGAGTTACAACAAAAGATATAATTTTTAAAATGGAACAATAGTTGTTTCTGTCATTCGCTGGAATCAGTAACGCCAGCTGTGTATACATCTATTTAAATTACATTACTATCTTTTTAGTTTGGGAGCTGCACCCCTTCAAAATTTCAGGGGCAGATACTACACGCTGTACATAATACATGGCTTTGTGTTGGGTGATGGATGTTCTGGTAGTGGGAAGTTGATTTAAATGAGATGTTCAAATGTGTGTCCGTGTTCCTGAACGCATAATGCAATGCGCCGTCTAAAGGATCTGCGGACGAAATGTAACATCGCCGGTGTCACGGAGCAACATGCGTCCTCGATGCGCCGGTTTAGATCATCTGGGGATGTGGGCTCAGTGACATAAACACGACCCTTTAGATATCCCCACAAAAAGAAATCTAATGGTGTTAAATCGGGCGACCTTGCGGGCCATGAATGAGGACATGGCGCCCCCAACCACCTTCCTGCGAACCTGTTGTTTAGTTCTTCCACGACAGCACGAGCAGAATGGGCTGGGTGACCATCAAAAAGATGGCTCTGAGCACTATGGGACTTAACATCTCAGGTCATCAGTCCCGTAGAGCTTAGAACTACTTAAACCTAACTAACCTAAGGACATCACACACATCCATGCCCGAGGCAGGATTCGAACCTGCGACCGTAGAGGTCGCACGGTTCCAGACCGAAGCGCCTAGAATCGCTCGGGCACCTGCGGCCGGCGGGGTGACCACCGTGCTGCATCCACATATGAACTCTCGTGTGTAGACACACAATTTCAAGGAGACCACCCAAACTGTCGACTACAAACACGCGAGATAACTCACCCGTCAGTGTACCTGGGTAGTAGTGTGCACCAATGATTTCATCCCCAGGGATTCCACACCATACATTAATAGACCACCTGCGTTGACGGTCGTACCCACCGAGGATTGTCTGCGGCCCAGCAGTGCACGTTATGGCGATTCATTGCACTATAATTTGTGAAAGTGGACTCATCAGAGAACATAACACCGTGTAAAGACTCCAGCGTGAAATTACGCATGGACCATTCTCGTACGGAAATCGTTCCCATGCAGCTCCTGGGTCTGTGACTGGCGGTGCGAGCGAAACCTGTGGCCGTGTTCTATACGGCACACAGATGTGAGACTGACACCAGCGACTGCATCAACGGCTCGTAAGCTGCCATGAGGATCGTGGTGTACTGCAGATAAAAGAAACACCTCCGTCTCCTCACTTCTTGCAGTTCTTCGTCTGTTACTGCGGCGCATTACCAACTGGACTCGGATTCGGGAGGACGACGGTTCAATCCCGTCTCCGGCCATCCTGATTTAGGTTTTCCGTGATTTCCCTAAATCGTTTCAGGCAAATGCCGGGATGGTTTCTTTGAAAGGGCACGGCCGCTTTCCTTCCCAATCCTTCCCTAACCCGAGCTTGCGCTCCGTCTCTAATGACCTCGTTGTCGATGGGACGTTAAACACTACCCACCACCACCACCACCACCACCACCACCACCACCACCAAGCTGCCTGTTTCCCGAAGTTGTTGTTCGGCACGTAAGAACGTAATAGCTGCCGGAGCTCATCGCCTAGGATATCTCACGGCGTACGCCATGGCTGCTTCAGTGGCAACGTGTCGGCACTCGCCGAGCATCAGCAACATGTCAACGTACTCGTTGTTCGTGTATGCCATCTTCATCGATGTCAGTAACTGTGGTATGTGGAGCCCCGTTTGTTTGTGTGGCTCGGACTGTCGGGTATAGGACCGTGTGCGGCGACAGTCGGTAGTCTAACAGCGCATCGAGAAAGCTTCTCGGTCCGTCACACTGGCGACATTAAAACTCGGCCGCACCACATTTAGAAGGCGCATTGCGTTATGCGCAGCGTGTGTGATATCTGCCCCCGAAACTTTGAAGCGTTGTAGCTTCCAAACTGAAAGTGATAGGAATGTAATTTAAATTGATGTATACACAGCTGGTGTTACTGATCCCAATGCATGATAGAAACAACAATTGTTCCATTTAAAAAATTGTATATTTTGTTGTAACTCTTTGGATAATAACACAATAAACTATGTTCATAGCTCCACAGACAGTGTAACGTTTCTTTTTGGTGACCTACTGCAATAAATATTTCCGTCGCCTGTTACATCGCAGTTTACAGAGGCAAACACATTTAGTGAAACACCCTGTAAAGTGATTCAGGAGGAATGTACATAATTCGTCAATTGTTTCTACACGCGAAAAACCGAAAAGTCTTATGAACACGTGTCCGATCTGCTCCAGTCCCGTAACGATCGAAAATCGAACACTACACCCACCCATGAATAATGATGAAGACAAGTGTGAATATTACAAACCGAAATGCTGTGTAAGCTCTGTAGTGGATAGAATAATAGTGGGACGGATGACTAATCCATCCTACCAGAGTTGTTCAAAAAGTCTCCACCCATCTCGATGCACTTTTCATGCGTTGGATGGTATGTTGCGTAGCACACTGAACATCCTCTCGGCGGGATTTAATGCTGGAAAGAGCTTCGGTGATACCAGAGACAAGTTCTTCACTTTCATCCATATTTATAGCGTACACATTCCCCTTTAATCAGTCCCATAAACAGAAGCCTAATGTGATTAGGTCGCGTGATATGGCAGGCTAGTTAACGGGAGCGCCACGGCCAATTCACCGTTGAGGAAATGTGTTCTTCAGATAGTGAGATACTTCACTAGTACGGAGAATCGCGATTCATCAAATTGCAGCTACATTTATCGTCGTTGCTCTAATGCCCCCTCTTCTAGAACTACAAGAAGGTCTTCTGTCAGGAAATGAGGGTATGCTGCGGCTGTCATGCATTCTGGTAGAAACACGGGCCCTATCACCAGTTCATCAATCTTTCCACGCCAGACGTTCACTGAGAAACTAATTTGGAATCTTGTTCCCCTAGTGTCATGTGGAGTCTCATTCGCCCGTGTATAAGAAATACGAGTGTTCATAATACCACTGCCCGTAAATGTAGCCTTATCTGTAAATAAAGTGCACTGCATAATATTAATGTGTACAACCAACACTCACAAAATTGTTGTCTGCTTCCTGAGTCACTTTGATGCAGGTATTGCACGGGTGGCATATGGAATGGGTTCGTGAGCTCAGAATATAACGTACGCTACACTCGTGTTTGTGGAATTTCGAAGTGACGGCTAATGCATTTCGTACCGGTGGTGGGACATGGTTGTACCATTGTAGTAATGTCACCCCTTTCCTCAGCTGACTGGATGGCGTCACGTTCTGACGTTACGTGTACACTGGGCAGTGTTCTTGATTCAAGTAATGTTTGAAAAACCTTGTGTAATGCCCTGGCACAGTGGGTTTGGCGATCAGGGAAGCGTCTCTGACTTCCTGTCTCAGATGCACAGGCAGTGCCATTACACTACCCATATACAAACAACATCTCTGCATATTCTGCATGGGTGAACATAAGCAGCATGTTGGTATTCACGGACACAATGGACTTGCTCAGTTAAATAACACTCAAGCACGACACACACACACACGGCCTCAAGACTGCTAACTAACCCAACAAAAGATTGCATACTGAGTAAGCTTGCAGCTGTTGCCTCAGTGTGACGTTACCAGCAGTATCTGTTAGAGCGCCCCCACACCTCTTGCGGATGATGCTGTGGTGTATCGAGAGGTTGTAACAGTGGAAAATTGTACTGAAATGCAGGAGGATCTGCAGCGAATTGACGCATGGTGCAGGGAATGGCAATTGAATCTCAATGTAGACAAGTGTAATGTGCTGCGAATACACATAAAGATAGATCCTTTATCATTTAGCTGCAAAATAGCAGGTCAGCAACTGGAAGCAGTTAATACCATAAATTATCTGGGAGTACGCATTAGGAGTGATTTAAAATGGAATGATCATATAATGTTGATCGTCGGTAAAGCAGATGCCAGACTGAGATTCATTGGAAGAATCCTAAGGAAATGCAATCCGAAAACAAAGGAAGTAGGTTACAGTACGCTTGTTCGCCCACTGCTTGAATACTGCTCCACAGTGTGGGATCCGTACCAGATAGGGTTGATAGAAGATATAGAGAAGATCCAACGGAGAGCAGCGCGCTTCGTTACAGGATCATTTAGTAATCGCGAAAGCGTTACAGAGATGATAGATAAACTCCAGTGGAAGACTCTGCAGGAGAGACGCTCAGTAGCTCGGTACGGGCTTTTGTCAAAGTTTCGAGAACATACCTTCACCGAAGAGTCAAGCAGTATATTGCTCCCTCATACGTATATCTCGCGAAGAGACCATGAGGATAAAATCAGAGAGATTAGGGCCCACACAGAGGTATACCGACAATCCTTCTTTCCACGAACAATACGAGAATGGAATAGAAGGGAGAACCGATAGAGGTACTCAAGGTACCCTCCGCCACACACCGTCAGGTGGCTTGCGGAGTATGGATGTAGATGTAGCATGGATCAGTCGTCTGTCCCACCATTATTCTGTCAACTGCAGCGCCTATACAGCATTTCCGTAAGTAATATTCACACTTGTATTCATTTTCATTCGTGGTTGTGTGTAATCTCGAACCCTCGAACCCGCTCCAGTTCTGTAACGATCTAAAATCGGACACCTGTTCACAGGACTTCTTCGCTTTATTTTCACAAATTGACATTCCCCCCTGAATCACCCTGCCGGTGTCTTAAAAAAGATGGCACTATGGGACTTAACTTCTGAGGTCATCAGTCCCCTAGAACTTAGAACTTCTTAAACTTAACTAACCTAAGGACATCACACACATCCATGCCCGAGGCAGGATTCGAACCTGCGACCGTAGCGGTAGCGCGGTTCCAGACTGTAGCGCCTAGAACCGCTCGGCACTCCGGCCGGCCTTGCCGGTGTCTGTTGGGGAGCAAATAAGCTTGGTGAGGGCGGACAGTCCTAATATGAAGTATAATGCGACGAAATGCCTTGCATTATACAGAAAACACTGATCGGACTTCCCCACAAGAAATTTAAACTGCAAGGTCTAATTTATGAAGAACACAAATTGCACACAATGACGCCTGTGAATGGCGCGCAAAACAACACGACACAAAACCAGTCGCTTCCTAACGTAACAAAAACTGAAACAGAAGTAAATTCTGGAAATATCTTTAGTAACATGTTCTCTATGAGGCTACTATAAAATAAACACGTAAATGCACTGGGGTACTGTTATTATTATTTATAACAGCATAAGTAACGTGAAAATGCATTCTTGCTTGAAGGACGACAGGTGAAAAAATATGATATTCAGTACATTATACGTATGTCAATTTTTTTAGACTGAATACAGAAAATCCTAGCAACGATGGCCACAGAGTAATACAGATACAACACAATTTTATCTTAGAATTATAAAAAAGATTAATTTATTACTTATCTTAGAATTATAAAAAAGATTAATTTATTACATGTTGGTCATTCATTAAATTTCGACGAGGTACACTGAAAGTAACTAGTTTTGTGTTCTGAAAGGGCGGTGTATTTTTAAACCCAAAAGGTGAATATTTTAATGAAATTTAATGACAAAAATTCAAAGAGATTGATCTACGTAAAAGTCTGATATCTTTTTAGGTATTAAGTTGGTTGTTAATGGGTGATGCAACTTGGATTTTTGTGTGTTAAAACTTCCTGGCAGATTAGTACTGTGAATTTTGGATGCTGAGAGATGATGCACCAGTGGGAGTAAAGCTATGAGGACGTATTGTGAATTTTGCTTCGATGCTCAGAGGATAGAGGACTTGCTCTTATAAAGCATAGGTCACAGTTTCCAGTTCTAGTCCCATAAATAGTTTTGATTTGCCAAGAAATTTCAGGTTAGCGTAAACTTCGCTGTAGAAAGAAAATTCTGTTGGGGAATGTAAGTCCTTTCACATGAAATAGGACTACATCTGTGTTGGCATAAGCTGTCGCCAGCTCACTGGTCGGCAAAGAGGCTGCAAGAAGATCGATAACAGGTGAATCAAGTGCGCCAATCAGGAGAGAGGCCAAAGACAGACTCGCAAGCAACCAGCCGCCAACGCCTTCTCGAGCACCAGTATTTAGATCGCTGTGCAGACCAGAGGGCCCAGTCAGTCAGAGACAACCAGCCCAGTTCTAGTCAGTCACAGCCTCTCAGACCCAGCCAGTCGCAGTCTCAGTCCCTATTCTTGTTGGCAGAGGCCAAAGACAGACTCACAATCAACTAGCCGCCAGCGCCCTCTCGGCTACTAGTATTTAGATCACTGCCACATACCAGACGGCCAGTCAGCCACAGACAGCCAGCCCAGTTCCAGACAGAGTCAGTCGCAGCCTTACAGACCCAGCCAGCCTCAGTCTCAGTCCCTGTTCCAGTTGGCGTCTGTCAGTTCACCTCAATGAGTATGAGAGTGTAGTGTTTATAGCGGGACTTGTACTTCACCAGCAGTGAGGATAACATGGACTCCTACAGAAGAGCTGGTACCACAATTTGCTTTAAGATAAGTAGCTTCTCCTTCTTGTGAATAAATGTGTGCAGTTTGTGTTGTAGGAAGAGGATACCACCCACCAAACAACATCCTCTCCCTTTCTTCCCCTGGTACAATACTCTACAATGTCAACGACGACAAAAAGCATCAGCGCAAGGGTACTCCGTTAAGCAGTAGTTGAAGACTGAGGTGATTCGGGTAATGTCTACAGATGTATAGATTCTTTCGTACCCCACTTGTAAAAGGAATATATTTTTCTTCTAGGAATTTCCAGTCAAATGGCTCTGAGCACTATGGGACTTAACTTCTGAGGTCATCTGTCACCTAGAACTTAGAACGTCCGAGGCAGGATTCGAACCTGCGACCGTAGCGGTCGTGCGGTTCCAGACTGTAGCGCCTAGAACCCTTCGGCCATTCCGGCCGATCATCTCCAGTCAAGATGGGTGTAGATAATACTGCCAACCAGGATGTAAACAGAACCCAACAGTATCAACCAACTTCAATTTTGACGTTTTTATCTAGCCGACCACCTGTCAGGTGCCATTCTGGTGAGGGTTTCACACACTCAGGGGAACTTTAAGATTATCTAATATCAATCGTAATGTTTACCATTCTCGAGGGGTAAATTACTTCAGTAGCAGGAGGGAGAGATGTGAACTTCAGTTAATTGATTTAAGTAGTTACAGGCTCTGTTTGTAAATTTTCGAAATACCCAAATGACGTGGAGAAACCCAATTTACAGGCTATTTAAAAATACGTATGAATGGATGTTGTTCAATTATACGAGTAGAAAAATAACATAGTAGAATAAATATTTCATTTAGTAACGATGAAAATAATATGTTTTGCTCTTCATAAGACATATGATTCTAAACTTAAGTGGAGATATGGAACAGAAAGAATTTTCAAGTTTTCTGTAGCTTCCTATAGAAATAATCCTAGATGCCTGTCAGGCATTTACATTATTATTTACATTAGTGGTCAAAATATTGGGTAGCAGAATGATTCGCCCTTAAAACTCGAGCAAATGAGTCCTCGGTCACAATTTTTTAGTCTTATTAACCAGGTTTCAACACTTCTAAGTGTGTTGAAACCTGGTTAATAAGACTAAAAAATTGTGACCGAGAGCTCATTTGTTTCATTTTAAATTTATAAATGGTCACTGAACCAAGCAGCCATGTTCAAAACTTTGTGGTTCATCCTATTCTGATCTCAAATCAGATTTACTTAAGAGCATAGAAGGCTATTTCTTTCTTCTAGAATAATAATTATGAAAACTGTTCCTCATTTTGCACTGAAGTGAATTATTAAGATAAAATGGTGTAAGAAAATATACACTCCTGGAAATTGAAATAAGAACACCGTGAATTCATTGTCCCAGGAAGGGGAAACTTTATTGACACATTCCTGGGGTCAGATACATCACATGATCACACTGACAGAACCACAGGCACATAGACACAGGCAACAGAGCATGCACAATGTCGGCACTAGTACAGTGTATATCCACCTTTCGCAGCAATGCAAGCTGCTATTCTCCCATGGAGACGATCGTAGAGATGCTGGATGTAGTCCTGTGGAACGGCTTGCCATGCCATTTCCACCTGGCGCCTCAGTTGGACCAGCGTTCGTGCTGGACGTGCAGACCGCGTGAGACGACGCTTCATCCAGTCCCAAACATGCTCAATGGGGGACAGATCCGGAGATCTTGCTGGCCAGGGTAGTTGACTTACACCTTCTAGAGCACGTTGGGTGGCACGGGATACATGCGGACGTGCATTGTTCTGTTGGAACAGCAAGTTCCCTTGTCGGTCTAGGAATGGTAGAACGATGGGTTCGATGACGGTTTGGATGTACCGTGCACTATTCAGTGTCCCCTCGACGATCACCATTGGTGTACGGCCAGTGTAGGAGATCGCTCCCCACACCATGATGCCGGGTGTTGGCCCTGTGTGCCTCGGTCGTATGCAGTCCTGATTGTGGCGCTCACCTGCACGGCGCCAAACACGCATACGACCATCATTGGCACCAAGGCAGAAGCGACTCTCATCGCTGAAGACGACTCGTCTCCATTCGTCCCTCCATTCACGCCTGTCGCGACACCACTGGAGGCGGGCTGCACGATGTTGGGGCGTGAGCGGAAGACGGCCTAACGGTGTGCGGGACCGTAGCCCAGCTTCATGAAGACGGTTGCGAATGGTCCTCGCCGATACCCAAGGAGCAACAGTGTCCCTAATTTGCTGGGAAGTGGCGGTGCGGTCCCCTACGGCACTGCGTAGGATCCTACGGTCTTGGCGTGCATCCGTGCGTCGCTGCGGTCCGGTCCCAGGTCGACGGGCACGTGCACCTTCCGCCGACCACTGGCGACAACATCGATGTACTGTGGAGACCTCAAGCCCCACGTGTTGAGCAATTCGGCGGTACGTCCACCCGGCCTCCCGCATGCCCACTATACGCCCTCGCTCAAAGTCCGTCAACTGCACATACGGTTCACGTCCACGCTGTCGCGGCATGCTACCAGTGTTAAAGACTGCGATGGAGCTCCGTATGCCACGGCAAACTGGCTGACACTGACGGCGGCGGTGCACAAATGCTGCGCAGCTAGCGCCATTCGACGGCCAACACCGCGGTTCCTGGTGTGTCCGCTGTGCCGTGCGTGTGATCATTGCTTGTACAGCCCTCTCGCAGTGTCCGGAGCAAGTATGGTGGGTCTGACACACCGGTGTCAATGTGTTCTTTTTTCCATTTCAGTTTGCCGTGGCATACGGAGCTCCATCGCAGTCTTTAACACTGGTAGCATGCCGCGACAGTGTGGACGTGAACCGTATGTGCAGTTGACGGACTTTGAGCGAGGGCGTATAGTGGGCATGCGGGAGGCCGGGTGGACGTACCGCCGAATTGCTCAACACGTGGGGCGTGAGGTCTCCACAGTACATCGATGTTGTCGCCAGTGGTCGGCGGAAGGTGCACGTGCCCGTCGACCTGGGACCGGACTGCAGCGACGCACGGATGCACGGCAAGACCGTAGGATCCTACGCAGTGCCGTAGGGGACCGCACCGCCACTTCCCAGCAAATTAGGGACACTGTTGCTCCTTGGGTATCGGCGAGGACCATTCGCAACCGTCTTCATGAAGCTGGGCTACGGTCCCGCACACCGTTAGGCCGTCTTCCGCTCACGCCCCAACATCGTGCAGCCCGCCTCCAGTGGTGTCGCGACAGGCGTGAATGGAGGGACGAATGGAGACGAGTCGTCTTCAGCGATGAGAGTCGCTTCTGCCTTGGTGCCAGTGATGGTCGTATGCGTGTTTGGCGCCGTGCAGGTGAGCGCCACAATCAGGACTGCATACGACCGAGGCACACAGGGCCAACACCCGGCATCATGGTGTGGGGAGCGATCTCCTACACTGGCCGTACACCACTGGTGATCGTCGAGGGGACACTGAATAGTGCACGGTACATCCAAACCGTCATCGAACCCATCGTTCCACCATTCCTAGACCGGCAAGGGAACTTGCTGTTCCAACAGGATAATGCACGTCCGCATGTATCCCGTGCCACCCAACGTGCTCTAGAAGGTGTAACTCAACTACCCTGGCCAGCAAGATCTCCGGATCTGTCCCCCATTGAGCATGTTTGGGACTGGATGAAGCGTCGTCTCACGCGGTCTGCACGTCCAGCACGAACGCTGGTCCAACTGAGGCGCCAGGTGGAAATGGCATGGCAAGCCGTTCCACAGGACTACATCTACGATCGTCTCCATGGGAGAATAGCAGCCTGCATTGCTGCGAAAGGTGGATATACACTGTACTAGTGCCGACATTGTGCATGCTCTGTTGCCTGTGTCTATGTGCCTGTGGTTCCGTCAGTGTGATCATGTGATGTATCTGACCCCAGGAATGTGTCAATAAAGTTTCCCCTTCCTGGGACAAGGAATTCACGGTGTTCTTATTTCAATTTCCAGGAGTGTATACGGTTAGAAGAATGAAAAAAACACTCGAAACAACGTAACTGCAAAGGAAAGTTCCACTCTATTTCTTGTCTTGTATTGGATCAATGTAAAATCAGGAACGATTTCGAGACGCAGTCTTTTGCCAGCAAATGACCAAACAAACGTGATCTATCAGTTGTTCCTCTGTAACAGTTGAATAAGAATTAAATTTTTAAATTTGTGGTCCCAGCTGAGGTTATCGGTCCCTAGGCTTACACTACTGAATCTAACTTTAACTTACGCTAAGGACAACACGCGCGCGCGCCCACACACACACACACACACACACACACACACACACACACAAGCCCAATGGAGGACTCGAACCTCCGATGGGGGAGCCGAACGAACAGTGCAAGGCGCCTTAGACCATACGGCTACCCCGCGGGGCAATTGAATAGGATGTCACAGCAAACATGTCTGGCTTAAACAGTCTCACTAACTACTCTTTGAGTAAAATAGAAAACATCTAAAACGGATATTTCAGATGAAAAATCGCTACCTATTTGGGGGGGGGGGGGGGGACGTGCAGAACATCACAACCAAGTGACTACAGGACCCGATTCTGACTTGAGAATATTGTGCAGATGAAAAGAGCACATACCTTGGGAGCTTCACAAGCCTACCATTCATGGAAGGGCTGCAACTGTGAAATCCTTCGCAGAGCTTCAAAAGAAACGGTGCTACGATAATAAAACCTGGACATTGATCACTGGATGTATGTGGGTGGTAACGTCCAATGAATCATTATTTACATTGTTTACACTGTTACCTGCAGACGGCGCGGTTTATGCGCGGAACAGCAAAAAAAAAAAAAAAAAAAAAAAAAACTGGTATCGTGTATGGCCCCACGAGCACGCAGAAGTGCCGCAACACGACGTGCATGGTCTCGACGAATGTCTGAAGTAGTGCTAAAGGGAACTGACATCATGAATCCTACAGGGCTGTCCATAAATCCGTAAGAGCACGAGGGGCTGAGGATCTCTTCTGAACAGCACGTTGCAAAGCATCCCAGATATGCTCAATAATGTTCATACCTGGGGAGTGACCAGCGGAAGTGTTTTAACTCAGAAGACCGTTCCTGGAGCCACTCTGTAGCAATTCTGGACTTGTGGGGTGTCGCATATTCCTGTTGAATTGCCCAAGTCCGTGGGAATGCACAATGAACATGAATGGATGCCGGTGATCAGGCAGGATCTTTACGTACGTGTCACCTATCGGAATCGTATGTAGACGTAAGAGGGGTCCCATATCACTCCAACGGCATACGCCCCACACAATTACGGAGGCACAACCAGCGTGAAAAATCCCTTGTTGACATACAGGATCCATGGATTCATGAGGCTGTCTACATACTCCTGTACGTCCATCCACTCGATGCAATTTGAAACGAGACTCGTCCAACCAGGCAACATGTTTCCAGTCATCAAGAGTCCAATTTCGTTGTTGACGGCATAAAACCTTGTATCGTACAATCGTCCGCTCCGAAAGCCCATATCGATGATATTTCGTTGAATGGATCGCACGTCGACACTTGGTGATAGCCCAGCATTGAAATCTGCAGCAGTTTGCTGAAGGGTTGCCCTTCTGTCACGTTGAACGATTTTCTTCAGTCGTCGTTGGTCCCGTTTTTGCAGGATATTTTTCCGGCCACAGCGATGTCGGAGATCTGATGTTTTACTGGATTCCTGGTATACATTCGTGAAATGATCGTACGGGAAAATCCCCACTTCATTGCTACCTCGGAGACGCTGTGTCCCACCCACTCATGCGCCAACTATAACACCACGTTCAAACTCACTTTAATTTTGATAACCTGTAATTGTAGCACCAGTAATCGATCTGACAACTGGGCCAGACACTTCTTGTGTTATATAGGCGTTTCCGACCTCAGCGCCATATTCTGCCTGTTTACATATCTCTGTACTTCAATACGCATGCCTATACCAATTTCTTTGATTCTTTAGTGTATATAGAGAACGCCAAAAGGAGCCGACCATCCGGCCTGCCTGCCTTCTAAAGTCAAGCACGGGAGAGGTTCCGTTACGATTTGGGCTGCTGTATCGTGGTGTTCAGATGGTTCTGTCGTTACCCTCACTGCCCGGATCAGTGCGAATGAATGTCTCTACATTGAATTCCACCATACTACTGTCAAACACCGCCGTATGCCAAGTTCATAATGCGCCCATACACAAAGTCAAAAGGTTCAGGAGTGGTGTGTGGAGCATCAGGATATCATCTAACACATTCCCTGGCCAGCACAATCAACAGGACTCATCTTTCAACTGCTACAAGGAGTTGTAGAGCAGAGAGTGAGGAGCACATTTCCAACCCTAAGCTCGCTTAAGCAGTGGGCGGACGTTTTGCTAGAAGAATGGGAGAACATTCAGTTGGAAACTTTTCAGACACACAATCGATCGATAACGTGAAGAATCGCGACTGTTCTCAAAGCCAAGGAGGCCCAAATCCTTATCAATAAGTATTGTGTATATGCCCGGTTTTCATATTATAGTCCGCAGCTCGTGGTCGTGCGGTAGCGTTCTCGCTTCCCACGCCCGGATTTCCGGGTTCGGTTCCCGGCGGGGTCAGGGATTTTCTCTGCCTCGTGATGACTGGGTCTTGTGTGATGTCCTTAGGTTAGTTAGGTTTAAGTAGTTCTAAGTTCTAGGGGACTGATGACCTTAGATGTTAAGTCCCATCGTGCTCAGAGCCATTCGAACCATTTCATATTATATTGTCCACCTCCTGTAAGAGTGAATCTACTTGGAGTGTCTAATTTCTTGGAGCAGTGTAACAAGAGGCGATCATAAAGTTTCCGTTCGGAAGACATGAAGTCCAGAATCGGAGTGCTGATTAGGGAAAATTGCCTTGAACATGGAAGCAATCATCAAGCGTGATATCTAGTTGGAGTGTCTAATTTCTTAGAGCAGTGCATAAAGAGGCGATAAAAAAGTTTCCGTTCGGAGGCCGTGAAGTCCAGAATTGGAATGATGATCAGGCAAAATTGCCTTGAACATTGAAACAGTCATCCCACTGACGCACCAAGCTGAAGATACACTTTTAGTAAAATACAATGTCCTTCTGTGTAAAAAAAGTCCATAACTGCGTGCTGCAAACCCTCGTCCGACACGAATCGTCGACCCTTCGAGAACATTTTTAAGGGACCGAATGCGCGATAGTCACATGGGGAGAGAACAGGACTATAGGACAGATGCCCTTGTGTCTCCTACTTGAGAGGGGGTAATTTCTGCGTTACGACATTTGGGGTATGGGGACGTGAGTTATCATGAAACAACTGTATCCCTTATCGCCCAGTTCCATAACGGTGGTGATACGCACTGCTAAACCCACAGGTCAGTACAAGTAGCTTCAGTTGTGGTAAGGGGCCAAAATAAACGGCTCTCACCTACACTCGAACAACCTTTTATTTGATCAAACATCGCAAGAACCAAGGAAAAATTTAAAAAGAAAAACTGCTTTAGTTTTGGAAAGTAATTAGCGGCTGAATGCGCCGTACAATCTCATGTCTTAAGGGCAAGACCACTTTCATTTAAAAACAGCTGAAAGCCAATAACTTAAAGCTCAATCAAGATCAGAAATTTAAAAGGCAAATCCTTATCTTAAAACAGTACCTTAATTAGGCTGAAGATCCAAAAAATCTGCCACTTTAAGAGCAAACAACCTAAATTCAAAATCGGCCGAGGGCCCAACACTTAAGACTGAATAACATTAATTTTTAAAAAAACTGCCAAAGGCTTTATGTAAAACAGTTCTTAAATTAGGCTGAAGGCCCAAACCATCTGATGCCTTAAGGACAAAACAACCTTAATCTAAAAATCGGCTAGAAGCCATACAAGTACAAACAACAAGAACAAACAAGAAAAAGCAGTACACCCAAGTTCCGACAATCGGCCTGGAATTCAAACACTAATGCTCGCTTAGGTGGGACAGGCAGTTGGCCCAACCATTGTCGATCCGACGACAACCCAACTGACGGACAGCCAATGGAGCCACCGACAATATAACCTCCGCTTCACCCAACCAGCACACAACAGGGAGTTCAATGGAACACTGTAGAAGGTATTGGCGCCCACAACCAATTACACATTGAGCTGTCAAACTACACACCATTCTGGACAGCGACATCACGATGAGGAAAATCCACTGCCTGAATTTACGTCAATGGCCAGGGCAGGTAACCAGAACGTTGACGGCAACAAGGCAGAAGATTTCGCTGGTGCACTTCAATTCAAATAACCAAGTACAGTTAAACTCCACCGGAGGGTGGCTAAAATTTGCCAACTTGAAAACATATGTTGTTGCTCGTGGGAATATCCCAACAGCCGACAACGAACGCCAAACGACACAATGTGAACAGTCATGACTTGCTGGTAGATTAAGTCAAAACTCAACTGTAATGTCCAGGATCGGTGAGCCACGAACCTTGTAGCAATGGGAAGAGCCCCACACACTCCGACACTGCATAGAGGCTGCCATCGGGCCCGGCCAAACTACGCGCCACAGAGATTTCCTTGCTGCTCCACGCCAACCGACCAACAACCCAGGCCCAGAAATGGTGAAGCGACCAAATATACGTCGGCCGATGAGACGACCAACCGAACCCCGACTTCACTGCTGCTGCGTCCCGAGTGCACTGCTGGTCCGTCTCCAACTGATTGCCAGACACACGACGACCCGGATATGCTATCAGTCGCTCCAGAGATGGTACAACAATGAACTTATCGATGAACGCTGCTGCTGCCACTCATGGGCAAGTAAGGCAGGAAGTTAGTGACGCCAGTAAATGGAGTAAGAAAATGAGGCGGCAGTACTGTAATAAATGGCATGAACACGAGCCGTACACGGCTCAGGTAGCTTCTGATAGACATGCAGCTCTATAAGCGGTTTTCGTTCTTCAATGGATGTCTACCGGTGTTTGTCCTTCGGGAACCAAGAACAGAATAACAGTACGTTGGTCCTGCTTGGACGCATTTGGTAGTGCAACGCCAGAGTTCACATTTCACATTGACCGCACTTCACGTCCGAAAGACGCGTATGCCACACTGATCCCTTGCCTACATGTCGGTGCTTATATACGCGCATCGGTGTCCCACCACGTTGCATATACACTACATCAACGCTCCCAAACGGAAACCTTAATGATGTTATAATACAGGGTGAAAAGTATTTAAACCGACGAACTCTGGGAAGCTGTAGTGGACATAAAAACAAATATTTTTCCCTAATGTAATTTTTTCCTGTGAGGATTATTTAAACCTGTGGAGGTCGTATTACGCTCTTCAGATTTTAGAGGCCGTATTACGATCTTCAGTTGTAGGCAACTGCTGTCCACCAGTGTCTCTGTTTACTAAAGGAGTGATACACCTGGAGTGAATACACTGACATGGTTGGTTCGTACTACGTAGCGCACCACAACGGACGAGCTGCACAGCGAGTTTATCAGCAACAATATCCTAATCGCCGTATCCCGCATCATACGACCTTTGCTGCTGTGTACCAACCTCTGCGTGAGACCGGGTCATTTAGCAGATTACGTGGACAGGGACGCCGTCGCGCGGTAAGAGAGCTGCAATTTGAGGAAGCTGTCTTGCAGCATGTGGAGTGGGATCCTTCAATCAGCACTCGTGCAATTGCATTTAACATGGGGACGAATCAGACGAATGTAAGAACAATCCTTAGAGAGCAATTGTTACATCCATTTCACTTATAGCGTGTCCACAACCTGGAACCAGTTGATTATCCACCCAGAGCACAGTTTTCGCAGTAGTACCTGGAACAGTGTGAAATTCATCCTACGTTTCCATCCTCTGTGTTGTTTATCGATGAAGCAAGGTTCGGGCGTGATGGAGTCTTCAACATGCACAATTCGCATGTCTGGAGTGAGGATAAGCCACATGCCACAGTTACTAGCGCTCATCAAGTGGGGTTCTTCGTTAATGTGTGGGTCGGTGTCGTTGGGGACTGTTTAATTGGGCCGTATCTGCCACCTAGGCAATTAAATGGCAGGTACCATTAAAATTTTCTCGCCAGAGCATTGCCAGAATTGCTGGAAGACGTCCCACTCCCTACAAGACAACGCATGTGGTTCCAACATGAGTGGGCGCCTGCACATTTCATTCGTCATGTGCGTCGATTCATGGATCGACGGTCTCCAGAAACATGAATTGGCAGAGGTGGTCCTGTATCATGGCCTGCTCAATTCCCAGATATATTCCCTCTGGACTTTTTTGCTTGGGGAGAGATGCGCAACCTTGTTTACGCAACTCCTGTTGCATCACAAGAGGATCTGGTTGCCCGTATAGTAGCAGCAGCAGGAACAATTTAGGATACTCCTGGAGTTTTTTCCCTTGTCAGACAGAACATGATCCGACGGTGCAACCTTTGTTTACGTGTCAATGGAGGCATTTAAGAAAATCTACTGTAATTGAAATTGGGTTGTGTTAATTTGTTGTCTCTAGGTCATAAAAAAATGGAAAATTGTTTGTTGGTTTAATTAATTTGCCGCCAGAGAAATCTTCCTCTTCCGGTTTAAATACTCCTCATAGGAAAGAATGACATTAGGGAAAATATTTGTTTTGATGTCCCCTAGAACATCCCAGAGTTTGTCTGTTTAAATACTTTTCACCCTGTATAAGGATAAAGAGAGTTGACATGTGTTTCAGAAGTAGTGGACAGCGAAGCACCAAACTGGAAGCGACAGTTTCCCCAGTGAAAGCTGGCAGAGCTGCCACTTAGACGCTTTCTGCGCTCAGGGCCGAGTTGCTCGGCAGAGTCTTGGTGTGACGTCAGCTGCTACCGTGAAACTGCCCCCATCTCCGCCGGCGTCGTCCCGTGGGGACGCGAGCCGCTTAATCCTGAGTAACGATCCGATCGCCCTCCGCTCTAGGGGGCTGACGTGGCTTCCGTCTTCCCTGAGGCGCCGTACAGGCCGAGCGGTCTTCGTTTCGTAACACCTGCCGGATGACACCTCACGGAGAATTGGCCTCGTCTGAGTCGCCAGCTTGCTACGCAACAACAACGCGAAAATTACACTGACGGGCGAAAACATTACGACCATCTGCTTGCAAGACCCACGTATGAGAGAGAAATCTGAAATCTATCTGAATCCCACTTTACTCGAGAATCACCCACAACCTTGAAACCCAGTGTTAAATTAAGTGTACACAATGGATTTTTTATGCTTTAATTAACTGGCCCCAGAAAATATACTGAAGATGGGGAATTTGACATTATATTATCATTTAAAGGGCTAGTTATCATAATGAACACATTATTTAAATAACACTGTGGTTTACTGAATGAGATTTTCACTCCGCAGCGGAGTGTGCGCTGACATGAAACTTCCTGGCAGATTAAAACTGTGTGCCGGACCGAGGCTCTAAATCTGGACCTTTGCCTTTCGGGGGCAAGTGCTCTCCCAAGCACGACTCACGGCCCGTCCTCAGAGCCTCACCTCTGCCAGTACCTCGTCTCCTACCTTTCAAACGTTACAGAAGCTCCACTGCGAACCTTGCAGAGCTAGGTTTATTATCAAGAAACACACTAATGCACAAAACACAATTATTATGACAAAAGCGTTACAGAGATGTTCCCTACTATACGGTATGTACAATAGACGACGAAAGTCATGGGATACCTCCTAATATTGTCTTGAATCTCCTTTTCCCTGGTGTAGTGGAGCAACTCGACGTGGCATGGACTCAACAAGCAGTTGGAACTCGCCTGCAGATGTATTGAGCCGTCCACAATCGCGAAAGTGTTGCCGGTGCAGAATTTTGTGCACAAACTGACCTCTCGATTATGCCCCATAAAAGTTCGATAGGATTCATGTCGGACGATGTAGGTGGCCAAACCATTCTTTCGAATTGTACTGAATGTTCTTTAAACTAATTGCGAACAGATGCGGCCCAGTAACGTAGCGCACTGATATCCGTAAAAATTCCATTGTTGTTTCGAAACGTCAAGTCCATGAACGGTTGCAAATGGTTTCCGAGTAGCGGGGTATAACGATTTCCAGTCAATGATAGGTTTAGTTGGACCATGTAAACACAGCCCACATCATTATGGAGCCACCACCAGCTCGTGGCTTGGTGACATCTGTGTCACAGTCGAACCCTTCCGCCGGCCGGAGTGACAGTGAGGTTCTAGGCGCTGCAGTCTGGAGCCGAGCGCCCGCTACGGTCGCAGGTTCGAATCCTGCCTCGGGCATGGATGTGTGTGATGTCCTTAGGTTAGTTAGGTTTAATTAGTTCTAAGTTATAGGGGACTGATGACCTGAGAAGTTAAGTCGCATAGTGCTCAGAGCCATTTTTTCGAACCCTTCCACCAGCAGCTACCAACTGAAATCATGACTCTGACGAGGCCACAGTTTTGCAATGTTCTAGGATCCAACTGATGGAGTAACGAGCCCAGGACAGGCGCTCCAGGTGATGTCCTGTTGTTAACAAAGGCACTCGCATCGATCTTCTGCTGAGATCGCCTCTTGTCACCAGATTTCGCTGCATTGCTCTAACGGAAACGTTCGTCATATATCCCACATTTATTTCTGCAGTTGTATCACGCAGTGTTGCTTGTCCGTCAAAACTGATACATGTACAAAAACACTGCTGCTCTCGAACGTTAACTGAAAGCCGACAGGAACTGCGTTGTCTTTCGTGAGAGGTAATATCTGAAATTTCGTATTCTCGTCACACCCTTTGACAATGCAGATCGCGGAATATGGATCTAACTACCATTAGACGTTCAAAGTCTCGTGCGGCCATGAATCACCTAAACACAAACGACACCTCCACCAATGTAGTGCCCATTTATACAACCGCCACCTTTGTTAGTGCATACAACTAGCCTATGACTTTTGTCACCTCAGTGCATAGCTAACTAACGCTCTCGGTTTGCAAAGTTACTAAAAGAAGCGGAGTTGCATCAAATTTCGGTTTTAATATTCTTAAAGCGGCGCAGTAGCCTCACTATGATGAGCACAGCTTATCTAGAACAAACACCCGTAGGTCCTACAGAGCTGAGGAAGTGCTGATAAATGAGCCAGTGGCAGTAATCTGACATCTGAGCTGCAAGGCTCTCAATTTGCCTGATATGCTTGAGTCGTAAGTGATACTTATCACAGTTTTCTCAGAAATGCGAACAGACAGGAGATGTAGCGACATGTTGATTTCAGAATGTAGCTGCAATCTAACTTCCATGTCTCTCGATCGACCACTCTCTTCCACTTCCCGGACATGACTCAACTAGTCCACGTCTTCCCATCGACTTCGTTCTTCGCATCTCAGAAAGGAAGCTTGCTGCTGCCTTCCCGCCAATGCTTAGCGTCCACCAAACCTCTAAAACGCTGCCAGCGCTGTCCAATGGCATGACTGTTTCATAGACAAGCTTCCGCCCCAAAAACTACCAAAACGCCAATCGACCAATCAATCACATTTATTCCACTGTTTTCCAGAAAGCTTTCTTTTGTTTTTTACATTCACATGACATCACAATTAACACACAATTCGTTTATTCTGTCATCATCTGGCCTCACATCACATGTCCCATGAAAACGTAAAAAGCTTATTACTAGGCTAGTAGCCGATTCTGCTACAGTGTCTGTTCACAAAGTAGGTCAGAATGGCTTTCGAGTTTTTTAGGAACACCTGGAGATGTTTATCTCCCGTACTATGTCACTTCACCAGCTTGCAACGCCTGTCACCCAGTGACAGAGTTCTGTTTTCTGGAACGAAGGCCTTTTTATCTTGGCCGCCCATTGACCATCATAAATGAACAATGGCCAGTCCACCAGTGGTCCGTCTGCCCAAGTGACTTTCATGTGATGCCAGTCTCGTGTTCGCAGCACTCCTCACGTCCAAACAAAGCCTGGAAAGTAACTGAAGTACCCAGCACGAAGTACGATTGTAAGAAAACTAAGTAGAGATAGTAAACTCATCACATACCGTCACAGTGATAATACATACTCCATCAAGATAATTCAACTCCCATCCATTTACGTAATTATAGCTGACAAATAATGAAAAGATGCTCGCCAAAGGGCTTGTCGCGCTTCCTGGTTAGTAGTGTTTTGGTCCACCTTTCGAATTCAACTCCGCAGTTATTCTGTTAGGCATGAATTCGACAAGTCTTTGGTGGAGCATTTTTTTCCATCAATGTAAGAGCATTTCGCGAAAACATTAATATCTTAACTGCCAAGGATCTCATCTAAGCTCACTGTCCATATCTATGTAAAATGTATATTTATCAATTAGACTGGTAAATAATTAAACAGTTCGCCTCCTGAATAATTCCATCTCCAGCTTTATTCCGACCTGTTACAGATCCCAACCACTCCAGGAGTACACTAGTATATGTTATACTAGGCTTCTGTACCGAGCCCTCTTCATGGTTCCTACAACTTCTCCGTCTATTTGACTGTCATGGCGCGGTATGGGGTTGCCACAGACTACCTGTACACTTGAGAGCTCCAGTTGGAAACTCATATCAGGTACAACTTGGCATATTACTGTCGATCACCTGGCGTCTTCTAAAGCTGATGATGTCTCCCTTTGGTGCAATAGATACGCTACTGACCATTAAAATTGCTACACCAAGAAGAAATGCAGGGTATTCATTGGACAAATATATTATACTAGAACTGACGTGGGATTACATTTCCACGCAATTTGAGTGCATAGATCCTGAGAAATCAGTACCCAGAACAACCACCTCTGGCCGTAATAACGGTCTTGATACGCCTGGGCATTGATTCAAACAGAGCTTGGATTGCGTGTACAGGTACAGCTGCCATGCAGCTTCAACACGATACCACAGTTCATCAAGGGTAGTGACTGGCGTATTGTGACGAGCCAGTTGCTCGGCCACCATTGACCAGAGGTATTCAGTTGCTGAGAGATCTGAAGAATGTGCTGGCCAGGACAGCAGTCGAACATTTTATGTATCCAGAAAGGCCCGTACGGGACCTACAACATGCGGTCGTGCATTATCAAGCTGAAATGTAGGGTTTCGGAGGCATCGAATGAATGGTAGAGCCACGGGTCGTAACACATCTAAAATGTAACGTACACTGTCCAAAGAGCCGTCAATGCGAACAAGAGGTGACCGAGACGTGTAACCAATGGCACCTCATACCATCACGCCGGGTGACAGGCCAGTATGGCGATGACGAATACACGCTTCCAATGTGCGTTCACTGCGATATCGCCAAACACCGATGCGACCGTCATGATGCTGCAAACAGAACCTGGATTCATCCGGAAAAATGTCGTTTTGCCATTCGCGCACCCAAGTTCGTATTTGGCTACACCATCGCAGGCGCTCCTGTCTGTGATGCAGCGGCAAGTGTAACCGCAGCCATGGTCTCCGAGCTTATAGTCCATGCTGCTGCAAACGTCGTCGACCTGTTCGTGCAGATGGTTGTTGTCTGCTAGTGATAAGAGGCCGTTGGGATCCAGCACGGCATTCCGTATTACCCTCCTGAACCCACCGATTCCATATTCTGCTAACAGTCATTGGATCTCGACGAACGCGAGCAGCAATGTCGCGGTACGATAAACCGCAATCGCGGTAGGCTACAATCCGACATTTAGCAAAGTCGAAAGCGTGATGGTACGCATTTCTCCTCCTTACACGAGGCATCACAACAACGTTTCACGAGGCAACGCCGGTCAACTGCTGTTTGTGTATGAGAAATCGGTTGGAAACTTTCCTCATGTCAGCACTTTGTAGGTGTCACCACCGGCGCCAACCTTGTGTGATTGCTCTGAAAAGCTAATCATTTACACATTACAGCATCTTCTTCCTGCCGGTTAAATTTCGTGTCCTTAGCACGTCATCTTCGTGATGTAGCAATTTTAATGGCCAGTAGTGTACTTTCGCTCGTGGCTTCGTTTGTGAAATGATACTGAAACGGTTATGATTATAGTAAAATGAGGTTGTACCTCTCAGTAAATAACGTAACTTAAGGGATGTCATGTTTCATTCTGTGCTATAAGTCCTTCCATGGAATCGCTACCACTAAATGATTACACCACATGATCACACAATCTGTCACATGCGCATATTGCTGAAACACGAATACAGTGTTGCTTGATAACACTTTGTCATAACTATTCCGTCCTGTGACCTAAGTCTAGAATAATACCACTCATACTATTAACAGAACCTTACATTGGCTGTAAAAGTGACTTCAGCCGACACATATGTATCCATTCATTTTGGCAAACACCGTCGAATTCCGCTATTGCAGTACTTCTTAACAGTAATGTTCCATGCGGGACCGCACTCGGCAACACCCGCCACCAACTCTAGCAAGTACTGATAACGGAGTTCTTCTCTCAAATCTTTCAGATAATCTCTCAGCCAATAACAAGCGTCCATACTGTCTCCAGGCGCCGTTTGGCGCTGTAACTCGTCACCACGACACCTTCCCTTGGTAATAAGCTCCCAATTTCAGGGCTTAATACATGTTGCACAACATAAAATTTGATGGACCCTTATTTGCCATAAATATTACAATCAGCTTCACTCTTCCAGCCCTCTGAACAAAGAACACAACTTGTGTTCGAGTGTAGAGAACTGATTATGCCCATTGTTCACAAAGTGTATACTAAATAAGTTGTTGTGAATACACGCAAGCCATTATAACAAGGCTTTCGCTCCATGGAGTAGGACTCTACCATGGCTAGTACCGGCGTCTAAAATGGTTCAAATGGCTCTGAGCACTGTGGGACCTAACATCGGAGGTCATCAGTCCCCTAGAACTTAGAACTACTTAAACCTAACTAACCTAAGGACATCACACACATCTATGCCCGAGGCAGGATTCGATCCTGCGACCGTAGCGGTCGCTCGGTTCCAGACTGTAGCGCCTAGAACCGCACGGCCACTCCGGCCTGCTATTTATTCAGTAATTCCTGTAATTTGTAATAAAGTTGAAAGAAGGTTCCAGGAATCCAAATGCTAAAAGCCGAAAATTCATTTATTGATTTGGTAGGGCTATCTATGGTACTGTCTACCTTCATAGCTTTTCTAACATTTATTATATATTACATGTTAATCTAATCTATTTATTGATGAATTTCATTTCTTATTAAATAACGCATCCATTTTTCAGAAACAGTTTAGTAAACTGAATGAACTAAGAGTAGTTTGAATTTTACGATAGCTGTGGTACAATAGAGAAAACAGCGATCCGATACTTATTAGTCACTGTTCTCTGACTGTGTGAAGTGCGGGAACGATAACCGCTTGTCGTTATCTATTTTGCATAGCCATATGTACTCAGAAACTCGGCTAACACTGGTGCCTGCCGGACTTGTTTTACATATATTGACGTTGTGTTACGACGTGGTGTGTGCATTCGTCTGATATTGCAGCAGCTTTTCAACTGACGAGCTGCAGAGCAACGTGTGGACCATTTCATTAGTGGGCACTGTTATCGGGTGTCAAACAGGCAGTGACACATACAGTTTACACGATGCAGTCTCAGTTCATAACAGCTCCGCTACTGGAGTGGGGACGAATGCGAGGGAGAGGTCACTCACAGGCTTTAGTGCACAAAATACGTTTCGCATTTCATCAAAGCTTTCAAGGTACGTTTTATGAATGGGATTATTCATACCATGAGGACATTCCATCCTTACAGCTGTAAATTTACATTTTGTAAATTTGTTATATATGAAGCAGAGTCTACGTGTGTATGTCCGGGATCTCCTCCGAAACGCTTGGATCGATTTGAACCAAATTTGACACAAAAGCAGAATCTCTCACGAGCACCAGCATTGTGGGGTTTATAACTTTCTAGCTCGAATAAGAGCAAACGTGTTTTTCTCAGCCTTACACGACAAGCATGTGCATATATATAATCACATGAGATTAACAACTTGACCACAGCAAGAAAACTGAGACTCACCTGATGAAGTTCGTCAAATTCTGAAAACAGGGCATTAAATCTCAGGATCTTAGACCTACAGCTCTTCTCTGACATGTGCATAAACCTTTTGAATGATTACCTCAGCGTTGCCGAGAGACTAATTAGTAGGGTCCGGCTTTTAATGACAAGTCATATTTTTTTCTTGAATTTAACAACATTTTACGCATGTATACAGGTATTACAGTGCAGAAAACTGTATTTTCGTTGCGCTGAAACAGTCATTACTTTTTGTAGTAATAGGTCATGTTACGGCCAGCTTTTACCATAATAGGCCATATCTCGACCCACGTTGCTAAAAATGCACATATATACTATATACATATATATATATATATATAGCAGCGTTGGCCTAAATATGGCCTATTATGGTAATATATATATATATATATATTTAGCAACGTTGGCCGAAATATGGCCTATTATGGTAATATATATATATATATATATATATATATATATATATGGCCGAAATATGACCTATTTATGGTAAAAATTGGCCGAAACATGACCTATTACTACAAAAAGGAATGACTGTTCATGCACAACGAAAATAGTTTTCTGCACTATAATACCTAGATACATGCGTAAATTGTTGTTAAATTCTTGAATATATATCTGTACTGAGTTGTTAACTAAATGCACACATGACATGCAACATGCGACTATTTGTCGAAGTGGCCGACAAATGTCTCCTTCCCCACAAGCCGGTAAACGAAACAGCAGTCGAAGTAATTGATAGGAGCTATTTTCCATTGCCACTTAAGGTTATGTCCACCTCATACGACGAAAATGGGTGAGTATTTTGTGGGATAACATTGGAAAGGGGGAAAAAATAACAGACGAATATTAAACAAGTGGACAGGACTAACCGCTACGGTCGCAGGTTCGAATCCTGCCTTGGGCATGGATGTGTGTGATGTCCTTAGGTTAGTTAGGTTTAAGTAGTTCTAAGTTCTAGGGGACTGATGACCTAAGATGTTAAGTCCCATAGTGCTCAGAGCCATTTGACAGGACTAACAAGATGAAAATGCAGGGGGGAAATGGCCTGGCTTACACAAGAGAGGAAATCATATTTTAACGCAACAGCAAGGACCGAAATGTGCTTTGGTATTGAGCTAACTCAGTAGTACACAGTACGAACGGTTGTAACGTTTACACTAATATATACGGCACCATCTTGCTTCCTCTTTATACAGTAGTATGTCTTTAAGAGGTGGACATACAATAGTCCGTATAATGAGAGAAAGATTTTGCTTCTCAGGCTTGGCACGCTCTTCCAACCACTGTATGTCCAGATGGACTGAATGGACACCCAGTGCATGTTTTGTCTGTTGGTCAAAACAGAGGGGATTTGACAAATTGACGACAGAATAGGAATTGAGTTGTGCCATATTGGAGGTAAATAGTATTCAAGATTAGGAAGAACTGCTTTTAGAAACCGCTTTCTTGGCGAGCGGTTATTTAATAGCATGGGAAGAAGTGTGCTATCCTCGTGTATTTCCTTCTACAGACTGGTAGGTGCCTAATAGTCACTGCAGTAGAATTACGGCTGCCAGTTATCCTCTTGTCTCAAAGGAACCATTAACACTCAGAAATGCGACTCTGGGATAACTGGTAACACAATGGGTCTACTAATGTTTACTTATTTTCAGTCAGCCGGCGTGGCCTAGCTGTTCTGGACTCTAGACGCTACAGTCTGGAACCGCGTGACCGCTACGGTTCGCAGGCTCGAATCCTGCCTCGGGCATGGATGTGTGTGATGTCCTTAGGTTAGTTAGGTTTAAGAAGTTCTACGTTCTAGGGGACTGATGACCTCAGAAGTTAAGTCCCATAGTGCTCAGAGTCATTTGAACCATTTACTTGTTTTCACTGTAATATCTAATGGAAGGTAGCAATTGTGTTGGGATGAGTTTAACTGACCCAGATCCAAAACCGGTATATTTTGTGGAAATAAAACTGTTATTCTATACTCTACATTCCTACTATAAGCACACCAATCCATTTCTGTGTCATTAATTGCAAATATCCCACTGAAGTGCAAATAATTTCTATAAGCAGACTGAGCTGACAGATCAAAAATTTGTACCAAGTCTGGGATTCGAACCCAGGTATCCGGCTCACTAGGCTGATGCGCTAACCACTACGCCACCCTGATATAGTGGCAATGCATAACTGCATATCCTAGCCTAGCGTGCTTCCATCCTCAATTCGAATTCCCATTCTCGCCTCACTCCACTTGTTATTCCCCCGAACTCTTATCAGCATTTCAGAGATGTGGTAGCGTAGTCCGTGCAGTTGTAAAAAGCCACTGCGCCAGAGTGGCGTAGTGGTTGCCGCAACTGCTTAGTGAGATGGAGACCCGGGTTCGAATCTCAGCCCTGGTGCAAATTTTCATTCGTCACTTCAGACTGCATATATACATCATAGATGGCTGAGACTTGAACCATGTTGTTTCATTTTATCAGTCATTGCCTGTAATCAATTAAATTATTCGTTCTCTAACTTAGTAGTGTATGAGATCCATCTTCAAAATTCGCACAGCAAAAGCAATTTTTGGTTGAGAATGTTTTGAGTCCCAGGAAAAATTTACGGTGGATTGACATTTTGCAGATCTTCCAGAAGCACACTTAAGGATGAGATTTTCTTACTGATACTTATTAAAAAACTGACCAAAAAGGTAACTATGTCTAAAACAGTTGTATTCTTAAGGACAAAAGACGTATGTTTACTACCAAGTCGACAAATATTCACGTTGCCCACATACAGCACATTCCTCGAATGTTGCTCCTCCATGTTCATCTACAGAACTTTAGTTTACTGTCGACGAAGGGCAGCTGAGGTAAGTGACGAGTTTCCGTGTGAGGGAGCAGGCGGTCTGAGACAGCAGAAATAATGCAGCGTTGCACCAACGAGTCCCCGAAACGAGCATAAGAAAGCGCCGCGTGCTGCAGTCCGGGACACACAGACTGCCTGATGAGGTGTGCACTGCCGTCCCCTGGCAGCAAATAAACCTCATGTCGTATACCAGCTACCGACCAGCCTCGGAAGCCCATCTAGACGTAAAGGACAAAACACGTCCCCTTATGTGTGGCTGCCAGAAGAACCATGCTCCTGAGTACAAGACCATAACCGTTTTCAGAGGTCAGTTTTACTTTGTTTTTAGAATGTTCAACAGTTCATATTTCCTACAACTCCCTAAACGAGGAACATGTCAATATTTTTACAATTACTCATACTGTCAGCGAGAAATTTTCTGCATGCATATCGTTTGGACTATCGGACTTTTATTTAAATTTTAATCCACAAAAGCAGAAATAAAAAGTAAGCAAACAGAAAACAGGCACGACATGTTCAGAAATTGTGGGATAGAAGGAGCTCATGAGCGTAAAAGATCTAAATCTGTGTTTAAAACTGTCAGTCATTGCCTTTAATTCACACAGTAGATGATCAAATAATATGATTTACAAGTTCCTGTGCTCCAGTATGGTTATGTTGGGGGTAATGGCAGCCATTTTAAGTTTTTGAAAGTTGGTAAGATTGTCAGACGGTGGGAAGTCTTTCAAACTGAAGTTCATCAGAGGGTAAATATATTGAGTTGTTGGATGCCTAGCTTCTTATAGACAATTGCCTACGTGATGTTCGAGGATCTACACAATGGATACTTTTTGTCTGAATGTAGAATTATACCAGAAGATAATAAATACAATTATGTAAAATAAGCTCTTTGGTACTTACGTTATCATACTAAGGAACATTTGTTGCTGAAGTCTATCGCTTGAGAAGATGTACAGTATGGGATTTTTCAAAATATTTTCTGTGAACTATAACAACACTGTAAACAGTACAAATAGAAATGTGTAAGAATCAATATATATCAAAAGAATTAAGGTGAACTATTGTGTGTAGCACATACGTATCCATTAAGTAGGTTTAAGGAAGGTTTCTAGGTGCCAAAAACATAATTCTTTTTAGCTAAAGTTACAGAATACGTAAAGACGTTAAAACATGGTACGCATATGCTTACATATTACAAGTATACACACATTTAACGTGACTACCTGTCAGTCACTAAGTGCACGAATTAACAGTCCATTGCACTATTTCGCATAATGTCTCACCAAAGCGACTGCTGTACACAGTAGTTCATCTTAACTACTTTAACATCTACAATGTTTTGCACCTGAGGATAGAATGCTTGGGACAAAGCACTTGCTTCGCTGCCACTATCTAGAAGACGGCGCACTGTTATTCCTGAGATGTTAGTTTTTACAATAGGGTGAGTTATTCTATTTGAGCAGGTTCCTCATGAAAGCCTTCTGATAAATCATTTTCAGTTTGTCTCCAGATAAAGTAATTTTGCTCAGTTGCAAATATATTTACAACAGATTCACCGGGTCATCAGCCTCTACATCCGCAACTGCCTTCACCAACCTGCCCACCAATTTTAAAGTAAATCACTTGACGACTTCCTCCGCTTTCGTTTGCTACTCATCGGCTAAAGTATACACTACCTCTGAACAACTACGTCCCTGAGCGATACTGCTATCTATAATACTGTCGTCTGCTATTACAATTTGTCGCACGTCAATACAGCTAATAAGTTCCCTGACCTCAATGTTATTGCTACCACCTTCATCCCAAAACTCCTCCTCTTCAAAACCTTGCAAAACTGACTCTACTTCCTCCACCGAAACTTTAACTTTCAGATTGCCATTATTGTCGAAGGTGCAAGCGTTTACTTCACCTTCGTTCGTATCTGATTCAAGCCCGTTAATTTGTTCTTCCCTATTATATGTAGCTTTTTCTTTCTCCTTCCTGGCCCATTTTTATAATGTGTCCAAAACGCTGTCAACTAGATAATGAGAGACGTTCAGCACATTACGGGTACTGTCTGTTCCTGTTTCATCATCCGTGTTATCGGTTTACTCGTGATGACTGACTGTGGACTGTGTTTTCGTTACTGGTTATCTTACTGTTTCTGCCTGGTGAGCACCAGTTTCCTCATAGACCGGACTCAGTTTCCCACATGCGGCCCATTGTGTTCATTCTATTCAGAATCAGGTCGGGTAGCATTCTGCTCTCCGTCTTGTCTCAACTGTACATTATTTATATTTCTTCCTTCGAATTACTGCGAAATCACGGTGGTTGTCCCTCTCTTCTTCCTCCTACCACGGCCTTGACCACAATAATTAGATGGTGTAGTGTGAACTTCCGTACTTCTAATATTCACGTTCCCACTGTCATTATTTTGGTTACTTTTATGACTGTCAGAGAACCTATTATTCTGCACCTGCTCGTCAGCAGCAGCTACTCTTTCTACTCGCTCCTGAACCTGTCCACATTATCTCCAGGCGTAGAAATGATTCTTTTCTGCCAATACTAAGGCAGTTTACCTTCTAGTCCCATGATGATCATTTCCGGTTTCATTTTTTCTGTCAGATGTGATAGCCGTGAAACACACTTTCAACAAAACTTTTTAACTGCTTCACGACCTGGAGTAAACATTTTACCGCTCCAAAATTCTCTCTAGACATCGTTTTGTTTGTTTTATGACCAGTACTCATTAAGAAATGTAGCTTTAAATTCAGAGTTTTGCTTCTAACCCCTACGTCAGCTGACCATCGCAAAGCATCTCCTGACAAACAGCTTCTTCTGAAAGATATTTTCTCGTATTCAAACATGCATTTGGTAAAATATCCTCGAAATCATTCCAGAACTCAAACGATAAAAGATGCGTCAACCGCAGCGACATGGTGTACAGTAGAAGTATAAGAACTACCGCAGGTATACATGTAATACTACCTTTGATGGCAACACTAGTATTAATTCTTCTATTTGTAGTTCTACTGCCTCCACTCTGTCAGAAATATTTTTATCAACATCCTCACATAATTTCACAAGTCATATTTTAGTTTCTTAATATCTTTCTGACAAGCATTTTCTTTATTAGCTGCTTCCTTAAACCGATTAGGACAAAGTTCGGATTCATTGCATATTCTTTATGTGAACCTCCCGTCCATAAGATCATCTGCGTCTCTGAAATCTTTACGAATTTCAACAATCTCTGTTTTGAAAATAATATGCAATTTAGTTAGCTGTTGCCCAACTTTTGACTCGCAGACCATAGTGGTTAGAATCATTTTTATAATTTAAGCTATTCAGTTTTGAGGTCATTACATCCTTTAGTTCTTTCCTACTACCCTTTATTTTATTACTATCCTTTACGTCTTTACTACTATATTCAGTCTTATTGTTCAGTTGTTTATGATGCGATTCGTGTTTAGAAAACAATAACTCCAACCCATATCAAGGCGTTTCAACCGTTTTTAAAGGAGTTTCTAGGAATACGTGACTTGGCTGAATTTCAGAAATATTGAACTCGGTTTCATTATCTGATACCTCCATTACTTCTACATTTTCTTTTTTGACATCATTATTAGGAATTTAAATCTGAAATACTCCAATTCTACTGTTGACAAATCACCTTCGTATTTAGGCTTAATTTCAGTTTCTAATTATGAGGATTCATCGTCACAAACTGGTTCCATTTTAACTTTCACATAATCCTTATCATTAGATTCAATTTTTAATAGCCTGTTAGAAGCAATTAACAAATACTTCAAATATTCTTGTATTAATTGTTTCACCTTGACGAGGGATGTCGGCACGGTGTACCAGCAAACGTGATATGACGTGTGACGCGTTGCAACGTAATATGGCAGTGGGAATCGCCTACTGCCTACTGCAGTAGCTTCGTAAGGCACCAGTCAGCACGCCCAATTAGTTCGAACACGTTATGATAAGAAATGGGTCCTGGTCTGTAGAAGCTACCATCATGGTATATACGCCCGAAATGTTTTAAGAAAAAGAGGAAAATCTGAAACGAGACGGATGATAATGATGGGGTAATGGTCGTGCCTATTGAAATTCAGTGGCGCTTCCCGATGCTAATAGTGATGAATGTGCTATGATACCCTCCGCCACGCGCCGTATAGTGGATTGCGGAGTATGTATGTAGATGTAGATACCGACATCGGGTTTCACCTTTTCCTTTCTGTGATGCACTGTTCACCTGTTCCTGCATCCAGAGGAACCTTTCCGTTCAGATACGCGTTTTATATTACTCTCATCTTATGTAGAAATTCTTTTTTCTAGCACACAGTTCAAGATATTTAAAATACACGATTCAAAGCCCTACTGATTGGAGCAGGCTATGCAACAAGTAGGATTAAACAGAAAACAAGTTGTCGGAAAAGGGAGAGGGGCAAATTACAAGTTTGCCCCGGGTGCTAGTTCTGTTAGGCTGGTGTACTTGGGTGACGCCTGGAGTATATAAGGTCGCTTACCTAAAAAAAAAAAAAGTTGGTGAAATTTTCCGGAAGCGGTGGTCTTTACTACAAAATGAAATGTACACACTATGTATCATTACGAAACTACAGTGAACGTTGGTTTACTCTCTTTACATGTATTTTTCAAAATGAGCTTACAGATACGTTTGGATGACACATCATTTACAATAGAAGGTGGGGAAATGACAATATTGCTTTTTAAGAGATTATTTAGAAACGGCATGAACAGAGGATGTTTTACCAGCTTCCTTGTGAACAACTCCCTCTCCCCGGTTACCCACCCCTACTCCTGCACCCTTTGTGTCTCTCTCTCTCGCATTCCTTTTGTTTCCGCGTATTGACTAAAATGTCCAATGGAAATTGATGCCCCTATTTACTCCACAATAATTCCTGCATCAGCCGTGCATGGAGGCAGTTGCCACGTATCGTACAAATAAGTCAACAGTAAGATTTACAGTGCCATTCCTCGTCCAGCGGCTCATAAGAATTTCCATTGGGCTATTACGGCTCATTCTTCATGCAGTCCATCATTTGGTGCCCCGACCTCCGACGCCGCCCAGTGCTTTTATTCCAATGAAGGGAAGTGAACATCGCATGTCCCTCGACGCTGGGAGGATGCGTCCCGAAAATTGACCTGTAGACGTAATTTACAGTTAACAGCCGGTGAGATACTCTGCGCCGTCACGCAAACCAGTATGAAGGAACATTTTGCACTTGGAACAAAATTCTGTAATCCATGCGACAGCTGAAGAATATTAATTCATTGCCCGCGCAGGATATAAGAATAACGATATAATATTAGTGTCATCTACACATGCTCTATTCTCGGACGGAAGAAAGTAATGAAGGTCTTTTTTTTTATGAGTTCCCTCAAAGGTTGAAGTATTCCTTTAACGTATCCTCTTTTAATCACTACGTCTCCTTACACGTGTCGCAATAACTCGGTTATCATTGCAATGAATTCTTATTCGTAGTGAGTGTGAGTCAAAACCTCTTGCTGCCATCTTGACTGAAATTTTCCACGTTACACCCAAATGACACTATGGTACTAACAGGATGACGTCTTTCAAATATTTATATATGTATACTCGGTGAACACTGTCCATTGTGAAATGTGGCTATATAAGCAAAATTTCGGTTACTACGGTGTGATACTGCCTAATTAGCCTACATAAATTGCACAGATGTCTTTTTGTGTCTGCTAGGACATTCAGAGTGCGAATACGTACACTGAAGGAAGAAAATCACGACACCAAAAAATAATTGATCGCTAATAATGAAATTTCTGTATTACGTTTGTCTAGGTAACAAAAATGGCTCTTGAGCACTATGGGACTTAACATCGATGGTCATCAGTCTCCTAGAACTTAGAACTACTTAAACCTAACTAACCTAAGGACATCACACAACACCCAGTCATCACGAGGCAGAGAAAATCCCTGACCCCGCCGGGACTCGAACTCGGGAACCAGGGCGTGGGAAGCGAGAACGCGTCTAGGTAACATACTTAAGTGATTAACACAGTGTAACAATCCAAGCTTACGATTACCACCCCTGCATTATGTAATAGTAGGTCAATACTCTTATATTTCCAGCTATAATTAAATTCAATTACGTTTCGATAATAGGAAAAAGGCTTTTAGAAGAATAATAGCAATACCAAACAATTGTAGTTACAATACCGTTTGTACCATAAACAATCAAAATCAGATTCAGGAAATTAATATATCGAAAATGTTTAAATAAAAGAATAATATATTTCGTTTTCATCATCTGTAAATGTTAGGAATTAAACTTCGAGCTTAATTAACAAGATATGGATAATTGATCGTTTAGCGTCGTTAGAATGCTTATTTCTGCAATTTCAATATTAATGTGATTTATATGTGTTTAGAAAATGTCTTAAACTTGTTCTGGGAAAGTAGGAAATATTATAGTGTGTTTGATAACGTTGTTATACTATTTAATATCATTAATTATGTTTTGCATTATTATAACCAGTAGTACATCGTAGGAAGAGTATAAATACTCGGCTTCGAGTATTGCTAGGGCAGATGACTGTTTGACCCACTAGAGAACAGATCTGTGCCTACAGCTAAGTTCTTGGTGCATGATTCAGGTTTGGATTTACAATAGAGCAACTCGTGTGTTTGACATTGTCTAAAACAGGATGTTAGAACAGTGCAGTGACGGATTATTTCGGAGTGTTAAACAGTTTGATTTAATATCGCAAAAGGCAGAATGATGTGTGACATTATATTTGTTGAGAATTAGTGTTGAACAATGCAATGGACCTCACACACTCATTTCTATCAAATTACTGCATGTGGACTATTTAATATAGTAAGTGTAGTATGTGCTACCATCGGTTAGCTGTAGTAGTAACAACGAGGCTTATTATACCGAACATTGATCATTAGCTCATAAGCTACAGGTTTTGAAGTGAATAAATCTGCGTACTTACTTTACTTCAGTTGTGGCCTACATCATTGTAGTGAAATCCGTTATGGTATCCTGTATTTATTGAACAAGCATATTTTAGCTCATGTATGCAGTCGTCGAGGGACATCGACGGCAAGACATTCACAGGTCTTTAAACCATTTTCAGCTACTCACTAACCGGTGGGACGTTACAAAGGTAAAATCACAGGGTAATGTAAACGCGAGATAGAGTGTGAAATGTTTGTATGTTATGCACCGGCGTAACCGCCTGAATGTTGTATGCAAACTTGCATGCACTGTGTTGTACAGTTATCGGATGTCAGTTTGTGGGACAGTGCTTGTAGCACTTGGACGGTCAATACACCGACGGTTAATGCTGTTTGTGGATGACGCTGGAGTTGTCGTCCAACTATGTCCAATATGTACTGGTTTGGAGACTGCTCTGCTAATGTCAACACTATGTAGAGCATGTTGTGTTATAACAGCAGTATGCGGGCGAGCGTTATCCTGTTGGAAAGCACCCGCTGGGAATGCTGCTCATGAATGGCAGCGCGAAAGGTCGGATCACCAGACTGACGTAGCAATTTACAGTCAGGATGCGTGGGATAGCAACGAGAGAGCTCTTGTCATACGAAATCGCACCCCAAACGTAGCTCCAGGTGAAGATCCATGTGTGAGACAGGTTGGTTGCAGGTCCTCAACTCGCCTCCTGCTAACCAACAAATGGCCATCACTGGCACCGAGACAGAGCCAGCTTTCATCAGAAAAATCAACCCTGCCCTCCAGTCAGCTCTCACTTGTCCCCATTGAGGTCGCAAATGGCGGTGGTTTGGAGTCAGTGAAATGCACGCTACTTGGAATTTGGTTCTGACCTGCCCTTGAAGTACCCGATTTCTACCAGTTCGTTGTGTCACTGCGATGCAACTGCTGTTGTAATTACTGCTGCAGATGCAGTACGATGCGCCACAGCCATACGACGAAAACGATGGTCTTCCCTCTTGGTACTGCCACGTGGCTGTCTAGAAACTTGTCGTCTTGCGATTGTACATTCTCGTGACCGACGCTGCCAGCAATCGTGTACAGTGGATACATTCCTGCCTTCTGCAATATCGCAGAAGGAACATGTAGCAGCCGGCCGCGGTGGCCGAGCGGTTCTAGACGCTACAGTCTGGAACCGCGCTACCGCTACGGTCGCAGGTTCGAATCCTGCTTCGGGCATGGATGTGTGTGATGTCCTTAGGTTAGTTAGGTTTAAGTAGTTCTAAGTTCTAGGGGACTGATGACCTCAGAAGTTAAGTCCCATAGCGCTCAGAGCCATTTGAACCTTTTTTTTTTTTTTTTGAACATGCCTCTTGTGGCGCTATCACAAGATCTCGTTCAAACTCAGTGAGGCGTTTTTGTCTCCTTAAAGGAATTCTTGACTACCATGGTCTACTAGCGCTACTAGCGCCACTCTTATGCGACCCTCTGCCTTGTCTGTATCACAGAGGAGTATTTCAGACATTAATCTCGGAAAGGCATTTGCCAAGAAAGTTACACGTTTCTCTGTAGAAACTAAATTCTACCATTTCCGAAATTCGTCTGCAGCAGCCTCTTCACCCGCTGTGCTGTGTGTTATGGGGAGCCATCTGGTTCGGCACGTGCTGAAGGCTGAAGGCAGTAGTTGGGCAGTTGGGGCAAAATGTTAAAATGTTTTATACAAGTTAAACAAATTTCTTGATACAATACGCGTAAATTAACGAAACATACACACAAAAAATTTAAATAATATCAGACGGCTAATCCAAATATAACTACTTCATCTGAAGGGTAGGAGAGAATCTCCCGTACTGGATTACAAGGAAACCGCAGCGCAAAAGGATTTTTGTAACTTTTTGTTTTTATGGTACGATAAATTCAGAAGGCAAATACGAATGAACCGTAACAGTTAAATAAAGCTCTCAAGAATTCTCAAGAGAATCGACGTTGATGTTTTCCGAACATCTTTAACATACTAAAGTAAGTAAAGTAAGTCCCATTGGCGGGGGAGGGGTTTATGTGTAGTAGAACGCGCACCTGTCACGTTGGTGGCCTGACTGATGCAAATTTTTAAACGAAGGAAGATATTCGGCGAACATTCCAGGGAAGTGTAAAAGTATATGAAGATGGAAATAAATCGGCAGCGTTCGAAAGTAGTAATTCGTGGATCAAAATGGTTCAAATGGCACTAAGCACTATGGGACTAAACATCTGACGTCATCAGTCCCCTAGACTTAGAACTACTTAAACCTAACTAACCTAAGGACATCACACACATCCATGGCCGAGGCAGGATTCGAACCTGCGACCGTAGCAGCAGCGCGGTTCCGGACTGAAGCGCCTAGAGCCGCTCGGTCACAGAGCCCGACAGTTCGTGGATCAATGGTTTCAGTCTCATTTCAATCATGTTTTTTTTATTATTTTTTTTCTTCTGTTCGATTCCAATACCTACGTCATTTAAGTATAAAAGTTATCAACTATATGCTGATTAACACAAATATGACTGTCACTTTTATGAAAAATGCAAATACTTTTTTCCTGTTACATATCACACAAAAATAGCGAGTTTTCATTACAAAAATAAATTCTTAAATACTTACCTTTTATAAAAGATTGTTAATAAATATTGTATAAATTATTAATCTGTTACATATTTTTTTATCTTTTGTGTTTTACGGTTCACTGAAACGCTCATACAACTCGTACTTCGGTTTAAAAATTCACTCCTGCTCTGAATAGAAATTGGGCGACCTACACTGCAGTTGAGCATTCTACCACAGATCCATAACGCCCCTTCGAAATAAAAACCTTATATTAGGGTACTATCTTAGTGCCCGCTGCTTCGTTCGTACAGACTTTACTGTCTGTACACTTTTCTTTTTTCTTTTCTTTAACCGAACATTTATGTTGTTCACGAATTCCAACTTCTTCTAAGCTTTTTACGCTAATTGATGCCACAAAAGGCTGGCTTTTTCCGACTGTACTTTCTACTAAAAATCGAATCTGATAACTGGTATCGGAGGCCTTACTCAATCCTTCCTTTCGCTTTCTTGTAGTGATATTTCCATAGAAACTTTCACCCTCTAACACACATTTCTGTAGGAGTCAAATATCACTTTTCATATATCTAGCTTTAAAAATATTTTTATACAACGAAATATTTACATAAAAATTTTCACCCGTGTTTCATACCCGTAGGGGTTGAATGTTGAACTAGCAAAAAAAATAAATAAATAAATAAATAAAAAGAAAAAGAAAAACAAAGTAAGTAATAGAGGGGAAGAGACGCCAAGTACAAATTGTCTTCGATTTACCGTTAAAAAGGCCTTCGTAATGAATTACTTTCGTAAAAATTTTCATTCCTTGTTTCTTCCCCTGAGGAACTGTATTTCCGAAAACTCTGAAACATGTACTTTCTATTTCTAACCAATAAGTCAAATGGCAGTTTTCATACATATAGCTTAAAAATGCCTTGCTAGTACTTTAATAATGATTTATTTAAGGCAGCTTTCACCCACTGTATTTATCCTCAGTGACTGAATTTCAAAAAATGCTGAAACACGTTTTTCTTTGTTTGTGACCAAGAAACCAAATACCAGTTTTCGTAGTTCTAGCTTCAAAATTTCGTTATTAGCGACATTTTTCCAAAAACCTTTCATCCCCTACTTCATCATTTTACATGTGTAACTATCTCGTACTAAATTATGCCTACAGTATAAGATAAACGTCATCCTCTCATTTCAAGTCTCTGTCCTGAGCAGTTTGGGATGGGCGATTATGAGTCAATCAGTCAATACTAATCAGTCGGTCACGACTTTCTCTTTTATATACAGACAAGATTAAAGGCACTCAAAATATCTGAAAGTCGATTTTATAGAGAATTTTTTAGAATTACATCGAATTACCGAGGTGGACTGATATTTTAGTTCTGAACCTCAAATAGCACAAATACTTCAAAAAATCCGACTACCAAGTTGTTAAATGTGAGTACATAAGGCGGATGTATGAAACAGCAGTCATGCTGAAAGCAAGAAGCAGCTATAAAGGGACCAGGAATTGGAGGGCTGCATCAGACGAAGTTCAGAGCTAATGACGAAAACAACATCTACGTAAACCATCTCTTTCCAAATGCGCGCACCCTTTTCTGTTTACTCAGTAATTTACTACGTGAGCTACAGCTAGCAATTCCACTGCTTTAGTTAGACAAAATTAGAAGGAAATGAAATGTTTTCCCCAGTGTCAGTTACGTAGAAGGCCAATTTCATCACTGTCACAGAAGTAGTCATGTGGTACATATAGCTCTCTGGATGACGGAACCGGGGTAATAAACAAGACGCATTATTTTCCATTACACATGTCACCCACCGTAGCTATAATGGAATGCTGGCGGCCGCTTCCATTTCGCAGTTGTTTTTCACTGTTCTTTTCTAGTACGCTCGCACGTGCTGTCGCAGGGCGAGGCGAGCTGGAACGTAAGCAGTGAACAATTCAGGAGAGTGCGGCAGTAAAAAAAACCTACCGAGCCCGCAACCCAGATTTGCGCTCTGCAAGACGGCTGTAGACGTGTGTGTGACTATATCGGCAGAAGAGAGCCCTGTGAATTGCTCGGCATCATAAAATACTCGTAGATGGGATTATATGTGGCCTGTAATCGTAAAACCGAAACGCGCACACAAGTGAGACACTTTTGTTAACAGAGAAAGCCCTAAATTTAAGTTTTTAAGCGCTCATTTTAAATGCACCTGCGGCGTGTTTCACATACTACACATCAGCAATTTGTGGCGTTACGCAGGAACCGTAGTTCTGATCTCCAGTGACGCCAATGTTCGTTCCCCCCCGGGCTCTGGCTGGTGGCGTATCGCTTTTAGCTGTACCGAAAGGGCAGCAATCAGTCTTTAGATGACTGATGGATCAGACAGAGAAAATCGTTGCACATTGAGCATATCAGACTGCTGTATTAGCAGCGTCTTCGTACAGGGCTCTTCACAAACCAAAATTAAACATATTGTTGCATTACTGGCCATTAAAATTGCTGCACCAAGAAGAAATGTAGATGATAAATGGGTATTCATTGGACAAATATATTATATTTGAACTGACAAGTGATTACATTTTCAAGCAGTTTGGCTGCATAGATCCTGAGAAATCAGTACCCAGAACAACCACCTCTGGCAGTAATAACGGCCTTGATACGCCCGGGCATTGAGTCAAACAGAGCTTGGATGGCAAGTACAAGTACAGCTGCCATGCAGCTTCAACACCATACCACAGTTCATCATGAGTAGTGATTGGCGTATTGATACGAGCCAGTTGCTCGGCCACCATTGACCAGATGTTTTCAATTGGCGAGAGATCTGGAGTATGTGCTGGCCAGGGCAGCAGTCGAACATTTTCTGTATCCAGAAAGGCCCGCACAGGACCTCCAACATGAGGTCGTGCATCATCGTTCTGAAATGTAGGGGTTCGCAGGGATCGAATTAAGGGTAGAGCCACGGGTCGTAACACATCTTAAATGTATCTTCCACTGTTTAAAGTGCCGTCAATGCGAACAAGAGGTGAACGAGACGTGTAACCAATGGCACCCCATGCCATCACACCGGGTGATACGCCGGTATGGCGATGACGAATACACGTTTCCAATATGCGTTCACCGCGATGTCGCCAAACACGGATGCGACCATCGTGATGTTGTAAACAGAACCTGGATTCATCGGAAAAAATGACGTTTTGCCATTCGTGCACCCAGGTTCGTCGTTGAGTACACCATCGCACGCGCTCATGTCCGTGGTGCAGCGTCAAGGGTAACCACAGCCGTGGTCTCCGAGCTGATAGTCCATGCTGCTGCAAACGTCGTCGAACTGTTCGTGCAGATGGTGGTTGTCTTGCAAACGTCCCCATCTGTTGACTCATGGATCGAGATGTGGCTGCACGATCCGTTACAGCCATGCCGATAAGATGTCTGTCATCTCGACTGCTAATGATACGAGGCCGTTGGGGTCCAGCACGGCGTTCCGTATTATCCTACTGAAGCCACCGATTCCATATTCTGCTAACAGTCATTGGATCTCGACCAACGCGAGCAGCAATGTTGCGATACGATAAACCGCAATCGCAATAGGTTACAATCCGACTTTTATCAAAGTCGGAAACATGATGGTACGCATTTCTCCTCCTTACACGGGGCATCGCAGCAACGTTTCACCAGGCAACATCGGTCAACTGCTGTTTGTGTATGAGAAATCGGTTGGAAACTTTCCTCATGTCAGCACGTCGTAGGTGTCGCCACCCGCGCCAACCTTGTGTGGATGCTGTGAAAAGCTAATCATTTGCATATCGCAGCATCTTCTTCTTGTCGGTTAAATTTCGCGTCTGTAGCACTCATCTTCGTGGTGTAGCAATTTTAATGGCCAGTAGTGTATGTGTGGCAATCTGCTCTTTCGAACATGTAGTGTGTGACAGGTTAGGAATTTAGGTTGGATGAGAAGCGTGCTCGGATAGCTGAAGCGGTTAATGCGACCGCTTGCGTAAATCGTGAAGTCTGGGTTCTGGTTCCGATCTGGCACACATTTTCACTTGTTGCCACTACTGGATTTATTCCACTGCCCGATTGAGACTGAGGTATGAGTGTCTGTTACGTCATCAAAATGAAACCTTACAAAGTAACGGTAGTGCATCAGCGGACGCCATCACATACTGTTACTCATTGTCCATCTCGCTCGTAATCGGAGACTGCCTCCTAGGCATAACTTCGCGCGCAACGCAACACGTAGCACTTACGTATTAGCCTACTTGAAGAGAGCCACATTTCGAAGCTACTAGTTCCCATTTCTAGGCACAAGGCTCTAAGGATCGATTGACATTTGTGACATACATTATGTGATACAGGGCTCGAAAAACGGGATCATACATCCATGTGTAAACAATTGCGCACACATCTCCACTGACTCACCCAACTAAAACGTCGATTTCGGCGTTTCGTTTGTGTCAGTTAGTTGAGGGAAGTTTGTTGAGGGAGCTCTTTTTAATAAGGAAACGCTTCGTGAATTCATGCTTCACTGCTCACGGATTGTTTGCTAATGGTTGCTTCTGGCATGACAAATAGCCGTTGTCATCATTCTCGAGGATGTATGTGTCGTCAAACGAACAACATTGCAACCGATGTATCATACGTGATACAAGGTTCGCTAGAGGATTCTCCAGAATTTTCTAATGATGGTAGTATTGTACGCCAAAGTTATGGAATGAGAGATAACAACGAGAAGCCTGTGTACCACAAATATCTACATATCATCGAAAGTATCAATACATTTGCCAAATACAGCATTGTTTGTAGAGAGCGGGTCAGGGGGAAAGGAAACATTCTTTTAGGGGTGATATTATTGACGATTCTGAACAAAGAACTTCAAATGAACATATTTCCTTTTCTTCACCGTGTCCGACAAACTGCCGTCTCAAATTCATAAGCGTCAGTCGCATGTTCTTCGTCTCCGGCACTCTCATTCTAATACAACCAAAGGTACTGAATATTGTCTTTACTGATCATTCCAATGCCATACAAATATAATATAAAATAACTCTGCACAAAAACAAACATACTTATCAAACACAAACGCGGTATCTTAATTTCCTTCCAAACACGTCAGCAGAATACTAGGAGGATATTCCTTTGGTAACACGAACGTCATCTGCACATTCAGCACGACAGAATATCTGCACGTTCCGTACGTCCATTGATACAGTACCTCCCTGAAATATATCCTTGGCATTAGATCGGTCGTCGTAGGGTCTTTTTCTTTCTGCCCTCGAGGTCACCCGATCTTATTCAATTACATTACTATCAGTGGGATTGACTTAAGAAAAAAGTCTGCAAAATCAGAGTGGACACTAACTAACCTGTCACACGTATTTTATGTGCAAGGGCTCAAGTAAAGGAATGTCTGAATGAGCTCAGATAAGCAACATAGCAGCTGTGTACAACAGCTTCAGAATGTACTGCAGTTGACGCTGGATGTTTTGAACACCTTTTGTGAGGAAATGTGCATAATTGAACAAAACACTAGATCGCAATTTTTATTTACTGTAGCTGCATTTTTCCTGTTCCCCATTGTTTTCATTAATTTCCGCTGAAACCGTTAAGAACAGGATACATGTTCATATGACGATTTTTGTACAGGATCGTTAATACTATCACCGTTCAAATCATCTCTACTCTTGACTCACCCAGTATAACTGTAATGAGTATTAGCAATCAGTAAGCAGTCATTCTGTCAAATGAATTTAACTAAATACAGAGAGTAAATATTGTTAAATGGACGAAACACTCACTTAACATCAGTGATCATTTGAGTCAAGCTAAAATAAGGAGGCTAACTGTCGAAGGAATTTTGAATATGTCTCTGACATGAGAACAAGATAAGACTGCAGAACTGCTTTTCTGTTTTATCTAACATTGTTAGAGGCATGAGTGTCTGGCCCAGCTGATAGGTATACAGCTGACCTGTGCTAAAGAAGTGAAGAACGGACACATCCAGTCGGTAAATCCATACTCTCAAAAATTAAGCTTGGCCGATTACTTGAAAACTAGCCTTTTGAAAAAATTCAACAGGAGCTATTTCATTTTTACTTGCCCTGCGTATGTGTTTGTGTCAAACGCTCAAAAAGATACATTTTTTGCATTAAATTTCACCACCAATAACTCTTGACTACATTAAAAGATTCGTTGCAACGTTGTGTGAAAAGATAGCATTGTTAGTGTTAGACACTGAGGCCTGTATTTCAGATATATGGCCACTTCGGAATTGAACATCATTCTTGTGAGTGAACAGTGAATGGAGATGCTAAGTACAGGACCAAAATTGTAAAGCTTGCTGATTTCCAAATATTGTTCTCAATTAGAACCACTGTATTTTCCTCTGACATCTGTACTAGTGATCAGTGTAATTAAACAGCTCTGTGAATTTATTTGTTTTCAATATAATGAAAATATTAAAATTTTTATATAAGTTAAACAAATTTCATGGCTAAAATATATGTAATTTATTATCAATGGCAGACCTCTCCCACAATAAATTCAAATTACAGCAGATACCTATTCCAAACGAAACAACTTATTTTGGATGGAGAACACCCTCTTTATATGATCTAATTGTATTAATGAGGCAGACATGTGATATGTAAATTTTCATAACTAAATTATTTGCGTTATTGTAATATAAATTTCAGTTGTTGAAGAACCGATATGAAATCTATAAAAAGTGAAAATAAAGGAATACCAATAAGGACAGTTACATTGGTGAAAGCATTATACTAGGAAATAATTTTATTAATATCGTTACTTTCAAGATAGAATTTCGATGTATCTGGTAAAAAAAATTTGTGTGCTTGGATTGCAATTAAAAAAACAGATATGTAACTGGTTGAAGGTGTTCAATAACCATCTTCAGGTCTTTGGAAAAAGTTATCAGTAACGAAAATAACGGTGGTCATAGGATAAGATACACAAAGTTATTTTTAAAAAACTTCTAATAATTAAGACTGGTTGTTGTACCATGCCTCCCCCCCCCCCATGATATATCATAAAGCACATTGTGATTAGCCAATACCGGTACATAGCAAACATCAAATTGTCAGAGCACTCAGTATATAACCAGTGTACTGCAATGAATTTGTTATTGGTCTCTTCTGCAATAAGTTTTATAAACCGAGCTACGATTTAATGTTTTTATATAGTCTGGCTCAAGTGAGCCACCACTGTTTAGGGCCTAAAATAAAAAAAACGGGAAATATTATTTTACCAATATAAAAATCATTACTGGGACCGTACAATGCGTATCTGATAATCTGAATAATGTTCTACCACTCTGGACATGACTGAGTTCCAGGCAGTACCATCTTTGAAAATAGGGAATACATCATTATCACCGTTCCGCTTGCCAATTAAAAAGACTGCAGACTCTACAACTGATTGAAAGTAATATATTTTCGCTTCATTTTAGTTCAGTTTGTACAAGAAAACGACGAACAACTAGAACAAACTTAGTCATATTTTTTTAAAGAAAAATACAAGCAGCACACGTGATGCTGATTCACAGAGTTTTTGAAAACGTTATGAAAGATAACTAAAATAAAATTTTGTTTCTGTTAGGATCCACAGCCTTTAAATACTGGATGAAAGAAAACATGATCTGTGGGAGGCTGTAATGTAATTGTTCTATATTTAAATCATGCAGTTAGCTATTTCAGTCATCAGTCATTTCTGAGCACATCTGACATTACTTTTAAATATTGTAATTATCGGATTATATTTTTACGAATTTATTCTTAATTTAATTAAGGAATATGATGTCTGATTTTGCATGTGTAAAGTAAAAGAATCTGATAATTACTATATGCATTATGTACCATCACACATGTGCTTGAAAATGACTAATGGTCAAAGTCAGCTAATCATCATCATCGTCGTCGTCGTCACAAACAGTCCACTAAGGCCCATGGTAGAAGAGAAAAATATACAAATGAACTGTTTCTAATATGGATACCACACTACAAATTTTCCTTAAAATCTTGATCTCAAGTGCACAGATGTGTTCTTTCATTGTCTGTGTACATGCTCATGTCCCACAAGCAAACAATGTGATTGGCTACACTAGTGACATGTACAACTGTATCTTGCTTTCTTGCGATACATCGCGTGACATGCACAGATGGTTTGAACTGTAGTGCAACCTGTTCGCTGCTATTATTCCTTGTCTAATTTCCTTCTTCACCCCAGGTACCTGAATGTTTCGATTCTTTTAAAATTGTGTCTGTATACGAAATCCTACCGAAATTAGCTTGTCGCACGATTTAAATAAAGAACGTTTAAATTATAGCCTACTGTGAACAACGTTTTCTTATAATAGGTCGCACACATGTACGTCGTTCAGTCCAAAATGGATACAAAAGAACAACTGACTAATACGTATTCAAATAAAATCTTCTTTAGCGACAATGGCGGACTGTCGATAGGGCCTCCACCACTTTCGCATCCATCGTCGAGGTACTGTATTCCCAAGAACTAGAAGCTGTGTGGTAGCTCAGAAGCTCTTTTATCATGATGTGAAACAGCATTCTTCCACAGGTATTGCTAAGAGGCATTTTACCAACTTTACTGCCGTTTTCATACCACTCTGCAACAACTTGAACTTAATATCTTAACACACTTACCTTTGAAATCAGTATTTTGTTGAGGGCATAAAGAACGTATGTAACTTGACTGTTAGAAGTTGTAGGAAACGTGTATCATCATGGCAGAACGTTACGCACATTTTGAGCACCTTGACACTTTGCAAATAAGTGAACAGTGAATGACAGTAAAAGATGCCCACTGTGTTTTGACTTACCAAAAGTCTAAAAATTGTTATTTCAGTCTCTGGTGGGATGATCTTTTGCCTTATGACATGGACTTTACGTACCTTTCGGATTACTTTGAGCAGAACATTGTTTAACATACATACCCTACTATCCCCTGAACGCCCAGTCTTCTGGGGTCGCAGAAACGTTAACTGCATTTAGTCCTACGTTCTACCACAAACGAAACGTGCAACATAAATCTAATTATTGGACTAATGATCAGTCAGTCAGAGAAGGAAATTTACTAAATGTTTCCTAGTATCTTTCTCTAATGGGGTTAATGATCACACGATGAAGGGAGGCATGCTGGATATACATTGGGGATAAGTTTATCAAACCAGATTGATATTTAATGGACATTTATTCTCAAAGTGGAGTGTAGCCCTGAAATTTCAGTGGATAGGGAACGCATTTCCAATTCCAGCACCATGGTTCCGTAAGGATAGACTGTATTAAACACCATTATTCAGGAAAGATTAGGCTGGCTCAGGACTGTAACATAGACGCCCAGATACTCACATACAAATACTCAAACATTCACTGAAGTATCGAAGGCAATATTCATTGTTTTCTAGCAACAGTCGAGTCATCAAAACTGGCTTGTACCTCGCAGCGGAAATAAACACTAAACTCAGTCGGAATCACGCTACATGAAGTGAATCACGACCGGCTAAAGATCAAGTACTGCTAATTCTGAATTTAGGTAAATAATAGCGAAATTATCACTCGCAACAACCTCATAACGTTTCTAATAAACGACTAAATTACAGAAAGTTCCTCACTCGAAAAATCTGATCTAATTCCTGTTAAAAGGCACCGTCTAAGTGTCCACAGAAGTGGCACATCATTACAGAAAGTTCCTGACTCGAAAAATCTGAACTAAGTCACCGTCTAATTGTGCACAGAAGTGGCATATCATACTCATCACACACCAGCTCACCAACTCTTCTACGACTGAGCAATGCTGTACAGAATCCAGCCTCCCTCATCTCCGTGCATGGAGGTCGAAAAAACTTTGAGAGAGAGAACTGACGAATCAACAAGACGAATTAAGACACAAAGGAATTACAGACATTGGCTGCGAGCGGGCATTGATTGAAATCATTGGGGAAAGTTGAAAATTTGTTCCAGATCAAGACTCGAACCCAGGTCTCCTGCATACTAGGTAGATGCTCTGATCACTAAGCAATCCAGACACTATCTTCATTGCAACTGCATGGACTATCATAACACGTCTCCGTCATATCCCATTGATTTCAGTCAATGCCCGCTCGCAGAAAATGCCTGTAATTCCTTCGCACCTTAATTCATAGTGTCTGCTGGATCAAAATGGTGTCTATTCTTTCAGACATGTCCAAAGGAACAGACATCACATGTAAACAAGACGAATTTTCCTGTGGTGCAAGAAACCTTCTCCAATCAGAAAGCAGGAGAGTCGACACGTGTCTATTCGTCCCGAAAATTTTCTATCGGTTCCACGTCTAAAATCTGACCAAACGCGCCCTTCGCCCGTGGATCTGAAGAAGCCAGTCACCACGGCGTGCGTTAGGAAAAACCGCACAGATAACAACTCGCCTGAGCGGCACCACAAGCCATCTTTGAAAGCTAAACTCAACACCCGTCCCAAACCTGAATTCACCAAGTTGCATGCCTTGGCAATTACAACCACATTCATTCAATCTAGCGATCATCCATGCTTAGGTTACAGGTTTATGGTCTACTGAATATCTAACGTAATGAAAATGGAAATAAAACCGTCTGAATTTCAGTTCCAGTTTGATTTTCCTCCTTAACATGGAAAAAACATGAGCGCTGATATATGTTATTTGATATTTAAACTGCAGATGCAATCAATCGATATTAAAAATTTAATATCTAAGGTACTACTTTTTACTGTCTGTCTTTCCGTGCCACATAAGCACTATAGTTCTCATTGGCAGATTTCTTACCGACTCCAGCTACTACCAACCTTCTCTATTCATAGGAGTATTATACAGACTACCTCTTTAGGAAATAAATACTTTTCTTGCCATAGCTACAATTCTGGATCCCCAGTTCAAGCACATTCACTCCGATTTTCCCCATGCAGAGTCAACTGCAATAGCGGAAATAGCTAAGGAATTTTTTTCCGAGCTTAGGCGGATTGGTCAATTGACTCCTGAACATAAAGTTTCAGATGTAACACAAGAAGACTCTAACAAGCGCTCTGTTTAGTCACGAAATGAGAAAGTGTTGCCCCAAAGCTCGGTCACGCAAGAATTTAAAACTCTGATTCTGTGCTCAAGGAGCTAAAACAATAACCACATTTAGGATGGTACTGTGATCCTGTAAAGTTCTGGATTGATAGTCGTCATTTCATCCCAGTTTTGTCATAATTTGCTTAACAATACTTAATATGCCAAACCTCTTCTGTTTTGTTCGCAAGAGTGGCTTGTTAAATAAAATTGGTTGCAACTGATAACAGGAGCAGCCTGACAGGGAACATTATAAAAGCAAGACCTTTCTTAATGTCTATCACTGATGATTATTGGTTTCATTTATTACTTTTTGTAAATAACTACACTGTACGTCTTTTTTGATTAATATTGTAAATGATAAAATATTCTTCAGGTTTTAGATGTTTGCTAATCAATTTCGTGGCTTTATAACTTTTTAAAATTCCTTCTCATATTAAAACTTTCATGCGATACCTCTAAATACAAATAATGCCGCTCGATAACACCGATATCCTTAAAAGAAGACTTGATTCAATACACAATGTTATTTTCTAGAACTTGCCCGTCCCTGAAACACAGGCAGAGAAACGACACAAGCAGAACTTGATAAAACTATGAATTGTATGAAATGTAGACTGACTGACGTTTTTCACTCTGTTTGACGTATCAAAACTCAGATGTGTCGAAAATATGTAATATTTTGGTGTGTAAGTTCGCAGCATTTTTAGTTTCTTTTAAAAATGCAACAGATACACATAGCATACACTTTAGTCATCACTAACACAATCTCCTTCACTATTTACAACAATGTGCCAACGCTGGGGTAACTTCCCGATTACAAAACTGTAGAAATCACGTAGTTTTTTGGCAACGAACTTGCCGAGCCACGTTCGAAGCGCATTTTCATCCGGAAAGTAAGTTCTTTTAAGATTGTCTGATGGATAGTGGGAAAGATGAAAACCTGAGGGCAGAAGATCAGCTGAATAAGGTTGGTGTGGAATGATTTCGAAACCACTTCCTTTAGTGTTTTTTGTCAGTCTAGTAGAATGCGTTGTCGTGGAGTATCATCACTTCATGCAACCTTCCTGGTCGTTGTTCTGGGACTGACAAGACATCTCTGTTTTCGACAGTAAATGTCTGCAGCGATAGTTACATATTGGGAGCTATTCATAGTATACATCACCATCGCTGTTCCACCAGATGCATAACATTATCTTCTGTGGATATGAACAGGTCCTTGTAAGGAGAGTTGCTGCTTTGTTTCGTTCAACTATTACCTTTTTTTCATTATGTTAGCATAAAGACAGTATTTCATGTCACTAGTAACGATACAAGACGAACGGTCGCTGTTGCTCACAAGCCAATTGATGACAAGAAACCAGAGATGCTCATAACGCCACAAGCTATTTTTTTTTTATTTTGACTTTTAGTTTGTGGTTCCCACACAACCGATTTTTGAAGCCTCCCAATGCATGCAAATGTCGCACAATGGTTGAATGATCACAATGCACCACATTTCTAGTTCTCGATTACACTGACTTGGATCATTGCGGATTAATGCGTCTAAACTATCTTCATCAAACCCCAAAGGTCTTCCTGAACGTGGAGAGCCATTAATGTCAAAACGATCCTCCTTAAAAAGAGAAAAAAATTTCCTTGCCGTGCTCTGTCCAATGGCATTATCCTCATACACGGCGCAAGTGTTTCTGGCAACCTCCGCTACTGTCACTGCTCTATTCAACTCAAACAGAATAATACGTCGGGAATATCTCCACTTGGCCCTTCGTATTCTAGCGTCCGCAGCTCCACTCACTATCTTCAAATGACAATATATAAATTCAAAGAGTAACAATCAATTACAAAAATAAACCACAATCGATAAAATAAACCTATAGGAACCGGAACACCAACATGCAAACAAACAAACAAAACAAAAAAAGAAAGGCTACGAACTTATACATCAACCTGTTACACACTGAAGAGCCAAAGAAACTTGTATAGATACGCGTATTCAAATGCAAATATAAGTAAACAGGCAGAATACGGCGCTATTATCGGCAACGCCTATATAAGACAAGTGTTCTGCACTGTTGTTAGAACGGTTATTGCGGCTGCAATGGCAGGTTATCAACATGTAAATGAGTTTGAACATGGTGTTATAGTCGGCGCACTAGCGATGGGACACAGCATGTCTAAGGTAGCGATGAAGTGGGGTTTTCCCGTACGACCATTTCACTAGTGTACCGTGAATATCAGGAATACGGTAAAACATCAAATCTCCGACATTGATGCCGCCGGGAAAAGATTCTGCAAGAACGGGACCAACGACGACTAAAGAGAATCGTTCAACGTGGCAGAAGTGCAACCCTTCCGCAAATTGCTGCAGATTTCAGTGCTAAGCCATGAACAAGTTTCAGGGTGCGAACCATTCAACGAAACATCATCGATATGGGCTTTCGGAGCCGAAGGTCCAGTTGTGTACCCTTGATGACTGCACGACACAAAGCTTTACGCCTCGAAATGCGACATCCCACACGTCCAGAATTGCTACAGAGCGGCTCCAGGAACACTCTTCTGAGTTTAAACGCTTCCACTGCCCACCAGACTCCCCAGCCATGAAAATTATTGAACAAATCTGGGATGCCTCGCAACGTGCTGTTCAGAAGAGATCTCCACTCCCTCTTACTGTTACGAATTTATGGGTATCCCTGAAGGGTTCATGGTGTCAGTTCCCTCCAGCACTAGTGAAGACATTAGTCGAGTGCATGCCAAGTCGTGTTGCGGCACTTCTGAGTGCTCACGGGGTCCTACACGATATTAGGCAGGTGTACCTGTTTCTTTGGCTCTTCAGTGTATTTTTGAGACTACTTATCGGGAAGTGATGTGCCGGCATTTCATAATACTTTTTGCTGCTTGCAGCTGGCAGAAGGACAAGCCCCGTCTCGGAGTACAGTGAAGTCCCTTCAGTGCCTCTGCCCAGTCCCCCTCCCTAGTGCCCACTACCCCATTAGATTGTGCTCCACTGCGCTTACTGCATGTCGCCTGCCCTATCTGTCCGGCGCACGCCTGCAGCCTTCTCGCGCCGCTACCCGCTACCCACTACCCACTAGCTGACTAGCCGCTAACCAGCTTCCAGCTCCCAGCCCCTAATTCTAGTGGCTGCGGTCCCGCGACACAGAAACGCACCGTTGCCACCAGCTCGCTCCTACGACCCTATTCTCCACGCGACACTCTCATTACTTCTGATTTATGAGCACTAAATGCTGCTTCCGCAGATATAGAACTCCCGCTAGTGGTCTTATTGATCTCTCTCCAGCAGCTTCTCCCGTTCCAAAGCGCCTTACAGTCCCTGGAGATCGCTCTTAATGGACGTCATAAAGGAAAGAAGGGCTAATTTGTCATTAAAAGCCCCTTTCAGTCTAAGATGTTCAATGTGCCAAGGAATCAATCTACCTCGCTAAAGTTACTGTCATTTTGAAGACGCCATACTAGAAAAACTTCCTGACAACCTGCTTACAGCGCCAGAGTGAAAATTCAATCTCCCGGTCATGGTGATCAAGCTAGATACACTGACGGAAAAAATCGCAACGCAAAAAAGTAGAGTAATGAAATTTCGAGAATACATTTTGTAACACGCCCGGGAGTACAAATGAGTGGGTACGGACCCTTAAACTGTTTGTCGCTCCTTGACCGTGCGCCCTATCCACACCACGTACCTGGTAATCCCGCGGCGGTCGTATTGTTCTGCTCCACACTGCTGCTGGATTGCCAAAAATTATCTATCTAAATATGCAAGCGGGTTTAGGGGAGCCACTCAGCGTTAAGCACAACACTACTCTACGTCTGGTATGAACAACTATATTCTGAGACGATTAAAGAAAATCGCAAGTTGCACTGTTTACATTCTAAGTCGTAAATTTTTCTCCCAATTAACAATCTTGATGATTATCTGTCCACAATATCACTCAAGACGAGCGTACGCGTAACCGACACGAGGCGGGTGATTGTTGATTATGCGGAAGCCGAATGATCGAACGAAACTTCTTACGCTCGTTACACATACAGAGATATTTGGTACCAGTCCTCATTGTCACTAGTAATGGTATTTTTACACTGTTCATAAAGTTAATTTTTCAGTTCTCAGTTCTCACTTGTACGAGCGTGCGCGTAACCGTCGCGGCGCGGCTGATTGTTGATAATGCGGAACGCGATGACCGAGCGCACGTCGTCACGCTCGCTACAAGACACTGGCACTTGACTGCACTCTTTTATGGTAACTAATTTCTACTGATTCACATCAGTTCATTTCGGGAGACCGAACACGGAGCGGATGATCAATGCTGTGCGACAGAGAGCGAGAGGATACATAAATACGTTATTGACGGCACTGCTCATTTTCAATTACTTCTTGATGCACTTTCCTCTGAACTATTTCTATATACACTCCTGGAAATTGAAATAAGAACACCGTGAATTCATTGTCCCAGGAAGGGGAAACTTTATTGACACATTCCTGGGGTCAGATACATCACATGATCACACTGACAGAACCACAGGCACATAGACACAGGCAACAGAGCATGCACAATGTCGGCACTAGTACAGTGTATATCCACTTTTCGCAGCAATGCAGGCTGCTATTCTCCCATGGAGACGATCGTAGAGATGCTGGATGTAGTCCTGTGGAACGGCTTGCCATGCCATTTCCACCTGGCGCCTCAGTTGGAGCAGCGTTCGTGCTGGACGTGCAGACCGCGTGAAACGACGCTTCATCCAGTCCCAAACATGCTCAATGGGGGACAGATCCGGAGATCTTGCTGGCCAGGGTAGTTGACTTACACCTTCTAGAGCACGTTGGGTGGCACGGGATACATGCGGACGTGCATTGTCCTGTTGGAACAGCAAGTTCCCTTGCCGGTCTAGGAATGGTAGAACGATGGGTTCGATGACGGTTTGGATGTACCGTGCACTATTCAGTGTCCCCTCGACGATCACCAGTGGTGTACGGCCAGTGTAGGAGATCGCTCCCCACACCATGATGCCGGGTGTTGGCCCTGTGTGCCTCGGTCGTATGCAGTCTTGATTGTGGCGCTCACCTGCACGGCGCCAAACACGCATACGACCATCATTGGCACCAAGGCAGAAGCGACTCTCATCGCTGAAGACGACACGTCTCCATTCGTCCCTCCATTCACGCCTGTCGCGACACCACTGGAAGCGGGCTGCACGATGTTGGGGCGTGAGCGGAAGATGGCCTAACGGTGTGCGGGACCGTAGCCCAGCTTCATGGAGACGGTTGCGAATGGTCCTCGCCGATACCCCAGGAGCAACAGTGTCCCTAATTTGCTGGGAAGTGGCGGTGCGGTCCCCTACGGCACTGCGTAGGATCCTACGGTCTTGGCGTGCATCCGTGCGTCGCTGCGGTCCGGTCCCAGGTCGACGGGCACGTGCACCTTCCGCCGACCACTGGCGACAACATCGATGTACTGTGGAGACCTCACGCCCCACGTGTTGAGCAATTCGGCGGTACGTCCACCCGGCCTCCCGCATGCCCACTATACGCCCTCGCTCAAAGTCCGTCAACTGCACATACGGTTCACGTCCACGCTGTCGCGGCATGCTACCAGTGTTAAAGACTGCGATGGAGCTCCGTATGCCACGGCAAACTGGCTGACACTGACGGCGGCGGTGCACAAATGCTGCGCAGCTAGCGCCATTCGACGGCCAACACCGCGGTTCCTGGTGTGTCCGCTGTGCCGTGCGTGTGATCATTGCTTGTACAGCCCTCTCGCAGTGTCCGGAGCAAGTATGGTGGGACTGACACACCGGTGTCAATGTGTTCATTTTTCCATTTCCAGGAGTGTATCATCACTTTACTGTAATAGCACTTGTAGCAACACTTCAACTTCCATACTAACAATGCCTCTCACATGCAGAGCTACACACTACACAACATAACAGTTCCGTGTTTGGTGCTCGACTCTCAACACGCGGCTGCGCGCAAAGATACTCCACAACTAAACCAGCGATATGACAGTACACTTACAATTTGTGTAGGTAACATATTTCAGTGATCAACATTGCAAGATCACAGGTCAATGTCAGGGCGACAAAACTATTGAAAATGTATAATGGGGACACTTTAATAAACGGTATAACTCCGAGGATGTTGAATGCACGCATGCGGTTACAACTGCGCTATGTGTGCGCGCGTTATCCAGTTGGAAAACACCCTCTGGAATGCTGTTCATGGCCGGCCGGTGTGGCCGAGCGGTTCTAGGCGCTTCAGTCTGGGACCGCGAGACCACTACGGTCGCAGGTTCGAATCCTGCCTCGGGCATGGATGTGTGTGATGTCCTTAGGTTAGTTAGGTTCAAGTAGTTCTAAGTTCTAAGTTCTAAGTGACTGATGACCTCAGAAGTTAAGTCCCGTAGTGCTCAGAGCCAAATGCTGTTCATGAATGGCAGGACTGACGTAAAAATTTGCAGTCAGGTTGTGTGGAATAGCTGTGACAGTGCTTCTGCTGTCATACTAAATCACACTTCAATTCATAACGAGAGGTGTAGGTACAATATGTCTAGCACACATACAGGTTGGCTGCATGACCTCAACTGACCTCCTCCTAACAAACACATGGCCATCACTGGCACCAAGGCAGAACCAGCTTTCATCAGAAAACAGAACAGATCTTCACCCTACCCTCTAGAGCGCTCTCGCTTGACACTACTGAAGTCGTGAATGTCTATGGTTTCGGGTCAGTGGATAGCACGCTACTGGGCGTCTGGCTCGGAACTGCCCTTGAAGTAATCGATTTGCAAGAGTTCGTTGTGTCACTGTGGTGTCAACTACTCAAACTGCTACGTAAATTGCTGCTGCAAATGCAGTACGATGCGCCAGACCCATACGCCGTACACGACGGTCTAACCTCTCGGTAGAGCCATGTAGCCGTCCGAAGGACGGTCTTCTTGCAACCGTACTTTTTCGTCACTACCGCTGCCAGCTGTCATGTACAGAAGCTACTTTCCTGCCAAGTCTTTCCGCAGTATCGCAGAAGGAATATCCAACTTCTCGTAGCCCTGTTACACTATCGCGTTCAATCTTAGTGAGCTGTTGATAACGGATCCTTTGTCACCTTAACAGAATTCTTACTAACATCAACTAACCACATTCAGTCTAAAAGGTAACTCTCATGACGTTACAGCGTATATTTAAAGCAAACCTGATTTGCATCCGCATAGTGCGGCTACTATCGTCATTCTTATGCAACGCCAGTTGATCAGACAACGTATAGAAACACGCCTACCAACTTACGCTTATATTGCACAACTCCTTCGTAGTACTGAGATTTTTTCCTTCAGTTGACGATATATCAGGTTGTAAACCAAATAAATCAGTTTCTCTGAAACTCGAGAAAAACCCATTTTAATGTTTGAACAGCTTCAGAAGTTGTTGTTCGAGAGCCGAAAAAACTTGGTGACGCAGAACCGTGAGACTATTACAATGCAGTGTAACAAATGATTTGCATGATAGTAGCAATGTTAATCGGACTCCGTATAAAGAAAATCAGACGGCAGTTTCCACTTGTAAAATCATAAATGTACATGCAATAGCGAGTTGATGGTGTCAGCCAACCCTCTGCTTACCTAGAAACGTATAAATGGTTCACAATTTGTAAGAAAGCATCATAATAATCAAGAAAACTAATATGACAAAGTGCATTTCGAGTTATTAAGCACGTTGCAATACTAAATACAGAACTTCTTTCTGTGCACATTCATTCGAGAGAGCGAACAAGGAGCGAAAGCAAGAGATGAAAGAAGATTAAGTCTTACATCAGTTTTTCGAAATCAGATCATTCTTATGTATTACAGAGATGTACTCTCTATCCTTGACTACAAATAACGAATCGTTACAGCCTGTTGAAAGGAAATGGATATTAAATTACAATGAAATGAACACCCTTAGCTGCTTACAGGCGTTGACATACGTCAACGGGGACAGATGAAAATGTGTGCTCCGACCGGGACTCGAACCCGGGATCTCCTGCTTACAGAGCAGACGCTCTATCCATCTGAGCCACCGAGGACACAGAGGACAGCGCGACTGCAGGGATTTATCTCTGGCACGCCTCCCACGAAACCCACATTCTCAACGTATTGCCCCCGCCCACTATACTCGTTACGCGCGGCGCGTTGCCGATTCCCGTAAGAGTTCGGGCACTGTTTGTGCATTCGCACAGAAGAAGATGATGTTCAGGTGGCCGGTGAGCATTAACTATATATACAGGTTGTTACAAAAAGGTACGGCCAAACTTTCAGGAAACATTCAAAAAGTGGTTCAATTGCCCCTGAGCACTATGGGACTTAACATCTATGGTCATCAGTCCCCTAGAACTTAGAACTACTTAAACCTAACTAACCTAAGGACAGCACACAACACCCAGCCATCACGAGGCAGAGAAAATCCCTGACCCCGCCGGGAATCGAACCCGGGAACCCGGGCGTGGGAAGCGAGAACGCTACCGCACGACCACGAGATGCGGGCCAGGAAACATTCCTCACACACAAATAAAGAAAAGATGTTATGTGGACATGTGTACGGAAACGCTTAATTTCCATGTTAGAGCTCATTTTAGTTTCGTCAGTATGTTCTGTACTTCCTCGATTCACCGCCAGTTGGCCCAATTGAGGGAAGGTAATGTTGACTTCGGTGCTTGTGTTGACATGCGACTCATTGGTCTACAGTACTTGCATCAAGTACATCAGTACGTAGCATCAACAGGTTAGTGTTCATCACGAACGTGGTTTTGCAGTCAGTGCAATGTTTACAAATGCGGAGTTGACTGATGCCCATTTGATGTATGGATTAGCACGGGGCAATAGCCGTGGCGCGGTACGTTTGTATCGAGACAGATTTCCAGAACGAAGTTGTCCCGACAGGAAGACGTTCGAAGCAATTGATCGGCGTCTTAGGGAGCACGGAACTTTCCAGCGTATGACTCGCGACTGTGGAAGACCAAGAACGACGAGGACACCTGCAATGGACGAGCAATTCTTCGTGCAGTTGACGATAACCCTAATGTCAGCGTCAGAGAAGTTGCTGCTGTACAAGGTAACGTTGGCCACGTCACTGTACGGAGAGTGCTACGGGAGAACCAGTTGTTTCTGTACCATGTACAGCGTGTGCAAGCACTATCAGCAGCTGATTGGCCTCCACGGGTACACTTCTGCGAATGTTTCATCCAACAATGTGTCAATCCTCATTTCAGTGCAAATGTTCTCTTTACGGATGATTAATGTGATTTGAAGAGAAGTAATAAAATGAGCTCTAACATGGGAAGTAAGCGTTTCCGGACACATGTCTACATACATATTTTCTTTCTTTGTGTGTGAGGAATGTTTCCTGAAAGTTTGGCCGTACCTTTTTGTAACACCCTGTATACTAAGATGGTATCTGTTCTTTCGTACATGTCGTCTCACAGCCCTCTGTGCTGTAACGTTCCAGGCCGACATGCCGCCGCTTGATGTTACGCCGAAACACTCACACAATCTTAAACTGTTATTAACAAATAGACCTCGAGTGACACGGCTTAATGTAATTTGTTACTAACAGATAAACACAACATAATCCTCTCCCTATGATGTAGAGCTCCAGAATGTACCTCACCCTCCCAAGTGCCCCAGTTATCAAAGATGAAGACGGGGTGGGGGTTTTCAGTCGTTCAGTCGCAGAGGAGGGGTGGCCTTGATTAAAACCAAGTAGTTCGCTGGAGGGGAGGGGAGTGGGCGATGACATTAATTATAAGGCGCTCAAATATGTAGACTGCCACTGGGTGTGAACATGTACCCCCCCCCCCCACCCCACCCCACTCGGTATCGTATCAGTGATATTAAAATAACGTCGTTATGGGCCCGTTCTCTAAATGGTTCAAATGGCTCTGAGCACTATGGGACTCAACTGCTGAGGTCATTAGTCCCCTAGAACTTAGAACTAGTTAAACCTAACTAACCTAAGGACATCACACACAGCCATGCCCAAGGCAGGATTCGAACCTGCGACCGTAGCGGTCTCGCGGTTCCAGACTGCAGCGCCAGAACCGCGCGGCCACTTCGGCCGGCCGGGCCCGTTCTCTCCTTGCTATCCTGCTGAAGTCACCTGAGGACGAATCAGAATTTCATCGGTTGGTTACATACTCCCGTTGCGATCTTTTCTTGTAGGGGAAGAACTGAGCAGGGCAGGTATTTCCGCGTCACTTGTAAACACTCATAAGTAAATTGCATCTCCTAAGTATCGCAACCGCACGTTAATGTTGGAGGACAAACAGAAGCCTAAAGTGAAACCGCTGGAAACGATAATTTATTCCTGTTGTCTCATCCGCGCGGATAGCCTTCTCTGTATAATGTTTAATGTGCCCTAATGGCCATTTACGTAATTCATCTCCGGAGGTGCTTGTCGGTTGTTCCATATACACCGCAATGGCTTGTGTTGATCCTATCTCGATGTTGTTAACTGTGAACCACTGTCATAAACGTTACTGGAAGTACGGATGTTACTTTCGAAACAGACGATAGTAGATTAGTAACGAATTTTTTAATGTAAAGATTAAAGTTAACACAAAACGAATAATCTAAAGAGGTGGCACAGCGGTTAGCACACTGGAGGACGATGGTTCAAACCCGCGTCCGACCATACAGATTTAGCTTTTCCGTCGTTTCTCCAGTTTTCCAAATCGCTTAAGACGGAATGGTTCATTTCAAGCGGCACAGCCGATTTCCTTCCCTGTCTTTAACCAATCCACATCTACATCAACATCTACATGTTTGCTCTCCAGTTCACTTTCATTTACGTGGAAGAAGTTTCATCGAACGGTTTCAGACTATTTCTCGAAAAGTGCTCGGTAAAAACGAACAATGAAATGCCACCTCTTTGGTGTGACGTCATAAGCGAGTGACTGCTTGTGAGATCGCTCTCTCAGTTTTTATATATTTTTACGTTTCAGATACATATTTTAACGGTTTTTGCGATAATATTTACTATATAAGTGACTTATTAGTGGTTTCTTCATTCGCCTCTGCCTTTCTTGTGTTGTGACGTGATATTTGTGAGTGTTTCGTATCGAGCAACGTAACCTCTTAGCTGTGGTTACATTCCGCGCTGACCAGTTGCAGCTGTAGCGGCGCATCGAAAGCTAAGTACTGATTATTTTTTTGTGTATAGTGGTTTATTTAGGAACTTTAGTAGTCTTCAACCGGTGTTTTTTGTGTTTTCTGGTGAAATAATTACAGAAGAACATTTTGGGAACTGTTTTCAGTTTCGTTACTGTGTCATTAGACGTTTGATTCTCTTTCTGTATTAGTCTTTTGTCATATTCACATTTGTTGTTTATTAATACTGTTAATAATAGTAGTTTCTTCCCTTGTAGAGTAAGTTTGTGATTATTATAGTCAGGTTTTAACATCATCTTATTGTAGTAGCGGAACTTAAAAAAAGTAAAATTTTACCATGAGTGAGAAGTGTGGGCTTTGCCGTAGGTTCGTCAGTAGTGGATTGCGGTGTGAGACTTGTTCGAAGTATTTTCACTGGGGGGAATGCAGGGGGGAAGCCAGTGGGCATTCTGGTGAGATCCTCTCCTGGAACTGTAGGTTATGTAGCAAGAGTAAGTTGATAGAGGAGCAGGAGCGTAAGATCTGTGCCCTTCAGGTGCAGTTGAAAAACGCACAGGAGGAGCTAGATAGGATGAGGAGGGAGAAGGGGGTTGGGGAATGGGATCTGGCTGTTGGCAAGAGATCTGCTAGGAGAAGAAGATTTTCAGATAGTTTTATTATTGGTGTTTGTAATAGATATGACCAACTGTCAGAGTCTAGTGGAGAGGAATCTCTAGTAGCTGTAGATGTAGGAAGTATGCAGCAGACCTCAGCAGCTACGGTGGCTAGGACAGTTGCAAAGTCTAAGAGAAAGAAGAAGGTTCTGCTGTTAGGTAGTTCTCATGGTAGAGGTGTAGGCCAGCAGTTGCAGGAAGTTTTGGGGAGTGAGTACCAGGTCACCAGCATTGTGAAGCCTAATGCAGGATTGGCTCAGGTGACTTTTAACATAGGGGGGTTATGTAGGGATTTTACTAAAGAGGATCAGGTAGTGATTGTGGGTGGGGCTGGTAATAGTATTGATAGGGATGGGGAGTATGACGTAGATGGTGACCTGGAAAAGATAGCCACTCACACTGGCAACACGAATGTGCATTTCGTGGAACTGTTTCAGCGTCACGACCGGCCTCATCTTAATACAGCCGTCAGGCGTAATAACATGAGACTTGGGGGTGCGCTGATGACAGAAAGCATGGGTCACATTTCAGTGATGTCGGTGGAGTCTATCAGCAGGACGGGTTTCACTAGACATGGCCTGCACCTCAACAGGTATGGGAAGGGGAGGTTGGCAAAGCTTATAGGTGACAGCATAGGTGGGGTTGGTGGGATCACTCATGGGAAAATTCCTGCAGTAGTGGGTGTTAGAGCTGCACCTTTTTTAGATTGAAGTCAGCTGATAGGTATTCCTGCTTAAGGGAAATCTCTCTAACAAAGGAACCACTTTTGACAAAGCTTAGGTATCCGAATAATGAGGGAATTAGTATATTTCATCAAAATATACAAGGTATTAGAGATAAAGTTAGTGAATTGCTTATACATGTTGACTCTGAAATTGTTGGTGTATCTGAACACTTCTTAAATAAGGAGATAATTCAGAGGCTTCCTTTACCAGTATACAGGTTGGCTGGCAGATTTTCGAGGAGCTCTTTGCGGTGTGGGGGAGTAGCCATGTATGTGAAAAACGGAATCCCATTTCAGTCAATTGATGTTTCAGAGTACTGCACTGAAAAGGTGTTTGAATGTTGTGCAGGTGTGGTTAAATTTAATGGAGCTAAACTTCTAATTGTTGTTATTTATAGATCCCCAGACTCTGATTTCACAACATTTTTGCTAAAGCTAGAGGAGGTTCTTGGTTCACTTTACAGGAAATACAAAAAGTTAGTTATATGTGGTGACTTCAATATTAATTGTATAAGTGATTGTGCAAGGAAGAGGATGCTGGTAGACCTCCTTAATTCATATAATCTTATGCAAACCGTATTCTTTCCAGCGAGAGTGCAAGGGAACAGTAGAACAACCATAGACAAAAATTTTGTTCATTCCTCATTAGTAGAAGGGCATTCTGTTAGCAAAAAGGTGAATGGCCTTTCAGATCTTGATGCACAAATTTTAACTCTAAAAGATTTTTGTGCTGCAACACGTGTTAAATATAGTCATCAGCTATTTGGGAAAGCTGATCCAGTTGCTGTAGAGACCTTTGTAAACCTTATCAAGGAACAAGAGTGGCAAGATGTTTATAGCGCTGATACAGTAGACGATAAAGATAATGCTTTTCTCAAGACTTTTCCCGTGCTCTTTGAAAGTTGCTTTCCGTTAGAACGTTCAAAACAGGGTATTAGCACAAACGGGCAGCCTGGGTGGCTGACTAGAGGGATAAGAATATCTTGTAGAACAAAGTGGCAATTATATCAATACGTTAGAAACAGTCAGAATCTAAATGCAGCAGCCCATTACAAACAGTATTGTAAGGTGCTTAAAAATGTTATAAGGAAGGAAAAAGTATGTGGTATGCAGATAGAATAGCTAAGTCTCAGGATAAAATTAAAACCATATGGTCAGTCGTAAAGGAAGTGGCTGGTCTGCAGAGACAGGTCGAGGATATACACTCCTGAAAATTGAAATAAGAACACCGTGAATTCATTGTCCCAGGAAGGGGAAACTTTATTGACACATTCCTGGGGTCAGATACATCACATGATCACACTGACAGAACCACAGGCACATAGACACAGGCAACAGAGCATGGACAATGTCGGCACTAGTACAGTGTACATCCACCTTTCGCAGCAATGCTGGCTGCTATTCTCCCATGGACACGATCGTAGAGATGCTGGATGTAGTCCTGTGGAACGGCTTGCCATGCCATTTCCACCTGGCGCCTCAGTTGGAGCAGCGTTCGTGCTGGACGTGCAGACCGCGTGAGACGACGCTTCATCCAGTCCCAAACATGCTCAATGGGGGACAGATCCGGAGATCTTGCTGGCCAGGGTAGTTGACTTACACCTTCTAGAGCACGTTGGGTGGCACGGGATACATGCGGAAGTGCATTGTCCTGTTGGAACAGCAAGTTCCCTTGCCGGTCTAGGAATGGTAGAACGATGGGTTCGATGACGGTTTGGATGTACCGTGCACTATTCGGTGTCCCCTCGACGATCACCAGTGGTGTACGGCCAGTGTAGGAGATCGCTCCCCACACCATGATGCCGGGTGTTGGCCCCGTGTGCCTCGGTCGTATGCGGTCCTGATTGTGGCGCTCACCTGCACGGCGCCAAACACGCATACGACCATCATTGGCACCAAGGCAGAAGCGACTCTCATCGCTGAAGACGACACGCCTCCATTCGTCCCTCCATTCACGCCTGTCGCGACACCACTGGAGGCGGGCTGCACGATGTTGGGGCGTGAGCGGAAGACGGCCTAACGGTGTGCGGGACCGTAGCCCAGCTTCATGGAGACGGTTGCGAATGGTCCTCGGCGATACCCCAGGAGCAACAGTGTCCCTAATTTGCTGGGAAGTGGCGGTGCGGTCCCCTACGGCACTGCGTAGGATCCTACGGTCTTGGCGTGCATCCGTGCGTCGCTGCGGTCCGGTCCCAGGTCGACGGGCACGTGCACCTTCCGCCGACCACTGGCGACAGCATCGATGTACTGTGGAGACCTCACGCCCCACGTGTTGAGCAATTCGGCGGTACGTCCACCCGGCCTCCCGCATGCCCACTATACGCCCTCGCTCAAAGTCCGTCAACTGCACATACGGTTCACGTCCACGCTGTCGCGGCATGCTACCAGTGTTAAAGACTGCGATGGAGCTCCGTATGCCACGGCAAACTGGCTGACACTGACGGCGGCGGTGCACAAATGCTGCGCAGCTAGCGCCATTCGACGGCCAACACCGCGGTTCCTGGTGTGTCCGCTGTGCCGTGCGTGTGATCATTGCTTGTACAGCCCTCTCGCAGTGTCCGGAGCAAGTATGGTGGGTCTGACACACCGGTGTCAATGTGTTCTTTTTTCCATTTCCAGGAGTGTAGAATCAGTGCGTAGTGGGAATGTCCGTGTTACTGATAAGTCGCATATGTGTACAGTATTTAATAATCACTTTCTGAATATAGCAGGTGAACTAGATAGAAACCTAGTCCCAACAGGGAATCATATAGCGCTCTTAGAAAAAAGTGTTCCGAGACTGTTACCTGAAATGCTCCTCCATGATACTGACAAGAGGGAGATTGAGTTAGTAATTAAATCACTAAAGACCAAAAACTCTCATGGATATGACGGGGTATCTAGCAGAATACTGAAGTATTGTTCTATGTATGTTAGCCCAGTACTTAGCCATATCTGCAAATTTTCCTTTAGGAGTGGTCGGTATCCTGATCGATTAAAGTACTCGGTAGTGAAGCCACTTTATAAGAAGGGAGACAGGGATAATGTTGACAATTTTAGATTTATTTATATGCCATCGCTGTTTGCTAAAGTTATCGAGATGGTTGTATATACAAGGTTACTGGAGCATTTAAACTCACATAATTTGCTGTCAAATGTACAGTTTGGTTTTAGAAATGGTTTAACAACTGAAAATGCTATATTCTCTTTTCTATGTGAGGTTTTGGACGGATTAAATAAAAGGTAGCGAACGCTAGGTGTTTTCTTTGATTTAACGAAGGCTTTTGACTGTGTTGACCACAAAATATTATTGCAGGAGTTGGACCATTATTACAATTGGTTCGCCTCTTACTTTAAGAACAGAAAGCAGAAGGTAATTCTCCGCAATATTGAGAGTGGTAGTGATGTTCAGTCCCAATGGGGCACTGTTAAGTGGGGCGTTCGCCAACGATCGGTGCTGGGGCCACTGCTGTTTCTTATTTATATACATGATATGCCTTCTAGTATTACAGGTAATTCAAAAATATTTCTGTTTGCTGATGACACCAGCTTGGTAGTGAAGGATCTTGTGTGTAATATTGAAACAGTATCAAATAATGTAGTTCATGAAATAAGTTCGTGGCTTGTGGAAAATAATTCGATGTTAAATCACAGTAAAACTCAGTTTTTACAGTTTCTAACTCGCAATTCAACAAGAACCGATATTTTGATCAGACAGAATGGGCATATTATAAGAGAGACGGAACAGTTCAAGTTCCTAGGCGTTCGGATAGATAGTAAGCTGTTGTGGAAAGCCCATGTCCAGGATCTTGTTCAGAAACTAAATGCTGCTTTATTTACGATTAGAACAGCATCTGAAATAAGTGACACCTCAACACGAAAAGTAGTCTACTTCGCATATTTTCATACGCTTATGTCGTATGGAATTATTTTTTGAGGTAATTCTTCTGATTCAAAAAGGGTATTTTTGGCTCAAAAACGGGCTGTTCGAGCTATATGTGGTGTAAGTTCGAGAACGTCTTGTCGACCCCTATTCAATAGTCTGGGAATTCTGACATTGCCCTCACAGTTTATATTTTCTTTAATGTCGTCTGTTGTTTGCAATATTAGCCTATTCCCAAGAGTTAGCAGCTTTCACTCAGTTAATACTAGGCAGAAATCCAATCTGCATGTGGAATGCACTTCCTTGACTCTTGTGCAGAAAGGAGTGCAGTATTCTGCTGCATCCATTTTCAATAAGCTACCACAAGAACTCAAAAATCTTAGCAGTAGCCCAAACACTTTTAAGTCTAAACTGAAAAGTTTTCTCATGGCTCACTCCTTCTATTCTGTCGAGGAGCTCCTGGAAGAGCTAAAAAATTAAGCAAATTCCAGTGTTACATTGTTGATTTTCTTTATTTAAACTTACTTGTCACCTGAATATGTTTTTTATATTTCATTTTATCTGTTTCGAATATCGTGTTATAATTTCATGTATTGACTTGGTCCATGTCCATGGGGACTTCTCCTTAATTTGGTCCCACGGAACAATAAATAAATAAATAAACTAACGTGCGAGATCTGATTTACATCAATATATTACGATAATCATTTCTTCCTATGTTCAAATGTGTGTGAAATCCTATGGGACTCAACTGCTACGGTCACCAGTTCCTAAGCTTACACACAACTTAACCTAAATTATCCTACGGACAAAGACACACTCCCACTCCCGAGGGAGGACTCGAACCTCCGCAGGGACCAGCCGCACAATCCATGACATTTCTTGTTAAGTCGGTGGGCATCAACACATGTTTTGGCAATCGTAGGAGAAAGTTGGTAACAAAATTTCGTGAAACGATCTCGCCACAATGGGTAACGCCTTTGTTTGAATGCTATTAGTACTCGTGTATCATGTCTGTAACCCCGTCTCCTCTAATACGTGATAGTACATGACGAGCAGCCCTTCTTTGAACTTTTTGATGACCTCCATCATCCCTGTCGGATCTAAGTTCGTAATTCTCATCCCTAGGCATTTAGTTGAATTGACAGGCTTTAGATTTGTGTGCTTGATCGTATAACCTAAATTTAAGCATCAATTGCCACTTTTTTGAGTGTGGGTGCGGTCCGTCTCTAATGACCTCGTTGTCGACGGGACATTAGACACTAATCCTCTTCCTTTCCTTTAAAGACCCATCAGATACGCATTTATGCGTGACGGAATACATCAGAAGAAAAAAAAAACCTTACGAGGCCGCACTTGTGGCTAACGTCAGCGATTTTATTAAATCTATATTCATGCCATCAGTTACAGACTAATTTTAAACATTTCTTGAACCTCTGATGCTAATGTTTTGATTTCCACATACCTTCATTCACGAACACTATTGATTATATACAGAACACGTATTTAAGAACTCCTTCAGTCATACACTACTGGCCATTAAAATTGCTACACCACGAAGATGTCATGCTACAGACGCGAAATATAACCGACAGGAAGAAGATGCTATTATATGCAAGTGATTAGTTTTCAGAGCATTCACACAAGGTTGGCGCCGGTGGTGACACCTACAACGTGCTGACATGAGGAAAGTTTCCAACCGTATTCTCATACACAAACAGCAGTTGACCGGTCTTGCCTGGTGAAACGTTGATGTCATGCCTCGTGTAAGGAGGAGAAAAACGTACCATAACGTACGTAGCCTATCGCGATTGCGGTTTATCGTGTCGCGACATTGCTGCTCGCGTTGGTCGAGATCCAATGACTGTTAGCAGAATATGGAATCGGTGGCTTCAGGAGGATAATACGGAACGCCGTGCTGTATCCCAACGGCCCCGTATCACTAGCAGTCGAGATGATAGGCATCTTATCCGCATGGCTGTAACGGATCGTGCAGCCACCTCTCGATCCCTGAGTCATCATATGGGGACGTTTGCAAGACGACAACCATCAGCACGAACAGTTCGACGACGTTTGCAATAGCATGCACTATCAGCTCGGAGACCATGGCTGCGGTTACCCTTGACGCTCCATCACAGACAGGAGCGCCTGCGATGGTGTACTCAACGACGAACCTGGGTGCACGAATGGCAAAACGTCGTTTTTCTGATGAATCCAGGTTCTGTTTACAGCATCATGATGGTCGCATCCGTGTTTGGCGTTATCGCGGTGAACGCACATTGGAAGCGTGTATTCGTCATCGCCATACTGGCGTATCACCCAGCGTGATGGTATGAGGTGCCATTGGTTACACGTCTCTGTCTGATCGCATTGGCGGCACTTTGAACAGTGGACGCTATATTTCTGATGTGTTACGACCCGTGGCTCTACCCTTCATTCGATCCCTGCGAAACCCTTCATTTCAGAAGACTAATGCACGACTGCATGTTGAAGGTCCTGTATGGCCCTTTCTGGATACAGGAAATGTTCGACAGCTGCCCCGGCCAGCACATTCTCCAGATCTCTCACCAATTGAAAACGTCTGGTCAATGGTGGCCGAGCAACTGGCTCGTCACAATATGCCAGTCACTACTCTTGATGAACTGTGGTATCGTGTTGAAGCTGCATGTGGAACTGTACCTGTACACGCCATCCAAGCTCAGTTTGACTCAATGCCCAGACGTATCAAGGCCGTTATTACGGCCAGAGTTGGTTGTTGTGGGTACCGATTTCTTAGGATCTATGCACCCAAATTGCGTGAAAATGTAATCACATGTCAGTTCTAGTATAATATATTTGTCCAATGAATTCCCGTTTATCATTTGCATTTCTTCTTGGTGTAGGAATTTTAACGGCCAGTAGTGTACATTTTCGTCGTACAGCGACCACTCCCATTAGTTTTTATTACACTTGCATACCTATATTTCCGCTATAAATATCCATCTTCAGTGCTAAAACACAAGGAAAATTGCAGAATCAGAATTAATTTACTTTACATAGAACAACAAGTAAATCACCGTGTTGTCCAACAGTAGCAATCCATTTCGGTCAACACACAAATGGTTTGCTGCTATTGGATAACATTGCCGGACTCGCTAAATTTGTAAACTGTTGGCGTGTCGCCGCGGTTAAAGTATATGGTGCATGGCAAAATTGGGCTATCCAAAACCGGCGCCGAGGTTACTGTGCTGCACCATTATCCATAGATGCCAGGGGTGAACGACGGCTGCGGAAATGGGTAGAAGCGAACAAACGTGCAACTGTTGAACACTTGAACGTTCAGATTAGCCAAGGGGCTGCCAATAGTGTCTCTTCAACGACCGCTCAGCGAATGTTGCTCTGTATGAGCTTCTGCAGCAGGTGCTTGGTTCATGTAGCCACAATGACTGCTGTTCATCGGCGATGAAGGCTGGAATTTTCACGCCAGTCCACTACCTGTGAACTAATTGCGAAAAAACCATGGGTAACAGAAGAAATATTTCAGTTGACTGACGAGAGAGGGAAGTACTAAAATGTTCAGGGAAATTCAGGAATACAGAACTACAAGTCGATTGTTGTTGTTGCGGTCTTCAGTCCTGAGACTGGTTTGATGCAGCTCTCCATGCTACTCTATCCTATGCAAGCTTCTTCATCTCCCAGTACGTACTGCAGCCTACATCCTTCTGAATCTGCTGAGTGTATTTATCTCTTGGTCTCCCTCTACGATTTTTACCCTCCACGCTGCCCTCCAACACTAAATTGGTGATCGCTTGATGCCTCAGAACATGTCCTTCTTCTAGTCAAGTTGTGCCACAAACTCCTCTTCTCCCCAATTCCATTCAATACCTCCTCATTAGTTATGTGATCTACCCATCTAATCTTCAGCATTCTTCTGTAGCACCACATTTCGAAAACTTCTATTCTCTTCTTGTCTAAACTATTTATCGTCCATGTTTCACTTCCATAAATGCCTACACTCCATACAAATACTTTCAGAAACGGCTTCCTGACACTTAAATCAATACTCGATGTTAACAAATTTTTCTTCTTCAGGAACGCAATCCTTGCCATTGCCAGTCTACATTTTATATCCTCTCTACTTCGACCATCATGAGTTATTTTACTCCCTAAATAGCAAATACTCCTTTACTACTTTAAGTGTCTTATTTCCTAATCTAATCCCCTCAGCATCACCCGACTTAATTCGACTACATTCCATTATCCTCGTTTTGCTTTTGTTGATGTTCATCTTATACCCTCCTTTCAAGACACTGTCCATTCCGTTCAACTGCTCTTCCAAGTCCTTTGCTGTCTCTGACAGAAAGAGTACACTGAAGACATCTGTGAGGGGAGGACCTGTCTGATGACGTGATAGAAGAAGAAACAGGAGTCGACATAGGAAAGATGGGGGATCCAGTATTGGACTTTGAAAGAGCTTTGGAAGACTTAATATCGAATAAGGCAGAAGCGATGGATAACATTCCATCAGAAATTCTAAAATCGCTGGGGGAAGTGGCAACAAATCGACTACTCACGTTGGTGCGTAGAATGTATGAGTGCGGGAATATACCACCTGACTTTCGGAAAAACAACATCCACACAATTTCAAAGACTGCAAGAGCCGACACATGCGGGAAGTATCGGACAAACAACTTAACAAATTATGCATCCAAGTAGGTGACAGGAACGATATACAGAAGAATGGAAAAGAAAAGTGAGGATGTATTAGATGACGACCAGTTTGGCTTTATGGAAGACAACGGCATCAGATAGGCAGTTCTGACGTTGCCGTTGATAGTGGAAGCAAGATTTAAGAAGACACGTTCATAGAATTTATCGACTTGGAAAAAAACGTTCACCAGTGTCAGATGGTGGAAGATGTTCGAAATTCTGTGAAAAATAGTGGTAAGCCACAGGGAAAGAAGGGTAATATACAATATCTACGAAAGCCAAGAGGGAACAGTGAGAGGGAAAGACCAAGAACGAAGTGCTCCGATCAAAAATGGTGTAATACAGGGATGTAGTCTGTCTTTACCTACTGTTCAATCTATACATCGAAGAAGCAGTGACGGAAATAAAAGAAAGGTTCAACACTGAAATTAAAATTCAAGGTGACAGGATATCAATGAATATTCGGTGATGACATTGCTTTCCTCGCTGAAAGTAAATAAGAATCGCAGGGTCCGCTGAACGGAATGAACAGTGTAATGAGTACAGAATACGGATTGAGAATAAATCGGAGAAAGGCGAAATAAAGAGAAGCTTAACATCGGGGTTGGTGATCACGAAGCAGATGGCGTTAAGAAATTCTGCTACCTATGCAGCAAAGTAACCCATGACGGGTGGAGCAAGACGGACATCAAAAGTGAACTAGCAATGAAAAAGGGCATTCTTGGCTAAGGAACGTCTACTAGTATCAAACATAGGCCATAATTTGAGGAATAAAATTCTGAGAATGTACGTATGGAGCACAGCATTTCACAGTAGTGAAACAAAATGTGTAAAAACCGGAAAAGAAGGGAATCGAAGCATTTGAGATGTGTTGCCACAGAAGGACTGATAAGGTGAGGAATGAGGAGCTTCTCCGGAAACTTGGTGAGGAAGGGAATATATGGACCACACTGGACCACAAGAAAAATGGACGCGAAGGTAGGGCATTTGTTAAGTCATCACGGAAAAACTTCCATGGTACTTAGAGGGAGCCGTAGAGGGTAAAAACGGTAGAGGAAGACAGAGATTGGAATACATCCAGCAAATAACTGAGGACGTAAATTGCAAGTACTACTCTGAGATGAAATGTTTGGCACGGGAGAGGAACTCGTGGTGAGCCGCATCAAAGGAGTTCGAAGACAGTTGACTCTAAGAAGAAAAAATGATCTCAACTAGATGTCCATCGAGCGACGATAGGTAGCCTTTCCAGGTGAATCACGTTTTACGTGGAATTGGACAGAAGACGGTTGGCGTGCACTGGGTGAAACGTCTGAAAGCAAACGGCCTGCAACAGTTACGGTCTGGAAAACGTTATCGTGACATTTCATGGGTGACGTTATTCTGGAAGGCACAGCAGATCAACACAATTTTTGCATGTATCTCAGGAGATGGCGCTACAGTCTGGAACCGCGCGACCGCTACGGTCGCAGGTGCGAAACCTGCCTCGGGCATGGATGTGTGTGATGTCCTTAGGTTAGTTATGTTTCATTAGTTCTAAGTTCTAGGGGACTGATGACCTCAGAAATTACGTCCCATAGTGCTCAGAGCCATTTGGATGGCAGGATCCAACTTTGAACCGCCGCCTTCCAGAAATCGAATGAATAAGGATAGTCTAACTCAGGGCTTCCCACCCTGTGGTCCGCGGACCCCTTAGAGGTCTGCCGGCTCTTTCTAGGGGGTCAGCTGCCACCTTTCACCAAATCGTGTAAAATCATGAGTAAAATTATTGAATAAAAATGTGAAAATCAAATTCATCACTTTTTTAGTGTGAAAAACTCGTGTACCTTTACTTCAGGTCGTAACCCCAAGCAGCCTTTACGGTTCCTAAGTGAGAACGTATACACAGTTAGTGCCGGAGACTGCGACTTCTCTGATCGACTGTTTAGCAACAATACGGGGATCGTTTATGCGCTGGCTCACGGCGATAGATGCGCTGAAACATTTTACGCATGCGTGGAGCGAGCACTGTCGACCAATCACAGCGTTCGCTGGCACATGCGGCCCCAGGCATCATTAAATGTTAAAATTGCCTTGTCAGTGCACTACCTGTTTCATAAGTCGATTTTTGACCAGTTTATTACTTCTAACATGGATCGGTGGCTGAGGTCAGGATCATTGAAGAAGGCTGCAGTTTCTTCATCGCCTTCACAACAAGGGAAGTTTCCAGCTGAAATGAATGAGGAGGGAAGACGACCAAAGGAAGCCTTTGCATACATTTGAACATTTTTCTTCGGATTTCACGAAAAACCACACACACACACACACACACACACACACACACACACACACACACACACACACACACGTCTTACGAAATATGCATGCTCCTTACACAACAGCAGCCAAAAGTGGAAGTGAACAGACCATAAGTGACAGCTTGTCAACAGCGAACAGTTTGCACGTGACGTTGATTGCTCTTCGAGGAAGAAAGCTCCATCGTGTGAAATTTAATTACCAAGTAATTTTAATCATTCTATAGTGTGTTGAACAAAGGGAGTAAATCCACTAGTAAGTGTCTGGATACAGTTGTTTTCATTCATCTCTAAACCAAAGACTATTGATACTTCGGGGGGGGGGGGGGGGGGGGGTCATTGGTAACATGGCACCTGCATTAAGAAGCTTTCAGTTACCATTGTTTTCGCTCTGAAATTTGAAGTTACTGTGCTCTTGAGTGACTAGGGGTCCGCCATGGATTTTCGACTGAAGAAGGGGTCCTCCAGCTGAAAAGGTTGGGAAGCCCTGGTCTAACTGATTAAGGCTGATAAAAAGGTTTACGTGGAGGAATTTACGATAGAAGAAGCAGCAGAAGGTGTTTCTAAAACTGAGTTGTAACACTGGTCGTAATATCAGAACACTTTTTATCAAGGAAGAAGCTCGTGAGCTACTCAGATTGATATGAGGGTTCGATCGCAGAAGGCTCACCTCATATAAACTTTGACTAGACAATGATATTTGTAATCTGTTTTCACCTAGGTAATGCAACTGTGGTTCAATGACCGATGCCAACTCTCAGTTAGACACCACTTTGACCTGCTTGTTTCTTGTTTGATTTTTTATTAGTTTCATGTACCGGGTATCATTTGTACAATTAATCGCAATGACGTGCAGCGAGTCATAATAGATTCACATTAGAGATTCGTGTGGTAATATAGTTACATGCTGATCGTGACAAACTTTTTTTTTAGAACTGTTGTGAGTTGATAATGTCTACCAATCACTTTTTATACTTTATAAAACTAGAAATTCTTCTGCAGAATAGGAAAAGTTGCCAACGAAGATCTTTTTCAGTTTCTTTCCAAATTTAACTTTGCTGGCTGTCAGAAATTTTGTATCGTCCGGTAAGTGATCAAAAATTTTGGTGACAGCATTGTGCACCACATTTTGTGATAAAGACAACTTAAGTGTGAAGTAACGAATGTAATTTTTTCTTCTGGTGCTTTAATTACGTACATCATTGTTCTTTCTGAACTGCAATGGTTTATTTACAACAAATTTCATGAGGAATAAATAAATTGTGTGGCATTAGAAAAAATTCCCGTCTCCTTAAACAGATGTGTTCTAGCTGATAATGTATGAGCTCGACGTATTACTATTACAGCTCGTTTTTGAGCAATGAACAATTTCTTTGTTAAAGTTGGCTTAGTGATTCTCTCTTCCCAATATTGGAAATGATTCTAACTGCAAATGTAGCTGATCTAAGTTGTTTTAGGAGTTCTAAAACGCGATTTTTTCCCTTTAAGTTCTCGTCAGTATAGACACCTAAGAATTTTGAAGTTTCCATCATACTTATTATTTACACACTGTCTTTCATGCGTACCATTGGTGTAGTACCTCTGGTTGTGGCAGCTGAATATGTTATGCCGTTCTGAAATTGAGTGACATCACTTGCAGAAAGTAATTCTATAATACTTTCAAAAAATGATAGTACTAGAGTCATCCACAAAAAGAACCCATTCTGCTTGTCCTGTGTCAGACGGACAGTCGTTTGCAAGTATGAGTACCAATAGTGGACCTAAGACTGAGTATTGTGGAATCTTGTAAGTGATTTCTCACCATTCATATGAGTCTCCCTGGTTAAACTGGTTGAATTATTAAATATAACTTCCTACAGACTTTTAGTTAGATATAGCTTTATCCACTGGTTTGCTACACCATCAATTCCGTAAAACCTCAGTTAATGCAGGAGATTATTGTGACTCACAGAGTCAAATGCCTTACATAGGTCACTGAAAATACGAACTAGTGCAGTTTTGTTATTTAGTGTTTTTAAAATTTGGCGAGTGAATGTGTAAATGGCATTCTCATTCGAGCAACTCTTCTTAAATCCAAACTGTGATTTAATGAGGATATTATTGTTGCTCAGGTGATGCTATTTTACAATACCAGACGTCACCAAAAATTTTGGAAAATTGTACGGTAGTGAAATAGATCGGGACTTATTGACGCCTCTCTTATCATCTTTCTTATAGAGGGATCTAACCCTAGCATATTCCAATCTCTCCGGAAAAACGTCCTAAGTTAGTGATGTACATCTTTCACAAAAGACATTGCTTATTATGTGGGAACAATTCTTTAGAACTCCGTTGGAAACCCTATTAAATCCAGAAGATTATTTCTGAGAGAATATATAATTTTCTTAATTTCTGAAGAAGAAGTGTGTGAGACATGCATATGATTTAGTTTTATATAAGTTGATTGTTCAACATTCACTCCTGATTTTTCTCTTCAACTGTTTCTCGTTACATTTTCTACTCATTTAAGGTTAATATACCCCAGTTATCCAACTGAGACTGGGGAAAGCGGACCCACAAATTAATGTGGACTTCCAACCAAGTGTCGTACCTGACAACTCCTCACATCGTTGAGAGATGAAAGCTTGATTAAAGGTGGAGAGGAAATCTCCGAGGTTCGGCCAGGATTCGATCCCACAACCTCTCGGTTTCCAGGCACGTGTGTTTATCACAAGAGCAGAGACAGCCACAGCTTCGGAGATTAGCTTTTCTTTCTCTCCCCTTCTCCCCCTCCCCTCTCCCTCCCCCCTTCTCTCTCTCCCCCGCCTCTCTCTCTCTCTCTCTCTCTCTCTCTACCCCTCCCTCTCCCTCTCCCTCCCCTCACCCCCAAAGGCGATTAGCAAGTTACTCATTAAAAGATGGACTCATGCCTTTGAGCCTGGCAACGTGGAAACCAATATCTTGGCCAATTTACGTTCCTAAACTCGATATCTCTAGCAGCAGCGCTAAATAAGGAAAGAATTTGTGACGTGTTAGGATCCTGACAGCGTGTCGCACCTTTCGTTCGATGCCTGTTGCCATGCCTACAATAGAGACTCCAAACAATGGAACAATGGCACTAGCGTCTTATTTCCGATTCCGTTTACAGACGCTCCAAGCATTCTAAGAACCCTTCCAACAAATTTATGTTTGTTGGAATGATGTTTTCGCCATTCGACTGCAGAAACTTCATTTTATATTACTATCATTGTTTTGGCGTTAAACCAATAGCGTGTGTAATTCGACTTTGTTAACTTTAATTATACCCAGTATTGTTGTTTTTGATAAAGGCTTAAGTGCGAAATCACGAAAATAATATAAAATAAATAAGTTTTCACAGTAAAAACATGTAAATATCATTCAAACATTATTACACGAATGTGAGCAAAAAAATATGAAGAGATTATCGAATCTAAGATTCCGAGTCTTCATCCGTAATAGTGAATTTACATAATCGTCCCATTTCAATTGTTTCTTAGTATTTCCCTTCAGTTCCTGCACGATGTGATGTGCTCACTATTCCCACCAATAATCAGTCGATAATAGGCTATTGGGTTCTGTATGTCTGTTATAGGCACATCTCTTTTTATCCACATTTAAAGACAGCTACAATTCTTTAGACAAAACCAATTTTGTCGAAGTTTTTACGTGTTTCCGTACGATCGCCCAACGACGATACTTCCCTGTTGACCTCGATCGAACCAGAACTCCATTTCCTCCCCCAGACCAGAGAGGTCCGTGTGTGGCATTGGGACCTCGTGGGAACGCTGAAAGTTGGGCCTAGTGATAGCGCCTTCATCTGAGTGCCCGCCGGTCGTGAAAAATTAAAGGCCGACCTCCATTTACACCACGACTCCCGTAAGACGTAAAACAGGAAGGCCTTCACCCTCCAAGAGGGCGTAAAATGAAGAGCGCTCGGTGATAAGGTGCTCGGTTGTAAAACATAATAGGGCAGCGCGCGCCTTCGTCCTCTTCTCGCTGCTATATTGGTCTGCTCACTTTTTCCTCAGACAGCCGTTCGGCCATTACTAGTTTTCTTCTTTACGGCTGTTCGTTGGTTCACGGCTCTGTTCTTCTCTGTTTCCCCTATTAAACCTCCTCCTTCCTGGCGGTTATATAGTATGATACTTCATCTCAAGATTTTAGGAATCTTGTATAACTAAACAATATGAGGTTGTTTGTACTCGGAAAAAATTTATACATAGTAAATTTTATGTAGATGGTGTTAATTTTTAAAGGCCGTCATGACCGCTAGGTTACTAGTTTGTAGTGCGTGGATGTAAACGTAGATGATGATTGAGCAACTAATACCTAAACCTCAGATTCGTAAATGACATCACATATCACATCTGTATACACATCAGGAACACCCCCATCTGTACCACCACCAACGATTCTTTAAAAAACCTAACACCTGTGCATAAGACATTTGGCAGCCACATCTCATTGCTCATGACGTCGTATCTCCTGTGCTATGTATCGCATAATGTCATAAAATTCCAGGTTCATGAAGTGGTGAATACTGTCTGCAACATGTGTTGCGAATAGTATTAGTAGTAAGGCAGTAATAGATTGAAAAGTCATGCCTAACGCTGAAGTTTTTTTCCATGGACAGCGAAAACGTACTAAGTGATACACTTTTTTCCTTTCATCATTTGTGAGCGATGTCCATGAGAAACAGTTTCAAAAGAGTTTGGAGTTTGATGTATAGCTTGATAGATGTCTCTAAACGCTCTGAATCTCAAACACTGTATGAAAATATTCATCATACTTTGCGTGGCGTGAGTTATACTGCCTTAAGAAATGTACAGTTTCCAACCGTGATATTTGACTTCACATGTTAAACCTTAAACGTAACATTATACTCTTAATGAGTAAATTACTTCAGAATTTTAATTTTTTTTAATTTTGTCTAATGAAATCCTAGCTGTTTCCCACCACACGTTGCTGTGCCTCAGTCTGGTTAAGTAGAAAGGGAAGAAAACAGAAAACACAGGTTTCTAATATGTGTGGGAATTGAATACACGCCCTAATCTCCTTCTCTCACCCGTCACTATCCATCTCTTCCTCCTTCAACTCTCTTTGTCCATCTAATCTTCCTTCCCCTCTCTCTGTCCATCACCTCCTTCCCTCCCTCTCTTCACATCTTCTTCTCCCCCATCTATGTCCCTCTCCTCCTGCCTCTCTCTCTCTCTCTCTCTCTCTCTCTCTCTCTCTCTCTCTCTCTCTCCCTATCTCTATCACCCTCTCCCCCTTCTCCCCCTTCCCATTTTTTCTGTCCATCTTCTCCCACCTCCTTTCTCTCCATCTACTCTTGCCCCATCTGTCTCCCACTCTCTCTGTACCCTTCACCTCCCCAACCCTTTCTGTGTCCATCTCTTCCTACCTCCTCTCTCTCTCTCTCTCTCTCTCTCTCTCTCTCTCTCTCTCTCTTCTCTCTCTCTCTATCTATATATCTATCTCTTTCTCCTACTTTCCGCTTTCCATTTCCTACCACCACTCTGCCTTTCTCCTCTTACCCCTCCCGCTGACTATGAACTTGTTTATTGTTATTACATATTCAGATTCTGTAGTATTATTGTAATCCTAAGCCGATAAGCCATTAGCGCAGCATTCTTGTTTGCTAACAACGTTTCACTATTATAAAAGTATAAGTATATATATGAAGAGAAAATGTTATTAGCAAAAATCTCGAAAACCCTAATGAAAATTCTGACTGATATAAAGTATGTCAAGAACTTCCAAAAACTTATCGAAATTTTTGGTAATAATTTTTCCCTTATATATATATATATATAATAGGTACACAAATGCACACGCGCTATCGAACGCAACTTTTTCTTAAAACAAAATCAATCGCTGAAGAACTTTCGGAGAAGCGCGATTTTGAACAAACGGACATTTACACTTTATTTGTATAGATTGAAAATCAGATTTGTGTTTCCCCCCGAAGCTGTTAGACAGGCAACGAACGTAAAGTTGAGTCTGGGTGTCGGCTGTTTACTAATGTAGATAAAGCCGCATGACGTTAAAGTACCGAACAGTTCAAATATTTCCTAATTCATAGTCTGCTCCCTGACGACTACATATGCCGGCAAGCAAAGGAGTCTACGTGATGGAACTTGCCTCCTTCTACGTGTACGATCCGAATTAACACAATGTAAGTTCTGACTGTCAATGACTTCTTGTCACTGCTGTTTTTGCCAGGCTGGCAGAGAACTAACGTCGTCGACAGCGTATTGGCTTGAACCAAATCGTATTGGAAGAACAGACTGAGTTCGGTAGGAAATGATTCTCGCTGATTGTGTTTGACATTTATTTTAAAGAAGATCATGAGCACGAGAGTAAGCTGCTGCTCGAATAAAAACATTTTATTACCAGTTTCTGTCGATCAAACAGATAATCATCTGACTCGGAAATGACATAAAGTTTTACAGTTTCCAATATAATAACAGTTAGGTTTCAAAATATTGTGTTGCATACTATATGCCCATTTTTGGTGTTACGATATGGCTTAAAATGGGTACACGTTGACACACTATTACAATTACATCAATAATATTGTGTTAGTTTTGTCGAGGCTGGGACCGCAGTCATTGTAAACAGTTCGAAGGAAGACATTCGATCCGCCATGAGAGTATATTCGCTGAGAACACTATGTAATGTTCCCACAACTGGGAGACTACCGCTATAGAGCCATTTTCAAGTGGACCTGATTGTAAAAAATCCTGAATGCAAGTCATATCATGTTGAAACGTTTGATAGTTTCCACTGCACACAAGCAAAACGATAGCTAATCATGCCCTGTATCTTAGAAGCTATGTAAGGTTTAATTGTCATAAAGCGTGCAGAACAGATGCTCTCTTTTTTCTGTATATGCCCATTCAACAATGATTTTTTGTTATAGTCAAAAGACTTAGCAAACGAAATTTGAATTCAAAATAAAGTGTTTAACATTTTCATACTGAGAGCGATCACATTGTGTGATTATCATGGTCAGTTTTCTGCTTCCTAACAAGCTCTACGTACATTGTCGAATTTGGAATTAATATCATGAAGTATTCCAAGCATACATTAATTCGTTACAGTGGACGTCAGAGCCTGCCTGCTTTCAGAAATATCCACATTTCTTGCATTCTTCAGTAAAAGAAGAAACTTGGAATCGACTTGTTTAACCACGAACTGTGGACAAGATTCATCACTGTTTTATCAGCCGTTTGAGTTTCATATTTTCCTTTCCTCTGCTCGCATACAGTCATCTTCACATGGGACTCATTCTCCCTACTTTTCTCTTAATGAGAGAGCACACTGTTGAGAATAAAACGGAATACGTTGTGTCGCTCACCTTTAGGTACTACATTAGATGGATAGGTAGATAGCCAGATACATAGACAGCGTTGACGAACGATTTTAACTGTTATTTAACGTATGTAATGTTCACAGTACTAAAATATGACACAACAGTGCTCTCGAGAAGTCTTGGTCGAGTCACAAGGTTTATTTTCTTCAACTGATCCCAAAGCGACAGCCTTTACGCTTCAGAAAATATGAAAGTGTTCCTCGTTGGATCGATGAGTTTAACACAGGTGTTGCAAATTTTAAGAAGAATAGCCGTTTTATGAAACTAAAGGAAGAGAAGTTAAAAAATATGGCCTGTTGACTTCGACGTCATTAAAGACGATTTATAAGAATGAAACTATGAATTCTACATATGAAAGCCAGAACTGTTTTGTTGGATTGTAAGGAATTGCTGACATTATACAAACAGTTTGTGTAGAAAAATGGGTTTTATATTCCACTGTATGGTCACGTCAGAGCATATATAGAACCACAAAATGTTCTGAAATTACAATTTCATGCTGATTATTTGTAGGGTTGCTCTCTATAAAGTATTGCTCGCAACGTTTTTTAAGGTGGTTACAAGTGATTTACTTCAACAAACAAATTTTAACAAATTCAGGTAATCTCTTAACCCATTTCTGACATGCTTCTCCCTCTTATCGGTGAGATATAGTATCCCTTTCGCAGTGGACAATGTATTTTGCAGGCAATAAAAGAAACTAAGTTATTTTAGTTACCAAATCTATTTTATCACTTTTTTCGATGGTTCTTTCTACGAATTTTTTTCATCCTTTCTACATTTAACATTTGACGAAGGATGTGTTGCATGTACGAATTTTACTTTAATACAAGTGCCATTGTCTTTGGAGTAGTCGATGCCGTCACTAAAAATCTAGGAAGCTCTAGGTTTGTGGACACATTGACCGTAATGTAAATATCTAATAGTTATTGAAATAAAACTTTTTAATATAACACGTTTTCAAAACGGACTAAAAAGTGTAAAACAACTTCTCCTAACCCCATACAGACTCCAAACTCCATAAAGATTGTCCTGAAAATTTGTGCTTTTCAATTATTAACAGCTATGAAAATATTTTTAGAATTTAAAACGAGAAACGAGGAATGCAAACAAGAGATAATAGTAAGGAGGTGAACTAACCCTGCATCAAGTATGTACTGCATGTGCCCCACGTTTTTCCTTTCAAATTCTACACTAAAATTCACAAGTATAAATTTTCAGGACTATCTGGCTGGGATTAGGAATCTGTATGGGGCTCGGAGAAATCATTCTACACATTTAGTTCTTATTAAAAAAATATTATATTAAAAATCTTTTTATTTAAATAATTATTTTCTGTAAATACATGACATTGTCGGCTGGACAGCGATCAATGTGTTAAATGTAAAGAAAGCTTCACTATGAAATTTTTATTGGCTTGATCACGTATAGGTACACTGGATTACTAGTTTCCACAGAATTAAGTTGCCTTCTTCAGATTCACAGTGTACAGCTTATGAAATCAAGCTGTGCGATAAACCGCACTTTTGTTTTGGACACATAATAAAAAGAATGTAGATCATGACAAGTCAGAGTCATACAAGTGTGGCACATGAAGTAGTGTTGCATGTGTGAGGGCTGGCTCCGGCAACAAACGTGCGGGTTTACAGCACAGCATGATTTCATAACCTCTACAATGAGGATGTGAAGATAGCAGCTTAGTCCTGTAGAAACTAGTAATTTAGTTTACCGACACGCGATTAAGGCAATAAAAAACTTCATATCAGAACCTCTCTTTACAGTGAATTGTTTTCTGCTTTTTAGTGTTGATTGCGTCAAATTTTTCCATCAATTTCAAATATTTTGATGAGGTGTCAACAGCTACATGTGGTAAATTCGAGGATTATTTCATTTTATCTTCATCTGAGTCATCCAATACATTACTTCCTCCTACGATTATCTCACGAAAATAGCTAGAAGGTAAGAATTAGCGAGAATCGAGCTCACACAGTTTCTTACCAGTAACCGTACTTACCACGTAACATTTGCAAGTGGAACAGAAAAAGGAAGAACTAGCAGTAGTACACAAAGTATTTTCAGCCACACATCAGACAAGAAAAAGGGCTTATATTGCATTGTTATACAGTTCTGAACTATGTTGAAAGTTTCAACTTTCTAGCGCATCGGAAAATTATAATGAAGAGCCAAAGAAACTGGTACACCTGCCTAACATCTTGAAGGGCCTTCTCGAGCAGGCAGAAGTGCCGGTATACGACGTGGCATGAACTCTACTAATGTCAGAGCTAGTGCTGGAGGGAACTGAAACTGTGAATCCTGAAGGGCTGTCTATAAATTCATACGAGTAGGAGGGAGTGGAGAGCTCTTCTGAAAAGCACTTTTCAAAGCAACCCAGACATGCTCAATAATGTTCAGGTCAAGGAGACGTTTTGTGGCCAGCGAAAGCGTCTAAACTCAGAATAGTGCTCCTGCAGCCACTCTCTAGCAATTATGGATGTGTGGAGGGTCTCATTGACCTGCTGGAATTGCCCAAGTCAGTCGGAATGCGCATTGGACATGAATGGACGCAGGTGATCAGACAGAATGCTTACGTACGTGTCACCTGTCAGAGTCGTATCTAGACGTATCAGGGGACCCGTAGCACTCCACCTGCACACGCCCCACACGAGCCTGAACAGTCCCCTGCTGACATCGAGGGTCCATGGATTCATGGGGTGGTCTCCATATCCGTAAAAGTCCATCCGCTCGATAAAATTTGAAACGAGATTCGTCCGAGCAGGGAACATGTTTCGAGTCATCAACAGTCCAGTGTCTTGACGGGTCCAGGCGAGACGTAAAGACGCCGGCAGATGTGGCCTAGCGGTTCTAGGCGCTTCAGTCTGGAACCGCGCGACCGCTACGGTCGCAGGTTCGAATCCTGCCTCGGGCATGGATGTGTGTGCTGGCCTTAGGTTTAAGTAGTTCTAAGTTCTAGGGGACTGATGACCTTAGATGTTAAGTCCCATAGTGCTCAGAGCCATTTCAACCAATCGAGGCGTAAGGCTTCGTGTCGTGCAGTCATCAAGGGTACACGAGTGGGCCTTCGGCTCCGAAAGCCCATATCGATGATGTCTCGTTGAATGTTTTGCACGCTGAGACTTGTTGATGGCCCAGAACTGAAACCTGCAGCAATTTGCGGAGGGTTCAAATGGCTCTGAGCACTATGGGACTCAACTGCTGAGGTCATTAGTCCCCTAGAACTTAGAACTAGTTAAACCTAACTAACCTAAGGACATCACAAACATCCACGCCCGAGGCAGGATTCGAACCAGCGACCGTAGCTTTGCGGAAGGGTTGCACTTCTAACACACTGAACCATTCTCTTCAGTCGTCGTTCGTTCCGTTCATGTTGGATCTTTTTCCGGCAGCGGCGATGTCGGAGATTTGATTTTTTACCGGATTTCTGATATCCACGGCACACTCGTGAAAGTCCGCTCTTCATCGCTACCTCGAAGATGCTGTGCCCATCCCTCGTGCGACGACTGTAACAACACGTTCAAACTCACTTAGATCTTGATAACCTGCCGCTGTAGCAGCAGTAACCGATTTAACATTTGCACCAGACATTTCTTGTCTTATATAGGCGATGTATTCTCTCTGTTTACATACCCTTGTGTTTGAATACGCATGCCTGTACCATATTCTTTGGCGCTCGAGGCTCTGCGCACTATGGGACTTAACATCTATGGTCATCAGTCCCCCAGAACTTAGAACTACTTAAACCTAACTAACCTAAGGACAGCACACAACACCCAGTCATCACGAGGCAGAGAAAATCCCTGACCCCGCCGGGAATCGAACCCGGGAACCCGGGCGTGGGAAGCGAGAACGCTACCACACGACCACGAGCTGCGGACGTGGCGCTCGAGTGTAGTTTAAAATTGCAAACTTGGTACCGAACAAACAAACAAACAAGAAAGCGACCAAATAAAAACATTTAAAAGAAAAGGCATAACAGCAAGAAACTATCGTGCATGGAGAAGAGAAAAAAAAAACAGTTCCTTTGTTATTTTATTTAAATCATTTACGACGCAGCTGCAACATTAGTTTTCCTTTCTTGTATAGTCACTAGTGATGAAGTAAGTATTACCACAAGAATAACTGGTAAGGAATGGTTTATTCGTATCACTGAGAGCGGAATCGCTGTCTAGTGGTTTTAAGAACTTCTCTGTTGGTGTGTTATTTTCGGTCCTTATTTTTCATTTTTTAGGGAGAGAAGTACTTTAATTATCCGGAAATGATCCGCGCGGCACTTAGCGGCACGCAAGGAACTAGTGGCGGAGCTAACTAGGTCAGCGCTTCTAGCCTGCAGTTCCTGCCGGGAGCTGCAGTGCCGACCGGAAGGCGTCCATCAGGGCTGGCTGGTCACGAGAAGGCGACCGTCCCTACGCGAGACTCTGAGGCTCGCCCCATGTCGCTGCCGGGACTTCACGTCACCATAACGTGTGGGAAGTCTGGCCTCCAAGTGCATACACCACCAGCCTCACACGAGGCGACCTGGTTCAACGTCAAACACCGTTCGTGTGAAACTTATTATACTGACAGCGGGTTCGCGTTCTGCACGTCTTGTAAATTTCAACTCAACAAGTCTTTAAGAGGCCTCTGCACAGATATTTAACCGTACTGCCTCTATAGGGTGAAAAGTATTTAAACCGACAAACTCTGGGAGGCTGTAGGGGACGTCAAAACAAATATTTTCCCTAATGTCGTTTTTTCCTATGAGGAGTATTTAAACCGGTAGAGGAAGATTTCCCTGGCGAAAAATTAATTAAACCAACAAAAAAGTCCAGAGGGGACACATCTGGGGATAGAGCAGGCCATGGTACAGGACCACCTCTGCCAAACCACGTTTCTGGGAGCCGTCGGTCCAGGAATCGACGCACATGACGACTGAAATGTACCGGCGCCCCGTCATGTTGGAACCACATGTGTTGTCTTGTGGGGAGCAGGACGTTTTCCAGCAATTCTGGCAATGCTCTGGCGAGAAAATTGTAATAGTGACTGCCATTTAATGGTCTAGGTAGCAGATACGGCCCAATTAAACAGTCCCCAACAACACCGACATACACACTGACGGAGAACAGCACTTGATGAGCGCTAGTAACTGTGGCATGTGGGTTATCGTCACTTCAAACATGCGAATTGTGCATGTTGAAGACTCCATCACGCCATGTCAGTGTACTCACTCCAGGTGTATCGCTCCATTAGTAAACAGAGACAATGCACTACTAAACTGGTGGACAGCAGTTGCCTACAACTGAAGATCGTAATACGGCCTCTAACAACTGAAGAGAGTAATACGGCCTCCACCGGCTTAAATAATCGTCATAGGAAAAAACGACATTAGGGAAAAATATTTGTTTTGATGTCCCCTACAACCTCCCAGAGTTTCTCGGTTTAAATGCTTTTCACCCTGTATAGGCGTCCACAATTTCGAAAGTGTTTCCAGTGCAGGATTTTGTACACGAACTGACCTCTCGATTATGTCCCATAAATATGCAGAGAGATCTGGTTGGCCAAGTCGTTTGCTCCAGCAATGAGAGATTTTGTTTACTTTGTATCAAGCAGTTTTACCTACGATAGTGGGACATTTAAACCATTAGATATATTGTTTGTAAAATATACGAGGGGAGGTTGAAAAGTCTGTGCAAAAATAAAAACTACTTACATGTTTGGGGCAATTTTTTTTTACTTTTCGGCATAGTCTCCTTTTAGACTTATACACTTCGTCCGAAGTTGTTCTAATTTGTTGATCCCTTCCGAATAATAGGGATTGTCCAAGTCTGCAAAATAGCTATTAGTGGTTGTTTGAATAAAATCTTTGTCCCGCCAGCCATTTATTCAAATTGGGGAACAAATATAAGTCCGAGGGAGCCACGTCTGGACAATAGGGGGGATGTGAAACGAGTTTGAATCCAATTTCCATTAATTTTGCGACCACAACTGCTGAGGTGTCTACTGGTGCATTATCGTGATGGAAAAGGACATTTTTGTTGTCCAATCGCAGGCATTTTACTTGCAGCTCGGTTTCCAAACTGTCCAATAACGATGAATAATATACACCTGTAATAGTTTTACCCTTTTCCAGATAGTCGATGAGGATTAGCACTTGCGAATTCCAAAAGAACTTTCCGGCCGGAGGAATGGTCTTCGCCTTTTTTGGTGCAGATTCTCCCTTGGTAACCCATTGTTTAGATTGTTGTTTGGTCTCAGGAGTATAGTAATGTATCCTTGTTTCATCCACAGTGATGATTCTCCCTTGGTAACCCATTGTTTAGATTGTTCTTTGGTCTCAGGAGTATAGTAATGTATCCATGTTTCATCCACAGTGACGAAACGGAACTTAAAGTCCTGTGGATTCTTCGTGAACAGCTGCAAACCATCCTTGCAGGACTTAACACGATTCAATTTTTGGTCAAGCGTCAGCAATCGCGAAACCCATCTTGCACACAGCCTTCTCACGTCAAAATGTTTATGCAAAATATTATGTACGCGTTCATTCGAGATGCCCACAGTACTAGCAATTTCACGCGCCTTAACTCTTCTGTCGTCCATCGCCATATCATGGATTTTATCAATGATTTCTATAGTCGTAACCTCCACAGGGCGTCCAGAACGTCCAGCATCACTTGTGCCCATACGGCCAGTCCAAAAATTTTGAAACCACTTATAAACTGTTGTAATCGAAGGGGCAGAGTTACCGTAATGTTTATCAAGCTTCTCTTTATTCTCCTGAGGCGTTTTGCCTTTCATAAAGTGATGTCTAATCACTACACGAAATTCTTTTTCGTCCATTTTTTGACAATCACTTGACTTCCTTGATTCACACGAATGCCAAACACAAAGAAATAGACCAATATGGATGAAACTTGGTGTGCGTTCTTTCCAAAGATGCTACAAACTAAACATGACCTCGATATGCGCCGGTGGTGCCATCTCTCGGACTTTGCACGGACTTTTCAAACGCCCCTCGTACACTGACAAAAAAATTGCAACACCAAGTACGAGTTGTGCGACATAAACGAAAGACGGCAGGCAATTTTAGGGCCAGTAGTGTAGTTGAAGAAAAGATTCCATTGGTATATACGATTTCCGTCCAATCGAGATCAATTTTTTGTTCAGGAAACTGTCAACAGCGTCGATATACTTGGAGAAATGCTTGATACACACTATCAGTTTCGATCATAGACCACCTTCGCATCTGAAATATGATGTCTTCAAATTTCGTGCTCATCGTGTAGGAGAGCCGCTAGCAGCGTCACTATGAGGACGCAAATCAGATATCCATTGAAACACGCAGTAACGGTCGTGAGCGTTAATTACGTTGGAGATTTGACGTGGCGAGTTAACGTTAGTCAAGAACGCCTTTAAGGTGAAAAAGACGTCGTTATCAACACCTAACTAAGTTTGAATGAGGTCGTATAATATGGTTACGAGGAGCTGGATGTTTCTTCTGTGAAATTGCAGAAACATATGGCAGAAATGTAGGCACCGTACACAGTTGATGGCGGTGGTGGTCACGAGAATGTAGGGTCTCAAGAAGACCAGGCTCCGGATTAGCGTTGCGTTGCGTTGAGTTTATCTGGGGGAAGAGACCAAACAATGAGGTCATCGGTCTCATCGGATGAGGGAAGGATAGGGAAGGAAGTCGGCCGAGCCCTCTCAAAGGAACCATCCCAGCATTTGCCTGAAACGATTTAGGAAAATCACGGAAAACCTAAATTAGGATGGCTGGGCGCGGGATTGAACCGTCGTCCTCCCGAATGCGAGTCCAGTGTGCTAACCACTGGGGCTCTGTATTACTGCGTTTCACTACCGATAGGGAAGACCGTAGTGTTCGGCACATGGCTCTGTCGCATCGAACTGCTCTGCAGCGGAAATCTGAGCAGCAATTCGCACCATAGTGACACAACGAACTGATACAAATCCGTTACTTCAACCACAGCTCCTAGCAGGATGCCCTGTAGCGCGCATTCCACTCACCCCGAAACGTCGCCACTTGCTAATTCAGTGGTGGCAGGCGAGTGCTGTTTGGAGGGCGGGGTTAGCTCAAGTAGTGTGTAAGTCTAGGGATTTCACACACATTTGGACATTTTTTGAACTGCCTGGGCTGTTTGGAACAGTGGGTGGTGATGGTCGTAAGTTCCTAGGGGACCAAACTGCTGAGGTCATCGGCCCCTAGGCTTACACGCTACTTAATCTAACTTAAAATAACTTACGCTAAGGACAACACACACACCCATCCCCGAGGGAGGATTCGAACTTCCGACGGGGAGGAGCCGCCCGAACTGTGGCAAGGCGTCCTCGACCGCGCAGCCATCCCGTGCGGCCAGCGGGTGGTAACTGCAGTGTCCGCGGTAAATAGTATTTCTACGGGATCGAATCACCAATGAGGGACTTGTGGACGCGATCTGAAGTGAGGATTGCTAGTTTTTTTTTTTCTTTTTTCTGGTGTGCTTAAATGGAGGTTCTGGTCGAGAGGCACAAAAATGGGTGAAGTTCAGAATTTTATTTTTCATATGTGGATTTTTTTATTATAATGTGCTTTTACCACTTTAATGTACGTACATTCGTGTAATCAGAAAGTTTGTTTATCTTATAACAAATTAAAAGTGGCTGCTGCAGTTGTTATCAAAGCACGCACCAAGCGGCGTGTCCTGATTTACGCGAAGCGTTGTGCAGACTCGCGGATATTTCTGAAATCTATAAAAATAGAAATTTCTTAAATTAAAATTAATCTATGGTGTCATCACGATATGGTTTTAGAAATATCAGGAAAAAATGGCGATTATTGGAAAAGAAATAAAGATGCTAATGTCTGGGGATGTCTTTCCAAGTTCAAATGTTTGAAAAGTATATTTAAGAATCTAATAACAAAAAAGCCCTGGCAGAGGCCCCCTCAACTTAATTATCTTTCGTTAAAAAAAACAGAAGAATTGGTTAATCTCTCGAGGCTACTCTGCCAAGTTTTAGCTATTCGTCCCTATCAAGATTGCTAACATGTTCATGCTCTTCACAATAGATGAATAACCTTTGCTGAATATAATTGCAGCTATATATGCTGCTATTTCAACAGTTTTTGCTCCACACTGAAGATGTTTCGATACCAGTTTCCAAACGCGTGCTTTCGACGCCTCTTTTTCATTTTTCACATTGGCACCGTAGGTCTTTCAAGCTAATTTTAATTACCTGGGGAAATCCATGATTCACACTGTCCTGCTTACAATACATTTATTCACTACCGGTTTCGATCATCGACCATCTTAAAAGTGGAAAAATATGTATTATAACAACTTCAGATGGCATATATGCTTTTACAGTAGATATTTTTCCACTGCGAAGGTGGTCTCTGATCGAAACTGGTAGTGTGTATCGAGCATTTCTCCAAGTATATCGACACTGTTGACAGTTTCCTGAACAAAAAATTGATCTCGATTGGACGGAAATCATATATACCGATGGAATCTTTTCTTGTACTACACTATTGGCCCTTAAATTGCTACACCACGAAGATGACGTGCTACAGACGCGAAATTTAACCGACAGGTAGAAGATGCTGTGATATACAAATGATTAGCTTTTCAGATCATTCACACAAGGTTGGCGCCGATGGTGACACCTACAACGTGCTGACATGATGAAAGTTTCCAACTGGTTTCCCATACACAAACGGCAGTTGACGGGCGCTGCCTGGTGAAACGTTGCTGCGATGCCTCGTGTAAGGAGGAGAAATGCGTACCATCACGTTTCGGACTTTGATAAAAGTCGGATCGCAGCCTATCGCGATTGCGGTTTATCATATCGCGACATTGATGCTCGCGTAGGTCGAGATCCAATGACTGTTAGCGGAATATGGACTCGGTGAGTTCAGGAGAGTAATACGGAACGCCTTGCTGGATGCCAACGGCCACGAATCACTAGCAGTCGAGATGACAGGCATCTTATCCCCATGCCTGTAGCGGATCATGCAGCCACGTCTCGATCCCTGAGTCAACAGATGGGGACATTTGCAAGACAACAACCATCTGCAAGAACAGTTCTACGACGTTTGCAGCGGCATGGACTACCATCTCGGAAACAATGGCTGCGGTTACTCTTGACGCTGCATCACAGACAGAAGCGCCTGCGATGGTGTACTCAACGACGAACCTGGGTGCACCGATGGCAAAACGTCATTTTTTCAGATGAATCCAGTTTCTGTTTACAGCATCATGATGGTCGCATCCGTGTTTGGCTACATCGCGGTGAACGCACATTGGAAGCGTGTATTCGTCATCGCCATACTGGCGTATCACCCGGCGTGATTGTATGGGGTGCCATTGGTTACACGTCTCGGTCACCACTTGTTCGCATTGACGGCACTTTGAACAGTGGACGTTACATTTCAGATGTGTTACGACCCGTGGCTCTACCCTTCATTCGATCCCTGCGAAACCCTACATTTCAGAAGGATAATGCACGACCTCATGTTGCACGTCCTGTACGGGCCTTTCTGGATACAGAAAATTTTCGAGTGCTGCCGTGGCCAGCACATTATCCAGATCTCTGACCATTTGAAAACGTCTGGTCAATGGTGGTTGAGCAACTGGCTCGCCACATACGCCAGTCACTACTCTTGATGAACTGTGGTATCGTATTGAAGCTGCATGGGCAGCTGTACCCGTACACGCCATCCAAGCTCTGTTTGACTCAATGGTCAGGCGTATCAAGGTCAGAGGTGGTTGTTCTGGGTACTGATTTCTTAGGATCTATGCACCCAAATTGCGTGAAAATGTAATCACACGTCAGTTCTAGTACAATATATTTGTCCAATGAATACCCGTTTATCATCTGGAATTCTTCTTGGTGTAGCAATTTTAATGACCAATAGTGTAATTCATCGAGCGCCTACAGCTGCCTATATTTCTGTCAGCGCACTGTTCCCTTCAGCACGCTGTGACTTCTAAAATACTTTCACAATCAAAAACTTATTTTGCAGGCATAATCCATAGACTTGCAAGTTAAATGTAAAAAATCCGTTTTTTCATCGGTATCGACCATAACCTCCCTTTTAGTTACTCGCATGTGTATGCCGAAGTGCTTGCTTCTTGTACATAAACATATGCAGACATATAAACCTATTTTCATGATAATACTAATATTTGCTTGAACATAAAGTGTACTGTGCAAGCTATTTTACGGTGAGTGGCGGAGGCACTTTCTGCACAAGCATCATCTCCCGCACTATTCCACCAGTGGATGGCAGGCTGGAAGAAAAACTGTCGAGAACCGTCCGTATGAGGCAGAATTCCTCTCCTAGCTATGTTTCTACAGTCCCTCTGCTTCGTGGCGTGCATTCCGTCCTGGTGACTTGGAGCAGTGTCTTGTTTTGCCGTGTGGCCAAAGTACGAGGCTTCTGTAACAGCCGCTGCGAGCCGAGCTGTCGATGCTTGCTTACTCGGGAAGCCGGCGCCGCGCTATGTAGTTTCGGCGCTCCAGAGAGCAGTATGCGGACGCGGAACAGACGCACAACTTGTCTGCGCGGAGGGGAGGAGGGGGGAACGGACCAAGTTCGCTCGCGACTTCCGATGACTTGTGACGCGGGAGAGGGGAGGCGGCAAGGGCGGAAACGCAACAGCACCTCTGGGCGCGTTTCCAGTTCTGCCCTCGCCGCTCCCCTGTAGCTATAAAGCTACCAAATGAGTGGCGAATGGAATAGCAGCGAACAGTGTTACGGTGGGACGTTGATGAAATTTACCAAAAATGTCAACTTTCGATTTATTTTCTATTTGTTAGTACAACTCATGGACAGTAAGTTCCCAAAGTTTCAATGTTGAAATCGCATCCGAAGTGCCTGAAAATTAACTAAAATTGTGACGCGGCTTCCCTGCCATGCCCACATTTTGAAACAACACTTCAAAACCAGCTCAGTGAACAACGATTCTGTGTGTTACTTTCAACCAAATGTGTGCGGGATACATCTAGAAGGCCGTGATACATACTCTTTGATTTTATAGATCATCTTTGACTTTGTTCCGTATCTTATAAACTCATATGCAGACGATGCGCTAAAAACACATTTTCATCTGCTACAGTTGTCAGAATTGCAACTTATGATGCAGTTATTGTATTTAATGATGGGAACGTTGGGAGGATGAAGGTATTAGAAAGATTGGGGTTGAAGATAGGAAATTTTACTCAAGACATCCTGAAAAAAAAAATTGATTTACAGCGCCTCTCTGCAGCTGAAAAGTCAGTTGAAGACCTGATAAAGGAAATGAGACAGACAACAAGAAACCAGAAGAGAAGCGTTGAAGGGAAAGACGACCCAGGGTACAAATGTGGTGCCTTCTGAAGAAGTGACATAAGGAAAAAAGTTAGGTTGAACTTGAAATTGCGTTTCCTGAAAAGTTTGTTTTTTAAAGTTTATGTACCTTTTCTTCAGATTCTATGAAGTTTTGTACACATATTTCTGTAAACCTAGTAAATGTTGTCTAAAGAGCAAATTTTGAAATTTTGATTGCAAGCTGAGATATGGGGCAAAGTGCTTGGAATTTTGCATGGACTAAAAATTATACTTATGGAATTATAATTTAAAAAATTTGAAAATTCTCCTATTTGACCTATTCCAAAAACCTCATGAGAGAAGTTTACAACAGATAAAGAGATGAAACAGAGAAATTTTTTGTAGAAATCTCGTGAATAATTTCTGAGAAAAAGGAACATACATTAGTTTTGAAAATAAAGCTTCAAATTTCATTCAAAAAAAGTTGAATATATATAATCAAAGTATTTTGTATGTAAATTTGTTACTTTCATGTAAATAGTGTGTGTTTTTCATCAACGCCCCCCCTTAAGGCGCCCAGCCTGATTATCTACAGTATGGTCTCCAAAAGTGGATCCCTGTCACCTGGCAGCGCTGATTTCAACTGTGTGCATGTCACCATCAAGTAACTTCAATAGGACACTAGTCTATCTTCATTAGTATTACCATGAAGACAACAAGTATGTAGATTATACCTGCAAAAGAATTTTTTGATTGTGAAAGTATTTTAGAAGTTACAGCGTGTTGAATGAAACAGTGAACTGAGAGAAATATAGGCAACTATAGGCGCTCGCTGAATTAGTTCAAAAAAAGATTCGTTCGGTATATACGATTTCTGTCCAATTAATATCAATTTTTTTTTTCAGGGAACTGTCAACAGCATCAATATACTTGGAGAAGCGCTTAATACACACTGCGCTATGTTACAATACATTAATTCACTAACAGTTTCGATCATGGACCATCTTCATAGTGGAGAAATATCTATTGTAATAGCATGTATGCTATGTGAAATTGTTACAGTAGATAATTTTCCGCTGTGAAGATGATCTATGATCGAAAGCGGTAGCATAATACACTACTGGCCATTAAAATTTCTACACCAAGAAGAAATGCAGATGATAAACGGGTATTCATTGGACAAATATATTATACTAGAACTGACATGTGATTACATTTTCACGCAATTTGGGTGCATAGATCCTGAGAAATCAGAACCCAGAACAAACACCTCTGGCCGTAATAAGGGCCTTGATACGCCTGGGTATTGAGTCAAACAGAGCTTGGATGGCGTGTACAGGTACAGCTACCCATGCAGCTTCAACACGATACCACAATTCATCAACGTAGTGACTGGCGTATTGTGACGAGTCAGTTGCTCGGCCACCATTGACCAGACGTTTGCAATTGGTGAGAGATCTGGATAATGTGCTGGCCAGGGCAGCAGTCGAACATTTTCTGTATCCAGAAATGCCCGTATAGAACCTGCAACATGGGGTCGTGCATTATCCTGCTGAAATGTAGGGTATCGCTGGGATCGAATGAAGGGTAGAGCCACGGGTCGTAACACTTCTAAAATGTAACGTCCACGTTCAAGGGGCCGTCAATGCGAACAAGAGGTGACCGAGTCGTGTAACCAATGGCACCCCATACCATCACGCCGGGTGATACGCCAGTATGGCGATGACTAATACACGTTTCCAATGTGCGTTCACCGCGATGTCGCCAAACACTGATGCGACCATCATGATGCTGTAAACAGAACCTGAATTCATCCGAAAAAATGACGTTTTGCCATTCGTGCAACCAGGTTCGTCGTTGAGTACACCATCGCAAGCGCTCCTGTCTGTGATGCAGCGTCAAGGATCTCCGAGCTGATAGTCCACGCTGCTGCAAACGTCGTCGAACTGTTCGTGCAGATGTTTGTTGTCTTGCAAACGTCCCCATCTGCTCAGGGATCGAGACGTGGCTGCACGATCCGTTACAGCCATGCGGATAAGATGCCTGTTATCGGGACTGCTAGTGTTACGAGGCCGTTGGTATCGAGAACGGCGTTGCGTATTACCCTCCTGAACCCACCGATTCCATATTCTGCTAACAGTCGTAGGATCTCGACCAACGCGAGCATCAATGTCGCGATACGATAAACCGCAATCGCGATATGCTGCAATCCGACCTTTATCAGAGTCGGAAAGTGATGGTACGCATTTCTCCTCCTTACACGAGGCGTCACAACAGTGTTTCACCGGGCTACGCCGGTCAAGTTCTGTTTGTGTATGAGAAATCAATTGGAAACTTTCCTCTTGTCAGCACGTTGTAGGTGTCGCCACCGGCGCCAACCTTGTGTGAATGCTCTGAAAAGCTGATCATTTGCATATCACAGCATCTTCTTTCTGTCGGTTAAATTTCGCGTCTGTAGCACGGCATCTTCGTGGTGTAGCAATTTTAATGGCCAGTAGTGTATGAATCATCCATTTCTCCAAGCAGTTAGGATTAGCTTGAAAGATGGACCGGTCCCAGTGCGCAAAATGAAAAGGAGAGCATGAATGTACGCGTCTGGAAACTGGTACCCAAAAATTTTTACTGTGGTGCAAAAACTGTTGAAGTGGCAGCATACATAGCTGCTGTTACATTCAGCGGAGATTGTTCATCTATTCTGAAGAGCATGAACGTAACGCACTAAGAAACGTATGGAAACAGAGCAGAGTCATGGGAATGCCCTAGTGAATATATCCACTGCAAATGGAGAAATCCACTGAAATAAGCGACTGTTTCAAAGGGCAGCTTATTATTATGCAGAGCCTGTGAACGAGTATCTCGAAAACTGCGAACCTGGTAGAATATTACTGTCGTTAGCATCTATGGAAAGTGATAGACGAGCAGCGTAACTACCACCAGTCGCTAAAGTGCTTGGACATCCACGACTCTTCACGGAACCGTGGGGTTTGGAAGCTTTCTGCTCTGTAAAGTAGGACAGATGGCGATCTGTGGCACCTCTGGAGGAAGAGCATAATGCTGTAGACGCACATGTGTTTTGGAGGACACGATTCAGTGCATATTTTTGAAAATGGGCTCCACAGCAGACTATATTGTCTCTCTCTCTCTCTCTCTCTCTCTCTATATATATATATATATATATATATATATATATATATGTATATCTCCCTCTCCCTCTCCCTCCCTCCGCCTCTACTTTTTTCTTTTTATAGAAGGTTTCGGTTTGTTACGTTTGCAATCGTGGATGAAAATAGTTATAAGTCGTGACGTCGTGTATATTTCTCACACTTGTAGTAGTTGCTAAAATATACTAACGATCCTGAATGTCGCTAAGTAGACAAATAATTCTGAATAAGTCTACTAGATTGAGTTGTAACAATTTACTTATGTTTTCAACACATATAGCTAATTCAAAAATACGCTTGGTTTATTTAAAACCTTACTAGTTACTGCCCGATAAATAAATATTGTTGCAGAGAGAGACACGCTATAATCATCTACGTAGCTGCACTGCTATTCTCAGTGTTACGTAAATTCTTTGTTAAACACTGACCCTTTTATACTGTTGGACCAGAATCACTAGGAACACAATTAACGCTGACAGGTACTGTGAGATTATGAAAAAACTCAAACGGGCAATTCAGAACCGGAGAAGAGGAATGTTGAGCAAGGACGTACACATTCTCCATGACAACGCTCGCCCACACATCGCACGGCAAACCGTTGCTCTCCTGCAACAGTTACAGTGGAACATAATCATCCGCCCATCCTATAGTCCTAACTTGGCGCCCAGTGACTATCACCTGTTCCTTAGGTTAAAAGAAAATTTGGCCGAAAAACGATTCAGCTCCGACGACGAGGTGGAAGAAGAGGCTCATAACTTTCTGAACAGCATGGCGGCGAGCTGGTATGACATGGGCGTACAAAAACTGCCACAGCGTCTACAAAAATGCATCGACATAAATGGTGATTATGTCGAAAAATAGCTAAATGTTCAAGCTGTAAGCTGATCTAAATCATTGTAGAAATAAACGGGTCTATGTGCCTATATAAAAATAGAAGACCTTACTTTTGGGATTACCCTCGTAATGGTAAATATGGCTTTAAATTATCTGTGATGCTATTTCCACTATTTCTTCATTGTACTTATAGCCAAGTAGCATACAACTACATTGATGTTCCTATATCTGTCTTAATTATTTATATATTTTTATCCAGTTTCCACATGAGAAAGTAGTAACGATAATAACTTGATTCATTTCATGTCATGTCATTAAACTGCCGTCATTCATGATTATTGTTCTATTGGACCTATTAACCACCCATAAACACCTCAAATCATTACATTTTCTTTGCTGTTTTTGTTTTCTTTTAGCACCTATGTATGTCACGGAAAGCTGGATGCTTACCAATAATGAAAGAGAAAAACTGAATATTTTGAAAGAAAAGTGATCTGGAGACATGTGCTGGAGAATGGCATACGGAGGGTTCGAAAGAACATAGAAATATAACAGTTAATGAATCTGCGTACTGTCTCACAGTGGTTCAGAACGGCCGATTCCCTGGTCAAAAGTCGAGAAATGAAGGTTGAAAGATCGATGTGTTTGGAATGGATTCTTGTAGAGAGGGGGGGTGGGGGGGTATGGGGTATTCAGATCGTATAAGCAGAGATCACAATATTGTATACCTGCTTCCTTGCGACGGTCGCAACTTGCGTCTCGTAGAAACACACGTACGACCCTTCAGTGCCAAGTTATACAGTGCCTCAGAAAATCATACAGAATTTTACAACGACGCATCCGATTCCTATTTTCCAAAATGGAAAATGTTGATGAAGGTATGTAGAAACATTTTATGTACTTCAATTTTCGAAAATGTTTGATGTTTTTTATGAAACGTCATGCAGAAGGTAGTCGTGATTATCATGTTGTTTCGCTTCTTTAGAAATACAGTTTTATCGATACAAAATAATCTTAACATATTTCAACGCTGGCATTGACAGGGACATGTTTGTTGAACTATCTGTTAATGAAATTTTCATGAATTAGCTGCTCGAAAGTTGCTCATTTTGAATAATAACGATTTTAGTGTTACCGTGTACACTGTCGTGCGCATTACGCGCTGTGACTAATGGCCATATTCTCCTCTCAACTTTCTATACCTGGGACTCGAATGGTCCCAAGTATGGAGGGTTTTTCATAGATGTTTTCTATCTCTTTCTAAAGTATTGTGGAGATAAGTACGGTATATTATTGCAACGGTGTGGCATTGTGAATAAAGATTTTAAATAAAATTCCAACCGAAATGACGATTTTTATAGAAATATCGAAATATGTCTACAAATATTATTCAAAACATTGTTCATGGACAAAAAACCCAATTTGTAAAACATAATAATATAGTTTTTTAATCGATTGTTCATGAGTGCAGGATTGTTTATAAAATTTTTACGTTACATACAATATGTATTCTGTATATACACAGGGTGTTACGAAAAGGTACGACCAAACTTTCAGGAAACTTTCCTCACACACAAAGAAAGAAAATATGTTATGTGGACATGTGTCCGGAAACGCTTACTTTCCATGTTAGAGCTCATTTTATTACTTCTCTTCAAATAACATTAATCATGGAATGGAAACACACGGCAACAGAACGTACCAGCGTGACTTCAAACACTTTGTTACAGGAAATGTTCAAAATGCCCTCCGTTAGCGAGGATACATGCATCCACCCTCCGTCGCATGGAATCCCTGATGCGCTGATGCAGCCCTGGAGAATGGCGTATTGTATCACAGCCGTCCACAATACGAGCACGAAGAGTCTCTACATTTGGTACCGGGGTTGCGTAGACAAGAGCTTTCAAATGCCCCCATAAATGAAAGGCTAGAGGGTTGAGGTCAGGAGAGCGTGGAGGCCATGGAATTGGTCCGCCTCTACTAATCCATCAGTCACCGAATCTGTTGTTGAGAAGCGTACGAACACTTCGACTGAAATGTGCAGGAGCTCCATCGTGCATGAACCACATATTGTGTTGTACTTGTAAAGGCACATGTTCTAGCAGCGCAGGTGGAGTATCCCGTGTGAAATCATGGCGGTGAATCGGGGAAGAAACTAAAATGAGCTCTAACATGGAAATTAAGCGTTTCCGGACACATGTCCACATAACATCTTTTCTTTATTTGTGTGTGAGGAATGTTTCCTGAAAGTTTGGCCGTACCTTTTTGTAACACCCTATATATATATACTTTTTTTTAAATTTTAATAGGAAATACATGCAAAGAAATTATTTGTACACGCAGATAAATATTCTTGGCCCTACGTGTTGAATGAAGCTCAAAATTTGACAATCAAATAGAAGTTCTGGAATAATATTTTACCGAATCCGAAAGATGTCGTTTCGCAATTTCAGTTGATGAAAGGAAATGTTTGAGGAATCTCCTATTTACAATGAAGAAAAAAATGGCAGGATAGACGCAAAATTCTGGAGCGCTTTTACGCCAATCATGAAGAATGGCTTGACCAGGACGTAGCTATTGCGGTTTTACTATTTTGTTGTTTCTTATACACTGGAATCTTATTTATGTTGACTGCCGCAAAATCGTAATCAGCGACCTCGAATACCTATTGGTGCAAATTTTCGGACCAATGAAGTGATTATCTTTCCAAAATGTCCGCCATTTTGAGTTTCTTAATTTTGATATCAAATTCGTAATCAGCAACCCCCAAAACCTAAAACTGGAATTTTTTTTAATTATTATTCTCATTTATCGTCTATTGTCCAAGGATTAGGCCGTTATGAACCACTGTGTGTCGTCCAGAAATTTAAAAGTAGGAGACTGCAATCGGCTGGTCATGTGGCTGCAATGGAAACTAACAGAATTCCTAAGAAGGAATTTGAAGGCACACTCCAAGCAACAAGACCATTGGGCCGACCTCGCACGCGCTAGAAAAATGGCACAGAGAAGAACGTACCAGTATTAGGAATCGCCGCAGAGTGGAAAGAGACACGAGAGATAGAAGAACATGGAAGCAGATCGTTGATGCAGCGCATCCTCTACAGGGTTTGTGATCGCTGAAAAGAAGAAGAAGGAGAAGAAAAAGTATTTGGTTTAAGTTTCCGTAATGACTCAGTTCTTAGCGGCTCCGCCATCTTACCGAGAAATATTTGCTTAATAGCAAGCACGAGCTCGTGCAGAAAAGTAATCCTTCCGAATTTTGTATGTGGATACTCTTACAGCTTTTTATGTAAAATAAACGTCACTAGCATTCTATATCTTTATTCTTCATGTCTACATATTTGCAACTGTCTACCGCCGGAGGGCTCCGAATCGTAGCGTGTAACATGGCGGCGTGTAACGTAGCTACGTCGGTGCGTGAGAAACAGTGTGCTGTAATCGAGCTTCGAATTCGACGAGTCTGTCCACACATGGAGCGCCCTCTCCTTCAGCATGACAATGCCAGATCCCACGCGAGCGCTGCGACATCTGCAACAGTCCGACTCCTTTGGATCACCGTTATCGATAATCTTCCATACAGTCTCGACTTGGCACCGTCCTTTTTTCATCTGTTTCCAAGGCTTAAAGAACACATTTTAGGACATCACTTTAATAGTGATGAATCGGTGCAAGGCACAGGTGGTGGTGTGACACCGTCAACAAAGTTCAACGTTCTACAGTGACGGCATCAACAAACCGGTCTCTCTTTGGGAGAATCCGTCACCAGGGTGATTGTGTTGAGAAATAAAATGTGACATGAGTAATAAAGATGTAGAATATTAATAACTTTCGAATTATTAGAAAAGCTTTTAGAGTTTTCAGCTAAAAAAGTTCAGGATAGCCCCGTAGTAAAATTTTTTTGTTTATTTATAGACGCAATCACATTCTTATGACACAGTCACAACCGATTTCGGTCGTACAATGACCATCTTCAGATTCTGTAACAATAAAAAGGAAAATTTATATAAAAACCTAAAAATTAGTGCAATATTAAACAGAGCTTATTATTAATCTAACTGAATTCATGCGAAATACATGTAGTTCGTACCTAAAGACGGCATACGCTGAACACAGGTTCATGCTTTGTCAAACTAGCTATAATATGTAAAACACCGGTCTTATATAGATATAAAAATTTTGTTACTTTTGTTCCCCCTCTTTGCTCTAGATGCGCGCGTCCTCTATAAGATAGTCTTTATTTTTCAAAAGCCTAAAATATGACAAATTTACTATTAGTATTTAGGTCAAATGTATATAAGATTTAAAATTACAGAACAGATCGAGTATTGCACATTCTACATCTACATCCATACTCCTCAAGCCACCAGACGGTGTGTGGCGGAGGGTACCCTGAGTGCCTCTATCGGTTCTCCTTTCTATTCCAGTCTCGTATTGTTCGTGGAAAGAAGGATTGTCGGTATGCTTCTGTGTGGGCTCTAATCTCTCTGATTTTATCCTCATGGTCTCTTCGCGAGATATACGTAGGAGGGAGCAATATACTGCTTGACTCTTCGGTGAAGGTATGTTCTCGAAACTTTAACAAAAGCCCGTACCGAGCTACTGAGCGTCTCTCCTGCAGAGTCTTCCACTGGAGTTTATCTAGCATCTCCGTAACGCTTTCGCGATTACTAAATGATCCTGTAACGAAGCGCGCTGCTCTCCGTTGGATCTTCTCTATCTCTTCTATAAACCCTATCTGGTACGGATCCCACACTGCTGAGCAGTATTCAAGCAGTGGGCGAACAAGCGTACTGTAACCTACTTCCTTTGTTTTCGGATTGCATTTCCTTAGTATTCTTCCAATGAGTCTCAGTCCGGCATCTGCTTTACCGACGATCAACTTTATATGATCATTCCATTTTAAATCACTCCTAATGCGTACTCCCAGATAATTTATGGAATTAACTGCTTCCAGTTGCTGACCTGCTATTTTGTAGCTAAATGATAAGGGATCTTTCTTTCTATGTATTCGCAGCACATTACACTTGTCTACATTGAGATTCAATTGCCTTTCCCTGGACCATGCGTCAATTCGCTGCAGATCCTCCTGCATTTCAGTACAATTTTCCGTTATTACAACCTCTCGATACACCACAGCATCATCTGCAAAAAGCCTCAGTGAACTTCCGATGTCACCCACAAGGTCATTTATGTATATTGTGAATAGCAATGGTCCTATGACACTCCCCTGCCGCACACCTGAAATCACTCTTACTTTGGAAGTCTTCTCTCCATTGAGAATGATTTACTGCGTTCTGTTATCTAGGAACTCTTCAATCCAATCACACAATTGGTCTGATAGTCCATATGCTCTTACTTTGTTCATTAAACGACTGTGGGGAACTGTATCGAACGCCTTGCGGAAGTCAAGAAACACGGCATCTACCTGTGAACCCGTGTCTATGGCCCTCTGAGTCTCGTGGACGAATAGCGCGAGCTGGGTTTCACACGACCGTCTTTTTCGAAACCCATGCTGATTCCTACAGAGTAGATTTCTAGTCTCCAGAAAAGTCATTATGCTCGAACATAATACGTGTTCCAAAATTCTACAACTGATCGACGTTAGAGATATAGGTCTATAGTTCTGCACATCCGTTCGAAGTCCCTTCTTGAAAACGGGGATGACCTGTGCCCTTTTCCTATCCTTTGGAACGCTACGCTCTTCTAGAGACCTACGGTATACCGCTGCAAGAAGGGGGACAAGTTCCTTCGCGTACTCTGTGTAAAATCGAACTGGTATCCCATCAGGTCCAGCGGCCTTTCCTCTTTTGAGCGATTTTAATTGTTTCTCTATCCCTCTGTCGTCTATTTCGATATCTACCATTTTGTCATCTGTATGACAATCTAAAGAAGGAACTACAGTGCAGTCTTCCTCTGTGAAACAGCTTTGGAAAAAGACATTTAGTATTTCGGCCTTTAGTCTGTCATCCTCTGTTTCAGTACCATTTTGGTCACAGAGTGTCTGGACATTTTGTTTTGATCCACCTACCGCTTTGACGTAAGACCAAAATTTCTTAGGATTTTCTGCCAAGTCAGTACATAGAACTTTACTTTCGAATTCATTGAACGCCTCTCGCATAGCCCTCCTCACATTACATTTCGCTTCGCGTAATTTTTGTTTGTCTGCAAGGCTTTGGCTATGTGAAGTTCCCTTTGCTTCCGCAGCAGTTTTCTAACTCGGTTGATGTACCACGGTGGCTCTTTTCCATCTCTTACGATCTTGCTTGGCACATACTCATCTAACGCATATTGTACGGTGGTTTTGAACTTTGTCCACTGATCCTCAACACTATCTGTACTTGAGACAAAACTTTTGTGTTGAGCCGTCAGGTACTTTGTAATCTGCTTTTTATCACTTTTGCTAAACAGAAAAATCTTCCTACCTTTTTTAATATTTCTATTTACGGCTGAAATCATCGATGCCGTAACCGCTTTATGATCGCTGATTCCCTGTTCTGCGTTAACTGTTTCAAATAGTTCGGGTCTGTTTGTCACCAGAACGTCTAATATGTTATCGCCACGAGTCGGTTCTCTGTGTAACTGCTCAAGGTAGTTTTCAGATAAAGCACTTAAAAAAATTTCACTGGATGCTTCATCCCTACCACCCGTTATGAACGTTTGAGTCTCCCAGTCTATATCCGGCAAATTAAAATCTCCACCCAGAACTATAGCATGGTGAGGAAATCTACTCGAAATATTTTCCAAATTATCCTTCAGGTGCTCAGCCACAACAGCTGCTGAGCCAGGGGGCCTATTGAGACATCCAATTACCATGTCTGAACCTGCTTTAACTGTGACCTTCACCCAAATCATTTCACATTTCGGATCTCCGTCAATTTCCTTCGATACTATTGCACTTCTTATCGCTATAAACACGCCTCCCCTCCACTGTCCAGCCTGTCTCTGCGGTATACGTTCCAATCTGAGTTTAGGATTTCATTATTGTATACGTCTGGTTTGAGCCAACTTTCTGTCCCTAGTACCTAGTACTACTCTAGTGCGGACCGCAGCAGATGTCAACAACCTTTAAGGCGGAGTAGCGTGCCAGCCACCTGCAGCAGAGCACTACTCTCATCGTCCTGCTTGTGTCATCCTTGCCGTATTAATGGACAACGGTATAAACAGGCAATGTAGATAGAGAGGTAAAAATTGACACACGTGATTGGAATGACATGGGGTTTTATCAGAACAAAAAAGAAAAAAAAAATATTCCCAAAATATCCGACAGATGGCGCTGGACAGCAAAACTGCTACCGTGCCGGGTGAGAGGTATGCCGTTATGTTACGGAATCGCATCATCCCCAGCCTGGCTGATAAACTCCTGCTGTAACGTACGATGTTTATGCAGGATGGCTCTCCACCCCATATTGCTAGACGTTTGGTGATGATCGTGTGCTCAGCCGCCACTTTCGTCATGCTTGGCTTCCCAGGTCCCCAGACCTCAGCCCGTGATATTATTGGCTTTGGGGTTACCTGAAGTCACAAGTGTATCGTGATCGACCGACATCTCTAGGGATGCTGAAAGACAACATCCGACGCCAATGCCTCACCATAACTCCGGACATGCTTTACACTGCTGTTCACAACATTATTCCTCGACTACAGATATTGTTGAGGAATGATGGTGGACATAGAGCATTTCCTGTAAAGAACATCATCTTTGCTTTGTCTTACTTTGTTATGCTAATTATTGCTATTCTGATCAGATGAAGCGCCATCTGTCGGACATTTTTTGAACTTTTGTATTTTTTTTGTTCTAATAAAACCTCATGTCATTCCAAGCATGTGCGACAATTTGTACCTATCTATTTACATTATTCCGTGATTTATTCAGTTTTCAAATTTACACTGACTTTTTGATCACCTGGTACGCTCTACAAGTGCTACTGCTATTTTCATCTATAGCAATATTTCGACTTGTTCTGAAATGTTATTTCACTCATTTAACTATCTTTTCTGCAATTTTAAATTTTGTATACATTTGACTAAATATTAATAGTAAATTTGTCATAATTTAGGCTTTTGAAAAATAAAGACTATCTTATAGAGGACGCGTGCATCTAGTGCAAAGAGTGGGAACAAAATCTAAAAAAAATTTATATCTATATAAGACTGGTGTTTTACATTTTATAGCTAGTTTGACAACGCATGAACCTGTGTTCAAAGTATCCCGCCTTTAGGTATGGACTATATGTATTTCGCATAAATTCAGTTAAATTACTAATAAGGTTGGTTAAATATTGCACTTATTTTTAGGTTGTAATATAAATTTTCTTTTGTATTGTTATAGAATCTGAAGATGGTGATTGTATGGCCGAAACTGGTTATGACTGTGTCATAAGAATGTGATTGCGTCTATAAATAAACAAAAAAAATTTTACAAAATAATCAATCACTTACTCAATTGACAAAATGTCGTTTTTCCATAGCCCCGTAGTATTTCGTAGTAATTAAATATTGTTCTAATACTGTGGAGCATCGTGATGTCTCCTGGATGTGACAATTTTTTTGTGTGACGTGTGTATACCAAAGTGGCAGAGACATGTGATGTGTGCTGGCTGTGCCCTCTCAATCATAAAACTGTAGATCTATTGGTACTTCCCCTCAGTGAGAACTGCAGAAAACTGAGAAGTGCATTAGCATTGCTCGATTGTCGGCCGCCCCCTCCCTCCGTCACCTGTGGAGGGTCCGGATCAAAGACGGGAGCGGTGACACATGTCGATATCACACACGGCGGCCGTAATTAGCTGAAAGCCCATCGCAGGATCCGTCTCTTTGACGGACGCGCCACGAGTAGGTCCGCTCGGCGCTAGTGGCTGCCAGTACGGCCTTCAAAAGGATGTTTTATCGACAGCGCTGTGGAGGTGCTCCATCAGCCATAGGCGGTGAGCCAGCAGTCGGGAAATCCCCGTATCGCATTCGCGGGCAGTGCTAGCTGGTGTCGTACACGCTTTTACCAATCCACAATATTCCACCTATTTTACTTGAATAATCTAAAATATTTAAAATTCTTATTTATTGCTGGTATACATATATGTCTGCTACCCAGAAAGGTGGAAAGGTAGAAAGAGTGTATAGAGGGTCTATAGAAGTGAGATGAACTTGAGGGAAGTACTATAGAAATGGAAGAGGACGTAAAAGAAGATGAGATGGGAGACATGATACTGTTAGAAGATTTTGACAGAGCAATGAAACTCTTTAATCAAAAGAAGTCCCAGCGCGTGGTAGCCGAGCCGTCTGAGGCGCGTTGCCACGGTTGGTGAGGCTTCCCCTGTCGGAGGTTCGAATCCTTCCTTGAGCGACAATTACTGAGACCCTCTTGGGGCAATCTGGATAAAAATATAATGGCATACAAAGGAAGAATATTACAGAGCTAACAGCGAAGCATTCTGGCGGCCACGCCAACAGAGGACTCTGATTACTTACTACAACTGTCGTTTCATCCATTTGGCTTCTTTCCCCATCTATTTCGTCACTATTAAATATTGTTCTGTTACTTCTGTAAGCTTGTTATTATGTATGTCATTATATTTTTAACTAGAAACCCCACAAGAGAATGTCAGAATTACACTTTGTAACTTAACTAGTTCCTTTTTAACCATTTAATTTTTCGTTGTAGTTTTAATTATTTCATTTTATCATTGAAAGAACTTATAAACTTGGTAAGGTACTATAGACTTTACCGATTGTATTCCTCGCACCAATTCGTAAAATCATATAATTTACGAATATGTGTACACCTTCAGTAGCGACATGTAACAAACTTCAGACACAAACACTTTGTGGCTACTGTACAGCAGTTTGCTATGGACAGTAGCGCGATTAACAAGATGACACCGCCGACATTAAGGCCCAGTGTATAGCACATTTTAAACATGTGCGACGATGCTATTATGACTTTGTGGGAATCTTTTGACGATGACACTGTATCTTCACCATATTAGGACATGTTTTAAAAGAGGTTTGCCTCGTCATATTTTAAGCCCATGTTCTTCACGTCTATGTGAGTAATACTTCTCATTATGACCTGCTTTTAAGATGTCGGCAGTCCACTAGTCGTATTTGTTTTTTTCCCATGTTTTGTTGCAGATCTGAAGATGATCATGCCTAAGGGAAGGTGATAGTCTAAGGGTCTAACGGCCTTGTGATGATAGACGGAAGAAAAGAAAGGGATTTTTTGTTGCTTATGGAACTGTTCAGTTCACTTCAATTCAATTTTTGACCTGTTATCTGGTAACTCTAAACAGATCATACATATTGGTTAATCATGGTGACAAACCAAGTTTTATATTTTATTTGTAGTAGTAAATCATGTTAACAGAAAGCACTGGTAATATTAATGCATAAATAAAACAGAACATTTGAAAACTAAGAATTAATTTAAAAACTAAGATGGAGTTAACTCAAGTTCCAAGTGAATAGCTTCCGTCTTACATTACTAGACATGTTACTGGCATCCTCGGAACAACTCGAGGATTACCGACTAACTACAACTATACCCACTTCTAAACCTATTGTTGCTACACTATTCTACATCTACATCACCCACACCATTATGTGCGTTCCTCGGCAGTCCTCGAGTTGCGCGTCCCTGTATAGGTGGCCATAGCATTCTTGCTCTTCTTTTTATTTCATTTTTGTCTTTTTCTTATATGTATAACGGTCCATTTTAAACGGGTAATGTATCACGAAGCAAATACCGTCCGCACTGACGGAATGTTACGTGATACCACGTACTTACATGTTTGTGACTATTACAGCCCCATCTATCACAAAACGAAAAAAGTGCTCCAACTAAAACATTAATATTTCTTTACGTACTACAGCCGGCCGTGGTGGCTGTGCGTTTCTAGGCACTTCAGTCCGGAACCGCGTGACTGCTACGGTCGCAGGTTCGAATCCTGCCTCGGGCATGGATGTGTGTGATGTCCTTAGGTTGGTTAGGTTTATGTAGTTCTAAGTTCTAGGGGACTGATGACCTTAGATGTTGAGTCCCATAGTGCTCAGAGCCATTTGAACCATTTTACGTACTACACGAATATGTAATAAAAATGGGGGTTCCTATTTAAAAAAACGCAGTTGATATCCGTTTGACCTATGGCAGCGGCATCTTGCGGGTCAACCATAGCGCCATCTGGATTCCCCCTTCAAGCTAGACAAGTTTTGATCTTTGTAGTTTTTTCGTTTGACGGTCACGATCAATGGATCACCCTATATATATATATATATATATATATATAAAAATTGAGGAAACACTTCTTGTAACCTGTTGACATTGTTTTGATATTCAAAACGCCCACTTGCTCTTATAGACTGAAAGTTAAGCTGTTGTCTTTTAGATATCCGATGTGCTATCATATTCACTTTAGTCCACAAATTTCGGTCACTTACAATTGTTTGTAGATCGGGAACGACATGATCAGCCGAACCTTTCTCTCCACATTCACAGAATGGTGTGTACTACGTCCCACTCGATGCAGATGTTTGGGATATGGACCGTGACCTGCTAACAGGTGCGCCGTACCTCGACTAAGGTCAACGTAGCGCAGTTTGAGCCTGTTCCTGATGCTTACAGTGCTCCTAGTGTCCCAGTCAGACTGACATTCATCTGGTTATGGAAACCGATGAATGGGCAACCTGCAACTGGGACTGCTTCAGTCACTGAGAAATCTGAATGAACTTGAGCAGCTGAGAGAATCGCGCACCTCTGCGTCTGTTGCAGGAGCTGGTGGCGACCGGGCCCAACCAGCGCAACTGGCGCGGCATCCTGATCGCGCTGCTCGTGATCGTGGCCGTGCTCGGCCTGATCGTGTTCTCGATCGTGCTGCTGTCGCCGCCCGACGAAGGGCCCAGGGTGAAGGGCACGAAGTTCACGCTGGACGACGTGCTGAGTCCGCGCTTCCGGCCGCCGCCCTTCAACGGCACCTGGGTCTCCGGTGAGTACCCGCCGGCCCAGCACAGCACGCTGCATCTGTCCACCGGGCAGGCCAGCTCGCGGCCTCAGTACGGCTTGATGTATTCTGACTGATCCGCTACATAACCGTGTTCGTACCTTATGGAGTAACTAGCTTAGCGCCCGCTGCTTCACTCGCGTTTGCGTACTAATTACAGAAAATAATTTTATGAACATACATGAGGCCCACTGAAAAATTAAAGATGCGTTTCTTTTTATCTGCAGTTCTGACAAAGTCGATTTGTCTTCCTGACTGTTAAACAGCCTTCTTCGATTTCGTTCACTGATTGCAACACATTCTAAACATTTCATGCTAATAATCATTGTTGTGTTGGCAGAAGAGCAAACACCGTCTTACTAGGGGAGGCCGAAATGCACGCGTTTTAGCTCACGCAGGCTGGCGTGAGGAGGGAAGGACTATACTGACGTGAGGTCTCGAACATGACAAGGAATTAGAATTCAGAAAGCGGACGTAATTAGTTTGATACTTAACTTTAATCCATTAATGATGAACGTCGCTCTTGACGGTACATGATTCACAATATTATCTGTTCAGATTATAGTAACTGAATATGGTGCCTTGCTAGGTCGTAGTAAATTACGTAGCTGAAGGTTGCGCTAAACTGTCGTCTCTGCAAAAGAGAGCGTATGTAGACAGTGAACCATCGCTAGCAAAGTCGGCTATACAACTGGGGCGAGTGCTAGGGAGTCTCTCTAGACTAGACCTGCCGTGTGGCGGCGCTCGGTCTGCAATTCACTGATAGTGACGACACACGGGTCCGACGTACACTAATGGACCGCGGCCGATTTAAAGGCTACCACCTAGCAAGTGTGGTGTCTGGCGGTGACACCACAATCATTTTTGGGTTGAAGCTCTTTTTCCCATGTTTGCTTTGACACTTACGTTTTTGGACAGGGTCCGCCTGTAGCAAAACACAAATATGTTTTTTAATCCAAACATGTTTCACTGCAGTTGCAGCATCTTCAGTGGGCTTTTATTTTATGGCTGTTAAAGATAAACAATATTAAATACTGTTTGTATACATGGAGCTATTAATTTTTAAATCCTAATTACAGATATTTGAAAAGAAACCCACATAAAATTATAGATTCATATCTTTTTGCCACATGGTGTGGTTTTTCTGATGCATTGTGTTTCTACAGTGACTGTTTTGTTTCACAGTTTGTCATCTGCAACCGCTTTTGGCTTAAACAATTTATCTACTTTAAGGTGTAAGTGGTTGCAGATGACAAACTGCGGAACAAAACAGTCCCTGTAGAAACACAATACATCACAAAAACCAACCATGTGGCAAAATGGTATGAATTGATAATTTCATTGTTTTTTTCAAATATCTGTAATTGTGATTTAAAAACTAAAAGTTACATGTTTACAAACAGTAAAGAATATTATTTTTCTTTATCAGGCATAAAATAAAAGCCTACTGAAGATGCTGCAACTGCAGTGAAACATGTTTGGGTTAAAAAACAAAATTCTGTTTTGCTGAAGGGGGACCCTATCCAAAAACATATGTATTTCATGCTAATTAAGGCCAAAGATGCAACGTCTTTTCCTAATGCATTTGTGACCATAAATCGAGTCTGCAGCTGGAGTCTGAGGTTACAGATAATCCTGTTTTTAGACCTCGTGTGGTGATGTTTACGTAGAAACGTTTGTCCTGTAACAGATTCAACAACAGCAACAAATTAAAAATAGACTTCCATAGCTCACCATTCACTAATACGTCCAGTGTCTCATTCACCTGAATTTCCAGTGCCAGTTTTCAAGGAATTATCCTCTTTGGTTGCATAGGAACGGTAGTCTTGTAAAAGTCGAAGTTACCTCAGCGAAAAAATTTTCCCAATGAAAATGATTTCATTCGCAAGAGATTCGAGCTCATGAGTGGAATGACTTGGCACGAAATTTGAGACTATCCAGGAAATCTTCAGAACTGTTAGCAACACAACTGAGAGCGGAAAACCTGCTTGAAAAGAGAGCTGAGGTATCCTACTTTTGATCAAGAGGAAGTGCGTTCCTGTAATACTTTCGAACGGATTTGTATATTGCTATAATGTATGTTGTTTAATGGACTATTTGATACTTCAGCTTATATCGCAAATGAATAGCGATTATTGGTCGATAAGTGCAGTCCCATTAGGCCATTCAGTTCGTTTGCTTGAATAATTTGAAGACATAAACTGAGTCATTGATTCCTTGCAATATAGCATGCATCAATGGATCATCTGTGCTGATCCTAAAACGGTCTGTTTCCTCCTTGATTGAAATATGAGCAAAAAATTGCGTTTTCTACATAGCCATCTTTCTCACTTCCCGGAAAATCTTCGTGCAGTCAGTGATAACCAGCATGTGTGATTCCATAAAGGTTCCAAGGTGATGGAGGCACTGTAAGAAGGTAGATGTGATGCAAATATGATGGCTGACTACTGTTGGAGAATCAGGCGAGAGTGACCACTGATTAAATACTCCGGAAGAAGATATAAGCAAAAATTTTTACTTTATATTTGCCTTTTGGTAAAAAAACTTTACTATTTGTATGAAAACAGTTTAGCTCTCAGTAATTATTACAGCGTTTGTATGAATTAAATTGTCCCTCATCTACAGAATATTTGATAAGTTTGGAATTTATTTTCCTTTGTATTTACATACTGTATGACTTTTGAAACAAAGAGATGGTATTCTGTATGTTAAAAAAAAGTGACTTGAAAGAAAAAAATCTGCAGTTTTTTTTCCTTTTTGATTCAGACTCCAAAAGTTAGTCAACATCAAGTCACAGATCTAATACAATCAAACTGCTTTTCTCCAGTGTAATGGTTTATTTTGAAAAAAAAAATTTCACCCATTTTAAGCCCTGTAGGGGTTTAATTTCTGAAAATTCTGAAACATATACTTTTTTAATTGCTGGCCGAGAAACCAAATACCAAATTCAGTAGATCTACTGACTGGTTTGATGCGGCCCGCCACGAATTCCTTTCCTGTGCTAACCTCTTCATCTCAGAGTAGCACTTGCAACCTACGTCCTCAATTATTTGCTTGACGTATTCCAATCTCTGTCTTCCTCTACAGTTTTTGCCCTCTACAGCTCCCTCTAGTACCATGGAAGTCATTCCCTCATGTCTTAGCAGATGTCCTATCATCCTGTCCCTTCTCCTTATCAGTGTTTTCCACATATTCCTTTTCTCTCCGATTCTGCGTAGAGCCTCCTCATTCCTTACCTTATCAGTCCACCTAATTTTCAACATTCGTCTATAGCACCACATCTCAAATGCTTCGATTCTCTTCTGTTCCGGTTTTCCCACAGTCCATGTTTCACTACCATACAATGCTGTACTCCAGACGTACATTCTCAGAAATTTCTTCCTCAAATTAAGGCCGGTATTTGATATTAGTAGACTTCTCTTGGCCAGAAATGCCTTTTTTGCCATAGCGAGTCTGCTTTTGATGTCCTCCTTGCCCCGTCCGTCATTGGTTATTTTACTGCCTAGGTAGCAGAATTCCTTAACTTCATTGACTTCGTGACCATCAATCCTGATGTTAAGTTTCTCGCTGTTCTCATTTCTGCTACTTCTCATTACCTTCGTCTTTCTCCGATTTACTCTCAAACCATACTGTGTACTCATTGGACTGTTCATTCCGTTCAGTAGATCATTTAATTTTTCTTCACTTTCACTCAGGATAGCAATGTCATCAGCGAATCGTATCATTGATATCCTTTCACCTTGTATTTTAATTCCACTCCTGAACCTTTCTTTTATTTCCATCATTGCTTCCTCGATGTACAGATTTAAGAGTAGGGGCGAAAGGCTACAGCCTTGTCTTACACCCTTCTTAATACGAGCACTTCGTTCTTGATCGTCCACTCTTATTATTCCCTCTTGGTTGTTGTACATATTATATATGACCCGTCTCTCCTTATAGCTTACCCCTTCTTCTTTCAGAATCTCGAACGGCTTGCACCATTTTATATTTTCGAACGCTTTTTCCAGGTCGACAAATCCTACGAAAGTGTCTTGATTTTTCTTTAGCCTTGCTTCCATTATTAGCCGTAACGTCAGAATTGCCTCTCTCGTCCCTTTACTTTTCCTAAAGCCAAACTGATCGTCACCTAGCGCATTCTCAATTTTCTTTTCCGTTCTTCTGTATATTATTCTTGTAAGCAGCTTCGATACATGAGCTGTTAAGCTGATTGTGCGATAATTCTCGCGCTTGTCAGCTCTTGCCGTCTTCGGAATTGTGTGGATGATGCTTTTCCGAAAGTCAGATGGTATGTCGCCAGACTCATATATTCTACACACCAACGTGAATAGTCGTTTTGTTGCCACTTCCCCCAATGATTTTAGAAATTCTGATGGAATGTTATCTATCCCTTCTGCCTTATTTCACCGTAAGTCCTCCAAAGCTCTTTTAAATTCCGATTCTAATACTGGATCCCCTATCTCTTCTAAATCGACTCCTGTTTCTTCTTCTATCACATCAGACAAATCTTCACCCTCATAGAGGCTTGCAATGTATTCTTTCCACCTGTCTGCTCTCTCTTCTGCATTTAACAGTGGAATTCCCGTTGCAATCTTAATGTTACCACCGTTGCTTTTAATGTCACCAAAGGTTGTTTTGACTTTCCTGTATGCTGAGTCTGTCCTTCCGACAATCATATCTTTTTCGATGTCTTCACATTTTTGCTGCAGCCATTTCGTCTTAGCTTCCCTGCACTTCCATTTATTTCATTCCTCAGCGACTTGTATTTCTGTATTCCTGATTTTCCCGGAACATGTTTGTACTTCCTCCTTTCATCAATCAACTGAAGTATTTCTTCTGTCACCCATGGTTTCTTCGCAGCTACCATCTTTGTACCTATGTTTTCCCTCCCAACTTCTGTGATGGCCCTTTTTAGAGATGTCCATTCCTCTTCAACTGTACTGCCTACTGCGCTATTCCTTATTGTTGTACCTATAGCGTTAGAGAACTTCAAACGTATCTCGTCATTCCTTAGTACTTCCGTATCCCACTTCTTTGCGTATTGATTCTTTCTGACTAATGTCTTGAACTTCAGCCTACTCTTCATCACTACTATATTGTGATCTGAGTCTATATCTGCTCCTGGGTACGCCTTACAATCCAGTATCTGATTTCGGAATCTCTGTCTGACCATGATGTAATCTAATTGAAATCTTCCCGTATCTCCCGGCCTTTTCCAAGTATACCTCATCCTCTTGTGATTCTTGAACAGGGTATTCGCTATTACTAGCTGAAACTTGTTACAGAACAATTAGTCTTTCTCCTCTTTCATTCCTTGTCCCAAGCCCATATTCTCCTGTAACCTTTTCTTCTACTCCTTCCCCTACAACTGCATTCCAGTCGCCCATGACTATTAGATTTTCGTCCCCCTTTACATACTGCATTACCCTTTCAATATCCTCATACACTTTATCTGTTCATCTTCAGCTTGCGACGTCGGCATGTATACCTGAACTATCGTTGTCGGTGTTGGTCCGCTGTCGATTCTGATTAGAACAACCCGGTCATTGAACTGTTCACAGTAACACAACCTCTGCCCTACCTTCCTATTCATAACGAATCCTACACCTGTTATACCATTTTCTGCTGCCTTAATAGCGATATATTTTCAAAAAAAATTTCATCCTCTGTTTCACCCTTGTAGTATTTCTACGTTATAAGGTCAACAATTACTCCAAATTTTTCGTTTCCATTCTTAGCAGTTGTGGCTGGTTAATTATGAATCGGTGAATCAGTCTGAAAAGCTTTAAGGGGTGTTGCAGGGTAGCTTGTGCTGAGAAATAACTGTTAATACAAACACTCGATACATTTCTGCGTCTCTGAGTTCATTGGCATTGACCGCAAACAGTCTCTGTCCCCAGAGACGAAGTCGCCAAACATCATCTTTGTTTGGTTTCCTAAACCCGAACAAGAGAGCGATGCAAAATTTGACATAGAAAGATAGAGGGATCGAACTTAAGCCAAAGGCTAAACAATCCAGTGCGCAGTTACGTACGCTATGCCAACAACTGACATTGTATCTGACGGGTCGCTTGAATTTGTGCGTGCAACGGCCTGATTGGCTAACTTCAAAGCTAATTAACTCGGAATCGGCGCAACGTATCGAGTTCTTTTCTGGACAGTTATATCTTAGCACAGTGTATCCTGCAGCACCCTGATAAGCTTTTCATACTGTTTTCGAACACCCTTTATATACAGATGAATACGTAGTGACAATAGAAAACTTGTTTGGATGATTTAGTGTCACCTGAAGATGTTATTTTCCTTAATTAGTTGTACGATTGCACAATGTCAGTTTTAGAGCATTGCAAACTACAAACAATTCATCTATGACTCATTGTAGCGTTCAAGTCTATGCACCTGTGAAATTTAAACTTCATTCCCTGTATCGTGTGTGTCAGTGCAGGTGTTGTAATCGTCATAAGTTTGAAAACACTACCTCGTTAGCATTTTTAAAATTACAAACATTTCACATCTCATCTCAGTCAACGTATATCGTGTGCTTACGTGCATGTCTGGAAGACGAACCGCAGCTGCAAGAAATACTTCGAAATTTATTCGGAGACTACGATTTTATCACAACCATCAAAGCATTTACGACTGCGTGTCAATTGCGTTGCCGCTTTTACAAGTTCTAATGACGACTAGAAATCCAAAATCATTTATTCATACAAGTAAGTTAAAATGTGACCACGCATGCGAATTTGTAAGTTTTGTAAAAGTTCAGTTCTGAAAGAAATAAAAATAAGAAGGAGGCAAATAAGACTGGCTTGGGAGAAAATAAAGTGGCTGAAAAAATGGACAAAGATGTTAGAGGATGATAGCAGAGAAGTAAGAAAGAAATGTTTGGAATGTCATCTTGGAAAATCAAGTTTTCTGCCGCCAACTGACATCGTATTGGCTCGATATTTCGATCGCGTAACTCGCAATCTTCAGCAGGTGCTTCCTGAGGCGTTTAAGTATGACGTCTATTACAGACAGAAAACCCGATTTTTTAAGACGACAGCACCTCAGCAGGAAAGCGTCAAGACCTGCTCTATGGAATGGATAACTGTAAGAGGAGAGATATAAGAAAGAATGCAACACTAGTGGACAGGAACGTGAAAGAGGACAATAGGTTGGTTGATTTGTGGAAGGGGTCAAATTAATGAGGTCATCGGTCCCATCGGATTAGGGAAGGATGGGGAAGGAAATCGGCCGTGTCCTGTCAAAGGATTCATCCCGACATTTTGCCTGAAGCGATTTGGGAAATCACGGAAACCTAAATCAGGATGACCGGACACGGTTTTCAACCGTCGTCCACCCGAATGCGAGTCCAGTGTGCTAACCACGGCGCCACCAGGTTCGGTAGATTAATAGAAGAGAAGATACTGTGGAAGGGTACTTTCAGCACTTGCTAAATCCAAACGGACTTGGAGATAAAGGAAATAGACCAAAGGAGGTAGAAGTAAACTCTGGGGCGAAACGGACCTGACATGAAAAGAAATGTAAATGGCATTGGACAAGATGTAAGGCGAAAAGGCACCAGGATGGACGAGGTAAGTGTCGAAATGGTGAAAGCGGCAGAGGAGGTTGGGAAACAGTGGTTATATCGTGTGATGAGCGTTGTGTGGAATGAGAAGAAGACTGTAGAAGATTGGAAGGGGGACACTAATTGTCCCTATACTCAAGAAACTGGGTAGGAAGGATTATAGAAACTACAAGTGAGTCACTCTGATACCACACTGTACCAAGGTATAGGAAAAGATCCTGGAGAGCAGGATCCGAACTCGGGTCGAGAACACATTGAAAGAGAAATGGCTTGGCTTCAGACCTGGAAGTTCAACTTCTGTCCTCATACTTGTAGTGAAGCAGCCCCAGGAGCATCACTATGAATATGGGGAGAACATTGTAATGGCCTTTCTAGATATAGAAAACGCATTTGATAGTTTCTCTAGAAGAAAGGTATATGAGGCTCTGGAAAAGAAGGGAGTGAAAAACGAGACAAGATGCCGAGTGGAGGATATATACTGTGGAAGTATGAGCTGTATGAAAGTGAGAATGAAAGGATGCGTTGATTTCAGCAAGCAAATGGTGTGAAACAAGGAAGTGCATTTTCATCTCTCCTCTTCATTCTAGTCTTGGATGAGAGGCTGGATACGACAAGATGAAAGCAATGGTGTCTGCGGATGACTGGATGATCTAGGGAAGCAAGGAGAAGAAGATTTGGGAAACAACTGGATGTTTAGGAAGAAATTGTAAGACAATATGGAATAAAATTTAGTGTAAAGAAATGTTGGGTCCAGATTACAACTAGAAAGAAAGATAGGCCATCTAGTGGAATAGGGACTGGAGGTGAACAATTGATGAGGGTGTCAAGTACTTGGAAGCGTGATAGAGGAAAATGGAAGAAATCGTAAAGAGATCAGTGGCCTTGGCCAGCAGGCAGAACCATTCCTGCGAAGTGTTATGAGCCTGGTTTGGACCAAAGATGCAAAGAATATATAGAAGTTACTAGATACCAGTACCGATCTATGCATCTGAAATATGGGCAATGAAGAAAAGGGATGTATGTAGATTGCAGGCATTTGAAATAAAGGTCTTCAGAGTACAGTAGGAGTAACAAGGATATGTAGGATGAGGAATGGAAGGTTAAGGGAAATACTGAAAGAGGAACACTTGCAGAGAACAATGAAAACATTAAGGCGAAAATGATATGGGCATCAAAAGATAGTGGAAAACAAGAGGATTCCTTAGAAGAATATGAAATGGATTTGCGAAGGAAACGACGAAGAAGAAGACCAGATGATAGATGGCTGGAGTAGTGTGTTGAAAAGGAGGCGAGGAAGGAACCAAAGTAAACTCAGATTGATTGTGGGAAAACAGGACTAGATGGCGAGGCGTATATTCCAAACAGGCCCAGCCTGGGGCTGGAAGCTGTTCGAGACGCTAATGATGATGTCAGCATTCGAAAGTATTGCCCACCAGAGAAGTTACAAGAGCCGCTCGGCAGCATTGCCATCCAGAATTTTGTTTCTGTACACGGTGACGCTAAGCCGCCCACCAAACCAACTAGTGCCGCGTCGTCTCAGTACGTCAGCTGCCGGCTTTTGCGCCTGAATCCCGGCAAACGGCCGTGCCGTGCGGGCTGCGTCAGCCCCTGCCACCTGTTGCTGTGCTGGTGATTATGCCAGCCCAGAACACCACAGCACAGCCTGATGGCGTTACGGACAGTTAGCCGAGCGGCGTTCCTTCTGCGAGCTGGCGTACGTGACGCACTGCCAATGCACTCGCCTCGTTCGTTCAGAAGCTTGCCGTGTTTCTAAGCTCCTTTTCGTTATCTATCTCTAGAGAGAATGTCATAGGAACATTATTGGTAGGTTGCCTGGGGCCCGTACCACTGACTCATATCTTCTTAAACTTAATGTTTTATTGACGCACAGTATTTCAGCGTAAAGCAAAACTAAATTTTATTTCTAAAACTAGCTGAAAAACCCGCTTCGCTTGGTCATGAAGCCGGTGTTGTGTTGTCGTGGTCTTGTCTTGACTGTAGATATTTTAGTATGTGGTTCTCTTGGGCTGTGGCGTCGTCATGTGTGCAGATCTGTACGTAAATCGTTCTTGGTGTTACCAGAATATGCCAGATCTTATTTTGTTTGAGTAACACGACGTCGAAACTTCAATTCAGTTATCATACTCTGGTCACTTGGAAGAAAACAGATTATGAACCGACATCTCGCTTCAAGAGGAGACAGTTCGTTTAGATTTTATTTAAATAGTTCATAGTCACTGCATGCAATACTAATGAGCTTTGCATTACACACGCTGCAGAACGGGCTGCGTAGACATAATTATTAACCATTATTATTTTTAATTACAGGTTTGCAAAGTTTTCTGTCTTTCTTCTCTCTTGTTCTTTAGACAGTCCAATAAATATTCATCAACAAGTCATCAAGATGTTCCAGCTACCTCAAAGTTCACGTCCAACCAGTGATTATGACAGTCTGCTTTATTGAAATATTATACTAACACTTGAAATTAGATATCAATACTGTTAATGTTTGTTAATATTCACACTAAAATGCAGTTAATTTCACCTTTTACTTTTCACTTGATAATTCTCTTTAACGTCATATATCACAAATTTTGAATTCTAGTCAGTACAGAATCTTTCTTTCTCTTTAAATAAATTCAAGTCCCTGGAACTACATCTCTGGAGATGAAAATTACGCCGACTTGGCGCAGGTAATACTACAGTAAAATGATCGGTACACTTTTTAAATAACTTTGATATTTTCAGTACTTCACTCTACACAACACGTAATACTAGCAATCACAACCACAGTAATAACAGCAATCACAGGACGGGAATCAGAGCAGCAACCGAAATAGTAATAAGTATAGTAATGGGAATAGTATTGAGCTAACAATGATAGGTATGTGCATATTTAAACAAACTGCGATATTACAGCTTTGTTTTTTTATAACTTTATATTGCTAGTCATTTTACTACCTTCTAATTGAAATTTTTACTTAAATATTTCAAATAATGCTAATTAAAAGTTATTATGAAAGAAAGCCCCCCATGAACCATGGACCTTGCCGTTGGTGGGGAGGCTTGAGTGCCTCAGCGATACAGATGACCGTACCGTAGGTGCAACCACAACGGAGGGGTATCTGTTGAGAGGCCAGACAAACATGTGGTTCCTGAAGAGGGGCAGCAGCCTTTTCAGTAGTTGCAGGGGCAACAGTCCGGATGATTGACCGATCTGGCCATGTAACATTAACCAAAACGGCCTTGCTGTGCTGGTACTGCGAACGGCTGAAAGCAAGGGGAAACTACAGCCGTAATTTTTCCCGAGGACATGCAGCTTTACTGTATGACTAAATGATGATGGTGTCCTCTTGGGTAAAATATTCCGGAGGTAAAATAGTCCCCCATTCGGATCTCCGGACGGGGACTACTCAAGAGGACGTCGTTATCAGGAGAAAGAAAACTGGCGTTCTACGGATCGGAGCGTGGAATGCCCGATCCCTTAATCGGGCAGGTAGGTTAGAAAATGTAAAAAGGGAAATGGATAGGTTAATGTTAGATATAGTGGGAATAAGTGAAGTTCGGTGGCAGGAGGAACAAGACTTTTGGTCAGGTCATTACTGGGTTATAAATACAAAATCAAATAGGGGTAATGCAGGAGTAGATGTAATAATGAATAAAAAAATAGGAGTGCTGGTTAGCTACTACAAACAGCATAGTGAACGCATTATTGTGGCCAAGATAGACACAAAGCCCATGCCTACTACAGTAGTACAAGTTTATATGCCATCTAGCTCTGCAGATGATGAAGAAATAGATGAAATGTATGACTAGATAAAAGAAATTATTCAGGTAGTGAAGGGAGACGAAAATTTAATAGTCATGGGTGACTGGAATTCGTCAGTAGGAAAAGGGAGAGAAGGAAACATAGTAGGTGAATATGGATTGGGGGGAAGAAATGAAAGAGGAAGCTGCCTTGTAGAATTTTGCACAAAACTTAATGATAGCTAACACTTGGTTCAAGAATCATGAAAGAAGGTTGTATACATGGAAGAAGCCTGGAGATACTAAAAGATATCAGATAGATTATATAATGGTAAGACAGAGATTTAGGAACCAGGTTTTAAATTGTAAGACATATCCAGGGGCAGATGTGGATTCTGACCACAATCTATTGGTTATGAACTGTAGATGGAAACTGAAGAAACTACAAAAAGGTGGGAATCTAAGGAGATGGGACCTGGATAAACTGAAAGAACCAGAGGTTGTAGAAAGTTTCAATGAGAGCATAAGGGAACAATTGACAGGAATGGGGGAAAGAAATACAGTAGAAGAAGAATGGGTAGCTCTGAGGGATGAAGTAGGGAAGGCAGCAGACGATCAAGTAGGTAAAAAGACGAGTGCTAGTAGAAATCCTTGGGTAACAGAACAAATATTGAATTTAATTGATGAAAGGAGAAAATATAAAAATGCAGTAAATGAAGCAGGCAAAAAGGAATACAAACGTCTCAAAAATGATATCGACAGGAAGTGCAAAATGGCTAAGCAAGGATGGCTAGAGGACAAATGTAAGGATGTAGAGGCTTGTCTCACTAGGGGTAAGGTAGAAACTGCCTACAGGAAAATTAAAGAGACCTTTGGAGAAAAGAGAACCACTTCTATGAATATCAAGAGCTCAGATGGCAACCCAGTTCTAAGCAAAGAAGGGAAGGCAGAAAGGTGGAAGGAGTATATTGAGGGTTTATACAAGGGCGATGTACTTGAGGACAATATTATGGAAATGGAAGAGGATGTAGATGAAGACGAAATAGGAGATAAGATACTGCGTGAGGAGTTTGACAGAGCACTGAAAGACCTGAGTCGAAACAAGGCCCCCGGAGTAGACAACATTCCATTAGAACTACTGATGGCCTTGGGAGAGCCAGTCATGACAAAACTCTACCATCTGGTGAGCAAGATGTATGAGACAGGCGAAATAACCTCAGACTTCAAGAAGAATATAATAATTCCAATCCCAAAGAAAGCAGGTGTTGACAGATGTGAAAATTACCGAACTATCAGCTTAATAAGTCACAGCTGCAAAATACTAACGTGAATTCTTTACAGACGAATGGAAAAACTGGTAGAAGCCGACCTCGGAGAAGATCAGTTTGGATTCCGTAGAAATGTTGGAACACGTGAGGCAATACTAACCTTACGACTTATCTTAGAAGAAAGATTAAGAAAAGGCAAACCTACGTTTCTAGCATTTGTAGACTTAGAGAAAGCTTTTGACAATGTTAACTGGAATACTCTCTTTCAAATTCTGAAGGTGGCAGGTATAAAATACAGGGAGCGAAAGGCTATTTACAATTTGTACAGAAACCAGATGGCAGTTATAAGAGTCGGGGGGCATGAAAGGGAAGCAGTGGTTGGGAAGGGAGTGAGACAGGGTTGTAGCCTCTCCCCGATGTTATTCAATCTGTATATTGAGCAAGCAGTAAAGGAAACAAAAGAAAAATTCGGAGTAGGTATTAAAATCCATGGAGAAGAAATAAAAACTTTGAGGTTCGCCGATGACATTGTAATTCCATCAGAGACAGCAAAGGACCTGGAAGAGCAGTTGAACGGAATGGACAGTGTCTTGAAAGGAGGATATAAGATGAACATCAACAAAAGCAAAACGAGGATAATGGAATGTAGTCGAATTAAGTCGGGTGATGATGAGGGGATTAGATTAGGAAATGAGACACTTAAAGTAGTAAAGGAGTTTTGCTATTTAGGGAGTAAAATAACTGATGATGGTAAAAGTTGAGAGGATATAAAATGTAGACTGGCAATGGCAAGGAAAGCGTTTCTCAAGAAGAGAAATTTGTTAACATCGAGTATTGATTTAAGTGTCAGGAAGCCGTTTCTGAAAGTGTTTGTATGGAGTGTAGCCATTTATGGAAGTGAAACATGGACGATGAATAGTTTAGACAAGAAGAGAATAGAAGTTTTCGAAATGTGGTGCTACAGAAGAATGCTGAAGATTAGATGGGTAGATCACATAACTAATGAGGAGGTATTGAATGGAATTGGGGAGAAGAGGAGTTTGTGGCACAACTTGACTAGAAGAAGGGATCGGTTTGTAGGACATGTTCTGAGGCATCAAGGGATCACCAATTTAGTGTTGGAGGGCAGCGTGGAGGGTAAAAATCGTAGAGGGAGACCAAGAGATGAATACACTAAGCAGATTCAAAAGGATGTAGGAAGCAGTAGGTACTGGGAGATGAAGAAGCTTGCACAGGATAGAGTAGCATGGAGAGCTGCATCAAACCAGTCTCAGGACTGAGGACCACAACAACAACAACAACATGAAAGAAAGAGTTACTGAAATATGTCCCTAAACTGACGAAAATGAGAGAGTGGTTGCAGTCGTTTCTTTCATTTGTTTTCTGAGGACATTCTACATTACTCGAGAACATTGTGAACATCGTAAAAATTAAAACGTTGAAACTCCACTTAATACACTGTTTGCTATCTCTAGCGTTCCAATTGCACTTAAATTGGATTCATTCTCTGTCCCTTTCACTTTCTCTTGGATTCTACGAATCGATTTCTAAAAGTACGAGGGCAGTTTGTTTATTAACGGTCGATCGCAAAATGTGAACCACAGTAAGCTTTGCGCAGATGTATAGGGCAGAGTTTCTAGTATACCAGTCGATCGCGTCACGTCGCTCTTTCCACTTATGAGCGCACTTTGTGTACGTAAAGACGCCTATAATGTAGTGTCACCCGCCAAATATGAGAGCCCGCTGGGAGATTTCGCCTGATTTCACGCAGTCCACATAATGTTTCTGTCGTACATTTGCTTCTTCGTGGCGGTCTTTAGCCGCACGTTACAGCGGCAATGATGACGCTCCTGTAGTGATTTCGCTGGGAAGTGTCTGATCACCGACCATCCAGCCCGGACTTAGTTCCCTCCGATTTTCATCTCTTTCCTAATATGAACTGCTAATTATGAAGGCAACATTTCGGCACCAACAACGAGCTGCAACCCAATGTAGAAAATTCGGGAAATGCACAGACGACTGTCTTATATGACGAGGGTATTGCAAGCTTGTTACCACCCAACGACAAACGTCCAAGCAGAAGCGGCGACAGCGTAGAGAAGTAGCTGGAAGCTGTAAATAACTGTTGTAAATAAAGCATTTTTGATTTTTACTGTGATTCGAGCTGCGAGGTACCACTAGCACGACAGGATAATGAAACTTTCTACAACATTCTGCAAGCTCTGGAAAATTCTGGAATGTTCTCGACCACTCCTATTTTAAACGAGCTTCTGAGAACGAGTGCAGATTGTCCGTGTTTTGGCCTGACTGGCTAGCGCTCATGTACATTTACAGCTATTGTCGTAGCTTTTGTTAACAGCGAATTTGTAGTGAAGCTTCACCACGCCATTAGCTCTACAGTCGTCTGTTCCACTTTTAATTTGCGACCGTTACGACTGGTCGTTTATTAGTCAGCCTAAGTTCTGCCACACAGGTGGGAGGAGCGACCAACCGTGACTGCGGCCGCAGTTTGTGTAAGTACGCAGTGTTTGGTTCAGTTGAGTCCGCTTTTTCTAAAAGAGTTTCTGACAAGAAGTGAACACTACCTGTATTTTAGATTGACTGGTGTTTATTTACATTCAGAGCTTCCTTGTTCATTTCTTGCAGCAGCTTTTGTGAAAGCCACCTTCTAGTGACAAGTAACTGTACATACACCTCTTGTCAGCAATGCTATTTAATTCTGATTTAAGAGCTTGCGAATATTGTGATCTCAGGCTATCTGATGGTTCGATGCGTGGAGCTACAGAATCCTCTCCTGTACCAGTTGCAACATACATTATCAATTATTTGCTGGATGTATTCCAATCTGTCTTCCTCTACAGTTTCTACCCTCTACAGCTCCCTCTAGAACCATGGAAGTAATTCCCTTAAGTCTGGATACATGTCCTGTCACCCGACCCCTTCTTCATTTCGGCATTTTCCATATTTTCATGTATTCCGATCCTCTCCGATTCTGCGGAGTACGTTCTCACCCCTTACCTTATCAATTCACCTGATTTTCAATATTCTTTTCTAGCACTACGTCTCAAATGCTTCGATTCTCCTTTGTTCCGGCATTCCCACAGTACATTGCTGTGCTCAAAGCGAACATTCTCAAAAATATCTTCCTCAAATTAAAGCTTACGTTTGATAGCAGTAGATTACTCTTGGGTAGGAATGCCCTTTACGCCAGTTCTAGTCTGTTTCTTATATCCATCATGGGTTACTTTGCTTTCTAGCTTGCATAATTCCTTAACTTCGTCTAATTCGTGATCCCCAGTTCTGATGTTAATTTTCTCGCTGTTCTCATTTCTGCTACTTCTCATTACTTTCGCTTTTCTTCGATCTCCTGGCAATACATACTCTTTGCCCATTAGACCGTTCATTCCATTCAACAAATCCTATAATTCTTCTTCACTTCCACTGAGGATAACAGTGTCATTAGCGAATCTTGTGATTGATATACTTTCATCCTGAATTTTGCTACTTCGATGTGTAAGTGGAACAGTAGTGGAAAAAGGCTACATCCCTGACCTAGACCCTTTCCAATTAGAGCAGTTCGTTCTTGGTCTTCTAGTTTTATTTTCCCTCTTGGTTCTTCTACATATTGTATGTTAACCATCGTTCCCTATACCTTACCCCTAATTTTCTCAGAATTTCAAATATCTTCCCCATTTTATACTGTTAAACGGTTTCTTCAGGCCGACAAATGTTATTCTCTCAGCAACTTGGATACATGAGCTATTAAGCTGATCGTGCGATAATTCTCGCACTTGTCCGCTCTTGTTATCTCCATAATTGCGTGGATGATGTTTTTTAGGAAGTCTGATGGTATATAGGCAGTCTCATTTATATTTACTATTAAAAAGAGTAGGAACCTCTTTCTGCTGCAGTAGTAGTGATTCCCCAGCAGAAAGAGATTCCTACTCAATATTCTGAAGATGACCGCAGTAGTGGTCGAAACCGGTCACCTTAATAAATAAATCGTGATCAAGACTATTTTTAATAGTAAATATTTGTAACTCATTGATCACTGCTACTGCCATAATGTATTTAAAAGTAATTAGTCTCATATATTCTCACACTAACATAAACGTAACTGCATCTTGCAGTTATCGAGTGTGAGTCTGCGGCCGTCACTTGAATAGCTTGCTTTTAGACTACCAGGTTCGACTCCTCGGTATAGTTATCTTCAGGCCCTGTACAGTAAAAATTACTGAACATCAGAGAAACACATATTAAAATGTCATACATAGTATTATACAAACGGAACAGAGGATACAAGTAAAAATTTGTAAGTAAAAGGAAGCCAGTAATGAACTAACACACTCAGGATACAGTCAATAATATACTGTGAATATATAACACACACTCATGTTCAGAAAAAAACAGAACACTTTGAATGACTAGAGATAGGACTTTCATATTCACAGGACATGCACGTTAGTATGTTCTGCAGAAATGGTAAGCATTTGCTCCATGTCCGCATGCGGGTTAAAGGCCAACGTCGATATCGTGGCGCAACACCGGTAAAACGTGCCTGGGCTCTCGTTGTCGCTATAAACCGAAGGTAATGGACCAGTGTGACTTGATCAGACGTGTAGAATGCCTCGCAGACGTATGAGCGAACCGTACTGTCAAGTCAGTGAGTTTGAAACAGGGCGCATCATTGGCATCAGAGAATATGATGTATCTATCCGGGAAACTACTGTTGCCGGCCGGAGTGGCCGTGCGGTTCTAGGCGCTACAGTCTGGAGCCGAGTGACCGCTACGGTCGCAGGTTCGAATTCTGCCACGGGCATGGATGTGTTTGATGTCCTTAGGTTAGTTAGGTTTAATTAGTTCTAAGTTCGAGGCGACTGATGACCTCAGAAGTTTAGTCGCATAGTACTCAGACCCATTTGAACCATTTTTGAAACTACTGCTCTTGTAGGACGAAGTGTTTCGGCAATGCAACAGATTGTGCCGAATGGTTCACGGAAAGCCGTAGAACACAATGAGATGGGTCAGGTCGCACACCCTGAGAAGATCGACACCTGATGCGAATAGCATTTCAAGACGTATCTGCGTCCTCCTAGGCTCTGCCGCAACAGTGGAACAGTAGAACCCATCATACGCTATGAGGGGTAACAGTCCTTCGCCGCTTCTTACGGCACGGGTTACGTGGGTGTTGTCCACTTGTCTCCCTACCTTTGATGAGTGTGCAGAAACATGCTAGACAGCAATGGTGTATAGAAGGACGTCACTGAGGACAGGCATGGCATCAGGTAGTCTTTCCGGAAGGATCCAGTACCTATTTGTTTGAAAATGATCACCTCATTTTGGTTCTCCGCAGAGAGAGGGAGCAGCATCACTGTGACTGCATTCTTACAAGACATACAGCGTCAACTCAAGGCCTTACGGTGTTGGGTGCTGTTGAGTACAACCACAAATCACAGTTTCCCTGTTCGTCCATTACGGCCACGGGACATCAGCTGGTAGGTACTTTTCAATAAACTTTACCAGCAGCCGTAAACTTTAAGATATTGTATTTTATTCTGAAAGCAACCAGTTCGGAAATTCATTTTGCCATGTTCAGGCCCCATACGCTTTTTTCAAATCAACGAACTTATCGTATAGCCTCGTAAAACTGGATATCGTGAATTCCAATCGTTATGCAGCTGCTTTGTATGAAAGCATGACAGCGCGACTGTACGTTTTCGTATCAAACAGCTGCGCAACGATTGGAATTCACGATATCCAGTTTCATGGCAAAATGAATTGCCGAAACTGGTTGCTTTCAGAATAAAATAAAATATCTTAATGTGTACGGCTGTTCTCTGCCTCGTGATGACTGGGTGTTGTGTGATGTCCTTAGGTTAGTTAGGTTTAAGTAGTTCTAAGTTCTAGGGGACTGATGACCATAGATGTTAAGTCCCATAGTGCCCAGAGCCATTTGAACCATTTTTTGTGCGGCTGTTGGAAAGTTTATTGAATTGAAAACAAATCACATTTGGTGGCCGTCCAGGGCATTGTGACCTACATGAATGTCACCCTGCGACTAGTAGATATACAGCCACACCCTTTCTGCACAACACTTTAGACGCCATTTTTCAACAGGACAATGCACGACCAGATGTTGCTGCACGAACATATGCCTTCTTTGTATCACAGTACGGCAGCCTTTCGCCCTTGCGCGCCAGATCACAGACCTGACGCCAATCGGAAATGTGTGGGATATGGTGAAGCGACGGGTGCAGTGCTGTGACCCAATGCCAACCACCACAGATGAGCTTTGCAACCAGGTGAATGCAACATGGGTTGGTATATCAGAGGACGACATTCTCGCCTTATACGTGTCGATGCCATCATGCGTGGAACAAGTTGTCACGGCCCAAGGCCGACGTTGTGACTGCTAGGGAAAAGGCCACATGCTGAACCGAGGTGACTGAAATGCTAATGTACACTACTGGCCACTAAAATTGCTACACCACGAAGATAACGTGTTGCAGACTCGAAATATAACCGACAGGAAGAATATGCTGTGATATGCAAATGATTAGCTTTTCATAGCATTCACACAAGGTTGGCGCCGGTGGCTACACCTACAACGTGCTGACATGAGGGAAGTTTCCAACCGATTTCTCATACACAAACAGCAGTTGACCGGGGTTGCCTGATGAAACATTGTTGTGATGCCTCGTATAAGGAGGAGAAATGCGTACCATCACGTTTCCGACTTTGATAATGGTCGGATTGTAGCCTATCGCGATTGCGGTTTATCGTATCGCGACATTGCTGCTCGCATTGGTCGAGATCCAATGACTGTTAGGAGAATATGGAATCGGTGGGTTAAGGAGGGTAATACGGAACGCCGTGCTGGATCCCAACGGCCTCCTACCACTAGCAGTCTCTACCCCTGAGTCAACAGATGGGGACGTTTGCAAGACAACAACCATCTGCACGAACAGTTCGACGACGTTTGCAGCAACATGGACTATCAGCTCGGAGACCATGGCTGCGGTTACCCTTGACGCTGCATCACAGACAGGAGCGCCTGCGATGGTGTACTCAACGATGAACCTGGGTGCACGAATGGCAAAACGTCGTTTTTTTCGGATGATTCGAGGTTATGTTTACAGCATCATGATGGTCGCATCCGTGTTTGGCTACATCGTGGTGAACGCACATTGGAAGCGTGTATTCGTCATCGCCATACCGGCGTGATGGTATGGGGTGCCCTTGGTCACACGTTTCGGTCACCTCTTGTTCGCATTGACGGCACTTTAAACAGTGGACGTTACATTTCAGATGTGTTACGACCCGAGGCTCTACCCTTCATTCGATCCCTGCGAAACCCTACATTTCCTTTACGGGCCTTTCAGGATTCAGAAAATGTTCGACTGCTGTCCTGGCCAGCACGTTCTCTAGATCTCTCACCAATTGAAAACGTCTGGTCAATGGTGGTGGAGTAACTGGCTCGTCACAATACGCCAGTCACTACGCTTGATGAACTGTGGTATCGTGTTGAAGCTGCATGGGCAGCTGTACCTGTACACGCCATCCAAGCTCTGTTTGAGTCAATGCCCCGGCGTATCAAGGCCGTTGTTACGGCCGAAAGTGGTTGTTCTGGGTACTGATTTCTCAGGATCTATGCACCCAAATTGCGTGAAAATGGAATCACATGTCAGTTCTAGTATAATATATTTGTCCAATGAATACCCGTTTATCATCTGCATTTCTTCTTGGTGTAGCGATTTTAATGGCCAGTAGTGTACCAACATATATGTCCTGTGGACATGAACGGTCTTATCTAGTCGTTCAGGGAGTTCTGTTTCTTCTGAAATTGAGTGTACTTATACCCCTAGGACTCTGTACATACTTGAAAATAGTGAGAGTAGTACAAAAACTTCTGAAGCACTGAGGTCGAGTAGATTATACGGAGGTGGCAGCGTAATTAAACGCTTGGCGAGGCTGGACACTGCGCTCGAGAGACAAAGCGCTCGGCGTGGTCGCCGTATTCGCAGCAGTAGCAGCCGCCGCTCTACGCAGCGCGTTGGCCGTAAAGCAGGCGTCTGGCAGGTAACGGCGAGTCGTGATACATCGCGCCGGCCCCTAGGAGCCGCAGCCGACACCTCCCCAGCGTGCGCCGCCGGGCTCCGGCCGCGGCGATAAATTCCGGGAATCTCCGCTAATCCTGAGCTGAGCTGAGCGCCGGCAGCGGGACACGCCGCCTCAGAGGGCCGCCTGTCTTTCCAGCCTGCTGCAGCCGCCGGCAACACTGCGCTACCTGGCACACGTTCTGCCCTCATAAAGAGGGACGGCAAAATAAACCTGATTTCGAAGATATCATGCACCTTAAGGATAGGCGACCAACTTACATCTTCCACACTTGCGGCAGATGACGTAAGTTGAGTTTTAAAGTGCATGAAATACCCTGCCGAAAGAAAGAAACAGCAAAAAAAAAAAAAAAAAAAAAAAGTTCAAAGGTGTGTGAAATCTTATGGGACTTAACTGCTAAGGTCATTAGTCCCTAAACTTACACACTACTTAACCTAAATTATCCAAAGGACAAACACACACAACCATGCCTAAGGGGGGACTCGAACCTCCGCCGGGATCAGCCGCACAGTTCATGACTGCAGCACCTGAGACCGCTCGGCTAATCCCGCGTGGCAATGAAACACCCTCCAGTACTGTGTTCCGAGGCACCTTTGTACAGGGCGATTATAATTAAAGTTAAACTTTCAAACCGCTTTAGAAATAACCCGCTGGTCAGAATGGCGTCAAAGTGCAACGGTATATTATCGGAGAAAAGGGAAAACGTATGGCAGAAGAAAAATAGTTACACAATGTAGCAATAGATGGCCCTGTAATCATCATAATTTAATAACAGTCGACTACAAATGACAAATGAATCATATAACAAGGCCTACGGTGTACGCTTCACGTTAAACAGACTGTACTACTTAGTGTGCATGGGTGTACAGGTCAAATACTGTTAGTTACGTAAGCCCAGACACAATGGCAGGTTCAAATCACGTAGGATGGGAAAAATCGGTTTTCAATTCTCCTGAGGCCAAAAGTCGCATACAAAGCATCACTCACTTCGCTTTTTAACTATCCTGAGGGCAAAAACCGCACAAAAAGCGTCAATCACATCGGGTTTTAATTGTTCAAAATGGTTCAAATGGTTCTGAGCACTATGCGACAACTTCTGGTGCGAACAGCTCGAGCGAGGTGCTCATACACATTCTCGATTCGGTTTAAATTCGGGTAGTTTGGTGGCTAGGACAGTAAACTCATCGTGGTGCTCTTCAAACCACGCCCGTACACTGCGAGTGTGTGACACGTTACAGCGCCCCGGTCGTAGATGCCATCGCATCAAGGAAAAAGCAGACTACATGTACGGGTTACATGGTCCTCAAGGATAGATGCATACATCTGTTGATCCACTGTGCCTACAAACTGGCTATATCACCCAGGAAATGCTACGTAATCGTTCTCCCGGTCATAACATTTTCTTCTCCTGCCTGGGCCGCTTCGAAAATTGCACACGCCAGTAACCACCTGTCCGGAGTGGCATAAAATGTCATTCATCAAAAATTTTACCGCAGCGGCCGTTCACCCCTGTCATCTATAGGCCATCCATTGTGCACGACCACTGCCTCGGCACCCGTTTTCGATAATGTCATTTTGCCATCCTTGGCATATATTAACGACGGCAGCACGCGAACAGACTACAAACTTAGTCCTGTCTGAAATGCTTCCATCCTTTGCCCGAAAGCCAGTGGTCATGCCCTTCTTGACCTCAGATAAATCTCTCCGTTTCTGCATTACAACGACTGCACTGTATCCGCGTCCCCCGGACATTCTTTATACAACCGCCTCTGCTAGTGCTGCCACCTGACGTCTCTGAGCTGTTATTACACGTTAATGTCGAACGTAGGTGGTGGTCACATCAATGCCAACAGGCTGTGTATGCTGTATTAGAATCAAATATACACTACTGACCATTAAAATTGCTACACCAAGAAAAAATGCAGATGATAAACGGGTATTCATAGAACAAATATATCATACTAGAACTTACACGTGATTACATTTTCACACAGTTTGGGTGCATAGATCCTGAGAAATCAGTACCCAGAACAACCACCTCTGGCCGTAATAGCGGCCTTGATACGTCTGGGCACTGAGTCAAACAGAGCTTGGATGGCGTGTACAGGTACAGCTGCCCATGCAGCTTCAACACGATACCACAGTTGACCAGACATTTTCAATTGGTGAAAGATCTGGAGAATGTGCTGACCAGGGCAGCGGTCGAACATTTTCTGTATCCAGAAAGGCCCATACAGGACCTGCAAAATGCGGTCGTGCATTATGCTGCTGAAATGTAGGGTTTCTCAGGGATCGAAGAAGGGTAGAGCCGCGGGTCGTAACACATCTGAAATGTAACGTCCACTGTTCAAAGTGGCGTCGCTGAGAACAGGAGCTAACGGAGACGTGTAACCAATGGCACCCCATATCATCACGCCGGGTGATACGCTAGTATGGCGATGACGAATACACGCTTCCTATGTGCGTTCACCGCGATGTTGCCGAACACGGATGCGACCATAATGATGCTGTAGACAGAACCTGGATTCATCCGAAAAAATGACGTTTTGCCATTCGTGCACCCAGGTTCGTCGTTGAGTACACCATCGCAGGCGCTCCTGTCTCTGATGGAGCGTCAAGGGTAACCGCAGCCATGGTCTCCGAGCTGATAAACGTCGTCGGACTGTTCGTGCAGATGGTTGTTGTCTTGCAAACGTCCCCATCTGTTGACTCAGGGATCGAGACGTGGTTGCCCGATCCGTTACAGCCATGCGGATAAGATGCCTGTCATCTCGACTGTTAGTGATACGAGGCCGTTGGGACCCAGCACGGCGTTCCGTATTACCCTCCTGAGCCCACCGATTCCATATTCTGCTAACAGTCATTGGATTGCGACCAACGCGAGCAACAATGTGGCGATACGATAAACAGTAATCGCGATAGGCGTCATCTTCGTGGTGTAGCAATTTTAATGGCCAGTAGTGTAGATGAAGTATGCTTCATTGATACATTACCTGCATATATCCAACTAACTGTGTGCTTATACACAGGGAGTTAACAGGGCCCACGTTATACTGTTTAACAACGAAATTCACGTATTGCTAGAAGAGTTTACATGTATCAGATTTCCTGCAGACACAGCTCTGCTGCGGTATGGGTAATAGGAGCATCACGCTGTCCGAGAGAATTTTAGACTCAACACAGTCCTAAGTTTTAGTACGCGGGATAGTGCAACGTCTGAGATTAAAATCAAATGATAATTAAATCAAGACCCTAAGCTGTCGACAGGCGCTGATATATATCAAGGGGGACAGTTGAAAATGTGTGCCCCGAACGGGACTCGAACCCGGGATCTCCTGCTTACATGGCAACACACCATCCATCTGAGCCACCGAGGGCACACAGGATAGTGAGGCCCACATTCCCAACTTAATGTCCACACACTTCATTCGTTGTGCCCCTGCCCATTTCACTCATTACTCGTGGCAGACATTCTTACCGAGTCCCGTAAGAGTTCGGGAAATTGGTGTGCATCCAGCACAAAAGATGAAGGTCAATGGCGGGTTAGCTTTAACTATTTGAAGTTGGTATCTGTTCTTTCGCACATGTCCACACACACTTCATTCGTTGTGCCCCTCCCCATTTCACTCATTACTCGTGGCAGACATTCTTACCGAGTCCCGTAAGAGTTCGGGAAATTCGTGTGCATCCAGCATCGGTGACCATGCAGCTCTCTTAGAATGAAATGATAATTAAATCAACACCCTAAGCTGTCGACAGTCGTTGGTATACATCAAAAAATCTAAACTGCACACATATTTGCCGTGAAATTCTGGTAATATATAGACCAAATGCAACGCCGCGCCCAGCTTAATGAAACGATGCCAATAATTAGCTCATTGCCGCAGAGACGTGGGTGATGTTGTTCTGGAAGTCCAAATCTTGTATACCCTGCGATTTTGATTTTTATAGCGAGCTGAAGGAATATCCGCAGGGGCAATAGGTTTTCCAACGATGAGGAAGTACACACAGCGGTTCTCGAATGGCTCCGCGACGAACAGGCGGATTTGTATAGCGGAATAATTTTAACGATTGGTAGATCTTTCCGACTGCTATTTACAGAAACTTTGTGAATATGTTCAGAAGTAGTGTCATGTATCTATGTTACTTCGAAGTGCTATACAGTATTCATGGAAAGTTGTTCGGCCTTCTATTATAATGTGGAACTTACTTTCTGAAGTCCCCTCGTAGTTAAAATATAATGAAATTTTTCGTGGGTGACTGACTACGGCTCTTAAACATTTTGAAAAAAGCATATTTGTGCCATTAGCTGAACAGTTTTTTGCTTATTCCCTACCGGGTTCACTTGTTACAACCTGCTTCAAAGGAGGAAACTATAAGGTACAAAAAAGAACCGATATAAAGTATACACTGATCAGCCAGAACATTATTACCAGCGTGAACTATCAGTGAGCGTGCTGTCCGTGTGTAGAATTGGGAAGGCGCGCGATCTATCTGCGTTTGATCGTCGGTAGACTGAGTGACCCGGAGGCTAGGCACAAGCATTTCGGGAACTTCACGGTTTGTCTTCAACACGTGGCGAAACCTGTATGAAAATACGTCCAGACGTAGTGGGGCTGGGCGGAAACCCATCATTACAGACGTCGGACATCGTAGGCTGGGCAGACTGGTAAAACAGGGCAGGCAGAGAATTGTGGCGGAACTAACATCAGACCATAATGCTGGGTAGAGTACAAGTGTGTCTGAACACACAGTGCACCGAATACTCCAATCGATGGGTCTCCGCTGCCGACGAACCCTGCATGTGCCAATGGTAACACCACGACATCGGCAACGACGATTGAAATGGGCACGTGACCATCGGCACTGGACGTTGGCGCAGTGGTCTGATGTGTCCCGATACCTTTTTCATCATGTCGATGGGAGGGCGCCAATCCGTCGTCTTCCAGGGGAACAGCCCTTTGACACCTGTACTGCGGGACGGAAATCAAGATGGCGGCGGCATCACTATGCTCTGGTGAACATTCACGTCGGCTTCCATGGCTCCATGATGGGGAAGGAGTATCGTGCACCTGGTTGCAGACGACGTACGACCCTTCATGACGATCATGTTTCTAGACAGGGGTGGCATTTTTCAGCAAGACGGTGCGCCATGTCCCAAGGCTGGGAGTGTGCTGGAGTGGTTCTAGGAACACAGTGATGAGCTGCAATTAACGTGCTGGTTCTCCAACTCGCCAGAACTGTACTCGATCGAACACATATCTGGGATGTGATTGAACATCAACAGCCGGCTGGAGTGGCCAAGCGGTCCTAGGCGCTACACTCTGGCACCGCGCGACCGCTACGGTCGCAGGTTCGAATCCTGCCTCGGGCATGGATGTGTGTGATGTGCTTAGGTTAGTTAGGTTTTATGTAGTTCTAAGTTATAGGGGACTGATGACCTCAGAAGTTAAGTCCCATAGTGCTCAGAGCCATTTAACCATTTGAACATCAACAGCTTTCCTCCTTCCCCGGAATTTCCGAGAATTAGGTGACTTGGGTGTATAGATGTGGTGCCAACTTCCTCTAGCGACCTACCAAGGCCTCATTGCTTCCATGCCACGACACGTCGCCGCTGTTATACGTGCCAAACGTAGACATATCGAGTACTTGGTAGATACTCATAATGCTCTGGCTAATCAGTGTGTATGAACATAATAGCTACTTTAAAGGTTTTTTAAATTACCGCTACCAGTCCCAAACTTTGTTTACTATTCCATTACTTATTTATTTAGCGACATGGTTCAATTGGCTCTATGCACTATGGGACTTAAAATCTGAGGTCATCAGTCCCCAGACTTAGAACTAATTAAACCTAACTAACCTAAGGACAACATACACATCCATGCCCGAGGCAGGATTCGAACCTGCGACCGTAGCAGCAGAGCGGTTCCGGACTGAAGCGCCTAGAACCGCTCGGCCACATTGGCCGGCTTAGCGACATGTTTCGAGGGACTACGTCATCTTCAGGCTAAACAGCATTACAAAAAACAATTTTACAATAAGGATATGCTGATGTTACATAGTATTTTCATAAATGTTGTAGTTATCCTGTGAAAAAAGAGAAATCTTAGTAAGAGGCGATGTCACTTTGGAAGCTGGACTGACGTTTTTATGAAAATGTTTTGTAACGGTCGCTCACTTTGGTCTTCTGGCGTGGAAGTCTCGTTGTGATGAGCTGAGGTGTTACCATTTCCGTAGCTCTCTTGGCTTTCTTGATCACTGTTCAAAAATTTTCACTAACGTAACAGTAACTTGGAAACACGATCACACAAACAAATCTGTAGTGCAGTGGACAAGATGGCGGTCGAAACACAGCTGGTTTCGATTTGACTATCGATTTGTCTATCTATGTGGTGTCAGATGTTTACATGTATTCTGCATGTCTTGTTATCGTATTACAGATGTAGGTTGACGAAATACATTACAAATTGAGCACCTGTTACAATATTTTTGCACACATCATGATATAAACTATTTATTTTACGTATTTCTAAGGTATTACTGGGGCTAGAGTCGAACGACCGTCATGTTATGTACCTTTGTAGTGAAATTGGAAAAGAAATGTGAATTTTAAAGTCTGTCGTTTCATTCAGGATCTTGTTATTCTCCATGTGGCCATGGATGAATATTTCCATTTCTTCCAAGATGTCCATTTTCCAGCTCTTTTCTGAATTATGTAGTAATTTGAGATCGTTGTCTATTGTAACACCGTGTCCTGTTTCACTTATATGTTTCGTTATAGCTGATTTATTCGGTTTGCGAAGTCTGAAACAGTCAATGTGTTCTTTAAAGCGGGTTTTAAAATGTCTTCCCTTTTGGCCAATGTAATATTTGTTGCGATCACTGCATGTAATTTTATAAATTCCTGATTTGTTAAGTTTCTCTGTGGGATGTGAGATGTCGTGTATCACTTTCTTTTGAAAGTTGTTGGTGGTGAAACTGATGTCTGTTTTTTAAACAGCTTTGCTATTTTGTCTGATATGACACCTAAATATGCTAACGTTATGCACTTGGGTTTTTGGATGTTGTGTGAGGAACCTGTGTCACATTGTTTGTTGTTATGTTTATTTGTGCATTGTGACTGTGTGTCTATTTCATGTCCGTGATAGCCATTATTATGTGCAATGTATTTGATAGTGTTCACTTGTGTCTTATAGTCTGCAGCATTAAGTGGGAATTTCTGTGCTCAGTTTAAGAAGGATCTGAATGCAGCTTGTTTATGTGAGTTGGGATGTGTGGAAGATTTATTAATGACTGTGTCTGTGTATGACGGGTTTCTGTATTCATTGATATTTAGGGTTTGGTTTGTGTTACTTATTATAATGTCTAGAAGGTTAATTTTGTTATCTTGTACATGGTTATTCTGAAAGAACCCAAGTGTTTTATTTCAATATTCATGCTTGTCCATGATAACTACTGTAGTGCTTTTGTCAGATTTTACTACTAGTGCATTGCCTCAATGAGCTTCTTGTTGATGTTTTTAGGTAACTGGTTTTCTTCTTTAGCTTCTTTTGGTCAATTATTGTTGAGGTGTTTGCCTATTAATTTGTTAGTTTTATGTCCTATTATTATTTGTTCATTTTTGTCTAGTTTGGCTATATCTGCTGCCATTTTGACGGAGCAAATGATGTCTTTAATGTTCTGCTGATTGAGTTCTGTTTTTAGGTTATGTTTAAGGCCTTTGTTTAGAAGACTTTTAAGACTGGACCGGATTAATGGTTATTTGAGACACAGGTTTTCTACGCCTGTTTCCAACAGTCTGGTACTTTGATTGCCTTTGTCGATCTGTATGCATAATAACTTCGTCTGCAATTATCAGTTAGTGCAACTTTTTTAAACGTTTACTCCATTGCAATGTTAGTGTAACTTTTTTGAAAGTTTACTCGACTAAAAACCTTTAGAATGATTACTTTCACAGTGTTTAGTACAGTTAAATACCTTGTCTTTGATTTTGATACCGCTAAGGTCGACATATCACGCTATATCAGGATCGATATGTAAGCTGTTCAGAGAATGGACGCATCTAGCTGGTTGTGTGATTCGAGGGAGGGAACCAAGCAGCAAGGTCAGCAGCCCCATTCTATTAGGGAAGTAGGGGAAAGAAAGTTGGCCGTTCCATTTTAACGGAATCATCCCGGCATTTGCCTTAAGCGATTTGGGGAAATCACCTAAAACCTAAATTAGTATAGCCAGACACGGCTTTGTACCGTCGTCCTCCTGAATTCGAGTCGAGTGTGATGACCACTGCGCCACCTTGATCGGTGTCGTAACTATATTTTTGTAACTATTATCTATGACTAGATCAAACATTTGTAACCGTTTAGGTATTCATACTTTGTATGTCTGTCAACTTGGTCTCTTTGAAGATCACACAACGTTTGTACTTTTGAAAGTTATACAGTGTCAGTAATAATGCATGGAGTTCTCATAAAGTGTACATTATTGTAAGTGTACAAAGGTATAGCATATTTATATGGACTGCGCTCTCGAATACTCTTAAAGCAGTCGTATGTTCTACGTTTGGAAGCGTCATATTTGACGAATACGTAATTTTGATACACTGACGTTCGCTATGGAAGTACTACGGTTTAATTTTCTGTTATTTATATATATTTTTTATTTTTGTTCTTTATAACACCTTACAGTTTTCTCCTGTGAAGATAACTGAGACCGGTAGAGAAAAAAAATACAATTGTGCAGCTGATGGCACAAATATACTTTTTGCTGTATAAAATGTAGTGGATGTAAGCAGCATCTGTACAACTGTTTCTTTGATTAATGAGCGGTTTCGACGGTTTTAGAAAACTAGTAAGGGATCCGCAACTCAGTTGATAGAAACGGAACCCTTATAGGACCACTTTCTTCTGTCAGTCCTGTCTGTCTGCCTGTCGAGAAGCCGTATTCTCGGAAGTGGCTAGACGTATGAAGTTGAAATTTGTGTCACATACTGAGGTCTACAGTCCCCTGGCGGTGTAAAGCGTTGAAGCTTCTAAGTCAATGAAATCGCACAATACGGCCCTTTGTGCCACATATTTCGATACTCGAAAACTTTCATCAAAGCCTATAGGGTACTTCCATTATTCTAGAATCTGAAATTTGGCAAGAAGCAAGGTTGTAATGTACAAGTGAGGGAAAAAAATTTGAGAATTATGAATTTGTAATCATGTCATACGAAAAATTTTTTTATTTGCCATCCGACTATGTCTGTCCGTCTGTGAAGCCCTTTTTGCCTCATGAACGGGCAGACGTATGAAGTTGAAATTTTAAGTCACATGCTGAGGTTTAGTCGTTTGGTGATGCAATAGTGTTAACTTCTAAGTCAACGCAGTCAAAAGATATGGCCATTTATGTTACATGTTCAAGTACTCGCATACTCACTCATTAAAATCTGTAGGGTACCTCCCCTTGACGTAGCATCATGAATTTTGGCAAGAACAAAGATTTCACAGCGAAACCACGCGAAACATTTTTTTTTTTGTCATTTGTTATCCGACTTAAAACTTGACGTGAAAACATTCTCGAAAATCAACCTGCACTGGAAATGTTGTGGTGTCACTGTAATACTGGCGAGGTTGCTCGTATATCAGAAAACTGGTATCGTTGTGACGTAGTAGCTTTGCATCAGGCAACTATATAACAGGTCCCATCGTCATTAGCCCGTTGTTTAAAGTGTCGCACGAAAAACCGGCCTCGACTACTAGACTGCTCATTGACGCCCGTCAATATAACATACTCTCTTTCAGCAGTCAGTTAATGAAAACGGTTAAGTTTATTTGTGCTGTTCCTCGTTTTGTCGGACGGCACATGCAGAACCGAATCAGCCGGAACACAGCGCGGGTATAGTGCGCCATTGCGTCTTTCTGCCAGCAACGTGTAATGGCACGGGCTGAAATCATTTCAACAGAGACTCATTGACAAACCGGAATTTTAAAGCGATTTCGCGTCATTTGCTATTCTGCACAAAATCTGTACCGCTGTCTGGGCTGCGACAGCTAAAGTTAACGAGATATTGACGATATTCTGGAGGCCGTAGTGTGCAACCGCAGAAGTCCGCTTGTGATGCCGCAGCCGCTATCATAATATACGCAGCGTGGGTGTGTCGGGGCGTGGGCGGCTGCTGATGGCGTCCCGATACTGGGAGGAAGCGGAAAATTCATGGAAATTTGGTGGCCAGGTGCGCGTCAGGTACACCTGTATCACTAAATGGCTTAAATCGTCATCCAATACAGTGGCAGGTTGCCTATCTTACGGCCTCCAGGGGAAGCCAACATTTGATTTTCAGTATTTCATATATTTACTAACCGATTTAAAAAAGAAATTAAAATTATGTCCAAATCTGCTCATTAAGAGGTGTAATCTTGGATTAAATGTTTGACGCTATAAGCCAAGTAGTGAAGTGTACATTTCTTCATGGACCACATGGAAAGAATGTTACTCAGCCTATAGTCAAACTATATTTGAACGACTTCCAACAAAATTGACACATAATTTCTAACTAATCTGAAATTTCCAGAATGAAATTTTCACTATGCAGTAGAGTGTGCGCTGATATGAAACTTCCTGGCAGATTAAAACTGTGTGCCGAACCGAGACTCAAACCCGTGACCATTAGATGGCTTGCGCAGTATGATGTACATGTACGTAGATGTAGAATAACTATCGGAACACGGTGCAGGGCAGAGAAGCAATATGAACACGCCCACGCCAAAAAGAGATACAGTATGTACGAAAAGAAAGATGAGCATAAATCTGTATTCTAATGCTTCCTTAAGCCTATATCAAACCTTTCGCTATCTGTCTCTTCTCGTCCGTGTTTCTCGGTGGATGTATTGCTTGAACATCAGACAGCAATACACATATCTGTGTAAAGGTTTTTGCACTATATCTTCTGGAAAGGGAAGCAGTTTCATTTCTAAAGAGCTCATTCTGATAATGATAGCCGGATACACCGTAGCCTGCAATCATCGGATATAGGCGTAAAGGCGGCATTATTTATGATGATATTATGCTGCGTTCTTAATCACTGAATTAGATCCCAAAGCTTTTTCTTCAAGAGATGAGAAGTAAATATCACTCTGTTCAAAACGTGTTAATGTTGTTGTTTTGTGGTCTTCAGTCCTGAGACTGGTTTGATGCAGCTCTCCATGCTACTCTATCCTGTGCAAGCTTCTTCATCTCCCAGTACCTACTGCAACCTACATCCTTCTGAATCTGCTTAGTGTATTGATCTCTTGGTCTCCCTCTTCGATTTTTACCCTCCACGCTGCCCTCCAATGCTAAATTTGTGACCCCTTGATGCCTCAGAACATGTCCTACCAACCGATCCCTTCTTCTAGTCAAGTTGTGCCACCAACTTCTCTTCTCCCCAATCCTATTCAATACCTCCTCATTAGTTACGTGATCTACCCACCTTATCTTCAGCATTCTTATGTAGCACCACATTTCGAAAGCATCTATTCTCTTCTTGTCCAAACTGGTTTTCGTCCATGTTCCACTTCCATACATGGCTACACTCCATACAAATACTTTCAGAAACGACTTCCTGACACTTAAATCTATACTCGATGTTAACAAATTTCTCTTCTTCAGAAACGATTTCCTTGCCATTGCCAGTCTGCATTTTATATCCTCTCTACTTCGACCATCATCAGTCATTTTACTCCCTAAATAGGAAAACTCCTTTACTACTTTAAGTGTCTCATTTCCTAATCTAATCCCCTCAGCATCACCCGATTTAATTTGACTACATTCCATTATCCTCGTTTTGCTTTTGTTGATGTTCATCTTATATCCTCCTTTCAAGACACTGTCCATTCCGTTCAACTGCTCTTCCAAGTCCTTTGCTGTCTCTGACAGAATTACAACGTCATCTGCGAACCTCAAAGTTTTTACTTCTTCTCCATGAATTTTAATACCTACTCCGAATTTTTCTTTTGTTTCCTTTACTGCTTGCTCAATATACAGATTGAATAACATCGGGGAGAGGCTACAACCCTGTCTCACTCCTTTCCCAACCACTGCTTCCCTTTCATGCCCCTCGACTCTTATAACTGCCATCTGGTTTCTGTACAAATTGTAAATAGCCTTTCGCTCCCTGTATTTTACCCCTGTCACTTTCAGAATTTGAAAGAGAGTATTCCGGTTAACGTTGTCAAAAGCTTTCTCTAAGTCTACAAATGCTAGAAACGTAGGTTTGCCTTTTCTTAATCTTTCTTCTAAGATAAGTCGTAAGGTTAGTATTGCCTCACGTGTTCCAACATTTCTACGGAATCCAAACTGATCTTCCCCAAGGTCCGCTTCTACCAGTTTTTCCATTCGTCTGTAAAGAATTCGCGTTAGTATTTTGCAGCTGTGACTTATTAAACTGATAGTTCGGTAATTTTCACATCTGTCAACACCTGCTTTCTTTGGGATTGGAATTATTATATTCTTCTTGAAGTCTGTGGGTATTTCGCCTGTCTCATACACCTTGCTCACCAGATGGTAGAGTTTTGTCATGACTGGCTCTCCCAAGGCCATCAGTAGTTCTAATGGAATGTTGTCTACTCCCGGGGCCTTGTTTCGACTCAGGTCTTTCAGTGCTCTGTCAAACTCTTCACGCAGTATCTTATCTCCCATTTCATCTTCATCTACATCCTCTTCCATTTCCATAATATTGTCCTCAAGTACATCGCCCTTGTATAAACCTTCTATATACTCCTTCCACCTTTCTGCCTTCCCTTCTTTGCTTAGAACTGGGTTGGCATCTGAGTTCTTGATATTCATACAAGTGGTTCTCTTCTCTCCAAAGGTCTCTTTAACTTTCCTGTAGGCAGTATCTATCTTACCCCTAGTGACACAAGGCTCTACATCCTTACATTTGTCCTCTAGCCATCCCTGCTTAGCCATTTTGCACTTCCTGTCGATCTCATTTTCGAGACGTTTGTATTCCTTTTTGCCTGCTTCATTTACTGCATTTTTATTTTTTTGTCCTTTCATCAATTAAATTCAATATTTCTTCTGTTACCCAAGGATTTCTATTAGCCCTCGTCTTTTTACCTATTTGATCCTCTGCTGCCTTCACTACTTCATCCCTAAGAGCTACCCATTCTTCTTCTACTGTATTTCTTTCCCCCATTCCTGTCAATTGTTCCCTTATGCTCTCCCTGAAACTCTGTACTACCTCTGGTTCTTTCAGTTTATCCAGGTCCATTCTCCTTAAATTCCCGCCTTTTTGCAGTTTCTTCAGTTTCAATCTGCACTTCATAACCAATAGATTGTAGTCAGAATCCACATCAGCCCCTGGAAATGTCTTACAATTTAAAACCTGGTTCCTAAATCTCTGTCTTACCATTATGTAATCTATCTGATACCTTTTAGTATCTCCAGGATTCTTCCAGGTATACAATCTTCTTTCATGATTCTTGAACCAAGTGTTAGCTATGATTAAGTTATGGTCTGTGCAAAATTCTACAAGGCGGCTTCCTCTTTCATTTCTTAGTCCCAATCCATATTCACCTACTACGTTTCCTTCTCTCCCTTTTCCTACTACCGAATTCCAGTCACGCATGACTATTAAATTTTCGTCACCATTCACTCTCTGAATAATTTCTTTTATTTCATCACACATTTCATCAATTTCTTCGTCATCTGCAGAGCTAGTTGGCATATAAACTTGTATTGCTGTAGTAGGCGTGGCCTTCGTGTCTATCTCTGCCACAATAATGCTTCACTATGCTGTTTGTAGTAGCTTACCCGCATTCCTATTTTCCTATTCATTATTAAACCTAGTCCCGCAATACCCCTATTTGATTTTGTATTTATAACCCTGTAATCACCTGACCAAAAGTCTTGTTCCTTCTGCCACCGAACTTCACTAATTCCCACTATATCTAACTTTAACCTATCCATTTCCCTTTTTAAATTTTCTAACCTACCTGCCCGATTAAGGGATCTGACATTCCACGTTCCGATCCGTAGAATGCCAGTTTTCTTTCTCCTGATAACGACGTCCTCTTGAGTGGTCCCCGCCCGGAGATCCGAATGGGGGACTATTTTACCTCCGGAATATTTTACCCAAGAGGACGCCATCATCATTTAATCATACAGTAAAGCTGCATGTCCTCGGGAGAAGGAGTGTTAATATAGATTTCAATTTAGAATGTTATAGTGGTAATAGTAGAGAGAGACTGTGGAGGTGCTAACTTGACACATGAATTGCTGTTGGTGCAAGTATCCGCCAGCCACACACCTCGAAATAATGCACTATATTCGCACCTCCTTACGGTGCCAGTACTTAAACACCATCATAGGGCTAAGGAGAATCCCGGTGGTATGGTGGCAGCGAGGCATCAGCAACTCTTCAGCCTCAACGTAAGGGCGTGGTTTATTAGCAACCACCTCGTGGAACGTGTCATGCTTCCAAAACGCCCAACAAGCGAGGCACCTCTGCACTTCCTGCTGGTGATTCTGTCTCCCCTGCTGAAAGACGTGCCTAGCTTAAAGTCTAATACAGGCAGAACACTCCTACAGCCTTGTTTAATCTCGTGTGTTGCTTTGTACCGGCGCTGTCAAAGATCTTATGTGTCCACCTTGGAACGCATTTACGATGATACGTCCATGTGACTTTTTTGCTGCTTGTACTGTCAGGGATCGTTTCAGGCACTTTGCCCCATTCAGTAAAATCATCCAGTATCCATATTACGAACAATTTATTGGGTTGCTGCAAAAGTTCATTGCGTTTTTCCATGAATTTAATAAACACAAGATATACAAAACACATACTTTAGCCATTAATAATACAGACTCTTTCACTATTTACACCAATGTGCCAGCGTAGGAGTAACTTTTCCATTCCGCGACTGTAGAATTTATGTGGTTTTGAGGAGAAAAAGTCGTCTAACCTTCCCCACAACACATGTTCTTTCCGAGTTAAATTGTTCGTAATTATAATTTCTAGATATTTAGTTGAATTTACAGCCTTCAGATTTGACTGATTTATCGAGTAACCGAAGTTTAACGGATGCCTTTTCGCACTCATGTAGATGACCTCACACTTTTCATTTTTTAGGGTCAATTGCCAGTTTTAGCGCCTTACACATCTCCTTTCTAAATCATTTTGCAGTTTGTTTTGATCTTCTGATGACTTTGCTAGACGATAAACGGCAGCATCATATGCAAAAAAACCGAGCGAGGTGGCGCAGTGGTTAGCACACTGGACTCACATTCGGGAGGACGACGGTTCAATCCCGTCTCCGTCCATCTTGATTTAGGTTTTCCGTGATTTCTCTAAATCGCTTCAGGCAAATGCCGGGATGGTTCCTTTGAAAGGGCACGGCCGATTTCCTTCCCCATCCTTCCCTCACCCCGAGCTTGCGCTCCGTCTCTAATGACCTCGTTGTCGACGGGACGTTAAACACTAAACTCCTCTTCCTCCATATGCAAAAAACCCAAGACGTCTGCTCACATTGTCTCCTAAATCGCTTCTATACACAATGAACAGCAGAGGGCCAATAACATCGTTTTACTCGATGCCATTCCATCGATTAACACGGACTGTGACCTCTATGACAAATAATCACGATTCCAGTCACATTACTGACACGGTATTCCAAAAGCTTGCAATTTCACTAAAAGCTGCTTGTGTGGTACAGTGTCAAAAGCCTTCTGCAAACCCAAGAATACGGAATCGATCTGAAGTCCCTTGTCAATAGCACTCAACACTTCATGTGAAAAAAGAGATAGTTGTGTTTCACAGGAACGATGTTTTCTAAACCCATGTTGACTGTGTGTCAATAGATTGTTTTCCCCGAGGTAATTCATAATGTTCGAACGAAATATATGTTCCAAAGTCCTGCTGCATATCGATGTTAACGATATGGGCCTGAAATTTAGTAGATAACTCCTACCTTTCTCGAATATTGGTGTGACCTATGCAAATTTCTAGTCTGTGGGTAAGGATCTATCATCGAGCGAGCGGTTGTATATGATTGTTAAGTATTGAGCTACTGCATCAGCCTACACTGAAAGGAAGACTTGCTTTTATTAAGTGACTTAAGTTGCTTCACTACTCCGAGGATATCTACTTCTAAGTTAGTCGTGTTGGCAGTTGTTTTTGATTCGAAATCTCGAATATTTACTACGTCTTCTTTGGTGAAGGAATTTCGGAAGGCTGTATTTAATAACCCATTTTGATTCACAGGAACTAGCTAGTTCAATTACGCCGTAAGATAAACTACTTCTAACAGCAACAAACACGCCCACCGTGTTTAGGGAATCCTCTCTGAACACCATTGGTCCTTCGCAAAAACTTCGGTTGAACTTATCACCGGCTTTAGCTTGCTTTCGGTGCCTATAACGATATAAGCACCAGTGCTTTCTACTAACTTTTGATGCTCTGGTACGTTCCGGACACAGCTACGACAATTTTCAACTATTATACCGTTCGCTTCTGAATCTACATTCTACCTGTGCTCAACCTGCACCCCATATGGTCACCTACTGGTTTTTGTGATTTAAGCTTAGAACATGTGGTACCAATACACCCGATTTTTGACCATTTTATGTTGTTATTGTTGTGGTCTTCAGTCCTGAGACTGGTTTGATGCAGAGCTCTCCATGCTACTCTATCCTGTGCAAGCTTCTTCATCTCCCAGTACGTACCGCAATCTACATCCTTCTGAATCTGCTTAGTGTATTCATCTCTTAGTCTCCCTCTACGATTTTTACCCTCCACACGGCCCCCCAATATTAAATTGATGATCCCTTGATGCCTCAGAACATGTCCTACCAACCGATCCCTTCTTCTAGTCAAGTTGTGCCACAAACGTCTCTTCTCCCCAATCCTATTCAATACTTCCTCATTAGTTACGTGGTCAACTCATCTAATCTTCAGCATTCTTCTGTAGCACCGAATTTCAAAAGCTTCTATTCTCTTCTTGTCCAAACTATTTATCGTCCATGTTTCACTTCCATACATGGCTACACTCCATACAAATACTTTCAGAAATGAGTTCCTGACACTTAAATCTATACTCGATATTAACAAATTGCTCTTCTTCAGAAACGCTTTCCTTGCCATTGCCAGTTTACATTTTATATCCTCTCTACCTCGACCGTCACCAGTTATTTTGCTCCCCAACTAGCAAAACTCCTTTATTACTTTAAGTGTCTCATTTCCTAATCTAATTCCCTCAGCATCGCCCGACTTAATTCGAACTACATTCCATTATCCTCGTTTTGCTTTTGTTGATTTTCATCTTATATCCTCCTTCCAAGACACTATCCATTCCGTTCAACTGCTCTTTCAAGTCCTTTGCTGTCTCTGACAGAATTACAATGTCATCGGCGAACCTCAAAGTTTTTATTTCTTCTCCATGGATTTTAATACCTACTCCGAAATTTTTTTTTTGTTTCCTTTACTGCTTGCTCAACATACAGATTGAATAACATCGGGGACAGGCTACAACCCTGTCTCACTCCCTTCCCAACCGCTGCTTCCCTTTCATGCCCCTCGACTCTTATAACTGCCATCTGGTTTCTGTACAAATTGTAAATAGCCTTTCGCTCCCTGTATTTTACCCCTGCCACCTTCAGAATTTGAAAGAGAGTATTCCAGTCAACATTGTCAAAAGCTTTCTCTAAGTCTACAAATGCTAGAAACGTAGGTTTGCCCTTCCTTAATCTAGCTTCTAAGATAAGTCGTAGGGTCAGTATTGCCTACGGAATCCAAACTGATCTTCCCCGAGGTCGGCTTCTAATAGTTTTTCCATTCGTCTGTAAAGAATTCGCGTTAGTATTTTGTAGCTGTGACTCATTAAACTGATAGTTTGGTAATTTTCACATCTGTCAACACCTGCTTTCTTTCGGATTGGAATTATTATATTCTTCTTGAAGTGTGAGGGTATTTCGCCTGTTTCATACATCTTGCTCACCAGGTGGTAGAGTTTTGTCGGGACTGGCTCTCCCAAGGCCGTCAGTAGTTCTAATGGAATGTTGTCTACTCCGGGGGCCTTGTTTCGACTCAGGTCTTTCAGTGCTCTGTCAAAATCTTCACACAGTATTGTACCTCCCATTTCTTTTTCATCTACATACTTTTCCATTTCTATAATATTGTCCTCAAGTACATCGCCCTTGTATAGACCCTCTATATACTCCTTCTACCTTTCTGCTTTCCATTCTTTGCTTAGAACTGGGTTTCCATCTGAGCTCTTGATGTTCATGCAAGTGGTTCTCTTATCTCCAAATGTCTCTTTAATTTTTCTTTAGGTAGTATCTATCTTACCCCTCGTGAGATAATCCTCTACATCCTTACATTTGTCCTCTAGTCATCCCCGCTTAGCCATTTTGCACTTCCTGTTGATCTCACTTTTGAGACGTTTGTATTCCTTTTTGCCTGCTTCATGTACTGCATTTTTATATTTCCTCCTTTCATCAATTAAATTCAATCTTTCTTCTGTTACCCAAGGATTTCTATTAGCCCTCGTCTTTTTACCTATTTGATCCTCTGCTGCCTTCACTACTTCATCCCTCAGAGCTACCCATTCTTCTTCTACTGTATTTCTTTCCCCCATTCCTGTCAATTGTTCCCTTATGCTCTCCCTGAAACCCTCTACAACCTCTGGTATAGTCAGTTTATCCAGTCCCCATCTCCTTAAATTCCCACCTTTTTGCAGTTTTAATCTACAGATCATAACCAATAGATTGTGGTCAGAGTCCACATCTGGCCCTGGTAATGTCTTACAATTTAAAACCTGGTTCCTAAATCTCTGTCTTACCATTATATAATCTGTCTGAAACCTGTCAGTATCTCCAGGCTTCTTCCACGTATATAGCCTTGTTTTATGATTATGTTAGGTATGATTAAATTGTGCTCTGTGCAAAATTCTACCAGGAGGCTTCCTCTTTCATTTCTTAGTCCCAATCCATATTCACCTACTACGTTTCCTTCTCTCCCTTTTCCTACTACCGAATTCCAGTCACGCATGACTATTAAATTTTCGTCACCATTCACTCTCTGAATAATTTCTTTTATTTCATCACACATTTCATCAATTTCTTCGTCATCTGCAGAGCTAGTTGGCATATAAACTTGTATTGCTGTAGTAGGCGTGGCCTTCGTGTCTATCTCTGCCACAATAATGCTTCACTATGCTGTTTGTAGTAGCTTACCCGCATTCCTATTTTCCTATTCATTATTAAACCTAGTCCCGCAATACCCCTATTTGATTTTGTGTTTATAACCCTGTAGTCACCCGACCAGAAGTCTTGTTCCTCCTGCCACTGAACTTCACTAATTCCCACTATATCTAACTTTAACCTATCCATTTCCCTTTTTAAATTTTCTAACCTACCTGCCCGATTAAGGGATCTGACATTCCACGCTCCGATCCGTAGAACGCCAGTTTTCTTTCTCCAGATAACGACATCCTCTTGAGTAGTCTCCGCCCGGAGATCCGAATGGGGGACTATTTTACCTCCGGAATATTTTACCCAAGAGGACGCCATCATCATTTAACCATACAGTCAAGCTGTATGCCCTCAGGAAAAATTACGGCCATAGTTTCCCCTTGCTTTCAGCCATTCGCAGTACCAGCACAGCAAGGCCGTTTTGGTTAGTGTTACAAGGCCAGATCAGTCAATCATCCAGACTGTTGCCCTTGCAACTACTGAAAAGGCTGCTGCCACTGTTCAGGAACCATTTTATATTGCATGCAAATTTTGCACGATGGTGGAATTATCACAGTTCATCACTTTTGCCAATTCCCAAGCACACAGATGTGGATCATTGCGGATGAATGTGTTTATTTCATCTTCTTGCCGTGCTCTTGTAAGGCGTCTAAATTTTATTTACATTTCTTGAGTTTGATCCATAATGACAGGAATATACAGTATGAGATCCTCAGAAAATAATAATTACATTATATCAACAAAAGGCAATTGCAGTTCAGTAAATCTCATCTACCGAAATAAAAAAAAAAAAATCTCTACCAATATGTACTGGCATGAAGAAGCAAGTTAAAGTGAAATGCAATGTGGAGATGAACCGAGCAGGTGGTTAATGATATCGTAAAACTCCCATTTAGCAAGAGAACGGCGAGCTTCAGGACAGAAGGGATAAGACCAGAACAATACATTATTCCTTTTAACGAAAAATAAAGCCGGAACTGAGGGTAAGTGGCTGCATGTCATTAACAGGGCTAGGCTGTGACCCTGCAAGAAAAATAAAAATGTATTCACGTCTAGCGAGACAGTGATTGGCTGAAGCCCTACTTGGAGATGCAGATGCGACACGGTGGGGAGATCCCCATCATATAAAGTCATTTTTAGAGCTAAAATTTCTATCTCGTCTCATGGCGGACCGCACAAGTGTGTGGAAATAAGCGAGGGACAGGTTTGCTTTCTGTGAAGTGATGGCGATACACTTCACGTATCATGGCGACAGATAGCAAAGCAGTATTTAATTATTCCTGGGGGAATTTTTGCAGGCGAAGAAATTGTCCAAGTCAGTCCAGCGTATAGCATGTATGCAATAGCCGTTATTTCGACTAGGGAAAGATAACCATTCTACGGAATGCAGGAAAGTTGCGACTGAGTGAATTCAGTCAAGGCCAGAGAAGGGAATTACATTTTCCGATCCAGCACGGAGACAACACCATTGCAGATGCCACTTGGTAAAATACCATCACACATTAAGCCACAGTAAATGTTCAGTCTAGATTTTGCTCACTCCAACTTGCGTACGCTTTGACCATTGAATATCAAAAGCTAGGACACTAACCTACCCTCACATTGAGTACGTGAAAGTTTTTTCATTGGTTCAAAATCTAAATTTGTTCTCCACCAACTCGGTGCATTGACCAGCTACGACAGTGTAGGTTTAAATAAACTAATGAGGATTTTTGACAATCATTCTTTCCCGTGATAAGAAAATTTTATGTGTAGAGATAACGATTTTAATAATCGTCATTTCAATATATCCAGGAATTAAACATTTTGTTATTGAGTGTCAGAAGTAATTGAACATGATTGTTGTTTATCATTTAACCCTTGTAAGCAATCGTTGATAAATTTTATGTAGAATAAAAAAGGGAATAGCTGTCTTGTCTTTCCAGAAAAGACCCCAAACGTTCACTTTTATTAATTCATGCATTCAAGGTACGTGATAGCAGCATTTCTAATGATTTTTGTTATGATCTGCACCCGATATTAGCTGCCTTACAGGGCAATGGTCATATTTATTTAGAATGTCTGTTTGACACCGTGGGTTTGAGGAGACAGTTCAGATGTTTTGTCCATTTGCGCGCTAAGTGGCAAGCTAAGTTTGCACACATTAGTCCACTCTCCGTGCAGATACAAAGGTCGGATGTACGACACTGTGTCTAATGGCATTATCCCCATACCCAGCGAAAATGATTCTGGCTGCCTCTGCTGCTGTCGTCACTCTATTGAACTCAGACCGAAGAATATGACGGATATGTTCCGATTTCTCCACTTGGCATTCCATGTTCTAGCGTCCACGGCTCCATTCACTATCTGAAAACGATAATATGTAAATTCAAATAGCAACAGTGAACTAAAAATAAAAAATTACAATCGATAAATAAGCCCACAGAGACCAGAATAGCAACATGCAAAATAAACATTCTACGAATCTATGCATCAGCCTTATAAATACCTCACACCTAGCTCTTTAGGATATGATAGACATATTTTATACAAACTTTATTTCATAAAATCGCTGCCATCTTCGTTCAGTACCGGTACTGCTAGTCTTCAGATTATTAGCAGCCATGGTTTCGCAGCCGATGCATTGCTCCTGTGCCTTGTATGCGCAGACTCTAATCATTCCCTTTGAAAGTGGTGATTAATGACAGAGAATTATTAATAAATAGTTCAGCAAGCCGCTTACAACGAAAAATTCAGGTTTTCATAACTGACAAACCTATTATTTATATCCCATCTTTGTAGAAGATGGCGGTTGGGACGTCGGCTGGCCAGTTTGAAGTAAACAGTAGTACACCTTCGACCATCAATTTTGAACTGTTTATTAACCTACTGGCTTCTACGTCACGTTACATCGTTACCAGGCCTCTGTATAAACAATAATATAATCAAACGTAATAATCAACAGTACTGAAGAGGACAGTTATCTGATGAACGAACAATCGTTTGGGAGACGTATTTACTGTCAACAGACCATATAATACTTATAGGGATCAGTTAATATAATAGGGAGGTTAACATAAATAATTACCAAGATTCAATTTAAGGAAGCTGTCTCATCAACATGGGTGTAATAATTAGCAATATTAAAATGGGATCCATATAAAATAATTAAAAGTAATAGCGAACGAATATACATTATACTCAAGTCATATAAAAAACAACACACAGCAGTTGGACGTTAACAGGAGGCAAATGACAACTCAAACAATTTATGGTATTTTATCTCTTTAATAATAAAATAATCTGCAATGGGTTGCCAATGCTAACTGCAAGGAACTTCCATTGCGTAAAACTACCTAAGAAACATAGAAAATAAAGAGATATAATCACAGATAAAATCATAGCTGGGTAAATAATCCATTCATTAAGTGAATAAACCATGTTTGGGCAGACAAGTAACAGATAAAGTTAAAATTGCTTGTACATGACGCGACTAATGCATTTGTAGGGAATAACACCATTACATAATGTAAAATAGGAGGGAAGAAGGAAAATGAATAATGCAAGTAGCAAAAAAGAGTAAACTAAGAAGAAGACAACAAAGTGGTTGTGTACGTAAAAGACAGAGACAGTAAATCCAGAAACTATATCCAAACAAGACCATATGGAAGCAGGACAAGTATCTATTCTAGAAATCGTCCTATGTAAAGTAATACAATGTCTTATATGTAGATTCTTGGATAAATAATTATGGATTTACCAGAATGAGATTTTCACTCTGCAGCGGAGTGTGGGCTGATATGATACTTCCTGGCAGATTAAAACTGTGTGCTGGACCGAGACTCGAACTCGGGACCTTTGCCTGTCGCGGGCAAGTGCTCTACCAACGGAGCTACCGAAGCACGACTCACGCCCCATCCTCACAGCTTTACTTCTGCCAGTACTTCGTCTCCTATCTTCCAAACTTTACAGAAGTTCTCCTGCAAACCTTGCAGAACTAGCACTCCTGAAAGAAAGGATATTGCGGAGACATGGCTTAGCCACAGCCTAGGGCATGTTTCCAGAATGAGATTTTCACTCTGCAGCAGAGGGTGCGCTGATATGAAACTTCCTGGCAGATTAAAACTGTGTGCCGGACCGAGACTCGAACTCGGGACCTTTGCCTTTCGCGGGCAAGTGCTCTACCAACTGAGCTACCCAAGCACAACTCACCCCCCGTCTTCACAATTTTACTTCTGCCAGTACATCGTCTCCTATCTTCCAAACGTTACAGAAACTCTCCTGCGAACCTTGCAGAACTAGCATTCCTGAAAGAAAGGATATCGCGGAGACATGGCTTAGCCACAGCCTAGGGGATGTTTCCAGAATGCTTGGGTAGTTCAGTTGATCAGCGTGTTCGGTCAGAGGGTTTAGCCACCCTCTGTAATAAAAAATTAAGTAAATTGATCAACGAACAAACTGAACGAGTGTCATCGGACGTCCGTCACGAACAAATTCAACGAACAATATAGAACAAAATGCATGCCGGCACGGTAGCTCAGCGTGTTCGATCAGAGGGTTAGCTGCCCTCTGTAATGAAAAAAACTGAGTTAATAGATCATCGACGAACTGAAACGGATGTCTTGCGACGTCCGCCCCGAGCAAATTCAACGAACGAATACGAACAAAATGAGATTTAAAAAAAAAGTTGGTAGAGCACTTGCCCGCGAAAGGCAAAGGTCCCGAGTTCGAGTCTCGGTCCGGCACACAGTTTTAATCTGGCAGGAAGTTTCAATTATGGATATACATTACTTTTCGTTTTACTATTCATATCTTAATTATGGATTGATTCTTATGCGTATTATTTGATTTGTTGGCAATGTTTACTTGTCGCAAACTATTGTTCGTTCATCAGATAACTGTCCTTTTTATTGTTTTGACTCTTACATTTTCTGTTAATGCAGGGACCAGATAAGGTCGTAATGTAGCTTAATAAAGACTTCAAAATTGACGGCAAAAGGTGTACTGCTGTTTATTCCTAATTGGCCAGCCAACGTCCCAACCACCATCTTCCACGAAGATGGACATACAAATATTAAGTTTGTTATGTTAAACTGAAATTTTTGTTCTAAGCAACTTGCTGAATTAGTTCTTAACAACTCTATGTCATGAAATATCACTTTCAGAAGATATAATTAGCGTCAGCTCATGAAAAGCACAGCAGTAACGGATTGGATACAAAATTGTGGCGTATTGCGGTTAACTTCTACTTGACAAATGTTGTAATAGTTGAAATGGCTTTTGCTAGGCGTTACAGAATTTTGGTGTAGGGACTACCAACCTCACAAGATGCATACTGAATGTGCAACAGGCTATAGAAGACCGTCTTCGAGACTTTGAGAATAGGGAGTTGGACAGATATAGCTCTGCCACTGGTAATACTCCCTTCTGCCGCCTACAGCAGTCGCGACGTATTTTCCTGAGTGCCGATATCGTATAGCAAACGGATCCGGCTGTTATCACAGTGTGTTAGCGTCCCCTTTCCAGAGACGGCGTCGATAAAAGCGAATTCCCCTGGGAAAGGGCTATAGCTGGCGTAAGCGTCACAAATAACGATCACGAACTGGGAGATGGCGCCCGAAGAGTCTTCAAGAGCGAAGCTTCGCGGGCCCCGCCTACTGCCAGAGGGATTCCTCCGCATTCGCGAACCAAGCGGTTGCTGAATCTAGTCGCGTTATGGCTTGGGCTTTCCTCCTTGAGACGGGAGAGATGTGGCGAAGGAAACCACGTACTGCCGATATTCTCGAAATTCAGCGATAGCCAACCCAAATGTAGCAGTGTCCCAAAAAATGAAAACGAATAATGACGCGTTTCGAACTACACCAATATCAATAATACAGCTGGTACTCTGAGTACTCCATTTGAGTGCATCTGTATTACCTTACCTTTTGTCGGTATCATATCGTACAGATTCTCCAACCTTCTCAAAGGTGACCGAATCCAGTACCAGATCATTCACACCATTCTAAGATTTCTTTTGCGACTCAGGAGTCTATAGACTCAGTTGTGCTCAATACCCTCATACAGATCACGAGGTTACATTACGGTTTCGGGAGCACGTAAGAAGGGCGCTGTAAGAAAATCTTCCGCTGAAAATCTTAGGGCTAGTGGCCATTGTGAACCGACGCTCGATTCTCTCCAGATGCTACATGTTCTACCTAAAAGAAAAGAAATTAACCATTCTGGAAGATCTACATCTACATGGATACTCTACAAATCACATTTAAGTGCCTGGCAGAGGGTTCATAGAACCACCTTCACAATTATCTATTATTCCAGTCTCGTATTGCGCGCGGGAAGAATGAACACCTATATCTTTCCGTACGAGCTCTGATTTCCCTTATTTTATCTTGTTGATCGTTCTTCCTATGTAGGTCCTTGTCAATAAAATATTTTCGCATTCGGAGGAGAAAGTTGATGACTGGAATTTCGTAAGAAGATTCCGTCGCAACGAAAAACGCCTTTCTTTTAATGATATCCAGCCCAAATCCTGTATCATTTCTGTGACACTCTCTCCCATATTTCGCGATAATACAAAACGTGCTGCCTTTCTTTGAACTTTTTCAATGTACTCCGTTAGTCCTATCTGGTAAGGATCCCACACCACCCAGCAGTATTCTAAAAGAGGACGGACAAGCGTAGTGTAGGCAGTCTCCTTAGTAGGTCTGTTACATTTTCTAAGTGTCCTCCCAATAAAACGCAGTCTCTGATTAGCCTTCCCCACAACATTTTCTATGTGTTCCTTCCAGTTTAAGTTGTTCGTAATTGTAATACCTACGTATTTAGTTGAATTTACGGCTTTTAGATTAGACTGATTTATCGTGTAACCGAAGTTTAACGAGTTCCTATTAGCACTCATGTGGATGACCTCACAATTTTCGTTATTTAGGGTCAACTGCCACTTTTTGCACCATTCATATATCTTTTCTAAATCGCTTTGCAGTTTGTTTCGGTCTTTTGATGACTTTATTAGTCGATAAACGACAGCGTCATCTGGAAACAAGTAAGACGGCTGCTCATATTGTCTCCAAAATCATTAATATAGATAAGGAACAGCAAAGGGCCTATAACACTACCTTCAGAAACGCCAGAAATCACTTCTGTTTTACTCGATGACTTTCCGTCAATTACTACGAACTGTGACCTCTCTGACAGGAAATCACAAATCCAGTCACGTAACTGAGACGGTATTCCATAATCATGCAGTTTCACTACGAGCCGCTTGTGTGGTACAGTGTCATAAGCCTTCCGATAATCCAGAAATACGGAATCGATCTGAAATCGCTTGTCAGTAGCAACCTTGAAGACTGGGCAACAAAACAGCTACGAGTATTTATCTGGGGTATTAATAATCGCTTCAGTTGCATTTAGTCCTTTATTACTGGATCACTACCGGTTTCGTGGCACTAAAAGCCTCATCACCAGGTGAAAATACAAATAAAACATTAGAGCGGAAAACCTCAGAGTTTTTTACCCAACATTTGTTGTCCATCAAAACAAAATGCCGCTAAAAGACGGTATGTCGTAGATTAAAAACTGCCGGATTCCAATCAGTGGATGGGTCCAAAACAAATCGTACCATAGTGATCGCTATTCCTATATACGAAACCGCGTACAGGCGACACAGCACGCGGCCGCGCCCCCTGTGCGCGGTTCCGTATAGAAATTAAAAGTGTAAGACTTTCCCGTGACGTAGGTTGATTGGTTGATTTGTCAGCGAGGTCATCGGTCCCATTTCAAAGGAACCATTCTGGCAAAGCCTGAAGGATTTAGGGAAAGCCTAAATCAGGACGGCCGAACGCGGGTTTGAACCGTCTTCCTCACGAATGCGGGTCTACTGTGCTAACCACTGCGACATACCGGTGACACACTAATTGTGTCGTTGACGACTAACGACCCTGCAGAACAGTTGAAGGGAACAGAAAGTGTCTTTAAAAAATGCTGCAGTTTTAGCATAAATAAAAGTTAAAAATGAGTAATTAAACACACTGGAATTAAATTAGATGATGCTGAGGTAATTACAATGGGAAATTGGACACTAAAAGTAGTTAGTAAGTAATACTACCTGGGCTGCACAATAACAGACGACGCCAAAAGAGAAGAAGATATAAAAGTAGAATGGTTATAGCGAGAAAAACTTTTCTGAAGAGAGAATTTTAAATTTATATAAATTAAATTAATATTAAATTAATTAAAAATTAATATTAAATGTATATAAATTTAAATATCAGGAATTCTTCTCTGAAACTGCCTGTTTTTAGTGAAACGTGAACGGTAAATAGTACAGACGAGGAGACACTAGAAGCTTTTAAAATGCGATGCTGCAAAAGAATACTGATACTGGCCAGATAACTGTGAAGGCGTGCTGGAAAAAAATACCGATTAAAACCGTTAGACGATTGTAAGATAAAATACAGTACAGCACATCATTGTTAGTAGAGACGCCATCTTGTGGAACTGAGGAGTGTCCAGTAGAGGATTCGTGTCCTGCTTTTTTCCCTTTCAAGTATTCTTTAATATTCTAGGGCTTTCGTATGAAAGTAACGGAAATAATTTATACATTATTTGCTGTTATGTAAATATAAGTATGTTCTTTGTCAGGAATAAGATTGTTCGATTTAGTCAATTTTTATAAGCCAGTGCCCTTACTAACTCGACGTGTACCTTTTCTTTTCGTCTTATTACATGTTCACGGAATTGAAGTTCCAATTTGTGGATACCACACACAGAACAACACGGCTGCTATATGGACAAGGCAGGAAATGTGCATTTTAATAGAGCCAACATAAGAATTTTACGCTCCTTCATTTACACGAACAATCTGTATGACTTGCGAGCTAAATAAAACCAACAACTGCCGCTGGAGAGCGTTGAAAGCGCAAACTCACGTTAAGCCCGTGTACCAATGGCTTTGTGTCTCGTGACGCTGGATATCGCGCCTGCATGATCGTAAACGTTAGCTGCCTCGTCCCGTGTGACGACGGCCTTACGTGCGGCCGCTATGATCGTAGATCGTGGGAAATCACCAGAGACACTTCACGAAGGCCTTACCATCTTTGTCGTTTTCAGAACGAATTACGCATCGCAGAACCACCTGGTCGTATTACCGAGTCGGTCATGTTATCTTCAGCTACGTTAGAACGATTTTGTCGCAAAGCAGGAAAATCAGACTCGGCAGCGGGCACCGCGGCACCAGAAAGCCTGAAGCGAGGTCGGGAGCAGGCGGCCGCCATCTCTTTTTAATAGGAGAGGTCCCACCGCACGGCGACGCGCCTTTGTCTCCCGGAATTCATTAACCGCTTTCCTGGAACGCCCGTAAAGGAGTGACTGCGAGAGCCCGCGCACACCGGCAGCGCGGCACAAATGGGCTTTCGGGATTTCCGCGTCGTTTCGAAACCACCGCAGGCTCTCGGGCAGTCGTGAAAGAGACGGTCGTCCCTTTTTATTTAGCTAGAGAGCAGAAATATCTGTAGGCAGAGCGCAGCGAGCTCCGCATGTAGCCTATGTCAAACCAAAATCGTCACGTGACACTGATATCACACTTTTTTACATTTTGGCTAAGACCGAAAATTTCTCTTATTTGCTCCGTTTCATACATTTATTTATTAGTAATTGTGACGGCGTAAAGTTCGAGAATGATAGAGAACACTTGGCTATAAGAAGATGTCAGCCAATTGCACTCTGACCGACACGTCTCCAGGACGACAGCGGCCCCTATGTGAAGAGGACATAAGCGCCACGACCGACTGGCGACGCTCCAGCTGAAGAGTAGCTTCAAGATTAGCATGTTGTACAGAAGCGCCAACACTAGTTACTTCACTTGTATTCTCTAAGCCACTCAGACATGGAAATGTTTAATACGGAAGAAGGTTGATTATTTAGTATGTCGCCCTTTGCTTGCGACAGATCTGTGTAATTGCAAAGTACTTTCTCTATTCATTTTGTAATCAAACTCATTAATACAATTTGTTTGAATTGTTTGTCTAGCGAACCGAATGTTAAGGGTTCCTAGACACCCCATATTTGACGTCGAGCGTGGAGATATGCACTACTGGCCATTAAAATTGCTACACCACGAGGATGACGTGCTACAGACGCGAAATTTAACCGACAGGAAGAAGATGCTGTGATATGCGCATTATTAGCTTTTCAGAGCATTCACACAAGGTTGGCGCCGCTGGCGACACCTACAACTTGTTGCCATGAGGAAAGTTTCCAACCGATTTGTCATACGCAAACAGCAGTTGACCGGCGTTGCCCGTTGAAAAGTTGTGATGATGCCTCGAGTATGGACGAGAAATGCGTACCATCACGTTTCCGACTTTGATAAATGTCGGATTGTAGCCTATCGTGGTTGCGGTTTATCGTATCGCCTCATTGCTGCTCACTGTTAGCACATTATGGAGTCGGTGGATTCAGGAGGGTAATAACAGAACGCCGTACTGGATCCCAACGGCCTCGTACCACTAGCAGTTGAGATGACAGGCATTTTATCTGCATGGCTGTAACGGATCGTGCAGCCACGTCTCGATCCCTGAGTCAACACATGGGGACGTTTGCAAGACAACAACCATCCGCACGAACAATTCGACGATGTTTGCAGCAGCATGGACTATCAGCTCGGAGACCATGGCTGCGGTTACTCTTGACGCTGCATCACAGACAGGAGCGCCTGCGATGGTGTACTCAACGACGAACCTGGGTGCACGAATGGCAAAATGTCATTTTTTCGGATGAATCCAGGTTCTGTTTACAGCATCGTGATGGTCGCATCCGAGTTTGGCGACATCGCGGTGAACGCACATTGGAAGCGTGTATTCGTCATCGCCATACTGGCGTATCACCCGGCATGATGGTATGGGTTGCCATTGGTTACACGTCTCGCTCACCTCTTGTTGGCACTGACGGCACTTTGAACAGTGGACTCTACATTTCAGAAGTGTTACGACCCGTGGCTCTACCCTTCATTCGATCCCTGCGAAACCCTACATTTCAGCAGGATAATGCACGACTGCATGTTGCAGGTCCTGTACGGGCCTTTCTGGATACAGAAAATGTTCGACTGTTACCCTGGCCAGCACATTCTCCAGATATCTCACCAACTGAAAACGTTTGGTCAATGGTGGCCAAGCAACTGGCTCGTCACCATAAGCCAGTCACCAATCTTGATGAACTGTGGTATCGTGTTGAAGCTGCATAGGCAGCTGTACCTGTACGCGCCAGCCGAGCTGTGCCCAGGCGTATCAAGGCCGTTATTATGGTCAGAGGTGGTTGTTCTGGGTACTGATTTCTCACGATCTATGCACACAAATTGCGTGAAAATGTAATCACATGTCGTTTCTAGTATAATATATTTGTCCAATGAATACCCGTTTATCATCTGCATTTCTTCTTGGTGCAGCAATTTTAATGGCCAGTAGTGTAATACTAATATCAATGGATGTTTAGTTGTTTGTGTTAAAGGTGCAATTCCATATTCATTAAAAAAGAAAAGTTACTTTTCGTAAGTAAATACCACAAAGATATAACTATTATACATGCGTAATAGGCTCATTACCTGTTTATTAATATCGAGAGACAGTGTAAAAAAAAGTTAATATGGTAGGGATACCAGAACGAAATTTTCACAGTGCAGCAGTGTTCGTTGATATAAAACTTCCTGGCTAATTTAAACTTAGGGCCGGATCGAGACTTGAACTCGGGACCTTTGCCTTTCGTGGGCAAGTGCCGTACCGACTAAGGTGCCCAGCCACGACTCGCGACCCATCCTTATAGTTTTAACCTGAATGAAAGTTTCACGTCCACGCACACTCCGCTGCAGTGTGAAAATTCAATTCTGAAAATATCCCCCAGGCTGTGTCTAAGTCACATCTCCGCAATATCCTTTCTTCCAGGAGTACTGCTCTTGAAAGTTGAGCTTCTGTGGAGTTTAGAAGGTAGGAGACGACGTACTGGTGGAAGTAAAGCTATGAGACAGGATAACGAGTCGTGCTTCGGTGGCTAAGTCGGAGAGTGAAAAACACTTGAGCGCAAAAGGCAAAGGTTCCGAGTTCAAGTCTCGATATGGCATACAATTTTAATCTGCGAGGAAGTTTCACTGTAGGTATAATTTATGTGCTTTTATAGCCGCCGGCCGGAGTGGCCGTGCGGTTCTAGGCGCTACAGTCTGGAGCCGAGCGACCGCTACGGTCGCAGGTTCGAATCCTGCCTCGGGCATGGATGTGTGTGATGTCCTTAGGTTAGTTAGGTTTAATTAGTTCTAAGTTCTAGGCGACTGATGACCTCAGAAGTTAAGTCGCATAGTGCTCATTACCATTTGAACCATTTTTCTAGTGCCACCGTGTCAAGCAAATGTTTAGTTAGTAACACTAGCGTGCAGTGCCACGCATTTTAATGAATTGTAGCACTAAACAACTTTTTGCTACCCTGGACGTTTGGGCTGACTTAATAGTAACATTCAGTTACAAAATCACAACAACACCAACGCACCTCGCAATACCACATGTCGACTATCTTACTGTAGTATTGTTTCTTTAGGACAGCTTAATGTCTCAACAGATTAATGGCATTACGGTGCTTTCAGCATAGTGTGTTTAGTAATAAATAAATACCGTACGAAAGTAGCGTCTAAGTAAACAGCCGTTGTTGGGAATTTATTGTTTACCTACCTTCGAATATTCATCTGAAACTGTTAGCTTCAGCTATTAGGACTATGCTCCGCAGAATTACCGGTTATTAGCCGGGGCAAGTTAGTTTAAATGCACACACTTAGCTTCCTAATGGTGCATTTGCGACATCTGGTTGTGTGGAAAAATTTGCTCGATTTGACGCCTGCTACCCTGCTCACACACCATCGGGATTTCTTTCTCCAGTCTGTACATTTCGTATGCTGTTTCAGTGAGTGATTATATGGACTGGAAATTTCGATGCTAATAGTCGCACTGGTTAATACATCCTCATAGCCGAGAGAGCAATTATGGTTGGCGCGCCGGGCGAGCAGGTCGTGTATGGCTTCCGCCCCTACTGTAGTGCCACGCATGCTTGCTTCGTTTTCCTGCAGTGCTGTGTGTATCAGATCGTCGTTTGTCAAGCAGCATTTGTTGTTAGTGTGTCACTTCTGGTCACGGCATTTGCCTGAGGCGGTGATGTCTACCATGATTCCCAAGCATGTCCAAATAAAGGTACTGTAAGTTTCACTCTCGACAAGTGCACGCTTCATATTCAGCCTGGGTCCTTGGAAATTCATGACTGGCTTATTGTCAAGGTACGGGTAACTACAGAATAGGTTCATATGGCTTATTTTTATTCAGAGTTCTACATATTTTTTGTCAAGTTTCCGCGTCCAATCCAAACAGACAGGTTAATTTCGCTTCATGGTACCCGAGTTCCTTCACCCGTCGCGGTGGAACTACCAGTATGGTTCTTCTTACTAATGCGGAAGTCGAATAGGCCCCTCTCGACGGAGGTTCGAGTCCTCCCTCGGGCATGGACTTGAACATTGTCCGTAGCGTCAGTTTAATTTAAAAGTCTAGGGTCTGGATACCCCTACAGCTTGGTCCCTTAGGAATTCACATACATTTGAACATTTGAAGTCGAATATACCAATGTCAGGATTTATAATTTTCCACCTCAAGTTGATCATAGTTTCCTTAAGGAAGTATTTCTCCAGTACGGGGAAATACGGAGTATGCGACGAGAACACTAGTCCCCCCAACATCGATTTCAGCGTAGAGCGGCAATCGTTCGGTGGAAAAGTGTGTAAAACTGAACATCCTCTTTCACTTACATGTGTGTGGATAGAGTGTTCGTATTACTTATACAGTACAAGTAGGGCCATGCTTTGTCTGTAATGAAAGTGGCCACCTCGCATCAGATTGCACGCATCTCGTGGTTGCTTTAAAATCAACGTCGTAAGTTGATATTGGGAGACCTTGTTCAAAATCATGCGGAAGCTTTGGCTTCTGATGTTACCAAACAACATCAGGAGCTTCTGCCTGGCAATTCTCGAGATTTTCCACTCTTAAATTCACGTCGTGACGTTGCAACTGTAGCCACCACACTGCCGGCGCGTGCAATTCAACACAATCGTCGACAGGCGCAGGATGTTGACAACTCAGATGAATGAAACTTCCTGGCAGATTAAAACTGTGTGCCAGACCGAGACTCGAACTCGGGACCTTTGCCTTTCGCAGGCAAGTGCTCTACCATCTGAGCTACCCAAGCACGACTCACACCCCGTCCTCACAGCTTTACTTCACCCAGTATCTCATCTCCTACCTTCCAAATCAATCAGCGCACACTCCGCTGCAGAGTGAAAAGCTCATTCTGGAACTCAGATGAATGTCCCACTTCTCCCTCAGCCCCCCCTGGAATGTTTCAGCTCAAGGACGCTTCTTCCCATACTGAGTCCCCACCTTCTGCTAGAGTAGGAGAAACTGCACGGGATCAGACTGATTCCGGTACACCCCCATCCCCACCTCTGTTATTCCATTGAAATCAAGAACGTTCCTTCGGTATCGCCCAAGGATGGAGATGTTGTAGCGTCTCAACGGAATCACAGACCACTCCTGGGGCACACATTGCTTACATGCTTCTTATCCGCCCCCCTTCTTGAGGAAACCTTGCAGCAGGTCCGTAATGATGATTTAACGGCGACACTGCAGTGCAGGATGTATTGCCTGATAGCTCAAGTTCTTTACTGTCTACTACCTCTTTAGTCAGTCAACTAGATTCCCAACGCTCACATCCAGACGGGTGGGGAGATTCGTTCCTCCATGTTGGGCTGTTACACGTGATTTCCCCACGTTACCGCATGCGGAGGCTGTGTTGCCACGAAGCAGCAGTAAACGTTTTCAGCCGGAACGTGAGACTTCCCACAAAAAGAAGCAGCATACGGAACCTGAATAATCTATATTTGGGGCACAAGCACCTTACCCTCCCATTCGCGCTTTGACTTCGCCGTGGATTAGAAGGCACAACATTGATGTCATCTTTTATTCGTGATTTCTAATTGTTTCTGTAAACAGCGGATGCGGGCATATATCTTTCTTACTCTGAATGTAAATAGAATCGCTTCTGCACTCCTTTTCGCAGCTCTGCGCCAATTAATAAATAATTCAAGTGCCGATGTGATGCTTTTCCAAAAATATGTTGTTTGATCAGTTTTCTTTCCTGGATTTTCTACGGATTCTTACGTGGCGTCTGAACATTCAACTGGGACTGTCCTGTAGGGAGGGTTTGCCAGTGACTAATATCGATAAACTTGAAACCGATCGGGGCATAGTCTTCTTTTACGACCTTACTTTAATTATTTTTATGTGCTATCTGGATCTGGCCGTTATCTGGATCGTTCGCGTTTTTACAGGGAAGAAATTGTATATTTATTTTATAAAATTCCGCATAGAGTTCTGTTAGACGATGATTTTAACTGTATGTTGTACCCTGTGGACGAAACCCATAAATTTAAATTTCAGGCAGTAACTTAATGTTTTGCTGAGCTCATTACGATTACGTGATGTATGGATCTGTAAATCTCCTACTCTTATCAAGTATCCATAGTTTACAGTTGTCTCCAGCAGCAGGCTTGAAGTTTTCTTTCTGATTGATTATGTGCGCAATTACTGGTGATGGATTGTATACCCGCAAGCTTCACCGATCACTGTGCCGTAGCCGTAACTTTGAATCACGGATGACGACCAGTGCACCTCTGTCGTTCCTCTTGGATGCTAAATACATTTAATTTAGAGGATCCTTCTCTCGGTGATGTTATTAGCGAAGTATGGGATCCCAGACTTCGATCCAAGGGAAAACATCCCTTGGAGAAGGAATGCAAAACTGCGGCTCCAAATGACGTTAATGCGATTTGGCATTGTAAGAATGAGGGACGTCCGGAAGACCCACCAATTTTGCTATGCCATTTTACAAAATCCTTATGATAGTGTTCGGCACGCTGCCCTGTAAATTACAGACGTTCGGCGCTTCAAACTAAATTGCTTCAGCTTACACTACAGCAAATGGAAGGTTTTTGGATGAGGCCAAAACTACGCTCGTTGACTCAAGATGAGTTAACCTTCTTATACAGTCTCATTCCGTTTCGAGCACATTGTAAACGCGCTTGTACCGCGACTCTTACAAATAAAGATGGGCACGTGATGATGACGCAATGAAACGTATCGTATACGATACACCAATACTTTTCTGATCTTTATGCAACGCCGGCTTCTGATACTATGTTTTCTGATGATTTTACTTATTTTCTGGATTGTGTAAACACTCACACATTAAATGCTGAAATTTTAGGTGACATTCATCTTGGTGACATCTATGATTTTATTTTTCATTCACCCTCGAGTAAATCACGGAAATTACATGGCCTCCCTAAAGAATTTCAAGTGCACATTTTTGTCATTTATTGGGGACAAAATAACATCGCTGGTAAATGAACTTTTGGGGGGGGGGGGGAGTGGCAGGGGGGTGAAGGTTTGGTTCCCGCCCCTTTCAAGGTTGGTAAGCTAGGCTTAAGCCCGTAAACATCTGGATGTGCAAGTATTGACAAATACTGCCCAATTACAAAATTGTTTCGAGTGCAATAAATAGCCGCATGCCGGTCTTGCTTGCCAAAATCCTTGCAGTTCACCAAAGTTCTGTTGGTGGTCACGTGATCCTGAGCCCTATCGCAGAGTTTCGTGGTGTCGAGTCGGTGGCTGCCACCAGTTCTGTTCCTGGGGTCTTACTTTTTATTGATTTTAATAAGGGTTTTAACCGAATGTCACAGTCTGTTATGGCGGGTATTGGAAGCTGTCGGTTTTAAAGAAAAAGCGCATCAAGTGTTGCTCAAGCAATCTTTGGCCGTTACTGGCCAACTCACTTCTTAAATCATAACCTGTTGGTGTGTCCTACAAGGGAGTCCCCTCCCCATATCACTGTTTGTATTATTTCTGGCTCCCTTACTTCGTCGTATCACTGCTCAGCTCCGTGGCTGGACGATACTAGGGGAGCAGTTTTCGGTACGAGTTTATGAGGACGACCTCATTGTCTTATTTCCTAAATCATATGAAATTCCCTTGCTCAGCGGAGCCTTGGGTGCCTTTTATCATCTCTCTGAAGCCCGCATTAGTGAACGTAAATGGATTATATTGAATTTATGGGGCTTCACCGAAGCTGTGATCCCATGGGCCATGGTGGTTGATCACCATAAATCGCTGGGTGGCATTATTGATAGTTGCCCGATGAAAAGTGCCGCATTCAACTGGGAATCGGTTACAGATAAAATGCAAGGAACGATTCTCGAACACGAGCGACGCTCCCTTACATTATAGCTAAAAGTCCTGATCTTAGATACCTATTTTTTGTGTAAAGTGTTTTGTGCCGCAAAAATTTTGCCGCTTCCTGCGATGATAATCCGTAAACTAAAGCAGTTATCTGTATCTGGGCATTTCCTGCGGGAATATCATATTTTTAGAGTACGATATGAAGTGATGGCTTCCTAACATGCAAATGAAGGCTTGGGTATTATTTATCCGGCGCACTATCTTAACATATGCTTAAGTCGCTCATTGTATCATGTATCGATTGTTTATCTGTCTCCGGCTGGTCAGTATAGCTCCCACTGTCGATAATGGCCGATGAAACGCAAACTGGTGCATATATGGGAATTTTATTTCGCTGTCATGTATTTGTGGGCTGATATCCTCTCAGTGATACATCTCCCTACCAACCTCTTGTTACGTCACTGGCAAGGTCTCGCTTGTGTCTCCCCTAATGAACGTGCGTCACCACATCTTGGAAGCGGGTGTAATTCCATAGTAGTCTTACTATTCTACCGATGGACATGGCATCGCCGTGGTATAAGGTCGTTCAAAAGCTGGTACAAACCAATGAACGTCTTTTTCGCATCGCCGTCGTATAAGGTCGTTCAAAAGCTGATACAAACCAATGAACGTCTTTTTCGTATTGGCCTACGGGCGGTCGTCCAGTGCACCAACTGTCTCCAAACTACCACACTAAAAAATAGGCAAATCTCAATGGCCTCAACCACAAGAGACTTGCCTATGGCTTAGTGTATCGGTTTGGAGACAGTTGCTGCACTGGTCGACCGCACTTAGACCGCTGAAGTTTCAACCCGGTAGCAGAAAGATCCCAGGGGACTGAAAATTTGTTTCATAACGTGTCTTGGCATGCCGAATTCAGTGGGTAAACCCAATTTACTAAGCAACATTATTTTTATATTGTTTGATTTTTGAGTTTTGAAGAAATCGATACTTTTTCAAACCCATACTTGGAGTTGTTCGTTATCAGGTAATGTATTCTCAAAAAAGCCAAATTTTTTAAAAAATTGACAGAGGAGTAGCATTTTCTGTTTTGGCCATTCTGTTCTTTGAAGTATAGTGTCCTATTTAACTCTCTACGCATACGAAAAGCGTAAATGAATTATAAAAATTCTGCATTTACAACACGTGACAAGAAATTAGCGTAAAATAAAATTACTACATTATGCAGTGTTTGGCCCAGTGTAAAATAAAAGTAAATAAAATATGACTTGATACGTTTGAAAATTGTTTTTTGTATTTTCAATTTGCAAATTGCATCACACATTCCAGTCTCCGCTGCCTCCACACGGGTGGGTCGTGTGCTGCGGGTATAACTGTCTACGTGCAATACAGGTGGGTCTCTTCTGGCCGCCAGGCGTCTTGCTGTCATCAATCGCCAGGCTTCCGCGTCGCGCTAGACTTGATAGACTGCAGACTGCTGGGGCTTTGCCGCTAGAGTGTGTGTATGTATCATGGTATGAATGAAGTTATGTAAAGAAACTGGACTGTGTCATGATTGGCTGCTTGCCCTTAAGTACCTCATACCCCACCGCTATCCATCCTGGACCAGAAACCTTTATAAATATTTACTTTTCAGTTCACAGTTGAGTCCGCCGCGAACGTAGATCTAAATGTATGGAAATTCCAAAAAAGTAAATTACAGCTACATGCATTTATTTACGTTGATTTCGGATGTACATATACTCGTAGATTAGCCACAATTCCATACACGATTACGGATGTTCGCACAGATTATGCACATATACAGACATATTCATATAAAATTAATGTTTCAGTAAATTTATGTACCAAATTTATCTGTCTGCTGACAGAAAACTAACTATACTAAACTTCTTTTAAAAAAATCGAAATGGTCAGAGTAAGAAAATGCTACTCCTCCTTCAGTTTTAAACATTTTTGGCTGAAAATGTTTTATGTATACATTCCGTTACAGCCAACCAGTCCATGTATGGGTTTTAAAAAATATTGTTTGCGAAACTCAAAAATCAAAAGGTATGAAAAAAATTGTTCAGCAAACTATATTTACCCAGTGAATTGAACATGCCAAGATACGTTATGAAACAAATTTCCAGCCCTCTACGATTTTTTTACAAGCGAGTTGAAATTTCACCGGTACCTCCCCCTAAGAGAAGCTAGTTCTCCACGCCCTTCAATGTTTACAATGTCATTGCTCTTGAATTATGTGCAGTTCAGTGGTGTAATTCTGCAGACAAACTAACTAGCGCAGGGGTTGGACAAAAATACGGAAACAGCGCAAGAAATGCTTGCCTGCAGATGCTAGCCAAGCCTGCAGGCTGCGCTGTTGAATTCCACCGCGGACGGCAAAATGGTTCAAATGGCTCTGAGCACTGTGGGACTTAACTTCTGAGGTCATCAGTCCCCAAGAACTTAGAACTACTTAAACCTAACTAACCTAAGGACATCACACACATCCATGCCCGAGGCAGGATTCGAACCTGCGACCGTAGCGGTCGCGCGGTTCCAGACTGAAGCGCCGGCCGGCCGCGAACGGCACCTCGGCAATGTCCTCAATAAGCAGCAAGTGTCAGTCGTGGTCAGGGGAGAGCTCTCTGTAGTTGTGACTACATTATATTGGAAAAGGGAACGGGAATGAGAACCCAATGATCAGGCCCTGAAGACTACGCGGTGTTCGCCCGACGCCGTGTCATTCTCTGTTTTTTCATCATCGGATGCGGTATAGAGTCACACAGAATCAGTATACTGCACTCGCCGCCGTTATCAACGTTTCGACCTTGGAGACACTACCTCCAAACAGCTGTCTCCTCAGTTGACATTACGAGGCTGAGGGCACCACTGTCCAGTCTTCCTACCGAGGAAAAATGCCTGGCAGCGCCAGGAATCGAAACCGGATCCCGCACACAATGGTCTGTCTCGTCGACGACTCCGCTACGAAAATGGATGTGTTTGTTGGAGCTAAGTCAGTTCGTACGTGGCGAAATGTTGGGCTCGTGTGTTCGGAGCTACCGTAACCAAGATATCCGTAGTTCTTGGTGTTCCAAAAGGCACCATATCGAAGATTTATAACTCATACATAGAAAGCGAGAAAACATCATCCGCTAAGTCACAACGCAGACGGAAGTGTGTGTTGAGTGATCGTGAAGGACGGTCAATTAACAGAATTGTGTCTAAAAATAAGGCGACGGCGGCTGAAAAAGCTACTGCAGAACTGAACGTCGCACCAGCACCAAAACTACACGAAGGGAACTCCATAAACAGGGAATTTCAGAACGAGCTGGAATTCTAAAACCACTCATCAGAGATGCAGATGTCCGTAATGTGTGAACGTGGGACCAAAGCTGTAAAACTTGGACTGTGGAGAAACTGAAGAAGGTAATGTCAGAGTTCAGTTGAAATTACGCTGCAAGAACAAAAAGTAGCTGAGATTAGGTTCTGGAACACTGTGGGGATAGTCCAATTAACTGCGCGCTGATGCAACAAGTTTATAGTGGCTGCGCCGGCCGGAGTGGTCGAGCGGTTAAAGGCGCTACAGTCTGGAACCGTACAACAGCTACGGTCGCAGGTTCGAATCCTGCCTCGGGCATGGATGTGTGTGATGTCCTTAGGTTAGTTAGGTTTAAGTTGTTCTAAGTTCTAGGGGACTTATGACCACAGCAGTTGAGTCCCATAGTGCTCAGAGCCAATTGAGCCAATTTATAGTGGCTGCAATACACAGGCTGACCATGGTAGCTTAATTAAAAGGATAGTACTGGCTGCAGATAACCGAGTTGGCGTGCGAATCATTCAACGAAACATCATTGATATGGGCTATCGGAGCCACTCGTGTACCCTTGATGACTGCACTACACAAAGCTTTATTCCTCGCCTGTGTTCAACACCTTGGCGGGTGGAGCGGTGGCAATACACTGGACTGTGTAACACCTACAGCGCCTCCGAGTTGAAAAAACGAAAATAACTCCCAAATTAGCTCCCATGTCCTTAAAATATCAATTCACAAAATGACCCAAGTCCGTCCAAGAGTAGTAGTTACGAAAAATAAAAAACAAATAGAGGGAAGTATCTAGTATAGAAAGCAAAAGAAAAGAAAAGGAAAATTTAATTATAGAAACATGGGAAGGGTGAAAACAGTAGAAAATATTGAAATATTAGTTATTCCAATACGTAAGAAAATCAATATTATAGTCATAGAACGTAAGTCTGGGACACCAAAGATAGTGTTTATTAAAGTATAGCCGGCCGCGGTGGCCGTGCGGTTCTAGGCGCTCGAGTCCGGAGCCGCGCTGCTGCTACGGTCGCAGGTTCGAATCCGGCCTCGGGCATGGGTGTGTGTGATGTCCTTAGGTTAGTTAGGTTTAAGTAGTTCTAAGTTCTACGGGACTGATGACCACAGCACAGAGGGAAGTATCTAGTATAGAAAGCAAAAGAAAAGAAAAGGAAAATTTAATTATAGAAACATGGGAAGGGTGAAAACAGTAGAAAATATTGAAATATTAGTTATTCCAATACGTAAGAAAATCAATATTATAGCCATTTGAACCATTAAAGTACAAATAGCCATACGTTGTAATTACGTTACTCCAGTCTCTAGTCTGTTCTAGTTCGGAAGTTATTTAGGACGTACAGCTTTAGAGAACAACAATTGGGACTTTATTAAACGGGGATCAAGAATAGATAGTGACGAGATTGTTTTTGAGGATTGTCAATCCAAGACCTTAATTTGGACATTTATCAGATTAGATAAACAGGAAGGTGAATAGTAATCTCTTTGGCTTTAATGTCAATTCGTGTAAATATTTAAACGCTTTAGTGAATTGAGAATTTTAACTGGATTCGGACTTTGAATTGTGATAGTGGGAAACTTTAACTTCACGCGACTAGCGATCATAGTTAATGATAGTTTGCGGATATTAAATAGAAATAACTTATTTACCGAAAATGACAGGATATTATCTAACATCTCTGATGGTAGCGGGAATCCTAATTAGACATCTAATTAAAGAACGTCTTTGAATGAGATCGTATGAGTGAACCTATTTATTACTAATTCTTGTCAATAAACTGACGTTATTAATTTGAAACATAATACAAGTCTTGAACATTAATTTAACTTAGATTAATAAACGTTAAGGTTACGTGATCTATGCCAAGAACAAACTAGCGATTCGTAACTAAAACAATTGAACGAAACGTTAAAGTATCGTCGTCTGTAACATTTGTAGTAAAGCTACTAAAGATTTTTTCTCTCAGAGTTGGGAAGACTATACGTGTAGTGACCCACGTTTAACATTGGGTTTTAAAAGTAATCGAACTGATACTTAGCCGGGACAATATTAAATAAAAGTAAAACCCTTCAATGACAGTCAATGTGTAAATAAATAAAATCAAACTTTCACCTATTAGACGAAAAAGCGAAAACAGAAAAAGGGCTGCTACAACTGGCATTCGAGAGAGCGACTATTTGGAGCTCCGTACGACAGTCAACATTTAAGATTTCTGGTTTTCTTAGTACAGTTGAGGAAAATTTCGGGGTGATTACTTTCTAAAGGACACGGCCAAGTCGTGCCGGGCCCCTAACGACCTTTTGGGTGAGGGATGTTAAATCTTTACATTACTTCGTTTTCGAATGCAAATGATGGAGTCAGAAGTAGGTGAATTTTTCATTTGGGTAGCAAAATAACAGCCGGTGACAGAAGCAGAGACGATAAAAAATTCAAACTGTCATAAGAAGAAAAGCATTTCTGCTAAAGAGAAATTTGTTAACACAGGATTTAAATTTAAACGTTAGGGAGTCTTTAGTAAATACATGCGTCTGGTGTGTACCAAGTCAAACGTTGCCGATAAGCAGTTCAGACAAGAAGAGAATAGAAAATTCTCAATTTAATTGCTGCAGGGAACACTGAATGTTAGACGGATATGTCTGGTAGATAATGGGGTGAATGCGGAGATACGAAATGGAATTCGGTAGTCTTCTGTCACAAAAAGAAGGGATCGTCTGATAGGACACATTATGAGGTATCAGGCAAGGTAAGGAAGGAAGGGGTGGAGGGGGGTGGGAACTCCGTGGGAGACCTTTGCTCACACAAAATAAGCGGATCTGGTATATGTAGCCTGCATCAGTTATGCTTAAATGACGAAGCTGGTCAAGATAGACTAGCGTAGAGAGCTGTACGGAACCACAGTATAGTGGAGTCTGCAGAGGCAGGAGTTGTAGTAGACTAAACAGAAAACTCGCTGAACAGAGAGTCTCAGTGGACAAAGTTCAAATGGGTTATTAGGGTGCTGCACCAGATATGAGATGCTACTGTTCAGTAGTGACACTCCAGTTAGCTACTAAAAACCAAAATAAACTAAACTCCGTTCGGACAGGCCCTCGAAGGCCAACGGTACCGACCGGCCGTCGTGACAACCTTAGCCCACAGGCGTCACTGGATGCGCATATGGAGGGCCATGTGGTCAGCACACCGCTCTCCCGGCTGTATATCAGTTTACGAGACCGGAGCCGCTATTTTTCAATCAAGTAGCTCCTCGGTTTGCCTCAGAAGGGCTGAGTGCACCGCACTTGCCAACACCGCTCGGCAGACAGGATGGTCATCCATCCAAGTGCTAGCCCATCGCGATAGCCTTAACTTCGATGATCTGATGGGAACCGGTGTTACGACTGCGGCAAGGCCGTTGGCTACTCCAGTTAGCTACAATGGCGTGTAACTTAATGCGCCAACCACCAAAACTGGAGGTGCATTATGACTTTGTCGTCGTAGAAATCATTTCACTGAAACGAGGAATTTGAGGCTTCTTGTAGGTGTTTTATAGCTTCCCAATATAATCATCAGCCATTCGATATTTACAGTTTACCGCTATAGACAAATGCATTATACAGGGGTTTGTTTAGGACCACAATCTGCCGTTGTTACAAAAATCCAAAGTAACATTATCCCAGAATTACTACAACAACTCATAATAGCCGTAATTTTGAAAAAAAAGGGAAAACAATACAGTACAGCAAATATTATCTGAGGTCATGAACTATCCAAAAATATCTACATCACACTAATAGATGTTGACTGACAAATTATACAATTCAAGTAAATGTGTCGGATAAAATAAGCCATCAAAGAATTCCTACCGCGTAGTAAGCCTGAGGTATCAACCGTGACCTTTAAACACGTCCGGCTGCTGGAAATCCATGCTGTGATTCACTGAGGACACACTGATCGAAAGGTAAATAGGTAATTAAAACACGTGTACACCAGCTGTCAAACTATCTGCCAACACGGGTCGTAACAAATGTCCAGAGAAAACAGCGACTGCGACATCAATGGCGAACTCCACATGAGTTTCAATTTAGGAAATGTTACTACAGTTAAAATTTCTGCCTTAAAATCGCTGGAATTGCTAGAAAGAGATTTCAGGAATGGAAAACAGAATATTATGCATCAGAATTCTCTGTCATTTATATCACGGCAATGTGCGCTGCAGCACAACTGCACAACATACTCTTTAAAAAATATGGCGCACAGCGAAGGAATAATCCGAAGGGACGGAAATAGGTAGATGTGATGTTTATGTTCAGACAAACAAATGATTACAATTTCGGAAAAATTTGGTGATTTATTCAAGAGAACGAGCGTCACAAATTGAGGAAGTCAGCAATTCGTTGGCCCACCTCTGGCCCTTATGCAAGCAGTTATTCGGCTTGACACTGATGACAGTGTTGCTGGAAGTCCTCCTGAGGGATATCGTGCCAAATTCTGTCGAACTGACAGACCGGAAAAATCCAGATCTACTTGGAGGAGCCTGGCCACAATACTCCAAACGTTCTTAGTTGAGGAGAGATGGTTCAAATGGCTCTAAGCACTATGGGACTTCACATCTAAGGTCATCAGTCCCCTAGACTTAGAGCTACTTAAACCTTACTAACCTAAAGACATCACACACGTCCATGCTCGAGGCAGTATCTGAACCTGCGACCGTAGCAGCAGCGCGGTTCCGGACTGAGGCGCGTAGAACCGCTCGGCCACAACGGCCGGCTTGGGGAGAGATACAGCGATCTTTCTAACTAAGGCAGGGTTTGGCACGCACGAAGACAAGAACTAGAAACTCTCGCCGAGTGCGGGCAGCTGTTATCTTGCTCAAACTTTAAGCCCAGGATGCCTTGCCATGAAGAGCAACAAAACGGGGTGAGGAACATCTTAGACGTACCGCTGTACCGTAGGGTTGCCGCGGATCACAACCAAGGGGGTCCTGCTGTAAAAAGAAATGGCACCTGTAATGAATCTTGCCTCCTTGGAAATTACGTATGTCAGTTGAAATGTACGATTCCGTGTACATTTTGCCAGTCCTGGATTAGTTTTCATACTTAAATTGTACATTCCACATCTAAAGATATTTCTTAATCTATTTGATTGCCTAAAATCTATTTTATGGTAATATTTTTATATTATTCATATCGATACAGTTCGTAATATCGATCTTGAACTTGGAAAATTAGTAATCACAATTATCAACTTTAATAATATGGAAAACAGTTTACAGGAAGTCAGTATTATTATGTTCCAACTTTCATTCAAACAAAGCATCCGTCTTCAGTTTTTATTTTTCTAGGTTTACTATAGATAATTAAACCGATTTTATAAAATTACTGGAAGTAGCTGTTTTTCATATACACTCCTGGAAATTGAAATAAGAACATCGTGAATTCATTGTCCCAGGAAGGCTCAAATGGCTCTGAGCACTATGGGACTCAACTGCTGAGGTCATTAGTCCCCTAGAACTTAGAACTAGTTAAACCTAACTAACCTAAGGACATCACAAACATCCATGCCCGAGGCAGGATTCGAACCTGCGACCGTAGCGGTCTTGCGGTTCCAGATTGCAGCGCCTTTAACCGCACGGCCACTTCGGCCGGCGTCCCAGGAACGGGAAACTTTATTGACACATTCCTGGGGTCAGATACATCACATGATCACACTGACAGAACCACAGGCACATAGACACAGGCAACAGAGCATGCACAATGTCGACACTAGTACAGTGTATATCCACCTTCCGCAGCAATGCAGGCTGCTATTCTCCCATGGAGACGATCGTAGAGATGCTGGATGTAGTCCTGTGGAACGGCTTTCCATGCCATTTCCACCTGGGGTCTCAGCTGGACCAGCGTTCGTGCTGGACGTGCAGACCGCGTGAGACGACGCTTCATCCAGTCCCAAACATGCTCAATGGAGGACAGATCCGGAGATCTTGCTGGCCAGGGTAGTTGACTTACACCTTCTAGAGCACGTTGGGTGGCACGGGATACATGCGGACGTACATTGTCCTGTTGGAACAGCAAGTTCCCTTGCCGGTCTAGGAATGGTAGAACGATGGGTTCGATGACGGTTTGGATGTACCGTGCACTATTCAGTGTCCCCTCGACGATCACCAGTGGTGTACGGCCAGTGTAGGAGATCGCTCCCCACACCATGATGCCGGGTGTTGGCCCTGTGTGCCTCGGCCGTATGCAGTCCTAATTGTGGCGCTCACCTGCACGACGCCAAACACGCATACGACCATCATTGGCACCAAGGCAGAAGCGACTCTCATCGCTGAAGACGACACGTCTCCATTCGTCCCTCCATTCACGCCTGTCGCGACACCACTGGAGGCGGGCTGCACGATGTTGGGGCGTGAGCGGAAGACGGCCTAACGGTGTGCGGGACCGTAGCCCAGCTTCATGGAGACGGTTGCGAATGGTCCTCGCCGATACCCCAGGAGCAACAGTGTCCCTAATTTGCTGGGAAGTGGCGGTGCGGTTCCCTACGGCACTGCGTAGGATCCTACGGTCTTGGCGTGCATCCGTGCGTCGCTGCGGTCCGGTCCCAGGTCGACGGGCACGTGCACCTTCCGCCGACCACTGGCGACGACATCGATGTACTGTGGAGACCTCACGCCCCACGTGTTGAGCAATTCGGCGGTACGTCCACCCGGCCTCCCGCATGCCCACTATACGCCCTCGCTCAAAGTCCGTCAACTGCACATACGGTTCACGTCCACGCTGTCGCGGCATGCTACCAGTGTAAAAGACTGCGATGGAGCTCCGTATGCCACGGCAAACTGGCTGACACTGACGGCGGCGGTGCACAAATGCTGCGCAGCTAGCGCCATTCGACGGCCAACACCGCGGTTCCTGGTGTGTCCGCTGTGCCGTGCGTGTGATCATTGCTTGTACAGCCCTCTCCCAGTGTCCGGAGCAAGTATGGTGGGTCTGACACACCGGTGTCAATGTGTTCTTTTTTCCATTTCCAGGAGTGTAGTTAAAATTTACAACCTTTTTTATTAACCACTGGGCATATCAATCTTCAAGGAAACAAATATTTACAGAAAACATTATCTAAATTAAATCTAAAAACATTTCTGTGAAGATAGTAATGTTAATACTAATTTGGACTTCAAACTGTTCTGGAAGTTCCTGGAAAGTGGATTTGTAATACTTACAGAGCTTTTTCATGCCAAGCACGCCAGAGTTGTTTCAGAGTTGCTCTAGACAGATTCAGAGGAGAGTGGATTTAGCAGTCATTGAGTTTGGTATACGCTATTTTCTGATGGCTATGTTTTTCGTCTAGTTAAAAAATGCTGCACACTGTGTTTTCTTAAGTATTGTTGTGAAAATACTGCAAGAACAGATCAATAAATGAAAACTGTGTTCAAAAGTAGCAAAATATTCCAGCAATTTGCTATTAAAAGCAGATACATTAAAAGTTTATATAGAAACAATGAAGCCAGTCTAAAAAATCGAGAAACTTGGCAAGGTAAGTAGATTTATGTTCCAGTATAATGTTTATTCCCTTCCAAAATTATTTGAACTTTGACAACATTAGAATAATCAATTTAACGTGGTAAATTTGCTTTGTTTTTTGTATGAACAATAAGTACAAAACAGTTACATTATACATCCCGGACCATCGCCACTGGTTTTCTGGCTGTAGGGAGGGCAACAGTCTTGTTGATATTCCACCGCTGTCCGGAGCGTCTCCAGACGCTGGTCCTCGGGGCTCTGTTCGAAGTGGACTCATTAGCGAAGACAATTCTACACCAGTCAATGGGATTCCAGGTCTAAGACGTGTCTGGAGACATCCCAGACAGTGAGAGACACCAATCCAATTCTCGCCAGCCATATTGCCCGATACCAGGAGTGATGGTCTGGGATACCAATAATCATTGTTTCTCGTCTGCGGCACCCTTACAGCACAGCGGTACGTCTACTATATTCTACGACCCGTTTTGTTGCCCTTAATAATCGTGGTCCTGCGGTAACGTTCTCGCTTCCCGCGCACGGGGTCACGGGTTCGATTTCCGGCGGGGTCGGGGATTATCTCTGCCTCGAGATGACTGTGTGTTGTGTGTCTTTCATCATCATTTCATCCTCATTCACTCGCAAGTCGCCGTAGTGGCGTTAGAGAACTTGTGGAGAGGCGGCCGAACCGCCCCGCAAGGGGTCTCCCGGCCACCAATGCCATATGTTCATTATTATGCCCGCCTGCACTCGGTGAGAGTTTATATTGCTTACCTTCGTGCTTCCCAGATCCTACCTTTCCCAGCGAGGTCAATGGCTCTCTCACCAACTGAGAACGTTTTGAGCGTTATGGGTGGGACCCTCCAAAACTCTCCGGAGTTTAATAATCTCCCTCAAGAGAACAACTAACAATTCTGTCAGTTAATGCCAAGCCGAATACCTGCTTTCATAAGCGCCGAAAGTGGACCAGTGCGTTATTGACTTTGCTCAATTTGTGAAACTCTTTATCTTGAATAAATCCTCGAATTTTCTTGAAATTGTAATAATTTGTTTGTCCGAATATCTACGTCACATCTACCGATTACCGTCATATTCAGATGATTTCTTCGTGGTGTAATTATTTTGCTCTTCTACTCTTAGAAAACACCGTAGATTTTTCTGACAAGATAGTTCTGAACATATTTTAACAGCATTGTTTTGAAATTGAGAAGCGCAGACTGAAGAGTAATTCAAAGTGGGAAACAATAATTTTGTTGCAATCAGCACGTTATGGAAACCACACTGTTGTTGTGGTCTTCAGTCCTGAGACTGGTTTGATGCAGCTCTCCATGCTACTCTATCCTGTGCAAGCTTCTTCATCTCCCAGTACCTACTGCAACCTACATCCTTCTGAATCTGCTTAGTGTATTCATCTCTTGGTCTCCCTCTACGATTTTTACCCTCCACGCTGCCCTCCAATGCTAAATTTGTGATCCCTTGATGCCTCAAAACATGTCCTACCAACCTATCCCTTCTTCTAGTCAAGTTGTGCCACAAACTTCTCTTCTCCCCAATCCTATTCAATACTTCCTCATTAGTTACGTGATCTACCCACCTTATCTTCAGCATTCTTCTGTAGCACCACATTTCGAAAGCTTCTATTCTCTTCTTGTCCAAACTGGTTATCGTCCATGTTTCACTTCCATACATGGCTACACTCCATACAAATACTTTCAGAAACGACTTCCTGACACTTAAATCTATACTCGATGTTAACAAATTTCTCTTCTTCAGAAACGATTTCCTTGCCATTGCCAGTCTACATTTTATATCCTCTCTACTTCGACCATCATCAGTTATTTTACTCCCTAAATAGCAAAACTCCTTTACTACTTTAAGTGTCTCATTTCCTAATCTAATCCCCTCAGCATCACCCGATTTAATTTGACTACTTTCCATTATCCTCGTTTTGCTTTTGTTGATGTTCATCTTATATCCTCCTTTCAAGACACTGTCCATTCCGTTCAACTGCTCTTCCAAGTCCTTTGCTGTCTCTGACAGAATTACAATGTCATCGGCGAACCTCAAAGTTTTTAATTCTTCTCCATGAATTTTAATACCTACTCCGAATTTTTCTTTTGTTTCCTTTACTGCTTGCTCAATATACAGATTGAATAACATCGGGGAGAAGCTACAACCCTGTCTTACTCCTTTCCCAACCACTGCTTCCCTTTCATGCCCCTCGACTCTTATAACTGCCATCTGGTTTCTGTACAAATTGTAAATAGCCTTTCGCTCGCTGTATTTCACCCCTGCCACCTTCACAATTTGAAAGAGAGTATTCCAGTCAACATTGTCAAAAGCTTTCTCTAAGTCTACAAATGCTAGAAACGTAGGTTTGCCTTTCCTTAATCTTTCTTCTAAGATAAGTCGTAAGGTTAGTATTGCCTCACGTGTTCCAACATTTCTACGGAATCCAAACTGATCTTCCCTGAGGTCCGGTTCTACCAGTTTTTCCATTCGTCTGTAAAGAATTCGCGTTAGTATTTTGCAGCTGTGACTTATTAAACTGATAATTCGGTAATTTTCACATCTGTCAACACCTGCTTTCTTTGGGATTGGAATTATTATATTCTTCTTGAAGTCTGTGGGTATTTCGCCTGTCTCATACATCTTGCTCACCAGATGGTAGAGTTTTGTCATGACTGGCTCTCCCAAGGCCACCAGTAGTTCTAATGAAATGTTGTCTACTCCCAGGGCCTTGTTTCGACTCAGGTCTTTCAGTGCTCTGTCAAATTCTTCACGCAGTATCTTATCTCCCATTTCGTCTTCATCTACATCCTCTTCCATTTCCACAATATTGTCCTCAAGTACATCGCCCTTGTATAAACCCTCTATATACTCCTTCCACCTTTCTGCCTTCCCTTCTTTGCTTAGAAATGGGTTGCCATCTGAGCTCTTGATATTCATACAAGTGGTTCTCTTCTCTCCAAAGGTCTCTTTAATTTTCCTGTAGGCAGTATCTATCTATCTTACCCCTAGTGAGACAAGCCTCTACATCCTTACATTTGTCCTCTAGCCATCCCTGCTTAGCCATTTTGCACTTCCTGTCGATCTCATTTTTTAGTCGTTTGTATTCCTTTTTGCCTGCTTCATTTACTGCATTTTTATATTTTCTCCTTTCATCAATTAAATTCGATATTTCTTCTGTTACACAAGGATTTCTATTAGCCCTCGTCTTTTTACCTACTTGATCCTCTGCTGCCTTCACTACTTCATCCCTCAGAGCTACCCATTCTTCTTCTACTGTATTTCTTTCCCCCATTCCTGTCAATTGTTCCCATATGCTATCCCTGAAACTCTGTACAACCTCTGGTTCTTTCAGTTTATCCAGGTCCCATCTCCTTAAATTCCCGCCTGTTTGCAGTTTCTTCAGTTTCAATCTGCAGCTCATAACCAATAGATTGTGGTCAGAATCCACATCTGCCCCTGGAAATGTCTTACAATTTAAAACCTGGTTCCTAAATCTCTGTCTTACCATTATGTAATCTATCTGATACCTTTTAGTATCTCCAGGATTCTTCCAGGTATACAACCTTCTTTCATGATTCTTGAACCAAGTGTTAGCTATGATTAAGTTATGCTCTCTGCAAAATTCTACAAGGCGGCTTCCTCTTTCATTTCTTCCCCCCAATCCACATTCACCTACTATGTTTCCTTCTCTCCCTTTTCCTACTGACGAATTCCAGTCACCCATGACTATTAAATTTTCGTCTCCCTTCACTACCTGAATAATGTCTTTTATCTCGTCATAAATTTCATCAATTTCTTCATCATCTGCAGAGCTAGTTGGCATATAAACTTGTACTACTGTAGTAGGCATGGGCTTTGTGTCTATCTTGGCCACAATAATGCGTTCACTATGCTGTTTGTAGTAGCTAACCCGCGCTCCTATTTTTTTATTCATTATTAAACCTACTCCTGCATTACCCCTATTTGATTTTGTGTTTATAACCCTGTAATCACCTGACCAAAATTCTTGTTCCTCCTGCCACCGAACTTCACTAATTCCCACTATATCTAACTTTAACCTATCTATTTCCCTTTTTAAATTTTCTAACCTACATGCCCGATTAAGGGATCTGACATTCCACGCTCCGATCCGTAGAATGCCAGTTTTCTTTCTCCTGATAACGACGTCCTCTTGAGTAGTCCCCGCCCGGAGATCCGAATGGGGGACTATTTTACCTCCGGAATATTTTACCCAAGAGGACGCCATCATCATTTAATCATACAGTAAATCTGCATGTCCTCGGGAGAAATTACGGCTGTAGTTTCCCCTTGCTTTCAGCCGTTCGCAGTACCAGCACAGCAAGGCCGTTTTGGTTAATGTTACAAGGCCAGATCAGTCAATCATCCAGACTGTTGCCCCTGCAACTACTGAAAAGGCTGCTGCCCCTCTTCAGGAACCACATGTTTGTCTGGCCTCTCAACAGATACCCCTCCGTTGTGGTTGCACCTACGGTACGGCCATCTGTATCGCTGGGGCACGCAAGCCTCCCCACCAACGGCAAGGTCCATGGTTCATGGGGGGTTATTAGGTGAACAGAGAAAATTTAGTAAACGTTTTTAGTTTCATTATCTTATGCGGGCTGCCGCCGAAAAACAGCTTCGCAAAAGTTTAAAATTATGTGAAAAGTTTGTTGGATTTTGCTAAGTTCTGACATTCTCAAATAAGGGATTATAATACTCTAGGTAATTTGCGAGCCATAGTGACGCCGCCTCGAGACATATAAACAGTATCTAGCTTTGGTGATTATTTTGTTAAACCTTTAACGTAAGTTTATAGCTCTAAATGAGTATATAATGAGAATATTAATGTTTTTAATTCGGTCAATAGTTATATAAATTATTGAAAATCTTATTGAAAAAGATCGCTTCAGCTGTATGATAAATATTTATTTATTATCGAAATGGTTTCGTAGCGTTAGAGCCACATCTTCAGCGATACATGTGTGTATAAATAACAGACGACGTATAAAGATTCTGCTTCCGGGAAGAATGTAACTAAAATATAAGTGAAACTACATGGGAAAATTGTGCACTCACATTCATTCATAACTTACTTCAGGCGATAACCAAAAGATGACCGAACACTATCTGTCAGTTTCTGACAAAAATGGTCTACCGTAAAGAGGTTGGTAGTCCATTTAAAAATACTTCAGAATGCAGGCAGCATAATCCCGATCCCATAAATCTAAAATAAGGATAAAATGGCTACGTTGGCTGACGGCCATTGCGGAGACAATTTTGGCAGCCCCTTGGTTCATCTGATTGGTCAGCTGATCAGCTGTTGCAGATCCAATTGTCTGTACACAAACCTACATCCATCGGTCACATCTGTCATCTGTGGCCCGCGATTTTGGATAGCGCCATTGTGCTACGTACGGTATACTTTAACCACGCCGGCAAGCGAACAGACAAACTTTGCTGTTTCGGAAATAATTCTACCCTTATCCCAAAAGTCAATGATCAAGCCCCTTTCCAAGTCGGATAAATCGCTCTTTTTCTGCATTACGGCAATGGTTGCACTGTCCTACCTGCCTCGCACCCCCCCCCCCCATCACCCCCCCCCCTTCCAACGAGCTTTATATAGCCTCCAGCACTAGTGCTGCCGTCTGTGCGCGATTATTGCACGTTGACGTCGAGCATAAACTGTGGTCACGTTAATGTGACTGGCCGTGTAGTAAATGATAACAAAAAATTATTACACTGTAAATTAGAAGGGCCGTAAGAGGAGTAGACATAGGGCTTTAAATATCGCCCTGAAGAAAATAGAACTACATAATCAATTTTTTGTTTGTTTGCAGATACATGTTTGCAGTCCTGAAACTCATTGAGGTCTGGACGCCACAGTATCGTAGGAAACTGCTAGGCTCTAGGTGATTCAAAAGAAAATGGGGCAGCATATCTACACTTTATTTAGTTTAATTGTGTATCACAGATCACACAAATGACTTCGTAGGTGGTTTAGTGCCATCATCATTGTATTTGAATACATTATATAATAGTTCATCAACAAATTTGCGAGACGGTGATTGCCTTATGTAGCATGCCTATATTAAAAAAATGGCAATGTTGAGGAGTTGCAGATTCGAAATCTGACATAGGCCCCAGTTAACCTAGTTGTCCCATGTGTTGATGTAGCGATGCAATTTTTTCTGGCTATAGTGTATTAGCAGACAAGTAAAGAAATATTTGCTTGTCTCCTTAGTCGTCATTCAGGATATTCGTTCAACCTAGATTTCTGGTCAGTGAGGCCATTACTTGTGTGCAAGATATAAAGGTATTATATTGCATTTGTGCCACCAATCACTGTGAGTGGACTGTGTAATTGGATCGCGCATTACTGCAATGGGGTATTCATTACAGAGGAGGTGCAAACTGAACGTCAGGTGGGAGGCTGCATTTTTCTGGGTGGGCGCGCACGCATTGTTTGCCGCTGTGCGCCGTGCCTAAAAGCGCCGTCTTTACCGTGGAGAGAGACAAAGGGAGCACGTAGCGGCGGCGGCAGTAGCAGCTGTTGCGCCGGGTCGATACCCCGCTGCGCCCCTCCCCACCCCACCCCAACAGACCCCGGCGCCTGGACCCTCCTCACCAGCCGACGGTCTCCATGGCAACGCGCCGTCGGTAAACACATTATGCCCGACAGCTTTCGTGGGCGCTTTTCGCCGGCGCCCGGACTCCCGCCTCAGTAGGATTGCAGCCTGTCTGGCGTAAGTGGGAGCTGCACACGACCACTGCACGAGGGCTGGCCGCATCTTCAGCGAATTATTCTGTGTGCAAACCAATGGTGTACTCGTAGAAGGTCTGAGCGATAAACTGAGTGATTAATGCTCAAAATGACCTTTCAACGTTTATTATTTTTATACTACAAATCCTAATAACTAATATTTGACACTTACATGCCACAGGAAAGTATTCCTAGCTAATTAGCCAACCCTGTCTCAGAAATTTCCATTAACGCAATTAGCAGCTGGCTTCATTCCTAAGGTAATATTGTGTCTTCTCGTTTACACATGGTTTCGCCCACATATGCGTTCGACACATATATTGAAAACGCCTCATCTTCTCATCCTTCCTTTCTCTGTGTCGCCACCATCCTCTCACGGCTATCTACCTATCTCCTCCTCCCCACTCCCTCTGTCTCTTCATCTCCACCACTCCCAATCTTTCTCAATTTCCTCCACCCCCTCTCTCTGATAATATCTATCTGCACCCTACCTTATCCTCCTTCTCCTCTACCTTTTTATTTCTGCCTTCCTCTTTTCATTTTCACCTGCCCACTACCCCTCTACATCTTCCACCTGCCTAATGCACCCCACCCTTCTCCCCACACTCCATGTATTCCCTCTTCTGCTCACTCTGTCCATCCCCTCCCCTATCCATCTCAACCTGTCGCCAAAGGCACTTGTACGATCAGTTGAGCTGGCTGATTTTACTCTCACAACACACATGTCATGCAGGGCAGCCTACATTTTGGGGCTGGGAAAAGCGTTTCTTGTGCCTGACATGTATGCTCACAACACCAGAATCGATATTCTTTATACTTATATCATAAACTTCTTTCTCTGCTTGTATCTAATGTGACATCTGTGTAACTGTCCTCTTTGCATAACATCTATGTAAATGTTTCATTCATTATTTATGCCCCTTTATGTCAATATAATTAATCTATGGATGTAATTTTAAAATTAATGTTGTGTGAATGAATGGAAATGTTAAAAAATTACATGTAATACTGATTCATGCATAGGGTACTAAACTCTTTAATGCTGTAAAGCTGGAGGGAAGTCCCTCCACAACAAAATTCACTTGGCAGGAATAGAAAAGGCGGATTTGGCAGTCGAAGTGTCATGTTCCTTAATGGTACAAGTTAGTCGTTTGCAAACAGTGAGAGTCGGTGGTTATCAAGCAAAGTTTTCGCATCTTGTGTGCTGAATGAGGCAAGAACAGCAGGAAGATTACATGATGTACCATCAGATGTGTAAGTAACTTGGCTTCTTAGTTATGGCTTGCACCAGTTAGCTTGGTACAAGGAAAAGTCGTCGTGAAGAAGAGAATTGTCAGAGCTTCTTACACAGCAAGAGTCATGGGTACTCTTGCAGCCTTTTTGAGTAGCCACAGAATCTTGTGGACCAATCATAATTCTATTTTGTTTAAGCTATGTGTTGAAGATCCATATTTAATCTCTTGCCATTTATAGAGACACGGTCCTTCTCGAAGTGCTGCAGTGTTTCCGAGTATCCTAACCTTTTTAATCGAAAAGTAATTATTTTCTGTAACAAAATTTAATAACTTTTGTGGAGTAGTAAATTTAATAATTATTCAGTGAGCCTAGTTTTAAAACACTCCACGTGTTTTTTGATAAAAGCACTGTCAAAGTTTTGCCAAAACACAATCGCAAAGAGGTGATCTAAAGTGTTTTGCTTAAATTTTGTCCTGCTGAAAGCTCAGTACAGTTTTAAAGATACATTAATAAAACTGGGATTATTCAGAATAGTTACTGTTCAGTAAAACAGAAGGGCCAACATTAGGAACAATTACTGCACAGGTTTGCAATAATATTTGTATTTTAATGTGTATGAAGTTAAAAGGCGTTTCTCTTATTGTGTGTTAACTAAAATGTTCTGTCTTAATCTGAGTCAGTTTATAAATAGTTTTTGCGTCCCCATGCCAGTTTTCAAGTTAGTTTTACCAATAAAAATACTAAAGAAATGCAACTTTCATTCTTATAACTTGTGGAAACTGTAATAGACTTCAGAACCACATGTTTCTGAGCTATGTAGTATGAAGAAGTAAATGCTGATTGAGGAAACAAATAGTAATCAGAATAGAGAATATAATTACCCCCATTTCAGTGACAGTATTTTCCAATAATTAAGCTGGTAACAGAACCTCTTGTCGACGTTAGTATTCCTCCATCATTTGTAATCATTTACCAATAATGATCACTAGATTCCTACAATAACGTACATATGGTGAGTGTTGCTGAGAGACGGTTGCTGACAAAAGTTTCAATATTAGTTCAGTGATGTTCATATCAAATTGCTGTTGCTTTCAGTATCAAGAAAAGTCAGTCCCAGTAGTTAGTATCTTTATAATCAGAGCTAGTACTTGGAACAAGTTCGCATAATTAGGCTGGCGACCGTTTCCTTTTATGTAATTGCCGTTTACTTATAACTGAGAGAATCTTGGTGTGAGTGCCGATTGTTTATCTATTGCTAAGAATAGTAGCACTTTTAGCGAAGTGTGTTGTAGCCTGCCCTTCACAAAAGATTGATTTGGCTGGCTGATACTGTTCCCACACAACGTATCAGTCGCACAGGCCACTCTATACGCCAGGAGCTGGAAAAACCACGTTATTGCTTGTATCTCCAGTCATATTGGAGCTAGGTGGTTATAAACTCAAAGTACTTGTAAAACCTGTTGTTTCTGTACAAAATTTGGCTGAAACATCCAGGAGTTTGACTGGAGATGCCTCACACACACACACACACACACACACACACACACACACACACACACACACACACACGCTCACAGACTGCATCATATATGCAACACGTAACTGTAGCTTAAAGACCATCAATGTTTCTCGACCATCAACTTAAATACATTACACTAATGGAGAACTTTGCTCAGCTGAGAAACAGATCACATAAGCATCACACCTAGATAGCAGTAAGTGCAATGGATACATATCACGTTTTCTGAAAGGCCTACAAATTAAGTTTTTATTGGCGTATTTAAAACAATGAACTACCAGTAACATTACATTACTTTTTAATGAAAACATTATTCCATGGGTTGAGGTAAAAACTTACAAAACTTACAATGGCATGGTAGTTAACAACTTCAAAAACATAATTTTGAAAAAAATGCTTTAGCCTGCCCAGCAGAACCTACCTTTTAATAATCCCGAGAACGACATGCCTAGTAAAAATAATAACAGAAAAACTCTCCCTTAAAAAAATGGTTCAAATGGCTCTGAGCACTATGGGACTTAACTGCCGTGGTCATCAGTCCCCTAGAACGTAGAACCACTTAAACCTATCTAACCTATAGACATTACACACATCCATGCCCGAGGCAGGATTCGAACCTGCGACCGTAGTTGTCGCGCGGTTCCAGACTGTAGCGCCTAGAATCGTTCGGCCACTCCGGCCGGCTCTCCCTTAAAATGAATGTTTTGCAAAAGGCTCTATTGAGTACCCAGGCCAATGACTAAAGCCCTTAACCAATGTTAAACAGTTTAAGGTACAGCCCATGAGCAGTAGAAACAAAACTATACTCCAATTAAAATCACTTTTTGATTGACAGACCACAGTGGCGGGGGGCAGTGTTGCCAGCATGCAGCCAGTCACGCTTCACTAAATATTGCAAGTACTTACAAAACAGGCAACAGCCTGGTGTTAGAGAAAGAACTGCAATTCGAGGGCCGTTGTCCCCTACCACTCGACTCTCTGAGACGTCAGTCACAAAGCAGTTTTAACCTGAGTATAAATGACCAGTGTACAACTCGCTCATGGCATACACTGACAACAAGCTGCTCCATACAATAGGCGCCCCAGGCAAGTCTTTGCACAACTGCTGGACATCAAATGCTTGTAACCTTAAACCAGAATGTGATCATTCATGGGGAACTGTAATTAACTTGACGTAATGCCATCTGCAAACTTTTCTATGAGCCAGTAATTGCACAAACAAACACTGTAAGTCAGGAACCAAACCGTCGACCTCCTGACACGTCAAAACAAATTATTTTATCCAAATACGTGAATAGAGAGTTCCTTAAACGCACTACATTTTGTGCCACAAAACACCGCAGGTTAGCCCCAGAGTCGGAAGGCAGTGTGGCCTTGTTCCATAGTACTTTCGAAACTTCGGAAAGTTCAAGTACTTGACAAGAAGGGACAATCAAATTAGCAACCACTTCTGTAGTTAGAAAAATGGAACCTACCACTTCCGTTCACTAAGTTGTCGAGTGAACTGCATCTCATATCGAACAGATGTGCCAAGACCTCATTGAGAACATCCACAGTGCACCACACTACACACGAGTTCCAGCACAGCCCACGGTAAACGTCGCGTTGCGAATCCTGACGCAACTATCGGACACATTACCAGTGACACTACAATATACCCACTCGGTGTTTTCACATTCTGGCGTCTTGCCGAAATGTATTTCTTCTCCACAAGGAGAACGTTCACGTTTGGCTGCCAACACACCACAGTCTGACCTTCCTCGGCTTCGTTATAGAGGAAACCACAAGACTCAGAAGCAAGGGCCGACTTCTGTGTGGCCAGTCGAACCACGCCATTTGCGACATAAACAATGGTATCTGCTATAACAGAAACTGGTGATGAATGTGCCGCTCTTAGCGGTACACCTCTGTGAAGCGCATTATGGTTTCTTTCCGTCAAATTCGTGTATGGGAAAACTAACTGCTTAAATGCCTCAGTAAGCGTCGTAATCGGTAGGCAGGCGAGGAGGCCTGAAATAATCTGTCCCGTGCTCCCTTCAGCTCTATGACTGCCCGGAGCTTTCCGAAAAATATTGCTTTACAAGTTGGTTTCACTGTCAGCCTTGTGTTCCATTCTTCACCTAACAATGATTGTAATTCCCCATCTAGGCCAAGTATCGATGTGGAACAGAGGACAGAAATAATAAGTCTTTATCCAACAGCCGTAAGTTGCTGCGACTAATGGTCCTACCGCCACAGTCAAGTTCGACAAAAGAGAGGATGGACAGGACACGTCGTTTCCTAATGTACTTTACTTGCCATAGAGGGAGGCAGGAAGCTTAAATTTTGTATATGAACATGGGATGTGTGGCCTTTTCTTCAAGGGCGGAGGGCCAAAAAGAAGCTATGTTATAATGGACAGCCGTCTGTCACGGGTAGACAGCCATGAATTCATACCCAAAGGAACATTGCATCGTAATTTGGAATACCACAGGCACTGCAATATCGTATTTAACCGCCGACATCGTGCAAGCGACTTTCAAGTAAAACGTACCCCGGAATATACGCAGTGGATGTACGAATACAGGTTGTAGACACATGGTTTTACGACACATCGAACTTTGGATCTGGCTGTTAGTCGTATTCGGATAGCTTAACACTAAGGCGATCTCGGGTAAGTAGGAAATCCGGGTTCGAGTCCCCATCCAGCATAAATTTTCACTGTCTTCATTTCATTATACATCTGGTGTCCGTACTTTGCGAATAAACTTCATGTATACTATCAAAGTGAAGTCCTTGAAGGTGTTTTTTAAGGTTTTGAAACAGATGAAAATTGTCTGGGGCCACGTCGGTACCCTATGGAGGGTCATCGGTGACAGTGAACCGAAGGCTTTGGATTGTTGAAGTTGCTTCTTATCTGTGGTATGGCATTCTAATGTTGAAGGAGAGGATGCTCCATTTTTGGACGAATTCATCGAATTCGAAACTCGATTACAGCATGCGGTTCCCCACGCACCAATGTAGTTACATTAGACATCGCCATGTTACACGCTACAATTCATCGCCCTGTATTCGTAGAGGACTGCAAATATGTTGACATGAAAAGAAAGACGTAGAATGTTAATAATGTTTGTTTCATTTAAAAAGATTTAAAAGTTTTCACATAAAATAATCCAGAGGCATCACTTTTCAGCACGCCCTCGTATCACCATTGCAAGTTGGTTAGTGGCAACCAGAATTTTTGAAGTCCCGCCCGAATAAATTTCGTACCTTAAGCAGTCACTGGCCCACAGATATTCGTGAGTTACTGCATCTCATCGTTCAGCAGTCTTCTGAAAAAGAAGTACTCTCCATAATATCCCGAGAATTTTGCCGAAACACACCACACACAGTTATTGTTCAACGCGAAAATTCATACGCAAATAACTTCCAACAAATCCACTTAGCATATCCAGACTTTCACTACAACATTTAAAACTGAAGTCGCTTCACAATTATAGCAAAGGGACCGAAAGAACGAAGGAGTTTTTCATATCAGCCGGAATTTGTACGTCGCGATTCTAGATGATCTGTGCAGTAAGAGGTTTCAACGAGCGACTCTTCCAGACATAGAACTGTAGCATACGAAGCCCTAGCCTAATTGCTGGAAATGCTTAATTCCTATTGTCTGACCATAAAGTAGCCAATCGGAAAAGCTCCAACCCTCAAACACTCGCGGTCGTCCCTAACTTATCTACTGGAATTACGCAAAGCGATTTATGAAAGAACTGCTAAATTTACTACAGAAAGTTCGAATTATTCTCAGAAAATTAATATTAATTGCTGTACCGCCCATCTTTCCTTCTCGCTGCTTTTATACAGAATCATACACACAGGGAATACATCACAAGACAGATGGTTCCACAAGAATTTTCCCTTACATACATTTACGTAGTTTTCAATAAAATAAAACATCCACACTTTACGTTTATCCTCCGTGCACTCTCTCATTCTGCACGATACTCACAAATCAAAACATGATTAAATAATGATTTTAAGTTGATCACTTTTGTCATACAGCTATTGTAACGAAAGCAGTGAAAAAATCTAGAAAGACGATATCTAGGAAATAAATCTTTCTAGTTACTTTAAGATTAGATTATGAGTGAATACATTACAATCTCTAGTTCACATTGTTAGTACCGGAAAAGTTATTACGGGCTTTAGCAAAAATTTCATACCTATGAAAGTAGTGAAGATAATGAGCTGAGGTTTCAACAGTATTGTAATATCAGTACAAGTCTGTATATAGAGAATTAAAAAGATCGAATATAGTTTTAATATTACTTTTTTTTTAGATTCATAAGGAGTGTGCATAACGTATCGCTCGCACGCTTAGCCAGCTCATTGGCCAGCAGTTTCAGCGTCAGTTGTGCCAGTTGTGCGAATACGAGACCCAAAGAAACTGCCCTCCCTCCCGGCTACAGGACCAGACACTCTCTAAGATCACTTACTTTACGACAAGGAGTTAACACTTGGAGTAAGCTGCTACGTTACACACACTGTGCGCAAACAAGCTATTTCTTTTTGCTGTGGTTTTCTGGATTTAAACGCAAAATTTGAGGCCGGCCTCCGTATTTTTTACATTAGGGCGCTCGGCTGTACAGCTCCCCTATGTGACAGAGTTGGCCATGTTCGCAACTGGCATACCGAAAAACTTCATTATATATCCATTCGTCATGAGGAGATTCACTGGCAAGGGATGAAACCGATCTTGAGCCTAAGTGTTGGGTTTTTTTGTAAATGTTAGTAATATACTTAAATGCGCTCCAAGGCAAAATTACAGAAATGAAAGAGGATATGGATGAAGATGAGCATTGACGGACATAAGCCGAAACGAGGCCCTTCAAGTAGACATCATTCCATTAGAACTACTGATAGCCTTGGGAGACCCAGCCATGACAAAAATCTTCCAACTGGTGTGCAAGATATGTCAGACTGCCTATACCCTCAGAGCTTCAAGAAGAATATAATAATTTCTGTTCCAATAAAATCAGGTGCTGACGTATGTGAATATTACCGAACCATCAGTTTAATAAGTCATGGCTGCCGGCCGGAGTGGCCGAGCGGTCCTGGCGCTACAGTCTGGAACCGCGCGACCGCTGCGGTCGCAGGTTCGAATACTGCCTCGGGCATGGATGTGTGTGATGTCCTTAGGTTAGTTAGGTTTAAGTAGTTCTAAGTTCTAGGGGACTGATGACCTCAGAAGTTAAGTCCCATAGTGCTCAGAGCCATTTGAACCATTTTAAAGTCATGGTTGCAAAACGCTAACACTAATTCCTTACAGAAGAACGAAGAAACTGGTAGAAGCCGACCTAGGGGAAGATTCCAGAGAAATGTAGAAACGCGAAGTTAAACTCACCTTAAGGGTTCTCTTAGAAGATGTGTAAGAAAAGGAAAACCTATATTTATAGCATTTGTAGACTTAGAGAAAGCATTTGACAATATTCACTGGAATGCCCTGTTTGACGTTATGAAGGCAGCAGCGTAAAATACAGGGACCGAAGGCTGTGTACAATTAGTATAGTAACTGGACGGCACTTATAAGAGCCGGCCAGTGGCCGAGCGGTTCTAGGCGCTACAGTCTGGAACCGCGCGACCGCTACGGTCGCAGGTTCGAATCCTGCCTCGGGCATGGACGTGTGTGATGTCCTTAGGTTAGTTAGGTTTAAGTAGTTCTAAGTTCTAGGGGACTGATGACCTCAGCAGTTAAGTCCCATAGTGCTCAGAGCCATTTGAGCCATTTGAACTTATAAGAGTTGAGGAGCATGAAAGGGGAGCAGTTGTTGAGAGGGAGGTGAGACACGATTGTAGCCTACCCCTGATGTTATTCATTCTGTGTATTGAGCAAACAGTAAAGGAAACCAAAAAATATTTGGAGTAGGAATTAAAGCTCACGGAGAAGAAATAAAAACTTTGAGGTTTGCGGATGACATTGTAACTCGTCAGAGAAAGCAAAGGACTTGGAAGAGCGGTTGAACAGAATGGACAACGTCTTTAAAGGAGCATGTAAGATAAACACCAACAAAAGCAAAACAAAGATAATAGAATGTAGTCTAGTTTAATCAAGTGATGCTTAGGGAATTAGAGTGGAAAACTAGACGTTTATAATAGTAGCTCAGTTTTGGTATTTGGGCAGCAAAACAACTGATGATGGCAGAAGTGGGGAGGGCATAAATTGTAGGCTGACAATGGTAGGAAAAGTGTTGTTGAAGAAGAGAATTTTGTTAACATCGTATATAGAATTAAGTGATACGAAGTCTTTTCTGAAAGTGTTTGTCTGGAGTGTAGCCATGTATGGAAGTGAGACATGGGCAATAAGGAGTCTATACAAGAAAAGAACAGAGGCTTTTGAAATGTGGTGCTACAGAAGAGGCCGGCCGGAGTGGCCGAGCGGTTAAAGGCGCTACAGTCTGGAACCGCACGACCGCTACGGTCGCAAGTTCGAATCCTGCCTCGGGCACGGATGTGTGTGATGTCCTTAGATTAGTTAGGTTTAAGTAGTTCTAAGTTCTAGGGGACTTATGACCACAGCAGTTGAGTCCCATAGTGCTCAGAGCCATTTGAACCATTTTTTTACTACAGAAGAATGCTGATCAGGTGGGTAGATCATATAACTAATGAGGAGGTACCGAACAGAATTGGGGAAAAAAGAAATTTGCGGCACAGGCTGACTAGTAGAAGCAATCGGTTGATAGGCATATTCACAGACATCAAGGGATCACTAATTTAGTTTTGAAAATAAGTGTGGGGCATGGGGTGCTAAAAATTGTAGAGGGAGACTAAGACACGAATACAGTATGTACACTCATGCTCATAAATTAAGGATAATGCTGATACATGGTGAAACAACGCTCTGGTGGGCGGTTTGCGGGTTTAAATCACCTCGGGATATGACCATGCAGTGCATCTGACCTGCGGTCGTCGCACGGTGGAGCTGGCAGCAGTCCACATACGCAAAGGTGTGTTGGTGCATGTCAGAGTACGATGCAGCGAGTAAGTGTGCAGACGTTTCCAGACGTGCTAATGGTGACTGTGTGTTGAAAATGGCTCAGTCAACACGTATTGATGACGTTATGAGGGGTAGGATACTAGGGCGACTGGAGGCTGTTCAAACACAGCAGGTCGTAGCACGGGCCCTCCGTGTGCCACAAAGTGTGATCTCAAGATTATGGCAACGATTCCAGCAGACAGGAAACGTGTCCAGCCACCACAGTACGGGACGTGCACAGTGTACAACACCACAAGACGACCGATATCTCACCATCAGTGCCCGCAGACGGCCACGGAGTACTGCAGGTAGTCTTGCTTCGGACCTTACCGCAGCCACTGGAACAGTTGTCTCCAGGCACAGTCTACAGACGACTGAACAGACATGGTTTATTCGCCCGAAGACTTGCAAAGTGCATTCCACTGACCCCTGGTCACAGAAGAGCCCTAAAGTCTGGTGTCAAGAACACAGTATATGATCATTGGAACAGTGGTCCCACGTTATGTTCACGGACGAGTCCAGGTATAGACTGAACAGTGATTCTCGGCGGGTTTTCATCTGGCGTGAACAAGGAACCAGAGACCAACCTCTGGATGTCCCTGAAAGGGACCTGTATGGAGGTCGTGGTTCGATGGTGTGAGGTGGGGTTATGATTGGTGCACGTACACCCCTGCATGTCTTTGACAGAGGAACTATAACAGATCAGGTGTATCGGGACGTCATTTTGCACCAGTATGTCCGCCTTTTCAGGGGTGCAGTGGGTCCCACCTTCTTCCTGATGGATGATAACGCACGGCCCCACCGAGCTTCCATCGTGGAGGAGTACCTTGAAACAGAAGATATCAGGCGAATGGAGTGGCCTAGCTGTTCTCCAGACCTAAACCCCATCCAGCACGTCTGGGATGCTCTCGGTCGACGTATCGCTGCACGTCTTCAAACCCCAGCCCACTTTAGGAGCTCCGACAGGCACGTGCTAGAATGGAAGGCTATACTCCAGCAGCTGCTCGACCACCTGATCCAGAGGATGCCAACCCGTTGTGCGGCCTGTGTACGTGTGCATGATCATCATATCCCATACTGATGTCGGGGTATATGCGAAGGAAACAGTGGCGTTTTGTAGCACATGTGTTTCGGAACGGTTTTCTCAACTTATAACCAATACCGTGGACTTACAGATCTGTGTCGTGTGTGTTCCCTATGTGCCTATGCTATTAGCGCCAGTTTTGTGTAGTGCCACGTTCTGTGGCACCACATTCTGCAGTTATCCTTAATTTATGATCACGAGTGTAAATTCAGAAGGTTGTAGGCTGCAGGTATTCGGGGATGACGGGACTTTCACGGGGCAGGGTAGCATGGGGATCTGCATCAAACAAGTCTTCATGCTGAAAGCCACAATAACAACAATATAAAACAAACAAGGCAACATCGTGGTTCTAAAAATTATGCATAGAAAACAATGCGTTAAATTTCCTACGTTGATAGGTGATTTACAGTACAGTTACGAATACATACAAACGGCAGCGTTGGTGCTGCTGTGAAATAATGATTATGTGTCAAACATTATCATTACGATGGAAATGAAAAGATGCATACGATAATGAGTCTATTAAAGAAATTCAAAAAACATGTGTAACAGAGTGAATGACACGGAAAATTAGGCAGAAATGCCAGGATACATTGGGTTAAGAGTGTAATGGGGGCTGTGGGTTATGACTGCTGGAAAGGCTAAATGTCGGGGTGAAATTCCAAGTGAGGTAGTGTCTGCAGCAGAATACATACGCAACATACTTTTCAGACATATATTGTTCTTTGTCAGTGTCATGCATTCTCATTATTGTGCTTTTACTATCACTGGCCAAATATCTCACTGGGTTTTTTATGCTTTTAGCAAGCCCCTACCGGAAAGCGAGAATTTCATGTCGTCATGTCGAATCGTGCCCGATAAGACGTTTAGAGCTTCTTCACGAGTCGTCCCAGATGTCTCTCAGATCGCCATTAAGATAAACTTTGACAATCTTCTGGAACTTCTTCGCTATTCAGTTCTGAGGATGACGCAGGCGTTGAACTGATCCCGGCGATGCTCAGTTGGTAATATTCAGGTTTCTGTCAGAGACTGAGTTATGTTGGCGCTGCAGTCGAGCCCACGCCATCGAACCCATTATCTAACGGACGCAGAATAATTCCGTTTGTGATTTATCGCCCAAGGGTAGCAGCTTAAAGACCTGCAGCAGCAACCGATCTCCGCCTGCCTCTCGATTAATTTCCAGTTACTGCTGAACGTACCGTTGTCTGTTGCCAGTATAAGGAACACCCACTCTCTGTGGGTATAAATCTAATCTACAGATCGCACTAAACGTCTCAATGAAAATTGTTATTATGATTTACACATGGTAACCACGTACTTCCTCCATTATATAGAGTGCCGATTTGTTATACAATACAGGGCTAATCAGCATTCTCTTTTGACAGACACATCGTTGTTAGTTTGTTACTTCCAGCTCCGTTAGAGTTTCCCGTTGCATGGGGAGCAGGAAGAATGATTGATTGAATGTCCTCACGATGCGGGGGTGGGGGGAGGGGGGTTATTGCAGTATATTCCTGGAATCCTTACTTACAGCTGGTTCTTGAACCTGTTTAGGTAGGCTTTCACCGGATAGTCTTCGTCTGTCTTCAAATGTCTGCCAGTTCAGTTTCTTCAACATCCTAGTGACACTCAAACCTGTCACCGTTCGGATTGCTCTTCTCTGTACACGTTCACCATTCCCAGTTAACTCCTACATGGTACAGCTCCTTTATACTTGAAAACGTCCTAGGCTTCGTCGCACATGTAGTTTGTAAGCAGTCTCCTCTGTGGATTCATTGCATTTCTCTAGTAGTTTACCAGTGAAGTCTGCCACATGCTTCATCTAACACTGTGTGTATATGATCGTTCAATTTAATACCCCTACAAAGTGTTACACAAAAATATTTCTGTGAGTTGAGCGAATCCAGCAGTGGCCCGTTGACGTCGTAGCCATAGGACACGACGTTTTATCATTTTGTGATGTGCGCAGTTCTGCATTTCCGAACATTTAAAACAAGTTGACAATCTTTGCAACATTTTGACATCTTATCAAACATCGTCAGAATATTTGTGCAGCTTTCGTGAGACAGTACTTCATTATCGATAATCGGATGATCTGCGAAAAGTCTGAGGTTACAAAAGTGTGTGTTATTGCATGGTGGTGCGAAAATGAAACTAGAATAGTAGTACTGGATTTTGCCGTTGTGTAGGAACAGTGAAAGACGTTCTGCATTTTTGCTTTTGCAAGGCTACCCTCAGTTTCGGTTCCCGTGTTATTGATTCGAGTCAACACACCAGCTATGGTCCCTCTGAGAGTCCATACGACGATACTTTCTTTCCGTTCCTTGAGATTCTCTTACAATGGTCACTGAAGACTACAAATTTCCCTCTTGAAAGTCCAGTGCTCATCATTCGGCATCCGTTTATTGCGTAGTCCTACTTTTTGTTTTGTACCGATTATTATGTAGCAGTCACAGTTCCTTTAATAGTTAATTTCAAGTGTTGTTTCTTTGTAATTTCCTTACAGTTCTATCTGTCAAAGGATACAACTAATTACAGAGCCCCAGAGGAAATTATAGATTAAGCAAATCAGTTACTTGTATTTTAAACATGCTTTTCATCATGAAACTTAAATGTCTTTCACACATATCGTTCTTTAACAGGCACCGTTGTGTCAAAAAGGTTATAAAGCGTCTTCAGTAGTGAATCATTTGCTTTATTTACAGCGCCTAAAGGATTTTCCCGGATTTCTTCGTTTATCTAGATGTTGTACGGCGTATCTGATTGAATACTTTTGATGATGATGCGATAGTGCACCACACATCTTCTCACAACATATTACAGAATCACAATATTTTGGGATGAACATGTTAGCTATCATAAAGATACGACGGTGATTCAAAAAGTAAGAGCACACTATTTTTTGCGAAGCATATATTTCACTTACAGATACAAGCAAGATGCCATATTTCAGCACAACTGCCGTCTTTTTCGATACGCTTCTCATACCGTTGCACCAGATTTTTTATTCCATTCGAATAATAGGATTTCCGTTGTGCCCGCAACCAAGAGAGCACCGCTTCTTTAACCTCATCATCACTTTCAAATCGTCGTCCTCTGCGGGCGTTCTCCTGGGGTCCCAATATGGTAATACGAATGAGCAAGGTCAGCACTGTATGGGGCATGCAGTACGACCCAAAATCGCAGTCTCCGAATGGCAATAGTTGCAGCGGCGGTGTGGGGGCGCGTGTTGTCATGAAGGAGAACAGCACTTCTAGACGAAAGTCCTCTGCTACGGCTCCGTTTTGTTGGCTTTGGCCCATTCTCCAACATGGCGCTGTACCGGGCACTGTTCAGTGTTTCACTCCTTTGCTGACAGAGCTCCAAAATCGGCCCATTCGTATCCCGAAAGAGGGGGAAAGACCTCTCCTGCAGAGAGCTGAAAGTTGAATTTCTTCTTGAGTGGAGAAGATGGGTGTCGCCGATCTGAAGACGGTCTTTTGCTTTCTGGTTCGTAGTGAGGCACCCAGGTTTCGCCTCCTATGACGGTAAGTGTCAGAAAGTAGTGACCCTCACAAGGGAACCTCCCCATCGCACCCCCCCTCAGATTTAGTTATAAGTTGGCACAGTGGATAGGCCTTGAAAAACTGAACAAGGATCGATCGAGAAAACAGGAAGAAGTTGTGTGGAACTATGAAAAAATAAGCAAAATGCACAAACTGAGTAGTCCATGGGCAAGATAGGCAATATTAAGAACATTGTAAGCTCAGGAGCGCCATGGTCCCGTGGTTAGCGTGAGCAGCTGCAGAACGAGAGGTCCTCGGTTCAAGTCTTCCCTTGAGTGAGAAGTTTTACTTTTTATTTTCAGTTTATGTGACAAACTCTTATGTTGTCATCACTTTTTTGGGAGTGATTATCACATCCACAAGAAAACCTAAATCGGGCAAGTTAGAAGAATATTTTTACCCATTCGCCAAATGTACTAGTTGGGTGGGTCGACAACATATTCAACGCATATGCTGTCACCAGTGTCGTATAGAATATATCAGACGTGTTTTCCTGTGGAGGAATCGGTTGACCTATGACCTTGCGATCAAATGTTTTCGGTTCCCATTGGAGAGGCACGTCCTTTCGTCAACTAATCGCACGGTTTTGCGGTGCGGTCGCAAAACACAGACACTAAACTTATTACAGTGGACAGAGACGTCAATGAACGAACGGACAGATCATAACTTTGCGAAAATAAAGAAAGTAAAATTTTCAGTCGAGGGAAGATTTGAACTAAAGACCTCTCTTTCCGCAGCTGCTCACGCTAACCACGGGACCATGGCGCCCCTGAGCTCAGAATGTCCTTAATATAGCCTATCTTGCGCATGGACTACTCAGTTTGTATATTTTGTTTATTTTTTCATAGTTCTACACAACTTCTTCCTGTTTTCTCGATTGATCTGTGTTCAGTTTTTCGAGGCCTATCCACTGTGCCAACTTATAACTAAACCTGAGGGGGGGTGCGATGGGGATGTTCCCTTGTCAGCACTGCATAGCACTAGAAATGATGTATCAGCCTGAACACGCATAAACTTGTGTTCATCAGTGAGCATCCTAGGGACCCGTCGTACACACAAAACCAGTGTTTGAGCACTTCGCTGATAATGGTATGAGCGGATTGGACAGTGATACTTAGTTCCCTGGCTAAAGCTTCGACAGAAATACGGTGGTCTTCAGGAATAGTGGTGAAAACGCGTCTCACAGCCGGCAGTAACGGCCGTGCTGGGACGACCAGAGCGTTGCTCATCGGTGACTGACGTATGTCCACTTTTGAAGGCATCTGCCCACTCGTACACTCCTCTCTCACTAATTCAGTTATCTTCATTCCTTTCCAACATCCTTCTACGGATTTTACGCCATTCGACCACAAAAACCGTATTACCGCTCGCTGTTCTTCTACGGTTCACGCAGTTGGTCCCGGCGGAGGTTCGAGTCCTCCCCGCGGGCTTGGGTGTGTGTGTTTGTTCTGAGGATAATTTTGCACGCAATTAGGGACGCGGCCATTTGCTTTCAACTGTCTTTCCTATTCAGCTTGTCATGCCATCGTTCGACAAATGTCAGAACTTCCTCAAAGCATACATCTTCACTTCCCGGGAGTTTCAGATGTCTGATGTGTTAATTACATTTAATACTGTTAATTTGCTGTTATTTTTTCAAACTATCCTCACAAAAGATTTCAGCAGGAGATGCTTGATAGATTCTGAGATACATTAATGTTATAGTGTTCTTAGCTGTACACAATATTGTAAGCAAGAATTTGACTACTTTAGTCTTAAAAACAAATCGAATCTGTGATGAGAATGAGAAGGGCAGAAGATTGTAACTTGGAAAGCTTTTCAGACATTTGACCCTAGGTAGCCCTGTAATAGAAGATTAATGTATTTCCTTTACTCTATTTTGAAATGGTAACATTCACTTCATGTTTGCTGCAGTCTTTTTCTGAAGTTCCAAAAATTACCCCAGAAAAGTAAGGCTTTTCCAAGTGCGCAAAACTGTTTCAAGGTACAACTTGGTCATGTACCTAGCAACAAATGTTCTATTTATGTTTAAAATTGTTACAATCGAGAAAAGTTTTTTCAATAGTGTACTTAATTGTCTAAGTGATACATTATTACTCTATAATGCTCATTTTGTGGTCGAAGCTTGCTTCCTGATACGGTATGTAATAGGGAAATGTTGTCCTCCAGTGGGCAAACGGAATTTCTGTAGTTTTACCATTCAGACATGATTTGGAGAAGTTTCTCCATCTTCAGTGGGTTTTATTTATTATCTGTAAAATAATATAAAAGGAATTTGAATTTACGCATCTTGATATTTACCAGATTTTGACATTTTAGTATTGACAGAAACATTAACTAGAACAATAAATATACAATCAAAATATCCATAGGCCATCGAAATTCGCACCAATGAGGACCTCATAAACCGTGACTGTGGCTATAATCTTAGCAAGGCTTGGGAACCAGCGATTGGGTTAATCAAGAGTAAATCGAGCAAACATATAGTTGTGGCGACCACGGCGGACAGAGCCATCACACCGACGTCATCTCAGACGCCGTCACAATCTGGTCCACCGCGCGACCGTGGCACGGGGCGCGGAAGGCGGAGGGAGCGCGCCGCGGGCGGAGGGTATTTAAATAGGCCACCGCCGCTACCGAACCCATGACGATCTTCGACGACTAAGTCGAAGAGAAAATCCCAACACCCAATCCATCATCCTGTTCCTTCCCATATAACACCAAACTTCTCGCCTACCTCAGGCAAGTACCAGACACACTCACAACAATCATCACAAATCACAGACACCAAAAACTATAGAAAAATCACACACACACGTTCACAGGGGAGTAAAAGCCGAAAGGCTACAGACTCCCCCTCACACTTCCCCAAAGAGGGGAAAGCAACAGATGAGGGCAGCAGGCAGCAGCGACCGAACCCAGTTCCCTCTGAGCAGCCATAGCGTACGGATCTCCGTGCCGGCACGTTCACAGGAACTCAGTCCGTCAGTTCACCTGATGATGGCGACATGTATGATCGCCGAAATATTGTGCCCGTTGGACACTGTAGACCGGCAGTACACCAGTGGATATTTTAATTATCAAATACGCCGGGAGAAACTCAAGAATCACAATAAATATATACCTTATTACTACATTTTGGTGCTCACATGTCTGCTTGGTATTTGCTGCACAGGTACAATTATTGACATCCAGGATGTCATCTGCAACTAATGAGCACTTATCAATGTTTTCTTGCGTAATTCCTCAAATTTCAGGGCTAATATGACACAGATTTTTTTCCGAAGCTCTACTGTCATTTTATTGTTTTGTAAACATATGTTTGCTATTTTACTCTTTGACAAACGGCAATAATATTACGGTATTATTTTTCGAAAACTTGTTGGATTGTAGGCTGATAGTGATTAGGCACTGAGAAATGATGACTGGGGAGAGAGAACAGACTATGTATATACATGTGTGCTTACTTCTTGTAGATCTCTTATTTTTGTGCTTCTACAGGGTGTTTGAGTGAAACTTCGTAACACAAACCGTTCACTGTTTGTGTGATGTTCACTTGTTCCTCAGGCTTGCCCTGGGTGAGAATTTTGAAGTTTGCAGTGTCATTAGCCTAAGGGAGTTTGTGTTTTTGTTTGTGAGTGTGTGTGTGTGTGTGTGTGTGTGTGTATATTATCTGCCTTGGTCTTCTTACAACTGCTTTAGAGCTGTTCTGTTGCATTGTGCTGTGTATTCATTCAACAATTCTTTTCCTTTCACTACTACTTTTTGTATAAAGTAATTTTCTTCTTCTACAAGTTTCTGTGGAGGACAACTACAAATATGGACTTCAAATAAATAGCAGTTGAAAATGGATACAAACAAACATGTTAGACAAAACTAAACCAAAATATTAGAACAAAAATGAGAACTGCACCCAACACTGAGCAGCAAACAGATCAGCACCAATACACAGACTCGCAGAATATACTTGCACAGAACACAAACACACACAACACTTCTGAAAACGAAGCATCAACAACAACAAACAAATTGCACATACACACCCCTACAACAATAAAGCATCTCACAAAATAGATAGTATATTCAGGAAAACTGCCTACACAACAGATAACTCTACACATAAGAAACTGAGAGTAACTAACACACAGCCGGCCGAAGTGGCCGAGCGGTTCTAGGCGCTTCAGTCTGGAACCGCGCTGCTGCTACGGTCGCAGGTTCGAATCCTGCTTCGGGCATGGATGTGTGTGATCTCCTTAGGTTAGTTAGGTATAAGTAGTTCTAAGTTCTAGGGCACTGATGACCTCAGATGTTAAGTCCCATAGTGCTCAGAGCCAGTAACTAACACAAACACAGACAAACACAATGTATCTGGGATACAGCACCTCATGCTTCAAGACTGCAACTCTATTTACATTGTACAAACAATTAAAAATTTCAACATTAGGTACATTGAACGCAGAAGGGAACTTAAGAGTAACAGCAGACATTCCACATTTACAGGCCAACAGACATAAAGACAGACTTAAAAATTTTTAAATGCAGCAATAACCCTGCTCAGAAACTTCTAATAGAAGATAATTACCATGCATAAAAAGCCACCCATGACAAGATAGCGGAACAAGCGAACATCACACAAACAGTGAAACTCTGTGTGTTATGAAGCTCAAATCAAACACTGCAGAAGCACGAAAACGCGAGATTTGCAAAAAGTAAGTACTCAAGTAAGTACACACATTTACACAGATAATCTGCTCCCATTCTGCAATCAATATTTCACAGTGCTTCATCACAATCAGCATACATTCCAACATCTTTTTCAAATAACTGTACAGTTACATGAAAAAATGCTAATCAGAGTAAACTTGCGAATCTTTGAGTATAAAACGGCATAATATAACCACAATAGTGCTATAGAAAAAAATCTATATTATATTAGGTGTAGAATTTGAGAAGTTACGCAACAAAACATTGATAAACGCGTATTAGTTGCAGATGACATAACGGAAGCCAACAATTACAGCTGTTCTGCAAACACTAAGCAGACTTTCCATCACCAGTATGTAATAAAAATCTATATATTTATTATTCATGTTAATATTTCTGGCAATACTTTTAGTAAAGTAAATATAATATCAAAAACTGGTAAATATCTTAATGTATAAATTATTTGCGTATTGGTCGACACATAATATATAAAACCCACTGAAGATAGAGGAACTTCTCCGAAACATATATGAGTAGTAGAACAAGAAAAATTGCGTTTGCTCAATATTTCCTTACTACACCAATAATCACTATACGAAATCATTTTCAAAAGTATTATCAAAAACCAGTTACGAGTTTTTAAAAAAAAAAAAAAAAAAAAAAAGCTATTGATAATTAATACAAATTTCCATTTTCACGAAAGGGAAAAATGTTTGGAAATTAAAGAAACTGCATTCATTTGGAAGTACCACATGTTCGATGGTAGAAGTTTGATTGCGTTCTCGCCGTTGCTACATCACTTTTCGTAAGAAGCAATAGTAAAACAGAGGAGAGGGTAGACTTGCACCACACTGTCTCAATATCGTTGAATCGCTTGATAGCACTGTAAGTTTCACCGCTTAACAAGTAGGCAAATATATAGAGGAAAGATGCCTATTATGCTATAGTTCCCTAATGTGCGACACCTCGAATTTGCTCATAATAGGTGCTGAACTCTGGTGGATAGTTTCTTAAATAGGTCTCTAGCGTGTCCAACGACGACACATCGACGAGGGAGCCATTGTAGAGCTGGACAGAGTGCGTAGAGGCTGTTATAAAATGTTCAGTGTTTGAAGTTTTTTTTTCCGGCAATGGTGGCCGAGCGGTTCTAGGCGCTACATTCTGGAACCGTGCGACCGCTACGGTCGAAGGTTCGAATGCTGCCTCGGGCATGGATGTGTGTGATGTCCTGAGATTAGTTAGGTTTAAGTAGTTGTAAGTTCTAGGGGATTGATGACCTCAGAAGTTAAGTTCCATAGTGCTCAGAGCCATTTGAACCATTTGAAGTTTTTAACATTGGTGCTAAGTAAATATACGTTCTTACACGTGAGTGGCTATTTCTTTACTCTCTTATTGTTGTTATATGGGATGGAATTAACTAAGTTTATTGACAATTGGGTTACTTTTTTCACGAACTTTGTTAGCATAAGCGTGATTATTTGTGCAAGCCGGCGAGATTCTTAAGATGCAGCAGTATGGGCCTCCAAAGATACCTATAGCATGTTGGTGGAACTTGTTCTCTCACAATTTGTTGTATATAATTTATAGAATAATATCTTAAAATAACAATATGAGTGAAAAATATGGAGATTTTCCGGATCATTGCTCTAGGGGAGCATTTTGTTCCTCATTCAAAGTACTCAGCTTAAAGTACTGATAGAAAGAAATCTAACACATAGAATCAAAAAAGTTGAAGTGTTGTGAATATTATTTGCGATTATTGTATTTATTCTTAGTAGGTGGCATCGGCATCTGAAAGGAAAACAGGACAAAAGCCACAGTGCGTGCCATTACATGTGTCAGGAATGGCGAAATATGAAACTTAAAAGCCCCGAAACTTTTTGCTGTACCAAAACGTACGACGGCATACTGAAAAGTAATGCTTCAGATTTTTATATGTCAACATTCTTGAAACTTCGTAAATAAAACAAACTTTATTAACATTCTACATGTTTGTTATTCATATCTACATATTTATTTCTCAAAATTGTCACCCTGGTGGCGAACACATTCCTTCTTCATGTTGTGGAAAAAGATGAAAAATCAGATGGGGCAAAGTCGATACTGTATGGAGGATGATCGAGGAACCCAAGCTGTTGGATTGTTGCAGATGTGACAGCACTTGTGTGTCGTTTGGTATCGTCATCCTGAATGAGGAGTTTCTCTGTGTGTGGACGAACTCGAATTCGTGGTTTCAGGAACTCAATTACAGAACGCTGTTTCTCAAGCACCGACATAGCTACGTCACACACTACCATGTTTCACGCTACAGTTCGGAGCCCTCTAACGGCAGAGGATAGTAACCTGCGCCATCGGCACAGAAAAACCGACGGAGTAATAAGCGTGACATGTGATACCTCAACTGATATTCCATCTTGATGGGAGGACTGACTCAGAGAGTAGTGACGACACAGTGCACTAAATGTTTGGCCGGCTGCGGTGGCCGTGCGGTTCTGGCGCTGCAGTCCGGAACCGCGGGACTGCTACAGTCGCAGGTTCGAATCCTGCCTCGGGCATGGGTGTGTGTGATGTCCTTAGGTTAGTTAGGTTTAAGTAGTTCTAAGTTCTAGGGGACTTATGACCTAAGATGTTGCGTCCCATAGTGCTCAGAGCCATTTGAACCATTTGAACCAAATGTTATATCTGGGCCCATGAAGATTGCGGTGTCGAAGAAGACAATTTTGTTTGTCCGCAATGTCGTAGAGATACACATACATATCGTGAAATGAGTGAATCTCAACATATATCAATAACGATGTACAAGTATATGTGTCAGTTCATACACTCCTGGAAATTGAAATAAGAACACCGTGAATTCATTGTCCCAGGAAGGGGAAACTTTATTGACACATTCCTGGGGTCAGATACATCACATGATCACACTGACAGAACCACAGGCACATAGACACAGGCAACAGAGCATGCACAATGTCGGCACTAGTACAGTGTATATCCACCTTTCGCAGCAATGCAGGCTGCTATTCTCCCATGGAGACGATCGTAGCGATGCTGGATGTAGTCCTGTGGAACGGCTTGCCATGCCATTTCCACCTGGCGCCTCAGTTGGACCAGCGTTCGTGCTGGACGTGCAGACCGCGTGAGATGACGCTTCATCCAGTCCCACACATGCTCAATGGGGGACAGATCCGGAGATCTTGCTGGTCAGGGTAGTTGACTTACACCTTCTAGAGCACGTTGGGTGGCACGGGATACATGCGGACGTGCATTGTCCTGTTGGAACAGCAAGTTCCCTTGCCGGTCTAGGAATGGTAGACCGATGGGTTCGATGACGGTTTGGATGTACCGTGCACTATTCAGTGTCCCCTCGACGATCACCAGTGGTGTACGGCCAGTGTAGGAGATCGCTCCCCACACCATGATGCCGGGTGTTGGCCCTGTGTGCCTCGGTCGTATGCAGTCCTGATTGTGGCGCTCACCTGCACGGCGCCAAACACGCATACGACCATCATTGGCACCAAGGCAGAAGCGACTCTCATCGCTGAAGACGACACGTCTCCATTCGTCCCTCCATTCACGCCTGTCGCGACACCACTGGAGGCGGGCTGCACGATGTTGGGGCGTGAGCGGAAGACGGCCTAACGGTGTGCGGGACCGTAGCCCAGCTTCATGGAGACGGTTGCGAATGGTCCTCGCCGATACCCCAGGGGCAACAGTGTCCCTAATTTGCTGGGAAGTGGCGGTGCGGTCCCCTATGGCACTGTGTAGGATCCTACGGTCTTGGCGTGCATCCGTGCGTCGCTGCGGTCCGGTCCCAGGTCGACGGGCACGTGCACCTTCCGCCGACCACTGGCGACAACATCGATGTACTGTGGAGACCTCACGCCCCACGTGTTGAGCAATTCGGCGGTACGTCCACCCGGCCTCCCGCATGCCCACTATACGCCCTCGCTCAAAGTCCGTCAACTGCACATACGGTTCACGTCCACGCTGTCGCGGCATGCTACCAGTGTTAACGACTGCGATGGAGCTCCGTATGCCACGGCAAACTGGCTGACACTGACGGCGGCGGTGCACAAATGCTGCGCAGCTAGCGCCATTCGACGGCCAACACCGCGGTTCCTGGTGTGTCCGCTGTGCCTTGCGTGTGATCATTGCTTGTACAGCCCTCTCGCAGTGTCCGGAGCAAGTATGGTGGGTCTGACACACCGGTGTCAATGTGTTCTTTTTTCCATTTCCAGGAGTGTATTATACAGTAATGAAAAAAATACGATTACTGTTTCCTTTTAGGAAACCTTTATCTCATTTCTGTGAAATGCATTTTTTTTAATTAATAATTACATTGAAAGTTCGCTTATTGTTATCAATATGATTTTTTATTTAATTTATTTGTTTTATTTAATCGTATGGCTAAGGCCCCCCGTCGGACAGACCGTTCGCCGGGTGCCGGTCTTTCCATTTGACGCCACGTCGGCGAGCTGCAGTCGATGAGGATGATGAGGAGGACAGCACAACACCCAGTCTCTAGGTGGAGAAAATTCCCCGACGCAACCGGGAATCGAACCCGCGCCCAGCGGACTGCCAATCCGTCACACCGACCATTCAGCTACCGGGGACGAACTTCAATATGATAAATGTATGGGACGGTTAAATAATGAAAGCCGTTGTTACCAGGATAAAAATGTATTTGCATTTACTTTTAGGTCTTTATAATAGATTTGAGAAAGCGTCTTTCACATTAGGCATTCACAGCCTATTTACGATTATCATATCACCGTCACTAACAATCGGCAATAACACTATATACAGGATAGATTGTGGAGTTCATCAAACGACATTTAGGACTTCAGTAGCTTAAGAAATGTCAACGACATATTGCCACTTCGTGAGAAAGGAATGACATTCGTGACGAATTGCATATTTTATAGATTTCCGAACAAAATTTCGAACTTGTAGTATATCCCACTGATCATAAATATTGATAATGTTCGATGGCACATAAAACTGTCTGAATGTATTGCCGATTGATTATAAATAATGCTGTTGCTCGTTGGCACATAAAACTATCTGAAAGCTTGCAAAAAGTGACAATTCATTGACGAGAGAACGGCCAAGCTTGATGGATGTTCTGTCTGCATCATTAGATTCAACAGGCGATGTGCTTCAGAATTTACAACTTTTTTCATGAATATTTTTCCTGCTTTTCTGCACAATATTTCGACGTCACACCTATTTATCTTTATCAGATGCTGCTCTTAACGTGTTAGTAGTCAATCTCCAAACATTATTACACAGCACTTATGTATACAGAACTCGTAATATCTATAAACGCTGCTTAAAACACAACCTCATGTCTCACAACAACAAGAACAGTACAAAATGCTTATGGCAGTTTCTAGGGCCACTCCTTCATGTGATTCTAAAATCAGTTACTAGCTTGAAACATCGATTGAAAGGCATCGTGTGTTCCTAATTACACTCTCCTCCGGGTACGACTCGCCCCCTGTTACAGATATGCAAATTTTGGCAGGTTTATATTCTTGCATTTCATACGAGGGACGTTCAGTAAGTAATGCAACAAATATTTTTCTTAAAGCAGGTTGGTTTTGTGCATGATTCAAACACACCCTATAATTCACCCCTCTTTTGGCTAAAAAATTCTATTTTTCAAGACAGTCTCTGTTCAAGGCGTCGGCCTTAAGTCACCTTACTGCGAGGATCTTTGCGACGCAGGGTACCTCTGTGATCGACGTCGGATACAATGTCTTGCTGCATCAATAACCTCTCTGACATCCACGTACTGATTCCAGCACAGTGCATCCTTCGTTTGGCGAAACACATGGAGGACAGACGGTGCGAGATCCGGGCTGTAGGGTGGATGAGAAAGAACAGGCCAATGAAGTTGCTATCGTGACAGACTCCTCTCCCAGGGTTTCTCAGCGCTTTTGTTCACTGTCAGGTCTCCGTAGATATTCTGCAAAACGCCTATGAATATCTACAATGCTCTGCTTCTTCACCAAAAGAAAGCCAATGATAGTTCTCTTCTTGGAGCTCACCTTCGTTACACAAGCCATTTTGAAGGCTGCGTACAATACCGCGATCTATCGGAACTTCATCGATCTGTATGGGCTGCAGCTGCAATATTGCGCGAACTCTCCCAACAGATTCCGCATTTTTTTTTTTTCAGTCGAAAATGTAGGAAGAAAAAAGTGATACATTACTTACAGAACGCCCCTCGTATAATCAATTAGCATTATTTCCTTGAAAATTAAAAGTGAAATATGATCATAAATACCTTTTATAGTTTACTGTAAACAATATCGATTGCCAATGGTTGTAGCTGGTGAGATATCACCCAAGGAAACATACATTATGTGATCGAAAGTATTCAAACACCTAACTGAAAATGACTTACAAGTTCGTGGCGCCCTCCATCGGTAACGCTGGAATTCAATATGATGTTGGTCCACACTTAGCTTTGATGACAGCTTCCACACTCGCAGACATACGTTCAGTGAAGTACTGGAAGGTTTCTTGGGGGAATGGCAGCCCATTCTGCACGGAGTGCTGCACTCAGGAGAGGTATCGATGTCAGTAAGTGAGGCCTGGCACGAAGTCGGCGTTCCAAAACATCCCAAAGGTGTTCTGTAGGATTCAGGTCAGGAATCTGTGCAGGCCAGACCATTACAGGAAAGTTACTGCCATGTAACCACTCCGCCACAGGTCACGCATTATGAACAGGTGCTCGATCGTGTTGAAAGGTGCAGTCACCACATCAGATTGCTTTTCAACAGTGGGAAGCAATAAGTTGCTTAAAGCATCAAAAATGTTCAAATGTGTGTGAAATCTTAAGGGACTTAACTACTAAGGTCATCAGTCCCTAAGCTTACACACTACTTAACCGAAATTATCCCAAGGTCAAACACACACGCCCATGCCCGAGGGAGGACTCGAACCTCCGCCGGGACCAGCCGTACAGTCCATGACTGCAGCGCTTCAGACCGCTCGGCTAATCCCGTGCGGCTTAAAACATCAATAGACGCTTGTGCTGTGATAGTACCACGCAAAGCAACAAGGAGTGCAAGTCCCCACCATGAGAAACAGGACCACACCAGAACACCACTGCCTCCGAATTTTACTGTTGGCACTACACACGCTGGTAGTGACGTTCATCGGGCATTCGCCTTACCCACACCTTGCCGTCGTATCACCACATTGTGTACCGTGATTCGTCACTCCACACAACGTTTTTCCACTGTTCAGTTGTCCAATGTTTATGCTCCTTACACCAAGCAAGGCGCTGTTTGGCGTTTACCGGCGTGATGTGCGGCTTATGAGCAGCCGCTAGACCGTGAAATCCAAGTTTTCTCACCTCCCGCCTAACTTTCATAGTACTTGCAGTGGATCCTGATGCAGTTTGGAATTCCTGTGTGATGGTCTGGATAGATGTCTGCCTATTACACATTACGACCCTCTTCAAGTGTCGGCGGTCTCTGTCAGGCAACAGATGAGGTCGGCCTGTACGCGTCCCTTCACGTTTCCACTTCACTATCACATCGAAAACAGTGGACCTAGGGATGTTTAGGAATGTGGAAATCTCACGTACAGACGTATGACACAAGTGACACCCAATCAACTAACCACGTTCGAAGTCCTTGAGTTCCGCGGAGCGCCCCATTCCTCTCTCTCACGATGCCTGATGACTACCTAGGTCGCTGATATGGAGTACCTGGCAGTAGGTGGCAGCACAATGCACCTTATACGAAAAACATATGTTTTTTTTTTGGGGGGGGGGGTGTCCGGATACTTCTGATCACATAGTGTAGTTAACTTTTTCAGTCACTTTTATTTCAAAGACCTCCATACGTTTCTGTGGTCATTTCTACTTCTAATATCATAATCTAATTAAAAATGTTAATTTTGTCAGTTACAAGTAAAAATGAGCTACATAAAAAATATTCATCTAGCTCTTTTGTATTTGTAACTTTGAAAGAAATAGTATTTGTAATTAGCTTATGATATTACAACTAGAATGACCACCGAAACGCGTTTGAAATAAATGTGACTGAAGCAATTAAACTATTTTTATTGGAAAAAACGGTCCAACATGTACAGTATACTTGTTAGTCTTTACTAACCAGATAAAGTTTTTGATTTTGATTGTATTTTAGTTTAAGGCTCGGGAATTATTGACAGAGGGAACTGAATATTCGTTTAGCTTGAGTGAGGTTGGGATAATGAACAGTGAGGGAACGGCTTATCATTGCTGCTGAGTAATTGGTGTGACATGGCCGTGTTGGATAGAGCCCTGGGGCAAATTTGGTGAACGCTATGTTGCTGCAAAAACGCATCGCGAAAATTAATGAACTGGGATCACAAGCAGGACACTCAGGTCATTAACATGTAGAATGCTACTCTTTGCCTGGGACTGTTAAGGCTACTAAAATTTAGTGTGAGCAGAGACCGCTTGACTTTAGTGAAGGTTGGATTTGAGCAAACAATCATGTGTAGCCTGTTCCTAGTTTTAGCTTATTTAAATTCTGTGGGGTTTGTTATGTAAGATAAGAAGATAGAGAGCAAGTGTCAGCACAAGACTCGAAGTTAGTGAAATTCTACCGCTGAGGCATACATTTGGGAAATAGAATAGTCACTCCGTGCACAGAGATATTTGGCGTTGTTTTCCTCATTGTTTCTCAGTAATTTTTAGCCTTTCCGTTACCCCGCTAAAACAACTGAAAACCTATGAAAACAAAAAGTTTTCCATATAGGAAATGTGAAACGATAACGATTGTTGCAGCTTGAGGGTAAACAGCGGTAAAAGGACTGTTACACTTTTGCCTTCGTGAATAAATTTCTTCACTGCACTACTATTTCAAAAGGCTCTGTCCGATTGCCACTAAAGTGAATAATTAAACAAACGTGTAAAGGCGATTGTGTGTGTGTGTGTGTGTGTGTGTGTGTGTGTGTGTGGTTCGGGATGGGGGGGTGGGGGGGGGGGGGAGGCTCGTCGCAGCCAACGTTGCCTAGTTTTCCTACTACCTCGGGACGTGTCGTCTGCGCGAGTCTATTTTACGTACTATCATATTTTACATGGTACCTTTAGTTGGGCATGTGGGATGCGTAATGTTTGGCGTGGTGGTGCACAAATTAAGAGCTTTGCCCTTGGGTTTTAGTTGTAAAGTCCCAGAAATTGTCAGTGGTGATCTATCTGCGTTATGCATTCGTGGAACTATAGTGGTGCACAAAACTTAGGGATCAAAATAACTTTCGCATAATGTGTGAATGCCAGGTAGCTTAGGTCGATGAAACTTGGACCGAATGTTGAATGAACTGCTACAGTATACTACAGAAGCAAACCGAAAGAAAGGCCCAACAAGACGGACTGTACTGACACTTTTATTTTAAGACCATAATTACACTGAAGTCACCACGATTTATGATGATCCCCTGGTCACTGCGAAAGGCGGAGCGTTGTTCTTAATATGGTGCGTGAAAACCACGGACGGCAATGTATGCTCGCAATGTGCTCCCACGCTAGCCACGACGTTGGTAAGGAATTCTTGTGCTAGAGTGTTCCATTCCTCAACTGGCGTGATTGACAACTGTTCAATGGTTGTATTGGACGTGCTCCAATATGTCTCCACACGTGTTCGATGGGATTACAGTCGGGAGAACAGGCAGCTCAGTCCAGCCGCCGAATATCTTCACGAGAGGAACGATCCAAGAGCTCCTACACCTGCACTAGTGCTGGTCGCTGTGGCCGAGCGGTTCTACGCGCTTCAGACAGGAACCGTGTTGCTGCTATGGTCGTATGTCTTAAAGTTTAATAAATATATTCATTCAAAATACGTGTATTCTTTTGAAACACGATGTACTTAAATCTCATGGGGAGAGATCGAAACTTTATCGACGATGTGTAGGGCTTCGCAGAGAAACTTTTGCACGTAGTCGAAACAACCTGAACAACACTTGAGCCCACCCATTATGCCCACTACATTGTCAAAGTGTCACTGGAAAGCCCTTAAAAATCCTCCATAAAATACCGGCCTCCCACCCCCACCCCCCCTAAGCCTTAAAATTTTTCAAGCCCTTGCTTCGGATCAAGAGGTGCACGGCTTGGTACCATCATGGTTCCGTAGGCAAGCGCAAACATTTTTCCATGAAGGCCAACGTCTTGTCTCACAGTGGGATAAATTAATAACAGTTATGGCTATTACCTTTGAAATAATAAAGAAATTACCAACTTTTTCCAGTTGTGTCCTTTTCATTTGATTGCCCTTAACTCGTTTTTAACTTTTGTAGAGCAGTTGTGTTTGTTTCTAATAAGTATGTTGTTGTGTTTTGTTCTGTGCGTCAAGTCGTGTGCTTTAATTGTGTGTATATGTGCAGAGCATTAAATTGTTAAACTGTATAATTTGTAGGCACATTTACGTATAGTTACACATCAAATGACGCTACACTCACTAAAGTGATGAAACAACTTATCACGAACATATTACACAGTCTCTTATTATGGAAATATTAACTGAAGGTTTAATGCCCGCAGTATGAAACACGTGAAGAGTGGTGTGAAGCACCGTACTAGCTCGTATGTCAACAAAACCTCTCAGGTTCTTTTGGCGTTGCAGTTTCATTGAAAGCAATACTGCTTTAATGACATGGGTTCGCATAGATAAATAATATTGTGTGGCTTATTTATCACCGATCATTATGGAGTAAGTTAATTTCAGAGATAAAAGATGACCGTTATGCGCGGGCGACCACAAGAATTTAATGAAAACTACCATTAATCTTTGCAAATTAAAATGATCATCATCATCATCATCTTGGACAGTTTCCAGCCACTGGCTGGGTCTGTCGGGAACACAAGCCTCTCCATCGTGTTCTGTCTTTCCACCATTCCCCCTCTTCCACCTTCGTCCAGTTCTCTCCTCTCCTCTTCTCGTCACACATTCCTTCACTCCCTTCACCCATCTATCTCTTGGTCTTCCCCTGGGCCCCTTCCCCTCCAGTTGCAGATCAAACATCCTCTTTGGAATTCTTCCCTCATCCATTCTCTTCATGTGTCCATACCACTGCAGTCTTGATTTTTCTATCCTGTCCTGTACTGGTTCCTCCTTTAGTCTTTCCCTCACATACACATTTCGCAATCTGTCTCGTCTTGTTACACTCAACCTGCTCCTCTGGAACTTCATTTCACTAGCTTGTATTCTACTTTTGTCGCTTTTGTGCATTACCCATGTCTCACTTCCGTATGCCAATATGGGGACAAAGTAGGTTCGGTATATAATTCCCTTGGATTTCTGTGGAACCTCCTTGCTCCAAATAAGCCCCCTAATGCATTTGAAGAACTGCCCTGCTTTTCTGCACCTTTCATTTATTTCCATTGCGTTTCCCCCCTTACTTTCAATCATGCGTCCCAGGTACTTGAAGTTCTCTACCACTTGTAGTTTTTCCCGTCCACAAGTTATATCCACATTTGGCCTATTCTTCTTCCTTGTTGTGACAATTATTTCACTTTTCTTTGCAGAGAAATGCATTCCATATTGTGCTGCCGTTGCCTCCCATACATCTAACTGCTCTTGCACCTCCTTCTCGCAATTTCCCCATAACATCAGGTCATCGGCAAAAAGCACTGCTTTCATTTTATGATCTCCAATTGCATCTGATACTTGCTGTAGGATTTCATCCATAACAATAATAAACAATAAAGGCGAAAATGCACTTCCCTGTCGCAGCCCATTTTCCAGCTTGAACCATGCAGTACGTTCCCTCCCCACTTTCATACAACTCTCACTTCCCTCATACATTTTTCTGACTTTTCGTGTTATCTCTTCATCTATCCCTTTTGCGTTCTGCACATCCCAGAGCTTGTCCCTATAGATACTGTCATACGCCTTCTCAATATCTAAAAAGGCCATGATTAAGTCCTTCCCGTACTCATAGTGCCTTTCCTGCAGTTGCCTTACCGCAAATATGAGGTCCGTTGTTGATCTTCCCTTTCTGAAACCATACTGCTCCTCTTGCAGTCTACTTTCAATACTGCTTCTTATTCTCTTCTCCAGGATCATTTCATAGATTTTTCCACAGTGGCATAGCAGGGTGATTCCTCTGTAGTTCTCACATCTCCTTTGATCCCCTTTCTTGAAGATCGGGACTATAATTCCTTTCTTCCAATCCTCAGGAATTCTGTTCTCCTTCCACACCACCCTCATATCCACTGTTACTTCGTCCCAACCTGGTGCCTTGCCCCCTTTCATCCTCTTTATGGCTTCTTCCACTTCATTCCAAGTCAGATCATCAATTTCCCCACTATTATAATCGTCTGCTGCCTTAGGCTCTCCATCGCTGTTAGTTACCCGCTTGACGGCATTCAACAGATCTTCAAAGTACTCCTTCCAAATCTTTTTGAGCTCATGCATTTCCTCCACAACTCTTCCATTATTATCCATGATCCTCAGGCACTCGCTTCTGTCGTTTCTCTTATTTCTTACCATGGTGTAAAGTACTTTTTTGTTCTTTTCACTGTCCTCTTCTAACATTCTTGTCCATTTTTCCATCCACTTCTTCTTCTCCGCCCTTACTATGGTCTGTGCCGCTTTCTTGCTTCCCTTATATTTTACCCTAGCTTCCTCTGTTCGGGTCTGGAACCATTCTCTGAAGGCTTTGTTCTTTCGAAGTACTGCCTCTTTACATATGTTGTTCCACCATGGGGTTTCCTTACTTCTCCTCTTTGTGCTAGTTCTTCCGCACACAGTCTCAGCTGCCTCGACTAGAGCCCTCTTAAAATCTCCCCATTCTTCTTCCACTGTTCTCTGATCTTCCTTTGGCAGCTTCTTCCTGATCAGTGTCTGGTACTGGGTCCTCCGTTCATCCTCTTTCAGCATCCATGCCTTCAACCTTTTCTCCTGTATGTCTGTTGCCCTCCTATCTTTTTTCTCTCTCAGGGTGGCTACCAACAGCCGATGGTCACTGTCTAAGGCCTCAGATGGAATGACCTTAACATCTGTGAGGCTGCTCATCATCTGCCTATCCACTAGTACATAGTCTACTACTGAAGTTTGGGACCAGTCTCCACTGTACCAAGTTATTTTGTGGCTACTTCTCTTCTTGTACCAGGAATTTGCGATCGCCAGCCCATTCCTCTTGCAGAATTCCAGCAACAATTTTCCTTCTCTATTTCGGTTCCCCCAGCCCTCTGGTCCCATTATCTCCTCGAATCCTTTCCTGTCTGTGCCAACATGTGCATTGAGGTCCCCTATTATAATCGCAAATTAAAATGATACTGAAGTTAAATCATACAATTAAAATGTAAACTTTGTAAGTTATTGTCGAAGCTCTGTGCCCCTTATTATCGGTAATATTCAAACGACACATCGCGGCCTTCCAAATGGCCGACAACAATCAATCACAGTTCGCGCTGTATTGCGCGTTCTGATATTCTGAAAAATAAGTTGTTAGCCTCTTAACATGTATGGATGCTAAAGATACATAAATAAAGGTTTTAAGAGCAAATAAAGACATATATATTAATCAAAATGCAACGTAAGTACACTTACAATGACTCTCACGTCTAACCTCATCCTAGTTCAAGGTCAAAGTAAGTAATTACATAAAATCATTCGACTGTTTCACAGTTATTAATATTTTTAACATAGAACAAACAGTGATACACAAAATAAATGGATACTGTTTTTAAATACAATTACGTTGAATGATAAATGTTTTAGTACATTTTTACGCACGTCATTCAAGAATCAAAAAAGTCTCAATTCATTGCATTGTTCGTAATTTCATATGAATAAATATTGTTCTCCCCAGGGCAACCAATGCACAATGCAAAAAAAATGGCTCTGAGCACTGTGGGACTTAACTTCCGAGGTCATCAGTTCAAAAATGGTTCAAATGACTCTGAGCACTATGGGAATTAACACCTCAGATCATCAGTCCCCTAGAACTTAGAACTACTTAAACCTAACTAACCTAAGGACATCTCACACATCCATGCCCGAGGCAGGATTCGAACCTGCGACCGTAGCGGTCGCGCGGTTCCAGTCTGTAGCGCCTAGAACCGCTCGGTCACTCCGGCGGGCTGCACAATGCAGTTTAATTATTCAGCCTTTCTGGCCTTATGGTGGAAGGTAGTCTTCTGAAACATCCAGTGTTCAGAATAAATTAATTCACATTATCAGAGGCTGAACATTTCTTTTGTCGCTGGTTACATTTGAATAGTTTTATTGGATGTATTTAGTTAGCATGTAAGCTGGCAAGTATCCGCAAGAAGGTAGTCGAACTTATAACACACTTTGTGATAACTAGTTTTGTGGTGTTGATCAAAGAACGAAGTCTCAGCGCAAGGTTGGTACCTCACTAAGGAACCACAAGTAAGCACGAAACAGTGTTGCAGTGCCTTTGTCATTCCGAATTACGATGCAAAGTTCCTTCGGACATGAATGCATCTCCGAAGAAGCAGGCACTGCGGCGACTACAGCCATTGTGACATATACGAAATGTTCTCGCAGTTGCAAATATGGACAACAATCAGCTGTATAACGGAAAGACGATAAAGAAAATTTGTGCCGGTAAATCCGGTTTCGAATCCCGGTCCGCACAAATCTTCACTGTCATCATTCCTTTATATAGATGATGGTTGCCGCTGTTCGCAATTGCGAATGCGTTTTGTGTACAAGTAAGTACAGTCGCTGCTAGACGTAAACATTAATGAGCGACGTTGGCGTAAAAACACTATTAATTATGCGTGTCCTTTGGAAGTCAGATCTGGAAGCTGGAGAAATCTGGAGAGATTGAATAAGAGTCCCTGACCGTTCTTTCCACCAACCTGTCGTCTTCTAAAGTTGTGGCCCCAGCGCAAAAGACAGCTCGTCGTTCGTGGGATGCTCTTCGGCGGAGGCTGCTATGCTGTCATCTCGAACCTATGATTGTACTTTTTATGGGATACCACTAACCCAGGTTAGTCTCTGTATCTACAGGGGGCAAAACCTGAAATACTGACAGCCGACCGGGGAGGCCGGGCCGTTCTAGGCCCTACAGTCTGGAACCGCGCGACCGCTACGGTCGCAGGTTCGAATCCTGCCTCGGGCATGGATGTGTTTGATGTCCTTAGGTTAGTTAGGTTTAAGTAGTTCTAGGTTCTAGGGGACTGATGACCTTAGAAGTTAAGTCCCATAGTGCCCAGAGCCATTTGAACCATTTGAAGTACTGACAATGATGGTAGGAGACACTTCTCATTAATGTATCCTGTTATTTAAATATTCATAAATTTTACACTGTCTTTTACAACACTCGACATAGCTTGCTTACTTGTACGGTAACTTTTATGACAACTTCCGATATAGAATATGACATGTTCAGCCCGAAGCAGAGACACATGTGCTGTTCTGAAGAACGCCCGAAACAGTCTGACCAGCGCAGCCGAAGTACGCCTCTCAGGCGCGCCATAGCGACCCGAAGGTGTCCGAAGCACTTCGGTTGTAATATCGTTACTCTTATGTTTCTCAAAACTAGTGAAATTTAATAAACAAAAACGGTGGCCATGTAGGGTAACCGTGAGAGATTGTTATACTGAAAACTGGGTTAAATACAATGAAGAGTATATAAATAATTAATAAGAAAATTTATGCGACTTGGCGCCTAGTACCCGTATATGCCGACCAATCAGAAGCAAGTTCAGTACAATTGGCGGACTCTCGCACGGAACTGGTACATACTGTACCGTCTGTTGCTTGTACCTTGTCCGCAGCTCGTGGTCGTGCGGTAGCGTTCTCGCTTCCCGCGCCCGGGTTCCCGGGTTCGATTCCCGGCGGGGTCAGGGATTTTCTCTGCCTCGTGATGACTGGGTGGTGTGTGCTGTCCTTAGGTTAGTTAGGTTTAAGTAGTTCTAAGTTCTAGGGGACTGATGACCATAGATGTTAAGTCCCATAGTGCTCAGACCCAAGCTTGTACCTCACTCCACTTTTGTACCATATGCTACTTCACGTCTATGAAGCTGCATCAAGGCAAGCTTCTAGCAAAATAAAGTACTGGCGGCCACAGCCAAGAATATTACAACACCCTCAAGTGTTCCATGCGCCACCGCTGTAGGATGCTTAGTTGCATGAGAGTGGTGTACCGCACAGCCCAGTCTACAATCCTCGCCGAAGACGACAGAGTCGTCTCCCTACAGCCAACAGTGCGAGAGTTACATCTGACTGTCGATGCAGCAAAGTTTAGAGACATTTGTACTTTTAGAGAGAAGACTAAAGGCTTGTGATGCATCAAGTGATACTTTAGTGTTCAGTGACAGTAACAAATGGTTCAAATGGCTCTGAGCACTATGGGACTTAACATCTGTGGTCATCAGTCCACTAGAACTTAGAACTACTTTAACCTAACCAACCTAAGGACATCACACACATCCATGCCCGAGGCAGGATTCGAACCTGCGACCGTAGCGGTCACGCTGTTCCAGACTGAAGCGCCTAGAACCGCACTGCCACAACGGCCGGCCTGATAGTAACAAATATATATATGACATTCCGGGAGCAATGGATTGTTTCATAGCATGTCGTCTTGTGCAAGTTATAATAAAGTTATGTAATATTTTTTATGTGCTATAGCATCAATTCGGCCTTCTCCAGAAGGAAATCTAAGAACACATCACAGGGTCGAAGAGATTTATTTCGCCCGACACAAAACTTTAAAATCGTGCTAGTGCCAAGTTTTCTCTCATCAATAACTACGCTTCACAGTTAGTAAAATACTCAAGGTCGGTAAAAAAAAGACATCGAAATTTTAGATTCACTATTTCCGCGTAGTTGCACGCTTTGTTTAACCTTAAACTGAGGAAACACAGCGTTTCTCATGCAAGGTATTGGAGTTGCGGGTAAACAGCACCGATTCTGAGGTCGAAATGTGAACACTCCACCCAGACAGTTTTGGTGTGACTAGTACCGTGCGTTCTGAATGGCTACACGGATCCGCACTAGAGCTTGAAGTGTCTTAGTCGGTTCAGCTTTTACTACCTCCATAATAACCTTTTCGAGGCTGACCATTCACATTCAGGAAAACCAGTAGAGGGATGTGTTTGGACAGTTACGTGCTGAGTTGTGATATATTGGAGAGAGGAACAAGGGCGGAGAAACTGTTTCTGCAGTGTTCAATGCGAGGTGAGCCAGAATTTGTCCTGTAGGTGTCTGACCTAGGAATACTGCATTGAAATGCAGTTAATAAAACAAAGAACCGATTTGAAGCCTACCAAGCAAAGGGCCAAAGTAGAAATGGAAAAGTCTGCGGGCTCAGTCCTCGTTCAGATCTAGGCTTCTTTTTATCTAGGTTCTTATTTCACCTTCAGAAATAATTTTTGTATGAGAAAAATGCTGACTTCCACCGTGGATAGGAGTACAAGCCAAACTGTAGGTCACCTATTACTGTCTGGATAAATTAAGGACCTGGAGGAAGACAAAGGCATACCAATGACAAGAAGATAACATTCCGTCGTGTCCTGACATAGTCTAAGTAATTTAGCTGGGCAGCCTGTAGCAGCAAATACAAACATATTTTAAAATGTACGTATGTCTTTTGAATGTATATATGTATGTATGATTGTATGTACCACATCTCCTCCTACACCAGTGGACCTATTTCAACCCAACGTGATACATATATCACTTACTGTCTGCGAAGAATCGCTATGGGGGTAAGAAAAACTTACCTATCAAAGTGGTGGGGGCGAGAAGTGTATCCACGACACGCGAAAACCCAGACGTTATTCATACAGTATTTGAGAACGAGCGTACTTAATTGCAACAAACTTTGTATGTAATTTGAGACCGTCACGAAACTTTTGTCGCTGACAATACACACAAAACGATAACAGGCAAAGAAGTTAAAACTTTGAACATAGCAGCTAAGGTTCAGTGACCGTGTCAGTTATATTAGAACAAAAAAGCCCTCGGTCACAAATATTAATTCAAAATTGACCAGGTTTCGACGCTACTATGAGCGTCGTCTTCAGAATTAAACCAACTGTTCTAAAACATAATAGATATATAAGACATTAATAAACTAAAGTGTGTACTGACTGGAAAGAGATGCAGTACTTACAAGCCACATTCTAAAACGAAATCTAAGCCGGAAAGGCGACGTCATGAAAAGTTGTAAATAAGATGGCGAGCCGCTAAGGGCTGCTCGTACTTGAGTGAACATGGGTTCTGAAGACGACGCTCATAGTAGCGTCGAAACCTGGTCAATTTTTACTTAATATTTGTGACCGAGGGCTTATTTGTTCTAATATAGCAAAGAAGTTAATCCTTTACTATATTTTCGTTGTTCATGCAGTAAAACTTCAGCATCAGACATTACTTCTTATTTTATTTCTTCCTTAACACTAACTGTTCTCGCAACACATTTTGCAGACAGTGCCGACATACACCACGGAATGCGCTTACACTGTTATTTCATTGTATCACACCTAGGTCAGGAGATATGACGTCATAAACTGTGAGAAATGTGAAAAACTACTGCATCGTACTTGTCGTTTAAATTTATTACTTATTCGCTACTAACTCTATTCGTAATCCATTTCGCAAACAGAATCGACATATGCCGATGAATGTACCAACAAAATTACACTGAGGTGACAAAAGCCATGGGATAGTGATATGCACATATGAAGATGGCGGTAGTACCGCATACACGAGGTATAAAAGGGCTGTCTATTGCCGCGGCTGTCCTTTATACTCGGGTAATTCATGTAAAAAGGTTCCCTACGTGATTATGGTCACACGGCGAGAACTGACAGACTTCGAAAGCCGAACGGTAATTGGAACTAAACGCATGCTACATTCCGTTTCAGAAAGCGTTACGGAATTCAGTATTCCGAGACGCCTAGTGTCAAGCTGGTATGGAGAATACCAAATTTCAGGCATTACCTCTCAACACGGACAACGCAGTGGCCAACGGGCTTTTCGTAATGACCAAGAGCAGCAGCTTTTGCATAGAGTCTCCAGTGCTAACAGACAAGCAACTCTGCGTGAGATAACCGCAGAAATCAATGTGGAACGTAAGACGAACGTATCCGTTACAACAGCGCGGCGATATTTAGAGCTATGGCGTGTGACAGCAGACGACATATGCGATTTCCTTTGCTAACTGCAAGACATCGCTTCAGCGCCTTTCCTGGGCTCGTAATGATATCGGTTGGATCTTAGGCGACTGGAAAATCATGGTCTGGTCAGATGAGTCCCGATTTCAGTTGGTAAGAGCCGATGGTAGGTTTCGAGTGTGGTGCAGACCCCACGAAACAATAGACTCAAGTTGTCAACAGGGCACTGTGCATGCTGGTGGTGGCTCCATAATGGAATGGACTGTGTCCTTTGGTCCGACTGAACCGATCACAGACCGGAAATTGTCATGTTCGGTTACGTGGAGACCATTTGTGGCTATTCATGGGATATATATACGGGGCCAGATGACACGAAGAATAATCAGCAGCTCAGCAGTGACATCATCCCTCTGGACAGCGCTCAACGCTGAATGTTACCCCCATGCAGCAGCGCTGCTCGTTCGCTGATGGAGTATAGGCTATTCACCGTGTTGTACTGCCCTGTTAACAAATGTCGATGAAACGAATAGCGCACTAGGATAATGTGGGATCACATAAAATACCGCCTTGCTTTAAAAATAATTTTCTTTGCAACGGGAAAAAAATCGACGCTTTCTGTCAACCTTGGGGCTCATATTAAACATGTGACTGACAGTTTTTGTTTGGTCCGACTCCAGCTACGAAAACGAAATTGCAAATATCCGACACATAATATCTATTCAAATATAACGCCAGTCGGCAGGAGCTAGTCTTTAGTAGCGTCAGTATGAGGATGCAAATCAGGTTTCCTTTAAACACACTCTGTTACAGTTGTCAACGTTACTTACCTTTGAGATTGGAAGTGGTGAGTTGATGTTAGTTAAGAATGCCTTTAAGACGGGAAAGATGCCATTTTCAAAACACCACTGAGCTTGGTTCAAAAATGGTTCAAATGGCTCTGAGCACTATAGGACTCAACATCTGTGGTCATAAGTCCCCTAGAACTTAGAACTACTTAAACCTAACTAACCTAAGGACATCATACACACCCATGCCCGAGGCAGGATTCGAACCTGCGACCGTAGCAGTCGCGTGGCTCCAAACTGTAGCGCCTAGAACCGTTCGGCCACCACGGCCGGCACCCCACTGAGTTTGAACGAGTTTGTGTAATAGGCCTCGAAATGATGGATTTCCCTCTGCAATGTTGCAAACAGACTTGGCAGGCATGTAGTTACTGTACATAATTACTGGCAGTGATGGTCACGAGAATGTACGGTCACGACAATACCGGGTTCCAGACAGCCTCGTGGCACTACTGAGAGGGAAGACCATCGAGTTCGGCGTATGGTTCTGTGATATCGTGCTGCATCTGCAGCAGCAGTATGAGAAGCAGATGGCATCACAGTGACGCAGTGAACTGCTGCAAATCGAGTACTTGAAGGAGAGCTACGACCCTGATGCCCTGTAGCGTGCATTCCATTGACCCCAAACGTCTGCCACTGCGACTTCAGCGGTCTCAAGCGCGAGCTCACTGGATGGCAGGATGGAAGTCGTTTCTTTTCTGATGAAGTCTCGCTCTGCCTCGGTGTCAGTGATGGCAGTGTGTTGATTGGAAGGAGGCCAGTTGAAGGCCTGCAACGAACCTCTTGGCATGCTAGACCACTGCACCTACACCTGGAGATATGGCTTGGGGTGCGATTTCGTATGCCAGCAGAAGCACTCACGTGGTTATCACAAGCACCCTGCCTGAAAATTTGTACATTATTCTGGTGACTCGATCTGTTGTGCTGCCATTTATCAACAGCATTCCAGGAAGTGTTTTCCAACAGGACAACATGTACCACCGTTGTAACCCATCAATTTTCTATAGAGTATCGACATGTCGCCATCGCCTGTTCGATTACCAGAGCTGCCTCCAATCGAGCAAGTATCGGACATTATCGGACGACAGCTTCAGCGTCATCCACAACCAGTAATAACCGTCCCTGTGTGGACCAACCAAGTGCAACAGGCGTGGAAGTCCACGGAACAAACGGACATCCAACATTCAACATTCTGGCGCTTACACCGGTTATTAACGTGCCAGCATTAACATTTGCAAAGGCTTATCTCGCGCTTTCATTAACCTTTGATCTTACAATGTTAATCACTTAAATAAAGTACTGGCCCTTAAAATTGCTACACAAGGAAGAAATGCAGATGATAAACGGGTATTCATTGGATAAATATATTATACTAGAACTGACATGTGACTACGTTTTCACGCAATTTCCGTGCATAGATCCTGAGAAATCAGTACCCTGAACAACCACCTCTGGCCGTGATAACGGCCTTGATACGCCTGGGCATTGGGTCAAACAGAACTTGGATGGCGTGTACAGGTACAGCTGCACAAGAAGCTTCAACACGATATCACAGCTCATCAAGAGTAGTGACTGGCGTATTGTGACGAGCCAGTTGCTCGGCCACCATTGACCAGACGTTTTCAGTTGGTGAGATATCTGGAGAATGTGCTGGCCAGGGCTGCAGTCGAACATTTCCTGTATCCAGAAAGGCCCGTACAGGACCTGCAACATGCGGTCGTGCATTATCCTGCTGAAATGTAGGGTTTCGCAGGAATCGAGTGAAGGGTAGAGCCACGGGTCGTAACACATCTGAAATGTGACGTCCACTGTTCAAAGTGCCGTCAATGCGAACAAGAGGTGACCGAGACGTGCACCCCATACCATCAGGGTGGGTGATACGCCAGTATGGCGATGACGAATACACGCTTCCAATGTACGTTCACTACGATGTCGGCAAACATGGATGCGACCATCATGATGCTGTAAACAGAACCTGGATTCATCCGAAAAAATGACATTTTGCCATTCGTGCACCCAGGTTCGTCGTTGAGTACACCATCGCAGGCGCTCCTGTCTGTGATGCAGCGTCAGGGGTAACCGCAGCCATGGTCTCCGAGCTGATAGTCCATGCTGCTGCATACGTCGTCGGACTGTTCATGCAGATGGTTGTTGTCTTGCAAACGTCCCCATCTGTTGACTCGGGGATCGAGACGTGGCTGCACGATCCGTTACAGCCATGCGGTTAAGATACCTGTCATCTCGACCCCTAGTGATACGAGGCCGTTGGGATCGAGCACGGCGTTTCGTATTACCCTCCTGAACACTCCGATTCCATATTCTGCTAACAGTCATTGGAACTCGACCAACGCGTGCAGCTATGTCGCGATACGATAAACGGCAATCGCGATAGGCTACAATCCGACCATTATCAAAGTCGGAAAAGTGATGGTACGTATTTCTCCTCCTTACACGAGGCATCACAACAACGTTTCACCAGGCAACGCCGGTCAACTGCTGTTTGCGTATGAGAAATCGCTTGGGAACTTTCCTCATGTCAGCATGTTGTAGGTGTCGCCACCTGCGCCAACCTTGTGTGAATGCTCTGAAAAGCTAATCATTTTCATATCACAGCATCTTCTTGCTGTCGGTTAAATTCCGTGTCTGTAGCATGTCATCTTCGTGGCGTAGCAACTTTAATAGCCAGTAGTGTATGCTACCTGGACAAATATATTACAGAAACATCGTTATTCTGCATTAATTATTTTTTCTGTTGCGATTTTTTGCCTCAATGTGTGTGTGTGTGTGTGTGTGTGTGTGTGTGTGTGTGTGTGTGTATGAACGCGGGTGGGAGGGTGAGTGAGCGGGTGGGTGGGTCGTGTATGCGTTGGTTCGAGATTGGACGGGAATTGCACACAGTGCAAATTAAGTGATTTATTTGTAACCTCGAGGGAGCCCCGGCACCACACCAGTATCAGTATTGAGCTGCGCTGAGCGCGGGCCGATCGCCCTCGGCTACGAGCCGCTGAGCGTCCAATTTGACGCCTCGCCAGCGACACCTCCCGGGGGCGCCACAGCTCACCTGTAGCTGCGGACCGCTCTCCGCTGACGACCTTCTCATCGCCACTGTCGCCGTCCACGTCGCCGGGCAAATTCATTTACACGCTGCGACAAAAACAAATTGCTTCGTCTCGCGACGTTGCTACGCTGGGCGTTCATTCAAGATACAATTTGGAGAAAATCGGGCCGTGGGGACTGATGGTTTAAGTGATGATTTAAGGATCGGTGGTTGTAGGCCTAAATCTGGGGACATAAAAAGTAAAGCAGACGCAAATTTTCAATCGTTACGTACACTATTCAATCAAGAGTATCCGGACACCCCCAGAATCATACGTTTTTCATATTAGGTGCATCGTGCTGCCACCTACTTCCATGTACTCCATATCAGCGAATCAGCTTGGTGTAAGGAGCGTGAACATAGAACGATCGAACAGTGGAAAAACGTTGTGTGGAGTGACGAATCGCGATACACAATGTGGCGATCCGAAGGCAGGGTGTGGGTATGGTGATTGCCCGGTGAATGTCATCTGCCAGCGTGTGTAGTGAGAACAGTAAAATTCGGAGGCGGTGGTGTTAATGGTGTGGTCGTGCTTTTCATGGAGGGGGCTTTTACCCCTTGTTTTTTTGCATGGCACTATCACAGCACGGGCATACATTGATGTTTTAAGCATCTTATTGCTACCCACTGTTGAAGAGCAATCTGGAGTGGCGAGCTAGCACCTGTTCATAATGCACGCACTGTGGAGGAGTGGTTACGCGACAATAACATCCCTGTAATGGACTACCCTGCACAGAGTCCTGACCTGAATCTTACAGAACACCTTTGGGATGTTTTGGAACGCCTACTTCGTGCCAGGCCTCACCGACCGACATCGACACCTCTCCTGAGTGCAGCACTGCGTGAAGAATGGGCTCCCATTCTCCAAGAAACCTTCCAGCACCTGATTGAACGTTTGACTGCGAGACTGGAAGCTGTCATCTAGGCTAAGGGTGGGCCAACACCATACTGAATTCCAGCATTACCTACGAAGGGCGCCACGAACTTGCAAGTCATTTTCAGCCAGGTGTCCGGATACTTTTAATCACATAGCGTAAGTACAATCACACAGTACACTGTATTACTGTGTTATTACCAAAGAACTGGTACTATTGTACTGAATAAGTACAAGTGTTCATTAAAAGTACCAAATAGAGGACGGTAATAAAAATAAATTTTGCACCCATAGAATCCTCTCAAAGATATTTCAGGACAACACGTACCACCGCTGTAACACATCAATGCTCTATAGAGTCCTAGGAATCGAGGATAAACAACTTGGAAAGTAATAGGAGGTTGCTAAAAGACCGCTCCTGTGCCGAACAAATTTTTAATTTGAAATAAATAATCCGACACAGAATGCTGAATGGCAAAAATATAGTGACTTCAAAAAAGCCTTTGACTCGGTGGATAGAGAGACTCTAGATAGGATCATCAGAGAATTTGGAGTTAAAAGCAAACTGGCAAACATTGTCAGAGAAACTTTAACAAGCACAACTTCCAAATTGAAGTTTATGGGAGAATTGTCCCAACTATCTGAAATCAAGACAGGTGTGCGACAGGGCGATGGATGATTACCAATACTATTTAACTGTGTCCTGGAGAAGATTCTGAGAATCTGGAATTCCTAACTTGAAAATCAAGGGATTAGCCTAATCTGTCTAATAAGAAAATTAGGGTGAATCAAAGTGAACTGCTTGGCTTTCGCTGATGTTTTTGCAATACTTTCAGAGAACTTGGAAGAAGCGGCCATACGGATCAACCTACTAGAAAGGATCGCTGGCAAGACAGGACTTAGGCTCTCGAAAGAGGCCAAATTCATGACAAGTGACAAACATGGTTGACAGAGATTGGACGGATTGAGAGGGTAAAAAAATTCAAATACCTCGGTGAAGCCATACAAGAGAACGGACTGGAGAAAGCTGCTGTGGGGGACCGGATCACAAAAATGGAGAGAGATGACGGATTAACTAAAACATTTACAACAAAAAATTCATCTCTTGGAATACTGCTGTGGTAAAAACAGTGCTGGTGTGTCTGTATGCCAGTTGGAAAGGCTGGAGATACTAGAAAGAAAAATATTACGGAATATCATGGGTACAGCCCAGGTTGAAACTGGTTGGAAACTTCGGAGCAACAATGAAATCTACAAAAAGGTGGAGAAAATTTCGGAGACCATGACAAAGAGGTTATCATTTGTAGGTGACCTGTACAGAATGGACAAAACCAGACTAACCAAAAGGATATTCGACAACCTGTGGAAAAGAAGACAACAACATTGATTAAGGATGCCCGTATAGATCTGGAAAGGTTCAACATCCACGAAGTTTAGATGTTAAACAGGGATAAATTTCGGAATACGATACAAAATTTGGAAGGGTTTGAAGTCCAAAGAACTAAGAAGACTGGAAGAGCCTGGACGGATGAACAGAAGCAACAGCACAGCGTCCATATGAAGGAGTACTGGAGAAAGAGGAAACTTCAGACAAAGAAGAAATGAAATTGTAGCGTGATCCTAAGTGATCAATCAGCAAATTAAAAAAATTGATTATTTATTAGTCTTCAGAGATCTGAGAAACGTTTTCAATAGCAGCAGCTGACTGAGGAATGGAAGTGACTGTGTATTAAAGGGGCACAAACGTATTTAGTAGGCACAGTTTTACTGTAACAATCCGTATCTAGCTGATCACAATTGTCAAACATCAAGTAAAGCAACAGCAAGAACATTTATATCAAAATGAGCAGAGGAATCATAGAAACCTTAACTGATTCCCTTTTAATTAAATTCAAAGACCAATTTTGCCGAATTCTTACGTGATTGAACAGTCAATTCCTTAATATAGGTTATTTACCGTCTCTTTTAGACCATGGGAATTTCACTTTATTTCGAAGTGTCGGCAATGGCCACTGTAATAATTTAGCATTCTTACAAATGTGTTAGACAAGGTAGTAAACAGTTCTCATGTTTTAAATTACTGGTATTAAATTACAAAAAGCACTTTATGCTGAATTTTCAGGCATAAAAAGTGCATGAAGAAATTAGTGGTACGAATAGGAAAATTTCTGAAATTGCACCCATTATTCCGTTCTTTTCGACTGAATTGAACGAAAAGTGTGAAGACTTTATACACTACTGCAAAGTACGCTGGTTAAGTCAAGAGGCGTGCCTGGAACCATATTTCAATTTAAACACCGCTATCATTGAATTTGTGAAGAGGAGTGCAGGAGCAAAAACTAAAACATCCGGAATGGACTGCATACCTCGGATTTTAAGAGCACTTGACCAGTGGCGTGTGGTGACCTTTTTTATAGCCGAAGATCTGAATATTACAATTATCTGTAAACAATAGCAAATTAAGGGACAGGCTCGTCTCGATAACACTCACAACTGGTAATATCTTAAATTAGAAGAATAAATATCAAAGATTGAAACGACAACTGGTAAAGTTTAAGTTGAAAGAATAATACTGATGTAATTAGACCTAATACACTGGTCTGCGTTTCAAAACTTTTTTTCTGAGGTCAGTGGTTTTGTAGGCTATCTTTTATATTTAGTGCACACTAAATTTAAAAAAATCTAATTCACTTTGCTCAATCAGGTCACGTTTCTTCGCTACCTCAGACAGGTAATACGCTACTACCTAAATACTAAGTCATTCAAGTGTTCGAAATTTTCAAGTTTATTACCGCAAAACAGAATTCTTTCCATATCATATAGCTACATTAGATATATGCTATTCAAATAAACGTAGTTAACAAGGATGAAAACGTACTACTATCTGTGTTGTGTTGTTTAAGACGTTGAAAATTACGCCAGAGTTAGTCATAGCTGGCAGTTCTGTACACGGAGATGGGGGGGTGGAAATTCTGTTGGAGAGAGAGGCAAGGATTAAGCTGATCTTGCTCCTCGCTTGTAGCAACTTGCAGACTGTTATAATTTGAGCTCTCTGAGTGAAAGCAAAATTGTTACAAAATGAATCGAAAGTGCACGGATCATCCTGACCGATTTTGCTAGATTTATGATAAAGTCTTTATGGTACATAGGAAGTTAAAAATTATTTCCTTTGCGAAGAAAATGTATCATGCTGACCGTGGAGTTAAAACTGGTGATGATGACAAGCCCCTCGTACCACACGTGTGCTACAAAACGTATCTTGAATGTCTGCGGCGCTGGAGCATAAAGTAGAAGAAGTGTTTTTATTTTGGTGTAGCTATGATTAGAAGGAAAGGAGGAAATCACACCACCGACTGTTAATTGTGCATGACAAATAGACAGCGCAAGTTAATGACTTCGATTCTCATTAGCTTAATACATCTCTTTACTAGTACCATATAAATTAATTAGAATAAGTATCTTAGTTGAATTAATTTACGAATTTATCTGTCTTCACTTTTAAGTGTAAACCAAAACTACAAAAGGAGTATGGAATATCCGAACGTGCCATTTGCCGTAAGACCACTGCCTCACGGACCAGGAACTACGAGTACAACACCCTCTGATAACCACAGTGACTTTACTGACCCAGATAATGAAATGGCTGGAGAAGGTACCGGGGGTATTGGGGGTACATATCATGTTCCCTCAATTTCGTGCAAACCAAAACCACTAACTCAAGCTGACCTGAATGATCTGGCACGATATTTGTGCTTATCCAAGAATCTGTCAGTTACTAGGGTAATGTCTTCGTAGAAATGTCCGCCCCTGGTAGCTGAGTGGTCAGCGCGCCGGCATGTCATATCTAACGGCCCGGGTTCGATTCCCGGCTGGGTCGGAGATTTTCTCCGCTCAGGAACGGGGTGTTGTGTTCTCCTTCTCATCATCATTTCACCCCCATCGACACGCAAATCGCCAAAGTGGCGTAAACTCGAAAGACTTGCACCAGGCGAACGGTCTACCTGACGGGAGGCCCTAGCCACACGGCATTATTATTATTATTCGTGAAAATAGATTGTTAGCTCCTGGAATAACCTTCTAATTGCACCACAGTCATCGAGAAGACTTTCGACAGTACTTCAGAAAGGATGGAGAAACTTCTTTCATTTACTGTCATGGCACTGGCGGAGTCACTGAAACTTTGGGTATAACGTATATCTCTATTGAATGGCTGCTTCTCATAGATTCATCAAGAAGTAGTTTGAAAGATGTACTACTCCACATCAGTAAAGTTCGTTCTAGTGGGCCATTCATCACAAATTAGTAAGAGCTACAGTAATATGGAACGTTTTTTTAACTGCTGTGAAATATGGAAGTCACAACTGGAAGATATGTGGAGGTACATTTTTGAGCTTAATACACGATATGCTTAATGTGTCGATGTAGGCTTAATGTGTCAGGTACACAGTAACCCTATTTGCTACGTGTAGTGGCCATGATTCTGGGTCTACATGGTGGCTACGCCAGATATGCATGCTTCCTATGTCAATAGGGCAGTCAGGCACATAAGAAATACTACGTACAATGCATCGTGGGAGCAAGACCTGCCGTGACACCGGTTTGCGCACCATTAAGCCTCAAGCTCTCATTGATCCTGAGAAAATAGCGCTTGCTCCGTTACACGTTAAACTTGGTTTAATGAGGTCGTCTACAAAGGCAGTGAGCAAAGAAAGGAGTGGTTTTACTGTCTTAAAACATAAATTTCGACACATTAGTGAGACCAAATTTGATGAAGGTGTTTTTGATGGGGCTCATATCAGTGTGCTTGTGAAAGATCCACTATTCGATGAGAGTACTGAGGATACGGAGACGAATGTCTTCTTAGCTTTGGAATCAATAATATTAAACTTCCTTGGCCACTATAGGAGCCCCCAATATGAAAATTCTGTCGAGTTGCTGATGCAGAACTTCAAGGTACTTGGTGCTCGTCTGTCAACAAGTATGCACTTTCTCAGCTCACATTTTGATTACTGCCCTTACAACTGTGTAGATTATAGTGAAGAGCAGGGTGAGTGTTTTGTAGAGATATTGAAATGATGGGGGAGTTTGTGAACACGCTTGCGGACAGTTGTTTGTGCTTCAAGAGAGACATTCCAGATGCAAAACGCAACCTAGTCCTTGAAATGAACCTTTCCTCCATAAACTGATGTTATTGTACGATCTTACAAACATACTTTAGACGTCATCCAAATGCAAGACTGTTCTGAAATCATAATCGGTACATACATTATATTAAAAAAGTTTTTTAAATGTCATATTTTAAAAAGCGAAATAGCAATAATATCTGACCTGACTGAACAGAATTAGTTACATTTCTCAGTTCAGAAATATTAAGAATCAGTTTCAAAGCCTTAACCTCAGAAATGATGCAGAGCAGTGATTCAATTTTTATCACTATAAGCAAACTGTTATAGAAAGTAAATAGTTTCTTGCGCTGGATTCACCCGTGACATTTCGGTAGACCACCTCTGCAAGATCAACGCTACTGAAACCCTATTTTTGTCTCTTGAAAAGCAAATTCGGTATCCACCTCCTCAAAACGTTTCTTCTTCCTGAGTTCTTCAACTGGACGAGCTTCAATTGAAATAATTCCAAAGTGAGACAGTCTTCTTCTCCTCAAGCAGAATTTCGAAAGTATCTTTTTATTCTCTTCAGCGCTAGAAGCGACCTTTCTACCGAAGACCTCGTCTCAGGAACTGCATACAGTAGTGACACTATGGAAGCTGCTTTCCGGGAATTGGTTTGAATTTTGTCCATAGTTTTCATGTAACAATAAATTTAAGAATTTCTGTTTAGGATAATCTAACGTTCTTCTATCTGAGACACGGTTTCCTGGAAAACTTATTCACATTCGTGAAGTAGCGCGGCTAAGGAGCGGCGCTATTCTTGGATTTTCTGGTCACAGTAGAAAATCTTTCTTGGTTCGGTAGGTATAGTACAATACATAAATAATGTAGTAATTAATAGGATTACCGGTAGTATTGGTAGCATTGACAGGGAAAGAAAAATAAGTGATGTGTAAGAGACGAAGTGGGAGCTGACGATTTTTCTATCTCCCTCCCCCCCCCCCTCTCTATTTCTCTTTCTTTCTCTCTCTCTCTCTCTTTTGACATAAACAGAACCGCACATCATTTTCAGTGTTAGTTCGTTGCGTATTTCATATCCTCACAGAACACAAATTGCATTATATGAATAATAAAAGTGAAATGCTCGCATAGGAGTGCTTTCCTCATGGCCGGTAATTTGAACAACAGTAGTTACATTTCTAACGTCTTAAGGCTGGTGGCGTGCCATGTCTTTCAGGTCTCCGTGCCGTTATCTTTCAGCAAGTTAATGCGAGTCCGCATGTCACAAGCGCTGTCTTGGCAAACTTCAATGAAGAGCGAGTTCGACTGTAGATGTGGCCAGTTTCGACTCCAGATCTCTCACCTAGTGGCATGCTAGCGCTCGTCAGCCTTTGCTATTGATGAATTCTGACTTACAGCTGAAACATTTCGGAACCAGCGGAGAAATACCCCTATTGGAGGACAAAGAAGGTGCCTGATTCTACCTTTCTCAGCATCCTTAAAAATGTACCCAAAAATTTTGGTATACGCAGCGCCATACATCTCACCCTCACAAGCTCACCTAACTGTAAGTCGCTCACACCCGTTAGCCCGTTAGTCCAGCGCTGTAAATAGCTGATGCCTCCCACTTGCTCATTCTCACTCATTCATTGAGCCCAGCTCATTGTGATTATCTCTCTGCGTCTCTCTGTCACTGTTTACTGTCCCACAGCCAGTCTTTTCCGTTCTGTCCTACTAATACTGCCTTCTCTCACTGACACAGTTCCCTCTTGCTCTCTCTTACTGCTTCAGTCTCATTCATTCCTTCCCACTGTTTCTGTCTCATCTCACTATCTCTCTCTTTCTTGTTGTCATTGTCAAAGACTCTACATCTACATGGATACTCCTCGAGGCAGAGGGTTCATCGAACCACCTTCACAGTAATTTTCTATTATTCTAGGAAGAAACGAACACCTGTATCGTTCGGTGCGATCTCTAATTTGAATTATCTTATTATGATGATCATTTCTCCCTTTGTAGGTCGGTGATAGTAAAATATTTTCGGATTCGGAGGAGAAAGTTGGTGATTGAAATTTCGTGAGAATGTTCCTCCGCAACGAAAAATGACTTTTTTTTAAGTATCTCCACCCCAAATTCTGTATCATGTCCGTGATACTCTCTCCCCTATTTCGCGATAAAACAAAACGTGCTGCTCTTCTTTGAACTTCCTCGATGTACTCCGTTTATCCTATCTGGTAAGGATCCCAGACAGTGCAATAGTACTCGAAAAATGGACGGACAAACGTAGTGTAGACGGTCTCTTTAGACAGATCTGTTACGTTTTCTAAGTTTTTTGCCAATAAAACGCAGTCTACAGTTTGCCGTCCAAACAACATTTTCTGTGTGTTATTTCCAATTTAAATTGTTCTGAATAGTAATTTCTAGGTATTTAGTTGAATTTACGGCCATTACATTTGATTAATCGTGTAACCGAAACTTAACGGATTCCTTTTAGCATTCATATGGATGACTTCATATTTTTGATTATTTAGGTTCAGTTGCCAATTTTCGCACCATACAGATACACTGGTGTCTAAAATTAAAGCAACAAGCCGCTGTTTCCACGTCCTGTGACTAATCCACGATTTAATCATACAAACTGTCAACCAGATGTCCGTACGGTCGCGTTCTGCACGGAAAATAGCATTCCAGTCAACGGATAACCGTGCCAACTATGGCGTCAGGGCACCTATGAAGCGAGGTAGTGTTTGTCGGGTAGCCCCACATCCACAATCGCTTTGACGGTGCAGCATGGCACAGAGAAGATGCCTACGAGACTCTCTGCGGTGGAGGACCATAGAAATAAAGGAAGGAAGCAGGACAGTCACAAAGCCATTTAGGCCAAATGGCTTAATGTGAATCGTTGTGTTGTTTCTCGGATGTGGTGACAGCTTATAGAGACCGAAACTGTGCCCCGAAAACCAGGGCAGGGGCAACCACGTGTAAGTTCAAAAGAAAGGACTTTTATTTGGCTGTAAGGGCACGACATTACCGTCCAGCATCCACTGGACGTGTTGTACCAATGCAAACGGCGCGCAGAAGGCTACGGCAGAGTGGCCTTTATTGTCAGAGACATGCTGCATGTCTACCTCTGACTCGTCTTCACAGAAGGGGACGTCTAGAGTGGAGTCATCAACATGTCACTTGGACACTCGAACAGTGGGCCAATGTTGTTTTCACAGATGAGTCCCGATTTATCCCGGAGAGTGAGTCTCGATAGATTCGCATGTGGAAGGAACGTGGAACACGATTTCGGGACCCAAACATTGTGGAAAGAGACAGAGATCCAGGAGGATCCCTAATGATGTTCAAAAATGGTTCAAATGGATTTGAGCACTATGGGACTTAACATCTATGGTCATCAGTCCCCTAGAACTTAGAACTACTTAAACCTAACTAACCTAAGGACAGCACACAACACCCAACACGAGGCAGAGAACATCCCTGACCCCGCCGGGAATTGAACCCGGGAACCCGGGCGCGGGAAGCGAGAACGCTACCGCACGACCACGAGTTGCGGACCCTAATGATGTGGGCAGGGATTACGTTTACCATACGAACCCCTCTTCATGAAATTGTACGGGTGAATAGGCAAGGTTTAATTGCTGTCAGATATTGTGACGAGATCTTGGGACCACATTTGCGGTTGTTACGAGGGGCAGTGGGCCCAGACGTCATATAGATGGACTGTAATGTTCGATCTCATAGAGCACGGGTGGTTGATGTTTTATTCTGCTCGCTCTCCCAATCTGAATCCTACACAGCATGCCTGGGATGCCATAGGAAGACGGGTTTCATGACGTCAGCGTCTACCAACCATTCTCCAATACTACGAGCAGCTCTGCAGAAAGAATGGGCCTTATTGCCTCAGCGAGATGGATGGCACCATTCACAGTATGTTCCGTCGTTGTAAGGCCTGTATTGTTGCCAGAGCTGGTCACACCCCATACTTAGCAGATTAACCAGTTATCGGAAAGTGTGTGCAAACCCGTTAAGTTGGAAAACACGAACATTTTCGTCTACCGTTATGCATTTTGCAGTTGTTGCGTTCTGTGTTCATTATATTGCTTCTGCCGTAATATCACCTGTTTATACTGTTTTGTTACGGAATAAACACAGCCTTGCAAAATTCCCTTTTGTTGCTTTAATTTTGGACATCAGTTTATCTTTTCTAAACCGTTTTGCAATTTATTTCGATCTTCTGATTACTTTAATAGACTATACACAGTAGCATCATCTGCAAACAACATAAGATGGCTGCGCAGGATGTCTCCTAAATCGTTTGTATAGATAACAGCAGAGGACCTATTACACTACCATGGGGAACGCCAGAGATCACTTCTGTTTTACTCGATGATTTTCTGTCAATTACTACGAACTGTGTCGACTCTGACAGGAAATCACGAATCGACTCACATGACTGTGACGATATTCCATAAGCAAGCAATTTCACTACACGCCGCTTGTGTGGTACATTGTCAAAAGCTTCTGGAAATCTATAAAAGCAGAATCAATTTCAAATTCCCTGTCAATAGCACTCTACACTCCGTGTGTGTAAAGACTTAGTTGTGTGCCGGCCGAAGTGGCCGTGCGGTTCTAGGCGCTGCAGTCTGGAACCGCTAGACTGCTACGGTCGCAGGTTCGAATCCTGCCTCGGGCATGGATGTGTGTGATGTCTTTAGGTTAGTTAGGTTTAACTAGTTCTAAGTTCTAGGGGACTAATGACCTCAGAAGTTGAGTCCTATAGTGCTCAGAGCCATTTGAACGTAGTTGTGTTTCACAAGAACGATGCTTTCAAAATCCATGTCGACAGTGTGTCAATAGACCGTTCCCTTCGAGTTGGTTCAAATGGCTCTGAGCACTATGGGACTTAACATCTATGGTCATCAGTCCCCTAGAACTCAGAACTACTGAAACCTAACTAACCTAAGGACATCACATAGCACCCCGCCGGGAATCGAACCCGGGCCCTTCGAGTTAATTCATAATGTTCGAAAATTATATGTGCTCCAAAATCCTGTTGCATATCGACGTAAATGATATGGGCCTGTAATTTAGTGGATTACTCCTACTACCTTTTTCTAGTATTGGTGTGACTTGTGCAACTTTCCAGTCTTCCGTAACGGATCTTTCGTCGAGCGAACCGTTGTGTATGGTTGCTAAGTATGAGACTATTGCATCAGTACTCTGAAAGGAACCTAATTGGTATATAGTCTGGACCGGAAGACTTGCTTTTATTAAGTGATTTAAGTTGGTTCTGTACTCCAAATATATTTACTTCTTAGTTACTCATCTTGGCAGCTGTTCTTGTCTCGAATTCTGGAATATTTACTTCGTTTTCTTTTGACGGCTATGTTAAGTAACTCTGCTTTGGCAGCGCTGTCGTCGATAGTATTTCAATTGCTGTCGCTCAGAGAAGGCATTCGTCGTGTCTTGCCGGTAGCATGCTTTACGTACGACCAGAATCCCTTTGGAATTTTTGCCAGGTTTAGAAACGAAGTTTCGTAGTGGAAACTATCATAAGCATCTTGCATTGAAGTCCGCGCAAAATTTCGAGGTTCTGTAAAAGATCACCAATCTTGGAGATTTTGCGTTCGTTTAAATTGGGCTTGCTTTTTCCGTTGTTTCTGCAACAGTGTTCTGACCCGTTTTGTGTACCACGGGGGATCACCTCCGTCGTTTGTTAATTTATTATTATTATTATTATTATTATGTGCGTGTGGACCCTGTCGGATCACGCATTACATTTATGATTCGCCTTTCTATATGCCCACATACGTTTCATTCTTTCGCTATGTGCTTTCTTCTTTTCTTCTGACCACTTGGTCCCTAATCTTTTAGGGACTTCATTCTCTGGCTTTACTACCCAGCTATTTATCTTGTGACGGTAAAGTTTCCTAATATGTCCGATGTTTCTATCTGTGACTTTTCCAAGTCATATTTGACTTCTTCTATCCATGGAATGTTATTCAGTTTTGCAGTGTTGTCAATTTCTTGTGAGTTAGCCTTGACGGTGGGAGTCTATGAATATGTTTATAGATTTCAGCCTTCGTTTCCTGATAACTGCAGCAAGGTTTGATAGTTCTTGGTAGCTTTGCGCGATTTGAGTCTATACCCCTCTTCTGTTTTATCTGGTCCCAGCATATTCCTCATGATAAGTACTACGGCCGTAATTTTTCCCGAGGGCATGCAGCTTTGCTGTATGATTGCAGATTCAGAAGGATGTAGATTGCAGTAGGTACTGGGAGATGAAGAAGCCTGCATAGGATAGAGTAGCATGGAGAGCTGCATCAAACCAGTCTCAGGACTGAAGACCACAACAACAACAACAACATGTCTTTTCTCCCTCAAGATGTTCTCCAGATCGCCTTTTCTATTAAGTACCAAGGGGTCGCATACAGCACTTCAGGTTTAATCGCTGTATTATAATGTTTGATCTTTGTATGAATGGACATACATTTCTTGTTGTAGATTTCACGCGTTCTCCCATATGCTCGTTTGAGCTTTTGAAACCGAAGTTTCTGTGCTTCCTTTTCCAACCTTGTTGGTTCTATGATCTCACCGAGATATTTGAAGTGTGGTACTCATTTGATCTGCCCGTATTTTGTGTTCAGTTCATGAATGTCCAATTTAGTGCCAATGAACTTGGTCTTCTCGAATAAAATTTGTAGTCCAGTTTTTCTCAGCGCATTCCTTGAGGACTTCTTATCTGTTTAATCGCTGTATTTTCGCAGACCCCAAGTACCGGTAGGTCGTCTGCGAAAGCTAAACAACTGACCTTGATGTCATTATTCTTTCGCCCGAGTTGAATGGGTTTCCAGTGGTCCTGAGTTTTCAATTCTTTCTCCCATTCTCGGATGACTTTATCCAGAACAAGGTTGAAGAGCAGTGATGACAATCCATCACCTTGTCGCAGACCGGTCTTTGTCTAAAAGGGCTCTGACAATTCGCCCATGAACTTCACTTTCGCCTTTTTGCCTGTGAGTGTTTCCTTGATGAGTCTTAATGTCTTTCGATCAAGTCCTTGTTCTTCTAAGATGTTAAAGAGGGACTGTCGATCGACCGAATCATATGCCTTCTTGAAGTCGAGGAACATTCAGATGATCGGGGAGCTTCGGGTTGCTCTATATTTCAATAGCATCTTCAAATTGAAAATTTGTTCAACACAAGAACGCCCCGGTCGGAAACCGGCTTGATAGTCACGAATTTTGTTTTCAAGCTGTTCTTGTGTTCTTTGAAGAAGGCACGCGTATAGAATTTTGCAGGTGACTTCAAGGAGAGAAATCCCTCTGTAGTTACTGACATCTGTTCTGTCACCTTTCTTATGTAACGGATGGATGAGTGCACATCTACATTCTTCAAGCTCCTTTTCCGTTTTCCAGATGTCTACGATGATTTGTGTGAGATCCTCAAGTGTATTTGGGCCTATGTTCTTCAATAGTTCTGCAACTATACCATCTTCTCCAGATGCCCTGCTATTCTTGAGTCTAAAGATTTGTCTATGGATTTCTTCTTTGGTAGGTTGCGGAGATTCTGGTTTTACTTGTGTGGGAGTCTCTTTGGGCCATCTTGATGTGGGCTCCTGGCAATTGAGTAGCTATGAGAAATATCGAGCCGGTTCTCTACATTTATCTTGGTTGGTCAGCGCGAGTTTGCCGTCTGGTTTTCGGAAACATAAGTTCTGAGGCGTGTATCCTCCAGTCCTCCCTGCGAACGTCCTGTAAAAGACTCGAGTATTGTGATCTCGGAGGTCTTTCTCTATCGATTCCAACTGGTCCTTCATGTGCCTCTTCTTTGTTTGTCTGATAATTTTTGAGGCTTCCTTTCCGACCTGAAGATAATGTTGTTGAGTCTCCAGTGACTTCTTAGAGTTATATTTCTGGAAAGCACTCTTTCGTTCTTCCAATGCCTCTTCACATGTGGAGTCCCACCACGAGTGTTTCCTATTCTTATATAAAACTCGCAATTGCAGTCGATACTATTGCTTTGAATTCAAGCCACGTCTGGTCTACACTTAAATTGTTAATTTGGAAGGAATGGAGACTGTCTTTCCGGAAGACGTCAAGTGAATTTTTATCTGCTTTTTTGAATAGTTACATTTTTCGTTTGTCTCTCATTATCTCTGGCTCCCACACACTTCCACCTTCTTCTTCTCTTTATTCCTCTCCCACAGGCACTGTCGCTTTCACTCTTTTTCCAGCACTGTTCTGACACTGCCAACTATGTTCCACTGCCATTGTGTCTCTCTTTCTGTTACACTAACATCATTTCCTTTGCTCTTTCTGTACCATAACCACTATCTACTGTCTTCCAGTATTTATTACGTTTCCGTCTCTTTCCCCACTGTCAGTGTCTTCTTGTCTCACAAAAACGCTAATATGTTCGCAAGCCAAAATTTTTGGGACAGCTTTTTACGTTACTGAGGAAGGTAGAGTCAGGTAGGTGGTATCACACATTAAAGTCAGTCGTTTAAAACATGAGCATACTTACCTTTATTGTGCTCCGATAGGAGCATTTTTTTCTGCTTTCCTGCTTTACTTTGCTATAGAATCGTATTCACTCATGTAAAAAGAATTTTATGGGCCAGTAAAATTTTTGTAGTTTACTGACGTGAAATTTAAATAACTCAAAACAGACTTTACGTCTCATGCTGTATTTTACGTGAACAAAAGTTTTGCATGTGCTTTAGTACTACAAATGCGGTAACGTGTAAAAATGCGGTAACTTTGAACCTCTTTATCTCAGAACAGGATAAAGATATCCAGAAATTTATCAATGATGTTCGACATCGGGATCTGAGGAAGAAGTTGTTAAAGTTTGTCATTTTCTGTGCATAGGTTCCTTCGAATCAAAGGCTCCGTTTTGGTACCAAAAGATCATGTTTTTCGAATTTTCTTAGGAACCGCCCATCTCCTAAATGGCGCCTACGAAAGCATCTTAAGGTACACCGCAGACCTCATCTTATGCAAAAAGAAACAACCGATTTTCTCCATTTCTCTAAACTGGAAGAAGTGTGTAACATTCAATCTTTGACCCTGTGGTGTAGGATATTCACATTAAGACGACCCTTCTGCTGGGTATACACATGGTCCCTAGTCGGAGGGCTATCGAAAACGTCTCTACGTTTTTATCGCCAACAGAATCCGATGTATAAGCCTCGGAAAAGTCCCGTTTTTATGAGGAGCGTTTTGGAGCATGCGTGCCGATAGCGTACCGTTAATGTCAACCAAGCTCGGTCCGACTTGATGGCCGGCCGATATGGAGTCATTGTTCCTGCCAGAGGCGGCAGCGTTTTGGTACATGCCTCACACTGAATATCTCCATAACATCTACAAATCTAATCACGTAACGTCCAGCAACTGTGTATACACACAAAATGTAATTTTTTTAATACCCTGAGTATAAGTCAACAAGAATTACAGGACGTGTTGAATGGAGTAAACACTGTAATGAATAGAGAACATAGACTGACACTAAACTGAAGAAAGACATAAGTAATGAGAAATAGCAGAAATAATACTGCCGATAAACTTAACACTGAAAGTGGGTATCACGAAGAAGACAAAGTAAAGAAGCTACCTTGGAAGCAAAATAACCCTTGATGGACGATGCAATAGCACACGCCAAGAGGACATTCCTGGCCAATGGAAGTCTCCTAGTATCAAACATCGACCTTAGCGAACATCAGTCTTAATTTGAGGGAGAAAATTCTGAGAAAGTATGTTTTGGAGCAAATCATTGTACTATAATGAACCTCTGATTGTGGGAAAACCGGAAACGAACAGAATTGGAGAGTTTGGTGACGTGGTGCTATAGGAGGATAATGAAAATTAGGTGGACTGATAACGAAAGGAATGAAGAGGTTCTACAGACAATCGGCGAAGGAAGGAACGTACGGGAAACACTGACAAGAAGAACAGCGAGGTTGGTCGATTTGGGGGAAGGGACCAAACAGCAAGGTCATCGGTCTCATTGGATTAGCGAAGGATGGAGAAGGAAGTCGGTCGTTTCCTTTCAAAGTAACGGAGAGGATGACATGGTATGTCTCATAAGAATAACTTCTGCGGTACTAAAGGGAGCTGTAGAGGGTCAAAACTTTAGGCGAAGACCATGATTTGAATACATCGAACAACCAACAAAGGCGGTTGGCACAAGAGAGGAATTCGTGGCGGGTCGCATTAAGTCAACAAAAAGTACGACTAATTTTAAAAATTTTAGGAACTTAATGAACCATGGACCTGGGCGCCGGTGGGGAGGCTTGCGATACAGATGGCCGTACCGCAGTTGCAACCACAACAGAGGGGTATCTGTTGAGAGGCCAGACAAACGTGGGGTTCCTGAAGAGGGGCAGCATCCTTTTCAGTAGTTGCAGGGGCAACAGTCGGAATGATTGACTGATCTGGCCTTGTAACACTAACCAAAACGGCCTTGCTGTGCTGGTACTGCGAACGGTTGAAAGCAAGGGGAAACTACAGCCGTAATTTTTCCCGAGGGCATACAGCTTTACTGTATGGTTAAATGACGGTGGCATCCTCTTGGGTAAAATATTCCGGAGGTAAAATTGTCCCCCATTCGGATCTCCGGGCGGGGACTACTCAAGAGGACGTCGTTATCAGGAGAAAGAAAACTGGCGTTCTACGGATCGCAGCTTGGAATGTCAGATCCCTTAATCGGGCAGGTAGGTTAGAACATTTAAAAAGGGAAATGGATAGGTTAAAGTTAGATATAGTGGGAATTAGTGAAGTTCGGTGGCAGGAGGAACAAGACTTTTGGTCAGATGAATACAGGGTTACAAATACAAAATCAAATAGGACTAATGGAGGAGTAGGTTTAATAATGAATGAAAAAATAGGAGTGAGGGTAAGCTACTACAAACAGCATAGTGAACGCATTATTGTGGCCAAGATAGACACGAAGCCCACACCTACTACAGTAGCACAAGTTTATATGCCAACTAGCTCTGCAGATGATGAAGAAATTGATGAAATGTATGATGAGATTAAATAAATTATTCAGGTAGTGAAGGGAGAGGAAAATTTAATGGTCATGGGTGACTGGAATTCGAGAGTAGGAAAAGGGAGAAAAGGAAACATAGCAGGTGAATATGTATTGGGGGTAAGAAATGAAAGAGGAAGCCGTCTGGTAGAATTTTGCACAGAGCGTAAGTAAATCATAGCTAACACTTAGTTCAAGAATCATAAAAGAAGGTTGTATACATGGAAGAATCCTGGAGATAGTACAAGGTATCAGATAGATTATATAAAGGTAAGACAGAGATACAGGAACCAAGTTTTAAATCTTAAGACATTTCCAGGGGCAGATGTGGACTCTGACCACAATCTATTGGTTATGATCTGTAGATTAAAACTGAAGAAACTGCAAAAAGGTGGGAATTTAAGGAGATGGGACCTGGATAAACTGAGAGAACCAGAGGTTGTACAGAGTTTCAGGGAGAGCATAAGGGAACAATTGACAGTAATGTGGGAAAGAAATACAGTAGAAGAAGAATGGGTAGCTTTGAGGGATGAAATAGTAAAGGCAGCAGAGGATCAAATAGGTAAAAAGACGAGGGCTAGTAGAAACCCTTGGGTAACAGAAGAGATATTGAATTTAATTGATGAAAGGAGAAAATATAAAAATGCAGTAAATGAAGCAGGCAAAAAGGAATACAAACGTTTCAAAAATGAGATCGACAGGTAGTGCAAAATGGCTACGCAGGGATGGCTAGAGGACAAATGTAAGGATGTAGAGGCTTATCTCACTAGGGGTAAGATAGATACTGCCTACAGGAAAATTAAAGAGACCTTTTGGGAAAGGAGAACCACTTGCATGAATATCAAGAGTTGAGATGGAAACCCAGTTCTATGCAAAGACGGAAAGCAGAAAGGTGGAAGGAGTACATAGAGGGTCTATACAAGGGCAACGTACTTGAGGACAATATTATTGAAATGGAAGAGAATGTAGATGAAGATAAAATGAGAGATACGATACTGCGTGAAGAGTTTGACAGAGCACTGAAAGACCTAAGTCGAAATAAGGCCCCGGGAGTAGACAACATTCCATTAGAACTACTGACTGCCTTGGGAGAGCCAGTCCTGACAAAACTGTACCATCTGCTGAGCAAGATGTATGAGACAGGCGAAATACCTGCAGACTCCAAGAAGAATAAAATAATTCCAATCCCAAAGAAAGCAGGTGTTGACAGATGTGAAAATTACCGAACTATCAGTTTAATAAGTCACAGCTGCAAAATACTAACACGAATTCTTTACAGACGAATGGAAAAACTGGGAGAAGCTGACCTCGGGGAGGGTCAGTTTGGATTCCGTAGAAATATTGGAACACGTGAGGCAATACTGACCTTACGACTTATCTTAGAAGAAAGATGATGGAAAGGCAAACCTATGTTTCTAGCATTTGTAGACTTAGAGAAAGCTTTTGACAATGTTGACTGGAATACTCTCTTTCAAATTCTAAAGGTGGCAAGGGTAAAATACAGGGAGCGAAAGGCTATTTACAATTTGTATAGAAACCAGATGGCAGTTATAAGAGTTGAGGGGCATGAAATGGAAGCAGTGGTTCGGAAGGGAGGGAGACAGGGTTGTAGCCTCTCCCCGATGTTATTCAATCTGTATATTGAGCAAGCAGTAAAGGAAACAAAAGAAAATTCTGAGTAGGTATTAAAATCCATGGAGAAGAAATAAAAACGTTGAGGTTCGTCGATGACATTGTAATTTTGTCAGAGACAGCAAAGGACTTGGAAGAGCAGTTGAACGGAATGGACAGTGTCTTGAAAGGAGGCTATAAGATGAACATCAACGAAAGCAAAACGAGGATAATGAAATGTAGTCGAATTAAATCGGGTGATGCTGAGGGAATTAGATTAGGAAATGAGACACTTAAAGTAGTAAAGGAGTTTTGCTATTTGGGGAGCAAAATAACCGATGATGGTCGAAGTAGAGCAGATATAAAATGTAGACTGGCAATGGCAAGGAAAGCGTGTCTAAAGAAGAGAAATTTGTTAACATCGATTGTAGATCTAAGTGTCAAGAAGTCGTTACTGAAAGTATTTGTTTGGAGTGTAGCCATGTATGGAAGTGAAACATGGACGATAAATAGTTTGAACAAGAAGAGAATAGGAGCTTTCGAAATGTGGTGCTTCAGAAGAATGCTGAAGATTAGATGAGTAGATCACATAACTAATGAGGAGGTATTGAATAGAATTGGGGAGAAGAGGAGTTTGTGGCACAACTTGACAAGAAGAAGGGACCGGTTGGTAGGACATGTTCTGAGTTATCAAGAGATCACAAATTTAGCATTGGATGGCAGCGTGAAGGGTAAAAATCGTAGAGGAAGACCAAGAGATGAATACACTAAGCAGATTCAGAAGGATGTAGGTTGCAGTAGGTATTGGGAGATGAAGAAGCTTGCACAGGATAGGGTAACATGGAGAGCTGCATCAAACCAGTCTCAGGACTGAAGACCACAACAACAACAACAACAATTTTTTTTTTGAGTTAAAAATTAAGATTTCGTGACGAATAATGTGCCTTATGGTTGTCGTATTTCCAAGTAAACAGCCCTTGCATGAGTTGCTGTAGTTGCGCGACAGTGGCGTGGGCGCTAGGCGACGGCTGCTGCAGACGCTGTCAGGACGGCGGGGGTCCCCATTACTCGCCACCCCGCTGGCGACAGACTGCTCCGACCGCAGCGCCGACTTCTTGAAATATTCAGCCGCTGCCGCCCACACCCAGTGCAGGACAGGACGGACGCCTCCGCGGGCACATCCAGTGCCGCCGCCCCCGCCGCCGGTCCCTCTTCCGATTGCGACTGCCGGAAAGGACGCAGTTCTCCTTCGCTAGCTGCGATCCTACAGAGCGAATTCCCCGCTCCGCTCTTCTCTGGGCTTTCATTACTGCCACGACGCCGCAGAGAACAGCGACTTATGACGTCTCTTTAAGAACCCCATTTCTTTGAGTGTCAGTTTTCACTTCTGTTTCGAGAAACAAAGTTAAGAACAGTCTCGGCATACATTTCATTCAGTGGAAGAGGCCACAACAACTGTGCGACGAGAAAGTACAATGAACGTTCCATAGGGCTCAGTTATGGATCCAAAATTGTTTGACATAATTTGCCCGCAACCTTCACGTTGCAATTTTAATGGCCAGTAGAGCAGACTGGTAAGCAAATAGTATCATTAGGAAATAGACGCTTAGGCCTTTCTGTCAGAATGAGCGATGAAATACGAACAGGAAAAATAAAAATTATTGTGTGAAATCGATTAAACAGTGCAGTATCAAAAAATAAGCCTCAGTCGTATAAAATGTTAATGTAGCTTTCTTATCAATCTCCTGACTGGTCTGATACTGCCTCGTTTCCTGTGCTAATCTGTTCTTCTCAGAGTAGCGCTTACACCCAATACCATTTGCTAAACGTTCTTTATCGCGCCTCTCTCTCTCTCTCTCTCTCTCTCTCTCTCTCTCTCTCTCTCTCTCGCCCCTCAGTATTTCTGCCCTGCACAGAATCTTAGAGTACTATGGATTTTATTCTCAGAAGTCTCAAAAATGTATTATAAACCTAGCCCCCTCTTTTAATTTGTGTCGATTCTGAGGAGAACCTCTTCATCTACAAACGTTTCGGTTGTATTCTCTTCTGATTTCTATAGAATTCAAAATTCCCTTGCTTACAACACTCAATATGCAGCTTCCCAGAAATTTCTGTCGCAATGCAGTTCCTATCTTTGACGCCAGGATACTTCTTTTGTGAGAAATGATCTCATCTCATTAAGTCTGTTTCCAATGTCACCCTTGCCTCGTCCGTCAGGTGGTGTTTCGCTTACAAAGTAGCAGAATTCCTTCACTTGGTTTACCACATCATCCCTAACTTTGCCGTTAATTATGTCGCTAATCTCACTTCTTCTGTGCCTTAGTACTGCTACATTTCTTCAGCTTACTCTCTATGCTCAGTAGAAAGTTTATTCCATTGTACACATGTAATTCTTCCTCACTTTTACAAAGGTAGCAAAGTTATCGACTAAACTTACAAGTAACATCCTTTCACCGGGTGTTTAAACTCGCTTCGGAACTCCCCCCCCCCCCCCCCCTTGCTTTCTATAAGTAACGATCAAAAAGCATCCGTTTGAGGACCGTACTGCGGCTTGTACGCAAGGTAGCGTGACTTTGATGTGGATATGTAAGCGCGGGCATGTGAGCAAGGGAATATTGCAGCATTAGCGTCTTAACAACGTGCGCGTGGTAAATACGGAAACGTGAACCATAACGACGTTAAGGCCAAATCGGTCCAAACATGACTAACGTGATGTTATTCTTTTCTTTCCTGTGGAAGAGCAAACGCCGTAGACATCCACTGCAGATTTGTTCTCGAAACCTAACGTCTGGAACGGTGCGCTAAGTTCCGTGCTGCTTCATGATAAGGCACGTCACCATATCGCAAATGTCATATCGTAGAAGTTAAGACATGTAAAAGGTTAGACACTGGAGCACCTGCCCTATAGTCCAGTTCTCTCCTCAAGTCACGCCTTCGCTTCCTTAAAAATAGGAGCTGAAGGGTCGACAATCACTGTCAGACGAGTATGTAAAGCAGACAGTTAAGGACTCCTTCGCTCCGCACGATGTCTTACCACACTGGAATCTTCAACATGATGAGTCGGTGGAATGATTGCCCACAGTATATCTTTCTTAAGTCTTATTTAATCCAAACCCTTGTCTCTTGTGCTTCCACCTGTGCGTTTTTGCATATTTTGTGTATTGTACGTCATACTTTTTCTATCTGTGTTTTCATAATGGAGGAAAGCACGTGAAACTATAAGTAATTGCTAAGCGTGAAGAATTCGTTGGTAGTAATACTGGCCGGCCCTTGGTGGCCGACCCGGCGGGGTCAGGGATTTTCTCTGCTTCGTGATGACTGGGTGTTGTGTGATGTCCTTAGATTAGTTAGGTTTAAGTAGTTCTAAGTTTTAGGGGACTGATGACCATAGATGTTAAGTCCCATAGTGCTCAGAGCCATTTGAACCATTTAGTAATACTGTTACGCACCTAAGACGACAAGCGGACGATGAACAACAGAAGTTGAGAAGCGGAGTACGAGGTGTAATCACAAATTGTTAATTAATAACTCAACTACAAAAAAAAAATGTTGGAAGATGCAAGTAGGGCACGATTTCTGAACGTTCCGCAAGAACATAATGAGGTATGTAATTTAATTAGGTATGTCGATGCAAAGAATCGAGAATCTCGACCAATTTGCCTGTTACCGAAATTCATATTGGCAACATATCGGTCCCAGGAATTCCAAGACTTTCGAGAATGTTTTAATTTTAAAGTCTGACAACAAATCACATAACAAATTTTTCTCTTGTGTGATATAATTACATATTAACAGTTTCCATATTTTTCTCTTTATTTGGACTGCAAAACTTTGCTTCTTGTCAAATTTCGTTATGCTAGGCCAACGGGAAGTACCCTATAGATTTTGAAGAGTGACTAGGTACGTGACGTGGCTGTAGGATTCTGCACAACTGAACGAAAAAAATGTTGCCCTCTCGAGTACTAGTTGCATGGCCCATTGGGTGTGGTCGTGCTGAATCCATCGATTCCATATTCGCATGACAATCGTGGGGTACCGACCATCATGGGGCAGCAATAATGTGGAACGATAAATCAGAAACTTGATACGTCACTGTCGAGTTCCGACACGTGTTGGTATACGTTTATCATTCCTACATGATACATAACACAATTTTGCCACAAATAAACAGCATTCACAGGCGATTTCTAAATAAGAAACACTGTGTGATCTCTCCTTATACGCATCATACACGTGGCGTTAGTCTACCTGCGTTTTGTGGTTCCATTAAAATTCTGATCATTTTTATTTTCAGAGCCTAGCAAACTTCTTGTGAATTTGACGTTTGCCGCCTGCTGCGTTCATTTTGTTGAAATTTCTTAGCCCAGCTGTCTGATTTCCTGTCAGGCAAGTAATGTTAACGTTCATGCGAGTACATTTTAGTAATTTTTGTTACTGGGAGGTAAACCGAGAAAGAAAATCGGGCATTCAAAGCACGATCCTCCTGAAATCTTTTGGAAAAGCAGAGTTGAACAAATTTTTAAATTTCAAAGAGCGGAGCAGCGATCTCAGGAACAATTTGAGATTCCACAACTAATGGATCTGGGTACAACATGCGTTACATGTTCCGACTTTCTTCCGACAAATTCTGAACTAAAACGTCTGTGAGGTGGCGAGCACTGGACGTGAGTTAAATTTGCCAAGATGGTGTGTTTGTGTGGGGGTGGCTGGGAACCGGGGGGGGGGGGGGGGGGGAAGGGGGGAACGGAGGGAGGGGTGGTAGTAATGCAGATCAGAGATTCATACTGTGTGCACTGACACTATAGTAACTAAGGGTAAGTCAAACAACTCTGTTCAACACAGTTTTTATCGCAACCTACTAGGTGTGAGCCCTGATCACTATCCTTTTTTGCACTGCTACAGACTATTTTTGTTCAGTTTCATTTGCTCAAAAGACCCTAAAATTCAATTCTCAAAATTTGGAAAAAACAGTTAATACGAATTGTTGAGATCAGTTATGAATACGGTATTGGTGGCACTATTAAGATCATAACTGTATTTTGTTGCCGGCCAGAGTGGCCGATCGGTTCTAGGCGCTACAGTCTGGAACCGCGCGACCGCTACGGTCGCAGGTTCGAATCCTGTCTCGGGCATGGATGTGTGTGATGTCCTTAGGTTAGTTAGGTTTAAGTAGTTCTAAGTTCTAGGGGACTGATGACCTCAGAAGTTAAGTCCCATAGTGCTCAGAGCCATTTTTGTATTTTGTTGAACGTGTAAACACAACCAGATAATTACGCCCTAGGCATGTTTTTCAGCAGTCCACTAGTGAAATCAGCTAATTATTTTCAGCCCCCCCCCCCCTTCACCAGAATAGTATTTACTTTTTGAAAAGATTGTCTAAGGCAACAAGATGGCAACTCACTTGGCACTTGTCTTAAGCAGAATAGGAACCTATGTCCGTTCTGCTAGAGCTCGATTTCAAACTCATGTCTTGCTTAAATTCAAGACAAAACTTTAAATTTACTAGTACGTGACACCATTTTTCTAATTTGTATCCTAATATAATCTTGAAATCAGGAATAATTTCTTTACTTTCTTCCCACTAGCAAGGGAACCGTACGAAACTTTTGGTTCACACTCGAAAGGTATGTAGAGCACATGCAGGGTGAACATTAAGCAAACGGGCAAGGTGCGGGGACGGATTCGTGACTGGAAATGGGGAAATGGAGGGAAAAATGTCGTATGAACGTGTGTCCGGAAATGCATCATTGCCACGTAGACGACTCTGTCGAATAACAGTTCCTCTGACCACGTGCCATGTGTTGACGCAGAAAATTGTAAGCAGCTGAATGATCCGGTATTCATGTCGGGAACAACATGAGATGGTGCCTGTGCACGGCCAGTTTCGCGTTCATTGAACGAGTTGCATATAGCAATAATTATTGTTTTCCATCTTTCTACGATCAGTATTACGCTGGTTCGTGCAGTGTTCTATAGTGCGGCATTACATTTGTCACAAATGTAGATGCAATAACATTAAAAAAATGATTATACTGATTTCACTGAGCAACATTTTTGAGATCACTTGGTTAGGTATCAATTCGTTAATAGAACCTGGCTCTTCAATAACTGATTAAGACAACCTACGTTTCTTGAAATGCTGCTCTAAACACTACAATTAGGATTATAGCCCCTAAAAACTTTCTGTAATGTCTTTGATTAGATGCACAATAAAATTGTCAACTCCCTTTTAATATAGAAATAAATAGAAAAATCAGACTCAAATTTTCTTTTGGCTTCGCCTTTTCTCTCCTTTTCTTCCCTTTTTGAATTCTTTAGCCATTTATTGATTTCTTTTTTTTTCTTTTGATGCAGCTTAGAAAACAGTAGCTCTATGAGAGTGTCAAAAAATCATAGACCTCACCTTTTGAAGAATAAAAATCTGGCGCTACCGTCACTTTTTCCCTAAAGTTAGTTAAAACAGCCTATATTATTTTCCCACCTCAGGCGCATTTAAAATCTCGCTATGACTGCTGAAGAAAGGACACTATCTATAAAACTGAATAAAAGTCCAGAAAATGCTGTTATGTTGGATTAATGGCAAATAATCAAACATTCTCTCAATGCTGCCGTCCGGTGTGGCCGTGCGGTTCTAGGCGCTTCAGTTTGGAACCGCGTGACCGCTACGGTCGCAGGTTCGAATCCTGCCTCGGGCATGGATGTGTGTGATGTCCTTAGGTTAGTTAGGTTTAAGTAGTTCTAAGTTCTAGGGGAACGATGACCTCAGATGTTGAGTCCCATAGTGCTCAGAGCCATTTGAACCATTTTCTCTCAATGCTGCCTTCCGTCAGACGACTCATAGAAAGTACTTTGCAATTAACCTGAACCACCATTCAAAATTCCACAAAATAGAGAAACGATACTGCATAAAATATCACCAATGCTACTGAGACGTCAGCTCGCTCTCAGTGCAATTATTCACAGCGCCAGTTATCCAGTCATAAACCAGAAGTCATTCAATTACCTAGAGCCCTCCGAGCAGATTTGCCATCCTAAGAAATCGGAATTAAGTATTGGTTTGTGCTCCGTTACCGTAAAATTTAACAGCAAATTCAATATTATTTCCTCCACTTACAACCAGCAGCGTTCCACGTTAAAGTGTCAGATCTTGAACGAAATTAGCGCCTGGACTTCAAAAACTATCCACATGGCCTTAACCGCTGTGGACAAGATCAACTATTAGCAACGACCTCACGAACATCAGTTATACTCAGATGGAATATCTGACTCACCTCCTGTTCGCATCTAGTCCTAACTTGCGTTGTAGCATCGGTCTTCTTCCAACTAGGTTAATACAGGGCCGCGCGGGATTAGCCGAGCGGTCTCAGGCGCTGCAGTCATGGACTGTGCGGCTGGTTCCCGCGGAGGTTCGAGTCCTCCCTCGGGCATGGGTGTGTGTGTTTGTCCTTAGGATAATTTAGGTTAAGTAGTGTGTAAGGTTAGGGACTGATGACCTTAGCAGTTAAGTCACATAAGATTTCACACACATTTGAACACACTTTAATACAGGATGCTACCTATGGCATTTCTTCCAGTCCATATGTGGCATACAGCAAACCAGTGCTTAACAATATTCGTTAAAAACAGTCTTGGTTGCAATTGTAGTTTTTTTATTTTTGAACGACGCGTTTCGCCTTATTTAGGCATCCTCAGGTAATCTTTTCTAGATGGACGCGAGACGCACCAACATCTGCATAACGCGTTCCCGTTCACAGGAGCGAGTAACAGAGTAAGATGGGGCCTCAGGAAGTAAGCATAATGCACCACAGTGTCGTGTGCTAGTCAACTCGCTGTGGTGCATTATGCTTACTACCTGAGCCCCCATCTTACTCTGTTACTCGCTCCTGTGAACGGGAACGTGTTATGCAGATCTTGGTGCCTCTCGCGTCCATCTAGAAAAGATAACCTGAGGATGCCTGAATAAGGCGAAACACGTCGTTAAAAAATAAAAAACTTTAATTGCTACCAAGACAGATTTTAACCATTACTGCTACCTATGGACAATAACCCAGCTACAGGGGTGGAAATTCAAGAACAGCCACTCTGTTAAATCAATGTAGAAACCATTAGCAGACCATTAAACGAATAAAAGAACAGCGCTTTCCACCCTTTTTAATAATAAATGCATTTTTATCGAAGCCGTCAGTCGCTGCTTCTCATTCTCTGCTCGTCGAGGCCGCCCAAACTGCTTGGCAATGAGAAGGTAGCTTTAACCCTCGACGGCCGCCTACATTACTTGCAGTACGTCTACAACAATGATTTGAGTACTAACATTAGTACAACATCATCATACAACACAATAACCATACTTTGTAAAAACATTTACGTAAATTGTAATACGTAATAAGCAAAGGAGAACAGAGAAACAATGGTGTGCCAAAAAGAAAAAATAAAAAATATTTTCGCGCACCATGCACATCACTGGTTACACACGTAAGTGTACCCTTGTCTTATTTTACATGTTTCTATTTTTTATACTTTCACAATAAGCTACAAAATTCTGGAACCCTGTAATGAGGGAGGTTAACGTGATGGATGGGAATGGAGGCTTTAGTTAATTTAAGCTACTTTTTCCTAGCTGTAGGAATGACCAGCAACGAGCTGACTAACGCGCCTGCGAGACCGGGCTTCCCACTCGCACAGTGCCAACATTGCAGAGCGTTATCCTAGGGTGCGAACAACGCAGGGTCGCTGCGGGCTCTACCTACGGCGAACGCTTGCGTGATCCGTGAGGAGTCTGTCCCGCTCGTCACAGCATTTGCTTCGGTGAGGGTGAACCTGACAGCTATCCTCCGCTCGTCCATGGACTGCTGAGTAAAAGTTCACTACAACAACTCGATAAAGAAAGGCGTGAGGACGGGATGTGTTGTTCAAATACACGGCAAGAGGACTCGACCTTACATCCGAATCCAAAAAACATATTTGCGGCATTGGGATGTACTTCAAAAGTATAAACCGAAGAGATCAAGGACGTGCCAACAGCTAGACTCTTTCGCACGAAAACTTGTCTTCCATCTTCTGTCTCTAGTGTTAGCAATGAGCAAGGCCCCATATGTCACCACTGCAGACTCCGACACCTACAATAAGTGAAACATGATTCCTCTACTGTGATATGTAGTATTATTTACTTTATTTCGGCTGCAATACATTTAATTCAAACTACACTACTGGCCATTTAAATTGCTAACCACGAAGATGACGTTCTACAGACGCGAAATTTAACCGACAGGAAGAAGATGCTGTGATATGCAAATGATTAGCTATCCGAGCATTCTCACAAGGTGGGCGCCGTTGGCGACACCTACAACGTGCTGACATAAGGAAAGTTTCCAGCCGATTTCTCATACACAAACAGCAATTGACCGGCGTTGTCTGGTGAAACGTTGTTGTGATGCCTCGTGTAAGGAGGAGAAATGCGTACCATCACGTTTCCGACTTTGATAAAGGTCGGATTGTAGCCTATCGCGATTGCGGGTTATCGTATCGCGACACTGTTGCTCGCGTTGGTCGAGATCCAATGACTGTTAGCAGAATATGGAATCGGTGGCTTCAGGAGAGTAATACGGAACGCCGTGCTGGATCCCAACGGCCTCGTATCACTAGATGTCGAGATGACAGGCGTCTTATCCGCAGGGCTGTAACGGATCGTGCAGCCACGTCTCGATCCCTGAGTCAACAGATGGGAACGTTTGCAAGACAACAACCATCTGCACGAACAGTTCGACGACGTTTGCAGCATCATGGACTATCAGCTCGGAGACCATGGCTGCGGTTACCCTTCACGCTGCATCACAGACAGGAGCACCTGCGATGGTGTACTCAACGACGAACCTGGGTGCACGAATGGCAAAACGTCTTTTTTTCGGATGAATCCAGGTTCTGTTTACAGCATCATGAAGGTCGCATCCGTGCTTGGCGACATCGCGGTGAACGCACATACTGGCGTATCACCCGGCGTGATGGTATGGGGTGCCATTGGTTACACGTCTCGGGCACCTCTTGATCGCACTGAATGCACTTTGAACAGTGGACGCTACATTTCAGATGTGTTACGACCCGTGGCTCTACCCTCCATTCGATCCCTGCGAAACCCTACATTTCAGCAGGATAATGGACGACTGCAAGTTGCAGGTTCGGTACGGGCCTTTCTGGATACAGAAAATGTTCGACTGCTGCCCTGGTCAGCACATTCTCCAGATCTCTCACCAATTGAAAACATCTGGTCAATGGTGGCCGAGCAACGGGCTCGTCACAATATGCCGGTCACTACTCTTGATGAACTGTAGTATCATGTTGAAGCTGTATGGGCAGCTGTACCTGTACACGCCATCCAAGCTCTGTTTGGCTCAATGCCCAGGCGTATCAAGGCCGTTATCACGGCCAGAGGTGGTTGTTCTGGGTACTGATTTCTCATGATCTATGCGCCCAAATTACGTGAAAATGTAATCACATGTCAGTTCTAGTATAATATGTTTGTCCAATGAATATCCGTTTACAATATGCATTTCATCTTGGTGTAGCAATTTTAATGGCCAGTAGTGTACAACGTTTTAGTCCCATTCTCAGTCCCCTTCCCTGTCTTCTGAAACGGGGGAAACTACACGTCTATAAATTTTAGTGTGGAAAGAAAGCAACCCAGTAAGACCCAAGAAGGTCAACACATAGCAGAAGTTCGACAAATCGCCATTCATTCGACTGAAACAGTGGCCCAGCAGTGCATGTAACAATTGATACTACGACACGTTGCCCGACAACTCACATTAACGTTAGTTACTAATGAGAACCTTACCTTACGTAATTGCGAGTTTTTCTGCTGGTGCAGTTGGTTTCGCCACTCGATGGTAAAACTGGTTGGCTATGAATCTGATAAAATATATAATACTTGTCCACATCGTCGAGTAAACGCTTTGTTACTATAATGATATACTCTCCTTCTTCGCAATGTAAAATCATTTGTATGGCTCATTTGCTTTTCCTGAGTACTCTTTCCAGTGATAAGTAGTCTTCCTCCTCCACCTTAACTTCCATGTTTTGGGTTAGTGCATAAGTTAGTAACGTTGTCCCGTAAGCTCAATAAACGCAACAGATACACACAACAGAGACATTAGACATTAATCATATATTCTCCTTCATTATTTACAACAAAGTCGCGACTGCAGAAATCACGTGGTTTTGAGGCGAAGGACTCGCCGAGTGATGTTTGGAGCGCATTTTCATCCGGAAAAGAAGTTCCTTGAAGGTTGTTCGATAGGAAGCGGAAAAGATGAAGATTTGAGGGCGTAAGATCAGATGAATAAGATGAGTGAAGAATGACTTCCCAACCCAACTCCTGTATAGTGTTTTTGTCAGTATAGCAGAATGCGAGTGGCCGTTATAGTGGATCACTTCACGTAGTCGTTGTTCTTGGACTGCGTCTGCAAGACTTTTAGTTGTTGCAATAAATGCGAGCAGTGATGGTTACACCTCGGGGAACCATTTCGCAGTTCTCCACACCGCCGCTGTTCCACCAGATGCATAACATTATCTTTTGTGGATGAGCGAAGGTCGTCGTACGGTGAGCGGGAGCTCAAACATTCCTTTGTTTTCCCTATGTTAGTATAAAGACATCATTTCCTGTCACCAGTTGGTGTTGTTCACGAGCCAACTGATAATGAGCAAGCAGGGATGCACATATAGTCACTCGCTGATTTTTGCCACTTTGGCTTAAAGTACGATGTATCCATAAACTCGACTTTCAAACCTCCCCCATTGCCTGCAAATGTTGCACGATGGAGAAATGATTACACTTCATCACATTTGCCAATTCTCGAGAACACTGACATGAATGATTGTGGATTAATGCGTTTAGACGATCTTCATCAAACCCCGAAATTCGTCCTGAACGTGGAGAATCACTAACGTCAAAAATGATAATCCTTAAGCGGGAAAACCATTTTAATGGCGTGCTCTATCCAGTGGCATTATCCCCGCACATGGAGCAAATGTTTCGCTGCTGTCACCCCTCTACTGAAATCAGAGAGAGGAATATATCAGAAATGCTCGGATTTCTCCACTTGACAGTCCGTTTTGTAGTGTCCACAGCTCCACTCATTATCTCCAAATGACAATATGTAAACTCAAATAATAACAGTGAATAACAAATACGAATGACAATCGATAAATAAACCCATAGCAAACGGAATAGCAATAAAAAACAGAAACGCTATGATGAACCACACAATATCGTTCTCGCGTAGGTGTAGCACCTTCTGCACTACTGTAAACTATAAAAATAGATTCAAACCTTTCCGAAACTTTGTCTTGCCTCCACCCCCTGAAAAAAAATATGATTGGGAAAAGAGTTTGTCGCTTACTACATTGCGGATATTGCTTTGGTAAAAGTACCAGGTTAGGTGAGAGAATTTAATTTATCATTTCATTATTACTGAATCTATTGGCCAGAAAGTTTGCAGACGTTACAGACACATACTACCGAAAGCAATTACAAAATTAAGTTGTTGCACGATACATGGTTTAGGAGATATGGCGTAATAAATATTGAGTAGCGTGAAAAATTTCCTTTTCTTAAAAACTTAATTATTTCTCTTCTTCAAAGCACAAAATTGTCGAATTAAAAAAAAGGTGTCAGAAGGTAGCCCTCATATTATACTCTATCATGTACAGTTGCCGTATTATAACAAACACCACTTTCATTTTTTACGTTCTGACGCGCACCGCCCCGCGTCTAGGAAAACGTTTCACGCAACCACCTAGGAACACGTAGCTTTAGGCGTGGGCTCTAGCCTTCAATTCGTTTGAATCTCGGCAGAAATGATATCGATCCTCCTCTTGTCAGTGGAATTGCAACGGGACACTATAGATGGAGCCGGAAAACAACCACTATTATGCAAGCTGTTTCACAACTCCTGTTACAGGCTTCTAAAGGTGCAGAAGGGACTTAGTAGGTACAGCTTTAACAGGAAACCCGTGTCCGGGAATCTACAGGTTGAACATCGAATGACATTCAAATATCCCGTTTCATGGTGCGTACACATCGGTGACAGTAAGCTCTGACATGTGTGCTCTACAGGAGCTAGTGACGTGAACGATATTTCTAGTACTCGTGGTGCGGTTTTTCTTCCACGTAAGGAAAGACGTCCTCTTCAAAGACAAGAGTGCGGCGCATTCGTCGAGCACTGCAGTTAACTGTCCTGGCTACCATCGTACTTCTTTGCCCAGCTGTTGCTGTAGTCGGACAAAAATGGCATGTGGAGTCACAAGTTCAACAGGAACTATTGTATGCGTACCGTGAAGCGATAATTTGAAAATGATCTGATTTCCAAACTTACTTTATAGGCAAACGGTACATTTCCGGACGTGGGTTCCTTATCAGAATTTTTATCTGCTAAGTGGCTCTACAACTACTGAAGTGCCGGCCGGTGTGGCCGAGCGGTTCTGGGTGCTTCAGTCTGGAACCGCGCGACCGCTACGGTCGTAGGTTCGAATCCTGCCTCGGGCATGGATGTGTGTGACGTCCTTAGGTTAGTTAGGTTTAAGTAGTTCTAAGTTATAGGGGACTGATGACCTCAGATGTTAAGTCCCATAGTGCTCAGAGCCATTTTTGAACTACTGAAGTGTGAGACACCTGTACACAGGCGATGCTCAACCAGTCCAGTACTTACACCAACTCATCCAGTTCCCGCATACTTTTCGCTTCCTAGAGCGCCTCCGTCCCCACCAAGTAAACAAGAATGGCAAGTCCCAGTTTCCAACATCGTTCATCACAAGAATAAACCTGACGTAAACATTGCACTATGTATTCTTCCTAAAACCGCAACACGTTATCGTTTTTAGCTAACGTATTATTATAATTAAAAACAAGAATGATGAAAATTCCTGACTTAACCACAGGGTAATTTTTCGCCATGAACAATGTGTAACGTAAGGGACTGATGAAGGATTTCACCGTATAATTAAATATTGAAGCCACTGAAGGTATTACTTACAGTCAGTCGTCTGTTAATATCTTAGCTCCTTCCTTATCCGAATCCGAGAAATTCTTTTCAGTTCTGGAAGAGTCACCTGATACGTTGATAACGAGCCTATCAACAACAGAATCCACGAAGCCAACCAGGCGCAGCATTTTCTCTTCTTCTTTTATGACGAGCCGTTCTATATCACGCCAGCGATCTGCAGTGACGTGTGAAAAAGCTGCGTGCGTTAGTTCCAGTACGTCTGGCAGCTTAACAGTCTTGTTACTTCTCAGCCCAAATCCCGCAGCTTGGCTCCAGATCAGTTCTGTTGGTTTCATATTGTAATGGTACAGCAGCAAACGTAAACATTCAGCATCTGTACGACGTGCTCGATGTTGTGAAAATGATTGTTTTTTTCAAGTTTCTATGAAACTTATCTACCTCTGTTGTATAAAACGATGGACATAGTCCAAATAAAGAGGATTTCGTTTTTCATATTTGCCTTAAAAAATTAAATATTTATGTTTTTTTTTAATTTAAACAACTTTTATGAAAACTCTTTCATAAAACATCGATGATTAAGAATTTGTATTTGAAATGGAAACAAGAATTTCGCGTCCAATATTTAATTACAAACAAAAAGACGTGCATTATTCATAGAAAATGATGATGAGTTTTATAATTACAAGATGTAGGTATTTAAAATTGAACGAAAAAAAGATACTGGGGAGGTCTGATACAACGCACGAATTACCGCATTTACTTCACATTCCATTACGCTACCAATTGCGCTACACGTTCAACCTGAGTTTGTGTATCAACTGTATTATATACACAACTGGGAAAACTTCAAAGCCGATTATGTCCGTAAATTTGTGAAAAACACTAAGAACAGCTATTTCTCGGCGATTTTTAACCGAGATCCACTACGGAACAGAAAGCAGCCTCAGCCATTTTCATACTGCGCATTAACAGCGTTACAATCAGAGCACGACGCTGCAGAGGCTGTGACTGTACATGATTTTTGAAACGAAAACAACGTAGGAAAAGCGTGATTATGAAAAACGTTGATGACTGTTAATACATTTGAATATTTTAAAGATTCATTTACCGTAACTTAGTAATAAGATATCTAATAGAAAAGTCGGTCCAACTTCCAAGAGCGTAACAGGAACAGTGTACGTGTGCTACGGGTTCTGACCAATCATCGTGTTTGTGTTTGTTTACATCAGGTTTACTCTTGTGATGAACGGATATTAGTCTATAATTTCCAATCGAAAGAGGTACCCTGCTTCGCCATTACAAGCATATTCCACCTTGTACACACCTTCATACCTGGTCCATCTTCTGCTTATCTCCTCCTGCGGAGCTTCAGCCAATTCCACTTCCGAACAGTGAAGTGTACATATAAATAATATGTAACTAAAAGACACTGCATGTTACACACTGATGATTGGATTCTAAGGGCATTCGCTCTGGTTGTAGGATTGGAAACAACGCATACAAGCCACAGTCTATGTTCCCCTTCTTTTATTATATCAGCACGTCTCATAGTCCCAACGGTCGCCCCCCCCCCCCCCCCCCCCATCAAAAAATTGTCCTTCGATACCTGTTGGACCTTCGTCGTTCCTTCTGTGCCCGATTATAGAAATTGCCGTTTCATCTGCTTCGGAAACGTGATCGTTTCCAACGGCATAAAAAATATCATTTCTGAATATTTTCTATTATTTCACAAATAACGTACAGGGTGAGAAGTATTGAGTTATACGAAACAAAATCGTCACAGCTTCTGAACGGTTTGCGTTAGGACACTGAAACTGCACTGTTGGCCGCGGGCATGATGGGAATTAGAATGCGCATTATGGTTTGGTTTAGCGACGAAGCCCACTTTCATTTGGATGGATTCGTCAATAAGCCAAATTGGCGCATTTGGGAAATCCAAAATCCTCATTTTGTGAACGATAAATCTCTTCACTCTCAACGGGTGACTGTGTGGGGTGCAATGTCCAGTCACGAAATAATCGGTGCGGTATTCCTTGATAGCATGGTGTCTACCGAAAGGTACGTGAGGGTTTTGGAAAATTACTTCACCCCCATTATCCAAAGCGACCCTGATTTATACAAGATGTGGTTCGTGCAAGACGTAGGTCTGCCCCATGGAAGCAGGAGGGTGTCTGATGCTCTGGAGGAGCACTCTGGGGACCGTATTCTAGCTTAGGGTACCCAGAGGCCACTGGCATTGGCCTCGATTGGCCACCATATTCTCCGGATTTCAACAGGTGCGAATTCATTTTGAGGGGCTATATTAATGACAAGGTGTACAACAATAACCCGAAAACCATTGCTGAGCTGAAAACAGCCATTCAGCCGATCATCGACAGCACTGATATCCGACACTTCACCGGGTCATGCAGAATTTCCATATTCGTCTGCGCCACATCATCGCAAATGATGGCAGGCATATTGAACATGTCATAACCTAAATCCGAATATCTCTAGTGACGTTAAAATGTCGAATAAAGTGTGTGCACACCACTGTTTGTAAATAATTTATGTCTTTCTTCATATAGTTCAATAATTGCCACCCTGTATGAAGTCTTTTGATATTCATCACATTTCTTCTCTTAAAATCGTAAAAACGTTTCTACAGCTCCTTTTTTATTTTTTATATCCTACCTGCATTTTCAAACTGTAAATATTTTAAGCTGAGTGGGTATTTTTCGTTAGCAGCCCGAATAGGAAGGATAATAAAACGAAAGAAAATGAATGGTCCAGTGCACAGTTTATTTTGAGTCCACAGAGGAAACATCCTTAATCTGCTGTCAAAATACTGTGGAAAAAATTATATCGACGTAGCTGCAAACTGGAGACATGGACAAGCTGGCAAGATCACAAATTACTTGGTTTGTTTGTTAAATTTAACATTCTTATATGGAGTGAAACGTTACTCCGCACTATAAAAAGCAAAAAACAAAAACGAGATATTCGTGCAAATCAGAGGTGTACTAATTATTTTAAAAAATGCACTGCCCTATCCTGCGTTAGTAATTACTCGCGGCGTTATATAGGTAAACAATATTTTTCATAATTAAATTGCCACCATGCTCTGAATGTACGAGTATGCTTATAAAAACCATGTTTTATATCGAGAATTTCACATTATTTATGCAAAACAACATCACTTGAATCCCTTGTAGTTTTTTCATCAATCCATCGACAACATTTTTTAAAAATGTTGTTTATTTTATCGGTATGTATCTGTTTTGTGTCTCGTGGACACCTAGGTCATTTATGATGTTCTATTCGTGTCTATGGAATTATCAGTTACATCTTTGTGTCCTCTACACAACAAACTGCTCGTTTTTGGGGAATGATAAGCGATTTTGTGTACACCTTGGCTTTTATTTCGTTGGTGGAGAACGAGTGTTACTGTAGCTAACTTTCTGTCGTCATCACCCCAGTGGTGCAGCTATTGACAACAACATTTGGTTGAATAAACGCAAAGAAAATCAAATGCTTTATTTTGTACTGCATTTCGATATGCCACGTGTCGCCTGAAGTCCGAATATGCGGTTTCGCTCTTTGTGCAACACCACTCAAAGGTAATTAAATTTTATATTCTGGTTTATTTCGATATGGAAAATTCCGCTTGAAGTCGCTATTGTGTTGTATTTCGTTTTCATAAAGCTTCCTAGTGGTAGACGCGGTATAGTCAGTGAGCTAACTGCGATCAAAGCACTGAGAGCTCCTGTGCGTAGGTTACATCACATCACAGCACGTCGTATCTTAGTGCTAGCGAAGGGTTTATTATGTTTCGTTGTTGCTTCCGCCGGTAAGCGAAGGTTTACATAGACTAAAAGCTGCTTACAGAATACAGGAACGCTATGGCAGAGGTGCGAAATTTAGACTGAGGTGACAGTAGTCGCAGAGAATATCGTGTCGGACTGAAATCTGGTTTCGTAGCACAGAGCGGATCAGGTTCTGGAAAGTGGCCCAAATCAGTTGCTGACAGTTGCTCAAACATACAAACTTTATTTTGCTGAAACACTTAATCACACATGAACTTAAAAGAATTCAGAAATAATACGGCTGAAGGCCAGAACACAAGTTATTAAAATTGCCTTAAAGAATACACACGGCTGAAGGCCTTAGTTACAAAATAGAAGAACTCAGGGGTTAAGACCTGGATAACCAGAATTTCAGTAAGAAAATTTTAAAAGGATTTTAATTTTTATTTAAGACAGCTGAAGACCTTATCTTAAAATATTTCACATAAAGTTCGGCTGAAGGTCATATACTGAACATTAAAACAAACTAAATTAATACGCGGCTGAAGACATCGCACAGTATTTGAGACTAAAAGAAAATCACGATCCAAAATAACAGGACGGTGGTGTCCAGAAGTGTTCCAAGGGTCGGCCTGGGAAGGAAACTCTAACATAAGTATAGGTGAGGCAGCCAAGCGTAATACTAAATAATCAGATGGCAACACGACCTAGGGACGGCTGAAGAACCAACCAACAACCTAATCAATTCCCTTCCACCTGACCAATGGCACAACAACTGAAAATATCAGCGAGGACAAAGAAACAAGCAGCACTTTGTCTTGACAGTTGGCTTCTAAATGCAGTCAAGGCACAATAACCACTAAAAAAAATATGAACAACGCCAAGGCTTGCCGGACAGCATCAACACGGTGAGGAAAACACACTGCCATAAAACTATGCTAACGACCAGGGCAGGTAACCAGAACGTTAACGGTCACAAGGCAGAAAATACCATCTGTGCACATCACTAGTTATTTACAAACAATTCAACAGTTAAACACCATACAAGGAGACAGCTGCAAAATTTTGCCGACTCGAGCACACCATACGTTGCTGCTTGCGGGAACGACCCAGGAAGCAATAACCGGCAGTGAACAAAGAGATGTCACAGCAGTTGAGGTTTCATAACAGGTTAACTGATTACTCAACTCCAGTATCCAGGTTTGGTGTGCTACGAACTTAGCAGCTCTCGCAGCTAGCGCCTCACAAATTCGACCGCGCGTGCAAGCCGCCAGCGGCCCTCGCCTGACCACACGTGGCGGAGACTTCCTAGCTGCTCTGTCGCAACCGACCGACTCCTCACACACACCACCACACGGAAATATAGCGGTCACACCAAAGATGGTACAGCAGTACTAGTATCGATAAATGCTGCTGCTGCCACTGACGGAGGCAAATCAGGAACTCATTATGGTAGTAGCTCACGGAGCAATAAGACGCTACTCGATTTTGAGAAAATGCCAAAGAAGGAATGGCATCTACACAAGCCAACCACGGCTCACAGACCTTCTCTTGCCCAGCGTAGTGCAGGTACTCGACATGGCATGGACTCCACAAGTCGTTGGAAGTCCCCTGCAGAAATATTGAGCCACACTGCCTCTATAGCCATCCGTAATTGTGAAAGTGTTGCCGGTGCAGGATTTTGTGCATGGAGTTACCCCTCGATTATGTCCCGTGTCAGATGGTAAGGGTGGCCAAATCATTCGCTCAAATTGTCCAGAATGTTCTTAAAACCAACTGCGAAAAATTGTGACCCGGTGATATGGTGCATTGTCGTGTATAAAATGTCCATCGTTGTTTGCGAACATGAAGTTTATGAGTAGCTGCAAATGGGCTCCATGTAGCTCAACATAACGATTTCCACTCAATGATCGGTTCAGTTGGACCAGAGGACCCAGTCCATTCTAGGTAAACACAGCTCACACCACTATGGGGCCCCTGCTTGCTTGCACAGTGCTTTGTTGACAACTTGGGTCCGTGGCTCCGTGGGGCCTACGCCACACTCCAACCCAACCATCAGCTCTTACCAACTGCAGTAGTGGCTCGTCTGACCAGGCCAAGGTTTTACAATCGTCTAGGGCGCAACCGATATCGTGACGAGCCCACAAGAGACGCTGCAATCGGTGTCGTGCTGTTAGCAAAGGCATTCCCGTGGGTCATCTCCTGCCGTAGCCCAGTAACGCCAAATTTATCCGTACTGTCCTAACGGATGCGTTCGTCATAAGACCCACATTGATTTCTGCGCTTATTTCACGCAGTGTTGCTTGCACTTGAGTTCTGACAATTCTACGCAAACGCAGCTGCTACGGGTCCTTAAGTGGATGCTGTCGACCGCGGCGTTGTCTGTGGTTAGAGGTAATGCCTGAAATCTGGTATTCTCGGCACACGCTTGACACTGTTCATCTCGGAATACTGAATTCCCTAACGATTTCCGAATTTGAATGCCCCATGCATCTAGTTCCAACTACCATTCCGCGTTATAAGTCTGTTAATCCCCGTTGTGCGGCCATAACCACGTCGGAAACATTTTCACATGAATCACCTGAGTACAAATAACAACTCCGTCAATGCACTGTTCTTTTACACCTCATGTACGCGTTACTACCGCCATCTGTATATGCGCATATCGCTGTCCCATTGTTCAGGTTCGCTCATACGGGATCAATTTCGACGGCAGAAAAATTGTAATACAATGGCACCGTTCTTTGGGACGATAATCAAATTCTCTAATATAATACTGTTGCATAGAAATAATAATAACAATTGAGTGTGTCTCAGTGACGAGTATATGTCTTTCGATTGGATGACACTTCGGCTGGCCGGCCACTGTGGCCGAGCGGTTCTAGGAGCTTCAGTCTGTAACCACGCGACCGCTTCAGTCGCAGGTTCGAATCCTGCTTCGGGCATGGATGTGTGTGGTGTCCTTAGGTTAGTTAGGTTTACGTAGTTCTACGTTCTAGGGGACTGATGACCTCAGATGTTGAGTCCCATTTGAACCATTTTGAACACTTCGGCTACTTGCGTATGCCTAACGTAACCCAGAAATCCTCACTAGCATACAACTGAGCGTACAGTTTAGCGTGGAATCATAAACACGTGTCGTTCCTGGCGACTTCTCACATCGTCAACAGGTCGAGGTTAGATTAAAGACAGACTGAGAAACACCGTGGTCCAGCCAGGATTGGATGCCGCTACCTCTCGGCTTACACACTGCGAATGCCTAAGAAATAATGGAACGGTTTGATGTGCCGCTTAGGGATGCGAGACGTTTATCGTAACTGTTAAAATAACACTGCTACTAAGTCGTACGCAATAAGCAAATAATACAGTCCGCTTTTGACCTACTACAGTTTTTCCACCAACAAACAAGTGAGTTTTTAGCAGTGAGACTTTTATTACAATGCTTTTGATCACTTTTAAACAAATCAATAACATTCGCGGATTGTCGCTCTAACAGACAGCCCCAGAGTTTAGAACGGTGAAACTTCTTAAAAATGATATTAGTTACTTAGAAATAACTGAGAAGACGAAACTTCTTTATTAAGTTTTTACTTAAACTGCTGAGTGAAACTGAACCTAACTGAGCCTACTTTCTCTTTACTTATTCTCATCACTTCAGCACTGACCTACTGAATTTGGCCTGACTAACAGAACTCAAACTTTTCCTACATATTAATTACCCATAATATTCAACGGTAACGTAATCTAGCTGCTCTAAAGGTAACTCAAAAGAATGACCCTAACAAGAAGAAATCCTAACAATAACCTACACATTATATAAGTCACTCACCTCACAAAAATCTTCATTACCCGAATTACTTCAATTCAGCAAACGCCAATACAGCCAGCTAAATAAAAGATGATAACCGCTGTAGGCTCTAACTACTAATAGGCATACGGTTAGCAAAGGAAAGATTTTGTTGCAAAGCTGTGGTGTCACCGCCAGACACCACACTTGCTAGGTGGTAGCCTTTAAATCGGACGCGGTCCGTTAGTATACGTCGGACCCGCGTGTCGCCACTATCAGTGATTGCATGCCGAGCGCCGCCACACGGCAAGTTTAGAGAGACTTCCTACCACTCGCCCCAGTTGTACAGCGGACTTTGCTAGCGATGGTTTACTGACTACATACGCTCTCTTTTGCAGAGACGACAGTTTAGCATACCCCTCAGCTACGTCATTTGGTACGACCTAGCAAGGCTCCATATTCAGTTACTACGAATATATTCTCAACAGATAATATTGTGAATCATGTACCGTCAAGAGCGACGTTGATCATTAATGGATTAAAGTATCAAACCAATTACGTCCGCTTTCTGAATTCTAATTCCTTGTCATGTTTCAGACCTCTTGTCAGTATAGTCCTTCCCTCCTCACGCCAGCCTGCGTGAGCTAAAACGCGTGCATTTCGACCTCCTCTAGTAACAGGGTGTTGGCTCCTCAGCCAACACAACAAAAGCAAATAATATATTTTTACCTTAATAATGTGACATCCAGTTCAAAAAAATATATAATCTTCCGTGACATCTAGTTCCAAAAATTGTATAATCATGAATAATATCTCCAAGTCGGACAGCCGACCTGGGTGGTCGAGCGGTTCTAGGCGCTACAGTCTGGAACCGCGCGACCGCTACGGTCGCAGGTTCGAATCCTGCCTCGGGCATGGATGTGTGTGGTGTCCTTAGTTAGGTTTAATTAGTTCTAAGTTCTAGGGGACTGATGACCTTAGAAGTTAAGTCCCATAGTGCTCAGAGCCATTTTTTCCGAGTCGGACACGTCCAGATCGTCCGCTGGCGCTAATACTGCAAACCTCCAACACTGCTAATTATTAACGTCTAACCTCCATCACTGCTGACTTCACACACCCAACTTCCATCACTGCTGGCTGTTCACCTCCAGCTGATGAGTCCGACCAATCACAGAGTCTCTTACAGAGTGCGCACAGCGCTGTCAGAGTTATTAATGCAAAGCGCTGCATAACGCTAACAACATACAAACGCATAAACAGCCTACTTACAACGGCAACCAGACACAGATAGCCCTGTATGGTCAAGATGTTACACAGCCGCAAAATAAATAAATAAATAAATAAGTAAATAAAATAATGAAACCTGGTTGATCATTTTAGAAGTCAGCAGGATTTAATGTTATAATTGTACATGTGGTAGTACATCAAATTATTTCCTTTACAGATCAATAGCCCAAGCGATTCTGAGGTACCAAGTATAAACCCGTGCTGAAACGCCCATGCTAGTACGTGGTGTAGGCTCCACACGCAGGTGCTGACTCTGGCATCAAGTCGATCGTACAGACGGCGAATACTGTCCTGCGATACGCTATTCCACGCCTACTCGACCTGTTCACATAGTTCTGTAACAGTTGTTGGTTGACTAGTCACACGAGTCACTTCCTGTTCGTCATATCCCACATGTGGTCGATTGGAGACAAGTCTGGACATCGTGCTGGTCAGGGAAGTTCCTGCACGTCCTGCAGACCACGTTGAGTTTCACGAGCAGTGTATGGGCGAGCATTAGCCTGTTGGAACCACACATCACCTTCCTGTTGCAAAAAGGGGAAGATAACGGGTCTAGCAACATCCTGCACATACAGAGCGCTGGTTAGCGTACCCTTCAGAAACATAACAGATGAATGAGAGTTATGGCTTATCGTACCCCAGACTATAAGGCCTGCGGTTCGGCCAGTGTGTCTTAGATGAATGAACTCTGCGAGACAGGACTCAGCAAGTCTACGTTGTTCACGCAAACGACCATCAGTTGTGTGCAGGCAGAATCTTTCATCGCCAAAGACCGTAGCGCGCCATTCCATCTTCCAAGTGATCCTCTGATGGCTCCAGTCCTGCAGTACACATCGATACTTTGCGTGAATGGAACACTGGCTAAGGTGTGCGTGCCTGTAGTTACACCCGTCCGTAACAGTTCGTGTTGACACGTCTGGGCTCACAAGCCCTTTTATCTGTGCTGTGATAGCTGTACGATTTGCCACTGCTGCCCTTAGAATACGACAATCCTGGCAGCCGTCTGTGCTGTATGGACGTTCAGAACCTCGTCTACGGGTGTGAGAATGTTCACTTGACCACTGATGACAGTATCGTTGCACAACTGACACAGTACGTCCAACTTGTGGACAACTTTTGAAAGGACCATCCTGCCACTCGGAAGGCCACAATTTGACCTCTTTCAGATCCACTCAATTGGCTGCAGGAAGCTTGAGTGGCATGGTTGCCTGCTTGCTTGCTTCACACGTTTGCCCACACTGAGGCTTCTGGCTGCGAACATTCCCTATCAAAGGCCAGACACAACTCTGGTAACTACTATGCCGCTTCGCTATCTGTTGGCGGACGACGCTGAAACAACTATATCTACTCGTACTATCCCCCCAGGTGGCATATGCCGTCATCACATCAAAATCGACATCGTCTTTCCAGATGTATTAATTTTTTTCGGCAGCGTCTTTATGAGTTGGGGTGGGTTGTTTGGGGAAGAAGACCAGACAGCGAGGTCATCGGTCTCATCGGATTAGGGAATGATGGAGAAGTAAGTCGGCCGTGCCTTTCAAAGGAACAAAATGGTTCAAATGGCTCTGAGCACTATGGGACTTAACTTCTGAGGTCATCAGTCCCCTAGAATTTAGAACTACTTAAACCTAACTAACCTAAGGACGTCACACACATCCATGTCCGAGGCAGGATTCGAACCTGCGACCGTAGCGGTCGCGCGGTTCCAGACTGTAGCGCCTAGAACCGCTCGACCACACCGGCCGGCTTCAAAGGAACTATCCCGGCATTTTCTGGAGGAATTTAGGGAAATCACGGAAAACCTAAATCAGGATGGCAGGACGCGGGATTGAACCGTCGTCCTTCAAAATGTGAGTTCATTGTTACATTTATGAGCTTGCAACATCTTACTTACTTCCATGCGTGCCACCACAATCTGACCATGCGACCTTTTTGTGTAGTTCTGTTTGTTTGTCAACAATGAATAAAACACAGACATCTAATTATTTATAGGCTATTGTTCTGGAAGACACAAAAGCAAAAAAATTTTGGCAGTGTCGTATTTGTGTTTAAACATTATGTTTCAAAATGCATGTGCGTAACGTTATGAAAGGTGGTGTCACTACTAAGGCAGACGCTTTCAATTGTCTTACAGCAGATAAAATTTTCGCGTTCTGGTTTCTTGTTACGAACGTTTCAGCGCACTAGACAATGTACGTGGGTCATAAGAAATAATTAATAGGTTTCTTGAGTCTGTAATTTTGTATCCCGCATAGATAGGCGGCGCGTGGGTCTGCTCCTGTAAAATGAAAGGTAGGCTGAATGTAGGAAGCGAATAGGAGCAGGAAAAGGTGAAATACTTCGGTACTGCTTGCAGATTTTACAAGTTTACTATAGTCAAAATTATGATTAGATAATGGTTACTTAACTTTGGCTGAGATGAGCACGTAGGTGCGAAGCAGTACAGGTATGAACGCTAACAGCTACTAGTAGTTGTACAAACTATCATTGAAGTAACTGAAGTAACAAAGTCTGTAATGGATAGCCCCCTATGAAGTAGAAGCTAAGATGCTTGATCGTCGGCTCGGAATCAAATGGGTAGAATCTGGAGCGGCGTAGCGCCGGCTAGAAAGTGCTGTCGTCGGTGTCGGTGTCGTAGTGCCAATCTAAGAACTTTCACCTACGCCGTGGCATCGTAGCTATCGATACCACGTATAAGATGCTTCACACTAAATCTCTGTAACTTATTACTCGTAATTAATAATTCGTAGTACGTCTGACGTACCTTCCTATACGTAAAGCTCAACTGAAAACCACAGCACTTCATTAAGCATTGTCTAATTGGAAGTGGTATGACCTTAGCTTTTTCTGACCTTTCAACTGACTTACCAAGCCAGTTATCGCAGAACCTATAATTTAATATAGACTTCATTACACAGCTTAGCATTTTTCACGTCAACAAAACGTTTTTGAAGATAAAAATTCGATACCTCAAAGAGGAAATTGTACTTCCGCCCAAGAAAAACAATATTAGGGAAAGGAAATTAACTCTGCCAATGTGCTGGATCGATAGTATGTGTGAGTATATCTCTTAGTAACTGACATACGTGTTTCTCTTCCGAGCGCGCATGCGGACATCCGACCCATTGCCAACTTTATGAGGTAGCCCTCCTTGAACTCACGCAAAGCAGGTGATTTTCGTCCTTTTTTTTCAAATAAAGTAAAAGGAATCACTTTTGTGTTCACATCTTACGCTCCCTTTAACCGCCGCACCATGTGGAAGATTCCCCTGCAGCCCTCACATTCATCGGCGGCGGCAATTCGCGAAGCCCTTCTACAGGATATGTAACAAAATAATTTTGTGTAATTCGTTTTCAATATATTATCAGTATACATAGGACAATTAAGGTATATTATGTTCAAACTAAATAGTGACGGATTGAAACAAATACCATTCTCTGCGCTCGCAAAATCGAGACAAAATCGTGCACCGAAAATAGAATTTCGAAAGCGGTCAAGGGCGCTGCAATCATGGACTGTGCGCCTGATCCCGGCAGAGGTTCGAGTCCTCCCTCGGGCATGGGTGTGTGTGTTTGTTCTTAGGATAACTTAGGTTAAGTAGTGTGTAGGCTTAGGGACTGATGACCTTAGCAGTTAAGTGTCACAAGATTTCACACACATCAGACATTCCAGTGTATCGCAAGAAGGCTACATAAGCTGATAGAGAATTCTATTTAGAATGCCGGAATCCAATGCCGATCAAAATCGTTTGTATCATTCATATGTTATGTTTCTCGCCAATTTGAAAAATATGGTTTAGAGAAAAACGTGTTTTAAATTTCTGAGTTACCTTTTTTTTTACCTCTAGTCAGTGCTGCCAAAGCTGAGTTACTGAACACAGCCTTCCGAAATGCCTTCATAAAAGAAGACGAAGTAATTCCGATCGAGAACAGCTCCCGACATGAGTAACGTAGAAGTAAATATCCTCGGAGTAGTGAAGCAACTTAAATGACTTAATAAAAGCAAGTCTTCTGATCCATACTGTATACCAATTAGGTTTCTTTCGGAGTATGCTGATGCATTAACTCCATACTTAACAGTCATATACAACCGTCCGCTCGACCAAATATCCGTACCCAAAGACTGGAAAGTTGCACAGGTCATACCAATATTCAAGAAAGGCAGTAGAAGTAATCCACTAAATTACAGGCCCGTATCGTTAACGTCGGTATGCAGCAGGATTTTGGAAGATATATTGTGTTCGAACATTATGAATTACCTCGAAGAAAATGGTGTATTGACACACAGTCATCATGGGTTTAGAAAACATCGTTCCTGTGAGACACGACTAGCTCTTTATTCACATGAAGTGTTCAGTGCTACTGACAAGGAATTTCAGATCGCTTCCGTTTTTCTGGATTTCCGGAAGGCTTTTGACACTGTACCACACAAGCGGCTCGTAGTGAAATTGCAAGCTTATGGAATATCGTCTAAGTCATGTGACTGGATTTGTGATTTCTTCTCAAAGAGGTCACAGTTCTTAGTAACTGACGGAAAGTGTTCGAGTAAAATATAAGTGATTTCTGGCGTTATCCAAGGTAGTGTTATAGACCCTTTGCTGTTCCTTATCTATATAAACGATTTTGGAGACAATCTGAGCAGCCGTCTTCGGCTGTTTGCAGATGACGCTGTCGTTTATCGACTAATAAAGTCACCAGAAGATCAAAACAAACTGCAAAAGGATTTAGGAAAGATGTCAGAATGGTGCGAAAAGTGCCAGTTGACCCTAAATAACGAAAAGTGTGAGGTCATCGACATGAGTGTTAAAAGGAACTCGTTGAACTTCGGTTACACGATAAATCAGTATAATCTAAAAGCCGTAAATTCAACTAAATACCTAGTTATTACAGTTACGTACGACTTAAATTTGAAGGAACACATGGAAGATGTTGTGGGGAAGGCTAACCACAGACTGCGTTTTATTAGCAGAGCACTTAGAAAATGTAACAGACCTACTAAGGAGATTGCTTACACTACGCTAGTCCGTTCTCTTTTAGAATACTGCTACGCGGTGTTGGAGCCTTACCAGATTGGACTGGCGGCGTAAATCGAAAAAAAAAATCAAAGAATGGCAGCACTTTTTGTATTTTTGCGAAATATGGGAGAGGGGGTCACAGAAATGATACAGGATTTGCGCTTGAAATCATTAAAAGAAAGGCATTTTCCGTTGCGACGGAATCTTCTCACGAAATTCCAATCACCAATCTTCCGAATGCGAAAATATTTTGTTGACACCGACCTACATAGGGAGGAACGATCAGCACGATAAAATAATGGAAATCAGAGCTCGTACGGAAGGATATAGGTGTTCATTCTTTGCGCCCGTCTATACGAGATTGGAATAATAGAGAATTGTGAAGGTCATTCAATGAACCCTCTGCCAGGCACTTAAATGTGATTTACTGAGTATCCATGTAGATGTAGATGTAGAAGTAACTCATTTGTAATGTAGTCAGTCACCTGAAGCTGTTTTATACGTGGGAGTGCAATTCCTTAAGGGGTCAGGGAGGCGGGAGAGTGAGAGTGTTACCGGTGTTCTTCTCATTTGTATGACACACATTGGAGAACTCTTTACGGTATATTCGTTTGCGTTTCCGTACACAGTATTCCGCTGTTCCACATATTAAACGTACATCTGCGATTAGGCACTTCCCCCAAACCCAGAAGACATGTTATCAATCTCTTCTGCCTCATTTTGTCGCAAATCTTTCGTGAAAGACAGCAGCTGTAAACACGTGCCTCTCACGACTTGCTTATTCGAGGCCTGCTACGCCTGAAGTACTCGTTGGCACCCATTGGTTCTTTGTCTCAAAATATTCAGATTAGAATCGTCTACACTCTGTATAATTGTTACTCCGAAGTTAGAGGCATCAACGAAAAGGACGAAGAATAATGGAAGGGAGAAAATATATAAAAAGCAGCTACTGCAGCAGGCAGAAAGGAACACAGACGTATAAAAAATTATACTGGTATAATGTTCAAAATGGCTAGGCTCTACAGCATGCACGAAAACTATAGAGATAGATGCCGCCTATAGGGAAATCAAATATTAGGAGCCTATATGGAAAACGAAGCATCCTCCTCTTATGTACCTCGCTACTAAGCAACGAAGGCAAAGCTAAAATGCAGGCCACAGTAGGATTATATAAGGAAAATGACAAGACTAAAACAGAAAGGGAAAAGGAAGTAAATGATGACAACGTGGGAATTGTGATAGTGCGAGAAAAATTTGACAGAGCTGAGTTGAAACATCTGGAGTAGATGATATCCCCTCATAATTGTTCGTGCATCCTGTTTTTTAAATAAAAACTAAACGAGGCATACACTCAACTACGTATTCCAGAAGATGATGATTGACCTTCGATAAATCGCGGAACGTCCAGACTAGTAATAGTTTATCATTTAAATATTTTATTATATGCTCAGTAAATGTGTAAGTAGATTACTCAGTTAGTGGCCTTTTTCAGATCCAAACTGTAGCACATTATTACGCAGATGGTTGACAAGCCTGTATTACGTACCATCTCAAAAATTTTAAAAGATGTAAGGAGTGATACTGGGCGATAGTTATTAACACCTGTACAGTCAGCCCTCTTCAGTTGAAGAGCAACACAAAATACTGGAAGTGCCAAAGTGTTCATTTTCTGTTTAGAGCAGACCGTTTGTCTCCTTTACACAGAGTAAAATGAAAATGACTATTTCGTGCTGACTACATGAACTATTACTCTCTTGTCTCTCCTACACTACTGGCCATTAAAATTGCTACACCAAGAAGAAACGGGTCCCGGGTTCGATTCCCGGCGGGGTCAGGGATTTTCACCTGCCTCGAGATGACTGGGTGTTTGTGTTGTCCTCATCATTTCATCATCATCCAGGAAAGTGGCGAAATTGGACTGAGCAAAGATTGGATAATTGTACGGGCGCTGATAACCACGCAGTTGAGCGCCCCATAAACCAAACATCATCATCACACCAAGAAGAAATACAGATGATAAACGGGTATTCATTGGACAAATATATTATACTAGATCTGACATGTGATTACATTTTCACGCGATTTGGATGCATAGATTCTGAGAAAACAGTACCCAGAACAACCACCCCTCGCCGTAATAACGATTTTGATACGCCTGGGCATTGAGTCACACAGAGCTTGGATGACGTGTACAGTTACAGTTGCCCATGCTGCTTCAACACCATTGACCAGACGTTTTCAGTTGGTGGGAGATCTGGAGAATGTGCTGGCCAGGGCAGCAGTCGAACATTTTCTGTATCCAGAAAGTCCCGTACAGGACCTGCAACATGCGGTCGTGCATTATCCTGCTGAAATGTAGGGTTTCGCAGGGATCGAATGAAGGGTAGAGCCACGGGTCGTAACACATCTGAAATGTAACGTCCACTGTTCAAAGTGCCGTCAATGCGAACAAGATGTGACCGAGACGTGTAACCAATGGCACCCCATACCATCACGCCGGGTGATACACCAGTATGGCGATGACGAATACACGATTCTAATGTGCGTTCTCCGCGATGTTGCCAAACACGGTTGCGACCATCATGATGCTGTAAACAGAACCTGGATTCATCCGAAAAAATGACGTTTTGACATTCGTGCACCCAGGTTCGTCGTTGAGTCCACCATCTCAGGCGCTCCTGTCTGTGATGCAGCGGCAAGGGTAACCGCAGCCATGGTCTCTGAGCTTATCGTCCATGCTGCTGCAAACGTCGTCGAACTGTTCGTGCAGATGGTTGCTGTCTTTCAGACGTCCCCATCTGTTGACTCAGGGAGACGTGGCTGCACGATCCGTTACAGCCATGCGGATAAGATGCCTGTCATCTCGACTGCTAGCGATACGAGGCCGTTGGAATCCAGCACGGCGTTCCGTTTTACCCTCCAGAACCCCCCGATTCCATGTTCTGCTAACCAACGCGAGCAGCAGTAACGCGATACGATAAACCGCAATCGCGATAGGCTACAATCCGACCTTTATCAAAGTCGGAAACGTGATGGTACGCATTTCTCCTCCTTACAACAACGTTTCACCGGGTAACGCCGGTCAATTGCTGTTTGTGTATGAGAAATCGGTTGGAAACTTTCCTCATGTCAACACGTTGTAGGTGTCGCTACCGGCGCCAACCTTATGTGAATGCTCTGAAAAGCTAATCATTTGCATATCACAGCATCTTCTTCATGTAGGTTAAATTTCACGTCTGTAGCACGTGATCTTCATGGTGTAGCAATTATAATGGCCAGTAGTGTATTTCTCTGCATCTACTACTCCTGCTGCTGCTGCTGCTGTTACAATTACCTGTATTTATCTCTCAATATTTTTCCCTTATTCGTCCATCACTCACTCATTCACCCACTCTGCTTTTCGTCTTCATTATCACTCTATTCCCTAATTTTGTCTCTCATGTTTTCCTGTCCTCTTCCTCTCTCTCTTCTGTTTGTCTTATTTTCTATCATACCACTCTTCACCCAACCACCCCCTCTCTTAGTGCCTGTCTTCCATTCCCACTTTCTTTTACACACAATTATTTTCCTTTGTTTCACCTCTGCTCCCTTCTGCTCCCACATCCTTTCTATTCTCTACTTCTCTTCCTTCTCTTTCTCTTATTTCTCCTTTCCTGCGCTGTCCTTCTGTGGTGTGCGTACTGTAAGACCTTCGGTACACACACCATCAGATTATTTGACTTGTCGCTCTAACGAAGTAGGCGAGTGTCAGCAATATGTCTCGTGGTCTTATCGTGACGTGTTTATCTTCCGCCGATAGGTCAGATGATAGAAATGCCACTTGCACACTTAGAGTAGCAGATTGACGGTGACCAACTTTAAACTGAACTTGATTAATTTTCACACACATTTATTAAATATGGTCTTGGTACGTAAATCTTATTCTCACATATCTCTGATACTTGACAAAGTGTCTATACATTTCTGTTCATGGCTATGTACAGGAATATGATAATCTTATTAGGTGCAGACTGAAACTTGACTATAGACTGGTACAGACTAATGCAGACTGGTACAGACTGGTGCAGACAAATGCAGACTGACTAATCGGAGGTCTGGACACTTGTTATAATACATCGCGCATTCAGGTATCACTGCGCGAGTGTGATCCGCGAGGAGAAAAGGTTCTGCATTAGCAACAATCTCATTGGCTGCGTTACGTATTAATACGCGGATCGGCTGAAGCAGAATTTGGTCCGTCTCTAAGGCAGCGCCATCTCGTAGTGCGGAGATGGACGAGCACTGCGCGTGCGCTGTTGTGCTTAGCGGGGCGCGCTCTAGTGGGAAAGTTGTGTACGCGCTGACTACCGAGAACTATGTACACAACACCTTCCAAATCTTCTGCAACCCCCTTTCTTTAGTCTTCTAAATTTCCTCTTCACTGGCCCTCTTCCTCTCCCTTCAGTTCCACTCCTTCTCATCCTCCTCATTTTGCTTGGTTTTGTTTTCCTTTGCTCTTGGTCTTTCTTTTGATGATTTGCTTTCTCATTTACACTTCTCACTCTTCTTTTCTTTCACGTATTCCCTGCACAATGTGCCTGGCCGGCACCATGCCGCAGAGATAGCCTCACGTCCCCTGCCCACCGCCGCCTCCGCGCTGCTCGTGGTCAGTGGGCCTTGTGCTGTCCTGGCGGCCGCACGCGTGTGGGGTCACGCAGGGGGCAGTCGATACGCGCGCCCGACACTCCGGAAATAGCGCCACCATCCGTCACAGCCGCAAACGTCGACACGGCGCCTCGGACGGAGACCCTCCTTCCTTCCGGCCTGCGCGACATATACTGCCCTCCAGAACGACGCTCCGTAGATTCGCCGCCGGAGCAATACTCGTCTACGTCTACGTTGCACACCGGAAGCCACAGTATGTTGCGTGCTGAAACGCACTTACAATGGGAGGCCACGACGTTTGGAACGCTGATTTACTGCAAACTTCGTACAATCGTAGTACTCCATGAGGACAACAAGATGTGTAAGCCGTAGCGCGTACTTCTCAAGCGTTATTGAGAAAATCGTAAGATAATTTCAGTCGTCGAATGTATATCTATGCCAGCACGGCAACTCAGCGTGTTCGGTCAGGGGGTTAGCTGCCCTCTGTAATAAAAAAACTGAGTTAATGGATCAACCACGAACTGAATCGGGTGTCTTCCGACGTCCGCCCCGAGCAGATACAACGAACGAAAACGAACAAAATGCCGGCACGGTAACTCAGCGTGTTCGGTCAGAGGGTTAGTTGCCCTCTGTAATAAAAAAAAACTGAGTTAATGGATCAACGACGAACTGAAACGAGTGTCTTGTGACGTCCACACCGAGCAGATGAAACGAACAAAATGAGATTTTTTAAAAAAAAAAAAAAAGTTGAATGCGTAATAAACTGTGAGCCAACTGTTAAAAGAAAAAGAGGGTTAGCCACCTTTTATAATAAAAAAACTGAGCGAACGGATCATCGAACAAACCTAACGGGTGTCATCGGACTTCCGCCCTGAAGAAATTCAACGAACAATATAGAACAATTTTTTTTTTTAAGTGTTTAGCGTTCACCCCCGCTGGATCGCTCGATCGAGTTTCGTTCGTCAGTTTTTATTTTTATTTTCAACACAGTCATTTTCTTTATTATTTATATTACAATTGATATAATGGGGAAAATACGTGTAATCGGATGAAATTTTATTAATGTTTCAATGTTATTTGGCAGTCTACTAATTTTTATTATCACAAATTTTGTAATAATCATAACTATCGACTAGTAAACGACCAAATGCGTAAATTCATACTGAAACTGGATGCTTGTCCGTGATCTGAGAAATCCCTTATACCTGGAAGGAGCCCGAAACGACTTGTGACCTCCAAGTTTTGACCGACACAGACGGCATTCGAAAGATGTACAATTAATCGTCGCTTTCGAAATTACGAGTAAAAGTTGCAGGATGGTATTTTTCGTAAAAACATGGAAAACATACAGTTAAACGGCACCAGCTACATTGAATAAATGCTATGTTTCCGCATACGCAAGGTCTTTTGACGTTTTCCGTGGAAAAACAAACCTCGTTAACATTTTCAAAAACCTCTCTTTCACATGATAATCTGGAAGCAAACCATGCATAACGCAGTATTTCCTAAAAAATCGGCTGTGATAATTGGTTATGCAGTATCGAGTGTATTTTAATAGCGTCTTCCGAGAAGCAATTTTTCGTTCTCTTACGATTAAGTTTTGAAGACACGACCAAGCACGCATTTTCAGTATCACTTTATGCGTTTGGTCGTTTACTAGTTGATAGTAAACGAATGTTTATATTATATTATGAATATTATATTATTTGTGATGATAAAAATTAGTAGACTGCCAAATAACATTGTAAATTTAATAAAAGCTCATCCTATTACACGTATTTTTCCCATTATATCAATTGTAATATAAATAATAAAGAAAATTACTGTGTTGAAAATAAAAAACAAACTGCGAACGGAGCTCGATTCAACGGCTTGACCGCCAACCACTTTTTTTTAAAAAAAAAAGGAAAAGAAAAAACCATTTTTTTTCTATATTGTTCGTTGAATTTGTTCAGGGCGGACGTTCGATGACACCTGTTCAGTTGCTTCGACGATCCGTTTGCTTAGCTTTTTTATATTATAAAGGGTAGCTATCGCTCTGACCGAACACGCTGATCTACCGTGCCGGAACCGCTCGGCTGCGGCCGTTTCGTGGTAAAAATGGCCACGCACAGATTGTATGTTTGACGACCGAAATTATCTTGCGATTAGCTCAGTAACGCTTGAGAAGTACGCGCTACTGCTTACACATCTTGTTCTCCTCATGGAGTACTACGAGTGTACGAAGTTTACAGTAAATCCACGTTCCAATCGTTGTTCCCTCCCCTTGTTAGTTTAAAAGTATTATTTTCCTTCACTCCTGTTCCATTTACATTTTGTAAGACGGTAGATAGATATTCCGTACCTTTGCACATGGGTTCTGTCCTGAAATATATTAATTAAAATTGTTATGTCTTCCTGGCTCGGTGACTCATTGACAGAGCGACAGGCTATGGATCTAAAGGTGTCCGTTTCAACCCATATAGAAATTTTCTGACTGTGCGAATAGTCTCATATTATAAAAACGTATGTATGTATTTTTGTCCAACATCCCCTCCTAGACCACTGGGCCGATTTCAACCAACTTGGTACACATATCGCTTACCGTCTGTAACGAATCGCTCTTGGGGTAAAAACTGCCTGCCCGTCAAAGGGGTGGAGATGGAGGCGAAAAAGGAGTTTAGCTCCTACATTAGTTCCTGAGATTAGCCTTCATTTTTATAGAATCATCAGTCATCTGACAGGGTTGATGCGGCCCACCAAATACTTCTCCTGTGGCAACCTTATCAATTCAGAGTATCACTTACAACATATGTCCTCTTATTTTCTACATGTGTTCCAATCTCTGTCTTCCTCTACAGTTATTACGCTCTACAGCTCTCTCTAGTCCAATGGAAGTTATTCCTCGTGTGTCTTAACATATGTCCTGTCATGGAGTCCGTTCTTCTTGTCAGTGTTTTCCATATATTCCTTTCTTCGCCGATTCCGTTGAGAACCTCCTCATTTCTTACCTTATCAGTCCGTGTTTCAACGTCCGTCTGTAGCACCACGTCTCAAACGCTTCGATTACCTTCTGCTCCGGCTTAGAGCTAGCGTCTTTGACTAGCAAAGATGTCCTGGGTCCCGGTTTGAAAGCCAGCCGCTGCTCATGTTGTGAATAAAATTCATAATCAATGGTGGACGAAGGTTTTTGGCATAAGAAGTTGCCCTCGTTCTCACAACGGTCTTCTCAGAGAGGGCGGGCTAGCGGACAGAAGTTCAGGGCGCTCTTTTGCCCAAACGGCTGCGTTAAAGACACACAGTGTGTGTTCACAGGATACGTTGCCTGTAATTGGAAAAGTGTTATGTTGATCTCTCCATTGGCAAAAGATTCCGGACTAGTCCCCCATTCGTATCTCCGGGAGAGAAATGTCAAGGTGGAGGGAAATGTCAAGTGGCAAAATGGTTCAAATGGCTCTGGGCACTATGGGACTCAACTGCTGTGGTTATAAGTCCCCTAGAACTTAGAACTACTTAAACCTAACTAACCTAAGGACATCACACACATCCATGCCCGAGGCAGGATTCGAACCTGCGACCGTAGCGGTCGTGCGGTTCCAGACTGTAGCGCCTTTAACCGCTCGGCCACTCCGGCCGGCGTCAAGTGGCAGGTGACGAACGGAAAAAAAGGAGTAATCACCGAAAGGATAACGTTCTACGAGTCGGATCATGTAACGTCAGCAGTTTGAACGTTGTAGAGAAGCTAGAAAACCTATAAAGGAAATGTAAATGCTCAATCTAGATATGGGGGTAAGTGAAATAAGTACTGATGATAAGGACTTCTCATCGTACGAATATAGGATATAGGATACAGAAAATTGTAAGCGGCAGTAGGATTTGTTATGAATAGGAAAGTAGTGAAGAGAATCTGATAATGTAAACAGTTCAGCGATACGGTTGTTCTCATCATATTCTACAGCAAACCAACACCGACAATAATAGTTCAGGTATACATACCGACGTCACAAGCAGAAGATGAAAGTGAGAGCATACACTGATCAGCCAGAAAATTACGAGCTCTTACCTAATAGCCGGTATATCCACCTTTGGCACAGATAACAGCGGCGACGCGTCGTGGCATGAAATCAATGAGGCCTTGGTAGTATGTTGGAAGGAGTTGACACCACATCTGCAAACACATAACTAACCTAATCCCCGTAAATTCTGGGGGGGTGGGGGCAGAGGCTACATTCAATCAAATCCCAGACGTGTTCGAACGGGTGCAGAACTGGCGAGTTGGGGGACGAGCACATCAACTGTAACTCCCTACTGTGTTCCTCTAACCACTCCATCACGCTCCTGACCTTGTGATATGGAGCATTATCCTTTTGAAAAATGCCACTGTCGTCGGGAACGATGGTCGTCATGGAGGGGTGTACGTGGTCTGCAACAGGTGTGCGATACTCCGTGGTCGTCATGGTGCCTCGCACGAACTCCGCAGCACCCACGGCTACTCACGTGAATGTTCCCAAAGCATAATGGAGCTGCCGCCAGCTTGTCTCCGTCCCACAGTACAGTGTCAAGGAACTGTTTCCCTGGAAGACGACGGATTCGAGCCATCCCATCGGCATGATGAAGAAGGCATCGGATTCATCAAACCACGCAACGCTATGCCATTGCGCCAGAGTCCAGTGCTGATGGTCACTCGCCCATTTCAATCGTCATTGCCAATGTCGTGGCGTTAACGAGAGCACATGCACGGGGTCGTCGGCTGCTGAGTCCCTCGTCAGGAATTTTCGGTGCACGTTGTGTTCAGATACACTCGTACTCTCGCCAACAATAAAGTCTGATATTAGTTCTGCCACAGTTTGCCGCTTGTCCTGTTTTCCCAGTCTGCTCAGCCTAGGACGTTCGACATCTATAACGAGGGGTCGCCGTCCAACCCCGCGACGGTTGAATGTGATTTCACCCTGGTTTCACCACGTGTCGAAGACACCACAGCACGCCTCGAACACTCGTGGAATTTCCGAAATGCTCGTGCCGAGCCTCCGAGACAACATAATCTGCCCTCAGCCGAACTCAGATAGATCGCGTGCCTCCTCGATTCTACACACGGACAGCACGCTCACCGATACTACACGCACAGTGCGTATGGCTGACTAGCAGTCATTTCTCACCAGGTGACGTTGCTATCACCTGGACGGGTTTGGTTCAAATGATTCAAATGGCTCTGAGCACTATGGGACTTAACAGTCCCCTAAAACTTAGAATTACTTAAACCTAACTAACCGAAGGACATCACACACATCCAGGACCGAGGCAGGATTTGAACCTGCGACCGTAGCGGTCGCGCGGTTCCAGACTGAAGCGCCTAGAACCGCTCGACCACTCAGGCCGGCCTGGACGGGTTATGTCGATAGTACGTCGGTGGTCAAAAGTTGTGGTTGATCATGAGTATACTGAACAGATAATTCAATGTTAGGGGAGATGAAAATCTAATGTCCAAGAGAGACTGGATTGCGGTTGTAGGGAAAGGAATCGAAGAAAGGGGAGAATATGGTATTGGCAGAAGCAAAGAGGGATGGGACTAATTGAGTTCTGTAATAACTTTCAGGTGGTAATAGCGAAGAACCACAAGAGGAGGAGATATACTTGGAAAGGAGCCGGAGACAGGGGAAGTTTCCCGCCGGATTACATCACGGTCGGAATTGGTGGATTGTAAGACGTGCCCGGAAGCAGATATAAACTCAGATCACAGTTTAGTAATAATGAAGAGTAAGACTGATGTTTGAGAGAACCTTCCAGAAGAATTAGTCTGGAAGAAAATGGGATACTGAAACACTAAAGAATGATGAGACGCGTTTGAGCTTCGCTAAGGATGTGGATACTGCCGATACGGAATACCAGAGTAGGCAGTCATTTGAAAAGCATTGGAAATCTATAAAAATGGCAGTCGCAGATGTTGGACAGGCAAACGTGTGCACAAGGTAGGCGACGTTGAAGAGACCTTGGGTAACACAAGAAATACTTCAACTGCTCGACGAAAGAAGAAAGTACAAAAATTCTCAGGGTAAGACACGAATACAGGAATATAAAGTGCAGTGAAGCCAAGGCTAAATGGCTGCAGGAAAAATGTGGATGGATAAAAAAAAGAGTCAGAAGGACTGTCTCAGCATATAGAAAAGTTGAAACAACATTGCACCAAATTAAAACAAGGGTGGTAACATTAGCATAACAATGGGAATTTCACTGTTACACGCAGAGAAGAGAGCGGATAGACGGAAAAATTACATTGACGAGCTCTATTAGGGGGAGTACTTGTCTGACGGCGTGACTGAAGAAGAAATTGGAGTCGGTATGGAAGATATAGGAGATCCAGAATTAGAACCAGAATTTGAAATAATAATAATAATAATAAAATCTGGAAGCCTTGATACCAAATAAGGCAGAAGGGACAGATAACACTGCACCGGAATTGGTAAAATGATGCTGTTCAAGTTGGTGTGCAGAAAATACGAGACCAGCGACATACCATCAGACCATAGGAAATATATAATCCACAAAATCCGACGATAGCAAGGGCCAATAATTTCAACATAAACCGCACAATCAGCTTAACAGCTCATACATTCAAGCTGCTGGTATAACTAATTTACAGCGAATGGAAAAGAAAAGTGAGCATCCGTTTGATGACCATCAGTTTGGCTTGAGGAAAGGTAAAGGCACCAGAGACGCGCTTCTGATGTTGCGTTATATGATGGAAGGAAGAGTAAAGTAAAACTAAGAGACGCTCGTAGGATTTGTAGACGTAAAAAAAAGCATTCGACAAAGTAAAACGGTAAAAGTTGTTCGAAAGTTTTAGGAAAGTAGTAGTAAAATATAGGGAAATGGGTGATATTTGGTATGCACAAGTCCCATGAAGGATCAATAATATTGGACTACCAAGTACTCGGATTAAAATGGATGTAAGACAATGTTGCAGCCTGTTACCACTACTCCTCAGTCTGTACATTGAAGAAGCCCTGACTGCCGTAAAAGTAAGATCAAGGGTGGGGTTAAGATTCAGGGTAAGAGGATCTCAGTTATAAGATTCGCTGATGACATTGCTATCCTAGGTGAAAGCGAAGGAGGCTTCCAGGAACTGCTGAATGCAATAAACTGTCTAATGAGTACGGAATATGGACTGAAAGTAAACCGGAAAAATACCAAAATAGTAGGTTCAAATGGCTCTGAGCACTATGGGACTTAACATCTATGGTCATCAGTCCCCTAGAACTTAGAACTACTTAAACCTAACTAACCTAAGGACAGCACACAACACCCAGCCATCACGAGACAGAGAAAATCCCTGACCCCGCCGGGAATCGAACCCGGGAACCCGGGCGTGGGAAGCGAGAACGCTACCGCACGACCACGAGATGCGGGCAAAATAGTAGGAAACAGCAGAAATGAGACTAGCGAAAAGCTTAACATCAAAACTGGTGTTCACAAAGTAGACATAAATGAGTTCTGTCACGTTGGAAACAGAACAACCCATGACGGAGGAAGCAAGGAGGACGTCAGAAGCTGACTAGCGCGGGCATAGAGGGCATTCCTGGCCAAGTTAAGTTTACTCGTATCAAAGACAGGCCCTAATTTAAGGAATAAATTCTAAAAGTGTAGGTTTGGAGCACACCATTGTGTGGTAATGAATCATGGATAGTGCGAAAATCGGGACACAAGAGAGTCGAAGTGTTTGCGGTGTGGTGTTGCGGAATGCTGAAACCTAGGTGTATTGGTAAGATAAGAAAAGAGGGGTTTTTTCGCAGAATCGGTGACGAAAGAAACATATTGAAAACACTGACAAAAAGAATGGACAGAATGATAGGACATGTGCTAAGAAATCAGGGAATAACTTTCATGTTACTAGAGGAAGGGGTGGAGGGCAAAACTGTAGGGGAAGACAGAAATTGGAATACATCCAGCAGATAATTGACGATTTAAGGTACAAGTGCTACTCTGATATGAAGAGGGTGGCTCATGATATCAGTCAGAAGACCGATGACTCAAAAGAAAAAAGGTATCGCTTCACTGCAATTGCATGTTTCCTATCTGCGATGAACATGTAACAGTTCTCTCAGTTACCTAGGGAGCCAAACCGTCACTACTAAGCGTGAATTGCTAACTAATATTGGCGAGTCAGTTGCAAAGACAGGCAGAACTCGTGACTCATCGCCGCTGCACAAAGGATTCAAGCCAACACTTTCTTTCAACTTGCATTTGACGCATACATTAGCCCGTGCACTTGAGAAATTTAGCCAACACTATCTGATCAAAAATATCGGGACACCCCTGTGTAATGCAGAGTTGATCATTAGATGCGTATGGGCCAATATAAAATTAAATGGAGAATATTCTGTTGTCAGTAGAGAAGAGATAAGAGCAAATGTCGGTCAGAACAACGTTGACTAGTCATTGGGTGTCACCTGATCAATAAATCCGTCAGGGACATTTCAACCTTCTTGAAGCTGCCCGAGTAGACTCGAGATTGTGAGACGGAAACACGAAGTAAAAACCACAGCTAAACCTAGATCGGAAAGGCTTCTTATACTGACGGGTAGGAACCGTGGACCATTGCGAAAGATGGCCGTAAAAATCGCATGAAATCAGCAGCAGTAATCACTCTTGACTTCGGTTCGATTCCCGGCGGGGTCAGGGATTTTCTCTGCCTCGTGATGACTGGTTGTTGTGTGATGTCCTTAGGTTAGTTAGGTTTAAGTAGTTCTAAGTTCTACGGGACTGATGACCATAGATGTTAAGTCCCATAGTGCTCCGAGCCATTTGAACCATTTGAATCACTCTTGACTTCCTAAGTGCTACCAGTGGTCCAGCTAACACAATTACTACTGTATTTTACGGACTACAAGAGGCTACGGACTATAAGACGCGCCTTAATTTTTAAGCATTTTTTGAATAACTTTTTCACCATTATTAGATTGCAAATCCAGATTTAAAAAACTCTCAGTTTTGTAACGTCCCCTTACGTTGTTTGATTTTCAAACAGCTCAGCAAAACTGAACGTACTCACACATTTCTCTCTTTACTTACTCTGACCATCACTAAATTAACACACAATATTTTTTTAGCGCAACTGACTTTCAGTAATCCCTACAAAAGAATGGCCCAGACTAGCAATAACCTATACCTTTCATGAACCACTTACCTCACAAAAATCTTCGTTACTCGAACTACTGCAGCACAGCGAGCGCCAATACTGCCAGCTAAATAAAGGACTCTAACCACTGAAGGCACTAACTACTGATAGGCATAGCTAGCAAATGAAAGATTTTGATAGAGAATAAACAACGTATTTACCTTAATAGTGTTCAAAAGTCATATATATATATATATATATCAGTTCATGACAGCCAGTCTTACAAATTTCGTTTTTCTGACGGACACAGGTCCAGATCGTCCGCTCTCAAAACTCGGCCATCTCTCTTCCCACATCCACCACTGCTGGCGGCTCACTTCCAACTGCGCAGCGCTACGAGCTGTTCACATCCAACTGCCCAACACTACAATAACAAATATTCCAACAATGCAAACCAGCCACAGACTTCACACAGCACAGTCAGTGATTTTCATATAGAGTGCTGTGTGGCGTTACCAACATAAAAACCTAAACAGCCTACTTACAGTTTATAAGACCAAACTGACCTTTAAAAAGACTTAAAATGATCATCTGAACTTTCCTCTTATTGTTATTCTTCTTTTTTTCTTCTTCTTCCTCCTGGTCCTCTTAGTATATGAGATGGTCTTAACTGCCATTGAGAGCTTTACGTATCCCTCACTTCTTGCAAGTTTTAACAATAATGTCTTCTCTCACTCTTTCTGACCGCGACTGTTTCATCCATTGACACACCTGTTTGATTGTAAGTCGTTTTAAAGCTCCATTCGGCGTGGATTAATGTTGGGTTTCATCCATCATCCTTTTTTTCCATTCCTCTCTCATGTACACTTTCAATGGTTTATTTATTGAGACATCAAGAGGTTGCAGTTGTGAAGTCATTCCTCCTGGAATAACAATAATCCCCGTATTTCCCCGTCTCAATTTCTGTTTCACAGAATTTTTCAAATGACTAATAAACTGATGCAGCACAAGAAGAGGACTCTTTTTTCAATGAATCACGTTTCCTTCTCTCCAAAACTCTGTTAATCCATGGACGCCATCGTCCGTCTAACCCTTGTCATGTACGTGAGCAACAACACCTGGCGATATTTCAGAAGGTTACTCCTGAATGCCTTATGGGAGTGACAGTGATGAATGTGTTAGAAATATTTACTATTAAAAACGGTCTTGATCACAATTTATTTATTACGGTGACCGGTTTCGACCACTACTGTGGTCATCTTCAGACCAATGAGTAAGAACCTCCTTCTGCTGGAGAATCAGCAGAAGGAGGTTCTTACTGACCGAGCTATCTGAACACTAGTCACGACCCGTCATCACAGCTTCACTTCTGCCAGTATCTCATTTCCCCCAGCCTCTAAGCCTCTGCAGCATCCTCTCATCCAGAAGCCTGCTAGTCCTGCAAGTTTCGCAAGAGAACTGTGAAGTTTGGAAGGCAGGAGATGAGATACCGGTGGAAGTGAAGCTGTGAGTATGGGTCGTGAGTAGTGCTTAGGTAGCAGTCAGTAGAAAAGTTTCCAGCGAAAGGCAAAAGTCCCAGTTCAGAGTCTCGGTCCAGCATACAGTTTTAATCTGTCAGTAAGTCTCGTGCAAAATATTTTTAATAAAATATTATCACTCCCTCTATGGGAGTTACTGCACTATCGCAATAAAAGTAGTCAAACTGAAAGAAATGTACAGCAATTTGTGATATATCCGATCACGTAAGCACAGTGTGATCGAAACAACAAAAACTCTTCGCACACAACCAGATGTGTGCCACATCGACCTGATTTTCTAAAAAATAAACGTCGAATACAACACTTTTTTACATTTAGGTCTGACACGATATTACGGTGTATGCCGTGACTTGTCACCTCTGTGTATGTTCAAGCACGCATTTCTTGAGCCGTTTCGATATTTTCGTCCATTCCCCGTACTCCCTTCTGATAATGCATCACTTTTTTACGAAACATGCGAGTGAAGTGCGGTTCTGTCCGCTACCATCACGCCCTTTCCTGAAAAACTGAAAAAAATAATAATGAAGAAAAGCAACAATTCATTTTAATAGAAATACGCCTCTTGCCTTTTTATGAGCCAAAGTGTTGCCGTCAACCCTTTACGTGAAACCTATCTTCTGTCTTTTTTGTGTATCCTTTAGACCTTCTTCCCAAGCCAGTTACTGTGCAGAATAACCGTTACACTTCGATTATCTGTGATCATTATGTCGACCTCAAGAGAGCAAAATTCGCTGCGAGCCATCTGCGCTGCTAATGGCACGACCGGCTGTTATTAGCAGCGACAGCCCGGCTTTACAAAAACGAGGTCGCAGTGGCAGTCAGCTGACAGTCGAGGCGCCGCAGAGTAGCGAAACTGGGGCGCTGCCGTCGCCGAGCCCCGCCCATCCCGCGTCGCGTCATTTCAGGACTGCCGTCATTACTCAGGAAGCAGCCGCGCTCGCCTCTCCGCGCCAGGTTTGCACGACAAACTATCAATCCTGCCTCGTTCCTCGCGGCTTTCTCTCCCACATGCACGCACGCACACGCACGGGGCAGCTTTCATCCGCCGCTCTTATTCCGGAGCTCGCTTTCAGTTATTCACTCCGCGGATGCACGACTCTGGCAACAATGCCGCCAGCTATAAACGTGCAGCGTGCCCTCTCCCTTACGTAGGGTGAACGACTTCTGCTCTACTCCTGTCCCACGCAAGCCGCGCTGTTAACACCGTTTCTCTGAAATAATCGGTAATAATCTCTTCACAGTTCATTTGTAGCATTAACTAGGCACAGTCGACTCTTGCTAATTTGAACCTCTATGAATGGAATTTCTCAATAAAATGAAATACGAGCGTCAGCCAAAAAGTAATGCTTCCTATTTTTTATCTCCTTAAGGGGGGTAGGATGTCAAACGGGCCGACTTGGAGCAGGAGAGGCATCACAGGACATTTTAATTTCAACTGTCTATACTTTTACAAATAAATTCATAAAACTTTGTCGCAATACCAGGAAGGATTCAGAATTTACACTCACAGCAGTGGAAGTTCGAAAACATAACAAAATAATTTTTTTTTTACATGTGAAATTTCATCATTTTTTCACTTACTAATGGCAGCATTTGTTGCTATAGGTCCACTTTTCTTCATAAGTAAGAGAGATTCTTCGATGAATTTTGCACAGCATACAAACCATACGCAAAGGTGTATGAAACTCTAGAATTTTACAAATCTATTAAAAACTGTGGTAAAAATTGAGGTAATTAACTAGAAAATTTTTGTTTTTTCTAAACATGAAGTTTAAAATACAACAGCTCATTCGTTTTTTCATAAATTAAATAAATTCTAGAGTTTCATACACCTGTAAGTATGGTTTGTATGCTGTGCAAAACTCATCGAAGAATCTCTCTTACTTATGAAGAAAAGTGTACCTATAGCAACAAATGCAGCCATTAGCAAGTGAAAAAATCATGAAATTTCGCACGTAAAAAAATTTATTTTGTTATGTTTTCGAACTTTCACTACAATGGGTGTGAATTCTGAATCCTTCCTGGTGATGCTGACAAAGTTTTATGAATTTATTTGTAAAAGTATAGACACTGGAAATTAAAATGCCCTTAATGCCTCTCCTCCTCCAAGTCGGCCCGTTTGACGTCCTACCCCACTTAATTAAAATTGAATTTTATGTTCGGCGATCTGGGTGGCCAAACCAATCGCCCAAAATGTCCAGAATGTTCTTGAAACCAATGGCGGACAATTGTGGCCCGGTGATATGCATCTACTCCAGTTCAATGCAGTAATAACTTTCTACGCCACTGACGCTAGTACTGCAGTCGTTTGCAAAATGGCCGATACTGATTTGCGTATAAGGGTGCGTTCACAGTGGCACCGAGAACGTTCGTCAGACACAGTCATCTGGTAACATCGACCACAGTGCGTCCAAACTCCGTCAGATTTTGGCTGGATCAAGGACGTGAGTTTGGGTTAGGTTAGAATCTATTCTCTAGATGTAGTAGGTTAGATTTTAACCTCTTAGAGTGGGATGAATACCGCAATGCCCCTGTACTTGGAGACGAATGCTACATATCAGCTTTTGCTATTCAAAAGACACCGAATGCATACGAATGAGCTACGTCTGTCTCGAAAAGAATGTGGCGAGTACAGTACACTCTGTCCTCAGTCATTGGAATAACCAGAAAGCTTTACGTGTATATGAGATGATAGGAGAAACGTTCTGTTACATGCCCGATATAATTCGTGACGATCTTGAAAAGCAAGTTATAAAAACTCCGTTTCGCTGTACTTATTTGAAGCTGGGTAGACGTACTTAAATTAACCTTAAATGACTGTCATTCAGCACGCGTGTGAAAGACAAGCATAAGGTATAGCCAAAGATACTCTAAGCAGATAAAGCACTGAAAAGTGGAAATACATACGGTACACCACATTTGCAAACCACCATTCTTTTCCTTCTTGTCATCGTTGTTCAGAACATTTCAATTTGTTCGAATTTAAAATTCTGTGGATCAATGGGGCTCATCCAGTGAACCTCCATACCGTTCTCACAGTCCAGTTATTTACATTGGCATTCGATTAAATCCTTTCTACTAATGTTCCTGTGGTACTAAGTTCATTGTGTTGGAGACTTAAATTATAAATTCAAATAAAAACTACCTTGCCTCCCAATTTTGAATGTGTCTTCGAGACGAAAGTGAGACGGAAATTGCATATCATCGGGGCACCAAGACGGCGGTGACCATTACAGAGAGTCTTATGTGGAGAAGGACGCCCGGAGCGCAAGAATACCTTTCTGGCAGATTGTAGGTCGTTAGGAACAGCCAGTTGATGGCACCTAAACAGATCTTGAGAGTTCCCTCAAAAGTTGCTTTTTGTAGATACAGTCGTTTAGGGTCGCAATGGAAAATAATGCCTATCCTGGGAGTCTGGTGGTTTGTTGCTCTGGCCAAATCTTGAAGTAGAATCCAGCATTGTCACTCAGCCTCTGTGTTCTGGAGCAGTCAACACTCAGAGTCCGCATCGTCAGTGTCCATCACAGAGGACCTCGTGGTATCCGCCATGTTGGTGAAAGTCGGATTCCAAGTCCTCACATGCTTAAGGAAGTAGACAGAGCCTTTGAAAATCGTATGACGTTTACGAGACGTAAGTGATCTATTTTTCCATTGTTTGTAAATTTTAAGGAAATCTGGATCACTTCCATTGTTATGCACCACCAACACTATGTGATCAAAAGTACCCGGACACCCTCAGAAACATACGTTTTTCATATTAGGTGCATTGTGCTTCCATCTACTGTCAGGTACTCCATATCAGCGACCTCAGTAGTCATTAGACATCTTGAGAGAGCAGAATGAGGCGCTCCGCAGAACTAGTGGACTTCGAAGGTGGTCACGTGATTGTCACTTGCGTCGTACGCCTGTACGCGAGATTTCCACACTCATAAACATCCCTGAGTACACAGTTTCCGATGTGTTAGTGAAGTGGAAACGTGAAGGGACACATACAGCACAAAAGCGTAAAGGCCAACCACGTCTGTTGACTGACAGAGACCGCCGACAGTTGAAGAGAGTCATAGCGTGTTATAGGCAGACATCTATCCAGACCATCGCACAGGAATTCCAAACTGCATCAGGATCCACTGCAAGTACAATGACATTTAGGTGGGAGGTGAGAAAGCTTGGGCATGGTCGAGCGTCTGCTCATAAGCCACACATCACGCTGATAAATGCCAAACGACGCCTCGCTTGGTGTAAGGAGCGTAATCATTGGACGATTGAACAGTGGAAAAACGTTGTATTGCGTGACAAATCACTGTTCACATTGTAGCGATCCGATTGCAGCGTGTGGGTACGGCGAATGCCCGATGAACGTTATCTGTCAGTGTGTATAATGCCAACAGTAAAATTCGGAGGCGGTGGTGTTATGGTGTGGACGTGTTTTTCATGGAGGGGGCTTGCACCCCTTGTTTTTTTGCATGGCACTACCATAGCACATTCCTACATTGACTTTTACGCAACTTCTTGCTTCCCACTGTTGAAGACCAATTCGGGGATGGCTATTTCATCTTTCGTCACTATCGAGCACCTGTTCATAATGCAACGCCTGTGACGGAGTGGTTACACGACAATAACAGCCCTGTAATGGACTGGCCTGCACAGAATCCTGACCTGAATCCTATATAACACCTTTGAGATGTTTGGAACGCCGACTTCGTACCAAGCCTCACCGTCCGACATCAATACCTCTCCTCAGTGCCGCAATCAGTGAAGAGTGGGCGCCCGCATCTCGTGGTCGTGCGGTAGCGTTCTCGCTTCCCACGCCCGGGTTCCCGGGTTCGATTCCCGGCGAGGTCAGGGATTTTCTCTGCCTCGTGATGGCTGGGTGTTGTGTGCTGTCCTTAGGTTAGTTAGGTTTAAGTAGTTCTCAGTTCTAGGGACTGATGACCATAGATGTTAAGTCCCATAGTGCTCAGAGCCATTTTTTGAAGAATGGGCTATTCCCCAGAAAACTTTCGAGCACCTGATCGAACGTATGCCCGCGACAGTGGAAGCTGTCATCAAGGCTAAGGGTGGCCCAACACCACACTGAATTTGAGCGTTACCCATAGAGGGTGCCACGAACTTGTAAGTCATTTTCAGCCACGTGTCCGTATACATTCGATCACATAGAGTATATCTGCATAACTAGTTTTTAGTTCACACTTAACTGCCTGGCAGAGAGTTCGTGAAACCACCTTCAGACTATTTCTCTACCGATGCACTCTCTAACAGCGTGAAAAATGTACGCTTCAGTCATCCTCTCTCGTTTCTCATATTGTATTAAGATTTCATTTCATCCTATGTCGGTTACCGACAACGCGATATTTTCACATTCAGAGCAGAAAGTTGGTAACTGAAATTTTGTGAAAAGATATCCTCGCAACGGAAAATGCCTTTGCTTTTAGTGATTCCCATCCCAACTCGCTTATCACTTCAGTTTCACTTGTAAGTAGGCTGTTTATGTTTTCTTATTGGCAACGTTACGTAGCGCTCTGTATGAAAATCACTGGCTGTGCTGTGTGCAGTCTGTCGCTAGTTTGCATTGTTGTCTGCCATTGTAGTGTTGGGCAGCGGCAGCTGGATGTGAACAGCGCATAGCGTTGCGCAGTTGGAGGTGAGCCGCCAGCAGTGGTGGATGTGGGGAGAGAGATGGCGGAGTTTTGAAATTTGTAAGACTGGATGTCATGAACTGCTATATATATTATGACTTTTGAACACTAGTAATACATTGTTTGTTCTCTATCAAAATCTTTCATTTGCTAACTATGCCTATCAGTAGTTAGTGCCTTCCGTAGTTTGAATCTTTTATTTAGCTGGCAGTAGTGGCGCTCGCTGTATTGCAGTAGTTCGAGTAACCAAGATTTTTGTGAGGTAAGCGATTTGTGAAACGCATAGGTTAATGTTAGTCAGAGCCATTTTTTTTGTAGGGATTTTTGAAAGTCAGATTGCGTTGCGCTAAAAATATTGTGTGTCAGGATAAGCACAGTCTTTTTTAATTGTTCGAAAGGGGACGTTTCACAAATCGCTTACCTCACAAAAATCTTGGTTACTCGAACTACTGCAATACAGCGAGCGCCACTACTGCCAGCTAAATAAAAGATTCAAACTACGGAAGGCACTAACTACTGATAGGCATAGTTAGCAAATGAAAGATTTTAATAGAGAACAAACAATGTATTTACCTTAATAGTCATAATATATATAGCAGTTCATGACATCCAGTCTTACAAATTTCAAAACTCCGCCATCTCTCTCCCCACATCCACCGCTGCTGGCGGCTCACCTCCAACTGCGCAACGCTGCGCGCTGTTCACATCCAGCTGCCGCTGCCCAACACTACAATGGCAGACAACAATGCAAACTAGCGACAGACTGCACACAGCACAGCCAGTGATTTTCATACAGAGCGCTACGTAACGTTGCCAATAAGAAAACATAAACAGCCTACTTACACACTCTCTCCCCTATTTCGCGATAACACAAAACGAGCTACCCTTCTTTGAACTTTTTTCGATGTCCTCCTCCACTCCTGCCTGGTAAGGATCCCAATACTCTAGCAGAAGACAAACAAGCGTAATGTAGGCAGTTTCTTCAGCAGACCTGTTGCCTATTCTTAGCACTCTACCAATAAAACCTAGTGTTTTGTTTGCCTTCCCCACAACATGATCTGTGTGATCATTCCAGTTTAAGTTGTTCTTAATTGTAATTCCTAGGTATTTAAACGAATAGACAGCCTTTATATTTGTGTGTTTTTCGTGTAACCGAAATTTAACGGATTTGTGCATGTATTCATGGGAATGACCTGACACATTTCCTTATTGAGAAACAATTGCCACTTTTTGCAGATATCTTGCCTAAATCATTTCGCAATTGGTTTTGATCATCTAGTATTTTAGTCACTTTACTAGATGATATGTGACAGTACCATCCGCAGACAATCTAAGACGTTTGTTTAGATTGTCTCTTAAACCGGTTCTGTAGATCAGGAACGGCAGAGGGCCTATAAAACTTCCTTGGGGAACGATGGACTTCTGTCTTATTCGATGATTTTTCGTCGAGTTCTACTATTCTGACCAGCCTTCTGGGAATCTAGAAACATGAAATCAATTTTAGATCCCCTGTCGATAGCATTCATTACTTCGAATAAATTAAGAGCTGGTTATATTTCACTAAAACGATATTTGCTGCTTGCTGCCTGTTGTCAATTGGAGCGTTACTTTCCTGATAATTTACAATGTTCGAATGTAGTGCGTGTCAAAATCCTATTGCAAATCGACGTTAGTTCTTTTGTTTCTGCTTATTACAGGAAATAATAGGTAGGTGAGGCGTACCGCTACATTATGAAGGTGTGGGGAAGAAATAACGACAGGAATCTGTTCGTTCGGCGTGTCATGGCTACATCTGAAAGCTTTCGCCCGCTGTCGGTAAATGCCTAGTTCAATTACTCTCAGATACATGATTCAGAGCGGCATAAACAACGATGCTTATAAGCCGACAAAATGCAAAAACGATTCAACATTTGTAGTTCAGCTTCACTAATAATCCAAATTATTTAGACCTATATGCATCTTTCAGTGTACTCCCGATGCACGCACTGGCTAATTACCTTCAGTTATTACCTACTGACGCTGCGCTTCGCGAACGGGTTGTGGACCTGTCGCTTACAACATACATGTCCGCGCTCAAACTACGTAATCCATAGACTGTAAGAAAGATACAAGGTTTACTGTAACATACGTTTATTTCAACACCAAATGTGCTACGATAATGGAAAAATTCTTTCAATGTGCCAGGAGCCTCCAACAGTCTTATGTTAAAGCAGCAATGTAACAGACGCCGGTAGATCTTCCGCCTTATTACAACACGAAACAACCCTGTCCTAGGCGTCACTTGAAATAACGAGATTCCAAACGCCAGAAATTTATTTTAGCCGTGTTCTTGAGTTTGTGACTTATTATGGGACTTGGCTTACAATGTCAGAATGAAAGGAATAAATCCATTTCGCAATCCTTATATAACGATTACAATTCGTGAGTTGTTTCGCTGCTTCACTAGATTCATCCAATTAAGAAGGAACTTCGTATACCAATTAGAAAGATACAGGAGCACAACGAAAGTTCCACCGAGTGCGTTTCACGAAAGGCTCGTCCTAATTTCGCTTTCGGCACGAGGTCGAGGCTCCTTCAGGGCATCGAAAGGATAACAAGAGAAATCCCGTCACCTCTTGATTATACGTCGACCATTAGCAATCCCGTCAAATTTCATTTCCAGACCGGAATATTTTTTCTTACGGCCCGTCTACATCTACATCTAAACGCTAAAAATCAATGTGAAGGCACTTTCCACTGTACCATTAATTAGGGCTTTTGCTCATTCCATTCGCATATTTAGCGTGGGGAGAATAATTGCTTAAATGGCTCTGTGCTAACTGTAATTAGTCTGATCTAGTCTTTGCGAATCTACGCAAGTGATACGTACGGGCTTCTAGTACATTCCTAGATTTCTGAATACTAGTTCTTGAAACTTTGTAAGTTAAGTTTCTTGGGACATAACTGACTTCATGTGTGGGTCCAAAGACGCGATTTTATTTCTGAATGTTAAAACCATTTCAAATGTCCACCGCAGGCTGTCAAATTTTTTTATACAGGTTAAGTGCATTGTATCATGTATTACATTACTCACCAGTTTTCAAACGTAAATGTCGTCCGACATTTCTGTCTGGGATATCCCGAGGAGCGGTTTCAGCTGTCTGTCGGAAAGGATGCACCTCCTCCCCACACACTGGCCCCTTTCCTTGCAGATATGTGAGAATTATGCCGTATGTATGTTTGTGGAATGTATGTGACTGTAATGGAGGCGTGTATTGTGCAGTGTCGTGTTTGTGTTGTATGACGATGATGAAAGAAGGGAGAGGATAAAATCAAATCAGGCGCCAGGACATAGTCTGCTCCACTCGTGTTTATCGTAGACAAGTGTATCATCAGGAGTGGCCTAGGAAAGTGCGATACGACCGCTATTATTTAATATACTCATGGATAACCTGGTGGACACTGTGGGATGAAATCTGCAGTTGGTTGCTGATGATGCTGTGGTGTACGGGAGGGTGTGGGATTCGAGTGACTGTAGGAGAATACAAGGTGACTTAGACAAAATTTCTAGTTGGTGTAATCAATTGCACCTAACTCTAATCACAGAAAAAATAAAGTTAAGGTTCATGAGTAGGAAAAACAAATCCTTAATGTCTGCATACAGCGTTACAAATATGCTACTTGACACAATTACATCGTAAAATATCTGAGCGTAACGATGGAGAGTGATATTGAAAGTATCTAACCAAAGTTGTTTCCTTTTTAATTAGTGAAAGTATCAATGACAAGATTGTTCCAAATTAATTATTCAACAAACCTGCATCTGACTGCGTCTGCGAACTTGTTTCATGCACTCCTCCATTTTGCCAGTAATGAAATATCTATTTGACTCAGCAATCAAGTTTAAGAAAATAATGCCGTTTGTGCAATAGCATTAAGATGATACTGAAAAATTAACTTTTGGCCCTGATGTTTACTTCACGAAATTATATCTTGCCTTGAACAATGCCAGTTGTGCAATGGCATAAAAGTTGTTATTTGAAATAACTTTGCTCTGATAGCTTTAGTTATACCAAAATCGATTTCAAACCATGAACTGCACATATATATTGCATAGAGGCCTCATCATCTTTATGTTCTTTCGTTGGTGAGTAACTTTACTTTACTACTCATTTTCATATTCAATACAAGCAAAGGATGTGGATTATGATTCAGGCTGTTAGATTTAAACACAATGTTGATCTCAATATATATATTGTTAAAATTTTATGTCATACACAAAAGCTGCAATTTCCAACATTTTTGTAGCACGAATTACTCTTACAAAAATTTTTACAAAATACTTACTGCGTCAAACCTTGGACATACAAATCCTAACTCTGAACATTATCTAACAAAAACCATTTTTGAAATCATTATATATCTTCTCTGATTTTTGTGCTAAAGTTTGCTCAATGTAACTGCGCAGTGAGCGTGCGTCCTACCTTAAAGCTGTCACCACATATCTGCTTCCTCCGGGCACCTAGCTGCGACTCCCGAGGTTTTTACTGCGCGCTCTCGGCTCTCTTAACCATCAAAGATCCTCCTACTCAAAGATATTATACTTGTTGTGTCTAGACAAGACAGCCTAGACACAATGAGAGGAAGCCGAAAGGCACGCGCTTAAACTCACGCAGGCTGGCGTGAGGTCTGAAACAGGATACGTAATGAATGCTATAAAGAAAAGTACGTAGCTTCTGGAATACTTAACTTTAATCCACATTTGTAGAACATCGCTCTTGATGATACATTAATAGAATCTCAATATCAATTGAATACGGCGCCTTGCTAGGTCGTAGCAAATGTAGCTGAAGGCTATGCTAACTATCGTCTCGGCAAATGAGAGCATATTTGTCAGTGAACCGTTCCTTGCAAAGTCGGCTGTACAACTGGGGCGAGCGCTAGTACGTCTCTCTAGACCTGCCGTGTGGTGGCGCTCGGTCTGCTATCACTGACAGTGGCGACACGCGGATCCGACGTATACTAACGGACCGCGGCCGATTTAAAGGATACCACCTAGCAAGTGTGGTGTCTGACGGTGACACCACAATACTCATTTCATCTTGCGGTTGGCAACTACCGACTTTATTTTCTGGATCTACCCTGATCAGCCCTTAGCACATACCTTTCAATATGAAACGGAACAGGCATGTGATGATTGTGGTAGGATTGCGAATAGTCGACTTAGGTTTATTGAGAGAATTTCGGGAAAGTGTAGTTCATCTGTAAAAGAGACGATATACAGGTGCTCGAGCGTTTGGGATCCACACCATATCAAATTAAAGGATGATATCAAAATGGCTCTGAGCACTATGGGACTCAACTGCTGTGGTCATAAGTCCCCTAGAACTTAGAACTACTTAAACCTAACTAACCTAAGGACATCACACACAGCCATGCCCGAGGCAGGATTCGAACCTGCGACCGTAGCGGTCGTGCGGTTCCAGACTGTAGCGCCTTTAACCGCTCGGCCACTCCGGCCGGCCTAAAGGATGATATCAAAGCCTCTTAGAGGCGGGTGCTAGACTTATTACCAGTAAGTCTGAACAACACGCAAGTATTATGGAGATCTTCTTGTAGAAATAGTAAACAGCCAGTCAGTTGCAAAATGGAAGATTTATTAAAACCACTTCACCATGGTTCCAAAGTTTATAAAAACGTCTTCCTCAGAAGGAAATATTGACAGCTGGATTATATGTTGTGGCAGAGATACATTAAAATATAGCCTAAAGGCGTCAGTGAAATATAAAATTTCACCCCCATAATAATTAAAAGATGCAGAACATGGTATGTGTAATTTGTTAATTCCTCACTAATGTACAAGTAGTGTAATGACATTGCGTTCTGCATCCGTTGGTGATTCACTGTTAAAATTCCGAGAGCTTTCCTTCTTAGAAGATTCAACCAATATATTACTTCCCCTTTACATATATCTCTCGAAAAGATCATGGAGGTAACGAGACTCTATCTCACATGGAGGCTTAAAAACAAGTATTCTTCTCAAACACGATTCACGACTGGAATATTAAAGGGATGAAGTGGCAGTGGCACACAACGTACACTCCGTCACACACCATAAGGTCGCTTATCCAGTACAGGTGCAGATGTATGCCAGATCATTATGACCACTGCTCACCGCGACGCTAGATGCCAGCTGGTGGCGTTTCAGGCACGTGACGCTTTAAAGGAAGTATGGAAGCGGATGGGGGATCACGCTAGCGAGGGTATGTGCTGAAAATGGAGAAATCCACTGAGATAAACGACTTTGATAAAGGATAGATTATTATTACGCAGAGCCTGTTAACAAGGATCTCAAAAACGGTGAAACCGTTCGAATGTTGCTTGCTACTGTCGTGAGCATCTACGGGAAGAGGTAGAAGAACAGTCAAACTACCAGTAGGGGCTAAATGGTTGGACGTCCACCACTCTCCTCAGAACGTGGGGTTCAGAAGCCTGTCTGCTCTATATAGTAGGATAGATAGTGGTCTGTGGCATCTCTGCCGAAAGAGCACAGTGCTAGCGCATGCACAAGTCTTTCGGAGCACACTGTTCACCGTACGTTCTTGAATATGGAGCACCGCAGCAGACAACCCTTACGTGTTGTCATGTTGGTCCAACGACGTCGTCAATTACAACTGCAGTGGACACGAGACGATCGAATTCGACCGTCGATAAATGGAAACGTGTCGGCTTTTCGGGTAAATCACAGTTTTGCTACACCAGCTCGATGGTTGTCTCCATAAACGCCGTCACCGAGGTAAACAGTGGCTCGAAACGTGCAGCGCGCCATGGATGTAGCCTGGTGGGAGCAGTATTACGCATTCTCCTGTGCTTACATGGGCTCTGTGGTAGTAATCGAAGACATGCTGCCAGCTGCGACTAACCTGCATCCCTTCATGCTTGATGTCTTCCTCGATGGCGAAAGTATAGCTCTCCTTGTCTTGGAGCTCGAACCGTGCTACAGTGTTTTCAGGAGCGTTATAGTGAACTCACGTTGATGCCTCCCCGCCCAAATTCACCTGATGCAAATCATAGGAAACCCATCTTGCTCGCTATCGGGCGCCATCACCACGTACGCAAATCAGCGACCCATTATTTACGCGAATTATCTGAGCTGTGTTAAGACATCTAATACCACATGCCTCTACAAATCTACCAACAAACTGTCGGATCCGTGATCCGCAGAATCAGTGCTGTATTTCGTTCCCAGAATGGAGAAACAAGCTATTATGCAATTGGTTATAATGTTCTGACTCTTCAGTGTAAATGTTTAGTATGGACCTTTGTGTCATTGTGCTGGTTTTATTTTCAGTTTTCAGGGTTACACTTCTTTATTGTTCTACTTTTTTTTCATTTAATTTCTCATATGTCATACCGAAATTTGATTAATATGAAGTGGCCATAGTCTGAAGTGCTTTATGGAAAGCATGTGTCAAATAAATGTCGTGTGACTAGGGCCTCAGTCGGGTAGACCGTTCGTAGGGTGCAAGTCTTTCGATTTGACGCCACTTGCCGGCCGGTGTGACCGAGCGGTTCTAGGCGCTGCAGTCTGGAACCGCGCGTCCGGTACGGTCGCAGGCTAGAATCCTGCCTCGGGCATGGATTTGTGTGTGGTTAGTCAGGTTTAAGTAGTTCTAAGTTCTAGGCGACTGATGACCTCAGATGTTAAGTCCCATACTGCTCAGAGCCATCTGAACAATTTGACGCCACTTCGACGACTTGAGCGTCGATGCGGATCAAATGATGATGATCAGGACAACACAACACCCAGTCCCTGAGCGGAGAAAATCTCCGACCAAGCCGGGAATCGAATCCGGGCCCTTAGGATTGACATTCTGTCGCGCTGACCACTCAGCTACCGGGGGCGGACAGTATGTGTGTACTAACCAGTAAAAAAAGCTTATTGACATTTAATCTGTCGCAGGCTTTCTCATTGTGAATTCTGCTACCACTTTAAAGTCCTTCGGGACAGAATTAAAATTACTCCTTGCTGGAATACTATTTCGAGCACACAGTTTCGTACTATTTCGTTTGTCTCAATGTCTTATCCTAGTACACACTTACAACAAAGTGCCGCTCAAGTCGTAATTCAAAGCCTCCACGCTTTTAATAATTTGAATTCCCTCTCACATATCAGAGAAGGTCTGTTTGCTTCCACTGCGTACAGAGGGAGAGTTGCGACGACTAACGTCATAGATGTCTAACTTCTCATTACATATTAATGGAGTTTAACAATAGGGAAATACTCACGATAGTCGTTTGCAGACGACATGAGAGGCGATCAAAATGTTTCTGTTTGACGGGGTTGCTGCGGCGTATATGCAACGTAACGTGACTCCGATGCGGGTATATAAGCACCGACAAGTAGGCAAGTGATTATTGTGGCATTCGTGCCTTTTCGGCTTGCGTGCGGAAAATGTCGAAAGTAAGCTATGGCGACCTTATTAAAGAACGCGTCCAAGCAGGACCAAAGTGCTCCTATTCTTTTCTTGGCTGCCGGTAGACATCCTTAGGAGAATGAAGAATGTCTATGAGATGGCATGCCTGTTGTAAACCGTCTTTGTGGAATGGTGCGCGAAGTTCCGTACTGGTCGCAGTTCGACCCTAATCGGATATGTAACGCAGAAGTTACGCCAATTCAAGTGGGAGACAATTGAGCTCTCGCCCTATAGTTCTGGTCTCTTCCCATGGTATTATCCCTTAGAAAGACCATGAAGGATCGACGATTGCTGTCGGTGGAAGATGTGCTACAGGCAGTTGCATACTTCTTCACACAACAGCACACAGTGTTGTACCAACCTGGTGCGTCGGTGGGATTTTGTCTCAGTGCTCACGGTGATTTTGCCTGGCTGGCAAACCAATTCTGGACCTCTGGCTTCCGAACGGAAACTTTTTGATCGCCCCTTATATGTAGCCTACAAGAAACGAAAACAATAGTGTTCGAAAATAAATTCTCCAGGAGCATATGGTATCACATGACTATATGTGGTCTATTCTGTTCGCAAATCTTAAACCTTTGATAATTTTAGAGACAGAATTGTAACAGTAGCACCTATTTCCTTAAAACAAGTTATTTAACTTATTTAAAGATGCCAGTGTTCTCCTAAAGACAAAAAGGTTAAATTCATTTTAGCACAGCACATCATTTATCCACATTTGACAAACAGTTTTATACAGATGCGGCAGCGTCCATAGTACGATATTAAAAACACACCACCATGCTGTAACTGCAATTTATTTATTACCTATTATGTCAATTAATAGTTAAAGGTATCCCATTTACTAATGTGTAACTCATTGTCCATTGTGTGGATTACTTTTTGAATATGACTCCTGACAAATGATGCCCCCTCTGCACAACACATTCATCTAGGCGGTTGGAAGCTTTCCGTAACTCAGCGTAACGTATTCCCTGGGACATTGCCGACGGCTGTTCTGATGATATCCTTCAACTCAGGAATGGTGGCACAACGTGTTCGGAACACTTCTTGCTTCAGCCAGCCCCAAGGAAAAAGTCTCCACATGAAAGGTCAGGTGAGCGAGGCGGCCAGGAAATGTCACCAAAATGGGAAATTACTCTACCGGGAAGTTTCTGTCACAAGAAATCCATGTAAATTCTGTCCACCATTCCTGAGTTGAAGGATCGCATCATAACTGCCGTCGGCAATGTCCCAGGGAACTTTACGCCGAGTAATGGAAAGCTTCCAACGCCGCCTAGATGAATGTGTTGTGCAGAGGGGGCATTACTTGACAGGAGTCATATTCAAAAAGTAATCCACGCAATGGACAATGAGTTACACATTAATAAATGGCATACCTTTAACTCTTAATTGACATAATAGGTAATAAATAAATTACAGTCACTGCCTGAGGGTGTGTTTTTAATATCCTACTATGAACGCTGCCGCATCCTGTATTTTTCTTTGTTGTTGTATAAACTGTGACAAAGGAATCTATAACGAACCTTCCAATCTGTATCCAAATACGTACTGTTATAAAAGTGAGCCCGATCTGACCGTGGCCGCTTGCATTCCGCAGACAACGTTTTTCAGAACGAGTTACTATGCGAACTGTGTATTATAGCACCAGTGCTGTAAATTTCTGTGTGTGCATTTCAGTAATCAAAACGAAAGTTTAGAGACCCAGATTTTGGGTACGTTCGATTAGATTGCTTTCCCATTCATTTCAGTTGCAACTGTAAACTTCTCTTATCTTTTCGATATTGTAACGAATCGAAGTACAGATAGGAGAGTCGCTTTATCTCGCAGATGATGTGATTAATCTCTCTGTGTCTACGGCGTTATCAATAAAATTTTATCGTTCACGTTTTCATCGACCCAATTCGTACAATATTTGGTATCTGTTAATAAAGTGAAGTGATACAGTTAGATTTTTCTTTATCTGGCTGATGAGTGTATGTGTTTCCCTCATAACTAATGCTCTCGGTAATACCCTATTTACGATGATATTGCCTACATGTGAAATACTGACTTTTATGTAGTTATTCACTTTTTGCTTGCAATATTTTACTTTTTAGACCACAGCACAGATTTTTAAATGTTTCCTCACAAAAACATACGTAGTGTTCCAAAACTTTAGGGACAGTATTACAAGGATGCTAGCACTCCGTCTTCACACTACAAGTGGCCCATGGGGACCACCCGACCGCCGTGTCATCCTCAGCTGATGATGCGGATAGGAGGGGCGTGTGGTCAGCACACCGCTCTCCCGGTGCGTTATGATGGTTTTCTTTGACCGCAGCCGCTACTATTCGGTCGAGTAGCTCCTCAGTTGGCATCATGAGGCTGAGTGCACCCAGAAAAATGGCAACAGCGCACGGCGTCCCGGATGGTCACCCATCCAAGTGTCGGCCACGCCCGACAACGCTTAACTTCGGTGATCTGACGAGAACCAGTGTACCCACTGCGGCAAGGCCGTTGCCATAAGGATGTTAGAGGGTCCTAAAATCAGTGCTTTGACATTGGGAACTAATGGTTGCAAATAAATATTTTTTGTTGACATAAATAACTTTTACCTTACAGCAACTACATAAACTCAAGATGGAGAAGCGGGGATAGGTAAGTTAGGGACGACATTACATTATCTGCTCAAAACTATCTCGACACCTACTAGTGGATATTAATATGAGGTGCGTCATCCCATAGACTTCATGGCGGCTTGAACTCTGCTCGGGACGCTTTCAGTGAGGTGTCTCAGTGTCTTTGGGAGGATGGCAAATCATGTTCCTCAAGAGCCGAAACCATAGAATGTAATGATGTTGAACGGTTGGATCTGGAGCGACGTCTGCGTCCTGACTCATCCCAAACGTGCTCCATTGGGCTCAGGAGGACAAAATCGGCAGGTCAGCACATTTCTGGGATTTTATTGTCCAAAAACCATTGTCCCATACATGCCGTTTTATGGCAATGTGCTTTGTCAAGCAAATACAAACACTCATCGTCTGCGAACTGTTCCTCTACAATGCACAACAGAAAATGGTGTAAAACATATTCATGTCCTTCAGCAAATACCGTTTTCTTAAGTGCAATAGGGCTACTGTGCCCTAGCCACGGAAAAAAAATCGTGCCATTAATAGCATCTCCTCCATACTTCAATGTTGACACTACACATGATGGTAGGTAACTTTTTCCAGGCCTTCGCCAAACCCTAACGCATCCATCGGATTGTTACTGGGGATTGCAAAATTCATCGCTTAAATAACTCGTATCCAGTGATCCACTGTCCACTGTTTACAGCATCTGATGTGTCACCTAGCATTAACTGCAAAAATGTTTGCATTATGTGGAGCTGCTCTACCATTTCACTGCATGCTTTTTTAGTTCCCTACGCACTGTCACTGTGATAGCTGGGCGACTGGCAACCCTACTTATCTCTTGAGTGACCCCTCCGACTGATTCCATGCTATTTTTTACAGTAACCGTCTGCAATGTTCGACGGTCACTGCAGGTCAGTGCATGAGGTCAGCTTGCTCCTGGTTTAGCTGTGGCTGTTCCTTCATGTTTCCACTTCATAGTTTCATGACCATCAGTCGACTTCAGTAGCTTTAAAATGTTGGATTGTCCTTGATGTGTTTCTTTCTCACAAGAGAAACTCCCCATCGCTACCCCTCAAATTTAATGGTAAGAGGACCCAGTGGACAACCCGTCAAAAACTGAATACAGATCAAGCATGGACTGTGAAAAATAAAGCAAATTAGAAACAGTGAACAGTCCAAGAACAAGAAGTGCAGTATAGAGCAGCAAGGCAAACAACGAGTGTCGTGGTCACGCCGGCACAGTAGCTCAGCATGTTCAGTCAGAGAGCTGCCTGATCTTTGTAAAAAAAAAATTAAAAAAAACTGAGTGAAGGAATCAACAACGAACTTCAACGGATGTGATTTAACGACCATCACAACCAACAACAAAGAAACAAAATTATAAAAAAAAGAAAAATGAAAAAGTGGATACCGAGTGGGACCTGCCTGCACGGTAGCTCAGCGTGTTCGGTCAGAGGGCTGCTTGCCCTCTGCTGTTGTTGTTGTGGTCTTCAGTCCTGAGACTGGTTTGATGCAGCTCTCCATGCTACTCTATCCTGTGCAAGCTTCTTCATCTCCCAGTACCTACTGCAACCTACATCCTTCTGAATCTGCTTAGTGTATTCATCTCTTGGTCTCCCTCTACGATTTTTACCCTCCACGCTGCCCTCCAATGCTAAATTTGAGATCCCTTGATGCCTCAAAACATGTCCTGCCAACCGATCCCTTCTTCTAGTCAAGTTGTGCCACAAACTTCTCTTCTCCCCAATCCAATTCAATACCTCCTCATTAGTTACGTGATCTACCCACCTTATCTTCAGTATTCTTCTGTAGCACCACATTTCGAAAGCTTCTATTCTCTTCTTGTCCAAACTATTTATTGTCCATGTTTCACTTCCATACATGGCTACACTCCATACAAATACTTTCAGAAACGACTTCCTGACACTTAAATCTATACTCGACGTTAACAAATTTTTCTTCTTCAGAAACGATTTCCTTGCCATTGCCAGTCTACGTTTTATATCCTCTCTACTTCGACCATCATCAGTTATTTTACTCCCTAAATAGCAAAACTCCTTTACTACTTTAAGTGTCTCATTTCCTAATCTAATTCCCTCAGTATCACCCGATTTAATTTCACTACATTCCATTATCCTCGTTTTGCTTTTGTTGATGTTCATCTTATATTCTCCTTTCAAGACACTGTCCATTCCGTTCAACTGCTCTTCCAAGTCCTTTGCTGTCTCTGACAGAATTACAATGTCATCGGCGAACCTCAAAGTTTTTACTTCTTCTCCAAGAATTTTAATACCTACTCCAAATTTTTCTTTTGTTTCCTTCACTTCTTGCTCAATATACAGATTGAATAACATCGGGGAAAGGCTATAACCCTGTCTCACTCCTTTCCCAACCACTGCTTCCCTTTCATGCCCCTCGACTCTTATAACTGCCATCTCGTTTCTGTACAAATTGTAAATAGCCTTTCGCTCCCTGTATTTTACCCCTGCCACCTTCAGAATTTGAAAGAGAGTATTCCAGTTAACATTGTCAAAAGCTTTCTCTAAGTCTACAAATGCTAGAGACGTAGGTTTGCCTTTTCTTAATCTTTCTTCTAAGGTAAGTCGTAAGGTTAGTATTGCCTCACGTGTTCCAACACTCCCCGAGGTCAGCTTCTCCCAGTTTTTCCATTCGTCTGTAAAGAATTCGCGTTAGTATTTTGCAGCCATGACTTATTAAACTGATAGTTCGGTAATTTTCACATCTGTCAAACCTGCTTTCTTTGGGATTGAAATTATTATATTCTTCTTGAAGTCTGAGGGTATTTCGCCTGTCTCATACATCTTGCTCACCAGATGGTAGAGTTTTGTCATGACTGGCTCTCCCAAGGCTGTCAGTAGTTCTAATGGAATGTTGTCTACTCCCGGGGCATTGTTTCGACTCAGGTCTTTCAGTGCTCTGTCAAACTCTTCACGCAGTATCTTATCTCCCATTTCGTCTTCATCTACATCCTCTTCCATTTCCATAATATTGTCCTCAAGTTCATCGCCCTTGTATAAACCCTCTATATACTCCTTCCACCTTTCTACTTTCCCTTTTTTGCTTAGAACTGGGTTGCCATCTGAGCTCTTGATATTCATACAAGTGGTTCTCTTCTCTCCAAAGGTCTCTTTAATTTTCCTGTAGGCAGTATCTATCTTACCCCTAGTGAGACAAGCCTCTACATCCTTACATTTGTCCTCTAGCCATTCCTGCTTAGCCATTTTGCACTTCCTGTCAATCTCATTTTTGAGACGTTTGTATTCCTTTTTGCCTGTTTCACTTGCTGCATTTTTATATTTCCTCCTTTCATCAATTAAATTCAATATTTCTTCTGTTACCCAAGGATTTCTATTAGCCCTCGTCTTTTTACCTACTTGATCGTCTGCTGCCTTCACTACTTCATCCCTCAGAGCTACCCATTCTTCTTCTACTGTATTTCTTTCCCCCATTCCTGTCAATTCTAGCCTTATGCTCTCCCTGGAACTCTGTACAACCTCTGGTTTAGTCAGTTTATCCAGGTCCCATCTCCTTAAATTCCCACCTTTTTGCAGTTTCTTCAGTTTCAATCCGCAGTTCATAACCAATATATTGTGGTCAGAGTCTTGCCCTCTGTAGCAAAAAAGAAGAAAAAAAAAAAAAAACAGCTGAGTGAAGCAGACCACGATCAACTTGAATGGATGTCTTGTGGCGTCCGCCCAGACCAAACGCAACGAAGTACATGTAAAAAAAATAGAGCTGCCTGCTCTTTGTAATAAAAAAACTGATAGAAGGGATCAACGACGAACTTCAACACATGTCATATAACGACCGCTACGACCAATAACAACGAACAAAATTACAAAAAAAGGAAAATGGAAAAAAGTTAATACGGAGCGGGACTTCCATATGGGCGAGCCATGTTCGAATCTCCCTGGCGTCAATCTTTTTCAGCTGTTGGCTTTATTCAAATTTGTGGCTGCGACATGTTGTAACGTCCGTTTTCAGTAGTGAGGTGTAAGATATAATGACAGTTGATTCTGCACAACTATTCTATTAGCAGCCAAAAGGAAGTAGCTTTCGAAAGGGAACCGCATACGTTTGATGAAAGGCGACAAGTCAACCGAACCCTCCACCGGAAAACACGTCTGGTGTGTCATACACGGCATTAGCGACAGCACGTGTGTCATGTGATAGGAATCTCTTACCGATGCACCTAATTTGTACGACTGGTAAGTGGGTGAGATATGCATTCTTGGCCATGTGCGTGTTCGTATGAATGTGAATGTGGTCACTCCCAAGGAAATGATGAAAACGTAATAATTTGTCACATATGCTGCAACAAATGAACGCAACGGTTTCGCAGTCACGCAGTTTCTCTGTAGTCTGTCAAAACATGTGTTTCAACGTTTTTAAAATTGCGTTCCGTTTTCGAGGTCTTGACTCTTGAATTCCTTTGTTGTATCATAGTTCACATCCGTTTTTCTTGTTTGCATTTCTGTGAGATGTCTATGTTGTTCTCGTCTGCTCTCAATGTTCATCACACTTATTTGCGGCGGTAACGTATTCTAACCACTTGACTCATATTCTATAACCAACGTGTAGGATGACAACTGCCAAACCTACAGAAAGAGAACAAACATTTCAGTGATCCGACGGACAGTTCATAATGTCACGGTACAAAAATACGGCTCGTGCGCGTGACAATACAAGACCGTTTCCACTCCACCACGGTGCTATTAGTGTAACAACCTACTCTATACTACTCTTGTTGTTCTTGGTCTGTTCACTGCTTTGCTTTCTTTTTCACAATTCAGTACACTTACTTCTTGTTTTCATTCTTGATCTATGCTCAGTTTTTTACGGCGGACTATCTACTGGGCCATCTTACCACTAACTCGGAGAGGGTGCAGAGGGAGGGGGCGGGGCGATGGGAAGTTTCCTGTCGGGTGACATCCCTAGTCAAATGGTTCAAATGGCTCTGAGCACTATGCGACTTAACTTCTGAGGTCATCAGTCGCCTAGAACTTAGAACTACTTAAACCTAACTAACCTAAGGACATCACACACATCCTTGCCCGAGGCAGGATTCGAACCTGCGACCGTAGCGGTCTCGTGGTTCCAAACTGCAGCGCCTCCGGCCGGCCCATCCCTAGTCCACGTTCGAAGACACCGAGCTCTCATAAGCTACGCATTCACTGCTTTTCTACAAACAACAGGATACTCGCAGCCTCCTTTTATATTTTCGGATCCGCGTCTCGTGACATCTAGCCGTCAATTCTGCATTAAGCAGGGCTGTCTGGATGCTTTTGATCGGTTGGTGCATGTTGTCTCACAGAGCTACACAGTTACGTTATGCAACGTTGAACGATAATTTAAGAAAATGTTGATCAAAACTGAACCATATATTCGTCACCAAGTTAGTGTTGAAAGCATTTTAGAGTTCCCATTTTTTTAATGAGTTTCTGAAATGTTTTGGAGCATATCAAATATCAGTTGAGCTCTGTTTTATTGCATCACCCTACAAAACAAACCGGGGTGGCTGTAATTATCATTCAAATACTAGCATAGTTATAATAGTATTTCGAAATTCTAAACAATTTTTATATGCTTGACATTACTCAAGTATGGGCGTGATCGAGAATAACATCAAATACAGAAGTAAAAACGTCAAATTGCCAAGATCGCTAAATACAGCTTCATTCTGATGATCGATTTCGGCAGTCTAAGCTGCCGTAATCGGGTCTTTTGAAAATACCCCTCACTCCATCATATGTACAATATACCATGTCACGTCGTAACAAGTCAGTCCAGGAAGATGCCGGTGTACAGCGTTGTTCATATCCCTGGAATGACTGTTTATGATGCGACACGCTATACTGTACATATGATAGAGATGTATTTAGGTCTATTTGCATAAGATCCGATGATGGCGACTCAGACTGTCGAAACCGGCTATCAAAGTAAAGCTGTATTCAGCGATTTTGATTGTTTGAGATTTTTACTTCTATATTTCTTGTAAACAATTTCTTAGCTCAGTTCATGTTGTAACGTTTTCTTCACTAGTACGTAGATACTTTCAAATGATACACAAGACCTTTTTTCTGGAGACGCGCTTTCACTAAGGGATTATGAGACAAAAAGGTTATTCGTGGGTTTTTCCACTGAAAGTATTCATCATTGCCATCAGCTGACGCAAAACACAGCTTGTCTGTGAAGATGGTGCTCTTGAATCGTAATGCTGAGGTCTTGTGGTAGACACCCGCCTCGTATGTATGTGTGGAAAATTTTTTAGAAATTCTATGGTGAGTTCCTACGGGAACAAACTGCTTAGATCATCAGTCCCTAGGCTTACACACTACGTATTCTAACATAAACTGGACTGTGCGGCTGGTCCCTGCGGAGGTTCGAGTCCCCCCTTGGGCATGGGTGTGTGTGTTTGTCCTTAGGATAATTTACGTTAAGTAGTATGTAAGCGTAGGGACTGATGACCTTAGCAGTTAAGTCCCATAACATTTCACACACACATATTATAACTTAAACTACCTTACGCTAAGGACAATAAGCACACTTATGACCGAGGGAGGACTCGAACATCCTACGGGGGGCCGCACGAACCGTGGCAAGGCGCCTAGACCGCGCGTTAACTCTGATGACACGGCATCTGTAGCAGTATCATAGGTATGAATATTCGATATTAATCACGAAGAGAATCTCGCGGATTTTGTAACGCTGCTGTGTCTTTCTGTAGCTGTTTACCATACAAGACGGTGGTGGAACTATTTTTTGCCAAATACCATGCAGCTGCTCGTAGATCTTTTTCCCGTATCTACAGGCAATTTGCAATTCATGAATCGGGAGCCTGTAGCGGCAGCAAAAAGCGAGTGAACACACGGCGTTTTCTCACGCGTTATTTCCAAAGCCAGGTCCAGTCAGGCCGCTCTGATTTTTCGACCGGCCTGCACAGTGCGTCCCAAATCCCAACGACCTGGGAACAGCGAAAGCAAAATACTTAAAATGCAAAGCGGTTGTGATCGTCAGGTGCCGCGGAGAAGCAAAACCTCGCTTATACAGCAATTCCGCACGCGGAACTGTCACTGAAGGCGAGAATCCTATTCCGTTACTCTCCAGTGGCGTCGTGGCCCTTCGGGGTTAAGATAAACAGTGGGTGAGGGCCTGCTGCGCGGCGTGTTGTGTCTCATAACACGGACTCTGGCAGCGAACCGCCGTTCTCTTCCTCGTACTGGTGTCTAGACCGAACTGCGGGGCACCTCAAATGCAAAGATTTATATGTGCTATGAGGACTTCAGTCATAGACCCAGAGAAAGCATTTGATAATAGTTAATGCAAAAATTAAAAGTCATGAAGGGTACGCGTTTGGGCTGAATGGACAGGAGAGCACTTTCACATGATCCGAACTATTGAGACTAATAGAAGACAAGCAACGCAAAAATTATGAGAAGAATAGTTGGAGGATGTATCTTATCATACTTACACAACATCATGAATGAAAATGCCACCAACACCTTTCATTTATTAAATATGTAAACCAATTTTTGCCGGCCGTTGTGGCTGAGCGGTTCTAGGCGTTTCAGACCGGAATCACGCTGCTGCTACGGTCGCAGGTTCGAATCTTGGCTCGGGCATGGATGTGTGTGATGTCCTTAGGTTAGTTCGGTTTAAGTAGTCCTACGTTCTAGGGACTGATGACCTCAGATGTTAAGTCCCATAGTGCTCAGAGCCGTTTGAACCATTTTGACTTTGAACCAAATTTTTTATTGTACAAAACCTTTCTGTGCCTAGACCGCAATTTTCAGTATACGAGTATAATTACAGCACGATGACCATTATCAATTTCATAGTGGTTGATACCTGACTTTGGGCTCACATTTTTGTCACATCTCATGACGAACTTCGATTTATTCTACCTTACTGGAATTGCGGAAACGTCTACTTTTATTTGGTGTATGAATATTACATTTTAGTAAAAAATTGGGCAGCTTACGCGGTAATATTTAAGAGGAAGCGTGCTTTTTCGGTCATTTTTTGGCGAGAGTAAAATTTGAGGAGTCATAGAAGTCAGACCGCAATTAGGAGAAAAAATTCCTTCACACAGTTTAAAGATACAACCATACTCAACTTTCAGCCAAACTGTCGCTGCTTTCAAATTAGTCGTTTTGTCCTTATAATGGTGGGCGTAGATTGCTGCAATTCGTCGAATAGTGACATATATTAACAAGACGAAAAGTGTAAATGCAAGCTCTGCTGGTGAATTTCACAGCTGTTATGTTTTTATGCACGTAAATCCACATAAACCGCTAATATCACATCTTTTGCTTTTGCGTTTCTGTGCCCCGCGTTTGATATGTTGCTGGATCTCTGAACAGTATTGCAGCCACTTCGAAGAACTGTGCGTCAGTGAGGGTGAAATGATGATGATGATGAATGATGATGATGACGACGACGACGACGACGACGACGACGACACAAACAGTCCCTGACCATAGAAAATCTCCAACGCAGCTGGGAATCGAACCTGCGGCCCCTGGCATGTCAAGCCGGCGCGCTGCCCACTCAGCTACAGTGGCGGACCACAGCGAATAAACATTTACACAATGCGCCCTTGAATTAACAACTTTAAATTGCTTAATGCGATTTCAACAAACGATATCTCAGCTAACAGCATAGTGCTATAGCTATCATCTCTGAAAGCCATATATCTGTATCTATTTTATTTATGATTTGCGTCGTCTTTTATAGCTTTTCATTATGCAAGTGTTTGTCAGAAGCTCATATCCTCCGGAATTCAACAGCAAATGAATACAGCGTGAGTGCCTCATGGGTTGTCTTTCTTGTGCAGTTGTGCAATGAAGAATTTACAGTTTTTCCGGTAGCTTTCGCTAAATGTTAACTGCAAGTGCTATTAAAAGACTGTTCTAATTTGGAAGTGGTCAAACGCATGCGCTGGCGAATATCACAGTTTCAAAAAGAACTGAAAGACGCTTCTGTCAAGAAGGAGTAAATAGTTGGTTCAAATAGCTCTAAGCACTAAAGGACTAAACATCTAAGGTCATCAGTCCCCTAGACTCAGAACTACTTAAACCTAACTAACCTAAGAACATCACACACATCCGTGCTCGAGGCAGGATTCGAACCTGCGACCGTAGCAGCCGAGTGGTTCCGGACTGAAGCGCCTAGAACGGCTCGGCCACCGCGGCCGGCTTGTAAATAGTTGTTTAAATAATATTTAACGACAGTCTTATGTCATTTATCGTGAGCACACTTGCGCAAGAATGCCGGTTTATTTATGTATAAACCAAATATTACTTATATTTATTGTAAATATCTGAGTGTAACCTAATGTTTGTGAGATTCCTTTATTTAAATATTGTTGTAATATATTAGTTCAGTCTACGAAGTAGTCATGTTGAGTCATATCATGCCTGTAGAGCTTAATAACGATGGGGGGACAGCGTTCAGCCAATCGAAAAGTAAACAGTAACAGAACGCTACAGGAATCAAGTATAAACTGTGACTCTCAAGTGAAGAGATGAAGGGAGCAATTCTGGACTTGTGCGTTTGTGCTTGAAGGAGGCAGACCGACCTGTGTAACGAGTTATAAATGATTGTGAGTGTGATTGATTATGTGCGGTGAACGGCCGCTACCATACTTTAAATTCTGAATGTACTTTATATTTCTAGAGGTCTCAATGTGCTCCAGTTACGATAGACAGAGTATGAATTATTACTCTCTGTTTCACGTGTGTCCGTTTGTGAATCATCATGTTGAGCTCTGAACTGTTTTGAGCTGGTGAAATTTCGTGGTTTGTGATTACGAAATTGACTTAATTTTTTTTATCTTAGTTTGAGAATTTTGCTACCGTTCTAGTGACGCTTTCAATGTAAAAATGTTCAAATGTGTGTGAATTCCTAAGGGACCAAACTGCTGAGATCATCGGTCCCTAGACTTACACACTACATAAACTTATGCTAAGAACAACACACAAACTCACGCTCGAGGTCCGTGACATGGCGCCTCAAACCCCGGGTGGCCGCTTTCGATGTAACTTTAATGCATTTGATAAGGATATTTTCTGTCTACACTTTCAATGAAAATAGTAGTAACACTTGCGTTTATTTGAAATGTCTTTTCTTGAAAAAACATTATTCAGCATAATTCTCTGCCGGCCGGGGTGGCCGAGCGGTTCTAGGCGCTACCGTCTGGAACCGCGCGACCGCTACGGTCGCAGGTTCGAATCCTGTCTCGGGCATGGGTGTGTGTGATGTCCTTAGGTTGGTTAGGTTTAAGTAGTTAAAAGTTCTAGGGGACTGATGACCTCAGAAGTTAAGTCCCATAGTACTCAATGCCATTTGAATCGTTTTTAATTCTCTGTTGTCTGTCTCAATTGCAAAAGTTAGAATAGACACCCTTGTTATTAAATTATTGATTTAACTTTTGTTTTGTATTTCTATTTATTTTATTAACTCGCAATTCAAGCCAATTCATAGACTGTTTAACTGCAGGGCCACAGCTACAGGTTATTATTTGCAGCGAATTAGTTGCGGGGCATGAAAGCAGACGTGTGCCACTCGACTCTATGACCATATCGAGCCATTCTTTTTAAACAGAGCCGTAGACAGCCCAAGTACGCCGGCCGCTGTGGCCGAGCGGTTCTAGGCGCTTCAGTCCGGAACCGCGCGACTGCTACGGTCGCAGGTTCGAATCATGCCTCGGGCATGGACGTGTGTGATGTCCTTAGGTTAGTTAGGTTTAAGTAGTTCCAAGTTCTAGGGGACTGATGACCTCAGATGTTAAGTCCCATAGTGCTCAATGCCATTTGAACCATTTTTGCTCATTTGGGATGGTGTTCAGAAGAGCAACTACACTAGCAGTAACCGCTAGGTACCGTCGCATAACTCCGTCTTCAGATGTACCTGGTATTGTTGTTCCCGCGTAGTGATTTGCGAAGATGGAAAAAATCTAACTGATACGAGGTACGTTTTCCATAGGATCACATCTTTCTGCCATCATCATACAGCAGTGGCGTGGGCTGTAAAACCTGTGTCCACAGCAAAATTCGTGATCACAGTAATCTGTGATCCTATGAAAAACATATCTCGTACCGATTAGGTGTATACAGAGTGTTTTGGTAAAAGTGTTTGCCTCTGTAACTTACAAACTAATACGTGACGCCAAAATTTATTGCGGTAGATCAACATAAGGAACGTTACACTTTCTGCAGAGCTATGAACGTAGTTCATTGTGTTATTTTCCGAAGAGTCACAGCAAAGAGATACAATTTTATTTAAATTTAACCATTGTAGTTTCTATCAGGCATTGGAATCATTGAAACCAATTGTGAACAAATCAGTTTAAATCACACTCCTATCACGTTTAGTTTGGGAGCTACAACGCTTCAAAGTTTCAGGAGCGGATACCGCACGCTGTACATAACGCAATGCACCTTCTCAAGGTGCTGCGGGCGAGATGTAACGTCGCCGGTGTCACGTAGCGACAAGCTTCCCCGATGCGCTGTTAGACTGACGTCTGTCGCCCTACACGGCCGTATACGCGACAGGTCGAACCACACAAACAAACGGGGTTCAGTGTGTCGCTATTACTGACGTCGGACGGAGGTGGCATACACGTATAACTACTACATTGACATGTTTCTGATGCTCGGCGAATGCCGACACGATGCCACTGAAGCACCCAAGGCATATACTGTGGAACATCCTAGGAGAAGAGCTCCGGCAGCCATTACGTTCTTACGTGCTGAACGACGGCTTCGGGAGACGGGCGACTTGGGAAGGCGCAGCAGTAACAGACGACGAGCAAGAAGTGAGGAGACGGAGGTGTTTGCTTCAGCTGCAATACACCGCGATCTCCATGTCACTGGGGTTAGCCTTGCATTTATGTGGCGTACAGTACAGGGTCACAGGTTTCACCCGTACCGCGTTTCACTAACGCAGGAGGGAACAATTCGAATCGGAGAGTTACTTTCTCTGAATGGACCATGCGTAATTTCACTCGGGACCCCTCAAGCCGTCGGCATACGGACCGTGCTGTCGAACGTTAACGATGAGCGTACGAAGTCCAACGTGCTGCTGAACGCTCAGGAACGATGCGACTCGTGCATACGGTACGTGGGCCCCAACGTGGTATACGCGATCGCAACGCACTCCAGCGGCAGTTGAGGGATGTTTCTAGTTCGTAAATCACATTGTTTACTCAAAGAGGCGCGTAAAATTCCCACATTTGCTCTATTAAAACGCACATTTCCTCCATCGTCCACGAAAAGGAAAGTACCATGTCCAATCAATAAGGACACAGATTTATAAAAGTTCCATTACAAACAGTGCGGTACAAATTTGGAATACTTCTCCGCATAAGAATAACATTATTTCATCATTCCTACATTTTAGTAAAACCCCAAGGTCAGTCTTACTTGATCAGTGTTCCTACTCAGTAGCAGAATCTTTGCAATATGTGAATTACGAAGCGTAAAAGAAGAAGGAGCAAAATATCTTTATACAAGTAGCGCAAGCTGTCCTGTAGATTAAGCCAATCGAACAAAGTCACCCCTCAAAAACAGGTGAATTTATATTTACATAACATCAAATATTATAGTATATACTTATATTAAACTAACAATAAAGTACCAGAACCCAATAAAAACGCGAATGTCAGGAAAAAAATTTGGAAGTGGGACGATGCGAGCCAACGCCCAATTACACTCCTCTGTAGCGTGCAGAGACGCTAGTCGTTACGCTACAGCAATTACTTGCTTAACATATCTAATGATAGTATCTTAGCTCCTGCAGAAAACATTAATCGTAGATATGTTACTAATTGAAGTTTAATTATAACAAATTGTACCAAGAACAATGCGTTTTGGGTAGATCTTCAGTGAGTCGTTCGCTTCAAATAGGCTAATCTCATAATGCGCAAGTTAGAATAATTCTTTTGCCACGAATATGATGCTTTTCATTATTTTATTGGAACGAATCACACAGTTAATAACAAGTTTTCCAGTGATTCTCAATTTGCTGGTGCTCAGAATAGGCATATATACATATAGGCTTGAAATGAATGCCAATATGGCGCCTCACAACTCTGTACTGAAGGGAGACGGCGTGCGTGTGACGTAGGTGGCGTTGTGCCACCTCATTGGTCAACTTGTTAGGAATACGATTTAAATTGATTTGTACACAGCTGGTTTCAATGATTTCAGTGCATGACAGAAAGAACTATTGTTCCACTTAAAAATTATATCTTTTTGCTGTAACTCGTTGGAAAATAATACAATAAACTATTGTTATAGCTCCGCAGAAAGTGTAACGTTTCTTATGTTGACCTACCATAATAAATTTTTTTCGTCAGTTATTACTTCGTAAGTTACAAAGGCAAATACTTTTACCGAAACAAGGTGCGTCTCAGGATGGAGCCGGTAGCTCCGAAACTGAGCACGGTACAGTTAAAAGAAACTGAAGATCATTTTTATAGTTAGACTCAAATTTATTCATAATCTCAAAACAGATAATGGAAAGGCATGAGGAAATCATATATAGTTTATAGTGTGGCAGAGATACAGGCTCCCTACGGAACAGAAAAAAATCGGCTATGGTATTCCGACAGAGAACCCAAGAATACGATAACATATAAAGCCTCTTGATTAAGGGGCGTTTTTGGATAAGACGCCGATTAGACGATACTTTGTTCCAGGATCGTATGAAAGATTTGTAGAAGAAGATGCACAAAGATTTAGTGTTATGCAAACGTATGGTCAAGGTACTGGACGTATCCGGTCTGGTATTGCAGTTATGGAATTGGTGACAGGTACTTTCTTTGTGAGGAAAGATATTGTGGGCATAAATGTTTAAGAAACTGGTGAATTAAATTGAGTATATGAAAAAAAAAGACGCCTATCCGCTCGCTTCCAGAATTCCTGAGCACAGGATGGGTCGAGGTGACCAAACAACCGCATGCTATACGCACATCTTACGCAACTTCGATCCTCTTAGAGTTGTGCACACTGGAGACGTTCCAGTGCTCCTGAAGTGTAACTGTTCCCTGTGAACTTCGCTGTGGGCGCTTTAGTGGTGCTCTGTCGCCTACTATTTATTTATTTTTTTTCAAACAAACTTCTTACAAAGTCTGGTATAATGCGATTTTATAGCTCATCTGTATACCAGATAAAAGTCAAATATAATTATTGACTTTTATAAAATAATGACTGCTTAAGTTCCCTAATTTAGATGCCACAACATCTATACACACCCTATTTTCAGAAAAGTGACGAAGCGTTTTTGGAAAAAAAAATACGGTCCAAACTGAGAGGCTACGTGAAGAATTTGTTCCACAGCAGCACACAAAAAAATGAAATCCTTCAAAAGTTTTCAACATATTAGTAGTACGCTTGTGCTATTACATGGGTTTCTCTTTGTGTATCCTCTTCACAATATTAGTTTTGTATCGGTATCGCTCATTATACAGTCCTCACAATGTTATTTTCATGCTTACACATCTCTCTTTCAGACAATGAACCAGTAACTGCACCCGTGTCACCCCCAATTCCTTGAAGAATCGAACTACTACGTATAAAACAAAATATCTCTTTACTTGAGAGACAAGGTAATGTGTTAAATAACATGTCTGTCGAAAAGGCCTTTACAACTTTGAAAACTCGTACTGATTTATTCATTTATCTTATAGACATGGCTTGGGTGTCATTTTATAGTAAGAGACTCAAGCTTTCTGCCTTATGCCTAAAAAGGACTAATGTGACTTCCATTGCTTATAAAGCACACATTCCATCAGAAGTCGATTTCCTGCCAAAACTCGCTGTAGCATGTCATGTATGAGTTCCTCAGTTGAGAGGTAGTGTCTAGGTCTGAGCTCTGGTAGAGAAGCCAGTAATGGTGGAATAAACTTAGCGGCCGTAATGAATCCCCAAAAGAAAAAGATGAGAAGTGGTGGGTCTGGTGAACGTATAGGTTATGAAATTAGAACTCCTCTACCCATTCACAAAGCTACTGAAAAGTTCTTGCATCGTTGTAAACTTCTGTGGTTTGAAATCGAACATTTTCTCAACACACGCCAAACTATCATATGTGAGACACCCAGTCCAGGTACATGGGGACGAGCTGAGGATTTGTTACATCTTTCAGGACACCTAGTTTCAATAAAACACTTGCGCCACTCATTAACAGTAGACCTACTGGGAGAATTTTCACCATACTCCAAACGAAAATTACGTTTCACAGTGTTGAAGACTTTCACTCTTCAAACGAAACGCACACGCTCGGAACCGGTAGAGGCAGCCAACTTTGCTGCAACTGCTGTGGCGCTTACGGTGGCGCGATTCTGTACTAGTGTACCACATGTGTCAAAAGGTAATGTCTCCCCCCCCCCCCCCCCCCTCCCGCAAGGTAACACCAACACTAAGTCTGTAAGTCGTGTGAATTATTCGCCCATAGACTAATGGCAAAGTCAGAACGAAAAGATTTGAAATAATTTTTAATTTTTTTGCGGATACTCTCTGCAACATGTGTTACGAAAGGATAAATAGTAAAGAAGTAATAAATTACAGCGTCATGCCAAATGCGGTGTTTTACTACATGAAAAGCGAATATGTAGTAAGGGATAAATTTCTTTCCTCTTATTATTTTGCGGGAGAAGTTTCGAAAAGGTTTGAAATAATGTGTAAAGTTTGTTGTAAGTCTCTAAGTGCTCACATTCTCAAATAATGGACGAATATGGTCTCAGTAAACTGCGAGCCGTCGTCAGTTGAAATGCCTCAAGACATGTACAGGGTTTCTCAGTTTACTTGTCTTGTTGCGTTAAATGTTTGACATAAGATATACCTGTTAATGAGTAGCTTATTGCAGCATTTTAAATTTTGGAATTAGGTCAAAAATAATATGAAAGATTGAAAATCAAATTTTATTGCCCTTGGAAAGCGGAAATGGGCAACCTGCGACTGGTATTGGGTGACCCTTTTGGCCGCTTGATAATTATACGTTCCTTAATCCGAGAAAAAAATTTAGATCAGTGATTGTACGTTTTTTCTGGTAACAGGTGAACCGTATAATTGCGCACGCCTGTTATCTGCTATTTCAGTGACCTCGCAGCCTCACGCAACTAAACTCGCTACTGGCGGTGCATTATTGGTTTTATGAAGCGATCCACTAACCAGCTGCCCGCCTGCAGAAAAGGTAATCTCATTCTGTGCAGCAAGCCGAAGTTATTACGTGGCTGAACATAAAATGTCAGTTTTGGGAATGACGTAAATTGGATAGCCCCAGACGCTCCCAGACTGTTATCTGTAGGTGACACGTAACCTGGTCTAGTACATTAACTGGTGATCAGCGTGACGATACAGGGTTTTTTCGGTATAAGTTATCGCAACAACGACGTATGGTTAGTGTCTACCCGAATTTATTAAAGTGCTGTTAATTCTTTTTGAGAAGTGCAAATGTGTGTAGTTTCTTTTTTATGTTTCATGAGGGGGACTGGAGCTAAGCGCAGCCGAGGGGATCTTGTACGGAATGTTTAAGTTGCCGGAAGTAGACGGACCCGCGCGAGTCGAAGATGCCGGAAGCTCCCCTTAGATGCTGTGGCCTATGTTAATGAAGCAACGTAAAATTGTTTCAAAACAAAAATGAACTGATGTGTGTTCTGTTTTACTGAGATCTGTATCAGAGAACGTCTGTGACAGCCACGTTTACAGACATGCATATTAAATTATTTACGTGGCAGTAGTCGTGCGTACTGATCAGAAATAAAACGTTTTGTGTATCCTGAAAAGAAGATAAAGTGTTTATGAAACGAATTGTTTTGAAAAATACTGAACCGAGTTTATTTATATTGATATGTGTTTGACGATCAAGAACAGGAGTGATCATTCCTGAAGGACAATTTAAAATGCAGTTCGACACTAAAAATATCGCTATTTAATCTATGACTGGGTAATCACATAAACTTGTTATAAACGGTGAATACTGAAATATTTGGAGACCATAAGGAATATCACTCAAAACTAATCAGTTTTATTATTCAGGAAGTGTCTAAAGTGATCAAGAATTTCGTAAAATAACTTTCCACATTTGAGAATTTTTAATACGCCAACCAGAGATAATTGCATTCGCTGATCTTGGTGGCAACAATAATCCATGGTCGGCATAGTAACCAGTTAAATTGATAAAGGGAATCTTTGATTCAACTCAGGCAATTAAATTTAGACCATAATTTTCTGCAGTATTAATACTATTCAATGATTCGGCTGCTGGAGCAGAAAAGAACCGGTTTAAATAATAATCTTGCCAATATTCGGATAACAGGGTGTGCCAAAACTCTCGTTACAGACTTTTAGGACCTGTAGAGGGAATAAATACATAACATCTTGAATAATAACTCATGTCTGGAAATGTATTCCAACGGTGCTAAAGAGCGAAGAAGTTAAAGGCGCCGGGTGTATATACAGGGTGTTTCAGTGATGATGTTACAAACTTTCTAGCATGATGGATAAATGTATCAGTCTGAGGAGTCTCCAAATACATATGTGATGTGACGAGAGCAAGCCATTAATGTTTATTTCCACCTGGGCTGCAGATCAAGCGTTGAAGTGGGGACACATGGACGCAAAACGGTTAGTCTATACCGACAAGCATAGTCCAGTCAGTGGTGCAGTTACGAACGTGCTGGAAACAAGAGGTACTAAATTACATAAACTACTGTTCCATAGTACCCCTATAAAGAAACTGTAATGTAACCAGGCTGAGATAATCTCAAGATGCCCCTTGTCGACAGGACTTTCTAATCTAACGTTGCGTAATTCCTTTTAGAATGTTAGCACGTTGTGCAGTGGTACGGACTTAATACGATCTTTAGGCAAACACCGTTACTTCTTTCTTTGTTAATTAAAATTTTACAGTCGGTAGAACGGTAAGGCGACCATTTAAAAGATATCCACGCTGACAAACAGAAGCAGTGGGTATTGACAAACTACGAGCTTTATCTTGAAGGCTGATTTTCCTCATAGGGTATCAAAGAACTGCGCGTGCTTTGTTGCACACGTTTTGCCAACTCCAAAAGACTTTCGAAAGTCAAGATCTCCGTCCCTACTAACGTCTTCGTCAACGGCATATTAAACCCTTCCAATTCTTCTGTTATACAGGGTGATTCACGAAGATATGCAAATATTTTAATATGTTATTCTACAAGTGAAATTAAAGAAAAACGTTCATATAAACATAGGTCCGCAAATGTTTGGTTACGAAGTTACGGGTAATAAAATATTTTGAATGAAATTTAGCAACTTTGCTAATATGAAGCCATCGCAAAAGTGTAAGAGGTTAAAGTAAAGCACGATTGCCATTTGTTTTGTTGCTATTGATTTGGTGAATCTAATAAAACGTGTCCCAGACGTGTATCTGCAGTATTTTCCAGAGCATACAGAGAAGCAAAGAAATAATTTCGTAAAATTTTTAATTTATTAACTGCTAGGGCCAATTTGTTTTTTTAAATTCCATACAATTGCACTAAGTTTTCAACAGGAGTTGTATATAATTTAATCTAGGAAAAATGATGGTAATAACGTTAACTGAAACTGTATGAATGTGTCAGATAATCTGCTTTTATTAATACCATAGCACACGTCAATTCATGCTACACCGGAGGTTAGACAATTTAATTTATTTGTTATGTGCACAGGGACCAAAGTTATCAGTTTTGAACAGGGCCAGTTGATTCAGAGCCTAAGGAGCTGAATGTATTTTGCAGTGACTGTATTTCTTTATTGGTATTGGGAGCTGCATTGCCCAATCAATTCGTCTACAGTTTTGCTAACAGTAACACAGAGTAAGCACACCATTTGCGTTTACAACACGCAACATTTCGAGTTCAGTACTCATTTCACAGATCAGACATTCATTGAACGTAATCGAAAAGTTTATTATTTCGTATTTTAAAGAGCGTTACAATATGACGTCACACTCATTCATATGTGTGAAAAACTTTTCTTAAAAAAGAAAGGCAAATTTCCCAGACTGTACTCATCCAGGGTTTTATAATGAAAGCACTTAGTGACTTCGAACAAACTTTACGCGTAGTGTCAAACGTTTTTCTAAACGTGTTTGCCATAATATAGGTCAAACAGCTTGTCGCTAAATAAATGCTCTTCATTCAAGTGGTAGAACTACAGTATTAATCATGATGTGAAGGTGCTTTACACAAGCGAGTTTAGTCACTTAAGGAATCAGGTACTTCAGGGAGTGGTGCGGGGGGGGGGGGGGGCGGTGTGTAGAGGGTACTGGTATTCCCGTACTACAAGAAGTATGCATTTATGTAAAAGCATAACTGAAGAATTTCCCGTAGTAACGTTACTTCACAGGAAATATAGCAGAGGTAATTTGCGCTATTAACACATTTACGACACGTTGGTGTATGTATCTTTTAAAATTCTATTGCTAACAAGTAGTATACAATTATCATGAAAACACTTTGAGAAGTCTCAAAACATTATGCATTGTTACAAGAATTCTTAAGATCGGAAGACTCTCACCTGTTCACGAGGCTACTGATCATATGCTTAACATCTGTACTGCTTGTACCCGACCGTTTAGTCATAACCCATTGTGAGAATTATGAACTGCTCATTTAGTGCTCTCAACCGTTTATGTTTGGACACGATATTTAGTGAAAAAGCATAATTACAGATAATAGCTACAGGTCGAAAATTAGAGCCAATATGCAGATTTTAACGATACTTTTGAACACAGTTGCATCAAATTAACGAATCTTGGCTCATTTCATTTAAAATATTTTGATGCTGAACAGTGTCACAACGGCATATTGCAACTTTATTACTATATTACATATTACTAGTTGAATGCATTTTGTTGCAGTTTTCTCATTGTAAGCCACATTTTAAAATGTACAAGTGATATGTATTAAGTAATTTTCTTGCTACCTATGAGCTAATCTGTCAATAAAAGTACTATTAAACGATGAAACGCATCGCCATCTATGCCAGCGAATGTATGCGTAGAAATTCATACAGTGAAAATTAATAATGTAACCTATTTTAAAACAGGATTCTTTCATTAGAAATACTTTAGGAGCATATAAGAATCATAAAATGTTGTGTGTGGTTAATCAGAAGGCAAGTGTGTGGCACAGTATCTTGCCTTGTGCTCCAGTAGCCTTCTCGCTGCCACGAATATTTCGAGCGTGGTCTCACCTGGTACTCCACTCTGTTACAGAGACCGAGCTGGTGTTTCGCGACCAGTTTGGCGGCGTCTCTCTCCTCAACGCCGAGAACCTCACCACTAGGGTCATCATGACCAACTCGACCTTTGTAAGTACGCGCTTTAGGCTGGGCCATATGCATTAGACTATTAGCTGCCAAACATTGTGCGATAATTTTACACCCGAAAATGTTTAGACACCCCAATAATGTTTACCACCTACCAAATGTTAGACAAAAAACAGACCTTTCTTCACACTACGAAAAATAAATTATAATCAGTCGAAGATCTAACAAGTAAAATTTAAGTATTTTGCAGGCATTGTATTAAACAAAGAAATAATAGAGTCAAAGAGAAGATTGGTGCTGCTTCTTTCCAACAATTTTGTTTGTTCGCGGTTAGATGTAAACTCATTCTAGAAATTCGTTCAGCTCCTCATTCAAGTTTTTATTGCTATCACACGAGGTGTGGGAAAAGTAATGAGACTGATCTAACAAAACTTTTATTTTTTTCAACAACAATATTGTCCCCATTTGGATATGCAGCTCCTTGAGTTTACCGTGGTTGCAGTTAAAATTGTTGGATGTAAGGTCCGCAAGTTACGCGAAACACAATATTCAGGAAGCCAACAACCACAAGAATCACCATTCACAACCTACCAAACCACCCATTGACACATAAGCAAGCAAACGTCAGATTCATGCTCCATAGATTAAACAGAACAACCATGAGTAAACAGAACTACACACAAGAACTGAACACAATAAAACAAGTAGCGGTGAAAAGTGGTTATGACACCCATAATGGTAGACAAATTAAATCAAGAAATACATAAACAGTACAGAAATGAACATATCACACACACACACACACACACACACACACACACACACACACACACAAGTCCTTAACCAACACAGAACAACACAAAACAAAAACAATGACCACACACAAGACAACAGAGTAACAACACACACAAAACGAAATGGCACATACTCACCTACAGTAGCAAAATTGTTCACAGAATAGGCAACATATTAAAGGAACAGGGACTCCAAATAGGATACAGGACAAAGAACACAACGCAGAAAAAGATCAGAACACAAGAAACACCCACGGATAAATTTAACAGACCAGGAATATATGAATTCACATGCAACATTTGCCAGTCAGTATACATAAGACAGACATGCAGAAACTTCAAAATCAGATATTCAAGTGGTTAGCACTCTGGACTCGCATTCGGGAGGACGACGGTTCAATCCCGCGACTGGCCATCCTGATTTAGGTTTTCCGTGATTTCCCTAAATCGCTCCAGGCAAATGCCGGGATGTTCCTTTGAAAGGGCACGGCCGACTTCCTTCCCCGTCCTTCCCTAATCCGATGAGACCGATGACCTCGCTGTCTGGTCTCCTTCCCCAAACAACCCAACCCAGATATTCAGATTCTCAGAGCTTTAAAAAGCAACAGGTCCCGTAGCACCTTTTCTGACCAGCTAATACCCCACAATCACCACCCAACTACTATGGAAACAGACTTAAGAATACTAAAACCCAGCCACAGCCTGTACAGCAAACTGACCATTGAGGAAAAGTTCCACATACAGGAGGCAATAGCAGAAGGAAAACAGATCATAAATGAATACACTGCACTGTGCAAGGGCACACTATGTAACACATTAAAGGAACATTACAAAAACGGCAACACAAATAGCTAAAAAGTCTACACACACACACACACACACACACACACACACACACACACACACACAGAAAAACAAAGATAAAATGTAGACAAAATTCAAATTTGGCGCCAAACTCACTGGTGAACAGATGAACACTGACTGGGCTGGCACACACAACAACAACGATTACTGTCCGTTTTCATGAATTGCAAAGTGTTTTTAGGACCATATTTGTTAAAATATGTGTTATATATACGTGTACTTCACAACACCTCATCAGGATGCTGAGAAAAATGGGCTTGCCACCCCAAAACGTAAGTAAATACGAATATAGGTGCGAAATATCGCGATAGACTAAACTACATTTAATGCATAAAATGATAAGGTAACTCCCAACAAGATGTCTCATCAACATCGTTTGGTTGCTGATGACAAGCTACCAGTAAAAAAAATACACAAGTGGTCCTGAAAAACCATGCAAACCGAATGTAAAGGTATTAAGAAAAAGAAACAAATTCTTGTTTGAAGTAAATATTTCTCTAATTTGGTAATCGTTTAGTAAAAATGTTCACATTGCAGATTAAATAAAACAGAAACACACTGATGATGGCACAGAGGTGATGTTTGGGTACCGGGAGAAAACGGTGTTTTGCATAACTGGCGGACCTTACTTCCAACAATATTTTCCCTTTCACAGTATTTCCTTTCGGCAGCTATATGCCGGCGGAGTCGTCGTTCCCAGTCTCGGTAGCAATGATGAAAGGCTTCAACTGGTAGGGCCTGTAACATGTCGGTCACATTCTTTTGAATGTTCTCCAGGATCTAAGAATTACGTCCTTTTAAGGTGTTTTTCAGTTTTGGAAAAAAAACGCGAGGACAGATCAGTTGAGTAGGGGGCCAGTGGAACAACAAGAATCCGTTTTGAGATCAAAAATTTCTTGATGGAAGTGGCCGTTGTCATAATACAGCATCCACTTGCCTGCAGTGTCCAATCGCACTCGATTCACCTTCTTCCTCAGCCGTTCAAGGGCATCTCTGTGAAACACTTGGTTGATAGTTTGGTCTGGAGGAACAAATATTGTATGCACGATACCCCTGCTACAAAAAAGCAAATCGGCATTGTTTTGATCTTTTATTGGTCGAGGAGATGTCTCAGTGTGCCATTCCGCATTTTGTCGCTTTGTCTCAGGATCTAACCTAAAAATCCAGGATTCTTTACGTGCTATCACACGACTCAACTATTCTCAAGAAGATAATCGCAGACGTTTCTTCGATTGTCCTTCTGCTCAGTTGTGAGGTTTTGTGGCACCATTTTGGCACCAACCTTTCACATATGCAAACTTTTGGTCAAAATTTGATGTACAGTGAATGTGTTTAGGTTTAACTGGTCACGCATCATCGTTATTTTAAACGTCAGGCTGATTATATACTCGTTTGACGTGTTCGTCGGTTCTTGAAGCTGGAAGTCTCCCTGAGCATGGTTCAATGTGTCCTTGACCTTCGAAAAATGATTTGTGCCAACGAAAAACTTTTGTCCATGATAAGGAATGTTGCCCATATGCTTGTTTCAGCTTTTCAAAAGTCGCACTCGCAGATTCCCCAAGTTTAACGCACAACTTCATGGCATAACCTAGCTAACTTAAGGACATCACACTTATCCATGCCCGAGGCGAGATTCGAATCTGCGACCGTAGCAGCAGCGGGGTTACGGACTGAAGTGCCTAGAACCGCTCGGCCGCAGCGGCCGGCGTTCCATGTCACATGGCTGCTTCCATCACAGAATTTTTGTTCCCAAAAGGCATCATTGTTGTTCTACAGCTACCTATTCGTCTTACCTGAGTCCTTGTGATTTTTTTCTTTTCTTGAAATTGAAAAAGTTTTAAAAGGACGTCATTTTGGGACTCAAAAACAATTCAAAAGAAAGTGACCAACTTGTTAGAGGCCTTACCAGGTGTATAGCTGCCGAAGGGAACTACTGTGAAGGAGACTATTGTTGTCTGAAAAAATAAAGACGTTGGTAGATGAAAAATCAGTCTTTCTTCATACACTTCGTACGAGCAATGCGGTGGGCAGACACGGTGTTTGTCCGAGAATCTGGAAGAAACACATCTTCGTTGCCGTAGTGTTCCTGTCGCAGAAATGCACGAATCCTCCAAAAATAGGCAAACGAAGGACCATCATGGGCGTCATTGTTGTTGTATCCTGTAGCAGTGAGTGGGTTCTGAAGGAAAAAACCGGAAATGACACAACAACAGATGTGTGAAACGCATTACCTAACTCTATGGATCGTCCTATACAATGCAGACAGATCCAAAGTTCGTAGTCAAGTCTGTTATACTGTACTCACTGATAGAGAGAGGATGTATACTCATTCACGATCCAGTAGGGGGCTGTTGGTCGCTCTTACACACGATGAGAGCGGCGGTGCAGGCTCCGGCCATGGAGAGTTTGACAGTGTTGCAGCCATCGGTTGGCGTCCGCCGGTCGTTGTGTGGCTCTCCCCGGGGTGACACACGACACCACAGTCACCTTATGTGTGTTCTTATCAAACAAATGTATAAATCAAGATCCAAAGGAATTAAATAGTTCAAATGGCTCTGAGCACTATGCGACTTAACATCTGAGGTCATCAGTCCCCTAGAACTCAGAACTACTTAAACCTAACTAACCTAAGGACATCACACACATCCATACACGAGGCAGGATTCGAACATGCGACCGTAGCGGTCGCGCGGTTCCAGACTGAAGCGCCGAGAACCGCTCGGCCACACTGGCCGGCAAAGGAACTAAAGGTATTAGCTGCCAGACGGTACCGATTTGTATCAGTGAGGCAAACTGTAAATATGTGCCAGCCCGGGATTCGAACCCGGGTCTCCTTCGGTCACCAAATAAACATAATTGAGAAGATGACGGCCAGTGATTCCCTCAGTGCAGATGTACACCAGGCTCAAACTCAAAAGGGGTATCGGCGAGACGCCGCGAGTAATGGGGCAAGTGCGCAGGGGCAGCACATCACTATTTGGGTCTGAAGTGAGGCGCGCCAGGGTAGTCCACACGACTGTGGTCACACTGTGTGCATATGGTGCAGTGGTCAGTGCATCTGCTGAGAAACCAGAAGACCGGGGTTCGAATCTCAATCCCGTACAAATTTTCATACTACGCTACTGATATATATAAATGCCCACTGGCATCTAATGTCTTTAATTCCTCTGTGTCCTCTGTGTTTTTATTCGTAATGGCTGCAGGATGAATACGGTGTCCGTTCTTTCCGATGTGTTCGAAAGAAGAGATACCAGATATAAAATGGATAAATAAATGTTTTTACTGTGCTGTACACTTAGCATTATAGAGAATACGAATTCGTTTCCTGCAGGTAAATTTGAATTTGTTATCGTGAGAGATACCACAATGACCATAAACTTTCGTCACTTCTTAGAGATTCAGGCATTTTACGCAAAAAAAAAACTTCAGTTACTTTTGGTTTCGCAAATGTGTCCAATTTTCCCGTTCCATACTTAATTTCTCCTCATTCCACGTTTTCTAGGTCTCACGCGATTTTCTGTTCCTTTTACACCCATGTCCAATAGCTTCTACCACTTTCCTCTGTCGGAGTTTCTGCACGTCATCAATTTAAATCTCATAGGCAACTGCGAGGTATTGAATGGAATCGGGGAAAAAAATTCAAGGCACTGATAGACTAAAGAAGGGATCAGTTGATAGGACACATCCTCAAGCATCAAGAAATTGTCAGTTTTGTAAGGGAAACAAGTGTCGGAGATCAAATTGAACAGAGAGACTGAGGCATGAACGCATAAAGCAGGTTCAAATGGATGTAGGTTGCAGCAGATAAAGAGGCTTGTGCAGGACAGATTAGTGTGGTAAAAAATGCATCAGACCAGTCTTCAGAAAAATACAGGCTATGCGATATTGGTTTACCGGTGACGAAGTGTTATGAACCTGAAAATTTGTAGCCAATTCATTTCATGGTACAGACTCATTTTGTTATATACCTTATTGCAGTACATGTTACAGTTTCTTTATTAAATCTATTTGCTTCGTCTTGCTACGTCTACTGACAATAAATAATACGTTCAAACGAAACATGATGTATATCCAAGCAGACTGACACGACGAATGAAAATTTGTACCAAGATCAGGATACGAACCCCGCTTCATATCCCGGTCTTGGTACATATTTTCGTTCGTCGCGTCAGTTTGTATGTATGAATAACACATTAACTATAATACATTCCTACGTAAATAGCCAATTAAGTTATGGTTCTCATAGTAGTTGATGTCGACACACTTAATCGTTGCGACGGATTTTTGTGGTGTAATCAAGTAATAAGTGTCCTGATTCTCAAACAGCTCAGACTCTCCTCGTTCGAAGAGGTCTCGTAAGACCCAACGATACTGGCCAATCGTCGTGTCATCCTCAGCCGATACATGTCATTGGATGTGTATGTGGCGGGACATCTGGTCAACACACCGCTCTGCCGGCCGTTGTCAGTATTCGTGACTGAAGCCGTTACTTCTCGATCAAGTAGCTCCTCAATGGGCCTTATAAGGGCTGAGCGCGCAGCGCTCAGAAAAACCGAAAGGTCACCCATCAAAGTTTAGCCGATCCCGACAGCGCCTGGCTTCGGTGATCTGACGGGAGCCGGCGTTACCACCGCAGCAAGGCCACTGGCTGAATCACAAGGAGAAACTAGTTAAAAAGATACCATACAGCAATGTGTTGAATGGAACTTCATCATCACATACAACAGAGAAACACTTTGTTATACTTGCATTGCCAGCTGTTGCTTTAGCTGAAGGACAGCTATAGTCGTCAGGGAGGGTAAAGCGGCCACTTCGTTTCATACTCTTCGAGACTGGTGCAGCCTTAAGACCATAAAAAGAAAATTCCTTGGTTTTGTCAGCGAGTTTCATGGCGACAGTTGCGAGCACTCCTCTGTAGTGAAATATTATGTGTGTTCCAATCGTCTGATGTAAGGCAAGTGATGAATTCATTTGCCCTCATGACATAAATTTTATTGTGCTGGTTAAATGCTACAATGCTGATGAAACGTTATATTTTAGGCTTCGAAATCACTTGTTCATGAATTGTCTAAATTATGTAATTTGGTATTCTGACGACACGACATTTAGCGTAATGGCGGCTAGTTGCGCACAGCGACCAGTTCATTGACAGGAATAACTGGCCACTTTGCTCAGGTGGCCACTTTCCCCGAGAAAATACTTTGTAGGGCATTTGCGTCGTTTCAAGATAACGGAATTGATAATATGACAAGAGTATTTCATGAAATAAGTATACTGACGCGTTAGTATATTAATAATTTGTTGAAAACCAAGTACTCTTATTATGTGGGTATGTTAAGATGTAATCAAATTATTTTAGAAAGTTACTACAACGATCATGAGATTCTCAAGGAATGCAACAGGTATTGAATCCTGTATGGAAAGAAAAGATGTCATTCCTTACAACTTTCATACTACTCAGTTTCTCATGAAACGCACTTTAAAGAAGAGCTCTTAAAGAAATCGTGACGCTACCGAAGATAAAAAATTCTTGGGAATTTGAGATGTGTATTCAGCCAAGAGCAGAAAAAAATGGTTCAAATGGCTCTGAGCGCTATGGGACTTAACAGCTGAGGTCATCAGTCCCCTAAAACTTAGAACTACTTAAATCGAACTAACCTAAGGACATCACACACATCCATGCCCGAGGCAGGATTCGAACTTGCGACCGTAGCGGTCGCGCGGTTCCAGACTGTAGCGCCTAGAACCCCTCGGCCACCCCGGCCGGCGGTGAAGAAGGTATCAGTATTAATCAGACCACGCAACGCTCTGCCGCTGCGCCATCGTCCAGTACTGATTATCACGTGCCCATTTCAGTTGTAATTACCGATGTCGTGATGTTAACATTGGCACATGCATGGGTCGTCGAGACACACACATAGTTTGCCCAGCATTAAAGTCTGATGTTAGTACCGCTACAGTTAACCGCCTGTCCCGTTTTACCAGTCTGCCCAGCCTACGGCGTCCGACCTCTGCAATGACTGGTGGTAGCCCAACCACACAACATTGGGACGTGGTTTCATCTTGGTTTCGCTACGTGTTGAAGACTTTCTCCACAGTATTCCTCGAACACCCGACAAGTCGTGCAGTTTCCGAAATGCTCGTGCCGAGCCTCCGCCGCTACAGTCTGGAACTGCGCGACCGCTACGGTCGCAGGTTCGAATCCTTCCTCGGGCATGGATGTGTGTGATGTCCTTACGTTAGTTGGGTTTAAGTAGTTCTAAGTTCTAGGGGACTGATGACCTCAGCAGTTGAGTCCCATAGTGCTCAGAGCCTCCGGGCCACCACAATGCCCTCAGTCAGAGACAGTCAGATCGCGCACCTTCCCTATTCTACACACGGACAGCACGCTCACTGATAATGTATGTACCGTGCGTGTGTCTGACTAGTGGTCACTCCTCGCCAGGAGACGCTGCTATCGCCGGTACTGGTTTATATCGATAGTAGGTCAGTGGTCATAATGTTCTGGTTGATCAGTGTTAGTTAATCTATTAAGACATCAGGGAGTAACTACCACGGTAACTTGAGGCAGAGAGTAAAAACTGCAGAGGAAGACAGATATTGGGATACAGTAAATAATTGAGAGCGTAGGTTGCAAGTGCTACTCTGACATGAAAGGATTGACATCAAACCAGTCAAAAGTGTGATGACTCAAGGAACAGTGTGGACGGAAGAGCCATACTTCGCCGGTCGTACACCGAAACAGAAGCTCTATTGTCATGGAACATGAGATATTTGAAAATTCAGTAACTTTCGGTAATGTCTCGACAATTTTACTTCTCTTGAAAATGGAGATTTGTGTTCGTTTCCGATAGCTTCTATTTCAAAATGTATTCAGCTTGTAACTGTGTTTTTATAATATTTCTGCTTACTTTATGTCACTTGCTGATTATTGGTCTATAACACCCATAATGCAACAGATAAACTACTAAATATAGTATTGATAAGATTTTAAATTTCAAAAGAGTATTTCTTCCTACATAAATTACCATATTTTGCATTCGAAGATGCTTTTACGTTTGGAAATATATCAATTTTCTGGAGCAATTTTTGTAATTTCAAAAAAGATTGCAGAACATAAAAACTGAATGATCTCGTTTAAATATGGAGTAAGAAAATATACAGGGTTATTACAAATGATTGAAGCGATTTCACAGCTCTACAATAACTTTATTATTTGAGATATTTTCACAATGCTTTGCACACACATACAAAAACTCAAAAAGTTTTTTTAGGCATTCACAAATGTTCGATATGTGCCCCTTGGCGCAGCATGTCCCCATCAATGAGTTCGAAAGCATCGTTGATGCGAGCTCGCAGTTCTGGCACGTTTCTTGGTAGAGGAGGTTTAAACACTGAATCTTTCACATAACCCCACAGAAAGAAATCGCATGGGGTTAAGTCGGGAGAGCGTGGAGGCCATGACATGAATTGCTGATCATGATCTCCACCACGACCGATCCATCTGTTTTCCAATCTCTAAGAAATGCCAAACATCATGATGGAAGTGCGGTGGAGCACCATCCTGTTCAAAGATGAAGTCGGCGCTGTCGGTCTCCAGTTGTGGCACGAGCCAATTTTCCAGCATGTCCAGATACATGTGTCCTGTAACGTTTTTTTTCGCAGAAGAGAAAGGGGCCGTAAACTTTAAACCGTGAGATTGCACAAAACACGTTAACTTTTGGTGAATTGCGTATTTCCTGCACGAATGCGTGAGGATTCTCTACCGCCCAGATTCGCACATTGTGTCTGTTCAGTTCACCATTAAGAAAAAATGTTGCTTCATCACTGAAAACAAGTTTCGTTCTGAACGCATCCTCTTCCATGAGCTGTTGCAACCGCGCCGAAAATTCAAAGCGTTTGACATTGTCATCGGGTGTCAGGGCTTGTAACAATTGTAAACGGTAAGGCTTCTGCTTTAGCCTCTTCCGTAAGATTTTCCAAACCGTCGGCTGTGGTACGTTCAGCTCCCTGCTTGCTTTATTCGTCGACTTCCGCGGGCTACGCGTGAAACTTGCCCGCACGCGTTCAACCGTTTCTTCGCTCACTGCAGGCCGCCCCGTTGATTTCCCCTTACAGAGGCATCCAGAAGCTTTAAACTGCGCATACCATTGCCGAATGGAGTTAGCAGTTGGTGGATCTTTGTTGAACTTCGTCCTGAAGTGTCGTTGCACTGTTATGACTGACTGATGTGAGTGCATTTCAAGCACGACTCCTGTCGCCATTTTGTCACACTGCGCTCTCGAGCTATCTGGCGGCAGAAACCTGAAGTGCGGCTTTAGCCGAACAAAACTTTGAGTTTTTCTACGTATCTGTAGTGTGTCGTGACCATATGTCAATGAATGGAGCTACAGTGAATTTATGAAATCGCTTCAATCATTTGTAATAAACCTGTACTAATATTTCACTTCGGAGCTGGCTAGATGCGAAAGTCTGATAGTGTTACTCGGTACAATACCATTCAGACAGTGCGCCATTATCGCTGCAGAATGATCTTAGCTTGGGACGACATGTGTAACTTACTTTCTGAAGTCTCTAAGTATTATTTTATTTAGGCAGGTAAGGTTCAGATACGTGGAAACATTGTCTATTTTCACCTTTCAGTAGTTTTTATCATTGTCTGGTAACAGGAGAGAAAAGAGACAACAGCAAGTAGGACCCGCACTCCGAGGGTCCTGCACAAACTTGATCTATGTAGATAGTTTTTCCATACCATTGAGTCGAATACATCGACGAGTTTTGCCTGCTATTGATATCGATACTGGCACGAATTCCAAGGCTTTCGGGCTAAAGTTACTTATTAAACTCCCACTGAAACCTTGTATGTGGTATCTGTAGCTCAGACCGAGGTTGAGGTTAGGCTGGACGGTGACAGTCTGGTTGTGAATTGGCCAAGCCAACTAACGTGAATGCACAAAAGTTGTGGTAACAAAATGACTGGCAGCGTAGGCTAGCGTTTACGTCTGCGCCCTATTGAAAAATGCATTGAAGGTCCCACATGTAACTACCATCAACTTTGAAGAACTTTTTAATTTTGAGTTTAAATTTGACATTCATTATTCTTAACTTTTATTTATTTTATTAATTTTGGAATTACATTAACATGCTGCGCTAACTGGCAATTGCAGATGCTTTGATTCCGTCTGCTCTCACCCCTGCTGCCATTAATGGTGTCATTTTACGGAAGTCTCCTAAGAAGAGAACGGTACAGTCAGTCGTAAGACTATTGTCGTTACGCAGATGTCGAACTGTTCTGTGGAACGCTTCAATGGATATTTTATAGGGTATGAGTATCTCATCCCAGGCAACAGAAGTTCAATCCTGCATCAATTACCAGTATTATTTTGCTTTGAAACATTACGTATGTTGTCGAGTCATAGGCACAGAGTGTCAGAGAATGATTGTATGTAGAATGAGCAGTTCGTAAAGGACCGATGATGCTAGTGCCCACGTTGTATCTGTTACTATTAGGCGGCAAAGGTACCAAATTTCACAGCGGAAAGAGACTTCACTTCATTGTAGCTAATCCAGTTAGCACCCATTTTTTTTTTGTAAATTACGTACGCAAACTTTCCTCGTTTATCACTCAACACATTACTGAAAACCATATCAAAATCTCTGTAGTTTGTGTTCATCTGGGCCCATTGCGCCGTATATGTCATATAAAGACATTACATATTGTGCTATGAGACCAAGACGCTGCTATTGCAATATTGTGTTGTAATAGTTGTAATACCGCAATAAAATATAATCGAACACAGCAGCGTCTTGGTCTCATAACATAATCCCTGCAGTAGTTCCTGAGATTCTGGTAGATTGCTAATGCAATGTAGTCTGCAATCGCAAGTACATGTGATATAATTACAAATTATAATTTTCGTATGTTTTTCTTGACTTGTACTGTGAAAACTTGTTTCTTGCCAAAAGTCATGATTTTGGATCAACGGGAAGTATCCGTAGCGGTTTTGATGAATGAATTTGCGAGTAACAAAAAATTGTCTTATCTTTTAATTGCATTGACTTAAACCCTTAAATATTTGCCATCGCGGAGGGACCGTAAGCGTTAGCATGTGACACAAATTTCAGTTTGATACCTCAACTCGTTCTTGAGAAAAAGGGATCTTAACAGTCAGACAGATAGGCACGCAGACACGCGGACAACGAAATGAAAAGGGTTCTGTTTTTACCGTTTTCAATAGCAAGTACAACAGTGGTGATCGGGAAAATATTTTTGAGATTTCATGAAAAATTCCCCTGGATACACTTAGGATTAGTCAGCGAAATAGTGGGTGAAATAAAAGTCGCCCGGAGATTAGAGTTCCAGGATACAAAGAAAAACAGCAGAAGAAAAGAAATACAGTTCGTAACTGACTGTAGCAGATCTTGAAAGTGATCGCAATTCATCTCTGGGCACTCTTGGGCCTGATCAGCAAATTTCTGAAGGCGGATCGAAGCTGGACTGCTAGAATCGCTGCAGTCTAATCCGAAATGTTCTGCTGCAGTTTTTGAAGAGTATTAGGATTGTTGCGATGCTCCTTAGACTTGAGGGCTCCCCACGCAAAGTAATTGCACACTGACAGATAAGGTGATCTGGGTGGCCAGCTAGGACCGCGAACAGACTGATCTCTGCTAACAACTCTGTCAGGTCTGAAGACTGTGTAAATGTGCTCCAAGGTTCGGCCGGCTGTATGGACAGTTGTTCAATCCTGTTGGAAGTAACCGTAGGTCTCTTCCTGCTCCGTTAATGCTACCACAAATGGTATCAAAATGTTGGCAATGTAACGCGCCGAAGTCAGTGTCTGATGAATGAAGATGGGGCCAGTAATGCTGCATTCAGACACTGAACACCAAACCCCAACCTTCTGATCTTGCAATAGTGTTCTACATCTACATTTATGTGATGCTATTCACAATAAAGTGCCTGTCAGAGGGTCCAATGAACCACCTTCAAGCTGTCACTCTACTGTTCCACTCTCTACCGGCACGCGGAAAAACGAGCACTTAAATTTTTCTGTGCGAGCCCTTATTTCTCTTATTTTATCGTGATGGTCATTTCTCCCTATGTAGGTGGGTGCCAACAGAATGTTTTCGCAATCGGAGGAGAAAACTAGTGATCAAAATTTCATGAGAAGATTCCGTCGCAACGAAAATTGCATTTGTTTTAATAATTGCCACTCCAATTCACGTATCATGTCTGTGACGCTATCTCCCCTATTTCGCGATAATACAAAACGACCTGCCCTTCTTTGTACTTTTTCGATGTCATCCGTCAGTCCCACCTGATGCGGATCCCACACTGCACAGCAATACTCCAGAATAGGGCGGACAAGCGTGGTGTAAGCAGTCTCTTTAGTGGACCTGTTGCAGCTTCTAAGTGTTCTGCCAATGAATCGCAGTCTTTGGTTTGCTCTACCCGCAATATTAACTATGTGATCGTTCCAATTTAGGTTATTTTTAATTGTAATCCCTAAGTATTTAGTCGAATTTACAGCCTTCAGATTTGTGACTTATCGCGTAATCGAAATTTAGCTGATTTCTCTTAGTACTCATGTGAATAACTTCACAGTTTTCCCTATTCAGGGTCAATTGCCACTTTTCGCACCATCCAGATATCTAAATCATTTTGCAAGTCCCATTCAGGCGAAGCCGGGCCTCATCAGACATCAAGAAGAGACCCATGTCCAGGCCATTCATTGTTGCCTCAGGCAACAGCCACTCACAAAACTGGAGGCGCTGAGGAGTATTTGCTGGTTTTAATGCATGAGGAACAACAGATGCTCGGTAGGGATGCATGTGCAGTTCCAGGTGGACTATCCGCCTGCATGGTCGACGTGATGTGCCAGCCTCTTGTGACAGGCGTCGGGTTGATTTGGTAGTTTTCTGAACAATTTTATGGTGAACCGCAACCATATTTTCTGCTGTGCGGGCACCTTCCGCAATTTTTTTACTTTATTTTATTTTATTTTATATATATATATATATATATATATATATATTTTTTTTTTTTTTTTTTTTTTTTTTCTACCTGTTCAAATAGATGCTGGCTGGCGCCATTTTCGGACTAACCGTCGCATGGCACTCTTTGCTGGCACTTTGACACCATTAAACTCCTCAGAAAACAACCGACCACACCGTTTCCACGACTTTGTTGTCACGTAACTTTCCACAAATAACACCCGCTGCTCCACAGTGAGTACCCCTGTTCCCTTTGCACTCCACTCATACTGATAAATCTCGCACTACGCTCTGAACCGGTGTGGATCACGTGGCCGGCTTACACGATATGTGCGTGTCGCGGAGTGTGGTTATTTGCCCCATACAGTGTGTTCTGGATTTCTTGAAACTGATGCGATTTTTCCTCCCTACAGTGGTTGGGAATTTCATCATTCCCGCCTTCGCTGAGTACGCCCTTAAACTGATATCAATCTGCGAAGTAATCATCCGCAGTGGTCCGTTACTTTATGTGTTACCCTCGTATAAAGCGCACTCTAAAAAGGTTTGGTGAGCCGCGGGCAGCCTGTAATGAGTTTTGACGCACCAGAATATTCCGCTGCGCAAGTGAAATTCATTAATGAAATCTAGTAAGCGCACTCTAAAAGGACGTCACGAGCTGGACAAACAAACGGGACGTAATCACGTGACTGGGAGCGTTCGGTTCGGCTGGGCCCGGTTCGGCTACTGCATACAATTGGGATGCAAGCCGTCGACGCGGGGGTACGAGTCGGGGCCGGGTCCGTGTTTGCGCCGGTTTCCGATAGCAAACGCCGCCGCCAACTCCGCTAATTGGACTTGCAATCACGTCCGTCTACGGCCGCAGGTGGAATTAAATGGAAAGCGGCGCCGTGTTGCCCGGGAGGCCGGCGGCGAAAGAGCCGCAGCCGCCCGGGACGGGACTCTTAGCTCCAGCCGGGGCGGTGGGGGCTGCGGGAGTAAAGCAGATCAGGCGAGGACCACGGGCAACAAACTGACTAGACTACATCAAATTATGCTTGACTCTCCGAACGGCATGGGCTTTATCTGTAACCTTTCTCGGTAAGCTACTGGTTCATCAGCCAGCGTTTTCCAATGCTAGTACGCATTAGATACAGTGCAAGAAAAAAAAGACTCACCATTAAGGAATTTTCCGAATGGGACGGAAATCGGTAGATATGATGTACGTGACAGACAAACAAATGATCAGTTTTAGAAACTCTGAATGATTTGTTCTACATCTACATCTACAGTTATACTCCGCAAGCCACCCAACGGTGTGTGGCGGAGGGCACTTTAAGTGCCACTGTCATTACCTCCCCTTCCTGTTCCAGTCGCGTATGGTTCGCGGTAGGAACGACTGCCGGAAAGCCTCCGTGCGCGCTCGAATCTCTCTAATTTTACATTCGTGATCTCCACGGGAGGTATAAGTAGGGGGAAGCAATATATTCGATACCTCATCCAGAAACGCACCCTCTCGAAACTTGGACAGCAAGCTACACCGCGATGCAGAGCGCCTCTCTTACAGAGTCTGCCACTTGAGTTTGCTAAACATCTCCGTAACGCTATCACGCTTACCAAATAACCCTGTGACGAAACGCGCCGCTCTTCTTTGGATCTTCTCTATCTTCTCCGTCAGACCGATCTGGTACGGATCCCACACTGATGAGCAATACTCAAGTATAGGTCGAACGAGTGTTTTAAGCCACCTCCTTTGTTGATGGACTACATTTTCTAAGGACTCTCCCAATGAATCTCAACCTGGTACCCGCCTTACCAACAATTAATTTTATATGATCATTCCATTTCAAATCGTTCCGCACGCATACTCCCAGATATTTTACAGAAGTAACTGCTACCAGTGTTTGTTCCGCTATCATATAATCATACAATAAAGGATCCTTCTTTCTATGTATTCTCAATACTTTACATTTGTCTGTGTTAAGGGTCAATTGCCACTCCCTGCACCAAGTGCCTATCCGCTGCAGATCTTCCTGCATTTCGCTGCAATTATCTAATGCTGCAACTTCTCTGTATACTACAGCATCATCCGCGAAAAGCCACATGAAACTTCCGATACTATGTACTAGGTCATTTATATATAAATTTTTCAAGAGAAAGAGTTCACAAATTGACATAGTCAATAATGCGTTGGTCCACCTCTGGCGTTTATGATAGCAGTAAATCGGCTTGACACTGACTGAGAAACGTCGTGCCAAATTATGCCCAATTGGCGCTTTAGATCGTCAGATTCCCATATGGTTACAGGGTTCTGCACATAATGCTCCAAAAGTCCTCAGCTGGCTAGAGATCCGGCGTCCTTTCTGACTGAGGTAGGGTTTGGAACCACGGAGACGAGCGTTAGGAGCTCTAGTATTACGTTGCTGAAATGTAAGGCCAGGACGGCTTGCCATGAATGGCAACAAAACGGAACTGTAAGGCTGGAAATAGGACATTTGTGGTAAGGTCTTATGGAACTGCTGAGGTCATCGGTCTCTAAGCTTACACACAACTTATATTAAACTAACTTACGCTAAGGATGACACACATATCTATGCCGAAGGGAGGACTCGAACCTCCGACGGGGGGAACCGCCCGGACCATAACAAGATGCCTCAGGCTGCGTGGCTACCTCGCGCGGCACTTTAAGGCTGTCATCGGTCTCTAAGCTTACACACTACTTAGTCTAACTTACGCTAAGGATGACACACACACCTATACCCAAGGGAGGACTCGAACCTCCGATGGGGGGAACCGCCCGGACCATAACAAGATGCCTCAGGCTGCGTGGCTACCTCGCGCGGTGCTTTAAGGCTGTCATCGGTCTCTAAGCTTACACACTACTTAGTCTAACTTAAACTAACTTACGCTAAGGATGACACACACACCCATGCCCGAGGGAGGACTCGAACCTCCGATGGGGGGAACCGCCCGGACCATAACAAGATGCCTCAGGCTGCGTGGCTACCTCGCGCGGCACTTTAAGGCTGTCATCGGTCTCTAAGCTTACACACTACTTAGTCTAACTTACGCTAAGGATGACACACACACCTATACCCAAGGGAGGACTCGAACCTCCGATGGGGGGAACCGCCCGGACCATAACAAGATGCCTCAGGCTGCGTGGCTACCTCGCGCGGTGCTTTAAGGCTGTCATCGGTCTCTAAGCTTACACACTACTTAGTCTAACTTAAACTAACTTACGCTAAGGATGACACACACACCCATGCCCGAGGGAGGACTCGAACCTCCGATGGGGGGAACCGCCCGGACCATAACAAGATGCCTCAGGCTGCGTGGCTACCTCGCGCGGCACTTTAAGGCTGTCATCGGTCTCTAAGCTTACACACTACTTAGTCTAACTTAAACTAACTTACGCTAAGGATGACACACACACCTATGCCCGAGGGAGGACTCGAACCTCCGATGGGGGGAACCGCCCGGACCATAACAAGATGCCTCAGGCTGCGTGGCTACCTCGCGCGGCACTTTAAGGCTGTCATCGGTCTCTAAGCTTACACACTACTTAACTTACGCTAAGGATGACACACACACCTATACCCAAGGGAGGACTCGAACCTCCGATGGGGGGAACCGCCTGGACCGTGACAAGACGCCATAGGCCGCGTGGCTACCTCGCGCGGCACTTTAAGGCTGTCATCGGTCTCTAAGCTTACACACTACTTAGTCTAACTTAAACTAACTTACGCTAAGGATGACACACACACCTATGCCCGAGGGAGGACTCGAACCTCCGACGGGGGGAACCGCCCGGACCATAACAAGATGCCTCAGGCTGCGTGGCTACCTCGCGCGGCACTTTAAGGCTGTCATCGGTCTCTAAGCTTACACACTACTTAGTCTAACTTACGCTAAGGAAGACACACACACCTATACCCAAGGGAGGACTCGAACCTCCGATGGGGGGAACCGCCCGGACCATAACAAGATGCCTCAGGCTGCGTGGCTACCTCGCGCGGTGCTTTAAGGCTGTCATCGGTCTCTAAGCTTACACACTACTTAGTCTAACTTAAACTAACTTACGCTAAGGATGACACACACACCCATGCCCGAGGGAGGACTCGAACCTCCGATGGGGGGAACCGCCCGGACCATAACAAGATGCCTCAGGCTGCGTGGCTACCTCGCGCGGCACTTTAAGGCTGTCATCGGTCTCTAAGCTTACACACTACTTAGTCTAACTTAAACTAACTTACGCTAAGGATGACACACACACCTATGCCCGAGGGAGGACTCGAACCTCCGATGGGGGGAACCGCCCGGACCATAACAAGATGCCTCAGGCTGCGTGGCTACCTCGCGCGGCACTTTAAGGCTGTCATCGGTCTCTAAGCTTACACACTACTTAGTCTAACGTACGCTAAGGATGACACACACACCTATACCCAAGGGAGGACTCGAACCTCCGATGGGGGGAACCGCCTGGACCGTGACAAGACGCCATAGGCCGCGTGGCTACCTCGCGCGGCACTTTAAGGCTGTCATCGGTCTCTAAGCTTACACACTACTTAGTCTAACTTAAACTAACTTACGCTAAGGATGACACACACACCTATGCCCGAGGGAGGACTCGAACCTCCGATGGGGGGAACCGCCTGGACCGTGACAAGATGCCTCAGGCTGCGTGGCTACCTCGCGCGGCACTTTAAGGCTGTCATCGGTCTCTAAGCTTACACACTACTTAGTCTAACGTACGCTAAGGATGACACACACACCTGTACCCAAGGGAGGACTCGAACCTCCGATGGGGGGAACCGCCTGGACCGTGACAAGACGCCATAGGCCGCGTGGCTACCTCGCGCAGCGCTTTAAGGCTGTCATCAGTCTCTAAGCTTACACATTACTTAGTCTAACTTAAACTAACTTACGCTAAGGATGACACACACACCTATGCCCGAGGGAGGACTCGAACCTCCGATGGGGGGAACCGCCTGGACCGTGACAAGACGCCATAGGCCGCGTGGCTACCTCGCGCGGCACTTTAAGGCTGTCATCGGTCTCTAAGCTTACACACTACTTAGTCTAACTTAAACTAACTTACGCTAAGGATGACACACACACCTATGCCCGAGGGAGGACTCGAACCTCCGACGGGGGGAACCGCCCGGACCATAACAAGATGCCTCAGGCTGCGTGGCTACCTCGCGCGGCACTTTAAGGCTGTCATCGGTCTCTAAGCTTACACACTACTTAGTCTAACTTACGCTAAGGATGACACACACACCTATACCCAAGGGAGGACTCGAACCTCCGATGGGGGGAACCGCCCGGACCATAACAAGATGCCTCAGGCTGCGTGGCTACCTCGCGCGGTGCTTTAAGGCTGTCATCGGTCTCTAAGCTTACACACTACTTAGTCTAACTTAAACTAACTTACGCTAAGGATGACACACACACCCATGCCCGAGGGAGGACTCGAACCTCCGATGGGGGGAACCGCCCGGACCATAACAAGATGCCTCAGGCTGCGTGGCTACCTCGCGCGGCACTTTAAGGCTGTCATCGGTCTCTAAGCTTACACACTACTTAGTCTAACTTAAACTAACTTACGCTAAGGATGACACACACACCTATGCCCGAGGGAGGACTCGAACCTCCGATGGGGGGAACGGCCCGGACCATAACAAGATGCCTCAGGCTGCGTGGCTACCTCGCGCGGCACTTTAAGGCTGTCATCGGTCTCTAAGCTTACACACTACTTAGTCTAACGTACGCTAAGGATGACACACACACCTATACCCAAGGGAGGACTCGAACCTCCGATGGGGGGAACCGCCTGGACCGTGACAAGACGCCATAGGCCGCGTGGCTACCTCGCGCGGCACTTTAAGGCTGTCATCGGTCTCTAAGCTTACACACTACTTAGTCTAACTTAAACTAACTTACGCTAAGGATGACACACACACCTATGCCCGAGGGAGGACTCGAACCTCCGATGGGGGGAACCGCCTGGACCGTGACAAGATGCCTCAGGCTGCGTGGCTACCTCGCGCGGCACTTTAAGGCTGTCATCGGTCTCTAAGCTTACACACTACTTAGTCTAACTTAAACTAACTTACGCTAAGGATGACACACACACCTATGCCCGAGGGAGGACTCGAACCTCCGATGGGGGGAACCGCCTGGACCGTGACAAGACGCCATAGGCCGCGTGGCTACCTCGCGCGGCACTTTAAGGCTGTCATCGGTCTCTAAGCTTACACACTACTTAGTCTAACTTAAACTAACTTACGCTAAGGATGACACACACACCTATGCCCGAGGGAGGACTCGAACCTCCGATGGGGGGAACCGCCCGGACCATAACAAGATGCCTCAGGCTGCGTGGCTACCTCGCGCGGCACTTTAAGGCTGTCATCGGTCTCTAAGCTTACACACTACTTAACTTACGCTAAGGATGACACACACACCTATACCCAAGGGAGGACTCGAACCTCCGATGGGGGGAACCGCCTGGACCGTGACAAGACGCCATAGGCCGCGTGGCTACCTCGTGCAGCGCTTTAAGGCTGTCATCAGTCTCTAAGCTTACACATTACGCTAAGGATGACACACACACACACACACACACACACACACACACACACACACACACACACACACATGTCCAAGGGAAGACTCGAACCTCCGACTGGGGGAACCGCCCGGACCGTGATAAGACACCTCAGACCGCGTGGCTACCTTGCATGGCGCTTTTAAGTCTGCCAAGGATGACAGCCAAAGGAGGCCTACTATGAACTGAAATGGCACCCCAGGCCATGACTCCTGGTTCTCGGCCCGCGTGGTGGCGCCAGTGAAGTTTGTGTCCCACCGCTGTCAGAGGCGTCTCCATATACGTCTTCGCTGATCATCGGTACTCATTCGAAGCGAGACTCATCACTCAAGATAATTCTGCTCCAGTCATTGAGATTTGAGACCAAACACGAGTCTGGATACGCCCTGGACAGCAACTTGAACACAGCCCGACAACCAGGAGTGATGGTTCTGGGTGCCAATTCTCTTCATAGCAGGACTCCTTTGGGTGTCATCCGCAGCACCCTTACAACAGCGGTGCGTTGACGATATTCTAAGCCCCGTTTTGTTCTCGTTTTTGGCAAGCCATGTTGGGCTTACTTTACAGCAAGATCACGCCTTCACACACACACACACGTCGAGAGTTTCTACTGCTCGTCTTCGTGCCTGACAAACTCTACATTGGCCAGCAAGGTCGCTAGATCCCTCCCCAACTGAAAACGTTTGGAGCATTATCTGCAGCAGCGTGCAACCATCCTGGGATTTTGACGATCTAAAGCGCCAGTTGTACAGAATTTGGCAGAATATCAAATGGTTCAAATGGCTCTGAGCACTATGGGACTTAACATCTGAGGTCATCAGTCCCCTAGAACTACTTAAACCTAACTAGCCTAAGAACATCACACACATCCATGCCCGAGGCAGGATTCGAACCTGTGACCGTAGCGGTCGCGCGGTTCCAGACTGAAGCACCTAGAAACGCTCGGCCACTCCGGCCGGCGGCATGGTATCCCTTAGGAGGACATCCAACAACTCAATATATGTGAAGCCGAATAACTGCTGGCATAAGGGGCAGAGGTTGACCTAAGTATTATTGACTTGCTCAAATTTCTCTTTAATAAATCATCCAATTTTTCAGAAATTGTAAATATTTCATTGTGCCATCTTCAGGCTGTAGTTAATGCAGAAGGGGTTGATACGACCCCTATATATATCGCATCAGTGGCCAGCGTAACTGTATGAGCAAATAATCTGAAAACTTAAGTGTTGACACTTAAGTTTTCAGTTTCTTCTGTTTACTGGCACCACTACTTTTGCTATCATTGTCTGTCCGTGAGTGGCAGCAGCAGCGGTTATCCATATCTAGTACTGCGCTTATATCTTTGGAAGGACGTCAAGTGTTTCCATATCGGAGTGAGGCGGTGAGTTCAGTTGGGACAGAGCATTAGTGAGGTCCAGCAACACGAGGACATGCCGGGACCGCTGGCGGCGCGCAGGCACTGCCAGATCGAGAGGCTGCAGTTGCGAGGGCCACAGCCTTGTTGTCCACCGGACTCAGGACGTTTGAGTTGAGTGAACATTAACCCAGCAGTGAAACCTCCACTATTTTGAGATCACGCCGTTTGTTCACGCGTTGTTGCTCCTCACAGGATCACTGAGACGAAGAGCAATGAGTGGAGTGTTTGCAGTTGGCGCAATTAGTTAGCCATCCTCCGCGTCTTATTGTTAAGCATTGAATTCCTTGTGTTTATTGTTGAGGTGCAACCAGCGGTATTTTTCTGCCTAGTGGCCGCTAACGGCCCAGTTACCTGCCCTGGAGGTTAGCGTATTTTCGCGGCAGTGTATTTTTCCTCGCCTTGCTGCTGCTGTCCGGTAAGGCGTGTAGTTCGACAGCCTCCTTGGTTGTGGTCTGGATATGTTGTTTCTTTTGGACTGCTTTGGAGGTAGTGGGACTGCCACGGTCGCAGGTTCGAATCCTGCCTCGGGCATGGATGTGTGTGATGTCCTGAGGTTAGTTAGGTTTAAGTAGTTCTAAGTTCTAGGGGACTGATGACCACAGTTGCTAAGTCCCATAGTGCTCAGAGCCATTTGAACCATTTTTGGAGGTAGTGGCCGGCCGCGATGGTCTAGCGGTTCTAGGCGCTCAGTCCGGAACCGCGCGACTGCTACGGTCGCAGGTTCGAATCCTGCCTCGGGCATGGATGTGTGTGATGTCCTTAGGTTAGTTAGGTTTAAGTAGTTCTAAGTTCTAGGGGACTGATGACCACAGTAGTTAAGTCCCATAGTGCTCAGAGCCATTTGAACCATTTTTTTTTTTTTTTTGGAGGTAGTGGTTCCTTCTGCTACTGGATGTTCTAAACACCGGACTCTCAAGACGCAGTACTGTCTGCCAGTTCCGCCTTGCCTGAGTTATTCCATCGTTGTATTGGTTATCAGACGTTAGGTAGATTTTACAAGAGTGTTGGTTTGCGATTAAACTGTCACTAGACTGAGTTGCCATCCAGTTAAGTGAATACAACTCTTGGCTGCCTGTCTCATCGGTTACGAATTTGAGCTGATCACTGGAGCACTTTCTGAGGCCTACTTCTCTCTTGGTTTGATCAGATTGTGATGATCGTTTTCCTTTAAATATTTTAATTTTGAGTTATTACTATTGAGGCCTTCAGCCAACAAGTAATTTAAATTTCTTTTCAATAAGGTCTTCGGCTGTGAATGCAATTTGTCTTAAGAATTTTTAATTAGATAATTTCTCTTAATACTGAAATTTTGATGACTTTTTTTTTTTCAAAAAGTATTTTAGTATCTCTTGGAGAAATTTAACTGTTCTTAAGAATTTGGTATCCAGGCCTTCAGCCATCAAATTGTTTTTTGAGTTATTACTATTGGGGCCTTCATCTGACAAATAATTTGAATTCAGCTGTGAGTGCAACTTGTTTAAGAATTTTTATTAGACATTGTCTCTCAACAGTCAAATTTGATAATTGTTTCTTACTGTCAACCGTATTTGCAATTGGTTCCAAATAAAGGGTACGTGATTTTTTTAAAAATTGAGAAATCAACGGTAACTAAGTAAGGCCCCATCCACACCTAACCCTGCCTTTCCCTAAGTGCCACGTCTCATCCTATGCGTTGTGTCCGTTGCAATAGGAAAGAGGACCGAAAAAGCAAGAAAGAGTTCTTGTCCTGCCATCGTCCAGTTTGCAACGAGAACAGCTACGCTATCTGCGAATAGATACGCAGATTTCTTTGAAATTCTTTCGTTTCGTTATTATAAACATGTTTACTCTATTTTCCAATTAATTTCCTGTGAATATTACGTCCAAACAAAAACACTTTCATAATTTTGACAATAACACAATTTTCACTTCTTGACGAGATACTTCCCTTTTATTTTTCACAATAAATTAGTTTTCCAGATAGTTCAGTAATAAAAAATTTTTAAAATTATCTTGAAAAATCTCAGGTAAATTTTTAGCCACTTAAATAAAAACGTAGAGAAGTTATGACTTTTAAAAATAAAAAAACAGCAATGTTCTTCAATTTTTAAAATATTTGTCTTTCTTAATGTCATGTTTTGGTTATATGACTCTGATAACTTCAGAACTCTAGCTTCTGAGAAGCTATAAAAAATTTCAAGTAAAAATATTCAATAGATTACATTTGTTGTTATGATCGTTGTTGTCACTGGAGGACGATCCACCCCAGCGTATCAAGCACATCACTGCACAGAAGTGTGTGAAGTACGAGTTAACTTCGATGACCGGATGAGGACCAATGTACCCAACACGGCAAGGCTGTTGGCGAGGAGGGAACGAAAGACATAAACAAAATTTACACACCAATCAAATTATCGACTTCACACCTGTACACATTCAATTACACACAGAAATAAGCTCTAGGTTTTCACATTCTTTTCTGGGACGTATTCCCTCACAAATGAATTAAAAATAGCTACAAGTATTCTGTTACGGACAAAGTATTCTGGGAGTTTCTCTTGGTTATAAGACAATTAGTGGAAATGGTAATCGCCGGCCGAAGTGGACGAGCGGCTCTAGCCGCTACAGTCTGGAGCCGCGTGACCGCTACGGTCGCAGGTTCGAATCCTGCATCGGGCATGGATGTGTGTGATGTCCTTAGGTTAGTTAGGTTTAGGTAGTTCTAAGTTCTAGGGTACTGATGACCTCAGATGTTAAGTCCCATAGTGCTCAGAGCCATTTTGGAAATAGTAATCCTCTCGCAAATATTCCCAGTTGGAAGATCTTCTACAAGACAGGCAGCTCGCTGTTGTTTGACTACAATGAACCGACCTCGATAATGGGGCAGAACTCAAACACCACGTCTTAAGACGATTAATCTGACTTTTCGGAAAAGTCCGCAGTAGATATATGACAGTCACATCCGGAAGTATTGTTAGTAACACTTTGTTCCTCGATGTTAAATCGTAAATTTATATGTTCTCGACTTATGATACATTCTCCTCTTATGCTCGGTAATATCACAGATGACAGCGCCACAAAAGTGGAGTCATGAAGCACATTTTTCCGAAATTCCTTCACTAAAGAAGACGATGTAAATATTCAAAAACTGGGAACGAGAACAACTGCTACCATGAATAACTTACGAGTGGAAGTAGATATCCTCGGTGTAGCGAAGCAGCTTAAAACACTTCGTACAGGTAAATCTCCAGTTTCCGATAGCTTACGAATAAAGTTCCTTTCGTAGTATGTCGATACAATAGCCCTTTACTCAGCAATCGTATACAACCTCTCGCTCGACGAAATGTCCGTAGAAATAGACTGAAAAGTTGTAGAAGTCACACCAAAACTTAAGAGAGGGAGTAGGAGCAATCAGCTAAATTGCAGATCCATATCACTGACATCGATTCGCTGTAGGACTCTGGAACATATACTCTGTGCGAACATTATGAATAACCTCAAAGGTAACGGTCTATTGGCTCATAGAAAGTACTTATTTAGAAAACATCGTTCTTTTGAAACACAACTAGCTTTTTATTCGATGAGTGCTATCGAGAGAGGATCTCAAATTGATTCTATATTTCCAGATTTCCAGAAGCTTTCAGCAGATTTTCTCACCATAAATCTTTAATGAAATGGCGTGTCAGTGCAGTATCGCTTCAGTTGTACGACTCGGTTGTTGGTCTTGTCAGAAATGTCACAAGTCGCAGTAATCGACAGAAAATTGTCGAGTAAAGCGGAAGCTGTTTGTGGCGTTCCCCAAGGAAATGTTACAGGCGTTCTGCTGTTCAACTATACGCAAGAGATTTAGGAGACATTCTGAGCATTCCTCTTAGACCGATTGTAGATGATTCCGTGAAGTCGTCAGAACCATTTACAACCTGAAAGACACGATACCTGCATGGTGTTAAAGTTGTCAGTTGTCTCTGAATAAGGAAAGTAGTGAAGTTATCCACTTGAATACGAAAACAAATCCGTTAAAGTCTGGTTACAGCAGTAAATCACATAAATTTAAAGCCTGTCAATTCAACTAAGTACCTAGGAATTACAATTACCAACAACTTATAATGGAACGACGCCATAGATAATGTTCTGAAGAAGGCAAACTAACGAGTGCGTTTTAATGGCAGAACACTCACAATTATAAAGGCACATTTGCATGCCGAGCGTGAATTTCCTCGGAAACGCGAGATATTAATTAAATAAATAATCTGTGAGAAATAAATAAAGCCTATGGCACAGAACTGCAGCGCTGTGTCGCTGATAAAACAAAAGTACATTTACGTTACTCGTATGTTTGATTAAGAAAAGAGAGCTCTGGTTCAAGTGGTGCGAGAAGCACGTATTTTAGTTTATTGTCTGGCACACCGCCATATTTCATGTTATAGAAAATTACTGCGAGTTGCAACCATACTAGGCACTCGATTCTGAAAAGAATTTATATTTATAAAAGTAAGTAGGATTGTGAACTGTAGGCTTATTCATTGAATATATGATTCAACTAACTGTGTAATTTTTTTGTTTAGTAGACAATCACCTCTGTACGACGTTTTGGCATGGCTGGCAAATTATTGTAATATTGAGATTTAGTTTATGAGTCCGCACCTACCGCAGCAGTCTTTGGAATCGATTTAATTACGAAGTCCGATTATTTCAGTTTTATTTCACGGTCAAGTACGAGTAACATTGCCTTTACAAAAAAGCCATTGTCAAGCGTCTGATACCGAATAATCAAAACCTGACGACTCATAGGAGAGCCAATCATACAGATAAAAATAATTAATATTTCATTTTATTTTATTTTATTTTATTTATTTTATATTGGCGACCGTGACAGGACTTGTTATTTTGTCATTTGTTACATTGTTCTCTTTGTTTCATGTGAAAAATCAACCTTCTGGTCCTGGACTTGACTATATGAGAAATAAAAAAATCAGAAGATATTTGCCAATTACAAAATTTTGCGGGAAGACGCAAAGAAGCTTCCAGCAAAATAAGGTAAGACGCAGCATCTTTGCATTAGCAGGCTTGACCAGACGTATAATTCAGTGTATTAGCTTTTCAGTAAAATTCTGTAGTGTTTCTTTTCCGCATAACAGTTTCAGTGATAAATTCCATTCTCAGTATTTTTCCTTAAACAATAACGTATGCAACAATACCAATACACGAGTGTACAATATGGCCGACTTCTGTACGATATCATGTAACATGGCCAGCAGCCATTACCAATAATCTCAAATTCAGTTTATATTTTTAAATTAACAGACAGCCATTGTTGCTACGACCGATTCATACTCAACTGTATTTTATTATTAAAATCAGTGTCAAATATTTTCTTGAAACATATATCACGTGTGGCATGGTAATAACTAGAAAACAATACGCAAAAATGGAACAGCAAAGACGTACTATTCAGACGCAATCCGACTCGGACGAGAGACAAATGTTAGAAAATGACTTTACGACAGCAACCGGTAGTGACGATTCATCAAACATTGACGCGAGTGTTGACGAAAATTTTGACAATAGGCCTTCCACCACAAAAATTTCAAAGTCTCAATCAGAGCCCATGTTAATGCATGACGTCACGTCTAATGACGCGGCGGGGGCAGAGACCTTGCAAACGGTAAACATTGCCGACATGTTACAAATGCTAATGAAACAAAACGCAGAAAACATGGCAACCTTACAGAGGCAAAATGAACAGTTAAAGACACAAAATGACGGAATCAAATCTGATCTCATAGCACTCAGGACAGCTAATGACACTTTATGTAAGCGTGTGGAACTTATAGACGCCACACTGACCAAACAGATGACTGAACTCAGTACTAAATTTTCCCAGCTTAATACGAGACAAGAAAAGACTACAAATGACGTAGCACTTTTACAGACACAAGTAAAAAACCTTAATGTCACGTGTGAAGTTCTTACTGAACAAATTCAAACATATCCTTCAGTACATGACAACCTTGAAAAACGAATTACTGACGTACAGAATAAATTTGACAATGTTGAACAACACCTGACTGACATCTTACAATCTGATGCCACAGCTCATTTTCAAAATATTAATAAAGAATTTCATGATTGGGTAGTCAACAAAGACAAACATTTTGATAGATGCTTACGTGAAAATTTACCAACAATTGTGCACGACTCCGTAACGCAATACATTACTAATAACAAACAGCTGATCAGTGACGCAGTACAATCCGTCACTGCACCCATGAGACAATTCACCGATCGACCACAGTCTGAATGTAACGAAAATATCAGTCAAAATGTACAGTTCAGAAATCAATATACATTCGAGTATGACGCACACATACCGCACACAACATTCACACAAGAACAAAACACACCAAGACAACAACACATACCACAACGTGCAAACACAAACACAAAGTATTATCATGGTAAACCACAGCAACATTATCGTAATTACTCGCCAGCTGGACATAGCAGTAATTACAGTGGGACAAATCCATATCATAATGCAAAGGAAGACGAAAGCTTAATGAAACACAGGCAATTTCAGATTTTTATCCCAGAAAAACGAACCATTCATCCGGTGATTTTTCTCAAATCTTTTAGTAACTCATTTCCACGCACTTGGAGTGACCGGAAAAAGATTTCATATATTGTCGGTTACATCCAAGGCGATGCAGCTGTCTGGGCATACAGTCAAGCTGACGTATGTACCACGTACAGTGAGTTTGAGCGTGCTTTTCTAAACAAATTCTGGTCGCAATCCGTTCAGGAGCGACTCAGAAGACAAATTTTAGAACCTGAAACTTTTAACAGTAAAAATGGTAACTTACGTAGATATTTTGAAAAATACTTGAACATGGGACATTTTTTAGACGAACCAGTCGCAACACGTGATATACTCCGAGCGTTGAAGGCCAAATTGCCTTTCAACATTAAGGAAAAACTTCTACATATCCCGGAAGACGATTCAGATTATTTTTTAACAGCTTTAGATTCGGTTGACATGTTACTTGAAGATCAGCGCTTCGCGCGGCAAAACAGCAGCCACAATGTTTACACTAGTGGTATGCAAAACATGCAGGCTTGCCAACACAATTCTGGCGCGCCCACAGTTGGATACGCGGTACAACAAAAACAGCAAACTCACATGCCGTCTCAGTACGGAAATCAAAATCAACACGCGTATTCCAATACGAACAATAGTTACAACAGTAATAACATTTCATGCGGCAATCCATACAAAAGGCACCGCGATAATAACTACAACGGTAACAACGGATACAAAGGTAATAACAAAAACACAAACAGAAATAGAAATAATAATAACTACGAGCCAAGACAGCATCAAGGTTGGACTCGTAACGATCAGTACTTTCATTCAAACTCTGCTTTACCACAGCAGCCACCAGGTCAAAATTGGAGCATACCTTACGACCGACAGGTAAGTTATAATGCGCAACAGCAACAACAACCGCAAAAGTTTGGAGATCATAATAGGCAATATCCGAATGTGAATATAATAGAAATGACACCTGATGCACAACCTCAATCTGTGTCAGTACCTAGTACAAATGCTAATCCAACAAACTAGAAACAGTCACTACTTTGCCCCAGGTCGTGGCTGAAGAATCCTTGGGGGGCGGCTTCAATGTTAATCAGTTATTTGACACCACACTTGAACAACAGAATAATGATATGCCGAGTAATTCTAAACAAAAACTACCTGTTTTATTTATAAGATACAACCACAATAACAATATATCAGATGAACTTTTACAAGACAGTACACAATGTCGTTTAAACACAAATGAAATTGTTTTAGCATCCACTACTGGTGTAGTAGGTGGGATTCCAACTACTATTATCCTAGATACAGGTGCAGCTGTGAGCGTTTTATCTTTTAATTTTTATAAAAAGATGTGTGAATTCGAACCTGTGCCTGAGTTTCCTGCCCAAAACTGTAAAATAACTACTGCACTAGGTAATAAGTCATGTAGGGTTACGAAGCAAGTTTTTGTAAACGTTAAAATAGGTAATGGAACCGTACAATGGCCATTCCTGGTTGTACAAAACCTTGTGACTAATTGCATATTAGGAATAGGTATTATGGGCGAGAAGGACTGCATTATAGACTTCTCCAAAGGTAAATGTATTTTAAATGATAAAAGCAGGGTAATTATTATTGATTTGGACAGGAGAACTCTAAAGCATGACAAACACTGTACAGGGTACAAGGTTCAGTTAGTACTTGACAAAGACATTCAAGACATGCAAACACACTCATCTGACACAGAGCTAATGGACTTGAAAACATTGCTTGATCATAAGATAAGTGAAGCTACAGCTCTCAGTGTACATGAACGTATAAAACTACAGGAAATGTTATCCAAATATTTACAAGTTTTTACCAAACGATTAGGTGTTATCAACACGTATGTGTACAAGATTGAAGTTAAGCCTCACAAGATCTTCTACCATAAGACATATAACGTACCGTTATCTCAACGACCTGCTGTGTGGCAAGAACTAAAACAAATTACAACATAGATTGTAAGTAGTATAGAAATTTTCATTTCAGCGGTTCCAGAGTCGCAGTTGAAGACAGAAGAACTTTTCTTTCAACGCCGCGGCTCCACCGAGAAGACTGAATATTAAAGTAAAATTTATGATTACGTAGCAGTGAATGATATATAAATTTTTCACGGAACATTTGTGACTGTAGGTACCACTGACCTGGTATGACACCTGACGAACTGACAGACGTCATCTGTGAAGCGATCTTTTACTTTGAGAAATAGATTAGACGCACATCTCTCAACACGAAAAGCATCTATTAGTAGTCAAGGCCACACAGACACTCTACACACACGCACAAAACGCGAGGAATCGAACATTTTCTCTCTCTTACTATTTTGGATATTTATTGAGTAGCGAAAACGCCTGGTCTTGCCTACTGATGTAATGAATGTTGTGTCTAACCTATCTTAATTTCAGATGACATCACAAAAAACATCGATAAAATCCCAGCAAAACCGTTAAAGAGGACGTAAATATCTGCAATCCATGTAATCAAATGTGACACAATGTAATAATTTATAGCTATGTAATAATGATGAAAACATGTTTATGTGTAACTGTATTATGTTTATGCTAAGAAAATATGTGACGTGTATATGTATGATTACTTATGTTTTTTTTTTAACTGATGTATAATGTAACTGTTACTGTGTGAAAATTTGAACGATAACGAGTCCCAAAATGTGAAAAACTTTTTAAAAAAAAAAAAAAATGCGTAGTGAACCACTGTTCACGGACATTAACGTACATTACTAAGTCTGCAACTACGCAGAAACCTATGTGAAAGAAACTGTTAATGACATTCATGATGCATCGTACCTTTGTTAACGCGATGAACGATTTCTTCGATGAGTAACCACGAACATTTAGGTGAGCTATATTTAAAAAAAAACTGAATATGTGAAGTGAATAATTCGTGCATCGTCTAGTGACATTACTACAGTACCCAGCTTCAAGATGTTAACTGGATTAAATGGACACAAAGTGCCTGTCCAGAAAACAACACGACGAGTGGAAGAATTTTGGTTGGAACTTCAGGGAATGAAATGTTCTCGAAATGTGACGGACACTCTTACCTGGACTGTCCAAGGATCGACGCCAGCTATGTGCCGTCCGAGGTTCTGCAACCAAGCTTCCACGGAATGTAAAAAAAAAACGAACTGCACGTGGACCAATTACTCGACGGGTCACGTCTGATCTGTAATAAACAATGCTTTTTGTCACAACAAACTGCATCACAACGACTATAATGGAAATAGGAAATGGACACGCTTATGTATTAATCACGTTGTTATACAACGATGTTACTGTGATCAAAAAAACTTTACCACGACGATACTAACCTGTAAAAAATTATTGTGCAGTAGATGAATATGAACTGTAATAACGACACGATGTGTATAGGTCAACGCACCTGAAACAACAGAACATTTTTCGTTGAAGCATTTCATTGCAATGCTATGTAACTAAGAACATTCAACAATCTAAAGTTGTATTGTATTATAACAAATATTGTAATTTTAAAACTAAGTTACCTGTCATAGAATGTAGTCTTCATATGTAATCTTGGTGGAATATTTTCTTTGTGCAACGACTAAGAAATGCGCGCGCACACGAACAATATGAACTGCAATACTGTGCCGCGTGATCTAAATTTACGAAATAACGGTAGTGCCGTAGTTACACAGACGCTTCTGCGCATGCGCGCACTCTGTTTTGCCAACATAAGAACTTTTTCGGCGCACGCGCGTCATTCAAATTTTGTATATAATATACAGTATAATGTAAGTCATGTAAATAGTTGTAGATAACTTAGATTTTCTTGTGCCTTTAGGTGAATTGCTCGCCTGCAGGTGTGTCCTTTCGCCTCGCAATTCAGGGGGCAATATAAAGGCACATTTGCATGCCGAGCGTGAATTTCCTCGGAAACGCGAGATATTAATTAAATAAATAATCTGTGAGAAATAAATAAAGCCTATGGCACAGAACTGCAGCGCTGTGTCGCTGATAAAACAAAAGTACATTTACGTTACTCGTATGTTTGATTAAGAAAAGAGAGCTCTGGTTCAAGTGGTGCGAGAAGCACGTATTTTAGTTTATTGTCTGGCACACCGCCATATTTCATGTTATAGAAAATTACTGCGAGTTGCAACCATACTAGGCACTCGATTCTGAAAAGAATTTATATTTATAAAAGTAAGTAGGATTGTGAACTGTAGGCTTATTCATTGAATATATGATTCAACTAACTGTGTAATTTTTTTGTTTAGTAGACAATCACCTCTGTACGACGTTTTGGCATGGCTGGCAAATTATTGTAATATTGAGATTTAGTTTATGAGTCCGCACCTACCGCAGCAGTCTTTGGAATCGATTTAATTACGAAGTCCGATTATTTCAGTTTTATTTCACGGTCAAGTACGAGTAACATTGCCTTTACAAAAAAGCCATTGTCAAGCGTCTGATACCGAATAATCAAAACCTGACGACTCATAGGAGAGCCAATCATACAGATAAAAATAATTAATATTTCATTTTATTTTATTTTATTTTATTTATTTTATACAATATGCAACACGTTTACTAAAGATAATGCGTACACTACGTTTGTTTGTCCTCTGCCAGAATATTTCTTTATGATAGGGGATTCTTACCTAACAGGACTGATGGAGGACATCGAACAAGACCAAAGAAGAACAGCTCCTCTTGTACTATCACAAAACAGAGGAGAATGTTATGATAAGCGAGTTGGGATGGCAATCACTAAAAGAAAAGCGTTTCGCTTTACGGCGAAATCTTTCCATGAAATTTGAATCAACTTCCTCCTCTCAACGGTAAAATGTTTTATTGTCTGGGTGTTGTGTGATGTCCTTAGGTTAGTTAAGTTTAAGTAGTTCTAAGTTCTAGGGGACTGATGACCATAGATGTTAAGTCCCATAGTGCTCAGAGCCATTTGAACCATTTTTTTTATTGTCTCCAACCCACATAGGCAGAAATGATCGTCGTGATAAAATAAGAGATATCAGAGCTCATACAGAAATATTTAAGTGTTCATTTTTCACAAACGAGGTTTGTCAGTGTAGCGGTAGAGAAATATACTGCAGGTGGTTCGAAGAACCCTCTGCCAAGCACTTAAGTGTGAACTGCACGGCAGTGATGCATAAGTAGATGTAGATGCTCATCATAATAGACACGTCCCTTCATTTATCACTATGTTCCCGTGTTGGTCTCTAAAGTGACCGTCTCTTGCTTACCCAGTAAACGTGAAGCATGTATTCGTGATGGAACACTGGTCCCCTAACATATATTGTTTTACTTGTTGCCCGCATCTCGTGGTCGTGCGGTAGCGTTCTCGCTTCCCACGCCCGGGTTCCCGGGTTCGATTCCCGGCGGGGTCAGGGATTTTCTCTGCCTCGTGATGGCTGGGTGTTGTGTGCTGTCCTTAGGTTAGTTAGGTTTAAGTAGTTCTAAGTTCTAGGGGACTGATGACCCTAGATGTTAAGTCCCATAGTGCTCAGAGCCATTTGAACCATTTTTTACTTGTTTTTGGTAGTGATTCTTTTCTGAACGACTGCAGAAACCTGCCCAGAATTTATATAAGCAGTCAATCCAGTCGTTTGTTTGCTTGGATAACTTCATTAATGTAATTGTGATGGATTTGAATGCATACTGTAAATCTCACGCATTCCACCAGAACTAGAACAGACCAACGCAGATTTAGGAGATACTCTTTATTCTTATGGTTTCCGCCACGTAGCTTATGCGTACAGTAACAAATTTTTAGTTGTTTCAGACTTTTATAACCAACGGATTATGAACATACCACTGAAAGTAGAGCTCAAAAGCTACAGGTTTCAAGGCTACGTTAAAGAGTGTTTTAGGTCATATGCAGTTAAAAACAATTTGCATGCATATGTTTCAAACTGATAAAAGTTTCGCAACTTACGTCATTCTAGATATTCTTAAAGTTGGAAAAATATTAATTCTAGTTTTTTCTGATTATATAAATGCTTGTATTATGTAGTAACTCTTCACGGTTTGATATTTGACTTTTGCAACCCAATAAACAAATGAAACTGTTTCTGCATATACAGATGCATTTTCAGTAAGAGGTATAATTAAAGCATTTCGATACGAGTATTCCAGAACAGCTTAGTAAGGCTGCATACAACTGACATTTTAAGCAGCCAATGTCTTTGTGAGTGACTGATATAAAATACAATGAGGTGCCAGAAGTCATTGGATAGCGATATGAACATATACACACGACGGTAGTATCGCATACAAAAAGTATAAAACGGCATAGCATCGACGGAGATGTCACTTGTGCTCAGCCGATGTATGTGAAAAGGTTTCCTACGTTATTATGACCGCACGACGAGAATTAACATACTACGGACACTGAATAGTTCAAATAGTTCAAATGGCTCTGAGCACTATGGGACTCAACTTCTAAGATCATTAGTCCCCTAGAACTTAGAACTAGTTAAACCTAACTAACCTAAGGACATCATATACATGCATGCCCGAGGCAGGAATCGAACCTGACACCGTAGCGGTCGCGCGGCTCTACACTGTGGCGCCTAGAACCGCTCGGCCACTCCGGCCGGCGCCGCTCCTGGGCTCGTGACAATATGGGTTGTGTTTGACCTACATTCTGGACAATTCGAGTGAATGATTTGGCCAACAATGACGCCCGACATGAATCCCATCATACATTTACGGTACATAATCGAGAGGTCCGTTCGTGCACAACATCCTGCACTGGAAACATTCGCAGTTATGACGGCTATAGAGGCGACAAGGCTCATTGCTCCTGCAGAGGACTTTTGACGAATTGTTGAGTCCATACCACGTCTAGTTGCTACACTTTTTTTTGTCATGAGTCTACTGACTGGTTTGATGCGGCCCGCCACGGATTCCTTTCCTGTGCTAACCTCTTCAGCTCAGAGTAGCACTTGCAACCTACGTCCTCAATTATTTGCTTGGCGTATTCCAATCTCTGTCTTCCTCTACAGTTTTTTTTTTTTTTTTTTTTGCCCTCTACAGCTCCCTCTAGTACCATGGAAGTCATTCCCTCATGTCTTAGCAGATGTCCTATCATCCTGTCCCTTCTCCTTATCAGTGTTTTCCACATATTCCTTTCCTCTCCGATTCTGCGTAGAACCTCCTCATTCCTTACCTTATCAGTCCACCTAATTTTCAACATTCGTCTATAGCACCACATCTCAAATGCTTCGATTCTCTTCTGTACCGGTTTTCCCACAGTCCATGTTTCACTACCATACAATGCTGTACTCCAGACGTACATCCTCAGAAATTTCTTCCTCAAATTAAGGCCGGTATTTGATATTGGATTAGTCTCTTGGCCAGAAATGCCTTTTTTGCCATAGCGAGTCTGCTTTAGATGTCCTCTTTGCTCCGTCCGTCATTGGTTATTTTACTGCCTAGGTAGCAGAATTCCTTAACTTCATTGACTTCGTGACCATCAATCCTGATGTTAAGTTTCTCGCTGTTCTCATTTCTACTACTTCTCATTACCTTCGTCTTTCTCCGATTTACTCTCAAACCATACTGTGTACTCATTAGACTTCATTCTGTTCAGCAGATCATTTAATTCTTCTTCACTTTCACTCAGGATAGCAACGTCATCAGCGAATCGTATCATTGATATCCTTTCACCTTGTGTTTTAATTCCACTCCTGAACCTTTCTTTTATTTCCATCATTGCTTCCTCGATGTACAGATTGAAGAGTAGGGGCGAAAGCCTACAGCCTTGTCTTACACCCTTCTTAATACGAGCACTTCGTTCTTGATCGTCCACTCTTATTATTCCCTCTTGGTTGTTGTACATATTGTATAAGACCCGTCTCTCCCTATAGCTTACCCCTACTTTTTTCAGAATCTCGAACAGCTTGCACCATTTTATATTGTCGAACGCTTTTTCCGGGTCTACATATCCTATGAAAGTGTCTTGATTTTTCTTTAGCCTTGCTTCCATTATTAGCCGCAATGTCAGAATTGCCTCTCGCGTCCCTTTACTTTTCCTAAAGCCAAACTGATCGTCACCTAGCGCATTCTCAATTTTCTTTTCCATTCTTCTGTATATTATTCTTGTAAGCAGCTTCGATGCATGAGCTTTTAAGCTGATTGTGCGATAATTCTCGCACTTGTTAGCTCTTGCAGTCTTCGGAATTGTGTGGATGATGCTTTTCCGAAAGTCAGATGGTATATCGCCAGACTCATATATTCTACACACCAACGTGAATAGTCGTTTTGTTGCCACTTCACCCAATGATTTTAGAAATTCTGATGGAATGTTATCTATCCCTTCTGCCTTATTTGACCGTAAGTCCTCCAAAGCTCTTTTAAATTCCGATTCGAATACTGGATCCCCTATCTCTTCTAAATCGACTCCTGTTTCTTCTTCTATCACATGAGACAAATCTTCACCCTCATAGAGGCTTTCAATGTATTCTTTCCACCTATCTTCTCTCTCCTCTGCATTTAACAGTGGAATTCCCGTTGCACTCTTAATGTTACCACCGTTGCTTTTGATGTCACCAAAGGTTGTTTTGACTTTCCTGTATTCTGAGTCTGTCCTTCCGACAATCATATGTTTTTCGATGTCTTCACATTTTTCCTGCAGCCATTTCGTCTTAGCTTCCCTGCACTTCCTGTTTATTTCATTCCTTAGTGACTTGTATTTCTGTATTCCTGATTTTCCCGGAACATGTTTGTACTTCCTCATTTCATCAATCAACTGAAGTATTTCTTCTGTTACCAATGGTTTCTTCGCAGCTACCTTCTTTGTACCTATGTTTTCCTTCCCAACTTCTGTGATGGCCCTTTTTAGAGATGTCCATTCCTCTTCAACTGTACTGCCTACTGCGCTATTCCTTAATGCTGTATCTATAGCGTTAGAGAACTTCAAACGTATCTCGTCATTCCTTAGTACTTCCGTATCCCACTTCTTTGCGTATTGATTCTTCCTGACTAATGTCTTGAACTTCAGCCTACTTTTCATCACTACTATATTGTGATCAGAGTTTATATCTGCTCCTGGGTACGCCTTACAATCCAGTATCTGATTTCGGAATCTCTGTCTGACCATGATGTAATCTAATTGAAAACTTCCCGTATCTCCCGGCCTTTTCCAAGTATACCTCCTCCTCTTGTGATTCTTGAACAGGGTATTCGCTATTACTAGCTGAAACTTGTTACAGAACTCAATTAGTCTTTCTCCTCTTTCATTCCTTGTCCCAAGCCCATATTCTCCTGTAACCTTTTCTTCTACTCCTTCCCCTACAACTGCATTCCAGTCGCCCATGACTCCTTTACATACTGCATTACCCTTTCAATATCCTCATACACTTTCTCTATCTGTTCATCTTCAGTTTGCGACGTCGGCATGTATACCTGAACTATCGTTGTCGGTGTTGGTCTGCTGTCGATTCTGATTAGAACAACCCGGTCACTGAACTGTTCACAGTAACACACCCTCTGCCCTACCTTCCTATTCATAACGAATCCCACACCTGTTATACCATTTTCTGCTGCTGTTGATATTACCCGATACTCATCTACCCAGAAATCTTTGTCTTCCTTCCACTTCACTTCACTGACCCCTACTATATCTAGATTGAGCCTTTGCATTTCCCTTTTCAGATTTTCTAGTTTCCCTACCACGTTCAAGCTTCTGACATTCCACGCCCCGACTCGTAGAACGTTATCCTTTCGTTGATTATTCAATCTTTTTCTCATAGTAACCTCCCCCTTGGCAGTCCCCCACCGGAGATCCGAATGGGGGACTATTCCGGAATCTTTTGCCAATGGAGAGATCATCATGACACTTCTTCAATTACAGGCCACATGTCCTGTGGATACACGTTACGTGTCTTTAATGCAGTGGTTTCCATTGCCTTCTGCATCCTCATGTCGTTGATCATTGCTGATTCTTCCGCCTTTAGGGGCAATTTCCCATCCCTAGGACAAGAGAGTGCCCAGAACCTCTATCCGCTCCTCCGCCCTCTTTGACAAGGCCGTTGGCAGAATGAGGCTGACTTCTTATGCCGGAAGTCTTCGGCCGCCAATGCAGATTATTTATCACTACATTGTCCAAAAGGAGGTTCAACACAATATTAGGAAGATCCCATGACTTTTGACCCCTCAGTGCACATACGGTCCAGTCACATTAATGTGGTCACTGCATTGGTCAACGTGCAATCACCACCCATGCACGGCAGGTGACAGCACTTGCAGTGGAAAAAATATGAAGCTGGTCGGGAGGAGGGGTTGGAGCTGGGAAAGGGAAGGCGGAGGGCGGACAGCAGTGCAGTCATTGTAAATTGATCTCTTTTCCAAAAGGACACAATCATTGGCCTTCAGGCTCAGGGTGGATAAGATTCTGAAACGCCTAAGTTTGTCGCCGTTGTGAGCGTCGGGGTTTTTTTATTCTGTTATTCTGCGCAACGGATTAATCTGAGATTTACCCTTTACCCTGTGGCTCCTGCAAGATGCAATTTCCACCCCCACACTACTACAGAAGTCAGACAGACGCTCCTAACGTTCTAAAGAGAAATATCTAACAAACTTTCAGCAATAAATATCTTCTGGAGTCGTCCGCTGTGAGGAAATGACACAAAAATTCACAAAATTTCTTACATAACTAGTGGGATACTTGGGTACTGGAGTAGTGATAGTTAGTGTATGATAAATATGAAGCTAACTAAAATTATTATTTATTTTTGCAAAAAATTCTGAGGAATCACAATGACACTTCTAGTTATGAATTGAACAAGTTATGTTCTGGCTCTTTCCGGAATGTGACGTTAACTCTCAAGGATAGGATTCACTAGTGAAATTTCTGTACAAAGGTAAAGATTGCTATTGACTTGGCAGAATGGCTGAGAGCCGCGCCTACTCAACTTGAATAATTATCCGTTACAATGTTGCTAGGCACGGTCGAGGCTGTCGCGTGTGAAACGAAGTAAAGGGTACTGTTGTGGAGGAAATATGGGGCTCGCAATAGCTGTAGCGCACAATACTGTAAGCTGCGATGACTGCTGTCTGCGCCATTCGCTGCTGACAAATAAGATAGCTCTCGTTCTATCTGAATTGACCTTCGCCAATCAAACTCTCCCTACGCCTTGATGAAGTCAAGTACTCCTATTCGCCCCTAGTCTAACTGTTGGCGTGGCACAATGGTCAGATAACCAGTCCACCGCGATGCCACTCAAAAATTCGCTCGCAGGCGTTTAACTAACTCTGTCCATTCACACCGCACCATAAGTGTCGCGGCCAACACTGTGAATAACGCTTAATCGGAAGGACTCAATATAGAATCGCACTTCGATTCGTGCTCTCCCAGTGAAGTACAGAGCAGAGACTTGTTCCTCGCTCTTTGAGTACACGTAAGAGCGCGCACGCTCTTGTTATGTGTTCTCGCTCCAAGAGCGACAACGGAACGGCCCCTCTCCATGCCAGACGGGAAGGGGTATATCTTTTGGTCTCTTCCTTTAGTCCAGCTCAAGGCGTCAGAAATATAGTCTGCCAATGAGCATTGCTCTTCTAAAACGGGAGAATGACGTTTCGTTTAAGGCGACCAATCCGGAAACCTGTAGTATCGACGTTTGGCGTTTGCTGTCTCCCTGTGAAAATCTCTGAAACTGCGTGCTATGTGTAAAGAATGCATAGGCTGGCCGCTCCCACACAATGTAGCGGAACTTGCTTTTAAGCCAAACATGGGGTCGTTCCTCCTTTCAGTCGGGCAACCGCTGTCTGCTCTATGGGCTGTCACTGGCTAACATAGATAGGCTGGGTCGTCCTCTGAAGAGACCGGCCCCCTGGCGTGCTGTCTGCCTCTCTCGAATTAAAGGCTCCTGTGACCGTCGTGTCTGGAATGTATGTGTGTACGCCAGCCTCGAGTATTTCAACCACGGTGCGCTTGTTATTTGCATATCGTTTACATGAATTCATACAACATTGACTTTATCTTATCGAGTTTGGGTTCGAATGAAGCGTCTTGATGTGCGGAATATGATTGTGAGGGCGGAATATGTAAGCAATGAAGGTCAGGAGACCACGACGTCTTAATCGTGGTTAATTTAGAGTGTTCTTAAAGTATACAGTAGATCGAAAAAGGGCGCTATCCAATGCCAGAGCAGAGGCAACTTGAGGTGCTCCACAGGTCGTAGGTGATAGGGGTGAAATACAGCTGCAGATATGTGTACAGGCGAATGGAATAGACGTGGACCTGCTGTGCATCTTACCGCCAAATGAATCAACAGGCTGCCAATGGTGTCTCGTCAACTGCCGTTCCCACAGCTCGTGGTCCAGTGGCTAGTGTTGCTGCCTCTGGATTACGGGGCCCCAGGTTCAATTGCCGGCCAGGTTGGAGATTTTCTCTGCCTGGGGACTGGGTGATTGTATTGTTCTCATCATTTCATCACCATCATCCTCATTCGTGCCAGTGGCATGATTGGATTGTGTAAAAAATAATTGGACTGTAAAAATTGGGGCTTTGTACGGGCGCTGACGACAGCACAGTTGAGCGCTCCACAAACCAATCATCGTCATCATCAACGACCGTTCAACGAACTTTCCCGCTTATGGGCCTCCGCAGCAGGCACCTGGTTCATGCATTCATGCTGAATGCTTTTCATCGGCGAAGAAGGGTGGCATTGTCACGACAATTCCACAGAGTAGCGATAGGTGACCTTTCCAGATGAATCTCGTTTTATCCTCCAAAAGCAAGCACCTCACAACAATCGCTGGAAGCGTCCAGGCCAGAGGAGCGACTGTTTTGGTCTCTGGAATGTTGTTGTGGCATTCTCTGGATGATGTCGGTCATTATGGAAGGCACAATGGATCGTGACAAACATACATCTATCTTTGCGTACCATGATCTCTCCTGTAAGTTTTTCCTCAGCACGATGAATGTACCAGCAGGAAAATGCAACGTGCCACAAAGCTTCGCAATGTTTGTAAGTAGTTTGAAGAGTACCAGGATGAGTTTATCCTACTCTCCTGGCCACCAAACTCACCGGACTAAACCCAATCGAGAATCTGTGGGATTACTTCGATAGGGCTGTTCGCACCATGGATCCTGAACCGAGAAACCTAGCGCAGCTGGCCATAGTACTGGAGTTGGCATAGCTCCACACTCCTGTCTGTGGCTCCCAGGCACCCAGTGACTCTCGTCCTGCACTTCTCGTAGCGGTCCGCGGTGTAAGAGGTCGTTATTCAGGCTTTTGACAGGTGGTCACATTAATTTGAACAGTGTATATTATAATAATAAAGTCATTATTATCCAACGTCATCCTTATTTTACTCAAATATAGCCGTTTCGTATTTATTACTTCACACTTTGCTTTTGTTTATAATACCCGCCAGGACAGCCGAGAGCGCTAACGCGCTGCTTCCTGGACTCTGGTAGGCGCGCCGCCCCCGGATCGAATACGCCAGTCGGATGCGGTTTTTAGGCGGTTTCCCACATCCTACTAGGTGAATACCGGGCTGGTCCCCACGTCCCACCTCAGTTACACTCCTCGCAGACATTTGAAACACATTCACACTGTTTCACTATTTCCACTAGACGCAGACAGCTGGGGTACACTAATTCCGTCCCAGGGGGTATGGGGTGCCAGCAGGAAGGGCAGTCGGCCACCCCTTAACTTAACCATGCCAAATCTGTACTTAACCCTGCCGACCCTGTGCCCATTGCGGGATAAAGGCAGTAGCGAAAGAAAGACTTTGCTTTTGTTTATAATTTTATGCCGTATAACTGTTACACTAGTCCATAGTACATTTTACTACGTTAGATATTTTAATTCTTTCGTAGGTAATTAGAGCATGCATAATACTAAACTTTTTGATGGTATATGCGCCGCGTAGGATTAGCCGAGCGGTCTATGGCGCTGCAGTCATGGGCTGTGTGGCTGGTCCCGGCGGAGGTTCATGTCCTCCCTCGGGCATCGGTGTGTTTGTCCTTAGGATCATTTAGGTTAAGTAGTGTGTAAGCTTAGGGACTGATGACCTTAGCAGTTAAGTCCCATAAGATTTCACACACATTTGAACATTTTTTGATGGTATATGCGATAGCGCATCTGAACTAACGCCATCTAACGGATTCGGCTTGTTCTTATATATATGGACCAAAGATAGCTCATTAGAGGTACTCAATTGACATTGACACCACTAGAGAAAACGCCCCATTAGAATGAAGAGAAACGCACTATATACAATTATCCTCCATCTTGATCGCTTTTATTGTATAAATTTTACAATTTTACGCGTTTTGGCTTTAAGCCATCCTCAGAATTTATCTGATATAAAGACGGATAAAAAACCATTTGAATTAGTTATCTTACAAAACACAAGGATAAGATAACTAATTCACATGGTTTTCTTTTTTTCATTGTATTAGATAAATTCTGATGATGGCTTAAAGCCGAAACGCGTAAAATTGTAAAATTTATGCAATAAAATCGATAAGGATGGAGTATTATTGTATACAGTGTATTTCTCTTCGTCCTAATAGTGTATTTTCTCCAGTGGTATCAATATCAATTTAGTGTCTCTAATGTGCTATCTTTGGTCCCATCTTAGGGGCTGCACACATGTATTTCCTGGCATTTGGAAACTCTCTCTGGCTCTTTCTCCTCTTACTTCTCTCTCTCTCTCTCTCTCTCTCTCTCTCTCTCTCTAATGTTTTACCAATTGATATCATACATAATCAAAACAATCTAACATTCTGAACGTCATGAATCATACGGAGCTTTTGGTGGAAAATATCGATTTCAAATTCCTATGTGTAAGTAGTTATCGCAGTTAACCCAGCTTGCTTGTTTTTGCAAAACAGTTTACTGTTCAGCATTCACTGGTGTAAGTAAATTCTTGCAAAGTTCTTAGTTGCAATGCGGGTGCCAAACGAGAATTTTGCTTTAGGCTGAAAGAAAAAAGTTGTCTGTTTGTCTTACAGATTTTGTTATTCGTATACAGGGAACAGAGAGTCGATACGCTATTTGCATTTCAAATTAATCGGAAATCTTATTAAATTCTGGCAGAGGAAGCCACGCGGAATATCCGACTTGGAGAAAACTTCACAGAGCTTGCACTTCTGACAACAGCGCACTGCTTTGCAAACTGCTGTTTCATTTTGCATACTAACACGGATATTCCAACAGGAAGAGTGAATTTGTTAGAACATGGTTATGTGCACTGCTGGAAAAAAAGTAACAGCCTCAAGGACAAGGTCACTTTACTGACAAGTGGGATGACAAGTACTTCCCCATTCTAGGACCATATGATAAAAAATTCACAAGGAATAAAACACATTTTACAAATTCAATCAACTTTACCAACAGCCGAACACTTTAAGATATTTTATTTTATTTCTAAAGCAACCAGTTTCGGCAATTCATTTTGCCATCTTCAGGCCCCGGCATAATAAAATATACATGTAGTAATATAAGGGTGCACAAATCAAGTTTACAAGAAGTGTCAGGTAATCGTAATCCCGCTTAAGCTTAAAAATGATGAAAGTATTGGCGTTAAATCAAATCTTCATACATCCAGCGCAATAGACTAAAACATGTGTACATATTTGTTAGTCATAAAACTATTAACATCACACATTTACTAGGGAACATGTAAACTCATTAAAAAGACCAGCACTAGACAGCGTACAATCAAGAGCTCCTTAGAAACAAAGATCGTCATTTTTTTAAATTTATGTGTTTATTCATTTATTTATTTTGTAATAATAAAATCCTTTAAAATTCTTTTAGATGAGAAAACGCCAAGTATATGTGAGTACCAATCTTTATTTAAAGTAAAATTCCTCACAGTAAGCTATGAAATACAACAATATGCATATTTACATCCTAGATAATATCACGGATGGTAAGACAAGTAGTTGTCACAACGTCAAAAATAACTTGACGCAAAACCCAACGGCAGTCGACATATTGACGGAAAATAGCACGCATAGCGAACACTGAGAACATTCACAACTATGTTGTGGCCTAGGTTGTACAGTAAATCGGAATATAAGATATGATTGGTTTCCTTTAGATTACTTAACATTTCGCTATGCATGCTATTTTCTTTTGATATGTCGACTGCCGTTCGGTTTTGCGTCAAGTTATTTTTGATGCTGTGACAACTACTTGTTTACCATCCGTGATATTGCCAAATACGTACACGTGTTTTAGTCTATTGTGCTGGATGTACACATAGATTGGATTTAACGCCAACACTTTCATCATTTTTAAGCATAAGCGGTCTAATAAATGCTTTCGAAGTAAAATAAAATATCTTAAAGTGTACGGCTTTTGGTAAAGTTTATTGATTTGGAAAGTACGTACCAGTCTATGTCCCCTGGCCATAACGGACCAACAGAGATTAAATAAAACACACGTCGCAGTACAGAGGTGCCCACACAGTCACGTCAGTACGCAATGTACCACCCCCACCACCCCTCCCCCTTTTTGAGGCAACACAGGGGTGTATTTTCGCATTCAAACGATCATGAAGGTGCCGACTGGCTTCCTGCGATAGATTGTCACAACCGCCTTGTCCCTTTTGTAGCGATTTGGCAGTAGTTCTGGCAGGCCCTGGGAACGAGTAACTGAGTTCCCAGTCTATTCTGTCCCATACGTTTTCGGGTTGAGATCTTGTTGGCCAGGGAAATTGTCGTACTCTGCGAAGAGCACGTTCGCCATGGCAACCGTATGTGTACGTGCAATGTTCTGCTGGAAAAGCACATCACCTAGCTATCGAAAAAACGGCAGTGTCACGGGAATAACAGCCTGTGAATTGTAGCGGGCACTAGTTACTTCACCCTGCATACACACTAAATATTCGACTTGTGGCCATCAAGCCTGTGATGGGACTTGTGTGTCGTAGGTGAATGCACTCTGAAATAACCAGGTCTATGCCGTACACGTGGGCGTCCATCACTCACATACATACGTAACGTACCCTCGTAACCGAAGACAACAAAGTGCCACTCTTTAGTCAACGCTTTCTCTACACCAGAGTAGTCATGATTGGCGATGTCGTGGTGTCAGTAATAGTCTGATCAGAGTCATCCGTGATCTTAATTTTGCTGCAGGCAGACGGTTTCCATTTTTGCCTGATGACACAGCATGTGTAGCATGTGCCCGGATTCCGCCCGTGGATGATGGATGATATACACTATGTGATCAAAAGTATCCGGACACCCACAAAAACATACGTTTTTCATATTAGGCGTATTGTGCTGCCACCTTCTTCCAGGTACTCCATATCACCGAACTCAGTAGTCATTAGACATCGTGAGAGAGCAGAATGGGGATCTCACGGACTTCGAACGTGCTCAGGTGATTGGGTGTCACTTGTGTCATGCGTCTGTATGCGAGATTTCCACACTCCTAAACATCGCTAGGTCCACTGCTTCCGATGTGACAGTGAAGTGGAGACGTGAAGGGACACGTACAGCAGAAAAGCATTCAGACCGACCTTCCCTGCTGACTGACAGAGACAGTTGAAGAGGGTCGTAATGTGCAATAGGCATTCATCTATCCAGACCATCACACAGCAATTCCAAACTGCATCAGGAACCACTGCAAGTAGTATGACAGTTAGACGGAAGGAGAGAAAACTTGGATTTCATGGTCGAGCGGCTGCTCATAAGCCACACATCACGCCGGTAAGTGCCAAACAACGCCTCGCTTGGTGTAAGGAGCGTAAAATTTGGACGAATGAATAGTCAAAAAACATTGCGTGGAGTGACGAATCTCGGTACACAATGTGGCCATCCGATGGCATGGTGTGGGTATGCCAAATGCCCGGTAAACGTCATCTACCAGCAAGTGTAGTGCAAATACTAAAATTCGGAGCCGGTAGTGTTATAGTGTGGTCATGTTTTCCATGTAGGGGGCTTGCCACTATCACACCACAGGCGTACATTGATGTTTAAGCAACTTCTTGCTTCCCACTGTTGAAGAGCAATTCTGGGATGGCGATTGCATCTTTCAACATGATCGAGCACCTGTTCATAATGCACGACCTGTGGCGGAGTGGTTACACGGCAGTAACATCCCAGTAATGGACTGGCCTGCACAGAACACCTCTGGGATGTTTTGGAACGCCGACTTCTCGCCAGGCTCACCGACCGACATCGATACCTCTCCTTAGAGCAGCACTCCGTAGAGAATGGGCTGCTATTCCCGAAGAAACCTTCCAGAACCTGATTGAACGTATGCCTGCGAGAGTGGAAGCTGTCATCAAGTCTAAGGGTGGCCAACACAATTTTGAATTCCAGCATTACCGATGGAGGGCGCCAAGAACTTGTAACTCATTTTCAGCGAGGTGTCCGGATACTTTTGATTACGTAGTGTAGGTCGCGCCCCACTTCTCTTATAATGCATCGATCCTGACGAGGGTTTGTAGCAGTTTACTTCCTTCGTACCCGACACCTTGCGAACAGTAGGTTCAGGTGAGCAAGTAGATTCTACCCGCCTGTACTTCCGAAATGCTTTTGAGACTATGATACATAATGAAATAATAATCAAGATACGGTCGATGATTCTGGCTGATATCCAACTGGGCCGATAAATGTTTGAGGAAAAGAGCCCAGAAGGCTACACTGAACGTCTAATGTTCAACAGAAATGAATGAAGGGTTATGAAAAGGACTTTACAACTTTGAAAACTCGTACTGATTTGTTCATTTAACTTGCTGACATGGCTTTGGCGTATTTTATAGCAAAATACACAAGTTTTTACCTTATACCTATATAGGTTCAATGTGACCTGAATTTGCGCGCGCAGCAGACTGATTGGTGAACTTCAATGGCGCAACGTATCGATTTTTTTTAACATTTGTTTTTCAGCACAGCCTACAAAGTTTCAGGGCTTTACTCATCGCTCTGTATGCGAAGGCTTGCTGAAAAGTAATGCCTCCGAATTATAGTTTTTTAAATAAAACAAATGCTATTAACATACTACATCTTTATTCTTCACGTCTACATACTTATATCTCAACATTGACACCCTGGCGAGAAACACATTTTTCCTAAAGAGAGACCGGTTCGTTGATATCGTTACTGCAGAATATGAGACATGTTGACGGAGCCACGACCTTACCTCTACTTGCATTGCTTCATTGCTATCAAACTGAAGTCCTCGAAGGTCTTCTTTTAGTTCTGTAAACAGATGGAAATCGGATGGGGCCAAGTCGGGACTGTATGGAGGATGATCGACGACTGTGAAAGTAAGGCGTTGGATTGTGGTAGATACCGCAGCGTTCGTGTGTGTTCTGGCCTTGTCATGAAGAAGGAGACGATGCTCCAGGTGTGGGCGAACTCTTCGGATTCGAAACTAGATTACAGCACTCTGTTTCGCAAACACCGACGTAGTGCGTTACACACCGCCATGTTACGAGGGTTATTCGGAAAGTAAGGAACGATAGGTCTCGAAAAGGAAACCACAGTGAAAATCCGATGCAGTTTTGGACAGGTGTGTTGGGCAGTGTCTCTAGTATGTCCGTAGATCGCGTTACGTCGTTCTTTTTAGTTCTAAGCACACAGAGAGCACATAAAGATACCTACAACAATAGTGTCTCCCGCTATGTACGAGGGCGTGGTGAGAAATTTCGCCTGAAGCTATGCTGCCACGATTACATAACTGTCGTGCGTTTTATTCTTCAAGACGATTCTCAGCTGCATTCTGCAGGGGCAATGAAGATGCTCCTGATCGTTTTCAATAGGAAATGTTTGATTACTCACAATACAGCCCGTAATTGTCTCCCTCTCAGTTTCATCTCTACTCACATGAACTGCTGGCTATGAAGACATTTTGGCTCAGACAACGATCTGTAGGCCAGCGTAGAGAACTGGCGGAAAGCACTGGCGGCTGCTTTCTATAACGAGGGTATTGGAAAGTTGGTACAACGCTACGACAAACGTCTAATTCGGATTGGCGACTATGGATATAAGAAGCTGGAAGTTGTAGCTAACTGTTGCAAATAAAACAGTTTTGATTTCCACTGTGGTTTCCATTTCGCGACCTATCGTTCCTTACTTTCCCAACAGCCCTCGAATATGCTATAATTCGGAAGCCTCTATCGGCACAGGGCTACAAAATATGTAGACATGAAGAATAAGGATGTAGAATGTTAATACCGATTGCTTTTTTTTAAAGGAAGCTCGGCCAGCCGGAGTGGCCGTGCGGTTCTAGGCCCTACAGTCTGGAACCGAGCGACCGCTACGGTCGCAGGTTCGAATCCTGCCTCGGGCATGGATGTATGTGATGTCCTTAGGTTAGTTAGGTTTAATTAGGTCTAAGTTCTGGGCGACTGATGACCTCAGAAGTTAAGTCACATAGTACTCAGGGCCAAAGAAAGCTTGAAGACTTCTCACATTAAAAAATAGGAGGAATTACTTTTCAGCTCGCGCTCCTATTATATAGTTTGGACCAGAAGACTTGCCTTTATCGACGTAAACTGCTGCACTACACTGAATGTCAGTACTTCCAAACAACTCTCTTGAACAACACCACACTGTCGTTAAGCCCTGTTGTCGCTAATGTCACATTCCCTGAGGAGTGAATAGCCTCTTAACTCAGACGTTGTGAAGTGTGCCTTTTGTAGACACGGGCACACTTGTTTTTGTGTGCTAAGAATTTGAACGTCTCCCCTGGAGTCCTTAATTCACATTCCTTTGTAGTACGGGAATCATTCACCGATGGGAGCTGTGTCCCCCACCGTGTCTCTTCTTTGACAATGTTCTCTTAGGAGATGGAGAATGGGGAGGGGTAGGGAAGAGGCACATGTATTTGAATGCCTTTCATAATGCGTGATGGCTTCAAGATATTCATCTGAAATTAACCCTTTATCTGGCAATGTTGCTCTCCAGCAAGATCAAAGTCGCACACTGTTTTCTGCAAAAGTTTGTATTTTCGTTTTTGGATGGATAACGGTGCCAGCAAAATTTGAAATCTCATATATAGCGATATTCTCTTGTCCCTGGTGAATGTGAATGGTGTGCATCTTTGGCAGACATCTTGCAATGGTATGTCAGCACAAGATACCAGCTTTGTAGTTTGGTTCGGTATTGTGGGACCTGTTTTTTACTGTGAAACGAAAACTGCTTTTAAACCGAAAGAAGAAGTCTTGTAAATGAGTCGTTATACAATTGTATCATCGAAGTATTACCTGTGGTATTGCAAATGAACCTATCTCTTCTGGGAAGACGAGACCTCGCTTTCCATAATGGACAGACAACAAGAACAGAAGAAATAGTAAACAGGAGCTCCTGTTCCAGTGAATGGTGTACGATATGACAGTTTTGGTTACTGTCCGAAAAAGATGTAAGCTTTACTCTCACGGGTAGCCTACTGCAAAATACGTAAAATATGGAACTGTTCTGTGCTTAGTAGCAAAAAGGAATTGTTTTAAGACTTTTTACAGGCTATAGTGAAAAACTGAACCATTTTTTCAGCCACAGGAATAAGATTGTAGTACTTTTCTGTGACATCCATGCTCCTTTGGTGGGTAATGATTCTTACATGCACTATATTTACATGCTGATAAGCTGTATTAACAATGCAGCATATGTCAAATTATTCAAATGACCACATACATCTAATTTAAGTAACTTAACACTTTTCCTTCACAGTATTTCTCTGTGTGCCAAATAAAGGTTTAAAGAGAGCCTGTGATAAGATGCTTTTCGCTCTCCTCTTTTCCGTCGGTGTTTCACCTGTTCAATGTTCTTACGCTTTTGTTAGGATAAGAGTGCAGAGCGGGACAGTACATTGAATGATAAAGCCTGCGAAACTATGGCGGGGTTATTTAGTTTGTTTATCACTGCAGAAGGAACGGCAGAATTGATCGCTGGACTGGTAAACATTAAATTTGCAGGATGCGCTGTTACTCACAAAAGGAATTTCCGGAGACGGAACTTTCACGCCATAAAAATCGGAATCTCTGGCTTCCTCCAGTTGAGCAAGAAACGTGGGCGCGTTTAATGGGTGGATCTAGCTGAGTAACTTCCGTATCTGACAAAAGTTTTTGATATATTTGCAAGAAAAACTCTTAATAATGTCCGTGTTTGTGTGTGCTTCAGAGGTATTAGGAGAAGCAGAAGAATATTTAAACTCTGATGCTACATGGAGAAGCAGGCTTTCCCGGCGAATTTCGTTTATAAAATTTCTCGGATTATCAGCCGAGTCATAACATCTTTTAGTCTGAACGTTTAGACGTGTTTCCTACTCATCATCTCCTGGCGCAGTGTCTTTCTCTTCACCTGAAGAACACGAGTAGGAAAACTTGTCGGAACGATACGACAGCACGTAGCTACGACTCAGCTGGTAACCCGATAAGATTTAATCATCTCTGATGCTATCTTTTGAAGGCATATCAATAGGACTCCGAAGTTCGTAACAGTAAATTCAGTAAAAAACAGTGTTTAGAACGAGGTAAGCGGATTTTGTTGTCTAAGAGGATCAAACTGCTAAAGTATATACACTACTGGCCATTAAAATTGCTACACCAAGAATAAATGCAGATGATAAACGGGTATTCATTGGACAAATATATTATACTAGAACTGACATGTGATTACATTTTCACGCAGTTTGGGTGCATAGATCCTGAGAAATCAGTACCCAGAACAACCACCTCTGGCCGTAATAACGGCCTTGATACGCCCGGCATTGAGTCAAACAGAGCTTTGATGGCGTGTACAGATACAGTTGCCCACGCAGCTTCAACACGGTATCACAGTTCATCAAGAGTAGTGACTGGCGTATGTGACGAGCCGGTTGCTCGGCCAACATTGACCAGACGTTTTCAATTGGTGAGAGATCTGGAGAATGTGCTGGCCAGGGCAGCAGTCTAACATTCTCTGTATCCAGAAAGCCCCAAACAGGACCTGAACATACGGTCGTGCATTATCCTGCTGAAATGTAGGGTTTCGCAGGGATCGAATGAATGGTAGAGCCACGGGTCGTAACACATCTGAAATGTAACATCCACTGTTCAAAGTGCAGTCAATGCGAACAAGAGGTGACCGAGACGTGTAACCAATGGCACCCTATACCATCACGCCGGATGATACGTCAGTATGGCGATGACGAATACACGCTTCCAATGTGCGTTCACCGCGATGTCGCCAAACACGCATGCGACCATCATCATGCTGTAAACAGAACCTAGATTCATCCGAAAAAATGACGTTTTGCCATTCGTGCACCCAGGCGCTCCTGTCTGTGATGCAGCGTCAAGGGTAACCGCAGCCATTGTCTCCGAGCTGATAGTCCATGCTGCTGCAAACCTCGTTGAACTGTTCATGCAGATGGTTGTTGTCTTGCACACGTCCCCATCTGTTGACTCAGGGGTCGAGACGTGGCTGCACGATCCGTTACAGCCATGCGGATAAGATGCCTGTCATCTTGACTTCTAGTGATACGAGGCCGTTGGGATCCAGCACGGCGTTCCGTATTACCCTAGTGAACCCACCGACTCCAGTCATTGGATCTCGACCAACGCGAGCAGCAATGTCGCGATACGATAAACCGCAATCGCGATAGGCTACAACCGACCTTTATCGAAGTCGGAAAGGTGATGGTACGTATTTCTCCTCCTTACACGAGGCATCACAACAACGTTTCACCAGGCAACGCCAATCAACTGCTGTTTGTGTGTGAGAAACCGGTTGGAAGCTTTCCTCATGTCAGCACGTTGTGGGTGTCGCCACCGGAGCCAACCTTGTGTGAATGCTCTGAAAAGCTAATCATTTGCATATCACAGCATCTTCTTCCTGTAGGTTAAATTTCGCGTGTGTAGCACGTCATCTTCGTGGTGTAGCAATTTTAATGGCTAGTAGTGTACAAAAATGCCTGAATTTAAGCTAGCAAAAATATTATTAAATTTGCCGTAGAAAAAAGTCTTCAATGATAGATCTTAAAACATAGAAATTTGACCAACTAAATCTACACTGATGGAAAAAATATCGCAACACAAATAATAATTAGTGTAGAGTAATGTAATTTAGGAAATACATTTGTCTAGCTAACATGTTTAAATGATTAGCATGCAAGATCAAAGGTTAATGTAAGCGCGAGATAAGCCATTGAGAATGCGGAAGTTTGGTACATTAACAACCGGTGTGACTGGCTGGATGCAAGCATGCGAACGTTGCATGCACTGTGTTGTACACGTGATGGATCTCAGTTTGCAGGACGGAGATCCACGCCTGTTGCATTTGGTCGGCCAACATAGTGACACTTGTCGTAAGATAATATCACATATGTGCTCGACTGGAGACAGAGCTGGTCATCGAGCAGCCCAAGACAATTTGTCGACGCTCTGTAGAGCATGTTGGGTTACAGGAGCGGTATGTGGGCCATCGGAATCCCGTTGCAAAACACCTCCTGGAATGCTTTAATGAATGGCAGTAGATCAGATCGAATCAGCAGACTCGCGTACAAATTTGCAGTCAGGGTGTGTACGAGAGGTGTGCGCCCGCTGGCGTCATTGACACTGAAACGCCAGCCTCTCATGACCCAGCTACAGGCACACCATCTTGGCCATCGACCAACTTATCGTCTATAGACTGTTTGTGTCCGGGAAAATTATGTGGGGTTGGCAATTTAAATGATGGGAGGCCTACCCCAGCGATACATCAGGTTAATTAGTTACGCGTTATTGGCTTCTGTAACAATTTAATCCCTGTCAATTCACGAATCAGTTTGAAATAATGAAAATAAACATTATTGCATTCTGTACATAATTGAATGAACGTGAATACTGCTTGTTTAAGTTTGGCATATCCCTGAGATTCGCTTTCACTTATGGCCACCCTCTGTCAGTATAACGCAGCACTGCTTTAGTTCAACTAATTACATTGTTGCAGGCTGGTTTCAGTCAGAAGAATGAATGCATAGTTCAGTCATCTAAAACACTAAAGATTTGTTGCAGTTAAAAGAATGAAGACATGGTTCAACTGACAGAAAAACTACTGATTGTTTTCACTTGAAAAGGAAGAATGAATAATTCAGTCAGTATGCAAACTACAACGGTGTTGAATCTGTTCATTCGATTTCTACCTCTGATTGCTTTTACTCGAAAAAAGTAAATGAATAATGATCCAACCGACAGGTAAAACTACAACCGACTGACACTATTGTTTTCATTCGGTTGCTCCCACATACTGGTTTCATTCAAAAGAATGAATGGATAGTCTAACCAACTGAACGACTATTTCATTTGATTGCTCCCACAGACTAGTTTCATTCAAAAGAATGAACGAATAATTCTACTGATACATGCAACTACAGCCGAATTAGTCGATTATTTTCCAGCAACCGAGTGAATCGAATCTTTTCATCCTGTTGTTCCCATAGATGACGGGGGTGAAAGAAGGCTGTGGAGATGTGAACAGGCGAATATTTTTGTGGCATTCCCTGGATGATGTCGTCATTATGGAAGGCACAATAGGTCAACGACTATTGCCACCCATACGTGTACCCTGTTTTTCCTCGGCACGATGGCTGCACCAGCAGCAAAATACAACGGATCACAAAGCTCGCAGCGTATGTGCGTAGTTTGAAGAGCACCACGATGAATTCACTGTACTCTCCTGGCCTCCAAACTCCCCGGATTTAAATCCAATGGAGAATCTGTGGGACCTCCTCGATCTAGCTGTTCCCACTGTGGACCCTCTGACAAGAAACCTAGCGCAGCTGACCATGGTGCTGGAGTTGGCATGTCTCCACAAAAAAAAAGCTTCAAATGTGTGTGAAATCTTATGGGACTCAACTGCTAAGGTCATTCATCAGTCCCTAAGCTTACACACGACTTAACCTAAATTGTCCTAAGGTCAAACACACACACCCATGCCCGAGGGAGGACTCGAACCTCCGCCGGTAACAGCCGCACAGCCCATGACTGCAGCCCCGTAGACCGCTCGGCTAGCATGTCTCCACACTCTTGAGGTATCTTCCAGAGTTTCACTGACACACTACCTGCACGTTTCGCAGTGGTCAACGCAGTAATAGTTGTTATTCAAGATTTTAACAGGTGGTTACGATGATGTGATTAGACAGTGCAGATTCTTAGGGAAAAACTAAGGAAAGCTGATTTATTCATCGTGTGTGACATCACACTAGAATGTCTGTAGAATATGTGAACAGAATGTGAAGTGAAACCCCTCTACGACTTTCAATCATTACTCTGCAAGACTTCACAGATAGAATGAGTTCTTCTTCCTGTCACATTCGTTCTGTGGCTGTCGCGCATCCCACATGTCTTTCGCCAGACATCTCGGTCTCGCCATTCTTCTTCATTCTTTTCTGTTCCTACTTTCTCCATCGCTTCTTGAATTCCGTTTAGCAGTTCTTTTCGTGGTCTTCCTCTTCTGCTCTATCCATTAGATTGACATGAAATTGTCCTCTTTGGCCCTCTGTCTGCTTCCATTCTTCTGACGTGCCCTAACCGTCCTAGGTATCTTTCTTCTATTCTACCCGTAATACTTCAGGGTTTCTGCACCCTCTTATTTCCTCAGTTCTTACGCAGCCAAGTCGGTGCATTCTACCTGTTCTTCTCAAGTGGTCCAACTCGAAAGCTACAGGACTCACTGTCATACCTTGTTACTGGTTCCATGATGGATTTTTAAAATCGCATTTTAATCCTGAAGCTCATTTTCGAGAACCGAAATACAAGATTGAATTTTTGGCTAGCCGCCCTACCCTGCTGCCTCTGGATCATGGAGTCCCGGGTTCGATTCCCGGACGCTTTGGGGATTTTCTGCGCCCGGGGACTGGGTATTTGTGTTGTCCTCATCATTCATGAAAGTGGCGATATTGGACTGAGGAAAGATTGGGAATTTGTACGGGCACTGATAATTGTGCAGTTGATCGCCCCACAAATCAGTCATCATCACCTCGCTTCTTCGGTCACGTGTTAGTATAGCATCGAGCTACTTAAACTTTTCCTAGGCTGTAATTTGACGACTGCCAATGTCCAAGTCACTTCCCTCCTCTCCGAGACATACATATTCCGTCTCCCCAAAATTAAATTTCAAAACCCACTTTTTTTCAAGCCCAATTTTTATATTCACCTAACAGTTTTTAAGCATGTAAGATTTGTTCTCCTCGCCGGTTGGTGTAAGGACCTGATTATCAGAATAGATAAGTGTGCACATACAGTGATTTCCTTCTTCGGTCCCCATGCCCCTGCATTTCCTACGCCAGAGATCCAGAGCCTTCTACACATATATCTTTAAGAGTGAGGAGGACAGGCAGCAACCTTATTTCAGTCCTATAGTTATGTGTAATTTCAATAACTAATGAATAGCTGACTTATGTGCTTTAAATAATAGTATAGTTTCTGTAATTGCTGTTCAAAAGTGTGATCGGTATATAACAGGAACCCACAGAGGGTGAGGCTACAAAAGGCCAGTGATGGTTATGGTATGCGAAGCCCCTCACATATTGCCTACCATGCAACCACAATATTGGCTGCTAATGGCGACAGGGGTGGGACTGGAGGTATCCAATGGTGAGCACAGCAGCAGGTTACAGAGCGTGGTTGAACCGCTTAGTCGACGAGTAACTCATAACAGTACTACAGTGGTAGTGGTGTTGATTAAAAGGAGAGTAATGGCAACGATAAACAAAGTAAACATTACATCTACAACTGCAGTCGCCGAAGTTGACATCTCTTCAGGAAGGAACTCAAACAATTTGACAGAGTGAGAAAGAAGTGGCAGACTAAATATTAATGCTTCTGCAACGTGATTCAGTGGAATGGGTGGTGTCGTTTAAGCTCGACTTTGCGGACAAGGTGCAAGAGGAGTACAATGGTGACGTTACGTGCTTAACAAGTGAAAGCGATTTTGGAACAGGTGTCGAATCGTGTACTTTATCAAACTTGTCGGAAAGGGAGCCACAAATCTCCTGTCCATGAAACATAGTAAAGAACTATCGTTGTGCAAGGAGCGGGTACTAAACACATTTATGTACACGGGAAATCAGCCACAGCATAGTAACAAAATGATTTCGAATAAGTCCGCAGAAATATGATTGTGTGGTGCAAAAGAAAAATTAAGAATATTCAGGGGAAGACAAGGCACACCTGTCCCAAAAACTGGTGGTTGCGCGATTCAAAGACGCTCGATACAATTTCAGTGACCGACTACGTTGTGTACGTCAAACTGCAAGCGACATTGATTACAGTGATTTCAAGAGAAGCAGTTGATGGTTGCATAACATCAGACAGTGCTACAGGATTGGAAGACGTAAGATAACGAAATTTCTAACAGATCATCAGTAAAGATGCAAAGGAAACAGCGGAATCGGCCAGAGAACTTGTAGTTGAGATAAAAAACTTGTCACATCGTTCGGTAAGGAATTTGTTTTCATTTCCGACCAATCGATATCTGAAGCGGAAGTACATGTGAGAGGAACCCTGGAAATCAGAGGTACCAAGAAAGTTCTATTAAGATCAGCTAACGTCTATGCCCTAAAGCATTCGCTTACAATTATGCCTACTGTTAATCTGGATGATAAATTTGTTAGAAAGTTATTTATTGTGCTGCAAGAAGTTGGCGATGCTCGTACCCCTACGATTATTTGTCGTGTGCGTGATCTTGCAAGGACAGTAGGGAATAATTACGTCACAGCAAGTAAGAGAATGAAAATGGACGTAAGAAATGGATGTAAGAAAATTACAGCTGTGGTACAAGCACTGATTTTGGCCAAAAGCTGGTCAAAATAACTTTCATTTGCTTGATTCCTGGCCTGCGTATAAAAATCATACTCCTTTGGAGCAAACTATCCATCCTGAAAAGTTTGCAACACTGCAGTTCATGCCACCTGGAATCACTGGCAAAAATTCAGCCTCTGGATATTTGTTTCTACCGTGGCTATGAAACATATTATCGCATTGAAACTTCCTGGCAGATTAAAACTGTGTGCCCGACCGAGACTCGAACTCGGGACCTTTGCCTTTCGCGGGCAAGTGCTCTACCAACTGAGCTACCGAAGCACGACTCACGCCCAGTACCCACAGCTTTACCTCTGCCAGTATCTCGTCTCCTACCTTCCAAACTTTACAGAAGTTCTTCTGCGAACCTTGCAGAACTAGCACTCCTGAAAGAAAGGATATGGAATACCTCATTCTGGAAACATCCCCCAGGCTGTGGCTAAGTCATGTCTCCGCTATATCCTTTCTTTCAGGAGTGCTAGTTCTGCAAGGTTCGCAGGAGAACTTCTGTAAAGTTTGGAAGGTAGGAGACGAGATACTGGCAGAGGTAAAGCTGTGGGTACCGGGCGTGAGTCGTGCTTCGGTAGCTCAGTTGGTAGAGCACTTGCCCGCGAAAGGCAAAGATCCCGAGTTCGAGTCTCGGTCGGGCACACAGTTTTAATCTGCCAGGAAGTTTCATATCAGCGCACACTCCGCTGCAGAGTGAAAATCTCATTCTGGATATTATCGCATTATTGTCAGCTACGTCTTGAAGGATAGCCAGGTTCACGATAAGCTCCACAACAGACTGTTTCGCATTCGGTTGCATGCCATCACATTCCATCATACACCAATATGATTGCATGCGCATTATTTAACAGAGGAGGCATAGCTGAACGTCCTGCACGATTTATAACTCCCAAGGAGTTCGCATTCGATCTTGATGGTGCGAACCTTTGTGATCTCTGTGGCGCGCCATTTGTCATTCGTTGTTCATGGCGCAACATTTCAAAAAATGGTTCAAATGGCTCTGAGCACTATGGGACCCAACTGCTGAGGTCATTAGTCCCCTAGAACTTAGAACTAGTTAAACCTAACTAACCTAAGGACATCACACTCATCCAAGCCCGAGGCAGGATTCGAATCTGCGACCGTAGCGGTCTCGCGGTTCCAGACTGCAGCGCCAGAACCGCGCGGCCACTTCGGCCGGCGGCGCAACATTTCTTGGATTTTGACGATGTCTGTTTTGTGAAATGTAATACGTACATCCCATAGAAGGTTGATCTCTGCAATTCCCGGACACACTTTTTCTGTCACTCTTCTGATGCCCATGGTGAGTCATTAGCAGCTAATATGTTTCCTGTTACAATTCTTAACACAACGCTTTAAAATGTGCCCAACTGAAGATTGAACTTGCAACATCGCACCCCAGAGGTTCCTCGTAAAACGGAAGGCTCTCGCCGTTGTTCTCAGTTACCATAAACCTTTCCCAAACTTCTTCCGTGTCATGGCCTATAACGACAAGAGGTGACACTGTGGTGATGTATGGGAACCAGGAACGTTTTGTAAGTGTAATGGATAATTTTCCACTTTTTTTGGTTATAAAAGCAATCCATAATTTCTGCCCTTTTCCTGTTGAAAATTTTGCTGTCTGTGTAAGCAATTTTGGCGGCGAATAGTAGCTTCACATTTCCTTATACCCAGCACTAAACACTCTGTTGGAGAGAAACAGACGGAATCGCGAAAACATATTGCCGGCAGCGGTGGCAGCACTCTGATAAATGAGTGGGAACTTATTACACGGCCCTCCACGTGCGCCTCACGATGACAGAAGCGAAAATGTAACGGAAATTGCTGTCTGGAAGGGAAGCTAGAGGCAGCAATGATTTATACTTCGCCGCCTGCTCTCTTATAGAATAACGAATTTGGTCACAAATTCACTCCCAGCCCGGCTTTTTCCATGGCTCCGATTTTAGCGCCAACACGTTTACTACAGAAAACAATTCAGTTTCTTGGAAGCAAGTAGGTACTTAGACAAATAATCCGTGCAACCTATCTGTTTACTTCTAATTCTTTCACATTATGACTGTTTCCGTGACATGGGAAATTCAGCAACTCCACAGCCAATATATCCAATACCACCAGCGGATCAGGGGTAAAACTGTAAGTCAGAAGCATATATGTAGGAGCAGTGCAGCCTATTTACCTATTGTTAGAGTCTAAAGTAAATAATATGTACGCAAAAAAAAGCTGCTTGGAAACAATAAAAAATGTTATTCCTCTACGGCTTTCATTTTGTAGTTTTTAGTTGGTATTTGCAGAATATAACGCATCTCAGTTTTTGCTGTGTGACTTAGTTGTCAAAGATATTTTATGGATTATTTCCTCAGAGGCATTCATCACCATCATCATCACCATCACCATCACCATCATCATCATCATCTTCATCTTCATCATCATCGTCATCATCATCTTCATCATCATCGTCATCATCATCCTAATCACCATTATCACTGTTTTATTCACCGCTGTATACAGGGAGTCCCAGAAATGTTGCAAAAAGACCTCAAAGGGTGACATAGGGTGTCTTGAGGAACAAATCGCGGATAAGAGCCCGTCCAGAAACGTCTTCCAACGACGCTACAGAGCGTCGAACTTGCAGAACCTGGCACCTGCCGCTAAGCCAGACTTTCGGCAGGTAATGTGACTTTGTACGCTGAACGTCTCGTTTTGTCCTTTGTTATTCACTGATCACAACTAATTGCCACGATCGCCAGTGGAGAAGATGGAGGAAACTGTCGCGTAGACTGGCCTTGTCTCCCATGAATACGATGCTGTGTTGCCTTGGTGGATGACGGTTTTAGACACAGGTTTCCATCTGCTGTTTAATTTTATCCTTCACACCGAAAAACATTGTATATTTTAGTGGATTCTAAGAGAAAAAGAAACTGTGGATGCAAACCTGTGTCCAAAATCATCATCTCACTGAAGCAACACAGCATCGCATCCTATGATCGCATTCATAGGAGACAACAGCTAGCTCTATCTTCAACACTGGCGATCGTGGCACTCAGTCGCGATCAGTGAATACCAAACAACACTGCGAGACTTACCGCCTACGTTCCGTCACGTTTGCTGCGAGAGGGGTAGCCTAGTAGCAGGCGTCACCGCCTAGAGCTTCGACGCTTTGTGTGGTCGTTGGATGACGTTTCAGGACATGGGTTCCTATCCTGGATTTGATCCTCAAGACACCATCTACAAGGCCTCGAAGTTTGTCGCCACAATGAGGATGCAAATAAGGTTTGCTTAAATACACCCAGTAACGGTAGTGAGAGTTAAATGTCTTTGAGAGTGACCATGTTGTGCTGATGTTAGTCAAGAACGCCTTTAAGGTGACAAGGATGTCATTATCAGCACCTCACTGAGTTTGAACGATGTCATGTAATAGTGCTAAGTGGGTGTTCCCTGCGATATTGCAGCAGGACTTAGTAGGAATGTAACCACTGTAGGCGATTGCTGTCACAAGAAACCCAGGCTCTGGATGACCACGTCGCACTATCGAGAGAGTAGACCATCATATGCGGAATACAGCTCTGTCACATCGTTCTGCATCTGCAGCAGCCGTTTGAGCAGCAGTTGGTACCACAGTGAAACAATGAACTGTTACAAATCTGTTACTTCAAGGACAGCGCCGATCCAGACACCCTGTAGCTTGTATCCCACTGGCCCCTGACTAAGACCAATTGGGACTTTAGTGGTGTCAAATTGTTTAAATGGCTCTTAGCACCATGGGAATTAACTTCTGAGGTCAAACTTAGAACAACTTAAACCTAACTAAGGACATCACACACATCCATGCTCGAGGCAGGATAAGAACCTGCGACAGTAGTGGTTGCGCGGCTCCAGATTGTAGCGCCTAGAACCGCTCGGCCACTCCGGCCGGCTCAGGGGTCTCACGCAAGAGCTCATTGGAGGGTAGGGTGGAGGTCTGTTATGTTTTCTGATGAAAGCTGGTTCTGCCTTTGTTCCATTGATGGCCATGTGTTGGGTAGGAGGACGCCAGATGAGCGTCTTCGACCAACCTGTCTGCACGCTAGAGACATTGGACCTACACCTGGAGCTATGGTGTGGGATGCGATTTCGTTTAACAACAGGAGCAGTCTCGCGGTTATCCCATTCAACCTGACTGCAAATTCGTATGTCAATCTGGTCATCTACCCGTTATGCTGAAATTTATGATCAGCATTCCAGGAGCAGTTTTACAACAGGATAACGCTCGCTCACATACCGCTCTTGTAACACAACATGCTGTACACGGTGCCAGCATGTTGCCTTGGCCTGCTCGATCCGCACATATGTCTCCAATGGAGCACATACAATGAAGTGACATTGGATACCTCCTAATATCATGTCAGACCTCCTTCTGTCTGGCGTATTGCAGCATCTCCACGTGACGACAAGTCGTCGGAAGTCCCCTATAGAAATACTGAGCCACGCTGCCTCTAAAGTCGTCCATAATTTCTAAAGTGTTGCCGACGCAGATTTTAGTACATGAACTGACCTCTCGATTACGGCCCATAAATGTTAGATGATATTCATCTCAGACGATCTCGGTGGCCAAATCAGTCACTCGAAGTGTCCAATTCCATCAAACCAATCGTCAAAATCTGTGGTCCAGTGATAAGGTGCATTGTCATCGACAAAAATTCCACCGTTGATTGGGAACATGAACTTCATGAATGGCTGAAAATGGACCAGAGAACCCAGTCCGCTCAATGAAAACACAGCCCACACCATCACAGCTTCATAGTGCTTTGTTGATAACTTGGGTCCAAACTCGAACCCTACCATCAGCTCCTTTTAACTGAAATCGGGACTCATCTGAGCAAGCCACGATTTTCCAGTCGTCTAGGGCTCTACTGATAAGGCCTCGATCCCAGGAGACGAGCTGCAGGCGATGTTCGTGCAATTAACTAAGACACTCGCGTCAGTCGTCTGCCTGCAGTAGCCCGTTAACACCAAATTTCGCCACGCTGTCCTAAGCGATACGTTTGTCGTATGTCCATATGGATTTCTGTTGTTATTTCACGCAGTATTGCTTGTCTGCCAGCACTGACAACTATACGCAAACGCCGCTGTTCTCGATCGTTAAATGAATACCGTCGGTCACTGTGTTGTCCTTGGTGAGAGGTAATGTTTGAAATGTGGTATTCTCGGTACACTCTTGACTCGGGGATCTCGGGATACTGAATTCCTCAACGACTTCCGAAATGGAATGTCTTATTTGCTTAGCTTCAACTATCACTCCGCTTTCGACGTCTGTTGGTTCCCGTCATGCAGGCATTATCACGTCGGGAACATTTTCACATGAGTCAGCTGAACACAAACGACAACTCCGCCAGTGCACTTTCCTTTTACACCTCGTGCACGCGATACTACCGCCAACTGTATACAGGGTGTTACAAAAAGGTACGGCCAAACTTTCAGGAAACATTCCTCACACACAAATAAAGAAAAGATGTTATGTGGACATGTGTCCGGAAACGCTTAATTTCTATGTTAGAGCTCATTTTACTTTCGTCAGTATGTACTGTACTTCCTCCATTCAGCGCCAGTTGGCCCAATTGAAGGAAGGTAATGTTGACTTCGTTGCTTGTGTTGACATGCGACTCATTGCTCTACAGTACTAGCATCAAGGACATCAGTACGTAGCATCAACAGGTTAGTGTTCATCACGAACGTGGTTTTGCAGTCAGTGCAATGTTTACAAATGCGGAGTTGGCAGATGCCCATTTGATGTATGGACTAGCACGGGGTAATAGCCGTGTCGCGGTACGTGTGTATCGAGACAGAAGGTGTCCCGACAGGAAGACGTTCGAAGCAATTGATCGGCGTCTTAGGGAGCACGGAACATTCCAGCCTATGACTCGCGACTGGGGAAGACCTAGAACGACGAGGACACCTGCAATGGACGAGGCAATTCTTCGTGCAGTTGACGATAACCCTAATGTCAGCGTCAGAGAAGTTGCTGCTGTACCATGTAACGTGGACCACGTCACTGTAGGGAGAAAGAGTTGTTTCCGTACCATGTACAGGGTGTGCAGGCACTATCAACAGCTGATGGGCCTCCACGGGTACACTTCTGCGATTGGTTCATCCAACAACGTGTCAATCCTCATTTCAGTGCAAATGTTCTCTCTACGGATGAGGCTTCATTCCAACGTGATCAAATTGCAAATTTTCACAATCAACTTGTGTGGGCTGACGAGAATCCGCACGCAATTGTGCAATCACATCAACACAGATTTTCTGTGAACGTTTGGGCAGGCATTGTTGGTGATGTCTTGATTGGGCCCCATGTTCTTCCACCTACGCTCAATGGAGCACGTTATCATGATTTCATACGGGATACTCTACCTGTGCTGCTAGAACATGTGCCTTTACAAGTACGACACAACATGTGGTTCATGCACGATGGAGCTCCTGCACATTTCAGCCGAAGTGTTTGTACGCTTCTCAACAACAGATTCGGTGACCGATGGATTGGTAGAGGCGGACCAATTCCATGGCCTCCACGCTCTCCTGACCTCAACCCTCTTGACTTTCATTTATGGGGGCATTTGAAAGCTCTTGTCTACGCAACCCCGGTACCAAATGTAGAGACTTCGTGCTCGAATTGTGGACGGCTGTGACACAATACGTCATTCTCCAGGGCTGCATCAGCGCATCAGGGATTCCATGCGACGGAGGGTGGATACATGTATCCTCGCTAACGGAGGACATTTTGAACATTTCCTGTAACAAAGTGTTTGAAGTCACGCTGGTATGGCTGGTACGTTCTGTTGCTGTTTCCATTCCATGATTAATGTGATTTGAAGAGAAGTAATGAAATGAGCTCTAACATGGAAAGTAAGCGTTTCCGGACACATGTCCACATAACATATTTTCTTTCTTTGTGTATGAGGAATGTTTCCTGGAAGTTTGGCCGTACCTTTTTATAACACCCTGTATGTGCATGACTCTATCCCGTGACTTTCGTCACCTCAGTGTATGAGCTCTCTCTCTCTCTCTCTCTCTCTCTCTCTCTCTCTCTCTCTCTCTCTCTCTCTCTCTCTCTCTCTCCACATACAAAAACCCAAACGGCGGAAATATTCTCTAATCATTTTACCTCTAACTAAAAGATTAATGAAAATAGACATACAGTAAGGTCTTTCAGTTCGATAATGTAAATGGTAGTGAAATGAGACTTATAATCACATCCTGCTTTATTAAATAATTAACAGCCTAAAAATCGGTAATTTTCAATTTTGTGATCGAGACAATGATACTGTTGTTATGATCAGCTTTTAACCATGTGGTACAGTAAACATAATAGTAAATTAAAATTGTATGTGCCTTTATCTTCTGCAGCTCAGTACATAGCTTAAATGTTTTTTCCACAGAATGGTGTACTGGACTTAGAGAAAGCTTTTGACAACGTTGACTGGAATACTCTCTTCCAAATTCTAAAGGTGGCAGGGGTAAAATACAGGGAGCGAAAGGCTATTTACAATTTGTACAGAAACCAGATGGCAGTTATAAGAGTCGAGGGGCATGAAAGGGAAGCAGTGGCTGGGAAGGGAGTAAGACAGGGTTGTAGCCTCTCCCCGATGTTGTTCAATCTGTATATTGAGCAAGCAGTAAAGGAAACAAAAGAAAAATTCGGAGTAGGTATTAAAATTCATGGAGAAGAAATAAAAACTTTGAGGTTCGCCGATGACATTGTAATTCTGTCAGAGACAGCAAAGGACTTGGAAGAGCAGTTGAATGGAATGGACAGTGTCTTGAAAGGAGGATATAAGATGAACATCAACAAAAGCAAAACAAGGATAATGGAATGTAGTCTAATTAAGTCGGGTGATACTGAGGGAATTAGATTAGGAAATGAGGCACTTAAAGTAGTAAAGGAGTTTTGCTATTTGGGGAGCAAAATAACTGATGATGGTCGAAGTAGAGAGGATATAAAATGTAGGCTGGCAATGGCAAGGAAAGCGTTTCTGAAGAAGAGAAATTTGTTAACATCCAGTATTGATTTAAGTGTCAGGAAGTCATTTCTGAAAGTATTCGTATGGAGTGTAGCCATGCATGGAAGTGAAACATGGACGATAAATAGTTTGGACAAGAAGAGAATAGAAGCTTTCGAAATGTGGTGCTACAGAAGAATGCTGAAGATTAGATGGGTAGATCACATAACTAATGAGGAAGTATTGAATAGGATTGGGGAGAAGAGAAGTTTGTGGCACAACTTGACCAGAAGAAGGGATCGGTTGGTAGGACATGTTCTGAGGCATCAAGGGATCACCAATTTAGTATTGGAGGGCAGCGTGGAGGGTAAAAATCGTAGAGGGAGACCAAGAGATGAATACACTAAACAGATTCAGAAGGATGTAGGTTGCAGTAGGTACTGGGACATGAAAAAGCTTGCACAGGATAGAGTAGCATGGAGAGCTACATCAAACCATTCTCAGGACTGAAGACCACAACAACAACAACAACGGTGTACTGGAATGAACTACAGTAAGATCTGCCAATGAACAGCTCATTCTATTTGCCTGAAGAAAGTAAAACATTAATGTTTTCAACCAACATGTCTCAATTCTAATTTAGTCTGACTATTTCGATTTTCACGTACTACATTACACAGGGTGAACCATACTTCTGCCGACAAACTTTCAGAGGTGGTGGTATGGATCAAAACAGGGAAAAAGTGTCTACTAAACATGGGCACTATAATGCATACTTTAAGAGCTATGAGCACATGTTCAGTAGAGGAGAAGTGTTTCACATTAGCCATGATGACATGTACTTATAGTTCTTAAGGTGAATACTTTACAGCCCAGTTTACTGAATAAATTTCTCTTATTTTGATCCATACTACTTCCTCTGAAACTTTGTTGGTGGAGTCGTGGTTCACCCTCTAGAGTCGCTGCCGTGATTGAGCAGTTTTTGCTAGAAGAATATCTTTCAAGAAATATAAAACATTTTTCTCCAACATTTCACTGCATAAAGTAGCTTTGATGCGATGCCTGTTTGGGACAGTATTTCATTTTCAACAGATTATTGCAAAACAGGACAGAGATTCATTACAGATAATATCTGTTATGATTATGTACCTGTAGGGTTTTCAAAACATTTATTAATGGAGATTTCTTAAGAATAGTAGAGTAAATAAAGTCAAAAGCTTTTTTAAATATTGTGATTGGACGTTGTAAAAATAGGGGTTCAATATCCTGAGTATATTTTTAATAAGTAGAGCGTCTGTATATGTGATTAAATATGCTTTGCACTACTGCCCCTCGTTCGTGTGTTGCTTTTGTATAAAGGAAAGATGCAAAATAAGAAAACTGAATTAATATACAGGAACATCGGCAGAGGGCAGACGATAAGTGGACTAGCAGTTGGACCTTATCGTAAAGGAAAGTAACGTTTTCCGTATAAAAAGATGGAAAGATTCGCTTTTGTTCGATTACACTATCTATATCTACATCCATACTCCGCAAGCCACCTGACGGTGTGTGGCGGAGGGTACCTTGATTACCTCTATCGGTTCTCCCTTCTATTCAAAAATGGTTCAAATGGCTCACAGGACTATGCAACTTAACTCCTGAGGTCATCAGTCGCCTAGAACTTAGAACTAATTAAACCTAACTAACCTAAGGACATCACACACATCCATGCCCTAGGCAGGATTCGAACCTGCGACCGTAGCGGTCGTTCGGTTCCAGACTGCAGCGCCTAGAACCGCACGGCCACTCCGGCCGGCCCTTCTATTCTAGTCTTGTATTGTTCGTGGAAAGGAGGAGTGTCGGTATGCCTCTGTGTGGGCTCTAATCTCTCTGATTTTATCCTCATGGTCTCTTCGCGAGATATACCTAGGAGGGAGCAATATACTGCTTCACTCCTCGGTGAAGGTATGTACTCGTAACTTCAACAAAAGCCCGTACCGAGCTACTGAGCGTCTCTCCTGCATTCCACTGGAGTTTATCTATCATCTCCGTAACGCTTTCGCGATTACTAAATGATCCTGTAACGAAGCGCGCTGCTCTCCGTTGGATCTTCTCTATCTCTTCTATCAACCCTATCTGGTACGTATCCCACACTGGTGAGCAATATTCAAGCAGTGGGCGAACAAGTGTACAGTACCCTACTTCCTTTGTTTTGGGATTGCATTTCCTTAGGATTCTTCCAATGAATCTCAGTCTGGCATCTGCTCTACCGACGATCAACTTTATATGATCATTCCATTTTAAATCACTCCTAGTGCCTACTCCCGGATAAGTTATGGAATTAAATGCTTCCAGTTGCTGACCTGCTATATTGTAGTGATAAAGGAGTGGGAACTGTACAGCCACAAAATATTTGTGAGGACGCATCCATAGTGACGCAAAGTGAAATGTCCAACTTAAAACTCATTGCAGGTAAAGCATATGCTAGGCTCAGGTGCACTGCAAGACTCCTGAGGAAATGTACTCTGAGGTGGCAAATACCATGAGATGGCGATATGCACATATGAAGACTGCGGTAGTATCGCTTACATAATATTGGCGGAGCTGTCATTTGTACTCATGTGATTCATGTTAATAGGTTTCCAATGTGATTGAGGCCGTACGACGAGAAATAACCGACTTTGAAAACGGAATGGTAGTTGAAGCTAGGAGAAGGTGGACAGAGAAAGAAGGAGGAGGTAATGGAGGGAGAGCGGGCAGGAGAAGACCGAAAGAGAGAGAGTGGGGAAAGAGAAGGTGGACAGAGAGAGGGGAAAGAGGTGGTTTCCGTACACAATTGGAAGTGGGAGATGACAAAGAAATGGGGAGGGGAAGATGGACAAAGACAGGTGAGAGAAGGACATTAGGACATAATTACATCAGATTCCCATACATATTAGAAACGTGTGCATGAATCACAGCAAATTGTGGCTGGGTACAGATAGTATGAAATAAATATGCGATTGCGAAGTTATTTTTCGTTTTTTGTTTTACGAGAAATCTTCGTGAGGAAATACTAGAGATTTATTAGCCAATCGCCAGTTCACCTACGCAATCGAAGAATGTGTTAATGACTCTCAAACAAATATCTTGAATGAATCCCTAAAGTTGAGACTAGAATCATCCTCATTTATTTCAAGTTATCGTCAAAGACGCCATCTGCCCCTGAGGTAGTGGCTCTATTGGCTGAAGGTCTCTCTTAGGCTTACAGTTTGACTGTGACGTCAGTAGCGCTGTCGTGCCTGCCCACGTAGTTACGCCGGGATTCCGAGCTCTGAATTATTGCCGCGGCACCGGCCTGTTAAGCGCAGGCACGGCGCCGAGTGACGCGATGAATCATTGCGTAATCCTGTAGGGATACCGGCAATCCGATCGATATGCGCATGGAAAAGAAGAGGATATGCATATCGACTTAGGCCGAATATACTTAGTGGGGGATTTCGAGACGCTAACTTTCGAGCTCTAGCGCTGCGAACGAGTCATTTCTGTTTAATTACACGTAAAATAATGGTAAACGTATAGGGAAGCCGAGGTGTGACGTCATAAGCGCGTGACTGCGTGTGAGGTCGCGCTCTAAGTTTTCATCTATTTTTAGGTTTCAGATATATATTTTAACTGTTTTTGTGATAATATTTACTATATAAGTGACTTATTAGTGGTTTCTTCATTCACCTCTGCATTTCTTGTGTTGTGGCCTGATATTTGTGAGTTTTTCGTATCGAGCAACTTAACCTCTTACCGGTGTTTACATTCCGCGCTGACCAGTTGCAGCTGTAGCGGCGCATCGAAAGCTAAGTACTAATTAATTGTTTGTGTATAGTAGTTTATTTAGGAACTTTAGTAGTCTTCAACCGGTGTTCTTGGTGTTTTCCGGTGAAATAACTTCAGAAGAAATTTTTGCGAACTGCTTTCAGTTCGTTACTGTCATTAGACGTTTGATTTTCTTTCTGTGTTAGTATTTTGTTATATTCTAATTTGTTGTTGATTAATACTGTCAATAACAGCAGTTACTTCCCTTGTAGAGCAAGTTTGTGATAATTGTAGTCAGTTTTTAACATCTTCTTATTGTAGTAGCGGAACTTAGATAAAGTTGTTTTCTTGTTTCAATAATTGTAAAATTTTACCATGAGTGAGAAGTGTGGGCTTTGCCGTAGGTTCGTGAGTAGTGGATTGCGGTGTGAGACTTGGTCGAAGTATTTTCACTGGGGGGAATGCAGTGGGGAAGCCAGTGGGCATTCTGGTGAGATCCTCTCCTGGAACTGCAGGTTATGTAGCAAGAGTAAGTTGATAGAGGAGCAGGAGCGTAAGATCTGTGCCCTTCAGGTGCAGTTGAAAAACGCACAGGAGGAGCTAGATAGGATGAGGAGGGAGAAGGGGGTTGGGGAATGGGAGCTGGCTGTTGGCAAGAGATCTGCTAGGAGAAGGAGATTTTCAGATAGTTTTACTATTGGTGTTTGTAATAGATATGACCAACTGTCAGAGTCTAGTGGAGAGGAATCTCTAGTAGCTGTAGATGTAGGAAGTATGCAGCAGACCTCAGCAGCTACGGTGGCTAGGACAGTTGCAAAGTCTAAGAGAAAGAAGAAGGTTCTGCTGTTAGGTAGTTCTCATGGTAGGGGTGTAGGCCAGCAGTTGCAGGAAGTTTTGGGGAGGGAGTACCAGGTCACCAGCATTGTGAAGCCTAATGCAGGATTGGCTCAGGTGACTTTTAACATAGGGGGGTTATGTAGGGATTTTACTAAAGAGGATCAGGTAGTGATTGTGGGTGGGGCTGGTAATAGTATTGATAGGGATGGGGAGTATGACATAGATGGTGACCTGGAAAAGATAGCCACTCAGACTGGCAACACGAATGTGCATTTCGTGGAACTGTTTCAGCGTCACGATCGGCCTCATCTTAATACAGCCGTCAGGCGTAATAACATGAGACTTGAGGGTGCGCTGATGACAGAAGGCATGAGTCACATTTCAGTGGTGTCGGTGGAGTCTATCAGTAGGACGGGTTTCACTAGACATGGCCTGCACCTCAACAGGTATGGGAAGGGGAGGTTGGCAAAACTTATAGGTGACAGCATAGGTGGGGGTGGTGGGATCACTCATGGGAAAATTCCGGTAGTTGTGGGTGTTAGAGCTGTACCTTTTTTAGATTGAAGTCAGCTGATAGGTATTCCTGCTTAAGGGAAGTCTCTCTAACAAAGAAACCACTTTCTACAAAGCTTGGGTATCCGATTAATGAGGGAATTAGTATATTTCATCAAAATATACAAGGTATTAGAGATAAAGTTAGTGAACTGCTTATAGATGTTGACTCTGAAATTATTGGTATATCTGAACACTTCTTAAATAAGGAGATAATTCAGAGGCTTCCTTTACCAGGATACAGGTTGGCTGGCAGCTTTTCTAGGAGCTCTTTGCGGTGTGGGGGAGTAGCCATGTATGTGAAAAACGGTATCCCATTTGAGTCAATTGATGTTTCAAAGTACTGCACTGAAAAGGTGTTTGAATGTTGTGCAGGTGTGGTTAAATTTAGTGGAGCTAAACTTCTTACTGTTGTTATTTATAGATCCCCAGACTCCGATTTCACAACATTTTTGCTAAAGCTAGAGGAGGTTCTTGGTTCACTTTATAGGAAATACAAAAAGTTTGTGATATGTGGTGACTTCAATATTAATTGTATAAGTGATTGTGCAAGGAAAAGGATGCTGGTAGACCTCCTTAATTCATATAATCTTATGCAAACCGAATTATTTCCAACGAGAGTGCAAGGGAACAGTAGAACAACCATTGACAATATTTTTGTTCATTCGTCATTATTAGAAGGGCATTCTGTTAGCAAAAAGGTGAATGGCCTTTCAGATCATGATGCACAAATTTTAAGTCTAAAAGATTTTTGTGCTGCAACACATGTTAAATATAGTTACCAACTTTTTAGGAAAGCTGATCCAGTTGCTGTACAGACTTTTGTAAACCTTATCAAGGAACAAGAGTGGCAAGATGTTTATAGTGCTGATACAGTAGACGATAAATATAACGCTTTCCTCAAGACTTTTCTCGTGCTCTTTGAAAGTTGCTTTCCGTTAGAACGTTCAAAACAGGGTACTAGCACAAACAGGCAGCCTGGGTGGCTGACTAAAGGGATAAGAATATCTTGTAGAACAAAGTGGCAATTATATCAAAACGTTAGAAACAGTCAAAATCTAAATGCAGCAGCCCATTACAAACAGTATTGTAAGGTGCTTAAAAATGTTATTAGGAAGGCAAAAAGTATGTGGTATGCAGATAGAATAGCTAAGTCTCAGGATAAAATTAAAACCATATGGTCAGTCGTAAAGGAAGTTGCTGGTCTGCAGAGACAGGTCGAGGATATAGAATCAGTGTGTAGTGGGAATGTCCATGTTACTGATAAGTCGCATATATGTACAGTATTTAATAATCACTTTCTGAATATAGCAGGTGAACTAAATAGAAACCTAGTCCCAACAGGGAATTATATAGCGCTCTTAGAAAAAAGTGTTCCGAGACTGTTACCTGAAATGCTCCTCCATGATACTGACAAGAGGGAGATTGAGTTAATAATTAAATCGCTAAAGACCAAGAACTCTCATGGATATGACGGGGTATCTAGCAGAATACTGAAGTATTGTTCCATGTATGTTAGCCCAGTTCTCAGCCATATCTGTAACTTTTCCTTTAGGAGTGGTCGGTTTCCTGACCGATTAAAGTACTCGGTAGTGAAGCCACTTTATAAAAAGGGAGACAGGGATAATGTTGACAATTATAGACCTATTTCTATGCCATCGATGTTTGCTAAAGTTATCGAGAGGGTTGTATATACAAGGTTACTGGAGCATTTAAATTCGCATAATTTGCTGTCAAATGTACAGTTTGGTTTTAGAAATGGCTTAACAACTGAAAATGCTATAGTCTCTTTTCTCTGTGAGGTTTTGGACGGATTAAATAAAAGGTTGCGAACGTTAGGTGTTTTCTTTGATTTAACGAAGGCTTTTGACTGTGTTGACCACAAAATATTACTGCAGAAGTTGGAACATTATGGAGTAAGGGGAGTAGCTTACAATTGGTTCGCCTCCTACTTTAAGAACAGAAAGCAGAAGGTAATCCTCCGCAATATTGAGAGTGGTAATGATGTTCAGTCCCAATGGGGCACTGTTAAATGGGGCGTTCCCCAAGGGTCGGTGCTGGGGCCACTGCTGTTTCTTATTTATGTAAATGATATGCCTTCTAGTATTACAGGTGATTCAAAAATATTTCTGTTTGCTGATGACACCACCTTGGTAGTGAAGGATCTTGTGTGTAATATTGAAACATTATCAAATAATGTAGTTCATGATATAAGTTCGTGGCTTGTGGAAAATAATTTGATGCTAAATCACAGTAAGACTCAGTTTTTACAGTTTCTAACCCACAATTCAACAAGAACTGACATTTTAATCAGACAGAACGGGCATGTTATAAGCGAGACGGAACAGTTCAAGTTCCTAGGCGTACGGATAGATAGTAAGCTGTTGTGGAAAGCCCATGTTCAGGATCTTGTTCAGAAACTAAATGCCGCTTTATTTACCATTAGAACAGTATCTGAAATAAGTGACATTTCAACACGAAAAATAGTATACTTAGCATATTTTCATACGCTTATGTCATATGGTATTATTTTTTGGGGTAATTCTTCTGATTCAAAAAGGGTATTTTTGGCTCAAAAACGGGCTGTTCGAGCTATGTATGGTGTAAGTTCGAAAACCTCTTGTCGACCCCTATTCAATAGTCTGGGAATTTTGACATTGCCCTCACAGTATGTATTTTCTTTAATGTCGTTTGTTGTTAGCAATATTAGCTTATTCCCAAGAGTTAGCAGCTTTCACTCAGTTAATACTAGGCAGAAATCAAATCTGCATGTGGAATGCACTTCCTTGACTCTTGTGCAGAAAGGAGTGAAGTATTCTGCTGCATCCATTTTCAATAAGCTACCACAAGAACTCAAAAATCTTAGCAGTAGCCCAAACACTTTTAAGTCTAAACTGAAGAGTTTCCTCATGGCTCACTCCTTCTATTCTGTCGAGGAACTCCTGGAAGAGCTAAAAAATTAATCAAATTCCAGTGTTACATTCTTGATTTTCTTTATTTAAACTAACGACTTGTCGCCTGAATATGTTTCTTATATTTCATTTTATTGTTTCTACAATCGTGTTATTATTTCATGTATTGACTCGTTCCATGACCATGGAGACTTCTCCTAAATGTGGTCCCACGGAACAATAAATAAAAACAAAAAAAAACAAACAAAACTACCAAGGTCCTGCACACTCATTCAGGCACTTCATAAGCGAGGTGATAGAATGGATGTAAACAATTATTGTGGCATCTCTCTTCCCTTAATTGAGTTACCTCGAAATTATCACAAGATAAAATATTCAGTTCGGCAGTGGCAAAATCCTGACGCACACACCGAGAAATAAACGTGAACAATCTTATACAAAATTATATTTTATCAAATAATTCTAATTAAAACGGTCTTCTTAAAAATTCAGAAAATAGCAATAAAGGCCACCAAAGAAAACAATTATTTTTCTTTAATACATTGTATTGAATCTTGACTCGTCGGAACTTCCGCAGGTTAAGCGAAATGTTCGATTCCATCTAAACAATGGTCAGACTTGGGTTAATTTTCTTACTTAAATTACGTATTCCTTATCTATAGATACTTCTGAACATATTTGATTGCCAAAATGTTATTCCTCTCTTAATATATGTTTATTATTTATATCGATCCATTTCACAATATAGATTGTGTACCATGAAAATTAGTAATTACAGTTGTCAACTTAAATGATCTACAAATGAATTTACAATAAACGCAATATTATTATGTGTCAAAAGTGGTCACAAACGGTCTCGACCGCGGTCGAGCCTATTTGTTTCCCTTTTTAAAGAACTTTCTGCCAGACCGCTGCTCTTCACGAGAAATGTCTCAAAAATTACTATTATGCTTCAGTTTCCACGTAAACAAAATTTCTGTCTTCATTTATAATTTTTCTTATTTTGCTATCGATAATGAAATCGACCTTATAAAAAACAGGAAACTAATGTTTTTCATACTTTCTAAATCTGCAACCATTGTTTTTAAGCATTAGGTCTATAAATCTTCACGTAAATTATTATTTCCAGAAAACATGATATAAATTAAATATGAAAAACAAATTCAGTTAAGATAATCAACTCAATAGCAGTTTGGACTACATCCTATTCTAGAAGATACTGGAAGCAGGGTTCGTAGTTTATATTTTTGGCGCCAAGCACGTCACAGTGGTTTCAGTAGCTATTGAGTATGGTACATTATGCTCTCTATCCGATTGTCTTCTTAGTATAGCTCTAGAATGTTGCACAATGTATGTATGTTAAAAGTGTTGTTGGAGAATGCGTGTCTCGATCATATAAATAAAAAAAAGAATATAGTTAAAAGCAACATAATGTTTCAACGACTTGTCATTTCAACAACTCTCGACAGAATCAGGTAACAAGTGTATATGGACAAAGGTGCCAGCCTAGGCAATGAGACCGACTTTGCAAATATAATGATTCTCCCTTACTACATTACATAAATGTTGTTCATACTATAAAATAATAAGTACAATTTAGTAATTTTTTCTTCGTTATATGCAGGCAAAGAGTAAAGGAGGGCATTATGACATGTACAAAGTAAATATTAAATTAGATACAATTCCATTGTGAAATCCGAGTGCTCATAACAGCTTTAAAATAACCGCTGGGTCTGGCACCCCAAAATACAGTGAGCTATTCAAACAGATTAATTTTGATACATAGGGAATGACGCTCTTCAGCATTCTAAAACTCGCATAGGAAACAATTACAGCACATGTCTTAAAATGTATGTATTTTACATTCTAAAGGAGGAAGTACTCTTTCTTTGCTAATGTGATAAGAAAACCAAGTAAGGGAACTAAACAGATCTTAAATCAGGGGCACCATAGAATAATATGCCACTCTTAACTGTGAAATAAACAACAGGATTTTTCGAGTGCTTGGACAATTATCAGGCATTAAAAGATTAAAACTACTTTTCCACAATATGATTTCAATGTAGCCACAATCTCTCTCTCTAAGAAGAAAAGACCACTTATCTTAACCAAGAGCAGATCTATATAAATATACTTTCAAAACAATTTAAAAAAGAAACGCTTAGCAAGACAAGGGCCATGCTCATATATGATTTTTACAAAGACTAAATCAATAAGCATCAACATTAGTTCACGGCACTCAGCCGAAATCAGATTACAAAAATCTGGGAACCGCTGGGCGTAGAATGTACTACTCACAATATAGACTTGACAAGAATGCTCTCAGACGCCGCGAGACTTTAAAAAAGATTAATCGGTGGCATTCATTAATACCAAAGCTGAAAAATGTTTGTGTTGCTACGAAAAATAAAGCCGTAATGTTCGAATACAGTACTAAGAGTGTGCTGCTCGGCAGTCAGGTCGATTAAATGTCCAAGCATAAAGTTGCAAAGCCGTATGAAATGGAAAACTGTAGCAGGGAAGGCGAATGGTCGATTTCGCTTTATTGGAAGAATTTTAGGAAAATGTGCTTCATTTGTTAAGGAGACCTCATATAAGAAACTAGTGCGACCCATTGAGCACTCTTCGAGTGTATGGGACACGCACCAGGTCGGATTAAAGGAAGACATCGAAGCAATTCAGAGGCGAGCTGATATAATTGTTACAGATATATTCGAGCAACACACAAGTATTAACGAGGTGCTTCGGGAACTCGAAATGGATTCACGGGAGGGTAGGCAACGTTCTTTTCGAGGAGCACTGCTGAGAAAATTTAGGGAACCCTGAATTTGAGGCTCGCTGCACAGTGATTGTACTGCGTCAAAGTACAATTCGTATAAGGGCCATGAGGATAAGATTAGGGAGATTGGTCGTTTCCCCTAGCTCTGTTTGCGAGTGAATGGTACGCTCCACCAAGCATGACACGATGACTCACCGTTTATTCGTTTGCGTTGTGCTTCCCTTGTCACGGTGATAATACGCAGGCAGTACCGTAACATTCGGCCAAATTACCAAATGAAACGAGTCGTACTAGTTGCACCTGTTGTCCTTTAACTAAAACATGCAGCCCATTCAAGCACACTCGTAATCTCGAAGGAGAATAATACAATCCAGCAAGCTTAATACCTACCTAACGTCGCGCAGTTTAAACTCAAAGTATAAGTCGAACTCCATTTCACATGCAGATGACCCTCCAAACATATGTTATGAATGCTGTCGTCGAACTTCCGTCCCAGGTAACACTGTGCCAACCCCGAGGCATCAACTCCAGATGGGAACAGGTCTTCGTTGTCCCACAAGACTACTCGTTCTTGCATACGCAGGAGGTTACAAGACCATCTACCGTCCCGCAGTCTCATCGCATGCCACACCTAGCGGGACGCCGAAGGAGACATTACCAAGAAACGCGGCTCCAATACCTTTAAATATCAATAGCTGAAAGGCTTTTTAATAGCCTAGAAGATTCTTTAGAAAGAGCCTCAGACTAGGACAGGAAAACAACTTCACTCACAGCTGGGAGAATACCATGGAAGTTTCAGGAAAGTACATTCGTGTGCTGAACACTTTCAAGTGTTCTCTCTTACTTAAAATGTAAAAGTAAGAACTTCATAGTGACCTTCATAGGTGACAGAGACCCTGTCAGCAGTTCCTTGTGTTGTGGTTAGCATTGCTGACTCTCGATGACGGAGCCCTGGGTTCGATTCCCGGTCAGATCACTGATGTCCTCCGCTCAGGACTGGGTGTGTGTCTGTAACTCTCATCATCATTTCATCATCGTCATCAACGATTAAGTTGCCGAAGTGACGTCAAATAAAAATATGTATATAAAATAAGAGTTGCACCAGGTAGTCGGACTCTCATATGCCTTATGCAAAGGCTCGAATTGATTGACAGAATAACTATTCCCGAAATTTTTAAACAATTTGGCTTAAATAATAAAACAAGGGCTATTACCAGAAAGACTATTGTACTGTATTGTATTGTATATTAACCGGCTGAGCAGTTCTAGGCGCTACAGTCTGGAACCGCGCGACCGCTACGGTTGCAGGTTCGAATCCTGGCTCGGGCATGGATGTGCGTGATGTTCTTAGGTTAGGTAGGTTTAAGTAGTTCTAGGTGACTGATGACCTCAGAAGTAAAGTCCCATAGTGCTCAGAGCCATTTGAACCATTTGAAGAGGCACCATCTTCGTCGCAGCCACAGTGGTCCACAACCCCACGACGACCACCACAGCCCCCTTCACCCCTCCGCCGCACACCGAACGACTTTTTCAGGGTTATTGTGCGGGTCGGCCCCCAGGGAACATCTCACACCAGACGAGTGTAGCCCCTATGTAGAGTAATGGTGGTGTACGCATACGTGGAGAACTTGTTTGCGCAGCAATCGCCGACATAGTGTAGCTGAGACGGAATAAGGGGAACCAGCCCGCATTCGCCGAGGCAGATGGAAAACCGCCTAAAAACCATCCACAGACTGGCCGGCTCATCGGACCGCGACACAAGTCCTCCGAGCGGATTCGTGGCGGGGACCAGGCGCTCCTTCCCAGTCCGGAAAGCCGTGCGTTAGACCGCACGGCCAACGGGGCGGGCCATCAGACAGACTATTACTAATACGACATCCAGAGTGAATCTCATGGGAGAAACTTCAGACGCTTTTGAAATCAGCTCGCGAGTCAGGCTAGGAGATGGACTCGCGCTTCTTCATGTGACCTGTATAGAAGAAAAATTAATCTATTTTTTTCCTTATTGTTACTTCATGTCCTTCACCCAGTGTGGGCATGGGTGCACTGTCAAAGGTATAGAGTAGTAGTTTATTTTAAAAAAAGAAAAACAAATTTTATAGTTTATATTAGTAAAAAGATGAATTCTTTAGGACAGTTTTTCAGAATTTTGAAAATAGGTTTTGATCTATGGTATTAAATAACACACATTTAGCCATTATTTAATTTTTAAATTTAAAGAAAATGAAGTCTGTTGCTTTCAAACTGTGAACCAGCTTCTGGCCTGACTGTAAGTAAAGTTTTTTTTATTTGTTTATAACATGCTTCATTACATTGTTTGTAATACTACATGTATATATTATCTGTGTGTGTGTGTGTGTGTGTGTGTGTGTGTGTGTGTGTGTGTGTGTGTGTATGTGTGTGTATATATATATATATGTGTGTGTGTGTAGGTCGGTGGGTGGGTGGGAGTGCATCTGTGTTATATGATGATGATGATGATGAAGATGATGAGAGAAGCAAGAAGCTGATTGCCAGTGCTGGCACATAGTCCACTCATTTCGAATACCACCGAGGGGGCCGTCAAGCTTAACGTCCCCATCCGACGGATGCATCACCATCATCAGTGTCACATGACTTCTCTTCAGAAGATAGTGTAAAGAAGATTGGTATTTATACCAGGGTATTGGAGCAAAATCTGGTGATCAGGAACTTTACGCAACCACATCTTCTCCCTTAGCGACGAAACAGTGACAGTGCAATTTTTTTCCACCAGCAGGTTCGACCCAGCTTACCCTCGTGATTCTGTAAGTAGACTGTAGCCTTTCGTTCGCCACGGCTGTAGGAGGGGAGTGTGGTGGGTCCCCCATCCCGGCCAGCTTTTACCCCGGGTGGGAAAGATCACTGGTACTCAGATTGATAGCAGGACTGTGTGGATGGACTTGGAACCGTCCTTTGAGGGACTGGAACGAGAAAAAAATCCCCACTCCCACTTGAGACTGAACCGGGACCTCCACAGACGGAGTGTAGCGTAGTATCCACTATATCACCACCGTCACTTTTAAATTAAAATAAAAAATAAAATGATAGTTCATAAAAGTGGAAGACGTTAACAAAGCATTGTACATTGGCTGGTGTTGGAAGGTTCTGCACTGTGATGCTTAAGTTACCAGAGTATAGGTTAGAGGTTATGTAGTGTCGTATAGCACTAAGATGGTTCACTATTCCACGTACGAGATGAACAGATAGTTCATTATTAATCTTGTAAGAATGCTGTCTCGTGGCAGCAGCATTGAATACAAAGTCCACGAGCTTCCAAGCACTCGGTCCTTGGCCATTGTCAAGTGGTCTGTCACTGTCCTGCTGGTACCATTCTATACAGTAGCTTCCGGGCTGTGACATCACTGGTGCTCACGGTATCGCCATAAGTACGTTGACTCGAAATTCGATGATCCTGCTTCAACCTAGCAAAAGCTTAGCTCAACGCCGCACTTAGCTGCACGTCGCCATAGCTATTAGGTGTGTAATTGCTGGTTTTTATTTCAATGACTTCTTTAATTACAAAGTGCCAGAAGCTGTTAGTGGGAGCCGCGGCAGAGATTCCGTCAAATTTGATCCGTTGATGGTTTCCTAAACTACGCTCTCTTACGCCCATTTCTCTGCGTAGCGTAGGCGATAAAATTCTCGTTCTCCTTCCTGAGTCGTTCTACAGTGCGTGCTTTTTGTTGGGCGTAAGGCTGACCACATCTACATCTGCATCTACATCTAAATGGTTACTCTGCAATTCACATTTAAGTGCTTGGCAGAGGGTTCATCGAACCACAATCATACTATCTCCCTACCATTCCATTCCCGAACAGCGCGCGGGAAAAACGAACACCTAAACCTTTCTGTTCGAGCTCTGATTTCTCTTATTTCATTTTGATGATCATTCCTACCTATGTAGGTTGGGCTCAACAAAATATTTTCGCATTCGGAAGAGAAAGTTGGTGACTGAAATTTCGTAAATAGATCTCGTCGCGACGAAAAACGTCTTTGCTTTAATGACTTCCATCCCAACTCGCGTATCATATCTGCCACACTCTCTCCCCTATTACGCGATAATACAAAACGAGCTGCCCTTTTTTGCACCCTTTCGATGTCCTCCGTCAATCCCACCTGGTAAGGATCCCATACCGCGCAGCAATATTCTAATAGAGGACGAACGAGTGTAGTGTAAGCTGTCTCTTTAGTGGACTTGTTGCATCTTCTAAGTGTCCTGCCAATGAAACGCAACCTTTGGCTCGTCTTCCACACAATATTATCTATGTGGTCTTTCCAACTGAAGTAATTTTAACACCCAGGTACTTAGTTGAATTGACAGCCTTGAGAATTGTACTATTTATCGAGTAATCGAATTCCAACGGATTTCTTTTGGAACTCATGTGGATCATGTGGATCACCACAGTGACAAGGTATCTTCTATACCCCATACGTTCTCAGATTTTCTGCATCTCTGACTCGTGTCAGTAATCGTCAGATTTTTGTCGGACGCCTGAAGTTCGATTTGATCTTGTTTCTTTCCGGCAGGCAGCTTATCTTAATCGACAAAGTCACAGAATGACAAGAAAACAGGTTCCTGTTCCTGTAAATCTTGTTTGAGCTCACTTCTTTTACTTTGGGAACACTGTATGCATTGTTCTTGAAGAGCTTGTATATGTCGCTCAGCTCAAGGCGCAGGTTATCGGAGTCTGCTAATCGTTCTTGCACAATGGTTCAAATGGCTCTGAGCACTATGGGACTTAACATCTACGGTAATCAGTCCCCTGGAACTTAGAACTACTTAAACCTAACTAACCCAAGGACACCCAGTCATCACGAGCCAGAAAAAATCCCTGACCCCGCCGGGAATCGAACCCGGGCATGGGAAGCGAGAATGCTACCGCACGACCACGAGCTGCTAACTTGCACAATGCACTAACGTTTGTAACACAGTGCGCTTCTGTGCCGAGTGATTATGGCTGCTGGCGTGCAAATATCGATGTGTGTGATCAGGTTTTCTACGGGTGATGTAGCCAAGACATCCATTTAGTTTGCAGTGAACGAGTACGTAGAGGAACGACATTATATTGTCTTTTTCTTCTTCCATAGTGAACTGTAAGCTTACACCAGTCTGTACTTGCACGCCATCAGTCATCGTGAAAATGTAATTCATCCACGAAGGAAGTGGCTTAAGAGACGCTTCTTCAACCGATTTTCACAATTTTTCATTGATATGGGACCCTTACTGGTTAGGACTGATAGATCAAATAGGGAAGATCTAACGAAGAGCGGCACGTTTCTTCACAGGATCGTTTAGTCGGCGCGAGAGCCTTACAGAGATGTTCAACAAACTCCAGTGGCAGACGCTACAAGAGAGGTATCGTGAATCACCAAGAGGATAACTATTGAAGTTTTGAGAGATTACTTTCCTGGTAGAGTCGGACAATAAGTTATTACTTTCCACAAACATCTTGCGAAATGACCACAACGAGAAATTTCGAGAAATTAGAGCTATACAGAGGCATACCGACAACCATTATTTCCACGCGCATCAGAGGATCAGTTAGTGATACCAGAAGTGCACTCCGCCACCCACCGTCAGGTGACTTGCGAAATATTGATGTGGATAACCCGTCACAGATGCGCAGTGTGTTGCAAATATTGGTGCATCGTGCTAGAACGATATCAGACTTCGATATCCAGCTCCATGCGCTGAAGTGGCTGGAAACCTAATTATGTTTTATTCATAAGTGGCCTTTTCCCCACGGTTACGCCCCTGTATGGACTTGAAAATGTATTTAACACACGTCCCTGTGTAAAGTTCTTTCTCCCTCTGTCTATCTACTTCATCCTCCCTCCTCTGTCTACCTCCTTCTCCTCCCAGTAGCTCTGTTTCTCATCTCCTCCTCCCCTTCTTTTTGTCCATTTCCTCCATCACCTCTTTATATCTTCCTCCCCCCACCCCCACCGAGCGAGGTGGCGCAGTGGTTAAACACTTGACTCGCATTCGGGAGGATGACGGTTCAATCCCGCGTCCGGCCATCCTGATTTAGGTTTTCTGTGATTTCCCTAAATCGCTCCAGGCAAATGCCGGGATGGTTCCTTTCAAAGGGCACGGCCGACTTCCTTCCCCATCCTTCCCTAATCCGATGAGACCGATGACCTTGCTGTCTGGTCTCCTTCCCCAAAACAACCCCCCCATCCTCCCCCCCTCCCGTCACTCTTTCCATCTATGTCTCACCCTCTTTCATCTCCACCTTCCATGTGCGTTATGCAACTCCCTCCTCACCTGTCTCTGTCCATCTTCTGCTCTGTGCATCTCACCCTGTCCCCAGCCATGCATACCTTCATGTGTGGCCCCTACAGTACAGTTCAATAAAGCTGGCCAACACTACTCCCACAATATGTTTGTCTTATAGGGTAGGCTACACTTCAGAGGCTTGAATATCATACATTTGCCTGTGGCATACTGGCTGCCATGCAAAGCAGGTCAATGAAGCAGGCCAATACTACTCCAACACAACACACCTCTCAATCAGGGCAGCCTACATATCAGGGTCCATTTCTTGCGCCTGACATATAGGCTTCCCTTCAAAGCAGGTTGATTCGGCAGCCCAATACCTGTCATACAGGGCAGCTATGGGCTGGAAAAACACGTTTTTGCCCATATCTCCACTCTTATTGAAGCTAGGAGATTTTAAACCACACAGTGCTAATACTCATGAAGCCTGCTGTTTCTGTGCCATATATGGTTGATATCTTTCCAGAAGTCTGGGAGCAGATCCTGGACATACATACAAACACCCACTCACATTTTATATATGTAAGAAATTAATGTTGTTTGACATACTGTGGTGAAACTAGAGATTCACTCTAAGACACTAACATTAGATCTTCTGCTCACAAGATGCATCCATTGCACCACCACCTCCCCTTCCCTTTTCAAGTGCTAAGGTGGTGGTGAAACTTTCTTGTGGGACCATTTCCCAAAACGAGTACATTCATACTCATCAACATTGTTTTAATTCCATATTAACACACTGAAAAAAGTTAGTCCCACAAGGAGGCATGAGAGCAAACACCTTGTAACACTGATTTGACAAATAGACTCCACAAATTTTGGTAGCTGAAAGTATGCACTTCACACTCATCAAGATGTAGAAGAAGCAGTAACATTTATCACCGAGAATGGTGAAATAAACACACTGGTTTATGTTTAAAGTAACCAGAATGCGTGGACTCAAGTGATAATACAAAAAACCAAAAAAATACCTCCAGCTTGAATTACTCACTCCATTGTATGTCTCATTTGGTTGTTGGTGCTCTTGACGATTTAAATCATTTGGAATAAAAGAAAAGTCGCGACTCTTCGGACTACACAACACGTCTCTGGTAAGCTGTTGTCCATTTTCTGTAATTTTTGCCCATTGAACATCTGCAGTCTTGTGTGTCATTGTGAGTGAGGTAGCAGAGTCCAAATGTGCATTGCATGCATTTCTGTTCAGAATGTTCACAGAGGTGCATCTGGTTTCACTGACAGCAGCAATTCCTGCCACGTTTAGACAATACGTGACACTCATCTCTGGTCTCTCTCAGTTAGTTTCAATAACTCGTGGCTTTCTGGTTAGCGTTGCTGACTTTCGATCAGAAGACACCAGGTTTGATTCGTGGTGGGGTTGGGGTTTTTTCTCTGCTCAGGGTGGGGTATAAATCGTCGAAAAGTTGCTGAAGTGCTATGAAATAAACCGACTTGCACCAGACAGCAGAATTCCCTGGTGTTTCCCAGCCAAAAATGCCTGTGCACACCAGTAGTACGGTATTCTTTGGAAACACTTTGGTCGGTTCACGTTGATACAACAAAAACAAAATGGGCAACTTCATTCATGGTGTGGTCAGCGATAAAGGGCGCAACCAAAAACGGTAGCTCCATTGTGACATTAGCGCACGTCATCACGTCGATCCAAGCTACTTATGACCCCATACAAGCGTCTGACTATCTTATTAAAAGTATCTGCACACACGTAAGTAGTGCAGAATTGACTAATAGTTGGCACGGGAGGTGGACCTGCCAGTATAAGAGGAATGGAGGTGGTATAGTCATCGGAGGTAACCTGAGTATCAGTTCCATCAGGAATATTTCAACCTTTATGAAGGTGCCGAAGCTGCCTATTGGTGATGTAATGGTGAAGTGGAAACGCAAAGAAACAACCACAGCTAAGCCTGGGTCACATGTGTACCGACAGCCAGGGACTTTCGAGTTGGAAACTGTGGCTACAAAAGCTCGCATGAAATCAGTGGAAAGAATTGCTCATGAATTCCAAAGTGCTACCAGCAGTCCTGCTTCAGGTGGTGTGCGATGCCACTGGACAGTGTGTGTCTGGAAACAAGTGATTTTGGGTGATCACTCGCGTGAAAAATCGATGGAAGGGTTTGGGTTTGGCAATTACCTGGGGAACGTTACTTGGCATCATATGTAGTGCCAACAGTGAAGAACAAAGGAGGTGATGTTATGGTCTGTGGTTGTTTTTCATGATTTTGGTGAGTGTCTCTTGTTGCTCTTAAGCAAACGCTAAATGCGGAAGGATATGAACGTATTGTACAGTGTTGTATACTGTGTAATGTAGAGAAATAGTATGGTGACGATGATTGTATCAGCATGATAATGCACCCTGTCAAAGCAGCATCTGTGAGGCAATAGTTTGTGGACAACAACACTCCTTAAATAGCCTCTCCTGCCCAGTTTCTTGACCTAAATCCAATGGAACATCTTGGAGATGATTTGGAATGTCGACGTCACTCCAGACCCCAGCATCCAACATCACTATCGCCTCTGGTTCGGCTCTTGAGGCTCAGTGGCCTGCCCTTCCTCCACAGCCAATCAGACACATAGTTGACAGTGTCCTCAGCAGGTGGACAAACCTAATATAATGCCAACTGATAGGTGCCCAGATACCTCTGATCAGATAGCGCACACACCACTTACTCCCATTATTACATAAGCAGTGAATAGTCACTTTCTCGCCTGACATCTGTTCTACGGCGTCTACAATTCTCCAAAGTAACCACCGCACTGTTGCAAAGGTCTAACTAATTTTACATAATGGATCATTTAGCACTGTATGTTATAAAATTAATTTTTAATACCTTATGAGGTGTGGGAGAAAAGTAGTGAGACTGATTTCTTACCTATCAATGTTTTTATTTATTTATTTCTTTGAACAATATTACCCCTTGAAACTTCCTCCACAATATGCTTTCTTCCAGGAGTGCTAGTTTTGCAAGGTTCGCAGAAGAGCTTCTGTGAAGTTTGCAGGGTGGGAGAGGAGGTACTGGTAGAATTGAAGTTGTGAGGACGGGGCGTGAGTCGGGTAGCTCAGTTGGTAGAGCACTTGCCCGCGAAAGGCAAAGGTCCCGAGTTCGAGTCTCGGTCCGGCACACAGTTTTAATCTACCAGGAAGTTTCCGCTGCACAGAGGGAAATCTCATTCGGGAATATTACCCCTTCAAAGCAGTACCCTTCAGCAGCTATATGCCAGCGGTTTTGTCGTTCCCAGTCTTGGTAGCAGCGTTGGAAGGCTCAACTGTTCGGGTTGTAACACATTCCTCTGAATGTTCTCCACAGTCACAAAATGATCCCCGTTTAAGACAGTTTTCAATTTCCTGAAAAGAAAGAAATTACAAGCACGCAGACCAAGTGAATAGAGTGGCTGTGGACCAACAGGAATGCCTTTTTGAGGTAAAAAATTTCGTGAAGGAAGTTTGCATGTCAGATGTGGCGACGTCATGATGCAATGTACTGTCTCACTGATTCACCATTTTCCTTATCCTTTCAAGGACACCTTTGTAAAACACATGGTTGATACTTTGTCCTGGATGAACAAATTCTTTATGCACGATACCCTTATTGTCAAAAAAGGAAATCAGCATTGTTTTGATCTTTAATTTGCTCATAAGAGCTTTTTTCGGTAAAGGAATTGTCTCAGTGTGCCACTCCCCACTTCGCAGTTTTGTCTCAGTATCGCAATAAAATCCAGAAATCATTACCTGTGATCACACGACTCAATAATTCGTGGTCATTGGCAATCCTCTGATGAAGATAACGCACACGTTTCTTCGATCGCCTTTCTGCTCGGTTGTGGGGTTTTCTGCCACTATTTTGACACAGTCCTTTCGCATGTGAAAAACTTCGGTCAAAATTCGATACGGTGAAAGCGTTTAAGTTTAACAGTTCACTCGTCGGTTTTTGAAGCTGAATGTATCCCTGTTAACGTGTTATCGGCCATTCAAAAATGATTTGTGCCAGCGAAAACTTGAGCTCTTGACAAAGAATGTTCGCCATAATCATGTTTCAGTTTTTCAGAGGTCATACTCGCGGATTTCCCAAGTTTAACGCAAAACTTGATGGCATGACGTTGCTCTAAATTTCGCTGCTCCATTTTCAAAGCACACAACAAAATCACGTCTTCACTGATCGCGCTTTCAAAAATCACGTGATGGCTGTACGGAGCTGGAACTCGGACTGATCATCTGGAAGCGATGAACACACTGGTCTACACAAGTAGCAGACCGCAACGTTGCCAGATCACTAACGGTGGAGTCAGTCTAATTACTTTTCTCAAGCAACTCTTATATTAGCAGTTCTTACTGTCCGCAGGTTTTTGTGATGTGTTGTATTGTATTGTATTGTAAACGAGAATATATGAACATAGTTAACTTACATGTCTGACATGATGTCAAATGTTGTCATATACATCTCGGTGTATTATTCCTGTAACCTACCAGACTATACATGTGTACTCCTTACGAACAATACTGTAATCTCATGCTATTATTTATTTAACGTTTATCGTCTACGAAGATATGGTCTATCAAAAAAGTTATAATTGCGCTATCTAGTGCTCTGAACATCCAATTCTCTTACATAATGGCTTTATATTTTATAATTATCTGCATGAAAACTTTTACATAATTTTTAATACCGTTACATAGCAGTTTTTCATGGTATTACTTGCTTGTTTGCGTATTACTTTACGTAAGAAAAATATTTAATGTAAATTACACTGCCACCTCGTGGTTTACAGGCTGTATGCTAGTCTTTTTCCAGCTGGTAACATGGGTGTGTTATCCAAGACAGTACTGGCTAAATGTACTTTCTATCAACGATTATAACGTTTGATGTACATTTTATATCTGTAATTGCTGTGGAGCGTGGTATGATATTACCTGTATTGTGCAGTACGACAGTTATGAACACACCTTGGATTATTTTACTTATGACTGTGGATAATTTTCTATGTATTCACCTGTTTTGCTCTAACAGTAACATTATTATCCATAGTGGCAAAGTGTCTACCTATAATCGATGTTGTAACGCTACTGCTTGCACTAATGTGATATGTAATTCTTTTACCTGTTTCTTTATTAACATACATTGCACATTCAAGTCGAAAAGTCACCTGTAGCCTCAATCTCCTGCATTTTCAGATTTGAAAATGACAATTCAAATTTTCCAAAGCTAGTCGTCACTGTACAAATCAATGTCTGTATAAGAAGACTTCAACATTTACAAGCACACATCGCCTTCTACAAGAATTTCTATGTCAGATAATCTGACTAACTAACAGTCTGTTGAATGAGGTTATTTTATTGTATAATATTGGCCATCTTTACCTCTACAGTTAATTCCTGTTAATACTGATAAAACAACTACAACAGTTCAGAATCAGCAGCGTCGAGTGAAAAGGTATGCAGGACTGGAACTAAAATTTGGGATCTCCTGCTTATGAGGCAGTGTTAACCATTTCGCCCCCTCACCTCCCCTCCTCCCCCATCCCCCCTCTCCCCCTCCCCCCCTCCCTCCCCCCCCCCCCCCCCGTGACACAGTATTTATCACAAATGTGCGGCACGCTCCCCGGTCGCTTCACATTCAGATCTATCACCACCTATGTGCAGTCTCCACGTGTGTCCTCCATGCTCCCTAAGTTTATATTCCTACTGGAAGTCAAACATCATTACGTATTCACTCTGAATGTTGTGCATTCATTGCCCACTGCGGCGAATCAATTATATGAATACATGGTGTATATTTTTTCGTACATGCCTTAAAGAACAGGCACCACGTATTCATACAATTGAAGCAGTTCTTTTGAATGCCACCGGTCGTGAGATAATAAATGTGTGACAGTAGAGCTGTGGTGGCTTATTATTAATACACTACTGGCCATTAAAATTGCTACACCAAGAAGAAATACAGATGATAAATGGGTATTCATTGGACAAATGTATTATACTACAACTGGCATGTGATTACATTTTCACGCCATTTGGGTGCATAGATCCTGATAAATCAGTACCCAGAACAACCACCTCTGGCCGTAATAACGGTCTTGATACCCCTGGGCATTGAGTCAAACAGAGCTTGGATAGCGTGTACAGGTACAGCTGCCCATGCAGCTTCAACACGATACCACAGTTCATCAAGAGTAGTGACTGGCGTATTGTGACGAGCCAGTTGGTCGGCCACCATTGACCAGACGTTTTCTATTGGCGAGACATCTGGAGAATGTGTTGGCCAGGGCAGCAGCCGAACATTTTCTGTATCCAGAAAGGCCCGTACAGGACCTGCAAAATGCGGTCGTGCATTATCCTTCTGAAATGTAGGGTTTCGCAGGGATCAAATGAAGGGTAGAGCCCCGGGTGTTAACACATCTGATAAAGAGGTGACCGAGACGTGTAACCAATGGCACCCCATACCATCACGCCGGGTGATACGCCAGTATGGCGATGACGAATACGCGCTTCAAATGTGCGTTCATCGCGATATCGCCAGACACGGATGCGACCATCATGATGCTGTAAACAGAACCTGGATTCATCCTAAAAAATGACGTTTTGCCATTCTTGCATCCAGGTTCGTCGTTGAGTACACGATCGCAGGCGCTCCTGTCTGTGATGCAGCATCAAGGGTAGCCGCAGCCATGGTCTCCGAGCTGATAGTGCATGCTGCTGCAAACGTCGTCGAACTGTTCGTGCAGATGGTTGTTGTCTTGCAAACGTCCCCATCTGTTGACTCACGGATCGAGACGTGGCTGCACGATCTGTTGCAGCCATGCAGATAAGATGCCTGCCATCTCGACTGCTAGTGATACGAGGCCGTTGGGATCCAGCACGGCGTTCCGTATTACCCTCCTGAACCCACCGATTCCATATTCTGCTAACAGTCGTTGGATCTCGACCAACGCGAGCAGCAATGTCGCGATCGATAAACCGCAATCGCGATAGGCTACAATCCGACCTTTATCAAAGTCGGAAACGTGATGGTACGCATTTGTCCTCCTTACACGAGGCATCACAACAACGTTTCACCAGGCAACGCCGGTAAACTGCTGTTTGTGTATGAGAAATCGGTTGGAAAGTTTGCTCATGTCAGCACGTTGTAGGTGTCGCCACCGGCGCCACCCTTTTGTGAATGCTCTGAAAAGCTGATCATATCACAGCATCTTCCTCCTGTCGGCTAAATTTCGCGACTGTAGCAGGTCATCTTCGTGGTGTAGCAATTTTAATGGCCAGTAGTGTATTATTATTGCACTTAGAGGTGCGAGTTACTGGCGGTTGTTATGTGCTAATGAAGGATCGGAAATAAGATTATTCACTTCGCGAAATAATGTGTTCAGCGACGTTTGGGAAATGTATACTGGAGGAAGAGAGAGAATGAAAGATGTCATATCGCCGTGTGAGTTAGAGTATTGGCGGCCACTGTCGATGGGAGAGGCGCAGGTGTGAAACAAAAGCAATCGCTCCACTTCCGTTGCGTTTGTGCGCCAGTGGCGGGGTTAGGGTGGCATTGATGGGGGAGGGGGCGCCCGCCGCGCCATCTGTTACCCGTGGCGTAATTCGCGACCGGCGCAGTCACGCGCGGTCTCGCTTTATCTGGCGATGTCGCCGCCGAATTAATCTTTCGGGTAACAGATGGCGCGCGAAATCCAGCCGCTTTGCGAGTGATGGCGAAGGAACAGCCGGCGGCTGGCGAGCGGATTACCACGCTCTCGCCAATCTGGCTCTCAAACACGACAGCCCACCCACGAGGAACAGCGTTCTGCTCGTCCCCACGTCTTGACTACGCGATAAATTCTGATTCGGTATCCGTACAGATGTAGCGCGAATTTATGTTACTTACTTCAGTAGTGTACCCACAGAGAACTCCGTCGATTCCCCCCCCCCTTTTGTTTTCTCTCCCCTTTTTTTCACCTCGTCTGTCCAGGTCCCCCCCACGCCCCATCTGCCCTTGGCTGTGGTGTGTCAACTTCGTGCCGACTTTTAAGTGCTGTGTTTCCAGTGATTGTTCAGTGTTGTGCGTCTTTTCGGAAGTGTTGCGAACGGAACTCATATTGCCACTGGGTGCGATTTTTATATCTCTTGCGAACAGAAAGGAGACTGTTGCCGTGTTTTTTAATTGTCTGTCTACTATTTTACCTGTCTGCTTCCTGTGTATTTTATTAGCATCGCCAACCTTTGGTTTTATGTTTTAACTTTCTACAATTTTCAGCCGTTTTACAATTTAAGTCAGGGTTTTATCGCCTGCTTTTATTATTTCTTATTTTCTTCTTATGCTTTAAAAATTCTGTAGGCTGAAGAGCAGCGTACTAAGCTGCTGCCAGCCCGCCCCCTTCCGGGGGAATCAAAATTCAATAAAGGAAAAAAAACACAGAGAGCTAATTTTTCCTGCGTTAAGGATTTCAATAAGGTTTTGATGGAGTAGAGTTGCCCAAAACAGCGTGCAACTGGTGTTTAATTTGCGTAGGCGTATTGCCTTCCAAAAACAAAAATCTAATGACATCTGGATAGCCGATTTTATCAAGTTTTACAATAACACATCGACTCACAAAAACGACTGTCATGCAACAACTGCGTGTGTCCGAAATGACTGTAATTTTGGTGAGTGCCTTACTATGCTCGTACACACAGCTTTCCCCAATTTTTGTCGCCAACTGCAGCTATCTCGATGTTGAGATCATAAACTTTTCAGACTATCATCTTATTACAGGCATATGGTTGACGGTTGCGGTGCCAGGCCTGCATAACCTACCAACGACTTCCTAAACGCTCTGTGTTGTAGGAAATATATTAAACTTATAAAAATGTAAACATAGATTATTTGTATATACTTGATAGTGAATAAGTGCATTGACTGAGGTGACTAAAGGCATGCGATAACGATATGCGCATGGACAGTTGGCGGTAGTATCGTTTACACAAGGTACACAAGGACAGTGCTTTGGTGGAGGTGTCATTTGTACTCTGGTGATTCACGTGAAAAAGTTTCCGACGTGATTATGACCGCACGACAAGAATTAATGGACTCTGACCACGGAATGGTAGCTGGAGCTACGCGCATGGGACATCTCATTCCGTAAATCTTTAGGCAATTTCATATTCCGAGGTGCAGTGTCAAGAGTGTGCCGAGAACACCAAATTTCAGGAATTACTTCCTACCACGGACAATGTTTGCCCCAATAGCTGAGTGGTAAACGCGTCAGTCCGTCACGCCAACGTGCCCGGGTTCGATTCTGAGCTGGGTCGGAGATTTTTCTCCGCTCAGGGTGTTGTGTTGTCCTCATTATCATTTCATGATTGTCAGTGGAAGGCAACCATTGCAATCACTTCCCTAGACGCTCATGCGGTGGACCTCTCTGACGAGGATTCCCTCATCACCAGACCTGCTGTATGGCAGACCACAAAGTTTTTGTACGGACAGTGCAGTGACCGAAGCAGTGACGTTTGCGAACAGTTGTCAGTCGCAACCGACAAACAATGCCGCGTAAATAACTGCAGAAATCAATTTAGGTCGTACTACGAACGTATACGTTGCGACAGTACGGTGAAATTTAGCGTTAATAACAGCAAATGATCGACCCGAGTGCCTTTACTACCAGCACGACATTACCTGCAGCGCCTCTACTGGGCTCATGACCAATCGGTTGGACCCTATACGAGTGGAAAACCGTGGCCTGGTCAGATGACTCCAACTTCAGTTGGTAAGTGCTGATTGTAGGGTTCGAGTGTGGCGCAGACACCAAGATGCCAAAGACCCAAGTTGTCAACAAGGCACTGTGCAAGCTGGTGGTGTCTCCATAATGGTGTTGTCTGTGTTCACACTGAATGGACTGCCTCCTCTTTCCCAGCTGAATTGATCACTGACTGGAAAAACGGCTACTTGGAAAGCGTTTGCAACCAATCATGGACTTCGTGTTTCCATGTCACCGGGCCGCAATTGCTCGAAAGTGATTTGAAGAACATTCTGAACAGTTCGAACGAATGATCTGCCCACCCAGGTCGCCCGACTTGAATCCCATCGAACATCTATGAGACATAATCTAGAGATCAGCTCGTGCACAAAATCCTCAATTGGGATCAATTTCGCAGTTATGGGCGGCTATGAGGCAACATGGCTCTCTATTTCTGCAGGGGACTTCCAACGACTTCTTCAGCCAATGCCACGTCGAGATGCTGCACTACACTGGGCGGAAAGACGTCCGACACGATATTAGGCAGTATCCCATCACTTCTGTCACCTCAGTAAATGATGTGAAGATGATAGAAACACAGCTTTTTATATAGAGTTCATGTTTAAGAGATATTAAAGGAAATGCAGCAAGTAGTCGCATAGAAAATAAAGTTTTCGTCGGGCTGACGTTTGGCCAGCAAGTGGCCGTAACTAAGACCGACCTCCGTTACCGTCGGGCGTTCTGTGACGTACTCGTGCTGTAGTTGGGCGGCCAGCATACAGGCACAGTTCCCGTTCAGCTGGGGCTACAGTGGGACAGACCAGGCGTGGTAGTTTGGCGCTTCCATCATTGTCACGAGGTTTCACTCCATACGATAGGTAAACATGGAACAGATAACTTTGTGACTCCTGAGATCTTTTGTGGCTTGTGCAGCTTAAATCCTTTACGTTATATGACTGTAATGATACTCAAAAAAAATGGCTCAAATGGCTCTGAGCACTATGGGGCTTAACATCTGAGGTCATCAGTCCCCTAGAACTTAGAACTACTTAAACCTAACTGACCTAAGGACAACACACACATCCATGCCCGAGTCAGCATTCAAACCTACGACCGTAGCGGCCGCGCAGTTCTAGACTGAAGCGCCTACAACTGCTCAGCCACACCGGCCGGCAATGATACTCAGTTGCCGGCCGAAATGGCCGTGCGGTTAAAGGCGCTGCGGTCTGGAACCGCAAGACAGCTACGCTCGCAGGTTCGAATCCTGCCTCGGGCATGGATGTTTGTGATGTCCTTAGGTTAGTTAGGTTTAACTAGTTCTAAGTTCTAGGGGACTAATGACCTCAGCAGTTGAGTCCCATAGTGCTCAGAGCCATTTGAACCATTTTTGAATGATACTCAGTTTGTTAACATCCAGTATTGATTTAAGAGTCAGGAAGTCATTTCTGAAAGTATTCGTATGGAGTGTAGCCATGTATGGAAGTGAAACATGGACGATAACCAGTTTGGACAAGAAGAGAATAGAAGCTTTCGAAATGTGGTGCTACAGAAGAATGCTGAAGATTAGATGGGTAGATCACATAACTAATGAGGAAGTATTGAATAGGATTGGGGAGAAGAGAAGTTTGTGGCACAACTTGACCAGAAGAAGGGATCGGTTGGTAGGACATGTTCTGAGGCATCAAGGGATCACCAATTTAGTATTGGAGGTCAGCGTGGAGGGTAAAAATCGTAGAGGGAGACCAAGAGATGAATACACTAAGCAGATTCAGAAGGATGTAGGTTGCAGTAGGTACTGGGAGATGAAAAAGCTTGCACAGGATAAAGTAGCATGGAGAGCTGCATCAAACCAGTCTCAGGACTGAAGACCACAACAACAACAACTCAGTTACTAGTCGTTACACTCTGAATTTGTAAAAATGTCATAGGCTACCGTAGACTATCATACATACGCGTAGGCTACGGCTGATTTCCTAGTAGCTTTGGTCAATTAAGACTGTACCCTCGTTATGTGTGCGTTACGTGTGTTCCCTACCTATCGGTCGTTACCTCATAACAAATGCTTTCTTAACGTGTGCGGTCAGTGTCATACTAGGTTTCCCCAAATCCATCTAGAATCTGAGTGAGGATATGTAAAGTGCCGCGTAACATACCGGAAGTTTTTGTTCTACATGATATTCCTCCTGTCTGTTACTTCAAAATAAACAATGTTTATAGCAAAATTGAACTTGTTAATATTTAATTCAGGTCTAACTCGAAAATTGTTGATTTATGAGGTGAAACAAAGAGATTTTCAAGCAAAAATATCATGTATCGCTAGAAAACGCTATTTACCCAACAAAGGGGTAAAATAAGAAGAAAAAATAATAATACAAAAATATATCAAAAATTGCTTCAGTACTTAGTTGAACTAATAGAAAATATGTTGTTGTGTTATTAATAAACAACTTTCGCATTTATCTATAATAATAGACAACTCTTACGTTTGGTGATGATAAAGAAAATAACAACAATAGATGTACATGTTCTTCATGTTTGTGCATGTAAACTGTTTTTATATCAAAAGCAATTGCTTTGGTTGCACAAAAGCGCAGAAGTTGTTTGTTCAACTAATTTTTATTACTTACAAAATTCAAAAAGATGTAAAATACATGACGGAGAAACACTGAATGACGTGCAGTTCTAATTATATGCAAAACAAACAACCAAACAAACAAAAAAAAACGAAGACAAATCGTCGGCTTCCAGTTTTCTCTTTTTCACATTCTTTACTTTCTCTCCCTGCTAATACTTCCAGTACTACCGATAATCTTACCATTTAGTACGTCATTTATGTAGTGTACCAAAAGTACCGAACCGCAGTTTTGGACCAGCGCAATTCTAATTTTAATCATCACGCAGTGGCCTGTAAGCAAAATTAACCCTATGCGAGACAAGTCATCCAAGCTGTACATACTTAGTGCTTAACTATGCAAAGTCAGGGCGGGACGCTAGATGGACATTAATCATATTGCGAAACACAGCATAAGGTGACTACGTTCACAAATGTTGACAACGAAATACAGAACACAAATACTTGTATCAGTCTAAATCAGGCCTGCCTAGACAGCGTTCCACGAGCGCTAGTGCAGATGCGGAGCAGTTTGCCCACAGAACTATTGTGTTAAATTAGATACGTTCTGCATTACGAATACTATGTCTACACCCTTGTCCAGAAAAGAAAAAAATGGTGGGGCCACATCGTTCAGAATGTTCGCAGCTCGTGGTCTAGTGGCTGCCGGCATGGTAGCTCAGCATGTTCGGTCAGAGGGTTTAGCTACCTTCTGTAATAAAAACCTGAGTAAACGGATCAACGAACAACCTGAACGGGTGTCATCGGACGTCAGCCACGAACAAGTTCAGCGAACAATGTAGAATAAAATGAAATCCAAAAAAAGGGACTAGCGTTGCTGTCTCTTGATCACGGGGTTCCGGGTTCGATTCCCGACCGGGTTGGAGATTTTCTCTGCCCGGGGACTAGGTGTTGCGTTGTCCTCATCATTTCATCATCATCATCATTCGTGACAGTGGCTAGTTAGATTGTATAAAAACTGGAGTTGTAAAAATTGGGACTTTGTACGGGCGTTGATGATCGCGTAGTTGAGCGCCCTACAAACCAAACATCATCAATCGTTCGAAACGAAATGGAATTGCCATGCTTCACGTACTGAGTTCAGGGTTAGTTGAGTGGTGACAAAATCTTTTACGGCCGACGTCATCAATTATTTGAATCTGTTAAATGTCTTAAGGCAACGGGAGAATCATTTGGTAACAGATATGGCGTACAAGATTGATGCTATCAAACGAAAACTAATCCTACGGAAAAATCAGCTTCAAGTTCATGACATGGAACATTTCACATGACTCAAAGTAGTCGTATGTGAACCAGACATGACCGACTGTGTTTCAGTAATTGAAACATTTCAGCATAAGTTCTCAAAGACCTTGCACAACTGAATAAAGATTTTCATTTGTTTTCCAGACCAACCTCGCTTTTGGCTACTAATGTACGTCATTCCTTTCAACTTGAACTTACATACGTACAGCGTAGTACCCGTCTCAACGACCTGTTTGTCCAGCTCAGAAATTTACAAGACTTTCATAAAATGTTACCACAAAACCAATATCATCGACTACACAGACAAGTCACTAAATTTATTACACTGTTTTGTTCAACACATCAGTGCAAATGTTTTTCTTCTGTTATGATATGGTCGACGCCCCACTATCGTCCAGGTTTAACAGATTTTAATTTGTGTAACCCCATATGTTTAAGTGTGACAGAAACCATAGTTCCAGATATACATTACAAATTCTGAAGTTGAAACATCAGAGTTGAATTTTAAATGCCTGTCTGTAGTTCTGTTCACTTTATTATCACTAACATACGTATTTAATCAAGTAATAAAAGTTTATACTTTGGCAAAAAAATAAATAAATGCAATAAATTCCTGTTGATAAAAGAACTCTGCAACAGCCGGCACTTAGAAGTAGTCGCACTGTGTTTGAAACACCTCTTTCTAAGAGGTGCACACAGAGCGAGCGCACTCCATGAGCACAAATCTTGGACAGGTATGTTAGATAGACAGTGTCAATCGACAGTGTATTATGGAAAATGCGTCAGCATTTGTTTTTAACGCTCTATACGACCGGGTAATATCTTTTATTGTTGTGGTATTCAGTCCGAAGACTGGTTTGATGCAGCTCCCCATCATAGTTTATACTACGCATGTTTGTTCATCTCTATAAAGCTACTCCAGCCTACATGCATTACTTTACGTAGTCAAGCCTTGGTCTCGCTCTACAGTTTTTACCCGTCCCACATTTTCCTGCAGGATTAAATTCTTTAAGGCAACGTGTGCCATAAATTTATTTTATCCTCCATTCGATTCATTAGCCCCTCATTAGTTATACAATATATCCTCTCATCTTCAGCATTCTCCTGCACCACCACACAGCCGCGGGGGGTTAGCCGAGCGGTCTTAGGCGTTGCAGTCATGGACTGTGCGGCTGGTCCCGGCGGAGGTTCGAGTCCTCCCTCGGGCATGAGTGTGTGTGTTTGTCCTTCGGATACTTTAAGTAGTGTGTAAGCTGAGGGACTGATGACCTTAGCAGTTAAGTCCTATAAGATTTCACACACATTTGAACATTTTGCACCACCACATATCATAAGATAGTGTCTTTTTGTATAACATGATAATCGTCAAGGTCTTACATTAGCGCCAGTGCACAAGCTAAATAAATTCGTATTCTACAACACTTGATTTGCGCCTTTCCTTATGTCTGACAACATTAACCATTTGTTATCTTCTACCTATCAATCATCGTTCGATATTTATATACACAAAAAGAAAAATTCATCTGCGACTTTCAGTTTCTCATTTTCTAATGTAATTCCCTCACAATCGCCTGATTTAATTCGACTACATTACATTACAGTTCGCTTACTTTAGTTGGTCTTCATCTTGCAACTCCTTTTCACGGCACGTTTAAATGTTCTTCCAAGTCATTTGGCATCTCTGACAGAGATTTGTCTCAGGCAAACCTCGAAGCTTTTATTCTTTTCTCTAAATTTTAATTTCCTATCAGACTTTCTTCTTGGTTTTCTTCACAGCCCGCTCGGTGTACAGACTGAACAACATCAGCAGTGTATTTTAATGACCACTGGGCAAAATTGGCCAATATTGGCCAATGTAGTATCTTATTCAAACAATGCCTTGCCTCAGCTGCCAATGACTTATTTATCGATGTTTGATGACTGTAGATCGAAGCATAACGAAAAGGGTAAAAGAATAATTGTCATCGGTGTTCTAGATTTTGTGACCTTCAGTCCCGAAACTGGTTTCGATAGAACTCTTGCCTACCCTGAGGAAGTATATTCAGCTGTTCATAACCTCTGTTACCTACATCCATATGAACTTGTTTACTGCTTCAAGCCTAGATCACCCTTTTCAGCTTTCTCCCGTCACATCTGCCTGTAGTACCAAACTATTTCTTGATGCCTCAAGATGTGTCCTATCAACAGAGTCCTTCTTTTCAGAAATATGAGCCACAAAGCTCTTTTCACCTCATTTATATTCCGAGCTCATCATTAGTTATCCTATCTACCCATTTAATGATCTACATGAATAATAACCCCCCCCCCCCCCCCCCCATGAACCATGGACCTTGCCGTTGGTGGGGAGGCTTGCGTGCTTCAGCGATACAGATGGCCGTACCGTAGGTGCAACCACAACGGAGGGGTATCTGTTGAGAGGCCAGACAAACATGTGGTTCCTGAAGAGGGGCAGCAGCCTTTTCAGTAGTTGCAGGGGCAACAGTCTGGATGATTGACTGATCTGGCCTTGTAACATTAACCAAAACGGCCTTGCTGTGCTGGTACGGTGAACGGCTGAAAGCAAGGGGAAACTACAGCCGTAATTTCTCCCGAGGACATGCAGCTTTATTGTATTATTAAATGATGATGGCGTCCTCTTGAGTAAAATATTCCGGAGGTAAAATAGTCCCCCATTCGGATCTCCGGGCGGGGACTACTCAAGAGGACGTCGTTATCAGGAGAAAGAAAACTGGCATTCTACGGATCGGAGCGTGGAATGTCAGATCCCTTAATCGGGCAGGTAGGTTAGAAAATTTAAAAAGGGAAATGGATAGGTTAAAGTTAGATATAGTGGGAATTAGTGAAGTTCGGTGGCAGGAGGAACAAGACTTTTGGTCAGGTGATTACAGGGTTATAAATACAAAATCAAATAGGGGTAATGCAGGAGTAGGTTTAATAATGAATAAAAAAATAGGAGTGCGGGTTAGCTACTACAAACAGCATAGTGAACGCATTATTGTGGCCAAGATAGACACAAAGCCCATGCATACTACAGTAGTACAAGTTCATATGCCAACTAGCTCTGCAGATGATGAAGAAATTGATGAAATGTATGACGAGATAAAAGAAATTATTCAGGTAGTGAAGGGAGACGAAAATTTACTAGTCATGGGTGAGTGGAATTCGTCAGTAGGAAAAGGGAGAGAAGGAAACATAGTAGGTGAATATGGATTGGGGGGAAGAAATGAAAGAGGAAGCCGCCTTGTAGAATTTTGCACAGAGCATAATTTAATCATAGCTAACACTTGGTTCAAGAATCATGAAAGAAGGTTGTATACCTGGAAGAATCCTGGAGACACTAAAAGGTATCAGATAGATTACATAATGGTAAGACAGAGATTTAGGAACCAGGTTTTAAATTGTAAGACATTTCCAGGTGCAGATGTGGATTCTGACCACAATCTATTGGTTATGAACTGCAGATTGAAACTGAAGAAACTGCAAAAAGGCGGGAATTTAACGAGATGGGACCTGGATAAACTGAAAGAACCAGAGGTTGTAGAGAGTTTCGGGGAGAGCATAAGGGAACAATTGACAGGAATGGGGGAACGAAATACAGTAGAAGAAGAATGGGTAGCTCTGAGGGATGAAGTAGTGAAGGCAGCAGAGGATCAAGTAGGTAAAAAGACGAGGGCTAATAGAAATCCTTGGGTAACAGAAGAAATATTGAATTTAATTGATGAAAGGAGAAAATATAAAAATGCAGTAAATGAAGCAGGCAAAAAGGAATACAAACGTCTCAAAAATGAGATCGACAAGAAGTGCAAAATGGCTAAGCAGGGATGGCTAGAGGACAAATGTAAGGATGTAGAGGCTTGTCTCACTAGGGGTAAGATAGATACTGCCTACAGGAAAATTAGAGAGACCTTTGGAGAGAAGAGAACCACTTGTATGAATATCAAGAGCTCAGATGGCAACCCAGTTCTAAGCAAAGAAGGGAAGGCAGAAAGGTGGAAGGAGTATATAGAGGGTTTATACAAGGGCGATGTACTTGAGGACAATATTATGGAAATGGAAGAGGATGTAGATGAAGATGAAATGGGAGATACGATACTGCGTGAAGAGTTTGACAGAGCACTGAAAGACCTGAGTCGAAACAAGGCCCCCGGAGTAGACAACATTCCATTAGAACTACTGATGGCCTTGGGAGAGCCAGTCATGACAAAACTCTACCATCTGGTGAGCAAGATGTATGAGACAGGCGAAATACCCACAGACTTCAAGAAGAATATAATAATTCCAATCCCAAAGAAAGCAGGTGTTGACAGATGTGAAAATTACCGAACTATCAGTTTAATAAGTCACAGCTGCAAAATACTAACGCGAATTCTTTACAGACGAATGGAAAAACTGGTAGAGGCGGACCTCGGGGAAGATCAGTTTGGATTCCGTAGAAATGTTGGAACACGTAAGGCAATACTAACCTTACGACGTATCTTAGAAGAAAGATTAAGAAAAGGCAAACCTACGTTTCTAGCATTTGTAGACTTAGAGAAAGCTTTTGACAACGTTAACTGGAATACTCTCTTTCAAATTCTGAAGGTGGCAGGGGTAAAATACAGGGAGCGAAAGGCTATTTACAATTTGTACAGAAACCAGATGGCAGTTATAAGAGTCGAGGGACATGAAAGGGAAGCAGTGGTTGGGAAGGGAGTAAGAGAGGGTTGTAGCCTCTCCCCGATGTTATTCAATCTGTATATTGAGCAAGCAGTAAAGGAAACAAAAGAAAAATTCGGAGTAGGTATTAAAATTCATGGAGAAGTAGTAAAAACTTGACATTGTAATTCTGTCAGAGACAGCAAAGGACTTGGAAGAGCAGTTGAACGGAATGGACAGTGTCTTGAAAGGAGGATATAAGATGAAAATCAACAAAAGCAAAACGAGGATAATGGAATGTAGTGAAATTAAATCGGGTGATGCTGAGGGGATTAGATTAGGAAATGAGACACTTAAAGTAGTAAAGGAGTTTTGCTATTTAGGGAGTAAAATAACTGACGATGGTCGAAGTAGAGAGGATATAAAATGTAGACTGGCAATGGCAAGGAAATCGTTTCTGAAGAAGAGAAATTTGTTAACATCGAGTATAGATTTAAGCGTTCGGAAGTAGTTTCTGAAAGTATTTGTATGGAGTGTAGCCATGTATGGAAGTGAAACATGGACGATAACCAGTTTGGACAAGAAGAGAATAGAAGCTTTCGAAATGTGGTGCTACAGAAGAATGCTGAAGATAAGGTGGGTAGATCACGTAACTAATGAGGAGGTTTTGAATAGGATTGGGGAGAAGAGAAGTTTGTGGCACAACTTGACTAGAAGAGGGGATCGGTTGGTAGGACATGTTTTGAGGCATCAAGGGATCACAAATTTAGCATTGGAGGGCAGCGTGGAGGGTAAAAATCGTAGAGGAAGACCAAGAGATCAATACACTAAGCAGATTCAGAAGGATGTAGATTGCAGTAGGTACTGGGAGATGAAGAAGCTTGCACAGGATAGAGTAGCATGGAGAGCTGCATCAAACCAGTCTCAGGACTGAAGACCACAACAACAACAACATGAATATTAACGGCAATGTAGCTAGAAAAGTGGTGCATCTGTCTATGACACCCAAGTCCCATCACGGGCTTGATGGTGTGGGGGCTATCAGTTACAACTCGCTGTAGTATCTGGTGTTTCTACAGGGTAAAGCCCGCTACAATGCAGAGGCTCAATGTCCCAAGCTATTGCCATTTTTTGGACGGCAAAGTGATGTGCTTCTCCAGCAGGACAATGCACGTCCAGATATAGCTGCTACAACGCAGTGTGCTCTTTGAGGTGTTCACCAATAGCCCTGGCAAACTGAACACGTACGGGACATTATCAGGCGTGAACTTGTTCCTTTTCCAGCGCCAGTAAGATCTGATGCCGAATTCCAACACCAGGAGCAAGATACTTGAGACAATCTATCGCATCCACTACTCAGGAACACACATCTTCAATAATTTGCCAGCAAACATAAAAAATTTAGTTACAAATAAAGATCAGTTTAAAAGGATCCTGAAAGACTTACTAGTGGCCAACTCCTTCTACTCCATTGAATTTTTTAATGGAAAGAAATGATGTATTTATATATTCATACTATTGTATTGTTATTTCTGCTTAATAAAAAAAGAAAAAGAAAACATTGACATGTTCCACATCCACGAAGATCTCCTCAGCACGGATCTATGGAACGAAAAACTAATCTAATCATGCCATTCGGCACCTTTGCGATAATTTGCATGCGAGAATCGTGTATTGGCCATCCTTTACTTTGATGCGTGTCTGAATATTTCGTCGTATATTTCTACATGATGCCGGCCGAAGTGGCCGTGCGGTTCTAGGCGCTGCAGTCTGGAACCGCGAGACCGCTACGGTCGCAGGTTCGAATCCTGCCTCGGGCATGGATGTTTGTGATGTCCTTAGGTTAGTTAGGTTTAACTAGTTCTAAGTTCTAGGGGACTAATGAGATGAGAAGTTGAGTCCCATAGTGCTCAGAGCCATTTGAACCTACATGACGAGCTACATTACTGGCCATTAAAATTGCTACACCAAGAAGAAATGCAGATGATAAACGGGTATTCATCGAACACATACACTATGCTACAACTGACATTTGGTTACATTTTCACGCAATTTGGGTGCATAGATCCTGAGAAATCAGTGCCCAGAACAACCACCGCTGGCCGGGATAACGGCCTTGATACGCCTGGGCATTGAGTCAAACAGAGCTTGCATGTGTGTACAGGTACAACTGCCCATGCAGCTTCAAGAAAATACCACAGCTCATAAAGAACAGTGACTGGCGTATTCTGACAAGCCAGTTGCTCGGCCACCAATGACCAGACGTTTTCAATTGGTGAGGGATCTGGAGAATGTGTTGGCCAGGGCAGTAGTCGACCATTTTCTGTATCCAGAAAGGCCCGTACAGGACCTGCAACATACGGTCGTGCATTATCCTTCTGAAATGTAGGGATTCGCAAGGGTAGAGCCACTGGTCGTAACACATCTGAAATGTAACGTTCACCGTTCAAAGTGCCGTCAATGCGAACAAGAGGTGACCGAGACATGTAACCAATGGCACCCCATACCATCACGCCGGGTGATGCGCCAGTATGGCGATGACGAATACACGCTTCTAATGTGCGTTTACCGCGATGTCGCCAAACACGGAAGCGACCATCATGATGCTGTAAACAGAAGCTGGATACACACGAAAAAATGACGTTTTGGCATCCGTGCAACCAGGTTCGTCGATGAGTACACCATCTCAGGCGCTCCTGTCTGTGATGCAGCGTCAAGGGTAACCGCAGCCACAGTCTCCGAGCTGATAGTCCAAGCTGCTGCAAAAGTCGTCGAACTGTTCGTGCAGATGGTTGTTGTCGTGTAAACGTCCCCATTTGATGACTCATGGATCGAGAATTGGCTGCACGATACATTACAGCCATGCGGATAAGATGCATGTCATCTCGACTGCTAGTGATACGAGGCCGTTGGGATCCAGCACCGCGTTCCGTATTACCCTCCTGAACCCACCGATTCCATATTCTGCTAACAGTCATTGGATCTCGACCAACGCGAGCAGCAATGTCGCGATACGATAAACCGCAATTGCGATAGGCTACAATCCGACCTTTATCAAAGTCAGAAACGTGATGGTACGCATTTCTCCTCCTTACACGAGGCATCACAACAACGTTTCACCAGGCAACGCCGGTCAACTGCTGTTTGTGTATGAGAAATCGGTTGGAAACTTTCCTCATGTCAGCACGTTGTAGGTGTAGCCACCGGCACCAACCTTGTGTGAGTGCTCTGAAAAACTAATCTTTTCACAGCATCTTCTTCCTGTCGGTTAAATTTCGCGTCTGTAGCACGTCATCTTCGTTGTGTAGCGATTTTAATGGTTACCTGTCACCTCAACTGTCAGTAAAATTACCTTGTCCGTGTTGCATTTCTTTCCGGCAGTTTAAATTGTTTACGATTCGTAGACCTTTACTGCATCGTCAGTCTTCCGACTAATCTGATGCGGCTCCCCGCGGTTTCCTCTATTGTGTACATTTATAAGCAGGATGATTTTTTTTCAGCGTGCACTCAGCCCTCGTGAGGCAAACTGAGGATCTACTTGATCGAAAAGTAGCGGCTCCGGTCTCGTGAACTGACATCCGGCAGTGAGAGCGGTGTACTGACCACATGCCCCTCCATATCCGCATCCAGTGACGCCTGTGGGCTGAGGATGATAGGGCAGCCGGTCGGTATCGTCGGGCCTTCATGGCCTGTTCGAACGGAGTTAAGCTACGAACTCTAGGGATTGATCGGTGAAATGATACGGAACAGAAAAGGTCTAATGAACTTACGTACGAAAATGTGTGGTCTCCATGCTAGACATCACTTATTCAACCATACATTGTTACAGAGACCACGGTCTAATACGCGCTGTACCTGACAGGCACGGCTACAGTATGCATGGTTTCCTCCTAGGCTGTTAACTCCTAGACTGCTCCTCATACATCATGCCCTAGTGCCCTCTCCTGCCATAGTAATTGGTAATGTTGTGTCCGATTCACTTCTCTTGCTGACTCACCTTATAATCGATGTGACACAGCGCTGTACCCAATGGTTACGTATTTGAATCGAGAGGTTGCCGACATGGTGCTTACTTACGGAATGGCAAATGACAATGGTCGGCGGGCAGCAAGGTTGCATCCCCGCCAACCACAACCACAGCATTCAATGTTTGCAACAGTGTTTCCCCGTTTGTCTGAGACAGGGTCGTATCAGAAAGCAGGAAATCGTGAAGGACGTAGCCGAAATGCTCGGAAACCAGACTTGAAGGAAAATGTGATTATTAGTGTGGAAGGCGGCCGCCTTGTCAGTAACATGCCCGCTGGTACAGGGTGAGCCAGACGACCGTCTGGAACATTCATCACGATAACTGTTATTGCCATTATTACTTACAGGTTGTGCAGAGCTTATTAGCGATAGACTTTCCATATCGTGAGCAATTTTGTCACTGGTTTCTTCATCAGGCAAACACGATTCCGGGATTTTGTCATCCATCCCATTCACAGATGAGGCCACCTTTACGCGGAGTAGTACCTTCAACTTTTATAACAGTCATCTGTAGGACAGTATGGTGACAGCGAATCATTAGCATCGGTGCAGCCTGACTGTGTGGGCCGGGATAATTGGCAATCGTATTTTGGGACCAGTCTTCCTTCCACGCCACCTAACAGGCCGGAACTATCGGCGTTTCTTGCGGATGACTTTGCCTCCCCTGCTGGAAGAAGTGCCATTGTTGATTCGAATGGTTATGTGGCTGCTACACGATGGTGCTCCACCCCACTTCCCGTTAACGTCCGGACGAAATCTCAATCGTGTCTTCTCTGGCCGATGGATGGAACGAGGGGGTCCAGTTGCATGGCCTGCTCATTCACTTAATCTCAACCCGTGCGTCTTCTGGTTATGGGGCCATCTCAAAAGTTTCGTGTATGTAGAGCCCATTCCAGATGTGGAGACACTGGAGCAGCGTATTCATGCTGCCTTTCACACTGTTCGGATGTAGGATGGCCGATGTGAACGTGTGAGGCAGATCATACTACAGCGCGTACACGCCTGCGTTGAGACACATGGAAACCATTATCAGCATATACTGTAATTGTGGCTGCATCGTACAGCGCTTATTAGACTGCACTCACTGTAACAATGTATGGTTGAATAAATAGTGTCTAGCATGGATGCCATGCATTTCCGGACATAAGTTCATTAGATCTTTTTTGTTCCGTATCCTCTCACCGATCAGTCCGTAAGGTTTCTACGCGGTGGAAAAAATCACCTGTACGTACTCCGTGGGCACCATACGGTGGATGCTGGACTGTGACACGTACGAAACTAGTCATTTCCTATCCTGTTCCACTTGCAAGTAGAGCGAGAGAAAAACGATTGCCTTAAAGCCTATCTACAAACGCAGATTTCTCGCATTTAATCTTCGTGGATCTTCAAATGGTTCAAATATCTCTGAGCACTATGGACTCAACATCTGAGGTCATCAGTCCCCTAGAACCTAGAACTACTTAAACCTAACTAACCTAAGGACATCACACACATCCGAGCCCGAGGCAGTATTCGAACCTGCGACCGTAGCAGCCTCGTGGTTCCGGTTTGAAGCGCCTAGAACCGCTCGGCCACCGCGGCCGGCTTTGTGGATCTTACACGAAATATACGTTAGCGGCAATAGAATCGTTCTGCAGTCGCCCTCAAATACCGGTTCTCCTTATTTCCACAATAGCGTCTCGCGCAAACAGCGTCGACTTGCCTCGAGGGATTCCCATTTGAGTTCACGAAGATTATCTGTAACGCTTGCGAGCTAATCGGTTCCAGGTAAACATCTAGGAGCACGCCTCTGAATTGCTTCTATGTCTTCCTTTAATCCACTTTGATGGGGATCCCAAACACTCAAACAGTACTTGAGAATTGGTTACATTTGTATTCTATATACAGACCTTTATACATGAGCTACACTTCCACAAATTTCTCCTAGTAGAACGAAATCGAGCATTCATCTTTCCTCCTACCACTCTGACGCGCTCATTCGATTTCGTATCATTTTGCAACGTTACGCCTGTATGTTGAATCGATGTGGCTGTGTCACGTAGCAACCTGTTAATGGTGTGTTCGAACTTTACTGGATTGTTTTTCCTACTCGTCCCAGTTAGCTTAACGTTTTCCTACATTTGAAGCGAGCTGAAATTTATCACACCAACTAGAAATTTTGTCTACGTCATTTTGTATACTGCTATTCGTGTATACTCTTATTCGTGATGTTTTAACGCATATTTCCATAAAACTTCGTCTCAAATCATTCAGTTGATTTCTTTTCCAGTTTTCACACAGCCTGTGTTATACTGCCATACAATACTCCAGAGGTATATTCTCACAAATGTCTAAATTAACGCCTTTGTTTGATGCTAGTAGATGTCTTTTGACGGGGAATGCTCTCTTCTCATCTGCCTCTTCCATCTTCCTTCCTTTGTCATGGATTCATGATTACCTGTCAGAAAGGATACAGTTCGAGTCATTGACGGGAAGTCTTCTAGTGAAACAGAAGTGATTTCTAGCGTTCCCAAGGACGTTTTATAGGCCCTCTTGTGTTCTTAATCTACATAGGTGATTTAGTAGTCTTCTTACAGTTTTTGAAGATGATGATGTAGTTTACCGTCCAGCATACTCGTCGTGAAGTCAATATGAATTAAAAAATTAGTTATATTAGATCTCTGCGTAGGGCGAAAAGTGTCATTATGAGTACTAAGGGACTCCCATTAGGTTTCGATTACACAACAAATTAAACAAATTTAAAGATTGTTGATTCAATTAAATACCTACGCATTACAATTACGAATAGCTTAAACTGGAAGCACCACACACAAAATATTGTGCAGAAGGCGAACCAAAGTCTCAGTTTTAGTGGCAGAACACTCGGAATATGCACCAAATCCAGTAAAGAAATTGCATGCACTACGCTTGTCCATCCTCTTATGGAGTATTGTTGCGCGGTATGCAATCCTGACCAGATACATCTACATCTACACCTATGTGAGTACTATGCAATTCGCAATTATGTTCCTGGCTGAGGATTCGTCAAAACACCGTCAAGCTCTTAATCTACCGTTCCGCTCTGGCAACACACGGGAAATACGAACACTTAAATCTTTCCGTCCAAGCTCTTATTTCTCTTATTTTATTATGATGCTCATTCTTCCCTATGTATCTGGGTACCAACAAAGTTAGTGGAAATATCCTGCCGCCAATTTTTTTTTTTTTTTTTTTACGATTACCACAGTCAAAATGCGTATCGCATTCGTGGAACTGTCTGCCTATTTCACTACAATAAAAAACGAGCTGCAACTCTTTGAACTTTTGCGGTGGCATTCGTCAGTCCTTTCTGATGCGACTACCATACCACGCTGCAATACTCCAGAAGAGGGCAGATAACTGTAGTGCAAGCAGTCTCTTCAGTAGGCCGGTACCACTTTCAGTGTTCTGTCAGTAAATCGCAGATAGGATTGACGGAATGGTATTGAAAACATTGGAAGAAGGACGGCTCGTTTTATACTATCGCGGAATAGGGGAGAGAGAGCCACGGATATGATAAGCGAGTTGCGGCAGCACTCAATAAAACAAAGGTGTTTTATTTTACGCCGAAGTCTTTTCTCGAAACTTAAACCAACAACTTTCCCCTGCAAATGCGAAAATTTTTTTTTACTCTCACCAAAATAGGAAGAAACAACCGCCGTGATTAAACAAGAGAAATCAGAGTTATCACACAAAGGGTGAAATGTTCATTTTTCCCATGTGCTATTCGAGAGTGAAACAGTAGAGAAACGGACTGAATATGGTTACATGAACCTCTGTCAATCACTGTAATGCAAATTGGGGAGTAGACACGTAGACGTAGATGTAGATAGATACATGATGTATAAGTTTTCTGCCCCTTCGGTTAATTCTGTGGTTTGTATGTAGGAATATCATCCAGAAACCCTAGTACAGGAAGTGTCGAAATTGAGTGGTGTCTTCAAAAACGAAAAGACGGTGGAATAACGTTTTTTGCCCGCTAACTAACCGTAACAGGCAATTCTTTCTTTTAAACCTGCATGAACTCTTTTTATAAATTCAGCGACAATTTCAATAGATCAAAAGCAGTTTAGTGATGTGGTATAACAATTGAACTTCTCGGGTGGAAAGTCTGTAAACCGAGCTTGATGACGTTCCTCACAGAGTTATTTAACAAAAGAATAAATTATACCTTTAGTTCATTGAGGGTCTTACGGTGGAATATGTAAATAACTGTAAGTATTTTGTATGAAGCTGTCCACTGCCGACATCACTGACTGAAAGTAACAGAAGTAGCGGAAGTAAAAACTGAAAAATTACTACTGGAAGCGTAATATGGAGATCAAAAAAGACATAGAATTATTTTTTAATAACGTACACATCTGTTGCGCTAACATTTAAGTTTTCAACGACGGCTGTTGTTGTGAGGGTCTGGTACAGAAATGTCGACCGTTTTCTCTTACGTGTACAAATTGAAGCTAATGTGGGCTGACTGGGTACATGACATTAAAAACCTATAGCAGAACATCATTGGACATGTAGGGACTGGACAAAAATATGGAAACATCAAAAAAACACAACACAAAAACACATTACCGCGCCTAATACGGTGTCGGAAAACAATTGGCATTTAAAATAACTTCCAGTCGTCTGGGGATGGATAAATACACGTCCTGTATGAAACTTCCTGGCAGATTAAAGCAATGTGCCGGATCGAGACTCGAACTCGGGAATTCTCATTCTGGAAACATCCCCCAGGGTGTGGCTAAACCATGTCTCCGCAATATCCTTTCTTCCAGGAATGCTAGTTTGAAAGGTTCGCAGAAGAGCTTCTGTGAAGTTTGGAAGGTAGGAGATGAGGTACTGGCAGAATTGAAGCTGTGAGAACGGGTCGAGAGTCGTGCTTGGGTAGTTCGGATGGTGGAGCACTTGCCCGTGAAAGGCGAAGGTCCCGAGTTCGAGTCTCGCTCCGGCACACAGTTTTAATCTGCCAGGAAATTTTATATCAGCGCACACTCCACTGCAGAGTGAAAATCTCATTCTGGAAATGTCCTATATGGTTTTCCTGCAAAATAGTGGCAAGCTCAAGTAACGATGATGGAGCTGGATAGCGATCTCGCGCCCTTCTCTCCAAAGTGGACTTCAAAGTCCCAACAATATTTATAGCTGATGACTGTGGCGGTCAGGGGAGATACGACGCTTGATCCTCGCTCCCACAAAACCATCCTAGACGATGCGAGCTGTGTGGCCAGTGGCCGTGTCACGTTGGAACACAGCGTCACCATTGGTATACAAACATTGTGCCATATAATGGACATGATCACTCAAAACGGTCACATAATCTTGGCAATAATGCGATCTTGCAGAGCACCCATGGGGCCCTTGGAATGCCACGACATGGCTCATCAAATCGTAGCCGAAACCCATCATGTTTCACTTTTAGGACGTACACTCGGCCGGACGTTGGAAACAGCGTGCGATAAGACTCATCCGACCAAATGACTTTCATACAGTATTCAGGAGTTTAGGTAGTATGGCTTCAACACATCATTTTCTTGTTACGGACATTTGCATCACTGATGAGTAGTTTTGCAGTTCCAGGTCTCCCTGCAATTCCCCACTTATGATACCCCCTTCGTGTTGTTTTGGTGCTGAAAACGTTTGCGAGCGTGACATTCAGTTCTGCAGTAACTTTTGCAGCCACTGTCCTCTTACACTACTGGCCATTAAAATTACTACACCACAAAGATGTCGTGCTACAGATGCGAAATTTAACCAACAGGAAGAAGATGCTGTGATATGCAAATGATTAGCTTTCCAGAGCATTCACACAAGGTTGGCGCCGGTGGCGACACCTACGACGTGCTGACATGAGGAAATTTTCCAACCGATTTCTCATACACAAACAGCAGTTGACCGGCGTTGCCTGGAGAAACGTTGTTGTAATGCCTCGTGTAAGGAGGAGAAATGCGTACCGTCATGTTTCCGACTTTGATCGTTTCGCGACATTGCTGCTCGCGTTGGTCGAGATCCAATGACTGTTAGCCGAATATGGAATCGGTGAGTTCAGGAGGGTAATACGGAACACCGTGCTGAATCCCAACGGCCTCGTATCACTAGCAGTCGAGATGACAGGCTTCAACAGATGGGGACGTTTGCAAGACAATAACCATCTGCACGAACAGTTCGACGACGTTTGCAGCAGCATGGGCTATCAGCTCGGAGACCATAGCTGCAGTTACCCTTGACGCTGCATCACAGACAGGAGCGCCTGTGATGGTGTACTCAACGACGAACCTGGGTGCACGAATGGCAAAACGTCATTATTTCGGATGAATCCAGGTTCTGTTGACAGCGTAATGATGGTCGCATCCGTGTTTGGCGACATCGCGGTGAACGCACATTGGAAGCGTGTATTCGTCATCGCCATACTGGCGTATCACCTGGCGTGATGGTATGGGGTGACATTGGTTACACGTCTCGGTCACCTCTTGTTCGCATTGACGGCAATTTGAACAGTGCACGTTACATATCAGATGTAGTACGACCCGTGGCTCTACCCTTCATTCGATCCCTGCGAAACCCTACATTTCAGCAGGAAAATGCACGACCGCACGTTGTAGGTCCTGTGCGGGCCCTTCTGGATACAGAAAATGTTGGACTGCTGCCCTGGCCAGCACATTCTCTAGATCTCTCACCAATTGAAAACGTCTGTATTTTTCGTTACAATCCTCTCCAATGACTGTCCATCACAAGCACTCAACACACTCTTTCGTCCACGCTGTGATTTAGCGATGATGTTTTTCCTGCTACGGTCGCAGGTTCAAATCCTGCCTCAGGCGTCGAGGTGCGATGTCCATAGGTTAGTTAGGTTTAAGTAGTTCTAAGTCTAGCGAACTGATGACTTCAGATGTTAAGTCCCATAGTGCTTAGAGCCATTTGAAACATTTTGATGTTTTTCCGCGTTCCCTGTACGCGTTCTAAATGTTTCATACGGTGCCCTTTAACACAAAACACTACGACTATCTTGGTTACGGAAGTACCCCCCAACGAGCACAAAGAAACTGCCCACGTTCGAATTCACTTGGCTACAACATAAGACACTGACAACTACACAGAACACTATTCTCATCATGACTGACACTTTCAGTGCACTGAGGACACTGTAAGAGGCCGTTCGCGGTCAGATACAACAGCGAAACTTGCAGGATTGGATAGCATCTGCATTTACGTTCAAGCAGGCGTTTTTGGCGATGTTTTCATACTTTCGTCCAACCCTATAATTTAAAACAGTAATGCATGGGAATGTGTAGAGGACTCTCATTCAAGTGATGACTGCGGTGTCGCTGGTGGTATTGGTGATGCTGGTGTTAGTAATGGTGGTGGTGGTGGTGGTGGTGGTGACTGAGTGGTTTACGAAAACAAAAAATTCTACATCTACATGGATACTCTGCAAATCACATTTAAGTGCCTGGCAGGGGGTTCATCGACCCACCTTCACAATTATTCTCTATTACCCCAATCTCGTATAGCGCGCGGAAAGAACAAACACCTATATCTTTCCGTACGAGCTCTGATATCCCCTATTTTATCATGGTTACCCATTCTCGCTATGTACATTGGTGTCAACAAAATATTTTCGCATTCGGAAGAGAAAGCTGGTAATTGAAATTTCGTGAGTAGTTTCCGCCTCAGCGAAAAACGAGTTTGGTTTAATGATGTCCACCCCAAATCTTGTATCATTTCAGTGACACTCTCTCCCCTATTTTTCGATGATAATAATAATAATAATAATAATAATAGAATAATGCTGCCCTTCTTTAAACTTTTTCGATGTACTCCGTCAGTCCTATCTGGTAAGGATCCCACACCGCGCAGCAGTATTCTAAAAGAGGACAGACAACCATTGTGTAGGGAGTCTCCTTAGTAGGTCTGTTACATTTTTTTAAAGTGTTCTGCCAATAAAACGCTGTATCTGGTTAGCCTTCCCCACAACATTTCTGTTCGTTCCTTTCAGTGTAATTTGTTCGTAATTGTAATTCCTAGATATTTAGATGAATTTACGGCCTTTAGATTTGACTGATTTATCGTGTTGCCGAAGATTAACGGATTCCTTTTAGCACTCATGTTTTTCTCTGCCTCGTGATGACTGGGTGTTGTGTGCTGTCCTTAGGTTAGTTAGGTTTAAGTAGTTCTAAGTTCTAGGGGACTGGTGACCATAGATGTTAAGTCCCATAGTGCTCAGAGCCAAGCACTCATGTGGATGACATCACACTTTTCATTATTTAGGGTTATTTAGGGTCAACTGTCAGTTTTCACACCATACATATCTCTTAATCGTTTTGCAATTTGTTTTGATCTTCTGATGACTTTATTAGTCGATAAATAGCAGCGTCATCTGCAAACGACTTAAGACGGCTACTAATATTGTCTCCCAAATCGTTTATGTAGATAAGTAACAGCAAAGGGCCTGTAACACTACCTTGAGGAACGCCAGAAATTACTTCCGTTTCACTCGATGACTTTCTGTCAGTTACTACGAACTGTGACCTTTCTGACAGGATATCAGAAATCCAGTAACATAACTGAGACGATATTCTATAAGCATGCAATTTCACTACAAGCCACTTGAGTGGTACAGTGTCAAAAGCCTTCGGGAAAGCCAGAAATATGGAATCAATCTGAAATCCCTTGTCAATAGCACACTCAACACTTCATGTGAGTAAAAAGCTATTTGGGTTTCACGAGAACGATGTTTTCTAAATTCATGTTGACTGTGTGTCGATAGATCGTTTTCTTCGAGGTAATTCATACTGTTCGAACACAATATATGTTCCAAAATCCTGCTGCATATCGACGTTAATGATATGGGCCTGTAATTTAGTGGATTACTCTTACTGCCTTCCTTGAATATTGGTGTGACCTGTGCAACTTTCCAGTCTTTGGGTACAGATCTTTCGTCGAGTCAGTTGTCAAGTACGGAGCTACTGCATCAGCATACTCTGAAAGGAACCTCATTGGTATACAGTCTGGGCCAGAAGACTTGCTTTTATCAAGTGATTTTAGTTGCTTCACTACTCCGAGGATATTTACTTCTAAGTTACTCATATTGACAGCTGTTCTTAATTTGAATTCTGGAATATTTACTTCGTCTTGTTTTTTGAATTCATTTCGGGAGGCTGTGTTTAGTAACTCTGCTTTGGCAGCACTATTTTCGATAGTATGTCCATTGCTAATGAGCAGAGAAGGCATTGATAATGTATTATTAATACATTCCAATTCTTCAGTAATCTTCCTTTCCCCTCTTAGAGGGGCTTCACTCCGATGCTCTGGCATTCATACGGACACCAAAGAAATATTTCACTTTGCGCTACGGACTAAGTATTGCTATATTGACTTCTCACTATATTTCCGCCACATCATTGTCAATCGCTATCGCAGAACAGACATTTTCTAGATCAGCCAAAGCATTTATTCTCTTTGGCGCACCCGTCTTTAAGTATTTTGAACGTGTCTGCCAAAAATACATTTTTATTACTCTACTTACTGTGAAGACTATGAAGACTATATTATATACTCATGTACTTATTACTGCAGTATAATGGTGTGACTAGGTAAACAGAGCGGTAAGTAAAACGGAGAGTCTCCAGAACGAATTTTCGCATTGCAGTGTAGTAAGCACCGATTTCAAACTCTCTCGCAGTTTAAAACTTCTCAGTGGACTAGGACTCGAACCTGGTCAAGTTTAATTTATTCCAAAACAAATAGTTCTTTAAGAAATACACGCACTCGATGTGTACTAATACGGATAAAAGTAAAGACGATCTATTTTAAATGTCAGTATATTATTTCATTCCTCATATTCAATGTAGGCATGCAACGATGAAAGATTTAAAAAATGTAATACTATATCCGCTGTGCCATTTATCCATAATACAGCGATTATTCTTCGTGTCAGTTTAACAGACAGGGTTTCCTTTGACATGCGTTACATATTCATGAACTCATATATAATGCGCGCCATAAACAGTTCATTGGCTGTGCACGTTGATAATTAATTAAACTGAACGATAATTTTAAATCCTTTATTGTATGATGGGCAATCAGTACTACTTGAATTGGTCTGAATTCATCTAGAATTTTTGTTGCAGTGGCTTTGTGATAACTTTAAAACAATACACTAAATGGTTAGAAATATCAATACAAAATTAAAGTAGTTTCAAAACTGAAAATTCGTTTCCTCTTATAGTGCTCATGTAGTCAAGGGGTCTTTTTACATTACGTCATTGTTTTTCTTTTTAACAACGCTGGAATGCTGTATAACAGTTGCGAGTAAGGTGTACTTCACATGACCCTTATATAATAATGTGAGATTTGTTACTTTATTACTTTCACTGAGGTCAGAGGCTTTTTAATGCAGTATGTATTCAATTTACGTAACTTGTTTTATCAAGAGAGATCGCTGAAGAGAATCGATATAAAGTTTATATTGTGATAAATTGTTAACTTCTACTAACCAGTATCAATGGAATGATTCTCACTAAAATACAGTATTACTGTTACCTAAGTCAACCTATGAGCTATTCTCGAAGCTGATGATAAGGTTACTATGGTGACTGCAACACCAGTAAGTGTAGCTAAGTGGCGCAGGCTCGCAGTATATTAATGATAGAGACGGCGGAGGGATCCTATATTGCCTACAGAGTGCCTCTTATCAGAAACTACTTCACTGTGCACTTCATGTGATACTTGCAACGAGAAGAGAACTGCGACCTCCGCGCTGTTACTTTGAAACATTTGGAGGATAACGCTTGGGTCTAAACAATTTTTGCAGAGGTGATGTCATTTTGACGTCACACACACACTATCGACGACCGATGATCGGATATCGATTTTCGGTAGCATTCTATAAGGACCTCTCACAAGATTTCATGCTCGCGTACCGGAGATTTACAGAAACATTTCATTCTTGGAATGATTTATTTTAATTATTTCTATAATATCACGTGGCGATTTATCAACGTTTAATACCTTCATATAAGAGTTTACTCTTAGGAGTGAGTTATTATCGTAAATAATTTACAAATTAAGAACGAAACACACTTCTTTTATAATTTTCAGTTTGCCGTTTCAGTGTAATGGAGCACAGAAAATTTGTCATTAACACATCACCATTATCATTAAATATCATGCATCAACGATACAAGCCTTGAAGATAGAATACGACAGCCAAGGCCGGAGTTAAACATCGCATGGGTAAGTGCTAAAGTAATAAATAACGTCGTGGTTCCTGGCGTCGAAAGCTGTTGGTTCGCATCCCGTTAAATGTAACTGTTTCATGTAAGCGTTGTTAGCACGTTCTGTTACTTTGTTATGAATGTAATACAAGTATGTTATGCAATACTAAATGTTATTTACATTCAGTCACATCCGACAATGATGGATGAAATAAATATTTAACTATTTTGGAGTATGTGCTTAGGCAGGAAATTAAGGAGACACTTAAATTTCTGCGACTGAAACGTGCAACAATAAAATTCAACTTCTTCCTCCTCACAAATATTTGGCTCTTTATTTCCGAATATGTACGACTTTAGACTATGTGGATATGCAGAAACCTAAGAATGCAGCTTAAACGGCTGCGAGTGAATCGAAGAGCAATGATATTCACATTCTTCCTTGTCACAAAGTCGATAGTCGATCATGCGGTTGTCGATATTGCACGTGACGTCAAAATCACGTCACGTTTGCGTTTACAGTAATTATATTAGATTAGATTTACTTTCATTGCAATTGATGCGTAGTGAGGAGGTCCTCCAGGATGTAGAACATGTCAGAAAAAACAGTAATACTTGACAAATATTTACAACTCAAACAACCTAATGTACCATTCCACAGGTCCCAGGCGAATTGATCGTCAATTTTTTTAATGAACACTATATGAAAGAATCATTTTACAAATACTAATGCACTGAATTTAAAATAAAAAAAGTTTTTCTTTTATTTATAAGCTAATAAACACATAATAGAACTACTACAATACTTATTTACAATGAACACATTACTGCACTGAAATGGTACAGAAGTTGGATTGTACTTACACACACACACACACACACACACACACACACACACTCTTAAATAAGTAAATAAGATTTTAGCAGTTTGCCCACGCTAGAACAATTTAACTGACAATGTTTTCTTCTGCTTTTTCAGAGACAACTGAACGCGGCGGACTTCCTCATTTCGAGCGACCTTAAGTACGTCCTGCTCGTGTATAACAAGAAAAAGGTGAGTGAGCGGTTTCATTCTCGTATACACTAAAAGGTTCTGCCCGATTTGTTGTTGAGAAGTGGCATCATACAATCAGTCACACCTGAAACCCTTTGCAGGCATCATTCTTCAGAGGCCGTGCGGGGTAGCCGCGCGGTTTGGGCACTTTGCCAAAGTTCGCGCGACTACACCCGTCGGAGGTTCGAGTCCTCTCTCGGGCATGGGTGTGTGTGTCGTCCTTAGCGTAAGTTAGATTAAGTAGTGTGTGAGCCTAGGGACCGATAACCTCAGGAGTTTGGTCCCATGGGAATTACCACAAATTTCCAACAAATTACCATTGTTCAGACACTTTAATCATAGTTCACATGACGTTTATTTATACAGTAATCTCGTTTCATAAATCTACGAGTACATGCATCTCCTCCCCTCACATCCCTCCTCTGGTTTCCCACAACCAACTGCAATACTAGTTTCTTCGGGGTAAAATTAATCGATACTGTTTTCTAATGATAATAAAGCACAGTTTAAGTATACTGCACAGTGATGCACATGCAGTCCTAAAGAATTGGAAATAATAGATATTGACATCATGTTTATGTATTTGGGATCGTTTTTTGTAATTCCATTACACTGAATAGGTGTTTTACTAACCGATATGTTCCTCTGTTGTCTGCTGTGAATTATTACGCACTTGTGCCACAATATATTCGACGAAGGTTTCTTCTTTGACATTCGTAACATAGTTCGTCTAAAAATCTTTTGTTGATATACCTTCGTATTGAACTACATAAACCGCAAAGCAAAACAGTAGGACAACTACGACACTCCTAAGCCTGCCAACTACACTGTCCAGTAACATTAATGTGACCACCTGTCAGAAGCCTCCATAACAACCTTTAATAGTGCAGATCGCTATGCGAAGTTCAAGAGAATCATTGAAGCTCTGGAAGGGACCGACAGGGATGTGGAGCCATGCCGACTACATTACCATGGGCAGCTGCGCTATTTTTCGCGCTTGAAGATCCATGCCGTGTACAGACCGTTTGGAGGTGACCCCACAGATTCTTGACTAGATTTTAATCTGGGGTTGCTTGCTGGGGAAGTACGGTAAACTCGTCTTCAAACTGCGCAACTACACTGCTAGCTATGTGACATGTTGCATTGTCCTGCTGCTAGATGTCATCGTTTCGAGGAAAAGCAAACTGAATGAAGAGGTGGACGTGGTCCCCAAAGAAAGATGCAAATTTGTTTATGCATTATGCCTTCCAGAATAACAAACTCATCCAGACCATAATGTTCCCTTTTCCAGCCTGGACCCTTCCGGCGATTGTCACAGGGAAAGATTTAGACTTTCCGTGGCGTACATGCCAACGGTCATCTGTCCGATTGAGTTGAAAAAGTGATTCATCTGTAAAAGCGACGTGTACTGGCGTGCAAATTCAGTCAGCTTTGGTGCTTGAACCAGTCGCTTGCTGTGGAGGCCCATATGCAGCAACGTTCGCTGAACGGTCGATGAAGAGACACTTTGGTAGCATCTTGATTCATTTGAGCGGTCAGTTGCTCAACAGTTGCATGTCTGTTCGCCCATGTAGTGTCCTGCGGTCGGCAGGAAAGAACTACGAGTCGGATTTGAACACCCTTTATTATAATAAAAGAATATACGCCTTCTCGGCGTACATTAATTTTTTAACGCAAGAACGACAAGAAGACCCCACAACTCTTGTGAATGTAAAACCGGATATGAAAACAAGCCAATGGAAGAAAGTAAAAACAAAATTCAGCTCTACTAAAAACAAGATGCAATGTGCTACTAAAATGCTGTAGTGAGTGTATAGAACGCTAGAGCCGGCGTAAGTACTTGCCGGAGCTGTTCATAACGGTAGGTAAACAATGCCAGTCTGGATGTGTGGGCGAGCTTATAAGGCCGAGTTGGCGGAGCGTCACATGAGTTCAAATTGGTGGAGCACTGTCACATGTTATCTGGCGAAGTAGTTCCGTGTTTATTCAGAAAGCTTGTTATTGTTCATAATCACTGGCGATGTTTCGCTCTACGCTCTTGAAAGGAGGTCGGCATCCCATCTTGCTTGTCGGTTGTGCGGGCCCTCTAACTGATAAGGGGCCGCTACGACAACCCGCACACATCTCCGCAACCGTAGTTCATCCCTATTGTCTGTGGTCCGTGGTGCACCATAGTTGCCTCGGCACCAGTTTGGGATAGTGCCGTTTTCCTTTGGATGGTATACTTTAACCACAGTGGCATCAGAGTAGTTTACAGACTTAGCCATTTCGGAAATGCTTCCATCCTTGCCCCAAAAGCCACTAATCATGCCCTTATGGCTATCAGATCAGTCGCTCTGCTTCCACAATGTGCTAATGACTGTACTGTCGTTCTTTTCTCCCAAGACGCTCTATACATATACAGGGTGTCCCAAAAAGAATGACCCTATTTTAACTTGTAATAACATTGACACAAATGTCACTAGGTTACTGAAACAGCGCTAGATGTAATCGGTATGGTCTAGAGTTTCAGAAAAAATCCGCTAGATGTCGATACGAGCGCTGGCATGGAGCGTGCAGCCAGTCTCGTGCAATATGGCGTCCGCTTAACAGAAGGCGTACTGTGTTATTGAATTTAGTCGTATTCAATCAGTGATCGCAGTTCAGCGGGCGTTTCATATTCGATTCCGTGCTAAACCACCATCACAAAGGAACATTCGACGGTGGTATAAACAGTTTGAAGAAACAGAGAGCCTTTGTAAAGGCAAAAGTCATGGATGGCCAGTTTGGGGTGAATTCGGCTATCGGCTAGATGACGTCCGTGCAGACAATGGAGGACATATTAAACATTTGTGATGGATTTTTATTAACTTCTGTCTTTTCTGAGTAATTTAGTATGCAATTTGTTGGTGTCAAGCCCTTCTTCCTAATAAATAATTCTATTTAAAATCGGGTCATTCTTTTTGGGACACCCTGTATAACCCACTGTTAAGTGCTGCCACCAGCCGCTGTGGCCGAGCGGTTCAGAACCGCGTTGCTGCTATGGTCCCAGGTTCGAATCCTGCCTCGGGCATGGATGTGTGTGATGTCCTTAGTTTATTTAGGTTTACGTAGTTCTAGGGGACTGATGACCTCAGATGTTAGGTCCCATAGTGTTCAGAGCCATTTGAACCATTTTTAAGTGCTGCCAGCTGCCGCCTATGAGTGGTTTTTGCGCCCTGAAGTCGAAAATAGCCGGTGGTCATATTAATGTGACTGGACTGTGTAGTTTCCATGTCATCAGGACGGTACAGACCACAGTCTTACATAGAATGGCATTGAGTGGCCTACAGCAGGCGCAACTGAGTAAGGCCAGCCTCTAAAGCACAAGAAGGCAACACCTAATTTATGCTTCTGCCTTACATCATTCAAGCAGTTGCGAAGTAGACATACATTTGCCGAATGCAGAGATAATCAAATCCACACCCACAGCAACAGTATCACCACATTACCTCAAGCAGCATCAAGACTGGTTATGCACATGCCGCCAACGAGCACCAAACTGGATATTCTACAAGTGATGGTAGCTGTTGTTCACTGGATTCAGCACTAGACCAGAGTGCAATTAACCTTCAACTGTTGCCACACACTATCTTCATACTATAGTAAAGTATTATGTATGTCCTAGAAATAAATTATTGTAAATTGTTGGTAATATATGTTCCCATAATTTTGCCATAGAGTTGCCTAACGCTATTTTGTCTGTGATGAGAATGTGCAGTTGCTGTGTACAAAATGGTTCAAATGGCTCTGAGCACTATGGGACTTAACTGCTACGGTCATCAGTCCCCTAGAACTTAGAACTACTTAAACCTAACTAACCTAAGGACGGCACACAACACCCAGCCATCACGAGGCAGAGAAAATCCCTGACCCCGCCGGGAATCGAACCCGGGAACCCGGGCGTGGGAAGCGAGAACGCTACCGCACGACCACTAGATGCGGGCTGCTGTGTACAAGCAAGACATCTCATAACAGAAATTTCTTCGGTGATAGAGCTTATCTTCCTGTCACAAATTTATATTTGACACCAAGAGTATTTGGTGAACACAATTAGATACCTACCCTGTTTTCATCGCATGGTTGGGAACTATTTGCATAACGCAGAAACATGAAACGGGCCTTGCCTTGTTACATCAACTCTGGAGGCTGCCTGAACTCACTCTCGAGTGTAGGCAGCTCGGAGTCCTTATGTCTGTGGCTGTGTTCTCTATCTTCTGGAGAACACGGCACTATTCATTTGAATTAAGATTGATGATAATCTAACTTACTTAATGCTGTTTTTGTGGTCTTGTTTTACGTTACTTTCAGTAATCTTCAGCCTGAAAGCAAACACCCTGAAACAGTCGGCGTAAGGATTCAGACCAGAGGAGGGAAGGTTATGACCTGGGCGATATCATCATTCTGGAAGGTACAATGGATGAGTCCAAGTTTTCATCTGTTCTTGAAACAATGTCCACACCTACATGCAGTTTGCTTTTCCTTGGCACGATATTATCTACCAGTAGGACAATGCAACGTATCACACCGCTCCCAGTGTACGTGCATAGTTCAGAGAGCACTACGGTGAGTTTAACGTCTTCCCCCAGCCACCAAATTACGCGAATTTAAACCAGATCAGGAACCTGTGGGATCCCCTCGATAGGCTGTTCTCGCCAAGGATCCTCAACCAAGGTTATGGTGTGGGGAATGTTTTTGTGCATAACGTTATGGAAGATACAATGGATCAACACTAGTACGCATCTATTCTTGTGGGACATGTCCATCCATACATGCAGTTTGCATTTCCTCGGATCGATGACAACTACCAGCAGGAAAATGCAACATGTAACACAGTTCGCAGTGTATTTGCGTATTTTTAAGAGCACAGGGACGAGTTTACTATACTCTGGTGCCACCAGACTCCCCGGATTCAAACCCAGTGGTACCACTTCGAGCGGGCTGTTAGCGGTTTGGATCCTCCACGAAGAAACGTAGCGCACTTGGCCACGACGCCGGAGTCGGCTTGACTCCACATCACTGTCTGTACCTTATAGAACCTCACTGACTCTTTCGCGCTGCAAAACGCTGATAAACATCTTTTGACAGGTGGTCGTATTAAGGTTCAAATGGTTCAAATGGCTCTGAGCACTATGGGACTTAACATCTATGGTCATCAGTCCCCTAGAACTTAGAACTACTTAAACCTAACTAACCTAAGGACAGCACACAACACCCAGCCATCACGAGGCAGAGAAAATCCCTGACCCCGCCGGGAATCGAACCCGGGAACCCGGGCGTGGGAAGCGAGAACGCTACCGCACGACCACGAGATGAGGGTCGTATTAAGGGGACCGGACAATATTTGTGTACCAAAACGGCTAGGCCACCAATTTATCCAATGTATCCTGTATCGCAAAACCAGCGCGAAATGAGAAGTGTTGTGCAAGCTTATCACACCAGTGTTGTGCAAACACATCAAATGTGCAGAGCACAAAGTCCACTGCTCACGAGGATGCAGGTGCAGGTATTGTTTTCGAGAGTTGTCACATCCAGGCTGGCTCGCGCAATGAATGTTTGTGCCAACCAGTTAGGGGATAATTTTTATGACACCAAAATTGATGAGCTGATTGTCATCCGAAAAGGACAGTATCCGCCCCTTCATACACATTTTCGATGTATCATACAATACAGGGTGTAAATTTTAAGTTGACAAACGAGAATAACTCGAAAAATGAGCTTCACGCTAAAAAATGTGTAGAATCCAAAGTCGATTATTTCCTAGGGGGACATCTGCTGGTGCTAAAATTAGCCCGGCACCCCAGCCCCTTGGGTATGGGCGGGAGGCAACTTTAAAATTTCAAATGGGAACCCCTATTTTTTATTGCTGAATCAGATTATAGATTAAAAAACTACATACATTATGTCTTAAACATTAGTTTTGATTCTTGGTAATTGGGTCTGTAATTCAAGAAAATACATGTTCTCATTTTTGCGTAGGAAGTGCTTACGGATAAAAAAAATACTTATTTACTTTGTAAATTTTGATTCGGTAAAACTAAAACTCTCCCTCTCTCCCCATAGGGTGGGGTTTGAGAGAGAGGTATTAGAGTTTTACAAATGTTGACCCAAATACTAATTTTTTCCGCAGATTCGGATAAATTTTGTTTGTTTCGTGGTCATGAGGCCATACAACTTTTAATTATCAAACAAATGATCTGACTAGCTAACTAACTAACCAAACATCCTACTTACTAACGTGTGAATTCATTAACTAAAAAACTAACTGACTCACGAACCTAATTCTTTATTAGATTCGGAGTAATCACTCTTGTTTGTCGAGAAGTCTCACAACTGGTGTGCTTGCTTAGTTTGGGTCTTTTACATAGTTAGCTAGTCAGATCATTTGTTTGATAATTAAAAGTTGTGTGGCCTCATGACCACGAAATAAACATAACTTATCCGAATCTGAGGAAAAAACATTTGTAAAACTTTAATTCCTCTCTCTCAAACCCCACCCTATGGGGAGAGAGGGAGAGTTTTAGTTTTACCGAATCAAAATTTGCGAAATAAATAAGTATTTTTTATCTATCCATAGCCATTTTCCACGCAAGAATGAGAACATGGATTTTCTTGAATTACAGCGCCAACTACCAAAGATCAAAACTAATGTTTAAGAAAAACTGTACGTAGTTTTTTATGTTGAATCCAATTCTGCAATAAAAAATGGAGATTCCCATTTAAAATTTTAAAGTTGCCTCCCGCTTCCCTCCCAAGGGGCTGGGGTGGTGGGCTAATTTTAGCACCAGATGTCCTCTTCGAAAATAATCAACTTTGGACTCTACACATTTTTTCGTGTGAAGCTTATTTTTCGAGATATTCTGGTTTGTCAACTTAAAATTATACTCTGTATATGACCCATTTTACTGCTTTCGGAATTTGCATTTGTCACCTGTGTCGGTGATTCATGTTGGTATTTATTTTTGCGTATAATTTTACAGTAATTGCGGCCTGGAAAAATAATTAGGTCCCCCTTATGAATTGGTGAGAGCCAAACCCTCTAGAATATTTAATAACACTTTAAAGCTAACTACATACGCAATTTAAACGCAAGGTTGCGATTAGTTGCCTTCGTTCTCTGATGGGTTCCCTGTATTTTAGGGGCGCAAGGCAGGAAGGTCCGTTGCCCGTGACACCACGGGAGTCCGGGCGCACCCCTTCAACTTTTCGCAAAAGGCTACTGTGACACTAAACGCTCTCGCCAAGTCTAGCGAACTGCTTCCTCCTGGCCTGTGCCAGCACGCATTGTCCTAGCGTTCTCACAGCATCTGACGAGAAACTTGCTGTCCCCTTACCTACTTGCTCCGTTCAATTACACCAGAAGAATTAATACATACATCAAAAAAAGTTTTCCATCACCTCAGTTCTGACAGTTCCGGAACCTGTACAGAAAATTGGAATCAATATCAACATAAACATTATTTCCGCCCTTTTTATTGCTCATGAAAACCACACATCGCATGTTGTACCACGATACTGCGAGACCTTCAGAGGTGGTGGTCCACATTTCTGCGCACTCTGGTACCTCTAATACCCAGTAGCACGTGCTCTTGCATTGATGCATGCCTGTATTCGTCGTGGCATACTATCCACAAGTTCATCAAGGCATTGTTAGTCCAAATTGTCCCACTCCTCAACGGCGATTCGGCGTAGACCCCTCAGAGTGGCTGGTGGATCACGTCGTCCATAAGCAGCCCTTTTGAATCCAACCCTGGCATGCTCTATAGGGTTCATGTCCGCAAAACATGAAGGCCACTCTAGTTGAGCGATGTCGTTATCCTGAAGAAAGTCATTCACAAAATGTGCACGATGGGGGCGCGAATTGTCGCCCATGAAGACGAATGCCTCGCCAATATGCTGTCGATATGGTTGCACTATCGGTCGGAGGATGGCATTCACGTATCGTACTGCCGTTACGGCGCCTTCCATGGCCACCAGCGGCGTTCGCCGGCCCCACATAATGCCACCCTAAAACATTAGGGAACCTCCACCTTGCTGCACGCGCTGGACAGTGTGTCTAAGGTGTTCAGCCTGTCCGGGTTGCCTCCAAACACGTGTCGGACGATTGTGTGGTTGAAGGCATATGCGACACTCATCGGTGAAGAAAACGTGATGCCAATACTGAGCGGTCTATTCGGCGTGTTGTTGGGCCCATCTGTACCGCGTTGCATGGTGTGGTGGTTGCAAAGATGGACCTCATCATGGACGTCGGGAGTGAAGTAGCGAATCATGCAGCCTATTGCGCACAGTTTGAGTCATAACACGACGTGGCTGCACGTAAAGCATTATTCAATTTGGTAATGTTGTTGTCAGGGTTCCTCCGAGCCGGCCTCAGCGAGGCATGTCATCGACAGTTCCTGTCTCTCTGTATCTCCACATCCGAACAACATTGCTTTCGACACTTCCTGGCAGATTAAAAGTGCGTGCCTGACCGAGACTCGAACTCGGGACCTTTGCCTTTCGTGGGCACGTGCTCTACTAACTGAGCTACCCAAGCACGACTCACGCCCGGTCCTCACAGCTTTACTTCCGCCAGTACCTCGTCTGCTACCTTCCAAACTTTACAGATGCTCTCCTGCGAACCTAGCAGATCTAGCACTCCTGAAAGAAAGGTTATTGCGGAGACATGGCTTAGCCACAGCCTAAGGGATGTTACCATAATGAGATTTTCACTATGAAGCGGAGTGTGCTTGGGTAGCTCAGTTGGTAGAGCACTTGCCCGTGAAAGGCAAAGGTCCCGAGTTCGAGTCTCGGTCCGGCACACAGTTTTAATCTGCCAGGAAGTTTCATATCAGCGCACACTCCTCTGCAGAGTGAAAATCTCATTTTGGAAACATCGCTTTTGTTCACTCCGAGACGCCTGGACACTCCCCTTGCTGAGAGCCCTTCCTGGCACAAAGTAACAATGTGGACGTGATCGAACCGTGGTATTGACCATCTAGGCATGGTTGAACTAGAGACAATACGAGCCTTTTACCTCGTTCCTGATGTAATGACTGATCGTCTGTCGGACTCCCTCCGCCTAATAGGCGCTACTCATGCATGGTTGTTTACATCTTTGGCGGGTTTAGTGAAATCTGTGAACAGTCAAAGGGACTGTGTCTGTGAGATAATATCCACTGCGAACGTCTGTCTTCAGGAGTTCTGGGGACTGGGATCATGCAAAATTTTTTTGATGTGTGTACAGTGGATTTACGGAGAGAGTTAGCGAGGAAAAGGTGCAACTACTGAAACGTTGTTTTAATCATGAAAATTTAAGGTGGAGGGGGAAGAAAGGAAAAGAGAGGAAATATTTATATCAGCCCCATCGGGATATTATGCAGTTTCAGCGGCGACGAGCGAAAATGTGTGCTGGACCGGGACTCGAACAGGGGACCCCTCCCTTCCTAGGTAGTTGCGTTAACCACTGCGCCACCCGGACGTAGTGTTTATCGTAGATTCGCGGACTATCTCGGCACGCTTCCCAGACGTCCGTCATTGCCACCTAGCGCCACCTGTCTGCAGTCCCTGTTCATGTCCTCTGCGCTCGCTAATTTTAGATCCCCGCTGGAGGTCTAACGTAACTGTGCATCCACTCACCGACGTGTATCAGTTATATGAATGCGTGGTGTCTGTTCTTTCGGACATATCCAGAATTATTAATTTATTTTTTAATGAAAATGAAGTAAGTCTGAGGAAAGAACATTTATTATACGACGTAACGAAATACAGTGTTAGGGGGATATCTGACTTTGATCGACCTAAGCGACTCAATGTCAAGTGAAGCTGAGTTTTCCACATTGACATCAGTAATTCGTGTTCTGTTGTGTGATTTGATGTAATTCATCTGACTAAAAAGCTGTTCACACCTGTGTTTCCAAAAAATTAAGCCATTTTCAAGCACGTTTGTAAAACGCTGGTTATTTCTTCTAGTCAAAATACGTTTTATAGAGCTCTTCCAAATCAACCTGGTTAAATTTCTCTTTGAACTGTGCATCATATTACATTTCTCAGCATTCCATTTGTGAATGAATGTTCCGGTAGTGAACTCATGTTTACGTATAATGGCGTAGCAAATAATGAAACAAGCAGTCGATGCTTCTTAAAATCTTGAAATCAGTTTTCAATTCACAATCAGATATCAAAGAAGCAGATTTAATCACTGCCGACTGTGTGACGTCCGATTGCTTTGACAGTGTAGGAAAATATGTGAAGTCTTTTGTTCGTAACTGTTGTTCCCAAAGCCCAAGTTGTGGTCAATTTTTAAACAAAGGTTCATGTTGCACGTGCACTTCCTTGAAGCGTAGGATACATGAAGATGGAAAAAAGCTGGATTTTTTATTTGTAATTATAAACATTGAAATGAAATGAAATGATCGTACGGCATTGTTGACAGGTAGGCCCCATGCGGGGTGTTCGGCCGCCGAAATTGCAAGTCCTTTTCAGCCGACGCTACTTCGGCGACTTGCGAGTCAGTGATGATGAAATGATGATGAAAGACACACAACACCCAGTGATCTCGAGGCAGAGAAAATCCATTACCCCGCCGGGAATCGAACCCGGGACCCCGTGCGCGGGAAGCGAGAACGCTACCGCAAGACAACGAGCTGCGGACATTATAAATAATGAGAGTGTATTTTTCATGAAAATTAAAATTAAAAATGTGCTAATTAGCATATATTTATGTGACCTAGGTATTAGAACCGAGCGGAAAAAAACTAAAAAAGGAATGACCGAAACTAGACTCGCACCAGCAGTCCAATAGCTACCAGTCTCGACCGCTGGTTTTTTTCCCGATCTCTGCATATTTCACGCCTTACAGAAATGTTTGTAGAGGATGCAACTACGTTTAAAATATATATCAACTACGCAGTTATGTTTAAAAACACAACCCCCTGGGAATCGAAACCTGGTTCCCTACATTGGAGGCTAGCATCGTACCACAGAACTACACTGCTCTTTCATCTGAGTACTGCACGTACTTAGGAAACTTTGTAGTTTGTTCTCTCGAGAATTTTTGAGAGCAATATTCAACTGCTTTAGGAAATTAATATTTTAGTTCTGAACATCATGTACCATAAATATAAAAAATTACATACGCTTCACTTAACCTAGCAGCATTGCTTTAAATTTTCCACCCCTATTTCGACTTCGTTTGTTGTGATTGTTTCTAAAAACTATTCTACATATCAAGTTGATAATGTTATTAGCGGATGGCTGCCCCCGTCGGAGGTTCGGGTCCTCCCTCGGACATGGGTGTGTGTTGTCCTTAGCGTAAGTTAGTTCAAGTCAGGTTAAGTAGTGTGTAAGCTTAGAGACCGATGACCTCAGCAGTTTGGTCCCTTAAGACTTCACACACATTTGAACATTTCGAATGTTATTAGTTGCTGTAAATAAGAGAGAAAGACAGGTGTATTACGATGCACTACGAGGGTTCTCTTCTTCCTTTGTAATGTGGAATCCTTAAACCTCATCAGTAAAAACGCATTATTATAATGAAGTATTTATTTATTATGTACTACTAAAATTAAAAGAAGGCACTGAAGCTGAAACCATTACTAATGTCGACTAGTGTACCGGCTCACCATAATGAATACTTAAAATCAAAGCAAGCCTACTAAAATTAAAGACAAGCATCACAGATAATTTGTAAAAAGATAAAACTTGGCTTTATTTACCTGAATTGATGATATATTTATCGCGCTCGAATGTGCACCACATACACTCATGAAGGGTTGTAACTTTACGGCCGATAGTGTTGTGAGTTTGCAGTAAAGTTAAGTATGGAATTTATTTGCTATATCTGGCACTCGTCTCACTCGGGCAGCGCAACAAACGTATCCGGTTGCGCAACTCATACTACTGCTGATTGTTGGTTGCATATCGCCAAGGCGAACTATATTTTCTTCAAGATCGTGCGCGGCTTTTTCAAAATAGATCCAGCACAGTGATACAAGCTGACCGCACAGTGGGCCATCTTACTTCAAAACCTGGACGTAGTAGAAAAATGTATATAAAATCCTACAACAGTGTGTTCTTTTTAGATTTTTGGGTTCGCTGATTACGATTACGTTGTCGAAATTACAAAATTCAAATTGGCGGATTTAGTACGGAGGATCTAAACAGTAAAAGTAGAAAATTGGAAAAAAAAGTTCGGGTTATAGGTAGTCTAAGGTCGCTGATAATGAATTAGAAGTCGGGCCGGCCGAAGTGGCCGTGCGGTTAAAGGCGCTGCAGTCTGGAACCGCAAGACCGCTACGGTCGCAGGTTCGAATCCTGCCTCGGGCATGGATGTGTGTGATGTCCTTAGGTTAGTTAGGTTTAACTAGTTCTAAGTTCTAGGGGACTAATGACCTCAGCAGTTGAGTCCCATAGTGCTCAGAGCCATTTGAACCATTTTGAATTAGAAGTCGGAATTACCGTGTTGAAATGTTTTATTCTAAACTGTACACTTTTCAAAAGAAATCGTCGTCACATTCGACTTCCGCGTCACTACCGCTATTTTATAACGCAAAATTAATACGAGTATTATTACACTAAAATAAGGCACAACGTGTTGAAATGAACGATGAAACGGACGCGATTCGTACTCATGACAAATATAATTGATCCGTACGACCACTGTTTCCTGGAAACGTCAAATAGATCGCGTTTCCGTTGAGGCTGGTCACCTCATTCACAATTTCGACAAAATTAATGGTAGTTGCTTTTCATTAGCAGCAGACAGCTGAAACGGACTTCCTACATCCTCAGACAATTTTACTCTTCACCCGCGACTTGACTGTCAGTACCTGCTGCCCATACATTTCGCACAGAGTCAAATATTTGCCTATGTGCTCAGGTTTTTGAATGGGAATTAGATGCTGAAAAACAAATCATTTAAAATGTTCATCATGCGCCGGAGATCAACGCCTCGTGTTTCTGTGTGTGCCGTCGTTTTGTGCTTAAGTGGTTCAGTGTTATTCGTTTTGTGGACCTACGTTCACGTGTGACAATTTTTGTCTATGTATGTGTCCAAGTGTCTGAACAAATTTTATCTTGGACTCTACGCCCGTGAACGGCTCCATGTATTTTAAAAAGTGTTTGTCTCCGTATATATGTCCACCATATTTTTATCTCACATTGTCTTCATTTGTCTCTTTTATGTTTCTCTGAGGCCAAAGAGCGGCGTAGTATGCTGCTGCTGGCCTGCCTGTAAACAGGTTTCAAAATAATAATAAAGAAAAAAAATGTTCATCACACGATACAGTGTTTGTTGATTGATTTTCATGTCTGTGATCAAGCAATTGTTTAATTGCTTATTAGTTAATTCATGAGTTATTATCTATTAGTCCACGATAATTTAACAATACTGAACATTGATTACAGAGTGCTATACATTACTGCACAATTGTCTACCGTGTGGTCGTCCACCAAAAAGGCGCATATATGCCCACGAAAGTTCATTTGAACTTGTAAACTATACTATCAAGATAGAAGGAGAGCCATTTAAAAAATAGAGCCACGCAGAAGAAAGTATCTAACAAATTATTCCGGTTAATATCGGTAGTAGTTTGAAGTCGATTAGTGTTATTAGAGCAGTTAAAATGCCGTAAATAAACCTTCTGGAGTGCTAACCATCTTATTGTATCCTGACAATTGGGTGGAATCGCTGTCATATATTAAACAGGCCACACAAACAATATCTGAAAATTGTATAGTTGTCCTATTCCCTGTTTACTAACAAATGTCATGGCAAGTATTATATCATCTTGTGACTGGAATGCCACCACTGCATTGGGCAAGCATGCACCAATGCCACCTACACAAGATGTCGTGAGACTTAAGGCGGAACGTACACCTTCCCCTGTCTCTGTCCAGAGTTCGAAGCCAGGTGGGGAGGAGCGGATTCGATCTGGGGCCAGCACGTCTCCCCAAATCCCGGTAGCACTGCGCTAACAACAATAATAAGTAGCTTCGATCTTTTACTTATGACACCGAAATTGATGAGCTCAGACTGATTCAAAAAGCAAAGTATTCCTCTCTTTGTCTGGAATTTCGATGTATCATATATGAGCCATACGAGTCATTTCGGTGATTGCGATTGTGAGCCGTGTTGAGAATTGCGATATTGGTAATTTATAGCAGAACTTGTTTCAAACGTTTCCACGCGCCACGTATACTGAAGAGCCAAAGAAACTGATACACCTGCCTAATATCGTTTAGGGCGCCTGCAAGCACGCAGAAGTGCCACAACACGACGTGGCAGGGGCTCGATTAATGTCTGAAGTAGTGCTGAATCCTGCAGGGTTGTCCATAAATCAGTAAGACTACGGGGGATGGAGATCTCTTCTGAACAGCACGTTGCAAGGTATCCCACATATGGTCAGTTATGTTCATGTCTTGGGAGTTTGGCGGCCAGCGGAAGTGTTAAACTCAGAAGAATGTTCCTGGATCCGCTCTGTAGCAATTTTGGACGGGCGGTGTATCGCATTGTCCTGCTGAAATTGCCTAAGTCCGTCGGAATGCCGCCAGACACTTGTCTTATACAGGCGTTGGCGACGGCAGCGCCATATTCTGCCTGTTTACGAATCTCATTATTTGAATACCCATACCTATACCACTTTCTTTAGCTTTTCAGCGTATTTCTTAATTACGAGGGTAAGTCAATTATTATCCGCAATTTAGCTATATTTTTGTTTATTTGGTAGTACTGTCGTTTAACGTTGAAGACGCATGCTTTGTTTATTTGATGCTATATCTTTGCAATTTTCAAGCTGCTAGGTTAGTTTTGTTATCGCTGTCGTGTTGTTAATCATGACTGCTGAGCTGTCTATTTGCACCAAAGAAGAGCAACGCTAAGTGATCAGTTTTTTGTGGTCTGAAGGCGTATCAGGGGCCGAAATTCATCGAAGACTTTCGGTACAGTACGGAAACAGTGTTTTGTCACAACGTAGTGTCTACGAACGCATTGAAAAATTCCGAAATAGTCGCACAAGTGTTACGCACGATAAATGAGCCGGATGACTGTTCAACGCCACAAATGAAGAAACTAATGAGCGTTCACGTGAAATGATTCTCTTACACAGACGATTAACTATTGACGAAGTGGAACATCGTCTGCAAATTAGTCCAGTTCTGCCTGGTAAATTGTCCACAACAGACTTGGGGTTCATAAAGTTTGTGCAAGATGGGTCCCAAACCAACTTACACAATAGCATAAACAAACGCGCTTGGACGTCTGAAAAAAACATTTGGGTCGCTATGGTAACGAAGGGGACAACTTCTTAGACAGGATCATTACTGGTGACGAAACATAGATTCATCATCAAGAGCCGGAGAGTAAATTGCTGAGTATGAAATGGAAACATCCAAATTCGCCGTGGAAGAAAAAGTTCAAGACCCAACCGTCCGCAGGAAAACTGATGCTTTCGGTTTTTTGGGACGCACAAGATCCAGTACTGGAACATTATGGGGAGAGGGGCACAACAATAAACAATGTACGTTACAGTGAGATGCTTACTGCCAGGCTAAAGCCTGAAAATCGAAGCAAACGCCGAGGATTGCTGTCAAAAGGTGTTGTGTTGTTGCACGACAATGCCCGTCCGAATACTGCTGCCCATACTGCTGAAACGCTCCAGACACTCAAATTTGAAGTACTGGAACATTCTCCATATAGTCCCGATCTTGCACCTTCTGACTATCACTTGTTTGGTCCACTCAAACGGGCATTACGGGGTCGTCGATTTGCCTCGGACGAAGCAGTGAAAGAAGCGGTGCATTCCTGGCTCGCAGCTCAACCGAGAACCTTCTTTTATGAGGGAACCAGGGAGCTTGTACAACGATGGACCAAGTCCGTTGAAACGCAAGGAGACTATGCTCTTGTAAGTTTCCTATTTAGTTACAATAAAATTTTATAACTACTTTGAGGATAATAATTGACTTACCCTCGTATATACTACTTTGTGGAACAAGTGCCCTACGTTATATGGCAGCCAATTCTCGCTGGAAAAGCAGTCGGAAAGAAAATGCCAGTTGAGAAGCGCATGTTCGCTGGCTCGGTGCAGTACAGGATAGCTGCAGCAGTCGATACCAGACTCGAACGTCTGTTTACTTCTGCTGTTTGTCCGTTGTGTAGTCGCGAACGGAATGTGATTAGGGGATACAGAGGTACCGGTCACGAGATACTAACGGTGCCACATCCAGTGTCTCACTACTGTTACCAAGTAAACTGGCATTCAGAGAGGTACAACGGCTGTGAAGCTGTTTGTTCCGTTAACATCTAGGCAATAGCAGCGTGTCCATTTGCGTGTTCTCTCTCTCTCTCTCTCTCTCTCTCTCTCTCTCACACACACACACACACACACACACACACACACACACACGCGCGCGCGCGGGCGGTCGTTATGGTGTACAATGTGAATCCATAGCCCACTGACGAAATTTTAGAGGTTCTTCAGGGATTATTTTTGAAAATATTGTTGCGGATTGTCAGCGATCGGAACAGAATATTGAAATTAATTATAAAACATTTTAGTTGGTAAAGGCACGTTTATTAAAAGATAACCAGTTTCCATTATTACATGCTCATCTCCAGATCTTCAAAACAGTCATACGATACAGGATGCAAATTAGAGGCATACATAAAAATAACTTTAAATTAGGTATATAATTACTAAACGTAGCTACACCCATCTTGATGGGCACTGGCTGTAAACGGAGCAGGATCGTCTGAGTGACGATAGTGAACTTCTGGAGAGAACAGCGCAGCTATTTTTTAAATACTGAAATCTGCATCTACTGCTGACAGCATGATGACAGCGTTAGCCGTCAGGTTTAAGTCGCGAGAATTAAAGTCAATAAGAAGTACTTACCAACAAATATAACTCCAAAATTACGTAGAATAACTCTATAATAAAGAAGAAAGAGCTCGTTGATACAGCTATTGTCAAATAAATTAAGAACTTTTCAAAGGAAACGAATAAACATTGCCGGCCGGTGTGGCCGAGTGGTTCTAGTCGTTTCAGTCTGGAACCGCGCGACCGCTACGGTCGCAGGTTCGAATCCTGCCTCGGGCATGGATGTGTGTGATGTCCTTAGGTTAGTTAGGTTTAAGTAGTTCTAAGTCTAGGGGCCCCCCATGAACCATGGATCTTGCCGTTGGTGGGGAGGCTTGCGTGCCTCAGCGATACAGATGGCCGTACCGTAGGTGCAACCACAATGGAGGGGTATCTGTTGCGAGGCCAGACAAACGTGTGGTTCCTGAAGAGGGGCAGAAGCCTTTTCAGTAGTTGCAAGGATGATTGACTGATCTGGCCTTGCAACACTAACCAAAACGGCCTTGCTGTGCTGGTACTGCGAACGGCTGAAAGCAAGGGGAAACTACAGCCGTAATTCTTCCCGAGGGCATGCAGCTTTACTGTATGGCTAAATGATGATGGCGTCCTCTTGGGTAAAATATTCCGGAGGTAAAATAGTCCCACATTCGGATCTCCGGGCGGGGACTACTCAGGAGGACGTCGTTATCAGGAGAAAGAAAACTGGCGTTCTACGGATCGGAGCGTGGAACGTCAGATCCCTTAATCGGGCAGGTAGGTTAGAAAATTTGAAAGGGGAAATAAATAGGTTGAAGTTAGATATAGTGGGAATTAGTGAAGCTCGGTGGCAGGAGGAACAAGACTTTTGGTCAGGTGAATACAGTGTTATAAATACAAAACCAAATAGGGGTAATGCAGGAGTAGGTATAATAATGAATAAAAAAATAGGAGTGCGGGTAAGCTACTACCAACAGCATAGTGAACGCATTATTGTGGCCAATATAGACACGAAGCCCATGCCTACTACAGTAGTACAAGTTTATATGTCAACTAGCTCTGCAGATGATGAAGAAATTGATGAAATGTATGATGAGATAAAAGAAATTATTCAGGTAGTGAAGGGAGACGAAAATTTAATAATCATGGGTGGCTGGAATTCGAGAGTAGGAAAAGGGAGAGAAGGAAACATAGTGGGTGTATATGAATTGAGGGAGAAAATGAAAGAGGAAGCCGTCTGCTAGAATTTTGCACAGAGCATAACTTAATCATAGCTAACACGTGGTTCAAGAATCATAAAAGAAGGTTGTATACATGGAAGAATCCTGGAGGTACTAGAAGGTATCAGATAGATTATATAATGGTAAGACAGAGATTTAGGAACCAGGTTTTAAATTTTAAGACATTTCCCGGGGGAGATGTGGACTCTGACCACAATCTATTGGTTATGAACTGTAGGATAAAACTGAAGAAACTGCAAAAAGGTGGGAATTTAAGGAGATGGGACCTGGATAAATTGACTAAACCAGAGGTTGTACAGAGTTTCAGGGAGAGCATAAGGGAATAATTGACAGGAATGAGGGAACGAAATACGGTAGAAGAAGAATGGGTAGCTCTGAGGGATGAAGTAGTGAAGGCGGCAGAGGATCAAGTAGGTAAAAAGACAAGGGCTAGTAGAAATCCTTAGGTAACAGTTGAAATACTGAATTTAATTGATGAAAGGAGAAAATATAAAAATGCAGTAAATGAAACAGGCAAAACCGAATACAAACGTCTCAAAAATGAGATCGACAGGAAGTGCAAAATGACTAAGCAGGGATGGCTGGAGGACAAATGTAAGGGAGTAGAGGCTTATCTCACTAGGGGTAAGATAGATACTGCCTACAGGAAAATTAAAGAGACCTTTAGAGAGAAGAGATCCACTTGTATGAATCAAGAGCTCAGATGGAAATCCAGTTCTAAGCAAAGAAGGGAAAGCAGAAAGGTGGAAGGAGTATATAGAGGGTCTATACAAGGGCGATGTACTTGAGGACAATATTATGGAAATGGAAGAGGATGTAGATGAAGATCAAATGGGAGATACGATACTGCGTTAAGAGTTTGACAGAGCACTGAAAGATCTAAGTCGAAACAAGGCCGCGGGGGTAGACAACATTCCATTAGAACTACTGACAGCCTTGGGAGAGCCAGTCCTGACAAAACTCTACCATCTGATGTGTATGAGACAGGCGAAATACCCTCAGACTTCAAGAAGAATATAATAATTCCAATCCCAAAGAAAGCAGGTGTTGACAGATGTGAAAATTACCGAACAATCGGTTTAATAAGTCACTGCTGCAAACTACTAACGCGAATTCATTACAGACGAATGGAAAAACTGGTAGAAGCCGACCTCGGCGAAGATCAGTTTGCATTCCGCAGAAATGTTGGAACACGTGAGGCAATACTGACCCTACGACTTATCTTAGGAAATAGATTAAGGAAAGGCAAACCTACATTTCTAGCATTTGTAGACTTAGAGAAAGCTTTTGACAATGTTGACTGGAATACTCTCTTTCAAATTGTAAAGGTGGCAGGGGTAAAATACAGGGAGCGAAAGGCTATTTACAATTTGTACAGAAACCAGATGGCAGTTATAAGAGTCGAGGGGCATGAAAGGGAAGCAGCGGTTGGGAAGGGAGTGAGACAGGGTTGTAGCCTGTCCCCGATGTTATTCAATCTGTATGTTGAGCAAGCAGTAAAGGAAACAAAAGAAAAATTCGGAGTAGGTATTAAAATCCATGGAGAAGAAATAAAAACGTTGAGGTTCGCCGATGACATTGTAATTCTGTCAGAGACAGCAAAGGATTTGGAAGAGTTTTTGAACTGAATGGACAGTGTCTTGAAAGGAGGATATAAGATGAACACCAACAAAAGCAAAACGAGGATAATGGAATGTAGTCGAATTAAGTCGGGTGATGCTAATGGAATTAGATTAGGAAATGAGACACTTAAAGTAGTAAAGGAGTTTTGCTATTTGGGGAGCAAAGTAACTGATGATGGTCGAAGTAGAGAGGATAGAAAATGTAGACTGGCAATGGCGAGGAAAGCGTTTCTGAAGAAGAGAAATTTGTTAACATCGAGTATAGATTTAAGTGTCAGGAAGTCGTTTCTGAAAATATTTGTATGGAGTGTAGCCATGTATGGAAGTGAAACATGGACGATAAATAGTTTGGACAAGAAGAGAATAGAAGCTTTTGAAATGTGGTGCTACAGAAGAATGCTGAAGATTAGATGGGTAGATCACATAACTAATGAGGAGGTATTGAATAGAATTGGGGAGAAGAGGAGTTTGTGGCACAACTTGACAAGAAGAAGGGACCGGTTGGTACGACATGTTCTGAGGCATCAGGGGATCACAAATTTAGCATTGGAGGGCAGCGTGGAGGGTAAAAATCGGAGAGGGAGACCAAGAGATGAATACACTAAGCAGATTCAGAAGGATGTAGGTTGTAGTAGGTACTGGGAGATGAAGAAGCTTGCACAGGATAGTGTAGCATGGAGAGCTGCATCAAACCAGTCTCAGTACTGAAGACAACAACAACAAGTCTAGGGGACTGATGACCTCAGATGTTAAGTCTCATAGTGCTCAGAGCCATTTGATCTTTTTTTTAAATAAACATTGCATCTGTTGTGTATAGTTTGCTCTCTTGGACATCGTAATTATTTTTCCAGTATGTCCCTGGAGGGTAACCTATACACAGGGAACACGACGTTTATTTGTTACATTTTTAAAGTTCTTATATATTTCTTTGACTGTGTTAACAAGCTGTTTCTCCTTTATTATAAAATTATTCTATGTAATTTTGACGTCCTATTTAATAATAAGTACATATTTTCGTACATAATTTTCTCGACCAACACCTGACTTGCTGACGCTGGTATTATGCTGTCAGGCGTAGATCGGGAGTTCACTATTTAAAGAAAATAGCTGCGCCTCTCTCTCCAGCAGTTGACTCACGTCATTAAGACGCTCCTGCTGCGTGTACGGCCATTGTCTATCAACATGCGTATATCTATTTCTTTTAATTATATAGCTAATTTTAAGTTCTTTTGTTGTATACCTCTAATCTATGTACTGTAACATATTACTGTTTTGAAGGTCTGAAGATGATCATGTGATGATCGAAACCCGTCATCTCGAAATAAGCGTGAATAAATTTGCCTTGTGATCTATCGGTACTATTTCATAATTAATTTCAAATCTTTAGAGATATTTTGGTATAAGGGAATCGTGCCTCCGTTGGCTCTGTACAGAATAGCAATTTAATTGTGATTCACTCGGTTCGTCACCTCATTTACCTTTCTTTCTGTGAAAATACCAGCAGTGAAAAACACTAATGCACAATCACAAAAATCTACAATGCGAAACACAAAGTAACGCAACGACCCTCAGATGCAAAAGTTCTGTGAAGTGAGTCTCCTCACTGCGGTAACCGCACAACATAGCTTCAGTGGGACGCTCTTCCACTACATTCAGTGATCCCACTTGTAGGGAATATATCGACCAACTCTTCACCACTACACCCATCCATACCCCTATGTATCGCTTTTAATATACAATTTTCTCGACCAGAAAAACTTACGCAAGACATCTCCGAAAAAGTGATGTTGTTGTGGTCTTTAGTCCAGAGACTGGTTTGATGCAGCTCTCCTTGCTACTCCATCCCGTGCAAGCCTCATCATCTCCGAGTACCTACTGCAACCTTCGTCCTTCTCAATCTGCTTAGTGTATTTATCTCTTGGTCTCCCTCTATGATTTTTACCCCTCAAACCTCCCTCCAGTACAAAACTGGTGATCCCTTGATGCCTCAGAACGTATCCTACCAACCGACCCCTTCTTCTAGTAAGTTCAACTAAATACCTAGGAATTACAATTACGAATAACTTAAATTGGAAGAAACACACAGAAAATGTTGTAGGGAAGGCTAACCAGAGACTGCGTTTTATTGGCAGAGCACTCAGAAAATGTAACAGATCTACTAAAGAGAGAGCCTACACTATAGTTGTCCGTCCTTTTTTAGACTACTGCTGCGCGGTGTGGTATGCTTACCAGATAGGATTGACGGAGTACATCGAGAAAGTTCAAAGAAAGGCAGCACGTTTTTCATTCTCGCGAAATAGTGCAGAAAGTGTCATTGAACTGACGCAGGATCTGGGGTGGACATCATTAGAACAAAGGCGTTTTTCGTTGCGGCGGAATCCCCTCACGAAATTCCAATCACTAACTTTCTCCTCCGAATGCAAAGATATTTTGTTGACGTCGACCTACATAGGGAGGAACGATCAACATGACAAAATAAGGGAAATCAGAGCTCATACGGAAAGATATAGGTGTTCATTCTTTCCTCACGCTATACCAGATTGGAATAATTGAAATTCTTCCAATCCATATGTGGCATACAGCAAACCAGTGCTTAACAGTATTGGTTAAAAACAATCTTGGTTGCAATTTCAGTTTTTTATTTTTCATCGACGCGTTTCGCCTTATTTAGGCATCTTCAGGTTATCTACATAGAAAACAGAGAACAAATACATCTATTTAAGAATCACGATCATGTTGTGCAGACCTGGATAACCTATAAGCATGTATAAACAGAGCACCTATTGAAAGAGCAAATACCTTAATTTGGTATTTCTAAGAAGAATCCATTAGTCAATGTAGCCAAAGGGCATCGTCAAATATATCAGGTCAACATCGCCTTCGTTAAATTCAGTAAATACTAGAAATGTAATGTAGTAAAATCATTATCTTTTCCAGATGGACGCGAGAGGAACTAAGATCTGCATAACGCGATCCCGTTATCCAGGTCTGCACAACGCGATCGCGATTCTTAAATAGATGTATTTGTTCTCTGTTTTGTATGTAGATAACCTGAAGATGCCTAAATAAGGCGAAACGCGTCGTTGAAAAATAAAAAACTAAAATTGCAACCAAGACTGTTTTTTAACCAATACTGGAATAATTGAGAATCGTGAAGGTGGTTCGATGAACCCTCTGCCAGGACTTAAATGTGATTTGTAGAGTATCCATGCAGATTTGGATTTAGGTGTAGATGTTGTATCGTACTTACATTGTCCAATGACAGAACGTTCTCTGTATCACTGACAGATCCATTCATTACTCAGTGCTATTCAGAGATGTACAGTACAATACGATGGACCAGTACCGGTATAATTTCGCAGCAGTCACTGACATGTACCTTGCATATAGAGGAGTACGTTGCAATGCTCTCGCTACTAAAAGGCTGTACAGGGAACGATTTCCTAACAGGCATCATCCGTCACAGGGAGTGTTTATTTCTCTCGATCGACAGTGTGGGAGACTGGTTCATTGGAAAGAAGATACGACGGATCTGGTAAAATGAGGACCACACGTACACCCGATTTTGAAATGGAGATGCTGGAACGTGTTGCGGACCCACTACGAGTACTCGTCGTAATGCACGTGAAATGGGCGCTGCACATATTAGCGTGTGACGAGTACTCCACGAACAACAATTACACCCATATCACCCACAACGAGTACGTGGAATGCTTGCGACTGACTCTGCACCAAGGGTTGTGATGTGTCAGTGGTTGCTCCAACAATGGACTGATTGACCAGATTTCCTCAAATTCGAGCTGTTTATTGAAAAGGCCTCATTTGATCGTGATAGTATTTCGAACAGCAGAAATAGCTATGCGTTGGATGTGGGAAAACCTCATGCGGCTGTAGAGACACCATCAAATAGTTGTGCTGTGAATATCTGGATCGGTAATGTAGGTGACAATGTCATTGGGCCATATCTTCTACCTGGCCGTCTGAATGGCCGCCCGTACTTGAGGCTCGTGCAGATAGCGCTACCTGCGTTGCTGGAGAACATACACTTGACTGTTCGTGAGAGGATTGTGGATACAACATGACGGCGCATCGCCTTACTTCAGTGTGGATGTCCACAAGCATCTCAGTGCTGTGTTTCCTTTCGCTGGATTAGAAGCGGAGGTAGTATTCCATGGCCTGCGAGGTTACCTGACCTGAACCCATTTGTGTACGTGACGCCATTGGATACGGAGATGGAATTAGTTGCCAGAATTGTAGCTGCCTTTTATGTGATTCGAAAACCACCAGGGATATTTGTCAGTGTGGGTCAGAATCTTGTTCGTCCATGTCATGGTTGCATCGAGGTTGATGGCCGTCAGTTTCAGCACATTTTGTAAGATACAGTACAAACGGTACGTCCATTGTGTCAGTGATTGCATTTGCAGTTAACTGTAACTAATATAAATACAAAAGTGTAGTATCATTACTACAGATACTACTACAACGCAGTGGCCGTGCGGTTCTAGGCGCCACAGTCTGGAGCCGTGCGACCGCTACGGTCGCAGTTTCGAATCCTGCCTCGGGCATGGATGTGTGTGATGTCCTTAGGTAAGTTAGGTTTAATTAGTTCTAAGTTCTAGGCGACTGATGACCTCAGAAGTTAAGTCGCGCAGTGCTCAGAGCCATTTGAACCAGCCCATCGTCTGCCGAGCACAGCGCACTCTTGCGGGCTGTGCAGCTCGACGGAACTGGAGTGTGCCTCGTTCACTTCTTAGCTAGATTTCAACCTAAGCAGATGCACTTTCATAATCGGCCCTCAGCCACTTCTGTAATGTTTGCATTGATTCTCTGAGGAGGCCCCATGAGGCTTAAACCCTGAGAATATGTTGTAGTAGTTCATGGTATTCCATGTTACGAGATTGTCAGTTCATAGCCGCAGCCGCAGTCCTTCAAACTACTGAAGAGAAGTAATTTCATTGTACTATGTGTTTCTTGAATAATAATCCTTCTCTCTAACATTGTGCCGTACCGCATATTATTGTAACCTGAACGCCTCCACCTCCGTTCAACTCGACCTCCTACTTATTTGCATTTAGTGACGATCTGAAAACACCCACGCGTTTTGTGCCTCTAAACAGTGAGACACAATAAAAAGTACAGAGTAATGTGATTTTATTCCTATTATCTCCTTAACTTGGCTTCTCCTAACCCATATTCCCTAACTTATATTGTTCAAGGGAGCATTCTCTATGTCCTGTTACATTTTTGCACGCTCTTCCGGAAACACCCTGTATAGGCACCGACATATAGGCAAGCAATTAGTGTGGCATCCTGTCTTTCTGACGTGCATGGGAGAAATGCGAAAACGTGAACTGTGGCGACGTTGTTACTAAATGCTTTGAAACAGGACCAATGTGGTGTTATTCTTTTCTTGGCTGCCGAAGAACAAACACCGGTAGACATGCATTGGATAGTGAAGAATGTGTATGAGGTAGCATGTCTGTCGAAAACGAAATGCGACAGGAATTGCTGCTGCTCCATCATAACGCACGTCCCCATGTCGCAAATGCCGCAACGCAGAAGTTACGCCAAGTCAAGTGGAAGAGACTCGAGCAGTCACCCTGCTCTCCTGACGTTCCCCCATTCGATTATCACTCTTTCGGTCCTTTGAAGGGTCGACGATTCCTGTCAGACGAGGCTACGCAGCAGGTTGTTCCGGGATTCAGAATGAGATTTTCACTCTGCAGCGGAGTGTGTGTGCTCTGATATGAAACTTCCTGGTAGATTAAAACTGTGTACCGGACCGAGACTCGAACTCGGGACCTAGGCCTTTCGCTGGCAAGTGCTGTACCTTTTTTTTTTTTTTTTTTTTTTTTATCGATGTGTTTGGTCGTTGCGGACGTCACATGACATCCGTTCAAGTTCGTTTTGTTGATCTTTCCACTCATTTTTTTCTTACAGAGGCCAACCAGCTGTCTGACCGAACACGCTGAGCTACCGTGCTGGCAGCATCTGAGCTACCCAAGCACGACTCACGCCCCGCCCTTACAGCTTTACTTCTGCCAGTATTTCGTCTCCTACCTTCCAAACTTTACAGAAGCTCTCCTGCGAACCTTGCAGAAGCAAGCAGTCCTGAAAGAAATGATATTACGGAGACATAGCTTAGCCACAGCCTGGGGGTGTTTCCAGAATGAGATTTTCACTCTGCAGCGGTGTGTGCGCTGATATGATAGGTTCGCAGGAGAGCTTCTGTAAAGTTTGGAAGGTAGGAGACGAGATACTGGCAGAAGCAAAGCTGTGAGGACGGGGCGTGAGTCGTGCTCGGTTAGCTCAGATGGTAGAGCACTTGCCCGCGAAAGGCAAAGGTCCCGAGTTCGAGTCTCGGTCCGACACACAGTTTTAATCTGCCAAGATGTTTCAGTTCCTGGGTTCTTCACGCAACGGGACATAGTGTTTATATTCAACCTGGTGCGTCTTTGGGATGATTGTCTGAATATTCAAGACGATTTTGCCTGATTGGTATACCGATTCTGGACTGCATGGCGTTCGAACTGAGACTTTTTAGTCGGTCCTTATAGAATACAGTGGACGAATACACACGAGGGTGGCAGGGATGCTTAGGATATCAACAACTAACTTGAAAAAAGAGTTGGAAGATCAGACTAATTTTTTTTGTTTGTTCTGATAGCTAAGGCCGTCCCTACCACATCACGAAGTTCATCAGATGGTGCAACATGTCGTCAAATAACGAACTGAGAAAACCTGCATCATAGCTAGAAATGAATACGTAATGAAAAAATCCCCGTGTAAGAACGGTCCCTTAAGGATGACAGCCGTGAAACTGTTGACACATCGTTCTACTGATCGACATCCGGCAGTTTATGCTATGAACTATTTCATGCTGTATATTCACGTGGAAGCAGCTAAAATAGGCCACCTAAAATACCGGATATCAAAAAGTCAGTATAATTTGAAAACTGAATAAATCACGGAATAATGTAGACAGAGAAGTACAAATTGACACCCATGCTTGGAATGACATGGGGTTTTATTAGAACCAAAAAATACAAACGTTCTAAAAATGTCCGACAGATAGCGCTTCATGTGATCAGAATAGCAATATTAGCATAACAAAGTAAGACAAAGCAAAGATGATGTTCTTTACAGGAAATGCTCAATATGTCCACCACCATTCCTCAACAATAGCTGTAGTCGAGGAATAATGTTGTGAACAGCACTGTAAAGCATGTCCGGAGTTATGGTGAGGCGTTGGCGTCGGATGTTGTCTTTCAGGATCCCTAGAGATGTCGGTCGATCACGATACTCTTGCGACTTCAGGTAACCCCAAAGCCAATAATGGCACAGGAGGCCAAGCATGACGAAAGTGGCGGCTGAACACACGATCATCATTAAACGACGCACGCAAGAGATCTTTCACACGTCTAGCAATACTTCTTTTTTTTTCTAATAAAACCCCATTTCATTCCAAGCATGTGTGTCAATTCTTACCTTTCTATCTACATTATTCCATGGTTTATTAAGTTTTCAAATTTATACTGACTTTTTGATCACCCGGTATATTCCGAAAGTGCAGTAGTGTACAAAGCTTGAGGGCGAAAGTAATTTTCGCATCATGTGTTACTGCCAAGTAACATGACTCGATGAAACTTGGACCATATAGCATAGTACGAAAATACGAAATGATACGAGACAAATGACACTTTTATTCAGATACAATCATCACACTGAAGTCACCGCCATTTATGTGGTCCCATGGTCCCCCCCCCCCCCCATGAGTTACGAAAGGCTGGACGTAGTTCCTAATAGGGTTTGTGATCATCATGGACGGCAGTACATGCTCTGAAACGTGCTCCCGTGCTGGCCAAAAAGTCACTATGCCCGTTCCGTTTGTCCATGAGCGCGGTTAACAACTAGATGAAAGTTGGTACAATTAAACGCGCTGTAGTACGTCTTCCAACGCATCCCAGACGTCAGGCAGGCCAGTCCGTTGACCACATATCCTTTTGTTCCACGAGCCCATCCCCCTGCTCAGTCTGACGCGGTCACGCATTGGTATCCACAAAACTGAAGTCAGGGTCGAATGCAGCCATGAGAAGAACCACATGAGATGCAGTACATCGTCGCAATAAAATACATCGGTGATTATACTGCGTTTTAAAAATTTTTATGACGGTACGCAGATGCAAAATTATGCCTCCCTACCTGCACCACCAGAACGATTACGTTCGACAGTTTTCTTAGGTGCGTTACTTACTTTCATATGGAGGGGTGTGCGAACACACAGGAAATTATCATCCCATGTGGTGGCTGCCGTTAACACCACAGCACAAATAGCTGCATTTGAACTAGTGCCGTTACCAGGGAGCATGGACTGCTGATGGGATCGCATTCCTTTCAGTAGAAATCATGGATGATGGCCACTGTCGGCACTATAGTCGCGACCTGGGGAGAGCTACCACTCTTTTAGTGTTGTGAAGACGCACAGCGCTGTCAGTACTGGCATCGTGGTGTGGGGAGCCATCTGTTATCACTTCAGCTGACTTCTGGTACTCATTGTGGGCACTCTGACGGCACAACAGTATGTCACGTACGCCTTGCGTCCTCAAGTGTTTCCACTCATATGACATTATTCGGCGGCCGGAGTGGCCGTGCGGCTCTAGGCGCCACAGTCTGGAACCGAGCGACCGCCATGGTCGCAGGTTCGAATCCTGCCTCGGGCATGGATGTGTGTGATGTCCTTAGGTTAGTTAGGTTTAATTAGTTCTAAGTTCTAGGCGACTGATGACCTCAGAAGTTAAGTCACATAGTGCTCAGAGCCATTTGAACCATTTAACATTATTCTGGTGCCATTTTTCGACAGGACACTGCACGTGAACACTGTCTGCGTGATGTTAAGATACTCCAGTGGCCAACAGTATCTCCACATCTGTGCCCGATACTACACTACTGGCCATTAAAATTGCTACACCACGAAGATGACGTGCTACAGACGCGAAATTTAACTATCAGGTAGAAGATGCTGGGATATGCAAATGATAAGCTTTTTAGAGAATTCACACAAGGTTGCCACCTACAACGTGCTGACATGAGGAAAATTTCCAACCGATTTCTCATACATAAACAGCAGTTGACCGGCGTTGCCTGGTGAAACGTTGTTGTGATGCCTCGTGTAAGGAGGAGAAATGCCTACCACCACGTTTCCGACTTTGATAAAGGTCGGATTGTAGCCTATCGCGATTGCGGTTTATCGTATCGCGACATTGATGTTCGAATTGGTCGAGATCCAATGACCGTTAGCAGAATATGGAATCGGTGAGTTCAGGAGGATAATACGGAACGCCGAGCTGGATCTGAACGGCCTCGTATCACTAGCAGTCGAGATGACAGACATCTTATCCGCATGGCTGTAGCGGATCGTGCAGCCACGTCTCGATCCTTGAGTCAACAGATAGGGACGTTTGAAAGACAACAACGATCTGCACGAACAGTTCGACGACGTTTGCAGCAGCATGCACTATCATCTCGGAGACCATAGCTGCGGTTACCCTTGACGCTGCATCACAGGCAGGAGCGCCTGCGATGGTGTACTCAACAACGAACCTGGGTGCACGAATGGCAAAATGTCATTTTTTCGGATGAATCCAGCTTCTGTTTACAGCATCATAATTGTCGCATCCGTGTTTGGCGACATCGCGGTGAACGCACATTGGAAGCGTGTATTCGTCATCGCCATCCTGGCGTATCACCCGGCGTCATGGTATGGGGTGCCATTGGTTACACGTCTCGGACCCTCTTGTTCGCATTGACGGCACGTTGAACAGTGGACGTTACATTTAAGATGTGTTACGATCCGTGGCTCTACCCTTCATTCGATCCCTTCGAAATCCTACATATCAGCAGGATAATGCATGTTGCAGGTCCTGTATGGGCCTTTCTGGATACAGAAAATGTTCAACTGCTGCCCTGGCCAGCACATTCTCCAAATCTCTCACCAATTCAAAACGTCTGGTCGATGGTGCCCGAGCAACTGGCTCGTCACAATACGCCAGTCACTACTCTTGATGAACTGTGGTGTCGTGTTGAGGCTGCATAGGCATCTGTACCTGTACACGCCATCCAAGCTCTGTTTGACTCAATGCCCAGGAGTATGAAGGCCGTTATTACGGCCAGAGGTGGTTGTTCTGGGTACTGATTTCTCAGGATCTATGCACCCAAATTGCTGGAAAATGTAATCGCGTGTCCTAGTATAATATATTTGTCCAATGAATACCTGTTTATCATCTGCATTTCTTCTTGGTGCAGCAATTTTAATGGCCAGTAGTGTACATGTATCTCATCAGTGGACGTCAAATCTGTCCCAGTACCAGTATACGGGATATCATGAACCACTTACACTGATTAGCCAGAGTTTTAGGACCCCGTACCTAACAGCTATTATGTCCATCTCTGGTAAGGATAACAGCGACGACACGTCATGGCATGGAATCAATGAGGCCTTCGTAGAGGGAGCTGACGCCACAGCTACTCACACATGTCACATAATTCCCGGAAATTCTTGGTAGGGGCGCGATGAGCTTTGACGCCACATTCAATCACATCCCAGATCTGTTCGATCGGATTCAGTTCTGGCCAGCTGGGAGGCCAGTACTTCAATTGGATCTTTGCCATTGTGTCCTCGAACCACTCCATCAGACTCCTGCCCTTGTGACGTGCAACATTATCTTGTTGAAAAATGCCACTGCCGTCATAAAGCACGATACCAATATAGTGTTCTAATCGAATGAAGAATCGTAAGAGTTTAACAGTTTCTTAGCCCATTTCAGTAGACAAACTAACAGCGCATTGAACAAATGGAAAAATACTGATGTAGACATTTCTATACCACCACTATTCATAAGTCTCTTAACCAACCCTTGGATTATGACGCCACGAAGGTAAGATTCACACTTACTATCAAACAACTTGCATCGCCATTTTAATATATTAAATCTGACCTGTAACTGGAAGAACATGATTTTCTAATTCATCAGTTACCGAAATTTGTTTCAGAATATCTACATCTACATACATACTCCGCAATCCACCATACGGTGCGTGGCGGAGGGTACCTCGTACCACAACTAGCATCTTCTCTCCCTGTACCACTCCCAAACAGAACGCGGGAAAAATGACTGCCTGTATGCCTCTGTACGAGCTCTAATCTCTCTTATCTTATCTTTGTGGTCTTTGCGCGAAATATAAGTTGGCGGCAGTAAAATTGAACTGCAGTCAGTCTCAAACGCTGGTTCTCTAAATTTCCTCCTTAGCGATTCACGAAAAGAACGCCTCCTTTCCTCTAGAGTCTCCCACCCGCGTTCCTGAAGCATTTCCGTAACACTCGCGTGATGATCAAACCTACCAGTAACAAATCAAGCAGCCCGCCTCCGAATTGCTTCTATGTCCTCCCTCAATCCGACCTGATAGGGATCCCAAAACGCTCGAGCAGTACTCAAGAATAGGTCGTATCAGTGTTTTATAAGCGGTCTCCTGTACAGATGAACCACATCTTCCCAAAATTCTACCAATGAACCGAAGGCGACCATCCGCCTCCCACACAACTGCCATTACATGCTTGTCCCACTTCATATCGCTCTGCAATGCTACGCCCTAATATTTAATCTACGTGACTGTGTCAAGCGCTACACTGCTAATGGAGTATTCATACATTACGGGAGTCTTTTTCCTATTCATCTGCATTAATTTACATTTATCTATATTTAGAGTTATCTGCCATTCTTTATACCAATCACAAATCCTGTGCAAGTCATCTTGTATCCTCCTACAGTCACTCAACGACGGCACCTTCCGGTACACCACAGCACCATCAGCAAACAGCCGCACATTGCTATCCACCCTATCCGAAAGATCATTTATGTAGATAGAAAACAACAGCGGACCGACCACACTTCCCTGGGGCACTCCAGATGATACCCTCACCTCCGATGAACTTCACGTTCTGGACGCGATTACACAAACTGTTGATCTGAATTTGAACTTGGTAAATCTGAACTTGAGAATGGCTCCTGGACTCTAAGAAATGGTTTAAATGGCTCTGAGCACTATGCGACTTAACTTCTGAGGTCATCAGTCGCCTAGAACTTAGAACTACTTAAATCTAACTAACCTAAGGACATCACACACATCCAAGCCCGAGGCAGGAATCGAACCTGCGACCGCAGCGGTCGCTCGGCTCCAGGGACTCTAAGAATTCAATGTTCTCCTGTACACTGGTCAGTAAGCCTTAGGGAAAAATACAACAGCAAGCACGTCGCCGTCGTTGGCTGCGGCAACTTGTCATGGCCAGCTCAACACGCTACGGAGTCGTAGAAACAGCTCGGTGGACACAACCTTCTGCTGATGGACGACAAATGTTCAACGCATACTGGTTGTGTTTTCTTTATCGCATGAAATCTCCAGTTCGCGCCTTGTCTTCGTAATTTGTGCAAAGGCACCTATAACATAAACTCAGCGGCGGACACCGAACATGACACATCCCCCAAAAATTATTTTTAGTTTTGCAGAATAAACAAAATCTGTTTTTTTTATAGTGTTTGATGCACCAACCACATAACAACCTTCAGTCAGGCTATACACAACTACTTAAGAATTAATCACGTGCCCCACTGACACGAAAGAATTTAAAAGCGTGAATTACAGCAACCAGTTTACAGTTAGCGCCTGACCTCTGTCACACGCCTTGACACGCGCACCTCTTGGTAAGATGACGTAGCTTCGTAATTTTTCTAGGGCACTAACCTGTCCATACATGGAAACTACAACTTTTGAAAGTTTCCCATAAAACATGGAAATGGGTCGAACATACACAATAATAAAAATATGAAAACAGAAGCTCCATGTTACACACAGAGCATGTTTAGTGGCATAGATATGACATCGCAAATCATTTTCGTCCAACTAAAACAATAGCTGCTGTATGTTTACAGTATGGAGGATTGGGTGAGGTTCTCCACGGATGCGCAGCACTCTCAACTTTGGAGAAGAGAGCCTTCGCCACTTAAAAGAGAACCCGACGACGACTAGTCGGAATATTGCCCACTCCACGAGCTTCTGTAGAACACAACGGTCAGAGCTCATTGTTTCCGCTGTGTACGTACAGTAAAGCGGGAGACTTGAAAGTTACTCGATTTTCAAACTTATTTTACATCCAAATGGTACATATCCGGATACAAGTTCTTCATCAAAATCGTATTCATCAAAATCGTATCTACTAAGCACCCTCTACAAGCCCTAGAAGCTTCTAATGATAACGACATTCGAAGCAAAAACGTACTGTAGACATGAGCTCCAAAATGCAGACCTTAAGAGCTATGAGTAGTTGTTGAACAGTACAGACGTGTTTCACAGTAGCGAAGACGAACAAGAGGTCAACACTTTAAAGAGCATGTTTACTGGAAATTTTTTTCTAGCTTTGGTCCAAACTACCACCTCTCAAAACACGGAAAGCAGAGAGTTTGCAACAGCAGGAATTTATTTCACAGTATCGAAGATGAAGAAGTGCTCATGGCCTTAAGGTACGCATTTTAGATCCATGTTTACTAAACGTTTTCCTTCTAATGATCGTCCCTCTGATGTCCCTAAGTAGTTACCATTCCTGGTGGGACACCCTGAAGTTGTGGCCTATCTTAACATGTCCTATGAAAAACCTCCATCACTCCAATGGTTGCTACGTGCAGCAGAACTTGTTTATATCCTGTATAATATTGCTTCTGGAATTTCCGTATATATGGATCTAGCAGTCCCTCGGCTTCTTTCCGCATCTGACAGCTCCTGGAGTCTATTTTTTGTATGAAACACGAAACTAAGTGATCGTGAAAGTGCCGGGTAAATAAAGAAAAATATGATTTATTTTATAAGTTCTCTTTCATGCGTATTTCTGGTAGCAATAGGAATGAAATAGCATTAAGTGGTGTATTTAAGTATATCTCAGTCGGTACTTCTAATCGTAGTGAATATACATGATATTTACATCGATATATGCATTAACTCTCATAATTGCGGATAGGAACGTACACGGCAGCGTCAGAACCAGCGTGATAAATAATGATTCTAAATTCTAATCTTAATGCATCTGGTGAATCTTGCAATAAATCAGCTTCGAATTTTTGCTGTATTGTGGATTCTTTTTTATTGACTACTTCCATGTGATTCTGGACAAGTGAAATTCACATCGTAATAATTACCGCCAATGGTAACATATAGACAGTACTGTGATGTTCCTCAATAATGGCACAATTTTGCGTAAATGTTATAGATACGTAATGATCTGTTCTCATAAAAAAAAACTTTAACCTGTCCCAGTTGATAGACATAATAACACAGAAATAGATTACCAATTAATGAAAGAAAAGAATCAGAAATATATTTAATAGAACACAATTAACTACGCCAACAACAAATGGTATATTCTTTAAAACAAGTGAATGAAGAACATAACTTTGATTCGACTTTAAATCGATTGACATTACGCCAAGTAGTCCCCTTAAATTATTATAAAAAAAGGCAGGAAGAACAGAAACTTAATGCTATACTGAAAAATGATCATTTAGAGTAACAGAGATAAAAAATTACTACGTGGTGGTTTGACTCACAAAATTTGGGCGATTAAACCGTGGATCCGATTCAACAACTATTACAGTTCCCATCAAGTATCCGCAGATTTGAGATATTCCTCTGAATTCGTACCAGCTGCGGTAAATGCGAAACATCAAGACACTTTTATCTGTCTACGATCTACAGATCTGTGATTCTGGAAATATCAGATTATATCGTAGCTGATAGCATTTCCCACTAATCTTTCAATTCCTTTTCCTTCAGGTTTTTCTTAACTTCGTAACTTGCTTTCAGAAAAACACAATTAAATCAATAACAATGTCACGTACTAGAATCACAGATACTCAAATAATTATTATTAGAACCGTAAAACCACCGTTCTATAAACCGAAAATGACAAACTGATCATCGCATTTACGTTTTGGTACACAGTCTTCTAAATTTACAAAATTTTGCTGCAAAATTTATATACGAAGTGACTGGCGGCGTGCAACGTTCAGAATAGACGTCGCAATCGCACCCTCATTTTACAATCTTTTCTGTCAGTTTGCGGCGGGTCGGGTTCCATTTTCGTTCGTTCGTCGTACTGTGCACTGTTCAACTGCAAAAATCCACCTACCTCAGTACAGCGTCCACTCACCATCCCTTTTCTCAGCAAACGTACGTACTGTTGAGACGTCGGAAAAGCAGCGTTGATAAAAACAACGCATGTACTTGCGTTGCAAAGTCCGCGTAAACTCTAGTACCCTGCTGTCCTGCAATTATCTCATAGTACATATCGGGTGGTAATGTTGGTGCTTCTGTCACTAGAAATTGTTGAAAATTCGAAAAAGAGTCTTTCTTATTTGCTTAATCATAGATTTAAATCGGCCAACAAGTCCACATTTACTTAACTAACGAATATACAAGTCTCAGTTCTCAGTTCATACAACTTCACACGGAAAGCAGCCAGAAATACAAGCCGGCCGGAGTGGGCGAGCGGTTCTAGGCGCTTCAGTCTGGAACAGCGCGGCCGCTACGGCCGCAGGTTCGAATCCTGCCTCGCGCATGGATGTGTGTGATGTCCTTAGGTTAGTTAGGTTTAAGTAGTTCTAAGTTCTAGGGGACTGATGACCTCAGATGTTAAGTCTCATAGTGCTCAGAGCCATTTGAACCATTTTTTAAATTCTGATTAGCTGATCAGTCTGACGGACCAATCAAAATTATCCTTCTAGATCATTCTCTCGGCAAAACTCGCCTAAGCCAATCACTATTCAGAAAAGCATTTGCCTCTTACAAAATGCAAATACTTACATAATGTTAATAAAACAAAACGAAATTAAAATTAATCTTGAAAAAAATTTAGAAAACGATTACTCTGCAAACGGCTATTCGGGTTGCCTTCTTACAAAAGCAATCACACCTAGACATACGTCATAACCAATGTGGGTAAAACACAACTTTCCCACGTTCTAGTTACGTAATGTTGTACATAATATTGTAGTGATGTCATACATACACACTCTCACTCATTATCATTTATTCACACAACAACCTAATAAACAGATAATAATTTTTGTGAATTTTATACTACAAAAATGAAAAATAATTTAGATTTTGAAAATAAAATCATTCTGCACTTTGAGAACATAGTAATGATTTCAAATGATACTAAAAGACAAACTGTTGTTATTCCTATCTGAGTTTTGTAGTCTAAGTGTCGGTTTAGGGTGTTTTAGGTGATTTTCTGAATCTCCGAAACTGTAATATGTACGACTTTGAAATTTTGTGAAGACCTCCTTCTGAATAACAAAAACTAGTATACCAAATTTGAAAATAATCTGTCCATAGTTACTGTGTTTTATTTAGATTCGTATGAGGTGAGTATACAGACGCTGGAAGTGTCACAGGAGCCGTTCTCACGCTGCCTAGCAGGGACAGCTGTGCTTCTGAGTCACGGCTAAGACACAAGTTTGCAGCTTCCTAAGCTCCAATACAGCGGGCCATGTTGCACTGAATGTTATCGCGTAATAACTTGCGACCCCACAAGTTTCCATTTCGCAAGCCATTTTCCATTCTCCTCCTTGGTTCCTTCGTAAGGCTAACGCACTTTTACTGCCATCCTGCAACAGTTCCTGTAGGTCGTTGATCTTTCCTTTTTGTTTCAGTGCCTATCTGTTTCTGCTGCACAGTACCTCACCAAGAAAGCACCTGACTGACAACACACACACACAACATCAACGACGTAACAATATCTATAAAATAAGTTACATTATTTCAGCAAGTGGATGTGAAGTGTCAGTTTGTACTACGGTCGACACTCTTTCTGCTATGTGATCTGACATATAGTTCATTGTTACAGGTGTGGCGCTACTCCTACCAGGCGAGCTACCACGTCTACGAGGTAGAAACACAGTAAGTAGACGCTAAAGTCGTCGTTATTTCTTGACAATTTGTCATTTACTTCCTGAAAAATAAGCGTACAACATAAATGTGCCCGCACGCTCAATTACTCCCTGTTACTTCTGCTGTGACGTCTGGGGAGTGCTGCCACTGAACGATTCATGCTAGTCAGCTGTATTGCTGTTTGAACGTAATATTAAAGTGTCACTGCTGTTGTATCTGATAACAACGAGGGCGTACCCAGCGCGAAGCGTTTCACCCCCCCCCCCCCCCCGCCCCCTCCCGAAATCGCCCCCTACAAAAATTCGAAACTAACTGGAGATGGGTTTAGCTGTGCAAATGCCCAGGGCGGCATGTGTTAGTGGACTGCAGTATTTGTAGGACACTGTACGAAAAACCTTGGGCATCAAACAAACAAACAAATACCTAATTCGCAGAGCTGATTAGTTTCCACGCCACGCTCACATTCCTAAAATTTAAATTTCTCACTCACTAGAAATATTAGTTGACGCACATCCAGAAGTGTGTTACGTAGTGTCGTTTATTCTTCATATTATTAGCAAAGCCAAGAAATAGTTTGATATACGGACATTAATTAGTTATTTTTATAACTTATGCCAGAGCGTTCTTTCATTTCTCATTTTCTGTTGATAATTATGTTACAATGTTGTTGAAATGACGTTAAGGTACATCCGCACCAGCTCGGTTTCGTTTTGTTATTAAACTCTTAACAGTGGATATCCTTGCACATTTCTTCCTAGCGTAAACAAAACAACACTATTGTTAATCTTTCTGGGTGTGTTTTATAAACGGAGTTTTTTAACTTCTTCGAGTCAAATCACGAATTAACTTGTGATCGTCTGTTTGTTAACTCTTTTACGTGCGCATATAATAGCAGAGAGAAACAGATTCATGTCTGTACGGTTTTCATGCGATCATCTGAATGCAGTTTGCTTTAGTTCGTTAAGTGAAGTGGTAAATGACTTATAATTTGATTCCTGATGTAATAATCACTGAAGGAAGTGACTGGGAGAAGACGACAGCGAAAAAAAAAGAGATGAAGAAGCATTCAAGAAAGTTCCACGCCTTGATATTTTTACAAAATCCTCAAAGAATTCATGTTGAATTTATTGACCACATGAAATTGGACTACGAGGAAATGGTAATCTTGTCTTCTAATGACGGGGAAACGAAAAAGCTCCTTGTTATTTAAATAATCAGTGTTTTGTCCCTTTGTAACTTTTGAAGTGTAAAGTCCTCCAGACATGTATGCATGTTTGAAGGACATTTCATGGAACATCGTGGATCACAGCCACTGCAAAATAGTAATATATGCATAGAAAGGCCGCGACAATAATAAATTAGTCTCTCCCTGTGCAGGAATCACAGCAGTTGTTCGAGAGCAGCACGTTGACATATGGAGGTTTTGATCGTTCCAGGAGGCATCCTGGGATAGCCGAAGATGTTAAGGCAACCACTCACGTAAAGCGGGATATCCGGGTTCGAGTCCCATTCATATCTCGTTAGTAAATTGTGCAACTGAAGTCTAATCATATTCGCAGTTGCGAATACATATGTTGTAAAGCAAATTGTTCGTATTGTTTCTATTTAATTTTAATAAAAGTGCAATTATAGTGTACGCATTTTATATTTATTGTATGACACTTTATTAAGTATTTCTATTTCATATTTTTATAAAAGCAAGTTTCTCGATTTGCAACTCATAGTTAAGTATTACACAGACAAAAACACGCCCACACGTTAGGCAAACTTTAATAAATACCAGTATCCAAGTCTGTATGGGGAATGGGGTAAGGCAGCAAAGATCTTCTTGTCCAGGGGCGTCAGGAGTTCTAAATATGAATATGAATCGCGCGCCGGTCCGCCATCTTGGGAACCAGAGTCATAATTTAAGCGCCTAACACCACGTCTACCAACACCACAAAATTTAACTCTAGACGGACCGGCAACTGGCTCAACTTCATTTGCAGAACTATCACACTCTTTTAAGACAGAAGATGCCTGTGCACATGGAATATCTTCAGAATCACGTAAATTACTACCATCCAAATCAGAATTCTGAGAGGAAGAGAATTGTCCTGATAATATGCTAGCAAGATTGTCATTAGGAATAGCATTCTCCTCTGGAAGATTATCACTAACTATATACCTTATATAAGCTGCATCCAAAAAATCATCCAACTTATTCATTGTCAAAAATAACTTTAACACTAAACTTAATTTTGTACCTAAATATCCTACTTAAACAACGTGCCAAACGGTGTCTACCAGTTATCCAACGTGCACAAACAAATAATCACCACCGTCAGGATACAGAATATGTGAATTCTGCTTTGAAGACTCTTTTAAGTCAATGTCAATAACTACAAACCTCATCAATATTTTTAGTCAAATTAAAAAAAAAAATTTCACGAGCGGTCTGGCGCGACCAATAACCACCTATACCAATGTTTCACACCAATCATTCATAAATATACCAGTGGAATATTGGAGAATTGCTTGATTTATTTAGTGAAGTGTACAGGCTTTTGGTGCGTTTGGCCAACGCTGAAAGGTGTGGATACAGATATTGGCACATTAAAAAGGGAAAGTGGTTGCCTTTGTGGTATATCGTCCATCTGTGTTACAAACCAAACTCGCATCGTGCAGAGAGATGTACTGATTTAGCATCCCTTTGAAAAAAATCCAGGACGTGTAATAGATCTTGATTAGTAGCAGTTAGGCCCACATCTATGTGTCATGAACTCTCAAAACTATTCCGTCGTTCACTGCGAAAATATGACGAGTAATTTTGTACTATTGCTTATGCACATTACGCTTTTCATCGGATTGTAATTGCTGCACTACACTGTAGCATCGGAAACATCAAATTGACAATAGTTGACATACACGGGGAGTTTGAGAATATTCCTATTAGAAGCTTCTATGGGTTGTAGAGGCAACGTAGTAGAAACATTAAAATTGTGGTTCTGTGTCGAACCACAGCCTCTAAATGCATACGTATTGTATCTATGTCTGCATGTTATGTTCCGCATCTTCCAATCTACTGCACTGATTTCAACCAAACTTGGTACACATATCACTTACTGTCTTGGAAATAACTGATAAGAAAAAAATTAGATCTTGTTCCGTTTCCTGGTGAATTAGCTTTGAAGTTAGCCAATCAGGCTGTTGCAAAGCGAATTCAAGCAGCCCGACAGAGACGGTATCACCAAACGTGTTGTCTGTTTGGTTTCCTACGACCGCATGAGAGAGCGATACCAAAATTGGACGTAGGACGTTAGTAAGGGTCAAACCTGACCAAAAAGCTGACCAGTTTGTGCGGTATCATCTGCGCTATGAGAGCAGCTGAAAACTGTATTTGGCGGGCCGCTTGAATTTCCGCCCACAGCGACCTGACTGGTTAACCTCAAAGCTAGTTAATTCGGAAACGGCGCAACGTATCGAATTTTTTTCATTACAATTATTTCTCAGCACAACCTACCCTGCAGCGCCCTTGCAAACTCTTCAGACTGTTTCTGACTTCCCTATACGTACGGTTATAATTGCGGACTCGTGGATTCGCTTTCCTTCCTACGCGTGTCGACTATCGAGTCCACTTGTACCCGACAACAGACTCCAGTAACGAGTTTTCACTATAAGGACGGCGGCGGAGACTGGCAAGTCAAGCCTCCGAGTACATGGATACGGCGTCCGTGATTACGTCACAGGTCTCACTGGCGAGTTACTAGGGCTTCTGCGGACATAATGTCCTACAGATATATAATACATATGAAAGTGATGGGTATGGCAGCTGGTAACAATCCACAGAACCAGTGCCACGAGGGTGTACTGGAAACTAGTTGATGAAATAGTGCAATACGGTACACTTCGAAGGGAACCATCAGACCTGCTGTTCACGGATTCTGGTCTTGAAGGTACCTGTCCCAAGTACATAGCTAGCGGCTTTTCGTGCAACAGCCAGTAGTTGCCAAGATAATCGATGTTGACATTTCACGCGTCCCTCGTTTACCTGTAACTTTAATAATGTTTCGACTGGGCGAGAATAGCGCAGAGGCTTCGGGTTCACGGCCACCACAGTGACTGTACGGGTTCGAACTCTGCCCGTGTACTTCTTTTTCTTTAGTATCATCGTACAGAATAGCATAAAATAGCGAAGGTCCCGAATTTTTTTTTCAAAAGTAGTCATTTTCACCGTAGTAATTTTATCAATAAACCATTTTTATGCATGTTATGTTCGGCATCTTCCAATCTAGTGCACCGATTTCAACCAAACTTGGTACACATATCACTTCCTTCAAAAATTACGCTTATGTTTCATAGTTACTATTCCAAATATTCGGACAGCACCAAAGTGTTCTCAACATTGGGCGAAGTCTTAGCAATTTTTGAAGGATTCCAGATACAGACGAAAGCTCTAACCCCTACTTTTGACCACGATTAACTACATCTACATCCACACTCCACAAGCCACCGTACCGTGCGTCGTGGCGGGTACCCTGTACCTTTACTAGTCATTTCCTCTTCTGTGCTACTCGCAAACAGAGCGAGGGAAAAACGACTGTCTCTATGCCTCCGTAAGAGCCCTAATGTCCTTAATCTTATCTCCATAGTTCTTAAGCGACACGTGCGTTGGCAGAAGTAGAGTCGTTCTGCAGTCAGCCTCTCTCTAAACTTTGTCAATAGTGCTCCTCGAAAAGAATGTCAACATCCCTCCAGTGATTCTCATTTGAGTTCTCGAAACGTCTTCGTAATACTTGGGTGTTGTTCGAATCTACCAATAACAAATGTAGCAGCGCATCTAAGTTATCCTCCTAGCTTTACTCAGCGACGATAACTTCCCATACGCCACAGTATCATCAGCAAACAGCCGCAGAATGTAATTAATACCGATGAAACTGGCTGCCAGTAGCAATCAACGTACAAAATATTCCTTGCGGAAAAAGAAGCGGAAACCAATTTGAACGAGATCAGTCATTCTTTTCAACGGAGCACACTATAACCGCGCCAGGAAAGGGATTCCCTTACGTTTTCTTATGTATGCAAGAACCATCAGGGAAATTTGGTCGCAATGTTCAAATAAGAATTGAAGTATTGTCTCGTTAATAAAAAATATAATTGTGACCTGCACGAAATCAGGGAAGTTCACGAAAGTGTTGCACAAATAGTTTTTAAAAATGCATCATTCTTTTGTACGTGTTACTAGATCACACTTTACGATCAAATCTTTGTAGATGAAAGAAAATCATCCACATGTGCAGTAAAAACTATCCCACCAAAACGTGCTCCATTTTGCCAACCCAGTGTTTATTTCCACAGGCAGGTTAAAGACTAATGGAGAAATCGTAAGAGGGAAAAATCCATAAAAATCTATTCTTTAATTCTGCACCAATCAGATGCACCTACTTTCACATGAATTATGAAATACGTGTGGGTCGCATCAAAGCTGACTGAAGAAAGTAAAATCTCTTTCAGTTTAAGCGTTTTTTTTTTTGTTTTTTTTTTACAGTGTCGCTTCTGAAAAATACGTGTGCCAGCAGGGCAATAACTTTCATTATACGTGCGTGGCGCTCTAGGAATTTGTATTTCGGTTGCTTCTACGACAAACACCATCCTGAATTCTCTTCTAGCGATGCGAGCGATAGCGAGTAAGACGATACTGTAATCTCTGCTGTAACAAACGGAATGCACATTTGAAGGAAGTTTGCTGTAATTGCAATCGGCAACAATTGCCAGTTCTCTAAATTTTCTTAATAGTGTTTCACGGGGAAAAAAATGTCTTCCTTCATGGGATTTCCATTTGAAGTCACGGACCATTTCTGTAATATTAACGTGTTGACCGAATCTACAAGTAAGAAATCTAGCAGTATGCGTCCGTATTGCTTAGGTGTCTTCCTTTAATCTCATCTGGTGCGGACCCCCAAAACCTCGAGCAGTACTCAACCATGGGTTGCACTAGTCTTCTATGCGCAGGCTGCTTTATAGATGAGCTACAATTTCATACAAGTATCTCAATAAAAAGAAGCCGACCATTAGCCTTCCCTGCTGCCGACCTTACGTGCTCGTTCGACTTTACATCGTTCTGGAAAGTTCCGCCCATAGCGGGGTTTCATTTTTGATTTGAGAGGCCGTATCATGGGATTCCATGGATCCCATGGTTTCTCTGCAAAATCTAATCACAGCCAAGGATGGTGTGACCGTTTTGGCTGATCAGGTCCGTCCCATGGTATAACGTTCTTTCAAGAACGATGATGCTGTGTTCCAAGACGAAAGATGCCCTGTTCATACAGCTCAGTCACCAGATCTCAAAATTTGTATTACAGACTGTTTTGCGCTCTACTTTAGAGAGGAGGATGCATGATCACTATCCACCACCATCGTCTTTACCTGATCTTGCCACTATTTTGCAGGAAGCTTCCCTTGTAAACTACGCATGACCTGTATTTATCTATTCCGTGATGACTGGAAACTGCTTTGAATAACAAGCGGTTTTCTACCTCGTATTATGCATGGTAACGTGTTGTATTTTTAGTGTTTCCACCTCCTGACACACTCCAGAGATCACCGTACGAAGTCTGGTAGAGGATATCTTATACCACTGATCCTAATTTTCTTTCCTGTTACACTCTCAAATCAAAAATGGTTCAAATGGGACTTAACATCTGAGGTCATCAGTACCCTAGACTTAGAACTACTTAAACATAACTAACCTAAGGACAGCACACACATCCATGCCCGAGGCAGGATTCGATCCTGCGACGGTAGCAGCAGCGCGGTTCCGGACTGAAGCGCCTAGATTCGCTCGGCCACAGCAGCCGGCACTCTCAAATCGATAGTGAGAAAAACGACTTTTTATGCACCTCTGTACGAGCCGTAATTTCTCTTGCTGTCTCGGTCCATACGCGAAATGTGCGTTAGCGACAGTGGAATCGTTCTGCAGTCAGCCCCAAATGTTGGTTCTCTAAATGTACTCAAAACTGTTTCGCGAGAAGTACGTTTTTTTGTTGTTTTTTTTTTTTGTTTATTTGGCCTTTGAGTGTGTACTCAATTTAGCCATCGGCAACACATAGTGACAATGTACACATAATTGAATAAACAAATACATAAATGCATATTTACAAGAATAAAAAGCTTAACTGTTACAGTTTTGTACATACTGTTTTAAAAATTGAATTGAATTGGAAAATAATTAAAAGTGTCTTGGTTTACAATTCACACCAATTCTGAAATATCTTCATCAGCAGGACATATTTATAATTGACGTACACCATTAAAACCTATAGATTGCGGAATTTTGGAGCCATCGGTATATACACAGAGAAAACCCGGCAATTGTGCTTGAACGAGACGATTGAAGCCAACGTTGACGTTAGTACTGTCCAGCCAGGTCGTACTTAAATAATGGACTGGGATCTGGGAGCAGAGCGTTTGAAGATCATATTCAAAAACAGGTAGATGCGCTGAACGCCGTATAGAATGTATGACAGGTGACCAAGTGTCAAAGCTGGCACAAATGGCTGGCACTTTATTCCTTCTGTGGGATGCAATCCACAGTCGATAAATGCAGCCTCTACTTTGATAGACGGAACTGTCCATAATGGCCATGCCTTGAATGTAGAATTTGTCCGATAACATTTGGCGCCTAATGCTCAAGGGCATCTCCCCTGCTTCTATTAAAAGGGCGTTGGTGGGCGTCGATCGCATGGCTCCAAGACAGGTACGAATGGCTCTATATTGAAGAGTATCTAATTTGGAGAGATGAATCTTTGACGCAGTGTGGTAGAATTGACAGCCATAGTCTAATCGAGCTCGAATTATTCCTCGGTACATGGTGAGTAAAACACTCTGGTGCGCTCCCCACCAGACACGAGTGAGTGATCTGATTACATTTAAACCTTCTTCACACTTGGTAACGGTGGATCGGATGTGGGGCGCCCAGCTTAACAGAGAGTCAAAAATCATCCACAGAAATCGAACGTGAGATTTTATTTGGAAGGTGTATTTGCCACGGGTAATGTGATCTTCAGTGCGAGCTGTCGTCGACTTGGAGAAGGGAACGACTGCTGATTTCTCAGCCGAGATCTCCAGCCCTTTGATAGAGAGCCACTCATCGATGTGTGCGATGGTTGTGGTTAATGCCGTTTTGGCCTGAAGATATGAAGCAGCAGTAGAGTAAACACATATATAATCAGCATACTGTAGGATTTTTGTGGGGGGAGTAAGTATGCGTTCTAGGTCGTGCGTATATAGAGTATACAGGAGAGGACTTAAAACTGCACCTTGCGGCAAGCCCTGGGAGACATAAAAAGGTCCGATCATGGTAGCTTTGAAACGGACGTAGATCGTTCTTTGAGTAATTAGGGTACTGATACCGTAGATCATCCGTGAAGGAATTCCGAATCCTGCCAGCTTGTCCAAGAGTATCGGTATTTCTACGTGATCATATGCACCCTTAACGTCAATAAAAGCTGCCACTACTGTCTCTTTCGTTCGAAAGGCTGACGTGATATCCATGTTAAGCAAAAACAGGTTATCCAAGGTCCCTTTGCCTTTTCTGAAGCCGTATTGACTCCGAGGCAACAAATTACTTTTTTCAAGCCATCATTCTAGTCTCCTTTTTACCATTCGTTCCAGAGTTTTTGCAACACACGACGACAAGGCAATAGGTCTATAATTAGTACCGACATTTGGATCTTTACCACGTTTGAGAATTGGAATTATTACTTGCGTCGTCCATGTTGATATGAGGTCTTTCTTCATCCAGTACTGATTACAAATGTTCAAGAGAAAGTTTTTCGCTTCTATAGGCAGGTGTGCAAGCATAGAGTAATGTATATGATCAATGCCAGGGCAACTGTCGCTCGATACTTTAATAGCTTCGTTTAGTTCTTCTATAGAGAAAGGACGAAGGAGAACATGATAGCGGTCTTCTTCAGCAGGGAACCGATGGTTTAAAAATGGCACCGTGGGAGGAGCGATTGTATCTATGAATTCCTCTAACCAGGCCGTGGTAGCAGGAGGGGAGGAAGACAGTCTTCTTGTTCTAAAAGCTTTTATTTTATGCCAGATGCTTGCCATACTGGTTTCATTATTTAGGGACAGGCAAAATTGTTTCCAACTGTCCTTCTTGGTTTTCTTCAGGAATTTGGTAACTCGCGCATTCACTTTTTGTACAGCCAAGAAGTTGTCCAATGCAGGATTCTGACGATAGGTTTTCAAGGCGAGTCGTCGCTTCGCAACTTCCCGAGAGCACTCAGAATTCCACCAAGGAGGAGGACGGTGCTTCAATACTGTAAATTCTTTTTTCTTAGGGATGCTGATGCCAGCTGCGACGTTCATAGCATTGAGTAAAGCTGGGTATGCATCTTCGTCCCGTAAGTCACGTCTCGTATTTGCGAGTGCCCGCCGAACCGTTTCCCTATAAGAGGCCCAATTGGCTTCCTTGATTTTCCACGTACTATTAGAGTAACAGATGTGCGTAGTATCGACGTTGATGTTAATGTGAAACTCTATTGGGAGATGATCGGATCCCACTGAATCCTTTTTAACGCACCAATTAGATATTTCAGTAAAGCAGGGGGTGCAAAGAGTTACATCAACTGCGGAGGGTCTACGGAGAGGTGAAGTTATCATAGTAGGAGAGCCATCGTTGAGTATCACTAGGTTATTATCTTCGATGACGCTTATCAAGGTCCTGCCGTTCCTGTCTGTCACGTCTCCTCCCCACGCTACATGGTGGGCATTCACGTCTCCAGCTACGATAAAGGGAGGACGAAGCTGACTTATTAATTGTCTCCAGTCATCTTCCACGATACTGTGGTGAGGAGCGTTATACAACGAGACAACTGTAAAGGTTTTGTGGGCAGTTCGTATCTCCACAGCAACTAATTCAAGGTTGGTGACAGGTACGTGTAACGGGTGTGGTCGATGCGGCAGCGAAGTTTTTACCAGTATAGCTACGCCGCCCAACCCATCGAGACGGTCTTCCCTTACTATAGAATAATTTTGAAAGCGAACAGTTCGTTCGAATTTGAACCAAGTTTCACATAACAGAACGATATCAGGCTGACTTACGAACAGTTCTCGTTGCAGGCTTTCTCTATTAGAATTAGCCGATCTCGCATTCCACTGCAATACTTTTAAAGCCGCCATAATTTAGGGAGAGAGAGATTGAAATATGCCAGTAACGAGGTGCCGGATATCGGACTTGTTCATAGCACTATTTGCATGACAATATCAATCACATTTATTATCTTATCTATAAGTACAGCATGACCTTGAGGCTGTCGTTGATTCGGCGCTTGTGGGGTTGCTAATCTGTGAGCAGCAGGCTGGTATGGATTTTGGCTGATAGGAGTGAATGAATGTTGCATGGGATATAACAGGCTGCGGTACTGAGACCACTCACGAACGTTACTTTGGTTGTTTACTTGCGCCTGCCGCCGGGGAGGCCGGTAAGCGACGTGTGTCTGCTGGGGCACAGTTGCACACTAAGTTGCGTCCCCACTTCCGCGTTGTTGACTCTGCATGCTTGCTGCGGGAAGAGTTGTGGGTTTTGAAAGTCCGGAGAGCTCAAATTTGTTGGAGCAGGAATGATCAGAGCCGGCAAGTGATGTTGTTGAGCCCCGGTGACGGATGCATAGGTTGGCATGCGAGCAATAGACAGCGCATCCCTGAAGTCAATGTTGTTGAACGTAACTAATTCTTGAGCTCGTCGCCGTATATGGTATTCCGGGCAGGAACGGTCCGTGGATGCGTGTTGTCCCCCGCAATGCGCGCAAATAGTGATAGGTGAGACACAGGATTCAACATTATGTGGACCACTACATTTAATGCATCTCATCTGAGATCGACATTGTTTGCTGATGTGCCCGTAACGAAGACAATTAAAGCACTGCCTGACAGTTGGTACATAAAGGTCTACGGGACATCTTGTTCCGTGAATAGACACGGCTTCCGGTAAGGTTTGAGAGTCGAAGGTTAACAAAAAGGTCTGCAATTTAACGATTTGGTCTTTACCATATCTCTTCGTAAACCTCCGAACACCTACAACAGGGAAGGGAGATTGTACGACTTCCAAAATCTCCGCTTCTTCAAGGTTGGTGTCTACTTTCCTGATTACACCCGGCTTATGGACAACAAAGGAAGGAATGTAAACTTCTATATTTTTTGACTTTAATACCTCACTGGTAACTAGGAAATTAGCCTTGTCTGGGGTTTACAGTTCCACCTTAACTTTTGTTTTTCCTGTTGAAGAGATGTTAAGGATAGAATTCTTCACTTCTGGCAAGGAAATATGCAATAATTTCCCTAGTGCCATAGGGTGCAAGCGGCCAAAGTTTTTGTCCAAACATTCCATGTAAACTACGAATGGTCCTCTATCTGTACGTTTGTAAAAGTTGAGGGTTCTCGGAGTAGGTGCAGGTCCCACAGGAGGGGTGTTAGTTACAGGAGTGAGCCCATAGGCAGTTGTTACAGGGGGGGGTCAGCTACATTTGAAACGTCAGTTACAGGTAAGAGTTGATTAGCGTCTGCTATGAAGGTTTTGGAATTTCTTAATTCCAGACTGACCTCAATTTGTCGCTTGTTTCTCGTAGCGGAGAAGCTGGAGGAATCCTGTTCCGATAAATCCATATGCTCTTCTGCCGGCTGTATTCCAGATTCTCCCCGAACAACAGCTAACGAGTGGCTGATCACAGCCGTCGTGTTGTCCAATGTAGTTCCTGGAGGAGCTGGTAAGGGTGCTGCATCTGGATGTAGCCGTTGGGCAGGTGATTGTTGCTGATGTTGTCCCATAGGGGCGTCGAAGTCACCACCCCCTTCTCCATACACCCCACCATACATGGCGGGGCTTGCCGTCACCGATAGTAATGTCAGGTGTTAATGTGCCTAACAGAAAACCGTACCAAACGATAGCTGTTACGCGCGTGCACTAGTAGGTAAACACAAGCGTCACACGGAAGAGCGACCGCGTAGCACGTCTTAACACTTCCGCGTCTGCAAGCGAACTGAAAAGTACGTTGTCTACGGCTGTTGATTGAGCCTGTCGGCAACAAATCTAGAAGCACCCCTCTGAGCTGCTTCGATGTCTTTCATTATTCCGATCTGGTGGGGATTCCACAAACTGCAGCAGCACTCAAGAACAGATCGCACTAGCTTTCTATATGCAACCTCCTAGATGAGCTAACGTTTCCTAAAATTCAGCCAGTGAGCCGAGGTCGCTCATTTACCTTCCCTACTACCAACTTGGCGCGCTCGTCCCACATGGTATCGCTCTGTAACTTCACGCCTAGACATTAATGAGACAGTACTGTGTCAAGCAGCACGCTACTAATACTGCATTCGAACATTACAGGATTGTTTTTCCTATCCATCTGCAGTAACATAAATTTTCCTCCATTTAGGGTAAGCTGCCATTCATTACACCAAATAGAAGTTCTGTCTGCCATCCTGCATCCTCCTACAGTCACTCAGCGACGATCCTTTGCCGGACACAACAGCGCCATTACCAACAGACGCAGACTTCTGCCCACATTGCCGTCAGATCGTTTAGGCATGTAGAGAACAAAAGTGGGCCTGTTACACTTCCCTGGGGCACTCCCGGAGGTACCCTTATCTCCGATAAACTATCGCCGTCAAGGACAGCATACTGGGTCGTATTACTTAAAAAGCCTTCTATCCACTCACATGTGTGTGAAACTGTTCCGTATGATCGTATCCTCATTAACAGTCTGCAGCGGGACATGGTATCAAACGCTTTCCGGAAATCTAGGAATCTGAAATCATCGTAAGACACAAAGGAATTACTGATATTGGCTGCTATTTATTGAAACCAATGGGAAAAGTTGAAAATTTGTGCTGGAACGGAATTCGGACTCGGATTTCCCACTTAGTAGCAGATGCTCTGATCACTGCGCTACCCTGACACAGTGGTCATTGTAACTGCACGCGAATTGCCACGATTGATGAGAATAATGTGCAAGAGGCACTACATCAATAGTGCTGAGAATTTGAGTCTGGCTAGAGAGGTCCATGCAGTTGCGATGACCGCTGTGTCACGATGGCTCAAGCTGGGTCGCTGGATCGAGTCCCGCTCGCCAGTTTTTTTATTTTTTTTTTATTTCTAACACAGCTATTTTCTTTACTATTTGTAATTGATGTAATGGGAAAAATACGTATAATCGGATGAACTTTTATTAAATTTACAATGTTATTTGGCAGTCTAGAAATTTTTATTGTCACAAATAACATAATATTCATAACTACCGACTAGTAAACGACCAACCACATAAAGTGATACTGAAAATGTATGCTTGTCCGTGATTTCAGAAATCCCTTGTACATAAAACAAAAAATAGTATTTTCTTTCAAGAAAACAAAGAAGCAGGAGACCCGGGTTCGAATCCTGCTCCTGCACAAATTTTCAACTTTCTTGATTTCAATCAATTCCCGCTCGCAGCTAATGTCAGTAATTCCTTTGCGTCTTAATTCGTTATGGCTGTTAGATCAAAATGACATCTGTCTTTTCGAACGTGTCCGAAACGTATTGTCTGGGATTTTTGCTTGGTGGAACGACTGGAACGGGCTACACCCAGCCTTATGATGGTAAGTGGGCAGCTACTTGGCCGAGCAATAGCACTTTTAGGTCACGATAACTGAGAACGGCGAGGTGGAGCGGTGTATTGGCCCCACGACCCTACACACCGCATTTAACGACGCTAATCGCGAAGGATGACACGGCTGTATGACGGCACCGATGGGCCCGCCAGGGCCTAAGGACGGAGTTACGTACGTTTACTGTTGTCCTTCACCCATGGTTCGCAGAATACCATGCGAAATCCAATTCCAGAATAAACAACCCGCCGTTGTAAGAACTCTACAGTGTTCGCTGTTGCTATCTCCCCTCCCTGTTTCTCGGGGCTAAACACGACGTTGTTGCCACCCTGGCAAGGCCTTCACTTCCATTTGTTGTGCAACAAAAAGACTTCATAACAAAAACGACCGTAGTCAGCTTTTTTCGTTTTCACGATTTCAGAGCAATCTTGTAGCCATAACAGAGACGCGATTTGTTCTAATGAGATATGACAGAAACGTCCCTTGTCCTGAGTTACCGCAGCTCAAAATGTGATGGTTCTACAAAAACAGTCTTTGATGAAATAATTTCTGACAAAAACAGCCCTTGTCATTTTTGTGTGAACGCTGGCGACAGTCAACCTCAAAGTTCATTGTCGCCTTCATAGTACTCGTTGAATTATTTCAGTCTACTCTTTGGCAATTGACGGTTCAGTATAATGAATTGAGAAGACAGTGTTATGAAACCAACAATGTCGCGCAAAGTACTGCGTGAAGTGGGAGCATTGAGGGTGATGGCACTGGTTCACTGTCCAACAACCCTTTTGCATATGTCTGTTTTAAGTACAAGTGACTGCTGATGCTGCTACAGAAAATATCAAATGCGTGTGAAATCTCATGGGACTTAACTGCTAAGGTCATGAGTCCCTAAGCTTACACAGTACTTAACCCAAATTATGCTAAGGACAAACACACACACACCCATGCCCGAAGGAGGACTCGAACCTCCGCCGGTAACAGCCGCACAGACCATGACTGCGATGCTGCCACATCAGAAGTGCCTGTTTGCAGAGAGACGTTCATGGCATTCCACGCAATCTCTCGGTTTCGACTACGCAAAGCATCTGATCTCAAACAACGGATCTCCAAAGGATATGAGAGACAAGCGCAATAACAGCCCTCGGGTAGTTCCTCGGTCACTCAGGAACCTTGTTGAACAGCACATACCTTTATTTAAAGGAAGGGTTTCTCATTATTTATTCGTAAGAGTTTGTTCAAAAGATATCTGCCCGAAACCCTGCGGATAAAATGCACGAAGTTTTTATGGACTATTTAGAACGTTTTCTCACTCTCCTGAAAAAGTAAGTTTTTGACAAGAGCTATTTTGTTATGAAGTCTTACGTGATTCGTTGATCGCCCAGAATGTGGCCCCTTTGATGCTGTACACAGTTTCGAATTAAGCAGTTAAAACAGTGTTAAAGGCGTCTCCAGTAGAGAGCAAGATTTTATCATTCTTGCGACGTAAGGTACCTTTTATATTCTTCTCGAAATGTTTCGCCATCAACCGTTTAGCGACAGCGAGACAGGGCGTAGGGTAGCGAGACGATGGCAAGGGTGTCACCAGTTTCCTTCTCACGCCTCCCCCACCTAATTACTCCTTTTAACTGGCAGCTGTTTCTTGAAATGGACCTGCAATGCCAGCCCGATACTCCAGTGACTGGATTTCTCCCTTAATACTCTCAACTGAAGACATCCACGGGACTTCCTAAGAAATTAGCCAACATTTCAATTCGCGTAGCTTCAGATGGTATCTCGTGTCGGGTGACCTCCTTTCCCTCTTCCAGATGGAGCCGTTTCGAGAACTTTTCCGTCGCCCCTGTCTCGTTTATTAAGCACCGTGTCTGGCGCTGCGGGTTTCATTAAGGGGCGCTCGCTGTCAGCCTGCCCCGTTATCCCCCGGTAAGCAGCTTACCGAACGATTTAATAATGGCCGACAGTAAAATCTAGCGCGCTTCTGGTGAGATTGCTGTAATAAAAAGTCATGCCCCTTGGTTTTGCAGCCGGCCTCGAAGCAGGCGCGCCATTTTACGATTGCGTCTCTCCTCCTGATTGAAAGCGACAGTCCTGGAAATGCTGTGGAGTACTCTCGCCACCAAATTTTGCAAATCAAGTTCATTATACACTACTGGCCATTAAAAATGCTACACCAAGAAGAAATGCAGATGATAAACGGGTATTCATTGGACAAATATATTATACTAGAACTGACATGCGATTACATTTTCACGCAGTTTGGATGCATAGATCCTGAGAAATCAGTACCCAGAACAACCACCTCTGGCCGTAATAACGGCCTTCATACGCCTGGTCATTGAGTCAAACAGAGCGTGGACGGCGTGTACAGGTACAGCTGCCCATGCTGCTTCAAAACGATACCACAGTTCATCAAGAGTAGTGACTGGCGTATTGTGACGAGCCAGTTGCTCGGCCACCATTGACCAGACGTTTTCAATTGGTGAGAGATCTGGAGAATGTGCTGGCCAGGGCAGCAGTCGAACATTTTCTGTATCCAGAAAGGCTCGTACAGGACCTGCAACATGCGGTCGTGCATTATCAAGCTGAAATGTAGGGTTTCGCAGGGATCGAATGAAGTGTAGAGCCAAGGGTCGTAACGCATCTGAAATGTAACGTCCATTGTTAAAAGTGCCGTCAATGCGAACAAGAGGTGACCGAGACGTGTAATCCCTTACCATCACGCTGGGTGATACGCCAGTATAGCGATGACGAATACACGCTTCCACTGTGCGTTCACCGCGATGTCGCCAAACACGGATGAGACCATCATGATGCTGTACATAGAAGCTGGATTCATCCGAAAAAATGACGTTTTGCCATTCGTGCACCCAGGTTCGTCGTTGAGTACACCATCGCAAGCGCTCCTGTCTGTGATGCAGCGTCAAGGGTAACCGCAGACATGGTCTCCGAGCTGATAGTCTAGTCCACGCTACTGCAAACGTCGTCGAACTGTTCGTGCAGATGGTTGTTGTCTTGCAAACGTTCCCATCTGTTGACTCGGGGATCGAGACGTGGCTGTACGATCCGTTACATCCATGCGGATAAGATACCTGTCATCTCGACTGCTAGTGATACGAGGCCGTTGGGATCCAGCGCGGCGTTCCGTATTACCCTCCTGAACCCACCGATTCCATATTCTGCTAACAGTCATTGGATCTCGACCAACGCGAGCAGCAACGTCGCGATACGATAAACCGCAATCGCGATAGGCTACAACCCAACCTGTATCAAAGTCGGAAACGTGATGGTACGCAGTTCTCCTCCTTACACGAGGCATCACAACGACGTTTCACCAGGCAACGCCGGTCAACTGCTGTTTGTGTATGAGAAATCGGTTGGAAACTTTCCTCGTGTCAGCACGTTGTAGGTGTCGCCACCGGCGCCAACCTTGTGTGAATGCTCTGAAAAGATAATTATTTGCATATCACAGCATCTTCTTCCTGTCGTTTAAATTTCGCGTCTGTAACACGTCATCTTCGTGGTGTAGCAATTGTAATGGTATCTGTATTTGTCGTACGAGGATCGTTCAATAAGTAACACATTTTTCTGGACAAACTTCGGTTGAAGGAATGTGGAATTTGTTTTGTGGCGTCACGTTGTACTCCCGTGTCAGCCCCTAGACTTTCATGAAGTTCCGTTAGGTGGCGGCACTATATGTAGCTTTGAATATGGCTCCTGTACAAGAGGTGCGTTCCAAGCAGAGAGCTGCCGTTGCGCTTATTTTGGTACAAAACCAGAGCATTACAGATATTCATAGGTGCTTTCAGTATGTCTACGGAGACCTGGCAGTGAACAAAAACATGTGTGGGTCGTTGGGCGAGGCGTCTGTCACCATGGCAACAAGATCGCTCAAACCTGTCCGGTCTCGCGCTTGCTGGCCGGTCGCACACAGCTGTGACTCCTGCAGTGTTAGAACGTTCGGACACTCTCATTCGAGGTGATCGACGGATCACAATGAAACACCTCGCTGCTCAAGTGGACGTCTCTGCTGGTAGCGCTGACACACTCGTCCACCAGTTGGGATGCTCAGAGGGGTATACCCGCAGGGTTCCTAGTCGCCTGACAGAATACCATAAAGAGCAACGAAAGAGCATCTGTGTGCAGTTGCTTGCGCGTTACGAGGCTAATCGCAACAATTTTTTATCGAACATCGTCACAGGTTATGAAACATGGGTTCATTACTTCGAACCGGAAACGAAAAATTTCGCAACCACACGCTCAACCGGTAAAGTCATGGCAACGGTCTATACGTCGCGACGACGCGCAAACCGCTCCACACTCTCCAAGTCTCTCCGCGACTCCGCGTCCGTAGCGCCGTCGCGTCCAGCACTTTCCGTGTCCTGTGCGACCGTCCCTCGCGCCGCAATCTTCCGAACTACCCCGTATCCTCTCTGGAAACGATGCTTCTCCCCAACCTCCATACGTCTCTCTTAGTAACGAGCGCTGTGATTGGCTGGAGCGATTGCACCATGTCTTCAAACCAACATACCCACACAACCATAATGAAACACATTCTAAATACTGCATTTACATTTAAATAACTTGAAATTAAAAAAATATTCCTACGGATGGACCATAAACACGCTCTAACACACAAATTAAATAGGCACATATCAAAGGAATAGAACAAAAGGTAGCACAGTAGCCTAATGTCTCTGCGCTTTCTAAAACACAGTAAATATTTAACGTTTCTTCATTAATAGTATATATCGGATAAAAACAAAGACATAGATGAATAAATATATTTATAAGCATGCAGCTACCGTTATTTCGTGTAATTGTAGAGTACTTATGGCCTGACGCGGTGGATAGTAATCGGCCACTTTGACCTTCAATAACTCGTGTACTATTTAAGTTAGATGCATGTAATTCATAACAATTTAGGTTTAAACTAATAGCTTTCTCAAGACACGGCGATCGACGAAATCGGATGAACCGTTTAGATTTTGGAAATTCGTTTCTGGGTGTTACTTGTATAATTTTTCCGTCAGATACTAAACTTTAAAGTAATAAAGATATTGAAAATCTGATTACACCATCAGAAAAAAATGGTTCAAATGGTTCTGAGCACTGTGGGACTCAACTTCTAAGGACATCACTCACATCCATGCCCGAGGCAGGATTCGAACCTGCGGCCGTAGCGCCTAGGACCGCTCGGCCACCCCGGCCGGCCACCATCAGAATCGTCGTGTAAATAATGTACATGTTTCTTTTTGAGGTATCATGATTCATCTGGCTACTATTAATTTCTGTACGAACGGTGAAATGTTTCTTATGATGGTTTCACAAAGTCCGCCATCTTGGCACTCTCGGCATACAAGTCTCTCCCATTGACACAGCGTCACCATGGAATTGCCAGCCACTCGGTCGAGCTGGACCCTTCTTGCTTCAGCCAACGTCCGGCACCACGTGTTCGGCCCGCGCCCGCCGAGCGTCCTGTGCGGCCGCCCCAACTCCGAACATATAATATTTCCAACTCGCCTGTAACCTCACAAGTTAAAATGAACACTCTGTAAATAGTAGTGAGCAAAACATAAGGACGAAGACAACGTCTGCATGTTGTGTCGCTGCCCCGTGTCAAAGCTCGATGAAAATTGGACCATTCATAAAAAGAACTGTTACAGTGTAGTAAGGTTGTTGTTGTTGTGGTCTTCAGTCCTGACACTGGTTTGATGCAGCTCTTCATGCTATTCTATCCTGTGCAAGCTTCTTCATCGCCCAATACGTACTGCAGCCTACATCCTTCTGAATCTGTTTAGTGTATTCGTCTCTTGGTCTCCCTCTACGATTTTTACCCTCCACGCTGCCGTCCAATGCTAAATTGGTGATCCCATGATACCTCAGAACATGTCCTACCAACCGATCCCTTCTTCTTGTCAAGTTGTGCCACAAACTCCTCTTCTCCCCAATCCTATTCAATACTTCCTCATTTGTTATGTGATCTACCCATCTAATCTTCGGCATTCTTCTGTAGCACCACATTTCAAAGGCTTCTATTCTCTTCTTGTCCAAACTATTTATCGTCCATGTTTCACTTCCATACATGGCTACACTCCATACAAATATTTTCAGAAACGACTTCCTGACATTTAAATCTATACTCGATGTTAACAAATTTCTCTTCTTCAGAAACGCTTTCCTTGCCATTGCCAGTCTACATTTTATATCCTCTCTACTTCGACCATCATCAGTTATTTTGCTCCCCAAATAGCAGAACTCCTTTACTACTTTAAGTGTCTAATTTCCTAATCTAATTTCCTCAGCATCACCTGACTTAATTCGACTACATTCCATTATCCTCGTTTTGCTTTTGTTGATGTTCATCTTATATCTTCCTTTCAAGACAATGTCCATTCCGTTCAACTGCTCTTCCAAGTCCTTTGCTGTCTCTGACAGAATTACAATGTCATCGGCGAACCTTAAAGTTTTTATTTCTTCTCCATGGATTTTAATACCTACTCCAAATTTTTCTTTTGTTTTCTTTACTGCTTGCTCAATATACAGATTGAATAACGTCGGGGAGAGGCTACAACCCTGTCTCATTCCCTTCCCAACCACTGCTTCCCTTTCGTGCCCCTCGACTCTTATAACTGCCATCTGGTTTCTGTACAAATTGTAAATAGCCTTTCGCTCCCTGTGTTTTACCCCTGCCACCTTCAGAATTTGAAAGAGATTATTCCAGTCAACATTGTCAAAAGCTTTCTCCAAGTCTACAAATGCTAGAATCGTAGGTTTGCCATTTTTTAATCTAGCTTCTAAGATAAGTCGTAGGGTTAGTATTGCCTCACGTGTTCCAATATTTCTACGGAATCCAAACTGATCTTCCCCGAGGTCGGCTTCTACCAGTATTTCCATTCGTCTGTACAGAATTCGCGTTAGTATTTTGCAGCCGTGACTTATTAAACTGACAGTTCGGTAATTTTCACATCTGTCAACGCCTGCTTTCTTTGGGATTGGAACTATTATATTCTTCTTGAAGTGTGAGGATATTTCGCCTGTCTCATACATTTTGCTCACCAGATGGTAGAGTTTTGTCAGGACTGGCTCTCCCAAGGCTGTCAGTAGTTCTAATGGAATGTTGTCTACTGCCGGGGCCTTGTTTCGACTTAGATCTTTCAGTGCTCTATCAAATTCTTCACGCAGTATCATATCTCCCATTTCATCTTCATCTACATCCTCTTCCATTTCCATAATATTGTCCTCAAGAACATCGCCCTTGTATAGTCCCTCTATATACTCCTTCCACCTTTCTGCTTTCCCTTCTTTGCTTAGAACTGGGTTTCCATCTGAGCCCTTTATATTCATACAAGTGGTTCTCTTTTCTCCAAAGGTCTCTTTAATTTTCCTGTAGGCAGTATCTATCTTACCCCTGGTGAGGTAAGCCTCTACATCCTTACATTTGCCCTCTAGCCATGCCTGCCTAGCCATTTTGCGCTTCCTGTCAAGGTTACAGAACCAATTACGCAGTGAGACGAATAAACACTTTTATTTAAAAAAACAATGTGTACACTGAAGTCACCGCGATTTATGATGTTCCCGTGGACATTACAAAAGGTAGGTGCGGAGTGTGATCATCTCGGATGTTAATTTATAGCGTCTGCCATACTGGATACGAGGTTGGTAAAGAGTTCCCGTGGGAGGGCGTTCCATTTCTCTACCAGCGCCGTTAACAACTGCTGGATGGCTGTCGGTGCATGTGGGTGAGCTGCAGTGCTTCCCCTCAACGCATCCATCACGTGATCGATGTGGTTTGAATCAGAATTACGGGCAAGCAAGTCCATTCTCCGAAAATCGTCTAGTTGCAAGAGCTCCTACACTTGCATCGTTCGATGCTCTCGAGCTTTGTCATCCAGGGCCGAGTGCACTACTCAAAAGCTGTACTTTGCATTATCACAGTGTCGTAACGACGGTGAGTATATCGTGTTCAGAGATATGGAGATAGTGGCACCTTGCAATATTATGCCTCCCCATATCGTAATACCCGGACAACCAAAGCGATCATGTACCCACTTCTTGCTATAACAGGTTATGTCCAGAATCATGTAGAACATGATCCTTTTGGTGGTACGTGTGTCGTGGTGTGGGAAGGCACAATGTTGCACTCGCAAACTGACCTCCAAATGTTTTAAAAGTGGACGCTCACCGGTCAGTGCTTCTGTGACGCTGCACTCCTTCCCCATGTGCATGTTTTCAGGGGTTCATTCGCCCATTTTCATGGATGACAGTTCGCGCTCACATGTAACAGCGCACATAGAGGAACTCTTGGAACTAGAGGATATCCGGCAAATGAACTGGTCTGCCCGTTCCTCCAATTTAAATCCCTTCGAGCACGTGTGGAATGCCTTGGGGAAACGTACTGCAGAACGTCCAAATGCACGAACGCCAGCAGTGTCAACAGCGTTGGTGAATGAATGGAACGCCCTACCACAAGATGTTCCTATCAACCTTGTGGCCAGCATGTCATCATGTTGCATAAGCGTCCTGGGTTTTGACACATCCTATTAGAAACCATGGCAGGTCTTTTGTAATGTTCATGGGAACTTAATAAATCGTGGTGTCTTCAGCATAATTATTGTGTTTGAATAAAAATGTCATTTCTTTTCGTCTGTTAACTTTTGTACTGTACAACGACAGTTTTTTCTACAATAAAAAAGTGCAGCGAATTACGAGAAGACCTTCAGAGGATCGATGACTGTTGCTGGAACGTACCGCCGATCTTGAACATAAATAAATGGAACGCACTGAACATAAATAAGCGGAGAATTCCACTACTTTACGATTTCCCTGTTGTCAATGATTCACCGGAAGCAGTAACTACCGAAAAAAAGAATGTTTTCTTATGGCGACTATTGGCAATTGCTATACACTATGTGATCAAAAATATCCGGACACACCCAAAAACTTTCGTTTTTCATATTAGGTGCATTGTGCTGCCACCTACTGCCAGGTACTCCATATCAACGACCTCAGTAGTCAGCAAACACCGTGAGAGCGCAGTATAGGAAACTCCGCGGAACTCGCATACACCGCGTATGCGAGAGTTCCACGCTCCTAAACATACCTAGGTCCACTGAGAAAGGACACGTTCAGCACAAAAGCGTACAGGCTGACCTCGTCTGTTGACTGACAGAGATCGCCGACACTTGAAGAGGGCGGTAATGTGTGCTAGGCAGACATCTGTCCAGACCATCACACAGAAATCCCAAACTGCATCAGAATCCAGTGCAAGTACTACGATAGTTAGGCAGGAGATCAGAAAACATGGATTTCGTGGTCGAGCGGCTGGTCATAAGCCACACATCAGGCCGGTAAATGCCAAACGACGCCTCGCTTGGTGTAAGGAGCGTAAACATTGGACGATTGAACAGCGGAAACACGTTGTGTAACGTGACGAATCACAGTACACAATGTGGCGTTCCGATGGCAGGGGGTGGGTATGGTGAATGCCCGGTGAACGGCAACTGCCAGCGTGTGTACTGCCAACAGTACAGTTGGGAAGCGGTGGTGTTATGATGTGGTCGTATTTTTCATGGAAGGACCTTGCACCCCTTGTTGTTTTGCAAGACACTACCACAGCACAGGCATGCATTGATGTTTTAAGCACCTTCTTGCTTCCCGCTGTTGAAGAGCGATTCGGGGGTGGTGATTTCATACGATCGATCACCTGTGCATAATGCACGGCCTGTGGCGGAGTGGTTACTCGACAATACCATCCATGTAATTGACTGGTCTGCAAAGAGTTCTGACTTGAATCCTACAGAACACCTTTGGGATGTTTTGGAACGCCGACTTCGTGCCAGGCCTCACCGAGTGTCATCGATACCCGTCCTCACTGCAGCGCTCCGTGAAGACTGGGCTGCCACTCCCCAATAAAACTTCCAGCACCTGATTGAACGTATGCCTGCGAGAGTGGAATATGTCATCAAGGCTAAGGTTGGGCCAACACCATATTGAATTTCACCGTAACCCATGGAGGGTGCCACGAACTTGTAAGTCATTTTCAGCCACGTGTCCGGATACTTTTGATCACATAGTGTATGTTTCAGGAAACTCATTACACTTGGCTGTATTAGAACAATCTATTAATTTGCTACAGCTTTCGGTCAACGACCATCATCTAACACCTGAATCAATGTTACGACCAGAAATGACAAGAAAATGTCAATGTACGAAACGTCCTAAAGACACGGGATACAAAAACGTAACTTACAAAGTCACATGCCAATGACATTGGATTATGCAATCGCATTAATTGTCAATTTCACGAATAATAACACAGAAGAAGAAGAATTTTCACACATCAGAAACTTTCGTCATCCACTCACAACAGGAAATTGCACATTTGTAGTTCGGACAAAGCAAGAGTTGCCGAAGGACTCGTAGCGTCAACGACAGCACGAAGAAGATAGCCAGTCGATATAAATCATAATGTAAAAAGATAATTTTAAGATAAAAAATAGCCATAATTACAACAATTACACTACAGTCACCTCCACATACAAACGGCAGTGTTCCGACTGACTGACTCACTCTCTGACTCATCATCGACCAGCCCAAACCACTAAGGAGAGAAACTTGAAATCTGCAGGGCATGTTGATCTTACACTGTAGGCTTCCTTTAAGAAGGGATTGCTCGAAATTATACTTCTAATGGGGTGAAGCAAGGAATAAAAGGTTTTCTGAAATTATTTCGGTACCAATACAAATTTCAAGCTACAACTACGAAAATTTGTGTTTCGTTTCTCAATCAGAAACAAAAAAAATACATGTTCCATCATTTTCCGAAGTTCAACCACTAAGGCGGCAAAACAGTGGGTGAAAAGTTTTTTGAAAATATATCATTCTTAAAGAAGTACTAAAGCATTTTAAAACAATACACATGAAAATTGATTTTTTTGGCTTCTCTGTTAGAAATTAAAAAAAAAATACGTGTTTCATTGTTTTTGGAAATTCAAGCCCCTAAGCGAGTGGAACAGATGAATTTTTTCATTACGAAAGCATTTTTCAAAGATAAATCAATGAAAATTTGTAATTGGTTTCTCTTTTAGAAATAAAAACAGACTGTTTCATTGTTTTTGGAAATGCAACCCGTAAGAGTGTGAAATAGTGGTTGACAATTTTAAGAAGATATTTCGCTATATTAAATAACTTTTAAAGCTAAATCTATGAAAACTGGTATTTCACTTGTCGGTTTCATATAAAGAAATAGGTGTCAGACGTGAAAGGATCTATGGAAATATCGCCACAAGAAGGCAAAAGACATGATTAACAAAAACCTTGGACACCAGCTACCAGAATCGCTTTACGATCAGAAGTACATTCGGAAAAAAAAAGTGATTCTATGGCCTTAGTTAGCTTGAAAAGTTTAGAAAGTGTTGCACTTTGTGGACAACATAAAAATTAAAGAAAAACAAAGAAAATCAGAGCAGGTTATACAGTCTACGTGAGCGACCCAGTGGGCGCTAAGCTAGTAAGTGATAAATATACAAAAAATCACAAGCATCCATTACCAAAAACAGTTTAGATTTTTGTTTCCGGACTATATGCGTTTAATTTCCTGTTGTGTGTGCATGACGATGGTTACTAATGTGCGAAAATTATTGTTCTTCTCTGTTATTATTCATTAAACTGACAGTTAATACAAGTGTATGGTTCAACATGATTCACATGTGACATACGAAGCCAATTTTTCACAAGTTACATTTTTATATTTCGCGTCTTTATGACATTTTGAACATTGAGGTTTTGTTGTCATTTCTGTTCCTAAAGTGACTCAGGTCCCAGAGGAAAGCTGGTGATGAAAACCGGTTTGTTGTTGTTGTGGTCTTCAGTCCTGAGACTGGTTTGATGCAGCTCTCCATGCTACTCTATCCTGTGCAAGCTTTTTCATGTCCCAGTACCTACTGCAACCTACATCCTTCTGAATCTGTTTAGTGTATTCATCTCTTGGTCTCCCTCTACGATTTTTACCCTCCACGCTGCCCTCCAATACTAAATTGGTGATCCCTTGATGCCTCAGAACATGTCCTACCAACCGATCCCTTCTTCTGGTCAAGTTGTGCCACAAACTTCTCTTCTCCCCAATCCTATTCAATACTTCCTCATTAGTTACGTGATCTACCCATCTAATCTTCAGCATTCTTCTGTAGCACCACATTTCGAAAGCTTCTATTCTCTTCTTGTCCAAACTATTTATCGTCCATGTTTCACTTCCATACATGGCTACACTCCATACGAATACTTTCAGAAATGACTTCCTGACACTTAAATCAATACTGGATGTTAACAAATTTCTCTTCTTCAGAAACGCTTTCCTTGCCATTGCCAGCCTACATTTTATATCCTCTCTACTTCGACCATCATCAGTTATTTTGCTCCCCAAATAGCAAAACTCCTTTACTACTTTAAGTGCCTCATTTCCTAATCTAATTCCCTCAGCATCACCCGACTTAATGAGACTACATTCCATTATCCTTGTTTTGCTTTTGTTGATGTTCATCTTATATCCTCCTTTCAAGACACTGTCCATTCCATTCAACTGCTCTTCCAAGTCCTTTGCTGTCTCTGACAGAATTACAATGTCATCGGCGAACCTCAAAGTTTTTATTTCTTCTCCATGAATTTTAATACCTACTCCGAATTTTTCTTTTGTTTCCTTTACAGCTTGCTCAATATACAGATTGAACAACATCGGGGAGAGGCTACAACCCTGTCTTACTCCCTTCCCAACCACTGCTTCCCTTTCATGTCCCTCGACTCTTATAACTGCCATCTGGTTTCTGTACAAATTGTAAATAGCCTTTCGCTCCCTGTATTTTACCCCTGCCACCTTTAGAATTTGAAAGAGAGTATTCCAGTCAACATTGTCAAAAGCTTTCTCTAAGTCTACAAATGCTAGAAACGTAGGTTTGCCTTTCCTTAATCTTTCTTCTAAGATAAGTCGTAAGGTCAGTATTGCCTCACGTGTTCCAGTGTTTCTACGGAATCCAAACTGATCTTCCCCGAGGTTGGCCTCTACCAGTTTTTCCATTCGTCTGTAAAGAATTCGTGTTAGTATTTTGCAGCTGTGACTTATTAAGCTGATAGTTCGGTAATTTTTACATCTGTCAACACCTGCTTTCTTTGGGATTGGAATTATTATATTCTTCTTGAAGTCTGAGGGTATTTCGCCTGTCAGGACTGGCTCTCCCACGGCCGTCAGTAGTTCCAATGGAATATTGTCTACTCCGGGGGCCTTGTTTCGACTCAGGTCTTTCAGTGCTCTGTCAAACTCTTCACGCAGTATCATATCTCCCATTTCATCTTCATCTACATCCTCTTCCATTTCCATAATATTGTCCTCAAGTACATCGCCCTTGTATAGGCCCTCTATATACTCCTTCCACCTTTCTGCTTTCCCTTCTTTGCTTAGAACTGGGTTTCCATCTGAGCTCTTGATATTCATACAAGTCGTTCTCTTATCTCCAAAGGTCTCTTTAATTTTCCTGTAGGCGGTATCTATCTTACCCCTAGTGAGATAGGCCTCTACATCCTTACATTTGTCCTCTAGCCATCCCTGCTTAGCCATTTTGCACTTCCTGTCGATCTCATTTTTGAGACGTTTGTATTCCTTTTTGCCTGTTTCACTTGCTGCATTTTTATATTTCCTCCTTTCATCAATTAAATTCAATATTTCTTCTGTTACCCAAGGATTTCTACTAGCCCTCGTCTTTTTACCTACTTGATCCTCTGCTGCCTTCACTACTTCATCCCTCAAAGCTACCCATTCTTCTTCTACTGTATTTATTTCCCCCATTCCTGTCAATTGCTCCCTTATGCTCTCCCTGAATCTCTGTACAACCTCCGGTTCTTTTAGTTTATCCAGGTCCCATCTCCTTAAATTCCCACCTTTTTGCAGCTTCTTCAGTTTTAATCTACAGGTCATAACCAATAGATTGTGGTCAGAGTCCACATCTGCTCCTGGAAATGTCTTACAATTTAAAACCTGGTTGCTAAATCTCTGTCTTACCATTATATAATCTATCTGATACCTTTTAGTATCTCCAGGGTTCTTCCATGTATACAACCTTCTTTCATGATTCTCAAACCAAGTGTTGGTTATGATTATGTTGTGCTCTGTGCAAAATTCTACCAGGCGGCTTCCTCTTTCATTTCTGTCCCCCAATCCATATTCACCTACTATGTTTCCTTCTCTCCCTTTTCCTACACTCGAATTCCAGTCACCCATGACTATTAAATTTTCGTCTCCCTTCACAATCTGAATAATTTCTTTTATTTCATCATACATTTCTTCAATTTCTTCGTCATCTGCAGAGCTAGTTGGCATATAAACTTGTACTACTGTAGTAGGTGTGGGCTTCGTATCTATCTTGGCCACAATAATGCGTTCACTATGCTGTTTGTAGTAGCTTACCCGCATTCCTATTTTTCTATTCATTATTAAACCTACTCCTGCATTACCCCTATTTGATTTTGTGTTTATAACCCTGTAGTCACCTGACCAGAAGTCTTGTTCCTCCTTCCACCGAACTTCACTAATTCCCACTATATCTAACTTCAACCTATCCATTTCCCTTTTTAAATTTTCTAACCTACCTGCCCGATTAAGGGATCTGACATTCCACGCTCCGATCCGTAGAACGCCGGTTTTCTTTCTCCTGATAACGACATCCTCTTGAGTAGTCCCCGCCCGGAGATCCGAATGGGGGACTATTTTACCTCCGGAATATTTTACCCAAGAGGACGCCATCATCATGTAATCATACAGTAAAGCTGCATGCCCTTGGGAAAAATTACGGCTGTAGTTTCCCCTTGCTTTCAGCCGTTCGCAGTACCAGCACAGCAAGGCCGTTTTGGTTATTGTTACAAGGCCAGATCAGTCAATCATCCAGACTGTTGCCCTTGCAACTACTGAAAAGGCTGCTGCCCCTCTTCAGGAACCACACGTTTGTCTGGCCTCTCAACAGATACCCCTCCGTTGTGGTTGCACCTACGGTACGGCTATCTGTATCGCTGAGGCACGCAAGCCTCCCCACCAACGGCAAGGTCCATGGTTCATGGGGGGAGGATGAAAACCGGTAGCAAATTAATAAATTGTTCTAATGCAGCCAAATGTCATGAGTTTCCTGAAAATATACCGTAAAATACCTAGGGGTAGACGTCGGAAGCTACCGAAACTGCAATGACCACATAAAACCAATAGTACAGAACACTTGTCCGATCGATTCTTGAGTATTGCTCATCGATCTGGGGCCCGTTATAGGTTGGATTAATAGAGGAGATAAGCTATTAGATCGTTTACTCGGCATGACGGCGTTACGGAGGTGCTCAACAGACTCCTGTAGCAGATGATACCAGAGAGGCATTGTGCATCACGGAGAGGATTACTGTTGAAATTCTGGGAGAGAATATGTTCCGGGATGAGTAGGACAACATACCACTTCCTCTCACATACGACTCGCGAAATGACTACAATTAGAGTATCTGAGAAATTAGAGCGAATGCAGAGATTTACCGACAACCATACTTCGCACGCGCTATCCGCGAGTGGAACGGAGAATGGCGTATCCGATAGTGGAACCAGAAGTACCCTCCGATGCAGACCGTAAGCTGTCTTATATATTGTAGGTGTCTTTTAGAAACAGAACCAAATATCTTTCAAATAAATTCCGGGAATTCAGCCACGTAACACTTTCAGTGAGAATACCTCAAAATTTTCAAGGCAAACTGTAACAGACAGGCGACGTACATGCAAATTTAAAATCTCAGTTCTCAGACTGATGCAGGAAAGATAACACACACACTGAACACTAGTGCCACCAAAGATGACCAAAGTCAGAGATATCGGTAGTGGGACTACGAACTCGCAGGTGAGGTAACATTGACTCTGTCCCTCCGTTTTTTTGACAAGGGAGAGAGCCGGATTCCAAACAGAGTTTAAACAAAAACTTCCATTCCTGTTAACAGGGTTGTTTGCTAATTTAATCTCAACTGCTTCCTTAATAACACTGTCGCAATTGCTGGACGTACATGCCAATTTCTCTGTGTTATTATATAACATGGAGCGACCAGTATCCAAGCAATGTTCGGCAGTAGCAGATCTACTTGGGTGCTCTAATCGTGTGTGCCGTTTATGCTCAGTACATCTGTCCACCATGTCCCGTATCTCCCCCTAAAGCCCATGAGCGATTTCAACCAAACATGGCATACATATCAAATACTGTTTAGAGAGAATCGCTGTCAGGATAAGAATAACCTGTGTATCAAAGAGGTAAATGTGAGGGTGTAGGTTAGAGTGGAAAAGACACCAAGCCCACAACGCACAAATACCCGGATTTTATTTATCCAGTATTTGAGAGTGAGAGCAATTAGTGACATCCAACAAGCCTTACACATACTTTCAAACCTTTATGTTGCTTTTTCTCGCTGACAACCCCCACAAGATGATGAAAGGAAAAAGTTTAGTCCTAACAACATTTTTGTTGTTTATGCAGTAAAACCACCGCATAAGGCGTAACTTTCACTTCTTATTTCTTTACTACTAATTGTATATGGGACACTTTTGCAGACGGTATTCACATATTCCACGGAATGTATCTGTAAAACTATATCTCTTTACGACACATAGTTAAGGAAATATCACTCCATAAATACTGAGATGCGTGAAAAAACGCCGCATCAGGCATGACATTTAAATTTATTAGTTCTTTGCCACTAAATCTGTTCAACACATACGTCTGGAGGAATGACGTCATAAACATTGAGCTGAGTGAAAACGAAACTGCAGGGCGAAATTCGTTAGAGATGCAGGTGAAATATGCGTACAAATACGTGTGAAAAATGTTAAATGTATATGACATGTGCGCACGTGGCCAATTCCACGAGTAAAAATCTCTTCATAACCCCTGGATCGATATCAACCAAACTTCGTGCACGTACTACTTACTAACTGGAAATAAACATTCTGCAGGTAACCACCAACCTGCTACTGAGCTGGGGGTCGTAATGTGGAGATAGAAGATGGTACGAAGAGACGGACAGAGATAGGGTGGAGGAAGCGATGGACAGAGATAGGTGGAGGGGCAGATAGTTACAGAAAGCGTGGACAGAGAGAGGGGCAGGAAGAGACGGACAGGGAGTGGGAGAGGAGATGAACGGAGGTAGGAGGGGGTATGAGGCAGAAAAATAGTGGGGAAAGGAGAATATGGACAGAGAGAGGTGAAAAGAGGAGATGGAGGGGCTGAATAGAAAATAGAGTGGAAGGAGGAGATGGACAGAGCGGAAAGGAGTAGATGGAAAAAGGCTGCTGGAGCAGACGGGCGGACAAAGGAATGAGGAAGATGTGGACAGAGACTGGGGATAGGAAGAGATAATCAGACAAAGGGAGGAGGAGAAGATGGGCTAACAGAAGACTGAAATATATACATACCCAGGTAACGCCGGGTACTCAGCTAGTCATAGGTACTTTTGTGAAAGCTGCGCGCAAGAAAGCTGGCAAAATAGCTTACCGACAGATGTGATCATTTAGTCTGAAGAAAGAGTAAGATGTAAAACATCGAAATGAACGTACTCCTGATTTTAAAGTTACATGCAAAGTTAGAAGTTTAACACAAAACAGAGGCTGCTTTCTTGACAAGTTTACCAGAAAGACTTGGTCATTAACACTGTTGCAAAATTCGACTTTTAGGCGTCTAAATACAGTTCGTGATTAATGAACCGGCTGGGAAAAACCGCTGACCACAAACTCACTTTCAAACAGTTCAGTCTCACAAAGAAATTAATTTCGGCTGTCAGGCCGTAGCAGAAGCCTACAGAAAACAGCGTTGCCAGCTTCCCTTCAGGCGCCATCGACTTCTTTCTCTGACGCGTCTGACAGAATTCTTCGCTGTTAACCTCGCCTGTGAGTGTCCCTAAACCACACACACACACACACACACACACACACACACAGAGAGAGAGAGAGAGAGAGAGAGAGAGAGAGAGAGAGAATTCTTACTCTCGCTCAGAACGCCGATCATATTGCAATCATAATACACTAACGCTGTGCATGAAGGAGCTCATACTGGTAACCCCCCCCCCCCCCCCGATAATTACTGCAGTTTTAAACTGTAGCTTGACAGGTTCCATATAATAAAACTCCCGTCTTCACCACAAGTAAGGATGAAAGAAGTAAACTTCTTTCATCCTTACGCGTTTCGTCATTACGCCATCTTCAAGCAAACAAATTTCTGTTAACACAAAGTGTCGCGTCCGGCTTCATTGCGTTAAGAAAAGCGCATTTCGAGCCGCGTGCGCGCCAGTTTTCTGTCACGCACGTCGAATATCGATAGCTGCCGCCGTTTTTTGCGTATCTTTGGCGTTTCCTACAAAGGATACCACGCCGAACCTACAAGATGGCGGTACGGTGGATGACCGCACTCTGATTTAACGCTGTGTACTGGCTGGTTTGGAGCATCTAACGTGGAAACCTCACCTACTAACAGTGTAGCAGAAACCCCACAACAGACTAAAACTACTAATTGGCCGAACTTGGGGATCACAACCTTCCACTCTTCTCCACACGAGAAAATCCTGAACCGACACATCATATGCTATGCAAATGTTGCATGGCTATCCGTCTCACCAAAGTTCTATGTCCTTCCAAACCCTCGAACGCGATGCACTCCCTCTCACTTTCCACATCTGTTTACTTTTCCCAACAGGGATCGTCTACCATCTCATGATATTCCCATCCATCCTCTCCCACACCGAACACCTTCACATCTCCTGTATTATCCGCAAACTAGATTCCAATAACCCTATGATCACCCCTTTGATCATGAACCTTGGTATGCTGCCACCCCTTTACGAACACATCCCACTGTTCACACACCTACACGCATACCAATCTGTATTCCAACTTCTGTCTTTCTTTACAGTTTTTACCCTCTACAGTTCCCTCTAATGCATGGTGATTGTTCCCTAATGTCTCAACACATGCCTTATCTTCTTTTCCCTTCTTCTTATCGGTGCTTTCCATATGTTTCTTTCTTCGTAGATTCTGTAGATAATCTACTCATTCTGTATCTTATCAGTCCACCTAACTTTCAACATTCTTCTGTAGCGCCACATCTCAGACGATTTGATTCTGACGTGTTCCGGTTTTCCACACTGTCCATGATTCGCTTACCATACAATGCTTTCCTCAGAGCCTTCATTCTCAGAACCGTCTTCCTCGAATTTTAGGCTTGATACCAGTAGACTTCTCTTCGTCACGAATGCCCTCTTTTCCCGCGCTGGTCTGCTTTTTATGTCCTCCTCGCTCCGTCCCTCATAAGTTATTTTGCTTCCAAGATAACAAAATTCCTTAACTTTTTGTACTTTGTGATCACCAGTTTTGATGTTACGTTTCTCGCTATTCTCACTTCTGTTAGTTTTTATTACTTTTTTTTTAAATTCTGAATCCGTATTCTGCACACATTAGTCTGCTTGGAGTTAGACGCTAATTATTTCGCGAAAGCCTTCTTGCAGAGTTTCACATAACATCGTCAATTGAATAATTTAGGAATGAACTTCAGTCTCCTACTTCTTGCTACCATAGGAATAACGAAGACAAGATTACACTAATTTCGGCATGCATAGGAGAGTTTAAGGAATATGTTTTCCCGCGCCCCATACCTGAATGCAGCGGAAAAAAACTCTAATAAGGTGTGCAGTGGGAAGTACCCTCTGCCATGCACTTCATATTTATTTGCAGAGTATAGATGAATATTTATTTATCGTTACGGAAAAAAATAAAGAGAAGAGCTACCTGATTCAGAGGGGTGTGGTGGTCCAGTGAGTAACGCAGTAGACTTCGATCCTTGAGTTTTGGGTTCGAATCCATATAGAAGTAAGTTTCCCTTTCTTCTGCTGGGGCGAGAGATCTGCCAACTGACCATCTCCTAGTGCTGTGGTGGGCAGAACGGCCGACAGCCCGGTCACTTGCGCCACACTCATTACCTTTACTTTTACTTCGCTCTGTGTGGACCATGTTGCAAGTGAAGTGATTCAAATATTCTTCTTTGAGTCGCTAGTAATACAATACGAATTCTTTACAGACGAATAGAAAAACTGGTAGAAGCCGACCTCGGGGAAGATCAGTTTGCATTCCGTAGAAATGTTGGAACACGTGAGGCAATACTGACCCAACGACTTACCTTAGAAAATAGACTAAGGAAAGGCAAACCTATGTTTCTAGCATTTGTAGACTTAAATAAATTTTTGAAAATGTTGACTGGAATACTCTCTTTCAAATTCTGAAGGTGGCAGGGGTAAAATACAGGGAGCAATAGGCTATTTACAGTTTGTACAAAAACCAGATGGCAGTTATAAGAGTCGAGGGACATGAAAGGGAAGCAGTGGTTGGGAAGGGAGTGATACAGGGTTGTAGCCTACCCCGATGTTATTCAATCTGTATATTGAGCAAGCAGTAAAGGAAACAGAAGAAAAATTCGGAGTAGGAATTGAAATCCATGAAGAAGAAATAACAACTTTGAGGTTCGCCGATGACATTGTAATTCTGTCAGGAACAGCAAAGAACCTGGAAGAGCAGTTGAACGGAATGGACAGTGTCTTGAAAGGAGGATATAAGATGAACATCAACAAAAGCCAAACGAGGATAATCGAATGTAGTTGAATTAAATCGGGTGATGCTGAGGGAATTAGATTAGGAAATGAGACACTTAAAGTAATAAATGAGTTTTGATATGTGGGGAGAAAAATAACTGATGATGGCCGAAGTAGAGAGGGTATAAAATGTAGACTGGCAATGGCAAGGAAAGCGTTTCTGAAGAAGAGAAATTTGTTAACATCGAGTACAGATTTAAGTGTCAGGAAGTCGTTTCTGAGAGTATTTGTATGGAGTGTAGCCATGTATGGAAGTGAAAATTGGACGATAAATAGTTTGGACAAGAAGAGAATAGAAGCTTTCGAAATGTGGTGCTACAGAAGAATGCTGAAGATTAGATGGGTAAATCACATAACTAATGAGGAGGTACTGAATAGAATTGGAGAGAAGAGAAATCTGTGGCACAACTTGACTAGAAGAAGGGATCGGTTGGTATGGCATATTCTGAGGCATCAAGGGATCACCATTTCATTATTGGAGGGCAGCTTGGAGGGTAAAGATCGTTGAGGGAGACCAAGAGATGAATCCACTAAACAGATTCAGAAGGATGTAGGTTGCAATAAGTACTGGGAGATGAAGAAGCTTGCACAGGTTAGAGTACCTTGGAGAGCTGCATCACATCAATCTCTGGACGGAAGACGACAAACACACACACACACACACACACACACACACACACAGTAATACAATTTGTTTAAATTCACTGTTCACTGAAATACATCATTGTGAAACGTATAAAACGCTCTCCATACACATAAATTTAAGCCCCCTAGTCGCATATGTCTGTATGTTCAGACTAGTCTCAGAAATTACATATGGATTATTATCAGGTTTTTACTAACAGGAAGGCCTGTTTCCTAGTAAGGTTTGTATATAGAATGTATAAATATTTCCTGCAAGGTGGCTGAGCTGTAATGAATTAAAGTCAACCATCGCTGTGAAAAGGATGCCATTGCCATCTCGTGGGGAATGGCACAACTCGTAGCGTGGACTACTGCTGCGCAATCGAAAGTATCCATTTCATATTCACCACCCCCATCTGCGGCAATGGTCCTCTGCTCGCTCCGAGACGCCATTGTCACAGCTGTCTGACCTATTGTGGTTTTCCGTTCTTTTGGTTGTATATTTTGTGCTCCCATGAATCAAGTCAATGTTATGCAGTATGGACATGAAGTGGTGGTTAACTGGAAGACTTGCAACACGCCATTAAGCCAAATAAAACTACTATTATCACAGTCTGAAAATCTTTACATTTCTGCTTCTATATATGTTATAAATGAAAGTCCCCTGCTGCTTTTTTTTCTTATGTGTGAAGGTTAATCTCAGGAACTACTGTAGAGATTTTGGTATAGTTTACACTAATACATTGATACAGGGTGCACTCCACGTCTCGGTAGGTCACAGATTCCATAATTGCCGCGAGGTGTCATTCCGAACACCAGTCAAATATGGAACACACAACATTCTTGCCTCCTTATAACTATCCTGATGGGCACCGCTTAAATCGGTTACGTTAGATGAAAGAGATGTTATTCAGTTGGCTGGCTATATTTCTGAACTTTAATCATAATTCTGTGCACTAGCCCATAAACAAAATGACCACTACACGAGACAAGTCGTGCGACTGTAGATAGTGAACCTGGAGCGGATCGCTGATCTGAAATAAATCTGTATTTAATGCACAAGTACTCTACTAGCTGTTCATATGGACCGTTCTTGGGACTGTTGTTTAAGCAACATGGCGTAAAGTCTTATGTCAGAACAACATAACGCGGAGTTTAGTAACACCAAACAGCTCAGTACATTGCTGACAAATCAACAGGTGCGACAGGACGCGGATCAACGTTTTCCAGTAAACATGAAATATGAGGTGGGTGTGCCATCCGATGGAAGAAGACGAAGTGCAAAAGGAATCAGGTGTGCAGGTTCAAGGGTCCCAGCAGAATTTGAGGAGGACATAATGTAAAGTACCACAGGCATTTTTTTACGTCATTGAAGCATTAACCTTCCTTAAAGATTCTTGTATATTTCCCTTGGAGGCGGCAGCCTGCTCTCTAAATGTGCCGTGTGACTTGTGAGTGTACCACGAATTTTATATGTACAGCCAAATTTTTTTCCTTGCACTAGAATATTTTTTTTTATTTTAACGAGTAATGAATGTATGAAAATAAGCAGCAGTAATTGTAATGCCACTAGGAAGCACGGTTTCCGTTGACCGCTGCAGTGATGTAGACAGCACTGAACTGCGCAGTGTCATTATTAGATTGCTCTGACAATATAGGACAAAACGTGCAGAAACTAATCAGGTTTCATTACCGCTGCATTCAGTACAATTTCAGCACGATTAAAGTGCTAGTATTTGGCGTAAGAGAGAATGAACTGTATCGTCCAATCTCATGCAGCGTGCTGTTTGTAGAGACACGTGCACGTCATTTGCTTTCATACTGGACTGATTTTCTTTTTCGTCTATATATGTGTACGGTCTGATGGAATAATGACTGTATCGAGGGCAGATAACGAATGTAGAGACACGGCTGCAAATGGCTTCTGACTGCCAGACAAATGACAGCGTTGAATAATACATTGTCGCTCACTTCTATTGTAAACATCATCTTTGAGAATGTGAGGGGTAGTCCTCGTAGGAGTGTTAGACGATTAGCAATTTAAATGGAGAAACAATTTTTTGTTGGAGATGTTCACTGGAAAATACTCTTTGAAAGAGTTATAAGCGTCAAAGGCCATGAAAGGGTTAAAAGTAGCTAAGAAGATTGTAATCAGAGTCGTAGCCTATCTCCGATGTTATATCTACATCGAAAAAGATGTTAAAGGAAACTCTGAAACATTTGAAAATGAAAATGTAAGAGCTTTGAGATTCGCTGAAGACACTGAAATTCTGTCAGAGACAGCAGACGACTGGATGATCGTTCGAACGGAATGGGCAGCGCCTAGAAAACAGTTCTCGTAAGGTAAATAAAATACTGCACAGCTGAAAAGTAGTCAAGCGAGTGATAAAATTGTGTTAAAATGACTGAGATGACTGTAAGTGGAGCACGCCCGTTGAATATGCAGTGCTGGCATAACCAATTTCCCCGCCTGGAAGAACCGAAGGACAAACAAGCAGGGAGCTAATTGTCTCAGACTGCGCCAGAGAGAACAACAGTGAAGAACGCTTTCTCTAACAGGGCTACATGTATTTACTACACTGAGCGATGACACAAGAACACCTTTCAGGTTACAAACTTTGCTTAAAAGAACTCTCAGAATCTCTGAATGTAAACATCAGGTTACCCAAGAATGTTAACAGGCTCAGAAAATGGGAGCACATTCGGTCACCTGTGGGGACATCATGTCATTGACTACTACAAAACCCTCTCCTTTTTGCCACCCATGCTCAGAGTCTGGTCACTCCATCGCCAACACTGATACCTGTCTAGTGGCCCCTTATCAGTTAGAGGGCCCGCACAACAGACAAGCAAGGTGGGCTGCCGACCTCACTTCAAGAGCTCAGTTCGAAACATCCCCAATGGATGGAAGCAGCAGCAGACTTTCCTCATAAAGACGGAATTACTTTGTGAAAAGCCATGTGACAGAGATCCACCAATTGGAAGTAATGTGACTACGTGTAGCACTCCGCCGAATCGGCGCTATAAGTATGCCAGTAGGGTCAGACTGGCAGGGTGGGCCCACAACCAGGGCAGCTGCAGCCAATACCTACGCCGGCTCTAGCATAGTAGACACTCGCCGAAGCATTCAGTAGAAAGTTGTAACTTGTAATTGTGTAGAGTAGTATTTTGGATATTATTTTCTTTTCATTGGCTTGTACTCTTATCTTGCATTTGGAAATTATTGCACGCCAACAAGGCGTTTTAGTTACAATAAAGTGTGTTCAAACTTGATCGTTAGTTATTTCCTGCCGACCGCAGGACACTCCAATACCAATGGAAGTTCAGCTCTTCTAGCTGCAGGGTGACCTGGTGAATATGACGAAGTGTTACCAGCCGCCGCCAGCTTAGAGTCTACTACTTCAAGTTCGCAGCTGTCTGGCTGTGGAAGGAACCTCAACTCAGCAAGCCACTTTCCTGCAGATCACACCGATGTTGAGATCCAGGCTGACCTGATCGTCTGTGAACCCATCTGCTATTTTGCAAGTTATTGAACTTGGGAGCTGGGCTCCTGTGCTGCCACTCCTGGGCAATACAATTAGTGCGTTGCTGGCTGTATGTTAGGACCGCCTCCTGGATTGTACTCCGTGTCGCTGTTGAGTTTGCACGCCACCTCGACAACTGACGACATGGACATGCAAATTTCTGTAGCCAAATCTACGCTACCGGTCATTAAAATTGCTACACCAAGAAGAAATGCAGATGATAAATGGTTATTCATTGGACAATTATATTATACTAGAACTGACACGTGATTACATTTTCACGCAATTTGGGTGCATTGATCCTGAGAAATCAGTACCCAGAACAACCACCTCTGGCCGTAATAACGGCCTTGACACGCCTGGGCATTGAATCAAACAATGTTTGGATGGCGTGTACGGGTACAGCTGTCCATACAGCTTCAACAAGATACCACAGTTCATCAAGAGCAGTGACTGGCTTATTGGGACGAGCCAGTTGCTCGGCCACCATTGACCAGACGTTTTAAATTCGTGAGAGATCTGGAGAATGTGCTGGCCAGGGCAGCAATCGAACATTTTCTGTATCCAGAAAGGCCCGTACAGGACCTGCAACATGTGGTCGTGCATTATCCTGCTGAAATGTAGGGTTTCGCAGTGATCGAATGAAGGGTAGAGCCACGGGTCGTAACACATCTGAAGTGTAACGTCCACTGTTCAAAGTGCCGTCAGTGCGAACAAGAGGTGACCGAGACGTGTAACCAATGGCAACCCATACCTTCACGCCAGGTGATACGCCAGTATGGCGATGACGAATACACACTTCCAATGTGCGTTCAGCGCGATGTCGCCAAACACGGATGCGACCATCATGATGCTGTAAACATAACCTGGATTCATCCGAAAAAATGACGTTTTGCCATTCGTGCACCCACGTTCGTCGTTGAGTACACCATCGCAGGCCCTCCTGTCTGTAATGCACCGTCAAGGGTAACCGCAGCCATGGTCTCCGAGCTAATAGTCCATGCTGCTGCAAACGTCGTCGAACTGTTCGTGCAGATGGTTGTTGTCTTGCAAACGTCCCCATCTGTTGACTCAGGGATCGAGACGTGGCTGCACGATCCGTTACGGCCATGCGGATAAGATGCCTGTCATCTTGACTACTAGTGATACGAGGCCGTTGGGATCCAGCACGGCGTTCCGCATTACCTTCTGAACCCACCGATTCCATATTCTGCTAACAGTCATTGGACCTCGACCAACACGAGCAGAAATTTCGCCATACGATAAACCGAAATCGCGATAGGCTACAATCCGACCTTTATCAAAGTCGGAAACGTGATGGTACGCATTTCTCCTTCTTACATGAGGCATCATAACGACATTTCACCAGGCAACGCCGGTCAATTGCTGTTTGTGTATGAGTAATCGGTTTGAAACTTTCCTTATGTCAGCACGTTGTAGGTGTCGCCACCGGCGCCAACCTTGTGTGAATGCTCCGAAAAGCTAATCATTTGCATATCACAGCATCTTCTTCCTGTTGGTTAAATTTCGGTCTGTAGCACGTCATCATCGTGGTGTAGCAATTTTAATGGCCAGTGGTGTAGTTGCGGCTTCACTCAACAAGAACACTGAGGTTCCGACACACTTTCACAGCCAAGCCAGGCTGCAGACACGCACCAGCCACAGTATCCTCGTGAGATGAGGCCGCAGTACTGACATCAGATTATGGTATGGGCTGCTCCAGGAAATTCTTCACTGATCACTGATGGCTACCCTGCACCTTGTGTAACCCTGACAGAATATGGCAGCTGATAGACCACGCTGGGGAAAAAACAGTGAATGTAAAACTCTCGGGAATAAATAACTATTAACCAAATGGTGTCTTATTAGCACCTTGGCACACAGCAGGAACACACCGCCGTACCTTCGCTCAACTGTCTAAACCCACATAGGAGGCCGCATCTAGCAAGCTCTTACAAACAGTACAACAAGGGTAGTGGAATGTAGTCTAGTCAAATCAGGTGATCCTTAGGGAAAGAGACACTGAAAGCATCAGGCGTGTTTTCCACTTTGGGGAACAAAATAACCGGTGACAGAACATAAAATACAGACTTTCAACAGTAGGAAAGATTTTCTGAGAAAGAGAAATTTACTAACAATACCAGCTTAACCGTCAGAAAGTTCTTGTATTTATCTGGAGAGTGCCATTATACTCAAGTGAAATTTGGGCAATGATGAGTACAGAGAAGAGGAGAATTGAAATTTCTGAAATGTGTTGCTGTAGAAGGATGGTGAGGAAGAGATGAGTAGATCGTGTAACTAATCAAGGGAATATCGGAGAAAATAAATTTATGCCACAAATTGTTTAATAGAAGGACTCAGTTGATTGAACACATCCTGAGGCATCAAAGAATGGTGGATTTGATAACGAAGACGGGGCAAGGATAAAAATTGTTGAGGGAGTCCTAGGCATGGATACGGTTCAAATGGTTCAAATGGATCTAAGCACTATTGGACTTAACATCTGAGGTCATCAGCCCCTAGACTTAGAACTACTTAAACCTAACTAACCTAAGGACATCAAAGACATCCATGCCCGAGGCAGGATTCGAACCGGCGACCGAAGTGGCAGCGCGGTTCCTGACTGAAGCACCTAGAAACGCTCGGCCACAGCGGCCGGCATGGATACGGTAAATGTGTTTAAATGCATGTAGGTTGCGGCAGTCATTCAGAGTGAAAGGGGTTTGCACAGTGTTATCATGGAGAGCTGCATCAAACAGTTTTCAAACTTAAGACAACAACAACAACAACAACACAATCTTATATCCATTGGAGATTCTTGATGGACCTTGGGAAGTGATCCTGGCTAACTGCGAATAGCCATGATGGCAGAAACTCTTTGATTGGTTATATATGAATAATGACGTCATATCACAGTTGCAGTCGCAGTGTATTTCCGTGAATAAAAACACCTATATCAGTGTCGGTACATTTGTGTCGTTTGCTCAAAGCCTACAATGAAACAGACTTTTTGGAGCAACCTAATGCCTACTCTTAGCATTAAAGATCCACGAAACTAGTGAATTAAAGGTGTACATGTATACCAGCGCTGCATCAAGATATATCACCAGTATTCAGTCACTGGAGTTTCCCTCTGCCCTACGAAGTACTTGTACGCAGCTGTGATCATTGAATCGTACTCTAGGAATATCTTACCGGTGAACTTCAAAGAATTGTAGACGTCGTTCTGACGAACCAATGTTCTGAAATGTCACCGAATTGTGTGTGTTTTAGGGGCCAACGACAATGGTTAGGAGTCACCTTTGACATAAAAGGTGAAACGCATGTATCTGTCGGTCAGAGTGCACTAAACGCGAGGCAAGTTTTTCTGCACTGATTATTTTCCATAACAAATAACTACCTTGGAAAATAGTACCTGTGGTGTGTCCACGGTGAGGTCTACCACCGTTTACAGTTCATGACTAGATGTCGAATATGTAGCATTACTCGTCACTGGAAAAAGGAGGCACATATTTCATGTAGTTCAAGCTCTGGTCTTCAGGAAGAACTTCAATGAAGTTTGGATAGTAGGACAAGAGAAGTAAAGCTGTGAAGACGGGTCCCCTATTGAGGTTGGACAGCCCAGTCGGTAGAACACTTTTCTCCAAGAGGCAAAGGTCCATGTTTCGCAACAATTTCGGGTCCTTCTATTCCTTACATATATGAATGACCTTCCACTTAATATTCAACAAGCAGGAATGGTACTTGTTGCAGATGATATTAGTGCTGCAACAAACCCCTTAGAGAGAAACCAACAGAAGATCTAGTAAGTGATATTTTCCAAAGCCTCAGAAAATGGACTCTCCCTAAATTTTGAAAGACCTTCAAATCACACAGTATTCATTTCTGTACAACAAATAGTAATACCAACAGTTAATGAAGAACTTGAGCAGGACTCAGTAAACAGAGTAGTATGCTCATGACTTAGGGTGTACAGTGAACTGAAAGAAGCATATTACTGAACTTACCGTACAATAAAGATCAGCTACTTTTGGTTTTCGTATAATTGCTAATCTTGGATACAAACGAATTAAACTCCTGATATATTTTGCATATTTCCACCCCAACTGGGTCTTATGGAATAATTTTCTGCGGTAAATCATCACTTAGAAATAAAGTATTCATTGCACAAAAGAGGGCAGGGAAAAATGATCTTTATTACCCATTATTAAAGCTGTCAGACGCTCAGAAAGGAGATCAATAGGCAGCAACAAAAATCTTTGATCATTTGCCCAATAACACCAATTTTCTGACAGGTACAGAAGTAAATTTTAAATCTAACTTAAAATCGTGTCTCCTGGACATCTCCTTCTATTTCACTCACGAAAACAACTCGTAGCCACTAACTAAAATTTATAAATATTATCTTGTAGTTGCATGAGTAGGACTAAAACATTGTGTTCATTACTCTTAATACTAAGCATTATTACACACTCAGTAAACTGATTGATTCCACATGACTTCGATAAATTAATCGTTCAAATGATAAATGGAACATCTAACTAAAAAGCTTTGCATCAGAATTGGTGATTACGAAGTAGACCTACCTCGGAAGTAAAATTTCCCATAACGGACGAAGGAAGGAGAGCATAAAAAGCAGACTAGCACAGACTAAGAGCGCGTTTCTGTCCAAAAAAAGTCTCTTAGTATCAAATGTAACCCTTAATTTGAAGAAGAAATTTCTAAGAATGTACATTGGAGCTAAGCATTGCATGATAGTGGACCATGGTCTGTGGGAAAACCGGAACAGAAGAGGATCGAAGCGTTTGGAAAGTGGAGGTGCAGAGGAATAAAGAAAACTAGGTAGACTGATAAGGTAAAGAATGGTAAGTTCTCCTGAGAAACGGCGAAGAAAGGGAGATTATGATAAACACCGACAAGAAGGACGCTATGATACAACGTGTTAATACATCAGGGAGTAACCTCCATGGTACTGGACGGAGTTGTAGAGGGTAAAAACTGCAGAAGAAGGCAGAGATTGGAATACATTAACAAATAATTATTGAGGACAACGGATGCAAGAATTACTCTGGGATGAAAAGGTTGACACATAAGAGGAATTCGTGGTGGGTCGTATCAAACCAGTCCGAAGAGTAATGACTTAAACAAAACAAAAATCGTTGTTCGTAAGGGATGTACCGTAATAGAAGCATACCATCGAATGCTACCTCCGGCCGGAGTGGCCGAGCGGTTCTAGGCGCTACAGTCTGGAACCGCGCGACCGCTACGGTTGCAGGTTAGAATCCTGCCTCGGGCATGGATGTGAGTGATGTCCTTAGGTTAGTTAGGTTTAAGTAGTTCTAAGTTTCTAGGGGACTGCTGACCTCTGAAGTTAAGTCCCATAGTGCTCAGAGCCGTTTGAAAGCTGCTGACGAGTTTACAGAAGGCTGTCAAGATGAAACGAGACTGCTCCACAACGCCCCAACTCATTCTGTGCAGGACTCAGTTACATATGCTGTCTCTTTGGAGTTTGATTCTAAGCCATCCTCTCTGCCATAGTATCCTATCAAGGCACCTGCAGAAGGAGAATACATTGCGTGGTACGTATTTCTAGAATAATGACTAGGTGAAGAGATGGAACGTTCACTCAACAGCCAAAATGCAGACCTCGTGACCACCTCTTGTCGCGACGCTATCGCCAATCAAATGGTTCAAATGGCTCTGAGCACTATTCGACTTAACTTCTGAGGTCATCAGTCACCTAGAACTCAGAAATAATTAAACCTAACTAACCTAAGGACATCACACACATCCACGCCCGAGGCAGGATTCGAACCTGCGACCTCAGCGGTCGCTCGGTTCCAGACTGTAGCGCCTAGAACCACACGGCCACTCCGGCCGGCTACCGCCAATCCCCAAACTTCGTGCCTCCCGCTCGGGCCAGAGAACCCCGTATATACAGGGTATCCCATTTATCTTGACCACCCTAAATAACTGTTTGCCCAGAGGCAAATTAAAAAATGTTTCATGCAAATGTTCTTTAGCAATCAGGGGAACATCAATCAGCATGATTGTCTTCGTTATAGCTTTGTTCTTTACAAAGACATTAACGGCGGTATGGCTTTTTAAAAATTTCATCCTGTATTTCTTATTCGGTAATTCATTTTCTCTCCTAAAGGCCTATTTAAAAATGTATCACAGTGTACCATTCACTGAAACACAACGTTATTAATTACATAAAACAACATTGACTTTGAGCGAGGGTTCACAAACTCGTCCACTTGCTGAAGCTGTCAGAAAACAAATGAAAACCAAGTAAAAACATAACTCAAAATTGACTTTGACTCTCGTGTGCCATTTCCCAGGAGTAGAACATTCAAAGGTGCTCAAAGTGGTGACCCTGGACACCGATACACTGGTGCACTCATTGAATGAAAGAATTATTTACTGCTTCCATTGTTGCCTGCTGAAGAGAATTACAAGCAAGCACTATACGTCCCTGCATGTCCTCTGGAGTAGTTGGAATACCGCGATAGACAACGTCTCTAATGAATCCCCAAAGAAAAAAGTCCAGAGGATTTAAATCATGAGACCTAGCAAGCCAAGTAACTGTTCCTCCTCGACCAGTCCATCTGGCAGGATACCTTCAGTTCAGAACACGACGTGCTCGCAAGGCATTATGTGCCGGACATCCATCGAGTTGATACCACATAAGCATTCTGGTTCTTAGCGGCACTTCTTCCAGAAGACGAGGAATAATTTGTCTGAGGCAGTTGGCATACGCAGTGCCATTCAGACAACCATCGATGAAATAACGGCCACTAATTGTAGTACCAAGCAGCCTACATCAGACGTTAACTCTCCATTGACGCTACTGTTACACCTGTGTAAGCCATCGTGGGTTGTCGCTGGACCAATAATTCATATTCCTTCTGTTTACCTAACCAGAATTTGAGGAGGAGGATTCATCGGTAAATATAACAGTGGAGAAGTAGTTCGGGTTAGCTAGGATTTGCTACTGTGACTACTGTCAGAACTGTACACAATTCTGAAAACCATTCCCGTGCAATTCTTGATGTAGGTGTACATGGTAAGGATGGCACCGGTGACGTGTAAGAATACGATGTACATAGCAACGGAAGCGAGAACAGTAACTTCGGCAGCTTCGTCTGTGCGAATGCACGCTGCCTGCGTAGCATTTCGCCTACCTTCAACAACAACAACAACAGCAACAATAATTATGGTTCAAATGGCTCTGAGCACTATGGGAATTAACTTCTGAGGTCATCAGTCCCCTAGAACTTAGAGCTACTTAAACCTAACTAACCTAAGGACATCACACACATCCATGCCCGAGGCAGGATTCGAACCTCCAACCGAAGTAGTAGCGCGGTTCCAGACTGTAGCGCCTAGAACCGCTCGCCACCCCGGCCGGCACAATAATAATAATAATAATAATAATAATAATAAAAGTGTTATGTCGATGCAGTTTGTTGGAAGGACAGCCTTTACTGTATGCCTACTCTACACAACAGTATTTAAAAGGACTAAAGTACTGTACTAAATGTATCCGTACGTAAAAATCAGTATTGCAATTACTGTTCTGCAAACTTACATTCCCCATAGATGAGTAGCATTTGTACCTTCTCTTAGATGGTGTACTTTCTACTCAAGCAACTCTTCAGCTAACGATGGTTGACGGGATGACGGATGTGCATTCTACTCATGTTTACATTTGTCCTCTGTCAACGTCAGCTCGTGGATGTGTTCCATTACCCCGAGTACCTGTACTAAGCGCTGGGAGCGTCAACGTCAATGTTGTGCTATGTAATTAATAACGTTGTGTTTCACTGAATGGTACACTGTAATACATTTCTGAATAGGTCTTTAGGAGAGGAAATTAATTAAAGAATAAAAAATACAAGTTGCCATTTAAAATAGTCATGCCGCTGTTCATATCTTTGTAAAAAACAAAGCTATAACGAAGGCAATCATGCTGACTGATGTCCCCCCCTGACGGCTAAATAACATTTACTTGAAACATTTAGTAATTTGCATCTGGGCAAACAGTTATTTAGGGTTGTCTAGATAGATGGTTCAAAAAAGTGGCTCTGAGCACTATGGGACTTAACATCTGTGGTCATCAGTCCCCTAGAACTTAGAACTACTTAAACCTAACTAACCTAAGGACATCACACACATCCATGCCCGAGGCAGGATTCGGACCTGCGACCGTAGCGGTCACGCGGTTCCAAACTGAAGCGCCCAGAACCGCACGGCCACACCGGCCGGCACAAGATAGATGGGACACCATGTATAACGGCCAGCAAAGATCTTCTAAGGGCACAACCCACATATACCGACTTTTCCTCATAGATACTGGCAATGAGGCCACAAGAGGGGAAGTCTATACTCCCCTGAGTCAGTGGCGCCAGACAAAAGTCTAACTCAATGGCTCCACGACACTCGTAGAAAATAAAAAAAAGAAAACTAACAGGAGATTTGCACTTGTGGAAAGCTTCTACATCTACATCCATACTCCGCAAGCCACCTGACGGTGTGTGGCGGAGAGTACCTTGAGTACCTCTATAGGTTCTCCCTTCTATTCCAGTCTCGTATTGTTCGTGAAAAGAAGGATTGTCGGTATGCCTCTGTGTGGGCTCTAATCTCTCTGATTTTATCCTCATGGTCTCTTCGCGAGATATACGTAGGAGAGGGCAATATGCTGCTTGACTCCTCGGTGAAGGTATGGTCTCGAAACTTCAACAAAAGCCCGTACCGAGCTACTGAGCGCCTCTCCTGCAGAGTCTTCCACGGGAGTTTATCCATCATCTCCGTAACGCTTTGGCGATTACTAAATGATAGTGTAACGAAGCGCGCTGCTTTCCGTTGGATCTTCTCTATCTCTTCTATCACCCTATCTGGTACGGATCCCACACTGCTGAGCAGTATTCAAGCAGTGGGCGAACAAGCGTACTGTGACCTACTTCCTTTGTTTTCGGATTGCATTTCCTTAGGATTCTTCCAATGAATCTTACTCTGGCATCTGCTTTACCGACGATCAGCTTTATATGATCATTCCATTTTAAATCACTCCTAATGCGTACTCCCAGATAATTTATGGAATTAACTGCTTCCAGTTGCTGACCTGCTATATTGTAGCTAAATGATATGGGATCTTTCTTTCTATGTATTCGCTGCGCATTAAACTTGTCTACATTGAGATTAAATTGCCATTCCCTGCCCCATGCGTCAATTCGCTGCAGAGCCTCCTGCATTTCAGTACAATTTTTCATTGTTACAACCTCTCGATATACCACAGCATCACCCGCAAAAAGCCTCAGTGAACTTCTGATGTCATCCACAAGGTCATTTATGTATATTGTGAATAGTAACGGTCCTATGACACTCCCCTGCGGCACACCTGAAATCACTCTTACTTCGGAAGACTTCTCTCCATTGAGAATGACATGCTGCGTTCTGTTATCTAGAAACTCTTCAATCCAATCACACAATTGGTCTGATAGTCCATATGCTCTTACTTTGTTCATTAAACGACTGTGGGGAACTGTATCGAACGCCTTACGGAAGTCAAACACAGCATCTACCTGTGAACCCGTGTCTATGGCCCTCTGAGTCTCGTGGACGAATAGCGCGAGCTGGGTTTCACACAATCGTATTTTTCGAAACCCATGCTGATTCCTAGAGAGTAGATTTCTAGTCTCCAGAAAAGTCATTATACTCGAACATAATACGTGTTGCAAAATTCTACAACTGATCGACGTTAGAGATATAGGTCTATAGTTCTGCACATCTGTTCGACGTTCCTTCTTGAAAACGGGGATGACCTGTGGCCTTTTCCAATGCTTTGGAACGCTACACTCTTCTTAACATTTGTTCATCGGCAGCTGAGTTGCTTGAGTTACCAGCAGGCGTCTTTACTGCCACGGGCCATTACTTGACGTAGGGGTCGTCCGGTTGGACAGGCGGTGCTCCCGCTTCTGCTAGGGGGAGATTAATGGCCGAGGGCCTCTGCCGTGACCGGGCCGGCCATAGAAGGCCGGAGGAGAACCCGAGGTCTCCGCCAGAGGCAGCGCCCGGTCGGACGAGACCAACATTAATCTCGCACGTCACCCGTCAAGTTCGTGCCTCACCTCACTCTTATGGTAGCCAGCTCCTTACACACGTCTGTAACGGCTAGTGCAGCCTGCCGAGAAGGCACATTTGATATAACAGCTGCTTCTGACATTCTAAGGTCAAGGCATTCAATATAGTTTTGGCAAAATAAAACTGTGGGATAATGCAGTCACGCGGCGGTAACATTCAATAAAATGTTTTCAGCCATCCAGCCGCGTTAATATTATTATTATTATTTCTTTCCTTTCTCAGACATTATGTCTGGTTAAAAATGGAAAGTGACGCGGACCTTGATCAAGCGTGACTTCTTTTTAACTGCACGGTATATGTTACATTGCATTTAGGAACTTTCGGGTAATTGAACATGTATCAATAATTACAGATTTCTGTAGTTGTATATATAAGTTTGGATGTAGCTGTATTGCGTTCATGTACTGGTGGATATTGTGTGGTATGACTCCTGTAGTTGATAGTATAATTGGTATAATGTCATCTTTATCCTGATGCCACATGTCCTTGAGTTCCTCAGCCAGTTGGATGTATTTTTCAATTTTTTCTCCTGTTATCTTCTGTATATTTGTTGTATTGGGTATGCATATTTCGATTAGTTGTGTTAATTTCTTCTTTTTATTGGTGAGTATGATGTCAGGTTTGTTATGTTCTGTTGTTTTATATGTCCTGTTCCAGTGTAATTTGTATTCATCACTCTTCAGTACATTTTGTGGTGCATACTTGCAAGTGGGCACGTGTTGTTTTATTAGTTTATGTTGTATGGCAAGTTGCTGATGTATTATTTTTGCTACATTGTCATGTCTTCTGTATTTTCTAGTATTGTACATCCGCTTGTGATGTGATCTACTGTCTCTATTTGTTGTTTGCAAAGTCTGCATTTATCTGTTGTGGTATTGGGATCTTTAATAATATGCTTGCTGTAATATCTAGTGTTTATTGTTTGATCCTGTATTGCAATCATGAATCCTTCCGTCTCACTGTATATATTGCCTTTTCTTAGCCATGTTTTGGATGCGTCTTGATCGATGTGTGGCTGTGTTAGATAATACGGGTGCTTGCCATGTAGTGTTTTCTTTTTCCAATTTACTTTCTTCGTATCTGTTGATGTTATGTGATCTAAAGGGTTGTAGAAGTGGTTATGAAGTTTCAATGGTGTAGCCGATGTATTTATATGAGTGATTGCTTTGTGTATTTTGCTAGTTTCTGCTCGTTCTATAAAGAATTTTCTTAAATTGTCTACCTGTCCATAATGTAGGTTTTTTATGTCGATAAATCCCCTTCCTCCTCCCATTTTGCTTAATGTGAATCTTTCTGTTGCTGAATGTATGTGATGTATTCTATATTTGTGACATTGTGATCGTGTAAGTGTATTGAGTGCTTTTAGGTCTGTGTTATTCCATTTCACTACTCCATTATTATTATTATTATTATTATTATTATTATTATTATTATTATTATCATTCTTCTGACTGGTTTGATGCGGCTCGCCATGAATTCCTCTCCTGTGCTAACCTCTTCACTTACAACCTATGTCCTCAATTACTTGCTGGATCTATTCCAATCTCTGACTTCCTCTACAATTTTTGCCCTCTAGGCTCCCTCTAGTACCATGGAAGTCATTCCCTCATGTTTTAACACATGTCCTATCAACCTGTCCCTTCTCTGTATCAGTGTCTTCCACATATTCCTTTCCTCTCCGATTCTGCGTAGAACCTCCTCATTCCTTACCTTGTCAGTCCACCTAATTTTCAACATTCGTCCGTAGCACCACATCTCTAATGTTTCGATTCTCTTCTGTTCCGGTTTTCCCACAGTTCATGTTTCATTACCATACAATGCTGTATTCCAGACGCACATTCTCATAAATTCCTTCCTCAAATTAAGGCCGATTTTTGATATTAGTAGAATTCTCTTGGCCAGGAATGCCTTTTTTGCCATAGCTAGTCTGGTTTTGATGTTCTCCTTGCTCCGTCCGTTACTGGTTATTTGCCTAGGTATCAGGATTCCTTAAATTCATCTACTTCGTGACCATCAATCTTGATGTTAAGTATCTAACTTTTCTCCTTTCTACTACTTCTCATTACCTTCGTCTTTCTTTGATTTACTCTCAATCCATACTGAGTACTCGTTAGACTGTTCATTCCGTTCAGCAGATCATGTAATTCGTCTTCACTTTCACTCAGGATAGCATTTTCATCAGCGAATCGTATCATTGATATCCTTGCACATTGAATTTTAATACCACTCCTGAACCTTTCTTTTATGTCCATCATTGCTTTCTCGATGTACAGATTGTCTTACACCCTTTTTAATACGAGCACTTCGTTCTTGCTTCAGCCGCGTATGTGGTTAAAATGCCACGAGGATTCGACAGAGTTCTCCTTGGCCGCTGTCAAGTGGTAATGCCAGTGGACTGCTGGTATGACGTTATATATATATATACACTAGCTGTCGGCTGTGACGTCATTGTTGACTACCGAGTCACCATATATGGGCATACATCGTCACTGATAACACCCTTGATGGACACAGTGGCCTGCATCTCATGAGGAGAACACAGCGGCAAGTGCCATCATCCGCATCAAAATATGTGACACATGTCTCGGCTTCTCCGTAGGTACTCGATCGTTTCTGTAAAAATAAAAGTTAAAGTTTTCGAGGTATATTTATGTGCCTTTTATCGAGTGATGTCCTCAGTCGAACAAACAGAAAGGTGTTTTCCCACAACTATCCATACTTAAGACTCAAGGGTGATATGTTGCAATGTGCACAATTCATAAAATGATTATTTTATTCATATGTTATGGTGATGTACTTGTTTTTTATTTTTTATTTATTTACACGCCAAGTTCCGTAGGACCAAATTGAGGAGCAAATCTCCAAGGTCATGGAACGTGTCAGTACATGAACTTACAACATAAAAGTAATAACAGATAAAAATAAATGTTCATGAACCTGAAAAAAGTCAGTAAGTAAGTTATACAACGTTATTTCGTTAAATTAGTCTTGAAACAAGGAAACAAACATTGTGGCTGAGTGGATAGCGTCGTCAGTTCTTAATTTTTGGACTCCCTGTTCGATCCCAATTATTGTTCTTGTTTATTTTATTTTGTTTTATTTTTGTTGATTTCATTTATCTACGAATTTCCGTAGACTGTTCCTACATGAATGCTTCTTACTAAATTAGGAGATGCAAGGACGTTATATTAATTACAAAATTACAACTGCATTTCACAATAAGTGTCATACATTTATTATATTATACATGTGTATGTGTTATATTCAGAGGTTACAGACATTTAAAATTCTCGTGTTCTGATATGTCTTTCTCATATCAATTCTTATATTAGTTTGTATATTTTATTCGCATATTTATTCTCCAGGAAGATTTGGTGTATTGTCATGGATGTTACCGATCGTAGAAACATTGGAAACACAGACATTGCAAACACTATGAGCATCACGAGAAGGTAGGTTTGCCACAGTGATATTTCTTCGTATGAATATCACTTGGGAAAGAAACGTCATTAACATTAATGAAGATATCGCGCGGTGGCAATAATTTCGCGGCAAACCATGTATAACGGATCACTTTTCAGAAAACTGGCAATTTTAATTGGTAATTAATCAAAATACATTACAGGAATTTCACCGAAAACAATTTCATTCATCTGAAAAACAGTTGGTAGTGCGAATAACGACAGCGTATATCAGTATACGGTGGGCGACATTCGTGTAGTAATCTTCTACAGACATAGGTATATAAATGAAATACAAAAATAAAAATAATAATCGTGTTTTGAAGACGGGGCACAAAATTAAGAAACCAAGACAACTGTGCCAACAATACTTGTGTCGATATAAAAAATGAATACCTGCAAAACACCTCGAAAACTTAGAGTGACGTTTTTTCAGAAAAAGTTTAGCGTCTACAGACAAGCCGAGACAGGTTCAAATGGCTCTAAGCACTATGGGACTTAACATCTGAGGTCATCAGTCCCCTAGACGTAGAACTACTTAAACGTAACTAACCTCAAGACATCACACACAGCCATGCCCGAGGCAGGATTCGAAAATGCAACCGTAGCAGCAGCGCGGTTCCGGACTGAAGCGCCTAGAAGCGCTCGGTCACAGAGGCCGGCTCTACATAATCACCAGCCAATAGGATACATTTCTGCCAACGACGAACAAGTTTTCTGAAGCAGCCACAGAAGAACTCGACAATCTGTTTCCACAACCAGAGTCTCACAGTTCCCTCAACGTCTTCATCAGAAGCATAATGATGTCCCCGAAGATCGTCTTTCATTATCGGGAACAGATGGAAGACAGACGGTGCTAAATCTGGACTGTATGGAGGATGCCGTAAGGTCTCTGAAGTTCTGCTGCGGTGGCACGTTAAGTGTGTAGTTTGGCTTTTTCATTCTGCAGGAAAACATTTCCCTTTTCCTTTCGGACCCTTGTTAGCCATCGTTTCAGAGTTTGCTTCGTTGTGATGTCACACTCTGTATTTATTGTTGCTTGTGAAACTCGGTGGTTGCTGTCATGCAGGTCAGCAGTTCCCACCTCAACATATTTAAACTTCCTCGCCCAACGACGCACAGTACTCACATCAACACAGTCATCACAAACTGCTTTCATTCTCTGATACATCTCCTTTGGGATGACACCTTCTGCTGTCAAGAATTCAATGACTGCACGTTACTTAAATCGCATTGACCGACCGTCTGCGAAGTGTTCCATACTTTACACTGTAACAACACAACAGTTCAATGCTAAGGCTTCCCGCCAACTGGAGCTGTAGAGAAGAGGCTACGGAACAAGCCAGTACCTGCCGCATACCAATGCTGCCAACTGTTGATGAATTACGAAGGTGGAGGCATTACTTTTCAGTCAACTCTCGTATATAAATACCCTGAACTGTTTGTCGAACAGTGATATAATTTTGCAAGTTTATTCAGTGGTAAATCTAGATACTGTCTACAAAATGCAAATGAAGTCAGTAGTAAATAATCAGTAAATTAAAACGTCATGCGTCATGGTGAAGTTTTACTGCATGAACGGTGAAAATGTAATAAGCGGTAAACTCTTTCCCTTCCGTTATTTCTTTCATGTTGTCAGCGAGAAAGTGGTTCGCAAATGTTTGAGACTAAGGGTAAAGTTTATTTGAAGTCCCTAAGCAATGTCATTCTCACTCGATGAATATAGTCTGGGTAATTTGCGGTCCATGAGGTACCCTCCCTCAAGACATAAACAAAGTTTCTATTACCTGACTTATTGTGTTAAACCTCGGACGTAACATTATAGCTCCTAGTGAGTAGACCATAATGGCAGTTAACATTTTTAAATTCGTTCAGTGATTACAAGAATTTTTTTTTGCACCTGGAAGCCATTAATCAATCGTTTTAACCCTTTGGTAATGTAGACGACCAAACGCAATTTCCGCCTTCGCCTCTATTAAATCAAGTTTCAGCTGTACAAATATTAGACTGCAACTATAAATTCAATTTTATTTGTCCGCTGTTGTTAAATGTAACTATATGCACATAAAATTTTACTTTAATTAATGTAATCACTTCTGTGTGACATAAAATGCAATGCTTCCCTTTGTAAACATTCCATACGTCTTTTTTTTTTTCCTTCGGTATATGTAGAATCAATGTGAGTGGCACTTTATTTTATCTGTGTTTATGACATTCATAAGTCACTTAATGGCCGCACGTAGCGACCGCTTGGTTCGAGGCGCCATGTCACGGACTACGCGGTAGCTCCCGCCGGAGGTTCGAGTCCTCCCTCGGGCATGCGTGTGTGTGCTGATCTTAGCATAAGTTAGTTTAGGTTAGTTTGAGTAGTATGTTAGTCTAGGGACCGATGATCTCAGCAGTTTCGTCCCTTAGGTATTCACATACATTTGTACATTTTATTCACTTGATGATGGCCTAAGAAGGTGAAAACCTTTTCGTAACCGTGGGTTCTGTTTTTACGAAGTAACGTGGCTTGTAAACCGAGAATTTATTCAGGCAGGACACTGCAAACGACTCCCAGGACAGAAATAATATTTTGCAGCACATTAGGGAAGTGTGTCATGTTTGATAACGTTGTCATCTGTCAATCACTAAGGGAAAGTTTACGTAATGTAAATAAGTAACAATGCACTGAAATTTTTTGACAAAAGGTTTTAAACATACCTATCATATGACTCTCAAATAATTTAACTTTACAGTGCATATGATTTAAAAGGAAATATTCCTTAAATTTAACTTGGCAGGTATATAAAGGTACTGGTGCCCGAAAACGGTTTAGGGAATACGCGGGACTAAATTCTAGTTTAATGGGCAAGAATTTAAACCGCGCTCCTCCTGAAAACGAGTGCAGCATAATATCAATTCGCCACGTCGCTTGATCATTTTTCAAGAGGCGCTGCGGAAACTAGCATAGGTCAGTGCAGTGTAGCGGTCTGCGTCGTAGGCTATAAGAAGTGAAGCTTCGCCAGCAGTTACAGGCAAATTGGTACCACAACCTTCTCTTATAATGGGATGCGCCAACTTCGTGACATGCTGCTATAACTTTTGACAGTACTAGCCGAGACGGCCGCACATCATGCTAACTCCTCTGAATGCACGACCAGTAAAGTCGCTAGGAGATTGGGATGTGATGATGCTGTCTCACTGCCACGTGTAAAGTACATAACGGCTATTCTAGACTGCATTAACTGTTAACCAACAATTATGGTGCCATTTAGGAAATACTCTGCCTTCAGATTCTACTAATGTTCTACAACTACACTCCTTATCCTGTGTGGAGAAGAGTACTTCGTATATCATTCGCACTTCCACTCACGAATAATGCGCGCACGGCAATAATTATTGCTGGTAAGGCTGCTTGTGAGCTCAAATCCCTCTAACTATACCATCATGATCTCTTCGCCGTATACAGGGAGTAACAGGCATAACATCTACATCTACATGTACATGTATACTTTGCAAATCACATTTAATTGCCTTGCAGAGGGTTCATGGATCCACCTTCACAATTCTCTGTTATTCCAATCTAGTATAGCGCGCGGAAAGAATGAACACCTGTATCTTTCCGTAAGAGCTCTGATTTCCCTTATTTTATATTGATGATCGTTCCTCCCTATGTAGGTCGGTGTCAACAAAATACTTACGCATTCGGAGGAGAAAGCTGGTGATTGGAATTTCGTGAGAAGATTCCGTCGCAACGAAAAACGCCTTTCTTTCAATGATGTCAAGCCCAAATTCTGTATCATTTCTGTGACACTCTCTCCCATATTTCGCGATAATACACAACTTGCTGTAATACACAACTTGTTGTACTCCGTTAGTCCTATCTGGTAGGGATCCCACACTGCGCAGCAGTATTCTAAAAGAGGACGGACAAGCGTAATGTAGGCAGTCTCCTTAGTAGGTCTGTTACATTTTCTAAGTGTCCTGCCAATAAAACACTGTCTTTGGTTAGCCTTCCCCACAACATTTTCTATGTGTTCCTTCCGATTTAAGTTGTTCATAATTGTAATACGTAGGTATTTAGTTCAGTTCACGGCTTTTAGATTAGACTGATTTATCGTGTAACCGAAGTTTAACAAGTTCCTTTTGGCACTTATGTGGATGACCTCACACTTTTCGTTATTTAGGGTCAACTTCCACTTTTCGCACCGTTCAGACATCTTTTCTGAATCGTTTTGCAGCTTGTTTTGATCTTCTGATGACTTTATTAGTCGATAAACGACATCGTCATCTGCAAAACAACAGAAGACAGCTGCTCAGATTGTCTCCCATATCGTTTATATAGTTAAGGAACAGTAAAAGGCCTATAACACTATCTTGGTGAACGCGAGATATCACTTCTATTTTACTCGATAACTTTCCGTCAATTACTACGAACTGTGTCCTCTCTGACAGGAAATTACAAATCTAGTCACATTAACTGAGACGATACTCCATAAGCACGCGAATTCATTACGGGCCGCTTGTATGGTACAGTGTCAAAAGCGTTCCGGAAATCCAGAAATACGGAATCAATCTGAAATCCCTTGTCAATAGCACTCAGCACTGCATGTGAATAAAGAGATAGTTGTGTTTCACAGGAACGATGATTTCTAAACCCATGCTGACTGTGTGTTAGTTGACCGTTTTCTTCGAGGTAATTCATAACTTTTGAACACAATATATCTTTCAAAATCCTGCTGCATACCGACGTTAACGATATGGACCTGTAATTTGGTGGATTGCGCCTACTACCTTTCTTGAATATTGGTGTGACCTGTGCAACTTTTCAGTCTTTGGGTACGGATCTTTCGTCGAGCGAACGCTTGTATACGATTGTTAAGTATTTAGCTAAAGCGTCAGCATACTCCGAAAGGAACCTAATTGGTATACAGTCTGGACCAGAAGAGTTGCTTTTATTAAGTGATTTAAGTTGCTTCGCTACTCCGAGGATGTTTACTTCTACGTTGCTCATGTTGGCAGCTGTTCTCAATTCGAATTCTGGAATATTAAGTGCAGATATATATTTGGGTGGCTGAGGATGGTGTACTGAACAACAGTAAATAAGTACAGGATGTTTCAAAAATAATATACGTATCTCGAATGCATATATTTATTAAACTTTAAGACATACGAATATGAAACTTTACACATATATTTATGAACCTCTCAAGTTCAGATTACAGATGTTCAATACGTCCTCCATCAGCGAGACGAACAATATCACGTCGATACTCAAATTCATCCCATACTCGGGCAAGCACATCCTTCGTCACTGATGTTATGGCAGTACGGGTCCGGTTCTTCAACTCCTCTAGGGTCTGTGGGAGAGGTGGTACATAAACGTTGTCTTTAACGAAACCCCACAGAAAGAAGTCATAGGGTGTCAAATCCGGTAACGGTGGAGCCCAGCTGAGACATGCTAAGTCGCCAGCTCCTTGATGACCAATGCAACGGTTTGGTAGAGTTTCATTCAGATATTCACGCACTTAGCAACTAAAGTGAGGGGGTGCCCCGTCTTGTTGAAAAATTTTGTCTTCGTGCAGCCTCTGAAACAACCAGTTTTGTAACATAGCGAGATACTGCTGACCGTTAACTGTGTTTCCATCAAACAAGAATGAGCCGTAAACAGATGATCGAGATATCGCACAAAACACATTGACTTTGGGCGAATCTTGTGCATGTTCAATGGCTGCATGTGGGTTCTGTAGACCCCAAATTCGAATACTGTGTTTGTTTACCTGACCACTAACATGGAAAGTCGCTTAATCACTGAACACGATGCGTTGTGCGAAAGTGTTATCATTGTCAGTTGCATCAAGAATCTCGTTACAAAATGCCACCATTTGCGTTTGTCATGAGGACGCAGAGCTTGTAACAGCTGTAACTTGTACGGCTTCATAAACAACCGACGTCTCAAAACATGCTAAATTGTTCTTGTAGGCCGACTGGCACGACGAGTTGATTTTGAACGACTACGTTGGAAAGTAGTTTGAATTCGTGCAACATTTTCTTAAGGAGCAAGAGGGCGTCCAGCGCTTCCCTTTACATACACCTCCTGTATCTGGAAACTGCCCATACCATCTGCGAATGTTCCACGGATTCGGTGGATCAATTTGGTACCTCAGCCTAAAACGTCTGTGCACTGTAATCACGGAATTGCACTTCGCAAACTCGAGAGCACAAAATGATTTCTGCTGCAGAGTAGCCATTTTAAACGTATGACGGTTACCAAGCAAAACAGAAGACAACTGACATCTAGCGGCTATTAAACTAGACTATGTATTCGTTTCTCCAATAGTCAAGCCGAGGCGAAGCGATCGATAGTTTGAACAAAATAATACTTTGTAATACGTATATTCTTTTTGAAAAACCCTGTATTTACGTCATTTACAGAGTAATAATTATAGCTACTATAAGTCGTATGTTTTAAGGTTGGTTTGTACCGCAACTACATGTGGCAACAGCAAGCCATTAATGTTTAATTTTCCGTGAGCAGTGGGCCAGGTGTTGAAGTGTGGATGCGTGGATTCAATTTAGTGAATCTATTTTTTTTTATCGTGTCAGAAACACACACTATAGCTTACAAGTTACGCAAAATGTTCCAAAACATCGCACTATAAGCATCACAATTACAATTAAATGCGGCGTGACCAGTATGCAGCAACTTCGCATGCTTCCTTGGTGGCATCGATGACATTCCGTGACATGCATGACGTTGGGAATAGGCTGCAGACAAGATTATGACTCATTGTCTGTTCTTCACCACATTCACATGCTGTGGAGTCGCATGCAAATCCCCATTTTTACAAGTTGGTCTTCGTTCTTCCATCTCCAGAACGCAGCCTGGGGGTTTCCATATTGACCATCGTGACCTGGTGGGAGGCTTTCGGACGGGATCATCCGCTCTGCAAGATGGCTGGATCTGGAACGCCGTGAGTTGACTCTGAAGTTCGAAGGTGGTTCATTGAGGCTTTCAGCTGAATGGAGAAAGCTTTCCCTTAACTTCAGCCTTGGTACTGCTGGCTGATACCCGTGTAGAGCGTGGGTGGGTGTGTGATATCTTATGGGACTTAACTGTTAAGGTCATCAGTCCCTAAGCTTACACACTACATAACCTAAATTATCCTAAGGACAAACACACACACCCATGCCCGAGGGAGGACTCGAACCTCCGCCGGGACCAGCCGCACAGTCCATGACTGCAGCGCCTAGACCGCTCGGCTAATCCCGCGCGGCGTAGAGCGTGGGTCTTCAGATTCAATGCCTTAGACTTTTCCAGTCTGGATGCACATTCACGACGGATATCTGGAGGTGGAATGCCCGCTGTACAATAAGCTTTATCAAATGAAGCTGATTACTGTACGTGGTGTCCTTGCATAGGTACTTGGAATCGATTTCCAATACCGAACTGAGCATCAGCATTCCAGAAGCATACATTCAATATAAGATGAGCTAGATGGTTAAGCTATAATAACCAGTGATGGAGATACAACCACGCCGAAAACACCAGGCCTTAAAGTTTCTGACATGTTTATGGGAAGATTGTTCAGTGCAGAGAAAAAACAGTCAACACGCTCATGTGTTTACATATTAAGGTACTACCTATAAATCTACCCATTGAAACTTGTAAATGCAGCAAGGAGCAATTTGTTGGTTGTGTCTTGTAGGAACACACGCTCTCAGAATACTAACAGTAAACAATACTGTGATACGCAACGCACCTTCTGTAATATCTGCAACTGCAGTTGGATGAGAATCTCCGTGATGCTTTTGCTAAATGAACCAGTATCGACACATGTTGTTATTCGTTGGATTTTTTCTATTTTCCCTACCAATCATGTCTTCTAATTCACATTCAAGTATTGATCGAGCAATGATTTTGTAAACTATCTTCCTGAGGATACTTCCAATTAATCTCAGCATATGGTTTTTTTACGATTATTTCTATGTGATCGCCCACATTAAAACACTCCATACGCATACTTTCAGAAATTTAGTGGATATACTGCTTCCAGTAGTTCTTTTACATCCTTGTAAACACGCAATAACTATTCTTTCCCCTAATTTAGTCTCAATATATCGCATTTTTCTATGTTCAGGGAAGGGACCAAACCGCGAGGTCATTGGCCCCATCGGATTAGTGAAGGATGGGAAAGGAATTCGGTCGTACCCTTTCAGAGGAACCATCCCGGCATTTGCCGGAAGCGATTTAGGGAAATCACGGAAAACCGAAATCAGGATGGACGGACGCGGGATTGAACATCACTACAGTTTTCTAGCGTTGCAACTTCTGTGTAGCATCATACGCGAACAGTCTCATGCAGGATCCGACGCTACCTTCTGCAGCATAACGTAAACTGTGAACAATAACAATCCCGTAACATTTCCTTGGGAAATGGCAAAAGTTCCTTTTCCTGATGATTTATTTCCATTAAGAATTACGTGCTTCAACCAGAAAAAAATCCCTATTATACTAATTAGCTACGGACTGTAACCCACCTATTTACAAAATTAGCAACGATTTCTACTAGTTGCGCGGGGGTTCAAATACAACGACACTATACAACAGTGCTCCCTACAGTGATGGCTTTCAAAGGTGAACATACAAACAGCTCGCATCGACCTACTTTGTTTGACGACTCTTCCAGGTCAGCGTTACTACAACCTCAAAATCTCACCTGCAAGACTCCTCCGACGTTGCACTGTGCCTCGTGACACATTTGTATACTTCGAATTAAGGTCTGGTGAAAACAGGCTATATCGATGAGACCCTGTATCCTCCAGTTAAGTCGTCAACACTGCCTGAGAAAAGAAGTGAAGCACCCAGAACTGGAGAAGGAAACGAAATGAAGCTTAACTAGTCTAGAGGGTATGTGATGCTAATTCAGTGATTACTAAAACAAATTTACAAAGAACTTGGAACTGTGACCCGACGTTAGTTGTTTGGTTCGTTGGTTGATTTGGGGAAGGGACCAAATAGCGAGGTCATTGGTTCCATCAGATTAAGGAAGGATGGGAAACGAATTCGGTCGTGCCCTTTCAGACGAACCAAACATTTGCCAGAAGCGATTTAGGGAAACCACGGAAAACCTAAATCAGAATGGGCGGACGCGGGATTGAACCGTCGTCCTCCCGAATACGAGTCCAGTGTGCTAACCACTGTGGAACCTCACTCGTTGGTAAGACATTGCACGCCTTCTGGCCTGGACTGATTCGGTTGGGAAGGGGGCCATAAAGCCTTGGTATCCTTTCCTAAGACAAGTGGTTCCACAACTTTTGCGTCTTAGCCTTGATATCCTGCATACTGGTTCAGGGACGGAGTTGACCACCGACTGGCCCCACGCAAATTCTGTCTGGGACATAAGTGATATTGCTGGCCACATCACATTCTTTCTGGGACATTAGTGATCTCGCTGGCCACATCACATTCACACAGACAAATGGCATGTGTGGACGAGTATTCTCCATTTGAAAAATGACACCACAGTATTGTCGCACGGCAGGCAACACAGCTGGATTTAGGATGTCCTAGATGTGCCGTTGTGCAGCCAAAATTCCATCAGTCACTACCACCCATGATCTGAAATGATACCCTATGGCTTCCCACACCACAATGCCAGGAGTAGCCCCGCTGTGCCCCTACAAAACATTGGACGAATGGGACGTCTCCCTGGTCATCTCCATACTCAAGGACGATGGTCAATGAGGACTATTCAGAACCGCAGTTCATCGCTGAACACAATCTAGTGTCATTCATTAACAGTCCATTTTTCCTGGTCAAGGTACCTCTCCAACGAAGACGTTTGTTTTGTGTTGTTAACGGCAGCGTTCGTATAGGACGCTAATTCCCTAGTCTGAGTGCTGATAGTCCCTGCCCAATGGCGCAAGATGACACAGTGTTGCAAAGGGTTAATTGTGTGTTCTAGGGTTGCCGGCACAGATGTAAAGGGGTCACGATGACCTTGGGCTATCCTCGTTTGTGGCAGTCAGACGTGATCGACCAGTACCCTGACAATGAGTGTGCCTTTCCCCCACATTCCCATGTAGTCCAACATCACGCTACTCCCACGTCCGAACGCCTCGCAAATGTGGATATTGCACCATTAGACAACCGAGCCAAACTGGGAGTCTCAATGCGGTCCGTTTCAAACTTTGACAGATGATGACAATGTTATCTCGCTTGTGTATGTGATGCCTCAGTTTCCATTACAGTGATCTTTCAACATCTGATACTGCTCACACCCCCTAGCATACCATACTAGGCTAGGTGACAATCCAATGTTTTACCTGTTGTAAAGAATCGCTACTCTAATCATTTACATATGCACTGGTGGTGTGTCCATGTACAAAGTTTTATACAAAATTACACTGGCATAAGACCAAGCCTCACTTTTGCCAAGCAGTGTATATGCATGACCAACTGAACTGTCTTTCCTGGATGGTTTCAGCTGATGGTACACCTGTGCCATTAGGAGTAGACGCGAACTGCGATCGCTCCACAGATGTACCATTAGCCGCTAGGGAAACAAAGGTTGACCCAGACAGAGTTCCGCATGTCCCAGAGGTTGCCCACTAGAGACTGTTTTTCCTCAAGAGCTATTCACCTCATCAGCACATAGCACACTTTGAAGCCAAAAGGTTGTTTTTTTTTTTTTTTAAGTAGAGGACTGTACCTTCCTCATGGTCTATCCTGTCAAGGCCCGTGTTCTCCAAAACATGCAACGTTCCACTGCCCCGCCTAATGATGGTCCCTGAAGTATACCTAGAGTTTACAGTAGTAGAGGGATGGCGGCGCCAGCCAGTTCCGAGCTCGGGAAACCGGGTTTCGCACCACCCATACCTAACGACTACTGGTGGAGCTCCCTGGGAAAAACACAGCCCTCCCTTCCCTCAGTTGTGTAACGCACTTCGTCAGCCTCTCCGCTGAGGCCTGCCCCGTTTGGGTGACATGCCAGTAACTATGCTATCATCGACGCAGCCCTACGTCGTTGAGGCACACAAACCCTCCTACTCAGCACTAAAGATGTACCCCAGGACGGTTTCAGCTATACAATTACTAGACTGCAAACTGTAAATTCAGTTTTAATTCACTTTCAATTTCTCATCTGTTATTAAATATACTGGTAACTATAGCCACATAAAATCGTTATTTTTCGTTTTAGGTAAATTAATGTAATTATTTTTGTGCTGCATAAAAAGTAATACTTTCCTTTGTAAGCATTCCATGTGTCGTCATTTTTTTCTATCTTCTGTATATGTAACATCACTGTGAGTTGCACATTATTTTATCTGTATTTATGAAAATTGAATAGTCACTTGACGATTAACTAAGAGGGCGAAAACTGTTTCGTAACTGTGCATTTCAGATCAGGTGCGTACTGAGACCTTTTTGCTTCTAGTAACGTGTACTCTCAACAGTATGTGTTTACGTCATTACTTATGATACACCCTGTGTACAGGGTGAAGAAAAAAAATACCGCACTTGGCGGTCAGCATGAGATTTTTCATCCCCCTTTAAACACAGAAGTGGTTGTAGTAAAACATCGTCCCGCCATTAGGTATAATAGAAATGCGATTTAAAAAACGAAGCTCTAGCATTGCTGTAACTGCGTGTAGCACGGCCAAGAACAGGTAGCATGAACTCAGCACCGTGACGGAGCTGTGGCAATGGCATGCGGAAAGGACATGAAATCTCGCCGATGTTCAAGCAGAGTTCACGGCAAACTTTTTTTTTTTTTTTCAGACAAAGCATCAAACTGTATCCAATTTACACCTCCACAATGCGCCTGCCTGTGTATTTCTTTCTATTATTCTTACCTTTATTTAAAACTTAAGACATAACATGAACTTCTTACAGACATAAATGACCACTTTATTTCGTACGTGACACAAATAAAACCAATAGAAAATAATAAATACAATGGCTCCACCGAGTGAACAATAACATAATACCTGCAGATTAGAGCAGGGGTGTAATACACTACTCGCCATTAAAACTGCTACACGACGAAGATGACGTGCTACAGACGCAAAGTTTAAGCGACAGGAAGAAGATGCTGTGATATGCAAATGATTAGCTTTTCAGAGCATTCACACAAGGTTGCCGCCGGTGACGACACCTACAACGTGCTGACATGAGGAAAATTTCCAACCGATTTCTCATACACAAACAGCAGTTGACCGGCGTTGCCTGGTGAAATGTTGTGATGCCTCGTGTAAGGAGGAGAAATGCATACCATCATGTTTCCGACTTTGATAAAGGTCGGATTGTAGCCTATCGCGATTGCGGTTTCGCGACATTTCTGCTCGTGTTGCTCGAGATCCAATGACTGTTAGCAGAATACGGAATCGGTGGGTTCAGGAGGGTAATACGGAACGCCATGCTCGATCCCAGCGGCCTCGTATCACTAGCAGTCGAGATGACAGGCATCTTATCCGCGTGGCTCTAACGGATCGTGCAGCCACGTCTCGATCCCTGAGTCAACAGATGGGGACGTTTGCAAGACAACAACCATCTGCACGAACAGTTCGACGACGTTTGCAGCAGCATGGTCTATCAGCTTGGAGACCATGGCTGCGGTTACCCTTGATGCTGCATCACAGACAAGAGCGATTGCGATGGTGTACTCAACGACGAACCTGGGTGCACGAATGGCAAAACGTCATTTGTTCGGATGAATCCAGGTTCTGTTTACATCATGATGGTCGCATCCGTGTTTGGCGACATCGCGGTAAACACACATTGGAAGCGTGTATTCGTCATCGCCATACTGGCGTATCACCCGGAGTGATGGTATGGGGTGCCATTGGTTACACGTCTCGGTCACCTCTTGTTCACATTGACGGCACGTTGAACAGTGGATGTTACATTTCAGACGTGTTACGACCCGTGGCTCTACTCCTCATTCGATCCCTGCGAAACCCTACATTTCAGCAGAATAATGCACGACCGCATGTTGTAGGTCCTGTACGGGCCTTTCTGGATACAGATAATGTTCGACTACTGCCCTGGCCAGCACATTCTCCAGATCTCTCACCAATTGAAAACGTCTGGTCAATGGTGGCCGAACAATTGGCTCGTCACAATACGCCAGTCACTACTCTTGAGGAATTGCGGTATCGTGTTGAAGCTGCATGGGCAGCTGTACCTCTACACGCCATCCAAGCTGTGTTTGACTCAATGCCCAGGCGTATGAAGGCCATTATTACGGCCAGAGGTGCTTGTTCTGCGTACTGATTTCTCAGGATCTATGCACCCACTTTGCGTGAATATGTAATCATATGTCAGTTCTAGTATAATATATTTGTCCAAAGAATACCCGTTTATCATCTTCATTTCTTCTTGGTGTAGCAATTTTAATGGCCAGTAGTGTAATTCTCCTGTTTAAAAAAGCCAGAAGGCGGAAACCCACCAACTTTAGAGGAATAACCGAATTGTCTCATGGGCTGAAAATAGTTGAGATGATCATAGAAAAGAGACTGAGAACTATCATAGAACCACAGGTAGAGGAGGAACAATATGGCTTCAGAAGTAACAGATCAAGAATAGATCTAATTTTTAGCACCCGCATGTCGATGGAAAAGTATTCAGAGTAAGGCAAGAACCTGGCCATTGTATTTCTGGATTTAGAAAAAGCCTATGATAGTGTTGTACGAGATATGATCTGGGAATGCCTGAGAAAAAAGAATGGCCTGAAGGACTAATAAAAGAAAACATGTTATACAAAGACTGTACTAGCTGTTTACAAACTGGGGAAGGACGTTTGTCATCGTTTGAGACCAAGAGTGGAGTTCAGCAAGGAAGTGCACTGTCCCCACTATTATTAATCACCGCTATGGATACCATAACGAGGAACGTCAAGGAGAAGTCAGGCGAACTGAAGGCATTTGCCTTTGCTGATGACATCATGAAACGGAAGAGGAAGTACAGATCAGACTTGATGAATGGAAATCTCAGTTCCAGAAATATAACCTCAACACCTGTAAGACCAAGACAGTGGTGATGGCAGTCAACAGAGATGGGCAACCAGCATGTGTAAAACTAGGAGACCTCCAACTAGAATGTGTGGGTAGTTTTTCCTTACCTTGGAAGTGTAATTTCCGGTGATAACTCGGTCAGAAATGAAATCACCAACAGAGTGAAAAAAGGATCTGAATTCTACCAACAAGTAAGACTACTTTTATGCGATGATTTGATCTCAAAACCGGCCATAGCTATTTCATACCAATATTGACCTTTTGTGTAGAAACATGCACCCTCACAAAAAGAGAATCATCAAGGCTGCAAGCAGCAAAGACGAAATTTCTTAGATCCACCATCCAGAAGACCAAGATGGACAAGTTAAGGAATGAGGAGGTGAGGATAGAAGCCTGCATAAAGACATTCCTATTAGAGCGAATTGGCGCATCTAGACTTGGATTGTACGGGCATGGGATGAGAATGGAGTCAACTTGAACAGCCTAAATAAATTTGGAAAGACAGGCGGATGGGAAAAGACCTCAAGGAAGAACTTGAACCCGATGGATGGACTTGATCAAGGCTGATATAGTGACCAGAGGATGGACAGTGGATGATGATCTCCATGAACAGGTGTTGTGGACACTACGAAGTGGAAAAGGCTCATTGTCACTACAGAGGAAACTGGAACTGTTGAATGATAATGATAATGATGATGATGATGATGATGATGATGAGAAAATGACAGTGGATGCAGTAACATCGTCTGTACACAATGAAGTACAAAAAACACAATAGGCAACGCCAGACTGCGCTTTATGTTATGTACAATCGTGAACAAAACGAGCGAGACCCCTCGCCTTTTCGTTATGCTGATCCGCACAGCTTTAAAGTCTGCTACACAGCATAACAGGCAAGGCGACGAAGTGCTGCCAAAATACTATGCACAGGCGTGAAACTGAAAAACTATCGGAACTTTGTCAGACTGTTTTCAGTTATGTTTAAGACTATATTAATGCTGATTAGTGCGTTAAACACAACACGTAAATATAAGATATAAATGAAAGAAGAAACGTGAATTAGTATGAACTGTACTAATAAAAATTAATTTCAGTTTATCGAGATAACGTAACTGTTTTAGTAAGACAAGGTACCCCAGATCGTCACGAATTAGCAAAATGTTATGCGCATTCGGCCGCGAAACAGCCTGTGTCAACGTTCAGAAGAGTCGTACTGGATTACCGTTGCTTACCTACCATGAAAGTGTGCAAATTTAGCAATGGGTGAAGATTCATAACGAAATTCAGTTAAAAATCATTCAGTGCCACGCTCAAATCAATTAAATTATTGACTGAAGCGGAAAAAGTAGGCATTAACAAGTATGAAACTCTACAAGAATTTCATATTGACATCCACAGAGCGTCAGTACAGAATAAAGGTTTCAATAAAACGTATTGGGGGCTCAAGAGTTTCTTAAAATTGCTTTACTGAGAGTCTATCTGCCTCCATCGAGATTAGAACCGGAAACAAACCAGACCTCCCTTGCAGTAGCAAACCCCCTTCACTAGACTAGCAGACAACCCAGGTAACAGCCCTCTATTATTACCCCAGACATGAATAAGCCGGCAATTTCGCAATAAAAATGGCAATAACAAAATAGTATTATTAGCGAGTAAATTTAGTAGGATAATTCTGCACCACCCCAGGAAATAAACGGCGACATAGCTGCCAAACGTATTATACAATGTTTCGAATTCTCCATTAGACTCGCCAGAGCCAGAAAACGTTCATTAGCCGAAGTGTTTCTAGCTGGCAGTGGGAATGCTCGCACTTCTAAAACGCGGTGGCATTAATACTGGGGTCTGAATTACCACGTGTATAGGCAAATGGATTTTATTTGCATTCTTGTAAACGTGATTTGGATCGAAAGCATAGCAACGAGTAATATGCTGATGTATCGACTGCTGCTAGAACATTTCGAATAAAGAGTAGAGGGAATTATTTATGCGGCCCTCATCTTCAGTGACTGTCGTACCTATTAGGATTTCGTCACCTAAATCGGTAAAAATGGAACCCTACTAGTCATATTTTCTTGACCGTCTACCTGTCTACCCAAAGTTAAAACTCGTTTACCGCGAGTACGGGTAGACATGATAAGCGGAAATGTAGACCTAGAACTACTTAAACCTACCTAACCTAACACACATCCATGCCCAAGGTAGGATTCCAACCTGCGACTGAAGCAGCCGAGTGGTTCGTGACTGAAGCGCCTAGAACCTCTCGGCCACCGCACGCGGCGAAACCCTTTTTACGCCATGAATAATGATGATATATATACTGTCTAGTGAGGATGAACTGTATTCGCCAGCAACTCAGATCGTTTTATCACGGAACTTTTAAGAAGCTAGATTCAAATTTTGTTGGAAGTCGTCTGCAATATCCATTTATAAACGCCCTAGGAACGTCGTATGCGATATCCACTTCTAAAGACGCTTGCAGATACTGCAGTGCCATATCAAGTAGTTAAGAATTTATTGCTATTTGTCCATGCATGACATTTTATTTCAGCATCAATTTAATGCACCTAGGTATTTGTCTATGGCTGAAAATAATGAACAAAAAATAAATAAACAGCAAACAACTTCCATGTTCAAATGAAATGTAACTCACATGTCGCAATTACAACATAATTTCGTTGTTACATCTAGATGACTACATCTACAGGATTTCTTTGCAATCCAGACTTAAGTGGCTGGCAGATGGTTCATCGAACCACCTTCTGACTATTTCTCTACCGTCCCACTCTTTAACAGCGTGCCGGAAAAAGGACCACTTAAATGTTTTCTTACGAGTTCTGAATTACATTATTACTGTGGTCATTTCTTCCTGTGCTAGTTCCCGAGGAAGTAATGTTTTGGCGTTCAGAACAGATGTTGGTGATTGAAATTTAGGAAAAGATCTCGCGCAACGAAAAACGCTATTGTTTTCATGAATGACACCCCAACTCGCATATTAAATCTGGGACCCTCTCTCCCCTATTTCGTGACATTACAAATCGTGCTACCGTTCCTTGGACGTTTTTGGCGTGCACCGTCAATCACGTCTGTCAAGGATCCCATACCGCGCAGGAATACTATAGCAGTGGACGGACAAACGTAGTGAAGGCAGTGTTTCAGTAGACCTGTTGCGTATTTTTTGTGTGCGGCCAATAAAACGCAGTCTTTCGTTTGCCTTCCCCACGGAAGTATGTTTGCGCTCGTTCAAAATAGTTCAAATGGTTCTGAGCACTATGGGACTTAATTTCTGAGGTCATCAGTCCCCTAGAACTTAGAACTACTTAAACCTAACTGACCTAAAGGACATCACACACATTCATGGCCGAGGCAGGATTCGAACCTGCGACCGTAGCGGTCGCGTGGTTCCAGACTGTAGCGCCTAGAACCGCTCGGCCACACCGGCTGCGATCGTTCCAGTTTAAGTAGTTTTACTGGGTACTGAGATGAACTGACAGTATTTCGACGTGTGTTTTGTCATGTAACCGAAAGTTAATTGTTGTTACTGGACGCAGGTTTCGTGTTTAATGTGTTTAATATATTCCTCATTCAACAGAGTACACTCCTCGTACTCCACAAGTAACTGTTTCAAAGTATTAAATTGTTACTTATGTTACCAAGTTGCAATGGTCATCTTAAGTTGCCGTTTTGAAACAAAGGAAAATATTATAGCGAAATATGGCAACTAAGAAGTGGACTATCCAAATAATCGAATATTTCTGGTTCAAGTCGTTGCAGTTCATTTACTACACAGTAACGTAAATTAGGAGCAAAGTCCGTTAGTAGATCGTTATCAGGAAAACCAGCACTCATAATGTAAACTGCCACTACAAGAACTAAAGTTTCCAAACATGTCAAATGGTAGTCGAGGAAAGTGGACGCATAATGTCTACTGAATCGCAACGCACGCCACTTACGAGGGGATCCGCCACGTGTCATACCCCGATCTTGCTGAAACTTCGCTCAGTGAAAGAGGGGACAAAATAAGCGAACACGTGTCTCAGCTTATCTGCATACACTCGACCGCTTCTGAGAAAACGACGGTAAAAGTTTTCAATGCGCTGTTGATACAGTGTAGATACCTTTTAGCATGTAAGAATTCAGTTGAAGTGGTGGCTCAGAGGCTGCCGTCGTAACTTCAGAACTTTATGCTGCGAGTTCGAAACTCGGTTGTCCTCCTCCGTCCCCCCCCCCCCCCCTTTCCCTCACTCTCTGAATTATCTACGAATGTTTATTCCCATTTATGTTGAAAAAATGTTGTCGTTATTCGTCAGTTAATTTACTGTGTAATGAAAGAAGTTTAAAAAAAATAAACGAATGAGAAAATGATATGAAATATTTGTGAATGTCCTTCCAACCTTACAGGTTGTAAGGAGGTTCAAAAATATTTCACATTATTTTCTCATTTATTTATTTTCTTTTTAATTCATTAATTACACAGAAAGTTAGCTGACGAATAACGACAGCATTATTTCAACATAAATTGGAAAAAAATTCGTAGATAATTCTGATAGAGAGGGAGGAAATAATAATAATAATAAACCAGTATGGCCTCGAACTCGAGAATCAAAGTTATGAAGGAACGACGGTAGCCACTGAGCCACAGCTTCAAATGCATTCTCGGGCGCCAAAGATGTTTACACTACAGCAACAGCGCGTTGATAACTTTGAACGTCGTTTTCTCTAAAACGGTCGAGTGTCTGCAGATAAGCCGAAACACATGTTCGCTTATTTTGTCCTCTCCTTCACTGAGCAAAGTTTCCGGACAATCAGCGTATGGCACCTGGCGAGTTCCCCTCGTTAGTCGAGTCGCTTCTTACGCTCGGCGAGAACTATGTATGCCTCAGAGTAAACTGCGCCACTGGGAAACACGGCGAGCGTTTTCCTTCTTATAAGGCAACCTTCTACAGCTAAAATTCACAGAGTGTTCTTTAGGTTGTCTCAGATATTTGAGAAATGTTTCTGGCGTTAGGCCTGCCGTATATCCAAAACGTAAACATTTCATTTCATGTAATATTTATCAGGATAAGACATGACAAGAGCGGACCAGTCCCTTCTGAGAAAAATTACAGATTCTAAGTTGCTCCACGTCGTACTGACACGGGTACGGGCTTGCGATCTCTCGCTGATGCCATCGATTTCCATGTTACACATACTTGGCCATTGCGTTGTGGCTGCAGTCGTGGAGGAGGCAGTCTGTTTCCAACTAGCGCTGTTTTCGCAGCAGATATTAACCGCGACGAATCATTCAGTCAACGCTAAATGTCCCATCTGGCTGAGGCAGACAAGGGTCCTATAATAGCACTCCTTGCAGAGGGATTTTCAAATGGTTATATAGCAAGAAATATGGGTCTTTACAAGTTGACGTTCCAGGTGGATTAGACGAAAGAAAGATGGTGGTAACCGGTATGGAAGGCATCATGGCCGCCACCTCAAAACAAAAGCAACTCAGTATCGGCAGGTACACCGTTTCAATGAGAACCACCCATTTGTCAACGCACGACAAATTCAGCAGACTTTGGGTCTCAATGTTAGCAGTAAGACCGTCACTCGTCGTCTAAGGGAAGGTGGACTGAGAGCAAGAAGCGCTGCTGTGGAAGAGACATCGACTGTTTCCCACAGAGAAGCCCGCCTTGCTTTTGCTGCTGAAAATGTCCACAAACCTCTCCAGTTTTGGAGGCGAGTGATTTTCACGGTCGAAAAAGTTTCCGTTACGGCATTAACGGGAAAAGTACTCGTTTACCAGCCAAACATACAAATAGATGTGTGTGAAATCTTATGTGACTTAACTGCTAAGGTCATCAGTCCCTAAGCTTACACACTACTTAACCTAAAGTATCCTAAGGACAAACACACACACCCATGCCCGAGGGAGGTCTCAAACCTCCGCCGGGACCAGCCGCACAGTCCATGACGGCAGCGCCCGGAGACCGCTCGGCTAATCCCGCGCGGCTGCACCGGCCAAACGGTGCTAGGTGTAATCCAAAATATATTTACAGTTGCCGAAGGAGTGGCAGGGAGTCAGTAATGGTATGGGCATGGATATCGGCCGAAGGGTGTGGGCTTCTGTGGGAAGTGGAAGGAAGGCTCGATGCGCGCAGTTACATATCAATTCTGGAGAACGTGATGTTGCCTTCTGTGACAGCAAAATTTGGCGATGATCAGATCATGGTCCAACAAGATCGCTCGCCTATTCATATGGCACGTGTGTTTAAGAGGTGGTTCGACGACCATAGTAATATTACTTTAATGGAATGGCCACCTAAAGGAGCCGACATGAATCCCATTGGGAATATTTGGGCAAAAATTGTCAGAGTAATACGGGAAAAGGGACAGTCAACGTCGACTCGCCGGCAGCTTTATGATGTGACTCAGCTGCAGCAGATGTTTCAAGCTATTTTTTTTACAGATGTATATTTTATATAATTTTAAGGACACGCAGTAAGTGGAATCTGGACAAACAAATTAATTCACAAGAAGATATGTAATATTTAATTTGCTAAGAGAAGAAATACCCTTGTTATATATTCAAGCAGTCTCTAAAAAATACATGGCACACGTGTATATGCAAGAAGGGTAAAAATCAATTCAGCACAAATGAAAAATATTGAGGAGAAGCTCGCCGATGAAGTCGTAATTGGGGAGCAAAGGTTGGGCTAGAAGCGGAGGTGAGGAGGCACGAAAAAGAAGAGAAAAATCAAATTCCCAGTAGACACCGAGTAGTTGTCGCAGCCGAGGGCTGTTGGTATATGCGATTCGGAGCAACAGCAGAAGAATAGATTTATTTACTGCTTTTTGACGGCTAAACATTGCTGCTTAATGAGACCCACTATTTGTCCACATGTGGCTAAACGTCAGAGGTGTAAGAAATTTTGAGATGTGCCGAACTGCTCTGGAACAGTAACGTGTTTTAGACAAGGAGATGATTTTTAGTTCATTTCATTTTAACCATTTGAGACTCTAATCTATAATTTCATTTTATTATTATGTATCTTTTCTTCACTGAGAGAGAACGGCAATAGGTTTCAAGATATAAAGAATAACTGGAAGTTTTTAATTTGTGGAATACTTCAGTCCGAAACCGCGCTGCTGCTACGGTCGCAGGTTCGAATCCTGCCTCGGGCATGACTGTGTGTGATGTCCTTAGGTTAGTTAAGTTTAAGTAGTTCTAAGTCTAGGGAACTGATGACCTCAGATTTTAAGTCTCACAGTGCTTAGAGCCATTTTGTAGAATAGCGTATTTAACAGTTAATATTTTCAACAAATCTATAGGTATAGGACATATTATGAAGCGAATAAAAAATGGCATAGTGGAAAGATCAGGTTGGTCTCTAACTAAAGGGTGACGACGGTCAGGTAGCAAATACAAAACTATGGGTAACAACTGGCCCGCCCGGTTGGCCGTGCGATCTAACGCACGGGTTACCGGGCGGGAAGAAGCGCCAGTCCCAGACACAAATCCGCCCAGCGGACTTGTGTCGAGGTCCACTGAGCCGGCCAGTCTGTGGATGGTTTTTAGGCGGTTTTCCATCTGCCATGGCGAATGCGGGCTGGTTCCCCTTATTCCGCCTCAGCTACACTATGTCGGCGACTGCTGCGCAAACAAGTTCTCCACGTACGCGTACACCACCATTACTCTATCACGCAAACATAGGGGTTACACTCGTCTGGTGCGAGACGTTCCCTTGGAGGGGGGGGGGGGGGAGGGGGGGGTCCAACAGGGGCCGAACCGCACAATAACCCTGGGTTCCGTGTGAGGTGGCGAAGGGGTGAAGTGGACTGCGGTGGTTGTCGTGTGGTTGTGGACCACTGCGGCTGCGGGGGGGACGGAGACTCTCCGTCGTTTCTAGGCCCCCAGTTAACGTACAATACAATACATACAATGGGGAACAACTACTGTTGATGATGAGGATCGATAATCGATATGCCACTATTCTGTAACTGTATTTCGGAAGTTTATCGTCGATCCTAGGACTGGAACCTATACTCTGTTTTACGTAAAGAATATAACCTTAAAAATTTACGTAGCACCGCAGAATATTAATACACAGTATACAGATCAGGAACCTAATGCCACTGCCACGGATGGCACTGAGACAATAAATAACAAGAGGAATAACAAAATTCTCAGAATCAATGCAGAGAATTCAAGTGTGCAGTGGGTTCAAAAGTTTGCTATAATAGCGAATAATTGCTTTCACTGACTCCTTCATGCCTACGTTTTCTCAGTCAGACAAAGTTTGAAACTAGGACTAGCAAGGTAAAACACTTTTCCAAAAACTGTCAGATTGGAAGTCGAAGAGCAAGTTACATGAATTACGATGACAACAAACGTTTTTCAAGTAGACTGGTCACTGTAGGCTGCCAACGCTTTTATTGTGTGTTACATGCACAGTATGTAAACTGGCGACGCCACCATCACACAGTACCACTAAGCTGTGAAACAACTGTAGCAGAACAGAGCATCCTCGTTGTCCATGTGATGTATAAGACGACTAATTCGCAACATAAATGTCAATGTAAACAGCAATTTCTTTTGGAACGTGCTTCCTGAACCAAATAACATACATTTCCTACGTCTTCAGGGCGAATCATGTAGCAAATGTAATATAAAGGACATAAAATATGGAATGGATGTACAAACCAAATTATGAACCACTCAAGAACGTAAATCTATGGTCACATAGTTGTCAGACGTATTCTACGGTGTTTCCATTGTCCATTACACTAGCAGCAGGAAGAAATCATTCGCTCAGCTGATGTGCTGAGATAGGTAGCGCTGGCGAAGCTCGCGCTTCGAAGACGCCACAGCATTGTCTGCCACCACTTCGTGGGAAACGAAATACCTCATGTGTTGTATTCGCATACCTGTGGCTATGACTTGGCGCTAAAGTGTGGTTATGGATAGTGCGTATGCTCAGATTGCAAATCTAACAAAAATACAAATAAAGACAATGGGAAATGAATTAGGCGTCCTTCCTCTTCCGTAACATCATATATATTTCAGTTATTCTATCTTAAATGAATTGCGCAGAAAATCATTCACCAGAAGTGAATAACTTTATAGCAACACCAGATGATATTAACAGCTTGCCGGCGCGGGTTAGCAGTGCGTTCAACGGGGTCATATCGCGGACCGCGCGGCTGCTTGCGCCGTCAGTTCGAATCCTTCCCCGGGTATGGATATGTATTAGGTTAGGTAGATTTCAGTAGTTCTAGGTCTAGGCGACTGACTACCTAAGCAGTTTGTCGCATAGTTCTTAGAGCCATTCTTTGACCTTTCACGTAGGTTTTCCTTACATAAACAGCCGTAACTTTAGATTGCGTTGACATTGAAGCTCACTTTTTTATACCACCAAGGGGCCGTATACAGCTGGAAGTGCGATACATTTCCGCTTACTATGTCTACCCGTACTCGAGGTAAACGGGTTTTAAGGGTTGGGTAGACAGATAGACAGTCAAGAAAGTGAGACTAGTAGGGTTCCATTTATATCGATTTAGGTGACGAAATCATAACCACGAAAATAGCTACGACAGTTACTGAAGATGAGGACTGCATAAATAATTCCCCCTACCCTTTATTCGAAATGTTCTATTTGCAGTCGATACATCAGCATATTACTCGTAGCTACGCTTTCGATCCAAATCACGTTTACAGGAATGCAAAATAAAATCCATTTGCCTATACATGTGGTAATTCAGATCTCAGTATTGATGCCACCGCGTTTTAGAAGTGCGATCATTCCCATTGCTAGCTAGCTTAAGAAAAACTTCGGTAATGAACGTTTTCTGGATCTGGCGAGTATAATGGAGAACTCGAAAATTTGTAGAATACGTTTGGCAGCTATGTAGCCGTTTATTTCCTGGGGTGGTGCAGAATTATTTTTGAGTCCAGAAAGCTCTATGCAAGAGAAACTGCAGATCATTTTGCCATTTTCATTGCGAAATTGCCGGCTTATTCATGTCTGGGGTAATAATAGAGGGCTGTTTGCCTGGGTTGTCTGCTAGTGTAGTGAAAGGTGTTTGCTACTGCAAGGGACGTCTGGTTTTTTTTCGATTCTAATTTCGAAAGAGGCAGATAGACTATCAGTAAAGCAATTTTAAGAAATTCTTGAGCCCCAATACGTTTTATTGCTACCCTTACACTGTACTGGCGCTCTGTGGATGTCAATATGAAACTCTTAGCTACTTTTTCCGCTTCTGACAATAATTGAATTGACTTAAGCTTGGCAATGGATGTTTTTTAACTGAATTTTGTTATGAATCTTCACGCATCGCTAAATTTGCACACTTTCGTGGTAGGTCAGCAACGGTAATCCAGTATGACTGGTCTCAATGTTGACACAAACCGTTTCGCGGCTGACTGCGCATAATATTTTGCTAATTCGTAACGATCTGGGGTACCTTGTCTTACTAAAACAGTTACTTTATCTCGATAAGCTGAAATTCATTTTTATTAGTATAGTTCATACTAATTAACGTTTCTTCTTTCATTTATATCTTATATTACGTGTTGTGTTTAACACACTAATCACCATTAATATAGTCTTACATACGATTGAAAACAGTCTGACAAAGTTCAGATCGTTTTTCAATTTCACATTGTGCATAGTACGTTGGCAGCACTTCGTCGCCTTGTCTCTTATGCTGTGTAGCAGACTTTAAAGCTGTGCGGATCAGCATAACGAAAAAGCGAGGGGTCTCGCTCGTTTTGTCCACGACTGTACAATAATTCCATTCTGTATATTTGACCTCCAGGCTTATCTTCACAGTGCTGGGTACGTATACGTACAAGGAACGTTCACTATAGAGATGTTCAAAGCGACCACATTGCATTTGCAAACATTTTGCCACTAGCTGAATCAAACTTTGCTAGATCCTATACAACACACCTGCACCCATCATTGCCTAAGTGGTATGTACATGAGCTATTTGGCCGTGTGCAACCAAGGGCAGAATACTATAAACTTGTTCCATTATGTGTCCCTGCAAATAAAAATCTACTGGATTAAGTACCGAGGAACGTGGAGGCCACAACACTGGACCTCCACTAACAATCCATTCTCTGGAAAAGGTTCATTTAAATAGTTATGGACATACATTCCAAAGTGTGATGATGCACCATCATGCTGAAACCACAGCTGTCGCCTAACACCATTGGAACGTTTTCTAATGTATCAGACGACGTACAGTAAAGAAACGAACGATACAAAGACGGATTCATCTTGTCTGGCAATAGGTAACGGCCCAACAGCAGTCCTCTCAAGGTTACAGCTCACTGGTTTATGCCAAAGCAAGGTATTGATATTTTGTGTGAAATCTTATGGGACTTAACTGCTAAGGTCATCAGCCCGTAAGCTTACACACTACTTAACCTAAATTATACTAAGGACAAACACACACACCCATGCCCGAGGGAGGACTCGAACCTCCGCCGGGACCAGCCGCTCAGTCCATGACTGCAGCGCCCGTAGACCGCTCGGCTAATCCCACGCGGCGCCAAAGCAAGCCTGAAAGCCACGCTCACGGTGGAGATATGGATTGTATTCCAACCAATAATGGCTATTGTTGAGGTCGACAATACCATCATGAGTGAGGCAATGTTAGTCAGTCCATTTCATATTTATAGTATGTTCGTTATCCTCTACTTGGTGCAAAAGCCATTCACAAAATCATAATTGTCGAATACGGTCTTATCGTCACTGATGTTGAGTTGACGTGTAATAATATGGATGCAATTCTTCATCGTGCAACACTTCGACGACCAGTATTTGAGATACCTAGAACTTCAGAACTTCCTTGAAATACCACGAGTACTTCACCGAGATGGTTGGAGAAAGGTTTCAAGAACTGCGTCCTCTGTTTCTGGAGTAAGTTGACTCCTTGGACTTGTGAACGAAGATTACCAGTTTCCCAAAGGCATTGCTCCAGGCGACTAAAAACATTCCTATCGGATTGGCGCCCTTGAGGATATGGTGCAGTATACGCATGATCACCAGCAGGAGCTTCATTATTGGATGCACCCACCATCAAAAGCATATCGACGTCTTCATCGTTTGTGTAGTCCATCGGGAAACCGTCCTACATGAATTTCAGTGAAGCAGTTATGGTTATGAACTGCGCTGTTACGAGACACATGTATGCAGTTTAATGGCTCCCACTGCAATGTGATAAGCTATGTCATGTGGCAAAATGATGTCCTGTTTATAAACTACCAGAACTAAGGAACAAACGTCTAAAAAATAAAAAACCAACCTGACGTGGATTCTGGACATAGCTCCATAGTGGATGTGGATTTGATGTCCCAGCAGCCTACTTTTTTTTTCCTACAGCACGTCTTTGGGTTCTCCATATTATTCCATCATCGGCTACCTTTCGCCACCTGTATGCAAGTTTCCTTAAATAACTAAATTCTCTTTAAATTTAACTAAAAACTTCAATTTCCTTTTGAAACCAAGACATTCTTTTTCTTAACGGTATGTTATTGTTTAGTTCGTGGTAGCATTTTACAAGAATTAAAAATATGTTTGGACTGTATTTTAAATAAGAGAACTAAACTATACTTCTACATAAATTCTAAACTTCCTCTGAAACGTAATAGATTGATGTTTGAAAACTGGTATGAAACAGGATCAATCGTGCGAATCCTCTACTTGTAGTCCAGCATGCTACCAAAGTGTGTTTTCGAAATGCACCCGATCTCATTTTGTTAGATGAACTTCTGTCTCTAATATGGACGAGGAATCGTATGCAGACCTCCAAGTGCAGCATTTTTCATTCACCCTGTTTATGTACAGCAAAATAAGCGCCATAGGTCGCTATTGTGGTTTAAGAATAAAAGGTGGCGGCCCGCATGCGAGAATCAAACAAATGGGCAGAGATGGACGTTATACAGTAATCTTACCTTTTCATTCTTGATGTACAAAATTTTTCAGAAATATTTCTTCTACCTGAATAAAGATAGGATTTTGAAGTAAATTTTAGCTGACGAGTGGACCACAAAGCTTTTGTTCTGAAAAGGTTACACTTTGTACAAGCATATATACAGGGTGGACCATTTTAATCCTTAATGAGGAATAACTCGGCATGAAGATGAGATATACTATAATGTTTTAGATAAAAGTTGTAGGTGACAAAGAGGATCATGCATTGCCGTGACCTTGAGCTTGATTTTCAAAGTCATTTGATGGTTAAAATGATTCCTTAAACTGTAAATCCTAAAATTTGGTTCAAGATTTGAAAAGAGTGAAGAAGTTTACGTGTAGAATGATACATTATTGAAGGTCATGGCAAGGTTCAATCAATATCAAGTAAGCAAATACATTTTTAGTTCTAGTGGAAATAAACACGATGTAGAGAAGGAGTACAGTAAAATACAATGATAGATGCCGATTGGAAGGGACATGAGGGGTCATGTATCATTACCAATAACCATGATTTTAAAGTCAGTCATCGAAGGTCGTTCGAAAGTCGAGCTTTGTTTCATGGAAACCCCTCTTTGTGACGACGGATTTGGAAAAAGCAAACAGAGATTAGAACTTCAAGTTTAAATGACAAAAATAAATACATTACTGTGTGGAAATGCTATTGTGGCATTTGTAAGACAGAAAAAACATAAATCGAACGTAGATAATTGATTTACAAGTCGTTGAATGAGTCCTCTCGCCTCTCATTCCTCGGGATGGCCCTTCCAATTTGTATCTAACATTGCATTTTGCTCTACCCCTCCTCTATTCTAGACCTAGAAACGCAGTTTCTTATTTGCCCCTCATTGAGGTAGCCATAACCTTGAAAATATATCATTTTATGTGTAAAATTTGCCACTCTCTTCAAATCTTGAATCGAATCTTAGGGTTCGCATTTTAAAAAATCACCTAACCTTCATATCACCTTAAAAATAACGTTCAAGGTCACGGGCATTAGGGTAGCAATGCATGACCCTCTTTGCCACCTACAATTTTTGTTAAAACATTTCCTGTATCTCACTTCCATCCAGAGTTATTCCTCATTATGGCTTAAAATGGCCCACTCTGCATACACATCCTTGGGCTACGTTATACAGTTACGTTTAGGATCAAAGGTTTAGGTCACCGTTCGCAAGTGCTCAATGCGCCCTCCATTGGAAGCATGATAAACATCCAAACGATAGTCCAACTCGTCAAGTGGTTCCATGCTTTTGCGAAAATGTATTCAGATACTGCATTCATTGCTGTTTCTATGCGACATCGAAGTTCTCCCATAGGTTTGGAGAGGGAGGCATTAATGCATAGTCTTTCCCAGAACATCTAAATAAATCTCAAACCGTGAGCTGAAGGGAACTGGGATTCGAATGTTGGAATGCGAAACTCGTATGCCGCTTACGGCCGATCCATCGCTGTAAGATCCCTTTGACAAGAACAGTGCTTCCACATGGAGGTAACAGGGCAGTGATGCTCCGAATAAAATTGTGGGTGTGTTTTCCCACTGGATTGCCCTCGTCTCGAATCGTTACACGTTATGCAACGACGAGTGGTCAAGTGCCGGCAACCACACGAACCGGTAGGTTACAGTTAGCACTAAAGTAAAGCCTCAGCTTCGATGCGTAAGATAAAGTCCATCCCACAGTTTTATCTCGATTCATGCAGAAAATATATCCGTGTGAAACCGAGTGAGTTTTTCTGAAACACCCTGTATTTGTAAATATAATATAAATACAGGCTTCATATTAACTTACAGCGGTTCTGGCGCTACAGTCTGGAACCGCGCGACCGCTATGGTCGCAGGTTCGAATCCTGGCTCGGGCATGGATGTGTGTGTTGTCCTTAGGTTAGTTAGGTTTCAGTAGTTCTAAGTTCTAGGGGACTTACGACCTCAGCAGTTGAGTCCCATAGTGCTCAGAGCCATTTTGAACAGACTACGTTACCTTACTCTCCAATAATCTATTTAGTTCTGCCTTTTACTTACGCTGATCGACAGAAGGTAACCTTTGTGTACGTGAATAACTCCGGTTTTATTCTTTGGAAAACATATTTTCGTACTGGATCATAATAGTAATGACTGCTTTGAACATAAAGTTACGTGCTGCAAATTACTCAATCGAAAGTTAGCATTTCGCTCCATGCGGTAATATCCTTGTAAGTGTTGATAACAGCTCATAAATCCTTTCGCTTAATGCCAATAACTGCTGCACTTTCAGCTGAATAATGAGGTGTGCAGCGAGGGGAAAGAAAATGGAACTAAGCATTGTATACATAATCAATGATATTAACTCTGATATCGACTGGTTAATAAATCTTAAATCATCTATAAAAGGAAAAATTGAATCCTGCTACATTAAAATCAAAACTGTAAATCGAAAACAATTGTGCTGTATGTAATCGTAATTAGATATTCCACCAATCACCACCTTTCCATATGCAGGTCCGACGGGTCAAGCTGTTATTTCCCTCGCTGCATCAAGGATGTGTGTCGTATGTACTTAATTATGCAGAGTTTCTTGCTTTTCACTAACGTGAGCTTGAATGTGGCAACGAATTATGCGGCGAAGGACTTCAATCAAACGTGCAGTATTGTAATGCACGTGAGAAGGAATGCATGACCAGGAAGAACTTAGGGATATAAGGCGACCATACAGAAGTAAAGCGGATAATGACGTGGCAACATGCAGTACGAAAATCACTAACACCAGATGGAAATTTTGTGAATGAAAACAGTTATCTGTGTCAGTCACTTTAATATTCCTTCACTTCGTATGTCGATAGATTACACTCCTCATCTTGTGGTGAATTACGTTATAATACCTCGTCGCCACATTCAAGCCCACGCTAGTAAATAGAAAAAAGCAATGCATGATAACTTACTTACGACAAATGTCAATACTACAGTGAGGCGAAAAATAATTTGATGCGATATTGCAGTTCCTGTGTTGCTCAGAAAAGTGATACAAAGTTGCTTTGGACATGCATGCGTGCAAGTGGCTGCATATTTCAATGCTAGGCCATCAGCAATTGTCAGCGTGCGAACATTCCACGAAACATCACCGATATGGGCTTTCGGGATGAAGGCCCACTCGTGTACGCTTAATGACTGCACGACACAAAGCTTTATGCCTCGCCTGGGCCCGGCAACTCCTTCATTGGACTGTTGATGACTGGAAACATGTTGCCTGCATAGTGCGAATCAATGTGTCTGAGTATGGAGACAACCTCATAAATCAATGGACCCTGTATGTCAGCAGGGGACTGTTCAAGCTGGTGGAGGATCTGTAACAGTTTGAGGCATGTACGCTTGGAGTGATATGGGCCCCCTGATACGTCTAGATACGACTCTGACAGGTGAGACATACGTCAGAATCTTGTACGATCACCTGCATTCCTTTATGCCTATTGTGCCTTCCGACGGACTTGGGTAATTCCAGCAGGACAATGCGACATCTCACACGTCCAGAATTGCTACAGATGGGTTCCAGGAACACTTTTCTGAGTTTAAACACTTCCGCTGGCCACCAAATTCCCCAGACATGAACATTATTGAGTGTATCTGGAATGCCTTGCAACGTGCCGCTCAGAAGAGATCTCCAACCTCTCGTAGTCTTACGGATTTAAGGACAGTCCTGCAGCATTCATGGTGTCGTTTCCGTCCAGCAATACTTCATAAATTAATCGAATCCATGCCCTGTCGTGTTGCGGCACTTCTGCGAGTCGAAAGAAAACACCAAATGGGGTTGTGGAAGTTGGTGGGTTAATCAGAAGGAGTGTTTTGACACTCCTGATGGTCTTCTCTGATTATCTGATACTGTGACGCTGTCTGTTAAAATGAGAAGCTCTAATATGCAAAACAAGAGTGTTTCTGACGCTTACTGACTCGAGTGAAGCCAAGGAGACAGCGAGACCGGTCTCGAATGACTCATCTGCTCACGTTCGCACCACAGGTTGCGCCAGAAGAAAAAGAAACCTGACGGCTGCAATGAACTCTTGGTCGGTGCAACTTCTCCTTTCTGTCCTTTTGTAGTTCGGATTTTATTTGTCAACTTACTTTGTAATTTACTGATGTGAGCCTTTCCACTATCAAACGGCAGCCTGCTCATTATAATATTCGTTCCAGGTTGTCATATATTCTCCACACATTTTATTATTATCATTGTTTCTATTCACTAAATATTGCAAGTAGGTAGATCTTTTTTACCAGCAATATTTTTTCTTTCTATTTGAGATCTGAAGACGATCGCTTGAGGAGTCGATAGTGGTCAACATTTTATAAATGTGCGATTAAGACAAATAAATTTCGTATTGGCTACTGTAGGGACTTTTACCGGTTTCGCTAATAGGTAAACGGGATCTTTTTGGGTTCATACCTCGTATTCTACTGGTAATAGAAAGGTAGGATGAAGTGTTGTGGATAGCCCTTGGGCTAGGGACCATTTGTGTGTCCAACAGAATGATAGTCTCACTGTAACGATCCTACAGTACAAGGTCAAAGTTTGAATATTACGCACGTTCTGCGGCTTAGCAAATGGAGCAACACGGTTGGTTCTTCTTGCATTAGATGTGGTCTACAGTGCGCCTTAACCCTTTCGCTGCTGTGGGTGTGTCCCGGGTTCGATTCCCGGCGGGGTCAGGGATTTTCTCTGCCTCGTGATGGCTGGGTGTTGTGTGCTGTCCTTAGGTTAGTTAGGTTTAAGTAGTTCTAAGTTCTAGGGGACTGATGACCATAGATGTTAAGTCCCATAGTGCTCAGAGCCATTTTTTTGCTGTGGGTGTGTATACGCGTACTGCTCCGCCGTCCTGCAGGTGCTGTTGAATGTGTATAAGCGCTGCTTGAGTTTTCCTTCATTGATGTGGACGTGTGAAAGTGTCCTGGGTCGCCGACATCTCACTGCTGTGGACACGTTACTTCCACAACTCAGTGAATTAAAATGTTTCGATTATTTATCATTCAACGTATTTTCTTCATTGTGCGTCATCATTTGCAGAAGAACGTCGTTTCGATATCTTGAACCATTTATGAGGTGTGGTGATTTTTATGACCTTATGATTCGCGATGAGCAAGCATGTGAATGGGCGCGTAGCTCGCCACCGTCTTTCAGATATAAAACACAAATTATTGAGAATGAAATGAGATATCGTTCTGATCTCAGCTTGAAATAAAATTTCGATAACTTATCCGCTTTCGTTTCCTGTAATATATGAGCTAAAATTACCCATACGCAAAGTTTATGCAAACAGTTTTTACCTCTGTAAACTCTTTAAAATTTCATGCAATGTTTTACTTAATTTAATGCAGGGCAGTTAGTATGATGTATAACGAAAAGCAGCTCAGTTCTGTATCGACTTAAGATATCAGGCTGTAAGATGTACAAAAATCAATTTTTTTCGGGTAATAGTATTTCATATCGGCCGGATTGCCGTCTCTCAGCGAAGGCACCTGCATTTGGCGAGTACGACAACCGTAACGAAACCGTCTGAGCACGAAATGTAGAGAGCAACTCTGTTGAAGCTAGAGGGTTAATAAGCTTATGGAGGCTCCATTTAGTACATGGGCGGTTCGTGAGAACACTCGAAAAGAAAGCTTTCTTCAACATTTTTTGCCGTCATCAACGGATATCTAAATAAGTAACAGCAGCAACATTGTATTTGTTATACCGGAGCCAAGGTAGCCCCTGAGGGTCGGCAACCCATATTACACCACAGAGGACGAAGTTGTCTATGCTCAAGGCATACCAAAAGCACCATGGTAAACACCGGCTATCTACACATAAGACAATGGAAACAAACATTCCGAGCACTACTTGCTGCAGGGGGAACTCGAGCCACAGCCGGCAGGAAGTATCACTACGCCAAAACCTGATTGGCTGGAGACAGTTATTTAGGGGCTAGAACCAGCCCCGAAGTTCAGTTCACGCCAGATGCTGACCTCGTGTACAGCACACATAGAATATTACGTCTTTGTCTCTGAATTGGACTGTTACTAGTGTGTGTGTGTGTGTGTGTGTGTGTGTGTGTGTGTGTGTGTGTGTGTGTTACCATGAACCTTTGTGGGAAATTACAAATGAACTTTTATTTGCCTCTATTAGGAGACTTTTACTGGCGTCGTTATTGTTACCTTTCGTTTGTTGTTCAGTCATCAACCTTGTAAACTTTCATCAATAAAAGTTGTGTTTGTGAAAAATTGCGAATTCTCAGTCACAACAGTATTCTACAGGCATTCAGCTACAAGTGCCACCTTCCGTTGCCGATAAATACCCTAAAAACATGCGCACCAAAACCGAGCCTCGGATTCCAAGACATCTACACACAGAAAACGGCTGAAATTTTTACGAACATATTCCTAAGTTCCCAGTCTCGAACGGCCTTGTAGTTTTCTTGATGTATTTATTGATTTCCAAGATACAGAAGATTAAAGTTACCCTATTTGTACACGTAAAATACACACATAAAATCAGGTGTGAGGCGAAAACATAATTTATTAAGTGACTTAACACGGAGAAATAAGCTGCAAATTGTCTTCGTAATCATCAGAAGGGTTCTGGGAAACAGGTGCAGTCCTGAAGCACATACAAAACATTTGTGAATGTAAAATGAGGCCTGACTTGCAAAATTAGTTTTTCGTTATTTCAATTACATACTTAAACCGTCAAAATATTATTGACACACAAAATTCATTTCATATAAGTGATATTCCCTGCTGGACAAGGGAACTGAATGAAACCAGCGGGAAAGTGCTTCTAGCGGAGTGAAAAAGGTGAACATGGTCCTGTTTATTAAAAGAGTCTGACTGAAAGATGGAATACCAGCTGCCTCGTTCTACCTTCCTCAGCACCTTCAAAAATATTCCAAAAAATCTTGGGATGCAAAGGTGTTTGCGGTTTTTTAAGCTGAAAGAGAACGGAAAAGTAAACACAAGAAGATACGAGACAGTGGTTGAGGTATAGAAAGAGTGAAGGAGAGAAAGGCATTCTGTGAGGGATACAGTTAGACAATGGCAGTGGAACATAGTTCATAGTAAGGATAGTAACAGAATAAGAGAGAAGGAGACACTGACAGTGGGAGAAGGAGAAAGTGGAAGTGGATGAGAGCCAGTGATAATGAGAGATGGAATATATGACAATGACAACGAGGAAGAGAGAGAGAGAGAGTGACAGTGAGAAGAAACAGCAGCAGTGGGAAGAAAGCAATGAGGCAGTAGCAGTAAGAGTGAGCAAGAGGGAGACAGTGACATTGAGGGGAGACAGTAGTAATAGTAAATCAGAGCAAAGGATACTGTGGCTGTGGGACAGGACACAGTGACAGAGAGACACAAAGAGATGATGACAGTGTTGGGCTAAATGACTGAGGGAGAACTGGCAAATAGGAGAGTATGGGCATGACGGACTTACAGCGATGAAGTAGTGGGTATGGGTTAGTTACAGTTAGGGCAGCATGTCAGACTGAGACGTGAGTTGCATGTTAAGAAGAATGTAAATGTCTTTAAATGTCTTCCCACGCCAAATTCTTGGGAAAGATTTAAAAGCTGCTGAGGAATGTAAAATGAGGGAGCTGGCACCCCGTTTTCAGTCAGTCTTTTAAACAGGAGCACATAGGCTTTTTTTGCTCTGGTAGAAGCCATTTTAAACAAGCTAAATAGTCTCCTGCCGCATTTTTCCGTCTCTATGTGAATGCAAATGTCAGGAACTACTGTAGGCATTTTGATACAGTTTCTAGCAACACTTAGTTTTAGGGAGAAGGCTTGTATATACAGCTGCTCCTACTCACGGGTATCATGCAACCCGCAACGCCTTCAAATACTATGTGCAAGATTTTCATATTTCTCGCTCATTACCTCCAAATTGTTAGTCCTGCAGATATTATGAACTGGACCCTTTCTGTTGGAAATTTAATATAGTTAAATTTCGTACCTGGATACTTTTCCACTAGAGGCCATAGTTTTCGAATTATTTAATAAAAACTTACAAAAGCAACCGTAAAACACTTTTTGCTTAAATAACTCGAAAATTCTGGCTTCCAGTGAAAATGTATCCCAGTAAACATGTAACTGCCTTAAACTTCCGACGAAACGGTCCTACTTATTTTTTTCTGTAGTACAAGTAATTTGGACGAAGCGAGTGAGAAAATATGAAAATCTAGTGTGTGGTTTTCGAAGGTATTATGGGTGGCATAAAACTTATTGTTAGGGACGGATGTATCACCTTGTAAAATTTATTACTGCTACGGCAGTCAAATCGTCCGATCCTAGACAGAACTACCAATGAAAATCCAATGCAGGTCTCTAGTTAATCATTTCACTGCAGTGTGTGCATTAAAAGTACGCACATCCATGTGTGGACAGCATCTTCCACATAGCAGTGTCCACAGTGCTGGGCACGATATGGCGTTCAGTATTGTAGAAGCTGCTGTAGTGAGTCGTTAACATCGCAGGTTCTTCTGCATTTACTGTACCAGTAATTTCTTTAAATTAAATTTACTTTGAATATTATTTTTCGTGTAATTCCTAAAACTAGATACCATTACAAAGAAGCACATCTGGAAAAGTTTTTTTGTGCGATATATTTCGAAACAAGGCACAACGCACAGTCCCACATCACACTGTTTACAGCCGTAACGCAATTCGTATAGTTTTTTGTTCCCAGTGCATATAAGACATCTCCTTACAGATGCGTGTTTTACTGACAATTCAACGGCGCTTATAAATTGCCTCTTCTGGAAGTCGCGATGGATTTTCCTCATCTGATTGACGACCTCCTCTCTTAGTGGTATACCTCTAAAATTTCACGAATAAGATTGAGATGAAATTCTGTGATTCAAGTATCCTTTCCGGTACAAACATTGTAAATAGCACAGAAATTTAGCATTCGCATATCTGATGAATGTGTTTCGTGAAGACATTGAGTTGAGCTTAGTACCGTGTACTTGTCCACTGCACACATAGGGTTAGCTGTAATCCGATACATATTTTGATTTAAGTATGTCGGTATCTGTTTGGTGGACTATTTTGATAGATAACTTCACAGCATCTGTATAACATATCGTCAGCATCCGTATGTCTCTTTTGTCATTCCACTTCAAGTATATCAATTTGTTTGTTGAGCTAAATTCGGTCTCTCCTCTTTGCGATTTGGTTTCAGATTTTGGCGTACGTTTCCTGTTAATGCGAATTGCATTTGTCCTTCTTTTATGTAAGTAGTGGAAGAAAAATTGTCTACATATAGTGCCTGTTCTACAGCGCACATGTATTAAGAAAACCTAAAAACGTACGCTCACCGTACAAAAAAAATAGTCATCCACAGAGCAATAATGCAAGCATTCCTAGAATGAAATTTTCACTCTACAGCGGAGTGTGCGCTGATATGAAACTTTCTGGCAGATTAAAACTGTGTGCCGGTCCGACACTCGAACTCGAGACCTTTGCCTTTCGCGGGCAAGTGCTCTACCAACTGAGCTACCCAAGCACGACCCACTCCCCGTCCTCAGAGCTTTAATTCCGCCAGTATCTCGTCTCCTACCTTCCAAACTTCACAGAAGCTCTCCTGCGAACGTTGCAGAACTAGCACTCCCAGGCTGTGGCTAAGCCATGTCTCCGCAATATCCTTTCTTCCGTGAGTGCTAGTTCTGCAAGGATCGCAGGAGAGCTTCTGTGAAGTTTGGAAGGTAGGAGACGAGGCACTGGCGGAATTAAAGCTGTGAGGACGGGGCGTGAGTCGTCCTTGCGTAGCTCAGTTGGTAGATCTCTTGCCCGCGAAAGGCAAAGGTCCCGAGTTCGAGTCTAGGTCCGGCACACAGTTTTAATCTGCCAGGAAGTTTCAATGCAAGCATTATTTAATACCGTGTAATTCCGCCCCATGGACTTGGTAACCTAGATTCTGCTAGGAAGTGAGACCACAAAGTTACACCGCACGTCGCGTCCAGATTGGAGTCACTCAGTGAAGACTTCTTCGCGCAATTCCTCCAAATTGCCAGAATGCCGATATCGGCGTTTTACCTACTGTGCCAACATGTCCCACTTATTTCCTGTGGAATTCAAGGCAGGTAATTTTCCAGGCCGATCGAGATGTAAGAGAGTGGGGAAGTGTTCATAAAACTAGTCACATATTCTTTCAGCCCAATGAACTTCGTTATTGTCATCTTCATGTGCCTGTGTGAGCAAAGGCCAGTTGCGAGCTGACCGACTCCAAATGTTCACTGCATACAGTTCACGCCACCATGTTCTCTCACTAACAGGTCGTGATGGACTTCCATTCACTGCTTGTAACAATTCCTGTCGGTGAACTTGGAGAAGTTGAAAAAAGCAGGCATCCAGTTTAAAGTAAAGGTTTATTGATACCCTTGACCTAGGTTCCGACAATTTTAAAATTATCTTCTTCACAACGTGTAATGCAACTTGTTACATCACGCGCTGCTCAGGTACACTGAATACAGCCAAAGGGCTCTTGTCGTATGAGACATCGATCTTCTGAACACAAACAACCACAAACCGTGACTTGGATATATGTCTCCTATTAAAGCAGCCGTTTGGCTTTATTCAACGTACTTAATCGGCATATGATGTACAAGGTCCATTACACCATCTGAAGAAGACATTTTCAAAATGGTTGAAATCTTGAGCATACGGTTCAACTAAACATTTGTTTGCATCTAGTTGGCTAATATATTTCTACCTCTCAAGTTTACTCTCATACACTTCCTGAAGTTACGACCATGTTTAAGACTTTAATTCGTATTGAGATTTGAAGCGATTTTGATTCACACGCTGTGAAACGCGCCCCCTTTTCCTCTCAGTTAGGATCTTTTTCCGACCACAATTCAGACGTCGTGTTTCGTGTCCATGTGACTTACGCCACTGATTGTAGACATGTTGAACACTCCGCCGTGAAACACCAACAAATTCAGCAGCTTCACACACTATATGGCCATGGGCATGGATAAACGCGATTGCCTTTTTTTCCTACTCTGTCCTCACATTTACTAATCTTTACGCATAATGTCCGCTTGAAACATAAATATCTATCTGATAGCTTCTGCCTTACTCTCACGTACCAGCAGGGCGCGCGGTTGAACACATGATTCGGTCGTTACGCCATCTATAAAGGCTTAATAATTAATCTGTGCGTGAGCACTGGGGTGACTAATTCTTTTTTTTTTTTTTTTTCCAGTGAGCTTATATATCTGACGGTAGCACTCCTACCATCGTCAGCTCGTGTCTCTTATATACGTCCTTAGCACTGCACGCAGAACCACTGTGCACGGATATATAAGCCGGTATCAGTTAAAGGGTTACAGATAAAAGAGACTGTGTTTAAAAGAGAGCTAGGTACCCAGTAAATGTCACTTTCGCCTGTTTGGTGGCAGTGACTGGTGCGTTCCTGCAGCCCACTGTGCCACAGGCCTACACGGGTTTGCTAGTCACGTGCACGCCCTGTTCTTATCACAAGATACAGTGCTCGCTCCCCACGGGCGGCGCTCCGTCGTAAAGCGACAGATACGCCGACACAGCGGTACTTGCAGCCCTCCCCGCGGGACGGGCGCCCGCAGCTTCTGCAACCCGCGCAACTCGCCGCGCGGGTTTGCCTATACTGGGCTATGTCGCGTGTTCTGCAGTCTGCATGGTCAACGTTTGTGAAGTAGATGGACGCACTGGATAGCAGACACGAGCAACTCAGCAAAAACACGAAATAAATTAAAAAACAACCTGATGACGACATTTGTTCACAGGGAGAAAGCACTCCAGATGGAAACCCCGCGAGACATCACGTTAATACTGTGTAACACTGTCTCTAGCATCGATAGTGTTACCAAATCGGCAACTAAGACTGTAGGGAGGAGATAACTTACGAAAGCCTCTTCCGACCGATATTTATTTCGCGAATTCAAGATAGGATTCAAATAGAAAATAGAGAAGATCCAAAGAAGATCTACATGTTTCATCACAGATTCGTTTAGTAAGCGTGAAAGCGTCGCGGAGAAGCGGATTCAATCCCAGTGGCAGGCGCTACAAGAAAGGCGTTGTGCATCACGATGTGGTTTGCTGTCAAAGTTTAGAGAGTTTGCATTCCTAGAGGATTCAATTGGTGTATTGCTTGTTCTACGTATATCCCGCAAAAGCACCAAGAAGGTAAAAGAGAGATTCGATTTCACATTGACTCTTAACATGAGTCGTTCATCCCATGCATAGTTCGCGCGACTGAAGTAGGAAAGCGGGTTTATGAAAGCGGTGTACAAACTACTCTCCAACACACATCATAGGCCTAAAATGGTTTGTGGAGTGTAGATACAAATGCTGAAACTCGAATATGGGAATAACTTTGCATCACAGGATTAGTTCCTTAAATAAGGGCCTGAAACGGCTTATTCTTGTATGGCTTCAGTATCTTTCTTATTTTTGCGTTCATCTCGAGATGTATCCCTCGTAATATTCTCGCTCAGGAAAGCGCGAGGACGACCGTCCCGCATGGTGTACAATAAAATGTTCGTTGTAGTCTCGTATAAAGTAGTAATTGACAGTTGAAAGGTAGCGGGCTAAACCATTCCACCCAGCAATATGTCAGTAGGTTCAGTTTCCACTGCGTTGCCTGTCAGTTCTGAAATAGCATATTTTCCCAGACGGAAACTTGTCCCCATTTCAAGAAAAAATAGAACCCCAATTAAAAAGAAGAATAATTTTTTTAATGTTGAGAGATACCATGGAGGTATACCCGGAATGTGAATTTCAGAATTTTACGCGATTTTTCTGTGGGACAGAGACTTTAAACTTCATACTTGTTACGAGCTGACTACTGAAAAACAGCTTTCTCCGGTCTTTAAACGTGACAGACACGCAATGGGATATGAAACTTCTGAAAGATCACGAAGGTATTTTAATAATCAACGACAAAAAAGAGTAAGTCCAATGGTCTCCGGTACACAGGGTGGCCAGAAACAGTCTGAAAAGCTTGAAACTGTGTTGCAGCGCACCTAGTGCTGAAAAACAATTGTTAATAAAAATATTCTTCGTTTGTTTTCCTAAAACTGAACAAGAGACTGATGCAAAAATTATACACGGGACAGTAGCATGGATCGAATCCGAGGCAAGGGCTGAGCAGTCTCGTTCGCTATAATTTATGCTATGAGAAAAACAGACACCAATTGTATTTGGCGGGCCGCAAGAATATGCGTGTGCAATGAGTTGATCGCTAAGTTCAGTGCTAATTAACTCGGAAACGGACCAACATATCCAATATTTTTTGCCAATTATTTCTCAGCGCAGCCTAGCCTGCAAAACCCTTAAAAGCTTATAAGACTGTTAATGATCACCCTGTACTTAAAGCTGTTTTCAAGATAGAGAAATTTTATCCGTTTCATATAAGTTAACATACCTACTGTCATCATTGAAATTATCAAAGATTTTTGAGATACTCACGACGTTTGATACTAAAAAAGGAAGAACCCCGAAGACGTGGTCGGACGTCAGTGAAACGTCATACAAGCACACATCATCAGAGGGTATAAAAGAGATTACAGCTGCAATTGTCTGAGACAAGTGGAACAACCAATAGAGTAGATCTGTGGTGCTCGTGTTTAGGTCTGGTAGGGAATATAAGGGGCGTGAGCAGCGTCAGATTTTGAATGATAACTGTGTAGGACACAGGAGTGCCACGTACTCGTCCGAGACAGCATTATCAGTGACTGGCAGACTTCGAAAGGGGCCTCGTTGCGGGTCTCCATTTGGCCAGTTGGTCGGATCGTGCAGTATCCAGATTTGTGGGGCAGTATGATGTGACAATGGCCCAATGTTGGACTGCGTGGAAACGTGAGAGCAGTCACACATGTCGTCAATGTTCTGTCACGTTATTTGTAAATTTGTAAAATTGACGATCACCGATATAACATCACACACCCTCTCAACATGTAGTGTTTCATTTCGTTTCCTCCTCCCCTTACGGGTAGCACCGTAGACACACTATAGAGAGCCTTACCGTACGTCAGTTACAGACACTTCATGTGTGTTTTCCATGTTATAGAGGCTACAATGCAGCATTTATCGCGACAGTGTCGTAGCTGAGCCGTGGCGCCATTGAGTTAGTAGACTGTTCGGTCTGGCGCCTTGGCTCAGATGTAGTATCGACTATCCCTCTTGCGGCCCCATTGCCAATATCTATGAGGAAGAGTTGGTATCTGTGAGTTGTGTCCTTAGAAGGTCTTTGCCTGCCGATATATATACGGGGTTCACTGGCCCAAGGGGGAGGCACAAAGTTTGGGGATTGGTGGTGGCGTCGCGACAAGAGGTAGTCACGAGGTCCTAGTGGCCGAAGTCACGAACTGCGCAGTGAGGCCCTGTGCAGAGCGAAGATACCGGAGTACTTCACCGATGTCAGCGTCGACTACAAGCAGCAGGCCGATATCCCGTCGGCTGGTTGGCAACATTCGTGTCGGACGACCGCTCGTGGCCTGGCTGCCCTCTTCTACCTGGCTTTCGTCGGCGCCACTCAGTAACCGCTGAGACGCACCGTGGATCCATGGAAGTTCTTGCTGATAAAGGGGAGTAACATTCTGTAACCCTCTTGGTAATTTGTGTCATTGTCTACCTGCCCTCCTTATTCTTTTCTGGTTTGAACCCGACCCTCAGATTTTTATTCGGTGGTCTCTTTGGTCGTAAATATAGGCCGTAGTATTGTGCTAAGATGCTAGTTGTCGTTTTAAAATTTGTCCCGCTATTATACTGCCTTTCCTTTCTGGTTTGTACCCGATCATTAATGTTCTGATGAATCAGTTCTTGTCGTAAATACAGTCGGAACAATTGTACTAAGGCACAGGTTACCGTTATCAAAAGAGGGAACTTGTGGTTAGATTTAGATGTTAAGCGGTTCAGTTCTTTGATTGTAATTGCATTTCTCAGTCATTAGTTATAATCTGAACAACCTGGGGTACTAAGCTGTTCGTCACTGTGCTGGAAAGACCGGGTTATTGTTAGTGTATTTTAGCTGGACCTCATGGTTCCGCCGAGTGAGTTCTCTTGTAATAAGTGTTCAAAAGTAATATTTTAAGACTTTCCTTCAGAGCGGTCTTCATAATGACAATCAGTTTAAATTTGAAAATATTAACAGCCAACTGTCACCAGGGCTTTATTCAAAATAAAATTATCAGAAGGGACGGGTTGGGATAAGGTCGCACCTTGGTTGTCGATTGAAATTGAGAGGTTGGTTGCTTTGAAGTAAGCCTTATCATTGTCTTATTGTTTCCTAATCTGTTTAACCTTAAAGCACAGGTGCGCATCTTAACCCCGAACCTTTCGACATACAGCTTTCAAATTAAAAGTTATGTCATCTGTTTCGAGTAATTGAATCACTCGTATCATCTATGGTGCTTATACAGTCTTCATGTGTTGCAGGAGGGCATTTAATAAGACAGACAGTGTCCAGCGCGGTAGTAAACTGATTTCTTTTGCAAAAAGCTTATTCAACTTAAGGTTTAAACTCAAAAGAATTTTGCAAATTTGTTCATTTAGTTAAAGAAAATTTTATAGTTAGATATTGTTATATAAACTGTTTGTGTGAAAAGAAAGATATATTGGTGGGTCCTCCCTTCCACGTTTTCCCTAATTCCAGTAAGTACCACGTATCAGTAGCTTTGCATCTTATAACATCAGATGCCAAATAGTGTAAACGAGACAACAGGAATACCGATGCGAAGCAGGGAGCTCGTGATAAGGGGCGGTATCCAGGCAACGCATGTAGGGAAGGAGGCTGAGTTGACTGTTGTAGGAGCTACCTGACAATCAATCGGTGATCCTGAATCAGTCATGTGATCCACTACTTGTTCCTCTCAAAACTCAGACAAATTGGACGGTCCACTCTTAATTGTCGCTCGCAAATCGGCCCCCCGTTGTCGCCGTGATAAAGGAGGAATCTTTACATCTCAGCTTCAGCTTGTATTCGCAATCAGTAATTGCCCTGAAGCACTTTGCCTCCCTCTAGGTTCCCGTCCTCTGCACACGAGCAGTGGTGGACGAAACCTGTTAGGTGAAGTTATTCAATAAAAGAGAGTATAAAATGAAATTGAGGATCTGTTGGATGAATGCCTGTTCCACTTTAAGAAATGTAGAGGAACCAGAGAGGCACTTCTATCACTGTACTTGATGATGGAGGCAAGACTTAACAAAAATTAAGACACCTTCATAGGATTTGTTGACGTAGATAAAGCGTACGACAATGGTGGGAGATGATGGAGATTCTGAGAGGAGTAAGTTACATGAAAAGAAGGATAATAATTCTTGCAAAACCGACAGGGAATAATAGGAATGGGAGACCAAGAACGACATTCTCGGATTGAAAAGAGTGTAAGACAGAGATATACTGCTTCAACCTTACTGTTCCATCTATATATCGAAGAAGCAACGACGGAAATAACGGGTTCAGGATTGCAACGGATATTCATTGTGAAATAATATCAACAAGATTCGCTCCTGACATTGCAATCCTCTGTCAAAGTGAAAAAGATCTATATAACTTTTTGAATGGAATGAACAGTTTAATATGTACAAAATATGAATTGGCTGTTGTCCGAGGAATGACGAAAGTTATGAGAAATAGCAGAAATGTGATTAGTGATCAAAGTGGGGTCCCTGACATATACAAAGAGAATTTCTGCTACCTCGGAGCCGAAATAATGTATAAATGACGAATTAAGTAAGATATAAAAAGCAGAGTAGCGCAGGCAAGTCGGCTAGTGTCCACGTATGCCATAATTTCAAGAAGAAATTTCTAGGAATGAACGTCTGGAGCACACCATTTTGTGGTTGATTGATTTGAGGGAGGGGACCAAACAGCGTGGTCATCGGTCCCATCGGATTGGGGAAAAATGGGGAAGGAAGTCGGCCGTGATCTTTCAAAAGAATCATCCCTGCATTTGCCTGAAGCGATTTAGGGAAATTATGGAAAACGTACACCAGGATGGCCGGACGCGGATTTGAACCGTCGTCCTCCCGAACGCGTCTCCAGTGTGCTAACCACTGCGCCACCTCGCTCGGTCAGCATTTTGTACAACTGACTCATGTTTTGTAAGAGAATCTGAGGACAAGAGAATAGAACGGTTTGAGATGTGGTGCTACAGAATTATGTTAAATCTTTGGTGCACCGATAATAATTCAGGAGATTCTCTATAGAATCGTCGAACATATAAATATAAGAAAAATATTGACAAGAAGAAGGGACATGGAGATAAGAGATGGGTTAAGATATTAAGGAATAACTTCCATGGTACTCGGAGTTGCTGTAGAGGATCAAAACTGGAGGGGAAAACCGAGATTGAAATATATCAAACAAATAATTTAGAGCGTTGGGGTGGTGTGCACATGTGTGTATCGTGCTGCTGAAATAGCCTCACATTGTACAACGTATGCATTATGCAACAAACTTAATAATTTTTTAACATGGTTTATGTTTACTAACGTAAAATGAGATGTTGCATTCCCTACTTCAGCATCTTAAGTAACGATTCTTTTTTTAGTTTCTAAAGTAGCCTACGTTCTTTCTCAGGGTTCAAACCATCCACATACCAAATTTCATCGAAACGTAACATAATTACATTCGCATTTAATACTATCAGTATGGAAGTATGGAGTAAACACGTTGAGGATTGTATAAGCATTTTATCCATTACATTACATCGCATTACGCGGGGTATATCAACCAAGAAACTCATTTTGACAAATGTAATGAAGTTCAGAATTCAAAGAATGAATAGCTCCTTCAAAGTGTGAATACGTACCCTAATTCGCTTTACAATCTTCAAGTCATTAAATGTCTTGTACTACACCGTTCCTAAAGTAGCCTATCAAAATTCCTACACTAGTTCCTCAGGTTATACTTTTCGTAATCAGAAAAACACAGCAGCGTGGGACTTGGCATTCTCAAAAGTTCTCAATATCGCTTGATGTATTACATGTCATGCATATTACTCGGTCGACTTTCCCGCTTCGTTGATGCAACTTGAAACCCTCTGCCTCTAGAGGGCTCCGAATTGTAGTATATAACATGGCGTTGTGTAATGTAACAATGTCGTCGCATGAGAAACAGTATGCCGTAATCGAGTTTCTACCCGCAGAAAACGTGCCTCCAGTTGAAATCCCTGTTGAAATCTCTGTAAGATGATGAATGTAATGTCTGACGTTGAGTTCTTCGTCCTTGTAGTGAAGAAATGGTGGTTCCGATCAAAACGTGTGGGACAGAGCTTGGAGTGTTTCCAAAACTTAAATAACACCTTCGAAGATTTGTCTTCGTTGGTGATGAAGCAGTGGAAGTGGAGGTGAGGTTGTGGCTCCATTAACAAAGCCAAACATTCTTTAGTGACGGTATCAACAAACTGGTGTATCGTTGGAAGAAGCATGTTCGTCGCCAAGATGAATATGTTGAGAGATAAATAATTATGTGGACTGGTAGAATAAAGATATAGGGTGTTAATGAAGTTTATTTTACTTCAAAGGCTTCAAGAGTTTTCGCATTAAAAATTCGGAGGCATTGCTTTTCAGTACGCCATCGTATATACAGATTATGAGTAAATAATGGAAGCATTTTAATTGCAAAGCATTTGAACTGAAAGATTTCTGAGACAGTGAGCTCTTAATACACTGACGGAAAGAAATCGCAGCACCAAGAGGAGTCGTGCGACATAAACAAAAGTTGATAGGCGTGTTTCTACTCCTAATCAAGTTTAGCGCTAATGTCACCACTATGTGGATGTAAATCAGGTTTGATTGAAACACACGCTGTAGCGGTCGTGAGTGTTAGTTACCTTTGGGATTGTACGCGGTGAGTTGATGTTGGTCAAGAATGGCTTTAAGGTGACAAAGACAGCATTATCAACATCTCGCCGAACTTAAACAAAGTCGTGCAATAGGGTTATGAGAAGCTGGATGTGCCAATTCAATACTGGAGAAAGTCTTCGTAGGAATGTAGCCACTGTATATGATTGCTTGCAGCGGTGGTCAAGAGAATGTGCAATCGCAAGAAGACTGATCTCGAGGCGGCCACGTCCACCATCGAGATGGAAGACCATCGTGTTTTGCTATGGCTCTGGCACACCGTTCTGCATCAGCAGCGGCAATTTGAGCAGCATCTGGCACTGCCGTGACAATAGGAATTGTTACAAATCTGTTACTTCAAGGACAGCTTCGAGCTAAACGCAATGAGCTGTTCCGTCTCGGTGCCATTTATGTTTGTCTGTTGGTCAGGAGGAGCGCAGCAGCCAACCTGTCTGCGTGCTAGAGACGCTGAAGCTGCACCTGCAGTTATGGTTTGGGGTGCGATTTCATATGACAGCCGGTGCATTCTCGTAGTAATCCCATACACCCTTAATACAAATTTGTACATAAAACTCGTGATTCGACCTGTTATGCGGCTATTCATCAACAGCATTCCAGAGGGTGTTTTACGTTAGAATAACGCTCGCCCACATATCGCTGTTGTACCCCGACATTCTCTACAGTGTGTCGACATGTTGTCTTGGTTTGCTTGATCACCAGATCTGTCTCTAATCGAGCACTTCAACAGCGGACGACAATTGCAGCCTCATCCACAGCCAGCATTAACCGCCCCTCTACTGACCGACCGCCGGCCGCTGTGGTCGAGCAGTTCTAGGCACTTCATACCGGAACCGCGCTGCAGTTACGGTCACAGGTTCGAATCCTGCCTCGGTCTTGGATGTATGTGATGACCTTATGTCAGTTAAGTTTAAGTAGTTCTATGTCTAGGGGGACTGATGATCTCAGATGTTAAGTCTCATAGTGCTTAGAGCCATTATTTGAACTGCCCGATCAGTGCAACAGGCATTCAATTCCATCCCATACTGACATCCGGCACCTGTACTCGACAATGCATGCACGTTTGCTTACATTCAACATCAGAGCTCATGTACCGGTTGTTAACGTACCAATACATCACATTTGCAATGGCTTATCTGACGTGTACATTAATCTGTTACCTTACAATGTTAATCACTTAAATATCTTACCTAGACAAACGCATCTCCGAAATTCCTTTACTCTACGTTAATTATTATTTGGGTTTGTTGTTTTTTCCGTCGTTGTATGTACAGATTGTGAGTAAGTAATGGAGATATGTTATTACACAGCATTTGCAACTGAACGAGTACTGAGGTACTGACCGATTAACATGAAGATATATACCTCATAAGTAACAACTGTGGAAGTGGACAAGTGCTGACGGCGCACGGAAAACTTCCAATTCTCAAAGAATTCTCCGTGCGGCTCCCCCCCTCAGAAGTTCGAGTCCTCCCTCGGCATGGATGTGTGTTGTCCATAGTGTAACTTAGTTTAAGTTAGATTAAGTAGTGTGTAGGCTTAGGGACCGATGACCACTGCAGTTTGGTCCCATAAGACCTTACCACACATTTTTTTTCAAAGAATTCTTCTTTTAGTTATTACACTACTGGCCATTAAAATTGCTACACCAAGAAGAAATGCAGATGATAAACGGATATTCATTGGGCAAATATATTATACTAGAACTGACATGTGATTACATTTTCACGCAATTTGGGTGCATAGATCCTGAGAACTCAGCACCCAGTACAACCACCTCTAGCCGTAATAACGGCTTTGATACGCCTAGGCATTGAGTCAAACAGAGCTTGGTTGGCGTGTACAGGTACAGCTGCCCATTTTCCGTATCCAGAAAGGCCCGTACAGGCCCTGCAACATGCGGTCGTGCATTATCCTGCTGAAATGTTGAGTTTAGCAGGGATCGAATGAAGGGTAGAGCCACGGGTCGTAACACATCTGAAATGTAACGTCCACTGTTCAAAGTGCCGTCAGTGCGAACAAGAGGTGACCGAGACGTGTAACTAATGGCACCCCATACCATCACGCCGGGTGATACGCCAGCATGGCGATGACGAACACACGCTTCCAATGTGCGTTCACCGCGCTGTCGCCAAACACAGATTCCACCATTATGATGCTGTAAACAGAACCTGGATTCATCCGAGAAAATGACGTTTTGCCATTCGTGCACTGAGGTTCGTCGTTGAGTACACCATCGCAGGCGCTCCTGTCTGTGATGCAGCGTCAAGGGTCTCAGAGCTTACAGTCCATGCTGCTGCAAACGTCGTCGAACTGTTCGTGCAGATGGTTGTTGTCTTGCAAACGTCCCCATCTGTTGACTCAGGGATCGAGACGTGGCTGCACGATCCGTTACAGCCATGCGGATAAGATGCCTGTCATCTCGACTGATACGAGGCCGTTGGGATCCAGTATGGCGTTCCGTATTACCTTTCTGAACCCACCGCTACCATATGCTGCTAACAGTCATTGGATCTCGACCAACGCGAGCAGAAATGTCGCGACACGATAAACCGCAATCGCGATAGGCTACAATCCGACCGTTATCAATGTCGGAAACGTGATGGTACGCATTTCTCCCCCTTACACGAGGCATCACAACGACGTTTCACCAGGCAACGCCGGTCAACTGCTGTTTGTGTATGAGAAATCGGTTGGAAACTTTTCTCATGTCAGCACGTTGTAGGTGTTGCCACCGGCGCCAACCTCGTGTGAATGCTCTGAAAAGCTAATCATTTGCATATCACAGCATCTTCTTCCTGTCGTTTAAATTTCGCTTCCGTAGCACATCTTCGTGGTGAAGCAATTTTAATGGCCAGTAGTGTATATACGTCATAAATAACAACAGTGGAAATGGACATATGGTGACGGCTCACGGAAAACTTCCAATCTTCAAAGAATTCTTCGTGCGGCTCCCCCCGTTGGAAGTTCGAGTGCTCCCTCGGGCATGGGTGTGTTTTAAGTTAGATTAAGTAGTGTGTAGGCTTAGGGACCGATGACCTCTGCATTTTGGTCCCATAAGACCTTACCACACTTTTCGTCAACGAATTCTTTTTTTAGTTATTATTAAGAAATGTGTCGTAGTGTCTTAGGAAACAGATTTCCGGTAGCTGAGCTTCAGATGCTGTAAGTATTAAGTGGGTCAGTTTGTAAGATCTACTTGTCAAAAAGCGTCTCGCCCGCAGTGCAATCTCGTGAGCTGTGAGGAGCGGAGAGTGCTGCTGGCAGGTCACGCAGCGCCATCAGCTTGAGGCGGCGGTCAGCTGGTGGCTGTCGTTGGCGGTATGGAGAGGGGCTCTCACCCCTGAGAGCTTTTCGCGTCCTCGCTCCCCACAGGGCCGTGCTCCCTAAAAACACACGCAGCGTGGCGCGGCCAGACAGCCCTCTACATCAGCCGCAGCCCGTGGTGGCGACACGAGTGAGCTCTCAGACCAGACCACTCCCCACCTCCCCACACACTCAACCCCCAGTTCCCCCAGCCCTTCTCTTCCATCTCAACTGCAGCTCTCTTCCTGTCCACCTCCTTCCCGGAATCGTCAGACCACTTCTTTCTTCACATCTACGCTCCACAAATCCTAAAATTTGTTAACCCTTGGAGTAACAGTAATTTCTTCCTGAAATTATTAACTATTTAAGTACTAACTTCTTTCGGGTGAAACTACTGATGCTATTGTAAGACAGAGACTTCTAGTCCTACACTGAGGTACTTCTACGAATGAAATTAGAATGAAAAGAATACCCCTAGCTGCATACAGACATTGATACAAGTCAACGGGGACAGTTGAAAATGTGTCACCCGACCGGGATTCGAGCGCGGGATCTCCTGCTTACATGGCAGACATTCTATCCATCTGAGCCACCGAGGACACGGAAAGTAGTGCGACTGCAAGGACGTACCCCTGGCACGCCTCCCGTGAGACCCACATTGTCAGCTTACTGCCCCCATTATATTCATAGTGCCCCTTCCCATTATACTCATTACTCGCGGCTTTTTGTCGATTCCCGTAAGAGTTCAGGTACTGCTTGTGCATCCGCACAGAAGAAGATGGTCAAAAGGTCGGTGAGCCTTAACTATATATATGAAAATAGTATCTGTTCTTTCGCACATGTCCATTCTAAGAAGCTGCATGGTCAGCGATGGTATCTGTTCTTTCGGACATGCCCGAAAGAATAGATACCATCTTCACACACACACTCACACCACACACACACACACACACACATATATATATATATATATATATATATATATATATATATATATATATATAGTTTCCTTTCGTTTTTCGTCTGGAGAGTCGTCGTAGACATCTTCCTTCCTAAATTTCTAGTCCGTGTTCCACTACACGGTAGTGAAGTTCCCGTGGGAGTCGTTTCATTTCTCGCCAATCATCTGAGTTCCAGAATTATTTGTGGGGGGGGGGGGGGGGGGGACCTGTTTTCATTGGTTGGGGTTGGGTTCTTTGGGAGAAGAAACCAAACAGCGAGGTCATCGGTCTCATCGGATTAGGGAAATACAGGGAAGGAAGTCGGCCGTGCCCTTTCAAAGGAACCATCCTGGCATTTGCCTGGAGCGATCTAGGGAAATCACGGAAAACCTAAATCAGTATGGCCGGACGCGGGATTGAACCGTCGTCCTCCCGAATGCGAGTCCAGTGTACTAACCACTGCGCCACCTCGCTCGGTGTTTTAATTGGTATTCTGGTCTTGGAAGAGCAGCAAAAAGTGGCCGTGATGTTGGGAATAGTTACGGATGGTGAAAGGGCCATTTCATTTTGCCTGTTAATATGGTAGCTGTCTCGATGAGTCCTGTAGTGCGAACATCCGTGGTGAGGCGGATATCGTTGTTAAGGAAGACCCTGTATTGGTCCCAGTCGTCTCCATTTGTGGGAGCACGTGGCCCAAGGCTTTGATGATCATTCTGACCACTGGGTAGTGATCCGATCTCAAATCATTGACTGTCTTCAGCTAGAGGTCAAATTTGAGATTCCCCAGCATGAAAATATCCAAAAGTCAAATCTTTGATTTGAATTTGCTGGAATGTGTGTAGGTTCGTCAGGGCCATACGTTATTGCTTTCAGGTATTACTCCAATGTGGGCAGCTGGTTGTCCCTTATTTTGGTCCCCCGGGAGTTACCTGCAAAGTGCTTCACATTAAGGGCACCATATAACATGATTCTGTCGTAGAGGTCGAAAACTGAAAACAGGTCTTCCTCTCCAATGGCTGAGGTTTGGCTGAGGTATGCCAATACAAGAGTGATGTTCACATTTTGGTGTACGTCATACCGCCCCCTGCAGTGATATCAGCTGAGGTAGTGTTGTGGACCTGTGTGTGGTCGAGAGCCTGAGGTAAGTCGCTGTGCCATCCCCACGATCATTTACACTATCCGTGTGGTGTCTCACAACTTGATCTTTAACTTAGCTATTTGGAGGCATGGGAGTTTGCTTCAGTCAGATTCAGTAAGTCAGGCTTAAGTCGTGTGATGAATACCTCCAGTTACAGCTTTTTGGGTATTGCCCACACGCAGTGAATATGGAAAATCTGTCATACTTTCGTATTTGTGTATGGACCATTAGCAGAGGTTTCATGGTGCCGTTGAATAAGATGAAGTAGTTTGGAGAGTATTTCTGGTACATAGCTGAACACTTGGAGTGCCTCTTGGATTATCACTAGGATGTTAATCTGTGAGAGTGTTCTCCAGAAGATCATGATGCAAGACAACATGTTCAGTCGCTTGGAGTAGTCTGAGGTCTCTGCGCAGCTGTTGTGGCACTGGTTTGTTGTTGACCACTTGGTCCGACAATGGGCCATGCAGCTGTCACAGAAGGCCTCGTCTTACTTAATAGAGGGGTGCTGTTGTGGCTGTTGATCTGTGGAGGTACGGGACAGAAGCATGCTGTTGTCGTCGGGCTCATGCAGACTGTGTGTATTCGTAACTCTTGTCAAGAACTGGGGCTGGGTGATTGCTACAGTTCCGTTTTTGAGCTGCTGTCTTCTGACGGGGTTTTGAGGGATCATAACCCATGCACTTACGAGTAATGCTTGCTGGCAAGCTGCAGTAATTCGCCATATCAAAGAACCGCTAACATCTAATTTTCAGAACGTTTTGGACTAATGAGGCATTCTCTTTAACGGCAAATAAAATAATTAGTTGCAAGGTAGAAAAAGTTGCAAAGTAAAGATATATGATTTCTCTCGTAAGAGTGGAGTTCGATAACCTACAGTACAGGAGCTCTCACTGGATAATATTGTTAATGGTAACAATGCCGCCTCCTTGTACGACGCAAATTATACACCACCAGCTCCAGTAACGCCATTAAATCAGAGTATGCAACAAAAACGTCAACATCTAGAAGATTACAAAATATCAAAATTAAGATGTCAGAGATTGAGTGACTCAGCATTTAACAAGACAATTTTTTCTGGGATAATTAGGTTACTCATGATTTGGACTGAGTGTCTGTTAATTTTTTTTTAATAGATAGTATAAGATTTTATTGTAACGCCTTGTAATGGGAAGAAATTTATCACCGTTTGTGTTTTATCACAATTTCCGCATTCAGGACACCATCCACCGAAATTTGTGAGAAAGTGAGTCATTCAAGCCACAGTGATGAGACACTAAACACGTATTTGGAAAGACAGTGGTTCAAATGTTCCTACAGTCATCTACACTGCTAGTCAAGGAAAGAGGAACACCGAGAAGACATTGTTGGATTTTAACGCAACTTTGCACATGTACAAATCATCATTCGAGATGTAACTGATCAGAGTTTCAATTCTCAGTGACAGACAGAATGGTCACCAGAAAGCGTTAGTGCTGTTTGTACTTAATGTTGTTACCAGGTATGATAGGATATATAAGGAGCGCCAGACGTAGAGTAGTCACTGTGCGGGACAGGGATATGCCTCACACTCCTGTGAGACGGCGTTATCAGCACATGATAGTGTTTGAGCGTGGCCTAGTGTGAGCCTCCATATGGCTGGCGGTTTGAATCGTGCTATATCCAGCTTTGTGGAGGAAGGACTGCTTGGAAACATGAGGGTAGGCGTACTCGATGTCAAATTCTGATCGACAACGTCTGACATCCATAAGGGAAGATCGCCTACTGTACACCTAGCACACTGGAACCCCTTCACATCTGTACCAGCCGTCTAAGAACAAGTGATGTATTCCCTACATTCTGTGCCATCCCCCACTGCTGGTCGGAACCGAGTAGTAGCCGGCCAAGTAATTACTGTCACATGTGCAGAATGGTCGGATCCTAGTAGCAGCCAGCCAAGTAATTACTGTCCCATGCGTAGAATGGTCAGAGCCGAATAGTAGCCGACCAAGTAATTACTGTTCCAGGCGTAGGCTGCCTTTAGCACCGTAACACAAGCTATTGAGAGTGCAGTGGGCCGTGACCGAGAGGCATGGACGGCTGATGAATGGTATTGCATTGTTTTAAGCAATGAATTGAGATTCTCCACTATCCCAGTTGACTACCATTTGTCGAATCCGCAGAGAGAGGTCCCGTATACTGTCGGGGCGCAACAGTGTGAGGAGTCGTCGCTTATGACCTTGGTAGTAAATCATGGACCTCTGATGGAACAACTGTACATCATGGACAACCTGTATCTTTACATGTTACTTCTCATGCGAGTGTATCACGGTACCATTTTTCAGCAGGACAATGCTCGTCTACACATAACACATGTCTCTATGAATCATCTGCGTGATATTGTCGTACTGCTGTAGCCACCAAGATCCTTAGATCTGTCCCCGATAGAATATGTGTGGGTCCATCTCGAACGCTAGCTACGTATCCATAATATCAGGAATCGGTCACAACAGTTGTTGGCCAGTTTGCCTCAGGAGAGGACATCCTGACAGCCCGATTCAGTGCACGCCAGAGGGAGTCGAAACGTCGTACTGGTAAGTGGGCTCATGTACCTAGCTCTTTATAAATTTGACTCGATGTTATTATCACAGAAATAACATCACAGATCCTGTTAAAACTGGTACCTCCTGCCCTTCTGACTGCTTAACTTTTTTGTCAGGGAGTGTGTGTTTAGATTTTTCCTGGTTTCCCTAAATCGTTGGTGGCAAATGACAGAATTCTTCCTTTGAAGAAGAGGCAGTTGATTTCCTTCTTCATCCATCCTCCAATCCGGCTTTTAACGACCTCGTCGTAGGCGCTGAATTGCACATCCTTCTCTGCTCATTTTAGAATTCTCTAACGCCTGCATAATTTTGGCCGCTAACGTTTAGGACATCTGGTACGTAGTAAAGATTGTACATAAGTTGAGAAATGATATTTCCGGCGTGTTCTGCACGCCCATTCCTGTGCAGCGCAACATTATCCCCGCACTCAGCATCTCTCTCTCTCTCTCTCTCTCTCTCTCTCTGTGTTGTGTGTGTGTGTGTGTGTGTGTGTGTGTGTGTGTGTGTGTACAGGTTGCAGAGCTTTAGGGAGCTCCTCTCATACGTTAGCGACGCTCGCTTTATTAAGCGGTACCAAATATTTGCGCAACAGATTGCTGCCGTGCTCCTGCAGGCATCTAAAGCGGCCATCTTCATTGTTTACCACATAAATTACCGCCACACTGGCCGCCGATCCTTTTCACCGCGCTGCCCGCATTCCTCTGTGGCGCATTTGCACGCTGCGAGCGCACTGTTTTGTACCTGCGTGCAACCAAAGCTGCGCTGCAAAATTTATTTTAATGTTACGTTGAGTTCATTTAGCGAACGCTATCACGTATACAACCGCATAGTCACATCGCGTTATCGTCTCTGCATCACAGATGAGCGATCTATAGGCCACCGTGTAATAGAATTGCGTGGACGTGGGTAACCTATGAGGACGACACGGAAAGTGTCACAACACGATTTCGCAGAAACTTCACGCAGTGCAAACGAACATGTGTCTCGGCTTATCAATAGACATTCAGCAGTTACTGAAAAAACGACGGTGAAAGTTTTCGAGATTCTTTCCAGATACTTTATGTGCCTTTTACAGTGCAATATCCTCAGACGAATTGGTGGCACAGTGATTAGCGGTGCGGCTTGTTAACTTTGCGCCCCGTGTTTGGAACCGGATGATTACTTCTACTTTTGTTTTTCCTTTATGTAGCCATGTCTGTAGAAGATTACTACACGAATGTTTGTCATTGTATATTGATATACAATTGTCCTTGTTCGTCTACTAATTGTATGTCAGATGAATGCATTTTTTTTTAAATGAGAAAATGATTTTAAACTGTTTCCCGAGAAATTCCTGTAGTGTATCTTGATTCATAATTGCAGGCGCCAGTTATCGGAAAATTGATCTGTTATGCATGGTTTGCCGCGAAATTATTGCCAACGCGCGGATTCGTCAGCGGTGTTAACGACGTTCCTCTCCAAAGTGAGATTCGTAAGAAGAATTTACTCCAAACTGGGATCTGCTGCGTAATAAGCATCTACATCTACATCTACATCCATACACCGCAAGCCACAAGACGGTGTGTGGCCGAGGGTACCCTGAGTACCTCTATCGGTTCTCCCTTCTATTCCAGTCTCGTATTGTTCGTGGAAAGAAGGATTGTCGGTATGCTTCTGTGTGGGCTCTAATCTCTCTGATTTTATCCTCATGGTCTCTTCGCGAGATATACGTAGGAGGGAGCAATATACTGCTTGACTCTTCCGTGAAGGTATGTTTTCGAAACTTTAACAAAAGCCCGTACCGAGCTACTGACCGTCTCTCCTGCAGAGTCTTCCACTGGAGTTTATCTGTCATCTCCGTAACGCTATCGCGATTACTAAATGGTCCTGTAACGAAGCGCGCTGCTCTCCGTTGGATCTTCTCTCTCTCTTCTATCAACCCTATCTGGTACGGATCCCACACCGGTGAGCAATATTCAAGCAGTGGGCGGACAAGTGTACTGTAACCAACTTCCTTTGTTTTCGGATTGCATTTCCTTAGGATTCCTCCAATGAATCTCAGTCTGGCATCTGCTTTACCGACGATCAACTTTATATGATCATTCCATTTTAAATCACTCCTAATGCCTACTCCCAGATAATTTATGGAATTAACTGCTTCCAGTTGCTGACCTGCTATTTTGTAGCTAAATGAAAAGGGAACTATCTTTCTATGTATTCGCAGCACATTACACTTGTCTACATTGAGATTCAATTGCTATTCCCTGCACCATGCGTCAATTCGCTGCTGATCCTCCTGCATTTCAGTACAATTTTCCATTGTTACAACCTCTCGATACACCACAGCATCATCTGCAAAAAGCCTCAGTGAATTTCCGATGTCATCCACAAGGTCATTTATGTATATTGTGAATAGCAACGGTCCTATGACACTCCCCTGCGGCACACCTGAAATCACTCTTACTTCGGAAGACTTCTCTCCATTGAGAATGACATGCTGCGTTCTGTTATCTAGGAACTCTTCAATACAATCACACAATTGGTCTGATAGTCCATATGCTCTTACTTTGTTCATTAAACGACTGTGGGGAAATGTATCGAACGCCTTGCGGAAGTCAAGAAACACGGCATCTACCTGTGAACCCGTGTCTATGGCCCTCTGAGTCTCTTGGACGAAGAGCGCGAGCTGGGTTTCTCACGACCGTCTTTTTCGAAACCCATGCTGATTCCTGCAGAGTAGATTTCTAGTCTCCAGAAAAGTCATTATGCTTGAACATAATACGTGTTTCAAAATTCTACAACTGATCGACGTTAGAGATATAGGTCTATAGTTCTGCACATCTGTTCGAAGTCCCTTCTTGAAAACGGGGATGACCTGTGCCCTTTTCCAACCCTTTGGAACGCTACGCTCTTGTAGAGACCTACGGTACACCGCTGCAAGAAGGGGGGCAAGTTCCTTCGCGTACTCTGTGTACGCGATGCGTTAACCAGTGCACCACCCAGCCACAGTGTTTATCACTGTGCGTGGACTATCTTGGCACGCTCTTTAGCCGACACACATTCCCACCCAGGGCCACCTATCCGCAGTCCACCCCTCACCAATATTAGAATCCCCCTAGAGGTCAAACGTTAATATGCAACCGCACTGAATGTTTTGGATTGATTGCCCATCGAGACGAATCAGTTGTATACGAAAGCAAGGTGTCTGTGTATGAAAGAACAACCACCAAGCACTCATATACAGAGTGTTTCACTAAATGTGTTTGCCTCTGTAAGTTACGAAGGAATTGGCTCAAAAAATGGTTCAAATGGCTCTGAGCACTATGGGAGTTAACATCTATGGTCATCAGTCCCTTAGAACTTAGAACTACTTAAACCTAACTAACCTAAGGACATCACACAACACCCAGTCATCACGAGGCAGAGAAAATCCCTGACCAGGCCTGGAATCGAACCCGGGAACTCGAAGGAATAGGCGACGGAAATATTTATTGCGGTAGATCACCATAAGAAACGTTACACTGTCTGCGGAGCTATGAACACAGTTTATTGTGTTATTATCCAAAGAGTTACAGCAAAAAGATACATTTTTTAAATGGAACAATAGTAGTTTCTATCATGCACTGGAATCAGTAACACCATCTGTGTACACATCAATTTAAATTACATTCCTATCACTTTTAGTTTGGAAGCTACAACCCTTCAAAGTTTCAGGGGCAGATACCACACGCTATACATAAGACATGGATGTGTGGTGGGTGATGGATGTTCTGGAGGTGGGAAGTTGATTTAAATGAGATGTTCAAATGTGTGTCCATGTTCCTGAATGCACAATGCTATGCGCCTTCTAAAGGATCTGCGAACGGGATGTAACATTGCCGGTGTCACGGAGCAACATGCGTCCTCGATGCGCCGTTTAAGACTATCTGGGGATGTGAACTCAGTGACATAAACACGATCCTTTAGATATCCCCACAAAAAGAAATCTAATGGTGTTAAATCGGGCGACCTTACGGGCCATGAATGAGGACCATGGCACCCCCAACCACCTTCCTGCGAACCTGTTGTTTAGTTCTTCCACGACAGCACGAGCAGAATGGGCTGGGTGACCATCAAAAAGATGGCTCTGAGCACTATGGGACTTAACATCTCAGGTCATCAGTCCCGTAGAGCTTAGAACTACTTAAACCTAACTAACATAAGGACATCACACACATCCATGCCCGAGGCAGGATTCGAACCTGCGACCGTAGAGGTCACACGGTTCCAGACTGAAGCGCCTAGAACCGCTCGGGCAACAGCGGCCGGCGGGGTGACCACCGTGCTGCATCCACATATGAACTCTCGTGTGTAGACACACAATTTCAAGGATACCACCCAAACTGTCGACTACAAACACGCGAGATAACTCACCCGTCAGTGTACCTGGGTAGTAGTGTGCACCAATGATTTCATCCCCAAGGATTCCACACCATACATTACAGACCACCTGCGTTGACGGTCGTACCCACCGAGGATTGTCTGCGGTCCAGCAGTGCACGTTATGGCGATTCACTGCACTATAATTTGTGAAAGTGGACTCATCAGAGAACATAACACCGTGTAAAGACTCCAGCGAGAAATTACGCATGGACCATTCTCGTACGGAAATCGTTCCCATGCAGCTCCTGGGTCTGTGACCGGCGGTGCGAGTGAAACCTGTGGCCGTGTTCTATACGGCACACAGATGTGAGACTGACACCAGCGACTGTAGCAACGGCTCGTAAGCTGCCATGAGGATCGTGGTGTACTGCAGCTAAAACAAACACCTCCGTCTCCTCACTTCTTGCAGTTCTTCGTCTGTTACTGCGGCGCATTACCAAGCTGCCTGTTTCCCGAAGTTGTTGTTCGGCACGTAAGAACGTAATAGCTGCCGGAGCTCTTCGCCTAGGATATCTCACGGCGTACGCCATGGCTGCTTCAGTGGCATCGTGTCGGCACTCGCCGAGCATCAGCAACATGTCAACGTACTCGTTGTTCGTGTATGCTATGTTCATCCGATGTCAGTAACTGTGGTATATGGAGCCCCGTTTGTTTGTGTGGCTCGAACTGTCGGGTATACGGCCGTGTGCAGCGATAGTCGGCAGTCTAACAGCCCATCGAGGAAGCTTCTCGGTCCGTGACACCGCGACGTTACAACTCAGCCGCACCACATTCAGAAGGAGCATTGCGTTATGCGCAGCGTGTGTGGTATCTGCCCCTGAAACTTTGAAGGGTTATATCTCCCAAACTAAAAGTGATAGGAATGTAATTTAAATAGATGTATACACAGCTGGTGTTACTGATTCCAGTGCATGATAGAAACAACTATTGTTCCATTTAAAAAATTGTATCTTTTTACTGTAGCTCTGAGGATAATAACACAACAAACTATGTTCATAGCTCCACAGACAGTGTAACGTTTCTTATGGTGACCTACCGCAATAAATATTTGCGTCGTTATTCCTTCGTAAATTACAGAGGCAAACACGTTTAGTGAAACACCCTGTACAATAGTGATAGTAGTTACGATATTTTCAAAATACTTTCGTGACTCAAACACAGTTAAACACTATTGGTTTTACCACTGAAGGGGTTGCTAACCACGTAGGCAGAGGATGGCGGTATGTCCTTCCTGTCACCATCCCTTTCCCCGCCAGACGGAATCTGTGTACGCCAGCTGTCTGCGTTTAATGTTATCGACATGAAAATGTACGAAAGTTTTTTTTTCCAAAATGCTTGCCAATCCTGCAACTAAGGCGGGACGTGATTAACAGCCCCGTATTCAACGTACATGCTATTTATTACACAAGTAGCGACCTCGCATGGAAAGCAGGAAATGTCTACACACACACACACACACACACACACACACACACACACAGGTCACAAAAGTCGTGGGATTTCGAGATGTACATTGACAGATGGTGGTAGTATCGCATACGAAAAAGTATAAGATGGCAGCGCTTTGGATGAGGTATCATTTGTAGTCAGGTGGTTCATGTGAAAAGCTTTCCGACGTGATTATGGCCTCACGGTGGGAATTAGCAAACTTTGAACACGGGTTGGTAGTTGGAACTAGACGCATTGGACATTCAGTTGGGGAAATCGTCAGGGAATTCAGTATCCGAGATTCAAGAGTGTTCCGAGAATACCGAATTTCAGGCATTACATCTCACAACGGTCAACACAGTGGCCGACGGCATTAACGATCGAAAACAGCGGCGTTTGCGTAGAGTTGTTAATGTTAACAGACAAGCAACACTGCGTGAAATAACCGCAGAAATCGATGTGGTAAGTGTGAAGGACGTATCCGTTAGGGCAGCGCGGCAAAGTCTGGCGTTAATGGGCTATGGTAGCGGGCGACCGACGGTAGTGCCTTCGCGTACAGCACAACTTCGCCCGGCTTGTAAACATATCGGTTGGACCAAAAACTACTGGAAAACACATGATGTGAAAATTACCGAACTATCAGTTTAATAAGTCACAGCTGCAAAATACTAACACGAATTCTTTACAGACGAATGGAAAAACTGGTAGAAGTCGACATCGGGGAAGATCAGTTTGGATTCCGTAGAAATGTTGGAACACGTGAGGCAATACTGACCCTACGACTTAGCTTAGAAAACAGATTAAGAAAAGGTAAACCTACGTTTCTAGAATTTGTAGACTTAGAGAAAGCTTTTGACAATGTTGACTGGAATGCTCTCTTTCAAATTCTAAAGATGGCAGGGGTAAAATACGGTGAGCGAAAGGCTGTTTACAATTTGTACAGAAACCAGATGGCAGTTATAAGAGTCGAGGGGCATGAAAGGGAAGCAGCGGTTGCGAAGGGAGTGAGACAGGGTTGTAGCCTGTCAACGATGTTATTCAATCTGTACATTGAGCAAGCAGCAAAGGAAACAAAAGAAAATTTTGGAGTAGGTATTAAAATCCATGGAGAAGAAATAAAAACTTTGAGGTTCCCCGATGACATTGTAATTCTGTCAGAGGCAGCAAAGGACTTGGAAGAGCAGTTGAACGGAATGGACAGTGTCTTGAAAGAAGGATATAGGATGAACATCAACAAAAACAAAACGAGGATAATGGAATGTAATCGAAGTAAGTCGGGTGATGCTGACCGAATTAGATTAGGAAATGAGACACTTAAAGTAGTAAAGGAGTTTTGCTATTTGGGGAGCAAAATAACTGATGATAGTCGAAGTAGAGAGGATATAAAATGTAGACTGGCAATGGCAAGGAAAGCGTTTCTGAAGCAGAGAAATTTGTTAACATCGAGTATTGATTTAAGTGTCTGGAATTCGTTTCTGAAAGTATTTGTATGGAGTGTAGCCATGTATGGAAGTGAAACGTGGACGATAAATAGTTTGGACAAGAAGAGAATAGAAGCTTTCGAAATGTGGCGCTACAGAAGAATGCTGAAGATTAGATGGGTAGATCACGTAACTAATGAGGAGGTATTGAATAGAATTGGGGAGGAGAGGAGTTTGTGGCACAACTTGACAAGAAGAAGGGACCGGTTGGTAGGACATGTTCTGAGGCATCAAGGGATCACAAATTTAGCATTGGCGGGTAGCGTGGAGGGTAAAAATCGTAGAGGGAGACCAAGAGGTGAATACACTAAGCAGATTCAGAAGGATGTAGGTTGCAGTAAGTACTGGGAGATGAAGAAGCTTGCACAGAATAGAGTAGCATGGAGAGCTGCATCAAACCAGTCTCAGGACTGAAGACAACAACAACATGACGTAATTACATTTTCCTAGAGACATATTGAGTCTCAATCGTACCCTCAAAAAGGGTAGCAAGTGAAGCAATGAATGAATATTTGTGCCATGGTTGGCACTTGACAAGATTCTTCAGCTTACTGAGTAAATTTGCTATTCATTACTCCACCCTGGCATTGTGGCTAACACAGCTGCGTGGTGTAGTGAGTAGCACGACTACCTAGTAAGCCGGTGTTTCATGTTCAAGTACCGGCCTTCGCACAGATTTTAATTCATTACATTACCTTATATCTTTATCAAAGATAGACTATGTAACGTTATTTCAGTGCTTAAAACATCTAGTTAAATTTACAAAGAAGTACGAGCGCACTGATCAGTATTGCGTCGCACCCCTTATGGCCTGGATGCTTGTACTGAAATACCTTTATCCTCTCCTGAGGCAAGCTGGCCCAAAACTGTTGTAACTGGTCTATGAAGTCCTGACTACTGGCACTGGGATACAGGTGGCACCAGAGCTGATCCCACACGTGTTCTATCGTGAACAGTTCTCGGAATCTTTCTGGTTGCACCTCAACATCAGGTAGAAGTACCTAGAAAAACATGTTACATGTAGACGAGCGTTGTTCTGTTGAAAAATGGCACCGTGACAAGCACACTACTTGCTACACCACGAAGATGACGTGCTACAGACGCGAAATTTAACCGACAGGAAGAAGATGCTGTGATATGCAAATGGTTAGCTTTTCAGAGCATTCAGGTTGGCGCCCGTGGCGACACCTGCAATGTGCTGACACGAGGAAAGTATCCAACAGATTTCTCATACACAAACAGCAGTTGACCGGCGTTGCCTGGTGAAACGTTGTTGTGATGCCTCGTGTAAGGAGGAGAACTGCGTACCATCATGTTTCCGACTTGTAGCCTATCACGATTGCGGTTTATCGTATCGCGACATTGCTGCTCACGTTGGTCGAGATACAATGACTGTTAGCAGGAGGGTGATACGGAACGCCGTGCTGGATCCGAACGGCCTCGTATCACTATCAGTCGAGATGACAGGCATCTTATCCGCATGGCTGTAACGGGTCGTGTAGCCACGCCTAGATCCCTGAGTCAACAGATGGTGACGTTTGCAAGACAACAACCATCTGCACGAACAGTTCGACGAGGTTTGCAGCAGAATGGACTATCAGCCTGGAGAACATTCTGCACGAACAGTTCGACGACGTTTGCAGCAGCATCGACTATCAGCTTGGAGACCATGGCTGCGGTTCTCCTTGACGCTGCATCACAGATAGGAGCGCCTGTGATGGTGTACTCAACGACGAACCTGGGTGCACGAATGGCAAAACGTCATTTTTTGGAGGAATCCAGGTTCTCTTTACAGCCCCATGATCGTCGCATCCGTGTTTGGTGACATCGCGGTGAACGCACATCGGAAGTGTGTATTCGTCATCGCCATACTGGCGTATCACCCGGCGTGATGGTATGGGGTGCCATTGGTTACACGTCTCGGTCACCTCTTGTTCGCACTGACGGCACTTTGAACAGTGAACATTACATTTCAGATGTGTTACGACCCGTGGCTCTACCCTTCATTCGTTCCCTGCGAAACTCTACATTTAAGAAGTATAAAGGATGACCGCATGGTGCAGGTCCTGTACGGGCCTTTCTGGATACAGAAAATGTTCGACTGCTGCCCTGGCCAGGACATTCTCCAGATCTCTCACAAACTGAAAACTTCTGGTCAATGGTGGCCGACCAACAGGCTCGTCGCAATACGCCAGTCACTACTCTTGATGAACTGTGGTATCGTGTTGAAGCTGCATGGGCAGCTGTACCTGTACACGCCATCCAAGCTCTGTTTGAGTCAATGCCCAGGTGTATCAAGGCCGTTATTACGGCCAGAGGTGGTTGTTCTGGGTACTGATTTCTCAGGATATATGCACCCAAATTGCGTGAAAATGTAATCACCCATCAGTTCAAGTATAATATATTTGTCCAATGAATACCCGTTATCATCTGCATTTCTTCTTGGTGTAGCTATTTTAATGGCCAGTAGTGTAGATTGAAAGATGTTTTGTGGAAAACATGATGAGAGAATTTTTATTTGCATTACTACATGGAAATTTTGCTCTTAAATTGGATTCTGGTCTATGTGGTTTAAATACGTTTTTGAACAACAGTATTCAAGTCTAAATTCAATGATTACAGATACAAGGGATAGACAATACCTAGAAAAACATGTCACATGTAGACGACGTTGTCCTGTTGAGAAATATCACCATGACACTGTCACACAAAGTGATGCAGGATGTCTGTGATGTATCATTGTGCCATCAGTGTGCTAACGTTATCTGGAGACATACCCAGTGGCTCCCCACACCATTACGCCAGGAGTAACACCACTGTGACTCTCCAAAACGCTGCAAGAATGTGACCTTTCTTAAGGTCGTCACCATGCTCTCCATCCATGCTCATCGAGGATACTGTAGAACCACGATTCATAGCTGGGCACAATGCGCCGCCATTCACCAGTAGACCATGCTTCCCAGTCGCAGCATCACTCTAAAAGTAGCCCTTGTTGTCGTGTTGACAGTAGCCTCCACAGAAGGTAACTTCCTAGTTCGGCTGCTTCTTGTCTCCTACAAGCGGTGCAAGATGGCACAGAATGTTACAGGAAGTCTACTGTTCTCGCCTGGCAGGCGAGATGTGAAGAGGTTATGGTGGGGCTTGGTGCGCAATACGGCTATCCAGTCTTGTGGTGGTCAGACATGGTCAAATAGGACCTGCAGTCCAACTTTAGGGCTAATGTGACATAAATATTTTAAATCAGGGCTCGACCAGACGGACAAATGGACAGCAACAGTGGGACCACTTCCATCTGTCAGGTGTAGATACTGTTCACACCAGTACGTGGGTTCTAGGTTTGCTCTTCACAGTTATCGCCGAACATCTGACGCTGTTCACGCTACTTATAAACGCCTACACCATCCCGTGCAGTTCAACGTTTGGCCACTGTCAAAAGGTCGCACAGATATTTCAAATCAAAAGTCCTCCAGCCAGCCTAATAGAGACCAATAATGAAATCCCTTCCAACTGTCGGGCGTTGATAGCGCTATTCACACTAGTACGCTGCCTCTAGGTGTTTCCTTCACAGTTATCATTCAATACCTGACGGTGTTCACGCTCCTTATAAATGCGCACGCCATCTCGTGCCGTCCAACTTCGGACCTCTGTCGTATCCAAATGCCGCACAAATATTTCAAATCAACATTCGAGCAGCTGGCCAAACGGAGATCAATAAAGAGATCCCTTGCAACTGTCAGGTACTGATGGCGCTTTTAACACGAGTACGCGCTATGTAGGTGTGTCACAGTTATCACTCAACATCTGATGCATTCACGTTCTTTATAAAACCTACCAGACCTAATAACAGTATTAAGTACGATGAACACTAATGGGCTATAGTGCTCCGCCTACCTGTCACAGAGAACTGCAACTCTAATCATTTATATACCCGCCGATGGTGTCTACGTCTACAAAATTACATTCGCATCCAACCATGTTTTCTAGGTGCCTCATATTTTTTGTCTGGCTGTTTAAAAAGAAACTATAATCTACAGCATGGAATTCCGCGCGATATTTCCTGTTAGGCGATTTATATTTCCCTCAGAAATCGCCGACCGATGTGGCCGAGCGATTCTAGGCGATGCAGTCTGGAACCGCGCGACCGCTACTGTCGAATCCTGCCTCGGGCATCGATGTGTGTGATGTCCTTAGGTTAGTTAGGTTTAAATAGTTCTAAGTTCTAGGGGACTGATGACCTCAGCAGTTGAGTCCCATAGTGCTCAGAGCCATTTGAACCATTTTTCCCTCATAAAACACAATAGAATGCAAGACTTGTATTTTGTGCTTCACACACAAATTGTATACTCGAAGAGCCGTGTACTGTCGAAAATTTAGTTGCCAAGACGTTGTCAGCAGGTAAGTAAAATGAAAATAATTGCTGATAGCGGAAACGCGTGAAATGTGAAGCAAGCGCTAAGGTAGCTAAATTATTTAAAGTAACCAAAGAACTCTAAATCAAAAGCTAAGAAGTTCAATGCATGTCGGAACTTCTGCTGTGCACATTTACAAAAGAGAGAAGGAAATAGGCTGGATGTCATAATGGTATACAAGGTAAGTACACAAAGGGACCGGAATGAAGACCCAAGCAACTTCGCAAACAGCTACAGCAACGGTCGTGATCGAGTTCATCGATAAAAACGTAAATTGAAAGCGCCGAATTCACCGTATCGTCAATTTTTCTTTTTCAATAACGTCGCCGCTCAGTGGAAGAATAGCACATAAGATTTATTGCCTCACTGACGTCTCCTGGTACGCACCGCATTACAGCTGCGCCAGTCTCGAAACATTTTCATTTCACCGAACTTTACGTAATAAAGTGAGTGTAGGTACGAAGTCAGGGAGACGACTTATAGAGATGGAAATGTTTGAAATGATATTATTTGCTCTCTCCTTGTATGTAGCTATTGACGGATGAATACTGGTAAAGTTAGTGGCTTGTAACTACTACTATCTTCGGAATATGTTATCGAATAACAAAAGCAAACTGAGCATAGTTCACTAATGGAAAGAAGGACCAAGTGCAACTGTCGTTCGCGAAACTAAGATTTACGCTATATGAAGGTGGTATCTGTTCCCGAAAGAACAGATACCATTGATGTCAGTGCAGCTACTCTAGAATGAAATGATAATTCAATCGAAACCCTTAGCAGCCGGCAGGTGTACTTGATATACATCAATGGGGACAGCTGAAAATGTGTGCCCCGACCGGGACTCGAACCCGGGATCTCCTGCTTCATCTGAGCCACCGAAGGCATAGAGGGTAGTGCGACTGCAGGGACTTATCCCTTGCACCCTTCCCGCGAGACCCACATTCCCTACTGTCCACAACCTACATTCTTAGAGTTCCTAAAAGATATTTGCCCATTCACTCATTACTCGCGCCAGTCTAAGCTGACGAGTCCCGTAAGAGTTAGGGCAAAGTCCGCATTCGCACAGAAGGAGGTCAATGGTTGGGTAGCCTGTAACTATATGAAGATGCTATCTGTTCCCGAAAGAACAGGGTCTCGATTTAATTATCATTTCATTCTAGAGTAGCTGCACGGTCATCAATGGTATCTGTTCTTTCGGGAATAGATACCATCTTCATATAGTTAAAGGCTACTCGCCCATTGACCTTCTTCTGTGCGAATGCGGACTTTGCCCTAACTCTTACGGGACTCGTCAGCTTAGTCTGGCGCGAGTAACGAGTGAAGGGGCAAATATATATTAGGAACTCTAAGAATGTAGGTTGTGGACAGTTGGGAATGTGGGTCTCGCGGGAAGCGTGCAAGGGATAAGTCACTGCAGTCGCACTATCCTCTGTGCACTCGGTGGCTCAGATGGATAGAGCGTCTGCCATGTAAACAGGAGATCCCGGGTTCGAGTCCCGGTCGGGGCACACATTTTCAGCTGTCTCCATTGATGTATATCAACAACATCTGTCGGCAGCTGAGGGTTTCGACTTAATTATCATAAGACGTACAGTGATGAGCCAAACGTAATGACCACTTACATAAAAATCACGTTGGTCCACCTGTGGGACGCAGTTTAGCAGTTATTCTGCGTCCCGTGGATTAGACAAGTACCTGATATGTTTCCAGAGATTTGTGGCACCGATGGCTAAGCACAGATGACACACTTGCCGTAATTTACGGGCGGTTGGTTTGTGGTCGCGTAGCCCGCGCGCGATAGCATCCCAGATGGGTTTCATTGGATTCAGATAAGCAGTATTTGATGGCAAAGACATCAACATGAGTTCACTATCATGCTCCTCAAATCATTGCAACACCGTTCTGGCCTTGTGACACGGGCTGTTATCCTGTTGGAAGATGCCACCACTGTTGAGAAAGACATCAAGTATAAGGGATTACAGGTGCCACCGCTGTTGAGAAAGACATCAAGTATTAGGGATTACAGGTGATCCCTAATAATGTTCACGTAGCCGTCCTGATGCCTTCGATGAACACCGCAGGTCCCATGGAAACCCAGTTGAATGTCCCCCACTACATAATACTGCTCTCATTGGCCTGCGTCCGTGGCGCGCTACATGTTTCGGGCAGCCGTTCGCCTGGATGACGGTATATCTGGACACGAACATCGACGGGATTCATAAGACCAGGTGACACGATTCCGTTGATCCGCGGTCCAGTCTCGATGATCCCGTGCCCACTGTAATCATAACTGACGATGTCGTTGTGTCAACATGGTAACACGTTGGGGTCCTCTACTGTGGAACACCATGTTCAACACTGTGCGCTGAATGGTGTGTCCCAAAATACTTGTGTTTGCGCCAGCTCTTTACTCTGTCATCAGATCTGCTTTAGAGAGCGATCTAGCCTCCTATCCCTATATTCTACGATGAGGTCTGGACGCCAAATTCTTGTCCCCGTTCTTATTCTCGGCCATAATGGCTATACTTGTGAACCGTGACTGTGTAGGATAATTATTTATTTCTATTTCTTCTACCTGTCACTTTTTTATTTTATGTTAGTCTAACATAATACAACGCGTTTCGAACATATTCTGTTCATCTTCAGGCGTTATACATACAGAGAAATGCTACTTAAAAGTAAACAGTCTTAAACTAGATTAATCTAGAACTCTTTGTCCATTGCTTGTTACTGTAACGGCTGGTGTGGCATTTGGGAGGGCGAGGAGGAGGGCAGTGGATGGCTAGAAATCAAAATTAGTGATGTCTTCTGCTGGTGTTCTTCCTTGTGGTTGACTATGTATGATATCACAGCCTGTATAGGATGCAGATAGATTTCCATCAGTGTGAAAGGCTTTTATATGACAGTAGACCACTTACGATTTCATCATCTTGCTGCTTCACTTGCATCACTGGTGTAGTGGCGGAGCTGTTTATTAACATTACATTATTGCACATTGTATTTATGATTGCCAACGTAATTCACTGCACAAATTGCTTGGACGTACATGTAAACTTTATCACACAACACAAGATGGCGGACCGACCGCCATATGTGACACGGCTGTATCAACTTGCACGACCGAGCGAACAGTGTCTGCCCTCTCCGTTACTAGTTGCGTGGGCCGTTGATGTCCTGCTTGGCGTCAGTATATCCCTCTTCAGCCCATCTATTCCATATTCAGGTGATACTCAGGGGATACCGACTAATATCGTTGGTACGCATACTTTGTAAGGCCAGGTTGAGAAATTTGGAATACACGAATATAGTCTTTGCAGAAAACTCTGGCTTCCGGGCAGTACTGCCGAGAGAAGTGGTGCAGTGATTAGTACTGGATCCACAATCAGGGCGACGGCGGTTCAGATCCCCATCTGACAGTCCACATTTAGGATATTTTCCATATATCTAATAAGTCAAATGCCAGGTGGATGTTTTGAAAAGGCACAGCAGATTTCTTTCCCCAATGTAATTTTGCTCTCCGTGTTTCGTGACCTAATTGTCAAGAGGACATTAAAACAAATGTTCCTTTTTTCTAGATCATCAACGATTTGATCTTAAGATATTTTATAAAAAAGAGAAAATACAATATCTACACTGGACAACACAATCAAAGAATCACTTTTATCACTTTTTAAAGCCTGCAATTGTCTCCCATTGCGACCCAATTTGTGTTGGTACAAAAGTGTGGCTTCGTGCAGCGTGACGTCACCCCCGAGCTGGACAACTCTCCAAACAGCATGTTCAGCAAGAATGATGTCACAATGGCACCAAATTTATCCCCAGTTCTGCCCAGCGACACAGAGGGCGTGTCAAGCGGTGGGAACGTCGTCACAGCCCCCCCCCCCCCCCCTTACCCGCACTTCATCCCTTGTTTTGGCACCTTTTCTATGGAAGTCACAACCACGACGCCCGGAGTTGGAATCACGCTGTTTTCTTTTGGGTGGTCGAGGAAAACATTTCAGACCCACCGCAGCTCAGAGTCGACACGAGAAGGGCGTCAGGAGTGGTATAAATGGCGTAAGTGAAACCACCCTTTCCTTGGGCGTTTATACCCGCACATTTCTCGGGAGAGAACGAAAGTGCGGTGAGTACCAAGAAGTTTTTCTCGACAACATTTGACACTGCTGACACCCCGAACATTTGAACCCCTCCCTAAGAACACTGTGGGGCTGCAACCACATTGAACATGGATTTCAACACCATCCAAACCAGTAAATTGTGCTTATGCTTTTGCAGGCCTCCCAGTTCTACAACGCCCTGGATGGCACTCACTCATCTTGACTGAGAATTTTAAAAATAAACGTGTGCAGGGACAACCAGTGAAGTAGTCCTCGGTGCCTGCAGGCAGGCAACCCCTGCCTGCATGCAGGCGGCTGGAACCACTTGTATTTTGCAGGTTGTCTCTGTGAAGAAATATTTTTAAGATTTTCCGTAAAGGTCGGCTTCAGCCACCGAGGGTGTTGCTGAGTTTTGGGATCTTAGAGGGATCCTTCGTTGTTTGATTCACGCATGTGTTAATGTCACCCCATGCTGTCACATCGTCACAGGAGGGCGCGAAACAGGAGGGCTGGAAATACATGGGCACCATTTTCTGCTGCAGATCACGTTCAGATTTCGTCGAATAGTCCCCAGCTATCGCGCTGCGCTCCAAATGGTGCGATCACTTTCAATGGGGATGCAGCCGTACAATGTACTTAGAGAAGGGCTGAAACCATCGGGGTGTCAGCTGTGTCAAAGATTGTCGAGGACGTCGTCCTGATACACATCGCACTGACGTCCTTTATGCCACCCCTAAGGTCTTTTCGTGCTTATCCAAAGCTGTGATGCGTCTGAAAGGTTTTCCTCGACAAGTCGTGAGAAAGTGGCGTTATTTCAGGGCTGGCCGTCGCGATTGTGACCTCCATTGCAGAGGCGTCGAAACGAGGGATGAAATACGGGTAAGAGGGACTGTGATCACCTACCACTTTCTCATTGCGTAGCACGTCCACGGTGGCGTTGGGCAGAAATGTGGTGATATTTATTTTAAATTTGACATTACTAACCCACCTTACACCGCACTTGAACTTCTGAGCTCTGTTTCCTGTCGCATTTGTCAACACCGTGCTATGTGAAGCGTTGTCGAGCGCGGGGGTGACGTCACGTCACAGGGCACTACATACGAGAGTTGGAACTTTAATAGTGGCAACTATTTATTCACAATCGATACAAAAGAGTTACATGTTTGCACCTGTTACTGTCCTTCAAAGTAGTCACCAGCATTGTGTAGAACGCGTTGCCAGCGATGTGGAAGGCGTAATATACCGTTAGCAGAGCCTTTTCTGTTGATGGTGCGAATGGAGCGGTCTAAAGCTATGGTGATTCCCGTGTACGACTATGATGTTGTTATCCTAATGCATTACGTTCCTCCACGGCAGACCGTCAAAACACAGTATTACTGTTCGTTTCTGGAACATCACCTGCGACCAGCTTTGCGAAAGAAGCGGCGACACTTTCTGTGCAACCCACCCATCATTTTGCACGACAATGCGCGGGCGGATACAGCGCAAGCTGTGGCTGCTCTGTTCTGTCGATAGGACTGGGAAATACTGTACCATCCACCATACTCCCCGGACTTACGTCCTTGTGACTTTGATCTGATTGAGTAGATGTAGGAACCACTTCGTGGCATTCGTTTCAGAACTGCCTGTTCGACAGGCAGTACACGGCTCCATTCAACACAACAGGCTCTGCTAACGGTATACAACGCCTTCCACATCGCTGGCAACGGGTTCTACACAACGCTGGTGACTACTTTGAAGGACAATAACAGGTGCAAACATGTAACTCTTTTGTATCGGTTGTGAATAAATAGTTGCCACTATTTATTTTCCAGCCCTCGTATTTGCATCATTACAGGGGGAAGCAGTAGGCACCTTTGTCCCATATTTCAAACTTACATATTGCAAAGAGAGACAATTACGGGGTTTCGGAAAAGTGATCCTTCAATCGTGTTGCGCAGTGTATATAGGGAAGGCAGAAACACGCATGCTGTTCATAGATTCCTTGAAGACTTTAGACAGAGTCCGCAGATGGCCTCTAAGGGAAGTGACATAGCTAACTTGTGTCCGACTACAATCTTTTATTTATTTATTTATATATTTATTTGAGGTAGTGGAATAAATCCGCCAAAATATTATGACCACTGCTCCTAGTGAGACTAAATGCCTCCTGGTGGCTTTGCAGCCACATGATGCAATAAGAAAAGTACACTACTGGCCATTAAAATTTCTACACCACGAAGGTGACGGGCTACACACACAAAATTTAACCGACAGGAAGAAGATGCTATGATATGCAAATGATTAGCTTTTCAAAGCATTCACACAAGGTTGGTGCCGGTGGCGACACCTACAACGTGCTGACATGAGAAAAGTTTCCAACCTATTTCTCATACACAAACAGCAGTTGACCGGCGTTGTCTGGTGGAACGTTGTTGTGATGCCTCGTGTAAGGAGGAGAAATGCGTACCATCACGTTTCCGACTTTGATAAAGGTTGGATTGTAGCCTATCGTGATTGCGGTTTATCGTATCGCGACACTGCTGCTCGCGTTAGTCGAGATCCAATGACTATTAGCACAATGTGGAATCCGTGGTTTCAGGAGCGTAATACGGAATGCCGTGCTGGATCCCAACGGCCTCGTATCATTATCAGTCGAGATGATAGGCATCTTATCCGCATGGCTGTAACGGATCGTGCAGCCACGTCTCGAACCCTGAGTCAACAGATGGGGACGTTTGCAAGACAACAACCATCTGCACGAACAGTTCGACGACGTTTGCAGCAGCATGGACTATCAGCTCGGAGACGATGGCTGCGGTTACCCTTGACGCTGCATCACAGACAGGAGCGCCTGCGATGGTGTACTCAACGACGAACCTGGGTGCACGAATGGCAAAATGACATTTTTTTGGATGAATCCAGGTGCTATTTACAGCATAATAATGGTCGCATCTGTGTTTGGCGACAGCGTGGTGAACGCACATCGGAAGCGTGTATTCGTCATCGACATACTGGCGTATCACCCGGCGTGATGGTATGGGGTGCCATTGCTTACACGTCTCGGTCACCTCTTGTTCGCACTGACGGCACTTTGAACAGTGGACGTTACATTTCAGATGTGTTACGACCCGTGGCTCTACCCTTCATTCGATCCCCACGAAGCCCTACATTTCAGTAGGATAATGCCCGACCGCATGTTGCAGGTCCTGTACGGGCATTTCTGGATACAGGAAACGTTCGACTGCTGCCCTGGCCAGCACATTCTCGAGATCTCTCACCATCTGAAAACGTCTGGTCCATGGTGCCCAAGCAACTGGCTCTTCACAATACGCTAGTCACTACTCTTGATGAACTGTGGTATCGTGTTGAAGCTTCATGGACAGCTGTACCTGTACACGCCATCCTAGCTCTGTTTGACTCAATCCCAGGCGCATCAAGGGGTGGTTGTTCTGGGTACTGATTTCTCAGGATCTATGCACCCAGATTGCGTGAAAATGTAATCACATGTCAGTTCTAGTATAATATATTAGTCCAATGAATACCCGTTTCTCATTTGCATTTCTTCTTGGTGTAGCAGTTTTAAAGGCCAGTAGTGTATGTAAGATGATTAGAGTCGAATGGAGATCCATTCTAGCGACGACACAAAACACAATCGGGGAATCTATGGACATAAGCAGCTTTGAGACTAGTAGATGACAAAGTGTCGGACGCCCCCACAGAACGTGAAAGCTGGAGAGCGGGATAAGGCGGCTATCTGTAGCAGATATGACGACAGAGTTCAATGCTGGTAGAGGCACAAGTACTCCAGAGCTCACCGTTCAGCACTCATTGTTGAACATAAGGCTCGGCAGCAAGTGAATTCTAAATGTTCCCATGTTGACTTCAACTACGATTGCATTGAGCGCAGAGCCATCGGGACTGGTCCTTGGATGAATGGGAATGTGTCGCCTGGTCGGTTGAGTAACCCAGCTTATTAATTTAGGTCAATGGTCGACCCGGGACACGCCGTCATCCAGGCATACGCTATCGGACACCAGGTCCGCGCCCACAAAACACCGATTGCTTGACCGATGCGTTGACATCTTGGGCCACATACTTCCCGAAATCTACCAAGGACTTGTCGCTTCCATGTCACACATAGCCGTTATTCTATTGTGTTTCAAAGGTGGACGCATATATCATTATGCATTCAGGAAAGATGTAGAACACTATCAACAACAAAAATTGTCTACAAGGTTGTATTTCACCAACCACTGTGTTTTATTTCTTGGCAATATTATTAGATAACAGACAAATAAATGCAAAACAAAATCTTTAACACAGAAATTGTTGCATGTAGTTTTATTTGCATCCTTATGTATACAGACCATGACTGTCATATCACAACAGAAACAACATCTACAACGTAAACCTCACACATTACATAACAGCATCGTCGATGCCGTCGATTTATATATGAACGTTAGGCATCCGCCTGTTTTCCTTCAAAAAGTTTATGGCTACTCCTCCCTTTTCCTGTTCCACTTGCGAATATTCCTGACAAGAATGGTTGCTGGTAAGTCCCCATGAGTTAGATCCTCTCTCATTTTTTCCTTCAAGGTCTTTTCATGATATAATCGTAAGAGGAAGCAATGTATTGGTTGACTCATGTGAAGAGTAACTGAACAATCCTGAAATTTGCTACATTTTTTTGCTATAATCTCGTCAAAATGTTTGAAATAGATTGAAAAATATGACACACACAAGATTAAAAATCAGAAAATAATTATTCAAATAATAATTTTTTTAATATATCGCGTTTTTAAAACGGTCTAAAAAGTAGAATATAATTTATCCTGTCTCCAGACAGATTCCTAACCCCATACAGACAGTCGTGAAAATTTCTGCCTGTGAATCTTTAATAGTTAAGGGAATACTTGTAAAACTTAAAACGAAAAACTTGGGGTGCATACAATACATAACTCATGCATGAAAAGCTTCACTGCCTTGCTATTATCTATTGCAAGCGCCCCACATTCTTCGTTTGCAATTCTGAAAGTATATTCTATTAAAAATTCACAAATACAAATTTGCAATACTATCTGTATAGCGTTATGAATCTGAATGTGGCTAAGAGAAATTACTTCATGCTTTTTAGTCCGTTTTAAAAATGTGTTATATTAAAAAGTGTTTTATTTAACTCATTCTTCATCCAATTCTCACCTCCGAGAACCGATGATATGAACATAGTTTTATAAAATTTGACTTTTGTATCTTCTTGGGTTTTGTAGTTAAGTGTTTATTTATCGTCCCACATATTACGAGGAATTTTTGTTACATTTCTACTCTATCATTATCATAATCATAACTTACATCATAGCCCAGATATTTATACTGCGACATCCGTTCAATTATTTCGTTGTTAATTACTGTCTTCGACCGAAATGGGAGTTTATTTTGAAAAGCTGCAACTACCGTTTATTTTTTGTAACGCAAGTTATGGAATTTACAGAAGAGTGTATCATATAAATTCTCCGAGATACCTAAGGCTGTGAAAACGTGTAATCTCAGAATTACATAAAGTTACAAAACACGTAAGCCTAGAATTTATTTATCACCATTACGACGCAGACCATCCTCAGACTATCATAGACTATAACAACCGCAACTCTGCTGGTGAAACTCTGAAAATAACACAAGCTAAAAGAAGAAAAGTTGAATAGTTGTATTTCCCAAAATAATACCTGCAGTAAGCTGCCTTGTGGTTTGGCACGTTCCATATCGTAACGGTTACCGTGAGATTGATCAATGGAACACGTAACTAACTAAACAAACAAGAAGGAAGAAGAAATTATGGTACAGTATTCAGAAGAGGGAACCAATAGTGGTAAAACTGAAGCCACGAAAGACCGTGTAGCCCTCTGGTTCACTGGAAAATGTTTTATTCTTTTTAAACCTAAAATCTGTTTCTTAGCTTTTTCAGTTTTTTCCGGCTTCGGAGCGAAACTTAGTATGTAGACATTCCCGTGTCGCCCATTAGGAGAGAAGAAATCAAACAACAACAAAGGAAATTTTAATAAAAGAAACAAGGAACTATATCAAATAATCAGTGACTTTTTGCTTTACTTTAGTATTTACGGCACTGTTTTTCCTACTTCTCCTAATGACAAAGAAAGGTTTTTTTCATCTGACGACCAGTGCGGAGCTTGTAGCTGCACTACAATTCTATAGACACGGCCAAATCGTTGGAACAAATTCCAATTTAAGCTGAAAGACACCTAACATAGTACTTGATATGTATACTTCTGGGATTATTTTCTCGACAACAGTTGGCAAAATTGAATAATAAATGAAAGAAAATGTGCAAGTATTCGTCAGATGAATTTTGCCGCTAAGTCTGACTGTCGTTTATTCATAATGTTTGTGTTTTTGTTATTTGATACTCCAGTTCATTAAATTACTATGCGTAATACATTTCAAGAAAAAGGTATTCGAATAGTTGTATCTATTTTCTTGTTTGAGGAGACAACAGTGTCCCATAACATTGTGACTGAAGTTACAAGAAAGAACTGTGACCTCTCTCAGAGAAAAATACCCATTTTAAAAACTTTACTTGCTGAAAAGAGTTATACACAAGAAGCAATAGCCCAAAAATTAGTTATTTGACAAGATCAATGAACCGAATTAGAAAGCTTGAAAATTGTGTCCAAATAAACGCTGAGCGTCTAGCAAACAAATGTGAACGCCTAGAACAGCGAGAAATTTTAAGAATTTCATACTCAGTAATTGAAAACTTACAAGTACTGACGTAGGATTTGTATTAACATGTCTCCCAGCTGTTCAACATAGGTTTGAAATATTACGGCTTCCAACATTTCCAGGAGACGTCGGTGGACCAAGAGGTGTGAAAACTGGTCATCTCAATAGAAGAAGAAGATATGTAATATTTCAGAGGTATAAATCATAACTTGCTAACTTCCACGAGCTACTTTTTTGAGTACCCAAAGTACAAATATTCTTGCCATTGTTTTCAGTACTGTAAAGCACCAGTCATTAGTGTACTGTTTTATTGCTCCTGTCAGATATGTTTCATTGACGAACATATGTTCTAAATTAGAGAATAGATCGACGAAGATATGAGATGAAGTGAGCGAAGGCCACCATGGTCGACTGCATATAGCAAACCGTGTAAGATACTACGACTATGATGGTGCGGAGTATGGTAGCATGGCATGGTCATTGAGAAATACACACCGTTGAAGAGACTGTCAGATACGATCAGAACTTAAAACTCTTGAAAACTTCTTGATGCCGAAAATGGACCAGAGATATATGGAAGAATACTGCATCTTTATTCAGGATTATGTTGTTTGCAAGCTAGAAAAAAGTTGTGGATTTTTTCACCCGAAGAGCAAAGATGTACTTGACTGGCCTGGAAATATCCAGGAAACTGTTACAATTCAAGATTTGTGTGGGTATTTGTCGAGAAAAAGTTGAGAAAGACCACAATAACACCATCAAATGAGCTCTCTTCTAAGGCTCATCAAACCTGGTTTAAGGACGATGACGTCAGAACACATATCAAGTCCTAATAAAAGGGGCGCGGAGGTGTATCATCCCTCATCCTGTCTAAAGACTGGCGTAAAAAGTATTGAAACACAGATATTTAAAACTGGTTTGTGTAATACATGATTGAGTCAATAAATTATGAAAATGAAACTTCGTTCTAATGATTTGGCCACGTCTGTACAAATCAGGCTTACCTACGTCAGAATTCAAAGAGTGAGCCCTTTAATCGTTCATTACACTAACGTACTTCATTCCTGTTAAAGCGCTGGCCGCCATTTACATAACTGATAATGAATTGTGTAGCTCAGTGTTCCCGTATCTGTCCGCCCTACTACTTTTTTTCTTTTCTATAATAATTTCTGCATGACAATATGTTTCGCTAAATTAGTACGAATGCCATTCGCGCTGGAATTTTTATAATACTTTTGATACAGGATTCCAATTAAGAGACAGCAGAACAGTATACAACCGACACCGATTTTAAAAATCGTTCATCACCGCTCAGATTGATGTAACAGATAATAAACGTGCAATACAACACCAAATCTCTCTCTGCGGTGATTAAAATTTTGCCACTATACGTCACTCGGATGTAAGCTCCGCTTTAAACGCTAGTACTATCTGACAGGAGAGAATTATTGTTATTCTGTTTCAGTTATACCAACGCATTTCTCCACCTAACACAATTTTATTCAGCATATTCGACAGCGAGACACAATATCACAAGTAGAGGGACAATATTAGACTGAAACCCAGATTTTTCATAATTTGAATGTATTTACGATAGAAGAAATAAATAAAATACAAGCTTTCCGCCTATTTCGAAGTAATAAATCTAGCCAGCATGTTTAGTATTTTTATGCTTCCGTACGACACTCGGTAAAAACAGAAACCTTACAGGACCATTTTATTGTCCCTCTGACTGTCTGTGCATCCAACTGTTCGAAACCCATTTTATCGGGAACGGGAAGACGTATCGAGTTGAAATTTATATCTCATACTAAGGTCTGCGGCCTCTTTGCGGTGTAGTAAATGTAAATAATCAAAAAATACGGCAATTTACGTCATATACGCTGATGGAGAAAGAAATCGCAACACGAAGATGGAGTTAGGAGAAACAGAAGCAAGTTGGTAGGCGAATTTCTATATCTGAAACATGATGACCATTCAGATTTCGTGCCAGTCGCATGAGAGTGGCGTTAATAGCGCTATTACGAGGATGAAAATTAGATTTGCTTTAAGTAAACGCTTTAACGGTCAGGAGCGTTAGCTACCTTTCAGGTTGGACGTGGTGAGTCGATGTTAGTCAAGAATTCTTTTAAGACGACAAAGACACCATTACCAACATCTCACTGAGTTTGAGCGAGGTCATGCAATAGGACTACGAGAAGCTGGATGTTCCTTCTGCGTTATTCGAGAAAGACTAACGTCGATCAGTTGTAGAATTTTGGAACACGTATTATGTCCGAGTATAATAACTTTTCTGGAGACTAGAAATCTACTCTGTAGGAATCAGCATGAGTTTAGAAAAAGACGGTCGTGTGAAACCAAGCTCGCGCTATTCGTCCACGAGACTCAGAGGGCCATAGACAAGCTTTCCCAGGTAGATGCCGTGTTTCTTGACTTCCACAAGGCGTTCAATACAGTTCCCCACAGTCGTTTAATGAACAAAGTAAGAGCATATGGACTATCAGACCAATTGTGTGATTGGATTGAAGAGTTCCTAGATAACAGAACGCAGCATGTCATTCTCAGTGGAGAGAAGTCTTCCGAAGTAAGAGTCATTTCAGGTGTGTCGCAGGGGAGTGTCGTAGGAGCGTTGCTATTCGCAATATACATAAATGACCTTGCGGATAACATCGGAAGTTCACTGAGACTTTTTGTGGATGATGCTGTAGTATATCGAGAGGTTGTAACAATGGAAAATTGTACTGAAATGCAGGAGGATCAGCAACGAATTGACGCATGGTGCAGGGAATGGCAATTGAATCTCAATGTAGACAAGTGTAATGTGCTGCGAATACATAGAAAGAAAGATCCCTTATGATTTAGCTACAATATAGCAGGTCAGCAACTGGAAGCAGTTAATTCCATAAAGCATCTGGGGGTAGGCATTAGGAGTGATTTAAAAGGGAATGATCATATGAAGTTGATCGTCGGTAAAGCAGATGCCAGACTGAGATTCATTAGAAGAATTCTAAGGAAATGCAATCCGAAAGCAAAGGAAGTAGGTTACAGTACACTCGTCCGCCCACTGCTTGAATATTGCTCACCAGTGTGTGATCCGTACCAGATAGGGTTGATAGAAGAGTTAGAGAAGATCCAACGGAGAGAAGCGCGCTTCGTTACAGGACCATGTAGTAATCGCGATAGCGTTACGGAGATGGCAGATAAACTCCAGTGGAAGACTCTGCAGGAGAGACGCTCAGTAGCTCGGTACGGGCTTTTGTTGAAGTTTCGAGACCATACCTTCACCGAGGAGTCAAGCACCATATTGCTCCCTCCTACGTATATCTCGCGAAGAGACCATGAGGATAAAATCCGAGAAATTAAAGCCCACACAGAGGCATACCGACAGTCTTTGTTTCCACGAACAATACGGGACTGGAATAGAAGGGAGAACCGATAGAGGTACTCAAAGTACCCTCCGCCACACACCGTCGGGTGGTTTGCGGAGTATGGATGTAGATGTACAACGTAGGCACTAAATGTGACTGCCGACAGCAGTAGCCACGAGAATCTACGGTCGCAAGACGACGGATGATCACGTGGTACTGCCGAGGAGGAAGACCATCTTGTTCGGCATATGTCTCTGGCGCATCACACAACACCTACAACAGCAATGTGAGCAGCAGTTGGCACCATAGTGACACAACGAACTGTTGCAAATCCGTTACTGCAAGGAAAGCTCCGAACCAGATGCTTTGTAGCGCGCATTCTATTGTATCAGACCATCTCCATTTGACTTCAGTGGTGTCAGAGCTGAGATCTGTTCTGTGCTTTTTTTTTTTTTGGCGCGGGATTTGCCGAGCGGTCTTAGGCGCTGCAGTCATGGACTGTGCGGCTGGTCCCGACGGAGGTTCGAGTCCTCCCTCGAGCATGGGTGTGTGTGTTTGTCCTTAGCGTAATTTAGGTTAAGTAGTGTGTAAGCTTAGGGACTAATGATGTTAGCAGTCCCATAAGATTTCACACACATTTGAACATTTTTTTGTTCTGTTTTCTGATGAAAGCTGGTGCCAGTGATTGCCACATTTTGGTTAGAAGGAGACCAGTCGAGGGCCTGCAACAAGCCTGTCTGCATGATAGGCACAGTGGACCTGCACTTAGAATTATGGTCTGGGGTGCGACTTCGTATGACATCACTCTCATGGTTATCCACGCACCCTGAGTGCAAACCTGTGCTTCAGTCTGGTGATTCGACAAGTTGTGGTGCCATTCTTGAACAGCACTCCAGGTAGTGTTTGCCCACAAGATAACATGTAATGCTGTTGTAACCCAGCATGCTCTATAGAGGACCGACATGTTGCCTTGGCCTGCTCGATCACCAGATATGTCTCTTATCCAGCACTTATGACTATGGGACATCATCGGACAACAACTGCAGCGTCATCCACAACCATCATTAATCGCCCCTGTATTGTCCAACGAAGTGCGACAAGCACAGAACTCAATCCCCCAAACCGAGCGAGGTGGCCGAGTGGTTAGCACACTGGACTCGCATTCGGGAGGACGACGGTTCAATCCCGCGTCCGGCCGTCCTGATTTAGGTTTTCGTGATTTCCCTCAATCGCTCCAGGCAAATGCCGGGATGGTTCCTTTGAAAGGGCACGGCTGACTTCCTTCCCCATCCTTCCCTAATCCGATGAGACCGATGACCTCGCAGTTTGGTCTCTTCCCCCAAACAACCAACCAACCAATCAATCCCCCAAACTTATATCCGGCAATTGTACAGCACAGTTCATGGACGTTTCCATGCTTGCACTCAACATTCTGGCAGTTACACCGGTTATTAATGTACCAGCAGCTCACGTTTGTAATGGCTTATCTCGCATTTACGTTTATCTGTGATCTTGTGATGTTAATTACTTGACTATGTTACCTGCACAAGTGTATTCCCGAAATTACTTTACTCTACAGTAATTATTTTTTTCTGTTGCGATTTTTTTCTGTGAGCGGATTTTGATTCTCACAGATTCACTCATCAAAGCATATAGGGTACTTCCCGTTGGTCTAGAATCATAAAATTTCGCAAGAAGCGAGGTTTCACAGTACACTGCAGCGTCATCCACAACCATCATTAATCGTTCCTGTATTGTCCAACGAAGTGCGACAAGCACAGAACTCAATCCCCCAAACTTACATCCGGCACCTGTACAGCACGATTCATGCATGTTTCCATGCTTGCATTCAACATTCTGGCAGGTACATGGGTTATTAATGTACCAGCAGCTCACGTTTCTAATGGCTTATCTCGCATTTACGTTTACCTGTGATCTTGCCATGTTATTTACTTAAATATGTTACCTGCACAAGTGTATTCCGGAAATTACTTTACTCTAAATTATTTTTTAATGTTGCGATTTTTTCCCGTAAGCGGATTTTGATTCTCACAAATTCACTCATCAAAGCCTATAGGGTACTTCCCGTTGGTCTAGAATCATAAAATTTCACAAGAAGTGAGATTTCGCAGTACACCTAACATAAAAAATTCGAAAATCGTTAATATGTAATTATATAACATGAAAAAAATAATTTTCACTGTCGTTCTCGAAGGTTTTGGAATTCCGGAACCGATATCTTGGCAGTATTGATATCGATAACAGGCAAAATACGTCAAGATTCTTGATTCCCAGAATCCATGAACTGTCTATATACATAATTAAGTTTGTATGAAAGCGTCATGTCTGTTCAGACATGTCCGAAAAATTAGCCAATACGCGAAATCTGCAGCTGTGACACAAATTATGTAAACTAGAGGTGAACGGGTCAAAAGAGAACGGAAAGCAAGAAAACTAATGATATCACCTGCATCGGAACTTTATGCGCAGTCAGCGGCGACCGGTGAAAATGTCTGGCTAATCGGGACTCGAACCCTGAATCTCCTTGTTCCTGGGGATTGGCGTGGACCACTGCGTCAATCTAACGCATTATTTGTCGCAAATGCTCCCCGGCCGACCCAGTTCCCACCTACCTACACTTATCCCCAGCCCCCCCCCCCCCCTCCCAATGTCCTATGACCTCCATACTCAATAACACTATATTTCCGCCGGAGGCCGAGCGTTGTTGTGCATCCACATTTAACTGTTACCCCTCGATGGGCAATGGATCTACATCCTTGAGTGCAATTTGCTGGATGTACTCAGGAAGTCTTTCGAAGTCCCTCGCAGAAATATTGAGCCAGGCTGCTCGTACAGCCGTCTATAGTTTCGAAACTGTTGCTGGTGCAGAGTTTTGAGCACGAACTAACCTCTCGACTATATTCCATAAATGTTCATGACGGGCGATCTGTGTGGCTGTGCTTCAAACCAGTCGTGAACAGCCTGTGGCCTGGTGGCGTGATGCATATTCGTCCGTAAATATTCCATCGTTGTTTGGTCTCCAAGTAGCCGATCATAACCATTTACAGTGAATAATTAGTTCAGTGGGACCAGAGCATCCAGTCTATTTCAAGTAAACACAGCCCACACCATTATCGAGCCAGCACCATTTTCCACAGTGCAATTTTGACAGCTTTGGTCCGTTGCTTCGTGGGGTCTGTGCCACACTCGAACCCCACCATCAGCTCTTACCAGCTGAAATCGGGATTCATCTGACCAGGACACGGTTCTGCAGTTGTCTAGGGCACAAACGACATGGTCGCGAGGGTCCAAGAGAGGCGCTGCAGGCGATGTCGTGCTGTTAGCAAAGGTACTCTCGTCGGTCGTCTGCTGCCATAGCTGATTAACGTGAATTTTTGCCACACTGTCCTAGCGGATACGTTCGGCGTACAACCCACATTGATTTCTGCGGTTATTTTGCGCAGTGTTGCTTGTCTGTTAGCACTGACAATTCAATGCAAACGTCGCTGTGTCGGTTGTTAAGTGAAAGCCACCGGCCACTGCGTTGTCCCTGAAGACAGGTAATGCCTGAAATATGGTATCCTCGCCACGCTCTTGACGCTCTGGATATCGGAATATTGAATTTCCTAAGGTTTTCCGAAACGGAATGTCACATGTGTCTAACTCTAGCTATCATTCTGCGTTCAAAGTATGTTAATTACCGTCGGAAACCTTTTCACATAAACACCTGAGTACAAATGACACTCCGCCAATGTACTGGCCTTTTTTACACGTGTACACGATACTACAGCCATCTATATATGTGCATATTGCTACCCCATGACTTTTGTCACTTCAGACTATATTATGTAAGCGCGAAGTATCATTAGAGACAATACCTTTAGTACATTATATTAGAAAATTCGATGAAAATTTAACTGAATTAACGAATAACTTCTACTAGTATGTATCTGAGATCGTTGTACAGCATTATTCAGTGTTTCTCAACCACCAGTTCACTGTTGAAGCCATCGACGTGTCCAGAATCTTTTTCGTGATTTTCTCCGCTCTTCTTCGACAATCGCTACCAGAGGTAACACAGCTGTCTTCGGTGCGTCCATTTTCGTAATGTATCTTTGTGGTTTGCGAGCCAAATAAGGTCGACTACGGACGCTGTAGAGCGCTTAGAGCGCAAATCACGTTAACCAACTCGTCCCATGTGCCGACTTCGCTGCCCCACGTATGATTGGCTGTCACGTATGAACGTTAGCTGCCTCGTCCCGTGTGAGGACGTCTTAAGACAGGGTGCCAAATGCACTGATGTGTCAAGTGATCCGGCGTTTGACACAAGGCACAAATATAGCTTGTAACTTCAGACGGAACAAAAGCGCTGCGCGGTGTGGCCGCGCGGTTTGAGCCGCCATGTCACGGATTGCGCGACACCTCCCGCCGGTGGTTCGAGTCCTCCCTCGGTCATGGGTGTGTGTGTTGTTTAAGTGTGTAAGTCTAGTGACCTCAGTTGTTTGGTCCCTTAGGAACTCACACACATTTGAACAACAAAAGCATTTTAGTGGAGCAGAGCCTACTGACACGCCACATAATTGATTCGTATGGAAAATCGTTACGGGAAGTGGCAACAAAACGTCTATTCACGTTGGTGTCTAGAATGCATGAGACTGGCGATATACCATCTCACTTTCGGAAAAATATCATCCACGAGATTCTCAAGACTGCGAGAGCCGACAAGTGCGAGAACTATCGCACAATCGGGCTAACAGCTCCTGCGTCCCTGTTGCTGATCAGAATTATATACAGAAGAATGGAAAAGGAAATTGAGTATGTCTAAGATGACGATCAGTCTGGCTCTAGGAAAGGTAAAACATCAGGCAAGCTGGTCTGACGTTGCAGTTGATGGTGGAAGCAACACTAAAGAAAAATCAAGACACGTTCATCGGTTTTGTCTACTTGGAAAAGGCATTCGACAATGTAAAATGATGCAAGATGTTGGAAACCCGAGAAAGCCGGCCCGAGTGGCCGAGTGGTTCTAGGCGTTACAGTCTGGAACCGCGCGACCGCTACGGTCGCAGGTTCGAATCCTGCCTCGGGCATGGATGTGTGTGATGTCCTTAGGATAGTTAGGTTTAAGTAGTTCTAAGTTCTAGGGGACTGATGACCTCAGAAGGTAAGTCCCATAGTGCTCAGAGCCAAATCCGAGGAAAATAGGAGTAGCTATAAGGAAAGACGGGCACTACACAATATGTACAAGAACCAAGAGGGAACAATAAGAGTGGAAAACTATGAACGAAGTGCTCGGATTAAGAAAGGTGTAAGACTGGTATGTAATCTTTCACCCGTAGTGTTCATACTGAACATCGAAGGTGCAATGAGGGAGATAAAATAAAGGTTCAAAAGTGGAATTAAAATTCAAGGTGAAAGGATATCAATAATATGAATCGCTGATGACATTGCTATCCTCAGTGATAGTTAAGTGAATTACAGGATTAGTTGAACGGAATGAAGTCCAATGAGCACAGAATATGGACTGAATGGCGGAACTAATGAGAACTAGCATAAATGAGAACAGCGACAAAATGAACATCAGAATTGGAGATCACGAAGTAGACAACGTTAAGGAATTCTGCTACCTGGGCAGAAAAATAACCTATGACTGACGGAACAAGGGGGTTATAGAAAGTCGACTAGCACTGGCAAAAACGTCATTCCTGACCATGAGAAGTCTACTGGTATAAACATAGGCCTTCATTTGGGGAGGAAATTTCTGAGAATGTACGTTCAGCATTGTATGGTAGTGAAACATAGACTGTGTGAAAACCGGAACAGAAGAGATTCGAAGCATTTGAGATGCGGTGCTACAGAATAATCTTGAAAATTAGGTGCACTGATAAGGTAAGGAATGAGAAGGTTCTCCACAGAATCGGAGAGGGAAGGAATGTATGGAAAACACTGACAAGAAGAAGGGGCGGATTGGTAGGTTATCAGCGAAGACATCAGGGAATAACTTCTATGGTACGAGATGGAGCTGTAGAGAGTAAAAACTTTAGAGGAAGACAGAGACTGGAATACATCTAGCAAATAAATGAGGATATAGGCTGCACGTTCTACGCTGTGTTGAAGATGAGGGCACAGAATAGGAAATCATGGTGGGCCCATCAAGCCAATCAGAAGGCTGAAGACCCAAAAAATAGCGAATTTTGTACCGCAGGAACAACAAGGGCGAGCTGAAGAGTAATGCCTTCGAATCTTTTACGTGAAATCTATTAAATATTTTAAATAAGACATATGTCAGCAACATTCTACATTTTTGTTTTTCATGCCTACATATTTGCAGCACTCTACCACTGGAGGGCTCCGAATTGTAGCGTGCAACACGACGGTGTGCGACGTAATTATGTAGGTGCGTGAGAAGTAGCGTGGAGTTTCGAATTCGAAGAGTTTGTCCACACACGGCTCACCCTCGTCATTAACGTGGCAATGCCAGACCACACACGAACGCTGCGACTATCCGACACCTTGGGTGCTCCGTCGTCGAATCATCCTCCATACAGCAACCGGCTTGGTCCCATCCGGTTTTCATCTTTTTCCAAAACTTAAAGAACACCTTCGGGGACTTCACTTTCATAGTGATGAAGCGGTACAAGCAGAGATGAGGTTGTCATTCCGTCAACAAAGTCAAACGGTCTGTAGTGATGGTATCAATAAACCGGTTTCTCCTTGGGAAAAATGTGTTTGTCGCCAGGGTGGCTATATTGAAAAATAAATACGTAGACATGAAGAATAAAGATGTAGACTGTTAATAATATTTGTTCTATTTAAAGAACTTTAAGAATTTTAACATAAACACGTCGGAGATTTTTTTTTTTTTTTTCAGCACGTCCTCGTACTAATAGTCAGTGTTTATAAAATGATTTGCGCAGTTAACTTTAAACGTGATTTCAAAACTTATATTAACAATTGCGTTCTTTTGGAGGCTTATATACATTACTGGCCACTAAAATTGCTACACCAAGAAGAAATGCAGATGATACACGGGTATTCATTGGACAAATATATTATACTAGAACTGACATGTGATTACATTTTCACTCAATTTGGGTGCATAGATCCTGAGAAATCAGTACCCAGAACAACCACTTCTGGCCATAATAACGGTCTTGATACGCCTGGGCATTGAGTCAAACAGAGCTTGAATGGCGAGTACAGGTACATCTGTCCATGCAGCTTCAACACGATACCACAGTTCATCAAGAGTAGTGACTGGCATGTTGTGACGAACCAGATGTTTTCAGATGGTGAGATCCGGAGAATGTGCTGGCCAGGGCAGCAGTCGAACATTTTGTGTAACCAGAAAGGCCCGTACAGGACCTGCAACATGCGGTCGTGCATTATCCTGCTGAAATGTAGGATTTCGCAGGGATCGAATGAAGGGTAGAGTCACGGGTAGTAACACATCTGAAATGTAACGTCCACTGTTCAAACTGCCGTCAATGCGAACAAGAGGTGACCGAGACGTGTAACCAATGGCACCCCATACCATCACGCCGCATGATACGCCAGTATGGTGATGACGAATACACGCTTCCAATGTGCGTTCACCGCGATGACGCGAAACACGGAAGCGACCATTATGATCCTATAAGTAGAACCTGGATTCATCCGAAAAAAATGACGTTTTGCCATTCGTGCACCCAGGTTCCTCGTTGAGTACACCATCGCAGACGCTCCTGTCTGTGATGCAGCGTCAAGGGTAACCGCAGCCATGGTGTCAGAGCTGATAGTCCATGCTGCTGCAAACGTCGTCGAACTGTTCGTGCAGATGGTTGTTATCTTGCAAACGTCCCCATCTGTTGACTCAGGGTTCGAGACGTGGCTGCACGATCCGTTACAGCCATGCGGATAAGATGCCTGTCATCTCGACTGCTAGTGATACGAGGCCGTTGGGATCCAGCATGGCGTTCCATATTGCCCTCCTGAACCCACAGAGTCCATATTCTGCTAACATTCATTGGATCTCGACCAACGCGAGCAGCAATGTCGCGATACGATAAACCGCAATCGCGATAGGCTACAATCCAACCTTTATCAAAGTCGGAAACGTGATGGTACGCATTTCTCCTCCATATACGAGGCATCACAACAACGTTTCACCAGGCAACGCCCGTCAATTGCTGTTTGTGTATGAGACATCGGTTGGAAACTTTCCTCATGTCAGCACGTTGTAGGTGGCACCACCGGCCCCGACCTTGTGTGAATGCTCTGAAAAGCTAATCATTTGCATATGACAGCATCTTCTTCCCGTCGGTTAAATTTCGCGTCTGTAGCACGTTATCTTCGTGGTGTAGCAATTTTAATGGCCAGTAGTGTAGAAAAGAGTTAAATGGTTTGCAGAATGACGGTCTCTTTAGCTCCTATAACAATAGTCTCACAAGTTTTCGAATGGATGCTTTGTAAAATTAAAATCGCGAGTAATATTACCTGAGATAGCTTGCGAAGAAAACGTCATCTGCACGACGCTTCGTGAACAGGAGACAGCACCTAGAGCGGCAGCTGTTGTTCTTCCGTTGCTGTTTTGCGCAACAGCTGCATCAGGGGGCCCTTATCATCGCCGGGAGAAACACTCGGGCCCCGCCACTGAGTCTTTCCCTAAACAGGATTAGCGCTCTGCTGTGCTACGTGTTTTTCCAGCCACCGGGCTCCGAATCCGTTTCCGATAATACGCGCTCCGGCAAGCTGTTATTTCGGAGGACAACCGTCACGCGGCTCGATGCCATCCATCGCGCACGGCCGAAAAATGAAGACTAAGCATTCGCAAATCGGATTGCCCGAGAGTGGCGCGCGGCAGCTTTGCCTGCCTCGCCCGGGAAGCGTCCGGCCTGAGACGCATCAGATACTCGGCGTGGTCCAGCCAGTGGCTTTCAGTAGAACTAGATTACGATTAACGCATGATTGGCATGAAGTCAGTGAAGATGTGATGACATGAAATCATATCAGCAACACTGGTCAGAAATGTGAAGAAGACTGGGGCACATTTTCGTGGATTTCTTTTCAGAATTTTAATTTTTTTCCGTGTTTAAAATTCTTTAGTCTTACAACGTTTTTATTAAACTTAGTATATACACTGATAGGCCAAAACTTTATACCACTGCCCACCACTACGTAAGATGCCGTCTGGTGGCGTTGCCGGCAACTGACGGCGTAACACAGGTATGTAAGCGGAACAGAGACCCTTGCGAAGATATGGGCTGCAAATGACGAAATCCATTGAGATAAGCAATTTTACAAAGGGTAGATTAATATTACGCAGAGCCTCTGTACGAGTATCTCGAAAACGGTGAAGCTGGTCGAATGTCCACGTGCTACTGTCGTAAGCGTCTATGGAAAGAGGTAGAAGGATAGTGAAACTACCACTAGGTGCTAAATGGTTGGCCGTCCACGGCTCTTCACAAAACGCGGGATTCGGAGGCTTTTCTGCTGTGTAAAGTAGGCTAGATGGTGATCTATAGCATCTCAGCCGAAAGAGCACAATTCTGGTGCATGCACAAGTGCTTCACAGCACACCGTTCATCGTACATTATTGAACATGGATCTCCACAGCAAACCATCCTTACGTGTTCACCCAACGACATGGTCAGCTTCGATTGCAGTAGGCACGAACTACTGCGGTTGCCGCGCGGGGTAGCCGCGCGATGCCTTGCCACGGTTTTCGCGGCTCCACCCGTCTGAGATTCGAGTCCTCCCTCGTGCATGGGTGTGTGTGTTGTCCTTAGCGTAAGTTAGTTGAAGTTACATTAAGTGGTGTGTAAGCCTAGGGACCGATGATCTCAGCAGTTTGGTCCCATAGGAACTCACCACAAATTTCAAAATTTTTACCACTTAACAAGATGGCCGTCGAGTGAGACAACAGGTATCTTCTTCGTCCAGTAAAAGGACTTATTTAAGAGGAAATAGTGTCAAATTTAAATTTTCTTTGTTTCATATACTTGCTGTAGTGTCAGTTCCTGTCACACAACTGAATGCTATCGTCCCAGTAGAGCTTATTCTTGAAAACACTTCGTGTAATCTCAAGTCCCGATAATCGCGACATAACTTGAAATTGTGTTGAAGTTTTCTTGATAGCGCAAAATTCGTTAAAAAAGGACAGCTACTAGTTTAATCAGTGTCTATTGTCGCAATAAAAGTGTAATTAAACGTTTCTAAATCGTATTTAACTAACACATTTCGTATTGTTTACTAGTTAGATAGACGCAATCTAGGTCTAAATTTTCAGAGTTATAAACGTTTAAAAACCTGACCAAACACGCTTGATAACGCAAATTCTCTAAAAGGAAAGTAATTGCTAATTCATTCTTCTGTCACAGTATCTCTAAATCAGTGCAATAACAACAACAACCGCACATAAGACCTTTGTGTCTCTTTTGTTTATATACAGCCAACCTCGCATCCTTGACAAATTTGAAACATTCTTTAAACGTAACTATTCTTTTGAAATTCACCATGAGTAAGAAATGTGTGAGCTGTTATATGGTAGTGAGTAGAGCGATTTATTTGCCAATCTTTTAGGAAATATTTTCACGGGGGGGGGGGGGGGGGGATGCAGTGGGGAGAGTGTTGGGAGAACAGAAGAAGCTATCTCTTGGAACTGCAGAATATGCAGTAGGAACAGGAAAGGAAAATATGTTCCCTTCAGGCACAGTTGGAAGATGGAAGGAAGGAACTGATAAGAATCAAGGGAGATAGGGGAGAGGAAAGTGGTTGGGAACTGGAGCTGGTCGGAGAACAGGAAGAAAGAGAACGCGATCTGACAGTTTTATCATCATCACCAAAAACAGGTATCTACCACTGCCAGAGTTAAGTGGAGAAGAACCTCAGGTAGAAAAATGAGCAGGAAATGTGCAGCACACTTCAACCGAGGCCAAGAAGTCTAGGAATATATAAAGTGTTAGGAAGAAGGAAGTGCTGCTGCTAGATAGTAGCCATGGGTGAGGTTTAGGCCCCCACTTACAGGAACGTTTAGGGGCAGCGTATCAGGCCACCTGTATCTTCAAGCCAAATTCAGGGCTAAGTCATGTGATAGGGGACCTAGGGTCTTTATGTAAGTACTTTACAAAAGTGGACAATGTAGTGACAGTGAGTGGGGCAGGAAACAGTTTGGACAAGGATGGGGCACATGACATTGGTGGTGACCATGACTTGAACAAGATAGCTTCACTGACTCATGGCACCAACGTACACTTTGTTGAGCTGTTCTGGCATCATGATCGACCATACCTTAATGGAGCTGTGAGGCGAATCAATGTGGAGTTAGGGATGGCTCTGAGGGAAGCCGACTTTGCTCATGTTTCTCTGGTGCCCGTTGGGACTATCAACAAATGGGGTTTCACTAGGCATGGCCTACACCTAAACAGGACTGGGAAGGGAAGATTGGTACAGCTGATTCATGGAAGTATAGGGGGTGGTTCTCGGGCCACAGATCATCAAATATCTGTTGTCTATGGTGGGAAAAGTTAGTCTTTTTTAGGATAAATCCAGACAACAGGTTCCCCTGCCTAAAGAGTATCTACAACACTTCAAAAAATACTGAATCAATCACTCACAAGACAGATTTTAAAACTGCAAATATCACACATACCAGATGTCACAAACAAAAGCAAACCATTGGAAAGAGTAACATGGGGCATCTCACAGACTTAACAATCCTCCATCAAAACATGCAATCGATAAAAAAATAATTTACAGCTACCGCTCCAGTCTTTGAACTGGACAGAGTGCATGTTACTGAGCACTCATGTAGAGACATAGAAATCCAACATATAGTATTATCATTGTACGAAAGGGCGAACTCTTACCGCAGAACTGCTTCAAGGGGTGGAAGATCAAGCATTTATTTCAGAAAAGGAACACAGTTCAAATCAAAACGTGACCCCACTACAGTAAGTGAAAACAAACACTTCGAAATATCAGCTATTGAATTAACAGGGCTTGATATCACCAGGAAACTAATCGTTTTGTGTGTGAATAGATCTCCCAGTGGTAATATGGACACTTTTTCATTAAATTAACGTAAGTTCTAGATAAAGTCTCAAGTACAAAGGTCAACATAATTCTGTGTGGGGACATTAACATCAAAATTTAAATCATAAATGAATCCAGCAGCGCCCTCATAAATATCCTTCAAAGTTTTGGCATATCCCTATTGGTCAATAGTGAACCAGAATTACACAATGACTGCATCAGTAGTTGAACATGTAGTCACAAATATGGACAGGAAAAAATGTGATGTAGCCGTGAAAGATCTCGGACTATCAGATTGCCTCTGTGAAATAACAACAGTAAAATCATGCATTGAATCATTTCCTAAACTACAAGTGTACAAACGACATCTATCAGAAATCAGAATAAAAAAAATTTCAAAACAAGTAGTAAAACAAAGGTGGGATGTAGTGTATAAGGAAACCAATATGAATATCAAATTCTATAAATTCTCCACATTATTTAAACTGAACTTTGAAAATGCATTTCCAAAAATATGCATGTCTGTATCAACATCTCACAAAAACAGATGGATAACAGCAGGTATTAAGAAGTCCCCCCAAATGCTTATGTACCTCAGTTCCGTTAAAAAGGGTCACAGTGATCCAGAACTCTTAAATTTTGTCATAGATACAAAAATATCTATAGGGAGGTACTGATTGGCGCAAAAAACTCATTTAATGACAAAATAATACATAGGCAAACAAATGCAGAGTCACATACTGCTAAGGGAGGGGGATAAGGTAATAAATGATCCAAAAAACTAAGCAAACTATGTAAACGAGAATTTTTCCGGTATTGCAGAGAAGTTACAGCAAAAATTCGCCAAAACAAATATAACACCAGTAAATAATGTTGCACTACATACAGTTGGCTTATTTCCAACCACAGAGAATGAAGTCAATAAAACTGTTCAAAAACTAAAAAATATAAAGTCAGTAGGCTTAGATGAAGTACCAATGTGTGTACTGAAACAATGCATAGAGATTATACAAGGCCCCTTAACAAATATAATAAATTAATCCTTCACATCAGGGACATTCCAGAGCAGTTAAAACAGGCAAGAGATGTACCTTTGCTTAAGAAAGGTAATGTAGAAGACATAGAAAATTACCAGTCCATTTTCCTGCTGTCACCATTCTCAAAAATAATAGAACCAATTGTGAAAGACAGATTAATGAATTAACTGAATAAATACAATCTTTTAAGCGAATCACTGTTTGGTTTCTGAAGTGGAAAAAAACAGAGTCAGCCGTAGCAGAATTCACAAAGTAGTGCTTGATGCTCTTGTCAAAGATGTGTGTGTCACAGACATATTTTTGGATCTTTCTAAGGTCTTTGATACAGTTGACCACAAGAGTCTATTAAATAAACTAGAAGCATTAGGAATAAGAGAGGCAGCTAATGACTGGTTTTGATCATACCTAGCAGATAGGGTACAAAGAGCAGAGATAACACATACATCAAAGAGATCTAAATATTTAGTAAAACACTTATCAAAAACTAAAATACATTAATATAGGTGTTCCGCAAGGTAGCAAATTAGGAGCAATACTATTCCTGATATACATTAATGACTTTCCCAGTAGTGTTACCCATGGTGAAAAAATTCTCTTCGCTGATGACAGCAATATTACAGTCACTGAGAAAACAAGAGAACTACTTGCAGAGAAAGCAAGTGAAACTCCCAAGGAAGTTTACGATTGATCAGTATGCAATAAAGTGAAGTGTGAACACACAAAGGTACTTGCAAACAGAATGTCCTCAGCATGTTGTCCTTAGAATCCTATCATCAGTGTGTAACATGCAGTGTCTTTTAGTTCTTTTGGTTGCATACTACATATATGTCCACTCATTTCATAGCTATGGCATTCTGTTTTGGGGAACAAGTGCACAAAATCTGAATACAATTTTCAGACTTTAGAAGAGAGCCATAAGAATAATAACTAAATATAGTAATCGAGCTCATTGTAAAGATCTGTTCAAAACATTGGGGATTTTAACTGCCGCATGTGAATACATTTACCACTCAGTAGTAGACATCAAAAACAGCTCTGTCCATGACCATGGAACAAGAGCTAGACTCAACTTACATTTACCAAGAAAAAATTAACATAAAATTCAAAACAGCATTTTCTACCAAGGATGCTGGGCAGAGTACAAGTGTAACGGCCTAATACCTGAAATATGTTTTGATTTTTGGAAACTTTGATATTATTGTCTATGATCTTGAGAGGTGGTATCTGTGTACTGTAGAGCATCTTAACTATTGTTTGGCCAACCTTGTAGAATTTTATATAAGATTGCATTTCATGGGCTTTTATTTAAATGATCATTTTAGTATATAAGGTTGCCAACCTTCCACCGTAAGACTTTTCTTAGAAGTTAAAATCAAGTTGCACCTTCAGTGGCAAGGTTAATATTTTAATTGTTAGTGTTTTGTACCATTTCCACCCCTCCTACGGGGGGTGCATAGTTTGTGTGTTGTGTAAATTGTTAAAACTCTTAGTTTAAAGTAATCTGGTTTGTTGCAGATTTTCACCAGTGTAGTTTTTCAGAGGCTGTTGTGAGTGGTCGTAACTATGGCCGTGTCAAAAGGTTCTCTGCTGGAAAGCTCATACAGTCAAAACTTGTTTCTTTCTGCCTCTGAATAAATTGTAACTTTGATATTTAGAGGGTGCTTTCTGATTATAATTTTAAATCTGTTTCTTTTAAAAAATGCTTTTAGACACTATTTAAGTTAATAAAATTCCCATTTGCTAAAAGGAATTTGGTTGTGGTTTCATCAGTTACTCCCTGGCAACTACTTCCATGCTTACATAGTGTGATTAAATGTGTTAATGTTCTTGATGAATCGCTTGTAAATAAAATAAATTCTTAAGAATATTCTTTGAAAACAAATCACGGTTCAGCCAGTATGTCCACCTTTGTTACCGATGAGAGCGGTGAAGCATCGTGGTATGGAAGCAATGTGGCCTTGGTAGGTCGCTGGAGGGAACTGGCTCCACATCTCCACGCATGGGTCACCTAATTCCCATAAATTACGGGGGGGGGGGGGGGCAATGAGCTCTGACAACGCGTTCAATCACATCCCAGATGTGTTCGATCTAGTTCATCAGATCTGGTGAGTTCGGGGGCCAGTACGTCAATTAGAACTCGCCACTGTGTTCCTTGAACTACTCTATCACACTCCTGGCCTTGTGAAATGGCGTACTATCTTGCCTTAAAATGCCACTCTCATCGGGAAACATGATTCTCACGAAGGGGTGTACGGTGTCTGCAACCGGTATAAGATACTCCCTGGCCGTCAAGGTGCCTTGCACGAGCTCCACTGGACCCATGGATGCCCAATGAAGCATAATGGAACTGCCACCAGCTTGTCTCCGTCCCAAAATGTTCAAATGTTCAAATGTGTGTGAAATCTTATGGGACTTAACCACTAAGGTCATCAGTCCCTAAGCTTACACACTACTTAACCTAAATTATCCTAATAACAAACACACACACCCATGCCAGAGGGAGGACTCGAACCTCCGCCGGGACCAGCCGCACAGTCCATGACTGCAGCGCCTAAGACCGCTCGGCTAATCCCGCGCGCCTCAATCCCACAATACAGGTGTCAAGGAGCTCTTCACCTGGAAAACGACTGAGCGAGGTGGCGCAATGGTTAACACACTGTATTGCCATTCAGGAGGGCGACTTTTGAAACCCATGTCAGGCCATCCTGATTTGGGTTTTCCATGATTTCCCTAAATTGTGTCTGGAAAATGCCAGGGTTTCCTCTGATAGGGTACGGCCGATTTCCCTCTTCATTCTTCCTAATTCGAGCTTGTGCTCCATCTCTAATGACCCCACTGTCGACAGGACGTTGAACACTAACTTCCTACTCTTCTTGGAAGACGACGGATTGGCACCATCCCATCGACATTTGAAGAAGTTGTTGGGATTCATCAGACCATGCAGTGCTCTGCCACTGCCAGACATACTAGCACTCCGAACGACAGACAGACAGTAACTACCTAACAAATGCGGACGAGAGACAGATTAACAAGCTGGGGACGAGACACTGACCGAATGGCGAGATCATAGCGCCCGTTAAATGCACGAGAACACGTAACATTTCCCCTTTCCCACCAGAGTTAGACACCAAAGCTGCGACTGCGGCGCCACCACCAGAAACGAAGGGCGACTGCTTCACACTACGCGCTGTGGCGCGCTCTTCAAAACAGCAATTTGTACCACGGCTCACTGGCTATTATGTAGGTGCTCATAATGTTCTGCCTGGTCAGTGTAAACGCTGTTCTACGCAATATACCGTTTCGTGGGAAGTAATTTTGCCTTTCAATAAATTTCGAATGATTTTGGGACCAAACCTGAAAATAATAAATCAACATACCTTACGTAACATTAGGTAGCTTTGTACATGTTTCACTGTAGCCCATCTCAGGGTAAGCGACGCTGAGGAGTGGAAGCTGCGATTTGTGAACAAATGCGCCGCACAAGTTTCCTGCTCTGCAGCGTGCCCCACGAACTGCCGGAAAGAGTCCGAATCTTCAAAGCTACTCTGCAGTAAATGAAAAAAATAAGGGGAGTCGAGAAGAACAAACGCCTGCTTCGGGTGGGTCCTCATCGCTGGGATGCAAAGCAGCTCCACCAGCGGGAGACGTTCGTTATTAAAACGCGAGGGGGAAAGGGGCAGGCAGCAAGCATAAGCAATGAGGAAGTGGAACGGACAATATGCAGCGAGACATTGTCAGCGCAGCCGGCGACTGCGCTTCGCCGGCGCAGCTGCGGACGATTCTAGCCAATAAGAACGCTCCACCTGTACCGCCGCAGCAAAACAAGAGGGCAAGCCAACAACAGGCCAGTGCGCGGCTGTCTTTGTCTGGGTATGTCTGCCTTGTCGACTGGTTTTTTTTTTTTTTTTTTTTTTTTTTTTTTTTGTCGTACTCATCAGTCTCGTGGCGGTGGGGACGGGGACGGGAGGGGCGCAGTAAATGCTGCGCATTAGCAAACGCGTTTCTGTCATTATGCGCATAACGTCAGAAAGGAACATTTTGCGACATGATAGGATAATTCGTGGATGGTAAAATGATAATGAAAGAAATCTTCGCAGAGATATTCTTGCTGATTCCTACCAGATAAGTAATTGTCTTAAGGTGAAATTAATCACTGTTGCCTTCATCAAAGATCGACTTATGAGTCCCTACATCTACATCTACATCTACATTTATACTCCGCAAGCCACCCAACGGTGTGTGGCGGAGAGCACTTTATGTGCCACTGTCATTACCTCCCTTTCCTGTTACAGTCGTGAATGGTTCGCGGGAAGAACGACTGCCGGAAAACCTCCGTGCATGCTCGAATATCTCTAATTTTACATTCGGGATCTCCTCGGGAGGTATAAGTAGGAGGAAGCGCCCTCTCGAAACCTGGACAGCAAGCTACACCGCGATGCAGACCGCCTGTCTTGCAGGGTCTGCCACTTGAGTTTGCTAAACATGTCAATAACGCTATCAAACTTACCAAATAACCCTGTGACGAAACGCGCCGCTCTTCTTTGGATCTTCTTTACATCCTCCATCAACCCGATATGGTACGGATCCCACACTGATGAGCAATACCCAAGTATAGGTCGAACGAGTGTTTTGTAAGCCACCTCCTTTGTTGATGGACTACATTTTCTAAGGACTCTCCCAATGAATCTCAACCTGGCACCCGCCTTACCGACAATTAATTTTATATGATCATTCCACTTCAAATCGTTCCGTACGCATACTCCCAGATATTTTGCAGAAGTAACTGCTACCAGTGTTTGTTCTGCTATCATACAATAAAGGATCTCTCTTTCTATGTATTCGCAATATATTACATTTGTCTATGTTAAGGGTCAGTTGCCACTCAGTGCACCAAGTGCCTATCCACTGCAGATCTTCCTGCATTTCACTGTAATTTTCTAATGTTGCAACTTCTCTGTATACTACAGCATCATCCGCGAAAACCCGTATGGAACTTCCGACACTATCTACTAGGTCATTTATATACATTGTGAAAAGCAATGGTCCCATAACACTCCCCTGTGGCACGCCAGAGGTTACTTTAACGTCTGTAGACGTCTCTCCATTGAGAACAACATGCTGTGTTCTGTTTGCCAAAATCTCTTCAATCCTGCCATAAAGCTGGACAGTGCGGAACTGTATCGAACGCCTTCCGGAAGTCAAGAAAAATAGCATCTACCTGGGAGCCTGTATCTAATATTTTCTGGGTTTCATGAACAAATAAAGCGAGTTGGGTCTCTCACGATCGCTGTTTCCGGAAACCATGTTGATTCCTACAGAGTAGATTCTGGGTTTCCAGAAATGACAAGATACGCGAGCAAAAAACATGTTCTAAAATTCTACAACAGATCGATGTCAGAGATATAGGCCTATAGTTTTGCGCATCTGCTGGATGACCCTTCTTGAAAACTGGGACTACCTGCTCTCTTTTACAATCATTTGGAACCTCCCGTTCGTCTAGAGACTTGCGGTACACGGCTGTTAGAAGGGGGGCAAGTTCTTTCGCGTTCTCTGTGTAGAATCGAATTGGTATCCCGTCAGGTCCAGTGGACTTTCCTCTGTTGAGTGATTTCAGTTGCTTTTCTATTCCTTGGACACTTATTTCGATGTCAGCCATTTTTACTTTCATGCGGTGACTTAGAGAAGGAACTGCAGTGCGGTATTCCTCTGTGAAACAGCTTTGGAGAAAGGTATTTAGTATTTCAGCTCCCTATGTGCATCAACACAAATAAAAGTTAAATAAAGCAAGAAAAGCACCATTCATAGGGTCTCCTGATGCGCGGATTGATTTCAAAATATTGCCTAAGTCACTGTCCAGTTGCTAACCACCAGTGCCTCCATGAAATGTATTTGCAGTTGCGATATGGACAACCATCAGCTGCATAGTATAATCACAACAATGAATATGTATTCATGCATGTCCGAAGGAACTTAGCATCATAATTCGGAATAACACAGGCACTGCAATATCGTATTTAGCGACTTTATATTAAAATGGCTCCCCTGTATGGGAATATACGTAATGGATGGTCGCGTTCAAGTTGTAGACGCCTGATTGACGAAATATGGAATTTGGGTCTGGCCGTAACTCATGCTCGTATAGCCTTAAAGTACGGCTTTCGCTCGCGATAAGCGGGATATCGGGGTTCGAGTCCCGGTCAGGCACAAATTTACATTGTCGGCATTCCATTATACAGCTGACGGTTTTCCATATTCGCGTCTATGCATGCATTTCGTGTATTTCATAACTGTTGTACTCACCACAGTGACTGTTCCTTCAGACACGCATGCACGCCTCATGGCATCGTTATTCGGAATAATACAGGCACTGCAGTGTCGTACCAATGCACCTGTCGAATTAACCCTAAATGAAACCAAATTAGAATTATATTAATACCGTCAGCTGCTGACGGGTGTTGATATATATCAACGGGGACAGGTGAAAGTGTGTACCCCGACTGGGAATCGAACCCGGGGTCTCCTGCTTACATGGCAGACGCTCTATCCATCTGAGCCACCGAGGGCACAGAGGATAGTACGATTGTAGGGCCGGCCGGAGTGGCCGAGCGGTTCTAGGCGCTACAGTCTGGAACCGCGCGACCGCTACGGTCGCAGGTTCGAATCCTGCCTCGGGCGTGGATGTGTGTGATGTACTTAGGTTAGTTAGGTTTAAGTAGTTCTAAGTTCTAGGGGGCTGATGACCACAACAGATAAGTCCCATAGTGCTCAGAGCCATTTGAACCACTTGAACGACTGCAGGGACTATCTCGCGCACGCCTCCCGCGAAACCCGCATTCTCACCTTGTATGTCCACGCACTACAGTCGTTGTTTCCCACCCCAACATACTCATTACTCGTGGAAGACATTCTTACCAAATCCCGTGAGAGTTCAGGGAATATGTGTGCATCCGCACAGAAGAAGAAGCTCATTCCCGGTATTGCCAGAACTATTTACTTATATGGATATGGTGTCTGTTCTTTCGGACATGTCCCAGCCAACGTTCGGCTGGGGTGAGGAAGCGCCCTTCTGACGTTTCAGCTAAGTACAGCTATTGACATGGTACACACGTACCGTTTATTTTACATTTTATGCGAGTCTTTTGCCCTTTTGGGCATCCTGTATTAATGTTGGACCATGCCTCTTTGGGCAGTTTGTAGTTTTAGTGTATTCCGAAGAAGGCGTGGTTAACCGCTCCGAAACCTAGGTCAACATCTGGTTTCTATTTGCAATCGATTCGGATTCCTTATAATCATCACGTTAATGCCTCGGCGACCAGATTCACCTGATGTAAATCCTATGCAACCCATCTAGGTCGCAAATGGGCGCCATCACTGCGTACGCAAATCAGCGGCCCATTATTTACGTGAATTACATGACCTGTGCGTAGAAATCTAATTCCACATACCTCCACAAACCTACCAACAAACTGTCGGGTCCCTGATACGCAGTTAGTGATATATTTCGTTCCAAAGACTGGCAAATGAGGTATTAAGAAGGTGGTCATAATATTTTGGCTCATCAGTGTACACTCAGAGCAAAGCCACCATTAGCAAACCCATCGAATGTTTCCAAATAATGTGAACCTAGCGATACCATTGTTGATTGAAATCACAGTACTGACCGATTATCAATTACTGATACCGAAGTAAATTGCCCAAAATGACACAAAAAATATCAAATTCTTAGTAACATAAATTGAGTGAAAGGAGGAGTGTTATATAAAACAGGCCCCTTTCAACCTAATATGACCAGCACACGTATTTGTTTAACCTTTCAGAAATGCACAACGACTGTTTAAATCTACTTTAGCGCGCTTCTAATCTGAAGTTCTGTAATTGTGAACAAACAAAATTCTAGTTGTTAATTATTCTAAGTCCTCATACTGAATAAATGTTTCAAAGTCTTTGCGATCGGTACATGCAAAATACTGTTAAGTCCCAAACAAACAGTTCGGTAAACGTACTTCAGACTTGGCGTGATTGTCACACATGAAATTTTTACAAGCCGACGACCAAATCCTTAGAAAATGTTTCCGTTGCACACATGAGGTAACGTCCAGCCACACATGCGCCCCATCTGGCCACACTTTCTGCTCCAACTGAATACAAACCCTGCGCGAAAATGGTAGCCGGTACTTACAGCCTCGCAGTGATGTGAATCAAGCTCATGCACTTTTGACTTCCGAAAGCATACATATACTATACATTTCATGTTAAGTACACTAATGGCCATTAAAATTGCTACACCACGAACATGACGTGCTACAGACGCGAAATTTAACCGACAGGAAGAAGATGCTGTGATATGCAAATGATTACCTTTTGATAGCATTCAAACAAGGTTGGCGCCGGTGGCGACACCTACAACGTGCTGACATGAGGAAAGTTTCCAACCGATTTCTAATACACAAACAGTAGTTGACCGGTGTTGCCTGGTGGAACGCTGTTGTGATGCCTCGTGTAAGGAGGAGAATTGCGTACCATCACGTTTCCGACTTTGATAAATGGTTCAAATGGCTCTGAGCACTATGGGACTTAACTTCTGAGATCATCAGTCCCCTAGAACTTAGAACTACTTAAATCTAACTAACCTAAGGACATCACACACATCCATGCCCGAGGCAGGATTCGAACCTGCCACCGTAGCAGTCGCGCGGTTCCGGACTGAAGCGCCTAGAACCGCTCGGCCACACCGGCCGGCTATCAAGGCCATTATTACGGTCAGAGGTGGTTGTTCTGGGTACTGATTTCTGAGGATCTATGCACCCAAATTGCGTGAAAATGTAATCACATGTCAGTTCTAGTATAATATGTTTGTCCAATGAATACCCGTTCATCATTTGCATTTCTTCTTGGTGTAACAATTTTAATGGCCAGTAGTGTATAAATATTAACCATTAATTTGGACGCAAATTTCATCAGCTGTTCAGTGCTGATCGTAGTTTGAGTGTAACATTATTGATTTTTTTTCACAAATAGTGCTTTTGTTCATATGGACGTCGTCTTACGTCGTTATATCATTAATAAATATTAAACAATTAAACTAATTATAGTCATACATCTGTAATTACACTTGTTTACCAATGCTGCTCTTAATTTGACTATTGTGTGTTTTATCTAAGAGAGAATTCAGTACTTCGTATGCGGAATATATGTTCTGCCCTGTAATTTAAAACATGTAATATTCACAAAAAATCTCCCCTAACATATCGAGAGTACTCAGTGAAACCTATCCATTGCCCTTACATTTTTATGAATCGCTTAAATTATTAGTGAAGTATTACTAATTAAAGATCATTTTATATCCAAAACATTTTACATCAAATAACTTGAAAACTAAATCGCTTATCATTGACGTGTCTTTATTCAAGCACTCGTCTAATTTTTCTCTTTAGGACCATATGACTGGCCTCTCTGTCACCGGTTTGGTTTAGTTTTTGTTTAGTGTTACCCTTATTTCGTATTTTCTATATTCAGGCAGTTCGGCCATGGGCGGCTACCGCCCCTCCATTCAAACGGTTGGGTTTTCCCACCACGCGGCCTGTGTCTCTGACCTGCATTCAGGATTTCTCATGCTTTCATCTGCCAGTCATCACACATCAAAGGAGCACTGCCTTCCGGCAGGGCCGCAAAGCTCGTTCGACTCATCACGGCCCTCTCAGCTCTCGAAACACGCTTTCTTTGCTATCAAAATATTCGCCGATTAAGCTGTTGGCATTATATCAGGACGTGCGAGCACGACGGACATCTGTTGTTACAGCTTTTCGTAGCCATTTCCGGGCTGTACCGCCTCAGCTTCACTCTCCAATTTCTGTTGATTTCGTGAATGTTGTGATTTACGCTTAGTTACTTTTGAGTAATGAGTGTTTTTGCTAATGACAGTGTTTCGAGTGTGTGCGAGCTATGCCAGATTGTGCTGTTTTGACTGTAATTCTCACAATCGCAACACAGAAGATGGTTCAAATGGCTCTGAGCACTGTGGGATTTAACATCTGAGGTCATCAGTCCCCTAGAACTTAGTACTACTTAAACCTAACTAACCTAAGTACGTCACACACATCTATGCCCGAGGCAGGATTCGAACCTGCGACCGTAGCGGTCGAGCAGTTCCAGGCTGAAGTGCCTAGATATATCTAATTAAATCCTCTGTAAAATCACATTTAGAAGCTTCCAATCTCTTCTGGTCTGAACTGTACATATTGCACGTTTCATCTCCGCACGAGACTATATTCCAGCAAAAACCTTCAGAGAATACTTCCTAGTACTAAATTTATATTGAGAGGCACCCACTTGCCTTTCTCATACTGTGGCATCAAGCAGTCAGGCCTGCAAGATGTGTGGTTTGCCAAGCGAGTGGAATCTTCCTTAATTTATCGAGCAACATGAATTCTCGTATCTTACTATTTAGTTACAAATTATCCTCCTGTATGAATAATACGCAACGGAAACACGCATCTGACTATCAGTGATTTATAGAACTCTGACTGTACACTACGCACTGGCAATACCACATTCACCTTTTGTCTTTGATTTAACGGCTTTTATATAAATTCGGGACATTACAATAACATACAATTTAATGAAAAAAGGCCACCAATCTCTTTCTTTTCACTATTTGATTTATTCCTAAACACACAAATTCTACAACCTACAACAAAATCACATGAGAAATTCCGCCCAGTGGGCATGGCTTTACGTTAGTGAATCTCTATACTATGGTCTCGTAATCTATTTACCGCAACAGTGCACTCCCTGGATCGGATGGTGGATCTTTTATTATACCTCACACTTCGCCTCTCACAATAATCCTCACGAAACTTTCCTCCAGATCGGGCGATACAGAAGGAACAGGCATACCCACAAATCTTTCGAAACTACCTTGCTACTCCCATGCAAAACACACATACCCAAATTACAAGACATACACAACACAACAATATGAAATATTACACAAAGAACGGTTACAACTTATCCCAGTTTCACACGACACTGCCCCACTTTGTAATTTCTACTTTCCTAATGTGAACTCTGGAGATAAACGCACGTCTTCCTGTGCAATGCAAGCCATGTGGCGTTGCTGGAAAAACGGCCGACTCACCTTGATTCTCTCTCAGAGTTTAAATTCAGCGTCACACGGAATGATATTTCTTAAATACTTCAACTTATGATACACACGCTATTTCTTAAATATTTCAGCTTATTGTACACACGCTATTAATTCTTAAATATTTCAGCTTATTGTACACACGCTATTAATTCTTAAATATTTCAGCTTAAGCTCACGGAAGTATCTCAACTTATATCTACACGTGGGCTCTTTGTGACCGTTGGTTTACTACAATCCCCTTAAAATTACCTGCCTCACTTTGTAATTTTCCCCACAAAAGGTCCTGTGAAAGAGAAATTATTAATTCTAACTACTCTTAAATATTCCACATCCATACCATGCCTCCACTCTTTCATTCCGGAGCACAACAAAAAAACAGGTCTTTACAGCAGAAGGTTCAGCGGCAGAGTGCCGAAACATGGCCGTATTCTGATTCTCTCGCACCTCTCTCGAAGTGGGAGAAGCACCTTGCTACCTTATTGGTCAGCCACATTTCAGACGCTCAAAGCTCTGGTAACTTCCATCTCTTTGGTCTCACCAAAGGTAGCCAAAGGATCGACTCAAAGATGATCATATATTCCGATTCACTATTTGTGGTTAGCAGACGACCATACATTCATTCCTTTCACAGATCTCACCAAACTGGATGTAGGGATTTATTTTGAGGGAGTGCACATGTGATCAATTAAATAAATAAATTGTCGTTCTTTCCCACACTGGTATCCGGCTTCGCTGTATTAATTGAAATTGAGTTACTTTTACACAAAAAATGTGTTGTTCTGACAAGAATTTCGTACCTATTTTCAATGTTGGGCGGTACTGTACCCTTTCAATATTAGATGTTAAAATATTATCCTCTTTTAGTTATAAATTTCTTCCTATTTCCAGTAAGCGTTATCTGTCCTCTATTTCGGTTATCACCAGTTATTTTGCTGCACAAATAGAAAACCCTTCTGCTACTTTCGGTATCGCAGTTCAATCTAATTCCATTCTGGAATGTTCCATTACCGTCGTTTTATTTTTGTTGTTATTGACCTTCAAGCCTCTTTGAACACACTACTCTTTTCAGCACGCTATGTTTTCTGTTTAACTGATGTGCCAGTCTTTGCCGCGTATGGCAGTGTTCTGCTATCGGCAGTGTTTTTATTTCTGTTCCCTGAGCTTTAACTCCTTTTAGAAATTCCTCCTTGGTTTGTTTTGCTGCTTGTTCAGTGTGCAGATCGAATAACATCGCGGATAGGCCACAACTTCTCACTTTCTTCAAAATCACTGCTTTTTTCTATTAACTGCCATCTCGTTTCTGAAATACTTGCACATAAAATTTCATTCCCGTTATTTTATCCCTGCTACCTACAGAATTGCAAACAGTTTATACCCGTCCCCACAGTCAAAAGCTTTCTCTGAATCAAAACATGCTAAGTTGTAGGTTTGCCTTTCTTAATCTTCTAAGATAAGTTTGGGGCCAGTATTGCCTAACGTGTTCCTTTATTTCTATGGAACGCAGACATTTTGTCCGATGTCGGCCCTGATTTATTGAAGTGATGGTTTAACGTCATTTTTATTCAATTTTACTTTTTATACTTTCAGAGCAAGGGGCTTATGGTTTTATTCTCTCTGTGTTTCACACTTTTTATGTTTTAACACTAATTCAGTTTTAGTTACTTTATTTCTGCTTTTATAAGTTACAATTTTATGTCTTTTACAGTTTCCCACATCCATTCTTCTACCCTTTGGATACATTAGCGAAAATTTTTTACATAACTGACTTTTTGCAGTTTCGAGACACACTCTTGTTAAAACCACATCATCGCTACAACTTCCCTCTCCCCCCTCTCCCTCCACCACAATCAACCTTCCTTCCTTCTTTCCCTGCTCTCAGTCCCCCCTCTCTCTAATTTATAATTTTACTATTTTAGCGTTTTCCAGATTACACACCCAATGTTCTACACTATTAATGTTTTAACGAGAACTTTTACACAATTAATCATTTTAGCGTAAGACTCTTGCTTGTTAAACTCATGATATCCCTACCACTCCCCATCCCTGCTTTCTTTCCTCTCTCCCAATCACCCTCGCTCCATTCTTTCCCTGCCCTTCCACCCTGTTCCATCCCTTCCTCCTCCTGCCTCGTCTGTCTCCTACAGTTAAAAACAATGACCGCAATTAAAAAACACAGTACTATTATATGAAGTTCTGACGCAGGCAAGACAGATTGCTGACGCATCTACTTACAAACGAAACCCCCCTTCGCACCCCCTTCAGATTTAGTGCTAAAATTGCCCAGTGGACAGCCCGTTAAAAACTGAACACAGATCAAGCATGAAAACAGGAAGAAGCTGCACTGATCTGTGAAAAAATAAACAAAATAGAAACAGCGAACGGTCCAAGCGCAAGATGTGCTACATCGAGCGAATTCTAAGAACTACGTCAAGGTGGTTGCGTGGTCACAGTATCGGACCGCGAAGCGACAGATCTGTGTTCAGATTTCCCACGTTTCCACTGTTTCAAAAAATTATGAACTTTCAGTCGGGTCACTGACGTGGCTGTTCTCCTTCTTGACAATTGCCATACTATATATTGGTTGTAGACTGTGAGTCGTGTGGTAACAATATATTATCGTCGCAAGTAAATGTGATGAATGATGAGAGCAGATGAGGTGCCGTATAGACTTCTTATAGAAAAGAAAACAACAAATTAACGTGTATGAACTACGTTTCAGCAAAGAAATTCAAGAACCAAAACTTCCAAAACGGAACGCAAGAGTCATAACACGTGACACTTGTGCAGAAGAAATGGGAGATACGTACATCTGGTGGTCCCCTTCTTACACCTCGCTGTTAAGATGGACGTTACACCACGACATAGACACAAATCTGAATACAGCAACAGACATGTCAATCACCGTACGAACATTCCATAATTTTGTGCAAAAAGACCGTGGGACGCTAGGAACATTCGAACACAGATCTCACCCTTCGCAGTCCACCACCTAACCACGACCCAGTGACAAATCAAATTTGCTCCCTGCTGCACATGCTGAGCTTGGATCGTTCACTGTTTCTGTTTTCATTCTTTTTTCACAATTTTTCATAGTTCAGTAAACCTCCTTTCTATTTTCACATTTTATCTGTGTGCAGTTTCTGTCGGAGTATCTAATGGTCCTCTGCACCACTAAATCTGAGGGGTTGCGATAGAGAATTTCCCTTGTTAGATATATTCTACATTTGTATACTTTTCATCTCAAAATTGCTCCATTCCATTGTGGCAGGGTGGTACAGAAATTATTTCAGAATAAAAACAGTCTTGGTGGGGAAGTTACTTACAATCAGTAAAGTGTTTCACCCTTTTGTGGCATCAATAAATAATAAATAATAATAAGTAAATAATCATCAGATGGTGTAAAGGTAGATGGATATATAATCCTACCCATCGTAAGTTCATACTTGGACTTTCGCCTCCATTTTCCATTTTATATGCCTTTATGACGGATAGATTACATATCCTGCTACTTTTGCACGATCTGATGATGCCCCCAAAAGGGTAAAACGCGTCATTGATATCAAATAACTTCGCAACCAAGATTGTTTCTATTCCGAATTAATTCTTTCCTACTAACTGTAATATACGTTTAAGACTGTACATGTTTAGCTTTACTCTGGTTTAGATCTGAAGATGATCCAGAGAGACCAAAACATGTAATTAAAAATGTGCACCTGAAACTGATGAACAATGAGAATTGTTTTAAATTTATTAAAGTGATGGTCTGGCAACATTCACACCAGTCAGCATCAGCCTTCTTTGCAACTGGAATTAATACATTCTTCTTGAAGTCTGTCTCATACATCGTGTGTAAAAATATCGTCTGGTATTTAGATAAACTCTATGGGATGAGATGAGGGGCAGTGCGAATAGTTCAAATTCCAGTGAGCAGAGCTTAATCCAAGTACGTACCTTTGATTTAGACAAATATATCTTTCTGTGTTAAAGAGCTGTAGAACGGTTTTTAACCATTAGAAAATAGTGGATTTAACGTCACATGTCTTCGTCACATGGCAGGGACTTGTTAATGTTCGAAAAATTCCTTGCTTCAGGCTATTTTATTGGAATTACAATACAGGAAAAGAAATTCAGAAATGGACGACTCTCAAAAGCCATCATAGGTTAAATCCCCGTCTCTTTAGGTGACAGTATAAGGAGCGGCGTAAAAGGACAGAGAGCAGCCGTCGTGGCTTAAATTGCTTCGCGCAGCCCGGTGCAGATCAAAGGCGTTCTTTGCCAACTGCCTCGCCAGATACACATAAGACTTCGCGGAAACCCTCCCCTGTGGATCCTCTTACATGAAAGGAATAGCTCCACTGAGGTTCCTGCAAGCTGCTGTCGTAATGGTCAGGAATGCTCTTCAACGATTGTGTCACGAATAAATATGGCGGAGAGACGGCAGACATTCTTTGTAGTCTGTTTGACGTTAACAGCCAAATTCCGTCCTTTTACTTGCATTTTTCCAGCCTTCTGACTAGATTCATGCAGCCCATCTTGATTACCTCTCGTATGCCAACTTCTTAATTTCGGAGTAGCGCTTACATCCAACCTCCTCAATTATCTATAGCGCTAAATGCTTGAAACAGTGCAGAATATAAGCTACAAGCTGACTATAAAGCGGACAACCTTTATCACGTACCCGGTACGTAATGGTGTGCGACAAGTACGGATCGAGCTATCAAAACATGTGCGGTCTTGCCGGCCACTGTGACCGAGCGGTTCTAGGCCGCGCTGCTGCTACGGTCGCAGGTTGGACTCCTGCCTCGGGCATGATGTGTCTGATTTCCTTAGGTTAGTTAGGTTTAAGTAGTTCTACGTTCTAGGGGACAGATGACCTCAGATGTTAAGTCCCATAGTACTCAGAGCCATTTGAAACATGTGCCGTCTTATCTCACAATTGGAGGCTGCAGAGTGATAGTCATTTACGACGGTCAGCTGAAAAATTGCTCAGGTTGTGGTCAAGAAGCCACGTTCGCTCAGCGTGTCTCCAACGAAGAATTCTACAGATACCGACAGGTGAATCTGTAGCCATACCTGTGGCGACGTCTCTCCCTCTCATATTTGCGCCCCCCTCCCTCTCACCCCCCCCATCCAAAGCCCTTTCTTTTTCCGAATGGGACAACACAATATTGAACCAGGGATTGTATTCTTCCCGGACGAGACTTACTACCCACGTACCAAAATGAATGCCGTTACGTGGCTTCGAGGCCAGACTGTGCTCTATTTGTTCAGAGATGGCCCAAAGAATGTAATGGACTTTTTCGCCTTTTTACAGGAACGACATCTATAGAACGTGAACAATCCGAAATACCGACACTATTACTCTAACTTCCTATGGAGTGCGTTTCAAGAGCTGCCGCATAGCTGGAACGTCCAGGGTAGGAGAAGTTAAATTACCGATGCGAAGAAAGCATGAACGGAAGATAAGAATAGGTGGATACATTATACTTATGAGAAGACATACCCGGATGACAGAACAGAGGGGGAGGGGGGGGTATGTAATGCGAGAATAATGTTCAGTTTACTAACTTTCAAGCAATAGAGAAATATTACTTGTGGTATAACAAGACAGTGGTTTTTACCGAAATTTAACAACACTTGAATGTTATATGTGAACCTGGATTTGCTTTAATTTGTGAAAGATAGTCATCGAAATTTGAAGCATAGTTGGAGAAGTATTTCTTCTTAACGTACTTTTATAGTGTTTTTTATTTCTGACGTATGATTACCTTCCAAACCTTACTACTTATCACAATGTTAACTTTATGTCGGCCTGGTTATAATTCTCCTATATAAGCTGACTATATATATATATATATATATATATATATATATATATATATATAAGCTGGCCGTAGGTTGTGTTCCAAAAATGAACAGCATAGAGACAGAAGTGATGACACTTTCTGCAGGACCTGACCACCATTTTGCAGGACTGGGGCTGCTAAGTGCTATACCACCTACTGCACTCACCTAAGCCCTCGTAAGTTCAACTCGATTTCAAAACTCAAGGAAACACTTCATGGCATTCGCTTCAGAAATGCTACAAATTCATGGGGCAATAGACCGCACCGCTCGAACGGTCAATACAACTGGCACTGCTAAGAGTATCCTATGACTTCCACATCGCTGACAACGGGTTATACACAACGCTGGTGACTAATTTGAAGGTCAGTAAAACTTTGAAACACATCTATTTTGTATGAGCTGTAAATAAATAGTTGCCACTGTTAAAGTTCCAACCCTCGTATATAAGAAAATAAAGACGAAACGAAATGGGACTTCACTGGCTAAGAGGAGGATATATGACGGTATTTCACAAAATACAATCTCGAGTCAAATTTACAAAGCAGTTGGCAGTATGAGCTCACTTATCAGTCTGATGTCGTATCACCTCTTGCTAGGATTCATGCACTAACTCGGTTGGGAAGGGTGCGATAAAGCCGTTTAATCCTCCCTTGATGCAAGATAGCACATAGATCCTGGGACAAAGTTGATATCTGACCATTCCTACATATGTTCTGAGGGGGGGGGGGGGCAGATCTGGGGATCTTGTTGGCCACGAGAGCATCGCAACATCATGCAGAAAATTCCTAGAGACACATGCCATATGTGGACGAGCGCATTCCCTTTGAAAAACGAAACCGCGATGCACGTGAGGACGCAGGACGTTCGTAACGCGCCGTTATGCCGTCAGATTTGCTTCAGTCGTTACCAGCCGTGGTCTGAAGTCATACTCGATAGCTTTCTACGACACCACGAATAACAATGCTGAGCTTCTCCAAGACATTGGGAGGATGGGATCCCTCCCCAGATCCCCGATATACTCGCCGACGATGGTCATCCGAGTTGGTGCAGAATTACAGTTCATCGCTGAACATAATGCGTCGCCATTCACCAGCACTGCATGCTTCCCCGCCACGGAACGAGTCGAAGCGCAGCCGCCTGCGTTTGGGTGTTAACGATAGCCTGCGTATGTGATGGTAATTCCCTAGTTTGACTACAGTCAGTTGGGAGACAGGGTGTGAATCGGACAACCAACAAAGCTACCATCCCCCTTGAAAATGTCCTCCGCAGATGGAGACGAAACGCCGTGTTTTAAGGTGAAATCAGTTCGACCACGGCAAATAGACCGGAACATTTTATTAATTGTGCCATTGCCGACCGTGAAAGTTCACATTTTCTCTTTCAAACCGTCAGGTATTTATAATACAGTCCTTCACAATGAATATTCAACATATGATGCTGTTCACCACCACGCCATATTAAACAGGTAAAAAAAACTCCGCCCGAACAGGCCATGAAGGGCCGACCGGCCGCCGTGTCATCCTCAGCCCACAGGCGTCAGCGGATGCGGATGTGGAGGGGCATGTGGTCAGCACACCGCTCTCCTGGCCGTATATCACTTTACGATACCGGAGCTGCTACTTCTCTATCAAGTACAGTACTGGCCATTAAAATGGCTACACCACGAAGATGACATGCTACAGAAGCGAAATTTAACCGACAGATGCTGTGATACGCAAATGATTAGGTTTTCAGAGCATTCACACAAGGTTGGCGCCGGTGGCGGCACCTACAACGTGCTGACATGAGGAAACTTTCCAACAAATTTCTCATACACAAACAGCAGTTGACCGGCGTTGCCTTTTGAAACGTTGTGATGCCTCGTGTGAGGAGGAGAAATGCGTACCATCACGTTTCCGACTTTGATAAAGGTCGGATTGTAGCCTATCGCGATTGCGGTTTATCGTATCGTGACATTGCTGCTCGCGATGGTCGACATCCAATGACTGTTAGCAGAATATGGAATCGGTGGATTCAGGAGGGTTATACGGAACGCCGTGCTGGATCCCAACGGCCTCGTATCACTAGCAGTCGAGATGACAGGCATCTTATCCACATAGCTGTAACAGATCGCGCAGCCACGTTCGATCCCTGAGTCAACAGATGGGGACGTTTGCAAGACAACAACCATCTGCACGAACAGTTCGATGACGTTTGCAGCAGCATGGACTATCAGCTCGGAGACCATGGCTGCGGTTACCCTTGACGCTGCATCACAGACAGGAGCGCTGTGTACTCAACGACGAACCTGGGTGCACGAATGGCAAAATGTAATTTTTTACGATGAATCCAGGTTCTATTTACAGCATCATGATGGTTGCATCCGTGTTTGGCGACTTCGCTATGAACGCATATTGGGAGCGTGTACTCGTCATCGCCAAACTGGCATATCACCCATCGTGATGGTATTAGGTGCCATTGGTTACACGTCGCGGTCACCTCTTGTTCGCATTGACGGCGCTTTCAACAGTGGAAGTTACATTTCAGATGTGTAACGACCCGTGGCTCTACCCTTCATTCGATCCATGCTAAACTCAACATTTCAGCATGATAATGCACGACTGCATGTTGCAGGTCCTGTACGGGCCTTTCTGGATACAGAAAATGTTCGACTGCTGCCCTGGCCAGCACATTCTCCAGATCTCTCACCAATTGGAAACGTGTGGTCAATGGTGGCCGAGCAACTGGCTCGTCACAATACGCCAGTCACTACTCTTGATAAACTGTGGTATCGTGTTGAAGCTGCATGGGCAGCTGTACCTGTACACGCCATCCAAGCTCTGTTTGACTCAATGCCCAGGCATATCAAGGCCGTTATTACGGCCAGAGATGGTTGTTCTGGGTACTGATTTCTCAGGATCTATGCACCCACACTGCGTGAAAATGTAATCACATGTCAGTTCTAGTATAATATATTCGTCCAATGAATACCCGTTTATCGTCTGCATTTCTTCTTGGTGTAGCTACTTTAATGGCCAGTAGTGTAGCTCGCTAGTTCACGTCAAAAGAGCTGAGTGCACCCCGCTTGCCAACAGCGCTCGGCGGATCGGATGGTTACCCATCCTAGTGCTAACCCAGCACGACAGCGTTAAGCTTCGGTGATCTGACGGGAACCGGTGTTACCACTGCCATAAGGTCGTTGGCCCCTGTTAGGCAGGTAACAACACTAAACACATACAGCACTAAGAGACTCTGGTGGTCGTTCTGTTGTCACAGAGATTTGCAATTCGAATCATCAAGTATCCGCTGGTGGTATGTACGCGTGCAACTTGTATGAAGTTACAATAATGTCTGACTATGTCATCTGTCTGTTTCACTTCTTTTCATGCAGTAGAATATACACTGACGCAAAAAACGCGTGACGCCAAGGAGTTGTGCGACATACGCGAAAGTTGGTAGCCATGTTTCTGCATCTGAAAGATTATGTCTATTCAAATATCGCGTCCATCGCAAATGATGCGCTAGCAGCGCCACTATGAGGATGCAAACCAGTTTGCTTAAACTGCACGCCGTGTTACCTTTGACATTAGATGTGGTGAGCTGATGTTAGTCAAGAATGCCTTTAAAGCTACAAAGACGCTGTGATCAACACCTCGCTGAGTTTGAACCAGGTCATGTAACAGGGCTACGAGAAACTGAATGTTTCTCTCACGGTATTACATAAAGACTTGGCAAGAATTTAGCCGCTGCTGGCTGGCGACTGTAGCCACGAGAATGTACGGTCCGAAGAATACCGAGCTCCGAACAGCCACATGGCACTATCGAGAAGGAAGACCATCGTGTTCGGCGTATGGTTCTGGCGCATCGCACTACATCTAAAAAATGGTTCAAATGGCTCTGAGCACTATGGGACTTAACATCTATGGTCATCAGTCCCCTAGAACTTAGAACTACTTAATCCTAACTAACCTAAGGACAGCACACAACACCCAGTCATCACGAGGCAGAGAAAATCCCTGACCCCGCCGGGAATCGAACCCGGGAACCCGGGCGTGGGAAGCGAGAATGCTACCGCACGCACTACATCTGCAGCAGCAATTTGAGCATCAGTTGGAACAACAGTGACACAACGTCTAACATTCTGCGTGGTGTCTGTTTGTTCTAAACTGTGTCTCCCTACCACTGTCGCGCAACGACGCTCTGAGCGTGTTTTTTAGGGAATTGACTAGTTTGAAACTGGGACCTGTTGCTGGTAAGGAGACACCAGACCACACATGACATGTAGAGTTCAGAAGAGTTCAGTGAGACTAGCGATGATATAATCAAATACTTAATGATTTCAACGTCAGCTCCACTGCACTCCCTGTAAAAGAATCTTAATACTAACTAAATGTAGTGGAAGGGGTTCAAGGCTTTCCTATTTTTTAGTTAGCTGGTAAAATAACCTCGAAAAAGCAGTTAAGTTTACCACTGGAATTTTTATTCTACTCACAAAACATTGTTTATAAATTGCACTATTGATAAAAGGAAATATTTTAATACAGGATGATAAAAACCAACTGCGTTCAACAAAAATGTGAAAGAATATTCCCTGAGTGGGTTTCCAAGTTCTACAATGGATCGAAGGATGACCTATGCCCTATCACATCTATAATCTAGGTTTAAGTTAAGTTTCATAAAAGAGAAAACTATCAAAATTGTCTACAGTGACCCTCAATTATCTTTAATTACTTAGTTGGTTTAAGAAAAGCTATCTGGCTGTGTTTTCAACTGACCAATCAGGGTCTCAATGTTAGCCTTAAGCTCCGCCTACAAAACTTCTGTCTATCCAATGAGAAACGTTATGCTTTTCGTGGTGGGGCAATGTTTTTAATGTTTGCAACGTAACAGAGACGCGAAAAAGTCTCACGCTAAAACTTGCATCAGGTGTGGCCCTTTTAGTGTTATCGTAAGATCTATACTGTTCTTCTGGAGGGCTCTATCTTTTAACATGGGCTGGGGGGTGGTTTTGGCCGTCGGCTGGCGACGTGGGTGTCCGTCCCTTATCGTAGGGCCTCCTAGCCTACACGATTCTGCTCTCGGCTTCTGTTCTCGTTCCTCCCCTCGGAACTGCGTCTGTTTCACAGTGGGAAGGTATGACATGCATTTAGGCGTTCCTGAGTTAGTCTGTGGTATTCCATTTGCTCACTCGTTGATCGTATTACTTTGGTTAATTTAATGTCAGGATTTATTTGGAGCTATGTGACATACTGCCGGATTTGCTATCACGTCAGGGTTTTCATCGAAGATGTTGGATTTGCCTGACACCTTACAAACGAACTGTTACAGATTGGTTGCTTCAACGAGCGCTCCGAGCCAGACGCCCTGTAGCGTGCATTCCGCTGACCCCAAACCACCGCCATTTCCGACTTCAGTAGTGTCCACTCAGACCTCGCTGATGGCAAGGAGGACGTTTATCGTCGTTTCTGATGAAAACTGCTTCTGCCTTGGTGCCAGTGATGGCCGTGTGTAGGATATAAGGAGACAAGTTGAGGACCTGCAACCGGGCTGACTGCGTACTACACACACACACACACACACACACACACACACACACACACAAACACTCGACGTGATTTCCTCTGACAGCAGGATCACTTTCGTGGTTTCCTACGCTCCATGACTGCAAATATGTACGTCTGGTGCTGTTGTGCTAGCATTCGTGAACAGCACTCCAGGGGTGTTTTCCAGGAGGATAACGCTCGCCCACATAGTGCTGTCGTAACCCATCATCATCCACAGAGTCCCAGCATGTTACCTTGGCCTGCTTAACGATTATATCTGTCTCCAATCGAGAACATGTCGGACATCATCGGACGACAACTGCAACGTCATCCACAACTAGCATTAACCATCTCTGTATTAACCGACCACGTAGCAGCATTTCGCATTTGCACTCTGTCGTTGCTAAGGAAGTTAATTACAGTGTCAACAAAAAGTTTAAAGTTTCTTCCACTTCATTAGTCAAATTACACTAATTTTGGGTTGAGAAAAACAAATGTGACAAACAATTTACCGCCCTAGTTTCTGTGATGTACACCCGATGGAAGTATTATATTTTAACAGATTTAACAGACAGTGATACATTACACACTCCATTAACATTGGAAGTCTCTTTCACATTTTTTGTGAGAGCTATATTCTAAGAGCTTTAAATTTATGGAAGAACACACAGCCATTGGCTGGGAGTGAAAATAATTATGTAGTGGCTATATGAGATCACTATTTTTTGGCTTGTCTCTTTTTAGTGAGTTCTACAGACTCTCTACAAACAGATCAGCAGTAATAGGCAAGGATTACTTCATTCTAAGGCCTTGATATGTTTGTTCCATTACAGAAATACCTTGGAGAAATGTTATTCCGTGCTCATCAGTGCCAACTGCAGATCTAGATTTATCATCTTTTTCGCCAAATCAGACCCAGGGTTTCTGTAAGGCTTACTGGGTTTTTCTTCTCCCATATCCTCATCATTTTCTGCTTGAAACTCATAATTTTAGGGCTGGAGTAGGAGCTGGTAAACTACCTGAATCTGGCGTAGTTCCAATAGCAGATGAAAGAATCTCTATTACTCTTTCTCTCATTGACAATCGTGGTTCACAGGTGAAGTCAATTTTATTTATCAATATAGTTTGTAGGCTTCCGAGAAACCATAGGACATAGCCATCCATTGCCATTGTTATTTTTCAGCCATTCTCTTAGTAAAACTGAACAGAGGTACAACATATATGCAGAGCCCATTACTTTTCCTGGTCCCCTACCTTCATACCAAAATAATACTGATACGCAGTCTTCGCAAGAAGCTACAGACGAAAATGTTTCTTCACCACATAGATAACAAAAGTTATCCACTGAATTTTTCAAATTTTTCGGCATTTTGATACAACAATTTTCACACATCAAAGGCTCTCTAAAACCAAATATTTGGCACTAATTACAACACAAGCAATATCAAACCGACAGTCACAGCATGTTTGTAACAGCTCGAGAATGTTGTGTTTAGTCGTTTAACACATATGACAGATCGAAAAACAAAATTATCACCCAAAGTAAAAAATGCAGATCGAAAAAAGTGTCATGCCATTATACCTCCAAAGAAAGAGCTAATGAGTCACATTTATGGTCATTATTGAATTACACAGGTGGAAAAATGTAAGGATGAACTATTTTTGAGCCGTCGATTGCCTTCGGGTGCTGCTGTATTCTCTTTGGGTGGTTTTTCGGGGACGACAATTTCGTTTGTTGTTTTCGGTCTCCTTTTTTCTGAACGCGGGCCCTGATACAAGTTTCTGTGCGATGCCAAGCAACTTTACAACGAAGGACTGAGTTTAGCCTTAACTCAGCACTGTTAAGAAAACTTGTCCGAAAACTATTAAACATTCCTTGGTTTTAGGCATTGCCATAAGTAAATAAAAATTTTAGAATTAGATGTGGAGCGCGGAGCAGCCGCGTGGTCTCGGCGTCTTGTCACGGTTCGCGCTCCTACCCCCGTCGGAGGTTCGAGTGCTCCCTGGGGCATGGGTCTGTATGCTGTCTTTAACGTAAGTTAGTTTAAGTTGGATTAAGTAATGTGTAAGCCTAGGGACCGATGACCTTAGCAGTTTGCTCCCATAGTACACTATTGGCCATTAAATTTGCTAGACCACGAAGATGACGTGCTACAGAAGCGAAATTTAAACGACAGGAAGAAGATGCTGTGGTATGCAAATGGTTAGCCTTTCAGAGCAAGCACACCTACACCTGCAACGTGCTGACATGAGGAAAGTTCCCAACCGATTTCCCATGCACAAACAGCAGTTGACCGGCGTTGCCTTTTGAAACGTTGTGATGCCTCGTGTAAGGAGGAAAAATGCGTATAATCACGTTTCCGACTTTGATAAAGGTCGGATTGTAGCCTATCGCGATTGCGGTTTATCGTATCGCGACATTCCTGCTCGCGTTGGTCGAGATCCAATGACTGTTAGCAGAATTGGAATCGGTGGACTCAGGAGGGTAATACAGAACGCCGTGCTGGATCCCAACAGCCTCGTATCACTAGCATCGAGATGTCAGGCATCTTATCCGCATGGCTGTAACGGATCGTGCAGCCACATTCGATCCCTGAGTCAACAGATGGGGACGTTTGCAAGAACACAACCATCTCAACAAACAGTTCGACGACGTTTGCAGCAGCATGGACTATCAGCTCGGAGACCATGGCTCCGGTTACCCTTGACGCTGCATCAGAGACAGGAGCGCCTGCGATGGTGTACTCAACGAAGAACCTGGGTGCACGAATGGCAAAACGTCATTTTCTCGGATGAATCCAGGTTCTGTTTACATCATCGAGATGGTCGCATCCGTGTTTGGCGACAACGCGGTGAATGCAATTGGAATTCTGTATTCGTCATCGCCATACTGGCGTATCACCCGGTATGATGGTATGGGGTGCCATTGGTTACATGTCTCGGTCACCTCTTGCTCGCATTGACGGCACTTTGAACAGTGACGTCACATTTCAAATGTGTTACGACCCGTGGCTCTACCCTTCATTCTGTCCCTGCGAAACCCTATATTTCAGCAGGATAATGCCAGACCGCATGTTGCAGGTCCTGTACGGGCCTTTCTGGATACAGAAAATGTTCTATTGCTGCCCTGGCCTGCACATTCTCCAGATCTCTCACCAATTGAAAAGTCTGGTCAATGGTGGCCGAGTAACTGGCTCGTCACAGTACGCCAGTCACTATTCTTGATGAACTGTGGTATCGTGTTGAAGCTGCATGGGCAGCTGTACCTGTACACGCCATCCAAGCTCTGTTTGACTCAATGCCCAGGCGTATCAAGGCCGTTATTACGGCCAGAGGTGGTTGTTCTGGGTACTGATTTCTCAGGATCTGTGCACCCAAATTGCGTGAAAATGTAATCACATGTCAGTTCTAGTATAATATATTTGTCCAATGAATACCCGTTTATCATCTGCATTTCTTCTTGGTGTAGCAATTTTAATGGCCAGTAGTGTAGTTTCCACAAATTTCCAATCTTCCAAAATAACTTTGATCGACACTGTAGATCACAGTTTGTCCGTAACAAGCTGTGTGGGACTTTTCGGCTACAGGAGGGGGTGTGTTGCAGGAACAAGTACTCGGTGTCGCCGGTGGAGCTGGACCGGCAGGCGCCGCGCCTGCAGCACGCCGTGTGGTCCCCTCGCGGCTCCAGCCTGGCCTTCGTGCACGACAACGACGTCTACTACAGCGCAGACCCGCGCCGCAGGGCGCCCGTGCGCGTCTCCAGCACCGGCGTGCCCAACACCGTCTTCAACGGCGTCGCCGACTGGCTCTACGAAGGTAAGCCGCAAGCGCGCCTCGTCTTCTAAGCAGCGAATGGAAGCCAACAGCGGCGGACCGGCCACCGCAGTCAACTCACCAGTGTTCACTCCCATTCGCTCGTATCTGTGAACATGCGTATACACTGGCAGGAATCGAAGAGAACGAACGTAGCGCAACATCTCCGTTATCAACACATCAACAAAAATAAATGATAATTAATTGTAGCCCTCAGCTGCCGACAGGTTTTGTTGATATACCTCGATGGGGACCGCTGAAAATTTGTGCCCCGACCGGGACTCGAACCCGGGATCTCCTGCTTACATGGCAGACGCTCTATGCATTTTTTTATTACTTTTTGTAATCTCATTTTGTTCGTTTTTGTTCGTTGCATCTGCTCGTGGCGGACGTCGCAAGACACCCGCTTCAGATCGTCGTTGATCCAATAACTCAGTGTTTTATTTCACAAGGCAGAAAACCATCTGACCGAACACGCTGAGTTACCATGACGGCAATCTGAGCCACCGAGAACACAGATGAATAGCGCGACTGCAGGGACTTATCCCGTGCACACTTCACCTTAGTGTGCGCGAGTAGTGACTGGATGGACAAATATCTGTTAGGTACATTACGTATGTAGATTTTGGACAATTGGGAATATGGGTCTCACGGGAAGTGTGCAAGGGATAAATCCCTGCAGTCACGCTATTCATCTGTGTTCTCAGTGGCTCAGGTGGATAGAGCGTCTGCATTGTAAGCAGGAGATCCCGGGTTCAAGTCCCGGTCGGGACAGACATTTTCAGCTGTCCCCATAGAGGTATATCAACAACACCTGTCGGCAGCTGAGAGTTTCAATTAACTATCATTTATTCTAGAGAAGTTGCACTGTCATCGATGGTTACTGTTCTTTAGAGAGCAGTTACTACCTTCAGTCATCAACAAAAGTATTTCAACACTCCATTATTTCGAAATTCATGCCACAGAAATCAAAAATTGGCCCTGAGGAATGCGCATCTATTCATTTGCAATGTGCCCAGACTACCAAAAAAAAAGAAAAGAAAAAAATTGAGCGCGTCTGTATAACGACAAAATCTTACGTTTCCCATTGGGTGGTAGGAGGGGGGGGGGGGGGGTGATTCACAGAATTCGTGAGCTACGTCAATACGTGGCGGGACACTTCCTTGCCAGATAGAGGCCTGAGTGCGTAGTGGCGTACCTTCAGTGACCCTGGTCCAAAGTGCCGCATTTTTCACTGACTGTTCTGCCTAAGTAGCTTAGAGTGCGCTGAGTTGAAACAAGTCATAAGGTACGCCCAATCTCGTTTCGGAGCTACTTTTGTCCGGAGTAGTGCAGCAGCTCGACGTAGCATGCATTTACAAATCATTGGAAGTCCCCTGCAGAACTACTGAGCCATGCTGCCTCTATAGCCGTCCGCAATTGCAAAAGTGCTGCCGGTGCAAAATTTTGGGCTCGGACTGACCTCTCGATTATATCTCATAAATGTTCGTTAGGATTCATGGCGGACAATCTGAGTGAATTGTCCAGAATATTCTTCAAAACAATCGCGAACAATTGCGGCATTTTCATCCGTAAAATTTTGTCGTTTGTTTTGGAATGCCGGCCGGAGTGGCCGAGTGTTTCTAGGCGCTACAGTCTGGAACCGCACGACCGCTACGGTCGCAGGTTCGAATCCTGCCTCGGGCATGGATGTGTGTGGTGTCCTTAGGTTAGTTAGGTTTAAGTAGTTCTAAGTTCTAGGGGGCTGATGAGCTCAGAAGCTAAGTCCCATAGTCCTCAGAGCCATTTGAACTATTTTTTTGGGACCGTGAAGTCAATGAGGGCTGCAAATGGCAAATGATCAGTTGGACCAAAGGACCCACTCTATTCCATGCAAACAGAGCTTACACCATCAAGACGTCACTACCAACTTGCATAGTGTCTTCTTGACAACTTGGGTCCATGGCTTCGTCGGGTCTGCACCATATTCAAACCCTAAAATCAGCTCATACCAACTGAAATCGCGTAACTTCATACGCCGTCTAGACGCTGTGGTAGGTTGCCACCGTAGAACTTTGTAACCAACAGGCACGTACTAGCGTATAAAGCCAGTTTGATACCAGCCCTGAGAACAGCAACGCCAGTAGGCTCACAAGGGTTAGAAAGAGAGCGAAAACGCCAAAAACTGTTGACCTAGCAGTCCCTCCTCCGGGGAGCCCGAGGGGTGGGGCTAAATGACGTATAACAATAGCGTTGCAAGCCTTATTTGGCAGAGCAGTAACGTTTAGCTTTCATCTGAATAATGTTGATATCAAATACGGACTTAGTTAGTGCAATTGCATTAACATCCCCGCCTTAGGAGCAGTAGAGGGGATCTAACTAAACCGTGATTGGCAGGCGCCTGCAAGAGACCTGCGGGATTGGCTGGGTGGCTTTAAGTGGGAAAAACAGTGCCCCGAATCGACTCTTTAAAACCCCTAGATTCCGCATTTTGGCGAAGTTCTCAGTCCAAGAGTCTCCACAACGAGTTCCCTACCGAGTCTCACCACCTGCATTTCTAGTAAATGCCTGTACCAGAGGTGGGTCAGATGGAAGAAAACAGTTAAATGCCTTTAGTGTGAATTGTCCTTCTGCCTTCTGCTCTGTACTGCTCGGGAGCGCAGACTGGCCAGTAACCCCTTTTCTCCCTCTCCCACCTATGTCAGGACACGACAACGTTCGTCGTATATCCCACATTGATTTCTGCGGTTATTTCACTCAATGATGCTTATCAGTTAGCACTGAAACCTCTACGCAAACACTGGTGTTCTCGGTACGTTCTTGACACTTTGTATCTCGGAATATTAAATACCCCAACAGTTTCCGAAATCGAATGTTCCATGCGTCTAGCTCCACCGACCATTCCGCGTTCAAAATCTGTTTATTTCCTTCGTGCGTAAATCTTTTTACATGAATCACCTGAGTACAAATGACATCTCCACCTATGCACTGTCCTTTTGTACCTTGTGTACTCGATAGTACCGCCATCTGCAAATCTGCATATCGCTATCACATGACTCTTTGTCACCTCAGTGCATGTGGGTGTTTTCAACATCAAAAAACAGTTTGTTTCAATCGATCCCACACAGAGTGGGCTCATGTTGGATGAACAGGCAGCCCTCTCCATTCTAATGACCCTAGCATTTTGAAGGAACGTGTTCATGAGAACAGGACGTTCAGCGCACGAGTTATCCTCCATCAAGACGAAACTGTCACCATCATGTTAGCAATACGGTCCCACTACTGTTTGCAGATTATCGTAGGTCCGCGAAGCAGTGAGATTGCCCTCAACAACCACGAGAGGTCTACGGTCACCCCATGTAATGCCCCCCCTGAACATCACTCCATCACCATCTTGTTTCACCTGAGGCGTTAGATATTACCGGGTCGTCTGCAAAACCACGGTTCTCTGCGATTACCAGGGATACAAACAGATCCGAGTTTCGTTTGTAAACGAAACTCGACGCAATTTTGGGGCGTCCATTCAGCCATTCAGCATGATTTCTTGCCCATTTGTAATGGAGTCCGTGGTGCTGTTGTGTACGACATGGTGCACCCCTTGGTCGTCGGGAATGGAGATTCGTATGATGCAAGCGCCCCGTAACAGTTTGATCCGATTTATGACGTCGTGTAGCCTTTTAAAACGCCGAATTCAGTTCTGCCTCATTCAGCCCACGCTTCCTTTGACTCAGAAGTCGTAACTATCGATCATCCCATGCACCTGTAGAACGTGGACGACCTGTTCTGTGTAATTGTTAAACACTATCTGTGAAGTGGAACCAATTCCATGTTCGCACCACGTCACTTTGATTCCAGTGCACACGTGGAGGAAGTTCCCTGGCTGACAAGTTTTCTACGCGTACACTGATGATGCAGACACGATAATTAGTTGTGATTGTCCTTCGTAGCATGAGGAAGGACAATCACAACTAATGATCGTGTCTGCATCAGGCCTCTCTACTGCGTCCCTACTGGTGCTTTACTGTCAACTGAAGTGCTGCAATCCATTCGAGTGCGGCGTTCTACCCATAGGGAGAGCTCGTGGTAGCTGCGTGTATCTTTGGAAACAACGTCAGGTGTGGCCTTCCGATTGGTGCAAGATAGTCATAATAGCAACACGCCTGCATCACATGTTGAGTGATCCACAGCTATTGTTAATGTGTGTAGTTTTTTTCGCTGCTAGATAATTATCACATAGGTCTCACAATATAGCAGCCATGATGCAAAACTGACATTCAGGTAGGATTATTTTTCGTAGCGAGCGCTCTATTTTTGACGTAGGAAGCAAAATAGCGTAGGGAAAATTGTTGTGGGTTGGCAGGAGAGCCAACACCGGGTACTAGAGGAAGCCGAGAGGCACGCGTTTTAGCTCACGCAGGCTGGCGTGAGGTCTGGTACAGGACAAGGAATTTAGACTTTAGAAAAACGGACGTAGCGGGTGGAATACTTAACTTTAATCCATTAATGATGAGCGTCGCTCTTGAAGGTACATGGTTACAGTATCAATAGTAACTGGTACTGGCGCCTTGCTAGGTCGTAGCAAATGACGTAGCTGAAGGCTATGCTAACTATCGTCTCGGCAAATGAGAGCGTATTTTGTCAGTGAACCATCGTATCATTGTAATTATTTAAAGGTGTCAATGAATTCTTCAGGCCGGCCGGAGTGGCCGAGTGGTTCTAGGCCCTACAGTCTGGAACCGCACGACCACTACGGTCGCAGGTTCGAATCCTGCCTCGGGCATGGATGTGTGTGATGTCCTTAGGTTAGTTAGGTTTAAATAATTCTAAGTTCTAGGGGAATGATGACCTTAGAAGTTAAGTCCCATAGTGCTCAAAGCCAATTTTTTGTGGAGGAAAAATAAAAACGAAAAGCTAATAACCGACGATCAACATAATCTGAAAAAAGATTAGAATTTACACACTGATTATTAGCAGCAATAGTCATGTACGTTTCGCATGTCAGCAGCTGCTACACCTCATATAGTTCACATGTCTACACTCATATATACGATCAATTAAAGTACTTTATTAAAGAACCAACAAGGGAGATCATGTCAAGGAAGTATGATGAATGAAATGAGAAATATACATAAAATGTTTCATGTAGGCTACTTTATAAAATCTGCTATATACGAGGGCTATTTTCTTTCACTGTCCAATAGTTCTTGAAATGGAAACCGCAGTACAAATAAAAAATGTTTTATTTGAAACCATTCTGCTATCCCTCCTAGCTATTTCGCTACGTAGATGCCACTCCAACTGAGACATTTGGCATAGCGATGTACCAACTTGCCAATACCCTCGTCATAGAAGGTAGTCGCCTGTGCTACCCGCCAGTTCCCTACACTGGTCTGCAGCTCGCTGTCTATGCCAAAGTGCTGTCCACATAGCCAGCAGTTCATATGTGTGAAGAGATGAAAACTAGAGGCAGCCAAGTCGGGACTGTATCACGGATGATCGAACACTTCCCATTCAAAATGCTGTAGGGGCGTCTTCATTGCAGCTGCAGCTGAGCTTTGTCATGAATATGGTCAGTGCCTAATCAGAACATTCCTAAACGCTTGTTCTGAATTGCATTTCGTAGTAATTTTCTCGAGTCACCTGATCCACTCGCTTCAATCTCTGACCACCTGCATCATGAACGCCAGTATGTGCTGTTGCAAATTTCCTGCATTACTGCTGCACTTTGCTGTCATGCATGACAGTTACGTTATGTGGGTTGCATGATATCAGGCGGAACCGCTCTGCATGAAGAAATTGAACGATAGCGTGCACTTCACACAGGGCGCGAGAGCCTATTGTTCTAGGTGCCTTTACTTGCTCTCTGCGTGCTCGGAGTTGAAAAGTGCAATGTGACGCGATCGACAGGCATACTAGAAACAATGTGCAACATATCTGCGCAAAGCTTCATTGAATATTCGCTGTGTTTTTGATTTCTCAATTGATCAGACCTTGAAAAAAGTAGCCATCGTAGTTTGTTGCAGGGTAGATAGCGTGATACCAAGCAAACGGTTTTGATTTGTTTCTTTCCACATAAAAAAATCTCTAAAATAATAATGATCATGAGGCATGCAACTACAGCTACAACAAGAACGATCAGGTCCTTCACATATTTTGAAATTTAATCAGCCTAATATTTCCAAGGAAATTTATTGTGCTGTTCTTTGGTAAAGAAGAGATAAATAAGGCTTGTGCTTATTCGCTCCGATCCTTCCTGATAGAAGCATCTAATGAACTGAATATTTCTTTAGAATGCTTTTCTACAGCTAGAAACTGCGTGACATGCTTTGTAACAGTCCACCAGAGCTGCTTTTTATATATTTTTTTGGTTATGGCTACCGGTTTCGAGCATGACTCATTTTCAGGTATTTTAAAAGTAGCATTTACGATTTCATTGCTTACCGCTTGAAAATGAGCCACATTCCAAACCTGGTGGACGGTCAGTACAATATATCTAATGGAAGTATCGCCTTTCTCGTATCCCCAGTTGGACATTTGAGTGCTTCGGCAATTTTCCCACAATAATATTTGTTTTACCAGGTGATCAAAAAGTCAGTATAATTTTGAAAAATGAATAAATCACGGAATAATGTAGATAGAGAGGTACAAATTGACACTGCATAAAAACATCGTACGTTGTAGCAGGTGTTTATCAGCCAGGATGGGGATGATGCGATTCTGTAACATATCGGCATACCTCTCACCCGTCACGGTAGCAGTTACAAAACCAGAATCACGCATTTCCTCGAAGAAAAAAGGCCCGATAACGGTAGATGTGGTAAATCCAACCCATACCGTGACTTTCTCATTGTGCAATGGAGTTTCCACGACAGTTCTAGGATTGTCAGTAGCCCAAATTCTGCAGTTGTGGGCGTTGACAAACCCTCGGAGCGTGAAATGAGCTTCGTCGGTCCACAACACGTTACTCAACCAATCGTCATCTTCCGCCATCTTTTGAAACACCCACACCGCAAATGCCCTCCGCTTCACTAAATCGCCAGGTAACAGTTCACGATGCCGATGAATTTTGTACGGATAGCATCGGAGGGTACGCCTCAGTGAAAACCAAACAGTAGTGTATGGAATGCCGGTGCGACGTGCGACTGCACGAGCGCTGACTTCCCCGTGCATAAACGAACCCGCTACAGTCTCCATTTCCTCCTGAACTGTCTCAGCAGCATTACGCCTTGTGCTCGGTCGGCCACTACGGGATCTATCGTCTAAACAACCCGCGGCTCCGAAATTCGAAATCATTCTCGCCACAGCTGCATTTGTCAACGGACCTTTACCCGTTCGAATCCCCTTCCTATGGTGATAGGATCGTAAGGCTGAACTAGCACATTCCCCATTCTGATAATACACCTTCACTAAAAGCGCCTTTTCAGGTACCGTCAACATGCTGCGACTGCTGGCGCATCTGACCCTCTCTCTCATTACAGCTCCTTTTATACACGATTGTCATGCGCAGTCACTGACGTTTTGCTGTCCAGCGTCATCTGTCGGATATTTTGTGAACTTTTTTTGGTTCTAATAAAACCCCATGTCATTCCAAGCATGTGTGTCAATTTTTACCTCCCTATCTACATTATTCCGTGGTTTATTAAGTTTTCGAATTTATACTGACTTTTTGATCACCCGGTGCTTCGACATTTGTGCTATTTATCTCTTTGATCCCACAAGCGTTTACAAGGGGCAATCAGATGAAACCCAAACACCCGCCGCAAAAAAGGTTTCAGTCGAAAGTAATGACTCGCTCGACCGCTGACGGATCCACAATTGCCCGCATCTCGTGGTCGTGCGGTAGCGTTCTCGCTTCCCACGCCCGGGTTCCCGAGTTCGATTCCCGGCGGGGTCAGGGATTTTCTCTGTCTCGTGATGGCTGGGTGTTGTGTGCTGTCCTTAGGTTAGTTATGTTTAAGTAGTTCTAAGTTCTAGGGAACTGATGACCATAGATGTTACGTCCCATAGTGCTCAGAGCCATTTGAACCATTTTTTTTTTGATCCACAATAGCACTCCCTCTTGCACTTCCTCGTCCGACGGAAACCAACGTTCACGCATGTCTTTCCTCAGGTCGCCAAAGATGTGAAAATCACACGGTGAAAGACCCTGCTGTACAGAAGCTGTGGCAGTTCTTGGCAACCACACCGCTGAATCGAAACCTCCGTTAGATCGGCAGTGTGGCAGCAGACGTTATCGTGCAACACTAGGCATACTAATTACTGCTTCCCAGTATATTTATTCCTTAATGAAATTTGTCATTAAAAATATATCACTTTTTCAAACCAAGAGCTCAATTCATGGAATCAATACTAGAAATAAGAATAATCTTCACAAGGATTTAAAGTCACTTACTCTTGTACAAAAAGGTGTGCATTATTAAGGAACACACATTTTCAATAACTTGCCAGCAGCCATAAAAAGCTTAACAACCATTGAAATTCAGTTTAAGAGAAGCCTAAAGGATTTATTGGTGGCCAACTCCTTCTACTCCATTGATGAATTTCTGAGTAGAACCAACTGATATACATACAATATAACTTCTACACAATTTCAGCGCAGTAATATGTTCATTGTAAATAAGTGTGTGTGTGTGTGTGTGTGTGTGTGTGTGTGTGTGTGTGTGTGTGTGTGTCTGTGAGTACAATCTAACTTATCTAACTTCTGCACCAGTCCAGTGCAGTAATGTGTTCATTGTAAATAAGTATTCAGTAGTTGTATTACACGTTTATTATCTTATAAATAAATAAAAAACTTTTTTATTTTAAATTCAGTGCATTTGTAAAATGATTCTTTCATATAGTGTTCATTAAAAAATGACGACCATGCCACTTGGGACCTGTGGAATGGTACATTAGCTTATTTGTTTGAGTTGTAAATATTTGTCATGTATTGTTGTTTTTCTGACTTGTTCTAAATCCTGGAGGACATCCTCACTACGGATCAATTGGAATGAAAGTAAATCTAATCTAATCTAATCTGATGGTTCCTCTGCTTGTCGAGTTCCTCGAAAGCGGAACCACGATCGATGCGCAACGGCGTGAAGACACTTTGCAGAAACTGTGGCACGCCATAAAGTCAAAACGGCAGGAATGCTGTAGAACGGAATCTTGTTGGACAGTAAGGCTCGCCCCCACACTGCCAATGGGATGAAGGCTACGATTCAGCGATCTGGTTAGGAAACAATGCAACATTCACCATACGGGCCAGATCTTCACATTTTTGGTGACCTGAAGAAAGACACGCGTGGGCATCGGTTTCAGTCGTACAAGGAAGGGCGCGAGTGCAGGTGGTTCTGGATCTGTCACCGGTCGACCGCGTTCTGCGAGACAGGAATCGATTTTCTCGTCTCTGTAGTGTAATAAATTTCTTAACGCCTGTGGTGATTACTTTTGAATGGAATACGCAAGTACACGAAGGAATTTGCCCGCCTTCTTGCAGCGGTGTACCGTAGGTCTCTAGAAGAGCGTAGCGTTCCAAAGAATTGGAAAAGGGCACAGGTCATCCCCGTTTTTAAGAAGGGACGTCGAACAGATGTGCAGAACTATAGACCTATATCTCTAACGTCGATCAGTTGTAGAATTTTGCAACACTTATTATGTTCGCGTATAATGACTTTTCTGGAGACTAGAAATCTACTCTGTAGGAATCAGCATGGGTTTCGAATAAGACGATCGTGTGAAATCCAGTTCGTGCTATTCATCCACGAGACTCAGAGGGCCATAGACACGGGTTCCCAGGTAGATGCCGTGTTTCTTGACTTCCGCATGGCGTTCGATACAGTTTCCCACAGTCGTTTAACGAACAAAGTAAGAGCATATGGACTATCAGACCAATTGTGTGATTGGATTGCAGAGTTACTAGATAACAGAACGCAGCATTTCATTCTCAATGGAGAGAAGTCTTCCGAAGTAAGAGTGATTTCAGGTGTGCCGCAGGGGAGTGTCGTAGGACCGTTGCTATTCACAATACTCATAAACGACCTTGTGGATAACATCGGAAGTTCACTGAGGCTTTTTGCGGATGATACTGTGGTATATCGAGAGGTTGTAACAATGGAAAATTGTACTGAAATGCAGGAGGATCTGCAACGAATTGACCAGTGGTGCAGGGAATGGCAATTTAATCTCAATGTAGACAAGTGTAATGTGCTGCGAATACATAGAAAGAAAGATCCCTTATCATTTAGCTACAATACAGCAGGTCAGCAACTGGAAGCAGTTAATTCCATAAATTATCTGGGAGTACGCATTAGGAGTGATTTAAAATGGAATGATCATATAAAGTTGATCGTCGGTAAAGCAGATGCCAGACTGAGATTCATTGGAAGAATCCTAAGGAAATGCGATCCGAAAACAAATGAAGTAGGTTACAGTAAACTTGTTCGCCCACTGCTTGAATATTGCTCACCAGTGTGTGATCCGTACCAGACAGGGTTGATAGAAGAAATAGAGAAGATCCAACGGAAAACAGCACGCTTCGTTACAGGATCATTTAGTAATCGCGATAGCGTTGCGGAGATGATAGATAAACTCCAATGGAAGACTTTGCAGGAGAGACGCTCAGTAGCTCGGTACGGGCTTTTGTTGAAGTTTCGAGAACATACCTTCACCGAGGAGTCAAGCAGTATATTGCTCCCTCCTACGTAAATCTCGCGAAGAGACGCTGAGGATAAAATCAGAGAGATTAGAGCCCACACAGAGTCATACCGACAATCTTTTTTTCCACGAACAATGCGAGACTCGAATAGAAGGGAGAACCGATAGAGGTACTCAAAGTACCCTCCGCCAAACACCCTCAGGTGGCTTGCGGTGTATGGATATATGGATATATGGATATATGGATATATGGATAGATCCACTCCATGTTCCGGTTATGGCGGGTCTTCGGTTTTCTTTCGGCCGACCCTCATACGATATCTACACTGAAGCGCCAAAGAAACTGGAATAGGCATGAATACTCAAATACAGATACAATTAAACAGGCAGAATACGGCGCTGCGGTTGGCAGCGCCTATACAAGGCAACAAGTGTCTGGAGCAGCTGTTAGATATCGCTTACTGCTGTTTCAATGGCAGATTATCAAGATTTAAGTGAGTTTGAATGTGGTGTTATAGTCGGCGCACGAGCGAAGGGATACAGCATCTCCGAGGTAGCGATAAAGTGGGGATTTTCTCGTACGACCAGTTCACGAATGTACCGTGAATATCAGGACCCGGGAAAACATCAAATCTCCGACGTCGCTGCGGCCGGAAAAAGGTCCTGCAAGTACGGGACAAACGACGGCTGAAGAGAATCGTTCCACGTGACAGAAGTGTAAACCTTCCTCAAACTGCCGCAGAATTCAGTGTTGGGCCATCAATAAGTATCAGCGTGCGAACCATTCAACGAAACATCATCGATATGAACTTTCGGAGCCGAATGCCCACTCGTGTACCCTTGATGCCTGCACGACACAAATATTTACGCCTCGCCTGGGCCCGTCGACACCGACATTGAACTGTTGATGACTGGAAACATGTTACCTGGTCGAACGACTTCCGTTTCAAATTGTATGAAGCGGATGGACGTGTACGGGTATGGAGACAGTCATGGACCTGCATATCAACAGGTGACTGTTCAAGTTGATAGAGACCCAGTAATGGTATGGGGCGTGTGCAGTTGGAATGATATGGGACCCGTGGTACGTCTAGACACGACTCTAACAGGTGATAAGTCCGAAAGCACCCTGTGTGATCTCCCGCCTCCATTCATGTCCATTCTGCCTTCCGACGGACTTGCGCACCTCCAGCAGAACAATGCGACACCCAGCCGTCCATAATTACAACAGAGTGGCCCCAGGAAAACTCTTCTGAGTTCATACACTTCCTCTGGCCACCAAACTACCCAGACATGAACATTATTGAGCATATCTGGGATGCCTTACAACGTGTTGTAAGATGCCCACTCCCTCGTACTCTTACGGATTTATGGACAGCCCTGCAGGATTCATGGTGTCAGTTACCTCCCGCACTATTTCAGACGTTAGTCGAGACCATGCCACGTCGTGGTGCTACACTTCTGCTTGCTCGCGGGGTCCCTACACGACATTAGGCAGGTCCACCAGTTTCTTTGGCACTTCGGTGTATATTCTTCTTTCACCAACATTACATTCTCTTTAAACCACTCCACCGCTCAAGCAAACTCGTGTCAACAACAAAAGCAGTTCGAATCAAAATCGAACTTGAATGTTCTGTTTGCTGCTAGCACCGTTATGGAGGAATCACGAATTTCCTTTGATGCTTCGCTAAAAGACTGACAACCAACGGAACACGAGCGAGCACCAGAAAATGCAAACGGAATACGACCGAAAGCTGTTCGCTCGCGCTCGCCTACCGTTTACACTAAAGAGACTTCTCGTTCAATGATGCAGATTCGCTAGCGTTCGTTCCGGTGTAAACCAAGCTTAACATGCCTGACGCTGCTGTGCGGGGATGTTTCATTATCGCATCCTAACACGCCGTATTTTCTGGAAAAGATAAATACACTATTGGCCATTAAAATTGCTACACCAAGAAGAAATGCAGATGATAAACGAATATTCATTGGACAAATATATTATACTAGAACTGACATGTGATTACATTTTCAAGCGATTTGGGTGCATAGATCCTGAGAAATCAGTACCCAAAACAACCACCTCAGGACGTAATAAAAGCCTTGATACGCTTGGGCATTGAGTCAAACAGAGCTTGGATGGCGTGTAAAGGTACAGCTGCCCATGCAGCTTCAACTCGATACCACAGTTCATCAAGAGTAGTGACTGGCGTATTGTGACGAGCCAGTTGCTCGGCCACCATTGACCACACGTTTTCAATTGGTGAGAGATGTGGAGAATGTGCTGGCCAGGCCAGCATTCGAACATTTTCTGTATCCAGAAAGGCCCGTACAGACCTTCAACATGCGGTCGTGCATTATTCTGCTGAAATGTAGGCTTTCGCAGGGATCGAATGAAGGGTAGAGCCACTGGTCGTAACACATCTGAAATGTAACGTCCACTGTTCAAAGTGCCGTCAATGCGAACAAGAGGTGACCGAGACATGTAACCAATGGCACCCCATACCATCACGCCGGGTGATACGCAAATATGGCGACGACGAATACACGCTTCCAAAGAGCGTTCACCGCCATGTCGCCAAACACGGGTGCGACCATCATGATGCTGTAAACAGAACCTGGATTCATCCGAAAAAATGACGTTTTGCCATTCGTGCACCCAGGTTCATCGTTGAGTACACCACTGCAGGCGCTCCTGTCTGTGATGTAGCGTCAAGGGTAACCGCAGCCATGGTCTCCGAGCTGGTAGTCCATGCTGCTGCAAACGTCGTCGAACTGTTGGTGCAGATGGTTGTTGTCTTGCAAACGTCCCCATCTGTTGACTCAGGGATCGAACGTGGCTGCACGATCCGTTACAGCCATGCGGATAAGATGCCTGACATCTCGACTGCTAGTGATACGAGGCCGTTAGGATCCAGCACGGCGTTCCGTATTACCCTCCTGAACCCACCGATTCCATATTCCGCTAACAGTCATTGGATCTCGACCAACGCGACCATCAATGTCGCGATACAATAAACCGCAATCGCGATAGGCTACAGTCCGACCTTTATCAAAGTCGGAAACGTGATAGTACGCATTTCTCCTCCTTACACGAGGCATCACAACAACGTTTCACCAGGCATCGACGGTCAACTGCTGTTTGTGTATGAGAAATCGATTGGGAACTTCCCTTGTGTCAACACGTTGTAGACGTTGCCACCGGCGCCAGCCTTGTGTGAATGCTCTGAAAAGCTGATCATTTGCATATTACAGCATCTTCTTCCTCTCGGTTAAATTTCGCGTCTTTAGCACGTCATTTTCGTGGTGTAGCAATTTTAATGGCCAGTAGTGTACATAAAAAACCATGGAACGAATACACAACACTAGTGATTTTTGAAGAAGCTGCTCTTTGCGTTATGTAATTCTTTGAAGCGCCAGTGAAAGCTTTTGCAGCGTGTAAATTCAGTGCAGCCTTCTCGGGTTTATCACCGCGTCAATACGCGTTGTCTTCGCAATTTTTCAGAAGGTTGATGCATACGTTTGTAGCGTTTTTCCATAAGTTTAATAAACACAACAGGTACACATAACACAGATTTTAGTCATCAGTAATATATTATGCTTCACTATTTACAATAATCTTCCAACGCTGGCTAATTGTTCAGTTCCGTGACTGTAGGAATCAGATGGTTCTGAGGCGGAGAGCTCGTCGAGACGTGTTCGGAACTCATTTTCATCCTGAAAGGAAGTTCCTCTGATGTTGTCCGATCAAGGACGCAAAAAGTGAAAATCTAAGGGCACAAGATCAGGTCAATAGGGTGGATGCGGAATGGCATCACTTCACGCAATCTTCCTCGTCCTTGTTCTTGGACTGCATCTGCAACACGTCTCAGTTGTTGATAATCGATGTCAGCAGTGATGTTTCCACAGCGGGGAAGCAATTCGTACTAAATCCCGGAATCAATTTCAAACGAACTTGGTTCATATACTACTTACCACTTCGCACGAACGATAAAATGGCTGACATCGAAATAAGGAATAGAAAAGCAACTGAAATCACTCAACAGAGGAAAGTCCATTGGACCTGACGGGATACCAATTCGATTCTACACAGAGTACGCGAAAGAACTTGCCCCCTCCCCCCTTAGAACAGCCGTGTACCGCAAGTTTCTAGAGGAACGGAAGGTTACAAATGATTGGAAAAGAGCACAGGTAGTCCCAGTTTTCAAGAAGGGTCGTCGAGCAGATGCGCAAAACTATAGGCCTATATCTCTGACATTGATCTGTTGTAGAATTTTAGAACATATTTTTTGCTCGCGTATCATGTCATTTCTGGAAACCCAGAATCTACTCTGTAAAAATCAACATGGATTCCGGAAACAGCGATCGTATGAGACCCAACTCGCTTTATTTGTTCACGAGACACAGAAAATATTAGATACGGGCTCCCAGGTAGATGTCATTTTTCCTTGACTTCCGGAAGGTGTTCGATACAGTTCCGCATTGTCGCCTTATAAACAAAGTAAGTGCCTACGGAATATCAGACCAGCTGTGTGGCTGGATTGATAAGTTTTTAGCAAACAGAAGACAGCATGTTGTTCTTAATGGAGAGACGTCTACAGACGTTAAAGTAACCTCTGGGGTGCCACAGGGGAGTGTTATGGGACCATTGCTTTTCCCAATATGTATAAATGACCTAGTAGATAGTGTCGGAAGTTCCATGCGGCTTTTCGTGGATGATGCTGTAGTATACAGAGAAGTTGCAGCATTAGAAAATTGCAGCGAAATACAGGAAGATCTGAAGCGGATAGGCACTTGGTGCACTGAGTGGCAACTGACCCTTAACATAGACAAATGTAATATATTGCGAATACATAGAAAGAGAGATCCTTTATTGTATGATAGCAGAACAAACACTGGTAGCAGTTACTTCTGTAAAATATATGGGAGTGTCCGTACGGAACGATTTGAAATGGAATGATTATATAAAATTAATTGTTGGTAAGGCGGGTGCCAGGTCGAGATTCATTGGGAGAATCCTTAGAACATGTAGTCCATCAACAAAGGAGGTGGCTTACAAAACACTCGGTCGACCTATACTTGAGTATTGCTCGTCAGTGTGGGATCCGTACCAGGTCGGGTTGACAGAGGAGGTAGAGAAGATCCAAAGAAGAGCGGCGCGTTTCGTCACAGTGTTATTTGGTAAGCGTGATAGCGTTACGGATATGTTCAGCAAACTCAAGTGGCAGACTCTGCACAGGAGGCGCTCTGCATCGCGGTGTAGCTTGCTGTCCAGTTTCCGAGAGGGTGCGTTTCTGGATGAGGTATCGAATATATTGCTACCTCCCCAGGAGATCACGAATGTAAAATTAGAGAGATTCGAGATCGCACGGAGGCTTTCCGACAGTCGTTCTTCCCGTGAACCATATGCGACTGGAAAAGGAAAGAGAGATAATGACAGTGGCAACTAAAGTGCCCTCCGTCACACACCATTGGGTGGCTCGCGGAGTATAAATGTAGATGTAGATGTAGAAAGAAAGATTGTGGAAGTAAGAACTAGCAACCTACTCTTGAAGTCGGAGTGATAACATCGAGAGAGAGAGTAGGAAGAGATGGATACTGACAGGGGAACAAGGGGATTCCCCAAAACGATGTCACGCAACCGATTCAGACAAATATTATCATTTTACATTTTTCCGACAGCAACAGTAAACCGGATAATGCCGACTGACTTGTCAAAGTGCAGTTCGTAACTGATTATTTTTCCAAAAAGTTTGAAGAAAGTTTAATCTATCTCAAAACAGCTCAAATTGAAGGAATGACACCGTGGACGGACGGCTAAATTTTAAAGTTTACAATCAGTCAAAAATTACAAAATATGGCATACTTATTCGGGTACTGTGTGATTCGAGTACGGGATACATTTCCTCATTCAAGATATATTCCGGCGCTGCGCAGCCTTTAGCAAATACAGTGATGGAACTACTGACAACTTGTGATGGAAAAGCGGCATCACTTCGCCATGGATGGTTATTATAACAGTGTAGAACTTGCAGAGAAGTTACTTGAAACGAAAGTTCGAGTTTGTGGAACGATATGGCTAAATAGAGGATTTCAGGAAAATTAAAGCGCTAAAAAGTCAATGTGTTTGAAGCTTGTCATCAACGGAAAGGTGACAAGTGGCCGGCGACAAGCCAAGTGCCGCGCGGGATTAGCCGAGCGGTCTAAGGGCGCTGCTGTCATGGACTGTGCGGCTGGTCCCGGCGGAGGTTCGAGTCCTCCCTCGGGCATGGGTGTGTGTGTTTGTCCTTAGGATAATTTAGGTTAAGTAGTGTGTAAGCTTAGGGACTGATGACCTTAGCAGTGAAGTCCCATAAGATTTCACACACATTTGAACAGTTTGAACAAGCCAGGTAATTTGAACTAGCCCTGCCGGCGCCAAGCGAATAAATTCGTACGAGACGTGCGGACGGCAAAGTCTTAAAATGAACATCCGGGAGCATGTTGACAGTAACCTGAATACGTAAGCCCAAGCCATGGCTGGTTCAAATGGCTCTGAGCACTATGGGACTTAACTTTTGTGGTCATCAGTGCCCTAGAACTTAGAACTACTTAAACCTAACTAACCTAAGGACATCACACACATCCATGCCCGAGGCAGGATTCGAACCTGCGACCGTAGCAGTCCCGCGGTTCCGGACTGCGCGCCTAGAACCACTAGACCACCGCGGCCGGCCCCAAGCCATGGTATGAAAAACATCACATAACACCTCTGGCCTGAGCTGCTCCCTCCACGTTCAGAGATTTAAAGGCCTCGTTGGTCCTTCTGTGCACTCGACACCTTGCATTAGTTGAAAAGAGGCAAAGTTGTGAAGGCCACAGTATACGTCCATTGTCATCTGCTGTAGCTTTTGGCCTATTTAACACGTGCAGCTTTGTGCGCCAGTGTAAGAAATGACTTTTTTCAATGTTCCTGTCTCCAAAGGTCTGTTAAATGCAAGTTCTCCTCAGAGTGTTCGTTCAGCAACTGGTGGAACTGGATCCGCATTCACTGCCAAGGGGACCCTCCATACTGTAAATCACGGATTTTAATGCGCTTCAAATACGTATGTTGTAGAGACACTTACCCTTACCCTGAGCACCTGGCTATCCGGTTTTTTAGCGACGGGTCTTGGTTTTTGAGAAAATCGATTTTGAAGTTCATTGCGCGCTTTTTATACCCATAACATTACATGCGTTCCGAGCACGTCACCGTAGCACAGCGGTAAAGATTCACGGCTACCACGCTGGAGGTACTGTGTTCGAATCCTGCTGCCACATGTTTTTTTATGTGTGCAAGAACCGTCCGGAAAATTTGGTCCTAACGGTCAAAAACGATTAGACGAATTAACTGGGAAATACAGATATGTAGTCGTGTCCTGCACGAAATCCGGTAAGTTCACGAAACTGGTGTCCGAACAATTTTTGCGTTCTGTAATTCGTCCGTACGTGGGACAGAATTTTTTTTTTTTTTTTCATATTAACGATTCGTAGGGATTGCAAACCGATTCAACTTTGTACGATCATCTATTCACTGATGAAAGGAAAGCGATCACCTGCACTCTAAAAGTGGTCCCACCAAAGTGCACTCCTTATTGCCAGCCCTGCGATGTTTATTTTTACCGTCAGGTGAAAATCTTCACGAAAATTATTCAGAATGCTCCCGACTTGATGAGAGACAATAGAGAGATCGCTTTTAGGGAATATTCGATAAAATTAGGTCCGCTAATCCTATATCAATTCAGCGCACCTAATTTTGAAAGCATGATTAGATACGCATGGCTCGCATCGAAATTAGCGGATGAAAGAGAAATCTTTTTGAATGCAAAAGAATTGTGTTTCCCGGTATCGATCATGAAGAAACCGTGCGCCAACAAGGCGGTTGCTTTCATAAAATTCCCGTGGTGCTGAGAAAATTTGTGCTCCGGTTGTTTCTATGATAAGTATCACCCACAATATTGTTCTGGCACATGAAGCAATGTGGACGATGAAAAATAAGATTTTGTAATATTGTATGACAGAAGAAATTAATAACTGAATATATCTTTATAATTTCGCGCACCTTACACTGTTTGTTGATATTCTTTGAAATAAAATTGAAAAATTCCGTCGATTTTGCCAAAAAAAAGAAAACGAGCAGGATTCGAACGCGGTACCTCCAGCGCGGTAGCCGTGAGCGTTTACCGCTGCGCTGCTCTGACTTGCTCGGTATATATGTTAACGGTATACAAAGAGCGCAATGAACTTCAGAATCTAAAAAAAAAAAAAAAAAACGGATAGCCAGGTACTCAGGGTAAGTGCCTGTACAACATATTTGAAGCTCATCAAAATCCGTGATTTACAGTATGGAGGGTCCCCTTGTGAGAGCAGCAGTTCCTGTCTGGTTTCACGCCGACTGCTACTGACAATGCGTGACTCTCGCTTCCGGTCCCTGTCGGCTGGGACTTTTTTACGGCCACTGTTTCTTAGTCCGCTTTGACATACAACTTCAGTCACGATGTTGTCATGGGCACGTCCTAGCACAGTAGTTCATTTCTACCAGTTTGACATATACTGACCGATAAAAAAGCGCAGCATCAAGAAAGAGTTGTGCGACGTAAACGAGATTTGGTAGGCGTGTTTCATCTCAAACATCATGTCTATCCAGTTTCGCGCCAGTCGCTATGAGGATGCAAGTCAGTTTTGCTTTGAACAGAAGCTGTAACGGTCGTGAACATTAGTTACGTTTGAGACTTGACGTGGTAAACCCGTGTTAATCAAAAATGCCTTTAAACAGACGAAAATTCCATTATCAACAACTCGTCGATTTTTAATTAGGTCATCTAATATGGTTACGAACAGCTGGTAGTTCCTTCTCTGATACTGCAGAAAGACTTGACAGGAATGCACCCGCTGTACATCACTGCTGTCAGCGGTTGTGACGAGAATCTACGGATGCAAGAAGACCGGACTGAGGACGGCCACTACCAAGAGGAAAGACCATCGTGTTCTGCGCATGGGTCCGGCTCATCGAACTGCGTCTGCAGCAGCAATTTGAACAGCACTTGACATCACAGTGACACAACTGCTACAAATAGTAAAACGTACACTTTCACGGCCGAAAATGTCACAGTTAAAAAATGTCCCGGGCTATTACGCCGTGATCGAATGGATTTCACATTAAAACCGTATGTGCGTCCCCATTTGCGGAAGACATTTTCAGAGGGGATCTTAGCTTCTTTTAATGTCAGTCAGTAGCGGGCAAGGGTGTGAATCGCACATCAGAAGAAGCTACGACCTCCCTAGAAAATGTCTTCCGCCAGTGGAGACGAAAGCTTGGGTTTTAATGTGAAATAAATTCGACCGCGGATGACTGGTATCAGTTACTTCTGTAAAATATCTGGGAGTATGCGTGCGGAACGATTGAAGTGGAATGATCATATACGAGTAAAATTAATTGTTGGTAAGGCGGGTGCCAGGTTGAGATTCATTGGGAGAGTCCTTAGAAAATCATCAACAAAGGAGGTGGCTTACAAAACACTCGTTCGACCTCTACTTGAGTATTGCTCATCAGTGTGGGACCCGTACCAGGTCGGGTTGACAGAGGAGATAGAGAAGATCCAAAGAAGAGCGGCGCGTTGGTCGCAGGGTTATTAGGTAAGCATGATAGCGTCACAGAGATGTTTAGCAAACTCAAGTGGCAGACTCTGCGACAGAGGCGCTCTGAATCGCGGTGTAGCTTGCTGTCCAGGTTTCTAGAGGGTGCGTTTCTGGATGAGGTATCGAATATATTGCTTCCCCCTACTTATACCTCCCGAGGAGATCACGATTGTAAAATTAGAGAGATTCGAGAGAGCGCAGAGACTTTCCGCCAGTCGTTCTTCCCGCGAACCACATGCGACTGGAACAGGAAAGGGAGGTAATGACAGTGGCACGTAAAGTGCCCTCCGCCACACACCGTTGGGTGGCTTGCGGAGTATAAATGTAGATGTAGAATACCCTGGAACATTTTATTAATTATGCCGGAAATTGGTTACTTCAAGGACAGTTCCGAACCAGACTCCGCTGACCCCAAACCAGCGCCATTTGCGACTTCAGTGGTATCAAACGAGGTCTGTTGTGTTTTATGCTGAAAATTGGTTTTGCCTCGCTGCCAATGATGGCCGTGTGCTGGCTAGGAGGAGGTCAGGTGTGGGCCTGCAGCCAACCAGTCGGTGTGCTACATACACTGCACCTCACCTGGAGTTATGATCAAAGGTGCAGTTTCGTATGACAACAGTTGCATTCCACGAACACTGACTGCAAATTTGTACGTCAGTCTGGAGATTTGGCATCTTGTGCTGCCATTCGCGAACAGCATTCAGTGGATGTTTTCCAACAGGATAACGATAGCGCACCCACCTCAGTCACATGTTGCTGTTGTAATCCAACATGCTCTACAGATGGTTGGTATGTTCCCTTGGCCTCCAGTCACCAGATCTGTCTCCAATCGAATACATAATCAGAAAACAACTGCAATTTCATCCATGAACAGAATTAACCGTCCCTGTTTTAACCGACAAAACGCAACAGGCAAAAAACTTCATGCACAGCAAATAGGGGCAAAGCTAAGGGCAACATCAACTTATTATTAGTTGTTAGTGTGTTTAGATTATCTCGAAAATAAGAATGAGATTGATATACTCTTTCTGTCTGAACGCCATGTAACTGTGGGGAAGGACAGTGTCAGTATAAATGGGTATGATTTAGCATCTTACCCTCGTAGATCTAGAATGGATAAAGGAGGAGTTGCCATTTTCATAAAGCAAGGGTATTAATACAAAACTGTAGAAGTAAGCAAAGTTTGTGTTGATCAGCTCTTTGAGGTTTGTGCATGTGAACTTCAGCTAGATAATGTAGTATTGATATGCAACAGTGTACGTGTCCCCATTAGGAGACTGGGAGGTATTCATAAAAAAAAATTGACTCCCTATTATGCTGTCTGTCAGACAAAAAGAAGAGGTTATTAATCTGTGGTGATTTCAATGTAAACTTTCTAAGTACTTCTGGTGAACTAGAAGTGTTATTAACAACATATAACTTAGAATCAGTGGTCAATTTCCCTACACATATAGCTCAAGACAGTAGCACTCTAATAATGTATTTGTACAGAAAGAGGATGTAAAACAAACACATGCTTTCCCTGTGGCAAATAGATTGTCAGACCATGATGCACAACTGATTAACTTACGAAACCTAGCAGGGTGTACAGCTCAGAAACCATTAAGTAAAAGTGTGAGGTTGCTCAACCTGGTATCTATTGTGCCCTTCAGAGAAAGTTTAAGGAATGTTACATGGGGAGATGTATATAATGCTAATGATAAATGCAACATATTTCTTGATAAATTTGTATCCCTTTTTGAACATAGTTTCCCAAAGAAAATTACTAAATGTAACACCATACACTTTTCAAAGAAACCTTGGATTACTACAGGTATTAAAAGTGTCTTCAAAAAGAAAAAGAAAAAGAAAACTGTATGAAACAGCAAGAACTAGTAAAGATGCAGAAGTGGTTGTACGCTATAAAAATTACTGTAACACACTGAGAAAAGTTGTAAGGAAATCAAGAAATATGCCTCTTAAAGAAGAAATTAACAACTCCAGCAACAAAACCAAATCAATGTGGAATGTTGTTAGAAGGGAGACAGGAAAAGTAACCAATGAGGTAAGTGGTATTACTATTAAAGAGAATGAGACCATCCTAACCAACAGTACACAAGTAGCTAATGTATTTAACAACCATTTCTTAAGTGTAGGAGAAAAAATTGGTGAGAATAGTTTAAAAAACCAGGCCGTACATAGAAGATTCAGTTTCGAAAAATTTTAATATTATTTTCACCTTACAACCTCATGTTAAATAAATAAAATTATTAAATATTTGAAAAATAAATGTTCATTTGGAGCAGATGACATCTCTAATAAGATATTAAAACAATGTGGAGCACTTACAGCTGGTGTTCTGAGTTACATATGTAATGCATCACTAACTCAAGGTATCTTCCCAGACAGGTAAAATATGCCATTGTCAGGCCTCTCAAAAAAAAAGGGGGGACACCAAAGTTGTCAATAATTATCAGCCAGAATCCTTGCTTACAGAATTTCCAAAAATCTTCGAGAAAGTAATGTACTCAAGAGTGGTTAGCCATCTCAACAGTAATGAATACTTAGTAAATCACAGTTCAGATTTCAAAAATACCGTTCCACTGAGACTGCAATATACAATTTCACTGTCCACATAATAGAGTCTTTAAATAGTAAAATGTCACCAACAGGAATTTCTTGTGACTTTTTCCAAAACATTTGATTGTGTGAACTGTGACATTATGTTACAGAAACTACAATTCTATGGTATAAATGGAATAGCATAAGAGTGGTTAAGTCATGCCCACAGAACATGAAACAAAAGTTTCTTTGTATGCATCAAGTGATTTAAATAAGTTTGCCACTTCATCTAACTGGGGTGAAATTACGTTAGGTGTTCCACAGGGTTCAATCATGGGTCCCTTTCTGTTCTTGATATATGTGATTGATCTCCCTTATTATCTGAAACAAGAAGCTGAACTAATACTGTTTGCTGATGATACAAGCATCATTATTAATCCAGTAAAAGAAACTCCAATTGAAAATTATACAAATAAGGTCTTTGGAAAAGTCATTAATTGGTTTTCTGCAAATGGGCTTGCTTTAAACTTTGAAAAAACACAGTACATCCAATTTTCTGCTGCAAATAGTACAGTTCCTTCAATAAATATAATACAACAGACATCAGTATACAGGGTAGAGCATACTAAGTTTTTGTATGTGCAAATAGACGAGAATCTTAATTGGAAAATCAATATTTTGGATCTTCTAAAGCGACTAGGTTCGGCAACTTTCGCAATCAGAGTAATTACCAATTTGTGGATACAGGAATTAGTAACCTAACATACTTTCCATACTTTCACTCTCTGATGTAATACGGAATAATGTTTTGGGGTAACTCAACAATTAGACAAAAAGTATTCACTGCTCAAAAGAAACGGATTAGAATAATGTGTGGGGTTCATAGTTTGACATCTTGTAGGCATCTTTTTAAAAGATTGGGAATTTTTACAACAGCCTCACAGTACATTTACTCACTAATTAAAATTGTTTCAACAACAAGGACCAGTTTAAAAACAACAGTGACATTCATTATTATAATACCAGAAAAAATGAAGACTTACACTATCCTTTACTCAACCTATCTTTGTCACAGAAAGGGGTAAAATATGCTGCTATAAAAATTTTTGACAAATTACCAGATGAAATAAAATGTCTGACAGACAGCAGTAATAGCTTCAAAAATGAACTGAAATCATATCTCCTTGACAACTCCTTCATACCATAGATGAATTCTTGAATAGGAATAAATGAATCTATAAATATAGTATATGCATGTTGTGCCATTTAACAAAATGGAATAAATAATAGAAATATTTACATATATGGATATTGTGTCTGTTCTTTCGGACATGTCCGGGTAGGTACACTACGAATGTAATGTGTTGACATATAAGGCGAGAATGTGGGTCTCGCAGGAGGCGTGCGCGAGATAGCCTCTGCAGTCGCACTATCCTCTGTGCCCTCAGTGGCTCAGATGAATAGAGCATTTGCCATGTAAGCAGGAGATCCTGGGTTCGATTCCCGGCACACATTTTCACCTGTACCTGTTGATATATATATCAATCCGCATCAGCAGATGGGGGTATTAATACATATTTCTAATAGAAATATTAATCTTTAACACTGTACTGTAATATATATTAAAAATTCTAGTTTCATATGTGCATTTCTTGTGCACTAGACACGTTCCACATCATAATGGCTACCGTATCTTGCGATTGATCAATGGAACACGCAACCAACTAACTAACTAACTCCCACAAACTGACACCCAGCAGTTGTACAGCACAATGCATGCGCGTTTCCAAGGTTTCATTCAACAATCTGGCTCTTACACCGGTTAATAACCTACCAGCATTTCACATTTGCAATGGCTTATCTCGCTCTTACATTAACCTGTGCCCTCTAATCGCTTAAATATGTTGCCTACACCGATGTATTCTCGAAATTTCATTACTGTTCATTAACTATTTTTTGGTGTTGCGATTTTTTTCCGTCGGTGTATCTCCACGTCGACCTACGTTAGTACACTGATTCCATACAACTGACACGTACAAGGTACTTCACTACGATTCATTACTACTACTGTGGAAGGTCGCATGACCATCTGGCACCAATTCGACGCTATCTACAGCGCTCCATAGAGAGCTCTGTGCTCTTTTGAACCGGCGACTAATATTTTCACGGTGTGCTTACTTTGTGGCTGATCTAGACTGAGGCGGATAAAACATTCGAATACATGGTCATCAGTCTACTGACTGGTTTGATGCGTCCCGCCACGAATTCCTCTCCTGTGCCAACCTCTTCATCTCAGTAGGACTCTAACCTCCGATGGAGGTAGCCCCGCGAACCGCGACAAGGCGCCTTGACCGCGCGGCTGCTTCGCACTGCTCGAATACATAAAAGAAAAAAAGAAAAAAAACATTGTGCGGTTTACCGCCAATCTATGGACTTTGAACGTGAAGGATTGTTCTTTGGTTATTTTACGTCACTTTGTACTTGAACGTCTTTTATGTTTTAGAACAAAACCAATTCTAAGATGGCTACACAGACAATTTTCGAAGCCAAATAATGTTATAGGAGCAGCCGAAGGCGTGCCTACATAGAAAACCGCTCGTTTCTTAATTTAGTTTCGTAACATTGGACGTAAATCTCCCTCGCTTCAGTTTTGTTAATTTCATGGAAATATCAGTGCATCTGCAGCACTACAGAAATGAGAAATACAATCCGAGTAAGTTATTGCGCCTGATTGGAAAGCTGGAATTATGGAAGAGAGACGGGTATAGGGCGGTATGCGTGCAGCTTGCGGGGTCAAGCCGCTTACGAAACATCTCCGCCTGATTTCCCAGGGTGCCTGCTAAATGCACGTCGTATAATAGAACAGAGCGCGAGCAATGGAAATGCAGACGCTACGCCCACGCGATGAGCGCTTTGTTCAGATCGGTCATCACAGGCACCTGACGCCAGCATTCACACCCGGCCTTCCATAGAAGGGTAGTACCACGGTCACACTTCGTATTATCAGCCAATCATTTTTTCCTACGAGACCAACAACGCCCTAATATACGATTTTTGGAGATCGTGGGATTTTGCATTTTCTGCGCTTGTACAGTTAACGTTCGAGAACACCTAAAATTCATAGGTAGTATCATTCCAAATGTGAAATGCTGGTGCATTAATAACCGGTGTAACAGTCAGAATGTTGAATACAAACGTGCATGCATTGTTTTGTACAGGTAATGGATGTCAGTTTGTGGGATGAAGCTCCACTCGTGTTCCACTAGTTTGGTCTTATGCTGTTTGTGGATGACGCTGGAGCTTCCATCCGAAGATGTCCCAAAAGCGCTCGATCGGAGACAGATCTGGTGATCAAGCAGACAAAGGCAACAGGTTAACACACTGTAGGGAACGTTGTGTCACAGCAGCGGCATGTGGGAGAGGGTTATCCTGTTGGAAATCATCCCCTGGAATGCTGTTTACAAGTGGTAGCACAACAGCACCAGACTGACGAACAAATCTGCAGCCATGCTGCATAGGATAATACGAGAGTGCTCCTGCTGTCATACAAAATCACACCCCAGGTGTATGTCCAGTGTGTGTAGCATGCAGACAGGTTGGTTGCAAACTCTAAACTTGCCTCCTCCTAATTAAAACACGCCCATCACTGGCATCGAGGCAGAACCGGCTTTCGTCAGAAAAAACACAACAGACCTCCATCCTCCCCTCCAATGAGCTCTCGCTTGACATCACTGAAGTTGCAAATTGCGGTGGTTTAGGGGCAGTGGAATTCAAGCCGAGCTGTGCACGCCTCGTGTTCATGGCATTTATTGTTTGTCAACTTCTATTACGGTACTGCCGCCTCGATTTCTTATTCCATTTACTGGCGTCACTAACTTCCTGCCTCACTTGCCCGTGAGCGGCAGCAGCAGCAGCGCGTATCGATAAGTGCACTGTCGTACCGACTCTGGAGCGACCGACAGTATTTCCGGATCGTCGTGTGTCTGGGAGTCAGACGGAGACGGACCAGCAGTATAGTCGGGACGCAGCAGCAGTGGAGTGGGGGACGGAGAGCCGGTGAGGCGCCGACAGCCAGTGCTCGCCGACCGCTGGCGACACACATGAACTGTCCGACGGAGGGAGATTGGAGCAGGACGACCGTTTGTTGGTCGTGTCATCGGCCGACGTATATTTGGTCCTTTCACCGTTTCCGGGCCTGGGCAGTTGGTCGGTTAGTGTGGAGCAGCGATGAAGTCTACGTGGCGAGTGTCTAGCCGGGCCGCTGGCGGTGTCCACCCGCGGTCGGTGTGTGACGGGCTGTTCCCGTTGCTACGAGGTCCGTGGCTCACCGATCCCGGACACGAGAGTTGAGTCTTTACTTAATCTACCAGCCAGCCCCAACTGTTCACATTGCGTCGTTTGAATTTCTTTGGGGGCTGTAGGGACATTCCAGCGAGCAACATCGTGTGTTATCAAGTTGGCGAAATTCTAGCCGCCCTCCTGTGGAGTTTAACTTAATTATTTTGAATTGAAGTGCACCAGCGGAATCTTCTACCTTGTGGCCGTTAACATTCCGGTTACTTGCCCTGGTCGTTGATGTAAATTCAGGTAGCTTATTTTCCTCGTCGTGTTGTGGCTGTCCAGCACGGCGTGTAGTTTGACAGGTGAATGTGTAATTCGTTGTGGGTGCCGATACCTTCTGCGTTGTTCCATTGAACTCCCTGTTTTGTGCTGGTCGGGTGGAGCGGAAGTTATCCCGTCGTTTGGGCCGTTGACTGTCTACCGGTTGGGTTGTCGCTGGATTGAGAATTGTTCGGCCGACTGCCTGCCTCACCTAAGCGAGCGTTAATGTTTGAATTCCGGGCCGATCCTTGGAAACTCCTGAGCGCCGTTTTATGAGCTGCCTTTTCTTATTTGTCGTTGTTGTTTGTTTATGTATGGCTTCAGCCGATTTTAAATTAAAGTTGTTTTCCCCTTAAGGTGTGAGATTGTTCTGGCCTTCAGCCTGATTTAAAGAAGTGTTACGATAAGGCCTGCCTCTTTAATTCAAATTCCTGTTTTTGAGTCTTAAGTTATTGGCCTTCAGCCGGTTTTAAATTAAAGTAGTTTTGCCCTTGAGGCGTGAGAGTGAATGGCGCATTTAGCCGGGAATTAATAATAAAATTAATGTTTGGCTTGCTCTGTTTTTAATGTTTTCTTTACTCTTGTAATATTTGTCAAATGAATAAAGTAGTATATTCGGAGTGCAACTGACAGCCACTCATTTTCACTCCATTCACAAATTAAACATCTGTCCTGTCCTGCGGGTATAGCAAGGGATCTCACACGCTACGGGGCATTTAGTTCGAAGCTGACCTCAAGGTAACCGGTTTGTAACAGTTCGTTGCGCCATTGTGGTGTCAGCTACTGCCGACATTGCTGCTGCAGATGCATTACGATGCGCCACAGCCATACGCCGAATATATGGTCTTCCATTTCGGTAGTGCCACATGGCCGTCCGGAGCCCAACCTTCTTGCGACCGTACATTCTCGTGAGCGCCGCTGCCAGCAATTAACTACAGTGGCTAGATTCCTGCCAAGTCTCTCTGCAGTATCGCAGAAGGAGCATCCAACTTCTCGCAGCCCTATTACATGACGTTGTTCAGACTCGTTGAGATTTCATAACGGCCTCTTTGTCGCCTTAAAGGCATTCGTGAGTTACATCAATTCACCACGTCCAATCTCTGAAGCACCTAACTCTCGCGACCGTTACAGCGTGCATTTAAATCAAACCTGATTTGAACCCTTATAATGACGCTATTAGCGCCACTGTTAAGAAACTGGTGCGAAACTTGAACAGATATCTTCTTTCATAAGTAGAAAGAGACCATCAACTTTTGTTTATGTCGCACAACTCCTCTTGGTGTTGTGATTTTTGCAGTCAGTGTAAGTAGGGATTGTTGTATATCAGGCGGGGAATTCTTTTTAAAATTGTCATCAGGTAGTGTAAGTAATAATTAAAACAAATTGAGCAGGGGCGCACAGACCACCTGGTACAGTTGCCCTCCATGCAACTACATCTACAACTACATCTACATAGATACTCTGAAAATCACATTTAAGTGCCTGGCAGAGGGTTCATCGAACCACCTTCGCAATAATTCTCCATTATTCTAATCTCGTATAGCGTGCAGAAAAAAACGAACACCTGTATCTTTCCGTGCGAGCACTGATTTCCCTTATTTTATGATAATGATCGTTGCTCCCTATGCAGTTCACCGTCAACAAAACAGTTTCGCATTGGAAGGAGAAAATTGGCGACTGAAATTTCGTGAGGAGATTCTGCAGCAACGAAAAACCCCTTTGTTTTAATGATGTCCACCCCAAATCTTGTATCATTTCAGTGATTTTCACTCACCTATTTCGCGATCGTAAAAAACGTGCTGCCCTTCTTCCAACTTTCTCGATTTAATCCGTCAATCTCATCTGGTAAGGATCCCACACCGCGGAACAGTATTCTATAAGAGGACGAACAAGCGTAGTGTAAGCGGTCTCTTTAGTAGATCTGTTAGATTATCGAAGTGTCCTGCCAATAAAACGCAGTCTTTAGTTAGCCTTCCCCACAACATTTTCTATTTGTTCCTTCCAATTTAAGTTGTTTGTAATTGTAATTCCTAGGTGTTAAGTTGAATTTACGGCCTTTAGATTTGATTTATTGTGTAACCGAAGTTTAATGCATCCTCACATGGATGACCACACACTTTTCGTTATTTAGGGTCAATTGCCAATTTTTCGATCCTACAGATATATTTTCTAAATCGTTTTGGAATTTGTTTTGATCTTCTCATGACTTTACTTTGAAACGTCCCCTTAGAAAAATTATACATGACTGTGCTTAAACTGACACACAATTTTTTTAGCGCAACGCAATCTGACTTTCAATAATCCATACAAGAGAATGGCCCTGACTAAATTAACCTATACGTTTCACAAATCACTTACCTCACAAAAATCTTCGTTACTCAAACTACTGCAATAAAGCGAGCGCCACTACTGTCAGCTAAGTAAAAGATTCAAACTACTGAAGGCATTAACTACTGATAGGCATAGTTAGCAAATAAAAGATTTTGAAAGAGAACAAACAATGTATTTACCTTAATAGTGTTCAAAAGTCATAATATCTATAGCAGTTCATGATATCCAATATTACAAATTTACTGTCTCTGTCCAGATCATCCGCTCTCAAATCTCCACCATCTCACTCCCCACATCCACCAGTGCTCGCGGCTCACCTCCAACTGCGCAACGCTACACGCTGTTCACATCCAGCTGCCCAACAATACAATGGCAGACAACAATGCAAAATAGCCACAGGCTGCACACAGCATGGCCAGTGATTTTCATACAGAGCGCTACGTGGCGTTACCAATAAGAAAACCCAAACAGCCTACTTACAACTTGTCGATAAACGACAGAATCATCTGCAAACAACCTAAGATGGCTGCTCAGATTGTCCTCTAAATCGTTTATATAAATAGGTAACAGCAAAAGGCATCCTATAACACTACCTTGGGGAACGCCACAAATCACGTTTGTTTTACTCGATGACTTTCCGTCAGTTACTACGAACTATGACCTCTCTGAGAGGAAATCACGAATCCAGTCACATAACTGAGACGATATTCTATAAGCATGCAATTTTACTTCAAGCCGGTTGTGTGGTATAGTGTCAAAAGCCTTCTGGAAATCTAGAAATACGGAATCAATCTGAAATCCCTTGCAATAGCACTCAACACTTCATGCGAGTAAAGAGTTAGTTTTGTTTCACAAGAACGATGTTTTCTAAATCATTGTTGACTGTGTGTCGATAGACCGTTCTCTGTTGACTGTGTGTCGATAGATCGTTCTCTTCAGGAAATTCATAACGTTCGAACACAATGTATGTTCCAAAATGATGGTGCATATCTACGTTAATGATATGAGCCTCTAATTTAGTGGATTAGATTATATGATGGTAACACAGAGATTTAGGTATCAGGTTTTAAATATAAGACATTTCCAGGGGTAGATGTGGACTCTGACGACAATTTATTGGTTACGAACTGTAGACTAAAACTGAAGAAACTGCAAAAAGGTAGGAATTTAAGGATATGGGACCTGGATAAACTGATGGAACCAGAGATTGTAAAGAGTTTCAGAGAGAGCGTTAGAGAACGAATGACAAGAACGGGGGAAAGAAGTACAGTAGAAGAAGAATGGGTAGCTTTGAGAGATGAAGTAGTGAAGGTAGCAGAGGATCAGGTAGGTAAAAAGACAAGGGTTAGTAGGAATTCTTGGGCAACAGAAGAGATATTAAACTTAATTGATGAAAGGAGAAAATATAAAAATGCAATAAATAAAGTAGGCAAAAAGGAATACAAACGTCTCAAATATGAGATCGACCAGAAGTGCAAAATGGCTAAGCAGGAATGGCTAGAGGACAAATGTAAAGATGTAGAGCCATATATCACTAGGGGTAAGATAGGTACTGCCTACAGGAAAATTAAAGAGAGCTTTGGAGAATAGAGAACCACTTGCATGAATATCAGGAGCTCAGATGTAAAACCAGTTCTAAGCAAAGAAGGGAAAGCAGAAATATGGTGGCTCTATACAAGGGCGATGTACTGGTGGCAGTATTGTGTAAGTGGAAGATGACATAAATAAAGATGAAACGGGAGATATGATACTGCGTGACGGGTTCGACAGAGCAGTGAAAGACCCGAGTCGAAACAAGGTCTTGGGAGAGACAGCCCTGACAATACTCTACCATCTCGTGAGAAAGATGTGTGAGACAGGCGAAATACCCTCTGACGTCAAGAAGAATATAATAGTTCCAATCCCAAAGAAAGCAGGTGTTGACAGGCGTGAAAATTAAGCCACAGCTGCAAAATACTAACACGAATTCTTTACAGACGAATGGAAAAACTGGTAGAAGCCGATCTTGGGGAAGATCAGTTTGGATCCTGTAGAAATGTTGGAACATTTGAGGCAATACTGACCCTACAACTTATCTTAGAAGATAAAGGAAAGGCAAGCCTACGTTTCTAGCATTTGTAGACTCAGAGAAGGCTTTTGATAAGGTTGACTGGAATATTCTCTTCGAAATTCTGAAGGTGGCAGGGATAAAATACAGGGAACAAAATGCTATTTACAATTTGTACAGAAACCAGATGACAGTTATAAGAGTCGATGGGCATGAAAGGGAAGCAATGGTTGGGAAGGGAGTGAGATAGGGTTGTAGCCTATCCCCGATGTTATTCAATCTGTGTATTGAGCAAGCACTAAAGGAAACAAAAGAAAAATTTGGAGTAGGAATTAAAATCCATGGAGAAGAAATTAAAATTTTTAGGTTTGCCGATGACATTGTAATGCTGTCAGACACAGCAAAGGACCTGGAAGAGCAGTTGAACGGAATGGACAGTGTCTTGAAAAGAGGATATAATATGAACATCAACAAAAGAAAACCAGGATAATGGAATGTAGTCGAATTAAATCAGGTGATGCTGAGGAATCAGATTAGGAAATGAGACACTTAAAGTAGTAGATGAGTTTTGCTGTTTGTGGAGCAAAATAACTGGTGATGGCCGAAGTAGAGAGGATATGAAATGTAAACTGGCAATAGCGAGGGAAGCGTTTCTGAAGAAGAGAAATTTGTTAACATCGAATATAGTTATGTGTTAGGAAGTTTTTTGTGAAAGTATTTGTATGGTGTGTAGCCATGTATGGAGGTGAAACATGGATGATAAATAGTTTGGACAAGAAGAGAATAGAGGCTTTCGAAATGTGGTGCTACAGAAGGATGCCGAAGATTAGATGGGTAGATCACGTAAATAATGAGGAGGTACTGAATAGAATTATGGAGAAGAGGAATTTGTGGCACAACTTACCTAGAAGAAGGAATAGGTTGGTAGGACATGTTCTGAGGCATCAAGGGATCACCAATTTAGTATTGGAGGGCAGCGTCGAGTGTGAAAATTGTAGAGGAAGACCAAGAGATGAATACACTAAGCAATTTCAGAAGTACGTAGATGGCAATAGGTACTTAGCAATGAGGAAGCTTGCACATGATAGGGTAGCATGGAGAGCTGCTTCAAACCAGCCCCTGGACTGAATACCACAACAACAACTCCTACTACCTTTCTTGAATATTGGTGTGATCTGTGCACTTTCCAGTCTTTGGGTATGGATCTTTCGTAAAGCGAACCGTTGTACACTCCTGGAAATTGAAATAAGAACACCGTGAATTCATTGTCCCAGGAAGGGGAAACTTTATTGACACATTCCTGGGGTCAGATACATCACATGATCACACTGACAGAACCACAGGCACATAGACACAGGCAACAGAGCATGCACAATGTCGGCACTAGTACAATGTATATCCACCTTTCGCAGCAATGCAGGCTGCTATTCTCCCATGGAGACGATCGTAGAGATGCTGGATGTAGTCCTGTGGAACGGCTTGCCATGCCATTTCCACCTGGCGCCTCAGTTCGACCAGCGTTCGTGCTGGACGTGCAGACCGCGTGAGACGACGCTTCATCCAGTCCCAAACATGCTCAATGGGGGACAGATCCGGAGATCTTGCTGGCCAGGGTAGTTGACTTACACCTTCTAGAGCACGTTGGGTGGCACGGGATACATGCGGACGTGCATTGTCCTGTTGGAACAGCAAGTTCCCTTGCCGGTCTAGGAATGGTAGAACGATGGGTTCGATGACGGTTTGGATGTACCGTGCACTATTCAGTGTCCCCTCGACGATCACCAGTGGTGTACGGCCAGTGTAGGAGATCGCTCCCCACACCATGATGCCGAGTGTTGGCCCTGTGTGTCTCGGTCGTATGCAGTCCTGATTGTGGCGCTCACCTGCACGGCGCCAAACACGCATACGACCATCATTGGCACCAAGGCAGAAGCAACTCTCATCGCTGAAGACGACACGTCTCCATTCGTCCCTCCATTCACGCCTGTCGCGACACCACTGGAGGCGGGCTGCACGATGTTGGGGCGTGAGCGGAAGACGGCCTAACGGTGTGCGGGACCGTAGCCCAGCCTCATGGAGACGGTTGCGAATGGTCCTCGCCGATACCCCAGGGCACGTGCACCTTCCGTCGACCACTGGCGACAACATCGATGTACTGTGGAGACCTCACGCCCCACGTGTTGAGCAATTCGGCGGTACGTCCACCCGGCCTCCCGCATGCCCACTATACGCCCTCGCTCAAAGTTCGTCAACTGCACATACGGTTCACGTCCACGCTGTCGCGGCATGCTACCAGTGTTAAAGACTGCGATGGAGCTCCGTATGCCACGGCAAACTGGCTGACACTGACGGCGGCGGTGCACAAATGCTGCGCAGCTAGCGCCATTCGACGGCCAACACCGCGTTCCTGGTGTGTCCGCTGTGCCGTGCGTGTGATCATTGCTTGTACAGCCCTCTCGCAGTGTCCGGAGCAAGTATGGTGGGTCTGACACACCGGTGTCAATGTGTTCTTTTTTCCATTTCCAGGAGTGTATTTAATTGTTAAGTATGGAGCTATTGTATCAGCATACTCTGAAAGGAATCTAATGGTTTACAGTCTGGACCGGAAACTCGCTTTTGTTGTGATTTAAGTTGCTTCACTACTCCGAGGATATCTACTTCTAATCACTCATGTTGGCAACTGTTCTTGATTCGAATTTTGCAATATTTAATTCGTCTTCTTTGGTAAAGAAATTTCGGAACGATGTGTCTAGTAACTCAGCTTTGGCGGCCCTGTCGTCGATAGTATTTCCATTGATTGTGTCTTGCCGCTAGCACAGTTCACATACGACCAAAATATCTCTTTATTTTGTTCCAGGTTTCGAGACAAAGTTTCGTTATGGAAACTATGATAATCATCTCGCATTGAAGTCCGTGCTAAATTTCAATTTCTGTAGAAGATGACCGATCTCGTAGATTTTGCGTCCGTTTGAATTTGGCATGCTTTTTTTGTTGCTTCTGCAACAGTGTTCTGATCCGCTCTGTGTACCAAGGTGGACTTTTGTTAATTTATTTCGTATAAATCACTCAATTGGTTCAAAAATGGTTCAAATGGCTCTGAGCACTATGGGACTTAACATCTGAGGTCATCAGTCCGCTAGAACTTAGAACTACTTAATCCTAACTAACCTAAGGACATCACACACATCCATGCCCGAGGCAGGATTTGAACCTGCGACCGTAGCAGCAACACGGTTCCGGACTGAAGCGCCTGGAACCGCTTGACCACCGCGGCCGGCCACTCAATTGATGCCGATGCTATTTCTTTGAATTCAAGCCACAGTTGGTCTACACTAACATTCTTAATTTGGAAGTAGTGCAGATTGTCTCTCAGGAAGGCGTAAAGTAAATTTTTATCTACTTCTTTGAATAGGTATACTTTTCGTTTATTTTTCGAGGATTTGAGGATTACAATACTGAATCTCGCTACGACAACCCTGTGTTCAATAATCCCTGTATCCGTTTTGATGCTTATTATTAACTCAGGGTTATTTGTTGCTAAGAAGTCAAGTGTGTTTTTACAACTGTTTACTGTTCGCGTGGGCTTATGAACTAACTGCTCGAAATAACTTTCAGAGAATCATTTAGCACAATTTCGGATGATGTTTTGATTTAAACATGTATTTCTCCAACATACCGAAGTTAAAGTCACCACCAACTATAAATGTATGAGTCAGGTACGTGTTTGAAACCAAATTCTAGTTTTCTTTGACCCTTTCAGCAATTGTATCATCTAAATTGGGAGGTCGGTGAAAGGATCCAACTATTATTGTATTCCGGTTGCCAAGAATGACCTCCGCCCATACTAACTCATAGGAAGTATCTACTTCACTTTCGCGACAAGATAAACTACTTTTAACAGCAGCAAACACGACATCGCCAACTGTGTTTAGCTTATCCTCTCAGATCACTGTCAGATTTTTCGCAAAAATTTCGGCTCAACTTATCTCCGGCTTTACTCAGCTCTCAGTGGCTATAACGATTTGAGCATCAGTGCTTTCTATTAGCGCTTGGAGCTCTGGTACTTTCGCAACACAGCTACGACAATTTACAGCTGTTATGCCGATGGTTCCCGTATCTACGTTCTTCCAGTGTTCGGCCTACACCCTTTGAGAGTGAAGCCCTTTTTATGTTTTCCCGAGACCCTCTAATCTCAAAACCGTCCAGTCCACGCCACACAGCCGCAGCTTTCCGCGTAGTCGCCTCCTGCGTGTAGTGGAGTCCTGACCTATTCAGCGGAACCCGAAATCCAACCACGCTATGGCGCAGGTCGAGGAATCTGCAGCCTACATGGTCTTAGCCTCTGATTCAGACCCTCCACTCGGCTCTGTACCACAGGTCTGCAATCGGTCCTGTCCACTATGCTGCAAATGGTCAGCTCTGCTTTCATCTCGCAAGCAAGACTGGCAGCCTTTACTACTTCTGTTAGCCGCTCGAAACCAGGGAAAATGTCTTCCGATCCAAAACGAGACACATCAATCGTACCGACGTGAGCCACTACCTGCAGCTGGCTGCACCCTGTGCTCTTCATGGCATCCGAAAGGACCCACTCCTCGTCTGGAATGACTCCACCCGCTACGCACACAGAGTGCACATTCCCCTTCTTGGCAGCCATGTCCCTAAGGGGCCTCATAAGGCGCCTAACATTGGAACTATACTCACAATGACAATTTTAAGGCCCTGATCCATCTCACTGCTGTTATGATAACGTCTAGAACTGTTACATTGATTGCGTCAAATAAAGATTTTTAATTATAATAAAGCAGCATATCTCACAAACTAGACAACTGAGCAGTCTGGCGCTGGGAATATTCTGCAGTGAAGTAGGGTTAAACGTACAATAGTAAAAAATGTAATAACTGGAGACATAATTGAGACATTTATTTTCAGTTTGCAGCTACAAGTATGATAACTCAAAAAGGTTTATCATTTTTGCTTACGGCAACTGATACCGCTCGCGCATCCACGTAACTGTTTTGAATTCCACGCCAGAAGGCGTTCTGTATGCTTTTTCTCTCGCAGAGTTAAATTTGTTACACTGGTACACCGTCGTTTACGGCGTGCGTATGCAATCCGACCAGCAGACGATGTTTTTACTTAGGTAACAATCAAGAAATGAGACAAGCGGTTTGGGAAATTGGGAGTTTGCTTTCGACGTCGGGACAGCACGCCTAGGATGCAGTTCCCTCTAGAAGCCCAGAAAATGCACCAGTCGATTTTTTTCAGTGGTGTTTCATCAGAATCAAGTGTACTAGACCCTAGTTCCTTATCTACCAGATGTGTGCCACCGCATTCGTGCTTCTATCGCAAATATTACGCCTACAGTGCTGCAAAACACTTGTAAAGGAGTGGGATACAGATCAGATTAATGGCATGCACTTCGAGGTGTATTAGGTGTGCAAAAAATATTTCCTGTTACCATACTCGTAGAAATATACCGTCAATAAATATCTCAATTACTTCTCAATTTATTACATTTCATATATAAAAGCCATAAGCCATGTCCTGACTGACTGAAAAATCAGCCAAAGCCGCCAAGGACAAATGGTTCAAATGACTCTGAGCACTATGGGGCTTAACAGCAGAGGTCATCAGTCCCCTAGAACTTAGAACTACTTAAACCTAACCAACCAAAGGACATCACACACATCCATGCCAGAGACAGGATTCTAACCTGCGACCGTAGCGGTCGCGCGGTTCCAGACTGAAGCGCCTAGAACCGCTCGGCCACACCGGCCGGCCGCCAAGGATAGAAACCTGAAATTTGGAGATGGTGTTCCTCTTATACTGAAGGCGTCGTTCAAGCAGGGATTTTTCGAAACAACGCCCTTAATGGGGTGAAATGTGTGTGAAAAGGTTTTTTAAAAATATGTCGCTATTAACTTTTTATAGGGCAAAACTTCCTTTTTGAAAATAGTGTTGAAATATTATTTATTAGGTTACTTATAATACCCAGTTACATAAAAATTATTTAAGATTTGAAAAATCTTATGGTACTAAGTATTATAAATTTTTATGCTCAGCAAAATCTTGACCATATTGGATTCTGTGGAAGTACTATTTTTGTGGTAGATAATGCAACTACGTGATGGAAATGGGGTCTTTTTTACAAAATAGCAGTAAACGCAAGAAACTTAAGCTTTCTTTGTTGTTACCTTTTGTTATTTTATGTATGTGCATAAAAATACATATAAAATACACACACATACAATCAGAAATCATAAACCAGATTTGTTCTGTTACTTAGTTCTGCTAGTGGAAAGGTTCAGACTACGTTTAGGTTTGCTTCGTGTGCTGCAAAATTAACTCCTTGCTTCACTTACTGTAGTCATATGCGCAGTCACATTCCTGTATTGCATCCCTTGGAATCCTGTAACTCATTTCCGAGATTTTTGCCTACTAATTACTATTTTTGAACTGGGTGTTGGTCCTATTTTCAGTTGTGAACAGATATTTAAAATTAGCTCATTGCCACAAAATTTCTAATTTAGATGTGACGGGTGTTTAGTATTCACAGTACGTAAGATAATCCCCTTATAAAGTACTTATGTATTTAACGTTGCTGCATCAATGAAGTAATAGAAAATTTCCATCCATCCACGCCTAGGTGGGAGTGCAAATACACAGGAAATCTATGACCCAATGGTAGTAAAAACACTCGAATGTTAGATTGATATGGGTTCATACACTGTTTAGAAAACTTCAGCTGATATGGAGCAACTAAGGGCATATTATAAATCTCAGCATCTGATTCTCAATCATAAATGTACTCTGATACTTCCTCACTGTCTGACTGAACTTCATCAAAACTCAGTTGTGACTGATGCCTATGGCAGTGACTGGTGCCTACTACATCCTCCTCATCTGTGTTTCCTCCATATTTGAAATTGGAGCCGATGTCGTCAGACACATCTCCCAAGAGGAGCTGTTCTATCTCAGAAGTCCTCAGGAGTGATTTTCCCCAGGGAGTTAGGATCTAAATTGTAAACACAAATATTTATATTGCGACATTGCAATTGTAGCAGAAATGTGTAAGAATGAGATATGGAAACAAGAATGTAGAACATTTACTGAGTGCGAGTACTATGATTCTGGAAGTATTTGCTAAAAATCTCAAGTAAATACTGATGTACCATAATAACACAAAATAACTTGTGCAGATATATTTGCTTCAAAAACGATACGTTTGTAGAAAATTCGTATTATGTATGTATTTTTGCCGAGACGAGACAAAAAGAAAAATAATTTTACAGGAATTTGCACCGCACACAGTGCAACCGGAGGCAGATTATCGTTAGCGTATCTGTATTACACTACAGAATCGTAATAAAACGATTTCATTTTCTAAATATCAAGACTCATCAGCAAAATCTGGTGACTTTGCAGCAGGAGTCCAAGGTTTTTCTCAGTCACCGCTTTCGCGTTATTGTGGAGATATTTCCACAGAAACTTTCATCTCCCAGCACACATTTCTTTATATCCAACTAACCGTGCATTGAAAACTGAGACTACTCTGTGGTTATTTTATCGACCACAAAGTACAACGAATGCTACGATGTGTTGGCAAAACAGTGTGACCTCATTCTTGGTACGTTGTTAGCGACGGATCTTTCCCATACAGTAGCTGAATGCGATAGAGTCGTTTACAGGCATCATATTACGGAGATTTTGAGCCCTCAGCATTTTTGAAAATTTAAGACCTATGGAGATGAAATAGTGGGTGAATTTTTTCAATAAATCATTATTTACTAAAATATTTTTAAAGGTACATCTATGAAAATTGGCATTTGACTTCTTGAATAGAAATAAAAAAGTAATTGTTTCAGTGCTTTTTGAAATTCAACAGCTAGGGGGATGCAATAAAGGATGAAACTTTTTACGAAAATATTTTGTGTATTAAAAAAAATTTAAGCTTAATTCATGAAAATTAGTATTTTACTTCTTGGCTGGATATAAAGAAATGTGTGTTAGGGGATGAAAGTGTCTATGGAAACATGAACGCAAAAGGCATGACTGACAAAAATCTTGAATTCCTGCTATCAAAATCACTTTTTGGTCATATATACATTCAGAAAAGACAATGTTTCTATGGCCTTAATTAGTGTGAAAAGTTTAGATGTTGTAAAATGTGAACGGCAAAAAAGTTCAATTAAAGAAAAACAAAAAAAACATACAGTCAACGCGAGCGATACAGAGGACGCCAAGTTAGTATTATTATATGTTTCTCCCGAACACTCTGTATGTAACAGAATGAACTCCTTTTCTAAAATATTCGGTAGCGCTGTAGCAGCCGCCCATCGTCTTCTCCACGATCAATTCGAAATCTGCACACCATTTTTTTAGAACGTTCTGACCGACTTATCCGCAAATACTGCCTGAAATGCTCCGCTCGCGTTTGCTTTGGAAGTGTTTACGCTTAACATCTTGTTTGCATAAACTCTCCCCTTCCAATACACTCCCATCGAAAAACAAAAAAGGGAAGGGGCAGGTGGACGGTATTAAGGCGGGCGAATGCTGAGGTAAAACTTGCTACGAAACAATGGGACACCAAAAGCAGGAAGGAAGATAGTTTTATGCCTCCTGTGAGAAATACACACTTCTACAAGCACGTGCAGTAATTCGACAGTGGCAGGATCGTGACACAACGGGATTGCTGTTTATTGTGCTGAAATATTGCTGGTCGCTTTTGCTGGAATCCGACGACGCGAGTATAGTCCACCTCCATATTTGAGTTGTCAGTGAAACTGACTGCCATGTGGTGGACTTGGATTCAATTCTTGCTACTGAGAGATGGGAAGACTGGAATAGGACCGACTGAGCCCAGTGGTGTCAACCGAAGAGCTACGTGAATGAGAAGTAGTGGTACCCGGGCTACTTAAACCTACCACGAGGCTATAGTTGCACTGACGGTGTTCCGAGTGCTGCAGTGGGTGTTGTATACATCGTAGGACGCTAAAAAAAAAATAAAGCTCCACTTTCTGCCACTAGGTGAAAGTATGACGATGTAAGAAGTCAGAATATGGTCGCGTGCAGGGAAGGGAGAGGAAGAAACCAAATACATGTTAACGGTGGTTCTGGCCCGTTTATTAGAATATGGTCACAAGTTATAACATCTCTCAGTCGATCCAACGGTGATTTTTGTTTGGTAAAGTTATAACATGTGTTCAATACGGACTCCCGACTCACCAACATGCCGCATCCGCAATACAGCACGATCGTCAGTTGCTCGCAGAATATCACATGTAATCAGAGCGATATGTCGTTGTATCCCATCCTTCAGATCAGGAAGACTCGAAATACATCCCTAATAGACACGGTCTTTCAGATATCAAAAATGTCTCTGAGCTCTATGCGACTTAACTTCTGAGGTCATCAGTCCCATAGAACTTAGAACTACTTAAACCTAACTAACCTAAGGACATCACACACATCCATGCCCGAGGAAGGATTCGAACCTGCGACCGTAGTGGTCGCGCGGTTCCAGACTGTAGCGCCTAGAACCGCTCGGCGACCCCGGCCGGAATCAAAAGCGCAACTTCCGTTTCTACGTCACATATACAAAAATACAGCCTGCCTGATACTGTGTGTCACATGCACATTCTGAAATTATTAAAGCAGAGATAAACATTTACATCTTAACCAAGTCGTGGCTCTTACAAAAGTGGCGTGTTTGGCCTCTTCGTTCGCTATATTTTCTGAAAGGCGTTACTGGGATCAGTAATAAACTTTATGTTATTTCGTTAACAAAGGTACGCTATTAGAGTATAGTCTCTGTTGTATTCATATCCTGTACAGTAATCTATACTCTCATCGACTATAAGGAAATGAAGTATTATATAGTAATACTTATACACTATAAGAAAAGAAAGCGACGCACCACTAAGGTATTAAGCGAATGGTACGGAAATTGATGGATGTGAAGTACATGCACAGAAAAAACAAACGATTACAATTTCAGAAAATTTGGATGGTTTATTGAAGAGAAAGAGCTTCACAAACTGAAGAAGACACCTCTGGCCCTTATGCAAGCAGTTATTCGTCTTGGCACTGATTGCAGAGTTGTTGGATGTCCTCCAGAGGAGTATCATCCCACATCCTGTCTAATTGGCGCGTTAGATCGTCAAAATCCCTGTCTGATTCTCAACTGGAGAGATCCGGCAACCATGCTGGCCGAGATAGGGGTGACAAGCACAAAGACAAGGAGTAGGAACTCTCGCCGTGTGGGCGGGCACTGTCCTCTGATATGTACGCCATAGATCAACCAAATTGGTCGTAGAATATCGTCGACGTACCGCTGTGCTGTAAGAGTGCTGCGGATGACAACCAAAGCGGTCCTTGTGTGAAATGAAATGGCACCCCAGACCGTCAATCAAGGATGTTGATCCGTATGCCGGGTGACAGTATGGTTGGTACCCCACTGCTGTCCAGGGAGCCTCCAGTGACGTCTCCGCTGGTCAAAGGGGCCTGGAATCTCACTGAATGGAATACAACTGTCTTCAGCGAAGTCCCGCTTCGAACTGAGCCCCGATTTTTATTTATTTTTTATTTACACGTCAAGTTCCGTAGGACCACATTGAGGAGCAAACCTCCACGGTCATGGGACGTGTCAGTACATGAAATTATAACATAAAGTAATGACAAATAAAAATAAAATATTTACGAACCCGAAAAGAGTCAACCCATAAGTTTAAGTAAACGCAATCAACAATACAACAAGAATCAGCCGAATTTTTCAAGGAACTCCTCGACAGAGTAGAAGGAGTGACCCATGAGGAAACTCTTCAGTTTCGATTTGAAAGCGCGTGGATTACTGCTAAGAATTTTGAATTCTAGAGGTAGCTTATTGAAAATGGATGCAGCAGTATACTGCACACCTTTCTGCACAAGAGTTAAGGAAGTCCGATGCAAATGCAGGTTTGATTTCTGCGTATTGTTAACTGAGTGAAAGCTGCTTATTCTTGGGAATAAGCTAATATTGTTAACAAGAAATGACAGTAAGGAATATATACATTTAGAGGCCAATGTCAAAATACCCAGACTCGTGAAACGGGGTCGACAAGAGGTTCGTGAACTCACACCACTTATTGCCCCAACCGCCCGTTTCTGAGCCAAAAATATCCTTTTTGAATGGGAAGATTTACCCCAAAATATTATACCATACGACGTAACCAAATGAAGATAAGCAAAGTAGACTAATTTTCGCGTCGAACGATCACTCACTTCACGTATCGTTCGAATAGTAAAAATGGCAGCATTAAGTCTTTAGATAAGATCCTGAACATGGGCTTTCTACGACAGCTTACTATCTATCTGAACACCTATAAATCTGAACTGTTCAGTTTCACTAATAATAAGTCCATTCTGTGAAATTAAAACGTCAGGTTTTGTTGAATTGTGTGTTATAAACTGCAAAAACTGAGTCTTACTCTGATTTAGCATTAGTTTATTTTCTACAAGCCATGAACTTTTATTTGTTTTATTTGTTTTATTCATATACATGTCAAGTTCCGTAGGACCAAATTGAGGAGAAAATCTCCAAGGTCATGGAACGTGTCAGTACATGAACTTACAACATAAAAGTAATAACAGATAAAAATAAATGTTCATGAACCTAAAAGAAAATCAGTCCATAAGTTTAAGCAAACGCTATCAGCATTACAATGAGAATCAGCTTAATTTTTCAAGGAACTCCTCGACAGAGTAGAAGGAGTGACCCATGAGGAAACTCTTCAGTTTAGATTTGAAAGCGCGTGGATTACTGCTAAGATTTTTGAATTCGAGTGGCAGCATATTGAAAATGGATGCAGCAGTATACGGCACACCTTTTTGCACAAGAGTTAAGGAAGTCCGATCCAAATGGAGGTTTGATTTCTGCCGAGTATTAACCGAGTGAAAGCTGCTTATTGTTGGGAATAAACTAATATTGGTAACATTAAACGACAATAAGGAATATATATATTGAGAGGCCAATGTCAAAATACCCAGACTCGTGAACAGAGGTCGACAAGAGGTTCGTGAACTCACACCACTTATTGCCCGAACCGCCCGTTTCTGAGCCAAAAATATCCTTCTAGAATGGGAAGAGTTACCCCAAAACATAATACCATACGACATAAGTGAATGAAAATATGCAAAGTAGACTAATTTATGTGTCGAAGTGTCACTCACTTTCGATACCGTTCGAATAGTGAAAATGACAGTATTAAGTCTTTGAACAAGATCCTGAACATGGGCTTTCCATGACAGCTTACAATCTATCTGAACACCTAGGAATTTGAACTGTTCAGTTTCACTGATCATATGCCCATTCTGTGAGATTAAAACGTCGGGTTTTGTTGAATTGTGTGTTAGAAACTGTAAAAACTGAGTCTTACTGTGATTTAATGTTAGTTTATTTTCTACAAGCCATGAACTGAGGTCATGAACTGCACTACTTGAAACCGAGTCAATGTTGCACACAACATCCTTTACTACCAAGCTAGTGTCATCAGCAAACAGAAATATTTTAGAGTTGCCCATAATACTAGAGGGCATATCATTTATATAAATAAGGAACAAGAGCGGCCCCAACACTGATCCCTGGGGCACCCCCCACTTGACAGTACCGCACTCAGATCCCACATCACAGCCGTTATCAACATTGTGAATAATGACCTTTTGCTGCCTGTTGCTAAAGTAAGAGGTGAACCAATTGTGAGTTACTCCCCTTATTCCGTAATGATCCAACTTCTGGAGCAATATTGTGAGATCAACACAGTCAAATGCCTTTGTTAAATCAAAAAAATACGCCAAGCGTTCGAAACTTTTTGTTTAGCTCATCCAGTACCTCACAGAGAAAAGAGAATATAGCATTTTCAGTTGCCAAACGACTTCTAAAGCCGAACTGTACATTTGATAGCAAATCGTGTGATATAAAATGATCAATTAACCTTACATACACAGCCTTTTCGATAACTTTTGCAAACACTGATGGCATAGAAATAGGTCTAAAATTATCTACATTATCCCTTTCTCCCTTTTTATAAAGCGGCTTTACTACTGAGTACTTTAATCGCTTAGGAAACTGACCATTCCTAGAGGAAAAATTACAAATATGGCTAAATACAGGGCTAACATGTGCAGCACAGTACTTTAATATTCTACTAGACACTCCATCATAACCGTGAGAGTCCTTAGTCTTCAGTGATTTAATTATTGACTCAATCTACCTCTTGTCTGAATCACAGAGGAGTATTTCAGACGTCAATCTCGGAAAGGCATTTGCTAAGAAATTTATATGATTTCCTGTAGAAACTAAATTTTTATTTAATTCACCAGCAATGCTCAGAAAATGGTTGTTAAATACTGTACATATATCTGATTTATCAGTAACAGAAATATTATTACTGTGAACTGACTTTATATCATCAAACTTGTGCTGCTGACCATACACTTCCTTCACAACTCACCATATGGCTTTAATTTTATCCTGTGAATTAGCTATTCTATTTGCATACCACATACTTTTTGCCTTGCTAATAACATTTTTAAGCACCTTACAATACTGTTTGTAATGGGCCACCATAGCTTGATTGTGACTACCTCTAACATTTTGATATAATTCCCGCTTTGTTCTACATGATATCCTTATCCCACTAGTCAGCCAACCGGGCTGTCTATTACTGCTAGTACCCCGTTTAGAATGTTCTAATGGAAAGCAAATCTCAAAGAGCATGAGAAATGTGTTATGGAAAGCATTGTATTTATCATCTTTATTATCGGCACTATGAACATCTTGCCACTCTTGTTCCTTGACAAGTTTTGAAAAACTCTCTATTGCTGTTGGATTAACTTCCCTACGTAGTTTGTAATTAAATACGACGTTGGTTTGAGTACAAAAACCTTTTAATGTTAAAATTTGTGCATCATGGTCTGAAAGGCCATTGTCCCTTTTACTAACAGAATGCCCATCTATTAATGAAGAATGAATAAAAATATTGTCTATGACTGTGCTACTATTCCCCTGCACCCTAGTTGGAAAAAACACAGTTTGTATCAGATCATATGAATTTAGGAGATCTAACAACATCCTTTTTCTTGCACAATCATGTACAAAATTAATATTGAAGTCACCACATATAACTACTTTATGGTACTTCCTACAAAGTGAATCAAGAACCCTCTCTAGCTTAAGCAAAAATGCTCTAAAGTCGGAGTTAGGGGACCTATAAACAACAGCAATTAGAAGTTTAGCTTCACTAAATTCAACTAATGCTGCATAACTTTCAAATATCTGTTCAGTGCAGTGTCGTGATACGTCTATGTACTCAAATGAAATACTGTTTTTTACGTACAGAGCCACTCCCCCACCCAGCAAGGAACTCCTTGAGAAACAGCCAGCTAATCTGTAGCATGGTAAAGGAAGCCTCTGAATTGTCAAATTATTTAAGTGGTGCTCTGATATACCAATAATTTCAGAGTTAACATCTATTAGCAGTTCACTAACTTTGTCTCTAATACCTCTTATATTTTGATGAAATATGCTAATTCCTTCTCTACTTGGAAACATTACATCCTCTGGAGGTGAGCCCTTAGTTCGAGGCACTTCCTTTAAGCAGCTATACCTATCAGCTGACTTCAGTCTAAAAAAGGTGCAGCTCTAACACCAACTACTACAGGAATTTTTCCATGAGTGATAGCACTACCACCACCATCACCACCCACTACACTGTCACCTATAAGCTTAGGCAACCTCCCCTTCCCATACCTATTGAGGTGCAGGCCATGCCTAGTGAAACACCATCTACTAATAGACCCAACTGGCATCACTGAGATGTGATCGATGCCCTCCGTCATCAGTGCCCACCCCAGCCCCATATTAACGCGCCTAACAGCCGCATTAAGGTGAGGCCGATCATGACGCTGAAACAGTTGCACGAAATGCACATTAGTGCCACCAGTTCGAGTAGCTATCTTAACCAAGTCACCACTGACATCATATTCCCCGTCCCTATCGAGATTCTTCCCTGCTCCACCCACTATCACTACCTGATCCGCTTTCGTAAAATTCTTACATAACTCCCCTATGCTTTCAGTCACCTGAGCCAATCCTGCACTAGGCTTCACAATGCTGGTGACCTGGTACTCACTCCCCAACACTTCCTGCAACTGCTGGCCCACACCTCTGCCGTGGGAACTACCTAGCAGCAGAACCTTCTTTCTGCTAGACTTTGCAACTAACCTAGGCCTCCTAATTGCTGAGGACTGCTGCAAGTTACCTCCTCTCCATTCAACTCTGACAGTTGGTGGTATCTATTGCATGTATGCAAAGTAAAACTGTCTGAATACCTCCTCTTCCTAGCTACCTTCTTGCCAACTGCCAGTTCCCATTCCCCACCACCCTTCACCCTCCTCAACCTATCTAGTTCCTCCTTTGCGCATTGTAATTGCACCTGAAGGGCACAGATCTTGCGCTCCTGCTCCACTATTAACTTGTTTCTATTACAGATTCTACATTCCCAGGAGAGGATCTCCCTAAAATGACCACTGGCTTCCCCACTGCACTCCCCCCAATGAAAATACTTTGAACAAACCCCACACCGTAATCCACTACTCACAAACCTACGACAGAGCCCACACTTTTCACTCATGGTAAAAATTTTACAGGTACTAAAAAAAAAACTATACGTCTACGTTACCAAAGTTAGTTACACCAGTAGAACTATTTAAGAACTAACAATAATGGTCTCGAAATTCTCTGCCTACGAAGAAAGCAGCTACTTGTATTAATACTACTACAACACAGCCGATACCAATACCAGCAAAACTTCACAAAATTATTAGCTAAAACTAAAAAATTAAAACGACCACTGTAACACTAAGCGAAGTTGAAACACTAAATGAAAATTTTACTGAAATATTTCACTAGAAAGAATAATAAACGTCAGTTGAAAACTAAAGCACGAAATTTACTAACGACTTCAACACACTGAAAACTATAAAACACAACGAGCGAACGATTACAGAAGCTTATTAAGTCGTTATTTCGCCACAAACGGCACGCAACACCGCTGAAATCTATTAAATTTAATAACTGTGTTACAGAGCACAAATAAGTTTGTCAGTACTTAGCTTATATCCGCTACAGCTGCAGTGCACGCTGCAAAATGTAAACGCACTACACTATTTGAAACCGAGCAAACGTTGCACACAACACCCCTTACTACCTAGCTAGTGTCATCAGCAAACAGAAATATTTTAGAGTTACCCATAATACTATAGGGCATATCATTTACATAAATAAGGAACAGGAGTGGCCCCAACACTGATCCCTGGGGCACCCCCCCCCCCCCCCCCACTTGACTGTACCCCACTCAGAGCCTACATCACAACCATTCTTAATCATCTGAATAATGACCTTTTGCTGTCTGTTGCTAAAGTAAGAGGTGAAGCAATTGTGAGCTACTCCCCTTAATCCGCAATGAAGTAATATTTTGTGATCAACACAATCAAACGCCTTAGTTAAATCAAAAGATATGCCTAGCGTTCAAAACCTTTTGCTTAACCCATCCAGTAGTTAAACGACTTGTAAAGTCTAACTGTACATTTGATAGCAAATTATGTGATATAAAATGATCAATTACCCTTACATACACAGCATTTTCAATAACTTTAGCCAACACTGATGGCATAGAAATAGATCTAAAATTGTCTACATTATCCCTCTCTCCCTTTTTATAAAGCGGCTTTATTACTACCTTAATTATGACCTGCGAAGCGGTGGGACACCAACCTGATGTCGCCTTCAGTAGGGCTTGACAACCAGGAGTGATGGTCTGGGGGCCATTTCATATTTTCAGAGTATTGCGAGTACATATGTGCCTACCAACTGGCGTTACGAGTGCAGTGCATGATAAAATGGTGACAAAACAAGAATACACTTTCTGTGTGTTGAAACATGCGATATCTTTATCTGTTACAACAGTGGAGCTTGCATTCAGGAGGAATCATGGAAGAACAATCATGTAAACGGAGCATTGTGCGTTGGCATCCATCCATGATTTGGGGACAATGATTGTCTGTGTAAAAAGAAAAATATCATCAACAAAATGTGCCAGTTGCAACTGCGGAGAGGGTGAGGGAAAGTTCCGTACGCAGTCCAAAAATTGAACGGTCCGCCCAAGCCACGAACTTGCAATACCGCAGCGAACTGTGTGGAATATTTTGCGACGTCAGCTAAAACAGTACCGTCTGCAGCTCGTGCAGCAATGAAAACCGGAAGAGTATGCTCGGCGCCTTCCAATTTGCATCACAATGCAGGAAGCACTTGAGGACGAAGATTTCGCCTCCAAACTTTCAGCGACGAAGCAACCTTCCATTTTTCTGTAAATGTTGACCATCACAATATGAGAGTGTCGGGTATTGAAAATCTTCCTGAAATGGTTGCGCATGAACGACATTCGCCGAAGGTCAACGTTTCCTTTGCAATGTTGCAGTCGAAGCTATATGGGCCGTTTTTCTTTTGTTAGAAGACTGTGACGGATACTTCTTACCTTGATATAACGCAGTAGTTATTGTTTCCACAACTAAATACTGATCCCGAGAATTTCGTGTTCCCACAAGACAGAGCATAGACATTGGAGCATCAACGTCCATCGCCACCTAAACGACGAACTTCTGCGTCGCTGGATTGGGCGTAGTGGTGAAGATGAAGTGGCTCTATTCCTTCGCCCTCCCCCCTCCTCCTCCCCCTCCATGGCGGCTGACCTAACGCCTTGCGACTTTTTCCTTTGGATGGTAAGTTAAGCACGGTGTTTACGACGATGGAACAGCTGAGAGAGCGCATCAGTATTGCTGTGTTGACCCTTGACATGATGTTGCCACAGGGGTTATGGAACGCACTTGACTATCCCTTGGATGTATGTCGTGTGACCAGAAGAGCACTCATAGAACAATTGAAGAATACAAAATCTAGGCTTGGTAAATCATATTTAGTCATCAATCGTATTCGTACACGTAATACTTTAGAAAATATAGAACTTTGAAAACGAATGTATAATTTACAGTCACCCTGCACATGGTGAAGCTCGTGACTGTTTCACATGAGATAACTTTGGACTCGTTAAAGATACACTTATTTGTAAACAATTTCCAATTAGATGGATAGAGACCAGGGGCTCAGGAGACCAACTCGTTCTGCAAATTTATCACTGAGATCTGGTTTTCATTTTGTACATCGAACTGTGGCAGTTCTTTACACCAGAAACTGGGTGAAAGAAAATGGATGACATAACTGTTCTGTAGAAGAGCTGGGGGACCACCACATCAATGGGAACTCCCCACTTTATTCCTTTAACCGCTTCATCACACTCCTGTCTGCATCTACGTCTACGTGATTACTCTGCTGTTCACAATACAGTACCTGGCAGAGGGTTCAATGAAACCCCTTCAAGCTGTCTCTCTACCGTTCCACTCTCGAACGGCACGCGGGAAAAACGAGCACTTAAATTTTTTCTGTGCGAGCAATGATTTCTCTTATTTTATCGTGATGATCATTTCTCCCTATGTAGATGGGTTCCAACAGAAAGTTTTCGCAATCGGAGGAGAAAACTGGTGATTGAAATTTCATGAGAAGATCCCGTCGCAACGAAAAACGCCTTAGTTTTAATGATTGCCACTCCAATTCACGTATCATGCCTGCGGCAATATCTCCCCTACTTCACGATAATACAAAACGAGCTGCCCTTCTTTGTACTTTTCGCTGTCATCAGTCAGTCCCACCTGACGCGGATCCCACACCGCATAACAATATTCCAGAACAGGGCGGACAAGTATGGTGTAAGCAGTGTTAGTAGACCTGTTGCACCTTCTAAGTGTTCTGCCAATGGATCGCAGTCTTTTGTTGGCTCTACGCACAACATTATCTATCTTATCGTTCCAATTTAGGATTTTTTTAATTGTAATCCATAAGTATTTAGTTGAATTTACAGCCCTCAGATTTGTGTGACTTATCGCGTAATCGAAATTTAGCGAATTTCTTTTAGTACTCATCTGAATAACTTCACACATTTCTTTATTCAGAGTCAATTGCCACTTTTCGCACCATACAGATATCTTAGCCGGCCGCGGTGGGCGAGCGGTTCTAGGCGCTACAGTTTGGAACCGCGCGACCGCTACGGTCGCAGGTTTGAATCCTGCCTCGGGCATGGATGTGTGTGATGTCCTTAGGTTAATTAGGTTTAAGTAGTTCTAAGTTCTAGGGGACTGATGACCTCAGAAGTTAAGTCGCATAGTGCTCAGAGCCATTTGAACCATTTGACAGGTATCTTATCTAAATAAGCTTGCAATTCGTTTTGGTCATCTGATGACCTTACAGGATGGTAAATGACACCTTCATTTGCAAACAATCTAAGACGGCTACTGAGATTGTCTCCTATTTCGTTAATATAGATCAGGGACAATAGAGGGCCTATAACACTTCCCTGGGGAACGCCGGATAATATTTCTGTTTTACTCGATAACTTTCCGTCTACTGCTACGAACTGTGGCCTTTCTGACAGGAAATCACGAATCCAGTCGCACAACTGAGGCGATATTCCATAGGCACGCATTTTGATTAGAAGACGCTTGTGAAGAACTGTGTCGAAAGCCTTCTGGAAATCTAAAAATATGGAATCAATTTGACATCCCCTGTCGATAGCACTTATTACTTCATGAGTATAAAGAGCTAGTTGTGTTTCGTAACAACTATATTTTCTGAATCCGTGCTGACTATGCGTCAATAAATCGTTTTCTTCGAGGTACTTCATAACGTTCGAATACAGTATATGTTCCAAAACCCTACTGCAAATCGACGTTAGTGATATGGGCCTGTAATTCAACGGATTATTCCAACTTCCCTTTTTGGGTATTGGTCTGACTTAAGCAATTTACCAGTCTTTAGGTATGGATCTTTCTGTGAGCGAGCGGTTATATATAATTGCTAAATATGGAGCTATTTTATCAGCATACTCTGAAAGGAACCTGACTGGTATACAATCTGGAGCCTTGCTTTTATTAAGTGATTTAAGCTACTTTACGACACCGAGGATATCTATTTCTATCTTTATCATCCTGGCAGTTGTTCTTGATTGGAATTCAGTAATATTTACTTCGTTTTGTTTGATGAAGGAGTTTCGGCAAATCTTGTTTAATAACTCTGCTTTAGTGGCACTGTCATCAGTGACTTGAGCGTTGTTATCGCGCAGTGAGGTTATTGATTGTGTCTTGCCACTGATGTGCTTTATGTATGGCCAGAATCTCTTTGGCCTTTTGTGCCTGATTTCTAGACAGAGTTTCGTTGTGGAAATTATTGAAAGCATCTCGCATTGAAGTACGCGCTATATTTCTATCTTCTGTAAAACTTTGCCAGTCTTGGGAATTTTGCGTTCTTTTAAATTTGGCATGGTTTTTCTCTGCTTCTGCAACAGCGATCTGACCCGTTTTGTGTACCATGGGGGATTAGTACCATCAACTATTAATTTATGTGGTTTATATCTCTCTATTGCTGTCGATTCTATCTCTTTGAAGTCATTCCACAACTTTCTACGCTTTCATGATCAGATCGGAAGGAGTGCAGACTGTCTCTTAAAACAGTGTCCCTGTGACATAGCGCATTACCTTGAAAAATGCCACTGCCATAGGGAAACATGATCCCCATGAAGGAGTGTACGTGGTCTGCAACCAGTGTACGATACTCCTTGGCCATCATGGTGCCTTGTACTAACTCAACTTGACCCATGGATGGCCACGTGAATGTTCCCTAGAGAATAATGGAGCCGCCGTGAGCTTGTCTCTGTCCCGCAGTACAACTGTCAAGGAACTGTTCCCCTGGAGGACGACGGATTCGCGCCCTCCCATCGACATAATGAAGAAGGCATCGGGATTCGTCAGACCGTGCAACGCTGTGCTACTGTGTCAACGTCCAGGGCCGATAGTCACGTGCCCATTTCAGTCGTAGTTACCGATGTCGTGGTGTTAACATTGATACATGCATGGGTCGTCGGCTGCGGAGGCACAATGTTCGGTGCACTGTGTGTTCAGGCACACTTGTACTTTGCCCAGCCTTAAACTCTGATGATAGTTACGCCACAGTTCGCCGCCTGTTCTGTTTTACCAGTGTGCCCAGCCGACGACGTACACTATATGTAATGAGAGGGGGGGGGGGGGGGGGCACTCAACCCCACCACGTCTCGATGCGGTTCCACCGCCGTTTCGCCACTTGTTGAAGACACTCACTACAGCACTCCTCCTAACAAGTCGTGCAGTTTCCGAAATGTTCATGCTGAGTCTCTGAGACATCACACACTGCTCTCGATCGAACTCAGACAGATCAAGCGCCCTTCCCATTTACAGAAAAAAAAATGGTTCAAATGGCTCTAAGCACCATGGGAATTAACAAAAAAATGGCTCTGAGCACATGGGACTTAATATCGGAGGTCATCAGACCCCTTGAAATTAGAACCCCGTAACCTCCCAGCAGAAATTGATAAATGGAAATGGAGCCAAGTGTAACCTCTTCACACAAAAAATGTTAAATAATAATGAAAAATGGAGCCAAGCGTAACCTCCCCACAAAAATTAAAAAATGATAATTGACCATAAACCTCACAATAATATTGATTAAATAATGAACCATGAACCAAATGTAACCTCTCAACAGAAATAATAATATCTGGTAAATTTTATAAGGGCAGCAGCGCTGACCTTCGGCCCTGTATTCTGAATAAAAAAACAAAAATTCTTACCTCAATAAAAACTGCATCTATATCTGCTCTTAATTATACATTCTTCGACACAGCTTCGTGCAATGCTGGCGTATATATATATTTTGATTCTTGGAAGTAATGATAATGCATTGGAGATTGAAATGAATGCTTTTCTTTAAAAGAGTTACTTTATATTATAAAATTATTATTGGGGCATTTTTTCTGAACAAATTAAATTACAATTAACATACATTATTAATTATGCGCAAGGCTGCTTCTTTACCTTCTACAACAATACTCATCCTCCAGAATCCTGACCAGAGTCGCGAGCAGAGCACACAGCCGATGCATGCCGACTCCCGCAGACTACAACCGTCCACTCGCTACTACAGCCGACCGACTACTGTAGACTCGCGCAGACTAGCGCAGACTCGCGACAAGCAACAACTAACAATAAACTACTCTCTGGTCAGAGATTCTGTCATGCTTCGCCCATCGCCGGCGAAGCATACTCCTTACAACCCAACTAACCTAAGGACATCACACACATCCATGCCCGAGGCAGGATTCGAACCTGCGACCGTAGTAGTCGCGCGGTTCCAGACTGAAGCGCCCAGAACCGCTCGGCCACCGCGGCGGCCATGGGACTTAACATCTGAGGTTATCAGTCCCCTAGACAGAACTACTTAAACCTGAAAGTTTCTGACAGATTAAAACTGTGTACCGGACCGAGACTCGAACTCGGGACCTTTGCCTTTCGCGGGCAAGTGCTCTACCGACTGAGCTACCCAAGCACGACTCACGCCCCGTCCTCACAGCTTTACTTCTGCCAGTACCTCGTCTCCTACCTTCCAAACTCTACAGAAGCTCTCCTGCGAACCTTGCAGAACTAGGACTTCTGGAAGAAAGGATATTGCGGAGACATGGCTTAGCCACAGCCTGGGGGATGTTTCCAGAATGAGATTTTCACTCTGCAGTGGAGTGTGCGCTGATATGAAACTTTCTGGCAGATCAAAACTGTGTGCCGAACCGAGACTCGAACTCGGGACATTTGCCTTTCGCGGGCAAGTGCTCTATCAACTGAGCTACCCAAGCACGACTCACGCTTCTGTAAAGTTTGGAAGGTAGGAGACGAGATACTGGCAGAAGTAAATTAGTGAGGACGGGGCACACTCCGCTGCAGGGTGAAAATCTCATTCTGGATACTTAAACGTAACTAACCTAAGGACATCACACACATCCATGCCCGAGGCAGGATTCGAACCTGCGACCGTAGCAACAGCGTGGTTCCAGACTGAAGCGCCTAGAACCGCTAGGCCACTGAGGCCGGCTTCCCATTTACACACGAACAACATGCTCATTGATATTACGTACACTATGCGTGTGTCCGACTAGCAGTCATTCCTCGCCAGGTGACACTTCTATCGCCTGGACGAGTTTATATCCACAGTGTTCATAATGGTTTGGCTGATCAGTGTGTACTGTAGCAGTTCTTTGAATGTTTGGTCCAAGTTGCATCGAGCAGTGGTACTCGGAAATGACACATGATGCGGAAGTTGCTTGCGTCCTTAAGTTTTGCATAGATGTAGATGTCTGGAAACGAGTACGTTGGATCACTGAAGGAGTTGCGGCTGTGGCCGTGCTTGTTGCAGAGGAGATCCTGAAGAGCAGCGGCGCGATGTGGTTCAGCCCGGATGGCCGCTACCTGCTGTACGCCACGTTCAACGACACGCGAGTTGGAGAGCTGCGCTACCCCTGGTACGGTACCGCCCAGAAGGACCGACCCCAGTACCCACAGCTGCGCACTCTGCGGTACCCCAAGGTAAGCCCTCCGACCCAGCACTGTACATCAGATCTCGTGAAAGATCCCTAATAGCTCGTCGCGCTACTGCCAGATTTCAGCTGCGAGGTGCTAACGGCTGCAGGCAAAAACAATAGCCGTCTACAGAGGTGTGACAACTTTCTGGCGTGCCACAGAAACATTTAGAAATTCGTGTTACGATGTCAGTTCCGGTAGGCCCGCGAAGCTGATTCACCCAGCCCACTGCAACTGTCATAAATTTCTTAAAAGACATCATAGTCGCCGTTGACTGTATAAAATATTTATTGTTATTATTGCAATTTCGACCTTATGGCCATTTTCAAGTAACACTTCAAAGTCATCTAAACACAAAAACACAAAAGTGAAGCACAGGGTGTATATACATAACTAAGCAAACATTTCATTAAGAAAGTAGCTCAATTATAAAAATTGGAGATAAATCTACATTACTTACAATCTGTCAGAATATAAAACTATTTGACATGAGTACTTGTCGTCGTCAAAATGCAGCCTTTTGACTGTGAGAGTCCCACAAGATCCGCTGAGTACGACACTTATTACATCGTAATATGTTGTCAAATATATACTGAACTGTCGATGTTACCATCGTTCTAATAATCTATCACACATACAAGTTCAGGTACACTGACAACATGTGAAGCTAAATCAGTTGGCGCGAACATACATTTACTAAAGATACTGCCTGTGCAGATAGCAATGATAGTGCACACCAAGGATACAACTTATAACCTTTATATCGTAAAGTCTTTTAATCTGTCGACATCATACAGCTTACTAAATAGTGCTATGATTGTAATGGGCAGTAGGATAGGATGGGGATATTTATTTATAATATAATAGAGGATAATACATGTGTTATCTGTTAATAAGCTCTCACATTGACTTAAGTGCTCGTAAATGAGATGAAGACAGAGCTCTGATACATAATACTTTGTATGCGTATAAATTTTACGAATATAAATGGCGTAAAACGCTCGCCAGCAATCCAATTCACTGTACAGCACCACAAATTCTGACGAAACATCACAATGTCTCTGCACATTGCTCTATTATAGCAAACAGGACTAAGTAAATATGTATACTATTCCATCGAAATTGTTTAAAATGTTTTCGGTAAGTGTCTAAAATAACTGTACAATTCAAAAAAATGGCTCTGAGCACTATGCGACTTAACTTCTGAGGTCATCAGTCGCCTAGAACTTAGAACTAATTAAACCTAACTAACCTAAGGGCATCACACACATCCATGCCCGAGGCAGGATTCGAACCTGCGACCGTAGCGGTCACGCGGTTCCAGACTGAAGCGCCTTTAACCGCACGGCCACACTGGCCGGCTAACTGTACAGTTCTATGAATTATTTTTGAAGTAGACTGATACAATAAACCACAGGTTCAGATATAATGAAATGTCGGGGCTACATTTCATTTATAAAACATACAAAAATAAAATACATTGGAGTATGCTTTTCTTCCCTCGTTATAGCCCATAAACTTTTCTTTACAGTGAAATACACCAGATTACTGCTAAAATTTGTTACTTATGATTTAAGACAAGACGCATAAAAATTGATCTTAAAATACATAAAATACGTGGATACATTGCAAGTGGTAGCGGATATGACATTGCACAGTTACTAATATAATTTTGAAGCATCTACGTATTTTTTAAAAAAAAAAAAAAAAAACCTCGTTTACACGCTTGTCTATACAAAATGTCAGGGTGGTAAACTCCCATCAGATGTCAAGGTATTGCGCCTGTACGCCATTTTACAATCTATCATGTGTACATAAAACGGACTGGAAATTATCTAAAAATCTTTTATTTTTTAAATCAATCTGATCATTGAGTAGATCACTGGGACAATTTTTTATACAGTTGTAAATCTCTGTTTCTTCTAGAATATTCATAATTCTACTTTTAGGCACAGTATGCAGTATTTTAAGGGATGAATCTATGTTGTTGACCATATGTTTATTCTCAATTAAGTATTTGCTAAAGGTAGAGGTATAAATGGACAAATGAAAAAATACACGACGTGGCATGGACTCAACTAATGTCTGAAATAGTGCTGGAGGGAACTGATACCATGAATCCTGCAGGGTTGTCCATAATTCCGTAATAGTGCGAGGGGGTGGAGATCTCTTCTGAACAGCACTTTGCAAGGCATGCCAGATATGCCCAATAATGTTTTGTCTCGGCAATTTGGTGGCCAGTGGAAGTGTTTAAACTGAGAAAAGTGTTCCTGCAGTCACTGTGTAGCAATTCTGGACGTGTGGGATGTCGCATTGTCCTGCTGGAATTGTCCAAGTTCGTCGATATGCACAATGGACATGAATGGTTGCAGGTTATCAGACAGGTTGCTTACGTACGTGTCATCTGTTATAGTCGTATCTTGACGTATCAGGGGCCCCATATCACTCCCACTGCACACGTCCCACACCATTGCAGAGCTTCTACCAGCTTCAACAGTCACCTGATGATGAAGAGGGTCCATAGATTCATGAGGTTGTCTCCATACCCGTACACGTCCATCCGCTCGATACTCGTCCGACCAGGCAACATGTTTCCAATCAACAGTCCAATGTCGGTGTTGACGGGCCCAGGCGAGGCGTAAAGCTTTGTATCGTGCTGTCAGCAACGATACACGTGTGGACCTTCGGTACCGAAAGCCCATATCGATGATGTTTCGTTGAATAGTTCGCACGGTGACACTTGAAATTTGCAGCAATTGGCAGAAGGGTTGCACTTCTGCCATGATGAACGATTCTCTACAGTCGTCCTTGGTCTTCTTCTTGCAGTATCTCTCTCCAGGCGGACATTCAACGTTTTACCGGATTCCTGATATTCACACTCCTGAAATGGTCGTACGGGAAAACCCTCACTTCATCGCTACCTCGGAGATTCTGTGTCCCATAGCTCGTCCGCCGACTGTAACACCGCATTCAAACTCACTTTATAACCTGCCATTGCAGCAGCAGTAACCGATCTAACAACTGCGCCAGACACTTGTCTTACATAGGCGTTACCGACCACAGCACCGTATTTTGCTGATTACATACGTGTGTATTTGAATACTTGAATACTCATGCCTAAACCAGTTTCTTGGCGCTTCAGTATATATATATATATATCTTTGGCTCTTCAGTATATACACTCCTGGAAATGGAAAAAAGAACACATTGACACCGGTGTGTCAGACCCACCATACTTGCTCCGGACACTGCGAGAGGGCTGTACAAGCAATGATCACACGCACGGCACAGCGGACACACCAGGAACCGCGGTGTTGGCCGTCGAATGGCGCTAGCTGCGCAGCATTTGTGCACCGCCGCCGTCAGTGTCAGCCAGTTTGCCGTGGCATACGGAGCTCCATCGCAGTCTTTAACACTGGTAGCATGCCGCGACAGCGTGGACGTGAACCGTATGTGCAGTTGACGGACTTTGAGCGAGGGCGTATAGTGAGCATGCGGGAGGCCGGGTGGACGTACCGCCGAATTGCTCAACACGTGGGGCGTGAGGTCTCCACAGTACATCGATGTTGTCGCCAGTGGTCGGCGGAAGGTGCACGTGCCCGTCGACCTGGGACCGGACCGCAGCGACGCACGGATGCACGCCAAGACCGTAGGATCCTACGCAGTGCCGTAGGGGACCGCACCGCCACTTCCCAGCAAATTAGGGACACTGTTGCTCCTGGGGTATCGGCGAGGACCATTCGCAACCGTCTCCATGAAGCTGGGCTACGGTCCCGCACACCGTTAGGCCGTCTTCCGCTCACGCCTCAACATCGTGCAGCCCGCCTCCAGTGGTGTCGCGACAGGCGTGAATGGAGGGACGAATGGAGACGTGTCGTCTTCAGCGATGAGAGTCGCTTCTGCCTTGGTGCCAATGATGGTCGTATGCGTGTTTGGCGCCGTGCAGGTGAGCGCCACAATCAGGACTGCATACGACCGAAGCACACAGGGCCAACACCCGGCATCATGGTGTGGGGAGCGATGTCCTACACTGGCCGTACACCACTGGTGATCGTCGAGGGGACACTGAATAGTGCACGGTACATCCAAACCGTCATCGAACCCATCGTTCTACCATTCCTAGACCGGCAAGGGAACTTGCTGTTCCAACAGGACAATGCACGTCCGCATGTATCCCGTGCCACCCAACGTGCTCTAGAAGGTGTACGTCAACTACCCTGGCCAGCTAGATCTCCGGATCTGTCCCCCATTGAGCATGTTTGGGACTGGATGAAGCGTCGTCTCACGCGGTCTGCACGTCCAGCACGAACGCTGGTCCAACTGAGGCGCCAGGTGGAAATGGCATGGCAAGCCGTTCCACAGGACTACATCCAGCATCTCTACGATCGTCTCCATGGGAGAATAGCAGCCTGCATTGCTGCGAAAGGTGGATATACACTGTACTAGTGCCGACATTGTGCATGCTCTGTTGCCTGTGTCTATGTGCCTGTGGTTCTGTCAGTGTGATCATGTGATGTATCTGACCCCAGGAATGTGTCAATAAAGTTTCCCCTTCCTGGGACAATGAATTCACGGTGTTCTTATTTCAATTTCCAGGAGTGTATATACACTAAAGCGATGTCGGCAGGTTGAATATTTTCGTTGTAATGATGCCACCACCGCTCAGCATAGTCACAGCGATGTGGCATGGCATCGCCTACCCTATGGCCAGTGCACGGAGTTGGACTTCATCCGAGCAACCGTATGCAACCGCTACACACATTCACAGAGCCAAAGAGTCGTTCGAACTGTGATCTGACAAGTCCCAAACCATTTGCGACTGGACACTGGTTGTTCTCGCTGACTCAAATTGCTCACGTGCACTTGAACACGTCCGAGAATTTTCATCAAAGTGCAACTCAGCCTTTGTTAATACAGGCAGACTGATGTGTATTGTAGCACGAGACCTGACTTAGGTTCAGTGTCAGTTTTGTTTGAGTTTGCGGATCCAGAGAGTCTAATGTCACGATGCTAGCTGCAGTTGTTGCTACGGCACGTGATCAAGTGCTTTCGGCCGCCATTAGGCGAGAACAGCTACAAGCGCTATTTGTTACGTCATTAGTGAAGTAACTTTTGAATAACTGCTCACTTCTCATCGGGGAATAGGCAGTTTATTCGACTGAGTAGACCCTACAAGTGTAACAAGTTTTTTGGTGTGCCGATTTTCCGCAGCAATTAAACAAACACTCTTTTTATAAATTCGGACGCGTTTTTCTCCCTTAAGTCTAATAATTTTGTTCCAGAGACTTTCGCCTTTTATATTTAAGTCATCTCCGGTGGATTTAATAGTTATTTTCTATCTTACCAAAAATCTGCGTTTCCTCTCATCTGGTCGCAGGAACTTGAAATCTGGTTTCGCAAGACAGAGCGGATCAGGTTGTGGAAAGGGGCCAAAGTCAATTATTGTCAGTTATAGAAGAACACATACAACTTTATTGCTCAAACCAATGCACAGTTTTCTCTTTAAAACAACAAAGATCAATTCACGGCTGAGGGCCCAGTAAAAAAAATTTTCTTTACATAGTAAAAGAGAGTCTTTAAAGATAAGCTTTTACTCAGTACAACAAAAACATCTTAAGAAAACTTGAAGTATCTTGTCGGCTGAAGGGCCAAACAATTACTCAAGAATAATTAAAGATCACCTTAAGATAAACATGTACAGAACACAGCTGAAGGTCGTTTCAAAAATTCAAGATAATTAAAGTGAAACCTTACAGACAAGGATCTACATATTAAAGCCATAAATGGTTCAAATGGCTCTGAGCACTATGGGACTTAAAATCTGAGGTCATCAGTCCCCTAGAACTTAGAACTACTTAAACCTAACTAACCTAAGGACATCACACACATCCATGCCCGAGGCAGGATTCAAACCTGCGACCGTAGCGGTCGCGCGGTTCCATACTGAAGCGCCTAGAACTGCTCGGCCACTTCGGCCGGCTTTAAGCCATAGATTCTGAAACAAACACGTCTGAAGGCCTAATCTTAAAATAGTAGTCATGAAGTCGGCTGAAGGCCATATACTAAACATAAAACAGACAATATTAATACACGGCTAAAGGCCTGGCACAGTACCTGCGACCAAATAAAATGACAATCACAAACAACAACAGTGGTGCTCAGAAGTGTTCCATGGGTCGGCCTGGGAAGGAAACTCTAACAAGGTGAGGCAAGCAGCCAACCGTAACACTAAATAATCGGGTGGCAACACGATCTAGGGACGATTGAAGAACCAACCAACAGCCTAATCAATTCCCCTCCACCCGACACACTTGCTGCTCTATTTCAACCGACCCACTGACTACTCCAGTACGCAGACAGCATTCATCTGCTCATTGGAAATCAGAGAAGCTACACACAGTTCCACGTAAACACACACTTGTACAAGAACTCGAACAATCGTAAAAGCAGTCACTGTGGGACAACAAGAACGAATGAATTCGACACACAGAGAGTTTCCACAAGCGGTCGGCGACCAAATACACGTCGTCCGATGAGACGACCGACCGAACGACCAACCCAGGTCGTTCCCACTGAAGTTACGTGTGTCGGCAACGGTCGGGCGGGTCTTGGCTATCCGAAACTGACTGCAGCTCCAACCCGACTCAACTCGATGTCCGTTCGGAATTCGGAGACACGGCGACGCGGGCACACTGGCTCGGACCCAAGCACGCAGAGGTAACTCTTGCCCATTGGCTACGACATCTCTGCACAAGGAAGGAACCGACCCACGTCCGGCAAGATAACGAACTGACGAGGCGCAGAAACGGTCCAAAGACCAAATACATGTGGCCCAATGAGACGACCGACCGACCATCGGTCGTCCTGCTCCAATCTCCTTCCGCCGGACAGTCCATGTGTGTCGCCTGCGAACACTAGCTGTAAGCACCTCACTGGCGCTCCGTCCCCGACTTCACTGCTGCTGCGTCCGGACTGAGCTCCCAAAAGGTTCAAATGGCCATGAGCACTAAGGGGCTTAACATCTGAGGTCATCAGTCCCCTAGAACTTAGAACTACTTAAACCTAACTAACCTAAGGACATTACACACATCCATGCCCGAGGCAGGATTCGCACCTGCAACCGTAGCAGTCGCGCGGTTCCAGACTGTAGCGCCTAGAACCGCTCGGCCACAACGGCCAGCCTCAGCTCCCAACACACGACGACCCGCAAATACTATCGGTCGCTCCAGAGATGGTACGACATAGCACTTATTGATAAGCGCTGCTGCTGCTACTCACGGGCAGGTAAAGCAGGAAGTTAGTGACGCCAGTAAATGGAATAACAACACGAGGCGGCAGTACCGTAACAGAGGATGACAAACAAAAAACAAAGTGTACACGAGCCGCGCACCGCTCAGAACTTACATTTCACGTGTAAAAGTTTTGTACCTATTTAATTCGAGATCTCGTAGCACTTCGTTTCCAAACCGTGTGCACGAAACTGCAGCTGCCGTCCTCTCTTTACAAAGACATAGCGAAACACACAAACTACGCTGTCCTGTCACATTAATGTGACCACCTGTCAGAAGCCTGAATAACCACCTTTTGCAACGCGGATCGCTGCGAGACGTCCAGCAACAGGGTCAGTGAGGTTCTGCAAGGTTCCTACAGGGACGCGGAGCCATGTCGACTCCAGTGCCGTTGCCAACTGCTGACGATCCATGGCGGGAAAAGAATGGTGAGTACGTAAACTCATCCTGATGCACTTAGAATCACTTACTTACACTTTGAGCTGTGTGACGGTTGCATTGTCCTGCTGGTAGATGTCATTATGCCAAGGAAAAAGTAACTGCTGGCAGAACTAGACATGGTTCACAAAAATACACTACTGCCCATTAAAATTGCTACACCACGAAGATGACGTGCTGCAGACGCGAAATTTAACCGACAGGAAGAAGATAGTGTGATATGCAAATGATTAGCTTTTCAGAGCATTCACACAAGGTGGTGACACATACAACGTGCTAACATGAGGAAAGTTTCCAACCAATTTCACATACACAAACAGCAGTTGACCGGCGCTGCCTGGTGAAACGTTGTTGTGATGCCTCGTGTAAGGAGAACAAATGCGTACTATCACGTTTCCGACTTTGATAAAGGTCGGATTGTAGCCTATCGCTATCGCGGTTTATCGTTTCGCGACATTTCTGCTCGCGTTTGGTTCAGGAGAGTAATACGGAACGCCGTGCTGGATCCCAACGGCCTCGTATCACTATCAGTCGAGATAACAGGGATCTTATCCGCATGGCTGTAAAGAATCGTGAAGCCACGTCCCGATCCCTGAGTCAACAGATGGGGACGTTTACAAGACAACAACCATCTGCACCAACAGTTCGACGACGTTTGCAAAAGCATGGACTATCAGCTCGAAGACCATGGCTGCGGTTACCCTTGACGTTGCATCACCGACAGGAGCCCCTGCGATGGTGTACTCAACGACGAACCTGGGTGCACGAATGGCAAAACGTCATTTTCGGATGAATCCAGGTTCTGTCTACATCATTATGGTGGTCGCATCCGTGTTTGGCGACATCGCGGTGAACGCACATAGGAAGCGTGTATTCGTCATCGCCATACTGGCGTATCACCGGGCGTGATGGTATGGGGTGCTATTGGTTACACGTCTCGGTCACCTCTTGTTCGCATTGACGGCACTTAGAAAAATGGACGTTACATTTCAGATGTGTTACGACCCGTTGCTCTACCCTTCATTCGATCCCTGCGAAACGCTACATTTCAGCAGGATAATGCACGACCGCATGTTACAGGTCCTGTACGGGCCTTTCTGGATACAGAAAATGTTCGACCGCTGCCCTGGCCAGCACATTCTTCAAATCTCTCACCAATTGTAAACATCTGGTCAATGGTGGACGAGTAACTGGCTCGTCACAATACGACAGTCACTACTCTTGATGAACTGTGGTATCGTATTGAAGCTACATGGGCAGCTGTACCTGTACACGCCATCCAAGCTCTGTTTGACTCAATACCCAGGCGTATCAAGGCCGTTATTACGGCCAGAGGTGGTTGTTCTGGGTACTGATTTCTCAGGATCTATGCAGCCAAATGGTATGAATATGTAATCACATGTCAGTTCTAGTATAATATATTTGTCCAATGAATATCGGTTTATCATCTGCATTTCTTCTTGGTGTAACAGTTTTAATGTCCAGTAGTGTAATTAATTAAAAATGGCTTGTCGTTGAAGTATCATTCCCTAATGGACCAATTAAACGTAATAACTATAAGTTGCCGGAACAGCTAGTCACCTCAGTAAACTTACTCCCACTTCTACTTTCGTCCCATTATGTGCCACACCGATGACATATTTACTTACAATAACGTAGCAAACAACGCCAAGAAAGGTGCTTCAAAAGTCCTGTTGTGGTGAAAGGGCTCACATTTCGGTCGTTTTGCGTAGGGATACTGTGTTTTCTGACATTCCAGCGCCAAAGGTACAGCACATAGGCACTTCACCTGCTCTTGGCGCTATGTGTTCATGTCTTGCCAATTGTGTTGGGTGCTTGCCGTTGTCCTGGGCTACTTAAGTGTCAGAGGTGGTTTAGTCAGGTCTCCCCCACTAGGCCTCGCATCTGGAGTCAGGTGGTGGGAGACCTGCTCAACGGAAATTAATGAAAGGCGAACCTATTGATCCGTCAGCGTGCCGTTAAAAGATTTGTAAGTAATCGTCCTCGGTCTGCCTCCTTCGATGCAACCACGTCTACATGTGAACACTTTCTCCAAGAGATGGGCCCGTCGAGTCATTACTCTCACGCGCGTGGGTTTGCATCTCTCTCTCTCTCTCTCTCTCTCTCTCTCTCTCTGTGTGTGTGTGTGTGTGTGTGTGTGTGTGTGTGTGTGTGTGTGTGTGTGTGTGTGTGTTTGCAGAAAAAGAGCATTGTTAATCGTTTTCTACATCCACACTTGCATCTACGTCCGGCAGAGCACGTTGCACCACTACCAGTCTTTTACTGTCCTGTTTCACTCGCAAATGGAGCGAGGCAAAATCGATTGTCTACATGCCTCCGAATGAGTTTTCATTTCTCTTATCTTATCTTTGTGGTCTTTTTACGAAATGTTCGTTGGCGGCGGAAGAATCGTTCTGCACTCAGCTTCAAATTCCGGTTCTCTAAATTTTCTCAGTAGCGTTCCCTGAAAAGTGTGTCGTCTACCCTCTAGGGATTCTCATTTGAATTCATGAAGTTATCTGTAATTTGTCGATATGGATATAAGCTGAAGTAAGGAGTTAAAATTTGTGGCAACTCCTGGACTTGAATCGAGGTCCTCCGCTTACTTGGCAGATATGCTAACCACTACACCATCCTGGTGTTGTGGTTCACACACCTGTATGGTCTACCCTAGTCCAGTGCCCTCCATAATACAAGTCTCAGTTCACACCTTCAGCCAACTTTCCCCTTCCTAAATCCACAGCTGGTAGTAAGAAATGAGTGAAACTACCACACATTTATGGGCAAACAGTAATAGGACTTAGGGGAGAGTTTCAAATCCTACTTGGATACTCCTGTTTGTCATTTGGCTTCCTAAATCACTTCAGATAAATGCCATAAGGGTGTCATTAATAAGGACTCAACAGCTTTTCGCCACTGTCCTCATCAAACTGACAAGCCAACACCGTGTGTGATGCTGCAATGACCCCTTTACGGATGGGACGCTAACATTTCACGAAAAATAAAAAAAACATTAACTGTATATTGATGTCACATATTAATGCATGCATGTCAAAGGAACTTTGCATCGTCATCAGAATAACACAGGCAGTGCAATATTGTATTTCCCTCCCGTAAACGGGTAAGCCTCTTTCAAGTACAACGTCTGACCTGTACGTGAATATACGTAATGGATGAATGAGTCTAGGTCGTAGACGCGTGGTTGACGACACATGGAGGTTTCAGTCTGGCCGTGAGTCTTGCACTGATAGCCAAATGGTCGCCGGCACGGTAGCTCAGCGTGTTCGGTCAGAGGGTTAGCTCCCCTCTGTAGTGAAAAAAACTGAGTCAATAGATCAACGATGAACTTGAACAACTGTCATAGGACGTCCGCCCCGAACAGATACAACGATCATTTACGGACAAAATGAGGTCAACAGAAAAAAAAATGTAAGGCCACCACTCGCAATAAGCGGGAAATCCGGGTTCGAGTCCCGGTCCGGCAAAAATTTTCGTTGTCGTCATTTCATTCTGCAGCGGATGGTTGTCCCTATTCGCAATTGCGAATACATTTAATGTAACTTGGTTAAGTTCCCACATTTTTCGAAAACCTATTTCTTCCGCGTAGCTATTAGACGATAGATGATACAGACCGCGCACGAAACCAACATCTGTATCAGTTGTTTAGTGGTGGCAACCAGACTAAGTCTGAAATACTGTTTAGTTCATATTTATCTTAATTGTAATATTTTCAGTAAAGGTTCCCTTATTACTATGCTGAAGGCTTGTGCATCGTTAGGTTGCAGCAAAAGATATGTGACAGCATGTAATATTTCGTTCAACGGTTGAAGTTGTTTCAGGAACATAAAAAAACAATCATTTTACCTTGAAACCCACTACACAGTAGCATCAACACAGTACACAAACAAATCCACCTCACAATGGAAATTTAAGAAAGAAAGAAAATAAATTCCCAGTATCTTGCAATTATAAGGAACAACAATCAACATCTATTTTCCATCTACGGAAAACCCACATCCACAAGTACTGTTATCCATAGCTCATCCAGCCAACCGACAGCTCTTAAATATACCAGCTTCACACAGGTACTGCGCAGGATAAACAGGACACCTCTTAAAGCAGAGAACTACACACAGGAACTAAAAATAATCAAACAAATTGCTGTTGAAAATGAAAACAAAACGGTCACCATAAACAAGCTCAACAACAAGGTAAAAATGAAAGATAATGATAGTGGTCACCCATTCAAGGGCACAACCAAAGAGTCTTTAAATACATGGGCAGAACACACAGACAAGGCAGCAGACCACACCGCATCGGGAGAAAGAAACCGATGGCACACACTGACATGCAATAATAAATCAGCACCTGGAAATATATTGAGCAATCAAAGGACCCCAACAACAAAGTTTAGAACAAACAACACAGTTCAGCAAAGGCTAAGATCAGACAAAAAAAACCAGGAATATGCTAACTTACATGTAACTCTTGTCAAGCCCAGTGCATACGATAAACAAGCAGATACTTACAAACATGGTACACAGAGCACATGAGAGCTCTGAAGAGTGACAGCATAGATTCCATTTTCGCAGAACACCTAATGAATAAAAATCACAGTCCCACTAATATCTAAAGTGATCTACACATCCTGAAACACTAACAATAGAATAAAATAGTACATACAAAAGATTATAGTTGCAGGGGAAAACGTAATAAATGAAAACACAACACTTCGCAATAACGCACTCTTTACAGCTGTAAGAGAACTAACACAAGACAGGAAACAGGAGAACTACAACTACTACTACCACCACTACTACTACTAAACACACGTACGTAAAATCACTCCCCCATCGCATACAGTGACATATAAATAAGGAGCAAAAGTAGCCAGAACTCCCGCTACAATTTTCTAAACCTCGCAATATGCGATAAATTCTCACGACAACCGCCAACAGGAAGATGACGTAATGTTCTGAATTACTACCAGAGTGCAAAAGTTACGTTTTTCTGTGTTTAAAAGCAAATGCAAGCCGACTAACGAACGTGAGTACATGACAAATTACATAGCAACGCACATAAAACCTGTATCCACAACACTACCACAATTCCCAATAGTGTAACGCTGACGTATGTAAGTTCTCTTTTTCATATTTGTTAATAATAGCCACTCATACAGCTGCAGATGACATCTGTATGCTGAAGAAACGGCACCAAAAGCACAGGAAATATGCCGAAAATAACGGCAAAAAAACGCAAAACCCATGCTGTGACAAAGTAAATAAGGTACTATGAAACTTCAGAGAATACAATATTTTGAACCAAACAGTACACATGTAATAATGTTTCACAATCTTTATAAGGATGCTATTTTTACATGTTTTAGGATAAAGGAGGAGCCCACTGATGATGGCGATATTGTCGCTGAAACTAGTTTAGGAAAGAAAAGAAAATAAATGAAAACAAAAGTATTTTACATCAGGGGGACCAACAATCTCATATTGTTATAATTTTAAAAAAGTTGCAAACACGTTGTTTTAAAGTTAAATTTTTTGATGGTACTCTTCTATAAATTTTGATGAAAGTCCAAGTTTTTTGATGGCAGAATGTTAATATCTGCTACGCTACCAAGAGTTCTCTCTTTAACCAACCTTTGTAACAGTGCGGATTAGCCGCGCAGTCTAAGGGGTCCTGCACGGTCCGCGCGGCTACCCCCATCAGAGGCTCGAGTCCTCCCTCGCGCATGGGTGTGTGTGTTGTCCTTAGCGTAAGTTAGGTTAAGTTAGATTAAGTAGTGTTTAAGCTTAGGAACCGATGACCTCAGCAGTTTGGTCCCATAAGATCTTACCACAAATTTCCAAATTTCTTTCTTGTGCTTGTGCCTTTTTCCCACAATGATGCAGGGTCTGCATGCTTAATCGGAATTGGCAAGGTTAATTGAAGGGGTGGCCGGATGCCCTTCCTGCCACCACCCATATCCCCCGGGACAGAATTAGTGTACCCAACTGTCTGCATCTAGTGTAATCCACGGAATAGTGTGAACATGTTCAGATGACTGCGAGCCGTGTAACTGAGGTAGAACGCGGGGACCAGCCCGATATTCACCTAGTGGGATGTGGAAAACCGCCTAAAAACCACATCCAGGCTGGCTGGCACACCGATCTCCGTCGTTAAGCCGCCAGGCGGATTCGATCCGGGACGCGCCTACCCGAGTCCAGGAAGCAGCGCTCTCGGCTAACCTGGCGGGTCCACAAATTTCCAAATTTAACCAACCTTTTCTAACACGTTGCAGGAAAAAATTGGTACACCTGGAAAGACGACGTAGATTTGGATCCGATGACGTGCAGATGCCACCTGGGGGATAGTAGTTGCATTTATAATGGTTTCAACGTCGTCCGCCAACAGATAGCGAAGTGGCACAGCTACCAGAGTGCCATCTGTGTCTACCCATTGAGGCTGGTCCCGGCGGAGGTTGGAGTCCTCCCTCGGACATGGGTGTGTGGGTTTGTCCTTAGGATAGTTTAGGTTAAGTAGTGTAAGCTTAGGAACTGATGACCTTAGTAGTTAAGTCCCATAAGATTTCACACACATCCATCCATCTATCCATCTACCCTTTGATATGGAATGCTGATAGCCAGACGGCTCAGTATGGTGCAAATTTGCGATGCAAGCAGGCAAAAACGCCATGGAGACGCACTCGTGCCTCCTACCGCCAACAGAGCAAGTTCGAAACGGTTCCAATTGTGGCCTTCTGAGTAGTGGGATAGTCCTTTCGGAAAACTGCCACACAAACTGAGGATGCTACCTCGTTTTTCAGCGATGCTGGTATCAGTGGTCATGTGAACATTCTCACAGCTGTAGAGGAGGTTCTGGACGTCCACAGGATTGTCGTGTTGTAAGGGCAGCAGTGGCAGATCGTACAGCTACCACAGCACAGATAAGACGGCGTGTGAGTCCTGACATGTCAACACGAAATGTTGCGAACCAGTTATTAGCAGTGGGACTACTGGCACGCACGCCTCTAGCCTGCCGTTCACTCACAGCGCAGCATCGACATGCACGGCTCGACTGGTGCCGTCAGAGTCTCACTTGGAAGATGGAATGGCGCGCCGCGGTGTTCAGCGATGAAAGCAAACCCTATCTGCACGCAAGTAATGCTCGTTTGCTGGTACGACATAGACATGGTGAGCGCTGTCTCGTACAGTGCATTCATGCAAGAGAGACTTGCCCCACCCAGGCCTTATGGTCTTGGGTGCGATAAGCTACAACACTCTCGTTCACCCTTGGTGTTTCTGGGTGGAGGGGGGATGCAAACCAGCGCTCGGTACGTGTAGAATGTTGTTAGACACGCTCGTCTGCTCTTGTTGCAACAGTGCGGTGATCTACACCTACATCTACATTTATACTCCGCAAGCGACCCAACGGTGTGTGGCGGAGGGCACTGTACGTGCCACTGTCATTACCTCCCATTCCTGTTCCAGTCGCGTATTGTTCGCGGGAAGAACGGCTGCCGAAAAGTCTTCATGCGCGCTCGAATCTCTCTAATTTTACATTTGCGATCTCCTCGGGAGGTATAAGTAGGGGGAAGCAATATATTCGACACCTCATCCAGAAACGCACCCTCTCGAAACCTGGACAGCAAACTACACCGCGATGCAGAGCGCCTCTCTTGCACAGAGTCTGCCACTTGAGTTTGCTAAACATCTCCGTAACGCTATCACGCTTACCAAATAAACATGTGACGAAACGCGCTGCTCTTCTTTGGATCTTCTCTATCTCCTCTGTCAACCCGACCTGGTACAGATCCCACACTGATGACCAATACTCAAGTATAGGTCGAACGAGTGTTTTGTAAGCCACCTCCTTTGTTGATGGACTACATTTTCTAAGGACTCTCACAATGAATCTCAACCTGGCACCCGCCTTACCAACAATTAATTTTATATGATCATTCCATTTCAAATCGTTCTGCACGCATACTCCCAGATATTTTACAGAAGTAACTACTACCAGTGTTTGTTCCGCTATCATATAATCATACAATAAAGGATCCTTCTTTCTATGGATTCGCAATACATTACATTTGTCTATGTTAAGGGTCAGCTGCCACTCCGTGCACCAAGTGCCTATCCGCTGCAAATCTTCCTGCATTTCGCCGCAATTTTCTAATGCTGCAACTTCTCTGTATACTACAGCATCATCCGCGAAAAGCCGCATTCGACTTGATGTGTTGTTTCAACAGAATAATGTTGGTCCACACAACGCCCGTGAAACTCGACATGCACTGCAAGACGTGCAGCAACTTCCCTGGTCAATCGATCTCGGAACTTGTCTCCAATCGAGCGTGTGTGGGATATGATTGATGGTGCGAGAAGTGACTAGTGCGATTCGTTAACCAACAACTCTTAGAGATGTACGTGAACAGGTAGAGCAGGCGTAGAATAACGAATCCCAGGACAATATTCGACATCTCTACGGTCGACTGTATGTCAGAGTCAGTGCTGACATTGCCGCCCATGGAGCCTGGACCACGTATTGACGGGTCGATACTTGCTTCCACAAAACCTCTTGGTCTCTTGATCTGTAAGTGTAACCATTCCATGTTCCATATGCATTGTGCAGTGAATTGGAAACCTCTAAAACGGTGTACTGTTTTTTACCGGCAGTGTACCGGGTGATCAAAAAGTCAGTATAAATTTGAAAACTTAATAAACCACGGAATAATGTAGATAGAGAGGTAAAAATTGACACACATGCTTGGAATGACATGGGGTTTTATTAGAACCAAAAAAAACCTCATATTGCTAGACGCGTGAAAGATCTCTTGCGCGCGTCGTTTTGTGATGATCGTTTGCTCAGCCGCCACTTTCGTCATGCTTGGCCTCCCAGGTCCCCAGACCTCTGTCCGTGCGATTATTGGCTTTGGGGTTACCTGAATTCGCAAGTGTATCGTGATCGACCGACATCTCTAGGGATGCTGAAAGACAACATCCGACGCCAATGCCTCACCATAACTCCGGACATGCCTTACAGTGCTGTTGACAACATTATTCCTCGACTACAGCTATTGTTGAGGAATGATGGTGGACATATTGAGCATTTCCTGTAAAGAACATCATTTTTGCTTTGTCTTACTTTGTTATGCTAATTATCGCTATTCTGATCAGATGAAGCGCCATCTGTCGGACATTTTTTGAACGTTTCTATTTTTTTGGTTCTAATAAAACCCCATGTCATTCCAAGCATGTGTGCCAATTTGTACTTCTCTATCTACATTATTCCGTGATTTATTCAGTTTGATCACCCGGTATATTATGTTTCTTATCTGATTTTGTTTCGGTATCTGTACTGGATAAAAAAGATAAACGTGCATAAAGGTTAATGTTTATTTCGTTAAAAACCAGAATTTACGGATAGAAATGAGTGTCATTTCTTATAAAAACATAGCAAATATATCACACCTGTTGGGGAACCGTCAGTAAACTGACATTAATGCTTCCTCTCAAACTGATATTTGGTCTTCTAGTCCGGTAGAAGCATCATATTTAATGACTCACATTGCAGTGATAACAGGAATTCACTGAAGAACTAGAATTCTGTCGTTTATAATAAGAAACACTTGCCAATACATTGTTTATAGTATTCGTTATCGTTTCACCTGAGCAAATGTGAAAACGATAACCATCGCGTTAATGCTAAGAATTTGGGAAAAAATACGCATCTGTACTACTGAAGCACAAAATCGTTCAGTTGTTAAAATTAATTCTTGATTCAGCTATAAATGAGAAATACTGTAACGGATGGCCCTACTTTGCACAGTGCGCTAAGGGTAACGCCATCGTGCGTTTTCTACGCCATTCCTGCCATCTGGCGACCGTTCGCCGAAGCAGGTGCCCTGTGACTCGCAGATGGTTTGCGCCCACGCGCCCCGTGTGTCGGGACCAATTTTCTGCCTCACGTAACGAACAAAGCCGATCGCAAGCTTTTTATTTTCCCTATTTTGTTTTCCCTCCCCGCGCCCTTTTTCGGGATTAGGGGTCGTTTTATGACTCGGTTGTCACACGGCGTTGACGTCCATTCGTGGAGGATCGACAGCTTTGGATACGGCTTTGCTTGTACACGCTGGCGTTCTGCAGTCAAATACCAACGTGCCCGCACCACGGGAAAATCGCACCAGACGCACTGTATATACGTGATAGCTCTATAAGCACTCCTAAAATCCGCTAACAAAAATAAATGCTGTGATTGTAAAAAGATATGTCAATCAAGTCATCACTGCTGGTTCATTACAAATTTTTGTATATTTCCTTTTTTGGTAAGACAGCCCACATCGACTTCTCATAAATTAATGTTAGATTCCTTTTTGTTTTTCGTCATTTCATTCCCCCCCCTATTTGGATGGTGGGTGGGCTGTCAGCAGATACAAGTCACCGCTCTTCAGCCATATGAGAATTGAAAACATATTATGAAACAGGACTCGGCAGTTGACAAAATGAACCTTTAACATAATAAAAATACTGATATTCAGTTGTATAATTTAAAATATAAAAGGCTGATTTATTGATTAATGAAAAGATTGACACAGATGAAATGGGAAATAAATGTTTCACAATAGATGAAAGACAAAGGGACAATTGTATAAAATAAAAAAGCACAAAGCCAGTGTTTTGAGTTACTAGGATAGACATAGATGAGTGAAGTTATGGGTGGGCCTAAACTGCCACAAGGAGGGGATATCAAGGGGAATGTAGCAGTTGGGGTAATGTGTAAGAAGGTATATACGTGGATGGGCCTTTGGAGGAGGGATGCAGGAGAGTGAAGAGGGATGCTGTCCCAGGGAAAGCCTTAGGATATGGGTGGAGAGGAAAGGGTGGAGTAGGTTCCATTTAGATATGTTGGGATAGATATATATCAAAGCGAATTTCATGGTCAGAGAAGTAAAGGTGATGAAAGTTTGGTTGGGGGAAGATGTGGAGAATGTGGAAGTCTATGTTGGAGGAATGTGGTTGTGAAGATGCGGCGGAGTGCTAGAAACTGTGAACAGGGCGGAAACTAGGGGGAGGGTAGTGTCGAGATTACAGGTAATGTAAGATATTCGGAGGTGTTCAAGATGGAAGAGAAGGGCGGGGAATTTTATAAGTTGGAAGAGGATGCAGATGCAGGAGGGTAAGCGGATTCGAAAGGCTAGGTGGAGTGCGTGGCATTCAAGGACCTGTAGGGCATTATAAAAGGAGGGAATCCATGCCACATTTGCACAGATCAGGGATTTATAGATGTGGAGGATTGTGGAAATATGCAACCCTCATGTTCAACCAGTTAGCAGGTTTAGTAATTTTTCTCTATTGTGGGCTTTTTTAAGCACGGTTAATAGACAGGACTTCCATGTCAGTTGGCGATCAAATGCTAGTATGAAGTATTTTAGTATGTTAGTTAACTGACTAGGCCAGTTGTAAATGATAAGGTAAAAGTCGTGGGGACGGAAGCTGTGGGTCTTTCGGCCTATAATTGTTGCATGAGTTTTGATAGAACTGATTTTGAGGAGCCACTGGTTGCACCAGCAAGTGAACTGATTGAAATGAAGTTGGATGGATTGTTGGGATTTCTGAAGGGTGGGGTAGAGGGTGAGGAACCTGCTGTCGTTGACATACTGGAGGAGATGAACAGGGAGAGATGGCTTTGGCATATTGGCTGTGCAAAGGACATACAGGAGAGAAGACATAACTTTTGGGCACACCTGCAGTGGAACAGAAGATACGAGTTGGTGATGGCGACATAAGACAGGCAGTTAGATAAAAAGGATGTGATAAGATGGACATAGGAAGTACATAGGTCTGGAGCTTAAAAAAAGGTCGGAATGCCATACATGGCCACATGCTTTTTCGAGATCATGGGAGAAAAAAATGGCGAATTTGCGGCTTTTGTTTTTGGAGGCAGGAGACGAGTAAGATACATGAGTGGGTCATCGTACGAGAAATTGGGACAGAAGTCCCTTTGAGGGACAGGAATGATTAGGTGTTATTGTGAGTGTTTATGGATACGGCGAGCTAGATTGGACTCAAAAACCTTGCTAAACAAGTAGACAAGGCTGATGGGACTGTAGGAGGAGGCGTCAGCGACAGGTTTATTAGGTTCGGGAAAGAGGGGGACTGAATAGGTTGTCACGTGGATCAGGATAAAAGTACCTATGTAGATGTAGATGTTATCCGTGTCAAAGGCGGATATACTGGCTATTTGATAGATGATCAGATTTATCTGGCTGATCAGTGTATGTGTGGTGTGTTATGATGGACAATCAGTCAATTGGACCTGATTTTACCGCATCATCTTACAGGACGGCGTTATCTATAATTTCTTGAAAGCGACCTTCCAGCATTACTGGAAGAGCTTCCTTCGGCTACACACAGGGGTATGTTCTTCCAGCACGATGGAGCCCCCCCCCCACACATTCTAATTGTCAAGTAACACATCATCTAAGCCTAACATTCCAAGGAATATGGATCGGCAGAAGTGGTCACGTGTCGTGGCGACCATGGTTCCTGGAACTTACCTCTACAGATTTTTGCCTCTGGCGAGGTTTGAATGGCGATTTCTGCAAAGAAAAATTAAATACAAGAGACGAGTCGATCATTCAGATCATGAATAGTGCTGCTCTTATAAAAGAACGCCAACCTGGCCACAGAAGAACTACACGTGATGTCAAAGGAATTCGACAGTGAACTGAAGTCGGAAGTGGAATTTATGAAAATCAACATTGAACTTAATTATTTGCCATAGTTCAATGCCACCTCTGAGTATTTGGCAGAATTGCATTCTAACTGCCGTATCTCTGTAACCAATTGAAATTGGACACATATTGTAAGGAATGTTTTATTCGAATTAGTCCAAACAACGGACGGGAGGATTTCGGCACGCGGAACGAGTGCCATAGCGCTCCTCCACCACCACGCCACGCCGCCTTACCACTAGGAGGAGGAAGACGGAGAAACTGCGAATGCATCGCATTTAAATGGCACTGTATACTACTTGTTTCGATATTTAACATTTATCAACAACATAGGTAACAAACAAAAGAAAGTTTCAGTGTTAATTAATTAGTTTTGGCGCACTGAAGACATAATATAATTTTTCTTTGGTGCAAACTGCAGGCATACGGACAGACTCAGACCATTTCGTAGTGTTTCGCACTCGAGTTGTCCTTAATCGTGACTTATTTAATTCGTGAAAAGGTCTTTCACACAAATATGTCGTTCGAAATATTGTTGCACTTTTGCAACCTCATTACGGTGACTTGGAAACTCTACCTGCAGTAAAGCAATGTGGACATCCTGGTCAGTTTTAACGTAAAAAGATTTGTCATTAAAATTGGAATAACCCTGTAGACCAGTCAGTTACATCTGCACATGCACAGGAACGACTTCAACTGCAACGGCAAAAGGTGTCCAAAAAAGCTCAGGAGCAGATGCGAGGTTGACAGTATCCTCAACATATTTATAAAACTATCATTGTAATTGTTTAAAGGTGTCAATGAATTCTTCAGACGTCGCGTTTTCCTCAGCGCCAGAAAAGTTAAGGAATTGGGCTGTCTTTGTCACGCTATGTCCCGTCTACAACGCAATTTTCTTTTTAAATGCATACCCAGCAAAACAAAAAGATGTTACTATGCAAATGTCTTACTGTGGGCAGTATGCAGTCAAGTCTAGTTAAAACTCGAGTGTGCGCTCCTCTCCGGATGTTCTATGAGGGCATTTCGAAAAGTAAAGATACAATGGCTCGCAGTTCTTAAATAGAACATTTATTTAGAAAACTTCAGTTACATCTTATTAACTGGATTAATTGTTATTTTTCGACATAATCATCCCCATTATATAAACATTTGTTAAGTCGGTGCACAATCTTTTGTATCCCACAATCATAGAAGGTTGCTGCCTGTTGTGGGAACCACATTTCAACTTCATCTTCGATCTCTTCATCGTCGTGGAATGATTTTCCACCAAGATGTGACTTCAGGTAACGGAAGACACGGAAGTCGGTGGGCGCAAGGTCCGGGCTGTATGGCGGATGGTCCAATACGTCCCATTTGAATTGTTTGAGTAGTGCTTTGGTTACGAGCGGTGTGTGAGGCCGAGCGTTGTCATGAAGCAAGTGGACTCCACTTGTTAGCATTCCCCTGCGTTTGTTTTGAATTGCCCTTCGAAGACGTTTCAAAGTCTGGCAATATGCAGCAGCATTAATTGTCGTTCCAGGAGGCATAAATTCCAACAGAAGAATGCCTTGTCTGTCCCAAATCGACGTTTTGCATTTCTTGGCTTTTGGTGAATTCGAAGGGCGCCATTGCATTGATTGTTGCTTGGATTCAAGTGTATGGTGATAAACCCACGTCTCGTCACCTGTCACCATGAGATCAAGGAACTCATCACCTGCTTCAGCATAGCGTGTGAGGAAGTCGAGTGCAAAGCCCGTCCTTTTCTTTTTGTGTTCTTCCGTTAATAGTTTTGGAACCCAGCGCGCACACAGTTTCCTGTACCCTAACTTGACAGTCACAATGTCATAAAGAGTTGTCATTGACACGTCCAGTATGATCCGATGCAATTCTTTCAATGTGAGACGTCTATTCGCACGAATTGCTTCCTCTGTTCTCCGAAGAAGGGCATCAAAGATCACAGATGGCCGACCTGTTCTTTGTTCGTCATGAACATCGGTCCTACCTTCAGAGAAATGACGACACCATTTCGTTACATTTTTTCGATTCATAATGTTCCCAAAAACAGAAACAATTTCTTTGTGAATATCCGCTGGTCGCTGACATTTGGCATGAAGAAAACGTATGACGGAGTGCACTTCGCATTTGGCGGGATTCTGAATCGGCGCAGCCATTTTAAACACGACCTGCTCCAACCAGAAGCAACGTTCAACTGCCCAACGACCGCGAGGAGAAAGCTAACGGTTCAAGGTTAACACCAGTGTTGCCAACTTGCTCGCCAAAACCCTTATGTTCCTCTGGCGTACAGTGTATCTTTACTTTCCGAAATACCCTCGTAATTTTCGTTGCTAGACCCATTTTTTGTTCATAAATTCAATACTAGGTAGTTTTAAACTGAAGAATCGTTCTGGGCATGCCCCTTGATGTAACCAACGCACTTTTCAGTAATATATGAAGTCTCCATACTCTTCGTTCAGTTCCATTAAAAACTGATGCAAATGTTAATGGAATAGCGCGTGTGACTATTCGTACCACCAATTTCTCCACTTGCTCCAGGCCTGCCAATTTAACACAAAATGCTTTCTGATGTACAGAACAATGAATCCCGTCGGTCGATCATCAACATTTTTTGCTCTTTCGTTGTCAACTAAATCTTTAAATTCCTTCTGCGTGGCAATTTAATCTCGTCTCGTAGGAAATACACAATACGAGTTGCTTATGCGAACTGAGAATTGACCTTCATCCAATCTGTCATCCCCATTCATTTTAAAGGATTGTGACGACAGATCGCAGGAGTGCTTCTTTTTGCGCGAACAGCCACTGCACCTATAAACGTTCTTCACATCACTAACAAGTAGCACGACTCTACCGAACTCAGGAGAGATGTGCCGACCGAAGAATGCCGCGCCGCAATGCTAAATGAAAAGTCGCGCTGCTCCGGGTACGGCCGAAGGAGCGAACAAAGCCGAGTGTCAGGCCCAGCATCGGTTTCCCCGTGACCCACAAACGCTGCACGCGTGACGTTTGCCACACCGTGACCGGCGCTGTCCCATCCTAAATTATCTGCTATTCCTCCTGAAACAAACTCTATATAACCTCCAGCTAAAATGTATTCATAGATGATCTTGAGGTTGAAGCTCTTCTGTCTTTGTGTGCTTACAAATAGATTTGGTTTTGGAGAGGATCTGCCTTGAGCAAAACAATTTTAATCTTTCCTTTTATTTGCCAGACATGTTTCGCCGAAGTTTCACCATCATTAGTGGGCTTTTATTGTCTGTCTATAAAACAGGAAAAATTCTGTTTACCCCTTTTTACACACATAAATTGGAGTTTCTAAGACAGTATTCATAAATTTGAAAAACAGACTAAGTTTTGTATAAATACCTTATCATCACATGCTGTGGTTTTCCTGGACTTTTACACTACTGGCCATTGAAATTGCTACACCACGAAGTTGACGTGCTACAGACGCGAAATTTAACCGATAGGAAGAAGATACTGTCATATGCAAATGATTAGCTTTTCAGAGCATTCACACAAGGATGGCGCCGGTGGCGACACCTAAACGTACTGACATGAGGAAAGTGTCCAACCGATTTCTCACATACAAACAGTAGTTGACCGGCGTTGCCTAGTGATACGTTGTTGTGATGCCTCGTGTAAGGAGGAGAAATGCGTCCCATCACGTTTCCGACTTTGATAAAGGTCAGATTGTAGCCTATCGCGATTGCGGTTTATCGTATCGTGACATTGCTGCTCGCCTTGGTTGAGACCCAATGACTGTTAGCAGAATATGGAATCGGTGGGTTGGCTGCAGTTACCCTTGACGCTGCATCACAGACGGGAGAGCCTGAGATGGTGTACTCAATGCCGAACCTGGGTGCACGAATGGAGGTTCTGTTTACAGCATTATGATGGTCGCATTCGCGTTTGGCGGCATCGCGGTGAACGCACGTTGGAAGCGTGTATTCGTCATCGCCATACTGCTGTATCACCCGGCGTGATGGTATGGGGTGCCATTGGTTACACGTCTCGGTCACCTCTTGTTCGCATTGACGGCACTTTGAACAGTGGACGTTACATTTCAGATGTGTTACGACCCGTGGCTCTACCCTTCATTCCATCCCTGCGGAACCCTACATTTCAGCAGGATAATGCACGACCGCATGTTGCAGGTCCTGTAGGGGCCTTTCTGGATACAGAAAATGTTCGACTGCTGCCCTGGCCAGCACATTCTCCAGATCTCTCAGCAATTGGAAACGTCTGGTCAATGGTGGCCGAGCAACTGCCTAGTCACAATACGCCAGTCACTACACTTGATGAACTGTGGTATCGTGTTGAAGCTGCATGGGCAGCTGTACCTGTACACGCCATCCAAACTCTTTTTGACTCAATGCCCAGGCCTATCAAGGTCGTTATTACGCCAGAGGTGGTTGTTCTGGGTACTGATTTCGCAGGATCTATGCACCCAAATTGCGTGAAAATGTAATAACATGCCAGTTCTAGTACAATATCTTTGTCCAATGAGTACCCGTTTATCACCTGCATTTCTTCTTGATGTAGCAATTTTAATGGCCGTAGTGAATGTTTTTGCTACAATTCTTTTCTTTCACAGTTTGTCGTCTGGAACCATATAGAACTTAGTGTAGAACAATTATTTACCCGAAATTTTACGACTGGGAATGTTGTGTTTATGCCTGGCATTAACTAATTCTATTGTGTGTGTATGTGTGCGTGTGCGTGGGTTTCCACATTATCTTCACTGCGAAGGCCTGCATCAACCAACTTTCACTGTCACGCAGAAACACGATGGTGGACAGCTGATAGTTGAATGTTTTCTGGGTGGGACTTTTGAATCGTTGTGAGGTGTATCTGCTATTTTGTGTGTGTGTGTGTGTGTGTGTGTGTGTGTGTGTGTGTGTTGTGTGCAGAGAGTAGGGGGAGATATTGGAGAGTTTATGGCTTGTTGTTGTCTGATAGTTCTATGCCAGCAGGGAACAGAGTTCCATTGCGGAGAACTGTGAATTCGTTTATTTCATTCTTCGCAACTGCAGCAACAGCTATCCACAAAAAGAAATAGAGAAAACTGTCAAATACAAAGAGCCATACTTGAAGAAAAACAAATAATAATGAATACACAGTTCTCTCCAACATAACTTTGTTCTCCGCCCTCAAAAGAACTATCAGATAACACCAACCCATAAACACCCCAACCCTCCCCTCTCTCCACACACACACACACACACACACACACACACACACACACACACACACAGAGCCGGCCGGGGTGGCCGAGCGGTTCTAGGTGCTACAGTCTGGAACCGCGCGACCGCTACGGTCGCAGGTTCGAATCCTGCCTCGGGCATGGATGTGTGTGTTGTCCTTAGGTTAGTTAGGTTTAAGTAGTTCTAAGCTCTAGAGGACTGATGACCTCAGAAGTTAAGTCCCATAGTGCTCAGAGCCATTTTTGAAAACACACACACACACACACACACACACACACACACACACACACACAAACAAACACAAACGCAATGGCAATACATCTCAAGAAGATTCGAAACTCCCACCCAGAAAACATTCATTTTGTTTCTGTAAACTGTAAACAGTGGCAGGGACAGTTACTTCATGCAGCTCTTAATAGTGAAGATAATGAGGAAACCAGAAAAAGTAACTGAAACATACTGCACACACACACACACACACACACACACACACACACACCTTCCACATAGTATTACTACTGAATATTAGGCATAACTGCATTATTTCCAGTCGTAAAATTTCGAAGTAAATCACTGTTTTATATTAAGTTCTATATTGTTACAGATAACGAACTCTGAAATTCAACAACTCCAATAAAAAACATAAAAATCCAGGAAAGCCACAGCATGTGTTAATGAGATAGACACACAAAACTTTGTTTTTCAGATTTGTAAATACTGTCTTAAAAATTCAAATTTACTCATGGGCAAGTAGTAAAGAGCATTTTTCCTGTGTTACAGAAAAATGATAAATGCGCACTAATGATTCTGAAATTTCAGCGAAACATGCCTGGAAAATAATAGAAAAGATAAAAATTTTGTTTTGGTTAAGCAGAGCCTCTCCAAAATAAAAATGTATTCATAGATTTATGTAAGCGTGCACGAAAACAACGTCCACTACGTTTAGTTTTTAAGTAGATTTACATTAGCAGCAGACATGGAAACACTGTCACAGTATGTAACCGTTCCAAGGACGAAAACAAGGTTAAATCTTAACGTTCCATCGACAGCAATGTCATTAGTGATGCAGCATCAGCATTGGGCAAGGAAACGGCTGCGTCCTTTTCGAAAGGAACTAAACCAGCATTTGCCTTTTGTGATTTAGAAACTGTTGTCGCGATGTTCTGCGATTACGGATATCTCACATTTATTAGCCCTTGCGAGGGGTTATGAATTAATGAACCAGTCCGATTCCACGTATTGCTGACAAGGACTACTGTCGGTGAATTACCGCTGCTTGAGCTTGGCACACAGAACCAGGCTGCAGCGCATGGGAGATTGTGCAATGTGTTAACCTGTTTGCATTTCATTACGAGTTCAGAATCCCTCTGAGGCCAGGCAGAGGCCTCGGGGAGCAGGAAACATTTCTGATAGCGAATAATCTGTAACACGCCGGCGCCAAGGCTTAATTCGCTTCCTGTTCCTCTGGCATGTCCCATTTCGCTGTCCTTCGTTTCTGGGATTTTTTCCTTAAGTACGATTCAGAATTAGTTTATGCAGTTATCCTTCAATCGACTTTATTAGTCTTTAGTTTTTAACATTTCAGAATTGCATAACATAGTAGTGGAATATCCGGCACGAAATTATGAGGGCTATTTTTATTTAACCTCTGATCGGTTGCGAAATTAAAATAACAGTGAAAACCCGTTGAAACTTTGCACAAATGTGTTGCACAGTCTCTCTGATACACCTGTCGAAGGCATCACATCGCCGTTTTCAGTTCTGAGCGCACAATGAGTGCGTAAAAATGCTTAGATCAATAGATTGGCCCATCAAGTGTAAAGTACCTGCTGAAGAGTTCCGCCTGGTTTCATTCAACCCACATAACGTAACCGTCATGCGTTTCGTTCTTCGTTGCCTAGAAACAGTCATAAGTCAGACAGAGTTAAATAAAGGAGGAACCTTCTTAAATCGTTCACTACAGAACCTAACCTACACTGACGATGTGGCATTACTCGCACGAAACACTGCTGTGCTAGGCGAAGCCTATCAACAACTGGAGAAAGTTGCAAGGGAACTTGGCCTGACAGTCAATGTTGAAAAGAACAATTATATGGCAATGACTGACCAACAAAACCTACCAAATCTCAGGATAGCCGACAGGGAGTTTGAAAGGGTGAGAGACTTCAAGTACCTTGAGTCGACTATCACTGAGACAAATGACATTGGCAGTGAGGTGAAAGCCAGAATAGCAGCAGGTAACAGATGCTACTTTGCCGCATTACACGTGCTTAAGAGTTCGCTTCTATCACGAAAATCCAAAATCCTCATTAACAAAACAATTATAAGACCAGTTGTTATGTATGAAGCCGAAACGTGGACCATGACTGTAAATGAGGAAAGGATCCTTAGCATATGGGAGAGAAAGGTACTACGTAAAATATATGGCCCAACATATGATCAAGAAGATTGGCGCATTCGTATGAATGCAGAACTACAACACCTTTTTGAAGAACCTGACATTGTGACTACGATTAAAATAAGAAGACTGCGGTGGGCAGGGCACGTGGTCAGAATGAAAGAAGACAGAGCATGTAAGAGGATTTTTGATGGCGAGCCTGGAGGCAGACGGCGGAGGGGACACCCCAGAAAGAGATGGGTGGATGGAGTTGAAGAAGACATGAAAAAGCTGGTTTGTCAAGGGATGGAGATGGAAAGCCATGGATCAGATAGAATGACAGGATATTTTGGTGCAGGCCAAGACCCTTCAAGGGCTGTAGAGCTGAGGAGTGAGTGAGTGAGTGAGTGAGTGAGTGAGTCATCTTTCAATCGATTTTATTAGTCTTTAGCTTTTAACATTTCAAAATTACATAGTAGTGGAATATCCTGCACGAAATTATGAGGGCTATTTTTATTTAACCTCTGATCGGTTGTGAAATTAAAATAACAGTCAAAATCCGATGAAAATTGGCACAGGTGTGATGCACAGTCTCTCTAATACGCCTGTCGAACGTATCACGTCGCCGTTTTCGGTTCTGAGCACACAATGAGTGCGTAAGAATGCTTAGAGCAATAGAGTCGCCCATCAAGTGTGAAGTGCCTGCTGAAGAGTTCCGCCTGATTTCAAGCAGCCCACATAACGTAACCGTCATGCGTTTCGTTCTTCATGACAATGCTTGGCCCCACGCTGAAGGGACAACGAAGCTGGTTGCCCACTACACAGTCAGACTTGTCTCCCTCTTATTTTCATCACTTGACTCGTATGAACTGTGTGGACAGTATTTTTGCACTGACAGCGAACTGCAGACCAGTGTAGGAAATAGTTGGAAAGCACAGGTGGCTGCCTTCTGTGATGAGAACATTGGAAACATGGTAACATGCAACAACAAATGTCCAAGTCGGAGCAGCGACTATGTCGAGAAGTAATTCGAAGGTGTAGCTAAATTAACAAATAAAACATGTTTTATTTTCACTGTGGCTCCAACTTCGCGACCGACCAGAGAGTGAAAAACCAGTCCTCATACGAGGGCAGTTCAATAAGTAATGCAACACTTTTTTTTTTCTCGGCCAATTTTGGTTGAAAAAACCGGAAATTTCTTGTGGAATATTTTCAAACATTCCCGCTTCGTCTCGTATAGTTTCATTGACTTCCGACAGGTGGCAGCGCTGTACGGAGCTGTTAAAATGGCGTCTGTAACGGATGTGCGTTGCCAACAACGGGCAGTGATCGAGTTTCTTTTGGCGGAAAACCAGGGCATCTCAGATATTTATAGGCGCTTGCAGAATGTCTACGGTGATCTTGCAGTGGACAAAAGCACGGTGAGTCGTTGGGCAAAGCGTGTGTCATCATCGCCGCAAGGTCAAGCAAGACTAGTCTCCCGCGTGCGCGCCGGCCGTGCACAGCTGTGACTCCTGCAATGGCGGAGCGTGCGAACACACTCGTTTGAGATGATCGACGGATCACCATCAAACAACTCAATGCTCAACTTGACATCTCTGTTGGTAGTGCTGTCACAATTGTTCACCAGTTGGGATATTCAAAGGTTTGTTCCCGCTGGGTCCCTCGTTGTCTAACCGAACACCATAAAGAGCAAAGGAGAACCATCTGTGCGGAATTGCTTGCTCGTCATGCGGCTGAGGCTGACAATTTCTTGTCAAAGATTGTTACAGGCGATGAAACATGGGTTCATCACTTCGAACCTGAAACAAAACGGCAATCAATGGAGTGGCGCCAAACCCACTCCCCTACCAAGAAAAAGTTTAAAGCCATACCCTCAGCCGGTAAAGTCATGGTTACAGCCTTCTGGGACGCTGAAGGGGTTATTCTGTTCGATGTCCTTCCCCATGGTCAAACGATCAACTCTGAAGTGTATTGCGCTACTCTTCAGAAATAGAAGAAACGACTTCAGCGTGTTCGTAGGCACAAAAATCTGAACGAACTTCTCCTTCTTCATGACAACGCAAGACCTCACACAAGTCTTCGCACCCGAGAGGAGCTCACAAAACTTCAGTGGACTGTTCTTCCTCATGCACCCTACAGCCCCGATCTCGCACCGTCGGATTTCCATATGTTTGGCCCAATGAAGGACGCAATCCGTGGGAGGCACTATGCGGATGATGAAGTTATTGATGCAGTACGACGTTGGCTCCGACATCGACCAGTGGAATGGTACCGTGCAGGCATACAGGCCCTCATTTCAAGGTGGCGTAAGGCCGTAGCATTGAATGGAGATTACGTTGAAAAATAGTGTTGTGTAGCTAAAAGATTGGGGAATAACCTGGTGTATTTCAATGCTGAATAAAACAACCCCTGTTTCAGAAAAAAATGTGTTGCATTACTTATTGAACTGCCCTCGTACATAAACTTATCAAAGTTGCATAGGTTCTAAGGTTATTTATGACTGTTGCGAAGTACCAAACGTCTAATAAATTGAAAAAAAAAACACTGCATTCAACAGAACTTACGTCGCCCAGTGATGGACTATTTTGGTTGGTTCAAATGGCTCTGAGCACTATGGGTCTTTACTTCTAAGGTCATCAGTCCCCTAGAACTTAGAACTACTTAAACCCAACTAGCCTAAAGACATCACACACATCGAAGCCCGAGGCAGGATTCGAACCTGCGACGGTAGCGGTCGCGCGGTTCCACACTGTAGCGCCTAGAACCGCTCGGCCTCCCGGCCAGCGATGGATTGTTTTAAAACAAACTTTTTTATGTATCACCTATCACGTAATAAAACAGAAAAAAACTATATATTAAATTGGAAACAATTTTCTGTTTAATATTGTTGTGATGTTTTGTGAAACACTGGAGGGAAATTCAGTTAATCACGTTTATATGTTGGTTACCATTGCTTTGAAACAGGTATTGAGTTGCTGTGCTCACTTATTATGACGTAGTTATTTACAAAGTGAGCATAGTGAGCAGTGTACTGCACTTAGTAAGGACAACCTTTCAGAATTGTTCCGAGCAGCACTGTAACACATTTTGAAAGTTTTTTGGACGGCGCAGATACGACAAAACGGTCAAATAGGGTTAGCCAACAGCTAAACAATAATATATTATACTGTAATAGTGTGTTGAGTGCGAATATATGTAACTGCTGTTCTATTTCCAAAAGTGAGGCGAAGTGAAAATAACGCCAATGCAGCATAAGAGGAAGTAAAAAAAGGGAAAAAACTGTCAAGTTTATAAGTACAACGAAGTTTCTTTCTACTTCAACCTCACTAACAAAGAAGGAAAAAACAGTGGTTGGCAGAATATGTGAACCAGAAACAGAAACTCCAATTTAAATTTAAATAACCCAGCCTGTGTGGTTTCTGAGGTACCGCTTCTTCGTTTCTCTCATCTGCGTCCAAGATTTTCAGCGTTCGGAAGTATTATCCGGTTTTCCTCCCAGTCCCTACTACAATAGCGGCCAGCCGTCACACTATTGTGTACCAGAGCTCAGGTGCCACGACGTCTGTCTAGCTACTTCCTGTGTTTAAGCAGGACCAACACCAGTGCGGGCCTTCCAACCAAAGCTTGAGTTCTGCTTCCCGTTTCATCTCCACTGGCATTCCAGCCTCTACTACTATAGGCAAACATTCACTACGCCGTTTTTATAATAAAGACACTCCGTCACCGTCATGCAATAAGCGTTAACAATTATTTACAAGACCTACGTGACAATGTCAGTCTCCTTTATATATTCATATATACGATGTACAACCTATCACAAATGGTTCAGATGGCTCTGAGCACTATGCCACTTAACTTCTGAGGTCATCAGTCGCCTAGAACTTAGAACTAATTAAACCTAACTAACCTAAGGACATCACACACATCCATGCCCGAGGCAGGATTCGAACCTGCGACCATAGCGGTCGCTCAGCTCCAGACAATAGCGCCCCGAACCGCACGGCCACTCCGGCCGGCAACCTATCACATGATACCTAATTGTGTTTGTAGATCACGGAAAAGTATATGGATGAGTTCTTGTAAGGTGCGAAATTATAGCCATCTTAGAATACTGATAATTTTTTTGTGATTTATGTTGTTGAGATGCAAGAAATACACTACTGGCCTTAAATTTGCTACACCACGAATATGACATGGTAGAGACGCGAAATTTAACCGACACGAAGAGGATGCTGTGATATGCAAATGATTAGCTTTTCAGAGCATTCACACAAGGTTGGCGCCTGTGGCGACACCTACAACGTGCTGACATGAGGAAAGTTTCCAGCCGGCCGGTGTGGCCGTGCGGTTCTAGGCACTTCAGTCTGGATCCGCGTGACCGCTATGGCCGCAGGTTCGAAACCTGCCTCGGGCATGGATGTGTGTGATATCCTTAGGTTAGTTAGGTTTACGTAGTTCTAAGTTCTAGGGGACTGATGACCACAGATGTTATGTCCCATAGTGCTCAGAGCCATTTGAATCATTTTTGAAAGTTTCCGACCGATTTCTCATACACAAACAGCAGTTGACCGGTGTTGCCTGGTGAAACGTTGTTGTGATACCTCGTGTGAGGAGGAGAAATGCATAGCATCACGTTTCCGACTTTGATAAAGGTCGGATTGTAGCCTATCGCGATTGCGGTTTATCGTATCGCGACATTGTTGCTCGCGTTGGTCGATATCCAATGACTGTTAGTAGAATATGGACTCGGTGGGTTCAGGAGGGTAATACGGAACGCCGTGCTGGATCCCAACGGCCTCGTATCACTAGCAGTTGAGATGACAGGCATCTTATCCGCATGGCTGTAACGGATCGTGTAGCCACGTCTCGATCCGTGAGTCAACAGATTGGGACGTTTGCAAGACAACAACCATCTGCACGAACAGTTGGACGACGTTTGCAAAACCATGGACTATCAGCTGAGAGACGCTGGCCGTGGTTACCCTTGACGCTGCATCACAGACAGGAGGGCCTGCAGTGGTGTACTCAACGACGAAACTGGGTGCACGAATGGCAAAACGTCATTTTTTCGGATGAGTCCAGGTTCCGTTTACAGCATCATGACGGTCGCATCCGTGTTTGGCGACATCGTGGTGAACGCACATTGGAAGCGTGTATTCGTCGTCGCCATACTGGCGTATCACCAGGCGTGATGGTATGGGGTACCATTGGTTACACGTCTCGGTCACCTCTTGTTCACATTGACGGCACTTTGAACAGTGGACGTTACATTTCAGATGTGTTACGACCCGTGGCTCTACCATTCATTCGATCTCTGCGAAACACTAAATTTCAACAGGATAATGCACGACCGCATGTTGCAGTCCTGTACGGGCCTTTCTGGATACAGAAAATCTTCGACTGTTGCCCTGGCCAGCACATTCTCCAGATCTCTCACCAACTGAAAACTTATGGTCAATGGTGGCCGAGCAACAGGCTCGTCACAATACGCCAGTGACTACTCTTGATGAACTGTTGTATCGTGTTGAAGCTGCATAGGCAGCTATGCCTGTACACTCCATCCAAGCTCTGTTTGACTCAATGCCCATGCGTATCAAGGCCGTTGTTACGGCCAGAGGTGGTTGTTCTGGGTACTGATTTCTCAGGATCTATGCACCCAAACTGTGTGAAAATGTAATCACATGTCAGTTCTAGTATATTTGTCCAATGAATACCCGTTTATCATCTGCATTTCTTCTTGGTGTAGCAATTTTAATGGCCAGTAGTGTAGGTGAGTGCTAAGGCGCTCGTGACAGGACACAGCCCACGAGTCGAATTCTTGGTCGCCTCTGATTTAAGTGTTCATTTTTCCCACGTGGTACTGAAGAGCATAATAGCCCAGAAATAGCCTGAAATCGCTTCCGTGTACTCTCTGCAGAGCACTCGAGTGTGAATTGCAGAGCAGTGTTGTAGACGCAGACTGGAAAATCGCCGGAACTGGCAATGCCGTGCGCCAGAGACGGCAGGTCCGCGCCTGCCTGGCATCCCTGCGGCTGCTGCCGATATTCCAGCCACGCCGGACATCCGGCCCGCAGGCCGTGTTGCCCGCACGCTTGCAAGCCTCACGCCAACACCCCTGCCACCTTGCGCACTCTGCGGGCGCCGACACCGCTCCCAACTGCTTCCACTACGCTGGGCTGTGCCTAGGGACGGGAAAGTTTCACGTAAACGATAACGCGAAATCGCAGTGGTTACAAAATGTTGCGAAATTTGGCGTTTTCCTGTTTCCCGATTAAAAATGTTGTTAATCTAAGCGTAGTATTTTGATAATACTGTTAACCGGTGGCTACAGAGATTACTGTGAAGGAAATGAAGCATCTACATCTACATCCATACTCCGCAAGCCAGCTGACGGGTAGTGGCGGAGGGTACCTTGAGTACCTCTATCGGTTCTCCCTTCTATTCTAGTCTCGTATAGTTCGTGGAAAGAAGGATTCTCGGTATGCCTCTGTGTGGGCTCTAAGCTCTCTCATTTTATCCTCACGGTCTCTTCGCGAGATATTCGTAGGAGGGAGCAATATACTGCTTGACTCCTCGGTGAAGGTATTTTCTCGAAACTTCAACAAAAGCCCGTACCGAGCTACTGAGCTTCTATCCTGCAGAGTCTTCCACTGCAGTTACGAAATGATCCTGTAACATAGTGCGCTGCTCTCCGTTGGATCTTCTTTATCTCTTCTATCAACTCTAACTGGTACGGATCCCACACTGCTGAGCAGTATTCAAGCAGTGGGCGAACAAGTGTACTGTAACCTACTTCCTTTGTCTTCGGATTGCATTTCCTTAGCATTCTTCCAACGAATCTGTTTGGCATCTGCTTTACCGACGATCAACTTTATATGATCATTCCATTTTAAATCACTCCTAATGCGTACTCCCAGATAATTTATGGAATTAACTGCTTGCAGTCGCTGACCTGCTATATTGTAGCTAAATGATAAGGGATCTTTCTTTCTATGTATTCGCAGCACATTACACTCGTCTACATTGAGATTCAATTGCCATTCCCTGCACCATGCGTCAATTCGTTGCAGATCCTCCTGCATTTCAGTACAATTTTCCATTGTTAAAACCTCTCGATGTACCACAACATCATCTACAAAAAGCCTCAGTGAACTTCCGATGTTATCCATAAGGTCATTTATGTATATTGTGAATAGCAATGGCCCTACGAGACTCCTCTGCGGCACACCTAAAATCACTCTTACTTCGGAAGACTTCTCTCCATAGAGAATGACATGCTGCGTTCTGTTATATAGGAACTCTTCAATCCAATCACACAACTGGTCTGATAGTCCATATGCTCTTACTTTGTTCATTAAACGACTGTTGTTGTTGTTGTTGTTGTTGTGGTCTTCAGTCCTGAGACTGGTTTGATGCAGCTCTCCATGCTACTCTATCCTGTGCAAGCTTTTTCATCTCCCAGTACCTACTGCAACCTACATCCTTCTGAATCTGCTTAGTGTATTCATCTCTTGGTCTCCCTCTACGATTTTTACCCTCCACGCTGCCCTCCAATACTAATTTGGTGATCCCTTGATGCCTCAGAACATGTCCTACCAACCGATCCCTTCTTCTGGTCAAGTTGTGCCACAAACTTCTCTTCTCCCCAATCCTATTCAATACTTCCTCATTAGTTATGTGATCTACCCATCTAATCTTCAGCATTCTTCTGTAGCACCACATTTCGAAAGCTTCTATTCTCTTCTTGTCCAAACTATTTATCGTCCATGTTTCACTTCCATACATGGCTACACTCCATACGAACACTTTCAGAAATGACTTCCTGACACTTAAATCAATACTGGATGTTAACAAATTTCTCTTCTTCAGAAACGCTTTCCTTGCCATTGCCAGCCTACATTTTATATCCTCTCTACTTCGACCATCATCAGTTATTTTGCTCCCAAATAGCAAAACTCCTTTACTACTTTAAGTGTCTCATTTCCTAATCTAATTCCCTCAGCATCACCCGACTTACTTAGACTACATTCCATTATCCTTGTTTTGCTTTTGTTGATGTTCATCTTATATCCTCCTTTCAAGACACTGTCCATTCCATTCAACTGCTCTTCCAAGTCCATTGCTGTCTCTGACAGAATTACAATGTCATCGGCGAACCTCAAAGTTTTTATTTCTTCTCCATGAATTTTAATACCTACTCCGAATTTTTCTTTTGTTTCCTTTACTGCTTGCTCAATATACAGATTGAACAACATCGGGGAGAGTCTACAACCCTGTCTTACTCCCTTCCCAACCATTGCTTCCCTTTCACGTCCCTCGACTCTTATAACCGCCATATGGTTTCTGTACAAATTGTAAATAGCCTTTCGCTCCCTGTATTTTACCCCTGCCACCTTTAGAATTTGAAAGAGAGTATTCCAGTCAACATTGTCAAAAGCTTTCTCTAAGTCTACAAATGCTAGAAACGTAGGTTTGCCTTTCCTTAATCTTTCTTCTAAGATAAGTCGTAAGGTCAGTATTGCCTCACGTGTTCCAGTGTTTCTACGGAATCCAAACTGATCTTCCCCGAGGTTGGCTTCTACTAGTTTTTCCATTCGTCTGTAAAGAATTCGTGTTAGTATTTTGCAGCTGTGACTTATTAAGCTGATAGTTCGGTAATTTTCACATCTGTAAACGACTGTGGGGAACTGTATCGAATGCCTTGCGGAAGTCAAGAAACACGGCATCAACGTGGAACCCGTGTCTATGGCCCTCTGAATCTCGTGGACGAATAGCGCGAGATGGGTTTCACACGATCGTCTTTTTCGAAACCCATGCTGATTCCTACAGTGTAGATTTCTAGTCCCCAGAGAAGTCATTGTACTCGAACATAATACGTGTTCCAAAATTCTACAACTGATCGATGTTAGAGGTATAGGTCTATAGTTCTGCACATCTGTTCGACGTCCCTTCTTGAAAACGGGGATGACCTGTGCCCTATCCCAATCCTTTGGAACACTACGCTCTTCTAGAGACCTACGATACACCGCTGCAAGAAGGGGGGCAAGTTCCTTCGCGTATTCTGTTTAAAATCGAACTGGTATCCCATCAGGTCCAACGGCCTTTCCTCTTTTGAGCGATTTTAATTGTTTCTCTATCCCTCTGTTGTCTATTTCGATATCTACCATTTTGTCATCTGTATGACAATCTAGAGAAGGAACTACAGTGCAGTCTTCCTCTGTGAAACAGCTTTGGAAAAACACATTTGGTATTTCGGCCTTTAGTCTGTCATCCTCTGTTTCAGCACCATTTTGGTCACAGAGTGCCGGGACATTTTGTATTGATCCATCTACCGCTATGACATAAGACCAAAATTTCTTAGGATTTTCTGCCAAGTCCGTACATAGAACTTTACTTTCGAATTCATTGAACGCCTCTCGCATAGCCCTCCTCACACTACATTTCGCTTCGCGTAATTTGGAGAAGGAAATGGAGTTCATGGAGAGGAAATAAAAACATCGAGCTCTACCAATGACATTGTATTGGCTTGGTACGTAAGCTCGTAGCGTTTTTCTATACTTTTAATAAACACAATAGACACGTTTCACAGAGATTTTAGTCATCAGTAATATACTCTCCTTCATTATTTACAACAAGCTGCCGACGCTGGGGTAACTCTTTGACTCTGGGACTGTAGAAATCAAGTGGTTTCCAGACGAACTCGTCGATCCATGTTCGGAGCGCGTTTTCATCTGGCACGGAAGTTCCTTGAAGGTTATTCGATAGAGAGCGGAAAAGGACAAAATATGAGGTCGCTAGATCTGGTGAATAAGGTGGGTGCGGAATGACTTCCCAACCCAACTTCTGTACTGTGTTTTTTATCGATCTAGCAGAATGAGTGCGGGCGTTATCATGGAGTAGCATACATAGGGTGAACATCAGCAATAGTAAAACAAAAGTACTTTACGTAGTCAAGTTAAATTGGACGATGCGAGAGAATTTGATTGGGAAACGAGACATTAAAAAAAATGTTCAAATGTGTGTGAAATCTTATGGGACTTAACTGCTAAGGTCATCAGTCCCTAAGCTTGGACACTACTTAACCTAAATTATCTTAAGGACAAACACACACACCCCTGCGCGAGGGAGGACTCGAACCTCCGACGGGATCAGCCGCACAGTCCATAACTGCAGCGCGCAAGACCGCTCGGCAAATCCCGTGCGGCGAGACATTAGAAGTAGTAGAGGAGTTTTGCTATTTGGACGACATATAACTGATAATGGTCGAGGGAGAGAGGATGTGAAACGCAGATTGGCAACAATAAGAAAAGTAAATCTTGTACTCATTTCCGTAATTTAATTCCTTCGTCATCATCTGATTCAGTTCAGCTATATTACATTACTCTTTTTTTTTGTTGATGTCCATTTTATAACCTCTATTTCAAGGCCTTATCCATTTTGTTCAACTCCTCTTGCAAGTCGTTTACCGTCTCTGACACAATTACAATGTCATCGGGCAACTTCAAAGTTTTTACTTCTTCCCCCGAACTTTAATTCCCTTTTCTGATTTTTCCTTTGCTTCCGTTACTGCTTCGTCAATGGACAGACTGAAAACATCGAGGATAGGCTACAACCCTGCCTCAATGTCTTGTCGACTACAGCTTCCCTTTCAGGTTCTTCGATTCATATAACTGCAATCTGCTTCCTGTTAAAGCTGAAGAAATCTTTTCGCTCTCTATATTTTATACTTGCTACCTTCAGAATTTTAAACAGTGTGTTCCAGTAAATATTGTAAAAAGCTTTCTACAAATCCACAGCGCTGTAAATATAGGTTTGTCTTCATCAGCCTAGCTTCAAAGATAATTCGTAGGGTCAGTATCACCTCGCGTCTTTCTACGGAATTTGAATCTCAACAGCCGGCCGTTGTGGCAGAGCGCTTCTAGGCGCTACAGTCTGGAGCCGCGCGACCGCTAATGTCGCAGGTTCGAATCCTGCCTCGGGCACGGATGTTTAAGTAGTTCTAAGTTCTAGGGGACTGATGACCTCAGGTGCTAACACCCATAGTGCTCAGAGCAATTTTTTTGAATCTCAACAAATTTAAAAGTGAATGGAATATACTTTGCAGATATCTGCAAATTCAGTCCCTGAGACGTGATACAGTGAAGAACAACGGATTCGTCTCTACCAACGTCAAAGGAATAAGGGACAACGTCCGATAAATACTAGCGACAATAAACAGAATTAGGCCCAGTACAATCACGCCAACAGACTTCTTAGCTCCGGATACTAAGCCCATCTCCATCTCATAAAGCAACGCTGCGAACTGGATAAAGCGTCACACAACGTGCTACATCCTGATAGATGAAGAAAAAGTAAAGTAAATTTCTGGTTTTTCATAACATGGCAACATCGTAAGTCAGGACACCGAAAAACTATGGAGATAAGGTGAACCAAAAATGTCGTAAATACAATTACATGAAGTGGACCTGAACACATTGTACGTTGCTTCGGATCAGACAAAATAAAAGTTACGTCGAGAATCATGTCATTGGGAAAAAATTAAACTCGAACTTAACAACAGAAAGGTAATTGGATACATCACATTCTGCGTGATCAGCCCGGCATTCGTCTCACGTGAGTGAAGGAAACCTGGGAAGAGCGGAATGGATGGCTGGGCTTGTATTTGAAACCAGCTCCTCTCATAAACGAGAGTCGCGCTCAGTATCGCCAACCATGACAGCGAAAATGACGCAAAAGCCTACGGTGATAGACAATGTGGGGATTGGCAACGGCGACGGGCACGCCGTTGTGTGTCATATGGCTGTACTCACAGCGGCAGTTGGGCGGACATAATGCGCTTAACAACGAATTAGCGTTGTTGTTCCCCACTAAGCCGCGTCGATGCCCTCGCACAAGCATAACCTTCCGAAGCACGTAATATGTGGGGCACCGAAAACATATTACACTACTGGCCATTAAAATTTCCACACCACGAAGGTGACCTGCTACAGACGCGAAATTTAACCGACAGGAAGAAGATGCTGTCATATGCAAATGATTACTTTTCAGAGCCTTCACACAAGGCTGGCGCCGTTGGCGACACCTACAACGTTCTGACATGAGGAAAGTTTCCTACCGATTTCTCATGTTTCCGACTTTGATAAACGTCGGTTTGTAGCCTATCGCGATTGCGGTTTGTCGTCTTGCGACAATGCTGCTCGCGTTGGTCGAGATCCAGTGACTGTTAGCAGAATATGGAATCGGTGGGTTCAGAAGGGTAATACGGAACGCCGTGCTGGATCCCAACGGCCTCGTTTCGCTAGCAGTCGAGATGACAGGCATCTTATCCGCATGGCTGTAACGGATCGTGCCGCCTCGTCTCGATCCCTCAGTCAACAGATGGGGACGTTTGCAAGACAACAACCGTCTGCACCAACAGTTCGACGACGTTTGCAGCAGCATGGACTATCAGCTCGGAGACCATGGCTGCGGTTACCCTTGACGCTGCATCACAGACAGGAGCGCCTGCCATGGTGTACTCAACGACGAACCTTTGTGCACGAATTTTTTCGGGTGAATCCAGGTTCTGTTTACAGCATCGTGATGGTCACATCAGTGTTTGGCGACATCGTGGTGAACTCGCATTGGAAGCGTGTATTCGTCATCGCCATACTGGCGTATCACCCGGCGTGATGGTATGGGGTGTCATTGGTTACACGTCTCGGTTACCTCTTGTTCGCATTGACGGCACTTTGAACAGTGGACGTTACATTTCAGATGTAGTACGACCCGTGGCTCTACCCTACATTTCAGCAGGATAATGCACGACCGCATGTTGCAGGTCCTGTACGGCTCTTTCTGGATACAGAAAATGTCGACTGCTGTCCTGGACAGCACATTCTCCAGATCTCTCACTAATTTAAAACGTCTGGTAAATGGTGGCCGAGCAACTGGCTCGTCACAATACGCCAGTGACTACTCTTGATGAACTGTGGTATCGTGTTGAAACTGCATGGGCAGCTGTACCTGTACACGCTATCCAAGCTCTGTTTGACTCAATGCCCCGGTGTATCGAGGCCATTATTACGGCCAGAGGTGGTTGTTCTGGGTACTGATTTCTCAGGATCTGTGCACCCAAACTGCGTGAAAATGTAATCACATGTGAGTTCTAGTATAATCTATTTGTCCAATGAATACCCGTTTATCATCTGCATTTCTTCTTGGTGTAGCACTTTTAATGGCCAGTAGTTTTTTTTAAAAGGACGTTACTTCTACAGTTGACGAATACGATGCATTTAAAAAATTCTACATGACAGACCCAACTATAAGAAGTTAATCGGTTGAACACACATATACACTGACGGAAAAAAATTCACAACTCCAAGGAGGGGTTGTGCGAATTAAACGAAAGTTGGGAGGCATGTTTCTGAAGTTGAAAGATGACGTATGTTCAAATTTCGCGCCAGTCGCAGAAGAGTGGGGCTATTAGTGCCACTATGAGGATACAAATACTAGTTTGAACGAGGTGGTGTAATAAGACTACGAGGAGCTGAATGTTACTTACGTTATTTTGAAGAAAGACTTGGGAGAAATGTAGCCATCCCACATTATAGCTGGCAACGGTGGTCACAAATATGTACGGTCGCAAACGGCTCTGGCTCATCGCGCTACATCTGCAGCAGCACGTTGAACAGCAGTTGGTACCACATTGATACAATGAACTATTACAAGTCAGTTACTTCAAAGGCAGATCCGATTCAGACGCCCTGTAGCGTGATTTCCACTAACCCCAAACCAGCGCCACTTGTGATTTCAATGGTTTCAAGCGACAGCTTGTTGAAGGGCAGCGCGGAGTTCTCTTGCGTTTTCTGATGAAAACTGATTCTGTATCGGTGCCAGTGAAGGCCGTGTGTTGGTTAGAAGGAGGCCAGGTGAGGCAACGACACCTTTTAAACTACTGCATTTTATATACAGCCTCTGCAAAAACTGCTATCACAAGTAACTTGTTTGTTTCATTTTAACGTAACTCTCATGAACCAGTCTGCAAAAGTTCTAATACAGTTGGCAAAGCAAATTGCAGTAAAATAAAATTTATTTCAATATTTTCCCACTGGAATACCATCATGAGATTTATCGCATGCATTAAAAATAGTGTGTAACAGTTTTTAAGAAACTCTAATTCCGAAATTTTAAGGATTAAAAAAATGGGTCTGGAAGTATTCAGCGTTTTTGTGAATCTAGTAAAGTAGCACACAACTTTAAACCTTAGAAGAAACTGAATAAAGTGGTACAAATTTCAGGTCTGTAAGTCAAATAGTTTTGGGGTTGTGGCCTTTTTAAGGTTTCAAAGCAAGACAAAAATTAAGAACTCTAAAATAAAGAGCACAAAAAATACTCAATTTTGGATTTTTCGTCATTTTATTAGAATAAAATGAAATATACAAAATTTCGAATCATCAATGTTAAATTAAATTTTGTACTCACGGATTTCACATGGAAAGATCTTGATGTTTTCATTATTAAAAATGCTAATTTGTGTGTAGTTAAGAACATGTGTATAGGCCTAATGAATCCATCAATCCCGTTACAAGTTTTGGATTTTCAGTGTAAAAAAACAGGTAAGTTTTAATGTATTAGCGTGTGAAATAATTGATATAAGAGAAATTTTGCTGAAATAACGGTGTACGACACTAGAAACATAATATGTAGCCAGAGAAAAACGTTTCTAGAAGTGCTTGCCAGTAGAAGCTGCTCTTTGATGGACGGAACTTGTATGACTACTCTTGGCAGGCGAGCTGCTCAGCGCACAGGCCTTCTCTCTAGGTGGCGGTGGTTGAGGGCCTGCAACCTCCCCACTTTGCGTGCTATACGTACACCTAGAGTTATGGTCTGGCGTGCTATTTCGTATGACAGCAGGAGCACTCTCGTGGTTATCTCACGCACTCTGATTGCAAAACTGTAAGTCGATGTGGTGATCCCATCTGTTGTGCTGCCATTCATCAACAGCTTTCTAGTGGGTGTATTCCAACGGGACATTGCTAGCCCATATCGCTGTTGTAACTCAGCGTGCTATACAGAATGTCGACATATTGCCTTGACCTGCTAGATCACCAGATATGTCTCCAAACGAGCCTATGTGGGACATCAACGAACGACAACTCCAGTCTAATTAACAACCAGCATTACGCACCGTCCCCGCCGGCCGCGGTGGTCTAGCGGTTCTAGGCGCGCAGTCCGGAACCGCGCGACTGCTACGGTCGCAGGTCCGAATCCTGCCTCGGGCATGGATGTGTGTGATGTCCTTAGGTTAGTTAGGTTTAATTAGTTCTAAGTTCTAGGCGACTGATGACCTCAGCAGTTAAGTCGCATAGTGCTCAGAGCCATCATCAGCCAGCACCGTCCCTGTACTGACCGACCAAGTGCAACAGGCGTATAACTCCATCCCACATACTGTCATCTGGCACCTGTACAACACAATGCATACGTATTTGCATTTAACATTTTGCTGGTTACACCAGTTATTAATGTACCAGCATTTCACATTTGCAGAGGCTTATTTCGCACTTCCATTAACCTGTGATCTTGCAGTGTTAATCATTTAAATACACTACTGGCCATTAAAATTGCTACACCACGAAGATGACATGCTACAGATGCGAAATCTAACCGACAGGAAGAAGATGCTGTGATATGCAAAAGATTAGCTTTTCAGAACATTCACACAAGGTTGGCGCCGGTGGCGTCACCTACAACGTGCTGACACGAGGAAAGTTTCCAACCGATTTCTCACACACAAACAGCAGTTGACCGGCGTTGCCTGGTGAAACGTTGTTGTGATGCCTCGTGTAAGGAGGAGAAATGCGTACCAGCGCGTTTCCGACTTTGATAAAGGTCGGATTGTAGCCTATCGCGATTGCGGTTTATCGCATCGTGATATTGCTGATCGCTATCACTAGCTGTCGAGATGACAGGCATCTTATCCGCATAGCTGTAACGGATCGTGCAGCCACGTCTCGATCCCTGAGTCAACAGATGGGGACGTTTGCAAGACAACAACCATCTGCACGAACAGTTCGACGACGTTTGCAGCAGCATGGACTATCACCTCGGAGACCTTGGCTGCGGTTACCCTTTACAGGAGCGCCTGCGATGGTGTACCCAACGACTAACCAGGGTGCACGAATGGCGAAACGTCATTTTCTCGGGTGAATCCAGGTTCTGTTTACAGCATCATGATGGTCGCATCCTTGTTTGGCGACATCGCAGTGAACGCACATTGGAAGCGTGTATTCGTCATCGCCATACTGGCGTATCACCCGGCGTGATGGTATGGGGTGCCATTGGTTACACGTCTCGGTCACCTCTTGTTCGCACTGACGGCACTTTGAACAGTGGACGTTACATTTCAGATTTCTTACGACCCGTGGCTCTACCCTTGATTGGATCCCTGCGAAACCCTACATTTCAGCAGGATAATGCACGACCGCATGTTGCAGTCCTGTACGGACATTTCTGGATACATAAAATGTTCGACTGCTGCCGTGGCCAGCACATTCTCCAGATCTCTCACCAATTGAAAAGTCTGGTCAATGGTGGCCGAGCAACTGGCTCATTACAATACGCCAGTCACTACTCCTGATGAAGTGTGGTATCGTGTTGAAGCTGCATGGGCAGCTATACCTGTACACGCCATTCAAGCTATTATTGGCTCAATGCCCAGGCGTATCAAGGCCGTTATTACGGCCAGAGGTGGTTGTTCTGGGTACTGATTTCTCAGGACCTATGCACCCAAATTGCGTGAAAATGTAATCACATGTCAGTTCCAGTATAATATATTTGTCCAATGAATATCCGTTTATCATCTGTATTTCTTCTTGGTGTAGCAGTTTTAATGGCCAGTAGTGGATGTTATCTAGACAAATGCACTCCGGAAATTTCATTACTCTACATTAATTATTATTTTTAATGTTCCGATTATTTTTCTGTCAGTGTGCTGAAAAAGGTAAGCGCCACTAATTCGTGGGCAGTATAAATTAAACTGAGGTACGATGTAACCATGATCCCCCTCCTTGTTTACGGCATCATGGAATGTGAATGTTTAGAGATGTGAAGTCAGCACACTGTTCTCCCAGCAGCTGTTTGCTATTCGAACTGCAGCCATTATTCTCCTTCATACAGCTCCTCAGTTATCTTCAAGAGATTGTGTGCACTCCTTGAATGTACGGGAAATCGAATCCAGGTCGATTTAGTAGTCAGACCCGTCCAGTTGTCAGGTAGTGAGGTAGACTTTTACGAAAGAGTGCTGTAATAAATCTCTCGTACCGTCCCTTTTGTATATTACTTAAGTCTTTGGATACCTAAAGCGTTAGTCTTCACAGATTAAAACGCAATGTTAAATTTATTATTGCTTAGTACACACTACGCGGGTGTGACACTCATGTCCATTGTTTTTAATTATTTATTTACATTTTCAGTTCCCTATTAAATAGAGTTCGGCGGTTTGTTATAGAACTTTGTACCCTTAGCCTAATATCTGAGCAGACTGGTATGCGGGCTGTTGCGCTGGCAGTTGGAAATATTTGGAGGGAAATTTCCAATTCTAGCATTCGCCTGGTAACCAAGGAAAACCTTCTGAAGTCCTTGGTCAGAGCTGAGGGATTGGAACTATTTTAAGTCTAGAGGACGATATTTTTGGCTCAGAAACGGGCGGTTCGGGCAATAAGTGGTGTGAGTTAACGAACCTCTTGTCGACCTCTGTTCACGAGTCTGGGTATTTTGACATTGGCCTCTCAATATGTATATTCATTATTGTCGTTTCTTGTTACCAATATTAGTTTATTCCCAAGAATAAGCAGCTTTGACTCGGTTAATACTCGGCAGAAATCAAACCTGCATTTGGATTGGACTTCCTTAACTCTAGTGCAAAACGGTGTGCAGTATACTGCTGCATCCATTTTCAATAAGCTGCCACTCGAATTCAAAAATCTTAGCAGTAATCCACGCACTTTCAAACCGAAACTGAAGAGTTTCCTCATGGGTCACTCCTATTCTGTCGAGGACTTCCTTGAAAAATTAACCTGATTCTTATGGTATTGCTGATAGCGTTTACTTAAACTTATGGACTGACTTTTTTCCGGTTCATGAACATTTATATTTATCTGTTATTACCTTTATGTTGTAATTTCATGTACTGACACGTTCCATGACCTTGGAGATTTCCTCCTCAATTTAGTCCACCAGAACTTGACGTGTAAATAAATAAAAAATAAATAACAGCTGTCAGCCACAGTAACAATTTTAGAAACGTTTCCTCCACTAATCTTTCGAAAAATACCGCCAGATCATCTTATGACACTGCAACACAGACGTAAAATATTTTCTGTACATTTTTATGGAGTAATTAAAAAAACTTCGTCTTCTGAATATTTCGTTTCGTAATTCCATATATTTGACCTGTTTGTGAAATGCTATTGATATGAACACACTGATGAGCCAAACAATCATGATCACCTTCTTAATAGCTTGTTTGCCCGCCTTTGGAACGAAATACTTCATTGATTCAGGGTCCTGACGGTTTGTTGGTAAGTTTATGAACGTTTGTGATACTGGATGTCGACACACAGGCCATATAATTCGCGTAAATAACGGGCCATCCCATAGCGACCCAGATGGGTTCCACAGTTATTACGAAGTGCCACAATAAAGTAATGAGACTGATTTTCTTCGCAAGATGTGGCAACACTGCAGGCTTGGGTAGGCACAATATCTTTGACCTTGGTCTACAAGCTGCTTCTAGTCCAAGCGGCACATCGATGCAACTGCTCAGTCATGAGTTGTGCTGTAAAAAGTTAACATGTATTTGTGTTCCTCATCACGGAAATGGAACCGCATAGTATTGCGTTAAATTTGGTGAAAACGCGATGACAACTTACAGTAAGCTTGAGAAGGCTTTTGGAGAGGAGTTTATGTTAGAGCTCAAGTTTTTCATTGGCGTAAAATGTTTAGTGAAGGCAGAACGAATGATGAAGATTAAGACCGCAGTGGACGACCATCAACCTCACAGATGGATGTTGGTCGGCCGGAGTGGCCAAGCAGTTCTGGGCGCTACAGTGTGGAACCACGCGACCGCTACAGTAGCGGGTTCGAATCCTGCCTCGGGCATGGATGTGTGTGATGTCCTTAAGTTAGTTAGGTTTAAGTAGTTCTAAGTTTTAGGGGACTGATGACCTCAGCAGTAAAGTCCCATAATGCTCAGAGCCATTTGAACCATTTGAATGGACGGATGTCAACTTGGCCAGGGTGCGTGAACTCGTACGATTTGATCGAAGATTATCTGTGAAAATGATTACAGAGGAACTGAACATCAATCGAGAAACGGTTCGTCTAATAATAACTGAAGATCTTGGTATGAGAAAAATTTGTGCAAAAATGGTCCCCAAAACTCTCACATCACAACAGTGGCACCGATCTGTTGGAGAAAACGGAAAAAATCCAGAATTGTTGAGCCGTGTTATCACTGGTGATGAAAGTTGGTTTTTTCAATACGTTCCAGAGACAAAACGGCAAAGTTCGCAGTGGTGCTCAAAGGGATCACCCAGGCCAAAAAAGCTCGCATGTCAAAAGCGAAATGCATGCTTGTGTGCTCCTTTGATCCCAAGGGAAAAAACAGTTAACCTATATTACTACAAAGAAATTTTAGAAAGACTTCGTAAAAGAGTTCTTCGTGTCCATGCTAACATTGCTGATAATTGGATTCTGCATCGCGATAATGCGCCATCCCATACTGCTCTGTAAGTACAGCAATGTTTAACCTCAAAACAAATTTCAGTACCACCACAGTAACCTTATTCACCAGATATCGCTCCGTGCGATTTTTTTCTGTTTCCAAGAGTCAAATCTGCGGTCAAGGGACACCATTTTCAAACAACACAAGATGTCCAAAAAGCTGTGATGAGGGTCTTGTAGGATATTACAGAAGATGAGTTCCATAAATGTTGCCATCAATGGCAGAAGCGCTGGAAAACGTGTGTCCAATCAGAAGGAAACTACTTTGAAGGAGACAACACTAAACTTGTTTAAAACGGCAAGCAACATTTTTTCATTTTTCATAACAGTCTCATTACTTTACTGTCGCACCTCATAAATCAGGCGAAAACAGTCGCCGAAACATCAACGTGAGTTCACCATAATGCTCCTCAAACCACTCTAGCACGGTTCTGGCTCCGAGACATGAACAGTTACACTGCTGAAAGATAACATCGCCATCGGGGAGACATCAAGCATGAACGGATGCATGTGTCTTCCTACTTTACAGAGCAGACAAGCATCCGAAACCCACGCTCCGTGAAGAGTCGTGGACTTCCAACCATTTAGCGCCTAGTGGTAGTTTCCCTGTCCTTCTGCCTGCTTCCGTAGATACTCACGACTGTAGCACTTGAACATTCGACCAGCTTCGCCGTTTTCGAGATACACGTTCACAGGGTCTGCGTAATAACAATCTGCCCTTTGTCAAACTCGTATATCTCGATGGATTTCCACATTTGCAGCCCATTATCTACGCTAGAGTGATCCCTCGTATCTGCTTCGATTACATTCTTTGGTAACGCGTCACGTGCCCGAAATGCCACCTGGTGGCATCCAACGTCGCGTTGGAAGTGGTCTTAATGTTTTGGCTTAACAGCATATGTTTTCTTCTCTACATACGACGTTTCGTAAAGATTCATGCTACTTGACAGAGCTATTTCTTAAATGAAGATAGAATTCTGAAGTAATTTTTAACTGGTCTATAGGACTACATGGTTTTTATTTTTAACCATTCGACTTCACAGGGGTATATCTTTTACATAGTGCAAGACAACGACTAGAGCTAATAAACCTTTCCGTCGTTTCCATACTTCGTACTCGCCGGACCGACTGTGTGACAGTTTACTCCGTACAAATTTGTCACGTAATGACCCGGCTTAAAGGATAAGGCCGTCGAAAATAAGTCTGGGTGTTTGTACTTATAAAATCATTGAGGATTTACGCTGGGACAGGTTATCTATCTACTAAATGGATAATGTGGGTCCAGATTAACCCCAGTTTTATTTGCTCTTTGTGAGCACACGCCGCGTGGAGTGGCCGCCCGGTTTGAAGCGCCATGTCACGGATTACGCGGCCCTCCCGCCGGGGGTTCGAGTCCTCCCTCGGGCATGTGTGTGTGTGTCTTGTTCCTAGCGTAAGTTAGTTTAAGTAGTGTGTAAGTCTACGGACCGATGACCTCAGCAGTTTGGTCCCTTAGGAATTCACACACACATTTGTGAGCACACGCACCGCCGGGAAACACATATTAATTCGATTTACAAATACGAAAATACAAGCAATTAACGTCAGGATAATTTAACTGTACCTTCAATCTGTTAAACAGGAAGGAATGGATAAGGTTAAAGTAACGATTATCTTAGCGAGTTCTCCCCGGAGTTGAATAATTCCCGTAGGATGCGTAATAATTGCTCTCTGTTCGCAGCAGGAAACAAGGTCTTGATTTTACATGCAAACATCTAAAACAACTCAGTCATGGATGATCTCACTACTATAAGAACTGTCTCAATTCCGAGCTGGTTGGAGGGCCCTGTCCATAATGTTCCAAACGTTTTCAATTGGGGAGACCCTGCTGGTTAAGATAGCGTTCGGCAAGTACAATGAAGAGCAGTAGATACTCTCGGCATACGCTGACCATTTTGCTGAAATGTTAGCCCAGGATGGCTTGTCATAAAGGGCAACAAAACGGGGCGTATAATATTGTCGACGTACCGCTGCGCTAAAAGGGTGTCGCGGATGACAGCCAAAGTGGTGCTGCTAAGAAATGAAATGGCATCCCAGACCATCACTCCTTTTTTTTTTTAATTCTTTATTCAATACCATTACAATTATACAAATATAACCCACTGCCTTAATTCATTAGTGGGTCCTAACAATGATACATTTACATTAAATTTTGCAGCTTAGTGTACTGTTAGTGTGTGAGCTACAGTTAATGTTAGTAACAATGGGCATCTAATGTCTACTTGTACTATTTATACCTAATTACTATTACTAATTTAATTATATATGTATTCTGCAGCGTCACATGTGTGCCAGTGAAGAAGATATAAACCTACTTTTTCACGCCCTGCTCTTCGAGCTAATCCCGAAGAGCATGCCCCTGGCACTGGGCGGGCCTCGATGTTAATTCGCTGCAGTCTCTATCTTAATTTCCTATAACTAAGTCCTACAAACTAACCTATCCTACGTCATGTCCGGTGTGTGTGTCACAATTAGTAGTTGTTCCCCACTCCCCCTAGTCCTGCACGTGGCGGATCCCAACTTAGATGTAGTCGGCCAGTCCACGCACAGGCGGTATGGGAATAGGGCTCTTTGACGCAATTGGTGGTTATTGTCGCTTATTGTTTACTGTATCTCTCCTAAATAGTCAATTAAAACTTTTCGAGATACCTCGTTTGCCAAGGTGTTTAGAGTCTGAAAAGTCTCCTCTCGTCTAAGTAGTTGGTGTGTGTCACGGTTGGGTAGTCTGTCTCGCGGTGTGTTGGCGATATCATTGAAGAGGGGACACTCGTAAACTACATGCTCAGGCGTGCCTTCCGGATCGCCACAGTCGCACGCTGGTGTTGCCCTTTTCCCAAATCGACATAGATAAGTCGGGTAGGGTCCATGGCCAGTGAGAAAGTGGATCAACCCTCCTTGTCATCAGGCCGTGTGACAGGCGACGGTCAGCTCAGTATCCCACCACTGTCCAGGGCGTCTCCACATATATCTTCGCTGAACATCGCGGCTCAGTTCGAAGCGGGATTCATCACTTAAGAGAATCCTACTCTAGTCCACGAGATTCCAGGCCGAATGTGCCCGACAACTCAGCGAACGGGCTCGTTAGTATACAGACCAACGGTAATCGGCGCAAGGGACGACGTGAGCTCAGCCACCTTTCTGTGAGCCACCTATTAATGGTCCTTGTGCTCACTGAAACACAAGTTGCACGTTGGACCGATGATAATGATGAATCTGGGGCTCTGAGTGCCTCTCTGACTATTGCTCGGTCCTCACGTTCGTCGTCTCTCTCTGTCTCTGTCTTCGGCCATGGTTCACCCATTCCTGCCAACATCAACAAATAGTTCCATCGCCCGTACACAAATGTTGAGCGATTCGCCAATTACTCCGACCGGCTTCTTTGAACCCAACTGCACGTCCTCTCTCAAATGCTGACATCTGCGTATATTACACTACTGGCCATTAAAATTGCTACATCACGAAAATGACGTGCTAAGGACGCGAAATTTAACCGACAGGAAGAAGATGCTGTAATATGCAAATGATTAGCTTTCCAGAGCATTCACAAAAGGTTGGCGCCGGTGGCGACACCTACAACGTGCTGACATGAGGAAAGTTTCCAACCGATTTCTCGTACACAAACAGCAGTTGACTTGCTTTGCCTGGTGAAACGTTGTTGTGATGCCTCGTGTAAGGAGGAGAAATGCGTACCAACACGTTTCCGACCTTAATAAAGGTCGGATTGTAGCCTATCGCGATTGCGGTTTATCGTATCGCGACATTACTGCTCGCGTTGGTCGAGATCCAATGACTGTTAGCAGATGAACCCATGTTTCGTCGTCTATGACAATGTTCGACAGAAAAGTGTTACGATCGGCCTCGTAAGGCGAAAGAAACTCTGCACAGATGGTCCTTCGTAGCTCTTTATGGCCTTTTTTTTGGGCGACGAAGAACCCGGCGGGCACTCACCTTTGAGTACACCAACTGGTGGAGGAGTATGTCAGCACCACCTACACAGACGTCCAGTTGTGCAGCAAGGTGTATGATTGTGATCTGTCGCACACCTCGAATGGGATGTCCGCACGTTCCAACATTCCGCATTGCTTATACCTGAGAGAACAGACGATAAAACTTACACTACTGGCCATTAAAATTGCTACACCAAGAAAAAAATGCAGATGATTAAGGGGTATTCATTGGACAAATATATTATACTAGAATTGACATGTGATTACATTTTCATACAATTTGGGTGCATAGATCCTGAGAGATCAGTACCCAGAACAACCACCTCTGTCCGCAATAACGGCCTTGATACGCCTGGGCATTGAGTCAAACAGAGCTTGGATGGCGTGTACAGGTACAGTTGCCCATGCAGCTTCAACACGATACCACAATTCACCAAGAGTAGTGACTGGCGTAATGTGACGAGACAGTTGCTCGGCCACCATTGACCAGACGTTTTCAATTGGTAAGAGATCTGGAGAATGTGCTGGCCTGGGCAGCAGTCGAACATTTTCTGTATCCAGAAAGGCCCGTACAGGACCTGCAAAATGCGGTCGTGCATTATCCTGCTGAAATGTAGGGTTTCGCAGGGATCCAATCAAGCGTAGAGCCACTGGTCGTAACACATCTGAAATGTAACGTCCACTGTTCAAAGTGCCGTCAATGCGAACAAGAGGTGACCAAGACGTGTAACGAATGGCACCCCGTACCACCACGCCGGGTGATACGCCAGTATGGCGATGATGAATACACGCTTCCAATGTGCGTTCACCGCCATGTCGCCAAACACGGATGCGACCATCATGATGCTGTAAACAGAACCTGGATTCATCTGAAAAAACGACGTTTTGCCATTCGTGCACCTAGGTTCGTCGTTGAGTACAACATCGCAGGCGCTCCAGTCTGTAATGTAGCGTCAAGGGTAACCACAGCCATAGTCTCCGAGCTGATAGTCCATGCTGCTGCAAACGTCGTCGAACTGTTGGTGCGGATGGTTGTTGTCTTGCAAACGTCCCCATCTGTTGACTAGGCTACAATCCGACCTTTATCAAAGTTCCGCGTAGTCAGCGCGTTCACAACTTTCCCACTAGAGCGCGCCCCGCTGAGCACAACAGCGCAGGCGCAGCGCTCGTCCGTCTCCGCACTACGCGATGGCGCTACCATAAAGACGGACCAAATTCTGCTTTCGCCGATCAGCGTATTAATATGTAATGCAGCCAATGAGATTGCTGCTAACGTAGAACCTTTTCTCCTCGCGAATGACACTCGCACAGTGATACCTGAACGCTCGAGGTATTATAACGAGTGTACAGACATCCGATTAGTCAATCTGCATTAGTCTGCATTTGTCTGCACCAGTCTACATTAGTCTATACCAGTCTATAGTCAACTCTCAGTCTGCGCCTAATAAGATTATCATATTCCTGTACATAGCCATGAAGAGAAATGTATAAACACTTTGTCAAGTATCAGAGATATGTGAGAATAAGATTAACGTACCAAGACCAAAGATTGTCAATTGTAAATAGCATCCAGAATCAAGTTAAGTAAGGTTTATGATTGTTATTATTTTAATAAATGTTTGTGAAAATTAATCAGTTCTGTTTAAAGTTGGTCACCGTCAACCTGCTACTCTAGGCGTGCAAGTCGCATTTCTATAGTCTGTCCTAACGGCAGAAGATAAACACGCCCCGATAAGACCACGAGACATATTGCTGACACTCGCCTACTTCGATAGAGCGACAAGTCAAATAATTTGATGGTGTGTGTACCGAAACGCCGGTCAACTGCTGTTTGTGTATGAGAAATCGGTTGGAAACTTTCCTCATGTTAGCACGTTGTAGGTGTCGCCACCGGGGCCAGCCTTGTGTGAATGCTCTGAAAAGCTAATCATTTGCATATCACACCATCTTCTTCCTGTCGGTTAAATTTTGCGTCTGTAGCACGACATCTCCGTGGTGCAGCAATTTTAATGGCCAGTGGTGTAATACTGAGCTCCGCTGAAATCACTGAATCTCTGGTTTGTGCTTTAGCCTCCAAATATGAAATCAGTTATTTTCTACGTGGGAGAGTCCACCACTCTGGTACTATAGAAGCCCTTTGGTACTATAGAAGAAGAAGAAGAAGAAGATGCTTGACCCAACTTTATCCACAAAATTGGTGTAAAACGTGTCCTCGGAAGATCCTTCTACTTCATCCCACTGTTGCTGGTCCGGTGCACTGGAATGGGGCGAAAGTAAAGCCCTCTTTCCTATTGTAATGTTGCTGCTGGTGTGCCTCTTTTCTTGAAATGAGGACTAAAAATGGGGCCTTATGGAGACGTCTTCTGAGTTTAAGCTCAGTACCCTGACGTCAGTACGACTCAATTCTCAAAAGCACTTGAAATAATTGATTTTAAAATTTGACAAGCGCTATTCAGGGCAAAACATATTCCTGTACTTAGTTTAGTAGCTTGTAGCTTATCGTGCAGCATTTTATTCTTGTATTAATGAGGTCAATGGTTCAATTCCTGCCCGAAACACATTTTTTCAAATGTCTATTTGAATTCAATATTTGTTAATAAATTGAAACATTAATGAAAAAACTGGCATGAATCATAATTCTTTAATTTACATTTTGGAACAAAAATGGGCAATATTCAAACGGAAATTAAAACACTTTGTTAACTCTGGAGATCACGAAAGTACAAACATAATATTTAAAGTACCAATACGATGTGACAATAAACATTTAAAAATTTTATTTGAGTAGCAAATAAAACCGAGAATGTGCTTTTGATTAAAAATTATGATCAGTTCGATATTTGTTAGTTAAAATTGCGTTTTAAACATGAATGTGAATTCAAATAAAAGTTAAAAAAAGCCTCTAGTGGGAATTAAACCAGCGACCACATGATTCTAAAATCTAACAGTACACAGTCAGTCACTCTTTTTATTAATTCTTCGTTAAACTGAAATAAGAATTACGAGGTTTTTACAAATGTTTCTGCGTGTTTATCAATATACAAAACATTTCACTTTTTCTCTAATACTGAAAATAACGATGATAATAATAATAACAATAATAATAAATTTTAGAGGAAAACAATAAAGGTACACCAAATACTGATCTGTCTCTGTTGCATTCTTGTAAGTGATCTGAAAACAGTCTGCGTTAAAGAGTCTTTTTCTTAGCAATTAAAAAAATATTGTTTCAAAAGGTTGATTCCATCAACTGATTGTGTTACTGACTAATGCATAATCTTCATCTTTGTTTTCCTTTGTAAAGTTGTCTCATGAATCACACGCTGATAATTATGTACTGACAGTCCATATCAGGTTCCTAGATGAGAAGTAAGATTTCAATGTTGCAAAGAAAAATAGTCAGCAAATTCCTGTATCCAGAATGAGATTTCCACTCTGCAGCGGAGTGTGCTCTGATATGAAACTTTTCTGGCAGATTAAAACTGTGTGCCGGACCGAAACTCGAACTCGGGACCTCTGCTTTTCGCGGTCAAGTGCCCTACCAACTGAGCTACCCAAGCACGACTCACGCCCCGTCCTCACAGCTGTACTTCTGCCAGTACTTCGTCTCCTACCTTCCAAACTTTACAGAAGCTCTCCTGCGAACCTAGCAGAACTAGCACTCCTGAAAGAAAGGAGGAGAGCTTCTGTAAAGTTTGGAAGGTAGGAGACGAGGTACTGGCAGAAGTAAGGCTGTGAGGACAGGGCGTGAGTCGTGCTTGGGTAGGTCAGTTGGTAGAGCACTTGCCCACGAAAGCAAAGGTCCCGAGTTCGAGTCTAGGTCCGGCTCACAGTTTTAATCTGCCAGAAAAGTTTTAAATTCCTGTATATCGGTGCCGTGGAGTCTGACCAGAAAAAAGTCAAGTGTCCAGCAAGGCGGGCAAAAACATTGTGATCATCGTCGGGGAAATATTTCAAAAATGGTTCAGATGGCTCTGAGCACTATGGGACTTAACATCTTAGGTCATCAGTCGCCTAGAACTGAGAAGTACCTAAACCTAACTAAGGACACCACACACATCCATGCCCGAGGCAGGATTCGAACCTGAGACGTAGCGGTCGCGCGGTTCCAGACTGAAGAGCCTAGAACCGCTCGGCCCACCTGGCGGCGGTCGCCATTTATTTTATTTATGTTCGTCCTCGTGATAATAGAGAGCTTTTTTCTTACCTAATTCCAAATATTAGTTTTTTTCTTGTATTGATGATGTGTTCTACAGGGTGTTACAAAAAGGTACGGCCAAACTTTCAGGAAACATTCCTCACACACAAATAAAGAAAAGATGTTATGTGGACATGTGTCCGGAAACGCTTAATTTCCATGTTAGAGCTCATTTTAGTTTCGTCAGTATGTACTGTACTTCCTCGATTCACCGCCATGATTTCATACGGGATACTCTACCTGTGCTGCTACAACATGTGCCTTTACAAGTACGACACAACATGTGGTTCATGCACGATGGAGCTCCTGCACATTTCAGTCGAAGTGTTCGTACGCTTCTCAACAACAGATTCGGTGACCGATGGATTGGTAGAGGCGGACCAATTCCATGGCGTCCACGCTCTCCTGACCTCAACCCTCTTGACTTTCATTCATGGGGGCATTTGAAAGCTCTTGTCTACGCAACTCCGGTACCAAATGTAGAGACTCTTCATGCTCGTATTGTGGACGGCTGTGATACAATACGCCATTCTCCGGGGCTGCATCAGCGCATCAGGAATTCCATGCGACGGAGGGTGGATGCATGTATCCTCGCTAACGGAGGACATTTTGAACATTTCCTGTAACAAAGTGTTTGAAGTCACGCTGGTACGTTCTGTTGCTGTGTGTTTCCATTCCATGATTAATGTGATTTGAAGAGTAGTAATAAAATGAGCTAAAACATGGAAAGTAAGCATTTCCGGAGACATGTCCACATAACATATTTTCTTTCTTTGTGTGTGAGGAATGTTTCCTGAAAGTTTGGCCGTACCTTTTTGTAACGCCCTGTATACACTTCGCATAAAGCTGAGGGTGTCAGTTTAGTTTTATATGGACCTTCAACTCATATAACTGAGATTCGGAGCTTATACTGTCTATTAACCTATTGATAAATCAAACCTTTCTGATTGCAGGTGGGCACGCCTAATCCCGTGGTGACGCTGTGGGTGGCGGACGTGAGTAACCCCAAGCAGGTAATCGTCACCGACCTGAAGCCGCCGCTCGAGGTCAAGTCTTCACAAGCTCAGTGGTCAGTAAGCACGCTTACTATTTACTTTCTTTACAATCTCAGTTGTCTAGCGGGAGGTGGACACGATTAAAATTTGGCAGATCTGATTAATCGTGAGTCGGGAAGACGCAGTTGTGAATCTAAAAATGTAAACCGGCAGTCAGTTGGCAATGAGTGGGGACAAGTTCATGTGGTAAACAGATAGAGTTGGAGGCTTTCAGTGCAGTTTTGTCTCAGTTTTACAGAGAGTACTCTACTGCATTGGCTCCTTACTTAGCTTGCATTTATCGCGAATCTCTTGCCCAACGTAAAGCCCCGAGCGACTGGAAAAAAGCGCAGATGACGCCTGTATATAAGAAGGGTAGAAGAACGGATCCTCAAAATTACAGACCAATATCCTTAACATCGGTTTGTTGCAGGGTTCTCGAACATATTCTCAGTTCGAATATAATGAATTTTCTTGAGACAGAGAAGTGTCTGTCCATGCATCAGCACGGCTTTAGAAAGCATCGCTCCTGCGAAACGCAACTCGGCCTTTTTTCGCATGATACCTTGCGAAACCATTGATGACGGGTATCAGGCGGATGCCATATTCTTTGGCTTCTGGAAAGCATTTGACTCGGTGCTCCACTGCAGACTCCTAACTAAGGTACGAGCATATGGCATTGGTTCCCAAATATGTGAGTGGCTCGAAGACTTCTTAAGTAATAGAACCCAGTACGTTGTCCTCGATGGTGAATGTTCATCGGAGGTGAGGGTATCATCTGGAGTGCCCCAGGGAAGTGTGATAGGTCCGCTGTTGTTTTCTATTCACATAAATGATCTTTTGGATAGGGTGAATAGCAATGTGCGGCTGTTTGCTGATGATGCTGTGGTGTACGGGAAGATGTCGTCGTTGAGTGACTGTAGGAGGATACTATATGACTTGGACAGGATTTGTGATTGGTGTAAAGAATGGCAGCTAACTCTAAATATAGGTAAAAGTAAATTAATGCAGATGAATAGGAAAAAGAATCCCGTAATGTTAGAATACTCCATTAGTAGTGTAGCGCTTGACACGGTCACGTCGATTAAATATTTGGGCGTAACATTGCTGAGCGATATGAAGTGGGACAAACATGTAATGGCAGTTGTGGGGAAGGAGGGTGGTCGTCTTCGGTTCATTGGTAGAATTTTGGGAAGATGTGGTTCATCTGTAAAGGAGACCGCTTATAAAACACTAATACGACCTATTCTTGAGTACTGCTCGAGCGTTTGGGATCCCTATCAGGTCGGATTGAGAAAGGACATAGAAGCAATTCAGAGGCGGGCTGCTAGATTTTTTACTGGTAGGTTTGATCATCACGCGAGTGTTACGGAAATGCTTCAGGAACTCGGGTGGGAGTCTCTGGAGGAAAGGAGGCGCTCTTTTCGTGAATCGCTACTGAGGAAATTTAGAGAACCAGCATTTGAGGCTGACTGCAGTACAATTTTACTGCCGCCAATTTATAATTCGCGGAAAGACCACAAAGATAAGATAAGAGAGATTAGGGCTCGTACAGAGGCATATAGGCAGTAATTTTTCCTTCGTTCTGTTTGGAAGTGGAACAGAGAAAGAAGATGTTAGTTGTGGTACGAGGAACCCTCCGCCACGCACCGTATGGTGGATTGCGGAGTATGTATGTAGATGTAGATGTAGATCTAGCAATAGATTATTGTGTTGTGCTGCAATACGATTGTCGTCGTGAGCTCTATTGCATTCTTCAGAAGTGCCCAAAGAAGGATGCTGCAACCCTTGACGTTCATGTTTCTCGAATGTGGTTTGATACGTCTGCTAAATTTCCTGAAATAATGAAACATCTTTATTGCGCCTTCATGGTTGGTAAGCTTGATTATACCAAGTCTCTTATAAAGAATTTCAACAAGGTACAGTTCATTGTTGACAGTCGTCTTCATTGGTCAGTGTGTCGACTGAAAATGGATAAAATAGAGTTTCGTGCCGTTATTGAACATCTTCGTTTCAAGGGTTGGACTGCCGCACCAATCAAAATAGAATTGCATAAAGTTCACACGGACTCCGCCCCATCACTGAAGACCATTTGCTTTTGGATTAATGACTTTAAACGTGGTCGGACAAGCACCGAAGATGAAGCGCGTTCCAGCCGTCCAGTTGACGTCCTGCTATCGTAATTCAAGACCACTGAATAAAAAATGGTGAGACTCCTGAGACTGTGAAGAGGCTGTGTGCGAAATGGCACCGCAATTGCTCACAGTCAACGAAAAGCGCATCCGGCACAACATTTCAACACAATGTCTGGCGATGTTTGATCGCAATCCGCGAGAATTTTTGCGCCGAATTGTTCTTATCGTTTACAGTCACCGAATTACTGTATATTTTTTCTGTTGTATTTGAAGGAAGCTCCCAAGAGAACTTCAATAACATAAAATGTATGGGACATTATCAGAAAGTATCGAGATGACAGCGCCGCAAAGCACTGTCCCGCCGTCAGGAGAAGAGGTTTCACAAACGTCTGCCCCATTATACCAAACGCAAGCGGTTCGTTTATTTGATGTAGACCTTGAGCATTGCTACACGCTAGAAAATTATTCCGGAGAAACAATACTGCCCGTTGAGCATCTGGAGTTAACGAGAGCACAGGCTAGTGTTATAAGGCATTACATACGTTCGGGATTCGGTGTTTTCTAAAGACCTCTTGTTTTAATCATCGCCACAGATAAGAGTACAGAAGTGGTAAGTTAGATGGCTGTGCAGACCATTTGACGTTTCCTGAACTGCCGACCCAATGCTCTCCAAATGTTGTCTTAAGAGGGTCCATCACTACGTGTGTGGAATAGGAGGGACATCAGTCATCTGGGTGCCACACCTATTGCCTTATGTACAGTAGGATGTTTTCCAATAACAGCGGCAGCAGCATATCTTAGGAATTCGAGATACTTGAGTGATTTAGACTCCTATCAATAAATCAGAGATGAATGATGCGGGTCTTGAAAAACATGCACCAAACGTTGATAGAATAAGAGCATTATTTTTATTCACTTCTGTGAGCCAACTTTGATTTTCAGCTCACTATTAGTGCATATTACGATGATTGTCTTTCCCATTGTTTGAAACAAAGCTTCTTCCTTGAGCAAAATTTTGTATAGACATGTCGCATCACTTTGCGCTTTTCGTAGATAACTTTTGGAGAATTGTAACCAATTTTGTAAATTTTGTAAGTCATTCACATGAAGCTGTAGATGCAACGAAATGTGAAAAGGATGAAATGCGATGGAATGTAGTGTTGTTTGGTTTATCTCTCTCGTACTTCAGAGATGCCTCTTACTGACATTTGCACTGTATGTTACTGCTGTTAAAATGTTAGTTTCATTTCTTTCGTCAGTTGCTCTTGTTTTTCCTTGGCGTGTTTTATTCTCCACACTTCCAGTTTCTAGAACCTTTTTATAACGTTTGCAACGACTGATCATGAGTACCTGGCACGATCTGGATATTCTTCAGCATACAACCGCATCGCTGCTATAATAGTTTGCCGAGATCCGCCATAAACGATATTTACTTTTTCGACTGTCATATATATTGTGACTGTCTCAATAGCTTTACAAGAAAGCTATGTGATTGTTACAGCTGCAGAACCCACGATGCTGGGCTTCAAGCCCACAGGTAAATACTAGAACCTTAGCTGAGTTTCGTGTTTGCTTGCATCTGGTGTAACAGGGCAGACGTTAGAGGAAACTCTTCTCTTGACGACGGGGCATAGTTAGTGGCGATGTTAACTTTATGCTATTTGATCAAGTCCTTTACGTGTTATATCGTTGACGTTCTCTTAGAACCTTCTTTCAAATGCCATAGAAAAAAATCGCTGTCGTAATTCGGTGACTATAAACGATAAGAATCACTTGCGAACGTCAAGAACTTCGCCATATTGTTCGCTATAACTTGGGGAAAACAGCACCTCGATATATTTATTCATTCGGGATAAATCTGGAGTTGCCAGTCTTAGCTGCCTCGCCCCCTTTAGAGAAAGACAGCACGAATGGTGACAGGATTGAGTGACCCGTGTTTCGGAGATGCGGAAGAAACAGAACTGGCAGATACTTGAAGATGACGCAAGCCATCCCGAGAAAGCCTGCTTACGATGTTTCAGTCACCAATTTTAAATTGCGAATCTAGGAATATACTAGGACGCCCTACGTATTGTTACCACAGGGATGGTGAGGACGCGATTAAAGCGCGCTCAGAGGCGTTTAAAGAATCATTTTCCCGTCCTTCATACGGGAATGGGAAGGGCAAAAGCCGTACGCTAGTGATACAACGGGAAGTAATCTCTGTTATGCACTTCACAGTGGTTTGCACAGTATGGTTGTAGATGTAAATGTTGAACTGTATGGAACATACTAAGTCTTCTAACTACAGCAGCACCATAACATAGGAATTATGTTATTGTTGTTGTGGTCTTCAGTCCTGAGACTGGTTTGATGCAGCTCTCCATGCTACTCTATCCTGTGCAAGCCTCTTCATCTCCCAGTACTTACTGCTACCTACATCCTTCTGAATCTGCTTAGTGTATTCATCTCTTGGTCTCCCTCTTCGATTTTTACCCTCCACGCTGCCCTCCAATACTAAATTGGTGATCCCTTGATGCCTCAGCACATGTCCTACCAACCGATCCCTTCTTCTGGTCAAGTTGTGCCACAAACTTCTCTTCTCCCCAATCCTATTCAATACTTCCTCATTAGTTATGTGATCTACCCATGTGATAGGAATTATAGCAGGAGCAATATCGAAAAAACGGTTATTCTGTTTGAACATACACTGAGGTGACAAAAGCCATGGGACACCTCCCAATGTCGTATTGGATCTCCTTTTGCCCGGTGTAGTGCAGCAATTCGACGTGACCTGGACTCACCAAGTCGCTGAAAATCCCCTGCAGAGTATTGAAACGTGCTGCATCCATAGCCGTCCATAATTGCGAAAGTATCGCCGGTGCAGTATTTTCTGCACAAACTGGCATCTCGATTAGGACCCATAAATGTTCGATGGGATTCATTTCGTCCAAATCATTCGCTCGAATTGTCCAGAATGTTCCTCAAGCTAGTCGCGAACAGTTGTGGCCTGCCGACGTGACGCATTGTCATCTATAACCATTTCATCGTTGTTTGGGAACATGAAGTCCATGAATGACTGCAAATGGTCTCCAAGTAGCCAGACGTAATAATTTACAATCAATGATCGCTTCAGTTGGACCAGAGGACCCAGTCTATTCCGTCGAGTCATAGCCCACTCTATTACAGAGCCCACACCAGCTTGCACAGTGCCCTGTCGATAACTTGAGCCACGGTTTCGTAGGGTCTGCACCACACCCGAACGCCACCATCAACTGAAATCGGGACTCGTCTCACGAGGACGTCGTTTTCCAGTCGTCTAGGGCCCAACCGACATTGGCGCGCTGCAGGCGACGTCGTGCAATTAGCAAAAGCTCTTTCGTCGGGAATATGCTGCCGTAGCCCATTAACGTCAAATTTCGCAGCACAGTCCCAGCGGATACGTTCGTCGTACGACCCACATTGATTTCTCAGGTTATTTCACGCAATGTTGCTTGTCTGTTAACACTGATAACTCAAAGAAAACACCGCTGTTCTCGATCGTCAAATGAAGACCGTTGGCCAATGCGCTGTCTGTGGTGACAGGCCAAGCCTCAGACTTGGTATTCTCGGCACACTCTTGACACTGGGGATCCTGGAATAATGAATACCCTAACGATTTCCGAAATGGAATGTCTCATGCGTCTGGCTTCAACTACCATTCCACGTTCAGAGTCTGTTAATTGCCGTGGTGCGGCCATAATCACGTCGGAAACGTTTTCACATGAATCACCTCAGTATGAATGACAACTCTGCTAATACACTGCCCTTTTATACCTTGTGTACAAAATACCACCGTCAGTGTATGCGTACATATCGCTGTTCCTGACTTAACCGAACATATTTTCGAATGTCTTTGAGGAAAGAAGACAACAGAGTCCTGGATTAAACAGACTAAGAAATATATGAAAATAAACCACACGCGAGAAAAAGAGGTGACAGAAAAGGAATTTTTTATGAAGAAAGGATTGAAAGTAGGTGGCGTGGTTGAATGGAAGAATACTAAGAAGTAGAAAGACATACCAGGGAATCAACCAGAAAATTGTCCATGATCCTTAGGAGACCAAAACTGGAATGGTTAATCAATAATGCTAATAACAATAATGTGTAAGTGGTTGCTAAGGTGTCAGGGCTGTGAATGCGGATGCTACTGAATCTCGTGGTGATGGTAATGCCCTGTGACTCTAGACGAATGCCGGCCGCTGTGGCCGAGCGGTTCTAGGAGCTTCAGTCTGGAACCACGCTGCTGCTACGGTCGCAGGCTTGAATCCTGCCTCGGGCATGTGTGTGTGTGATGTCCTTAGGTTAGTTAGCTTTAAGTAGATCTAAGTGTAGGGGACTGATGACCTCAGATGTTAAGTCCCACAAGGCTTAGAACCGTTTGAACCATTTCTAGACTACTGCAATATTGAATTTATGGTGTTGTTTCATCTGAATGCAGAACTGTATAACACAAAGGACGCATGAAAGGGAGATAATTGCCATATTTGTTCAGATGAACAATTTATAGGAAAGTGAGACTACTAATTTTGAGGGGCGATCAAAAGTTTCCGTTCGAAGGCCTTACAGTATAGAATCAGTATGTCAAGGCAAAATCGCCGTGAGCACTGACGCAGTCATCCCACATCGACGCACCAGCTTGAAGATAACCGTTTGGTAAAACACCGTGTCCTGCTGCGTGAAGAGGTCAGTAACTAGAATGAGATTTTCACTCTGCAGCGGAGTGTGCGCTGATATGAAACTTCCTGGCAGATTAAAACTGTGTACCGGACCGAGATTCGAACTCGGGACCTTTGCCTTTCGCGGGCAAGTGCTCTACCATCTGAGCTACTCAAGCACGACTCACGCCCCGTCCTCACAGCTTTACTTCTGCCAGTATCTCGTCTCCTACTTTCCAAACTTTACAGAAGCTCTCCTGCGAACCTTGCAGAACTAGCACTCCTGAAAGAAAGGATATTGCGGAGACATGGCTTAGCCACAGCCTGGAGGATCTTTCCGTGAAAGGCAAAGGTCCCGAGTTCGAGTCTCGGTCCGACATACAGTTTTAATCTGCCAGGAAGTTTCAGGTCAGTAACTGCCTGCTGCGCTCCCGCGTCCAGCAAGTATCTTTGACCCGTCAAGGCTTTTATTTAAGCTACTGAAGGCGTAATAATCCCATGGAGAAAGACCATGACTATAGGGCAGGTGCTCCAGTGCCTCCATTTCAGTTGTCGTAACTCCTGCAGACGTACATTATCATGAAGCAGCAGCACCCCTTCTTGCCCAATTCCACAATGGTGGGTTTCCACAGACATGCTGCCCCATACTCGTTCTTCATCCTCCGATGGATGTCTACCCGTGTGTGTCCTTCGGCAGCCAAGAAAAGAATAACAGCGTGATGGTCCTGTTTGGACGCATTTGGTAATAACATCAGCATAATTCACGTTGCTGCATTTACCGCATGCATCGGAGTCTCGCTACGTTGCAAATTTGCTGCAGCAGCGCCCTCAAACGGAAACTTTTTGATCCCCTTATAATTCTGGGATTTTCTGAGTCGATGTGATTTATCACAAATCTGTGTGGGATTGCAGGGACCAGTACTTCACGTCGGTGAGGTGGCTATCTAACGATGAGGTGTCCGTGGTGTGGTTGAACCGCCGGCAGAATGTCTCAGTCATATCCATTTGCCGCGCCAAGGTGTGGAATTGTGAGCAGGTGAGTCACCCCAGTGCAGTACTGGGCTTCGTTTAAGATTTATCTCTACATTATCTGATTAACTAGCGCTGCTAGTTTCCTTTTTACTGCCAATCTTACATTAAATCCAAAGATAAAAAATCTACACATTATTTCTTAGCAGCCAGTCACTGTTAACAATGCTGCTCTGCTGGCTATTAACCCTTTGGCTGCACATTTAGTCTGAGCGTCCGCCTTCTATGTGCGTGGAATTTTCAAGTGGAGCATATACACTGACGTAAAAAAAAATCTCAGCACCAAAAAATAAATAATGCTGAGTAATGAAATTTCGGGAATACATTTGTCTAGGTAACATTTAAGTGGGCACTGCAAGATTACAGGTTAACGTAAGCGCGAGATATGCCATTGCAGATGTGTAATGCTGTTACGTTAACAACCGGTGTGACTGGGAGAATATAGAATGCAAACGCGCATGCATCGTTGATTCCATATTTTTAGATTTCCAGAAGGCCTTTGACACCGTTCCTCACAAGCGTTTTCTAACCAAACTGCGTGCCTGCGGACTATCGCCTCAGTTGTGCGACTGGATTCGTGATTTCCTGTCAGAAAGGTCACAGTCCGTAGTAATAGACGGACAGTCATCGAGTAAAACAGAAGTAACATCCAGCGCTCCCCAAGGAAGTGTTATAGACCCTCTATTGTTCCTGATGTATATTAACGACATAGGAGACAATCTGAGTAGCCGTCTTAGAATGTTTGCAGAAGATGCTGTCATTTACCGTCTTGTAAAGTCATCAGATTATCAAAACGACTTGCAAAATGATTTAGATGAGATATCTGTATGGTGCGAAAAGTGTCAATTGACCCTGAATAAAGAAAAGTGTGAAGTTATTCACATGAATACTAAAAGAGGTCCGCTAAATTTCGATTACGCGATAAGTCGCACAAATCTGAAGACTGTAGATTCAACTAAATACTTAGGGATTACCATTACAAGTAACCTAAATTGGAACGATCACATAGATAATATTGTGGGTAGAGCAAACCGAAGACTGCTATTCATTGGCAGAACACTTACAAGGTGCAACAAGTCTACTAAAGAGACTGCTTACACCACGCTTGTTCGCCCAATTCTGGGGTATTGCTGTACGGTGTGGGATCCGCATGAGGTGGGACTGACGGATAACATCGAAAAGGTACAAAGAAGGGCAGCTCGTTTTGTATTATCGCGAAACAGGTGACATAGTGTCACAGACATGATACGTGAATTTGAGTGGCAATCGTTAAAACAAAGACGTTTTTCATTGCGACGAGATCTTCTCATGAAACTTCAATCACCAGTTTTCTCCTCCGAGCCGGCCTCTGTGGCCGCGCGGTCCTAGGCGCTTCAGTCCGGAACCGCGCGACTGCTACGGTCGCAGGTTCGAATCCTGCCTCGGGCATGGATGTGTGTGATGTCCTTTGGTTAGTTAGGTTTAAGTAGTTCTAAGTTCTAGGGGACTGATGACCTCAGATGTTAAGTCCCATAGTGCTCAGAGCCATTTGAACCATTTTTCTCCTCCGATTGCGAAAACATTCTGTTGCCACTCATCTACATAGGGAGAAATGATCATCACGATAAAATAAGAGAAATAAGGGCTCGTACAGAAAAATTTAAGTGATCTTTTTTCCCTTGTGCCGTTCGAGAGTGGAACTGTAGAGAGACAGCTTGAAGGTGGTTCACTGAACGCTCTGCCAATATTGTGAACAGCAGAGTAATCACGAAGGTGTAGATGTAGATGTACTGGTGCCGGATGTCAGTTTATGGGATGCAGTTCCACGCCCGCTGCACTTGGTCAGTCAGCACAGGGACAGAGGAGATGTCGTCCGTTGATGTCCCACATGTGTTAGACTGGAGACAGATATAGTGATCGAGCAGGCCAAGGCTACATGTCGACACTCTGTAGAGCATGTTGTGTTACAACAGTGGTATGTGGGCGAGCGTTATCCTGTTGGAAACCGCCCCTGGAATGCTGTTAATGAATGGCAGCACAACAGGTCGAATCACCAGAATTACGTACGAATTTGCTGTCAGAGTGCGTGGGATAACCAAGAGAGTGCTCCTGCTGTCATACGAAATCGCACCCTAGACCATAACTCCAGGTGTAGGTCCAGTGTGTCTAACACGCAGGCAGGTTAGTAGTGGGCCCTCGACTGGTATCCTTCTAACCAACACACGCCCATCGCTGGCATCGAGACAGAACCACCTACCTTCGGGAAACACAACAGACTCCCACCCTGCTCTCCGATGAACTAACGCTTGACACCACTGAAGTCGCTAATGGCGTGGTATGGGGACAGTGGACTGCACGCTCCAAGCCATCTGGCTCGAGCTATCCTTGAAGTGACAGATTTTTAATAGCTCGTTGTATCACTGTGGTGCCAACTGCTACTCACACTGCTGCTGCAGATGCAGTACCATGCGCCAGAGCATAGTAGCAGCAGCACCACGTGATCGTCCGGAGCGTGGTCTTCTTGCGACCATACACATCCGTGACCACTGCTGTCAGCAGTCATATACAGTGGCTACATTTATACCGAGTATTTCTGCGATATCGCAGAAGCAACATCGAGCTTCTCGTAAGCCTATTAGACGATTTAGCTGAAACTCGGAGAGATGCTGAAATGGCGTCTTTGCCACGTTAAAGGCTTACCTGACTAATATCAGCTCACCACGACCAATCTGAAAGGTAATATTCGCCGCACAACTCCTACTTGGTGATGCGATTTTTTTCCGTCAGTGTTTATACGATTCTAGCAGTCGATAGTTATTACGGAGAAAAAAATTAAGACACATAAAATGCAGAGTTATAGTGTTAACTTACTTTCTTTTTTTAATCGTTATAGAGACTTACTTTTTTTAAGAGATCATATTAGGTGGAAAAATATGTAAGTTTTTACATTAGCAAAACTTCAAAGTGTGGTGTCTTTCAAAACAAAAATTCAAACATAAAGGTTCATTACATTTTATACAAATTTATCTAGTGTCACTTCCTTTGTAATGTATTGCGCATACAGCACACTGTCTGTTGGCAGTCTTCTTTGATGTTCCTAGGAATAACGAGATAACGTGGCTCTCGGTTAGGGGAGCAAATATCAAATCAGCCGATATGCTTCCACGAAGGCCCTCTGTTGAAAATGAGATATTGAAATACACTACTGGCCATTAAAATTGCTACACCAAGAAAAAATTCAGATGATAAACGGGTATTCATTGGACAAATATATTATCCTAGAACTGACATGTGATTACGTTTTCACGTAATTTGGGTGCATAGATCCTGAGAAATCAGTACCCAGAACAACCACCTCTGGCCGTAATAACGGCCTTTATATGCCTCGGCATTGAGTGAAACAGAGCTTGGATGGCGTGCACAGGAACAGCTGCCCATGCAGCTTCAACACGATACCACAGTTCATCAAGAGTAGTGACTGGCGTATTGTGACGAGCCAGTTGCTCGGCCACCATTGACGAGACGTTTTCAATTGGTGAGAGATCTGCAAAATGTGCTGGCCAGGGCAGCAGTCGAACATTTTCTGTATCCAGAAAGGCCCGTACAGGACCTGCAACATGCGGTCGTGCATTATCCGGCTGAAATGTAGCGTTTCGCAGGGATCGAATGAAGGGTAGAGTCACGAGTCGTAACACATCTGAAATGTAATGTCCACTGTTCAAAGTGCCGTCAATGCGAACAAGAAGTGATCGAGATGTGTAACCAATGGCACCCCATACCATCATGCCGGGTGATACGCCGGTATGGCGATGACGAATACACACTTCCAATGTGCGTTCACCGCGATGTCGCCAAACACGGATGCGAACATCATGATGCTGTAAACAGAACCTGGATTCATCCGAAAAAAAGACGTTATGCCATTCGTGCACCCAGGTTCGTCGTTGAGTACACCATCGCAGGCGCTCCTGTCTGTGATGAAGCGTCAGGGGTAACCGCAGCCATGGTCCATGCTGCTGCAAACGTCGTCGAACTGTTCGTGCAGATGGTTGTTGTCTTGCAAACGTCCCCATCTGTTGACTAAGGGATCGAGACGTGGCTGCACGGTGCGTTACAGCCATGCGGATGAGATGCCTGTCATCTTGACTGCTAGTGATACGAGGTCGTCTGGATCCAGCACGGCGTTCCGTACTACCCTCCTGAACCCAACGGCTCCATATTCTGATAACAGTCATTGGATCTCGACCAACACGAGCAGCAGTGTCGCGATACGATAAACCGCAATCGCGATAGCCTACAATCCGACCTTTATCAAAGTCGGAAACGTGATGGTACACATTTCTCCTCCTTACACGAGGCATCACAACAACGTTTGCCGGCCGGTGTCAGTCTGGAACCGCGTGACCGCTACGGTCGCAGGTGCGAATCCTGCCTCGGGCATGGATGTGTGTGATGTTCTTAGGTTAGTTAGGTTTAAGTAGTTCTAAGTTCTAGGGGACTGATGACTACAGATGTTAAGTCCCATAGTGCTCAGAGCCATTTGAACCATTTGAACAACAACTGCTGTTTGTGAATGAGAAATCGGTTGGAAACTTTCCTCTTGTCAGCAGATTGTAGGTGTCGCCACCGGCGCCAACCTTGTGTGAATGCTCGGAAAAGCTAATCTTTTGCATATCACAGCATCTTCTTCCTGTCGGTTAAATTTCGCGTCTGTAGCACGTCATCTTCGTGGTGTAGCAATTTTAATGGCCAGTAGTGTATATCTTCCCGTTTGAATTTTATACAACGCATGCGTGTTCAGCAGAGACAGATCCACCAAATGAAAAAAAAAATACTTTTCTATATCATTTTACAGTTTTTCGTACATATTACACTGAACTTAGCATCATGTCGCTCCCGTCGACGGCCCCCATATTTTCAGTGTAGCTCACGATGCAAGCAGGTTTTCTTTCTGATTCATTTGTGCTTCTGTGAGTTTTATCAGTAGCTATATTTTAGCTTTTATTAAGAGTTGAAAGCCTTCTCTCTTTCCGCTTGTCGCGACACTTGAGAGCAAGAAGTTTATCTCTTGACAGAAACACGATGTCACACGGCTTAAGATTTTTCCTTACAGTTCCATAAGTATATGTCATTTTGTCATGCAAATAAGAAAATGACGCCGGGCTAGTGTACCAACTGTCAACACATGGCGCGTTTGACCTTTACCAAAATTGAGTTCTAGTGAATTGTCGGCCAGTGTGGCCGAGCGCTTGTAGGCGCTTCAGTCTGGAACTGCGCGACCGCTACGGTCGCAGGTTCGTATCCTGCCTCGGGCATGGATGTGAGTGATGTCCTTAGGTTATTTAGGTTTAAGTGGTTCTAAGATCTAGGGGACTGATGACCTCAGATGTTAAGTCCCATAGCGCTCAGAGCCATTTGAACCATTTCTAGTGAATTAAGAACAATGCTTCCAGGTATTCCAGCATTTACAGCAGAATCGATTTTTTTTTTTACGTCCGTTGCAGCATCCATTTACACGAAACAAAAAACTTTACGCTAGATTTACAGCATTTGGATGGGACGTGCTGTTTGAAGAGGACAAGACCTTTGCAGAGAATAAATTCTTGTGAATGCACAATTTTTTAAAAGGATGAAAAGCATCTGGAAATTTTTATCTTAGATGACTCGGAGTTCCCCTAAATTTCCAGGCTTTATCATCTCTTGGCATGATCTGCACAAACATTGGAGTATATCGTTGATCCAATAATTGTTTATTTCATTTTTCCTCACTTGAGCCATCAGAAAATATACAGCAAGGAAACAGTAAATTTCACCACCGTTTGTGGTTTTCCACGGCCGCAGTCTTGATTTTTCACTGGTTTCGTTGCAAAGGTGCTCATAATATAAATTACATTGCTCAGCTATGTATTTTACAATTTCTTGACCAAAACAGCTTGGAAGCGGTCACATACAGTAGATTTATCATCTAAATTGACGATTTTGCAACCAGAATGACTATTATCGAAATTACACACTTATGGGTCCAAATCATAGTCTTCCCCCCTTAAATCATCTGTTTTGTGTCTTTTAGCAGATTTGTCAGACGTATGCTCAGACTCTTCTTCGATTTCGGAGGGAGGAGCGGGAGTAACATCAAAATCTGGATCTATGTTTGCTGGTTCTCAAATATTTTGAATATTTGTGGTGACGGATTTACCTACAGGCTCATTGGAGTCACTGTCTGTCCAACCATCATCAACAGGATCGCGCAAATGAAGTCCTTATCGTCACTTTGATTTAGAAGACCCAGCCGCTCATCTTCCGTAACAGGACGGTAACGTCGTGTCATTTTATTCGATGACACGGAAAGTGCAGCAAACAAATCAGGTAATGTTATGATACCACTTACCTCTGGTTCAGCATTCAATAAGTTGTTCGGATGATTCCCAGTATTCCAAGAGTTAGACCGCCAACTTATATAACAATCATCTCCGACTCGCTGGACGGATAGTAGACGTCATACGTATCTATGCGATTGTGGCAGTGAACTGCTGTAAATATTTTTCATACTAAGTCGTATATATACGCCTGGAGCACTGGAATTGTTAGCACATAACGGGTGTCTCTCGTAAGAATGGTCAGGCGCGTTTTCTCTGGTGTTTCGACAGACATTTGCCATTTCGTTTTTGCAACGTGCAGCTGGTGTCAGTCCAAACAAATCCTGCTCACCGCCTCTTTCATACGACGCCCGGAGACTTCGGAATGCGCTGGTTTTTTTCCCGTTCCGAAGAAAATGATATTTGAATCGGAATTTTACGTGCTCATTCAACAGGGCATTATCAGATTAGTGTAAAACGATGGTTGTTTTCCCGATATGTTACAAAAGGAACAAAAAAACGCGAATAATAATCAGTAATCTAGCAGCGACTGAGCAGTGCGTTTGTGTATGATGGTAGCAGTCAGCACGGGCCAGGGCAGCATAGTCGTTGCTGGAGTATTCGTCAATCCTCGCGTTTTCTTGTCCCCGTTTATACATATCAGTAAAACGAATCCTGCACTGCACTGCCCCGCCAGGTTAGCCGAGAGCCCTAATGCGCTGCTTCCTGGACTCGGGTAGGCGCGCCGGCCCCGGATCGAATCCGCCCGCCGGATTAACGACGAGGGCCGGCGTGCCGGCTAGCCTGGATGTGGTTTTTAGGCGGTTTTCCACATCCCTCTCGGTGAATACCGGGCTGGCCCCCACGTCCCGCCTCAGTTACACGACTCACAGACATCTGAAACACATCCTCACTTTTCCATGATTTACACTGTACGCAGACAGATGGGGTACTCTGATTCTGTCCCGGGGGGTATGGGGTGGCGGCAGGAAGGGCATCCGGACTCCCCTCCACATTAACATGCCAAATCTGATTTAACCAGGCCCACCGATCGCAAAAATGCGGGACAAAGGCGCAAGCGATAGGTAGATAGAATAGAATCCTGCACTGGACTAAGTTGGGACGACCGCATCTGGCACGTAAAATTCCACTTTAAAAATCATTTTGTTTGTAATGGTAAACAAACCGACGCATTCCATCGACGCTGGGTGTCGCTTGAAAGACGCGACGAGCAGCATTTGTTTGGGCTGACTCCAGCTACAGGTTGGAGAAACAAAATTTTAAATATGTGCCAAAAAACCAGAGAAAAAGCGCCTGACGGCTCTTTGGAGAGAGGTCCCATATATAGGGCTACATCTGGAGCAGTGAAAGTGTTAAAATTGCAACATCAGGAAGGAAAATAAACAATGAAATTCAGCTTATTGTGTGTATAAATTACAGATAGTCCAGTCGCGTTAATATGGCCACCACCTATTTTCGACGTCAACATCCAATGATCACTCACGGATGTAGGTGGGAGTACTAGCAATGGGGGATATATAAAGTGTGTCGGTGGGGTAGCAGGGGGGAATAGGGGGAGGGGGGTTGGAAGACAATGTAATCATTGCCGTAGTGCGAAAACGGAGCGATTTATCTGGTGTCGAAAAGGGCATGACCATTGGCTTTCAGGCCAAGGGCGGAAGCATTTCCTAAATGGCTAAATGTGTTAACTGCTCACGTGCTACCGTGGTTAAAGTATACCGTGCATGGCAACATGGCGTCAGAGCAACTGTGGTGCGTGTGGCGCCATAGATGATAGAGGTGAACAAGAGCCGCAGAGGTGCGTAAGGGCAAATAGATGTGCAACTGTCGACGTGACTGCCCAGATGAGCCAAGTGGCTACCAACAGCGTCTCCTCAACGATCATTCAGAGAAAGTTGCTGTGTATGGACGGCTCTCCGCAGCATGCACCTGTTTCGTGCACCCATGCTGACTGCTACTCCTTGGTGACGAAGGCCGGAATTTGCACGCCAATACTGGCGACGTTGCCGTTTTTTGATGGCGCTCCATGAATCTGTTATAAGAGGCGACCAAAATATTTACGTTCAAAGGCCGTACAGTCCAGAATTGGTATGGCAATGAGGCAAAATCGCAATGAGCATCGAGGTAATCACCCCACCGATCCACCAGGTCCTGCTGTGTGAAAAGGTTAATAACTGTCTGCTACACATTCTTGTCCAAAAGGAATCGTCGACCCTTCCAGGCCTATTTTAAGGGACTGATGGCGGGATCAAAGCGTAGGGAGAGATCAGGACTATAAGCCGGGTGCTTGAGGGTGTCCCACTAGTAATGGATGAGGCTGGCCATCAAGATCGACCAGCGTCTTGTCCTATTGCGACCAGCACAGGACTTGGCACGCCATTCCAGAATGCTGGTTTTCGATAGATACGCTGCCCCATACACATTAATCATTCCCTGATGGATATCTATCGATGTGTGTCCTTCGGCAACCAAGAAAATAATAACAGCACGTTGATCCTATCTGAATGAATTTGTTAATAACGTCGCCACAGTTCACGTTTCCGCATTTACTGCCCGCACTTTGGAAAGACACAAAAGGCCATACAAAGCCCTTGCCTACATGTCGGTGCTTATATACTCGCATCGGAGACGTGCTAAGTTTCATGTACACTGTGGTAACGCCTTCTAGCATAACCTTTTTGATTGCTCCTTGTATTATCAGAACATCGTTGAAATTATGCATTGCATATGTAAGTGCCTCTCTCACAGCTTGAGCCTCAGCCAGTTCTGTCCCTGTTGCAGACGCACCTCGAGCAGTCCAGCACTTGGCTGGAGCCTGGCGAGGCGCCCCTATTCTCCCCGGATGGTGCGACGTACGTGACGGTGCTGCCGGTGCAGGAGGCGGACCTGGGCAGCTACCCACACGTGGTCCAGGTGGAAACGGATACGCAGCGTGCGACCACGCTCACACAGGGCGCCTTCGAGGTCACCAGTATCGCCGCCTGGGACCACGAGAACCACCTTGTGTACGTTGCCCCACGTCAACCACACAGACCAGTGCTCTGACTGTACAGGATTGTCGGTCAGTAGCTTAGGGGTTCCGAAGGCGACTGTGCAAAAACTAAGACACACAGAAAAACGACAAATACGAGGGTCACTCCAAAAGACATGCACATTATTTTTTTTAAAATCCATCTTTTATTCAACATGTTTGAAAGTTTTACAGTGTTTAGATACATCCTTTAGGAACAATATTTTCATTTCTCCACATAATTTCCATCCCTCTCAACTGCCTTACGCCATCTTGGAACCAGCGCCGGTATACCCGGACAGTAAAATACTGGACCAGCCTGTTGGAGCCACTGTTTGGCAGCGTGCACAAGGGAGTCATCATCTTCAAACCTTGTTCCACGAAGAGAGTCTTTCAGATTCCCAAAGAGATGATAGTCACATGGAGCCAGGTCATGACTGTAAGGCCGGTGTTTCAGTGTTGTCCATCCGAGTTTTGTGATCGCTTCCGTGGTTGTCAGGCTGGCATGTGGCCGGACATTGTTGTGTAACAGCAAAACATCCTGCTTTTGCCGATGTGGCCGAACACGACTCAGTCGAGCTTGAATTTTCTTCAGTTCGTCACATATGCATCAAAATTTATGGTGGTTCCACTTGGCATGATGTCCACAAGTAAGAGTCCTTCGGAATCGAAAAACACCATAGCCATAACTTTTCCAGGAGAAGATGTGGTTTGAATTTTTTTTCTTGGGTGAATTTGCATGGTGCCACTCCATTGGTTGCCTCTTCGTCTCTGGTGAAAAATGATGGAGCCATGTTTCATCACCTGTCACAATACTTCCAAGAAATTCATCTCCACCATTCTCGTACTGTTCCAAAAGTTCGCTGCATACCGTTTTTCTTGTTTCTTTGTGAGCCACTGTCAACATCCTGAGAACCCACCTGGCACAAGCCTTTTTTAACGCCAACACTTTCAGTATTCTGCAAACACTTCCTTCCCCTATCCCAACGTAGCGTGACAATTCGTTCACTGCGATGCATCTGTCAGCAGTCACCAATTCGTTAACTCTCTGCACATTGTCTGGGGTGTGTGCAGTACGAGGCCTTCCACTGCAAGGACAATCCTCCATATTGCCGTGCCAGCTTTCGTCACGTAACCTGCTTGCCCACCGACTAACTGTACTGCAATCGACAGTAGCATCTCCGTACACCTTTTTCAACCTCTTGTGGATGTTTCCCACTGTCTCGTTTTCACAGCACAGGAATTCTATGACAGCAAGTTGCTTCTGATGAATGTCAAGTGTAGCAGCCATCTTGAAGACATGCTGTGACGGCGCCACTCACAGGAACAGGTTGAACTAAGTTTGAAAACAAGCGGGAGAGTGGGGCACTCTGAACCACGGGGCACAATGAATCATGTAGCATAATTTCAGTATAAGGCGGTAAATTATTTTTTCCCCTGTGCATATGTTGTCAGTACTGCTCTACCGACTGCCATTTGTTTCCTGCGGGATCTAGTTCCCGCCATTAGTGTTGTACTCGTGATATGTTAGTTTTGCGACAGTGAAGTAATTTTTGGAGACGTAGATAGATTAAATATTGTCCATTTTGCGACAGTGAAGTAATTTTTGGAGACGTAGATAGATTAAATATTGTCCAATCCTTTGTCACCAAAGTTTAGAGAAAGTAAGTCATTGTAACAATATCAATACCATATTTTAATGATATAGTTCTTCAAATATTAACGATGTTCATTCATAACCTCACATGAGCTTTCTTTGAAATATGTACTATTGGGGCACATTGAAGCAAGTTCTCTTGGGGCACAATGAGCCATGGTTCATCGTGCCCCAGGAATCTTTTAATTGTCCAATACGAGCACTCTGTACTTTGTTTCCTTAGCATGGGTAAAAACATATGTGTAGATATTTAAGGCTTTTAAATTAGAGACGTTCAGCAGTCCTGTTTTATATTATCAGGTTTGAAGATGGTTCATTCATACCACAGGAAGACGGACAGAGGTAGAACTGACCACAATGTTACGCAAGAAACTGAACAGGATGTTCTCAATAAGGGCACGACAGTTCCGCCAAGCAGCTAAATCTCATTCAATACCTTACCCTACTCTTCAATGATATGTTCAAAACATTAAATGTGGTTCCAGCGAAAGACTGACACCAAACTATGACAATCGTAAGGTGTTTTCTGTGGAGCACGAGAAAGAATTAGTGAAGTATTTGTTGCATTCTTTTAAGATATGCTTTGGTGTTGACACTAAAACATGCAGGCACTTAGCAAGTGGGCTGGCTTTGAAAAAAATGGTTCTGAGAACTGGACGGAGGGAATGGCTGCAGTGGACTGGTTCTATAGGTTCATGAAATGAAATCCCAGTTTACATATCCAAACCCCAGAGGGCTGCAGCTTATTCAGAGCAATGTCCTTTAATCGGTATACTGTTTCAAATTTCTTCAAAAACTTAAAAGACCTTTACCGGAGATGCCCTACTTTTGCAGATGATACAAGGATTTTCAATCTGGATGAAAGCAGTACCTTAACTGTACCAGATAGGCTTCCAAAGGTCTCCATCCCATCAAGGATGCACAATCTGCAGGACAAGCCTCAGTCGATGTCAGCCAGTCACAAGATCTGCAGCAAGCAGGACCATCAGCAGTGCTTAAAACCCAAACTGCTTTTCCTAATGGAGTTTCTCCTGAAATAATTCGAGGATATCCAAAATCAGAGAACAGAAAGAAGAGCAATAAATGTAAGAGAAGATGAAGTTTAATTGCAACTGATACACTGGAGAAAGATTTGTTGCAAGCCACAAAACATCACAATAAAAAGGACAACCGTAAGCTTTATAAGCAGGAATCAGATGATGACATTAGTGAGGCGTATTATGAAGAGAGCGATGCCAATGTGGATGTGTCTGGTGAAAACTTTGAAGACTTGGACAAATTACCAGAAACAGATGATTTCGTTTTGACCAAATTTGAATTGAAAAACAAAACACCAATTTACTAAGTGGGGAAGTTTTTGAAACCGAAGGACGACGCAGGAGACTATCAGGTATCATTTTCGAGAAAAAGTGAAAAATGGGAGGGAAATTTTATTTTCTTCAGGTAAAGGATGAAGCTTTTGTTTCAGCTAGCAGCATACTTTACGTGCCCCCATGACCTGCTACTAATGGTGTGACAAAGAGACAAAAATCATATTTCAAATATGGAATCAGCTTCGAGTCCATGGATGTTCCGTAATTCCAAAATAAGTTACATGATTGTGTGCCTCCAGATTTAATTATATGATTCACATGTGGAATATATGTAAACATTATGTTTAAAGCACATTTACACTTACTTTGTATGCTAAATAGGTTCTTTCAATGAACCTGTACCCCACATGTGGGGCACAATGAACCATTTACCAAATTTTCTTCGAAGGTGTGCAGGTAAAAAACAATTCATGACAATGCAATCATATAAGGCCATTTGATATTTGAATGAATAAACTGTAACATCTGTAAATCACAACTCTGTAATAAAATTATTGGATGAGTAACATGGAGAAATATTTTTTGTGGTTCAATGTGCCCCACTCTCCCATATCTACACACTGTAAGACTTTCACACTTGCAGAATTAAAACTGTATTTTTACAAAAATAGTGTGCATTTCTTTTGTAGTGACCCTCATGTTAGGGGTAGAGCATCTCTAGAGGTTTCGATAAATAATACGCAGAGGTGGCAAAAGTCATAGAATACCTTTTAATATTGTGTCGGGCATCCTGTAGGGTGTAGTGTGCTGGGTGTATTGCAGTAACTTGACGTGGCATGGAATCAACAAGTCGTCGGAAGTCATGTGCAGAAATACTAAGACGTACTGCCTCTACAGGTCTCCATAAATGCAAAAGTGTTGCCAGTGCAGGGTTTTGCACAGAAACTGACCTCTCGATTATGTCTCATAAATGTTCACTCGGTGGCCATATCACTAGCTCAAACTGTCCAAAATGTTCTTCAAAACAATCACACACAATTGTGGCCTGCTGACATGCCACACAGTCATCCATAAAAATTCCTTCATTATTTGGTAACGTGAAGTCCTTGAAATGCTGCAGACGGTCTCCAAGTAGGCGAACATAACAATTTTTCGTCAATGATCAATTTAGTTGTTCCAGAGGACCCAGCCATTCCATGGAAACACACCTCATGCTATTATGGATACAACATCAGCTTACAAAGTGCCTTGCTGAAATCTTGGGTCCATGGTTCCGAGGGGTCTGCGCCACACTTGAACTCTATCACCAGGTCTTACTAAGTAAAATCGGGACTCATTTGACCAGACCCTGGTTTTCCAGTCTTCTACAGTCCAATCGTTATGGATCAAGAGCCCAGGTGTGGTGCTGCAAGTGATGATGTACTGTTAGCAAAGGCGCTCACATCTGTCATCTACTGTCATAATCCATTAACGCCATATTTCTACGATTATTTCAAGTTCTGCTACTTGTCTGTTAGCACTGACAACTCTACGCAAATGCCGCTGCTCTCAGTCATTAAGCGAAGGCCATCAGCTGCTGTGTTATCCATGGAGCGAGGCAATGCTTGAATCTGGTATTCTCGGCACACTCTTGACACTGTGGATCTCAGGATATTGAATTCCCTATCAATTTGCAAAATGGGATGTCCCGTGTGTATAACTCAATTACCATTTTACTTTTAAAGTCTGTTAATTTTCACCATGCGGCCATAATGACGTTGGAACCTTTTCACACGAAGCACCTGAGTACAAATGACAGCTCTGCCATTGCACTGCCCTCTTGTACATTGTCCATGTGATAATACAGCCATCTCTGTTGTGTCCCATGACTTTTGTCACCTCAGTGTGTGTGTAGTGGCAAAGATGCAAAGAGCAATACTGGGGGGCAAAGCATCAGAACATGTACACAAATCATCTGTTCCTTATTGTCACACCAAGTGCCGGACTGAGACTTGAACTCGGGACCTTTGCCTTTCGCAGGCAAGTGCTCTACCGACTGAGCTACCCAAGCACGACTCACACCCCGTGCTCACAGTTTTAATCTGCCAGGAAGTTTCATATCAGCGTACACTCCACTGCAGAGTGAAAATCTCATTCTGGAAACATCCCTCATGCTGTGGCTAAGCCATGTCTTCGCAATATACTTTCTTTCAGGAGTGCTAGTTCTGCAAGGTTCGCAGGAGAGCTTCTGTAAAGTTTGGAAGGTAGGAGATGAGGTACTGGCAGAAGTAAAGCTGTGAGGACAGGGCGTGAGTCATGCTTGTGTAGTTCAGTCGGTAGAGCACTTGCCCGTGAAAGGCAAAGGTCCCGAGTTCAAGTCTCAGTCCGGCACACAGTTTTAATCTGCCAGGAAGTTTCATATCAGCGTACACTCCACTGCAGAGTGAAAATCTCATTCAGGAAGTTCAAGCCTGCAGATAGGCAACCCATTGAATACCTACAAACACCTACAAACTCTGATACAGTGACCCCATTCCAGAAATCCTGGAGGATCTCCAGTCTCTCCTCAAACCCTTAGGTCCATCCCAGAACCTCTGCCTGGAGTCAGTCTCTCACCCCTACCACTCTCTGCACACCTACCTTCTACACACTTCCCAAAGTCCATATACCCAACCACCCAGGATGCCCCATTGTGGCTGATTAATGTGCCTCCATTGAGAGAATCTCTGCTCTAGTAGACCAAAACTTTCAGCGTATTATACATAACCTACCCTCCTATACAAAAGGTACCAACCATTTCCTTCACCGACTCTCCACTGTCCCGGTTCCATACAGTGCACTGCTCGTCACTATTGATGCCACCTCCCTTCACACTGACATCCATGGCCTTGCTGCTATTGAACGCTACCTTTCCCAACACCTGACATATTCCAAATCTACAACCTCCTTGGGCACCATGACCAACTGTATCCCCACCAACAACTGCTTCTCCTTTGGAGGCATCACATTCCAACAAGTCAAGGGTATGGCACTGGGCATCTGCATAGCACCATCCTATGCCAGCCTATTTATGGGCTACCCAGAGGAATCCTTCATAACCAATACCAAACCATTCATTGATGATATCTTTGTGATCTAGATTGAAGGTGAAGACACCCTATCCACTTTCCTCCAGGAACCAAACACCTTCTCCCTGATTTGCTTCACTCCGTCCTCCTAAACCTAATATGCCACATTCCTTGATGTTGACCTCCATCTCAAGGATGTCTACATTACCATCTCCACCCTTTTCAAACCTACCAACAATGAGCAATACCTCCACTTTGACAGCTGTCACCCATTCCATACCAAGAAGTCACTTCCATACAGCCTGTCTATCTGTGGCCATCACATCTGTAGTGACAAGCAGTCGCTCTCAAAATATACCAAGAGTCTCACTGAGGCCTTCAGAGAGTGTAGTTGTCCTCCCAGTCTTGTACAGAAACTGATCTCCTGTGCCTTCTCTCTCCAGTCACCCACCATCTCTCAAAGTCCAACTGTCTGGCCACAAAGGAGCATTATCCTCCTGACTCAGAACCACTTAGGACTTGAGCAGCTATATCATATTCTCCACCAGGATTTTGACTACTTCTTGTCATGCTCTGAAATGAGAAATGTCCTACCCACCACTCTTCTTGCACCTCCCACAGTGCTTTTCCACCACCCACCAAACCTACACAATATCCTTGTCCTACACAACCTGTGCTCGCAACCCCTTGCCTCATGGCTCATGCACTTGTAATAACCTAGCTGCAAGACATGTCCCATAATCCTCCCACCAACACCTACTCCAATCTAGTCACAAGCTTCACCTATCTCATCAAAGGTAGGGCTACCTGTGAAAACCATTCATGTGATCTACAAGCTATGCTGCAACCACTGTGCTGTGTTCTATGTGGGCATGACAGTCAACAAGCCATCTGTCCACATGAATGGCCACCGACTGTGGCACAGAAACAACTGGACCAACCAGTTGCTGAGCATGCTGCCCACCACAATGTTCTTCATTTTAATGACTGCTTCACAGCCTGTGCCATCTCGGTCCTTCCTGCCAATGCCAGCTTTCCTGAATTGCACAGGTGGTAACTGTCCCTGCAATATATCCTACATTCCCATAATCCTTCTGGCCCCAGCCCTATCCATTACCCAGCTGTTCCCTTCCCTATTCCCACCTCAGCATTATACAGCCTTCCATTCCACCAACACAACCGAAGCAGCTTTTTACTGGCCCCCACCCCTACCCTGCTATCTCTCCCCTCCCCACCCCACCCCAGCCTCCTCCTTACTCGCAGCACCCAGACTACTTCTCCCATAATGCACAACTGCTCACAGTCTGGCCTCAGCAGCCAGCGACAGTTGTGTTTGCATGAATGTTATCAGACTACTCCTCCCATAATGCACAACTGCTCACAGTCGGACCTCAGTAGCCAGAGACAGTTGCGTTTGCATGAATGTTATGTGTGAATGTTGTCCAAATCTGAAGAAGGCCTGCTGGCTGAAAGCTTACTTGTTTAACAATCCTTTTGTTGTGCATCTCTGCAGTTTAACATATCATCTTTATGGTGAGTAGCAATCTATACTTTTCATAATGTTGACACAAACACTTATCATTTCAAAACTGCTCCTCTGTTGTATGAAGTACACGCTGATGTAAAATGTGTTCATATTCTTCAACATTTAGCAGTTTCTTAAGTGCAGAAATGGGACTATGTACTAACGACAAACAATTCCCCTATTCCATAACACTGCCTTCTCCATACTTCAGTGTTGGCACTACACATGATGGCAGGTAACATTCTTCAGCTATCTGTCAAACCCAAATCTTTCCATTAAACTTCCTCAGTCTATCAGTACATGACGTCTGCCAGATATTGGTTTACCTGTGGTTGTTCCTTTGTATTTCCACTTCACAATTACCTCATCAACAGTTGACTCTGTTTTAGAAGCATTGAAAATGTCCCTGATGGACTTGTTGCTCAGCTGGCATCCAGTGACTACTCTATGTTTGAAGTCACTGACCAGCCCATTCAGCTGTTACTGCTTCTCTTCTGACAACACAATACTCTCTAACTCCTTTCATATGCCCCTTGTAGAATCTAGTGGTCAGTTATGCATTACATAGTGGATTCCTGATTCTTTTGATCAGAGAATGTATAATTCTCACATGTAACCTTAAGGAATGTGTCACAAAAATGAAGCAAACAGTGGAATAAAGATGAAGAAGAAAAAGAAGCACAAAATCCATTATGATAAAATGAGTGAGTACAGCATACTGAGGCTTTTGAAACTCTATACTTGGCACAATAACTGACATCACTAATCCCCTCATGATGTGACAGGCAATTGAAAGAAAGTAGCTCATGTAAACCAGGCTTAAAGAGTATCCCTCTGAGGTGGCTGATGGGTGTAGCACAATCAACAGATGCTGAATGCTGTTGACCAATAATGGCTCCTTTCTAATAACTGTAGCTGAAATAAAACATCTCTTTGATTGACAAATGTCTATTGTGAGGGCAGTGTTACTAACTAATAATGCTCAGCATATCATAGACATTTTTGGTAGTGTATCTGAAATATAAACTTTTCGATTAAGTCACCATGTACTTTGGCTCAAATTTCACCCAGATAGTGCTTGAGGGCCACAAACACTACAATGGTCAGCTCTGTGTAGCACAATGCTTTCAGTTATGTATAGATCACAACTGGAAAGACATGCACTCAGATTGGGAATCTAATCAAGCATGTTAATTTGCAGATATTTCGTGGCAGCTCCCGAAGGTGTCCCTGGGGAGAGGCACCTCTACAGGGTGGGCGATGCCAACAGCACACTCAAGTCATGGGAGTGCCTCACCTGCCCACCCCCAGAGGTACCCCCTGGACATCCTGACACAGTCAAGCCCTGGTAAGTAGCCACATCACAGTATGACAACATTACCAAAATGGCATTTTCAAGCTGTAGCCTGTAACACTGTTCCAGTGCACACTGCAACGTGCTTTATTAAGTATTGTTGTGATAGTGAATTTCAAATTTTCCTGGCATCTCTACATTCTAGGCAGCCTCTTATTCTACCATTTTGAAAATTATAATGCAGTGAAGTTATTTTATGAAGCAAACTTCACAAGCATCTTCTGTGAATCCATTTACAGCATATTTTGTCAGACCTTGACAACGAATAAGATAAAAGGATTAGAAATATCCATGCATTTTTTTTTCAAATTGACATTATTGATAAGGTTTTTCTATAATTAACTTCTTCCATTGTCCATTCCAGCTTGACGTGATTGCTGGCACAGGTTTATTCTAATGGGATGATATTTCTGATTAAAAAATAGTTGCGAGGTTTTGGGACTCTTTATGTACATGAAATGCTGAAGGCATTGACTTGAACTCTGCACAGTTTATTAACACATTCCATACAATTCTTGTCATGAAGTCAAACTTTTGATGACTTACAAGCATGTGGCCCATACAATAACTCTTCTTCCCAAACTTCTTCAAGCCAAGAACTTGACACCAAAAATATTACTGCAAAGCCATCCCAATGGTTTCAATGTTAATACTTTAGCAGAAAAGGTCCTCACTTACAACCCATTTTTAATTTATTATTGCCAAGCTTTTCAATGAGCAATGTCTATACTAATAATAATTATCACAACAATAATTGGCAATGTAGCCAGTTACAAAATAAACACAAAATAGGTGCAACAATGTGAAAAAAACATCATGTAAGTGAAAGTAAGTTTTACAGTTGCATTCAACATTAATATATAAGTGAATGTCACATAATATCTGCATTATAAATAAGGATGTAAAAAATGTCACTGTGAGAGAAGTTGTCTTGGATCATGTGGATAACTAGTGCAGTGTACTGAGTTGAGTTGTTCACTAGAGAATGACGTATTCACTGACCATTTTCACCACAAAATGAATATACTAAGAACAAATTGTTACCCAAAGTTCTCTCTCCACGTTTCCTACATTGGACCTCTTTTCTATTTAGTAAAATACTTCTGAATACTGACTGCATCAAGGAATAATATCATTGCATTTGCAGCTGAATTAGCTCATTTTTAACCACGATCATTTCAACAAAAAGCCATACCTAGTGTTTGGAAGAATGCACTAGTCTCATCCATCTGCAAGACAGCAGGAGGAGTGAGGCACAAAACTACCATCCAGTATCCTTGACATTCACTTGTAAAATCTTAGAACATATTCTGCACTCAGATGTAAAGATATATCTCAAACAGAATGAGCTCCTCCTTAGCAATCAGTACATATTCCACAAAAAAAAGAAAAAAAAATCATGTGAAATCCAACTTGCACTGTTGTCACATGATGTCCTGAAAAGTAGGGATGAAGGTAGTTAGGTAGATGCAGAATTTCTGTCTACTGAAAAGAATTTGATTCAGTATCACACCTGCATCTATTACTGAAAGTATGACGGTATGAGGTACCAAATTAAATTTGTGTCTGGACTGAGTGTTCCTTGATAGAGGGGACACAGCGTGTTATCTTGGCTGGAGAGTCATCAACAAATGTAGAAGTAACTTCAGGTGCACCACAGTCATCTCTGCTGTTCATATTGTGTATTAATGACCTTGCAGACAATAAACCTCAAATTTTTTGCAGAGGATAAAGTTACCTAAATGAAAAACCTGCACAAATTATCAGATAAATCTTGATAAGATTTCTAAATAGTGCAAAACCAAACAATGGAAATTCCAGGATGGAATAATTACAGTATTATGAAAGCGATAGTTGCTACTCACCATATAGCAGAGATGCTGAGTCGCAGATAGACAACAAAAAGACTGTCAGCAAGTAAGATTTCAGCCAAAAAGGCCTTCATCAGAAATAAACAAACCCCCCCCCCCCCCACACACACACACACACACACATACACATACACACACACATATAACCAAAACTGGTTATCTACAATAAAGTTTTTATAGTGATCTCAGCTAAGAAGTTCTTCTTCTCCTAAGTAATTACAGTGGGAACGGTGGCATTGCAGCAGTCATTCTTCACACACTCTACACATAAAGAAAACATGCAAAATCCCTAATAACTGGTACAACAAGAAGTGCATACTGTCATGCACTTCACAGTGGTTTGCAGATTATAAACATAGATGTAGATGTAGTATACCAAACAAGCATTTCAGTCCTTCCATTTTCCGGTAGTTGTCAGAGAAGCAATAGTTTCTTCACCAATGAGTTGATTAACTTTTAATTTTATTTTTTTGAGAGGTGCGACTGGTGTTGGTGAAAGGTTTTTAACAACATTTTCAGGTCCACTTAAAATATTTCATAATTTCCAAATGAGAGTTATATCATACCATGCTACTGACCTCTAAAATGGGCTAGTAACTGCAGCATTAAAGTTTTTTTGAAATGATCACTGAAAATTTAATTAAGCCATCAAAATCTCTGATGGTATGTTCCATTGTTAGCAGAAGAATCTGGTTATTTGACAGAAATATTACACTATGGAAAATTCTTAACGTTGTTTAAGAGTAACCAGAAACAACATTTATTTAATTTGTTATGTGATCAAGTGAGTCAAGTTAATGATGCTAAGAAATTTTGTAAATTTTTGTAAATGTCTGTATTTGAAGGTACCATGAGTTGAATCCCTGCAATTCTGCAAAATCATCAGGAGGACAGAATAAGACATCACCAATGAGGAATCACAAGCAGAAGTGGTAAAAAAAATGAATACGACGTATGAAGTATCTGCTTTGTTTCAGCTTCAGTTTTTCATAATGTAGTTAGAGCACTTTTGACTGCCACCAGCCACTGAATAAGCTATGCAGCTATATTGCCTCTGGAACACTGACGGAAGTCTATTTTTCTGCTGTTCATTGCTGTGTGCCACCTTCATTCATAGATGTTAGCCCATAACTTAAATGAGGAGCTGTAGAAGTAGTTGGCTAATTTATTACACACAAATGTAGTTCACGGTGAAACAGAATAAAAACAATGGCATATTTCTAAGCCTTTTTACTTAATTTCTTTTGTTTGTTACTTTATGCAGATCTGTCTCAGTATTGTTATAATAGTGATCTGAAGTAAATGTGACATCGACCCACTGATATGCTTTTATTCACAAGTGTGATGAAATCTAAAATAATTACTGGAGTAGGTAAACAAAATATATTTGCAACAGTTCTCAGTAACAACACGTAAGTGATCTCTTCTGAAGTTAGAACAAAATTTTTAATTAAATTACTATGAACTACTATGAAAAACAAAACAATATTCTGAAAGAGTTATTATAGTTTGTCAGGACCCCTGCAACTTTTGCTTTGCTTTGAGCACATTATACATATAACATTATAGCTATACTCTCTAAACCCAAATCCCTTATCCCCCTCCCAGCCCTCGTCCCCACACACATACATATCTATATATTTATAAGTATATATCTAAAACAAAGATGATGTGACTTACCAAACGAAAGCGCTGGCACGTCGATAGACACACAAACAAACACAAACATACACACAAAATACTAGCTTTCGCAACCAACGGTTGCTTCGTCAGGAAAGAGGGAAGGAGAGGGAAAGACGAAGGGATTTGGGTTTTAAGGGAGAGGGTAAGGAGTCATTCCAATCCCGGGAGTGGAAAGACTTACCTTAGGGGGAAAAAGGACAGGTATACACTCGCGCATAGACACACATATCCATCCACACATTATAAGTATATCTATATACCTGTCTCTCTAATAAGTTTTCCTAAACAGTATTATGCGAGTTACATGACTTTTTTTAATATGAAGCATTTTCATAGAAGCTGAATTATGCTTTACATTTCACTTTTCGATTAATAGTAACACCTTATTGGCTTCCACAAGTAAAACCCATGTAATAAATTAAATGAATAAATTAAATGTCACTCATGCTTTCTTCATTATTTCTTGTTTATTACATGAAAGCTCAATTTTCTGTACACCAAATTTATTTCACTATTATGGAAGTTAAACCATCACAGTTCAGTACCTAACAGTTTCATAGTTTAATTGGTTCATGCTGTATACTATCTTACATTACTACATTTTTATTAATGGTATGGTAGTGCAGCAAGATCTATTTCAAGAAGGTGAGGTCTTACAGCTTTTCTTTTACAAAATCCATCATCTGTAGATACTATTTGAAAAAAAAGATTAGATTAGTTGCTTGTAAAGTTGTGCATAATTATAATGAATGATTTTACACAGTTGCCTTTCAATTTTCATTGGTCTCAGACTCAAATACTTTTTTAATTTCTGTTTTCATTTTACTTAAAAATTGAAAAGCTATGAAAATTGAGAAATACTTTTGATGGTATATTCATGAAAACTGGGTATTACCTTTCTTTCCATAGTCATGTATCCTGCAGAGAAATCATGTGTGAATAACATATTTTTACAGTGACTCAATTTTTTTCTTCCATACGCTTGTTGTTTCCAAATATACAGTATATTTCCACAATGATGGTAAAAATTTTGAAAGAATGATGGAGAAGGGTATCAGTTTGAGGCATGCAATCCTCATCAGAAAATGTAATCAGCAAAAATTTACTTCATCATCATCATCATCATCATCGTCATCGTCGTCGTCGTCGTCGTCGTCGTCGTCGTCGTCGTCGTCATCATCGTCGTCGTCATCGTCATCAGCCAGTTTTATCACATAGTGATGTGGCCTCTTTGAGTTGGCATATAACAAAGCATTCCAGTAAGATCTTCCATTTCTTCCAATTCTGAGCTTCCCGTTGTCAATTGAATTCCACTGTCTTCCTTATCTCTCTGTCTCATCTGTCTAGTGGTCTTCCTCTAGGTCTTTTTTGCTAAATTGGACTCCAGTCTAGGACTTGTTTAGACCATCTACCATCTTTTGTTCTAGCAACATGATCAGCCCACTGCCATTTCAATGTATTCACCCTTTCCATTATGCCAGTGACCTTCGTTGTTCGTCATATTTCAACTGCTCTCTTCCTGTCTTTCTTTGTGTAACCCAACATTGATCTTTCCATTCCTCTTTAGACTACTGTTAGCTTCCTAACAATGAACTCATTTAATGTCCATGTTTTGCAGCCATAAGTTGTTACTGGCAATATACATTGGTCAAAAATAGATTTCTTCAGCTCAACCAACATCTTAGATTTCTGAATTGTAGAGTGCCTCCCATAAGCTTGCCAGCCCAATTTAATTCATTGTAATATTTCTGGTTTTAAATCTCCTTTCATGTTTGTCAGTTAACCCAGACAGATATATTCTGTGACTCTTTGGAGTTGTGTACTTGCAACTGATATACTTCCCTCAGGTGTCCATTCATTGAACATTATCTTGGTTTTACCAATGTTCATTTTTAGTTCAACTTCAGAGCACACTAATGCAAGTTTGTTAACTAATACTTGAAGTTCTTATGATGATTTACTTATTATGATAAAAATCAAAAATACACACTTGTCAACAGCTTTATTTACTGGCATTTACTGGTATAACGTCTGTGTGTTTCAAAGTGAGGTCCCCCAGCTTCTGAGAAGGCATGATATTGCTTTTTGTACGTATCTACTCCACAAGCCACTATACAGTGCATGGCAGAGGGAAAATGTATCTATATTATTGATTTTCTCTACTATTCCATTCCCATACTGAATGAAGGAAAACTTACTAACTGTGTGCCTTTGTACATGCCCTAATCCCTTTTGCCTTATTTGCATCATCTCTACTTGGGATGTATGTTGGTGGCAACATAATGGTCATACAGTCTTCTTTGAATACAGTTTCCCCAACAGAGTTTCAGGAGATCTATGTTATTTCTTCTCCAAATATTTCTATTTAAGTCACATATAATGTTGTTGTATTCATTTGAACAACCCCAACATAATTCAGAAAGTGTCATAGGAAATGAGAATACTTCCCAGCAGATTCTCTTCAGTTACAGTAGATTAGTTGTGGTAAGTTTCAAGTTGCATGAATCATATGTACAATTGTCATTTTACATTCTCATTGCAAATTAATGTTTAAAAATGGCTATGCGCTGAGCATTACAGAATATAGAACATTTATAAGTGTGTCTTTACATATGTTTCTGTAAATATGCTTGGATTGATTATAATGATTACAATTCTAGTGTCATCTGCAAAAAGAATTCATTTTACTTATTGTATATTAAATCGAAGATCATTTTTGTACATGAGGAACAGTAGTGGACCTAAAACTGAGATTTGTGGAACCCCATAAATGACTTATCCCCAGTCAGAATTACATCACTGGACTATATTAATTAAATTACTATTTTGCATGGGTCTGCTCCTGTAAACTGAAGGGCAGGCTGAATCTAGGAAGTGAGTAGGAGCAGGAAAAGGTGAAATTCTTCGGTACTGGTTATAACTCTTTTACTTAACTTTGGCTGAGACGAGCACGTAGGTGCGAAGCTGTATATCAAGTTACAAAGACAAAATCTGTAGTGTCTCACCCACTATGAAATAGAAACAATGTTGCTTGGTCGTCTTCTCGGAATCAAATGGGCAGAATCTGGAGCAGCACTCATAGAGCTGCACAGCAAAGGCTCGAGGACACTGTCATCAGTGTCGGTGTCGTAGTGCCAATCTAAGAACTTTTACCTACACCATGGCATCGTAGCTATTGATACCACATACTAAGTACAAGATTCTGCATTTCTTACTCAGATATATCCACTGGTTGGCTGTATCATCAATCCCATAAAACTTTAATTTATCTAGGAGGATACTGGGGTTCACAGAGTCACAGACATTATATAGCTCACAGAAAATCCTAGCTGGTGGTATTTTTTATTTAATGCTTGTAAAATTTTGTGAGTGAACATGTCAACAGCATTCTCAGTAGAGAATCTCTTCTGAAACCAAAACTGTGATTTGTTGAGGATTATTAGGTATGCAGATGTATTCACATACCCCCATAAAAAGAAATCATGAGGAGTCAGACTAGGTGAATGGAACTGCCACAAAAAAGGAACTTCTTTCACTAACCACCCTTCAGGAAATATCTGACACATACTGTATTTTTATAAGCAATATGTATAAAGTTAGCTTGGATTCCATCATTTTGGAGTCGCAAACATGTGCAGTCTTGTGGAATGTCTTCTGAGAGTACAGCAAGTATGTCTCTTGGAAACACTATTTTCAGCATTGCTGTTAAATTGGGAGACAGTGGATATATGCCTACTAAATAATAATTGACTGTACCCACCCAGTATGAGGACTCTCAATAGCACATAAATAATTATTACAGCAATAACTGATCAGTATATTACATTGTGCAGACAATGATTCATCAGTGGAACTACAAAACCATCAAAGCTGCAAAGAAGTTTGTTTTTATTTAAATGGTGACCAGTTTCAGGCCTTTGTAACCCATTATCAAGCCATCCACATAAGCTCCGCATGACGCCATAATGGGTGTACACTGGCCACATGGCTTGTATGAGCCACTGAGTGCAAAATACTATTTATGTACAACTGTCCAGTGTTGCAAGCAGCAAAAAAAAAGAAACATGAAGCACTGGACATACATAAATAATATTTTGCACTCGACCACTTGCACAAGCATTGTGACCAAATGTCCACACGTCACAGTGTTATGTGGGACTTATGCGGATGGCTTGAAAATGGATTACATAGATCCAAAACTGGTCACCATTTAAATAAAAATGATCTTCTGTGCAACTTTGATGATTTTGTAATTTTATTGAATCATAGTAAGTTCATGCTAGAACTAAATAATTGATTCATAGGTTTTCATATCCCACTGATGAAGTTACCTCAGTAGATTGCATATTTGATTTTGTAACTTTCAACTCAAGCATATCAAGCTACTGTTCCTTATCTCTGATTGATACATTAGCTCTTCGCTATCATCCCAGAAAGTTCATATCACCATCATAGAAACATACTGCATACTGTTGGTTTACTTATGTACTAGTTTGCAAATTTCAAATAATTTATTTTAATTTCAAATTACAAACACTCAGTTCACATATTCCTTTTCCTCCATCTTTTTATGTCATCATTCCTACTATTCTACTACAAATAGAGGTAGTACTTGACACCAAAAGACAAAAAATGAATGTTCATTGACCTGATTTATGCAAACAAGGAAAAAATTTTCAGTTTGGCAATGAAAGGCAGTGTTTTTACAAGAAATATTGCACTTATGTTTGAGATCATCCTCTTTTAGGTCAATGAACTTTACCTAATGTTTACACAGTGTGTAGATTCCATCTCAAAAGTGAGATTCTGGAAGCTCTGTAAAAAACCCATTTATGACTGTGATAACCTCACCATGAGACACACAACATATTCCGGTTACAAATTTCGTTATAAGTGGCTTAGGTGGAAATGAGAAGGTGCCAAATCTAATAAACAAGATGATGTACCAGCAATTCTCACAATGGATGAAAACACACACGACACTGCTGTAATATTCTACAATGTTCATTATTTATTTCACAAAACCAGCTTTCGGCTATTACAACAGTACTGTGTGTGTTTTCATTCATAACGTATAAAATATTTTACCAAGAACCAACACTCTAGTCAATCAATTCAAGCAATTATCATTTCAAAGCTGTCCATTTTCCCACTGAAAAGTGCCTTTGTGTAAAGGTTCAGTGACCTTTTTAAATCCAAGCCTCTTTTCCATATTTTTTTTATCAAGCTGACTCAGTAGAATTGCACAATAATTGCCAATTAATTCTTTAACCTTTGCAGAGGAATCAGTAGGAATAGTCTCTTTTTTTGCAGTCCAGAAAGCATTAGCCATAACATTTAGGGCAAATGAAATTCCTTGATTAAGGATCACTGGATTCTGCCAGCATCTCCTTTGGTCCCCACTTTCTTTAATCATGAATTAGGGATATTCATCTCAGTCACTGAAAGAAATTAATACACAAAATCAGTTTGTTCTTCTTCAAATGATCCAAATAATGCCAAGGAATCATTCTCGCATTATGTTTTTTGTCAGCGTTCATCAAATGTGGCAAATTTTTTCATTGATAATTCTTCACATAAAGTGCACCATGGCTGCTGTTCTGATAAGCCTATTTTGTCAGTTATTTCACACATCATAAGTTACCAATTGTACTCTTTCTTTACTGTTCCAGCCACAGTAGCATTTTGCCCTGATTTGATTTATTGATCCATCTTTAAGTGTTTTCCATGCAACTGATGTCATTTTACATATATTGTGTAGCTGCATAATAAGTCATGCATTCCTAACACGTTGAGTGAATTTGTATGGTTTATACTGGATACATTCAGTAATCATTAAATATATATGCTTCATGCAGAATGACCAATAGAAGAAACATTTTGAGAAGGCTTTCATTTGTATCACCTTCAAGAGAAGTAAAACCACAATTTATTACAGACTGACACGCTTCCCTTCTGATGAAAATGGAGTGGAATCCTTCCATGTCTTCACTGACTATGGATGAAGTTTTACTGCCAAGAAATTGCTTAAAATGTTGACTTTCATAATAGTTCGGTATTCGAGTTTATTCATTAAAAAACTAAATAAATAGGTGATAAAAGAAAACATACAAAAAAACATTTGTACAGATCAACTTGATCCATTGAAATGCATTATTTTATAACATATAGCAATGAAAAAATCTAAGTTTCATTCATATCAACATACCTCCACGCCAGGTCAAGAAATTTTCTCCTTATCCTAGTAGACAGATTCTGCAAAATTCTGGGAATTCTGGCATCCCTCACATTAGGGATTTTAATAGTGACAAGAAGCCACCAACATTCCATATGCATTGCTTATTCACTGCAAAGTCAATGAACAATGCTCGAAGTACAAGACCAGAAATGAAACAGATAAATGAATGCATAAATAAAGTAAGTCTGAAAGAAATAAATACTAAAAATAGTTTACTGTACTAGTAAGTACTATGTTACAGTATTTACAAAAGTATCAGAATACGTTTGGTTCACCTAGACCAATTTCTGTGCTTCTGGAGCTTCGGCAGATAAAGAAGATACACTTTAACTTTTATTAAACATATTTGCGAGAGCCTTGAGAGATGAAACAAGTCTCCAGCAACATCAAAAATCTAGAATAATATTCTTTTTGAACAGCATAACCTTAAACAATGAGTAATTTTTTATGTCAAATTATTTTTTTAATTTCAGTTTTCATGAGGTTGACTTTGTAGATACTGAAAACAATACAATGATTTCTTTATTCCAAGGTTCCCATTAATTGCTTTGATTTTTGTTGATTTCACTCCATGTAATATTTATTGTACATACATTTTTTAGATTTTTAGAATTTTACTGATATTCTTCACCATTACTATCACATCTGTTGTGTTTTTGTACAGCAATGAAACTAGTGACTTGGACTGGGTGTGCCTGTTTGTGCAACCTCACTTCAGTCCAGGCCTGTCACCTAGATACTATGTCCTGGAATGCCTAGGGCCCGATCCACCATTTCATGTCTTGGTCGACGCACTGTCAAACACCAGAATTGCTATGTTGGATTCCCTAAATTCTTTAAGAGACAGACTGGCAAAAATGGCTATGCCTCAAGTAAGTATGACAGAAATCTTATGCCTCATTTTTAACTAATTCTATGTCACCTAATATACTGATATAATAATAAGTAACCTGCTTCATAAAAAAGCAATGAAGATTCACAGCACAGTTATGTAATTGAACAAATTCACATTGGGTTATGTTTTATAATTGCATACAGCCACTGAACCATCTTATGCTAACAAAATTTCAGAAATGTGTAGACAAAGAACAAAAGAATTTGTCATGCTACTGTGTTTGTCAATTGGTATTAGCCAAGTCAATAAACTTTTTGAATTCATATTTTCTCCATAATAATATGGAATTTATGGAATTTGTGTCCAATCTTACAAAGGGTCAACTAAACAGTGAATCATCCACCTGACTCACTGAGAAGTGCACATATAAAACAATAACTGAAAAGAATTGTTTCACAAGGAAATCAAGGCAAAAGATATAGTTGTAATTGACTTGTGTAACATCCCAAAAAGATGTAAGCTGTTCATTCTTAATACGAGGTCTGTTCAAAAAATTCCGGAACATTCATAATTTTGCAACAATGGTATGTTGGAATGAAATACAGTTGGCATCCCTGCACACACCTGTGTTTAATGTGTAACTGCCAGAAATTTCATTGTTGTATGTCTTTTAGTTATTGTTCAGGGCTGTACTGAGTAAGACATATTGTCGCATAGTTTATGAATTTCAAGATGGCAGAGTTAGAGGAGCAATGCATCTGCATTGAATTTTGTGTGAAACTCAAGAAAACCTTTACAGGGACACACCAAATGATGCAGTAATTATAGGTTGAGATGCTAAGACCAAGGTTCAGTCTTCACAATGGGTTGGGAAAGGCTCATCATATCACGCCAAATGTCAAAGTCATGCTGATAGTTTTCTTTGATTTTGAAGGATTAGTTCACTATGAATTTGTGACACAGGGACAAAATGGTTAATTAGTGGTACTATCATGATGTGTTGCAACACCTGCAAGAAAATGGGCTGAAATGTGGACACAATTCGTGGCTCTTGCATCACGATAACACACCCAAATGGTCATCCCTGTTGGTGCATCACTATTGCACAAAAAAAAAATCACTATGCTGCCTCATCCTCGGTACTCTCCAGACATGGCTCTGTGGACATTTTTTTATTGAAAAAGTTGAAAAAAAACATTAAAAGAAGAAAGATTTGCAATGATAGACAAGATAAAAGCAAATTCGCAGATGTAACTTCACACAATCCAGCAAGAAATGTAGCACGACTGCTTCTGGAAATGAAACGGCACTGGGAGCAGTATATCAATTATGTAGGAGAGCATTCTGAAGGAGGCCATGCACAATAAGTAAAAGGTAAGTGTAGAAAAATTTTGTGGACAAAGTTCAGGAATATTTTTAACTGATCTCGTATGACTTTGATGAAATTATCTCTATCTGTCCATTGGATTTTGCATGCAATTTACAATACATAGCATTGGTAGGTAAAACTTAATGCAGACCTGTGGGGGGAGAGAAGTGACCATTGTCTGACACAGTGTGCAGGTATGATACGGCGGCAAGACAAGGCTATGAAGAGCAGCATCAGGAGGCAGTGGGGCAGGAGATGGGGGGCAGGGCAGGGGGGGGGGGGGGGGGAAGCAAGAAAGGTAAGGAGCAGAGAAGTGGAATAGATTGGTGGATATGTTGGCAGAGAGTGGTCCACAATGAGGGTTAGGGGGCATGAATTGGGAGGAGCCGATAGGGCAGAGTGGGTGAAAACTGTTGGCTGGAGGGTGTGTGGACAGTAGGTTACCATATATTAAGGGCAGGATGATTTCAGAAGTGGAAAATGTGTTGTAAGTACAATTCTTGGAAACTATTGGGTGGAGGGTATGGGGACAGTAGGCTACCTTATGTCAAGGCCAGGATGATTTTGGGAGTGGAGAATGTGTTATAAGGATGACTCCCATCCACACAGTTCAGAAAACCTGGTGTTGGAAGGGAGTGCGCCACAGAGTGGTCCACTTCACTCTCAGCCAGTCTGGCAATGGCCAGTCATCCTGATGGACAGCTGGTTGGTAGTCATTCAAATACAGAAGTCTGTGTAATTATTGTACCAGGTATACTACATAACATGTCTGCTTTCACAGATAGCCCAGCCTCTGTTGGAAGAGGATAAGCCTGTGACAGAACTGGAATGCAATGTGCTGGGTGGGTGGAGTGGACAAGTCTTGCACCTGGGTCTTCCACAGAGGTATGATCCCTGTGATAAGGGGTTGGGACTGGGATTGGGATTGGTATAGGGATGGACTAGCATATTGTGGAGATTACAGTGGGAAGGATGTCCTTCATTCCAGAGCTTGATGGTAGATGGTTCAGTATGGAGTGAGTGGTGTTGGGTACAAAGGGGATGCTCCTTTGTAGCTGATTCCTAGGGGTGGTGGGAGGATAGATGTGTGTAGGGATGTGGCACAGGAATTCTGTTTGCAGACTAGGTCAGGGAGATAGTGCCTGTTTCTGAATGCCTTTGTGACACCTTTAGCATACTGGGCACGAGAGATCTTGCCACTGCAGATACACTGTCCTCCAGATGCCCAGGCCATATAGGAGAGATTTTTTGGTGTGGAAGGGATGGCAGTTGTTGGTACTGTTGGTGGTTGGTGGGTTTAATGTAGATGGAGCCATCAGAGCCATCAGAGACAAGGAGATCAATGTCTAGGAGGGTGACACACTGGGTTGAGGAGGACCAAGCAAAGCAGATGGGAGAGAACGCGTTGAGGTTGTGAAGGAATGGCCCTGAGTTCAGCTCAGAAGATACCATCGATGAACCTGAACCAGACAAGGAGTCTGGGGTTTTGGAGGGCTAGATGGCCTATAAAAGGGTGGTGTAAGAGGATACCATGCAAGTGCTCATGGCTGTACCAGAGAATATTTGTTTACCTTCCCTTCAAAGGAGAATTAAATGTGCATTAGGATCAAGTTAGTAAGGTGTATGAAGAATGAGGTAGTGGGTTTGGAGTCTGAAGGACTTCAGTAGCAGCAACACTATGACTGTTAAGGATGTTGTTTTATAGGGAAGTGGCATCACAGTGATGTAGGGATCCAGGAGGTAAAGATGTGAGGATGGTGCAGAGTTATTGAAAGAAGTGGTTAGTATCTTTCATGTGAGAGGCTAGATTTTGGGCAGTCAGTTGAAGGTGTAACTCAATGAGGGTCAAAATTCTTTCAGTGGGAGCACAATAACCAGCTACAATGGGTAGTCCTGGGTTGATGAGTCTGTGAATTTTGGGGAACATGTAGAAGGTGAGTGTGCATGGTATTGTAGGGGTGAAGAGGAAAATGGATTTAGGAAAGAGATTCTGGGAAGAGCCTAAGGACTTCTAGAATGGGATCAACATTGCAGCATTTATAGGTGAAGCAGTCAGACAATTGGCAGAGGGCTTCCTCCAGGTAGTCACTGGGATTCATAACAACAGTGGTGGAACCTTCATCTGTAGGTAGGGTATTTAGGTGAGGATCTGTTTTGAGGCTGTGTATGGTTGTCCTTTCTTCTGCTGAAAAGTTGGTGCCCTTAGGAAGGGACCTGGGGAAGGCTTGTGAGGCCAGGTTGGAGGTAAGGAATTCCTGGAAGCTGACCAGGGCTTGGTTACATGGGAGGGAGGGAGGATCACAGTTGGATGGTGGTATGAACTGGGATTGGGTTGGTTTTGGTTGGAGAGATTGGTGGCAAACAAATGTTTCCACTACAGGGATCAGGAGAAGGAGAGTAGGTCTTAGACAAGTCCAACATGGTTAAATGTGGGTGTAGGGCTGAAGGTGAGGCATTGAATAGAACTGAACCTTCTGTAGGGCTGAGGATTTTGGTGGAAATGTTAACAACAATGTTCTGCAGATTGTTTCAGTTCTGGATATACTGGAGTGCTGGTGAGGAGTTTATGGGCATACGGCATGTTGGAAAGGTCAGCTAGGTAGGGTCTGAGTGCAATGAGGGGCTAATGAGAAGTTACACTGTCAGTAGGATCATACTTGGGTAGTGGTGCCCCAAGGCAGCAGAAGGATGTCACAAGGCTGGATAACTTGTGGAGATGGTGTCTTCACAACATCCTAGTCCATCCCCATGCCACTCCCAGTCCCAGAACCTGGCCACAGCAATAATATCTCTGTGGAAGCCCCAGGCGCAAGACCTGTCCAGTCCACCCACCCAGCTTTTCCTATTCCAATCCTGTCACAGGCTTATCCAACCCGATCAGATGCTGGACCACCTGTGGAAGTGGCCACGTCATATATCAACTGTGTTGCAATCGGCTGTCCACCAGGATGAATGGCCATTGCCAAACTGTGGCTGAGAGCAAATTGGACCACCATGTGGCACAACATGCAGCTGAACATAACATGCTTGATTTCAAAGATTTCTTCACAACCCCTCCATCACCAGGTTTTCTGAACTGCATAGATGGGAATTATCCTTACAACAAATTCTCCATTCCAAAAATCTTCCCAGACTCAACCTATGGTAACCTACTGTCCCCACACCCTCCACCCAATAATTTCTGTCCCCTCTGTCTTACCACCTCCTCCAATTTCACGTTCCCTTGCTCTCATTATGCACTGCTCTCTGCTAATGCACCCACCAGTCTTTCCAACTTCTTTGCTCCTCTCCTTTTCCCCTCCCCCTTTCCCTCCCCCTTTCCCTCCCCCACAGCCACCCGACTCTGCACCTTGCAGCCTTGTCTTGCCACCATCTAGTCCCTGCATGCTCTGCAAAGCAGCACTCATTTCTCTCCCCACACCTGTACCCCCTCACTTGCCACTGTAGATTGCTGCTTCTGTCTGATGTAATTACATTGTGGCCAGATTGGTCAGAGCTAGAACTCATGTCTGTATGGGGTCCACTTGCTTGTGAGAATGTCTGTGTGTTTCCTTTCTGAAGAAGACATTGGCCAGAAGCTCAGTGTGTAACAGTTCTTTTGTTGTGTCTTTCTACAGTTCAAAGTGTCATCTTTAAGTTAAGTGGCAATCTAACCTTTTATAATATTGTTAATCCAGACCTCAGGCTGAGCTACAGATCAGTCTAACACCACAACATAGACTCTGTCTTTCAAACAAAATTGTTATATATAAAAACAAAGATGAGGTGACTTACCGAACGAAAGCGCTGGCAGGTCGATAGACACACAAACAAACACAAACATACACACAAAATTCAAGCTTTCGCAACAAACTGTTACCTCATCAGGAAAGAGGGAAGGAGGGGGGAAGACGAAAGGAAGTGGGTTTTAAGGGAGAGGGTAAGGAGTCATTCCAATCCCGGGAGCGGAAAGACTTACCTTAGGGGGAAAAAAGGACAGGTATACACTCGCACACACGCACATATCCATCCACACATACAGACACAAGCAGACATATTTAAAGACAAAGAGTTTGGGCAGAGATGTCAGTCAAGGCAGAAGTGTAGAGGCAAAGAAGTTGTTGAAAGACAGGTGAGGTATGAGTGGCGGCAACTTGAAATTAGCGGAGATTGAGGCCTGGCGGATGACGAGAAGAGAGGATATACTGAAGGGCAAGTTCCCATCTCCGGAGTTCGGATAGGTTGGTGTTGGTGGGAAGTATCCAGATAACCCGGACGGTGTAACACTGTGCCAAGATGTGCTGGCTGTGCACCAAGGCATGTTTAGCCACAGGGTGATCCTCATTACCAACAAACACTGTCTGCCTGTGTCCATTCATGCGAATGGACAGTTTGTTGCTGGACATTCGCATGAATGGACACAGGCAGACAGTGTTTGTTGGTAATGAGGATCACCCTGTGGCTAAACATGCCTTGGTGCACAGCCAGCACATCTTGGCACAGTGTTACACCGTCCGGGTTATCTGGATACTTCCCACCAACACCAACCTATCCGAACTCCGGAGATGGGAACTTGCCCTTCAGTATATCCTCTCTTCTCGTCATCCGCCAGGCCTCAATCTCCACTAATTTCAAGTTGCCGCCACTCATACCTCACCTGTCTTTCAACAACTTCTTTGCCTCTACACTTCTGCCTCGACTGACATCTCTGCCCAAACTCTTTGTCTTTAAATATGTCTGCTTGTGTCTGTATGTGTGGATGGATATGTGCGTGTGTGCGAGTGTATACCTGTCCTTTTTTCCCCCTAAGGTAAGTCTTTCCGCTCCCGGGATTGGAATGACTCCTTACCCTCTCCCTTAAAACCCACTTCCTTTCGTCTTCCCCCCTCCTTCCCTCTTTCCTGATGAGGCAACAGTTTGTTGCGAAAGCTTGAATTTTGTGTGTATGTTTGTGTTTGTTTGTGTGTCTATCGACCTGCCAGCACTTTCGTTCAGTAAGTCACCTCATCTTTGTTTTTATATATAATTTTTCCCACGTGGAATGTTTCCTTCTATTATACAAACAAAATTGTTAGTAGTATTTCAATACAGACAGTGTAAAACAGATGTATGTGCATTAAAAAAGAAACTCCTGCAAGCAGTAAAAGCAGAAAATGAGGAAAACAAACTCCACAAAACACAAGTAATCAATATGATTTTGACAGCATAACCAATATTTTAATTTTAGATGAAATCAGTAATAACATTTCAATATAAAAGGTGAATATATGTATTTAGCACATAAGTGGCAAAAGCATAAAGTGAAAGAAAGTCCACCCACAAAATAAGATCAATTCATAATTTAGTAGCATTCAGATGTATCTAGCTAACAGCTGTTCATTGGCTACCACACTGTCCTCCCACTGGCGGTCTCCAATTTGACAGGAAGATGTGTTGCCAGCATCCGCTCTTTATCATGAACAAGAGCAGCATTTAGGCAGCCCTTTGTAAGGCTTATCACATTTTGTAACTCTGTTATTCACTGAACACAAAACATTTAGCACCACAATTAATCATTTTGATTCTTCAGAGTATTTTGTGCAAATATGGGCAGCAGTTCCACTCACAAAAAAACTTGAGATTAAATGACAAGAATTCTCGTCCTCTCATAGTGAGATTCATTATTTCATGTTCCATAGATTCCATCAAGAAGGAGAAACTTGAGGGATGTGAAACAAATTATGTTGAACAATAATAAAAGACAAGCAAATTATAGAAATTTGACATTCATGATGCATTAACAATAAACTATCATTACATTGCTTAATTGTATTTGTGTTCATGCCAGCTAAATTTAACCCAGTAAGTTATATGTCAATCACAGGTAGAGTGTTATCAAGTCTAGTGGCTCCAAAACTGCAACACTGTCCCCCACCTGTCATCCCACTTGCCACTGCAATCTGTCAATCACAAAGTTCCATAATGGAAATTGCAGTTGGAACAATACTTAAAGATAAATTACTGATACAGGTGCCCAGTTTCTGAATGTTGTTGCCTGAGTCGATGAAGGTAGGTAGGGGGGTAGGGAAGGATGCAAGAAGGGGGGCTGTGGAAAAGAGGCGGGTCTCTGGACAAGTGACTTCATGGCCATACAACAAGATGTAAAAAGTACAGAGGGTACCTCAAAAACAGATGAAGGATGTAGGAAGAGGGAGAGGGGGGGATGATGGGGGGAGGGGGAGGAGACAAATGTGAAAATGAAGAGGGGGGCAGGCAGGGGAGAGGGGAGGGAGGGAGGAGTTGAAAATGGAGTAGAGGAGAGCAAGGCAAAAAAGAAAGGGAGAGGGGAGGAGGAGGAGAGAGGGAGAAAGAGAGAGAGAGAGAGAGAGGGAGAGAGAGAGAATACTCACATGGTTGGGGGAAGGGGGGGGGGGGGAAGAAGAAGAGTGGTGGGAGAAGTCAGTGCATGATCTGTATGGAGGAGGAGTGGTATGGAAAAAAAAGAGAAAGCAAAAGTAAAGGTGAGGGAACAGGTTAGCAGAGGTTTAGGCCAGGGGAATTGCAAGGATGCAGGATGTGTTGGAGAGACAGTTCCTGTCAGTGTAGTTCAGAGAAACTTGTGCTAAAGGGGATATCAAAATGGTCCTTGTTTTGTGGTGTGGAGCATGCTTGGCAACTGGATCCTCAAGTCCACAGTTTACCACAGTTCAACACTGGCCTTTCATGTGAGTAGACAGTTGGTTACTTGTCATGCCCACAAAGAATGCTTTACAGTAATTGCATCAAAGGTGATATATAACATGACTGATTTCACACATGTCCTTGCCTTATATTGAGTAGGAAATGTCTATGACTGGACTGCGATGGGGATGGGTACACGAGACAGGTCTTGCACCTTGGGCGACCACAAGGGTATGACCCAAGGGGGTGCAGGAATGGAAGCAGTATTAGAATAATGATGAACAAGAATATTCTTTTAGTTGGGTAGGTGGTGGAACATTACTTTGGAGGATGTGGGTAGAATTTTGGGCAGGATAGCCCTCACCTCAGGGCACAACGCAAGGTAGTTGAAGCCCCAGTAAAGGACTTGGTTGAGCTTTTCAAGGCCAGGGTGATACTAAGTGATTAAAGGAGTACTAGTTACTGACTGGTTAATGGGTTTAATGGAAGGAAAAGTGATACTATGAAAAAAAGTTGTACCTCCAAAGTTGTATTAAGTGTCTGATGTTTCCTCTTATCACTAATGCAATATTTATTTGATTACATTGGTATTTTTCAAAGCAAATAGTTGGCTACATTTTTAAATGTGTTTTACACTAGCATTATTCACAAAGGCAACACAATCAGATATATCACACAGCCTAAAATTGAGCAAAACAAATGTGTGCATATCCCCCTCCCCAAACACACACACACACACACACACACACACACACACACACACACACACACACACACTTTCTCTTTCTCTCTCTGTCTACCAATACTTTTTGGTCTCTTTTTATTTAGTCATTAGTACTACTCCTATTTGGTGGGAGGTGATTTATCCTTATATAAATATTCCATCCTGAATTTTCCATCAATGTATTAAAAATACATACAAAATATTTACACACTTCACTTTACACAGTAAAAATTGTGTGTTTAAAGATGTATGTTATAATTACAAAATATTCTGTATCCACTTAATGGTTGAAGACCAAGTAGCCAATTTTTAGAATGAATCTATTAAATAAGAAAGAAAGAGTAGTATAGCACTTCTGTTTCATGTCAGTTATTGATGACAAACAACTGAGAGCCTTTGCCAATGTAACATTCTGGGGACTAAAACCTGAGATGACTATGACCTGGTTGTGAAGTAAGAGTTCATACCAACACAGGCCATTGTGTGAAAGCATCTACAATGCCACATTTCAGTTAATTACTATAATTAAACAATCATCAGGTTATTATTGTACTTCATACATTAAGAGGATAGGACTGACTACTTCTCATCAAATGAATGTGAAGCAAGAAATTAAGTGAAATGATACTTATGACAGTTCTTACACTGGGAAATCATTTCTTTATATTAACCCAAATTATACATAACAGTAGCAAATAATGTATCAAAATATGTCCAACAAAAATATAATTTATCATAAGGTTTATTGTGCAGTTTTTTGTCTGACTTACCTATGGCAATGCTTCACAGGTGAAAACATTCAAAGTCCAAGTTGCTGATGGTTTCCATGCTCATGTAAGGTTTCACTTGCCTCCGGGATTGCGAGAATATGAAGACATGATATTTCCATTGGTACTGCATGTGTAAGTAGCACTTCTTATGAATATGTTTCTTCATTTTATTTACAAGTGTGACTGCATGAATTATCTGTTTGGGAAAGATTTCAAATGTAGGGGGTGACCGATTATATGAAAATGTATACAACACTAGATAACTAGTAATGCCAACTGACATAAAATGTGGCTTCAGTGCCCCTCTAGTTTTTCTTTGTTCCTGAAGGTTGCCATATTGAAGTAAAGCTGTGTCTTATTAAACATAAATTTGAATAAAGTGGGAATGAATTGTAATATTGTAGAGATACATGGGAATGGCAATGTACAGAGCTATAAAACAGGACCGCTGTTAGGATCAGCCATGAGTAAATTAACTGTCAAGTTTCAGTTCATAGACTGAAGATTGGGAAACTAGGGTTCATCTAGAGCAAAATGTTGGACACATATTTGGTTTATGGCAGATCACATAATGTTGCATCACCCTTTGTGCCCAAGATCTATAATGCACACTTGTATGATGGCAATTGACTGACAATCCTTACAGTGGAAGAAATTCAAGAGTAGGTGGCTGTGTTCGAGCACTGGGTTTCAGCCTCTCTTCATCATCAGACATCATGAGCATGACACCACAATATGCACACTCACTCCCAGTACAGTCACCTGCACTAAACAGATACACTTAACACACAATTCTCACACATTGTGAAGAAAACGTGACTAGGTCATCAGGGTCTCCCAGCCAATAACGCCATATGGCTTCACTTACTTTCAAAATGTTGTGAATGTGAGTGAATTATGCACTAGTTTGAGTGACAGAGGAAAGTAGATCTTTTCAGATGAAAGTTGAACACAAGTCCATGAGTTCATTCAGCTGTTACCAGGGATGACGTATTTCAATGTTCAGCTACTTGTACTACCAAATACGATAAGAAGGGTGCAGTCATCACAAAATAAATTACCTTATTTCATAATGCAGTTGTCAGTGCAAATGTAGATGTAAGCACCTTCAACAACTCACTTATGTGGGATATTAACTTTAGTATTCTGTCTGTGAATGTTTAGGAGATAACACTTGATGCAGAGCATATACATAAGAATGGTGTGTTCTCAAACTTATTTAAAGTACCTGAATTCATAGTCTCATTGTGACAAAAATTATTAAAATCTTCTCAAACTTCCACCTGTATTGTGGTTCAGCTTGTTACTGGTTCATCCTCAAACTGAAGTAGGCAACACAGATGTGGTGCTTAAATCAATGCCCTACTTGGGAATATATTGAGCACTACTGATGTAATTCATTCACAAGTCACATTCCATTAAATCTGTAATAGAGGCAAGCCATGTTTAGCTACCTCTGTAACACATACTAACAATAGATTATAATTATTGTTGAGTCACTGTAGAAAGATACCTAATAGTTGCAATGGGCTGGGCAAAGCAGCTCCTGATGACAACTGCAACCAATCACATCATACAATTTTGTATATGCCTCTATGGCAACACCTCAGTGTTGCTGGAACTCTATAGGCAGCTACTGTTTTCTCCTACAACCATTTGCACTTTGCATTGCCGGCTGACAGGGATCAACTTACACCAACTCAACTGTTATGGCAATCACAGACACTGATAATTAGGGGTATTACATTGCTGGCCATTAAAATTCCACCACTGAGAAGAAGGCATGCAACAAACATAAAAATGACATGAGGTGTACTGTAAGCTTGGATATGGAAATGGTTAGAATTTCAGCACAATCACACAGAGTAGGTAGCAGAAAAGCTATTTGAATTCTGTATATAAAGAAAGATTATGCTGTGGGTTTGTCGTTCATAAATCACATTTTAATATCAGTTCTTTGTTAGAAGATCATGTTATGTCTTGTGTAAGAAGTAGGAATGTCTCCCAACACATGTTGTAATTTGACAGTGACAATACAGTGGCCTTTCTAGCCCTTTCACTTTATGTTTTTTTTCCAAATTATGTTTCAAAAAATATTTTTATAAATAAAAAACATCTTATAATGAATGATATTACGTACAGACATATAAAGATCGCTTTTAAAACTCAAAATAATGAGTTACAAAATTTTGAAGGTCACCAATAATAAAATCCCAAGTGTAATTGTGCCCTGGACTTTGATTAAAATATTCTGTAACTTGAAGTCAAGTTTTAGTTTCTGTGTATCTATGAAGTCTAACCATGTATTTCACAACAGTTTGCTGTGAACATAAATCTTGGAGAAGCTGGCTTGAGCACTGTGGCTGTACACTGATCAACCAAATATTATGACCACCAACCTACTATTGATATGAACCCATCCAGGCAATAGCAGCATCATGTGGTGAGGAATGACTGCTATTCAGACACATTCATGGTGCATTTAATATCAGTGAGCATGCTGTCCGTGTGCAGAATGGGGAAGGCGTGCAATCTATCCAAGTTTGATTGAGGGCAGGTTGTGATGGCCTGGAAGGTCAGCATGAGCATTTTGGAAACTGTATGACTTGTCGGGTCTTTGGCGAGTGCTGTGGTAAGTGTCTGCAACTCATGGTGAAACTAAGGTGAAACCACACCCAGACATCATGGGGTTGGGCAGCCACTCCTCATTAAGACATTGGATGTCGTAGGCTGGGCAGACTGGTAAAACAGGACAGATGGTGAACTGTGGTGAAACTAACATCAGACTTAGATGATTTTAATGCTAGGCAGGATAAGAGTGCGCATGAACACACAGTACACCGAAGATTCCTAATTGTGGGCCTCTACAACCAATGACCCATGCACGTGCTAATGTTAACACCACAATATCACTAACTATGACTGAAATGGGCAAGTGACAATCAGAATTGGTCATTGGCACAGTGTCAGAGCTTTGCATGGTCTGAGTAATCCCAATACCTACTTCATGATACCAATAGGAGGGCATGAAACTGTCATCCTCCAGGGGAACAGCTCCTTGACACTTGTACTGCGGGCAGAGACAAGCTGGTCACAGCTCCATTATGTTCTGGGGAACACCCACATGGGCATCCATGGGTCCAGTGGAGCTCATGCAAGGCACCATGATGGCCAAGGAGTATCATACACTGGTTGCAGACCACGTACACCTCTTCATGATGATCATGTTTCCCCAATAGCAATGGCATTTTTCATAAGATAATGCACAATGTCACAAGACTAGGAGAGTGGTGGAGCGGTTTGAATAACACTGCGGCAAGTTGCTATTGATGTGCTGGCCTTCCAGCTCACCATATCTGAGCCTAATCGAACACATCTGAGATGTGACTGAATGTGATCTCAGAGCTCAGCACCCACTCCCCAGAATTTATGGGAATTATGGGACTTTTGTGATGCAGATGTGGTGCCAGCTCCGACCAGCAACCTAAAACGGCTTCATTGCTTCCATGCCATGATGTGTTGCTGTTGTTATCCATGCCAAATGTGGACATACTGACTATTAGGTAGGTGATCATAATGTTCTGGCAGATCAGTGCACCAAGCGAGGTCGCGCAGTGGTTAGCACACTGGACTCGCATTCAGGAGGATGACGGTTCAATCCCACATCCGGCCATCCTGATTTAGGTTTTCCACGATTTCCCTAAATGACTCCAGACAAATGATGGGATGGTTCCTTTGAAAGGGCATGGCCGACTTCCTTCCCCATCCTTCCTTAATCCGATGAGACCGATGACCTCACTGTTTGGTCTCTTCCCCCCCCCCCCCCCCCCCCCAAACAATCCAAATCAAATCCAAATCCAGAACAGTGCATTTATCTCATGCTACTGGCAAGCAATTGTCACTCAACAGACAAACTGTCATCACTTTCAGTCTCTAAGGAAATAACATTAAATTCTTCTTCACTTTCTGAGCTGCTGAGCTCAATTTCAAACTCAGGATCACTACAACCATCCTTTTTTGAAAGCATTGCCTGAATAACAATACAGGAGAGTATCTGAAAGTGTGCATTTTGCTGGAAAGTATCCAGATCAGCACACAGTAAAGACGATATCTAGTAGGAATCACCTCAACTAAAGTCCACCCCCGGTAGCTGAGTGGTCAGCGCAACAGAATGCCAATCCTAAGGGCCCGGGTTCGATTCCCAGCTGGGTCAGACATTTTCTCTGCTCAGAGACTGAGTGTTGTGTTGTCCTAATCATCATCATTTCATCCCCATCAAAGTGCAAGTCGCCGAAGTGGCGTCAAATCGAAAGACCTGCACCCGGTGAACAGTCAACCGACAGGAGACCCTAGTCACATGACATTTATTTTTACCTCAACTATAGCCCAATAGCCAGCCTACAAATGTAGTGCTAGATGCTAACTAATAGCCAAACATGTAACTATCATTGCTGAAATGGATATGAGCAGGGTGTATTTTATTGAAAGTCTGTTCTTAAGTTACCCGCATACACTCAGGATTTTAAATTTCTGTCAGAATAATAAAAATGAGATGACTCAGCGTTTTATGTTAAGGGGCCAGATTATGGTTTATCATTCCACAATACAGCTGCTCACATTGGTTGGGTCCCACGGCTAACATCTGAATATGCCATCAATGTCTCTGTGCCACTAGCAGTCAAGAGGACAGAGGTGCAGCATCAAACAGCCACGTCACATACCTTGAGTACGCAAATGGGTTTGTTTGCAGCAAAACAAGGATCCACATAGACAGTACACTGATGTCTGGAACACCACAAACTGTCAACAAAGTGACATTGCTACAGCTTCCCTCAACACACAGCAGAGAGTGCTGCACTGACAGTTGTGAGTGACAAGAACACTGGACACCACATCATTTTTCAGATGAGTCCTGGTTCCAAAAATAGCATAATGATAGATATATCCCTGTGCAGAGGCTCTTGGGAGATTGAAGGCTGCCGGACTGTATTTGCCTGAGTGCAATTAGATACACAATGTGATCACCTCTGGCTCACATAACTGCTAATATGGACAGCAGGCATTATACACTGATGACCCAAGACATAATGACACCCTGCTTAACAGCTTACTCATCCATCCTTGGAACAAATGCATCACTGATTCTGTGTATCAGGGGTCTGACTTTATTGGTAGGTTTATGGAGGTATGTGGCATTAGATGTCTATGCGCAGGCCACTTAATTTGCATAAATAATGGGCCGATGAATTGCATATGTGGTGATGGTGCCTGACAGCAACCCAGACGTTTGTAGGATTTACATCAGGCAAATTTGTTCATTGAGACATCAACATGAGTTCACCACAATGCTCCTCAAACCACTGTAGCACAGTTCTGGCACCAAGACATGGACAATTATACTGCTGAAAGGTGACATTGCTGTTGGGAAAGACATCAAGCATGAAGAGATGCAGATGGTTCGCAACAGTCAATGTGTCTTCAATTATTACCACAGATCCCATGCAAGTGCAGGAGAAGGTCTCCCACAGCATAATACTGCTCCCACCAGCCTGTGTCCATGGGGGCTGCATGTTTCAAGCTGGTGCTCTCCTCAGTGATGGTATTTGTAGAGACCTTCATCCTGTTGTTGTTGTGGTCTTCAGTCCTGAGACTGGTTTGATGCAGCTCTCCATGCTACTCTATCCTGTGCAAGCTTCTTGATCTCCCAGTACTTACTGCAACCTACATCCTTCTGAATCTGCTTAGTGCATTCATCTCTTGGTCTCCCTCTATGATTTTTACCCTCCACGCTGCACGCCAATGATAAATTTGTGATCCCTTGATGCCTCAGAACATGTCCTACCAACTGGTCCCTTCTTCTTGTCAAGTTGTGCCACAAACTCCTCTTCTCCCCAATTCTATTCAATACCTCCTCATTAGTTATGTGATCTACCCATCTAATCTTCAGCATCCTTCTGTAGCACCACATTTCGAAAGCTACTATTCTCTTCTTGTCCAAACTATTTATCATCCATGTTTCACTTCCATACATGGCTACACTCCATACAAATACTTTCAGAAATAACTTCTTGACACTTAAATCTATACTCGATGTTAACAAATTTCTCTTCTTCAGAAACGCTTTCCTTGCCATTGCCAATCTACGTTTTATATCCTCTCTACTTTGACCATCATCAGTTATTTTGCTCCCCAAATAGCAAAACTCATTTACTACTTTAAGTGTCTCATTTCCTAATCTAATTCCCTCAGCATCACTCGACTTAATTTGACTACATTCCATTATCCTCATTTTGCGTTTGTTGATGTTCATCTTATATCCTCCTTTCAAGACAATGTCCATTCCATTCAGCTGCTCTTCCAGGTCCTTTGCTGCCTCTAACAGAATTACAATGTCATCGGAAAATCTCAAAGTTTTTATTTCTTCTCCATGGATTTTAAAACCTACTCCAAATTTTTCTTTTGTTTCCTTTACTGCTTGCTCAAGATACAGATTGAATAACATCGGGGAGAGGTTACAACCCTGTCTCACTCCCTTCTCAACCACTGCTTCCCTTTCATGCCCCTCGACTCTTATAACTGCCATCTGGTTTCTGTACAAATTGTAAATAGCCTTTTGCTCCCTGTATTTTACCCCTGTCACCTTTAGAATTTGAAAGAGAGTATTCCAGTCAACATTGTCAAAAGCTTTCTCTAAGTCTACAAATGCTAGAAACATAGGTTTGCCTTTCCTTAATCATTCTTCTAAGATAAGTCGTAGAGCCAGTATTTCCTCACGTCCTCCGACATTTCTACAGAATCCAAACTGATCTTCCCCGAGGTCGGCTTCTACCAGTTTTTCCATTTTTCTGTAAAGAATTCACGTTAGCATTTTGCAGCTGTGACTTATTAAACTGATAGCTCGGTAATTTTCACATCTGTCGACACCTGCTTTCTTTGGGATTGGAATTATTATATTCTTCTTGAAGTCTGAGGGTATTTCGCCTGTCTCATACATCTTGCTCAACAGATGGTAGAGTTTTGTCAGGACTGTCTCTCCTAAGGCCGTCAGTAGTTCTAATGGAATGTTGTCTACTCCCGAGACCTTGTTTCGACTCAGGTCTTTCAGTGCTCTGTCAAACTCTTCACACAGTATTGTATCTCCTATTTCATCTTCATCTACATCCTCTTCCATTTCCATAATATTGTCCTCAAGTACATCGCCCTTGTATAGACCCTCTATATACTCCTTCCACCTTTCTGCTTTCCCTTCTTTGCTTAGAACTGGGTTTACATCTGAGCTCTTGATATTCATACAAGTGGTTCTCTTCTCTCCAAAGGTCTCTTTAATTTTCCTGTAGGCAGTATCTATCTTACCCCTAGTAAGATAAGCCTCTACAGCCTTACATTTGTCCTCTAGCCATCCCTGCTTAGCCATTTTGCACTTCCTGTCGATCTCTATTTTTGAGATATTTGTATTCCTTTTTGCCTGCTTCATTTACTGCGTTTACTACCTTCAACCAAGGTGTAGCAAAAATGTGATTCACCTCAAAATCCAATATGTTTCCATTGATTGGCAGTTGAATCCCAATGGTCCCATGCGCATTGCAATCATAACTGATGAAGTTGTTGGGTCAACATGAGAACATGTAGGGATGGTCTACTGTGGAGCTCAGTAGTCAGCAATGTACCAAGAACAGTGTGCTCTGAAACACTTGTGCATCCATCAGCATTATACCCTTTCAGCAGATCATCATCTATTCTCCCTTCTAGAGTAGCAGAAGAGTTGTGAATGTCCAACCATTTAGCACATGGTGGTAGTTTCATTGCCCTTCTACCTCTTCCCGCAGGTTCTCATGAGAGTAGCACGTGAACATTCAACCAGCTTCACCATTTCTGAGGTACTCACTCATGGGCTTTGTATAATAATAATCTGCCCTGTGTCAAAATCACTTATCTCAATGGATATCCCCATTTGCAGCCCATATCTTCACTAAGGTGATCCCCCCTTCCATGTTTGCTGTGCTTACATATTTTTGTTACCACATCACGTGCCCACAATGCCACCAGGTGGCGTCCATCACAGTGGGCAGTGGCCATAATGCTTTGGTTTATCAGTGTATTCCTGATGTAAGCAAGCAGCTTTGCTATATCTTTGAGGCTCTGTGACATCATACTTCAACAAGATACCATAAGAATGCATATTGCCCATGCTAACTATCTTGATGTGGAGGGCATTCAACTATGCCCTGGGTATCACATCCTACAGATCCCTCACCCATTGAAAACATGTGGTCATATGTTGCAAAGAAGCTATTGCATCATCACACCAGCCACTATTATCGGCAACCTCTGACATCAGGGTGATGTACCCATAGCTGTCATTGCCAATTTATCTTTGAAAATCTCTCATACAATAAATAAATACAAAAATATACTTGCACCCTGAGTCTCTTTTATTTATTGTTATTACAATAAACAGCTGCATTGTCCCCAATCAACTATGATGGTCTAGATGTATAGGTTTGTTTAATCTGTGGGAGAATGTAACAGAGATACTGAAGGAACTGAACTGGAAGACTCTTGAAGAAAGACGTAAACTATCCCAAGAAAGTCTATTAACAAAGTTTCAAGAACCACCTTTAAATGATTACCCTAGGAATATACTACAACCTCCTACATATCACTCATATAGGGATTGTGAGGATAAGATTAGAATAATTACTGAACACACAGAGGCATTCAAACAATCATTCTTCCGATGCTCCATACATGAATGGGACAGGAAGAAACTCCAATAGCTGGTACAATTGGAGGTGGCCTCTGCCATGCACCTTGCAGTGGTTTGCAGATTATAGATGTAGATGTGTATCCATGGGCATGTGCATTTGGAAGTCTGTGTGTTCCATTAGAGTAAGAGCAAGAGCTCAAAAGCTAGTATAAATATTGTTTTATTTTGGGTGTTTCTATGCACTACACACAAGTCAGATATGGGTGAGTTGTTGCTTTTCCTTCATTTTACTTAGGTATCCACCCAAGATATATTTCTCATGCTGGAGGAGATAAAAAAATCAGTGAATAGCTTTATACATCAAACATGGATTCTCAGCTCAAAAACTTTAACTGAAGCATGAAAACATCATTTGAATAAAACATCATGTAAATCATGGTAGTTTGAAACTAAGCTTAACACAAAAGTAGTGATTATTGTTTTTCATCATTCAGTAGTGGCATTATTAATTAATGAATTCATTTAGTCTTCTACTAATAACTAAACTTTTAGAGCTGCTGAGTAGTGTTCCATGTTAAATTAAAGGGAGTAATTTACGAAGTATTTGTTTAAAAATTGATACTGATACTTTAAATAAGAAGATCTTAACAGGTTAAGAGTGAGAAAGATGAGGAGAAACATGAAGTGAGAAAGGCAATAAGTACTCGAAAAAGTTTTGCACCATCTGCATATCGACAAATTTGTAACATAAAGAATTACTTTATTGTGAAATAAAAACAAAACAATAAACAACATAATGGCATTCTCTTTGAAAGTGCACATCAAATCAAAAACCTACTGCTGTGTAACATTCAGTACTGTATTACACTGCCCCCACACATTGTAATCTGCTTGGATCCTTCTTGACATGCTGCCCATGAGGTGACTGACTGATATCTGCTCAAGCCTTTCAGTTGAATCTTTGCCTTGTGGAGGAAGGATTGCACACAGCTGTTATGGAGTGCTCATACATTATCATCTTTAAACACAAATCCATCACTGATATACTGACTCTAGGTCTAGACAATGGGTTTGAACACCCTGTCTCAAAACTACGCAGCCCTCAAATTGCCTTTCATAGCAATGAGAGGTGTCCACAGTTCATACATAGTACCAGTCCAGAATGTGATTGACCAATCTTAATGCCAAACCCGTGGACTGCATGCCTGAGACATGCATGGGTACCTACCTACGTGCCTCCACACTCTCCTACAACACTTAGACAAATCCTGAACTTGATGGCGAAGAAAACCTGACACCATCAATCCAGGTTCCATTCACAGTGTTCCTTTACCCACCACCTTTGGGCACCATGATGCTGTCAGGTTTATACCATTCTAGATAATGCTTATAATGCATGCCTAGAAGTCAGAGTGATCAAGTGGAGATGGTTGAATACTGCATAGATCCACACAGCCATCTCAGTTACCTTCACAGTGTCAACTCTCAGTTCTGACACAATTTGTAGCTTGTTGTCATAAGCTTGTGTTATTGAGTGTAGGTGATATTATGATGCAGACCTCCAGGTTTTATGTCTTGACTGTTGAATAGTGTCACTATGGTGTAGACCAATTCAGCATGCAACTTCCTGTGCTGACAAGCTTTCTTCCCATAAAGTAACAACGCAGGCACAGTCTAAGCTTGAAATGAGCCTGAGCAGTGTACACAACCCAGCTTGTCCCATTCGTGCTTGGATACACAGTGCACTCTGTTGCACTGGAATGCAGGTTTATTTTAGTACAGTTCCACAGGTGAATGTATATAGTGATTCCCTGCACTCAAATGAGTATTAAGAAAGTGGTTCCAAATAAAAAAAAAGTAAATTATGCAAGTCACAATGGTGGTGAAAGCTGTTTCTGAACAGTGCTTTTCTTAAAACTCTTGTATATATTTCTTACCATTCCCAGAATTATATTTATGCCCCAAGAGCTTGAGACTTATTATCAATGTCCTCTCTTTGTATATTCATAACATGGAAATTCAGATTACACTGTAGTTTCAACTAGCTTTCTCCCCATGGCTCCGCATAGGTGCATGTAGGTTGCGTATAATGTGAACATCTCTTGGTCCACCTCCTCCCAACTCCCAGCTCATCTCCTCTTCCTTCCCTTCTTTCTGTCCATTTCTCCAGCCTCTCTCTCTGTCCATCTCTGCCTCTCCCTCCCTGTACATCCACTTCTGCCCCTTCTCTCCCTAATCATCCCCTCCTGTCTCCCCCCTCCACCCTCTCTCCATCTTCTCCTCTACCCTCCTCAACCTCCCTCATGCATGCCCATCTGCACATGTAGCCCCAGCAACAGAGGTCAATAAAGCAGGCTGACACTATTACTACTACATGCCTCTTGTGCAGCACACCCTATATGTCAAGGGCTTGGAAATTCTTTTTCCTGTGACATGTAGGCTGCCATGCAGAGCTGGCTGAAAAAGCAGACCAATATTACTCCAACACAACACACCTATTGTGCTTGGAAGTCTACACACTGGGGACTGAAAAACGATTTCTTGCATGTTGGTAATGCAAGTTAATACTATTCCCACATAACACACCTATTATAAAGGGCAGCCTATGTAACTATTTGAGCTAAAGCACTATAACACCCCCCCCCCCCTCCCCCCCCCCTATATCCCATCACAATGGTGGCCCTCTCAGGGCAAAGACTTTGTGTGCCATATTCGGTCCATTGCAGTCCAAAGGACTGAAGGAGTCACCAGACATACGTACATATTCTCAGCTTTACATATACTAAGATCTATACTGAAGAACCAAAGAAATTGGTACACCTTGTCACAAACCCACTCTACTGTGCAGGAAAAGTTATCTCCATAAGGACACCATTACAGTGTGGCTAATGGCTGTATAGTACTTTAGTAGAGCTGGCCATGATGTCTCCTTTGTTGATGCTGCTGAGTCTGCGTTGTCCATGTGGCTTCTCGTTGTCTAGGTGATGATTCCTTGGCTGTTCTGGGTCCAAGAAAAGGAGCGGGTTTTTTAATTATCACTGGACTATCAAAATCATGACGCAGTATTCCACGGTTTCTTTGTATCAAAAACACACTTTTATTGTCAAAACTAGATACACAACTACTCTCAACTGCGGCCAACACTCAAGTGTCCGAAAACCCGTTGTAGACCAAAGATCACGGTCATAAGCTACAAAGAACATACAATTCCAATATCGATTATTGATCGCAACACCTAACTTAGTATTATCTTAAGCAAAAGCTTTTTTAACATGACTTTAGTGTATAATATAACAAAATGATGTCTATTTGTCAGTTCCATTACAATAGCCCCCCAAGAATTTTGTAAGTATGAAAATGTGAACAAAATTCTGACACCAGAATAATGGAACTGCCAAGAATATGATTTTAAATAAATTAAAATTTTTAATAGGACTGTTTTCTTTGAATTATGCTAACACTGAAATTGTTACACTAAGTAAAGGAACACATACAATTTTTAACCTTAGAGTAAATGAAATACAAAAGAAGATTCATAATTTTCACTTAGCAGAGTCCATAATGTTGTAGCACTTCACATGAAACCATTGAAAGACTGTAACTTTTAACTGCAGGCCTGTTTTATTTTCTTTTGTTGCCCACTTTTCACACTACTCACAGTCTGTCCCGCATTGTCCATCTGCACATAGGTGACTTCCATTAAAAGGTCTGATTGCTGCTTTTCCTGCAGTGCGTCTGTTTCCAAAGCTTAGCTGTTTGTATTGCTTCATTGACTATAATGCCATGTTATCTAAAAATCACATACAGAGATCACCTTTTGGTTACATAATGTTTATATGTAAGTACATGGTTAGGATACATAGTTAACCTTCTGGTAATGTTTATCTAGTGGGAGAAGTTTACAGAATCTGTCTGAGTAATACTACAAAGGTATGAACTGGTCCAAAACAGATCCTTTAAAAAATAATAAATTCAATAAACATGTAATACAAATGCAACAACATATTGGGTGTAAAATGTCTTATCACAGACTACAACACTTACTTCAAGGATAACAAAATTAAATTGTTTTCAAAAGTAAAGTTACAGGAAGTTTGTTACAAGGGTTCATATTCACAGTAAAGGTGCAAAGGTAGAATCATGGATGAAAGTTTTGGAATGGTATGTATCTATCAAAATTAAAAAATATTATTGGCTATGCTTTTGCAGTGGTTGAGAAAGAAATGTACAGTAATTCATGTGGTTTACTAAAAATTATTGTCTCCTACTAGAGTTGGACATATCAAGCACTTAAGTGTGTAGTAATTAGGACTCTGCCTTTAATATTAAAAAAATTAAAAAACTTAATTGTTGCAAGACAGATTTAGTGCTGATCAGTGGCTTGCATTATAAATGATGTCTCAACAAGTGTGGTGTGAGAAAGTTATACAAGCTAAAATTACACAAATTATCAAATATCAATCAAATTGCATAAACATACAGAAATATCAAGAACTAACATGGCAAGCATATTACACAGAAAATTCATTGCAAACACTTCATACAGTGAATACATATTAAACAAATAACAAACATTTTAAAGGGCACAAAACTGTATCAAAATCAGACAATTTTTTACATACAAAATTTCCAGTGAAAAACTTCCATTGAGTCAACTTTTCACTTTCTCAGACTAGTCTTATCCCTTTTGTTTATACAATTTCAACGAGACAATATTCCTTAGACCGAGAACTTTCCTGGATTTAGGATACACCAACCGGTATGCATTCGGGTGTGGATGCTCTACAATCTTGAATGGACCCATGTATATATCAAAGAATTTCTTTATTTCAGAAGTTATAATTTTTGATTTCTCATGTGATTTTACTAAAACATAATCTCCAACTTTAAACTTGGTTGCTTTGATCTTGCCATCATGTCATATTTTTCTCATTTCCCCCTGTTTTATCATGGTTTCTTTGACTATTGCTTCACGTTCACGCATAGTCATCATTGTGCATGGTGGAAATTCTACGAGTTCATTGATAATGTTGTCTGGTTTTAGATGAAACATAATTTCATGAGGCGAAAATCCTGTGGAAGTGTGCTGCAAGCTATTCATAACGTCTTCAAAGTCTCGTACATGGTCATACCATTAGGATGTTTATGACTGCAATATGTACAACCAATCTCGCGCATATACCTCTCAGCTGGGTTTGACAACGGATTATATACAGATATTTGAACATGTTTGATTCCTGATTTATCAACAAAGGCTTTCCAAACTTTTGACAAAAACTTAGAACCGTTATCCGATGAGATTGCTTTTGGTTTCCCCACGTTCAAGAAATAGTCTTTTCAACTTTTGTAACTATCTCTTTACCTGTGGCTTTTCTGACAGGATACAACTTGATTAGTTTAGAAAATATATGCACCATGACAAAAATGTAGCAGTGGCCACTCCTACTCCTTGGAAGAGGCCCATAGAAATCAACAGTGACTAAGTCTAGAGGTTGTGCAGGAATAATGTTTTGCATTTCACCTTGACGTTTTCTGTACTTACTTTGACTCGTTGGCGCTTATCACAAGTTGACAATTCTTTTCTAACTTTCTTGGCCATATTGTAGAAGTATATGTTTTCTTGTAATTTCTGCATACACTTCTGTATGCCACAATGACCATAGTTCTCATGAGTATACCTAATTAACCTCTCAGCTTCCTCCTCTGGCCAGCATAGTTTCCAATTGTCAGAGTCTTCATCAGTTCTCCTAAACAGAGTACCTTTAAACACCTTATAGTACTTGTCTAATTTTTCATAGTTCTTTTTCCCTAAACAGCTCTTTACTAATTTCCAATTTGCATCACGATTCTGGCTCCTCCTGATTTTATCACACAATGATCTAACAACTTTTTCATCTGTGACCCCTTTAATATACCTCATTTTAAACTGTTTTTCTCCATTCTGATCAAAAATTTCTGTTTCCCCTCCTACTGGTAGCCTTGATAGAGCATCCGCAACTATGTTGTCAGTGCCTTTAATATACTTAATTTCAAAGTTGAATTGTTGTAAATACAATGCCCATCTTGTAAGCCTATCATGATAGAGCTTGCATTCCTGTATATATCTTAAGTCTTTATGATCAGAGTACACTATTACCTTATGTCCAAGTAAATAGGTCCTGAATTTTGAAAATGACCACTGTATGGCTAATAGCTCTTTTTCTGTTACTGTATAGTTCTTTTCATGCTTCAGTAACATTCTGCTTGCAAATGCAATTGTAGCATGGACTGTCTCCCCATTGACTTCTTTTGCTTGAAATAATTCAGCACCTAGCCCATAATCACTGCTGTCAGTATGTAAACAGAAAGGTAAATTGAAATCTGGTCTGTGTAACAGGTTCTGGTTATTCAGTTCCTTTTTTAATATGTCGAAAGGCTCTTGACAATCTTTACTCCACATTCAAACAGTGTCCTTCTTTAACAAGTTATTGAGACAGGGTGTGCTTAAGCTTTGTTTACTTACAAATTTTCTGTAGAAGCCACATAGCCCATAAAATGATTTCAGTTGTTTTCTGTCACAGGGTATAGGAAACCCTGCAATAGCTTTAATTTTGTCTGGATCAGCCGTAATTCCTTTTTCTGATATGACATGTCCCAAAAATTTTAACTCAGGTACTGCAAATTTGCACTTTTCTAGTTTTAGTGTCATTCCCCCACTTCTAAGTTTCTCACATGCCTGTCTTAAAAGCCCAACATGCTCATTCCAATCTTGTCCAGTTACTAAAATGTCATCTACATAAATCACTAATTTGGATACAAGTTCCTGCCCAAGCACATGGTCTAAAGCTCTAATGAATTCTGCTACCGATGAGTTCAAGCCAAAAGGGACTACACAATACTGATAGCAATGACCATTGTAAAGAAAAGCAGTGTATTTCCTAGATATGGGTGCCAGGGGTACTTGGTGAAAGCCTGAGGTTAAGTCTAGACTTGACATTAATTTTATGTCCTTGAACTTGTGCAACAGCTCATCAATGTTTTCAGGGTGGTCTGTTTCCCTGTATAAGATCTTGTTTAAAGGCTTGGAGTCAAGAACTATTCTCACTCCCCCATCCATCTTTGACACAACTACCAGTGGGTTATTATAAGCACTGATACTCCTTTCAATAATGCCACACACTTCCATCTTATGTAATTCTTTCTCAACTGCTGTACGTTTTGCTATGGGCACACCATATGGTTTTATGAAAAATGGGTCATGTGGTCTTACTAGCAAAGTACATTCGCAACCCCTAACTTTCCCTGGAATGTTGCTAAAGACATCACTGTATTCCCATAACAAAGACTCTAGTTCCTGTTTTTGCTCATCATTTAGATCACTAGCTTCTGCAATCTTAGCGTTTACCAGTGTGTTGAAATCTACTTCACTTAAATCTAGCTCTGTTATGTGTTTGTCAACATATCTTTTCTCCTTTACAAGATTTATAGTGTTAAATTTATCATTACACAAAACTGTATGTGATCTGACAAACTTGGTGGAGATACACCCCCCATTTGGTGTTGTTATGATAAGTTTTTGTCCTCCCCAGTCAAATCTTGCATCTACACTCCGAATCCATGACATCCCGAGAATACAGTCCTCACTGAGGCCTGGTATAATTAGGCATTGTGATGTTACAAAATAAAAGTGATGTTGTTATTCAATGGAAAGTTGGAAATTGAGATTTAGCTTACTGTTTTATCAATCACAATTGGCATAAGAATCATGGATTGACCATTGTCATAAAATATTGCATTATGAGATGTGAATAGTTTCTACTTGCAGTTTCGCGTGGCTTGAGGCAGTCTCAACTAGCGTGCTATTGATTAAGAAATTGCGTTATCGTCTTTCTAATTACTTCATGATCGTAGATACGATCATACCCGGTTGTGAAGTTATTGTTATGACAAAACAATTTCCTAAGGGACCAGAAAGTTCTTAAGGGCGCAAAAACAACTGTAACATCACACAAAAGGGAAATTCGATATTAAAGCTGATGCAAGAAGATGATAAAACAGTTTTCTTTTTATCAATGTAACACGCACATTGGACTGCTGATCTTGGTGTCTGTAATATTAGCAAAATGCATAATTAAAATGAAAATAATACTGTGGAGATAATAGGAATGAGCACTGCTAAGTGATTCAGTATTCCCAGAACAAATATTTATTATAACTAAAACATATATCGTACCTTAAGCTTAATACAACAATGACGGTAGATTTTTATGTCCGTATCATGTCCATTGAGCGCTCTTTTATATAGCCATTGTCTTCTTTGAGTCGCTCGTGCATCGTCACGGTAAGTTATAACAGTTCTTTACACTTCACTCAAACTTAGACATAACACGTTTTTATACATTTAGTAAAAATTAGATCAGACTGCCACAAATCTGCGTCCGTCTTACTTGAGAAAAACAATACAAGTCTTTTTAGCGCTCAAGGCTTCATTTGTTCTCCAGCGAACAAAATAGTGAAGGATCGCATATCTATCCATATTTCTGTTTATATTGCCGCCCAAAGACGACGAATTACATTATTTAGAAAATTCCACCGTCACCATGCGACGCCTCATTATGCATTAATCATTATTTACAAACAAGTATTTGCCTTCTGGCTGAAAGTATTAACTACTCGTATTTGCTATTTTAATGAAGTCAAAAATAGCGAATATCACAGCATCCATGTGTAAATGTGACTCCCTCAATTGTAAAACATAACAAAGTTTGTCTTTTCACAGTTTTACTATGTTTTCCTGTACCCCCTCTTATTTTCACCCCAATGACTGGCATTTCAATGTAATCTTTCTCGCACTTCAGCTTTTTGCTTAGAATTTCAGATATTCCTGACACCTGACTCCCTGTGTCTATAAGGCACTTGCCTTCCCAGGTACCAACTTTTGCTCTAATGAATGGACTAACTATGTCATCACCTTTTTCAGGCTGAACATATTCATACAATAAATCATTTTGAATTTCACTGAAACAATGACTTTCTGACTTACAAGTACCTATATTACTGTCACCTTTATTATCTACGGTCATTACATTAACACACACATCATCAGCACTGTCGCTTGCATTGACAATTTAATTAATCCAAATATTTTCATGCATATAACATTGTTCACCACTAAGGAATTTATCCTTCAGTTGTTCATCAATAATATGTTTAGTGTTTTGCCACCAATCAGGATATAAAATTTGAGACATATTAAGAATCATTTTTCTAAAATTGCTATCATTTTTAATTTCATAACTATTTAGCCACATATTATAAAGAAATAATTCACCTTTGTTCATTGCAAATGGTAGCCTACTTGCACAGTCAGTTTTACTGTTCAGGGAATCTTTATCAACTGCCCAGGTTCCTTCATAAGATGTTGTATTACAGAGCCTATTGGTTGTGACACTGGCATTAACACCACTTAAACTGTTAATAACATCCTTGGGTACATCTACAACATGCATATCAGTTTCTCCCACAACACCTAATGCCTCCATTTCCTCTTTCAAGCAAACAAAATATTTTTCACCATCATCATGTATCATTAAATCTTCATTTTCCCAAATACTACAATCAGCAACCTCTCTCTCCCAAAAACTTAAAACATTGCTTTCACACCCAAGTGTACTTAATTCTTTGCTCGTTAAATCAGTGTCAACAATTTGCTCACCTGGTTCCTTCATCAGTGCATCAATTCCTAAATCATTTACATCATTAACCTGCTGGTCCTCTGACAAACTACAAGCTTCTGCCCATTCATAAAATTCAACTAAGTCAATTATTTTCTCTGGCTCTTTATTACAACCAATGTGTTCATTCTTAACAGGTATTGTGTTTAGAGGGTAGTACACATTCATAAGATAACTACTCATTACTTGAGACATATCTCTTGGTGCAACGTAGTCAGTGTTATTGGTCCATCTATTATTTATGCTTTTCGCCCCTACCTTGTGGACCGCCAATGGAGCGCATGCTAGTTTTTTACTTCATGACTTCCCATAGCATTTTGACTCCTGGTGTCACTATGTTCATGCCAATTCCTGTTTTCAGACTCCCTGTTATTACTTCTGTTCCAGTTGTTCCCAGATTGTCCTCTTGAATGGAAATTATAGTTTCCCCTTGAATTGAAATTATTATTATTAATATTGTGACTATTTTGTTCCCTATGATGAAAACTGTTAAAATTAGTGTTTCCCCAACTATAATCCCCACCTCTTTGTGTGTGATTGAAATAGTTTTTTGGTTTCCCCACTTTGTCTATAATCCCGTCAAGTTTGTCCACGTAGTTTAGAAATTGTTCAGTGTTGTCATCTGGTCCATACACTAGGTCCCATTGCACATCTGTTGGCAACCTTCTCTTTAAAGCATCTATCTGTGTGAGCTCATCAAAGGGTTTACTCAAATGTACTAGTTTCTTCAATTGATTTTTACAAAACTATTTCATAGTCCCCTGTGCTTCTCTATAATTTGGTCCATTCAAGAACTCGCTCTTTATCCTGGCTTGTTCAGTTTCAGACCAGAACCGTTTTAAGAACTCAATTTCAAATTCTGCATAAGACATGTCCATAGAAAAATTTTGATTGGCGCATGACAAAGATTCCCCCTCCAAAAATTTTTTAACAAACTTAATTTTGAAACTTTCACTCATATTGGGCAAAAAATTGTCTCTACAACTCTGCAGAAAGTCAACAGGATGCAAACTACACTCATTAGAAAAGTTTTTAACTGGAATGTTGGATAATAAGGTACATGTGTTCATAGAAAATTTTTTGTTAGCTACATCATTGCTAAATATTTCAAACTTCTGGTTTAACTCTGATACTGTACTTTTTAATTCACTAACGTCTGTCTTAGTTTCAACCTCGTGGAGTTTTACTGTGTTACTGACTGTTTCCACTTTATCATTCACAACATTTAGTTTTGAATCTACTCTACTTTCAAGATCTACTGCCATAGCTTTTACATTTACACAAACTGTATCTATTTGACTATTAACATTAACAAAACACTTCACATTTTTCTCTCTGTCTGTGACCAGTTCATTTTTTACAGACTGAATTTTGTTACTCAGATTAGATTTTACTTCTCCCACTTTAGATTCTACCGCCAAAATCTTTGTTTCTGCCTTGCTAAGTTTCTTGTCTATCTTTGATATATCGTTGCAAAGTTTATTACCCCAAAGTAAGATATTATCAAATTTTTTGTTCATAGCTCCTTCTAGACGCGACACTTTCTGATTTATAACCCGAAAACTGTCCGCGACCATCCGATTCATGTTTTGCAATTGATCTTCATTAGCTTGTAAGCGGGCTGCAACTGTTTGATTTAAAGCTAACGATTGTTCCATCATTTGTAACAGTGATTTAATGTCCGACGTCTCACGTTCTGATGAATTATGACTTTGATCTGCTTCTTTGACTGACTCATCTTCTGTTTTTATCGGCATGTCTACGTCCCCAAAGACTAACAAATTTTCACAATCCCGCTGATGACCACGCTGTTTAGTGCCCGAAAACCTCAAACCCCCCCCCTCGATTCAGCACCACTTTCCTCTTTCACAACGGTCATTTTCGTGAAATTTCATACACAAAATAATAAAAGGAATAAACAGCACTAAATAAATGTACTTATCTTTTCAGTCTGGGTCCTCACTCGTGTGGTTAGTCCACTTTACTGTTTTGTTTCGTCTCCCTTTACTTCCATGTATAGCACTTCTTTGTACCACGTGGTCATTAGACTTCTGCAAAACAGATTTCATCAGTCCAGTACATATAAATGTCTTAATCCCGGCTGAGAGCCCCCAGTTGTCACGAACCCACTCTACTGTGCAGGAAAAGTTATCTCCATAAAGACACCGTTACGCTGTGGCTAATGGCTGTATAGTACTTTAGTAGAGCTGGCCATGATGTCTCCTTTGTTGATGCTGCTGAGTCTGCGTTGTCCATGTGGCTTCTCATTGTCTAGGCGATGATTCCTTTGCTGCTCTGGGTCCAAGAAAAGGTCCGGGTTTTTTAATTATCACTGGACTATCAAAATCATGACGCAGTATTCCACGGTTTCTTTGTATCAAAAACACACTTTTATTGTCAAAACTAGATACACAACTACTCTCAACCGCGGCCAACACTCAAGTGTCCGAAAACCCGTTGTAGACCAAAGATCATGGTCATAAGCTACAAAGAACATACAATTCCAATATCGATTATTGATCGCAACACCTAACTTAGTATTATCTTAAGCAAAAGCTTTTTTAACATGACTTTAGTGTATAATATAACAAAATGATGTCTATTTGTCTGTACCATTACAACCTGCCCAATATTCTATAGGGCCCCCACCATCACGCAGAAGTGCCACAACATGCACAGCATGGGCTCAGCTGAGGTCTGTAGTAGTGCTGGAGGGATTTGACACCCTGAATCCTGCAGGGCTGTCCATAAATCCAAAAGAGAATGAGACGATGGAGATCTCTTCTGAACAGCATGTTGCAAGGCATCACAGATATGCTCAATAACATTGATGTCTGTAGAGTTTGGTGGGCAGTGAAAGTGTTTAAACTCAGAAGAGTCTTCCTTGAGCCAGTCTGCAGATCTCTTCTGAACAGCATGTTGCAAGGCATCACAGATATGCTCAATAACATTGATGTCTGTAGAGTTTGGTGGGCAGTGAAAGTGTTTAAACTCAGAAGAGTCTTCCTTGAGCCAGTCTGCAGCAATTCCGGACATGGGGGGTGTTGCATAGTCCTGCTGAAATTTCCCAAATCTGTCAGAAAGCACAATGGACATGAATGGATGCAGGTGACCAGACAGAATGCTTACATACGTGTCACCTGCCAGAATCATATCTAGATGTATCATGGGTCCCATATCACTCCAACTGCACACACCCCACACCATTACTGAGCCATCATCAGTTTGACCAGTCCCCTGCTAACATGCACAGTCCATGAATTCATAAGGTTGTGTCCATACCTGCACATGTCCATCACTTGATACAATCTGAAACAAGACTCATCTCACTATGCAACATGTTTCCAGTCGTCATAGTCCAATGTTGATGTTGATGGGCCCACGCAAGGCATAGAGCTTCATGTTGCGCAGTCATCCAGGGCACATGAGTGGGTCTTCAGCTCCAAAAGCCCATATCAATGATGTTTCATTGAATGGTTTGCACACTGACACTTGTCGATAGCCTAGCATTGAAATCTGCAGCAATTTGCTGAAGGGTTGCACTTCTGTCACGTTGAATGTCATCTTTGGTTCCGTTCTTGCAGGATCTTTTCTGGCCACAGCAATGTCAGAGATTTGATGTTTTATCAGACTCATGATATTCACAGTACACTCATGATGTAGTTGTATGGGAAAATCTCCAATTCATCGCTACCTCGGAGATGTTGTGTCCCATCGCTCATGTCCCAGCTATAAACTCTCTTAAGTGTTGATAACCTGCCATCATAGCAGCAGTAACCAATCTAACAGCTGCACCAGACACTCGTTGCCTTACATAGGCGTTGCCAACGAAAGCACTGTATTCTGCCTGTTTACATATATCTGTATTTGAATACGCATGCCTATAACAGTTTCTTTGGCACTTCAGTGTATAACAAATAAATGAGATTTTTGGTATGTTTACTATAAATATTGCTTTTATTTACAGATGTGGAGCTCCTGGATCACAATTAGTGTCTTCAAAATGGGGTGTTGACTGGCCAACATACTTGGCTGGCAATAGGAATTTCATTGTTGCTCAAGTTGATGGCAGAGGGTCTGGTTTCCAAGGAAATCGGATGAGGCAGCAGCTGTATAGGCAGCTTGGTTCTGTTGAAATTGAAGATCAAATTGCTGTGATTAAGTAAGCTGCAATCTCCATTAATTCCAAGAAATACTACAAACTAAATTGCACGTTCCATGAGATTTACCATAGTTCTCATAACCTGTCATTATAACTGGCCATAAGACATGATTAAAAGACATAACTGTAAGGAACAACCTTGAAATTTAGAGATGGAGAATCTAACCTACCTCTTGCAAATTTGTCAAAGGTTTTAATTTAAATAATTACCTTATCATTCAGCAGTCCGTCTCTCCTTTAATTTACTTAATGCATGATGTTTACTTGGTTTATATTAACTCACAGATCACAAATCCTGCCTTGTATGTTTGAATAGGTTACAATTGCCATTTATAGCTAATAAAGCCATTTATAGTGCACATGAAGTAATGAGTATATGAACAAACAAATGCAGTTGTAAAAAGGATTTGTGAATATATTTCAACAGGTACCTAAAAGACAATCTTAAGTTTATTGATAAAGAACGGGTTGGTGTTTGGGGATGGAGTTATGGTGGATTTGCTGCAGCTATGATTCTTACTGAAGATGAGAAGGTGTTCAGATGTGGCATATCAGTTGCTCCTGTTACAAGTTGGGCTCATTACGGTAAGCTGTGTCATTGCATTCGAATATACAAGTAAGATTTTCAAAAATGGAATAGTAGCTCTCATCTTTTATACTGTTCACTTTTTATATGTGACTAAGATGTTTACCATTCCATATCATTATATCCCATAATTCATATTCAGTGGATCCCGTGCAGATTTATCTCTGGGACATGGAAAGAAGCCAAGACTGTACATTTTATTTTAAGTACAGTGCAGAAGAATAACTTAATAGAATTAACTATACTAGTATTAGAATGCTAAGAACATCATAACTCAATACATTAGTTTTAAAAGGCTCTTTGAAGATATCTTTTAATGTAGTAGAAGGAGCTGTTAGGGAGAATAATCTTTTATTTCACCTATAAATTCCACCATATCACCCATAAAATATTTAATATATTGCAGCAGCTTTTTGAGGTCATGTGTACCCATATATCTAACTGTTATACTTACTGATGTGAAACTCTTGAAATCATTATTGAGGTTGCTTTCAGTCATTTTATTATTATCGTGTTCAGCACTATTTTTTGAGAAGTAGCAAAAGACTGTTGAGCAGAATTACATCCAGAAATAGGGACTTTCAGTGTTAGGTCTTTGGGAGTAATGCCAAGGGACAAGCAGGACCTTAGTTTTGATAGTGGAAAAGCACATTTTCAAAAAGAATGGATGTAATGTGTGATGGGATTCATCATGGCAAGAAAGGACAGTTTGGAGTGCTAGAGATGGTGGGGGTGGCAAAAAAGAGAAGCAGAAGGTGGAAAGAGATAGAAAAACGAATGAGAGGCAACAAGAAAACACAGAAAAATCAGAACAATTCATATGAAAATTGTCAGAACAGACAATGGTTAACAAGAGCTAACGAGTGGGTGAGAATTTCTCACCAGAAAAGTGGCTTATACAAAACGAGAAAATGACTGATAAAGAAAAAATTGGTAGGTAAACTCATAAAAAGTGAGAAAATTTTAAAAACTGGGCAAAGAGAAAGTCATAGGAGAAAACATGAATTACTTTGTTTGGCAGATAAAGTAACCTAGGATACGGCAGTAAAATTCAATGAGAGCAGTTTAGCAAAAAACAAATGCACAAAAATGTGAAAGAATTATGTATAAAAAAAGAAAGTGGATGGTGGGAAAGAAAATAGTTGTCAAATATGGAAATAAATGGGCAAAGATGATCGGGAGAAGGCCCTGCAATGTAGTGATCGGTTGATTGATTTGGGGGAGGGGACCAAACAGTGAGGTCATTTGTCCCATCGAATCAGGGAAAGATAGAAAAGGAAGTAGACCATGCCCTTTCAAAGTAACCATCCTGGCATTTACATGAAGCTATTTAGGGAAATCAATGAAAAACCTAAATCGAAATGGCCGGATGCAGGTTTGAACCGTCATCATCCTGAATGCGAGTCCAGTGTGCTATCACTGCACCACCTCACTTGGTACACTGTGGTGAACCGTAAACAAATTGTTGTACGCAAATTCACAAATAACAATGGAATTGTTTTATACAAATTTGTAAATAGCAGTAGACCTACCTGTGTGCACAGTAATCATTACTATAAAAGATGTAGGGGCAAAGTGTTGAAAAATGTGGATGGTACAGATAAATAAATGAACAGATTAGCTCATAAGGTAAAAACAGAGGACAGTTTGGACACATGATGAAAAAGACTGACAAGAGGGTTACATAAGAAGGAATGATGGGCACATGGGCTAATGTAACACAAAAATAATAAATTTTTGACAGTATAGTGTATTTGAATAGATACAAAGTCTATTCCCCCCATGAACCATGGACCTTGCCGTTGGTGGGGAGGCTTGCGGCCCTCAGCGATACAGATGGCGGTACCGTAGGTGCAACCACAACGGAGGGGTATCTGTTGAGAGGCCAGACAAACGTGTGGTTCCTGAAGAGGGGCAGCAGCCTTTTCAGTAGTTGCAGGGGCAACAGTCTGGATGATTGACTGATCTGGCCTTGTAACATTAACCAAAACGGCTTTGCTGTGCTGGTACTGCGAACGGCTGAAAGCAAGGGGAAACTACAGCTGTAATTTTTCCCGAGGACGTGCAGCTTTACTGTATGATTAAATGATGATGGCGTCCTCTTGGGTAAAATATTCCGGATGTAAAATAGTCCCCCATTCGGATCTCCGGGCGGGGACAACTCAAGAGGCCATCGTTATCACGAGAAAGAAAACTGGCATTCTATGGATCGGAGCGTGGAATGTCAGATCCCTTAATCGGGCAGGTAGGTTAGAAAATTTAAAAAGGGAAATGGATAGGTTAAAGTTAGATATAGTGGGAATTAGTGAAGTTCGGTGGCAGGAGGAACAAGACTTTTGGTCAGGTGATTACAGGGTTATAAATACAAAATCAAATAGGGATAATGCAGGAGTAGGTTTAATAATGAATAAAAAAGTAGGAGTGCGGGTAAGCTACTACAAACAGCATAGTGAACGCATTATTGTGGCCAAGATAGACACAAAGCCCATGCCTACTACAGTAGTACAAGTTTATATGCCAACTAGCCCTGCAGATGATGAAGAAATTGATGAAATGTATGACGAGGTAAAAGAAATTATTCAGGTAGTGAAGAGAGACGAAAATTTAATAGTCATGGGTGACTGGAATTCGTCAGTAGGAAAAGGGAGAGAAGGAAACATAGTAGGTGAATATGGATTGGGGGGAAGAAATGAAAGAGGAAGCCGCCTTGTGGAATTTTGCACAGAGCATAACTTAATCATAGCTAACACTTGGTTCAAGAATCATAAAAGAAGGTTGTATACCTGGAAGAATCCTGGAGATACTAAAAGGTATCAGATAGATTATATAATGGTAAGACAGAGATTTAGGAGCCAGGTTTTAAATTGTAAGACATTTCCAGGGGCAGATGTGGATTCTGACCACAATCTATTGGTTATGAACTGCAGATTGAAACTGAAGAAACTGCAAAAAGGTGGGAATTTAAGGAGACGGGACCTGGATAAACTGAAAGAACCAGAGGTTGTAGAGAGTTTGAGGGAGAGCATAAGGGAACAATTGACAGGAATGGGGGAAAGAAATACAGTAGAAGAAGAATGGGTAGCTCTGAGGGATGAAGTAGTGAAGGCAGCAGACGATCAAGTAGGTAAAAAGACGAGGGCTAATAGAAATCCTTGGGTAACAGAAGAAATATTGAATTTAATTGATGAAAGGAGAAAATATAAAAATGCAGTAAATGAAGCAGACAAAAAAGAATACAAACGTCTCAAAAATGAGATCGACAGGAAGTGCAAAATGGCTAAGCAGGGATGGCTAGAGGACAAATGTAAGGATGTAGAGGCTTGTCTCACTAGGGGTAAGATAGATAGATACTGCCTACAGGAAAATTAAAGAGACCTTTGGAGAGAAGAGAACCACTTGTATGAATATCAAGAGCTCAGATGGAAACCCAGTTCTAAGCAAAGAAGGGAAAGTAGAAAGGTGGAAGGAGTATATAGAGGGTTTATACAAGGGCAATGTACTTGAGGACAATATTATGGAAATGGAAGAGGATGTAGATGAAGATGAAATGGGAGATAAGATACTGCGTGAAGAGTTTGACAGAGCACTGAAAGACCTGAGTCGAAACAAGGCCCCGGGAATAGACAACATTCCATTAGAACTACTGACGGCCTTGGGAGAGCCAGTCATGACAAAACTCTACCATCTGGTGAGCAAGCTGTATGAGACAGGCGAAATACCCTCAGACTTCAAGAAGAATATAATAATTCCAATCCCAAAGAAAGCAGGTGTTGACAGATGTGAAAATTACCGAACTATCAGTTTAATAAGTCACAGCTGCAAAATACTAACGTGAATTCTTTACAGACGAATGGAAAAACTGGTAGAAGGGGACCTCGAGGAAGATCAGTTTGGATTCCGTAGAAATATTGGAACACGTGAGGCAATACTAACCTTACGACTTATCTTAGAAGAAAGATTAAGAAAAGGCAAACCTGCGTTTCTAGCATTTGTAGACTTAGAGAAAGCTTTTGACAATGTTGACTGGAATACTCTCTTTCAAATTCTGAAGGTGGCAGGGGTAAAATACAGGGAGCGAAAGGCTATTTACAATTTGTACAGAAACCATATGGTAGTTATAAGAGTCGAGGGGCATGAAAGGGAAGCAGTGGTTGGGGAAAGAGTGAGACAGGGTTGTAGCCTGTCCCTGATGTTATTCAATCTGTATATTGAGCAAGCAGTAAAGGAAACAAAAGAAAAATTCGGAGTAGGTATTAAAATTCATGGAGAAGAAGTAAAAACTTTGAGGTTCACCGATGACATTGTAATTCTGTCAGAGACAGCAAAGGACTTGGAAGAGCAGTTGAATGGAATGGACAGTGTCTTGAAAGGAGGATATAAGATGAACATCAACAAAAGCAAAACAAGGATAATGGAATGTTGTCAAATTAAATCGGGTGATGCTGAGGGAATTAGATTAGGAAATGAGACACTTAAAGTAGTAAAGGTGTTTTGCTATTTAGGGAGTAAAATAACTGATGATGGTTGAAGTAGAGAGGATATAAAATGTAGACTGCCAATGGCAAGGAAATCGTTTCTGAAGAAGAGAAATTTGTTAACATCGAGTGTAGATTTAAGTGTCAGGAAGTCGTTTCTGAAAGTATTTGTATGGAGTGTAGCCATGTATGGAAGTGAAACATGGATGATAATTAGTTTGGACAAGAAGAGAATAGAAGCTATGGAAATGTGGTGCTACAGAAGAATGCTGAAGATAAGGTGGGTAGATCACGTAACTAATGAGGAGGTATTGTATAGGATTGGGGAGAAGAGAAGTTTGTGGCACAACTTGACTAGAAGAAGGGATCGGTTGGTAGGACATGTTTTGAGGCATCAAGGGATCACAAATTTAGCATTGGAGGGCAGCGTGGAGGGTAAAAATCGTAGAGGGAGACCAAGAGATGAACACACTAAGCAGATTCAGAAGGATGTAGGTTGCAGTAGGTACTGGGAGATGAAGAAGCTTGCACGGGATAGAGTAGCATGGAGAGCTGCATCAAACCGGTCTCAGGACTGAAGACCACAACAACAACAACAAAGTCTATTCACCAAGTGGCAGCAGGAAAACACACATACAAAAAAAGGTTTTACTCATACAAGCTTTTGGAGCAAGTGGCTCCTACATTTGGTAGAAGGGTTGCAGGCATAGGAATATGGGTGACGGGAAAGGAACTGGAGAGAGATAAGACAAGGGGTAGAGTTTGGAAAATTCACCCAGAAACTTTGGTCAGGGGAGACTTATTGGACAGGATGAGAAGGACTGCACCAGTTGAGATGTGAAAACCTGAAAGCTTAAAGGAGGAAGACAGGATAACATGCAAGACAGAGATTACTGCTAAAGCATCATGAATGAGTTAATAACAGTGAAAAACTAAATGCACTGTATGTAACAGAAGTGGGAGAGGGATGGCAGAAAATAAACAGGTTAGAAAATGAAAGATATAGTGAACTAAAATGGAGTGAGGAAAGGAGTAATTACTGTGAAGAAATGTGGAGATGGAAGAAATTAACTTAAATTAATGCCAGGTGAGTGGGGAGAACCAAGTACATTAGTGCTAGTTTTCACCTGCAGAGTACTGACAAGGGAACCTCCCCATCGCACCCACCTCAGATTTAGTTATAAATTGGCACAGTGGATAGGCCTTGATAAACTGAACACAGATCAATTGAGAAAACAGGAAGAAGTTGTGTGGAACTGTGAAAAAATAAGCAAAATACACAAACTGAGTAGTCCATGGGCAACATAAGCAACATCATGCAGAATGTGAGCTCAGGAGCGCCGTGGTCCCGTGGTAGCGTGAGCAGCTGCGGAACGAGAGGTCCTTGGTTCAAGTCTTCCCTCGACTTAAAATTTTACTTTCTTTATTTTTGCATAGTTATTATCTGTCCGTTCGTTCACTGACGTCTCTGTTCACTGTATAAGTTTAGTGTCTGTGTTTTGCGACCGCATCGCAAAACCGTGCGATTAGTAGATGAAAGGACGTGCCTCTCCAATGGGAACCGAAAACATTTGATCGCCAGGTCATAGGTCAACCGATTCCTCCACAGGAAAACATGTCTGATATATTCTATACGACACTGGTGACGGCATGTGCGTCACATGACAGGAATATGTTGTCGACCCACCTAGCTTGTACACTTGGCGAATGGGTTAAAAGATTCTTCTACCTTGCCCGATTTAGGTTTTCTTTTGGATCTGATAATCACTCCCAAAAAAGTGATGAAAACCTAAGAGTTTGTCACATAAACTGAAAATAAAAAATTAAACCTTTTACTCGATGGAAGATTTGAACCAAGGACCTTTCGTTTCGCAGCTGCTCACGCTACCACGAGACCACGGCACTTCTGCGTTCCCAGTGTCCTTGATGTTGCTTATCTTCTCATGAACTATTCAGTTTGTATATTTTGCTTATTTTTTCACAGTTCCACACAATTTCTTCCTGTTTTCTCAATTGATCTGTGTTCAGTTTTTCAAGGCCTATCCACTGTGCCAACTTATAACTAAATCTGAGGGGGGTGCGATGGGGAGGTCCCCTTGTGAGAAACGTGTCCATTGGAAGACTCCAGATGGCATGTGTGGTGAAACACGCACCGAGGTCATAACTATCATGTTGTAGAGCATGCTCTACAACATTCTATTGTGTGTTGCTAGTATTTGTCCTCTGCCTGTGTCCTTTCATCCTAATTGATAACTTGGTGGTAGGCACGCCGATGTAGAAGGCTGAACAGTGTTTACATAATAGCTGGTATATGATGTGTCGTATTGCAGGTGGCTCTCCCTTTGATAGTATATGTTTTGCCAGTTACAGGGCTATTGGATGTGATGGTAGGAGGGTGTGTAGGGCAAGTCTTGCAGCGTGGACAGTCACAGGATAGGAGCCTTAGGATAGGGAGATGGGTGCAGAAGGAGCATAGGGTCTGACAAGGGTATTGCGGAGATTTGCAGGGTGACAAAAAGCTATTGTAGGTGTGGGGGGCAGAATCTCACATGGGACTGATCTTATTTCAGAGCATGGTTTTAGGAAGTCATGGTCCTGTTGAAGTAGCTGATTAATACATTCAAGGAGAGGATAATACTGAGTGACAAGCAGTATGCTCCGAAGTTGTTTTTTGGAGGGATCAGCAGTACCAGGACTGGATGTGATGGCCTGGGAAGTGTGCTTTTGAGCTAGGCTGGTGGGGTAGTTATGTCCAGTGAAGGCTGAGGTGAGAATGGTGGTGTATTGCTGTAAAGAATCTGCATTCGAACAAATATGTTTGCCTAGGATGCTAAGGCTGTACAGAAACCAACATTTGACAAGGAAAGGATGGCAACTGTCAAAATGTAAGTACTGTTGTTTGTTAGTGGGTTTAATGTAGACAGAAGCGTGTAGCTGGCTTTCAGTGAGAATGAGATCAAGATCAAGGGAAGTGACATGGGGTTCGGAATAGGACCATGTGAAATTGAATTGGGAGAAGGTATTTGAGATTCCAGGAATTTTAACCGCTCAACCTCACCATGAGCCCATGGGGCTAAGATGTCATCAATGTAGCTAAACCAAACCAAGGGCCAAAGGCTTATGGCTCCCAGGAAACCCCCTCTAAGTGACCCATGAAATGGTTGGTATAAGAAGGAGCCATCCTGGTTCCCATGGCTGCACCCCTGATCTGCCTGTATGTCTGCCCCTCAAAGATAAAGTAGTTGTTGGTAAGTATAAAGTTGATTAATGTGAGCAGGAAAGATGTAACAGGTTTGCAATCATGTAGGTGCTGACTGAGGAAATGTTCAGCAGCAGACAGACCATGTACATGGGGAATGTTGGTATAGAGGAAGGTGACATCAATGGTAACAAGCAAGGTGTGTGGTGGGAATGGGATGGGCATGAATTTCAGATGATCTAGAAAATTTGTGGTGTCTTTAATATAGGAGGGAAGTCTATGGATTGCTAGTGCTGATCAACTAAGAGAGATAAACATTTGGTGGGTGCTTTGAAGCCAGCAGCTATAGGATGGCCAGGATGATTGGGTTTGTTGATCTTAGGAAGAAGGAAAAGGTGGTTTGGGTGGTGTGAGAAGTTCTGTGGGTTGAGTTGTTAGTCCTTGTGAGAGGCCTGAGGTTTTAAGGAGGGATGCAGGTGGGTTTGAATCACAGGGATGGGATCTTGATGGCAGATGCCATATGTAGAGGTGTCAGATAGCTGGAGTAGACCTTCACTAACATACTCCTGTCGGTCAAGTAAAACAGTGAGAGATTCTTTTTCTGCTGGCAGGACAGTGATGGAGTCATCAGCTTTTAGACAATGCAGAGCTTGGAGTTCTGCAGAGGACAGGTTAGGGTCATATTGCAGGGATCTGAGGAAGAGTTTTGAAGCAATGCTAGACATAAGGAATTCTTGGAAGGCCTGAAATGGATGATACTGAGGTAGTGGTGGTGGATCAAGTTGGAATCATGGTTGGAGCTGTTCAAGGAAGGGTTCTATGTCAGGTTTTCTGTTGGAAACGTTTTGGGTTGGGTTGCAAGTGATATTTCCAGTTGACATTGTGTGCGAGGGAAAGTAGGTCCTCACCAAAGCAGCATGATTAAATGCAGGTTCAGGGCTGAAAGTGAGACCCTTAGGTAATAAAGATAATTTAGGAGGAGAGAATGCTTTAGATGGGAGGTTGAGAACAATGTACTGTTGTGACGTTCTTGAGATTATGAGTTACTGTTGGTCTGGGAGGCAGTGGTGAAGGCTGTGGGATGTTAAGGAGGTCAGCCAAGCTCAGTATGTAGGAGAGGAGACAGGAAGGGAAACACCACTGCTGAGATGGTTTAGGAGAAGGTGGGACAGATTTTGATGTGAAGTCTGGCATGTTGTTGCAGTTTGAAGTAGTCTTGGAGATGATACAATCCAAGCAAACATGACGGGCAGATAACTGCAGCATTTTGTAGAAAGAGGGAAGTCTGGTGGAGTCTAAATTGGCATATGAGGTAAATGGGTCACATATTAGTCGTGCAAGAGCAAGAGACTGTTGTATTTGAAACTGTAGAAGTGTCTGAAGTAGAGTAGAATTACAACCAGAAAATGGGACTTTTAGTATTAGGCCCTTGGGAGTAACTCCAAGGAAAAAGCAGGTTTCAAGAAACAGAATGTGGGACATAAGTTTTGATAGTGCAAAAGCATGTTTTCAAAAACAATGGATTTTGGGGGAGGGACCTTTCCTGGTATCCATAAGCCTTCAGCCCCTGATTTGATTTTGATACATTAATGACATCTTTGGCATATTGATTCATGGTAAGGCTGACCTGTTAAAATTCCTGGTATCTCTAAATATTTACATTTTGACAGTTGCCATCCTTCTCATATCGAATGTTCCCTACCACACAACCTTGGCATTCAAGGCAAATGTATTTGTTTGGATGCAGATTCTTTACAGCACTACGCCTTTCTCACCTCAGCCTTCACTGGACATAACTACCCCACCAGCCTAGCTCAAAAGCACATTTCTCAGACCATCATATCCAATCTTGATACTGCTGATCCCTCCAAAAAACAACTTTGGAGCACACCACTTGTCACTCAGTATTATTCTCTCCTTGAATGTGTTAATCAGCTACTTCACCAGGGCCTTGACTTCCTAAAACCATGCTCTGAAATAAGAACAGTTCAATGTGAGATTTTGCCCACCCCACCTACAACAGCTTTATGTCACCCTGACAATCTCTGCAATATTCTTGACAGACCCTATGCTCCTTCTGCGCCCATCTCCCTATCCTATGGCTCCTATCCTGTGACAGCCCCACTGCAAGACTTGCCATATGCTCCCTCTTACCACCAACTATACCAGCTCTGTAAGTGGCAAAACATATAGTATCAAAGTGAGAGCCACCTGTGAAATGACACCTCATATATGAGCTGTTATGTAAATACTGCTCAGTCTTTTACATCGGCATGCCTATCACCAAGTTATCAGTTAGGATGAAAGGACACAGGCAGAGGACAAATACTAGCAACACACAATAGCCTGTTGCAGAGTATGCTCTACAACATGACAGTTATGACCTCAGTGCCTGTTTCACCACACATGCCATCGGATTCTTCCAAGAGACACCAATTTCTTAGTACTCATCAGCGGAAAACTAGCACTAGAACATGTCCTTGGTTCTCCCAACCCACCTGGCATTAATTTATATTAATTTCTTCCATCTCAGCATTTCTTCACAGTAATTACTCATTTCCTCACTCCATTTTAGTTCACTACATCTTTCATTTTCTGACCTGTTTAGTTTCTGCCATCCCTCCCCCACTTCTATTACATACAATGTACTTATCTTTTCACTGTTATTAACTCATTCACAATGCTTTAGCAGTAATCACTGCCTTTCATATTATCCTGTCTTCCTCCTTTAAGCTTTCAGGTTTTCGCATCTCAACCAATGCAGTCACCAACAATCACTCTCACCTTCTCATCCTTTCTGTTAAGTCTCTCCTGTCTCAGAGTTCTGGGTGACTTTTGCAAACTCTACTCCTTTTCCTAAACCTCTCAAGTTCCTTTCCCTTCACCCATCTTCCTTCCCTTTCAATCCTTCTGCCAGAAGAAGGAGCCACTGGCTCCAAAAGCTTGCATAGGTAAAATCTTTTTTTTATATGTGTGTTCTCCTGCTGCCACTTGGTGAGTAGATTCTGTATTTATCCAATTACAGTATAGGATGATGTGTTATTCCAAAGATGCATTTGTCAGAAATAAGGTAGAAATAGCTGTGTATCGCTGTATGGATGCTGGGCTGTTTAATAAGTCTTTCACACATAAATATGAGGGGGTATCCAAAACAAACTGGAATAATATTGCCATGGCCAGAGCTTGTGTAGTACGCATTTGTGCCGCTAGGCGTGTATAGCTCAACTCATTGCCAGTTCAGAGCCACCTGTATTGTTGACCTGGCTTTATCTGTTCATCTGAAGTGATTGTTTTTGCTAGCACTGTTTTGTTCTTATTTCATTTTTCACAATGGCAAATTAAGTGAACAATGTGCAGCTGTGAAATTTTGAGTAAAAATGCTACTGAATCTGTTTTAACGTTGAAAACAGCTAACAATAAGACACCATGGGAAAAACTCAAATGTATGAGTGGTTTGCTTGGTTTAAAAATGGTGACTTGTCAATTTATGACAAACCTCATTCTGGACATCCATCAACTGCCCAAACTGACAAAAACATTGAAAAAATTTGAGAGCTTGTCCTCACAGGCCATCAAAAGACAACTGATCAACTGTCAGAGATGAGTAGGTAATCTTGGAGCACGATTCATGGAATTTTAATTGAAGATCTGGGAGTAAAAATGGTTGCTCCCAATTTGTTCCTTGGGTTCTGACTGATAGTTAAAAGGAACATCACATTGAAACATGTTGTGCTTTGAAACAACAGCTTGAAACTCATCCAGATTTTTTGGTAAAGGTGATGAGTCATGGTGTTGTGGTTATGACCTAGAAACAAAGCAACAGCCAAGACAATGGAAGACGTCATCGTCATGCCACCCAAAAAAATATCATCAAGTCAAACCAAACATCAAAACAAATGCTGATTTGCTTTTTTGATGCAAAGGGCATAGTTCATTCAGTGTTTGTTCCTCCAAGTCAGACCCCCAATCAAACCTTTTAATTGGAAGTTTTAAGAAGCTGCCCACCTGGCCGGACTCCATGTGACTTTTTGTTATTTCAGTGCATGAAAAGCATTGTGAAAGGGCAGTGATTTGACAATATTGAAGAAGTCAAGAAAAAATGAGGGAGGAGCTGTCAGACATTTCTAAAGATGACAACAAAAATATTTTCAACAGTACCACTTTGTTTATTCTAAATGTATATTCTACATTTATTGTTCTGTGTATTTTTTTTTTTTCTTTTTAATTTTATGAGATATAAAATATCTTGCATTGTATTTGTGTTTTCCTCTTACATTTGGTGTATTATTTATTTTCAAGTTCCAAACTTTTTGGATTTAATTATGTGATATTTGAAATTGTTTGTACATCATTGTTGTAACATTAATGTAAATCTGTACAATGCACAGAATTGTTTGACACTTTGATAAAGAGATATTTCTATCTTATTAATGACAATTACGTCTCTGGTATACTAGTTCATCGTGTATGACTGAATTTGGTATTAGCAATGCTATACAATTAGCTATTAGTGAAATGTCAAAATAAAAAACAAAATAGTGGGGGGAGGGGATTTTGGGGGAAAAAAAACTTTTTCAATAAATCTGGACGCACGATTGCAATATTCATTAAAAACCACAGAACTTTTATTTGAACTTTTCAGTGGTAGTCATTCAAAAATATTAAACTCAATTTGTTTTCAAGGGGGTGTTTCACCCCCTTAACAAATATATGGGCATCCATAGAAAGATTTGTGTGTCTTATTTTGGTATACACAACAACACATTCAAATCTGTTCAAAGTCAAAGTGTAGTAGAAGCTTTCATCATCTGTGTCTTCAAATCAGGAAATCTGTGTTACAAGATTGGTCAGATGAATAGCAGTATTACATTTCTCTTTTCACCAGAGGATGTTGCAATTACCCTCTACAAGTAAGGTATTATTATCATCATCTTGTCACAAACCTTAGAAATATCATAATGTGATTTATGTTGAGCACATTCAAAAATTTTCGGGAAATGAGGATGTCTGATCCACCATGCAAAAGCTGTTTCTTGAAATTCAGTTGGTAATTTTTCTCACCCAAGAACACTGTAACTTTATTACACTAAAAAGCATCAACACATTAGAGAGAAAGTACATACAACAGACAACATACAAGTGTGTAGCAGAGCATTGCACTCCAGCCTATACAGTCATTAGTTCTAATAGGAGCACAGACAGCACGCTGCACATGCAACTTCTGTCATACTAGCAGGTCGGGTGCCCTCTAGTGGCCAAATCAAGCACAAACTTCATGAACAAACTGTGAAGTGGTGCACACACTAATTTGGTAGTTACAGCACTTCCCTTTCTTTTCGAAGAAGTTAACACTGTACTCACACCCATTTCTTCTGTCAGTGTGCCGGAGAAGTTGGTTGTTGAATCACACGATGCCACAGGTGCATAGGATCAGAAGAGGTATGAGCACGGACACATACAGTGCCACCCGCTGTGACAGATCATATGGTAGAACAGGTGGCACTGGCATTGTTCCCACTGCCATGTCCGAGTCCAACCCTGGTGAAGGAGGCTGCGGTGAAGGTGTCTGAACAGGCAGTGCCTGCTTTGATGAAGGCAGCAGTGATGGAGGCGGCAGCTGGGAGAGTTGGCTCCGTGCCTCGGCTCCTGAGAACTGAACGGAGCACCCTCAGCAGAAGACAGTGTTGTGAAGGCATTGGCAGCTGTGGTGGATAAGATGACGGCACTGGCCACGATGTAGGAGATAGCCGGACAGGTGGAGGATGAGTGGATGGTGGAGGCACTCCCAGTGCACAGCTGTCCACGTGAGATTGTAGCTAGTCAAAGTGTCCTGACATCCTACCCCCAGCAGTGTGGATGACACAGTCATCAGTCATGGTGACTCTTGATGACAATCAGCCCCCATTTCAGTCAGGGGCCAAAACAATGAGCCAAAACAGCTGTGCCAGGCGAGAAGAGTTGCAGCACCAGTGTTGGCAGATGTCCTGACATCAGTTGAAGAAGATGTAGCAGAGTCCAGGGCTTACAGGCATGCAACAACTCTGCTGGACTCTTTTTCTCCACCAGGGGAAAACCTATTGTAACTGAGGAATAGGTGAAGAGCTACTTTCGGTGACACATCCAAAATATATTTTTTCATCTGAGTCTTAAATGTTTGTACAAGTCATACTGTTTCCCTGTTTGACTGAGGGGGGATAAAGTTCCTGAGATATGAACTGGGGGGCCATAGTCTGTAACTAACGTATACAGAAGATCTCCCATTGCAAAAATTTTTCACAGAGCTGAAATTGTTGCCATTGCAGAAGCAGACAGACAGGACACCATATAAGGAAACTTAGAATATACATCAATTACAACAAGCTAATAGAAATTTGAAAAAGGTCCCACAAAATCTACATGAATCACTGTGACAAAGATGCACAGGGGTCTGAATGATTGGGGGGGGGGGGGGGGGGGGGGGCACAGTGTGAGCAGGCTGTTTGTCCATCAATGCCTGACTAAAAAACATGTCTCAATGCTAATGCTTTTGTATGTGACACACCTCAATGGTCCACATGTAATAAATGCATAACATCATGCCAAAGGATGGGTGGAACTACAATCCAGGGAGCAGTGGCCTCTGTAGCTAAAAGCACAACTCCGTCCCGAAGAGAAAGATCTGAAGTATGGCCTGGAAGCTTGTCTGGTCAGTCATGCTGCACAAAGGATAAAACGGTATCCGCAGCTACTGTAGCTGCAGTTTGAATGCTAATAAGAAGAAAACCATCTATAATATTTTCAGCTTCCATGTCCAAATGAAAACAAAGCAATTCCTCTTTATCAAAATATGGATTTGGACCAATTGGCAAAACCAATAAGGTATCCGCATTTGTATGTTGCACCATAGGTCGAAAATGTATCTCATAATTGTATAGTGGCAGGAAAAGGGCCCAATACCATAAGCAATGTGTGGCCTTGTCTGGCAAGGATGCTGGTAGTTTAAAAAGAGACACCAGTGGTTTGTGGTCTGTGATCAGGTAAAACTTAGATCCATATAGAAAATATGAATTTTTTTTTAGAGCATACACAGTTGCTAAAGCTTCTTTCTTTATCTGTGAATAATGCTGTTGTGCTGAATTTAAGGTTTTATAGGCATATGCAATAGGGTGTTCCAATCCATCCGCATATTTGTGAGCAAGGTTGGCGCCAAGGCTGATCTGAGATGTGTCCATGGCTAACACAAGGTACTGGCCTGGCTATAAAGTGACCAAAGAAGGGGCTGACTGCAGTTTCGATTTCAACATCTTGAATGTGAGGTCACAGTCTGGGGGCCATTAAAAGGAACATCTTTTCTTAACAGCATGGAGTGGTTGAGCCACAGTAGCAGCATCCTGTATGAATTCGCAGAAGTATCTAATTTTGCCTAAAAATGCCTGTCAATCATAGATGGATGTGGGGTGTAGCAACACAGCAGTAGCCTCAGTATGGTGGCACAATGGTTTAATGCCAGCATGAAACACTTCAAAACCCAAATAAGTAATAGAAGGTTGAAAAAACTGTCTCTTGTCCACATTGCATCGACTGTAAAACAGAAAATAAAGCATCAGGCTTATGCAAATGTTCCTCTGTAGAAGTACCAGACACTACTATGCATCTAAATAGTTGTCGCAGCCACCAACTGATGCAATAAGATGCTCTAAAAAGCTTTGAAAAATAGCTGGTACACTTGCCACACCAGCAGGCAAATACTGGTAATGATATAGTGCAAATAATGTACTGAAAACTAGAAGGTATTTAGATTTCTTATCTAGTGGAAGCAGTAAGTATGCATCTCCTAAGTCAATCTTTGAATAATAATGGCTCCCTGACAATTTTGCTAGCAGCTCAACAGTGTGCAGTAAAGGATAGATATCAATGACTGACTGTGCATTAATTGATTTTTTTTTAAATTGCTGCAAAGGCATAATTTACCTGTAGATTTTTTTACTATCACCAGTGGTGTTGACCATTCACTGGATGAAATAGGCTGAATAACATCAAGGCACACAGTTTTAATCTGATCCTGTAGTTAAGTGTACTGGGTGGGTCCAGAAAAAATGGGGGTAGGCAGACTGTTTTATCATCAAGAGATTGAAGGTGATCTAATTCTGCTTTTATTTGATCCTGTAATTAAGTGTACTGGGTGGGTCCAGAAAAAATGGGAGCAGGCAGACTGTTTTATCATAATACAAGCCTGAAATTCTGTTGCACAAACCAGTCTTGGAGGAAATGAAGAGGAAAACTTGGCACAGAGGTAATGTAACTGTTGATATGGCACTTGATCAGAAAACAAATGCACTTCATCATCAGTGGAGAATCTGAAAAGCTTAGAAGCATCCAAACCAAACAGATTTTCTGTCCCGACGTAACGACAAGCGCTAGCACGATGATCAAGAACAAAAGAGCAGAGAGGGCTGTGAGATGACATCAACCAATAGTACACTGACAAACCCCTCTCTAAGACAACACTGAGACAGGATCAGCCTCTACACGGAGAGAATATATATGTCATGCTGCCTAGCTGTGGCCTGAGTTGAAAACTAGCCACCCTCTGAACACTACAGCAGTGACTTAAAAACTGTATTGTTTCTAGAATGAAATTTTCACTCTACAGCAGAGTATGCGCTGATATGAAACTTCCTGGCAGATTAAAACTGTGTGCCGGACCAAGACTCGAACTCGGAACCTTTGCCTTTCGCGGGCAAGTGCTGTACCAACTGAGCTACCCAAGCACAACTCATGCCCTGCTCTCACAGCTTTACTTCTACCAGTACCTCATCTCCTACCTTCCAAACTTTACAGAAGCTCTCCTGCGAACCTTGCAGAACTAACACTACTGAAAAAAAGGATATTGCGGAGACATGGCTTAGCCACATCCTGGGGGATGTTTCTAGAATGAAATTTTCACTCTACAGTGGAGTGTGCGCTGATATGAAACATCCAGGCAGATTAAAACTGTGTGCCAGACAGAGACTCGAACTCGGGACCTTTGCCTTTCGTGGGCAAGTGCTCTACCAACTGAGCCACCCAAGCACGACTCACGCCCCGTCCTCACAGCTTTACTTCTGCCAGCACCTTGTCTCCTACCTTCCAAACTTTACAGAAGCTCTCCTGTGAACCTTGCAGAACTAACACTCCTGAAAGAAAGGATATTGCAGAGACATGGCTTAGCCACAGGCTGGGGGATGTTTCTAGAATGAAATTTTCACTCTACAGCGGAGTGTGTGCTGATATGAAACTTCCTGGCAGATTAAAACTGTGTGCCGGACCGAGACTCAAACTCGGGACCTTTGCCTTTCGCAGGCAAGTGCTCTACCAACTGAGCTACCCAAGCACGACTCACGCCCCATCCTCACAGCTTTACTTCTGCCAGCACCTCGACTCCTACCTTCCAAACTTTACAGCTCTCCTGCAAACCTTGCAGAACTAGCACTCCTGCAAGGTTCACAGGAGAGCTTCTGTAAAGTTTGGAAGGTAGGAGATGAGGTGCTGGCAGAAGTAAAGCTGTAAGGACGGGGCGTGAGTCGTGCTTGGGTAGCTCAGTTGGTAGAGCACTTGCCTGCGAAAGGCAAAGGTCCCGAGTTCGAGTCTCGGTCCGACACACAGTTTTAATCTGCCAGGAAGTTTCATATCAGCGCACACTCCGCTATAGAGTGAAAATTTCATTCTAGAAACATCCACCAGCCTGTGGCTAAGCCATGTCTCCGCAATATCCTTTCTTTCAGGAGTGTTAGTTCTGCAAGTTTCGCAGGAGAGCTTCTGTAAAGTTTGGAAGGTAGGAGATGAAGTGCTGGCAGAAGTAAAGCTGTGAGGACGGGGTGTGAGTCATGCTTGGGTAGCTCAGTTGGTAGAGCACTTGCCCGCGAAAGGCAAAGGTCCCGAGTTCGAGTCTCGGTCCGGGCCGCAGTTTTAATCTACCAGGAAGTTTCATATCAGCGCACACTCAGCTGCAGAGTGAAAATTTCATTCTAGAAACATCCACCAGCCTGTGGCTAAGCCATGTCTCTACAATATCCTTTCTTTCAGGAGTGTTAGTTCTGCAAGGTGAGCTTCTGTAAAGTTTGGAAGGTAGGAGACGAGGTGCTGGCACAAGTAAAGCTGTGAGGACGGGGTGTGAGTCGTGCTTGGGTAGCTCAGTTGGTAGAGCACTTGCCCGCGAAAGGCAAAGGTCCCAAGTTCGAGTCTCAGTCCGGCAGACAGTTTTAATCTGCCAGGAAGTTTCATATCAGCGCACACTCCACTGTAGAGTGAAAATTTCATTCTAGAAACATCCCCCAGGCTGTGGCTAAGCCATGTCTCTGCAATATCCTTTCTTTCAGGAGTGCTAGTCCTGCAATAGTCCTGCAAGGTTCGCAGGAGAGCTTCTGTAAAGTTTGGAAGGTAGGAGACGAGGTGCTGGCAGAAGTAAAGCTGTGAGGGCAGGGCGTGAGTCATGCTTGGGTAGCTCAGTTGGTAGAGCACTTGCCCACGAAAGACAAAGGTCCCGAGTTCGAGTCTCGGTCCGGCACACAATTTTAATCTGCCAGTAAGTTTCACTGTATTGTTTTGCTTGCATTGTAATTGTATATACTGAAGAACATTGATTATTAGCGTGTCGCCATTTGTTTGTGATGCACCTTTGTGAATATGCAAAGTTAAGTAGTGTCAATTTACCTTACTGTAATAAACTTCATTAATACAATTTGCTCGAATTGTTGCCTAGAAATCTGGGAAACCATGTTTCCTAAACACCCTGTATTAGACGAGTGGGCAGAACACAACATTTTCAGCATAAGCATTGTCAGCAACTAGGAATGTTAACAACTGCACCATGGCCGTGTAAGTTACGGGTGCAGGAAACTGTCCAAGAATGGGAATCTGTTGTTCGTTATAACTCAATAACTTCCATGACAATGGAGCCAGAGACAGTTCAGTGCATAATTTGCTTGGAAACACCATCACTGCTGACACATTGTTTACATCCATGTTTGTTTCATCCTCACTCGGGTTTGGAAGAGTGTTGCATACAGAAGCAATGCGTCATTTTTTATGTCACCTTATACATGTTGCCCAGCATCTGGGGCATGCGGTCTTTTTGTGTTAAATGAAACAGCATGGGCATGAAGGCAGCAGAGCAAGAGGCTGTTGCTGTTGTGATGTAGACTGATGTTGTCATGAACAACAATTACCTACATGATGCTGAGACGTGTATTGGACTACCACAATAGCTTCTCCATTCCCTTGTGAACTGACTGAAGGCTGGGAGGGGTGAGAGGAAGTGATTTCTGAAACTTTGGACCACACTTCTATATGACTATCTGCAGCTTATGAAACTCTAAATGACTGAGCTATGTTTAACTCTTCTGAAAGTATAGGATTTTCACCCTGTAGAGCTCGCTCTTGAACTTCCCTATCAGGAGCAAGACATACGATTTTGAACCATTTGATCTGCGTAGGATTCCTTACAAACATTTGTCACAAAATTACAATGAAGACTGAGTCCATGTAATTCTGCTGCCCATCCCCTGTATGAGTGTTCTGGCTGTTTTTGGCAATGGTAAAACTCCACACAAGCAGCAACAATGTGAGTATATTTACAGTGATAGATAGAAAGTAACACACATCTGATCAGAAGAAAGACTTGAAGGTTCTTGTTAGATGGTGGACTGACACAACAACTGATATGCATGAGGTGAGATCCACAACAAAACAACAGTGTTGCGCAAGTTTACGTCTGTTGCCCCAAATGTCTGGAAATGTTGTCGCAGGCATTTTCTGTAAATGTCCAGTCTTCTGTTGCATCATTGTAGGCTCAGAATGGCTGAGGATATATTGTTGGCAGGGCTCCCCATTGTGCCGATATAGTTGTTAAACGGGAAACACAAAGTGTCAGCATATGCTGTTGGTCAAGGAAAGATTTAAGCACTGCTTCCACGGAAATTAAACTTAAATGACCAATGACTGAAGTGGAACACATGGTGTTGAATACAGTACTCATCACCAATATGTTCTAACCCAAGAACGCTGTAACTTTATAACACAAAAAAGCATAAACATATGAGAGACAAAGCAAATATAATGGATAACACACAACTGGCCAGTTGAGCTTTGCACTCTGGCCTATTCAGGGTGATTTTTTCCACAATGCACAAAATCTAGGGATTGATCCCATGAGAGGATGTGGAACAAAAAAGGTCTAATGAAATTATGTCCAGAAATGCATGGTTTCCATGCTGGAGACTAATTATTCAATCATAAGAGACTGTGGTTTAATATGCGCTGTACCATGTAGCCACAGTTACAGTATGTATTGTTCCTCATGAATCATGCCCTAGTGCCCTCTCCTGCCATAGCAATTTGTAATGTTGTGTCCAATTTACTTCCCTTGCTGGCTTACCTTGTAGTGGATGTGATACAGTACTGTACTTGATGGTTCCATATTTGAATTGAGGGCTTGCCGACATGGTATTTGCTTAACCAAAGGCAAATGTCAATGGGTGGGGGGTGGGGGGGGTGGGGGGGGGGTAGCAAGGTTGTATCATGAGACCTATCCCCACTGACAACAACCCCAGCATTCAATGTTTGCAAAAGTATTTCACCATTTGTCTGACAGGGTCATTCCAGAAAGCAGGAAATCATGAAGGACACACCCAAAATGATCAGACAGCAGACTTGGAGGAAAATGTGATAAACACTCTAAAAGGTGATCACCATGTCAGTGCCAGGGAGATGGTCCACCAGTACAGGATAAGCCAGACAACCGTGTGGAACATTCTCCATGACAATTGTTACTACCCATATCACTTATAGTGTGTGCAGGGATTATTAGCGACAGACTTTCCACATCAGGAGCAGTTCTGTCACTGGTTTCTTCCCAGGTAGCCACGATTCCAAGATTCATGCCATCCACCTTATTAACAGACAAGGCCACCCCTTTACACAGAGTGATATCTTCAGCTTTCACAAGTCATCTGTGGGGTAGTATGCATAGCCCACATGGTATGGTGGCAGCAAATTATCAGCATCAGTGCAGCTGGTATGTGTAGGTCGAGATAAGTGGTGACCGTATTTTGAAACCAGTCTTCCTTCCACATTGCCGAACAGGCTGGAATTATAGGTGTTTCTTGCGGGTGAGTTTGCCTCCCCTGCTAAAACAGGTGCCATTGCTGATCCAAAGGGTTATGTGGCTGCTACATGATGGTGCTCCAATCCACTCTGTGGTTGACATCCAGACACATCTGAACTGTATCTTCCCTGGTTGATGGATCGGATGACGGGGGTCTAGTTGGATGGCCTGCTCATTCACTGGATCTCAACCTATGCAATTCCTGGTTATGGGGCCATCCCAAAAGTATCATGTATGCAAAGCCCATTCTAGATGTGGGGACACTGGAGCAGCATATTCATGTTGCCTGAATAAATGGTCTCTAGCATGGAAACCATGCATTTCCGGACATAAGTTCATTACACCTTTTTTGTTCCATATCCTCTCACTGATCAGTCCCTAGAGTTTGTACATGGTGGAAAAAATCACACTGTATACTCTTTAGTTCTAAGAGGGGTGCAGCTGGCAGTCTGCGCATACAACTGCTGTTCAAGGAGAGAGATACCTCACATAAATCATTCAGTCTTACAAAACAAGCGAATACAGTGAAACCCCTATTTTACATTTTCATGTGGTACAGACTGAAAAAAGCAAAACTGAGGAAAATTATGAATTGAGGAAAATGTTAAAACCCCCAAAATATGAGCAAAAACACATGTAATTGACATATGTGATTAAAAAGCGCTTTCCTCTCTGATAAGTTACGCAAAATCTGTCTAAATGAAAGAAATTAAATGTACAGTACATTGTTTGTACATTAATTTGTGGTAATGAACTTTATCAAGTGCTTGAAAAATCACAGATGCGTAACATAAAGTAAAAACTCACCAAAAAATTGAAATTGGTATCTGGGTACAAGGTAATTGAGCCATTTTTCAACATGCTATGCCCACAAATTATACATTCAAAACATGAGATTATCCTTTGGGCTCACCCAGAAAAAAGCAAAAATTGATGACCCTGTTGAATTAAACCAAAAACATCACTGCACCTAGGTTTTTAAACCATAAGGGTAAATGTGGACAGCTGCTTAATGACATACTTTGTCACCATTCTTGTTATTGTTTAATGCTTTTCTTATGAGCTACACTTCATTTTCTCACCACCATTAAAGTGTTATTTTAGGCTTGAGGAGAGAAACAGAGAAATCTAAAAATGAGTTTACTTCCCCAAATGACTTTAGAAGCTTATTAGAAATCAGCTCAGTGAATTTCTGTACACTGTGCAAAACATAAATTGGAACGACAGCTCAGGTGCTACAGTTTCACTTCATGCACTTCTATCACTGTTACCAACTTTTACAATCTATAGTTTGTAATGTGTGTGGTGCAAAGTACGGTATATACATGAGTAGTGTATGTAGTTGTTGTAACTGCATCATGTCAGCTTTGAACACAAAAATCTTTAAAATGTACTACTGTAAAACCCTTGTTCTATTTCTGTGTGACCTCTCTGTCTTAGTACATCATCTGAATGAAAAGTATATTTTCAGCACTTCATAAAATGCATTCACCCCAACCTGCACTTCCATCACTGAAGGACCACTGCCCCTCTCCACACATCCAGTAGACAAACTCATTTTACATGTGTTAGTATGGTGTGGTGACTGCACTGGCTACTGGATGACTTAACAAGTCACCAACGAGTAAGAGTTCACTAGCCAGAAATGGGTGACTTTTCCTTTATTATGACTGAGCGTATTCTTCGAGACTCGATGTTTTAACTTAAAGGGTTAACAATTGATGTTGTTGCCAAATACAGTACACTGGGTATACATGCAAAAAGATGAGACTGAATTATAAGTGGCACAACAAAAGGTAGCTGTTGGGCCCCTTCATCATGTATTGGCTTTGTCCAGAACACTTCGCACTAACAGTCTTGTTATTACATTACTGCTGCGACCTAGCAATAGTTGTACCATAGTAGCACAGTGAATCTAAATGTTGCAAGTTGTGCTGGCAGCACCTGTGGCAGTCTTTCTAGCACATGTAAACTGTCCATAACTTCACTAACAACAAGACATGTATTACAGATTAACACTCATTGTCAATAATCCATTATAGAAGCACAGCTATTGTTGAGATCTGTCAGTGGCTAGAAAATTATGAAAAGCAATGCATTCATTCTGGCTAAGTTTAGCCACATGCTTTTATCCTTTTATCAACACAGCCCAAGTTCTCTGAAGGGAACCATCTCTGAGAAAAACTTTTTTGCCAGCTTTAATTGAGTTGGAAAAGTATCAACCTTTAGCTCCCAGGGGAAGGGGTATCCAAAACTATAGACAGGTTATTGGTCATGGACATGTCACAAGGTTAGAAGCCCCATATTTACCCTAAGATGGGAAGGGAAAAAACATAAAAATATTTCAGGTATTTTTTTATATTGGGATGGTGGCTTGCATCATCTCCCAGAAGTAAAACATGAGTTTCATGTATAATAATGTATCCTAAATTAAAATATTCATTCCTATGAATGAATAACCCACAAACCAGTAATCCACACTCTTGGTAATCAACAGCTTCTTGTTAAACCTGTTATGTTGACATTCCTTCTTAAAATCCAAACTGTTTCCTACAGAGAATTTTATATTGTGCCAAGTGTTTAAAAATTCAGTTTTACAAGAGCTTCTCAAATATTTTGTGATTCGATATAGCAACAGCATATTATGTAAGTCTCCGAAAGTGCCACTACAAAGAGGTTAGCAGCATAAATAAGTTAGTACACAGCTCAGACTTGCAATATTACTGATTTCATGGAAATCACTGAAACATTTATTTTACAGATAGCTGACAACATTTAAAACTTATTTTTGAGACTTAGCATACACAAGATTTTGTATATAGGACATCCACAACTGAGAGGCATGTTAATTGATTTAAAGAGATCTGCTTCAGTTGTACTACAACTGAAGCTAAATTAGTTACCTAGCATACAGTTGAATTTTATCAAACTTATTTTGAAATGTAATTTGGGGGTGATTTTCTAGTTAATTATTTACCTTTAAAGAAATTTCCGAAGTCTCTCATTGCAGCAATTACGAACCTATTGTTAGAGGATCTAACTTTTTCCTGAAAAATATTTACATTTTGATGTTATAACAGCTTTACTTTGAATTTCACAATATAATCTGTAATGCAATTAAACCCAATCATTAGCATTGCCCACTGGTGTTCTGAAAAGTATTTTCTTAGTTTTGTATGGTATTCTGATGCAATTTTAATCCAAGAGTTAGTAGAATTTAATGTTATGATACAGGATTATTTTTTATAACATAAAATTTCCACTTAGTAATACTTCATTTCATCTAGAAGTTAAAAAATGTGTAATAAACAACTCATTTCATGAATAACTTAAAATTACTATCTGGAGCCCTCTATATTGCAACTATTACTATTTGCTCTCCATGAATTTCTACTAATGTAGCAATTGCAAAATCTAGTAAGTCTTGTATCTGCATCCCTTCCTAAGGCAAGCGGTAAATCCTCTTTTTTCCATATCTGACCTCAAGCAATTGGATGCCGAACCATATTCATCTATATGCAGGATACCTGTTTTGATTATTAAGTAATCATCAGACATTTCAGGAATGTCTGACAGTAAGATTGTGGTCTGCAGTCTCTTCCAGTAGTAAAACATTAGACCCTTGCCTAATAGAGTATTGTAAACAAATATATTTGTTCTATTTAAAATAGAATGCCAGGAATCAGGAACCTTTTTATTTTCTCAAAACTGATGAATTATGCCTGGATAATCTGCAAAGCAAATAATCCTCCCACCCCCACCTTACACACACACACACACACACACACACACACACACACACACACACACACACACACACACAGAGAGAGAGAGAGAGAGAGAGAGAGAGAGAGAGAGAGAGTATTTCACTTTAATGAGTCAGTTAGTTAGTTTCATGTTCCTAAATTGTAATGATGCAGAACAAGTCTTTATACATTCACATCACAAATTAATTTGTAAATAAGGGTACAAGCTAAACATTTTTAGGCTTTAGTGATTCCTACCCACCACTTTTTACACAATACAACATTAGAAATTCTTCTGTGGAACAGAAGGAGTTATCAAGGACAAACTTTTCCAGTTTGTTTTCAAATTTTACTTTACTGCCTGTCAGACATTTTATATCACTGGATAAGTGATCAGAAATTTTTGTTGCAGCATTGTGCACCCCTTTTTGTGCTAAAGATAACGTTAATTTTTCCTTCTGATATTGTAGTTATGTACATCATTGTTCCATTTCAACTATAGTGGATTATTTTCAACAAACTTCACAAAGGAATAAGTATAATGCAATGATACAGTAGTAAGAGAGAGCCCAATTCCTTAAATACATGTCTACAAGATGATCGTGGGTGAGCACCACATATTATTCTTACAGAACATTTTTGGGCAATGAAGACTTTCTTTCTTAAAAATGAGTTGCTCCAGAATATTATTCCATAAGGCATTGAATGAAATTATGCAAAATTGTTAACTTACTGATTTATTTCTCTATGAGATCTGCAATGATTCTAAGTTGTGCTTTTTCCAGTTTTATTCTCATCAATATGGACACCTCAGAATTTTGAAGTTTCCAACCTATTTATTATTTTCTCACCATGTGTTAAGCTTTTGACTGGTGTAACACTCCTAAATGCGCAGAATTGAATATGCTGTCTCTTTTTAAAATTGGAGGTGAGAGCATTCACAGAACACCACTGAATGATACTTTTAAGTACATTGTTTATTGGGTCTTTTATTTTTGTTTGTATGCTTTGAATGACTGCAGTACTACCCGTCTGCAAAAACAACTAATTCTGCTTGTTGTATATTAAACGGAAGATCATTTATGTATATGAGGAACAGAAGTGGACCTAAGAATGGGCCTTGGGGAACTGATAATTGATTTATCCCCAGTCAGAATTACACCTCCATACTATATTGGATAAATTACTACGTACAACTTCCTGCATTCTTTTGCTTAGATATGACACTATCCATTGGTTGGCTACATCATCAGTCCCATAAAACTTCAATTTATCTCAGAAAATACTGTGATTTACACTGTCAAATGCTTTAGATAGGTCACAGAAAATACTGACCAGCAGTATTTTATTATTTAAAGCATGTCAAATTTGGTGAGTAGTGAATGTGTGAACATGTAAATGGTGTTCTCAGTAGAACAACATTTCTGAAATCCAAACTATGATTTGTGTTGGATATCACTGTCGCTAAGAATACTTCACCTTCTCAAAAATTTTGTAAAATGAAGTCATCTATGTAACAGTTTGGTAGGCACTGATATTTTCCTTATCAACGTTCTTAAAGAGGAGTTTAACAATGGCATATTTCAGACTCACTGGAAAAATGCCTTGAATTAATGCTCCATTACATATTTCAGATAAGATAGGGCTTATTATAAGGAAACAAATCTGTAGTTCTCTATCAGACATACCATCAAAATGAGATGAGATTTTGTTGTTGAGAGAATGCACGATCGTCTTGGGCCTATAGTTATACCACATAACTGTATCATCCACAGATTCTGCATACTCAGAGCGATACATGGGCTTGCCAGAGGGAGAGGACAACTACCTAGGATATGAAAAAGCAGATGTAACAAAAAGAGCAGGAAATCTTCAAGACAAAATGTTCTTGTTAATTCATGGTACAGCAGATCACACTGTGCATTACCAACAGAGTATGTTGCTTGTACGAGCACTAACAAAAGAAGGAGTGCTCTTCAGGCATCAGGTAAGCTAGCATATCAGTTCACTAAATAAAATCTATGTTTTTGCTTTAAGTACATTAATGTAAAGAGAATGTTGTGTACGTGAATTCAGATTCATATTTAAATAAATAAAACAGTTACTGTCATGGGGCAATGATTTTATTTTCATTTGGATGACTGATTACTTTTCTCTGATTAATTATTTTAGCACCATATCACTGTGTAGCATATTAGTGAAGAAAATTTCTCAGCAGTCACTTTTTACATCATCAAATTTATTCATTACCCTTTACTGGTTTCAAGTGTTTCCACTAACATCTATGGAAGGTGGGTGCACATCCAATTTTACTGCATAAAACTAGTAGACACTCTCATATTCTCTCTCAGCACTTGCATACTCTTTTCTCTTTTCATTTGTGGCTACTGAAATATTCAAACGATGCACTGTAAAGACTACTTGCATGTCTCTCATGTGTGAGGTTAGAGCATTTGATTGTTTCATGCTTGCAACCATATGTACATTGACCATTGACTCCTTAGCTTCTGTTTCTTCATCTTTCCTGTCTTTAATCACATATAGTTCACCAATACACAGCTTTTTACATGCAGTGTAATGAAAGAATTGTTCTCGTGCATTAACTTACTTACTAGCGCAAGGACATGCAATAAAACTAAAACAGAAGCAACAATGGACAGTATAAATGTGACATATCTATATGCATGGTACAGTACCCAACATTTTGTGACACACTGTCAAGCATGGATTAGCATAACTGCTATATTTAACAATATAGATACTATAGTAATGATATATAGCTAGAAATGACTTTGTGAACTGCTTTTCAGCGAAACAACCAGTGAACAGAATACTGTGGAAACTGACAGCTGCGATGCAAACTGCTACATAAATCATTTATTGCTATGCAGAATACTTTGTTAAACCAAGATTTAACACTGCACTTAACATGAACAGTTAAGTACAGTGAATATCATTGCATCTCAAAGGGCACCAGTGAGAGTCCAAGAGGGTTGATAATGATGTTATTATTTGGCTGTCTTTAGGTTATTCTAATTGTTTCAGCCTTATATCAATGTAAATTTATACTCAGTGGGCAAAAAGTAAGGTTTTCTGGAAAACAAAAACATTTAAGGCAGTGAAGTAATGTCAGAGTTAATTACTACTTATATTTTCACATGTATTAAAGATTAGCCACATATCCAGGATTTCTCATTTCTTTTATGTCTCCTTTATCCCTCCAATACAAGTGAGATGTTATCAGGTCTATTACCAATTAGCTGACGACTCTGAAAGCCTTTGGATATTAGGCAAGGTTCAGACTTTTTTACTGTCTCCCCTATCACCATCTTCCCACCCCTATGAATGGGTACTAAGGGGGGTACCAGTGCCCTCCACGACACTGGTTACCATCTTGTGGCATTATGAGCATGTGTCTTGGTAACAAAATTATATAAGTGGAGCAGACACGGACGGGGCATCACCCTAGCAAAGATAAGGGCTGCAAATGGGAAATCTGACAAAAGGAAGATTATTATTATTTCTTTCTTTCCTTTCTCAGATGTTATGTCTGGTTAAAAATGGAAAGTGATGCGGACCTTGATCAAGGGTGACTTCCCTTTAACTGTACGGTATATGTTAAATTGCATTTAGGAACTTTCAGGTAATTGAACGTGTATCAATAATTACAGATTTCTGTAGTTGTATATATATGTTTGGATGTAGCTGTATTGCGTTGATGTACTGGTGGATATTGTGTGGTAGTTGATAGTATAATAGGTATAATGTCAACTTTATCCTGATGCCACATGTCGTTGACTTCCTCAGCCAGTTGCATGTATTTTTCAATTTTTGTCTCCCATTTTCTTCTGTATATTTGTTGTATTGGGTATGGATATTTCGATTAGTTGTGTTAATTTCTTCTTTTTATTGGTGAGTATGACGTCAGGTTTGTTATGTGGGGTTGTTTTATCTGTTATAATGGTTTTGTTCCAGTAAAATTTGTATTCATCATTCTCCAGTACATTTTGTGGTGGATACGTGTATGTGGGAACATGTTGTTTTATTAGTTTATGTTGTACGGCAAGTTGTTGTTGAATTATTTTTGCTACATTGTCATGTCTTCTGGGGTATTCTGTATTTGCTAGTATTGTACATCCGCTTGTGATGTGGTCTACTGTTTCTATTTGTTGTTTGCAAAGTCTGCATTTATATGTTGTGGTATTGGGATCTTTAATAATATGCTTGCTGTAATATCTGGTGTTTAATGTTTGATCCTGTATTGCAATCATGAATCCTTCCGTCTCACTGTATATATTGCCTTTTCTCAGCCATGTGTTGGATGCATCTTGATCGATGTGTGCCTGTGTTAGATGATGATGATTATTATTATTATTATTATTATTATGCACAGCATGTGAACAAATAAAGGCAACGGTCTTACTGCAGTGGTAACATCGGTTCCCGTCAGATCCCTGAAATTAAGCACTGCCGGGCTGGGCTAGCACTTTGATGGATGACCATCTGGTCTGCCAAGTGCTGTTGGTAAGCAGGGTGCACTCAGCCCTTGTGAGGCAAACCGAGGAGCTACTTGATTTAGAAGTAGCAGCTCCGGTCTTGTAAACTGACATATGGCCAGGAGAGTGCTGTGCTGACCACATGCCCCTCCTTATCAACATCCAGTGATGCCTGTAGGCTGAGGATGACATGGTGGCCGGTCAGTAACATTTGGCCTTCATGGGCTGTCCAGGCAGAGTTTAGTTTATGTGAATGAGTATCTTGAAAACGGCAAAACTGGTTGATTGTTCACATGCTACTGTCGTGAGCACCTACGGAAAGAAGTAGAAGGACAGTGAAACTACCATTACGTGTTAAATGGTTGGATATCCATGACGGGACGTGAGGTTCAGAAGTTTGTCTGCTCTTTAAAGTAGGATTGATGTTGATCTGTGGCATCTTTGGCGAAAGTACACAATGCTGGTGCACACACAAGTGTTTCAGAGGACACCATTCATCGTACATTGTCAAACAGGGAGCTCTGCAGCAGACCACCCCTATGTGTACATATGCTGAGCCAATGACATCATCAATTACGATTGCAGTGGGCATGGCACCATTGGGAATTGACTGTAGATCAGTGGAAATGTGTTGGCTGTTGAGGTGAATCACATTTTTGCTACACTTGGTCGATGGTCATCTCCACAAATGCCATCATCGAGGTGAACAGCAGCTCGAAATGTGCAGCACGCCACGGACGCAGGCTGGCGGGAGCAGTATTATGCTACGGGAGACATTCTCCTGGGCTTGCATGGCACCTGTGGTAACAATTGGAGACATACAGACAGCTACAAACCACCTGCTTTCCTTCATGCTTGATGTCTTCCCTGAATGCGATGTCATATTTCAGCAGTATAATTTCCCATGTCTCGGAGCCAGAACCATGCTACAGTGATTTGAGGAGCATCATAGTGAACTCACATTAATGTGCCAATGACCAAATTTGCCTGATGTAAACCATAAAAAGACCATCTGAGTCACCATCAGGTCCCATCACCGCATACAAAAATAAGTGACCCATTATTTATGTGAATTACATGACCTGTGGGTAGACATCTAACGCCACATACCTCCGCAACCCGGTACAGTTTGTTGAAAATCACCAAACAATAAAATGAGTATGCCACCAAAGAGCTATTTACTTTCTTTCAAATATTAAAATCCAAGGAACGTATGATGAAGCACATCAAATGGTTTCTTGCGCACCATAGTACATTTGTCCCATATAATGAGTTGACATGACTTGAGCACTTGGCCGATCCCAGAATTTTTGTTGATATTGCATTTTGGTATTTCAGTGATTTGCTTATTCATTGACAATTTCAGTGCTGAATGTGCTGTTTCGCCACCAACCAGAAACACTGACACAGTTCTAGGTGATGCGATTGCTAGTGCAATATTTTCTTTGTTACTGTGTATTTGTCAAAATAAGTGAAATGATAGAAGTTTTGCTTATGTCTCTGGGTGTATCTTGGAAATACAATATGTTGCTTTGGCTTGTAACTGCATGCATTATTCTCTCATAAGTAATGCATTTTTGTGTAACCAATTTCAGAAGATTTGTGTAAACAATTGTACCCAATTCATAAACATCTAATTGTATTTCTTGCTGTAAATCATGATTGAGATGATCTTTTGCAAATCAATTCAGCACATTTATTCCCAACTGCTCCAGTGCTTTGTTAGCAATTGCCAAACATATTAATTCAATCAAAATTGATCATTATACACATTTGGTGTGAATCAGATATCCAAAATATGATTCGTAGCACATTGATGAAGTAGGACATCTTCACTCGTTTCATCTTTTGGATTGGATGGGAAGCATGCTGTCAATATGATTGCAAATAATGTGTGTATCTATTTTGGTTGTATAGTATTCAATACATCAGCAAGTTAAGTGTCCCAATGTGCATCGTTATCAGTCAGACTTAATTCTTGGTAAGCTTCACAACAAGTGCAACATATTTTACTGTTCTCAATTCTTGGAAGGAAGTCAGTTCACATACATTGATTAACAGTAATCACAATGCAATCATTCAGCATTGTTTGTGTGAATAATGTACAGATGCAAACTTCCTGGCAGATTAAAACTGTGTTCCGGACCGAGACTCGAAATTGGAACTTTTGCCTTTCACGGGCCAGTGCTCTACCAACTGAGCTACCCAAGCATGACTCACGCCCCGTCTTCACAGCTTTAATTCCACCATTACCTCATCTCCTACCTTCCAAACTTCACAGAAGCTCTCCTGTGAACCTTGCAGAACTAGCACTCCTGGAAGAAAGGATATTGTGGTGACATAGCTTAGCCACAGCCTGGGGGGATGTTTCTAGAATGAAATTTTCACTCTACACTCCACAGACGAGGTATTAGTGGAATTAAAGCTGTGAGGACAGGGCATGAGTCGTGCTTGGATAGCTCAGTTGGTAGAGCACTTGCCAGCAAAAGGCAAAGGTCCTGACTTCAAGTCTCAGTCCTGCACAGTTTTAATCTGCCAGTAAGTTTCATATCAGCGCACACTCCGCTGTACAGTGAAAATTTCATACTAGAAACATCCCCCAGGCTGTGGGTAAGCCATGTCTCCGTAATATCCTTTCTTCCAGTAGTGCTAGTTCTGCAAGGTTTGCAGGAGAGCTTCTGTGAAGTTTGGAAGGTAGGAGACAAGAGACTGGCGGAATTAAAGCTGTGAGGACGGGGCGTGAGTCATGCTTGGGTAGCTCAGATGGTAGAGCACTTGCCCACGAAAGGCAAAGGTCCCGAGTTCAAGTCTTGGTCTGGCACACAGTTTTAATCTGCTAGGAAGTTTCATATCAGCACACACTCCACTGTAGAGTGAAAATTTCATTCTAGAAATGCACAGATGCATTAACATGTCAGTCATATATAAATTGGATTGTCCTGCTACACATCTTTTGCAATGATGAAACTTGTTCATTGAGGCATTCCATGTGTAATATGTTGGCACTTCAGAGTAACATAACATCTTACCAAACATATTATCCCATCGCTGTGAGAACAATGCATTTAATGTGACAATGCTCTTGCACGTACATTTTGTGTTGTAAAGTATGCACACTTCCCATTTTCAAGGTCCACTGCCAAATGACAAACTGTTAGCTGTCATTCATAGATTTCAAATGATAAAATGCAACATACTGCTTCATTGCTACTAATGTAGCATCCCAAGTGATATTGGTAAATTTCATAGACAGATACTGCAACATTTCCCACTCCAAAAACTGTCTTTACTGGTATATTTTCAAATTCACTTGATCCGTTCCTCCAAATTGCTCAGCATTCACATGTGCTTCATACATTTTCAAGGATAATGGTGAGTATAGTACAACCCAATTATTATCAGCTTCAACATCAATGTGTCATGCTTCAAAAGTGATGGCTTTGCTGTTGTCTTCAGTTGATCATTGATAATACAGTGGATACCCATCATTGCTAATGATATTCTCAGCAGTTGTGTCTTGGGTACCATTTTGTGTGTTTTCCATCAGCCATTCATGATGAATTATTGTTGAGTAAGCCACATGGGCCATGATTCATTTGGTGATGACTTCAAATAAGTCTGAATAAATACTGACATCTGGTATTTCTGTTGCGATGACTTAATTAATTTGATGTGATGTGTCTTTTTCGATCAACTAACTCAAAATGTGCACATGTGGCAACTTCCCCTTTTGTCACTCACTGGAATACATCCAACAGCATGTCTCTCTGAAAACATGATGCTTCGCAATGAAATCCATTAAAGATTTCAATTTTTGTTTGAACACACTTGGATAAATATCACAATGATCTGGTGACTGCCCAGTTAGCAAAAGTTACATTATTTTATCTTATAATTTGGGGTGGCCATATGCATGAACATGTGCCATTGCATCTTGGGTGTATTCATGCATGAATACTGAGACTGAGTACTTTCCTGTAAATGTGGCCATCAGTAAGTGGAACATACCTTGGTTTTATTTAATTGAAAATAAAAAAGTCATTCAGTTTTTATTTTTGCATATGTATCAACAATATATTGATTGAACAGTTGTTGACATTTTACAATATTTTCAACATTTTCACAAACCAATATGAATAGCCACTGAGTTTCCTATTCATTTGTTTATCTCTTTGGGATTTCTCATTACAATGTTGAAATGATAGCAACTTCCTTCCCCTTGGCAAAATTATTGTATCATGTTGTGATGCTTGGGTTATAATGGCAGAAACACAGGATGAGAGACACAACAACAGTTAGGTAAAAATCATTTATTTAAATCAGTCTGTTGAAGAACACTAGTGTATTCAGATTCAATACAATAGCAAGAATGTCCAAGTCCTTACTCAATTCTGTAATAATGTAATCACTAAGAAAGAGACTGAGTACTCCCAGATGTATATCACAGTACAGAAGGTGGGCTGATGATAGCTTGTGGCAGCATCTTACTCCCGCAGCAGCACTACCAGCACTGGCTGAGAGAGGGCATGTGGCCTTTGGTTGGTGGCCATCAGTTGCTCTGTGGCTGCCTCTGGAGAAGGTACTAGGAATTTCTGGGGCCCACCTGTGAATTACAAATGGACACACCTGGTGTCGTTTCTGTGTTGAACGACATTATATTCCTCCCCCAGAAATCTCTTCACTGTTGTTATGTTCTGACATTGCTGGTAACAACAGGAACGGGAGGGAGGCAGTGGGGGGGAGGAAGGGGGGGGGGGATTGAGAGTTGGAAGCAGGTGTCACTGAGGAGGCAGGAGCTGGAACAGTGGCTGATGGCAAGTTACTGACCTCATTCCCCCCTTGTGAATGATTGGGAACACCAGCCAAGATAAATTTGCTTCCAGGGATGGAGCAACTTTTGGAACTGGTGATGATGCAACAGTGACTGGTGGGCCCTTGGAGGCATACAGAAAAGTGGCGGTATGTAGAGGACCAGACCTCTGTGGCTGGGGCTGCTGACTGTGGTGGCAGCAGAGTTGGCACCACCATATTCACATCCATGGGCTCTCCATACAGCAGCGTATGACATGACAGAAGCGAGAGCAGCTTGGGCTGCAAGATCCTGTAGGATTCCACCTCTGAAACCAAGAAATCTGTTGGAGGATCACACAGCTGACAGGAGTAGAACTGATTCTGATGCCACATGTGCAGTCCAGTCGAACCCAGACAAATCAGCCAAAGACTTGAATGATGGCCAAAGACTCTGAAAAAGACATGATCAATGAACTTAAATTTAGTGTGTTGCAGAGGAAGGACCAACTGATGTGGTGGATGCAGCAGTACTTTGTGTCAGTGTCTGTGTAGTAGCTCTGCAGGTAACTTGCCATTGTGTGGCTGGGAATGATATGAGGATAGGAAAATCACCAGGGCTTGCTCCCATGTGTGGGAGGCACATAAATTTTACGTTTGTTGCTTAAATGTTTTCACAAAGTGTTCTGCTTCACAACGTGTCACATGTTGAATGTTGTTGGAATTCAAAAGTGCTTTAAGTCTGGCAATGTAAACTGTGGTCCATTATCTGAGATTATCAGACGTAAGAATTTTTTGCCATTGTGGTCTGTTGCTTTGGTTTCACAAATGGAAATTTGCCTTAAGTGTCAAAAACAATCAGCCCACAAAATTAATGTATAGCCATTGCCGAGGGGCACTGGGCTTGGACCAATCAAAGAAATTGGAGGTGGAGAAGCAGCCTGGTGCTCTGCACATGTCTGACAATGTGAAATGAGTCAGTCACTGTTTTCAAGGTTCACCATTGACTTAAAATCAACATAGAATCTTAATTTGCTACATAGTTTTGTGATGACTACTGGAGTAGATGCTCGCTGACTAGCTGCTACTGGAGTGATTACACCTTTGTCCTGCCAGGTCAACAGTTGTTGTGCCATTTGATCACTGATTGTCTGAGAGACAGACCATGCCCAATAAAATTGAGGTTACCCATTTTCCTTCATTGTAAATAAGCTTTCAAATCAGTTGTTTTGCCCAGGCCAGAAATGTGAGGAGAGTCAAAAACTAACACAGTATTATCATAAGAGTCCTACAACACATTTAATTCTAACACTTGCTTCAAACTTGGGTCCAGATACTTCAGTATTTTTTCATTGAGTGTGGGGACAGACACATTCTGGGTGACAGCATTTCAAATCATGTCATCACTGTAATATTTATCATATTCACAATTAAACTTGCAATGCATAATCAGGTCTTGTAAATCAGCTACACACTGGCTGTAAGTTTGATGAGGTTATCTACACAATCTGAAAAACTTGTAAGGAGCAGCAGCCATGTTCACTTCATCATTAAAGTACTTGGTTAACACCAAAATCAAGCCGGCCGGTGTGGCCGTGCGGTTCTAGGTGCTTCAGTCTGGAACCGGGTGACAGCTACGGTCGCAGGTTCGAATCCTGCCACGGGCATGGATGTGTGTGATGTCCTTAGGTTAGTTAGGTTTAATTAGTTCTAAGTTCTAGGCGACTGATGACCTCAGAAGTTGGGTCATATAGTGCTCAGAGCCATTTGAACCAACCAAAATCAAGTTATCATGGTCTACACTTTCTAGGTGGGTGATGGAAAAAGTTTACATCCCAGCCTGTATACTGCAACACCTACCATTGCCAGAAATGTCATTTTCTGCCCATACCTTGAATATGATGTGCAATGAAGTTGGTATCAAGCTGAGCACGATATTCAAACCAGTCTTCGTGCTGTACATTGAATACCCGGAACTGTGGTGCACAGACAGACAGTGCTTGTGATGGCACAGCTTGGGGTGCAGTGAGTGAGGCACTGTCATGTAACAGTTGGAATTGCATCAGTTTTTTCATCCCTTCCATAAGTTGTTGACTTTTCTGAATCCTCAACTGAATAGCTTGGCTTAGAGACAGTTCCTGCAGTACATGGCCATGATTCAGTACACAATACACACTAAACAGAAACAAAATGTAAACACTGGAGCTGTAAAGGATGTCTCAATTAGAAGTCACAGACAACAATATGCAAAAAATATCAGCCCCTGCAGACAGAAAAGAACGAAAACAGAAGTTGCAGGTCAGAATGTTCTGAGACACAAACAAAGTCAGTATAAACACAATGCAGTGGGCAAGCATGGTGTTTGTCAAAGGATCTGTAAGAAACATGTACTACCATTATTGTCACAGTGTTGCTGTGTCAGGTCTCAGCAGGGCACAAGTCCACCAAATAACAGGCAAACGAAGGATCAGCCTCAGCGCCAACGTTACTGCACCCTTTTGTAGAAAGCATAGAATGAGAGACACAAGAAGAGTTAGGTAAAAACTGTTTACTTAACTCAGTGGGCTGAGAAACACTAGTACAGTCACATTCAATACAATGTCGAAAGTGTGAGAGTCCATAGCCAAGTCTGTACAATACCCAAGGTGGGCTGCGATAGCTTGCAGCAGCCTTTTATACACTTTGGCAGCGGCGCCGCATGTGCCAACTGAGGAGGGCATGTGCATGTGCATGTGCATGTGCATGTAATTCCCATCAGTTGGTGGCTACTGGTTGCTGTGTGGCTGTCTCTGGTAAGAGTACTAGGAGTGTTTGGTGCCATCCTACGAATTATGAAGAGACACACCTAGCATGTTGTCCGTGGCAAATGAGACCACAAAAATAAAATCAGGTATTGTAATCCATCATATGAGTGATGAGTTTCTGAGACCCAATGAGCATCACAATTTCTGGAATGAAGAATTATATGGCAACTATAACAATCATCACATCATCAATTGTTGGTGTGTTTTACTGTCTTTCATGTTGGTTGACAGGTGTTTTGTCAGCTGTAACTAAAACTTTGCAGTTAAATGTTGGCATTTGTTCAAAGGCAGGTCCGAATTATCGACTTAATTCATACTGTTGATGAAATAAGGTTTGTAATACAACTATAATTTCCCATGAAATAAATTTGTAATCCATATTCAGCAGTGGTAGTAGTGATCCTGCATAATGATACATTTGCCCTAGCAATTTCAGTGCTGTGTAATTGTCATGTAGTGTTTGTTGCACTGAACAATGTTTTGATTGGCTTGTGTCACCTGATTCCAATATTTACAATGGTTTTATTGGTGATATTACTTCTGGCAATTTCATTTCACCACCCACACAGAATATTTGTGGAGTTTCGTCCATAAATCTGAAGGTACTATTGTACAAACATAATTTATCCATTTTTCTCATAACCAATTTGCATGAAGACTGTAATAACATTAACATCATAATGGAATACACCAAGCTGTAAGTCAGCATTCAGTGTTCATATGTACTGAGTAGTGTGCACTTGAACAGTACCCAGTCTTGCTTCCCATTCCTCGACTGTTTCAGAAGAATGGTCTTGAACATTGTGTACTCAAATGTTTTTTCAGTCTTGCGCCCCATTGTTCATCTGTTTTTGAATCTCATGATGCCTTTTTCTTTCATGCTTGAGGTGTAGATTGACCAGTTGCTTGTCACTATAGTGGCATAATTAATTTGACAGTTTCCATATTCAATTTTTTTTATTACCTTCATATATCACCTTTTCATTCTTCTATCTCCTCTTTCCTAATTATATAATGCTGCTTTGGATGATACATATTCAGCCATGTCAGTCCAGTGAAAGACATTGCTGTATAACTGGTAAGCAAAAGATATTTTGCATGGGTAACATTGTGGTTTCTGCTTTCTTATTCCAGACATATCCCGATGAAGGAAACACATTCTCTGGAGTCAAAAATCACTTGTACCGAGTAATGGAGTCATTCTTCAATGACTGCTTTGGACCACTGGATTTTGAAGAATGGGAGTTTGGAACAAATCTTTTCTCTTTCAAACAATAGCAGAACAGTGAGGCTGCAATTGTGCAGTTTCTGTGAAGTTTGTCTCTATTTTCTGCTGAGAAGATGATCGTGGTGCTGTACTTGAGCACCTCTGTTTTTGCATCACAGCCATGGAATACAGTAGCTGAATGCTGCAATCACTAAAGCACACTAAAAGAATTGTGCCAGATACAAGTGCAACGTATGCAGTTGTTTACCAGTGTGTAACTTTCCTCCTATGGCAGTATTTTTATTTTATTCTCTTATTACAGTTTCCCTTTCCTTGTCAGGCAGTAGAATATTAACAAGAAGTGGTCATTTGTTAGATCAAGTCTTTCTTAATAAGATATTGCATAAAACTGCTTATTTATGAATAAATTTCTGTTGTGAAATATACTCAATAAAGATGGCCAAAAAAATCTTGAGACCAACAGTAAGAAAATTAACTTTTTGTCTTTCTATATTGATATAATGCTGCAGTATTTTCTATTCCATTTAACATTGTAATGCACAAATTAGATTGTGAGTTCTGACTCAGTGTTTGTGCATAATCTGCTAGTAACTTTGGCCTTGGGTATATATATGTATTACTGTACTTCATTACACTATGTGTTACAGTTTCCTGTAAACAAAACATGAGCAAAGTAATATTGCTCTCACTCTGCAGATGAAAGTCATGTATCACACTAAAATGGTTCAGAGACAATCAAATTTAGAAGAACAAATATTTGATCATATTGTATGAACAGGTAGTATTTACATTTCAGTCCATATTTTCCTCTGGTTTCTCACTGAAATGCCCTACATTTCACTAAAACTCACACACAGCATTACACTATAAATAAAAATTCATTCTATTATTATAAATCCTCTTATGGCCTACTTCTTGTTGATATGAGTGATTCCTCTCTGTGACTAGCCTTGGTATAAGAATATAGTCTGTCTTCCCTTTTTTTTATTATTATTATTATTATTTTTTTTTTTTTTAAATTGAGAGAACTGGTGATCTTACATTTCATTATATACCAGTAAAAATTTCAAATACCTTTGCACTGAAATCACAGTCCTTGAGTACTTCTGCCATATTCTGCAACAGAAATAAAACTTTGATTTTCTTTGTCCGTATACTGCTATGTATATCTGCCCAGGCACCATCTTTAAAACTATGAATATTATACAACTAATTTAATTTTATCAAAAGTTCAAAAATTATTTTATAAACAAATACAAATTTAGCTCACTTTTCATTATCAATGACAACTTTACATCATCATCAGCATGATCTATCTTTCTAACATTTTCCCACCATTACTAATGTAACTTCATTATAATACATAAAATAAACACTGTACTGCTGAAGCAAATGAAAATGTTTTAAAACCTCATGGTTTACCATGTGAATGCTACTTTGCTGAAATTGTTTTATTCTAATTTGTAAACTTGGTACAATCAAGAATAGTGCTGGTGGAGAATAATTTCAAAAACAAATAATCCACCACCATTTCTTTGTTTTTTCATGAATTGCCTATTCAGCTTTTCAGTCCTCATTTGATGATGTTTTACAGTAACAAATTAACTCCTCATCAGAGCTGAATGTTTTTTTTTTAATTATTCATAAAGTTTCATATTTTTATAAGAATCAAAATAAAACCAATCGTAACAAAGAACCAGTTTTGATAGTAATAAATTCTGAAGTACAGGGCAGCTACTTAGCATTAAAGTACACTGTGTGGGCTTTCAACTACATATACTCCAAGTTATATACTTCTGTTGGGGGAGTACTCACAAGAAACTAATGAACATTGTGTAGACATAACGACTGTATGCTAAACAATGGTTGTAAGTATTGTTACTTAAAAATAAATATATTTTTATGATAAACAACTAGTTAATAAATAATGCATATTAAATGTAAAAGCTAACTTGAAAAGGACATTTAAGTATAGAATCTAGTTGTCTATGAAGAGAGACTTTTTAGTACGGATCAGAAGAACCCAGTAAGAAGACTGTAAAATTCCTTTGCAAAGTCAGTCTACAAGTGCAGTTATGTTTATTACAATAAATTTATAGTCTATGTCTATGAAAGTGAAGGAATTCCATCCAAGATGCAGATCATATGGTAATGTGATTTTTAATTATATGTACCCTCACCAACTCTCCTAGAGTTGAGGGTTTTCATACAGACAAATAAACTTCTGCTGGTACTCCAATTGTATCATTTCATAGAGTCATGAGTTCTCAAGAAATGCAGCTAACAGTTGCAAAATTCAGACTGTGCAGCAGTGTTTGCAATAGTGCCTAAAGTTTGTGCATCTCAAAGTACATTGAAATGTTTTAGTAACTAGTGAGTTATTTATTTCAAAGTTAATTGCAGGTCTTCATTGAATTTAATTTTAAATCAGCTGGATAGTGAAAAGTTTATAGTTCTGATTGTCCTTTGTGCCCTGTTTTGTGAAACCTCACAGTTCCTTTATTTTTTTGCCAGTGTTTATGGTTTCAAAATATCTCATATTTGTTAACTTCAAATAAAGATTGAAAAATTACAGAGACAGAAAATCATAAACTACAACACTTATGTCAGTTAATATGTTGCTAACATACTGACAATATTTAGTAAATTCGTAAACATAATGTTTTCAACTGAAAATTTTGATAAGTTTACTAAAGTTTATTACTGTCCCCTCCTCAAGTATAGATTAATCAAATTTCTCTTCACATATACACCACAATCAATCAACCAATGTCAGAGTAGAACAGAAAACAGAGATAGAATCCAATATTCAGGAAATATAAATAATAAAGTCTTTAAATTTCTTTGTATCTGATGTCAGGAGCATAGTTATGTTGACTTGTGTCAGATGTACATGACCGTAAAGTGCAGCAAATGGCTAAAAATATGCTGACCTATGGAAATGGGTTAATATGTTGACCATTCTTATTCAGCCTTTGCAGATGAACTGTGTACTCACAAAAAAAAAAAACAACCATTTCCATAGCTCAAAAGCTTTCTTACAGGCAATGAAGTCATCTGCCATATCAGTCCACATTTTCACAAAACCATCTGTTCTAATAGTAACTTAAACTGTTATTGATCCGAAGATAATTTCTGCAATTCTACACTAGACAGTACTTTTTTTAAATTAGTGAATGGTATTTGCAGCCAAAATCTTTTCAAATTAGTATCACAGTACTATGATTAGTTCTCCATTTCTGATCTTAATTTTTTTTCTTTTTTTATGTAAGCAGTAACACACTTTAACACTTTAGTGGGCTCATTTAATTTGCATGTAACATGTCTATGGCTTAATGGTCTATTATCTTCAGTAATTTTGCAACAAATAAGGAGGATTATGGGATTGCATGCAACTTCCCCAGCATTTAGTAAAAGGCATCATTAATATCAATAACACGCTGTTCTGCTTTACTGAACATGGATGAACATTATTATCATTGTGCTTAATTTACATTAATAAACAGTTACATATCTAAGATTCAGTTGTTTGTATCATCCTATTAATCTCTTCTAAATGTGCAATATGTTCACCTAACTTTCTTTTAAGTGTTTACTGTTTATATATTAATTTACAATTGAGCTGCTAGCGTTTGTAACATATAGAAGTTATTTTCATTTGGTGATTTATTAATTTTATGAAAAGCACCACGTGTATTCAGTTAAATATGACTAAGATTTCTCAATTTAAAAAATAAAAAGGAATAAACCTCTTCATATTTCAATCAGTTCACGTGATAAATACTGCTTCTGCTTCAAGTTTATACTTAATTTTTGTTCTATGTTATTAACAATGTTAATTTTTTTGTATTATTTAATCTTATGTGGCTAAATATAGGAGACTCTTCTTTAATTTAATATAAGCAGAATAAATACAAACTTACATGGGATGGTCATTTATGCTGATCTTCTTTCACTTCCTAATACCACTGAAAATATGACAGGTTAATTTCACAGTTCACAGTGAGTAATATATTTCACCCTTTGATCATTTGTAACATCTCAGTCTCATAAGTTGTGAGAAAGAAAACTTTCCATCTTATATTACTGTGCAGAAAATACTGTCTGTTGCTAGTTTAAATGGTTGCAATTATGTGCTTCCATTTTAATAACATTATAGACTCTTTAATTGAAACATAAATACCTGAAAGGTAACAGAATTATGAAAGAGACATTATAACTGCAGACAGCTTTTGCAAAGTTCAACAAGAAGCAGTTATTTCAAAATTCTCCAGAACTGTAATTTGAAAATGCTTCAAATTTGGTGTTTCAAATAGGAAGCCATTATTTTCAAATTATTTTGTATGTGCTAATTGAAATATACACACACACACACACACACACACATATATATATATATATATATATATATATATATATATATATATATATATATATATATATATATATATATATATATATATATATATATATATATATATATATATGAAGAGAAAACATCTATGTTAAATCTTCTACTCAGACACTTTCATATTCCAGTAAGGCACATTTTCATTCTAAACAGTTTTAAGTGTGTTAGTCTAATAACAAATTAAAGATTTAATTATGTGAGAGTCGGTGCTTGTATTTTCTGAAGTTTCAAGAAATGTAACTTGAAGTTGTCTAAAGCTATGTTTCTGTATGAACCATTGTACATAGAAAAGTTTCTATAGAAGAGTACTAAGAAATATATTTACCAAAGCAATGTATGTACTTGTCACTACTTCACTTGCTTCACTAAACAGACATGTCACTGCATCTAAAACTTAAGATTTGACTATCTGTTCACAGAAGTTGTTGTGTTTATGACAAGCAGTAGACAAATGAAAAGTTGCTAAGGAATGAAGAATATTTAAGATTTTACAGATGGTTACTGTATAAATGACTTATTAATGCATTATTAATGCATTACTGTTATTAGTCTGGGAAATAATGTAATATTAAATGGTATTATGCATTAACAGTCCAGCTGTCAATCTGTGTTGTATTGAATATCAGTACCAAATTTAATTTTGTCAGTGTATTGCTGCTGGTGTGATTAGACCTATGGATGTTTTACATGGTATAATTAAAGTTTTTATGGTGTAATCACAAGCTATGAAGAAATATTTGTTATGCAGTTTTCATTACGTATACTGTTATTTTGTAATAAAACATTTTTTGTAATAAAACGCCATTGTAAGCACTTCTTTCAGTCACAGTATTCCTCATAGCTGTTATAAAGCAAGAGTTAAATATTTTTGGCACACAAATCATGATAGATAAAATAGAGAGGATGTAAACTGTTTGTTGTACCTACCCAGAAAACAGGAAAAAATTGAGTTTACAGCTAAATTTCCTTCTTGTTGGGTGTCTCTGTCAGAGGTGTGTGCTTCTTCTTTTTTCCTTTTAACATACATCAGGGGTAGTGCTAAAACCCAACACAGTTCCACTGGTGATACTGGACATCCATGATACTACAGTTTGAGGAGGAAAAGGAGGAGGAGGAAGAAGAAGAAGAAGAAAAGAAAGAAAAAAAGCATAATTTATGTACACTGCCATTTACATACTTAAAAGTTTAGTTTGACAAGGATGGGACAGGTAGTCGGTGATGGCCTTGTGGTAGGAACTACCCCAGCACTTGCCTGAAATAATTTAGGAACACCACAGAACAGCTAACTCAGTACAGCCAAATGTAAATGGCACCTCCATCATCCAAAACACAAGGTCAGTCTGTTTTAAACAGAGCAACTACATTTGATTTATCCCTAGTGCACATTACAGTTTTGCAAAGAAGTTGTTTAACAATGGAAAAAGCTCAAGCTACACAATTCATTCATTTTTCACTAGCACTGTCCACACACAATATAAACACATTATTCCATAATGTATCAGTACACACACTATCAGCTGACATCAGGACCATAACAACGGTGTTTGGTTTCCATTTCCTTGCCTGAAAAACTGCATCAGAATCCATCCACAATGGATTGAAACGTTGAGCTCAGAAAGAGGATAAGGTGTTAGTATTATACATTGCTGAACTTTGAGAAACAAAGAAAAGAAACATAGTTGTATGAAAGTGTATTGCGAAATAACAGACATTTTTATCAAACCATACTCTGTGCCACATACATAATCCGACACTGTAAAGAATGTATTGCTTAATGAGTACTATTTAACTACCTTATTAAATTATTTGGTTTTAGTGAATTCTGTAAACTCCTTGGGGGAGTTAACTGGCTAATTTTATTTTTTGGTAGAAACTGTTCTTTTGAGTTTAATGTTTATTCTTTCATGGTAAATGTGGGTTCAGTCTAGATCTTATCAAGGTTATATTTAACCTGCATAACTGATCAATAACTTTACTCACATGGTGTGGTTAAAATCCCATGTTTTCAACAGTTAGTATTTCTGGTTATTATTCTTACACCTTTCTTCAATAGTTTAGAAACTGTGTTCATACTTCATGCATTTATTCCTGAGAAAAGAATTCCGTAGCTTTGGGAAGTTCAACCAGCAGTGGTGAGAGCAGCTGTCGAGTTGGTCTCAACTACATGTGCTCTATTACTGCAGGCTCTTAGCATCCATCAGTAACCATTACTGGGTGTAATAGAGCAATGTGTCAGAGTCTTATTAGAACCAACAGCATCACAAGGACAGCAAAAAATATCATTCCCACTGATGTACAGGGCTCTCCGGTAAATCTAATATGCAACCCACAAAGTGAGTGTGCTGTCAAATTCTCCTGTGGAATTCACTAGCTGTGGGAAGGCTTAACAGACACACTGAAATCTGTAAAGCACATTAATATTCCTGCTCATAGAAATAGCCACTTCACTTCAAGCAAGTAACATTTTATACTGCATATACACTAAGAAGCAAAATACACATGAGCTGTTCAGGAGCTGCTTGGGAGAAAAACTGATGTAGAGAGCACTGGTAGCAAATACCAAATATTGTGGAACTGTGGCTGGCAAGCTGTAGCATGAACTAAGACACAATGCATGATAGGTATAATGATGTGTATTATGGAGAAAATAGCAGGCCCAGAAGTGTAGTGACTGTCTCTGCAATCACATCGCTTACTTGACACCATTATAAAATATGAACTCTTAATGCTCTATTTGGTGTTGAAGAAAGTATATGAGTAAATTGCAGAGAAATGGCATAGCTTCAGCCTAGGGCATTGTATCCGGAGTGAAGTTGCACTGTGCAGTGGAGCGTGTGCTGCTTTAGTGTTCCTGGCAAATTGGAGCTGAGTGCCAGACTTAGACTTTTGGTCCAAAGCCTTTGCCTTTCACAGGCAATTTCTTCGGCGGCTAAGCTATCCAGGGGCAACCCACGTCCCACTCTCACAGGTACAGGTTCAGAATTCGAGTCCCATTCTGGACACAGTTTTGGTCTGCCGGGAAGTTTCATGTCAGTCCACAGTCTGCTGTAGAGTGGGGCTTCATTTTACAGACATACATATGTCTGATACACACAAGAAAAAATAATTAGTACACCTGGAAAGATGACATTGATTTTGATCTCACAATGGCATATGCCACCGGGGAAATAGTGCATGTACTGATAATTGTTTCAACATTATCAGACAACAGAAAGCATGGTGGCATAGCTATCAGAACGTCATCTGTGTCTACCCTTTAATAATGAATGCTCACAATCAGAAGGCTCAGTGTGGTGCAGACTTGTGAAGCAAGTAGGCAACCATGCCACAGAGATGCATTTGTGCTCCCTACAGCCAAGAGAGCAAGTTTGAAATGGATCAAATTGTGGCCTTCTGAATGGTGGGATGGTCCTTTTGAAAAAAACGTCACACAACTTGTATGTGCTGGGTCAGTTGTGCAACAATGCTGGTATAAGTGGTCATGTGAATATTGTCACATGAGGAAATGGGGTTCTGGATGTCCACGTTGCACACCCACCCACCAGGATTGTCGTACTGTAAGGACAGCAGTGACAGATCTACAGCTACCACAGCACAGATAATAGGGCTTGTGAGCCCAGTCATGTCAACATGATGAACTGTTGTGAACCAGTTGTTAGCAGTGGGACTATGGGCAGACACATCTTTAATCCATCTTCCACTCACACCGCAGCATCGACACACAAGGTTCAACTGGTGTCATCAGAGGATCACTTGGAATATGGAATGGTACACCATGGTCTTCAGTAATGAAAGCACATTCCGCCTGCGTGCAAGTGATGGTCACATGCATGTACGATGTATACCTGATGAGTGCTGTCTTGTAGAGCGCATTTGTCCAAGACACAGCGGCCCCACCACAGGCCTTATGGTCTAGGATCCAATGAGCTACAACTCTCGTTCACTTTTAGTGTTTCAGAAGGGGATGCTAATCAGTGCTCAGTATGTACAGAATGTTGTTAGGCCCATTTTTGCCATTCTTGCAACAGGAAGGTGATGTGTCATTCCAACAGGGTAACGCTCGTCCAAACGTTTCCCACAAAACTCAACAGGAAAGTTGTTGCACATCTTTGGAGCATTCAAAAGAGGTGCAACAACTTTCCTGGCCTGCACAATCTCTGGATTTGTCTCCAATTGAGCACATGTGGGATGTGATGGTACAAGAACTGACTCATAGGACTCATCAACCAACAGCTCTTACAGAATTACATGCAGGTTGAGCACGCATGGACTAAAGTATCCCACGAGAGTATTCACCATATGTATGATCAACTGGGTGCCAGAATCAGTGCCTGCTCTGGCACACGTGGAGACTACACCATTTATTAATATGTGTGCTTCAGTATGGGTCAATAGCTGGTACTTCAGAACTGCTTGTGCTATATCCCGTGAAAGTCAATAAATCCTGAGTGAACTGAAACCTCTAACTAAAAGGGTGATCTAATTTTTCCTGCCAATGTATTTTTAGAATTATGACATATGTTGAACCACGGTGATTTCACTTTGTTCCACGTGAACATGTGAAAATGGATGGAGGCCAGGAGGAATGCTGGGTTTTGTAAGCCGAGGTTTTTGCAGCTGGGGTCATGATGCTGACTTTAGTAAAAAAAATTTTCTATGACCGTGAATTCAACCAATAAAAATCATTCTGATGAAGGATGCTACTAGCATCTGAAGAGACTAACTGCTGAGAGAGAATGAGGACAAAGGGCTGCTGCAATCCGAACCATTCAGTTGAAAACAAGAAGCCTAATCTGCAGTAATAATTGGAACTCTGCCACACATGATAATATACCATACATGTTTGATTATAAACTAATGAAATGAAGTATTTACCTATGGGAAAATACGCTCAAAAAAAATCATTGAACTTCATTCCACACCGATATACTGTAAGGAATATCAGATATGGCAGAAGTGAAATATTGCACGTTTTTTAGAGTAAATATTTAGCAGTAAAAGGAGACCACTCAACAAATAGCAGAGGCATTGAGTCATCAAGACCCATTTACGAAAGAGAATGAAAACTTTGCTAAGCTAGTGTGTGTATATATACACACACACACACACACACACACACACACACACAAAAGTGAAAAGCAGGAGGAGGAGGAGGAGGAGTTGGGGAAAGGTAGCTTGTAGCACAGAGGGAGGCAGTAAGTGTTCATGACAGGAATGTGGCAGGGAGGGATGGTATGTGAATGGGCTAGGCATGTATCTCAAATGAACAGGAGTTGGTGAGGTGCGTTGCACAATGAATGTGATTGGAGGCATGGATAGGGAGGGGTGACAAGACAGAGGGAGGGGAAACTGTCAGAGGAACATGTGTGGACACGGTGTAAGTAGAGGTTGAGAACAAGAGGATTATGAGAGCAAAGAATGGTTTGTCATGGTAACTCCCACATACGTAGCTCATGAAGGCTATTGTTTGGGGGAAGAATCCAGATGACATGGGTTGTGAAGCAGCTACTGGATTCAAGCATGCTGCGCTCAGCACCATGTTCTGCTACTGTATGATCGACATTGTTCTTGGCCACAGTTTGACGGTGGCCGTTCCTTCTGATAGACAGAAAGTAGCAGGTCATGCCCACATAAAATGCTGTGTGTTGACTGTAGGACAGCTGTATATGATGTAACTGCTTTCGAAGGTGGCCCTGTCTCTGATGGGACAGGATAAACATGCAATGTAACTGGTGTAGCATGGGCTGGGTGGGTACACCAGGTAAGTCTTGCACATGGATCTTCCACACAGACAGGACCCCTGTGGCAAGGTATTGGGAATATGGACATGGGGATGTATTAGGATGTTGTCTAGGTTTGGCGAGTGATGGAATACCACATTAAGATCTCAGGTAGGATGCACCTCATTTCTGGGTACAATGATAGGTAATCAAAGCCGTGATGAAGGAAATGTTCCAGTCCAAAGTGATACTAGCTGACAAGGGGGAGTGAAATGTGCCTCTTGAGCTTCCAAAATTTCTTTCTCAATAAACATACATGACGTATTTGAATCAGAATTACAGAAAATAGCAAAACCTAATGAGTACATGCACGAAACTCATAACAATGCAAGTACAATTTGGTTCAGTCAGCCATGACAATGGCTCTTATGTTTGCTACTGTTTCTTTAGTAGTAATTCTAGAAACTGACAACAGAAGGCACATAGTGAGATGTCCATACATTGTTTTCATATCAAATGAGTCCAGCTTTCAAGCAATAGGTGGCTTGCACATTCAGAAAATCATGGACCAAGATATTCTCGGGCTTGGTCATCTGATCACAGTGTTGTGGCATGAATTACATTTGGTCTTGCTCGCCAAAACATTATTAATTGTTTTAATTTGCTCTTAAAAGATTTTGATACAGTTTCTTTATATCGTTACACAGCCTGTTAAAGAAATGTCTTCCACCAGCAAGTGGGCTGGGCTGTAGTCCATGTTTTTCCCTCTCATCCTGTACAGTCTCTCCTGACCCACGGTTACTTTCCCAAAATCTATCCCTTTTCCTAGACCTCTCCAGCCCTTTTCCTCCAGCCCACTTCCTCCCCCTTCAACCCTCCTGTTCGAAGAAGGAGCCACTGGCTCCAAAAGCTTGACAAATTACAACCTTCTTTTATGTGTGTGTTCTCCCGCCAGTTGGAGAGTAGATTTTTTTATCTATCCTCTTAAATTCTTTCATTACTCAGTCTTTCATGATAATTAACTCTGGTTCATATAGTGTAATGATGCATGTTTCAATTCATTATGCTGTTTTTACATTCTCTTTCTCAAATATAATTCTCTTAAAAGTGTGCAAAGAAATACTCCCTACAGGGTTCTATTTACTTATATGAAGTGTGAATGCATTTGATGTAATGGCGACCGGAACGGTCATGGGGTAGTAGTGACGGAAACGTGGCGGGACCCGCAGAGTGGCCCGCAAACAACAACACAACAGAGAGGACAGACACGACCAATGGAGGACCTTACGACACAACAAGAACAGACAACAGAGTAACAAACCAAACAAGACAACCATGTCCACTGAAATAGAAACATGAAGTTAATACGCTGTCTGAGACGATATGTCCTGAGACACAACGCGATGTTAGACTGCTGGCTGAGCGCGAGGTAGGCGCTTAAGTATGCTATCGGGGGCGCCGCTATTGGCCACTGGGACCACGTGTTCCACTGTGGCGCCCTCACACTAAAAGCGGGCCAGGAGGCGCGCACCACCACAGATTATTGCGCGATGGTGCAGAGACCTCTATGGGTCTTCAATGACCATGGCGTCTGGTGCGGATTCAAATTCTGCAGCGCACGGTACCAGATCCCTCCCCCCTGAAACTTGCGTGTAGGGGCGGAAATGCCCTGGACGTTGCTGAGGTGGGCGGCAGTGGGACGAGGAACTGGTGTATCAACTGCAATTGTTGGGGATGAAGGGGCGCCCGAAGTATCCATGACAGCCGATCCAGAGTCCAGGGCAGGGGAGGGAGCCGCTGATCCACCCGGAGGCGGAGAGGGCTGGCAGCAGGCCTGCGGGGTGACTCGAGGACCACATCCATACCCAGAGGAGGTAGGGAAAGAGGCGGCGGCACAAGTCCCAAGGCAGCACGAGGGCGGAGCTGATTATGATGGCGGTGCTCCAACCCTTTCGACGTCTGCACCAACGTCACACACCGCCCATGGGCCGCGGGTGTCCAACCCGCCTTGCGCCCGTACTCGAGGGCCCACATGGCCGTGTCAGGGGCATACCGACGCGAGGGCCGGGAGTGGGGGTGGGAGGAGGACAGCATCAGCAAATGGAGCAGGGTGCGTGGCTGTCGCCCATGAAGGAGCTCTGCCGGACTGCGTCCGTCAATGGGTGTAGTGCGATAGGTGCTCAAAAACAGGGTGAGGGCCGATGTGGTTGGGGATGTGTCGACTGCCTTAGCCAACTGGTGTTTAAAGGTGCAGACAAGCCTCTCCGCCACGCCATTGGATGAAGGGTGGAAAGGGGGGCTATGGATATGTTTGATACCATTGGCCTGACAGAAGACATAGAAGGAGGATGCTGTGAACTGGGGACCATTATCAGAGACCAACGTGTGGGGCAGGCCCTCAATGGCGAGAAACTGGGTATGGGCCGTGAGTGTAGCCTCCGTGGTGGTGGATGCCACTCAGACAACAGATGGGTATTTGGAGTAGGCATCAATGATGAGCAATGACATGGACCCCAAAAACGGGCCTGCAAAATCGATATGGATGCGACCCCAGGGCCAGCGAGGCACAGGCCAGGGTGCAAACGACTGAGGGGGGCTTGCCTGGTGACGTTCACAGACAGTACACCCACGGTCCAGGTGCTCAATATCGCCATTGATGCCGGGCCAGTACACATGCCAGTGAGCCAAAACAATCATACGGGACATACTCCAGTGCCCGCGGTGTAACAAACTGAGCACCCGAAGCTGCAATTTCGGAGGGATGACCACCCAGTGGGCATCTGACTCTGCGAGCAACAAAAGGACATCACTGACCACAGAGAGCCTGTGGGACAGGTGGCACCAGGAGCTGAAATCGGACTGCATCCAACAAGTAACATAGGACGGCCACCCGTGGACCACATAGTTGAGAACCTGCCGCAAGACAGAGTTGGGGCGGGTAGCCGCAACAACGTCAGCAGCCATAAGAGAAAGACTGTCCAGCGCATCCCAGCGGGCGGAATCAATGTGAAAGCAGAGGATCTTCTGTTGGTCAAAGGCAGGATCAGGGCCTGCTGGGAGATGTGACAAAGCATCCGCATTAGCATGCTGGGCGATGGGCTTATACTGGATGGTGTAAACGTAATTACGTAAAAACAATACCCACCGCTGGAGACATTGAGCCGTCCACTCGGGAATGTGAGAGTGGCGCCAAAAAAGTGTAATGAAGGGTTTATGGTCCGTCAGGAGGGTGAACTTCGCCCCAAAGAGATAAGTGTGAAATTTTTGGAAGGCGAACACGATCGCCAGGGCTTCCTTTTCAATCTGTGAGTTGTTCTGTTGCACTGGGGTTAACGCCTTAGAGGCATAAGCAATGGGCTGTTCGGAGCCATCGGCATCCAGGTGCATGAGGATGGCCCCAAGGCCGTATGCCGACGCATCAGCTGCCACAACCAAGGGGCGGTCTGGAGAGAAGGGAGTAAGGCAAGGGGTGGACTTCAGCATCACCTTTAAATGGAGAAAAGTCTGGTCACAGACAGGAGTCCAAACAAAAGATACCCCTTTGTGATGCATGTGACTGAGGGGTTGAGCAATGGAGACAGCCTGTAGCAAGAACTTTAAGTAGTAAGTAACCGTGCCCAAAAACACCTGCAGTTCAGATAAGTCCTTGGTAGGAGGAAGGGCCTCAATGGCCATGACATTAGGACCCGAAGGGCGAATGCCATCTTTGCTAAGCCAGTGGCCTAAGTATTCCACTTCCGGTTGAAAAAAAAGAACACTTGTCCAGCCGACAGCAGAGACCAGCAGACTGCAGTGCGTGAAATAAGACGCTGAGGCTTTGCAAATGTTCCTGGCGGGAACGCCCGGTGACTAAGATGTCATCCAGATAATTCACACATGCAGGGATAGGCTGTGTAAGCTGCTCCAGGAATCGCTGGAAAATGGCCGGCGCCAAAGAGACACCAAAGGGAAGGCGCTTGTACTTATACAATCTGAAAGGCATGTTAATAACCATGATGTTCTGAGATTCGGCATCCAAGGGCAACTGGTGGTATGTCTCAGCCAGGTTGATCTTGGAAAAATACTCTCCCCCAGCAAGCTTGGCAAGAAGGTCTTCCTGTCGGGGAATGGGGTAAGTGTCAACGAGGGAATGAGCATTGACCGTAGCACCGAAGTCCCCACACAGCCGATGGGACCCATTGGGTTTCCGTATGGCCACCAGTGGTGTCACCCATGCATTGTAAGTTACAGGTTCCAGCACGGCAGCGGCCCGGAGCTGATCAAGTTCCTGCTTGACGGCTGGCCGTAAGGCCACCAGAAGGGGCCAGGCCCGGAAAAAGCAAGGCTGTGCATCCAGCCGTAGGGTGATGTGCACCTGAAAGCCGTAAGCACATCCAAGATCCAGTGCAAACAACGACGCAAAAGCAGAGCACAGATCATCCAAGTCCTGAAAGGGAACAGCCGTGGAAACGACCTTAACTTCGTCAGAAATTGAAAAGCCAAACAGTTGAAACGCATCCAGGCCAAAAATATTCGAAGCCGATGGATGGTCGATGACAAAGAGGATGAGGAGCTGTGGAACCTGCTTGTACGTCACCTGGAGGACGAACTGCCCACGAAGGGGAATGGAACCGTCTCCATAGGCGACCAAACAGCGAGAGGGAGGCGACAACACAGGAGAGCCCAGCCGTGTATACGTCACCATATTAATCAGGGAGACGGTGGCCCCAGTGTCGACCTGAAAACTGACATCCTCTGTGAAAATGCGGAGCTTGAGGAAAAGCCTCCACGCTGATGGATCATCCTGTGGGACGACCGATTGTAGAGCATGGACGGTATCTTGAGGCCCAGGAGGGGCAGGACTGGATCGAGTCAAGCGACTACGACAAACCAATCAGATGTGGCCCTCCTTGTGACACAGCGCGCACGTTTTCCAGTGGTGAGGACTATCAGCCCACGAATGAGCAGTAAAGCACGGTGGGCAAGATGGAAGTGGGCCGCGTGACCGGCGACGAGGGGTGACCAAAGGCGCCGATGCCATAGACGTCAGACAATGAGGAGTCCTGACGGTGCTGGCCTGTTGGCTGGGCCATGCCGACAGCGCAAGGGAGGAGCCCGCCGTGACGCCGCAATCGCTGCCACCTGCGGTCGTGCCGTAAGACACTCACTAGCCGCTTGAGCAATTTCAAAGGAGTGGGCAATGCGGAGAATCTCTTCCAAGGAGGGGCTCTCTAGTTTCAACTCCGCAGTACAGACCTCAGGATCGGGAGCAACCTGAACCACCACATCTCGGATCAGGGAGTCCACGTAAAAAGCCTTACACTGCTGATTGGTGCACATAAAATCGCATTGACGGCTGAGACCCTGCAAGTCCGTAACCCAGGAACGACACGATTGACCAGGCTGTTTATGGTACTGGTGGAACTCCAGCCGAGAGGTGACCACATGGTAGCGTTAGGAATAATAGTTTGTCAGCAAAAGGCAGATCTCCTGGAAAGAGAGAGACACAGGATCGGACAACAGTGCCAACTTGCAGAGAAGAAAGATAGTGTCCAGAGAGGCCCAAGACAAAAATAACGACCACTGCAAGGAGTCGTCCGTGACTTGAAAAGCCATGAAATGTTGTTTCAGCCGATGTAAGTAGGTTTCCCAGTCGTCTTTTGTGTCATTAAAGGGTGGAAACAATGGTGGATGCGGGAAAGCATCGGACACCCGAGGACTCAGAAGCTGTTGCAGTAATGCGTACCGGGCATCGACTTTGTCCGTGAGCAACTGCAGCGACTTTTATAAGATAACTGGAGCTGCTGCTGCTGCATGAGCTGCTGCTGTTGCTCCAGCAGACAGACCAACTTTGCCTCCATACCAACAATGACCACCATTTACCTCATCACCAAATATGTTGTAACGGCGACCAGAACGGTCGCGGGGTAGTAGTGACGGAAACGTGGCGGGACCCGTGGAGCGGCCCGCGAACAACAACACAACGGAGAGGACGGACACGACCAACAGAGGACCTTACAACACAACAAGAACAGACAACAGCGTAACGAACCAAACAAGACAACCACGTCCACTGGAATAGAAACACGAAGTCAATACGCTGTCTGAGACAATATGTCCTGAGACACAACGCAATGTTAGACTGCTGGCTGAGCGCAAGGCAGGCCCTTAAGTATGCCACTTGGGGCGCTGCTATTGGCCACTGGGATCACGTGTTCCACTGTGGCGCCCTCACACTAATAGCGGGCCAGGAGGCGCGCATCGCCACAGCTTACGGCGCGATGGTGCAGAGACCTCTATTGGTCTTCGACGTCCATGATGTCTGGCGCGGATTCAAATTCCACGGCGTGTGGTACCAGAGCATTAGCGTTAAGTTTGTTATCATATTGAACAGGTTATGTCTCTATGATTTAATTGTTTTATGTTAATGTATGCTCTAATGTGATATTCTTTGTTTCATCTACAAAGTTTCTGACTTTTTAAAAATATAATTAATAATATCGTTCAACAGGAGATTTTGTTGACAAGACAACCTAAAGCTTGTCACAATGCAAGCACTGAAACAGACAACATTATAACAATAACAACAATACGCAAAGGATAGAGTGCTAATCACCACATACAGGGTGCTGAGTTGCAGACAGGTAAACAGAATCACTTACACACATGGGACCACTGTCTCTGGTCACTGGAGCCTGTTTGCCATCCATATTCTTGTTATTTCACTTAGAACAATAACAAAATATGCTTAATTTGCATCCTGAATAAACAAGTCCATAAATAACCTGAGTCAAATCTGTTAATTTATTCATTATAGGTGTGACAGTTAATATCACTTCTTTTGAAAGTCATCTTTTCAGTTTTACGTGTTAATTCTAGTTCAATCTCCACCATCATAACACAGTACTACAAAGCAATTCATAATACCAACCAAACACTGCTCTGAACTGAGACATGTGGTCACAACTGCATTCGCCTACATAATGTTATGGCAATCAAATTACATTTTATGAAATTCATGACACACAGCTGTCTACATGTCCTTTATTATCGCTACCAATTTAAGTCAATAATCATCATAGTATAAGAGGTCCTACATTATTTATGTATCATTTGATGCCATATCTGCAGAGCAGAATTATCAAATAGCCCCATCAGAACTTCTAAACATCAAAGAACAAGTATATATCTGTGCACAAGGGGTGATGAGTCAGATATCCATTAGTTCTTTTGAGATTCAACAGTTCTGATGGGGCTATAGTAACAGCATTGCTACATATGTATGACATGACATTGTACATAAGTAACATATGAACACCTATACTGTGATGATGGTTATTAACCAAACCCAGTAGTGGTAATGAAGGACTTTTAGGCAGCTCTGTGTCTTGAAGCTCAAAAACACTTAACAACTGTTAGCAATCACCTACAAAAAAATCTTTAATCAACTCACAATTTTCTTTGTTACAACTTACAATATAATTAGATTTTTACAATTCAATTGATTTCACAACAAATTTCTAATTAGAGATTACCTGACATTTTTAACTACCAGAATTTTAATTAAATATTCTGTGGAATAACATGTTCCACTTCTAACCACTCAGACCAGTGAAAGATGTTCATGGAAACCAGAAACATTGTTTATGTATTTGTTAAGTGTGGAACATCCCACTGCGCCACCTCTGGCTTGTCTTACGTTCAGATGGGTGTAAAAGACTTCAGATCAAAACATAGACATGGGACGACAGCGAGTGAGCACCTCCACCTGCTGGGGAACACCACTTATGCTTTGGCATTGTGGCTTGGTGGTGCCTTAGAAGCCACAGACCAAAGGACTTGGACAATAATTTCAACACCAGAACAATTGAAGAATGTACAACGTCAGATCAGTAAATCTATACATGTTGTGATATATTGTGAGCTACAAGTTGAGAGAGATTTGTTTCATCCACAACTGTAATGAAACTGTACAGTGGAAACAATGTGCTTATAATACACATCTACATCTACATTTACATCCATACTCCGCAAGCCACCTGACGGTGTGTGGCGGAGGGTAATTTGAGTACCTCTATCAGTTTTCCCTTCTATTCCAGTCCCATATTGTTTGTGGAAAGATAGATTGTTGGTATGCCTCTGTGTGGGCTCTAATCTCTTTGATTTTATCCTCATGGTCTCTTCGCGATATATACATAGGAGGGAGAAATATACTGCTTGCCTCCTCGGTGAAGGTATGTTCTCGAAACTTCTTCCAATGAATCTCAGTCTGGCATCTGCTTTACCGACGATCAACTTTATATGATCATTCCATTTTAAATCACTCCTAATGCCTACTCCCAGATAATTTACGGAATTAACTGCTTCCACTTGCTGACCTGCTATATTGTAGCTAAATGATAAAGGATCTTTCTTTCTATGTATTCGAAGCACATTACACTTGTCTACATTGAGAGTCAATTGCCATTCCCTGCACCATGCGTCAATTCGTTGCAGATCCTCCTGCGTTTCAGTACAATTTTCCATTGTTACAACCTCTTAATATACTACAGCATCATCCGCAAAAAGCCTCAGTGAACTTCCGATGTTATCCACAAGGTCATTTTTGTATATTGTGAATAGCAACGGTCCTACAACACTCCCCTGCGGCACACCTGAAATCACTCTTACTTCAGAAGGCTTCTCTCCATTGAGAGTTATTGCACAAATGGCTACATTATTTTAGTAGCTTGAATAGATCAGAGCCCTCTTTCAGTGCCCAGCCCTGCAAAAGGTGAAGAGGTCCATTATCAAGGGCTAGTCACAGTCCAGGGGGCATAGCACAGCATATCCATTATAGCAAATAATATTAAAAATGATGACCACAAGATATTTGCACATATCAGCTGTGTGACATTGTGTAAAAAGTGGAATACATATCAAAATCACATCTGTGTCACTCCATTTGTCGTCTTAGTGTATGACACAAATTAGAGGTGCTAAAAGAAAAGAACTTTAATAATAACAGAAAGAATTTACAAGAGATTTGATGAAAACAAGGGACAAAGACATAGTGTTGCCCAGGGCGACCCAAGTCAGTAACTGAGAACATATGAACAGTCATACACAGTGGTACTGCGTGAATTGATTTGAATATTTAATAAGAAATTAGTTTCATTTGCTTACGATCAAAGACATGTTAACTGACAATCACGAGTTGGAGAAAGGGTGTTAGTTGACCTCAGCAATGAGGTCAAGATCAACAATGAAAGATATTCACATGCTTAAGTAACCTTTCACACTTGAGTAGAGAAGAATTTCATTAGCAACAGAGAGGAATCCTGCATTGTGATATCAAGACTACAATTGCATAGATCTTGACTGCATTCCTCTGGCGGCCAACCAGCACAACAACTGTGCAGTCCTGCTTCACTGCGTAGTGATCAATCAGCTGGCTATGCAGTGTCTGCACAGCAGGGCATTGCAAGTGACACCTTGTAGATAGCTGTACACCTGATAATGTGAGCTGTAAACAGTTGGACCTGAGATTTTTTTAATATATAATTTATTCTGTGAAGATATGTAAAACGACATTTCACAGGCTTTGTTCAGTGGTGTCAAAACATTGCAACAATGTTTAAGTGCTACAGAGTAAAGATATATATTGTTGCCTATACCGTATGGCAGTTACTATCCGCAACACAGAATATTTAAAAAATTAGAGGAAGTGTCTAATACAGTTCAAGCCACCAAAGAAAAGTTGTCAAATAGTATTAAAACTCAAGGGGAAGCATTGTCAAGTAGTACTGAAAAAGCACTAAAAAGTACTCAATGAGTTACAAATGGAGACAATTAAGCAATGTGACTTAGTATGGGAGTAGGTTACAGAACAGTTTAAAGAACAAAGCAATAAGATAAAACAAACAGAGGAATCTAAAACCAATAAATTCAAAAGTATATATAATCAAATCTCAGATACAGAAGTCTGAAGAGGCATTAGAACAAAGCAGAGAATTTGGTGATGTAATTAGTGACCCATACACATTAATTAGTTTGTAAGTATATCCATAGGAACTAGCTGAACAAAAAGTGCAAGAGAATGTTAAGTCTGCTAGCTGTACCACCAATTCTTTGGGTGATACTGTAGAACCCAGAAGGAATTTCGGAAGTCAGTAAGAACTTGGTAAGATGTTGATGATGATGATGATGATGATTGGTTTGTGGGGCACTCAACTGCGCATCATCAGCACCCGTACGAAGTCCCAAATTTTACACAGTCCATTTTCTTTTAACAATCCAATCCAGTCACTCTCACAAATGATGACGATGATGATGAAATGATAAGGACACAAACACCCAGTCCCCGGGCAGAGAAAATCCCATACCGGCCAGGAATAAAACCTGGGACCCCATGATCCAAAGGCAGCAACACTAGCCCCTAGACCACGAGCTGCAGATAACTTGGTAAGAAAATGACTAACAATAATACTTGAGTATCAAGTGATTTAATAGAGGAACTTAAACTAGGAAATGGTATGAATTTATCAAAACAATTTCCAAAGTTCAAACCTCATGGGGAGATACACTCAGTCCATGTTTTGCAAGTATTTTCTAGGCTGTTACGTAAGAAATGGGAAGATTACAAGAAAATAGATTTTGCACTTAGTTATTTGGTAGTGGATGCAGCGTAATGGGGAACTACTCCTTCACAAGACTTTAAATCATGGGAAAATTTTCAGGAAAAATTTCGAGATGAAATACTGGTCCTCCAGCATAAACGAAAAACTGCCTTTAGAATTACTAACCCCAAAATATTGTAATAGTTCTTGGGAAAATTATAAGAAATACATTGAGTGGCATCTAACTTGATCTAAATATTTGTATAACCTATTACAGGAATCACACCTTGTGAAAGTATTGGTATACAGGTTGTCACACTATTTAAGAAAGTCAATTTGCCATAGAGGGTGGACAACCATTAGTGATTTGCTGACCTTTATTGAAAGGCTACAGACTTTTCATACAGATTGCTGTAAGAATGTTATAATCTTACCCTCCCACACATCACTGTTAAATTCTCTGTCTTTGCACAAATTTTGAAAGTTTCATGAGGTGTAAGATGTACAAAAGAAAAACTTTTTACTTACCTTCAGTATCTCGTTGTTATTGCTGTTGTAGGCTCCAAGTCTTGTCTAGGGGTACATTCTTGCAGCTGAAACTTTAACATTCTGGGTTCCTGAAGATGAAATAACTGATGAAGATTTTGCCTGTTGTTACGAATATCTTTTTATTGTATCCCATTCTTCTAAATCACACCGACTTTACAATTTTCACTTCTATCACACCAAAAATTGCATTGTTGTTGACAAGTTTAGCAAAATACGTGCATTTCCATCAGAGGCATGCCCACCACTGCTGCTTACATTCTGCACAATTCCAAATAGTTTACAAAGCAAGAGAGTTTACAAACTTTCTTGATACAAAAAGCATCTTTACTAATTTACATCATTATTTTATAAATGAATCCAGAATTAAATTTAATAATTCGCATTAGATTGTCCAATTACTAATATGAATTTTAAGTACGCCAAAAATTTTGTAATTTCAAATATTTCTAAAACAATAATAATTTTAACTGTTAGTACATATCAATTTTAAAACATTAATTTCTTTTTATACATTTTAGCCTGAAATATAACGCATCATATAGAAAATCATATGAATTCTTTTAGAGAAACAGCCAAGATAATTTTAACCTATGTAAGAATTGATAGTATACATGGCATCAGTTATTTCTATAATAAAAAGGTAATGTTAGAGGAGGATGACTCATTATAATGTCCAGGGAGAAAACTGAAGAAATGATAACACAAAAGGCACGTTTACGTTTAAGAAATGCGGTACCAGAGGAAATAAACAAGATTATAGAAAACTAAATAGCTGAACACAGTGCTAGTATTTACATCAATATCTTGTTGTCTGGCTACAGGTGGAGTACGTCTGGTCTTAGACGCACTTTCAACAAACACGTTGAAACTGAGAGAGATGGACCTCTGTGTATTAATGAGTTGCTAACCATGTTTGAACAAACTGGATATTTCAGTTTGATTGGCAGTTGAAGTTACTTGAACATTCAAAACATTACACAGCCTTCTTGTTTGATGGAAAGTCATATTACGCAATTCACAAAACGAAAACATAGTATCCTATGACTATAATATCAATGAGTCACTGCTGGAATTGGCCACCTCATACTAATATCTGGGGATAACACTTTGTTGGGATATGAAATGGAATGATCATATAGGTTCAGTTGTGCATAAAGGAGGCGGTAGAATACTGAGGAAATGCTATCAGTCTACAAAGGAGATTGCTTACAAACCACTCATGTGATGAGTTCTAGAATACTGCTCAAGTGTTTGGGACCCATACCAAATAGTACTAACAGGGGTATTGAATATATAAAGGGAAGGGCAGCACAAATGGTCACAGGTTTGCTTGATCCATGTGAGAGTGTTACAGCAGTAATAAAGAAACTAAACTGGGAGACTCTTTAAGATAGGCATAAACTATCCCGAGAAAATCTACTAACAAAATTTCAAGAACTGGGTTTAAATGATGACTCTAGGAATATACTACAGCCCCCTATGTATTGCTCACATAGGGATCATAAGGATAAGATTAGAGTAATTACTGCACACACAGAGAAATCCAAACAATCATTCTTCCTGTACTCCATACAGGAATGGAACGGGAAAAACCATAATAACTGGCACAATGGGACATATCCCCTGCCATGCACCTCACAGTGATTTGCAGAGTATAGATGTAGAAAGTCCAGTTGATTCATATCTACATTCTGAGAACCTTTTACATAATTAAATATTTCAGATTTGGTATTTATATTGCTATAGATGGGCCTCTGGGGAACAAATTTTTACAAGAACTGGTTATCTACATGAATGATATTTTAATAGTGACCAAGATGTGGGAAGAAGGTTATACGTTATTAGCAAAAACTCTGCACAGGTTTTATGAGAAATCTCCTTTCAACAGGAAGGAACTAAAGTTCTTAAGACATCAGGAAGACGTACATGAAATCAAATCCTATCCTGAAAGGAAAGGGATTATAAATGATTGTTTGGAACAGCAGAACATGAACCAATTACACTCTTTCCTACGACAAGCAGATTTCTATTGTCGGTACATAAACAATCCTTGATTATTAATATTATTAAAACAAAGATCAAGATGGATATGGGTGAAGGGGCATCAGCAAATATTAAGAATTTCAAGCAAGCATTAGTAAATGCACCTATGCTGAGCCATCCTGTGAAGCATGAGCCATTAAAATTAGCAACCAATGCTTCAAAATAGGAAGTCACTTCAGAAATTCTGGAGCAATGGAATTCTGAAGTTCAGGAACATAAGACTATCAGTTTCACAAGTAGAAGCCTTAATAAGCACAAGTTAAATTACACAGCTATGGAAAAGGTGTTATTAGCTATTGTTTGGAGCATTCAAAAATTGCAAATGTTGATTAGGGGGTCAAAAATAATTACTTCAACCAGCATTCTCAATGGAGCGTAGGTTATTACACATCAATTTAATGATGTGGGCCTTGCTTTTACAATACTTCCAAATAGAAATTCATTACATAAAGGGTTCTCAAAACCAAGTTTCCGATGCATTGTCAAGATTACCTCTAGGTATGAGTCAAATGAAAAGGACTGAAGGACCTGGTGTCATCGTTGCAATCAATTTTGTAACTCAAGTTATACCAATAATGAGGTTAGAACCATAGCAACAAAAATAAACCAGGAAACAGAAACACATGAATATTTTAGCACTAAATTTCAGCAATGCGAACAGACATAACCAGGTGAGGCGGTATTATGGAAGATAATACCATAAATGGTACCTTGTTCTGGAGATTAAATACTACAGTATACAGCTGGAAACAATGCATCCTGCATAGTGTTGAAGATCTCATATGGTTTATCTATAAAGACATGGAAATTTTGGTATACATAAGTGCATAAAGCACATGAATAAATTTTTTTGCTTTAAGAACTTAAGTTGCAAAATAGTAAAGCTACTATAATATTGTGAAGTATGACAGTAGGTAAAAGATGATAATAGCCATCATAATACTAAATCACCAGCTACTCATGGATACTAGATCACAATTACAAGCAATAACTTCACAGACTATCTAGCATGAGAAGGAATAGAACATATAGCTATTTCTAAATATCACCTCCAATCTAACACTTGTGAATGAGTCACGAAAGAGATTGGACATCTGTATAGAACATATTGTTCTAACAAGCATACCACATGGGCTCAGACGATTGCTGAGTTCCAAAATATTTTGAGTAAACTACTGCATATGTCTACAGGTTTATCAGCAGCAAAAATTCCGAACTTAACTTTCATTGATGAACCTATCAAAGTTGCTTAAGAGGCGACCTTCAATGGAAATTACAACACACGATGTACAGAATATGGTACAGGAAAATTTACAGAAACCAGTGCAATTTTGGATACAGACACACAATAAAAAAGCAATTATACCCACATTCCACATTGAGGACTTAGTATTAGTCAAGGATTTCCATCCTAGTTCTAATCTGAAGAAAGAAACAATCAGATTGTTTCCACACTACAGGCTACCCTTCAAGGTGTTCAACTTACCTCATCCAAACACTGGATTCCTAGTAAACTCAGAAATTGGTCAAGAAAAAAGATTATGTAATTGTGACATGTTAAAGAAATTCATAACTCAGGACAATTTGTGCCCATTGCAAATTCGGTGGAGTGAGCTCCATCTGTAGTCACAGTTAACTGCTTCATTACTTCCTATATAGTTTCCCATGCAGCAATGTCTTCCTCTTCAATTATCCTGTTTCCTTCAAGGCAAAAAAAATCTCCCATTGTCCTATGTTAGGTTTACTGCTAGAATGAGAGGGATTGGTAGTGTCCTAATACAGAGAGAATAACCATTCTTTTTTCACAGGTAAAATAAACAAGCACATTAATATAAAAAAGGATACATTACAAATGTGATAGAAGAGAACAAAACAACTGAATATCCACCGTAGGCTGTATATTTGTGTGTGATGTTGATCAAGTATAGTAGTTTCCAGAAACAGATGACAGAATCATGCTGTCATCTTCCAATTGGCATTACACTATATGAAAAGAAAATAGGTAATTGATAACATGTACAAGATACAACCATTTCTTGGATGACCCAAATTTTACAAAAACTTGCTTATGTGAACAAATATATGCGTAATTGACATTTTGAGAACAAAATTCAAACATATTAAAACCTCCACATGGTTTGTCATTTATAAAACAGAATGTTCCCTAGTGGGTTGTCAAATGAATAAAAGGTAAAAGTACAACATCCATAGCACCAATAGAGTTAAAACTATGCACCATGCCGACAGCCTCATGCGACTAACCTAGGGTGCCACAGAGCCCTAATGACTTGCCATGTAGACATCAGGTGGCGCCATCGTATTAACCGTCAATATATTGAAATATTTTGGAATTAGTCTAATGAAAATTTCATGCAATTTAGAAAGCATATATGTACTATAGGAATCACAAAGGTAAATCTTCACACCTGATTCATACACACAGATATTATGCAACTCACCAATATAAATTACATGTGTGGAAAAACATAGTGGTAACAAACATTTATAATCCTTTTAGATGGTCGTTATGTGCTAGAGGGCGCTCAGTACATCACAACATATGAGCTTGCCCACTGCACAAAACAATCTTTTTATTTATACTCTACACATACCATTCACTAATCCATCCAAGCCTAGTCATACAAAAAAATACTATATGCACCATTGAACAAATAATCCAAAAACAAGGTGGATGCGGATGGAGATGGGGATGGGGATGGGGATAGGGAGGGAGAGGGCGAGGTAATGAGGAAAGGAGTGGCAGGAAGTGGAAGGAATCCTAGAGGATTAGGGAATTGTGTAGGGAACAGGGGTGGAAATAAGAAAAGGGGGGGGGGGGGGGAGGTGGTACATGGTTAAAAGTTATGTCACGTTAAATGTACAGTATCTTTGTAAAGATCAACAGTCAAAATATGGTGCTTACAAGGAAATAATAACACACTAATGCCACAGTGTGCATGAATTCACAATCATAAGAGTAAGATGATACACTAAGTGCCAAAAGTATCCGGACACCCCCAAAAACATACTTCTTTCATTTTAGCTGCATTGTGCTGCCACCTACTGCCAGGTACTCAATATCAGCGATGTTGATAGTCATTAGACATCGTGAGAGAGCAGAATGGGGAGTTCTACAGAACTCATGGACTTTGAATGTGGTCAGGTGAGTGGGTGTCACTTGTGTGATATGTCTGTACACAAGATTTCCACATTCCTAAACATCCCTAGGTCCAGTGTTCCCGATGTGATAGTGAAATGTAAACGTGAAGGGACATGTAGAGCACAAGAGCATACAGGTCAACCTCATCTGTTGACTGACAGAGACCGCTGACAATTGAAGAGGGTCATAATGTATAATAGGCAGTCATCTATCCAGACCATCACACAGGAACTCCAAACTGCATCAGGATCCACTGCAAGTACTATGACAGTTAGGCAGGAGGTGAGAAAACTTGGATTTCATGGTCGAGTGGTTGCTCATAATCCACAAATCATGCTGGTAAATGCCAAACAACGCCTCACTAGGTATAAGGAGCATAAACATTGGATGATTGAACAGTGAAAAACATTGTGTGGAGTGACGAATCACAGTACACAATGTGGTGATCCAATGGTAGGGTATGGGTATGGCAAATGCCCGGTGAACTTCATCTGCCAGCTTATTTAGTGCCAACAGTAAAATTCAGAGGCGATGGTGCTATGGTGTGGTCGTGTTTTTCATGGAGGGGCTTGCACTCATTGTTTTGCGTGCCACAATCACAGCACAAGCCTACACTGATGTTTTAAGCACCTTCTTGCTTCCCACTGTTGAAGAGCAATTCGGGATGGCAATTGCATCTTTCAACATGATCGAGCACCTGTTCATAATGCACAGCCTGTGGCAGTGTGGTTACATGACAATACCATCCCTGTAATGGAGTGGCCTGCACAGAGTCTTGACCTGAATCCTATGAAACAACTTTGGGATGTTTTGGAACGCAGATTTCATGCCAGGCCTCACAGACCGACATCGATACCTCTCCTCAGTGCAGCATTCCGTGAAGAATGGGCTGCCATTCCCCAAGGAAACTTCCAGCATGTGATTGAACGAATGCCTGCGAGAGTGGAAGCTGTCATCAAGACTAAGGGTGGGCCAACACCATACTGAATTTCAGTATTACCGATGGAGGGTGCCACAAACTTGTAAGTCGTTTTCAGCCAGTTATCCGGATACTTTTGATCACATGGTGCAGCTAAGCAGAATTACAGTTCTATCCCCCTTGCCCCCTTCCTGTTTCTGCCCCAATTCCCTAACCCTTTGGGATTCTTTCCACTTCCTGAAACTTGTTCTCTCATTACCTCCATTTCCCTGCCCCCTTTCCCTTTTGCCTCCCCCACCCTCTATCCTTCCCTCTTCCAAATCCCTCCCTCCTCCTCCTCCCCCCCCCCCCCTCCCATCTTCCCACCCCCCTCCGCCTGGTTTCTAGATTTATTTTTCTATGGCGCATACAACTATTTTTGTATAACATGACTTGGATGGATTAGTGACTGATATGTATTGGGTATAAGTAAAAATATTGTCGTGTGCAGTGGGCGAGCTCATTGGCTGTTGCGGTGTAGGGAGTGCATTGTAGCACATAACGACAATCTAGTAGGATTAAAAATGTTTGTTACCATTACATTTTTCCACACGTTATTTACACTGGTGAGATGCACGATATCTGTGTGTATGAATCAGGTGTGAAGATTTACCTTTGTGATTCCTATAGTATACAATATGCTTTTCACATTGCACAAAATTTTCATTAGACTAATTTCAAAATTTTTCAATACATTGCCGGTTAATACAATGGCGCCACCTGATGTCTACACAGCAAGTCAGCAGGGCTCTGTGGCACCTCAGTTTAGTTCACATAAGGCTGTCAGCAAGGTGTGTAGTTTTAACTCTACTGGTGCTAGGGATGTTGTACTTTTACCTTTTATTCATTTGACAACTCACTAGGGAGCATTCTGTTTTATAAATGATAAACCATGTGGAGGTTTTAATATGTTTAAATTTTGTTCTCAAAATGTCAACGACACATATATTTGAACATATATGCAAGTTTTTGTAAAATTTGGGTCATCCAAAAAATGGTTGTATCTTGTGCAGATTATCGATTATTTATTTTCTTTTCATACAGTGTATTGCCAATCGGAAGATGACAGCATGAGTCTGTTGAAACTAGTAATTGGAATAAAGGTCTTAAAACCAAGTGGTATTGGCTTTCACAAAATACATATACAAACAGAGATCACCCCAATAACATGTGTACGTTATATAATCATGCATGTTACGTACAATGAGAATTTTATACTTTTTCTATACTTTGATGTATTATATTTCAGTTTGAACAACTTTTTGAAAGGGAGTTTACACACCATAAGGCAATATGAGGTTGTGGAGGTAATCACCACAGATAGGCATAGTGACATTGATGTCACCTCACTGAGTTATAAGCATGTAGTTACTCTCTCTTCATGCTAATTGTAGGGTTTTCTTAGGCTCAATTTTCAGGGCCTTACAGGTGATGCCAAGACAAGTCTTTTCTTTGGGTATGCGGGATGTTCTTCATCCCCTGGCATCTCAGTGATGAAAACATCAAGGAGGAGATCCTGGGTTGGGGAGTGCTATAGGACTCTATCACCTTTCTCTCTCCAAGCCCACCAAATCCTAACATAGGACAGCAAGGGAAGTAACGCAAGTATGATGATGAATACAGACCCTGTTAAGTGAGTCAGGCCATTTTTTTTCCCTTGGACAAATGGTTTATGTTTAAATATATGATAAGCACTTCATAAAAAGGAAGGGAAGAGGTAGGAAAGGAACCTGTGATTATAAAGAATACCTTGACATGCTAACATGATCAGATAGTACCACAAAATAGTGCAACTAAAGCTGACGAGCAAAGATAATAAAATAAATAAAAAAGGACATGAATTATCCCTGACAAGAGAGAGCTCATGAAAACAATAAATATGCCTTGAGTTATCTCTGTTGAGAGAATGCTGATGAATAAATGACTTAAGTGAATAAAATAAAACAGGCGATAGTTATTAACGTATTTTGTCAGGAGGTATAAAATCGAAGTATTGAGTAGACATTTCTTACCTTATAAATACTGGAAAGATTAAATAAAGATTATGAGTAAACTTAGAATTAGTCTCAACAGATTTCAAGAAGCTACCTTACAGACAGTGAGCATTCGTCAATAGAAATGAGGAAAAGACTACATTTCACAGAAGTAAACACAGAGGACTATATTATTGCACTGTTTTTTATGTGAACAGAATGTGACTGCTTTAATAATAAATAATACACATAAAGTTTATATTCTGGTAACAATGAATAGATCCCTAGAGACAGCCATTGACAACAAATATTTATTGATAGGTGAAGACTTTCCTGAGAAGCCTGCCTGAATGTTAGTAGTTCAAGGTTCAAATGTATGTGAATTCCTAAGGGACTGCTGAGATCATCAATCCCTAGACTTACACACTACTTAAACCAGCTTAAACTAATTTTTGTAAGAACAAAACACATACCCATGCCCGAGGGAGGTCTTGAACCTCCGGTGGGAGGGGCCGCGCAATCCATAACATGGCACCTCAAACCGCACGGCCACTCCGCACAGCTGTTAGTAGTAACTTTGCTAAGAACAACACACACACCCACGCCCAAGGGAGGACTCGAACCTCCGGCAGAAGGGGCTGCGCAAACTGTCACATGGCGCCTCAAACTGCGTGGCTGTTAGTAGTAACTTGTGGTAAAATGAACAAGGAGAAAAAACATGAGAGAAGACTCATTATTAGATTATGTAAGTTCAGGTATTAAAAGGAGTACAGGTAAAAAGGAACAAAGAAAGGAGTCAGGGATCATGCATTTGGAATGCATTATGTCACAGAGAAGCTTCATCACTGAGATGCTTAAAAGTTGTTATTATTATTATTATTATTATTATTATTATTATTATCATCATTATTATTGTTGTTGTTGTTGTTGTTGTTTCCAACACTCTCTTCCCCCTGCATACTATAGCAAATGATTATTTTTTTTTTCTTTTCTTTCAATGCCACTTATTTCATAGCCAGCAGCCACCTATTTAAACAATTTTATTGTTCATTTTATTTATTTCAAAGTACTGGGTGGTAACAGAGACAGTATAAGTCACAGCCTCCACTAAAACATAATAAACAGTTACATTTGTAGTCAAAGACGCAGTTGTGCAGAAAACACATCCTCGGGTAGGTTGCAGATGTGACATCAGGCATGGGGTGCAGGCAGGGGTCCTGAGAGCACGTAGCAGGCGCTCTGTTTTTGGCAGTGCAATATCTGTTGCAGGCGATCATATTTATGAGTTCTATAAATTTGTTCCACAATTGTGGAACTTCATTTTCCATCAGTCATGACTATTATTCATTTATTTAACTGTTATTATTTGAACAAATTATACAAGAACGTCATAAACAAAAGGTCTGCATATGCAAGCTGATTTATTGTGTTGCCTTATTCTACCTGGGTTTACTTTTTGTGTTCTAAAATTAAATTAAAAATTATTGAAGACGGTGTGTCTCCTTGTCTAACACCGTTATGACTCTGAAATACTCTGCATTCTTGTACTTATCTTTACTCTGCAACAGGTTTCCTGTACACACATCTGTACTATGATTAGACACTGAGGTGACAAAAGTCATGGGATACCCCCTAACATTGCATCAGACATCCTTTGCCCAACATAGTGCAGCAACTCAATGTGGCATAGACTGAGTAAGTTGTTGGAAGCCCCTGCAGAAATACTGAGCCATGCTGCTTCTATAGCCATCCATAATTGTGAAAGTGTTGTTGTTGCAGGATTTTGTGCATGAACTGACCTCCTGATTATGTCCCATTAATGTTCAGTGGGATTCATGTCAGGAAATCTGGGTGCCAAATCATTCACTCCAATTGCCCAGAATTTTCTTCAAACCAATCATGAACAACTGCGGTCTAGTGTCAAGGAGCATTGTCATCCATTAAAATCCCATTGTTGTTTGGAAACATGAAGTCCATGAATGGCTGCATATGGTCACCAATTAGCCAAACATAACCATTTCCAGTCCATGATTGGTTGATTTGGACCAGAGGACCCAGTCCATTTCGTGTAAACACAGCCCACATCATTATGGAGCCACCACCAGCTTCGGCTGGCTCTGAGCACTATGGGACTTAACATCTATGGTCATCAGTCCCCTAGAACTTAGAACTACTTAAACCTAACTAACCTAAGGACAGCACACAACACCCAGCCATCACAAGGCAGAGAAAATCCCTGACCCCACCGGGAATCGAACCCGGGCGTGGGAAGCGAGAACGCTACCGCACGACCACGAGATGTGGGCACCACCAGCTTGAGCAGTGCTTTGTCGACAACTTGTATCCATAGCTTCGTGAGGTCTGTGTCACCCTCTAATGCCATCATCAACTCTTATCAACTGAAACTGGGATTCACCTGACAATGCCATGGTTTTCCAGTCAGCTGGTGTTCAACTGATATGGTCACAAGCCCAGGAGAGGTGCTGCAGGTTATGTCGTGCTTTGGCAAAAGGCACTCACATTGATTGTCTACTGCCTTAACCCGTTAACACCAAATTTCACCACAATGTCCTAAAAGATACATTTGTAGTATGTCCACATTGATTTCTGTGGTTATTTCACACAGTGATGCTTGTCTGATAGCACTGACAACTCTATGCAAACGACACTGTTCTCGATCGTGAAGAGAATGCCATTGGCCACTGTGTTGTCAATGGTGAGGGGTAACGCCTGAAATTTGGTTTCCTCATCACTCTCTTGACTCTGTGGATCTCGGAATATTGAATTCCCTAGTGTTTTCTGAATTGGAATGCCCCCACGCGTCTAGTGCCAACTACCATTCCATGTTCAAAGTCTGTTAATTCCCTCATCATATCATAATCAAGTCAGAAATCTTTTCACATGAATCACCTGAATGCAAATGACAGATCTGTCCATGCACTGCCCTTTTATACCTAGTGTACACAATACTAGCACCACCTCTATATGTGCATATCGCTACCCCATGACTTTGTCACCTCGGTGTATATGCAGACACAAACAAAAATTTGTACAAGGCCAAGATTTGGTACGAGGTCTTCTGCTCACTAGATAGATGTGCTAACCCCTATGTCATCCTGTCACAGTGGCTTTGCACAACTGAAAGGACTACCCTAGCACACCTTCCTCCTCAATTCAAATTTACATTCATGCCTGAGCCCACTTTGTGTGCCCCTAACTCTAACAGCATTGCAGAGGCTCTCCAACTGTATCAGAATAGCACCTCAGCAATGAACAAACACCCTGCAATGCTGTTCAGATTTAGAGGGAATACCAAGTGGGCTGAGGCATGAACGGAAATTTGGGTTGAGGAGGGAGGAGTGCTATGGTAGTCTGTCCAGTTGTGCAAAGCCACTATGCCAGACTGTATAGTGGTTAACGTATCTGTCTAATGAGCAGGAGACCTGGGTTTGAAGCCTGACTTCAGCACAAGTTTTCATTGGTGCTTCTGTCTGCATGTATATTCATCATAGATATTTGAGATATGAAAAGCTATCTGGAAGCATATAGTTTCTCTTCACATCTGTACTGGTTGTATTAACTCATGTGAAAACAAGCTCTTTCAAGACACTGGTGACAAGACACGGGTGATTGTGTCCCTATGAAACCACATTGATAGTCCACTCAACTTCCTTCCGCAACTGGGATCGTTCTGTTCAGTAGACACTGCAATAGAATTTTGTAGTTTACATTAAGGAGTGTGATCCCTCTATTGTTATTACTTACCAGGGGATTGTTCTTTTTTAGCATAGGACTGATTATGGGCATTTTCCAATCTTCAGGTGACGTGTCATATTTCCAAACGTTTTTTCACACTTTTGTTATTAGTTTAACCATTACCGTTCCTTCACTCCTTATTAGCTCTCTTGCAATCTGATCTCCACCAAAAACCTTATTGTTTTTTAGATTTTTTATTATTTGTCTTATTTCTTCTTCATTTGAGGCCTCTTACTTTGCTGTCTATGGTATCTGGTACCTCAAATGGAAGACTCAGTAGGGTTATCACAGCTTAATAATTCTGTGAAGTACTCTGCCCAACACTGTTCTATTTCAGTGACATTCATGAGTATCTTCCTGTGCCTTTAATAAATGTTTAGTTTTTCTTACATTTCTGTGTTACGTTCTTTACTTTTCGGTACATTTGTGTTGCCCTGTGATGAATACATCTTCCTTCCACTTGTTTTAGCTCCTTATAATATTTGTTTTTCTCCTGTGTTAGTGTAGTAGCCATTTCTTTCTTCTTCTGTCATCATCGTTTTGCAAGCAGACTTGATTGAACCATATCTTATCTGACCACTTCCATATCCCTAGAATTCTGGAAGCTACTCTGTTTACGGTCTCCTAATTTGAGATCAGTCGTGGTTGATACCACAGTCTCCTATCTCTTCCTCACATTTATTTTGGTTGCCTGCTAGTGTTGATTCTTATTTTCTATTAATCTTCATCTCTTTTAATCTATTTATACTGTAATCTATAGTCTACTTTGGCATTCTAAGCATCTTCTTAAATTTAATGTTCATCTTACTTATCACCAGGAAGTGATCAGTGTCGCAGCCTGCTTGCATACCTTTGATGATGTTTCCATACTGTTTCTGGATACATACATGGCCTCCCTAGTGTCTGGTGCCACCAATGTGCCTTTAGGTATGTTTCATGTTGAAATCATTTACTCATGGTGCAGATATTATAGTCAATTGCAAAACTAATCAAATGGCTGCTGAGCCACTGCTCTCTTGATGCAGACTTGCATTAACAGTCACAGATTTATACATGTCTTCCTGAACCACTTTGGCATTAAAATCACCTTATGGTTTGGAAATGAGTATAGACATGATCAAATTCAGTGCAAAATTCCACCTTATCCTCATAGGCTGTGTGTGCATTAATCAAGGGTAAGTCACTATTACAGAAAACAATTGCAGTCTTGGAGATTCTGTTGTTAATGGAATTAAACTCTTTAACTTCAGAAAGCAAAAAACATACTATCGTATAACTAAAATATCACTCAGCCACAGTTGGAATCGGCCAGCTTGTACAAACATCCTGCGGTATCAGTTTGTACAGATATGAAAAGGAACATTCACATAACAAAAGTCCTGTGATGCATAGCAGAATATTGCTCAGCTGTCAGGATCTGCACCAAACAGGACTACCAGGATATTGAATGTATACAGAGAAGAGCAGCACAAATTTTCAAACATTTGTTTGCTTCATGGGACAGTGACACACAGATCCTGAAGAAACTGGACTGGTATAAGTGTTAAGATATACGTGAACTACTCAGTGAAAGTCTGCTTACAAAGTTTCGAGAAACAACTTTAACTGATGAATCTCGTAACATACTGCAACCCCCTTTGTTTTGCTCCCACTGTGATTACAAAGATAATAGTAGACTAATTACAGCAGGCACAGAGGTTAATACACAACCTTTCTTCCAACATTCCATACTTGAATGGAGCAGGCAAAAGCCTTGGTACAATGGAAAGTACACTACGCCCTGCACTTCACAGTGATTCGCAGAACTATGGACTTTGACGGTGAAAAAATTCCCATGAAGGATGTTACTCTTGAGTTCACACAAATTCTTTTTGACTTATCAATTGGTACTTTCCTATCGATGTGATGCAGGGCTTTAGAAATCTTGTTAGCATTTGTGATCTGTAGTGATCCCAGTAAAGTCAGCTGTAATATCTCTGCTTTCTGTCCCCCATATTCTGGTCACCTGCATTGCATTCATAACCCTCCCTCCCCCCCCCCCCCCCCCCCTCACTTTCTGTCCATATTCCAGTCACCTGCATTGCTTTCATACCAGTGGAATTTTGATTTGCTTTTTTAGAGAAATCATCTTACAGATGGAGATCAAATAGTTTTCCTCAGTCCCTCAACCTACAAACACTCAGCAAGTTGAAACTGGCTCACCTTGAAAAAATCTAGCTGTAACCAAGAAACTACTACTGTCCTCAATGTATACATTTCACAGTTCCAAAACTGGCAATCTTGTACCAAAAAAGAATATATCTAATGATGGCAAAGCACCACAATGGAAATAGTTACTTGAGGGTAAAAGGTTCAGGTTGATTTCTAAGACAATCGTCGAGCTATAAGGAACATTTTTATTTTTTGTGGGAGGGTGCACTGAACATTAATCACCATTCACTGTATCTTTGCCTTATTCTGGAATACAATGAGATGGCAAAAGTCATGGGTTACCTCTTTTTACCTGGCATAGTACAGCTACTCGAAGTGGCATGGTCTCCTGCAGAAATATTGAGCCATGCTGCCTCCCTAGCCATACATAATTGCAAAAGCGTTGCCAGTGCAGGATTTTGTGCATGAACTAATCTCTCGATTAAGTCTCATAAATGTTCGATGGGATTCATATCAGGCAATCTGCGTGGCCAAACCATTCGCTCGAACTGTCCAAAATGTTCTTCAAACCATACATGAACAACTGTGACCCAGTGACATGGCACTTTATAGCCATAAAGATCTCATCGTCATTTGGAAACATGGTGTCCATGAATGTCTGCAGATGATCTCCAAAATGGCTGAACATCCATGGGACCTGGTCCATTCTATGCAAACACAGCCCACATCATTATGGAGCCACCATCAACTTGCACAATACCTTGTTGACAATTTGGATTTATTGCTTCTTGAGGATGTGCATCACATTCGAACCCTACCATCAGATCTTACCAATTGAAATTGGGACTTATCTGATCAAGCCATGGTTTTCCAGTTGCCTAGGGTCCAACGAATATGGTTACGAGTCCAGGAGAGGCACTGCAAGTGATGTCGTGATGTGATGTGCTGTTAGCAAAGGCAGTCCCATCAGTCTTCCAATGCCATAGCCTATTAACGCCACATTCTACCGCACTCTGCTAACATATATGTTTGTTTTACTTCCCACACTGATTTCTGGGGTTATTTCACACAGCGCTGCTTGTCTGTTTGCACTGACAACTCTAGGCAAATGCTGCTGCTCTCAGTCAGCCAGTAACTGCGTTGTCCGTGGTGAGGGGTACTGCCTGAAATGAATGAATCACCTAAGTACAAATGACAGCTCCATCAATGCACTGCCCTTTTATACCTTGTGTACACAATATTACTGCCATCTGTATATGTACATATCAATATCCCAACTTTTGTCACCTCAGTGTACAGATAGAGGCAGTTAAAGGTATCTACAGATTCCTCAGTGGGAGACCACCCAACATGCTCCCAGTTGGTGTATCCCAACATCTGAGTGTCATATGCAAATCTCACATCATTATTTTCCAATGGTCACCTTTCTAAAGCTGTGTAAACTTTCTCCTGGATTGTGAATATAGCTGAAAAACATGGTTGCTGATTGGTGATAGTTAATACCTTGGCACTGTTATCCACAAGGCAAAACAAGTATGAGGAGCAGTCTAAGTATTAATTATCACCTCAAAAAACTCAAGCTGCAACCACGAGACTTTATAGTGGTGTTAGTCTTCCTCTACATAAATGCCCTTCAATGCAACATCTTTTTACCAATGTTGGATGACTTGATCGAGACTTTGATTGTAGAAGTCTGCACTTTGGCTATTCAGGAAACGTTCCACCTCAAAAATCACCTTGTTCTGGTATGTCAGGACAATACAAGGAGGGGGTGAGGCAAAAATTGGGTAGACCACAGCAGCAGCATCTGTGACCATCCTGTTCAGAATGGCCCATAGTGTTATCATGGAGAAAAATATCTCCTAGACAGCTTACTACAAGACTTTGCCTCCATAAAACTTCGCCTTGAGAGTATCTTGTAACCTCATCAGGAGATTTCAGTGGTACATTTCTGCAATGGTTTCACTCCTTTCTATGCAAAAGTTGAATCCATCATAGGGAAGTGCAGATCAGTTTTACATTCTGCAACAAAAATTAAAGGGCCACTTTTTCGAAAACCTGTAATTGTCGTCCATTGGATGCAGAAGTTTCAGATTAGGTGCCAAAAACCTTTCCCTGCTTTGCTGCAAAATTGTGGTGCTCTGCAACATTGCCCTCAGGCTCAGCAAAGCTTCAAACAGCAAGGTGATAACACATGTGAAAGAAAGGTCAGAGCTCAGATGTTCATGTGTGATGTAAGGTGGGTTAATGATATCACAATGACACCAAATTTCACCACAATTCTGTCCAATGCCATCATGAACATGTCTCATGATGGGAAGCTCATCAAACCTCTTCTTACCCACATTTTATCCCTTCTTTTGACAATTCCATGATGAAACTCAGAACCATGATGTCCGGTGTTTAAATCATGTGGTTTTCTTATGTATAGCCAAGGAAAATACAAAATCGACATGAAAAGGCCACTGGGGGTGGCATACAGGGTATCAATGAAACCATCCATTCCCTTGGAGTGTTGATTTCCACACATTTTGCGGTTGAAAACATTTAGTAATGTGATACACAACAAGATGACATTCTTGGCAATGTTCAACACTACTGACACCCCCTGGATGATTCAACCCTTCCTCTAAAGACATTAAGGGGTTGCTACCCCAAGAAACATGATATGACCCTCTTTGGAGTGTATTGTGATCACTATTTTTACTCTGGTGTACACAATGGAACCACTATGGAACGTTCTAAGCTGTCTGATGAAACTCTAACATAATTCAAAGCAACAAAGGGTATTTTTTTCCCAGCCGTCCTGTTTTGTGCTCTTCTATAGTCTGATCATGTGGTGGAGCGAGAGGAAGGGATCGGGTGGGGTGGGGGAGAGGCATGGAGGTGCAAAGGTTCCATCCAACACACACACACACACACACACACACACACACACATGCACACACCACAAGTTTTTCCCCAAGTGAAATTCCTAATTTCCCTGATTTCCAGACATGCTTTAGCATTTTTCCCTGACAAATTTTGAGATAGATTGATTGACTAATTAATTGAGATGGTTTATGGAGCCAAATGGCGAGATCATCAGTCCCACGATTTCGAAGTTACTCACAGAAGAAATAGGATCAGCTAAAAGTAAATGGATCCAGTCAGGTGATTCAAACAATAAAACTAGAACATTAAAAAACACCACAGTAAAAGGCATAAAAGGTTAGACCAAACCTAAAAACCGGAAAAAAAGAGTGATCTTTCCACGGGGGAGTGGTCATGGGGTCTCAGACTGAGAAAACGTGAAGAGAGGCCTCAATCACAATCATCCTGCCTCTGCCCCAGGAATAAAGCAAAACCTTATATCTGGAAATAACCACTTTCACAGAGGAAACTGATGACCAGTTCAACCATCCGTAAATTGTCTGCTAATATTAAAATTAAGGTAGACTATACTTAACATGAAGGGGAAAGTCTACCAATATTTTGTAGTAGGAGAATCCCCACTTCCGTGAGGAGACTGCCAATGGGATTAGGGCAAAAGGCACCAATAGCCAGGCACACCCCACAATGGTGAACAGGATCAAGTATTTTCAGAGTGGAAGGAGCCACTGAACTATAAACCTGACTTCCATTATCTAGTCTGGACAAGACCAGAGCACTGTAAATATGGAGAAGATTAGTATGGCCTGCACCCCAAGATGTGTGGGCCAGGAGGTGGAGAGCATTAAGCTTCCGCATGCATATAGTCTTCAGGCGATGAATACAGGGCAAACACGTCAGCTTTTCATCAAACAAAAGGCCAAAGAAAAGGGAGCTGGTCGCCTATACAAAGTTCTGGATCAGGGTGTACTAGGAATTGACAGCAAAAATGCGTAACCCGCATTTTGGGGGAAGAAAACTGGACGCCAAGAAAGACAGCCCACACAGAAGTTCATTGGATGGCCCCTTGGATCCGGCACTCAGGAGACGCTACCAAGTGGCAGCTGCACCAGATGCAAAAATTGTTGACATACAATGCCAGGGTAATCTGAGGGCCAAGAGAGGTTACAAGCCCATTGATGGCAATGAGGGATACCATTCTCTCTATGTGTGATACCATTCTCCTGAATCCGAGGGATGCTGAGTGAAGTGTCAAATGGAACTCAGAGAGGTGGTGAGATAAAAAATCGTGAATAAAAATCAGAAGGGAGCCATGACAGCTCCAGTCACAGAGGGTAACTAAAACACAATGGCGCCAAGCCATATCATATGCCTTAGGAAGGTCAAAGAAGACCGTGACATGGTGTCAACAGTTAGTAAAAGTCAGTCAGATTGCAGTTTCAAATCTGAATAAATGGTCAGTTTGAGATCATCCTTCCTGAAAACCACACTGATATGGGGAGGCCCCAAGATTCAAGTACCCAACATAATCGGAAGCAACCATCCTGTCAGGCAATTTACAAAGTACGTTCATCAGGCTAATTGGGCAGTAGCTGTCGAGAGATGTTGGGTTCTTCTCAGGCTTAAAGATGGGGATAACTACACTGTGTCGTCACTGTGAGGGGAAGGCACCCACGAGCCAAATGTGGTTGAAGACCCTGTGTAGGCCAAATGTGGTTGAAGACCCTGAGTAGATATTGCCTCTGTGTAATGTCCAAGTGTTGGATCATCTGGTTGTGATGGAATCTGGGCCTGGTGCCGTGTCATGTGAAGAGGTAAGAGCTGCAAGAATTCCCATTCAGTGAAGGGTTCATTATAGGGTTCACCTTGGTAAGAGTTGAAACAGAAGGGGGTCTGTTCAACTCTGTGGTCGTGCGGTAGCGTTCTCGCTTCCCACGCCCGGTTTCCCGGGTTCGATTCCCGGCGGGGTCAGCGATTTTCTCTGCCTCGTGATGACTGGGTGTTGTGTGATGTCCTTAGGTTAATTAGGTTTAAGTAGTTCTAAGTTCTAGGGGACTGATGACCATAGATGTTAAGTCCCATAGTGCTCAGATCCATTTCCATTTTTCAACTCTGTGCTTCTGCCAGGGAAAGGTGGCAAGATACGAAGAGGAAGCCGATGCAGTCACAGTGTGTCGCAAGGTGTTCTGCAAGGACCAGTGGATCAGAAGACAAGAGCACCTTGGAGGATAAGCCCCAGGACAGTTGACTGTCAATGGTGGCCCAGAAGGCTAGAGAGCTTGGACCAAACTTGCAATGAAGAGCCATTTGTCCCCAGGGAGGAAACATAGCACTCCCAGCATACCTTTTTGCTCAGCTTAGTAAGGTAACAAGCCTTATCAGAGACGCTTGAAAGCGAGGAGGTTGGTCTGCGAAGGGTGTCATTTAAATCGTTGCAGTGCCTGTAGGCGACTGCTATGTCCTTGGTACATCATGGTACTGGTCGATGATGAGGGGGACCTGTGGATAGGGAGACAGCAGTGCCAGCAGCATGAATAATAGTGGCAGAAATACCTTGCACGACTGCATTGATGCAGTTCGAGAGACGTGTCTAAGTGCACAGCAGATGTATATAAAGGCCAATGGCCCCTGCAGGATGCCCAACGTGGGGCCTGTCTCCCTAGTGGAGGCAGGGGAATGACGGAATCACTGGAAAGTGGTCACTGTCCCAAAGATCATCAAGGGGGTGGCCAATGTAGGCAAGCCATGAGAGTAGAGAAGGAGATTGTGAGATTGACAGCAGAAAAGGTTCCACGAGCGGCACTGAAGTGGGTCGGGGAACTGTCATTGAGGAGAGACAAATCAAAGTCTGTAATAAGTTGGTCAAGTAAAAGAGCCCTACCCAACGAAGTGGCACTCCCAGATTGGGGGATCCAGTCACTAATGATATCGATGCGAACCAAAGTATAAACCCCTCCAGAAACTATCCCGGAGCCGATAAAGTTCTGGCACAATGCTCAATAACACAAAACTTTAGAGAGTGGTCATCTTGAAAATGGGTTTCTTGAAGAGCAAGACAGAATGAAGAGTAGGAGGGAACAAGGCATTTTATTCACGGGAGGTTGCGATAATATCCGTCACAATTCCATTGGACTATCGTGTGGTGAGAGTCCAGGTGAGACATAAAGAAGACGAGGGGAGGTCAAGTCACTTTCTCGGTGGTCTTCACCAATGAGGATGGGGTGACATCCTTTAAAACTGGGTCTGATTCAGGATGAGGTGGAGGGATGAAGCCCTCCGGGAAAGCAGGGAAGCCCCATCCATTGACTTGCACTGTTTCTTCTTCTTCTTCTTCTTCTTCTTCTTCTTCTTCTCCTCCCTCGGAGGGAGGGAGGCGGCATTTTCAGTAAGGGGATAGGTGGCAGTGATTTCAGGATTGGACAGAGAATGGGTGGCTTTGGGGCCCTTGGAGAGTGGATCTCTCCTCCTGCCCAAGGGTGCAGGCTTCCTGTCCTGAGAATTCCGGGGAGGGGTGTTCCGAGATGGAGTCCCATCCCTAGCAGGAGTCAGAGGATAGGAAGTTTTCCCTGGCAGAGGAGGATGAGGAGGAGTGGTTCTTGGAGGAGGAGGAGCCACTAAGGGTGAGGAAATGGAAGGAGGGCAAGGGTGGCGGTAAGGGTGAGGGGGGAAGAGGTGAAGGCATAACTGAGGCACAGGTAAAGGAGAGATTTACATGGCGAAGTAAATCATATTTCTTCTGGGCTTCAAAGCACCTGAGACAGTCTAGTGTCTTTATTTCCTGAATTCTTTTTTCCTTCACGTACACTGGAAACTCTGGTGAGTGGGGAGAATGGAGACCAGAGCAGTTTACACAATTAGATGGTGGGGTGCAAGGGCTCCCCACATGAAAAGTGTGCCCACAGTCACCACAGATGCGAGCGGCATTGCATCGCTAGGACATGAGGCGAAACCTGAGGCAATGGAGGTGAAAAGTACGGTTTCACATTGCACCTGTACACCATTACCTTGATCTTCTCGGGCAGGGTATCATCCTCAAATGCCATGATGAAAGCACCAGTCTTTATACAATGGTCCTTGGGGTCTTTCTGGACACGCCAGATGAAATGAACGCCATGTGTTCCAACTCGAGGAGAAGGTCCCTATGGAACATTACATCCTGTGTCACACTGACGGGGTTGTCTCCTAAACAGTTGCAGGCACAGAGGGAGGCTGGCTGACTGGCATAAGTTGTCTTTATAAGGAGAATGATCCCTGTGATATTGAGGGGCTTAGTCAGCCCCACCACATGGACTGGCTACCAAGCAGGTGACCTGGCAAGAAGGCAAAAGGACTTTGGCGGGGTGGGAGGGGAAGGGAGAAAAGGGAGAGGGGAAGGGAGAAAAGGGTGAAGGAGAGGGGCGAGGGGGAGGGGGGAGGGGAGGGGGGAGGGGAGGGGAGAGGGAGGGGGTGTGGGAGGGGGAAGGGGAGAGGGAGGGGGTGTGGGAGGGGGAGGGGGCAGGGAGGGGGATGGGGGCAGGGAGGGGGAGGGGAGGGGGAGAGGGAGGAGAGGGAGAGGAACCCACGCCAAAGACTCTAGGGAGGGAGTTCTTCCCCATCTGGCTCACACTACAGATTTCAATTAGAGAGGGAGGTCGAACGCCTGAGGGGGGAATGAAAAGGAAAAGCCAAAAAGGATAAGGAAAAGCAACCAAACAAAACCGCAAGATGAAGCAAAGTCATGAGGATAGCCAGACCGACATAAAGAAGAACACCAAGAGAAAGAATGGAAGGGGCAAAGGGAAAGGAAGGAGGGCAGGGAAGAAGAAGGAAGGGGCAAAGGCAAAGGAAGGAGGGCAGGGAAGAAGAAGGAAGGGGAAGGGAAAGCAACCCAGAAAAGAATAAAGGCTTCAAATAGCTCAGGGACCCATGTCCACCACACACAAAGCCATCAAACAGCTGTTGGCCCGCTGCAGGGACAAATTTTGAGATCTCAAGGGTAAGTAAACAAAGTAAGTTGACACAAAAGTTTAAGGACTTCTATATTTCTAAACATGAGAGCAAAATTCTTAAGTACTAACATTAACATCTTTTGCAATGAATTGTTTTTAAATGGGGAAAGCAAGTCAAATGTTATATGCGTTACATTATGATGTCAGAAATAAAAGTAGGCCTCTTGAAAGAAGTGTATAAGGCAGGGAAGAGTTCTATGAATCAACACTACAGGTGACTGCCAATAAAATATTGGTTCTACTATGTTTGTTATTGTTGGTTGCTGCACACTGTGTTGTCTATTATTTTACAGGTATTGTGTGGTTTTTCTTTCACAAAATATGTGAGTACATAGCGTACAAATTGCCAGTGACTGCCATTATTTTCTTCCTCCTATCAACCACACTCTCTAATATATAAACTACTTTCTAATATATAAACTACTTTTAAAATGCCAAAATGTACTAGAATAAATAAAATGTCCATAAAATTCCCCACTGTACAATGTTCTTGCAGTGAGACAGTCGTAATTCCTGAAATCCATTGCCCATGGCCTCTGGCCTGCCAAGAAGCACCACAGTCCTGAGTCCATGGATAAACCACAAAAATCTGCCACATTACACCACACACAAACAGACCTGGTATGTGAGCAGATTGGTGAGACTAGACTCAACGGGCAGGGCATGCACTTTAGTGGAAAATGATGGACTTCAGACTGGCAGGCCCAGTCCATTAGAGATACCCACAGTAATGGCCTGTGGTTTTGAGCCATCATGGAAGTCCACTGGTGTGGGCAGCTATTTACATGTCACAGACACCATGCTGATGAAATGAAACCACAATGATCAATCCATACAACAGATAACTTGCAAGAGTACTCTGGAAATGAATACTGATGAGGATAGGCAGCAACTCACTGTAAAGGTGATCACTGAGCTGCAGACAGGCACTTAGAAAAGACAATCACACTCTCACAACAAAATTTTTGGTCATAGACTTTGTCAGGAAATGAGAGCGCACACACATTCACACAATCATTCAGACACAATTTATGCACATGACTGCTGTCTCTGGCCACTGCATCAACAGTCTCTGAGAATCAGATGCAAACAAACCTCTCCTCATGTCTCCCATCGGCAGCTACTGGGCTAGCAGCAAGAAGTGGTGGCAGCATTGACTGAAAGCTGAGGGGAGTGGCAGAAGGGGAAGAAGCAATAAGAATGATGGAGTAGGGAAGAGGCTCACATACTCAGCTGTGCCCAGCCAGCAAAGATGCACGATATCTCAGTAAACAAACCATTTCCTCTCCTGAGACCAACACTACATTTTTTCGGTGTTTTTCCAAATTTCCTTGATTTCCCTGACACATTTGAAATTCCCTGATATTCTGTGATTTCCGGAACTTGCGGCAACCCTGCTATGTTTCTATATTTTTGAATTTTTATGAATGACCTGCTCATGTAGTTTGACACGCAGCATGCTATTGTGTAAGACAGGGAGGTGAAACAAATTCACACCACGGATTAACAACTATTGGTCTGGTACACCAGCCAGGCTGAGAGAGTTTTCTATGCTTGTTTAGTCAAATTCTGCATTGGTTCCCACTTTCCATCACAGAAAATACCATAAACAAACAGTTAAATGAGTGACAAACATCTAAAAGACAATAAATATTTAAAACTATACTAAAACTGCCTTTGCAAAGAAATATTTTGTGTGTTCTAATAACTGTAGAGCAACTACAGACTCCAAGGACACAAAAATGAAGTACACAGAATACAGTTCACATGTTTCACAGAAAGACATTTAGAAGGAGACTGACAAAAGCAACCCATTTCCTTTCTGTTATTACCTTTCAAATTCCTATTACTTTCATTTTCGCCATTATTCAGTGTTGTTATGATGCAAGTTTATTTCCCATTCCCTATATTTTTATGCGACAAATGCATCTCTTAGTATCAGAACGTACCTTAAACAGTAGTCTCATCTGATCCTAATAACCATAGGAATTTGCGGTCATATGCAGGTGGATCATCTTACACTTTGTGCTAACAGATCTGCTAACCTGAAATTTTACTACCTAAATGTAAGTACCTTTAAGGAATTTCGTCTCAGTTTTAAAGTTTTTCCCTCTACAGTAGGATTAACCCAGGACTGATAATGTCACCACAGGGTCTCTGCAAAACTTACGCTTGCATTTTCAATAGTTGCTTCTACTACTGTATTTTACATTTTTGGCCAGACTGTTTTCCGTTTCCCCGACTATTAGTGATTGTCTTCGGTAAAATTCTTAAACGTTTGTCTCAAGTTCTCTCTTATGTGGTTAAGATTGGCATTTAGTTTCACAAACATTATAACCTAGGTCCTTAAGCCCAATATTTTGCTTTAGCTGCCCACTACTACTACTACCTAGCAGCAGAGCTCTATTTTTCACCCAACTTACCTGTAAGATACCTAGAAGTGTTCTGCTGCATATTTACCGCTGCCCGTCTGTAGAAAGCTTCTCCTCCTCTAATTCTAGTAACAAATCAAATTTATTTGTTATCTGACTTTTGAATGTGCTAATTAAATGTTTGTCCTTCCCTCTTTGCTGGTCACCCTTTTTCCCAGCACCAGTACCCCCATCCTTTTAACTGTCCCAATTTAGAATTTCATTTTGCAATTCTACCTGTTGTTGTTATGGACTCCAATCCAGAAACTTGTTTGATGAAGCTCTCCTGCTACCCTATTCTGTGCAAGCCTCTTCACCTCTGAGTAACTACGGCAACCTACATGGTTTTGAATCAGCTTAGTGTACTCATCCCTTGGCCTCCCTCTACAATTTTTAGCCTCCGCGCTTCCCTCCAATACTAAATTGGTGATCCCTTGATGTCTCATAACATGTCCTACCAACTGATCCCTTCTTTTAGCCCGGTTGTGCCACAAAGTCCTCTTCTCCCCAATTCTATTCAGTACCTCCTCATTAGTTAAGTGATCTACCCATCTAATCTGCAGTATTCTTCTGTAACACAACATTTCAAAAGCTTCTATTCTCTCTGTCTAAACTATTTATGGTCCATGTTTCAATTCCACACATGGCTACTCTCCACACAAATACTTTCAGAAAACGACTTACTGACACTTAAATCTGTACTCAATGTTAAGAAATTTCTCTTCTTCATAAACGTTTTCCTTGCCATTGCAAGCCTACATTTTATATCCTATCTACTTCGACCACCATCAGTTCTTTTGCTCCCCAAATAGCAAAACCCATCTACTACTTTAAGTGTCTCATTTCCTAATCTAATTCCCTCAGCATCCCTGATTTAATTCAACTACATTCCATTGTTCTCGTTTTGCTTTTGTTGATGTTCATCTTATATCCTCCTTTCAAGACACTGCCCATTCCGTTCAACTGCTCTTCCATGCCATTTGCTGTCTCTGACAGGATTACAATGTCATTGGCAAACCTCAAAGTTTTTATTTCTTCTCCATTGATTTTAATTCCTACTCGAAATTTTTCTTTTGTTTCCTTTACTGCTTGCTCAATATACAGATTGAATAACATCAGAGATAGGCTACAACCCTATATTATTCCCTTCTCAACCACTGCTTCCCTTTCATGTCCCTTGACCCTTCTGTCTGCAGTCTGGTTTCTGCACAAACTGTAAATAGCTTTTCACTCCCTGTATTTTACCCCTGCAACCTCCATAATTTGAAAGAGAGTATTCCAGTCAACATTGTCAAAAACCTTCTCTAAGTCTACAAATGCTAGAAGCGGAGGCTTGCCTTTCCTTAATCTATCTCCTACGATAAGTCGTAGGGTCAGTATTGCCTCGTGTGTTCCAACATTTCTATGGAATTCAAACTGATCTTCCCCGAGGTCAGCTTCTACCAACTTTTCCATTCATCTGGAAAAAACTCGTGTTAGTGTTTTGCGGTTATGACTTACTAAACTGATAGTACGATAATTTTCACACCTGTCAACTCAAGATTTCCTTGAGATTGGTATTATTATATGCTTCTTGAAGTCTGAGGGTATTTCGTCTGTCTCATACATCTTGCTCACCACATGGTTCAGTTTTGTCATAGCTGGCTCTCCCAAGGCTATCAGTAGTTCTAATGGAATGTTGTCTACTCCCGGGGCCTTTTTCTGACTTAGGTCTTTCAGTGCTCTATCAAATTCTTCACGCAGCATCATACCTCCAATTTCATCTTCATCTATGTCCTCTTCTATTCCCATAATATTGCCCTCAAGTACATCACCCTTGTACAGACCCTCTACATAGGTCTCTCTAATTTTCCTGTAGGCAGTATCTATCTTACCCCTAGTGATATATGCCTCTACATCCTTACGTTTGTCCTCTAGCCATGCCTGCTTAGCCATTTTGCACTTCCTGTCGATCTCATTTTTGAGACGTTTGTATTACTTTTTGCCTGCTTCATTTACTGCATTTTTATATTTTCTCCTTTCATCAATTAAATTCAAAATCTCTCCTGTTACCCAAGGATTTCTACTAGCCCTCGTCTTTTTACCTACTTGATCCTCTCCTGCTTTCTCAAAGCCACCCATTCTTCTTCTACTGTATTTCTTTCTCCTGTTCTTGTCATTCATTCCCTAATGCTCTCTCTGAAACTTTCTACAACCTCTGGTTCTTTCCATTTATCCAGGTCTCATCTCCTTAAATTCCTTCCTTTTTGCAGTTTCTTCAGTTTTAATCTACAGCTCATAACCAAAAAATTGTGGTCACTTCACATCTGCCCCAGGAAATGTCTTACAGTTTGAAACTTGGTTCCTAAATCTCTATCTTATCATTATATAATCTATCTGAAATCTTCCAGGGTCTCCAGGCCTCTTCCATGCATACAGCCTTCTTTCATGATTCTTAAACCAAGTGTTAGCTATGATTAAGTTATGCTCTGCGCAAAATTCTACCAGGCGGTTTCCTCTTTCATTCCTTACCCCCCAGTCCATATTCGCCTACTACTTTTCCTTCTTTCCTTTCCCTAGTATCAAATTCCAGTTTCCCATGACTATTAAATTTTCGTCTCCCTTCACTATCTGAATAATTTCTTTTATCACATCATACATTTCTTCAATCTCTTCATCATCTGTGGAGCTTGGTGGCAAATAAACTTGTACTAGTGTGGTAGGCGAGGGCTTCGCTTCTATCTTGGCTACAATAATGCGGTCACTACACTGTGCTTAGTAGCTTATCCGCCCTTCTGTTTGTTTATTCAGTATTAAACCTACTCCTCCATTACCCCTCTTTGATTTTGTATTTATAGCCCTGTATTCACCTGACCAGAAGTCTTGTTCCTCCTGCCACCGAAATTCACTATTTCCCACTATACCTGACTTTAATCTAACCATTTCCCTTTTCAAATTATCTAACCTACTTACCCGATTAAGGGATCTGACATTCCACACTCCGATCCGTAGAACGCCAGTTTTCTTCCTCCTGATAACAACGTCCTCCCGAGTAGTCCCTGTCCCGAGATCCAAATGGGGACTATTTTATCTCCAGAATATTTTACCCAAGAGGACGCCATCATCATTTAACCATACAGTAAAGATGCATGCCCTCGGGAAAAATTACGGCTGTAGTTTCCCCTTGCTTTTGGCCGTTCACAGTACCAGCATAGCAAGGCCATTTCGGTTAATGTTACAAGGCCATTTCGGTTAATGTTACAAGGCCAGATCAGTCAGTCATCCAGACTGTTGCCCCTGCAACTACTGAAAAGGCTGCTGCCCCTCTTCAGGAACTGTGTGTTTGTCTGGCCTCTCAACAGATAGCCCTCCGTTGTAGTTGCCTGACAGAGAGAGAGAGAGAGAGAGAGAGAGAGAGAGAGAGAGAGAGAGAGAGAGAAATTTAATTAACCTATGGCAATATCCACTCTAATCACATATGGATGATCTGTTTTATGGAACTAGCAGCAGATAAAATGAGATAAAAACAAAATTAATGAAATAATAAATTTTTATCAATATTTGAACACTTCCTTTGCATAAAATTAATCCCAGGAACACATCTACTATAGCAAGAAGAAATATTCACTTTTCACACTGCTTTACTGCAAATAACATCTCACTTACCTCCCCATCTGCGACAACAGTGTTTAATTTTGTGGTTGTAATGTAGTGTTTTTGCTCTATTTTTTGAGATTTCTTTTGATATCCATTAGGTGCTTACTTCATTAAATATCTCTCCGCTCCTTACTCTTTTTCATCTGTTACCAATGTAAGGAGAAAAATCAAAAAGGTGTTTATTGGTCTTCTTCTTGTGGCAGCAGTTGCAGTGAGTGGACACAGTCCAGAAGTTGCTTCCACTCTGGATAAAATTTTACTCAGTGTGGTGGTGAGCTGATGTAGAATTTGTTGAGGTCTATATTATTCAAATTTCCTGTAAAACTTAATGATATCTAGGTTGCAAGCTTATCCAGAAAGCAGAAACAAAGTGTGAAGAGCACATTGAAGATTTTATTTCCTCTATCCGTAAGTGGTCTGATGGGCAGGGTGGGGGAAATCAGCATCTCTTTGCTGATGAAGTATCATTGCTGAATGATTGTAGAAGGATACAAGATGACTTAGACAAAATTTCTAGTTTGTGTGATACGTGACAGCTTGCTCCAGAAGTAGAAGAATCTAAGTTAATGCAAATGAATAGTAAAAACAATCCTGTAATGTTCAAATACAGTATTAATAGTAGGCTACCTGACACACTGCATCAATTACATACCTAGGCATAATGCCACAAAGTGATAGGAAATGGAATGAGCGTGTAGAGAATGCAGCAGGGAAAGCAAATGCCTGACTTTGGTTTATTGGGAAAATTTTAGGAAAGTGTGGTTTATCTAGAAAGGAAACCATGTACAGAATCTAGTGTGACCCATACTTGACTACAGCTTGAGTGTCTGGGACCCCTACAAGGTCGGATTAAAGGAAGACATTGAAGCAATTCGGAGGTGGGCTGCAATACATGTTACCTATAGGTTCAATCAACACGCTTGTGTTATGGAGATGTTTTGGGGACTCAAATGGGCATCTCTGGAGAGAAGGCGATGTTCTTTCTGAGGAACACCATTGAAAAAATTTAGAAAACCAGCATCTGAAGCTGACTGCAGAACTACTGCCTCTAACTTACATTTAGCTTAAGGACCAAATTATGTATTGTACAGAGGTATATGGACAGTCGCTTTTCCCTCACTCAGGAAAGGAAATGACTATTAACAGATACAAAGAGCCCTCCAAATCACAATAAATGGTGGCTTGTTGTGTATCTATGTGGATGCAGATGAGAGAACAAGATAGGATTTTTTTATTACATTATAATCACTAAAATGTCCACTTAGACAATTGCTTTGAAAATACACTTTTATCAGTATGACATATTACTTATAATCTTATTTATTTAGTTGTCTATCACAGTGGAATTCAGAATACACTTAAAGGTGCAGTATTGCCTGCACAGAGGTACCAAACTTACTTAACCATACTTTCAATATCGGAGAAGGAAAGTTGCTCCTTGCCATATAGCGGAGATGCAACTTTCCTTCTTTCCTATTGTTACTTTCCATCCTGGATTTTCCATTGTTTGATTAACCATACTTTTGTGAGATATGAACATTCGTGTAGAATTCAAATCACAGAGCATTCCATAAGAGGAAATAGTACTGACTGTTATAAAAGACATAAGAACCAGGTATTGCAAGAATACAAAAAAAAAGATTGTAATGAGCATTTATTACAAGGCATAAAGTTCTCACAGAAAACATATGACATTTCCCTCATATTCATACAATATCACAGAATAATCTTCATACATAAATTTTAGTAAAAAGTATGTACAGGTTTTGCTCTTCATCAAAATAAACATTATGTAAAAAACATTGACACACTACAATAAAATCACAAAAGCATATACAACTGACACACACACACACACACACACACACACACACACACACACACACACACACACACACTTACATTTTTAACTACAAGTCAAGCGACCTCTTTTATCCGCTTCTTTCTTGGTGAGAAGTTTTCTTGTAGAACAATCTACTTCTTCTGCAGCAAACTTGCTCTTCCTTATGTTCTGTACTTCTTTAAGAGGACATCTTTCAACAACTAGTTGCAGCACATTCTCTTTATGGTTATCTGTAAAATTACAACCATGACAATCTCAAAAATTCATCCGGGACTAATTTACATATTTTCTATAATAATTCATTTTCAATATGGCTGCCTTTTCCGAAGGAAAACTACAAAGTAAGTAATTGATGAATAAAAATCTAATCCCTGTCACAACCACGTAATGCAACTGTCATGAAATCAACGACAAAGGCCTGTTACAACCAATGAGGAACAATGTCTTCATAAGAGTTTATTGCGTAATATTAAGGTTTGATGAATCTACCTGCAGTAGTGGTGGTGGTGGTGGTGGTGGTGGTGGTTTCCCTCCATTACCAAACAGACTATTGCTTGATGCCTCATGTGTCCTGTCAAGCAATCCCTTCTTTTAGTTAACTTGTTCCCAATTACATTTAGTATCTCCTTATCTGCTATTCAATCTAGCCCTCTAACTTTAGCATTCTTTTGCAGCCACACTTTTCAAGAGCTTCTATTCTCATCTTGTCTGAGCTGCTAATTGTCCATGATTCAAATCCACAGAAGGCTACACTCCGGATAAATACCTTGAGAAAACACTCCCAAACACTTTACATTATATCACATGTTAAATTCCTCTTTTTCAGAAAACTTTTCTTCTTACTGCCGGCCTGTATTTTATATTCTTTCTACTTCAGTCATCATCAGTTATTTTTCTGCCCAAATGGCAAAATCCATCTACATCTGTATGATGGATCTATAAAAACTCTTGTTTAAATCCATTGCTCTATCTAACAGAATTACAATGTGATCGATAAACTTCAAAGCTTTTATTTCTTCTCCCTGAACTTTAATTCTCTTTACAAATTTCTCCTGTTTCCCTTCCTGCTTGCTCAATGTACAGACTGATAACTTCAGGGATAGGCTACAACCCCATATCACTCTCTTCTCAACTATTATTCCCCTTTTGCATCCTTCAACTCTTATAACCACTGTCAGGTTTCTGTACAATCTATAAATAACCTTTAGCTTCCTGTATTTATCCTTGTTACCTTCAAAATTTTACAGAAAGGAGTGCAGTAAACATTGTCAAAAGACTTCTCTAAACCTATAAATGCTTTAAATATAGGTTTGGCTTTCTTTACATTATCAAGTCAGATGTAAGGTCAGTACTCTCTCGCCTTCCTACATTTCTCTGGAACCCAAACTTACCTTCTCCAAGGGCAACTTCTACCAATTTTTCTCTTCTTCTGTAAATAATTTAGGTCAATATTTTCCAGGCATTATTCATTAAACTGATGGTACAGAAGTATGCACAACTGCAGCATCTGCCTTCTTTGGGGTTGGTATTACTACTACACACTTCAAGAAGTTATTTTGCTTGTCACATGTGTCTTCCACCCCAGGAGGAATAAGTTTTATTATAGTTGGTTCTCCAAACGATTTAAATAGTTATGAAGTAATGTTGTCAAATTCTCCTCGCAGTATCACGTCTCCCATCTCACCTCAACTTACTTCCTCTTCTCTTTCTGTAATATTGTCTCCACATTTGTTTCCCCTATACAGACCCTCTATATATTTGTTCCACATTTCCTTTCACTTCTTTGCTTAGTACTGGCTTGGCATTTGAGCTCTTTATATCCATACAACTGCTTCTCTGTTCTCCAATGGACTCCTTAATTTCCCTATAGGTAGCACCTGTTATTCTCCTAGTCACACATGTTTCTGCAGCTCTGCATTTGTCCTTTAACCATTCCTGTTTTTCCTGTCTTCCTGAATTTCCTGTCAATCTCATTTTTTATGCATCTATATCCCTTTTTGATTGCTTCATTTGCTGCAGTTATCAGAAGATAGAACATGTAAGGTAAACCAATAGGATATGGGAGTTAGGCAGTGGACTGTGCAAACTTAAAAGAGTCATGAGAAATATGTGCTACAGTTGAAATATGGTCTCTTATTTTGGTGTCAAAACACTGAAGTTAAAGATACAACAGCATAAGTAAATTCACATCGAGGTTTTCATTCATATTTATATTCATTTATGTGACTTTCTCTCAAGTTCTATGGTAAACTCACAGAACTGTCACAAGTCCTACTTTGGTGTCATCAATATTTAAACTGAAATTTATACATTATGATTAGTCACTTCATGATGTTTCCATGAAAGAAAAAATAAGTTTTTGCATGTTTGAGGAACTGTGGGCCTTAACACACCAACAGTTGTAATTTGTACTCCATTAATGGGTCAGTCACTAAATTATTTAAAACCAAAGAGTGTAATTTTTTTATCCAGGGAATCTATGCTGTTGAAGAGTACTTGAATAATGCATAATTCTCTTAAATAACTAGGTGATAGAATATAATAACAAATGCAGAAGTCAGCAAAACACTCTTCTCACTTCTTGCACATCACACAGACTACTCATGAATCTATCTACAAACATATAGTATGGAAGCCTATTTACCCCAATATGAGCTATGAGCTATGAGCCAACATGCAAATTAATATAAAGCCTTTGCAAAATGGAAGTTCTTATCTGTAAATATTCCACAGCCAAAGGTTCTACCCAGAAACTTAATACACACTGAGTTCAGTAGCACCAAAATAGGATAACTAATATTCATTTTAACAGCTGCCACAACTTACACATTAAATGTTCTCTAACTGAGTGGACGTGTTCTGACAGATATTCTCAGTACGTAAACCAACGATCTTGTAACTGCTTTTACAACCACAATTACCATATTGAACACATAAGCAAACAAATATCTTTGCTATATATACCCCACTCAAAACCATGATGCTACTATAAAACAAAAGACTACTGCCTTGTTAAGTTTCATCCTGGTCAAAAATCTATAAATATCAAGATTATAAATTCCTCAATCACTCCTCCTCGTTATCCACCTGGTCTTAACTTACATTACTTCTTGAATTTGCTTCCTTCCTAAGCCTACCTCAATTTCCTTTCAAGCTACATTCTTAAAGTTGCTAATATGACACAATTGGCATAATGTAACAGAATAGATATCAAACAAAACTACTTATAGGTCAGAAAGTACATCTTAAGAGGACAAAACAAGCAATGTTTAATTCTATAGTAATTTTCTGCTGTCTTACACATTGACATACCTTGTTCCTGGCTTTGAACACGATTCACAATGTTGGAATCTGACAGCTATAATCCGATTAAAATTACTTGAGAGTTCAACTTAACGCATTTGAACTGGTTTCCTCCAATCAGAGCTCTCAATGCCATGCCCAAATTCTTCACAGTTGGCAAACTCTCAGTTCACTTTCAGTTCCTTGTCCGGATTTTTTTCTTGATGTGTTTGGATCCTGAATCATAAGTCTGACACTCCTACTTTGTATTTCATCACACTGCGCAAGACAGGATTCAACATCCCATATGCCCTAAGGAGCCAAAACATGACCACCAACCTACTATCAATATAAAGCCGTCCAGGCGATAGCAGCATCAATGGGCCAAGGAATGACTGCTTATCAGACACAGACAGGGTGTAAGTAGTATCAGTGAGCATGGCGTCCATGTGTAGAATGGGAAAGGCACGCAATCAATCTGAATGACTTCAACACATGGTGAAACCAAGGTGAAACCATGTCCCGATGTTGTGGGATTGGGTGGCCAACCCTCATGACAGATGTCGGACGTCATAGGCTGGGAAAAGTGATAAAACAGGACAGTCAGCAAACTGTGGCAGACCAAACATCAGACTTTAATGCTGGACAAGGTAGAGGTGTGTATGAATACACAGTGCACTAAACACTCCCAATGATGAGCTGATGACCCATGCACGTGCCAATGTTAACACCACGACATTCGGAAGCTATGACTGATAAGGGCGTGTCACCATCGGCACTGATGTTGGTGCAGTGGCAGAGCATTGCATGGTCTGATGAATCCTGATACCTCTGTCATCATGCCAAAGGGAGGACACGAATCCATCGTCAGCTTCTCGATACCTGTATTGCAGACCACAATCAAGCTGGTGGCACCTCCATTATGCTCTGGGAAACATTCACATGGGCATCCATGGGTCCAGTGGAGCTTGTGCAAGTGAGTTCCAATTGATGTGCTGGCCCCCCAACTCGCCAGATCTGAACATGATCAAACACATCTGGGATATGATTAAACATGGCATCAGAGCTCATTGCCCCCATTTCCAAAATTTACGGAAATTAGGCAACCTGTGTGTGCAAATGTAGTGCCAACCCCCTCCAGCAACCTACCAAGGCCTCATTGCTGCCATTCCATGATGTCGCCACTGTTATTTGTACCAAAGGTGATAATAGACAATTGAAGGTGGTATGGAGATATTTATGAAATTAATGATTGCTAGAAGGTTAAGGCAATTTTTTTTACCTTCCATGCCCAACTGCTGAGGTACTTCAAAATGTTGAACATACTTTGATTCATCTTGCTCACATATATTATAGGAGACAGTATCACATCAGAAGTTTTCTGACAACTATTTGTGGATGTTAATATGCTCACTGCACTGATGGCAGAACTTTGGAACTCTTGAGTACTTCCTTCTGTAGATATCACGTGACTTTTTAATGCTACCCCCATAGCACTCCATAGTCTCTATCCCTCAGTATATGAGATCTCCCTGGTCTTTGTTTAGCTGTGGTTGTTGTCCCTTCACATTTTCACTTCACCATCACATCATCATCAGTTGACCTGAACAGCTTCAGAAGAGTCTAAATGTCTCTGATAAACTTTCTACTCGGGTGACACCCAATGACTAGTCCACATTCGAAGTCACTGAGCTCTCCTGATTGACACATTCTGCTATAGCTGCTTCTCTACAAACAATACAATACTCCCTGGCGCCTTTTACAAGCACATCTGCCTCTCACGACATCCAGTGGTAAATTCCCCATTTTGTAGGTATGTCTGGTTACTTTTGATCAGATAGTTTACATACATCCTAATTTCTCTTCTCCTTTATCTTTACTTCTCACTCTGTCCTTATCTCTAGAATGAAGCTGGCACAGTACTTACCAATGTACCACCTCTGACCTCTCTCCAATGCTTCCCCCTTCATCTTTGTCTACCCTCATCATAATTACTGGTGGGTCTCTCGTCCTAGTGTCACAATGACTTGACTTTCCCTTTTAACCTTCAGCAGCATGTCCCTATCTCCTCTGCCACACAAGAACTATTAGCACCAAAAGCTAAGTAGTGTGTATTGACAGTACTAGTACTACCTAGTTCATCTTCTGCAGTTAAGTACTAGCAAGCAATACTACCTCTCAATTTCTCAGTGTGTAACATTCATGTCAAATGGGAGTACTGTACATACTTCTAAGCAACCAAAAGACACAAATTTAACAAGCATTTAGCATACCCTTTAACCATAATGATGGGGGCAATTTATTGTGGCATATACCCTACAGGACACTAACATCATGGAGCCATCCAGGTCCACGACCACTCAATTACCACCCATAACTTATGAACATTTGTCAGTACTGGATCCATGGTGTACATTGTACACTTATCACTCAATGGTGCCCCAGATGTGCCCAATGGAATGCAAATTGGGTGAACTGGGATGCCACACAAGCATTCTAACATCCATAACATTTTGCGGATGATGATTTTGTGGTGGCCTGCCTGCTACAGCAGCAAGTTTTTCTTCGAACTCAGCCTTCCGCCACAGACTGCTGCATGATCGGTTACCTGCACACTATGGTCACTGGCTACAAGTGCAAAGAGTGTTGCTCGGGGTGTAACAAGGCTGTCAGCCTAGCTTTGCTCAGACTGACTCTTTTCCTCATTGTGTTAGAATCGTTCCAGTCCTGCAACTGTGTTTCGGTGGACACACCATGTAGCAACACATTTGTCGTTGACAAACGTGCCATCAAGTGTGAAGGTGAAGGTTCACCCACACCTTGAGTGAAAAATAATGTGCAACAAACATTCCAACTGGTGTGCATTTTGTGGCTATGCGGGTATCGCCGTGCAAAACTTGATTCTCCATTCGTCATCTTGCCACTGATACTTCCCGCGAGAGACGATTGCAATGCGCGCCTTTACTTAGCACCGCAGAACTTACCAAGTGATCTCCTGCAAGGAAGTTAATCTGTGAGGCAAATTCATATCCCTTTGGTGTAGCAATTTGGTTTTTAATAAAAGTGTCATTTTCTAGCCACATGTAGAACCTAGCACTCCACACTCCACTACACTGTATTTAGTTTTAGAAAATTAGTTAGGGAAACAATCCCCACAAATTGTCCTTCTGAAGGTACATGACACAAGCAGGGTGCTGTAGTTGAAGAAACAGATCCACATGGTCAAATAGAAAGTGTCTTTATTGTCTGACAGTAAGGTAATGCCAAGTGTGTGTTCTTTTCTTTGTAAACATCCACTATACAAATATACTCCATTACCTGCCTGAATGGTGTCCTTGTTGGCAAGAGAAATGTGAGGCCTCACGTGGCTTTCAACGCATTCATACCACACCGCCAGCTTATAACAACATATAGACTGACTCTCCACTTCAGGTGACAAAACTTAATGCTTTTAGTGTCGATTTATTGTGTTTTTGTGCCTGTGTTAATTAGTATGCCTTGGGTGGTTTTGCAAGCAGCGATGCAAGTATAGGGTAGTGGTTTCTGTACCTAAAAGCAAGGATGTGATTCTGGGTAGTATATCTGTTCAACTGTCATTCAGCATTAAATTGCAGTGCAACCATTAACCCACTGGTACAATCCCAGATAGTGAACATGGACTCTTGTCATCAGCACATTGTCGCTCAAGTTCACTGTCTCTGAAACCACATTTTCCAAAATCTTAGCACTCTCAGCACACTCAATGTGGCATAACAAGAAATCTTAGTGCGTACATAACCTATGAGATGCACAGGGCAAAGAGCATGAGCACCCATATTCTGCCTACAATCAAATATGCTGATGTTTTCCTTATCCAACTTTCTCTCAATTGCCATGCCAAATGTAATGTCTGACATCCCAGTCATGGCACACACAAACTATTTAAATTCTAGCTATAATACAGTTGCCTGTGAGTGTGTTACCTGAACCACATGACAACAGCACTTCAGGAATCAAATCTTGAAAACGAGAGAGCTAAACAATAACTGGTAAAAATCATCAGAAACAATTATTACAGAAGCAGCATAGGATATGGAAGAAAAATAAGGGGGGTAAGGAAAGCTATTGTCAGTGCACTGACTAAGAAAATCTCATTACTTATCTGGATACAGCCACCCTAACTAACAAAGAGGAGGATTAACATGATCAAAAAACCAAATCTTACACAAGCATGGTTTCTGAAAACTTCAGATGACAATTTGTTCCACCTTTATGTTCATCATAATGGTAAAGAATCAGCACAACAGTTACTGGACTACATGATTTTATATGGTTTCTCTGAATTTTTTAAAGTGCAGATTAGCAAGTGAGATTTTCCGCATATTGTGATACACTCTTGACCAATTTAAATTCTTACTATGGAATATGGTGGAAGCTTTTACTGTTTTGACAAGGTAATGAGGCATCAGCAGGATGTGTGGGAGGAGCTGCTTCACGAAAGTCTTGACCGAAAATGATTTAAGAATCAGCTATAACAGGGCGTATATGTGGACAAGGGGGAAAAAAATTCCCAGATTTTTCCTGGGTGTCCTGAGTGAAAATACACTTTTTCCCAGGTGAAAATATACTTTTTCCATGTTAAGTGCCAGAATACTTTCTCCCGAAACCATAAAACTTATTGCCCCTGTGAATGATTAAGGTTTTATACCCCGGCATAAAACTTCCCTGCACTTTAGAAAACAAACGCCCTCCCCCCCCCCCCCCCCCATGGGGGGGAGAGGGGGGGGGGGGAATTTGGAAAGATCTTTGATGTGCAACAGCATGTACGCTGCATATTTTCGTATTACAAAAGTATATGTTTGGATTCCACCAAACACAGCACATTAGTTTCCAAAGCATTGAAATCTAGATTGCGATGCCAATCATAGCCAGCCAATGACAGCAGATATTCGAGGCATAGGACACATGAGTCAGGCCATAGCAACCAACATCACTGTCCAGTAGCGCGAACAAATAAATAGGAAAAGTTATTTGTTTAAGTTAATATATACAGTGTAGCTACACGAGAAACTAAGCTTTCACATATAATATTGGTCTTTTTCGCACGTGTTAAACTTTAATATACATCACACAAACGTGCCAGTAAAATTTTAAACAATACACAAACGTTTGGGTCGAAATTCTTCTAAGTGGTTGGCCCTCAGCGTATTAAGCTTTAAATGGGAATCAAAAGCTTTGTGATTTCAGAAATTCAAAGCACATTCGCGCATGTAACATAATTCATCTTGCGTAAAATGAAATTTACTTTGAAAGTAATGCTTTTCAACCACCATTCGCAATATTTTCCACAACCTGTTACAGTTCGTTTCAGCAGTTGTCAGAGAGCGACAGAAAACGGTATTACAATGCATGCTCAGCTATGATGATGTAGGAAGCCCACATGTTCATACCGATAGAGCTTTATGAGATCTTACATTACATCATAAATGAAACAGAACATCAGAGGGTACTCGAAGAGAATCTGAACTTCGCAAAGAAATAGGCCCCAACCTTATCTTAAGCTTTTCAGTGTGGTTTTCAGACTGCAAATTTTCTTGGAGTACCAGTACTGTATTATCTCACGTTTGGTTCTTTATTATGGCATAACATCATATGTGCCAGGAAGTAAAAATGGGCACTTTTAATTCAGCAAACAGTTGACACTAGCCAATACTGTAAAATGAAACACTCTTTTTCAAATAAATTGACTGCTTCTGCGGAAAAGATTAATAAAAGCCAAATTTCTTTAGCAAATCGACAAAAATAACTTTAGTGTTGTGCAAGGCAGTAAACTAAAACTAATAACATATTCTTGCTTTCCACATGTATGTAAATGTATTTTAATTCACTCGCTAGCTCTCACAGAAATCTATTTTGTTTTCATTTGATACGAGAGTTGTAAACAAAGACAAAACAGTGAAATCACTAAACCTAAGCACGGGGCATGTGAAGACTATCACATGGAGACTACTACCCTCTCCACTGCAACTTAGACTGCTCTGCACATGCATGCGTGTATCTGGCAGCTTGGGCTCACCAGAAGTAGTTTCCAACTAGTGTCTGGCTGCTTGTTGCTACTGCTGATACAGCTAACAGCCGTACTTCAAGTAGCCATAAGCGCGAGCAGGTACTGCTCATACACGACCGAACTGAGCATACACACGAGCCCGCTGGCACATGTTCAAACGAACCTAATGTAAACTGTCGTGACATCACAGTCATTGGAAGCAGTCTGTTGTTAGGAAGTATTGCATGGTCTTCATCCTAAAGCCTTTGACATATTTTGGTGCTGGCAGACATTTGTGTGTGCACTGTGTTTTGTTGTTTGAAATGGCGCATTTCCTTTGCAATTTAAGTTTATTTTGGTCCCACAGCTGCAATATTATTCTGCAGTAGTGGGCTACAGTAAAATTCTCTGTTAGAGTATCAGTTCTTACCAGTCAAAATTACAAAAATTTAACTGAAAACTAAAACAATGAAAAATTCCTGGGTTTTTCCCGGTTTTCTCCCACATGAAAAAATTCCCGGGTTTTTCTTGGTTGTCCTGTGGCATATACGCCCTGTATGGAGTGTAGCCATGTATGGAAGTGAAACATGGACGATAAATATTTTGGACAAGAAGAGAATAGAATCTTTCGAAATGTGGTGCTACAGAAGAATGCTGAAGATTAGATGGGTAGATCACATATCTAATGAGGAAGTGTTGAATAGGATTGGGGAGAAGAGAAGTTTGTGGCACAACTTGACTAGAAGAAGGGATCGGTTGGTAGGACATGTTCTGAGGCATCAAGGGATCACCAGTTTAGTATTGGAGGGCAGAGTGGAGGGTAAAAATCGTTGAGGGAGACCAAGAGACGAATACACTAAGCAGATTCAGAAGGATGTAGGTTGCAGTAGGTACTGGGAGATTAAGAAGCTTGCACAGGATAGAGTAGCATGGAGAGCTGCATCAAACCAGTCTCAGGACTGAAGACCACAACAACAACAACAACAACAACAACAACAACAACTTCTTTGAGTTCAGTCAGTGTGTGCTCATCTTGAAACTGAAGGAAGATCATTAATCATGCCTGAAAAGCAGAAGTGGTATTCTTAGAGCTGGTACTTAGATATGTTGTCAATAACAAGAATGTAACAGCTGATATACTACTACAGCAAATCAACAGAACACGCGTTGAAACCCCCAGGTCTCCTAAGAGCACATGTGATAGCCCTTCTCCAGTCTTGTCAATACTTTGTCTCAGGTAGCTATCAAATCATGTGGGCACATTATTTAAGAAAAGTAAGATATCCACGCATCAAATGCCTTTGTGAATTTTCTTATTCTTTGGTGCAGTCTGAATCTGACCTGTGTTCCCTATCAGTTTGTTATGTGCCACTATACAGCACGAGAAACTGATGTCAAAAGTGCCAATTTCAAGGCTTCTAATCATTATTATTTTCATTCTCTTTGCATTATTGCCTATTGTCTCATATAAGTTTCCCACAATGGCTTTCTATACTCCACTTGAGAAATGGTCTAGCTTCAGCTGCCACAGACTGAGATTATGTGTGTGCGAGTTGCTTTTGTGAGCACATGTGCATGCGTGCGTGTGCATGTGTGTGTGTGTGTGTGTGTGTGTGTGTGTGTGTGTGCGCGCTTGTGTGTTTTGACAAATGCTTTGTTGGCTGAAAGCTCACTTTCCAACAGTCTTTTCGTTGTGCCTATCTGCGACTGAGCATCTCTGCTGTATGGTGAGTAGCAACTATCCTTTTCATAATATTAACAATGGAAAATACAGGCTGGAATGTAATAACGTTATGTAAAGGATAGTTTCTGCTCACCATATAGCGGAGCTACTGAGCCGCAGATTGGCACAACAAAAAGACTGTCACAAAATAAGCTTTCGGCCAACAAGGCCTTTGTCGAAAATAGACAGCGCCCCCCCCCCCCCCCCCCCACACACACACACACACACACACGACTGCAGTCTTTGGCAGCTGAAGCCAGACTACGAGCAGCAGTGCATGATGCGACAGGCAACCAGGTGGGGTACCTAGGCAGTTGCGGTAGGGAGGAGGAGGGATGGCAGGGTAGTGGCAGGGAGGGTAAAATACTGCTAGTGGCAGTGTGCAGGGACGAGGTGGAGAGAGGGTAAGGCATTAAGGTGCAGTTGAGGGGTTAGAAGTGAAAAGACTTGGTGCATTGGTGAAATAGTGGGCTGTTTAGTGCTGGAATGGGAATAGGGAAGCGGCTAGATGGGTAAGGACACTGACACTCCTGCAGCCTCTTTTCCTAGCAGTAGTACACACATTCACACAAACAACCACACCTCTGTGCTCAGGAAGTGTGCATTTGTGTGTGTGAATGTGTGTACTGTTGCTAGAAAGAGGGAGTGCTCAAAAGCTAGTGTGAATGCTGTTTTCTGTTGTATGTTACTGTCCTCCATCCATCGATCTGCTGTAGGTGAGTGGTTGCCATTGCCTTTCCCTTATTTTACGTACTGCACCATCCAGGAATTTCCACTGCTTTTGATGCATTAAATATTTGACTTGAATTGTATAATTGAGAAAATTATGTGTAAAGTTTGTTGCAAGTAACCAAGTGCTATCATTCTCAAACACCAGATGAATATAGTGTTGCACAATGTCAGTTGTATTGCCTCAAGGCGCGCACAGTTTCTAATTGTAATACTTGACTTATTATGTTATGGTTACAACATAAAATTATCTTTCATAGCATGAAGGTTATGACAGAAATTTAAATTTTTAAATTTGCTTGATAATTATGTGAGATATTGAAAATCAAATTTCTGTTGCCTCTGAAGATCAATCAACAGGCAACTTGCAACTGGGACTGTGAACCACAAACCAGGATAGGGATTTTGTAACATAGATAGAAGTCGCTTGAGCGGGATGGTGTCAAAAGCCTTCAGGAAACCTGAAAATGTCATTTCCTGCATTCTTCACAAGTTCAGATGTTTGGTTTCAGAAAATCCATCATAAGCCATAAATTAATTATCTATCGGTGTGATACAAAGAAAAGAACACAGTGATATGAGTAACACAAACTTTTGTCCGGCCTTCAGCCACAGTGTGGAAGTCTTAACACACACTGTATAAATTGCCAGAGTGAATTTGTCCTAAGTTCCAGAAATACAAAAAACACCAGCCATAACTTGACATATATCCAATGATAGGACATAAGCGACGAGACTATATTAGATCATGAAATTGAGAATTCATTTGTACAGTCAAAGACAGCTCCTGTTTCATGGCTGACAGCGGAGATAAAAGAAAAGATAATTATTTATTATAGGGACCCCGATTTCAAGGTCTTAATGATTGCCTGAAGGGCAGTCATTTAATTTGGTTGAGAAAGAGTAGCACTTGCTTTTATCTCTTTTCATCTTAAACTGTGAATCAATTATTACTGCTTTTAGGCAACTGTCACTGTTACCAGGCCCAGTAGTTCATATTTTGCCCCAGTGTGTAGTTGTCCACAAAAGGAAGAAATTGTAAACAGAAGAAAAATTCATGAATTGGAGACTTTTTAGGGATAAAAATAGAATATTATTCAACTCTTCTTAAAATATTTATTTAATTAAATGCATTCCAGTACAAAAAATATGTTTTGCATGATGCAAAAACTGTGCTACACTTCGTCCATCATGAAAGAAATGTATTTAACAAATAATATAAATCTAGTTCATTACTAATGTCACAGACCACATGCAAAATAATCGTATGGTTCAGTCTACCTTGTAACATCTTTTATCTTAAACAAGTTTTTCATAAACTTACAAAAGCATTGTTTATTACAACAAATGACCAAGGAAGCTTAATAAGAATGCAAACAAAGCACGCAAGCTTTGGAATTAATTGTCTTGTCCACTCATAACTTTTTAAAAACTCCACAGTTTTCCTAACTGCTCATTTTCTCTCTCTAAAAGTTGCAAAAACACATCTCTTACTTAATCTCTCTCCATCAGACCCACTTTTGTAAAATTTTACAATTCCATCCAAGTCTGTATTATGTCCAAGGGTATATTTTTCCAATGATTAAAAAAATTTCAAGGAACCAATGCTGAATCAACCCTAGAGTGATGCAATAAATTGATTTAAAACTTCAAAACACAATTTTCTGAAAAATTCTTGAGGCATTCTGAATTTGATACTTTCATCAAGATGTTTTGAGTTAGAACCAAGATAAGCAACTGTCTGAGCACTTTTACGCGAAAATTCTTCAAATTTAAAATCACAAGAAGCACTTAAATCATCAGTAACTGGTATTTTTTCACACAATTACATTTCTGTAATTCTGTATTTAAAATTTTTAACCAATGAAAAACTTTAATAACCATTGTTAAATTGAAATAACACTTTCACCTTTGCAAATAATCATAATCGTAGAAACCCATGCTTTGGCCGATACCTTGCTGCCAATTCCCTTGTCAATAGAAATGTCATACAGAAGCTACATCAGTTATTTATAATTTGCCATTACAACCTTGCTATACTCTATTTGTGCTACACGTCTGTTAAATAGTAATGTATACCAAAATGAGACATCAACCACAATTCCATAAAATGTTAAATCTTAATATATAAATTGTTGGACTGTAGGCTGATGGAGAAGGTAAACATTTTTCAATTTCTTTCTCACTTTCAAACTGCAACTCTTTGATCTGAACACAGCGCTTCGTTGACTCCCGTATAAAGTTTACTAAGTCTTTCATCATTCCAATAAATTTTCTGACAGGTAAAAATGTTTGAATTCCATATTGCATGATGAAATTAAGATTATGAGAATTACAATTCAAAAGTAATGCTCAAGGCTCTTGCTTGTGTATCTGTGACTGCAGACTTAGCCAAAAATATTTGAGGCCTCATCCTAATACTGGCCCCTTACTTTTGACAGTGATAACTTGTGTAACATTAACATTTCTTATGTTTGTAAATGACTGATGCTCAAAGATACTTTTTCAGTTTGGGACACATCAGAAGTTTCATGTTATAAAACTGAAAGACAAGCAGAAGTTTCTATCTCCTTCATAGGGCTTAAAAAGTCTGTAGTTGCCACCAGATCAAGAATTTAATTTTGATTATGGTTTTGTTTTAGGGCACAAAAACAACTAGGTCCATAAGCACCCACATCAGAACTGTAGAACACAAAGACAAAGAGAGGGGTTAAAAACAACTACACCTTAATACCAACTGACAGAAGAGAAGACAGCTAAAAACATAGATGTGGAGAAAAGTCCATCATTTGTTTGAAATAAAATGACAATATCGACTGAACTTCATTATTAGTTTCAATGGGTATTTTATGTGCTGATACAATTAACATGAAAAGATGGTTAATTTTGGGGGAGGGGACCAAACAGCGAGGTCAGGAACCATACAGAGAGGTCATTGTTCCCATCATCTGGATTGCAGAAATCGAGGGAGGAACAACACTCATCATAGTTCAGTCAAGTGGAAGGTATAACATGCAAAGTGGAGAAAGGGATATCAGGACAGAAGGAAGAGGAAATAACAGGAGTGCGGTGGGTGGAAATGGGGAAATCAGGGGTGCCCCACAAGCGTTATGCACGGTGGGGCATCAGAACAGCCACTGATTTGTCCTGACACCCACACCATGCTATTATCACGATACAACAGGACAACACCAGAGGAAGAAGACACTAGAAAAGAGGAGCAAAAAAGCAGAACAGATAAGACCAAATGTAAGGAAAAGGTAGGGAGAACCTGGCCAGTGTGGAGGCAAGATCAAGGTCTTCATAACCAATGTCTACATTAAACTGAGGGACTCAAAATTCCAAAGGAAAATTCAAGGATTTATACCCAAGAGTACGAACCACTTTCACAAAGAAAACTGAGGACAGACAAACATGTGACGATAGTCTGCTAACACCAGAAACAAGGAAGGCGGGAGGGCATATTTAGTACGAAGGGCCGAAAGCTGGCGGAGGTCCAACAAAATATAGATCACTGTGCGAGAAGCCCCACAACTGCAAAGGAATCATTGCAGAATAAAAACCATGGGCCAACTTAGTATGGCCAATATTAAGATGGAAGAGGATAGTGAACTCCCACCAGGAGAGGCAGGGAGAAGAACATCACATGGTGGGAGTCGCCTTGATGACACAAAATTCATTAGACAGGGGATAGCCTCCCAGGAGTAAGGCCACGACTGAATAAAAAGGGATTTGACGTCAAGCCAGGATACTTACGTGGCCAGGAACCAAAAGGAAATCAAACCAAACAAGCAGTCATGAAGGTGAGCAAGGAGGTCGTGAACAGCAGAGACCAAGTGGTGGTGGGAAACACATCGAGTGATAGATGAAAGACCACGGCGGGAGACGGGCAGGAGGAGGGAGGGTGGGAGACAGGACTGGGGCAAGGAAGAGGTAGGAGGGGGAAGTATGCACCAGTAGAAATCATCAACACAGGATGAGTCAGTCATATTTTTACTATCCTCAGTGTAAAACGAATGATCAAAGAATCTCTTATATTCTTTTCTTTCTGGTAAATCAGGTGGTATGGTGAGCATGGAGTGTCAGTCATGACAAATTACACACATGGGTGGCAGAACGCATGTGCTCCCCTCATGGAGTGGGTACCCATAGTCACCACATGGCAGATCCGCGATACATCAGGAAGATCTGTGCTTGACATGCAAACTCCAAGCATCTCACAGGCAAAGGGCCGTACACTTCACCTCACACTGATAACACATAACCTTGACCTTCAATGGGAAGCTATCTCTCTCAAAAGCCAGAACACAGGCCGCAGTATCGGTGCAGTTGTCCCTACAACCTCCCTGCACATGTCACACAAAATGAACGCCCCATCATTCCAGATTAGCCTGTAGTTCATCAGTCTAAAGGTTGAGGTCCCCGTGGAAAATGACTCCCTGGATCATTCTCACAGACTGGTGAGGTGTAATACACACTGGAATCTTTCCAAGATAATCATAAGCCTGAAGGGCGGCAGACTGGGCAGCAGAGGAAGAATTGATCAACAGCCAACCCCGCAGTATCTTACTGAAAGAATCCACTTCATCAAACTTGTCTTTCATATTTTCTGCAAAAAAATTGCTTTTTGTCAGTGAATGTGTCCCATTCGTCCTAGTACAGACCAGGTAGTGGGGAAAGTTTTTTTACCCCAAACCTTCCAGGGTGCAGCCAGAAAAGGGAAAGTCGCAGGCTTATAGGAAGCAGCATTCAACAGTCTGTTACCACACGAAGAGATGGTCATAGGAGAATGGACATTTTTGGAACTCAATATGGTTCATGCACAAAGCATCCTCCCGATTACCGCCCATTCGACCAGTGGCTCACCTCATGGACACCACCCAGCCACATCACGGGCCATATGGCGCAGTGGCCATTTCCAAGAGCTCCAATGCTCCAGAATGACAAGCAACCACTCCTAGGCATAAATGGGGATGCAACAGCTCAGGTATCAGAAGTGTTGTCAGGTGGCCAGCCAGTTGTTTACATAACAGCCCCACCACAGACTGGCTACACGTGTTGGGACCTAGCAAGGCAGAGTGGGGCTACCACAGAGAGGGAAGAGGGGGAGGAAGGGAGGGAGACACTTATGAAGGAGTTCTTCCCCAAATAACTCACTCTACAGACAGAACATTTAGAAGTGGAGGCAAATCCCAAAAGGGGACCAAAAACGCCAAAAAGGATGAATGAGAAAAGGCATGGGGGAAACAAAATTGCAAGGAATACAGGAATCCAGGTGGAGTCATGTTGACATGAGTAAGAACACCGCGAGAGGGGGAGTAGGGGGCAGCGGGGGAGGAAGAATGGGCTGCAACAGCTCGGGACCCAGTGGGTGCCATGCACAAACTCACGAAAGAACCATGAGCCCCCTGGAGGGAACATGAAAAGAACTTTATGTGTGAGCCCTTTTTTGCTCTGCTCCAGGTCTCCAGTTTGAAAATCAATCACCACCCAAAGCGTTTTACTTAATTTTCTGGTCTACATGTCAAAACTTTGAACTTTCACTCACTCACTTTAGCACTGATTTGACGAATTCCGTATATCTATCAAGTTGAAGCCAAAGATTATTGTTGTTGTTGTTGTTGTGGTCTTCAGTCCTGAGACTGGTTTGATGCAGCTCTCCATACTACTCTATCCTGTGCAAGCTTTTTCATCTCCCAGTACCTACTGCAACCTACATCCTTCTGAATCTGCTTAGTGTATTCATCTCTTGGTCTCCCCCTACGATTTTTACCCTCCACGCTGCCCTCCAATACTAAATTGGTGATCCCTTGATGCATCAGCACATGTCCTACCAACCGATCCCTTCTTCTGGTCAAGTTGTGCCACAAACTTCTCTTCTCCCCAATCCTATTCAATACTTCCTCATTAGTTATGTGATCTACCCATCTAATCTTCAGCATTCTTCTGTAGCACCACATTTCGAAAGCTTCTATTCTCTTCTTGTCCAAACTATTTATCGTCCATGTTTCACTTCCATACATGGCTACACTCCATACGAATACTTTCAGAAATGACTTCCTGACACTTAAATCAATACTGGATGTTAACAAATTTCTCTTCTTCAGAAATGCTTTCCTTGCCATTGCCAGCCTACATTTTATATCCTCTCTACTTCGACTATCATCAGTTATTTTGCTGCCCAAATAGCAAAACTCCTTTACTACTTTAAGTGCCTCATTTCCTAATGTAATTCCCTCAGCGTCACCCGACTTAATTAGACTACATTCCATTATCCTTGTTTTGCTTTTGTTGATGTTCATCTTATATCCTCCTTTCAAGACACTGTCCATTCCATTCAACTGCTCTTCCAAGTCAATTACAATGTCATCGGCGAACCTCAAAGTTTTTATTTCTTCTCCATGAATTTTAATACCTACTCCGAATTTTTCTTTTGTTTCCTTTACTGCTTGCTCAATATACAGATTGAACAACATCGGGGACAGGCTACAACCCTGTCTTACTCCCTTCCCAACCACTGCTTCCCTTTCATGTCCCTCGACTCTTATAACTGCCATCTGGTTTCTGTACAAATTGTAAATAGCCTTTCGCTCCCTGGATTTTACCCCGGCCACCTTTAGAATTTGAAAGAGAGTATTCCAGTCAACATTGTCAAAAGCTTTCTCTAAGTCTACAAATGCTAGAAACATAGGTTTGCCTTTCCTTAATCTTTCTTCTAAGATAAGTCGTAAGGTCAGTATTGCCTCACGTGTTCCAGTGTTTCTACGGAATCCAAACTGATCTTCCCCGAGGTTGGCTTCTACTAGTTTTTCCATTCGTCTGTAAAGAATTCGTGTTAGTATTTTGCAGCTGTGACTTATTAAGCTGATAGTTCGGTAATTTTCACATCTGTCAACACCTGCTTTCTTTGGGATTGGAATTATTATATTCTTCTTGAAGTCGGAGGGTATGTCACCTGTTTCATACACCTTGCTCACCAGATGGTAGAGTTTTGTCAGTAGTTCCAATGGAATATTGTCTACTCCGGGGGCCTTGTTTCGACTCAGGTCTTTCAGTGCTCTGTCAAACTCTTCACGCAGTATCGTATCTCCCATTTCATCTTCATCTACATCCTCTTCCATTTCCATAATATTGTCCTCAAGTACATTATTAAGACAATTTTTAAGAACTGGAAAGACTGAAGATTTCTCTGCATCTGACACTAAAATCAAAAATGTATTTTTATGTTGTACAAAGAAACATTTAAAAAAAATCAGCATGAAAATAAAACAATACGAATGATGCTGATGTTCTGCGTTACTGCATATTTTTCATTTATATTTCAGGTAGGTAATATATTTAACGTCATGTTCGTCAATTCATTGTCATAGTTGTCGGATGTAAGTTGTTTATTAAAGTCAAACTTTTTGTAAACTGCAGAAGTTTTTAATACATGCTTTGAAAGGTAAAATTATAAAACTACACACTTGGTTCTCAAAGTACAGAGTAGTTCCTAACTTCATGTTAATAACAATATTTTACGCACATTTAAATGAATACCACACAGTGATTTTATTCCTTTAGTCTGCCTGTTGCAATGTATATTTAGCTGATAAGAAGAAATGTGAACACAGTACTACAGATATTCAGATTTAGGTTAGACAGGTGTTGCCATCATTGGAGGCGATGTGACACAGACAAATAGCAAAATTCTGCATGACCTGCTGAAGTGTCGAAACATCAATGCTGTCGATGACTTCCTGAATGTCTGTTTTCAGCTCAGCAGTTGTTTTGGGGTTATTGCTGTACACTTTGTCTTTAATATAGCCCCACAAAAAGGAGTCATACATATCCAGATCCAGAGAATACGGCAGCCAATAGAGGTCTATGTCAGTTGTCAAGAGGTACCTCAGTGCCAGAATGGGGTCCCCAAAGTGCTCCTCAAGGACATCAAACACTATCCTGCTTCGACAGGGTGAAGCATTGTCTTGCATGAACCACATCCTGTTGAAGTCAGTGTCACTTTGGATAATGAGTATGAAATCATCTTCCAAATCCTTCACGTACCTTTTGGTAGTCACTGAGCCATCGAGGGATATCATTTCTATTATCCATGAATGGACATTGCATACTGTACAGTCACCCATTCAGGGTGAAGAGACTTCTTAATTGTTAAATGCGGATTCTCAGTCCCTCAAATGTGCCAATTTTGCTTATAGGCGAACCCATGCAAATGAAAATGGGCTTCATTACTAAACCAAACCGTGCATTCGCATACTAATTCCCATGATGCCCCACAGCTAACCGTGCAGTTTGAACGTCCTAATGCAAACCGCTCAGAAGTTACGATGACTGTCATATAGTTCAATAATGGTCATTCTGTATATTGTAATTTATTTTAAATGTAAATGTAGTCTATGAACCACCAGGTTTTGATTTTAAACATTTCACACACACAAAGCTAGGGACACTTCTTGTCCATTCTGATTCACAGTAAATACATTATTGGAATCGTAAATACGTCTCAAGTGGAACATGAACATATACTCATAATTTATTTTCTACAATCACTATTACAGTGGAACTTCGATTTTACGTTTTTTGCGATTCTACACCATAAATTCGTAGCCTCTATGAAAAGCCCCGAAGATCAATGCTAAAAATTCTTCAATTTTATATTTCTTCCTAGTAAGGTTTACTTCGATTCTAAATACTTACTCGGCGTCTCACTTGACTTCATCCCGTTTTCTTCCTATTGACAACTAAAGTGACTGAACGAGTTATAAGTGGCACAAGAAGGAAGATGGCTCACACCATGGGTGGTGGCGGAATTAAGGGAATATTTTTGGCCATTGCAGAGAGGGGTGCCAACACAACTTGCGACATTTCACTTCACCGCGCAATTATGATAGAGCTACTGCAAGGTTACAGGAGTAAAGGAAAAACAAGACAGTCAACATGAAGTGTTCCAGACCAAGCCAATACATGACGAAGGGACCCAGGCACCATCTTTTCTTGAGCCAATTATAACTACATCTCAACTTTTAGCACATATTTCCGATGTATTGTATTCAGCAACAATATCAATTGTCAGCCTTTTAAATTCAAACCAAGTCTCAATATGCTTGGTCACAATCAAGGAAACATCACCTCTTTCTGGCTAGTGAATTCTTATTCATTAGTGACTTGTTACGTCATCCAATAGCTAGCCCAGCCACCACACCACACCAACACACACAAAATAAGCTCTCCTACTGGATGCGTGGAGAGGGGGTGTGGCTCTTCAGTGACAGGATAGCATGTAACGGTGAAAGAATTTTGTGAAGTGCTGAAAATGCTGTGCTATGACAGAGCTATCACATGGGAATAGAACAAGGGTTTTGCAATAGCCTATTTTAAAGACTTCTGAAATGATACAGTTGCAAGAAGTACATACACAACTTGTGCATGTACTCTGCATCGCACACACCACACACAGTAGATCGTAAAGACTGGCAGCAGTAACAGAGGGCATGAAGCAAAACTGTAGCACCTGAGCTTTATTTCAGACTTACATTTTACACAGTGTACAGAAATCCACTGAGGTAACTTTAAAATGCTTGTAACATCAGCTGAGGAAGTGAACTCATTTTTTCACATCCCTGTTCCTCTCATCAAGCGTAAAATAAGACTTTAACAGTTATCAGCATACAAAGTGCAGCTCGTCAGAAAGTCATTAAACAATAACAGCAATGGTGACAAACTATGTCATTAAGCAGATGTCCACATTTATGCTTATGGTTTAAGTATCTGCTTGCTGTGATGATTTTGGTTTAATTCAACATGTTCATCAATTTTTGTTTTTTTTCTGGGTGAGCACACAGAATGATTTCTCAAAAACACTTGTTTTGAACATATAATTTGTGCTCATAGCATGTCTGAAAACAGCTCAATTACCTTGAACCCAGATACCAATTACAATTTTTTGACAGGTTTTTACTTGCTGTTACACATCTGTGATTTTTTAAGAACTGACGAAATTCATTACCATAAAATATTGCACAACATTGTATTGTACATTTAATTTACTTCCCTTAGATTTTGTACACAGTATTGGAGAGGATTAAGATTTTTAACCACATATGCAAATTACATGTGTTTTTGCTCATATTTTGGGGGTTTTATCATTTTCCTCAATTCTGCGTTTTTTTAAGTCTGGAAAGCACAAAAACATGAAGTAGGGGTTTCGCTGTACTTTGGGCCAAGGTTTGTCATGGAATATCAGTTGGCACAAATAGTCGACATTTTAAGGTTTCAGCAAATTCCATTATTCTTAGCAGTAAAAACACTAACATAAAGAATCATCAAAACATATTCAGGCAGAACAAATTTTTAAAGAAAGATTTCAATATTTAAAACTAATTCTTTTACTCTATTCTGCAAAGACTATCTCTGGATATATAATTTCTTACAAGATCATGTTTCCTTAATTTTATGAAAGTTATGCCATAGAACTTTCATAAAACACTTCAACGCCAAATAAAACAGTAATACTATTCCTAAAAATATTTAACTACTTTCCTACTAGTTTATTTCTCCTATTTTTTGTTTTCTCTATACAATTTGTATCAAGGATATTGTCATAAACACAGATTATTGCAAGCAGCTGGATTCCGATGTTCAGTTAGTACCACAACATAAGAGTGGAAGCATTTGTGGTGAGTAACTGAGATTATTTAAAATTTTCATTGCACCTAGGGATTCCAATTCATAACAATCTGAGGATTTCTTGGTGGAAGTAATAATGTGCTGGGCACTTTTCTTACAACTATTGCAGATTTCAGCAAGAGTACAACACAAACTTTGCTCTGAATAGGCCATTAAGTTGAACAGTATGTACATAATTGATGATGAGTGTTAGTTGATTCAATCTGATATTTATTTATTTAGATATTATCAAGGTCTTAAGTCAAGGGAAGGCAAGAATAATATAACTGTATTTTTCTTTTCTTTTTGGTGTCTGGGTTTTTGTGAACTCAAAGTGCGTGGACTTCAATTTCATTTAAAACAATCCTAGATACAGAATGGGAGTAAGAGGTACACATGTAAATACTGTGCTGTCTCATGTGGCTTTACATTCAAAAGCTGAGCAGCACGTTGCACGCATGTAATATTCATACTTATCACTACAAACACATGGTGTACCACAAAATAAAGTGAACTGTCACATCATTTTAAGAGTTTCTACAGTAAAAGGAAAACCAAAGATACAGCTCCTTTCCACCTATCAGCAAGAGTCTTATAATATTATTGGCTCACTGGGCCGAATTTCACTTGGTAACACGAAAATACAAATATAAATCAAATGACGAATGTTTACTGTTAGTCTCTTATTCAGAAGTAATTTAGAAGTACAGAGGACCACACACCGAACAGCAACAGCATAGAGTCATCAACAGGCACACACGAAAAAAATAATGAAAACTTTGCTAGCTTTCTGAAGAATTCCTTTGACGAGTTAGAGAGAAACACACACACACACACACACACACACACACACACACACACACACACACACAGTGAGGATGACATATGGAGACATGGACTGGGAGGAGGGGTGACAAGAGCAAACAGATACAGGGTGTGGGGACAGCAAGTTAGTGGAGATTGAATCCAGGAGGATTACAGGTGTGAAGGACATATTGAACGATAACTCCCATCTAAGTTTGAGGACATGATGAAAAGTAATGCCTCCAGATTTTTTATTCCGTTTGCAATATTGGCTTAGGTATTACTCATCGTGTTTATTACTCTGTTGACTTTCCCACTTCGCCAACACAAGTTGCAACCCTCTGCCACAAGAGGGTTCTGAACTGTAGCACATAACATGGTGGTGTGTAATGTAACTATGTCAGTGTCTGAGCAACAGTTTCAAATGTGATCAGAACGTCCACACATGGAGCAGCCCCCCCCCCCCCCCCTTTCAGCATGACAATGCCAGGCCACACGCAAGTGCTGCGACATCTGAAACAATCTGATACCTTGGATTCACTGTCATTTACCATCCTTCATAGTCTCAACTTGGACCCATCGAGGACGTCACTTAGATAGTGATGATGCAGTGCAAGCAGAGTTGAGGTTGTGGCCCCATTAATACAGTCAAACATTCTACAGTAATGAGATCAACAACCTGGTCTCTCATTGGCAGAAATGTGTTCATCGACAAGGTGGGTATGGTGAGAAATAAATATATAGCCTTGAAGAATAAAGATGTAGAATGTTAATAATGTTTGTTTCGTTTAAAAAGCTGTAAGGTTTTTCACAAAATTCTGAGGCATTACTTTTCAGCATGTCCTCTTAGTTCAGAAAAGCTGGTGCTGCAAGGAAGGAGATGGCACAAGTGGTAAAGTAGCCACTGAACTCTAGTATTTTATGCTAAACAGTACGTTCCAACACTGCACTGTCAACTCTGTTCTTTGCCACAGTTTGACAGGGGCATTCATTCTGATGGACAGCTGGTTGGTAGTCATGTTCACAGTCTGCCTCATTTGGGATAAGCCTGTGACATGACTGGATTAGGAAGTGCTGTGTGGGTGAACTTGACAGGTCTTCCACAAGGATACAACCCTTGTGGCAAGGGGTTGTGAGTAGGAGTGGTATAGGGATTGGTCAGGATGTCGTGTAGGTTTGATGGGCACTACTATAGGAAGAATAGGAAGAATCATCAGTAGAGTGCCTTTCATTTTCAGGCAGGTAATCAAAATCCTGGGATGGGTATGGTTTAGTTTTTCCATTCCAGGGTGATATTGAGTGATGAGTGGGGCACTCCTTTGCAGCTAATTCTTGGAGGTGGCGGGGGTATGTGCGCAATATGCCATGGGAAATCTGTTTGTGGACTAGGTTTAGAGGGTAGTACCTGTCCGGAAAGGCCTTTGTGAGACCTATAGCATACTGGGCAGTGGAATTCTCGTCACTGCTGATACACTGTTCGCAGGTGCCCAGGCTGGCCTTGGGGTGAAATTCTGGTTTAGAAGAGCACGACAATTGTCAAAATTAATGCACTACTGGTGGTTAGTGGGGTTAATATATACAGATGTATGGACAGAGCAGTGGAGGTCAACATCCAGTAAGGCAGAGCACTGGATTGAGATGGACATGGTAAAGAAGATGAAAGCGAAGGTATTGAATTTATGGAGGAATGAGGATATGGCATCTCAGCCCTGCGTTCAGATCATGAAGATATCATCAATGAACCAGAACCAAACAAGAGGTGCGGGTGGCTAGGAAGGTTTCCTCTAGATGGTGAGTACACATTTTCGCACAAGATGGTGCCATGCGGCTGCCCATGACTGTGCCACTGATTTGTTTGTATACTGTCCTATCAAAAGCGGGAACACAGCATGTGAGGCTATAGTTGATAAGGAGTATAAGGAATGAGGTAATGGGTCTGGGAGTCCAAAGGACAACAGGAGCAGTAAATTACTTATATTCTGCCTGAACTTTCCACACAATGAAAATAGATTCATATTGTGCAACTATGCACTGATGTCAGCTGTTTGCAACACATGAAAATTTATGCCTGACCAGGATTCAAACCTCGAAGTGAGCAGTTGCTTTAAAACCCGGCTATCCAAGCACATCTCCAGGACCGATCAAAACTTCCATACACCAGATATCATCATGATTCCACACTATGTTTACCCATTTTCTCATGCTATAAGTGTACCAAAACAACACTGTCAGATGGAAATTCACTAATTCTTTTTATATTGCACAACTGTCACGTGATGTGTCAGGTAGTAAGTGTTTAATAGTCTGAAAAATAGCTTTTGTTGCTTGGCTGCAGTAAGAGGTCAGAATGATATCCAATTTCCATATATATATAAACAAAGTATAGTGCTCCCCTGCATCCCTTGTTGTCTTTCTTGTAGGTTAGTTATCTTGATCATATGTTTTCATAAATGAATGTGTTTGTACACAGAGTGGACACTGGTAGAGCTCCTGTCCTAATCACAATGCCTGCAGTATCTCATGATGATTACCAGCAATCTTATCAATTGAGTAAGTTTCTCCCCCATTTGAGACCACAGTGTTCCCAAATGTGCAGCAGCTGCTGCACCAGTATGTCAGGTTAATACTGCCGCCACACGTTTGTGATGCTGCTGTACCACTTGAAATGGCCACAGTATCATTTGAGGCAGCAGCTCTCCCAAAGAAGATATGTCTGCTGTCTAGCATGTAGGAGCAGACAGGTTACTATTCATGAGAGCAGCTTTCCCAAAAGTATGAGAGAACTCACGCTAAGTAGTATGTGTGTCTTGGTAACTGCGATTAGCAAAGCTGCTGTGCAAACATTCTCTCAGTGTAAATGAGGTGCTGAGAACAATAAGGGCCTAAAGCACATCATCATCTATTTTGAGACTGCAACATGTATGCATGCGCCTGGCACGTGTTGATTTTATAACGAACCAGTTTCAGCGATAAACAGGATTCATCCAACTAGTCAACAATCTCAATTATACCAAGCCCCAAGTAACCATAACTGGTGGTGATGATGATGATGATGATGATGATGATGTTGGATCAACATGGGAACACATAGGTGTTCTCTGCAGAGAATATCATGTTCAACACCGTGTGCTTAACTTTGTGCTACAGAAGACTTGTGCCTGGACCAGCACTGTACTTTGTTATCAGATATACCACAGATCACCTGCTTTAGAGAGTGGGCAAGCCTCCGGTCCATATGTTCTGTGATGAAGTATGGATGTCCAACTTCTTGTTGCCTACTTGCGGTTTCAGCATTCTTCAACCACTTTCCATGTGAGACAACCAAGCTTTGCCATTTCCCAATGCTTACTCCCAAGCACTGGGGCACAACAATCTGATTTTTGTAAAAGTTGTTTAAGTCAGTGGATTTAAGCATTTTCGCCACGTATCAGCACTAGAAAGTGTCCCCTACTCCACTTTACTGTTCTGTTTCTGCTCCGCTCATATATTTCTCTTACTCCATCAAGTATGCTCACTGCCACCAGGCAGCATACAACCTGATAGAGGGCGGTGGTCATATTTTGGCTCATTAATGTAGCTAAGTAGTCAAACTGTGACACGAAAGTACGTAGGTTCCATATCACACTAAAGTGATAATGAATATTACATTCATGTTGAAAAAGTCAGGTCAAATGGTTACAGCTCTGTTAGACTAACATGGTTGTTCCTGTATAATACTTAGAACCACTTTTAATTTCCAGCATCATCTTTGAAAGCCACACTTTGTCAGACGTGGGCTGGCAGCTGACACATCCAAACTTAAGATGACAAATCCAATTAGCTTTTTGTGGTTTCTACACTGTATCGTTCTTTATCTCTATGCTGGGAGCTCACCACATGTACTACTCCATGTGCTTGACAGTGATTTGCAGCCTAATACCACTTCTTTCAGCAAGTTGAAATTTTGCATTGGCATCAATATACTAGGACAAATGTACCTTAAATTCAGCAATTACTGGGAAAACAGACAGATCCCATACTTGTATATGGTACCAAATGAGATTTTGCACTACTGATTCAAAGTAACTGCTAAATTTGTGACAACTTGTTATTATTAAAGCCCTCTTTTCTTAAAGGCTGTCGTACTTGTAATAATTATCAACATATTTATTACTATAACAAAACTGATTGTAGTATTTTTCTGTATTATCCCAATCATCAAAACAAGCTTCTCTTAACAAAATTAGTCACACACAACAGACAGCCTTCTTAAAAAAATATTCCATCAAAGTTACCTTCCTCACTCTTCAGGAGCTGCAGTTTAAGTTTTACTATTTCTGCCTCAGCACGCAGTTTCATACTTTCCACAACTGCTTTCTCACGTTCAGTGGCTGCGACTTCTTCAGTTGCTGCAATGTACCTTGCCATTATATCTTCACATCGTTCCCACACCTGTTTTGTCTTCTCTCTACAGGAAAGAAACAGAATTCAAAAAATGGTTCAAATGGCTCTGAGCACTATGGGACTTGACTTCTAAGGTCATCAGTCCCCTAGAACTTAGAACTACTTAAACCTAACTAACCTAAGAACATCACACACACCCATGCCCGAGGCAGGATTCGAACCCACAACCGTAGCGGTCGCATTGTTCCAGACTGCAGCGCCTAGAACTGCACGGCCACTCCGGCCAGCAAACAGAATTCAATAGCACAATCTGCAGAGGATGTTTTCTTTCAAAATGAGGGTGTACTCACAAAAGCTACAATCACACAATGACAAGGAGGAGGTCAACCAATGAAAAACTAAGTCTCATGGAACATGATTATGAAGGACAAAGGAAAGCATCAGAGGATGAAACACCACAAACCAGTATGGAAGTTCTACTAACAGACTGGTTACAGAGGAGAAATGTAAAATAATTACTACAAACAACATCTTTCTGAGATGGCTTCCCTTTGAGGTTTTGAGAAAAACCAGACTTCCCAAATGAATTACAGCAGTCCTAAATAGTAGATAATGAATATGTTATTAGATTTCATCTCTTAAACAGTGTTTTTTCAATGGTGAAATCCATCATAATACAGTCCCCCCCCCCCCCCCCACACACACACACACACACACGCACACACACGCACGCGCGCGCGCGCCTTAAGGAAAGTGTAATGAAACAGTGTAATAAAATAATAAGCACTATGTGAAATGAATTAGACTGAGTAAAAGTAGGATGATTAGACTGAGTAAAAGTAGGATGACTAGACTGAGTAAAAGTAGGATGACTAGACTGAGTAAAAGTAGGATGACAGTATTCAAGGAGAATACTATTACACACAAAGCTGTCGAAATTAAATTTTACCACTGTTTAATGTCACTGGTGCCCATAGCTGTTGCTATATGCAGTTTACAAGTCTGTTGTTCTCAAGATTTATTTTACTCCCTGTACAGAAGAGTACAAATAAAGATGTTCCATAATTAAATGGTGTGCCTGTTACTTCCAAACCACAACACTGGGCACAGGTTACGCAACTGGTAAAAGCAACATTTTTCACACAGAGAAAGTGTAGAAATAAACTCATTAATGTGATGAATACGGCACACATGACCACTGTACACAGAGTTCGACCAGAAATGCTGTCATAAAATAATTACAATACTCTTCAAAAAAGACACATGGGGATATCCATCTGGAAAAGTAATGCAACTTGTAGTGACGTGGTGAAGGTGAAATGCTTGCTGGGGCAGAAGCTGCATACAAAGCATGGCTAGCGGCAGATAAAATGGCAAAAGAAAACTTGATTTTATAAATCAGAGAGACCTGAAGCAAGTAAAGAACTGCACTACGTCACATGAAGTATAGCCTAGACTAAAATCAATCTATGCGTCCGAAGGACCTGCTGACTAAGCATAGCTGCTCAAATGCCTCACGTTTCACAAAATGCAACCCACTGATGATGTAACAATATCTTACTGAATTCTTCAATGCTGTGAACAAGTTACAAGCAATCTCTGGCAATCTATTGCCAATAATGCTGCTCTATGGACACTTATGACAATTTTAAATGTGCTATTGAATCCTGTTACCATCTACCAGATATCAAGACACTAAAATTAAAATATCCTGGAAGAACATACTGCAAGGATTCAGAAAGACAGTGAAAATGTAAGTGCTGCAATGTTTGTTAAACAAGGTAAGCATTTCGTGAACAAATTAAAAAGTCCTGCTAGCCACAGTGACAAATGGTAATAAAAAAAAGGTCAGCATACAAATGCAGCTTTTGTAACAAGGGCACGAATAAGACTTCCCATTACAGATTTGAAATTCAGTGACGTCTATCTCACTAGATGCACTGTGTGTCCTGAAGGAAAAACCACATCAATTTCCTTCATCCACAAAGAAAGGAACTCAAATGAACTTCTGGATGTCAGTGGACCAGTAAGAGATATATCTTCAGAGGGTGGGATTTTTTTTTGTGTGTGGCATTTATAGACAACTACATCAGACAGTGTAAAGTATATTTCCTTCAACATAAAGGAGATATTTGTAACAAATCTGTCAAATTCAAAAACACAGTTTAAACTCAGACTGGTCATGCAATTAAATTCTTTCAGTCAGACGATGATATGAAGTACAGCACTGAAGGAATGGACTCCATCCTCAGAATGGTGGAAATACAGCAATGTCTAACAGTTCCATACAAATTGCAGCAGAATGGTGTTGCTGAATGAAAGAACTGTTCATTGGGTGAAGTGTTGCTCGAGTCAAGTCAACCGTCGTCATTTTAGCCTGAAGCCGTCAACACAGCTAACTACATTTGAAATTGTCATTTAATTCAAGGACTGTGCAATGGAACTCTGTATGCAAGTGGCTGAAGAGAAAACCTGATGTATCTCGTGTTCATACATTTGGTCAAAACATTGCCATCCTAGATAAATTGCCTTGAGGGTCGCACTTTCCTTTCTTTGGTAAGGAAGAGATTTTTGTAGGCTATTTTAACTGTTCAAAAGCCTACTGTGTGTGGGTACAAGAAATTACGCGATTCTCTTGATAATCGATGTGAGGTTCCTTGATTAGGACAGTTTCGAGCCCCAGCAAACTTATGTGGACTCCAACAAAGATGAGCCAGTTCATCACCAAAGAGGAGGTATAAACATCAATTCCAGGAGTGGGTATTTCAGTGATGATACAAACGATGAATCCAGGTTGTCATCACAACAAACCATTCTACGGCTTTGAAGAAGAAGTTATTCTGCCATCAAGCAATGGTGTTAACATGGCAACAAGATGGAGAGATGGCACACCAAAGCTAGTGCAAACAAGAAACAAGGGTTTCCAAATAAGGCATACAGACTTCCAATCACTGCAGGACACGAATTCACCCCTGAAAATGACTTCTGTGATGATGACAATAATTCTTCAATTGTCACACCTGCTCAACAGTTTGAGCCAGATGTAGACTCGTCAGATGTTTCAAACCATGATAATTTCATAGCAAATGCGATAGAGGTCAACATCAATGATTCATTGCTTGTTCCGAATCACCAAGAGTGCTTTAACCTGTGTATGATGAAATCAGGTCAACTATGACACATGGGACATCACAGACAGACCAATGAATGAAAGGGTAATTGACCCTAGAATTGTTTTGAGGAAGAAATACAATAGTGATTGATCTTTGCCGAGGAGATGAGTAAGAATAAATGCACAAGGATTTCATCAACAACCTAGAGTTGACTATGTGGAAATGGTCTCTCCAATTGCAAGAATCTAATACTTAGGACTATGCATGGCTCTGTCAGTCAAGCTTAACTTGTATGTCTCCCAACTGGATATCATCACTGCATTTCTCTTGGTAAAATTGACACAGAAATATTCATCAAAAAGCTAGATACACTCGTTGAATTCTTACAAAACAGGAGAGGCGAACAGAAAGATAATCATACAGTCAAGGCGGCAAGTGACACGTTCCAAACATTGAAATCCAGTGATACAGTGTGCAAACTAAGAAAAGCTATTTATAAGCGGCACCAAGCTGGTCAACAGTGGTGAGAAGTTGAATGTAAATCTAACATCAACTTCATCGAACCCATTCTGGTCCATGCATCTCTGTAAACAGTGTATGAAAACTGTCTAGTCTTCATACTCACTTTAGTAGATGACACTTGTTTCAGCAGATGCAGAAATAACAAAACAAATTAAGGATGAGTTACCTGCCAGATTTGACGTCAAGGATCATGGTGTCAGAACTGGATGGAGCATTGATGTTCACTGCCATCAGTACTCAACCAGACACGCTATGCAGTCAGTAAGCTAAGCTAGTATAGTAACAGCCATGATTTTGTTCACTGGTAAGCACCTAAGCAAATACTTATATTCTTCAAAGTAACTGACCTACATTAAGTGCAACAAAGGAATCTTCAGTTTCATGGAGGCTGTTTGATGAGTTCTGATGGAAGGCTACAAGGTTCACCAGCAATCTCATGGTGTTCACACAAGAAGAGAGCTGGTAGTCCAACAGAATACGTGATGACAGATGCCAAAAGGCTCTTCCTGCACTGAAGCACGGAAATGTGTTTAAGTACTTTGACTTCAATCCTAGAACCATAAACTTAACGATTTATAATTGTTCGTAAAGCTTGAGGAAGTGTGCTGAGCTACAAATTCTACTGACATGTAATATCGTTAGTATCCATACATGTCGCTATGTGCACGTTTTCAGATCTGTTGTTCCCAATCCTATGTTATCCTCCATACAGGAAACTACAAATAAAGTTGTTCCGTAATTAAATTAGGTCAATTCCTGAATTTTGAAACTACAACCCAACATAAACAAATGTTCAGAACACATTAATAAAAGAAAGATGATTGGAAATTGTTTGTTTGACTCTGAAATGCATAAAAAAATTGCGCGCAACTGGAGCCCATAATTTTTCCATTCTTTGGACACAAGTAAAGGGTCATCAAAGTAGACAGCCATCTTCTGGATGCAGCTTATTATTTCAAGTTGTTTTAACTCCTCCCCCTGGGTTGTCAGCGAAACAGCCCTATGTCACTATCCTTGCAGCATGTACAGTTGTGTACACGCAGTTCTAGATATTCATAACTTTAATGATCAGCCAGTTAAAGACTTGCACTTACAAGATGATCTCTTCAATTTTCTTCATACTTATACTGCTGAGGTCAGCACCTAGAAACCAATTTCCTAAAGCAGTAGGGACACTTCTCCAAAAAACTTAAAAAGGCTTTTGCAAGCAAAGATTTTTTAGCGTTGTTAAGAATAAAAAATGTAGAATATTTTATACTTTTTTGCCAGGTCTTTTTATTTTCCCCTTATAAAATTTACACATCTTCCTAAGAAACAAACTTTTCATTCTAAACTATGTAATGCTACTATTAACAACGTGGTATCTACAAATTTAATTGTGCCCCGAAATATGGTGAAATTATCTTACCCACCAGCAGCTGGGAGCATAAAGTAAAACTCTAGTAGTCACAAAGTACCTAGTTCATCATCTTTCACCACCACCACCACCACCACCACCACCTCCTCCTCCTCCTCCTCCTCCTCCTCCTCCTCCTCCTCCCTTTCATCAAACGGGAATGTTAGTAACAAATATTGAATATCAATTTTTAAATAAAAAAAAATTTAATTTTAATTGTAAATCACAATAAATTAAAATTTTATGCTGAAATGTGAAATTCTTTACTCCCAAACCTAAAAATGTATAAATCAATAACAGTGTTCAATCTCTAGAAACAGGAAACTTATTTTCTATTTGATGTTTTGCATGGCAGCGTGGAGGGTAAAAATCGTAGAGGGAGACCAAGAGATGAATACACTAAGCAGATTCAGAAGGATGTAGATTGCAGTAGGTACTGGGAGATGAAGAAGCTTGCACAGGATAGAGTAGCATGGAGAGCTGCATCAAACCAGTCTCAGGACTGAAGACCACAACAACAACAACAACAACATGTTTTGCATTTTTGTACTAAATTAAATTTATTGTGAATGCTCTCATTTTCATGTAATTAATAACTAAAAACAAAAAAGTTTTGTTAATATTTCCATTTGTTAATAAATATGGAAATGAAAGTTGAAATAGGTTGCTTCAGGTGATAACTGAACCAGCAATTTCCCAATTAGAAGATATTAAAATGCTTGAAATTGTTTGAAAAACAGTGTTTGGAAATCTTCAAACACAATTTTTCCCTGAGGTTTCTTTTTTCCCCACATTTCGTGTGTCTTACTGCTTTGGTAAATTTATGTCCAAACACAGACCTACAAATCCAGTAAGTAGAGTACGCGAAGGATACGGTGGCTGGTGAATAGTGACCAATTTCCATCTAAAGTTATGCAGGAGTTCATTTTTTCGGAAGGAGATGCCAACATTGTTTGTCCCCTTTCAGCTAGTTGGTGACACACTGCAATGACAGAATGGTGGCGTATGCCTTGCAATCATCCTCAAATGATCTTACAGAAACTATATGCTAAAAAAATCTTTTTGCCTTACTTATAGCTTTAGACATCAGCTTCATAATGATGTGCCCATCATTTCATTAATGGTCACTGTTATTGCGATGATATGTATAAAAGAAAGCGAAATTTGAAAAAGTTTGCAATGAAAAATGGGGTGGGGGGGGGGGGGGCTATTATTTTGAGTTTGGTGCATATTACATATGTTGCTGCATGCGAAATTTAGTTAACATATTGAATTTTTCTTTAGACTTGGATGGAGGTCTCAGTCACCAGTCTCAAGAAAATTTATTTCATGTGGCGCACTAATTTGCTATCGCGCGCACCAGCAATAAAGCCACAATGAAATGTCCATAAATTTCCGCATATCTCAAATGGCAAATGGTTTGAGATACCGAAACGAGATTTTGACAAATGGTATCAAGCAAAGAGGAGAGTATTTTGATATATGGATTGTTATGTCCTAGCCAGTAATGCCACCCGAGCCCGCTGCCAAAAGGTTGGCAGCATCAAAGTCCGGACACCGTCCGCATAAGCAGCGCCAGCGAGACAGCAAATCGCCGCAAGTCTGCGCGTGCCACCGCTGGCTTCTTGCTTCTTAAGCGCTGGAGTCGCGAGCGCTAGGACAGTTCTGTATTCGCCGCTCAGTTGTATACTCGCCACCGAATCGTGTACTTGCTAGTCAGTTGTGTGTTCATCGCAGCAGAGTTGTTGTTTGTCGTCAGCCGACGCTGACCAGCCGCTCCGACTCGAACTAGACAGATTTCTGTAGACACCGAGTTCACTACTGTGTTTCTGTATCTTCATGAATAAAGATAAGTACCGACTTATTTAATCAGAGTGTTTGGGGTTTCATCTTTCTGTTTACTGTTCCAGCGGACCGGTCGGCCGCTATTAAAAGTGTGGCGGTGACTTCGTAAGCCATTTCTACAGCCAAGTGTTTGTCGCTACGAACACCGCCACAAAACTGGCGACGAGGTCTTCCGAACTCGTGTGCAGGGCTGGTTCAACTTGTTCTTGTTATACTAATTATAGAGATAAACTTTTGGGGGCTGGTTTAATTTGTGTTCACTATGTCTGCCGAATTACAACAGTTGATCTTGTTACAGAGTCAGCAAGTACAAAGTCTGGTGGAAGCAATCGCCAAACAAGCGGCTAATCCTCCAACACAAAAGGAACAAGCACAGGCAGCACCACAGTTCCGGGCTTTTGATGAATCCAGAGAAGAATGGCAAGAATATTTCGCGCAGTTGCAGGCGCACATGACAGTCTACAAAATCACAGGTACTGAGCGGCAGCTTTATTTAATTTCCACTGCAGGCGTGGAAATCTATCGACTCCTTTGTAAGTTGTTCCCGGAATCCCAGCCAGAAGCTTTAGACTATGACGTTGTTGTTAACAAGCTTGCTGAGTATTTCGAGTCGCGAGTTCATGTGGCAGCAGCCAGATTCAAGTCCTTCAGATTAAAGAAACTGCCACATCAATCTAATAAACAGTGGTTAACAGATTTACGGGGCCTCACCCGTCAGTGCCGATTTAATTGTGTGTGTGGAGCTTCCTACAATGATGTCATGTTACGAGACGCTATTACGCAAAACATTGCAGATTCTCGTATTCGTGCTGCTATCTTAAAGTTGCCTGACCCGTCATTAGAGACTGTGATGAACATCATTGAAGCCCAAGATACTTTTGACTATGCTGAGTGTGAGTTAGATCAGCCATGTATTTCTCACATTGCCTGTGCTAAGCAAGTTAGGTCACGCCCGCGGCCCCACCGGCGGAGTCAGACTGTAAACACTAGCCGGCCGCGTCATGTTAAACGTATTCGTCAGCCGCGTGTGCAAAATGATAGAGTTAAGTCTTGCCCTAAGTGTGTTCTTGCTCATCCTCGTGAACGTTGCCCGTTAAGAAACGCGGTTTGTCACTTTTGTCAAAGGAAAGGACACATCCAGACTGTTTGTTTGCGTAAACGCAAGAACAATTCTAGTGCTGCCCAGCCCATGGATATTCATGTTCTTCAAAGCCAGCCCGCCCAGAAGGTCGCGTTTAAAGACTCTTCCACGGTTCGTGTGGGTAATAAACTTGTTCGCAATAAGCCACCCACCCAGCCCTCTGCTATGCGATCCAAGCGTAATTCAACCGCTGTAAAAAGTAATGTACAGACTGCAAGTGAAGCGGGAGTTGTTGTTCCACCCGCCCAACCCACGAGTTGTCGTAAGCAGCGAACACGCGCTGATTTTGTGTCTTCCGCCTCCACTGCACCGATCCAGAGACAGTGTAATAAACTATTTGTGAAGCTACGCATCCAGGATAAGACCTTCAATTTTCAATTAGACACTGGTGCATCTGTGACTCTCATAAATAGTGCTACGTATGCGGCTATCGGCCGCCCTAAACTTTCAGCGGCAAAACATTCTTTGGCTACTTATAGTGGAGAACGAATTCCTGTGTTAGGTGTATGTAGCGTGCCAGCCACATTCCGTGGCAATACAAAAACAGTTTCATTCACAGTGCTCCGCGCTACAGACAGTGTAAACATTTTCGGATTAGACTGTTTTGACTTATTGGCCTGTCTATCCAAGACAATGTGTTGCAAATTAATTCTGTTGTTGTTCCTCAAGACAGCATAACCGAGTTGTGTAAACGATACAGTGACATATTTAAAGACGAACTAGGTTGTGCTGCGAACTTTGCCGCTCATATTACGTTAAAAGATAATGCTCAGCCTCGATTTTGTCGTGCTCGTCCAGTGCCTCACGCCCTCCGGGCACCTGTAGAAGATGAACTTCGTCGTTGGCAAAACAACGGTGTTATTCAACCCGTTTCAGCGAGCCAGTGGGCTTCTCCCTTAGTTATTATAAAGAAACCGTCTGGCAAGTTACGTTTGTGTGCTGATTTTAAGTCGACAGTTAATCCTCAGACTGTCATTGATTCTTTTCCTTTGCCTAGACCGGACGAGCTGATGGATAAGTTAGGGGAAGCTCGTTTCTTTTCCAAAATTGATCTCCGTGAAGCATATTTGCAATTGCCCCTCGACGAGCAATCACAACAGTATTTTGTCATAAACACGTCGTTGGGGTTGTTCCGTTTTCTGCGTTTGCCTTTTGGTTGTGCGTCAGCTCCAGCTGTTTTTCAGCGTTTTTTGTCACAACTTCTGGCTAATGTGCCATCGTGTTTGAACTATTTAGACGATATTGTTGTGTCCGGTCGGACGCCTGCTGAACATTTCCGTAATTTGGAGTGTTTGTTTAAAGTGTTGTCTCAGGCAGGCCTCCGTTGCAACATCGATAAATGTTCATTTTTCCTTACGGAGATGGAGTATCTGGGACATGTTATTAACGCTCAAGGCATTCATCCCTCCCAGTCACATTTAGCAGCTATTCGTGATTTGCCCGCCCCTCGCAATCTGCATGAATTGCAAGCAGTTCTTGGCAAATTGACGTATTATATTAGGTTTATACCTAATGCATCACAGATTGCTGCATCGTTGCATCGTCTCCGCCGTAAGAATGTTCCGTTTGTGTGGTCAGCTGATTGCCAATCAGCCTTTCAGCAGCTTAAAGAGGCTTTATTGAATGATCGTTGTCTGGTCCATTACGACCCTAACAAGCCTCTGGTGTTAGCTTGTGATGCCTCTTCTTACGGCCTCGGTGCTGTGTTGTCTCACCGAGTCGGTAACACCGAACGTCCTATTGCGTTCGCATCTAAATTGCTAAACAAAGCTCAGTGTAATTATAGCCAATTGGACAAGGAAGCGTTGGCTATTGTGTTCGGTGTCACAAAATTCCATCACTACCTCTATGGTAGACCATTCTATTTAGTAACAGATCACAAGCCCCTGACGTCACTGTTTCATCCGTCTAAACCAGTTCCTCAGCGGACAGCTCAGAGACTACAACGTTGGGCTCTTTTGTTATCACAATACCAGTATGAGATACTGTATCGCCCTACAGCTCAGCATACAAACGCTGACGCGCTTTCTAGATTGCCGATTGCTGCGGATGATGTCTTCGATTCCTCTGACGACTCTTGCCATCAGATTGATGCCGATGAGCATCAATCCCTCCGGGATTTTCCGACTGATTATCGTCAGGTGGCACGTGAGACAGCTACGGATCCTCATCTGAGTTTACTATTACGTTTTGTTCAACGTGGTTGGCCGTCCAAGGCAAAGGACATATCTGATCCTGTGGTTCGTCGCTATTATCCGCAACGTCATCTGTTGTCTGTTTCGCACGGAGTTTTGCTGTTACGCAGCGAGAATGACCAGCTTCGTGTAGTGGTTCCCCAAGTGCTCCAATCCAAGGTCCTCGACTTGTTGCATCAAGGTCATTGGGGAGTGGTCCGCACCAAGTAGCTTGCCCGCCGTCATTGTACATGGATCGGCATTGATAAGCAGATTACGCAGATGTCTACAGATTGTTCGACGTGTGCCGAACACCAAGCTGCTCCGCCTCAACGCTATTTTGAGTGGGCACGCCCTGCCGGTCCCTGGCAGCGAGTACATATTGATTTCGCTGGTCCATATTGGAATTCTCGTTGGCTCATCGTGATAGATGCATTTAGTAATTTTCCGTTTGTTGTGCCCATGCAGTCTACAACGTCTGCACAAACTATACAGGCGTTGACTTCAATTTTTTGTATTGAGGGTCTTCCAGAAGTTTTAGTGTCTGACAATGGTCCACAATTTACCTCTGCTGAATTTGAAAGTTTTTGTTCTGCCAATGGCATTCGCCATGTTCTTACTCCGCCGTTCCACCCTCAATCGAATGGTGCAGCGGAACGTTTTGTACGCACATTCAAGGATCATATGGACCGCCTTCGTGCTACGCACTCTCGTCAGCAGGCCCTCATCACGTTCCTGTCGTCGTACCGGACCACGCCACGCGACGGCCCTTCGCCTGCGGAGCTTCTCCACGGCCGTCATCATCGCACCCTACTACGGTTGTTGCACCCCCCGGATCGACCCGCTGCTTCTGAGCATCGCACGCGTTTTCAGCGCAACGACGCCATTTTTTTCAGAGTTTATCACGGTCGCCGTCGTTGGGAACGTGGTACCGTGATAAGTGTCCAGGGTCGCGGTTTTTATACTGTTCAAGGTGCTACTGGGGTGCACAGGAGGCATCAGAACCAGTTGCGCCGCGCTGGCCGCCCGGATTCTGCCGCTCGTTCTTTGTCCACAGATTTGGTCCGCGGCGGGTTCCAGCCGCGCCTTCCGACTTCGCTGCCGCCCCCAGGGCAGCAGCAGCAGCAGCAGCAGCCGTCGCCGCTACCACGCCGACAGCCCGTCCCGTTGATGCCTCCCGCGCAGCTTCATTCGGGAGCGCCCCAGGTGGTCGCTCCGGCGCCTGCGGTCCCTCTTCAGTCGCCACCGCCTTCGGAGCTGATGGACGTCGACCCCTCAGCCGGGCCGCCTTCCCAAGCGGTGGCTGTGCAGCCTGTCCTGCAGCCGCTTTCCTTGGGCACCCCCAAGGAGTCTGACACCGCAGCGCCTTGTCCGGCGCCCACTCAGCAGCCGTCCACGCAGCGTCAGGAGACGCTGCCTCTCTTCGTGGATCCCGACACCCCGTCGCGTCCAGTACCAGAAGCTGCGCCCGTGGTCACAGGCGTGCACCCTGACCTCGGTTTTCAGTCGGTGTTTCCCGAGGCCCCCCGCAGCCAATGCTGGGGTGCGGACCGGGGACTGCCACCGACAACAGTCTCCGTCCCGGTCTCTTCTGCTACGCCTGCGGCCCGACCCCTCCCCCGCCGTCGACGCTCGCCACGTCATTATTCAACGACGGTGCGGCGATTTGGGGGGGAGGAGTGTTATGTCCTAGCCAGTAATGCCACCCGAGCCCGCTGCCAAAAGGTTGGCAGCATCAAAGTCCGGACGCCGTCCGCATAAGCAGCGCCAGCGAGACAGCAAATCGCCGCAAGTCTGCGCGCGCCACCGCTGGCTTCTTGCTTCTTAAGCGCTGGAGTCGCGAGCGCTAGGACAGTTCTGTATTCGCCGCTCAGTTGTATACTCGCCACCGAATCGTGTACTTGCTAGTCAGTTGTGTGTTCATCGCAGCAGAGTTGTTGTTTGTCGTCAGCCGACGCTGACCAGCCGCTGCGACTCGAACTAGACAGATTTCTGTAGACACCGAGTTCACTACTGTGTTTCTGTATCTTCATGAATAAAGATAAGTACCGACTTATTTAATCAGAGTGTTTGGGGTTTCATCTTTCTGTTTACTGTTCCAGCGGACCGGTCAGCCGCTATTAAAAGTGTGGCGGTGACTTCGTAAGCCATTTCTACAGCCAAGTGTTTGTCGCTACGAACACCGCCACAAAATGGATAGTATGCAAAACTTTATTATCTACACTGTTATTCCACTAGCTACAGATTTTTTTTTTTTTTTTTTTTTTTTTTTTTTTTTTTTTTTTGAAAGACAAACTTTTAAGGGCCATCAATTGCTGGTGAACCAGGAAGTGCTGTGTGTTTTGGAACAACGTAAGTGAAGGCATTACACATTCATTTCTGTATCAAGGACGTGCTTTTTCATAAGCTACTGACCTTACTTGTCATCAATTCCTCACTTAATAAACCACTGTTACAGGATTTTGTTGTGATTGCAACTGCAGAACACGTTGTGTAAACTCTGCTGTGTTTTGACAAAAGGAACAAATTTTAACATGTCTACAAGAGAAGTTTAGGCTTCACTCAAAATTTGCTATTCATAACAATTTGTAACTTTCAGAGAAGTGTTAACAAGTCAGGCAAGAATAAATTGTCACTAGTTGCATTTTCAGCAGGATTCTTTTTAGTTACTAACCAAAGCAGAGGTGACAGTAGATCTTTCTGGATGATCACCATACAGGTGTGGGTGTGGAGGGGCTCCACTTAATATTTACAACAACTACAATCATAGGTTTCTGTTTGAATGGCACTTCCCCTCCAGTGCTTGGCATTTACCGTACAACACGTTGACAGTCTACCACCAACTCCGACCACTACCACTCTCTCCACACTTGCCCTGTCGACTGCAAATCTACCAGCCATGTTAATCTATGCACATTACTACGGAAATCAAAGGGGGTGAACCAGAAACAGTCTGCTGCCCTTCTTACTTCATCGGAAAGGCGGGAAGGCAGACACACAGCAATTGCCTCATAATTCACTGATGAAGCACTGCGAGCAAGCTATGAAGTAGCATACGCTTTTGTAACAACTGACTCTCAGTTACCAATGGGCCCTGTTGAAATCATGTCTACTCTCCATCACAGAATGTGTAATGTCATGAGGGTGCACAATTTGATGCAGTTTGCATCTTCAAGCAATTCTAAGTTCAATGCTATCCCAAGAGAAGAACCTACTTATTATTAACAACTGGGATAAAATTAATGCACCTATGGACAAACTGTCCATTGCCTGCTTTGCGCTTTACAACCTCAATGACACCTGTAGTGGTATTTCTACCCTGTCAGAAACTGTTGTACATTTTGAAACAGTTATCTAGATGGTTGTGCATGAAAGCACTAAGCAAGTGTAATACAGATGTACCACTTTTTCTAACTTAGTTTTTCAGTGTTCTTACTGATGTCAGGCAGCACTTATTAATTTCTTTTTAGTCCAGAAGTAAATATGTTTGTAGGTTTGAAAATTCTTGGTGATGTCTGGTGAAGCTTTGCATTTGCTTGGTGCACCGATGTACTGTTCACAAGTAAGTTTTTTTTGTTAAGATCATGTTTTTATAAGCTTTATAAATAATGCCATTCAGCTTGTGCCATTATTTACAAATAAAAATTATATACAGTGCTATTTAAAAAGAAGGAACAGATTTCAAACATTTATTGTTGTCAAACTACAAAAGACAGAAACACAATTCCAGTGTTCTTGGAAAGAGAAAGTTCACATTTTTCTGCATTCAGTGTGGGCATCATGTGTTACATGACAAATATCCAAATGGTGGTTCATTTCCTGCCACACACGAAGCAGCTGGTCTCTTGTTAATGAATTCACAGCTTCAACAATGCAATGTCACAGGCTTTCAAGAGTGTTAGGCACAGGGGACAAAAACATGGTCTTTTATATAACCCCACAGATAAAAGTTACAAGATGTGAAGTCTCAAGAGCTGGAAGGCCACTGGCTATGAATTTCATATTCCGCTCTTCCTCTTCCAATTCAACATCCTGGAATGGTGTCCTACAGGTAACGTCTGGCGTGCTTATACTTTGTATAGTCTGAGCATCTTTCTAATGTCGCATCATCAGCATACCGCTCTCATCAGTTTTAGTTTTTTTTACGCTTAGTGTTAGTACTGATTAAAGGTGAGCATGATTACAATAATTGTGGCAGGTTTTTAAAGAAAACTTTATAAAACTGTCTCTTACCCAAAATCTTGCCTTAAATCTGTTAATTCATCAATCAATGAATGAATGAATGAATGAATGAATGAATGAATGATGAATGAATATATAAATAAATTCCTCTTCCCTCTTTTTGCAGTGTAATACTAGGCTCACTGTTGAGTGACAAATTTGACTTGGACCTTTGTTCACAGAAGCTCGGAAACCATAAACAAGAGCTTCACCAGCAAATGTGACCTCATAGGTATCTCTAAATCTTTATAAGAGATAGATTATACATTTCCGTCTCGATATCTATATAAGCTAACAATTATGACATCTACATTTAGCCATATACAACTCCATTCTCTGCCCAGCTCAACACAGTGAAGGCCAACAACTGCCTTTTAAAACATTAAAGTATATTTGATAATATTCTCGCAATTCTACTCTTTTACTTCTGCAAAATGTCTTCAATGGTATAACTATGAAGAAAAAAATGTACATAGACATTTTCAGCATTGCAGAAAGTTTCTAATTCAACTAATGTTAATTTGCATCATAGTCGGTGATTTCTTTTTATTGTTACTGTCTATGAACATTTTCCTTTTGGAGTCTTACTTTTAGTAACATGCGAAGTGAATAACGTGTTCACAGATTTATGACGTATAAAATGAGCACTCCTGGAGACCGCAGAGCCAGCAACGTCGAATTGGTAGATCTGCAAACACACAGAAAATCTGAACCTGTTTCCCGAGAATAATCATTTATTTATTTTATTATGTCAAGTTCTGTAGGACCAAATTGAGGAGCACATCTCCAAGGTCATGGAACATGTCATTACATGAAATTACAACATAAAAGTAATAACACACAATAATAAAATGTTTATGAAGAGGGGGGAGGGGGGGGGGAAAGGCCACAAGTTTAAGTAAAAGCATGTTGGAGTCAAAAAATAATCATGCTAGGGACCAGGAAGAATTTGATAACACTGGACACTTCTTATTGTTAGCCTTGTAATTGTTGGAACAGCATTATAAGATTGTATCGGTTACCACTTAGAGCTTATTCAAAGTAGATGTTTATGATCTGGTAATTGTTAAAGGATGTGAATGTGTCACTTCCGTACTTTTCAGTTCTGCCTCGAGTGAACTGAAACCAATGTTAATTGGCCAAGAGAAAATAATTTATGCTTATTGAGCATAGAAGAATTACAACTTTTCTGCACAATTAGTGGGAACATCAGTAAGCTACAATCAATTCTGGAAGTGGTTCTTATTTCCTTGTTTGGAATAACTGAAAAGTAATTGAGTGGAAAAGTAGTCTTCGAGACAGTAATTTTATTTTTGTTTGGAATTTTGACTGAGCTAGACATTAGGGCTTGTGTGTACAGAATTCTTCAGAAATGAACAAGGATGACCTGTAAGATTATGTGCTTGTATTCCATTAGCAAATATAAACCAAAAACTTCTTAATTATCTTCAAAAGAATTACTGTCTTCTGTATTTAATTAGTTCCTTTTGCTTTTCAGGTGCTATCACAAAGTACGATTTCTCCCAATTGCTAAATGAGAAGTATGGGTATTTAAGTTCATTACTAATACCAAATCATCTTAACCTACAGCCTTCAGCCAGAATAATGAATCTTTTAAAAAAGATGAGAAGAAGGGGTTTTGAGCTAAATTACACAATGCTATGCCATATAGTACTGAAATTACAGCATTACTTCTGAGCCAGAGAACTGATCTCTCTCTCTCTCTCTCTCTCTCTCTCACACACACACACACACACACACACACACACACACACATTCATTTTTAAATAAGTGGTGCATCTTACCTCTCTTCCCTCAGTAAATTATCATAAAATTTCCCTGTCTCATCATCTTGACCACGAACAATGGGTCCAGCAGCTTCTTCCTGATCCCATATTTTTTGTGCATCTTCTAGATCCTGGGACAGTCGTAACAATTATTAGGAATTTAAACATTTATTTGCAGTAATTTGTTTTTCATTTTTACCAGTCTTACTAATTAGAAAGCAACAAAGGAAAGCACTTACATTACCTTTATGCATTGTTTGTATGTAGTGAGTTGCAGTTTTAATTCTTCCGTTGATCTTTGTTCTTTGGCATGTTCTAGTTCTTCAGACATTTTGGCATTTTCTTTCTAAAAATGGAGAACATTTCTTAAGTGCCCTATATTCCACTCAAGCAAAAACAATTAAGGATAATGATTTTTTATTGTGACAGCTGTAAATTCTGAGAAATGTCAACAGTACAGACCATAAGTTTCCGAATCTCAAACACTGTCTGGGAATATGTGTTCTGTAAAGCCAAAAGCTGCTCTTTCTGCTTCTTGGCCTCATTTTTCAATTGCTGTCGACTAACTTCAACTTCAGCAAACAGTGAGTTTCCTTTTGAAGAATGATTGCCCACCTTTCCCTTGAGCATTTCAAGCTCACCTTTCATTATGAGATTTTCTTCCTGAAGAGCCTACAGTATAAAATAGAATTATAAGCATGATACTGCAAAGTCTACTCCTAAATGATACAATACTTACAGACTAATAAATTAAACTGAAGCTGTCCCCAGTAACTTTACATTCTTACTCTACCTCCATTCTACTCACACTAAAAAAATATATACAGGGTGAATCACCTGAAGCTTGCACTGCAAGAGAAATGAATATGGCCTCCATGGTGCTGTAAACAATGTTTTTGACTTTTTAAACGTTTATAGTATGTGCTTTTCAAATCGTTCTGTTTAAAGGATTGTAAATGTTCGTGAGTTTCGAAGAACATCGTCATTACTGACGCATGCATACGAAGTCAGATGTCTGCATTAACTACTCATTCTGTACCAGGGACTGGCCCTACCAAGATCATCCAGAAACGTCGTGCTGGCTCAATAGGGCCTACTTTGCTTTGTTCAGTTACTCCACATTTTGCTGAAGTTCGCCTGGATTCGAAGTAAACAAAACAATGTTGTCACCCACAGTTTGAAGGTGGTTCAGGCCACTGAAGATGCCTTGCAGAAAATAAAGGCATTATAAAGGCGTCATCATCCACTCAGGACCACACATTTACAGTCCATGAACGGTGACGTTCCATCTGCCAAAGCCAATCGGGACCGTCAACAGATCAATAGCGCGTGTTTCAGCGACTGATAAATGTGGCTTCATCACTAAACAAGATACACGATACATCTGGAGTAGCCTGTCTTAATGCCCACGTACAGAAATTAACATGATTCTCATAATCGTTTCTATGCAGCTCTTGGTGAAGAGAGATGTGATAGGGATGGAATCTATGTCAATGGAGAATGCGTAGGACACTTGTCTGACATGTCACTTCCTCAGGCAATTGTGCAGGAGCTAATGAGCAGATCAACTGCAACAGCAGCAGAATATTAATTTCTCCCTCTTCAGTCATCACTATTTCCTTTTGTTGTCGTCTAGATGTTACACTATCACTTTCGGGTAACTGGTTGAAGAGGTTGATGAATAATTGTCGAGATGGTTGACATTTACTGGGATATCTTGACAAACATTATACAAGAACAAATTGCATTCTTCCTACACACTCTACACACCATGAACATGCCATCAATTTTGGTACTTGTAAATCTCATCATCCACTCAGGACCTACTGCTTGGACTGACTGACTAGCAAGTCACAGTGCACTCAAGGAACACAAAAGCACATGTAAGTAAACATGATAACTTTGTGTTGAGGAACTAGGCAGGTTGAATGGCACCAAAATAGGTATGTGTGGAAACTTTCCAAAATACGATCTCATAAATGGTTTGCACTAGAATCCTGCAACAAACACCACCAATATTCAAATTTACCCCTGCCTTTAGTTTGTTAATGTCAATAGGCATTGTCACATTTAAAAAAGTGTGTCTGCACAAAACATATTTATTACAATGTGTTTACTGGACAACAATACGAGCCCTGACTACCAATTTATTCTGTGAAAACCACAGGTCAATAACACTTTCCATTTCCACAATATTTGTGATGTAAGATTTAGGTGATTCACCCTACGTATAAAAGCACTTAAAGCTGTCACTCTACAGCAAGTAATTCACTATAATAATGAACAATTAACACTACCTTAAACAAGTCAAAATAACAATGAGTAATCAAAATATACTTGTGGACCCATGGAAAAAGCAGATAGATATTTAATCCTAAGTTAATGAAAATTACAGAATTTTAATGCTCCAGTGATGGACAAAATAAGTTTGACTCCAATTGGCAAATAATGTGTTTATCATTAGACTCTTTTCTGAAAAATAATTTGATGAAGATTGCATGATCAGGCTTCACACAGTTATGTTAAACAAGATTTGTGATAATGTGATGGCTTGTTCCTTTCCATTTAACTCACTCTGTCCTAACAGACCAGACCTTTCTGTTGTTCCACAATTAAATATTCTAGAATATTTTCGATTGATAATTTAAAAATACTAGCTCCAAAAGGACAATAGTTCCAAGTTGAGTAGGAATCTGCCACAAACTGATGAATAACTAAGCAATGAAAGTCTATTATTTCTGAGAACTTTCCTTGCTTGTATTTGGAAACATGCTCAGTTTCAAGACTTACATACAGACATCGATCTATTGAGGCACTTATCTAAACTACTATTAAGTATAGTTATGACAATGAAGGAGTTTAATACTGCTATATCTGATCACCCAATTGTTGGGAACAATTACTGAAATATTTATTGTATTCTCAAAAGAGACTACATATTTACAACATCTTCCTGTTCCAGTACTTCCTTTGCATAAACAGAGTTTACAGCACATCAAAGTGATGAACTTAATTCTAATGTTAAGCAGGGTACCAGGTACAACAGCATCTATCAATAGTTATTCTCTTGTGGAACCTAATTACTGGTCTTTGCGTAAGATTATTATTACTATATTGCTATTATTATTATTATTATTATTATTATTATTATTATTATTATTATTATTATTATATTCCATCCTGGATTTTCCATTGTTTGGTCTTTGCATAACAGTAGTCCAAACCTTATTTAAGAAATAAATAAATATTATGTAATTATTTCTTGTATGCAGTCCAGATACACATTGAAACCCCACACTAAAGAATCATACCACTCTGCTACAGCCGAAACAAAACAGCAAAGCCCATTTACTCTTTATCAACGGTTTGTGCCATTTTGTTTTGGCTTCTCTGTGGGGATTCTACTGTAATGTGGAGAAAGGATTACAGAAAGTACCAGACAGCAGATGTGTACTGTGGAGGGGGGGGACTTTCTTTTTTGTGATAGTTAAATCTGTATGACTACCCCTCAATATTACAGCAATGGTCCTAGATATGGCATACAGAACAATTAAGTTGGCATGGGCAGGAACTCTTAGTGACTTTACGGATTCCCATGTTCCAGGTCTATTTACTAAATCATTTTAGGATTTTTGATGTTAACCTCTCATATCTAATAATAATAGCAAAAATGTGGCAGCAGAGGATAGGTATTAAATTACAATTACTTACATCTTGTTCTGGCGTGTATAAACCTGATTATGATTGGTTGGTTGGTTTCTAGCAATTAACCCTCTGGTGTGCATTTTCAGTGCAGTGGACAGTTGTTAACAGTCACTTCTTTGGTGTTTTTTATCAGTCGTGATGCTGCAAATGCACCCAGGGCACAGCACCAGCAGGGAATATCCACTGGAATGGACTGCATACACTTTCACCTCCGGACTGATTGAGAATGCCAAAGAAGCAACATCAAAAACTGTTCACTGAAGTTGACATGTGCACCACAGGGTTAAGGGAATAAACAGTGAAGTCATCAGTCCCCCGTTCAGGAGAAAGTCCATCAGGAATTAGTGATGTCAGCCACAAACTTGATTTGCTTCTGACAGTATGTAGGAGTAGTAACATTGAGATACTAAATGCAAAACTGATATCAGAGATGATAAATAATTTAAAGAGAGGTAAATGTCTATGGATATGCCAGTCTATGAGGGTTCCCCAGCACTAATCTGTGGTGGGGTACACACCACCCAAATCTTATCCCCTCCCTCCCCCACAACCCAGTAAGTGCTAAGACAGAGTGGAAGAAAATAGGCCTTCTAGATAGAATATTCACAACAGTAAAAGTCAGAAGGCTGAAATCATAATAAACATTTTTTGGACAGAGAATTAATCATATCAGTACTGAGTAAGGCCAGCCAAGTGGCCTGAACTCTGCATGCGACAGGACCTGTCTCTCCCACACGATACCTATGGGTAAATTGCTAAATATAAAAATGATTCCATTCCATTGGAGGAAGCATAAAGCCCTGTTGAACCATTCTTGTGACATCAACAAGTATCGAGGTTAAGGAATCCTTAAGATATCACATTAATTTAAGAAGCACTCCTAAAAAGTAAAAGTGGGTGAAGCAGAAAAATCGTTACCCACAACCAAATGTAATTGAAACAGAATAAAAGAGGGACAATCATGGCAGCTAGCACAAGAGGTATGACTGAGGGCCCCTCTCCCAGAATGTGATGGAAGACATTCCAACCCAACGGCCATGTCCCCACTCCAAAAGCAGTTTAAAATATTAGCTCTGTGAATAACCAGTTTCTCAAAGGAAACAAAACTATCTCAACTGTCCATATATCATCCACCAATGTTAGAGGCAAAGAATCTGGAAAACCATGCTTGGCATAGGTAGCCAGGAGGAGGAGGTACACTACCAGAACGTGCGCTACTGTCTAATGCTAGGCAAGCCTCAACACATCAGACAAAATTTAGGCCTAATCTGGTATGACGAATGCAGAAGTGACATGGGATGGTAGATTCCTTCTATGCGGAAAAGAAAAGGGAGCATCATGCTGCCATAGTCTCCTTGATAGTGTAGGGTTTATTAGAGGGGACCGTGGCCCACCAGATGTCTAATTTGCACCAACAAATACACACCTGGGATTGTCAATGTGGATACTGTGTGGGTAATTGCTTCTATAGCCAAACAATCAGACAATTTATTCCCCAGGATATCCACAGCTTGGGCCCCAACAAAAGACAAGTGAGTAGGTAGTACAACTAAGGTCAGAGAGAAGCTCCTCAATGGCAGACATCCTAAGGAGACAAGAGTAGCATCGATTAAAGGCCCAGCAACTGCTCTTTCAATCACTACAAATTAGAACACTTGCATAAAAGATCAGTTTAAAAAAATGTAGGGCTACATGAAATGTATTTGCAATTGCGAATATGATCAGATTCTGGCTGTGCAACGCACAATGAAAATTAGTGCCAGACCGGGACTTGAACCCACATTTCTTGCTTTACATGAGCTGTCACCATAACTGCCTCTGCCATCCGAGCATGCCTCGAGAACCGACACAAACCACCTTAAGTCTCCACATGTCTACATACTATACTCGCACAATTACTGTTATTCCCACACAGTAAAGAGGCTTGCAATTACTAGCAGTATAGTAAAATGTAGGGCTCTGTTATTGGCTACCAGATTCACAGTAAAAAAACTACCATTCTGGACAGCAAATGATAATCTGGATTCGTGGGAGCTGTTGAAGTGTGTCTCATACCATCCATAGTTTTAGTGTCATCAGTGTAAATGACGATACCACTCCTGAAGAACCAGGAGAAACAGAAGCCAAAAGATCTATCAGGTAACTGAAACTTTAGGTCCTTGAAATAAATCATTCCTTTTTCGTTGTCTGGGTACTAACTAGGAGAAGTGTTCAGGAATATATCGGCAACACATTCCAAAAGGGACAGGCAGAGGTCCAGGAAGTGTGTCTTGCTGTGCAGTCCAACTGGTAATCCAACCCAAAGGCAAGTGTCCCAGGCTCTTCTACTCTCACAAAAATGGATAAGTCAGATGATTAGTAAGTTGCTGAATGGTAATTGTGTATCGGAACTGAAGAAGTAAGATTCACAATTCGGCAAGGAGACTGTTAAACCTGTCAACCATAGTCCAATTGGGGTCAAGGTCATGTCCCAGTAACTATGGAGTAGAGTAGTATGATTCACACTCCAAGGGGCATGGGCTGGGAAGCAGAGAGTGTTAACCTTCGCAGACGAGACAGTGTTTCTCTCTCAGGCAGCTTTTGGGAGCAAAATATGCCGTGTAAACAGCGCCAAGAGTCAGCTCACTGGCAGTGTCCAAGAGTAAGGCAAAATCTCAGATAGTTGCACACTGCATGTTCAGACCTCCCATGTAGACAGCAGCTTACATCTCTCAAGATCTGCTTGGTGTAGCTCTGAAACAAGAAAAATTATACCGGCATTGTCAGGAAAGCTGAGAGCACTCCTAATGCTGAGCAGCCATATTGTATCCAGGATTTGTGCCTTATTTCACTGTTTTTACACTATCACATGTTGCTAATATATTCTGAGTTACTCATCCACACATTACATCTAAGTACACATGAAATTGTATGTTTCGAGCCATAATTTGTGGCCATGTCATATTTCTGAGCAAAGTAGTCATCTGTTTCACCTCTTATACAAACAGCAAGATAGATAGGAATACAGCAAAGGAAAATGCTTCTAGCCAAACAAAGCTGAAGACTGGGTAGATGAGTCCGAATAACATTCTGATGTTGAATTATGTGATTATGTATCCATTCAAGGCCTATTGCTGTACCATGTGGGGAGTCATAAGCCTGAAGCAGTTCTCAGTTGGTAAAAGGTTCAGTATATAATTCAGTGTTACGGAGGTTAAAAGATACGGGGATGTCTTCAATTTGTCATGTGTGTTCGAAAGGTAACAAGGAAGGAAGGAAGACTGGGTTTAACATCCCATCAACATCGAGGGTACTAGAGACTGAATACAAGCTCCTGATTGTCAAGGAAGGGGAAGAAATCTGATGTACCCCATCAAAGGAACCAACCCGGCACTTGCCTGGAGCGATTTAGGAAAATCATGGAAAATTTAAATATGGATGGCTGGCTGGCTGCGGATTTGAACCATTGTCGCCCCAGAGAAAGGTAACAAGGCAAGAAGAGGATGACACCACCATTGCAAAGTGGGTTATGAGGTGTTCAGCATGAATTGACGCATCAGAACAAATATCACCGTGATGGAGAACACCCAAAACAGCTGACGATCTTTGGTGGCTCAGTATACAACAAAGCTTGACTCACACCTCAGATGAGGAGGTATATATTCCCAAGGAGAAGCAGCATTCCCAACATTTGTTCTTACTGCATTTAATTAGGTAGCAAGCCCTTGTACAGAGTCACTTAAAATGTGATAAGGGTGGTATGTGAAAGATGTCACATGAGACTTTTCACAGCCTTTCTGCAATTCTTAATAGCTGTTACAATCTTTGATAACAGCTGCCGATGGAGTGAGCCCATAGGAAAGGAGATGGCAGTTTAAGCGACAGGTTAATGCATCAGGGATGCTTCCCACAATCTCATCAATGGAATCTGACAGAGGGGATGAAGGTGACAGCAGAGGTATAAAACTGCCAGGTGGCTCTTGAGAGAATCCAACATGGTAACTGGTCCATCAGTCAGTGACAAAGAATCCATGCTTAGCACAGATATCTGGGAGGATAGGCATTACATATGGATGTGGGCTACTGTCTGCAAGGCTCCACAACCACAATGTGGAGTTGGCTCATGACATTACAAACATGAAACTACGGGTTAATCTACTACAGCCAAAACAGAGGTGACAAGATGGTGCATTTCTTCTGGGAGGAATATGAACAGGAGCACCATACAGCAGTAGCGTCCTCGATAGTGCATCTACATCTACACCTACACTTATACTCCGCAAAACACCATGAGGTGCATGGCAAAGGGTATATCCCATTGTATCAGTTATTAGGGTTTCTTCCTGTTCCATTCATGTATGGAACGTGGGAAGAATGATTGTTGAAATGCCTCCACGTGTGAGTAATTATTCTAATCTTATTCTCATAATCCCTATGTGAGCAATATGTAGGGCTTGTAGTATTTCCCAGAGCAATCATTTAAAGCCATTTCTTGAAACGTTGTTAATAGACTTTCTCGGGATAGAAGTGCCATGTTTGTCAGTTAAGGTTCAACTGCTAATTTGTTAAGTTTCTATATGTTACAAGACCATTATTACTGTACTTACTTTCTGCTTTGTATTTTAATGCACTAGGTGTTTGGAGAATTACAATCAGCATGGCTAACAACAAAATACCCATAATTCTAACTCGATGCCTCCGATATAATTCCCGTTTGCACTCAGAGTTATTTCCTTTTCATATTGTTTTCTACAGTTTGTCACTTCCTTTCCTTTTTTCTTTCATCCATAACTTGTCATGGATTACATCTAAATCTACACTATTAATTAAAAGGTAACAAAATACAATAAACATGATGACATGTTATATAAATAAAGCTAGTTTCTTCCATCCCTTAAAAAAAAAGCAACTGTACAAATGTATTTCCTCATGAAATAACCTCCTTTTTATAGTTACACTGTAAACTTATCACGAAATTATAATCCATGCCTGCTATAAAATGTAAAGTATTAGAATCAGCATGCCTTACCTCCATTTTTTCATTGGACATATTGCACTCCTCAACTGTCAGAGCCAGTTTTGAACACAGTTCAGAAATTTTTTCTGAAAGCTCATTTGTTTCACTTGCCAGTAGATTATTTTGTGCATTAAGCTCTTCAGTTCCCTTCTGTAACTCTGAATAGGTTTTCCAAGCTTCACATTTTTCAGCCTGCAACAAATAATACCAAAATCACACACACACACACACACACACACACACACACACACACACACACACACACACAGAGAGAGAGAGAGAGAGAGAGAGAGAGAGAGAGAGAGAGAGAGAGAGATATTTTTTATTTTATTTGCTACCATTTGCAAATGACCTGTCACATTGATACTAACACAGGTACAGTTTTCACAATATAAAACTTTACATGTACAGAATGTGAAACTTATTTGATATTTATTATTTTTTAATAAGATTTAACAATGTTGCAGCTTTACATATTTATAGACTTTAAAATAATTAAGATATGGCAAATCTTAATAATGACAATTTATGTATCGAAGACAGGAATTTTGGAAAATAAAGAAGAGGTTAAGACATTATAAACCTGGAAAAAATTTCTAAAATAACTAGATTCTTGCATTTAAACAGGAGAAATAAAAGATAATAGGAAAGTACACAGATTTGTATTACAGATCATGCCACCACCTAGCTAGCCTATCTCTGATGCTCGGCAAAGCATCAGGCCTGTCACATTCAAGGCAGTGTACAAAATGTATCTAATATTCATTTTATAAATTTATGCATACAGAGGTATATTTGTATTATTACATTATTTGAGCATCTTTGGTTTCCTATTTGTGTGTGTTATGTGCACAGATCTTTGTGTTGTCGTGTATAGGTAAAGCTGTTTTTTTCTAAGCTTATACCCAACTATCTCACTTTCAGTTCAGGTATTACTTTATCTAAGCTTAATAAACAATTACATCATTTAAATTACATGCATTACACAAGACATTTGTAAATACATTAAAATATTTTATGACAGCTGATCCATTTTTGTGTCCCTTAATTTAGGCTCACCAATTTAGTATTGGAGGGTAGCATGGAGGGTAAAAATCATAGAGGGAGACCAAGAGATGAATACACTAAGCAGATTCAGAAGGATGTAGGTTGCACTAGGTACTGGGAGATGATCACTGGATAGAGTAGCATGGAGAGCTGCATCAAACCAGTCTCAGGACTGAAGACCACAACAACAAAAATTTATCTTACTCTTGTTGTTGTTGTAGTCATCTTCAGTCCAAAGACTGGTCTAACACAGCTCTCCATGCTACTCTATGTTGTGCAAGCCTCTTCATCTCCAAGTAAGTAGTGCAACCTACATCCTTCTAAATCTGCCAACGTATTTCATCTCTTGGTCTCCCTCTACGATTTTTACCCTCCATACTTTCTCCAATACTGAACTGGTGATCCCTTGGTCACTCAGTATGTCCTATCAACTGATCTACCCTTTTAGTCTAGTTGTGCCACAAATTTCTTGTTCCACAATTCTATTCAGTACCTCTTCATTAGTTATGTGATCTACCCACCTAATCTTCAGCTCTCTTCTGTGGTACGGGATTTCATAAGCTTCTATTCTCTTCTTATCTAAACTTTTAATGATCCATGTTTCATTTCCATACATGGCTACACTTCAGACAAATACTTTCATAAAAAGACTTCCTAACATTAAGTCCATATTTAGTGTTAATAAATTTGTCTTCTTCAGAAAAGATTTTTTGCCATTGCCAGTCTGCATTTCATATCCTCTACTTCAACCATCACCAGTTATTTTGCTGCCCAAATAGCAAAACTAATACACTACTTTAAGTGTGTAGTTTCCTAATCTAATTCCCTTAGCATCCCCTGATACAATTCGACTACATTCGACTATTCTTGTTTTGCTTTTGTTAATGTTCATCTTATGTCCTCCTTTCAAGACACCACCCCTTCCATCTGGCTACTCTTCCAAGTCCTTTTCTGACTGGCAGGATTACAATGTCATTGGAAACCTCAAAGTTTTTATTTCTTCTTTTTTTCTTTCATTTCCTTTAATCTTGCTCAATGTACAGAATGAATAACATTGTGGAAAGGCTACAACCCTGCCTCACTCCCATGCCCAGTCGTTCTTTAACCTCTCTTCTAAGATATGTCGTAGGGTCAGTACTGTCTTGCATGTTCCTACATTTCTCTAAAAACTGAACTGATGTTCCCTGAAGTCGGCTTATACCAGTTTTTCCATTTTTCTGTAAAGAAATCATGTTAGTATTTCACATCCATGACTTACACACTGATAGTTTGGTAATTTTCACACCTGTCAGCAACTAATTTCATTGGAACTCTAATTATTTCGTTCTCATTGAAGTCTGAAGGCATTTCGCCTGTCTCATACAACTTGATATCAAATTGATGTTTCGTCACGGCTGGCTCTCTGATGTAGTTCTAATAGAGTGTCATCTACTCCAGCTACTCCTGGGTCTTGTTTAGACTTAGATCTTTCAGTGGTGTGTGTGTGTGTGTGTGTGTGTGTGTGTGTGTGTGTGTGTGTGTAAAGAAATGAATGAGGAGAAAATGACAAACTGTTATCACAGATTGAGGAAGAAAGACACAAAATGACAATCGCTTACTCACTTCCACATCATGAGCGTTGACCTACACAATCACACATCTGGTCAATCCATATGAAGTGATAAAAAAAATTACATGTTGCTTGAAAATTTTTTATTTCAATGATTTCTGTATATGTTAAAATATAGTAAATAATTAGTTCAAAATAGGTTTATTTTAACATATGCTAAATTCAATAACATCCAAGACTATGAAGGTAACCCCCAACCTGAAGTGATACAGACTATTCCTTGTAAATTGTTAGCCAAGACTGCTAAAGACAGTCTTATTCAGCGTAAATGTATGTTTTTTCAAGTACAATACATTATGTAACATTAAATCCATATGCATTTTTTTAATCATCTGTAAGTGAATCTTCTAGGCTTTTATGTACGTAGGTTACTTAACGTGGGCAACTATGAAATAGTGTGGAGGACATTTATTAGTACGGACAATATAACAAGATGATGTATACATGTCTGCTTTCATACACTGATTTGGGTCCTCAAGTTACTGGTTTGTGTAATCATTCAAAGCTGTTTATGACTGTGTTTACCTGAATTTATCCTGAGTATTGCAACCATTGTATCTGATTGAATCTTGAGTAGTGGACAGACTCGTGCTCAACTGTTTTGGGTTCCCTGGTGAGTCTGTGTGTGTGTGTGTGTGTGTGTGTGTGTGTGTGTGTGTGTGTGTGTACTTAAGAAGAGGGTACAACTATTGATTGAGACTAGATGCTTGTTACAATTACTTTTTGCATACGATTGTACTTACTGGTATGATTATGAGGAGCTCTATTCGTTTTGCTGAGTCAAAACATTTGAATACCATGGTTTATGTGGCTGACTGATTCCTACTCATTATTGAGTATATTATTATTGTCTGTACCCATCGTCATGAGTTTTTAGAGTTAGCTCACTCGTCATACACATAGGCTCTGAAATTTTTCTCTTCTATTTTTAAGGTTGGTTTGTATGGATGTTAGTAAAATTTATAATTCTAGTAATTTACATTGTCTCTGTATTTATTTATATAGCTTAGTGGTGTATTGATGTAGTATTATTTGTATTATTTGTCTTGTAACAGTATATTCCACAGATCTGAAAATCTGAATGCAATATCCTGATATATGCATAGATTATGATTTGTATAGTAGATACTTTCTTATCTTCTCTGTAATATGTTACATGTAAAATACTTCTATACATCCATCTCTTATCCTGGGCATCATTTTGTTCACTAGTTGGCAAACCTTATAGTCTGTCACAAAATATTGTACACATTGTTTCCAAATTTTATGAATGGGATATTGTAATAGGTCACTCTCCTCTAACATTACCTTTTATCATAGAAATAGCTGATATCATGTATACCATCGATTCTTGTACAGGTGAACATTATATCAGCTGTCCAACTGAATAAACTTCATATGATTCTGTATACGGTGTATTATGTTTCAGGCTAAAATATTTAAAATTAAATTAATTTGTTAGTACTCCATGTGTACAGTTAAAATTACTTTTCTTTTAAAAATATTTGAAATTACAAAATTTCTAGCACATCTAAAATTCATATTATTAATTGTACAATCTAACACTAATCAATAAATTTATTTCTGGACTCATTTAAAAAATATTGATATATTTTAGTGGAGATTCTTCTTTGGTCAAGAAAGTTTGTGAGCTCTTTGGAATATTGTAATTACCACAGAACGTAAGTAGCAGTGGGCATGCCTCTGATGGAAGTAGATGTTTTTCTAAGTTTGTCAACAACAAATGTAAATAATGTTTTTTTCTTAATCTGGAAAATGCAAAGACAGTGTGATGTTTAATAATGCGACAAAGAATAAAATTCAAGGAATATACAAGCAAATCTTCATCAGTGATTCAGCTCAACAAGAACCCACAACATTATAAAAATTACAGCCTCAAGAATGTATCATGGATGCAAGACCTTGAGTCAACAACAACGAGATAATTAAGATAAGTAAAAAGTTTTGCTTTTGTATACCTTATGCCTCTCTAAGCTTTTGAAACTATGAAGGTGGTGATGTGTCTTACAACACTGGAGGAGGAACAGAAAACAAAATCATCCGCACTGTACAGGACTCCTTACCGTTGATGCGAAACTGTTTATGGCTATGGCAAAGAGGTCAATACTTGAAACACTGCCTTAAGAACACAGTTCTCCTAAACGATCAGACAGCAACTCCGGACCTAAAAAAGCAATTCGACAGGAAGGACCAACTGTATGAAGTTGGGGAGGTGGACACAAAAGCCCCATTGATGGAGTTTCATGAGATTCTGTGTCCTTGAGTACTGCTGTACACCTTTCTAATATCAAAGAACATGGCAATATGCTAATCTTCTCTGTATTGTTCCAATATTAGCATATGTACCACTAAAGTGAATCCCATTGCTTTGTCAAATTATTCTTGCAATATCATGTGCCCCATCTCATTTTCATCTACATGCTCTTCCACTTCTGTAATACTGCCTACAAGTTCATCTCCCTTGAACAGACCCTCCATATACTCCCTCCACTTTTCCGCTTTGCTTTCTTTGCTCAGGACTGGTTTTCTATCTTAGATCTTGATATTCATACAGCTACTACTCTTTTCTCCAAATGCCTCTTTAATTATCCTGCAGACTGTATCTATCTTTCCTCTAGTGAAATATGCTTCCAAATCCTTAGCTTTGTCTTCTAGCCATTCCTGCACCTTCATTCAATTTCAGTTTTTAGATGTTTGTATTCCCTTTTTGCCTGCTTGATTTGCTGCATTGTTATATTTTCTCCTTTCATCAATTAAGTTCAATATATTCCATGTTATCTACAAATTTCTATTTGGCCTTGTCTTTTTACTTATTTGATCCTCTGCTGCTGCCAATATTTCATCTCTCAAAGCTATCCATGCTTCTTTTACTGTACTTCTCCCTTTTCTAGTCAAGCATTGCCCAATGCTCCACCTGAAACACTCACTCAACATCATCTTGTTCTTTCACCTTATCCAGCCCCCATTTCCTTAATTTTCTGCCTTTTTGCAATTCCTACAGTTTTAATCTACAATTCATAATCAATAAATGGTGGTCAGAGTCTACATCTTCCCCTGGAAATGTCCTAAAATTTAAAATCTGGTTCCAAAATCTCTGCCTTACGATTATAAAATCAATCTAAACCTTCCAGTGTCGCCAGGTGTCTTCCATGTATACAACCCTTTTTCACAATTCTTAAAACAAGTGTTAGTGACGATTAAATTATGCTCTGTGCGAAATTCTACCAGGCAGCTTGCTCATTATCCTTCTCTTCCTTTTCCTACTATAGGAACAAAATTTTAGTCTCCTTTAATTATATGAATAATTTCTTTTATCTCATTATACATTTCATCAATCCATCTGAGGAACTAGTTGGCACATAACTGTAATGCTGTACGTGTAAGATGCGTGTCTATATTGGTTATGATAATGCATTCACTATGCTGTTCACAGAAGCTTATTTGCATTAATATTTTCTTATTCAATATTAAATCCACTCCTGTATTACCCCTATCTGACTTTGTATTCACCTAACCAGAAGCCCTGTTCCTCCTGTCAACAAATTCACCAACTCCCACTATATCTTATTTCAAACCTATCCTTTTTCCTTTTTAAATTTTCTAATCTACTTGCCCGATTAAGGGATCTAACATTTTACACTCCAATCTGTAGAATGCCAGGTTTGTTTCTCCTGATGACGACATCCTGCTGAGTAGTGCCCACTTGATGGTCCGAATGAAGGACTATTTCACCTCCTGAATATTTTGCCCAAGGACATCATCATAATCCAACCATAGAGTAGCTGCATGCAATCAGGAAAAATTATGGCTACAGTTTCCCTTTGCTTTCTGTCATTCGTAGTACCAGCACAGTTAGGCAGTTTTTGTTGTTACTAGGCCAGTTAAGTCAATAATTCAGACTACTGATCCTGCAACTGCTGAAAAGGCTGCTGTCCTCCTTCAGGAACCACACCATCATCTGGTCGAGAGAGAGAGAGAGAGAGAGAGAGAGAGAGAGAGAGAGAGAGAGAGAGAGAGAGAGAGGGGGGGGGGGGGGGGGGGAGGGACTTTTTCCTTAACTTTAAAATGACTGACATTACTGAGTACCCTGCCACGTTAGTATTCACATTAATCTCACACAATGAACTGTGGACATTATTTGAAAGTTCTGCCTACCTTACAACATATTTCCCATGGTAAAATATTCTTGTTTAAACTTTTTGCCTTTATTGATATAATAGATATATCATACAAATCTGCCTACCTCGAATAATGTTTTAGGGCATTTGAAGGAAAATCATATTTGAACTTACGTTTTGAATTGTAAAAACCGGCACTGGAAAGTGAAAGCTACTTATCAAAAGTACACAGGAAGTTGAAATCCTTTTACCTCTAGCATCAGTAATTCCTCTGAAATGTCAGTAGTTAGACTAATACGTTGCTCTTCAGCCTTTTCGATGCTTGCTCGTCTCAAACTTGAAATTACTTCGAGTTCTTGAATTTTTGACTCCAGCTCATAAATCTGAAAATACATAAATTAAATGCATTATTTGAAAGCAGTTCTCTCTAATAACTATAAAAAGGCTGGATGAAATTATGTTTAAATTAATATTTAAAGCAACACACAAACTAAATTACTTATACATGAGCTCACTGCAATACACACATTTAAAATTCAGACAAGAAGAGCGCAAATATTACACACTTCTATCATCAAGTAAGTTTACACTAGTACAAACAGAAAGAAGAATACTATGCCCATTAACTATCTCCCCCCACTGTGTGTTAACAAGTTATGTCATAACCAGGGTTTCCATTTGATTTTAACTCATTGGGCAGTTTCCTTTTTTTGGCACCAGAAATTTTTATTCCTGGTGTAATCCACTTAAATTTACTTTTCCCCAGGTCTACAATATAAAGTTTCAGTACAAATATCTAAATAGCTATTTAAGAATTTGCCACAGTTTATGTAGTGCTCTGCAGACCTGCTCACAGTACTGAGTTTACCGTGGAATAAATCCATATTTCCTTTGCTGAAATTCCGTATGATATACAATTTTGGAGGCTTTAATCTATCTGCCTTTGGGAGCTCAACAGAGGCATGATTCATTAATTTGAAGAGATCCTCTTCAGTTGCACGAATCATTTATTCAAAGCACAACTGGTTTTGTGATGTTAAAATCCCATCTACAGGTGTATAAAACTGTAACATACTAGAAAGGAGAGGAGGGAAGAAATATAATACAACATATCCAGAAAAACCAGAAGGGCAGACTAATGAAATAAGGTGACTCACTTCTATGTATCACTGCATTTTAGGCAGAACTAGAAAAAAGAAGAGGGCCTAATAGTGAAATGGACTTAAGAATGTTGTAACTGGACAGGTAGGAAGAAAGAGAGAGAAACCATAACAAACTGTGTGAGTACAGTGTTCGTTTCTCCTTCATCCCACCCACCCAGAGCTACATACTTAGATCTGTTTAATTATTACAACTTCTTTTCTCTAGATCCTCACTTGATTCTGTGATTTTGAATGCTTTCTAACTGACCTGACTGCATGTTACGCATTACCAAATACCATAAGTGAGTGTTTTTGTTTAATTAGCCTGCTCTTCTGGTCCTTCCAGATATGTTTATTATATTTCTTCCTTCTTCCTCTTTGTATGTTGGTTTTATACAACTGACATGGGATTTAAACATCCCAAAACTGGCCGTGGTTTGAATAAATCTTTAGTACAACTGCAGCAGATCTCTTTACATAAATTAATGTTCCTAGGGGGTGACTGAACAAGATAATATTGTCCTTAAAATGTCCTGTATCACAAACAGATATTACATACCAAGTGAGACTGAATAGGCAAATGAAACAACTGTAATTACACAACATAAAATTTTAACTGGGTAAGTGAAACTACTGTAACTGAATTAAAGGAAAAAAATAGGGCATTTTGATAGTAGGCCTAAGTGTTATCTTGATGGGATTAATAGCAGTACCAGTAGCTACAAGTGTTGAGCAATAGAACTGCGGTTCTCCAGTACTCAGCTTGGGAGAGTAAACATGTTTTGACAACGTTGACTAGAAAACATTCTTTGAAATTGTAAAGGTAAATAGGATAAAATACAGGGAGCAAAAGGTTGTCTGCAACTTTTACAGACACCCAACAACCTCGCTCTATTTTGGACAGTATTGTTTGCTTATGTGCCGCAATCGTAACATGAATATGGTCTAGGTATGCCAAACATAACACACTGTGCCACAGACTGGTATATGAAAGTTTTCCTGACAGGATGTCTGTGCATACACAGGCCAGGAGAGAGGGCATCCTGGAAATTATATAGTCTGATGGTTTCAGTGTGCTGTCCCAATGCAGTGATCCAACTCCGGTAAGTTCATAGAAGTCAGATCGTCCAGCAATGGTTTGCACAACAGCCTGACATTGACCTGATCGACTACCTTGTTTGAGCACCGCACTTCACTCCCACTGAAAACTTGTGGGCGAAAATTAACTTCCACTTGCCAATACTAGCCCCTGGAACTAGTGCTGGATACATGTGCAAGTCTAGCTGATGATGAGATATTTCCAGAGGCTGACTGCTTCCATGTCTCATCAAATGAGGCAGATAACTGATGCCAATGTGGGTGGCTCTCATACTAGCCTAACCCCTGATGTTTAACTTACCCTATCCCACATTGGCTATTGTGTTCGGTGTCACAAAATTCCATCACTACCTCTATGGTAGACCATTCTATTTAGTAACAGATCACAAGCCCCTGACGTCACTGTTTCATCCGTCTAAACCAGTTCCTCAGCGGACAGCTCAGAGACTACAACGTTGGGCTCTTTTGTTATCACAATACCAGTATGAGATACTGTATCGCCCTACAGCTCAGCATACAAACGCTGATGCGCTTTCTAGATTGCCGATTGCTGCGGATAATGTCTTCGATTCCTCTGACGACTCTTGCCATCAGATTGACGCCGATGAGCATCAATCCCGCCGGGATTTTCCGATTGATTATCGTCAGGTGGCACGTGAGACAGCTACGGATCCTCATCTGAGTTTACTATTACGTTTTGTTCAACGTGGTTGGCCGTCCAAGGCAAAGGACATATCGGATCCTGTGGTTCGTCGCTATTATCCACACCGTCATCTGTTGTCTGTTTCGCACGGAGTTTTGCTGTTACGCACCGAGAATGACCAGCTTCGTGTAGTGGTTCCCCAAGTGCTCCAATCCAAGGTCCTCGACTTGTTGCATCAAGGTCATTGGGGAGTGGTCCGCACCAAGCAGCTTGCCCGCCGTCATTGTACATGGATCGGCATTGATAAGCAGATTACGCAGATGTCTACAGATTGTTCGACGTGTGCCGAACACCAAGCTGCTCCGCCTCAACGCTATTTTGAGTGGGCACGCCCTGCCGGTCCCTGGCAGCGAGTACATATTGATTTCGCTGGTCCATATTGGAATTCTCGTTGGCTCATCGTGATAGATGCATTTAGTAATTTTCCGTTTGTTGTGCCCATGCAGTCTACAACGTCTGCACAAACTATACAGGCGTTGACTTCAATTTTTTGTATTGAGGGTCTTCCAGAAGTTTTAGTGTCTGACAATGGTCCACAATTTACCTCTGCTGAATTTGAAAGTTTTTGTTCTGCCAATGGCATTCGCCATGTTCTTACTCCGCCGTTCCACCCTCAATCGAATGGTGCAGCGGAACGTTTTGTACGCACATTCAAGGATCATATGGACCGCCTTCGTGCTACGCACTCTCGTCAGCAGGCCCTCATCACGTTCCTGTCGTCGTACCGGACCACGCCACGCGACGGCCCTTCGCCTGCGGAGCTTCTCCACGGCCGTCGTCATCGCACCCTACTACGTTTGTTGCACCCCCCAGATCGACCCGCCGCTTCTGAGCATCGCACGCGTTTTCAGCGCAACGACGCCGTTTTTTTCAGAGTTTATCACGGTCGTCGTCGTTGGGAACGTGGTACCGTGATAAGAGTCCAGGGTCGCGATTTTTATACTGTTCAAGGTGCTACTGGGGTGCACAGGAGGCATCAGAACCAGTTGCGCCGCGCTGGCCGCCCGGATTCTGCCGCTCGTTCTTTGTCCACAGATTTGGTCCGCGGCGGGTTCCAGCCGCGCCTTCCGACTTCGCTGCCGCCCCCAGGGCAGCAGCAGCAGCCGTCGCCGCTACCACGCCGACAGCCCATCCCGTTGATGCGTCCCGCGTAGCTTCATCCGGGAGCGCCCCAGGTGGTCGCTCCGGCGCCTGCGGTCCCTCTTCAGTCGCCACCGCCTTCGGAGCTGACGGACGTCGACCCCTCAGCCGGGCCGCCTTCCCAAGCGGTGTCTGTGCAGCCTGTCCTGCAGCCGCTTTCCTTGGGCACCCCCAAGGAGTCTGACACCGCAGCGCCTTGTCCGGCGCCCACTCAGCAGCCGTCGACGCAGCGTCGGGAGACGCTGCCTCTCTTCGTGTGTCCCGACGCCCCGTCGCGTCCAGTACCAGAAGCTGCGCCCGTGGTCACAGGCGTGCACCCTGACCTCGGTTTTCAGTCGGTGTTTCCCGAGGCCCCGCGCAGCCAATGCTGGGGTGCGGATCGGGGACTGCCACCGACAACAGTCTCCGCTCCGGTCTCTTCTGCTACGCCTGCGGCCAGACCCCTCCCCCGCCGTCGACGCTCGCCACGTCATTACTCAACGACGGTGCGGCGATTTGGGGGGGAGGAGTGTTATATCCTAGCCAGTAATGCCACCCGAGCCCGCTGCCAAAAGGTTGGCAGCATCAAAGTCCGGACGCCGTCCACATAAGCAGTGCCCGCGAGACAGGAAATCGCCGCAGGTCTGCGCGCGCCACCACTGGCTTCTGGCTTCTTAAGCACTGGAGTCGCGAGCGCTAGGACAGTTCTGTATTCGCCACTCAGTTGTATACTCGCTTCAATTTAATCTTGCTTGCAGTACCTTGTACAGTTATGGTAATATTTAACATTCTAAAGCTTATAAAGTCTAATAATTTTCATTGATAAAGTTACATTACTAACAGGCAAGTTCCAACGACTATTTTCTGAATTTTGAGATCCTTATACACACTACAAACTACATCTGTCAATTGTGTAACATTAAATTTCCATAGTAACATATTTCAAGCCAAATTATTCTCTAAGATCTTCCGAAGCAATTCACATGAAACAAAAATTTACCTCCATTTCCTGCTATGAATTAAATGTCCCAACAACAGTTAACGTTCAAACTTAACAACCATATCATCATATCATCCAAAGATATTACTAACGAAAGGCATTCTTTTGCACATCATTGGTATCATTAGAGCCACTTGTAGCTCTGAGATACGGCAATCTGAACGTGCCCCGACACATTCAATAATAATGTTGAACCATCAATATATAGACTGCTTGACAGTGCCTATGAAGATATTGTTAATATAGATGAGACACATAAACTTGTAGGAGGCAGGCAACCATGGTCATATCCTACTGTACTTTTTTGGAGCTAAATAGGACACTTTAGCAAAGTCTCTCAGCCTGTCAACAAATGACATTAATAATCAAATTTCTCATGTGACATGTTTCAGATTTATTTCGATAATCGGATATCAGCTAATATTACATATGCATTTAGTTACCCCAGCATCTTGTGACCGTATTCGCACTTCGATACATGGTGAAGGAAATAAATCCGAAATTGCATCACATGAAAAATTTGAATAATAAAGCAATTTTTCACCTTTTGAAATGACGTTTGCTTCTGTGATATTAAGATCATTGCTAGCTAAATTTATTTTGTTTCGTTCTAATGATTTAGGTTCAAACTGCAACATTTTGATTTCAGTTACATTTACATTCAGTCCACTTTGATGGAATTGGGATTTAATTTTCTCTACAGTATTTACAACACTTTCCGGAGTTCTTTCAGGCACCTCATTTTCAACTAGGACTGATGTATCGTCAACAAATAAAACTTAATGAGCACCAGTACAAAATGGTAGGTCATTTATGTAGAAAAGGAACATGGACGGACCCAATATAGAACCCTGCAGGGCTCCTTGGCCAATTATTTTCCAGTTTGAGTCTTAATTTCATGAGTTTGGAGTTATAATTACTCTTTGTTTCCTATCTGTTGTGAGGTGAACATATAATAAAGCAGTGTGTGAGATTCTGTATACATGAATTATGCGTAGAAGTAAGGAGTATTTCATGAATCTAAAGCTGTTGTAAGATAAATTATTCCTGTGACCTTTCTGCCCTTGTCTACTCATCCAACCCAGATGAGGTTTTGTTTTTCTAAAGACTAAATTTCATTTTCCACGTCCCTTTGAGTGATTTTTCAAACTGTTTCAAAGATGTGTTCAGGTTGTATCCAACATTATGTGATTTACATTTTCTTGATAGATGCTATACCTTCATCTTACATCATTCCATTTAAGAAGAATTCATTGAAACAATCTGACATCTTATCAAAAGGTTTTATTAGATTAGATTTATTTTCATTCCAATTGATCCATACTGAGGAGGTCCTCCAGGATGTAGAACACGTCAGAAAAACAATAATAGGTGACAAATATTTACAACTGAAACAGATAAGCTAATGAACCTTCCACAGGCCCCAAGTGGAATGATCGTCATTTTTTTTAATGAACACTATATGAAAGAACCATTTAACAAACACTCATTTTCGAAGATCGCATTAATGCACTGAATTCAAAATTTAAGAAAGTTTTTATTATTTGTAAGGTAACGAACATTTAATAGAACCACCACAATACTTGAAACTTCCTGGCAGATTAAAACTGTGTGCCCGACCGAGACTCGAACTCTGGACCTTCCCAAGTTTGAGTCACAGTCGGGCGCACAGTTTTAATCTGCCGGGAAGTTTCATATCAGCGCACACTCCGCTGCAGAGTGAAAATCTCATTCTCGACCACAATACTTACTTACAATTAACACATTACTACACTGAAATGGTGCAGAAGTTGGACTGTGGTGTACACACACACACACACACACACACACACACACACAAATAAATGAGTTGGCCATCAATAAATCAGACTGTGGTGTACACACACACACACACACACACACACACACACACACACAAATGAGTTGGCCATCAATAAATCCTTTAGGCTTCTCTTAAACTGAATTTCATTGGTTGTTAAGCTTTTTATGGCTCCTGGCAAGTTATTGAAAATGTGTGTTCCTGAATAATGTACACCTTTTTGTACAGCAGTAAGTGATTTTAAATCACTATGAAGATTATTATTATTTCTAGTACTGATTCCATGAATTGCGCTATTGGTTTGAAAAAGTGATATATTTTTAATGACAAATTTCATTAAGGAATAAATATACTTGGAAGCAGTAGTTAATATCCCTGGTTCCCTAAACAGGCTTCTGTAGGATGGTCTTGAGTTCACACCACATATAACTCTTACTGCATGTTTTTGTGACCAGAAACCTTTAACTTGGCTTGATGAATTACCCCAAAAAATAATACCATATGACATTATGGAATGAAAGTAAGCATAGTATGCCAGGTTTTTCATTTTTATATTCCCTACGTCTGACAAATCGCATTGCAAATAGGGGTTTGTTAAGATGCTTCAGCACTTCTGTGAAGCGCTCCTCCCAGTTGATAATAAATTTAAGCTGTAATCCCAAGAATTTAACAGTGTCCACTTCTTCTATCTGTTTGTCATGGTATGTTACACATATACTCGGGGGACACCCCTTACAAGTTCTGAACTGCATGTAGTTTGCTTTTTCAAAGTTTAGCGACAAAGAATTGGCTACGAACCAGTGATTAATGTCCACAAATATTTTATTAGCCGATCTTTCTAAGAGTACACTTGATTTGCTATTTATTGCAATGTTTGTATCATCGGCAAACAAAACAAACTTGGCATCTGGGAATGTTATTGATGAAAGGTCATTGACATACACAAGAAAAAGTAGTAAGGGCCCTCCTAAGATGGAACCTTGTGGGACCCCACATGTAATTGGCTCCCAGTTGGATGATGCCTGATAGCTTAATACAAGTATCTTTCCTGCCAGAGATATAAGATTTGAACCATTTTGCATCATTTCCTGTTACACCATAATATTCTAATTTATTTAAAAGGATATTGTGATTTACACAGTGAAATGCCTTTGACAGATCACAAAATATACCAGTTGCCTGCTACTTTTTTGTCTAATGAATTAACTACATTTTCACTGTAAGCGTAGATAGCCTTCTCAATACCAGAACGATTTAGAAATCCAAACTGCTACTTTGACAGTATGTTATTTGTGATAAGATGGTTACAAAGCCAACTGTACATTACCTTTTCTAAAATTTTTCAGAATGCTGGCAAAAGTGAAATTGTGCGGAAATTTGATGCTATTTCCTTATATCCCTTCTTAAACAGTGGCTTAACTTCAGTGCATTTCAATCATTCAGGAAACATTCCACTGATTAACGACTGGTTACACAGATAGCTTAATACGATACTTAACTCAGAATCACATTCTTTAATTAACTTTGTTGATATTTCATCATAACCACTAGATTTTTTATTTTAAGACTTTATGATGGACATTACTTCTGCTGGGGTAGTGAGGGTCAAATTCATATTATGGAAGTTACTTGAAATGTCTGGTCTGAGGTATTCCATAGCAGCATCTACAGAAACTGACAACCCCATCCTTCCAGTAACAGTTATGGAATGTTTGTTAAAAAGTTCTGCAACACTATAAACATCTGTCACCTATGTATCATTTACTCTTAATGCTATTCGGTCCTCTTCATGTCTGGTTCTACCAGTCTCCTCTTTCACTATATCCCATATTGTCTTTATTTTGTTATCTGATATGACTATCTTTTCCTTGTAATGTATTTGCTTTGATGTCCGTATTACAGTCTTTAATATTTTGCACTATTTCTTGTAATGTGCTATATCATGACATCAGAACTGTTTCGGATAGACATATAGTTTTCTTTTTGTTTTACAAGACACCTCTATTCCTTGAGTAATCCATGGCTTCTCTGTAGACTTTGCTCAACCTTGGTTAGTTTTGGGGGAAAACAGTGTTCCAATAAGGTAAGCACTTTATTAGCAAAAGTGTTATGTGTTTCATTCACACCATGAGCGCTGTAAACATCACTCAAGTGAATGTCTCTGAGGAGTGTCCTAAAATAATCAACTTTTGGCTTATCCATTACCCTCTTGAGCTCAGATTTAACAGATTTTATATCCTGTTCAGTATTAACATTTAACGAAGGAACTGCATGTCATGGCCTGAGAGACCATTGACTATTGGTTTTGTAATATAATTTTGTTCATTGGACTTTTCTATGAAGATATTATCAATGGCTGTTTGTGAGCAATTGGCTGCCCTAGTGGGCAACTTTATAGTGGGAATTAAGTTGAATGGTAGTGTTACTAACTCAAATAAGTTCTTATTGGGAGAGTCTAAGGAAATCTACATTGAAGTTACCAGCAACCACTATTTCTTCATTTTTTATTGTTAAATAGGCCAGTACAGCTTCAAGGTGGTTTATGAATAAATTAAAGTTACCAGCAGGTGCACGATATAACTTAATATTACCAAGGATTTTTTGTGAAATTCTATTTTTGTTGCACATGCTTCCACATGCTGTTCTAGGCAACATTTATGAATGTCTGTTTTCTTAAATTTATGACGGTTCCTGATGAATGTCATAACTCCTCCTTTCTCCATTTCTGCTCTACAAAATTGAGATTCTAACCTAAATCCTGCAACACTTAAAAGCTCTATTCCAGTTGTCACATAATGTTCAGTATCATTTTCAAATCTAATTTTCAAAATCTTATGACTACAACCTTGGCTCCTAATTCTGACTGAACAATTGATCATACTGCATTAATCTTATTACTATGTTGGAGGATGAAAGTATTATTGGCTATTTTTTCAGATGCAACTACAACTTTCCTGAATACAGCTTTATAGCATCTGACATACATAACAAAACCAGGGTTTCTATTTGATTTTAACTCATTGTGGAGTTTCCTTTTTTTTCTTGCAGCATAAATTTTTATTCCTGGTGTAATCCACTTACATTTACTGCTGACATTCTTTTCCCAAGATTTACAAGGGAAAGTTTCAGTAAAAATATCTAAAAAGCAATTTAAGAATTTACCATAGTTTATGTAGTGCTCCGCAGACCTGCTTACAGTACTGAGTTTACCATGGAATAAAACTGTATTTCCTTTGCTGAAATTCCGTATGATATATAATTTTGGAGGATTTAATCTAGCTGCCTTTGGGAGCTCAACTGAGAGGCATGATTGATTAATTTGAAGAGATCCTCTTCAGTTGCACGAATCATTTATTTGAACCAGTACTGAATTTGGGATGTTAGAATCCCATCTTCAGGTGTATAAAACTTTAATATACTAAAAAGGAGGAGGAGGGAAGAAATATAACACAACATATCTGGAAAAAACAGAAGGGCGGACTAATGAAATAAGGTGACTTACTTCTATGTATCACTGCATTTTAGGCAGAACTAGAAAAAAGGAGAGGGCCTAATAGTGAAATGGACTTAAGAATGTTGTAACTGGACAGGTAGGAAGAAAGAGAGAGAAATCAAAACAAACTGTGTGAGTACAGTGTTCGTTTCTGGTTTCTTTCTCCTTCATCCCACCCACCCAGAGCTACATACTTAGATCTGTTTAATTATTACAACTTCTTTTCTCTAGATCCTCACTTGATTCTGTGATTTTGAATGCTTTCGAACTGACTGACTGCATGTTACGCATTACCAAATACCATAAGTGAGTCGTTTTGTTTAATTAGCCTGCTCTTCTGGTTCTTCCAGATATGTTTATTATATTTCTTCCTTCTTCCTCTTTGTATGTTGGTTTTATACAACTGACATGGGATTTAAACATCCCAAAACTGGCCGTGGTTTGAATAAATCTTTAGTACAACTGCAGCAGATCTCTTTACATAAATTAATGTTCCTAGGGGGTGACTGAACAAGATAATATTGTCCTTAAAATGTCCTGTATCACAAACAGATATTACATACCAAGTGAGACTGAATAGGTAAATGAAACAACTTTAATTACGCAACATAAAATTTTAACTGGGTAAGTGAAACTACTGTAACTGAAATAAAGGAAAAAATAGGGCATTTTGATAGTAGGCCTAAGTTACGAAGTTATCTTGATGGGATTAATAGCAGTACCAGTAGCTACAAGTGTTGAGCAATAGAACTGCGGTTCTCCAGTACTCAGCTTGGGAGAGTAAACATGTTTTGACAACGTTGATTAGAAAACATTCTTTGAAATTGTAAAGGTAAATAGGATAAAATACAGGGAGCAAATGGTTGTCTGCAACTTTTACAGACACCCAACAACCTCACTCTATTTTGGACAGTATTGTTTGCTTATGTGCCGCAATCGTAACATGAATATGGTCTAGGTATGTCAAACATAACACACTGCGCCACAGAGTGGTATATGAAAGTTTTCCTGACAGGATGTCTGTGCATACACAGGGCAGGAGAGAGGGCATCCTGGAAATTATATAGTATGGTGGTTTCAGTGTGCTGTCCCAAAGCAGTGATCCAACTCCAGTAAGTTCATAGAAGTCAGATCGTCCAGCAATGGTTTGCACAACAGGCTGACATTGACCTGATCGACTACCTTGTTTGAGCACCGCACTTCACTCCCACTAAAAACTTGTGGGTGAAAATTAACTTCCACTTGCCAATACTAGCCCCTGGAACTAGTGCTGGATACATGTGCAAGTCTTGCTGATGATGAGATATTTGCAGAGGCTGACTGCCTCCATGTTTCATCAAATGAGGCAGATAACTGATACCAATGTGGGTGGCTCTCATGTTAGCCTAAACCCTGGTGTTAATCTTACCCCGTCCCAAATGGTTAAAATGGTTCTAAGCACTATGGGAGTTAACATCTGAGGTCATCAGTCTCCTAGAGTTAGAACTTCTTAAACCTAACTAACATAAGGACATCACACACACGCACACACACACACACACACACACACACACACACACACACACACACACGCCCAAGGCAGGATTTGAACCTGCGACCGCAGCAGCAGCGCAGTTCTGGACTGAAGCGCCTAGTACCGCTCGTCTACAGCAGCTGGCTACTCCATCCCACGTTACTCCGCTCTATACAGCAACATTTGATACAACTGTACTTTTGTTAATTGGAAATTTACAGGACATCATTGTACTTAACATTTTATTTACTGAATTCATGCTCCTGAAAACTAGATAAATGTAAATTTGGAAACATTGAAACAAATCAATTTGAAAATAAATAGTGTCCTAATATGAGACAATCAGAAAAAACAATATCAATCAATGTAACACCAGATTAACCCTGAAGTAATGAATCCCATCTTCAGGTGTATAAAACTGTAACATACTAGAAAGGAGAGGAGGGAAAAAATATAATACAACATATCTGCAAAAAATAGTAGGGCAGACTCTCTTTCTTATTCTCCCTCCAATATTTCCTGCATTTGTTGTGCAAAAGAAATGCACTCAGGATACATAAAAGCTTTCTTTAGAGTTAACTTTGTTCTGAAGCCCATAGACAGCATCCCATGCTCTGTTCCATTTCTACATGTTAGTCTTTAGACAAACAACCACTGCAGAAAATGCATTCAGAGTTAAACTCCCTGTGTATTGCAAAGTCACTGTCTCAATCACATGCCCGCCGCTCAGGGTGGCTGAGCAGTTCTAGGCGCTACAGTCTGGAACCGCGCGACCGCTACGGTCGCAGGTTCAAATCCTGCCACGGGCATTGGTGTGTGTGATATCCTTAGGTTAGTTACGTTTAAGTAGTTCTAAGTTCTAGGGGACTGATGACCTCAGAAGTTAAGTACCATAGCGCTCAGAGCCATTTGAACCATTCAACCACATGCCTGGTACATGTGAAGAGTCCCATTTTTCAGAAGCCTTTTAGAGCATTTTCCATTGTTACTGCTCTCAAATAGGCCACACCAAAGAACTGTGCAATAACAAATGTTCCTACTTGACCTGGGTCATTTTAACACCATATTTCTATTTCTTGGAGATCATCTGTTGTAAAGAGTGACATAAATTTTACGCAAGAGGCTAAATTTTATGCGTAGAATGGGGTGATAATAGTCTTACTGCCACTGCTCTATGTTTTCGGTGCTATGTGAACTAAGATCTGATAGCTCTCAACAGAGCTGAGCACTTGCTTTAGTCAGAATCTAGCTGTCTTACATTTACATTTTCCACCTACCTCAGCAAAACTATTCACAACTTACACACGTCATTGAAACAGAAACAACACTACTTGTATGAAGATTGGAGCCATGCGAGACATGAAAAGGTAGATTGATAAAGCCACCAATATTAGTCAAACTTTACCAGAGCTATACTCACAGCTGTCTCAGCATAGACCTGACTAGTTCTGAATGTCAAAGCACACAACCAACGCAATCAGTTCATACACTAATCGTGTGTCAGAGTACACAACCTCCAGCCTTCAGTCAATACCCTTTGGCAGTTCTTCTTTCTCCCACCTGTAATTAACTGAGTTGACAAAATAGCAGGCTTCTAATAGCCACGCTGTCAGCAGTGTGCACTGTTGAGCAACCCATCCTAATTTGTTCACCGTAAAGCAATCCAACAAGAGTATTACCCCATTAATGATTTTTCCACGATTGAGTATTGGACTTCCGACATTGAAAAACATGGTGAACTTCACCCTGCTTGCTCAGTGCGCAGCTCGCAATTTTTGGGGAAGATGATGACACCACATTAGCATTCCCAGATGCCTCACTACGTTACCTAAAAGCAATATATCGGTGGTAGGCAATGAAAACTTCAAACTCCATTTTGTTTCATTTTACATAAGAAGCACGAACAGTTTGTTAAATACATTTTAAAGTGATACAAAAAGTTGCTACATATGTAACTATATAGTAGAGGCCCAGTTATTGACAGATTAGAGAAATCTATGCACATTCAAATCTTTTTGGTAACTGAGTTACTGGATTTACAAAGCATTCACAGACTAATGGAGTTACAAGGACCTCCTTGATATCATCATTTGCAAATTTCAACCTGTTTGTTTCTTACGATGTTTCATACATTTTCATTTGAAAATTCGTTATAAATCTGGACGGCAGGACAGAGATATCAACTATCATCATTCCAGACCCAACTCCAGTTTGCTACCCACTGCACCACTTTGTTGTAGAGTGATGAAAGTGTTGGAAAAGGGTACCATTACATAGGCTACTGGGTTGAAACATCAGGCACTCACCTCTTCATTCAGTTCAGCTAGTTTTGTCTCATGTACCTTCTCAGTGCTTGCTTGCAGTTTATCTTGCTCCTCATTTTCCACCTCCAGAGATGTAATAACATTCTGTATTCCTGCATTCTCATTTTCTAAATTGGATAACTGTAAACGTAGTCTGTCAATTTCATGCTGTTGTTCCTGTACCATTAACAGAATTAAAAATATATTAAAACGACAAGACAAAAAATAACCATGGTGGCCAAGTTCAGATGTCAATGATTTAGCAAAGAAAGTAGGTTAATGGCCTCCAATGTAGTCTTCACTTCACACAATGAAATACGAATTTACTAACTCTTTCTTCCCTCACTAAAGACGAAGATTCCACCCCCCACCCCCGGTAAATCAAGTGGCTTTATAATCCTTTCACAAACACAAATGGCGTGGAATGGTTAGTACGTGGAAGTGGACCCAACCCTGAAATCCTGGCTGCGATTTCAGCTGCAGAATTGGTTAAACTGAACTTTCTCTCTTTTTAGGTTTAGCTTGCTTTAATTTAATCTTGCGCACTGTAGCTCGTACAATTATGATAATATTTAACATTCTAAAGCTTATAAAGTCTAATAATTTTCACTGAAAAAGTTACATTACTAACAGGCAAGCTCCAACGACTATTTTCCGAATTTTGAAATCCTCATACACACTACAATCTATGTCTGCCAATTGTGTAACATTAAATTTCCATAGTAACATATTTCAAGCCAAAAGTGTCACAACAACACTGAACAACAAAGTTTAAATTTAACAACCATACCGAGTGAGGTGGCGCAATGGTTAGCACACTGGACTTGTATTTCGGGAGGACGACGGTGCAATCCCGCATCCGGCCATCCTGATTTTGGTTTTCCGTGATTTCCCTAAATCGCTCCAGGCAAATGCCCTGATGGTTCCTTTGAAATGGCGCAGCCGACTTCCTTCCCAGTCCTTCACTAATCCGATGAGACCGATGACCTCGCTGTCTGGTCTCCTCCTCAACAACAACCCAACCCAACCCAACCCAACAACCATATGATCACATCATCCAAAGATATTACTAACCAAAGACATTCTTTTACACATCGCTTATTTTGTTGAAGCCACTTGGAGCTCTGAGATACAGCAATCTAAAGGCGCCTGACACATTCAATAATAATGTTGAACCATCAATATATTGACCACATGACAGCACCTATTAAGGTATTGTTAATATAGATGAGACATGAAAACTTGTAGGAGACAGGCAACCATGGTCGTATTATCCTGTTGTACTTTATTGGAGCTGAATAGGACACTTCAGTGAAGTCTCACAGCCTGTCAAAAAATGACATTAATAATCAAATTTCTCATGTGACATGTTTCAGATTTATTTCCATAATCAGATATCCAAGTGCACTGTGGATGACAGGATAGGAGCAATTCTAGATGTATATGTAACACAAGCTGAGTGCTCACTAGCATGTCAGCTAATATTACATATACATTTACAGAGTCTATATGGGGACAAGGAAAAATATTCCTGGATTTTTCCCTGATCTCCCGGTTAAAAATACACTTTCTCCTTGATGAAAATACACTTTTTCAGTATTAAGGGACAGTATACTTTTCCTCAGAACTGTAAAACTTATCAATCCATTGAATCATTGTGGTTTTATACATCAGTGTAGAGTTTCCCAGCACTTTCGGAATGAAACTGGGGCAGGGAGTATCTGTGTTGTGCGGCAACATGTACACTGCATGTTTTCATACTGCGAAAGTATAAATTCGAATTCCACCAAAAACTGTGTGTCACTTTCCGAAGCATCGAAATCGAGATTGCGATCCAATTCTGTAAGCCAGACACAGCTCAAGTCGTGATCTCGCCAGCCGATGACAGTGGACATTCATTCATAGCAGAGGACACCTGACATACTCAGCCAATAGCAGCAACATCACTATTGAGTAGCGTGATCACACAAAAACAGGAAATGTTAATGGTTTAAATTAATATACATAGTGTTGCTACAAGAAAAGCAAAGCTTTCATATATGATATTGGTCTCCAAGATTAATAAGCTGCAAGAGAAGCTAAACTTTCAAATATAATATTGATATTCTTTGCCCATGTTACACCTTAAGATACATCACACAAATGTGGCAGTAAAATTTTTAATAACAGCATAAATGTCTTATCATCTGGGCTCGAAATTCTATTAAACGATCGTCCTAAACAAGTTGATTTTTAAATGGGAGTCAAATGCTCTGTGATTTAAGAAATTCACCGTACATTCTCGCTCATAGTTCGTTTTGAGTAAAAGGAAACTTGCTTTGAAAGTAACGCTCTTCAAACAACCATTCGAAATATTTTCCCACGAACTGTGGAAATAGGTTCGTTTCAGCAGTTGCCAGAGCGGGCCAGACAGCATGCATCATCGCACTTGCGCAGTTACGATGACGCAGGAAGCCTGTATGTTCATACAAGTAAAACATTAAAATATCTTACATTATTTCATAAAAGAAACAAGATATCAGAGGATACTTCAAGAGCATCAGAATTTCGTGAACCATACTAAAATCCAAAATTTGGCATAAGTGCTTATTTGTAAGTCCAGATTCAGATGCAAACTTTCTTGGAGTACCAGTACTGTATTATCTCGTGTTTGGTTCTTTATTATGGCATAATGCTATACGCACTAGAAGATGTTAACATGCACTGCAAAGCAGCAAACAGTTGAAACTATCCAATAGTGTAGAATTTAACACTTAGTTTCAAATAAATTGACTGCATCAGCGAAGAAAGTTAATAAAACCCAAATTTCTTTAGCAAACCGACAGAAATTACTTCATTGTTCTGCAGGGCAATTAATGCTTGCCTGTCAGAAAGGTGGAAATAAAATGAAATCTGTAACTAACAACAGATTTTAGCCTTCCGTAATTATGTGAATGTATTTTAATTCACTTCATAGCTCCCCACCACAGAAATCCGTTTTATTTTTGTTTGACGTGTGACAAATAATCGAAGAAAAAACAGCAAAATCACTACACGTAAACACGGGTTGCGTGGAGACTACCCACCTCCACATTACAACTCAGTCTGCTCTATGTATCAGTCCCATATCTACAATATTTCCGAACCAGGGTAATACTAGATAGTGGCACCCCCCCCCCCCTTTTCCATCGACGGTTTGAGGTAGGACACCAAAAATTTAAAAAAATCGACTTAACTGGGCATTTACGAAGAAAGAGAAGAAAACAAACAGTGTGAGTACAGTTTTTGTTTCCTTTTCTTTGTCCGTCATCCCGCCTACACAGAGCTACATTTTTAAATCTGTTTCATTATTAGGCTCTATCAATTTTTCTAGTTCCACATAAGATGCATTGACTTGGAGCCCTTTCTGACTGGCCCACCTGCATGTTATGAACTACCAAATACCATAAGTCAGTTGCCTTGTTTAATTAGTCTGCTGCTCTGGTTTTTCCAGATGTGTTTATTATATTCCACATCTCTAGCACAAACTATATAATAATTTTATTGTTAATAACATTTGTTTTCAATAAACAGTAAAGGAAACAAAAGGGAAATTAGAAAGGCGAATTATAATTCAGGGAGAGGAATTAATAACTGTGATGTTCCCCACTGACATTTTAACTCTGTCACAGTCATCTGCAATTAGCTGATGTGACTTACCAAATGAAAGCTTCCAGTGCTTTCGTTTGGTAAGTCACATCTTTGTTTTATATATTTTCAGAGTTCTTTATAGATATGCCGTAGTTCTAGAGTTCTCTGCACAAAGTTGCAATAGTTATACAGGATTTTACGAAGAAAACAATAATACTCGGAAAAATTTAAATCTCTGACAAAAAATTGCCAGATTTGCAAAAAAAATTAATAATCACAATTCTGAATAGCTCCTAAAGAGCTCTACAGAAAACACTAATGACATTTTTTGTGCAGATAATACATTATAAGATAACTGCGATGATAAGTGGTCCATTTGCACAGTCATGTGAAGCTGGCACCCGCCTTTCAAGATATACAAATATGATATAGCTCTAGAGTTCTCTGTCAAGATTTTTAATTGTTCTATAGAGTTTTGTGGAACAAAACATGAGTGCAATTCTGAATAGCTGTGAAGTTGGCAACCAGTTTTTCAGGGTTATTCATAGTTATGCTACAATTCTAGAGTACTCTATACAAATTTTGAATAGTTCTGTAAAATTTCACAAAAAATAAAATAAAAAATAAAAAACTGTAGAAACTGGGAAAATTTTAATGTTGAAAATAATATTTGACAATCTGGAAAAATAAAATTGCGATCACAATTCTGAAGAGCTCGCCAAGTGTTGTACAAGGAACTTAATGATATTTTTTGTGCAGTTAATAGTTTATAAGATAACTGAAATAATGTGTGACCCATTTTTACTACACAAAACATACAGAATCACACTAGTGTTCTGATGACAGTTCCGGTCATCGTTCTGGATAGCACCCCAAGAGTTTTACCGAAAACCCTTTTGTAATTTCTTGTGAAGATATTTGCAATTGCAATAATGTGGGACCTGTTTCATTAATGTATTGCTTTTCAATCGCAAGCTGAGCATTGGTGCCCTAGTTGTGATAGGAGCATGTAGGTACAAGTGACTAAAGTCTTGGACACGGAAAGTATGAAGCGCTAGGAAATTCTGGATAGAAATCGGGAGTGGGCCTCTGAGACCCCACTCGTATAATGTGGCGAGGATATGATGTCACCAAGTCATGTCATACGCTTATCATAAAGCAAAAATGACAGCAACCATGTGTTGGTGTCTGGAAAAGGCTGTTCGGATGGCAGACGCTAGGGACACAAGATTATCAGTGGTAGAGCGACCCTGGCGGTAGCCACCCGGACATGGAGCCAGTAGGCCATGTGACTCCAGAACCAAACCCAACCACATCATATGTTCCAGCAGCTTACAAAGAACATTGGTGGGGCTGATGGGCCAATAGCTATCCACATCAACTGCATTTTTACCGGGTTTGAGTTGAGCACCGGAATGATGGTGCTCTCCCGCCACTGCGATGGAAGAAGCCATTGCACCACATCCAGTTGAAGATGACGAGGAGACGTCACTTGTGGTCAGATGAGAGATGTTTAATCATCTGACTGTGGATCCGAGCTGGTCCGGGAGCTGTGTCGGGGCAATGTGCAAGGGCACTGAGGAGCTCCGACTCCGTAAATGGGGCATTATAGGATTCACTGTGGCATGTAGTAAGCGAGAGGACTTTCCCTTCCAGTCGCTGTTTGATGTTAATGCCAGGGACACCTGTTGGGATCTGGTACCCAAAAAGATGTCTGATCTTCGCCCAGACTTGGGAAGGTGACGTATGGCACCCAATGGTCAACATGTACCTCTCCCAACACTCCTGTTTCCGTCATTTTATAAGCTGGCGAATGTGGGCACGGAGCAACTTAAAGCCTATTAGGTGCTCTAGGGAAGGGTGCCGCTTATGTTGCTGTAGAGCTCGCCGACACTCTTTAATTGCCTCGGCGACTTACGGCGACAACCAAGGGACTGTCTTTCACCGGGGGCACCTTAAAGAACGAGGGATCGCGTTTTCCGACACAGAAACAATTGTTGTGGTGACCTGCTCAATGACAAGATCGATGGCACCAGGTGGAGGAGATTAAGCAGTGACAGCAGAGGTGAAGGCTTCCCAGTCTGCCTTACTGAAGCCCATCTGGGTAGGCGTCCATGGGCATGATGCTGGGGGAGTGACAGGGAGATGGGGAAGTGGTTACAACCACAGAGCTCGTCACGTGCTCTTCAGTGGATAGATGGGAGAAGGCCAGGACTCTAAACCGAGAGATCATTGCCAAATACGTGCCATGTGCCACACTGAAATGTGTGGGGGCACCTGTATTTAAGAGGCAGAGGTCGAGTTGTGACAGTAAATTTTCGACCTCCCTACCTCGGCCAGTAAGCATGATGCCACCCCACAAGTGGTTATGCGCGTTAAAATCTCCCAAAAGCAGGAAAGATTTAGGGATTTGATCAATTAGTGCAGCCAATATGGTCAGGGGTACTGCACCATCTGGAGGAAGATATACATTGCAGACAGTTATTTCCTGTGTTGTCCTTATCCTGACAGCCACAGCTTCAAGAGGGGTTTGAAGGAGCACAGGTTCACTGCATACTGAGTTCAGGACATAGATGCAAACTCCACCTGACACTCGATTATAGTCGCTACAGTTCCTGTAATATCCCTTATAGTCGCGGAGGGCAGGGGTCTGTACTGCCGAGAACCAGGTTTCTTGTAGGACAATGCAGAAAGCTGGTGTAAGGCTTAACAGTTGCCGTAGCTCAGCCAGATGGTGAAAAAAACCGCCACAATTCCACTGGAGGATTACGTGGTCATGAGACTGGGAAGGCATGAAACACTCAATGAGGCAGTCTACGCCTCAGGGTCACCTGCTGCCACCAGATGAGTACCTGTGCAATTGACATCCATTGTGTCTGAGGGCCCATTTTGATCTAGGTCTTCAGCAGACGCCAGAATCTCCACCTCATCCTCAGACACAGAGCTTGTAGATAGTGGTGGTGGTGGTGGTGGTGGTGGTGGCGGCGGCAGTCACTGCAGTGCCTTGGTTCTTGGGCGTCTGTTTCTTGTTAATTACCTCTCGCTGCTCCTTAGGTTTGTTTGGCTGGGAGGGCTTCTTTGATGCAGTCTCAGGGACTGAGGAGGATCGTGAAGTCCTACGACCAGCTACCTGTGATTGCTTCAGCCACTGGCAGTTATCAGCTTTGCCACTGGTAGGAACCTAGGAAGGGAGTGACCCAAGGGATCCCTTCCTGGCGAGAGGAGACAGAAGATTAATGCTTCTCCGGCTGAGAAGTGGGGACTGACATCCCTGATGGTTGGGGGAAGGGGGAAAGGGGGGTGGGGGGGGGGGGGGTGGCAGGAGTGTTGCTCCTTAAGTACTGAAGTAGGTTGTGCAGGAGTAACAGGGAGGAAAGTGCCCCCCACCATCAAGGGGGGAGGTGGAGTTTGACAGCTCTGAGAGCCAACTGTACATGGGGGAATGGAAGATAGTAGAACAGATGTAGCGGCGGCATAGGTTGACGACATATGCACAGCATGTAGCCAATCATATTTCCTCTTAGCTTCAGTGTAGGTCAGTAGGTCCAAGGTCTTATATTCCATTACTTTTCTTTCTTTCTGGAGAATCCTGCGGTCTGGCGAGCAAGGCGAATGGTGCTTTCTGCAGTTGACACAGGTGGAAAGCGAGGCACAGGGAGTATTGGGATGTGAAGGATGTCCACAATCCCGATAGGTGATGCTGGAAGTACAGTGGGAAGACACATGGCCGAACTTCCAGCACTTAAAGCGCCGCATCAGGGGAGGTATATGTCGCTTTATGTCACAGCGGTAGACCATCACCTTGACCTTCTAGGGTAATGTGTCATCCTCGAAGACCAAGATGAAGGCACAAGTGGATGCACAGGACAAAATGGACAATTCGCCGCTCTAAATCAGTGCACAGCTCATCGTCAGACTGTAAACGAAGGTCCCTGTGAAACATTATACCCTGGACCATATTTAAGCTCTTATGGGGCGTGATGGAACCAGAAACATCCCCCAGCTTGTCAAAGGCAAGCAGTGCCCGTGACTGGGGAGAGGACGCTGTTTTGATCAAGAACAACCCTGACCGCATTTTGGATAAGCCTTCCACATCCCCAAACTTGTCTTCTAAATGCTCCACAAAAAACTGAGGTTTCATTGACAAGAAAGATTGCCCATCAGCTCTCGTACATACGAGGTACCAGGGTGAATAAGCTTCACAGCCATCATTAGCCTGGCTTTCCTCCCATGGTATGGCCGGAAGGAAGGGAGGGAGGGAGGGGGGGAGGGGGGAATTTAGGGTCATATTTCTTAGCACTAAAGTTAGATCTTGACCGTTTAGGAGAGTGCTGGTGTTTGACCACCAGCAAGAGATGCTGTACTACACTTCATGGCGTGTCATCCGCCCTGATGCCAACCACTCCGACAAGGGGCCCTCCCCACAGGCGCCACCCAACTGCAGCAAAGGCCACCTGCCAGGATGGCCATTGTCAGGACTCCCGTTGCCCCAGGGTGACAGACATCTACTCCTTGGTATACGTGGGGAGTTAACGGCACAGTCATCAGCAGAGCAATCCCCACTTGGTCATGGGGCTACAACCAACAGGGTACATGGCGGCCCCACCACAACTGACTGGCTACCGTGCTGGATATCAGGTGCAAACAAGCTAAGAAGTCCATTATCGTCGACAGCGCAGAGAGTGATACTGCACAGAGGATGGAAGAAAACTCACCCAGGAGGGTTACCTTGCCCGACAGCTGGAGAATGAGCGGAAGTGCAGTTTCATGTCGATGAAGGATGGGAGAGGTCTCAGTGCATGATGGACACTATGCACCATGCAAGGCACCCATCCCCAATTGGCTCACTCTTCAGGAAAATTTTGAAAAATGGAGGACAAACCCTACAGGGGACCATCACATAAAGGCTGAAATTTGTGACACTCCTTTCAGTCGCCTCTCACGACAAGCAGGAATACTTCGGGCCTATTCTAAGCTCCGGACCCGCAGGGGGGCCCTAGTTTGGATCCACGGATCAGATTGTGTCTCTAATGAGCGAGGCCACACATAGGTAGCACACTGGGAAAAAAAATGACACTTGCGCAAGAGACCTCGCAGGTCAGCAATTCACACTGCATAAGACTGCAAGGGTGCTTATGGTGCTGGTCAAGCTGTAACCGTGCCACCAGCACATGGGTTCGGCCACCAAAATACTGTGTGAGCAACTGACAAAGTTCATCAAAGTCACATTTCTCAGGCTCGGTAGGGGGCTTCAAATTCCATACAATTTTGTATAATCCTGTACTGTTGGACATTAATGAGGCAGCCTTATCAACTGGATTGACACTGTGCCTTACTTGCCAGTGCAGCAAGAATGGCCACAGGTAATATTCCCAACTTTCCATAGACCCATCGAAGGGGGAGAACAACATTGGGGTGGCATGGAGAAAGCTACTCCGCCAGTGCCTGACTCATTGTCAGCACAGCATGACTACGGAGCAATTACGCATTCTCACTGAAGAGTTCCTGCATCTGCTCCTGCTGAAGTTTCTGTTGTTACTCCTGGAGATGCAAATACTACTGCCAGCATCGCAAAAATGTCAGGTCTATGATGGCCACAATTTAACACCAATGAAAAAGGAAGAAAGAAAAGTATCACATACGTAAGGTCACCCTACATCACACTTTTATATCTGTGCAAGGCTTGACAATGCCATGAACCATCACTGCTGCCACAAATGTAAACTATATGAGCTGAGAGCAGCTCAGCAGCAAAGCTGTGAGTTGGAACCAAAAAAGGGAACATAACTATACATGCGAGTCACTCTACTGGGGGGGGCAGAACAATGAAACAAAGTGTAGAGACAAGCTAACAGATAAACACAAATGCAAGGCTTGACAATGCCATGAACCATCACTGCTGCCACAAATGTAAACTATATGAGCTGAGAGCAGCTCAGCAGCAAAGCTGCGAGTTGGAACCAAAAAAAGGGAACATAACTCTACATGCGAGTCACTCTACAGGGGGGGCAGAACAATGAAACAAAGTGTAGAGACAAGCTAACAGATAAACACAAATGCAAAAAATGTTTACTACTTTCACTAGCGCACAGAAAAAGAGCATGGCTTGAGGCGAGCGATGATCAGATGTAGTTGCAATCAGCATAAGAACTGCCAGGTTAGTCCTACTGTCATCAACACACAAACACCTGAGTCAGTCACTTTGTCCTTGCCCCACTTCATGTGCGCCCGCATCCTAGCATTTTAAACCACCACCGCCACCACGTGGTATTCCTGCCAGCTCATCACCCTCTAGTCATGCGCATCCCACAGTTTTATAAAAAATGATTCATGTAATGGCAAATTTATTTGAAGTTACTATAGGAAACCCTCAGCAACTTTTTTTTCCATGTGAAAGTGATCCACGTGACTAGTTTGGCAGAATAGTATCTAGTGTGTACCTAGTTTGGTTTAAATCGATCCAGTGATTTATGAGGAAATGTGGAATACATACACATCCATTTCTATAACCCATAGATCATAGCCCACTATTCAAGTTCAGTAGAAAGATAGATGTTAGCAGCTAAACAAACATAACTTTCCCATTATCAAGCATAGATGCAATTGTTATTTTGCTTTCCTCCAACTGGTTAGATCCAGCTTGTTATTTCCTGCCCTGTACCAAGCTCAAGAGTAGACCTGGCACCCAATGTCCTAAATTATATGCTTCATATATTCCAATCCGTGTCTGCACTACAATTTTTGCCCCTTGTGGTCCTCTAGTGCTACAGAAGTGTTGACAGTAAATACAATTCATTTGTTCAGCACAACATAATCAATTAATTACAATGTGTAATCATAAGACTGCAAGAAGCATCTATATCTTTTGTTTTTAGTTTGACGCAGGGCAAAGTATCAGAGCTTACACTGCACACACAAAAAGTAGATGGTTCACTGTTCACAGAAGTAATTTCCTGATCATCATCATCATCATTTAAGACTGATTATGCTTTTCAGCGTTCAGTCTGGAGCATAGTCCCCCCCTTATAAAATTCCTCCATGATCCCCTATTCAGTGCTAACGTTGGTGCCTCCTCTAATGTTAAGCCTATTACTTCAAAATCATTCTTAACCGATTCCAGGTACCTTCTCCTTGGTCTACCCTCTACAGCTGAACCCACAAGTCTCTTGGGTAACCTTGCTTCTCCCACTCATGTAACATGACCCCACCATCTAAGCCTGTTCGCCCTGACTGCTACATCTACAGAGTTCATTCCCAGTTTTTCTTTGATTTCCTCATTGTGGACACCCTCCTGCCATTGTTCCCATCTACTCGTACCTGCAATCCTCCTAGTTACTTTCATATTTGTAACCTCAGCCTTATTGATAAGGCAACCTGCATCCACCCATCTTTCGCTCCCATACAACAAGTTGGTTGAAAGATTGAACGGTGCACAGATAACTTAGTCTTGGTACTGACTTCCTTCTTGCAGAAGAGAGTAGATCGTAGCCGAGCGTTCACTGCATTAGCTTTGCTACACCTCGCTTCCAGTTCTTTCACTGTGCTGCCATCCTGTGAGAATATGCATCCTAAGTACTTGAAACCGTCCACCTGTTCTAACTTTGTTCCTCCTATTTGGCACTCAATCCGTTTATGTCTCTTTCCCAGTGACATTACTTCCGTTTTGGAGATGCTAATCTTGATAACGTAGTCCTTACTTTTCTGATCTAGCTCTGAAATAGTACTTTGCAAGGCCGGCCGATGTGGCCGTGCGGTTCAAGGCGCTTCAGTCTGGAACCGCGTGACTGCTACAGTCGCAGGTTCGAATCCTGCCTCGGGCATGGTTGTGTGTGATGTCCTTAGGTTAGTTAGGTTTAAGTAGTTCTAAGTTCTAGGGGACTGATGACCACAGATGTTAAGTCCCATAGTGCTCAGAGCCATTACTTTGCAAACTTTCAATTGAATCTGCCATCACAACTAAGTCATCTGCATATGCGAGACTGCTTATTTTGTGTTCACATATCTTAATCTCACCCAGCCAGTCTATTGTTTTCAACATATGATCCATAAATAATATGAACAACAGTGGAGACAGGTTGCAGCCTTGCCTTACCCCTGAAACTACTCTGAACCATGAACTCAATTTACCGTCAACTCGAAATGCTGCCTGACTATGTACAGACCTTTAATTGCTTGCAAAAGTTTGCCTCCTATTCCATAATCTCGTAGAACAGACAATAACTTCCTCCTAGGAAGCAGATCTACAAAGCATAGATACAATTCCCTGTTCCACTCTTAACACTTCTCCATTATTTGCCGTAAGCTAAAGATCTGGTCCTGACAACCTCTAAGAGGCCTAACCCCACACTGATTTTCATCCAATTTGTCCTCAACTAATATTCGCACTTTCCTTTCAACAATACCTGTGAAGATTTTTCCCACAATGCTGATTAAAGAGATACCTCTGTAGTTGTTACAATCTTTTCTCTTTCCATGTTTAAAGATTGGTGTGATTACTGCTTTTGTCCAGTCTGATGGAACCTGTCCCGACTCCCACGCCATTTCAATTAACCTGTGTAGCCATTCAAGACCTGACATTCCACTGTATTTGATGAGTTCCGACTTAATTTCATCCACCCCAGCAGCTTTATTGGACTGCAATCTACTGACCATTTTCTCCACTTCCTCAAATGTGATCCTGTTTCCACCATCATTCATATCCCATTGTACATCAAAATCTGAAACATTACTGATCGTATTTTCACCTACATTGAGCAACTCTTCAAAATATTCCCTCCATCTGCCCAACGCATCAACAGGATTCACCAGCAGTTTTCCTGATCTGTCCAAAATACTTGTCATTTCCTTCTTACCTCCCTTTCGAAGACTGCTAATTACACTCCAGAATGGTTTTCCAGCAGCTTGACCCAAAGTCTCCAACCTATTTCCAAAGTCTTCCGAAGATTTGTTCTTGGATGCTGCAATTATCTTTTTGGCTTTGTTTCTTTCATTTCCTGATGTCTCAACAAAAACCATCTAATTGTGCCACTTCGTATAATTGTGCCACTTCGTATAATTGTGCCACTTCGTATAATTGTGCCACTTCGTATAATTGTGCCACTTCGTATAATTGTGCCACTTCGTATAATTGTGCCACTTCGTATAATTGTGCCACTTCGTATAATTGTGCCACTTCGTATAATTGTGCCACTTCGTATAATTGTGCCACTTCGTATAATTGTGCCACTTCGTATAATTGTGCCACTTCGTATAATTGTGCCACTTCGTATAATTGTGCCACTTCGTATAATTGTGCCACTTCGTATAATTGTGCCACTTCGTATAATTGTGCCACTTCGTATAATTGTGTCACTTCATATAATTAGTGCTTTGCTTGTGTCACTTCATATAATTAGTGCTACTCATTTCTTATCTTTGTCAAATAAATATTCAGCACTCTCTCTCCCTCTCTCTTTTTGCTTTAGGGCGCAAAAAAACTGTGGTCATACAATCCCATGTCAAAACTGTAGAACACAAAGACAGAGAGGAGTTAAAAAACGACTATACGTCAGTCCCAATTGACATAATAGAAGACAGCTAAAAACAGGCAAGTGGAAAAAGGGCTAAAACGACACCACACAGAAATGGAGGTCCAAAACTAAAAAATTAAATGGCCTTTGCCATATTGCTTTGGCAGATAAAAAGTAAGATGCGGTCGACAGCCATGCGTCATTTGCTAAAACAGCCAATAACTCCGACGGCAAACCCAAACGGGGATGTAAAAGGTTAAAAAATGGACATTCCATCAGGAAGTGGCAGACAGTTAAAACTTGAGTGCAATGTGCACAAAGTGGTGGGGTAGCACCACTTGGCAAATGACTATGGCTAAAAAGGCAGTGCTCAATACGCAGCAGAGTTAAAATAATCTCTGCCCGGCGGGAGGGCCAAGAGGTGGTCGTCCAAGCCGCTGGGAGAACCTTAATAAGCCGGAGCTTATTCCCGTGAAGGGAGGACCATTGGCCACGCCAAAGCAACACCACCTCCTGACAGACGGCAACAGAGAGATAATTGGAGGGAATATAGGTACTCGTAGGCTGAGGTACGAGGACTGCAGCTTTAGCAGCCTCATTTCCTGGCAGACCGACATGACCAGGAACCGACAGAAACATCACACTGGCTCCACCAAGAGTGAGCAGTTGACAGTTTTCCTGGACCCGCTGCACTAAGGGATGGGCAGTGTACAGCACACACAGACTTTGAAGGGCACTGCGAGTGAGCAGAAGACACAATTGAAAAGCCTGTGTCACCGGATGTACTCCATGGCCTGCTACAAGGCGAAGAGCTTGGCTGTAAGACTGAGCAGTGTGCCGGAAGCCGAAATCTAAAGACATTGGTGCCAACAATGAAGTCACACCCGACCACACAGTCAGTCTGAGGGCCATCAGTGTATACAAAGGTAATATCGCGAAGTTCCATGTGAAGGTCGTGAAACTGGAGGCGATAGACCGAGGCTGGAGTAGTGTCCTTAGGAAGCGAATCAAGGCCAAAGTTAACATGGGCCACTTCACGAAGTCAAAGTGGTGAAGGGTTCAGATCCACCGGAAAAGGTGCAGGTAGTGTGAAGTTAAGCCGCCGTAGCAAGTGCAGAAAGCAGACTCCACGAGGTAACACATAAGGACGAGCTCCATACTGACGATCAAAGGAATCATCAAAGAAGGAGGCATAGAATGGATGGCCACGCAGGGCAGACAAACGGCTTGCATACCTGCTAAGGATAAAGTCACAGCGGTAGTACAACGGTAGTTCAGCAGTGTCAGCATACAGACTCTCAACCGGGCTGGTGTAAACACTGCCCGTGGCCAAACTGATGCCACAATGATGGATAGTGTCAAGATGGCGTAAGAGGGTTGGGCGTGCAGACGCATAAACAAAGCACCCATCGTCGAGTTTCAAACGGACAAGGGAGCGGTACAAACAGAGGAAGGTGGTTCGATCGGCACCCCAGGAAGTACCATTGAGGAATTGTGTACAGCTGGCTGCCAGGTAACATACATGGGAAGACCAAGAGTTTCCTATCGAGCATGAGCCCGATTTTGTAGAAGGACAAAAGGCCCAAGATGTAAAAATGGTGGGACCAATTGCGGTTGGTTGGTTTGTGGGATTGAAGGGACCAGACTACTAGAGCCATCAGGCCCTTTTTCCACAAACTTTAAACACCCACAAAGAATAAGAACAAACAATGGAGATGACAAGAGATGACACAGCACAAGAAAGAGACAGACAGAGACCAGAAAAAAGGAATTAAAATCACACCAAGTGTGACAGTGGTTGGCCGACCACAGAAACAAAAAAGGAAAAGCCAACCACCAAGAAACGCACTAAAAACCCCAGTCTAAAATCGTAGGCCAAAGGCTAGACTCAACACAAAAAAAGGACAAACACTTAGATCAAGCGATAAAAGCCCCCTGCACAAATAAAACTCAAAACTAAATCTGCCATCGCAACGTCATCTGATAAAAGTGCAGGAAGAGTATCAGGCAGTGCAAACATCTGCCTGAGCGGAGTTAAAAGTGGGCAGTCCAACAAGATGTGGACCACCGTCAAAGCTAACCCGCAGTGACATAAAAGTGGGTCCTCACTGTGCAATAAATAGCTGTGTGTCATCGAGGTGTGGCCAATGCGCAGCCGGCAGGGGACAACAGAGTCCTTGCAAGAGACACACAAGGAGCGCCACAAACCGGTAGCCTCCTTGATGGCCCGAAGTTTGTTGGGTGAAGGAAGGGGGCGCCATTCTTCACCCCAGGTGCGAAGTACCTTCTGCCGCAAAACTGACCTGAGGTCACTCTCCGAAAGGTCAATCTCCAAGGCTGGTGCACCGACTGCCTTTTTGGCCAGTATGTCAACACATTCATAACCTGGGATGCCGGCATGACCCAAGGTCCTCACAAAGACCACAGAGCGGCCACAACGGGCAAGAGTATGGAGGGACTCCTGGATAGCCATCACCAGATGAGAGCGAGGGAAACACTGGTCGATAGCTCGTAAACCGCTCAGGGAGTCACTACAGATAACGAAGGTCTCACCTGAGCAGGAGTGGATATACTCTAGGGCGCGAGAGATGGTGACCAGCTCGGCAGTGAAAACACTGTAGCCAGCCGTCAATGAGTGTTGTTCATAATGATTCCCTAGAGTAAGAGCATAACCGACATGACCAGCAGCTATCGAGCCGTCAGTATAGACAACGTCAGAGCCTTGAAATGTGTCAGAGATTGAATGAAAGCAGTGGCAGAGGGCCTCAGGAGGGACTGAGTCCTTCGGGCCCTGCGCCAAATTGAGCCGAAGGCATGGGCGGGGCACATGCCACAGGGGTATACGCAAAGGGGCCCAGAAAAGAGGTGGAAGAGGGAAAACCTCAAACCCACAGAGAAGAGCTCTGACGTGAACCGCAATTGTACACCCTGACTGGGGCCGCTGTTCCAGAAGACGGACGACCAACTGAGGGAATAGGAGATGATAATTGGGATGCCCGAGCAAGCTACAAACATGTGTAGCATAAGCGGCCAGTAATCGTTGGCACCGGAACCGCAATGGAGGGACACCTGCCTCCACAAGTATGCTATTGACAGTGCTTGTCCGGAAAGCTCCAGTGGCGAGTCTGATCCTACAGTGGCTCCAGTGGCGAGTCTGATCCTACTGTGAAGGATGGAGCCCAGCAACTGCAATGCACAAGGGGATGCTGAACCGTAAGCCAGGCTCCCATAATCTAGACGGGACTGAATTAACGCCTGGTACAGCCATAGAAGGGTAGACCGATCAGCAGCCCAGCTGGTGTGATGCAAGCAACGGAGAGCGTTAAGGTGCTGCCAGCACATCTGTTTAAGCTGCCGAATATGAGGGAGGCAAGTCAACAGAGTATCAAAAACCAATCCCAAAAACTGATGCATCTCCACCACAGCAAGAGGTTTGCCGTCAAGATAAGGCCATGGCTCAGGGTGAACAGTGTGTTGACGGCAGAAATGCCTAACGCAGGTCTTGGCAGCCGAAAACTGGAAGCCATGAGCCACATCCCAAGAAAGCACCATGCGAATAGCACCCTGCAGTTGCCATTCAGCAGCTGCAATGACAGTGGAGCTAACAGATAGGCAGCAGTCGTCAGCATACAAGGAAGCTGAAACAGATGTTCCCACCGCCACAGTGAGCCCATTAATTGCAATTAAAAAGAGGCAGACACTTAAGACAGATCCTTGCAGTATGTCATTCTCCTGAACTTGGGAGGAACTATGGGAGGCCACAACTTGCATGCGTAAAGAACGATGCGACAGAAAATTTTGTATGAAAATTGGGAGCAGACCCCGAAGACCCCAACTATGAAGCATAGAGAAGATGTGATGCCGCCATGTCATATCGTAAGCCTTCTGCATATGAAAAAAGATGGCGACCAGATGCTGGCGGTGGGCAAAGGCTGTATGGATGGCAGACTCGAGGTACACCAGATTATTGGTGGCAGAGCGGCTCTTATGGAACCCACCCTGAGACACAGCCAGAAGACCCCAAGACTCAAGTAGCCAACTCAACCTCCGGTTCACCGTGCATTCAAGCAACTTACAAAGAATGTTGGTGACGCTAATGGGGCGGTAGCTGTCCACCTCCAGGGGTTCTTGCCAAGTTTCAACATGGGAATTATAATGCTTTCCCGCCATTGCGATGGGAACTCGTGCTCAATCCAGATACAGTTGAAAAGGTCTAGGAGGCGTCGCTGGCAGTCCACCGAGAGGTGTTTGAGCCTGGAGAAAGATGGAGACTGCAGACAGTAACAGCCTCAGGCGTCCACACCCGAACAGCGACAGCCTCTAAAGGTGTTTGTAGAGGGAAAGACTCGCTGTAAAGAGAGTGAAGGACGTAGATGCAGATGCCACCAGATACCCTCTAATAAGCTGCCCGGTTCTTATAATAACCACGATAGCCACGGAGGGCGCGGGTTCGCCTTGTTGGAAAGCAAGTTTCCTCATGAGCAATGCAGACGAAAGGGTGAAGGCTGAGAAGTTGTCAGAGCTCAGCAAGATGGTGGGAAAAAACCGCTGCAGTTCCACTGGAGGATGACATTGTCCATGGCCGAGAAAGGCATGAAGGGACCAAGGAGGCAGATTATACCGCTGGGTCACCTGCTGCCACCAACTGAGTACCGACAGGAGCGACATCCATCATGTCTGAGGGACCAGTGAGATCTAGATCCTCAGTGGACGCCAGAATCTCCACTGCGTCCTCAGATGCATGGCTTGTAGGTAGCGGTGGAGTGGGTGCCACCATGATTTCCTTGGTCTTAGGGGTCTTTGACTTCGATTTCTCACGCTGATCCTGTGGTTGCCCTTGCTGGGAGGGCTTCTTTGATTCAGTCTCCAGGACCGAAGAGGACCGCGAAGCCCTATGACCAGCTACCTGCGGCTTCTTCAGCCCCTGACAGGTGTCTGGATTGCCACTGGTAGGAACCTGGGAAGGGAGCGACCCGAGGGATCCCTTCCTAGCGAGAGAAGGCGTAGAAGACTTACGCTTCTCCGGCTTAGAAGTGGGGACTGGTGTCCCTGATGGGAGGGGTTGTTGCTCCCAAGGTAGGTGGTGCGGGAGCAACAGGGAGGGAAGAGCCCCCCCACCATCAAGGGGGCAGGTGTGGTCCTTCGGCTCTGAGAGCTGACTGTATATGGTGCAACCTGTAACAGGAGTGACAGTGGCAGCATAAGATGACGTCATGCACACGGGATGAAGCGGTTGAAATTTCTGTTTAGCCTCAGTGTAGGTCACTCGGTCCAAGGTCTTGTATTCCATTATTTGCTGTTCCTTCTGTAGAATCTTACAGTCCGGCGAGCAAGGGGGATGGTGCTCTCCGCAGTTGACACAGATGGGAGGCGGGGCACACGCAGTATCGGGATGGGATGGACGACCACAATCGCGACATATGACGCTGGAAGCACAGCGGGAAGACATATGGCCGAACTTTCTCAACACTTGAAGCACCGTATCGGGGGAGGGATATATGGCTTAGCATCACAGTGATAGACCATCACCTTCACCTTCTCGGGTAATGTGTCACCCTCGAAGGCCAAGATGAAGGCACCGGTGGCAACCTGATTATCCCTCAGACCCCAGTGGAGGCGCCAGATGTAATGGACACCTTGTCGTTCTAAGTTGACGCGCAGCTCGTCATCGGACTGTAAAAGAAGGTCCCTGTGGAAGATAATGCCATGGACCATACTTAAGATTTGGGGGGGGGGGGGGGGGGCGTGATAGTAACAGAAACATCTCACAGCTTCTTACAAGCGAGTAATGCTTGTGTCTGGGCAGAGGATGCTGTTTGTAGCAAGACTGACCCGGACTGCACTTTTGACAAGCCCTCCACCTTCCCGAACTTGTCCTCTAAATGCCCTACAGAGAACTGAGGCTTCATGGACACAAAGGATTCCCCATCAGCTCTCGTACAGACTAGATACTGGGGTGAATACGTCTCGCTGTCATTCATAGCCTTTCGTTCCTCCCATGGTGTGGCCAGGGAGGGGAACGATTTGGGGTCATACATGTGTGCATTAAAGTGAGCCCTCTAACACTTAAGAGACTGCTGGTGGTTGGCCACCAGCAAGAGAAGATGTGCCACACTTCATCGCGTGTCATCCACCCTGATGCCACCTACTCTGACCAAAGGCCCTCCCCGCGGGCGCCACCCAGCCACAGCAAGGGCCACCTGGCAGTCCCGATGCCCCAGGGAGATAGGCATCGGATATTAGGTGGCGAGTGGTCCATGGTCGTCATCAGCGCAGAAAGCGACACTGCTGAGTGCATGGTGGAAATCGCACTCAGGAATGTATCCTCGCCCAAGAGATGGAGAGCGAGCGGGACTGCAATTCAATGACAAATAAGCTGGCTAAAGGTCTCAACCCCCCCATGAACCATGGACCTTGCCGTTGGTGGGGAGGCTTGCGTGCCTCAGCGATACAGATAGCCGTACCGTAGGTGCAACCACAACGGAGGGGTATCTGTTGAGAGGCCAGACAAACGTGTGGTTCCTGAAGAGGGGCAGCAGCCTTTTCAGTAGTTGCAAGGGCAACAGTCTGGATGATTGACTGATCTGGCCTTGTAACAATAACCAAAACGGCCTTGCTGTGCTGGTACTGCGAACGGCTGAAAGCAAGGGGAAACTACAGCCGTAATTTTTCCCGAGGGCATGCAGCTTTACTGTATGGCATGGAGAGCTGCATCAAACCAGTCTCAGGACTGAAGACCACAACAACAACAACAAAGGTCTCAATGCACGATGGACTCAATGCACCAAGTAAGGTGCCCTTCCCCAATTGGCTCGCTCTTCAGAATAATTTTGAGCTATGGTCATCACACCCAAGAGGGGACCATCACATAACGGCAAAAACGTTTGAGTCTGCTTTTAGTCACCTCTTACGACAGGCAGGAATACCACAGGCCTATTCTTACCCCCTAACACGCAGGGGGAACCAATTGCATCGCCAGAAATTTATACAGAGGGTTTTGTCAGTGGAAAAGTGTAATCCGATGCCGGTGGGAAACAGGCCATTATAGGGTTACCGGAGATAGCAAAGAGGACGATGCTCAGGACGGAACCCTGAGGCACACCGTTTTCCTGGACAAGGGTGTCCAACAAGGCAGGACCCACACATACCTTGAAAACTCAGTCTATAAAAATCCCTGAAGGAAACAGGGCAGGCAGCCACAGAAGCCCCACGTGTAAAGAGTACGGATGAGACTAGTTCTCTAGCAGGTGTCGAGGCCTTCTCCAAATCCCGGCAGGGTCACATTCTGGGATTTCCGCAGAAAACCGTTCATGACATGGGTGGACAAAGTAACAAGATGGTCAACTGCAGAACGCCATGCTCGAAATCCACACCGTTCATTCGTCATTAAATTGCGAAACTCGAGCCACCATACCTGCCGGGCATGAATAATATGTTCCATCACCTTGCAAACACAGCTGGTAAGAGAGATGGGGTGGTAGCTAGAAGGAAGGTTTCTGTCCTTACCAGGCTTATGTATGGGTATGCCGGTGGGCTCACGCCAGTGTCTGGGAAATGTGCCCTGTGTCCAGATGTGGTTGCATGTGTGAAGCAGAAAGTGCTTGCTCGCAAGAGAAAGGTGCTGCAACATTTGAATGTGGATGGCGTTCGATGCTGGGACAAAGGATCAGGATGAACTGAGAGCATGATTGAGGTCCCTCGTAGCAAAGGCAGCATTGTAGCACTCACGATTCAGAGAAGAGAAGGGTATTGCCCGAGCCTCCACCACTCACTTCTGGTGGAGGAAGGCAGGATGATAGTGGGAAGAGCTCGAAACTTCCACAAAATGGTGGCCCGAGATGTTGGAGATAGCAATAGGGTCCACGGTAATGCCGTCTGCTACTGTCAGGCCAGAAATGGGGGAATGGATCTTGGTCCCTGAGAGCCGTCGGAGGTTGGGTCACACGACGCAGGTGGAACTGTTAAATTCACTAGCGAATGAAATCCAGCTAGCTCATTTGCTACCTCAAAGACCATGACAACACTTTGCATGCATCTATTTATAATTAATGCAGTTAAAAATGCAGAGAGCACATCTCTGTGCGCGAATTGCATCGCGGCATACCTCAGTCCACCAAGGGACTGGGACACGATGTGGTGAAGATGAAGTGCAAGGAATGGAACATTCTGCAGCAGTAAGGATAACGTTGGTGAGGTAGTCCACTTGGTCATAACAACTGGGGAAATATTGTTCTTCGAAAATCACCAGGGTGAAGTAAAGCTCCCAGTCAGCCTTAGTAAGGTGCCATTTGGACGTGCACGCAGATGGGGGCAGGAGTCAGCAAACAGAGAGCACGTGGGAAATGGTCACTCGAGTAGGTGTTAGAAAGAGTGGACAACTCAAGACGAGGGGCAAGCTGGACAGTGCAAAAGAATAGGTTCAAATCGGGATAGGTGTGCAAGGAGTTGGAAAGGAAAGTAGGTGCTCCAGTGTTAAGGCAGAAAAGGTTAAGTTGGTTAAGGAGGTCAGCCAAGAGGGAACTCCTCTGACAGGCCCTGGGAGAACCCCAAAGGGGATGATGCGTATTAAAATCACCCAGTAGCAAAAACGGGGGTGGAAACTGCCCAATAAGCTGAAGGAAGTCTGCCCTGGTGCCATCAAATAATGGAGGTTTAAGGTACAGAGGAAAAAAAGTCAGGCGGGGAAGGAAAAGGCGAACTGCAACAGCGTGAAGATGGGTAGTCGGGGAGATGGGATGACTATGAATGTCATCCTGTATGAGCAACATGACACCCCCATGACATGAAATGCTGACCTCAGGGGGAAGGTCAAAGCAGTCGTGAGGGCGCAACTTCATTTCCTGTAATATGCTTCCAAATTTTCAGTCTCTTTTCTGGTTTCCTCATAGTCCACAATTCACTTCCATGTAATGTTGCATTACAGATGTCAATTCTAAGGTATTTCTTTCTCAAATTAAGGCCAATAACTAATACTAGAAAAATATGCATGTATCATCTTCTTATGCCTTTTAGTTCCATCCATTTCACATTAAGTTTACTTACAAGGCAGCAGAATTCCACCTCTGTCTGCTATGTAGTCCACAATTTCCGTAAGTTCATTGCAGATCTCATTTCTACTACCACATACTTTTGTGTATTTGATTTATTCCAAATAAATGCTATGTGCTTAGCAGATGACTCATTCGATTCAACAGGCACTGTAATTCTTCCTCACTTTCATAGAGAACAGCAACACCATCAGCAAATCTTATCACTGATATCCTTTCACTCTGATCTTTAGTCTCACTTCTGAACCTCATTACCACAAGGAAAGCATTATTATTTTTTTATTATAATTACTCTGTTTATTAAAGGTTCAGATACATATAACCACAGAAGTAATTAAGATCCACACCATCTTGCTACCATATCTTTTTTGAACTGTATTGTTTGTTGACATGTTGCAAGTGTAACATGAATATAGTCAAGATATGCCGAACATAACACACTGCACCACAGGCAGACTTCAGTGTAAGTACGTCTGAGCATAAACAGGCCATGCAAGACGGAGCCCTGGCACTCATACAGTATGATGGTTTCAGTGGGCTGTCCCAGTGCAGTGATCTGGTTCCGATAAGACCACTCACTGACACACACAAGTCTAATTGTTCAGTAATGGTATTCACAACAGGCTGCCCCTGATGAACTAATCTTTTCACGCACCGGACAACATTTGATACAACTATATGTCTGTTAATTTGAAATTTATATGAAAACACTGTACTTTAATTCTATTTATTGAATTAATGCTACTGAAACGTGAAAAATGCAAATTTTATATATGGAGAATGGAGCCATGTGTGGCACGAAAAGCGAAACTGATAAAGCCACCAATATATGCACCGTAAGTTTTCAGCAAAACTTTTATAATCATAACCAATGTAACAACTGTCCCCCCAGCCAAAGAGTTTGGCAACATATTTCAACATTGCCAAACTTTACCAGAGCTTTACTCACAGCTGTCTCTGCAAAGACCCGACTGGTTCCGAATGTCGAAGCGCAAAATCAACAAACTCGGTTTACACACTAATCATGTGTCAGCAGAGCCCTCAAAGCTTTCAGTCAATAAAATTTGGCAGTTCCTTTTTCTCCCTCCTGCAATTCACAGAGTTGAGAGGGTAGCAGGCTTTGAATAGCCATACCATCAGCAGCGTGGATGGTTGAGCAACCCATTCTAATTTGTTCACCATAATGCAATCCAACAAGAGTGTTACCTTGTTAACGGTTTTTCCATGATTATTTGACCTCGGACATTGAAAATCTTTGTGAACATCACCTTGCCTGCCCTGTGCACAGCTTTGAATTTTTTCGGAAGGCAATGCACCACATTCACATTCCTAGATGCCTCACTATGTTACCCAAAAGCAGTATATTAATGGTAGGCAACGAAAACCTCATAACTCCAGTTTGCTACATGTGTTACCATACAGTAGAAACCTAGTTATTGACAGATTAGAGAAATCAATGTAGTTTCAAATCTCTCTTTGATAACGGAGTTACCAGTTACTGGAATTACGAAGCTTTCACAGACAGCTGGAGCTACGAGGTTTTCATTGATTCCATTGACATGCAAATTTCAACCTGTTTGGTCACTAGAATGTTTCATACCTTTTCATTTGGAAACTTGTTACAAATAAGGATGACCGGACATAGCTTTCAACTGTCGTTACTCTGACCATAACTCCAGCGTGCTAATCACTGCGCTACTTCTCTTGGTCGTGATAAAGATGTTGCAAAAAATTACCATGAAGTAGGCTACTGGGTTGAAACATCAGGCACTCACCTCTTTATTCAGTTCAGCTAGTTCTGTCTCGTGTACCTTCTCAGTGCTTGCTTCCAATTTATCTTGCTCCTCATTTTCCACCTCTAAAGGTGTAATAACATTCTGCATTCCTTCATTCTCATTTTTTAAATTTGGTAACTGTAAACATAGCCTCTGAATTTCATGCTGTTGTTCCTATACGGGTAACAGAAATTAAAAACAAAGTAAAACCACAAGATATAAAAAAGAAAACATGCCACCAGATTTCAGAGGTCAATAATTTTGCAAAGAAAGTAGGTTAATGGCCTTCAACGCAGTCTTCACTTCACATAATGAAATAGGAATTTTCTAAATCTTTCTTCCCTCACTAAAGATGAAGATTCCACACCCCACCTCCCTCGAAAAATCAAGTGGCTTTATAGGCCTTTCACTAACGCAGATGGCGTGGAATGGTTAGTACGTGCAAGTGGACCGAACCCTGAAATACTGGTTGTGGTGACAGCTGCAGGATTGGTAAAACTAAACTTTCGCTCTGTTCAGGCTTAACTTGACTTAATTTAATCTCGCGCACTGAAGCTTGTACAATTATGATAATATTTAACATTCTAAAGTTTATAAGGTCTAATAATTTTCATTGATAAAGTTATATTATTAACAAGCAAGTTCCGACGATTATTTTCTGAACTTTGAAATCCTTATACACACCACTACCTAGTCTCCAAATTATGTAGCATAAAATCCCCGTAGTAACATATTACAAAAAAAATTATTCACCATGGTCATCCGAAGCACATCACATACACAAAATTTTACCTCCATATCCTGTTATGAATCAAATGTCACAACAACGCTAAGTCGCAAAACAACAAAGTTCAAATGTAACCACCAAACGATAACGTCATCCAAAGATTTTACTAATCAAAGACTTTCCTTTAAACACCACTGACCACATTGGAACCACAGTCATAGAAATGTATGTCCTTGAGTCATGAGTGGAGGAAAATTGGAGCTCTGAGGTGCGGTAATCTAAAGGAAGATTCACACAGTCAATAATATTGTCAAACCGACAATATATTGACTCACTGAGGGCGCGTATTGACATATTGTTAATATAGATGAGACACGAAATCTCGTAGGAGGCAGGCGACTGTGATTTTATTATCCTGTAGTACTGTATTGGAGCTGAATAGGACGCGTCAGGTAAGTCATAAAGCAGGTGGAAAATGACTTCATTAGTCAAATTTCTCATGTGACGTGTTTCGGATTTATTTCTAGAATCTCATATCGAAGTGCACAGAGGGTACCAGGATACGAGCAATTCTAGATGTATATCGCAGTCTAACATAACAGTCGCGACACTTCGCCTCGATTTTGTTGCCTTCAGCGCCAGCAGCGCTCCAAGCGGCCGGTAGGTTGAACTGTGAGTTCGGCGCGATCGTGAAAGCGAACAGTGATTGTTTATTTTGATTTATACAATGGTTTTTACCATCGGGAGCGTTTGTAGCGCAATAAATCGCAGCAGCACTAGCAAGAAGACACCACAGCTGTCTTTTTAGGTTTCCTAAGGATCCTGAGAGGTATATACCATCATGTTACTAAACTGTATCGTCAGGATTCACTTGCAACTATATGTGTAAAAATTATGAATGTTTCGTTTTAGGAGGAAAAATGGCTAGTTAATAGCAGACGAGAAGACCTTATGAAGAAAGACCCGGTTTACTGTATAATAATATTAGGTTTTGTTCGCTACATTTCGAACAAAACCAGTTCACGAACGCAGACAATAACAAACTCGTGTGGAATGCAGTACCCACACTGTTTGACATTCCAAATAAGCCATCTCAGCTGATGATGAAGAGGAAACTGCCACAAAGATTCGACAGCCAATCTAAAGCTGTAAACAGTCCTATGACACAGATGCAGCCAGTTCAACTCTCCACGTATTAGTGCCAGATTTGTGAGAATCGTCAACATAGACCTGCTTTGACGATGAAGTGTTTAGATTAAGTGCAGCTGTTCGTGTCTTACAAAAGCGTGTGAAGTGTCAGAATGTGCAGCTCGCTAGACTTCGAGACAAGGAAAGTGCCTACAGACAGATTGTTTGAAAATTATTCAAATATTTGGTTTTTCGTGAAATGTAATGTAATCAGCTCCTTATAATGTTTTCAGCATATTTCTCCCACTATTTGTCAGTTGCTTGCCCCACTTAGAATAATATAAAAATGAAGGTCGTACTTGTGGCAACAGGCGACAATGACAAAGACAGTAGGCCCACAGAACGATAAATGCGCTGTCGGTCGCTTTTGCATGTAGAGGTACATGTCTGTGCTTCTTACGTGTGAATCTGTGTGTTTATATTCTTTTGATATCAACGTGGTAAGCTGCAATTCTGTCCAATGTCACAAGTGTTGCTTAACGAATGTGTTGTAGCTTGCCACTCTATTAATGGTTTTTGTCCATACTTGCGCTTATTTTAGAATCATTTTTAGAAACATATATGCCTTCTGATACTACAAAAACTCTTGGAGGCAAGAAACTAACTCGAATAATTCGGAAATTACGTAGGAAATGGATGCAAAACAAACATTATGCTTACGACGCGTCTGACGTTCACCTTACCTGCCGCTTGGAGCGCCAGTGTCAAACGGCAACAAGTTTTACAGCAGTGAGTGTCGAGACTGTTATGTTAGACTGTGATGTATATTAACATATGGCGACTACTCACTATTCTGTCAGTCAATGTTAAATTACAGATTTAGTAAACATGCGTCAAGTGAGGACTATGGATAGTAAATTAATTTTTCACTGGTTGTGTGACTCTTTTGAGGCGACCTATTGAGCTCCAATATAGTACTAAGTAGTGTTTTCTCAGTACTGCAAATATTGACGAGCGATATTAATCGCCTTAAAACATTTTTAGCAATTTCAATACATATTGAACGTATGGCGTCAAGTGTCAACAGTTTGACAGTATTCTTCATTCCGATGTTGACACAGCTTCATGAACAGTCACATGGCGATAGTGTGCACTGTTTTCAATTCGCCTTCGTGGATATCACATCCTAGATTGAGTTTTTCATATAGTCTTCTAACACAAAATAATTTTAATAATTTTAAACATAAACCATACAAGAATATTACTCATATAATATAGACAACAGGTTACAATAAGATTTAACTTGACCTCGTTGCGACACCGACCTTGACTTGCTTTATCAAAAAACTGAAAACACTTTTAATATACTTCTGAGAGAATAATCATTACATGTAACATTTTAGGATGATCAACAGAGCATTCTCTACGACAGTCCTGACTTTGTTAATTTGAAGATACAGTAAGTCTGTAGGTTGGTGAATTACATTTAACAGAAATTTAAGAAAAGGCTTCCACTTCGAAAAGCAGTCACCTCATATAATCTCTCGTCCACTGTGATTGCTTCTCTCAATGGCGCATTTTGTTTTCCTATTTTATCTAAAGTCAGCATTAATAACTTCTCACATCCTGCAGGATTCGTCGGAAATTTAATTAAGAAATCTTTTGGATCAATAGATCTGATCTGTCCGCAAATTAACATGCGACGGGCGCACTCCCACTATTATTCAACCATTCTCAGACAGACTGCGGATTTTTCATTGTTTTCTGCTGCTTGTGAGCGATAGCTGATATAATAGCACCACTTGGTTTCTTTTCAGTGTTGAGCATCTTACCCTTGTAAAATCATGTTGTGACCTAAAAATTTTTTTCATTATTATCGATGATTCAATATATTGAAGTTTTGTTAAAATAGTAGTGTCAGTAAATACTGAATGTGTGCAGGCCTCAACGATTATGACAAAACCTCTTACGACTTTTTGTCAGGTCGGTAGATATAATTTTACTTTTAAATTTATTGAACGCTTCAGGCAGGCATCTCCATGCACACATTTTGCCTATGATCAGTTTTGTTCGTTAACAAGCCTTTGGCTTGGTTGAAATATGTGCTCAGGTCTTCTTCACTTTAAGAGCAAATTTCAAATTCTGCTGTTGAAGCAAGGAGAATATTTCTCATTCCTCACAACATATTTTGGTATATGCATGGCTAAGACATGTTGTACAACACTCCTGATTTCTGTTCGTTTGTAACTTCATGTTCTCAGTATCAAAGATGGATTTGTAGTGCAGTGCTTCGAAGGTGCAATGTTAAGTGAAATGCAGTGCTGTGCATACAAGTGACTGTTTCAGTCATTATCATTGACACAAACTCTCTTTAATTTGTTTTTGCACTCTGTAATTATTCCGTTGCTTGATTCTATGCATATAAAAAGTTAAATGAGGGACTATATATTTCAAATTTTGCAACATAGAGATTTCATTAAGCCCAAACCAATTGGTGACTGACGTGACATTCAATCATCACTGAAGTCAAATTCATACTGGCCATCGCAGCCCATCATGTCAAGGTGTATTCATACTGGCCACACGTCTCGGTTCATCAAGTTAATTCACATCATGTGGTCTCAAATCACACGGCTGTCCTCAACCATTTTTTTCACGATAATTGCGATCTTCACAAAATGATTGTACATCATTTTTAGAGTCCGAATTTGTACAAAAAATGACATTTATTGCACTCAAATGGTTTGCAGCTTGCAGGGGTAGAATGTATATTTGAGAAGGGAGACAAAAGTGCAAAACAAAAAAATGTCATTATTTGAAACAGAAGGATACTTCACACACTATACAAGGAGCTTAAGAAAGAGGGATCTGCATTTTATAACTATTTTAGAAAGTCAAAGCACCAGTATTTTCATTTGTTACTTAAAATTGCACCCAGAGTTACCAAAGGAACACAGTGTTATGAGCTCCCTTTAAACCCCATAAAAATTGTTTTGTGTAATGTTTTTGTTACCACTCCAGTGTAAACTTACGTGTGATAGTCGTATAGCACTTCTGTCCCTTCAAGATTTATATGTTTTCTTATGGTCCCTGAAGAGAGGCTGCAGCCTTTTCAGTAGCTGCAGAAGCAACAGTCTGGATGATTGACTTATCTGGCCTTGTAACACTAACCAAAACGGCCTTGCTGTGCTGGTACTGCGAACGGCTGAAATCAAGGAGAAATTATGGCCCTAATTTTTCTCAACGTTAAGCAACTTTACTGTATGGATAAATGATGATGGCGTCCTCTTGGGTAAAATATTCTAGAGGTAAAATAGTCCCCATTCGGATCTCTGGGCGGGGACTACTCATGAGGACATCGTTATCAGGAGAAAGAAAACTGGCGTGCTACAGATTGGAGCATGGAATGTCAGATCCCTTAATTGGGCAGGTAGATCAGAAAATTTAAAAAGGGAAATGTATAGGTTAAAGTTAGATATAGTGGAAATTACCGAAGTTCAGTGGCAGGAGGAATGAGACTTCTGGTCAGGTGAATACAGGGTTATAAATACAAAATAAAATAGTAGTAATGCAGCAGTAGGTTTAATAATGAATAAAAAAATAGGCGTACAGGTAAGCTACTACAAACAACATAGTGAACGCATTATTGTGGCCAAGATAAACACGAAGCCCTCGCCTACGACAGTAGTACAAGTCTATATGCCAACTAGCTCTGCAGATGATCAAGAAATTGAAGAAATGTATGATAAGACAAAAGAAATTATTCAGATAGTGAAGGGAGACGAAAATATAATAGTCATGGGTGACTGGAATTCGGTAATAGGAAAAGGGAGAGAAGGAAACGTAGTAAGTGAATATTGATTGGGGGTAAGAAATGAAAGAGGCAGCTGCCTAGTAGAATTTTGCACAGAGTACAATTTAATCATAGCTAACACTTGGTTCAAGAATCCTAAAAGGAGGTTGTATACATGGAAGAAGCCTGGAGATACTGACAGGTTTCAGATAGATTATATAATAGTAAGACATAGATTTACGAACCAGGTTTTAAATTGCAAAACATTTCCAGTGGCAGATGTGGACTCTGACCACAATCTATTGGTTATGAAATGTAGATTAAAACTGAAGAAACTGCAAAAAGGTGGCAATTAAAGGAGATGGGACCTGGATAAAGTGACTGAATCAGAGGTTGTACAGAGCTTCAGAAAGAACATAAGGGAACAATTGACAAGAATGGAGGAAATAAATACAGTAGAAGAAGAATGGGTAGCTTTGAGGGATGAAGTAGTGAAGGCACCAGAGGATCAAGTAGGTAAAAAAACTAGGGCTAGTAGAAATCCTGGCGTGACAGAAGAAATACTGAATTTAATTTATGAAAGGAGAAAATATAAGAATGCAGTAAATGAAGCAGGCAAAAAGGAATACAAACGTCTGAAAAATGAGAGATGAAATGGGAGATATGATACTGCGTGAAGAGTTTGATGGAGCACTCAAAGACCCAAGTCGAAACAAGGCCCCGGGAGTAGACAACATTCCATTAGAACTACTGACAGCCTTGGGAGAGCCAGTCCTAACAAAGCACTAACATCTGGTGAGAAAAATGTATGAGACAGGAGAAATACCGCCAGACTTCAAGAAGAATATTATAATTCCAATCCCAAACAAAGCAGGCGTTGACAGATGTGAAAATTACCGAACAGTTTAATAAGTCAGGGCTGCAAAATACTAACGCGAATTCCTTGCAGACGAATGGAAAAGCTGGTACAAGCCGACCTCGGAGAAGATCAGTTTGGATTCCATAGAAATATGGGAACACGTGAGGCAATACTGACCCTACGACTTATCCTAGAAGCTAAATAAAGAAAAGGCAAACCTACGTTTCTAGTATTTGTAGACTTGGAGGAAGCTTTTGACAATGTTGACTGGAATACTCTCTTTCAAATTCTGAATGTGGCAGGGGTAAAATACAGGGAGCGAAAGCCTATTTACAATTTGTACAAAAACCAGATGGCAGTTATAATAGTCGAGGGACATCAAAGGGAAGCGGTGGTTGGGTAGGGAGTGAGACAGGGTTGTAGCATCCCCCCTCTGTTATTCAATTTGTATATTGAGCAAGTAGTAAAGGAAACAAAAGAAAAATTCGGAGTAGGTATTAAAATCCATGGAGAAGAAACAAAAACTTTGAGGTTCGCCGATGACATTGTAATTCTGTCAGAGACAGCAAAGGACTGGAAGAGCAGTTGAACGAAATGGACGGTGTCTTGAAGGAAGAATATAAGATGAACATCAACAAAAGCAAAACGAGGATAATGGAATGTAGTCGAATTAAGTCGGGTGATGCTGAGGGAATTAGATTAGGAAATGAGACTCTTAAAGTAGTAAAGGAGTTTTGCTATTTGGGGAGCAAAATAACCGATGATGGTCGAAGTAGAGAGGATATAAAGTGTAGACTCGAAATGGCAAGGAAAGCGTTTCTGAAGAAGAGAAATTTGTTAACATCGAGTATAGATTTAAGTATCAGGAAGTCGTTTCTGAAAGTATTTGTATGGAGTGTGGCCATGTATGGAAGTGAAAGATGGACGATAAATAGTTTGGACAAGAAGAGAATAGAAGCTTTCGAAATGTGGTGCTACAGAAGAATGCTGAAGATTAGATGGGTAGATCACATAACTAATGAGGAGGTATTGAATAGGATTGGGGAGAATAGAAGTTTGTGGTACAACTTGACTAGAAGAAGGGATCGGTTGGTAGGACATGTGCTGAGGCATCAAGGGATCACCAATTTAGTATTGGAGGATAGCGTGGAGGGTAAAAATCATAGAGGGGGACCAAGAGATGAATACACTAAGCAGATTCAGAAAGATGCTGGCTGCAGTACGTACTGAGAGATGAAGAAGCTTGCACAGGATAGAGTAGCATGGAGAGCTGCATAAAACCAGTCTCAGGACTAAGGACCACTACAACAACAACATGTTTTCTTTATGTCTTGTATCTGGTTTCTAATAGTTCATGTGTGTTATTTGTACTGCGGTTAGGTAGCTAAACTACATAAATAGTTACCATTGATGTTTGCAAAACTTTCTCACATAGAATCCAGAGAGCTACCTAACAATAAATAAGACTGCCACAAATACGTATTTAAATAAACAACCAGCCAATCACGAACATCATCAGATCTTTAATCAGAGTTTGGTGCAGTGTAAATCCCAATGTTCTACTGACCATACATAGGGTGTTGACTAAGAGCAGATCGAGTATGGTTGCATGGCATATGGGAAGGTATGACTGAACTGTTCACTGCTTCTTTAGGCCTATCTATGAATATAATTACCATGCGTACTTATATTTGAAAGTCTAGTATTTTAGGTTCTTGTAAGAATGACTCACTTTATCTTTGCATAGTACAGTTTCTAATGCTAACTATGAAAATACGATAGCTTATATGCCTGTGCACTTTTTTCCACTTTCATTTATAGGATTGTAATAAGTGACGACTTTTTTCCTGGCTTGGAGGAAGTGGACAGACTCTACTGCCTCAGGACAAACTTGGTCTGCGTGTTTTATACCATTACAGCTGATCACGTGACATTCATAAAAAATAAAATCAACCCCCTGCCCTGCCATGAGTGTGTAATTGCCCTGTAGGTCTCACCTTTATCCACCCAGTTACCCTGTATGTATTTCCACATTTAAAAAACAGAAATCATACTCGCCTTGTAATGATACAAAATGTTTATTGTAGTTTTGAGCAGTGTCCCTAATGTATTTTCCTAATTTGGATTAGGCACTTTATACTATTGAACTTTATGACCAAAATGCAGAGTTCACAGGATGCTTCAGTCCATGATAGAACAATGGTTTAATAGCCACACAAAACAAATCACTGTCTATCTTACACACTACTTCTTTGTGTTATGTATGGTATCGATCAATTTCTGCAGCAGCAGATAACCTCAGTGAGACTTAGTTAGAGTGAAGTCACTTTCTGTGAGAAATCCTTTGAAAATCAAAGTAAAACTACAACTGGATAGAGCCAGAGGTCCTGTCAAGCGTTTCTGATATCTGACATACACCGTTCTCTTTGTGAAGAAAGTACTAATGCCAATACCCAGCTGACAGGAACACAAATTCACTTGAGCTTTTCTAAAAGGTGGAGACCTAGACATTATCATAAGCCGTTGTCACATCTAAGTACGTCGATGTTAAAAACTTATTTACTTGGAAACCTGAGCACAAAACTGTTATGTTGTCCAATGTTTCTCCACTTTGATAAAAGTGATGTCACATATAAGTACAGTGAGTTAATAATTTCTTGGCAAGCTTAGTGATAAATTGTTATGTTTTAGTACATTCTTCTACCTTTAATAAAACCAAAGTGGGATCAAAATAGCTGTTCATCAGTTTCCAGCCATATCTCAATACGATTTTGACTAGCCATTCAAGAGTTTTTGTCACATTTGAGGACAAGGCTATTGGTCTATATAAGATATGAATTTTGGGATCTTTTCCAGGCTTCAACAGAGGTGTTGTAATTTGTGTAGTCCATGCCTCCATAAGTTGCCCTCTTCCCCAAATGTCACTGAATACCAAAAGAAATAGTTCCAAAGCATCAAGTGGAAGATTTTTTTATCATATCATAATGAACATAATAAATTCCGGGAGAGGCATTTGTAGAATTCTCCACAACTACTTCCAACTCATGCCTGGTGAATATAACTATTAGAGGATGATTGAAATTTGTTTCATGTGGAATGCCCATGGGGACTTCCGGCATGAGTGTACCCAGCGAGAGGCGCGGGGGGGGGGGGGGGGGGGGGAGGGAGAGGGGGAGGGAGGTGACTGTCCCACCTAGAAGATCTTTGAACTTCTTCACTTGGACTTGGGTGTTGTTTTTATGTAATCAGTACGTGGCTGTTGGTAGGGGAATTTATGGAAATAATAAATCTAGGCAACATGAAATCTGCTCTGTTAGTGGCAGGCACAGTGATGATACCATGAACAATATCGTTTCTCCTAGCTTTTTTTGAATATAAAATGCTTTTCTGCAGGAAAAATATTAATTTTAAAAATGTTTCATTTTTAAGACAGGCTTTTGCACTGTAAATTTGAAACAGATCAAATCATGTATGGATTTTGTCACTGGGCCACCTTTCAATCTGAATTTTTGCCTTTCAAATTCAGGAACTTGTAACACAATCAATTGAAATGCGTTAACACAAGGAATAATGGACTATTTGTAGAATATTGCTCAAGTGTGTGGGACCCATACTAGGTTGAACTAACAAGGTATGTTGAAGGTATACAGATAAGAGCAGCACAAATGGTCACAGGTTTGTTTAATCTGTGGGAGATTGTCACAGAGACATTGAAGGAACTGTTGACTCTAGAAGATAGATGTAAGCTATCCTGCGAAAGTCTGTTAACAAAGTTTCAAGAACCAAGTCTAAATGATGGCTCTAAGAATATACTACAATCCCCTATGTATCGCTCACAAAGCAATGATGGGGATAAGATTAGAACAACTGCTGCTTGCATAGAGGCATTTCAACAGTCATTCTTTCCACACTCCATTCGTGAATGGAACAGGAAGAAACCCTAATAACTGGTAAAATTGGATGTACCCTCTTCCATGCACGTCACGGCAGTTTGCAAAATATAGATGTAGAGGTAACTGTGGAATTAAGTGTTGCTTATATGACCTACCAGAAACAATACAAGTTGACCTTCAAGTCAGCGACACTAATATGCAGTGCAGTAAATGTGCCAAACTTTTGTGTTATCAGTCTTGCAATGCTGCAAAATAATTGTAGATATGTGGTAAGGAAACAGGAAACTTTGACCAGTTCCAATTAAATATTTATTTTGCTATTAACCATTTTCAGTTATTTTATATCTCCATTGTCAAATGACAACGGTGTTAAGATACATATGTTAAATGCATAACACAATCAAGGACTGTATGTTATAAAATCAAAGTACAGCATTTTTAGTGGATGATATTATGAAATAAGGTTACGTACACGTTACTAAAGGAACTATGACGCCTGCATCACAGTTATGCCATAAATGGAAGTTCTCTACAAACTTTTATTTTACCAAATTTTTTTCAGTTGCTCCCTATTACCACAATAAAAACACTAAGCCCTTCTTTTTTTAGGTGAATTGCCTTTCTTACTTATTTTCGACAGCAGTATGAAGGATGAATGTTCGCATTCTGCAGGACTTTTTATTATTTCTGGATGAATAGTGGGGAAATACTCTGTTGGTATTGTACACAAGTTTCTAAAGACATTCCTTTCTCTGAATAAGTTGCTGCATCTATGTACAAGAGCAAACATTAATTCAAAGTCCTGATTCTGATTGTTTGAGTACTACTGCATGGCAAAATACTTGATGGGGTGTATTTGTTTTAAATACTCTTTCATAAAATAACTTCATTGACTATGTCCAAAGGAAGTTTGTTACTCAGCCAGATTCTTGATAATGATAAGAACAAATATGACTGTCTGCTACCTTCACATTGTCTTTTCTACATAATTTCAACAACAACAGTCCTGCTAGCCTTATATGCTAGGGAAATATGAAGCAAAATTTCAGTTCCTTTTGTGTTATGATCGTGGAAATTACAGCTTACAATAGTACAGCCTGGCACTCCACCATTACTTTTACATACAAATTACTCCTTGGATTGAAGTACTTGACACAATGGAAAATAAAAACGTCAACACTAGTAAATTAATTATACTTTCCTACATACAACAATTGCACCAAGCATTCATCAATGACGTCGTGCGACCAAGAGTCAAAACACATTTCCGTCTTAACACATAACGCATCCTCAGTAAATATTCCAACCACCAGCGCCAAGAATGACATGCACAATGCAACAGTGTAAAGCAAAAGTCAGGCCGACGATTAGTCTTTTTGATATATCAGTTACAAAGTTTGAAATTGTTTTGTGGTGTTATTGTAATCATCAAATGGATGACAGGTATTATTTTTAAAAAAGATGAGTTTAGCTACATTACCTACTTTTTGTTAATGTTTTTCAAAAGGCAGGATATTTAACTAAGTTTTTATATGTAATCTAAACTAAGACATTATTTTATTATACTGTTATCTGTGAAGCAACAATAGCATTATTAAATATTTTGATGTTCTCTATATAAACTGACATAGCATGCGATATAGTGTGAAAACATATTCTACAACTACGTGACTTCTCTGCAGTGCACACTATTTCTCTACTGTTCCACTCACAAAGAGAGCTGGAAAAATAAACATTAAATCTTCATGTGTGTGCTCTGATTTATTTATTTTCCTTACAATGATCATTTCTCTGTATGTCAACAAAATATTTTCGTATTCAGGGGAGACATTTTGAGAATATAATTTCTTGAAATTATTTCCCCACAATGAAAAACGCCTCTGTTTTAATAGTTGACACCCAAACTCGCACACCATATTTGTCTCACTCAATTTTATGAATGAAAAATAGAACATTATCCAGAGAAGTTTCTCAAGGTAAAGATACATTCTCTGAGAAAATTCTCAATTTCGTCTCAATTTGAAGTATATTCACTTAGGATGGAGTTCTTCTCCACTACCTCCCCTCCTTCTTGAGAAGGTTCTCGGTATGTGTCGTCTGCCACATGTGGCACAGAACACTGATGTAATCTTATATGTCATTAAACTCGCTCAAACAGGCAAACTATTCAATGTGCAGATATCGAACTGACATCAACGTGTTCTTGAAGTATTGCACTACGTTTCGATGTAAGTTTTACGTGCAGCAACAAATTATTAAGTCGATACCTGGTCAGTTTACAAAAATGCATTTTCTGACAGTGTTACAGAATTTTCAACATGTGGGGAAACTTTTTGTTACTGATTTTAGGTGAACACATTAGGCGACCGATAGCTTAAAATTACATCACATTTTCATCTACTCCAGACTAGAGCTACTTCAGAGTTTTCTTACACAAGATAATTTTGGTTAGCTATGATGCATAATGGTCCATTTGTGCATCAAGTACGTAAGCAGTCGTCTGTGCCAAAATCACAAATGCAAGCAGGTGGTCATTCACGCATCTGTGCTTACTCGCCATCAACTGGCTCAAAAAAAATCCTATCCTGTATCGTTACTGGTGACGAGAAATGGTGTCTTTATGCTAACATAAGGAAAAGAAGGAATGGTTAAGCCCAAACAAAGCAGTGACTTCCCAAAAAAGGCCTGTACACATTTACAAAAGATAATTTTGTGCATATACATCTACATACATACTCCACAATCCACCATACGGCACGTGGCGGGGGGTACCTCGTACCACAACTAGCATCTTATCTCCCTGTTCCACTCCCATACAGAACGAGGAAAAATTGACTGCCTATATGCCTCTGTACGAGCCCTAATCTCTCTTATCTTATCTTTGTGGTCTTTCCGCGAAATATAAGTTGGCGGCAGTAAAATTGTACTGCAGTCAGCCTCAAATGCTGGTTCTCTACATTTTCTCAGTAGCGATTCACGGAAAGAACGCCTCCTTTCCTCCAGAGACTCCCGCCCGAGTTCCTGAAGCATTTCCGTAACACTCGTGTGATGATCAAACCTACCAGTAACAAATCTATCAGCCCGCCTCTGAATTGCTTCTATGTCCTCCCTCAATCCGACCTGATAGGGATCCCAAACGCTCGAGCAGTACTCAAGAATAGGTCGTATTAGGTTTTTATAAGCGGTCTCCTTTACAGATGAACCACATCTTCCCAAAATTCTACCAATGAACCAAAGACGACTATCTGCCTTCCCCACAACTGCCATTACATGCTTGTCCCACTTCATATCGCTCTGCAATGTTACGCCGAAATATTTAATCGACGTGACTGTGTCAAGCGCTACACTTCTAATGGAGTATTCAAACATTACGGGATTCTTTTTCCTATTCATCTGCATTAATTTACATTTATTTATATTTAGAGTTAGCTGCCATTCTTTACACCAGTCACAAATCCTGGCCAAGTCATCTTGTATCCTCCTACAGTCATTCAACGACGACACCATCCCGTACACCACAGCATCATCAACAAACAGCCGCACATTGCTATCCACCCTATCCAAAAGATCATTTATGTAGATAGAAAACAACAGCAGACCTACCACACTTCCCTGGGGACTCCAGATGATACCCTCACCTCTGATGAATACTCACCATTGAGGACAACGTACTGGGTTCTATTACTTAAGAAGTCTTCGACCCACTCACATATTTGGGAACCAATCCCATATGCTCGTACCTTAGTTAGGAGTCTGCAGTGGGGCACCGAGTCAAACTCTTTCTGGAAGTCAAGGAAAATGGCATCCGTCTGATACCCTTCACATGGTTCGCAAGATATCATGCGGAAAAAGGCGAGTTGCGTTTCACAGGAGCGATGCTTTCTAAAGCCGTGCTGATGCATGGACAGCAACTTCTCTGTCTCAAGGAAATTCATTATATTCGAACTGAGAATATGTTCGAGAATCCTGCAACAAACCGATGTTAAGGATATTGGTCTGCAATTTTGAGGATCCGTCCTTGTACCCTTCGTATATACAGGCATCACCTGCGCTTTTTTCCAATCGCTCGGGACTTTACCTTGGGCAAGAGATTCGCGATAAATGCAAGCTAAATAAGGAGCCAATGCAGTAGAGTACTCTCTGTAAAACCGAATTGGAATCCCATCAGGACCTGGCGATTTATTTATTTTCAACCCATTCAGCTGCTTCACAACCCCAGGGATGTCTATCACTATGTCCTCCATACGGGAATCTGTACGAGACTCGAACGGCGGCATGTTTGTACGATCCTCCTGCGTGAAAGATTTCTCAAATGGTAAATTTAAAATTTCAGCTTTCGTTTTGCTGTCTTCCGTTGCCAGGCCAGACTGATCAGTGAGTGACTGGATGGAAGCCTTCGACCCAAATACCGATTTTACGTAAGACCAGAATTTCCTTGGGTTTTCAGCAAGATCTTTTACTAAGGTATGACGGTGGTAGTGGTTGTATGCTTCGCGCATCGCTCTTTTTACAGTAGCACGAATTTCTACTAACTTTTGCCTGTCATTCTCCCGATCTTTCTTGTACCGCAAATGCAACTGTCTTTGCTTCCTGAGCATTCTCCGAATTGCGCTGTTAAACCACGGCGGGTCTTTTCCGTCCGTAACCCACGTTTTCGGCCCATACCTCTCCAATGCGTGATTTACAATGTGCTTAAAATTTGGCCATAATGCTTCCACGTCCATCGTATCGCAAGTAAATGAAGTCGATTCATGATGCTAACAACTGCTTATCTGCTCTTTCTAGTAAGAATACTCTCCTAGCCTTCTTGACCGACTTTTTAACTTTCGTAACCATAGTCTTAATGACAACATCATTATCACTAATCCCTGTCTTAACACTGACACCCCCGATGAGGTCTGGTCTGTTCGTGGCTACCAGATCTAAAATATATCCATTACGCATTGGCTGTCGATTTAGCTGCTCAAGACAGTTTTCGGATAATGTGTTCAAAAGTAATTCACATGACACCTTGTCTGTACCACCTGTAATGAATCCATAGACATCCCAGTCTACTAGGTAGGTTGAAGTCACCTCCAACTAATATAGCATGATCCGGGTACTTCTGCGATACAGAGTGTAGACTCCCTTTGCATGATTCTAGAACTGTCACGGTGGAACCTGGTGTCCGATAATAACACCTAACAATTAACTTTATTTCTCCTAGCCCTGTTAAACGTGTCCAGATAACTTCACAATCACACTCTACTTCGACCTCAGTAGACACAATAGTTTTGTTAACTGCAATGAAGACACCACCTGCTAAGGTGTCTAATCTGTCTTTCCGATACATGTTCCAACCCTTACTAAATATTTCAGAACTTCCTATCTCAGGGTTCAGGCAGGTCTCAGTCTCGAGAATAATTTGCGCGCCACACGCTTCCTGGAGGGCAGTAAATTCAGGAATTTTATTCCGAACACTCTGAAAATTTACTGCTAATATCTTGAGAGCTGAAGTGTCTTTACACTGAGCGCATCCTGATTTCCCTGCCTGCACGTCGACTGGTGAGTGTTCATCAGGACACCTCACACTACTGCCTAGCCTAAAAAAAACCCATGTGCACGCCACAAGTACTCTGCTACCCGAGTAGCCGCTTCCTTTGTTTAGTGCACTCCTGACCTACCTAGGGGCATCATACAATTCCCCACTCAATAACGCAAGTCTAGAAATCTGCAGCCAAGACCGTCACAGAGTCGATGAAGCCTCTGGTTAAGACCCTCCACTTGGCTCCAAACCAAAGGACGCCGATCCACTCTGGGAAAGATGCTGCAAATAGAGAGCTCTGCTTGCACCCCGCGTGCGAGGCCAGCAGTCTTCACCAAATCCACCAGCCGCCTGTATGAAGTGAGGATCGCCTCAGAACCCAAGCGACAGGCATCATTGGTACCGACGTGAGCAACTACTTGCAGACGACAGCACCCCATACGCTCAATAGCCGCAGTCAAGGCCGCCTCCACATCTTGGATGAGGCCCCCCGGCGGACAAACCGAGTGCACGTTGGAATTCTTTCCAGCCCTTTACACCATTTCCCTAAGGGTCTCCATCACCCAACTAACGTTGGAGCTCCCAATAACCAGCAAGCGTTTGCCCCTGTGTGGCTGCTCGGGCCCTGCTGAAGGAGTGGACACCTGCTCACCGACAGGATAAACGGGCGAGGTCAGCCGGCCAGCCTCCACCTTGACCCTCTGCCTTGAGCGACGTGAACGCGTTGCAGTCCGCCACTCACCCAGAGGTGAGGGTGACCCCAACACGCCGGGTACACTAGAAGATGCCTCGGCGGCAGCAAGCGACACCTGGGGTGTCTCAAGCGACGGACCAGACACTCCGCCATTGCTGCACCTCGAGGCAGCAGCCTGAAGGCGGCTGACCGTGGCCATCAGCACGCTCAGGTGCCCGCGAACCGCGGCCAGTTCCTCCTGCGCCCGCACACAGCACATCTGGTGGAACAGCGATGATGTGGTGTACTACAAATTGCTTCCACGAGGTGTAACCATCATTGCTGACACGTTTTGTCAAAAACTGAGACGTCTTGCAGACGTAATCCAAAAACTATGACCAGGAAGACTGGGTGAGTGATGCTACTCCACAATAAAGCCCGCTGCCAGACTGACAAGAAACACTAAACAGTAGTTGAGTTGCAAAGTCGTTCCGCACATACCTTACTCATCTTGTGTGCTCAGATTTTACACTTTTCCACGCTCTATCGGACAACCTTGACCTTCTTTTGGTCTCCACAAGGCTCGACGAGTTCTTCGCTACAAAACCACGTGGTTTCTACAGTCGCTGAATTGAAAAGTTACTCCAGTGTTGGAAGGCTGTTGTAAATAGACAAGGAGAATACGAGGGTAGTTCGGAAAGTAAGTTCCGTTTTGACTTTTCTCTGCCGCACTGCTACAGAGCGAAATGACGCGATTGCGAGCTCGCTCTGTGTTATGTGTCGTTCGTTGTGATTGTTTGTGATGGCGGCGTTCATAAAAAATACCGCCGTTTGTGAAGTGAGATCTGTGATTCGTTTTCTGAATGTTAAGAACGTTAACCCAAGCGCCATTCATCGACAAATCTGCGAAGTTTATAGAGAAAATGAAATGAGTGCTTCAGTGGTGAAGATGGGTCCCACAGTTTAAGGAAGGGCGTGATCGGAGGCATCACGAAGAACGAAACGGACGTCCATCTGTGGTTTCTGATGAACTGGTTTGTGCAGTCAAAGAAATGATTAAGAAAAACCGTAGATTTATGATTCATGCCATTGCTCGTCAACTTGCAAAAATTTCACGAACAGTAGTGTACGAGACTGCTACTGAAGCTCAGAGGAATGCTCTCAAAATGTTTGGTTTTCACTCACGACAACGCCCGACTACACACTACGTATGTGACAAAACAACTCCTTCAGAGATTTGACTGGGACGTTTTTGGCCATCCTCCCTTCAGTTCCGACCTCTCTCCTAGCGATTTTCATCTCTTTCGGCATCTGAAGTCGTTCCTTGGTGATAAGCGCTTCAACAACGATGAATAAGTAAACAAAAAATGTAACGACATGATTGACAATATAGGCGGCAATATTCTAGGACAAAGAAACATATAAACATATACCAACCTATGAGAAATGCCTGGAAAATAACAGGGGCTACGTTGAAAAGTAGTGCAAATGTTAGAGATTTTTGTGAAATAAATTACTTTATCTGTATTCGACTCCTTTTTAATTACCAAACGGAACTTACTTTCTGAACTACCCTCGTATATTATTGATGATTAAAGTCCCTGTTACGTGTATCTGTGGTGTTCATTAAACTTTTTGAAAACGCTACAAACTTATGCACCAACCTACTGCATCTGCTACAACCATACAAAAACGAAGGAGAACCTATTGTTGTCAACACCAATTGAAGGAAGTGCACTCTGAAGAAGGTAACACATTCCTGTCGGTAGCTGACGTACCAGCCACTGCTTGTGTAGAGAAACGGCACTGATGGAATGTGTTTATGCACTGTGAGCATGTTGAATGCCACACACTGTAGGATAATTGTTAACACTTAACAAAACAGGGTATGAAATGTTAGCTGCCACGCACCTGCATGCTTCTCCTTAATGGGTTTTCATGGTTAAATCGAATATTATAAGACCATATTTTTAAATTAATCACTAAAGTAGTTTGGGGCTCCCCAAAATATTGGGAACCTTCTCACAGAGCCCCGCCCTCGCTCCTCCACTCACACCGCATTGCGTGGCCGTTATTTGCGCCACTGAACCTGAGAAATTTTTCTAAATTTCGAGAATAAAGTACATTATTCATTTTATTTATACCGGCCACTGCCTCCCTTTTTCAGGATAATACAAAACGAGCTGTCTTCCGTTGAACGTTTCAGATGTCCTCCATCAGTGCTATCTGGTAATGGGTCCCACATAGCACTGCAGTACTCAAGCAGAGGACGGATAAGTGTAGTATAGAGAGTGTCTTCAGTAGACCTGTTGCATCTTCTAATTGTGCTGCCAATAAATCGCATTGTTTGTTAAGCTTTCCCCTCAGCATTTCTATGTGATCCTTCCAATTTAAGTTGTTTGTATTTGTAATTCCTAGATATTTCGTTGAATTGGCAGCGAATGGATTTGTGTGATCTGTAGTGTTGCCGAAATGTTGCGGATTCTGTTTAGGACTCGCGATGACCTCACACTTTTCATTGTTCAGGGCCACTTTTGGCACTACACTGATATTTTGTTTACATAATTTTGCAATCGGTTTTGATCTTCTGATGACTTTACAGACAGTAAATGAGAGCATCATCTACAAAAAGTGTAAGATGACTGCTTGGATTGTCTCCTAAATCATTAAATTCATTAGGAACAGCAAAGGTTTTCCTTCCGAAATTGATGATACTTATACTGGAATAGCTCTGCTGACAACATGTAATGAAATATGCTTGAAATGTATTCAGAGAGTTACAACAGGAAATTGCTTTATTTCCAGACAGCAATTGATTGCTGCCTGAATTACGAATCCTATCTGCTTTGTGGTGAATTTGTCAAAAATCATAGTAGTTTATACGACAGTTCACAAACTACAATGATAATTTCTTATAGCTTAGGAACTGATGGAAGAAATAATATAGGTACTTGGCGCTTGAGAGTTATAATATTTATGATAAATCTATCTCCCTGCCATTTATCTTAACTCTGTTTTCATGGTAAATATTAGGAAATAAATTATTTTTAACTGTTTTGTAAAGTAAACTGTTCATTAGAGGAAAAGAAGTCGAAATAGTGGCAGTGGGAATGATGACGATCATAACAAAAATGAAGAGTCATGACCAACACCTAAAGGTGATACTGAACAACAATCAAATTCAACAACAATACCTGTAACTGTAGCAGTCTCTGTTCATAATTCTCAGTCAGCATTCTAAGTAGAGATGGGTAAACTGAAACACGTAACTGTATCGAAACAAATGAAACAGTACAATGTCATGTTTCGATACGCTGTTTCGAAACAGTGAAACAGTTTGTGTTTTGTAATCTAATAAACCTAGACATTTTATCATCTTGAATGTCTACTGTATAGGTATGTCCATATAAACACAAATGAGGTGCGAGAGCGCTAATCATATCGCAGAAAGTATGAAACTATCACTTAGGCGTCTTGGCAGTTTTGTATTTCATGCAGCAAATGCGCTGCTTTCATGTCGTGTGACTTTCATACTTTTCAATTGGCTGAGGACAACCATAGCTGAAGACAGAAGAACCACCACGAACGGAACTGGAGGTGGGAGCGAACTGCAGAAACAACATGGTACTGGGATTCCCACATTCCGCTAGTATGGGAATATACCCATCCTGCTAATTCCCATGCACACAAAGGGAATCATTGTGGATAATAGGCACGGTGACTATAGACTCACAAATAATGCCAAATAATTCGAATAAATAACAAAATATAACAGAAAAAATTTTGTCTTTCAAGGTGTTTCGAACTGTTACTGCAAATTCACCATGCTTCCCAGCCCTTCCCGTTCACCATTACACTATCAGTGATATGTCAAACAGATTGCTTGCAATTATACCTACATTAGATTTATGTATATGTATAATAACTGTCACTCTACGCCTTTTTTATTCAAAATGTTCTAGGTTTACTTGCGTTTCTTAACATGATTACTGTACTTGAACAGAGAAACGTACGTTATAAAAAAAAGTGTAATTTAACTGAATGATTTTCACATATTTATTATTTTGAATGTGAATAGTATGCGTTGTTTTATTGTTTGGTTAATGTTTATAAAGCAAATGTTACGCCATTTCGGAATGGGACAGTCATCTAGAAACGAAGCTTTATTTTCGGATATCTTAAGCTTCATGCTATTGCTTGTCAAAACGATTTCGACACTCTTGAAAGTGTTTCACGAAGTGGTATGTTGTATTTCAGTACCTGTGCCGAGCCCGAATCTCGTCCGACACAGAGCGGAATGAAACATCACTGTTTCGATACAATCAGTCCGTTCCAAGCACAGGTGGACTGAAACAGCCTTATTTTGAAACAACGATACAGTTTCTGTGTCTGGCTCCAGATCGAATCTGGTCCGGATATCCGAGACAGGGGCGGAATGAAACACCACTGTTTCGAAACAGTGAACCACAGCCGTTCCGAAACACTGAAACAGTTCCACGTATCGATACACTGTATCGAAACATAGAAACAGTGGCCAAGTCTAATTCTAAGCAGCTTGTATGTTCAAAGACGATTCAGAAACTGCAGTTAAAAGTGACTGCAATGAAAATGATCTGGTGTAATTATCCTGATATCAGTGGAAAAGAAGAAGGAGCTCTTACTAAATTCTTGGATCCCTTCATGGAAATATGATTTTGAAAGCGATGCAGCCTGTTTGCAAAAAACAAATTAGTCATGGCAGGTTAGATCAATATCATCGAGGAGAAACAATACCGCGTAACTGACAAATTGCCGATTTTTCGTTTTTCTGTCAGACGATGTCGTTGGCCGTACGCGCATCTGCTCTTAACGCCATAATGCCGAATTTATAATTATTTACCATGAAAAAATTATCTAAAACAATACCGCGTATGTGAAATAGCAAATAAACAGATGGCAATACCGGAGAACTGTAGAGAATTAAATACTGCGTATCTATAATCTATGGATACTGTGAACAATACCGCGTAAATACAAAAGCGCGCGCAGCCACACATTGTTACTGTCTTATTACGTATTTAACAGTGCTCGAAAGTGGTTCCATGCTTTTAGCTTCATTCGTGATAATGGACAGCGATATAGATGACGATCTTTTTACTGAAAAAGAAATTGTTTCTCAGCTGAAATCAGCTTATGAAAGCGGAGGATCATCCCTGAGAGTGACAGGCAGCGGTATGAAAATTGTTTTATTATTCACATTTGCATGTTAGTAGCACTGCAATTGTCTTATTGTCATATAAAGCAGAACGCCCCTACTTCACTCATTCTGTGCTTTATTCGTTTCTGCCAAAGATTTCTAGACTCTCCACTTTCTTGTAGGATCTCCTGTAAATGCAGAACAAACAAAAGGCGAGAAAAGTCGTAACGCTGAAGTTACATTTACCGAAGAAGAATTTCGTATATGGGGTTCTCGGTTACTGTTTCTGCAACGTCTAATGATGCAGGTAAATTTTCTTGGGATTATTGTTAATAGTATTACTGATGCCGTCGTTCTCGTAAATACATGAATTTGAGCTTTATCTTTGTCTGCTTAAGTTAATTTATAAATATTTTTCCATCTAGAAACTTCAGTGGCTGTATCCAACAATGTTCAAAATGAAACCACAGTCACAGTTTCCACTAGAGACGACAGTACTTCACACTCATTGCTATGCGATGGTGCTCATTGTTTGCCAAACACTCTGGATAAATTATCGGAAGATCACAGGAGTAATAATGATGCTGACGGTGAAGGCCAATAATTTTATGGTGATGAAAGCAGAGAGAGGAAAAGGAAGTCTAAACCACATACTGAAGATTGGAAGAAAAATGCCAATAAAAATCTGACAATGCGTGGACAGGCATATATTTGACACAAAAGAAGTCAAATTGGTAAAATCATTCATGATACTCCAAGAGAGGCACGAAAATTAGGTCCAACATGTACTTCGAAGATGTACCAGAAATCCGTTCAAAGGAAGTGTCATCAGTTTTCTGCTGATGATAGGCAGACAGTGTCTAACACATTTTGGGAAACGATGTCATGGGATCAGAGGAAGGTTTATGTTATCAACCTTGTGGATGTAATTCCAACTAAACGTCCAGGGAAGAACACTGGCGAATCCAGGAGAAAAGGGACGCTCATTTATCATTTGAAAAATGAGCAGGGGAAACATAAAGTATGCAAAAAGATGTTTCTCAATACTCTTGAAATTAAAGAATGGACTGTCCGATATTGGCTGGGCAATTCCACACAGTCCTGATACAGAATCGTCACGACCTCGAATCAAACAGACGAAGAAGGAAGATGAGGGAACCTTCATGAAAGAATTCCTGGACTCTCTTCTGAAACTTCCGTCGCATTACTGCAGGAAATCCTCCTCGATGTTGTACTTTGAGCCTATTCTACAATGCCAACAACAGCTGTATGGACTCTATGTGGAAAAATGTCATGTGGAGAAGGTTTCGCCATTAAGTCGGGCTACCTTTAACTTGATTTTAGAAGATGGTAATATTAGCTTATTTTCCTCCAAGAAAGACCAGTGCGACTTGTGTTGTAGTTACAGACTTGGTAACTCGAGTGAAGACGTGTGGAAGCAACACACAGAACGGAAAGAGCAGGCAAGGATGTAAAAACATGCTGACAAGAAAGAAGCCCAGCAGAAGCTCTGCTCAGTGTACACCATGGACTTACAAGCCGTGAAAGTAGCTCCATTTTTAAGTGCAAGTGCAGATTAATATAAAACAAAGTTGGCTATACCTAACTTTATAATGTATAATTTAGAAAGTCGTGAGGCAGTATGTTACTGGTTCGATGAAACGCAAGGTGATTTGGTTGCATCATGTTTTGCCTCATGCATCGTGGACACCCTATCCAGAACAATTAAGGAAAATCCCGTTCAAGTCATTCTGTATTCTGCAGCTGCATATATCAGAGCAGAAATGTGATATTATCAAAAGCTCTTTTAAGATTAGCAATTGATACTGGAGTATTGATTGCACAAAAGTGTTTGGAGAAAGGCCATGGAATGTGACTCAGTTCACAGTTCCATTGAGTGCAAGCTTAAAGGACGTGAAGTTACACTTCCTAACCAAAACGCTATGATATCTAAACAAGCGAGAAAAAAAGCCACAGCCATATGAAGTCCATTACCTAGATTATTCCTTTTTCATCAACTACGCAGAGAAAAGTTTGTGGCTGTACGACTCAATTAGTCCTGGAAGAGCTGTAAAAAATGAGCCTACAGTTACTGATCTGAGAGCGCTACAGTACCGCCCAAATAGTATTATTTACTACAAGTGCTCTTTCAACTAGGTGAGGCAAGAATTCCCGAGGCATCCGAGAAAAATACTTAGAGATGTTTGTTTCCCGAAACTATACAAGGAAAGACTGAAAATCAAGAAATCCAAATGGGATCATTTACAACAACTTAAATCTGTTCTTCCTAAAGATTGTCATAATTATTATGACAACATTCCTTATGAATGAAAATTATCGTGGAGGTAACTGTGTGACGAGTATCAGTGCAGTGTAATTCTCTATTGCTGCTTTGAGTGACATATAGGATTTTTCTTGAAGAAATGTGCAGACAGGTATATTTATTTAAAATGTTTCTATGAAATCTTTCAATAAAAAATGATTAATGCTCCAAAACATGTTCATTCTAGCTTCCTCAGCACCAAATACCAACGTAAATGTGTCAAGTCATGCTGGGAGACTGACAAATAAATACCGCATAAGTAACAGATCATGGCATAGATACCGAGACAATTCCGCGTAAGTGCCGTGATTAAGGTTTCTAAAGCGTTTTTTTTTTCCACATTTTTATTTGATCCAGTACTTCCCTGGAGTGCAAATTTATCGCCGCTGTGAAATGTATTAAGCATTTTAGACAGTTTTTTGTCTCTCGTGTAAAATTCTTGTTTTGCTACTTACGCGGTATTGTTTCTTCATTGACGATATGCACTTTCTTTCCTTGGGCCTATGTCCTGCGCCATCGCGGGGTCGGCCGTGTTATTACGGATTTGGCAGTGCTAGTTGAAGAGGGTGGCCAGATGCCCTTCCTGCCACCACCACGAACACCCCGGGATGTAAGTAGTGTACCCCAGCCGTCAGCGTCTAGTGTAAGCCGTGAAGCAGTGCGAACATTCGTCAAATGTCTGCAAGTCGTGTAACTGAGGCGGAACATGGGGACCAGCCTGAAAACCACATCCAGGCTGGCCAGCAGACCAGCCTTAATTAATTCGCTGGGTGGATTCGATCTGGGCCCAGAGCACCTACCCGAGTCCAGGAAGCAGCGCATTAGTGCTCTCCACTACTCTGGCAGGCACTTAGATCAATATGCACCATGGCCAATAAATTCCAAGCTACTATAAAGAGCCCCATGCAAACACTGTGATTTCTTTCCTCGTATCACTGGCACTGTTAGAGGCATTATGGGATCATTTGTCATAAGGACAATAACAAAATTCAAGAATAGGCGTGAAGATTGTCGGAAACACGTTAAAACCAAGTGTCACTTAACAGCGACAGCTGCAGCAATTAACTTATTTTGAACAAGTACCTGTGAACGTCCAACTCATAATGTGCAACAAAAAGTGATCAATGGAAACAGGCAAATATTGTCATCAATTCTTTCTTGCATAATTTTTTGCAGTACACATCATATGCCTCTTAGAGGAAAACAGGCAGATGAAAATATTTTATTAGATTTGCTGAATTAAAGAATCGATTCTGGTGACGACAAGTTACGGAGACGTCAGGAAAAGTTTCGCTGCAATGTTGTTTACACATTGCCAAAAAAACAAAATGATTTGATAAATTTTTGTGGCAGTGTTATTAATGAGAATATAGCCATTGACATTAAAGAAGCAATATTTTACGCAGTCTTGGCTAATGAAACAGTAGACATAACCAGGGAGAAATAGTTATCAATAGGTGTGCAGTTCTATGATGGAAGCAAAGTGAAAGTTCGGGAAGAATTTGTAGGTTTTGTAGAACTAAAGTCACAAAACGCATGATTATTAACTGAAGCAATTGACAGTTTCTTGATCAGTAACAATCTTCTAGCAGTAGATTCTGTAGGATTAGGCATCGATGGCAGTTTTACAGTGGCAGGCAGAGAGAGCAGTGTACAACCCATTTTAAGAAAAAAATATTGTTGAGCCTCATATGTTCTTTGTTCAAGTCACAAACTTAGCCTAGTGGTGAACAACGTAAATGCAGTGCCCGAAATTAGGAACACTTCTGCGATTGTAGAAAACACTATAACCTTTTTTAGAAGGCCGACTACACGTCAGAAATATGCTCCCAATTTATTACATATGTGTAACACGAGATGGTCTGAAAAATGTAAATCCATCAGACTATTTTCTAAACAGTTCCCAGAGCTTGTGAGGGCTCTAGAAAAATTATCTACGAAGGGAAATTACTCAACGATAAAATCTGCATATCAATTGCATTCATCCACTGCAAAACCAGTGGTCCTCTTAGCTTTACAAACAATACCCAGATACTCCTTAGTTTTGGAGCCTGCAATCTAAGTCTGTAGACATGAAAGCAGTGAGGATAACATTGCAAGTATCCTTGACTTTCTCAGTAATGACTGTAAGGAAGCAGAAAGAACAGCTAGCGAACTACTTTGAAAAGCGTAAGCAGTGCAGAGGAATTTTGAATAGAAACTGCTGATCCACTGTACTTGTAAGCAAAAATTCAGCAGTTCCCCATCGGAAAGTGACAGCGAATACTGGTGACTTTCGGTGGTAATACCATACATTGAATCACTCATGTCATCGTTAAATATTTGATTTTCACAAGAAAATATTCCACCTTTTGGTCTAAATAAGCTACATTCCTTGTATATGAGCAAACTAGTGTAGCAGAATTTCATAAGAATTGAGAACTGTTTAAAAATATTTATGGTTTGAAAGACATTGCCTGAGAATAGGTCCTATTGTACAATTTATGGAGGAAAAAGAATATACCTGAAGCTAAAAAATTAAGGGACACAGAAGTCGTTGAACTCTTTAATGGAACCAATCTCTCCCCCCCCCCCCTTCCCTTCTTAGCATGAGAAAAGCGCTAGAATTTTGGACACTATTCCAAGTACAACAGTAACTGTGGAACAATCCTTCAGTACACTTCAAAGAGTCAAGTTTAGAAGCACTATGAGAGATGAAAAGGCTTATGGGTTGTGCCTGCTGAGCATACACCGAAGTTACATGGAAGAAATCTACGAGATATCAAAAAAGAAAGAAGCTGACATATCTGCTGCAAATCCAAGTAGATTAATACCAAATTAAGGAAGTGCGTTGTTATGCAAGTGCATTCTCATGTCTGAAATGTTTATTAAAAGCATTTTTTTCTGTTTTCTGTTTTATTTGCTAAGAAAAGCTGCCTGTTTTTCCTGCTTGTTGTTCCTTGAGTGTAATATGATCTGCCCCCTCCCCCCACACCCCCACCCCCACCGAGACCATATCCTGGGTATGTGCTTGACTTGAGGGCAAGATGGTGGAGTCACATTTGACACAAATTCTTCTAATCACATGGGATCCACTATGGGAGATCCAACAACATTAGGTTGTTCTAGAGACTGAATTGTCTTCCATACCTCTGAAATGTTAGAGTCCTTATTCTGTCTGCTACAGTAGTTGAATCAAGCCCCCTTTTTTCTTGTCTTGGGGAATCTCTTAGTGTTTGCATTTATTCTTCTGTACTCCACGAAACGTTACAGCATCTGTTCCCTATGGCTTTCGTTAAGGCTAGCATTCGTTTAGACACAGATTTGGAAAAGACAGAACACCACCAGAAAACACATTGTTTCACAGAGTAAACTGCTTTTTTCCCCTGGGGTACTGTGTTGGTACCTGCTAGATCTTTGGATGACATCAGTGTGGCTTAACCTTCCCATGGCATCCACGCAATGTTCTGTTTCTCAAATACTTCCTGTATGGTTTTTTGATATTTTTTCCAGCAGATGCCCTTTGTTTTCCATGGGCTGTTTGAGTAATACCTGCTTCTCAAACTTATCTCCAATTAAAAGAGTAAAGTAAAATTGTTGAAGAGCTTTCAATCAGAATGATCAGATCTAGAACTTCAATTGTACGAAAGAGGCACAATCTTCTGGGTCGCTGACAGCATTGCCCCAAGCACTGTAATCACAGTTAAAATCCATGACAGATGAGGAAGGTAGGATGAAGCTGAGAAAACGATATATGCCAAATGTGGTCCTGGACACTATATTGAAGCTGCCATGTGAAATGTCTATAGCTACAGGTTGAAATCTCAGATTGTTAAAGTTAACGTGGATTTTGTTGTCTCATATGCTGTTCTTAATCAATAGCGCCACTCCTCTTTTATTTACACATCTGACCTTACTAAAATGAATGAAATGAACTGGCATTTGTGGCTTGAACCACATTTTGTAACAGCGATATTGCTATTCACTTCTTTTTCCAGAGTTTCCCTGTTCGAAATTGCTGGCCTAGCAATCCATTGTAATATGTTAAGCACCATCTTGAGATAAGAGGATGCTTTTATCTCGTTATAGTCCATATTTTATTTCTTGGATAAACCTGGAGCAACCACATTTTACACGCCCGCAAGCTACTCACTGTCTTTACTGGAAAAGATTTTCTGTGTTGTAAAATTTAAAATTCCAGACCCTAGCTTTTCAATAAATGCTTTGTTCTTGCCCTCCCTCCAAGAAGTTGAACAAATGCGTCTCATTGTTGGCGAACAGCAACTTGAGGGCACAGTGTGTAAGGATTCTCTGCAATTGGAGATCCAGACAAATTTGTATTAACTAAGAGGTTGTTTGGGGTGGGGAAGGGGGGGGGGGGGAGAGAATGAGTCGGTGTAGGTTTCGCAGGTTTTCGTCTATTTTGAGGTACAATAATTTTTGTGAATCTGTGTTGTGTGTTTTGTGGGAGAGAAAATTCCTTCTCCAAGACCGATTTACTCTTACTATGGTCCTGTCACACTAGCAAATGGTCTGTTGTTTACATATTCTTCAGCTTCCTTGTATGAGATACCAAGGATAGCTGAAGCTTTTTTAACCTCCTGTTCTTTCAGATACATTAGATAAGATTAGCAATGAACACAACAAGATTTATACCAACAGACCTCTGACCAGCACTGATTACTTAAGTGACCAAATCATAGACAACAGAAGTGCTGTTTGTGAAGTGGAATGTATGGCTTCACTGTAAACCACATACCATAAATTGTAACATAATCTGGCAAGAACTCTGACGAAAACGTGATAACACATGTTTGTCTCATTATTTAGTGCACAAAGTGATTTATTCTCTTGAACATCCTATGAACATTTGTAACAGGAACTGACTTGCATACTGAGTGGAGTGGCACCATTCAGCTCTAGCTCTGACAGTTCAGTGTCTGTTGTTGTTGTGGTCCGCATTCCAGAGACTGGTTTGATGCAGCTCTCCATGGTACACTATCCTGTGCAAAGCTTCTTCATCTCCAAGTACCCACTGCAACACACCTCCTTCTGAATCTGCTTAGTGTATTCATCTCTTTGTCTCCTTCTACGATTTTTACTCTCCACACTGCCCTCCAATACTAAATTGGTGATCCCTTGATGCCTCAGAACATGTCCTTTCAACCGATCCCTTCTTCTAGTCAAGTTGCCTCACAAATTCCATTGCTCCCCAATTATATTCAGTACCTCCTCATTAGTTACATTATCTACCCATATAATCTTCAACATATTCAAACCTTCAATTCTATTCTTGTCTAAGCTATTTATTGTCCATGTTTCTCTTCCATACAAGGCTACACTCCATACAAATACTTTCAGAAAAGACTTCCTTACACTTAAATTTATACTTGATGTTAACAAACTTCTCTTCTTCAGAAATACTTTCCTTGCCATTGACAGTCTACATTTTATATCCTCCCTGCTTCGAACATCATCAGTTATTTTGCGCCCCAGATAGCAAATCCCATCTACTACTTTAAGTAATTCCCTCAGTATCACCTGATTTAATTCGACTTCATTCCGTTATTCTCGTTTTGCTATTCTTGATATTCATCTTACATCCTTCTTTCAAGAGACTGTCCATTCCATATAATTGCTCTTCCAGGTCCATTGCTGTCTCTGACAGAATTACATTGTCATCAGCAAACCTCAAAGTTTTTATTTCTTCTCCACGGATTTTGATTCTTACTCCAAATTTTTCTTTTGTTTCCTTTACTGTTTGCTCAATACAGAGAAAAGAAAAACAAACTATTGGAAAGAGCAACATGGGGCATTTCACAGACTTAAAAATCTTCCATGAATACATGCCTTCAATAAAAAATAAAATACAACTATTAGAAGTTGCGCTCCAATCTTTGGCACATTAGTTTGTATTACTGAGCACTGCTGTAGAGACATAGAAATCCAACATGTTGTATTATCATTGTATGAAAAGGCAAACTCTTACTATAGAACTACTTCAAGGGGTGGAGGATCATGCATTTACATCAGAAATGGAACACAGTTCAAATCAAGACATGACCTCAGTACCATAAGTGAAGACAAACACTTTGAAATATCAGCTGTTGAATTAACAGGACTTGATATCATCAAGAAATTAATCATTTTGCGTGTGTATAGATCTCCCAGTGGTAGTGTGGACACTTTTTTCAATAAGTTAACAGAAGTTCTAGTTAAAGTTTCAAGTACAAAGGTCAACATAATTCTTTGTGTGGGGATTAACATCAACACTAACATCATAAATGAATCCAGCACCACCTTCATAAACATCCTTCAAGATTTTGGCATGTCCCTATTGGTCAATAGTGCAACAAGGGTTACCACAACGACTTCTTCAGTAATTGACCACATGGCCACAAATATGGACAGGGAAAAATGCGATGTAGCTGTAAAAGATCTCAGACTATCAGACCATTTCTGTCAAATAACAACAGCAAAGTCAGGGATCGAATCACTCCCTAAACTACAAGCCTACAAATGACATCTGTCAGAAATCAAAATAAATATTTCTAAAAGGAACTAGAAAAACAAAGCTGGGATGAAGTGTATAGGGAAACCAATGAGAATATGAAATTCTCTAAATTCTCCACATTGTTTAAATCGAACTTTGAAAAGGCATTTCCAAAAGTATGCATGTCTGTATCAACATACCACAAAAACAGATCGATAACAGCAGCTATTAAGAAGTCGTCCCAAACACTTAAACACCTCAGTTCCATGAAAATATTCGCAATGCTCTAGAATTCTTAAATTTCTATCGTAGATACAAAAAGATCTATAGGAAGGTGCTGATTGCTGCAAAGAGTCATTTAATGATAAAATAATATATAATGCAGAGAATAAAAGCAAAGCAGTCTGGAATGTTATAAAAAAGGAAACGAGGAGAGGCAAACAAATGCAGAATAACATACTGCTAAGGGAGGGGGATAAAGTAATAAATGATCCACAGCACTTAGCAAACTACACTCCTGGAAATTGAAATAAGAACATCGTGAATTCATTGTCCCAGGAAGGGGAAACTTTATTGACACATTCCTGGGGTCAGATACATCACATGATCACACTGACAGAACCACAGGCACATAGACACAGGCAACAGAGCATGCACAATGTCGGCACTAGTACAGTGTATATCCACCTTTCGCAGCAATGCAGGCTGCTATTCTCCCATGGAGACGATCGTAGAGATGCTGGATGTAGTCCTGTGGAACGGCTTGCCATGCCATTTCCACCTGGCGCCTCAGTTGGACCAGCGTTCGTGCTGGACGTGCAGACCGCGTGAGACAACGCTTCATCCAGTCCCAAACATGCTCAATGGGGGACAGATCCGGAGATCTTGCTGGCCAGGGTAGTTGACTTACACCTTCTAGAGCATGTTGGGTGGCACGGGATACATGCGGACGTGCATTGTCCTGTTGGAACAGCAACTTCCCTTGCCGGTCTAGGAATGGTAGAACGATGGGTTCGATGACGGTTTGGATGTACCGTGCACTATTCAGTGTCCCCTCGACGATCACCAGTGGCGTACGGCCAGTGTAGGAGATCGCTCCCCACACCACGATGCCGGGTGTTGGCCCTGTGTGCCTCGGTCGTATGCAGTCCTGATTGTGGCGCTCACCTGCACGGCGCCAAACACGCATACGACCATCATTGGCACGAAGGCAGAAGCCACTCTCATCGCTGAAGACGACACGTCTCCATTCGTCCCTCCATTCACGCCTGTCGCGACACCACTGGAGGCGGGCTGCACGATGTTGGGGCGTGAGCGGAAGACGGCCTAACGGTGTGCGGGACCATAGCCCAGTTTCATGGAGACGGTTGCGAATGGTCCTCGCCGATACCCCAGGAGCAACAGTGTCCCTAGTTTGCTGGGCAGTGACGGTGCGGTCCCCTACGGCACTGCGTAGGATCCTACGGTCTTGGCGTGCATCCGTGCGTCGCTGCGGTCCGGTCCCAGGTCGACGGGCACGTGCACCTTCCGCCGACCACTGGCGACAACATCGATGTACTGTGGAGACCTCACGCCCCACGTGTTGAGCAATTCGGCGGTACGTCCACCCGGCCTCCCGCATGCCCACTATACGCCCTCGCTCAAAGTCCGTCAACTGCACATACGGTTCACGTCCACGCTGTCGCGGCATGCTACCAGTGTTAAAGACTGCGATGGAGCTCCGTATGTCATATTATATGCATTGTTCTACCACCTACTGTCATGTACTCCATATCAGCGACCTCAGTAGTCTTAGACATCGTGAGAGAGTTGAATGGGGCGCTCTGCGGAACTCACGGACTTTGAATATGGTTAGGCCATTGGGTGTCACTTGTGTCATACATCTGTATGCGAGATTTACACACTCCTAGACATCCCTAGGTCCACTGTTTCCAATGTGATAGTGAAGTGGAAACGTGAAGGGACACTTACAGCACAAAAGCGTATTGGCCGACCTCATCTGTTGACTGACAGAGATCGCCAACAGCTGAAGAGGGTCATAATGTGTAATAGGCAGACATCTATCCACCCCATCACACAGGAATTCCATACTGCATCGGGATCCACTGCAAGTACTATGACAGTTAGGAGGGAGGTGAGAAAACTTGGATTTCATGGTCGAGTGGCTGCTCATAACCCATACATCTCGCCAGTAAATGCCAGACGACGCCACGCTTGGTGTATGGAACGTATACATTGGACGATTGGACAGTGGAAAAACCTTGTATGGAGTGATGAATCACGTTACACAATGTGGCGATCCAGTGGCAGGGTATGGGTAGGGCGAAGGCCCAGTGAATGTCATCTGCCGGCGTGTGTAGTGCCAACAGTAAATTCGGAGGCAGTGGTGTTGTAGTGTGGTTGTGTTTTTCATGGAGGGGGCTTGAACCCATTGTTTTACGTGGCACTATCACAGCACAGTCCTACATTGATGTTTTAAGCACCTTCTTGCTTCCCACTGCTGAAGAGCGATTCGGGGATCGCGATTGAATCTTTCAACGCGATCGAGCACCTGTTCATAATGCACGGCCTGCGGCGGAATGATTACATGACAATAACATCCCTGTAATGGGCTGGCCTGCTTAGAGCCCTGACCTGAATCCTATGGAACACCTTCGGGATGTTTTGGAACGCCGACTTCGTGCCAGGCCTCACCGACCAACATTGATGCCTCTCATCTGTGCAGCACTCTGTGAAGAATAGGTTACCATTCCCCAAGGAACCTTCCAGCACCTGATTGAACGTATGCCTGCGAGAGTGGAAGCTGTCATCAAGGCTAACGGTGAGCCAACACCATATTGAATTCCAGCATTACCAATGGAGGGCGCCATGAACTTGTAAGTCATTTTCTGCCAGGTGTCTGGATATTTCTGATCACGTAGTTATTTTGATTAAAAGGTATAGATTTTGTTCTGTCAACAACAAAAATGATAGAAATGTGCGAAACAAATGAAGCACTTGATAACTATAAGCATCTGGAGTGCAAAAATAGGCAAAGAAGAATTGAAAGCTTTAAAAAAGTTTTTTATACTATCTCCTCCTTCCAGCCTGGTTGCTGAAATATTGCCTAAATGAATTCGAAGTCACTGGTAGATGGCTGTGGCTGGGATGAGACCATCGGCACATCCCACCTGCTCATCAGCAAATCATCTATCTCGGGCATCATGCCTCTCTCTAACGCCTAGGCCCCCACATCATGCATTTTCTGTTATGGCGTAAAGTCAGCGCCAGCACGCCAGTTGGGAATGACAGAGAAGTGAAGGCTGTGAGAATAGGTCAGCCAATTGCACACTGATCAACCTCCCTCCAGGACAACAACATGACAACAGCAGCCCCTACGTGAAGACGACATAGCGCCCCACCCGACTGGTGGCAACCCACTTTGATAGCATCTTCAACGTTAGCCACTTCGTTAGCCAACACATCGTAGCCTCTTCATTAGCAATCTCTAAGTAGCTCAGTTAGAGATCAGCTGTCACTGCAGTTCAGTTGACAGACTGTTGTTAGTAGCAGTATGTAGGACAAGAAGTGTTACTTGTGTCTGTCTGTTCTGAAGAAGACTGATTATTTTGTATGTTGCCCTATGGTCGTGAGACATCCGTGTAATAGCACTTGTGGATGATCATGTATAAAGGAACTACAAGAATTCTCAGATCAAAGTTCAGTATTCGTATTTGTGTTGTTGTAATAAAACTCATTAATATGAGTTGTTTGATTGTTTGTATATGGAACCGAGTATGTAGGATTTGTAGACACAATAACATGGCGACGAGATGCACGAATAACATGGTGCCGACGATGAAGGAGCAATAACATGGCGACAACCTGTTAGCGCTTCGAACCCAGAGACACCAGCTACCACAGATTGTCTCTGTTTTGTTTTACTGTGGACTTTTGTGTTTTGCTGATGCCTTAATTCTGCCTTGTCTTTTCTTTGCAGGGGTGTGTTTACATGTTTTAGCAGTGTTTCTTATAGTGTTTTTTCCATTCAGTGTTTCCAGGTGGGCGTTGCAGAAATTTTCTTTCCTAGTGTGCATCTTTTTATTGGTTGCATTGTATGTTTAATCCATTTACCTATTCCAAAATGAGCAACCCACCTCCCCCACCCCCTACTCAGGCTCCTCAGATGCAAGCGATAGATGCAATACAGCTTACACAGATGTTTCAGTTTCAGATGCAGCAGATTGCAATCCTTCTAAACACGGTATAGCAATTACTGGCCAATCAAGCAACAAATGCAGTGCGACCACCTGACCAACATGTAACAATTGCAGCTCCAAGTGCAATACTGACTTTTCGCCAGTTTAACAAAGAAGAAGAGGAATGACTCAAGTGGTTGCAACAGTATGAAGCCCACATCATTGCTCACAAAACATCTGGTACTGCGAAACTAAGCTACTTTTTGTCAATGGTAGGATGTGCAGTCTTTCACCTCATTCAGAAATTGTCCCCTAACGCCACTCTGAGTGGACTTTCCTGTGATCAGGTTGAAGGTTCTCTAACTAACTATTATGACCAACAAGTGATACAGCTAGTTACCAATTCTTATGCAAGAAAAGATCAGAACAAACTCATCGCGAGAGAGTATCAGATTTGCAGGGTATGATGAGGAAATGCAAATTCAGATGTGCTTGTGGTGCTTTACATTCAGGTGTTATGTTGTGTGATGGGATTGTGTACAATGTAACTGATGTCAACCTTAGAGAACAGATCTTGAAGCAGTTAGATCCATGATTTCATCACACAGTGCAAATTCTAGATCAGTTTGATTCAGGTGGCGTAGTGGCCGATAAATTTGAGCAGCCATCGATTTGCTGTGTTGGGTCGTCCCTTGTTCACGACTGGCCCAGTAGGCAGCAACATCATGCACGCAGCCAGCCACATAGCAAGTTGTCTAAACAGGCGACTACATCAGTGAATAAAATTAAGTCATACACTCGGTGCTATTCACGGCACAAACGCCAAGATTGCCCATTCAGACAAGCACAGTTTTACACTTGTGGCAAGAAAGGTCATATACAATCTGTATGTATGCAACGGAACAAACATAAGAATTCTGCCCACTCACAAAAATTTAGTCACAAGGCCCATGTAATCAATGAAGTGTATTCAAAGCCTGCTGCAGGCATTAGCAAAACTAGCAAGCAAACAGTTTCTTCAGTGCTACGCCAGTCGAACAAACTTTTTGTTCATTTGCATCTTAGTGGAAAAAGTGTGAAATTTCAGGTGGATACGGATGCCTCTGTTACATCGCTGAATCATAACCCTTATGAACTGTTAGGCTCTCCACGCCAATCTAAAACTAGCATGCCCCTGATGGCTTATAATGGACAAGACGGTCCGGTTCTCGTAAAATATACTTTGCCTGCCATGAATCGCTCGCATACGCGAACTGTGACTTTCACTGTGCTACAATCACACCATTGTGAGAACATATTTGGCCTTGATTTGTTTGGCTTTCAAATTCATGACACTGTGTTATCAGTGACTGCATTCAGCGCCAAAGACAGTTCAGCTAGTTTGCTGAAAGAATTCCCTGAACTCTGTTCTAAAGCTTTAGGAAAGGCTAACAATTTTGTTGCACATATTACTATGAAAAACAACGCTCAGCCGAAATTTTGCCAGGCCAGACTTGTTCCCATTCCATTACAGTACAGCGTTGCTACTGAACTTAAAGAATTGCAAGATAGCGGAGCTATTGCGCCCATACAAGGTAGTCATTGGGCAAGTCCGCTGGTTTTGCTCCCCAAATCTTCAGGTTGCATTCGCCTCTGTGTTGACATTAAGTCTACAGTCAAGCCACAAACTGTGGCTGATACTCATCCATTGCCATGCCCAGAGGATCTCATGAACAGATTAGCTGCTGGTCGCTACTTTTCAAAAATTGATTTGCATGACTCATATCTTCAAATACCACTAGATGAAGAACCTCAGAGCATGTGTGTTATGAACACTCATTTGTGCTTGTCTAAATATTTGTGTTTGCCTTTTGGCAGTACTTCCGCACCCGCCATATTCCAATGGTATTTGGACACCTGACTGCTCAAGTATCAAACTGTTCAAAGTATTTGGACGATATTGTCGTAGCAGGTCGTACACATGAAGAAAACATTGAAAATTTAAGTGTTTTGTATCGTGTGTTATCTGATGCAGGACAAAAGTGTAGACTACACAAGTGTGATTTGTTTTAAAACCGAGTTACAGTATCTTGGTCAATACGTAAACAATCAAGGTGTACATCCTCTTCAGTCACATTTGTTAACCATACGTGACCTACCAGTTCCTCGCAATGTCACAGAATTGCGGTCAGTCTTAGGGAAAACGAACTATTATATTCGATTCGTACCGATTGCTGCACAAATCGCAGCTCCATTGCACCGCTAGCGTCACAAGAACGTTCGCTTTATTTGGGCAGATGAGTACCAAGAAGTTTTTCAAAACCTCAAAGATGCATTGCTCAGTGATCGAAGCTTAGTTCACTTTGATCCTGACAAACCGGTTGTGTTGCAAGTTGGCGCCTCATCTTACGGAATCGGTACAGTGCTTTCGCACAGATTTGGTGATAAACGTAGGACAATTGCTTTCGCATCAAAGGTGTTGTCCAAAGCTCAGCGTAACTATTCACAAATAGAGAAAGACGCATCGGCTATTGTGTTTGGTGTCACCAAATTCCACCACTATTTGTCTGGCAGAAAATTCTACTTAGTAACGGATCACAAACCATTGCAGTCCTTGTTTCATCCGATGAAGCCCGTATGAACTGCCCAAAAATTACAAAAATGGGCTTTGCTGTTGTCTCAATACCAGTACAAGATTGTGTATCGTCCGACAGCTCAACATGATAATGTGGACTCATTTTTATGTGTTCCGATTGGCCCTGATACAGACTTTGACGCTTCTGCTGCATCTTGTTGTCACATCGATGCTATTGATTCTGAATTGCTTCAATCCTTTCCTCTAAACTATAGGAAAATTGCACAGGCCACGGAAGCTGATTCAGCTCTGAACATTTTGCTAAACTACATTCGCACATTTTGGGCTCGCTCATGCCATACCATACAGAACTCTGTAATGCGACGATACCTTGCACGTCGGCATAGCCTCGATATACAGCAAGGTGTGATTCTTGTTCAAAATGTCAGTTGACAATCACTGAGGCGTAGCGCTGTATAACGATCCTGACTTGGAGGCAGTTAATTCGGAGATGTGTCTCAGAGCTGGAGAGTGACAGATGGTGACACGAGACTGGACGCACACGTAGTTTATGTATCAGCCGACACAGGACAGTATTGGATAGGGGATTGATTTAGTTTCGATTGTGCCCACTAGAGTGCACTAAAGTAATAGAATGTTTTTCATAAACCGTTCTAGTATTTTCATAAAGTGTTATTCTGTCTTTTTGTGTATGTAAAATATTATAAATGTGTTTTAGCAGTATGAATGAAGCGTGAGTGTGGTTTAAGGTTAATATGAAGATAATTGTTTAACGATTTGTGTAGTAGGATTTAGTGAGGGAACATTTCGAAGAAGTATGGATGTGGACAAAGGGGATTTTTGTGGAATAGATTTGTAAAGTAAGTTTATGGTAAAGGGAAAGTTAATTCAGGTATAAATAGCAATAGTAAATAACTTTATGCTTAAACAAAACTTCAGCATATTAGATAATTACGTCGGTAAAAAGTGCAGTCGTGAGGTTTACTATTTTGCGATTGGTTATGGATGAAAAGCGCGGACTGACGCGGGAGAATGTTGTTTTGCTATTGGCTGTTGAGTAAACTGACCAATGGCAAAGCAATATTCTTCGCGCGCCTTTCTCTGCTGTTAGAAAGGACTTAGAGTATTCTAGGGAGGAGTGGAAGCCCAGCCAAGAAACAATTCGGACGTGAGTAGTAGTAGTTCCGATGGAAACGATAAGCTGCCGGATCTAGCAGTGATTCATACATCAAAAGTGTGGTAAAGTGGCGGCATAATTATTCCGATGGGCGTGTAGAAATTTCGGAATTTTTAAGTGAATTTTGTGACGAGAAAAGACATATATTCAGCGTGGCGTATTGAGCAGGTCGGCGACTGACAACTATGACTGCATTTGGAACCGACAGACTTAATATTTGGCGAGCATTCTCAATCAAAAACAATCAGTATTTTTGTAGCTATCACGTTTTCGGGAAATACAACACCATAAACTTACTAACGTGAGTGAAAGGGATTGTGAGAGACTGTGTTTAGGGTGACCAGACGTCCGGATTAGACCAGAGATGTCCTCCTTTTCAGCTCTTTGTCCGGGGTCCGGGTGGGTTTTTACAGTGTCTGCCTTTTCGCAAAGTTGAGCGTAATACAGTTAAATTTACAATTCGTCCCGTTCTATTGTTCCTTTTCTTAAATACTTTAACTATTGGCACAGCCTTCGTGATAAACACGCACGAAGGCGGTGTTGGTAGGTGGCACCAGGATCGTCGATGTTATCGTTGATCGACCTATAAGCGAATTCAAATATCGATTATTTAAAAGTTTCGTTTCGTATCTTCGCTTTGTATTGGCTTGGCTTCCTGTAGTGCACGTAAATATAAAAATAATTGATGCCACACTGTCACCACAATGTCAATGTTTTCAATTTAAAATAAAAAAAAATATTGCTCTGGAAATCACCACCTGACCACCAGTAACAATTAACTACTAGTTTTACCAGTAATTCCCGGAAGTCACGTGACTTGTCCAAAGCTGACGGGTGGTATACTCATCTGCAGTTGACCCGGTTCATGTGTCCTCTTTTTTCTTCCTTTGTCCTCCTTTTTGAAGCTGTTTGTCCTTCTTTTTAAACCATTGCATCTGGTCACTCTAACTGTGTTAACACTAGCACGGGCTTGGGAGTGATACTTGTTCACCTAAGTTTCAGAATATATTAATTGAGGACAAAATTTCCAACCTTTCATTTGTATGAAAACTTTCTCCCGAAACGTAGATAAGTGACTTAAATTGCAGCCTGGTTCACGTCGGAGTACAGTAGATTTCACTCGGCTTTCCTACTGATGATCTGCTGTGACAATGTTCACAGGTAGATGCTGGTCCGTCGTAAAGGGACGGAAGGAACCGCGCGGCCACATCATGTGTGTTGATCAACAAAGCTTTGCAAAAACAAGTGTTGCAGTTACTTCACCAAGGACCCTTGGCGATTGTTTGTACGAAACAGGTAGCGCATCGACATTGTATTTGGCAGGGTATGGACATGAAAATAGAACGGATGACGTCAGAGTGTCACGCATTTGCGGATAATCAGTCCGCTCCGATATAAAAATTCTCTGCTTGGCCTAAGTCGCAATCACCATGGCAAACTGGGTACATGGACTTCGTGGGTCCTTTTTGGAACATTCGTTGGTTGAGTGTGGTAGATTCTTAGAGCAAGTTTCCTTTTACTATGCCAATGAACTCGAGAAAGTCATGTAGCACAGTTCAGACATTGTCCTCTATTTTTTGCCTCGAGGGTCTGCCTGAAGTCATAGTGTCGGATAACGGCCCTCAGTTCACGACAAACGAATTTAAAACATTCTGTGAATGCAATGGCATACAGCACCTAACTAGTGCATCCCTCCATACGCAGCGAAGCTTCAAGCAGCAGATGGCCAAACTGAGCACCGCCCACACCAGGGATCAAGCATTACAAATGTCTTTCTCACCTCCTATCGTTCACATCCACGAGATGGACATCAATGGCGGAATTGCTTCACGGCCGCCGCCATCAGACACCGTTCCACCTGCTCCACCCTCTTCAGCATCCGTCGCCCAAGGAAAGCGGCAAGTATCGCATTGTGCCACATGATATTGTGTTTTTCAGGGCTTTTAGCGGCAGCAGACGGTGTGTACGAGGCTAGATCCTTCTTCGACTTGGCACATGCATGTATCTCATTTCAGGCTCAGATGGACTGTAGCGCCGACATCATAGTCAAATTCGCCACTGCCATGTGCTCAGTGATCCTTCTGTATCTCTCCCTCCAGATTCACGGATCCCGAGGACAGCGCAGTCACAGCAGCTGCTAGAGGGTGCCATACTGACGCCGCAGAACGACCCTCCGCCTCCTCTCGTCCTATCAACGGAGCTTGACCCGCCATGCAGCAGCAGCCGACGCCTTCTACATGTGGTATGGGCCTCAGGAGTTGGACACGTACCCGTGCTCTTCTGGACGTTTTCCGGGGGACGTTTCCACCACAGCAAAAGCCAAATGGCGGGATACGACCAGAAGTCTGAAGTCCCCTGCGGCTATAGCTTTCAGTCCATCAGAGCATCCACACTCCTTACAGCATAAAGTCAGCTCCGGCACGCCAGTCGGGAACGACAGAGAAGAAGAGAAGGCTGTGAGAAAAGGTCAGTCAATTGCACACTGGCCGACCGCCCTCTGTCCATGACAGTAACGCGACAGCAGCAGCCCCTAGGTGAAGACGACATAAGGGCCGCGCCCGACTGGTGGCAGCCTACTTCGATAGCAGCTTCAACGTTAGCCACTTCGTTAGCCAACACATCGTAGCCTCTTCATTAGCAATCTCTATGTAGTTCAGTTAGAGATCAGCTGTCACTGCAGTTTTGTTTATCTGTTCTGGAGAAAACTGATTATTCTGTCGCCCTTTGCTTGCGACACATTTGTGTAATTGCACTTGTGGATGATCATGTATAAGGACTAGAAGAATTCCTAAAACAAAAATAAGCATTTGTATTTGTCTTGTTGTAATAAAACTCATTAATACGAGTTGTTTGATTGTTTGTCTAGCGAACCGAGTATGCAGGATTCCTAGACACAACATTTTCCACAATTCTAAGGCGATGTGGGATGCAAAGGCACTATATCTGTCTTCTTTGGCATGGTTATTTAAAATGGCCTTGACCCTCAGTGTTCTCTTAGCCTCCAGAAGCACATCAGATTTTTTTAATTATTTATCTTTATTCCTCTGAGGATAATCAGAAAGACATAGGATTTATCGAGCTAATACAATGCCAATCAGTCGGCCAAAGTATAACACACAGCATACATAGTCTGCTTTAAGAGAATAAGTCTCGTAGCCTCTGGGATAGGACAGGAATTCAGCCATGGTCGCCTGGCAGCTGGCCAGCTTATCCACAATACCAGGTAAATACTCATTTACAAAATCTTCTAATTCTTTCTAATGAATTAAAAAATGTTTGATTATATTGTTTTAAGGTGTCCATCACAGAAACTGAAATAAACGTTAGATAAAAGTTTTACAATGTGTGTGTGTGTGTGTGTGTGTGTGTGTGTGTGTGTGTGTTGTATGTACAACATATATATATATATATATATATATATATAGTTTTTTTGGATAAATATGTGTCCCAATGTTTTAGAAAGATCAGCTTTTACCTCGGCAGTTCATCTTATTTCAGTTCCTATGAGTTAATCATGGTCCATCCAACATGTCCCATATTGTTTCCATGTAGCCTGGACTCAGCGATCAAATGTGGTTTTGCATTCATCTCGCAGTGACTTTTTTCACTAATAATACTAATACCAATAATACTTTCACAGAGAAATACGTAAAAAAACTTCTACTTTTAATAATACTGGGAATTAAATTTTCCATGTAACCATATTTGTCACAGAACACGGTTATGTTTGCTCAGGACAATCGTTGCTCTCAACATCTCATCACAGACAGAAGGAGATAATTTTAAAAAGATTGAATGCAGTGTACTTTCTTTTCCTATTTCACATGCATTATGTTCTTAGGTTATAATTACTCAGCACAATTTAATATAAACTGTTATAAGATAATGAAGTTTATCGTCAAAACAAAAGTGAAAAGAAGGAAGTTTTCTTCTTTTATTATGTTGAGATGCATTACATCTTCAGAACTTTTTAATTGATATCCCCAACTTTGATTTGTAAGTTATTATGCCTGTGTATGCCTTTTCAGGTCTTTTGTTTTATAGCCTGCCACACCACTTTGTTTTTATTTCCTGCATTATATATGCTGTATAAAGAATGTCTCACTTGGCGGTTGGAATATGATTCCTCATCCAGATTCAAGATAAAAGTATATCTAGCAAAATCAGATACTGTCCATTTTGAAAACACATGTATAAAAATGAGGAGCTTGCATCACTGTCACACTGTGCAGCACATCAGAATGTACAGAGCAATATGTATCACAGTGCCTTATTGAACCATCCATCGTAGCTCACCAAGTAGACTGGTTGGACATTAAACCCCAACCACCACAGAGCTTTGATTCGAATCCTCGTCACTACCGTTTTTTTATTTTTTAGATGTCTTTTCCTAAGTTCTCGTTGTTTATAGGCAAGAAATCATTTTGTCACATGACAGTAGCCTATCACAAGACATTGGCATCTATTAAACTGCATGCAGTGCACAACCATAAATGGTCCTGTCAAGTTCATGTAGGGTGATTGCAACGGAGTACACAAACGCTGAATACGTCGATATGCTTTAGCTGCTGAGTGCATCCACTAACGAAGCTACTGGTGCTGCTCATGCATCTGCAGCACAGTACCCTCAAAGGCGCCATCGCAGTAAGAATGTTCTTTGCTACCTGGAGCAATACTTTCCGGAAACCAGTAATCTTTGTCCACAGGTAATGGACAGACGCTGTCCAAGGACTAGATGTACTCTACAAATAGAGAACACGATTCTTGACGTCATTCGCCAATTACCTCAGTAAAGCACCCATGATAAGTCAAGGAGGTTCCAGATATCTCGAAGATTGGCTTTTGAAATATTGCACGATGAACAGCATCCATATCATTATGTGTTAACTCGACACCTGTGGCCAGAAGATGACATTCGACGATGAATTGAAGAAACTTAGCTGTACTTGTGCAGGTATTTTCAACTTCCACAGCAGTCATTATTGGTTGAAACACAACCCACATGTCACCCGTGAATGTGGTTTTCAGGCACATTTTGGCATAAACTTGTGGGCTGAAATCGTGGGAGGAGTGCTGTTTGGCTCTTACCTATTGCCGGACACAATGAATACCCCCTTATCGTATGTTTCTTAGCAATACTTTCCCAGATGCATTAGAAAACGTTTCACTTGGTGCTAGACGACAGCTATGGTTTCAGCCTGATGGTACATGGCCACACTTCAGAATGGATGTGCCCGACTATTTAGAGAAGTGTTTTGAAGGAAATGGATTGGTAGTAAAGGTCCAGTTTCTGGCATCCAATAGCTCATGTGCATTGCAATTCAGCAGTGATGGATGCAGATGCGTTGTGCATTGTGCAATGTAGTGTAGCCTACCTATTGTGTTTTTTGTACCTCACTGGGTACAAACGATGTTGCCATACCAACTATTATTTCCTATTGGCTGTATTTGTGTCATGGACGAAACAAGGTGGTCGTTTAGATCTTTAAGAAGTTCATATTGTGTCTTAATGTTTAAATGAAGGTAACAGAAAGACATACACAAGTTAACGCATTGTGGAGGTATGAATTGAATACAGTTTGATGCATTAAGTGGAAAAAGTTCAATACAAACACGTATCAGTGAGTCTGTATATTCATTCCCCACAAGACTGTGTCATCTCACTGAGCTAACAGAACAGCTCTGGTACAGCACAGAGGTCATGTTAACTGTTCTTGGCCATCCTCCACTCAGTTACATTGTCACAGCCTCATTTTTAACTGCATTTCTATTAAACTTATTGGTGGGACTAAGTCTTGCCAGACAGATTTTTTTCTTGAATTGGGATGAGGAATCACATACAAACAACAATAATGGATTTTTTCTTTGCACTGTATATCAGTTTGTCATTGAGTGATTTTTTCGCTACAAGCAGTACCATCCTTTACTAAAGGAAATGTGGATTAGTGCAGCACTTTTTCAAGAAACTAAGAAATTTAAGTATCTGTGAGGACTTACTAATACCCACTGCTATCCAGCTATTTTTCCTATCTCCAGTAGTAGAACGGCTACTTCTGGGTATGTCACCCCAAAAATTAATTTATGCAATGTTCAAAATGTAGAGAATTTAGCATCTATATTACTTTCCATATACACTTCATCCCAGGTTTGATATTCCACTGCCCAGAAAAAGTATGTATCTTATAATCTGAGAAAATCCTTTTGTAGATCTAACGTTTTGCAGGTCTCACAAAGCCGGTCGTTAGCTTTATTTTCTGATGCAAAATGTCAAGATCTCTTATAAGTGCTTTACAATGTTCCTTGTCAGTGTCCACAGGCTATCCTCTTTTCTTTCTAGGAGGCTGTTCTTGAAGCTTCTGGCTCTCTGTGGACGACTTTACCTTCCTCTTGAGACTGTTTCGCACTGTAAATACAGAAATGAAAACCATTAGTTATACAGGGTGTTACAAAAAGGTATGGCCAAACTTTCAGGAAACATTCCTCAAACACAAATAAAGAAAAAAGATGTTATGTGGACATGTGTCTGGAAACGCTTAATTTCCATGTTAGAGCTCATTTTAGTTTCGTCAGTATGGCTTCATAGCAATGTGATCAAATTGTAAATTTTCACAATCAACATGTGTGGGCTGACGAGAATCCGCATGCAATTGTGCAATCACGTCATCAACACAGATTTTCTGTTAACGTTTGGGCAGGCATCCTTGGTGATGTCTTGATTGAGCCCCATGTTCTTCCACCTACGCTCAATGGAGCACGTTATCGTGATTTCATACGGGATACTCTTCCTGTGCTGCTAGAACATGTGCCTTTACAAGTACGACACAACATGTGGTTCACGCACGCTGGAGCTCCTGCACATTTCAGTCGAAGTGTTCGTACGCTTCTCAACAACAGATTCGGTGACCGATGGATTGGTAGATGCGGACCAATTCCATGGCCTCCACGCTCTCCTGACCTCAACCCTCTTGACTTTCATTTATGGGGGCATTTGAAAGCTCTTGCCTATGCAACCCCGGTAACAAATGTAGAGACTCTTCGTGCTCGTATTGTGGACGGCTGTGATACAATACACCATTCTCCAGGGCTGCATCAGCGCATCAGGGATTCCATGCGATGGAGGATGGATGCATGTATCCTCACTAAAGGAGAACATTTAGAACATTTACTGCAACAAAGTGTTTGAAGTCACAATGGTACGTTCTGTTGCTGTGTGTTTCCATTCCATGATTAATGTGATTTGAAGAGAAGTAATAAAATGAGCCCTAACATGGAAAGTAAGCGTTTCCAGACACATGTCCACATAACATATTTTCTTTCTTTGAGTGTGAGGAATGTTTCCTGAAAGTTTGGCCGTACCTCTTTGTAACACCCTGTATATGATGTTAGACATACATTAATTTGTTTTCAGGTACCCATAAGCGGAAAAGAGTGGGAGAAAATTACAAATGATTTCAAGGAAAAGTGGAACCCTAACAAAAAAACAGGGGCAATGGATGAAAAGCTTATTTGCAGCCTACAGGTTGCCAAGCTGTCTCTCCTTACACTTTCACCAGCTGTCATAGACTGGTCAAGAAATTTTGACATTGTGAAATAGTACTCTTGTGGCTGGTACACAGCCTGTGTACTGGTTTCGCTTTTGCTCACACGTTTTAGGTGTCTGCAATAAACAAAACATATTTGTATGTTGTGTGAATTTTGTTCGAAACATAATTGCATGAATTAAAGAAGTGGTTGTGCCTTAAGAACCATTTTCAACTAATTAGAATAACTTATGTGGAGGCCATTGATTTTCTTTTATATCTCACCTGGGGTACATCCAAGCTATACATCTCAACTAATTGTCTCCACGGTTTTTGATAGCTCTCCATTCTTCTTAGTCTATTTTGCCTCGGATGTGGCAAGTTTGTGTTGCCTCATCTGCTTCATACATGTCTATCAGTTTCATTGTCTAGGGAACACACTAAGTGGACTTTGCAGCCATGTTTATTAATATTACAAACTCTACACAGTCGCAGTGATGCTAGCGCTCCAGGTGACTACATTTAATATCGCATTACACAGAAGGCGAATGCTTTCTCTGATCAAATCTAAGGCGAGGTGCTAGATTTGATTCAAATAAATTGGACAAATAAACTTTGCCAAATAAATCTGATAATGCATTACCATCCTAGCTCGCAAGTGTAACTCAATATTGAGGGAGCTACCCAGAAAGTCCACTGTCCCTATCTAGTGTATCTTGCGTAGAGTATAAACATGTGTGGAGTGAGCATTAAAATAGGCAGAACAAGAATTATGTCCACAACACCTCCTGCAGCTCAAGTCGTATGATTTTGGGATGGTGAATTTTAGACTGTATAGCACTTAGCATATTTTGAGTGTTATTTCTTCGCTGGTTCAGGTAGAACACCTTCAGAAATGAAACTTTCTGCAAGTGTTTTAGAGACATCCTAACAAACTGATACCTGGAAGTGAGGTGAGCATAAAGATTGGCGGAGCAAGACTATTGCTGAATTTCGCCACATTGTACAGCTCAGGTTCCTCTTTAACTAACCTAAGGACATCACAAACATCCATGCCCGAGGCAAGATTCGAACCTGCGACCGTAGCGGTCTTGCGGTTCCAGACTGCAGCGCCTTTAACCGCACGGCCACTTCGGCCGGCTTATATTTACACTTTTGAATATTTTGTAGGGACATAATTCTTCCTTTTTATTTTGTGGAGTCATATTTTGATTCTTAGTTCATCTTTTGGGAAAGGAAAGTATAAAAAACACATAATGCAGGAAACTGTCTCATGCAGAAATACTTAGAGACACACAACAATTTGGGAACTTGCATAAATTGAAGGAAATTAATCAGGCTGTCATTGTAAAGATTGGAGCTGCACCACTTCACTTCTGGTTTCCAAAAGTTATAGGTGCATGAAGCTGAAATAATTGCTTAACACTAATAAAATGACAAAAGATTGCTCCACTAATAGTACAATCATATTGCATTCAATTACGATCATTTATTTAAAATTTAATTATTCTAAGAATTATTATTGGAGCAATAGGAGGTCTAAACCAAATGTCATTACGACAATATCTAGCACACTCATCAATTAGACACCTAGGATGGACAATTAGGTCATTAACTGTTAGAGGAAACACTTGAGAACTATATTTTACTATTTACTCGCTTCTAAGAATAACCATGATCTTACTATTCAAGCAAATAAATATATTCTTCATAAAACAAATCTAGTCAACGAGAAACACGAAAACTGAGAGTAAATTAATAATATTTTTATCACTTTTATCCCTCAGAGGATTACCCAAATTTCTTGGATTCCTAACAAAATGAGTTGTCATACAATCACTTATAGAAAATAATATAACAACCATTGTAACAATTATAGTAGGATTAAGCATTATCATTATTATTATATATAGATTAGATTTTCAGCATTAATTATGTTACATACAGAAAATTCATGTTCAATAAAAATAAAATCTCAAAAATCAAGATTTATTCTTTCTATAACTGTTGTAATTTCAACACTACAATTAATTTCAACATCAGTCCTAATTCCAAAACTAAGGACTTAAGTTAATTAAACTAATAACCTTCAAAGTTATAATCAAAAGAATAATTTTTTAGGCCTTAGTAAAATTTTACACCTCTAGAATTGCAGTCTAGAATCATAACTGAATATAAGACCAATAATGATAAGTTGAAAATATCTCATGAGTTGATTTACAGTCAACCATCTATAACTTTGGCCATCTTACCACAAAAATAATTATTCTAAACAAACCATAAGGAGATTGGTACTTAAACTTCGTATTTGGAGTATAAGCAGGAATAGTAGGAACATCAATAAGAATCTTTATTTGTGCCAAATGTGGGCAGCCAGGTTCACTACTCTGGGACGAGTGTATCTATAATGTCATCATTACAGCCCATGCATTCATTATAATTTTCTTTATAGAAATACTTATTATAACTGGTGGATTTGGTAACTGACTTGTACCATTAAAAATTGAGGACCTAGATATAGCATTCCCTCGAATAAATAATATAAGTTTTTGAATGTTACCTCCTTCATCAACACTTCTTCTTACATATTCTATAGCAGATAATGGTGCTGGACCAGACGCACAGCTTACCTCCCACTGGCAGGTGCTATTGGACATGGGTGCACATCTGTAGATCTAGCTATTTTCTCATTACATTTAGCAGGCGTTTCATCTATTCTTGGTGTGGTACATTTTATTACAACATAAATTAATATACAATCAGAAAATATAACCCTAGATCAAACACCCTTATTTGTTTGATATGTTGCTATTACAGTCCTCCTTCTTCTTCTTTCACTTCCAGTTTTAGCAGGAGCTATTATTATATTATTAACAGACCAGAATCTAAACACACCATTGCTTGAACCTACAGAGGAGAGGACCCAATTCTATATCAACACTTATTTTGATTCTTTGGTCACCCAGAGGATTACCATTTATTTTTACCAGGATCTGGTACTATCTCACACACTGTATGTCAAGAAGGAGGAAAAACCGAATCATTTGGAACACTAGGTATAATTCATGATATATTATCAACTGGATTAATAGGATTTATTGTATGAGCAAACCATATATGCACAGAAGGAATGAACTTCGTACAAGGACATACTTCACAGAAGCAACAATAATTATTGCCATACCAACAGACATTAAGGTATTCAGATGACTAGCTACATTATATGGAACTAAATTCAAGTTTAAACCAATATTACTATGAGCACTAGGCTTTATTCTCTTATTCACAGATTAACAGGCCTAGTATTAGCAAACTCATGTCTTGAAATTGTACTCGATGGTACTATGTAGTATCACACTTCCATTATGTATTGTCTATAGGACCAGTATCTGCAATTATAAGATATTATTCAATGGTACCCATTAATTACAGGTTTAACAATAAACAATACTTAATTAAAAATTCAATTTACAATGATATTTATTGGAGTAAACTTAACCTTTTCCCCTTAACACTTCATGGGTCTAGCAGAAATATCAGGATGATATTCAGATTATCCAGGTGCATATACATCATAAAATGAAGTATCAAGAATTGGATCGACAATCTATGTTGTAGGAATCACCATATTCACAGTAATTACATGAGAAAGAACGGTTACAAATCGAGCAATTATATTCAGAACTAATATAAGCCAATCAGCACAATGATTACAAGATAATCTTCCTGCAGAACAAAATTACTCAAAATTAGTACTAATTTCTAGATTCTAATATGGCAGATTAGTGCAGCAGATTTAAGCTCTACAAATTAAGTTTTGATCTTTTATTAGAAATTTATTAATGGTAACATGATCAAATTTATCGCTTCAAGATGGGGCTTCACCATTAATGGACCAATTATCATTCTTCCATGACCATACTATAGTTGTATTATTACCAATTGTGGCAAATGTAGCCTATGCCCTATGCTATATACTATTCATTCCCTATACAAACCGAAACATTCTTTGTGGACATTTAATTGAAACCATCTGAACAGCATTACCAGCCATTACTCTGATTTTTATTGTGCTACCCACATTGAGTCTACTATATTTATTTGAAGATTCAGTAGATGCAAATTCTCAGTTAAAACAATTGGATGTCAATGATATTGAAGATATGAATACCTAGATTTTATAGAGGTAGAATTTAACAGCTACTTAACCACAGAACAAGATCTAGAACATGATGGACTTTGACTACCAGAAATAGATAATCGAACAATTTAAATACAGAAGGAGGAACATTAAAAAGAGATTCAGATGTCCTACACTCATGAGCCGTAACTGCTATAGGAATTAAAATTGACACCACACCTGGGTGATTAAACCAAGGAAGATTCACAATAAACTGGTCTTGATTATTCTTCAGTCAATGATCAGAAATTAATGGAGCAAATGAAAGATTTACACCAATTGTAATAGAAAGAACTTCTGTAAATTGATTTATTAAGTGATTATCTAAGATAATTTAAGGAATTGACAGTAGACTTTAGTGTGTCAAACTGTAATACGTAAATAATTAATACACCTTGAAACATCAGATGACAGTAAGTAATGGTCACTTAAACCAAATAATAATTAATTAACACCTACTTCTGATGAGGAATTATTAATCAAAATCCCTCAAATATCACCATTCATATGATTCTCTCTGTTCATTATATTTTCAACTATTTTTAACTTTATTTAGTGAAATAAAATTTTTCTGTACTAAACCAAATATTATTAAAAGAACAGAAAAAAGAACAACTGAAATAACTAATCTAACCTGAAAATGGTAACAAACTTCTTCTCAACATTTGATCCATCTACCAACATCTTTAATTTATCATTAAAGTGAACTAGAAAATTCTTAAGACTATTATTAGTCCCATTAGTATTTTGACTTGCACCATCATGGATTAATGTTATTTGCAATAAATTAAATCTACCTCTATGCAATGAGTTAAAAACCTAATTAGGACCAAAATCCTTTAATGGAACAATGTTCACCTATATTCCTATTTTGATTATAACATTATTTAATAATTATATGGATTATTTCCATACATCTTTACTAGAACAAAACATCTAGTATTAACATTTGCAATCGCTTTACCTTCATAATTAAGATTTGGTTATTTGCATGAATCAATCATACTAACCAAATATTTATGCACCTTGTACCCCAAGGTTCACCTTCTGTGCTAATATCATTTATAGTATTAATTGAAACAATTAAAAATGTTATTCAACTAGGTACATTACAAGTACAACTAGCAGCAAATATAACTGCAGGACATTTATTGTTAACTTTATTAGGAAACGCAATACCATCTATGACAATAAAGTTATTCTCATTACTAATTATTGGACAAATACTTCTACTAATTTTAGAATCAGCCATAGCTATAATCGAACTTTATATTTTCTCAACCTTAAGAACCTTATATTCTAGAGAAGTATATTGAACTTATTTTAACAACTCACTCAAATTACTCATTTCTTGTAGTAGATTATAGACCTTGACAACTAACAGAAACAAATGGGGCAGTAGTATTAATATCAGGATTAGCAAAAAATTCCACGTATTTAACATTAACCGAATTACAACTGGATTTGGAAATATTCTGTTGCAATAGTCCAATCATGACAAGATGTAGTACTTGAAGGAGCGTACCAAGTTTTACATACAGGATTTGTATCTATTGGATTATGATGAAGAATAATTTTATTCATTGCTTTAGATCTATTACCATATAATTCTTCTGAGCTTTTTTTAGTAGAACACTAAACCCAACAACTGAGTTAGGAATAGTATGACCACCAATAGGAATTCAACCTTTCAATCCTATACAATATCCAGTACTTAATACAACAATCCTTGTTGCCCCTGGAGTAACTCTAATATGAGTACACCACAGACTTATACAATCTAACCATATCCAAGTATTACAAAGAATATTCTTAACAGTCCTATTAGGATTTCAGAATAGTTGAAGCCTATGGATATTGAGAAGCACTTTTCATTATTGCCAACACAGTCTATGGATCAACATTCTTTGTTGCAATAGGGTTTATTTAACAACTTCTTTAGTTCCACATTCAATAAATCAATTCTCACGAAGACGCCACTTTGGATTTGAAGTATGATACTGACACTTCATAGATGTAGTACGATTATTCCTATATATTGCAATTTATTGATGAGGTAGATAATTGTTCTTCAAGTGTAAATAGTACATTTGACTTACAATCAGAAAGATTGATATAAATCGAGAAAAACTATCCTAGTACTATGTATAGAAGTTTTATTACATTCATTATCCCAATCATTGTCTTCATCCTAGCAACAATCCAATCACAAAACTAGTTATTGACCAGGAAGAAAGACACCATATGAATACGGATTTGATACAAAAATATCAATATGAATACATTTTTCTCTTCGATTTTTTCTAATTGGCATAATTCTCCTAATCTTCAATTAAGAAATTGCACTAATGATACCAATGATAATCTGAATAGTAGCAATGATATTCTTTATCATAGTACTTTTAGGATGATTCTACCATAAATGGAATCAAGGAACTCTGCAATGAGCGGAAAAAAGGGGCTGTAGTTGATTATAACATTTGGGTTGCATTTAAAATGTATTGAGATAATTAATCTACGTTTAACAGAATAAGAAGCGAAATATTGCAGTCAGCTTCGACCTGGAAAGTTGGTAAGTAAATTACCCTTATGCTATGTTAATTGAAGACAAAAAGAGAAGTATTACTGTTAATAATATAACTGAACTATAAAATTATTTACTTTAAAGTAAAACATTACATTTTCGCTGTAAAAATATTATAATTCATATTTATAAATACCTAAAAATAAAAATATCTACTTGAAATTCTCAGTGTCATGCTCTAATTATAAGCTATTTAGATGTAAGAAAAATAACACTACTAAAATAAATATTAAAAAAAAAGTTAAAAGGTGAATCTTCAAACCGAGTCATCCCAACCTTAATTAAATAAATAAACAAGCTATATAATCCTTGAACACAAATAATGCACCCCAGCCATAAGCAAAAAACTTTGATGAATAACAACCTAGTTTTAAAGATATGTATCGAATAAATTTAGTTGAAAGGAAAGGTACAAAACATATAGAACCAGCAAATCTAACCAAAGACAAGATATGTAATGACTATAAATTATGGAAAAAATCAAATTTAGAAGTATGATAACCCAAACAAGCATCAAAAAAACAATAGTAACTCTTAAAAATCTCAAATAATAAGGTAAATGAATTACATGAGGAATAGGAAAAATTAATCAAGATAAAAGACTACCACCAAAAACAAGAACAAGTAATAAACCAATTAGAGCACAGGAAATATAGTAACCCCAGTCATTATAAGAAAATCAGAAATAAAAATGATTTTCACCTAACACTGAATAATAAAATAAACGAAAAGAATAAGAAGCACTTTAACCTGTAGAAAAAATGCAGTAAAACTTAAAACAATTAATTCATCTTAAACAAACTATCACTAGAATTATTCATTTGAATAAAATCCTGCGAAGAAACGTATACCACACAAAAACAAACTAGAAACATTAAAATTAACAGAAGTTAAGGTTACAAAATTCCCAGTAGAACCTATAAAACGAATAACCTAAGAATCCTTTAAAGTATGAACTACTGAAGCTGCACTCATGAATAACAATGCCTTAAACAAAGCATGAACCAATAAATGGAAAAAGGCAGGTTTTTGATAACCAAATCGAAAATTGTAATTATTAAACCAAGTTGTCTTAAAGTAGAAAGAGCAGTAACTTTTTAAAACCAATCTCAAAATACGCTCCTAAGCCAAACATAAATATAGTTATACAATCAATCGATAGCAAAAACCAACCACAATTATAAGTTTCTAGTAATGGACTAAACCAAATTAATAAATAAACTCCAGCAGTAACAAGAGTAGAAGAATGAAATAAAGCAGATACAGGAATAGGGGCAACCACAGCAGCAGAAAATCAAGAAGAACACGGAATTTGAGCTATCTTAGTTATAGCAGATACAACAATTAATATAGTAATAAGCTTTATCGCAAAAGAACTAGCGATAAAATCATAATAATAAATATTGATTGAACCACAAAAAATTTAACATTCAAATAATTAAAATTAATATAGAAACATCACAAATTCGATTAGACAATCCAGTTAATATACCTGTACTCTAAGACTTAACATTTTGATAATAAATAATTAAACAACAAGAAACCAACCCCAAATTGTCCACACCTAATAAAATTCTAATCCAATTAGGACAAGAAATAAACAAATTGTTGAAATAATAAATATTAAAACAATAATAATAAATCGAATTATATTTTGTCACCTGACATATACTCCTCTCAATAATAAATTACCAAGGAAGAAATATATACAACAAAAGACACAAAAATAAGAGACATTCTATCATAAATCAAAGTCATTACAACCATAGAAACTTTTAATTTAAAAAACTCTGTGAGCAGTTATTAAATAATAAATAAGTAAAATAAAGATTATAGTTCTCAAAAAGACTAAAGCAAAAAAATTAAATGAACAAATAGAAAGCATATACACAGCCTAAGATGAAAAACTTCATATCACTGATCCCACAAAACAATATTTTTTATTAAATTACTTAAACAATTTAAGCAAAGAAATTTTCCCCCTTCAAACAAATAATGTTGAAGGCCAGTCAATATATAAGTAAAAGATGATAACCGAGAAAACAAGTATAAACTCCAGGATACCACGCTGAAAATAAGAACATATAGATGAAATATAAAAATATCTAAAAAGACAAATAAATCAAGGCCAAAAATCTAAAACAAGATAAAAACATAACTGTATTTAATAATATCAACTCACTTATGAGTCTTAATGAATGAGGAACAGTCATATTTGATGACAGAAAAAGATATCTCTATAAAGACTTCCTTTGCATCAAATTAAATATACCCTTTTAATTAATAACCTTTGTGTATCTAAACAGTCATAAATAAAATTAAATAATGCCGCAGAACACAAATCATGAACGACTATTAAGGAAAGTGAACCCATACAACCCTATCAATTTATAGTCATTAAACCACCAATAACCATTCTTAAATTAGTAACAGAAAAATATGCAATTAATGAATTATAGTCAACCTGACCAAAACAAATAAAACTGTCTAAACACCACCAGACAATCCGAAAGATAATCATAAATAACAAAAATTTAAATCCAAATACGAAAAAACCTTTATCAAATGAAAAATACAATAACCATCTAACTTCGATAAAACACCTGCAGGAATCATTACCAGAGATAGGAGCCCCCACATGAGCCTTAAGAATTCGTAGATGATCCAAAAAATAGGCACCTTAACCAAAAAGGCCAAAATCATAAAAACAAAATGTGAAATAATGTGAACCAAAATCAAGCGATAAAAGATATTATAAATGTATTAGCAAAATCAGAAAACTTAAACAAAACTAACAATAAAGGCGATCTAGCAAGTATGGCATAAAAATGCAAATAAACTCAGGCCTGCAATTGCTCAGGTTGATAACGCCAACCCAAAATTGAAAGTAAGGAAGTAACCTGTAGTATTACTTTTTGCTTAGTCGTATTTATTTTGCATTTAAAATTATTTCCGACATTTCTGGAGTCAGAGATTCCATATTACGTCTTGTCTTATAGTTTCATCCGTGTGTACTTGTCGATGTTTCTGCTGACATACAACGTGTGTTTAATTTCAGTTAAACCAATCTAGCCTTAAAAAAATATAAAAAGAAAGAAGATGTAATTGCAAATGAACAGTAAAGTACAATTATAGAACCAAAACAACAAAAACGAAAAAATAATAATGTAAGAAGTGAAGTAAACTGATCCTCTATCAGTAATTATTGATGAACAAACCAAAAACGTATTAAACTAAAGGAAATTAATCAACACCAAAATAATATGTGATTATATTCAAATTAGCAAATGAATATGCACAAATCATAAAAATAACTTGACAGAAAAATTAAAGAATGAATCAACCATCAACAATTACTTAGTAAACAAGGAGGGATCAAAATACAGTCATAAATAAATACTTCAACATAAAAATGAACCAAAAGAATTAAAAAATCATTACCATAAGTTCGAAATATACAAATTAAAATAGAAAGTCCCAAAGCACCCTCACAAACAGAAAAGACGAAAAAAATAACAGGAAAAAATAATTATACTCAAATTTATTACAAATAGCAAGTAATATGATTAAATAAACAACAATATTGTCTAATCTCAACAAAAGCATCAACGCACATCAACTCATTGTTACGTTTTGGAGAAAACGTAAACACCAGCAAAAAAGACCATTAAAGAAGTAAAAACAGAGAATATAAACATTAGTTTTAATAGTTAAAAAACCGCTCTTGTTAACCTGAAATAAGTCTAGGCTCACTTTTAAAACTTCAAAGGGGTGATGAAGCTTTCCATCATCTGTCCCCAAAACCAATATTTTAATAAACTAACCACTTATGTGGTTAAAAAAGAATTATAACAATATGAAACATAAATAATACTAATTTTTTAATTTAAGGCTCCCTATAACAATAATAATTTTCATTATTCTTCAAACCATCCTCTTTGGTTTGATAATAGGAACAATAATAGAAACTTTTTGATTGACATACATTCTATTCTTAACACTTCTTAATTGTTTACAAGAATTACAACAAATGAAGTATTTCAACTTAAATCAGTTACTATAATTTTTACTTTAACAGTATCAATCTTCATTGTGTCATATAGATACTAGTAACTCAATTAATTATCAACAAACAAGAATATCTTTAGAAAATTACATATGAGTCCAACAGTTAATTAAAATAATAATACTAATATTGAGTTATCAATTTTTAACTGTATTAGCAGTAGTTGAAATCACAAATTAAACCAAGGTCCTATTCGTAAAAAAGATAATTTTACTAATGAATAAACCCTTACAATGAAGACAACCAATAATTAAAATTGTTAATAACTCTCAAATTGACCTCCCTGCACCAACAAATATTTCATTTTTATTAACTATTGGGTCTCTATTATGATTGTATTTACTAATTCAAATTGTGATTGGACTACTTTTAGCTACATATTGCACCTGTAATATTGAAATAGCATTCAATAGAGTAGTCCATATCTGTTGGGATCCGAGTTATGGTTGAATTATTCGAACATTGTATGTAGGATGAGGAATCTATTACATATCTTATATGTATATACACACCTGAATAACTGCCACAGTAATATTGCTCTTAGTCAAGCAGCTGCATTTATAATATACATTTTACCATGAGGTCTAATATCATTCTGAGATGCAACAGTAATTGCTAACCTATTATCAGCAATCCCATATTTAGAAACAGATTTAGTTCAAAGGGTATGATGGGGATTTGCTGTTGATAATTCAACCTTAAATCCATTCTTCACATTCCTTTTTGTAGTACCATTGCAGCTATGGCTACAATCCACTTACTCATTTTACATCAAACAGGATCTAATAATCCCTTGGGATTAAATGGAGATATTGAGAATATAGCATTACACCCATACTTCAAATTCAAAGACTCTATCAAATTTGTATTAATAACATCATTATTAATGATTAGAGCTTATCTTCTAGGAGACCCAGATAACTTTGTAGCACCCAAACCATTAGTAACACCAATCCAATTTCAACCAGAATGATCTTTCCTGTTCGCTCACGCAATTGTACGATAAATTCCTAACAAATTAGGAGGATATTACATTATTCTTATATATTACAATATTAATAATATTACCATTTTATAATAAAACACCATTTCGAGGTACTCAGTTCTATCCTATTAATCAAATCTTACATGGAATTTTAGTAGCTGTTGAATTATTTCTAACATTAACTGGTAAACGACCAGTTGAAGGAGCACACTTTATAACAGGACAAATCCTAACAATTATTTAATTTACATAATTCTTAATTAATATACATGTTGAAAATGCATGAGATAAGTTAATTAAGGAATAAAACAAAAATAAGTTAATTAACATAAGTAAAGCATATGTTTTGAAAACACAAAACTAAAAGTTTAACTCTCTTATTAACTTTTTTAAAAAACTTCACTAAATAAGTAAAATAAATAAAATCTTTTAACCAATAACGAAAATAAAAAATTTAAAGAGAAAGGTAAATAACTCTTTCAAGCTAAATACATTAATGTGTCATAATAAAATTGTGGCAAAGCACCCAAAACTCAAATAAATGCGAAAGAAACAACATCAAGCATAATAAAAATATACAAGAATAAAAATATCATCTAAAAAACTTAGAACTAATAACATACTTATGAAAATAAATTAATTTGGACTCTGCCTCAGCAAAGTCAAACGGAGTTCGGTTAGCTTAAGCTAAACAAGAAGGAAAGCAAGCTAAGGCTAAAGGAAAAGAAATAATAATAAACTAACAATAAAGTTGATATCTTAAATATATTAAAGCTACCAATTAAAATAATCAAAGATAACATAATCGAGATTAATCTAACTTCATATGAAATACTTTGAGCAACAGAACGTAAAGAACCTAACAAAGAATAATTTGAATTCGAATATGAATCTGCAATCATTACAGTATATCCCCTAATCTAGAATAAGGTAAAAAATAAAATTCATAAGGAAAAGATTACATATAAGTGAATTAAGGAAAAATTACTCACAAAGCCTAAGAAATTATTAAATTGAAAACAAGGTAAAATAAGGTATATAATTAGATGTAATAGCAATAGGCTGTTTCTTAGAAAAAAACTTAATAGCATTGATAATACGTTAATAGATTTTTACAAATCCTACATTATGTGCACCCTTACGAATTTGGTTATAACCTAAAACCTTACAGCCCAATAATGTTAAAAAAAGCCATACTAAGTAAAACACGAATAACCAATAGAAGGAAATTTAAAACAAATATAAATAAATTGTAAAGTGTCAGTAGAAAAAAATCTACATAAATGAATTCTAAATTCAACACATTAATCTCTCAAAACAGTAATACATCAATATCAATGAGTAATATAAAAACCATTTTTCTCATATTGTCCTTTCGTATTAATATGGGAAAATAATCTCAGATAGAAACCAACCTGGCACATGCTGGTCTGACTCAGATTATGTAAGTATCTAAAGATCAAGCAGACCAAATTAATGGGCTCCAGCACCCAGAATTTTTCTTAATCCAACATTGAGGTCGCAATCTATTTTGTCAGTATGAGCTCTTGAAAATAATTATAAGTTAAATTCAAAAATTTATTAAGAGAAAGTTGATTTCTCATCAAGGCATTCTTTCCAGCCACTAATTAACAGACTAATGTATATGCTACATTTGCATGGTCAAAATTACGTGACTCTCTAAAAATTTACTCAATGATTAGGCCAGGCCTCAAAATATTTTCAAGACGACATGTTTTTGATAAAAGGGCAGGAATCAATTTTACCTAGTTCCTTATAATTATTAACAACAACAAACCTTTAATATGAACATATATAATAATGGCATGTTTATCACAAATATTATTAAATTAAATCCACAATGTTAATACAAAACCTAAAATTTTTATGAAATCGAATTCTTAAATAATGAACTGAAATGTAACCTTGAAGATGGCTGGTTCAAAACCTATTTTTATGTTTTGAAATAAGCAAATTATATGTTAATTAGTTTAAAGCTTATCCCTTAAGGAATAAATAAGTTAATATTTATATTTAGAAGTTAACTACAAGGAATTAATAAAAAAATAAAAATTGTCTTAAGAAACTTTACACCTTTAGAAATGACTAATATTTAATTTCTATATTAACTTAACGGTAATTATGAGACATTCACTATAAATTAGTTATAGATTAAGCAAAAACGAGACAAATAAAATAAATACTGAAATCTTGATTCAAATGGTGCAACAAATTAAAATTACTTTAATAAACTAAATTTAATTTTTCACAAAAGACATTACCAATAAACTATAACATAAAAAATCAATTCTTTAAAATATACAAAGAACACAAACCGAAAAAATTATTTCTATTGAATAATTTAATAAACAAATAAACCAATATACTACATTAAATAATCAAGAATCTTGATTTGCACAGAAAAATTTTCAGTGGAAATGAAAATACTTTTTTAATAACTTATACCTTGAACCTCATCCTAGATACACTTTTCAGTACATCAACCATGTTATGACTTATCTCATGTAAACTGAAGCTATCTTAATAGGATTTCACCATAACATCTGTTATAAACGAAAATCTATTGTAACCCACCTTCTTTAATTATAAGTTGCACCTTGGCCTGAAATACTTTATAATTATAAATGTTGAGAGCTATAACTCTAAATGATTCTCTGATAATGGAGATGTACAAACAAGTAATTTAAGAAGAGTAAATCATGTATTATCAATCAGAGGGTAGGTTTCTCTGAATGGAATGAGAAACCGCCAAATTCTTTGGGCTTAACACCTTCACTAATTGTACCCTGGTACATATAATTAACATTAAAATAATATGGTATCTATACCTAGTTTGTTATTTCACGTTCACAGATTCATAAAAAAAGAGATATAAGCTAATTTTAACATTTCACCATACAAATTTATATTTTATCCCCAACAATATAAATAACTGTTTTAACTAATAATATTCACTTCTATCAATTGTATAACTGCAGGTGCTAGCACGAATTATGCCAATACTATATCAATTGCTAAATCAAAGACCTCTTGTTAATTAAATCAAATTACTGCAAAAAGAACATTTAGTTTAACAAAACTTGCATCTAATACAAAGAAAAAGTGAATAAGCAACCATGAATAAAACTTTTGACAAAAAATAGTATAGTGTAACAAATCAAATCTCATGACAGAGACAACAAGTGACAAATATTTCAAGAAAATAGAATTAAAACAAACAAGTAATAATAAAAAATGAACATGCCTCTCTCTCATGACCATAACTACTCTATTATATATAAATATAGATAGAAATATATCTACCAATAAATGTATTACATTATTATACGCACATCAAAAGAAAGTTTGCATCATCCCGTTTCCCAGAACTCCTGAAGATCAACGTTGACTGTGGATATTATATCACAGACAGAGTCCTTTTGACTGTTCAGAAATGTCACTAAACCTGCGCGAAGATATAAACAACCTTGCCTGAGCAGCACCTATTATACAGAGGGGGTCCGACAGCCTATCAGTTTCTGTCTTCCCACCAGGAAGGAGGTACATGGCTTCAGTTGTCAGTAATTCAGCATGCCTAGATGGTCAATAGCGTGGTTCGATCACATCCACATTGTTACTTTGTACCAGGAAGGGCTCTCAACAAGGGAAGTTTCCAGGCTTCTCAGAGTGAACCAATGTGATGTTGTTCGGACATGAGGGCTACTACTGCACTCGATGACCGCTACTTATGGATCATGGCTCGGAGGAACCCTGTCAGTAACGCCATTATGTTAAATAATGCTTTTCATGGAGCTATGGGAGGTCGCGTTACATCTCAAACTGTACACAATAGGCTGCATGATGCGTAACTTCACTCCAAACGTCCAAGGCGAGGTCCATCTTTGCAGCCACAATACCATACATCATGGTACAGATGGGCGCAACAACATGCCAAATCGACTGCTAAGGAATGGCATCACATTCTCTTCACCGAAAGGAGTCGGATATGTGTCCAAGCAGACAATTCTCGGAGACATGTTTGGAGGCAACCTGGTTAGGCTGAAGCCTTAGACACACTGTCCTTCTCTAATAATATAAAATATTTAATTACATAGAATTTAATATTTTACTACATAATAATTTATTCTAATCTAAAAACCTAAGTAGCTACAATCCTTGGTAAATATGTAAATTAAAACAATCAATTAATATTAATAAAATAAAACTTACAGGTATATATATTGTATATATACAGTATTATTGATAGGAACGATCCTATCTATTTTATCAAATTCCTGATTGTTTGTATAGGTTTAGAGATCAACTTACTTTCACTCATTCCACTCTTAACAAGAAATAAAAATATAGCAATAAATGAATCATCAATTAAATATTTATTGTCCAAGCAATATTATTGACATTATTACTACTTCCAATTCTACTGATTCAAATACAATACCCAATGGGGTGGGCAACAGAATTTGTCCAGCAATAATAATTACATCTAGATTATTATTAAAATTGGAGCCCCACCATTTCACTGGAAGTTTAGTCAAACACAGTTGGACCTAAATTGGAGGAAATTAATTAGTCTGCCAAATATAAATTTTATCTCCATATGAACACAGCACAAATGTATATACACTGACTGGTAGTTTACTCAAACACATTTACAATTACACCCTTGTTGTACATACCTATGAAAAGTATCTGTTCCTCCTTCACATACTTCTTTTTACATTTGTAGCAACAACTATACTGCACCATATCTGTTACTAATACTCAAAGTGCAGAAACTTGTATAAAACAAGGCGAATGTATGTAATATTCAAGTTTCTCTATTACTACAAAATGTAGACATGTAGTGTTCCAAAAACACATGACTAGCCCGGTTTGATGTTGAGAACATGCCATGAAACATGTGCAGTAGGCTATGCTTACTCCACAGATATGTATAGTCTATGGTACCATCAGCTATTAAGATTATGTATACTTTTGATCTTGATATAAAAATTGCACTCACATGATTTGAAAGTGCCTCAATGGATTTTTTTTCTGTATACACTAAATAACTGTGGACATTAATAATAACGATTCTATTTATTTGGTTTCTAACATCATTGGCGCGCAACATAAAATTGTTCTTCGAATCTTTGATTGTATATACAGACAGCACATCTTGATGCCGATCATGTGAGCTGACCAGTTGGGCTCAGTTAGCTTGGGGTCTGGATGTCACAGCACTTCTTGGTGGCAAACAACTAAAGCTTGCATTCGCCTTAGGACAAGGAACTGTTTGATTTATTCTGTGCAAAATTCAAAATTGTTAATTGCTGAAGTTTTAATTTCATGTAAATTGTCGATATGCCTAAGCCACTTAAGCAGCTTTTAAGATCTATAGTTTACCACACAAAAATCCTCAAAAATATACCCCACAACTAAATATGTAGTTAAGTTTATATTCTCCCCAAACTACACATATTTTTCATGAGATAAATACTCCATTTCTTATTAGCTTAATTCACTAATTCAATTATTTCTGTGTGTAGAGGACTATGCAGATACATTAACCTCAATACCATGTTTATCGCCGATGGCTGCACAAACATCATGGACATTGGTTTGCTTCATTAACCTGGACCTGAATTTGATCTTTAAGTGGCGAAGCTGTTTGTACTTCTGTCGCGAAGTGCTACAGCAGTTTTAAAATAGGGATATGTTTCTATGTAATATTCCTTTCAGCGGAACAGCACAACGACTGTAGAAATTATATTTCACAGTCCTGAAGGTGGAGAAGTCTTTTATCGATGTACTGATCTGGAATGGAGAATCAGAAACAGCTGAAAGATTTTGTGACGTAACCTACTTAGCTCAATGAGTCTATTATCAGAGCAAAATCTACACAATACCAGTGTTTACGTACTTTTTATAAATGTTTGAAATATTTTGAAAGTTGAGCAAACTATTTCTATAGTCCATAGTCTCCTAGTCTCAGTAGTAGTGACATAGAAAATTTACTTTTTAAAGATAGTTAAGATGAAGGAATTGCCTATAAGGTACACTGTGTTGCAGGAATTCAGGATTACTAAGACTACTTTAATACAATGGTATGAGTTTAGAATAAAAACTGACTGTGCAGTCTGATTGGCATTAGAGTTTTACTGATAAAGAAAAAGCAAGTGAAAATTGTCACTCCTGATGACAGTGAATTAAAAAAGTAGGTGAGGCAAGTTGTATAAGCATATTTTTAGTGTGAGAACCATTTTAAAACAGGTGACAGTATGTCTCTTTGATATGATTTGTAAACTTATAAAAGCCTCAGAAACGAGATATTAAAATTGCATATACAGCAAATGAGACATTCTATACGAGGTTCTTCAAATAAATATTTTTCTTATTTCATCAGTTTTGATTTTGATGAAATTTTTTATAAATTACACAAATGAGAAGCAGAATACTGGGTATGTAGGAAGAAGAACATTTTGGTATCATTATTTCCGTAATTTTCTGGGATAGTAAGGTTTGAAAAATTCATGATTGCAAATGAGACAGAAGGATCTTGAAATGTAATCTGTAATTTAAAAGAAACCTCCTCCAGAAATTTGGATTATTGTGCCCGTACCTTAGTCAATTTGGCGATATAAGCTTTTACTACTGCCCTATGCCACAGTGCGCTAATTGCGACTATATTTTTCCATTTTCCAAATTAAAGTTCTATTAAGATAAACAAACGCACAAAACCAAAACTCGAGAACAATACACAGGAGACTACTGCAAGCTTTCGCTGTTTGCCACTGGAAAGCGCTTTGAGCTGCAAACCCGAGGCCAGCTGATCGCAACTGATCGACTCTCCCGATCAGCACCAAGACTTGCTGCCTGTAGACACTAATGAAACTTCGCAACACAGTCTAACCACAGTCTAACATAACAGTCGCGACACTCACTGCTGTAAAAGTTGTTGCCGTTTGACAGATGGAGCGACACTAGCGCTCAGAGCGGCAGGTAAGGTGAACGTCAGACGCGTCGTAAGCATGATGTTTGTTTGCATCCATTTCCTACGTAATTTGCTAATTATTCGAGTTAGTTTCTTGCCTCCAAGAGTTTGTGTAGTATCAGAAGGCATATATGTTTCTAAAAATGATTCTAAAATAAGCGCAAGTATGGACAAAAACCATGAATAGTGTGGCAAGCTACAACACATTCGTGAAGAAACACTTGTGACATTGGACAGAATTGCGGCTTACCACGTTGATATCAAAAGAATATAAACACACAGATTCACATGTAAGAAGCACAGACATGTACCTCTACATGCAAAAGCGATGGACAGCTCGTTTATCGTTCTGTAGGCCTACTGTGTGTTGTCATTGTCACTTGTTTCCACGACCTTCATCTTTATATTATTCTAAGTGGGACAAGCAACTGACAAATAGTGGGAGAAATATGCTGAAAACATAATGAGCTGATTACATTACATTTCACGAAAAACCAAATATTTGAATAATTTTCAAACAATCTGTCTGTAGGCACTTTCCTTGTCCCATAATAGTTTCGCTCGAAGTCTAGCGATCTGCACATTCTGACACTTCACACGCTTTTGTAAGACACGAACAGCTGCACTTAATCTAACCACTTCATCGTCAAAGCAGGTCTTGTGTTGATGATTCTCACGAAGCTGGCACTAATAAATGGAGAGTTGAACTAGCTGCTTCTGTGTCATATGACTGTTTTACAGCTTTAGATTCACTGTCGAATCTTTGTGGCAGTTTCTTCTTCATCGTCAGTTGAGGTGGCTTATTTGGAATGTCAAACAGTGTGGGTACTGCATTCCACACGAGTTTGTTATTGTCTGCGTTCATGACCTGGTTTTGTTCGAAATGTAACGAATAAAACCTAATATTATTATACAGGTAAACCGGGTCTTTCTTCATAAGGTCTTCTCGTCTGCTATTAACTAGCCATTTTTTTCCTCCTAAAACGAAACATTCATGATTTATACACATACATTTGCAAATGAATCCTGACGATACAGTTTAGTAACATGATGGTATATACCTCTCAGGATCCTTAGGAAACCTAAAAAAGACAGATGTGGTGTCTTCTTCCTATTGCTGCTGCAATTTATTGCGCTACAAACGCTCCCGATGGTAAAAACCATTGTATAAATCAAAATAAACAATCACTATTCGCTTTCACGATCGCGCCGAACTCACAGTTCAACCTACCGGCCGCTTGGAGCGCTGCTGGCGCTGAAGGCAACAAAATCGAGGCGAAGTGTCGCGACTGTTATGTTAGACTTTGGTCTAACGTATAACTGTGCTTTGCAATGTTGTAATTGGTCGTCGGACGATTCAGAAGTGAAGTTTGTTTGTAAACAAACGAAGAGGTGGTGTGTTAAGAAGTAGGACTTGTGGCCTATAGTACCAAATGTCATTGTTTTTGTGGCAAAAGCAATACAGTTAACGGAATATCATTTCAAAAATATATTCTTAAAGTGTGCTTCCAGTGATGTCGAAACGATCAGTGGTATGGTCAGCAAAGTTGATCTTGCAGCACTTCATCCGAAAAAAGCTGTTCACGAGAGATGTTAGCAGTTTCTTTTCCGGCGCTAGGAAGTGCGTTTATATTAGTAGTGCCTGTTATGTTGAGGGACGCAGAGAAGAAAGTGCTATCAGCAATTTTAATCCATCACGAGTAACAGCTCAACAAAGGTGATGAATAGATTTTTATGTTTTATTGTCTTCCAATTGCGCTAGTTTTTCATCTTATGCAAATGAGATCTATTCCTCTTAAAAAGTTCAATCTACGGAACGAACGTTTTGCACTATCAGTAAAGTCTCTCAAGAAAGATCAGTATACTGTAATGAGAGGCACTGTTAGGAATAAAAAGACTCGTTAAAATAGTAGCGACAAATTTTATGACGTAGGGCCTACTGACAAATGAAAATATGGCTGAAAACAGGGCAGCCGCTTAGGAGGCTTTATAATAAGTTGAGAGTAAACGTGTATGACACTATGAATTTGTATTTGTCAAGGGAAACTTAGGCTGAGCTTCAATATTATCAGTATATCAGAAGTTACAGATTCACAAGTAAGCAATAATTTCTTCTGTGGTAACTCTATACTTTATTATATACATCTATTTGCCTTTTAATAGGGATAGGCATTATCTCCCTGTCTTGTTTTTAGTATTTGTGACAATGTGAAAGGTGATCCTGGAGAAAAAGTCATAGAGAGAATTAAGTCATGCTTGCAGTTCTCTCTATAACATTATCATCATTGCTATACCAATGCCAAAGAGTTTGAAAATGGATTGGAATGCCTTCAGAAAAACTCATTGCGCCACACTAAATAAAATCATTGCTTCTACAACAAATTATGAGGCAAAATAACTTTTTTGGCTAGTTAAAAGCATATTCCGACATATGAACAAGAGTATTTGAAGAATTACATTACTGCAATCTACGTCCATTAGAATTTTCTTGCTGGAGTCAAGCCTTGGTATGCCTCTTGCAGTTTTTCCCTCACGTACCGTAACTATTCTTTGATAGATTACAAATGCATCCTACAAACCTATCCTTTGTTTCAGTTGAGGTGGGCCACAAATTACTGTTCTCCCTGATGAGATTCAGTACCTCTTCATTAGTTACCTGATCTACCAATCAAATTTTCATTATTCTTTCGGATCACTAAATTTAAAAAGCTACTATTTTCTTTTCATCTATACTGTTTTTCCTCCACTTGCAGTTCTTCACACAAATATTCAGAAAAATTTATATCAGAAGTTAACATATATTTTTCGTACGTAAATTTTTTTCTTGGTATTCCAAGTCTGCAAATTATGTTACCTGTGTTTCTGCCAGTCTCAGTTATTTCATAACCCAAACGGCAAAACTTATCTACTACTTTCAGAATCTTGTTTTCTAATCTTATTCCCTTGGCATTGTCTGATTTAATCTGAGTACATTTCATTATCTTTGTTTTTACTTTTGTTGATGTTCATCTTGTAAACTCAATTCAACACAATATCCATTCTGTTCAACTGATGTTTTGTGCCCTTTGCCATATCACACAAGATTACAATGTCATTGACAAAAAAGTCTTGATTTATTCTCCCTGATATTCAATTCCTTTTCCAAATTTCTCCATGCTTTCCAGTACTAATTACTCTATGGACAGACTAGATAATACATGTTGATAGAAAACAATTCTGTCTCACTCCCTTTTCAGTTACTACCTCTCTTATACCTTTCAACCTGCTTCATGCTGTGATGAAGTCTGCAACAGGAACACTTCTGGGGTTAACTGTAAAATTAAGACCCTTGCTTTGTATTTTCAAGGTGGTTGTTGACGACCGTGCGATCATCCTCATTGTCACTGATTCCTTACTGTTGCACTCCACTAGGGACCAGGAGGTGCCATCAACTTGGTCCCAGTCTTGTCTGTTTAGAGAGTTTGCTATAAAAATGTGTAGAGGCAGCAACTCTCTGGATGTCACCTCAGCTTGGTTGTGAATGTTCCATACACACTACCTGACCAATGCTAAGCTCTCTCGATGTTTGATTCTGTTGGCTGCTGATTAACTGATTGAGTTTATGTCATTAACTTATATTGCATGACGTCAAGCTGAAATTGCTCATAAATTATGGAAAATATTCTCACCCCATGAAATGCCAGGAATAAATTCATCATCTTGTAAAAAGATCAGTAAATAATAGAGGGAGCGCTTTGTGATGACATTTTATCTTTTGTTTGTTGTCATTTCAGCCCTCCTGTGATCTAGGACATTCTGTTATTGTGGCATACCATGTCAGGCTTCCCGCCCGAGGTCTTGTGCCCGCCAGGAGTGGCTGTGATGTTATTTTCAGGTCACTGATGTGCAGCAGAATGAGGACACTTACAGTGTTGTCAAACTGAGTGAGAAGGAATTCAGTGCACCTTGAAAGTACTGAGCAAGGGTCTTAATTTTGCAGTTAACCTCAGAAATGTTCCTGTTGTGGCCTTTGTCAGAGCAATGGACCAGGTGGCTCTGAAACTTCTGGCCAGGCTCAAGAAGTCTGATGAGAGACATGTAGGGTGCTCACCAAAATCAAGCTCCCTGAATGAAATGTCTATGGTGATGAGAGGTGGGCTCTCAGACAACCCCGGGAAGATGAAAATATTGTGGTTTTAACAGCAGATAAGGGGAATGCTACAATCGTCCTATAGAAGGCATATTATGACAGTAAGGTGTGAAAACTTCTGGATGACCCAGCAAGCAGACCATTAGAAAGGGATTCCATAGATAAGGTGGATAAGAAGTCCAGAGCTCTCCTAAAGGGAACCGGCCATCCAGAGAAGATTGTTAAGCAGCTAAGAGCAAAAGCACAGTACCAAACAGACTTTATGGCCTGTCTAAGATGCACAAGGAAAGGGTTCCTCTACATCCAGTAGTCAGCAACATTGGCACAGCTAACTACCTTATAGCTCAGCACCTTAAGAACATGCTCTTGCCACATGCTGGAAAGTGTGCCCATCACATTCGCTACTGGAGGATTTCTTACAATGCCTCAGACAGCTACAGATCACAGACTCTGACGTCATGGTCCATTTCAATGTGGTCTCTGTGTTCACCTGCATACCACTGAATGATTCACGTGAATTGATTGGAGAGAAGCTCAACAATGCTCTCCTCCATTTAGGCAAGTATTGACCTCAATGTACTTCCTATGTGGAGGTCAATTCTATGAGCAAATGGAAGAGGTGGCAATGAACAACCCTCCTTCACTGATGGTGGCCTATGTCTCTATGGAGAGATTGGAAGAGGAGGCACTTACATCGGTCCCAGATCAACTGAAATGCTACTTTAGGTATGTGGATGACATCTTTGTTATGTGGCCCGACAGGAGGTAAAAGGTCGATGCTTTCTTGGACCACCTAACTCACGCCACCCTAACGTGGAACGCTAGTAGGATGGATTACTTTCCCATTCCTAGATGTAGTAGTCAAGAAGAAGGCAGGTGGTACCTTTAGTGTACCGCAAACCCATTCACACTGACTTGTACCTGCAAGCAAAAAAATAAATGGTGAACTTTGGTTCATCAGGCACGAATTCTGTCAGATTCTTATAATTTGGTGACAGAGACAGAACATCTACAATCTGTGTTCTACAAAAATGGGTACTCTTCTCAAGATGTTCAAAAGGTGCTGTGCCCTGTTTCTCACCATACATTCCTGTAGAAGTACAAGAAGAAACGAAGAAAGTTGCATATTTGCCATATGTGGGGCTGATATCACTCAAAATCAGCAGAATTCTCCTCAAACATAACATCAAGAGCATTTTCCATCCACCCACCAAGATTAAGGCTGTGCTAGGGAGTGTGAAGGATTATCTGGGTCTACAGAAACTGGGTGCATTCACATACCACGTGAATGTGGTATGGCGTACATTGGCCAGACGACTAGGGCCATTGACATCAGGTGCAAACAACACCAAAGGTACACCAGACTGAGATAGGAAATCAAATCAGTGATTGCCAAGCACTGTTTAGAACTAAGTCATACTGTTAACTATAGTGATTTCAAGATTCTAACACAAACATCAAGATACTGGTACATCATCATCAAAGTATCTATTGACATTAAGGTCACAGAGAATCTCATTAACCGTGGCACTGGTTTACAGCTCTGCTCTGCCTGGAACCCAGCATTTGATCTTCTGAAGACGCAATGGAGGCAACGTCGAGGCCCCAGGGGAAACAACTATGAAGGTGGAGCTAGAGAACACTTCCAAGTACATGTGACAAAGGGTGTATATAAAATGGTACTTCAGACAACATACTTGATACGTGAGCATATTCTACTAAGTTTAGAGTGACAATTAGAACACCAGCAGCCTGAAAATAACACTGCAGCTGCTCCTGACAGGCACGGGCCTTGGATGGAACACCTGACATGTCACGCCATGGTAACAGAATGTCCTAAATCACAGGCTGGAGACAATCAGAAGGTAAAATGTCTAGAATACTTGGACGTCATTCAGAACTTCATACAGCCAGGTAGACAACAGAATAACAACAAATTACAGCATTCGGAACAGCCGCGGCTAGAAGAAAACTGTACAGTCACTGCCATTGGTCGGCACATACCACGGACAGAACGCTGTGCACAGCGCAGACCACAGACGGAGCTCCTAGCACAACATGGGCATAAATACAGGACACGTTGCTCACTGGAATCAGTATCAGGCAGCATCTGAGGTGACTGTGGGTCACACAGTTGAAATATCATTCAAGAAAGATGCGAATAACCAGTAGAAACTGGATTGTAGTAGTTGTATAGAGATGAAGAAACTTGTACAGGATAGACTGGCTTGGAGATCTGTATCAAACCAGTCTTCAGATTGAAGACATCAACATCATCTATAACAACAACGCAACCCCCCCCCCCCCATCTACAACATTGAATATGAAGGACAAATGCCATAAGTCTTTTTGACCAAAATTTTTCTCATGGACTGATGTATTGCGCTTGTGATATCATTAGGCTTTTTTAAATGTGTTGCCTTCAGTTGTACATCTGCTGTCCCAATCCGACAACTGGACAACCCGCCAGAAGACATGGACATTGATGATAGCTGCAAGGTGGCGCCCCTATTATATCCTATGAGTGCTGCTGTCAGTGCCACAGTGCTGTGCATGGACAGTGCCAGCCTATCAGTGCTCAAGGGGGCCTTATAAAGCTGGCAGCACAAGGGCTCAGAAGTCAGTCAAGTTTGGAATGCGCTCTTGTATCATATGTCGTACCCGACATTGTTCAGTTCCTGTTGTTGCTATGTCTAGGCTCTTGATTTGGTTCACTCTTCAGACTTGCCATTCTCTCATATATGTCCATAGCTGTTGTCGTCTTTGTAGTTGTCCACAGGTATTGTCTTTCTGTGGTTTTGGCAATTCACTGTCGATGCCCTCGTCCAGCTGGCCTGCATCTTCCGGTCATTTCGGGTTCCAGTTACAAGATTACACTTGTCACTTGGACTTTAAACCAGTCCTGCACACAGGACAGGACTGTGGTTTGGTGATATCTGTCTAGCAAGCATTGGGAGTTGTGTGTGGCACACAATGACTTGGTGGAGTGGATTGGTAGAGTAGGATACCACAGATGCAGAAGGAGACTGCAGCAAGAGGGTTATGAGTGCAGAATGTGTGAAGTATGGCTGCAGTCACGATGAAAAGCTGACAGAGGTCTCCAGAGGCCATCACCAGGGATCGCCTAATAACATTTACTGACAGCTTGGTCACAGTGTTTCCAATCCCGATTGTCAGTTATTGGCGAGATAAAGGTTAGAGTCTATTCTGATATGGCTAGTACTGTACACTTATTCCTCAATTATTTGAATAACCAGACAAGTTTTATTGACGTAGGAGATGAAAGGGAAATGATCTATTACATACTCAAGATGATTTTTGGCGACATTGAAGAGTAAGGTTACAAACACTACACATATTTGAGCAAATTCAGCAAGGCAGGCACATGCCAATTAACATTCAATGACTGTCATTCAGCATCCAGAAGAGGTTGTCTTTGTGTAGGATTTCTTACAACTGTGTTTCTTTAATTGAGTCATACCCAACCGAAAACACAATAATGTCAAGCAGTTTATGCATGATACATACCCACTAGACTTCTGTTGTCATATAAAACCATCAGAAATTTATTCTGCACTTTAATTTCAAGACCCTCCCATTTCTTCAGTGTGTACACATTGGTTTCAGTCTTATTTTATGCTATATCAGTTTCCCCACACTTTATGATTGCAGACTGACACACCATGAGTGAGAAGCCTTTGCTGTATGTAGTGACACATGGGTGAAGACAAGTTAAATGTCTTTGAAGTCAAACATTAAGTATTTAGAATTTGATCATGGCTTGTACCATCAGCCACAGAAATTGGTGGGGGCAACCTATTCAGTTAGGCTGTGTTCACCCCATCTAGCATTTTGTGCTCACTTACTTGGTCACGAGGGGCTCGAATCCCTATAATGGAAGGATGTGTGTGTGTGTGGTACATGCAGAACAGTGCACTGGTACAGTTTCATGAGACTGTTCGGGAATGTGTAGTTGTGGTTCGCCAATACTGTGACCTCCCAGGACCCCCAACTTCACACTGTTAGCTTTTTTTATGTGTATATGTGTGTGTGTGGGGGGGGGGGGGGGGGTGAGAATACATGGTTGCCACATGTTCTGGAAATCAGGGAATTTCAAACATGTCAGGGGGGGGGGGGGAAATGGAAAAATCTCGTTCTTGTCTCACTAGATGAAATGGTTTATTTACTGAGATGTCATGCATTGTCGTTGGCTGGGCAGAGCTGATTACATGCACTGCCTCCCTCATTCCTACTGATTCTCCCCTTTCTACCACTCCCCTGAGCTTGCAGTCAGTGTTGCCACCACTTCTTACCACTAGGCAAGCAGCTGCAGATGGGAGGCAGGGAGACGCGGGAAGTGGTTTGTTTGGATCTGATTCTCAGAGATTGTTAACAAAGCAGCTGGAGACGGTGTTGTGACTGTGTGAATATGTGTATGCTCTCATTTTCTGACAAAGGCTTTGGCAGAAAATTTAGTTTGGTTATCGCCGTCGCAGACGAATGCTGGTCTACAAACAATTGGTCAATATTACTGGCACCTATGGTACTGTTCCAGCACCAGGTACGAGTAAGAAGATAACAAATCTCAAGAAGATTGCCTCTTTACCTGTATTGTCAGGTCCTAATTACTTTTTAGGACTTAAATTGAATTTTTCCATTTCAAAAGCATCTGAATCAAGTACTATAGGTAACGGTGGGATTACCTTTGCTGTTGTTGTCTGTCATGCGGCCCAACGATCATCTTTAGGTGAGTTGCTACCTACCCTCATTAGTATTGACTCTCAAAGCATTTGCACAAGTTATCTGTTGCATGGATTGATCACAGCAGTCTCATTTCATCAGCTTGATGACTGTGACTTGTGAACAGGTGGCTGCACGAGTGGACTTCCGTGACGGGCCAAAACCTCGGGCCATTTCTGCGGGTACCTCTGACGGGTCGGACCCACCGATCTGGAGTCCAGTGATTCCCATTAGTGTGCAGGCCCTGCCCGTTAGATCTAGTCTCACCAATCTGCCTGCAGGCCGGGTCTGATTGTGTTTAGCATAATGTGGCAGATTTTCGTGGTTTATCCAAGAACCCAGGACTGTGGTGCTCCTTAGCAGGCCAGAGGCCACAGATGGTGGATTTCAGGAATTGCGACTGTCTCGGTGCCAGTGAATTGTACAGTGTTGCATTTTATAGAAATTTTATTCTTCATCCTGACCCATAACTTCTTCACTTTTGAAGGCCAGACATACCAACAATTAAAGGGAACAGCCGTGGGTACCAGGATGGCCCCCTCGTACGCCAACCTATTCATGGGTCGCTTAGAGGAAGCCTTCTTGGTTACCCAAGTCTGCCAACCCAAAGGTTGGTACAGATTTATTGATGACATCTTCGTGATCTGGACTCAGAGTGAAGAAGAACTCCAGAATTTCCTCTCCAACCTCAACTCCTTTGGTTCCATCAGATTCACCTGGTCCTACTCCAAATCCCATGCCACTTTCCTTGACGTTGACCTCCACCTGTCCAATGGCCAACTTCACACGTCCGCCCACATCAAACCCACCAACAAGCAACAGTACCTCCATTATGACAGCTGCCACCCATTCGACATCAAACGGTCCCTTCCCTACAGCCTAGGTCTTCGTGGCAAACGAATCTGCTCCAGTCCGGAATCCCTGAATCATTACACCAACAACCTGAAAACAGCTTTCGCATCCTGCAACTACCCTCCCGACCTGGTACAGAAGCAAATAACCAGAGCCACTTCCTCGTCCCCTCAAACCCAGAATCCCCCACAGAAGAACCACAAAAGTGCCCCACTTGTGACAGGATACTTTCCGGGACTGGACCAGACTCTGAATGTGGCTCTCCAGCAGGGATACGACTTCCTCAAATCCTGCCCTGAAATGAGATCCATCCTTCATGAAATCCTCCCCACTCCGCCAAGAGTGTCTTTCCGTCGTCCACCTAACCTTCGTAACCTGTTAGTTCATCCCTATGAAATCCCCAAACCACCTTCCCTACCCTCTGGCTCCTATCCTTGTAACTGCCCCCGATGCAAAACCTGTCCCATGCACCCTCCCGCCACCACCTACTCCAGTCCTGTAACCCGGAAGGTGTACACGATCAAAGGCAGAGCCACGTGTGAAAGCACCCACGTGATTTACCAACTGACCTGCCTACACTGTGATGCATTCTATGTGGGAATGACCAGCAACAAACTGTCCATTCGCATGAATGGACACAGGCAGACAGTGTTTGTTGGTAATGAGGATCACCCTGTGGCTAAACATGCCTTGGTGCACAGCCAGCACATCTTGGCACAGTGTTACACCGTCCGGGTTATCTGGATACTTCCCACCAACACCAACCTATCCGAACTCCGGAGATGGGAACTTGCCCTTCAGTATATCCTCTCTTCTCGTCATCCGCCAGGCCTTAATCTCCGCTAATTTCAAGTTGCCGCCACTCATACCTCTCCTGTCTTTCAACAACTTCTTTGCCTCTACACTTCTGCCTCGACTGACATCTCTGCCCAAACTCTTTGTCTTTAAATATGTCTGCTTGTGTCTGTATGTGTGGATGGATATGTGCGTGTGTGCGAGTGTATACCCGTCCTTTTTTCCCCCTAAGGTAAGTCTTTCTGGTCCCGGAATTGGAATGACTCCTTACCCTCTCCCTTAAAACCCACTTCCTTTCGTCTTCCCTCTTTCCTGATGAGGCAACAGTTTGTTGCGAAAGCTTGAATTTTGTGTGTATGTTTGTGTTTGTTTGTGTGTCTATCGACCTGCCAGCGCTTTCGTTCGGTAAGTCACCTCATCTTTGTTTTTATATATAATTTTTCCCACGTGGAATGTTTCCTTCTATTATAATAATATATTATTTGTGAGATATATATATGTAGTGTTTGCTGCCTCATAAAGCTATCTGCAGTCCACAGGAGCTCCTTATCCAAAATGCAGTGAGCAGAGATGAGCCTTTTACACTGGAGGAGTGGTCGTCATTATGCGAGGAAATACTGGTCAGCAAAGGCAGACTGAAACCTACAACACTGGCCGCATATATAATGTCACAGTGTGTCAGATCCAGTAATCTAAAAGTGGGTCTATCGTTGCTGACATACCTGGAATCCACAGCTTCTGGACCAAACCTTGCGACAGTGAGCACATTAATAAAACTTTCAAACTTACAGCATGCCTCATTGTTTCTCTAGGAGGAGCTTGAGAAGTGTTTGCTATGAAAGATATTTTTGACACTTATTCTCCTCTAAACACCACACATTACATCTCTGACAATTCAGAATGATATAGTTCTTTTACAGAATTACTTCAGTTTAAAATAAAGGTTACAGTATATCCTTTAAAATGGCATATTCATTGTGGGACATTTTCTTTCCTTTTAGAAGTAAGTGACTTGCAAGCTTTTGTTATAAGGTTGTTAGATGTCAATTTCATCCAAAAACTGTAATTTGCATCCAACTTGTGTTTACAGTTGGAAATATCAATGTGTGTCCTGGATTACATATGCAGTGTATGGAAGCATGTTCAGCCATTGGCGTCACATTTCCTGACACACCAGCGTAGCAGTGTATTAAAAATTATGTGTTTTGGAGATATAATTAATATGGTGTATCACTTTAACTCTGCATTTTCATAGTACTCAAATACAAATATGAAAACCGATAAGTATAGCATGTTTGCTTCCCAAATACATGAGTCAAATGGGGGCTGCTTGGTTTATTTCTCTCAGCCAGTTATATCAAAGGACTCATGAAGGAATCGAATATCACTGCTGCATCGCCCAAGTTCACAAACACCCCATTTCGGAATAGAAAATGTGAAAAACATTTAGCACGGATGACACTAACATACATCACATCAAAGATCTCTCCAAAATAAGTCATATTTATTACAGTCTTTTGTCACGAAGTGTTGGGAAATGTGATGTCAGCAGCTAAATATGCTACCTGCAGATCTTATCTTGGAGTTAGCTTTAGTTGTTATTTAGTAGCTGATTATGAAAAGGAAAAGGAGATACAATTTGTAACATTTTAGGAAACTTTGGCACCTTAGGGGATATCCATTAATTACGTGAGGGGTTTTGCTTAAAATTTGGACCCCCTCACCCCTAAAAGTTCACAATTTTTGGATTTTTTCCTTTGGTTGCACTGTGAAACCTTGCTTCTTGCCAAATTTTATGATTCTTGGTCAACAGGAAGTACCCTACAGGTTTTTGATGAGTGAGTTTTCGAGTATCAAAATATGTGACATAACTGGTTGTATCTTTTGATTGTGTTAATGTTAGAAGCTTCAATTTTTTACACCATCAAGGGGGATGTGGACCTTACTATGTGACATAAATTTCAACCTGATACCTCTACCCATTCCTGAGAAAAATAGTGTTTGATAGTCAGACAGATGGACAAGCAGACAGGCGTATGACAGATGACAGACAGCAAAGTGATCCTGTAAGGGTTCCGTTTTTACCAAAAAGTTGACCTTTTACTGGTAGATTACATACAGTAAATGTCATTCATGTATGTCTACATTTACAGACATAGTTCACAAGCCACCTTTGGTGTGTGGTGGAGGGTACCCTGTACTATTACTAATTGTTTCCTTTCCTGTTCCATCTGCAAATAGAATGAGGGAAAAATGACTGTCTCTATGCCTCCGTACAAGCCCTAATCTCTCTTAATCTTGTCTTCATGGTCCTTACGTGAAATGTACTTTGGCGGCAGTAGAATCTTTCTGCAGTCAGTCTCAAATGCCAGTTCCCTAAATTTTCTCAATAGTACTCCTCAACAAAAATAGCAGCTTCCCTCCAGTGACTCCCTTTTGAGTTGCCAAAGAATCTCAGTAATACTTGCTTGTACTTTGAACCTACCACTAACAAATCTGAATTGCTTCCAAGTCTTCCTTTAATCCGGCCTGGTACGGATCCTAAACACTCAAACAGTACTCAACAGTGGGTCAAATTCGTGTCTTATAAGTGGTCTGCTTTACAGATGAACCACACTTTTCTAAAATTCTCCTAATAAACCAAAGTTGACCATTCACCTTCCCTACTGTAATCCTCGCTTCCCATTCCATTTCATATTGCTTTGCCATGTTATGACTGTATAGTTAATCGGCATGACTTTGTCAAGCAGAAAACTAATAATTCAGTACCGGTTTGTTTTTCCTTCTCATCTGCATTAACTTACTTTTTTCTATATTTAGATCTAGCTGCCATTTATCACACCAACTAGAAATCCTACAGTCACAGACTTCTGAAGGTAGGATGTTTCCGTAAACTCAATGTCCTTCGTTTCCTTGCCCACTCCTCTTGGGGTGCGGACCGTTCCCTCCTTCTCCGTCTTTATCGTGCTCTAGTTCTGTCTCGCTTGGACTATGGTTGTCAAGTTTATGGTTCAGCTGCTCCTTCCACACTGCACGTGCTGGATCCAGTCCACCATCGTGGTATCCGTTTGGCCACTGGTGCCTTCCCTACTAGCCCTGTTGATAGTCTCCTGGTTGAAACTGGGATCCCCCCCCCCCCCCTTTCTGTTCGGCGGTCCCAGCTTCTGGTGTCTTATGCACTCGCTATCTGTTCCTCTCCCACTCATCCTTCCTATTCTATCCTGTTCCCAGACCATGGACGTCACCCACCTGATTCCCGCCCTCGTGCGGGTTTACCGGTTGGGCTCCGCCTTGCGTCTCTTTGCTGTGATTTTCAGCTTCCTTCTTTGTCCCGTCTTCCTCGCTCCCTCCCCTCCACCCCCCCTTGGTTAGTTCCTCGGCCTCGAATTCGGATGGATCTCCGCTGAGGTCCGAAAAATTCCATCCCACCGATGGTGTTCCGTTCCTTTTTCCGCCAAATTTTATGGGAGTTTTGGATGCTGTTGTTTTTTTACACTGATGGCTCTAAATCTGCTGATCATGTGGGCTTTGCCTTCGTGTCCTCTGTTGGAATAGAAAATCATCTGCTGCCACCTACATGTGGGGTGTTTACTGCGGAATTGATGGCAATTTCCCAGGCCCTTATCTTTATTAAACAGTCCCAACACAACTGCGTTTTGCTATGTACAGACTCAATGAGTGGCCTTCTGGCTATTGACCGGTGTTTTTCGCGCCATCCCGTGATCTCTGCCATACATGACTATCTCGCTGATATTCACCGTGCTGCTTGTTCCATTGACTTCCTTTGGGTCCCTGGCCATGTGGGTATCCCGGGTAATGAGCTCGCTGATCGTTTGGCTGGGGGAGCAGTCACTTACCCCCTGTTTTCTGTAACCCCTCCTGCAGCGGATTTACGGCTTCACATCAAATCCCACTTTGCACAGTCATGGGCCAATTCTTGGGAGGCTACTCCCCTGTCTAATAAACTTCGTGCGATTAAGGTGACACCAGGCCCGTGGCGTTCTTCCTTTCGCCTCTCCCGAAAGGACTCGACCGCATTATGTCGTCTCCGCATTGGCCATACCAGGCTGACCCATGGTTTTCTTTTGCGTGATGAGCCACCCCCACTTTGTGTTTGTGGAGCCTTCCAGTCAGTAGCCCACATTTTGGTTGAATACCCCCTTCTTTTGGCTCTGCGTGCTAAATACGGGCTCCCCCGCACTTTACCTTTGATGTTGGCTGACGATTCCCGGATGGTCTCTCTGGTTCTTGGTTTCCTCCAGGAAAGTGGTTTTTATTCTCAGTTTTAAGGTTTTTATCTCTCTCTGGTGTTGGGGCAGGGCAGTGAGTGTTGGGGTATCTCCCACTGTAAGCCATGTTTGGAGATTCCCGACTCACCTCCCTGACCGAGATCCTCTTTTCTTCCCCTTTTACTCTGTTTTTATCCCCCCCCCCCTTTTTTTTAAAAGGGTTGGTTCGTCTCCTTTTCCCATACATACTTCTACATTCTAGTGGTTGCACCTTTTAAGTCGCAGGTGGTCTTGCCTCTGCTGCTTCAGAGGTGGGATATTTCCTGCCTCTATCATAGCGTTAGGTTTCCTCTCTTGCTGACTCATCTCATTTTGTTTTTACCATTGACAACATGACTGCCCTTTCACATGTTTTGCCCTTTTATTGTTCTGACTTTCCTGAGATGTCACACTAGCGGAATGGACCACATTTGAAACAAGGGACTGATGACCTTGCTGTTTGTTCCGTTAAACCCCAAACAACCAACCAACCAACCAACCATCCTACAGTCACTCGACGACAACACCTTTCCACCCACTACAGCATCATCAACGAACACCCACAGACTGCTTCTCACCCTGCCTGTCAGATCATTTATGTATGTAGAGAATAACAGGAGTTCTATCACATTTTGCTGGGGTACAATTGACAATACCCTTGTCTCAGATGAACATTACTTGTCAAAAGACAACATTGTTTGCACCTTCCTTTGAACCATATGATTACATAGCTTATCAATCTCTTGATTAACATGATCAATAAGAGAATTTTTGAAACTTCCTGACAGATTAAAACTGTGTGCCAGACCGAGACTTGAACTCGGGACCTTTGCCTTTTGCTCTCGTGCACACAGTTTTAATCTGCCAGGAAGTTTCATATCAGCGCACACTCTGCTGCAGAGTGAAAATCTCATACTGGAAACATCTCCTAGGCTGTGGCTAAGCCATGTCTCTGCAATATCCTTTCTTTCAGGAGTGCTAGTTCTGCAAGGTTCACTTTTGACTTGTCAGCATGCTGCTTAATGTATGTATTGTTAACGTTTTGATGCAAATTCATAATGACCACAATAATGCCAGCTTTATGAGTTTCAGAATAAAATGACTGACTCACTGACCTGCAGTGATTTCGACTTGTGTGGCCCGAGAACTACTCAAATGAAATCCAACACTTGTATGGCATTTGTTTGAAGTCATGGAATCCTGGGCATGCACAGGTGTGAACCATTCAGTTCAGGGAGGCAATAAATATTGGTGGACACTTTAATATTGTCTATAGTCAGGATTAATGATACTGGGTCTCTCTCCTATGAGTCAGCAAACACATTTTCTCTGGTGTTTTGGCAGATATTTGCAATTCCATTTCCGCATTGTGCAGCAGGAGTCAACCCAGACAATTACTGCTTGTCACGTATTTCATGTGATGCCTAGTGTCAACGGAAAATGTCAGTTGGTTTCCCATTAAAAAAAGAAAAATGTGAAATTGGAATTTTATGTGCCCATTAGATAAAGTGCTCTAATAATAGTCCAATAGTCATTTCATTAATTTATATTTAAAGGAACAATAAAACACAAAGATTAAACACCAATCCAGCAGCAATTTTAGTAATTCTGCATGTTTGGTGGTAGCAGTCAGTGTGGGCCAGAGCAGTGATGTCACTGTTGGAGTATTGGTTATTCTTCGTGTTTTACTGCTCTGGTTAATACATATCAGTAAGGTGAATATTGCACTAGACTAATCTGGGAACACTTTACCGAATGGGCAAGTAATATTGCACTGTAAAAATCAGGAAACAAACAAATACTTTCTGCTGACACTAGGTGTCACATGATTAATGTGATAAGCACCATTTGTCTGGGCTGACGCTGTCTATATAATGCAAGAACGAAACTGCAAATATCTGCTGAAACTCCAGAAAAAAAAATGCATTTGACTATTGATAGAGACCCCCTGTATAAAAACAAAACGTTATCCATTATAATAATGTAAATTCTCTTAACCAAAAAGTTGACAAGAGATTTTCAGTGACCTGCCCCCCCTTTTCCCCTTTAAATGAAATTTGGTGAGATTTTGCTGGAATCCTCCATTTGTATCTTGAGCTCAGGTAATTAATGGATGTCCCATTAGTTCTGATTGGTAAATATCATAGCCTTCCCCAGTATGGAAAGAGATTTACTGTATGAAAACCAATATATAGGAGTGCATATAACAGAACCAATGCCATAAATCATAGAAATGGCTTATAATGTCTTTTTAGTGATAATATTTTGTTGCTGATGTTATTTATGTGGTGAATTTTGAGTCTAAAACTGGTACAATTGAAGAGTGATTTCTCATGATTTCGCTAACCTCTTGCTTAGCCAGATGTAGCATTACAGCATTACAAAGCTGATCACAGTGAGGAAATACTATGGTTTTAGCAATTGCTGTCTCATGTATATAAAAATGGCAATTTTGGAGTCTTGTCCCCCCCCCTCTCCTTTTCCCTTTCCCTCCCTCCCCATCAGATAAATTTTTGTGAGTGCACATGATATCATGGTATACTGGTAGCTGTTTTTCCAGTTCATCATCTTTGAATCAAAAAAGCAAGGGGCAGATGATAATGGGTGAAGGAAGTAAGATTATTAAATGTTAATGTCCAATACTTAGTATGGTCATTAGAGACTGAGCAGTAACTATTTAGGACAAAAATGCACAAGAATATTGACCATGATCTTCTTCGATAACTGTTTCAGCATTTTACTTGCAATTATGTATGAATTGTTTTTGTTGTTTTAGTAGTTTAATTTACAGACACAGATACAGGTGTGTCTGAAATAAAACAATTAAATAATGAAAACAAAGGGTTCAAAAAGTTTTTAAAATTGTTTATGTTTTTGAACAATAGTCTGAACATTTTTGCACCCCTAATGCCGAAAATGGCATCCATTTTTCATCATCAGATCAGGTTTCTGTGCTAATTCACTTCCAAAAAAACCTGCGAGCTTCGAATGAAATGTATTAAACTTTTGTGACATGACCTTTGTGTTTTTTTAATATTCCTTCACCAAATTCATTTTTTGAGAGGGAAAAATCTTTTTGTCAGTATGAGGGGCATTCAATAAGAAATGAACACTTTTTTTCGTCTGAAAGCAAGTTAATTTTGTGTAGGATCCCACTACATCAGATTATTCCCCACTCTTTTGGCTATAGAACCCTATTTTTCAACATAATCTCTTTGCAATGCAATGGCCTTATGCCACCTTACTTGGAGGCATGTATGTGTGCACAATACTGCTCTACTGGTCGAGGTGCTGGTAACCTCGCCATTGATGCCCATAAGCCCCAGACACACGCACTACTAATTGATGTTGGAACCAATATCTTGCTGCATCAGTAACCTCCCTATCATTCATCTATTGCTTCCTGCAGAGTGCTTTCTTCATTGGGCCACACAGATGGAAGTCGGAAGGTGCGAGATCCCAGTTGTAGGATGGAAGAGGAAGAACAGTGCAGTAAAGTTTTGTTTGCTTCTGTCAGGTGCCCTGACTTGCGTATGGCCTTGCATTCTCATGGGGAAGGAGAGCTGTATTAGAGGTTTATTAGAGGTTTATTAGAGGAAGCCTTCTTGGTTACCCAGGCCTGCCAACCCAAAGTTTGGTACAGATTTATTGATGACATTTTCATGATCTGGACTCACTGTGAAGAACAACTCCAGAATTTCCTCTCCAACCTCAACGCCTTTGGTTCCATCAGATTCACCTGGTCCTACTCTAAATCCCATGCCACTTTCCTTGACGTTGACCTCCACCTGTCCAATGGCCAGCTTCACACGTCCGTCCACATCAATCCCACCAACAAGCAACAGTACCTCCATTATGACAGCTGCCACCCATTCCACATCTAACGGTCCCTTCCCTACAGCCTAGGTCTTCGTTGCAAACGAATCTGCTCCAGTCCGGAATCCTTGAACCATTACACCAACAACCTGAAAACAGCTTTTGCATCCCGTAACTACCCTCCCAACATGGTACAGAAGCAAATAACCAGAGCCATTTCCTCATCTCCTCAAACCTGGAACCTCCCACAGAAGAACCTCAAGAGTGCCCCACTTGTGACAGGATACTTTCCGGGACTGGATCAGATTCTGAATGTGGCTCTCCAGCAGGGATACGACTTCCTCAAATCCTGCCCTGAAATGAGATCCATCCTTCATGAAATCCTCCCCACTCCACCTAGAGTGTCTTTCCGCCGTCCACCTAACCTTCGTAACCTCTTACTTCATCCCTATGAAATCCCCAAACCACCTTCCCTACCCTCTGGCTCCTATCCTTGTAACCGCCCCCGGTGTAAAACCTGTCCCATGCACCCTCCTACCACCACCTACTCCAGTCCTGTAACCCGGAAGGTGTACACGATCAAAGGCAGAGCCACGTGTGAAAGCACCCACGTGATTTACCAACTGACCTGCCTACACTGTGAAGCCATCTATGTGGGAATGACCAGCAACAAACTGTCCATTCGCATGAATGGACACAGGCAGACAGTGTTTGTTGGTAATGAGGATCACCCTGTGGCTAAACATAGCTTGGTGCATGGCCAGCACATCTTGGCACAGTGTTACACCGTCCGGGTTATCTGGATACTTCCCACTAACACCAACCTGTCAGAACTCCAGAGATGGGAACTTGCCCTTCAGCATATCCTCTATTCTCGCTATTCGCCAGGCCTCAATCTCTGCTAATTTCTAATTTCAATTTGCCGCCGCTCATACCTCACCTGTCTTTCAACAACATCTTTGCCTCTGTACTTCCCCCTGGACTGACATCTTTGCCCAAACTCTTTGCCTTTACAAATGTCTGCCTGTGTCTGTGTATATGCGGATGGATATGTGTGTGTGTGCGCGCGCGAGTGTATACATGTCCTTTTTTCCCCCTAAGGTAAGTCTTTCCGCTCCCGGGATTGGAATGACTCCTTACCCTCTCCCTTAAAACCCATATCCTTTTGTCTTTCCTTCTCCTTCCCTCTTTCCTGACGAGGCAACCATTGGTTGCGAAAGCTAGAATTTTGTGTGTATGTTTGTGTTTGTTTGTGTGTCTATCGACCTGCCAGCGCTTTTGTTTGGTAAGTTTCATCATCTTTCTTTTTAGATATATTTTTCCCACGTGGAATGTTTCCCTCTATTATATTCATATATATATATATATATATATATATATATATATATATATATATATATATATATATATATATATATATATATATATATATATATATATATATATAACTTACCATATGAAAGCGCTGGCAGGTCGATAGAAACACAAACAGACACATACATACACTCAAAATTCAAGCTTTCGCAACAAACTGTTGCCTCATCAGGAAAGAGGGAAGGAGAGGGAAAGACTAAAGGAAGTGGGTTTATAAGGGAGAGGGTAAGGAGTCATTCCAATCCCGGGAGCGGAAAGACTTACCTTAGGGGGGAAAAAGGACGGGTATACACTCGCGCACACACACACATATCCATCCACACATATACAGACACAAGCAGACATATTTAAAGACAAAGAGTTTGGGCAGAGATGTCAGTCGAGGCGGAAGTGCAGAGGCAAAGGTGATGTTGAATGACAGGTGAGGTATGAGTGGTGGCAACTTGAAATTAGCAGAGATTGAGGCCTGGTGGGTAACAGGAAGAGAGAATATATTGAAGAGCAAGTTCCCATCTCTGGAGTTCGGATAGGTTGGTGTTGGTGGGAAGTATCCAGATAACCCGGACGGTGTAACACTGTGCCAAGATGTGCTGGCCGTGCACCAAGGCATGTTTAGCCACAGGGTGATCCTCATTACCAACAAACACTGTCTGCCTGTGTCCATTCATGCGAATGGACAGTTTGTTGCTGGCCATTCCCACATAGAATGCATCACAGTGTAGGCAGGTCAGTTGGTAAATCACGTGGGTGCTTTCACATGTGGCTCTGCCTTTGATCGTGTACACCTTCCGGGTTACAGGACTGGAGTAGGTGGTGGTAGGAGGGTGCATGGGACAGGTTTTACACCGGGGGCGGTTACTAGGATAGGAGCCAGAGGATAGGGAAGGTGGTTTAGGGATTTCATAGGGATGAACTAACAGGTCATGAAGGTTAGGTGGACGGCGGAAAGACACTCTTGGTGGAGTGGGAAGGATTTCATGAAGGATGGATCTCATTTCAGGGCAGGATTTGAGGAAGTCGTATCCCTGCTGGAGAGCCACATTCAGAGTCTGGTCCAGTCCCGGAAAGTATCCTGTCACAAGTGGGGCACTTTTGCGGTTCTTCTGTGGGGGATTCTGGGTTTGAGGGGATGAGGAAGTGGCTCTGGTTATTTGCTACTGTACCAGGTCGGGAGGGTAGTTGCGGGATGCGAAAGCTGTTGTCAGGTTGTTGGTGTAATGGTTCAGGAATTCCGGACTGGAGCAGATTCGTTTGCCACGAAGACCTAGGCTGTAGGGAAGGGACCGTTTGATGTGGAATGGGTGGCAGCTGTCATAATGGAGGTACTGTTGCTTGTTGGTGGGTTTGATGTGGACGGACGTGTGAAGCTGGCCATTGGACAGGTGGAGGTCAACGTCAAGGAAAGTGGCATGGGATTTGGAGTAGGACCAGGTGAATCTGATGGAACAAAAGGAGTTGAGGTTGGAGAGGAAATTCTGGAGTTCTTCTTCACTGTGAGTCCAGATCATGAAGATGTCATCAATAAATCTGTACCAAACTTTGGGTTGGCAGGCCTGGGTAACCAAGAAGGCTTCCTCTAAGCGACCCATGAATAGGTTGGCGTACGAGGGGGCCATCCTGGTACCCATGGCTGTTCCCTTTAATTGTTGGTATGTCTGGCCTTCAATCCTGAAATCCTGCCCTGAAATGAGATCCATCCTTCATGAAATCCTCCCCACTCCACCAAGAGTGTCTTTCCGCCATCCACCTAAACTTCGTAACCTGTTAGTTCATCCCTATGAAATCCCCAAACCACCTTCCCTACCCTCTGGCTCCTATCCTTGTAATCGCCCCCGGTGTAAAACCTGTCCCATGCACCCTCCTACCACCACCTACTCCAGTCCTGTAACCTGGAAGGTGTACACGATCAAAGGCAGAGCCACATGTGAAAGCACCCACGTGATTTACCAACTGACCTGCCTACACTGTGATGCATTCTATGTGGGAATGACAAGCAACAAACTGTCCATTCGCATGAATGGGCACAGGCAGACAGTGTTTGTTGGTAATGAGGATCACCCTGTGGCTAAACATACCTTGGTGCACGGCCAGCACATCTTGGCACAGTGTTACACCGTCTGGGTTATCTGGATACTTCCCACCAACACCAACCTATCCGAACTCCGGAGATGGGAACTTGCCCTTCAGTATATCCTCTCTTCTCGTTATCCGCCAGGCCTCAATCTCCGTTAATTTCAAGTTGCCGCCACTCATACCTCACCTGTCTTTCAACAACTTCTTTGCCTCTACACTTCTGCCTTGACTGACATCTCTGCCCAAACTCTTTGTCTTTAAATATGTCAGCTTGTGTCTGTATATGTGTGGATGGATATGTGTGTGTGTGCGCGAGTGTATACCCGTCCTTTTTTCCCCCTAAGATAAGTCTTTCCGCTCCCGGGATTGGAATGACTCCTTACCCTCTCCCTTATAAACCCACTTCCTTTAGTCTTTCCCTCTCCTTCCCTCTTTCCTGATGAGGCAACAGTTTGTTGCGAAAGCTTGAATTTTGTGTGTATGTATATGTCTGTTTGTGTTTCTATCGACCTGCCAGCGCTTTCGTATGGTAAGTCACATCATCTTTGTTCTTAAATATATTTTTCCCGCGTGGAATGTTTCCCTCTATTATATAGATATCATTAATTTGAACCCAACCATTGAGTTTGTTATTGTCACTGTTGCATTTCGAAATCTGTTCTGTCATCTTATTTTCTCTTTCTGTTTTTGCCAGTAGTTTCACTTTGTATTCACCTTCTCCTTTTTTCCGTTATCTGCTGTACAGTTTTATCCCACCTATATATACTCAACAATACGTAACCCACTTCCAAACCATAACCAAAAAAATTTTTTGCAGCTTTCAACACTACCGCCGCTATAAAATCCACCATTTCTAGTTCACAAACAGTTCCTTTCACCTTTTAAACAACCATTTCGGCTAGTTCTAATAACTTTCGCTTTATTTCCATTTCCGTTTTTCCCGCATCACTGATAATTTTTAGCCGCTTCCCACAGGTTTTAACGTCATTATTTCTTCGTCAGACAATTGTTAGCCTCATTTTCATAATCTGCCACCACAAAACCACTCCTTTTAATATATTACATGCAGTTTTTTCGTAATTCTCCCGAATTTCTCCGTCCTCTAACGTGTTTTGGCGGCAACACAACCATCTAACCTTTGTGCACATCATTATCTACCAACCCAAGTCCAACATAGCCCAGCTGTAACCAACACCTTTTCGCCTTTTTTCACACCAGATCTCCAGTTACTTTCCAGTCCACCTTTATCCCTCCCCATATATTTTTATTTTCATTTTCATTTCAGCCTCATGTTACGCTTTCCACCTTCTAATACCATGTCACCCTCACAACACCCCCACAACGACCCCATTAAGTTTTATTCACATTCCCTCCGCAAACATGCCTTCGCCCTAGCCAGATTACGCTCCCATATTCTATTTTCTCAGGCTAGTCTGATATTTGGCATTACCCCCAAAGGCCTCACACTTAAAATTCCCATCTCTGGCTGCAACCCTTCTTTCCATCAGTCCCTATACCATTTCCAAACTGAACAATCCATTGCCCTCATCCACCTAATCCTTCACCTACACATCAACTCAACCAATGAACACACCCGTCAACTCCTATCCTTAATAAAAGTCCTTAATCTTTCCTCTCCCACATCCACACCGGCTGTTCAGAGCATCCTCCTACAGGCCAACCGTAAATTAGAACAGCATGCCACCCTCCACCTCAAAAAACTATCCAATCTCCTGGTTTCCCACCTCCGGAAAGGCAACTCACTCACCCTTCACAACCTTTCCAGCAAACCTCAACCTCCTCTCATTGCACACAAACCCAGTCTCTCCCATCTACTCAATCTCCCACTTGCAGCTCCACTCCTCCAAAACCTCAAAATTCCAATCAACACAATCTGGAACCACAACACCCTAATTCAGTAGTTAACCTTTCTTCCAAACCTCTCTCCCAATCCGAAACCTCTGTCCTATCCAAAGGCCTCACCTTCAGCCCTACTCCCAGATTTAACCAAACAGCCCTCGTCAAAGATTTACTGTCCTACACTCGTACTCTCTGCTGGAAATATCACTTTGCCACGAAGAAAAATGATCCTAATCCTACTCCTAATGATCCAACTCCCCAAGACACCATCCAAATTGAACCCTGCCTGGAACAGTTCCGTCCTCCGTCACAGCGGGACCCACCTCCTCTTCCTCAAAATCACCCTCTCCAAACCTTCCAGGAATTTCTGACTTCCAGCCTTGCATCTCAGTCCTTCTTAAAAAACCTTAATCCTACTCCCAACATCACAACTGCTGAAGCCCAGGCTATCCGTGATCTGAAGGCTGACCGATCCATCGTCATTCTTCCGGCGGACAAGGGTTCCACGACCGTGGTACTTGATCGTCGGGAGTATGTGGCTGAGGGACTGCGTCAGCTTTCAGACAACACCACATACAAAGTTTGCCAAGGTAACTCCATTCCCGATGTCCAGGCGGAGCTTCAAGGAATCCTCAGAACTTTAGGCCCCCTGCAAAACCTTTCACCTGACTCCATCAACCTCCTGACCCCACCGACACACCGCACCCCTACCTTCTACCTTTTTCCTAAAATCCACAAACCCAATCATCCCGGCCGCCCCATTGTAGCTGGTTACCAAACCCCCACAGAACGTATCTCTGCCTACGTAGATCAACACCTTCAACCCATTACATGCAGTCTCCCATCCTTCATCAAAGACACCAACCACTTTCTCGAACGCCTGGAATCCTTACCCAATCTGTTACCCCCAGAAACCATCCTTGTAACCATTGATGCCACTTCATTATACACAAATATTCCGCACGTCCAGGGCCTCGCTGCGATGGAGCATTTCCTTTCACGCCAATCACCTGCCACCCTACCTAAAACCTCTTTCCTCATCACCTTAGCCAGCTTCATCCTGACCCACAACTTCTTCACTTTTGAAGGCCAGACATACCAACAATTAAAGGGAACAGCCATGGGTACCAGGATGGCCCCCTCGTACGCCAACCTATTCATGGGTCGCTTAGAGGAAGCCTTCTTGGTTACCCAGGCCTGCCAACCCAAAGTTTGGTACAGATTTATTGATGACATCTTCATGATCTGGACTCACAGTGAAGAAGAACTCCAGAATTTCCTCTCCAACCTCAACTCCTTTGGTTCCATCAGATTCACCTGGTCCTACTCCAAATCCCATGCCACTTTTCTTGACGTTGACCTCCACCTGTCCAATGGCCAGCTTCACATGTTCGTCCACATCAAACCCACCAACAAGCAACAGTACCTCCATTATGACAGCTGCCACCCATTCGACATCAAACGGTCCCTTCCCTACAGCCTATGTCTTCATGGCAAACGAATCTGCTCCAGTCCGGAATTCCTGAACCATTACACCAACAACCTGACAAAGGCTTTCGCATCCCGCAACTACCCTCCCGACCTGGTACAGAAGCAAATAACCAGAGCCACTTCCTCATCCCCTCAAACCCAGAATCCCCCACAGAAGAACCACAAAAGTGCCCCACTTGTGACAGGATACTTTCCGGGACTGGACCAGACTCTGAACATGGCTCTCCAGCAGGGATACGACTTCCTCAAATCCTGCCCTGAAATGAGATCCATCCTTCATGAAATCCTCCCCACTCCACCAAGAGTGTCTTTCCGCCGTCCACCTAACCTTCATGACCTGTTAGTTCATCCCTATGAAATCCCTAAACCACCTTCCCTATCCTCTGGCTCCTATCCTAGTAACCGCCCCCGGTGTGAAACCTGTCCCATGCACCCTCCTACCACCACCTACTCCAGTCCTGTAACCCGGAAGGTGTACACGATCAAAGGCAGAGCCACATGTGAAAGCACCCACGTGATTTACCAACTGACCTGCCTACACTGTGATGCATTCTATGTGGGAATGGCCAGCAACAAACTGTCCATTCGCATGAATGGACACAGGCAGACAGTGTTTGTTGGTAATGAGGATCACCCTGTGGCTAAACATGCCTTGGTGCACGGCCAGCACATCTTGGCACAGTGTTACACCGTCCGGATTATCTGGATACTTCCCACCAACACCAACCTATCCGAACTCCGGAGATGGGAACTTATTCTTCAATATATCCTCTCTTCCCGTTACCCACCAGGCCTCAATCTCCGCTAATTTCAAGTTGCCACCACTCACACCTCACCTGTCATTCAACATCATCTTTGCCTCTGCACTTCTGCCTCGACTGACGTCTCTGCCCAAACTCTTTGTCTTTAAATATGTCTGCTTGTGTCTGTATATGTGTGGATGGATATGTGTGTGTGTGCGCGCGAGTGTATACCCATCCTTTTTTCCCCCTAAGGTAAGTCTTTCCGCTCTCGGGATTGGAATGACTCCTTACCCTCTCCCTTAAAACCCACTTCCTTTCGTCCTTCCCTCTTTCCTGATGAGGCTACAGTTGTTGCGAAAGCTTGAATTTTGAGTGTATGTATGTGTCTGTTTGTGTTTCTATCGACCTGCCAGCGCTTTCGTATGGTAAGTCACATCATCTTTGTTTTTTTTTATATATATATATATATATATATATACTGAAGTCATTTCTTCAGTTTTCATATGGTAGCAAAATACACTTCAGAGTTGATTGTTGCATCATGACGGGGAACGTCAAACACAATAACCCCTTCATGGTCCCAGAATCTCATGGCCATGACTTTACCAGCTGAGAATGCAGCTTTGAACTTTTTCTTTTTAAGAGAAGTGCTCCATAGATTATCATTTTGTTTGCGGTTTGAAGTGATGAGCTCGTGTTTCATTGACTGTGACAATGTTCGACAAAATATTGTCATTTCTTCAGTTTTCGTATGGTAGCAAAATACACTTCAGAGTTGATTGTTGCATCATGACGGGGAACGTCAAACACAATAACCCCTTCAGGGTCCCAGAATCTCATGGCCATGACTTTACCAGCTGAGAATGCAGCTTTGAACTTTTTCTTTTTAAGAGAAGTGCTCCATAGATTATCATTTTGTTTGCGGTTTGAAGTGATGAGCTCGTTTTTCATTGACTGTGACAATGTTCGACAAAATATTGTCATGATCAGGTTCATAATGTGCAAACAACTCCATTGCTCTTTATCGTCTTCCGTTAGGCGACGAGGAACCCAGCAGGCACACACCTTTTAAGTACCCCAGCTGGTGAACAATTCTGTCAGCACTGCCAACAGGCACATCCAGTAGTGCAGCAAGGCGTTCGATTGTGATTGTGATTCGTCGATCATCTCAAATGAGAGTGTTCGCACGTTACGTCATTGCTGGAGTTACAGCTCTGTGTGGCCAGCCTGCACACAGGAGATTGGAACGACTCACTGTGCTTTTGTTCACTGTGATGTCTCAGTAGACATTCTGCAAGCACCTATGAATATCTGTGATGCTGTGGGTTTCTGCCAAATGAAACTCAATGGCAGCTCCCAGTCTGTAACACACGTACATTACAAATGCCATTTTGAAGTCTACTTATAGCGCCCACCTATCAGAACAGCTTGAAACTATAGGGGCTTAAGTGGGGATATTCGACGATGTCCCACAATAAATTCCAAATTTTTTCAGCTGAAATTTTCCAAGAAAGAAAGTGTTACATTACATATTGAATGCCCCTCGTGCAAAAAACATATGAAAAAATAGAATTTATTGACCCTCAAGTGGGCATGCCGTTTTTTATAACAAGAGCAAACTGCATAGTGTTCTTTGTAAACACGTCAAGAGTAGCTGTCTTTAGTTACCAAGGTAAACAACTATAAGCAATATAACAGTTTAATCGTATTTTAATTAAACTGTTATAATATAAACTTACATTATATGAGCTAAATCATTGTTTAATGAAGCAATAATAAAATACTCTTTCATTACATCATTTTGTTGCCTTGTAGAAGTGTCACCCCACTGTAATGACCCCTTGAAGCATTAAAGTGTGCAGTTTCATCTGATCCCAGCCAATTGCTTATTTAATTGCTAATTATCTCATAGACAGCCGCCTCATTTTCGGATTGTGCTGCTAGCTCAGAATCTGGGTTATTTTCTTGCAGAGATAATAAATTTTTCCTCACCAAGCTCTCTGTTTATTTTTTATTACTGCTGCTCTCTCGGATGTATGAGAATATGACTTGTCTCAGAGTTTGCTGAAGCAGTAATCAGGGAATAGATACAGGCTCACAGTTGTAAAACAACAATGGAACAGTTCAAGACAATGTTACATGCACCTGCTCGAGGGTTAACCAAACGAAATTTAGTGTATAGCAGGGATTGGTACATGTCAGTTGCATCAGAAGCTATCATTGTTCAAAATCCAGGACTTGATTTTACGTTTCCTGGGACATAGAAGGCTCAGCAGCTCATCAAAGTCCAGCAGTAATCTGCATTCCAGCATCCCTCATGCATACTCTCCATCTCTTTCATCTCCTGATGAAATCACTCACCATGCTCATCATTCATTGCCCTCACATATACAGGAAACCGATCTATATGGGAGAATAAGTAATGCATTTTGACACACATGTTGCACCTTGAGGTACTTGAAACTATTCAGCAGAATAATAACGAATTGTACATAGTTTGCCACCTTATTTTTGCCCAGAAAGTTCTGCACCAGCAGAACCACACTTCCGGTTCCAATTTGTTCATAGAGTTTTCGAATTGTGGATCTCAGATCAGCTACAGATCTGAGGACCATCAAGGATGCCAGCTTTCAATTTCTCCATGATCATTCCCAGGAAAAGTCTGGGACAAGTAAGTGAAGCGTCCACCATTATTATTTAGGGCTTTGGTTAACTGTTTCATCAAACCAAGCCTAATGTGCAGCAGTGGGAACAGTACCTTATTCTGTTCACCACAGGGATGTTGATGGCATTCATAGATCTGCCAGGCACCAATTCCTCCTGTCCAATCCAGTCCTTCTTTTGGTAATGCTGAGATCCGCTCATACTGTCCCACATGCACAGAAAGTGCGAGTACTTGGTGTATCCTAACTGTTGTCTCAACAAAAAGTTCACTGTCTTCAGGTCTACACAATTTAACCACTCATACTGATTGTAATAAATTTCCTCCAACACGCACACCACCACTTCACACTTCTCCTTCAGTGTAGGTGGGTGAGTGAGAGGCACATAGGCACTGATCGCTGTTGTGCAGCAATACACATTTCAGTGACTGCTTGCTGCTGTCACTGAACAGACTCCATCTTACGTAGGCACTCCAACCTTGTGCAGAAGCTTGTCAATATCTGTACAGTATGCCAAAAAAAGTATGGAAAAAAAAGAAACTCTTTACATCTGTTGTGATAGAAAGTGATCTGAACACTGCCAGATAGAAGATTTTTTTCTTTCAGTATTGATGGCATCAGTGCAGCAGAGGATTTTGACAAGCTGAGATTGCAAAGTAGATCACTGAGCTCCTCGTGAGAAAAAGGAATTGGAGCATCATCATCAGCATCTAAATATTGTTCTTGTTTTTCTTCAACACTAGCAGAATCTTCATTAGTAATTTCATGAAGTTCTCCAAAAACTGGTACTGGAATTTTCTTACAATGAGCTGCAGGATGATGTGCCAATGCCGGATAAGGATACATGAAGCTGTTCTAGTCCTTTCTATTGATCCCAGTCACATCAACAGTACACAAGTAGCAGTCTGAGGCATCATTTGTCAGCTCCCTCCAAACAACTGGAATTCCAAATTTCAAAGAGCTTTTCTTGCTCTTGGTTCAAGCTTTATCTTAGTCACCAATCGGTGTACCAAAAGCATGCATTATGGAACTTCAGACTGCATTCCTCTTAGTAGGATGGATATATTCCCTGCAGATGTACCACAATATGTTGGGATTATTTTTGCACTGTCTTCTTGCTGAAGCCATTTGCTTTTCCTGCAAATAAAAAAAGAATAGTTTTAATGTAAAACAATGTAAATTGTGGAATAAAAAATTCGTATTTGCTTGGGGTTTTGTTATGTGTGTCATAACACACAAAACTTTGATAACTCATAAAGTTGATGTGTTAGACCAAAACAAGAGATATTTTTGAGATCAGTACATCGCAATTACACAAAACAATTCAGAGAAATATGAAATCATTAAAACAAGAAAAACTTGGATCAAGAAGGCTCTCCGCATAAGCGCTTGAACCTCATTCTTCACAAATATGAATCAAGTTTCTCAACCATAGCACACCACAATTGCTAGTCTCATGTAATGTGTTTATAATTACAGTTTGCTTATGTATGATACAGCATAATATAAGTTTATCATTTCTGTATTCAGTTGTACATTTCATTCATCGTAACAATCGTAGGGCCATTTGACATAGGTACGCATTGTACTACTTGATTACAGGAAGACAAGTCTGTAAGTAACTACACTTTTGTACAAATCATTTTTAGCTTGGCAGTATGGATTAGTGCACTCAACACACACTAGATTATACCATTGTCTCTGCTCATGGCAACTTTCAGCATTGTCATATCAGTTCACTTTGCATTCTTGAAAAGTAAAGATAATTGCGCAGCTCTCACTTCACACCAATGAAGAAAAGCTTTCTATAATACGATTTTTTGTGGTGTGAAGGTACGCCAGCGACTGAGATCCATAGAAAACTTTGAGCACAATATGGGTGCAACGTTTTATCACTGTGAAGTGTTACCAGTGGACTGAACCATTCAAAAGTGAACAAGTGTGAAGGACAAGGAAAGAAACAGGGCGTTCAGTTATATATACCACTGATGCCAACATTCAGTAAGTGTGTGATCTTATTTTGAACAACTGATGAGTGATTGTTGATGAAGTGACAAACCAAAACAGCTACTTGACTGTAATGCCAATGAAGGTGAAATGTTTTTAAAGTGAATCATCAGTTCCGATGAAATAAGGTGGATCACTTTGAACCAGAGAGCAAATGCTGAAGTGTGGAATGGAAAGACATCTCATCTCCAACTAAAATAATGTTCAAGTGTCAGCCATCTCCAGAGAAAATGGTGCAACCATTTTTATGGGAGTCACAAGAACCAATTCTGGGATATTACCTCAAAATGGAGTCAACAGTAAATAGTTGACATTCCAGAGAGATGTTTTGCAATGAGCCGAAGTCTGCAGTTGGAAATAAATGCCACGGACTGTTGTCAAGCAGTGTTCTTGTTTTGGATGACAGTGCATTTCGATGATGGTGAAGAGTCTTCGTCCACGAATACCTTTGACGCCTAGACTTTAAGGACAACCTAAAGTTCATAAGGAAGGAATGCAACTCCACCCAGTTTGTAGCAACGTTAGTGCAGCAACATATGAATCATCGAATCACGTGACAGTGTTGCTCAGCTCCCCTGTGGGTAGACGCCGGCATCACAAATGGAATTCGATGCATTTTATCCAGCAGCTCCAGAATTTCTGTCTAGACCAAAAAGACCTCATGGTGAGCTTCGAGATGATCTCGCTTTTTACATGGTTACCTATAAGAGACACACTAAGCTTCTTAGGAGAAAAATGTGGACCAGTACGAATAAAACTGTTTGAATTCATTCTTACGTCAACTTACATTCTATTTGACAGAAATTACTACAAACAAACAGCTGTTGAGAGGAATGTTGTTACATGTATTGCCAAATGCATTGAGGTTGACAGACATCATTTTGAGCAAATGCATTAATGTGGTATTTACTGGTAATCAAGCTGTAACAGCATGCAGTCTCAGAAATTATAAGGTCACAAAGATACATGTATCACATTGGAAAAACTGAAATAAAATGTTCAAACGTACCTATGTTCTGTATTTTAATTTAAAAAACCTACCTGTTACCAACTGTTTGTCTAAAATTGTGAGCCATATGTTTGTGACCATTACAGGGACATCTATCACAAACCGAAAAAAGTGGACCAACTAAAACATTCATATTTCTTTATGTACTGCACGAATATGTAATAAAAAATGGGGGTTCCTATTTTTAAAAAAACACAGTTGATATCCGTTTGACCTATGCCAGTGCCATCTAGTGGGTCAACCATAGCGCCATCTGATTTCCCCCTTCAAGCTAGACAAGTTTTGTTCTTTGTAGTTTTTTCATTTGACACATATTTGGTGAGAACTTCAAGTTCACTGTGGAGATAAAAGAAAATACGTCCACTTGTGGATGTGCTCAGCAGACGAAGACTGGATGGCATACTAGGACACAGCTTATGCCATAAACCGATGCATGCAGTTTTTTACTTGCACGCCGTAACGCCAGACAGAATTTGTTCTGTAAATTTGTGAGTCAAAGTGGTCACTCAAGCTGCAAAAATACTTCACTAGCTCAGAGACTTCTAGGAGATTTTATGAAGAAACTTATCTTCCAGAGGCACATGATTCAAGTGCAGCAGCAGCACTTTAATCCGCTACACCAGATTGGCAACACGAACAAAATGCCTGCCTGTGGGGACACACAAAGCAATACAATAATGAACTATAAAGGGGTGAAAAGTACCTCATGAAAAACAAAGAACTACTTTGATGCTAGCAGGTTTTGTTATTCTGAAGTGTAAAACTTTGCTGAGAAAAATTTCTGTAAGCCAAGAAAAAGGCTCATGGATGACAACAGAATTAATGATGGTAAGGTTAGTAGTGTTTGGAATTCCAGATGGCTCATGGATATCAACAGAATTAATTATGAAAAGGTTAGCTACTATTTTAAATTCCAGATACAGTGTGCTATCCAGTAAGAGAGCTATCCTAGTGTTGGTTACCTGTAGTCACCTCATACCTGAAGTCAAGAATGAAGTCTGTGCATTGAAGACAGACATAGTCATTATGTCTGGAGATATGACTTAAGAACTGGGCTACAGTACTTGATGTCATCACAAACAAGCTCAGAAAACATTAATCTGATTGGCTTTTAGAAGGAGAGTGTGCTCTTGTTCTATCTGAAAAGTTTAAAAACCCATCAGTTAACCTCATGTGTGAGTGAATTTTCTCTTTTTTTGTGTGCTTGTTGATGACTCAAAGCTTCTGCTCAGTGATTGGACTCCTTTGCTCCTAAAGTATTTACATTCTGCCAGAACTTTTCTACTATAGTTCTGTAATTTATTTGTATTACACCACCAAAAATCTGATTAACAGTGGCCATATTGTGAACAGTTTTTTAATAAATGAGTAATGTGGCATTACATAATATAAAGAAAAGGTAATCACTCACCTACAACTGACTGATGTATTGCACATAGAAAAACCCAACAGAAAACAGTATTTCACTAGCTTTTGAACTCATAGTGTTTCTCTAGCTAAAGAACTCCCATTCACACACACATCCCTTCCTACCTACCTACATCCATGGTGAGACTGACTGTTTTTTATGTATTATTGAGCACAGTTGCTTCGGTTAATGGTAATGGGAAGGGGTTGGGGAAGGATGCATGACATGAGGATGGGGCAGCTGTTTTGACGGATGACTCAGCTGCCACACAACAAGATGGAAGGTGCTCATAGGTTAGAGCATTTAAGAAGTAAAGAGTGGGAAGAGGACAGGGAAAGGAGGAAAGGAGAGGAAGGTGGAGATGAAAGGTGAGACAGGGAGGAAAGAGAGAGAGGGAGAAGCATAGGAAAGGAGGGAGGGGCAGGGAGAGGTAAGTATTCAGTATTCAGTATTCAGTTTATTCACCATTGACCACTTACAGCGGAATAGGTCTGAACATTAAATATACAATTAACAACAACTTTACAGTAAAGTTTTTACAATTTAATTCCTTTTCTTTTAGGAATATTCTTATATACTAATGTCAATGCTTATTTCAAAATATTCTGTTATCTTATAAAATGGGTGTTTGAGAAGCCAGTCATAAACCTTACGTTTGAAAATATTATTGGTCAGTGACTGAGCAGATGCTGGAAGTTTATTGAAGAGTTTTAAACTCATTATTTTGTGTGAGTTTGCAGTCTTTGTGAGTCTGTGTCTTGGTATGTCAAAGTCCAGTTTGCCTCTGGTGTTGTGGGGATGTATGTTCTCTCTGGTCTCGAACTCATTTAAGTTGCTTTTGACATAAAGCAGGGCTGTGTAGATGTATAGATTCACCACAGTTAATATCATGTGCTTGATAAAGAGGGGATGGCAGTGTTCCTTGGGCTTAGCTTTGCTTATTATTCTGATTACTTTTTTTGAATTTTCAGAATTTCACTGACAAAGCAAGAATGTCCCCATAACAATATGCCGTAGGAAATGTGTGACTGAAAGAGGCCAAAATATACCACCTTTAGATACTCATCAGTGACTATATCTGTCAGTCTCCAGATGAGATAACACACTCTTGCTATTCTCTTGCAGATATGGCTAATGTGTTCCTCCCAGTTTAATTTTGAGTCAATGTGGAATCCTAATAATTTTATTGATTTGCTTTCAACAGCTGTAGTTAAACCCAGAATTAGCTCTTGTGTTTTATCAGGATTACACAGGAGTTCATTAGAAGAAAACCAATCCATTACTAGTTCTAGTTTTTCCTGTGTTGCCTGATGCAGTTCTGTTGTGTCATGGTGTGTATTGAGCAACGTTGTATCATCTGCATAACACACAACTGAATTTGCTCCTACATGGTAAGGTAAGTCATTAATTGCAATGATAAACAGAAAAGGACCTAGGACCGAGCCCTGAGGCACTCCAGTCCGAACTTCCTTCAGTGAGGAGCATCTATTTTTAATTGATACATACTGTCTCCTGTTACTTAAGTATGATTCGATTACATCCAAAGATGGTTTGTGTATGCCATAAAATTCCAGTTTTGCAAGTAGGGTGTTAGATGGTATGCAGTCGAAGGCTTTGCTAAGATCGCACAGTACGACTGACACTAGATCCTTATTTTCGAATGCAGTTAACACCTGGTTAACAACTTCAGTGACAGCAGTAGTGGTGTTTTTACCATGCTGATATGCAAATTGTCTGTTGGAGAGGAGATCATGCTTATCAAAATAGTTATTTAGTTGACTGTACATTACATATTCAAAAACTTCAGAAAAAATTGGGACAATAGAAACTGGTCGATAGTTTTGGGGCAGATGCTTATCTCCCTTTTTAATGACCGGTATTACTTTAGCAGTTTTGAGTGCATCTGGGAAAACTCCAGAGTCTAAACACATATTAAAAATAAAAGAAAGAGGTTGACAGATAAGGTGTATTATTTTTTTCATTAGATAATTAGAAAACCAATAACAGTCCATGCTTTTGGAGTTGGTGAACCTTGCCACAGCTTTTACAATATCCTCTGGGGTGACAACATTCCAGTGGAAAGTATACATACTATGGGGCACAGCACAAAGATGATCTAGTGCACAAGTGCCATTTTGCTTGATTTTGTTTTTCAGCTCACTCACTGAGGTTAGGAAGTAATTATTTACTTCTTCTGGGACCAGCATTGCATCTTGTGTATGGGTTTGTGAATTATATTGGTTGATGATATCCCATGCTGCTTTACATTTGTTGGGAGCACTTTCAATGTAATGTTCACATGCTTGTTTTTTGGCCAAGGACAGTTTGTCTTTGTAGATTTTTTTGCATTTTAGATAAGCTCTATAAGAAATATTATCTAGCTCAGGTCCTTGTTTACAAGAATTTTTATATATTCTGTACAGTCTGAGCATCTCCTCCCTAGTGAAAGCTAGCTCATCTGTATACCATTTTAGCTGTTTGTTTTTCTGTTTATGTTTAGGGCTACTTTTGATTAATGGTGAGCAGGAGTACCATAACTCTATGAGTATTTCCAGGAATTTGTTAAACACCATTTCACCAGCATCCTTTCCAGGTTGTGTGTTGTATACAAAGTCCCAGTTAACATAAGATATTCTGTCAATAAATAAATTAATATATTCATCTTTCTGCCCTCTTACCCATGTGGCATTGGACTTGATTCTGACTGATTTGTCTGATTTAGGCAACTGATCACAGGAGAATGTTAAAATCAATGGTTCATGATCAGCTAGGGCTCCACTGGCAAGTCTGACGTCGTACATATCTCTAGAAAAATTTACTATAATATTATCTAAGCACGCCTTATCCTGTGTTGGTGTGTAATTTGTACATTGTAAATTTAGTGATCTTAAGATATTAAAAAACGTTCTAGTAACATGTTCATCACTGTTGACCATTTCAATGTTGAAATCGCCACAGATAATTAGTTTTATGGTAGATTTTAGTATTTTCCTCATAAGCAGCTCAAATCTTTCGAAAAATGTATTTACATCTCCTCCTGGTGATCTATATAAGCTAACAATTATGGTATTCTCTACGTTTAGTCTTATACAGCTAAATTCTCCATCTAGTTCTGCACAGTAAGAGCTAACATCTATTTTAGTAAACATTATACTATCTTTAACTAATATTAGGGCACCTCCATTCTTTCTTTCACTTCTACACATAATGTCTCCAACAGCATACCCCTGAGGAACAAAATATTGTACTTGATCGTCTGTCAGCCAATGTTCTGAGATACTAACAACATCAACGTTTTCAATACTGCACAAATGTTCTAATTGTAATACTTTGTTCCTAATGCAGCGAATGTTCGTTTGCATCACAGTAACAGATTTATCTTTATTGTTTATTGTCTGAGAACACTCTCTCATTCGAATGTCGCTTTTAGCACCTAGTTCAAGTACAGGAGGTTTATTACCCGCCGATTCACAGACTTTTATACTAAAAAATGACGTACATTCCAGGTATTACTCAAACCGCTACTTTCGTAGATCGTTTTATTCCGTGTGAGTCTTTCTTTAATTATTTCATTGACACGATCGCACACAAACTTTCTCCCTTCATAGTTTAGGTGGCGCCCGTGTCTGGTGTGAAGGTTACGCTTAAGTTTACTTATATCGACCACAGCACAATTTGCGTATTCAGAGCACAGTTTCTTTATTTTAATATTCGTTCTTCGAATTTCTTTATTAACGCACGAACTATAGATTAGATCGTGCCTATGAGGCACTGTAGCAACAACTGTATTCCTTGATTTATTTTTTTCTAGAAAGTTCTGAAGCACTTTTACACAGACATCTGCTTCATTTTTCGCAACATCATTTGATCCCGTTATGCAAACGACAAAGTCATTTTCTTGCGTGGATTTTGTTTGAATGCAAGCGTCTAAAACGTGTTTAGTTCCCGCTCCAGGTTTAACAACACTGGTCACTGCTAAGTCTCGATTTATTTCTGGAAACATATTTGATAAATTCCTGCCATGGCTATCTGTTAGAAAAAGCACACTGTTCTTTTTACCTGTTGTTTCCCGTTTATCAACATTTTTCCCAGAGTGACCATTTGTTTTCAACGCATTGTCTTTTGAATGGTCTGGATAATTTACACTGTCTTTAACTCCATCACTGGACTGCAGAACACCGTATTTCTTTTTATCCGTAAATGTAACTGCTGTTGCAAAGTTCGTTTTCATTTTTCCAGCTAAAGTCCTACCTTTGTGTCTCACTTCTGTCCACTCGGACGATTTGTGCCTTTCGTCAGGTGCCAATTCGGATGATTTGTTCTTCGACCGTAGTTCCCGATTTTCATTCTTGAGTGTGGTGATTTCGCTTCTTAAAGTGTTGACTAAGAATTGTAGACCTGAAACTCGTTCTCTTAAATTTGTTATTTCGACGTTACAATTCTCGCACACTCCCTTTTTTAGTACATAACTGTAACTTTTTCTCGTCTTAGGGTTATACATTTCTACACTCGCGGCCATATTGTAATGAGGTGAGGCAGTGGGAAAAAAGTTTAGCAAAGGTTTGGCCTGGAGAATTACAAGAGCACAGGTTGTGCTGGAAAGACAATTCCCTCCTGCATAGTTCAGAGAAACTAGTGCTGAAAGCGAGTATCCAAATGGTTTGCGTAGTGGAACGGCTTTTGAAGTCATTTGTGTTGTGGTGCGCTGCATGTTTGACAACCGAATGGTCAAGTTTTTGGGTTGTCCCAGTTTAGCTTCGTGGCAATAGACAGTTGGTTACTTGTCATGCCCACATAGAATGTTAGCTGCTTTCAGACATGGCCGTGCTTTTTAAAGGGTAGGAAATGCTTGTGCCTGGGCTGTGGTAGGAGGTGGCAGGTGGGTGTATGGTACATGTCTCGCATCTGGGTTGATAACAAGGGAATGACCCACAGGGTGCAGGGTTGAGTGCAGGACTGAAATAGGGATGGACAAGGATATTCTGTAGGTTGGGTGAGTGATGGAACACTACTTGGTTGATGTTGGTAGGAGGGTGGGTAGGACATCGCTCATCTCACAAGAGAGCACCTAGTCGAAGCTACGGTGAAGGGTGTGGCTGAGATTTTCAAGGCAGGTTGATCAGAGGAATGCTGGTCAGAGGCTGGTTAACAGGTATACTGGATTCAGACAAGGAGATGACACGTGATCTGTTTATGAATGAATTGGACAGGATACTGACTGCCAATAAATGCTCTGATTGTCTTTATAAATGGGTTAGAACACTGTTGCAGAAACAACGAAACAAACATGCCAAATTCAAACAGACACAAAATCCCCAAGATTGGCAATCTTTTACAGAAGCTTGAAATTTAGCACGGACTTCAATGCGAGATGCTTATAACAGTTTCCGTAATGAAACTTTGTCTCATAACCTGGCAGAAAATCCAAAGCGATTCTGGTTGTATGTGAAGTATGTTAGCGGCAAGAAACAATCAATGCCTTCTCTGCACGATAGCAATGGAGATACCATCGTAGACAGTGCTACCAAAGCAGAGTTACGAAACACAGCCTTCCGAAATGCCTTCACAAAAGAAGACAAAGTAAATATTCCAGAATTCGAATCGAGAACAGATGCTAACATGAGTAACGTAGAAGTAAATATTCTCGGAGTAGTGAAGCAACTTAAATCACTTAATAAAAGCAAGTCTTCTGGTCCAGACTGAATACCAATTAGGTTCCTTTCGGAGTATGCTGATGCATTAGCTCCATACTTAACAATCATATAAAACCGTTCGCTCGACGAAAGATCTGTACCCAAAGACTGGAAAGTTGCACAGGTCACACCAATATTCAAGAAAGGTAGTAGGAGTAATCCACTAAATTACAGGCCCATATCGTTAACGTCGATATGCAGCAGGATTTTAGAACGTATATTGTGTTCGAACATAATGAATTACCTTGAAGAAAACGGTCTATTGACACACAGTTAACATGGGTTTAGAAAAGATCGTTCTTGTGAAACACAACTAGCTCTTTATTCAAATGAAGTGCTGAGTGCTATTGACAAGGGATTTCAGATTGATTCCGTATTTCTGGATTTCCGGAAGGCTTTTGATACTGTACTACACAAGCGGCTCGTAGTGAAATTGTGTGCTTATGGAATATTGTCTCAGTTATGTGACTGGATCTGTGATTTCCTGTCAGAGAGGTCACAGTTCAGTGTAATTGATGGAAAGTCATCAAGTAAAACAGAAGTGATTTCTGGCGCTCCCCAAGGTAGAGTTACAGGGCCTTTGCTGTTCCTTATCTATATAAACGATTTGGGAGACAATCTGAGCAGCCACCTTCGGTTGTCTACAGGTGACGCTGTCGTTTATCGACTAATAAAGTCATCAGAACATCAAAACAAACTGCAAAACAATTTAGGAGAAATATCGGAATGGTGCAAAAAGTGGCAGTTGACCTTAAATAACGAAAAGTGTGAGATCATCCACATGAGTGCTAAAAGGAACGCGTTAAACTTCGGTTACATGTTAAATCAGTCTAATCTAAAAGGCGTAAATTCAACTAATTACCTAGGTATTACAATTATGAACAATTTAAATTGGAAGGAACACTTAGAAAATGTTGTGGGGAAGGCTAACCAAAGATTGCGTTTTATTGGCAGGACACTTAGAAAATGTAACAGACCTACTAAGGAGACTGCCTACACTACACTTGTCTGTCCTCTTTTAGAATACTGCTGCACGGTGTGGGATCCTTACCAGATAGGACTGACTGAGTACATTGAAAAAGTTCAAAGAAAGGCAGCACGTTTTGTATTATCGCGAAATATGGGAGAGAGTGTCACAGAAATGATACAGGATTTGAGATGGACGTCATTAAAAGAAAGGCGTTTTCATTGCAACGGAATGTTCTCATGAAATTGTAATCACCAACTTTCTCCTCTGAATGCGAAAATATTTTGTTGACACTGACTTACATAGGGAGAAATGATCACCAAGATAAAATAAGGGAAATCAGAGCTCATACGGAAAGATATAGGTGTTTATTCTTCCCGCGCACTTTACGAGATTGGAATAATAGAGAATTGTGAAGGTGGTTCGATAAACCCTCTGCCAGGCACTTAAATGTGATTTGCAGAGTATCCATGTAGGTGTAGATGAAAACTTTTGCTTTCCAATGTGGGTGTGGCATCCTCGGGCAGCGAGGCTCCAAGGAAGAGATTTTTTGATGTGGAGCAGGTGACAGTTGTCAAAGTGGAGGTGGTTGATTCACTTTATATGAATAGATGTATTTACGGGGCTGTTTGAGAGGTGGAAATTGAATCTAGGAAGGTGGCTTGTTGAGTTGAGAAGGACTAGATGAAGCTAGTTTGGGAGTAGATGTTCAGGTTTTGGCTACCATAAGTCCAGGTCATGAAAATGTCATCAGTGAATCTGAACCAGGCAAGTTGTTTTACGAATACGAAGGATTCCCCCATATGGTCCGTAAATAAGTTGTCACGTGATGATGCCATGTGAGAACTCATGACAGTACCACAGATTTATTTATAGATCTGACCTTCAAAAGTGAAATAGTTGTTGGTCAGGATGCGGTTGGCGAAGAGGATTAAGAAACAGATGGTGTGTTTGGTATCAGAAGGATGTTGGGGATTAAGATGACATTAATTTTTCTCCATTGTCTTTCGCAACTGTTTCTCCCTTCAAACTAATGATGTGGCGTACATTTGAGTACAGCTTGTGCTCGGGCCAATATAGTGCCTTCTATGAAGTCTGTCATCATATGGTGATTGTAAATTTCATTGTGGAACAAAATGTTTTCAATTACGAATATCTTAATTACATTGTAAAAAATAGTTCAACGAAAGGTAATTTTGGATGTAGTTCAGTTAAATAGTAATTGTAGTCTCATTAAAAAATTATATGTGGATTCCTTAGGTATGGTAGTGGTTGTGGTGGTGATGGTCTCCACTCCAAAGTGTGGTTTGATGCGGTTGTCCATGCTAGTCTGTCCTGTGTAACTCTCTTCATCTCTGCATAACTACTGCAATCCATATCCAGTTGAACATGCATACTGTATTTGGGGCTTGGTCTCCTCCTACAACTTTTATTTCCCCATACTTCTGTCTGTTACTGGATTGACAATTTTTTGATGATGTCACAAAACGTATCTTGCCAACTAGTCTCTTATATTTTTCAAGTTGTACCATAAATTCCTTTTTTCTACAGTTTGGTTCAGTATCTGCTTATTAATTATTCAATCTATTCATGTAATCTTCAGCATTCTCCTGTAATACCACATTTTAAAAGCTTCTGTTCTCTACTTGTGTGAAGCGTGTGTCATCCACGTTTCACTTCCATATAAGGGTACACTCCAGACAAGTATTCTCAGAGAAAACTCCCTAACATTTAACTTTGTACTCAATGTTAACAAGCTTATCTTTTACAGAAATACTTTTCTTGCCATTGATAGTCTGCATTTTATATCATCTCTACTTCAGCCATTGCTACTTATTTTGCTATCAAAATAACAAAACTCATATACTACTATGAGCCTCATTTCCTTATCTAATTTTCTCAGAATTACGTGATTTAATTTGACTACATTTTATTACCTTTGTTTTACTTTTGTTGATGTTCATGTTATAACCTCTCTTCAGTACATTACCCATTGAATTAAACTGTTCATCTGAGTCTTTTGCCATCTATGGCAGAACTACCATCGGAAGTCCTCAAAGGAAGTTTGTCCCCAAAGGCTTTAACTAGTGTAAAATTCTCAGGCTTCACCTGAGTGATTTTGTTGAAATTATATGCTTTTTTTTTTTTTTTTTTTTTTTTTTTTTCCCACTCCCATAATTTTCTGATGAAGTGTTAAGGTGATGTCGCAATTATCCTTACATAGCCACCACAGTTTTTATTTCTTCTCTCTGAACTTTTTTTTTTCTTTCCAAATTTCTGCTTCCTTTCTTTCACCACTTACTCAGTGTACAGTCTGAATAACATAGAGTATAAGCTACCACCTTGTCTTACTTCTCAGCTACTTCTTCCCTTTCATGTCCTTTGACTCTTATAACTGCAGTCTGGTTTCTGTATAAGTTATGATAACTTGTCCTACCCTGTTCCATATCCTTGCTGCGCTCAGAATTTCAAGGACTGTAGTCCAGTCAGTGTTGTTGCATGTTCATATATTTCTTTGGAACCTAAACTGATGTTGTCTGCCCAATGTATGTATTTCTGCTCACATTTATTCATAGTTTTAAATCATCCTAAACCTTCCCCAAAAGGTTCTGTGACATGGTGGTTGGTCAGTCGACAGACATGCTCGTTGTTTCATATTTGTCAGCCACATCTGGAATTGCAAAAGCTAATTGACAGTTTACAGCTGATACCACTGTTCATGTCTGTTTCTGTAATAGATTAATGTCCATTTGCTTCTACCAGGTTTTTCAACCCAGAAGTACGAAATTTTTCTTAACATCCCAAAATCGGTGAAAATAATTTCGTATTAGTGAATTGAAAATGCTGCTGTTGGAAAATACAAATACGTCTATTAAGAAACGGCAATGAACAGCAAAATCATCTGAAAAATGGCTAAAATTTGCTCTTGTCATTTCAGATGTAGCTGACACAGTTGGGATAACGAACCTAACAGCCAACTGATCGACCAATAAAACACGGTCCCTTTGAGTGTGGCTGAGAATTATTTACAACTGTGAATAAATGTCACCAGAAATAAAAATATTGGGCAGACAGTACAGGTGGTGCAAAAATACAGGGTGATTCAAAAAGAATACCACAACTTTAAAAATGTGTATTTAATGAAAGAAACATAATATAACCTTCTGTTATACATCATTACAAAGAGTATTTAAAAAGGTTTTTTTTCACTCAAAAACAAGTTCAGAGATGTTCAATATGGCCCCCTCCAGACACACGAGCAATATCAACCCGATACTCCAACTCGTTCCACACTCTCTGTAGCATATCAGGCGTAACAGTTTGGATAGCTGCTGTTATTTCTCGTTTCAAATCATCAATGGTGGCTGGGAGAGGTGGCCGAAACACCATATGCTTAACATACCCCCATAAGAAAAAATCGCAGGGGGTAAGATCAGGGCTTCTTGGAGGCCAGTGATGAAGTGCTCTGTCACGGGCTGCCTGGCGGCCAATCCATCGCCTCGGGTAGTTGACATTCAGGTAGTTACGGACAGATAAGTGCCAATGTGGTGGCGCTCCATCCTGCTGAAATATGAATTGTTGTGCTTCTTGTTCGAGCTGAGGGAACAGCCAATTCTCTAACATCTCCAGATACTGTAGTCCAGTTACAGTAGCACCTTCGAAGAAAAAGGGACCAAAAACTTTATTGGCTGAAATGGCACAGAAAACGTTCACCTTAGGCAAGTCACATTCATACTGAGTTGTTTCCCGCGGATTCTCAGTGCCCCATATACAGACATTGTGACGGTTGACTTTCCCGTTAGTGTGGAAAGTTGCTTCATCACTAAACACAATCTTTGAGCGGTCGCCATCTTAGCGTCAACTGACGCTGACACCTAGTCAACAGCACCTCAAGCGAACAAATGTACAACTAAATGAAACTTTATAGCTCCCTTAATTCGCCGACAGATAGTGCTTAGCTCTGCCTTTTGCCGTTGCAGAGTTTTAAATTCCTAAAGTTGTGGTATTCTTTTTGAATCACCCTGTATTTGGAAGAGCATCTGTGCCACATAAAGAACAAAACACTATTCCGACTAACAAATCCACTGTGTAGAGCATATCATCTCCTGTAAATGTGCTGTGAAACATTATGAAAAAAGATGATGGCCTGGGCTACCTCATCTTGTGACAGTATTACAAAGGAAGCTGCAGAAATCCATCTGTCAAAGAACATCATTAACTGAGATAACCCCCCCCCCCCCCCCCCTCCCATGTGTGGGTCTGGGGGTTAGAATAGGCCCGCGGTATTCCTGCCTGTCGTAAGAGGCGACTAAAAGGGTCTCCAATGTTTCGCCTTTTCTGTGACGGTCCCCTCTTGGATTTGACCTCCACCTTTACCAAATTTCTGTTGATAGTGCGTGCCACTTGGGGAAGGACGTCTTACGCGGTGTTTTTTGTTTGTCCATTGTGCACCAAGATCTTGCATGCTAGTTATTGTCGTGTAGTGGGCATTGCACCCAACGTCTTATGTGTTGCCTACTTTCGTCTCCTACGCTGTACCATCCTTTGTGTGCATGACAATTCTGGACCTTTTCGACACCCAAAATCCAGCACAGTAGCCAGTCCATTGTGGTGGGGTTGTCATGTATCTTCTTGGTGGTAGCTTTCTGACAACATAGGGATCGCACTGTTGATGCCTGAGCTGAAACCTCCCCTTGTATGCCTAGGAGTAGGTGCCCATCCTTCTGTGGCACTGGGACTCCCAGCAATGGCCATCCCGCCAGGTGGCCCTTGCTGAGGCTGGGTGGCGCCCGTGGGGAGAGCCCCTGGTTGGTGTGGGTGGCATCAGGGCGGGTTACCCGCAATGAAATGGGTTAAATTGAATCAAGCTGGTGGTCGCTTGGCCCCAGCAGTCTGCAAGCATGTCAGAAATAATTTTGATGCTGCGACGTATGATTCCCGATTGTTCCCCTACCTGGCTACACCTTGGGAGGGCCGTAGGGCGACCAGATCTCGAGAGCCATATTCGCCTTGGTACCTAGTTTGCAGCAGTACTGATGAAGAGACCTTTCATGCAACGAAGCCCCAGTCTTTCGTAGACCATCTTGAAGATAGGTTTGAGGAAGTGGCAGCTTTGTCTAAAATGCGTAGTGGGGCGATTTTGGCCCAAGCGGCCTCCCCAGCCCAGTGTTGCTCGCCTGTGACAAGCTGGGTGATATCCCTGTGTCGATTACTCCCCATAAAAGCCTTAATTTGGTCCAGGGTCTTATTTTACATCGTGACCTCCTTTTGCAGTCGGATGAGGAGCTACATGCCAACTTGGAGTGACGGGATGTCCACTTCGACTGGCGCATGCATAGAAGATCCGAAGATAACAGGGTTGCTACCGGTGCCTTCATCTTGGCTTTTGAGGGTGACTCATTACCTGAAAAGGTCAAGGTGATGGTTTACCGTTGTGACGTGAAACCTTACATCCCTCCTACGCGGTCCTTCAAGTGTTGGAGGTTTGGCCACATGTCATCATGCTGTAACTCCAGCATCGCCTGCAGGGATTGCGGTCATCCTCTGCACCCGGGCGCTCCGTGTGTACCTCCTCCCACTAATGTCAAATGTGGAAAGCACCACTCCCCCTGCTCGTCTGACTGCCCTGTACTCCGTATGGAGCGGCGGATAATGGAGATAAAAACCCTGGACAGGCTCACCTATCAAGATGCAAAGAGGAAATGCGAACGACTTCATCCTGTTCCAGTGACTACCTCATTTGCTGTGACTGCGACTTCGTTGCCCCTGATGGCGACGGCTGTCCCTTCATTTGTTAAACCTCCAGTGGTCCCTCTGGGCTGCCCCGACTCTTCCCCCGTGTCTGTGATGGCGAACACTGCTTCTTCTGGTGCTCCCAAGTTACCTCCTTTGGGAGACCAACCCCTGAAATTGACGGGCTTGACGGACCCCGCCCCCCCGCCGGAGGTACGCCAGCCTCCTCCGTCTTCTCTCACGCAGAAAGAGTCCCTTGGAAGTCTACCTTTTAAGGCATCCTCCAGCACAACAACTGACACCAGTCAGTGGCTCAAGGAGCCACAAGCGTCAGATCACAGAGCTTCCCACTCTTCATCTGTCCCTGACCCTCCTTGTGAGACTCCCTCCCAGGTTGCTCCTAAGGAGCAGCGTGGAGGAGGAGGAGAAGAAGAAGAAGAAGGAGAAGCTGGGTATGAAGGAAGAGGTTCAGGTTGCCTCTGTGCCACCTGTTGCTACCAGCTCTGCATCTGAGGATGATTTGCAGATTTTGGCATCCCCCGATGACCTCAATCTTGCCTCTGCCTCAGGCGCAATGGTTCTCGATGAAGGCTCTCCTTCGGTGGTGGTAGATGCTCCAGTGCATAATCTGCCTCCTAGGTCCCTTCACGCCTTTTTCGGCTGTGGAAAATATCATTCTCCTGTGGAATGCAGTGGTTTTTCTTCCACCATCTTGCTGAGCTCCAACAACTTATCAGCCTTCACCCTTCGCCCTTTCTTCTGCATTGCTCTCCAGGAAACTTGGTTTCCGGCGATGTGTACCCCCACCCTCTGTGGCTATTGGGGTTATTGTAAGAATCGGGCAGCTTCTGAGAGGGTATCTGGTGGAGTCTATGCCTTCATCCTTAACTCTCTTTACAGCGAGCGTGTGCCTCTTCAAACACCTTTAGAGGCTGTCGCTGTTAAAGCGTGGACATCACAGGCTGTTACCGTCTGCAGTGTCTATCTTCCACCGGATGATGATGTCTCGCAGCATGTATTGGCTGTGCTGATAGCACAACTACCGCCGCCTTTTCTGTTACTGGGCAACTTTAACACCCATAACCCTCTGTGGGGTGGATTGGTGGCAACAGGCTGAGGCACTGCCATTGAGCATGTGTTGGTGCAGCTCGACCTTTCTCTCTTAAATAATGGTGCCCTCATGTATTTCAGTGTGGCACATGGCACATACTCAGCCATTGACCTTTCGGTCTGCAGCCCTGGCCTTCTACCATCTATCAGCTGGAACGTGCATGATGACTTGTGTGGTAGTGACCACTTTCCGATCTTTCTGTCACTGCCACAGCGTCGCTCTTCTAGGTGCCTCCCCAGATGGGCTTTGAATAAGGCTGACTGGGACTCTTTTGCCTCCATTGCCACTCTTGAGCCTCTTGATCTCGATGCCGTTGATGTGGTGGTTCACACGATAACCACCGGTATCTTTTCTGCAGCAGAATCTGCAATTCCCTGTTCTTTTGGTCCCCTCGGCGGAGGACTGTGCCTTGGTGGTCACCCGAGATCACTGAGGCGATTAGAGATAGCAGGCGGGCCCTCCAGTGTCATAAGTGGCACCCATCACTGGACCACGTCATTGCCTTCAAGTGGCTCTGTGCCTGAGCTCGACGCCTTATTCACCATGGAAGCAGGAGTGCTGGGAAAGGTATGTCTCCACCATTGGCATCCGTACCTCTCCATCGCAGGTTTGGACCAAGATTAGGCGACTCAATGGATATCGGACCCCCATCAGCATACCTGGGCTTTCCGTAAATGGAGCAGTCTGTACTGACTCTGACACGATTGCAGAACTCTTAGTGGAGCAATATGCTCAGAGTTCTGCTTCTGCGAATTACCCGCTGGCTTTCCACTCCTTGAAAGAATGGTTGGAACGTCGGAACCTTTCATTCCATACGCGCCACCCCAAATCGTACAATGCTCCATTCATTGAGTGGGAATTCCAAAGTGCACTGATATGGCTCCTGGACTGGATTGCATCCACTATCAGATGCTCAAACACCTCTCGGTGGACTGCCAGCAACGCCTTCTAGACCTTTTCAACCATATCTGGGTTGAGGCTGAGTTCCAATGACAATGGCGGGAAAGCATTGTTATCCCCATCTTGAAACCTGGCAAGAACCCACTGGATGTGGACAGCTACCGCCCCGTTAGCCTCACCAATGTTCCATGCTAGCTGCTCAAACGCATGGTGAGCTGGAGGTTCAGTTGGTTACTTGAGCCTTGGAGCCTTCTGGCTCTGTCCCAGGTTGGGTTCTGCTCTGCCACCGATAATGTGGTCTGCCTGGAGTCTGCCATTCGCACGGCATTTTTCTGCCGTCAGCATCTCATTGCTGTCTTTTTTGACATGCGGAAGCCATACGATACAACATGGGGGCATCACTTCCTCACCAGGCTTCTTGGGAGGGGTCTTCGGGGCCCGCTTCTGATTTTTATTCAAAATTTTCTGTTGCTTTGTTCCTTCCTCATGCAAGTTGGTCCCTCCCATAGTTCCTACCAAGTCCAGGAGAATGGGGTCCCGCAAGGCTCTGTCTTGAGTGTCTGCCTCTTTTTAGTTGCTATCAATGGGCTAGCTGCAGCTGTTGGGATGTCCATATCGGCTTCTTTGTATGCTGATGACTTTTGCCTGTACTGTAGCTACACTGGCATTGAGGTTGCTGAACAGCAGCTACAGGGTGGTATCCGCAGGTTGCAGTCTTGGGCCGTCACGCACGGCTTCCAGTTCTCGGCCGCCAAGACCTGCGTCATGCATTTCTGCCGATGTCGCACTGTTCACCCTGTCCCACGGCTTTATCCTGACAGCAAACCTCTTGCCATGCTGGAGACGCATCGGTTTTTGGGCATGCTTTTTGATGCCCGGTTGGCTTGGCTCCCTCATCTTCAGCAGCTTAAACAAACTTGCTGGTGCCATCTTAACGCTCTTCATTGCTTGAGTCACACCAGCTGGGGCGCTGATCGGTCTACCCTTCTCCAACTGTATCATGCGTTGATTCGTCCCATCTCAGTTATGGGATCCTGGTTTATGGTTCAGCACTGCCTTCAGCATTGCAGTTGCTTGACCCCATCCTTCATTGCGGGATCCTACTCGCAACTGGAGCTTTCCACACGAGCCCTGTCGACAATCTACTTGTGGAGGCTGGTGTCCCTCCGTTGCAGATCCAGCAGCAATGACTTCTGGTCGCTTATGCTGTGCATATTTGTAGCTTGCCCGGGCATCCCAATTACCGTCTCGTGTTCTCCAACATGGTCGTCCATCTTCCCTAACGGCAGTCCCGGTCAGGGTGTCCGATAGCGGTTCGTGTCCGGTCTCTCTCTCTGGGCTTGAGCTTTCTCCTCTCCCACCTATTTTCCGGGCCCATATGTGTACACGCCCGTGGTGTGTGCCCTGCTCATGCCTTCAGCTGGATTTAACACAAGGCCCGGTAGAATCAGTCCCTCCTGAGGCCCTCCGCTGATGCTTTCTTTCCACCTTTCCCATGTTTCCCGGCTCTGCCGTAGTCTATACCGACGGTTCGATGGTTGCTGGTTGAGGTGGTAATGCCTTTACTCTTGGGGCACAATCTGAACAATGCTCATTGCTGGATGGCTGCAATGTTTTCACTGCAAAGCTTGTAGCCATCTCTCGCGCCCTAGAGTATATCCGCTCCTGCTCAGGTGAGTCCTTCATTATCTGTAGTGGCTCCCTGAGCAGTTTATGAGCTATCGACCAGTGTTTTCCTCGCTCTCATCTTGTGATGGCTATCCAGGAGTCCATCCACACTCTTGCCCATTGCAGCTGCTCTGTGGTTTTTGTATGGACACCAGGTTATGTCGGCATCCCGTGTAATGAACATGTTGACAGGCTGGCCAGATGGGCTATCAGTGAACCGGCCCTGGAGACTGACCTTTCAGAATGTGATCTCCAGTCCATATGGCTGCAAAAGTCCTTGGTACCTGGAGTGATGAATGGCGCACCCTGCCTTCACCCAACAAACTTCGGGTCATTAAGGAGACTACAGGTGTGTGGCGCTCCTCCATGCAACCCTCTCACAAGGACTCCATTGTTCTCTGCTGGCAATGCATTGGCCACACCTGGCTGACACACGGTAATTTATTGCACCATGAGAACTCACCTCTATGTCGCTGCGGGTCAGTGTTGACAGTGGTCCACATCTTGTTTGACTGTCCGCTTTTAACTGTGCTCAGACAGACGTTTGTTCTGCCTGATACGCTCCCTGATCTTTTAATGGATGATGCTTCAATGGCAGGCTTAGTTTTGAGTTTTATTTGAGCAGGGGCCTTTTATCGCTCGATCTGAGGGTTTGTCCCTTTTTTGTGTTGCGTCTGGCCTTTGGCCTGCGGTTTTAGGTTGGGGTTTTTAGTGTTTCTTGGTGGTTGGTTTTTCCTTTTTTGTTTCTACGGTCAGCCAACCACTGTACAACTCTGTGTGCTTTTAATTTCTTGATTTCTGGTCTTTGTCTGTGTCTTCCCTTGTTCTCTCCGTTGCTTGTTTTTATTCCTTGTGGGTTTTCATGATCGTGGAAAAAGGGACCGATGGCCTTTGTAGTCTGGTACCTTCAGCTTCCACAAACCAACCAACCTACTGAGATGTGAGGTAAACCATACATTGCAGTTTTTCACAGCCAGTATTTATGTATTTGATTTTTTGTTTTTTGTTTTATGGTCATTAACCTTCGGTCCAAGTCATGTTTCAGCACCAAACATTGCAGCTCATAAAGCTGGAGACTTCACCTGAGGCCATAAAAAAATTGGATAGCAGTTTCAAACTTAAACAAACTTAGCAAGCCAAAGTGTTTATAAATATCCATGCAGTGATTGATTCATGACATCATTAGTCCACAGCCTCAGTTGACCGACTCATGTCAAAATGTATTGTAGAGCTTGTAGTAAGGGTGTAAGGGTGTTGTCCCCCCCCCAATAAGCTGGCACACTTTTTGGTTTCAAATGTTGGTACCAGAAACAACTCATCTGTGCTTGTACAGACAACATCTGCATTGCTGTTCATGAAGATTGTAAGGTCTCCTCTCACTCAGCTGAAGTCTGATAAATATGTAGATTCATGGCGACTCCAATGTCATTGTTCTGCAGTTGATAGCAAAAGTATATAGAAATTATGAATGTACATCAGAGGATTTGTTAATATTCTTTGTGAGTACTGGCAAATTTTTTCCAGAAAAACAATAAAAATGTATAAAACCATAGCAATGGAGCAATGAGTACAATGGTTTCCTGAGACCAGTGCTACTGTTGATTTATCTACATTTCCATGGTGACATTGTTCTTGTTTTCCGTAAGCCAGGTATTAAACTTCATTTTGCAGCCAGTGTTCTGGTGATTATGATGATGATGATGATGATGACGACGTTTATGTTGTCTCTTGCTTTAGGAGCTGAAATGATAGGCACAGAAATTTTCCTCAGTCCGTAGCTTAAAGCCCATAAAACAGAAGTCATCAAAGAGTTACATCATTGGTGAAACATGGGATTCTGAATTAAACTAGTTGCCAAATCCAAAAGGACCACCCGTAAAGGTCTCTGGTGACTACTCTTGGTCCTGTGTGAGAGCTTTAGGAGCTGAAATGATAGGCACAGAAATTTTCCTCAGTCTGTAGCTTAAAGCCCATAAAACAGAAGTCATCAAAGAGTTACATCATCAGTAAAACATGGGATTCTGAATTAAACTAGTTGCCAAATCCAAAAGGACCACCCATAAAGGTCTCTGGTGACTACTCTTGGTCCTGTGTGAGAGCACATGAAACATCTGAAAGGAAATGCTGTGACTGGAAACAAAGCTTGCACCATCCTGGAAACTAGAAGTAGAGGGAATGCTTATATGAGAAGTAGACTATGCAACTGTGCCTCATTGAATCAGACTACATGATGATGGTATTTGGTGAGAAACTGATAATTTTTCTCCATTTCTTGTATCATCTGGTAGAGGTATTTTAGTGGGAGTGGAATCCTGGATAATAAGGATGTGACAGTTCCAGTTCTGTAAAAAGTTTCAAACTTTCTTTAGGTTTTTCCGTAGCTTGCTCTTTTTATGATACATTATATACTGTGTGCTGCTAAGTATATGCTCATCACAAAAGTTGATCATTTCCCATAAAATCTGTTGATGTTATGTAAAAACACCTAACAATAATAATACTGTTTTAATGTTTAACTTTTTAGTGCATAATAATATATTTTTGGATCTCATATATGAGCCTTATTTTAAAACTAAAGTCCATTTGGCCATGAAAAAAGTAAGCTCATGAGAAGAGGTTTTTATCAACAGTAATATTTTATTACATATCTGCCTTACTTTTCCACATAATTGTTGTTCACATCTGTACACTTTCTGTAGTGTTGCACTAGCTTCTTTAACCACTCTGCATCGAAGTCTGCCACGTGGCAGTTGAACCATTTGATAATGACAGTGTTGAGTTCATTGTTGCTTTGAAATTGTTGTCCAAACAGGCACTTTTTCTAATGCAAGAATGTGTGGACATTAACACAGTAAGGAAACAACGTAAGCTAAAGAGAGATGAATGGCCAGTCATTAAAGCTAAGATATGGGCCAAAAACATGGAAATCCACTGATATAAGCAGTCTTCATAAAGGGCACATTGTCGTGGCACTGCAGCTGGAAATGAGAATCTCTGAAATAGCGAAGCTGGTTGTCTGTTGGCATACTGTCTGTTGGCATACTACTGTCATGAGCACCTATGGGAAGCAGTTAAAGGATGGTGAAATAATGAGTAGGCCATATAGTATTGGACGATTACATCTCGTCACAAAGCGTAGATGTTGGAGGATCCCCCACTGTGTAATCCAGGATAGGCAGTTATTTGTGGCAGATTTGATGACAGAGTACAATGCTGGTATAGGCCCAAGTGTTCTAGAGCACATTGTTCAAAAGCCATTGTTGAACTTGGAGCTCCACATCACACAAACCCCAGTGTTTCTACGAAGACCCAACATCATCATCAGTTATGATTGCAGTGGGCACATCATCACTGAGTTTTCACCTTGTTTTGTCTATCAAATGAATCACATTTCTTGTTACACCAGGTCAATGGTTGGGTCCTTATATGTTTTATCCGGGCAAATGGCTGCACAAATCGTGCACCACGCCACAGATGCTGGCTGGTGAGGGCAGAATTATGTTATGGGGTACACTGATTTGGGCTTCCATTGGATCTGTTGTTGTAATTGAAGACATCATGACAGCAGTGTACTACATGAACATTATTGCAGACCATCTGCATTGCTTCGTGCTTGAAGTGTCCCTCTATGGTAATGACATCTTCCATCAGGATAACTCTCCATGTTGCAAGGTCAGAATCATGCTTCAGTGGTTTGAGGGGCCATTATACTGAAGTTTTACTTATGTCTTGGCCAGAAAATGTGCCTAATCTGTACCCATGGGACATATATCAGGTGCCAGCTGCATGTGCGTAAACCACCATCCCGTAACTTGTGGAAATTGCTTGTCCTGTGCATAGACATCTGGTGCTACATTCTTCTGGAATACTGTCAAGGACTTCTAGAGTCCATGCCAAGCATACTCTCTGTTGCACTGTATTTCAAAAGTAGAACACCACACTATTAGACAGGCGGTCAAAATGTTTTGGCTCATCAGTGCATATCAGCTGTAATTGTTGACCAATGTTCCATAAAATCAGCCAAACAATGTCCTTTTTATACCAAAAAATGGTAGACATCATTTTTCGATTGGATAGTGGATATTGCTTAAACTTTGTTGGTTTGGGTGAACTTGAATGGTTCCACTGCATTGACTGTTGTTTTGATTCTGCATTGATGTACGATACCCATATCTTGTCAACCATAAGAATGCGGGGAAACAAATTATCTTCATCTTGTCTATAGCACTCTGAAAACCGTTGTGCAGTATGCATTCTTTGCTCTTTGTGCTGATCACTGAGTATTTTTGGAACATACCTTGTACACAGTTTGTGGTATCTAAGCTGCTCAGTGACAGTCCTGTAAACTGAGGTTCGAGCGACATTTTGGAATTCATTAGCCAGATCACTAATCATCAATCACTTCAAAGTTTTTGGTTCACTTGATCAATGATGTCATTGATCCAAATAGAGGGCCTGCCAGTCTGCTGTGCATTGTGAACATTTGTGTGCCCATTTTGAAATTCTCGACACCACTTTGAAATTTGTTTGTCACTCATTATTTCAGGTCCATACACTAGGCATGATTCTCAATGGATTTCAGATCCTTGTGCCAGCAAAAATCAATCACACCATGCACTTCGCAAATGGTGGGATTTATGATTGTCCCAGCCATTGCGATCTGCTCTCACAGACTTCCAAAAAACTACTGAATCAAACCAACACTGCAGCAGTTTCCTAAAGAGTTGGTAGACAGAGCGGCATGCATGAAATTTCATTTAGGCCTACCATTAGTAAAATACTGGACATTAGGCCTTAGTTTTGTAATATGCCTCATATATTCCATAGTCAGATGATTTACAAGTCGTACAATTAATTTTTGTCATTTGTCTGCTTAAATTTTTGCCATAATAACATACAATGTTTTCAGCACAAACAAAAGTCCCTACAGTTACTGTCATAGATGATTTTAGAAAAAGTAAAAATATCCCTTATTGTTCTCTCCTTGTGTACTTTACATATTTTGATAAAACAGTTGATGATGATGATGAAACTTCTACAGGTGCATTTTCTACATCTACATGTGCATACATACTCTGCAAACCACTGTGAAGTGCATGTAGGGAGTGCTTAATGAGGTGCCATATGTTAGGGTTTCTTCTTGTTTCAATTACACATGCAGCACAGAAAGAATGACGGCAGTAATTTGTCTGCTGTAATTTGTCTGAACTTGTCTTCAAGTTCCATATAGGAGTGATATGTAGGGAGCCGAAGAAAACCTCTACAGCCTTCACTTTATGCTTAATTTTACACATTTTAGCTTTTCAACAGTGTTTATATTTAATATGATTGATATATGGATAAGTATAAAAATAATTGACATTTATGACAAAATATTTAAAATGCAACTGCAGCCTCAAAATGAAGCAGTTCAATAGGCATCGGTCACAACTGTAAAGGGATATTTCATCTGTTTCTAATTTCCATAACAGCTGAAGCCATAGGTGTTTTCTTTCGTACTTAATGCTGTACGGGTTGTAGTGGTGAAAAGCTAAAGTGGATGAACTACAAAATCCAGTTTTAAACCTGTACAGAGGCACCAAAGCAATTTGTGATGCATTAAAAATGTTCAGATTTGAAAACAGTTACTGGTGATGGTATTTGTATTCTCCTACAGTATCATCTAAATCAACAGTCATCAATACATCATACTGAGAAAAACGTGATTATAAAACGATAAATACCTTCTGTCAGTTCTTTTTCAAATATTCGTATTGTTGCAGTTAAGTGCTTTCTTCAAGCTTTGGCATGCTTGTGGAGGAAGTTATGAAGAAAAGGAAGTGTTGTCACGATATGACAACTTGAGAAAACAGTATCCTCTGTTAGATGCTGCTACATCTGAAAGTGCTGCAATGGCACTTTCACGTACTTCGAGGTGGCAAGATGCTTTTGAACTACTGGATATGATTAAGGTAAGTGATCCACCTTTTTATTCTGCAATATATAAAATATAGTTTTTAAATGAACATGACTGGTTAGGCATCTGCATGAGGTGCAAGAGGGGGCACTTGTCTCTTTAGACTCTGGGGTACACAGCTTTTATCCCTTACAGAATTCTGATAGACTTCTAAAAATAGTTTCCTGTGATTCCACCGAACCTCTCATTTAGTAGTATTACATTATTGTAGTTTTTGTGGCATAATGTGTCTGTAAGCTGACCAATTCATTACATAAAAAAGGGCAATTTATTTTAGAGTCTTGGACCCATCCCCCCCCCCTCCCCCCTCCCTCCCTGGCCACCACACACCACACCTCCAGATAAATTTCTATGGGTGCTCATTTATGATTGACTGAACAAAGTGACTTTAAGAAAATTATCTTACCACCTTCCATATTCCCTCCCATACTCTCTTACTACATTCTTATAGGCTGGTGTCCAAAGTGCTGTAATATTTTGTATTGGGATCAAGTCGTGAAACAGTGTTATGTTCATTTTAACTGAAGTGGAAGGAGTGCATGTCCACACACACACACACACACACACACACACACACACACACACACACACACACACACGCGTGTATAAGGGTCACATCAGAATTGTAGTAAAAACATGATTATGAAAATTCTAAATGTTGTACCTACTGATTAAAAATTGTGGTAGGTTACTAACCTTAAATCTAAGTGAAAGAGTACTACAACTGAGGTAGTAGAATACATAAAAAAGGGCAATTTATTTTAGAGTCTTGGACCCATCCCCCCCCCCCCCTCCCCCCTCCCTCACTGGCCACCACACACCACACCTCCAGATAAATTTCTATGGGTGCTCATTTATGATTGACTGAACAAAGTGACTTTAAGAAAATTATCTTACCACCTTCCATATTCCCTCCCATACTCTTACTACATTCTTATAGGCTGGTGTCCAAAGTGCTGTAATATTTTGTATTGGGATCAAGTCGTGAAACAGTGGTATGTTCATTTTAACTGAAGTGGAAGGAGTGCATGTCCACACACACACACACACACACACACACACACACACACACACACACACACACGTGTATAAGGTTCACATCAGAATTGTAGTAAAAACATGATTATGAAGGATTCTAAATGTTGTACCTACTGATTAAAAATTGTGGTAGGTTACTAACTTTAAATCTAAGTGAAAGAGTACTACAACTGAGGTAGTAGAATGTGGGCTGATCACTCTGATGTTGATACAACAAAAATTTTGTTTTGGAAGAATTTTAGTACCTCCTGAAGGGGTGAAACTCACTGTTTACTTGTTTCTTGTGTGACATAAAGGAAAACAAAGAATCTGTCACGCGAAAAAACGGATGAATACAGGAAATTACACATGAATTTGATATTTTTCTCTGTCAAATAATTAGTTGTTTGGCAAGCTGTGTGGATGTTGACAAAGAATAATGTGATTTTTTGGGTTTTTTTCTGCTTTCATTGATGATTTGTGGTAAAAACAAATTGTCGTATAACATTCAAGAATACTGTTGTAATGGCCCACCATGCAGTAAGTGCTGTAGTACAGCTCCCTGCATACGGCGTTGGGCCCTTTTCGAACATGTAATTGCATTGCTGTTTTTAATACATTCTACACTAGTGACTTGGGTTGCCCAACTTGACTGTTAGGTGATTGCACATGCTTATTTACCATCAGATTGTATGACTGCTCATATTTATTTACCGTCGCGCGTGTCAGTTTGTGATTGACCATATCCATGTATGAGTGTGTCTACTACTTCCTGCTTTTTTTTAAAAAAAAACATTTTCTGATCTTCCTTTCAATTTCCCAGATAGCTCTCTATGGAGTATCTATCATTTATTTTCGTTATAAGGCTTTGGCCATACATTTTCACCTTCTTATTTTCAACATTTTTAACTATCTCTTAGTCACTCCTTTTGTCTCCCAACCAGGGAGACATAAATCCCTGCTCATTCTACCTCCACCAGTTCAGGAAACTTTCCTTTGCCCTAGAAAAACTGCGAACAACATCCTTTTTCTGAAATTTTGTCTGGCACATGGTATACCTCCCAAAGGGCTTACCATAAAATTGGCATTCGGTCTCTCATCAGTCCTACCGCAAAAATCTTCATCTTTTCCATTTCCATCAGTCTCTCATCAGCCCAGCCTAATCCTTCATAATCCCACAATTCAAACTAAAAATGTACTTGGCAGCCTCTACTCCTACTACAAACTCCTTGTACTTTTTGACTATTACTTCTTGAATGCTATCATTGCAATAGAAACTCATGCCCCTCAACAGTTAGAACAGTATTCCCAGCACCATCTAAGGAAACTGTCCCAGCTACTCCTGTCCTTTGTCAATGTAGTGTTACCTATAGGCAAGAAAGAGCCTTTCATTCTGCTCCAACTCCCGCCCCTCTCTCCGCCCTCCCCCGTTAACTCCTCATAGCTCCCCGACCATGCCTGGCTGACATATTTTAGCTACCATATCAACAAAAGTTTTCTCCATCCTCCATGAAGTACACTGCTCCTGAACTTGCGTCCCGTAACACTGCAGTCAGCTTTTTTGCCAAAACTCTGACTCCAGAGGAACTCTCTGAAGGCCTCACCTTTAGCTTAAAATCTAAGTTCAGACATGCTGAAATTGTATGGATCCTTCTTTCTTTTAAGTTTTCTCTACAAAGGAAACATACCTTTGCTGTTCTCTACAAAGAAAACATTTCTTTGTCACACATCCCACTGACAATAATCAACAGACCCCCTCTAGTAGAACCTTGTCTAAAACAGTTTCGACCTCTTCTCCCCAATTCTATTCAATACCTCCTCATTAGTTATGTGATCTACCCATCTAATCTTCAGCATTCTTCTGTAGCACCACATTTCGAAATTTTCTATTCTCTTCTTGTCTAAACTATTTATCGTCCACGTTTCACTTCCGTACATGGCTACACTCCATACAAATACTTTCAGAAACGACTTCCTGACACTTAAATCAATACTCTATGTTAACACATTTCTCTTCTTCAGAAACGCTTTCCTTGCCATTGCCAGTCTACATTTTATATCCTCTCTACTTCGACCATCATCAGTTATTTTACTCCCCAAATAGCAGAACTCCTTCATTACTTTAAGTGTCCAATTTCCTAATCTAATTTCCTCAGCATCACCTGACTTAATTCGACTACGTTCCATTATCCTCGTTTTGCTTTTGTTGATGTTCATCTTATACCCTCCTTTCAAGACACTGTCCATTCCGTTCAACTGCTCTTCCAAGTCCTTTGCTGTCTCTGACAGAATTACAATGTCATCGGCGAACCTCAAAGTTTTTATTTCTTCTCCATGGATTTTAATACCTACTCTGAACTTTTCTTTTGTTTCCTTTATTGCTTGCTCAATATACAGATTGAATAGCATCGAGGATAGGCTACAACCCTGTCTCACTCCCTTCCCAACCACTGCTTCCCTTTCATACCCCTCGACTCTTATAACTGCCATCTGCTTTCTGTACAAATTATAAATAGCCTTTCGCTCCCTGTGTTTTACCCCTGCCACCTTCAGAATTTGAAAGAGAGTATTCCAATCAACATTGTCAAAAGCTTTCTCTAAGTCTACAAATGATAGAAACGTAGGTTTGCCTTCCTTAATCTTTCTTCTAAGGTAAGGCATAAGGTCAATACAGCTTCACGTGTTCCAACATTTCTACAGAATCCAAACTGATCTTCCCCGAGGTCAGCTTCTATCAGTTTTTCCATTTGTCTGTAAAGAATTCGCATTAGTGTTTTGTAGCTGTGACTTATTAAACTGATAGTTCGGTAATTTTCACATCTGTCAACACCTGCTTTCTTCGGGATTGGAATTATTATATTCTTCTTGAAGTCTGAGGGTAGTTCGCTTGTCTCATACATCTTGCTCACCAGATGGTAGAGTTTTGTCGGGACTGGCTCTCCCAAGGCTTCAGTAGGTCTAATGGAATGTTGTCTACTCAGGTCTTTCAGTGCTCTGTCAAACTCTTCACGCAGTATCGTATCTCCCATTTCATCTTCATCTACATCCTCTTCCATTTCCATAATATTGTCCTCAAGTACATCGCCCTTGTATAGACCCTCTATATACTCCTAATTTTCTGCTTTCCCTTCTTTGCTTAGAACTGGGTTTCCATCAAAGCTCTTGATATTCATGCAAATGGTTCTCCTTTCTCCAAAGGTGTCTTTAATTTTCCTGTACCCTAATGAGATAAGCCTCTACATCCTTTTTTGTCCTCTAGCCATTCCTGCTTAGCCATTTTGCACTTCCTGTCGATATCATTTTTGAGACGTTTGTATTCCTTTTTGTTTGCTTCATTTACTGCATTTTTATATTTTCTCCTTTCATCAATTAAATTCAGTATTTCTTCTGTTACTCAAGGGTTTCTACTAGCACTCATCTTTTTACCTATTTGATCCTCTGCTGCCTTCACTATTTCATCCCTCAAAGCTACCCATTCTTCTTCTACTGTATTTCTTTCCCCTATTCCTGTCAATTGTTCCCTTATGCCCTCCGTGAAACTCTGTACAACCTCTGGTTCTTTCAGTTTATCCAGGTCCCAGCTCCTTAAATTCCCATCTTTTTGCAGTTTCTTCAGTTTTAATCTATAGTTCATAACCAATAGATTGTGGTGAGAGTCCACATCTGCCCCTGGAAATGTCTTACAATTTAAAACCTGGTTCCTAAATCTCTGTCTTACCATTATATAATCTATCGGATACCTGTCAGTATCTCCAGGCTTCTTCCTTCCATGTATACAACCTTCTTTCATGATTCTTGAACCAAGTGTTAGCTATGACTAAGTTGTGCTCTGCGCAAAATTCTACCAGGCGGCTTCCTCTTTCATTTCTTAGCCCCAATCCATATTCACCTACTATGTTTCCTCCTCTCCCTTTTCCTAATCTCGAATTCCAGTCACCCATGACTATTAAATTTTCGTTTCCCTTCACTACCTGAATAATTTCTTTTATCTCATCATACATTTCATCAATTTCTTCGTCATCTGCAGAGCTAGTTGGCATATAAACTTGTACTACTGTAGTAGGCGTGGGCTTTGTGTCTATCTTGGCCACAATAATGCGTTCGCTATGCTGTTTGTCGTAGCTTACCCGTACTCCTATTTTTTTATTCATTATTAAACCTACTCCTGCATTACCCCTATTTGATTTTGTATTTATAACCCTGTATTCACCTGTCACCTAGTCAGGTGATGCTGAGGGAATTAGATTAGGACATGAGACACTTAAAGTAGTAAAGGAGTTTTGCTATTTGGGGAGCAAAATAACTGATGATGGTCGAAGTAGAGAGGATATAAAATGTAGACTGGCAATGGCAAGGAAAGCGTTTCTGAAGAAGAGAAATTTGTTAACATCGAGTATAGATTTAAGTGTCAGGAAGTCGTTTCTGAAAGTATTTGTATGGAGTGTAGCCATGTATGGATGTGAAACATGGACGATAAATAGTTTGGACAAGAAGAGAATAGAAGCTTTCGAAATGTGGTGCTACAGAAGAATGTTGAAGATTAGGTGGGTATTGAATAGGATCGTGGAGAAGAGAAGTTTGTGGCACAACTTGACTAGAAGAAGGGATCGGTTGGTAGGACATGTCCTGAGGCATCAAGAGATCACAAATTTAGCATTGGAGGGCAGCGTGGAGGGTAAAAAGCATAGAGGGAGACCAAGAGATGAATGCACTAAGCAGATTCAGAAGGATGTAGGTTGCAGTAGGTACTGGGAGATGAAGGAGCTTGCACTGGATAGATTAGCATGGAGAGCTGCATCAAACCAGTCTCAGGACTGAAGACCACCACAACAACAACAACAACAACAACAACAACATTAACAACAGCAATTCACCTGACCTTCACTAATTTGCACTATATCTAACTTTAACCTATCCATTTCCCTTTTTAAATTTTCTAACCTACCTGCCCGATTAAGGGATCTGACATTCCACGCTCCGATCCATAGAATGCCAGTTTTCTTTCTCCTGGTAACGACGTTCTTCTGAGTAGTCCCCGCCCGGAGATCCGAATAGGGGACTATTTTAGGACGCCATCATCATTTAATCATACAGTAAAGTTGCATGCCCTTGGGAAAAAATTACGGCTGTAGTTTCCCATTGCTTTCAACTGTTCGCAGTACCAGAACAGCAAGGCCATTTTGGTTACTGTTACAAGGCCAGATCAGTCAATCATCCAGACTGTTGCCCCTGCAACTACTGAAAAGGCTGCTGCCCCTCTTCAGGAACCACACATTTGTCTGGCCTCTCAACAGATACCCCTCCATTGTGGTTGCACCTATGGTACGGCTATCTGTATCGTTGAGGCACGCAAGCCTCCCCACCAACGGCAAGGTCCATGGTTCATGGGGGGGGAGGTGATATCTTGTTAAACACATTTTGTTTAATGTAAGTAATGCTAAATTTCACTATAAGTTATCTTGTTACACACATTTTATTGTGAAATTTACATTAAACAGCACTTGGTTCCAGCTGTATTTCAGGTCCATGTGAATAATAGCATATAGTCTTATCATTGTTACAGAATAATTTTATTGTAATGTTGACCATAGTAAATTTCATAATTGTTTGACTCATTTTGATAAGTGTTCATATGATGTGCTATGTAAAATATATTCTTATAGTGACTATTTTGACTGTTCGCAGAATGGCTGAGAGCTAATTAGTACTAATGAAACTATGCATGTTACAGCTGACGCACCATCCTAAATCTGCTGTTTACACTTCCTTGGCTGTTGCTGCATTTCGTAATGGAAATAATGAACTTGCCCACTCAGTCATGGAGGAAATATTTGAACGGGATGATAGACGACCAGGTCCTGAGGCCTATTTGGCTTGGCTGCAGCACAGTGATCCAGAAGAACTGTTACATTTTATTGCAACCCATGGAGAAAAGCCTACTGACGAAGTAGTGTGTGCTTTGTCTGAGAAGCTGGAAGCTGACAGAGGATTTCAAGCAAATTTTACAACTGTAAACAAGAGGTAAAGAAGTTATTGATATTGGGGGGGGGGGGGGGGGGAGAGACTGTGTGTGTCCATGTGGCTAGCCCTAATAGATTTTACCAGGAATTCTGGTTCTTGGTTCCTGGGGATACATCCTCCCATCGAAAGCTCATAAAAACAGAAATGGCTCTTCCAAGTAGTTGTCTTCTGAATTCTCCTATCTTAAGAAGTGAGACAAACAGGAGGGCAGGTTTTTGGGAAGCAATAAATAAATAAATTCCTTGCCTCTATCACTTCTCCATCGTGCATACTCCTTCCTTGGAGTCATGACTCCTATTGTCAACATTTCACCAAGCTACCAGTGTAGATCTTTTTCCATTGGTTCCTCTTTACAACCCACACCCACAATTTTTATGATCCGATGTTTTTGCTTTTTGCCTTCTTCATATTTAAATTAATTCTTCTCTTTCAAAAATGGTCTGCATTCAGTGCAGAAGAGGCAGACTATCCTGAGATAGTGTCATTTTGTTCTCTGTCTGTCTTGACTTCTTAGTTCTCTATAACATGTGTCAGTTGCTTTTTCATGTCAATTGGAAATTCTGGGAAGCGTGCATGTGGAAAATCAGTTTTTTACTTCAGACTTTCTCTTGAAAAATTGATGTACAGAGCTCCTTATGCATCACACATGGTTGTCATTGGCAGAAAAAGACAGAATACTTTTGTCTGAAATGTCATATGATAAATTTCCTCACACTAAAACACATCCTCTACCCCCATTTTTGTCTAATATGTGGTGTGTTAATTTCCTCTTGTCATTGCACATACCTTTCCCTTCCCCCACTCCCTGTCTCTCCCTCAGCCCTCATGCCTGCATCCGTATATGCACCATACTGTAATAATTTGTCTATTAATTCTGCTTTGTCTCCATCTTACTGACAAGCTTCTCTGTAACAAAATTTCAACAACTTTTTTAAAATAACTTTAAATAATAAAAACTAATTTTATTACATTCCATTGGCAAATTTCCGTTATGAGCCACATCTTAGGTCTTGCCTTTTGGTGATCGTGTACAACTTGAAATTTTCCAACCTTCCTGCTTGATATTTCAGTAGGAAATATTTGATTTCTATTTGCATATTTTTGACATTCAGTTCTGGCTAAATGAGGTCTGTGTGAGAAGTTCTCAGCTTGACACAGAGCAATAGCGTAAGCCAGTGTCAATTTGACTCATGTAATAGTTTTGCTTGTACGTCTCTCTCTCTCTCTCTCTCTCTCTCTCTCTCTCTCTCTTTCTCTCTCTTTTTAGAGGTCTTGTTTGGATCAGTTGGATAAATGGGAATACCAAGCCATGATAAAATTCTGTGTTTTGGGTGTTTTATCGCCAACAAAAATTCAGCAAAAGTAGAGAAGGCTTAGAATATGCCCGGTTCTCAGTAGTGAAGAGACAGGTGAATTCAAATGTGGCAGTACTTTCCTGAAGATGTTGCTTGCAGAGGATGTCCCAAAATTGCTCCCACCCATGAAAATATTGTGACATGCACCAATATGGAATCCACAAACCTGGATTTAAGGGCAAATATTAAAGGCATACAGCAAGAATTAACTATGGGAAAGCTTTGTGCAAGACAGGTGGGTGTGTCTACTGCTGTCCGAAGGCAAATGCGTAAACAAATTTCTCAGAAACGTTTGAAATATTTTGAAAATAATTCAGTTGATTTTGTGTGCTGATTTTTTACTGTGAATGAGATGTGAATTATTCTCATTTGGACAGACAACAGTTCATACCCGCTTTCGGCCATCCAGATTTCAATTTTCCTTGATTTCCGTAAATCACTCCAGGTAAATGCAGGGACGCTTCCTTTGAAAGGGCACAACTGATTTCCTTCCCCATCTTTGACACCATCCACGTTTGTGCTCCATCTTTAATGATCTCAATGTTGATGAGATGTAAAACCCAGTTATCCTTCCTTCCTTTCTTGAGATGTGAATTAATGCTAGAAATGAAACTTCATCAAAGCACTGAGTAATAACTGAAGATCGTGCTTCAGAAAAGACAATGTTGATTTCATCTGCTGGCAATGTTGTGGCAAATGTCTTCTTTGAATTCTTCTTGTTGACTATCTTCCAAAGTATAAACCTCTAACTGTTTATTACTACCCAAGTCTCCTGAACCACTCATATACATGAAGAGAGTCTTGAACAACAAAAGAAAACTCAGTATTTCATTAAAACAATGCACCAGCCCACACAACATCATTGGTGATAGGAAAACTATAGTATTAGAAATACGAATTACTGGAACATCCACTCTTTTCCTCACATTTGCTCCAGTAGCATTCCACATATTTTCACAGCTATTGAAATTATGGCTGTAAAACATCTTGAGTGGTGTGAGGAGGTTATGGCAGATGTAGCTGGATATTTTATAGATGTGTCAGAGATGGGATCGACTCACAGAAAAATGTGGTATGGTGCTTTGACTGGAAAGGGGACAATACTGAAAAAAATTGATTGCAGAAAACATATTATTTCACTTCAAGGCTAAGAACTTTTCATAATACTCTCGTAGTTTTTTACTGTAGCAAGTTGTGTTGGGTAGGCAAAGTATTATTTATTTAGCTAAATTAGACATATTTATATAGGGTTTAATGGGTATATGCAGATATTTTTGTATATGGTACCTTAATATATACACACGTCAGTGTGTTGGTTGATTTTTCTGTGTGTCAAACAGTCTTACAACAAGCACATCACATAATTGAACCGATGTTTTCTGCATGGTTGTAAGTGCTCCACCAAGTGGACTATGCCTGCCAGTATAGACTAACCATTTTGCATCCACACTTTAACATATGACCTGCTGCCCAGGGGAAAATAAGCACTAATGGCTTGCTCTTGTGACATGTACTTGGATGTACTTCCCCTAACCTAAAAGCATATGACTTGTAATAGCTATAATTATCTGCCTGCAAATGATGCAAATGCTGATATAATGTTGCTCAGTACACCATCCTCAGTCACCAACAGAAATATCTGCACTTATACCCATTACACCTTGAATATATTGTGAGAACTATGTAATGTATACAGTTTGGTCTTAAACTTGTTTGTAGAGTAAAGGGATTACTAAAAGAAGACATCTTTCTTTAGGGGCATTTGCCAGACATGTAACAATCAGTTGACACCACAGCTTCCCACACCAACTGAATATAAGCAGTTACAGGTGGCAATGTTGGACCGGGTTTTACTATCGGATGATGTATTTCTTAAGACATCACCTAAAGAGGTTGTTCACTTTCAAGACATGTTAAAGAAGAACAGAACTTGGGATGTAGTAATAGATGGCCTGAATGTGGCATTTGCTAGTGGCTCTTCTTCTAGTAGCAGTCATGCCAAGCTGGTAAGTGTCATATATGCCAGTTGTAAAAATATAAATTTACATACTGTGCAGAAAATAAGAACCACATCTGTGCTGTTCATATAAAGACTTAGTGAAGTATTGGAATTGACTTGTTGTCACTGTCATCATCATCATCATCATCATCATCATCATCATCAGCAGCAGCAGCAGCAGCAGCAGCAGCATCACTGCTAGACCGTGCGATCTCTGGGACCCATGACCACTGCTCCATGCAAAGATCGCTCTTTTATCCCTCTGTTTTACCAGTTATTAGATTTGGCCAACCCTTTTATGCCTTCTACTGTGTGTGTTTTAACTTTCTCACTTTGTAGTTTAACCCCTTAGACGGGATCCACCCACTTTTAACAGACCCTCTATCTTATGCAAGTAACTTTTAAATCACAAGGACTGGTGATCTCGCCATTTACTGCCATAATCCCCCTCAATCAATCAGAATTTGTTATTCGTTATTGTTAAAATAATGGCAGCTCAGGAACTGGCATAGTGGTGTGCTTGCAGTTAGTAATAAAAGAAACTGTGTTGTGAAAAAACTGAATTTTCATGTAACAGTTTTCATTCAATGATTATTTATGGTTTTCATGAAAGTCTAACTCAATAACAATGCTTCAAATTGTTTTGTTCAACTCCTGGTACTGAGTCACCTTCAAAAAATACTGTTTATAATTCCTTTGTAGAATGTCATTGCGGTCATGCTTTGAGCGATGATTAATTTTGTTAAGGTCAACCAAAATTGATTGTTGTGCCAAAAAGCATTGATGCTGTGTGTAACATGATCGAAAGGGACTGACGTTTGACTTCATGTGAGATAGAAGCACCCTTAGGCATATCGAAGATTGCAGTACATGCTGTGTTGCATCAGTAGTTAGCTTTGGAAAAGATCTATTCCCATTGGAGCCCACACAATTTGACTAAAGCTCAGAAATGAGCTTGTGTCAATTCGTGTAAATAAGGCTCAAGAAATTCGAATAAGGAAATGCGAAAGATCACAACAGGAGATGTAACTCGAATATACACTGGTGTCCAGAACTTACAGATGAAATTAACTTTCACATGATGTGCCACTGCCAACTAGCTTGATGAAACTGGGGCCGTACATAGAAAGAACTGCTACAGTATAGTACAGAAGGTAATTGAAAGAAATACACAGTGAGATGAACGGAAATGACAGTTTAATTCATAGACAATAATTACACTAAAGTCACCAAGATTCGTGTTGGTCCCTTGGACATTACAATGGGACACGGTTCTTAATTGAGGGTGTGATCACCAATGAAGGCAAAGCACGCTTTGCGACATGTGACCATAGTGGCCAAAAGGTTAGTAAGGAGTTCTTGTGGTACAGGGTTCCATTCCTCCACCAGCACAGTTGGAAACTGTTGGATGGTCATTGATTCATGTGGACCTGCTGCAATACATCTCCCAATGCATTTCACACGGGTTCGACGAGATCTAAGTTGAGATGGCAGGTTGTATTCGACCCAGGACAATCGGGAGATGTGCAAAAAGCCTGGGCATTTTTTCATCCGGGAGAAAATCTGGAAAATACCGGGAATTTTTTAGAATTCCGGGAATTTTTTGTTGTTTTAGTTTTCAGTTAAATTTTTGTAATATTGACAGGTAAGAATCGAAACTCTAACAAAGCATATTACTGTATCCCGCTACTGCAGAATCATACTGCAACAATAAAACGTGAATGAGGAAAAAAATGAAAATAAAACATAAATTGCAGAGGAAATGTGCCATATACAACAACAAAACACAGTGCTCGTACAAGTGTTTGCCAACAGCAAAATGTGTCAAGGCTTTAGGAACTATGCAATGCTTCATAACAACAAATTTGACTCCGATGAGAGTGCCGTCACAAGTGTTTGCATTAGATTCATTTAAGGAGCTATGAGCGGTCATGCACACATGCAGTTGAGTCATGTATGAGTAATACCTTCTCCTGCTTCTGTCTACAGAAGCGTGGCTGTTGGCTGTGTAAGCAGCAGTAGCAGCAACCAGTCACATGGTAACCAAAAAATTTTTACTGATGTGCCCAAGCTGCTAGATTCACGTGTGCGCAACAGTCCTGGACCTGGTGGGGGGGGGGACAAATTGGGGTATCTGAACCGGGCAGCAGTTTCAGGGGGAGGGGGCGAAATCATATTCTTGAGGAAAAAAACCTTTTTTCACAAAGCACCTGGCATCCAGCACACATTGGTCTATCGATTATTCATATGATTTTGAAATGCACCGCTGCTGGTTTTTGGACATTTTTGAACACATTCTAAGATGATTTCTGAATGAATTATAAGTTGATTATTGAATGGGTGCATAGTGTACATGATGTCTCTGTCAGGGGAATCATCGTTACATTTAGAAATGAACTTTCCTGCAGACAAAATGGGACGGAGCTATACGAGCTGAGCGGAATAAAGTTGAACCAGTGAATGCCAACTGCTGCTTGTTTATGTGGTTGATTTAGTTTGCAGCTGTTCAGCATTGTTATAATTAATAGCAAAATTGATAGATTCAGATTACCAGAGTGGAAATACATGACGATCAGGAATAACAGGTAAGAAAGATTACGTATTATCTTCTCGGCATATCCAAGAAAGTGAAATTTTGACAGGAAATTTTTGGCCAGATCACTACAGTAGATGGGGCCAGTCCCCGGCCACTCCCCGGCTAGCAGCTGCTTAACTTCCATTCTGGGAGTAGCACAGAAAACGCATTGTACGAACACATAATAACGCCTAACCGGAGAATAATCATTGGATAACTAAACCGGTGATTGTGGCAGGGCTAGTAAAGTTAAGCAGAGAATTAGTTTTGACAGTGGTAGGAATAGTTACAGAATTAGTGATGACAAGGTTGTTTGTTAGAATGAGGAAGGAGAAGAAACGGGGACATCACACAAATTATGGAAGAATATGAAGATTCCAAATTTATACAAAAATTTCATTCTACTACCTTTCAGTCTCGTGCATGAGAAACTGGAGCGTATGAATGAAATGTGGAACTATTTCCTAACATAAAGCTTTTTGATTGTAGTAGACGAAATAGGTATTTTGTATTGGTACTTCGTGAATTATATTCTGCCGTACTATAAAAATGATCATTATTGCCAAAACAGTGTTGCTTTTTTGGTGTGTGTTACAATTGCTGCAATATTACGAAGGCCTATTTTGTTTTATCCGGCACACAGTGACAAAATAGATGTAATCATATCAAGAAACCACATCAGTCTTAGATACTATTTGAATTAACAGCTTTTTCAGTATTAGACAGTGACATTTCGATTTTTCATGTAGCAAAACGTTTTGACAAACTTTGGTGAGGCAATAGTTCATTCGCAGAAAGGAAGGCATGGCATGTAAAGCTGTAGCAAAATTAGAGAGAAAAATCGCTAGGACCTTAGGATTGGAGAAATGTGTACTGTGTTGCCTATCTCTTGTCTTTACTGGTTTTTAATTTTATGTCACACAGAAGAGCAAGTTATTAGCTAATAGGCAATAGAGAGTCCACATTTTCTGAAGAGTTCTTGTTCTCCCGGCTACAAATAATCCCATCCAGTATTAATTGTGATTTATTTATTTATTTATTTTTTAAAGGGGCAAGGGCAAGGGCAGGGGGGAGCAGGATGTCAAACCAGCCGACTGGGAGCAGGAGAGGCATCCATTACAAAATATACATGTTTGAGTTCCACAGAGCAAAATACAGTGACATGCGGTATAAGAACGTTGTCTGAAGAGGCATAGCACTATATTTCGGCACACTTAAGACCAAATAACATGTCTTACATATTCGCAAAAATTCAAAGATGTATGTTTTACATGTCAGACTCTTCAGAAAGATGTGTGCTACAAAATTAACTTTTTTGAATTTTTTTTTTTTTTTTCTTTTAAATGTTGTGCTGTGCAGAGCAGTCTGAGTTGTAGTTGGTGGGTGTGTGTGTGTGTGGGGGGGGGGGGGGGGGGGTTAGTCTCCATGTGACAAATGAAAACAAGGCAGATTTCTGCAGCTGTGAGCTATCACGTGAATTAATATACATTCACATAATTATGGAAGTCTGAAATATGTTACTAGTTTCAGATTTTATTTTATTTCTACCTTTCTGACCATCAAGCATTAATCATCTTGCAGAACAATAAAGTTATTTTTGCCGGCTTGCTAAAGAAATTTGGCTTTTATAACTTTTCTGCTGAGGCAGTAAATTTATTTGAAACGAAGTGTTTAATTCCACATTAATGGCTAGTTTCAACTGTTCGCTGCATTTCAAGTGCACGTTTTCATCTTCTAGCATGTATGACATTATGCCATAATAACGAACCAAACATGGAATAATGCAGCACTGGTAGTCCAAGAAAATTTACATTCCGAAAACCACACTGAAAAGCTTAATATCAGGTCGAGGCCTACGTAATTGGGCATACAAATGTGCACTTTAAGGTGAATTATGCATTTTAGTATGGTTCTCGAAATCCCGTTGCTCTTGGAGTATCCTCTGATGTCTTGTTTCTATTACTACATAATGTAAGTAATATCTTTTAATGTTTTACACGTACAAACATACGGGCTTCCTACGTCACCGTAGCTGCGCAAGCGTGGTGATGCCTCTTATCTGGCGCTCTCTGGCAACTGCTGAAATGAATCTCTTTCTAACAGGTTGTGGGAAAATATTGCAAATTGTGGTTCAAAAAGCGTTATTTTCAAAGTAAATTTCCTTTTACGCAAGATGAACTATGTGCGAGAATATACGATGAATTTCTTATATCGCAGAGCGTTTGCTGTCATTTAAAAATCAACTCTTTGATGACCAGCCATTTAGAAGAATTTTGAGCCCAGAAGATCAGAGATTTATGTCGCTATTAAAAATTTTACTGGTGTATTTGTGTGATCTATCTTAAAGTGTAACATACGCTAAACAGATCAACATTATATGTGAAAGCTTAGCTTGTCTTGTAGCTTATTAATCTTCAAGAAAATTATTATATACGAAAGCTTTGCATTTATTGTAGCAACACTATGTATATTAACTAAAACCATTAACTTTTCCTGTTGGTGGAATTCGAATTTATACTTTCATAATACGAAAATATGCAGCTTACATGTTGCTGCACATCAAAGATCTTCCCAAAACGTTTTTTTTCCCCCTGAGTTTTGTTTTCTAAAGTGCTGGGAAATTCTACGCTGCTGTATAAAACTATATCCATTCAAAGGATTGATTAGTTTTACAGTTCTGATGGAAAGTATACTGTCACTTAACATGGAAAAATGTATTTTCGCCCTGGAGAAAATGTATTTTTAACCGTGAGATCCGGGATTTTTTTTTTTTTTTTCCTTGTCCGTGTATACACCCTGCACGGGCAGGCCAATGCATTCGCCGAATATCTTCATATGTGGAGAGTTTTTCACCTGTACTGTTCAATGTAGTCACACATTGTGAGACACAAAATTGAAGCCAGAGCCAAATGAACCCATGAAAAGATGCACATCGGAAAGGAGTGCAGTGTCACAGTATTGTTGACTGAGTGTACCATGTTCAAAGATTTGGAGGTCAGTAAACCCATGTGACATGCCTTCCCACCCCACAAGACCCAAACTACCAAAATGATCATATTTCACAATGTTCCTGGCTGCATTACATGTTCCTACATCTCACCAAATGAGAGTACATCCAGCATTGCCGAACATGACCGCTTTTGGTGGTCCAGGTATTATGGTGTGGAGATACATTATGTTGCACGGATGTATTGACATCCAAATCTTTAAACATGGTACATTCACCCATCAATGTTATTGTGACACTATACACTTTCCCCATGTGCACCTTTTCATAGGAGCATTTGGTCCTGACTTCACTTTACGAATGGCTGTGTATGACCACACTGAACAGCGCAGATGGAGAAGCTCTTGGATAAGATGATATTTGGTGAATGGACTTGCCGGCTTGTTCCACTGACTTAAATACCATTGAGCATGTGGAGATTCATTGGGGAGACGTATTGCAGGGTGTCCGTATGCATCAACAACCATCCAACAGTTGTCAACTGCGCCAGTGGATGCCCTAGCATAAGGACTCCTTACCAACTTGTGTCCACCAAGGGAGCACATTGCAGAGCATCCATTGCCGACTGTGATGACGCACCCTACTAAGAACCGTGTCCTATCATTTGTAATGTTCCGAGGGCCATCATAAATCATGGTGACTTCAGTGTAATTATCGTCTTTGAATTAAAGGTTCATTTCTGTTCATGTCATTGCATATTCTTTCAGTTACCTTCTCTACTACAATGAACAGCTATTTTTATGTACAGTCCAACTTTCATTGAGTTGTGTTGCTTAGCAGTGAAACATTATGTGAAAGCTACTTAAGTTTTACACACCAGTGTATTTGTAAAAGCCAAAAACTAATCAGTAATCAACAGTTTGTGTTTACCAAGATGAAAAAAAAAAAAAACAAAAAAGACGGAACTTTCAAATAATGATAGCATGTTTCTTTGATTTCATTTGACGTGTCACTACCATTGTTGTAGAGGATCCGAGACCAGTTATTACTGAATGGTATAAAATAATTTTTTTGCTACAAGTGGCTGAATTTGTCACATTATTTTGTGTCATGACACTGTCAGCTGTCCGCATTGTATTAAATGATTGATTATTCCTTGGAGAAAACATCAAATTAATGTCTAAATGCTCATATTCACATGATTTTTTGCCTAATATGAAAAAAATGCATGGAGAGCCATTTTCAACAGCTCCAGAAGTTGCTTAATCCTTTCAAAACCAACTTTCTACGTGTCAGGTCATACAGGAAGAATAATAGTATGGACAATTTACATACTTCAATTAAAGTAACTTTGTGCTTGATATTTCAGTGAGTCAAGTGGTTCGAGCCAGTGAACTATAGTTAGTTATCGAGTGCCAGTTGTTTGCTTTGTTGCATGTACTGTAGGTACGTAGAGCATTCTCAAGCACAGCAGGCACCCTCTGGCAACACCGCCGCCCTCTGCCACTGTTATCCGACAAATACAAAGTTATTTTATTTGAGTATTAGTTATGAACTTGATATAAATGTAGATAAAAATTTCCTATGAGTGTAGAGCCACTGAATCATATCCATTTCAAAGGCTTGGTTACGAGCACACAAATTAGGCAGCGAATTAACTTATTAAGCAAAAACAAGAATAATTGAAATTTTTACCACTGTCAATAAACTTTACAGCTCTTTTTTTAAAACTATTGTAGCTCTAGTGAAAACACCATGATTCTTGTAATAAGGGTGTTCATAATGTGACTGACTGGTTCATGACTTGCACTTTTTTTTTCTGCACATTCACTTTTCATCCAGCACCACGACCAAAAATACTATGCAGTAATGCATAGTAATGTGATATAGCTGATCGATTTATATGATATCTTTTATGACAAAAGAACATGTCCAGTCTTGTAGCCAAAGGAACCTCTTACAGTAACATTTTCAATTTATTTTACAGAAAATCACCAAATTTGTTCAGTTAACTGATTGTTGATGAAACCACATTACACACTTAGAATGCAGAACCATCCAATATATGTTCCCACAAGGATACTGTCATTGAAGAAACAATAGTGCACATCTGACTCTGTGTTGATTTGCAGGATGAATGAAAAAGCACACTCAGTCATAGCATATTATTATTGCTTATTGCAGAACTCTCCATGCCAGAAAGCCTCTCTTAAGTCAAGGCGAATTTATGAGAATGGAAAGTGTTTCACAAGATGATCTTTTCAGTGGGAAAGAAAGTAGGATATGAGATTTGTTTTTGAGAATGATTGACAGCTGCCAGCTACTGCACCAATCACTGATACTCTGCAGGTGTCCGCTACACTAGTCTGTCATTACAATCTTTGTATACACAACAGCATTGTGTGCAAAGAGCAAGGATTTTCATTCTTTTGTGGTTACATGGAATTTACAACTTTTTGCCATGTTTGACTTGCACAGTATTCTTTCAGCTTCATTTTCATTATGAGGAATTGAAAATTCATGATTTCCCACTAACTGCAGGCACACTGAATCAAATGTGCCAGCTGACTGAAATCTGATATAATTTTTTCAATGACACTCTGAATTTTTGTTGCAATATTGACCTGAGTTGTGAGCATTATTGATACTATTGCCTACAAACATAACTTCAGTGAATGGCATGGAAGGAATTAATCAGTGACTAGCTGTTATCCAACAGCAAAATTACAATGCTTTGTTTGGCTCCATCTAGTGTTACAACTGTTGCTGAAGAGGATAGAAAACTAGTTGACATTAGGTTGGCTATACTGTTGGATGTGGAACACTGATCATGTCGCAAGTAATTGTGTGTTGTTGGATTACTTTCTACCAACCAAAGAATGACATGTAACACATCTTCATATAGTCTTATTGTACAGTGAGAGGAAATTGTTTGTGCTCTGGCAAAGGTAACAGTATTGTGTGTATAGGTAATCACTCACAATGTAGATGAAGTATTGAGTGACCGACAGATGTATAAACAACATTGAAAACATTGCTGCACTTTCAGAAAATGTACATTGGAGCTATTTTAAAAAATAAATATAAACAACACATAATCATAACCACAGCTATATTGTCCCAGCCTACTAAAATTTCCTGCTGCTACAGTGACTGGTATGAAGGGTTGTGTGACATGGAATGGGTGAGCTGAGGAAGAAGGCTGGGAGGGGGAGACAGGGCTGGAGAGATGGATGGCTGAGGGTTTGTGGGGAGAGACAGCAAGAGAACTCAACAGGGATATGGCATCATTGAGCTTGCCAAGCACAGGCAAGAGAAATTGCATGTTGTACATGGTGAAGTGACGGCGTGGGTTGGAAGGAGGGGAGCGAGTGGTAGAACAGAGGAAGAGGGAGACAGCAGAAACAAAAGTGTGAGTGTAGATTTAGGCTATTAAGTGGTAGGCTTGGGGACAAGGGTGGAAATGGGTGATGACCGGGGTCAGTGAAGATTGAAGCTAGGAAGATAGTGGGATTGAAGTGTAAGAATACTTCCCATCTGCATAATTTGGAGAGAAGCTGGTAATGAGGAGGGGGTGGGATGCAATTAAATTATGCCTTTTGTGATCATCAATATGGTTTGCCACTCAGTTCTTGGCTATTTTTGCAGTACCGAGTCATTTGTGTGGACGGCTGGTTGGTGGCCTCCCACTTCACCCCGTCAATATACACTCATTGTCCTATCCACAGCCTCCCTCTTCCTTTGCTCTGCCTTCCCCTCCCGCAACCTGCTCCAGACACTTAAATTGTGTGCCAGTGCCAGGACAAGCCACATACACTTGTCACTGCTCCCTCCTAGCAATCGGCCTGTCCTTCCTCATCACAAATACACTGCTCTTGCTTTGGGCATGTCCCTTTTCCCTCTTTTTCTGCCACTTTCGCACTTTCCTTTCAGTGAACTCTATCCCACAGGATTGTTGGCCATTACCTGGCCGCAGTTGAGCCCTACCTGCCATCAGACACTGATGCCACCATTGCACCCCGGGCAGCTGCCATTGGCCCAGCCCTGCTTCCCATCCGCCGCCGACACCACTGTCGTGCTTGTGCTGGCCACGGTCGGTCGAGCTCTGCCTCCCACCAGCCACTGGCACCCTGCTGACGTCCTGCTGGCCCGTCAGCATCGACATGCTGCTGGCTTGCTCCTGTAGATTCACTCGTCTTCTTCTGGTAGGTGCATTGCTCCCCCTTCAGTGCGACATTTATGTCTCCCACTTCACATCAGCTTTCAGATGGGAGACTCTGACTAGTACAGCTCTGAGGCCTGTGGTACATGCTTGCAAAGAGTTTGGCTGGTTGTCTGCAAAGAGTTTGGCAGGTCTCTGCTAATTCTTCCATCTGATGGTGCCTCATCACCCATGCGACTTCATACACGTCGCAAAATGGCTCGAGCTGGTCACCAGGATTGCCTTCATGTGCTGCTGGCTCATCTTCCCTGGACCTGTCGTCGCCCCTTCTGGGTCCACCATGTACCACCAACTGGCCCATGCCAGACCGCTCCTCTGTGTGGCTCGCTCCTGCTGCAACAATGATCCTGAATTTTTTGCTCTCTTTTCAAATTTTCTCCACACCACCTTCGTTTGCAGCCATGTCTGTATGGTTCTTTGAACATCATTTCACCGATTCAGTTCCTGGATTGTATGGGACAGAGTCACAGCTACTATGAGCTCCCCACACTCTTGCGGCATCCATTTTGTGCGGAAACCCATCGGCACTGCGCTCTTCCTTCGGCTTGCACCGCTGTCTTCCCTCGGTGGGGGGAGTGTTGCCGGATTCTCTTGTCAACATTGAAGTGGGTCTTAAGGGGGAAGGGATATTATATCTGGCTATTCACCTGCCATTATGCTACCAGCATAAGACCCGTGTCCTACGGAATCTCATTGCAGTACCACAGGTGCCTCTCCACTGGAAACTGTACATATGCCGAACAGTGCAAGTAAACTCCATACTCGGCAGTAGGATAGTCAATGAACATAAGCACACTTGTAGTCAAGCTACCCTCGAGCACTTTCTACCACTGGTGCCAGCCTCTCCACCAGCACTGCGTGCATCGACGACTGCAGTGCTGCAAACGTGGGCACTATGTTGCATGTATGGGTCATGTGCTCACCAAGCAGTGCATGGATATCCTTCTACTTACTTAAAATATTGCTCAACAGTTAGCAAGCAGCTCAAGTTGGCCTCTGACCGGGCTCTTTCTCACACTCAGGGCTTTACACTGGCTGTGTCCAGCAGCCCATTTGACTGAGCTCACACCCATAGGCTCCATCCCTCTGATCTCCGACTCTGTCCAATTGAACCCAGCATCTGAATTTACATGGTGCAATGCTACTCCAGCAGCCACCATGGAAGATACTCGGCAGCGGCCACAATGAACCGCCGGGCACCACCCTCAGAACCTTTGCTTCCTCTGAAGCTGGCCTCCTCTTGACTTGTTGTCCTAGGACTGATGTTCTTCTGTGGAACTTAGACTGTGAAACTGTACCTAGTTGTGACCATCACGACCTATGTCATGATGTTCTTTACACGCAAACTTCATTTTTTGGGTGATATAGCTCTGTAATTGCTAACTTCTAAAAATTATTTTACACTGATAGGCCAGATGAGACTCAATAGCCCCCTAATTTACTTCTGAAAATTGGTGTCTGTTAGGTATTGTATATACTGTTTGCTATTTTGTTATATAAAGTACTTCCAGGAATTGCAAGATCCTTTTCACAAAATTAAAATCATTTCTTACCAGTTTTTTAATCTTCTCTGTCCTTGAATTGCAGCCAGGTGTATTTATTTTTAACCAAACATATTTTGTGTCTAAGTATATAATCATTACAAGTACATAAATATTAAGTCTTTGTGTGTGTTCAGGGGAGGGTGGTACATTTACAATATATTTGATTGCATTATTTAGCTTCACTGACCTCTATGTATTTACATGGATTATATTTTGATGCAGCATGGTAATTGTGTCCCAATAATTTATTCAGCAGAGTTATCATAGGGCACCACCTGATGAATACTGCTGAATGTAGGTCTCCTGTCTTCTCAGTGCATCACAGTATTCGGCTATACTAACCATTTTAATTCCAATTGCCATTTAATGACCTCCTTGTAGGTTATCATTTTTATCTTTTCTTATCCCTTAGAATCTATTAACTTGCTTCCTTCATCCATTAACCATCCATTCACCTTGCTACACCTCCTTCCCACCTCCATTTCATTTTTATTACAGCAGTATTAGATCTTCCACTCCGGTTTCTTCTTTCATGCATTTGTTTGTTTTCCTGTCTCTCCTCGTAATTTTGAATATGCATCTCTCCAATAATTTCTGAGCAGTCCACAGTTTTTGAATACTTTTCACGATAAAAGTCATTATTTTTGCTTTTTCAGTTGATTAGGTTGCCATATTGAGTTTTATATTTGTAGTCGACTAACATCAATGATCATAAAATATATTTTCAAAACAAGAAGAAACAAGAAAACGCTCACGCCTTTTCTAGTTATTGCTGAAAAGAAAAGGTGCACCATTTGTGTGCTGGGAGGATTAAAATCACTTTGGTGAGTTAAATAGTTGATGCAATTGTTTTTGTTAAGATATCATTAAATTACTACATGAATGTGAGGCAATTTTCAGTGACCACCACTTCCTGGGGAACAATTAACTCCCAAATGCTATTAAGGAATGGCAAAGGAATTGTAGTGTGCCTTGGTTTGTTGACTGTGGATGTTAAAAAGTGACTAAAATTTCCTTTTCAAAAACATGGGAAGCTTAGTTTCTAAAACACTATTTACATTACCAACAGCATCTTTTTCTCTCTTCTATTTCAGTTCCTATCCAGTCATTGTGACTGTCATCAATATAAAAACTCATTCACTGATTCTATGACTTTATTGCTGATTTGTACTATTTTCTTTTTGGTGTTTTGGCTGTTTTAGTCTAATTGTAATAGAAGAACATTGTGCATGTAGTAGTAAACATCTGACTACATGATGACTATTGTAACTCTCACTTAGGGTCAACAACATCTCTTAAACACAAGTAAACTTCTGTAATGACAAATTCAAATTGTCTATTAGTCCACAATGTGAAACAGTAATAGTCCTTGGTGGAAATTCGTATGAGTCAGAATAAAACTTAATATAAGATAGTTTATGATTAAGTTTGAATAAAGTCCAAGCACTACTTATCTTTGTTCACGCATTTAGTAAATATGAAATTAAACAAAGTTCTATTAAGCTTGCCAGTGGTGTAGACTACAAGTTCATAAGTCGAAGCACTATGTGCAAGTATTTAAATCGGTATTGGTAAACTGTTGTGATGATAGGAGCTCAGTGGTAGATGTAAGTCAAATAACAGTAACTACGGAAGAGACCATTGCCAAGAAGTGTTATATTTGGCCACTACAGACATGACTGGCTGACGATATCGGCAGTGCTTCTGGTGCTGTTGTCGACACTAGACGTGGGCAACTTTACACATGTCAATACACCTGTATGTCTCATTTGCACTTCCAGCAAGGTTGCTGAAATGACTATTGTATCAGAGAGGATATACTCACTAACATTTTATGGTAGCCTTTCCTACTCTGTTGTGAATAAAATGTCTAGCTGGTGCCATGCATGTTTGATTAGTAGTTATGTGTAGTAATTTTATTTAACAGTTGTGCAGATTACTGTGGACAAAGAGCTGATGTTGGCCTTTTTGGAAATTGCAACATGCATACTATTCAAAAATTATGAAGTATGTTCATGGAATGCCTCTTGTTACTTTTGCAGCTTTTTCTTGTAGTGGAACAGTTCTGGCGGCAAGGGAAAAAAGTGCTTGTACTTGGTCGCAAACACATGAAAAACTGGCCCAAAAGACAGATGGAATCACTTTCTAATTGTGCTCAGTTGTTTCTAGCTGACAATTTGTAAGTAAAATTTCATATTTATGACTTTATCCACATTCAGTTTGCTATTACATAATTGTGAATTACAAAAGTACCAGTAAGGCCACCACCACTGATTCTTTAAAGAATTGAACTCCCCTGTATAAAAAAGTTTCAGACATCTGATTGCTTTAGAAAAAAGCTATGGTAATGTTTTAAATATTTGACGTCAAGCACATAACGTCAAGACATATGCACAGTTTCTAACTTTGATACTTGACATATTGTGTTAAATATGTAATGTAAGATTATGTCTCTTAATGAGTAGGTTATGGCAGCATTTTAAATTCAGTCAATAATTATATGAAATACCAGTATTGGAAATCAGTTTTTTTCTGCCCCTGCAAGCCATTAGCTAGGCAACAGGTGCCATATTGTTACTGTTTAAGTGCAGTTCTGCTGACAAATTCCGCTACAGAAAAATACAGATGCTCTGAACACTCAGGTTGCACCACAGAGAAAGGTGTATGCAGAAAGGGGAGGGAGGTGCCATATTGTTACTGTTTAAGTGCAGTTCTGCTGACAAATTCCGCTACAGAAAAATACAGATGCTCTGAACACTCAGGTTGCACCACAGAGAAAGGTGTATGCAGAAAGGGGAGGGAGGTGCCATATTGTTACTGTTTAAGTGCAGTTCTGCTGACAAATTCCGCTACTGCTAAAAAAAAAAAAAAATCATCTCCTACAATATTGACTAAAATACATTAATAACACTGCAGTCATGTGACGCGTAAGAATGCAAAGTAATATTTCACTCAGGTGTGGTGTGTAAGAATATAAGTAACATTTGATCCAGGTGCAGCTGAGATCATTAGGGAAATGTAATATTTGAGGTTTTCGTGGCATGATTGATTAATTGTATGATTTTGCATTTCTAATCATAATGACAATTCCTTTTTTGTGCTTCTGATTTATCACCTTCTTTAGGTATTCTGAGCATCAGCAGTATGCGTACTCACTACCTGGACTTCAACCAAACTGCAGCACATATTAGATTATGACCTGGAGCACCTTAAGCTGTGGTGACTGAGTAGCCTTACAAATATTGTGCACAAAAACAAATTCATCATCTTGACTGGAAACAAGAAACATTGCATCAGAATGAAACACTTTTTGTGTTTTTCCAACTATATTCAGTTATAAAATTAATGCAAAGTGATGGTGCATACAAATGCTTTATAACTTTTTGCTATGCCAAACAGCACAGTGAACCAACACCCATTCCTAGAACTCAGTCCCTTTGCCATTAGAGACACCTGGGTGCTGCACGTCACTGACTGAACCAAAGCTATTGTCACTGCTACTGCACCTCATTATATCAACAGTTTGAGTGTTAGTAGCCAATTGAAGCTTAAGAGGTAATACTGAGACATACAAAAATGGTAGAATATTCCATAGAAAAAAAGAGATACACTTTCAGTGACAACCTAGAACATACTTATGCTGCAAAACAAGAGAGAAAATGCGTTCATTTGCTATTATGGTAGTCTTCAGTTGAAAGTCTAGTTTACTACAGTTTGCCACACTAGTCTTTTCTACACAAGTCTCTTAGCCTACAGACATTGGAACCTGTTTACTTTAGCCAATTGTTGGTACCTCTCTACAATTTTTACCCCCCCCCCCTCCCCCCCTCCCCCTTCTCCCACCACATTTCTCTCCATTACTAAATTAACTGTTCACTTGTGCATCAGGATGCATCCAGTTAACCTAACCCTTCTTTTAGTCAAGTTGTGCCATAGAGCTGCTACACAGTTTGATTCAGTACCTCTTCATTAGTTATTTCTACCCCACTAATCTTCAGCATTCTTCTGTAGAACAAAATTTCAGAATCTTCTATTTTCTTTCTTGTCTGCATATTATATGATAATATAGACCTGTTTCTCAGAAAAGCTTTTTTTTCAGTCTGTCTTTTATGTCTTCAATTTTTTATCAGTATAAAATTGAAATACTGTATAATCAATATAAACTTTCATTTGTTAATCATTATAAAATTGTATTTTTGTTTGTATTATTGCCAAGCACAGAATATCAAATAGTGGATGCCTTTTACAGCGTTCTGTTATATAGACAAATTTATGTCTGAAAAGAACCTTTGTTGCCAGATCACAGGATGATCCTCTTGTACTACTAGCAGCACTACACAGTGGGCTTGGAACAAAAATTGTTTCACGAGATCTAATGCGTACACACATGTTCCTGCTGAAGGACAAGGAGCTTCGTAGTATTTTTAGGCGCTGGCAGTATTCACATCAATGCTTCTTTGAAATTAAAAATAATGGAAGAGTTGTAATTAAGGTAAGGTTGAAAGTCAGACATAATCTCATATGGCAATGAATTTTTCACTGTGTAGCGCAGTGTGCTCTGAGATGACACTTTGTGGCAGATTACAACTATGTGCTGGGCCAAGGCTCGAACTCGGGTTGTGTACCTTTTGCGTGCAAGTACTCTACTGACTGTGCTATCCAAGCATGACTGACAACCCGTCCTCACAGCTTTACTTCTGCTAGTAATCCACCTTCCCAATTTCACAGTAATTCTCCTGTAAAACTTGCAGGATTAACACTCCTGGAAAAAAGGCAAAGATTCCAAGTTTGAAACTCTTTCTGGTACACAGTTTTAATCTGCCAGGAAGTTTCATACTCTCATTTGATTTTATGTAACAAGAAAACTACAGTAAAAATTAATATTTCTCATCAAATCAGCATAAAGGAAAAATGTAGTAGGATTGTGTGCTACAGAAGTCAACTGGGCAGTAACATCCAGATTTAGAGAAAGCTGAGCTTGAGGAGAGGAAAGGTAGGGGAAAATGCTGATAAGTGTAGTTGGTGGTACAGAAAATAAATTCAAATTTCACCCACTGCATTTTATTGTGTTATCACTTCCAATATTCCCATATTGTTTCCTTACTGTTTTTGATACCCTTTCCCCTGTAACTTCTTCCTACACTCAGAAGAAAAATATTCATTTAATTTTCAGTGTCTCCTCTGTCATACCAAATTTTTGGTAAAATTGGAACAATCACTCCTCTGTCATCCCTCGCACATATTCCATAATTTTCATGAGCCTCCAAAATTCAGTCTTATTTGCTGTTGCAAATTTTGCATCAAAGGCTCTCAGTACCAATAATATTTCTTAATTCAAGATATTAGTTTTTATCATGCGTTCTGATTTGTGAAATTTTTTTTGTAGAGGGCATAACCAACAGACATCAGTATGTCAATAATGTCGCACAGAGAAGTCTTCAGTATTGTTTTCATTTATGGTATTAATGAAAGAGAATCCTATGCTTGTTGGATTGTACCCGTGGAGAGTGAAATGAGATGTCAGAATGGCAATGGGCCGCAAGGGGCTTCCCAGCCAGTGACGCCAAATGCTCATTTCCATTTTCCATGGCAATGGATTTGTTCATTTAACTTCTTTATTCTGGCCCTCAACTGTAGTATATCAGTTACTGGTTGGTGGAGGCGTCCAGTTGCTTTCAAGTGAAACAATAGAGACATCTGGCAATGCTGACAGTGCAGAGCGGGGCCGAGCATAACATCACCCAAATAACCGCTGTCGGCAATGTCTCCGGCTGTGACCATGATGACACACAGTTTCTGTACTTTTCTTAGTTGTGAACCCCTAATTGGTCCCCATAGTGTCTGGCACCATTTTATTTCATGTATCCCTGAATAAACACTTTTTTAAATTCTTTGGAGAGCTTCTGTATATCCTACATAAGTTTTCGCTCACTCTATTAATCTCAGTAATTCCTTACCAGACCTACTTTCCATCTGAGCAAGATTTCAAAGTTGTCCACAAAGGCCTGCACATCCTCAGTTGGCTTACCAGAAAAAGAACCAATTAAACTTTTGACTGGTAAATCTACACTCCGTTGTGACAATCACAATTCTACCAACCCATGCTGTTCTTTAGCAGCAGCGCAGCTGACGATGGCTGTGAACTTCCTCCAGTGAGTGAGCGGCTCCCTCGTGACTCGGGGCGGGCCGCACTTTCTCGTGGTTCAACAGATATCACTCTGGGTGTCAGGCTTGTGCTGTAGGCTGTGATACTGAGACAAGAATGATTTAGTACATGAATGACTGAGTACTTATATGTTCCAGACTAAGTTTGTTTAGAGCGTAAGGCACACACTCTAAACACTTCCAGGATCGCAGGTGAGGAAAGGTGCCCGTCCTTCCGCTAGTGTACTGCAACGTCAGCTATTTCTATACCATGCCCAGGTGGCTCCACTTCGCCACACCAGTCAGTAGTGTTTCACTTTGCAACTCGTAACACTCTCGCATGCCTGCGGCTGGATCTGTTGCAACTCACTTCTGCTTTGGCATATTTTTTGATGGAATATGGTTGATACACTACATTGCCCTTCTTTTTATCAAGACTTGGTCCCTCAGGACGACCAAACAAGATTATCCTTTAGACCAGAGTTCCTGCCGACTGACCCTTCTGGCTCTGTTTCAGCTTTTCGTAATTATTCTAACAATGTTTCTCTCAACCCTATCACTTAATCTTATGCTTGTCTACAGGGAGTCTTTCCTTGCCCCTTAACTCAAACACCATGGAACTTATTTCGTTACTAGGCTTCTTGCACAATCAGTTCTATATCTCTGTTCCCAAGTTACAATCTAAAATGAATAAATCATTCTTAATACTATCCCTTGTGTTTTCAGCTTCATTCTGCTGCTTTTATGCTTGGGGTATCCATCCTGCTGGAGTCTGAACGATGGCTGGGTCCAAGCTCAGTCTTGTGCTCCATCTTCTATGTTCTGAAACAAGGGCTGCACTCAGCAGAATAAGTGCCGCTGCAGGGGTTGGTAGGACAATAGTCAATGTTGTCTCTTCTCGGTACTGACTTCCCTGATTTGACTTTACATTCTGCAAAAAGGTGTCCAGAGAAACTTGTCCTTCCTGCTGGCTCAGAAGCATATCTATAGACTGGATTAATTCTGGCCCCAGAGTTCGATTTAAGCCTGTTAGATCAGCGGCAGGTAACACTTCTGTGGGCTCCTCTGGCCAATACAATTATGGCTGCAAAATATTCAGGTGTGTTATCCGTGAAATTGTGGAGGGCAGACGGAAAGTAGGCCCCAGTATCTCACATGCTGTTCCATTTAATAACAAACCACTCCCATTTAATTCTAGCCGCTTTGCTAGCCCCTGCTCAAAACAAATGGCCACTAGTATCATCTTGTCAAAGGTAGAGTACAACCAATGTGTCTTAACATGCTGGAAGTACAATTCGAGCTTGATCACTTCTTTTACCTCCTTTTACCCAATTAGCAAATTCACCGTGGAGGAATCCTTCCCCTCTCTTATTACCATAATCTGACTGACAGTGGTTTCCCCTTAGTGGCATTTTTGCTCCATATCTTCCCTTGTCTTTTGCAATTAATAGCAGTCTCTATATTTTCACTCTTACAGATTCCTTCAGTATCCCCCACTTAACAGGATATGCATAAACTACGGTGCCCTCGTAATGTGCTTGTTTTCTTACTACTGGTATAGAAATGGAAATGGAAATGGAAACATTCGCTCCATCAGTTCTCAGCAATATTGTGTCTACTTTGAAATAAAAGGGTAAGTTTTGTGCTTGAGTTTTAAAACCAACCTCAACTCTGGCAGTAGCTCCTTCTGTACTTTCCTTAGACCCTCTAAATACTGCTCTGGTGACAAAATGTTTACCCTTAGCTGACCTCTTACAGCCTCCTGCATAGCCTCCTGTAATTCTGTTACTTTCCCTCATGCTTCCCAAACACTATCTTCCACAGACTGCAACAATTTTGTCATTACTACTTCCCTGTTGCAAGACTTCTACTTCAGTTTGTGATTAACTGCCTCTTCTGCAACTGTGGCATACCGCATTACTTCTCCAGTCAGTTGTTGTAGTAGGCATCAGACAGTTGTCGTAGTAGTCATATATACAAGGTCCGTCTAAAAAGTATCTGACCTTTGATTTCCCACAAAAAAAGAGAGACGATAGTGTGGTGCCACTGTACACAGTAAAGGAAGAGACCTATATGCGCTTACGTGAATTTTGTCCCTGCCTTCCAGTGCATTAGTCGCTGCCTGTCGGTCACTGAGTAAGGTACTACACAACGTGGTCATCACATTACCATTTCTCTCAAGATGACTGAACGTGTTGAGCAAAGACACTGCATCATTTGTCAAAAGCTTGGTGATTCTCAAAGCGAAACAATTCGTAAGATTCAGCAGGTATTTGGAGAAGATGCGGTGGGTGTAACACAAATTAAGGAGTGGTTCAACCAATTCAAAAATGGCCACACATCAGCAGAGAGTGACCAGCATTCTGGCAGGCCCCAAACTGCTCGGAGTGCAGCTGTTGTTGAGAGGGTGCAAAATTTGGTGATGGCAGATCGTCGTTTGACCGTGCGGGAGATTACCCAAGGGGTTGGAATGAGTAAAGATTCTGCGCATGCAATTTTGTGTGATAATTTGAACATGCACCGAGTGGCTGCAAAATTCGTACCCAAGTTGTTGCCACTGAAACAAAAAAACCTCCGTTTTGATGTTGCACAGGACCTTCAGGACATCACCAACACTGATTCTGGATTTCTGAACACTGTGATAACTGGAGATGAGTATGGGTGTACGGGTACGACCCAAAAACAAAAAGACAGTCTTCGCAATGGAAGCATCCCGAGTCTCCAAGGCTGAAGAAAGTGTGGCAGATGCGAAGCAAAATCAAGGTGATGCTGACTGTCTTCTTTGATGTCCGTGGAATTGTGCATCACGAATACACACCAGAAGGACAAACAGTGACAAAGGAGTACTATCAAGATGTTCTCCGGCAATTCTGTGATGCAGTTTGGTGCAAAAGGTCAGACATGTGGACAGTGAAAAACTGGCAACAGCATCACAACACCCCTGCACATTCATCCCACTAGATCCAAAATTTCTTGGCCAAACATGGAATTACAGCCATTCTCCAGCCTCCCTACTCTCCAGATATCACTCTTTGTGACTTCTGGTTGTTTCCAAAATTGAGAGTAGAGAAGAGATAATGCGGAACATGACGACAGAGCTAAACACCATTCAAAAAGAAGACTCCCAGAGGTGTTTCCAGCAGTGGAAGGATCGGTGGGCTATGTGTGTGCAAGCACAAGGGGCCTACTGTGCAGGGGATTAGGGTCCAAACCCTGTCAGGTGTTAGAAATATTTTTTCTGACCTGAGGTCGGATACTTTTAGACAGGGCTCATATTTTTTTCTGGACTCCCTTAAAAGGTTTCAACTGCCCTACATGCACAATTATCATTCTCGTCAGCAATTGAACCTGGTGGTGTGGCCCCAGATACTTTGCAAAAAACTTCTGTGTCCTTCCCTTTGGTGTATACAAAGTTGATAGCATCACCTACTGACCAATCATCTATTGTGGCATTCTTGCCAAAGGGCCCACTGTTTCTTCCTGTTTCTGCAGTGCTCATGTATTTGCCCTCTGTACTCCCTTCCAAATTACGCTAATCACTCTGGCAAATTCCGTAACAGACTGTCAGCCTTCCCTTTCTTCACTTTCAGTATATCGAACGGTGATGGCATTTCATGACCAAATACCACTTCATATGGTGATAATCCTTTATTTGTATGCTGTTTTTAGTTGTAGGCTGAGACCAAGTACTTCAAATAGAGATCCCAGTTGGTGTGACTTGAATCAACATAGTGTCCAAGCATCTTCCCGCTTGTCCTATTAACTCTTTAAGTTCTTCCATTGGTTTGTGGATGGAGAGGAATCATCCTTAACTTCTTCACATTCAGTAACTTACACAATTCCTGGAATAGATCTGGCATGAAATTCATTAGCCGACGTTGCAGTACACTAGCGGACGGACGGGCACCTTTCCTCACCTGCAGTCATGGAAGTGTTTAGAGTATGTGCCTTAAGCTCTAAACAAACTTAGTCTGGAATATATAAGTACTCAGCCATTCATGTATTAAATCATTCTTGTCTCAGTATCACAGCCTACAGCACAAGCTTGACACCCAGAGTGACATCCCGGAAAACAGTACAGAGTCTACTGTTCGATCATGAGAAAGAGCAGCCTGCCCCGTGTCACGAGGGAGCCGCTTGCTCACTGGAGGAAGTTCATAGCCATCGTCAGCTGCACTGCTGCTAAAGAACAGCATGGATTGGTAGAATCGTGATTGTCACAACAGGGTGTAGATTTATCAGTCATAAGTTTAATTGCTTCTTTTTCTGGTAAGCCAACTGAGGATGTGCAGGCCTTTGTGGGACACCTTTGAAATCTTGCTCAGATGGAAAGTAGGTCTGCTGTTATTGTTTCAGGCTCTCCAAACCTCAATATTCAATTATTCACAAGTGCTTGCGCCACTTACTGCCTGCTGTTTTGGCATTGCGACCATTTGTATGTATCATGAGAAATGACCTATGATTGTAAGTATGTGCATGTATTTATTCCCTGCTGGTAATTTATTGATTGGACCTTAAACATCAATTTGAATGGTGCTGATGCTTCAGGTAACTGCTGCAACGGTACTCTTGTTCGACACAAATCCACTCTCTGTACGCATTGTATGCAATTCCACACTTACTGGTTTATGTCTGTCTGCCTACCGTATTTACTTGAATCTAAGCCGCACTTTTTTTCCGCTTTTTGTAATCCAAAAAACCGCCTGCGGCTTAGAATCGAGTGCAAAGTAAGCGGAAGTTCTGAAAAATGTTGGTAGGTGCCGCCACAACCAACTTCTGCCATCGAATATAAGTAGCGCTACAACAGGTATGTTTTGCAGGCACAAAGATAAATACTGGCGCCAAAACCTCTTCGTCAGTAAATAAATTTTTTAAAAAGGTGGAAAACGAGCTTTTTTCTCCGCCCCGAGTTTCGACCACTGCACTTTCATACATTATCCAACGAAGTAAATAAAAATTTCGTATTGTTCATCTTCTAGCAGCAGTTCAATGTACTACGAAAATCCGACTGGCAAGACTGTTTGGGATGTTTGTCAATATGGGAAACTCTACATCCTGAATTTTTTCTTACCTGTGAGAAGAGATGGTTGCTACTAGGAACTTTTCTGAATTGTGAATCACATGCAGTATTCTCTTCACCATAAGAATAATACGAATATAAACATTTTGCCATGTATTCTTTCGTGTTTTCTGCTGTCTCATTTAAATCCTGTCTGCCTAATAAACTACGAAACTAGAGCAAGACAACAGCAAACGCGGAAGAATACACATATCATGTCATGTTTATATTCGTATTATTCTTATGCCTAATAGTGATACAATCAGAAATGAAGCATGGCAATTGACTAGATTTTTAAATCTAAGATGACTCTAATTTCTGTGCAGAATATAATGTACTAAAGAGGCGTCTGCAAAGATTTTCAAACAGAGAAAAATGTTCGCTAAACTCTCGTTCAGAACATCTTCCATCATATGCAGTCTATTATTTGGTTCTTGTTGATCATTATCAAAGAAAGCAGCAGTGTAAGTAACAGCGCACAAGAGCAAGCCATGCCACGAGCGGTGACAGGCCGTTAACACTCATTATCAGAATGCAACAAACAATGCATGACACAGTACAGTAATGCATTTTCAGCTTAGAGTGACGTAAACACATAACGGCACTCATCAGATCAAAGAAAAATAAGCAATCAATTCAAACCAGACGAAGCACGTGAAAAAGGAAGGGTACCCGTATAAATATGGGCGGAGCGCCTGACGCATAGCAATGGCTACCTGGTTAAGCTTAACTGCTAAGCTTATGACTCGAACCAAACTACTGTAGCTGTATCGTCATTCATTCAACCTAAATTGTGTCTCGTATTATAATGGACCAACTTTGTTTCGATTTGGAGGTGCGGCCTAAAACTTTTATCTCCCCTTGAATTTCGAGTCTCAAATTTCAGGTGCGGCTTAGAATCGGGAAAATTTTTTTCCTTGATTTCGAGTCTCATTTTTCAGGTGCGGCTTAGATTCGAGTGCGGCTTAGATTCGAGTAAATACGGTATTCCTCCACTAATACCTTTCTGCTATTCTTCTGTTGGTAGATCTGCAACCTTCATGACCTGCTAATATGTGATCATGAGCTTCTTGTAGCACTCTCTTCCTTAGCTTGGCTGGTACCACCACCTGCAGTCCCAAATTGATTTCTCTGCGTAGCAACCCAACCTTCATACAGAATTGTGGCTGCTTAAAATACTGCTTGCATTCGTCATTCACTCTTCATGTAGCTTGCTGTTCCTTATATTCACTACCCCAAGTATGTAACACAGCACTTTTCCACTTAAGTCATCATCATTTCCATGCTTCTTTCCAGGTTTATGCATAACTTCGAAATCAAATTCACTTAGTCTTACTGCCCATTGTGTCAACCTACTGGAAAGACCCTCTACCCCCAACAATCATTTTAATGCTGCATGATCTGTTATTATTCTAAACTTTTTACCGTACAGAAAACATTTGGAATATGTGATTCCATAAATAAGGTTTAGCACCTCTTTCTCCATTGTGGAATAATTTCTTTCTGCAAAATTCAGTTGCCTTGATGCATAAGGTACTAGGTGTTGTATGCCTTTTACTTCGGGTGACAACACACAGACAAATGCATGGTTTGATGCATCGCATGATAAAACAAATTATCTTTTAAAATCCGGAAATACCAAGATTGAACTTGATGTTAAAGCTTCTTTTAGCCCCTCAAAAGCATGCTATTACTTTTCTGACCACACAAATTTAATGCCCTTTTCTAACAGTTCTCAACAGTGTGGGAATATCCGTAAATCATTTTACGAAGGCTACTTGGGTCCATCTTAACCACATCTTTACTTATGACATGACCTAGATACACTACCTTTTCCATCACAAAATTGCACTTTTCTGTACTCAATGTTAACTTCATTGCTTTTAACTTAAGGAATACTTCCCTTAATCGCTGCATATGCAGTTATATACCACTCTCGTAGACAATTATGTCATCAAGATACACTAATCATGACTGTGGTTTCAAATCTCTGAGTACTCCATCCAACAATCTGAAATGTTGCAGGTGCATTTTTTAATCCAAATGACACTCTTTTAAATTGATAATGTCCCCAAGGTGCCAAAAATGCTGTTTTGTGTCGATCCTGTGGTGCAACCTCTATCTGTTGATAACCACTCTTCAAATCCGTTGTTGAAAAATATTTACATCACCCTTAAGTGAGTCAAGATTTGTGATGTTTGGCAAAGAGTAGGTGTCCATTATGGTTTTTGCATTTAGGTGTCTGTAATCACAACAAAACCTAAATTAATTTTCAAGTTTGAGTTAAATCCATTAATTCCCCCCGCCCCCCCCCCCCACTAGCTACTTCTGTTGTAGTACAAGAAAATTGAATCTTGTGACCAACAAAAGTAATAGGTCCTTGTAGTAACTCCTGTTGACCAGTTTCATTTGGTGTATTTGAAAATGTATCCACTGTCTTGTACACTGGCAATCTGCTCCTCCTCATGTATCTTCTGCGTCAGTACGGCATGGCGATGTGTAGCGTGCAGCTGCCTCGAGTCGAATGAGCCTGCAGGTGCCTCAGAACCGGATGACGCCACTGATAAGACATCACGCGGCAGTTATCAGCGCCATTGCGCAACACCAGCTGAGTTTTTGAGCAACACGGTCCTAGTAAAACTAGGGACCGTGTTGTCCAGGCCATTTGAATCGCGCGCCACAGCCTCGCTCAGCAGCTAAGTCCCGCTCAAGGTCACACGCCTTACACAGCGGCATACGGTGAACGCACACAGCCATGGACTATTACTTTCTTCAGTTACTCCATCTTTCAGCTACTGATCAATAAATTCCTCCAAAATTTGCTGCAAGTACCTAGGTATTTAGTATGGTTTGCACTAGACTGATGATTCATTTCCCAGTGGTATGCAGTGATGTGTTATGTGCGTATCTGGTAATGGCTCTTTTGGAAAATATAAATCCTTAAATTCCAAAAGTAATTTTTCCATCAGTTCCCTATTGCTTCTCTCTAGGTGCTTCACTTTTCCTCATAATGCAGTTTCAATGACATCCGTCGATTGTCCATGGCTGACATCCCTCGTGTCCCATTCTTCTTTCTCGATGATATCTATGTCAGGGATTAACAACCCGTTTGTTAATGCTGCATCCTCTGCACTAATGTTATCTATAGAAATGGGTACCTTCGTTTCATCCTTGTATGCTTACAATACCTCTTTTAGCTAAGCATTCTGCCTGATCTAATACTTCATTCTCTTCTAACAGTTCCACCACACACAAAATTCCAATTGGCAAGCTGCAGTCAACACTGACCCAAAATGATTTTCCAGTACTCTTAGGTACATAGTAGTGCAAATCAAGTCTTAGTACTTTTGTTCAGGGTTTAATTGGTGCGTCTTTCACGACAGACTCCCCTCGCAACATCGATACACTGGCAATGGCTTCACCTAACTGGAACAATTTTCCATAAAGCTCCACCTTATGTTGCCAAAGATTGATTATGGCACAATGCTGATGTAATTAATCTAATCCTAGAATTGTGTAACCCTCATTCACATGTAACAAAATCTCCACACAGCGGTGAAATTGAACTGTATCCAGGCAAAAGTCTATGTCCAGCATTCCTAATCTTGTGACTTCTTTATTCCCCACTCCACGCAATTTGTACCATGGTCGTCCCATTGTTTACGTTTCACCAGATCATTACTGGCGACCGACACATGTGCTCCTGTGTTTACTAATATTCTGCAACTATTTTTCCGTACTGTTCCTCTTATTCCACAATCCACCTCTGCATACTTCTATGTAGCATCCACTGTTACTGGGAAGGACCATAGGTGGACCTGCGATTCCCATTGGCGCTTAACACTTGAGTCTTACTCTGCCATATTTTTTGACCAACTACGGTCGATATCCCACACCTGTAGTTTATCCCTCCAATTGGGGATGGAAAATAATTATGACAATAGAATTTCCACCAGCGGGCACACTGTTTTTTCTGTGTAGCAGGTACATTGTATTCTCTGTGTTGTACGTAAAGAAACAATTATTCCATTAGTGCAAATCAGAATTTCCAAAGATATCCAGGTTGGACTTTTGCTTCATACTATCATCAATTTGGACCTCTACAAGCTGGAACTGCCCTCCTGCTGCCCTTTCCTTTCTCTGATGCATGCCACAACTGCATTACATGACGTAGGTGGCCGGTTAGAACATGTGGATTTTACACTATAAGACAAGAAAAGAATGCACCATGAAGGAATTATCTGAATGGGACGGAAATTGGTAGATGTAATGTACATGTAGAGACAAACAATTGAACACACACCGAGCGAGGTGGTTAGCACACTGGACTCGCATTCGGGAGGACGACAGTTCAGTCCCGTCTCCAGCCATCCTGATTTAGGTTTTCCGTGATTTCCCTAAATCGTTTCAGGCAAATGCCGGGATGGTTCCTTTGGAAGGGCATGGCCGATTTCCTTCCCAATCCTTCCCTAACCCAAGCTTGCGCTCCGTCTCTAATAACCTCGTTGTCGACGGGACATTCAACACTAACCGCCACCACCACCACCAATTGAACACAGTTTCAAAAAAAAATATGTAGTTTATTCAAGAGAAAGAGCTTCATAAATTGAGCAAGTCGTTATTGCATCAGTCCCACTCTTGGCCTTATGCTTGCAGTTATTCAGCTTGGGATTGATTGGTGGAGTTGTTGGGTGTCCTCTTGAGGCATATCATGCTGAGTTCTGTTCAAGCTGCATGTTAGATCATCAAATTCCCAAGACAATTGGGGAGCCCTGCTCATAACACTCCAGACATTCTCAGTTTGGGACAGGTCCGGCAACCTTGCTAGCCAATGTGGGGTATGGCAAGTAAGAAGAAAAGCAGTGGAAACTCTTGCCACGTGCAGACTGGCATTGTCTTCCTGAAATGTAAGCCCAGGACAAGTTGCCATGAAAGCCAACAAAACAGAATATAGAATATTGTCAACACACCACCTTGCTGTAAGGATGCCCCACATAACAGCCATGAAATGAAATGGCACCCCCAGACCACCATTCCTGGTTGCTGGGCTGTATGACTGGCAGCAATCAGGTTGGCATCCTACCGCTGTCTGGGACAGCTCCAGACACGTGTGCGGCCTGGAATTTCATGGACAGGAGTTGAATTGTCTTCAGTAATGAGTCCTGCCTGGAACTGAGCCCCAGTAACAAGCAAAGACTTGTCTGGAGATGCCCCAGACAGTGGGCATTGCTTACAATATGGCCTGACGAACAGGAGTGATGGTTTGGGGTAACATTTATTTACATGGCACTCTTACAGCACGACAGAATGTTGACGATATTTTATGTCCCATTTTGTTGCTCTTCATGGCAAGCCATACTGGGACTCCATTTCAGCAAGATAATGCCTGTTCCATAAAATTTCAGGAGAACTGCCTTATTACTGCAACTTGTTGCCACGACATTCCAGTGCAGAGTCTTCTGGCCACCTTCAAGTGAATACTAACAGGAAAGGTGTTGAGCTCATGTATTTAAGACTGCCCCGGCACTTGTATGATGTATACAGTTGGCATTTTACATGCACTGTTTGTCTGCAAGTCTATATGCTGTGCCACATGTCCTCTGTGGTGAAAGCTGGCATCATTGATATCAGATCGACTGTCTTTGTGTGGTAAATGATGCTGGTTACACAGAGCACGAAGTTCTTCTATGACAGGATTCCATGCAGAATTTAAATGGAAACAGCTGTCTCAATTAATAAGGGTCTCAGACAGTCGTATTTCCACAGATTCATTGATGATGGAGCCCCGAAAGTTTGACGTATGGGCCACAATTTTCATTTGGTTGTATTTTGCCAAATGACCAGTGGAAATACAATGTTCGGCGATAGCAGACTGATTGCCTTGGAGGAGGGAAGTAAGCCACTGATGTTCCACAATGCATTCCTCTACCATGCTCATCATTTGCTCTATGTAAGCTTTGCCATATTTGCGCAGAATTCTATAAACACCTGCCTTGGACAACTCTTAAGTTGTCTTTAACAAATCCCAGTAGTGCCGAGATTTTAGGAGGACAAAAAACTGCTTTAACTTTATGTCTTCTAAATATTCTGCCTATTTTGGCTGAAATGTTTCCAATATATGGTAAATAAGCTGTCGTTTTGAAAGCCTGATCCTCTTGTTTGTCTTTGTAGATTTGTAGTGCTCTCTGTACTTGCTGGGATGAATATCCACTGTTCTGGAACACAGTTTGATGATGGTCTAGTTCCATTTCCAGATTGCCAGCATCTGAGATATTATGAGTTGGGTGGATTAAGATCTTTAGAACGTCCATCATTTGTGCTGGATGTTGGCAATAGTAGCTTCCAGATACAGGTCTGTATGAGTGGACTTTTGAAAGACCAGCAGCCCAAGTGTGCCATCACTCTTATGTCACACCAAATGTCTAGAAACAGCAAGCAACCACCTTTCTCCATCTCCATAGTAAATTTTATGGTTCCATGTTTGAGGTTCAGATGTTGAAGGAACTCTCGGAGATGGTCCAAACCATAGGCCAGACTATAAAAGCGCCATCAGTGTACCGCCTAAATACTGTTGGTTTGAAAACAGCTGAGACGAGTGCTTGCGCCACAGAACCTTCCATAAAAAGACTTGCCACTAGGGAGAAAAAGGGCTCACCACGGTGACACCGTCAGATTATTTGAAAAACTCATTGTTAAATAAAAAGTACATAAAGGAGAGAGTGTGCTTGAACAAAGCTGTAATGTCAGCCCCAAACTTACTGCCAAAGAGATGCAGTGAGTCCGCATTTGTAAAAAGTGAAACATCATCAAAACTGACCAACAAGTCATTGCTATTCAGCTTAAGTGACTGAAGTCAGCTGATAAAATCACTAGAATTTCTTATGTGATGTGGACACTTGCCTATAAGTATTTCAATAAAGATGCAAAGTATTTGGCCAAATCACAGGTGGCTGCTCCAATATTGCTTAACATAGGACATAAAGACACACCTTCTTTGTGGACCTTGGGTAGCCCATACACCGTAGGTGGAACCTGAACTATTTGTTCTCAGTCTCTTAATGATGTCCATTGGTAGAGAACTATTCAGTAGAATTTCTGCTATTATTTACATCACTCAATTAGTAGGATCCTTATCTATATTGTGATACACTGAGTCACTAAGTAAAACATTGATCTTATTAATATAGACCTCCCATGGCACAAGAGCAGTAACATGAGCTTTATCCATCTTGAGTATTATCATATCCATGTTTGCTTGTAAGTTACAGAGGGCTGCTCTCTTCATAGACAAGATGTTGCTCTTTGGTGGTGCGGCTTCCATCAGCACATGGCAAGACTCTTGGTGAACTTACTCTGCTGCAAGATAGCACACAGCTTCTTTGATGGAACTGGTAGAGTCCACCAGTGGTGGTGAATCCCCAAAACAGGCAGAATATTAAAAAGACATAAAATTAAAGCAGTTTTTTTTTGTCCTCCTCCTAAAATCTCAGTGATAGTGGCATCTGTTAAAGATGACTTAGAGTTGCGCAAAGCAGGTGTTTACAGAATTCTGGGTGAATGTAGCAAATCTTACATGGGGGAAGCGACATGCATGGTACAAAATGCATCTTGGAACATCAGCAGATACTTGCCTCCTCCAAGGCAATAAGTCCGCTAGCACCTGAAGATGGCCAGAAGTCTCTGTCTGCACTGAAATATCATGCCAACAAGTTGCAGACATCCAGCAGTTCCCCCGTAATTTTATAGAACAATCTGTATGCCAGGAAAGTTTTAAATCTTACAAGATAATGCCTGCCCACATATGGTGATAGTTTCTACTGCTTGTCATACCCTACTCTGGCCAGCAACCAGCTCTTTGCCCATCTAATGCACCAATTGGACAGAAGTTGGTCATCCAACAACTCTATCAAACAATACCAAGCCAAACAACTGCTTGCTTAAGGAATAGAGGTGGAACAACACATTATTAACTTACTCAATTTCTGAGCTCTGTCTCTTGAATAAATCATCCAATTTTTCAGAAATTGTAATAATTTGTTTGTCTGTACATGTACATCACATCTACCAATTTCTGTACCATTTGGATAATTCTTTCACAGTACGTAGTCATTATAGCCATTAAAGAAAAAAAGGATAGGGGGGGGGGAGAATTTTTTAACCCCTCTTTGACAGTTATTTTCATGCAGATTATCTGACAGTGATTTTGTCATTATCTCATTAGACATTAACCCCTCTTTGACAGTTATCTTCATGCAGATTATCTGACAGTGATTTTGTCATTATCTCATTAGACATTAACCCCTCTTTGACAGTTATCTTCATGCAGATTATCTGACAGTGATTTTGTCATTATCTCATTAGACATTACAGTTTTTGTGCCAATAAATTGGCATCCACTATCCATGCAGAGTGTTCCTTTGTGGTTATATTTTATTCAAAATGTAAGATTTTTCTGCTGTTTATTTCTGGTTTGAGTTATTTTCCTGTTTCTGCTATTGATAAGTATGTAATTTTGTTACTAAACCAGAATATTTGTGCAGTTAACTAATGCTAGATTTATGTATCCTTTTCCTGTCCTCCATAGCAAATATAGGAACGGAAGCTCTCTGACACTTGGCCAGAGTACAAAGTCACATAAAGTGAAGGTGCTATTAAAGATAAAGCTTAGGACTGCATAGATTGTATTGAGTGGGTGAAACTCAGCATTGAATACTGGGGTTGTTATATTCAGGAGCATGGTGCTTGAGGCTCTAAGAAGATGATTATGTAGCTCATGGACATGAAGGAAGGCAATGAGGAGTTTTTGAAGACTTCCATTGGAAAACAATCTAGCTGAGTTGCTTTCAACCTATATGAACCAGAGCTAAACACATTGGCCTGAAGACAGCCACAACTTCCTTATCAATAGGCACCTGAAAAATTAGCATTTTGTGATAAATCTGAATGTAGATGAGAATTCGGTCTCAAGATGCAAAATTACCTAATACCTGCTATTTCATAGAAAACTGTATCCAAATGAATTATTTTACCAGAGACAGTTTGAAATAGATTTTATTTTCTGCAAACAATGCAAAATCCAGGATGCAATGTGACAATATTATGAGAAGGAAAGTTGCCACTCACCATATAGCGGAGATGCTGAGTCACAGATAGGCACAACAAAAAGATTTTCACACTTAAAGCTTTCAGCCAATGGCTTTTGTCAACAATAGACACAAGCGCGCGCAGTGCATGATGGGAGTGGCGACTGGGTGGGGGAAAGGAGGAGGCTGGGGCAGGGAGGGGAAGGGATAGTATGTTGGGGATGGCAGACAGTGAAGTTCTGCCGGTTGAGTGGCAGGCGGGGAGGAGGAGGGGAGGGAGTAACAGAAAAGGAGAGAAATAGAGAGAAATAAATAAAAAATAATAAAATAAAATAAAAAGACTGGGTGTGGTGGTGGAATGACGGCCGTGTAGTGCTGGAATGGGAGCAGGGAAGGGAATGGAATGGGTGGGTGAGGACAGTGACTAACAAAGGATGAGGCCAGGAGGGTTATGGGAACATAGGATGTGTTACAGGAAAAGTTCCCATCTGTGCATTTCAGAAAAGCTGGTGTTGCTGGGAAGGATCCATATCGCACAGGCTGTGAAGCATGAAGGATATCGTGTTCAGCAACAGGGTGGTTCATCTTGTTTCTTGGCCACAGTTTGTAGGTTGCCATTCATGCAGACAGACAGCTTGTTGGTTGTCATGCCTACAGAATGCAGCACAGTGGTTACAGCTTAGCTTGTAGACCACATGACTGGTTTCGCAGGTAGCGCTGCCTTTGATAGGATAGGTGATGTTAGTGACCAGACTAGTGTATGTGGTAGTGGGAGGATGTATGGGACAGGTCTTGCATCTAGGTCTGTTACAGGGGTATGAGCCATGAGGTAAGGGATTGGGAGCAGGGGTGTGTAAGGATGGACGAGTATGTTGTTCAGGTTTGGTGGACGGTGGAATACCACTGTGGGATAGGTGGGAAGGATAGTGGGCAGGACATTTCTCCCAGCCTGAGACTGCAGGTGTGTGTGTGTGTGTGTGTGTGTGTGTGTGTGTGTGTGTGTGTGTCCATTGTTGTCAAAGGCAGTTAGCCGAAAGCTTTAAGTGTGAAAATCTTTTTGTTGTGCCTATCTGCGACTCAGCATCCATGCTATATGGTGAGTGGCAACTTTCCTTCTCATAATATTGTTTTATTTTCTGCTTATAAATATAAAAAAATGGTTTTGATATTGCACATCATCTGGTAGAGCCCAGTTTGGAAAAATAATGTGCATAAGTATTTTTTTACAAAACAAAAAGTGTACGGATGAAACACTGTATCAGCGCACTCGATGCTCTGGTGCCATGTCGACTGTGGGTGGTTGAATGGTCTGTATGAGATGCATGCCGCTTATTGCAACATATGTCTCACATTTTGAATCTAGCATCTTAGAACGAAGTTTGTGTGCTAGCTAATCGTGGACATTCTAAAATGGCTGTTTAAGGCAGCATCGGGTGTTTTGAACTGTGGTTTTGGCATTGTTGTCTTCCCTCGTTTTGAAATGAGTGATAAGCCTAACCCTGCTCCATCATGGAATATGGTTACAACCCTGAAAATATCAGAAGGGATCTGCAATCTCTGTGACAGTAGGTCAGTTCTGCTTTAGCAGAAACACAAAATAGTGGTGTCGGCTGGCTGTCCTGTGAGGGAGAGGTGGGACTTATTTCACTCACTCCTCTAGCGGTCAGAATTCTAGTTTGCCTACATTGGCAGCCAACTGCCAGTTTATTATGTCCACCTTATGCACCATAGTGATCAAAAAACCAAACCTGTTAAAGTATTTTGAGTATAACGAAAGTCTTCCCCTAATGTGTGAATAGAGTTATTTTCGGTTCTACTTCTGTGCTAAGTATGTTGTTGGTTCTGTCTGTAGCATTGTCAAGTATGAGTTGCATGGGATGAATGCCGATGAAAGTTTGAAATTTATATTCTGCAGATTTTTTTAACTATCGAATTGAATGGGAGAAGAAAAATAATGCCGAGGAATACCTTAAATCAGAGAAGCACTCTGTTCACAGGTGGGAAAATACTGCTGCATTTCAACAGAAACAATCATTTATTATAAGCTTAAGTAGAGCTAAAAGGAGAAAACAAGCAAGGAACATTTTGGAAAAATACTGTTGAAGTTTTTGCAAAAGCAAAGATTTTTGTCAAAAACCTCCCCAATCTCTCTTTTATTTACTTACTTATTTTTTTATAAAAAAAACTTTTTCAAAGCACTAAGGCTTCAGTTTCAGGTACATTGCAGTTCAAATTTTTAAATTTTTGCATCTAATCATTTACAAACACACAAAAAATTAGACGTGAATTTCCCCCAAAGTAAATGTGAATTTTTCAAAAATACATGCTACATTTTTAGGTCCCTAGTTATGAATGATGGGCTTCCATAACCCTTTCCATGGTGTATATTAGGCCACTTGGTAAAGAGGCTGGCACGTAAGTTGATTATGCCTGGAATATTTATGGGACTTTCCACACAATGTGAGTTTGGTTCTTGAGAAAGGCTTTGGGAGCTCAGCAAGTTGCTATCATTCTACTGGGTTTCATCAATAGTAATGGTTTTGTAGTGTAACACCCATAAGATGGTATGTGGTGGTGCTTTCTCGTTCTCTATGTGGCCTCTCTGCTGACATTGTTTGGAACGACACTGACTTCATTCATGTTGCTGGAGTAGAATTTGCAGAGCTCGTGGAATTAAGCTAATATGGGCCAGTTCCAGCTGTAGAATTAGCGATTCAATCAGTATCAGTATGATACTGCTTACAGTATTGGCATTTGATGGAATCAAGGATCCTCTCGGGGAAGAGCATAAGCAGTTCCTGTTTCAAGAAACTTATCTCCCTTTATATCTGGAGAGGCCTTAGGAGGGGTGAAGTGCAGGATCTGCCCCTCAGATTACTTTGGCTTCACTTCTTTGTTGCACTCCATGCTTGTTACTTCTTGGTGAGTGCAACATCAATGGATCCTTAGACTGACTTTCCTCTGGGTAAATCAACTGCATTCTTATTATAAGCAATACTTCAGAAGCAGATCCAGCCAGAGCTGGATATGTTGTGGGGCAACAAAAGCTTTAGCTGCAAATTGTAGCATCTCTTAACGGTATACTGAATAGTGCAGCATTTTTTTTACTCTCTACAGCCTATAAACTGTCTCATCCAGCTACTTGTAGGGAGACTTAGCATTTAAGGTAGCCTCCCAATTATAATATGACTGGAAATTTTCCATGTTCACATTGCCAGATGTGAAGGACACAATAAATGCCAGAAAAAATCCTAGAGAATGTCTGAGCTGGACTTGTAAATCTGTGCATTCATAATCTAACACCCACTAAACCAGCAATGTGACAGATATTAAACTAAGAACATGTAAAATTTGAATTAAATGTAATCTTTTTTCACTACATAAGAGAGAATTTCCACAAGCACCGTGACCACCTCCAGTATATGGGTAAACAAACACTGTCTAAGTCACTTTTTTATTTACATAGGTAAGAGCAATTTTAGTGATGAAAAAGAAAAGGTAACAATCTGGCTGAGAACTGCAGTATATATATAATATGTTATGAGACCAATTTCTGGCCATTACTTACCTTCATGAGACAAAAGTGTGTAGTACTGATGATAGACATATACTGGGTGATTTTTTTCCACTGTGTACAAACTCTAGGGATTGATCAATGAGGGGATACAGAACAAAAAAAGGTCTAATGAACTTATGTCCGCAGAAGCATGATTTCCATTCTAGAGACAGTTTATTCAATGACGATGGTGATGATTGGTTTGTGGGGCGCTCAGATAGGTGCTCATCAGCGCCCATACAAAGTCCCAATTTTTACACAATCCAATCTAGCCACTGTCACGAATGATGATGATGATGATGATGACGAGTACAACACAAACACCCAGTCCCTGGGCAGAGAAAATCCCCAACCCGGCTGGGAATCGAACCTGGGACCCTGTGATCCAGAGGCAGCACCAGTTATTCATCAACCATACATTGTTACAGACTGTGGTCTAATATGTGCTGTACCATGCAACCACAGTTACAGTATGTGTTGGAAATGTGGAAATGATTTCCATGTGCCTTAATGCATGCGTTTATGCACCGTAACATGTTCTGTCTCATATGTTCACATTGACCAAGCTGCATCAAACAGTGTCAAAGGCAGCATCAGTACGCTGCTCCAGTGTCTCCGCATCTGGAATGGGTTCTGCATGCACAATGCTTTTGAGACGGCCCAATAACCAGAAATAGCAAGGGGTGAGAACTGGTGAATGAGCAGGCCATGCACTGGAACTCCTCATCTGATTTTTTGGCCAGGGAAGACACAATTCAGATGCATCCGGACATTAACAGCGAAGTGAGGTGGAACACCATCATGTAGCAGCCACATAACCATTCAAATCATCAGTGGCCCTTTTTTCCAGCAGGAGAGGCAGAGTCACCCACAAGAAACATCGATAGTTCCAGCCTGTTAGACGACATGGAAGGAAGACTGATCCCAAGATATGGTTGCCAATTATCCCAGCCCATACATTTAGGATGCACCGATGCTGATGATTTGCTGTCACCATATGATGAGAGTTCTGCATACTATCCCACAGATGACTGTTATGAAAGTTGAAGATACCACTCCACATTAAGATGGCCTCATCTGTGAATAGGATGGATGACGCAAATCCCAGAATCATGGTTGCCGGGTGAAGAAACCCAGTGACAAAACTGCTCCAGATATGGAAAGTCTGCGGCTAGTAAGCCCCACACACACTGTAAGTGATAAGGGTAGTAATAGTTGGCTTACCCTGTACTGTCAGGCCAACTACCTTCCACAGTGTTAGTCATATTTTCCTCCAAGTCTGGTGTCTGAACATTTCGGGTAGATCCTTGACGATTTCTTGCTTCCTGAAATGACCCTGTCTCAGATAAATGGTGAAACACTGTTGCAAACATTGAATGCTGTGGTGGTTGTCGGTGGGGATAGGTCTCCTGATACAACCTGCCTGCAACCCGTTTCCATATGCCTTTCCATAAGTAAACACCATGTCGGCAAGCTATAAATTTGAATACGGGACCATTGTGTACAACACTGTATCATATCCACTACAAGGTGAGTCAGCAAGAAAAGTGAATCAGACATAACATTACCAATTACTGTGGCAGGACATATAAGGAATAATACCACCCTCTAGGAGGAAACCATGCATTCTGCAACTACGGCTGCATGGTACAGTGCTTATTGGACCACAGTTTCTGTAACAACGTACGATCGAATAAATGGTCTCTAGAATGGAAACCATGCATTTCTGGACATAAGTTCATTACACCTTTTTTTGTTCTGTATCCTGTCATCGATCAATACCAAGAGTTTGTACACGGAGGAAAAATCATCCTGTGTAAAAGTAAAAGGGCACATTACCTACCTTTCAGAATGAACAGTTCCTTTGTCAGGAAGAAAAGAGGAAAAGGCCAGGGAATGTTAAAAAGGAAGGATGAGAGAGACCCACCTGTGCAGACGATAGGAGACAATGATGGAGGAGGAGGCATGTCAGAATCTGGTTGAATACATCTGGGACTCCATCAGGCACTAGCTCCAAGCCCACAAACCATCAACATGTAATTTATGATAATTGTGACCTGCGCATCAACGTCTGTTGCAGTGCCTCTGGAAACCTATCAAGTACTTATCAAATCCTGGCCAGACATAATTGTGTCTGTATTGCATTCAAAAGGTGAACTGACACATTGTCGATCAGGTAGTCATAATGTTTTGTCTTATCAGTGTATTTATGTGGTAATTCCTAATTTTATTATGATGGGACAGAAATTCTTAATTATTTAAAAAATAATGCATGTATAACTTTTTATGCAGGATCCATTGCCATTCCACCCATTTGCTCAGCATCATCATGATGGTTCATGGCATCTGCCTTATGAGGTCCCAGGCTCATCCCCAAATAAGAGATATAATCATTTGGAAGTCCCAGAACATTGGTTGTGCCTCTCAAAAGTATAGGTAAGTTGCTAATTACCGCCAGTGTTAAAAATGCTGTCATTTCTCCTGTCATATGATGATAGACAGTTTTGCCTAACCTACTTGGTTATATATCTAAAAACAAAGATGATGTGACTTACCAAACGAAAGTGCTGGCACGTTGATAGACACACAAACAAACACAAATATACATACAAAATTCTAGCTTTCGCAACCAACGGTTGCTTCGTCAGGAAAGAGGGAAGGAGAGGGAAAGACGAAAGGATGTGGGTTTTAAAGGAGAGGGTAAGGAGTCATCCCAATCCCGGGAGCGGAAAGACTTACCTTAAGAGTGTTTATGCTTTTCCAGTCCTCCTGTTTCACATAATCCTTTGGCGATATCACAATGGGGATGGGGTTCAACATTAACGCTAACAGGAATAAAACTAAGAAACCCGTAAGTTTGAGCCATGGAATTTTGTTCAGCAGTTTCAAAATGTCCTCGTACAGAGACCAATGACTGTGCACCAGTGGGATAGGCAACACTTTTGGCACCCTGCAGATTTCCCATGTGGCCTGCAGGCACTAATGCAGTGGTGTGGTGACAACTCAGCTGAGGTTGTTTTGTTAGGGTTGCTTATCCTGCCAGCATGGAGTCATAAGTGTATGCATGTCTCTGTACAGGAGCATTTTTCAACTGTCCATTACAGGTGCATGGGTGGTTCTGAGGGTGTTCCCAAACATTTGGGGGGGGGGGGGGGGGGGGGGGGGGGTTGTGGTCTTAGAGGGACCCTTTGCTCTTTTATTCACTTGCGTCTCAATGCCGCACTCTTCTGTGTATTGAATGATTTTGGACAGAAAAATTGCAGTTGCACTCCACTCCTAAGAGGTCAGTCACGTTCAATGGAACTGCAGCCGCACAATGTCCTTAGAGAAGGGTTGAATTGTACAGTAGCAGAGGGGTATCAGCATTGACTAAGACAGTCAAGCACATTGTTGTGCTAGAAATCACACTGCAGACTGTCGGTTCTAACTGTGAATTGTGGTCTCATGGACATCCTCTGTGCCACCTCCAGAGTCTTTTTCGTGTCGATTCAAAGTGGTGGTGTGTCTGCTATGATTTGCTCTGCCGCACATGAAAAAACCCCATGATTTCGACACTAGGTGTCACGGTTCTGACCTCCATCGCAGGGGAAAAAAGAGAAGGGATGAGATGTGTGTAAGTGAGAGTGTGATGATCTTCCCATTGTGTGACACACATATAATGGCATTGGGCAGAGTTGTGGTGAATTTGGTGCCAATGTGACATCTTTAACCCACATTCCATCTCAAGCTTCTGAGCTCTGGCTGATTTTCTGTATGTGTTGACATTGTGCTGTCTGAAGCATCACTGAACCCAAGGGTGATGTCACAGGGTGCCACACTTTTGCACCATTACAGAGGAAGGTTGTAGGCACCTTTGAGCCACTGTGTAACAGTGGAAGAAAATGATGGGGTCTCAAAAAAGTGGCCCTCTAATTGTGTTGCCCAGTGTACATGAAAACAGTTTCATTTTAAATGAGCCATGTACACTGTTTTTGAGTAATTTTTAAATAGCTTAGAAAAATAAGCAATCATTTTGTAATCCAGTATTTGTTAACATTAAAACCTCACATTTCATCAACAAATAAGGTATACTTGGACCTATGTCCAAATTGATGTAAGCCTGTTAATCTTAAAAATCTGACCCCTGTACCACAAAAGATGAGCATTTACTTCTCGCCTGCCAAACAAGAATGAAGCTACTAAGAACGATGTTGAATATGAAGTTGAAACAACAAAATTTTGAAGGTTGTTGGGGAATATTTACAGAATATTTTTTGTGTAAGGAATGCATGGTCTCCAGTGCCTTTTTACATAGTAATAACATAATTATAATTTATTCCAGCTAACAGGAATTAAATTAGCTGGAATAAATGTAAACAACCTCAGGTACGCGGGTGATACAACCCTGTTGGCAGAAAGTGAAGAAGAATTGAGAACACTCTTACTGAAGGTGAAAGACGAAAGTGAAAAGGCCGGTCTTATGCTGAATGTGAAGAAAACAAAAATTATGGCAACTACACCTACCAATTCGTGAGATATAGCAGGAGAAACCATGGAGGTAGTGACCACATTCAGTTATCTCGGTTCCCAGATCTCTGCTGACGGCGACTGCAGCCATTAAATCCGGAGATGCCTGTTGCTCGGTAGACAGGCGATGTCAAACCTTGACAAGGCTATAAAGTCCAGAGATATAACACTAGCAACAAAGATCCATATTGTGAGGGCTATGGTCTTTCCAGTTGTGATGTATGGATGTGAGACCTGGACCATTAGAAAGGCTGAATGGCGTAGAATTGACTCCTTCGAATTGTGGTGTTGGAGGAAACTTCTTAGAGTTCCATGGACTGCAAAGAGAACCAACAGATCAATATTGGAGCAAATAAAACCAGATTTCTCCCTGGAAGGTCTAATGTTAAAACAAAAGCTGACCTACTTTGGACACACAATGCGAAGACATGCCTCACTGGAAAAAACATTAATGCTGCGGAAGATTGAAGGAACTAGAAGAAGAGGACGTCAGAGGATGAGATGGATCTATGGCATCACAGAAGCAATGTGTTCCAACCTGGAAGGTCTACGGGAGAAAGTGCAAGACAGGAAAAAGTGGTGTGATTTCGTTCATGGGGTCACGAAGAGTCGGAACCGATTAAACGAATAGAGAGAGAGAGAATTTATTCACATTGTTAACAAAATTATCTAGGGAAAAAGCCTATGCAATCGCTTTAACATGGAAGTGTAGTGATGCAAGGGGTACCAAATTTGTTATAAAAGTCAGTAAATTACTCGATGGACAGTATTTTCAGTACAGGTATTTCATTCATTCTAAGCAAGTGTCGATTCATGACATCATCATTGAGATGCGAGTTGACTGTAATCTGAATCTGTTTTAGCAAACTAATAATTTCTCTCAGGCGATTAAATTTTGTTGATTATGAAATACAAGTTCTTGAAGTCTATTCAGAATCGGAAGCGTTTAATTAGTAATACATGCCATAATTTATTTGTTTAATATAAATGTGTTTTGAATTTCGTATGCTTAAACAAAAAGTGTGAATTTATGTGTGGCTTTTACTCTGAGACAAGTTATCACTTAGAGCGCTAAAAGTGCGCGTGTACAGTTCGCTGACCTATGTGGTGGTGTGTGTGTGTGTGTGTGTGTGTGTGTGTGTGTGTTTATATATATATATATATAGGGAAACATTCCACGTGGAAAAAATTATATATAAAAACAAAGATGAGGTGATTTACGGAACGAAAGCGCTGGCGGGTCGATAGACACACAAACAAACACAAACATACACACAAAATTCCAGCTTTCGCAACAAACTGTTGCCTCATCAGGAAAGAGGGAAGGAGAGGGAAAGACGAAAGGAAGTGGGTTTTAAGGGTGAGGGTAAGGAGTCATTCCAATCCCGGGAGTGGAAAGACTTACCTTAGGGGGAAAAAAGGACAGGTATACACTCGCGCACACACACACACATATCCATCCACACATATACAGACACAAGCAGACATATTTAAAGACAAAGAGTTTGGGCAGAGATGTCAGTCGAGGCAGAAGTGTAGAGGCAAAGAAGCTGTTGAAAGACAGGTGAGGTATGAGTGGCGGCAACTTGAAATTAGCGGAGATTGAGGCCTGGCAGATAACGAGAAGAGAGGATATACTGAAGGGCAAGTTCCCATCTCCTGAGTTCGGATAGGTTGGTGTTGGTGGGAAGTATCCAGATAACCCGGACGGTGTAACACTGTGCCAAGATGTGCTGGCTGTGCACCAAGGCATGTTTAGCCACAGCGTGATCCTCATTACCAACAAACACTGTCTGCCTGTGTCCATTCATGCGAATGGACAGTTTGTTGCTGGTCATTCCCACATAGAATGCATCACAGTGTAGGCAGGTCAGTTGGTAAATCACGTGGGTGCTTTCACACGTGGCTCTGCCTTTGATCGTGTACACCTTCCGGGTTACCGGACTGGAGTAGGTGGTCGTGGGAGGGTGCATGGGACAGGTTTTGCATCAGGGGCGGTTACAAGGATAGGAGCCAGAGGGTAGGGAAGGTGGTTTGGGGATTTCATAGGGATGAACTAACAGGTTACGAAGGTTAGGTGGACGGCGGAAAGACACTCTTGGCGGAGTGGGGAGGATTTCATGAAGGATTGATCTCATTTCAGGGCAGGATTTGAGGAAGTCGTATCCCTGCTGGAGAGCCACATTCAGAGTCTGGTCCAGTCCCGGAAAGTATCCTGTCACAAGTGGGGCACTTTTGTGGTTCTTCTGTGGGGGATTCTGGGTTAGAGGGGATGAGGAAGTGGCTCTGGTTATTTGCTTCTGTACCAGGTCGGGAGGGTAGTTGCGGGATGCGAAAGCTGTTGTCAGGTTGTTGGTGTAATGATTCAGGGATTCCGGACTGGAGCAGATTCGTTTGCCACGAAGACCTAGGCTGTAGGGAAGGGACCGTTTGATGTGGAATGGGTGGCAGCTGTCATAATGGAGGTACTGTTGCTTGTTGGTGGGTTTGATGTGGACGGACGTGTGAAGTTGGCCATTGGACAGGTGGAGGTCAACGTCAAGGAAAATGGCATGGGATTTGGAGTAGGACCAGGTGAATCTGATGGAACCAAAGGAGTTGAGGTTGGAGAGGAAATTCTGGAGTTCTTCTTCACTGTGAGTCCAAATCATGAAGATGTCATCAATAAATCTGTACCAAACTTTGGGTTGGCAGACTTGGGTAACCAAGAAGGCTTCCTCTAAGCGACCCATGAATAGGTTGGCGTACGAGGGGGCCATCCTGGTACCCATGGCTGTTCCCTTTAATTGTTGGTATGTCTGGCCTTCAAAAGTGAAGAAGTTGTGGGTCAGGATGAAGCTGGCTAAGGTAATGAGGAAAGAGGTTTTAGGTAGGGTGGCAGGTGATCGGCGTGAAAGGAAATGCTCCATCACAGCGAGGCCCTGGACGTGCGGAATATTTGTGTATAAGGACGTGGCATCAATGGTTACAAGGATGGTTTCCGGGGGTAACAGATTGGGTAAGGATTCCAGGCGTTCAAGGAAGTGGTTGGTGTCTTTGATGAAGGATGGGAGACTGCATGTAATGGGTTGAAGGTGTTGATCTACGTAGGCAGAGATACGTTCTGTGGGGGCTTGGTAACCAGCTACAATGGGGCGGCCGGGATGATTGGGTTTGTGGATTTTAGGTAGGAGGTAGAACGTAGGGGTGCGGTGTGTCGGTGGGGTCAGGAGGTTGATGGAGTCAGGTGAAAGGTTTTGCAGGGGGCCTAAGGTTCTGAGGATTCCTTGAAGCTCCGCCTGCTCTCTGCTGGAAATATCACTTTGCCACTAAGAAAAATGATCCTAATCCTACTCCTAATGATCCAACTCCCCAAGACACCATCCAAATTGAACCCTGCCTGGAACAGTTCCGTCCTCCGTCACAGCGGGACCCACCTCCTCTTCCTCAAAATCACCCACTCCAAACCTTCCAGGAATTTCTGACTTCCAGCCTTGCATCTCAATCCTTCTAAAAAAACCTTAATCCTACACCCAACATCACCACTGCTGAAGCCCAGGCTATCCGTGATCTGAAGGCTGACCGATCCATCGTCATTCTTCCGGCGGACAAGGGTTCCACGACCGTGGTACTTGATTGTCGGGAGTATGTGGCTGAGGGACTGCGTCAGCTTTCAGACAACACCACATACAAAGTTTGCCAAGGTAACCCCATTCCCGATGTCCAGGCGGAGCTTCAAGGAATCCTCAGAACTTTAGGCCCCCTGCAAAACCTTTCACCTGACTCCATCAACCTCCTGACCCCACCGACACCCCGCACCCCTACCTTCTACCTTCTTCCTAAAATCCACAAACCCAATCATCCCGGCCGCCCCATTGTAGCTGGTTACCAAACCCCCACAGAACGTATCTCTGCCTACGTAGATCAACACCTTCAACCCATTACATGCAGTCTCCCATCCTTCATCAAAGACACCAACCACTTCCTTGAACGCCTGGAATCCTTACCCAATCTGTTACCCCCGGAAACCATCCTTGTAACCATTGATGCCACGTCCTTATACACAAATATTCCGCACGTCCAGGGCCTCGCTGCGATGGAGCATTCCCTTTCACGCCGATCACCTGCCACCCTACCTAAAACCTCTTTCCTCATTACCTTAGCCAGCTTCATCCTGACCCACAACTTCTTCACTTTTGAAGGCCAGACATACCAACAATTAAAGGGAACAGCCATGGGTACCAGGATGGCCCCCTCGTACGCCAACCTATTCATGGGTCGCTTAGAGGAAGCCTTCTTGGTTACCCAAGTCTGCCAACCCAAAGTTTGGTACAGATTTATTGATGACATCTTCATGATTTGGACTCACAGTGAAGAAGAACTCCAGAATTTCCTCTCCAACCTCAACTCCTTTGGTTCCATCAGATTCACCTGGTCCTACTCCAAATCCCATGCCACTTTCCTTGACGTTGACCTCCACCTGTCCAATGGCCAACTTCACACGTCCGTCCACATCAAACCCACCAACAAGCAACAGTACCTCCATTATGACAGCTGCCACCCATTCCACATCAAACGGTCCCTTCCCTACAGCCTAGGTCTTCGCGGCAAACGAATCTGCTCCAGTCCGGAATCCCTGAATCATTACACCAACAACCTGACAACAGCTTTCGCATCCCGCAACTACCCTCCCGACCTGGTACAGAAGCAAATAACCAGAGCCACTTCCTCATCCCCTCAAACCCAGAATCCCCCACAGAAGAACCACAAAAGTGCCCCACTTGTGACAGGATATTTTCCGGGACTGGACCAGACTCTGAATGTGGCTCTCCAGCAGGGATACGACTTCCTCAAATCCTGCCCTGAAATGAGATCAATCCTTCATGAAATCCTCCCCACTCCGCCAAGAGTGTCTTTCCGCCATCCACCTAACCTTCGTAACCTGTTAGTTCATCCCTATGAAATCCCCAAACCACCCTCCCTACCCTCTGGCTCCTATCCTTGTAACCGCCCCCGATGCAAAACCTGTCCCATGCACCCTCCCACCACCACCTACTCCATTCCGGTAACCCGGAAGGTGTACACGATCAAAGGCAGAGCCACGTGTGAAAGCACCCACGTGATTTACCAACTGACCTGCCTACACTGTGATGCATTCTATGTGGGAATGACCAGCAACAAACTGTCCATTCGCATGAATGGACACAGGCAGACAGTGTTTGTTGGTAATGAGGATCACGCTGTGGCTAAACATGCCTTGGTGCACAGCCAGCACATCTTGTCACAGTGTTACACCGTCCGGGTTATCTGGATACTTCCCACCAACACCAACCTATCCGAACTCAGGAGATGGGAACTTGCCCTTCAGTATATCCTCTCTTCTCGTTATCTGCCAGGCCTCAATCTCCGCTAATTTCAAGTTGCCGCCACTCATACCTCACCTGTCTTTCAACAACTTCTTTGCCTCTACACTTCTGCCTCGACTGACATCTCTGCCCAAACTCTTTGTCTTTAAATATGTCTGCTTGTGTCTGTATATGTGTGGATGGATATGTGTGTGTGTGTGCGCGAGTGTATACCTGTCCTTTTTTCCCCCTAAGGTAAGTCTTTCCACTCCCGGGATTGGAATGACTCCTTACCCTCACCCTTAAAACCCACTTCCTTTCGTCTTTCCCTCTCCTTCCCTCTTTCCTGATGAGGCAACAGTTTGTTGCGAAAGCTGGAATTTTGTGTGTATGTTTGTGTTTGTTTGTGTGTCTATCGACCTGCAGCGCTTTCATTCGGTAAGTAACCTCATCTTTGTTTTTATATATAATTTTTCCCACGTGGAATGTTTCCCTCTATTATATATATATATATATAGACACACACACACACCACCACATAGGTCAGCGAACTGTACACGCGCACTTTTAGCGCTCTAAGTGATAACTTGTCTCAGAGTAAAAGCCACACATAAATTCACACTTTTTGTTTAAGCATACGAAATTCAAAACACATTTATATTAAACAAATAAATTATGGCATGTAATTACTAATTAAATGCTTCCGATTCTGAATAGACTTCAAGAACTTGTATTTCATAATCAACAAAATTTAATCGCCTGAGAGAAATTATTAGTTTGCTAAAACAGATTCAGATTACAGTCAACTCGCATCTCAATGATGATGTCATGAATCGACACTTGCTTAGAATGAATGAAATACCTGTACTGAAAATACTGTCCATCGAGTAATTTACTGACTTTTATAACAAATTTGGTACCCCTTGCATCACTACACTTCCATGTTAAAGCGATTGCATAGGCTTTTTTCCCTAGATAATTTTGTTAACAATGTGAATAAATTCTCTCTCTCTCTATTCGTTTAATCGGTTCCGACTCTTCGTGACCCCATGAACGAAATCACACCACTTTTTCCTGTCTTGCACTTTCTCCCGTAGACCTTCCAGGTTGGAACACATTGCTTCTGTGATGCCATAGATCCATCTCATCCTCTGACGTCCTCTTCTTCTAGTTCCTTCAATCTTCCCCAGCATTAATGTTTTTTCCAGTGAGGCATGTCTTCGCATTGTGTGTCCAAAGTAGGTCAGCTTTTGTTTTAACATTAGACCTTCCAGGGAGAAATCTGGTTTTATTTGCTCTAATATTGATCTGTTGGTTCTCTTTGCAGTCCATGGAACTCTAAGAAGTTTCCTCCAACACCACAATTCGAAGGAGTCAATTCTACGCCATTCAGCCTTTCTAATGGTCCAGGTCTCACATCCATACATCACAACTGGAAAGACCATAGCCCTCACAATACGGATCTTTGTTGCTAGTGTTATATCTCTGGACCTTATAACCTTGTCAAGGTTTGACATCGCCTGTCTACCGAGCAACAGGCATCTCCGGATTTAATGGCTGCAGTCGCCGTCAGCAGAGATCTGGGAACCGAGATAACTGAATGTGGTCACTACCTCCATGGTTTCTCCTGCTATATCCCACGAATTGGTAGGTGTAGTTGCCATAATTTTTGTTTTCTTCACATTCAGCATAAAGACCGGCCTTTTCACTTTCATCTTTCACCTTCAGTAAGAGTGTTCTCAATTCTTCTTCACTTTCTGCCAACAGGGTCGTATCACCCGCGTACCTGAGGTTGTTTACATTTATTCCAGCTAATTTAATTCCTGTTAGCTGGAATAAATTATAATTATGTTATTACTATGTAAAAAGGCACTGGAGACCATGCATTCCTTACACAAAAAATATTCTGTAAATATTCCCCAACAACCTTCAAAATTTTGTTGTTTCAACTTCATATTCAACATCGTTCTTAGTAGCTTCATTCTTGTTTGGCAGGCGAGAAGTAAATGCTCATCTTTTGTGGTACAGGGGTCAGATTTTTAAGATTAACAGGCTTACATCAATTTGGACATAGGTCCAAGTACACCTTATTTGTTGATGAAATGTGAGGTTTTAATGTTACCAAATACTGGATTACAAAATGATTGCTTATTTTTCTAAGCTATTTAAAAATTACTCAAAAACAGTGTACATGGCTCATTTAAAATGAAACTGTTTTCATGTACACTGGGCAACACAATTAGAGGGCCACTTTTTTGAGACCCCATCATTTTCTTCCACTGTTACACAGTGGCTCAAAGGTGCCTACAACCTTCCTCTGTAATGGTGCAAAAGTGTGGCACCCTGTGACATCACCCTTGGGTTCGGTGATGCTTTAGACAGCACAATATCAACACATACAGAAAATCAGCCAGAGCTCAGAAGCTTGAGATGGAATGTGGGTTAAAGATGTCACATTGGCACCAAATTCACCACAACTCTGCCCAATGCCATTATATATGTGTCACACAATGGGAAGATCATCACACTCTCACTTACACACATCTCATCCCTTCTCTTTTTTCCCCTGCGATGGAGGTCAGAATCGTGACACCTAGTGTCGAAATCATGGGGTTTTTTCATGTGCGGCAGAGCAAATCATAGCAGACACACCACCACTTTGAATCGACACGAAAAAGACTCTTGAGGTGGCACAGAGGATGTCCATGAGACCACAATTCACAGTTAGAACCGACAGTCTGCAGTGTGATTTCTAGCACAACAATGTGCTTGACTGTCTTAGTCAATGCTGATACCCCTCTGCTACTGTACAATTCAACCCTTCTCTAAGGACATTGTGCGGCTGCAGTTCCATTGAACGTGACTGACCTCTTAGGAGTGGAGTGCAACTGCAATTTTTCTGTCCAAAATCATTCAATACACAGAAGAGTGCGGCATTGAGACGCAAGTGAATAAAAGAGCAAAGGGTCCCTCTAAGACCACAACCCCCCCCCCCCCCCCCAAATGTTTGGGAACACCCTCAGAACCACCATGCACCTGTAATGGACAGTTGAAAAATGCTCCTGTACAGAGACATGCATACACTTATGACTCCATGCTGGCAGGATAAGCAACCCTAACAAAACAACCTCAGCTGAGTTGTCACCACACCACTGCATTAGTGCCTGCAGGCCACATGGGAAATCTGCAGGGTGCCAAAAGTGTTGCCTATCCCACTGGTGCACAGTCATTGGTCTCTGTACGAGGACATTTTGAAACTGCTGAACAAAATTCCATGGCTCAAACTTACGAGTTTCTTAGTTTTATTCCTGTCAGCGTCAATGTTGAACCCCATCCCCACTGTGATCTCGCCAAAGGATTATGTGAAACAGGAGGACTGGAAAAGCATAAACACTCTTTGGTGCTTTGGATAACATTCAAATTTTGTCCAATGGTTTTGAATGTTCCTTTGTGGTTCCATCCAGTATATAAAAATAAAAACTGCAGTCACACTTCTGTCCCAAAGAGATCAAGTCACATACATGTCCTTGGGGGGTGGGGGGGGGTGGGGGGGGGGGGGGGGGGGGGGGGGTGGGGGAGGGAGAGGTCAACGTGTCTAAGGTTGTCAAGAACATCATTCTGTTACACATTACACTGGAAACTGTCAGTTTCAAACACAAAATGAGTGTAAATGAATGACCCACAGAAAGTGGTGGCTTCATTGATAACAACTGTGCCGTCTCCTAAGGCCATTACACAGTGATTCTGAGTGAGTTTGGAATGTTTTCCTTGGCAACCTGTACGAAAACTGTGAGATTTTAACACAGGGTATTGTGGTTCCATCACAGAGGTGTCAAGAGAAGGGGTGAGAGGTGAGTAAGGGGGAGTGTGATGATCTTTCCATCACGTGACACATAGGCGGTGGTATTGGGCAGAGCTGCAGCAAAAATTTGGTGCCATTGTCACATCATTAACCCACATTACACCTCATATGAACTTTTGAGCTTTGGCCTTTCTTCCATGCATGTCAACACCTTGCTGTGCCCAAGGGTGATGTTGCAGGGCACCACACTATTGCATCATTACTAAACTTCATGAAATGATAGGGTCCCAAACTTTTCCTGCGCAGTGCATTTAGCAACCAATGTTAATGATTATTCGCAGTCTAGCAAAAACGTGCAGTGATGTTCCTCATATTAACAGTACAGATAGTTTGATAATCTACGCTATTATGTACACAGCCTGACAAAAAAAGTGAAGCACCCAGAAGCAGAGGAGGAGATGAAATAAACTTCACAGGTTGAGAGGGTATGTGATGCTATTTTAGTGATTACAAGTGCCAGTCAAATTTACAAAGAACTTAACTGTATGATCCCACTTACCAATATGAATTAGATCCTCTCTGGCCTCAACTTCACAGGTTGAGAGGGTATGTGATGCTATTTTAGTGATTACAAGTGCCAGTCAAATTTACAAAGAACTTAACTGTATGAGCCCACTTACCAATATGAATTAGATCCTCTCTGGCCTCGGCGCATGCATTGATTCAGTTGGGAAGGGTACCATGAAGGCATTGCATCTGCTCCTGAGGTAAGCTGGCCCACAGCTGTATCCTAGATACTGGCACTGGAATGGAGTTGACATCCAAGCTGGTCCCACACATGTTCTATTAGGGACAGATCTGGAAATCTTGCTGGCCTCAACATCACACAGACCATTCATAGAAAACATACCACGTGTGGACAGCACTGTCTGTTGAAAAATGGCAGTACGATACTGTTGCATGAAAGGTAACACATGAGGACGCAGGATGTCCATGATGTAATGGTGTGCTGTCAGAGTTTCCTCAATCACTACCAACTGTGACCTGAAGTCATAACCAATGGCTCCCTACACAATGACACCAGGAGTAAAACTGCTGTGCCTCTCCAAAACATTCTAAGAAAATGAGCTCTCCCCATGGCTGCTGCCATACTCTGTGACTACGGTTGTCCGATGTAGTGCAGAACCGTGATTCATCACTGAACACACTGGCACCATTCATCAGTAGTCCATGCTTCCCAGTCACTGCATCACTCCAAACACAGCCATTTGTGTTGTGGTGTTAAAGGCAGCCTACACACATAACACTAATTCCATAGTCTGGCTGCTGCTAGTCTCCAACCAACTGTGTGGGATGACACAGAATGCTGCAAACACTTCATTACTTATTCTTGGATGGCAGGTACAAATGGGAAGGGGTTATAAGGTACTTGGAGCACAATATGGCAAACCTCCCATGTGTCTGTCACACATAGTCAAGCAGAACAATTGTTGTTGGGTATGTCTACTCTCATGTTCCGATGCAATCCAATTTCAGTCCACTGTCATATCTGAGTTCCTCACCAATTTGGATATTACAAGATTCAACCAGCCAGCCAAATGGAGACCCACAATGAAGTCACTTTCAAACCCTATGAGATGCTGATAATGCTTTCTCACACGAGTATGTGGCAATTCTGTGTCCTTCATAGTGATCACTTAACATCAGACATTGCTCACACCTCTTATTTACTCTACTAGGCCTTATAACAACACTAAACATGAACAACACTAATGCGCTTTGGTGGATGTTCTATGTGTCACAAAGAATCGCAACTCTATAATCATTCACACACCTGGCTATTGTGTGTAAGCATATGAAGTTACATTGATATCTGATCATATCTTATAGGTGTTTCACTTTTTTGCCATGCAGTGTATTAACGTGCTACATTTGTCACTGCACAACTATGCTACAAACTGCCATTAAGATATCACGGTTAGCAAAACACACACAAATTTTGATGTCCAAGTCTGGGTTCTTCTATCGATCAGCAGCAGAGTGGTGCAATTTAAATTTGCAATCCATGTTCCTTGTGTTATTCTTGGAATTACAATATGCAGCTTTGATTTCTTAATTTCTTCTTGCATAATTTATCCATTATATTTGTTTACCAAGTAATAAACAGTTGCAGGATTTAGTATGCCCTGAAGTTTTGTAACTGAAAATTTTTTACTGTAATATAACCAAGTAGATGATATGAATATAATAGAGGGAAACATTCCACGTGGGAAAAATATATCTAAAAACAAAGATGATGTGACTTACCAAACGAAAGTGCTGGCACGTCGATAGACACACAAACAAACACAAATATAAACACAAAATTCTAGCTTTCGCAACCAACGGTTGCTTCGTCAGGAAAGAGGGAAGGAGAGGGAAAGACGAAAGGATGTGGGTTTTAAAGGAGAGGATAAGGAGTCATTCCAATCCCGGGAGCGGAAAGACTTGCCTTAGGGGGAAAAAAGGACGGGTATACACTCGCGCGCACACACACACACACATCCATCCACACATATACAGACACAAGCAGACTAAGGCCTTTTAATATGTCTGCTTGTGTGTGTGTGTGTGTGTGTGTGTGTGTGTGTGTGTGTGTGTGTGTGCGCGCGCGCGCACAAGTATATTTTACACTACTGGCCATTAAAATTGCTACACCAAGAAGAAATGCAGATGATAAACGGGTTTTCATTGGACAAATATATTATACTAGAACTGACATGTGATTACATTTTCACGCAATTTGGGTGCATAGATCCTGAGAAATCAGTACCCAAAACAACCACCTCTGGCTGTAATAACAGCCTTGATATGCCTGGGCATTGTGTCCAACAGAGCTTGGATGGCGTGTACAGGTACAGCAGCCTATGCAGCTTCAACACAATGCCACAGTTCATCAAGAGTAGTGACTGGCGTATTGTGACGAGCCAGTTGCTCGGCCACCATTGGTGAGAGATCTGGAGAATGTGCTGGCCAGGGCAGCAGTCGAACATTTCCTGAATCAGAAAGGCCCATACAGGACCTGCAACATGCAGTCATGCATTATCCTGCTGAAATGGGGTTTCACAGGGAACGAATGAAGGGTAGAGTCTTGGGTCGTAACACATCTGAAATGTAATGTCCACTGTTCAAAGTGCCGTCAATGTGAACAAGAGGTGACCGAGATGTGTAAGCAATGGCACCCCATACCATCACACTGGGTGATAACGCCAGTATGGCAATGACGAATACACTTTTCCAATGTGCGTTCACTCCGATGTTGCCAAACACGGATGCGACCATCATGATGCTGTAAACAGAACCTGGATTCATCTGAAAAAACAACGTTTTGCCATTTGTGTACCCAGGTTCGTCGTTGTGTACACCATCACAGGCGCTCCTGTCTGTGATGCTGCGTCAATGGTAACCGCTGCCATGGTCTCCGAGCTGATAGTCCATGTTGCTGCAAACGTCTTCGAACTGTTCGTGCAGATGGTTGTTGTCTTGCAAACACCCCCATCTGTTGACTCAGGGATCAAGACGTGGTTGCACGATCCGTTACAGCCATGCGGATAAGATGCTTGTCATCTCGACTGCTAGTGATACGAGGTCTTTGGGATCCAGCATGTTGTTCCGTATTACCCTCCTGAACTCACTGATTCCATATTCTGCCAACAGTCAGTGGATCTTGACAAACACGAGCAGCAATGTCACGATATGATAAACCGCAATCGCGATAGGCTACAATCTGACCTTTATCATAGTTGGAAACATGATGGTACGCATTTCTCCTCCTTACACGAGGCATCACAACAACGTTTCACCAGGCAACACCGGTCAACTGCTGTTTGTGTATGAGAAGTCGGTTGGAAACTTTCCTCATGTCAGCACGTTGTAGATGTCAACACTTGCGCCAACCTTGTGTGAATGCTCTGAAAAACTAATCATTTGCATATCACAGCATCTTCTTCCTGTCAGTTAAATTTCGCATCTGTAGCATGTTATCTTCGTGGTGTAGCAATTTTAATGGCCAGTAGTGTAACTGTGTATAAATGTATTAGGAAAAATGTATACCCGAACAAGGAGAGCGCGAGATAATGCAACCCAGAGTTTGGAAGTGACAGGTGAGGGAAGTGAAAGTGGATATAATCTTCATGAGGAGGTAACTAGGGAACCAATTATAGACCAGCAATCGCATAATTTGAGTCAAGAAAACCTTGGTGAAAGAGTACCAAAAGTAATATCATTGATGTGGAGGTGACAGTAGAAGCAGACCTGAGTACAAGTAGAAATAGTAATCTACAGGAATCTATAAATACCGAAGTTAAAAAGGAAAGTGCGAGTCTTACATCAAATGTTACAGAGCTGAAAGATGTTATTAAATTCATGGCGAGTGTGCAGCGTCAGTTAACTGAGAATACGCCATGTTTAAATGATAAGTTTGATCCCCAAACTGAAAAATTCAACCCCCAAATGGGTTTACTCAATGAAAAATTTGACAACAAGTTCGAGTCACTTAAAGATGATAATAGACTATTAAATGAGAAATACGAGAACTTAAAAGTAGAGTGGGAATGAACCATGAAATACTAAATTTAGTGAATTAGAAATAAAAGTTTCTATGGATATGAGTAATCTACACACCGAATTTATGGGTAAAATTAATGGGATGGAGAATAAATGCAAAACTGTAACTGTGAAAGTAGTTACTTGAAGGCTAATGTGCAAGTTGAGGATCTGTCTAAAAAGATGTCAGAATTCGAAATAAACACTTGCAAGGGCATAGATAAATATTTGAGGGACCAAACTAAAAAATTAAATGATGATCTTTCTGAGTGGATGGAAGTTAAAAATAAGGAAATCGAAGAGAAAGTCAGTACCACTCTGAAGTTGAAACAAGCTGGGGTAGTTAAGGAAAAACAGATGGCAAATGATGAACATATCAAGTTACTTACTAGTGAGTTTCAGGCTAGTTAAAGATAAAGTAACTGAAGAATTACCTAAGTGACAAAGTGAAACAAATTGTAAATTGTCAGAATTAGAACAAAAATCTTCACGAAATGTATTGACTAACGACAACTATTCCGAAGACAGGCTTAGGAATAATAAATCCTGTAGTGAAGTAAAATGTAATACACCCGATAAATTTTGTGACTGTTATGGAAATGAAAATGACACTTTTGTTCAAAGCAGGTACTTGTCATCTTTAATGGTTAAGACAAGCATATTCAAAAGCAGACAGTTTCCTACCTCTTTGACTGCAAAAGATGATAACCATAAAAAATTTTCGCCAACAATTTTAAGCAATTTTTCCTCACAGTTGGTCTGAACATGATAGACTTCAATTTATTGTGTCCAAGGTCACAGGCGAACCATCACTGTGGGCTACAGAAGTTTGAACAACTTTTCTTAGTGAAATACTGGTCGAGTAGCAAAAAAGAGAGGCTACGAAAGGAGGTGTATCAACTGGAATTTTATAATAGTAAACAAGGTTCATTAAGACAGTATTTCAAGAAATACATTAATAAAATGAGGTACTGGAGTGATCCTGTTTCCAATAGAGAAGTGATGCATATTTTGAAAGGAAGATTACCTATTCATATACATGAGAAACTTATAAATGTCCCTGACTATGACGTGGAACAGTTCCTGTCTGTGGTCGATTTGAACGATATGATGCTAGAAAATGCCTAAGTATGGTATAATAATCAAATGTCTAACTCACAACGTAATACCGTATTTACTCAAATCTAAGCCGCATTTTTTTTTCCGGTTTTTGTAATCCAAAAAACCGCCTGCGGCTTAGAATCGAGTGCAAAGTAAATGGAAGTTCTGAAAAATGTTGGTACGTGCCGCCAGAACTAACTTCTGCCGTCGAATATATGTAGCGCTACACAGGCATACTTTGCAAGCACAAAACCTGTGCATCAGTAAATAATGTTTTTTAAAAAAAGGTGTAAGACGAGCTTTTTTCTCCGCCCCGAGTTTCGACCACTGCATTTTCATACATTATCCAACGAAGTAAATACAAATTCCGTGTTGTTTATCCTCGAATGTAGCAGCGTTTCAATGTACTACGAAAATCCGACTGGCAAGACTATTTGGGATGTTTGTCAATATGGCCAACTCTACGTTCTGAATTTTTTCCTACCTGTGAGAAGAGATGGTTGCTAATAGGAACTTTTATGAATTGCAAATCACAACATAAGAATAATACAGATATAAACATTTTGCCATGCATTCTTTCGTGTTTGCTGCTATCTCATTTAAATCCTGTCTACCCAATAATCTACGAAACTAGTGTGATGCAGCAGCAAATCCGGAAGAATATACGTATCATGTCATGTTTATATTCGTATTATTCTGATGCCTAATAGTGATACATTCAGAAATGAAGCACGGCAATTGACTAGATTTTTAAATCTAAGATGACTAATTTCTGTGCAGAATGTGATGTACAAAAGAGGCGTCTGCAAAGATTTTCAAATGGAGAAAAATTTTAGCTAAACTGTCGTTCAGAACATCTATCATATGCAGTCTATTATTGGTTCTTGTTGATCATTATCAAAGAAAGCAGCAGTATAATTAACAACAAATAGCAGTCTCTTGCCATTGTTTCGCTAATGAGACGATTCCTTTCTTTTTTTTATTGTAAGCGGCGGTAGCGCGCACTTAAGCAAGCCATGCCGCGAGCGGCGACAGGTCGTAAACACTTACTATCAGAATGCGACAAACAATACATGACACAGTACAGTAATGCATTTTCAGCCTAGAGTGACGTAAACACCTATAACAAAGAGAACGGCACTTATCAGATCAAAGTAAAATAAGCAACCCATTCAAACCAGACGAAGCACACCTGACGCATAGCAATGGCTACCTGGTAAAGCTTAACTGCTAAGCTTACGACTCGAACCAAACTACTGTAGCTGTATCGTCATTTATTCTACCTAAATTGTGTCTCATATTACAATAGACCAACTTTGTTTCGATTTGGAGGTGCGGCCTAAAACTTTTCTCTCCCCTTGAATTTCGAGTCACAAATTTCAGGTGCGGCTTAGATTCGGGAAATTTTTTTTCGTTTGATTTCGAGTCTCATATTTCAGGTGCGGCTTAGATTCGAGTAAATACGGTATTAATAATAATAATAATAATAATAATAGTAATAGTGAGATATCAAGCTAAAACTAAACAAAGGTCGCTACACTACGCATACATTGATTACCAAAAAGCTTTTGATAGTGTACCCCACTCATGGTTACTACAGATACTGGAAATATACAAAGTAGATCCTAAATTGATACAGTTCCTAAACATAGTAATGAAAAATTGGAAAACCACACTTAATATCCAAACAAATTCAAATAATATCACGTCACAGCCAATACAGATTAAGTGTGGAATATACCAAGGAGACTCATTAAGTCCTTTCTGGTTCTGCCTTGCTCTGAACCCACTATCCAACATGCTAAATAATACAAATTATGGATATAATATTACTGGAACATACCAACACAAAATCACACATTTGCTGTACATGGATGATCTAAAACTACTGGCAGCAACAAATCAGCAACTCAGCCAATTACTAAAGATAACAGAAGTATTCAGCAATGATATAAATATGGCTTTCGGAACAGATAAATGTAAGAAAAATAGCATAGTCAAGGGAAAACAGACTAAACAAGAAGATTACTTATTGGATAACCACAGCGACTGCATAGAAGCGATGGAAAAAACAGATGCCTATAAATATCTAGGATACAGGCAAAAAATAGGAATAGATAGTACAAATATTAAAGAAGAACTAAAAGAAAAATATAAACAAAGACTAACAAAAATACTGTAAACAGAATTGACAGCAAGAAACAAGACAAAAGCTATAAATACTTATGCTATACCAATAATGACCTATTCATTTGGAGTATAGAATACATCACATACATTCAGCAACTGAAAGATTCACATTAAGCAGAAAGGGAGGAGGAAGGGGATTTATCGACATAAAAAACCTACATTATGGACAGGTAGACAATTTAAGAAAATTCTTTATAGAACGAGCAGAAACTAGCAAAATACACAAAGCAACCACTCATATAAATACATCGGCTGCACCATTGCAATTTCATAACCACTTCTACAACCCTTTAGATCACATAACATCAACAGATACGAAGAAAGTAAATTGGAAAAAGAAAACACTACATGGCAAGCACCTGTATCATCTAATACAACCACATATCGATCAAGACGCATCCAACACATGGCTAAGAAAAGGCAATATATACAGTGAGACAGAACGATTCATGATTGCAATACAGGGTCAAACAATAAACACCAGATATTACAGCAAGCATATTATTAAAGTTCCTAAATGCAATGTAACATATACCGTACAGTTAAAAGGAAGTGATGCCTCACGAAGGAGGATAAGCAACATCTTATGGCTATAGTAAAGCCAATAATACAAATCAATATAAACGTAGCACCTATTATACTAAAGAAACCTATGGAAATAATAATAATCAGGTGAATCAGATTAGTACAGGAAAACCAAATCGCAAACTCAGACAGAATGATTTGAATAATCAGTATGGTAATTCTCACAGACATGATGTACACCCAGAAGACAATCCTGATAGTATACAACTGTGGAAAGATCCTTCAACACCTGAAGTTAAAAGGGTAGATGCAAATGTAGCTCAACAAGCACAACCATCACGAGGACCGATACCACTTGGTAACGGAGCAATAAAGTCGTGAAGGGAACAACTTCCAAATTCCGACCATACTGTACATATTGAAGTACACAAACCACCGAATATGACATCTACCAAATGATTAAACTAGAACCGGTCACCGAAAGCCTTCCTAGGATGACTGGAGAGGATGAGGAGGACAGGCATCATTTTAAAGTAGAATGTACTGAGGTATGATGATGATTTGGATCTAAGAGAGGAACCGATTGAAGAAACACCTTACATTTCGAGTAAGTGTGGATGAATTTTGCAGGCAGTAGTTCAAGCAGTAATAAATGGTATCTATGTTGAAATTTTGATTGATACTGGAGCAGCTATTAGCGTAATGACGCAGGATTGTTTTAAACAAATTAGTCGGGGAGCACTTTTCCTGTTACTGGATGTACTGTATCCATTTAGTCCAAAACTGCAAAAGGTCTCAAAGCAGGCACGAGTCAACATTATGATGTGGAGGGGGGTGGGGGGGCTTCAATAGAAAGTACCTTATTGATTGTTCCAAAAATGACTGTACCATGTGTTTGGGGTCTACATTTTTTGTGTAATGCAGGAGCAGTCATCAATTTAAAAGAAGGAACATGTCCCTTGGACTCTGAAGGTGGTGATTTGACAGCCTCTATGATCAATGGCAAAATAGTCCCATAATCAGTATTGCATGAAGTTAATGGTTAGCTTTATTGGTATTGACTGTAATTTTAGTTGGTGATATTTTCTATATTGAATATACTGGAGAAGAAATAAGTAAAGTTACACTTCAGGAGAAAATCTCTGAATCTGAATACCTGTGTGGAAATCAACGAGAAGATTTGTGTTGCTTGTTAAATAATTATCTGCCCGTATTTAGCAAACGTCCCAGAACAATCAAAGGTTTTGAATACGACATTAAGACGTATCCACACAAATCTTTTTATTGCACTTCGTATTCTGCTCCATAGTCAAAGAGAGAGGCAGTCAAGAAAAAAAAATTAACAAAATGTTAGAGTGGGGAATTATAGAGCTCTCTCCTTCTGAATATTGTAGCCCTCTTTTGAAGGTCCTAAAAGCGAATGGTGACGTCAGATTAGTTCTAGACACAAGAGAGATAAACAAGATAATCACACTGGTGCAGACAAGACCTGAGAATTTGGATGAGTTAATTCAGAAGCTGTGGTGCCTGCTTCCTGACATCCCTTGGTATGAGAAGTTCATAGTGGCAAACGAAAATCTCTATTAAATCTCTAAAGTATACTGCTTTTATTTTTATGGGCAGAAGTTGCCAGTTCACTGTTATGCCATTTGGACTAAATATTAGTGGAGGTGTATTTATATCAGCACTAGACACTGTATTTGCTTGATAGAGTTACCTTGTATGTGGACGACTTATTGATCGGTACCAAAACATGGGAGGAGCATCTTGATCTGCTTGAAAAAGTATTTGCGAAATTCTTAGAGTATGGAGTAACAGTAAATTTAATGAAATCTAGATTCGCCAGAAGTCAACTGAAGTTCCTAGGACATATAATTACGCTGGACGGTATTATGCCGAATCCTAAGAAAATGAGTGGTATCAAAGAGTGTCCTTATCCTAAAAATCTCCGCCCCTGGTAGCTGAATGGTCAGCATGATGGATTGTCACTCCTCTGGGCCCGGGTTCGATTCCTGGCTGGGTCGGGGAATTTTCTCCACCCAGGGACTGGGTGTTGTGCTGTCTTCATCATCATCTTCGTTGAATGCGGGTCGCTGAAGTGGCATCAAATTGAAAGACTGGCACCTGGCGAACGGTCGCTCGAAGATTATGCTAGATGAGGTGAGATACTGTGGACAGGAAGATACACATCCATGTGTGTGGAGACTACGTGTGCTGAATGAAGTGATCATTCCTGCAGTCAGCGCTAGAAAGGTAGCTGTCATGTGTCATGCCATGCATCAACCCATTGGTCTTGCAGTGGAATGTAAGAGAAGCATACCACTGAAGAATAACTTGGTCATCCCAGCCTCTGTCATCTCGTTTAAGAACGGATTTGGTGAATTGTAGACAGTTAATTGTCGCCGAGAATCACAGATTCTTCCAAGATGCATGTGCGTAGCAAACGCTGAGCCGTTAATTGCAGAACAGCTGAGCGTAATAGAAACCACCCATGCCGAGTCTGTGGGTGAAATTAGCGCTACCACTATGAGACAAGATCTTCTTGCTTGACTATCACCAGATCTCACTAAGGAACAACAGAAGAAGTTACTTGCCATTCTTCAAGAGTTCTCTGAATGCTTCAATCCACAGGTGAAGAGCAAATTAGACAAATCGACGGTGAAGCACCGCATACCACCAACCAATAAGCTAGAGAGCATACCATGTTTCAGCAACGGAACATCGAATAATTTGTGACTAGGTAGAGAAAATGATGAAGAATGACATCATTCAGCCTTCGCAGAGCCCATGATCGTCACCAGTGGTTCTTGTCAGGAAGAAGGATGGCAGTTGGCGCTTTTGTGTTGATTACAGGAAGCTTAAAAGGATGTTTACCCTCTTCCACGAATTGACGATACACTAGATTGTCTTAAGCGGGCTAAGTTTTTCTCAACCTTGGACATGTACTCGGGATACTGGCAAATCGAAGTAGATGAGGCTGATTGTGAGAAAACTGCATTCATCACCCTTGAGGGCCTGTATGAGTTCAAGGTAATGCCGTTTGGTTTGTGTAATGCACTAGCAACTTTTGAACGAATGATGGATAATCTTCTAAGGCACCTGAAGTGGACGATGTGTCTTTGTTATTTAAATGACATTACAGTGTTCTCAGATACATTTGATGAACACACAAAAAGACTGAGAGCCATTCTTAACTGTCTCCAACAAGCCAGACTGAAACTTAATCCAAGAAAGTGTATCTTTCGAGCAAAAGAAATCAATATACTTGGGCACCTTGTGTCAACGAAGTTGTGCGGCCAGACTCAGAAAAGGTGAGAGCTATAAGGGAATTTCCTATTCCTAAAAGTATTAGAGATGTGAGAAGCTTCCTCAGATTGTGTTCTTATTACCATCGTTTTAGCAAAGACTTTTGTATCAAAGCCAGGCCACTCCAAGAGTTGTTAAAAGCCGATGCTTAATTTATCTGGGGTGGTGCTCAACAAGATTCTTTCAATGTGCTGCGAATAGCTCTGACGACTGACCCTGTACTTGGTCTGTATGATGAGAGAGCACCTACAGAACTACACACAGATGCCAGTGGGTATGGGATCGGTGCTGTTCTGGTGCAGATTTCGGATGGAAAAGAGAAGGTTATAGCCTATGCTTCTAGGACACTTACAAAACCTGAGAGAAACTACTCAGCAACAGAAAGAGAATGTCTTGCTGTGATCTAAGCCATGTGCAAATTTCCACAGAATCTTTATGGAAGGCCATTCACAGTTCTTACAGATCATCATTCACTTTGTTGGTTGTCAGGTCTTAAGGGTCCAACAGGACGACTCACGAGGTGGGCACTACGTCTTCAAGAGTATGACATTACCATAGTCTACAAAAGCGGAAGAAAACACAAAGATGCCGACTGTCTCCCAAGAAAACCTCTGCAAGACCATCAAAACTTTGATGAAGATGGTGACTGTCTTGCTGCACTCCAGGATCTCTCTGTTGAGCAGGAGGAGGACGCCAAGATATCTCAAATTATGCTTGCCTTAAATCGGTCAGAGGATGTGAAAGGACAATTTTAGGTAGTTACTGGATTACTTTGCAAGAAAAACTTTGATCTGTTTGGAAAGAGGTGGCTACCAGTGATTCCTAAACACATGCGCTTATTTATGATTTATTAAGACATACGATATAATCCACAAGAGATTTTTGTGGCCAGGTTTATTTAGGAGGGTCCGTCACTATGTGTCGCACTGTTGAGAGTGCCGGAGGAGAAAGGCAGTTCCTCAGAAACCACCTAGCCAACTCATACCAAAACGCCTTTCCAGCGTGTTGGGATTGACCTCCTTGGACAATTTCCAATGTCTGCTAGTGGCAATAGATGGATTATTGTTTGCTCTGATTATCTGATGCGCTATGCCATTACAAAAGCCGTAAAAACAGCCGAAGCAATAGAGGTAGCCAAATTCATCATAGAAGACATTGTATTAAAACACGGTGCCCCAAGGTCATTAATTACGGATCGATGGAAAGTTTTTCAATAGAATCTCTTGACAGATAAACCGTCGGTGCAACATTACTCCTCACATGACGACTGACTACCATCCGCAAACTAACAGGTTTACTGTACGCATAATAAGATCTTGACCGACATGCTGTCAATGTTGAGCAGAGCAACTGGAATGAGGTGCTACCTTTTCTGACATTTGCCTACAACACCGCCAAACAAGACACCACAGGATTTACGCCATTTTCCCTGGTGCATGGGCGTCAGGCGACTACGACAATGGACACTGTGTTTCCGTTACATCCTGATGACGTGGACGACGACTACATCGGACAGGTGTTAACCAGAGCTGAGGAAGCTCGGCAGTCAGCTCGACTCCGCACACTGCAGGCTCAAGAAAACGATCGCCGAAGGTATGACACGAGCCACCGCCCTGTTGTCTGCCAGCCTGGTGACCTCGTCTGGATCTTCACCCCTGTTCGGAATGTTGGTCTCTCTAAGAAGCTCCTCAGGCACTACTTGGACCTTATAAGGTTGTAAGATGGTTGTCTGATGTTACTTATGAGGTTGAAGATTTCGATCCCGACACAAGATGACGAAAGATCAGAGATATGGTCCACGTCCTTTGAATGAAACCCTATAAGGATCCTGCAACCCAGGACCAATGACTCATTCCCGGACTAGGAGGACGTAACACCGAGACGCTGTTCTCTTAAGGAGGGAGCAATGTCGCAGATGAAGCTGAGTGGCGCAGTCGCCGTAGTGTAGTGGTTATGATACTAGAGTGTTGTATGGAGGATCGCGAGTTCAAAACTCGCCTGAACTGAAAAATTTTAATTTCTATATTTGGTTCGAGTACATTTCTGGCTGGAGGCAGTTCGCTCCATGCTCTTGTATGTGCAAGTGCTGAATAAACCTTCATTAAGTGAAGTTAGTTTTCGTCATTCGCCTTCCTCTACATGACATTGTTACATTCCATCCTGGATTTTCCATTGTTCAACTCCAGAGTGAAAGTACAGGCAAAATTAACCACATGCTACAACCCATTGGTAGGATTATCATCTTGCCTAAAGATGCTCAGCCTCTACAGCAGGGGTGTCCAACCCGCAGCCTGCATGTGGTTCAATGCAAGTATCAAAGTGAAGTGAGTGTCTGTCAAAGGAAAAAGATCTATTTATGTAATGTTAAATGAGAGAGTGTACAAAGCAAAGCCACACACTTTAGATGAAGTTGAAACTATCTTTTGTCAAGATATTGCTGCCATTTCAGAGGGCATTGCAGAAAGTAACAAGTGATTTCCTAAGCAGGTATAAGAAATGCTTGAACACCAAAGGGAGGCAGTTTCAGCATCTCCTTGTTTAATGTATAAGAGTTATTTACTTTCTTTTTAAGTGTGTATGTTATGCTTATTAGAAATAACTTACGTGACAAATAATAACTTATTTATAATACAGTACAGAGGAAATATATGACTCTGTAAAAACTAATGTGAAAATCATAGCAACAGAGGTGTTGGGTAAAAAAGGTAGCAACCATAACTGTGCAGCAGAGTGGTGGTAAGAGGAAATAGAGGCCCTTGTTAGAGAAAAACGAAATGCGTCCCTTCAGTGGTTCAATGATAAATCAGACGAAATAAGATCAATATACAAGGAAAAGAAGAATGAAGTGATGAATAAATAAGGATGGCACATGTTCTTTCCAATGCTTCATTTTTTTGCCAAAGTGAATAGCAAATTAGGATTCGGGAAAGCAAAACCAATTTCCAACTGATAACACAAAAGGAATGGGAAGAGTATTTCCAAAAATTATTAAATGAGGAGAAGGAAGAATATCTAGAAGAAGGAACAGTGGAAGAAAAAGGACATGAAGATTATGAGATCCAGAATTTAGAAAGTGAAGTACTTCAGGTGTTGAGAACAGGAAAGAATGGTAAATCACCAGGACCAGGCAATATCAGTCTGGAGTGCCTGAAATATGGTGGTGACAAAATTGTGAAACTGATAACACAGCTCTTCAACAAAATGGTGCATGGAGATTCGATACCCAACGAGATGAAGCTAGGTTACATTAATACCATATTTAAGAAAGGGGATCGCAAAATTTGTTCAAACTATCAAGGAATTTGTGTTACAAACACATTAATGAGAATTTTCGTGAAAGTAATTAAAAACAAACTGGAAAAAAAATTTTTAGAACCCAAGAAGAACAATGTGGATTCACGGCTGGGAGAACAAGTGTAGACCACATTTTCACATTACGACAGATTTTGGAGAAACATAGGATTAATTTTCATAGATGTAGAAAAAGTGTATGATACTGTTCCAAGAAAATTACTTTGGAGAGCACTACATATGGCAAACACAAAGCCTTCCTTGATTAAAATAATACAACAGATGTATAAAGATAACATTTGCCAAGTGAAAGTTGGTAATAAACTTTCTCAGAAATTTAGAACAAGCAAAGGCCTTTTACAGGGCTGTCCCATGTCAGCATCATTATCTAAAACCTATATAAATATTCGCCTTAGAACATGGTCTCGTAAATGTAATAGTATGGGATTAGAAATGAGAGATGAAGTTTACCTACATAATTTATTGTTTGCTGATGATCAAGTAGTCATAGCACAAGATGGGGAGGATGCTAACTATATGTGCAATCAGTTAGCAGTAGCATAAAAAAACTTGGGGTTTGAAGATTAATTACCAAAAAACAGAATACTTGACTAATGATTTAGATGAGCTATACATTGAAGGAAAGAAAATCAAAAAGATAAACACTTTCTGTTATTTGGGATCCATTTTAGAAATTGAGGGAAAATCAGAGTCAGAAATCAATAAAAGAATTAGTAGCGGACAGAAGGTCATTGGAATGCTTAACTCAGTCTTACGGATGCTTAACTCAGTCTTACGGAGACCTGGACAATTAACCTGAAGCACATTAAAAAATTACAAGCTCTAGAGATGGACTACTGTAGAAGATCGACAAGATAAGGAACACCGAAATAATAAGGATAATGGAAATATGACATAATGGATAGGAAGAAATTACAGTGGTACAAGCATGTACAATGAATGGAGAAAGACAGAATACCAAAATTGATACTGGAGTGGGAACCGGAGGAGAGAAGAAGAAGAAGAGGATGACCTATGACCACCTGGCTCCAAAGTGTACAGCACACAATTAGGAGAATGGGCATAGAGGAAGAGGACACACAAGATCGAAACACCTGGAGGAATATTTTGAAAATATAGTTTAAGAAGGTTTATTCTTTGTATTATAATTTCCGAGTAAATTATTATGTTGGAGATAAGCCTCTGTAATGAGGAAAAGCTCAAAATAATAATAAAAAAGGGTCTCCTGTCACATGTAGCATGTATGCAGCAGCCAGCCGCATACAACAAAAGCAGATGTGGTAGTTATTATTGTGGAGCGTAGGTGACAAACAGAGTGGAACCTGAGAGAAGTAATATTATGTTTCAGGTTAGTTGCAGATTGGATACTTGTGTTGCCTTACAGTCAATCAAAAACTGAATATGATGATGTGTGCAGTGAAACTAAAGATTACACTTCAATCCATCCTTTTCTATCGGATATTTAAAATTATATATTAGGCAGGTTCATGCCCCCCACCCCTCCTCAAAAAAGGAAAGTTATTAATATGTAATATCCAGTGTTAAACAGTAACAAAGAAATAATGTACCTAATATCCCCTAAAAGTTGCTTTTTGTTATTTATGGATTCAGATACATATTGATCAAACTTCATGTGGAAAATTGGAGCAATTTAGCTGGAATGTTGCACACCTAGCAACATGTTGGTCAACCTTTATATGGGAAACTTGGACAAATGTCCATTTGAGATCATGGAATTTTTGCACACTACAAAGTGGTAGTTTTTAATATCTGAGATGACAAGGAATATGTTCAGAAGCATTCATATCCAGAAAAAAATAGTTTCCTTTTTTGTAGGCATAAAAGATGGAAGAGATTGATAGATGTTTACATACTGTCAGTTCCTTGATACTCTTACTATTCTCTGGATGGGAAATCATAAATTATCTGGTGCTGTTTTTTAATCATCCTGAGCACCTGAAACACCTTTTATACCTACTTATGCTCTGGCTCAGCATCATACTGTGGGCAAAAACACCATAAGAAAAATATTACTTAAAAAAATATTGCAGTTTTTGGATTAGCAGTATTTTCATAAGGTATCTAACAACTCATTACATATTGATCTTTGTTACATTTTTTTTAACACACTGATGATTGTTTACAAGGTTTTTGTTCATTGGATTTGTACTTCATAACCTTTTATTTGGATGATCAATAAAAATCATTTCATTTTTACTGATTACTCTTTATTTTTCTTACATTAACAAATAACATTGAACAGTTACTGTCACAGAAAACTACAGCAATATCTTATATTTAACACTGCGAGGTACCTTACTGATCACAAGCCGCCCATCATAACTGAGTGATGCAAATGTCCATGGATCTGCCGCCGACCACTCAACTCTGTACACTGAATCTTCATGTTCATCATACGTTGCCAGCACACCATCTTCCAACCTGTAAAATTGTTTTATTCTTTAGCATTGTAAACGTTAAACGGCCAAGATGCCACCATGTGCAGATGTTAATTAATGATAAGTTCCACTGATTTGAACCTTTAACTAAATACACGTGTGCATGTGGGGGGGGGGGGGGGGGAAGGGCGCAATCGGGAATAATATTTTTGAAGAGAACAGTGAGCTTCTGTAATAAATTTACCTCAGCTGATAGGTGTACCAAATGGAGTTCCATCAGGTAACTTAAAAATATCGGTGTAGTCTCTTTTATTGGAATACTGCACTATGAGTGCTGCGACAAAGGTCTATGGCAGTCCCTACATAAGAGTTGTCTGTTCCTGAGAAGTGTCCACATCCAAATCATTTTTTGTTTTCCATCTGCAACACTCCACAGCACTTAATTGGTCCTCCTGTGACTCACGTCCAGACAGCTTACGGTTGTGTGTTTGTAGTGCCTCGAGAATTTCCACATAAATTCCAGAATCACTCATCCTTCTACTGTCTCAAGCACACGATACTTTAAGTGTGAGAGAATGTACATATTGCATGACACATGTTTGTGTGTGCAGGCTGGAAAGGAGTCACGAGCATCGACAAGTGTTAGCCACTCACGCCACGGAAGTCGCATTGGAAGACCAAGAAGTAATTACGTAGTACTCCTTGCTGTTTTAGTGTCTGTGATTACTGTTAAAGAAAAATGAACAATTGATTATAGACATTTAATTGTACTTCATGTGTTGGACTTGCTAGAAGACATGTTCATAATTATGTGGTTGGAAAAACTATGCTAAAATGTATTTAATTGACACGAAGTCCACGCCTACTACAGTAGTACAGATGACGAAGAAATTGATGAAATGTATGATGAGATAAAAGAAATTATTCAGGTAGTGAAGGGAGACGAAAATTTAATAGTCATGGATGACTGGAATTCGTCAGTAGGAAAAGGGAGCGAAGGAAACACAGTAAGTGAATATGGATTGGGGCTAAGAAATGAAAGAGGAAGCCACCTGGTAGAATTTTGCACAGAGCACAACTTAATCATAGCTAACACTTGGTTTAAGAATCATGAAAGAAGGTTGTATACATGGAAGAACCCTGGAGATACTAAAAGGTATCAGATAGATTATATAATGGTAAGACAGAGATTTAGGAACCAGGTTTTAAATTGTAAGACATTTCCAGGGGCAGATGTGGACTCTGACCACAATCTATTGGTAATGACCTGTAGATTAAAACTGCAAAAAGGTGGGAATTTAAGGAGATGGGACCTGGATAAACTGAAAGAACCAGAGGTTGTACAGAGTTACAGGGAGAGCATAAGGGAACAATTGACAGGAATGGGGGAAAGAAATACAGTAGAAGAAGAATGGGTAGCTTTGAGGGATGAAGTAGTGAAGGCAGCAGAGGATCAAGTAGGTAAAATGACGAGGGCTAGTAGAAATCCTTGGGTAACAGAAGAAATATTGAATTTAATTGATGAAAGGAGAAAATATAAAAACGCAGTAAATGAAGCAGGCAAAAAGGAATACAAACGTCTCAAAAGTGATATCGACAGGAAGTGCAAAGTGTCTAAGCAGGGATGGCTAGAGGACAAATGTAAGGATGTAGAGGCTTATCTCACTAGGGGTAAGATAGATACTGCCTACAGGAAACCTAAGAGACCTTTGGAGAAAGGAGAACCACTTGCATGAATATCAAGAGCTCAGATGGAATCCCAGTTCTAAGCAAAGAAGGGAAAGCAGAAAGGTGGAAGGAGTATATAGAGGGTCTATAAAAGGGTGATGTACTTGAGGACAATATTATGGAAATGGAAGAGGATGTAGATGAAATGGGAGATACGTTACTGCGTGAAGAGTTTGACAGAGCACTGAAAGACCTGAGTGTGCTGTCTGGTCAGCTGAGTAGGATTGAACAGCCACATAGTATACGTATCTCAAGTAAGGGAATAGGCTTGTTTGCAGCAAGACAAGCATACACAATAGAGCAACAACATCTAGAGCACCATGGCAACCACTGTTCCAGAATCTCTTGACACATCAACAAAAGTGATGTGCACGTTGTCCTGCATCCAAAGACAACACTGGACCTGTGCTGTCTCTTCAGAAAACTTCCAGTATTGTGTACAGCATCATAATGGACTATCCCTTGTGTGGAAGTTCCAAGAAAAAAGAACATTGCCAGACTGCATTCACCACCACCATCATCATCATCATCATCATACAGGCCTAAAGCCCAATATGATGATAAGAGGAGGAATGAAGATTAAGGTTTAACATCATGGTGACTCTGAGGTCATTGGAGACAGAACACAAGCCCAGAATTTTTCAAGGACAGGGAAGGAAACTGACCATGCCCTTTCAGATTTACCACCCCAGTGTTTGCCTAGAGTGGTTTAAGAAAATCACAGATAACCTAAAATTGAATGGCTGGACAAAGATTTGAACCATTGCCCTGAATGCATATCCATTGTGCTAACCACCGTGCCACCTTGCTCAGTATGACAGTGGGTGTCTGTGAGCACATAATATGATCACTGTTAGTTCACACAGCTAATAATTTGTACAGCAGCCATTTCATTTCTTACATGGTAAGGCCAGATATGTTGTGCCCTATTTCTGAAGTCTACATGACATAATCTTTTGATAAGGTAATGCATGCTCATATCTTGTGCATGCTGTCCTGATTAACTTCAGTATAGAGGATGTTCAACTGGTGCCCAGCAAGTATTGTTTACAGGATCTATCTCACTCATTGAAAACATTTGGTGACAGGTTGTTGAGAGACTGGTGTGCCTCCACTTGCCAACCACTACACCTGATGAACTCTGGAACAGATCGAAGCAGCATGGAATGATGTACTTTATCTATCATTAAAGCTTAGTTTGAATCAATACCCAACTGAGTTAGAGACATTGTTGCTCCCAGATCTGGCAGCTCTGTTTACCCCCCAAATTATGTACAAAATTTATTCATGTATTTCTCCTACTGTGCTGACATGCACAAAGTAAAATTTTGTTATTTTGTTTCCCTTCCAGTATTGCAATTTTTCAATTTTTATGGCCAACAGTGTATATCCCCACGGCTTGGTAACCCATAGTCCTCTCATTATAACCATTCCTCTATTCTTCACGTTTGTTCACAGAAACAGAACGAAAGATAAAATTACATTGAAAGTGTGGGTCAGTCCTAAAAGTGTGCTTAGGTCCTTTCATTTGACTGTACATATATTTACACTGCAGGTTCAGAATCTCTGAACAGATTTCAAGTCATGTCACTCTATTTCATCCTGACTGATTTCAGTCGTTTATTGCCATGGCAAGTTATGCCACAGTCTCCTATCATATAAATTCCACTGGGAGTGTTAGTCTCAAAGGGAGAACCTCCAGTGATTTGTTTGAAAAATACAAGGAAAGCATGTCACTGAATATTCAAGTTGATCCTGGAGGCATGCTCATATGGCATAATTATGATGATTGGTCACAATAAGCCACTGACCCAGGGTCAAAGGAAGGAGATTATGGTTTAATATCTAATGACTAACAAGATCATTAGCTATAGAGTACATGCTAAGACTGGGAAAGGATGGAAAAGGAAGTTGAACTTGTCATTTCCAAAAGAAACTTCTGAGCATGTGTCTTAAATGATTGTGGGAAACCAAAGAAAACCTAAATCTAAATGGCCCAAGACTGGGCTGAACTCTTGTCCTGTGCTGCCAGGCTGGAATCTCTTTGGCTAGAAATGACAGATATTTATACCATATATGGTATAAGAAATCAGTTGTGCTTGAAGGTGTGGAAACTGGCCAGCCGGTCCAAAAGTCGCCGTCTTTTCACTGTGTTGGTACTGTGATGCTTGCCTTGGCCCAACTTGCAAATTGTAAAAAGGCCAGTTGACCTAACTGCCATGACTGTGTTTTGGCTCCCGCTGGCTTCTAAGGCTTCTCACAATTGCTGTGGCAGAACTGAAATTCTCATAGTAGTGACAAAGATATAGTGGCTGCACTACATACCTCCCCTCTTCCAGCCTCCATGTCGCTGCCTTTGATAGATCTGCAAGAAGACTAAACATACACGAACAGCAGTATACAATATATCCCACTTCTCCTTATGTACTAGTCAGCTTGAAGCACAGGTTTCAGTGGCTGTGAACTTAATCTACGGTTCTGGCCCACTGGTTTTTTTATTTACATACAGTTAGTAATCTCTCTAAAATCTTCACTACAACTAACAGGATAGTGTTAACAATTTCCCAGTCTTGCTCACAACTACTTAACATTTAATTACCCTTATTTACATTAAATACTCACACAAAATAACCAATCTTTAACTCTTTCATTCCCTACTTCATTGTGCTTTATGCACTACTAGTGATCCAATTTAACAGGTGGAGGGGTGCCATGTGTTGGCTGCTCTCTGCCTTAGGTAGATGAAGGCTGCACAGAACAGAGCGACTAGGTGCCAGACACTGTGATGCTCATGGTAATGATCGTACAATGCTGCTTACTACTGCACAAGCTGAAGCATCTGTTTGCTGCAGTACACCTGTCCTGGGTTGCTATTGGTTGGTTCAGGGAGAGTGTGAGGTGTGGTTCCAATGAATCATCGAAGTAGGTCACATTTTGTGCTGGGAGCACCCGTAGCTGTTTGTTTGGCTAGCACTATTGTAGTTGCACTTCGCTACCAACACTAAGATGTTGTACACGGAGCAGATCCAGTGCAGCCATGCCTGTTGGAAGTAGAGTCGCTGTTTCAGCAGTCGCACGGGCACCTCTGATTGTCCATTTTGCCTAGAAACTACTGAATCTTGCATGCCTCCAAGCCAGTCTGGACACCCGGGTCTGGCATATCGTACTCCGTTCCCTCTAACAGTGCTGGAGTTCCTCTGCTATCATTATTGTGTGCCTACCCTCATCTTCCAAAATCAGCAATATTTCTGCTGTTCTCGCCTACATGTATTTCTCTAAGGTTCCCCACCTTACTGGGTAAGGCGATTGGTGAAACACATAAACCATGTATGATTATTTTTAATTGCGAACTGAACTAGCACAAAGAGTCGTGCTTATTCTGTCATTACTTATACTGTTGCTATGTGTTAGTACGGTGGAAGATTTCGTTTTTTCCCTCTCCGATGAGTCCCAACTCCAGAGGTGACTCAATGTGTGAATGGTCAATAACAATTACAGCAAAGAAAAGCTTATTCTCTACAGCCTGTCTAACAATGAAATCTCGCTGTGCAGCAATCACACGCTGTCTGTCAATAACAATACAAACAAAACACCTTAAGTAATGTTACAATCTAATCTATCAATACATTCTACCCTTGTTAACCGTAATGCCACAACTCACAACATATTCCTTCTTACTTCCTAGGTCTCAACCTGTGCAGTATCTCATGCATGGGTGGCACGAGAGGCTTGTGCTCACCCTTCTTCTTACTTCCTTTTGCCGATACCTGCATCAGTGCATCTGAAGAACCCTGAAATGGTCATAGGTGTTAAACATGAACCAGTGCCATTCTACAAGGTGTACAACTTTGCTTCTGTCGTTTGCTGATAAGTGGCGACAATGGTGAGCAGCAGTGGAAAGAAACAGATCGCAGACATCAGACAGTTAGCTTGGACCTCGGTCAACATAACCTCATTCAAACATTAGTCAATTTGTGTCTGCATCATAAAGTTGTTCTTGATTGAAAATGTCAGTTTACGGGCCTAATTCTTGTCATTTGCAGGAAGTGTTACTGTTTTGTTTCAATATGAAGAAAATGGAATGGGGGAAAGAAATACAGTAGAAGAAGAATGGGTAGCTCTGAGGGATGAAGTAGTGAAGGCAGCAGATGATCAAGTAGGTAAAAAGACGAGGGCTAATAGAAATCCTTGGGTAACAGAAGAAATATTGAATTTAATTGATGAAAGGAGAAAATATAAAAATGCAGTAAATGAAGCAGGCAAAAAGGAATACAAACGTCTCAAAAATGATATCGACAGGAAGTGCAAAATGGCTAAGCAGGGATGGCTAGAGGACAAATGTAAGGATGTAGAGGCTTGTCTCACTAGGGGTAAGATAGATACTGCCTACAGGAAAATTAAAGAGACCATTGGAGAGAAGAGAACCACTTGTATGAATATCAAGAGCTCAGATGGCAACCCAGTTCTAAGCAAGGAAGGGAAGGCAGAAAGGTGGAAAGAGTATATAGAGGGTTTATACAAGGGCAATGTACTTGAGAACAATATTATGGAAATGGAAGAGGATGTAGATGAAGACGAAATGGGAGATAAGATACTGCGTGAAGAGTTTGACAGAGCACTGAAAGACCTGAGTCGAAACAAGGCCCCGGGAGTAGACAACATTCCATTAGAACTACTGATGGCCTCGGGAGAGCCAGTCATGACAAAACTCTACCATCTGGTGAGCACGATGTATGAGACAGGCGAAATATCATCAGACTTCAAGAAGAATATAATAATTCCAATCCCAAAGAAAGCAGGTGTTGACAGATGTGAAAATTACCGAACTATCAGTTTAATAAGTCACAGCTGCAAAATACTAACGCAAATTCTTTACAGACGAATGGAAAAACTGGTAGAAGCCAACCTCGGGGAAGATCAGTTTGGATTCCGTAGAAATGTTGGAACACGTGAGGCAATACTGACCTTACGACTTATCTTAGAAGAAAGATTAAGAAAAGGCAAACCTACGTTTCTAGCATTTGTAGACTTAGAGAAAGCTTTTGATAATGTTAACTGGAATACTCTCTTTCAAATTCTGAAGGTGGCAGGGGTAAAATACAGGGAGCGAAAGGCTATTTACAACTTGTACAGAAACCAGATGGCAGTTATAAGAGTCGAGGGGCATGAAAGGGAAGCAGTGGTTGGGAAAGGAGTGAGACAGGGTTGTAGCCTTTCCCCGATGTTATTCAATCTGTATATTGAGCAAGCAGTAAAGGAAACAAAAGAAAAATTCGGAGTAGGTATTAAAATTCATGGAGAAGAAGTAAAAACTTTGAGGTTCGCCGATGACATTGTAATTCTGTCAGAGACAGCAAAGGACTTGGAAGAGCAGTTGAACGGAATGGACAGTGTCTTGAAAGGAGGATATAAGATGAACATCAACAAAAGCAAAACGAGGATAATGGAATGTAGTCAAATTAAGTCAGGTGATGCTGAGGGAATTAGATTACGAAATGAGACACTTAAAGTAGTAAAAGAGTTTTGCTATTTAGGGAGTAAAATAACCGATGATGGTCGAAGCAGAGAGGATATAAAATGTAGACTGGCAATGGCAAGGAAAGCGTTTCTCAAGAAGAGAAACTTGTTAACATCGAGTATAGATTTAAGTGTCAGGAAGTCATTTCTGAAAGTATTTGTATGGAGTGTAGCCATGTATGGAAGTGAAACATGGACGATAACTAGTTTGGACAAGAAGAGAATAGAAGCTTTCGAAATGTGGTGCTACAGAAGAATGCTGAAGATAAGGTGGGTAGATCACGTAACTAATGAGGAGGTATTGAGTAGGATTGGGGAGAAGAGGAGTTTGTGGCACAACTTGACTAGAAGAAGGGATCGGTTGGTAGGACATGTTTTGAGGCATCAAGGGATCACAAATTTAGCATTGGAGGGCACTGTGGAGGGCAAAAATCGTAGAGGGAGACCAAGAGATGAATACACTAAGCAGATTCAGAAGGATGTAGGATGCAGTAGGTACTGGGAGATAAAGAAGCTTGCACAGGATAGAGTAGCATGGAGAGCTGCATCAAACCAGTCTCAGGACTGAAGACAACAACAACAACATGAAGAAAACAGCGCTTGAGCCTCATCGAATGCTCTCGAGTACATGTGGTAAGGACGCTATTAGTGAAAGAACATGTCATGAGTGGTTTCAACATTTCAAGAACGGTAATTTTAACACCATAGACCGGCAAAGTGGTGGACAAGAGAATGTTTTCTAAGATGCAGAATTGGAGACATTGCTGAGTGAAGACTCGCGTCAAAGATGGAAAGACTGCCCTGTTGTTGAGATATTTTCTGACTGCACTGCCCCGATTTCTGTTTTATTTTTACAGGATATTTATTTGGTTGTCAAGTTTGTAAGTGGTACAAAGCTACTTTAATTTGGGTTGTTTACTCACTTGTTACTGCTGCCTAAATATCAAATATCAAATTGGTGGACTGCATCTGTTTGTCATTATTTTAGTTTGTCTGTATCATATTTATCCGAGTATAAGATGACCCCCATTTTTTAAGAGGCTCCTTGAGAAAAAATTATTTTTAACATATTCTGACTAATCAAAATAACAAATTTTTATTGACTGTCTACATTTTGATAGTACAAGGCGAAATAAACAAAAAGTTTACAGTAATTTTTTTATCTTTGGTGCCTTTTTTGTTTAGTTAGCCAGTCGCATGGGGTATCACTATTTTTAATCACCACACCACCCAAACAGGACAGCTGTGAAACTTATATATTTGTTTGCCCCGAATATGCAATGATTTCTAAGGTTGTGGTTACAGTGGTACCTGCGAAAACAGCTGTTTTTATCTGAATATATATCAGATTTCACTTTGATACTGACATGAGAATGTTACAACTCATTGTCTGCCCACCACTTTATTATTGGCTGCATAGCACCAGCAGCTGACTTATCCCCAGTCATTCCTGTCATACCCCAAGGTGAGCATCAACAACATTGCTGCACAAAACATTTAAGTACAGCACTAGTTCTGATCTATACTTTTACCGTACCAATTCAATTCGAATCCGTGGTTCATAAAAAGTCAAAGCATGCAGTGTAGTTTCCCATGGTTGCCAGCACAACGAAATTTGCTGCCTGCTCAACACTCCCTTCCTGGCACCCATCATAGTTTTCACTTCACAACCAAGCTAGTGTCACTGTTCCCCCTCCACCCATGTGCTTGAGCAACAGTGAAACATGGGCAGCAATATCTTCTAGGCTGCAGCTCACATGTAACAACAAAAGCTAATACATAAATAAAAGGTCGCATTCATGATTCAGTCCAATTCAAACTTTCACTCCTCCCATGATCTAGGTACTATCTCCACAACAGGTCTTTCCGCGTAATTTATTCTTGCAATAACAATGCAGTCAGTATAATGTGATTTATTTCGTTTGTTAGACATTTAATTCTGGATTCATTTTCTTTCTCATTTCATTTGAATGTCACCATCTTGTTCTAAAGCTGGTAACGTTTTTCCCGTTTCTAAGAAATGAATAGCGACTAAATTTTTCATTTGCAATCCACTTGGTAAATCATTACTGTTTTTCATAACCAAATAAAATATTGACTTGGGCTCAGAATCAAGTAACGGTTTTTGAAGGATGATTTTCACCTTTGAATATTACCTTTATTTAAAAAGTGCCATAACTGTAAGTACACGGCATCCATACACATAGGAGAACGTTTTATTGAACATCTGCTCAAATACAAAAAAATTCTCCTGTGTTCCACAAAATTGTCAGTTTTTAAGCAGAACATGACATTTTTTTAGTGGCCAGTTCATAGTTTCTCCAGTATTTTTTGCACTATAGCTATAAGCAACCTACCATTCGGAATTTGTCAAAATAAATTTCTACAAAAACTTTAAACAGCCAAAGCTTCATCTGTAAGTGTAAGACAACCTGTATATTCATCCATTAAACAATTTTTAAAAAAATGTTGACCTCAGTTGCAGTAGTTTAATCTGTGAATCTAACATGACCACATATTTTTTGAATGATGAATTTGGGAAAAAATCTCATCTTATATTTGGGTAAATATGTAATCATGGCTGGCTATAGTAATTGCAGAATCTCAACCCAAAACATGTTAAAGAAATCCAGACAATATTGCCTGAAAAGGTTAGAAATGAAGTTCAAGAGGATTTCGAATATGAAGTGAACACAGATTGTGATGACAAAGTTGAAATTCAGCAGGCAGAACATGGCACAGCAGTCGGCAACATCTATATAAGACAACAAGTTGTGAGATTGGTTACTGATGGTACAATGACAGGTTATCAAGATTTAAGTGGGTTTGAATGTGATGTTATAGTCGGCGCACAGCATCTCCGAGGTAGCGATGAAGTGGGAATTTTCCCGTACGACCATTTCATGAGTGTACCATGAATATTAGCAATCCAGTAAAGCATCAAATCTCTGACATCACTGCAGTTGGAAAAAGAGCCTGCAAGAACTGGACCAATGACAACTGAAGAGAATTGTTCAAGGTGATAGAAGTGCAATTGCTGCGGATTTGAATGCTGGGCCATCAACAAGCATCAGCGTCCGAACCATTCGATGAAACATAATCGATATGAGCTTTCGGAGCTGAGAGCCCATTCGTGTACCCTTGATGACTGCACGACACAAAGCTTTACACCTATGTCAGCACTGACATTGGACTGTTGATGACTATAAACATGTTGTCCGGTCAGACAAGTCTTGTTTCAAACAGTATCAAGCGGATGGACGGGTATGGGTATGGAGACTACCTGAATCCATGGACCCCACATGACAGCAGGTGACTGTTCAAGCTGGTGGAGGCTCTGTAATAGCGTGGGGTGTGTGCAGTAGGAGTGATGTGGGACCCCTGATAAGTCTAGGTATGACTGACAGGTGACACATACGTAAGCGTCCTGTCTAATCATCTGCATCCATTCATGTCCACTGTGCATTCCGATGGACTTTGGCAATTCCAGCAGGACAATGTGACACCCCACTAGTCCAGAATTGCTACAGAAAGGCTCATGAACGTTACTGAGCATATCTGGGATGCACTCTAACAGTTTTCACAGCTTTTCCACATCTGTTACATTAAACATATTCCACCAGCACATCATACCTTTATGGAAAAGTATGTTGCAAGGCATGTCACAAATCACTTCCAAACATATATGGTTTTTAAATTTTACTGTCACGTGCATTTTGTGACAAAACACACAAACAAACCTTGATAAATATCAACACACCCAACAACTTACACTGCATCAAAATTTAAGGCAAGAGAGTGCCACTCAAGCAACAGGCCTGTTTCAAAACACCCTCTTTTCACAGGCCATCTTTCAAATACACCACCCATACATGATGTTGCATGCCATAATATTATTACCTTATGGGACAAAGTTGATGCCTGGTACCAAACACTTCTTTTTTCCCTTCATTACATCTACATCTACATGGTTACTCTGCAATTCACACTTAAGTGCCTGGCAGAGGGTTCATCGAACCATTTTCGTACTACTTCTCTAGCATTCCATTCTCGAGTGGCGTATGGTAAAAAGGAACACCTAAATCTTTCCGTTCGAGCTCTGATTTCTCTAATTTTATTATAATGATCATTTCTCCCTAGGCAGGTGGATGTCAACAAAATATTTTTGCATTCAGAAGAGAAAGTTGGTGATTGAAATTTCATAAATAGATCTCACCATAAAGAAAACCGACTTTGTTGCAGTGACTACCACCCCAACTCGCATATCATATCAGTGACACTCTCACCCCTATTGCATGATAACATGAAACGAGCTGCCCTTCTTTGCACTTTTGCTATGTCCTCTGTCAGTCCTACTTGGTAAGAATCCCATACCGTGCAGCAATATTCCAGCAGAGGACGGACCAGTGTAATGAAGTCTTTGTTTCGCCTTCCCCACAATATTATCTGTGTGGTCTTTCTAATTTGAGTTGTTTGTAATTGTAATTCCTAGGTATTTAGTCGAATTCACAGCCCTTGGATTTGTGCAATTTATCGTATACCCAAAATTGATCAGATTTCTTTTAGTACCTATGTGGATGACTTCGCACTTTTCTTTGTTTAGTGTCAATTGCCACTTTACAGAAATTCTCTCTAGATCACTACATGAAGTGGCATTACCATATAACTATTTATATTTAATTCTCTTTCCTCGTACTTAGATGGAGTTCACACTGACACACGCAATATCTATTTCTTCATAGGGAAGTTTTCTAAACATATAAGAAACTCATGTAGAGGAAAGAAGGGAAAAGTAGCCAGGGCAGCTCAAATGACCACTGCAGATTTTTTGCCATGAACAATGTTGCTGCCTACTGCGGAGCGGTCAAACCAATTCTAATAGACATCAACATTGTCAGTGAATTTGGCAAAGGACGTAAGCTCCTCTATTTTTCAATAAAAAAATTTCTGATTTTCGTCATCTAATGTAAGGTAAGTGACACAAATTATTCTTGTTACCTCACTTGTGTGCACAATACCTAATATCAAAGTTTAAATGATGTCTTTTGGCCTAGAAATATAGTTCCTTGTTGTTTCTGTGGCCACCTTTCCTGACAGTTCATTTTTAATTTATTTACCTCAATGAGAATTAGTAAATTCCATATGTCAAGCTTAGTACTACATATTGACTTCTAAATCCCTTTATATATGAGGAGCAATGTAATAAAAACAGGCAGATGGTAAAAAAGTGAGTAAACTGTTTATTATTTCAAAAGTAATTGCCATAACTGTTAATACATTTATCCCACCGTGAGACAAGATGGCCTTCCATATTTTTGGAGGCCTGGAGAAAGACATTCCTGACAGTCAATTTGCTTTGGATGAAGTTGCGCATGGCTGGGTACAATCATGGCTCCATAAGCAAACATTTTTGCATGATGTCACTGACTGTGTGGTCTCACAGTGGGATAAACGTATTAACATTTGTACTTTTTTTCCATCTGTCTCATTTTCATTTAACTAACTCTTATACAAAGCTATCATCGGTCTTTTTATAGGAATTTTGAATTGATTTATATTATCTAAAGCTGTCATGTTATATTTGGTCTAACAAAATATCTGTTTGAAACTGGACAGCCGTAGCCCCTTGCTATTATTTGAGATGCAAAGGCATCATGTTGCTTAGAAAGTACATCCAGAGATCCAAGAAACAAAAATGAGACCCTGTAGGGACAGAAAATGTGATAGAGGTGATAAAAAATGATAAGATGCCCTTTTCTAGTGTAGCAAAGCAGTGTAATGTTCCACATTATATGCTGAAAAGAAGAGTTATAGGGAAAAAAAGGAGATGCAGTAGGTGGTAAATATTTAGGAACATTAAAGGAGTGTGTTCAATGAAGGATGAGAAATCCTTAATAATAAGGAATAATTAAAAGCAACCTGCACAGATTAGCATTCTAGTTGGCAGAATGGAGTAAAACACTGCATCATTTTAACTACGAGTCTGAGGTGGCAGACAAAAGACTGTGTTGCATACTTTAGAGAACAGCGTCATAATATTAGATTAGCAACCCGAATCTAATTCAAAGGCTGCAGCACATGTTACTAACTAGGTCAATGTATACAAACTTTCCGATACTCTGAAAACAGTGCAATAAGAACAATTTCAACTTGCTCATTGCATTTATGATGTGGATGAAACTGGTCTTTTGACAGTTAAGTCCAAGAACAGCAATGTATTTCCAGTCAGAGGAAGACACCAAGTCAGTGACATTAATTCAGTTGAAAAAGGATTGCTATCCACTTTCACAGTATATGGAGAGTGGTTATGTGTTGCTATGCTGGTGCCACATAACAACTACTTTTGCACTGAGTGTCTGGATACCAATGGTATCTTGTTTAGTGAGGCAACACACAGCTTCATATAAGATTCGAATTTACCTTTCGTAAGCACTGTCCATATCATGTAGAGAGCTGTATTTGCCATGACTCACTGATGGTATTATAAGGGTGCATATAGAGGGATTTTGTTTTGTGATCTTATTTTTTGGTGAATGTTAACTTCAGTTCAGTGTTGGACAGAGACTGTGTGTGATTTGTTATCAACTAGAAGGCAGCCTTTAAGAGTTTCTTATGCTGTGTTGCTGTTGTTGGGGTTACATGTTTAACCTTGCTGTTACTTAATACCACTTTCTTACATTTTACCTATATTAGACACAAATAGTGGAATATCACAGACAGTCAACACATTTTGGATTAACTTATGATTGCAAAGGTGCCATATATCAATGGTGACATACTTTGTTCATGTTCAGGTTGGTTGACTAATGTAATAAATACATGTGAGTTGCTACTCTCACAGGTTGATCTACTCACCACCCCCGGCAGCTGAGTGGTCAGCGCGACAGACTGTCAATCCTAAGGGCAAGGATTCGATTCCTGGCTAGGTTGGAGATTTTCTCCGCTCAGAGACTGGGTGTTGTGTTGTCCTAATCGTCATCATTTCATCCCCATCTACGTGCAAGTCGCCGAAGCTGGCTACTCTTATTAAGCAACAGAACTGTTTTGTAGTAATTTGAAATTTACAGTTAATTTTATTACTGGACATAACAAATTTGGTTTATGTTCAATTTTTTGTGTCTAATTGGTTATGAACTTTATGAATAAAATAGAAAGAAACATCCCACATGGGAAAAATATATGACACTCAAAGCAAGACTTGAACCAAGGACCTCACGTTCCGCAGCTGCTCACGCTAACCACGGGACAACGGCGCTCCCTAATTTTTTTTCCATCTTTCCCTCTCCTTCCCTCTTTCCTGACGAAGCAACTGTTGGTTGCGAAAGCTTGAAATTTTGTGTGTGTGTTTGTGTGTTTTTTTTATGGAGTCTATGTACCAGCGCTTTCCCGTTTGGTAAGTCAAGGAATCTTTGTTTTTGATTATGAACTTTAAGTTATTGGAGGTATCATTAAGGAAAGAGTAATTTGGTAGCATTTATTGTAACATTTGTGTTTTGTGTTTCTTGGATGATGAATGTTGTTATGACATTGATGTACGTAGGCCTGATGATGGCGCAATGTATCACCAAAACCAATCACTTTTGAATATAGAAATTTAAGCACACAGCTGAAGGCAATACCATCAATCCTCCCATTATTGTATGTATATCCACAGGAGGAAATTTCATTGCCACTTTCCTAATATTCTCTAGGAAAAAAAATTTAAAAAAAGAAAAATGAGCTTAGAGATGGGGCTCCCACAGAACTGACTTTGCACGCCACCCTAGTGGCTGTTTTATGGAATGGTTTACACACTTTTTGAAACATGCAAAACCAACTGCTCAAGCTTCAGTTCTACATATGTTTGATGGCACACTCACCCATATTAAGAACATAAATTTCATTGTAAGGCCAGAGGAAATCATGCAAGTGTTATGTGCTGATCCCCATACTTTTAAGCTGCAAGCTACAATCTTCGGACATGGCACATTTTGAAGCTTTCTACACATGAGTGTGAAAAGTTTGTTCACAAAGATCTGGGAAGAATTGTTACAAAGTTTCAGTAAGTGCTCTCTTGGGGGACAATGACAGCAATGAATGGATTTCAAAAGTGTGGAATTTCCCCTCTAGAACTTAACATGTTTACTAGGGAAGACTTTGCTGCTTCTGAGATAAATGACATTATTTCTCCAATCAGTGGCTCCTCTCAGCACCCAAATGTTGTGCCCTCTTCAAATTACAGTCCCATTTAGCACCCAGCTGATGAACCCGTTTCAAACTTCAGCTTCAGAGATTTTAAGTGCTAAGTCTTCTTCACGGAAACATTCCTCTCATCATCTGACCACTGAAGAAAGTGTCATCAACATTCAAATGATATGCAGTTTTCAAGTACATGTTCCCCTCAGTGTCCAAACACTGAAACATCCAACTGGAGAGTTCCACATATGCCCAAAGGATATAAAACCTTTGTCTGAGGCACAGAATTCGACACATAGCTAGACGTATCTACAAAAAGGAAGAACAACAATAATTAATTAAGTCTATATAAAGCTGTGTTGCCCGAGAAAAAGGAAAGGAGGAGAATTTTTAATGAAAACCGAAATGGGAGCTTGAAGAAAACAGGCCATAATGCCAGTACTGAATTTAAGGCACCACAAAATAAAATTAAGAAGACAACATGGAGCCAAAAACTATTAAAATGAAATATTTTAGAGAGAGGAAACAGAGAAGTAGCTACCAATGATGGATATAATGTCACAGAGTGTTTCTATTGCAATGAAGAATTTTTAAGATTTAAAGAAAATGTTAATTGGATCAGGCGTTGTAGCTGTAAACACTGGGCTCACAAACAGTGTGCTGGGTTTGAAGACGATGATGATTCGAGTGTGAATTTATTGTCTCATTGAGAATAAACAACAATTTTTGCTGGTTGAGAATTTGTGACTAAAATGTATGGAAATTCAAATTTCAATTGGCTTCTTAATCTTCATTATTATTCCATTAAAAGTAATCCGTTGTTAAATAAACATTGTAATTTCACATTTGTTTTTATATCAGTAACTTATACAAAAAAAGACCAGGCACTGCCCACTTTATCCTGTTGAATGAAATGTGCATACGGCATACATGGCCGGGAGTCCCCTTTTAGAGAGTTCTGCCACCTGCCCCTTTTTATTTGATGCCACTTCGGCATCTTGCATGTCAGTGATGATGAAATAATGTTGAGAACAACACAACATATAACCCCCGAGCAGGGAAAATCTCCAAATAGGCAAGGCACTGAAGTTGGACCGCTCACATGTCATTCAGCCATGCTGATCACTCAGCTGTGGAGGCAGATAAGGGGAGCTGGCACTACATAAGCCTTGAGAAAAATACATACAAGTCATGTAAATTTCTGTTTGTATACTTACAAATATTTGGTGTGATGTCTTATAATATGTAGATTCAAAATGTGTAAAAAGCAAGTTTCTATCAATAACAAAGGATTGGTGAAAATTCATTTTCCCTTAGACTTGCCACTTTACCCTAACTTCTCCTATTTTGTTCTTCTGTCCCCTTGTGTTTTAATGCACAAACTAGTTTTAGTTTCCTGAGAACTGTTAGGTATTTTGTGAGCCTAATGTGCTAATTTCTTTCTAGACTGACTGTAACATGTCTAGCTTAAAAATATGCCCCTTTCTCGTAAACACAATCCAATTTGCCTTCCACTCCCAGCTATTCTGTTCTTCCTGCTCCTATTCATGTGCAGGCCTTGATCACTATATCCTCGTCTCGCAGTTGCAGCAGTAAATAAAGCAATGATACACTACTCCATAGTAGACAAAAGCAAACCTCTCAATACTTTGTTTACATGACTGGCAGTTGATTTAACACAAGAAAAATACTATTGTTTTGCTGTTTCCATTCTCATTCCCTATAGATAATCTTTAGTGCTGTAAGCTAAATCATACAAGTTATTATAAACTCAAACATATTGTCATCTCCTTTTTGCACTGATAACTTGAATTAAGCTATATGTGTAGTATCACATGTTTTGAAACTGGCAGTATAATTTCAAACTATCCAAAAGGCAAGAATTATGGTGATAAATGAAAATCACTCTACAGAGACAAGCACTTACTTTTCACGGTGTGCATTTTCAGCTTCTTCCTCATCTGGCAAGTGACCAAAAGGTTCAGAAGAGATTGATGCAACACTTGTCAAAATGACACGAGAATCACTGCTTGATGTCAGCACAAGCTGATCGTGGAAATGATTGTATCTTATACTCCACACCCTGAAGAAATAAGTTGTATCTGTCACTAACAATTAAAACATATGAAATCATTTGCTGCAAATTTCTTTTATGGGTTGCTGTTACACTTGAATTGGAATGTACAAGTAAATAAAATTTGTTTCCTGCATACATGATGCTATTTTATTATTATACTAGAGAGGACACACAAAAGTAATATCCACATTCACTTTTGTCATTTTATCTGCCTATTAGATAAAATAATTGCAACTGTGACAGTCATACCTTGATATTTATTATAATTATGATCATGTACCTCAGATTAATGCTTACCAGTGCGAGTGATCTGAGCGAGAAATAACAGGTTCAGTTGCGTTTCGGACATCCCAAAATTTGCTGCACCCATCATCACCACACGTTGCCAGGTAATACTGCTTGTTTGGATTGAAGTCTAGGTCCCTAAGAAACATAGCTTTTTTTAATTACATTTGTATTTTGACAGATGGCTGGTCTTTCTTTCTTTCTTTATTCTGCTACCATAAGAACATACTTATAGGCACACCTTACTCTCAGTCTCAACTGTATTTCTTAATCTACATTTTTCTCTCTATGTAGTATACACACAGTGATTATACTGATGATTAAGATTATATGTTGTAGGAATAAGGGATGGGAAGAGAACATTACATTTTCTAGTAACAACAGTCCCCCCCTCCCCCCCCCCCCCCCCGCCCCACACACACACACACACACACACACACACACACACACACACACACACACACACAGAGAGAGAGAGAGAGAGAGAGAGAGAGAGAGAGAGATACCTGATAAGTTGGCTATGAGCCCCCTCAATGGTCCAAACCTGCTGCAGACCTGCACGGAGATCCCAGCTACGAATGTGGCTGTCATTCGCTGTCACAAATTGTGTGCAGTTGTGATGAGGATTCCATTTACCAGTGGTGAAACGAGGCTGGCCCTTACCTTCCAGCATGCCGACTGACACCATCTGTATGCAAATAGGAAATTAAGATTTTAATCTCTCTGAGCAGAATGGCAAATCTCTCACACTCCTTAGTGCAAAAACCTACACTAACCTAATACATACAGGGAAGCGAACAAAATATTTTACTTCTTGAAGTTGGATTCCATTGGGAATCCTAGAGTTTAAGAAAAAATTATTCATTAGTTGCTATGTTCTTCTGTATTGATGCTATGTTGAAGTAGTTGTAATGTGTGTTTTTATTACATGAGTCTTCAAGACTTCAATATTTGCACTGAAGATGGTGACTGAAATCAATTTGCTGTATCAGATGATTTCAAACCTCTTATGACTGATGCTGCCATTTTTCTTGTTTACTATACATATATTTTAATTTTCCAAAGTAGATTTGTTTCATGGAGAGGCTACAACAAGCTTGTTAACAAACTCAACTGAGAGGCTAGTTGTTATGGATTTTATAAAATCAGCACAAATATTTTGTACACACAGTATACAGGGTGTTCCAAAACTATTTGTTAAAATTAATACAGGAGGAAGAGAACATCAAAAGAAATATATTTAGTTATGCTAAACACAGTTCCTGACAGCAGTTTCTGTTGCTAGGGACGATTTACATAGAAGGTAGTTTAGCATGCTAATTAAGCAGTGGCATTCACAGAAACTACTCGACGATCAGCCTGTACGCACGCAGTACGTCATCGGATCATTGACAGTTGTGTCTGTTCAAAAATTCCTGGCATGTCCGCAATGGTACCAGCAGCGATGGCAATTCTAGAAATGAGGTCTTCTTTTGTTTTCACACTGGTTTCATACAACAGCTGCTTCATATGCCCCCAGTGGAAGTAATCCAGACATGTGAGGTTAGGTGACCTGCGTGGCCAGGCCAAAGAACCACCTCAACCGATCCATCAATTTCCAAAGGTGGCTCTCAAATGATCCCTCACAGCAATGCTGAAATAGGCTGGCACCTCACCTCATTGTGCTGGAAGTGGCAACACAACAACCACAAAGATGAAATACCTCCATCCAATGAGGCAGAATGGAAGAATGTAAGGTCCAATCAGTCTATCACTGAGAATTCCTTCTGACAGATTAACAATGACTCAAGTACCTCATGGATTTACATGTGACAAAACATGTGAATTGTAATCGACACCAACATGATAGCTTACATCATCACCACTAACAAAATGTTCCCTAATATTACAAGTTGACTGCAGAGACTATATGTTCCTCATCAAAATACAGTGTTCATAAATCCCGATTACAAACTTCTAGGACTTGTAAGAGGGAGTGAGTAGACAATATTCTGAATTTGAACCCATGTCTGGAAAACATTTCAAAACATGTTGGTAATGCTACCACTTTTTCAAGTAATTGATTAAGTGTGACCCATTACATCACTTTCTTTACAGTTCCACTGATTAATAACCAAATAAATTGCTTGTGTACTCATTGATGGGTTCTCTTCAATGTGATGCAATACGGCCTCTTCCAATTTGGGTGTACGAGGTCTCCTTGGAGCACCGCAGTCGTGCATGCTGATGGTGAAAATACCCTTTCTTGAAGCAGTTGCAAAACTGTGGCAAAAAAGGTATGCAATAGAGGTGGGAGTTGTGAAGAACAATCTTGATAAAGGCAATGAGCAGCTCTTCCATTACCATGAGCTTCACAATTCAAAAGGAACATATTGGTGTAGCCTGCATACATGTAGTCAGCATGTTGCTCTAACACTCACAGAAATATGAATGAGTCTTGAACCAGGTCAGAGAGGTAGGACAGATGTCAAATCACATCAGCCAATCTGATATAACCAGCCCTCCAGCGTAACTCCCTGTTGAATACCTACCTAGAAAACATGTTTCCAAATGGCTGTAGTGTGAAAACAGTATGCTTCCAGATACAGTTCCTACTCAGGATATTATGTGCGCACTTCCCTCTACAAATCCTAGAAGCTTTTAATGGGAATTTCCAAACACCCTGTACATTTAATTCGCTGTTCTCTACCCTGTATTCAGGTGATAGGGTTCCTTTGGAGTATAGTTTTAATCAGAGACCTCTGTGACTAAGGAAAAAGGGACTAATAACCTTGCTGTTTAGTCCCTTTAATCTACAAACCAACCAACCTACCTCCTGTATCAATTTGAATGAACAGTTTCTGAACACCCTGTACAGAATTCTTATGCATGTATGTTGCCTGTCTGTAATGATTTGAATTGCTTGACACTTTACATACATCATCATATTTATGTTGGTGTAAATTTGTACAGAAACTCAGTTTTTCCAGAATTACTGAAGTTTCTGAAATAAGGTGTTCTGAACATGTGAAATTCTCTGGGATTTAATAGTTTTTGCTTTGTCATGTTATTCTGGCTTGAGGTGCAGTTTTATATACAAGGTGTGATCAAAAAGTAACAGCAATTTCTTAATTTTGCATACATTCAATTTTCAATTTATTTATTTATTTTTTGGTACATATGTTCTTAGTGTATGTCTGCATTTTCAGCTCTTTTGAATTAGTTTATTGTTGATAGTCTAAAAAGTTATAAGTTTTTTAGAATGCTCAGCAAATTTTTCCTTTCAAAAAAGATGGATCATAGAATTTGCATTGAATTTTGGTTAAAAAAGTGAGTAAAGTATAACACCACATTCAAAATGTTGATTGTGGCTTTTGGTGAATATACTGTGAGTAAGATAAGAGTTTACAAGTGGTATAAATGTTTCAAAGTGGGTCGAGAAGATGTTAAAGACAGCTGCAGAAGGTGTCAAAGACAATGACTGCCCTAGATGCCCTAGCACATCAGTTACTGATGACAGTGTGGAAGTAGTAAAGGAAATGGTTCTAGAAAACTGCTGTGTCACCATCAGAGAGGTGGCTGATGATGTCAGCATATCCTTTGGCTCATTCCAAGTAATTTTTTTTTCAGATGTTTTGGACACGAAACATGTAGCAGCAATGTTTTCAAAAATTTCAAATTTTTGCCAGAAACAATATCATGTAGACATCACTCAGGAATTGCTAAATGAAGTTGACAATGACTCAGAACTTCTAAAGGAGGTTATAACAGGTGACAAAACATGGGTATAAAGGTATGATGCTGAAACAAAGGCCTAATCTTCCCAGTGGAAGCTGCCTGAAGAGACAAGATAAAAAAAAAATTCTAAAAGTTCCAATTGCATGTGAAAGTTCTTCACAGTGTTTTCTTCAATTACAATACGATAGTGCATCGATTGCTGCCTTCTGGACATACAGTGAAATTATGCACTGTTTCCATGATGCAATCAAAAGAAAACAACTGGAATTGTGGCAAAACTTCTCAAAGAAATTGTATCACAATAATGTTCCCCCTCACACCTCAATTACTGTTTGTGGTTTTTTGGCAAAAAACAAAACCATTACATTGCCTCAGCCACCGTATTCACCAGAAATGGCCCCTGCGACTTCTTTCTACTCCTGAGGCCGAAGAGAACCATAAAAGAACACTGTTTTGCCAAAGTGACGATTTAAAAACAGAATTGCTAAAGGAGCTGAACACCATAATGAAAAGTGAGTTTCAGAAGTGCTTCCAAGGTTGAAAAAAAAAAAGTGCTGGCACAAGAGTATTATATCTGAAGTGGATTACTTTGAAGGGAGCAAAGCTGATATTGCCAAATGAATAAAGATTCTTTAAGAAATCAAAAATTTCTGCTACTTTTTGATTACATCTCATATCTTAAATGTAATATAAACACCAAATAATTATCTCTAGGCATCATTCTGAATACATTATTTGTAGAACAGAAATTAAGAATTCTGTACATTATTTTCTCAAGCAAACAATCATTGTAACTTCTTTGTCATTCAGTGAAGTCTTCCTGTGCTTGTACTGAAAGATGGGTAGTAAGTTTTAAACAAATAATAATCCGGCAGGGCCTATTTTAAAATACTGAACACTGTTTGCTCTGGTTGCAGTGTAGGTCAAAATTTTTAAATGTGAGCATCTGTCAAGAAAAAGTGAGCTCAAAGAATTGAAACTTAGAAGTGAAACACATCAGGAATACCTTACTTGAACTTTCTGCAATATCCCAAACAACAAACTGATTGTCCACAACTGTAACTGCTCTTTTGCCATCTGTTGGATGGAAGTCTGTCACTTTCACTTCTTTCCCATACTGTTCTGTATCAAAATTGCACAGAAGTTCGAGTGCTGGAGCAAACTGGTCACCAGTACCTGTTGCTGATGTATTTTTAAAAGGAATTTTCCACAATGCAGTCCGCATGCAGCATGTGTCTTCTGAAAAATTTAAGGTAGTGCACTCAGTGAATAACTAAACATAAAATGGTGCTTTCACAATGGGAAAAATATGAGTAGAATTACCATTAAGTGTGTTGTAGCATGTTGCAATTACATTTGCATCAGCTGGTGAAGCTGTTAGAGACCACACTTCACCCTCTGCGTGTTGATATACTTCTGTTGAAAGTGCACCATTTTCTTCATTAACTTCAATAATGTGAACTTGGTTGTGAGAAAACTTGATTGACTGAGTACCAACCATAAATCTAACATTATCTGATTCTGCAACTTGTGATGCCAGGGCTCTTGCCTACAATAGGTAATATATTTATTATTGACTAAATAAATACAAGCTACTTCTGCGAAATTTAAAAAACGGGAATGACAGGCAGTAACAACACAGATGCATTACTGTAGCAGTGCACTTACAATATACTGTGACTTCTCCATTGTGTGCTGCTGTTGGTAACTGTTGGTGCAATGAATAATGGAAAGTGAAGACAACGAATCATGAGTTGGCTGTCAGTTAGCCGCTCACAATGCTTGTTCATAATTTTCTAAGGTATGTAAACAAAGTTGGCTGGTATTTTGTTCTATTAGATCAGAATTTAACTACGTCATTGGAATTTTCAGTGAAATCAGAAATAAGGGATACAAGTATGATATTGCCATGACAGACGGGTATCTTGGGCTATGCTGAACAGTAATCTACAACAGCAATCGTATTTTGGGGCTGAGATTCATTGGCTTCACCAACTCTCAACTAAATTATCACTTGTTTCTATTGACCTCACTTTCGAGGGGACATTAAATCCTAATCTTACTTCCAACCTAACCTAGGCCTTGGGCTCTGCTACAGGTCTGTCTTTCTGTCAGCACATGTAGTTTTCTTTCCTACTCCCTTATTGAAAACGAAACAATTTGCATATTCCACTGAAAGAAATCACTAGATTCGATCATTCTCACCGGCTACTGTATACTATCATCCAATTGGTTATGACTGATGGAAACCAATTACCAATAACAACACATGGCAGAAGACCCTGATACACCGTAAGTGCACTTTAAGATTTCTTTTTTCAGTGTCAGAAAATGGGAAGAAATATGAAAAACACAAGGATGAAGATTTAAGAATATTAGTGTTTAGCAAGAAGTGGTGGTGCACATTGTCCAGTGAGTATCAACTCATATTTTTAAATATTAACCTTCACTGCTAAAACACTTAATGAAAACATATCTCAACTAACGTCACACTTGCAGCAATGGAAAACGGGGTATATATGCTTGTGTAGTATAATTTAATAGCAAAAACATGTCATATTATCAGCCTTGGCAAAAGCATCCAGAAATACAATTTGATGTTTTGTCATAATTGATATATTTTTCTAATCTGTATCATATTCCTGTGTCCAACATTTCACTGTAAGATATGCAGGTTCTGAAATGTTATGTTTGTACATTGTCTATTCTGTGGTTCCTCCAATAAGAAACTACAGGCTGAATGGCAAAGCATTGTAAATCATATGCATGGGAAGCTGAAGTCAAAATACAATGGTGATTATACATATTTGATTAATTACAATGTGAAATGAATGTAATTATGTATGTTATTGAGGTACAATAAAATAAGCAAAAAAAAAACACACCAAATTGTGTATTAGATTTCCAGAATAATCAGTATGCTCCAAAATCTGGTTGAGTGACAAAAACTAAGAAAATAAAAATTAGTACAAAATTAATGAGAGACGTATATGCTGTGAACACCTCAGTGGTGTACTAAGAATGGTCCATGGTATGCTCATAATTTCTTCAGATCTTTGAACTGACTTCCTCGGCCAGTTACATGGGACCTATAGTTCTTATTGGACTGTGGACCACAGTGAAACTTGCAAATTTTCACATAAACAAATTATTGGCAAAGATTAAATAAGTGACAGACAAAAGCTTAGGACTAACTAGGAATTGAATCCCAGATCATTGAATTTATAATATAACACTTACCTAGTTACCCTACCCAGATTCACTAAAGTTACTTATGTAAAACCAAACTTTACAATATCTACCACATCTTAGTTGTACCATCAAGTAGCATGGCAGTTACAGTCTCTCATGAATATGCAAGTAGAACATAAATATGCACAGAATTTAATTGTCACTCATTTACCCTTTTCCCCCTGTTGCTTTGCCAATAGACAATCTTCCACTCTTAATTTTCTAGGTATTTGAAAAAGTATCTCTCATATGTTCCCCCTTTCTTTATCCAAAAAAATGAGGAAAAATACATTGCTTTTACTAGGTCAAATTAATTTTCTTAATTTTGCACAAGTGATATTAGTGACTGGTCAGCTAACCAGCAGGGGTGGCAAGATAGGGCAAGTGAAGTCTTTCGACAGATGACTCAGTGACCGTACTCCTTTGTCTTGTGCAACTGCCGAGTCACCCGTCAAAGACCTGTCCCACACTATCCCTTCTTGCTGTTTGCTTACAACTCTTCTCCTTCCCCATCTCTATCAGCCCGAGCAACTACTCTCAGTAATCGATGATCAGTACTGCTGTAGCCATGGGAATGTGTGTTTTGGTGTCTACGTGGTTGTGTGTGTGTGAGATTGTGTGTACCTTTGCTAGAAAAAGAGCAAGAGCTCAAAAGATAGTGGTGATCCCATTTTCTGTTAACATGCACTATGTTTTTGATATGTTGACTGTTTACTTGTATATGGATTCAGAATCTTATTTCATTTTCAACAATAGCTATTACAACATGACTTAAATTTATGTTTAACTTTGGTGTATCTATCTTGAGGATGGTCTCTGCTTTCCTCTGTCCTGTGGCTCTTCCTTAATCTTCAGGTAACTACATCTGTTGTAATCTCCCCCCCTCCCTCTCTCCCCCTCCAAAGTCTTTCCATCAATGATTCTTCACTGCATACAAATCTTTACATTTGTGTCCCAGCCAAGATGTTTCCTCATTCTTATAACTACCAACAGTTTTCTTTGCTCTCCCATTCTTATAAGTACTTCTTCATTCACCATTCAAACTGCCCTTTTCAATTTAGCATCTTCTCTATAGGCACATGTTGAAACTACCCGAGTATTTTTCGTCTTTCTTTTTGACTCTTCATTAGTCGCATATAATCTACACTCACAGCAAAACACTTGATGAATCTCTTTCTTAATTTCATCAGATTTTTTTGCTGTCAACAAGCATTACATCTTTTTGTCATATTGAACACTGATATTTATTCATACTTTTGACCTTGATATCAGCAAAGTATGAGGGTTGCCCAGAATTTTTTTTTCTCAGCTGAAAATGATGGTACGAATGCGAAATGTTACGTATGTATTATATGAAGTCTCCTGAGTGAGCGTGCCACATTTTTGGCACTTCCGACAAGTAGTGTAGCTGCAGGACTGTTTCAAAATGGTGTCTGTAGGTGATGTATGTTACAAGCAACGTGCTGTCATTGAATTTCTCACTGCAGAAAGGAATATTAACAAAGGCTTGTGCACAGTCTATGGAGCATCTGCTGTCAACAGAAGTACAGTTAGTTGTTGGGCACGGACGGTGAGGTCATCAGAAGGTAGTTCGGCGGAGCTCCACGATTTACAGTGGTCGGGAAGACCATTCATGGCTGTCACACCTGACCTAGCCCCCTTGGACTTCCACTTGTTTGGGCCATTAAAGCATGCCATTCGTGGAAGACAATTTGAAGATTATGAGGAGGAGATTCACAAAGTGAAGCACTGGCTCCGCCAGCAGGACAAGGATTGGTACCAACAGGGCATACACGCCCTTGTTTTGTGCTCGTGGAAGGCCATAGAACAGGATGGATATTATGTGGAAAAATAGGGTGTGTAGATAAAACTCCATTCTTACATGTGTGTAATTCTCATTACGTTCAATAAAGAATCGTTGACGAAAAAAATGCGGTGCACTACTTTCTGGGCAACCCTCGTAATACTTTTACATCCTGTTAGAAATGCATTCTTTTTATGAAATATCAGTTAATCTTTCCAGTAATACTCTCCAAATTCAAGTAGTGTAGATGGTCAGCAATGTCATCAAAATACCTGTGATTCAGTGCAAAGGGTGGTTGTGAGACAATAGCACTGCTCGATAATGCACAGGTACTGTTTTTGTTGCATACTCTGACTGCAGTGTACTATGTGGTGCACTGCATATTCATTTGTACAGTTGGCTAGATGCAGTTGATGCAAAATGAGAGATTTACTTTTTCATAAGTTGCCAACTGTACGAGTAAAGACGTCTCCAAGCAAGTTCTAATGCAAACTGCAGTGTGTTAGGAGTACCATAACTAACAGGAAAACTAAACTGACAAGGTGTGCAAGCATATGATAATAGAAGTGAAAATGTATCAATAAATATGAGTCTGCAGAGAGAGTTATGACATAATCGTGACTGTGTGATTATGAACCACCACTAAGTTCAGTATGAAATATTATCATAGTCACTACAAATATATTTAAAATGTCCAATTTTCAATTTTCAAATAAATACCCATGTCATTGGGCTCAAATTTCACTTATGTCCTTGATGGAATGTTGGGAAATGTGGTACATGCTTAATGGAGTGCCAGTTAAGTTTGGCTAATGGTATAAGTTGACTTCTTAATGTGCTAGTGTGGTCCAAGATCAATAAGTTGAGAAGGACTTATACCTTGGTATCCGAGATCACCTGACCTCACACGTTTGGATTTGTCTGTCTGTGGTCATTTCAAATGTGAAGTGTGAGGATGACACAAGGAATACTGCCTTTAACAGGTATGAGTGTAAATTGTAACATGTTATGTGCTGGACTAGTATTGTATTTTTTCTTGGTCAAGCCACAGGTGAAATTTGCTCCTAATTAGATGAAGATATAATCAGAAAGTTTACATTTCAAATAAATGTCTACTAACTACAAGAATATTTCATACTGAAGTAAAAAACCACAATTCACTATTATCCTACAAGCAAACAATGGAAACTCAAGGTAGGAATATTAACAATGTATGAAAAGATAGATTGCTGTTTACCGTAAAGATAACACACTAAGTTGCAGACAGGCACAATAAAAAGACACTTACGAATAAGTTTTTGGCCACAGCCTTTTTTTGGAAAAAGAGAAACATACACCATTCATTCACTCAAGCAAGCACACCTGATCACCAATCCTGGCAGCTCTGACTCCAGCTTCCAGAGCTGGTGGTCATGTGTGCATGAGATGTGCTTGCTTGTGTGAATGAATGGTATGTATTTCTCTTTTACCAACAAAGGCTATGGCCAAAAGCTTATGTGTAATTGTCTTTTAATTGTGCCTGTCTGCAACTTAGTGTGTTATCTTTGCGGTAGGTAGTGCTCTATCTTATCCTACAAACAGTTCTATCACAGGCCTATGTTTACTGAAATGTTTTTGCTTGTGTTACTGTAGACTAGGGTCAGAACAGATGAAGCCATTGCTAGTAAGAGACTTAGCAACTTTGAGTGTTCTTATCATTTCCCTGCATTTGTAACATTTCATACTCTATCAGTACCCAATACTTACGAAGAAAAGCCAGAGAATATGTCATGTCAAACATCTCTTCATTCAACATATAATTCTTATACTGAACTGTCAATTCATCTCAATGAAATGTCCAAGAGCAATGACAAATACAAGATGTAAATTAGGAATAACAGAGTACCAAACAACTTTCTGGATACTGAAACTTATTAAAAGAGGGTACTACATCAAATAAAACATGGTTCAAAATACCCTCTTCTCACATAGCAACTTTCAAATACACAACACTTACATGGTGTGACGCACTACAACATCATTACATCACTAGTGAAATGTGAAACCCAGTACCAAAACATTCAGTTGGCACATATGCTACACCAAAGAGTTTTCTTTCGGGAGGACATTTGCAATTAAGAAAGAAGAAAATAATTACCGAGACATTCGGAGAATCATTGCATTTGTAAAAGCAGCTGTCACTAACTAAACATAAAACAATTATGAGGGACACACAGGTTTCATAAAGGGAAAGAGGCAAGTGCATGAAGTCAGAATAGAATAGAAGTTCATTGTCTCGTAACGTACAATTTCAAGCCATTGTCTTAAATTACAGGAGACTGAACAAAACACAAAAACTGGTTTACAATTTTCCTTATAATAACAGTAATATAATATATGGTACTGAATAATTACTTAATTAAGCAATTAATAATTTTTCTTCAAAAGTAACAAACTTTAAAAACTTAACAGTTCTAAGTACTTGCTCTCTCCTGCTCAAATTTTCAGGTTGTCATTTATTAATTGTTCTACTGAATAGTAACATTTCTGCACTAGTTTCTCACATAAGGATTTTTTCGGTGTTTCTAAATTTATGCAGAGCAATTCTCTTCCTTTCACTTTGTTATAAATTTTCATGCCCATATAATATGGAGTTTGAGCATAAAGTTTTAAATGGTGGGTGGACAGCATAAAATTATTTTGATTTCTGGTGTTATAATTGTGTTGCAAATGATTTGCTACAAATAAATTGGGGTCATTGTTACACAGATAATCAGCTCATATATGTATAGTGAGGGAACACTGAATATACTTAGATTTTTAGGAGTGGGTGATATGATTTTCTTCACTCTACATTGTGCATAATTCTAAAGATGGTTTTCTGAAGTTTTAGTATTCGACACATATGATTTGAGTTGCCCCAAAATACAATTCCATACCTTGTTAATTACTCAAAGTAGCTGTGGTATACTACTTTTCTTATGCCCATACTGGTAGCATTGTACAACATCCTGTTTGCAAATGCTAGGCTATTTAATTTATTTGCAAGGTACTGTATATGTGATCCCCATCATAGATTTTTATCTAGTTGCATTCCTAGGAATTTCACATGGCTAGCTTCCTGCAAATCCTGGTTTCTGTGACTGAAGGGAAGATCATTTAATTTTGCTTGATTTGTTTTAAACTGCATTAACTGAGTCTTTCCATGTTTAATTTTAACCCATTTAAATCAAACCAGGTATCTATGTTTTCTAAAGTATTTAATACAGTTTGAGGAATTTGATCAGTGCTGTTACTTTCAATTATTAAAGATGTGTCATCTGCAAATAAAACTGAGTGACACTCAATATTAAGTGACAGATCATTTATGTAAAACAGAAACAGAATTGGACCTAAGGCAGAACCTTGAGGTACTCCATGCGAAATGGTTTTCCATTTTGAAGTGTTGTTGTGTTGTTGTGGTCTTCAGTCCTGAGACTGGTTTGATGCAGCTCTCCATGCTACTCTATCCTGTGCAAGCTTTTTCATCTCCCAGTACCTACTGCAACCTACATCCTTCTGAATCTGCTTAGTGTATTCATCTCTTGGTCTCCCTCTACGATTTTTACCCTCCACGCTGCCCTCCAATACTAAATTGGTGATCCCTTGATGCCTCAGAACATGTCCTACCAACCGATCCCTTCTTCTGGTCAAGTTGTGCCACAAACTTCTCTTCTCCCCAATCCTATTCAATACTTCCTCATTAGTTATGTGATCTACCCATCTAATCTTCAGCATTCTTCTGTAGCACCACATTTCGAAAGCTTCTATTCTCTTCTTGTCCAAACTATTTATCGTCCATGTTTCACTTCCATACATGGCTACACTCCATACAAATACTTTCAGAAATGACTTCCTGACACTTAAATCAATACTGGATGTTAACAAATTTCTCTTCTTCAGGAACGCTTTCCTTGCCATTGCAAGCCTACATTTTATATCCCCTCTACTTCGACCATCATCAGTTATTTTGCTCCCCAAATAGCAAAACTCCTTTACTACTTTAAGTGCCTCATTTCCTAATCTAATTCCCTCAGTATCACCTGACTTAATTAGACTACATTCCATTATCCTTGTTTTGCTTTTGTTGATGTTCACCTTATATCCTCCTTTCAAGACACTGTCCATTCCATTCAACTGCTCTTCCAAGTCCTTTGCTGTCTCTGACAGAATTACAATGTCATCGGCGAACCTCAAAGTTTTTATTTCTTCTCCATGAATTTTAATACCTACTCCAAATTTTTCTTTTGTTTCCTTTACTGTTTGCTCAATATACAGATTGAACAACATCGGGGAGAGGCTACAACCCTGTCTTACTCCCTTCCCAACCACTGCTTCCCTTTCATGTCCCTCGACTCTTATAACTGCCATCTGGTTTCTGTACAAATTGTAAATAGCCTTTCGCTCCCTGTATTTTACCCCTGCCACCTTTAGAATTTGAAAGAGAGTATTCCAGTCAACATTGTCAAAAGCTTTCTCTAAGTCTACAAATGCTAGAAACGTAGGTTTGCCTTTCCGTAATCTTTCTTCTAAGATAAGTCGTAAGGTCAGTATTGCCTCACGTGTTCCAGTGTTTCTACGGAATCCAAACTGATCTTCCCCGAGGTTGGCTTCTACTAGTTTTTCCATTCGTCTGTAAAGAATTCGTGTTAGTATTTTGCCGCTGTGACTTATTAAGCTGATAGTTCGGTAATTTTCACATCTGTCAACACCTGCTTTCTTTGGGATTGGAATTATTATATTCTTCTTGAAGTCTGAGGGTATTTCGCCTGTTTCATACATCTTGCTCACCAGATGGTAGAGTTTTGTCAGGACTGGCTCTCCCACGGCCGTCAGTAGTTCCAATGGAATATTGTCTACTCCGGGGGCCTTGTTTCGACTCAGGTCTTTCAGTGCTCTGTCAAACTCTTCACGCAGTATCATATCTCCCATTTCATCTTCATCTACATCCTCTTCCATTTCCATTATATTGTCCTCAAGTACATCGCCCTTGTATAGACCCTCTATATACTCCTTCCACCTTTCTTCTTTCCCTTCTTTGCTTAGAACTGGGTTTCCATCTGAGCTCTTGATATTCATACAAGTCGTTCTCTTATCTCCAAAGGTCTCTTTAATTTTCCTGTAGGCGGTATCTATCTTACCCCTAGTGAGATAGGCCTCTACATCCTTACATTTGTCCTCTAGCCATCCCTGCTTAGCCATTTTGCACTTCCTGTCGATCTCATTTTTGAGACGTTTGTATTCCTTTTTGCCTGTTTCACTTACTGTATTTTTATATTTTCTCCTTTCATCAATTAAATTCAATATTTCTTCTGTTACCCAAGGATTTCTACTAGCCCTCGTCTTTTTACCTACTTGATCCTCTGCTGCCTTCACTACTTCATCTCTCAAAGCTACCCATTCTTCTTCTACTGTATTTATTTCCCCCATTCCTGTCAATTGCTCCCTTATGCTCTCCCTGAATCTCTGTACAACCTCTGGTTCTTTTAGTTTATCCAGGTCCCATCTCCTTAAATTCCCACCTTTTTGCAGTTTCTTCAGTTTTAATCTACAGGTCATAACCAATAGATTGTGGTCAGAGTCCACATCTGCCCCTGGAAATGTCTTACAATTTAAAACCTGGTTCCTAAATCTCTGTCTTACCATTATATAATCTATCTGATACCTTTTAGTATCTCCAGGGTTCTTCCATGTATACAACCTTCTTTCATGATTCTTAAACCAAGTGTTAGTTATGATTATGTTGTGCTCTGTGCAAAATTCGACCAGGCGGCTTCCTCTTTCATTTCTGTCCCCCAATCCATATTCACCTACTATGTTTCCTTCTCTCCCTTTTCCTACACTCGAATTCCAGTCACCCATGACTATTAAATTTTCATCTCCCTTCACTACCTGAATAATTTCTTTTATTTCATCGTACATTTCTTCAATTTCTTCGTCATCTGCAGAGCTAGTTGGCATATAAACTTGTACTACTGTAGTAGGCGTGGGCTTCGTATCTATCTTGGCCACAATAATGCGTTCACTATGCTGTTTGTAGTAGCTTACCCGCATTCCTATTTTCCTATTCATTATTAAACCTACTCCTGCATTAGCCCTATTTGATTTTGTGTTTATAACCCTGTAGTCACCTGACCAGAAGTCTTGTTCCTCCTGCCACCGAACTTCACTAATTCCCACTATGTGTAACTTCAACCTATCCATTTCCCTTTTTAAATTTTCTAACCTACCTGCCCGATTAAGGGATCTGACATTCCACGCTCCGATCCGTAGAACGCCAGTTTTCTTTCTCCTGATAACGACATCCTCTTGAGTAGTCCCCGCCCGGAGATCCGAATGGGGGACTATTTTACCTCCGGAATATTTTACCCAAGAGGACGCCATCATCATGTAATCATACAGTAAAGCTGCATGCCCTCGGGAAAAATTACGGCTGTAGTTTCCCCTTGCTTTCAGCTGTTCGCAGTACCAGCACAGCAAGGCCGTTTTGGTTATTGTTACAAGGCCAGATCAGTCAATCATCCAGACTGTTGCCCTTGCAACTACTGAAAAGGCTGCTGCCCCTCTTCAGGAACCACACGTTTGTCTGGCCTCTCAACAGATACCCCTCCGTTGTGGTTGCACCTACGTTACGGCTATCTGTATCGCTGAGGCACGCAAGCCTCCCCACCAACGCCAAGGTCCATGGTTCATGGGGGGGGGGGGGGGGGGGGGGGTGCATTTTGAAGTATCTACCTTGATTTCAGAAGTATCATGGCCTCTACCTGTGGCACCTGTTTCAGCTTTGATCGCCAACCCTAATGCCTTTGATTTGTTCTCACTATCCAATATAAATCTATTATTTGCCAGTTCTTTGGCTGCCATTACAACTTTTTTTAAAATCTTTTTGTAATCTTTTACATAGGTAACAAAATCAGAACTTTTGTTATGTTTTAGTTCCCTATGTAGCCGTATTTTTCTTGCACTACAGATTTTTAGTCCTTCAGTAATCCACATTACTTTATTTCCTACTTTTCTATGATGTACAATAAGGGGGAAAGTTTCATTAAAAACACATAGGCAGTTTTCCAAGAAAGCAGCAAAATTTTATTTTATACCAAAGTGCTTTTCACTGCACAATGTTCCTACCAGTCAACTTCCTTCGGGTCAAGCATAGTGTTCAATACTAGTCATCAGCTTTGACCAGTGACATAATATTAATGGTTGCTGTGACATTTCCTTTTGATATATATTTTTCACTACTTGATTGTTAGGTTGCTGACGCCAACCAATGTGAAAGCAAAAATCCTAGTTTTTTGACAGACTGATCTGTAGCTTAGCCCAAGGTCAAAGTTAAGTGGGAAGGTGACACTTGGTTGTGTCTTGGTGAAGCCAATGAACATGAAAGAGGAAGAAAACTAATTATGGTGACAGACTGACCTGGTTGCTTAGCCAGAGATCTAGGATAGTTTGGAAGGTGACAGTTTGATTGTGAGTTGGTGAAGTCAAAAAATGTGACAACAACAAAAAACCCTGGTTGGGGTGACAGACTGATCTGTAGCTTGGCCCATTTAAAAAAATAGCCACTAACATGATGACATCTTGGGTTGTTGGATGTTCTGCCGGATATCAGTGTCGTACTTGCACGATATTTCGGTCACATAGCTCGTAACCTTCATCAGGTGTGAACTGAGACTGCTCCTCGAGTGGACCTGGTCCAGTATTTATGCCTATGGCCTTCCCCCTCCACCAACGGCTGCAGGCGCTTCCTCTGTGGTCCGCGCCCATGCCCTGCGACCTGCTGGAGCGTTGCTGCTCCGTTTTCCGTCTGCTGCGGTTCTAGGTGTTCCCTCTGCGGTCCGCGCCCACCAAACCCGCTCCTGGGGGTTTCATTCACACAAACAGAAGAACCAGAGACATGGAGATGGAAAACGAGCCCCTGACGGACTGCCAGGCGCACCAGACCGAAGATGGTACACCCAGAAGTGGGACTGGTGGGGGCGAACCGCAGAGGGAACACCCAGAGCACAGCGGACGAAAAACGTAGCGGCAACGCTCCAACAGGTCGTGGTGAGCGGGCGCGGACCGCAGGGGGAACGATTGGTACCCCAGACCGTAGATGAAACCCCCAGGAGCGGGTTTGGTGGGCGCGGACCGCAGAGGGAACACCTAGAACCACAGCGGACAGAAAACGGAGCAGCAACGCTCCAGCAGGTCGCAGGGAATGGGCGCAGACCACAGAGGAAGCGCCTGCAGCCGTTGGTGGGGGAGGAAAGCCATAGGCATAAATACTGGACCAGGTCCACTCGAGGAGCAGTCTCAGGTCGCACCTGATGAAAGTTATGAGCTACGTGACCGAAGTATCGTGCAAGTACGACGCTGATATCCGGCAGAACACCCGACAACCCAAGATGTCATTAGATCGGGAAAGCCTGAAGAGTTACACTAACACGATGTTTTAGTTGCCACATATTTATAATGTTGCATGTTTCCTACTTCAGCGATCAAAGCTGATGACTAGTATCATACTTCCTTTTTATCCCTTTCTTTCAAGATATACTATTCTTTCAGCTTCTTGTAGCAGCAAACATGCATTCGTATTATACATTTGCCATCAATTTCAGAATACAGTAGTAAATATGCATGGTAATAGATGCGCACTGTAGGTAAGAGCTGTCATTTTCTTGATGTCCTTCTCAATAGCAGGAACCAGACTCTGGAATAACCTCCCACATTATATTAGGGAACTGAATAACATCTCCAGCTTCAGAAAATGGTTAATGACATAGTTACTAAAGCAATAGTAAGGATCACCATTATCCCTATATGAACTTGTTATGCTTGTACATCCCTCTTTCCAACGTAATCTTCCTTATTTCACAGTATTCTTAACGAGTGCTGTCTCCTTAAATTTCCTTTTCCCCAGAACTCACTATATTAGAGAACACCTATTTTGTACACCTGTAAATTCTTGTTATAACTGCTACTATGACATTTGTTGTTACTCTCTTTATTATTGCCATTATTTTTATTATTACTATTATCACTATCAGTGATGACAACTGCAGTAGTACAACAAGTAGTGCCAGTATTAACTTTAATCATTCACAGTCAGTATAATTTACTCACACTACAACCCCAGACTAGTTGTCATATTAAAACTGTTATTTCTCAGGTAACTATGATCTAAAAGATGTTTTGCATATGTGAAACCCTGATCTGATGGCCCTAATCAGATCAGTTTAAATAAATAAAGAGCTAAGGCAAAATACCATTGAGACATCCCACAAGTTTAACATAAACTCAGATTTCTGACAAGGTGATGCTATTTCACCATTTCCATTCAACACAGTGCATTATGTCCACATGCACAAACTTCAAAGCACAGTGACATGCAAGACAGATGGTATGTCCCATTGTACCAGTTAATAGCATTTTTTCCCGTTCTATTCAAGTATGGAGCATGAGAAGAATGATTGTTTGAATGCCTCTGTATGTGCTGTGATTATTCTGATCTTGTCCCCACAATCAATATGTGAGCAATACATAGGGGGTTGTAGTATATTATTAGAATCATCATTTAAAGCCGGTTCTTTAAACTTTGTAGCAAACTTTCTCGGAATAATTTACGTCTATCTTCATGACACTGTCAGTACAGTTTCTTCAACATCACTGTAACTCTTCCCCTTGGTTCAAATAAACCTGTGACAACTTGTGTTGCCCTTCTCTGCATATGTTCTGTGTTAAGTTGTATCATAAACCGGGGGACTTACACAAACAGTAAAACCATCTTATAAAATTCTTAATTGTGGAGTCCCTCAGGGAAGTATTATTGGGCCTTTTCTGTTCATTGTGTACATCAATGATATAATAATTCCAAAAAATGCAGACCTTGTGAATTATGCCGACGACACCTCCTTCATAAGCTGGGACCCTACAAAACAGCTAGCAGTGAAAAATAATATGAAGAACACTAGCCTCATCACAGAATATTTGACTAAAAATAAATTGGCATTAAATAAGGAAAAGACAATTCTAATAGTGTTTATGCTAAATTACAAATCAAGACAAGTGGATACTGAGCCAGAGTTATCAATTGAAACAATTGATAAACATAAATTCCTGGGTATTATAGTTGATGAACATCTTACATGGAAGAAGCACATCAGCTACATGTGTAAAAAAATCTTGTGTAATACCTACCTGCTAAAACGCCTTTCTAGCATAATAGCATCGCCAGTCTTAAGACAAATCTATTTTGGTATTATACACTTCCACCTACAATACGGTATTGAGATTTTGGGCGGGGCACCAACGGTATACATGGATAGGGCTTTTAGAGCCCAGAAGAATGCAATTAGGATAATAGTGAATATTAGTAAACGTCAATCCTGTAGAGAATATTTCAAGCAACCAATCATAATCCATTTTCTGCTGGAAGATTTTTTTACAACAGACTCCAAATACCATAAAAATATTAAAAGGAAACATATTTAAAATAAAATTAAAGTAGCTGTTAATTGCTAAATGTTTGTAGTCCATCAAGGATTTTTAATGTTGTATGTACTTTATTTCTACTACTAAACTATTATTAGTGTTCATGTATGTACTGACTGACTATGTCCATGACTGTTAAAGTTCTTATGAACAAATAAACCATTATTATTATTATTATTATTATTATTATCCCCTGTTAGTCCTATTTGATATGGGTCCCACACACTTGAGCAATATTCTAGAATGGGTCACACGAGTGATTTGCAAGTAACCTCCATTATACACTAATTGCACTTCCCTAGTATTCTACCAACAAACTGAAGTCTACCACCTGCTTTACCCACAATTAAGACAATGTGATCATTCCATTTCATATTTGTATGAGTTGGCCGATTCCAATAATGACTCATTGATATTAGAGTCATAGGATACTAGGCTTTTTTATTTTACATTTCTGAACATTCAGAGAAAGTTGCCAGTCTCTGCACCACGTTGAAATCTTATCACAATCTGACTGAATATTTGTGTAACTTGTTTCAGACACTACTTCATTATACAGGGTGTTACAAAAAGGTACAGCCAAACTTTCAGGAAAAATTTCTCACACACAAATAAAGAAAAGATGTTATGTGGACATGTGTCCGGAAACACTTAATTTCCATGTTAGAAGCTCATTTTAGTTTCGTCAGTATGTACTGTACTTCCTCGATTCACCCCCAGTTGGCCCAATTGAAGGAAGGTAATGTTGACTTCGGTGCTTGTGTTGACAAGCGACTCATTGCTCTACAGTACTAGCATCAAGCACATCAGTACGTAGCATCAACAGGTTAGTGTTCATCACGAATGTGGTTTTGCAGTCAGTGCAATGTTTACAAATGCGGAGTTGGCAGATGCCCATTTGATGTATGGATTAGCATGGGGCAATAGCCGTGGCGCGGTAAGTTTGTATCGAGACAGATTTCCAGAACGAAGGTGTCCCGACAGGAAGACGTTTGAAGCAATTGATCGGCGTCTTAGGGAGCACGGAACATTCCAGCCTATGACTCGCGACTGGGGAAGACCTAGAACAACGAGGACACCTGCAATGGACGAGGCAATTCTTCGTGCAGTTGACGATAACCCTAATGTCAACGTCAGAGAAGTTGCTGCTGTACCATGTAACGTGGACCACGTCACTGTAGGGAGAGTGCTACGGGAGAACCAGTTGTTTCCGTACCATGTACAGCGTGTGCAGGCACTATCAGCAGCTGATTGGCCTCCACGGGTAAACTTCTGCGAATGGTTCATCCAACAATGTGTCAATCCTCATTTCAGTGCAAATGTTCTCTTTACGGATGAGGCTTCATTCCAACGTGATCAAATTGTAAATTTTCACAATCAACATGTGTGGGCTGACAAGAATCCGCACGCAATTGTGCAATCACGTCATCAACACAGATTTTCTGTGAACGTTTGGGCAGGCATTGTTGGTTATGTCTTGATTGGGCCCCACGTTCTTCCACCTACGCTCAATGGAGCATGTTATCATGATTTCATATGGGATACTCTACCTGTGCTGCTAGAACATGTGCCTGTACAAGTACGACACAACATGTGGTTCATGCACGATGGAGCTCCTGCACATTTCAGCCGAAGTGTTCGTACGCTTCTCAACAACAGATTCGGTGACCAATGGATTGGTAGAGGCGGACCAATTCCATGGCCTCCACGCTCCCCTGACCTCAACCCTCTAGACTTTCATCTATGGGGGCATTTGAAAGCTCTTGTCTACGCAACCCCGGTACCAAATGTAGAGACTCTTCGTGCTCATAGTGTGGACAGCTGTGATACAATATGCCATTCTCCAGGGCTGCATCAGCGCATCAGGAATTCCATGCGATGGAGGGTGGATGCATGTATCCTCGCTAACGGAGGACATTTTGAACATTTCCTGTAACAAAGTGTTTGAAGTCACGCTGGTACGTTCTGTTGCTGTGTGTTTCCAATCCATGATTAATGTGATTTGAAGAGAAGTAATAAAATGAGCTCTAACATGGAAAGTAAGCGTTTCCGGACACATGTCCACATAACATATTTTCTTTCTTTGTGTGTGAGGAATGTTTCCTGAAAGTTTGGCCGTACCTTTTTGTAACACCCTGTATATAACTATAATTCACTATAGCTAACTGCACCATCTGTAAAAAGTCTGAGGTTACTATTATTCACAAGGTCAGTAATATACCACAGGAACAGCAAGGGTCCCAACACACTTCCCTCGGGCTAATCTGAAGTTACTTCTACAGCTGACGACGACTCTCCATCCAAGATAACATGCTGTGACCTCCCTACCAAAAAGTCCTCAATCCAGTTACAAATTTATTTGATACCCCATAAGATCAAACTTTTGACTATAAGTGTAGGTGCAGTACTGAGTCAAGAGCTTCTTGGAAATCAAGAAACACTACAGCTATGTAACTGCCTTGATCGAAAATTGTCAGTATGTCATGTGATAAAAGTGCGAGTTGGATTTTACATGATCAATGCTTTCAGAAAATCCATGCTGGTTGGGATGCAGCTGGTTGTTCCGATCAAGGTACCTCATTATGTTGTGCGTTTAGAATATGTTCTAAGACTCTACAACAACCTGATGTGAAAGATATTGGACGGAAGTTTTGTGGATCACATCTGCTATTCTTCTCATAGGCGGGTGTTACCTGTGCTTTCTCCCAACTAAAGGGCACGGTTTTTTCATTGAGGGATCTATGATAGATTATAGTTAGAAGAGGGGAACCCAGCCACAAATTCAATATAGAATCTGATAGGAATTTCATTGGGCTCTGAAGCTTTGTCCAGTTTTAACAATTTTTCAACACTACTAACACTAATGCTTATTTAATTCATCTTTTCAGTGGTACAAGGATGATGATTACTGCTACTACTACTTGGCGCTACAGCCCTTGTAGGGCCTGGGCCTCCCAGACAACCTCCACCCACTCTTCTCTGCCTTGGCTCTCCATCTTCTCACTCCCTTCTCAAGCCCTCTTCCACGTTGTCTAGCCATCTGGTCCTCGGTCTGCCCCTTACATGACATCAACCAGGTTTTTCTTTGAAAACTGTCTTGACTGTGCTGTTCTCCACCATTCTTTCTACATGTCCCAACCAATGTAGTCTATTACTCTTTATTTCAGTCACGATATTTGGTTTGTTGTACAACTCTCTGATCTCCTCATTATTTCTGATTCTCCAAAAATCCCTATCATTCACTGGCCCATATATTCCTTTTCCATCTCAGCAACAACACCTCATCATTTTGTGTCATAGTCCAGGTCTCTGAACCATACATCACCACAGGTCTAACTACTGTACTTTACACTGTCAGCTTCAGATTCCTAGTAAGGCTCCTTGCTGTAAACACTTTAACCAGTGCAAAGTAGCTCCTGTCACCAACTGCAATCCTTGCATGTATTTCCTCTCTCATGTCATTATTCTCAGTTACTCATCATCATCATCATCATCATCATCATCATTTAAAACTGATTATGCCTTTCAGCATTCAGTCTGGAGCATAGCCCCCTTTCTCAGTTACTAGTGACCCAAAATATTTAAAGCTCTCACAGCATTCATTTCTTTTCATTCAAAGTTTTCTTTCTCCTTCACTATATCTTTTCCTAGATGTTAACACATACTTGGTCTTTGATCGATTAATGGTCAGCCCCATCTCCACACCATACCTTTCTACTTTTTCAAGCTTTTCTTCCAGGTCCTGTTTCCTCCTGCATAACAAATCAATATCATCCGCATATGCAAGCTCCTGAGTCACTCTATTAAACAGTGTTCCCCCAGGGTTGTTGCTTTGTGTCTTTCGCATTACACTCTCCAAGGCGACATTAAACAGAATAGTGGAGAGCACATCACCCTGTCACAGCCCTTGGTTAACTTCAAATGCCTTTGATAAAGTGCCCTCGATCTTTACTTTGCACACTGTTCTTCTGTAAGTCATTTGAACCAATGTTATCAGTTTGTTAGGGACTCCTGCCTCTTGCAATTCCTTCCAAAGTTGATCCTTTTTGATATTATCATAAGCTTGTTTGAAGTCAATGAACAGCTGGTGCACATCCATGTTGTTCTCATAACATTTCTCAAGAATCTGTCTGATAGTGAAAATCTGGTCTGTAGTGGATCTATTAGTTCTGAAAACCACACTAGTAGTCTCCTAGATACTCTTCTATGTATGTTCTTAACTGCCCAGCCATGATTTTTCCCAATACTATACAGAGTAGTGCAATTCCTCTGTAATTCCCGCAGTAAGTTTTATCATGTTTCTTATGTATAGGGCAGAGTATTGCTGTACTCCACTGTTTCAGCATATTTTCTTTCCACCATATTTGCACTATAATCTCATGCAAAACCTTTACTAGTTTTTCTCCACCATATTTTATCATTTCTGCTGTAATATTGTCTTCTCCCAGAGCTTTATTGTTTTAAAGAGTCTTGATACAAACTTTAACTTCTTCCAGTGTGGGTTCTGCTACTGATCCCTGGTGCTCTTCATCTCTGTTTACTTCCTGCTCTACCTCTTCTTTCGTACCGGCATCTACCCCACCTTCATTTTCTGATTCTGCATTCAGTAGTTCACCAAAATACTCCACCCATCTGTCTAAAATCTGCTATTTTCCTCCAATCAGATTTCCCTCCTTATCTTTACAGGAAACTGCTCTGGGTTGGAATCCTTTCCTTATATCTTTAACCCTCATATAGAATTTTCTTGTCTCTTTAGCAGCATTTCTCTCTTCTAACTCATCAATCCACCGTTTTTCAAAATTCTCTCTTTTTCCTCCTACATTCCTTGTCTGCTTCCCTTCTCTTCTCCTGGTATTCTTCTACAGTACCTCTAGTTTTCCTCTGCACCATTCTTTTTCTTGCCTCATTTCTTTCTTCTATCTTCCACCTACAGTCTTCATCAAACCAGCTCTGGGTTCTCAATTGCTTCTTTCTGCCCAGTACAGTTTCAGCTGTATCATGTATTATTCCTTTAACCATTTTCCATCTTTCTTCAATATCATCTCCTGCCCACTCTTTGGCTTCATTAAGCCTATTTGTCAAGATAGTTTTATGCTGTTGTACTGCATTTTCATCATTTTTTAACTTGGTATCATAAAACCTTGGCGTGATAGCTTTCTTGGTCTGTCTATAATTGGTTATCCTCTGTCTGTATTTGATTCTTACCAAATAATGATCACTATCTCCATCTGCACCATGACAGCTATCCACCTCAAATATATCTGAAGCATGTCGTCTATCTATGAGTATGTGATCAATCTGATTTTTTGTGATCTCATCTGGGGAGCTCCATTTAACTTTCCTTATATCCTTCCTTTGCATCCATGTGCTTTTAATAATCATGTTATTGCTCACCACAAAATCAATTAGTCTGATACCATTATCATTAAAAACTTCATGCAGACTCTCCTTACCAGCTGTTTTCCTGTATGCAATTTCTTTTCCTTCTTGAGCACTGAAGTCCCCCATAACCATCTTAACATCACGCTTTGCCAGCCTTGCTATAGCCTGCTCCAGTTGATCATAGAATACATCTTTTTCCACCAACTCTGCATCTTTGTTAGTACATGTGTACATATGAAGGATATATTGAAGAAACAGGCTTTCATTTGTAATACGCAGATTCGTTCACTAACAGGCTTAAAGTTCAATGTGGCAGCCTTTTGAGAATTATCAATCAAAAACACGTGTCTCCATATCCTCTACTTCCACAGCTGTAAAACAGTGTGTGTGTCTCAGATGCTAATATTTAACTTTCTTTCCATTTCACTTCTTATACTGCGGCCATTGTCACATTATATTTCTTCGCTTCCTTTTTCAGGTTCTGTAGTCCTCCAGGCTTGTTCAGTGCTCTCACATTCCATGCTGCTAAATACCAATTCATGTGCTGTTTCCATTGCCAAGGCTGTTTACCCTTTACATCCATCCAGCTTTCTTTGTCCTTTGGTTCCGTAACAAGCTCTTTTTTCTGGGATGAGGTGGTTAGCCCAACTCCCAACCCCCATCTTGGAGGACCTGGATTTTTTAGAGTTCACTCCCCTAGGAGGGTTGGCTTCCCTACATCTATACAGCGCCCCCTGTCCTATGTTGCAGGACACACTTCGTCTGTCTCCTCTGTCGAGACCAATCTGGCTTGGGTGAACCCGCCAGTAGCTATGCTACCACAGGCACAGCTCTCGGCTTCATCGGAACACGCAAACCCTCCCGCACAGCACTAAAGGTGCCTACAATAAGGCAGTGTCCCCTGAGAGGGGCTATGAGGATTAAATTGGGGCAGTTCTCCTGGGTTTTCCTTTGTAAAGGGACTTTTGAAAATAGAGTTAAGCACATCAGCTTTACATACAACCAGGATTTCTTTGGGTTTTGCAAAAGATGATTTGACAGTATTCAGCTATGGTAAGCACTGAAGGCTCTCTCGACAGTCAAATGCATTTCATTCAGCACTTTTCTATCTATAGTCCTATGTTTTGCTTTACACCTACTATGCAGTTTCTTTACAGTGACTGTACACCATAGAGGGTCCTGCCCATTATGAACAGTTCCACTTGGTGCATATCCATTCGGTGTGTGGTAAACTATTCTCTTAAGTTTGAGCCATAGTTCCTCTACATGCTCCTGCCCTGTGGTGATAAGTTCAGGTTTCTCATTGAGACATAACAGATTTTTATCTAGTTTGCTGAACTTTATATATCTTTCTGCTTATTGTAGTTCCCTGTTGTACTTTGGTAATCATTGTTGCCACAACCGTGTCATGATCACTGATATCAGTTATGATTACATCCAAAATATTTCCATGTGAGTGGGGGTTCTGAGCTACCTGCCCTATGAAGTTTTCAGGGAGGGCATTTAATAATGTTTCACAAGATGCCTTGTTGCAAACACCACCAACGAAGCTGCAATTTTCTCAGTTGATTCCTGGATGATTAAAGTCTCCACCAATGATAAAAGTATAATGGTGGAACTTATTTGAAAGCCAACTCAGGTTTTCTCATAAGTTTTCAGTTACATCTGGAGATACTTAGTCTCGCCCAATCAGTCTCACATGCAGCTGCAATTTCTGTCTTGGTGGATTTGAATTTCTTGTCTACCACAACAAATACACTGCCTCCATTTCCCATTAGCATATCTTTTTTTACATACACTTAAATTTTCTGCAAAAATCTCACTGCTATCAATTTTGGTTTCAACCAGCTTTCTGTACACAGTATGATGTGAGCCTCGTGGCTTTTCAGGGGTGCTTCGAGCTCTGGCACTTTGTTACGAATGCTTCAGCAGTTAACCACTAAGATTTTAATACTCTCACACCTGCAAGAGGCATTTCTTTCACCGATACTCCTGGTTTCCTACTGCTATCATTATCTGGGTTGGATGGAGATCCACCTAATCAAAAACATCTTGTGTGCACCCCATACAGTCAGCTATCTGGTTAACAGCCCATAATGTGTTATCCCAACTTTTCTCCTCCTCTGATACTTTACTTGTGTACCAGTAGGGTTTGGTATTTTCATAGTGTGTGAGCCGACTATAACAATTTTCTAATCTTCTTATATGTAACCATTTTCAGCCGAGAAAGAAACTAAATTGTCATTATGCCTAGTAGACAGTGAAAGATTATTATAATTAAAAGACTTCATAGTTGAGAACATACTTACCTGAAATTCTAGCCCATAGATGACGGGTGCATCATCATCCACATTATTTTGACCCATTTTGTATATCTGTGAAACATTTGAAGATAGTATGAGCTTTTATATTTTCATTAAAGATGTGTGCATGATATTTTGCAGAAGTATGACAATATATATATACATGGCTTCTTAGTTTGCTAATATTTGTGTTTCATGTCCCGTTGACAGGACAGAATTAAAATGTGTATCTATTCTCATAAAAATGAAATAAATTATTGAGCTTAGCCTAACTCAAGAAGCAATATCACTATTGACCTGAAGTAATGTTGCAAATAAGCACTCTAAATCAGTTGAGTAGTTTTGCTAATGGCACACAAGGCTCCAATTTACATTTTTTAAATAACTTACTATTTGACAATTATCGGCGCACTCTTGTAAATAATAAGAAATCAGAAGTTGATTTCAAAATACTTGCAATATTTGCAAACACAGCCGCCTTTTCTAAAAGGAAGTTTTCATTTAATTACGTGTTTACTTGTAGGCTCTGATACAGACACTGTAAATCGGATCACATTAATGGTATTTCTGATTATTTTTACATTAACCTCATTTCGATGCCCAAGGAGATCAATTGCAGTGGAGAATGAGCATCATTATTAATACGTTTTGTGTAGGTAATTAAGATAACGGGGGGCGGTACACCTCCCAGCGTGACATATAACAGACGGAAGTTTTGTTTACAGAACAGGAATTACACGTGGGTGAAAAATGGCATCTTATAACGATGCAGTTTTAATAGTTTGCAAATTTCTAATTAATGTGCTTCATTATTTTTAAGACATGACTGCAAATTCACACACACCTATCCGTGATCCGTGTTACACTGATTTTACGAAAGTTAATTATTCATACGGAATAATCTTCTGTGTATTATATTTGACTTAAAACAAAATATTTATGCAATAACATTCAACAGTTCTGCATCATCTGTCATACAGACGCAAGACGTAAACACAAAGTACCTACACAAATTGGCGTCTGCTACAAACTATAATGTATCGATAAAATGTCGTTAGTTTCGATCGAATTCTTTTCTTACATTCTATATATAATTTAGCATTCGATACTCCTACAGCAATATGGTAGGTGGTCTCGCTCAAACTGTACAAAACATTGATAGAAATGAGCGTACAATTACATCACGAAAAACATTCGATAACACTGAAAAGAAAACAAAGAAAGTAAGCTGTATAGTAAGGGAAGTAGGAAGTTTTAAACAGCTATTGCAAAAATGTAATCAAATATATGTAAAAATTTTTTATGTTTCAAAAAATTTTGAACGAAAATTACGCTTCCAGAACTTTTTAAGGACAATTCACACTAGCTGTCAAGGTACTGTCACGCCAAGGTGTATTCACACTGTCCGGGACGTCAGGTAATATAAATCATATCGCATGGCTGCAATCAACTGGTTTTTTTTGCGATTTTCGCAACGTGATCTTCAGCTGCTTTTGCGCGTGAAATGGACTCAAATCTTCAGACAATGCAAGTTGTTTGTTTAAATATGTGTTTGCAGCTGGCTTATTTATTGTTAAGTAGCTCTCTCGATTGTGTGGTTTCACTAGCAAACTCCAGTACAAATAAGGCTCTTCAACTCTTAAAATCCGAATACAAGATGTAAAGAAAATCTATAAATCTTGACAGGAAAGGTATTGAGGGAGATACGACTATTGTACAAAACTTTGCACTGGACTAGCAATGAAACTTGGCATTACAGAAGTGTCCGATTTCATTACGTGGTATCACTCGCTAATCCCAGTACATATAAGGGACCTGAACTCTTAAAAGCCAAATAGGGAACTAGGGATACTAACTACTGCTTCCGAATATATTTATTCCTTAATGAAATTTGTCATTAAAAATATATCACTTTTTCAAACCAACAGCTCAATTCATGGAATCAATACCAGAAATAAGAATAATCTTCACAAGGATTTAAAGTCACTTACCCTTGTACAAAAAGGTATGCATTATTCAGGAACACACATTTTCAATAACTTGCCAGCAGCCATAAAAAGCTTAACAACCAATGAAATGCAGTTTAAGAGAAGCCTAAAGGATTTATTGCTGGACAACTCCTTCTACTCAATTGATAAATTTCTCAGTAGAACCAACTGATTTGTGAGTATATATATATATATATATATATATATATATATATATATATATATATATATATATATATATATATATATAAACTTCTGCACAATATCAGTCATGTGTTTATTGTAAATAAGTGTGTGTGTGTGTGTGTGTGTGTGTGTGTGTGTGTGTGTGTGTGTGTGTGTAATCTAACTTCTGCGCCATTTCAGTGCAGTAATGTGTTCATTGCAAACAAGTATTATAGTAGTTCTATTACATGTTTATTACCTTATAAAAAAACATTTTTATTTTAAATTCAGTGTAATAGTGCATGCAAAATGATTCTAACATATAGTATTTACTTTAAAAAAATGACGATCATTCCACTTGGGACCTGTGGAAGGTATATTAGCTTATTTGTTTCAGTAGTAAATATTTGTCATGTATTATTGGTTTTCTGACATGTTCTACATCCTGGGGGACCTCATCACTATGGATCAATTGGAATGAAAGCAAATCTAATCTAATCCAATCTAATACAAGATGCAAAGAAAATCTATAAATCTGACGGGAAAGGTACTGAGGAGATATGGCAATCGCACAAAAATTTGCACTGGACTAGCAACTGAACTTAATCTCTAACTAACCAGTTTTTCACGGGATGTGATGGCAGCAAGTAACACTGCATTCCTTTTAGTAACGATTGGTGTAATTTGATGTAACAAATGAAAAACCTAATGTTTCGACTTTCTAATATATAAAATGAAGATTCCTCTTCCTCAAGCTCCTTCTATTGTCGAATTCCATTTCGGTACCACGTAATGAGATTTTTCGGACCCATACTCTTTTTTTGGTTGTTTTGCATTTCTGACTTCCTTCTCTAATATACAAGCTATCGCTGCATCTCAAAACCATTTGACTCCAATAAATTTCATTTTCGTACAAATGAGGACACCAACATCCACACATATAAGCTGCGACACTGTATATGGGCAGTCTGTGTCTAGAAACAGTTGAAAATCACCTAGCGAAAATCGCAATTCCCGTGAAAAACAGCTGAGGGCAACCATGCAAGTTGAGATCACATGACTTTGACAATATGCACTGTGATGTGATGAACAGTGTGAATACACCTTGACATGATGGTGCCGTGACATGATGGTGCCTTGACGGCCAGTACGAATTGGCCTTTATATAGCCAGTCCTCCTGGAAAGTAAACCTCAACCCAAAAAAATGATGGTATAATTCAGAAGTTTTTGTCAAAGCAATGTCCTTAATTTCTTTTGTACCATATGCAGACAAAAACTGGGAGACTGTATACCACCCACAAACAGTTGATGAAAGATTTAAATTTTTTTAAACATTTTCTGTTAGTTTATCACTTGCCATTTCGCTTTAAAAATGAAACAGAAAAAAATATATGTAACAAAAGAGCATCGTCCAACTGGATCACAACAGGTATCATAACCTCAGCGAAGAAGAAGAGAGAGCATTTCTCCCTCAGCAAGATTAAATTTGGCTAAAGTGAACAATTTGACAAGTACTTCACTGCATACAATAGAAATATGGCGAATGCCACTAAAAAAAAACTACAAAGTGAAGCTCTTCTAAAGTCTTCATATAATAAAAACAAATGCATGTGGCAAATAATTAATGCAAAATAGGTAGGAATAGGAATAGTGTTTATAAAAGTAAACTTTAAGTAAATGCAATGTTCATTACTGACCAAGGGCAAGTAGCTCAGGAATATAATCCCTACCTTAGGGAAACTGACCATTTCAAAAGTTCTCAATAACTTCATCAATACGATTTTTTTTATCACCAACATAGGGAGCAGAGACAGAAAATATAATTCAGAAAAAATTAAGAAAAATCATATGCAGGGAAAGACATGAATCCTTTCTTCCTTCTCCACAGATGCAGCAAACTTATCAGTCAGCTGCTGTCTCTTGTAATAAATGTTTCATTTTTAGATGTAACATTACCAAGAAAACTTAAAATAGCAAAAATGGATCTAAAGAAGGTCCCAGCAACTACTGTCCAAGGGTAGTGTTGTCTGTATTTATCAAAATATTTGAATATTAAATGGCTGCCAGACTGAAATAAATTCTGAGAAAAAATAGCATTCTTTCTTCTGCTCAGTATGGTTTCTGAGAAAATAAAACCACTGCTGACGCAATATATATGAATTTCTCAATACTACTCTACATGTTGTCGACAAGAAAAGCCCAGCTATATGTGTATTTTTGAGCTCACAAAGGCTTTTGACATGGTACATCACAGCTTAGTTTTGCAAAAGTTGGATTCTTATGGGATAAGGAGAACTGCCCATGGCTGGCTCAGCAATTCTGCCAAAGACTGAGCACAGTACTTTCACATAAATAAAGTAAATCAATAAGGAATCTTCAGTGGGGTGCGCTTGTCTACACAAGTCGTTCAAACATTGTGTGCCACAGGGCTCAGTTTTAGGTCCCTTGTTTCTTCTACTTTATACACTAGTGGCCATTAAAATTGCTACACCACGAACATGACATGCTACAGACGCGAAATTTAACCAACAGGAAGAAGATGCTGTGATATGCAAATGATTAGCTTTTCAGAGCATTCACATAAGGTTGGCGCCAGTGGCGACACCTACAACATGCTGACACGAGGAAAATTTCCAATCGATTTCTCATACACAAACAGCAGTTGACCGGCATTTCCTGGTGAAACGTTGCTGTGATGCCTCGTGTAAGGAGGAGAAATGCGTACCATCACGTTTCCGACTTTGATAAAGGTCGGATTGTAGCCTATCGCGATTGCGGTTTATCGTATCGCAACATTGCTGCTCGCGTTGGTCGAGATCCAATGACTGTTAGCAGAATATGGAATCGGTGGGTTCAGGAGGGTAATACGGAACGCCGTGCTGGATCCCAACGGCCTCGTATCACTAGCAGTCGAGATCACAGGCATCTTATCCACATGGCTGTAACAAATCGTGCAGCCACGTCTCGATCCCTGAGTCAAAAGACGGGGACGTTTGCAAGACAACAACCATCTGCATGAACAGTTCGACGACATTTGCAGCAGCATGGACTAACAGCTCGGAGACCATGGCTGCGGTTACCTTTGACGCTGCATCACAGACAGGAGTGCCTGCGATGGTGTACTCAATGACGAGCCTGGGTGCACGAATGGCAAAACGTCATTTTTTTCGGATGAATCCTGGTTCTGTTTACAGCATCATGATTGTTGCATCCGTGTTTGGTGACATCATGGTGAACGCACATTGGAAGCGTGTATTTGTCATCGCCATACTGGCGTATAACCCAGCACGATGGTATGGGGTGCCATTGGTTACACGTCTCGGTCACCTCTTGTTCACATTGACGGCACTTTGAACAGTGGACGTTACATTTCAGATGTGTTACGACCCGTGGCTCTACCCTTCATTCGATCCCTGCGAAACCCTACATTAGAGCAGGATAATGCATGACCGCATGTTGCAGGTCCTGTACGGGGCTTTCTGGATACAGAAAATATTCGACTGCTGCCCTGGACAGCAGATTCTCCAGATCTCTCAGCAATTGAAAACACATGGTCAATGGTGGCCGAGCAACTGGCTCATCACAATACGCCAGCCACTATTCTTGATGAACTGTGGTATTGTGTTGAAACTACATGGGCATCTGTACCTGTACACGCCATCCAAGCTCTGTTTGACTCAACGCCCAGGCATATGAAGGCCATTATTTCGGCCAGAGGTGGTGGTTCTGGGTACTGATTTCTCAGGATCTATGCACCCAAATTGCGTGAAAATATAATCACATGTCAGTTCTAGTATAATATATTTGTCCAATGAATACCCGTTTATCATCTGCATTTCTTCTTGGTGTAGCAATTTTAATGGCCAGTAGTGTATAAATTGATCTCCCCTCCACCCTACCGACCAGCAAGACATTTCTCTTTGCAGATGGTACTAATGTCCTTATCTCAAATACAGACGAATCTCGTCTGTCAGCAATTAATAGAAATACAGTCTAACTAGACTCATGACTTGGATCAAACACACTTATCGTCAGCCAAAAAGCAATGTAGAAATTGTCCGTGAGGCAACATTCTTAGGGATTCATATCACTGACACATTCAAATGGAAAAACCACATCAACGTGATTAGTTCCAGGCTAAAGAAAGTTTCTTTTGTGTTCCACTCAGTGAGTATGTATTACGCTCTTTTCCATTCAGGACCATGCTATGATATTATTTTTTGGGTCATAGAACTGAATCAGTGAAATTATTTATACTACAAGAAAGCAGTTTGAATAATCCCTTACAAAAGTAAAGGGAAACATGCAAGCCCCTCTTTAAAAAATTAAACATTTGCCTCTCCCTAGTCAATACATATTTGAACTGCTCTTTTTCATTAAACAAAACATCAGCAGACTTAACAGGATCCATGATGGCGTCGAATGAACATTTTTCGTGTAGTGATGTCTCAGTTTCTTTAAAAAGTGATAGTGAGGTTTGTAAAATTTGCGTGAAGAAAGCCAAATGAGGTATCCTGTGTGTTGACTGCAAGTACTGGTACCATGATAAATGTTTCGAAGTCAATTTGAAATATATAAAAGACGAATATGTCTGGACATACCGACAGTGCTTTGTAAGTGCCGCGGAAAACGAAATAATGAACACGCTAAAGACAAAAGAAAAAATAATAAGCGTGTTAACAGATGATTTAATGTCAATCAATACAAAATATCAAGAACCTCTGAGGAAATATCAAAAGCTGGAAACGAAATATAAAGCAGTGGATCGGAATTGTCGCCTAACTCATGACAGGTTTAGATTAGATTAGATTTACTTTCATTCCAATTGATCCGTAGTGAGGAGGTCCTCCTGGATGTGGAACATGTCAGAAAAACAACAATACATGACAAATATTTACAACTAAAACAAATAAGCTAATGTACCATTCCACAGGTCCCAAGTGGAATGATCGTCATTTTTAATGAACACTAAGAGTCATTTTACAAATACTAATGCACTGAATTTAAAATAAAAAACGTTTTTTATTTATTTATAAGGTAATAAACATGTAATACAACTACTGTAATACTTATTTACAATGAACACATTACTGCACTGAAATGGTGCAGAAGTTAGATTATACTTACACACACACACAAATTTTCAGTGAACACATTACTGCACTGAAATTGTGCAGAAGTTATGTTGTACTTATATACAAATCAGTTGGTTTTACTAAGAAATTCATCAATTGAGTAGAAGGAGTTGGCCACCAATAAATCCTTTAGGCTTCTCTTAAACTGAATTTCATTGGTTGTTAAGCTTTTTATGGCTGCTGGCAAGTTATTGAAAATGTGTGTTCCTGAATAATGCACACCTTTTTGTACAAGACTAAGTGACTTTAAATTCTTGTGAAGATTATTCTTATTTCTAGTATTGATTCCATGAATTGAGCTGTTGGTTTGAAAAAGTGATATATTTTTAATGACAAATTTCATTAAGGAATAAATATACTGGGAAGCTGTAGTTCATATCCCTAGTTCCCTAAACAGGCTTCTGCAGGATGTTCTTGAGTTCACACCACATATAATTCTTACTGCACGTTTTTGTGCCCGGAAAACTTTAGCTTGGCTTGATGAATTACCCCAAAAAATAATCCCATATGACATTATGGAATGAAAGTAAGCATAGTATGCCAGCTTTTTCATTTTTATATCCCCTACGTCTGACAAAATTCGCATTGCAAACAGAGATTTGTTAAGACGCTTCAGCAGTTCTGTGGTGTGCTCCTCCCAATTGAATTTATTATCAAGCTGTAATCCCAAGAATTTAACACTGTCCACTTCTTCTATCTTCTTGTCATCATATGTTAGACATATACTCTTGGGACACCCCTTACAAGTTGTGAACTGCATGTAGTGTGTTTTTTCAAAGTTTAGTGACAAAGAATTGGCTAGGAACCAGTGATTAATGTCCACAAATATTTTATTGGCTGATCTTTCTAAGACTACACTTGATTTGCTATTTATTGCAATGTTTGTATCATCGGCAAACAAAACAAACTTGGCATCTGGTAATGTTACTGATGAAAGGTCATTGATATACACAAGAAAAAGTAAGGGGCCCAAAATGGAACCTTGTGGGACCCCACATGTAATTAGTTTCCAGTTGGATGATGCCTGATAGACATGTATCAAGCTCTTTCCTAATAACACCCTTTGTTTCCTGCCAGAGATATAAGATTTGAACCATTTTGCAGCATTTCCTGTTACACTATAATATTCTAGTTTACTTAAAAGGATATTGTGATTTACACAGTCAAATGCCTTTGATAGATCACAAAATATACCAGTTGCCTGCAATTTTTTGTCTAATGAATTAAGCACATTTTCACTGTAAGTGAAGATAGCCTTCTCAATATCAGAACCTTTTAGAAATCCAAACTGTGACTTTGACAGTATGTTATTTGAGATAAGATGGTTATAAAGACGACGGTACATTACTTTTTCGAAAATTTTTGAGAATGCTGGTAAGAGTGAAATTGGACGGAAATTTGATGCTATTTCTTTATCTCCCTTCTTAAACAGTGGCTTAACTTCAGCATATTTCAGCCATTCAGGAAATATTCCACTGATAAGCGACTGGTTACACAGATAGCTTAATATGTTACTTAGCTCAGAATCACATTCTTTAATTAACTTTGTTGATATTTCATCATACCCACTAGATGTTTTTGATTTTAAAGATTTTATGATGGACATTATTTCTGTTGGGGTAGTGAGGGTCAAATTCATATTATGGAAATTACTTGAAATGTCTGGTCTAAGGTAATCCATAGCAGCATCTACCGAACCTGACAACCCCATCTTTTCAGTAACAGTTATAATGTTTGTTAAAAAGTTCTGCAACACTATACACATCTGTCACCAATGTATCATTTACTCTTAATGCTATTTGTTCTTCTTCATGTCTGGTCCTACCGGTCTCCTCCTTCACTATATCCCATATTGTCTTTATTTTGTTATCTGATATGACTATCTTTTCCTTGTAATATATTTGCTTTGACATCCATATTACAGTCTTTAATATTTTGCAGTATTTCTTATAATGTGCTATAGCATCAACATTGGAAATGTTTCGGATTGACAGATACAGTTTTCTTTTTGTTTTACAAGATACCCTTATTCCTCGAGTAATCCATGGCTTCTTTGTAGATTTTCCTCTAACCTTGGTAAGTTTTGGGGGAAAGCAGTGTTCAAATAAGGTAAGCACTTTATTAGCAAAAATGTTATATTTTTCATTCATGCCATGAGCACTGTAAACATCAGTCCAGTGAATGTCTCTGAGGAGTGTCCTAAAATAATCAATTTTTGGCTTACTGATTACCCTCTTGAGCTCAGATTTAACAGATTTTATATCCTGTTCAGTACTAACATGTAACAGAAGGAACTGCATGTCATGGTCTGAGAGGCCATTGGCTATTGGTTTTGTAATATAATTTTGTTCATTGGTCTTTTCTATAAAGATATTATCAATGGCTGTTTGTGAGCAAGTGGCTATCCTAGTGGGGAACTTTACTGTGGGAATTAAGTTGAATGATAGTGTTACTAACTCAAATAAGTTCTTATTCGGAGAGTCTTTAAGGAAATCTACATTGAAATCACCAGCAACCACTATTTCTTTGTTTTTGGTTATTAAATGGGCCAGTACAGCTTCAAGGTGGTTTACAAACAGATTAAAGTTATCTGCAGGTGCTCGATATACACTTAATATTATGAAAGATTTTTTGTGAAAATCTAATTCTGTTGCACATGCTTCCATATGCTGTTCTAGGCAAAATTTATGAATGTCTATGTTCTTAAATTTATGACAGTTCCTGATGAATGTGGCAACTCCTCCTTTCTCCATTTCTGATCTACAAAAGTGAGATGCTAACCTAAACCCTGTAACACTTAAAAGTTCTATACCAGTGGTCACAGGGCCGTTGTTAAAGGTCATTCCGCGCGGAAAATATGGTGTGTGCCGAAAAAAACAAACATGCAAGAACTACATGCAAGTACAGCCCCAGTGATACCATTATCAAACAAATTCTCAGCACTAATATCGGACTGTGGTAACACAACAGACATAAACGAACCAGAAAGTAATCACAAAACTCCCACTAAAGAACCAAAAAAGAACGTGCCAACTTTAAGATGCACCAAAGGGCTCCTTCCGTATGCCGACAGTCATGGAAAAGATCTATCAAAAAGTTTTCGCGAAAGTGTGAGTTCAAAGCTTTCCGTTTTAGCGAAAATCAAGCCTGATGCAATGTTAAATGCAGTGGTGGAGAATATTACAACAGAAACAAGCCAGTTGAACAAAGACGGTCACATTGTGATTCTTGGTGGTGACAACGACGTATACAAAAACGAAAGCAAGACACCCTATCATGTTTCCGTAACATATTACCAAAACTATTTCAAACGAACATTGTCATCACAAACGTACCCGGGCGACATGATTTACCACTGTGGTCGTGGGTAAACAAAGATATTCGACACTACATGTACATCTGATAGACTTAAGTAAGATGAGTCATGATGAACACGCAAAACACGGATTCCACTTAAACAGGAAAGGGAAGGCCAAGCTAGTTTCCCACATAAGCAAACTATGCGAGAAAGACAGTGTGGACAAAGCTCCAATTGCTCTGGACTACAACCAAGAGACTTTTTTAGAATAAAGGATCATAGTAATAGTTTTCAGAGATGTATTTCGGATATAGCTGAGTCCCGTTCAAAAAAAGAAAAGCCAGGCTGTGAAATAAGTGATCAGTCATTGCAGGACAGTTCTAAAAAACCAGTGTATGCAAAATATCGTAAAAAGTGCAACTCAGATAATTTTGATTCGTGCAGGATGGCAAATAAACAAGAAGGGATAATACCTTAAAGCTAATGCACTTAAATGTGCAATATCTCGGAAACAAATTAGACATACTACAAATATTCATAAAGGAACACTTTCCACATGTATTAGTAATAACGGAACATGGGCTAAAATGCAGTAAAATAATATATTATGGATTAGAAGGTTACATACTAGCAAATAGTTATTGTAGGCAAAACCAAAAAGGTGGTGGTGTGGCAATTTATGTTAATAAGGATATAGAAGCTAAAAAGATTTCCTTTCTTGAACACCACACTGAAGAAGGATCAATTTAAATGACAGGTATTGTACTACACAGTAATGAACTAAGTTACCAAAACATAAAGTGATTGGAGTATATAGGCCACCAAATGCTGATGTAATGATGTTTATGGATAAACTTAGTAGTGTTGTTGGTCAGGCCGGTTCTGATGACCTTACTAAACTAGGTGACTTTAATATAGATGCAAACTCAAATAGTAAAGTAAACTTGAAACTCAGTGACGTGCTAACCTCATACAATCTTGTAAATGTAGTGAACTCTGACACCAGAGTAACAGACACATGTTCCACTAGAATAGATTATGCTATAATCAATAAAGATGTTATGGATAAGGTAAATTACAGTAACTTAGATTTTTTTATTGTGATCACTTCTGTCAGATTATAGAATCTATAAATTCAGTTGTGCCTAAAATAACAAAAATTGTGCTACAGAAACGAATGCTGAATACCTCAAATATTAATGCTCTTGAAGACAAACTAGCGAATGATAAATGGGATTCTGTGTGCCAGGTAAAAGGGTCGGATAAGAAATGGAATGAATACTACTCAACTCTACTGCATCATTAGGCCTATGAATAAGGTTGTCCAGTCAGAGAAATCCAGAAGGTAGTTAAACACTGTCAAAATGGAAGTAATCCTAGACTAAAACTCCCACAAAATCTGATAAGGTGCAGGCAGCAAGTACATGATCTAAACCAGCTTTATATCTACTACTATGCAGGTCTTCAAGGAAAAATACAATAGGGCCAAGCAAACTTTTAAAACTGAAACTGTTAACCTAAGGAAGCAGATTAACAGCAAAACAATAGAACAGTCTGACAACATAAGCAAAGCATCTTGGAAGTTGATTGATAAATACCGAAAAGGTCCCTGCAAGATGAACATGGAACCACACAGCGTAAGACATGCTGGTAATATTAGAAAAAAACCAGATACTGTATGTAATATTTTTAATAACCACTACATTTCTGGCGAACAATCAACCCATATTATAGATTCACAGGTAGAGACCCAATGCCATCTCACCCAGTGTACCGAATTTGAATTTGTGGAAGTGAATGAGCAGGGCGCTTGCAGGGCAATTTACATGCTAAAGACAAATTTTTCATCTGGATGAGATGGCGTATCCAGTGCTATTATTAAAGCGTGCTTAAAAGAAATATCTAAACCTCTTACTCACCTGATTAATTGCAGCATTAGAGCAAACACGTATCCAACAGTTCAAAAAATGAGTGTAGTGAAACCAGTGTATAAAAAGGGAAGTAAGGAAGATGTTTCCAACTATAGACCAACATCATTAATTCCCACTTTTAGTAAGATCAGGGTGTATACAACCCGGGACAACTGGGAGATTTGGGAAAAACCAGGGAAATTTTTCATCCGAGAGAAAACCGAGAAAAACCCGGCAATTTTTTAGAATTCCTGGAATTTTTCATTGTTTTAGTTTTCACTTAAATTTTTGTGATTTTTAAAGTTAAGAACCAATACTCTAACATAGGATATCACTGTATCCCGTTTCTGCATAATAATAATGCAGCAACAAAACGTGAACGACAGGAAAAAAAACGAAAATAAAACTTAAGTCGCAAAGGAAATACGCCATATACAACAATAAAACACAGTGCCCATACAAGCGTTTGCCAACAGCAAAGTGTGTCAAAGGCTTTGGAAAGACTATGCAATGCTTCCTAACAAGAAATTGCCTCCAATGAGCGTGACGTGACAGCTGTTTACACTACATTCATTTGAGCAGCTGCAGGGCGGCACTTGTGCATGCGCAGTTGAGTCGCGTATGAGTTGACTAGACTCTAGCGACAGCGAAACACGGGAAGGGACGTAGTTCACAGAAGTTACAACATCCAGTTGAAAGCGTTGCGAGTATTAACTTTGAAGATGAGATTTTTGGTAGGCGGAAAAATCTGTGTTTGTTTTTCGCGCCGTCAGAGCCTCAGAGGTGACACACCAAGTCGCTACAGCCGTTTAGCGACGCGTCAACTTTGCAGCGATATAAAACATACTTAGAATTCACTTAGAAGGGTGAATCTTGATTTGTTTCATTCAGAAAACTCCAAATAATTTTATAATGAAAAAAACGAAAAAACGTTAATTTTGTCATTTTCATCGTTCCGGCTCCTGTAGTGTAACGACTTAAGTTTTGTAAAAATGATTTCCTTTTGACGTATGACCATGTGCAGACTTCGTCACCTACGTCAGTTACAAAACACTTCAAAATTATTTAAATTCTTTTAAAGTGGTCTCTGAATGGTTCTTGAACGAAACTGTAATTAAAACATCATCATTTGAGTCGTATGCGCAGAATTACGTCACTCAGTCCAATTGGTTTGCGCAAACTTTTTCAATTTAGATGTCGTTTGTTTCTCCTCAGAAATTATATTAATGCAGGTTATCTGATTTAATAAATATTAGAACCACATTGAAAAAACTATCGAGATTCAAACTCGCGATGAACGTTGTCAAAAATTAATAATCTTGTCAAATAACACTTCTTCCTTAACATAATTCTTCATAAATAAATTCTCGGAACACGTATTTAAACTTTTGTAGTATACACTAGTTTATTATCTTCCTATGTACTACATATAGACGTGAACCTGAGCCTTGACAAGATAGGATTGAACATTTACAACATGATTAACTTTCTATGACGTCATTGTTGTACAAACATTACAAATTCTTATTTTTTTCCATTTTTTAGAAGCACGACGCAACAACTCGGTTTCAGGATCTTCTGTTGCTCTTTGGCTGTCGACCCGCGACGTATAGTGGCCAGCAATTTTCTCTCTGGTCCCGGCAGTGAAGATGCTGTCTCCGTTCGTTGCGCCGCCCTCTCCGTACATGAAACATAAAAAAATAAATACAAAAACTTTAGACAGTTCACAACCATTACAAATATTACAAAAATAATAAACAAAAACAAAATTAAACTTATATTCACCTGCAAACTGGGCTGACACTGGTGGATGGGTGACGCTTCAATTTCACATCCCACTACACTCCCCGTAAACAATCTGTGTGCACTTACACTCTAAACAAATATACGGTGTCGTAATTACCTTACTTTTTCCTACTTCGAATGAGTAGTAGGTTTCCCATTTGATCCCATACTGTTTTCTGTATTACAGAGAACAGCCGGATAATTTTTGCCAAGTTGGTGCAACAATTCGTTGCAGCACACCATCATATTTCAAAATTTTCACGCCCAAAACTCATTCTCTGACGAAACACAACTGCCCTACACCGTCATTAAGTCTATGCAAAGGATCATGGGAGCGTTTTCTGACTTCTGCTATGTTGCCATCTGTGAGCATCCCCTATCAAGAAATTTTAGTTACAAACTCAGCCGTTAGAGAGCAGAAACCTAAAATGATTTTGATTTGTATTTTGTAGTGTCATGGAAAAGAAATGTAAAAGAAACAGTAGCCAAGGCTATATTAAAAACATGTTTGTGTATTATTCTTCTTATTATTATTATTATCAAAGTTGCTATAAGTCTTAGCGTCTTTGCATTTGTTTCATACTCACTTCACCTGCCTGTTATGTATCGTATTTATATCGCTGAATGGAATTTTAATTAACCATGCTCTGCTACCAATTGTAGCTAATTTTTGGAAGGTTCGGGTCTTCAGTGATTCCGCGCCTTCGTAGTGCTATCAGAGTTACTTACATTTTAGAGCACTAGGTTGTTAAGCGATAGTGCGCGTCCCCAACACACTCGAATTCTGATGAAGACGGGGAAATGGCTCACATATGCAATGTTGGAATGCGGTGTAAATAGTTCATATCTATGAAAGAATAACATCTCTTACGTTTATTATGCCTTTGCGACCATAAGGAATAGGTGCTAAAAAGCGGGTTATCAAAAACCAGAGCCAATTCTTGGACGGCTCGGATCTTAAGTGATCTCGCGCAGTCATAACGTTGATTCTGTGTCTGCGATCTCTTGGAATCGCTGCAGACTTGGGGGTAATCGAAAATCAGGGCCAATTCTTGGAGTACTTGGATTTTAGGTGATCTCGCGCTGTCATAACGTAATCGAAATACGTGGAGGAAGTTTAAATGGGTGGTATATTTAATGTAGGAGTGTGTTGCAAAAAGTTCATATTTTATGAAATTTAGTATGTAGAACATTTGTTACATTGATTCCGTGTTTGCGATCTCTAGGAATCGGTGTTAACTTGGGGGTAATCGAAAATCAGATAAATTTTGGTACAGTGATCAGTTTTTTTTCCCTATAACATTTTCCTCTTACATCGCACGATAAATGGCACTTTGACATTTCTTCTAGAGCGTTAAAATTCCTGCAGTATGCATTGGTTGAACGTATTTCTCACCAACAGCTACTTTTTTTATGCTTTCTACAGGTGGTACACGTACAGTAGTTACTCAAAATATTCAGATTCGTTTTTAAGCATAGGTTATCAAAATTTTATTATTCACTGTGTAGTTTCTTGATCAGTGAAAAGATTAATATAATTATTTCATTGTATTGTCTTTAAAGAAATATTAGTGATCTTTCATAAGTAAAAATCATATGAAGGTGAAATTTTCAGTGAACAAATAGCTGTATTCTGATTTTTCTGAATTCATATAGTTCATCTGAAAGCCTTCATCCTTCTCTTTTCAACAAATGTTTTATTATTTTTTTTTACCAATAGCTCTTCATACTCCGATTTAAAAAAAAAAAGTGTTTCAAAATGTTCAAATTTGAATTTGTTATTATTTCCAAAATTCAGTGCATAGTTTCGTAGCCTAATTTTATCTAATTCCAAAAATACCCACTTTCATAAAAAGTACTTCGGGGTTACAGAAGAGTCTGATTCCACCCGTCTGCTTTGCCACTTGACGCCATCAATATGGCGGAAATGACCATTCTCAGCGCCTCCAATATGGCGCCTACTTAAACACGACAACAAACACGGAAACGGCGAAAAACAACACAGAATTCCCACATTCTGTTACACCCAAAAAAATCCACACGATACGGTCACTTCCCTTCACCTACATAGCTCAATGGCAAGTGTCGATACCACAAAAACCTACAACAAAAACAAATCGGACCGCAACGATCGATACCAAAACCTAAAACAACAAAAATTGGAATCAGACACTATATGGGTAAATCATAGCTGACGATATCAAAACACACACAGTTACAACTTCAATAAGTAAAACCAAACCCACAATACGTTAAAACCCCCACAAAACATCACAACTCGCGACCAACAGAGCCAAAAAAAAACGACTACTTACCACCAACAAATTCCGGCACTACACATTAGGTTGGCCACACCAATCTCTCTCTCACTCACTCACACACACACACACACACACACACACACACACACACACACACACACAAGAAAAACACAAACAAACAATAAACCCCGAAACCACCCACAACCTGAACACCTTCCCCCCGTCCCCCCCCCCCCCCCCCCCCCGGCCTCAATCTTCACCCGAAAACGAAAGACCTTAAACAAAACAAATAAAAATGACAAAATAAACTAAACTCAATCACACATTACAATTAAAAAACAACTGCAACAAGAAAGATTCTCTGCAACATAATCGTAAAACAACCCCCCCTTCAACCCACCCACCTATATCCACAACCATTACCCCCCCTCCCTTCCCCTCCCCCCCCCCACACACACACATACCAAAACCCTCAACTAACCATCCTCGGCCAGAACTTCTTACTCACCACCCTCAGAAAAACACAAAAAAATACAATAATGCCCAGGGACGCTCTTGCACCAGCAATACTCATCTAAATGAGATTGCAGGTTAGAAGAGAGTCTCTCCCCCTTCCCTATGACTGATGTAACCGCCCCCCCCCCTCCAAAAAAACCCTTCTATTGTGTTAGTTCATGCACCAGTTTCGTAATTTTTAAACCCTAGACTATGGTTTACAACTAGATGATTATAATCCCTCTTCCCCAAACCAGTGTATGACAAAAAGGCATCTGAAATGACAGTACTCTCCTCCTCAATATACTCTTCGATCAACCCCACCAATTCCCTCTTAGTACTCCTCTCCAAAATGCTGAAAACACAATCAGCCTACCCACCCTTCGAAATAACAGTCCCCCACACTTATAAACCTACCAGAGACTTACCTCTCCCATACTTTCTCTTCCCTAACTGTTGTTCACCTATCTCAACCACCACCCCTGGCCCACCCAACTTACCCCCTATACTTCACATACTCAGAACACACTTCCCTGCAAAAAGAAAACCAATCTAACACTGTCCTCTCACTCACTCCAGTCATATGCGCATAAAAATTAATAGAGGACCTATAACAAAAATAATAAGTCATCAAAATAATCTCTCTTGGCCAACCTAGATTTCTAGAACCAGGTACCACATCTAATGGAGTGCAAAAGTTGTCCTTTCAACACCGCCACATGTACCCATCCCTGGTCCGAAATGCTGGGCCTCTCACCAACCTCTTATTTTCTTGGCAGACACTACATCCGACAATTTCTACTATCAATCCAAACATCTGCAGAAACTTAATCAAGGACATCATGTCCTCCCCCATGTCTACCTGCAGCCTCGCACTATTGAACCTGACTGTCATATCCATACATAACAACAGAAGCCAGACAATAAATTAAACTCCTTACTGCACCACAAACAGCAAACCAATAACACCTATCAAAAATGCAAATCCATAGACAAAAAAAATTAATTGATAGCTCACTGAAAACAATTTCAATCCTTCAGTTACAGACTCTGCCAACACCAAAGCTCAACTGAACTCAATACAAAACACACACACACACACACACACACACACACCACCACCACCACCACCACCAGAGGGCACCATCAAACGCAACATGATGACATCTACAAACACAACCAACTCATAAACTAAACTCCGCACCGTAACACAACAAGATGACATCTACAAACACAACCAACTCATAAACTAAACTCTGCAAAGTAATGAGGTCACACACTACAACACCCCTACATCATGGGTCAAAGGAGACAGATAGAATCGGACTCCTCCGTTGACTCAGAAGTTGTTAGTTTGATAATTATTCGATTTGTAAAACTTAACCTTCTCAAAACATTTTGATGAGCTTTGGGAATATCCACATAAATTATCTTCATAAAATAGTACCTATAATTTTGTCATTTTCTAGTTACCCAGCTCATAGTTAAACTGACTTGTAACATTGCCTATTATATCTTTGTGTCCTCCAGTTTGTCTACCTTTTATTTTATTATTTTAAAGATAATAACAAATTTTGAGTTTCAATCTTACACATGCCTATAAGTACACATGTTGTACACAAACTTGTAACATTCCTGGTCTTGTTATCTGCCTTCAGTTTGTCCCATTTTTTATATTATTGAATCTTGGTCTTCGGCTTTCCGAGCGGGAAGGAACGCCTGGTCCCGGGCATGAATCCACCCGGCCGATTTGTGCCGAGGACCATTGAACCGGCCAGTCTATGGATGGTTTTTAGGCAGATTTCCATCTGCCTCGGCGAATGCGGGCTGGTTCCCCTTATTCCGCCTCAGTTACACAATGTCGGCGATTGCTGCGCAAACAAGTTCTCCATGTATGCGTACACCACCATTACTCGACCACACAAACATAGGGGTTATACTTGTCTGGTGTGAGACGTTCCCTGGGGGTTCCACCGGGGGTTAAACTGCACATAACCCTGGGTTCGGTGTGGGGCGGTGGAGGGGTGAAATGGACTGCAGTGGTTGTTGTGGGGTTGTGGACCATTGCGGCTGCGACGGGGATGGAGCCTCTCCGCCGTTTCTAGGTCCCCGGTTAACATAACATAACATCTTGGTCTTGCTATTAAATGAGTAGGGTGCCTTTTGTTAAAAAATATACACTACCTTGCAGCACACAGTTTTCAACATTTTTGGGCTATTGCAACACAATTCTATTTTGGGCCTTTATTGCATTGGGATGCCACAGCAGCTCTCTGGTCTGCCTCTATAAGATGACAGAGGAATTTCTTCTGCACTCAGTATCAAAATTAATGTAGAAGAACAAGTAGTTTTGAAAAACAGAATGCAGAAAAATGAGATGTTTTGGGGTACATCCCTTCATTATTGAACGTGCAATAAACATGTTATTTCACACACAGGACAAGGATTCAAGAAATTACAGTGTTAATTCTTCAGTATTGTGAAAATGTCAGTACATTCAATTGACAAGTTAGTGGGTACCTCCCAAGATGAATCAAAGAAAAATGACACTATTTTAAGGGAAATCATCTTGCCAGAAAAAAAATTTTGGTGACCTGTGTAATTAGTATTTATTTATTTAGCCATCTGCAGACATTTTAAAATGTATGGGTGTTGTCAGTTTGTGTACATTCTCATATTTACACAGTTTTTCGTACATGTAGTTAAACATTGTGAGACAAAAGTTACTTACAATCATTTTTACTAACAAATTAACTTACAGTGGAAAAATACTGTTCCTGCAAATACATTTTAAGACTTTTCTTAAAGCAGTGCAAGTTAATTGTTTCTTTTATTTTCTGTGGCAGTTTATTATACATTTCTTCACCCTCTTACAAGAAATTATTTTGAGTCTTATGTTTATTTTTCCTGTCTAGGTGAAGATAGTGACTTGTTCTTGTACTATAGTTATAAGAACTGCTATTTGTGCTTTAATTTTCTATATTTTTCTTGATATTCTCTATGGTTTGGAACGTAAATTCACAAGGAACAGTTAGTATTTCTAACATTTTGAAAAGTTCTCTGCAGTGGGTCCACTTATTGCTTTTTGTTATAATTCTTACTGCTCTCTTTTGAATTTTAAATATTGTTTGTAAATTCTGTGCACTATTTCCCCAGAAAATTATACCACAACTAATCACTGAATGTGTATAACTAATGTGTAATGTTCTCAGAAATTCATCATTGAATGCAGATGCAAGGAGTCTCAGTGCACAACATGTTGTGGATATCTTTTTTGAGTGTTTCGTAACACGTTCATTCTACTTCATTTGGCTGTCAGTGTGCAACCCTGTTGTTGTAGGGACATCATCTATGGAGATGTTATCTAGTTTTAAATTTAAGGGACTCTTTTTGCCATTCATTCTAAAGCATATTGTATTTGTTTTCTTTATGTTGAGGGTTGCTTTGTTTTCCTGCGACCATTTGTAGACATCCCTCAGCACTTCAGTGAAATTTTCTAGCATTTGTGCTGGTGCCTTACTGATGATTAATATGTTGCTGTCATCAGCAAATAATATCTTCTCTTCATGGCTGATATGTTGTGGGAAATCATTTATATATACCAGAAACACTACTGGGCCCAGTACACTTCCTTGAGGGATCTCAATGTTGATATATTGTCGAACCGATATATATTACAAGAAGTTTAAATGTGATTGTAATGTGGATTGGGGGGGGGGGGGGGGGGGGAATTGTTTGAACTGGTCTTCATTTATCCATTTGCTACTCTCACGAGCACAAAACCTTCACCTTCACCTTCTTCTTCTTCTTCTTCTTCTTCTCTCTCTCTCTCTCTCTCTCTCTCTCTCTCTCACTCTCGCTCTCTAATTTTTATTTTTTTTCATTTACTTTTCGTGGTTGGAATAGTCTTGAGATGAATTGACCCAAATTGCCAGTCTCACTTGAATCCAGCAGATAAAAGGGTCAGGTGTGAAAGCTATCCGTGTGGAATTTGAAGAGGTGAGTGGCATGTACTGCATGGCAGCTCTGCTGGCGTACTAGTGGGGGGCTGACAGTAAACCACCATGCATTCTACTGGCAGGCAGAATATCACAGTACCACTTCTGCAGGCAGAACTGCCACACTCAGTTAGATGACAGGTGCAGAGCTCCATTGTATCTCATACATTGTGTCACTGGCAGCAGAGCCACTGTGGCATTCTAGTGTAGCGTGGTCCTTTCTGACAGTCAGCTTTTTAACAGTCAGGAGTCTCAATATTCACACAAGATTGGTGCACTGCAATCTTCAACAAACAATCCCACACTTCCTTGGTGGCAGATTACATCACAGAGGCTGTACCAGTATCAAAATTTGAATGTATACAGTTTGTTAGTGAAATCTGTGGAAGCCTTGTTAGGTGTCATGAAACTATTGGCTCTCTTAAAATGTCACAATGTAAACTATACATTGAAAGATACATTTTCTTCCTCAGATGTAATGCCAGATGTTGTTTTACATATAGGAAATAACTTTAGGCTCTCTGATATTGTAGATATATATGATATTTCTATTAACAAAAAGTTGTATAGTATTTCCCATTACTTACTGTATTAACAAATTTTTAACTGAAGGTGTAGTTCCAGAGGTGTTAAAATTATCTAGAGTTGTGCCCATTTATAAGAAGGGAGAGGGAAACTGCCCCTGTAGTTATCACCCAGTATCTCTGACACCAGTTTTATTTAAAGTACCACAATCCATTATTTATTACCTGTTATGTTATTATTTGGAATGTAATAACAGTCTTTCTGCTGCACAGTTTGGCTTTAGGAAGGGCAAATCTGCTGTTCATGCTACTGAATCTTTGCCGAAAAAGATGTTTAGTGCTTATGAGGAGAAAAACTTCACTCAGGCTACTTTTTGCAACTGTAGCAAGACCTTCAACCATCTAGAGTGTGGTTTGGTTCTCAACAAATTGGTTTATTATGGAATCAAAAATAACAAAGTTGGTAAGAATTTTTAATTGTTTCTTAATAGCCATTAACAACTTGGGTGCAATGAAAAGGAGAGAGCCCAGACAGCTGAATTTAAGTGTGTTAAGTTCTGGGACATTTGTTATTTATCCTAATGATAAATGATTTGCCATTTTATATAAATATTCACCCCATTCTCGACACTGATGATATAACTTTTCTGAATGTCAGTTCAACCTTAAATAATCTTCAAACTATGGTTAAAGACACCCTATTGCAAGTGTCAGTCCAGTTTCAAACTTATCGATTTTTGCCCATTGAGAGTAAAACTCAACAAATTGTATTTTGTCTAAGAGATTTGCCAATAAAAGACTGTTTAGTTAGTGTTAAGCTTTTAGATATATTTAAAGATAGTAAATTGTCTTGAGATCCACACATTACATACCATAGTGAAAAGTTATTTTTATTTTGAAGCAATTGCATGCATGTTCATGACACAAAGTTATTAGGATTATTACAAACACACAAAAACTTGCCCACTGCACACCATTCTTTATTGATATGTATTTCTTCAGATGTACATTACTTACCGAAGTACACCACCATTCTCACCTCAGCTTCACTGGATGTAATTACCCCACTGGCCTCATTCAATAGCAGATTTCCTGGGCCATCACATCCAGTCCTGGTACTGCTGATCCCTCCAACAAACAGCTTCAGATCACACCACTGGTCACTCAGTATTATCTGGTCTGGAGTGTATTAATCAGCCTCTTCGACAAGGCCATGACTTCCTAAAATCATGCCCTGAAATGAGATCCATTCTGTATGAGATTTTGCTCACCACACCTAGATAGCTTTTTGCCACCCTCCTAATCTCTGCAATATTCTTGTCAGACCCTATGCTCGTTCTGCACCTATCTCGCTACCGTATGGCTCCTACCTCTGTGACCATCCCCACTGCAAGACTTGCCTTATGCAGACTCTTACCACAACCTATACCAGCCCTGTAAGTGGCGAAACATATACTATCAAAGAAAGAACCACCTGTGAGATGACACATCATATACCAGCTGTTACGTAAACACTGTTTGGCCTTTAACATCGGCATGACTACCACCAAATAATAAGTTAGGATGAATGGGGCATAGGCAGAGGGTGTATACAGGCAACATACAATGTCTCGTTGCAGAGCATGCACTACAATGTGACAATCATGATCTTGGTGCCTGTTTCACTGCATGCACCATCTGGATTCTCTCCCCAGACACTAGTATCTCAGAACCCTGCAGGTGGGAACTAGCACTACAACATGTCCTTGGTTCTCACCACCCACCTGGCCTTAATTTACATTAATTTTTTACATCTCAGCATTTCTTCACAGTAACTGCTCCTTTCTTCACTCCATTGTAGTTTTCTTCACCTTTCATTTTCTTACCTAACTACACACATCAAAAAAAGTTTTCCATCAACCCAGTTCCCAGAACTCCTGAAGATAGGCATTGACTGTGGATATTGTATCACAGACACAATCCCTTTGACTATTCAGAGATGTCACTAAGCCTGCCCAAAGATATGAACAACTATGCATGAGCAGTGCCTTCAAGACGGAGGGGGTCCAACAGCTGATCAGTTCCAGTCATTCTACCAGGAAGGAGGTACACGGCTCGTGTTGTCTGTATTTCAACCATGCCTAGATGGTCAGTACCACAATTTGATCATATCTGCATTGTTACTTCATGCCAGGAAGGGCTCTCAACAAGGGAAGTGTCCAAGCGTCTCGGAGTGAACCAAATCGATGTTGTTCAGACATGAAGGACATACTGAGAGACAGGAACTGTTGATGACATGCCTCGCTCAGGCCGCCCAAGAGTTACTACTACAGTGGATGACCACTACATATGGATTATGGCTTGGAGGAACCCTGACAGCAACGCCACCATGTTGAATAATGCTTTTAGTGCAGCCACAGGATGTCAAGTTAAGATTCAAAATGTGCACAATAGGCTGCATCATGCGCAACTTCACTCCCGACATCCATGGCGAGGTCCACCTTTGCAACCATGACACCATGCAGCACAGCACAGATGTGCCCAACAACATGCCAAATGGACCGCTCAGGATTGGCATCACATCCTCTTCACCTATGAGTGTAGCATATGCCTTCAACCAGACAATCATCGGAGACGTATTTGGAGGCAAGCCAGTCAGGCTGAATGCCTTTGATATACTGTCCAGTGAGTGCAGCAAGGTGGAGGTTCCCTGCTATTTTGAGGTGGCAATATGTGGGGCCAATGTACACCACTGGTGGTCATGGAAGGTGCCGTAACGGCAGTACGATACGCGGATGCCATCCTCTAACTGATAGTGCAACCATATTGGCAGCATATTGGAGAGGCATTCATCTTCATGGACAACAATTTGCACCCCTATCATGCACATCTTGTGAATGACTTCCTTCAGGATAATGACATCACTCAACTAAAGTGGCTAGCATGTTCTCCAGACATGAACCCTATCGAACATGCCTGGGATAGACTGAAAAGGGCTGTTTATGGACAATGTGACCCACCAACCACTCTGAGGGATGTACGCTGAATCGCCCTTGAGTAGTGGGACAATCTGGACCAACAGTGCCTTGATGAACTTGTGGATAGTATGCCATGATAAATACAGGCATGCATCAATGCAAGAGGATGTGCTACTGGGTGTTAGAGATACTGGTGTGTACAGCAATCTGGACCTCCAGATCTGAAGGTCTCACTGAATGTTGGTACAACATGCAAGTGTAGTTTTCATGAGAAATAAAAAGGGTGGAAATGATGTTTATGTTGATCTCTATTCTAACTTTCTGTACAGGTTCCAGAACTCTTGGAACCAAGGTGATGCAATACTTTTTTTGATGTGTGTATTTTTCGCTGCCCCCTCCCACCTCTGTTACATACAATGCCCTCAGAACTTTCCACTCTTATTAACTCATGCACAATGTTTAAGGAGTAATCTCTATCTTACATATTATCCTGTCTTTCACGTTTAAGCATACAGGTTTTCAAATATTGTCCAGTGCAGTCCCAGCAATCAGTCTTTTCTTCACATCCCGTCTGGTAAGCCTCTCCTGGCCCACGGTCCTGGGTGACTTTCCTGAAATCTACCCCTTCCCCTAGACCTCTCCAGTCCTTTTCCTTCATCCTTCTTCCTTTCTCTTCAACCCTTCTGCCTGAAGAAGAAGCTAATGGCTCCAAAAGCTTGTCTAATTATAACCTTCTTTATTGTATGTGTTCTGTCATCGCTTGGTGAGTGGAGTTTTTATCTATCCAATTATAAAAATATTGACTGTAATAATTTGTACATTTACACTGTTCTATTGTATACAAAGAATAACTTATCAAAAGGCCAGCTTAGAGAGGATTTACACTCTCATGGTACTAGAAAAATTACGTAGGCATATTGACATACATTACTCTAGACTGCTTAAAACAGTGGTAGTCAACCCAGCTCTTAACACCCACTAGTGAGTGTTTCAGCATTCCCGACGGGCAGTATGTGGTAGGGCTTTTAAAAATATTTTCATGAAATGTCATAAAATTTTGATGTAAAGTGTTTGGTAAATGATTATTACTATAAGCTTGTCTTGCTGTAACTCTGCTTCACAAATTTTGAGAAGTAAAGTTACTTTCCTGCTTTCTAAATCACAGTTACTGAAGAACCTATGGGCAGTAGAAAATTTTATTACTAGCAGAGATACAAAAGTGGGCAGTAAGTAAAAAAGATTGACTACCACTTATTTAAACCATTGAACAGTTATGAAGTGGTGGCTATGAAAAATGTTTGACAAACTGCCTCTAGATTGGGTAGAAGCTCCACTCCATTTATTAAAGTACACATTGCACAGTTGGTTATCTATTAATCCTTTTTTACTCAGGCAATGAATTTTATGAATCTGAAAATGTGACATCATAGTGGTTTTGTTTTGAGAGTGTTCAGTAAATTCTTTAACATTGTCAATGTACAGTGATTTATTCAAATTGTTTTAGCCTAAATATCATACTTTGTTGAAACTTTATTGTAATTTATTGCAACTTTAACTTTCATAAACTCATCTTTCTTGTGTACATACTTTTTATTTATACACATCCGTAACTTGATGTTGTCTATTGCTGTAATAGTTGAACAACAATAAAATTTTATTTATTCATCTATTTACACACATCAAAAAAGTTTTGAGTCACCCCAGTTCCCAGAACTCCTGAGGACAGATGTTGACTATGGATATTGTATCACAGACACCATCCCTTTGACTGTTCAGAGACATCACTAAACCTGCCCAAAGATGTAAACAACCATGCATGAGTTCAAATGGTTCAAAAGGCTCTAAACACTATGGGACTTAACATCTGAGGTCATCAGTCCACTAGACTTAGAACTACATAAACCTAACTAACCTAAGGACCTCACACACATCCAAGCCCAAGGCAGGATTTGAACCTGTGACTGTAGCAGCAGCGTGGTTCCATACTGAAGTGTCTAGAACCACTCGGCTACAGTGGCCGGTGTCCATGCATGAGCAGTGCCTATTAGATGGAGGGGGTCCGACAGCTGATCAGTTCCAGTCATCCCACCAGGAAGCAGACATACATGGCTCATGCTGTCTGTAGTTCAACCATGGCTAGATGGTCAACAGCGCAGTTTGATTGTGTCCGCATTGTTACTTTGTGCCAGGAAGGGCTCTCAACAAGGGAAGTGTCCAAGCGTCTCGGAGTGAACCAAATCGATGTTGTTCAGACATGAAGGACATACTGAGAGACAGGAACTGTTGATGACATGCCTCGCTCAGGCCGCCCAAGAGTTACTACTACAGTGGATGACCACTACTTATGGATTATGGCTTGGAGGAACCCTGACAGCAACGCCACCATGTTGAATAATGCTTTTAGTGCAGCCACAGGATGTCAAGTTATGATTCAAAATGTGCACAATAGGCTGCATCATGCGCAACTTCACTCCCGACATCCATGGCGAGGTCCATCTTTGCAATCATGACACCAAGCAGTGCAGTACAGATGGGTCCAACAACATGCCAATTGGAATGCTCAGGATTGGCATTACGTTTTCATCACTGATAAGTGTCACATATGCCGTCATCCAGACAATCGTCAGAGACATGTTTGGAGGCAATGCAGTCAAGTTGAACACCTTAGACATACTGTCCAGCGAGTGAAGCAAGGTGTAGGTTACCTCGTATTTTGGGGTGCCATTATGTGGGGCTGATGTACGATGCCAGTGGTCATGGAAGGTGCCATAACGGCTGTACAGTAGGTGAATGCCATCCTCCAACTGATAGTGCAACCATATCAGCAGCATGTTGGCGAGGCATTTGTCTTCATGGATGACAATTTGTGCCCCCATCATGCACATCTTGTGAATGACTTCCTTCAGGACAACAACATCACTTGACTACAATGGCCAGCATGTTCCCCAGATATGAACCCTATCAAATATGCCTGGGATAGATTGAAAAGGGCTGTTTAATGATGAGGTGCCCCATCAACCCCTCTGAGGGATCTACGCTGAATCGCCCTCGAGGAGTGGGACAATCTGGACCAACAGTGCCTTGTTGAACTTGTGGATAGTATGCCATGACAAATACAGGCATGCATCAATGCAAGAGGACATGCTTCTAGGTATTAGAGGTACCGGTGTTTACTGCAGTCTGGACCACCATCTCTGAAGGTCGCATTGTATGGTGGTACAACATGCAATGTGTGGTTTTCATGAGCAATAAAAAGAACAGAAATGAAGTTTATGTTGATCTCAATTCAAATTTTCTGTACAGGTTCCAGAACTCTTGGAACCGAGGTGATGCAATACTTCTTTTGATGTGTGTATTCTATTTAAGTGGTATGCTGCATTTAGGAAGTTCTCTTCTACATACTGAGTCATAAATATATCATGTGAACATAGTCCAACAATAAATGGTTCAGGGTGAAATACTGACAATATTGTGAAAAGGGTAAATTGCTACTCACTGTAAAGATGCCACGTTGAATTGCAGACAGGCATAATGAAAAGATTGCTACATATTGAGCTTTCAGCCAAAGCCTTCTTCAGAAAGGAAACACATACACATTCACACAAGCAAGCACACATCATCACTATTTCTGATTGCTCTGCCCAGAATACAATTGTCATGTTGAATGGAAGCAGAATTCAAGGTGGAAAGGGAAAGAGGGGGGCGGGGGGGGGGGGGGGGGGGGGGAGAGAGAGTTGTATAGCAGGGTGTGGGTGAGGAGGAGAGGTCAGCACTGTCTGCCAGAGTTTGCAGAGACTAGATAGCAGCAGGACAAGGATCCCAAGTGCAGCTTCAGGAGGCCTTATGGGGAGAGCGGTGGGGAGGGGGGAGAGATAGGGAGTTGAAAAGGAGTTGAACAGAGTGGGGCCAGAGAGCAGTGGGTGCCTTGGCAGAGAGCTGTGCACATTGATGGTGTGGGGGCATGAACTGTTTGTGGGTGGAGCGTGTGGGGTCAGTAGGTTACTGTAACTTGAGACCAGGATAATTTTGGGAATGGGGAATGTATTGTATGGCTAATCCCCATCTGCACAGTTCAGGAAAGCTGGTGGTGGATGGCAGGATCCATATGGACCAGGTTGTGAAGCAGGCATTGAAATCAACCACATTATATTCAGCTGCATATTGGCCACAGGGTGGTCCATTTTCCTCTTCGCCACAATTTGGTGGTTGCTATTCATCCTGGTGAACAGCTGGTTGGTTATCATGCAGATATGAAAAGCTGTGCATTGATGGGCAGAGCTGGTATATGACATGGTTGCTTTCATGGATGGATTGCCTTCTGATGGGGTAGGATAAGCCTGTGACACTCCTGGAGTAAGATGTACTGGGTGGGTGGATTGTGCAGGTCTGGTACCTATGTGTTCCATAGGGTTATCATCCACTTGGCAAGGGGTTGGGAGTGGGAGTATCATAATGATGGACTGGGATGTTGTGGATGTTGGATGGGTGACAGAGCACCACTTTAGGAGGGGTGGGAAGGATCTTGGGTAGGATGTCCCTTATTTCGGGGCATGATGATAGATAATCAAAGCCCTGATGAACGATGTGTTTCAGTTGTTCCAGTTCAGCATGGAATTGGGTGATGAAGGGAACAATCCTTTTTACCTGGTTTTTGGGAGCTCTGGGAGGACTGGGGATGTGTGGTGACATGACACAGGAAATCTGTTTGTGACCTAGGTCTGGGGGACAGTGCATGTCTATGTAGGCCTTCGTGAGAACTTCAGCAGACTGCACAAGGGAGTTCTTGCCACTGCAGATACACCATCCTCATGTGGCCAGGCTATATGGGAGAGATTTGTTATGTGAAAGATATGGCAGCTGTCAAAATGTGGGTTCTGTTGCTTGTTGGTGGGTTTAATGTAGACAGACAGTGAATGGAGTAATCAGAGAGGAGGAGATCAATGTTCATGAGGGTGGCACACTGGGTTGAGGAGGGCCAGGTGAAGCAGACGGGAGAGAATGTGTTAATGTTGTGAAGGAATGAAGATAAGATGTCTTGGCCCTAGTCCAGATCATGAACATATTATCAATGAACCTAATACAGGCCAGGGATTTGGGGTTTTGAGAGGCTAGGAATGATTCCATCAGATGGCCCATAAAGAAGTTGGCTTACTAACGTGCCATATGGGTGTCCATGACTGTGCTGCAGATTTGTTTGTATACCTCCCCTGCAAAGGAGAGGTAATTATGTACTAGGATAAAGTTAGCATGGTGTATGAGGAATCAGGTAAAGTGTTTGGAGTCTGAAGCACTTTGGGAGAGGTAGCTTTCAGTAGTAGCAAAACCTTGGCCATGAAGGATGTTGTTGCAAAGGGAAGTGGCATCAACAATGATGATAAAGGATCCAGAAGGTAAAGGGGTCTGGGTGGTTGAGAGTCAGTGAAGGAAGTGGTTGGTATCTTTGATGTAGGGAGCTAGATTTTGGGCAATTGCTTGGAGGTGTTCATCAAAGAGAGTGAAAATTCTTTCGGTGGGCGGCACAATTATCAGCTACAGTTGGATATCCAGGATTGTTAGGTTTGTAGATTTTGGGGAGCATATAGAAGGTGGGGGTGTGGGTTGTCATAGTGATGAAGAAGGAGATTGGTTCAGGGGAGAGGGTCTGGGATGGACGTAAGGCTCTAAACAAGGATTGGAGATTATGTTGGATTTTTAGTAGCAGGTAGGATGATTAGGTGAGGGTCCATTTCGAGGCTGTGTATAGCTGTCCTTTCTTCTGCTGAAAGACGGTGTTCTTAGGAAGGGTCCTGGGGAAGGATGGGGGGCCCAAGGTGGAGAAGAGGAATTCCCTGAAATGTAACCAGGGGGTGGTTAGGTGGGAAGGGGGTTGGGGAGGATCATGATTTGCTGGCAGTATGAACTGTGAGAGGCAAGGTTCAATGTTGTGCTTAAGGTGGCTTTGTTTGGAGGGATTGGTGGCAAAGAAGTGTCTATATTGCAGGGAATGGCAGAAAGAGAGACAAGTCCAACATGATTAAATTTGGGTTTAGAGCTGAAAATGAGGCCTTTGGATAGCACTGAAACTCCTGTGGAGCTAAGAATTTTGTTGAAAAGGTTAACAGCAGTGTTGGGGGATTGTTTTGGATTTGTATTAGTGGAGTGTTGGCAGGGAGTTTTGGGGTACGTGGCAAGTTGCAAAGGTCAGCTAGACAGGGTGCTATGAGGGGTTGATGAGGAGGAACAGTGAGGGCAGAAATGGATTGGATTGTGGTGCTCCAAGGTGGCAGTGGGATGTCAACTGGCTGGGTAACTTATGGATGTGGTGTCTGGAATGCTCTACTGGGTGCTGCAGAGCAAGTGAGTCAATTCCAGCGATGTGATACATGCAGTAGGGACTGAACAGTTGCAAGATCTTGTCCAGGGAGAAAAGTTGGAGATGCCTGTGCCATGGAGATGTGTTTTTGCATTACCAGGTTTGTGAGGGACAGGGACCGGCGGAATATGAAAATGTGAAGGTCATTGTGAAAGGAGGGGCAGGTTCATGTGAAAGGAATTTTTAAGTTAGGCCATTGGGGGTGCCAGAGCATGGGAGGAGGGAGGGGGATTACATGGTTTAGGCAGCATTTAAGGAACAATATATGTAACTGGGATTTGAAGTGATGTAAAATGATGGAGCATGGATCCATTGTCACAGGGATGGCATTAGGGAAACAGGAAGTTACAGAGGAAATGGGCAAATGAAGGCATTAAATGGTTGTAAAAATATGTGCAGACCTGCATAAATATGCACAAATATGTAAAAATACACGTAACAATATTATGAAAAGGAAAGTTGCTACTTACCACACAGCAGAGATGCTGAGTTGCAGATAGGCACAACAAAAAGATTGTTCCAAATAAAGCTTTTGGCTTGTGAGTCCTTCATAAAAATAGATCACACACACACATACACACACACACACACACACACACACACACACACACACACACACAAACACAACTCACACTCACATGACTGCAGACCGTGCAGGGTAGCCGTGCGGTCTGAGATACCTTGCCACAGTTCATGCAGCTCTCCCCATCGGAGGTTCTAGTCCTCCCTCGGGCATGGGTGTGTCTATTGTCCTTACTGTAAGTTAGATTAAGTAGTGCGTAAGCCTAGGGAACCATGATGTCAGCAGTTTTGTCCCACAGGAACTTACCACAAATTTCCATGAGTGCAGTCTACGGCAACTGTAGCCACACTACAGAGGTTACAGTTGCCTTAGACTGCAGTCATGTGTGTGTGTGTGTGTGTGTGTGTGTGTGTGTGTGTGTGTGTGTGTGTGTGTGTGTGTATTTTTGACGAAGGCTTTATTTGGAACAGTCTTATCGTTGCACCTAGCTGCAACTCAGCATCTCCACTACATGGTGAGTAGCAACTTTCCTTTTCATAATATTGTTATATTCCATGCTGGATTTTCCATTGTTTAAAAATACACATAAATACATGACAATGCATAAAATATATACAAACATGCAAAAAACATATAAAAACATGAGAGAAAAGCATTAAATGGATGAGTTGTGGGGGCATGCATATGTTGGGAAAAGGGAAGACAGAGAGGGGGAGGGGAGATTGGTCAATTCATGGTTCACAAGTTTATGTGACACATTGATCAATAGCAATAATTATTATCATCAGCATGAAGAATTTTGAGCATGAGATGCGGCACAGTTACATAGCTGTGTGCACTTCGATACGCTTCTAGCGCCGAGCTGTACACACATATAGAATGCACCAGCCGGCCACCACGTTCACACTGTATGGGCTGCGGCTATGTCAGTAGAAATGCACAGGGCATGTGCTGCAGTGACGGGGCTGTCTGAGCCTGAGGGAACCAGCCACATGAGCCGAACATCGTTGCTGCCGCCTGCCGTCGTGCCAGGGGCTGCGGCCGCGTACTGGCCAAAACACTGCCACCCACCACCAACCCATCTGCTGCCACCCAAGGGTCCAGTAGCCACCCGCCCGCATCTATGACGGCCGCCGCCGATCCTGCCGACCGCCGCTCCACCACACTGTCGCCATACCAACACATCGCACCAGCTCGACCTTCACGTAAGTCGCAACGTCACTTCAAACTTTAACATCACGATCCGTCTGTCACTGGATTAGGTTATTTTGTGACCTCTCTTTACGTAACATTCACTTTTGTGTCACTAGCGACCCCTGATTTTGTAAGCATGCTGATGGTAACTCGAGCAACAGAACGGGATATGCCCGAAGAGGCAGCTGCCTTGCAAGACCCGCTCGATGCTATTAATACTAGAATGAACCAATTGTTCATCCAAAATCGAGAGTTAATCGAGCAAAACCATGTCTTGAAACAGACGCTGGAAGCCAGTGTGCGAACTTCTGTACTTGTGGCTAGCTCTACACCTGTAACAAATGTACAACTCGTGACAACTAATACTAATTCTTTCACTAATACAACTGCCACGATCTCAGCTAACATGATAACTGTAAGTAATTTTCCTGTGGCTTCTTTCATTTCCACTTTTTCTGGAAATTCCCATTAAAATATGGCTATGTTCATACAGAATATTCATGATGTGGGTTGCAAATGTGTCTGGCTGGATGATCTATTGGTCAACATAGCCAGATTGAAGGTGACAGAGGAAGGCAAGAAAGAAAGCCGTATAACCACCTAGTGTGCAACCTAGGAATGCTCTAATGTCAAAATTTCCCTATGGGTTATGGTCCAGAGTCTAGGTCCAGCATGCCGTGTATTCAATTTGAAAATTCTTTAGTGAAGTAAGAAAATTAATTGATGGGAAACCACCGTCATTACTATGTATTCATTTAAGTTGTGCATGTTATTTGTAAGTACTCATAAGTGTTGGTAACCATTTGTAATAGAATTTAGGATGTCACATGCTAATGGAAGGGGTTGGAGTTTTTGTAATCATTCTGTCTTACATCATTTAATGTCTCCAGTAATGTTGTCGTAGCAGTAGAGAACTGGAAACACAAACACTCATTAGTAATGGAATTAAGGGGAAAAGTTGTCCTTATCAATGGAACAAGCAGAGTTAAGAATCAATTAATTTTTTGTATGTCGAATAGAATGACACTTCACCTGTTGATTTAGTGAACAGTGAACAGAAACAGCTGTTAAAGCTTTACCATGAAAATATGTTAGTAAAACGTATTTGTAGCTGCCATTAGCATAGAATCAGTGACAATATGCTGCCCTCTACCTACCATTTGAAATACACTACACTAAGTGTATGTTTACGCTAAACGTTCAAACACCAATAATAACACTGATACAAGGAAAAGAACAATTCAAACACTGGGCTAGAGAGACAGTAGTTTCAATTAACAAGAATACATATGCCTAAGCTAACCAGCCAAAATGTTACTTTGAAAGTAAAAGGAGTTCTCCGTAGGTGCTATTTTATTGTTTTCTTAATACGCCACTGGAGAGACAACAAGGTAAGTTTTCATGATACTATGTCATTCTGCACATTAAATGCAAAAGAGAAAGTCGCATGGTTAATGCCAGGCAAGACTGCCACCCACAGTTTGTTTACAAATCGCAAGCCACGCCCCTTCCTGCAGTCTGGTGACGCAACAACCCTCACGCCCCTCCCTTCTCCCTGTAGGCTTCTCCGCCAAGTGAGCAGCCATTAGAGTTCCACCTCCCGCCCCCCCCCCCCACCCCCACTGCCTTGTGATGCGTACCCAGCTCCCACCTCTGCCGCTGGCGGAAGCAGCATCTGCAACTCTCCCCACCACCGCGTCTTAGCTGCTCAGACCAACCTCTTGTCTTCCTCCTGCACAGAGACACTCCAGCCCCCACCTCCTTGCTTCCCCTCTTCCTCCCCGTGGACCACACAGCTCTGCTGTGTGACTCAAGCTCCCACGCTATGCTTTCACACATTCATACGTCTGCAGCATAACCATCAAATCCAAGAAGATAGTTATGAAAATAAATCCACCAGCCTAATATTGCCCCACAGATTGCACTAGTTTTACCCGGGGATAGAAATCTATTTGTGTAACCTATATAATTTCTCAGTAAGAAACAAGAAAGAGGAAAAAAGGAAGTTTTTTTTAAATAAACACTGCCTGGTCCACAAAGATAGGAGATGTTGGGATCTCAAATTTGTTTCCAACTATGTTGTATTGCCACCCTTGCAGTTAATAAACATATCTATATGGCGTGATATTTATTCTGTAAGTGACTGCTGTGTGGGAAACATGTCAGCCAAAAGGATCGAGTTTGAAATGCCGTCATAAAATAAAGTAGAGTAAAAAGCAACTTAATACCAGTCCAGAGTAACAGTTCTAACTGCATACCCCACTGTCAATATCAGAAGTTATTACCCCTGAGTTTCAAGTAAGTGATATTTGAGAGAGCCAAGTCGTCATCACAACTCATGCAGAAGTATAAAAATTTATAAATTACATTCATTTTAGAAGAACAGAGTATCTAAGTGAGTAAATGAATCATGATAGTTCCATGAACTTTAATGATTGAGTTACCTGAGTCCCTTGAAAAGAAAATCCTTCATGAATAATGTACTAATCAGGAGTTGTAAAGAAGGGAAAAATAAAAGCCGCAATTGAACACATGCAAGTAACCTTAAACAGAGTAATAGTCAGAGTAAAATATAGAACTATCATATACTTCAGTTTGGAAAGAGACAGCCCCTACTAGCATTGAACCCACGACCTGCAAAGAGTTAGTTGAGAAGTCATCTATGCCTCTATCTGTGACATTAGGTATATGAGTTACATTGACAGTCACCATTAGTACTATAAAATAATCACTGAACCCTCCTTTCTCAGAGAATTATTCTAGAGTTATTTAGCGCTCGGCACTCTGCCTGTAGGACAGATCCCGTGGTCACGGCTACCAGCACTGCTCTCGCACTGGTTAGAGCTGGTCATATCTGTAATGTCAGCACTCTGCAATCATATGAATGCGTCACCTGCTGCATCTCCAGTGCCCCAAGTAACACTGATTCTCAACACAGAACTCATAACCACTATACGACAAATATTTTGAATAACTTTATGCACAATTTCAACGCCAAGGGAATTACCTTCCTTCCTATACACTCTACACATGGCTAATGGACTCTAATTTTATTCAAAAACCAAAATGCTGACAGGTAAGTTTTGTCGATGTCATCGAGAGGCAACCAGTATCATCAAACCAGCATTAACAAGTATTAGGAAGCAGGTAGGTGAGAGAGTTAATAAAAGGAACAACAACAATAACTCAGCACAATTGGTTAGGAGGCTGCCAACAACCCACATTACATAGTTACAGGACAAGGAGTACAAAATAATGCAGGAAATATCATACAAAATGTTTAATAATATCAAGGAGGCTAATGGCAATTATTGGTCTGAAGACTAAAGGAGACATGAAACTACCTTAAACTGAAACCTTGCTAAAGGGAGTATTAGCGTGACACTGTACTATTACACCACATTACTCATAACATTGGCACAACTTAATGACAGCACACCTGCAGGTAGACATACCAAAGACATGTCAATCATATGGAGATACAAACAAGATCATAACAAGGATAACAGAGAATACTTACACTTATTTTGATACAAAAGGTAATTGGAGAATAAGGGAGTTTTGTGTAAGGGAAATGGTATTTTGTACTTTAGCTTGTATTACAGTTTTGCCACCGCTCGTGTCACTGCGATGGGTTGCCAGTTACTTATGTACTATTTTAATTATTCATTTTGTCTATGTTTTATTATCAATTATTTCAAGAGTTTTGTTAGAGTTCTGCCAGCACAAGTAATTTAGTATTTGTGTTGATGAACCTAGTGTATCCATGTGTTAATTTGTTGCTCATTATTTAAGTGTTTACTAATAATGTTCTAGTTAAGAAACTATTTTGGAAGGGTAACTTAAGATGTAATCATGCCTTATTTCATTTGTGTCTGAATGCTTATTTGGAGGGACATGCCACGTGCTTTCCCACTGTAGATAATGTAAACGGAGTGACTAACTATCACAGGGCAGGAGACTTTGGCCGTACGTCTTGTTTGTTAGGCAAACCAGAGCACAACCCGCAATCACGCGGATCCCTAACTGCCTATGTCGTTCCTTAACTTTTCAATTTCGCAGCATAGTCTGTCCTACCCACTTTCATCTTTCAACTTTCCATAGAACAACATCTTTTGGAGTTTATTATCTGGGCGTATTCTAACACAAAATTATTCAGTCCATGTGGACTAACACAGCTACACTTAATCTTTCATGCTGCAGAAGGGTCCAAGAGAACAGTGTTCTGTCCTCTCTGACAATAGCTGTTCGAGCACTATCGGACGTGAACTGCATCTAGCCTGCAGCTTAACCACCAGTAAGCGGAAATCTCAGTTCAAAATCTGTGCTTTCTTTGACATCGTTCTTCCACTGTATTTTCTGAAGGATCATCGACTACTGAAGCTGTAGTATTTAACTGTATGACGTGCCTCAGGACACCGCAATATACCTAAGGATAGATGTGAGTTTTAAGCAACTTTTCAATTTTGTGGCATAGTCCTACCCACTTTCATCTTTCAACATTCCATAGAACAACACCTTTTGGAGTTTATTATGTGGGTGTATTCTAACACAAAATTATTCAGTAGATATGGACTAACACAGCTAGACTTTAATCTTTCATGTCATAGAAGGGCCCAGAAGAACAGTGTTCCGTCCTCTCTGATATAGTTGTTCGAGCACTATCAGATGTGAATCATATCTAGCCCGCAGCTTAACCGCCAGTAAGTGGAAATCTCAGTTCAAAACCTGTGCTTTCTTTGACATTGTTCTTCCATTGTATTTTCGAAAGGATCATCTACTACTGAAGCAGTAGTATTTAACAGTATGACATGTCTCAGGACACTGTGATATACCCAAGGATAGACGTGAGTTTGAAGCAACTAGCTGGGGCCAATGAGGATGAAGACGGTGAATTTGGTCGCACAGCAAAGTTTTCTTTTGTGAGAGATGTCGACTTTTAAGAAGAAGTACATAGCAGCTATCTTGGAATCGCAATATTGTCATATAAACAGTTAAGTAGGTGATATTGTCATGTCAACAATATGCTGTACATTCTACCTTCATAAAGGACAAGCTCATCAGAAATTTATGTTCAACTTTTCTAACCCAATCCCTTACGCTTTCTGTTTCCACTGTGGAAGTTTCTAGATTCTCATCAAGTGTTGTTTTTCTCCTCTCGTTTTCAACAGTGTTGACATTCAATGACAGAATTTTTGTGTCCGAGAACAGGAACCCGAACCTAGCAGATGAACTTATCTATGCACTGGGTGCGTGAACCCATAATTACATGCCTTATAATTATTGATTTGTTGGCCATCATTGAATGAACCACATCGATTGTGCTCATCTATCCTTCTTATTCAGTAATATTATACCCCTTCTGTGACATTTATATTTGTCACTTCTCACTCTGAACCACATAAATACATTCATCAGGTGCAGGAGCCCAAAAACATGCGGAGTTTGTGTTCTGCAAGTAATCAAGAGTACAAAGTACAGTCATCCCAGTAAACAGCACCAGTATGCCTTATTGCCCTCTTGTTCTTAGATCTGCCACTTACTTCATGTGAAGTGCAGCAATGTAGCGCAAGAAGCGGCCTTGAAGTCATATGCCACGAGCCATTCTGATATAGCTGTCGCACTGACCCTGAAGTCATCTGCCGTGCACCGCTCTGACGTAGCTGCTGCACTGACCCCCGCCCGCATTATTAGTGCTACGAAAATATTAACACTTTGTTTCTATGAACACAATTTCTGGTCGCACACATATGAGATAGAAATCTCGAACAGTGGATTTTTAGAAACAGTTCCTATTGTGATGTTATTATGCCACTTGTAACTTTTCATGCCAGTATGGCTTACTCTATCAGTATCCGCACCCATTTACCTATGATTTTTCTACCTGAAAGTTCATTTGTGATTCCTTTGTCAACTGAATTACCTGCTTTATCTAATATACCAAATGATCATCTATTAACATCAATTGATGACCTCTTAAAACATGAGGAAGGACAAATTTCTTATGATTGCCTGTTAGCACACTTAAGTGAATGGCAGACAGCCACTAAACTACATACAACCTTTATACCCAGTGCCCCGGTAACCCCAGTCACTGCTATTGTTATTATTGTACTGATATGGATCTTGTATAAAAAGAGGTTTTCCAAACGGCTACAACCATCCCCTCCAATAGTCCCAGAACCTCAACTCCATGGTGAATATCGCCCATGATTTGAAAGAAAAAACTTATCAAGGCATGTGCTCTCCTTTAGTTTTAAGAGTTCAGCTGTGTTATCTACCAATGTGAAAACTTGTGCAGCATAGTGAAGTGCTCTCCCAGTGTTAACCCCTTTTTAAAACATGTTAACCTCCCCTCATACTCCACTGCACTGAGTTCCAGTGAACAGACCAGGCCACTGCCCTGCCCCCTTCCAGCCGGCAGCTTGTGCGCTGTTCACTGAGGATGACACAACACGCCGCATTGTGCCGCTCAGTCCTGCGTGTAGCTTTGGTGGTTATATGTAAACTCATTTAAAAACAAAGACACTTGGCGTGTATGCCTGATTCAAATTATTACTTTCTAAGATGTTTTATTCACACTAGTTAACTTATGTAATTTTGTTTTGATGTTTTATGCTATTTATTCCTTGTCCTTGTGAAAACATAATATTGTTCAAGTGTGTAAACCCCTTTGTGACCCCTAGAAGGTCTTCAAAGTCTCTACACTCATCCCTAGTTTAAGGCCCCTGCCATCTTCAGTGGGAACCCTTAAATTTAATGTCTACTTTGTTTTGCAAACTAAAATTGTCTACATTTAAATAACAATTACATTGAGCGAATTCACATACGTTCTCCGGTCCCACAGAAGGGGAAGGAGTGTAAGGTTGAGCCAGATAGCAGGGGATTCTATCATTAATTTATTTCAAAAGGTTAATTTCATTCTCTCGTTACAGTCCAGCATTAGCCGGCAGCTTCGGCTGTCTGTAATTTTCTCGTCCCACAGTCTGGCAACAGCAAGTCAGCACCAGAGTGGCTATCTTGATCACAGGCCTCCATTGTGTGCTGATGAGGTAACACCACCTAGGTGACGCTGACCAGGCCACACTTTGGAACTTTCCATGGCGCCCACGCAGGTTTCTCAGCTTCTGACCAATCAGGGCAAAGGAAGCTGCGTAGTCAAGCTGGATGTACCCTCCCACCCATCAGCGAGATGCTCTCTCTGCCGTGCACCCTGTAGCTGTGAACACCACATGCCTCTCCCGGTGCTGCGATGCCATGGACTTTGTATGTGTAGCCGCCATGCCAATTGGACTTGTCCGAATGGCAGACACCACTATTAATTAACTTCGCCCAGGTTTGATGCGAATTGTGCATCGCCTACCACTACGCTCTGGCTGACCCTCGCCTCCCTAGGCCTGACTCATGTTGCCCATTTTAATGCATTTTCTGCCAATAAATGGCCTTGTCACACAAAAATTGTCCAAATGATTTATTTCCGCCCACCACCTTAGCCGCTCCGGTGACCCTGAACAAAATTTTACTAGCAGCTATTTCTAAATTTTTACTTGACTTGCTACTTATAGCAATGTTTGTATCATCTGTAAACAAAACAAATTTAGCATCTGGCAATGTAACAGATGAACACACAAGAAAAAGCAATGGACCCAAGATAGAACCTTGAGGAATACCACATGTAATTAATTCCTAATCTGGTGAAGACTGACTGCTTACTGCACATGTATTTTGCAACAACACCCTTGGTTTCCTGTTAGATAGATAAGACTCAAACCATTTTGCAGCATTGCTGGTGACACAGTAATATACTAATTTACTTAAGAGAATGCTATGGTTCACACAGTCAAAGACATTTGACAGGTTACAGAAAATGACAGTAGCCTCTAATTTATTAACTAATGAATTAAGTACATTCTCAGTGTACGTGTAAATAGCTTTCTCTATATCAGAACCCTTAATAAAGCCAAACTGTGACTTGGACAAAATACTATTTGCAGTCAGATGCTTAAGGAGATGCTTGAACACAACCTCTGCAAATATTTTTGAGAAAGCTGGCAAAAGTGAAATTGGTCAATTGTCTGAGGGTATCTCTTTATCCCCTTCTTGTAAAGAGGCTTAATTTCAGCATATTTTAACCATTCTGGAAATGTTCTGCTTATAAGAGATTGATTACACAAATAACTTAAGATAGAACTCAAAGTGCATGAGCATGCTTTGATTAACTTTGTTGATATGTTATCATACCCACTGGAATACTTAGATTTTAAGGATTTTATGATGGATGCTACTTATGTGGGAGACATAAGTGTCATTTCCATTTTACTGAAGTTATTTTTAAAGACTGGTCTCAGATACTCCATTGCACTGTTCACCGAACGCGATAACCCCAAGTTGTCAGTAACAGAAATGAAGTACCGGTTTAAGAGGTTTGAAACACTACATGCATTTGTTACCAAAGTTTCATCTATTTTTAGAGCTATCTGTTCCTCTTCCTTTTTGGCTCCACCTGCCTCTTTCTTCACTATATCCCATAAAGTTTTTATTTTGTGGCCCGATGTAATTATCTTTTTCTCATAATAAAGCTGCTTTGATTTCTGGATTACATGCTTCAATATTTTGCAGTATTCTTTGTAATGCATTACAATACTAACATCAGAGTTGTTCCCAGATAGTAGATACAGTCTCCTTTTTGACCCACATAATATATTTATTCCTTATGTAACCTTTATTGGTTTTATATGTGAACAGGTCTCCTGCAAATCTAAATACAAATTATTTGTAAAACAGTGAGTAAAAGAGAGTGGTTGGACAATGTTATGGATCTTAGCTTGCAAGCTATTTAATTCTCCTGTCAGAAAGGAAGCACCATTGCAGATGTGGATCACCAGTTTGTTCAACGTATCATAATTCTCAAACATGCCACTCAGCACAGTAAATAAAGCTGCAGCAATTGTAGCTTGGTTAATGTTATGAAATCCAATAAAATGTTCTTGAATGTCACTGTTGCAGTCCAGCAGTTTCACAAGTGAGCATTGTGGCTTGTCTGAAACATCTGTTACTTTGTCCATAATGCAGGCACAAAATGTGGTTCTGTATTCATGAATCTCCTCATTTATACATTCAATTAGTTGGTTCTGTATAGTTTTTGAAAATTCCCAGAAACAGATCATTTTCTTCCAGGGCACTTTAAAATCTTCATTTCTGTTAAGCACAAGTTTAAAAATGGCTCTGAAATTTCTGGAATTCAGGAAATCCTCTGTCCTCTGAAAGATCCTGCTTACACAAAAGACTTGTTTGTGATTTCAATTAGTATCTTCATAATCAGTCTGTTAGTCCTCACTTCATTGCTGTGCCTGATTTTCATCTGTTTGTGAAGCTCATTAAGTAGCTCAAAAATACTAAGCACGTATTTAGATAGTTCCTTAAATGAAATAAAATTATTTAAAACAATCTTCAGAAGAAGCATGACACGCTAAAACTATAGACAGAAACCCTTATTGGACCATAAACTACTTCTTGTGCTTAAGAAGAAACTTGGCAAGCAGAATAATTTTCCTTGGGCTAACATATAACCACTTTTGATGCTCATACTATAAAGTTTGGAAGGTATGTGTTTTGAACTTAACTCCCTGAAGAAGGGTGTCCTCAAATTTTTCATGTCGTTCAGTTTCCCATCTGCTCGAACATGAAAACTCCTGCAAGAAAGTAATGACGTCCTCACTCAAAAACGTTACATCAGTACTTGTACCTGGTTGGGCTTCATTCATATTCGCTGTGCATGGGTCAACTAACATAAGAGGAATCTAGAGAGGCAGTGCCACAGTAACTAGCCTCCTGTAGAATGGTAGCAAATGGTAGCATGGTTAAGACAGTCTGTACTCCTCTTCTGTTTCCAACAGTGACATAATGGTACCATAGCAACCGACCATTTATAACTAGCCTGGCATGTGTGTGGCCTCCTGCCATATAGAGAATGGTTCACATCTCCATCTGATTTAGGTTAAGGCTAAGCTTTTGCACTTTTACTTGCACTCTAGAGGGCAGTTTAGAAAAAATAACACAAGCTAATATCCTTCATGCTCATTGACAAATTTTATTGTAAAAGTAATCACTGCTACTGCTACTACTACTACTACTACTACATCACTGTGAGGTGCATTCAAGTTCTAAGGCCTCCAATTTAGTCACAAAATATTTTTAAAAAAATTATTGTTTATTATTTTAAAATGGCAACCATATTTGTTCTAGGCTGCATGTGTTTTTTTCGTATTTGCAAGCATCTACAGTTTTTTTTACACTTGTTCGGTAGTGGATTGTCCTAAGCCTTTCAGATAAAATGCATTTAGTTTAACACACTCTGGGCTACAAATTCACATCATTATCACTTAGCTGAATGTATTCTTTATATATTTTTAATAGTTCAAAGTTATCAGCCACAATATAAAAAAACTCAATTTTTGAACAGTAGTTTTCCAAAGAAAGATTAACTTATCAGATTTAGTATTTTTTCTGCTATTACATTATATAGTATAGTTACTTTTTATAGAGTATCAGTGATGAGGAGCTTACACTGAAAAAAATACACTGTTTTAAAAAATGGGCTTTTTTAATTTTTTCATTTTGTGGCCAGCAATATCTTTGTTGGGGGACCAGATAAAAATCTGAAAATTTCACAGTTAATAGACCTTTATGATATCAAACTTCAGTATAAATTTCAACATTGAGATTCAATTTGAAGTTATGGAAAAAAATTACAAACACGAGTCAAAAATATGTCTTTTAACATCCACGATATCTAGGCTTATGGAATAAAATATATCAGTTAAAGTATATAATTTAATCATTTCTATGATTACTTACTTTTTTTATTGCAAATAAGCCTACTAATTACATTATATTGTTCTCTTGTTATCGGTTTTCGGTACATCGCTCATTGAACATTTGAGAAATTTATTCACTCTGTTTGGGTGTTAGATTATAAATTCACCAAGTCACAGTTGTAAATTCCATGGGAGACAGCTTCCTTAGTACATTTTAAGTGGCATCAAAACTTGATCCTTCTCAATTTTTTAAAAAGATGTCCTTGGTCCTGGAAGGTGATAAAATACAACACGTACATCTCGGTTTTGACAGTCAATATTATCAACTTCACCAATCCACCACTGTTCATCGTAAACACAAGCTACTATGTCTTTATTTTGAAGAACCAGTTGTACAAGTTTTCCACACTGATGAAGTTGACTCTCAGATGAAGTTGATGTGGTCTTACACTTCAGTAATTTGTGTGAATGGGGTACAAAACAATGAAAAGATCGAGTGCCTTTAATCTTCTGACAAGTGTTGTACCTTTCCTTCAAGACACTATCATAGATTTCTTGTATTTCCTCACATTGTACAAAAACATAGGTATTTCCTTTTCTATGTTTTTTACAGAATTCAAACATTTCTTGAGGTATTATGATATGATTGTCATCGGTCTGCTGCAGACTTGCTTTTGTGAAGCTCGCTTTGTTGTACCCCCGACACCATCACAAGCATTCTTCCCATGGCATTAAGTGAAAAAGTGCCATTCTACACCAAGCCAAAATCTTCTTTATGAAAGGAGAAAAGAGGGAAACATTCCACGTAGGAAATATATATCTATATATCTAAAAACAAAGATGATGTGACTTACCAAATGAAAGTGCTGGCAGGTCGACAGACACACAAACATACACACAAAATTCAAGCTTTCGCAACAAACTGTTGCCTCATCAGGAAAGAGGGAAGGAGAGGGAAAGACTAAAGGAAGTGGGTTTTAAGGGAGAGGGTAAGGAGTCATTCCAATCCCGGGAGCGGAAAGACTTACCTTAGGGGGAAAAAGGACGGATATACACTCGCACACACACACATATCCATCCACACATACAGACACAAGCAGACATAGTTCGGCAAGAACTAAGCATTCATCAGCTGCCAAGGTTTGCTTTTTGTCTTTCAAAAATTTACTTTGAGCTTTTGCAATAAAATGATGCATTTTCAGATTTTCAAGGTTAGCCACCAACACTTCAAAAAACTCTTCTCATTATTTTATGACTGTCACCATTTCAGTTCTGTCTTGTGTCACCCATTGTTTATATTTTATATTGTCAGGCATCAAATCGTTTTCTTCGGATTCTTCAAACATGTCAAGTAAGGCTTGTTTGCCTGGACAATCTTCACATTTTCCCTTGATCATACAATTGTAACTGTCAATATTGCATACCATAACTTCCAAAAGGTCTTTATAGTCAACTCTAATGGCCCCACCTATCATCAACTTTACATTCTAATGATACAAACAAACAAAAACATTATGGGTGCCAAATGCCCTTGCAACAATACACCATCTTGGTCTCAATTCGCAATTTTAATGTCAGGATTTTCTTTTTTAAATTCAGTGAATAGTTCATTTAAATTACACAAAGTTAACCTTTTTTGTATTTGAATCTTGGAACAATTTTCTTTCACAGAAACACAGTCTTTTTTGCCAGACATGAAATGGCTGTTTTGTCATCATCATAATATTTAATAAGTTTATTGATTGTGTTTACATCTACCAAATTATATGCAGTTTTCATTTGTAATGCTGGTAAATTTCCCTGTTCTTTTACTAATTGCCTTGTTAACTTAACAAGACGTTCTGACACATTAAAATCATCACTAGCTTTTGCTCGACTCCAAGAATTCAGCAGTAAACTGATAATCTTAATTTTATCCTCTTTGTTTGAAGTACTGCATTTAGTTTTTAGTTTTTCTATCAGATAATCATATTTGGTTGGTGAAGTTTTAGAACTTCCATCTGTTTTAGTACAAATTGTATTTTGAAATGAAACTTCAAAATTCTTTTTGACTGTAGCTGCCACTTTCTCAATTTTTGTATTCACGGCACTTGGTCTTTTATCTTGACTTAGTTTACTAATTTTACTTTCAAGCAATATACCCAGGATTTCACAAGCTGTATCTACCTTTTTAATGCTTGCTGATAAGTTACAAAATTCTGTATCCTTTCTCTTGTTAATTACAAATATCTTAGACACAATATCTTGGACACAATGAGTTTCCTGGTATGAGATTGACAAAAGGGCTTTTATTTTTAGAATAATGAACAAATGTTATTTCTCGCAGACCTTTAGCGTTTCTGAAGAAGAGAAATTTGTTAACATCGAGTATAGATTTAAGTGTCAGGAAGTTATTTCTGAAAGTATTTGTATGGAGTGTAGCCATGTATGGAAGTGAAACATGGACGGTAAATAGTTTGGACAAGAAGAGAATAGAAGCTTTCGAAATGTGGTGCTACAGAAGAATGCTGAAGATTAGATGGGTAGATCACATAACTAATGAGGAAGTATTGAATAGGATTGGGGAGAAGAGAAGTTTGTGGCACAACTTGACCAGAAGAAGGGATCGGTTGGTAGGACATGTTCTGAGGCATCAAGGGATCACCAATTTAGTATTGGAGGGCAGCGTGGAGGGTAAAAATCATAGGGGGAGACCAAGAGATGAATACACTAAGCAGATTCAGAAGGATATAGGTTGCAGTAGGTACTGGGAGATGAAGAAGCTTGCACAGGATAGAGTAGCATGGAGAGCTGCATCAAACCAGTCTCAGGACTGAAGACCACAACAACAACAACAACATGTAAATAGCTGTCAGTGGCACCAAAGTTAGTGCCCATTCCATAGTAAATGAGGCAGGAACTGACTTTATCAAATCAAAAGCTGAAATGCTTAATTCCATTTTCAAATGTTCCTTTACGAAGAAAAACCTAAAAGAATTGCTCCAATTTAATGCTCATGCCATTGAAAAGATGAATGAAATAAGTATTAGTGTCAGTGATGTTGAGAAACAGCTGAAATCGTTAAAATTGAACAAAGCTCCAAGGCCTGATGAAATCCCTTTCATATTTTATACTGAATTTGTGGTTAAGTTAGCCCCTCTTCTAACTATAATCTATCATAGATCCCTTGAACAAAACTTGTGCCCAGTTCTGGAAAAAAAAGCACAGGTCACATCAATCTACAAGAATAGTAGAAGCAAGCCACAAAACCATCATCCACTGCCCTTAACATAAATTTGTTGTTGAATCTTAGAACATATTCGGAGCTCAAACAAAATGAGGTATTTTGAACAGAATGGCCTCTTCAATGCTAACCAGCATGGATCCTGAAAACATCCTTCATCTGAAATCCAACCCGTACTTTTCTCACATGACATACTGAAAGCTATGGATCAAGGCAGTCAGGTAGATGTAGTATTTCTTCATTTCTGAAAAGCATTTGACTCAGAACCACACCTACACTTATTGTCAACAGTACGATCATATGGGGTATGAAATGAAATTTGTGACTGGACTGAAGACTTTTCTGATAGGGAGGACACACCATGTTTGTTATCCTGGATGGAGAGTCAGAAGTAACTTCAGCTGTGCCTCAGGGAAGTGTGTTGACACCCTTGTTGTTCATGTTGTTTATTAATGACCTTTCAGACAATGTTAATAGTAATCTCAGACTTCTTGCAGATGACACAGTTGTCTATAATGAAGCACTATCTGAAACAAGCTGCATAAATATTCAATCAGATCTTGATAAAATTTCAAAGTGGGTCAAAGACTGGGAACTTGCTTTAAATGTTCAGAAATGTAGAACTGTGCACATTACAAAATGAAAAAATGTAGTATCCTATGGCTATAACATCAATGGGTCAGCCAACGCACGCAAACTCCTGGGTGTAACACTGTGCAAGGATATGAAATGTAATGATCACATGGGCTCAGTAGTGGATAAAGCAGGTGGTATACATCAGTTTATTGGTATAATACTGGGGAAGTGCAATCAGTTTACAAAAGAAATTGCTGACAAATCACTCGTGCAACAACTTCTAGAACACTGCAAGTGTGTGGGACTGATACCAAATAGGACTAACATGAGATATTGCACATATACAGAAAAGGGCAGTGTGGACAGTCACAGGTTTGCTTAAACCATGGAAGAGTGTCACAGAGGTACTGAAGGAATTGAAGTGGAGGACTCTTGAAGTTAAATGTAAACTGTCATTGAGAAAGTCAATTAACAAAGTTTCATGAACCAGCTTTAAATGACAACTCTAGCAATAGAGTACAATCCCCTATGTATCATTCACATAGGAATTGTGAAGATGAGAGTAGAATAATTGCTGCATGCACAAAGGCATTCAAACAATCATTCTTCCTGTGTTCCATAAGTTAATGGAATGGGGAGAAACCCTAATAACTGGTACAATGGGGAGTACCCTCTGCCGTGCTCCTCACAGTGGTTTGCAGAGTGTAGATGTACATGTTTTAATTTATTACTGGTTTAATACTAACTGTATTTGCAACACATTTTGCAGAAAGTGTCCACATATATCACTGAACATACCTGCAACATTATATCATTGTACAACACACAGTTCAGGATATATAATGTCACAAACACTGAGATCCACGAAAAACTACCACATTGTGTATGATTTTTAACTTTATTATTACTAAACTGCTGAACTGATTTTGATGAAATTTGGTAAGGAGATTGAGGAAGAACATAGGCTACATTAGAAAGTGTGTAGTACAAGATACTTATTAATTTGAAGGATATTTCATGAATTTGTGCAAATGCTTGTATATGTTCATATCTGGTACACAATACAATTCAGAGTAACGAATACAATGCTTAGATAATCTTCAGTGTATTTAATCCATACCTGCACAATATTTGTTGCATAATTTCCACATCATGTAATGTATAGTTACTTCAGTAGCTGGATGCATAAATGCATGCTCCTGCTCATGCCTCTCTGTATGCACTGGTCAGCAGTGACACATCATGCATTGGGGCAGCTTGGGAAAGGGGAGAGTGGGGAGCACATCACTAGCTATGCTTACCCAAACAGGCAGACACAAGAGGGCAGCTGATATTATTGTAAGGACAGCAGATTACTTACTCACCATCACTCATCATAACAAAACTACTGACATACGAGTGCAGCTGCAGGTAGCAGCTCATCTAATCATAAATTCTTTCACTCTGTATAACATCTGCAGAGCTATAGTTGGAGTCACAAGTGATGAGTTTAGGCCTTTTCTATGCACCTATGTTATGAATTCTCTGACAGCCAGTAAGTGTTCAGTAGTGTTCTGAGCACTCTGCTCTGAATGCCATAGCTAATGTGAGCATTAAAAGTGATCACAGCAGATTGTGTAGTGATTTTTTATGCCTTTTTTTGCGAGTTGTCATCGTTAATGGTGGTGGTAAGTGATACATTCCGCTTAAGCTATGGAAAGACATAACTTGCAGGATACAGACTTTCTTCAAGCGCAAAGGATGCGCATGTGCGTACCACAACTGTCACTTGGAATCAACAACAATGCAATCCTTATCCGTGCCTCTACAAGCGCGAACTGCCATCCTTCATGGATTGGACTATAGTAGGCAAATAAACTTGTCCAACTGTGTTGGGTGTTGGTTTTGTGTGTCTGTCTTGGTTATGATGATGCCTGTCTGCCTCTGCAGCTGAGGGGTCAGCGCAGCTGACTGACGCACTGAGAATCTAAGTTCAATTCCCGGCTGGGTTGGGTATTTTATCCACTTGTGGACTGGATGTTGTGTTGTCCTCACCATCATTGATGCGCAGGTTGCTGAAGTCGCGTCAAATGAAAAGACACACTAGGTGGCCAAAAAGTCACAGATGGGTTCTCCCTGCTCATAATGCCAAATTATCATTTCATTCCATGAGAATGCAGTCACTATGCTCCCATAGTAACTCACCTGCTTTCCTACTTTCATACTCATAATTAGACCTAGTCTTGCATTACCCTATTTGATTGTGTGTTGATCATCCTGTTCAACTTAACATAAGACCTGTTCATCTAGTGACAGCACTTCACTGTTTCACACTGTATCTAGCTTAAACCGCTACATTTCTTTTTTTAAATTCTGTAACCTATCTGCCTGCTCAAGTGTCTAACATTCCACACATGGATCCATAGAATACCAGTATTTTTTTACCTAATAACAACGTCTTAGTATTTCCTGCCTGAACATCTGAATAGGCAACTATTTTACCTCTGGAATATTTTACCCAATGGGATGTCGTCATCATTAAACCATAATGTAGAGCCACATGTTGTTGGGAAATATAATGGCTAGAATTTGTGATGTAACTTTTCACGTATGGAAAAGTGATGTGTTATTGCCAGAATGACGATCACCTCAGTGAAAGTATTTGTTATTAGTTAATTTGTTTGGAATTGTAAACTATTGGGAAGTTGTGTTGTTCATGCATGTACATTGGCTCTGATGAACAAGTGCATCTCTAAGGCAGGACAACAATGGCAGTTCTGCTATGTATTCACGATACCTACTGGTAGGGCAGTTGCTCCATGCGACCACATTCCAGCTTGGAGAAGCCATGGAATGCCACACACCATGACAACAGAAGTGATGTCATGGAAGGGAGAGAAAGCTTATGGAACAATTCTACACAGAGCTGTAATATGTGAACACGTTACAGAATCAGTGTCAAATTAATGTACTGTTTGATATCTTACTGTAAATTACAGAGCAATATTAGTGTATTTATGAAGAAGTGCATTATATTCCTTAGTACAAACCTAAAATTTGAGAAAAGTTTAAAACTTACAGTATAGGAGAAGTTACAATGGTGAAGAAGTCTGTGTCAAAGAAGAACTACATGGTTTGTATGAATGTTGAGTTAAGAAACAACAGTTCAGAATTTCAAAGTTTCAGAATTTCACTTAACTTATGAAACAAAAACATTACAAGCTTCCCCTTGCTTTATCTGTGTGCAGCACCAAAACTGCAAAGCCATATTTCTTAATGTTGCAAGGCTGGGTCAGTTAATCATCTAAGACTGATGGCTCTGCAATTTCTGAAAAGGCTGTAGTACCAAGGAAGTGGCTACTTGTATCGTTAGGGCACACAAGCAACCCCACGACTGCTATGTCCACGGCTTGGAGGCAGGTGGGGGGTGTCTACTTCACTATGCATTCCACAAAATCATAAGTAAATCTGTTGATATTTAAATGCTATCAGCAGCGTCAAAGTTTCTGTTCACCCATGACACAAGAACTGAGATTGAGAATAGGCAGGGAAAAGCAACAATGCTGAAATTCTTTTTTGAATGTTCCTTTACAAGTGAGAATCCAGAAACACTACCAAAGTTTTAATTATTACAGGTGAGTGATACAGATACTGGTGTTAGTGGTGCAGACAAACAGCTGGAATCACTAAATCTGAACAAGGCCCCAAAGAATGAAAGAATCAATTTTGAATTTGTGACTAAATTAACCACTCTCTAATCATAATGTACAATAGATCCCTCAAACAAAAACCTGAACACAGCAGTTGGAAGAAAGTACAGGTCGCATTTGTCTATAAGAATGGTACCATAAGAGATCCACAATTCTGTTGCCCACTGTCCCTGATATCCACCGGTTGTATAATCTTATAACATATTCTGAGCTGATACATAATGAGGTATCTTGTCAATGACAACCAACATACTTTTTGAAATGTTGGTCATGTGAAATCCATCACATGCTTTCTTCACATAGCATCCTAATGCCCTGAAAACTATAGACAATGCAGATCAGGCAAATACAGTAGTTAGTTTCCTTGGTGTTTGGTAATCACTTTGATTTAGTAACACATCACTACTTATTAACTCAAGTATGGTCAGTAATGGGGGATGGAGGGGGAGGCTATCAAATCAAGTTTATGACGGGATGGGAGATTTCTTAGTAGTTACGATACAGCATGTTATGTTGGATGATGAGTCATCAACAGACATTCTGGTGTATACCAGGGAAGTGTGTTGGAACTCTTGCTTTTCACATCGTATGTTAATGACCTGGTAAACTGTATTAACAGTGCCCTCAGATGTTTTTCAGAACATGCTGTTATGTATAATAAAGCACTTCATGAAGAAAGCTGCATAAATATTCTCCCAGTTCTTTATAAGAGTTCAAAGTGGTCTAACTTTCATTCATTCATTCATTCACACATTATATTCCATGAACCCCAGCATGAATAAGAGCCTTCAGGAATGTGGAATGTCTTAAGTTATACATTACAGGCAGAAGCAACCACTGCTGGCTACCTCTGTAAAGTGTACTAATAACAACTTTTAACTAACAATGATCTTCTCAAACTGATAAAGAGGCAATTACTTCTAGAATAGTTTACCTGTGTGTATTAGGAGAAAGACAGCTATTTTTAAAAATGTCACTACTCCTCCTCCTTTACTACCTGGCTGCTGTTGTTATCTAATACCTCAAAGAAAACATTCTACACAGACCATTAGTAGCTGTCTACCTGCTGGCAAAATTATGCTATGCTTTATACAAATATTAGAGCTGGGCATAATTTACACTCCTTATACCAAGTATAGTGTCACATCACAACCACAATCAAGACAAAATCTTAAAGCAGGATCATCAGTAAAGTACAACATTCACCACTGAAAGTGTTTATGAACACCAACATACAGGCACAACAGAACTACAATGAAATTCTAGACAGTGTGTGCTGCTATTGATACAAACACAGAATTTTTTCAGAATACACAAACATTAAAAATGTAACAAATAGCGGCTGGTGGTCAGGTCTGAACTGGTAATCCGCAGTACGCTACCCAGTGATGCTGATAGCTACATCACTCTGCACGCAGCATAGCTAATGGATGTACTGTGAAATGAGTAGCTAATGAGTTATTATTACACTTCAGTGTTTAAATATTTGGGAATTTTCAATTTCCTGCCTTAAGTCCACTGCCAACAAGTTTTGTCCCAAAATATAATCTCCAGTCTAAATCCTAGAGGGAGAATCATAATCTATATGGAAATTATTGCCATCTCCAACATTGTGATTATGCTTTGCCGAATTCACCTTAAATTCAAAAAAACATACGCGTGCGCGCGCGCGCCCACACACCCGCGCCCACACACACGCGCGCACACACACACACACACACACACACACACACACACACACACACACTTACCATCAGAGAGCATACATAGTGCCACACAAGTGTAAGTGACCCTACATCCCCTTCATACAATACCCTCACGGCAAACTTCTGTAAAACAAACACTTTTTTATCCTTGTCTGAAATACCTCAAAAGTAAGCCATAGGACAGAACTGAGTGAAAGTTTGGCAACTATGCTGACAAACCTGTCTGCAGGTATAGATAAGAGAGATTTCAGAGCACAAAGCAGGCAGAACTGAGGCTACTGGTTAACTTATCCAGATGTTGATGCAATCCCAATTCATCATCAATTTGTATACCGGGAACTACATATATGAAGTTTTATCCAGTATATCCCCGATGATCTCCACTTCTGGTACCTTTTACTTGTCACTTTTACTTGTTTGAAAGTGCATAATACGTGTTCCTGACAAATCAAGGGTTAAAGCACCAGCCAAGGATCAGCTATAACCCTTCTCCTGGCCGTGCCCACCAGGTATGGTTTGGAACCTTCATCAATATGACTGTATCTTCAGCATCTTTCTTTAAATGTTCCAAAATGTAAAACAGAATGTTTCACAAACACAAATGGGATGATCTTATAGGCTCAATAATAGATAAAGCAGGTGATAAGCTTCAGTTCATTGGCAGCATACTAGTAAAATGTACTCTAGTGTCCAAAATTAAGGCAACAAACCACTATTTCCCCTTTTTGTATCTAATTCACAATATAATCATACGAACTGTCAAGTGATGTCTGTACGATCAGGGAAGATGGCATCTGGTCACCAGAAAACCACACCAGCAATGGCATCAGGGCACCTATCAAATGGGATAGTGTTTGCCAGGTAGTCCTACTTCCACAACTGCTGTGTAGACAGTCACAGATGGTGCAGTATGGCACAGAGAAAATGGCTACCAGGCTCTGTGTGGTGGATGGCCATCAGAAGAATGAAAGCAGGATAGTTGCAAACTGATGTGGCCCGATGGCTTAATGCGAACCATTTTGTTGCTTTAGGGATGTGGCGACAGTTTAGAGAGATCAAAACTATCCCAAAGACCAAGGTGGGGCTGACCACTTATAACATCCGAAAGAGAGAACTGTTATTTTGCTGTCAGGGCACGACGGTATCACCTTAGTACTGCATGGCAACTGTCAACTGACCTTGCAGCATCCAATGCACTTCTTGTAGTGAGGCAAATGGTTACAGAAAGCATCGGCACAGTGGCCTTTATTGTTGGAGACCTGCGGTATGTGTTTCTCCGATGCATCGTCACAGAAGGGTGTCTAAATTGCAGCTGTCAACATGCCACCTGGATGTCAAACAGTGGGCCAATGTTTGTTTCACAGATAAGTCCTGATTTGGTCTGGACAGTGATTCTGTGTGTGTGGCTCTGAGCACTATGGGACTCAACTGCTGAGGTCATTAGTCCCCTAGAACTTAGAACTAGTTAAACCTAACTAACCTAAGGACATCACAAACATCCATGCCCGAGGCAGGATTCGAACCTGCGACCGTAGCGGTCTTGCGGTTCCAGACTGCAGCGCCTTTAACCGCACGGCCACTTCGGCCGGCCAGTGATTCTCAACAGATTCACATCTGGAGGGAATGTGGAACAAAATTTAGGGACCCAATCACTGTGGAAAGAGACTGATGTCAAGGATGATCCCTAATGTTGTGAGCAGGGATTATGTTGGCCACTCGAACACCTCTTCATGAAACTGTACGGTTAAATCAGCAAGGTTTAACTGCTGTCAGGTATCATAACAATATCTTGGGACCTCATGTGCAGTTGTTGCGAGGTGCTATAGGCCCAGACTTCATATTGTTGTACGATAATACTCGAGCTCATAGAGCACGGGTGGTTGATGTTTTCCTGGAAATGGAAGAGATTGCATGCACGCCTTGGCCTGCTCACTCTCTCAATCTGAATCCCATAGAGGATGTTGAGGACGCACTAGGGACACTGGTTGCATCATGTCAGCATCCACCAACCACTCTCCAAGACTTGCGAGCAGCACTGCAGGAAGAATGGGTGTTATTACCTCAACATGAGATTGATGAGATCATTCACAGCATGCCCTGTCATTTGTCAGGCCTGTATTGCTGCTTGAGGTGATCACACCCCATACTGAGCTCACTAACCAGTTGTCGGAATGTGTGTGTAAATCCGTTAAGCTGGGAAAAACGAAGATCATTTTTGTTGCAGTTATTAATGTTGTATATTCTTTACTTTGTTTCTACTTTACTATCACCTGATTACACTTTTGTGGCAAAATAAACGCAACCTTGCAAAATTTCAGTTTGTTGCTTTAATTTTGGACACCAGTGTAGTTAAGTATTCCAAGGAGATTGCTCACAAAACAGTCAAATGACCCATCCTAGAATATTTCTCAAGTATGTGGCACCTGTGTCTCTAGAAATGATGAAAGGCTCAAAATGGAAAACACCTGAAGAAAGATGCCAACTATTCCTCAAAAGCCTACTTACAAAGTTCCATGAATGAACATTAAGTGAGGAATCTAGAAATATAATACTGTCCCCTACATATTGCACCTAATGGACTGTGAACACAAGACGAGAGTAATTACAGCATGTACAAAGTCATTTAGGCAGCCATTCCTCCCAGACTCCACAGCTGAATGGAATGAGAAGAAATCCGAATATGTGGTACAATGAGAGAACCCTCTGCAATTTACGTCACAGTGGTTTGCAGAGTATGGATGCACGTAGGTGTAGATATGATGTATAATCGTAAGTCATACATGGGGTGTCAATGACTGATATCAACTGACCTTATTCAGTACAAATACTAATTAATATGCACTGCCTTGATGTTAAGACAGGTTGGAACCTTGTGCGTTGATGAGCAAGTGATAATGACTATAATATTTAATAAACAAATTTACTAAAAAACATTTAAGTGGTGTAAAATGGGTAGAGACTGTGGTTAAGGAAAAGTTGAGGGGGCGAAAGAAAGGCTGGAGATGACACACAATATTACCCACTAGTAATAGTTCCGTGATCAGGTACTTTGTGCAGTCAATAGATCTTAGAGCACATTACAAAAATCTTACATATTTAGTAAACTATTGTTTTAATTGCCTTTGGTGGCTGTATTTCATACATGTGCAAGATGCATGAGGTTATGCACAATGGTCTGGCTGTGAATGCTATTCAAATTTAGTTGGTGTGCTAATGCATTAATGATCACAATGGTACACACTTTGTTGAAATCACAACTCTTCTTTCTAGGTTCAATTTTATATTTTTTTACATGACAGAAAGCTTCTTAATCTTGTTGCAGTGTGGAAGAACAGGTCTCTGCTCTGCTAGAGGAATCTGATATTGAAGATCTTGAAATGGCCAATTTGTTGGGTCTCTGCTTTGCCCCTCTGATGTCATTGACAACATGGAAAAAGACAGTGCAGATGAGGATTTAGGTGGCAACATCAATAATTTGAATTGCTGTCAACTGACAGCAGGATGTGAAGCAATTGTAACAAAGGCTACTTAGACCACCTCTGAAACTGTTTTCTTGAGTATGCTCTATGGGAGACAGAAAGCAGTGGAGCTGAAACTATGATACTCTACTTTGGACAGCATGACCTCGAGCAATTCATTAGGTACAAACCTATGCATTTTTTGATACAAAGTTTGGTGTCATAATTTCAGATTTGGTTATCTTCTAAATCTTGACATTCATCAAGGATTTAATGGACAAAAGTTCATTGAATCTCTGTCTAAGGGTAATTGTGATGACATTTTGCACCACCTTAGTTTGCAGACAACTACTTCATGTCTGTGAAAATAGTCAATAAATGTACTGAAATTGGTATTGGTAAAAGTGGAACTGTTAGAAGCAACAAAACTGAAAATTGCCCATTATAATGTATAGCTGCCATCAAGAAGGAACACAGAGGCTCTTACAAAATTATGTGTGATAAGAATTCACAGTTACTTGTGTGTCGCTGGAATGAAAACTGTGCATTCACGACAGTGTCAAACTGTGAATGTGTAAATCCCATTTGCAAAGTTCAAAGATATTCTGCCGCCATGAAAAATAAACTTATTGCTACTCAACTTCATCTAATCAAGTCTTTCAATGACAATATGAGTGTAACAGACAGTATGGACCAAAATGTGAGCTATTACAAGACAAATATCAGATCCAAGAAATGGTGGTGGCCAATTTTTTGTGGGGTTTAAATTAGCAATTTAGAATTTATGTCTATTGTACAGACATTCTGAGAATGAAGAAATCAATTTTCTCACATTTAAAAGAAGAGTCGTGAGCAATCTCTTACAAAAATATGGGAAACAAAAATGTAAGGAAGAGCAAAGTGTCACCCCACCTGCAGTTGCTAAGTGTGTCTGCGGCATTTTGTTTCAATAAAACAAGGCACTTTATTGTTCCTCAACAGAAGAATGAGATGTGCTCTCTGTAAGTCACACACAACTCACATGTGCACAAAATGTAATGTACCCTTACATGAAAAATGGCATGTGGCAATTATATGCATAGAGCTACTTCTAGTTCTAAATCGCATGGTGTTATTGCATCAGATAAAGATTAACAACTCTGAAAAACACAGTAGTCCTACACCTGATGCCAGTTACATGCAAAAAAAATTGCACTCATAAAACCAGTTCATTCTTAAGGAGTAAAGAAAACACAAAATTGACAAAGTTGATTAACACAATACTTCTGTGTACCTGCAAATTGCATCAGATGACTTAATCATCTTTCACACTGCAATATCCCTTTAAATACGTACTGGGAAAAGTTTTGTTTGAAATAAAGAAAAAATTACATGAGAGAAATTATTTTATTGTGTGTACATTACATTTTAAAATGCATTACAGTGTTTATTAGATAATTTCAGATCAAATAAGTTAAATTATAAGTGAATTCAGATAAATATTAATCATAACTGAGACCAATAACATTCAGCATTACATATTTTTTCACCTCCTCGTAAAAAATGATAAATGTACAATACTATTCGACATATACATTTTATACTGTGAAAGATTTGCTGTTTTGTCACACACATTACTTTCTGTCTTGGTAAAAACCATTGAGCAACATTGTCAAGTCATATCCTGACATGTTTGTCTCTAAACATCACACGTCAATCAAAACACATCTCGTACAATTGTATCAGTTCAGTAACATGAAGTATATAGAAATTTTTAGACTAGCATTATCAACAACAACATTGTTAATTTCTACTTCTACTGACACAGAAGAATGTAAACTGCTGTATAAAAAAAGAAGTACAGTTCATGCAGTCTGGGCAAAACTGTTCAGTCTCAAGAATCAACAATTATGCAGTGCAATACCTCCATAAAAATTTTGTCTAACAACAGGGAAGCAGTAGCTTTTGTCTTCAGTATACCAGTTCTTCTCTTGGGGAAGGAATGTAAAACATCATTGGACAGATAGAAATTCAACAAAGGACAATAATTTAACCTTGTTAAAGCTTCTTCTTACAAATCTATTCGTAGTATCTGACAGCAGAGTCAAGCTATAATCAACAGCAATATACAACAAATTTAGAATATAAAATCAGGAACAACATATTTTAATTTTAAAGTGTGCATTTTATTTTTCCATTCGGAATAAAGCTTTCCTGGTGAACATTAGCTCCTAGCTGCCAAAAAGAAGTCTAATTTTTTTTTAGTACCACATGTTCCAGCTCAATCACAGTATGTACATAAACAACATAGTCATTACTTCCAATGAAATCAGAAATTGAATTTCTGTTGCCCTGTCACGGCAGTGGAATTTCACTGAATGACTAGCAGGATCAAAGACAGCAGGAACATCTAACAGCATTCTATGACTTTGGAGTGTAATACTCTTGTTGGCTGCTCAACCTCCTCATTGGACAAAATCATCTTGAGATGCCTATTGTGGAGAACCTAAGTTCACTGTAGTTTTCTTTTTCCAGTTTTCTTGCTCCGAGGAAGAGTAGCAGAGCCCGATACTTGCTGTGGACAAAAGTAAACTGTTGTTATAAGCAGTGAAAGTGTTTTTGTACACTACAGTATGACAATATCTAAATCAGCTCACCCTAAAGTCTTTTAGTAGGGAAATATTAAAAAAATGAATTACTCATTAAATTCCTTAGAAGACAATTTCCCTGACACACAAGAATTAACTGCAGGTTATATTTTTAATGGACTGTGTAAAATAGGGTGTCCATTTCATTTCTTTAAAGAAAAGGACATTTTAAAAAGTTTATAAAAATATCTCCCCCCTTTCCCATGAACCTTGGAATTAATGGGGAGGCTTGCATGCCTGAGCAATACAGATACCGTAGGTGTAACCACAATGGAGGGGTATCTGTTGAGAGGCCAGTCAAACATGTGGCTCCTGAAGAGGGGCAGCAGCCTTTTCAGTAGTTGCAGGGGCAACAGTCTGGATGATTAACTGATCTGGCCTTGTAACATTAACCAAAACGGCCTTGCTGTCCTGGTATTGCAAATGGCTGAAAGCAAGGGGAAACTACAGCCATAATTTTTCCCAAGGGCATGCAGCCTTACTGTACGGTTAAATGATGATGGCGTCCTCTTGGTTAAAATATTCCAGAGGTAAATTAGCCCCCATTTGGATCTCTGGGCGGAGACTACTCAGAAGGACATCGTTATCAGGAGAAAGAAAACTGGCATTCTACGGATTGGAGTGGGGAATGTCAGATCCCTTAATCAGGCAGGTAGGTTAGAAAATTTAAAAATGGAAATGAGTAGTTTAAAGCTGGATATAGTGGGAATTAGTGAAGTTTGGTGGCAGGAGGACCAAGACTTCTAGGTCCGGTTAATACAGGGCTATAAATACAAAATCAAATAACGGTAAGGCAGGAGTAGGTTTAATAATGAATGAAAAAACAGGAGTGCAAGTATGCTACTACAAACAGCATAGAGAACATATTATTACAGCCAAGATAGACACGAAACCAATGCCTACCACAGTAGTACAAGTTTATGTGCCAACTAGCTCTGCAGGTGACGAAGAGATTGAAGAAATGTATAATGAGATAAAAGAAATTTTCAGATAGTGAAGGGAGATGAAAATTTAATAGTCATGGGTGACTGGAATTCGATAGTAGGAAAAGGAAGAGAAAGAAACATAGTAGGTCAATATGGAAGGGGGTAAGGAATGAGAGAGGAAGCCGTCTGGCAGAATTTTGCACAGAGCATAGCTAAAACTTGGATTAAGAATCATGCATGAAGGTTGTATATGTGGAAGAGACCTGGATACATTGGAAGGTTTCAGATAGATTATATAATCAGAAGACAGAGATTTAGGAACCAGGTTTTAAATTGTAAGACATTTTCATGGGTAGATGTGGACTCTGACCACTATCTATTGATTATGAACTGTAGATTAAAACTGAAGAAACTGCAAAAAGGTAGGAATTTAAGGAGATGGGACCTGGATAAACTGAAAGAACCAGAGATTGTACAGAGTTTCACAGAGAGCATTAGGAAACAATTGACAAGAACAGGGGAAAAAATCCAGTAGAAGAGGAATGGGTAGCTTTGAGAGAGAAATAGTGAAGGCAGTGGAGGATCGAGTAGGTAAAAAGACGAGGGCTAGTAGAAATCCTTGGGTAACAGAAGAGATACTGAATTTAATTGATGAAAGGAGAAAATATAAAAATGCAGCAAATGAAGCAGGCAAAAAGGAATACAAATGTCTCAAAAATGAGATCGATAGGAAGTGCAAAATGGATAAGCATGGACGGGTAGAGGACAAATGTAAGAATGCAGAGGCATATATCACAAGGGGTAAGATAGATACTGCCTACAGGAAAACTAAAGAGACCTTTGGAGAAAAAGAGAACCACTTGTATGAATATCAAGAGCTCAGATGGGAAAACCAGTTCCAAGCAAAGGGAAAGCAGAAAGGTGGATCTAACAAAACTCTACCATCTAGTGAGTAAGATGTATGAGACAAGCGAAACTCTCTCAGACTTCAAGAAGAAGAAGAATTCCAATCCCAAAGAAAGCAGGGGTTGACAGATGTGAAAATTACCGAACTATCATTTTAATAAGCCACGGCTGCAAAATACTAATGCGAATTCTTTACAGGCAAATGGAAAAACTGGTAGAAGCTGACCTCCGGGGAAGATCAGTTAGGGTTGGAACACATTAGGCAATATTGACCCTACGACTTGTCTTAGAAGATAGATTAATAAAAGGCAAACCTACGTTTCTAGAATTAGTAGACTTAGAGAAAGCTTTTGACAATGTTGACTGGAATACTCTCATTCACATTCTAAAGGTGGCAGGGGTAAAATACAGGGAGCGAAAGGCTATTTACAATTTGTACAGAAACCAGACTGCAGTTATAAGAGTTGAGGCGCATGAAAGGGAAGAAGTGATTGGGTAGGAGTGAGACAAGGTTGTACCCTATCCCCAATCTATATATTGAGCAAGCAGTAAAGTAAACACAAGAAAAATTTGGATTAGGAATTAAAATCCATGGTGAAGAAATTAAAACTTTGTTTGTCACTGACATTGTAATTCTGGCAGAGACTGCAAAGGACCTGGAAGAGCAGTTGAACAGAATGGACAGTGTCTTCCAAGAAGGATATAAGATGAACATCAACAAAAGCAAAATGAGGATAATGGAATGTAGACTAATTAAATCCGGTGGTGATGAGGGAATTAGGTTATGAAATGAGACACTTAAAGTGGAAGCTGAGTTCTGCTATTTGGGAAGCAAAATAACTGGTGATGCTCGAAGTAGAGAAGATATAAAATGTAGACTGGCAAAGGCAAGGAAAGCGTTTCTGAAGAAGAGAAATTTGTTGACATTGAGTATAGAGTTAAGCGTCAGGAAGTCTTTTTCTAAAAGTATTAATATGGAGTGTAACCATGTATGGACGTGAAACATGGATGATAAGTAGTTTAGACAAGAAGAGAAAAGAAGATTTTGAAATGTGGTGCTACAGAAGAATGCTGAAGATTAGATGGGTAGATCACATAACTAAGGAGGAAGTATTGAATAGAATTGGGGAGAAGAGCAGTTTGTGGCACAACTTGACTAGAAGAAGGGATCGGTTGGTAGGACATGTTCTGAGGCATCAATTCATCACCAATTTACTACTGGAGGGCAGAGTGGAGGGTAAAAATCATAGAGGGGGACCAAGAGATGAATACACTAAGCAGTTTCAGGAGGATGTAGGGTGCAGTAGTTACTTGTAGATGAAGAAGCCTACACAGGGTGCAGTAGCATGGCGAGCTGCATCAAACCAGTCTCTGCACATAAGACCACAACAACAACAACAACAACATAAAAAATCTACGACAATTGAAGAAAGATATAGGACAAAAATATTGTGTGGACAAAATTTAATGGACATAGAAGTTTACCTTTACATCATGGATTCAGATGATCCAGAATGATTTTTTAAAATTATTCTGCTTTGTGATTCACAATGTCAGACCTTCAATCATATCAATAGCAAATAACATACATATCACAGTGTTCCCGTCACCAGTGATAAACTCACTGTTGTGGCTCTTCCTAGCGTATACACTGGCATAATGCGCAGTAGTTAACTGTGTATCAAACATCTGGTAGCACAAAACACTTCTGCCATGGGAAATTAAAAAAAGTGGGACTCTGAGAATCACTGAAAAAACTTTCAGGACAGTGGATTTTTTCTTTTGTGTGTGTGTGTGTGTGTGTGTGTGTGGGGGGGGGGGGGGGGGGGCGCCTCAGGACTGTTATGGGAAACATGGGACAAATGGACACCCTCCTAGTGTAAACCTACATTAAACTTTACCAAATGGTGGTGACTGGCATTACAAACTTTCAAAATGCGGTTTTTCTAACATTAAGTAAGACAGTTGTTGTCTGCCACAAAAACCCCAAGGAGATGTCACAGATCCCTAATATTATATGGTATATGGTTTGGGAACTAATGGCATCAACCATCCACACATTTTCAGATCAAGGAACCACAAGTTTCACAATTGGAAAGAAAGGAGTGGCGGTTTCCAATTAGTATTCCTGTAGAATGTTTCGATACAATTTCATTCATCATATATTGTGTTTTTAAAAGCTAACATATCAAAATAAATTATTTCCCATTTTAATTATAACCCAACAAAATTTAGCTGAATTAATCCAGTTTGCTTTTTTGAATAAAGTTCAACAAAAATAAAATATGTAGTATTAACAGTGTGTCTGTTGTATAGAAAAGAAAATTATATAGCATAATTTCTTTGCTTTTGTACCAGCATTTTGCAGGAGGGTAAGGTCAAATTAAGTTGCGATTGATTACTAAAGTTCACCATCTTTACAGTGAACAAGTGTAGTACCATCACAGAAAGACTCAATGCAATATGTGCTATTAAGAAGTCACAACATGGTTTAAAAGAACTTACTTAAATCTACCACACATATAAAGCACTAGTTCCACATGACACAGGCCACATCTCTTTGCTTACATATCTTGTTCATAAGTGCACACAATGAAGCTAGAAAGAGAAAGAATGAGACATGTGGGCAACAACTAATCACACAGGTGCATGATATGAGAAACAGAGGAAGAATATCCCTACACTTTTCAATAAAGTTTCAAGCAACAGCAAAATGTTCTGAACAGAATGTGCCTAAACAATATTTCATTAAAACAGACTTTTTGCCACAATAATACTGTCTGTAATAGTTTTTCAGAAACAATTTGGAGGTTGAAATAGTAATTCACTCCTTTTTGTGTAGTCTTTTCATTTTTCTCAAATCTTTATCAGCAACATGAGTGATACTGCAGAATCCATACAATATTCAGTTTCTCATTCAGGCTCACATCAAAATGAGATAAACTGCACAGAAACCAAGCATAATATAAGCAATATACGGCATAAAACTGTAGCCAACTTTGTTGTTTACAGTTTCTCATGCAGAAATGTTTAGGCAGTTCAAAAACAGATTCAACACAAACTTAAAATATGCAATCAGCATCATAGTTTTATCAACAACATTAGAAAAGAAAGCAAAAACAATATTTTTAGTAGTCTTCAAATCACACAAACCAAGCAAATTAAAAACATTATGTTAATGTACTTGCTATCACATGCTTTGAGTATGAGTTTACTTTCATGAGACTGCTGCACATATGAATTTCACACCCAGCAAGATTCGATAGCAGAAAAGAAGCGGTTTGGAATATTACAAAATTACAAAAGATTACAACTCTGCACTGGAATTAGGACATCAAGTTTGTGAAAAGGAATAAATTCATATTGATTTTGTTTCTTACCACAGTAACAAGTGATGTTTGACCCAATATAGTGTACAGAAACATACAAACCTGGTCCAAACTCTAATACATATGCCTTCATTTACCAAAATTGTACATCAACTCATGGGTACTTCTTTTTAATTTCCTTACTTTGAAAAAGCTAATTATCTTTGTGAGCCAATTTGCAACTTTAATTACCAGATAAAATATGAATTTTAATGGTATTATAAAAACTACACATATATTTAGTGCAGCAGCATTTAGTAATAACAATGGAAAGAAAATCTGAAATCAGTTTGTTAGTTGTGGCATGGTACGTCAATAATTCGTATCTCTCATCAAATGTAGGTGTAGTCAGGTAGTGCATTGATAGTTTCTTCTCTCAGAAACAACAAATTTATTCAAAATGAGTTGCAGTTTTAATACACATATTTAAGAACATTGCTTCTTACTTTGATTGTCCAATGAATGTGTCTCATTCTTTTTAGTAATCTGAAAAGTAACAAACTTCAAGGTAAAATCAACTAGCAATAACATTTCTTCCTGTGTTATGTCTTTAAACGACATCTAAATGTTAGATAGCTAAGGACCCACACACAAACAAGAAATGTTGAAGTACATCCCTGTAAATGTGTCCACAGGTCGGCTTCTTCCATAACGAGGGAAAAAGATATAGGATAGGATAAGATGGGGCCAAGGTAGAGAACCAGTAATCTTCCTACATTGTCAAAAGCAGTGTTTCCTTGTGAGAGCCTCTCATCATCGGTGACGTGGAGAGATCTTTCTGCCAAAGCCCAAATCGTATATGGCCACTGATGTACCTCCCAAACTTAATTCCACACTACTCTTTCAATTCCCATCAATAGCAAAATTTTATCAAAGATATAAAGCAAAGTAGATACACATTCCTTCCACAAAACTGAAATACTTAACCTTTAGCATTGCACAATGTTTCCACAACAGTGCACTAAACATACTTTCAAGACATACTTTGTCTGTGGGAGATCACTAAGTTTCATTCTGTCAAAAACGTAAAATCTGTAAGAAACAATTCAAGCCCCTGGCCAGCTTTGTTCTAGGAGTGAGCAAGAAAACTATGTGCTGAACAGATTTAAATTTCTGTGGCTGCAAAATAAACATCAGTTTAAAAAAAGAAGCCTAACACTTTAAAGGATGTGATAAGAATATCTGTCTTGAGTTTCCATACTATATAACTTCAGAACCTACAAGACTGTGTATTATTGCTCAAATTTATTTCATTTCCCAATGGCAATATTTCCCCAAATCTATTCAATTATCCATGGCAGTGACGGAAAAATGCATGCACATAAGCACAGCAAATACTCTGAGTGAAAGACATAAGCAGTTGAAGCAGAGTAAACTCACCTCTACTGTTACCATTTCATTCCCACGTGGGGAGCTGCTTAAGAAAGTAAACAAAGTGTGTAACATTTACCTTTTTTGCTCTGCTTTGTATTGCATTAGTGCTCTGTTATGATTATCCAAAGCTCAAAAAATTATTAAAAACTCTAACAAAGTTGATCTGTTTCATGTCATTTGTCCAGTCTTTCTACAGAATACATGTTTTTTGAGTTTGTCACCAGATCAAATTGCATAAATTCTACAATATTTCTTCATTAATGTGATTAGATTAGTCTTTCTACAGAATACATGGCTCTCAGATCAGCCACTGGATAACATCATGTACATTCCACAATGTTTCTTTGAAGCAGTTGTTCAACATCAACATCAAGGGGTTTCCACTGGCAACTGCTGGCGAGTAGTGAGTGCCACAGCATCAAAGAGATCTTGTGGATGCAGCAGCAAATCCGAGTGCCACATATCCAATAGATGCATGGGAAAGCCTGGAGATTCACAGTCTTTTTACAGTTCTCAGAATGTGTCACACCTAATTGTTAATGACATTTCTGACAGTTGCATTCTTCTTCTAGTTTCAGAATAAAATGATACCAGCAAAAACTGTGATCCTATAGACATTGTAAAGAAGAGAGACACTAACATGTGCCAAATATAACTTACAGATTAAATCATAATTCTTTGTTGTCTGAACTGTTAAAATTCACCCCAAGTTATGTTCTCAGATTATATCCAACAAGATATTTTGTTGCAAACATATGATGTATTTGAAAGTGCCAGTGAGAGAGGTTCCACACTTGTTTTCCTCCCTTTTTTTACTTGACTATCTTAATAATATATCTTCATTTTATAATCAATAGTTAAATGATTTGATAAAAGAACACACACTTTCCCAGGAAACAGGACAACTCTTCAAAACTATTTTACATCAACTACTGAAACTATTCAAACAAAAATTATTTAACAAATTCATAGTTTCTGATTCATTATGGCATACTGTCAAGTCTCTTCCAACAATGCCCCTTGAGTTCAAATTGTGGCATCGATACTAATGACTTCTACTTCTCAGATTATTTACTGCGCCATGTGCAACATTTTGACTAATTGCCACAGTGTAGTAATACTATTGGTATGAACTTATGATTACTGGATCAAATAATTATATGATTGCATGAGTAAAGTATGAGAAACTTTTATGTCAGCTATCAGATGGTTGATGATCTATTATTTTCTTAAGGGACTCCCAGAGGAAGTTAAAATATAGACCACTATAATCTATAGAAAAATATGAAACAAAGATAAAAAATACAAAAAGCATATTTCAGACAGTGAGAACACAGAACCACAAATTAAGCCAACTGGGCACTTGACTCATAACCAGGAGAGTAGCACACTGAAGGAGATAACTTACGTATTTTGATAGAACCATCGATGTCAAAAACACACAACTGAGGATGAAATACAAGGTACATGGGATGTTAGATTGAGTCTATATTTTTAGATTTCCAGAAACTTTTGACAAAACTCCTCACAAGAAATTTCTAATCAAATTCTGTGCCTATAGAGTATCATCTCAGTTGTGCAACTGAATTTGCAAGTTCAAGTCATACGCCTCACAGTTCATAGTAATTGACAGAGAGCCATCGAGTAAAACAGAAGTAATATCTGGCATTCCCCAAGGAAACTTTATAGGCCCTCTGCTGTTCCTGATCTACATAAATGATTTAGGAGACAATCTGAACAACCCTCTTAGATTCTTTACAGATGATGCAATCACTTATCATCTTCTAAAGTCATCAGAAGATCAAAACTAATTGCAAAATTATTTAGAAAAGATATCTGTATGGTGCAAAAAGTGGAATTTCACTCTAAATAATCAAAAGTGTCAAGTCATCCACATTTCTGCATGGAAACTACAAAATGTAGGCTACACAAAATATCACACAAATCTAATGGCTACAAATTCAACTAAATACTTAAGGATTACAGTTAGAAATAACTTAAATTGGAATTATGACATAGATTTTGTTGTGGGGAAAGTAAACCAGACTGCAATTTATATGCAAAAAAACTTAAAAAATACAACAGGTCTACTAAAGTGACTGCTTACACGATGCTTGTCCACCCTCTTTTGGAGTACTGCTATGTGGTGTGGGATCCACACCAGATAGGATTGGCAGAGGACATCAAAAAAGTTCAGAGAAGGGCAGCTCGTACTGTATTATAATGAAACAGGTGAGAGAGTGCCATGGATATGATAAGTGGCCTGGGGTGGCAATCATTAACTCAAAGGCATTTCTAATTGTGGCAGGATCTTCTCATAAAATTTAATTTGACAACTGTCTCCTCAGAGTGTGAAAATATTGTGTTAGTGCTCACCTACATATGGAGAAATGACCATCGCAATAAAACATGAGAAATCAAAGCTTGCACAGAAAGGAAATTACTTGAAGGTGATTTGATGAACACTCTGGCAGGCTCCCAATTGTGAACTAACATGTATATTCTGTTCAGAATTTTGTAATGTTATCAATCATACTAGATGACTGACAAGAAAGATCTGCACCAAAAGCATGAGATGTCACTTTTTATGCATACTACAGAAAGCAACAGAAAGGACATTGAACTTTAACAGCCCCCGCCCCCTTCCCCAATCCTAACCTCTCGCAACTCTTAACCTCCCCCACCCCAATACAGACAAACTGTTTTTCTAGTTTCTCCATTCCATGCATCTTTCCACTACTTTTCTATTCAAATCCTGGATTGCTGCCTCTCAACCTCTATATCGATGTCCATATTCTCTTATGACATTATCTGTTTATTATTTTGTATATTTATTATTGCGACTATTATTATTATTATTATTATTATTATTATTATTATTTGCTTTTGCAGTGACCTTCCATATTTTTTTTACTTTACCAGCTTCATTAATCTTTAATTACCGCCTGCACCTTATCACCTCTAATGGCTCTCATCTTTAATGTATTGTTTACCAGATGCTCACTATCAGGATGGTCTGCAATTTTAACCTTAGATGTTAGCCCATTGTTACTCCTAAATAATTTTCTGCAACACATTTTTGCCTTGATTATGTGTGTAAAGCAACTTTACCTTCACATCAGTATCTATATATTTTACTCACTCTTTCTTTCCTCTCAAGGCAGATTAAAAAAGAGGGTTGGAGATTTAATGATTACGAAAAGTTTGGAGATCCCATGATGTGTTAGTTCACTGCATTTACTTTAGTGCTTTTATCATGACCTTGCATATTTATTTCGTGGAAAGTAGCTGTTGAAACATCTGTTTTCAGTAGTGTGATTTATTTTTGTTATAAAACAAGAGCAGGTCTTTAGTGCTACTTTAGTCATCCCAATGTTGTTAGTAGTCCTGACTGCCTCCCCCTCCTGTGTACTCCCCCTCTCCAGACACACAGTATGATCTGGATAGTGTGTCTGCTTGTTGTGTGCAGACAGACTTAACAAATATTGGGCACTCTCTGTAAACAACTGAAAGCTGGGTTGGCCATGGCTGACAGGCTTCAGGTCACAGCTAAAGGCTGCAACAATATTGAGGCACCAGACACAAGACTTGTGATACCTCTGGAGGATCTGGAATCCCCTAGTAACCCTGTTGTCACTGCACTGTCTGATACACAGCCTCTGACTGGTCTGTCTTCACTTAAGAGTGAGGGGTGGACAGTGGTGATTTCACATATCTTTGGGTAGAGGGAGACAGTGAGAGCTGGATGCACAGGCAGCTTCTTATGCCTAGCAACAGGTACAAGATGCTACCCAGTGTTGGGTCAGGAAGGGATGCCTCTCGCTTTGGGTCAGTGATTGATTTTTCTGCCCACTTTTGGACAAATGTAGAGTGTGGATGTGCTAGACATTGGGAGCACCAACATTAGGTGTCTTCTCAGGGAAATAGCAGGCGGGATGGGTAAGAATTCCAGTGTGTACTGGTATGCTTCCAGGGAGATCTCACTCAGACGTGAGACATGGAAGCAGCTATCCAACACACTGGGTGCAACCGGCTACAAATTGTGACCATCCTCAGTAATCTTTTGGCAGTTGGCTGCTTTGGTGGAGGCACCTAGCATCACATACAGGATGCAGACTAAATTCACTATTTGCAGCATCAATCCCAGAGTCAATCATAGTCCTCTGGTTTGGAGCTGAATGGAATGTCTAAACTAGAGGCTCAGATGATTCTGTGACAACATCAGATGTGAATTTCTCAATCTTCACCACTGAGTGGAGAACTGTAGGGTCTCCCTCAATATGTCAGGTATGTATTACATGCAGAAGGTGGCTACTGGGGTACTGGACTGCAAGAGAAGGGTACTTGCGAATTTTTCAGCTTAGAAGAACATCCCCCTGGGTACAGTGATAAACTGCCTGCTGATATTGAAGACAGATCAGCTGCATTGTTCTCAGAGAATATTTATCGTCACAGATTGGAAACAGAAGAGATTAATGTGATGTTAATAAAGTGCAAGAGCATCCATGATAAGGTCCCAGAATGGATAACAATAGAAACATTAAATTGGTTGCAATGATAAGTGAATAGCAACAAAATTGTAAATATAGATGGGAATATTTACCATAGGGATATATTAGATGCCAATATCAGTCGCATTTTTACTGTAGTAAATAATTCAATACTATCTAATGAAGTTGTTATTGATTCTAAAAGTGAGATAATCTGAGTGAAGTTAAGCATCAAATAGATCTTATAATTAAATATCTCCTTGAGACATTTAAGTCTCTTTTTAATTCATTTCATCTGCTTCGATCATGAAGCATCAAAGATAAGAAAAAAGGTGCATCAGGCACTTTTCTAGACCACTTGCATCAGGAGTGTAGTTGCAGAGCATTTCACAGACAATTTGCACCTGTAGAATGTGAGAGTCATGTGATCAAAACTGGTGCCAGAGACAGGGATTCATGTGACATTATTCTGAATGTCAACAATCTTATGGAAAGGATAGATTGCTACTCACCACAAAGGTGACATAATTAGTTGCAAATATGCACAATGGAAAGACTGTTACATATTGAGTTTTCAGCCAAAGCCTTCTTCAGAAAGGAAAATACACACACATTCATACAAGCAAGCTCACCTCTTGCACACAACAAGCCCCATCTCCAGAACACAACACAAACCTCTCTTTTTTAGCTTCCACAAATCAACAATGTGCACATCAGAGGTAAGAATCAGTTGAATACTTCATGCTATCAGACTTGAGATTGCAGTTTGTATTAACATGTAAAATAATTGCCTCCCCACTCGTTTCAAAACAATCACAATCAAAATAGTGGAAAAATACACATCACAGTGATAGAATGGGTGAGTGACAAATACAGTCAACACCAGCAAATAAGATGCTACACAGTTGGTGACAAATTTCTATAAAAACACTACAGCATGAAGTCTCCCAACCACTGCCAAGTACTACCAGTCAGAAGCAGGGAGTCCACGTCCCACATTACAGTTCTCACTTAGTAACGTGTTTGTGAAAATTGAGTCCAGCTAAACACAGGAAAACATACTGCTTCCCGAGTGGGTAGGAAGAATAGTTTTTGTTTCAATGTTTAAAGTTGGTGTACATGTTTGATACGTAATGCTACTTTAGCCATACCTTTTCAAGATGCATACTGAACGTCATTTTAAAACAATTCATGAAAACTTAGAATCAGAAGCAGCTGTTTGTAGTGAGGTGTGGAGGAAGAAACTTTCTAATCTTAACTGTAAATCACAATCATAGCAGTGGTTTTTTGTAAAACCTGTACAAAAAAGTCTTTCATGAAACACAGCATATTTTGTGTCTGGTAAGTACTGATGAAACATGCAAAACCATTTGATGACATCACATTTGTTGAGGAGTGCATTCTGACAGCTAGTGAGTCCTTGTCTTGCACATTTAAAAACAAATTAGAGATAATATCAGCTATCAGAGACATGCTTCTGTCAATGCCTACTATAACAAGAAAAGTGGAATTAATGGTGGAAAATATAAAAGGTCAGCTGATAACAGATTTGCAATCCTGCTTGTGTTTCTCATTACAGTTAAATGGGTTAGTTAGATGGGAGTTGATTTGTCTCAAGTTATGATTTTTGTAATATTGATATTTTTGGATTTCAGTGTAAAGGTACACTTGCTTACAGTTTTGATCTCAAGGAGAATATTTTTACAAAGCATTCAAATCTTTCACTTCTGAATATGATTTGCCAATTCAGAAACTTGTGTCTATTACTACTGATGGAGTGCCTTGCATGGTAGGCAAACACAAATAATTTGTTACCTCATGTGCGAATGACAAATCTTTCCCACTTCCATTAAGTGTCATTATATCATGCATCGGCATGTGCTCTGGACACATTTTCAAAATGACATGTTATAATACGTCACAAAAACTGCAAATTAAATTCACACACAATCACTACTGAGAAGAAAGTTTAGAGTGCAAGTTAGAAGAATTGGACAGCCAGTTTGGAGGCTTGCTGTTGCACATCAAAGTTTGATGTCTGAGTACACATATGTTTCTCAATGGATTTAGGGAACTTCCGCCAGTGATAAAATCTTATGTGTCTAAAAGAGAGGAAGATTACTCAGAACTGTAGGATTTGAGCTGGTGGTTGTATCTAGAATTTTTAACTGACATGACAGTTAAATTAAATGAGTGAAAGAACTTCAAGGAAAAATCCAAACTGTCATAACTCTTACGTCTTGCAGAAAGTGTTTAATGCAAAATTGATCTTTTGATAGCACAGTTCCAGAAATTAAATGTGAAATACTTTCCTCAAACACAGACAGAACTGTCAGATCCACAAGCTACAAAGTCAGCCTGACAACATTGAAGACAGACTTTGAAAACCAGTTTTCAGATTTCAAGGCACTGGAACCTGTTCTAGCTTTCACAGCTCAACATTTCCAAACAACGGATGTGAAAAGGAGTACTCTTTTATCTTGTGGTGAGACTGAACTTGAATAAGAAACAATTTGATCTGAAAATAATGTTTCTGTAAGTCAGAATATGAAGAAGATTACTTTTGGAAATTAGTGAGTGTAAAAACCTATCCTAATATTATAAAAGTGGCATGTTATGTTTTATCATTTCTTGGAACAACTTACCTACATGAGACAGCATGAACACCGTGAAATCAAAGTGTAAAAATATATTGATTGATCCTTTCAGACTGCATATGGTTGTCTCTAGCAAATTATTCACCAGATTATAGTAAACTTGTCAATGATACGCCAAGCCAAGTATGCCGCTAAACATTTTCAACATTTATGGTAGCATATATTTTAATTTTGTTCAAAATTGGGTGCCAGACCTACGACTTTGGCTGTAGAGAGAATTACCTTTGATATGTTTTAAGTAATTAAAATGGTTAATTTTGGCTATAGTGTTACTTTGTACTTAAATCTTTATGAATTTTTCAGTCAGTAGATCTCCAAATAAACTAAATAGCATGTAGTAGACCTCATGTCTAAAAAGGTTGAGCACCGTGTATGTAGAGGATGCTACAGCGACTGTAAGGCTGTGATAGCATCAGTGACTACGGGTTTGTTAGACCTGTTAAGAAAGTTAGATAATATTCTCACTTAGAAAGAATTAAAGGGCACAAACTTCAGAGTATGTGGAAACTCAACATCAAAAATTCAGTATTGAGACTGAACATGGGGAGCACAAATGGGTAAAATTCAAAAGTATTGCTCAATATGCTACAGACAATTATGTTCTGAGTAAGGTTAGTAGCCAAGTCAGAAAGTTGTTATGTAAACAAATAGTGCTCCCGCATAGATTTGTGAGAAGCCACAATCTAACTGACAAACAAAAGCTGAACAAAGTGAATATGAGAGTAAGGAGAGCAATGACAGAAGTATTCAGAGATTTGCAAAGTAAAATTTTGTCTACTTATCTGACTAATAACTCTAAGAAGTTTTGGTCTTACATAAGACCAGTAAGATCTAAATAATCTATTCACTCATTCAGTGACTGCGCTGGCACCAGAATGGAAGATGACAAAGAGAAGGCCAAAATACTGGCAGATATTGAGATAAATGAGAAACATGGATTCTGCAAATAAGAGATCTTGCGAAACTCAGCTCACTCTGTATGCCCATGAGATCCCCACCATTATGGACACTGGTGTCTAGGGTGACGCCATATCACTCTACTTCAGGGAGGCTTTTGATACAGTACTGCACTGTCCTTTAGTGAAAAACTACAAGCTTACCAGATTTGTGACTGGATTCAAGATTTCCTTGCAGATTAAACTCAACATGTCACTCTTAACAGAACAAAATCAATAGATGTATAACTAATTGCAGGAGTATCTCAAAGAAATGTGATAGGACCTTTACTGTATAAAATACATAATGTGTGCAAAACTTAAGTATGAAAGTAACTTTCGCATGATGTATCACTGCCAAGTAACATAACATGATAAAGCCTGGACCATACGTAGAAAAAACTGCTGCAGTATAGTGCAGAAGGTAGCTGAAAGAAACACACAATAAAACAAACAGAAATGACATTTTTATTCAAAGACAATAATTACACTGAGGTCACAATGTTCCCAGGTGCATAATGTGTTTCCACCTCTCGCCATACGAGTATACGCCTAGCACTGTCAAATACAATAATTTTGGTGGCCCAGGTGTTATTGTGCGAGGACACGCAAAGTTGCATGGGTACACTGACCTTCAACTCTTTGAAAACAGTACTCTCACTGGTCAACGTTATTGTGACACTATACTCCTTTCCCATAAGCATCTTTTCAGTGGTGCTTTTGGCCTTGACTTCATTTTTGTGGATGATAATGCAAGACCATGTGGGAATGCACAGATGGAGGAGCACTTGGAATGAGAGGATATTCAGGAAATGGAGGGACCTGGCCATACTCATGAGTTAAATCCCACACCATGCAATGCATTGGGAGACGTATTGCAGCATGTCCACATACACCATCAATCATCCAGCATTTGTCAACTGTGCGGGTGGAGGAATCGAATGCCCTACCACCAGATCTCCTTACCAACTTAATGGCCAGCATGGGAGTGCATAACAGAGTGTGTTCCCGCATCCATGGCGATCACGTTTTGTAATATTCAGCTCACCATCGTGAATCATGGTGACTTCAGTGTAATTATTATTGTTCAATAAAAGTGACATTTTTGTTCACCTAATTGGGTATTTCTTTCAGTTACCTTCTTTACTATACTGTAGCAGTTCTTTCTCTGTGTCGACCAAGTGTGATCGAGCTATGTTGCTTGGCAGTGACACATCAAGTGAAAGTTACTTTTGCCCTTAAGTTTTGCACACCAGTACTTATATTTAAATGATCTAGTGGATAATGGTGGAAACTCCACAGGCTGTCTGAACATGATGGAGCTGTCTATAAGAAAGTGGGAACTTCAGAAGACTTCAACCAACTTCAAGAAGATCTGATGAAGATTGATGAAAGGCGTAGGAACTGGCAATTGTCCCTAAATGTAAATAAAAATTGTGCATATACAGAACAAGAAATCCACTACTGTACACTAATACTATTGGTGACAAATTGCTGGAAATAATAATTACCATAAAATATCTAGGAGTAACAATCCACAGCAACTTTCAAACCTTTAGTGGAATACTCATTAAAACAAATAGTAGGGAAAGCAGATCTCAGACAGAGATTCATAGAAAGAACCTTAAGGAAATGCAATTCATCCTTGAAAGCAGTCGCTTACAAAACTATTGGTCAACCAATTCTTCAGTACTGCTCATCAGTCTGAGACCCTGACCAGGTTGGATTAGTAGAAGAGATGAACAAGATCCAACAAAGAGTGGCACGTTTCATAATGGAATTGTTTACGCACCTCATAGTCAGTGTGAGAGCATTACAGAGATGCTAAACAAACTCCAGTGGCAGGCAATACAAGAGAGGTGTTATGCATCACAGAGAGGTTTATTACCGAAATTTTGCGAGTGTACATTTCGGGAAGTGTCTGACAACAAATCACTTTCTCCCAAATATATCTCGTGATACAACCACAATGAGAAAATTTGAGAAACCAGAGGCAATATCGAGGTCTGACACTCATTCTTCACATGTGTTATTTAGAAGTGGAATAGGGAAAGGGGGGGAGGCTTCATATAGTGGTACCAGAAGTACCCTCCACCATACACCGTAAGATAGTTTGTGGAGTACGGATGTAGACATGGATGTTTCTGTAACCTGTATGTTTTAGTCAGAGAAGATTTTCAACATTCCTGTTTTTTTATAAAATATGCTGGATGTGGCTTCATTCATTGCTATTTTATGATATAATATGATGATTCCCTCTTTTCCTGTCATGTCCTATACTCTGGTTTTCCTTTTTACCCAGGGTCTGGGATTCTTTACTATTTAGGCCTTGAATAGTATTACTCCTTTCCCTCCACTCTATTTGCTGGGTGATGGAACATTTGGTTCTAAAGCTAGCATTTTTGTTTCATTATGATCATGTGTGTATCTGCAACACCTGTAAGTAGAAGCTGTAAATTAAATTTGGATATCATTAATTACGGGTACTAAAAATGACTTGATAGGTGATATTGTGAACTAATATTGTGTGTTGCTTAATGATGCTTTCTCGTGTAACTCAAATACAATAAAAGACAAAGCCCGTCTTATGTTTTCACAAGTAGTAATTTTATTTACACAGACTCAAACAAAATGTGGAATAGTGTTGTACATCTGCTATCACAAAATATGTCTCACTGATGGCTGGTGTTGTCCGGGTCTTCTATTTATATCATGGATTATATCATAATTTGTTAACAATCTGAAAAATAAATATTTAACCTGTTCAAATCTAACAAATTTTCAAAATTTAAACATGATGTCACATACACAGGCTTCCCTCAGGAGATATGATACAGAGAGGACACAGCATGAAGATGTGAAAACAAAAGTATTTGCAAATAGACAGAACATATAAGAAACAAGAGCATTTCTGCCTAAATATAAGAAACAAGAGCATTTCTGCCTAAAGCTAAGATTTCTGAATAAGATGTGATTAACAGAATTAACCAAAGTATCTTCTTAGCTTATTGAATGATGAGGGCATTAACTATGAATATAGCCAGTCAGTCCCTGGATGTAAGGTAATAATCATAACATTAACTATACTGATATTTTCAGCCACGAATTCACCACTGTCTTTTTTCTCTCTCTTTTAAGATGGTAACTGCCAAATTGGCAGGAGTGCGTTGCCAGCCTGAGGGACAGACTGTGAAATGGAAACAAACTGATAAAGCCCAGTTGTTTCATGAACCACTTTTCTGTCTCTGCACAGCAATTATTTTAGGAGTGCACTCGATTTAACATTCTTCTTGTTTCTCTAAATACATCATGTAAGTTCCACAGCTTTCCACTGAACATCTTTTTATGTTCTTGGTCATATGTTATTGAATACAAATTATACAGTGATTGAATTTATTTATAGTAAATACATACATTTTACTCAGGAAAGTCTCATAAAAAAGTATCAAAAATAGTTCACAATTAGCGTGTGTCCCATAAATAAAGTCAGTCCTGCTAGAGTTTTGGAAAAGTGATGTTTCTCTCAGTGAGCTTCACAGACAGGTGCTACACTGATTTATATTGCTTGCTATTTTGATTCATCTTCGGATGATCTCTCTGAACACAGTACAGGAGGATGAATACATGTTCAAAAAATAGAATTACCTCACCAAAATGTTTTAGTTTCAGTCACCATGATATCTTCACCTTCACTGTCAGAAGAAACTTTGAAGTCACTTTTATGAACATAGCAAGCATCTCCCCATCTCTACATCTCATTTTCTCATTATGAAAAGGATATCATGAACTGAGAGCAGTAACTTTACGAAAAACAATGTTCCACTCTCTCATATTCAACTGCACTCTTCCAGGTTATTCATACACTATAATGGTTATGTAATATTCCCAATCACCTTCAGTGTGCATGGAACATACATAGTATTAGACAATCACAACATATCAGCAGTTAAGGAAGAGTTTATCCCTTATCTCTGTTAGTATATCACAAGTCTGAATGGAGCTCCTGGCCTAAACAATTAGTTAATACATTAGGTGCAGTGAAAGGGTTCGTAGTAACTCATTAGTAGTTTCTTATAATACTGCACTTAGGAAACTGAGTAGACCAACATTATACTGTAGCTAAAGATGCCCAAATGCACAACTAATTCTTCCTCGTACCATAGACAAGACTCCTACAACAAAGTGGCAAGGCATGGCAAATGGGTAATACGTAACACAAAAATATAAAAAATAGGCTTCAGATGTCAATAATCCCCTAAATACAGTTCAGTTCCTAACTTTCTGAATGGGTCTATTATTGGGGTGCTTGACGACCAATACGTCGACTGGGCGAGCGTGACATCTCACGTATGCGAATGCCATCTTCTGCTGTACCAACTTCCTTTCCACGGGATCTTTTGCCACTATGCCAGAATGGAAGCATTGATGCAAGGTTTTCTATCTGTCCATGCAGCTTTGCAACTGGTGATTCTGCCATTTTTTTCGGTGAACGTGACCTGTGTTCTGATTTCTTTTCACTTTCCTCAGAAATAGAGCCTTTTGATGATGACCTTTTAGATCTTGGAGGTGGCTCTGGTGCTTGAAGTTTGTGATATCTTCCTGACCGAACATCTTTCTTTGGATCTTGGAGTGAGTTTGAATTTGTTGGAATTTGAGAGTCATAATTTAGTGGGGTCTGAGAATCAAAAATGCTGTCACTTTTGTTTGAAACTGTCTCTGCATCAACAATTTTTTCAGCGCTGTCAGTGTTTAGAGATGGATTGTCAGCTGAGGAAATTGTTGCATTCTGAGCATTATCAAGAGCAGCATACGGCGTAGCTTGCAGACTTGGCTGATTATGGTCAGAATTATCATGAGAAATGCTGTTTTCCGCTTTCAAGTCTTTGTCATCATCTGAATCAACTCTTAATGATGGCTTTTCAGCTATAGAAATTATGGCTTGCTGGGTATTATCAGGAACTCCATGTGATACACCTGGTAGACTCAGCTGCTTATTGTTAAGCATATCACTGAAGATACTGTTTTCTGTCTTCCTGCCTTCAATATCACTTGCATCTTGAAAATCATCACCCATGATCTCTTGATCCTCTTCTGCACCTACAACGTTACTTGGACAGTTCATTTCAGCCTTTGCACTTGATGAAATTTGCTCACAAGTATAGCTACCATCTTTTGTTTGAGAAAAAACATTACTTTCTTCTAAAGCCTTTCCATCATTACAAGCAGTTTTATCTGCATCTCCAGGACTCCGATTTGACTCAGAAATACAGTCATGGCATTTCTCTTCCCTCCGCAAGGAATTATTTATTTCCTCTAACTGTTTTAATGGCTCTGTTGAGTTCATAACTAACACTTTATCACTTGCATTACCTCCTTTAAGGGCTTCAGACATAGCGGGTGCAAAACTTTCTGCACACAACTGAGGATTTACATCCACTGGAAGCAAAGTAGTTTCAGTTTTCACATTTTCTTGAGGAATGGTTATCAAACTTTGCATGTCTTTGCTTTCATCAACATTTGAAGTTCCTACAGAATCAACCAGTGGATCATCAACATTATTTTCTGTACTAGTTTTACATTGCTCAGAGATGTTTGGAAGCATGTTGGAAGATGATGATAATGACGTGAATGTAGCTGCAGAACCATTGTCAATTATTTCTTGACCCAAACAAATATTTACCTTTTCTGGCTCATTCACCATTTCAGAATAAGAATCAATAAACTCTTCTTTTGAATCTTTAAACTGGCACTCATTTAGCACATTTGGGGGAGGTACAGAAACAGAATCATAAAAATCATCATCAGATTCTATTGCTGAATTAATATCCGACTGATTTGGATGGAAGGATTCACTCACTTTGATATCTGACATTTCCTTAGTTCCAGCCAATTCTAAAATGGAAGATGACTCAGTTCTGTGTATAGACTCCATTATTTCTCCTTCAGCTAAGTGAAAAGAATCTTCTGGTTTTTCATTTTGTTTTACCGCTTCTGAAACTTTAATCTCTGACAGTTTGCTCATGGAAACTTTCTGCTCAAGTTCAGCATTTAATGCTTGTAGGAGGGCGACTAACTCAGGTCGTAGGAGGTCAGCTGACATTGGCAGGGAATTGGAACGGGAACGAGAATGGGAAGGAGAAAGAGAACTCATTTCTAGGTCGTCGTTTTCTCCGAGGCTACATTCTTCACTGGCCTTTAAACAGAAATAACAAAATCTAAATGTGGATTCTCGACTGCTAAAATAAACAACAGTGAAATTATATGTAAATAAAACATAAGTTTGATACAGTTTCCAGAGATTAAATATGATAAGAGGCTTGAAAATTAATTACAAAATAAACAATACACTACATCTAAAAAAATAAAGAATAAAAATAAGAAAATAAGCAAGCACACTATTAAGAAGAGGTCTTCAATAACAATGAGCACGTATTCTTTGCTTCACCAAGCCAATGTTTGTGGCAGAAATGTTTCCACTGTACTTCACTTTGAGTGTTTCAAACGAGGTGGAAAAATCAGACACTTAGTTAGTTTGTTTTCTCCCCCCCCCCTCCCACTATGAGCTGCACAAAAATACACCTATCCAGTTAAAAAGCTATATCTAAGTAAACAAAAACAAAGATAGGAAACCATTATCTGTAGATGAAAGATGCTAGGCACGTAAACATACATTAACACACACAATTTCACTAGATTCACCCCCCCTCCCAACCACCCTATACACACACACACACACACACACACACACACACACACACACACACAGTTATACAAATGCAGGCAATATATCCTATTGTGTGGTAGCATTGTAGAGGGACAGGGGAAGGAATAGCACAATTATAGCAATACGGAGATGTAAAATGGATGGGACAGTAACGGAGAATGTGTGTGTGTGTGTGTGTGTGTGTGTGTGTGTGTGTGTGTGTGTGTGTGTGTGCGCGCGTGTGTGTGTGTGTGTGTGTGCGTGCGCGCATGCGGCGCATGCGCGTGCTGGGGGGTGGGGGGATGCAAGGAAAGGAAAGAAGATTAATGTCATTTACTATATGGGACTTGCGGAAATTGAGCAAACGTCTGAGAAACAGTTTGTTGTTACACACATATAGAAATCTTCACAGAATTGTAGCACAGTTGCCATACAATGTGGCTGCATTCACTAATGACCCTACATTCAGGTGGGTTTGCGTGTGTGTGTGTGTGTGTGTGTGTGTGTGTGTGTGTGTGTGTGTGTGAGTGAGTGAGTGAGAGTGAGAGTGAGAGAGAGTGAGAGAGAGAGAGAGAGAGAGAGAGAGAGAGAGAGAGAGAGAGAGAGAGAATAGCAAAAACAATGGCAGACCAGAAACTGTAATTCTCTATACTACTACATGTTTGTAAGTGCCACACACCAATCAGCTATAAATGTGTGGTTACTATCATTATTTTTTTCATGGTTCCCATTTTACAACTTTCACTATTGTAATATCTAAATAAAATTATTTTTGATAGAATGAAATTAAGCACCACACTCCTAATGTGCTACATCAGGCAGCCAATATTATATTAGACAAAGTTAAAAATATAGGTAATATACTATAAACAATTATTCCTTTTTATTTCAAGAAAAGTTCATAGTAGTCTATATCCAAATTGGCATCAGATGACCCAGATAACAACAGAGTCACCTTCACTTGAAAATGAACTTCATGAAAAAAACTGGATGATGATGACACAAAAAACATGATAGAGTGCAGAACATTTTCATGGTAGAAGCACTGGTTCACAAAAAAATTACTATCACTTTGCATCATGTAAGACTGTTGACATGGTAAGCATAATTTCAAATGCATATTATGAGTTGAAAGTGTAAAAAAAGAAGTACACTTAACAGCACAAAAATTGGCCAGTATGAATCAGGGCTAGAGTTCAGGTTCTGTACAGCACTGATACAAATAAAACACATTAAGCCTGTTTCAAACACTAGAAAGTTCAGGATGGAATAACAGCAGTATTAAGCAGAGGATAAATTGCTACTTACCGTATAGAGGAGATATCGAGTCACAGTCATGCACAATGAAAGACTGCTCTCTGTAATCCAAAGTCTCCTCTACATGGTGAGTAGCTATCTACCCTTTTCATAATATTTTTATTTATTTTTATTTACATGTCAAGTTTCGTAGATCCAAATTGAGGAGCAACTCTCCAAGGTCATGGAATGTGTCAGTACATGAAATTACAATATAAAAGTAATAACAGACAAAAATAAACGTTTATGAAACTGAAAAAGTCAGTCCATAAGTGTAAGTAAACACAATCAACAATACAATAAGAATCAGCTTAATTTTTCAAGGAACTCCTCGACAGACTAGGAGGAGTGACGCATGAGGAAACTCTTCAGTTTCGATTTGAGAGCACGTAGATTACTGCTAAGATTTTTGAATTGGAGTGGTAGCTTACTGAAAATGGATGCAGCAGTATACTGCACACCTTTTTGCACAAGAGTTAAGGAAGTCCAATCCAAATGCAGATTTGATTTCTGCCGAGTATTAACCAAGGGAAAGCTGCTTATTCTTAGGAATAAGCTAATATTATTAACAACAAATGACAGTAAGGAATATATATATATTGAGAGGCCAATGTCAAAATACCCAGACTTGTGAACAGGGATTGACAAGAGGTTCGTGAACTTACACCACATATTGGCCGAAGCACCCTTTCTGAGCCAAAAATATCATTTTAGAATGGGAAGAGTTACCACAAAATGTAATAGCATATGACATAAGTGAATGAAAATAAGCAAAGTAGACTAATTTTCATGTCAAACGATCACTCACTTCTGATACCGTTCAAATAGTAAAAATGGCAGTATTAAGTCTATGACCAAGATCCTGAATGTGGGCTTTCCACAACAGCTTACTATCTATCTGAACACCCAGAAATTGGTACTGTTCAGTTCCACTAATCATATGTCCATTCTGTGAAATTAAAATGTCAGGTTTTGTTGAATTGTGTGTTAGAAACTGTAAAAACTGAGTCTTACTGTGATTAAGCATTAGTTTATTTTCTACAAGCCATGAACTTAGGTCATGTACTGCACTATTTGAAACCGAGCCAATGTTGCACACAACATCCTTTACCACCAAGCTAGTGTCATCAGCAAAACAGAAATATTTAGAGTTACCCGTAATACTAGAGGGCACATCATTTATATAAATAAGGAACAGGAGCAGCCCCAACACTGATCCCTGGGGCATCCTCCACTTGACAGTACCCCACTCAGACCCCACATCACAGCCGTTATCAACATTATGAATAATGACCTTTTGCTCCCTCTTGCTAAAGTAAGAGGTGAACCAGTTGTGAGCTACTCCCTGCATTCCGTAACGGTCCAACTTCTGGAGCAATATTTTGTGATCAACACAATCAAAAAAATATGCCAGGCATTCGAAACCTTTTGTTTAGCCCATCCAGTACCTCACAGAGAAGAGAGAATATAGAATTTTCAATTGTTAAATGACTTCTAAAGCCAAACTGTACATTTGATAGCAAATCGTGTGACATAAAATGATCAATTATCCTTACATACACAGCCTTTTCAATAACTTTTGCAAACACTGAAGGCATAGAAATAGGTCTAAAATTATCTACATTATCCCTTTCTCCCTTTTTATAATGCGGCTTTGCTATTGAGTACTTAATCACTCAGGAAATTGACCATTCCTAAAGGAAAAATTACAAATATGACTAAATACAGGGCTAACATGTGCAGCATAGCACTTTAATATTCTGCTAGACACTCCATCATAACCATGGTAGTCCTTAGTCTTCAGTGAATTAATTATTGACTCAATGTCCCTCTTGTCTGTATGATAGAGGAGTATTTCAGACATCAATCTCGGAAAGGAGTTTGCCAAGGAAGTTATATGATTTCCTGTAGAAACTAAATTTTTATTTAATTCACCAGCAATGCTCAGAAAATGATTGTTAAATACTGTACATATATCTGATTTATCAGTAACAGAAATATTTTTACTGTGAACTGACTTTATATCGTCGACCTTGTACTGCTAACCAGACATTCCTTCACAACTGACCATATGGTTTTAATTTTATCCTGTGAATTAGCTATTCTATTTGCATACCACGTACTCTTTGCCTTCCTAATAACATTTTAAGCACCTTACAATACTGTTTGTAATGAACTACTGTAGCTCGATTATGACTACTTCTAACATTTTGATATAATTCCCGCTTTGTTCTACAAGATATCCTTATCCCACTAGCCAGCCACTCGGGCTGCCTATTAGTGCTAGTACCCCGTTTAGAACGTTGTAATAGAAAGCAACTTTCAAAGAGCATGAGAAATGTGTTAAGGAAAGCATTGTATTTATCATCTATGTTATCGGCACTATAAACATCCTGTCACTCTTGTTCCTTGACAAGGTTTAAAAAACTCTCTACTGCTGTTGGATTAATTTTCCTACATAGTTTGTAATTAAATATGACACTGGTTTGAGTACAAAAGCCTTTTAGTCTTAAAATTTGTGCATCATGGTCTGAAAGGCCATTCATGATTTTGCTAATAGAATGCCCATCTAGTAATGAAGAATGAATAAAAATATTGTTTATGGCTGTGCTACTGTTGCCCGGCACACTAGTTGGAAAAAACCAGTCTACATCAGATCATATGAATTTAGGAGATATACCAACATCATTTTTCTTGCACCATCATATAAAAAATTAATATTGAAGTCACCACATATAACTAATTTATGGTACTTCCTAGAAAGTGAATCAAGAACCCTCTCTAGCTTGAGCAGAAATTCTCTGAAGTTGGAGTTAGGGGACCTATAAACAGCAAAAATTAGATTTTTAGTTTCACTAAATTCAATTGCCCTTGCACAACATTCAAATATCTGTTCAGTGTAGTGTCGTGATACATCTATGGACTCAAATGGAATACTTTTTTTTTACATACATAGTCACTCCTCCAACCTGCAAGGATCTCCTTCAGAAACAGCCAGCTAATCTGTACCCTGGTAAAGGAAGCCTCTGAATTGTCAAATTATTTAAGTGGTGCTCTGATATACCAATAATTTCAGAGTCAACATCTTATATTTTGATGAAATATGCTAATTCCTTCTGTACTTGGAAACATTACATCCTCGGAAGGTGAGCCTTTAGTTAGAGGGACTTCCTTTAAGCAGGTATACCTATCAGCTGACTTCAATCTAAAAAAGGTGCAGCTCTAACACCAACTATTACAGGAATTTTTCCATGAGTGACCCCCCACCACCACCCACTACACTGTCACCTATAAGCTTAGCCAGCCTCCCCTTCCCATATTGTTGACATTATGTCCATTTTTCAGTCTATATTCAGCACTGCACAAAAAGAAGCATTTCTTGAAATTCTATATGAAAATGGCCCTGTCAGCATTCTAGATTTACGCAAAGAACTGAACATATTATCAAAAGATGAAATGCATAATTCCACTGGTTGTCTTTGTAGCTGGATGATCAGTGTCCTAACTCTCCCTACAGAGAATCAGGCTCAACTCCAGGATTTGTTAGTTGTTTAATTTTTGTCCCTCCCCCCCTCCTGTACAAGGGACTACTTCTGGCTCAGCAATTGGGTGAATATAATGCTCCCCACTATGCTTCAGAGGAAAACATTGCTCAGTTATAGTAACATGCAGTTAAATTCTCATATTAGAGGAAATATAGTGTTGGTCATAAGTCAAATAGCATTGCTTTCAGTTACATGCAGAATAAAACTGATGGCAACCTACAAATTCAGTCAGCAACTTCTGATGTCAGCACACATATATGAGAGGAACTGACCTTTGCAAAAAGTAATGATCCTAATAGACTAAAAAATTGGAAGACAGAACAGACAGTACTTACTCTCATTATTGTCAATAGGCGCACACAAAAATACACAACCCTATCCTAGCTTTTAGAACTAACAGTTCCTTCCTCAGGGAGGAGATATGGAGAGGTTGGGGAAGGTTACAAAGGGAGAACACGTCACTCAGGCCACAGGATTAAATGGAAGGGAATTAAATATTGCTCTAATGAACTAGAAAAATTGAATGAATTAGAGATAAAGAGAAAGGGTGGAAGGGAGAGAGGAGTAATGAATATAAAATTTAAAATCATAGAACAAGAAGGAAACAAAGAAAAAAAAGGAATACAAAGTATATAAAAGTATGATGAAAAGGTTGTTGTTGTTGTTGTTGTTGTTGTTGTTGCTGCTGCTGTGGTCTTCAATCCAAAGGCTTGTTTGATGCAGCTCTTTATGCTACTCTATCCTGTGCAAGCCTCCTCACCTTCAAGTAACTACTGCAACCTACACCCTTCTGAATCTGCTTAGTGTATTCACCTCTCGGTCTCCCTCTACGATTTTTACCCCACACCCTTCCTTCCACGACTAAATTGATGATACCCTGATGCCTCTGAATGTGTTCTACCAACTGATCTCTTCTACTGGTCAGGTTGTACCACAAATTTCTCTTTTCCCCAATGCTATTCAGTATCTTCTCATTAGTTACGTAATCTACCCTCTCATCTTCAGTATTCTTCTGTAGAACCACATCTCAGAAGTTTCTATTCTCTTCTTGTCTAAACTGTTTATCATCCGTGTGTTACTTCAATACATGGGACACTCCATACAAACACTTTCAGAAAGGACTTCCTGCACTCAAATCTATACTCTATGTTAGCAATTTTCTCGTCTTCAGAAATGCTTTCCTTGCCGTTGCCAGTCTACATTTTATGGCGTCCTTACTTTGACCTTCCCAAATAGCAAAACATATCTAGTACTTTGAGTGTCTCATTTTCTAATCTAATTTCCTCAGCATCACCTGATTTAATTCAATTACATTCCACTATTGTTGTTCTACTTATGTTGATGTTCACCTTTCATCCTCCTTTCAAGACACTGTACATTCCATTCAACTGCTCCTCCAAGTCCTTTGCTGTCTCTGACATATTTACAATGTCATCGGCAAACCTCAAGGTTTCTATTGTATTTCTTCTACATGGATTTTAATTCCTAATCCAAATTTTTCTTTTGTTTCCTTTACCGCTTGCTCAATATACAGATTGAATAACATTGGGGATAGGCTACAACCCTGTTTCACTCCCCTCTCAACCACTGCTTTCTGTTTGTGCCTGTTGACTCTCATAACTACCATCTGGTATCTGTAAAAATTGTAAATAGCCTTTCAATCCCTGTATTTACCCCTGCCACCTTTAGAATTTGAAAGAGAGTATTCTAGTCAACATTGTCAAAAGCTTTCTCTAAGTCTACAAATGTTATAAACGTAGGTTTATCTTTCATTAACACATCTTCTATGAGAAGTTGTAGGGTCCGTATTGACTTGCGTGATCCTACATTTCTCCAGAATTCAAACTGATCATCCCCGAGGTTTCCTTCTATCAGTTTTTCCAAAAAAGGATTCATGCTAATATTTTGCAACTGTGACTACTTAAATTGATAGTTCAATAATTTTCACATCTGTCAGCACCTGCTTTCTTAGGAATTGGAATTACTATATTGTTCTTGAAGTCTGCGGGTATTTCACCTGTCTCATGCATCTTGCTCAGCAGGTGGAAGAGTTTTGTTATGGCTGACTCTCCCAAAGCTATCAGTAGCTCTAACGGAATGTTGTCTACTCCCAGGGCCTTGTTTTGACTTAAGTCTTTCAGTGCTTTGTCATATTATTCACACAGTATCATATCCTCCTCCTCATTCCCCTCTACATTCTCTTCCATTTCCACAATATTGCCCTCAATACATCTCCCTTGTATAGACCCCCTATATACTGCTTCCACCTTTCTGCTTTCCCTTCATTACTTAGGACTGGTTTACCATCTGAGCGCTTGATATTAATATAGCTGCTTCTTTTAATAGCTTAGCCATTTTGCACTCTGTTGATATTATTTTTTAGACATTTGTATTCCTTTTGCCTGCATTTTTATATTTTCTCCTTTCATCGATTAAATTCAATATCTCTTGTGTTACCCAAGCATTTCTACTAGTCCTCATCTTTTTACCTAGATGGTTATCTGTTGCCTTCACTATTTAATCTCTCAAACTTCCCATTATCCGTCAACTGTATTCCTTTCACCTGTTCTTGTCAGTCATTCCCTAATGCTGCCTCTGTAACTCTCTACAACCTCTGGTTCTTTCAGATTATCCAGGTCCCATCTCCTTAAATTCCTACCTTTCTTCCTTGTCCCTCTAAAATAGAGAGAATAATAATAATAATAATAATAATAATAATAATAATAATAATAAAGAATAGGCCTCCGGTATATTCTGCCAGTCGTAAAAGGCGACGAAAAGAACAAACCACTAATAGGGCTAACCCCCCTTTTAGTGTGATTAGTTGGTTCAGGACAGAACTAAAGAAGCCTCGGACAAAGCGCCGTCATGGTCAGGGACGACGCTTGAACCCTATGCCCGCCCACAATGGTAACGACACTGCTAGCCAACTGGAAAATGATTCAGATCGAAATAGAGGTGTTTTGCAGGATATGCTTCCTGCAACCACCCTAGAAGGAAAACAGACAGAGGATGAGATGGTCAGATGAAGTTAATCGACACCTCATGTTCTGTTATTACCAAGCAACAAACCTAGGAACCAACACAACTGGATACAGATCACAAGTATACACAACATTTATTACCAGATACCCAGAATTAAAATTTTTAACAGAACAATGACTAGCTGATCAGATCCGTGTAATAATCAAAAATAACAGGATACCCCAGTCAGAATTAGAAAACATCAAACAACAAGTACAACAAATACTGGAACAAAATAATGTGCAATCAGAAGAAGAAGAAAATACAGTAATGGACTCAAACATCCCAGAGCAAACAAACAAAGAACAACACGCATCAATTAAACAGTCAGAGGAAAACAAAATCTAAAGACAGCCACCAGAACAAGCACAAATAGAACACGAAGTGACACACATGTTAGATATAGAAGAAAAATTTCAGCTGACATATATAGAATACAAAGACACAAATACAGACATTAGACCATTCTTGCATAGACCGCCAAATAACCCACAAGTCGAAACAACAATAAAAACAATAAAAACTATCAACACAATCATACACAACAAAATAAATGAAAACACAACTATGGATGAGTTACAACTACTGGTTTATATAGGAGCACTCACTACACTAAATATACACACTAGGCAGAGATCAGAACCAACCAACACACACAAGAAAACCACAAAACCAGCATGGCAACACAGGCTACAGATCAGAACAGAAAAACTGAGAAAAGACATCGGACAGCTAACACAATTTATAAGAAATGAAATATCTGACAAAAAACGAAAAAGGTTAGGCAAAATATCACAACAAGAAGCGATAGAGCAATTAGATGAAAAGAAGCAGAAATTACAAGCATTGGCCAAATGACTCAGAAGATTAAAAAAAAAAAAAAAAAAAAAAAAAAAGTGAAAGTAGAAGAAAACAAAATCAAACATTCAACACAAACCAAAAGAAATTTTATCAGACAATAGATAACACACACATTAAGATAGACAACCCACCAAACATAACAGACATGGAACACTTCTGGAGCACGGTGGATACAAGCAGAAACAGATATGTACAAGATGATACCACAAATGCCTGAAGTGATAATTTTGCAACACGAAGTCACCCAAGCAATTAATTCTACTCACAATTGGAAAGCCCCTGGAAAAGATAAAATAGCAAATTTCTGGCTAAAGAAATTCACCTCAACACATTCACATCCAACTAAATTATTTAAGTTACATTGCAGACCCATACACATTCCCTGATACACTTACACATGGAATAACTTATCTGAAACCTAAAGATCAAGCAGACACAGCAAACCCAGCTAAATATCGCTCCATAACATGCCTACCAACAATATACAAAATATTAACTTCAGTCGTTACACAGAAATTAATGACACATACAACACAGAACAAAATTATAAATGAAGAACAAAAAGGCTGTTGCAAAGGAGCACGAGGATGTAAAGAGCAACTGATAATAGATGCAGAGGTGACATATCAAGCTAAAACTAAACAAAGGTCGCTACACTATGCATACATTGATTACCAAAAAGCTTTTGATAGTGTACCCCACTCATGGTTACTACAAATATTGGAAATGTACAAAGTAGATCCTAAATTGATACAGTTCCTAAACATAGTAATGAAAAATTGGAAAACCACACTTAATATCCAAACAAATTCAAATAATATCACATCACAGCCAATACAGATTAAGTGTGGAATATACCAAGGAGACTCATTAAGTCCTTTCTGGTTCTGCCTTGCTCTGAACCCACTATCCAACATGCTAAATAATACAAATTATGGATATAATATTACTGGAACATACCAACACAAAATCACACATTTGCTGTACATGGATGATCTAAAACTACTGGCAGCAACAAATCAACAACTCAACCAATTACTAAAGATAACAGAAGTATTCAGCAATGATATAAATATGGCTTTTGGAACAGACAAATGTAAGAAAAATAGCATAGTCAAGGGAAAACAGACTAAACAAGAAGATTACATATTGGATAACCACAGCGACTGCATAGAAGCGATGGAGAAAACAGATGCCTATAAATATCTAGGATACAGACAAAAAATAGGAATAGATAATACAAATATACATATTGGATAACCACAGCGACTGCATAGAAGCGATGGAGAAAACAGATGCCTATAAATATCTAGGATACAGACAAAAAATAGGAATAGATAATACAAATATTAAAGAAGAACTAAAAGAAAAATATAGACAAAGACTAACAAAAATACTGAAAACAGAATTTACAGCAAGAAACAAGACAAAAGCTATAAATACTTATGCTATACCAATATTGACCCACTCATTTGGAGTAGTGAAATGGAGTAACACAGACCTAGAAGCACTCAATACACTTACACGATCACAATGCCACAAATATAGAATACATCACATACATTCAGCAACTGAAAGATTCACATTAAGCAGAAAGGAAGGAGGAAGGGGATTCATCGACATAAAAAACCTACATTATGGACAGGTAGACAATTTAAGAAAATTCTTTCTAGAACGAGCAGAAACTAGCAAAATACACAAAGCAATCACTCATATAAATACATCGGCTACACCACTGCAATTTCATAACCACTTCTACAACCCTTTAGATCACATAACATCAACAGATACGAAGAAAGTAAATTGGAAAAAGAAAACACTACATGGCAAGCACCCGTATCATCTAACACAGCCACCCATCGATCAAGACGCATCCAACACATGGCTAAGAAAAGGCAATATATACAGTGAGACGGAAGGATTCATGATTGCAATACAGGATCAAACAATAAACACCAGATATTACAGCAAGCATATTATTAAAGGCCCAAATACCACAACAGATAAATGCAGACTTTGCAAACAACAAATAGAAACAGTAGATCACATCACAAGTGGATGTACAATACTAGCAAATACAGAATACCCCAGAAGACATGACAATGTAGCAAAAATAATACATCAACAGCTTGCCTTACAACATAAACTTATAAAACGACATGTTCCCACATACAAGTATGCACCACAAAATGTACTGGAGAACGATGAATACAAATTATACTGGAACAGAACCATTATAACAGATAAAACAACACCACATAACAAACCTGACATCATACTCACCAATAAAAAGAAGAAATTAACACAACTAATCGAAATATCCATACCCAATACAACAAATATACAAAAGAAAACAGGAGAAAAAATTGAAAAATACATCCAACTGGCTGAGGAAGTCAAGGACAGGTGGCATCAGGATAAAGTTGACATTATACCAATTATACTATCAACTACAGGAGTCATACCACACAATATCCACCAGTACATCAATGCAATACAGCTACATCCAAACTTATATATACAACTACAGAAATCTGTAATTATTGACACTTGTTCAATTACCTGAAAGTTCCTAAATGCAATGTAACATATACCGTACAGTTAAAAGGAAGTCACGCTTGATCAAGGTCCGCGTCACCTTCCATTTTTAACCAGACATAATGTCTGAGACAAGAAAGAAATAACAATAATAATAATAAAAACAAACAATCATCATAAAGGAATTCAAGTTCAAACGCTCTCTTAAATGGGAGTAATCGAAAATAGTAACACTAAGAAGAAAAGGAAGAAGGTGAAAACAAAAAGTAAGTCTCTGAACAGATTCCGAAGTATCATCAATGACACAGATTTGGATTTCATCGATAAAGCAGGATCAAATACGAAAAAAATTACAGAACCAATTGAAAGATCTATTCGCATAATTTTTCTATGGTAGATAAGGTTATAAAAATGTGAAACACATAGAACTGTGAAATTTCTTATACCCACACTTTTTATTCCTTATCAGTGGACTTGATTTTCAGTTAGGATTTTTCAAAATGTGCAGTGTGATTGGTTACAGAGCACTGCCACTTTCTTTTCCCTGGGGTTCTATAAAAATTGACTCCCATCACAATTTTCGTATGCCTGTGACAGCCATGAAACCCTAACTCCATGTGGGTACACAGTAGTCAACTTTGTGTCAGCATTTAATTAATCTGAACTTTCAGAATAATTTTAATCATGATACCACATTACACATTGATGTTTCTCATGCTGCATTTTGCATAAGTGATTGTCACATCATTAACTATGTCATGTCGAAACATTAGCACTGCACAAGCTCTCACATCCTTTATGTACTGGAAAACTCCCAAAATAGGAAATCATTAATAAAATTTAGCAAAATACCTATTATATCATTTTCAGTCAGCTTAAAATTTCCACCAACCCAATCACAGATTGCAAAATACAACGTTGTCGTCATCATTGTCGTCGTCGTCGACGACGAAGTACCAAATTATGATTTGATTCAGCAAATACTTCTGGTGTACAGACTTAAGTTGGAAAAAACGAAACTGCAGAAAGAGTTGATTTCTTCATCTGTTGTACACTAAATGACTGGTGTGTAATGGAATAGGCTTCATAAGCAGCAGAGCATTTCCTTCCACTCTCAAACTATTGCAGCATACAGTGCTATTGCATCGTGTAGTTTGTCGAATTCAGAATCAGGCTAGCAGTCAAGTTTATTCTTGCATTAATACTTGGTTTGAACTTAAGTCACTGAGACAGATGGCTGGCAGCCAGTTGTATGTCAAAGATTGTACAACTGGAGACAAAATGGGTGATCTGACAAAATTCACCAACACCCTACGGTGATCTAAGGAACATCGCTCTTGCTGTCAGTGATGAAGTGGCAGGTAATGAACAATGTATGGTTCACAGGGTCCCTTTCTCACTGGATGTGATTGTCACTGAAGTCAAATAACTTTGGACAAGTTATAAAAAGTGAAAAAAATCCCATGTTGTGCCATTCTTAATAACTACTGTAGTCTTTTCACTCCCTTAATTTTGTTTCATCCAGAGATGCAATATATTAAAGCAGTAACAAAAATGTGATCCATGATTCAATATACTGCAATGTTTAGAAACATACAACCTTTTGATAGACCCATTGAACTACCTGCTTGTTAAACAAGTTTCCTGAACACAGAGGTCAGTCTTGCTACTGTTCAATCTGTTGCTGCAATTTTACCACACGGAATGCTTTTTCAGATTTATAATACAATATATTACATGTCACAGATTGTATTGTGTTTCTTTAGTGTGTGTCCCCTTATGCTAAGTGTCAACAAGTTATGATTTCTTCAGTTGTACTCACAATTACAAGTGTTCTGTTCTTTTTATTAGTATCACTGTACAGCTTGAACTGTGCCACATTGTGGGTAGCTTGAATGTTGTCTCCAGCCATTTTTGTGCTGCCAAGTGTAGACAGAAAGTTATGAAGAAACTATAATCAGAGTGGCATTATGTACTTGCCTCAGGAACCCCAGGTGAAGATCCCTTTTTTGTAACAGTTCCACCACCACCACGAGAAGATCGTGTGCGGGCAGACCGTGAAGATCCACCCACGGAAGCAGTCCGAACAAGTGGCTCACGACTACTCGCTAAGCTATCAGGACGACTTTCACCATGCTGCCCTCCACTGATGCTGCCGTGCTGGTACAGGGGTTCAGCAGATGAATAGCCTGAGCTAACATCCTCCGACGATCGGATATGGCTGCAAAGCAATAATACAAGTAGTCTTTGCATAATTACAAAAACAGAGACTTATATTCCGCCACATGGCTTACAGTAACCATTTACCACAGAATTTAGGTTTGAAAATTTAGATAGGAGATAGTATATAATTCTTAAAGAACTACCACCACATGGCTTACAGTAACCATTTACCACAGAATTTAGGCTTGAAAATTTAGATAGGAGATAGTACATAATTCTTAAAGAACAACCATTCCAAAACGAGCTTTAATGAAATTCAAATACAACCTACACTACCAAGGCCTATATGCTGTTTCTTGAAATATCGAAATATTTTTCGGTACTGAATGTCCGAAATTTTATATTGGCCAAACAGGAAGAGCCTTATTAACAAGGTACAAGGAGCATATTCCTACTAAAACTGGAGATTGCACATGTGGTTAAACATTTGCTGAACATTTAGTGCAATGGGCTCATGCACCCAACCCCTCCCACAATACTCAGCTCTTGCATAGTGAAGTAAAAGGTACAAGGTACAAGGTTAGACATTTTAGAGCAAATGCAAATATTTAAACATTTACTGCATAACAAAAACAAGCTTCTTAACGACCAACTGCAGCTGCAAAGGTTGAACAGCTAGGTATATTAGTTTGACACCATAAAAAAATTTTGGAGCCATCTATGAAGGTGTCTATTAGTTATATAGGAATATTCAGTTACCTAATTAATATTTCATTATTATATAGGGTATCATCGTAAATGGTTAATATTTGTCGTATTGAAAACCTTGAACACGCACACAGATGGTCAACCGATATTTGGTATGCACGTTCTAGAGTTAAGAACGGTTTCAACACTTGATTTAATTAATGGATAATAACTTCGTCGGTCAATAGCATGTACGTGTAGTAACCGGAATGACAATCACCAAGTCACTACCCCATTACAGAATATAGGTGCTACCACATAATCCTTCAATATGACCGATTGTTGTCAATACTATGTGCGTATGATAGCAGTGATGCCATCACCTAGTCATACACAACTTTTTATTAACATAATTAATGGCAGTCATATCCATATACATATCGCAGCGTTGCTCGCCAAATCACATCATAATTTAACCATTTTCCCATCATCCTCCCATAGTTTAGACTAATTCTTTAAGTACATATTGACCTATGTCAATCAATTATTTTAAATGTGTTGACCGGAGCAGTATTCGCCAAGTCACATTTTAGCTTCAAACATAATTCTGCTGTCATTCCTTAAGTTCAATGGCAGTGGTCACCAGGTCCGAATTATGATGGCAGTGTTCGACACACAGTTTTTAGAGTATGTGTGTGGATCACCTCCTTGAAGGCAAATTGAGTACCCCATTGCCGCCACATTATCCCCTACTTTAGTGTTTTCTGTAACTCATAAACATAACTTCGTCAAGAAGCTCAATCAGACACGTGCATTAGTTTTTGGCTTGATTCTAGACCATTTCAGGTCAAATATACTCATCTTGAATAATGACCATCTATTTTATATGGCCTGTATTGCCAGACGTTACAGATTCGTTATAGAATTGTTCATAAGTTCAATAACAACCATTTGTGTGCTAGGTCAATAGGATGATCATATGTTGTAACCATAGCTAAGCAAGTGCTTAACATTTACACCTAAAAAATTTCTAGACGTAGTCATAATGATGACAATGTTGGCGTTATATTATCCTTCCCACTCCTAAGTTCTTTTTAGGTGATTAAACTTCGTGCTTAAGCACAAAATTTTCCTAGGCAGGCCATACCTTGTAAGCACATGATGTCTTCCTCATATCATGACCAACGAATACTTCATAAATGTTAAGACAGTCGATCTAAGCACATTCTGCATAGGATAACATATATGCCCTTTTCCTCAGCTATACCTTTTATTTCACTTTACTAGTACATTCAAGGTCAGGAGTCAGGTTCGCGTCTTGTCCCAACAAGTAACTATCACACAATTTATGTGCAGGTGCAAGGTATTGTATCACTTTTGAATACATTATGGAAGTGACAGTGATCAATGTGTTACAAATATTTACTATTAAAAACAGTCTTGATGACGATTTATTTATTAAGGTCACTTAATAAATAAATTGTGATCAAGACTGTTTTTAATATTAAGGTCACCTTAATAAATAAAACGTGATCAAGACTGTTTTTAATAATAAATATTTGTAACACATTGATCACTGTCATGCCCATAATGTATTCAAAAGTAATACAATACCTTGATCACAATTTATTTATTAAGGTGACCGGTTTCAACCACAGTAGTGGTCATCTTAATAAATAAATCGTGATCAAGATGGTTTTTAATAGTAAATATTTGCAAGGTATTTTGTCCACCTAGGCGGGCCTCATGACGCTACAGTCAGTTCCAGTACAGCACTCGTGGCTGCCGCATCACAGTCGCAAAGTGGGGCCGAGGCAGTTTTAGATAAGCTTTAATTTATGGATTTGTAGTTTTAGCTTGACAATGTCCACTATGGACAAATGGTAGTTCTGAAAAAGGTTGGGTTATCCTAACTGAAACCAAGGTAAATTCCAGGCAAACGTTGCAACTGAGGCTGTTGGTTATAAAAATTTAAATTAACTTTCATGTGGACACCATACCATGGTGAAACTTGGCATTTTTCACATTAACATACTTTTAGCCACTAATCAGTAATTCTAAGTACACTGGTCAGCTCTACTTCTGTTAAATAACTGTTTTGTCTCTTTGTTCTGGTCAGCCTTAGATTTGCTTGTCACCTACTATAGCAGTACCAGAAGTAGCATACAAGTTGGAAACTCAAAGTTACCATCCAGTTAACCAAATCTGTTAACCAGGTGTAGTAAGTTGCTTCAGGTCACATTAACATCCAGTCAAGTTTGATAAACTCTTTTAAACTACAACAACAGTAAGAGTAAAGGTAATCCCTCAGAATATAATTGACGAACTGGATGGTAGACAAACTTGTGTTATTCTTTTTATTATTTGTCTATAGAGGTAGCGGCAGTAAATACTGCTGTGTATAAATGTAATTGAACTGCACCAAGCTTATTCAATAGGAGGCATATGTATTTGTAAGTCACCATGGAGAGAGCTCATCAAAATGGTTTGCAAATTTTTGGAACCAAATGCTATACACCTGTTTCAAAAGAGTGCTGCAAAATTTGGAATGCAAAGCAACAACTAACAGTTTTGTTAGTCCTGCTGAAAATGTTGATGGTTTATGCTCCAGCATGAAAACTGGGCATAAACTCGTTCACAGCAGCGGTATTGTGTCTAGCTAGAAGTTACTGAAAAAAATTTCACAATATTGCCACATGAGAGAAGTAACTCAGTATCAAAACTGATAAACTGCTTTTAATAATGCCCTTAAGTTGAGATGTGCCAAGAAATTAATATGATAAATGTGAATCAGCAGTTTCTTCAGTGGGAGGTACACCTGAAGCAGAAGGGTGTGGAAGAGCACAGGTTCGACTTGAAAACATGGAGCAAGTTCGACAATCAAAACCTTTGATCAAATGCACATTAGTGGAAGTGGGTGAGCCGAGGAAGTATTTTGAAACAATTGAGACCTGAGTGACTGCAAATCAAAAATGAAAGAAGAAATTTCATAACTGGATAATAATTCTATACAGACTTCAAATGAATTAATGTACGAGTACAAAATAAATGCCCAGTTTTTGGAAGTGGTAACATCCGTCAAGTATCTGGGTGTAACTATTTGAAATGATCTCAAATGGAACAATCAGATCACACAAGTAATGGGTAAGGTGAACTCTAGATTGCAGTTTATTGGTAGAATCCTGAAGCAATGCAATCCTTCAACAAAAGAAATTGCTTACAATACTTTAGTTCGTCCAGTCTTAAGAGTATTGTTCATCTGTATGGGACCCTTACCTGTTGGGTCTGATTCAAAAGATTGAGAAGGTCCAAAGACGAGTGGCATGATTCATGACTGGTACATTTAGCCATCGCAAGAGCATTACAAATCTCATAGAAAGTTTGAAGTGGGACACACTTGCAGATAGACGCCGCACTAAACGGAAGATGCTGCTGACAAAATTCCAAAATCCGATCTTCACCATGGATGTAAAGCATATATTATTATCACCAACTTTCAAATTGCACAATGATCACCATTCAAAGATAAGGGAAATTAGAGCTCGTACTGAGGTGTTCAGACAGTCATTTTTCCCTCGCAAGTTCCGCGAGTGGAACAGAGGGAGGGGAAATATGACTGGCGTGAATAGTGCCCTCTCCCACACACCGCTCGGTGGCTAGCGGCGTATATATATGTAGATGTAGAATTAGTAGTATGGCACACGGCTGACTCTAATCACCGAGTTTTTCATACATAACAGAACATCAATGGGAAAATCTCATCATCAGAAAGATGAACAGGTTTTTTTGGGGCTACAGTCAGTAGCAACACACTGAATATCATGAAATATTCAGTCCAAATGCTCAATACAACAAAATAATAGCAAACGCTCATGAATTTCATGATGGTACTAGAAAACTATACAAACTTTTTCTACATCTTTGTAACTTAAAACAATGTCTAAGACGCTGGAATGATCATGCATGTGCCATTCTATTTTCAGTTATTCGAAAGCAGTAGAAATCCACTGCCTGTGCTATCACATTTCTAGTGATAACAGACTCATATCCTGTTTTATACACCATTGGACTCTCTGTTGCAACCAACAAGAGCATTATCAATGACTTTCTAAACAAACTGCAGATGGAAATCACGACTACATTGGAAGCTTATGGACACTTCTGGAATTTTCAATCAAAAATTATGTCCACTATTCATTCTGGTCTGTCAGAAAGCTTCCATTAAAACACAGCAGAAGCTAAAACCACCTCTAAAGCAACTGAAAAAGAATTAACATATGTGATGATTAAAAACTTCCCACGAAGAAAAGATGGACTGTTTAATATATCTGTCAGCAGCGACACTTCTGACATTTGTTTACCTACTAAGTATCACATTTTTTAAGAGAAAATAAAGAAAAAAGTAGTAAGCTGGGCTATCAAACAAAAAGCCAATGTCTCAGTGTCAACAAAAGAAGCTGAGTTTTTGAAACTGCAAACGAAGACCTGTAATTGATTCGTCTCTTCAGTGACATTGCATAGGTTATACCCTCTACAAATGAACACTGCAATATCAGTCCAACTGACTGACCTATTTTCAAGATGGTTGATGAGCGAGGCAAGTAAGTATTTGTTGCACAAAGCTAGAAGTTATTCAAGAGTTTCTTGTTCTGGATGTGGATACATTCTGTAGCAAAAACATGCATTAATATATATCTATATATCTATTATTATTATTATTATTATTATTATTATTATAACACAAGTAAACTGTTTACAGTATGTTTTTAGGAAATATCTCTTGTTATTTTGAAACTCCAATATTCAATATCTACACCCAAATTTTCTAAGTGTTAAATTATATAAAAGCTAGTCAATAGTCTTAGATCTGACTATATTCCATAATGAATAGATACCTTAGTGCATACTATTGTCAGACAAATGAACAGTTCATATTTTACAGTGCATTTTGCAAAATATATCACGTTTACATTGAATTTCCAACACTTGCAACATTGGATTAATTTTCCAAGCAAAAAATTCAAAATAATCTTGTTAAAAATTGTACATCAAATCCCTTTTAATATAAGTAACTGCTAATTCATTCTACTGTCAACTAAATAAAACTTGCAAAGAAAAGGTGACAAGGGAATTTTTTATTTTATTATTTATTTGTTTGTTTAGCTGCTTGCTGAACTCACAAATGTTATACTCGCATATTTACATAATCTAGTGTATGCACCATTTCTCATTTCATTGATTTTTTTTGTTTCAAAATCTTTGACCATGAGTGGATCTGTCATAGGGTAGCGCAAAATGGGGTTTGTTGTGAATCTCGTGGCAAATGGTCTTGTGGGGAGGACCGCAGTTGGAGGTCACTGCAATTCTTGAATATATTCTCTGTTCGAACATAATAAATAAATTTCCTTGAGATGGAAAAGCTTCTGTCCACAAATGAGAATGATTATAGAAAGCATCACTCATGCAAAACTCAGCTTGCCTTTTTCTCACAAGATATCTTGAGAATAATGGATAAAGGTCAGCAAGCACATTCCATATTCCCAGATTTCCAAAAAATATTTGACACAGTACCCCAATGCAGACTGCTAATGAAGGTACAAGCATACAGAATAGGTTCCCAGATATGTGAGTAGCTTGAAGACTTATTAAGTTTTAGGTTGATGCGGAAGTTCATAGTGTTTTTGTTTAGCATGTTGATACTCCGGTTACTATGGGTTTATTTATTGACTGTAATTTTTTATTTGTAGTTCATTGTTGCTGTTTTAGTTTACATATTATCATTTTGTGTTTTGGAGATAGTGAGTGAACTGTGGACACTAGACAATGGAGTGGTAAGTGGAGAAATTGGAACATTTTCAACATACTTCTTCTGTTTTGAGTTCAACAGAGGGGTGATAACAATGGAGGCAGCCAGAAACATTTATGCTTTGTATGGGGATAAGGCCACTGAATAGAGCATGGCAAGGAAACGGTTTCCTCATTTTAAGGAGGATCATTTTGGTATTAGTGACTCTCCATATTCAGGAAAATCTTCAGGGTCTGATGAAAATCATTTAAATGAATTAATCCATAACGATACATGTCAGTGTACTCAAGAACTGTCAAATGTAATGAACTGTTATCATTCCACCATCATGCGACATTTGCATGCAATGGGGATGGTTCAAAAATCAAGTGTATGGGTACCACACACTCTAAGCCAAATTAAAAAATAATAAGCAAGTGACCATATGTGCATTTCTGCTTGTTCATCTTCAACAGTTCATGAACAACACCAACCCTTCCTGTCCTGTATTGTTACTGGTGAAGAGAAATAGTGTCTCTATTGCAACATTACGAAAACAAAGGAATGGCCAGCCTAAACAAAGCAGCAACTCCTTGTACAAAGACCTGCATGCATCCACCAAAGATGATGTTATACATGAGGTGGAACAGTAATTGTGTGGTGTGCTGTGAACTGCTTCCCCGAGGTGTAACCAACCACCACTGCTGACGTTTACTGTCAACAACTTAGATGTCTTGCAGAAACAGTTCAAGAACAACAACCAGGAAGACTGTGAAGTGAAACTACTTCATGATAATGTCTGTTGTTGTTGTTGTGGTCTTCAGTCCTGAGATTGGTTTGATGCAGCTCTCCATGCTACTCTATCCTGTGCAAGCTCCTTCATCTCCCAGTACTTACTGCAACCTACATCCTTCTGAATCTGCTTAGTGTATTCATCTCTTGGTCTCCCTCTACGATTTTTACCCTCCACGCTGCCCTCCAATGCTAAATTTGTGATTCCTTGATGCCTCAAAACATGTCCTACCAACCGATCCCTTCTTCTAGTCAAGTTGTGCCACAAACTTCTCTTCTCCCCAATCCTATTCAATACCTCCTCATTAGTTTCAATACCTCCTCATTAGTTACGTTAACTACCCACCTTATCTTCAGCATTCTTCTGTAGCACCACATTTCGAAAGCTTCTATTCTCTTCTTGTCCAAACTAGTTATCGTCCATGTTTCACTTCCATACATGGCTACACTCCATACAAATACTTTCAGAAACGACTTCCTGACACTTAAATCTATACTCGATGTTAACAAATTTTTCTTCTTCAGAAACGATTTCCTTGCCATTGCCAGTCTACATTTTATATCCTCTCTACTTCGACCATCATCAGTTATTTTACTCCCTAAATAGCAAAACTCCTTTACTACTTTAAGTGTCTCATTTCCTAATCTAATTCCCTCAGCATCAACCGATTTAATTTGACTACATTCCATTATCCTCGTTTTGCTTTTGTTGATGTTCATCTTATATCCTCCTTTCAATACACTGTCCATTCCGTTCAACAGCTCTTCCAAGTCCTTTGCTGTCTCTGACAGAATTACAATGTCACAGGCGAACCTCAAAGTTTTTACTTCTTCTCCATGAATTTTAATACCTACTCCAAATTTTTCTTTTGTTTCCTTTACTGCTTTCTCAATATACAGATTGAATAACATCGGGGAGAGGCTACAACCCTGTCTCACTCCCTTCCCAACCGCTGCTTCCCTTTCATGCCCCTTAACTCTTATAACTGCCATCTGGTTTCTGTACAAATTGTAAATAGCCTTTCGCTCCCTGTATTTTACCCCTGCCACCTTCAGAATTTGAAAGAGAGTATTCCAGTTAACATTGTCAAAAGCTTTCTCTAAGTCTACAAATTCTAGAAACGTAGATTTGCCTTTTCTTAATCTTTCTTCTAAGATAAGTCGTAAGGTTAGTATTGCCTCACGTGTTCCAACATTTCTATGGAATCCAAACTGATCTTCCCCGAGATCCGCTTCTACCAGTTTTTCCATTCGTCTGTAAAGAATTCGCGTTAGTATTTTGCAGCTGTGACATATTAAACTGATAGTTCGGTAATTTTCATATCTGTCAACACCTGCTTTCTTTGGGATTGGAATTATTATATTCTTCTTGAAGTCTGAGGGTATTTCGCCTGTCTCATACATCTTGCTCACCAGATGGTAGAGTTTTGACATGACTGGCTCTCCCAAGGCCATCAGTAGTTCTAATGGAATGTTGTCTATTCCCGGGGCCTTGTTTCAACTCAGGTCTTTCAGTGCTCTGTCAAACTCTTCACGCAGTATCTTATCTCCCATTTCGTCTTCATCTACATCCTCTTCCATTTCCATAATATTGTCCTCAAGTACACTGCCCTTGTATAAACCCTCTATATACTCTTTCCACCTTTCTGCCTTCCCTTCCTTGCTTAGAACTGGGTTGCCATCTGAGCTCTTGATATTCGTACAAGTGGTTCTCTTCTCTCCAAAGGTCTCTTTAATTTTCCTGTAGGCAGTATCTATCTTACCCATAGTGAGACAAGCCTCTACATCCTTACATTTGTCCTCTAGCCATCCCTGCTTAGCCTTTTTGCACTTCCTGTCGACCTCATTTTTGAGACGTTTGTATTCCTTTTTGCCTGCTTCATTTACTGCATTTTTATATTTTCTCCTTTCATCAATTAAATTCAATATTTCTTCTGTTACCCAAGGATTTCTACTAGCCCTCGTCTTTTTACCTACTTGATCGTCTGCTGTCTTCACTACTTCATCCCTCAGAGCTACCCATTCTTCTTCTACTGTATTTCTTTCCCCAATTCCTGTCAATTGTTCCCTTATGCTCTCCCTGAAACTCTCTACAACCTCTGGTACTTTCAGTTTATCCAGGTCCCATCCCCTTAAATTCCCACCTTTTTGCAGTTTCTTCAGTTTCAATCTGCAGTTCATAACCAATAGATTGTGGTCAGAATCCACATCTGCCCCTGGAAATGTCTTACAATTTAAAACCTGGTTCCTAAATCTCTGTCTTACCATTATATAATCTATCTGATACCTTTTAGTATCTCCAGGGTTCTTCCAGGTATACAACCTTCTTTTATGATTCTTGAACCAAGTGTTAGTTATGATTAAGTTATGCTCTGTGCAAAATTCTACAAGGCGGCTTCCTCTTTCATTTCTTCCCCCCCAGTCCATATTCACCTACTATGTTTCCTTCTCTCCCTTTTCCTACTGATGAATTCCAGTCACCCATGACTATTAAATTTTCGTCTCCCTTCACTACCTGAATAATTTCTTTTATCTCGTCATACATTTCATCTATTTATTCATCATCTGCTGATGTCTACCCACATCAAACAAACAAACAAACACTGCACAGGAGTTGGGTTGGAAAGTTGTTCCACATCCACCTTATTCACCTGGTCTTGCATCTTCAGTTTTTCACCTTTTCTGTTCTCTGGAATAAACTTCAAGAAACTTTCTTTCCAGTTGAAAATGCAATATGAACATAGCTCAACGAGTTCTTAACCTCAAAACCATATGATTGCTACATGTACAGAATCGAAAGTTATCCCAGCATTGGCAGACTAGTGTAAACAGTGAAGGAAAATATACTGTTGATGACTAAAGTCTCTGTTGTGTGTGTCTGTTGTGTTTATTAAACTTATGGAAAAATACTAAGGGCTTATGCACCAACCCAATAATACGATCCAATATGTTGTCCTCTATGGTGAGTGCTCATCTCATCAGAGATATGCGGGTATTGTCAAGAGTGTGATAGGACTACTATTATTCTCTATATACATAAATAATCTGATAGATAGAGTGAGCAGCAAACAGTGACCATTTACTGATGAAGCTGGGGTGTACAGGAAGATGTCATCATAGAATGACTGTAGGAGGATAAAAGAGGACTTAGATAAAATTTCTAGTTGGCGTGATGAATGGCAAACTAACTCTAAATGTAGAAAAATGTACACTAGTGCAGATGAGTAGGAAAAACAATCCCATAATGTTTGAATACAGCATTAGTAGTGTGCTGCTTGACACAGTCATGTTGATTAAATATTTAGGCATAACACTGCAAAGCAATTTGAAATGGAACGAGCATGTAAGGATTATAGTAGTGAAGGCAAATGGTCAACCTTGGTTTATTGGGAGAAGTTTTGGAAAGTGTGGTTCATGTGTAGAGGAGAACAGCAGTGCAGCCCATTCTTGAGTACAATTTGAGTGTTTGGTATCTACATTTGGTCAGATTAAAGGAAAGCATTGAAGCAATTCAGAGACAGGCTGCTAGATTTTTTATCAGTAGATTCAATAACCTTTCAAGTATTACAGACATTCTTTGGGAACTCAAAAGGGGAATCCTTGGAGAGAATGCAGCATTCTTTTTGAGGAACGCTACTGAGAAAATGTAGGGAACTAGAATTTGAAGCTGACTGCAGTACAATTCTACTGCTGCCAATATACATCTCACATAAGGACCGTGTAGACAAAATAAGAGAAATTATGGCTTGTACAGGGCCTTATTTTTCCCATCACTATTTGTGAGTGGAGCAAGAAAGGAAATTACTAGTAGTGGTACAAGGTACTCTCTACCATGCACCATAAGGTGCCTTGTGGACTATGTATGTAGAGGTAGATGTAGATGGAGACTGGGAATGCCAGAAGGCCCTCTCATGGAACTTCATGTAGTAGAAATAATTTGATTAAAAAACAGGTAGGAAAAATCTATGGCTTTCAGGCACAGTTGGAGACAGAGACGAAAGAATTGTTAAGGACATCAGAACACAGGGGGAAAGGTGGTTGGAAACTGACAGGTGGCCAAAAGGTGGAAAAGAAGAGGGCATTATCAGACTGTTTTGTTGTGCACACAACAATCAGTTTTAAACTGAACTATGAACAGTAATTTCCAGAAGTATCGTCGTCAATAACAAAGTTCAATATAAACAAGTGGATAACAGCCGGTATAAGAAAGTCCTCCCACACCATGAAATACCTCAGTTTCATAAGAAAAATCCATAGAGTGCCAGAGTTCCTAAGCTATAATCAAAGATACAAAGATATTTAAAGGAAGGTACTGCTTGCTACAAACAAACTCAGCAAATGACACAGCAATACTTAAAGCTGAAAATAAAAGCAAAGTAACTTGGAGACAGAAACAGGAGATCAGAAACAGAGTCATGGTAACTTGCAGATAAAAGATACATGCACCATCAGTAAATGATTTATAGAATGAGCAAAAGAATACTTTTCATGTAGAGCAGAGAAATTAAACCAAAAATGCCCCAAATGAAATGATGTTGCAGTAAAAAATTATGAGGCAAGTACAATGATGTTAACTGCCACAGAGTATGAAGTTAGGAAAACCATGCTAAAACCAAGAAATAAGATAGATATTCAAAGAATTCATAGGCAGTATAAAAGCCCTGTTAACTAAACTTAATATATGAGCTCTCAGTTCAGGTAACTTTCCAGAATATCTGAAACAAATGAAAATTTTGCCTCTACTAAAGAAAGGTGATGCAGAATAAGCATAGTACTGCACGAGATGTGGAAGTGATAGATGCACTCACTGACCTCACTCATTAACAGTATACTTCGTTTTGCAATCATAAGAATTGAGTAACAGGAAAAGAGCAAATGGTAAAAACTGCATAATGATCAGAATTATGGATCACAATAGATTTTGAATTTAATTAAGTACTGAAATCAAAATTTGTGGTAGCATGCAGAGGCCGAAGGCAAGCACTGTTGCAAAGTGAGGTGGCAGAGTGCCAGAGGATGCCAAGTACTCATAGCAGAATTTAGAGAGTAACATTGAGAAGTTTTTGTGAAGCTGGGATAAAAGTACGAAGAGCAAAAGGTGAAAGTCAGACGTGATTTGTGAGGACAAATACACCTTGGCAACAAGGTGGTAAACAACTCCAAACCTTGGATGGCTGGTAAAAAAAATAATCCATCCAAAAAACATATTTCATAAGAGTAAAAATTAAGTGAGAATTATTTCAGATAGTGTTCTGGAAAAGTTGTCACTGGAGAAACAGATGTGGGACACTACAATTTTGATAGAAAAATTATTAGTAAAGTGGCTTGGCTGATATCACAAAAGCCAAAAAAGTTTTAAGACGGGATGTCAGGATGTTGCGTAGAGGAGAACACGTTGATGCGCGGCTGATGTTGCACGTGTGTCAAATAGCGGTCCACCTTAATTGCATTACAAGCTTTGTATTGTTCATTTGATGTTGACTAAGTCACTGGAGGAAATGGTTGGCATCTTTTATATAGGAAGATAGGTTGCAGGTAATATGCTGAATGTGTTGGTCTACGAGAGCAGAGATTCTCTCAGTGGGAGCACAGTAACCGGCCTAAGGATTTGGCCCATCCCAGAACCTCTCCCCGAAGTCTATCTCTCTCCTCACCCCTACCACTCTCCACACTCCTACCTTCTACATCCTTCCTAAAGTCCATAAACCCAACCCCACAGGTCGCCCACTGTGACCAGTTACTGTGCCCCCACTGAGAGAATCTCTGCTCTTGTAGACCAGCATCTTCAGCCTATTACCCAAAACCTACCTTCCTACATAAAATATACCTACTATTTCCTCCAACAACTCTCCACAGTTCCTGTTCCTTTTTCGTATGGTGCCCTCCTCATCACTATTGATGCCAGCTTCCTGTACACTAAGGTACCTAATGCCCATTGCCTTGTCACTATTTAACACTATCTTTCCCAACAACTGACAGATTCCAAACCTACAACCTCCTTCCTGGTCTAAAGACCAACAATATCTGCACGCACAATTACTTCTCCTTTGAAGGTAGTGCCTACAAACAAATCTGGGGTATGGCAATGGGCACCTGCATGGCACCATCCTATGCCAATCTATTCATGAGGCACCCAGAAACCCAAACCCCTCACCTGGTTCACATTCACTGATGACATCTTCATGACCTGAATTGAGGGTGAGGACACCCTATCCACTTTCCTCCAGATCTCAACACCTGCTCCCTCATTTGCTTCACCTGGTTCTCCTTAACCCAACAAGCCACCTTCCTCAATGTTGACCTTCACCTAAAAGATGGCTACATCAGTACCTCCATCCATATCAAACCTACCAACTGCCAGCAATACCTCCACTTTAACAGCTGTCACCCATTCCATATTATACAGCCTATTCATCCATGGCTGTTGCATCCGTAGTGATAAGTAACCCCTCTCGAAATATATCCAGGGCCTCACTGAGGTTTCCATAGACCAAAATTACCCTCCCAACCTTGTACAGAAACAGTTATCCTGTACCTTCTCTCTTCAGTCACCAAATGCCTCCCAAAGCCCCACCATCAGGCCACAAAGGAGCATTCCCCTCGTGACTCAGAACAACCAAGGACTGGAGCAACTGAATCACATTCTCTGCCAGGGTTTCGACTTCCTCTCGTCATGCCCTGAAATGAGGAATGTCCCACCCTCTATCCTTTCCATCCCTCCCACAGTGGTGTTCTGCCACCCACATAAGCTACACAATACCCTTGTCCATCCCTACACAATCTCTGTTCCCAGCCCCTTGCCTCATGGCTCACATCCTTGTAACACACCTACATGTAAACTTGTCCCACACATCCTGCCGCTGCCACCTACTCCAGTCCTGTCACAAGCATTTCCTGTACCATCAAAGGTAGGGCTACCTGTGAAAACAGTCATGTGACCTACAAGCTCTGCTGTTACCACTGGGCTGCATTCTATGTGTGCATGACAATCAACAAGCTGTCTGTTCACATAAGCGGCCACCGAAAAACTGTGGCCAAGAAACAACTGGACCACCCAGCTGCTGAGCACACTGCCCAACACAATGTCCTTCATTTCAATGACTGCATCACAGCCTAGGCCATCTGGGTTCCTCCTACCAATACCTACGCACCTATCCCACTCCTTGTTCCCATTACAGCACTACATAGCTACACAGCCTTCTATTCCACCGACACTCCCACAGTCTTTTTACTTATCTCTTCTTCTTCTTCTTCTTCTTCTTCTTTTTTACCCCTCCCCCCCTCCCCCCAAATCCTGCCCTCTAGCTAACCTCCCAACTGCATCTAGCTGCCCTACTCTCTCTGCACCTCGTCCCTGTATGCTTGCAAACTGACCTGGGCTGCCAGAGACAGTGGCATGGCATGGCATGAATGTGAGTGTTGAATGTGAATGTTTGAGTGTGAGTGTGTGTTGTCTTAGTCAGAAGAAGACTTTTGGCTGAAAACTTATTTGTCTAGCAGTCTTTTTGTTGTGCTTATCTGCAACTCAATATTTCCACTATATGGAGAGTAGCAATCCATCCTTTCTTATAATACTGCCATTATTCATCCTGGATTTCTAATTAGTGTCAGCCAATAATAGATACAATCCAAAAACGGGAGGAATGCCTTTTTCTGACATATTCAGATTACAACAAACCGGAGTAGTGGCCCTATTCAATTACTTTTGGGAAAAATAAAACCAAGAATAACTGGTTCAGAGATTTCCTTGATAGTTTAGAAGCAATACAAGACATTGTAAACAGAAAAACATTATTCTGAGTAACAGACACATAAGACTTTAACAAAAACAGTACAATCTAACTGATGAAGAAAGAGCAGGTATGCTGGAAAGAACAAAAAAAAATTGGTAAGAGAAGATACTTTAGTGTACATAGACTGAATAAAGCATGCCAATGTGGGTGTAAACTGTATAAAAAAATTTTAACAGATATGAGTCCCACAGGGCATCATCTTAGGACCAATATTGATTTTGATACACCTCAGTGACTTTCCAGACAATGTTAGACAAGTGGAAAAATTATTTTTTTGTAATGGCAGTAACATTGTAACAATACCTAAAACACTGGAACTTCTAACAGAAAAGGCAAATTAACCCTAAAGGGTGAAATATCATAAGAAAATTACAATGAATGTAAGGAAAATAAACAGCAAGTATTCCTACTTAAAGAGGGAAAATAATTCTACAAAATTAAACATTAATGAAAATTTCACCTATTCCAAGGCAACATAAAAATTTTAGCAATTAATATTTACTGTCATTCATGGTGTGCTGAACATACAAATGTACTAGCAAAGAAGAGTCATCAGCATGCTATCCCCTTAGAGGCCTGTGATCAGTGTGTTAGCATAGTTACATACTATTTCTATATGCACTCTTCTTTACATATGGAATCATTCTTTGTGGGTCTCATGCAGATCCACAAAATATGAGCACAGTTTTCAAACTACAGAAATGGGCCATTAGAATAATAACTAAACAGAGTAACTGAGCTTCCTGTAAAGACCTGTTTAACTGTAGCACGTGATAATGTCTATCAATCTGTTATGTACACTGGGAACATCATCAGCAATGATCTCACAAACAGCAGTATTCATGACAATGGACAAGAGCCACACCAAACTCACGTTACATTTACCACAAATAAGCAAACAAAAGCTACTGAACAGAATTTTCTGAAAGGGAATAAAGCTATATAATAAATTGCCAAAGATCAAAAAACAACTAAAAGTCATATTCAATATGACTTTCTTGACATTTATTTATAACCCACGATTCACTTGTGTAGCTAAGCACTGGAACTGTCTTTGCCTTATAAAATTTCAATCTTGTTCCTTTCCTCATTGTATTTTTCAAAAATCTGTTTATTGTTCCACATATATTACCAAACATAGCTAATTTCTTCTCTGCATCTTCATCATACTCATATGTGAAGTCACAAGCTAAATAACTAAAATGTTTGAGCTGTTCTATTGTAGGCCAAAATTTTTGTTCATCCATGATAATTCCATTTGAAAGCCATACCTGTTAAATAATTCTTACTGCAAAGTCAAGGATTATTAGATAACACAGACCAAGGAATGATAAAAAAATTGATGTTATTTAACAATAAACATCTATCATTCTACAGTAAACTGCTACAGCAGAACAGAACAGAACAGAACAGAACAGGTTTCATAAATCTTACTGCAAAATACTATCTCCAGGACTTGTGATGACTCTCTCATACAAAGTGAAAGTTTCATTTTCTTGAGCTCAGCATTTTATTCATTGTGATGAGTCGTTAACTTGGCTTTTTCATAAAGGCCAAGGGAACAACACAAAAAAATTCATTAGAATGCGGAGAGTATTATCAAAGTCCTGATGCCAGCCAAAAGAACGTGTGTGTGTGTGTGTGTGTGTGTGTGTGTGTGTGTGTGTGTGTGCGCGCACGCCTGGATATTTGTAACTGTAAGCTGGTTTGCGAATACGTATGATAAAAAACACTGGACACAATGTATCAAAGTTATCAACACAACATGTTAATCTATACCTACACGAAATGATATTACAGGATGCATGAATTAGTTATTTTTTTTTTAAAAAAAAACTTGTCTTTACAGTTAAAATGATATCTCTGATATTATCCCATAAATGATCTGTGGAACTAGCTAACTAACTGTGAGTTTCACAAACACACAAAGCAAGCTGACGTCAACTTTCACTTTGTACGAGAGAGAGTTCTGGAAGGTAAAGTGCATAGTGAACATACACTAAGTGAATGTAAATGGCACACATTTTTACAAAGCTCAAACAATTAACTTACAAACTTCTGCATTATTTGTTTGGCATGAACTAAAAGTCATATTTTCATGGTGCCAGTAACAGAAAGTTTTTGGGCAAGATATAGAGAAAAATTTTGATTTATTTATTATTAATTAAATTTTCATATGTTTATTAAGTGGAGAAGTGTCATTTTTAATGAACCACTATGTTTGTGTCTACAGTGGGTCATGTAAATATTTTAACTCTGAACTGTGTACTCCTTGATTTTGGCAATGTCAGTAGGCTCTTCGAATTGTTGTTGGAAGTAAATGTGACCCTTGTTCTTTATTCTGCATGTCTAGTTTTGCTATCAGTTTGTGTGTTTTGTTGTATAAAAACTTTACAATGCTAATTAAAGCTTTTTAATCCTTCACAATGTCTCCACAAATCATTACTATTTAGTAATTACAAAATCAGATCTTGATATGGTGTTACCTCAGCGGCACACTTGGTTCTCTAACAGATGCTCCTCTCACATCAACATCCACTTCTGGAAAATACATTTCAACCCTTCCTGACCCAGATGCAGAACGTCGAGGGCTATGGCCTCTAGGTCGATGATGTCTACCATCTGAAAATATAAGAGTATCAAATTTCTTGGTGCAGTTATTTAGAAATTTGAGATCTAAAACAATATAGTTCTATGATCTTAATTTCTAGCTTAGTTAACTTTTCCTAAGTACTTGGAATTTTTTTTTTATTTTGTTTTTGTAAGTACTACAAATGCCTTTTCTAGAAGTCAAGCTTACAGTACAACTTTCAGCTGTTTAGTACATATTATGTCCTAATCCACACAAAACCATAAATGCTAGACAAAAATAGTGCCACAATTGCTGGAGATATATACTTTATTTGTGAAATGTCTGAATTTCCTTTTGAATCTGCCTATTGCTATCAAATACCAATAAACTGTTCCTCTTTCCTGAGGCTAACTTTTATTGACATGGTATTTTAAATTCTGGCTGTAGGATTACATTATTAAACTATTACATACGTATTTGAATTTTTTCAGTTAAACTTAGCCCACAAGTTTATGTTTCAGCAGCAGATGCGACTTATCGCAATGGATGTCATATTTAGTCGCAGATAGGCACAACAAAAAGATTGTTACAAATATAGCTTTCGGCCAGTACAGCCTTCATCAAGATTAGACCACACACACACACACACACACACACACACAGAGAGAGAGAGAGAGAGAGAGAGAGAGAGAGAGAGAGAGAGAGAGAGAGAGAGAGAGAGACAATTTGGGCCTCAACAGCCTGAGACTACACACGTGTGTGTGTGCAAGTTGCGTTTGCATTAGTATGTATGTGTGAGTTTGTCATCTAATTTTGATGAAGGCCATACTGGCCCAAAGCTATATTTGTGACAGTCTTTTTGTTGTGCCTATCTGCGACTCAGCATCTCCACTATATGGTGAGTAACAACGTTCCTTTCCACAACACTGTTACATCCCATCCTGGATTTTCCATTGTTTGAATGTCATATTCCATATTTTCAGATTTAGGGCACTACTTATACATCAAAATCTCTTTAAAAAGTATATTGTGAGTAAAAGTCCATAGTAATTAGTGATGTGTTTTAAAAAGAATTTTTTGTGGTGGTCACAAAATACACCCTCCTTTGTAATACATGTTATTGAAAGTTTCTTGGTATTTCTAAGAGTATACTCAAAGATATTTCCAAGTTCTAGGTGCTATTTACAAATCAGTACCTCTTTAAAAAAAGTCTGTTGTTAATATAAGCCAACAATAATCAATAAATTCTGTTTCTTTTTAATTTACTTTTTTGTGGGCATAAAATGACCCCTTGTTACATTACTGAAAATACATTGGTATTGCAAGGGTTAAGTAAGTTATACTGGAAATATTAGAGCAGGTCACTACAATAGTTAATAGTGGGCTCTTGTGCAGCAAAACCAGAGTAATGTTTTGCTACATGAAGCTATGAGTTAATTAATTAGACATGTTCAAATGGTCCATTTAATAACAGCAATGCCTACGGTTTCAATCCTGTATGGCGTATGGCAGTAGATACAGTACCTTTTATCTATATATGCTTCCTTGTGATGGAAGTAAGCAAAGACCATTGGTAGAATGACATTGGAGACAACAGGAATCACTGCATTAAGAAATTAAAAATATATTCATAGCCGACACGACATTGGGAGATCTTAACTGGTTTCTCCTTAACAAAAAATCGCTAGGCAAATGCTGCTTGCACAACTGGGTCTGTTGGATACTGAAGCTGTCACAAGAAAAGTATCAAAATGAATACCCTATAAATCACAATATGTAATAAAAATACAAGGTGCAATAAAAAAAACTAATGAGAATTCTGGAATTTTGAGGACTTCACACAACCAATATTCATTATTTTTTTAATCTTGTTAGTACGTATGTTCCTGATATATGTTTGGATTTTCAGCAGTTTTGAATATTTAGTTTATTGTTAACAGTCAAAAAGTTTATACGTGTTTCTGAGTGCTAAGCAAAAGAGATGGATCAAAGAATTTACATTAAATTTTGCTTAAAAAAATGAACTTCAGTGAAGCACCACATTCAAAAGGTTGAGTGTGGCTTTTAGCAAATCTGTTATGAGTAAAACAAGAGTTCCAAATAGTATAAATGTTGCAAGAGGGTCAAGAAGACACTGAAGACAATAGCCACCCTGGACACCCTAGCATATCAATTATGGACCACAAGTAGAGAAAATGATCATCGAATCACCATCAGAGAGGTTGCTTAAGATTCTAGCATATCCTTTGGCTGAGGCCAAGCAATTGTTTTGTATGTTTTGGGCATGAAATGTGTAGCAGTAAAGTTTATTCCAAAATTCTTGAATTTCAACCAAAAACGAAGTCACACAGGCATCACTCAGGAAATGCTGAGTGAAGCTGACAATGATCCAGAACATCTGAAAGAGGTTATAACAGCTGCCGAAACATGGATATGATGTCGAAACCATGGCCCAATCGTCCCAATGAACACTGCCTGAAAAAGGAAATAAACAGATTCGAACACATGTGAGGTTCTTTTCACACTTTTCTTTGATTAAAAGGGATAGGGTCCACGAGTTCCTGCCTCACGGTCATACGGTCAATAAGGAGTACTACCTGGGAGTTACACATCGGTTGCGTGAAGTGATCTGAAGAAAAGTACCAAAATTGTGGCGAAAGGACTCGTGGAAATTGCATCACGATAATGCTCCCATGTACACCCCAATGCCTGTTTGTGATTTTTGACAAACAACAAAACTGTTACTTTGCCTCAGCCACCGTATTCATAGGACATGACCCCAGTGACTTTTTTCTTTCCCCGAGGGTGAAGAGAATCACGAAAGGATATCATTTTCCCTCCACTGATGAGATAAAAACAGAATTGCTGAAGGAGCTGAACACCATAACAAAAATTAAGTTTCAGAAGTGTTTACTAGATTGGAAAAAGTGCTGGCATAAGTGCATTGTATCCGAGGGGGATTACTCTGAAGGGGACAAAGTTGAAGTTGATGATGGTGCTGATGAATAAATAAATAAATAAACAAACATCCTTTATGAAAAATAGGATTTCCCTCACTGTTTGACCACATCTCGTATTTGAATTCAGTCATCAAACAGGAAATTAAGATGAAAACTCGCTGACTAAGTTAAATTTGGAGGGAAAAGTCAAGTAAAATAGAAGAGCAAGGAGAGGTACAACATCCACAAAGGCTAACAACTGCTGCGTCTGAAATATGATTATCAGTTATTGGATCAATCTGAGGTGTCGTATTCTCTGCAGAGAACACATTGTGTTGAACATTTGTGATGAATTAAGAAAAACTGGTAGACTGGGACTCAAATCCATACATCTGCTTTTAATAGGAAGTGTTCTTCTAAGAGAACCAGCTTGCATGCCTCAGTTATTCTGATTCAGTTCTCAGTTCAGCATATAGTATCACCTTCTGACAAATGTTCAACACAGTTGTCATAATGGCAATACAAAGAATGATGCCACAACAATACCAGGAACAAACAATTGCTCTACATGTGCCTCAGATGATCCAAAAATCTTATTTTTGAGAAGCCAAAGTTCTGACATAATATAGTTTAAGGAAAAACAAATTTACATAAATACCGTAAGTGAAACGTGAGTAAGATTTTATGAATCACTGAGTTTTCAGCTAATACAGTACAAATTTTATTGTCATCATAAAGCAGAATTATAAGCTTGTAAGAATTATAATAAGTATTAACTACACTATTTCATAATCTTCCACAGATATAAAAATCAAGTTCTGGATTTTAGGTAGAGCTAGTGAAGTATTCAGGAAGAATAAACTGATCTCTTGAGAAATTACAAGTAAAATACTACTATTATAACTAAAAACAGGAGAGAGAAAGAGAGAATTAGCTATAGGAATGGAAAAGTAAAGCATGATAAATCTGTGACATTAAAATTTTATTCGGCAGATTTCTTTGATAAAAACCTATCAGTTGGTGAGCCACATCAGTTTTGTTACTGGCGCTGGTCTTTTGATGACTTACACCACCAGGACACGCTGATGATCCCTATACATGTAACGTATGGAAAGCTTCTAGAACGTTTTGGACTTGGACCTGGTAAAATTCAATGTTATTTTATCTATTATGGTTAGAGAACACCACAGCTGTTTTTGTAAATGACACTGTAGGAAATACTGCAACCAGCTACAAGTTTTTTTTAGAAATGATTTTATCGTATCATTACTAGTTTCAGGCCTGAGCCCATCGTCAGACAGTAGTGTTGATTTCTTGGCACATTATACATTTGTGTCCTAAAGTATAATAAAGTTTTTGTGATTACATAGTTCACAAAAGATTTTACAGTGTATGTAAGCTATATACATTGCACTTACTTCAAAAAATAATGCTATTTAGTTTAGCTCATGAATCAGTATGGATCAGAAAACAGAATCCAACCTCTCTCTTGTAACACATAAGGAGAGCATTTCATGAAATAACTACAATGTGTAGAGCTTGTACAGAATGTAAAACATTTTGTAAGCTACGTAATCACAAAAATTTTGTTATATTTTATGATGAAAATGTAAAATTTTCCAGGAAATCCACACTACCTTCTGACGATGGGCTCAGGTATAATAAAATCATTTCTAAAAAACTTGTGGCTTGTTGCAGTATTTCCTAACATGTCAAATTCAATATCTATGGACATTATTGGTTGGAAGACAGAGCCACATGCATCATCAGATCAACTGAATAGGAGTGATGGTGATGTGGGCACTGATCCCCATGCCGTCATGGCCATATCTGTGGCAATTGTTTATTTCCGGTCTGCCTGACCTTTCCATGCACACTGTCCGGTAACCACAGTCTCTGTTACAGTTGTTGCCACCAAGCTGATGTTTTCTGTACCTGACTGATGAATGCAACAAATTCCACGTAAAACACTGATAATTAAACTAGGTGCAACAACGCACATCTTTGAAATTTTTCACTAAATAAGGTTCCAAGAAACAAATATCCTGGCCCATAAAGCACCATACTGGGACTTCATTATGAAAGGTGCAGCAGAATTTCAACTTGGCAACAACAACTTTAAAACAAACTGTGGTTATTCTCTGGGTGCAGTGTGTACTGAACTTGAAGTGAGAAGTTACAATGGCCATAAACAGTGGTAACAAAAATGAACACAATGGCACTGGTTACAATGACCACATCACATTCACACATGCACTCACCCACTCCAGTATGACTAGTCCAATGGGGAGTGTTGCACGGTGGTCAGTATGTATCAAATTTTACCAAGCCAACCTCTGCAACATTCCAGGAGCTTCACATTTTCTATTTATATACACAGAATTTTGACACACACAGATTTTTACCACTGATGATGGGAGTCATCAAAAGCTCTAGATGCAGCTTAGCAACTGAGGAGTTTTCGCTGAAGATTAATATTGATTCTATAGTAGGATTATTAGAAAAACAGCACCACTTTAGTCAGAGGAGGATGCGACAAAGACTCACCCATGGTTTTGTCAGAATAAACTATCATAGCAATCTACATCTACATGTATACTCTGCAAACCACTGTAAAGTGCAGGGCAGAGTGTACTTAGTAGCACTTCTCATTCCAATCACAAAGTGGGCAGGAAGTGACTGATTGCTTAAATGCCTCTGTGCATGATGTAACTAATCTAGTCTTATCTTTTTGGTCCCCATGGGAGCATTACACAGGAGACTGAAGTACATTTCTAGATTTTTCACTTAATACTGGTTGTTAAAACTTTGGAAATAGGCTATCACAGGATAAATGGCACCTAACTTTGAGCATCGGCCCATTCAGGTTATCAACATTTCTGTGACACTCTCCCTTGAGCAAAACGAACCTTAGATCACTCAAACTGCCTTCTTTGAATATGTTACATATTCTGTGTTAGTCCTATTTGGTATGGCTCCCACACACTTCAGTAATTTTGTAAGATGAGCACTCAGAGCAATTCTGGATAACAGTGAAAAAAAAAAAAAAATTATTGAGACTGACTAAAATCAGGCAAAAATCAAACCTGAGGCTAGAGTCGTGTGTGTGTGCGTGTGTGTGTGTGTGTGTGTGTGTGTGTGTGTGTGTGTGTGTGTATTGTTCACAAAGGCCTTAATGGCCAAAAGCTATAATTGTGTGAATCTTTTTGTTGTGCCTATCTGCGACTCAGCATCTCCGCTATATAGTAAGCAGCAACTTTCCTTCTCTAATATTGAGACTGACTAAAATATATTTGAACTTAGCATTTTCCAGATATACTCCGACACTTAGCCAATGCCTCACCTTGCTTAGTAGAAGATGACTATGGTCCACTTCAAAAGAAGGTACTGTACATCTGCACAACTAACATGAAGTATCTATGACAGCCATTATTGTAACTAAATCACTCACATCAAACACGGCAGTCTGATGAACACCCTGAGAATTAGTAAAATGTGAGAGAAGCTAAAATCCAGATTACTGAATTCAGAAAATGTCATATGACTGGCCTGACTTTCCTAGCATTTAAACTGTAATCACACTGATAGGATACACAAACATTGAAGGCTGTCTGACATCTTAAGAACTGTCATGGATACTGTCAATATACGAAAACAAGTCTGAAACTAAAATAATGCACCTCCACCTGACGCAACCCTTTCTCGATCTCTGTTCCTATCCTGAGCCTCTGGTAGTGCCTTTCTTCCACTGTTGCTGTCACCATCAACATCTGAGCTCAGATCACCCAGACTGTAACTGCGTCTCAATTGCTGCACAAGACCACCGCCACCCTGCAAGATTAAAAATTGCAACACAGTTTCAGGTAGTGATATAATCAGCATACCTCAACAAAAATTTATACAACATATTGCTGCAACATTATGGCATATTCCTTGAAAACAGACACACACAAATACACACACAGAATGAGGCAATGAAAACAAGCCACCGAAAATATATCCAGAATGAGTAAATATATCAAGGAGTGGTTTTTAATACGTAGTTGTGAATAGTGTAATATGGTAAATCCTCTGACACATGCAAGTAATTTTTAGCATTTATAGCTTCTGAATTATGACACCACTGTTGTTTTTGTTTTTATGGAGCTATGTATTTTTTTCTGCGGCATAGGAAAGGTCCTTCCAGGAGAAATTTGGTGGCATAATGTGTGGAACTTGATCAGATAGTAACAAAATAACATAATTACAAACCACTGTGTTGCTGTCTGCACAGTTGTCTACTCTGCTGTACCAAATAAAAGCACAGATACAACCTATGTACAATTTGCGTGTTTATTCTACATCTATATCTAAAGCTACATTCACAGAAATGCTTCACAAGCCACTACACAGTGCTTGGCAGAGGTTAAATCATACCAGTGTCACGAGTTTTCTGTTTTATTCCATTCTAATATTGAGCAAAAGAAAATTGAGTGCCTGTACACCTCTGTAAGCACCCAAATCTCTCTTATCTTTTTCTCATGGTTCCTACAAAAGATATTCATTGGCCGCAGCATAATGGCTGCACAGAAAACTTTGGATATAGGTTCTCTAAATTTATCCAATAGGGTTTCATGAAAACTATGTAATCTTTCTTCCATGAAATTCCTGTTTACATTCTCCAAGTGTTATTATGACTATCATACCAAGCACTAAAAAAAGGTTGACCCAAAGCACACATATATACAATTCTGGACAGATACTACTTCACACTGAATTGTACCTGCATTTATCACAGCACAGGCCCATGTTATAAGGTATTTCACATCTTAATGACTTGTTAGTTTTCCTAGTTTACATTGTGTTTTAATTTTTCCTACAGTCAAGAGGTTTTCAGTCTCATGAGCATGCAGGCCACTTTATTTTTCCTGGCCAACTTATCCAACAATCTCCAAATGTTCTGTTAAGATACTTTGCAATTATCTGTGCAGGACGGGTAGGATTCCCAATATGTTGCTGCAACATAGAGAACTTTATGGCCAATGGGATGTCTTCCAATAGCCACAGCAGCATATCTGTTAGGAATTGTAGACACATTTGTAGCTATTTGGAACCCGATCAATAAAATATAGACGAATCGCGCAATTCTAGAAAAGCCTACACCACGCATTGACAGACCAAGGTAGTTTTTTATCCACTTCTCTCAGCTGACACGGATTTTGATATAACTAGTAGTGCATTTTGCAAAGAATGATATTTTGTATCTAACACTTCCAAACTCTTGTGTTTTTTTACACTTTCAAAGACAGGTCATAATGGTTTGGCATAATAAAACTGCACAAGTTCTCTCCAGAATCAGTGGTATGCCAATCAGGCAAAATCATCATGAGCACTGAGGCAATCATCCTACCAACATACCAGGATGAAAATACCCATTTGTAAAACACTGTGTCTGTAACTGCCTGCTGCATACCCTCATCCGGCAGGAATCATCAACCCTTCAAGGCATGTGATAATTCTGCAACAGTGGTTCTTCAACAGACATGCTGCCCTGCACACTCTCCATTCTCCGATGGATGTGTACTGGTTTTTGTCCTTTGGCAGCCATGAAAAGGATAACAGTACATTGGTCCTGTCTGGATGGATCTGATGATAATGTTGCCATAGTTCACATTTCCTCATTTATCATACACACGTTGGAAAGACATGAATGCCACACTAATGCCATGCCTAGATGTTGGTGCTTATACACTCGCATCAGAATTTTACTACATTGCTTATAAGCTGCTGCAACTCCCTCAGCTGGAAAGGTTTTGATCAACAACACTCACCATGAACTAAAACTACATCCACTTTTTCCAATGTCACATACATTGTGTAACTCTGAAGAACTTCATGAGCAACTTGTCCAACTGCTAAAACAGCAGAGCACAAGCCGATGGACATGAAGTACTGAGGTACACATACAAACAGTCCCTGAGTCATGTGTGTTTATTTTGGTACTGTAGGGCAGAGGTTTGTCACCTGATCAGGGACAGTGGTTTACCACACACTTATTTTGTTACTATTTGATAAAATTCTATAAGTTTACTTCAAAGGCTCTGTCCACCCAAAAGATAAAAGTATACAGTCCCATTTTAAACAAACTAAGCTGTTGTCATAATTCAGCAGTTATCAACATTAAAAATTACTTCCACAGGTCAGAAAATTCACCACACAATCCACCGTAACTTAGCAAAGCTACATCGCAACACATTTACTCGTTTTGGATGTAGTTGGGGTCTTAGCTGCTTCACCCTATACATATAACATTCCGTCTTGCAGACTTTTTTCCTAATTTATTTTTACCTGTAAACAATATATTTTGGCATCTCAGCACAGCCCTTAAAACTTATAATTTCCTATCAAGCATGACTCAGGGTGTGAGGCACAATTAACCAGTTTTTGAGTTTAATGGGGTGAAGCATTCTTGTACGAATGACTTTAAGACTAGGCCAATGAAAAAGTCATGTGGAAAGAAAAGACTCTCCTTGCTATGGAGCAGTCATGAGAGAAGTGTAGGCCAATTGCTACAGGAAAAGCCAGTCTTAGAATACCAGGCCACAAGCATCGTGAATTCTAGTGCGAAGCATAGCCAGATGGCAGACAACACAGGGGCCTTTATGGAGAGATTCTGATGCTGAGGATAAGGTACTTACAGTACAAGAACCAGGAAACAGCCTGGCTAGCAACACAGTAAAGGGTCTTGGAGGAAATAGGAGCAGCAATAGTTAACAACAGTGTGGGGTTTGTTGAGGTTTTGCAGTGATATGATCAGCCCTGGGTTAACACAGCTGTTAGCCACATGAACAAAGAGCTAAGTGAATTGCTTTTGACTGAAACAAAGTCTCATATCTGTGCTGGGGCTGTTGCTGCAATTGGGAGATCGGGTACACTAATCATGGCCTGCAACTGAATACAAGGGGGAAGCAAAGAGTAGCTGAGCACATTGCACAGAGACAAGATAACAACCCTGTGATTAATGGAATCAAAGGGCCACAGTTTTTTAGCTTAGAGTCAGGTTACAGACAGAGAGTAGCAAAAGAAATTTGGGGGGGGGGGGGGGGGGGGGGAGCAGTACAAGACAACAGTATATGTAACAGTTTCCAGAAAAATAAAATTAATTTGTTTCATCAGAACATCAGAGGGTTGAAAAACAAGATAGATGAGCTTATTGTATGCCTAAATGATGTGAAAAATTCTGAAGTAATAGATCTTCTGTGAATACCACGTAAGCACATGGACGGAGAAGTTACGTATCAGGGAGTATAGACTTGCACCATTTTTGTGTAGAGTTTAACATAGAAAAAGGAGTTGCAACATATGTAAAGGTTGGACGCAAAGTCAAAAGTATTGAAAGAAATAGTTTTTGTGTTGATCAGAACCTAGAAGCATGTGCTTCTGAGCTGTTACTGAAGAATACTTCTCTGATAATTGTAATAGTCTACATATCCCTCTAGGAAACTTTCAGCTATTTATGAGAAATCTAGATGCATTATCAAGCTACCTGTCAGACAAGAAGAAACAGTTAGAAGCTTGTGGAGATTTCAATGTAGAGTTCTTAAAAGATACTGACAGGAAAAATGAACTAAATTTATTATCTAGGTGTTTCAATCTAATTTCAGTAGTCAGTTTTCCAATTCATGTGCAGAAAAATAGTTGGACAATGACAGGTAACCTTTTTATAGACAGTGTTCATGTGGAAGCAATTTATGGGTACCCCGCTGCTACTGGACATCTGATCATGATGCACAATTAATTAAAGTAAATGTTATGGAAGCTTAAAAACCTAATGCTGGTTCACACAAAGCAGTTAGTATTATTAATGAGAACAGGATACAATGTTTTGAGAGTAAGTTAAAATGGGTGGTATGGGACAAGGTACATGTACAAAAAGATGCTAATGTCAAATTCAGTTTATTCCACAGTAAATTTGTGTCAATATTTCAAAGTCACATCCCTAAACAAATATCCAAAACATCCAACACGGGTGACTAAGGGAATTAAAATCTCTTGTAAGATGAAGAGGAAAATTTATGTAAAGCCCAGAGTAAGTCAAGATCTGACATTACTTGCAAACTACAAAAATTACTGTAGCATTTTAAGCAAAGTCATTGAAATGCCCAGGTGTATGCACGTCCTGAAAGAAATAAATAATGCTGATAATAAGATTAAAATTATGTGGGTCATTGTCAAATAGAAGACAGAAGAGCCAGTCAGTGTACAAGATTCTATAACAATTAAACTAAATGACAATGTTGTGACATAATTCGCAAGTTGGAAGTACTTTTAACAACCACCAACCAAACATAGCAGGAAATATGGGATTAAATGGTTAAGTTCAAGAAGTAAGAGAACATATTTAAAATGTCATTCCACAAAACTTTAAGCACGTAGAAGTAGCACCAACATAATTGAGTGAAATTAATACAATAATAAAAATTCTAGAAAACAAAAACTCATGTGATGTTGATGGACTTTCAAACAGACTTCTGAAAAGTTGACCCAGCTTAATAGGCAATGTCCTTAGCTATACATGCAATGCATCACTTGTGCAGGCAATTTTTTCAGACAGGTTAAAATATGCAATTATTAAACCACTTCATAAAAAAAAAGTGACAAGACAGACTTAAACAATTATCATCCAGTTTTCTTACTGACATCCTTCTTGAAAATATTCAAACAGGTAATGTAATTAAGAGTAGTCACACACTTAAGCGGAAACAATTTACGAAGCATACCACAGTTCAGATTCCAGAAGGGTTGCTCAACTGAGAGTGCCATTTATATATTCACTCATTAAATAGTTCAAGCCTTAAAGAATAAAATATTGCTAGCTGGTATTATTTATGATCTTTCCAAGGCATTTGATTGTGTAATCATGAAACTCTCTTGGAAAAACTCAAGTTTTATGTTATTGATTGCTTTACATACGAGGTGCATTCAAGTTCTAAGGCCTCCGATTTTCTTTCTCCGGACTGGAAAGAGATAGAAACATGCGCATTGATTTAAAATGAGGCCGCGTTCATTGTCAATACATCCCAGAGATGACAGCACCGTATGGCAGATGGAATTTTACCGCCAGCAGCGAGAATGAGAACTGTTTTAAATACTTAAAATGGCGACGTTTTCCTTACTTGAACAGCGTGCAATCATTCGTTTTCTGAATTTGCGTGGTGTGAAACCAATTGAAATTCATCGACAGTTGAAGGAGACATGTGGTGATGGAGTTATGGGTGTGTCGAAAGTGCGTTCGTGGGTGCGACTGTTTAATGAAGGCAGAACATCGTGTGACAACAAACCTAAACAAACTCAGGCTCGCACAAGCCGGTCTGACGACATGATCGAGAAGGTGGAGAGAATTGTTTTGGGGGATCGCCGAATGACTGTTGAACAGATCGCCTCCAGAGTTGGCATTTCTGTGGGTTCTGTGCACACAATCCTGCATGACGACCTGAAAATGCGAAAAGTGTCATCCAGGTGGGTGCCACAAATGCTGACGGACGACCACATGGCTGCCCGTGTGGCATGTTGCCAAGCAATGTTGACGCGCAACGATAGCATGAATGGGACTTTCTTTTCGTCGGTTGTGACAATGGACGAGATGTGGAAGCCATTTTTCAATCCAGAAACAAAGCGCCAGTCAGCTCAATGGAAGCACACAGATTCACCGCCACCAAAAAAATCTCGAGTAACCGCCAGTGCTGAAAAAATGATGGTGTCCATGTTCTGGGACAGCGAGGGAATAATCCTTACCCATTGCATTCCAAAGGGCACTACGGTAGCAGGTGCATCCTACGAAAATGTTTTGAAGAACAAATTCCTTCCTGCACTGCTACAAAAACGTCCGGGAAGGGCTGCGCATGTGCTGTTTCACCAAGACAACGCACCCGCACATCGAGCTAACGTTACGCAACAGTTTCTTCATGATAACAACTTTGAAGTGATTCCTCATGCTCCTTACTCACCTGACCTGGCTCCTAGTGACTTTTGGCTTTTTCCAACAATGAAAGACACTCTACGTGGCCGCACATTCACCAGCCGTGCTGCTATTGCCTCAGCGATTTTCCAGTGGTGAAAACAGACTCCTAAAGAAGCCTTCGCCGCTGCCATGGAATCATGGCGTCAGCGTTGTGAAAAATGTGTACGTCTGCAGGGCGATTACGTCGAGAAGTAACGCCAGTTTCATCGATTTCGGGTGAGTAGTTAATTAGAAAAAAAATCGGAGGCCTTAGAACTTGAATGCACCTCGTACAACTGTTTTGAATCATACTTAACAAACAGAATGCAAAAAGTTGGGCTGAATAATTCAGACACTTTGAGAAAGGTAGAATATTTTAGTGACTGGAAAAAACACAACTGGAATCCCACAATGTTCAATTTTGGGTCCATTCCTATTCCTTATTTATGTGAATGACCTTCCACTTATCATTCAACAAGCAAAATAGGTACTTCTTGCAGACGATATATTATGCTAAATCTATTTAGAAAGTAAGCAACAGAAAAGTTGGTAAATGATGTTTTCTAAAGAATTATTAAGTGGTTCTCATAAAAATTGATTCTCCCCAAACTTTGAAAAAATACATTATATTCAGTTCTGTACAACAAATAGAGTCATACAAACAATTGATGCAGCTCATGATCAGGAGTTAGTAAACAGTGTAGATTAAAACTCAATTGGGAAGAAGCATGTCACTGAGCTTGTCAAAAAATTAAGTTCAGCAATTTTGGCTCCTTGCATAATTACACTCAATAACATAGTACAGAATAATTTTTGGGGGTAATTCAACACTTAGAAAGAAAGTATTGATTCCAGAAAAGTGGGCAGTAAGAGTATTGTGCATGTTCACCCATGGACATCATGTAGATACCTCTCCAAGGAGCTAGGCATTTTAACTGTGCCATCACATTAAGTATATTCACTAACGAAATTCATCATAAATAATCCATCACAATTTGAGAACAGTGATGTACGTAGCTGCAACACTAGAGGGGAAAATAACCTTTATTGTTCATTGTTAAAGATGTCAGTGGCTCAGAAAGGCATTGAATATACAGCAACAAAAATTTTTGATCATTTGTCAAGTAACATAAAATTTCTGACAGTTAGCAAAGCAAGTTTTAAATCTAACTCAAAATCATTTCTCCTGGACAACTCCTGAATTTTTACTTAAAAACTAATTGTTAATTTAAAAAAAGGAAAGACAGAAAAAAAAACCTAATCATGAATATACATACTGCAAACTGACATGTTCCGCATCATTTCGATGAAAGAATCATTCATATAGCCTATGGAACATGTAACTAACTAAATGACTAACTAGGAGCAGTGGGGAAAAAACAGTTTGACACCGTACAGGACACATCGTTTGGTTCACTGATGGGTTGAAAATAGACCAAGGCATTGGGGCAGGGGTGTATGGGGTTCAGGCAAGACTGGAGGGCATCATCCCTCTAGGAAAACTGGCCTCTGTATTCCAAGCTGAAATTACTGCAATCAGGGCAAGTGTGGAGGAGAATATGCGTAGGTGCTACAAGTATTGTAGCATCTACATCTATTCAGAGAGCCAGGCAGCCCTGAAACATTGGCAACTCCTGCAACAAGGTCTAAGATAGTTGCAGAATGCCACAGGGCTCTGGTGGAGCTAGGGGGAAGCAATAGGGTAAACCTAGTGTGGGTCCCTGGCCGCTCAGGGCTCTGTGGCAATGAACAAGCCAAGCCAACAGATAGGCTAGTGCAGTAGCCACCAGAAAGATCGCGGGTGGCGCACATCGGCACGGCACGTCACGGACGGTAGTTGCCACAAGTAAAGTCCCGTCCACCAGAGGGCACACGAGAATTCGGCCGCACCCTCTGCCGGCGGAACAACAACAACTCAGGCAGCACGGGCTGTGCCCAGTCAGTTTTTACATCGGGCATGCCTAGCAGACAGTTCCCAGTCTACACTATGTGAAGTGCGACAGACAACATGAATCGTGTTAATACAGCTAGGATGCGGGAAACAACTCAATTTATTGGATCGTAACCTGTCCTGACAATCACCAAGGCTATGATCAAATTAGAGCTACGGAACTGACTTGGGAAACAGCACGTAGGATATTGGACCAAGGACCATAAACAAAAACATGGTAAGGTAATGATGCCCAAGCCATGTTTTAAAAGAAGCTCTATAATCCTGGGATTGAACAGGAAAGAGATCATGACTGGACTGATGACTGGCCATGGGAATTTAAAAAAAAAACTACACACAATGGGTATAACAGAAGAGGACCCTAAATGTAGGATCTGTGATGAGGGTGAAGAAACTGCATCACACCTAATCTTCGAATGCATGGCACTGGAGAGTAAAAGATACAGAATCTTCGGGACAACTAGACCTGAAGAAATTGTGCTTAACAAAAAACTGGTAGAGGGACTCCTTGCACTCTTTAAGGGCGTTGGTTGGCTTTACTAGATATACAGGGAGCAATACCGCACAATAAACTTAATTTCGGTGCGGGCAGTGGCGGGTTGGACCTAAGCTGTTTTAGCTTCCCTGTTAAAATCAAATCAAATCATCAAATCAACTGACTAATTAACTGATCGTAAGTGATAACAAACAACCCAACCTACAGTTTCAACAAACTTAGCACACTCCCAAGTCTGTTACATTTATTTATGTATGTATGTATTTATTTATTATTTTGCACACCTAGTTCCGTAGGACCGAACTGAGGGCAAATCTCCATGGTCATAGAATGTGTCAGTACATGAAGTTACAAGAGAAAAGTAATAGTAGATAAAATAAAGTGTTTATTAATCTTAAAAAGACAATATAACACAGGGATCAGCTTAATTTCTCAAGGAACTCCTCGACAGACAGACAAAAATCTGTCTCAAATAATAATCCTGAATTCAGTTATTTTCTGTTTGTTACTCTACTTTAACAAATGATGATAAAGAAAAAAAGAAAGAAAATATGAGCCTCTTATACAGGAAAAGGAAGGCTAGAGCTTTTTGTATCTTAATATAGCAGGTATATCAGTATAAAATTCTGACAGCCACATACTCATATCCCAACAAATCAGCATTGGTGACAAGAACCTCTTTAAACAGCGAGCTCCATTTCAGGTATTTTTCTCATTTTTATTGACAAATAATCTATAATACACCAACAGGCATTAATTTCAAAAATACAATGTTCAAGCAAATCACAAGTTCATGATTTCACCAAAACTAATAATTCTGATGATGTTTCTAGCAGTGTATTAAAATCTTGTTCTGACTTAATAGGACCATCATTCAGTTATCTTTGTAATCAGTCCATTACTTGGACCACATTTCTTGTCAGACTTTACTACCTGTAGTAACACACCTACCTAAAACTGGAGCTAAGCAAAGCACCTGTAATTACAGACCCACTTCACTCCTCTCAATCACTTTTGTAAAGGATCCTTCTGACAAAATAAATACAACACCTAAAAAATGCAATCCTGGCATAAATGAACAGGAAAAATTATCCTGGTGTTAGTGACCTTACTGTAATCTTTGACTGCGCAGACCATAAAAATTGTACGTGCAAATTGAAATGTTATGGAATTAATGCCATCCCTCTTACACAGTTGGCATCTTTCTTTCATAAAAAAAAGCAGAAGGTCTCAGACTGTGTCATAGGCATGAAAATAACCTCATAATGGGGGAAATAACAAGTGGAGCACTGCAAGGATCAATATTAGGCCTACTATTGTTCTTAACTTACATAAATTATTTTCAAATGACTTTAAAGAGCAAGTAAAAAACCGTAATGTTTCCTCATGACACGAGCACAATAACCAAGGGTCCAAACTGAGTGTTACCAGGCACAATCCAGATGATAGCCGAACACGCCTAGAAATAGTTCACAGCTAATAGTTACGTCTTAATTTCACAGAAACTCTTATTGTGAAATTTCAAGCCATCTAGCACTAGAGGTATACATTAACAGCCACATACTAAATGAAAATCTCTCTGTACAATTCCTTGGGAATAATAAGTTAAAATAAAGTTAATGTATAAACTAATTACAAAGTGCAGTTGTGTGTGTGTTATGTCATTAGAAGCAACTCTCATTGAGTTGACCTGACGAAAAGAGTGCAGGTCAACTTTGCAAATTCTCACTCCCCATTGTCGTACGGCATTATCTTCTGGGAAAATGCCCCTAGAATAAATAAAGTGTTTATTCAGGAGAAACAAACAGTGTGAATGTTGCCTAAAGTAGAAATCTGTACATCTCATACAACCCTTTTTAAGGACATTAGAATTCTACATTTACTCATTAATGGTTTTTGTAGCCAACAATAAAGGTCAGTTTCTGCCAAACAGTGATCTACTCAATCACAACAAAAGACACAAAGATAATCAGCAACTGGTCTTTGCTCCTAGTCTATAGTTCAATATGGAGTTAGATATTCTGGTGCAAACGTATTCAACAAGTAGCCAGCTGACATAAAGCAAGAAACAGGGAATCATAACCAATAGAAAATAAATTAAAATCATGCATTTTTGTTTATTCCTTTTACAAATTATGTGACTGCCTACATCCATTGCTTGTTCATTTCAAAGCTGCATGACAAGTAGTGCTGCACTGCAAACAGGCCTCTGTTGCTACAGAAGTAGTGATTGTTTTCTTAGAAAAATACCAGTTCAATCAAATAAACATTAAACTACCAATCACAGATAAGCAGTAGGTGCCTAATAAAGTGAGGAAGTAGTAACTTTCCTTCTATATTTATTAGCTACATTTCGCTGGCACAAGTATGAACAGCACTGCATAGTGACAGTTTGTTAGTACAGTGTAAGAATGCTCTAGGAATCGATTGTCTTTTGTTGATGTATGCCCAATGTTTTCCACATTCCTGCAGTTTCTTCATCATGATGGGACATACAGAATACAATGAAAGAATGAATGACTCAATGAATACTTTAAATATTGTAAGTTCATTCACTGGTGATTTGTTGCTTTATATATGATTTTATTATTGTTCCACAATGGTACTGCAATGAAGATTCAGTATTTTGTGAGGGTGTATATAACAGATATCGTAGGCACTTTCATACTGCATTATTGCAATCATTCAAGTGATCTGGGAATCTCTTGATCCAAAACCTGATCTTTTTGCTCTCAGCCCGGTCAACAAAGACCAAAAACAGAGAAATAGCACAAAAAATAATGTAGTTGCAAATATTTGAACAGCGGTCAGAGGGAGAGCCATGAAAAACATACTAAAAATGCCCACTGATGTGGTATGAACAGTGGGGTGGGAGGACGTTAATAGGCCACTTTTTTATTTTTTTCTTGGATACCTCAAAACCCACAGTTTCTACCAAAACTGTTTGCCAGTGCAAAATTAAACTATGTTACATTTTCTACACAAAAGTCCCATTCTTTTCACTTTAGGACTAATAGTTTCCAAATTGCAGGGGATGGAAAAATTGCAGATTATAAAGATAGTTTTTTAATGGTATAAAATTAATGTTTACTATTAAATGAAGTGGGTTAAGATCAAAGAGTAAATGTGTGTACAGTGTTTAAGTGCTACATAGCCACATTAAGAGAGAAACTGTGTTCTGGGAGTGTAAAAGGGTGGAGGGGGCAGGTCTGGGGGGGATAGAAATATGGAGGGAAGGTAGATCAACAGATTGTGGTTATGCAATTCCCTCCTTCATAGATCTGCAAATGGAAGAGCACGCACGTAATTCCCCATTCTGTCTATCCTATTACATCACAAGAAGACACTACAGTGTGCAGACATGCCCAGGGGTCTTTATTTCTCACAAAGTGCATTAACATTACATGGAATTCTGATAAGAGTTATTAATAGTACTAACACAAGCAACACATCAGGACTAAATCTTTGTAAATCTCCGCACGCTATTCTGCATTGGTAGAGGGAAATTTATTCTTATTCATCCTGCAGAACAGTGGCAGTATTCTTCTGAGAAAGGCAACTACCTCAATGTAAGTGTTGCTCCACTTCAGTTTACAGCCTACGCTTCCACGGCATTTCCTGTCCTATTCTCTTATGTGAGCAAAATATCTTCACTGAGTGAGTGTTTATGTAGTGGAGTTATTCTCAGTTTATTAAGTGAATAGTTATTTGCAGCTGTCAAGTGTGCTATTATGTGAAAAATTCAAAAGCTGGAGCTGTCAACTGTCTGGCTGCTGAAGAGCCCATCCCATGTGTAACACACTGTCAATACCGTATTTATTCGAATCTAAGCCGCACTTTTTTCCGGTTTTTGTAATCCAAAAAACCGCCTGCGGCTTAGAATCGAGTGCAAAGCAAGCGGAAATTCTGAAAAATGTTGGTAGGTGCCGCCACAACTAACTTCTACCGTTGAATATATGTAGCGCTACACAGGCATGCTTTGCAGGCAGAAAGATAAATACTGGCACCAAAACCTCTGCGTCAGTAAATAAATTTAAAAAAAAGGTGGAAGACGAGCTTTTTTTTCTCCGCCCCGAGTTTCGACCACTGCATTTTTATACATTATCCAACGAAGTAAATACAAATTCAGTATTGTTCATCTTCGAATGTAGCAGAATTTCAGTGTACTATGAAAATCCGACTGGCAAGACTGTTTGGGATGTTTGTCAATATGGCCAACTCTACGTTCTGAATTTTTTCCTACCTGTGAGAAGAGATGGTTGCTAATGGGAACCTGATGAAATGTGAATCACATGCAGTATTCTCTTCACCATACGAATAATACGAATATACACATTTTGCCATGTATTCTTTCGTGTTTACTGCTATCTCATTTAAACGCTGTCTGCCTAATTAACTATGAAATTAGAGTGAGACAACAGCAAACGCGGAAGAATATACATATTAATATGATGGAAGGAAACATTCCACGTGGGAAAAATTATATATAAAAACAAAGATGAGGTGACTTACCGAACAAAAGCGCTGGCAGGTCGATAGACACACAAACATACACACAAAATTCAAGCTTTCGCAACAAACTGTTGCCTCATATTCGTATTATTCTTATGCCTAATACTGATACAGTCAGAAATGAAGCACGGCAACTGACTATATTTTTAAATTTAAGATGACTCTAATTTCTGTGCAGAATTTGATGTACTAAAGAAGCGGCCGCAAAGATTTTCAAACGGAGAAAAATTTTCGCCTAACTCTCGTTCAGAACATATTCTATCATACACAGTGTATTATTTGGTTCTTGTTGATCATTATCAAAGAAAGCAGCAGTGTAAGTAACAACAAATAGTAGTCTCTTGCCATTGTTTCGCTAATGAGACGATTCCTCTCTTTTTTTTTAAAAAAAAAAAAATTGTAAGCGGCGGTAGCGCGCACAAAAGCAAGCCCTGCCGCGAGCATTTTCAGCTTAGAGTGTCGTAAACACCTATAACAAAGAAAATGGCAATTATCAGATCAAAGCAAAATAAGCAATCGATTCAAACCAGACGAAGCACGTGAAAAAGGAGGGGTACCCGTATAAATACGGACGGAGCGCCTCACGCATAGCAATGGCTACCAGCTACCTGGTAAAGCTTAACTGCTAAGCTTACGACTTGAACCAAACTACCGTAGCTGTATCGTCATTCATTCGACCTAAATTGTGTTTCATATTACAATGGACCAACTTTGTTTCGAATTGGAGGTGCGGCCTAAAACTTCTCTCTCCCCTTGAATTTCGAGTCTCAAATTTCACGTGCGGCTTAGATTCGGGATTTTTTTTTTTTTCCTTTATTTCGAGTCTCATTTTTCAGGTGCGGCTTAGATTCAAGTAAATACGGTATGTATTTGACAACATCAATTTCAATTTCATTGTCTCTAATATCACTGGCACGAATACTTTTCACTGAATGAGGACTATCAAATGCATCACCAACTCTTCCAAAATCTGAAGAGACACAGATGCTTAAATTTCCTCCATCTGCAACAGAAGTAGATCACCTAGGAGTTATGGAACTTCAGATATTTCAGTGTAAGTTACGAAATTCATTACAGCCAATTACTGTTCTAGACTTTAACATAATCAGTCCCATTCCACCTGATATATTCACAGCTGCCTTGGAAGGTATACTGCGAACGTGTAGTAAGTGGCTACCCTCAGTGCAGTCCACTCAACAAGCGCCAGCAATTCCTGAATGGAAGAGATTTATGCAATCTACAAGTAACAGAATTAACGGCGAGGGAAGCATAGTAACTGTCTGGTCATTCATTAAATGTTCACCAAGTGATTAAGCTATAATTACAAGGCTTTGTAATAAACTGTCAATGATAGACAGCAATAAGGTACTATGTTTACCAATGCAATCCCTTTCCCACCAACACTACATAGGTCACTCACAATATCACATTTACAAATTAAGCACTACGCAGCTACTGTTCATAGCGACATGTTTCATTTAATGAATGCAAAAAGTACTCATTTAATAAACAGAAAATAACTCCACTATATACACATGTACTCAATGAAGTTATTTTGTCTTGTCACACTGAGAACTGAACAGGAAATGCTGGGGAGTTATACTTTGCCAGTACACCGAAAAGCAAGTAGCGGTTGTGATGAGATAAGTTGTCTTTCCAAGAAGAAAGCTGCAGCCACTGTACAGGATGACTTTGACTCAATTTCCCCCTCTAACAATGTGCAGCAATTTTCATAGATTCTGTACTTGCATGTTTCTTGTATTAGTATTATTAGTAATTAATATCTGTATTCTATGTGGTATCAACAATATAATGAAAAAGATAGTTGCTACTGACCATACAGCAGAGATGATGAGTCGCAGAAAGGCACAACAAAAAGACTGTCGGAAAGTTAGTTTTCGGCCAACAAAGCCTCAAAAATCTAAATATCTCTCTCTCTCACACACACACACACACACACACACACACACACACACACACACACACACACACACAGACAGACACACACAGACAGACACTGTGGTCACGGATGTGTGAGTTGCATTTGCGTGACTGTGTGTATGTTGTCTATTTTCGATAACGGCCTTGTTGGCCAAAAGCTAACTTTCTGACAGTCTTTGTTGTGCCTTTCTGCGACTCAGCATCTCTGCTGTATGGTGAGTAGCAACTATCCTTTTCATTATATTGTTACAATCCGCCCTGGATTTTCCACTATGTGGTATTATCACACTTAGTGGAAATTAAACCCAAAAACCCCCTTCCAGTGTTCTGCAGGAGCTCCTTGTGATGTAGTGGGGTAGACAGAGTGGGGAATCACCACCTTGCTCTTCAGTTTGGAGACCTAAGAAGGAGGCACAAGCATGAACACAATCTTCTTTTCTACCCTTCCTTGTGCTTGTACCCATCACCCTCAGCCCTCCACACTGTTACATCTCCAGAACATAATTTCACGCTTAATCATGGTACACACATTTAACTCTGTTATTAACCCCATTTCATTTAACAGTAATCACTAATGTAATACCATTAAAACACTATTTTGAATAACCTACGATTTTGGCATCCCCTGTAATGTGGAAACTATTAGTTCTAGAGAAAAAATGAACAGGACCTTTTTGTAGGAAATGTAATGTAGTTAATTTTGTACTGGGGAACATTTTCACAAGAAACTGCAGTTTACGAGTTACTCAAGAAAAACATTAAAAAGTTATCTTTAAACCCCCCTCACACCGATGGGGTTTTTAGTATGTTGTTCATGACACTCCCTCGTACCACTGTACAAAACTTTGCAAATTCGTGATTACACAACTGTTTCTCCTAATTTTTCTTCACTGACTGAACACTCACTCTCTTTCTCACTCAATCTGTCTTTGTGCATGTGCCCCCATGAATGCCTATTTACAACTGCTTGATTACCAGGAACCTTTTTTATACATATACAAGTGGCTCATTCTTATCTATGACTATGATACAGTCTGATTGCCAAGAAAAATGTGTGATACAGTTTATAGGAAAGTGTGAGTAGTGGACTTTCCAATCCTACATAATGAAACTTTACAAAAATAAAATAATGTACACAGATGCAATGGCACATTCAGAAAAACAGACTGAGAATGAAGAATGCAGAAAGATAAAAAAAACTGCCTCACTCTGCAGTCAGTACTTAAGATTACTTTTATACACATTTGACCTGCCAAAGGCTTTAAACACTGCACCAAAAATGATGTTTGCTGATGAGATAAGTTGTTTTACAAAGATGTTGAGTCAACACTCCAAAGTAGAGATGAGTAAGCAGGTAAGCAAATAGTACACTTCTTAATTCCAAATCTAACAGTGGTTCTCAGAATCCATAAATCTATATAAATCTATTAGTATCTGGCAAATGCTAAACAAAACTTCATTAAGCAAATTTCTTTCTTTAATAGGGGGTAGCAGTCTTTGCATTCTTTTACCCTTTTGTCTGAAAGGAGTTCTGGGATACACACATCAGTAATCTGTACAGGGTCATGCACAACTTCCTTTTTACTAAGAAGTTTCCATATTAATAAAGTTTTACAGTTACCAGTTGCACGAGACCACCAAAGACATGTCAATAAAATTTAACGGCTACCAATTTCTAGTCAAGTGGCGATATGACATCCGTCATTTTCTCCTTAAATGATTATCATTGTCCTCACTCAGTGAAAAACCTTTGAACTTCAGAGTACTTCAACTTGGTGGTAAGGCTAATGTGAATGCTCACTATGTTTATGAGCATAGTAAAATGCAAACATATGATGCACATGTTTATCTATTGTTGTGTTACATCATAAATTTCATTTATTCATTCATTCATGGATGGATTTCATTATGAAATCTCCAGATATTGAACTGAAAAGACTTAAAACAAATTAAATGAATGTCAAAAACTACTGACGATCAATACTCTGCTAGATTGTACATTGCATGTGTGTTTAGATATAAGTAAATACATAAAACAGAGAAAAGGGATGACTTTAAAAAGAACTGCTGTTTCCCCAGTTGTACTGAACAGCTGCTATGTAACTGATCATGTAAGTGCACAGATAATTCTCATAGGATAACAGTTCGTCTATATCTACATAGATACTCTGCAAGCCACCATACAGTGCCTGGCAGAGGGTACCCTGTACCACTACTAGTCATTTCATTTCCTTTCCTGTTCCACTGACAAATGGAGTGAGGGAAAAATGACTGTCTACTTCCCTACATATGAGCCCTACTTTCTCGTATCTTATCTTACCAGCATCCTATATGCAGTCTCCTTTACAGGTGAACCACTCTTTCCTAAAATTCTCCAAATAAACCAATGTTGACTGGCCATCTTACCTACCACAGCTCTCACATGTTTGTTGCATTTCACATCGCTTTGCAAGGTTATGCAGGGAATTTAAATGACTTTACTGTGTTGAGCAAGACATTAGTAATACTGTATCTGAACATTAAAGGCTTGTACTTCTTACTCTTCTGCATTTATTTTCATTTTTCCACATTCAGAGCTAGCTGCTGCCGTTCATCATGCCAACTAAAAATTTTGTCTATGTTGACTTGTATCTTCTGACAGTCACTCAACTTCAACACCTTACCATACACCACAACATCATCAGAAAACATCCACAGATTGCTGCCCACACTGTCCATCAAATCATTTATGTATATAGAGAACAACACTCCTATCACACTTCCCTGGGGCACTCCTGATGACACCCTTATCTTTGTTGAACACCTGCCATCGAGGACAACATATTGGGTTCTATTACTTACGAAGTCTTCAAGTCACTCACATATGTGTGAACCTATTCCATATGCTTGTATCTTTAACAGCCTACAATGGGGCACTGTGTCAAATGCTTTCCAGAAATCAAGAAATATGGAATCTGTCTCGCTCTTCATCCATAGTTCGCAGTATATTATGTGAGAAAAGGGCAAGCTAAGTTTCATACGAGCGATACTTTCTAAACCCACGCAGATTCATGGACATAAGCTTCTCAGTCTCAAGAAAGTTTAGTGTATTTCAACTGAGAATATATTCAAGAATTCTTGCAGCAAACCAAAGTTAGGAATATTGGCATGTAATTTTGCAGATCCATTATTTTACCCTTCTCATATACTGGGTTCACCTGTGCTTTTTTGCAGTCACTTGGGACTTTGTGCTACGTGAGAGATTCACAATAAATGCAGGTTAGGTAAGGGGCCAATGTCATAAAGTACTCTTTGTAAAACTGAATTAGGATTCCATCCAGACCTGATGATTTATTTGCTTTCAAATGTTTCAGCTGTTTCTCTACATCATGGTTCCTTATTACTATGTCATCCTTACAGGAGACAGTCTGATGGTCAAATGACAGTATGTTTGTACAATTCTCATGTATGAACAGTTTCTTGAATGTGAAATTTAAAACATCGACTTTTGTTTTGCTACCTTCAACTGTCACACCAGACTGGGTCTGGATGGAAGCCCTAAACCCACTTAGCGATTTTACATAAGACCAGAATTTTCTTGGGTTCTCTGCCAGATCTTTTGCTAAGGAAGCTGTTGTATGCTCCATGCATAGATATTTTCACAGCTGCATGAATCCTTACTAACCTTCACTTGTCGTCGTTCGTGCATCCTCTTTTGAACTGAGAGTGCAACAGCTTCTGCTTCCTCAGCATTTTCCGAATTTCATTATCAAACCATGTTCGATCTTTTCCATCCTTTACCAACTTACTAGGCACATAACTCTCCAGAACTCTATTTACAATCTGCTTATACTTTGGCCATAATTAATGTACATCCACCTTACTGGAACTAAGTGACATCAATTCACTAAGTGAGATGCTAACAACTGCTTATCTGCTCTATCTAGCAGAAACACTCTCCTAGCCTACTTCACTGGTTTATTAACTTCCATAATTATAGTTGTTATAAAGATGTCATGATCACTAATCCCTGTTTCTAGACTGATGATGTCGATAAGGTCTGGCCTATTTGTAGTCACAAGGTCAAAGATATTTCCATTGCATGTGGACTGCTGAGCTAGTTAATCAAGACAGTTTTCAGAAAAACATGTTCAAAAGTATTTTGCAAGACTGCCAGTCTGTACCCCCTGTAATGAATCCATAGACAGCTCAGTCTGTACTTAGTAGGTTAAAGTCACCTCCAATTAGTATTGGGCAGTCTGGGTATCTACACACTACTGACAGGAGATTTTCTAGAACTGTCACCGCGGTATTGGGTGGCCTGAAAAAACATCCAACAATTAAGTTGATTTCACCCACACCTATTATACACAACCAGATAACTTCACTGTCACAATATTTTTGTCAACTGCAACAGTTGTCTACAGACTATGGGAATATTATATTTACAATGAGTTTTTTTACTTCTAATGCTATGAAACAGTGTTTTCCAATCATAAACTGATAGTCTGTCAGAGGCATGGTTAAAATGATTTTTTAAATTTTATTAACTGCCTGTATTCTCAACTACTTATGATTACACAGCTAAGATAACAGAAAAATTCACAAAGAGACAGATAGGCTTACCTTCAAGAGGGTAACACACAAAAAGATAAATAAATAAATGAAAGTTGCAATGATAAAAGGATATCTTTCAATGTTTATATAGTTCAAGAGATGAATCAGAAACAGATAATTAATAATGAAAATAACGACATTTCAAAAGTAATGTCAGATGAAATGAAAAGTGCCATTCAGTGTATGTAGGTCATTCAGAATGCGAGTCTTGACCTGTGTTTGCGTAATACAATATACTGTAAAATTCACCCATACAACTACAGTAGGAATTAAATTTAAAACCAGTGGATATGAACTAGAAGCTAACCTTACACAAACATCAATAAGAGAAAATAACTGCAAATGTCTTCAGAAATCTCAAAACAGATCAAAAACACTATCCGACGACAGATTATATTTTGTAATTTGAGCACTAGAGAAACTCTGCACTATCTTTTAGGGATATTTTTAAAAGTTATCTTACCATTCACTAATTAACTACAATTGAGATTCTGTTTAGCTAACTTGCAAGGAAGTACAAAGTCTTCCCAAGTTGGCATTATTACTGTAGGAGCCAGAGAATGTAGAATATTTTGAGATGGACCTAATCTGGACAGAAGTAGTGTGAGCAAAAAAGACCACGAAAGAAGGAAAAGTACTTACTGCATGAAGTAAGTGTGGAGATGGTGAGAGCAGCTGGCATTGTTGATGTGCAATGGCTCTATCAGTTCAGGAGAACAGCATGGAAAGCAAGCAAGGCACATGAAGACTGGAAAAAGGAAATCGTGCTAATTTTTAAGAAGGGGAGTTACATCGCTCTGTCATGCTGCCAAGGCATTTGAGAAGATCCTGGAAAAAAAGTGTGTGGAAGATGGTAAGAGGAAGACAGAGGAACAATATGGGTTTATTCCATGAAGTTTCGGATGACGTTTACTTCCTGCCACAACATTTTGGTTGACAACCATTCAGTCATCTTCGGGTGAGATTGAACACTGAAGGTTGCTAGTTCATGTCACTACCTTTATACCAAAACTAGGTGCGAAGACGCATGTGCAGAGACAGCCACTACACGAGTGACTTCTGTTGAGTTACACACACTCTTTGAATACCGCTCCATCTATGGCACGCACGTGTATGCGTGTTTGAGACACTACATGCTCTATAACTACATGGTGAAAGACCCCCAGGAAACTGTAAAGTGTTTTTTTTTTTTCTTTTTTTTTTCTTTTTCTTTTTTTTTTTTTTTAAAAAATCGAAACACTGATCAAACATAAGACTTAGCAAAGATGTTACTTATGAATGCGCAATAAGTTGCAGACAAATGAAAAAACATTTCTTCATTCAATTATTTGTACGGTTTTTTGTTTTAGACACACTCAGACTCACTTGTAGGTAGAAGGACGATGAAGATGCTAAGATCTTGGCCTTGGAGACATCCTTCTGGAACTAAATTATTAAGGAATCAATGAAAATGTGTTTAGTGCAAGATCTTATTAACCGTGACGGTGGCTTTCAACTGGCTAAGGCAGGGGGCATGGTGATACTTTTAATTTCTTCAGAAAGAAAATATTTTATGACCAATGACATATCTAGCGAAATTTAATTTTATTCATTTTGACATCCAAATTAAAACTCCACGAGTGTGCATTCCGACAGTGTGTTCAAAGAAGGCATGTAACTCGGTGGAGGCTGCTCATGTAGTGGCTGTCTCTGTGCATGTGTCTTCGGGCCAGTTTTTTGTATAAAGGTAGTGATGTGAACTAACAATGTCAGCTGAAATATCATGACAAGAAGTCGACGTTATGAGCTGCAATCCTGAAACTTCATGGAATACTGTTTATGCTGGGAAAATTTCAAGAATCACAGTACAGATTTAGACCATGAAGGTTGACAGAGGATCTAAGGCAGTTCCAATAGAGAGACTATGAATGTGATAAGGATTTAATAATAGTGTTGCTGAACATCGAGAAGGCATACCACAGTGTACATAGAAGCAAGATCTGTGAAGCACTCCAGAAAAAGGGAATTGGAAGGCTGATTAAGTGAAGAACAAATAAATGGATCAAGAAACTGTGAGTTGTGTACAAGTAGGAAGAGAGACTGGCTTAAAAAGAAAAATGGGCTGAAGTACAACAGTCCCTGTTATGAATGATATAGTCACCCAAGTCACTCTCTCTCTCTCTCACACACACACACACACACACACACACACACACACACACACACACACACACAATTATTAAGCAGAACAGTTAGAACATGGAACTGCCATTTCCAATATCCATCATGTACAGTGCAAAATAAGAAGACACTGAGATACACTGTTTCTGACTGCACACACGTGGAGTGATAAAAATGATGTGTAATTTGTTCCAATTCAAATTGCTTTTCACAGAATCTTACCATGTTTCCTGAGTTGTGGGAACTTCACAATTGGTATTAATATATTGAGGAAAGGGAAAGAATGAACAATCATTAAAATTAACAGCACCCAAGATGTCACTGTCAATAACAATTGAACGTTAGCTTCACTGAGCAAGGAGGTGGTGAGGCATTGTTTATAGAACCATCCCAGAATTAGCCTCAAATGATTTGAGGAAGACAAAAAAACAACAACAACAAAATCAAGATTACCAGGAAATGTTTCTCCTGACTATCAGATCCACTGCACCATCTTGTAGAGTCACAAAATATGTAGCATCATCAGCATAATACAAGGTATTAAAAGCCTTTACACATTACACTGATGGTCCTGTTCATTCATCCAATCATAAACCATGTTCTGTCAATCTCATAACGAAAGAGAGTCTTCAGGGATGTGGAATGTGTCAAGTTACCCATTAACAGGCAGAAACAGCCACTGCTTGCTACTTATGCAAGATAATGTTTATATATAGTAAGGGAAAAACAATTTTTACAAAGTCACTTCCCTTATATTTACTCCTTAATGGTTTTTGTTGCTGGCAATAAAAATTAGTTTCAGCTGAACCCTAATGTACACAATAACCACAAAATGAACAAAAATAATTTTCATGTACATTCTTCTTCACTGTATGGGCTTCACAGAGATTCAAAAGAAAGTCAAAATTGTAGCTCATAAGCCAATATAATCTACAAACTATCTGAATATTAACAAAGGATAAGCAAACAACCACCTAGCTCTGGTTTCCACTTTGATGACGACTCAGTTTTTCTTGATTAACCACTTAGTTGTCTTTTGCAGGTGCTGTTTCACAGTTTTGCATGTCATCCTTTGAATTATGGTCTTAGTGAACTTAATCTGTTGTCAAAATATTGTGTAGAAAAATGGAACTACCTTCCTAGATAGGCACATACAGGTGATAGCCATGTTGAGGACACCCTATAAATTTAAACTGCCATCCATTTTGCCAGAATTAGACATTGTATATATTTGTTATAAGAAGCTTAAGAAGCTGAAAGAAAAGATTTTAGCAGAATTTTCTTGCACAAGAAAAACTTGTAGTTTTTAGAAGCTACACTGAACCAATAATCAATTCATTAAATACACGATTAATTCTGGGGAAATAGAAAATGTTGGTGCAGTTCAGACAATAACCATCTAAACAAATTATGTCTGTATGTTCAAGCAAATTAGCTGATATAGCATTTGAAATATAAACATTCATGTAGCATGAACATTAAATATTTATTAATGAATACAGAACACAGAAGAAGGTATTTCCGTAAGAAGTTGAGATTAGTTAATTGCAAGAATAGTGCCAGTCAAGCTCGCTCTCTATTCACATAGAAGTTCTCACACTGTCGCTTTCAAGGAAAGTCATAAAAAATTAGAACAAATCACCTGCCAAACAAGAGTGCCTCTGGTGGCTGGTTCAAGAACTCTTTTGACAGCTGTTAAATGCAAACACAGTAGTTGACGATCTTGATTGCAACATCAGCCCACTGAGGAGAAGCAGAGCTGTGTCCAAAATTCTTGCAGGAGAACGAACACAACATCTGGAGGGGTTCTTCGTTTAGGTAGTGAGTCTGCTTCAAATGGCTGTATTTGCACTCAAGGCTGGGGCTGGTTTTGTGGCAAACTTATAGGCACCATTTTAGGAAACATGTATCCAGGTTTTTTGGTTCTGTCAATTGAGACCACAGTAGCTTTATCATTTAAGAGTATATCCATAGTACATCCTTCTCTTTCGACAACTCTGTGTGGGTCTGTGTATGGAGGTTTATATCAACAGTTTGGCACCATTCTACGTAACATCACATGTATGCATGTTTGCAAATACGATGTACATATGTAGTTATTATTCCATGTCTAGATGCTTAATGAAGCCAAATACATGCTCCTTATGTTCCATCAGGTGACAAATGAAGTCTGACTGGGTGTGATCAGATAGCTGTATGCAACTCTGATTGATGAATTCACCAGCAAGTCGAAGTGCTTCACTGTGTACAAGCTCAGCTGACAACGAATCCAAGTCCGGTTTGTAAGTTGTGTGAGGACCAACTAAGACCATGGCTAAAACAATTGTCCAACTTGTGTCACATACTCAATGCAGCCTTTAAAGAACAGTGCCAATATTCGGTCATGCCATTGCTCACTGGGTGGTAACTGGTTGTCCTGTGATGGAGTATGCCGCACAGTTTACCGAGTTAAGTAAATAACTCAGTCAGCTACAATCCATGGTGATGCGCAGTGGACAACCAAAATGTGAAAACCAGTGTGACAAAGGCAGCAGCTAGTGTTTCCACCGGTACAACATTGACTGGTATACGCTCTGGCCAATGGGTGACAATCAATTGCAGCCAATAGATAGCACCTGTCATGGAATGGTGGAACTGGTCCAACTCACCCCCTTGCACAGGTTCAAAGCATGTTGTCATGTCTCGAAAATCTCCGGCTGGTGCATGCACATGACTATATATCTTGCTGTGCTGACTTTGAAGGCATGCATGAGGCCACTTATGACAATCCTTTTGCATACTACACCAGATAAAAACATTTTGAAACTAGTTGAGTTGATGGTCTAACACCAGGGTGGCATAGGTTGTGGAGGCTGTCAAATGCACATCTGTGGAATGCAGGTGGCGCAAACAGGTGAGACCCTCACCTTGAATTGCACATCTGAACCAAGAATGTCAACAAGTTGTAACTGGAGTAGTTTCTGAAGTCTCTGATCAGACTTTTGTGCCTTTATAAGTTGGACAAAATTAATAACATTTGTTACACTGTTGACTATCACGACAGACAGTCTGTGACCACATTGCTAATACCTGCAATGTGGTGAATTTCTGTGCTGAACTGGGCAATGAATTCCAGATGGTTGTACTGTTGTGGTGAACAGTAGTAGTAGTTCTGCCTGAAGGCATAGACAAGCGCCTTGTGATTCATAAACACTGAACATTCTAGCTTCCAACTGTAGTCGAAGTATTTGATCAAGTCATAGACAGCAAGAAGTTTACAGTCATAAGTGATTCATTTCTTTTGTGAAAATGTGAGAAGAACGTGAGTGGTTACCAAGCACCATCGACTGGGTGCTACAATGCAGTACTTAAAGCCGTCTGGCTAGCATCAGTTACCAACACCAGAGGTTCATCCAATGCTGGGTGAGCCAGAAGTGAAGCATTTGCAATAGATTGGTGAATTTTCCTTTGTGCTGTGTCCAGTAAGTGCTGCAGTCAGTACTTCTTGCAACTAGGCTGAACGGAGCAGATGAAACTGGCAAAAAGTTCAGCATTCCCAGAAACGAAGTAGTTCTTTGATAATTTCTGGTTGTAGGATCTTCATGATGGCTTCTACTTTCTAAGGTATGGGCAACGACACTGCTGATGAAATTAGGAAGCCTAAGAAGGTAATCTGTGGTTTGCCGAAAACACACCTGGCAGTATTTAACACAACACCAAGTGGTTCTAAGCAATTTACAACTTCCACTGCATGTTGCTGGTGCCGTTCTGCAGGTGCCACACTTCTTAGGTACTAGATGAAGAAGCAATGACCACAGACTGCTACAAGGACAAATAATACCTTCTCTGAACACCAAGTCAAATTTTATCATTGTGATAGTGAGACAATCAGGAACTAAATGCCTAGGATACCATTAAACTGGTGGGCCATCGGTGGTTTTCATGTAATGCACAGTAAAGTGACACACCTCCTGTGTGTGCCTGGTAGTCACAGTATAGTTGGAAACTGGTCAAGTAACTCAGCACATTTGCTTTGTGCCACCTCCACGAGTTTGGCACTGTGTATTGCTGCAGGGCACTGGAATACATCAGTCGAAAGACCAGTGATTCATATCGACACATCTCACACAATATGTGGTTACTGATGAGTTATTTATGGCACAAAGACAGGATGAAGTTGGTGGCCAGCAATTGTACAGGAGAATCCAAGAGTATATGCAATAAATCTGAACCAGTACCCACATGAATTTTGCACACAGTCTTCCCAATACTAACATAAAGACACTGAGATACTGTCTGGCAACTGGATGCGCCTACACACGACTGCTGTTGGCTTTTGCGTTGGCGCAGGGCAAAACGAATTTACGCATCTGATCTCCAAATTTTCAGTGATACCAGCATACTGTAGGGGATTGCCCTGTTCCACTCAGGATCAACAAGTTTGTCACAGAATGATTACATTATCTTCTACAATAATATCCTTCCCCTTTAATTGCTGGAGTTGCAATGAGACAGCAGTTCACTTATCTGTCTAGCCAGTGAATCAGCCTCCTCTGACATGTCACTGGAGATGAAGGACTTTTGCATGGCATTGCTACTGCATCTATCATTGGTGGCATTATTACATCTTTAATCCTGTCAGCCAGATCTGCTATCGAATGTAATAGCATTTCCATATGAGGCGATAATATAGCTAGAACCTGGGCCGTAACACAACTACTTGAAAGCAAGTGTAAAATGTGTCGAATGTAGTTCCCTTGCCGACTTTACTTCATAAGTTTCTCAGGTACTGTGACAGCTGCTTCTCTCCCATGTCTTCCTATGTTGGAACATGATGCATGCACTCTTCTTGTGATGCTGAAACTTGGTGCATCAATTCTGTCTTGAGTTTCTCACAAGAAAGGAAATGCTGTAATTATGTCTTCAATTTCAGCAGAGTAATGGCAGTAGAGCTGACTGACTACTACAGCAAATTTGGTTGAATCGATAGTTACTCCAGCTGGATTGTGAATCCAGAATGGTGGCAACCTCACAGCAAGTCACGACACTGATGGATTTAAAATTACCAAATAAGCAGCAACCATTTGCAAAATCATAGCAAAAGTGGAGCCCACCATTCATTGATGGATTTCCTGCACCCACTGAGTACTGCACTTTTGCAGCTAGCAAAAAAAATACTTTGGTCAGTCCTGAGAGTTTGTACTGCTTTTTCTGGTCTCTGTAGCCTGATCACATTGGGGTCACTGATGTCAGCACAGTTAAGGAAATAATTATCAGAACAAGTTACAAGTGCATGTTCAAGGAAATCATCTGAAATGGCACACGAAATGTAAGCACTCACGCACCATGAACATTAAAATTTATTAAGAAATACAGAACACAGATGAAGATATTCTGTAAGAATCTGAGACTAGTTAGTGCCAGAACAGTGCTAGCTTTCACGCACAGTCACAAAAAACAAAGAGTAAAAACCAATCACCTATGCCAAACAAGAGCACCTCTGGCAGCTTGTGTGTGAACTCTTTGACAGCTGTGAAATATGAGTACAGTACCCCATTATCTTGATTGCTACTTAGAGTTACTACACTAGGCGAGCTGAACAGGTTAACGACAAAAAAGAATTGTAGGCTGATACAAATGACTTGCGCTTCAGTCACATCTTAAGTCTATACTCTGCGATATCCATCCATCCCATCATCTGTGTTCTGTATATCTTATAACAATCAGCGGCATCTATGAAGTGGATGAGTTGAGGTACATACAAAGAAGTAAAAATCATAAACCACTCCCAAAAACTGTTCTGCCTACAAATGACATTAATATTCATCTGTTTTATAGTATATGGGCTTGAAAAGTACATACAAGAGCATCTTTCACAAACAGCAAGTAAGTTATATGAATAAACCTGCTTTCTGTTAAGTTAATCAGCAGCTCTTTGTCTGCTGTTGGTTGTTGAACATGTCCACAAGAATAGTTACTTCTTGTTGTGATAGTACAAATTTCTGATCCCAAATTTACAAGCAAGTAAATTTACAGGGAAAGCTAAAAAGCTACACTTTTAATTTACTTTCAGATTTGTAGATATTTGCTATTTCTTGCCTTGTGTCTGCAGGTAATTCATGAATTGCTATTGTAATGGAACTTTGAACAGGGAGGCAAAGTCTGCAAGGAAACTACATTTGTGTCTTGGGTGTGATTGTGCATAAAAGTTCAGTGTAAGCCACAATAATCACTGAAGGGTAAATGGTCCGGATAATCCTGTGCTACACACAAAAATACTGAGAGATGCTTTCCTGTGGAAAATGAGATACAAAATGCAACGCAAGTTGAGTCACACAGTTACTCTTAAAAATAGCACTCATCTTCAAGACCTCAGATGGTTTTCAAGTGCCTGCACCAAACCAAAGAGGAATTTTACAAGCTATGGTTCTTCAGTATTTTATTACCTTCAAGAAAGTAAATCATTCAAATGGCTCTGAGCACTATGGGTCTTAACTTCTAAGGTCATCAGTCCCCTAGAACTTAGAACTACTTAAACCTAACTAACCTAAGGACATAACACACATCCATGCCCGAGGCAGGACTCGAACCTGCGACCGTAGCAGTCACGCGGTTCCAGAATGTAGCACCTAGAACTGCACGGCCACTGCGGCCGGCCTCAAGAAAGTAAATACTTCAGTCTACGCACAATGTAATCATGGTGTAACACTAAGGCAAACAATTATCCACACAACAGATACCATGCAGAAAGGACACACATGGCTCTCTGCCAGGTGCACATCCATGTGCGTGTTTTCCAGCAGCAATCACAATTTCAACAATCCTGCCAACCGAGATTTTGATGTGGAAGTACTCAGGAAAGGGGGAGGGGGGGGGGGGGGGGGGGGGGGGACACTGATAGCAGTGCAAGTGTGAGGATGGTGGTCATCCCCTGATCTGCAACTGCAGTCAAACACTTACCAAACATGGAAGTATGGTTCTGCCGAGTTGAAGCCTGCAGGGGCTTTATATTCTGGTCACATCACATTTGGTGGTATGTGATTAAATGTAAGTGCTGCATGGAACCATTGGTGTGTCTTGTACAAATTGTTAACAAAGAGAACTAGTTAACTGTAGTAGCAAAAGGTATGGGGGCAAATCCATGTGTTAATAGCAAATGTTCAAAGATTTTTTTTGTGGGTTTTCGTCATTTCAAACATGACTATTTCCATTATCACACACAAAAGTAGATTAATTGATCCAGAGACTGTAGCTATGAAAGCTCAGTTCATTTGCACTGTGATGCAGTTATTACAGAGTGATATTAACTTGTGCCTGGAAACCAACATATTGTAAGACTTGCAATGTTCCATGATGATACAAATGTAACTTTTTGTTCTGCCAGGGCTGTAACATACTTTGGTAAGAAGCGTGCATTGATTGGCCAAATTCAATGTATGATACTTAGTGACACATCAGCAAAATTTTCCAAACTTTTGTCCTCAACCCTTACTGTTCCAGTCTCGTGCAATCATCTGTTCAGACACACATTGTGCAGCTATTGCATGAACTGCTGCAGCAACATACACAAGATACATATCTACCATTCTGGGGTACATGAATATCTCTTGTGTTGAAAACTATACATCTGTACAGCTACACTGTGTATTCAAATGCTACAACGTAACTGTCAGACCGTACACACTGCTGCGCGCAAGCCGAAATGTAGCTTTGTTGTCATTTTGCATGTGCTCCCATAATTTTGCAAAACTATCTGCAATGCATAACACATTTCTTATGGTATCTACCAATGCAGTTTGTTAAACTCACACTGAATACATGAAACCCCTCTACCCCGAAATTAATCCAACTGCGTGTGTGTCCAAAGACCATCACACAAGACTCAAGAATTAGTCAAACAAGAATATGAAAGAGACCCATTTTGTGAAATGACACTTCCTTAGGATTGTTCAATAACTCTGAGATGGTATTTACTTTCAATGTGGTTAAATGCAAGTGGCCGTTCTACTTTAATAGCTCCTGGCACGTAGCCTGTAGTCAACTTGACTGATTGTTATGATCACCAATCGAACAGTCATTATATTGGACATGGGTAGAAGGATCAACTTCCTGGCCTATGTAGATGTAGTTTTAATAGTACAGAATGAGCAAGACCTGGTTCGGATGGCAAGAGTGTTAATGGAAGAAGCAATGAGAGCAGGCTTGAAGGGGAGTATTAATAAGACCAAACACCTTATAGTGAGTAGAGACAATGACGATAGACCTTTAAATGCAGACTGTACAACCTTTGAAGGGGTAACAGAATTCAAATATCTTGGTGCATTTCTCAGTAAAAGAAATAGGATGGACTAGGAAGTAATGGTAAGCATTCTAGCAGAAAACGGTCACAGTTTGCACTTGGAAAGTTGCTCAAGTCCCAACTTCCATCAAGATCCACAAAGATTAGGATTGCAGGATAGTAATACAACCTGTCATCCTAAATGGAGCAGAGACCTGAATACTGACACAAAACACAGAAAGAAAACTCTTGGGATCTGAGAATGCTGTTCTGAGACAGACTTTTGGACAAGTGAAGGGTGGAGACGACTGGAGAAAAAGGAAAACCTGAGTTGCAAGAGTTGTGCAAATTGCTGGATATGGTGGCTATGATTGAAGAGAGGACACAGAAGTGGCATGGGCACACCATGTGTCGAGAAGGCCAGATCACCAGGTAGGTGCTGGAAGAAAACATCACAGCCAACAGATCATGGGGAAGACCATGGTCGAGATGGACTGATGGGATCAGAGAGGATACGAGTACAACTAGACTAGCTGGAGAAGAATACATGGACTGAAGAAGATGGAGGAGGCTCATTGGCAAGGCCAAAGAAAGACTGCTTTTTGTGGCCAATGTAGGAAGGAATGTTAGTATATTTAAGGCATAAATATGATACACCTATTTTTGACGAGGGTTAGTTGTCAATACCTGGTTGTTCAAAATTATCTAGACACTTTCAAATGATTATAAAAGATGTTTGTACTGAGGTAGGGTATTATATGATTGTATGTATGGAAACAGCAACTCAAGGATGTTCCCCCCCCCTCCCCCCCTTCCAGTGATCTTGAGCAACGTGGCTGCTTGACCAACAAAGAAGGCATTTTACGTGATTCAGGCCACAACTGCAAGACGACAGTGATAATTTTAATTTTTTTTACAGGAATCTGCTCCACTGCACTTCCACAACAATACTAGTCACTTCTTGGATACTAAACTACGACGACGATGGATCGGTTGTGCATCAGGTGGCAATCTCCAGTTGCTTGTATGGCCCCGACATTCTCCAGAACTGACACCGTGTGATTTTCACCTGTGGTGTTACATCAAAAGCAATATTTCCACACCTTCACTTTCCCCACAACATCGCTGAATTATGAGGACATGTCAAGGCAGATGCGACTGACATCGATGCAGGCACTGGGACAAGTATGGGCCAAATTGGATGATAGGCTGGATATGTGCTGTGTGACTAATGGTTCACACACAGAACACTTGTGGACACAGCACAAAAAACTTTTTGAGTTGTTGTTCCCATACATATGATCATATAGTATCTAACCTACATACAAACCTTTTTCACAATCACTTGAAAATGTCAATCTTTTTGAATAACCCTGTATCTGATCTAGCACTGATCAAATACAAGTTTCTCATCATGTTGTAGTGATGTCACACCTCTGAACACAGCTGTGTCATCTAGATACAGCCTCTTACAACAACACATCACATGCCAAATCATTTATTTATATACGTACCACACTACCTCGAATTTCTTCACAGACTTTTCACTTCTGATGATGCCTACCCATAAGCAGCAACATACAGAGTTCTACTTTGAAATAAATCTTCACTCCAATCATGTGTCTATCTGAATATTCTGTATGTATTTTATTAACAAGACATTGATGTGGAACAACAATGAAATCAATAAACATGGTACCAACCCAAGCTCTGTTGCTTACAGCCATTTGAACATCAAAAACAAATAGAGCAAACTGGATTTCACACAATGGTTGCTTACAGAAATCTTGTTCATTCCTACATAGAACCTGCTCTGTTTCCACAAAAGTCATCATATATGAGCTCAAAATATGTTCCACGTTTGTTCAATATTTGTTCAATATGTAGACGTCAGTGAAATGAGTCTACAGTTTTGCACATCTGTTCAACAACACTAGTTATGTACTGGAACAACTAACAATTTTTCAAGTCAAATGGCAAGCTCTGTTGCTGCAGTAATTTACAACATTGTGTTGCTGGAAGAGGGAGCTAGTTATTCCATGATACAAAATCTCCTGGCCAATGCATGGGGTGCAGAGACCTTGCTTCAACCAAGCAACATTCACTTATTTCTATAGCTGTCATTTTTGCATGTGTGTGATGGTTGAAAGTACAAAACACATTGTGAGCTTGGTTGATACAACTTTGGTAGACAGAATTTAGTAATTCAGTCTTTATTTTATTGTCTTTCACCATAGTCTTATATGATTAAAGCCTCTCTGGAGAGACGACACGTCAATTGACCTATTTATCACTGAATGTTTATATGGTTTTAGAGCACCTTGACAGGAAAGAATTTTGTTTTGAAATCATGACACACTTGCATTAAAGCTGTCCTTGTGCTTGTTCTACTTCAGCAGCGAGTTCAGTGCTCTGCCTTCTTGCATTCTTTCCATTTGTTCTATTTCTTCATACAGATTAAATATGTTCAGTTCTTTCCTGATATTTTCATTTCCTCTTCTGTCTAGTGAGCAATGTATAATCTCTATCACAATGAGCAGCACAGCTGATACTAAAAATGTTAATGCAAACCACCTCAGTTGTGTTATTACACATGTATGTCCAGCCAGCTGCTGCTCTTGAAAATTTCATCTCTGCACTTCCTACCCATTGGCTCTCTCAAACATTCAAATTCACTCAATAATGTTGGAACTGCTACTGCTTAACGTAGTTTAAGCAATATATCTCTGCTCCTATTTTTAAAATTCCATTTGGTTGTCCCACATGGACACTAATTTCTGTAACATCCTAGCCACTTCACTTCATCATTCAGTGTGTAAACAATGTAACATGCACAGACTTTGTCAAGTCCTCAATTGTTTCGTTTGTGAATATTTTGGCCCTAACCAAATCACATCCTATACATACCATTACTTTTGTTTTCAATATTTTAAATTATAATCCTTTCGCAGATGGGTACAACCAAAATTGTAAACCATCTTTTGTTCCAGGAAAAATCACTTCGTCATGTGCAAAGCACTGCGTGTAAATAGCTATTATTTGAAAAATGAAATAATGTTTGCCTTATATTTATGACATTGTCAACATACTTTGTATTACACATACTAAATTCTGTGGAACACTCTTGCTCAACGAAACTCGAAATAATTTGGATCTGTTCACCTTCTCAAATGCTTTTTCACATTCAGCAGTAGCAATTAAGTAGGTATAAGACATTCTTGACATTTTTCTAGTAACACTGTTATAATGAAAAAAAAAACAATCTGTGCATAATCTACTTTGGCTGATATCCTTCTGTGCATCGTTTATAATTGCTTATGCTACTAAGTCAGCCACCTCTGCGGTACAATTATACCTTCCTCCATAAACTTTCTGAATTTCTAGGAAATCACTCTTGAATGAAGTTGGAGTTGGCCAACAGGAAGTTACTAGATCCACTCTTACTATCACCTTACCCAAAACATTTTTAATGCACTGTGACATGTTGTTGGAAATGAGTGTAAGTGCTTGACTGTTTGTACTAATGTTAAATACTAAGTCTGTGTAGAAGCTGTATTTGTCCTCATATAGTAAACAAGCATTCAAAGATAATCTTCATATTTTTCACTGCCCCGTCATATGACCATGTGTGTCCCATGGTACAAATTTGTATGAAGCTATTGCATTTCTGCTGAAAACTGCAACAGATTAACCAAAAATAACTTACAGTGGTGTTTTCTAGTTGTTAACCATAAGTGTGAACAACCATTTCTAATCTGACTGCTAACACTATGCCACTGTATATGCTGCTCACAACCCTTTAATTTTGGGGCCATGCAACTGGCTGCTACAATGCCAGAAACTGTCTGGTTGGTATCAGCTGAAAACAATTTCTGTCAGTTTCCACGAATTACAATTTAATACACTACACTGCTTTAAACTTCTCAATGATTACTCAGTACTTCCAGTATTTTGTTTCTAATGATTCACTGAACTTTCCCAGCTGTGTATCAGTCATGCTCTCTTGTCTCAATAATTCACAACTTACCTCACAGATGCCTACCATACAGGTACCATCTATGGTATTCTCGATCAAGCTTTTCAATTGGCACTCTTACAGTTTCTGTTGCTGTTCCACTGTGGTGTTGATTTTGCAATTTTCTAGGACTACTGTATTACAGATTTTACTGTTGCTACGTCCACAAAATTGTTTATTTTGTGTCAGAGGATCAATTGTGTGCCACCATAGTCTTCTGTGTTACGTACTGGTAGAATTCAGAGTCGAATACGTAATAGAAACTAGGTGACATTGGGGCCTTAATCTATAGTTCCAACGAGAGTCCCATAGACCCTACATCCTTAATAGTTGGAATCATGTCTCGCTTCCCTATGGCTAGCAAAAACAGTAGATATTTGTTGAGTTAATTTAGAATTTAATACAATAGCTGAAGTTTACATCCAATGCTGACACTGTTCAGATAAAAGTATTTAATAAATAAACACATATAGAGGCCCTGTCAGAAAATAGAAGATCTAACAGATTAGATGTATTTGAGGTCAAGGAAATGAAACAGCAGAAACAGCCAAAGATGACCAACACTACCTTTTATAGTAACACAGCTATCTGCACACTGTATATGGCCATGCACATCTCATTTGCTTGCACATAGGCTGCAAAGTTTTAGAGTGTGCACACTCGATGCAGTTCCATTAATCACCACTCCACCTCACACTACTTACAAGTAACACTACCCAAGTGCCACTAACCGATTCCGATACATTTCGATATGTTTTACTGTGGGTCAAAATGTGAGACATGGATTTTCTTACTCATTCCCAAATGGCCACTGAAGTGGTGAAAACCCCCCTGAAGAAAGTGCAGTTGTTATCTTTCTGAGCACACATCGTCAAAACGGTAGGACGTATAACAAAAATATTGAAACTAAATTTTCATAGTTACTACTGTACTTTACAATGGTGCAATCACATCTTTAAACATTTTGATGTATTTTGAAATCCTCCCTTCACCTCACAATTAAAATGGCTAAAAATTGTGTGTGTAGTTTAACAACTATATATGATAAGATACATCCCAAAGTCCCAGTAGTTGGGCATAAGTTGGAATTACCCCTAAATACTGCTATACATGCCCTCTGTCTACCTTATGACGCTCGTGATACATGGCGATAATGTTTGCGATTTCACAGTGCAGCCATAAACTTATAAATGTGAACCTCCTGTTAATTATTGCTTTAATAATTGTGATATTGTAATAATCAGAATGTGTATGTGTATTCAGCACTTCTTTGCAATGGATAATACAATGTCCCTTCATTATTGCACTGACTATCTAAGATAATGCAACACAACCTAACAACAAAAGTAGATGTCAAATGTAACATCCAAAACCAAACATCCAAATAAACAAAACAAAACAAAACAAAGACCGTGAAAAAGCAAAACAACAATAGCCACCTCCACATTTGTTATTCCGACTAGACAGAGAGTGATACCTCATTACTTCAGTTAAATCCTTCAGGAGTCCATCTTTTATGGTTGCACTGTGAAATTGCGAACAACACTATCACAGTGTATGACAAGCATCATATGGCAGACAGAGCGCACATATAGCAGTATATAAGGGTACTTCCAACTTATGTCCGACTACTGCGACTTCAGAATTTAACTTTATCATACATGGTTGAATTTGTTTTTAAATATACTATTAGATTTACTACACACAAATTTTTTAGCTGTTTTAAAAAACTGTGGGGTGAGGGGAAGATTTTGAACTCCATCAAAATGTTTAAAGTGTGACTCCACAGTAGTAAAGTACAGTAGCAACCATGGAAATTATGTTTCAACATTGTTGTTGTATCTCTTAGTGTTTTGACAATGTGTCTTCAAAAAGATAACAACCACGTTTTCCTTGGGAGGATTTTCACCACTTCAACAGCTGAATGGATATGTATAAAAAAATACGTCTCATATTTTGACCTAGACTAGAATATATTTAAAGTGTATTGGAATCAGCGAGTGTCACTTGGTACTGTTACTTGTTAGTGGCATAACTAGCCTCCATGTTTCCTTAGCCATGGGCAATGAGCATCTTCGATCACACATGCCGGGGGCCCATCTACATGGAGGCAAGTGAGGGACCCGAGTGTCACTCGACCAAGTCTGCCACTCAAATGTAGTGTTCTAATACATATTTGGATTCAGATCGTTTCCTATGTAAGATTAGAGTCAAATCTCTATCAGCTTCATAGGAAATTAAAAACACTATAGTTATTGCAGCTTCAATTTAGAACTAGCAACAATTTTGCTACAAATTTAAACAAGAAGTTGCATCAAAAATGACAACTACAAGAGACACAGTTCACCTGGTTGGGAAACACATTGTGGTCTGCAAGGATGGGGCCAAGCAAAAAGGATGGGGCCAAGCAAAAAGGATGGGGCCAAGCAAAAAGGATGGGGCCAAGCAAAAAGGATGGGGCCAAGCAAAAAGGATGGGGCCAAGCAAAAAGGATGGGGCCAAGCAAAAAGGATGGGGCCAAGCAAAAAGGATGGGGCCAAGCAAAAAGGATGGGGCCAAGCAAAAAGGATGGGGCCAAGCAAAAAGGATGGGGCCAAGCAAAAAGGATGGGGCCAAGCAAAAAGGATGGGGCCAAGCAAAAAGGATGGGGCCAAGCAAAAAGGATGGGGCCAAGCAAAAAGGATGGGGCCAAGCAAAAAGGATGGGGCCAAGCAAAAAGGATGGGGCCAAGCAAAAAGGATGGGGCCAAGCAAAAAGGATGGGGCCAAGCAAAAAGGATGGGGCCAAGCAAAAAGGATGGGGCCAAGCAAAGGATAGGACAAGCAAAGGATAGGACAAGCAAAGGATAGGACAAGCAAAGGATGTCAAAAGGCTTTACCCAAGGTAACAGGATTTCGGAGATATGATCCTCAGAACCCTAGGTTCCAAGTTATTTAGCACTGAATTTAGCCAATCAGGTCTTCACACACGCAAGTTTCAGTTAACCAAACAAAGCACTCATCGCCTGGCAACACTGTCCATGGCAGGCTGACTGAATATTAGCGTGCAACATGCAAAGCACCCAATTTCAATGCTAAATAATTCTGCAACGGCACAATGTATTTAATTTTTGGCTTAACATTTACGTCTTAGTACAACCTGCCCCACGACATTCTTACAATAGTTTCAGACATTTTGTGACTACCCTGTATAAAGCTACAGTAGTTGTGGTCATCTGAAAGGATAAAAACTGATACAAATAAGGTCATCTGTTACTAGCACTATGATTTTAAACTGAAAGAAGTGATTTATAAATTCCTCAATTCCTCTGTGGTACAAAAATGTTAGGGCTAACATTGTAATGGCACAATGCATGATGATTGCCACTATCAGGCTGCAGTACCATGCCCCAACAGCTAATTGTTTTCAATAGCATTTAATGGCCTCAGCATTTAGGTTGTCATAACAATAAATCTTAATTGACACAAATATGTTCGGACAACTGGAGATCAGTTCACATAATAATTTGGAGCTCTTGAAGTTATAGCAAGTGTAACAGTTATGTAAATTACTGTTGAATTTTGAAAATATTAAATATCATCGTTACTAAAGCATTTCCTTCAAACTACGTGTAGTGTCTTTAAAAAAATTTAGAAGAAGAAGAAGAAGAAGAAGAAGAAGAAGAAGAAGAAAGAGAGAGAGAGAGAGAGAGAGAGAGAGAGAGTTGATTGATGACTGTTCATCAGTCATCAGAGGCAAAGGTATTGTCAAAGTGTGCACTCAAGAAGTGTAATAGGACTGCTCTTTTTTTCTATACACGTAAACGATATGATGGATACAGTGACCAACAGTCTGTGACTGTTTGCTGATGACAATGTAGTGTATAGGAAAGTGTTATTGTGGAGTGACTGTAGCATTATACAAGACAGACAGAATTTCTGCTTGGTGTGAGGAACAGAAGGTTGCTCTAAATGTAGAAAAATGAAAGCTAATAGAGACGAGTTGGAAAGCAGTCCCATAATTTTCGAATACGGTATTAGTGACGATCTAAGAAGGGGAAAATAAGCCGAAGATGTGAATTGCAGTTTGTGTTAGGGAGGGAACTGGACTAGGGTAGTCCGCACAGCAATGTTGGCTATAGTGGTGTATTGGCTAGCATTTCTGCCTAGTAAGCAAAGAGAACTGGGTCCAAGTCCTAGCCATGGCACAAATTTTAATTCATTTTTTCAGCTTCCATCTTTATTGATTTACAGTATTAGTGGTATGTTGCTTTGACACACAGTCATGTCTATTAAATAGCAAGGCATAATGTTGCAAAATCACATGAAACAGAACAAGCTTCTAAGGTCAGTTGTAGAAAAGGTGAAGCCTTTATTCAGAGAATTCTAAGAAGCTGTAGTTCATCTATAAAGGAGGCAGTGCATAGATTACGTATCCAGTCCATTCTTGAATACTCCATACAGCTAAATTAAAGAAAGACTTTGATGCAATTCAGACACCGGATGCTGATTTGTCACAGGTAGATTCAATCGACCCATGAGTACATATGGTGAAATGCTCAATGAACTCTATTCAGAATCCTTAGGGAGAATACTATGTGGTTTCCATTAAACACTATTGAAAAAGTTTAGAGAACTGGTATTTGCAACTGAATGCACAACAGTATAAATATGGTAAGGAAAGTTCTGATAGAATGTAAATAATTTAGAAGTGAAGGAGAGCTCTCCTCCAACAGCAGAAGCATAACGAGAGATTAGAAAGAGGTAGTTGGCAGCTTGGAGGAACACAGCCAGTGTGCAGGATAGGAATGCAGGAGGGGGAGGGATCAGGTATAAGAGACAGGAGTGCAAAATACAGACTGTTGGGGGGGGTTGGGGGGGGGGGGACTATTGGGTAGAGAGTGTGGGTGCAGTGCGTTGGTGGAGACTGAGACCAGGAGGGTAGTGGAGCGAGCAACGCATTGCAATGATCACTCCCATCTGCTTAGTTCAGAAAAAAATGGCTTGGACAAAGGATCTAGACAGCATGGGTTGTGATTCCACAGGGATATGACCCACATGGCAAGCAGTTGGGAGTGGGAGTGGCTTATGGAAGGACCAGGATTTCATATAGGTTGGAAGGGCAGTGGATTATCAGTTTAGGAATGGTGGGAAGGATCACAGGTACAATGTCCCTCATTTCCAAGCATTGTGATTTATACTCAAAGCCCTGGCAAATGACATAGTTCTGTTGCTCCAGTGTGGTGTCATACTGGGTGATCAGAGAGAAGGGGGAAGGAGGAGGGGGAGGAGGAGGAGGAGGAGCATGAGTGGCATTCCTTTGCATCTGGTTTTTGTGAATACTGGGATGATTATATGGTTGTGTGAGAATACGGTGGGAGAAATCTGTTTGCAGATTACTTCTGAAAGATAGTGCCTGTCTGTAAAGGCCTTTGTGAGATCTTCAACATACTAGACGGAGGAATTCTCATTACTGCAGATATGCCACTCATAACACTCCCCACTCCTATGTGGTATTCCACTGCCCACTAAACGCACACCCACCCAGTATACCCTAATCCAATCCTGTCACAGGCTCATCATATCCCATTAGAGGCAGGGCCACTTGTGAAAGCAGCCATGTCATACCTGCTCTCATGCAATTTCTGCACAGTATTTTACACTGAAGTGCCAAAGAAACTGGTAAAGGCATGTGTATTCAAATACAAAGATATGTAAACAGGCACAATACGGCACTGCACTTTGCAATGTCTATATAAGACACAAGTGTCTGGCGCAGTTGTTAGACCGGTTACTGCTGCTACAATGGCAGTTTACCAAGATTTAAGTGAGTTTGAATGTGGTGTTATAGTTGGCGCATGAGCGATGGGACACAGCATCTACAAGGTAGTGGTGAAATGAGGATTTTCCCGTACGTCCATTACACGAGTGAACCCTGAATATCGGGAACCCAGTAAAACACCAAATCTCAGACATTGCTGCAGCTGGGAAAAAAACAGCAAGAACATAACCAGTGACGACTGAAGAGAATTGTTCGACATGACAGAAGTGCACCCCCTGCTGCAGATTTCAATGCTGGGCCATCAAAAAGTGTCAGCGTGCAAGCCATTCAAAGAAACATCATCGATATGGGCTTTTGGAGCTGAAGGCCCACTCGTGTACCCTTTATGAGTGCACGACAAAGATTTACACCTCGTCTAACATTGAATTGTTGATGACTGGAAAATTTGTTGCCTGGTCGGACGAGTCTCGTTTCAAATTGTATCAAGCAGATGGACATGTATGGGTATGGAAACAACCTCATGAATCCATGGGCCCTGCATGTCACCAGGGGACTGTTGAAGCTGGTGGAGGCTCTCTAATAGTGTGGGGCATGTGCACATGGAGTGATATGGGGGCCCTGATATGTCTAGATATGACTGACAGGTGACACATATGTACGCATCCTGTCTGATCACCTACATCTATTCAAGTCCACTGTGCATTCCAATGGACTTGGGCAATTCCTGCAGGACACGGTGATACCACACCCCACACAACCAGAATTGCTACAGAGTGGCTCCAGGAACACTCTTCTGAGTTTAAACTCTTCTGCTGGCCATCAAACTCTCCAGACATGGACATTATTGAGCATATCTGGGATGCCTTGCAATGTGCTGTTCACAAGAGATCTCCACCCCTTTCTTCTCTTACTGATTTATGGACAACTCTGAAGGGTTCATGGGTGTCAATTCCCTCCAGCATTACTTCAGAGATTAGTCGAGTCCATGTCACATCATGTAGCATTACTCTGCGTGTTCGCATGGGTCCCACTCAATATTAAGCATATGTACCAATTTCTCTTGCTCCTCAGGGTATATCAGCACAACCACCAGCAAGCTGTCCACCAGAATGAATGGCCACCAAAGTGTAGCCAGGAACTTTGCTTACTGTAGGGACCAGAAAACTTAGCATCTATTTCTGGGAAAACTTGCATCAACTTTTTGAAAAATTTGGATCTATTTCTGTAAAAATTCTCATCTATTTTCTTTCTTTGTAAATGATTACATGTACAAAAGGTTGTCATGCTACATGCGTGAAGACAAAAAAACATTAATTCTTTGAAACCGACTGTTAAAAAAGATGTTGATTGACAACTATTTGACTGGAAAGTGTGTTTCTGCAAAAACCTCTCTCCTCTGTAATGGCTTTTGTTTCCTTTGTTTGGCTGTATTTAAGCTTAAAAAATGATGGTTCTGTTGAGAACCAAAAGCAGCAGCAGCATTCTTCTGCCAGAAAACTGAATGTATCTCCAACACAAGGTGTTTATGGTCATTATTTGTCTTTTCCCACGCCATTTAAAGATTATAAAATCTGCAGACTAATTTCAAACTTTCGAGGGCATGCACACCCATATGACCCATGCTTGCCAATAGTACAGACAGAACTGACAAGGCACTTAGCGTAGAAGTAGAGCTGAATGTATGGCAACTCTATTTTAACGTCAGGGTGCAGTTGGAAACGTTGAAGATTTAGTATTCTAGTCACTATAATACTGGGTGCAAGCACTATAGGCTGTGGTGGCACATGGACGCAAGCATAGACAAACTAGAATTTTAACCAGCAGAGGGGAGAGGAATGGTGCAGGGAAACAAGTCCTCCTCCCCTTTCACTGGGCAGCAGCCTACAGCAGGACTGACATTTTCACAGGGGTCGCCAATCTCTTCTGGTGTTGTAAAGGTCATAATTGAAATCTGTGATGGACCGGAATTAGTCACTCCACTTATTTCAAAATAAGAAAAGACAATTGATCAACGCAAAACACAAAGTATTCGGGGGTGGCTACCCCACAATTTCTTGTTGAGTTTAGTAGGGACAACATAGTTTAGGCCCAAATTCTAGCGGTATTCAATGCAAACACAGTTCAAAACATCGGCCACCACTTAATTTACCATGTTAAAAGTGTCCGTATTATTTATAGTATAATTTGAGATTTAGCTAACAAACAAACTTACACATTTCTTCATTACAAAGTGCTAGATCTCACACCAAATTACTACATTGCATTATGCAGCATATATCTTAAGCAGACCATTCAACTGGCGTCAGCTGGAATCACACCAGATCATTGAGTGCATTGATATGTTGCTCCATTCATACACTTTATTTTGCAAACAGGCTCTTATGCACATTATCTCTCCAACTTGGGCTTCAACAGATAATGTAAAATACCAGTAACTGGTTACTTTTCAATATTTATATGCAGAAAATAAAGCTATTTCTCATTATCTCTGACAAAATAGCTCATCTGGATACATTCACTATAAAATAGCATCCATTAAGTAATTTCGTATTTTGAGACTGAATTAGCATCTATTTTTCATTCATTGCAAAATGTGAATTTTTCCAGTCCCTAGAGATTACCATCTAGTGGCAGAACATGCTACTGAGCTACTGAGCACAACACACTAGAGTTCAATGGCTGCTTCACAGTCTGTGCCATCTGGATTCTTCCTCTCAGCATCGGCTTTTCTGAACTACACAGATGCACATTACCCCTGCAATATATCCTTTGCTCCTGTAATCCTCCTGACTTCAATCTCCTCAAACCCACTGCACCTACACCCTCTACACGTCTCCCCCTAACCTGGCCTGTCACCCCTTCCCAATCCACAGCTGCACATCACCACCACTTGCTGGCTCCAGTGCCCGTGTATCACATTCATATCACACACACAATAGCTGACTCCATATGGGCTGCTAGCTACCCCTCTCCAACCACTCCTCTCGCTTCCTTCCCTAACACTAATTCAGTCCACCTGCTGAATTGCAAACCCAGCTCATTAAAGGATTTGTCTGAAAGCTAGTAATGTTTTTCCCTTTCCTTTGTGTCTGTCAACAACTCAATATTCTATTATTAAGTGAGTGTACTCCTTTACTCCTGAATTATTGAGTGCTGATTGATTCTACAGCCACCAACTTACATCTTGCGTAAGGTTTTCAAAGGCTAGATACAAGAAATTAGGGCTCGTATGGGAACAAAGAGACATGTGCTCTCCCCTTATTCCATTGGTGAGTGGAAGAGGAAAGGAAATGACTAGCAGTGGTACAACATATCCTCTGCCACGCAGCACACGGTGGCTTGCAGAATTTGTATGTACTCACAGATTTAGATGAAGGAATTTTATGTTTGTTATAGTAGTTTTCCTTGTAGAGAAGCTTTGTAACCTACAAAACAAATGGCATTTCATTTCTTTCTACAAAATGGTCTAAAATAATACGCCGGGTCATTTTAAATATGCAAGTTGCTATGCTAGTTAGTGTAGTTCATCCATAACTTAAATTATACATTAATTTTGCAGGTAGGAAAAGTACAAGTAGTGTATTTTCTAGTCATGGTGCATCTTTAAATAATACAGATGCAAAACATCACACAAAACATAATTATTACCATATGTAATAGTTGTCACTCAACAACTTAGGAAGAGAAGACCTTGGTTTTGTGAACATGCTACTTACAACTGCAATGATTTATCATCCTGTTTTATTTACTTCTCTTTGAAGAATTTCCACCAGCTGGAGTGGCCGTGCGGTTCTAGGCACTAGTCTGGAGCGGCGTGACTGCTAAGGTCGCAGGTTCGAATCCTGCCTCGGGCATGGATGTGTGTGATGTCCTTAGGTTAGTTAGGTTTAATTAGTTCCAAGTTCTAGGCGACTGATGACCTCAGAAGTTAAGTCGCATAGTGCTCAGAACCATTTTTTGCAGAATTTCCTTTAGAAATAACCTAGGCTTCTAATGCTATCACAAGTATCCATACATTAAAGCAATTAAAAATAAATCTCATTAACTGAATTCTTGCTCATTTCCTGGCATTTGGTTTTACATTTTTAAATATAATTTGGCTTCCATGCAGTACTTTAATAACATCGTAACTTCCTTAAAAACTGACTTTATCGTCACAAGATGATACAGACTCATTGGCAATTTCTTAGCTTTTTCAGATATGTCAATATATCCCACTAAATATACAGTATATGAACAAAAAATGTCAAATACCTTTGAAACATTATGTCAGATTCCGCAACGAAGCAAATTACCAGCAATCCTGTTAATATCTACCACTCTACTACTACTACTACTACTACTACTACTACTACTAATAATAATAATAATAATAATAATAATAATAATAACAAAAACAACAACTTTACAGGGAGTTTAAGTTGGAAGAGCACATTAGAAGATGGTTTGTTTTTGTATGAATTTTCTTGGAGACTAGTTAGTAAATTTGTTGTTATAATAACAGAACCATCACCACTGTCACCCACAACAGGGAAAAAAGTGTTTCATTCATTGTTATGAGAAAGTGCTTTACTGACAACAACGCTTTACTGGAAACAACGCACTAAGAGACAGTGGACAAAAATAAACCTAATGATTTTTATTAGGGTGTTTGTATCTATCCTGCTGATCACTTATGTATTTCAACATAGCCCTACTCTGTAAATGTATCACACAGATTTCTCCCACAGAAAAGGAAGAACAGATTTCAATTAATTATTGCAGACACAATATGAAAGATAGAAACACATTAAGCATGTCACTGTATAGGAGGAGGTTCAAAGTTTTGTGTTCACACAGATACTATATAATGCACTCAATATGAGCCCAATGTGTTGCTCAAGAAATGCAGAAACATTAGTCCATTTCATTTCATACATGAATCAACAGATCCCTGTTTATTGAATTAACAGCTTCAACAATTCGATTTCTCGGCTGCCATAGGTGCGACACTCCACAGAGAAAATATCTCAAGGTGTAAGGTCTGGTGACCTGGGATGCCACAAGCAATGAACAAGATCTTTTTGTCCAGCTCTTCAAATCCAACATAGTGGGATGGTGGTGTTAAGATAGTGCTGCACCTCAAGGTGAAAAGTGAGGTGGGGTGGGGTGCTGTCATGCATAAAGATGAAATCATTGTAATCTTTATGAAGTTGAGGAAACAAGCAACTTAACAGCATGTGAGGGTATGAGATTCCTGACACAGTTTCCTCTGCAAAAAATAAAGAACCATAAACTGTGAACAGAAACAGCACAACACACATACAATTTCGGTGATTCTGTTTCGTGTACGACGAAGATTCTAGGATTTTGTGACCCCAAATTCTTACATTATGGCTGCCTATTTTACCCGATAAATGAAATGTTAATTTGTTCAAAAAGGCGAGTCATTCAGAAAAACTTTCTTCTGCCATATCCTGCAGAATTGAAATGCAAAATTCGTACCTTCTGTTATGGTTGCAGGAATATAATTGCTGCAGTAACAAACTTGTAAGGCTTCATATGCAGGCATAGTTTCAGAACACGTCACACCTTTGTTTGAGGAAGATGAAGTTATTGGTCTGCCCATCTTGTGCGGACCCCATGTCAACGCATCTAAGATAAGCTTGACATTTTCATCAGGCTTGCATGGTTGACCAGTGCTGTCCCCCTGCACATGTAACCAACTTCCAAGAATTTTGTATGCCAGACGCAAATTGCCTGTAAAGTGGCTTCTTGCTGAATCAACAGCAGAATGCATATTGCACTTAAACAATGAATTGACTTCATGCAAATTCTGACACACAAAATGCTCTCTCATGATGTAGTCGACATGTTGCTAGAAACAAACAACTGTACAGCTGTGTCGGAACTTTGAACTTTCCTCTATCGAGTGACAAGCACAATGTGTATCTTTAATAGTTTTTCTGTGAAACAATTGAAATCCATTCCTTCATTTTGAATCACCCACTATAAAAAAAAACATAGAAACATTAGTATGAAAATATCTAAAAGCAAGATAAATGGCATTTAAAGGAAGCATCTACACTATCTGAAGCATGCCACTGCGAGTGAAGTTTCCTAACTACAGGGTCTAAGGGAGAAATTTATTGTAAACACTACATTTGACAAAATACCATCAAAAACAATAACACAAAAGCATTTACAATCAGAAGAAAATTAAGTGGGAAACATTAACTGCCATCCTGAACTGAATATCGCCCAAAGAATTTTCTTCTAGTAAGACTTCAGTATTTCAAACCGAGATTGGCATGAGATGTTTAGTGTGTACATCATATGACCTCTTGACTAACAGCTTTTAACATTGGAAGTAACTGATAATTTTTCTGGCATAGCAATCTACAGTTAAAAAGCATCAGATGCTGCAATGAAGCTGCTCTCTCAAATTTGTTTTCATAATATTAACAGAATCTTCCGTCGGTTCTTGGTAGAACAACATTATAATAATAAATGAAAAGCACCAGTTTGCTTTTGTTCTACAATATTATTTTTATTGCTAACCGGTTTTCGGCTTACAAGGCCATCTTCAGGCATTTACTGAGTATTATCACCAAAGAAGTTAAATGTTAGCAGACAACACTGGAAGAGAAGTAACACATCTAGAGTGAAGTAGAAACATACAGTGAGTAACATCTGTGCAATGAAATAGTAAAAACTGAACAGTACATAAATAACAATGGAGTTGACAGAAAAACATTTAGCACAATATAAGAATAACATGCCTACATAACGGTATCTATTGATAAACAAAACTATTGAAATAAGATAAACTTAGTACTAGGCAAGGCTGCATCAAGAGGTATGAAACATGGAGAGTGATACACAACCAATTAAAAAAAAGAAGAGACAGTTGTCAATGTAAATACAGAATACACGAAGAACTTAAGCTATATTCTGTATTCTGTATTTACATTGACAACTGCCTCTTCTTTTTTTAATTGGTTGTGTATCACTCTCCATGTTTCATACCTCTTGATGCAGCCTTGCCTAGTACTAAGTTTATCTTATTTCAATAGTTTTGTTTATCAATAGATACCGTTATGTAGGCATGTTATTCTTATATTGTGCTAAATGTTTTTCTGTCAACTCCATTGTTATTTATGTACTGTTCAGTTTTTACTATTTCATTGCAAAGATGTTACTCACTGTATGTTTCTACTTCACTCTAGATGTGTTACTTCTCTTCCAGTGTTGTCTGCTAACATTTAACTTCTTTGGTGATAATACTCAGTAAATGCCTGAAGATGGCCTTGTAAGCCGAAAACCGGTTAGCAATAAAAATAATATTGTAGAACAAAAGCAAACTGGTGCTTTTCATTTATTATTTGTTTTCATAACTGTTATTAAGCTCACCTGACACCACAATAGCTTGTTAATAAATGAGTGACATTTATTTCATTGTATTTCTGTAATGTGATGGTAACTATCTATTAGAATGAGTACTTGAAGCAATTTGGTGAATAAATTTTATTTTCAGTGGTAAGTCATTCTGTAGTTAAGTAATAGCAGCAAAATTCAGCAGTAAACAAAAAAAAAGGGGTCAGTAACGAAAGTGGTCAAGAAAATAAGTCATGCAGAATAATTATTCAAAACAATGTTTATTAAACAAACATATGATGAACATAAGCACAAAAACAAAATAATGAAGTACTGGAACTGTTTCAACACAGATTATGTCCTACAATAAACTGAAGAAATACATTTCAATATACTTAGTGCCACTTCTAAGCTTATAAAACACAACTAACATTTTAAACTGACAATAGCATCTTCAGTCCAGACAGAGACATATAACTAATCTGCAAGCATATTAAAAGAAAATTACAAAAAAATAATTTACAGTCTTAATTAGAATTTCAGTTCTGTCAATTGATTCACAACCTTCCAGACTCTTCACAGAAAGTCATTTTGAGCATTCAAACTAATCATAAAAGACATGCACAGGCAACAAATTACGGAAGACATCGTAATGAAATTAATAAAACACACAAAATTTGGACAGTAAAGATATTCACTTCCGCCTGCTCCTGGTGGTTGTACTCCGCTTACTGCGGCGTAGTTCTGGCATGTCTGTATTATCGTGTAGATCCTCCTTACACAAGAACTGCTCCAGCTCACTTTCATCTGACAAAGTATGAATATCATATTCTGTATCAGCAGTAAAATCTGAATGTGTAGTTTCCACGGAACAAGATCTTGACCGTCTCCGCAACTCCATCTGTCTCATATCATAGTCTACTGCGTCAGGTTCACAGGCAGATTGAGTGCGAGGACGAGGTTTTGAATCTGTCAATGCAGGACCTGGTATGGCCTGGTGACAAGGTCATCATGGCATGCAGACAAGATTATTACTTTACGCAAGCACCTACTGCAACTATATGGACTGTGTGAGATTTTGCAGAAGAAAGGTTAATTTTACAAATACTACACTATATCATACTTCCATATTCACACACATCAACTAATTACATTTATTTCATACTATATGCCATTATAAGAAAATTTTAATAGTAATTAATTCTCTACAGTGCCCCATAAACTTGCCCCTCCACCCTCCCATCCCACTGTCTCTGCCCATTTTCAGTAACAAGCTGATGGAAACAAATGTTTATCGTGCTTTTACACAGGATATTTCATGACCTAAATCAGTTATTTTATTACTATTGTAGAAAACTACCTTCGCTTACATAAAACACCAGTATACGACTTGTATAAAAACATGTTGCTCGCTATTCAGTTTATCGCTCAAATTGAGTCAAAAAACACATCAGTGTGTATCTTTGTACAATAGAATCAAAGATTATTCTACAAGGGTTGGAGAGAAGGAAATGGCTTTAGTAATGGATAAAAGCAATTTGAATATAAAAACAGGAAGAAAAATATAGAAGAACATAGTAAAACAAGCTTGTAGGAAGGGTTGATGCTTTAGGTCTTTTAGATGCGAATTGTGTACTCATATCTCCAAACTCTAAGGTCCTAAATAAACCTGCTAACAATTTTCATGAAGTAGCTATAGAAGAGTGCTTCTGTAGAAATAGTTTAATAAGGGTAACAGACCATTCTTAGTTAATTATTATATTTCATGCCAATACATCCAGCTTTAAAATGGAAATTGCATTTCAATTCAACATGCAGTCACTTATGACGAGCACTTAGGAACACTTATAAACACATGCAATTAAATAAAAACACATTACTTATGCTCATTACAGTACAATATAAATATAGAAAAACTGCACAGGAAGAAAGCTTTTATAAACAACTGCTTAGTATAAGGTATACTCAAATCAGTTCCACACACTGAAGTATCATTTAAGGACATCCATATAGCTTGTATCCTGTATGTAATACATATATAAACAAATAACTCCCTTTCACACAGACCAAATAACATGAGGAAAAACAGGGATCAGATGCAAGACAATAAATAGCAAGTTGTTCCAAATTCTTTCCAAAACATTCAGCTTCAGAGAGTTACTTCACAATATACAGATTGAAGTAGAATGCAAGATACAAAGTCATCTAGCATTAAATGAAATGGTATACTGCTCTCTGAAACTGTCGGAAGTATCAAGTGATACTTGTTAGACTGGTGATAACAGACAACTGCCTTCACCTTACTGTGAATAGGCTCATCCAGGCAGTTATGGATGGATCTAGAGTTTAATGATACTAAATCATAATCCAACTGGACATTTTCAAATAATGAACCATTTGAAACTTCCTCGCAGATTAAAACTGTGTGCCGGACCGAGACGCGAACTCGGGACTTTTGCCTTTTGCGGGCAAGTGCTCTACCAACTGAGCTACCCATGCACGACTCACGCCCCGTCCTCACAGCTTTACTTCCGCCAGTACCTCATCTCGTACCTTCCAAACTTTACAGAAGCTCTCCTGCAAACTTTGCAGAGTGCTAGTTCTGCAAGGTTCGTAGGAGAGCTTCTGTAAAGTTTGGAAGGTAGGAGACGAGGTACTGGCGGAAGTAAAGCTGTGAGGACGGGGCGTGAGTTGTGCTTGGGTAGCTCAGTTGGTAGAGCACTTGCCCGCGAAAGGCAAGAGTCCCAAGTTCGAGTCTCGGTCCAGCACACAGTTTTAATCTGCCAGGAAGTTTCATATCAGCGCACACTCCGCTGCAGAGTGAAAATCTCATTCTTCAATGAACTATTTGTCACATTTAAATTTTAAAAAGTGCTACACAAAACTGCAGAACAGGGATCTAAAATAAAAACTTTTGATTTGTCAACTGAGAATTATAATCACCATGCCATGCATCAAGAACCACATATTGCCAAATTTTTCAGGGAACAATGGAGATCGACATTCATTTTTAACGCGTCGAAGCAGTTATTGATAGATTCATTTTAGGATGAATGATGACGAAACAGCAAAATGCATGATGTCAACCTGACCAGTCTTGAGTCACAATGTCACTCCTGATGTTTCTCACCCTAAAATGTGATGAATGATGACAAAATTCAAAATCTGTAGGTTTGCATTCATACCTTTCACTTTTTTTTTTTTGCTATCAGTTAAAGTACCAAATCCATCTTCAGTAGCAAACTACAGTTCCTATGGAGTTCAAGAGTGACATAGAAGTGGTAAATGAGCCGCATGTTGCCTTAATTCTGTATGTTCTCATATAAACTACTGGTGCAGAGTAAACTTTGCATCAAAAACTGTGGCATATCCCCTCTTCATTACTTAACCTCTCAAAACACATCTGTTAGTCTACAAAATGAGTTTGTTTATTCATTATGTTGTCTCTGACATAGTTTTGAACAAAAGACCATCTCCGTGTGTGCGTACTCCTTCCCCATTTCCCATCCCCATATCCATATCCCCAGTGTAGATTACCAATCTAGTCAGCAATTGCCACTGAAAGACATTCTGATAAGCTTTGTGATGTATATCCTAATTTTTAGTGACCAACTAAATGCTAGCTGGAAGGCACCTGCCACTGGTCAAATTTCCACTTTCACGGGATCTTAACATGGAACTCAATTTGACAGAATTGAATGAGATTAACAATAATTAAAGAGTATTATTGGAAATATTCCAAAACAAATAAACAAAAAGTTCATGAAAGTTATTGACTTCTCAGGTATCTCCTTTGGATAATATCAGTGATAAAATCAATACCAAGTCTGTATTACAAATCTTTATCTAATTGGCAGGAGATTGAGCCCATGATCAATGTTCAGTATTCACAGCAAATTTCGCCTCCGCCATCATTTTTATGATAACTACCACTGAATAAATTAGTGACCAAACTTTGATTACATAAAGTCAACCAGGTATTCTTGCTCAACTAAATATCATTACAGAAAGGCCTTAACAAGTTTCATTAGTGAAAAGTCTAACACAAAGAAATAGTAGCATACATCACTGCTATCTTATCTTCCTGCAGCTTATTTCAGCTGCTGTGTGCACTGTCTAAAAAACTGTAGAAAAACATTCAGGAGATTGTAGTGACAAGAGCATTTTAAAAATCCCTGTGTTGCACATACTGAACTTTACAGGAGATAATATTTGTTCTTTATCAAAAGAATCATTCTGTGAAACGTCATCTGTATCCAACAGCAAAACTAAGATGTGAAAAGCAAATTTTGTCTGCTTTGTTTTTGTTGATATTGAAATTCTAACACAGATATGACAGTCACAGACAATCTTTAACAACATTAATAGCAAAGTGATATTCCACTAACTACAGTACACATTTTTTCAACTACTGGAGGATTGTGCGACACACAAATCAAGTAATTCGGTTAACTATCAACTTATGAATTACACATGTCAATGACGTAAACCTTCACAAAAAGAAGAAGTTATGTTAAATTGCAATAACAGTAACAAAACTTTTATAAGAAATACACTGTTATCAGCAAAGCTTACTGCCACCATCACACACACACACACACACACACACACACACACACACACACACACACACACACACCTCTTATCCATACGGCACAAAGTGACTGCATTATTTTTGACACCACCGTGTAAGTGTGGCACACAATTGTTGTATGTAATATATGTAATACAGAAGTTTGTCTAATCCATTCACCAGTATATGAAATCATAATATAATTCTCACACCACAGTCAGCAGTTATGGCTGTTTGGCACTAATCCTTTTCCTGCTTGCTCACCTTGATGGCAGTCTGCATTATGACTGTTGTAGCATAGTTGACACCCTTCGTCCCAAGATGAAGTACTGTATGGTATCCTTGTTCTTTTGCTTTGGCTATGTACTCATCTATGTCCTGTCAAAACACAGATGTAACTATTAAAAAATTAACGATTATGCTGTATCATTTTGTATGAGGAAAATTCAACTTTAGCATCTACAGTCCAGAACATGTAAGCTTCTAAAATCAACAAGCAAATATTCTTACTTTACTACTCATCAGTAGCCAATTAAAAGTACCATGGCTAATACTGTCTATTGTTAATACTGATGACTTTTATACAAGATATACTAAGTGTGACATTCGTCAATTGAAGACAGTATTTTAGGTTAGCTAAGAGAAGGAGGAGGAGGAGGAGGAGGAGTTAATGGTCTATGCACTGCGATTACTGGTCTCTGATTCAGGGGTTGGTCCATATGAAGTTAGCGAAATCTGACAGAAATATAATCAGACTGTAATGCAGGAGTGGTAGATCAATGCACTGAAAGCAATACAAGTACCCAGAGATGAAGAGTAATTTAAAGTGAGGTAAAAGTGTATGGTTTAGGCCAGGCTGCAGATGAGGGCAACCCCAGAGCTTATCTGCAGCAAGAGGTACATTTTCCACGACTGATCCCCCGTTAACCTCATGCAGGGGTATTATAGTAACGGAATAGCCAGTTGGAGAGATAAGTAATAATAAAAATGAATTAGCATCAGTAGGATCAACAACAGAAAAATAAAGATGAAAGAAACAATCAGCTCAGTAGGTAGGTTAGTTGGTTGGTTTAAAAGATGGGGGAAGGGGCCAAACGGCTAGGGCATCGATCCCTTGTTCCGAATAAAACAATGCCACAAGTGTGATACTAAAACAAGCAAGACTGACAACACAAAATGGAGAGAAAGGAAAAACCATAAGAACGACAGAAGGGCATCAAACACTTAAATAGAAAAAAGGCGAGAAGAAAACCACAGACACGCATGAAACAGGTAGAAGAGATTAAAACAGCAAAACAGATTACCGTGGCTGGCTGACCATGAGAATAAAGGAGAAGCCAGCCATTCTGCAACACATTAAAACCTCCACCCTAAAAGCACTAGCATGGAGGACACAGAGGGACAAATAACTTGTGCTAAAATTTAGATCAAATGATAAAACCCACCCTCACAAATAAAACATGAATCTAAATCAGCCGATGAGGCGTTGTCAGATAAAATTAGCAGCAATGAGTCCAGTAACCCAACATTTTGTCGCAGGGCAGTCAAAGTGAGACAGTGCACCAGAATATGGGCCTCTGTCAACCGGGCGCCGCATCGACACTGAGGTGGGTCTTCATGGCGCAGGAGGTAGCCATGGGTCGCACAAGCGTGGCCAATGCAGAGCCAGTTGAGAACTGCAGAGTCCCTGCGAGAGGCCCACATAGAGGCCTGCCACACATTCATAGTCTCCTTAATGGTATGCAATTTGTTGTGCATACAGAGACTATGCCATTCCATCTCCCAAAGCCAAAAAACCTGGTGACGTAAAAACGAATGCAGGTCAGTTATTGGAATGCCAATCTCCATAAGCGGTTTCCGTGTAGCCTGTTTGGCCAGCCTGTAGGCAAGTTTGTTGCCTGGGATTCCAATGTGTCCCGGGGTCCACACAAACACCACTGAATGACCAGACCGTTCCAGGGCATAGACAGACTCCTGGATGGTCACTACCAAAGGATGACGAGGGTTGCACTTGTTGATTGCTTGCAGGCGGCAGGCTGCTCAAGGAGTCAGCACACAGAAGAAACTGACTCCGCAGGGCATGAACGGATGTGCTCAGGAGCACAAAATATAGCCACCAGCTCTGCAGTGAAAACACTCCAGCCATTGGGCAAGGAATGCTGTTCAAAATGCACTCCATGGACATATGCGAAGCCGACGTGACCATCAGCCATGGAGCCATTGGTGTAAATCACTTCATGGCCTCAGCACATGTCAAGAATCGAGATGAAGTGACAGCAGAGAGCTGCAGGGTGAACTGAGTCCTTTGGGCCATGTGAAAGGTCCAGGCACAGCGACCTAGGTGTACACCATGGAGGTGTACGCGACTGGACCTCTAGTGTAGCAGGTGGTGAAGACAAGGACTCCAGTTCACACAGAATTGTAAGCTCTGACCCGGGCTGCCAATGCAGGAGATGAACTGCCGTGGGTGGGAAAAGGAGACGATAATTCAGATGCGCAGAACTACGAACGTGTGCAACATAACTGGCAAGCAGTTGTGCATGTCTGACCTGCAATGGAAGAACTCCAGCTTTCACAAAGGCACTGGCCACCAGACTTGTCCTGAAAGTTCCCGTCGCTAGTCGAACGCCACAGTGGTGCACTGGGTCGAGTAAACACAACACTGAGGGCACCGCTGAACCATAAACCTGACTCCCATAGTCAAGGCAGGAATTAACAAGGGCTCTGTATAGCTGCAGCAGCGTAGAGTGATCTGCACCCCAGTTGGTGTTGCTCAGGCAGCAGAGGGCATTGAGGTGCTGCCAGCACTTCCACTTAAGCTGACTAAGGTGAGGAAGCAGAGTCAATGGGCATCGAAAACAACTCCTAAAAATCGATACGTCTCCACTACAGTGAGGGGATTGTCAGTAAGGTAAAGTTCTTGTTCCGGATGAACGGCAAGATGCCGACAGAAGTGCATAACACACGACTTTGCGGCCAAAAACTGAAATCCATGGGCTACAGCCCATGACTGCACCTTGTGGATGGCTCCCAGAAGGCACTGCTCAGCAACACCAGTACAGGTAGAGCAGTATGAAATGCAGAAGTTGTCTGCATACAGAGAGGGTGAGACAGACGGCCATACAGATGCTGCTAGACCATTAATGGCCACTAAAAATAGAGATATACTCAATAAGGAGCCCTGTGGGACCCCACTCTCCTGGATAAGGGGCGGGGGATGGGGAGGGGGGAGGGGGGGACTATGGGAGGCACCAACTTGGACACGGGATGTAGGAAGCGACAGGACATTCTGGATAAAAATCGGGAGCAGGCCTCTGATACCCCACTCGTATAATGTGCCAAGGATATGTCGTCGCCAGGTGGTGTCATACGCTTTTCATACATCAAAACAGATGGCAACATGGTTTTGGCATCTGGGAAGGGCTGTTCGGATGGCAGACTCGAGGGGACAAGATTATCAGTGGCAGTGCAACCCAGGTGGAAACCGACCTGGCATGGAGCCAGTAGGCCACGTGACTCCAAGACCCAACCCAACCGCCGACACACCGTACGTTCCAGCAGCCTACAAAGAATGTTGGTGAGGCTAATGGGCTGATAGCTATCCACACCAAGCAGGTTTTTGCCAGGTTTGTGCATTGGTATGATGGTGCTCTCCCGCCAGTGCGACTGAAAGACGCCATCACACCAGATTCGGTTGAAGATCACGAGGAGATGCCGCTTGTAGTCTGATGAGGGATGTTTAATCATCTGACTGATGATCCGACCAGGCCCAGGAGCTCTGTCAGGGCAATGTGCAAGGGCACTGAGGAGCTCCCACTCTGTAAATGGGGCACTATAGGGTTCACTGTGACATGTAGTGAACGAGAGGACTGTCTCTTCCATCTGCCATTTACAGGGCGAAAGGCTGGAGGGTAATTCTCCAATGCAGAGGCACGAGCGTAGTGCTCAGCAGACTGCTCAGCAATCATGTTTGCGTCAGTAAATAACAAGCCAATTATGTTAACACCATGAACAGCTGTTTGGGTCTGGTACCCAAAAACTCGTTTGGTCCTTTGCCAAGACTTGGGAAGGTGACGTATGGCATCCAATGGTCAACACATACCTCTCTCAACACTCCTAAACCCACTTTTTGATAAGCTGATGAACATAGGCACAGAGCCGTTTAAAGGCTATGAGGTGCACCAGGGAAGGGTGCCGCTTATGTCGCTGTAGCGCTCGCTGACGCTCCTTAATTGCCTCAGTGACTTCCGGTGACCACCAAGGGACTATCTTTCACCGGGGGCACCCTAGAGAACAAGAGATTGCGTTTTCCGCCACAGAAACGATCATTGTAGTTACCTGCTCAACCACCACATTGATGTTACTGTATGGGGGAGATTCAACAGTGACAGCAGAGATGAAAGTTTCCCAGTCCGCTTGTTTAAAGCCCATCTGGGCAGGCATCCATGGGCCTGATGTCAGGAAGATGGGGAAATGGTCACTACAACACAGGTCGTCATGTGCTCTCCAGTGGATAGATGGGAGAAGCCCAGGACTGCAAACAGAGATCAATGACCGAATATGTGCCATGTGTCACACTGAAATTTGTGGTGGCCCCAGTATTTAAGAGGCAGAGGTCGAGTTGTGACAGTAAATTTTTCACATCTCTGCCTCAGCCAGTAAGAACTGTGCCACCCCACAAGAGGTGATGAGTTAAAATCTCCCAAAAGCAGGAAAGGTTTAGGGAGTTGGTCAATCAGTGCAGCCAATGTGTTCAAGGGTACTGCACCATCTGGAGGAAGATATATGTTACAGACAGTTATTTCCTGCGCCATCCTTATCCTGACAGCCCAAGTTTCAAGAGGGGTTTGAAGGGGCACAGGTTCACTGCATACACAGTTCAGGACGTAGACGCAAACTCCACCTGACGGTCTATTATAGGTGCTACAGTTCCTGTAATAACCCTTATAGCCACAGAAGGCAGGGGTCCGCATTGCTGGTAACAATGTTTTCTGGAGGGAAATGCAGAAAGCAGGTGTAAAGCTTAACAGTTGCCACTGGAGGATAATGTTATTGTGAGCCTGGGAAAGGATGAAGCGCGCAAGGAGGTAGGTTATGCCTCAGGGTCACCTGCTGCCTCCGATGGAGTATTTGTAGCCATTTCTATGGTGGATGAGGCATCAGTGAGCTCTAGGTCCACAGGGGACACTGAGATGTCCACTGCATCCTCAGATGCAGAACTGATAGGGGGTGGTGGTGTTGGGGCCACCAGAGAGTCCTGTTTCTTAGCAGACTAAATCTTAGTTTGCTTGCTCTCTCGCTTCTCTTTAGGGGCTTGCTGGGAAGATTTCTCCGAAGCAGCTTCAGGCATGGAGGAAGACCATGAAGCTCTTCGTCCAGCAGCTTTTGGCTCCTTGAGCCACTGGCAAGTGTCCGCCATGGCATTAGTGGAGACCTTGGAAGAGAGGGCCCCATGGGACCCCTTCTGCACGAGAGGAGCTGGAGGAGGCTGTTGTTTCTCCAGCAGGGGGGAGGGGACTGATGTCCTCCGCATTTGGGGGGGGGACCCTTCCTCCCAAAGAAAGTGCTTTGGGAACAAAGGAGGAAGATTTGCCCCCCTACTACCAAGGTGGCAGATGTATTCTGGTGGCCCAGAGGGCCCACTGTTTGTGGCACAGAGTGAGGAACCACTGGCACATGGGACAGCGATGGTGATGTAGCTGCAGCGTATGTCGACATCAACCAAATGGGGTTTAATCTTTCGAATTTACATTTAGCCTCTTTGTAAATCAACCGGTCCATGGTCATTTACTCCAAAAATTTCTGCTCCTTTTGAAGCACTGGGCAGTTAGCGAGCAGGGGCAGAGGTGCTCTCCGTAGTTGATGCAAGTGGGAGGTGGCACACATGGGTGCAGTGCAGTGGAAAAACATGTGCCCAAACTTCCAGCACTTAAAGCACTGTATAGGGGGAGGGATGTATGGTTTAACGTCACAGCACACCTTGACCTTTTCAGGCAATGAATCATCCTCAAAGGCCAAGATGAAGGCACCGGTAGCAACCCTGTTGTCTTTGGGTCCCCCTGTAAACGCGCTGGATGAAATGAACACCCCGCCGTTCTAAATTGGCACAGGGCTCGTCGTCAGACTGCAAGAGGTGGTCATGATGGAAAATAATCCCCTGGACCCTGTTGAGGCTTTTATGGGGAGTGACGGAAACAGGAATGTCACCCAGCTTGTTATAGGCAAGTAATGCTCGGGATTGGGCTGTGGATGCCGTCCGAATCAAGGTTGCGCCATTTCGCATCTTGGGCAGTGCTGTCAATTCTCCAAACTTATCCTCAAGGTGTTCAACGAAAAATTGGGGCTTCGCCAATAGAAAATAATCCCCATCAGTTCTGCTACAGACTAAAAACTGAGGTGAATATGGCTTTCTCCGTTCTGTAGCTCTACATTCCTCCCATGGTGTAGCGAGGGAGGGAAACAATTTAGGGTCATACCTGTTGGCATTGTATTCTATCCTGCCCTTCTTAGAAACTGCTGCTGCTGTAAAGTCACCAGCAAGAGATGACTTAGTCAACTTCATTGCGGGTCATCCGCCCTGATGCCACCGACTCCCCAAGGGTGCCACCCAGCCACAGCAAAGGCCAACTGGCGTGATGGCCATTGCTGGGAGTCCTGATGCCCCAGGAAGACAGGCATCTACCCCTTGGCATATGTGGGGAGTTTACAGCTCAGGCATCAGCAGTGCGATTCCTGTGTTGTCAGGGGGCTACCACCAAATGGGTACATGGCAGCCCCACCACAATAGACTGGCTACCGTGCTGGATTGTGGGTGCAGAGAAATCCAATATTGTCATGGGTGCAAAAGAGGACAGGAGACAACAGAAGAAGATGACATACACCGGAAATGCCCTCGCCCAAATAGTTGAATCGCAGGTGGAGATGCAAAGCCATGACAAGAGATTCAGGAGATCGAATCTAAGGGCACTCATGCACCATGTAAGGTGTCCTTCCACATATGGCCCGCACTTCTGTAGAATTTTGAAAGTGGCAGGTCAAACCATAGAATGGGACCTGAACTCATAGGGCTGGAAAGTGTTAGAGTCCTTTTGGTCGCCTCTTACAACAGGCAGAATACCTCAGGCCTATTCTAACCCCCAGACGCACAGGGGTTGCTCAGTAGGTGGTCACATTTGAGTGTTCGCACACTGGGTATTGTGTAATAATTTCGCTGTCCGAGTTCGGTATTGACAGTTTGTGCAATATAATGAACACTGCAGAGTTTTAAAAATATTGACACTGTCTTAATATATTGTACCATGTGAGGATGGTACTGTGCAATACATTTCAGTTTCTGCCGAGAGAAAGAGAGAGAGAGAGAGAGAGAGAGAGAGAGAGAGAGAGAGAGAGAGAGAAATGCCACATACCTTGTCCACAATAGCAGAATAAACTGAAGATTTTTGTGAGATGACAGTAAGCAGAAATGTTTATTTTACTCGTAACAGTTCTCAGCATTGAGAAGTAAGGTTAGGTCAGTTGTCCAGAGATCACACACATTTATTTCGTTTGTGACAGTTGTTACATTAGAGAAATACATATAAAACAGCACAGGTATGCTATAAACTACATTGTTCACTTGTTCAGTTCGTAATTAATCATCACTGTGGTTTACGAATCTAAGCTGCCATAAATAAGCTTCTGGTCCATTGAAATGATCACAGGAAGCTTTTCAGACTTAGCTATGTCCATTACACATAATTTCTCCTTTTCTTTTGCCAAACAAGAAACTCATTCACAATATATGAGAGTTCCCATATTGTTGAGCACAGACTTGTTCGCTGCAAAGGCAGAGTTCTGACGCTTCCCAGACATAAGTATTGTGTAATATTGTTGCAATGTTCTTGGCCTTAATTACCACAAAACATATTTACACAATATTATTGAGTTAATAGTACTGAACATGTAAGGGCCACTTGACAAAAAACATTAAAAGTTGGAATAGAACACATTCCCTCAAAGGCAGCATAGAAAACTGCTAAACTATTATTTTTTAGTCAGCTTAATTAATCGATAAGAAATACTTAACGTCTTCCCTTCATTGGCCTTCTATGTGAAGGGCACTTCTAAAATAGTAAAATGCAGTGCAGTGGAAAAAATGTCAACTCCATCTAAAAGTAATTAAAAATGGTGGATTCTTTCTGGGAGGAACGTTAAGAGCAGTGTCGTATAACGGTAGTCTGCTTGACAGTGTGCAGTTTATAAGATCATCCGATGATGCTCTGTCTTCAAGTTAAGTAGAGGTGTTACTGGCAATAGCAAATCCATACCTGGGATTGTCAAAGTGAATGTAAGGTGAGAAATCATTCCTCTAGCCAAATGGATGGCCAGATGGATGGCCCATTCCCTGGGATACCCACATGACTTGGGGCCCAGAGAAAGACAACGAAGCACATAGTATGACTAAGGGCAGAGAGAAAATAGTGAATATCATCTCTCAATATGGCAAGAGTAACATCAGTCAACAGCCTGGAGACTACTCACTGAGTCATGACAAATTAAAAGTACTGGGCTCCGTTAATGGATCAGCTTCACCATAAAAACATTACATGTTCCTGGCAACAAATGTTCTTCCCGCCCAGTGGGAGATGCTAAAGCATATTCTGTTCTACCCATCATTTTAGAGCTATCAGTTTAAATGATGGTACCACACTGATACACATGGAGAACAGAGAGGAGTAGATCAAAAGTAAACAGGGACAAAAAAACTTTAGTTCTTTGAAATCATAATTCATGGTCTGGGTACTAACCAAGACGAAGCACATAGGAATACACAGAAAGCACACAGCAATGGGGTTGGAATGGCTTTCCAGACCCTCTGTTGGGTCTTCTGCCCACCTGGGAGCCCCACCAGAGAGCAACTGTCAGAGGTCAACACCCTCAAAGTGTAAAAAGAATTTGGTAAGTCAGATTATGAAGTTATTTTATGGTGAGCAAGAGTTGTTGCAGTCTTAACTGAGGAAGTAAGATCTCTGCTTTGGCCATGAGACTGTCTATGGGTCAACTATGAAACGCACTAGAAGCCAGCCTTGCTCCATAATTATCAACTGGTCCAATTGGGACAGCAAGAGGGCCACATATGTACAGTGTAGGGAAGTGCAACCTGCACCTCAGGAGTTGTGGGTGAGGAATCAGGAAGTATTAAGCTTCTGCATGCACAGTCTGAAGTTGATCAACATAGGGCAAGCACGTCAGCTGTTTATCAAAGAGGATTTCCAAAATTCAGGACTGCACAGCAATTCCCGAACACTGGGTATCCAAGTAGACTCCTGATCAGAATAATCCACGATACAATGACAGAACTGCATTACTTGCAATTTTTTGGAAGAAAACTGGAGGCCATGGGAAAGAACACAACCGGAGGCACTTCAGATGGTTCCGTGGAGCTGGAATTCAGCCCAGGTTACAGATTGGGAGCTATACCATACACAACAAATGTCCACATACAGCACAGTGGAACCACTGGTCCAATGGAGATCACTAGCCCATTTAAGGCAATAAGAAGGAGTAACACTCAGACCATAGCACTGAGTGATGCTGTTCTCTTCATACCATGGGGAGCTGAGAAGCCCACCAACTTGAAACAATGGGAAAAAAGCCTGATGTACAAAAATCAATAGTAACCCTTATAGCCCCAATCATGGAAGGAAAGTGAATACGATGGTGCCAAGTGGTGTCTCATGTAAGTAATAAAAACTGCAATGAGATGGTATTTACAAAAAGCCTGCTGGATTGCTGTTTCAAACCTAACCAGATGGTGACCTGTGGATTGCCCTCCTGGAAACCACACTGATGAGGCCAGAAGGACCTGTGAACCTAGCATAATTGTTGGGCTACCTTCCTTTCAAGTAGTTTGCAGAACACATTGGTGAGGCTACTCGGTTGACAGCTATTAGCGGATTTTAAGTTTTTGCCTTGTTTAAAGATAGCAATGACAACATTGTCCCTCCATTATGAAGGGAAAGGATCTTCTAGCCAAAGAAGTTGAAGACCCTCAGTGGACGAGTTTGAGTTGCATTAGATGCCCAGTCATACGATTTTGAATTTAATAAGGGGGTGGGACAGTATAGTGTGTCGCAAAATGAGTTTAAAGCCTGACATAGTCTCCTATCATTGAAATGTTCATTACGTAGTTCAGGTATTGGAGGACGGGGGGAGTAAAGAATAGGGAGATGTCTCCAACTTGTCTTGTGTGTTCAAATGGAAAGGAAAGATGAGGATGTCAATGCTGCTGCAAAGATGAGCAGTAAAATGTTTAGCAAGAACTCACATGTTGGTACAAAAAGACCCCTACCCCAATCCTAAAAGAAGCAGCAGAATCTAGAACAGCTGTTAATCTTTAGCAGTCCTGCAGGTTATGGAATTTGGTCACACCTTGGATGAAGAAGCACATGTTCCTGAGGAAGAGATGTAGCACCCCTGCATTCCATCTTATTGAATTTAATTAGGTAGCAATCTTCTGCAAAAAATCACTTGAAAGTCTTGAGTGTGGTATGTGGAGGATGTTGTTTGAGACATTGCAGGGCTCTTCAATTGTCCTAAATAGCCATTTAGTATCTGGTCCACTATGATACTGACCACAGATGGAGGCAGCCTGTAAAAATGGGGATAGCAGCTCCAGAATGTCATGCGATTGTGTCACAAATGTCTCTGAGAACCTCGTCAATAAATCTGGCATAATGGGGGCAAAGACGACAGCATACATATACAGCTGTCCGTTGGCCCTTCCGAGACTAACACAGTAACAAGGAAAAGATCTACTGGAATGACTACTGTGTAGCAACCACTATTACGAATTGGAGGAATGGATCATAATATCACTTACTGAGAAGGTGCCATGGGTGACACTTTAGCATATTAGGTATCATCATTGAGGTGACACAGATCAAAATCAAAAATAAGTTGCTCAATCAGAAATTCCCTACCAGAGGATGTATACCCCAGAGGGTATGGTAAGCTTTGGAATTGCAAAGCAGAACTAAGGTGGGGGGCAGCTGTCTAATTAAAGTGGCCATCCCAAGGTACACAGGTGCCTGCCTGAGGATAAATAAACGTTACACATCAAATAGTGATTACCAAGACAGTTTGCACTCTCACTACTCTGCTTTCAAATGTGGTATACAGGGGAAACAATTCTATGACAACATTGTCAACCAATGTCACAGACCCTTCCAGATGCTGTTCAGGGTCATGTCAGTTCTGACAGAAGGTGTGGTACTCTCCAATAGTTGGGGAATGGTCATCTGCAAAATTTGTTTTCTTTGAGAGTATGAGTGGTCTAAGGTGCTGCAGTCCTGGACCGTGCAGCTGGTCCCGGCGGAGGTCCAAGTTCCCCCTCGGGCATGGGTGTGTGTGTGTTTGTTCTTAGGATAATTTAGATTAAGTAGTGTGTAAGCTTAGGGACTGATTACCTTAGCAGTTAAGTCCCATAAGATTTAACACACACACACACACACACACACACACACACACACACACACACACACACACACACACACACACACGTGAGAGTATGATAAATAGTGGAACAGGATGACATCAGTTGCTGTAGATCTGGCAGGTGACTGTAATATCCAAAGATTTCTTCATTTTCTCATTAACTACTTTACAGAGATAGGACTCTCGTGAAAACTTATCTGCCCTTCCACTATGGGGTTGGAGCTGAAGAGGAGTGGTCAGCACTGGAATTCTCACTCCATCATCCTTCAGATCCTGGCTGGTATCACATCAGTGGTCTGTGGATTTTCATGGAGAGGGTGCACTCAGTGAAGCCATGTGATACTTCTCCAGCTGGGTGCAAAAAATCAGGGTCCTCAAGATGGTATTGCACAAACCATTAAAGGAGATGACCTGTCTCTCCCACGGGTTAACTGACTCCCAGAACCATCAGGGGCCGACATTAAGGGAAAGGAGTGAGTAAATAATCTACGTACTGCTAATTTCCTGGCCACAGTGACGGCCAAAGTCAATGGCATTAGGCCAGGGTATAAACCTTTTATTTTTTCAAGCTTCAACATATGAGACACCACTGATGACCTTAAGTTCCTGGGATTTAAATTCCTTAATTAGGGGATCAGCACTTCAGGGATTGGGGAGGGCAACTGTCTCTGCAACCGACACAGAAGGATAATTACTCACACAGTGAGTTTTCATCAAGCAGCCGACCAGTCTCCACAAACTGGATTGTTCGCACAATGGGAAGATGTATGGCCCAAGGGTTGAAATTTAAAGCACCATATTGGGGATGGGAAATTTATCTGCACGTCAAAATGGTATCGCAAGAGTTTGACTTAGTAGGGAAGCAAAGTCTCCCTCAAAAATGAGGGAGAATATTCCGGTGTCAACCTTGTCATCTGGCAGGCCTGTATGTACACAACAGTGGACCCCACACTTATTCAGTTTTTCCAATTGATTCCTGATCACAGTGCAGTGCTAATCCCCAATGAAACACTAAGCCTTGTACCATTTCAAGCACTAATGGGGTGTTACGGTAACAGGTATGTCACACACACCTTTCTTTTTTTTAAATTAAGACCAAACCATTTCATAACTTACTCAGGGAAGAGATCTCTCAACATACATATTCAATATTCTGAACAAAGAACATGACTTAGTAGCCAAGAAGGACCCTCCATCAGTCCAGCTGCAAACCAGGAACTGATAAAGAGTAAGCGTATACAGTTTGCTTTCCATCCACGACAAACCTAAGGAAGGTAAGTTCTGTAATAATTTGCAATGAAGTATTCAGTTCTGTCTGAAGACACTGCTGGACTCTCATGGCAACTGACTGACAGCTAGGTCTTTTCAATGTGCAAGACACCCACCATGATGCCACCTAATCCAATCAAGGGCTCTCCCCACAGACACCACTTAGCCAGAGTAATGGCCACATGGTTTGATGACCACTGCCTGGAGTCCCAATGCCCCCTAACTCCTCATCGCACACGGGTACACAGAGGTAACAGACCAGGCATCAATAGTGAATTCCCTAAATAGTCAGGAAGGCTACAACCATATGGGTACCTGACTAGTCTCCACCACAGAATGGCTAAAATGCTGATGTTTCACAAACAAGTTAGGCTGTCAACGGGGAATCTGTTCTACAGACCAATTCTGAGTAAACAGAGTCAGAGAGTAGACTGCAGCACAGGAAATGAAATACTGTAGTTGTGTGGGATCCTGTTTTCACCACATACATACTCATAAAAGGGTTGTGAGCCCTCTAGGAGGGCAGAATGTTTTCTAATCTATGAAAAATAGTCGTTTCACTTCCCAAATGTTGATAAAGTTTTGAACTTAACACTTTTTTATTTTCTAAATTGCATTTCCACTGAAGATTAGGCTTGCGGTTACAGCAAAATACTGTTCTCTTTTGGGTGTGCAGTATGTTGTAATCCGGGGCCTCCCCTCAAACCTCTGTACAAACAAATTTGATACTTGTTAAGTTCTATTTGTGCACCATCATATCATCACTGTCGAGTTTATAACCACCTAGCTCCAATAGGAATGGCAATATGAGTAAAAACATTTTTAAGCTCCTGCTTTATAGGCTGCCTACATGACAGGGAGTAACATCAGCCTGGTTCACTGACCTGTTGTGCAGGGGCTACATTTGCAGATGGGCATGGCTGGAGGAAGATTCAGAAGGCCAGAGGAGATGATTGGTAGAGAGAAGGAGGCAGGAGGGAGAGGATGATATGAATTGGGATGGGGGTGGGGGGTAGGAAGATGTGGTCAGAGAGACAGGACTGAGGAGTTGAACGGGAGGGGGGGGGGGCGGGGGAGGTGAACAAAGAGATGAGGTGTGCACAACATATCTGAATGCATATGCAGCCAAAGTCATGGGGAGAAGGCTAGTACAAAATAAAACAATACAAAAGGCATTCACAACCAAGACTTACCTGCTCACGCCTGCTGAGCATTGGATGCACAAATTTGCGGTACAGTATACTGGATCCCTTAGTGGCAGGTGAGAGCAGCCACAGAACCAACAGGATCTTGATCTCATAATAAAATGGAAACCTGAGGAACAAAGAAGATATGTTTGCTCAAAAGTTAATTACTGTGACAACAATCACCACAATGGAATCATACGCTTACCAGAAACTCAGGAAGACGTCAGTGAAAGTTTCGGCACAGCTGAACAGGGCAAATACAATCCAGTACATCATCCACTTCACCTAGAGAAGTAGATGGAGATTATTAGCACGATTAAATGAGAACGTAAATAATCTAAACAACAAACAATGATAATAGTCAATGAAAAATGAAGACAAAATTCATAACAGATTAAGTCCACATAATATATTGCATTTCTCATTAAAATTAAATCTGTTTGTTTCATCAGAATATTAGATGGCTGAAAAAACAAGGCAGCTTCTTTTATGTGTAAGAGTTTTGAAAACAAAAATTTTCTTTGTACCACCAAGCATGGGGATAAAGACATTTAATATACATAAAATGAGGAACCACCATGTTAGTAAAAGCTGAAGACAAAACTGAAGCACTTTATTATGTATATCTGAACATAGGAGTACAAGAATGTGAGCAGTTATTGAAGAATAAATTTATTATAACCGTAACAGTGTACAGACTCAAATTTATGAGACATCTAAATTCATTTTTGACTTATGCTATGCCAGACAATACTAAAGAGTAACCAGTTTGTGGGCATTTCAAACAGGTACGCTAAAATATTATGACACAAAAAAGTTGGAAAAAATAACTCTGGTGCTACAATACCCTTCTCCACGGCAGCAGGTGGATTTAACGATACCATTTTTGTAGACAATGCCCATGGTGAAAAAATTTAGATTGTACTCAACTGCTAATACTATGCCTGGCTCCAGTGAACACTTTGCGAAAACGAAGCACACAAAAAACCACAAAAGTCTGAGAAATTCTCATGCAAAAAAAATAAAAAAGAGATTTTTGGATGGTGCTAAGAATCAAATACAAGGTATAGAACAGGAAAAGGCATGTAAGGAAACAGATGCTAGTGCATTTCTCAACAAATTTATCAATATTCCAAACAGCTTTCCTACACCAATGTTCTTAATTTCTGTATAAAAAGTAAAAGACTGGAAAGGTTAAAAATATATCATAAATGAGACAGGGAAATTTATAAAACTGCCATAAAGCAAATTCTAAATTTCTGGCATTCAACAATTATTGCAATATACCAAGGAAATCTGCCTGCCATGAAATAAATTAACAATTCTAATAAAATAATTGGAATAAACAGAGAGGACAACCAGAGCCACAAAAATGAATGATTCACAAATTTAATTTTTTTAACAGTCATTTTCCAAATGTAGCAGAAAAACTATGGTCTGATAGATGAAGAAGCAAGTGGTATATTTAAAAGTTATTCAACCAAAATTTAAGCTGCTAGGCATGGCACAGACATTATTTTCCAAAATTAACAGAAATGTTATAATTCTCAAAAGAAAAAGGTCACATGGTGTGATGGAATTTCAAAGCAAGTTCTGAAGAGATGCTCTGGCTTACTAAGTTAAGCACATACGTAATACTTCATTAGCACAGATGCCACTATTGAACATCGTGTCAGTGAGTGAACTGGATGATACTTATTGCAAAGTATACTGCCTCTTCCTCTGGATATTCGAGAAGTAATACCGTAAAGACTAGTATCACAAGTAAAAAGAAACTTTTGGCTAATACATTATACTGGGTTCCAGACGGGTAACTTATCTAGGTATACCATTTTATACATTTAATCATCAAATATTACTACTGTTTAACAACAAAGTATTATCAATCATTAATATTTGTGATCTATTCGAAGCACTGACAAGTTCTATCATGGTGGTCTTTCATAAATGACTAAATTTTGTGATGAACACATAACTGATCTGATCCATACTTTTGATGCTATCTCAGAAATTCTATGTATCTTCCCCCTTAGGTGGATGAGTGGGTGGTTGCAGTGTGCGGAGGGTGGGGTGGGGTGGGGGTGGGGGGGGGGGGGGGGAGACAGCAGTCTTCAGTTGCCACCAATGTCCGGGAAGACATATCTGCTCCATAATCAACCTGAGGACACACACTCGCACCCTTAATATGAGTCAGTCTCATGTATCTCGACACACTTGGAAGAGGACAAATCTTTTCGCACTGAATCACATCCTCATCAATGATGGAAAAGGCAGCAACCACACAAAGCACTTACACAAAAATCTCTGAAGTTTATTATATTTGTAAATAAAAATGCTAAAAAGTAATCCCTATATTTTATCTTAAGTGTTAGGAAACCTTTCTGCTTTATCTTAGTTACAATCACCAAAATTACATGCATTTTTATTTTATTTGCTGATCGCTGTGTGTAGAATATTGCAGAACAATGACTTATGTTGCAAAGGCAATACAACAAAATATCTCTCATGTTCGGTAATATCAGAGTAATCACTAGATAACAAAAAGTGGTACAATTTAAACAATGCAGTGGAGACAAAGGTTAATGCTTCGGAAAAATCATTACTCCAGTCCCACCATCTTATAGTTTTGGACCATCCATATTCATTGCTATATGAATAACTTTCCATTTAACAAACACCAGACATAGCTTGTACTTTTTATCAATAGGTGTTACAAAGCTGTCTTGAGCATCCACAACTTAGTATACATATCTATTAAAAAAGTAAAAAATCAAGTTTGCTAGAGCAAATAAGATCATACCTCTACTTGGACCTGTGAATAATGAAAACAAAGTTATGAAACTCACTGAAACATTACTAAAACTCATTTTTAGAAAACTCTTGACAGGTTACGTAACCTACCTCACCCTACCTCGACTAAATTAATATGGCTTAAATTCCATTGCTTGTAAAACATGCACACACGCACACGCACCTATGTTGCTTGATGGCAATTGTGGAAAATGCACTGCACAACTGCTTGTTCCTAATGATGCCAACTGTACAAATGTCTCACCGAAAGGACCTGCCATTAGGTGTCAAGCAGCACATTGTGAGCCTCAGTACAGACGCTGGAAATGAAAAGTTTAATAAATCTCTGTTGCCAGTCTTGACACACCTACAGGCAGTCGGAAACCAAGACAGCCAAATAAGAGGACTTCACAGATTTTTACACTATACAACTATCTGCAGACCATTCACTAGATAATAGCATAAACTGCAGCAGACGGGAGCAGTCAGTACTCCATCTCTACCTGTTTAATTACTTGAAAAATTTTGGTACTTTTAGGCATTGCTCATTCCAGACATTGGTGAAGTAGGCAATATAATCTCTCCTACACGGCAGGTTGTTTCAGGAGGAATGGTAAACATTGTAAGTAGTGGTGATACAGACTAATACGAATACAACATTGCACAGAAGGTACCACATTTTTATCAGTTATAGAGGTACAGTTGTTAGTGCAATGTCAACAAATGTTCACAGGCGGTGTTATGTGGAAGAAAATGGTTAAGTTCAAAGTTTATTTTCATAAATACCAACTCTGACTTCAGTGCATTTTCAAATTCTCTTGATAACACCATGTGTAGCTCTCCTGAGGTCATCTTTCTGTTCTTTAATCTCTTGGGTTTACATTTTCTTTGTAGAGTTCACCTTGAAACATTCCCACAGACAAGTATCTAAATAAGCAAGGTCCAGGGACATTTATGACCAAGAAATGTGACCATTTCTACAAATTTATATTCTGTGGAATGTTATATGAAGATGACCTGTCACATGACAGATGCTCCTGGATGCTAGAAAGACTGGGTAATGGGATCCTGTAGGACAAACAGTAATCCAACAGGCCGAATCAACCGACTGCCGGTCATACCACATCACGCAGTTACAGCAAAGTTTTCTTGAAACTGTGTGTCCACAAAGGCAAGAGCATTTCCATCGGATAACTGATGTGTTTTACAGGTTTAACTTATACCATAACAAGTGAAGCTGTCTTCTTTTGTAAACAATATTAGTAGGTTTACTTGACAATTTGCAAGTATCCACTAAATACCAATCATCTACCTTCCTCTCCTCCTTGAAGGTGTTGAACCCTCTATAAATGATAAGGATAGAGGTCTTGCGTATGTAATGTCAGTTACATTCTTGTATGTGGGAAACCAACACAGTGAAATTCAGTGCTTGCTTGTTGAAGGACTACATTGTATGATCTGAATTATGACTGACTTTATCCATACACTGTTCATTTGCACATTTAAGTGAAACATGAATGTTTGGCACTGCACCAGTCTCTCAGTCCAGTGAAAACATTAGTAAACACACTTTAATCTGATACTCAGTAGCTAGAAAATTGCCAACAACATCATCTGCAGGCAGCTGCAGCATTTCTATCACAAATCCCACACACAAATACCATGCTGACACACACACAGCATTTGTAAATATATGGGCATGATTAAAGAAATACAGCAAAACTGGTTAACAAATTGCAATCACAGTAGAAAAATTCAACTATGTAAACTCAAACAACTTCAAAACAAAAATAAGTCAGTAAACAATCTAAGAGTAACACATGGAATGAAAACTGCTCTCTGTAACCAGCTGTATCTCTGTAACCAATAAAAACTGGATAGGCCTACACATTATATGGGATGTTTTATCAATTATTTACTATTCATCCTGAAGCACCCTATAAAAATCTCTCGAACCTCTCTGAATCATGAATGGTGTCCCTCATTCTAAGGACAAAATCCCGTCTCACCAGTGCAGTCCTGCAGCATTCTACATGTCAACTGCAGCTGAGGAACAATGGATTGGATTAGATTGAACTGATGAGGTTAAAGCAGACTAACAATGAAGTCATCAGTCCCTTCCCATCCTATAAACGTTAAGTCAGGAAGAGTTCTCAGAAAGGAATGACAAGGATTGCAACTGAGAATCAATAAATCCAAGAGACAGAAGCAAGTAGAACTGAGAAAGAGGTAAGAGGGTTATAAGATGGGTGAGATGCTGTGCCCACAAAGCAACTTTAGGACCCGAAACATATTAGGTAATGGATGACACACCCTCTGCATTTGATCAGCATTTCCTTACCCTCATTACTGACCAGGTGATAAAAACTCAGGACAGAATGACGACATTGAGGCAGTGAACAGATGTGTAAAAGTTGGAAGGGCAGGAGGCAGGCCAAACCACCGGGCAAGGGCAGCCATGGGCCCCCTGGGTCGAAGCAGGTGACGAGACCAATGTGGCCTACCTCAGAGAGAGAAGCAGAGTCCACATTCAAAGGTACAACATAAAACCAGATTAGCCACTTACGCATAGCCTGTCAGGAAGGTTCTGCTGTAAGACAAACAAATTGGAGCAATCAAGTAAAATGTGAGCCACCATCAGATTGATGCCACCAAAATGAGGTGGATCTTCACATTACAGGATGTGGCTGTGGGTAAGCCAACTGTGGCAAAAGCAAAGCCAACAATGGTTGACTGCCTGTGAGTAGAAGGAATAGGAGAATGTCACAAGGCTGTGATACTCTTTATTACTCGCAGTTTGTTCACAGGAACCAGGGCACATCAATCCAGGCACATCAATCCATATTCCAAGCCAATAACTGACACAGGCAAACAAATGCCTGTTTCCAATACCCCCATCTCCAGAGTCGGCTTCCTGGTAGCCAACTTTGCCAACCGGTCAGTATGTACTTTCCCTGGGATTCCAACACGATCTGGAGTCCATTAACAGATTACCAACCATCCAGCTTGATGGAAGTCATAAAGAAGATCCTGGACAGTCAGAACAAATGGATGTCATGGGTAGAAATGATCAACAGCCTGAAGACTACTCAGAAAGTCACTGCTGATAAAGAATGTCTCACCGGTTCAAGAATGAACATGGCTCAGGGTTTGGAATGAAAGGGACTAAACTGCAAGGTCATCAGTCCCTTCACATATTAAATGTCAAACAGGACTAGCCGTCAAAAGGAGGCGGCAAAAGGCAAAGCCTACAAATAAAGGTTAAAGAGAACAAAAAGGTGGAAAGGTTAGAGGCCAGTTAAAGACCACCTAGCAAGGGCCTCCAAGGGATCCCAGGAGGGGCAGGGGGTGGGGCAGGTGGAGGGAGGGTGGTGGAGCTGGACAAGGGTGCCCCCACCAACCCCATAGACAGTCAATGACGCCAAAAAGCCCTACCTTACAGAGATGAATGGAAACAACCTTCACAGTCAAAACGTAACACCAGATCAGCCAAGTTGCCATTGTCTGCTAGCACCAGAGGTAGTGTGTCAGGAAGATTAAGATGCTGCCTCAAAGCAGCCAAATTAGGGCAGTCTAGGAGTAAGTGGGCCACTGGCATGCGGGCTCTACATTGGCAGTGAGGGTGATCATGTGTGAGAACCTGGCCATCATTCAGCGAAGTGTGGCTAATGTGGAGTCTACAGAGGACAGTGGATTTCCTGCAAGGAACATGCAAGGCAGACTGCCATGGGGTTGTGGTCTCCTTAATAGTCCATTTTTTTGGGGAGATCAGGGCAGATCAATCTGAGTACCACACTTCCAGGAATTGATGACGTACAAACAAGCAAATGTCCAATTATGGGACTGCCATTTCCAGACTCGGCATCCTGCTGGCCAGCCCATCAGCTCATTCATTTCCCAAAATTCTAACAAGACTGGGGTCCAAACGTAAACGATTGGCTGCCCAGCTTGATGAAGGTCAGAGACAAGGGCCTGGACAGCTGTAACCAGTGGATGAGGAAAGTAACACTGGTCTATAGCCTGAAGGCTGCTAAGGGAGTCACTACAGATTAGAATATTCCTGCCAGTGCAAGAACAAACATAGCTAAGGACTAATGTAATGGCCATCAATTCAGCAGTGAAGACATTGCAGCCATTTGGCAGAAAGTGGAGTTCACAGCATCATGCGTGTGTGTATGCAAAGCCTGTTCATCCATTAATTGTTGAGCGATCAGTGAATATCACTTCCAAACCCAGGTACTTCTCAGGAACAGCCAAGAATAGGTGGCAAAAAATTGTGGGATCAATGGAACCTCTGGGACCAAAGAATACTTCGAGACAAATCCAAGGTTGGGGTAGAACTCATGAGGGCCAGATGCAATGTCTCCCTCACCAGAGGCGACAGCAGGAAGTTGCAGTTCCGAACAGCGACACTGGAGGCAGGCAGCAGCTGCAAACCCAGTTCTGGGTCACTGCTGTGGAAGTTGCATCTCTCTTCCAGGGAAAATTACATGGTAGTTGGGATGTTCAGGGAAGCTAGGAAGATGTATAGCATAATTCAGAAGCTATTGTTAGTGCCTGATAGGTAATGGAGGGACTCCAGCCTAGGCTAGTAGGCTGTTAACACGGCTAGTTTGGAAGGCTCCTGTTACAAGTGAGACCCCAAAATGATTAATGGGGTCCAGTATCTGCAATGCTGTAGGTGATGCAGAACCATAGACAAGACTCCCCAGTTAAGAAAGCAATGAATCAGGGTTTTGTAGAGCCACAGAAGGCTAGAGTGATCTGTACCTCAAGTAATGTCACCAAGGCAGCGAAATGTATTGAGATGTCGCCAGCACATGATCCTCTAGGTAAAGCTCTGGGTGTGGGTGAGCAGTATGACAGCAACAGAAGTGCACGACACGGGTCTTCGCGGCTGAAACCTGAAAGCCATGAGTGAGAGCCCAATTGTGCCTTTCGTATGGCGCCCTGTAAGTGACGCTCAGTAACAACCAAACAGGAGGTGCAATAATAAAAGCACAAATGGTTGTCATATAAGAAGGGTGATATCGAAGATCCCGCAGCTGCCGCTAGACTGTTGATGGCCACCATAAAGAGGGGGACACCCAGTACAGACCGCTGCAGGACACCATTCTCTTGGACATGGGGGTATTTAGTAAACCACTCACCTGAAACTGGAACATACAGTGCGACAGGAAGTTCTTGACAAAAACTGAGAGTGGACTCCAGAGACCGCACTCACGTAATGTAGTAATGATGTGATGACACCATGTCGTGTCATGAGCCTCCTGTACATCGAAAAAGACAGTGATGAGGTGGTGACAACATACAAAGGCCATCCCGATGGTGAACTACAGGTGAACAAAATTGTAAGCAGCGCAGCGGCCTTTGTGAAAACCGCCCTGAGGTGCAACAAAAAGGGCCCTAGACTCAAGGAGCCAACACAGCCGCCTGCTCACCATCGAGCAATTTACAGAGAATGTTGGTAAGGCTGATTGGTCGATAACTGTTCATCTCAAGGGGGTTCTTTCCCAGTTTCCGTACTAGAAATAATGTACTTTCTCGCCAATGAGATGGGAACTCCCCCTCTTTCCAGATCCAATCAAAAAAGGCAAGGATGTGACACTGACAACCCATTGAGGGATTTTTCAGAATTTGATTGTGGATGTGGTCTGGCCCTGGGGCCCTATCAAGGCAATGGGCAAGGGCACTGGAGAGTTGCCATTCACTGAATGTAGCATTGCATGGCTTGCGGAGTATGGATGTAGATGTAGGTAAGTACATTCACTCCTCCCACTGTTTTATGAGCCGAAAGGCAGGGTGGTAGTTAAACAAAGATGTGCAAGCATAATGCTCAGCAAATGCTTGGTGACAGCTTCTGGATCAGTATAAATGGCACCATCTAAGGAAACACTTTATCACCTGCAGGGGACTGGAAGCCATAGAGTTGTCTGATCTTTGCCCATGCCTGTGATGGAGAGTTATGTGACCTAACAGTGGAAATGTACTGTTCTCAGGATTCTTGCTTTCATTTTTTTTTTTTTTTTTTAGGTAAGCAAACAGGGGCACAGAGCCCTTTAAAGTCAGTGAGATGCTCCAGTGAAGGGTGTGCCTTATGACATTGGAGACACCCCTTCAGATCTCTAATCGCTGCAGCGATCTCTGGAGTCCACCAGGTTACCATCTTCCAATGAGGAGGATCCTGAGGAAGAAGGGCTGACTTGGTTGGCTGCCAAAAGAATGGTTGCTACTGTATGCAGAACTGCCACATCGATACCGCCATTCGATGGGGAGCTAAGGACAACAGCAGAAGTGAACCCATCCCAGTCAGTGTTATGGAGAACCCTTCTGGGCGGGTGTCCAGGGAGCAACACTGAGGGAGGGACAAGAAGATCGGGAAGTAGTCATTACCACACGGGTCATCGTGGACCCTCCAGTGGATAGATGGCAGATGGCCAGGACTGCAAAAGGAGAGCTCAGTGGCTGAATAGGTTCATGGTGCCACATTGATGTGTGTGGGTGCACCAGAGTTCAATAGGCGAAGATAAAGCTGTGACAGTAAAGTTTTGATGTCTTTTCCATGGCCAGTGATCACTGAGGGGAGCTGAGAGAGCAATGCAGACAACAAACCCTGGGACACGACGTCATCAGGAAGGAGTTAAACATAACAGATGGTAAAATCCTAAGGTCCCATTCCTGAACAGCCACAGCCTCCAAAATCATATCAATAGGCAAAATATTACTCTAGATAGAGTCCATCATATACGTAAAAACTCCACCCAACACCCTTTCGTAGTCGGTATGACTATTAAAATAACCTTGGTAGCCACAAAGGGCTGGGGTTTGAATTGCTGGAAACCATGTTTCCTGTAGGGCAATACAAAATGCAAGGTATGTGCTTAAAAGCTACAGTAGCTTAGCCAGGCGATGAAAAAGAAATCTTTTATAATTCCACTGGAGGATACGATTGTCTGAATACTGTGGGGGCATGAAACTGTGGGGGGACAAGTTATGGCCGAGGGTCATGTACTGCCACCAGTTGAGACGTCAGGGCACTGACTGGCACAGGTTCTGTGGCACATTCCCTGGGGAGATATGGTGCCTCAGGGGCCACCAGGACCTCCACCTTGGGCACAGAAGGAGTAAATGTGTGGTGGTTTCCTTTGCTTTAGAGGATTTTTTTTGTCGTCCTCCTCCTCCTCCTCCTCCTCCTCCTCCTCCTCCTCAGAAGACAACAACTCAAAGTTTCCCTGAATTTGTTTCAGGGACAGAGAAAGAATGAGCAGTCCGACAGCCAGCAGCCTGTTGTTCCTTCAGCCACTTGCTGGTGTCTGGCTGTGAGCTAGTAGGAACCATGGAAGGAAGAATCCCAAGGGATCTCTTCCTAGCTAGAGAAGATGGAGGATGAGGGACCTGTGGCAGGGGGATAGGGATCAGTGCCCCAGCAGGTGCGGAGCCAATGCTCCCGAAGTGGGTGCAGTGGAAGCACTAGAGGGGCCCCCAACCCCCTGGGGACATGTATCAGTGGACGACTCCGAGGGCCCAATGCACAAGGCCCAACAGACGAAGGTATTGTGGACAGAGAAGGTGACGACATTGCAGCTGTAGGCTAAGATTTCATTAGTTGTCTGAGATTGAGATGCTCATATTTTTTCTGAACTCTTGATATGTGATCCAGGGTTTTATACTCATGGATTTTCTTCTCACGCTTAAAAAAGGAGCAATCTGGCGAGCAGGGATAGTGGAGCTAGCCACAGTTTACATGGATGGGTTGAGGGTCACAAGGAATATTCACAGGCAGTGGACATCCACAATCCCTGCAATCAGATGTAGCAGTGAAACAGGAAGACGTATGTCCGAACTTCATACAGCTGAAGCATCACACACGAGGAGGAACATATGGTTTCACGCCACACTGGTAGACCATCACCTTGACCTCAGGCAATGTATTGCACTCAAAAGCCAAGATGAAGACCCCAGTACCAATTCTGTTATCTCTTGGTCCCCACATACTGTCGCTGTAAGTTGGTCTGTAGTTCACCACCAGTTTGCAGAAGAACATCACGGTGACGGACTATTTTGAGAAACTTGTGGGGAGCGACAGTCACGGAATCTCACCCAACTTTTCGCATGACAGCAGCGCCTGTGACTAGGCAGAAGATGATATTTTAATGAGGAGGGTACTGCTCTTCATCTTAGAGATGACTGCAACTTGTCTGTATCTGTCCTCAATGTATTCCACAAAAAATAAAGGCTTTGTGGCCGAAAAGATATCCCCATCAGTCCTGGTATAGATGACGTATTGGGGGGAGGATTTTGCTCCTTGTCATTTTGTCATGCACTCCTCCCACATTGTGGCAAGGGGAGGGAATGTGATGGGATCGTACTTTGTTGCACCATATGAGACCTTGCCATTTGAAGATACTGTTGGGGCCGTGTGACCACTACATGCCTTGTTTCCCCCCCATTGTGAGTGGGGGCTCTCCCCATAGGCGCCACCCCGCCACGCCAATGGGTACCTGGCCAGTAAGCCACTGCTGGGAATCCCCATGCCCCAGTCATGACAAGCACACACTCCATGGCATACAGGGGGAGTGTGCAGCACAGGCACCAACAGCGCGATCCCTGCGTGGTCAAGGGGCTAACACTGTGCAGGTACTTGATGACCCCAGTCCCACAACAGGATGGGTACCATGCTGGGCTTTGGGTGTACTGTGACGACAAGAAGGAAGGGTGACAGGGTGAAAGGGCACAGAGGCAAAGCATACACCACAGTGGGTGACCTACCCTGCACGACACGCTCTTCTGTAAAATATGGAAAAGATGGCAGGCCAAACCCAATAATGGGGACCATATAATCGTTAATGGAAGGTGAAGTTGCACCAGGAATAAAACTAGAAATCAAGGCCGAAATCGTGAACCAAGCCCAAGCAGGGTCTGCAAAACCATGACCATCTGATAGAAAGTCAGAGAAGTGAAGAGATAACATAAGTGTACATTTGTAGCATAGAAAGAGGAAGCAATGCTGCAAAGGCTGGGGCCCCGTGGTAGCCAAATACGCACTCACCAACGAGTGGTGAGCCCCATGGTGGGCAAATACATTTGGCAATGGACTTATTCATGGAATCAAGAGCTACCCCAAGATGAAAATAGGCCGTAATTTTTTTAAATATTGTATAGACGATGGTATTCAGCACAATCTATGAATATGTGTACAGTGTCAACGTCAATGGGGCAGAAGTAACAATTTGAAAAAGGAATGAACTGTAACAAATGTCTCGTTTTACTGGTATTCGTATGATCTGCACTTAGTCGTAAGAGTAACAATCTCTCTTCTCGTGAGCGCCAAGCTGAGAAACCGAGGTTGGAGTGGAATTTGTTGCTGAATCGCCCAACACCATGTGCCTTTGATATTGCGGCCTATGTCCACTTACTTTGTCCATTACGTTTTTGCTTGTCTGGCGAGCCTACTAGAAAAACACGGTATGGTAGGGGTATGTGGGTGGGAAGTACATACTGCAACAGTTTTGTCAGTTTATCTGCACGTTCGTTGTCCCTTATTTCAGCATGTCCCAGTATCAACTGAAAGTGAATCTGTTGACATCTCCTTTGCTCGACTGAGCCTTCGCAGCATATCGTGTGCCAAAGGATTAAAGTTTCGTCTTCAGCTGCCCTCAAAGAGAATGTACGACATTCATCAAGTCAGTCAATACTAGGACCTTTACTTTTAAGTCGAGTATGTAAGGATAGCTTCATAAATGGCGTACTACTACGCAGTTAACATCGACGCTTCAGTAGGCAACAGGAAAGATTGTCCACTCTCCTGTTCCATCGTCAAAAATGAGGCTCGCTCAAAGACACACATTTTGGAACCATCCGTCTACAACGTGTACCAGTCATGTCAGTTATGATCGAACTTCGGCATTGTAGAAGCCCTCAGTTCACTCGGGTTTACGGATGTTTAAGTATATGACCATCATATACAGCACAGTGAATTCCTGACGAGACATCGTTTGCTTTACAGTGGTCTCAGCTTAATTTTTTTACCCTCTGTCGGGATAATATTTTAAAAACTAACCTTCGTATGGCTGACGAGGTAAGGCAGTCTCCTTACGTTTGCTGCAGAATATTAAGAGAGGAAATCCAAGGGCTGCTCTCATCCCGTTCATCCCACCTCCAGACATCCGTCGTGAATGTGTATCCAGACTGAAAAAGTCTAAGGCATTGATTGAATCTGAAGACCCACGCAATACACGGGTATCAGCCAGCAGTACCAAGGCTCAAGTCAAGGAAAAGCTTTCTCCATTCAACTGAAAGCCTCACTGAACCACCTTTGAACTTCAGAGTCAACTCATGACGTTCCAGATCCAGCCACCTTGCATGGTGGATGATCCCGACCGAAAGCCTCCCATCAGGTCACGAAGAAAGTCGGTCAATATGGAAGACCCTGAACAGCCTGCGTTCTGGAGTTGGAAGAACGAAGACCAACTTGAAAAAGTGGGGATTTGCATGCGATTCCACAGCATGTGAATGTGGTGAACAACAGACAACGAGGCATCATCTTGTCTGCAGTCTGTGCCCAACGTCATGCACGCCACAGGATGTCATCGATGCCACCAAGGAAGCATGCGAAGTTGCTGCATACTGGTCACGCCGCATTTAATTGTAATGCTTATAGTGCCATGTTTTGGAACATTTTGTATAACTTGTAAGCTAGAGTGTGTGTTTCTGACACGATTAAATAAAATTCTGTTCATCAGCACTATAACGACGCATTTCTTTGGTATGAAGATATCTGAATCTTTTCGGAGGCGTTTTAATAGAAGCTGTCCCTGTAATCGTTGCGGCGTATTGTCGTGTGAACAACTTTCTCCGTTAAATTTAAAGGCAGCGAATAAGCCGTGTCTCGAGTTGAGATGAACGCTCTCCCGATGGCGACGGTTGCAAGTAGCGACAAGACGTGGCCTTGGGGGCAATGAGGGTGGTTACAAGAGCCCGGAGGCGCTTCCTCTTTGCCATCGCCATAGTTCCAGGCAAATGCACGAATTCGCAGTACACGAGACCTTTATTTTAAATGCTACACTTCAAGTTGACTGCATAATCGTAGTGAATGTGTGTTTAACAATCTGCACTTTAAAAGTGCCCGCCTTGGTTGCTGTTAGGGATTGACTAAACTATTATTCTAACATGTGGCAGTCTCGTTTATATCGAAAAGCAACGAAATTTGGGGTTTAACGTCGCATCGATGATGTGGTCATCAGCGATACATGCATAATCTTTGAATAGGAAAAGGATTCGGGGCTCGGGCGTGTCCTTTTGAAAGAAACCATATCCCGTCATTCTTCTGACGTAATTTAAGGAAATTTCACAAAAAATCTAAATCTGATGGCTGGACGGGAGTCTAAACCGCTATCCTTCAGAATGCAAGTTTAGTGTCTTAGCATTGCGCCACCTCGCTCAGTCGCGTAAACCATCCGCGAAGTGTTTTATGCTCCGCGACCAGTGTTGGCTACAGATTACCAAAAGTGCAACACTGGTATCAGTAAGAAAGAGTCCTTTTCTCTAAATAGTTTTATAGGATACGAGCCTAGAAATACGTGATTTTATTGAAGGTGGAATCAGGCCACCAGGAGGAATCCTGCGGCTGAATTACTTCCGTGATTTTCAACATATAGTTAAAAAGTATTGTTATAAATGACAAAATTTAACAAAAAACTATCTGATGGCTGGACGGGAGTCTAAACCGCCATCCTCTCCGAGTAGGATGGGCATTCGCGAAGGAAGGACCGCGTGCGTGCGCCATGAAAGTTGCACCGAGATGATGATGATAACTAAAAACTATAAGAAATCGCCGACTGCAATTTCAATTTCACCTAGTTCCTAGTTTGTCTGTGATTCTTGAATGTCGTCGTCGTCATTCCGAAGCCTAGTTTGATGCACCTCTCCGCGCTAGTCTATTTTCTGCAAGCCTCTTCATCCCTGCATAACGACTGCAGCCAATGTTCATTTGAACCCGTTTAGTGTATTCGAGTTTTGGCCTCTCTCTCTCTCTCTCTCTCTCTCTCTCTCTCTCTCTCTCTCTCTCTCTCTCTCTACAATTTTTACCCCCTCCACACTTCCGTCCATAACGAAATTTACTGTTCCTTGATGCCTCATGCTCAATACCACCTTTTTAGACATGTTTTGCCACACATTTCTTTTTCCTGCAATTCGACTCCGTACCTCCTCATCAGTTATCCGTCTAACCGTCTGCAGTCTTCTATAGCACCGCATTTCAAAATCTATTCTACTGTCTTGAGTTCCTTATCGTCCACGTTTCACTTCAGTACTAGGCTACATGCCATACAAAAGCTTTCAAAAAAGACTTCCTAAGACTTAAATTTATATTCAATGTTAGCAAATTCCACTTTTTCAGAAATGCGGTTCTTGCTATTGCCAGTCTTCCCTTTATATTCTCTCTACATCAGCCACCGTCAGTTATTTTGCTACCCAAGTAGCAAAAATCAACTGCTTTTAGTATCTCATTTTCTAATCTAATACCATCACAATCACCTGGTTAAAATCGACTGAAGCCCATTACTCTTGCTTGACTCAGGGGATTAAAAGGGACTCAACAGCTAGGTCGTCAGTCCTCTCTTCCTTTAATAATCGACGCTTAAAGGATTTCATGACGAGGAAATAGACAGCTTTCAGCACAAAAATGTTATAAACTACCGTGGAGTTGGGGACGTGGACTGGCCAGAAGCAGCAAGCGGTCGCCGCCCGCGCCCACCCAACCACTCACCGGGCTATGTAGTCCTGCCGAGTGCAGCGCGATGTCAACTTTCACACCAGGTCGACAGTTTCCCCAGTCACAAAATGTTGAAAAGCAAAAACCATGACAAGAAGAACGAATATAAGAGCATGAAGAAGCTCAAAATGCCGTTTTCAACCTTATTTATCTTTCCAAAACACATGCAGTGTTCTTCCAGCAAAATCGTCATAATTGAAATGTTGTCCATCTGAACTAATTGTCAGATCACTGGTACAATGTTCACGCCACATAGTATACACAGCGCACGGTCGGGTAACCAAGAAAACGGGGTATTTGAGTTTTCGTAAGCGAAGTGGCAAAGCGTCTTTAAACCTGCGATCGCGTGACAGGAAACACAGCATGCAAATATATTATCAGACGAAGAGGTCCTCCTTACAGATTCAAAACGCTCCTGTGAAATTAAACAATGTCGCGGTACGCAAAGGCGTCCCCTTTATAAATTATTTTTTATATACTTGCTGCACAAAATGGTCATCACAAGCAACTAATACGAGGGGGCGTACAATAAGTAGTGCAACACTTTTTTTGGCCAATTTATGTTGAAAAATGCTGACTTTGTTGTGGCACATCGTGGATTATTCCCGCTTCAGCGCCTATAGTTTTATCAAATTCCGATTGGTGGCAGCGCTATACGTAGCCTTCAAAATACCGTCTATAACAGAGGAGCATTCCAGCCGGAGAGCTGTCATTGAGTTTCTTTTGGCGGAAAACCAAAGCATCGCAGATATTCATATGCGCTTGCAGAATGCCTACCAGTGAACAAAAGCGCGGTGAGTCGCTGGGCGAGGCGTGTCGTCTTCGCAACAAGGCCGCGCAAACCCGTCCGATCTCCCGCGTGCCAGCAGGCCGCACACAGCTGCGAAACTGAAAAAAAAACTGCACGGTGTTCGTCGCCACAAAAATGCAAACGCAAGGCCTCACAGAAGCCTGCGCATTCGAGAGAAGCTCAAAGAACTACACTGGACTGTTGTTCTTCATTCACCCTACAGCCCGGGATCTCGCTCCTTCCGACTGCCATCTGTTTGGTCCAATGAAGAATGCACTCCACGGGAAGCAATACGTGGATGACGAGGTTACTGATGCATTAAGACGTTGGCTCCGACGCCGACCAGTAGAGTGGTATCTTGCAGGTACACAGGCCCTCCCGGTAAGGTGGAGTAAGGCAGAGAACAGAGATTATGTTCAAAAATAGCGTTTTGTGGCCAAAAGAGTGGGCAATAATATGGTCTATTGGAATCCTGAATAAAATCAACCTGCTTTCAAGAAAAAAGTGTAGCATTACTTACTGAACGCCCCTCGTATATTCGCTCCACACAACAAATTCAGCGCCTCCTCTGAAAATGAGCTCTCAGCTCGAAATAATCCAGATGTAAGTCAAACATCTAAATAGCAAAGCAAATGTGCGGTAATGGTTTTCTTTAAAAGCCGAAAGTCGCTTGGGCACGAAAAAGGAACCCATTACAGAGACGGAAATTCGAGAATGTAACAAGTCACTTCTCAACAGCCGGATTCTAGAAGCAATAGATGTAAAACCTTGTTGGAAAATTTGGAAAACAGTCATAACAGTTGGTACACACGCTAACGCGTGGAAAATATCTACCCAATTGTATGCCTATCATTAACATGCATGGCGCTACGCTAGATCCCATGATTCCTACTTATATCGACGCTACCCAAGAATGGATCACTGACATCTATAAAAAACAAAAATCTGTGGATCGCGGCATAATTTTTATTTACAATAATATACTTGTGGGTTTTTGTTTTAGTGTGTATATGACTGCCTTCTATATTTAATATTATCACGAACCAGAATAATGGGAAAGGTTTGGAAGAGGTGATGACATAGCGACAGCCACAGTAGAGAAGAACACAAACAGGACTATGTGAGTCCGTCAACAAAAAATTGTTAACCAGACGGCAGAGAGCGGTGTGGACAGGTAGATGTGACAAGTATCGCACACCCAGCAACATGTCCACAAAAATTGTTCCAGTAATGAAACACGCTACAATCACTAATCCCGCTACACCATTAGAATTCTGTTATATTCTGCCGTAAAACTAACATCAATTTCAATAAAAATCAGGAATCTGAGCGACATGCGACACAACTGGGTTTTTCTGGAAGGAAGGTTATGGTAACATCAGTGAAGTTGAATTTAAAAGCTAAAATAATTGCCAAACAGCGGCTTCAGGCCTGCAAACGGTTTCCGTTATTAACCCTAGTAATATTAACGGGGAGTGGGAGGGGGGGGGGGGTGGCGTTTACTTTATGTCCACCATTGAAAATACTGTATTCTAGAATAAGTTACTTTTTTATTTTATTTTTAATATCAAAGAGAGCCCTGCCCCACCATCCGTTGTTAGTAAACGCTAGTTAAAATGCGTTGGTATTGCTACGATTAATTCCAAATAATTAAAATAATGACAAAGTTATGCAGGACTGTAAGCAGTACCTTAGTATACTGGAAATTAAGCTTCATAGCTAACTCTGGTTCTCTTGTTGCAAACTGACTTTACACTCCGTTTGCTGCTAGCCATGCAGCCGAAAACTGTCCTCCAGATAGCGGCTATATACCGATCTAAACAATTATTCCCTTAATGCTTTGTGTCGCGAATTCCAATAATACCAAAGCAATTCCAATAAGTAGATGGCTAACTGTTTCTGAGCGCCAGTGGATGTAGGTGCAGATTCTATATGAAGCCACTCACATGCGCTGTTCCGTGAATATTTTGGGTAACACACACACACACACACACACACACACACACACACACACACACACACACAGAGAGAGAGAGAGAGAGAGAGAGAGAGAGAGAGAGAGAGAGAGAGGGTAGTCAATGTTTGGACAATTACAGCTAGATACAGAGGTACGATCAGTTCTGAAAATTATTAACTTGTTCTGTAGTATTGCCAACGTGACGTAAATCACATTTCGATGTAATGAACTAGTTGCACGTAGAACTAATACTGTTTATGTAAAATACGCATTATTAGGCGTCAGAGTACTTTTCAGGACGCATGCACAGAGAGAAATCTAGGGAAGTAAATGCAAGTTTCCCCACTGATTTGAAGCACCAGAATACTACGGTGATCAAATGTTTTTATTTACGTATATAATTTACGACACTGCTTTCAACGATTACATTTTCCTTTTATTGCGATTTACACATTCTAGCGAATAAATACCGTAATACATTGAAGCTTTTATTAGCGATGGCTCCCCGAGGTGGGTTCATGCTACACGAGATGCAAATGGACTTTGTCTCTCGTCGGTGCTGATGCACGGAATGCAAGATTAGACGTCAAAAGCCTCCACCATACAAACATACACACCCACATTTGAAATTCGTGCCTAACATCGTCTCCTCGAAATTGCATGGACAGCACGAGAAATAAAGTTTTGCGCAATTAAACAAAAATACTGCGTTGTTAATAACAGTGAAAAACAGGAAAACTGATTACCTCCGCCGTGTAATTAGGAATTTTAACTATTAATTACCGAAATTGAGCAGTTAAGGGAAAACAGAAGCTCGATGGGGAAGAGGTTCTGTCTATTACGATATTGGACAGAGTAGGTATGAGGCATGTTGTAGCAAACATCGAGAAATAAATACGTACCAACGAGAGAAGAAAAAAAGACCATCATCAAATAGACCAAAAAGAGTTTCTATGTTACACGCTTAATCCATTTTCTATGGCCTTACTAGATGCAGTAACGTATCTAATTTTAAAATTTGTATTTATTATTTAGCCTGTACATAGATTTTAAAATTTTTGACAGTGACTCAGTAAGTGTTTGATAGCAAAACCAGGGCTGTGTGGTTCGATCCCCAGTCACACTTACAACTTTTTTCTGTCTATTCTCGCTCCTTTCATCGTTGGCTGTGTTTTATTAATGTAAAAACCGTCAGGATGCAGCGAGATTCGGAGTCCTCAATCTATAAGTCTTCCTATAACTGGCTACATCGGCTCCATTGTCTGAGGTGTAATGGCATAACACCTCCAATGGTGTCTTTGCTAGTGAAGCACTATGGTGTTCAAACTGACCGTGTTGCGGGCTATTTCACTTTAAGGACAATGTAAGCTATAAGCATTGAAAGGTAGCAGGCTTGGCAGCCGGTTGCCCGACAGTTTATATCCGCCAGGACTATTTCGATCAGTGGGTTTAGTAATTCAAACAGTGGTGGTTGGTTATCATGTGCGGATGTGCTACAACACATTGTAAACATCACATTAAAACTATGCTGTATCTCTTCGAATTCGAATCAGAAATCGCACTAAAATTATGCCACCACTATTCGAATATCTGCTGGTTGCAAATGAAAGAGATGAAAACGTGATCTGTAGTACTCTCTCCGCGAATCATGGAACCAGTGTCGAGTGCTGAAATGATTATCAGCCGCGCCACGATCAACTCAGAGAAGAGATGTAGCTCTGTGTTTTCGACTGTGCATGCTCTGATATAACGTCATCCCTTCTATCACTGAGTGCTATGTCGCTCACAGCAATATGTCAGTACTTTTCTTTGAAAGTATGTGTAATACTCGTATATTGTGCAAGTGTAGAGTATGAGACATTTCTGAGGAGCAGTTGACGGAACGGCGCCGTGGCCGAGTGGACATGCAGACATGCGCACTGATTGGCAATTCACAGTCTCGGGTTCGATTTCCACTACTACCGTAATTTTTTCCTTTTTATTTCATTTTCTTCCTTGCAACATTAAACGATTAACTGTAAATTTAAACAATTCAGTTTACATATCAAAAAATAACATATTGAATTTAATTACGATTGCTACCGTTGTAAGACAAATGGCGACAATGTAGCACATTGGTAAAATCTAACATGAGCAGCCACTGAAGTCAAGAACAGTTTGTAGTGTAAATCTCGCCTTACTTTTGATACCGTGATACAATTACTAACGTAAAACTTATTTTTCGTAGTATGGTTAATAAGTACTTCGAGTTTCGACAGTAGGAATCCATCTCTAAGACATAGGTGCTGGAACGCTTGCTAATTTATGATTGGCTTCCGCCTTTTGGAACCACAATGAACAGTGCAAATGATGAATGAGGGTGCAGTTCCTCTCAGATTTTGTCGGTAAACCGTGCGTGTAGCGCAGTTACCCGCGCCTACGGGTGCACACAGGGAAACACTTGTTCAAAATGGCTCTGAGCACTATGCGACTTAACTTCTGAGGCCATCAGTCGCCTAGAACTTTGAACTAATTAAACCTAACCAACCTAAGGACACTCACACATCCATGCCCGAGGCAGGATTCGAACCTGCGACCGTAGCGGGCGCTCGGCTCCAGACTGTAGCGCCTAGAACCGTACGGCCACTCTGGCCGGCGGAAACACTTGTTACCCGCTAGTCAAGGTGCACCAACCCCATTATTAGTGTGGAATCCCACCCACTCGTCTCTTATAGGGTGCCTAGAAAACTTTTCTCGGATAGCTAACATACAAGCAAATCATATTAATGGATTTTATTACAGTAATTGAACTGACAATATTTAACTTTGTATTTACAACGAGTTGTCGCAAGCAATTGGCGACATGCAAATAATCCATGTCCTTCGCTATATACAATGTCCATGCAAGTTAATCACACAAGTTCATATGGACACAAGTCACGGCTATCGTTAATATCACTGCGGATCTTCTAGTCCAGGTCCACCAGTGGCGCGTCTCCTGTTGTCCGGCCGCGGCTAGGCGGCGCGTCGGATTTATTCTCTTCGTGTAGATGCCGCTCCTGTCGTTAAGTGCTAGTCAGTGTGCTATTGGCTGACGTCTCTCAGTCCTCTCTGCTGTATCGTTCTTGATCTTCGTGCCGGCGCTTGTCGTTAAGCCGGAACAATTAGCTCTGAATTCTTTCTCACATGATACTACATAAACTACCGTGTAAAAAACTGATTTTCATGTTACTTGTGATTTACATGTCAGCTGCTAGGTCAAGTGCCCGTCATTTCGTTAATGGTCACAGTTATTGTGATACTTCGCACTTAAGTCACTAAGCGAAATTCGGAAAGATTGCAATGAAAAATAGCGACTTCTTTGATTTTGCGTTTAGTGTATATCATTTGTTGCTGCGTATGAAATTTGACTGCCATGTTGAATTTTTGTTTAGACTTTGGAGATCTCCATCTGTCACCAATCTCAAGAAAATTGATTTTATGTAGCACACTCATTTTCAGTCACGCTCACCGGCAATACAGCCAGAATGAAATATTCTTAACACCCTCATATCTCAATTGGTGTGTGATATCGAAACAAGATTTTGATGAGTGGCAGCACACAACAAGGAGTCTCTTGCTTCATGGTTAATACGAGAAACTTCATTATCTACCGCATTAAACTACAGATTTTTGCATTTAATTTTTAAGCACCACCGATAGCTGGTGAAGATATTACACTTATTTCTATACCGCGTAAGCGCCTTTTCACAAGCTGTTAACCTGACTTGTCATTTCCTCACTTAATAAACCACTGTCTCAGAATTCTGCCCCAACTGCATTTGCACTAGCATTTAGTGAGATGACATTGAGAACTCTGCCATGTTTTGGTAAAAGTAGCAAATTTTAACAGAACAAGAAAAATGTGTTACTTAAAATTCGTCAGTGATGTTATTCCTCTGAAAGTAAAAAAATGGGTAAGAGGTCTAAGGCAATGAAATCGCTCCTTCTGTTGATCTTCAGTGGAATCCTGTAACCCAGTGCGTTTTTAATAATTAAAAGCTGGCACGCAAACTTACCAAAGAACTAACTTTATACACCTCAATGTTGTGAGAAATATGAAAAAATTTTGTCTTATGAGTCAAGGACTAACGTTATTCGCCTCAAATATCTTTTCGTTCATCCAAGATACTAATACCAAATTTTTATCTTCAGGAATAATTGAGAGGAGTCCACAAGTCACCTGAGCGATCAAGTTTCAAAGCTATAAAATATATTGTCTGAACAAGAACTCCAAGACCAGAAAAGGCAACATTTCTATTCGTAAAAATGTAGTTATTTCTTTTCAAGAGTCACCTGCAACTGCTCATCAAGACGAAAAATTAAGGGGGAAAATTAAGTTGGTTCCCTCCCCAAGATTTCTGAAATGCCGAGAAAGGATGGAGACAGTGGCCGAAAAAAAACAGGGCAAGTGAGAGAGGGGCAGCGGTAGTGGGATATAGTGTAAATCAGTGGGAGAGAAACGACACAGTGAGCAGTGAGACAGACACACAGACAGTGGTTGTAAGAGGCAGGTGCTGAGCATGAAGGCTTTGCTACAATGGGAGACTGGATATCAAGACGTAGGATGTTTGTGTTAAAAGAGCGCAAATATGTTCGCATGCTAAATTTTTTGTGAGCAAGGCGAAATGAGGATTGAGACAGCTGGTTCCTCATTGTTCTGTCTGTCTTAGTCTTTTCAAGAGGAACATATTCACCATTTTGTGCTCAGACAAGGAGCATTTTTCCGCTGGTTCATACTATGGTAATATAGGTTACACGAGATACTGCTGCCGGAATTCGAGCGAATTAACTGTTGCTCCAGGTGCAATAGGTTGAATCAGAATGTCCGGTACTATACATGCGTGTACCACGAATCACTACCAACAGTACTAACTTCAGTTGCATATTCTTTGCAGTGTTATCTTGTACTACAGAACATTCAAGGAAGTTATACAGACCGTGACCTGTCATTGCGCTGTATTTAGAAAGCGGATGCCGCCGAAGAAATAACGCAGTGTTCCAACAAGAAGGAAGTCTGTATACAGCTGTATCAGAGCATCTGTTCCTAATTTCCGGATGTCGTAGAAGGTAATAATGTAAACATTAACGGTACTTATCAATAATACAGTGTCTGCAAATGCTTCGTTTTCTATACAAAAGCCAGAGCTCATCACTTACGTTTTACATGTCTTTGTTTCAGTTGTCATTCTTACTTATAATAAGAAACTAACTTCAGTAGTTTATTGCTAAGTCACAGTCTACCAGCTGTGAAATTAATTTATTTAGTTGCGGGCATTATAATATGCAACATTGTTTTTCTACTAAAGTGCGGAAAGACAAGCTTCTTAATAATAAAATTAACACAAAATTAAATTTCTTGCCTCAAATGCGTAATTTTTTTCCAAGCACATTTTCTACATTCACACTTCTGCTTTCCACACATTTTCAATCAGAATTAGAGTAGACTGCAGTAACAACAAATTTGAACAACATTTATAAATACATCTGTAATTTTCTATGTATTTAATTATAATAATGTCATGGAAAGGAAACAATTAGTAGCGCACCTGTGTGATTTTTTGCCCTTGCTAAGATCATTTCACATTTGTTTTGCAATTAAGTCTTTCAAGCGCTTTTGTTACAATATGTAACATACTTCATCCCAGTGCAAGTTCAAAACGACGGATAACTGGACACCGCTTTATTTAAAAAATGCTTAATTTCATGCCTTCTATTATTTCACAAAAGTAGAAAAAGCTATTATGATATAGCTTGTTTAGTGTTCTCTTACAGTTAAAATTATTTGGAACGTAGAAAAAAAATTAGACGTAAATCACGTCTCCAGTTTCCCACTGTGGGCTTCAAAGAAATAACACAACAGTCAGATGAATAACGAATGAGTATACAAAGTTTAAATATATAGAGAGAATGCTAGCGCAAGGACGCTTTCAGGGAGTAGGAAACTGAAAGAATTGAAATAAATTGGTTTCAAAAGTAGTGACGAAGACTTATCAGGCAGGAGCAGAAGACCAACACAAGTAGATAACTGGAAGATAGCTCAATCATGACGTACAAGTTCGCAAATTTTTGACACGTTGTTGATGCGAGACAATTTTACAGTCGCTGAAAGATCGTAAAAGCTGCGGAAACGAGCTTTAAATTTTAAGCTTATGCATCGTGCTCACGACTTCCGATGCTACCAAAGTAATATATTTTACATACGAATAGTTTACAAATATTTAATTTCGTTCTCTACGTCTGTCGTGACATCGTTATGATTGTTGTGGTCTTCAGTCCTGAGACTTTGATGCAGCTCTCCATGCTACTCTATCCTGTGCAAGCTTCATCTCCCAGTACCTACTGAAGTCTACATCCTTCTGAATCTGCGTAGTGTACTCATCTCTTAGTCTCCCTCTACGATTTTTACCCTCCACGCTGCCCTCCAGTACTAAATTGATGATCCCTTGATGCCTCAGAACATGTCCTACCAACCGAACCCTTCTTCTAGTCAAGTTGTGCCACAAACTTCTCCACGATCCTATTCAATACCTCCTCATTAGTTATGTGATCTACCCATCTAATCTACAGCATTCTTCTGTAGCACCACATTTCGAAAGCTTCTATTCTCTTCTTGTCCAAACTATTTATCGTCCATGTTTCACTTCCATACATGGCTACACTCCATACAAATACTTTCAGAAACGACTCCCTGACACTTAAATCTATACTCGATGTTAACAAATTTCTCTTCTTCAGAAACGCTTTCCTTGCCATTGCCAGTCTACATTTTATATCTCCTCTACTTCGACCATCATCAGTTATTTTGCTCCCCAAATAGCAAAACTCCTTTACTACTTTAAGTGTCTCATTTCCGAATCTAATTCCCTCAGCGTTACCCGACTTAATTCGACTACATTCCATTATCCTCGTTTTGCTTTTGTTGATGTTCATCTTATATCCTCCTTTCAAGACACTGTCCATTCCATTCAACTGCTCTTCCAAGTCCTTTGCTGTCTCTGACAGAATTACAATGTCATCGGCGAACCTCAAAGTTTTTATTTCTTCTCCATGGATTTTAATACCTACTCCAAATTTTTCTTTTGTTTCCTTTACTGCTTGCTCAACATACAGATTGAACAACATCGGGGAGAGGCTACAACCCTGTCTTACTCCCTTTCCAACCACTGCTTCCCTTTCATGTCCCTCGACTCTTATAACTGCCTTCTGGTTTCTGCACAAATTGTAAATAGCCTTTCGCTCCCTGTATTTTACCACTGCCACCTTCAGAATTTGAAAGAGTATTCCAGTCAACACTATCAAAAACTTTCTCTAAGTCTACAAATGCTAGAAACGTAGGTTTGCCATTCCTTAATCTATTTTCTAAGATAAGTCGTAGGGTCAGTATTGATGTTCCAACATTTCTACGGAATCCAAACTGATCTTCCCCGAGGTCAGCTTCTACCAGTTTTTTCATTCGTCTGTAAAGAATTCGCGTTAGTATTTTGCAGCCGTGGCTTATTAAACTGATAGTTCGGTAATTTTCACATCTGTCAACACCTGCTTTCTTTGGGATTGGAATTAATATATTCTTCTTGAAGTCTGAGGGAATTTCGCCTGTCTCATACATCATGGTAGAGTTTTGTCAGGACTGGCTCTCCCAAGGCTGTCAGTAGTTCTAATGGAATGTTGTCTATTCCCGGGGCCTTGTTTCGACATAGGTCTTTCAGTGCTCTGTCAAACTCTTCACGCAGTATCGTATCTCCCATTTCAACTTCATCTACATCCTCTTCCATTTCCATGATATTGTCCTCAAGTACATCGCCCTTGTATAGACCCTCTATATACTCCTTCCACTTTTCTGCTTTCTCTTTGCTTAGAACTGGGTTTCCATCTGAGCTCTTGATATTCATGCAAGTGGTCCTCTTTTCTCCAAAGGTCCCTTTAATTTTCCTGTAGACAGTATCTATCTTACCCCTAGTGAGATAAGCTTCTACATCCTTACATTTGTCCTCTACCCATCCCTGCTTAGCCATTTTGCACCTCCTGTCGATCTCATTTTTGAGACGTTTGTATTGTATCGTTATGATATTCATTGATAAATAACTTGCATACCTCAGCGACGTGATCGTCAGTCTTCTTTGAGTATTTCCATAAAACCCTAATGTTTCATCTAACATCGTGTCATATTGGGTTTATAAGTTAGACAACAAATTTCCAACAATGACATAAAATACACTTATCTCTAAAGAATGATCTGAATGTCACCTTAGTGCGCACCTCTGGAAAATCAAGGTTTAGTAATTGCACTGGCGACTATTTTACATCAGGAAGAATGGCGCCCCAATATTCGCGGAGATATTTTTAATTCATTTAATAAGTTCCCAGATTGTCCTACCCTAACATCAAATACAGTATTTCCAGCTTGTAGTAATTGCTACTGCAGTCAATTGGTACCAACAGCTTTGGCTAAATTGATGCCAAGATTAAAAACTTGAATGATTTCATATAACACAAAACACTGTCACATAGAACGTGTTTCACCCGACAAATTTAACTGCGAGCCTCCACAGCAATCGTAATCTCAATCCAAGTAAGCTGCAACTGGTACTGCAGCATCAACCCTAGCACTCCAATTGGTATTAGCCATGGAAAATAATAAACTTCCAACACACTGTTTCAGAATTTATCGTCGTTGTGGACTGCTATGACAGGTTGTAAGGAAGTTTAATCACTCCGAATAAAGTATCTGCTTCATGCCAACTCTCAGCTGGATAAACTCCACATAACGCTACGACATGCACACACAGAATATTTTGCAAGAGGATTTCACAGAATAAAATGTGTCTGAACTCCTCTGTAAGGTTCTCTAATATTACTTCCGTTACCATAATCTTGTCCACAGCAGTAACTGATAGGAACTGAGTGTTTCACACGTGTTGACTCTAGTTTTCTGGTTACAGTCTACGAATTAAAAAAACCGTTTATTTCATTCACGTTCATCAATTTCCTACTTGAAGTTAATGTAACGTAGGGTGAATATTGTTTGTTCATTATGATTTGAATCAGGAGTTTCATCATAAGTAATTGAATAAAACTTCTCATTTTGTCTCTGTTCCAAGGTGGCACCAGTACCATGATGAGCACAACTAGAAATAAATTCATTTTGATCATCATTTACAGATAATGAACTTTTAGCCGTTCTCGTCGGGCTCTGACCTTACTAATGTGCTTTACGATCAACACATCATAGCGACTTAAAATCTCTAATATTCCGCGAAATTTCCATTATTTGCATCTCCAATTTTCTGAGCCGAATCTCTGAAGGCCAAACCTCTCTGACCAAGAAATGTCACATCAAAAAACGTGAGAGTTCCCACGTAAGCAGGCTACTCTACGGAAGAACAAAAGAAGAAAGTTACCTCTTTACTTCGGAATATCAGCATGCCAATGAACCTCTCATGTCAATTCATTTATTCACTTTTACTGTTCTTCCAAAAGAACTAAATACAAACAGAAATCTTTTACTGTGTTTACTGTTGAATGCGAAATATTTTCTGTATACTAATTTTTGTGCAAAATCACCCTGAGACTGAAGTGCCTTACATTTAAAAGTTGTTGGCAAACCTACCAACTTAATAAAGACGTTTCACAGCTGTTACCATGTATATTTGTTGGGGAAATTTTTTAGGTAGGGTTTTCAAGAAGAAAGCGCATTTTCTACTTTACAAAGGTAGTTTTTGTGCATGATATCTAAAGAAAATCTAGTGCATTCAAGATTAAATACGAAATAGGATAGTACAATATGGTTTTAGTGCCCGATGTCTAAAGCAAATTTAGTGCATTCAACATTAAACACGAAATAGCATTGTATGCAGCTGGCCTGAATGACTCATAAAACTGAAGTGAAAAGGAGGAGATAGATTGGTTATGCTGGTGTTGGAGTAATATTTTTTTTATTTATCATATGATAAAGTTTATTTTACAATAGCAGTCTGCTACTTGCCAAATTTGCATCCTGGGTGATCCAGGCCCTTGAAGAGACTTGGGTCTCCCATGAGGCTTGGGCCCTGGGAATGTATTTTGCCCCCTGCCGGAAATCCCCCTCCCTCCCTCGTCGAGGCTGTATGGCCTTGGCCATGTTTCCGCACAAACTCATTAGACGGCAGGGCTGTGCTTAGCAACACACTGGATTCTCGGCGCATTAGTTACGGTGAAACAATGGACGCCGATTGTGATCGAAGAGTGAAGCTCAGGAAAACCGCTACTGAAACGTGGGAGATGGTTAAGCAAGCATATGCAGGCGAGGAACTTTCAAGAAGTCGTGTTTTCGAGTGGCCTAAAAGATTTCGTGAAGGCATGGATTCAGTGCAAGACGATCCCAGAGCTGGTAGCACGTCTACAGCACATACCGATGCAAACGTGGAACGTGTAAGGCAGTAGCTGCAACAACGCCCTCATTTAGCTGTACGTGCAATATCAGAAGATCTTACACCTTTCAGACCCCCCATCCAAACTTGAAATGAAAATTTTGAAATAAATGCATTTTTGTAACTAAAAAATATAGAATCGTGGACCAATTGCTTAGAAAATTTTATTTTTTAATTTTGATACAAATTTTGAACCCACACGATTGTATGGGCCGGGATTATCTTACATATTTATGTCGTTTCTTGCAGTGATATTCATGAAAGCAATTACTGTCTTTTGACAAACACAAATAAATATTACACTTCAGATATCTTGTTCTCGTCGTCTTGCAATTTTATTTTATTTTTTTTTTTTTTTTTGCCTGCAGCAACGAGCTGAAGGCAAATCATCAATAGTTGGCCAGTGATGATATCCGTCTAGCCGCTTCTCATCACATGGTGTGTTTGCTGGTTTGTACATTTTATTTGGTGGCTCTTCATCGGATTCACTTTCATGTTCCTGTCCTGAAGAAGAAAAAATTAGCGCTTCCCCAATCACTTGTCGGAATCCAAAAAGATCTAAAGTGTTTTTCTTTTGTACTTTATTGGCTTCGCATTCAACTTTGTATTGTAACCAGGAATTGACGCAAGCCAAATCAAGTAAATGACTCAAAACTTTTAAAGTCCACTTTTTTGTCTTCAAGAAAGTCCTGTATGTCTCCATCATTTGATCGCAGAGGTCCACTCCTCCCATACACAAGTTGTACTTCACTACGACTGCAGGACATGGCACTAAGATGTACTTTTCTGGTTTACTCCATCTCAACATTGCTTACAGGTTCACATCCCGTACAAGTAGAGGCAAGGGTCACAGCTTTTGAATCTTTCCACTGGACAATGACATCATCGTCCCTGCAGAATTCTTCCATATCTCCTCTTTTCAGTCGTTTTTCTTCTGTCAGGTGAACTGGTTTCACTCTGTTTTTCATTATTGTTTCTGTTCCTTCCAGCCCTAGGTCAAGTAACTGTTGCAATAATGGCAAAGCTGTAAAATATCTGTCAAAATATAGTCTTGCACCTTGAGGTAATGTTTGAGCAAGGCGAAGTATTACAGATGGCCCAAGACCAAGGGCAACATCTGGCAGGGGAGTTTATTTACCTTGATAAAATTCAAAATAAGACTAAACCTTTCGTTTTTGCCAAAACAATGTTTTTAATTCCCAAAGGGCGCGGTTTGCTTGGAACATACTGAGACAATGTGCAGCGTCCTGTAAATGGTACCATTTGCTCATCAATGGAATAATCATTTTCAGAGGGGTGTGAAAATCTCAAACACGCACTGCGTACAACATTAATTGCAGATTGTACTTTCCACAATCTATTAGTTTCTGATCCACGTGGAATGTTGTTAGTGTCCACAATATGCAGTGCTGTTCTGAGAAAGAAGAACCTGTCTCTAGGCATACAATCTGCAATAGTTGGCATACGCAATGACTTCTGCCAGTACATACGTGTACGAGGATATCTAATGCATCCCATAAGTACATGCATGCCATACAGCTTTTTTATCTCTTGAGGATTTGTATGAAGCAATTTCCCTTTCTTCGAAAAGTAGCAACTGTTAGTGCAGTCAGATGCTAACTGAAAAAAATCTTCTGGGTAGTACTCGCTGAAATAGCACATTGGAGTTTTAATTTCCTGTCCTACCTCAGTCTCTGAGTGCGCAAAAATTTTGGAGGTGAATGGTCTTTTTCTCCAAGTGGACAAACGACGATGTGTTTCCACTGTTTTTTTTTCTTTGAATTCTTTCTACTGTGTTGACTGGGAAAATCGTCCTGAACTTCAGGAGCAACTGGTAGTAATGTTGCAGAAGCATTGAATCTTTTGACGAGGAGGAAATTGTAACACAGTTTTCTCCAAGTCTAGGTTTGATTGTTGGAAGAGTCCAAGTTGTATCTAACAATTCGTCATCACTACTGAAGACTTCCACTTCAGAGTCATTTAATACGGCTAGAATTTCCTCGTCAGTAAGCCCTAAAACGAAACAAACGAACTGTGAAAATAATGCGTAAATAAAATAGTAAAATGACTTATCTATTCCGTAATCTGTTCCGAATCTTAACCACAAACATCGACCGAAAACGACCATATGCCGGTAAAATAGTCCCGACAAGCACAATTGTGCGTGTGGATGTTACAGTCATTGTAGCTATGAAAGTATTCAAATAATTGTGGTGGATATTTTTTTTACTTCTGTACACCATTCGGAATCTCAAACACATTTTTTCAAATGTCAAAACGCAATAAATAAAGCACAATAAACATTTACCTCGACAGACATGCTTCCGACCCGTCATATTGAAAATTATCAAAGATTAAGACACAATATCTCGCGTCTGTAACGAGATATCGATATAAATAGAGTTGTAAACGAAAAAGCGATTCGGGTGCACACTCGTGTGACGTGGGGCTCAACTGCATAGCGGAATAATATGATGCTGCAACGCAAATAAACCGCACCCACACAATTGTGCGTATCGGGTCTGAAACGGTTAATTTGAATAAGCTTAAGATTTTACGCAAAGATTTAGGGAAACGGAAATATAATGCAGAACTCGTCCCACACACACTAACAGACAAACAAAAAGAGGAAAGACGAAAAATTTCTGCTCAACTACTAGATAAGAGCCAGATGTGATTCCACATTTCTGTCCTGAATCACCGGTCTCGAAATAAATCAAACGACAACCTTCGAGCATGAAGAAATATCGATCGCACTCTCTGATAATAAAGGGTTAGTTCAGCATCAGTATGTTCCTCTAGGACAAACAGTAAACCAAACTCTTTATATCGAAGTCTTTAAAAGTCTGTTGCGAGCTATACTTGGTGGGGGTATGGTGTCAGCGGTAGCCTGGCCAGCTGCAGTAGTGATCTTAATCGTGCTGCAAGCAGACCGTTCTCAACAGTGCCTGACACAGCAGGTGCAACTTGTGCCCGGATTCAGTCCCCGTATTATGATCGGTCGACTAGCGCTGCTCGCATAACGCGTCCATCTCGACGTACGTCTGTACTACGCGGACGTCCAGAAGCTGGTCCACAATTGCGAATATGTTCCACATACCACTGCTCAAAGCAGCGACGCAGCACCGATACACGGTGGCAGACATGCGCAGCATTCCATCATTACGTCCACTCAGCTTCCCGGAGTTTCACAAAACGACCCCGTTCAAATGGCTGAAGCTGTTCAATAGGAGCACGTACTCGTCGGTGCGGCATGGATGTGGCCTAAAATGAATGTTGCAAACAATGTTCTCTAAACTCGGCACAGTTACAGCCTGTAGAGTCAAAATAATACAGTGACAAATCAGTAACACTACAAACCCTCTGTACGCATATATAATACCCTGGTGCCACTGTACACAATCCCTGAGGGTATCATATCTTTTCCAGCAGTATAGAACCAATAATTTGCTAAAGTTAATGAAGGTTACGAAAAGAACAGAATTAACAAGAAGCACTTGGGAATATGGAGCTGAACACACGTCGCAACAGAGGCGGCAGAGAGGGGCAATAGCCGTGACTGAAGAAGAGAAATGGATATTCACATTTCTTACATATACAGTTTAACAGCTCAACACACCTTAAGGTGTGGAGCATGAAATACAGAGTTAACCACCATCACTTCCTGGCGTTTCTGTTCCACTCGAAAATACTACACGCGAAGGAAGATTATCGGTACATTTCCGTATGAGCTTGAATTTTTCCGTTTTACAATCTTACTAAGTTCGTGAGATATGCTTGGACGAATGTGATATGTTGCTTGACGCTTCTTGGAACGTGCGCTTTCGTAACTTTTATATTAAATGATTCTGTTTAGTACAAAGCCTCTCATTTAACGTCTACCCTGAAGCTCTGATTATCTTATGGCACTCCTGCGCAGCTTTTCCTTTCGACTTTTTCTGTCTCTTCTATTAATTATGCCCGTGAAGTTCCCAGACCGAAGGGCAACTCTTACGAACGGGCCACCGGGAAATTAACTTATTCGTGGATGAATTAAATTTCCTGAGAATTATACCTAGTATCTCAGTCTGGTATTTGCCAGGTCTTTGTATCTGTGGCTACTATCATATCTGTGTCTTTTTAGGACATATGTAGTTATCTTCGACCTAGTCGCACATCTGGCCTGCTGGCCCGTGAGCTTAGAGTTTTTCACCAAGCAACAGATCGGAACATTATCGTACACCCCAGAAGTCAAGGGAGCCAGCGCGCTTTCTGATACACAAGTGCTGCTCGCATTTCTACTTAAACCACCTTCTACCCACGCCATTTGCGATCCCCAGAGATGTGATAATCCGAGAGCATAAACAAGTGTTAAAAGCCAGCGGTATATGCCTGTAGTTATGCGCGTGTCCCTAGATCTATACCATTTTGTTCTAATAGTTTGAGTAGCTTCGTTGTTACAGTAATCTGCGATGAACTGATACTATGACGTGAACAAATCCTTTCACATAACCTACGTGGAATCGGCGTTCCTCAGGTATGGCGTCATTGTCTCTACTGAGTGATTCACAAATCTCTGCAATGCTCGTTACAGCGTTCGTGTAACCATGAAAAGGACGAACACCGGTAGGAATCTTCTGCAGGGAACACCGTAAGATATGCGAAAACTTAATCAACAAAGTATCCCATCACGTACGACAATACGACGCTGCCATGCGCTGGAAGGGGAGAACGATTGGATAGCGGTCCCATCGACGTCAATTTGCGGATAAATGCCTGGATTTCGCTTAACCGTAACAATACCAATATATTTTCCATAACGTGCATTACCAAGCGGAAAGGAGAGTGGAGTATGAAACTTCCTGGCAGGTTAAAACTGTGTGCCGGACCGAGACTCGAACTCGGGACCTTTGCCTTTCGCGGGCAAGTGCTCTACCGACTGAGCTACCCAATCACGACTCACGCCCCGTCCTCACAGCTATACTTCTGTCAGTACCTCGTCTCCTACCTTTCAAACTTTACAGAAGCTCTCCTGCGAAACTTGCAGAACTAGCACTGCTGAAAGAAAGGATATTGCGGAGACATGGCTTAGCCACAGCCTGGGGCATGTTTCCAGAATGAGATTTTCACTCTGCAGCGGAGTCTCGGTCCGGCGCACAGTTTTAATCTGCCAGGAAGTTTCATATCAGCTCACACTCCGCTGCAGTGGAGTGGCAGTTAGGCTGGTCGTAGTATTAGTTGGTTTTCCTGTCATTTAGCCGGAAACTGCTAACACTTCGAAGCAAAGATGTTAGAATGAAAGTAAAGTATTAGCAGAGAAAAATACGTGTCGTTATCAGCATAAACTAACACACGACTAAAACGTGAATATACAATGATTACTATAACTGTACAATCGAGAGTACGAAACACTGACAGTGATCGATATAAATCACGTCATGCTTGGGACGAGATTCTAAGATTCAGTTATGAACTCCACAGCTGAACAATTTGAGAGTTGCAACATTTTATAGACGGTCTTCAGCTAACGTTAAAAATCATCTAAACTTCTAACAAAAGAAAATCGATATACAGATAAATTAGAAGATCTATTTGGTATTCAGCCAAGGAGATCCTCCTTCCGGAATCACTGTGACGCAGATAACTATTACCCGCAGACCATCGTCTGAGAGAAGCTCCTGTGCGACGGACAGGTGCTATTTAAAACACTAGCCACGCGCCAGCGCCACGCGCCAGCGCCTGGCTGCCGCCTCGAGCCACAGCGGTTTCCGCTACCGCCCCTGCTGTCGAATTTTGCTGTTTGCAATAGATTAGTCCTCCGTAAACAAGCGTCTAATTCTTCTGTTGCTGCTAAACTTCTTGCAGCTAATGCTAAAACAGGGTGAGTGCTATGCTGGTTTAGATGAGGAAACTGTTGACCGTCTTAACGAGCAAACCCCCCTACTTCAGTAATGAGCAAAATTGGAAACTTCAGAGAATCTATAAGTCTTGAATAATTGCTCCATGGAGTTCTTGCTGCGTCAAGTTTGTCAGTCTCGAGCTTTCGACGAATTACGCCCTCGTCATCTCAGGAGGTAAGATTTCAGTAGGCCATTGGGCATTTTTGTTGGTCGATTAATGTTGTGGAGACGTCACAAAGTCCGCGCATTCGATGCTGAAAGACAATAGACAAATCAATTGAGTCTTCCACCATCTAACGAGATCGGCATCACTACCAGAGTTCTTCTGTCAAAGACATCGGCATAATCGCCGGTAGCACATGGAAGTTCCGTGACTTCGTGACGGCGCCATGAAATAAATTAGCCAACTAAAGTACCTAACGACCTACTGAAATCTAATCTCCTGACGATAACGTCGGAGCTCGAGACTGACAAACCTAGCGCGGCAAGAGGTCCGTGAAGCATTTATTCAAGATAGCCACCTCGAGAAACTACGACCTCATAGTCCAGATATCTGTTCTCGAGAATCAAAATGAATGAAACGTATCGGAGAACCTAGATCTTCAGCCTAACTGATAGGGCCGCTGTACACTTCAGCCACGCAGCCATCAGTTTTCGGTATCTAGCATGCCTTTGTCCATTTTGTGAGACTTATTTTTAAGGAAAATAAATTTTTTTTCCTTGTTGATCAGAGGCTAATTAAAAATTACACAGCATTTTTCTAAAATATTTTATACCCTTGTCGTTTTACAACAATTCTTGAAAATTGATGAAAATTTTCAGTGAAATTCTATGTTAATGCATGATCCAAAATTTTCTTTAAATGCATAACCAATGCAACTTATGATTTATAAGTGTGCGCTCAGAACTGCCGTATAACAGGCAGCTGGAAACAAAAACTTTGATGTAACTGTTAATGGCGGTTTAGCTCTATGGCAGTGAACTGAATTACTCTAAGAAACACCCGAACAGGCCACTTGTGTACAGCTTTATTTATGCGAAGACGAGTATCGAGCTTTCACCCGTTTTCATTTGGTGTGTATCTTTGTCTAGCAGCAGCAGCAGCAGCTGCTGCTTCTTTCAAAATAGGTCGCCAGAAGGATTGTGTTGAAGTTATAAACATGCTACGCCGACTGAGGATTGGTGGAAGCCCGAAACGCGTCTTGGCATAAAGAAATACAAAAAGTGGCTGGTTGGTGTATATCTTCGAGCAATAAACACAGAAATATGTATCCGAGAACAGAGTACTTTCACGAGAACCAACAACTCGTTCTGGAGTCGAGTGCTGTCGACTCGAGACGATCAGCAATGTAAAACGGGAGGTCTTTTACTCCGATGTGGTATTCGAGTACTCTACGTCGGTTCTCGCGAAAACCGAACACGTTGGAATCGAGAAATTCTCCGTTCTCGAATTGTCCAATACAGAAATACGATCGTTTGTTGCAATAGGTAATGCATGCAGGGCACGATTGCTGTGACGATATTAATGCGACCCAGTAAACAGCGTAGACCTGCTAACTCTGTCAAAGCTAGTAATGAAGTAAAGGGTATACTCACATATTCCCTGACGTTCTTGGTGCGGACGGCTTTGTAGGATGCATAGGCCGGGTACAGCGTTCCGAAGACGAGTCTGAGGACAGAATAAAGGAGCCGCATGTCAGACAAGTGCAGACTGGAGAGCGCTGGCCGGCGCTGGACCTGGAGGCGGCTGGACCCCTGCCAGGGAGGGGCGGCTGCCAATCAGCGACTGCACAGCTCGGCTCAGCTCACGTGCAACACTGCTCACTACCCTTAACACCTCAGCAACTAGGCTCCAGAGATTTTGCAAGATCGTACCCACATGCAATAGTGTTGTAGTAGTAGTAGTAGTAGTAGTAGTAGTAGTAGTAGCAGCACAGTTATAAAGAGGACGGTTCAGTAATTTTCTATACAGGGTGAATCGCCTAAAACTTGCACCGCAAGTATTGCGGAAATGGAAAGTGCTATTGAAGTGCATTTTCCACAGAATGACTTTGTAGTCAGAGGTTAGTACTGTTAGCTAGTAAACAGAGAGTAATAATATTTAGAAAGTGTATTTTCTATGCAAACACAAACCTTTTCAAATGGAACAATGCCTATTGATACTAACAAATTAAAAGTAGTGTAAATTAGAATCCAGTGGTGCTTGTTGCAGGATTCTAGTTCGAGTCGTTTGCGAGATAGCTTATTTTGAAAAGTTTCCATACCAACAACACTCGCTTCTGCCATTCAATATGCGTAATTATTAGATGCGATAATGTTATGTTTGCTTACAGGGTGCTTTTGTGTTCCTTCAGTGCACTGTGTCCGCCCCGATAACTCAGTGAACAGAGCGACGGAGTTTCATGCCAAGGGGCCCAAGTTCAATTCCCAGCTGGGTCGGAGATTTTCTCCGTTCATGTCTCCACCACCACCACCACCACCACCACCACCACCACCACCACCACCACCACCACCACCACCACCACCACCACCACCACCACCACCACCACCTCATTCCCATCGACACCTGAGTCGCCGAAGTGGCGTTAACTCAAAAGGCTTGCACCAGGCGACAGGTCTACCCAACGAGAGGGCCCGAGCCACACGACATTTCCAGTACACTGTGACTTGCTAGTCAGTGTGTGACAGCCCAAGCAGTAGGTCGTGAGAAGACCAATGCAGAAAAAGCCGACATTCTCTGGGTGTATGGAGAAGTAGGAAGAATGCAGTTTGTTCTTGTACGGCGTACGCGGCAAGACATCCCAATAGACGTCAGCAATCCCGGCAATTATTTATTCCCTTCAGCCAGTTACGAGAAAGTGGTAGTCTAACACCCAGATAACGTAACAGAAGGAAGCAAGTGATGACGGAAGAAGCAGACTTTAATATTCTTGCTGCTGTTAGTTTATCCGCACGTTAGCTCCCGCGCAATTGGACGAGGAAGTCACGCGGGTCAGACAAGTGTCCTACGTATTCTCTATCGACATCGGCTCCATCCCCATCGCATCTCTCTGCATCAGTAACAGCATGGAAACGGTTATGCACATTAAGATAGGATACTACAGGGATACCTTTTATCTTGCTCAATGACGAAGCCACGTTTACCAATCAAGGCTAGGTAAACCGCCGAAACAAGCACTATTGGTCAGTTGACAATCCCCGTTGGCTTCTTCAGGAGGAACGTCGGCGTCCATGGAGTGTAAAGGTGTGCTGTGGGATAGTGAACCATCAGCTCATAGGGTCATGTTTCACAGACGGAATACTGCACGTGCATAATTGTAGCCTCCTAACAGACCATCTTCCGCGGATGCTAGAAGCCGTTCTTCTGCAGACTAGGAGGAACCTATGGCACCAACATTATGGCTGTCCGGCATGAAGTACTACAGCATTTCTACATGAGTTGTTCCCAAATCGTTGGATTGGCTGCAGAGGGCCTGTCCCTTGGTCAGCCCGTCCCCCGGATTTAACGCTTGTAGACTTTTTTTCTTTATGGGAAGCTGAAAGACGCTGTCTACAAGGACTTACCAACTACACCTGATATAGAACAACATATTATTGCAACCTGCTCGGACATCTCCACTGGAATGCTAGCACGCTTGCAGCAATTGTTCCATACAAGACTGGAAGCGTGTATTGCCGCTGCCGGTGGTTTTGAACACAAGCTGTGATGGTCAGTTGTCTCCTTACTGGTTAGAATCCGCATAACTTGTGCATGCACTTGTATTTTGAGAAGTTCCACACTAACACTTGTTTAATCCCTATGGTAGCATACTCTAAAGAACAACACGATATCAATTAAAAGACTAACCAGAATTCTGCAACAAATACCACTGCCATTTTAATTTACCCTACTTTTGGTTCGTTGATGTCAAATGCATTTTCTATTTAAAAATGGTATGTTTGCACAAAAAATGCACTTTTTAAGTATTATTACCTTCTATTGATTAACTAACAACACGAGCCCCTATGAAAACAGCAAACCAATAGTTTCCATTTTCGCAATATTTGCGGTGCAAGTTTTAAGTGATTCATCCTGTGTATAGGGCGATTCAGCTAAGCTGTTCATGTCAAATATTGCTGGAATCATTTAAGTAATCGTAATTCTGTTCTAACGCAGATGAATTGTGAGAAAGTCCTCACTAATTGACGTATAGTTACTTTTCATAGCTACATTAATTAGACACACATCTGTATCAACATTTTCAAATAGTACTACAGTAATTTCTGCAAGAAGTGTCGTAGTTCTGGAAGAGTAATTTAACGAAGTTTCATTCTTCAAAATCCGATTAATATAAGGTCCATTCAAAAAGAATGGAGCCAGGGGCTGTAAAGTAGAAACCGCTGACAGGATCGTCATGTCATTGGCGCAGCCCCCGTAAAAACACTGAGGTCCCAAACTTGGCGCTAGAGGAACACGCGCGCGAACACCCACGTTACGACAGAGCATTCACAAGGAGACCACAAGGCAACAAGATTTTTGCAATTTTTTATGTTTATGTTACGTGAAGTTTAGAACTGAAATATCAGTCTCTCAAAGCGGCTCGATGCAACCCTCCATAATTCTCGAGAGAATGGATTTGAAGTTTTCCGAGCTCTTAAGTAGTCTAAACTAGATCGATTTTTCGACTGGCACTGTAGCTCTGTGGTAGAGAATTTGTCTAACATGTGAGTGGTCAGCGTTCAATTCCTGGCCAACGCAAATTTTAAACAGAGGGGCATGTTGCATGTGCATTTCCGTGAAGCGTAAAGCGTGTAAAGACGGAAAAAATCGGTAGCACTCTAGACTGGTAATGGACGATCTCTGGTTCGAGTCTCGTTTCGCTCTTTTTTTCATCGTCTTTTGTTCAGTTCGAATACCTGCGTCACTTAACCATAAAATCCATTAAATATATGCTTATTAGCACATATCTACTTGTAACATCTATGAAAAATGCACATTTTTCTAATTACATATCTCACACAAAAATTCAATTTCCATTTCAAACATAGATTCTTAATTACTGGTATCAGTTTTTTTACAACAATTGCTAATAAAGATCATTGAAATTTTAAAAAACAAATTTTTCATCATTATGTATTTTAACCTTCACGAAAATTCTCGTAGAACTTGCACCTTTATTTAAAAATTTGTCAAAGTGGGGAGTTTAACCCAGACTGCCCGTAAGACGGGCAAGCACTTTACCGCAGAGCCACGCTCCCTGTCGTTAAATAGACATCGCTATAGGGCATCTAAAGATTTTAAACTCTATTTTCTCGAGAGCTGCATCGATCTGCTTTCGGGATTTTATTTCAGTTCTGAACATGCACCACACATACTAAATGTTGAAAAACTCCGATTTCCAGTTATGTCCTTGTCAGTCGTGCTGAAAACAATGAAATGGATAATTCAATAGAAGAACGAATGGGAGTATTGCTTTTCCTGACAGCGGAAGAAATTTGGGAAACGGAAACACCGAGGAAAAGCACAATTGTACTCCGAGCACTATATAGCGTTGCAACGGCCAAGTCGTGGCACGAGCGCTCAGGAAAGGATGTTAGCCAATGATGCACGGACGGGAACAACATACCATATTACCGATGCCATTGTCCAGCAGGTGGACGCCCTCATTATTCAAGACTCGTGAGTTACGGTAGCATCCACTGTCACAGAGGCTGGACTCAGCACCGGAAGTGTTCACATCATCATTAAGGACAGACTGAAATTTCGCAAAATGTGTTGCCTAATGGGTGCCTCACTGGCTTCAGCCAATAGCGAAGGCGTGTCGAATACTATTTGATGTTTAACATATAAAGCGCTAGGCCACGGATGGGGTGGGGGTATGAGTTCCTGTCCCGAGTGGCTGCTGGAGACGAGACATTGTGTTATCACTTCGAATCCGCGGCAAAACGACAAGGTCTCCAGTGTAAGCATGCAGGGTCGTCGCCACACGAAAAATCTAAAGCCGTCCACACAAGTGCGGAACAAGTTATTGCTCACTTTATTTTTTGATCAAAAGGGACCCTTTTTGTCGACTTCTTGCACCGCGGCAGCTCACCCTAACAGCACGAACACTTAATGAGCTCTTGCTAACATTCGAATGGGATGTCCAGTCACCCCGTGTCCCTGCGATCTCCCCATTTCTGGTGAACTAAAGAAGGTTTTGAGAGGCAAACGATTCATCGCTGACGACGATGTCAAGGAACCAGTTCGGAAATAGACCGCAACACAGTCCCAGTATTTTTACAAGAGCCAATCACCGCCTTGTGTCGCAGAGAAACAAGTTCCTCAATAGTGCTGCGTAGCAGTTTTGAAATAAAGGTAGAAATTTTTTGTTTATAGGCCTGTGACTCAGTGTTTTTTTTAAATACCTATCATACTTTCCGAATAATTACTATATCTAGAACTTAGGATTTAACTGTTTTGAACATGGAACCGACTGCTGTTTACACGGAAGTTCGTAGTTTCTTACCCCAGTAAGGAACTGCTATATGTCATGTCGGTTATGAAGTAAAAAGCATTGCACAATTGTGATACCGGCATAAAAGAAGCACAGAGGTAATGTGGGTTTCATTCTGCATGTATCGTCCACGTGTATTTTACAAATCAGGAAAACCTAGATATGTTATTTCTTAACGGAGAGTGCAGAAGGAACACTAAGAGAACGGTCCAGTTGTACGTTCAGAAGTATATCAACAGACTGTATCCAGACTTTTCCCCTTTCTCCTCCTCCTCCTCCTCCTCCTCCTCCAGGACTCTGGAAGATATGAAGGCAGAATTGTTACCGTAGTTAATTAAGGAATGATCCTTGGATGCCATGTTCTTTGCCTTACAGTTTGCGTGCCAGTCCAATCACGCGGAGAGAAGTGTGATTAGTATCAGTTTCAATTGATATGTTTTACACTGTTCAGCTTTTATAAGTATAGACTGCGTCAATATGGAGTGCTCCAGCAGCCTTAAGTGACAATTCCGTATAACAGTAACTGCCGCACAAGACAGCAGCAGATTTGACGCTCGAAATAGTTAAATCCTACGTTGTAAATGTTATAAATTCTCCGAAACTACAACTCTGATAATGAAGAGTGAAACGCCCTTGAATTTCCCTCTTTTAGAACTACAATATTAGCAGTTTAACTTCGCCTTTCAAATGGAAGTATAGTAATGTCAGTTTTGATAGCAATATACAGACCTGTTGACGAGACGACGTGCAGTGAGGCCTTTCTCACAATGCATGTGGGTGGAAACAATTTCGATACCTTACACGGTTCCGAGAAAAAACAAACAAACACACACACACACACACACACACACACACACACACACACACACACACACAATGTCTAGTGTATAGACTTCTCGTTTTCGGTAATGAGTTACTGTGTTTTTTTCTGATTTTTTGTCATAGTTTCTAAATACCAGTACACAAATTAGTTTTCTGGATTTCTTCAGTACAAGAGAAAATTATTAGATGCAAAATGACCCATCGAAAATAGGTTACGTGGGGACAAAAGATAATCAGGTCTTCGAGGCTACCAACTTCGACGATTAACACCCCATCAGGGAGAAGTGAAATCGCTTCAGAGCCTCTGAAACAAAATTTTTTTTCTGACCTATCACCATACAGCGGAGATGCTGAGTGGCAGATAGGCACAACGTGTTTCAGTTGCCTGAGACTGCAGTCGTGTGTGCGAGTTGCGTTTGTGCGCGCGCGCGCCTGTGTGTGTGTGTGTGTGTCGTTGACGAAGGCCTTACTGGCCGAAAGCTTTAATTGTGCGACTCTTTGTTGTACCTATCTGTGACTCAGCATCTCCGCTATGTGGCGAGTGACAACTTTCAATTTCATTATATTGTTACATTCCATCCCGGATTTTCCATTGTTTGATTTTTCTGGCCTGGTAACTTATGTCCGGAACGTCAAGAAAACTGGAATAACTGTTTACTTGTGGTGTTCGTCAGACATATAAGCTGCTTTACGGTGTCATTTGTCAAATCCGTGTCTTCTTATATTACTACAGGTGGCTGCATATCACCTTGCGAAGCTGACAATATGTACACGTCGCGCCATCTGAAAAGACATTGCAGTCGCCTGGATGACTGGTTCCGTGATTTTCGCTGGAACTGAAATTTTGCTTTTAGATAGAAAAATGTGTGACGAGATGAAAGCTATACTTTATTCTGTTTATTGTGAAATTTGCCGCAGGTAACATTTAGCTCTTGTTTCCACGTACTTCAACACAGCTAGGCACCCACATGAGGTTCGCTGACTACGACCAGCAGGTACGTCTACCGAAGAAATTACTGAAAAAGTCCACAAGATTGCCGCTCATCTTCGGACATGTCATAGGTGTGTCTATGGATGCGGCAATTAACATTTTACATCAGTCAGCGATCAAAGAAATGTTAGCTCGATGGTATCGCTTGGTTGATGAATGTGGACGACACATCGAAGCTGTGTCTGCAGCAATTCAGGTCACATCCGAAGCAATTTTGCATCAGTTTCTCACTGATAACACACAGATTCGAACCACGAAAGAATTAAAACCATGAATTTCTCATACTGTTTTAAAAATTATAAACAGTGTTTCCTTGCATTGGTAGTAAGACATTATAGTGACTACTAAAGTGTCAAATATACATAATAATTGGCTTCAAGCATTTGAGACATCCTTTGAGATGCAACTGAAAGTAATTTAAAAATGGACCAGAAACTAATTTTCAGTCAGATGCGATTTTTCGGTTTTTCACTGCTCATGTCCTCGACAAAACAGCTCTAGGGCGAACGGGTGGGACCTCCCTCCACCCAGCAGTGTATCTGTGATAACCACGTTGTCCGCCAAGATGATCCATCAGCTGTCATCTCTCAGGTTTTCTCGAGGCGATTTAATAGTGGGTTCCCGGATATTCAGCTGGGTTGTTTCGATTTTCTGCACAACAGTTTACAGTCAGTCTGGAGTACAAGCAAAGAGTACATACTCGCAGAACCTGAAAGAGACGACTAGGCCGGACGTCGAAATATTGTGCAGAAAATGTAAACAACAACTCGGCTGAACAAGTGCAAGCTCGCTGTTAATCGATCAGTTCTCCAGATAGTTAGCAACAGGGCTCTCTTTAGAGAAAAGTGTAACTTCTCAAGTTCAATGTTTATTTCAACCATTCGTCTCCCAAATATCACTATTAGTCCATTTGCTGTTCACTTGAACGTCCAGCTTCAGTGCCAGATCAGGTGCCTAAACTAAATCTCCACTCTGGAGGCCACAATAATAAAAGCCTGTTCAAAGAGAATCAAACAGAAAACAGAACTAAAATGAGAAATCTTAGAATTCTTAACAAATGTGCTATGACAATGGTTTAAACATACTCTTAGTTATATAAAGGCACGACGTGAAATATTTCAGACCAATTCATCTTATATTTTAAAAAGTCAGACTGCAATGACTAATCTGTAAACATATAATTGCACTATGTACATCCCCAAATACACTGAAGCACCGAAGAAACTGTTACAGGCATGCGTATTCAAATACAGAGATATGTGAACAGGCAGAACATGGCGCTGCGGTCGGCAAAGCCTATATAAGTGTGTGCCGCAGTTGTTAGATCGATTACTGCTGCTACAATGGCAGGTTATCAATATATGAGTGAGTTTGAACGTGGTGTTAACAGTCGGCGCACGAGCGATGGGACACACCATCTCCGAGATAGCTATGAAACGGGGATTTTCCCGTAGACCTTTTCACGAGTATATCGTGAATATCACCAAGAGCGGAACCAACGACAACTCAAGAGGATCATTTAACGTTACAGAAGTGCAACTCTTCAGCAAATTGCTGCAGATTGCAATGCTTGGGCATCAACAAGTGTCAGCGTTCCAACCATACAACGAAACATCATCGATATGGACTTTCGGAGCCGAAGACCCACTCATGTACCCTTAATGACTGCACGAAACAAAGCTTTACGCCTCGGCTGGGTCCGTCAACATCGCCATTGGACTGTCGATGACTGGAAATATGTTGTCTGGTCGGACAAGTCTCGTTTCGAATAATATCGAGCGGATGGACGTGTACATGTATGGAGACAACTTCATGAATCCATGGACCCTGCATGGGAGCTGTTCAAGCTGGTGGAGGCTATGTAATAGTGTGGGGCGTGTGCAGTTGGAGTAATATGGAATACCTGATAAGTCAAGTTATAACTCTGATAGGTGACACGTACGTAAGCATCCTGTCTGATTACCTGCATCTATTGTTGTCCATTGCACATTCTAACAGACTTGGGCAATTCCAGCAGGAGCATGCGACATGCCCCACGTCCAGAATTACTACAGAGTGGCTCCAGAAACACTCTTCTCAGTTAAAACACTTCCGCTGGTCACCAAAATCCCCAGACAAACATTATTGAGCATATTTGGGATGCCTTGCAACGTGCTGTTCAGAAGATGTTTCCATCCTCTCGTACTCTTACGGATATATGGGCATACCTGCAGGATTCATGGTGTCAATTTCCTCCAGCACTACTTCAGACATTAGTCGAGCCCATGCCACAACGTGTTGCGGCACTTGTGCGTGCTATCGGGGGTCCTACACGATATAAGGCAGGTGTACTAGTTTCTTTGGCTCTGCAGTGTATATGGATCAGGACATCCGAAAAAATGTGCATATACCTACATTTTTCCAGAGTCTAGATGTAAACGTAAATTGTGACGCCGTCTGCGTAGAAGACAGTGATGCGGACGTCTACCTTCACCTTCTGCGACATTGTCAACGTTCCTGCAGCACACACAACATAGGTGCGCACTATTAGAACGGAAGCCTGCGTACACCGTTAGCCGACTGCCGGCCAGACACCGCAAACGGACTTCCGGTTTAAACGTGTGTCGCCACAGCTGCATCTTAATCATTACTGAACCGGTAAACTACCTCACCGTTTGAATGTTCCGCGGAACTTTCAACAAGGGGGAAAAACTTGTTGCTGATGCCAATAAAATGTGAGTAGTGCTTATAAACAATAAAATTTTCTAGAATAACGTTGTGAAACGATAAGAGAGCCATAAACATACGAACGTTGTTGGATGTTAACAGAAGGCGAACACGAACCGTTTCGTGTTTATTTCGCAGGGTGGAGATGCGCTTGCACGTACCAAATTATTAAAAATTACACTGTTGTGACAATATCAGTGCTCTGTTCAATGTTGCAAGCCTAAATCACCACGATAATGTAATTAGGTTAGGTGTGAAAGTCTTCAACAGTTATTGGGCAGAGTATGTGAGGTTAATTTGGCTCAGTCCTCAGCACATAACTTTTGTTCCAAGTTTGAACCGTCGCGAGATTGCACTAAGTGATTTAAGGATCGTGATACATTCAGAAAGTGATACTGTATCAGTAAGACAGTTATGGAAATTTCAGACAAAATCTTCCTAGGAAGCTTCCTAGGTCGATGAACATATGACGGAAACTTTCACTCCCGCAAACTGTCAGAGATCTCTTGTCAACTGATAGAAATTTGAACTAGTCTCGGTCGAAAACTAAGTGTAAAACCAAGTGGGGTTATCATAAAAAATTCTTAGAATTACATACGACATGACAATCTAGCAGACAATATAATAACGAAAGGACAAAAAGTTTGGCTGTTTACACGCTCTCATAAAATACGGCCCAGTGGTCGTTATCTAATCTTAATTGTCACAAATTCCTTGTTCGTTTCGTGCTCTGAAGTTTGTAGAAATTGTAAGTTTGTCACATTATTATTTCATTGTTCGACAAAGGCTGCTTTGTGGTAGTATTTTATTTCGCTGGACTAGTTTCGGGTGTTAACCGTCATTAGGGGTAACTGTATTACATAAGGCACCCATCTCTTACGACTTACTTACAAATAGCCTATATTGTGTTTTATGAATATAAAAGGCAAGTCAAATTGCAATGAATTGAAAAATCACATGTGCATAAATCACTACAATATACACTGTTGTAAGAGATGTGTGTCCTGGGTAATACAGACGGGCAACACCCGAAACTAGACCGGCGAAATAATATTCTACCACAAAGCACCTTTTTCATACATTTAGTTAATAAAATGACATATTTACAATTTTTACAAACGTAAAGAAATTTGTGCCGAGTGTGAAAGCAAAAACGAGGACACAATTTTCAAACTGTAGTGTTCCGCAAGTAAAGAAACTCCAGTTTAGATGCCTCTCCTAAACAGCAGGCTTCAAATCAACAATTTTGTCCTCGTTCCGGGACGGTACAATACTTTATTCCGTGAAACGACAAGGGTTCAGTTCCTGAACTATACTAGCCCTGCGAAGTGAAGATGTTGCCAATTGCATTGAACTTGCAATCGGAATATCTTCTTAGCAACATGGAGCAAGAATCTTAAGATGAACCTACAAACGGAATCTGTAGGCCCAAGCAATACTTGCAGTGATTCGATGGAACACACATGCAGCTAACAACTAACAGGCGGCAGGTTCGCAAGGACGCACTCTTCTCAGTGACACATATTCCCTTGCCTTGGGTGGGGTTTCCTACTGCGACACGCACCAACATACTTTTCAGCCACACTTCCTCTATTACAGTGACAGAGATACAATAGGCGATAGATGACACATGAAACATTACGGACATAAAATAGCTCAGAACTAATGGCCGGATACTACAATTTCCACCGAGAACAATAGCAGAAGCCCAACAATGAACTAACTTTGCTAACAGATTTTAAGCAACCAACTCTTATTCACTGCAAGATTATTAAGTAAATGGCTTGTTGGCAATGCGACGCCCAGTAACGTGGGTACTAGACAACTGAATAGTTGTGATGATTAAGACAACAACTCAGTTCTTCCTGTGCTCAGTTGTTAGTCGACATAACGTCACCCCAATGAGAACTGCCATAGCCATCACCATCTGTCACGATCTTTTAGCGTGTCTCTGCGACAAAAAAAAAAAAAAAAACACCAACATTTGTGGAACACAATCTACGACCAGCTTAGAGACAGAAATGATGACCCTGCAGGACCTGACCATTTTGCAGCACAATGCTCAAGCACATACAGTGCAAGCTGTTACTTATTTGTTTGACTGATGGGGCTGCTAAGTGCTATACCACCTACTGCACTCCACTGACTTAATCCCTCGTGAGTCGAACTAAATTTCTAAACAGAGGGAAACATTTCACGGCATTCGATTCAGAACTGCTACAAATTCGTCGGGCAACATACCGCGCCGCTCGAACTGTCAACACAACTGGCACTGCTACGAGTATCCTACGACTTCCACATCGCTGGCAACGGGTTATACACAATGCTGGTGACTACTTTGAAGGTCAGTAAAACTTTGAAACAAGTATCTATTTTGTACGAACTGTAAATAAATAGTTGCCATTATTAAAGTTCCAACCCTCGTGGAAGTGACGCCTGTAATGCACTCATTGAAATTTTGCAGGTAACAGCGATAAAATACAGGGAGTGGAAGGTTACCTACTCTTTTTACAGGAACTAGACTACAGTGTGAAACTGTAAGGAGATGAAAGTGAAGCTGAGACGGGAGCGAGACAGGCTTGTAGACATTCATCCCTGTTAATCTGTGAACTGAGCTAGCAGCTAGAAGTAACCAAACGGAAATTTTCAAAGACAATTACAGTTCAGGAAGAAGCAATAAAATTGAGGTTTGTCAACAATATTTTAATTTTGTCACAGGCCGCAAAGAATTTGGAAGTACGACTGAATGGAACAGTTGGAGTCTTTAAGGGTAATAGTATGTAGTCTAACAGTGAGGTTGGCTGGTTGGTTGGTTGATTTATTTATTTATTTATTTATTTATTTTGGGCGAGGGGACCAAAGAGCGAGGTCATCGATCCGATCGGATTAGGAAAGGCCATTTTCAAAGGAACCATACCGGCATTTGCCTGAAGCGATTTAAGGAAATCACGGAAAACCTATATCAGGACGGCCGGACGCGGGTTTGAACAGTCAACCTCCCGAATGCGAGTCCAGTGTGCTAACTACTGGGCCACCTCGCTAGGTTAACAATAACGCTACACTAAGGAAATTATATGATCAAATAAGATATTGAAAGTAGATGGCAGCACTAGGAAGGTTGGCGTGATCAAAAGTGATGCCTGCTATTTTTTGTGAAAACTCAAAGCTTTTTAGATAAAGCATTATTAACATTCTACACCTTTATTCATCAGGAATGTATATTTGCAGCCCTCTCCCTTAGAGGGTTCCGAATTGTAACATGGCGGTGTGTGTCAGTGTGAGAAAAACAGGGTGTTGTAATCTAATTTCGAATTCCACGAGCTCGTCCACACACGGAGCACCCTCTCCTTCAGCCTGACAATGGCGGTCCACATACGAGCGCTGCGACATCTACAACAATCCGATGCCTTGGATTCACTGGCATCGATCATCCTTCACAGAGTCCCGACTTGGCCCTACCCGATTTTCATCTGTTTCCAAAACTTAAAGAACACCTATAATGATGAAGCGGTGCAAGCAGAGGTGATGGGCCTCCGTCAACCAAATCAAACATTCTACTGTGACGGTATCAACAAACTGGTCTCTCGATGGGAGAAATGTAGTGTTCGCTAGGGTGAATGTTGAGAAATAAATGTGTAGACATGAACAATAAGGACGTTGAATGTTAATAAAGTTCGTTTTATTTAAAACGATATAAGAATTTTCACATGAATTCGAAGGCATCACTTTTCAGCAAACCTTCGTAATTTGCAGAGTGGCATTAGCAAGACAAGCTTTCCTGTAAGGCGGAAACACGTCTAACAGACATGGTAGTAAAATGTGAGCGATGAACAGGAAACACAAGAGGATAACGAAAGCTTATGAAATGCTGAAAATTGGATGAGTAGGTTGAATAACCAATGAAGAGGTACTACATCAAACGGTGAAGGAGAAACATTTATGACACAACCAGAGTAAAAGACGCGATTTGATACATCCTGGGACAAGAAAGTAGTTAATTTCAGAATGGAGCTAACCGTGGGAGAAAGGGTTGGGTTAAAATTGTACAGGGGCACCAAGGCTTGGCTAGAGAAGGCATGCTCAAGTGGATGTTGGTTGCAGTTGGTACGCAGACATGGAAATACTTAAACGATATAAGACTAGCGTGCGCAGAGCTCTAGTTGTATTCCAGCTGTTGACTACTATAAATAACAAGTTAATGGGTTCATTGCGTGGTAAATATCGACGATAAGCAACGCAGACAGGAATCTTTAAAGTATGTCACCTATGTGATTCGCAGAAGCTTACGGCGGGGTCAGTTGTGGGGAGACGGTTAGGGGGAGGAGGGTAGCACGGGCAGATAGTGGATCCCGGCAGCGGCTGCGGCGCCAGAAGGCCGTGTGCGTGTGCCCAGGGGGCGACCCCCGCAGCTATTTTGAAAGGCGAGGCGCGGTGCGTGGCGGCGGCGCTGCCAGCTGCTGGTCCCTGGACGCACGCGGAGGCTGGCCGGCAGTCGCGATACGAGGCACAATAGGCGCGGCACTCACGGCGGACGGCACTATCGCAGCGCGGCTCGCGGCGGCACTGATCCCACAGGGGCGCGGCCGCGGACGCCTTGCCAACGGCAGAAATACACCATCCCCCCTACCACCCGAGTGCAATGCGTGCTATTGGCACCCGTCGCCAGCCTGGTGTTATGACAGCACGCCGTGTGCGTTTCTTCTCCAGAAATCTGCCTCGTCTGCCTCCCTGGATACATCACATCCATCGCATGCTACAAGTATACCGCTTCGAAATATTTCCGTTCACTCAATATATTTTTAAGATTCCATCACGAGCAAATCACATTTTCTCTCTCCACCTCATATGTTTGGTAATGTTACCCTAGCGCCTTAGGTGTCTCTTTCTTTTGCTGTAATATACGTGGAACTGGCTGAGAAAAGACAAAAACTGGGTATTGTTTTCATATTCATGTAACATATGCCTTAATAATTCATTTAATTGTGATGCACTTCGTAAAATGATTTCTTAACTAACATTCAGTTACATTTCTTCGCAAGCACTCGGATAGATCTACTACACGAACGATATCAGCATAGGAGTGATAACAGGAGAAGTAACAGGAGTAAGACGAACTGAAAATATAGTCAAAATGGCGCCGACACCAAAGCTTTCAGTTTAGGCCTAAATTTTCGCTCCATACTAAGAACAACACTTTCAAAAAATCATTGTTTGCAGAAGGCATGTGAATAAACTGAGTTATCGAGGCATATGTTATTGCTGAAAGAGTTGTGAATATTGATGAGCACACCTAAGATGTACTCACGTTCCACTCTCCGTTGTGTTTTGCAGTACAATAGAAAGAAACCCGCTGATGATGGTATATCATCGAAACATATGGGTAAAGAAGGAATGAAGTTTTAATGCCACGAGGAAGTCTCAAAATATAGTTTTCATTCGAGCAAACAACGACGCAAAAAGTTTGCTTTCCTAAGAAAATCCTTTAATTTCAACAGTGTGGCGCAATAATTCTGAAAGTTTTGCTAAGAGTGATACGACAGCTGCTTTCAGCACATTACACCGTATTCTACATACAAATAGCAATGAATTTTTGATGCTCATGTGATTACGGGAGCCGTCGTGAAATTTGCAGATCCCACTAGATTAACCTATCCCATGGGTTGTCTTCCATACTTTCCGCAACTTCACAAATATTTTGGAATCCACCGACATTTTCAGTACCGTATGTTCCGAAGCTCGTGTTTCACTAATGCGTAATAGTACAAAATCCAATTTTTAGGTTTGTATCACGTTCCGCTTGAACTTTATGCATTCGGCAAAACAGAGCAGCCATCATCTACTAACACTTATTTCACAGTGCCGTATGTTTCACTGAACCTCCAGTTTGTTCCGTTCTTAATGAAATACTGTACCTTTAAACAGTTTCTTGGTCTTCCTTGAGACTTCATTCCAATGGAGAGATAACATTTTTCTTGGTCTTCAACGCTTTTTCGTATTAACTTCTCCTCCGTTCAGCAAGACCAAGTCAATGAGTGTGTCTCGTATTCATACTGCAGCAATTCTTGATCCCTACTTATTGTTCAGTGACTTTCAATTAGCATCCAATAGAAACACCTCTGCGTTTAAACACGAAAACAGTTGTACCTACGAATAAATTTAAAAATTTTCATCGTTTGTGAATCACATTTTCTTAGTAAATCAACGTTCTTGTGTTTATTTGTATGTACATTATAAACTAAATTTTAATTATCGTATTGCGTCATTTGTAAATTCTGTAACATTTCTACTTCGCTCGTCCGCGCCACGGTATAATTCAGCAGTGGTTACCCTGTAGGTCATATTTGTACACTTTAAAGTGAATCGTACTGTGCCTCCACTTTTCTCGCTCAGGGTTTCCCATTAGTCTCAGCGTAGATCGTGTGTAATCACGTATGTGCGCTTGCATTAGACGGCACGTATCGTCACGGTATACAGACACCCCTTCTAGCAGCGGCGAGCTGAGCACAGTTCAAGGATTAACTTCTCGTCAACGAGTAAACTGACGAAGTAGTTTGTGTCAAATTGAAGCGGACGGCAGACGCCGTCTAACACTAATAGCGCCATAATCTCCAGCAATACGTTGTTGAATAACAACAGACTTTTGTAAAAATTGTAGGCTTTTTTCACAGGATGGTGAGCTGTAACACATATTCAAGTTTAACTATGCTCTGAACATCATTTAGCTGCATTATTATCTTTATCAGGATTATGAACTCGTAACTGCAACAGTTGGACAATTACACAGTGACAATTATTGAACTATGTGAAAAAAACGTAAATTAGTTACCAACTACGGCGTGAACATACCTTATTCATCATGTAAACGTCACTACAGATATTCGGATGTAAGTTATGATATGTTCGATATGCCTGCCATCGTTAGCGATGATATGGCGCAGACTAATAGCGAAATTCTGCGTGACCCGCTGAAATGTAGAAACATCTATGCTGTCTGTGACCTCACGAATGGCTGTTTTCTGCTTAGCAATGGTTTTGGGGTTATTGCTGTACACCTTGTCTTTAATACAACCCAACAAAAAGGAATCGCATGTGTTCAGATCAAAAGAATATGGCGGAGAATCGAGGCCCCAAAGCAAGAACGCGGTCCTCAGAGTGTTCTTCCAAGACATCGAACACACTCCTGCTTCGATGGGGTCGAGCTGCTCCTTGCATCAACCACATCTTGTCGAAATCAGGGTCAATTTGGATAATGAGGATGAAATCGTGTTCCAAAAGGACTCTCTCACTGATTATTCCGTGACTGGACATTTCACACCACAGTCACCCATTGAGGGTGACGAGACTCCTCGACCGCGAAATGCGGATACTCGGTCGCCTAAATGCGCCAATTTTGCTTACTGACGAACCCATCCAAATGCAAATGGGCTTCGTTGCTAATCCAAACCATACAGTGCATGCTAATTCTCATCGTGCCCTGAGGCCAACCGTGCAGTTTGAACGTAAACCGTTCAGGATTTATGACGATTTCATATATCTCAATAACTGTCATCCTGTAGTATTTGTTTAATACTGAACCAGTATAACGGATGATATTTCTTTCTTGTCTCAGACGTTATGTCTGGTTAAAAATGGAAGGTGACGCGGACCTTGTCAAGCGTGACTTCCTTTTAACTGTACGGTATATGTTACATTGCATTTAGGAACTTTCAGGTAATTGAACAAGTGTCAATAATTACAGATTTCTGTAGTTGCATATACAAGTTTGGATGTAGCTGTATTGCATTGATGTATTGGTGGATACTGTGTGGTATGACTCCTGTAGTTGATAGTATAATTGGTATAATGTCAACTTTATCCTGATGCCACATGTCCTTGACTTCCTCAGCCAGTTGGATGTATTTTTCAATTTTTTCTCCTGTTTTCTTTTGTATATTTGTTGTATTGGGTATGGATATTTCGATTAGTTGTGTTAATTTCTTCTTTTTTTGGTGAGTATGATGTCAGGTTTGTTATGTGGTGGTGTTTTATCTGTTATAATGGTTCTGTTCCAGTATAATTTGTATTCATCGTTCTCTAGTACATTTTGTGGTGCATACTTTTATGTGGGAACATGTTTTATAAGTTTATGTTGTAAGGCAAGCTGTTGATGTATTATTTTTGCTACATTGTCATGTCTTCTGGGGTATTCTGTATTTGCTAGTATTGTACATCCGCTTGTGATCCGTCTCACTGTATATATTGCCTTTTCTTAGCCATGTGTTGGATGCGTCTTGATCGATGTGTGGCTGTGTTAGATGATACGGGTGCTTGCCATGTAGTGTTTTCTTTTTCCAATTTACTTTCCTCGTATCTGTCGATGTTATGTGATCTAAAGGGTTGTAGAAGTGGTTATGAAATTGCAGTGGTGTAGCCGATGTATTTATATGAGTGATTGCTTTGTGTATTTTGCTAGTTTCTGCTCGTTCTAGAAAGAATTTTCTTAAATTGTCTGCCTGTCCATAATGTAGGTTTTTTATGTCGATGAATCCCCTTCCTCCTTCCTTTCTGCTTAATGTGAATCTTTCAGTTGCTGAATGTATGTGATGTATTCTATATTTGTGGCATTGTGATCGTGTAAGTGTATTGAGTGCTTCTAGGTCTGTGTTACTCCATTTCACTACAAATGAGTAGGTCAATATTGGTATAGCATAAGTATTTATAGCTTTTGTCTTGTTTCTTGCTGTCAATTCTGTTTTCAGTATTTTTGTTAGTCTTTGTCTATATTTTTCTTTTAGTTCTTCTTTAATATTTGTATTATCTATTCCTATTTTTTGTCTGTATCCTAGATATTTATAGGCATCTGTTTTCTCCATCGTTTCTATGCAGTCGCTGTGGTTGTCCAATATGTAATCATCTTGTTTAGTCTGTTTTCCCTTGACTATGCTATTTTTCTTACATTTGTCTGTTCCAAAAGCCATATTTATATCATTGCTGAATACTTCTGTTATCTTTAGTAATTGGTTGAGTTGTTGATTTGTTGCTGCCAGTAGTTTTAGATCATCCATGTATAGCAGATGTGTGATTTTGTGTGGGTATGTTCCAGTAATATTGTATCCATAATTTGTATTATTTAGCATGTTGGATAGTGGGTTCAGAGCAAGGCAGAACCAGAAAGGACTTAATGAGTCTCCTTGGTATATTCCACACTTAATCTGTATTGGCTGTGATGTGATATTTGAATTTGTTTGGATGTTAAGTGTGGTTTTCCAATTTTTCATTACTATGTTTAGGAACTGTATCAATTTAGGATCCACTTTGTATATTTCTAATATTTGTAGTAACCATGAGTGGGGTACACTATCAAAAGCTTTTTGGTAATCAATGTATGCATAGTGTAGCGACCTTTGTTTAGTTTTAGCTTGATATGTCACCTCTGCATCTATTATCAGTTGCTCTTTACATCATCGTGCTCCTTTGCAACAGCCTTTTTGTTCTTCATTTATAATTTTGTTCTGTGTTGTATGTGTCATTAATTTCTGTGTAACGACTGAAGTTAATATTTTGTATATTGTTGGTAGGCATGTTATGGGGCGATACTTAGCTGGGTTTGCTGTGTCTGCTTGATCTTTAGGTTTCAGGTAAGTTATTCCATGTGTAAGTGTATCAGGGAATGTGTATGGGTCTGCAATGTAACTTAAATAATTTAGTTAGATGTGAATGTGTTGAGGTGAATTTCTTTAACCAGAAATTTGCTGTTTTATCTTTTCCAGGGGCTTTCCAATTGTGAGTAGAATTAATTGCTTGGGTGACTCCATGTTGCAAAATTATCACCTCAGGCATTCGTGGTATCATCTTGTACGTATCTGTTTCTGCTTGTATCCACCGTGCATGCCTGTTATGTTGTACCGGGTTTGACCATATGTTGCTCCAGAAGTGTTCCATGTCTGTTATGTTTGGTGGGTTGTCTATCTTAATGTGTGTGTTATCTATTGTCTGATAAAATTTCTTTTGGTTTGTGTTGAATGTTTGGTTTTGTTTTCTTCTATTTTCACTTTTTTTTTAATCTTCTGAGTCATTTGGCCAATGCTTGTAATTTCTGCTTCTTTTCATCTAATTGCTCTATCGCTTCTTGTTGTGATATTTTGCCTAACCTTTTTCGTTTTTTGTCAGATATTTCATTTCTTATAAATTGTGTTAGCTGTCCGATGTCTTTTCTCAGTTTTTCTGTTCTGATCTGTAGCCTGGGTTGCCATGCTGGTTTTGTGGGTTTCTTGTGTGTGTTGGTTGGTTCTGATCTCTGCCTAGTGTGTATATTTAGTGTAGTGAGTGCTCCTATATAAACCAGTAGTTGTAACTCATCCATAGTTGTGTTTTCATTTATTTTGTTGTGTATGATTGTGTTGATAGTTTTTATTGTTGTTTCGACTTGTGGGTTATTTGGCGGTCTATGCAAGAATAGTCTAATGTCTGTATTTGTGTCTTTGTATTCTATATATGTCAGCTGAAATTTTTCTTCTATATCTAACATGTGTGTCACTTCGTGTTCTATTTGTGCTTGTTCTGGTGGCTGTCTTAAGATTTTGTTTTCCTCTGACTGTTTAATTGATGCGTGTTGTTCTTTGTTTGTTTGCTCTGGGATGTTTGAGTCCATTACTGTATTTTCTTCTTCTTCTTCTTCTGATTGCACATTATTTTGTTCCAGTATTTGTTGTACTTGTTGTTTGATGTTTTCTAATTCTGACTGGGGTATCCTGTTATTTTTGATTATTACACGGATCTGATCAGCTAGTCATTGTTCTGTTAAAAATTTTAATTCTGGGTATCTGGTAATAAATGTTGTGTATACTTGTGATCTGTATCCAGTTGTGTTGGTTCCTAGGTTTGTTGCTTGGTAATAACAGAACATGAGGTGTCGATTAACTTCATCTGACCATCTCATCCTCTGTCTGTTTTCCTTCTAGGGTGGTTGCAGGAAGCATATCCTGCAAAACACCTCTATTTCGATTTGAATCATTTTCCAGTTGGCTAGCAGTGTCGTTACCATTGTGAGCGGGCATAGGGTTCAAGCGTCGTCCCCTACCGTGACGGCGCTTGTCCGAGGCTTCTGTAGTTCTGTCCTGAACCAACTAATCAGACTAGAAGTGGGGTTAGCCCAATTAGTGGTTTGTTCTTTTCGTCGCCTTTTACGACTGGCAGAACATACCGGAGGCCTATTCTTTTCCCGGGCCTCCACGGGAATTATTATTATTATTATTATTATTATTCACAACAGAGAATTTTTATTTAATAATCTCTGAAGTTTAAACGACGTGTTTCGTAAAAGATGCCTATACAAGAGGCTTTGCGGTTAGGGCTATTTTAATACCTAAAAAATTTTTTAAAATTATTTTTCACTGATAAGCTTTTGCATTCTGGGTCTGTTTTCATTGTCTTCAGTTTGTCCTATTTCAGTGTTGAACCAGGGCTGCCTAACTGAATTTTAATGGTGCTGTTTTATTTGTCCAGTTAAGTAAAATGATTACATTCACGACATGTCTAAAGTATGCAAGCGAAGGGCAAACAATCGGTATTATATAACGTGAATCATCAAGTGCTGTTTTGTGGAAGTTCCAAATCAATTATTTTGTCTTAACACATCGAGGCAAACCATCTGAAGGCCGATTACTACTGACCCTCGCTGGTGTTGCCGATCTTATTGGTATCACGCGAGTCTCATTTGGGGCTTACGTAAGAAAGTCGCATTTATAGCCAAACGGTTTACAACGAACGTCATTTTGGAACAGCTTCACTAGGAACTAAATCCAGTAGCAGCATCTTCTCACGATACGTTCAACTGCACCTTTTGGAATTAAAATTTCTCCCTTTAAAAATAGCAAGGTGAGGTACAACTTAGTACTTTACATTCTTATGTTTTTTACCAATTCGGAAATATTTGCCTTAGAAATTTTTGACGCAGTGTACGATCGTTTGTCTTTTGTGAATATTTTAACGGTAGTTTTTTTGGCAGAACATTTTTCTAAAGCAGTGAGACAAAAATAATTCAGCGCTAATTATCAACGTCGCCGTCGTCGTCATCTCTCTCTCTCTCTCTCTCTCTCTCTCTCTCTCTCTCTCTCTCTCTCTCTCTCTCTCTCTCTCTTACCAGACAGTGCTTTAAATGACGTCAGGATTTCTTTTCTTTTCCCCTTTCCAATAGCATCTGGACGGAGTCATGTAACAACCCTCGCATCTACACATTATCACCGTTAATAGTAACTGCACTTTGAAAGACGTAGATAGGAGTAAACTATGACCGACAGTGCTATAAAAAGAAAAATCCGTTATATCGTAAACATACTAACAATCAAACAACATGCCTACACAGTCTACATATCATGAGCAAAGTATCTAAGAATCTTTTGAGTGTGTGAACCCACAGCATTTAATACGATTAATAACCCTTTTAATTAAAGATCACTCATAAAATTACATTAATATTGTTGAAAGAGGTTCGTCCGTATTAACCAATATTCGGAGGTAATTTTTTCTGTTCCACATTTTACTTAACGCACAATAATGAAATGATTGAGACCTGCTTCACTGAGCAAGTAGCTAATCGGAGTTTTCTTCGATCCAATTAAGTAAACGTTTAACCGCATGTACTTCATCGTTACGTAGCTTGTCTTTTCAGATAATGAAATTATTAAGGGAATTTTTTTTTACTGTAGCAGTAAGACAGAAAATTGAGATTCTACGGCTCGCAGGGTGGAATGTCAGATCCCTTAATCGGGCAGGTAGGTTAGAGAAATTAAAAATAGAAATCGATTGGCTAAAGTTAGATATAGGGGTAATTAGTGACGTTCGGTGGCAGGAGGAACAAGATATCTGGTCAGGTGAAGACAGGCTTGTAAGTACAAAATCAAATAGGGGTAACGCTGGTGTAGGTTTAATAATGAATAAAAATAGAACCACTGGTATGCTACTACGACCAGCATAGTGAACGCATTGTTGTAGCCAAGATAGATACGAAGCCCACACCTACCACAGCGGTACAAGTTTTTATGCCAACTAGTTCCGGCGATGAGATTATAGATACGATAAAAAATTATTCAGATAGTTAAGGGAGATGAAAATTTAATAGCCACGGGGGACTGGAATTCTATAGTAGGGAAAGGAAGAGAGGAAAAGTAGTAGGTGAATATGGACTGGGGATAAGGACTGGTAGAGGCAGCCGCGCTGTAGAATTTTGCGCAGAGCATAACTTAATCATAGCTAACACTTGGTTTAAAAATAAAGAAAGGAGATTATATACGTGGAAGAGGCCTGGAGACGGCGCGCGCCCGTGGGAGGACTCGAACCTCCGACGGTGAGGGCCACGCGAACCGTGGCAAGTCGCATCAGACCACACGGCTACTGCAGAAGATTAGAAGGGTAGATCACGTAACTAATGAGGCGACACTGAATAGGATTGGGGAGAAGACAAATCTGTGGAACAACCTGACTAAAGGAAGAGATCGGTTGGTAGGACACATTCTGAGGCATCAAGGGATCACCAATTTAGTGTTAGAGGGAAGCGTAGAGGGTAAAAATCGTAGAGGGAGACCAAGAGATGAATACACTAAGCAGATTCAGAAGGATGTAGGTTGCAGTAGGTACTGGAAGATGAAGCTCGCACAGGATAAAGTAGCACAGAGATGCATCAAATCTGTCTCAGGACAACAACAGCAGTTCATACTGCGATACTTCGTTTTACTGTTGACTTAGCAGGAAGTCTTAAGGTTTCACCTACGTTTATTGCCAGTTTCGATAAATCCTTAGTTTTTTCATTGTGAGATACCACTATACGTATTGGAAACGGCCATTTTTGTAACTACAGGGAGCGACTGCCCTTCTGTAATTTTGTACAGAAGCAGACGGAAGCTTCAAGAGTCGAAAGATATAGAAAGTAGTGGAGAAGGAGTGTGACAAGACTGTAGCCTATGCCCCACGTTACACTACTTGTTCATACTAACATGCAGTGAAAGAAACCATGGAGAAATCTGCGTAGGGAATTAAAGTTCAGGAAGAAGAAATGAAAAATTTTCGGTTTCCCCTATAATAATGCAATTATGTCAAACATCAGAGGACCAGCAAGACCGGATGAACGGTCTGGAAAGAATCTTGGAAACGGATTATGAAATTAAAATAAACGAAAGTAAAACAATAGTAACAGTATTATATTAAATCTGGCGATGTTGAGGAAATTAAGTAATGAGATGATTAGCAGAGTAAAAGACGATAGCAGGCACACTATAAATTTAAGTGTCTGAAATCATTTTCTGAAACTGCTTATCTGCTGTGTAGCCTTGACAGACAAGAAGCGATTATCAACCAATGAAGAGGTACAGACAGAATTGGTGCGATAAGAAATTTATAGCACAACTACAAAAAAAAAAGGACCGGTTAATAGGAGGCATTCAGAGGCACCTTTGAGCCCCGGTGATTTCTACCTGAAACCGTATTATTTTGAAGTACCAATGTCTCTGCTTGAAGCCACCAATCCTGTTGCTAGACAGAAACTTCTAGTGGTATATTATTGATGTCGTGCGTTGTATCAGTCACTTATAGCGTTCAAAACAATAGTCGGTGCGGAAGATTATGCTATGTGATGGAGATTCTGACTTTTTTTCTTTTTGTAGAGGCCATATTGAGTACACATAGTGAAAGTAGATATATCTCAGGTGTTGTCACGTAAATTTGCATTTGTACGACTGTTTTATGAGTAAAATCGACATGAAACCGATGGTACAGTACATAGTTGTGATTAAAAAAATTATTAAATTTTGAGCCGATGTTTTACTGTTATTTAGCACTATAATCTGTTTTAGACGTTACGACTTCATGGACCTTTCCAGATGTGGGATTTTGTCTAGAAAAAATGTGAAAGTACTCTGGGGAGCGACTTTTGAGCTAGCAGGCGTGGCGGCGGTTGAAAGAGCAGTGGGAACGGCTGCGGGCGCAGCTCCACAGGTAGCGCCGGCCGGGGCTCGGGTTACGGCAAGCGATACGAGCACACCTCCACGCGCCGCTGCCCGCCGAGGCTCCTGCCCCTACAGGGTGTGGTCCCCGTCCGCCGACCAGTTTGCGCTCCCACACACACCCCCAACGCAACAGCGGGAGGCTTTCTTGCTGACTAAGAGCGTCGCGTCGCTCTGGACGAATCTGGTCTCTCAGAAAAAATATTTCGCTATTACCACAAATGTATCCATAACAGAGTTCACATTTTTAAGCTATTTTAAGGTCTTCGGCGCCATGGGTACTATTAGTTATACAAGAACACGAGACGCACAGCATCACCACCTTAGTTTCCACATGAGAACAGCACATATGGCTCGGCTCAGCGGCACCTGGCTACTTTGTAAGTTAACATTTGAGTCGGCCACTGAAACGTTAAGAACGAACAATGGCCACTAACACTGTAGCGGAAGGAGGTTATCGATGTCTGCAACAAATTAGCAGTAACGCGAGATAAATCGCAAAGCAAATGTTTATTAACTATACTTAAGTGATAGGTAAAGTTATCAGCTGTTCATGCTTGCACTGCGAAACGGTCGTTTTCGAAAATATATCGTGTGGGGATTGTCACTGAAACTTCTGAGTGTGCACCGAGCTAGTACCAGCTAACAATCGCTGCTTATGTCGGTATTACACTATCACATTTCTTTGACAAAGATCTTTGCCGTGGCGCTAAAAAAGGGTATTACACTGTCATATTTTTCGTCAAATTTCAAGATGGTGGAAACAACTTTTTTCTTATGCGCTGCAGTTGCTAGTACCACAATTGCATTTTTTTAAAAGAAAAGCGGCAGAAAAAAGAGGAAACATACTTCGATGAAGCCGTAGGCATTAGATCGAAATGATAAAAGCATTCAGTGAAATTTGTTACGAGAGCTGCAAGTGGAGGACGTCAAGTCTCGTACATAAATTACTTACGAATGGATGAGAGTGTATTTCAGTATTTGCTCAGTAAAGTGGCTTCTCATATTACAAAACAAAATACTCTCTTGAGAAATGCTATACCTGCAGAAGACCGGCAAATTTTGACACTGTGATTTCTTCACGCAGGAGAGAGCTGCTCCAGTTTTCAACACAACACTCTAATATCACATTGCAAATTAACCAAAATAATTCCAGAAACGTGTGAAGCGATTAAAGCGACGAAGGGGAATATGTAATGGTAAATGAATGTTTAATACACGATATGGGCAATAAGACCTATTTTTATTTTTTATTAATTTAATTAACGGAATTAGTGTTCCTGCAACTACAAAACTAATAAAAAGCACAAAACAGATGAAGCGCTTTTTAACTTGTGATATCCAGAGTTCTATATGTCGCCTGCAGCATAACTGCCCATCAACGCACAATTAATAGCATGCACTGTACCCCCCCCCCCTCCCCCAATCCCACCATACTCCAAGCAAATTGAAACGAGAGAGAGAGAGAGAGAGAGTCGAAGGAACAACACTTTAGAAGCCATGTTTACAAATACAATGCGTCAAATAGCTATAGCGACACCAGCGCTCAAAGCGGCTACATTTCACATTTCAGTGAACAGAAGGCGTATGACTTATGATCAAATCTAAGGCGAGGTCCTATATTTCATCACATGTATTTGACGACAGTCGAGATTTGACAAAATCCCCTATTACACAATCAAGTTTCTTTGACATAAATATTTGACATATCAAGTTTGACAAAGAGATATGATGTGTAATACCGGCCTTAAGACGATCATGTCCGCGACAGGTTATTTGTTGTACAACGCTAAGTTCGTAGTCTTGCACTGGCCGAGGGTAAACCACGGAAAACCTAAGCATGGATGCCCTAACGGGGATTAAACCCTGTCCACTCGAAGGCAGCGGCTGGTATCTATCAGCTCTCGCCTCGTTTGTACGAGGGCAGTTCAATAAGTAATGCAACACATTTTTTTTCTCGGCCAATTTTGGTTGAAAAAACCGGAAATTTCTTGTGGAATATTTTCAAACATTCCCGCTTCGTCTCGTATAGTTTCATTGACTTCCGACAGGTGGCAGCGCTGTACGGAGCTGTTAAAATGGCGTCTGTAACGGATGTGCGTTGCAAACAACGGGCAGTGATCGAGTTTCTTTTGGCGGAAAACCAGGGCATCTCAGATATTCATAGGCGCTTGCAGAATGTCTACGGTGATCTGGCAGTGGACAAAAGCACGGTGAGTCGTTGGGCAAAGCGTGTGTCATCATCGCCGCAAGGTCAAGCAAGACTGTCTGATCTCCCGCGTGCGGGCCGGCCGTGCACAGCTGTGACTCCTCCAATGGTGGAGCGTGCGAACACACTCGTTCTAGATGATCGACGGATCACCATCAAACAACTCAGTGCTCAACTTGACATCTCTGTTGGTAGTGCTGTCACAATTGTTCACCAGTTGGGATATTCAAAGGTTTGTTCCCACTGTGTCCCTCGTTGTCTAACCGAACACCATAAAGAGCAAAGGAGAACCATCTGTGCGGAATTGCTTGCTCGTCACGTGGCTGAGGGTGACAATTTCTTGTCAAAGATTGTTACAGGCGATGAAACATGGGTTCATCACTTCGAACCTGAAACAAAACGGCAATCAATGGAGTGGCGCCACACCCACTCCCCTACCAAGAAAAAGTTTAAAGCCATACCCTCAGCCGGTAAAGTCATGGTTACAGTCTTCTGGGACGCTGAATGGGTTATTCTGTTCTATGTCCTTCCCCATGGTCAAACGATCAACTCTGAAGTGTATTGTGCTACTCTTCAGAAATTGAAGAAACGACTTCAGCGTGTTCGTAGGCACAAAAATCTGAACGAACTTCTCCTTCTTCATGACAACGCAAGACCTCACACAAGTCTTCGCACCCGAGAGGAGCCCACAAAACTTCAGTGGACTGTTCTTCCTCATGCACCCTACAGCCCCGATCTCGCACCGTCGGATTTCCATATGTTTGACCCAATGAAGGACGCAATCCGTGGGAGGCACTACGCGGATGATGAAGAAGTTATTGATGCAGTACGACGTTGGCTCCGACATCGACCAGTGGAATGGTACCGTGCAGGCATACAGGCCCTCATTTCAAGGTGGCGTAAGGCCGTAGCATTGAATGGAGATTACGTTGAAAAATAGTGTTGTGTAGCTAAAAGATTGGGGAATAACCTGGTGTATTTCAATGCTGAATAAAACAACCCCTGTTTCAGAAAAAAAAAAGTGTTGCATTACTTATTGAACTGCCCTCGTATTATGCGTCACCGTAAATTTGAACTATATTTCTTGCTAACCAACACAAGAACTTCACATCTATGATATTGGCTCTGATGTAATATGTCGTAAGTGAAGCAAGCGACTTCAACTTCATGTCATATAAATGTGACACGTTCTTGCATCAAATAATAACTAGTCAAAAATCCATCCTGACAACGAATGGAATATTTTCAGCCGACATCTTTAGATAAGAAATATCTTGGTCAGCAATGCCTTAAACTGTTGGAACATTAAAGTTGCCAGAAGAACTTTAAGACTCGCATACCACTGTCTTATTGAACCTAAGTCGATTGGGGCCCTGGCAGCACGAAGGGAATGAAGTCATGAAAATCAGTCATAATAGTGATGCCACCAAAATAATGTATGTGCGCCACCCGAGGTAAAGAGGATAAAATAACGATAAAAGCAAACTCTTATTTAGTACGGCTCTGGCAGTAGCTGTACAGCAGATTTTTGTTTTTGGCACATATGTTATCATAATAATAATAAGTCTTTATTCTTTTGTGATTAACCGATAAAAATTATGTTCCATAGCAGAAATTACGTGCATTTATTAGACTCCTCTTAAGTCTCTTGTTGTTATCCTTAATAGGTGACTAGCGAACATGTACTTCAGTCTACGAGAATTTTAAATGCTGTGGTGTCTGCTATCCGACGGTTTTCCGAAACGCGTGTACAATAAAGATTGTAGCTCTGTAATATAGCAATGATACAATCGCCGGGGATTAAGGAACAGCTAAAGCCGCAGTTATTCCTAAAAGCATTTATTCAAAGAGCTGACAGCGCCTACTCCAATACGATCACATTCCACAAATTCAGCCGTCTGGCAACGCGAAGCTCCGGTAGTGTTTCAAGCTTTTTTAAATATGGTATTCTGGGAGACAATGACAATATTGAAATGCACAGTATTTGGATTATTTGACATTAAATGCATGTTGCATAAGGTTGAGAGGTAGCTACCAATGAAAGAATAAAGTGTCATTTTTTATTTATTAATCGCTTTTGGGCAGGACGTATACAGCTTGCCTTAAAATTAACTCTTTAACATTTAATTTTGTGACAGTCTGAACCATTACACAATTATTCATTACTTCCATTTAACATGAAAATGTTCTACGAACCAACGTAAAATACATTTTAAAAAACTTTTACATACAGTGACGAAATATTAGTTTATTGAATTTCGTACAAAGGCGTCTCGACGTTTATTCCAAAGGTAAGCTAATAATCCTCATTACGAGCATAAGTCTCTTACGAAGGTATTTGCAAGAAAATGCATCTCCATATCTCCACAATGATTCCTAGTTGCTCGTAATTAGGAACAGCTGAAACCGCCGTGATTCCCAAAGGAAGCATTTGTCCAAAGAGCTGACAGCGTCTGCTCCAAGACAATGTTGTTGTTGTTGTGGTCTTCAGTCCTGAGACTGGTTTGATGCAGCTCTCCATGCTACTCTATCCCGTGCAAGCTTCTTCATCTCCCAGTACCTACTGCAACCTACATCCTTCTGAATCTGCTTAGTGTATTCATCTCTTGGTCTCCCTCTACGATTTTTACCCTCCACGCTGCCCTCCAATGCTAAATTTGTGATCCCTTGATGCCTCAAAACATGTCCTACCAACCGATCCCTTCTTCTAGTCAAGTTGTGCCACAAACTTCTCTTCTCCCCAATCCTATTCAATACCTCCTCATTAGTTACGTGATCTACCCACCTTATCTTCAGCATTCTTCTGTAGCACCACATTTCGAAAGCTTCTATTCTCTTCTTGTCCAAACTGGTTATCGTCCATGTTTCACTTCCATACAAATACTTTCAGAAACGGCTTCCTCACACTTAAATCTATACTTGATGTTAACAAATTCCTCTTCTTCAGAAACGATTTCCTTGCCATTGCCAGTATACATTTTATATCCTCTCTACTTCGACCATCATCAGTTATTTTACTCCCTAAATAGCAAAACTCCTTTACTACTTTAAGTGTCTCATTTCCTAATCTAATCCCCTCAGCATCACCCGATTTAATTTGACTACATTCCATTATCCTTGATTTGCTTTTGTTGATGTTCATCTCCCAAGACAATCAGATTCCATAAATTCAGCCAAAGGAGCAGATCAGGCATAGTAGAAAGGAGACTGTGGTTACAGTTTGCCGGTCGATGTTTTCCATGGGTACTTTGTTGTAAACAAACAACATGGTAGTGCTGCATTGTTTTGATAAACCGTAATGCCCAAGGCTGCTCGCAACGAGAATCTTCACACCAGAGATCTACAACGAATAATATTAACATACATTCTATGCTCTCAATATCCTACTCGTTACGACTACTTTTTTGGCAGGCCAACGGAAGGTTGTAGCGCAAAAAATGGAAACCCAACACCATCATGGTTCTAATGTCAGGTGACTGCTTACTGTGTGTAGTAATTGGTGTTGAATGAATGAAGACTATAGCACTTTTTTTTACATTACAAATAACTTCTTAGGAAGGATCTACAAACAACAGTTTTGTAAACTAAACATAAACAAAGCGAGGTTGCGCTGTTTTTAGCGGACGTCTTTTTATTCGGGAGAATGGACAAAAATCGCCACGCAGCCATCCTAACTTTAGTTTTTCCTTGGTCTCCCTAAATTACCTCAGCTAAATTCCTATCTGTCCCAACCATGTCAATATAGAATTGAACTGCTTTAAAGATGGGTAACCGCCTCAAAAATTGAAACTGCAGATTTTGTTGGTTTCGGTTTCTCGAGAGAGACGCATCGATTGGAATTAAAATGAGGGCGTCATTTCCTTCCCGTCTGTAGACAGCAGATTTAAATCTGCAAATATTTCTAATATGGAGCGACTATGGGAATTTTCACATTTTTAGAAAAACTCGGGGCAGGCCCGGAATTATGTTAACCACTCCATTATGTTAGCTGAAAAACCATTCCAATTAAAAAATTAAGGTAAACAGCTCAGACTTCCAAGTTTCAAATAATGGTGGGAAAAAATCGAGGAAAGAAAGCTAGATTAATTTTTAGATTTTAATTCTGAGATGCACAGCTTGAAAGCAGATTGAGGAGAGATTTTTATTGTTGTCAAGAGGGCCAAGGGAAGAAAGTCCTAGCGAAGTGGACAACTTTTTACATCATTACATTAAGTACTTTGTTCCAATAAGAGAGCTCCACTTTTCAACAATGCATGCATAGCCAAAATCGCATTGAAACAGTTATACGAATGTTATTGTTCATACTAGACACTTTCCCCATTGGATGGCACTATTATCTACCATCTGACCGCGACTCAAGTGTTGTGAGAAGGATGATACTAATGTGCGACTAAGTACTTATGCCAGATCAATATACATTATCACCGAATCTAGTCGCCTTGGTCGCTTTAAAATTTATGCAGCAAAAACAAGCTAAATAGCGAATTTTGAAGTATGATGGGCTCCTTTATACCAAAAGAATCATCTCAGTTGAAACAACGGTAAAGAGCACTATAAAACAGGACCAAGTATCGTTTTATCCTCATTAGTTTCTGTACTATGATATATTTAAGAAAAGGAAAAACAAGCATTTCGTAAGTCCTATACCGGCAGATTACATTGGTGAAAGAGAGGAATATTTACCCTACATGAACATCGGGCTTCCTTAAACAGAAGCCTATTATGGGAAACTTCCCGTAAACGGGAAGTAAGATGAGAAACTACTGAAGTATGCTACGGACACGAAGTATCAACCTTTTATAACCAGCTGAAGACGTACCCTATAACGTAAGAGGATTAATATGACTGAAAAATACTACATCCAATCGTTTCCGTAACAGGTTTCGTATTCTTTTTCGTACGAGCTTAATATAGTTTTGCGAACAAGTGGCCAATCATTTATAATATGTTTTGCATTCATTCATTTTTTATGAACATTGGGCTGTTTTCTAACGCAGTTATAAACATTTTCGGTGGTTTAGATTCAAAAGCGTTTAGAAAGAAATAAGTTAGTTGGTTATCATTTAAGTGTACTGCATATCATGATTATTTATGGTAATTTTTCTGTACAACAATACGCTCAGACAGACACATATACACTGATCAGCCGAAACACTATGACCACTGCCCACCGCGAGGTTGAATACCTGCTGGCGGTGTTGCGGGTACATGACAAAGTAAGGGAATGATGTAAGCGGAAGAGACGACCAGGTCTCATCAAAGAACGTAGATGTCGGAGGATCCCCCACTGTGTAATCCAGGATATGCAGCGACCTGTGCCAGATCTGACGATAGAATACAATGCTGGTGCGCGCACAAGTGTTTCGGAGCACACTGTTCAAAGGCTATTGTTGAACATGGAGCTCCACATCACACGCCCCGTAAGTGTTCCTACGCTGACCCAACGACATCGTCGGCTAACTGCGGTGTAGACAGCATCACTGAGTTTTCACCGAGTATCAATAGAAACGTGTCGCCTGTCGAATGAATCTCATTTCTTGTTATACCAGATCGATGGTTGGGTCCTTACACGCCATCATCCAGGCGAATGGTTGCACGTAACATGCAACGCGCCAAAGATGCAGGCCAGTGAGGCCAGAATTTTGAAATGGGCTTCCATAGGGTCTGTGGTAGTAGTAGAAGGCATCAACAGCAGTGAAGTACGTAAACATTATTGTAGACCACCTGCCCCGTTTCATGCTTTAAGTCTCCCCCTGCGATGATATATTCCAGCAGGAAGGTCAGAATCGTGCTTCAGAGGTTTGCGGGGATTTATAGTGAAATCACATTTATGTCTTGGCCAGCAAATGTGACTGATCTATAACCAGTGCAACACCAGATCCAGCTGTGCGTCCGTAATCCACCATCCCATAATTTGCGGAAATTGCTTGACCTGTGCATAGACACATGGTGACATACATTTCTGGAACCCTGTCAAGGACTTGCAGAAACCATGCAAAGCAGAATCTCTGTTGTGCTGTGTTTGAAAAATGGAACAGCATGGTATTAAAGAGGTGGTTATGTTGTTTTGGCTCGTTACTGTACATACTAGACACGACATCAGCTGCACACAAATTACTGTCATTCATTAAACATAAGTTTTCGGTTTCTTGTAAAGTAAACAGGGGACTTAAAATACACTCATGTTTGGAAAAAAATCTGATCAGCTTGAACGACTAGAGAGAGGACGTTCATATTAACACGGCATGTATATTATGTTCTGAAGAAATGCTTAGCATTTGACTCTTGTCGGCCCCGGGATCAAGGTCAATATGGATATCAGGACGCAACACCACCTACCGGTAAAATGTGCCTGCTGCTCTAGTTATCGCTATAAACCGAGGGTAATGGATCAGTGCAACTGGAGCAGACGTGCAGGATGCTTCTCATACATACGCACGAACCGTACCGTCAAAATTAGTGAGTCTGAAAGGGGGTGCATTATTGGCATTATAGAATGTGATACACCCATCCGAGAAACTGCTCCTCGTGTAGGACGAAGTATTTCGGCTGTGCAAAGGATGTGTGCACAATGGTTCACGGAAGGCCGTAGAACATGACGAGATGTGTAAGGTCGCACCACCAGACCGTTCCCCGAGAAGACAGACACTTCATACGAATGGCACTGCTGGGCAGATCTGCGTTGTCCTCGGTTTCGGCGGAACAGTGTAACACATCGTACACTGTCAAGGGTGATAGTCCGTCGCCGTCTATTATGGCATGGGTTACGTGCACGTCGTCCGCTTCTCCGCCTACCTTTGACGAATGTGGAAAAACGGCGACAGGAACGGCGTCAGACAGTGTTTTCGAATGAATCCAGGTTATGTTTGTTTGAAAATAATGGCTGCAATTTGGTTCGCCACAGACACGGGGGAGTGCCATCACAGTGACTGCATTCGCACAAGACATACAGCGCCAACTCGAGGCTTTATGATCTGGGGTGCTATTGGTTACAACCACAAATCACGGTGTTGTGTCTAGGGCATCGTAACAAGTGTTATCTACGTGAATGACATCTTGCGACCCATAGCCATACCCTTTCTGCACAACACCCCAGACGTCATTTTTCAGCAAGTCAATGCACGACCACATGTCGCTGCACAAACACATGCCTTCTTGGTGTCACAGGATGTCAGCCTCTTGCACTGCCCCGCCAGACCACCACGCTCACCGCCATTCGAAAATGTGTGTGAGATATGGTGAAACGACGGGTGTCCCAATGCCAACCACCACAGATAAACTTTTGATCCAGGTGACTGCAGCATGGACGGCTATACCACAGGACGCCATTTGCGCCTTACACGCGTCGACGCCAAGTCTCATGGAATAAGTTATCAAGAGTGCATGGCGGACGACGCGCCTACCAGGCAACAGGACACATGCTAAACTGAGGTGACTTAAATGCTAATCATTTCTCCTGAACATACTAGGGTACATGCCCTGTGAATATGAACGTCCTATCTCTAGTCGTTTTAAAGTGATCTAGTTTTTTCTGAACAAGAGCGTAGACTTGCTTCCCCATTTATTGCTATAAGGGCGATAAAAATCACCAAAGCAGCTAATTTTTTTTCAAATCAAGTAAAATTAACCTCACACATTTCAAAAAATCAATTTTTCAACACAGCAGAAAGAAATTCTGCCATTAAATTGTTTAACAAGACTGTGGAATTTTTTCCTTCCTCCTGAATAATTTACCAATTGTAACTAGTCGCCTTTCCCTTTCAGAAATAAGCGGTTCAACTGTAAGAACGCAGCTGCTTGTATATACAGGGTGTATCAAAAACAATCACCCGATTTGGAACGTCTATATTTCTGAAACTAATAAACATATACAATGAATTTTGTTTTTTGATGAAGGGAAACTCAAAACGTTTTTTTTTCATCTCTTCATAGTTGTTCAATATGTCCCCTTTGAGATGCACGGCATATGTCAATGAGGTACTCAAACTGTTCCCAAACTGCAGCGAGCAAGTCTTGAGTTACAGCGTCAACAGCTGCTGTTACACGACGTCTCAGTTCGTTCATTGTTGTTGCTAAAGAAGGCACATAAACAGAGTCTCTTATAAACCCCGACAAGAAACAATCACATACAGTCAGGTCCGGTGACCTTGGATGCCAGTAATGTAAGACTGTATCATTTGGTCCAGTGCGACTGATCCACCGTTCACTCTGATTTAAAAATTGCCGCACTTCCAGATGCCAGTGTGGCAGTGCCCAATCCTGTTGGTAAATAAAATCGTACGAATCAGTCTCCAACTGCGGGAAAAGGAAGTTCTCAAGCATGTCGAGATATATGCTTCCTGTAACAGTGTTCTCTGCAAAGAAAAATGGACCTTACACCTTTTCCCATGAAACTGCACAAAAAAAACATTAAATTTTGTAGAGTCCCTCATGTTGTACAACTTCATGTGGTTGTTCCGCACCCCATATTCCCACATTATGACGATTCACCTTTCCATTTAAACGAAATGTTACCTCGTACTAAACAATAGGCGTGGAAGAAAATTTCATCCTCCATCTTGCCAAGAACGAAATTAAAGAACTCCACACGTTGTTGTTTGTCGTCTTCACGAAGAGCTTGCAACAGCTGAATTTTGTATGGTTTCATATGTAAACGTCGACGTAACACGCCTGACGGCCATCGGGGGCATGTTGAGCTGTCAAGCTGCACGGCGAAAAGATTTCTGCGGACTCTTGAAACTATGGCGAATGCGTTCGACGTCTGTCTCACACTCGGGGACAACCCGGAGATTTGCCTTTACACAAAGAACCTCTTTCTCGGAATTGTTCATGCCATTACCTATTGGATGAGGGTCCACACCATACCTAGTACGAAACTCACACTGAGCAGTTATTACTGGCACGCATTGTGCAAAGCGTAGAACACCTTGTGCAAAGCGTACAACACCTTGTGCAAAGCGTACAACACCTTGTGCAAAGCGTACAACACATTGTGCAAAGCGTACAACACATTGTGCAAAGCGTACAACACATTGTGCAAAGCGTACAACACATTGTGCAAAGCGTACAACACATTGTGCAAAGCGTACAACACATTGTGCAAAGCGTACAACACATTGTGCAAAGCGTACAACACATTGTGCAAAGCGTACAACACATTGTGCAAAGCGTACAACACATTGTGCAAAGCGTACAACACATTGTGCAAAGCGTACAACACATTGTGCAAAGCGTACAACACATTGTGCAAAGCGTACAACACATTGTGCAAAGCGTACAACACATTGTGCAAAGCGTACAACACATTGTGCAAAGCGTACAACACATTGTGCAAAGCGTACAACACATTGTGCAAAGCGTACAACACATTGTGCAAAGCGTACAACACATTGTGCAAAGCGTACAACACATTGTGCAAAGCGTACAACACATTGTGCAAAGCGTACAACACATTGTGCAAAGCGTAGAACACATTGTGCAAAGCGTAGAACACATTGTGCAAAGCGTAGAACACATTGTGCAAAGCGTAGAACACATTGTGCAAAGCGTAGAACACATTGTGCAAAGCGTAGAACACATTGTGCAAAGCGTAGAGCACATTGTGCAAAGCGTAGAGCACATTGTGCAAAGCGTAGAGCACATTGTGCAAAGTGTAGAGCACATTGTGCAAAGTGTAGAGCACATTGTGCAAAGTGTAGAGCACATTGTGCAAAGTGTAGAACACATTGTGCAAAGTGTAGAACACATTGTGCAAAGTGTAGAACACATTGTGCAAAGTGTAGAACACATTGTGCAAAGTGTAGAACACATTGTGCAAAGTGTAGAACACATTGTGCAAAGTGTAGAACACATTGTGCAAAGTGTAGAACACATTGTGCAAAGTGTAGAACACATTGTGCAAAGTGTAGAACACATTGTGCAAAGTGTAGAACACATTGTGCAAAGTGTAGAACACATTGTGCAAAGTGTAGAACACATTGTGCAAAGTGTAGAACACATTGTGCAAAGTGTAGAACACATTGTGCAAAGTGTAGAACACATTGTGCAAAGTGTAGAACACATTGTGCAAAGTGTAGAACACATTGTGCAAAGTGTAGAACACATTGTGCAAAGTGTAGAACACATTGTGCAAAGTGTAGAACACATTGTGCAAAGTGTAGAACACATTGTGCAAAGTGTAGAACACATTGTGCAAAGTGTAGAACACATTGTGCAAAGTGTAGAACACATTGTGCAAAGTGTAGAACACATTGTGCAAAGTGTAGAACACATTGTGCAAAGTGTAGAACACATTGTGCAAAGTGTAGAACACATTGTGCAAAGTGTAGAACACATTGTGCAAAGTGTAGAACACATTGTGCAAAGTGTAGAACACATTGTGCAAAGTGTAGAACACATTGTGCAAAGTGTAGAACACATTGTGCAAAGTGTAGAACACATTGTGCAAAGTGTAGAACACATTGTGCAAAGTGTAGAACACATTGTGCAAAGTGTAGAACACATTGTGCAAAGTGTAGAACACATTGTGCAAAGTGTAGAACACGCAACGCTTTCTGTTGTCCCGACATTTTTACTAGAACTGAAGTGGACGCACACTGTTGCTACTAGCTCTTGTCAACAGTACGTTGTTCACTCACATCTCAAACAACGTAATAGTTACGATTTTTTAAGATCTGATTATTCTTTTTGACACACCGTGTATTCCTTTTTGTTCTTAATTTGTAATAGCACATGTCCCCTGTAAAAGTGGTCCGCGATTGGATTAAACTATTACAACTACTACTACGTAAATGGACTACGAATCAGAGTGCTGAGAGAACATATTGGTGCAGAACACACGAACATGTCATTAGCAGACGAAATGAGAAATAGTTCAAAGCATTTTTCTTATTCTCTGTTTTAATACTAGTCTGAAGTTAACTGAAGTAAAAAGGGCACAGTAGTGAGGAAAATATCTTAAGATACGGAGATTTTCTATCAGATTTCCAAAGTAAAAACTTGGCACTGTTTCAAATTTTTATTTATAATTGTCTCCGGTCAATAGGAAAGCCTTGCACTCCTAAATTGTTACAGACTTCCAAGAGCTGCACATTCGTTCAGTACAGCACGTTTAGTTAAATGTCAGCTTCAAAATGCTTATCTATTTTCTCCAGATTCTTACTGCTTTCCGACCACACTAATTATGCGTCATTCCCTCTCCTCGAGTCATTAATTTATTACTTTGCTTTATTATCTGCCTTTCTTGAGCTGTGTTGTTCACTAGCCAAGAAACTGACTATTCCATGCACTTCAAACATTTTCAGTATAAAACTACTTAGAATTAATTTTCTCCTTTTGGCACAGGAGCGTGCAAGCAACACTTTCTCAATACTGTGTTTGTTCGAAAATCTCTAACTCGTTTCAAAACCTGCCACTTACCACACTCTTTCTTAAATCTTTTCGAATAATATTAAATGAAGGTAGATATTTATCTATACTCAATATCTGATCTGACAGACGCAGGGCAATCGGAAAATGTGTAAATGAAAGCGGGAAAATTATACTTGTTCGTCTCAGCTTTGAAGCTGTGAAGTTTAAAAACACTCATTTTCCGTACAAACAACCTGTAGTCCCCTTCAGTATTTGTGCATTCCTTACTATTCATCACCGTTGCCAGTTTCATGGCGTTGTATTTAGTGAGTACGCTGACTGAATCGAAACGGTCAGATACGTTTATTCAATACTGCACCGCATGGGAACGGGGAGTGTTACGCTTGCCAACTACTGAACTAGAAATAGCTGTCACGGCTGACACTGCACGCAACAGATATAACATACGAGTAGTAATCCATGCACAAGAGGCACACTGTCCGTCATAAATTAGGAACAAATGTATATCAGAGATTACTGAATAATGACGAACTGAGCAGTACAGAAGGCTAACATACAGACTGAAAAAACTGTATGAAACGTTACGAGAAAACACACTTAACATCCGACAAAACTTCGATAACGCATCAAAAATTACTCTACATGTTGTTGCAAAGGGTTCTTCGTACGAATACTACGGCCCTATTCCATTCGTATGCTGATCGAGAGAAAATTAACTGCCTCTGCCTCTGTACGTATATGTTTGTCGTCAAGATCCCTACGCGGGATGGCGATAGCAGAACTGTCACAGTCATATTCTAACACCGGTTCTTACAAAGTTCCCCGAGATAGTTCCCGCAGTTTTTTATGGGTTGCACTGAACTTTTACAGTCCTGGATGTGCATTTTTAAATTCGTTCGTTGTCTACTCTGCGTATTTGATAAGACCTCCAAATGATGGATCAATACTTCACAAATGGTCATGCAAGCAATTGGTTTTGCAGATGCACGAAAGCTTCCCAGAACTCTTGTTTGCCTTCCCTGCTACAGACTCTACGTGCATCCGATTTCAAGCGTCTTAACCACTGTTGTTGCTCTCGTCTTCACATTCTACTGTAGCTGTGAAGAAGCAGCACACCAGTTGCGTTGAAAAACATTGGTCTTAGCGGGGGGGGGGGGGGGGGGGGGGGGGCGGAAACGGATGAGAGGGAAACTGTCGACGTAATCGGCGCCCGGCGCTACAAACTCACCACGCGTGAACATGCGTCGTTTTTCCTTCAATTCTTGCTTTAAAGGTATTAAGCAGGCTGCTAGCTTGTTGACGTAGAGAATATCTAATAATAAATCAACGCTTACATATATAGTTCTAAAACCGGCAGTATATTTACAATGTGCAGCCGATATTTTTATAGGGCGGTAGGTCGACACTTTGCCCGTCAGTATATCGATATCTTCCGATATATCGACGGCAGACAATGCGACATTGTCAAAAAAAGTTAAACACTAAGAGAAATTCAGGTGTAGGTTTCAATAATTACAAAATCGAGTCAAATTTGTAAGATGAAATTTGTAAGGTGTGTTCAAATGGAAAGGTAAGATAACGTCGTAACACCTACATCTGATGAAATTTATGCATGTCGATTTGGGAAAACGTAGGGAGACGTCCAGGGAGGCGAATCTAGTGTCACCTCTCCCTGAAAAATTCAAAGCTGTGCCCTCAGCAGGCAAGGTGATGCTCATCGTCCTGTCCGAGGTCCGATACTTATCGAATTCCTGGAGCACGGAAAACCATTAACAGTGACAGTCAATAAATTCTTGTCATCTGTAAAATTCCGACGTTTCGGCGACTGTTGCAAGGCGCCTTGTCAGGGTGTATTACTAACTAACAGGGCTTTGAACATCCTCCACATAATCAACTTGTCTGTATAAGCTCACTTATTAGTATCACGTTGCAATCCCTCTCCTCCCCCCCCCACCCCCCCACCCCCTCTGACCTGCATGCATGATGCACTGATTCGCTTGGGAAGGGTGTCATAAATCAACTGTTTCCTCTCCAGAGACAAGCTAGCCCACAGGTGTTTAAACTGGTCATTCATATCCTGGATGCTGACACTTTTCACGTCCGTTCTGGTCCCACGATTTTCCTACAAGAACAGATCTGTAATCTTGTTGACCACATAAGTACCTCAACATCATGCAGAGAGTTCATACACATATGCACCATGCATGGACAAACATTGTCCTTTCGCGAAGTGGACGCACGATACTATTGCATGAGTGAACACAAAGACTCAAGATGAACCTGACATACTGTTGTGACATCCTACTTTCCTCAATCACTACCAGCATTGAGCTGCAGTCATACACTATAGGTGCCCCACACCACGACACTAGGGGTAACACCGCTGCTCTCCTACGAAACTTTGGAATAGGAGGGCCTTCCCCAACTCGCCGCCATACTCCCCGGCGACGATCATCTGCGGTAGTACAAAACCACGATCATTATTGAACATCATGTGACGCCTTTCATCAGCCGTCCCTGCTTCCTAATAACGGCATCACTCCACACGCGGCCGTTTGTTTTGTTAACGGTAGCCTATGCATGGTGTGCGAAGTCCCCAGTCCGATTGCTGCTAGTCTTCGACCAACGGTATGGTATAACAAGAGTACATTGCATGAAGTCCATTAGTAGTTCTCTCATTGCGGGCATAGATATGAATGGATTACGATATGCTTTGTGTACAATATGGCGATCCTCCCTTGTGGCGCTCAGACGTTGTCGACCGGAACCTTGACGCGAGTATGCCTGCCCACACGTTCCTACAGTCCATCAGGCTACTATAACATCCGAATGTCCCACAAAATCTAGATAGTGCACGATTTGATCAGCTGGTCAAATGAGGAACCACAATGAGACACCTTTCAAACCTTGTCGGCTGCTGAGTACTGTCTCAAACGAGCAAGTGGAATCTCCGTATCATTCACAATGATCACTCATCTGATGCCGTTCACACCCTTATGTACTCTACCAACACCAAACGCGAACTGCACTTCACTTTTTTATTAGTCAGTGTACGTTCACAAAGGTTCCGGAATCCGATCTTTGGACAGGAATTTTTTTAAGGGGGGGGGGGGGCGTGAACAACTGAGATCATAAGCGCCCACCACCAATAAGTGAAAGAAGTGAAAAGCGAATATACGGTAAGCCCAATCGGCGGAAGAGAAGAAAGCAAGGACTTCCCCTTGGAGAAAGGTCCAAAAATACGCCATGGAAACAGCGGGGGTCCCGAACCAAAGATTAGATGTCCTTCGCCATATTGCTACGACGGATAAAAAGTACAATACAGTCGACAGCCTGCGCGCCGTCCGCTAAAACGGCCGATAACTAAGACGGCAAACACACATTGAAAAGTAAGCGGTTAAAACAAAGGGCAGTGGGTCAGTTGATGACGCTTGGTTTTGTGGGACGCTCAACTGCGCGGTCATCAGCGCCCGTACGAAGTCCCAATTTTTTACACGGTCCAATCGAGCCACTATCACGAATGATGGTGAAAAATGAGGACAGCAGAAACACCAAGTCCCCAGGCAGAGAAAACCCCCAACCCGACCGGGAATCGAACCCGTGACCCAGTGATCCAGAGGCAGCAACATTAGCCACTAGACCACGAGCTGCAGACTCAGTGGGTCAGGAAATGGCGAACCGTCAAAGGTTGATGACAATGAGCATGAAGTGGTTGGGGATCACCCCTTAACAAATTATGATGGCTAAAAAGTCAGTGCCCCGCACGCAACGCAGCGACGAGAGTGCCAAGAGGTTGTCGGCCAAGCCATTGGGAGAGATTTAATTCCTCACAGTTTGTTATCGTCAAGAGAAGACCAGTGGTGATGCCAAAAAGTCACTATATGCTGACAGATGGCAACACAGACTATCCAAAGGAACGGAAGGACTAGCAGGTCGAGATAGGAATGCAGCCTTAGCAGCAGCGTCAGCAGCTTCATTTCCAATCACACCAACGTGACCTATGAACATTATGGTGGCTCGCTCAAAACTAACGACTGGAAGCTTTCTTGGACCCGATGCACAAAGGGTTGGACTGTGCACAGCACACACCGACTCTGAAAGGCACTGAGAGGATCCGAGCATATGGCAATTAAAAAGCCTGTTTCGCTCCATGTACTGGGTAGTCTGATAGAGGGTGGAGAGCTCTGCTGTAAAAATCGAGCAGTGTTATGGAAGCCAATGCCGAAATGGTCAGTGCCAATGACGAAGGCACACCCAACCCCACAGTTCGTCTTAAAGCCATCAGTGTACATGAAGGTGCAATCGTTAAGTTGCGTGCGGAGGTCGAGAAACTTGCAGCGATAGATCGAATCCGGAGTGGTGTACTTGGGAAGCAAATGAAGTCCAAGATGAACATGAGCCGCGGCCAGACGAAGCCAAGGCAGTGAAGTGTTCACACCCATCAGGAACGTAGCAGGTAGCGTGAAGTTAAACAGTAGCTGAAAGCAAATTCCGGGAGATAACAGAAGAAGGGTCCGCCGCATACTGGTGGTGAAGGGAGTCATCGAAAAAGGGGGCATAAATGGATGGTCGGGCATGGAAGACAAACGGTATGTGTATCCGCTGAGAAGGACACCACACCCGTATGACAGTGGTAGTTCGGCAGCTTCTGCATAGTGACTCAATTGGGCCTGTGCAAAAGGCGCCAGTGGCCAAACGTATACGATGGTGGATTGTGTTAAGACGACATAAGCTGGACAGGCGTGCAGATGAATGAACGAAACACCCATAGTCTAGTTTCGAACGGACAAGGGATGGATGCAAACAGAGGAGTAGGGTGGCCCAGTCCACTCCTCAAGAAATACCGTTTAGGACACGTAGGACACTGACGGACCAGGTAAAGCGCGTGGCCAGGTAAGACACATGGGAGGATCAGAAGAATTTCCTGTCAGCCCCCAGGAAGAGCAACAAACCCAAGATGTAAAGAAGTTGGTAGAAATCAGTTACTTCGCCAGAAATTCATACGAACGCTTTTTTCAATGGAAAAGCGAAAGGCATTGTCGATACTCCACGAGCAAAGACAATCGAGTCATCACTGAAGACGCCACTCAAGGAGACATGTCCGTGAAAAACTGCAATAGATTGCGAAGTCGTCGATGAGAAGGGAGCAAGAGATGCCCGGCGGGAGACAGTCCGTAACAGCGTTAATGATTACAGCAAAGAGGACGACGCTCAGGACGGAGCCTTGAGGCATCCCGTTCTCCAGGATAAAGGTGTCCAACAAGGCTGAATCCACACATACATTGAAAACTCGGTCTCTTAGAAATTTCTGAAGGAAATGGGACAGGTAGCCCCGGAAACCCCACGTGTACAGACAATACTGGTCCTCTAGCAGGTGCCACAGGCTTCCTCCAAATCAAACACGGTCACAATATGATAGGCATATTTTCGCAGAAAACCGTTCATGACATGGGTTGGCAAAGTGACGAGACTTAAGTACCCACTCTAACCCAAAATAACTAGTGGCATAAAAACTGACGAATAAACATCATAAGGGGCCTCAAAAGAACCAGTCATGGCGGGTAAAAAAAGTTAAGCAATCAAGTAGTAAGCCTAACACACGTAAGAAAACTGCAATAAGATGTTGGCGTTCAGAAAAAGCCTGTTGGATTGCTGTTTCCAACCTAGGCAGATTATCAGCTGTGGATGGTCCATCCCAGAAACACTGATATGGGGACAAAAGACTCCGATATTCAAGAACCCTGCATAATCTGCGAGTGCCGGCCGGAGTGGCCGTGCGGTTCTAGGCGCTACAGTCTGGAGCCGAGCGACCGCTCCGGTCGCAGGTTCGAATCCTGTATCAGGCATGGATGTGTGTGATGGCCTTAGGTTGGTTAGGTTTAATTAGTTCTAGGCGACTGATGACCTCAGAAGTTAAGTCGCATAGTGCTCAGAGCCATTTGAACCATAATCTGCGAGCAACCATTCGTTCAGGCAGCTACAGTACGTTGATCAGGGTAAATGTCGCCAGATGGTGGGTTCTTGCCTAGCTTACAAATATGGGCTACTATGTTATCTCGCCGTTGTAAGTGGGAGGCACTTCTAAGCCAAATACAGCTGAAGACCCTGAGGAGATGTTACCTGTGGGAAACTTAGAGATATCTGATCATCTGATTGCGAATTCAATCAGGGCTTGGAGCTGTGTGGTGGGATGAGGAAATATCGTAAAGTACATTTACATCTACATGGTTACTCTGGAGTTCACAATCAAGTGCGTGGCAGAGGGTTCATCGAACCACTTTCAAGCTATTTCTGTACGGTTCCATTCTCGTAAGAGCGCGCGGAAAAGGAGCACTTAAATCATTCTGTGCGTGTTCTGATTTCTATTTTATCATGATGATCATTTCTCGCTAGGTAGGTGCGAGCCAACATAATATCTCCGCATTCGGAGGAGAAAGTTGGTGACTGAAATTTTACAAGAAGATTTTTCCACAACGAAACACGCATTTGTTTTAAAGACTGCCACCCTCATCGACGTTGCACTCTCCCCTCTATTTCGCGATAATACACTACGAGCTACCTTTCTTTGAACTTTTTCGGTTCCCACAACACACAGCAATACTCCAGAAGAGGGCGGACAAGCGTGGTGTACGCAGTCTCTTTAATCGATCTGTTGCATTTTCAAAGTGTTCTACCAATAAATCGCAGTCTTTGGTTTGCTCTACCCACAACATTATCTATGCGATCATTCCAGGTGAAGTTATTCATAACTGTAATCCCTAAGTACTTAGTTGAAGTTACAGCCTTTTGATTTGAGTGACTTATCGTGTAACCGAAATTTGGCGTATTTCTTTTAGTACTCAACTGGACAGCTTCACACTTTTCATTATTTAGAGTCAATTGCCACGTTTTTCACCAAACAGATATCTTGTCTAAATCATTTTGTAATTGAATTTGATTATCTGATGACTTCACAAGACGGTAAATGGCAGCAGCATCTGTAAACAATCTAAAGGGGCTGCTCAGGTTGTCTCCTATGTCGTTTATGAAGATTAGGAACAGCATTGGGCTTATTGCACTTCCTTGGGGAACGCCAGATATTACTTCTGGTTTACTCGATGACTTTCCGTCAATTACTACGAACTGTGACCTACCCGACAGCAACTCACGAATCCAGTCGCACGACTGAGACGATACTCCATAGGCACGCAATTTGATTAGACGACGTTTGTGAGGAATGTGTCGTACGTCTTCTGGAAATCAAAAAATACGGTATCAGTTTGGGAAACCCTGTCGATAGCACTTATGTCCTGAGAATAGTGACAGTTGTGTATCCAAGAAATGTTTTCCCTGAATTCGCGCCGTTTCTTCGAGATAATGAATTATGTTCGAACACAGAATATGTTCCAAAATCCTACTGCAAATAGACGTCAGTGATAAAGGTTCGTAACTTATCAGATTACTCTTGTTTCCTTTCTTGGGTACTGGCTGTGTTCCAGTCACTAGGTACAGATCTTTCGACGGGCAAGCGGTTGCACATCACTGTTAGATATGGAGCTATTGTATCAGCATACTCAAAGGAACTTGATTGGTATGCAATCTGGACCGGAAGCCTTGTCTTTATTAAGTGATTTATGTTGCTTCACTATAGCGAGTACATTAGTCAGTTCCCAGTCAGTAAAGGGATCATAAAAGATTCAGCTTGTAGGGAGTGAATCAAAAAGGGACGTCTTCAACTAGTTGCTTCTGCATTAGAAAGGCAGCCAGATAAGAAGAGGATGCCCATGCTGTCAAAGTGCGTCACAATGTGTTCCGCAAGAACCGAAGAATCGCTACTAAGACCACGCTATAGGACAAGACCTGGAACAGAGTTGATCGTTGGCGACCCATAACACAATGGAGTTCGGTCCACACCTCGGATGACAGGGCATACGACCTCAGGGAGGAGACATACCACTCCCAGCATTCCTTCTTACTGTGTCTCATTAGACAGCGAGCCTTAACATGAAGTGGCTCGAAAGTGATAAGGCTGGTCTGCAAAGGATGTTTAAATCGTTGCAGACCAGCCTTAACGATCCTGAATAGCTATTGCAATGTCTTTGGTCCACTGTAGCACCCACCGATGGTAGGGAGGACCTGTGAAAGGGGAATAGCAGTTCCAGCAACATGTATGACCGTGTCTGAGAGGCCTTGCACAGCCTCAATAAGCACAATCAGACAGAGGCGGTGAATGTAACAGCAGAGACATACAAAGGCCAGTTGCCACTGAAGCGCCCAACATAGTCGGTCCATCTGGCGGTAGCAAGGAAACGACAGGATGTTGGGAAAGTGGTCACTTTCACAAAGATCATCATGTAGTGACCAATGTAGCGTAACCACAAGATCAGAGAAAGACACTGTTAGATCGATATCTGAAAAAAGTGCCATGGGCAGCACTAAAGTGGGCAGGAGAACCATCACTGTGGAGGCACAGACCATGATTCTTGATAAGCTCGTCAATTAAATGCCCCTACCAAACAAAGTGGTACTATTCTACAGTGAGTGGTATGCACTGAAGTCCTCAAGTAGGAGAAAAGAGGGGAGGTGTAGCATTAATGTGGTCAATTCAACATATGCTAGTGCCCTGACCAGTCGTAAGTAAATGCTGCAAACAGTAATCATCTACAACACTATTGCCTGCAACGAGGTATGATGAGGACTCCTTTTACTGAAGACACCTGTACGAACCGAAGTGCAGACACCTCTCTGGACCAGCACAATTCCAACAGAACACGAGATAACCACATAGCGTTGGAGAGTGGTCGTCAGTGAAGTGCATTTATTGCAGAAAAATGCAAACTACAGTTCCCATTAAAATTCCATTGATCACACGACTGGTGGCCAGGTTAGGTGAGAAAATCCAGGTGGGCTGGTGTACCACAGGATCACTGGCTGTCACCAATAAGGATGGAACCACATCCACAAACATCGGCTCAGAATCCAACTGCAGGGGGGGGGGGGGGGGCAATCTCTTGCCTCTGGGGCCACTGGAGGAGACTTGTCCCAATTCTCCTCCTCATCCTCATCCTCCTCGTCCTCCTCCGTAACTATTGGTGAACAATGTCCATTGAAGGGGCTTTCTGCTTTGAGCACAGCTACAGACGAAGAGCTGACAGCCCTGGTTCCCACAGGTTGTGGCTCCTTCACCCATTTTTGGACATCAGGCCTCCAGTCCGGGGGTTACTGGGAAGAGAGATCACTGGAGGGCAGCCGTGTCATCATTAGATGCCAAGGAAGGAGAACTGTTCTCCGACTGGATGCAGGAACTGGTTTCCAAAGAAGGTACCGTGGGAACCAAAGCAGATGAGGGTAGTAGTTCTGGTATGGGGAAGGTCGAGAGGGGTGGCGATGGTCGTGATGTTAGCGTAACTGATCGTCATATCCGAAGTATGTAGGCGTCCCCTTTACTTCCATGCCTCAGTACATGACAGGCAGTCAATCTGATTTGTATTCCTGGATCTTCAAGTCTTTCTTGAAAACCAGCTAAGGGCTGCAGCTCTCAGGCACCTTATAACCTATTATCTAATATCACACAGAATCTAATATCAATACAGAATAAAGTATTTTTATACAATATAACAAGTGCTCAGTGTAATTGTGGAGTGGACCTAAGGAGAGGGCAGTACGTCCTCTTGTACCACACGCTCAAAACTTAAATGTAACGCTGGACTAGAGGTCTGCAAGTGAAGTGCGCACACATTTGCCCCAGGGACTCAACTTCCTCAAATCTGTCTTCAATGTCTTCGACAAGAATAATAGTTTCGTTGCAGTAAAAGTATCCCGATCAGTCCGAGTGCAGATCAAGTATTGGGCGAAGTATTTCGCTCTCAGGTGTCTAGCTTGTCTCTCTTCCCACAGTGTAGAAAGGGGGACTCTCTCTCTCTCTCTCTCTCTCTCTCTCTCTCTCTCTCCCTCTCTCTCTCCCTCTCTCTCTCCCTCTCTCTCTCCCTCTCTCTCTCCCTCTCTCTCTCCCTCTCTCTCTCCCTCTCTCCCCCCCTCCATTATAATATGCTATCCCATACAACGAGACTGCTGGATCCTTGAGGCCGCCAGTGGAAGTAAGTGTAATTCGCTTAATGTGCAAATCTTCCGCCATGGTACCACCCAATCCGAATTGGGGATGGGGGCTTTCCCCACAGGTGCCACTCAGCAACTTCGATGGAGCACTCGTGCCCCAACCATGATGGAGACATCTTCCTTGGCTTGTGGTAGGAGTTTCCAGATCAGGCACCAAGAGAGCGATCCCTGTGTTGTGAGGAAGCTATCACCGTACAGTTACTTTACAACACTCCCTCCTCCCTCCACAACGGAATGGCGTCCGTACTGTGTTTTAGGCGTAGTACCTATGCAAGAAAGGAAGAGTACAAAGAAAGAAAGGCACAAAGATTGGAATATGCGCTGCGCTAGACGACCTTCCATGCATGATCCGCATTTCTGTATAAGTTGGGAAAGAAGTACAAAGTCAAATCTAACAAGGGAACCATACAGTTAAGGATGAAACGTTATATAAAGCCTGAAGGGAAGGGAAGTAAAGAGGTGTCCGCAGTTGTCAACCAGATGCAAGCATAATCGGAAAAGAGCATTCAATAGAAAGGCAGGTAGGAAAAAAACAAGTAGGACAGACTTGCAGCACAGAAATGGAAATAGCACTGCAAGAGCTGGGGCTCTGTGGTGGCCAAGCATATACTAACAAAAAAGGCGAGAGTCACATGGGGGAGGGGGGGCTGAGGCCGTCATTAGGGTCGAGTACAAGCTCTGATGACGAAAGAATGGGGAAGTAAATCAACCATGCCCTTTACAAGGGAACCTTCCTGGCCCAGAGTGATTCAGGGAAATCGCGGAAAACTGGCATCTGGACGACCGGACGGAGATTGGAACCGTTGTCCTCTCGAATGTTGGTCCAATGCACCACCTTGCTCGTTATTGGTGAAGCTACAAATGACAGTTTCTGATTTCTTGATCATTTCGAAACTTAGTAGGCTGCCGGATTCTTCCTAAAGCAAATTCTCTTTATATTTCAGAAATAAACCTTTCCGTAAAACACACCGACTCTTGTATCACCTGCAACTGGAGTTCGTTAGCATCTTCGGAACGCTCTCGCGTCCTCTACGCTTCGCTGGATCTTCTCTCTTGTTAATCTTAATTGGTAATGGTCCCAAGACTAATGAACAATACTGAAGAATCGGTCGAAGAAGTGTTTTGTAAGGAATTTATTGCCACGATAAATCACATTTCCTCAAGATTCTCTAAATGAATCTGAGTCCGTCATCTACTTTTCCTAAAATTTATTTATGTGGTCTTCCAGTAAAGATTGCTACGGAAGGTTAACCCTAAATATTTCATAGTAGTTATTGTTTCCGGTGATTCGTTGACAATAGTGTTATCGAACAATAGTGTATTTCTTCGTCTGTTTATGCGCATACACTGTGTTTATTGACGTTTGAAATTAACTGCCAGTTCTTGCACCAATCGTCGGTCTTCCGCGTAGGTCTTCCTGCATTTCGCTACAGAGAGAAGCAGCATACTTCTACAATGTGTCACACATGCTGATCTGTTTCATAGATGTCACGAAATAGTTTGGCAAAAAAATGTTGGGTCAAGAAACCTGGCAACAACTCAACGAGGTTTTGCCGAGAAAGTATTTTTCATTTAGCTCTCAGTGACACCGAAAATATCTCTCACGACTAGCTGTAATAGCCTGCCCAAGACTAACACCGAAACTTTACAGTGCGAGTGCACTGCTACGTATGTTTCTGTAACAAATATCAATACAATGCGTTTTAATAGCATTTACTGTAAATGCGGGTTTACATGCCTTGGTAACATGATTATGTGGCTAGGGAAAAGAAACTCAAATCGCCAAAAATATGTAAGAAAAGTATACTACAGGAACTGCTGTGTTTCTAGCAAAAAAAAAAAGGTTACAGGGTGTTTCAAAAAGGACTTTACAATTTTGAAAATTCATATAAATTTATTCATAGTACCTACGGAGGCGATTCTAGTGTCAATTTGTAGGGAAATACATCAAGTTTTGCCTCGCGTAGTTCGCTAGTGCCGAATAGCACCGTATCTTTAAGGTAAAAAAAACTGTTTCCCTACAAAATAACACTAAACCCAGCTCTGTATCTTCTTTCAATAAATTTATGAGTTTTTGAAGTTGTAAAGCCCTTTTTGAAACATCCTGTATTTCCTGAAACCTCTGTCGGTGAAACCACTATTTTGTACCCTCGCTTTCATTTCTTAACTAGTTTCCTCCTCTTATTCGGCGTTTCCGCCTAGGATGATGATGATTTGGGTTGAGGGAGCGCTCGACATCATGATCATCAGCGCCTTGACGAAAAGTCAACACGCAAATCTCACGGTTGGGGATGAAGGCTGTTCCTACATGCGGAGCAGTTTATAACGTATTAAAATTTGCTGCCCGAGGTAGGATTCGAACCTGCGACCGTAGCGATCGCGCGGTTCCAGACTGAAGCGCCTAAAAACGCTCGGCCACCTCGCCCGGCCCCGTTTAGGGATCAGCCCTGACCGTTTAGGGATCAGCCCTGACCGTTTAGGGATCAGCCCTGACCGTTTAGGGATCAGCCCTGACCGTTTAGGGATCAGCCCTGACCGTTTAGGGATCAGCCCTGACCGTTTAGGGATCAGCCCTGACCGTTTAGGGATCAGCCCTGACCGTTTAGGGATCAGCCCTGACCGTTTAGGGATCAGCCCTGACCGTTTAGGGATCAGCCCTGACCGTTTAGGGATCAGCCCTGACCGTTTAGGGATCAGCCCTGACCGTTTAGGGATCAGCCCTGACCGTTTAGGGATCAGCCCTGACCGTTTAGGGATCAGCCCTGACTGTTCACAAATTTTCACCACTCTTGTAACCATGGTTTCGGTATCTGTGAGGATGGTGGGCAAATCTCCAGCGAGACCGAGGGCTGCCCTAATATAAGTATACACGACACACGTAGCCACAATATGCTGAACTGAACGCGGCACGCCACAAACTTCACAGAATGGTGGATCCTCCCGCCGAACGAGGAAGCCATGTGTGTAAGGGCCCGATGCGCAGTCTGGTAAGCAAAACCTCCTTTCAGCGGCGAGGCTGACAAGAAGTCCGCCAAGCCTTTGTGGTCGATTTGAGTGACCGCAGTTTACTGTGTCACCATCAACCACTCAGTCTCCCACTGACGCATGATGCATCTGTCAGAAAATGAGATGATGGAGTGCAACGGGATGGGACATTGATGGACAGCACCATCTCAACATGCTTCCTTGGCAGCTTTGTCAGCCATGTCGTTACCCTGTATCCCAACGTGGCCAGGTACCCAGCAAAAGATCACCTTCTTGCCACGGTGTTGGAGCCGCTTTAAGGTGTAATGGACGAGCTGAATCAGCATTTCCGCCTACGAGTTAGCCATTTCCGGCACCCACAGGCCTGTATCGTTCCAGTCGTCCTGTTCTAGATTTATTTCTTTCACTGCTTCCTGCCTGTATTTTCCCCATATTAGTACTGCCCTGCTCTTTCCGGGCGGCTCAAAGCTTAAAGTCTTCCTCGGCCACCTACATTCTCCAAAGTTTTCGTTGTACAGCACGCCATCTGCACTCGCCGCCCTATCTCCTCATTTCGCATCCCATCTCGTCTCAACAGCAGTCATCTCATATACTCCACTTCCACTGTTCTAACTACATTCTCCACCACATTGTGAAATATATTTACTGTCTATCAGAATCTTGTTATTACATATTATCATACAAAAAACTTCTGTGGCTCTCTTCTCCCCTGCCAGTCTAGAAGTAACACCGTTGTTACATACACCGGAATTATTCATTATTGTTCCCAAATATTTCTAGCTTTTGCAGGATTGTATCTCTTAAATTTGTCAATTTTCACCAAATATTGCCTATAACGAACACACTCCGCCTTGTCAAGATTTACTTTCTAACCCCATTTGCTATACTCCACTTTACGCTTTCTCAGCATGTATTCCATATCTATCTTGAGAGAATTTTACCTGGTCCTCGGTAAATAAAAGGGCCTGGAGAGTATCGTCAAAAATCTTTAATCTCTCGCCTGAGCATTTCCCGCACCAACCATCCAGCACTTGTTCCAAATGTTTAACAGACTAGGTGACATTCCACAACCTTGTTTTAGATCTCTTTAAAAGAAAATACTTCGCGTAATCATGTTATCCATCTTAATTATTTTTGCGGCCTTTTATAAATTCTTAACAAGAGAACAATCCACACTTTTGACTTCACTGTTGTCAAAATATTGCTTTCTGTTAAGTGTATACAGTGCAACGGCCGTGGATCGATTAGAGCTCACAGACAGGCTTGCGAGCTCGCTCTCTTTCCGTGAACCATTAACGACTGGAGCAGCAAAGAAAGGGAAATGGCAGTGATACACGAAGTACCATCCGCCACACACCATACAAGAACGAGTTGGTATTGGACTGGCATCCAGTTCTGAGTTAAGTTGAAAGTTTCAACTCCCTAGCTTCTCGGGAAGTTAGTATAAAATTAATTTAAGAATTTGTACCAAACGAACATATAATAAAGCGTCTTAATAAAAACACGTTAAAAATTAACTTTTCAGTCCGATTTGAAGAATTAAAGATTTTTATTAACGTTATTCCATTTGTTAATCTTTCCATTTGTTGACAAATATGCAATTTAAAAAAGTAAAAAATGTGGCATTGGCACGATTCGAACCCGCTACTAACGATTTCAATGCGATTACGCTACGCTCTGAGCTACCGAGAGAAATAATTTTTTGTCCTTAACGGTGCTCGGAAATAAATCTAATCCTCGAAGGCGACTTTTTAGATTTTATGAGAATTATGTCGTACTGCTTTAGAAAACTGATGTCCGGCCAGTGGCTAGAAATGTGAAGAAAATAGGAGGAGGCCACTTCGTAAGGATCCCCTGTCAGAAGTTCAAGGACGTTACCGCGGTGAATTCCGACTGCGGTACTCCTGTATCACGGCTAAAGACATAAAATAACAGTAGGTTTTTACCTTCACAATTCTCTAACGTCAGCAGGGCACGGCGCGACGACATGTGTACATTACCCACTGATTTCTAAGTAAGCAAACACACCCATATCTGTGCTCTTCCGAGATTCTCTCGATCCTCGCTTCTCTGTGAGATCAGAGCTCAGTCGTTCATATGTTACAATTTAACTAAGTCAAATTATTACTTTATTATAACCGTTTAAGACCACAATATGAAATCGGAGGCCAACGACTTAATCTCTTATCTACACAGTGGCACCATTTAGTCATGGATATCACTTACAATTACGGCAGCCTCTTAAATTGAATTACTGATCTAAGAATCTAGAGAAATGATATCTAAATTATTGAATTTAGGGCGAGGGGTCAAATGAAATATTTTTACAAGATTTTCCCAGTTTTTTCGCAACTTCATAATATGCATCCTTCTTCGCATGTTTCTGTGTGGCTGTTTACTGTCAGTACCGACTGTAATACACAGATTTTCCTGTGTAGGGACAAGGCTCTCCAGATGGTTGTTAGGCACTACAAATAATGTCTTGTGTCCACAGAGAACCGCCAGTAAATTTTTCCATTTATTTTTACTGTTAACATATTTGATACAAAGCAGTTCAATAATATTAATTTCCTCCAGAAAGTTGTTTCATTTAGTTGTGTAGTAGTAGTAGTAGTAGTAGTAGTAGTAGTAAACTAATAGCAGATTTCCAGTTCCGATCAACGCAGTCTTAGCTGCTTCTTGTTTTCGGGGAAGGAGACCAGACAGCGAGGTCATCGGTTTCGTCGGATTCGGGAAGGATGGGGAAGGAAGTCGGCCGTGCCCTTTCAGAGGAACCATCCTGGCATTTGCCTGGAGTGATTTAGGGAAATCACGGAAAACCTAAATCTGGATGGCCGGACGCGGGACTGAACCGTCGTCCTCCCGAACGCGAGTCCAAGTCTTAGCTTGGAGGTGAACGTAATACTGTTAGTGGCGCAAATTATGTTTTCCGTCATTTGGCATCCCATGGATGTTTCCTTGAGATAAGCCACATAGATAGCAACTGTTTTAAATAGTCGCACCGTCAGCGCTCGAAACGTAAACAACAGTTTATACATGGCCTGCCACAGACTACTTTGACTCCGACCACTTCATTATTATTTTCTTAAATGAAACTATATGGCTCCGGAAGCCTGTAAACTCCGACATCAATGATGTATATTGCAGACTGAAAGACGATTGAAAATTTGTGCCAAGGACAGCATTCTAACCCAGATCTCCTGCTCACCCAGCAGATGTTCTAACTACTACGCCACCTTGCCACAGTAGGTTTTCACAGCTGCTCTGACTACCCTAGCACTCCTCCCTCTATCCACATTTTCTTCAGTGCCTCAGCCCACTCTGTATTCCCCTAAATTCTAACCAGGAATGCAGAGCTCTCCAGCTGTGTTGGAACAGAACCCCAGCACCGAACGAAACTGGTGATCCTGCCCAAAACCCGAGCACAAGTGCTGCAATCAAATGATACTATACAATCTACATATATACATCACAGATGTCTCAACTCCTCTGGAACCATGTAGTTTGATTTGATTACAGTACTTACGCCTGGGCTTCAGGCAGTATTCTCCGCTTCGTTCGATGCTGAGGTGCTATTCCAGTACATCAGAGGACCTCTGCAATGCTGTTCAAGTTTAGCAGGAGCACCAAATGGGCCGAGGCATGAATGGGAATTTGGATTGAGGAAGGAGGCGTGCTAGGGTAGTCCGTGCAGCTGTGCAAAGCCACTGTGCAAAGGTGGCAAAGTGGTTAGCATACCTGCCTAACGAGCAGGGCACCCGGGTTCGAATGCCGACGCTTAGTAAGAGTCCTCTTAACGCCGTCCTCGTGTGTGAATGTTCAACATATACACTCACGCGCACGGTCTGGCTGGATTCTGTGTTATAAGCGCAATGTGATAATGTTTCTCGAGAAATATGATCAGAGTTTAAGTTACGACGTATTTCAGAACACATTGTCGAAAGTTAAGCGACGAAATATACAGGCGGAAGAGCTTCCCAAGTAGTTATACCAAGTTTAAGTAGAGGTGGTATATTCACACAAAACGCATTCCCCGACTGCAAACGTAGGAGGGAGAAAGGAAAGGAAAAAAATTAACACGTTATATGCTTCCGTAAGTACTCTAATTTGCTTGCTATTGTTTTCATCCGCGAAATATACAATGATGGCAGTGAAATGTTCTTTAGCTGTTTAAGAACTGCCAACATGAGTAACTTACAAGTAGATATCCAAAGTGTAACGAAGCAACTTAGATCACTTGATAAAGGCAAGGCCTCCTGTCCTGATTGTATACCAGTCGCGTTCCTCTCAGAGTATGCTGATACAATAGCTCCAAATTTTGCAATCATATATAACGGATCGCTCGTTGAAAGATCCGTACCTAATAAGTGGAAAGTTGCACAAGTCACAGCAATACCTGAGAAAGCAAATTGGAATAATCCGCTGAATTACAGGCCCATATCACTGATGCAGATTTGCAGTAGGATTTTGCAACAAATACTGTGTCCGAACACTATGAATTACCTTGCAGAAAACAAATAGCCAACAAGGACTCAGGAAATATCGTTCTTCTGAAACACAATTAGCTCTTCATTCTCACGAAGTAATGAGTTCGATCGACAGGATGTGTCAAACTGATTTCATATTTTGTTTCCAGAGTATTTTTGACACAGTACCTTACAAGCGACTTACAATCAAATTAATTGCCTCTGGACTATCGTCTCAGCTGTGCGAGTGGATTCGTGATTTCCTGTCACAGAAGTCACAGTTCCTAGTAACTGACGGAAGGTCATCGAATACAACGGAAGTAAAGAAAATGTTGTAGGCCCAGTGCAGTTCCTAACCTAAATAAACGATTTACGAGACAATCAGAGCAGCATTCTTAGACTGTTTGCCGATGATGCTGCCGCCATTTACTGTCTTATGTCATTAGATGACCAAAACAAATTACAAAACGATTTAGGCAAGATATCTGCGTGGTGCGAAAAGTCGCAACTGACTCTAAATAACGAAAGCGTGAAGTCATCCACATGAGTACCACAGGAATCAGCTAAATTTCGGCTACACGATAAATCATATCAACCGAAAGGCTATAAATTCAACTAAATATTTAGGGATTACAATTACGAATAACTTCAGTTGGAACGATCACATAGATATTGTGTGTGTAAAGCAAACCAAAGACTACGATTTATTGGCAGTAATCAGAGAAATGCAATAGGTCTACCAAAGAGACTGACTACACTACGCTTGTACGTCCTCTTCTGGGGTTTTGCTGCGCGTGCGGGATCGACGGAGAACAGGGAAAGTTCAAAAAAGGGCGGGTCGTTTTGTACGACCGTGAAATAGGGGAGAGACGGCCGGGTATGATAACGTGAATTAGGGTGGTAATCATTAAAACAAAGGCGCTTTTCGTTGTGGCAGTATCTTCTCACGAAATTTCAATCCTCAGAATATGAATTTATTTTTTGTTGGCGCCCACCTACATCGGAAGAAATGGTCATGATAATAAAATAAGAGAATCAGATTTCGCACAGAAAGATTTAAGTGTTCGTTTCGAGAGTGGAACGATAGAGAAATAGCTTGAAGGCGGTTCGATGAACCGTCTGTCAGCGCTTAATTCTGAATTGCTAAGTAATCATTTAAATGCAGATTAATACAGGTTCTTTAAATTTCAATACTTTCACGAAAAGAACACCTTTCTTCCAGAGATTTCTCAATAAAATCTCTGAAAAGTCCACTAACATTATGCTTCCGAATTACACTGTCGACGTGTCTTCTTGTAGAACGACTCATCGTCCTCAATAATGTACTGGGTTTCCTCAGTCACAAATTCTACGACCCAGGGGAGTGAGCGCCGCGGGTATGATACGACAAATGTAGGGTGACCAGACGTACTCTAAATAAAGTACAAGTACTCTTTTTCATCTTCTCTATGTACTCTATACTTTCCCTTAATTTACACATGCTGTACTCTTTCTGAACTCAGTTTCGCATAATCCAAAAGGCTATGGGTTCAAAGTTGGCAGCACTAATGTAGGTTCATGACATATCGCGGTACGGCGTGGCAAATGTGTGGTACGTCAATTCTCTTCGTGTACCCAGGATGAGACCATTCCGTTAATTTCAGGGAGAAGCTGTCTTATGTTAGAATGAAAATGCGTTTATTGAGCAGACGCCAACTTGCAATGCAGCCCCCACCACTGTCTAGCCGTCGGCGCACTTATCTGCAGAGTTATTGAGAGCACAATGTTGTACATGCGTATGTCAATGTAGGTCTTTGTTGAATCAGTTTTCAATTGCTACCTCACTGTGGACGGTGTATGAACAACTAGTGAACAGCTGCTCAACAAGAACAGTGGAAAAACTGAAATGGCACGTCGGAAACATAAATGTCAAGATCGTTTTGAGAGTGACTATCCTGACAAAAAGCGAATTAAAGACTACGACTGTGCAACGAAAAATGTGTCATCTGCAATGTCATTTTGTGAATTCAAAACCAAGGTAAGTACAATAGTTAACAGCATTTAAATACGCCACTACACACCTTTAAAGTAAAACAAAGTTCGGCTTCCAAAACTAGGTTAGAGATGCTCTTTCGACCAAAGTAACTATTAGGAGAAGCTGAAACTGCGTCACTTGGAACTCGTGTGGTCATATCATAATGTTGAACATAATCGCTTAGAAGCATGGACTGTACAACCACTTCTCAAAAAGTCATGCGATCAGCGAATTTCTGTTGCAAGAACTAAATCACGGGCTACTGTTACTAAAGTTCCATATAACTGGTTTGAAGAAAGATTAAAAGAAGAAACCAAGTCAACAAATTTCGTCATAGTGGCAAGCGATGTATCACATAGGAAAGACAAAAAGATGCTTCCTTTTCTGATTAGATTCTGCAAATTTTCCAGCGTGCCTAACAACATGAATATAAATGTAAAAGTGAAGCTCCTGCGAGTTTGAATTCTTCTAAACGAGACTGCTGAGACTTTTGCAGAACGTGTTCAATTTGTGTTAAGGTGTTATATGCTGAGAGAAAGAATTATTAGTTAAGTTGCAGATAATGCACCTGTCAATTTTTGCTCTCTGTCAAGTACAGGTCAAGGTAACAATGTACACTATGTACTGGAAAAGACATTTAAGAAGACACTGACAGTAGGGTGTACTGCACATAATATTCATTATGCACTGGAATCTGCAATGGCAAAAACGATACCTGTTGACATAAAAAGTATCTGTTACAAAATACAGCGTCACGTTGACATTTACACAGTACGTGTCAATAAGCTGAAAAAATTTGTGACTTCATTGGAATCCAGTATCAGAAACTGCTGCAGCATGGGAAGACTCGGTGGTTCTCTCTCTTTCCAGTGGCGGAGCGTATCCTAAAACCATTGAAGAGCTATATTTTTCAGTAATACGGTCTCCCCAATAACTTCAAAAAGTTCTTTGAACAGCACGATAGTGAACTGTGGTTTCTGTTTATTCATGCACAACTTAATTTGTTCAGTAACTTTCTTACAAGAATTTACAGGGAAGATATTACTGCAAATGAAGTAGCAGCTGAATATAACAATCTACTTCAGAAGTTAGAAGACAGGCAAGTGAATACATTAATTCCACTTACAGTAATGACACCGCAGAACACATTAACAGAGAATGGTGTTCTAAACAAAACTCAGTTTCAGAAAACTGTCAGGACATTTTACTACGAATGTACCCTATAATTACAAAATTGATCTAAACGATTTATTAAAGATGTGCTTGAACTAAGAAAGTTACGGTTAAATTCTGTTATAATTCCGTCAGAATTTAAATCGTGATTTGAACTGTACAAAAATGTAAGTGAATACCACGGTGACGAAAACATTGATATGTACTGCGCCATAAATCGAGTAACTGAAGAATACCTGGAATCCTGGAGAACCAATAACGTGTGTCTTCAGAAAAAATGGAATGCTGTGTGTAGGGTGGTTGTGATTTAAATGAAGAATTTAAAAGGTTCGTGGAGTGTATTTCTGCTATTCCAGGAACCAGTGCAGACTGTGAAAGGGTGTCCAGTGTTCTCAAACTATTGTTCGTCTGAAAAAAGTTGGCTTTCAGCTGAGGCAATGGAAAGTGTGATGAAAATAATAACTAAATCTCAACCTCAGAAAAATATAATAAGGGACAAAGCTGCAGCGCACATCAATCTTAAGTGTTCATATGTTATAATCAAAGAAGGCAATGTTAAATATACGTATTTTTAAATAAATAAATATTGCCTCTTCGGACAATTCAATTCATATGCACTCTTTTCCAGTTGGAAATATGTGGTCACCCTGGACAAATGGGGTGGCAATCATTAAAATAAAGGCGTTTTTCGTTGAGGCAGATCTCCTGAAATTTCAAATAACTTTCTCCTCCGAATAAGAAAACATTTTGTTGACACCCAGCTACATGGGGAGAAATGATCACAGTAATAAAATAAAGAGCTCGCACGAAGAGATTTAAGAGTTAATTTTTCCCGGGCGCTCTTCGAAAGTGGAACGGTAAAGAAATAGCCTGATCTTAGTGCGATGAACCCGCTGCCAGGCACTTGAGTTGCAGTCTAACAATGGGCTGACGATCTCGGCTGAGAAATCAGTGATCGCGCCTGTTTACAAATCGAACACTGCTCGCATAGCTGACCACGCGAAATGCGGGCAGTATACTTTCCAGAGAAATTCTCATGCTCCAGTAGTCGGAACGATATGTGACTCTCGGCTTAGCTGGGCACCTCACATACAATGCATTGTTAATAAATGCGAGAAAGGATTAAATGTATTTCGCTCTCACCGGTGTATGGTGGGGAGAGCATCAAAGTACTCTACTCACGATGTACCGGGCAATTACTTGATCTGGACTGGACTATCGTTGTACAGTGTATTACAATGCGCCTGAGATTTACATCTTCAGTTCAGTCTTTCGCACCTTCCTTTGAGCTACGCACTCGACGCCTACAAATGCTCTTTTGGTGGAGGCAGGACGCCCCTAAGCACTAGACGTCAGATTTTTCATTCAAGAAATGAATGGACTTCATGGAAGGTCCTGTCTGTAAGAATAGAGACTTCGTTCACCATTTACAGAATACCTCAAACAGAAGAACTGAAGATCCAGCCGTCTGCATAAGTCTGGTTCTTGGTATCCTGTCATACATCCTATAACATGTAGTTCACATTTGCCGTTATTTGAACATGATCTTTTCACATTCAGCTGCCAGATTCCAGTCTATTATTATAAAATGACAAGCTCTCCAAGTATTAACGTGAATTGCAGATTTAATTGTTTCACTGAAGCTCGGTGGCCTGGTTACTTATGTACATATACTGATGGATCCAAAATTCCGCAAGAGGAGTATACGGGATGTGCTTTTCTATACACTCAGATCCAAAACACTAAAGCCTATAAAGTGCCCAAAAGTGCTTCAATTTTTACGGCGGAGACCGAGGTAGTTTTGGAAGTAATTATGTTTATATCTTCCACTTCCTAACAGTTATATTTTTGATTGGAATTGGAATATATTCGCTGTGAACAGAGAGGGCACGCAGTCATTCTGTTCTGGGTGTAGTCCCACGCTGGCAACCGCTAAAAACGAGGAAGTTTACGTCTTAGCGAAACGGGCACTATCTACAAGAACGGGCCTCTAGTGAAATTACCGTATACGGATTACTTACGTGAAGTCAAGAGCCAGGGAAAACAGCAATGGCAAGAGATGTGGAATGTATCCCAAGAAAAGAATGTGGATATTATGCGACATTACAACCTCATTACTTCAAGGCCGTGGTTTACGTGGACGCATTTGTACCGATCTAGAATTTCCATCATTCGATTCCGTTTTAACGCGCCTCGTTTCCTGTCCATTTGTATAGAATTAACATATACTGATGGATTCAGAGTAAAAAGCTAACGTAAATCACATCTTGTTTCCGTGTTCCAAATTTGACAATGAACGATCGAAATTTCTGAAGACTACGATGAGTACAGGTTATCTTCTCACTCAATAAGCATCTCCTCTTTTGGTTTCCGATGACATTCGCCTGTATAAAATGATTGTCAGTTTTCTTAAAAGCAAAGGGAAAGATCTGTAGGATTAATATTTTATATATATCTCACTATTAAATTTAAAAAGTGGTGTTAATTGATAATATAAATATGTCTAGTTAAAATCACGCCACTCCATAACTATGGCGGTAGCACTAGTACAGCAATCTTGATGTAGCTTTAGATGCAGAAAACAGTCTTGGTTGCACAAGATAGGCTTATTAATCTTCGCATGTGACACGTTTCGCCCGCTCTAGGCATCATCAGACAAATTGGGGAAATTACAAACTAGTTTAAGCATAAATTGCTATTAAAAACATTAATGACTAAATTAAAAATAACAGAAGGGCGGCCATCTATTGGACTGTGGAGTACAGGGTCACATTTGTGTTTCAGGGGGTGGTGGGGGATATAAATTTCAACTCATAAAATATTGCACCATAAACGGGCTTACCAGTAAAAACATTTGCTAATCGTTTTTTCGTGTTGTTTCTAGGTGAAGAAATGAAGCATTATCAGCGACTATCTGGCTGTTTCCTCCCATTTCTTTGGAACTCTTACGCCACGTTTGACGCCTCACGAGTGGATAGTATTTTATCGATGATGGAATAAAGCATTGACTGGCTATCTGGCTGTTACCTCCCGCTTCTACGGTACTTTTAATTACGTTCAAAGCCTCGCTCTCGAGTAGCAAGAGTTTTATCGGCAAGCGCGGCTATAGTGCAATATTTGATGAGTTGAAATTTATACCGCTCATCACCCCCGAAACACAAATGTGGCACTGTGTTTCATAGTCCAATCGATGTACGTCTTCCTTACGTTATTTTTAATTTATTCATTTAGCATTTTTTAATAGTAATTTATACCAGTCCGCAATTTCTCCAGATTGTCTGATGATGCCTACAACAGGCGAAACGCGTCAAATGTGAAGTTTAATAAACCTGTCCTGTGCAGCCAAGACATTCTGCATCGAAGTGTATCTATAGTTTATCATTCTATTTGTTAAACAATTGTTGTGGAAAAAGTTAACGGACTGAGCTTTCAACTCTGTAAATACGCACTTTTATATTTTCTCTGTACAATTGTGTGTTCTATGCAAACATGTACTCTCAATGGCTAAATAGAATACAACTCTGGAAAGACACCACCTTCCGCCGAACCTTTCAATTCTTAATCTTATTAAAATGTAAGTATTCATATAAAATTAAAATTTGGTACCAAAACGCGGAATGCCTTGTTAACAAATAAGATTCTAATACGTATATTTATTTCTAATTTTCAGGAATACAGTAACGAGAGAGAAAAGGCCCACTGATGATGCTGAAACTTCAGCGAAACATGTTTGGGCAACAGAAGAAAAGGAAGCTTGCGTTTTGCTCAAGGCGGACCCAATGAAAAATAAATTTATTTACACGCAAACACGGGCAGAAGTGCTTCAACTTCAAGATGAATATGAAGTATCTTATATTCTATTTGATGTATCTCATTCATGTACTAAATTTTAAATCATTATGAGTTCTCACTTTTATGTTACTGATAATTTAAAAGAATTTACTTTCATCGTTCCGTGCACGACGGCTCACGGTACATATACGTTGAAGAAAGTCGTGCGTGAAAATGCAATTCTTCTTGGGGCTGTATCTTGGGTTCCATTGACTACAGAGGCATGTGTTTTGGGTAGCCCTTTATCAGTCATTTTATATCTATCGGAAGAACGGGCGTACTGAAGCTGTGCTGCAGTACTTGGTGCAATTTTAAACATTACACACTTCCTCCAGCCGAGGCAAATTGAGCAACTCGGTTAGTTCTTTTGCATTAGGCGTGGATGGAGAATTCAAGTAAAAGTTTAACGTGTGTGTAGCGAGGATCGAAGTAGCAACTCCGTAGTCACAAAACTAGAACGCTACAAGCGGTTCTATTAAGCAGAAGCTGAAAATGTGTAGGCTGTCGGGGCTCTGATCTTCAAATACTGTAAGTCGTTTCTGTCGATTACCTTTGTACTTCACACTGCTTAAGGAAACTGATGTCCTTGCGGTGACCATCAACCCTTAGACTGTAATTTTAATTGCTTCACCTAAGAGGGTTTACAGTTTGCTCGTGTCAGCAGCAGCCACAGCCGACAGTGAATTCAATCACCACTAACCCAAGACATGTAAAAACGTATGCAATGATTACCATTCCGAAGATTTTCCGTAGTGGTTTAGATTTTTTTCCGGGTGCTTCCCACTAATGCACTTTTCTTAGTAACGGAAATTTAAACGGTGATAGACATGTTCTTAACCGGAGGTTTTTTTTTTTTTTTTTTTTTGTGGTTTTCGGGCGCACAACGTCAATGGTCATTAGCGCCCTGACTACTCTAAGAATGCACCGCGAGGCACAAGTTGACAACAACAACTAAAAGGGAAAACACAATAAAAGACAGACTGACAGGCATAAGATTAAAACAACATCATCAAATGTCCTTAGCGAGGTTTGTCAAATTGATAAAACAAAGAACACGAGCAGCTGCTCGTGGGTCATCCGCTAAAATGGCATCTAAACTATTAGGCAGGTTAAGATCGAGGCGCAGTGTGGTAAGATCTGGACAGGACATTAAAATATGTCTAACCGTCAGCAAGTGCCCACATGGGCAGAACGGCGCCGGCGCAGCCGTCAGCAGATGGCGATGGCTGAACCGGCAGTGTCCAATTCTTAACCTTGCTAAAACGACCTCCTCCCGCCGAGAAGGGCGTGAGGAGGACGTCCAAGCCACGGGAAGAGGTTTTAAGGCCCGAAGCTTGTTGTCGGTAAGTGCAGCCCAATCGGCATGCCACAACGACACAACGCGCCGACAAATGACCCTGCTAAAATCGGACGAAGGGACACAACAAGAAGCTGTCCGAGGCTGGAGGACCGCAGCCTTGGCCGCGGCATCTGCAGCTTCGTTCCCAGGGATACCGACATGGCCAGGAACCCACATAAAGCTAACCGGCGTACCGACGTCCACCAGCTGCTGAAGAGAGCGTTGGATCCGGTGTACGAAAGGGTGAACCGGGTACGGATCACTGAGGCTCTGGATGGCGCTCAGGGAATCTGAGCAGATGACATAAGCAGAATGTCGGTGGCGGCAAATGTAAAGAACAGCCTGGTAGAGGGCAAAGAGCTCAGCTGTGAAGACCGAACAATGGCCATGGAGCCGGTATTGGAAACTTTGTGCCCCGACAATAAAGGAACACCCGACCCCGTCATTGGTCTTAGAGCCATCTGTATAAATGAAAGTCATGTTGTTGAACTTCGAACGAAGTTCCAAAAAACGGGAGTGGTAGACCGAACCGGGGGTGACCTCTTTTGGGAGCGAGCTGAGGTCGAGGTGAACGCGGACCTGAGCCTGGAGCCAAGGTGGCGTGCGGCTCTCGCCCACTCGAAAGGTTGCAGGGAGTGAAAAATGAAGGTGTTGAAGGAGGCGACGAAAGCGAACTCCAGGGGGTAGCAAGGCAGAGACATACAACCCGTATTGAAGGTCAAGAGAGTCGTCAAAAAAGGAACGATAAGATGGATGGTCGGGCATTGACAGTAGCCGACAGGCATACCGGCAAAGCAGTATATCGCGCCGGTAGGTGAGTGGCAATTCGCCAGCGTCAGCATGAAGACTCTCTACGGGACTGGTATAAAATGCTCCGATCGCAAGTCGTAAACCCCGATGTTGTATGGAGTTGAGGCGGCGTAAGATGGATGGCCGTGCAGAGGAGTATACGAAGCTCCCATAATCCAGCTTGGAGCGGACGATCGACCGATATAGACGAAGTAGGACGGTTCGATCCGCTCCCCACGACATACCACTGAGAACACGGAGGACATTTAAAGAACGGGTACAACGGGCGGCCAAATATGACACATGTGGAGACCAGCTAAGTTTCCTGTCAAAGGTAAGGCCTAAAAATTTGATTGTCTCCACGAGTGGGAGAGCAACGGGACCGAGTCGTAAGGACGGTGGGAGAAACTCTTTGTAGCGCCAGAAGTTAATACAGACCGTCTTCTCGGCAGAAAAACGGAAGCCATTGGCGACACTCCAGGAGTAAAGACGGTCAAGAGAACGCTGAAGACAGCGCTCCAGGACACGTGGACACTGCGCGCTGCAATAGATGGTAAAATCGTCCACGAAAAGGGAGCCTGATACATCAGCTGGGAAGCAATCCATTATTGGATTGATCGCGATGGCGAAGAGAGCGACGCTCAAAACTGAGCCCTGTGGCACCCCATTCTCCTGGCGAAAGGTGTCGGACAGGACAGAACCCACACGTACCCGAAACTGTCGATCCATTAAAAAGGAACGAATAAAAAGAGGGAGGCGACCGCGAAAGCCCCATGTATGCAGGGTGCGGAGAATGCCCGCCCTCCAACAGGTGTCGTAAGCCTTCTCCAAATCAAAGAACACAGCCGCGGTCGGGCGCTTCCGCAAGAAGTTATTCATAATGAAGGTCGACAAGGTAACCAGATGGTCAACAGCAGAGCGGCGCCTTCGAAATCCACATTGTACATTGGTAAGTAGGCGTCGAGACTCTAGCAGCCAAACCAATCGAGAGTTAACCATTCGCTCCATCACTTTACAGACACAGCTGGTAAGCGAGACAGGTCGATAACTGGAAGGCAAGTGCTTGTCCTTCCCCGGCTTAGGAATCGGGACAACAATAGACTCGCGCCAGCATGCGGGAACATGTCCCTCAATCCAGATGCGATTGTATGTACGAAGAAGAAAACCTTTACCCGCAGGAGAAAGGTTCTTCAGCATCTGAATATGAATAGAATCAGGCCCTGGAGCGGAGGACCGTGATCGGCCAAGTGCGGTTTCGAGTTCCCGCATGGTGAACGGGGCATTATAACTTTCACAATTCGAGGAGAGGAAGTCAGGTGGCCTAGCCTCCTCTGCCTGTTTGCGGGGGAGGAAGGCAGGGTGGTAATGAGCGGAGCTCGAAACCTCGGCGAAAAAGCGGCCGAAGGCATTGGAGACAGCCTCAGGGGCCACAAGGACTTCATTCGCGACCTTCAAGCCAGAAACTGGGGAGTGGACCTTAGTGCCAGATAGCCGGCGCAGGCTACCCCAGACAACAGAAGAAGGAGTAGAACTGTTGAAGGTGCTTGTGAAAGCAGCCCAGCTGGCTTTCTTGCTTTCTTTAATAATACGACGACACTGAGCACGTAATCGTTTATAATTAATACAATTCGCCACTGTAGGGTGGCGTTTAAAGGTGCGTAAAGCACGTCGACGAGCACGTAAAGCGTCTCTACATGCTGCGGTCCACCAGGGGACCGGTACGCGACGTGGAGAAGAAGTAGGGTGAGGGATGGAATATTCAGCAGCAGCGAGAATGAATTCCGTGAGGTGTGCGACCTGACGATCGCAGCTTGTGAAGGTTTGATCCTGAAAGGTCGCCCTGGAAGAGAAGAGCCCCCAGTCTGCCTTGGAGATGGTCCAACGAGAGGAGCACGGAGAAGGAGTATGCTGCAGGAGATGGATAACACACGGGAAGTGGTCGCTCGAATATGTATCAGCAAGTGCATACCACTCAAAGCGGCGTGCAAGTTGGGGAGTACATATAGAGAGGTCTAAATGGGAATAGGTATGAGATGTGTCCGAAAGAAAAGTAGGGGCGCCAGTATTGAGGCAGACAAGATTGAGCTGGTTGAAAAGGTCTGCTAACAAGGAGCCCCTCGGGCAGGATGCTGGAGAGCCCCAAAGAGGATGGTGGGCATTGAAGTCTCCAGTTAACAAAAATGGTGCAGGTAGCTGAGCAATAAGTTGCGTCATGTCTGCCCTGGTAACGGCAGATGACGATGGAGCGTAAACGGTACAAAAGGAAAACGTAAAAGTGGGGAGAGTAATGCGGATGGCAACTGCCTGCAGGCCGGTGTGCAACGTGATGGGATCGTAGTAAATATCATCCCGGACCAGCAACATAACCCCTCCATGAGCTGGGATACCTACCACAGGGGGTAGGTCAAAACGCACAGAGGTGTAGTGTGCCAAGGCAATTTGATCGCATGGGCGTAGCTTCGTTTCCTGGAGGGCTACGACGAGCGGACGATGCAAGCGGAGCAGCAACTTCAAGTCCTCTCGGTTGGAGCGAATGCTGCGAATATTCCAGTTAATAAGTGCCATCGTAAGAAAAGGAAGATGAGAGAAGGGGTCACCTCGAAGGCCGCTTAGGGCCTGGCTTCGAGCGAGCACTGCCGCCGCTAGCAGGAGGCGGACAGTCATCGTCCATGGGGTCTATAGGGTCATCGGCCATCTCGGGAGGATGGCCGGGAGGGGGAGCTTCCTCCGCCGGTGAACGGCCAGATGTTCGGCTACCAGCGGTGCGGCCAGGCGAAACGGATGACGGCCTGGGGCGGCAACCGCTGGGTGGCGCAGGAGAAGAAAGGCGCCGCGGCGGAGAAGGAGAACTGTGCTTCCTATGCGCCTTTTTAGAAGGACGTTTGGTGGAAGTACCGGTCGAAGGCTGGGAGGTCGAGGGACGGAGGAAGTCTGCACGGGATGGTTCCTTCTTGAAGGCCCGTGCATCTGACTTCGGGGTCTTCGACTGAGCAGAAGCTGAGGAAGTGGCTGGTGTCTGTGGGGTGATGGGAGGAAGAGGAGACGTCGACCGGGCGATCTTAGCACTGGCCGAACGGACGACCGTGGTGCTGAAGGTCAGATCGCATGTCTGGGTTGCTACCTCCCGGGTAGTCCGAGGAGAGGCGAGGACAGTGCTGTATTTCCCCGCTGGGAGCAGCGTGGGCTTCCTACTAGCCAATAGCTTGCGAGCAGCCGAGGTGGACACTTTCTCTTTGACTCGAATTTCCTGGATACAGCGTTCTTCCTTATAGACAGGACAGTCGCGGGAGGATGCGGCATGGTCACCCTGACAGTTCACACAACGAGGAGACGGAGGTGGACAGTCACCCTCATGGGCATCCCTGCCACAAGTGACACATTTAGCCGCATTGGAGCAAGACTGTCGAGTGTGATTGAAACGCTGACACTGGTAGCAGCGCGTAGGGGTCGGGACATAGGGGCGAACAGAAATAACCTCGTAGCCCGCCTTGATGCGCGATGGCAGCTTAACACTATCGAAGGTTAAGAAAAGTGTCCGGGTCGGTACAAGGTCATTGTTGACCTTTTTCAGGACCCGATGGACAGCCGTCACGCCCTGCTCAGCGAGGAAAGATTGAAGCTCCTCGTCAGTCAATCCGTCGAGAGAGCTACTATAGACTACACCACGAGACGAATTCAAAGTTCGGTGGGCCTCCACCCGGACAGGGAACGTGTACAGGAGTGTGGCCCGAAGCAGTTTTTGTGCCTGAAAGGCACTCTCAGTTTCTAGTAATAAGGTACCGTTACGCAACGTGGTACAAGATTTGACAGATCCGGCTATGGCATCTACGCCCTTCTGGATAACGAAAGGGTTGACAGAGGAAAAATCCTTTCCGTCCTCAGATCGAGAAACTACGAGGAACTGTGGGGCAGGCGGTAGTACTTTTGTCACTGTTGGCTGGTCACGTTTCCGTTTGTGGGTCAAAGTCGAAAGCGATGGAGTAGAATCCATTGCGGAGGAATCCCCCATGATTGCCAGCGTCTCCGATGGCGCGCTCCTTCCTTGTGGGGACCCTCTCAGAGGGCACTCCCGCCTTAGGTGAATGTTTACACCTCAGGTCACACCTCCCGAGAAACAGACGGAGGGACCAATCGGCATGGTCAGAAGGTATCAGCTCAGGCAATCACCCCTCCCCGGGCCTGGCCTTTACCAGGGGGTACGCGCGTGCCTTACATGTCTACCCAGGGCGGGGAATTACGCGTTACCCCGTCACCGGCTACGCGTGCGAACGCGTGGGTCGGCCTTCAGGCACGCACAGGGAGGAAGGAAGAAGAGGAAAAAGAAGAGAGAGAGGGAGAAAGAGGACAGACTGTCTCAAACGCCAAGGCGGAGACCAGAGAAGGCAAGGAGAAGAAGGCAATGAGAAGGCAAGGAGAAGAAGGCAATGAGAAGGCAAGGAGAAGAAGGCAATGAGAAGGCAAGGAAAAAAGGCAATGAGAAGGCAAGGAAAAAAGGCAATGAGAAGGCAAGGAAAAAAGGCAATGAGAAGGCAAGGAAAAAAAGGCAATGAGAAGGCAAGGAAAAAAAGGCAATGAGAAGGCAAGGAGAAGTCAAGGGAAAGAGTAAGGAAGACAGTGAAGTAGAGAAGAGCAAAGAAAGGAACCAACAAAAGGAAGGAAGAAACGAGAAGTGAAAAACCAAAAAGACCACGATTATAGGTCGTGAAACCGTCCGTCTCCGGACGCAGGCGCTAACTACCCCCGTGAGGGGGATGGACTCCTTTTAGTCGCCTCTTACGACAGGCAGGAATACCTCGGGCCTATTCTTACCCCGGACCCGCAGGGGTGTTAACCGGAGTGCTAACACATTCCCTGCCAATAGGTGTAACGGCCCAACTGTTTGTGGGTGCGCCCTTCGAGCTGCCTCAACACAAATACACATTACGATATTCAAGGAATGTGACAATGCAAGCAACTGTTAACCCCGTCCGTGACGAACTCCCGAGAAGACAGTTTTGTCGTTCTGAAGGGCAGTTCCGATAGAACAATAGTTCCGTTACATAAAAACATTCGCCAGGGTAGACACGATGGCGCAAAATTAACTCTGGAGAATACGGTATATAAATAGCACTATAATCCTAATAACAAACTTAGCCACAAATCAGGAATGCCAAAATTAAATACTACTGGTTGTGATGGTGATAATGGTAGGCTAAGAACTATTCCAGAGCTACACAAAATGGCTCTCGACCCTTAAGTGACCAAAACACGGTCAGGTCTTTCGTAGCTTAATTACGACAGTGCTCTAGTTCACAGCGCACAGCGACATCTCAATTGATACTTCTATGCAATTTTCTGAAATAAAAGCCTCACAATACGAAGAATAAAAGGTATCTCTTTGCATTTGTATAAAGTATTAGCAATCGGCAACTTGGTGTCAATGAGACACTATTAGACGTAGACACTTTATTGGCGTATCTTTTCCGAATCTGTTGTTTTGAAAGAATCCCCTTTTGGTTCTCCCAAATCTAATGGCTGGAAACTCTAACGCTACACTCGCAAACTCTTCGATTTCATACCGACACACACTTGAGACAGACAAGTGACTACTTTTAGAGTTAACGCAGGCACCACAGACTATATTTCATTTGTTTCGCACCCAATTAACTCGCACAGAAACTTTTGACTAAATTCTAATGTTATACAGCAACTCTCTCTTCTCTAGTTACTGGCTGAGACTTTGAAGCGAAAATATATCAGCACGTAAAAACCACATGGGTGGATAGTGTGTTTTCCAGGGAAATTCTGTCTAGCATTTTCTTACAGCTGCCTTCCTAGTTACTTGCACTCACTCCGGTTTCGTTTAATACTAGGCAATTAAAGACTTAACCACGATGTGCCAACATTTAGCTACCTTTCACAATTCATTTTATGCTTGGACTAATATCATCAGATTTTCTTCTGCTTCTCTGGGTAGTTCACCCATCCGCATTACCTATAGTTTATCTTTTCTGGAATTCACGGCTATCATTCTATAGCGATTTACGGTATCCTCCGTAGCGGTAAATTTAACGCAAACAATGCTAAATCAATTAGCTGCGCGCACAAACAGGGGAGTTTAGTGCTGGAAGCTGCTAAAGGCGGAAATGAGCCGGGTGCGGTCAGAAAGTTGATGGATCAATTAGGTACAGAATGGGGCTTAGGCAGCGCAGAAAGCTGCCTAAGATAATCTAATCTCAGAACCGAAGGAAGTGCTTATATAAAAGCAAACTGTACTGTTGAATCACTAATGATCGAATAATTACGTATAGTACTGAAAATTGTTTAATAAGCGTACAATCCAAGGTGCGGGTAAGCGCCAGATTAAAACAACCACAGGTCCCGCGTTCAATCACGATTTTTTTTGGTCACTTATTTGTTCTTGCACGTACACCAATGATTTTTTAACGCAAAAAAATATTAAACTGTACTGTGGTTCGGAGTCAACATTTAACAGTAGATCCTACATCTACATCTACACCCATACTCCGCAAGTCACCTGACGGTGTGTGGCGAAGGGTACCCTAAGTACCTCTATCGGTTCTCCTTTCTATTCCAGTCTCGTATTGTTCGTGGAAAGGATTGTCGGTATGCTTCTGTGTGGGCTCTACTCTCTCTGATTTTATCCTCATGGTCTCTTCGCGAGATATACGTAGGAGGGAGCAATATACTGCTTGACTCTTCGGTGAAGGTATGTTCTCGAAACTTTAACAAAAGCCCGTACCGAGCTACTGAGCGTCTCTCCTGCAGAGTCTTCCACTGGAGTTTATCATCTCCGTAACGCTTTCGCGATTACTAAATGATCCTGTAACGAAGCGCGCTGCTCTCCGTTGGATCTTCTCTATCTCTTCTATCAACCCTATCTGGTACGGATCCCACACTGCTGAGCAGTATTCAAGCAGTGGGCGAACAAGCGTACTGTAACCTACTTCCTTTGTTTTCAGATTGCATTTCCTTAGGATCCTTCCAATGAATCTCAGTCTGGCATCTGCTTTACCAACGATCAACTTTATATGATCATTCCATTTTAAATCACTCCTAATGCCTACTCCCAGATAATTTATGGAATTAACTGCTTCCAGTTGTTGACCTATTTTGTAGCTAAATAAGGGAACTATCTATGTATTCGCAGCACATTACACTTGTCTACATTGAGATTCAATTGCCATTGCCTGCACCATGCGTCAATTCGCTGCAGATCATCCTGCATTTAGTACTCAATTAGAAAACCGAAAAAAAAAGAAAGCATACTACCTCCAGTTGGACAGTGGTTAGGAGACCATTTCTATGCTCCAACCCATCTCGGGGTTGAGCACAACTGTGTGTTCCTCAACGGCGATGAAATGGTAAATAAAGAACTATAGGCTTCGGCTAATAACAAGAGGTGCAAGGAACTCAATAACACCGTATGTGACGCGCTAAAGTTACAGAACTGGTAGAGATGTTTAACATAAAACCACAGACTGTGTAGAAAATTTGAGGTTGGAGTATTATGTTGTTGTTGTTGTTGTTGTGTCTTCAGTCCAAAGACAGGTTTGATGCAGCTCTCCATGCTACTCTATTCTGTGCCTCTTCATCTCCGAGTAGTTACTGCAACCTACTTCCTTCTGAATCTGCTTAGTGTATTCATCTCTTGGTCTCCCTCTACGATTTTTACTCTACACACTTCCATCCAGTACTATATTGGTGATCATACCTTGAGGCCTTAGAACGTGTCCTACCAACCGATAGCTTCTAGTCAAGTTGTGCCACAAATTCCTCTTCGTCCCAATTTTATTCAGTATGGCATTAGTTACGTGATCTATCCATCTAATCTTCAGCATTCTCCTGTAGCAGAATGTTTAAAAGCTTCTATTCTCTTCTTGTATAAACTGTGTATCATACATGTTTCACATCCATACATGGCTACACTCCACACAAAACATGGCTACACTCCACACAAATACTTTCAGAAGAGACTTACTGACAAATCTATACTCAATGTTAACAAATTTCTCTTCTTCAGAAACACTTTCCTTGCCATTGCCAGTCTACATTTTATATCCTCTCTACTTCGACCATCATCAATTATTTTGCTCCCCAAATAGCAAAACTCCTTTACTACTTTAAGTGTCTCATTTCCTAATCTAACTCCCTCAGCATCACCCGATTTAATTCGACTACATTCCATGATCCTCCTTTTGCTTTTGTTGATGTTCATTTTATATCCTTCTTTCAAGACATTGTCCGTTCCGTTCAACTGTTCTTCCAAGTCCTTTGCTGTTCCTGACAGAACAATGTCATTGGCAAATCTCAAAGTTTTTATTTCTTCTCTCCGGATTTTAATTCCTACTCCAAATTTTTGTTTTCTTTACTGTTTGCTCAATAAACAGACTGAATAACATTGGGGACAGGCTACAACCTCGTCAACCTTCCTTCTCAACCATTGCTTTCCTTTCGTGCCCCTCGACTCTTGTGACTGCTATCTGGTTTCTGTACAAATTGTAAATAGCCTTTCGCACCCTGTATTTTACCCCTGCCACCTTCAGAATCTCAAAGAGTATTCCAGTCAACAGTGTCAAAAGCTTTCCCTAAGTCTACAAAAGCTAGAAACGTAGATTTGCCTTTACTTAATCTATTTTCCAAGATAAGTCGTAGGGTCAGTATTGCCTCACGTGTTCCAACATTTCTGCGGAATCCAAACTGATCTTCGCCGAGGTCAGCTACCAGTTTTTCCATTCGTCTGTAAGGAATTCGTGTTCGTATTTTGCAGCCGTGACTTATTAAACTGATAGTTCGGTAATTTTCACACCTGTCAACACCTGCTTTCTTTGGGATTGGAACTATTACATTCTTCTTGAAGTCAGCGTGTTTCGCCTGTGTCCTAGATCTTGCCCAACAGATGGAAGAGTTTGGTCTTGGCTGGCACTCCAAAGGTTGTCAGTAGTTTTAACGGAATGTTGTCCACTCCCGCGGCATTGTTTCTACTCAGGTCTTTCAGTGCTCTGTCAAATTCCTCACGCAGTATCATATCCACCATCTCATCTCCATCTACGTCCTCTTCCATTTCAACAATATTGCCGTCAAGCACATCGCCCTTGTATAGACCCTCTACATACTCCTTCCACCTTTCGGCTTTCCCTTCTTTACTTAGAACTGGTTTACCATCTGACCTTGATATTCATACAGATGGTTCTGTTTTCTCCAAAGGCCTCTCTAATTTTTCTGTAGGTGGCATGTGTGTTACCCCTAATATTATTTGCTTCTACATCCTTACATTTGTCTTCTAGCCATTACCGCTTAGCCGTTTCGCACTTCCTGTCGATATCATGTTTGGGATGTTTGTATTCCTTTTCGCCTGCTTTATTTACTGCATTTTTATATTTGCTCCTTTCATCAATTAAATTCAGTATATCCTCGCCTTTCTACCTACTTGATCCTACGCTGCCTTCACTATTTCATCTCTCAAAGCTACCCATTCTTCCTTTACTGTATTTCTTTCCCCTGTTCATGTGAATCGTCCCCTACTGCTCCTTCTGAAACACTGTACCACCTCTAGCTATTTCAGTTTATCCATGCCCTGTCTCCTTAAATTCCTACCGTTCTGCAGTTTTTTCAGTTGTAATTTGCATTTCATGACAAATTGTGGTCATGAGTTCTAATCTGCCCCTGGATATGTCTTAAATAACTCAAAACCTGGTTTCTAAATCTCTGTCTCACCATGGAGTTTAATAGTTCGGTCAAAATGTGGCCTCAACAAATTCAAGACAAGGCGGCTTGACCAATCCACAGCTGTACAGCACGCGCCACACACACACACACACACACACACACACACACACACACACACACACACACAAACCAGCTATAATTTCGATATCGGAAAGATTAGAATTTCAGTAATTATTTTCGGTCAAAAATTTGCATTCCAACAAGAAACAAGATCGCGTAGGGAATTTACAAGATTATTCAGCTGCCACTATCGCCGTCGTTTTATGCAACCAACAATTTTATATCTGGCCTTCAAAAACCAATCGCGAATTTTCATATTCTCTCGCTCGCTACTCGCTAACTGTTAGTCATACGGAAAGAATGGACAGAACCATTTCGTAGGAAACGTGATGTAGTAAATTTTGTAATGGATACGTTTTCGCTAAAGGCCGTAGTTTCGAATTGTTCAAGAAAACATACAAAAGTTGTCTTCAAACGCACCTCCACTCCCACAGTCAGGATTTCTATTATGGTGTTCGTGGCACTCCCTCCCTACGCCTGCACAAAAATTTGCGACCACACAATTTATTTCACTCATTAGACTTTTTGTAGTCTTCACTGACTGGTCTTTTAACTCCACCAACTTAGTCAAGCACTTACATTGTAAAATTAGCGTTTGTGCAAATTTTACCTAAAAACTTTGTGAATTTTAACAGCATAATATACACAATTACAATGTTGTATTCGTCAAACCTTCTCAATGCGGGAGTACAGTGCTTGTAAGGGTTAAGTTTGGATCGAATTGTCAACGTAGTTAGTTTTCGCGTAACGTTTACGAATGTTTTTATTTCATTGCCCTCACGGGTAATCCGACTATGCTGGTGGCGGAATAGGCCAAACAACAGAGATCACAAAAATCTAATTTCAGGCACAGTTCGTGTAATCGGAAATTTGTGTACAGTGGTAGGAGGGAATGTCACTACAAGCATACAATAAATTATGACTGGTGAGGGAGGAGTATGGGCGTGGAGGTGCAGTTCAAGGTCACTTTTGTACGTTTTTGTTGAGCAACTCTAAAACCGTGGCCTCCAGCGAAAACTGATCTCAGTACAAAATTTAATCAAATTAAATATCCTACAGAAAACTCATTTTCATTTTTTCTGTAGGACTAATAGTTTTCGCGTAGAAAGGGAGAAAATATTAAAATCTCGCGCGTGGTTTATGAAGGTCAGACAGCGTGTTGCATAAAACATCGGTAGGGGCAGTTGAATCACCGTGTATGTTGCCATCTGATGAATTTAGGCTTGAAAATAGTTGGCGTAAAATTAATCTCCCGTGCAGGAAAATTATGGATGGCTGCAGTGAGGCCTTTTTTTTGCGAAGGCAGCATGAACCGCTTTTCTCCCTCGGATAACATGTCGGATTACAATTGTTCGCCACAGACCAGCTGCCAACGGCAGTGGGGAGTGTGAATGGCCCCGGACCTCGCGCTATTTGCAGCATCCGGAGCGTTAACGCTGTCTTTGTCCTAGCTGCCAACTCCTCAGCACTCCTCGTGGCCAACCCAGCCAACACTCAGTGTACGGGCTACTTGCAGTGTCCCTTGGCTTGTTCGTAATCTGACTGTTCCTACCATAACACAATGCTTCCCCTCTAGAAACACTCAAATTCTAACATCCCAACCAGAGTGACTAGAGATTTATACACACACTTCAGGCTGAACATGTTACCAATAAAAGCAAAAAAACAAATGTATTGTGGCACAAAGGCCTAATGCAAGTCACTCGGACGCAACTGTGGCGACTTGCGTGTCCTGAAAACCAACAGCACCCGGTTTCCTCCACCGGTCACCCACCCAAGTACTAGCCGGGCCCAACGTTACGTTACTTTGGTGATCGGGCGGGAACCGGTGTTATCAATGCGAAGAACGAACTACGGAGTACTGTTCACAGAAACATCCTCTAGAGGAAAAACAGCAATTACGCACATACGAACAGAGGATTTACAGAGACGAAAAACGACATTTCAAATTACCCATAAAATTAATAAAGGAGTGAATTACTCAGTATCCACTTTCACTAACTTCTCCTGTTCAGCCTTTTATTTATGAAGAACAGGAAACTAATGGCTGACGCATTAGCAATAAGCCGCACAAAGTACTTTATGCAGCACATTTAAGGACGCACACAACGGCGTTTATCCATTCCAGCACAAGATTATTACACATATGCAGTTTTCAGGCACTCAAAAACTGCATCTTCATAGAAATGGAAGACTATTCACGAAGTAAATGTCGGCAGTACTGCGCCCGCAGACACGTTCGTTGACTAAGGCTTGGCAAGCTTCCAAGTCGTCCATTCAATACAATCTTATCAGACCACTAGAGACAGAGATTCGCGTGCATACAAAACGGTAGCGCTCAATATTCCGACACTGCCGGGTCCAAAAGAGCACCAGCACAGAAGAACTGAGAAACCCTGCAACTCTGATATGTCTCTAAACAAATAGCAGTAATGACATATCCCATAAAAACTCTTCTCCAAAGCGGTATAAATTGAGACATCCGTTACGTACCGTTTCAGAGGCGACAAACGGATCTCCTGTACTCTTTGAGATAACCAGTGCGTTCCGAAATGGTAAAATTAGGTAATTTATGCCAAACTACGAAATGAACTCTCAAACCTGCTTATCTCCACTTACGGGATTTCAAATCTCACATTATTGTAATTAAGCACAAAGCATTTTCAATAAAGTTTGAACAAAACTATGTTAAGTTGTAGGTACTTGCTGCATTATACTTTCAGGCACGACTGCGGATAATGTTGTCTGCAAACCCACAATGTGTTAAACGGACGGTAGCTTCTGTGAACAGTTCAAGTATATTAGTTGCCACCTCACATCATTCTTCTTTCCTAATTAAGTTTTAAAAATATCACAACCAGTTGGATTTACGATGAGGTACTTGCATGGTGTCAACTCTGACGTCGAAATTCTCATGGCTTTATAAAAAGACTTGCAAACTGATCATCCGGTCCAATTTTATTGACACATTGTCAATATACTCTTTATAGGATACGCCCCTCAGCAGATACCGATAAATCACTGCAACGCTATTGAATGGATTAGGTATCCGGCTCTAACTACGGTGGTAAAAAAGATATATTGAGTCCATAGTGCAGAGCAGCTACTAGTCGACATCAAAATCTTGAGAACTTCAGCGAGACGCAAAGCTAGGCTGGCACCTTTGATGTCTTGCAACGAGGCAATTATACTGCGATGGACTATTTGACAATTTACTTGTGACTTGAGCGTCACGGTGTACGTTGTCTTAGGTAATTTAACAATGGAAACTATGAAAGCAAGACGCTCCATAGTTGCTGTAAATGTAGAACGAACCAAACAAAATACTTCGTCTATATTTAGCGCTGTTTTAGCTTGCTGAACGCGTTACTAGCACAGTTTTGACAGTAGCGACAGACTATAGTTAGAGTACGCTTGCTCATCTTTAACACAAAGAAACTGTTCTGTGACTCACGTCTCCTGATTACAGGAACTCGCTGTCAGCCGGGCGGAACGCAGTGGTTGTGGTCAGCGTCTGACGGAAACAAAAGATAACTTCTGCATCAGTGACGCAAAACGAAAACCAAAGTCTCATTGTTCAGGATGGAAAGCAAACGAAAGCACACAAGTAAGAAACGGCTGCAACAAATTGCAAAACTGAAGGAAGCATGTTATGCAGGTTTGTGGTTCTTGGAATGAAAAATAACAGTCCTGCTCTTTGTAGTCTTTAGAACTTTAACAAGGTAATCTAAAAATTAGACTGCAGGTGTTGAAGAAACAAGACTGCAGTATATAGGACAGACGAAGGTATGTGTGCTTATATATGTGCTTTATTTTACATGAATCTATCAGTGCAATTGCAAAGAAGATTCTTCTAATGAAACACGTTTTCTTTTTTCCAGTGCAAAACACTATCAATGATCGTAATTGTTAGATAGTGCTACAGTACTGAAGATCGTAGTTTGTTCTTCCACTGAAGTTCGGAGTTTATCGTCTTTACTACTGAGTGTGTTCAAATACAATCCATCGTAGACATGTTGATTTTTTCGTTACTTGCATCCTCAGTTATTCTATTGTTTCATGTTTTTTCCCTTAGAACAATTAACTCGTTTTCCACAACAGTTCTCAGTATCATGTATCACCGTTTTAACGTTGGCAAAAATTGGAATTTTCGAGTTACTATGTAGATCCATTATAGTTCTACAGTCGTTCCCAACCTGGGGGTAATTACCTCTTAAGGCGTAAAATGAAATTTTCTGAAGGGTAAAAACATAAAGGTGCAATTAAGTTTCGGTCGAGACGCTAAATAATATTTAGGGACTATAACTATTATCAGTATTTCGTAAGACTGTAATACTGATTACACAAGTTACCAATAATAATTTATTTTAAAATACTAGCGTTGACATGGGATACAGTGTGAAGGAGGTTATGCCTTGTCAAACGAATTTATGAGCATCATTTTCCTCACATAGCCCACCCACTCAATACATACATTGTTCTTTGTACTGAACCTCACACATACAGAAATATCTCAAAGTGCGTTTTCAGAATAGACCAGAAATTGCTGCATTATGCACTTCGCCACAACAAAAAAACAGGCAGCACAAGAGTAACTGCACTGAAGTGTCAGTCATGGTATGATATGCACGTATACAAATGGCCGCGTACACAACAGATGTGACGGCAGTGAATTGGCGGAGCTGTCATCTGTAGTCAGGTGATTCATGTGAAAAGGTTTCCGACATGATTATGACCGCACAACGGGAATTGTCATACTTTGAACGTGGAATGGTAAGTAGTGCTAGACGGATGGGTCATTCTATTTCGGAAATCGTTGGAAATTCAATTTTCCGATACCTACATTTTCCGACAACGCAGTGGCCGACGGCCTCCACTTAACGACCGCGAGCAGAGACGTTTGCATAGAGTTGTCAGTGCTAAGAGACAAGAACCAGTGCGTAAAATAACCGCAGAAATCAATGTGGGACGTACGACGAGCTTATCCGTTAATTGCTGCGAAATTTGTCGTTAATGGGATGTGGCAGCAGACTACCGACGCGGGTACTTTTCCTGACAGCACGACATCGCCTGCAGCGCCTCTCTCGGATCGCGGCCGTAACGGTTGGACCATAATGACTGGAAAACAATGGTGTGGTCGGATGAGCCCCGATTTCAGTTGGTAAGAGCTGATGGTAGGGCTCGAGTGTGGCGCAGACCTCACGAAGCCATCGACCCAGTTGTCAACAACGCACCCTGCAAGTTGCTGGTAGCTCCATAATGATGTGGGCCTGCGTTTACATGGAATGGACTGGTTCCTTTGGTCCAACTGAACCGACCATTGAGTGGAAATGGTCAGGTTCGGCTACTTTGAGAGAATCTGCAGCCATTCATGGATTTCATATTCCCAAACAACGATAGAATTTTTATGGATGACAGTGTGCCATGTCACTGGGCCATAATTGTTCACCATTGGTTTGAAGAACATTCTTGACAATTCGAATGAATGATTTGGCCACCCAGATCGGCCGATGTGAATCCGATAAAACATTTATGGGACATATCGAGAGGTCGGTTCGTGCACAAAATCCTGCACCGACAACACTTTCGAAATTATGGACGACTGTGGAGGCAATATGGCTCAATATTTGTGCTGGGGGCTTCTGACTTGTGTCCATACCACGTCGAATTGCTGCATTAAGGCAAAAAGGTGATCCGACACGATATTAGTCCCGCAACCAAGCGATTTACAAACAAAAAATTTAGTACATAAATTTTAATTTGGTTGGTTTTCAATGAGTATGCGAGATGTGGACAAAGCAAGTGTCAGTAAGGAGAAAAGTGGTGCAGAGAAGTCATGTTTTGTACCAAATGTCTACCCTCAATGTGAATAGTTAGCTTCCTTTACGGAAAAGGAATTGTTAGTAGCACTTAGCATGAACTGAGAATTGCTTCATTAGAAATAAATTGTTCCGGTAGTCTCACTGATCAATAGTTCATGGTTAAAAAAAGCGGTAACAAAAACGAAATAGGGGCCGCCGCTTGCGCTGAGAAGTCAGTTCCGGCGAGATCGTGTACCAGCACTCTCACCTGAAGATTGCGGCCAGTTGGACCGCTGAAATATTGTGTCAAGATGACGTATGATCCGGCTGCACACACGAGAAGAATATTATCAAACGAAATATCATTTATCTTTCATCATTTCAAAAACGAAAATTGTTTAAAGAAATTGGTTTTTCATTCTAAACTTTATTTAAGCTTTATGTTTGTGATTGGGTTGAAGTGGGGGAGAGGAGAGGGTACTAGCTTATATCTGATTGAACTGAAGGGCAATGATCTCAGAAAGAATGGGAACCACTGGATTACGCTATAGGCGATGAGTCAGCGGAAACAATAACAACTATAAAATACCTAGGAGTGACCGTCCGGAATGATCTAAACAGAATTGATGGACAAATCACACGCCCAGCTGAAGTACATTCTATGAATCTCCAGTAAATTTAATTCGGCCACGAAAGAAGTGGTTTAAAACATTCAACCGCTTTTTCAGTATTGATCGTCGGTGTGGGACTTACCAGATTGGATAATAATCACAAGAAAATGAGGCTCCTAACCCAATTAATCTATTAAATTCTGTGGGCTGATGGACGCAAATCCTCCGTCAATAAGAACAACGAATACATAAAAGCTAAGCGTAGCATTGAGACACAAACTCATGACGTTTATTCTGGGCAGAATGTCATGCATTTAATTTTAACATCAATCCTCAGCGAATACTGAGTACAGTCGTTATCCTGAAAGAAGTGAGTAATTTTTTTTAAGTCTTGCTAACCAAACTGCTAAGTGGCGCACGTTCGAATCTAATTTCAGTGAAACTTCCCTAGGTCCATTTCTTTTTACCGCATACGACAAATGTACAGGTTTCGAGTGATGATTCTAGGTGCGAAGTGAATTACTAGAAATTCGCTTTGACGGTTATCAAACAACTGCAAGCTGCTCCACGTGGATTTGTTGGAATTGTGCGAGGAAAGTACCTGAGAGCTACCGAAGATGACGCCAATCATTCTTCTCACGAGCAGTTCGTGGATGGAACAGAATGAGGAAAACGTCAATGATACGACAAGCACCCTTCGCCATACAACATAAGGTGAGTTGAGCGTAGATGTGAATACAACTTTTAGAGTCCAAAGATGGGTTAGTGCAGTTTGAAGAGTTCAGCAAGATTAAGTTAAATATAGTAAGATCGTAGCAGTGCAGAAAAAGCAAGAGATATTTTATTACAAGGGAGCGCAGTAGGCAGAAGATTTAATTGTAAACTTCATTGCAAAGAAGAAAATTTAAAACAAAATTACAGATGTTGGAGGAAATTGTGGCACAAGAGATCGAACATTTACAGGAACTGGTAAGTGATAGCAGGTCCCATTTAATCGGGAAAGTAGGGCAAGAAATAAAGAGTGTTCTGCAGTGGGGAAATTTCAGATATGCGAGGAAGACGGAAATCATAATACGAGCGCTATCCACAAAGTACATTACGTTTTGGAATTAAAAATAAATAAAGTATTGGAAATTTTTTATTATATACAGATGAAAGCCACACTTAAATACTACTTTTCTACATAGTTGCCATTTAAATTAAGGCACTTATCGTAGCGATGGACGAACTTGGGAATTCCTTCGTCGTAAAATTCGGCCGCCTGCGCCTTCAACCACGTGGCGACTGTCTTTTGGGACAGAAAAGGTGTGATTTTTGTGGATTTCCTGGAAAGACGCACTACAATAAACTCTCAAAGGTATTGCCAAACTCTGCACAACCTCAGAAGAGCAATACAAAACAAGCGTAGGGGAAAGTTGGGCTCAAAGATCTTACTGATTGACAACGCCCGGGCCCACACGGCAAATGCCACTCGAAGTTCTCGAATCTTTTAAGTGGGAGTTGTTTCCTCATCCGCCGTATAGTCCCGACCTGGCACCGAGCGACTTCCACTTACTCCCGGCAATGAAGAAGTGGTTGACCATGCAGCGTTTTGATGACTACGCACAGCTTCAAGAAGAGGTAACCACGTGGTTGAAGGCGCAGGCGGCCGAATTTTACGACGAAGGAATTTCCAAGCTCGTCCATCGTTACAATAAATGCCTTAATTTAAATGGCAACTATGTAGAAAAGTAGTATTTAAGTGTGGCTTTCATCTGTATATAATAAAAAAATTTCCAATACTTTATTTTTAATCCCAAAACGTAATGTACTTTGTTGATAGCCCTCGTATTAGCATCATTTCATCAAATAATAAAGAAATTTTACAGGATGTAACGACCCTAAACCACTTTGAAATAGCAAACGATCATAGGCAGACGCAGAATAATTAGAAAGATGTAGGCTAATAAAGCAGCAAGATATTGAGGATTTGTTGAAGAATATGGCGCATGTCAGGTTGAAAGACAACACGTTCCGAATTTATGAAAACATTACATACCGCAATGAAAGGAGTAACTGGACACTTGTGCGAAAGGTACCGAAGGCATGAAGGAAGTAAACAACCTCAAATGGAAAAAATGTAACAAAAAGACGCATCTGAAAAATTCGGTTGTCTCAGAAAATGATACAAGCGTTAACAAACAAAATAACCTTTACTGGCCTTCAGAGTATTAATCAGCTCCAACACACTTCTGACATCGGTTGTAAAGTTGTTGAAAACTGAATAAAGCCTTCCTGTGATGCCTCTCGGAGCAGCGTTGTCACGCGTTGCTGGATATCCGCGTCATTACAGGAGGTGAGACCTGCTGCTTGATCCGGAGATCAAGCGACGGTCAATGACAAGGTTTTTGTCTTCCCCGCCTCCTAAAAAAATGTCTGCTGACAAAATGCAAAATTAAGGCTATGTCGATTGCCTTTCTCGACAACAAGGGCCGATCCACCATGAATTTTTACTCGAGGGAGGCTAGAGTGTCGCTTGGACTCCGGGTCGTATTGCTAGCACCAGGTGTCGTCTCTTGTAATGATGTGGATATACAACAAAGCGTGACTACGGAGCTTTGAGCGACTCTACGAGAAGCACTAGCTGACAGTTTCCAACAGCTTCACAACCAATGTCAGAAGTGTGTTGTGGTTGATAGTGATTGCTCTGAAGGCTGATAAAGGTAGTTCGTTTGTAACTTTTGTTACCTTTATTTTTTTAAGACCATTCATCGAACATTTCAGACACACTTTGCATTAAACAGTAGGGCAGAACTTTCGGCCAATTATAAAAGGAGCACTACAGAATATACGAAATTAGAACTACGAGGACATGTCAGAGGATTAAAGAACAGCTAACGCAATTTTTTCAGTAGATGACATTTGAGGGATGTTGCTGTTTTAAGGAGTGATACATCTTACAACTATCAACCATTAAACTTATAGCACTTTTACGACGTTTTATTCGTTCTTGCAATGACCAGTATCTAATATGTTGTTCGTGCCATGGCTATATCACATAGAACGAACTAATAAGCTGTTTAATAATTGGAGTGCTACAGTGCTCTTCAGTTTAAGACAATTTTACATCGAGAAATATTCCAAATGGAAATTAAAATAGAAAGTATAAAGGTTATATTTATAACAAAGGTGTTATTATTCGAGTAATGCGAAATATGGCGTTCGTACACTTTCATAATATTGCATCCTAAACTTCACACTGGGACACCATTTACACTCTAACGCTTAGTAGCCTCATGTTACTTTAACAACATGCGTTTTAATATGCACTGGTGGCACTCAAAGACGATACGATACTAAGATATAGATTTTTTAGATTAGGCGTCACGTCACACACACGAGTACGCTGACAGAGTGTTATCGTTATGTTGACAATTGCAAATACGTAAATCAATGAGCATCAGTAATTTATGAAACGTATTTGAAATATGTTACATTTTACCAGTATTTTCCGGCAAACTATAAATAATATGCTTCCTTCTGAACAGTGTAGCACTGATATTTGCACTGTGTATTAGAAACTGGGGCTGTGTGCACATAATTATTTCGTTTCTTTTTGATTACATATTAAACATAGTTCCAATTAGAGAATGTTATGAAATACAATAATGCTTAACATATTGGGTCTATACTCATATGTTAATAGATGTGACGCACATATTTTATGCAAGTATTAAAAAAACAGTGCTTTAAAACTGGTATCAATGTCACGTAAGAGAAGCTTTTGGAAGTTTTTGCGAAAGTTTGTTTTACTAATCGTTCCTAGCCCAATCTCTTGACAAATAATGGCATACTCTGATGACATGCTAACAACGCAAGGGAGAAGTCCTACACAAGTGCTCCGCGTTTAGGTCAGTGAGATTCACCTCACGAGTTTCCAGCTAACAACCAGTTACATACCAAATGTAATAATGCCTGCAGCATGGAAAGCTAAGCCTTTGTTCTTTCTTCCCGGTAACTAGCATAGGAAGAAGACACCAACAACCTTGGCGGTGGGTTGCGAAAAAGCTAGTAATGTACGGCTGTCCTTGGAATTGACCTTTTGATCTCGCGAGCGAGGTGGTGCAGTGGGTAACGAAACTGACAATTAGTCCGGGTCAAAATCGCATTACACACCCTGCAAAAAGTTCTCTATTTTTCCGTAAATTGATTCCGGGGTGGTTTTTCCGAACAGTTCGTAAATGATTCTCTGATCTCATTCTTGTCTTGCCCATGTGCTAAATCCACAGTTACGTCGACATGGTAAACCCTATATTTACTTCCTTAACACAATATGAAACAAAGGGCGGTGATTCTGAGACATCTTAACACTAAGACGTGTTATTTGTGTCGAGGATGAAAGTACTAGATTCATTTAAATGTTCTGGGAAGCGTACACAGTCCAAGGACGCATACCGGTGTAGCTGCGGAAATTACAAGAGGTTTTTTTTTTACACTAGGTGGTGCCATTTCTCGTACAAATAAATTAGCAAAATCGTTGTGCCAGCATTGAAAGCCCATTCTAGAGCAGCTGGGCTAGATTTATATCCTGTATTGAAACTTTGCTAAGGCACGCAATCACAGCAGAGGTATCTTTGTTAGGAGCCACAACACGGTAAAAAAATTGTAGCCCCATCATGATTTTGTGCGTGTGTGATTTAATAGCTGTGTCTGTATATGGACAGGACACACAAGTTGTCAAATCAAAGGAAGGAGGATACCATACAGTATTCCAGCTTTGCACTTAGGGTGTCAAATTATGCTACAACAGTCATAACGCTGACTGTCATAAAGGTGAGCAAGGATGGAAATGATTCAAGCTAAACAGCCATAACTGCTGACTGTAATGCTGAAACCATAAAACGGTTTCACAGGCTGGTTAATACGAAGTTCTGTGCTATATACAGTAATTGACGGCGATTTTAACATTAATTTTAGTCTTCCTCACAATCTTATTCCTCTCTACTGCAGATACAATCGTAGGATGAGAAATAAAAAATCCTTGGAATCCTGGACCTGAAGAAGTTTCTTAGATTCCACAGTTGTCCTAGCCACACACTTTGTAAACTTGGGATAAATAAGTCATACTGCTACTTTGTTGTATAATGCATTACCTCAAGAAGCTGCATGCTCTGTTCACAGTGACATGACTGGTTTGCCTAGCTCTATCTCCATTTGCGAGAGTACGAAGCGTTGAGAATTACACGCATTTTCGATATATACAAATCTCATGTTCATGAAGAGTTGAAATTTAGCCTGCTGGCGTCTCATGTGGAGTACGTGGTTGAACAAATGGAGTCCCTGGACCAAAATAAGGGAAGAACATATAAGAGGCAATCAAATGAAAACGAGACTTTGAGAAAAGAAATTCAATTGAATTATTTCGGAGGTAGCCGCCAAAACTGCAAATACATTTATCTCATTGTGATACAAGACGGTCAATGCCTTCATAGAAACATGTTTGCTGTTGTCTACGGTACCATGATTGTACCCAGGTGCGCATCTCTGCGTTTGAAGAGTTGACAACTTCTGCGGCGTAGTCTAAACAGCCTTAGCAGCACGTAGGCGGGCAGCAGAATGATGCCATCCAACATTTGAACTATGGTGCCAAAGCTCTGAAGAATTCCTTACGCATCATCCATAAAGCATCTCCCCCCCCCCCCACCCCTCCCCCATGCTGTTTTCATATTTCTGGAGCCCTGAAGAGGGTTATTCGTGGTGGTAGATTTGCTTCGGACGAAAAGGTGCACGCTTGGGTACAATCATGGTTCCTTAGACAACTGCAAGGAATTTACCGTCTTGTTTCATAAAGGGATAAATGTATTAACAGTTACGGCGATGAAGTGCTCATTAATGGGCTCTAAAGTGGGAGGACACAAACATTTCCACAGTATTAAGCGCACGGGCTCTTAGCGCTACTCACCGAGTGAAAGTGAAGGCTTAGGCATAACGCACGTGAGAGGATATATTTTAATGTTTTACCGGTAGTGTTCCAAGCGTGGAACTAAAGGACCTATGCCCGTTCGAATTTATTTCGCCGCAGCTTGGGTACTGCTTTGATATTCCGTATACTGCCGATTTATTGTTCTGTGCCTGGCACATGCCCATAAGTGTCATTGTTTCAGGGCCAAGCTGTGGCTGTGTCGAGCTAAAATGAATTACTGGAGCTGCAGCAGGCATAGACTGACGTCGTCCGCCGCATCGAAGTTCGGATCGCGCCGCTTTAACATGTGGCGTCGAAGCTTCTCAAAGCGCACGCTTTAACTGGCAGCCCTAGGCACGAAGCGAGTTTCCGCTCGTCCTTCATCCATGACTGATCCGTCCTTTTCGAAAAGAAAACACTATGCTTGCAATGAGGTAGCTCAAGCTCTCAGAGGTTATAGGAAGGTCAAAGGACAGATCAATTCAGATATAAGTTCGATGTCTTGACACGATAAATGAATAAATCTATTAGGTCCCAAGCGTGCTTGAGGGAAATCTGTTTAAGAAAATAAAGAACTGGTAACTTCGTTAACGTTTGCTAACTCGCTAGGATATAAAACACTGCTTCTTAGCAAATTGCATGAGACGGAAAATGTTGAAAACTGTTCACCGCAGGAAGTATAGATACGTAACAAAGATTTGAAGTTGTTGGATGCCTTACAGTCGATTCACTCACAAAAGTTGGTGATTTAAATTACATCAATGAGACTTCCGAGGCAACGTTCTGCCAGATCTGAATGTTTTCAACATCGTAACTGAAGACTGAATATATACCTAATACGAAACATTCGTCACGTGTCTGGGTTATACTGTATTATTCTCGTCTGATAAAAGTGAGAAGAGCAAATAACGTTTGCCTCAGAACTGTGTAAACTTTCCACGCTGCAAGTGGACTTAGTGGTATACAAACACACCAGTAAGCACAACAGTGCTACAGACGTATGTCGTAGCGCGCCTTCCTGACCATAAGTGGCCTGAAACCAAGATCTATTGGGGCTCGTTTCACTGTGAAAATTTGCCGCTCACAGGTTCTGTAACAACGTTCTGCAAAAGAACAGAAGCCAGTCATTAACGAAGCCACGTTACAACCCATGTTTATTCCCATACGATTTCTCTTTCCCGACACTGTAAGAACACGCCCGCGAGCATTATTTAAAATTCTAAATGGTGCTGTGTTTTCCAATGAAATATTTCTGGGCAAACTTAGTGATTTGAAAAGATGCACCATAGTAGACACCTTCAGTAACAATACACTCATGTGATGTTAGTTTTCCAGGGATAAATGGGGATTTTCATTACTTTACCAAAATATCCAGCGTCAGACTCTTATCACGCTACAGAGAAGCTTGTCCCACGTTCTTTGCTGAGGATGGGTGGCGACATTTCAGTGTAGTTTTTTTGAGAATCAAAGTACCGCAGTCATCAATAGTTGGCCTATTTCCTGTAAAGGGAATTCGACTGCATCTCCGTATGACTTTCAACAATCGCTGTCAATACAATATGACATGTTTCACAGTATGAACAATATAATCCATATTCTAGGTGTTACCCATATTCCAATCTCGTTCCGCTGCAGGCAAAGGTTTTTAAGAGGTCATTATTTTCGTCTGATTTAGAGCGCAGTAATTTGCCTCTTCCATGACTATTTTGTACTGTTTCCGTCGCAACTTTCATTAGACACGGTATGCTCGTCGGCAACTTTCGCTAAAATAATGTCAGATACAAGTATCAAACGTACCTATACGTTTTCATAGGTTTATATTTTTCATTGCATTCAGGAGCCGTATTCACATGAATTCTATACGAAGCCATGACAACGCACAGCCGCACTGTATGTCCAAAGGCTTTTTGCAACCGTTATTGCCGACGAACAAACTGGGGGAATACTGACGCCCTGTTCTTCGTGGAACTCTCAAGGTCCTATTTGACGATTGGCAAACAATAAGCCAGAATGGCCACATAGGCATGCGGACTGATAGAACACTTTCAGACGTGTTGCACACGAAGAAAAAAAACTTCAGTGTTACAGAGAAGTGAGGAAAACTGATTCAGGAATGAATTTTTTTATATCCAGGATGCTCCTATTATTTATCAAACTACAGTACGTTTGTTCTGATGGTTTCTCACGTACTTTAGGATTTAACAGGTTCAAGGAGTGTATCATCATTAGACATACGTCGTCGTAGAGCTCCTACTCAGGAAGCGATGACAGTGTTTAAGCTTAATATTACAATTTCGTTACGGCATTATTTTCTCAGTAAGCCACACAGTTTCTGCTGGTGCAATGATAATGCTAAAAGGCCCCTCTACCACGCGAATTTCTTCTCCCAATCTACTACTCGTGGCAAAATTCTAGTGCTGCGGGCACGGTATGTTAGTCTTTTAAGACTAGCTTGTCACAAGTAGTCAATTTTGTCTACAAGTCGCCGCCGGAACTGCTATTGCTGTGAGCGCTGTCTTCTGTGCAGTTTCGCACCAGACAGAGTGAAGTTTTGAGGGACAGTCCTTACAAATGGTCAGAATTTAGCAACAGTATTAAAGTAGTACTAATTACAACAGTTTATTCACGAGAAAAGAAAAATTCATAGTGGATTTTCTTGACAAAGCTTGTATGGTAAAATCTGCACATTGCTGAGAACGGAATAGGGACATTTAAAAACATCTACATTTACTTGCTATAGAAAATAAAAACATACAAGTACACAATATTAGTTACAATTCAATTAATAGTGTCTAGTTTCCTCTCTCAGAGCTATACCACACCCAAAACTATTTGTCCTTCAACAGCCCTAATTTATTTATTTATTTATTTTACTGCTACAACACGTGTTGCAAGTTTTCCCTCTGTTTGCGCTCTTATTAATACGTAGCGTAGGCTGCTTCTTCATCCAGAAATTTTGATACCTAATTATCTTGGATTTAAGGTATTTTCAAACAACCTTCGTTGTGTTTCACGAAAACAAGGCAAACAATGAAATATTAAGAAGACAGAATAGCCAAAATCCCTTAGTACAAAATGAGAGAGCTGCAAGGAGTGGTTAACTTCCGACGCCATCCTCCTCCAGAGTGCATGCGCAATCTTCAACATGCTCAGGATTTCACACTCGGCACAGTCAACTGATCACTGCAGTCATTGACCCACTCACGACGTAAGTGGAGGCTAAAGCCTGTTTACACGAGCGACTTACTGGTCAAAATCGGCTACTCAAAGTGCGTGCAAGTTTTGTGCTTGCGTATGGGTAAGCAACCAACCACGATGTGAGTATGTGTGTGTGTGTGTGTGTGTGTGTGTGTGTGTGTGTGTGTGTGTGTGTGTGTGTGTGTGTGTGACATCTATCATCTCTGGATTGTACCGAGTAGAGTCCTAAATTTCCGGTATGCTGCACGCTGCGCATGTGCAGAAACAAGGGGCTTTGGTGGCGTCTGCTAAAACGTAAAATTAATCTATTCCGTCCGAGCTCACTCCTATTAGAGAATTGGATTTTGTACTTTCGTGTTCCCTTAATCTTTATTGTGTTGTTTGCTGTTTTCGTGGCACTTTGAAAAGTTACACAAGGTCCTGATATTTTTACCTACTAGTGTTTTCTTACAAGATAGGCGAAATATCTGAAACCAAAAAGATATTTATGCGTTACAGAGAAAAAGTCTACACAACGCAGAAATAAGAACGTAAGTAGATAAAAGGTTTTAACGAAAATTATTTCACCAGAGGAAAGGCCAGCTATTTCACGAGAAAAATAATTTTCGATGTTATATGGCACTTTGCAAGAAAACAGGCTATATATAAAGGATAAAGCACACAGACGCTATTTACTGCGGTCTGGATATCGTTTGGTGTGTTTCCTCCGTGCACGTATATATTTTTTCGAGTACATAAACCTATGCCGGTATGTTCTGCAATGTTTGGATGACACTTTCCCTATTATTCTTTCAGTTTACAGGAGTGTAAAGACCTTACCACCCGATCTTTGACAAGGACTTACACTATCAATTCTGTTGTGGACATTGATAAATACTATTATTGATTGTTCCAATGTTTTGCTACTACATTTCTATTTTTTCGTATATAGGATCGTCCCTCATGACCTCACCTTCACCTTTAGGACACCAAACTGCACAGCATATAGTTCTACCAATAAGCAATTTTGGCGCTGAGGTGTGAACGAAGATGACCAATCGAAACAGATGAGACTCGCTTGTCTCGATTAGTCAACTGAAACAAGTTTATCGTATAAAAGGGGCGTAACTGACACGCAGGCACGTGACGCGTACCCAACACGGTAGTCTATTTAGTCAAGGAAGTAGCACATGTAAAACAGACTTTATAGTATGTACCACAAATGCAGACTGGGTGTCTTAGGCAATTATTGCGGGTGTTTAGTGTCAAACCGCAGGCCTTCTCCAGATCCGAAACTACAGCGGTCCGACAGCTTTGCTACTAAGAGATTAACAGCAGGCGTGCTGCAGACGCTGGCTAGTGAGGGGATACAGGAATAGCAGCGCCGCTTTGTCCCCCAGACCGGCCCAGGGAATACCTGCCGAGGCAGCCCACACATGTGGCAGCCGTTCAAAACCGGCACGCTGTTTCAATTCCGGGCACGTGCTCGCAGATCTCCGTCCTTCGGCGGTAATGGTACTCCGCCTCAACTCATATGGGAGAATGCACCCGACTGTCGCGAGCCGCTCCTAACGTAGCGACATCTCATCGTATCCATGAGCGCGCTCTGACTGTCCCGTAAAAACTTTATGTTCGTAGGTAGTTCATGCAGGCCGGAAATCGAGAATCTCGACATTGATACTGGCAAGATATCGGTCCAGGGAATTCCAAGACTTTCGATAATGTCTAATTTTAAGTTTGAAGACTGATAGATGACCTAAGAAATATTTTTCGTGTGATATAATTACAAATTATCAATTTTCAGATTCTTTCCTTTACCTACACCATGAAACATTGATTCGTGTCACTGTCAAGCTTCTAGGTAAACAGGAAGTGCCCTTATAGGTTTTGGTGAGTTGGTGAGTACCAAAATGTCACAAACGGCCGCACCTTTTGGCTGCATATACTTAGAAGCTTTAGTATTTTACACCGTCAAAGGACTGCAGACCTTATTGTGTGATATAAATTTCAACTTGATACGTCCACCCGTTCTTGGGTAAAACGAATCCTAACTGACGGGCAGACAGACATACACAGTAGAATAATTAAAGATAAAAATTTCGCGTGATAATTACAAATTCACAATTTTCCGACTTTTGTTTTAGTTGTACTGTGAAACCTTGCTTCTCGCCAAATTTCATGGTTACAGGTCAACGTGAAGTACCCTATAGGTTTTCATGAGTTTGCGAATATCAAAATTTCTTACAGAAGTGTCCTTATCTTTTGATTCCATTTACTTGGGCTAACGTGTATTACACCGTCAAAATACCACAGACCTTAGTATGTGACAAATTTCAGCTTGATATGTCTACCGTTCCCGAGAAAAGGGGCTTTTAATAACCGGGCAGACAGGCGGACGGATAACAGTGATACTATTAAGGATTCCGTTTTTACCGACTGAGGTACGAAACTCTAAAAATCAGGTACTCCGTTGGCCGTGCGTGTATCGACACTTGTTTTTGATCACGCTGTTTCAGTTACTAGCGTGATACTAAAGCAAACATCGAGTCGAAATATCCTGGGGTTTACATTCTGAAACATAATGGAAGAAAATCCAAGTGCATCAAAAGTAAATTGTTTTGAAAACCGGAAGCTTCACAATGGTAAACCTTGTGCATGGATTGAGAAAATACCGACAAAAAAATCACCTCACGTTCCTAACATCTTAAAGTCATTCTCTTTAATACAATCATGATTCAACATACTGTTAGCACTGAAATACTCCGTCACTTTCACAACTGAGTTCCACTCAGTGCTTCCCTTACACTGACCTTGTGCTATTTTCACTAAGTGAACACACTCAACGACAGAACAGTTAAATAAGGTGCACTCCTGGATCACAGTGACCCTTCAACAATTTCTGTCAAATTAACTAAACATCAGTGTCTCACAGCTTCTAACGTCTGTCCCATAGTAGATCTCACTCAATGCTGAGTTTACACTGGTGGCAGCGGGATGTGTATATGTGGGATGTGGAGCATGTAAATTAACAAAAAAGAAAACCTCCTGGGTCACAGTGACCTAGCGTGACAATCACATTTTCATGGCCCCTGCGGGGAAGCTATCTTGTGTCTTGCTCATTCGATATATTGCCCTGTCTATTATAGACTGTCCTATTTTCGGATGTTGTGACAGTGTATTTCATGTCTCTCGTGGGAGAGGCAGCTGTAAACAGCTGTAGTTCCTCGTTTTGAAAAGCTCTGGTTACAATGGTTCATACGACAAATTTGAGTATGGTACCGCGTTATAATGTAAACAACTATATTAAAGAAACCACAGTACAGAAGTATAAAAAAACTTCTGTGTCAACAGACTGGTAGTTATCTAAGCATTTATAGTGGTCCATATGTTTGCTAGAAGTAATAACCCTCACTGTTTTCTTCTGTAGCAGCAACACATTCCCGCAACCTGCCAAGATGCTCCACAGCAACAATTAATAACTGACGTTGCGGTGAAATAAGGCATCACTGTTAGCAGTTTCCTCAAAAGGCAAGAGACTCAACCGCTTGACACAGGTGACTAGTGTGTTCTTTCGAAGTTACTGTATTGTCGATGTAGAAAACCAATAGCTTAGCAGCTCCAACATTGTCACTGAGGAGGCAACATGTCATCCTCTGTGTTTTGCTTTCATTTATTTTGATCTTGTTTGAACTAAACTAATCCTTGACCTCATCGAGCAGAACACCTGCATCGTGTACGGCCTGCGCTTTACTCTTCCCACTGGCGAACAATGTTGTGACATCTACAAATTCTAAAATGTGAACAATTTGAGTTAAGATCGTTAACTACAGCGACTGTGCTATTCTTAATGATGTATTTTTTGGTTTGACCGCTGAAAATTTAGACTAGCAGCACGTTGCTATAGAGTATTTAAAAGGTTATTTTACGGTATTCCGGTAGACTTTTAGCACTGCAGGTGGCACTGCGGGTCCATAAGCCCGCACATCATTAACCTAAGCGTCATAGTAATAGCTGTCATAGGATCGTGTGGTCTGTAAAACAAATCAGAACGAGAAACTTACTAAGACACACACTGTTGATACCAGCGTTCATAAATTTAACACATGGAAATGTACTATCTCGCACATTTAAATGAAAAGGAAACAACGGAACCTACAAATGATGTTTCCAAAACATTGTCTCGAACGGGAGACTTACTTCATGAGCTAACGAGCATGGCAAAACTAATTCTACAAGCTATTTGAGTTTTATACTATAGACAATATCCTTCTTCCTACACAACTATGTAGCAACTTTGTAATAAATTACACTGTAGGCAATTATGCACGAGTATATTACGTAATACGTTGAATTTATTTGAATGGTTGATCTTGTTAGGGACGTACGCGTGCTACAAAGAAATAGACATACTTTTAAGTACCAGCTGTGATACGACAAACTTCACAAAATCTTAAATGAAACGATCACATTCTGTAGAATCTCTCGCTTGCCCACAGATGTCCCATGAATCACGACGGCACCGACTGCGATAGCGTTGTGTAACAACAGGACAAATGACACGTAACTGGGATACATGTGTACGACTAGAGCAGACTAACTCGGCAATTTTTAATGGGCACAAGAAGAGTACTGTGAAACTGTCAGTTACTCTCACACTCGCATTCGACAACTCTATGCGTAGGTAGCAGGACGGCCCGGCCATAGGTATCAGTCAACATGGATGGTGGTCCTGGTCTACACCGAACTCGTCAGTCCTTTGAACGGCAGCAACTCGCTACGTTATGTGCAGAATCATGAAGTGTTTAGATGTGTGGTTCAAGTTAGTCATCGAAGTAAAAAATATGGCATAAAGTCGCATTATGCAACCTATTTTTAGTGAGTGCGGTAGTATACATTTAACCTAAGGCGGTCTTACCGAAGAGCCCTAGGAACTTAAGGTGGATGGCGACGCAGTGGTAAAAATTCGCGGTGTTCTGTTAAATCATTTACAGTAGGCGACGAAAACTTGTTTTACATTTTAGAAGCCACTCATGATCACATACCAGTTTCGGAACGCCTTTTAAACAAGAGAAAGGCATCTAATTCTGTTAAAACAACAAGCGAAACTTTAGATGAAAGACCATTAAAGCTTATACGCAAAGAAGTAGTTGACAATCCGACAATCGTGAGCACATTAACGAGAAAGGCTGTACAGTATCTTCGCAACAGTGTCGCCCACGTTCGTTTGAAGAGTATGCTGAAACTACCAAAATCCGCAATGGAAATTCAGGTAGCCTTATCGCAGAACTACGAAAAGCGAAGCTTTTATCCATATTAATGATACGGAAAATTGTCATGTTCTTTCAACCAAATCCAATCTACAGCACCTATATCAGCAGGGAACTATACTGAAGGATGGTAACTTTTCAATATGCAACGAAAAACATTCTCCAGTTATTCATAATCCACATACCATTAGTTTTCATCTTTATAGACGACAGGAAGAAGGAAACATATTTGAAAATTATACGGCGTGTTCAAGATGAATGTAAGAAGAGGCATGTCTAAATCCAAAATCTGTGGTAACTGACTTCGAACTGTCCATCAATGACAGTATTGAGATTGACTTATCAATCATGTTTACTGGTTGTCTGTTTCACCTGGCTCAAAATTAGTTAAGTACAATTGTAATTATTTTAAGAAAACCGTATTACTGTTGAACGATAAAGGCTCATAATTAGTATAGAATATTATTTGCCCCCTTTTAAAGCTCAGTAGAATACGTTCATTCCTAAAATTACGTTATTCCTAAAATGAGTTAAACATCACAAGGGTTGTGTACCTCGCTTACATCGCAATCCTTAAACTTTTGCCTTTTAAATTTCCACAAACATTTGTTTCTATATGTTTCAGGCGAGAAACATACGAACAACTGAAGAATGAAAACTTCACCCTGCAGCTGAGTGTGTGCTGATTTGAAACTTCTGGCAGATTAAACTGTGTGCTCGACCGAACCACTAACCCGGGGATCTTTGCCTTTCGCGGGCAAGTGCTCTATAGACTGAGTTACCCATGCACGGCTCACCGTCAGTCCCCACAGCTTTTGCAATCACTTGGTTTGGCTTCGATGTACAAAGACCAGAACAGCGAAAAGGGCCATGGCTGCATTACATCTTTGGGCTTAGCTACTTAAAATTTCGAGATGGTTTTCGGTGATTTGATCAGCAACCACCCACAAAATCGAAAACTTCAGCAAATTTGCCGATTATGGAACTGAAAATTACACTGATGACGAAGAAGATGCGCTATCTCCTCCTGACGTTTTAGCAGCCGCGAACAGAACATTAAGTGCAGTTGTTTTCAAGATATATTTACGTATGTGAATTTTGTAATAAGATCTTCGCGTTTACGTGTAATTTGTTTTTTTTTTAATATTGTTTTCTATGGTTCAGTATTTACAATAGCATTTCAGAACGTTGTAAATAGTGGCTGAGATTGGGCATTTGCTCCGTTCAAGTTTCAAAGAGTTTAGAGTGTTTGTGCAGCTGGTCTGACACGAGCAGGTAGAAGTTGCCAAATTCGTGTGTCCCGCTCAGGAGGCACTTTGGGAAGAGTTGCCAAATTCGAGTATTTTGTTTACCACCAGCAGGTAGAAGTTGCCAAGGTCGGGAGAGCCGACTCGCTAACGTGGCACAGAACAACTATAAAACTCGTAAAAGTCTCACCCGTGTCTATGGACATAAGACGGAAAAAACGTCGAAAACATTCAATAAAAAAACCCCTGGTGTAGGGGAATGTGAGCGCGCGCGCGCGCGCGTGTGTGTGTGTGTGTGTGTGTGTGTGTGTGTGTGTGTGTGTGTGTGTGTGTGTGTGTGTGAGGCGGGGGGAGGGGGGGGGGAGGAGAGTAAAACATTCACAAAACCACCCAAACCAAGGCGCACTATCAGTTTATCACACCCTGTTCAAGAAATGTAATAAAGGAGTTAGTCAACACGCGTAGTTCTTGGAACACCGCAAAAAATCGATAGCATAATTATAAGCAACGAAGTATAGTAAACTGCTGTGAACTTCTGCGAGAGACTTCAAAAAATGAGTGTCCACAAGGAAATTTCAACATATATGTGACTTGTTTTTAACGTATGAAAAATTCAACGGAAAGCCTACTGCAAATTTAACCTGCAGAATGTCACCTTTCGGATGTGATAATTCATTATGGGATGTCCATTTATTTTTCAATAGGATTGGTAGTGTTAAAACTGCCAGACGTCTGAGCAACCGCCTTAAGGCTGCTTTCGTATACGAGTTCAGTGTTTGCCCGGATGAATCATCACGCCCGTCTCAAGGACAGCGTAACGGGAAGTAAACTCACTTGGCAAGACGAGAACTCCTACTGCTGTAGGAAGACAAAAGTTACTGCAAAGAGAAAAGAACATTTCAACGAGCGGAACAGCAGCTGTTCTTTTTCTGCAGTCCAAAGAAGGTACAATTCTGGCACTGAAACAAGCGTTTAACACTTGACGATTAGAATACTGAACAAACACGAAATAAAGAATAGTTGGTATAGCTAGCTTGTTTGGATGTTGACAGGCCTCTTGTAGTACTACGTGGTGATAATTTGTGGGCGCAGGCGGACGTGGCAGCTATATGAGCGTCGTCAGCGGATGGCTGCATACAAAGGAAACAAAGACGAAGCGCGGTCACTGCCGCACGCGCCGCTCTGCGAATCACTACGTCATTACCGCGATAAAACCTCATAGGCCTCTCTTGCTACACGTAAAGAGTTCAACAACATACCACAAACATGATCCAAAAATAAATTGTGCGTCTGCGCGCGCTGAATCATAATGGACCACCAATTTACCTAGTTATTGAAAAAGTATTCATATACCGTTGTTCATGCGAATGACTATTAGAACCGAAGATCGCAACCAGAGATGTTATTTGGTAAACTAACAATTTAGGGTGTCCTTCCTAATCTGTACATATAAAAGGATTAATTACATTAGCCGTCTACAAAAGCAGATAAAAATTCTGTGCCAGCTGGCTTTAGAAAGTGGAGAAGAAAGTATTCATACACTACTAGAAATGTAACATAGAAACACTAACGAACCGCTTGCAGCAAGGAACGCCTTCAGTCGCAAGCTGAATCTCGTCCACGTTGGTTCTGACATCGTGAATACCGCGCAACAGTAAAAAGGGACGCCAGGGGAAGGAAACAACTGTACAGAAAAGGCAAATACTTGTCTCCAAATATGAAAAGGGAAAATCATTTTCAGTAATACCTGATATTACTGGAAGAAGCCGGGCAACTGTGTAGTCCATAATATCGCAATTTAGAGAAAGAAATAGTCTCATTAACAGCGAAAGAAGAAGTCGACCTCAGAAGCTAACGCAAACAGAAATAAATAGGTTACTAAGGATGGTCAAAGAAGATCCTAAACTTGGCCGGCCGGGGTGGCCAAGCGGTTCTGGGCGCTAGTGTCTGGAGCCGCGCGACCGTTACGGTCGCAGGTTCGAATCCTGCCTCGGGCATGGATGTGTATGATGTCCTTAGGTTAGTTAGGTTTAAGTAGTTCTACGTTCTAGGGGACTGATGATCTCAGATGTTAAGTCGCATAGTGCTCAGAGCCATTTGAACCATTTTTGATCCTAAATTGACAGCTTCTGCATTGTCTTCGAATGTTAATGATCAGTTTGGGAATGAAACCATATTAAGGGCTGCTCGGTTTTAAGTAGTGCAGCTAGGCAACCACGAAGTAAACCACACATCAGCAAGATGAACAAGAAACAGATTCGAATTTGCTCAAGAGCAGATAAGCAAGAACACAAGTTTCTAGGACAAGGTACTGTTCACAGACGAAAGTAAATTTAACATATTTGTACAAGATGGCAGAATTTCAGCACGAAAACGTCAAAATACTTAGCTGGTTCCTACACACATTCAACACACAGTAAAGCACGCTGGTGGAGGAGTGTGTGGCTGTATCTGGTGTTTGGCAATTGTTTTGTTGAAGGTAACATGGATGGATTTCAGTATTGAAACATCTTAAAGGAAAATCTGCAAAAACGTGTTGATATCTTGTGTTTAGGCACAGATTACTACTTTCAACGAGACAATGATTCTAAGCATAAAGCGAAAATTGTTCGTCTGTGGTTATCATACCATACGCCCCATGGCCTCAGGTTTTCAACACAGTGCCGACCTGAATCCAGCTGAATATCTTTGGAGTACTATGCTTGAAAGAATTATTAAGAGACATGAAATACGAAGTGAGACTGCTCTGAAACCATGTCTGCAAAAAGAATGGCAAAATATTAATACAGAGACTATCACAAAACAGCTTCATTCCATGCAGAAGAGGCTAACAGAAGTGATACATATAAGAGGAATGCCAACAAAGTTAACATTGTCATATTTATGTACATTGTATTTTCCATTGTATGTATGAACATTTTTCCCCACTATGTAAAGCCAGCTGACATAGAATTGTTATTTAGTTTTTGCAGATAGCTAATTTAGTTAATCCTTTTATATGTATGGTTGGGGAAGGAAACCTCTTTCTGTTAGTTCACCAAATGACGTCCCTGGTTGTTATCTTTAGTTGTAATAAATGAAGCTAACGGTGTATGAATACTTTTTCATTACTGTACACCGACTGCAGCTTATTTCTGTCTGAGTACCCTGCGTGTTACTGCTAAGTGTTTTTAATGCAATCTTCTGTGTGCTGTAGGGGAGACTGCTAGCCTTCAGCTTCACGACTGTGACGGTACACCAGGGCAGGGCGCCAGCTTTGGACGATTTAGTGCTCGGTTTCCCTAAGTTATTGCTAGCTTCTCCACGGATATCAAATTTATGAAGGTTGGGCAGAGACGGGGCGGCGGCAGCGAAGATAAACTGATAAACTGTTTCTAACAATCAATTTGAGTTACGGAGAAAACGGCTGTCATCTAATCAATGCCGCAGGATGGAGCAGAGTGTACGTCATCTTGTCCAAGTAATTGCCATCGTCTTCTCCTGGATCTGAGGTGATATGTCTATTGTCAAAAATAAGTAAGAGTTTGTTGTACCTCTGGAGGTCAAACATTACGTTCTTTATTTGTGTAGGTCATGTGTGGTTAAAACAGATGTTGATCTCCCAACTGGTTACTAATACCTTATGCCACAATCATCAACTTCCTGTCTTTTTGAAGGGTTCTCTTCGTTTCTACCCCTCGATCGTGCTTTTTTCTTCCAGAGGACGTCCGTGTCATACGCTGCTGTGTGTAGGGAAAAATGTTTCCCTGAACTAAGTAACGCGGGAGCCCCATGAAAGAGATTTAACATCAAGGAGGATTACCAAATTACCAGTTCCCAGTTTGCTTTAATGCCCTGTTGGAACTCGGCAAACAAGTGACAAAAACACACATCCAAATCGCTAATCCACTTTTACATTACTGTTAAGCTTTGATCGCCAAAAGGCAAGTAAACACGGGAACCAAATCCATGTGAAGAATGCCCATTAACTTGAGAAATAGCACTTTTTCCATGTAAATACATATTTTTTGCGATATTGAATATAATATAAATACATATTTGCTGTCGATAATGTGCAGCGCAAGTGTCGAACAAAGAAAGTCTCTGCCCAACAAACTCTGAACGTAACTAGTCATGCTCTTTGGTTTATCTACGTTTTGAACAGCATGTGTAAGTTGTTCCCTGCGGCTAAGTTTGTGAACGGTTGTAAAATTAACGTCACTGGAAAGCATACGTTATGTTTTCCAGAATAATGTGTGCACCAAGAACAAACCAACAGATACTAATAACTAAGTGCCGGCCTGAGTGGCCGTGCGGTTCTAGGCGCTACAGTCTGGAACCGCGTGACCGCTATGGTCGCAGGTTCGAATCCTGCCTAGGGCATGGATGTGTGTGATGTCTTTAGGTTAGTTAGGTTTAAGTAGTTCTAAGTTCTAGGGGACTGATGACCACAGCAGTTAAGTCCCATAGTGCTCAGAGCCATTTGAACCATTTTTTAATAACTAAGTATGGAACTAAATCGAGCTCATAATGTGAATAATTCTCGCCACATTCAGTGCTTATATGTTTCGTTTTTACATCTTGCCACAGCTACACGGCCGACAATGCTGCAAACATGCATAAAATATATACTATTTGATGGTAATGGAAAATAAAAATTGAAGAATAGAACAACAGGCGACTTGTTGCAGTAAATTCTGGAAACACTTGAAGTCAACCAAAAACAACTATAAAGCCCCCACGAGAATGCTATATTGCCAAAATGGAGAGAACACAAAAAAACTCACCGTAGAAATTTCGTACATTTCTTGCAGATACCAGTGAAAAAATTCTTAATGACTGGTAGTGTAGTAGTAAACCCACCGCATAAAGAAGGGAATCCCCTTATTAGTAGTTGCAAGAATCTTCCGAATATGTTTTTAATCGAGTTATTTTCACTGTGATTAAATATAATTTTTTGTTTGCCTTTACACAATTACTGGATATGAATATTATTCTTCCCACACCAACATCATTTAAACCTGCTGCTGACATAGATGGCTTTGCAATTTGCAATCCCATTCTCAAATACCCACAAGAGTATGTTCAACGACGTCAAGATAGGTTCTGCTCTGTTTTCTGTCTATGTGTCGTTCACAGCATGTTCGTGTTCATTTGATAATTTGATTGGATACATCGAAATTGTTAACGGCATGAGAATATTTTAGTGAAGCAGGGGTATTAAATGTTCCTATCCAATCACAGAAACTGTCAGTAACTGAAGAATATTAGGAAAGGATCAGGAAACTCATTGTGCAGAACAGCTAATTATCAAGACACATTCATCAGTATACAACGATCATCTGACGACTATGAAGCATAACATAGCGCTTACATTATATGGCCTATTGGAAAACGTCAAAGTAGAAGAAGGCATGGAAATGTTACATTGGAGTTACATTATGTAGACGATGAAAACATCGGAGACACTTCGTACAGTGGCACCACTAAGAATTGGCACACATACAATTATGTATACTCTTACATTACCAATGAAGGTGATGCCAAGGCATTTCTATTTATTCAAATGTACAATAGCAATCACGAGGTTCTAGTGTAACTGCTTTCTCACAGCAAAAATATTAATCAAAACAGAAATCTACGCATCAAAAAGTATTGAAACACTTGTACAGAAATGAAGTTAAGAGTCTCTCTAATTCGCATAACTTAATTCTAGTAGACTGTGTGCATACTGTTAGCATTAATGAGATCTTTTAGACGTCTTGGCATGGAGTGAACCAAGTTGCGAGTATTATCCGCTGAGATCTTCGACCACTTCTCGAACAACACCGTCTGAAACTACCGCTTCCGTGTGGAATGACGGTTTCGAATTTTTGCATCCAAGTGCCTCAAAAGACGCTCTATCGCGTTAACATCAGGGCTCTGTGATTGACTGAAAACCCTAATTGAAGCATTATATAATAACCAACCCCCAGTTCTCAGGGCAGTACTATTAGGGTCGTTGTCTTGCTAAAAGACAAATACGCCATCAAGACCCAGTTTCTGTGCACTGCTACGTAAATGGCCTCGCAACACATCGATAAATTTACGAATATCCATGACACCTTCAATACTTGCCATGTCACCAACACCAGAAGCTGCCATGCATACCCAAACCATTATGCTTCCTCCCCCGTGTTCTACTGTAGACAGGTCGTGTTGTGATTGGAGCTGCGTATTTGGTTTAACCCACACTTTTCCCTTTCCGTCGAATACAAACAAGATAAACTTGGATTCCACGGAGAATAGCAAAGTATTCCAAAATTCAGTCTATTTATTTACATAATCTTTGGCCAAATACAAGTGTTTTCTTCTGTTAACTTCGAAGATAAAGGGCTTCTTTCTGGGGGATCTACCATGGAAATCGTCTGTGTCCAAAACATTCCTGTTTGTTGGACTTTGGTTGGATGTCCGATACCAACGACGCTGCTACTTTCAACGGTTCTTTTGTGCATGACGAACTACCTTTCCAGGGTCCCTAAATGTAAGAACTCCTGGTAGTCCGTATTCCGTTTACTGTCTGTTTCACCATTCTCTTTAAACTTCTTGATGATTGTCCGCACTCTTGTGTAATTAAAGCAAAGTTCTTTACCAATCTCACGGTAACATTTACCTTGCAAATGCAATAAAATCGCCTTGTTGCAGAACGACACGGAGTGCCGCTTCGCATACGAAGTCATCGGTACAAGTGAATGCACCTTACATTCGCCGTCCTAACTGGATCAACTCCGATCGCACAAATCTGGTACACGCGACGCTATCTGTCAAGCACCATCACAAACGTCGTTCGGTATGCCAATACTTTTTTGAGCAGAAGAAAACTCTCATATAATTGATTGCATGTGTTTCTGCTGTGTTCGGAAAATATTTTAATATAAAAATTATTTCCTTTATTGAATCTGAGTTAATGGTATACATATAACGTTCAAAGAGTTTTATACATTTTGTATTATATGAGAAACGTGTCTGTGTCACTACTTTTTGGTGTCACTGTAAGTGCCGACTGAAAGGGATAAGACATTAAACAGGTTGTTTCAGGCCTTAAGCTACTGAAACGGCAGAAAACAATGTAGATTCTGCGATAGGGTTTTGAAATCCGTTCCCTCCGAACACAAGTACGTGAACCACAAAATCCAACGAACAATTTTCAACGCAGTCTTCATTGCAGGGAATCTGGAGAAAAGCCAATCCATTAACTATGCCAATAATCTGAGAAACTGTAGTGCGCTTTGAGGTAGACGCGACGTTTTACGACCACATTATCAGAGTGGAAAATTTATCCTGGCCAAAGAAATTATCAACTCTCTCCTCTAAATTATAGTTAAGAAAACTGAGTTAACTAAAGCTGAGAGTGAACTTCAGGAAACTGGCGTCATACCAGAATTATAGGACAGTTATTACTATCACTAACCGTCAATTTCAAATAAGGGGAAAAAACCACTTCGAGAGATGAATTTTTTGGGAGAAGAATAAAGGAACTACATCAGCAATTAAGTTCACTCACACATGTCAGTTTGGTGTTTCTATGATACTGAAGTCATGAAAACTGCGAATCGACAGCAGTAACAATGTCACCGTGGAAAACAAGACCAAATATAATACACAGTAAGGCGTTCATCATCCATATCCCATCAGCATCCATTCCATGTCGTTCCATCTCATTCGATGTGTTGGCAAATGAGGCCTCTCCAATTGCAGTCCTGACTCACCTCCCTCTTCGATGCTGCCCAAGGTACGTCCTCTCTGCTAGATGCCAGATTTCAGCATATTCTTTTACCGTGTCTTGGTCTTCTTATTGGTCTTTTACCTCAGAGTTTTAAAACACACCTTACTATTGGTAGTCTGTTAGGATCCATGCGTCGCGTATGTCCATACTATTTCAGCTACTGCAAGATTGACCTGTACTAAATTCTTACAGCTTACGTCTGTTTTCAGATTTCCACATTTCGGATTCTCTCTCTCCGCGTCTTTCCGATCATGCTATGGACAAACACCTCAGCTGCCTGAATTCTGCTGATATATTTCTCATGGTCGGTGAATCACAACTATACCTCAAAATGCGAATGTAATAGGTTTCACAGATGACCCACATTATATCTATAATTCCTTGTTCCATATTAGGTGTCACTATTTGATTGTTTTTACCTGCTTGGGTGGTGTGAGTGATTTCTTAGTCTACAGAACCAGTGTTTGAGACAATAGTGCCGAGATATTTCAAATCAGTCATATGAAGCCCCACACTCCTTAGCAACTTCTGCCCAAGTGTTTATTGGACCTTTAAGGTCTTCCTTAGAGTCCCCTCATACATCAGCAAACAATATGAAATTCATTCTTTCTTTTCCGATTATTTGGTGTACTTCTCTCTGGATCTCGTTCCTTACAGTAATGAAAAGAAGCGACAGAAATTCCACCCTGCCTTAACCCAGATTTCATACCGAAGGTTTCAGTGATTCCTACAGGTGAGCTGGCCTTACTGCAGGCGACGTCGCATAAATTCTAGATCCTATGAACTCTGTAATCCTGTATTTCAGTTTTCTTCAGTGTTTCCCACACCACCTTCCCATCCACAGCATCAACGCTTTCTTTATGTGTGTCAAAGCTAATCACACATCTCCATTGTGTTCATAGTATTTTTTCCATTAATTGGCGGAAAGAAAAATTAAATCAGCTGTTCAATATGTAAAGCACTTTCTCAGGTTTTTCTTATTAATTTTCATTCCCTACCCCAAAAGATACAGCGAGCGGTGCGAGTAATGACCCACTGAAGAATCCGGGGCTTTTCGGCCGCATACCAGACGGGGAATAGGAAATAATCTGCGGCCAAGACAGCTTGGTATTTTTATTTCAGAATGGCCAGTTTCGACAGAATCTTTATCATCGGATCTACAATGTACCAAAAAAAATTTATCACTGCGTACAAACCCAGATCTCAGTGATAAGATCCACATAATCATCAGTTTACATGCATTCGGAATTTCTTATTAACATGTACACATGCCACTAACACAATGATAGCACTTTCCACTCATAGGAAACTACACGATGTTGGTTTGTCAAACACACAAAAAAGAACATATAAAATATCCATTGCACCAACTGGACGCACAGGAGTGGAGGTTAGCAAATAGAAAGGCAGTCTAGACTAAGTATATCAAAGGAAGAACTGAGCGGGCGCACAGCCTACGGCTGAGCGAGCCGTCACATGAACGGCCAACATGTGGCGTATGTGTGAACGTTTCGATATATAATATCTTACAGAAGTGCACAGGAGAATCATTACGCATTGGGGCCCAAAATATATGATGCACGAAGTATTTGAGATACACACAGATAACTTAAGAGCATATACTGCTAATTCTAGTGCAGATAGCTAATAGTCTGGGTTGTAACAACCTGCGTGCGGGGTACATTAAGTATTTGCCAATGCACATCACATTCATTAAGTTTACATTACAGTTTTCACAAGAAAATTATAGTACTGTTACAAAGCTTTTTTACAATACTGCAAGCTTTTTCAACAACAGTGACATTTCCCAAGTCTTTAAAACCATCAAAAATTTTGAAAACTTATTTAGAAATTGGATCGTGTAGATACATAAAAACTTTTTGTAAATATAATGTAGTAATAAACCTTAAATGGATAGACTTTCTTGAAGATGTATAGTACAGAATCAGTTTCTTCCTATTCAGATTGGTGTGTAGAATCCACTACTCCGGAAACATACTATCGGAAAAATATCGGCCACTCATTCCCGGCGATAGCAAGCCCAGAATGAGTACGAGAACTACCACACATCAGCTTAATGGTATATGTACCTCATTTGCTGACAACAATATACAGAAGAATGGAGAAGGAAACTGAGGATCCGTTTGATTACAATTAGTTTGACTTTCGGAAAGCTAAGGGCACTAAGAGGCAGTTCTGGCGTTGCGACCGATAACGGAATCAAGACTGCGAAACAATCAAGACACGTTCACAGGATCCGTCGGGAAAAAAAGCACTCGAAAATGTAAAACTGTGTGAGATGTTACGAATTCTGAAAAAGGAGTAAGGTATAGGGAAAGACGGATGATACAAGATGTAAACAACAACCAAGAGGGAACAATGAGAACGGAAAACCAAGAACGTTGTGCTCAAATTAAAAAGGATGTAAGACAGGGATGGCCCCTACCGCTCAGTTCAGGGTTAAAGTTATAAGTGACAAGATTCATTGATGACATTGCTATCCTCAGGGAAAGCAAATGGAGTGAACAGTGTAATGGGTACAGAATAAGGATTGAGAGTAAACCGAAGAGACGAAACTAATGAGTAGCACAAATGAAATTAGCGATAAACTCATCCAAACTGGAGACCACGAAATAGACGACGTTACGTAATTTTCCTGCCTTGGACGCAAGGACATCGTAATACATCAAAATCGGATTAGCACAGGAAAGAGCGTAAATCTTCCCAATACAAGTCTGCTAGTCAAACATCGGTCTTATTCGCAGGAAGAAGTCTGTAGTAATTGCGTTTGAAGCACGGAATTGTATGGTAGTTAATCATGGACTGTGGGAAAACCGGAAAAGGAGATAATCTAACATTTGAGACGTGGTGTCAAAGAAGGACGTTGCAAATAAGGTGGACTGGTAAGGAGTGAGGTGGTTCAGCGCGGAATCAGGGAAGAAAGTAACATACGGAAAACATTGACAAGGAGAAGATACAGGACGACAGTAAATTTTTAAGACATCGGGGAATAATTTCCATGTGACTAGAGGGAGCTATAGAGTACAAATTACAGAGGAAAACAGACTGGAATACGTGCAACAAATAAATGAAGACGTAGGGTGAAAGTGCTACTCTGAGATGAAGCTGGCGAAACGCATCGAACCTTCGATGAAGTCTACGACTTGCTCGACATGTGAAGTGTATGAGCGGGGGAATAATGAGATTAGTTTTTATGAAGATAGATATAGGCCAGAAATCCGTCTCCAGTTGATAGCGACGTGGCGAGGTTGTTACGCTACTAGGCTCGCATTCAGCAGTGGGGTTCAAATCGCAGAGCAGGCATCCAGATTATGTTTTCTGTGGTTTCGTCGCTTTAAGAAAGTCGTGTGCAATTACGCAGAAAAAGACAGGGCCAATTTCCTTTCCGTCCTCGTCCTCTGCTACATAATGCCTTTGCTGCCGAAGAGCCAAACCCTCTTTTTGTTTTATCCCCTGAAACAGAAATGCTTTTCCTCCCTCCAAAAAACCTAGGCCATTAGATATCTCCAGCTGGCAATGTGTAGTTCTGATAATTTTCTGGAATAGAGTGTTTACGTGGAACGAAACAAGATGCAATTGTCCCTCAGAGCCGAACAACACAGGGAAGTGCTTGCAGATCATATAGATCTGCGAGTAATTCTCATTTCGAAAACCATCCCAATGAACTTATATTCATTAAGACTATGTATCATCGCATAATCCCAGAACACTTCGTGAGCTCATACGAATACTTCTGGTCTATCCATCGATGTGACGTACTAATAAGTAAACGGACAATAATAAAGTATTATATGTCAGACTGCAATTTGCTAACCAGCATAAAAAAAGGAATAACACTACGCAAGAACAAATTAACAACCGCTTTAAAATCGAGTGATCGGCCAGATAAATCTTTCACTGTCACGCAGAAGATTATAGTAACGCATCCATTAAGTAAACGAATGAAATTATCTGGAACCAAAAACGGGATGTAACATTCTCTAAGAATGCCTACATTACTAGTTCGCATGTTCACCGAAAGCCTTCTCTTCGAAGACGATTCCAGAGACAAGCCATGCAGTATATATATAACGGTTGTATGTGTAGTGTGCTCTAGGCTCCAGAAAATTTCACCTAATTTGGTACAAATATGACTTAAGAAGTATCATGTGTTATTTGCCCTGGAGGTAAGGCACCCTTATAATTTCTATTTGTAGTGGTCGGAGTGGTTTTGTGAAAAGTAACTTCTGAACGCCTGGAGAAACTTCAACTGAACTTGGTGAATACATGAGTTACTATTTTGGAAAAATGTACTGTTGAGGTAAGACACCTCTTTTATCCTCAGGGGTGAGATGATAGGGACATGTTAAAATATTATGGGTTTCCATTTGGTCAGCTGGCCGAATTGTGCAATCCCAGATTTGTGAAGCGTTCGGGTGTGAATGGCCCGATGTCGGACTGAATGCAACGCAAGGGCAAGATAACTCATTGTCACTGTTGCCTTCGACCAGGTGTGTCTACATGGGAGGATCGATCTATTTTGCGCCAAGCGCATCGCAGCCCCTCCACGTCTCCACCTGCCACCCGAGAACAAATAATGGACTCCCTGTAACATTATGTCATCCCGGACCACTGGTTGGTGACCAGCAGCAGCCGTCTAGGCAATTACCACGCCAACCATAGGCTGCCGTTGACACAAATGGCTGCATTTGGTGTGGTCCCGTGTTCGGAAAGTATGGACTGCTGAATGACGCCGAATTGTCTACAGCAGTGAATCGTGGTTCTCCACTTCCCCCTATCACCGTCATCGGTGAATATAGCGAAGACCCGTGAAGAGGTCCCATTGTTCCTATGTTTTGTAGAGGTAAAGCGGTGTTACGTAATGATGTGGTGACCATTCGAGTATGGCTTCAGATCACAGCTGATAGTGACTGAGTGAAATGATGGCACACCAGTACGGTACCGTCACGTACATCCTCCTCCCTCACGTGTTACCTCTCATGCGACAGAATCGTGGTTTCATTTTTCATCCGGACAATTCTCATCCAAACACGCCACGTCCGTATAGTCATGTTGAGGCACTCCTATGACCGGCAAGGTCCCCAAATCTGTTACCGTTAGAACGGATATGAGACTAGATTAGACGTCAACTCCGTCCCGGTGCCAGTATCCAAGATATCAAGGACCAGTTACAACAGTGCAACCCCATGCTGGTCAGTGGGCTCACACTGCCAGGTTCTTTTTGTTGTAAATTTGACTATTTTGTAATCCCTGAAATAACGTCAGTCAAATTTCGTTTCCTGCTCCAATTCCGAGAACTTCAAGTGACAGTACAATTATAGCATTTAACCACTAAGGAGTGGTAACGGTAGCTATGGGTGTTACAGGAAGCAGAACTCTGGCACTTGGTATTCAGTTGGATTACTATCTAGGGAAAAATACTGTGAGGATATGACACTCCTAGCACTACTTGTGGGAGGGGTGGGGGGAGTAGATATGTACGTCCACTAGTGCATTGCTTAAGTCGCTCATCCCGATCCACTTCTACTTGCCCATTCTTACCCACTTGCCCAGCCCAACTCTCTCTCTGTGAGTGAGAGTGAGTGAGAGTGTGAGAGAGAGTGTGAGAGAGAGTGTGAGAGAGAGTGAGTGAGTGTGAGAGAGTGTGAGAGAGTGTGAGAGAGTGTGAGAGAGTGTGAGAGAGTGTGAGAGAGAGTGAGTGAGTGTGAGTGAGAGAGAGTGAGTGTGAGTGAGTGAGTGTGAGTGAGTGTGAGTGAGAGAGAGTGAGAGAGAGTGAGAGAGAGTGAGAGAGAGTGAGAGAGAGTGAGTGAGTGTGAGTGAGTGTGAGTGAGTGTGAGTGAGTGTGAGTGAGTGTGAGTGAGTGTGAGTGAGTGTGAGTGAGTGTGAGTGAGTGTGAGTGAGTGTGAGTGAGTGTGAGTGAGTGAGTGTGAGTGAGTGTGAGTGAGTGTGAGTGAGTGTGAGTGAGTGTGAGTGAGTGTGAGTGAGTGTGAGTGAGTGTGAGTGAGTGTGAGTGAGTGTGAGTGAGTGTGAGTGAGTGTGAGTGAGTGTGAGTGAGTGTGAGTGAGTGTGAGTGAGTGTGAGTGAGTGTGAGTGAGTGTGAGTGAGTGTGAGTGAGTGTGAGTGAGTGTGAGTGAGTGTGAGTGAGTGTGAGTGAGTGTGAGTGAGTGTGAGTGAGTGTGAGTGAGTGTGAGTGAGTGTGAGTGAGTGTGAGTGAGTGTGAGTGAGTGTGAGTGAGTGTGAGTGAGTGTGAGTGAGTGTGAGTGAGTGTGAGTGAGTGTGAGTGAGTGTGAGTGAGTGTGAGTGAGTGTGAGTGAGTGTGAGTGAGTGTGAGTGAGTGTGAGTGAGTGTGAGTGAGTGTGAGTGAGTGTGAGTGAGTGTGAGTGAGTGTGAGTGAGTGTGAGTGAGTGTGAGTGAGTGTGAGTGAGTGTGAGTGAGTGTGAGTGAGTGTGAGTGAGTGTGAGTGAGTGTGAGTGAGTGTGAGTGAGTGTGAGTGAGTGTGAGTGAGTGTGAGTGAGTGTGAGTGAGTGTGAGTGAGTGTGAGTGAGTGTGAGTGAGTGTGAGTGAGTGTGAGTGAGTGTGAGTGAGTGTGAGTGAGTGTGAGTGAGTGTGAGTGAGTGTGAGTGAGTGTGAGTGAGTGTGAGTGAGTGTGAGTGAGTGTGAGTGAGTGTGAGTGAGTGTGAGTGAGTGTGAGTGAGTGTGAGTGAGTGTGAGTGAGTGTGAGTGAGTGTGAGTGAGTGTGAGTGAGTGTGAGTGAGTGTGAGTGAGTGTGAGTGAGTGTGAGTGAGTGTGAGTGAGTGTGAGTGAGTGTGAGTGAGTGTGAGTGAGTGTGAGTGAGTGTGAGTGAGTGTGAGTGAGTGTGAGTGAGTGTGAGTGAGTGTGAGTGAGTGTGAGTGAGTGTGAGTGAGTGTGAGTGAGTGAGTGTGAGTGAGTGAGTGTGAGTGAGTGAGTGTGAGTGAGTGAGTGTGAGTGAGTGAGTGTGAGTGAGTGAGTGTGAGTGAGTGAGTGTGAGTGAGTGAGTGTGAGTGAGTGAGTGTGAGTGAGTGAGTGTGAGTGAGTGTGAGTGAGTGTGAGTGAGTGTGAGTGAGTGTGAGTGAGTGTGAGTGAGTGTGAGTGAGTGTGAGTGAGTGTGAGTGAGTGTGAGTGAGTGTGAGTGAGTGTGAGTGAGTGTGAGTGAGTGTGAGTGAGTGTGAGTGAGTGTGAGTGAGTGTGAGTGAGTGTGAGTGAGTGTGAGTGAGTGTGAGTGAGTGTGAGTGAGTGTGAGTGAGTGTGAGTGAGTGTGAGTGAGTGTGAGTGAGTGTGAGTGAGTGTGAGTGAGTGTGAGTGAGTGTGAGTGAGTGTGAGTGAGTGTGAGTGAGTGTGAGTGAGTGTGAGTGAGTGTGAGTGAGTGTGAGTGAGTGTGAGTGAGTGTGAGTGAGTGTGAGTGAGTGTGAGTGAGTGTGAGTGAGTGTGAGTGAGTGTGAGTGAGTGTGAGTGAGTGTGAGTGAGTGTGAGTGAGTGTGAGTGAGTGTGAGTGAGTGTGAGTGAGTGTGAGTGAGTGTGAGTGAGTGTGAGTGAGTGTGAGTGAGTGTGAGTGAGTGTGAGTGAGTGTGAGTGAGTGTGAGTGAGTGTGAGTGAGTGTGAGTGAGTGTGAGTGAGTGTGAGTGAGTGTGAGTGAGTGTGAGTGAGTGTGAGTGAGTGTGAGTGAGTGTGAGTGAGTGTGAGTGAGTGTGAGTGAGTGTGAGTGAGTGTGAGTGAGTGTGAGTGAGTGTGAGTGAGTGTGAGTGAGTGTGAGTGAGTGTGAGTGAGTGTGAGTGAGTGTGAGTGAGTGTGAGTGAGTGAGTGTGAGTGAGTGTGAGTGAGTGAGTGTGAGTGAGTGTGAGTGAGTGTGAGTGAGTGTGAGTGAGTGTGAGTGAGTGTGAGTGAGTGTGAGTGAGTGTGAGTGAGTGTGAGTGAGTGAGTGTGAGTGAGTGTGAGTGAGTGTGAGTGAGTGAGTGTGAGTGAGTGTGAGTGAGTGAGTGTGAGTGAGTGTGAGTGAGTGTGAGTGAGTGTGAGTGAGTGTGAGTGAGTGTGAGTGAGTGTGAGTGAGTGTGAGTGAGTGAGTGTGAGTGAGTGAGAGTGAGTGAGTGTGAGTGAGTGAGTGTGAGTGAGTGAGTGTGAGTGAGTGAGTGTGAGTGAGTGAGTGTGAGTGAGTGAGTGTGAGTGAGTGAGTGTGAGTGAGTGAGTGTGAGTGAGTGAGTGTGAGTGAGTGAGTGTGAGTGAGTGTGAGTGAGTGTGAGTGAGTGTGAGTGTGTTTTCTGCTTCACTGCCACAATCCTTTGTTCTATAAAGACTGGGAAGTTGCACAAGTCACACCAATACTCTAGAAAGGAAATATGAGTAATCCACTGAATTACAGGACCATATCACAACGTCGATTTGCAGTATGGGGTTTTGAAACATATATTGTGCTCGAATATTGTGGAACACCTATAAGAAAACTATTGAAAAATGGTCAATGAAGGAGCATAATATATTGTTCTTTTAAAACACAACTAGCTCTTTATTCTCGCAAAGTAATAAGTGCTACCGATAGGGGATGTCAAACTGATCCATATATTCGGATTTCCAGAAGGCTTTCCACATCGTTCGTTTCAAGCGACTTCTAATTAAATTGTGTGCCTATGGAGTATTGTCTTAGTTGCGTGGCTGTATTCGTGATATCCTGCAGTCAAAAGGTGTCCGTTCGTAATAACTGACGAAAAGAGAGTAAAACAGAAGTGATTTCTGCTGTTATCCGTGGAAGCGTTATAGGCCCCCTGTTGTTCCTGATCTACATAAATGATTTGCGAGACAATCTGAGCAGTCCTCAGATTGTTTACAGATGACTTTATCATTTACCGTTATGTAAAGTCATCAGACGATGAAAACGATTCAGACGAGGTATCTGTATGATGCAAGAAGTGGCAATTGAGTTTAAGTAAGAAAAGTTATAGTAATCCACACGAACACTAAAAAAAAAAAAAAAAAAATCAGCTGAATTTCATTTACACAATAAATCACAAATTCAAAGTCCGTGCACTAGAATACTTAGAGATTACAATTACGAACAACAGTGGAAAGAGTACATTGATAATATTGTGGGTACAGCAAACCGAAGACTGCGATTATTGCCAGAACACTTAGAAATTTTAATAGGTCTACTGAAGAGACTGCTTATACTATACTTGTCTGCCCTCTTCTGGAGTATTGCTCTGCGGCGTGGGATCCACATTAGATAGGATTAACTGGGGACATCGAAAAAGTACGCAGAAGGGCAACTCGCTTTGAATTATCGCGATAACAGGGCAAGAGTGCAACGGATATGGTGCATAAATTAGAGTGGCAGTCATTAATACAAAGGCGTTTTTCGTTGTGGCAGTATCATCTCGTGAAATTTCAATCACCAACTTTCTCCTCAGAGTGGGAAGACATTTTGTTGGTGCCTCTCTACGTAGAGAGAAGTAATCACAACAGAACTCAAGAGTTCGCACGGAAAGATTTAAGTGTCCGTTTTTCCACCGTGCTGTTCGAGAGTGAAAGGGCAGAGAAGTAGCTTCAAGGTGGTTCCATGTACCCTCGACCAAGCACTTAACTGTGAATTGCAAAGTGATCATATAGATGTAGACGTCCACGGTCCATCAGAGAATATGGAGGTCGGAGGTTTGCCCAATTTGTAAAGCAGGATAAGCTGTTATCTGTTGCCCATCCGACTACCGAGAACAGTGCTGGTGCGGGCAAAAGTGTTACTGAAGATATACCGTTCAACCTACATTTTTGAACACTGGGTTCCGCAGCAGATCATGCCACATGTTCCCATGCTAACTCAACGGCATCGTCAATTACGATTTCAGTGGGCATGAAATTATCGAAATTGGGCCTTGGATCGCTGGAAACGTGTCACCTGGTCGGATGAGACACGCATCTTGTTACACCATATTGATTGTTGAATCCGGATACGGTGTCATCAAGGCGAACTGCTGCTTTAAACATGCATTACGCCACGGATGCAGGGGAATGCTATGGGGGAGAATCTCCTGGGTTGGCATGGGACCTGCGGTTGTAATCTAGGTAAACATTCTAGCTGATACCTGCATTTCTTCATGCTTGATGTCTTCCCTGGCAAACGAATTTTTGTAAACGCAAAATTGTCCCTGTAAGGGTAAGAACCGTTCTGCTGTTCCACGTTCACATCTCGATCACCAAATTCCCCTTATCTGAAGCCGATCGAAGACATCTGGAGCACTATCATGCCCAAACCACGCACCTTCGAACCACCGGCCTGTAAATTACGGGAACTGCGTGACTTTGGTGTGAAAACAAACCTCCAAAGACCCACCTAGAGCTTGTCGCATCCATGCCACAAAGAATCCCTACTCTATTGCGTTTTAGAGATGCTCCAGGCGAGCAATGTGAGAATATTCGATTTAAAGATTGACACTAACTTGCACTTCCCTTTCCATGCAAATTCTAGAAATGGTCTTCAGTTATGGGGAAGTATAGGGTCAATTATTTTACAGTTTTCGGCGTTCAATATGTCGAATATCCGTTGTTCCTACTATAGTTTACAATAGACGTATTCCAAAGAGCCTGTAAAAAACTACTTGATGTACCCTTACACGTCTGGGGCCGAACCGCACAGTAACCCTGGGTTCGGTGTGGGGCGGCGGTTGGGTGGGTGGACTGCTGTGGCCTGTTGTGTTGCGAACCACAGCAGGGGCGAAACCTCTCCGTCGTTTCTAGGTCCAACAACATGAACCACAATTTGTGTGTTATACTTAGTTTTAACAGTAGAAGAAAATTTGCAGATCGTTCCTTTCCTATCTTTCTATTTCTTTTTCTAAATTACTAACATTTATTTTAAAACTCCGTTTCCTACATCTAATTTAATTCTGTTTGTCACTCATTGTTAATACCGTTGATTTCTTGCTCACACATTTGCTAATGTGTAACAATGTACTGTTACATGATAAATAGTATAATGCACGACCTGCTTCTTATTATATCAGGTAGCAGGTTTGATATGCAATAAATGAAATGTACCCTTTATTCTCGTTAATTTTTGGTAGCTGGAGTTCACATGCATGCAAAATTTGAAGGACACCTTGCTCGCTTTGACTGTAAGAACAATTTGGTCATAGAAATTTCCTATTCGGGTGTGTGGCAACTATCAAGTGGAGTATATAATACGAAAACTGAGCACCATTCCAAATTTTTAAAATATCTGGTATGTATTACGTCAACATTGAGTATGCAGGGGGAGTATTTAAGTGAAACTGCGTCTACATCAAGCGAGGACACTAAGTACATAAAAATTGCGTAAAAATTCACCCTTTCCATATTTTGAATACATAACATTGAACTACAGGATGAGATATAGTGCTTCACAGTTGAAAGAATCTTTGCAATTTATAAAGGGGAGAGTTGGTGAAAACTTCCTTTGATACACAATTTCTCACGGTTTTCTCATATTAAGGGATGGCACCTTACAACCACATTTATCACTAAGCTCGTAGCCGCTGCTTTTAAAAGAAAGAATTGTATGCATCCATCCACATACTACATTTGGTGATAGAAAATGCAGAGTTAAATCTCTCAAAGGCGTTAATGACAGCTGAAAGCGGACGAGGGCGGTGTTCTTCACGGTAGGCACGTTTGCTGTGTAACTCTGTGCTGTCCGGAAGTTCATAACCGGCCACGGCACGTCCGACTGGCTGCGGTTTACAACTCTGGGAACGGCGGGCGAAGACCCCAGGTCCTGCTTGCCCGATGTGTAGCCTCTACGTCAATGACTTAATATAACGAATCTTAGTATTTCCACATAATTATTGATAATGTTAAGCCACTATATGCCTATAATTTACAGCGCGATAAATGATGTCACTGCTGTTGCATGTGCACATACTCTTTCTCTATACGATGATGAGCCATACAAGAGGTTTCAGCAGCACTTATTAACCCTTTCTACGTCTGCGATTCCAAATGGCATCATTAAGTATTCCTGGCTTTTTTGAGATTCCCAATGCTTCAATGATACCGTTTGGCATCGCTTCACGTAGTTCCAAGTTTGGCCAACAGATTACACTGGCGTTTGCTTTCATGACTCGCCGTTTGTTTGAAGTGCAGAATAGAACTGTCCTGAGTCGTGCTACTGCATTTGTGAGTGAACAGTAACTGTTGGGTTTAGTTTTATTCTGTGTATACTGAAATTCTTGGTTAGGGAACCAACTTTATGCAGTTCAAGGGCAAGGGAAAGAAATACGGTAAGTTTACAATACAGTTGTGTATGCATTTTTTTGAGTAATTATTATGTAATTTCTAATGATGCTATTTGGAATCATTACTTATTTATTAACCAATAGCTTCAAAGAACTTTTTGCAATGGATATTGCATATGTGCAACATATACAGTAAATATTCATCACAAAAAAATTTCCCCAATTTTTTTCTAAATGTGACGCACAAAGGGTTAACCAGTTTTGAATACCACGATGACGTCGGGCGGACACTAGCTCTGTAAATGCAGATAAGGTCGTGGGACGGTCCACTAATCTCACTTGCCGATTTCCGCAACTTGTTCATCAGAAAGAAGAGTGCGTTAACACTCCTCGCGACTCTGTACCAAAAGCTGGCCAGAAAATCAAGGAGAGGCAAGTATTCATTGAGAATAAAATTGTGCTAAGGCAAAATGGTAAACGCACAGGCCGCACTTATTGAAGTATTTCCTAGAACTCTTTAAAAAATGGTTCAAATGGCTCTGAGCACTTCTGAGGTCATCAGTCCCCTAGAACTTAGAACTACTTAAACTTAACTAACCCAAGGATATCACACACATCCATGCCCGAGGCAGGATTCGAACCTGCGACCGTAGCGGTCGCGCGGTTCCAGACTGTAGCGCCTAGAACCGATCGGCCACCGAAGCCGGCCTAGAACTCTTAAATGTCATCGTTAGCTTAAAGTATCTCCTGAATGAAAGTACTTGTAATTGAAGCTCGTTAAAAGATTTTCTTTTCCTTAAATACTTGTTAGGGATCAGTGCCTCAGTAGGTGAAAACGGAATCCGTACAATATCGTTTTGTTGTTGTCCTGTGTCTGTCCGACTGTTTAAAACCTTTTTCTCGATAACGGGTAAACGTATCACGTTGAAATCTACGTCACATAGTGAGCCCTATGGACCCTTGGTGGTGTAAAAAGTTGAAGCTTCTAAATCCACGCAGTGAAAATATATGGTCACGTATGTAACTTATTCTGATACTCGCAAACTCGCTTATCAACACCTATAGGGTACTTCCCGTTGGACGAGGATCGCGAAATTTTGTAAGAAATTTTCACAGTACAACAAAATCCGAAAACAATACATTTGTAATTATATCACACAAAAAGAATTATCATTTGTTATCTGACTGTCCGGAGAGCCCCTTTTCTCAGGAACGGATAGAGGTATTAAGTTGAAATGTCACATACTAAGGTCTATGGCACCCTGGCAGTATTGTAAACGTTAGGTCGTAAGTCAATGCAATCAAATAGAACGGCCATTTATGTCATATATTTTAATACTTGCAAAGTCACTAATCAGAACCTATAAAGAACTTGGCATAGAATCACGATATTCGGCAAGACTCAAGGTTTCACACTGCAAATATAGAAAAAAAAAACAGGAAATTCCTTATTTGTAATTATATAACACGAAAAAATATTTCTTTTGTCATTAATTATACGAGGTCAAAATTGACATTAAAACAATCAGTAGTTCTCCATTTAGACTAAATGGGTCGCAACGGTAAAAGTCAAACGTCAGGCAAGGAGTGGCTATTGGTCATAAAACGCGTTTCGGAATTTATCAATCATCAGATATCCAGGAGCGATTACTGCACGTAACTATGGCGTTTTAAGTTGTATGTGAAACCAACATTCGCAGACTAGTCTGCAGTAATCGCTCCTGGGTATATGATGGATAAATCCAGAAACGCGCCAGATGAGCAATAAAGTCATCCCTAGCCTGATGTTTGACTTATCATTGCAGCCCAGGCAGTCTGGTGGAGATCTACTGATTATTACAATAACGGTCGCCCGCCACATGCATGACTCTCTCACATTTATATCATTGAAATTAAAACAATCTTGGAATGCCTGGGGCCCATGTCTTGCCAGTATCAGTACCGACAACAGACAAAAATGGTGGAGATTCTCGATTCCCGAAATGGATGAACCGTCTTATACATAATTAGGTTTGTATGGGACCCTCAGTGCACGAGTCCCCTTCACATCTAGTCATTTTCTTCGTCGTCATCCTGCTAGGGCGGTGGATGACAAACCGCGACTCACGAGCAACGTGCTGCTCTTTGACCCCTTGAGTGTGGCTCTTCCAGAAACTACTCCGTGCGTGCGTTGAACAATGCGATTGAAACTTCGTGCTCCATCTGTAGATGTCGGTTTTCGGTCTGGGCGAGCCTACTTTGAAGAAGTGGCGTTAGACGGCGCCGTAGGTGAAATTGCATTCTCTACTACGGCTCAGACCACGTGCACTCGGTGCCACCTGCACCACTTCTGCGGCTTGAACCAAACTCTTCGAAGGGGGGCGCGGATAATGCTTCGAAATTAGGCGTGTGAGAATTTTTAACGTTTCGCTTCCTTATTAACATAAATCCAAGCGTTTGTTCTTGAGAAGGACGTTCACTACCCACAACTAATGAACGACATGGTTCGGACACAGAGGACGAACGAAAGCAGGTAGACGAAACAAGTAGGCCTACCAAAGAAGACGAGTGAGGATGCGAGTTGGAAGAGGACGACCTCAAAAAACGTATCTCAATTACAATGAAGACGTATTTACCGAAGGTCAGCTTAGGAGTACCCAATTTAAATGAACAAACAACGAGCCTTCCTACACAGTTTAAGTTTAAAAGATCTGGCTCTCAAAAGAAAATTCAATCGTCGTAGTATTGCCATTTGGCTCTGTTGACTAATGAGTCTGTAGACCACTAAGCTAGGGCATTTGAGATGATAATTTACCTTCTTTGAAACAAGTTGTACCAAAAATTTTACCGTACTCTTTAGTTTATCGAAGTGGCCAAGATAAAATCACAGATCTGACGCTGGTTGTGGAGTTCGAGAACTGGCGGTAAGCGCAGTTTTGGGCAACTTGCAGAGTTCGTGTATTGAACACTTAAGAGTTTGTGCGTGCCGATAATGGCGCACCGCAGTAGCTTATTTCCACTGCTGTTTCTGGAAAATATCCATTAATGGGTTTCATAATATCCTTAGTTGTATCCTTACACGGTTATGAGTCGAAACCCTAGCACAGACTGTCGAGTAGGTGAAGGCAAGACAGGAATTCTCTTTGGACCCTGCGGTGTGCCGATCTTCGAGCGGCGGCGGAGCAACCGCCGCACACAATACGTATATGTATATGGCGCTTCTAGCGTCGCTAGCCGGTTTCTGGAAAGTGCAAGTAAGTCTGAGGCTGTCATTGGCGGTGACGTCAGCTTGCCAGGTGGTGGGGCACAGCTGGACAAGGCGCGGGGCGCTGTTCTGCGCTTTCAGATCGATGGACGCGTTCGTCTGGAACTATACCTGAAGCCCTGAGGGCGCCGTCGCCTTGCCACATAAGGGGCGCTTATACCAGCAAAAGCAAATTATTACAACTTGGTACTATATCTAACACAGTGTCTACTTACACACTAAGGGAAGTGTTGTAAGTCGTATAATTTCTGGCTTCCAACGCCAGCAATGAAAGATGGCAAGGCACCGGTTACACCAGGTTATAAACAGCTCTAGGTATTCACATGCTAAGTTCAACTACCACAAATTCGTAGAGCAGTTAAATTGTGTTAGTCTTTGACTATTATGATGTGCAAGCGTTAAATTTCCTGTCGGCAACGTGATCGTCAGAGACAGAGGGCACGATCGTGTTGGAGGAAACTGCCCGCGTCTGGAGCAACCAGCACGTCATTTGCAGTATGCTATATAGCGAAACCTAAATCCGGATCGCCGGAAAGGGATTCTAAAAGCAGCCTTCCCAGATGAGAGTCCAGTGTCTTGCGATGGTCGTCGCAAATTTTTTACACTTTAACTTGCTTTAACGATCTTTTGGGCAGTAAAGAACCACAGCTGATACAAGGAAACTGCGTGATGTGCGGGGAAAAGGAAAAGTGTAATCTCAGAAACTTGATCTCAATTTTTTCACGCATATTTCGTCTGTGTGCTCAGACGATTTGCATCCTTCATATATATACTTGTAGCACATAAACACAACCGTAGTAAATCAAATGAAAACAGTGTCAAACTGGAATCACGCTCTCAGTACTAATGCAGTTGCACTGGAGCAACATTAAACCAGTGTAATCACAGGCATTGCAGTGCGAGCCTTTCAGTATGAAAACGATGCTTCTTGAATAACTGGACTACAAATTGGTTCCCAAGGAACGTATTTTTCTTATCCGCAATTCCAAAGGGTTGAACATCTGAACTGAAAACATCGAATATATGGGCTGTCTCAAGTGGATCTGGCATGTTGATTGATCCGCTCTCAGCACATTCTGTACTTACTCTAAATGCACAATGAGAGCAACCAAGATTCGTATCCGACTAACGAATCACTGGCAGCGTCTCCCAGTCTCATTTTATAAGACGCTGCGAAATCGTCTGAAATTTAACTAAGTCTAGCAATCTGTAATTTTAAGCCATTACAACACACTCTCATAAAAACCATGTGATATCTTAATTTTTATAGCGACATCTCGTACCTGACAGTCGAGCGGCGGCAAGCGAGTGCGTCAGTTTTGTCAGCTAGAACCGTATATGTTAGATAGACCTTTGGTAAAATGTCTGAAAACCGAATTATGCAAAACCTTTTTCTGGGTAAAAATGTTTTGGAGGCCGCAAGGGAAAGGGCACGCTTCGCTGGAGACACCTTGAACGTTCGTACGCCCAAATGCACACTATCATCCAAGCATGACAGACACGATAGAAACAGATACTGAACGCACCAAGTGTACAAGGAAACTTAAACTCTTGCAGCAGTAGGATGGATCATAAAGCCAACCGACATTACAGAATTGTCTAAATATACAGTATGGTCCTTCATACATTTAGAAAAATCTTCCTTCTCGTTATCGAGAACAGTTTTTCGAAGTTAATGTTTGTTAATGTAATTCAAGACCTAGTCTTCCGGATGGGATATGTACCTCTTGTGAGCACTTTGACAGTTGGAAAATGCAGCAATTAGTTTCGCACGTGATAATGATATAATTCCTTGCTCTAAAATTAACAGACACGATAGTGCTTAAGTCGTGTAATTGATTCGCCCAGGAGAAGTGCTAAAGTTGGTATAAATATTCGATATACTACGCCTTCCTATTGGGAAGAAAGCGTTCTCATTAAGGAACACTATCCAGGCCTTTAACTGCACCCTATTACCGGAACTCTGAAATCTTGCTTACCAATCGTAATTTAACAATAAAAATACGACAAACTCAATAATGAGACTGATGCCCTAATAAAATAAGATGTGCCCCTTACGTTTAAATGGCAGGAAGTAAACACTACAATGCATATGCTCTTCTCGGTGTCCCTCTCTCCTAAATCACAACTGCTGAAAAGCGATGGATGGCAGAACCAAATTGATCTCTTTCATTCGTCTACTGTTCTTGTTGCTTTAAATTCAGATATCAGTTTGACTACCTTCTCGTTATCGACGAGGGCAATGTTAAAGAACAGATTTTCCGTTTGTGTAGAATAAGATGGAAACAACGCAGAAAAATCAATTCTTGCACAAGCAATTTCTATCCCATGATATTAAATGCAAAAGCAGTAGGACTACAGGCTTTCTTGGCTCATCTTTCACGAAACGAAGCTACCGGGCTTCTTTTCTCATCGAAGACAATGACCAACTTACAATGAGATAATAGTGTACAAAATCTCACTCGGTGGTAGGATCGACTTTTTGAAATCATCTATGCGGCGATGTATGTTCAAATCCTAGATATGACACCGTGCAGCCATTCACCCTGGTGGACCCTCGTTCGCGAGTAATCAACGACAAAAAATTTCGGAAATTTGTGCGACACTCAATAACGTTAAAAAGGTAGTGGTGTATTGGCTGTTTGTGTGGTGTAATGCCTAGGGTAAGGCCTTTACATGCAGAAGGTTGTGATGCTTTATTTTTAAATCTTTATCGAAATGAAGAAATATTACTTTTACTCAACTCGTTTAATGGTAATTTTTTTTTTATTTCTATTCCTTTGTCACATTTTAATCGCCATATGAACTTTTTGCCCTGTTCTCATATTTTTCTTTATCTCGTGTTCCACTCTGAATTCTTGTGCATGTGAATTTAATTATATTATCTGTTAAAATATTTAAATATTTGAAAATGCCAATCTATCGGTTACGAAACAAAAGACTAAATCTATACTGACTGTACAACAGTGTCAAAATGTATTTTTCGTTACAAGATATGCATTTTTGGATGGTAACCTTCATACTAACATTTAAAACACAACCTTAATTCATACTGCACTATGGAAAAAATAAAGCAGATGATTTAAACGAAAGAAGGAATTATAAGTAAAACGAAAGTCCAGCAAAATGAGGAATAGAAATAAGGAATGCAAGAACAGACGAAGAAACACGATTATAAAATAAAAAATTAAATGGTAATTAATACATGAATAAATATTTCAGTCAGAAAAAGAATGATAGGATGAAAAAATGATAGCAAATAAAGTTCCTATGATGATTAAATTGATGTGACAACGGAGTAGAAATAAAAAAATTAGGCCTACATTCAATCCAGATATGAAGAAAAATAATTATCACAACTACTTCAACAAAGATTTAGAAATGAACAGGACGTAACACACCTGATGATATTCGGACCCACGGCCTTCTGCATGTGAAGGCCTTGCCCTACCCATTACTGCACGCATCCAGCCCATACTGTACTTTTTTTTAACGCTTTTGAGCGTCAAGCAAAACCTCGATTTTTTCGTCAATTACTCGTAAAAAAAGGGTCCGCCAAGGTGACTGGCTACATAGTGTGGAACCTAACTGATTCCTTAAAAAAAATGCTAAGCAGAGTCAGCAGTATGAACTCTTCACTTTTAGCGACAATTACGCTATACCGACTGCGCCTACTGGTATTTCAATATTGCATCAAGACGTACAAAAATGAAAAGCACTTTTTTGTGGATCAACACTCCTAACAACTGGTTCATTACAAGAAACCTTGTCTCATGGAGGAATTGTAACACCGTGTTTGATATGTCAAAGATTCTCACAAAGCAAAGGGGTATGTGGTTCACAAGAACATGAATGTTACACACTGATCAGCACCCATCTTCTCACAAGCAGTATGCATTTCGAACTTTGTATTCGTTTCATAACTATTCACGCCCATGTAACTACGAGCTGTTTTCTCCACGGTGACATTTTACTGAAGTAGCCACAAATACCTAGAAAAGTAATGGCATGAGATCAAATGTCTTCGAAGGAGAGAGAGAGAGAGAGAGAGAGAGAGAGAGAGAGGGGGGGGGGCAGGCTTCGGATTTCTTTCATTCCATTAAGATCTGTCACCACCGCGAAACAAAATACTAAAAATGAAGTCTTCAACATTTGCGTCATTTATTTTTTTCCCCCAGACTACGAATGAACATTTGTAAATGGTGGGCAGCGACCCAGTTCTGTCGATTACTGTCGTGTCTCATACCACACTATTCGAATTGACAAAACACTCCTAGAACTAAATGATGGCCGCAACAACAATCTATAAATACGTTAGTATTGGGATTTTAACTGGAGACTCGTGCTTCCGCGGACACAGCCGAATTATGATATATACCAAGCGCACAACATACCTGTTTCAGTATGTTTTCACAATTATTCAAGACAGTTTTAACCTTTGTGACAACTGGCAACAAGTAATATGTACTGTGGACCTGAACGACATGAACAGCGCCATTGGAACCGAACGCCGCAAGGAACATTTTTTCCTTATCTTTTCTCAAAAAGGTTTCAGGAGCAGATTCCTATTCATACAGGCCTCAGATATAACATATTTTGATAAATACGTTAATTTCTCAGAATTAACCGCTGGGCCTTAAGCAGTGTTATTCCTCCACAAATGATTTCTTTTCAAAATAACGACCACCACCCTGGAAACCTCTTATCCATCTTCAAATTTAATGTCTACCCTCTAAGAAATGGCAAAGCAGTTCAGTTTCAAATTGTTGCTCCAAGAATTTCACACAGCATATGAAGCGACGATGCTGCTCCAAAATACCTGACCAGCACGTACCTGATTGCTTAATCATGGGCACGTTACGGCCTCGACACGCTAGCCAACATCGCAACGCCTGAGTGGACGGCTGTCCTTGCTCGTCAAACCTGCTCCCAGCCATCGCAAAACCATATGGCAACTCATCAAATGCTTTTTCGATGACCACAATGCAATGGAAGGGTTCTGGGCACATAATATTTGGCTACAGCGTTAAAAATTTGCTGAGATGTCAATTTCATCGAAATCGCACCCCTCTTAAAACGACATGCGGATAAGCATCATTTCACTCTACAATGGCAGTTAATTCCGGAAAGATTAAAAGATGAGTGCTTATAACTGTAGAATCATATAAAATAAACCCAGAACCAGTTTCTGGAAACTCGTGAGCCAGAAAAATGGGCAGTATGGATGGAACCAAAAAACATGTGGCACACTCTCGATTATAAAATCAGGGAATCTGTAGCTTAATTTGTACGATACTTACAAATTTGAGCTTATTCAGTAGTCGGACTGTACATATTCTGCCACTGAACCCGCAGCACTAATTTTTCAATATGGTTCCTTCAGCAAGACCGCAGGTGATCACCCCTGCCCTATCCTCAGAAAATCATACTTTCCTATTCTGTGTGTACAAACTTTCTGCTATTTTCATGGTATTGAGATGATGCATGACTGAACGAATGAATCCATCCATAAATCTGTCTCTAAGGTTTTTGAAGGAATTCTCTTGGCTACCATGTGGAACCAACTCCCTTTTCTCAACTACTAGCACGCTGGATTTGGTTAAGAAGAACTGAGTTCAACTGACTACTCTCCCACTTTTAAAAGGGGATAGAAGAATAAACTATTCTCGCCGACCTTGCTATTGTGGTTTAGTGAGTCCGATAAATTTCCTTGAAAGAATGGAACACGTTTTTTGTGCCTTCATGGTTGGTATGCTAGATTATTCCAAGGATCGATAAAGAATTTTGACAATGTTCAGCTTACAGTTCATTGTTGAGGGCCATCTGAATCGGTCAGTGTCGCCTGCGTTTGCAAATGGAGAAAACCGAACTTCGTGCTGTTATTAAACATTTTCATTTGAAGGGTTTGACGTTGTACAAACCAAAATAGCATCATCATTGAAGACCATTTACTTTTGAATTTATGAATTTCAACGTGGTCGGACAAGCACCGAAGACGAAGCGCGTTCCGGTCTCCGACACAGGTCACCACAAACGAAAACATTGACAAAATCCATGATGTGGCAATTAAAAGATGGCCGAACAAAAATTCGTATGATTGCTGTGACAGCAGATATACCAACTAAGCTACTGTATAATATCCTGCACGGAGAATTGGCTATGAAGAAGCTCTGTGAGAAGTGGAAGCCGCGATTGCTCTCACTTTAACGAAAGCACATCCGGCACAATGTCTGGTGACGTGTAATCGCAATCCGCAGGACTTCTTGCGCCGATCTGTGACTGCATTTCAAACCTGGATCCATCATTACACACACGAGTTAAAAAGGCAGAACAGTGGACAAAGGCTGGTGAAAGTGCACTGAGGAAGGCAAAGATAATTTTGTCAGCTGTTAAGGTGATGGCCACTGTTTCTTGGGATTCCCAAGGAATAATTCTCACAGATTACTTGGAAAAATCAGAACCATAACTGGACCCTACTATGCTTCATTGCTGGATCGTTTGACACTTCCCTTAGCTGAAAGAAAGTCTTAAACTTGACAACCAAAAAAGTTCTCTTTCATAACGATAATGCACCATCTTACACATTAGCGATAACAATGGCGAAAGTGCATGAATCGGGCTTTGAAATGGGTCCTCATCCATCCTTCTCACCACTTAGCGCAAAGTGACTTCTTGCTTTTCCGTAACTGTAAACTCTGGTTTGCTGGAAACACATTTTCATCGGATGAAGACGTGACAGCTGCACTCAGTGAGTATTTTGCAAAATTTGTCAAAACCTATTTCTCCAGTGGGATGAAAAAGCTGGAGGATCGCTGGACCAAGTGCATGCCCCTGAGAGGAGACTGTCGAGGAGTAAGGTGAGTTGTTTACATAACAAACACTTTTCCTTGCCGAACCAAATAAACCATACTCAGGTATTTTAGATATTATGCTTTCGGGGGTATGAACTTTTATTTTGTTGTTTGTTTTGTTCCAGTTACTTGCATGAACGTTAAATATTCTGTAGAGAGTTGTTCTACTGCAAACGAAATCCAAGTCGGAAAGTGAAATTAATTTCTATTTCAAAATATACAGACGAAGAAAAATCCAATAGCGCATATAAATAAGAACAAGTGGTCGGCTTGAATGTCCATTTTTTAATAGCGAAACAGTCAAGTACAGAAACGGAAACTCTTTAGCAATTTAGTAATCAAGAAACGAAAAATAAAGCAGATTCATGAGTATAACGTCTTCAAAATAATTTCACATTTGCACATATTTCCTCTTCGAAATAAATGCTTTCATTTACTAAAATATTTCAATGACACTTGTCCTACTCTTTCACTTCCTTGTAGTGTGTAGAATTTACCAAAGACCTGAGTGAACAACCTCATCAGTTTTGCTATTGGCATTAAATTCAGCTACTGTCGATGCTTCGAAAGGTTTCCGTGAATTACAAATACCTAATTTGATTAGTTATTTTACGTCCAGGTTGGAAATAGTGGTTTACGATACTCTGTTTTTCATGGTTCTCATTTCAATTATAAATGTAGAGTCAATGCCAAACCAGTGAAGAGCATTGTGAAGCAACTTTTACATCCATAGGTCTATGGATACGACGAAGTTAAGTTGCATAGTCCCGTTTTCGCTGAACAGACACTCGGATGGGGGACCACATTATCTTACCTTCGGTTAAAACAGTACACGAACATTATTCCATAAAACATAATGAAAAAGTGCAGATTTATTGAAGTTGTAACCTTTTTACCTGTAAGTCATTATGCCAATGTGCATCTTTAAATGCAAGATACTGTAACGACACATGACTAATATTCTTGGCAAATAGCTGGCACTACACGCTGTGGCACCGATATCTACATAAAATGATTGTGCAACTTATTTATTGTGAGCTGCACTAAATGACCATTTCAACACATGTACTTTATGAAAATTCTCTTCGATGGTTATGCAGCAACAATTTATAAAAACAAATATCCAACAGTCAAATTTAAGTTTTCGCTTCACAGTGATATGTGCAGCCTTGTCAGAATACTAATGCTATAGAAAGATCAAAAATCCCATTTTCGTACTTCAGTATTTGCAGTTCGATAACTTTAAGGAGCTGGTAGTTATACTCTTTCAAATTAGCAAAATAACTACAAGTTTTAGCAAGCAGATGCACGATAACTTGTGCTGTATACCTTCACAAAATCAAAATGTATACGTCCCACGGCAAGTTACGGGCAGATAACGGCGAACGAACTCTACCGTTTTTATGCATTTCTTCAAAACTGACAAGTTGTGTCTTTTTACGGTTCTGCCCGATTTAGCAACCAATCGGAATATCTGTAGAATCTCAATAGTAGACCCTATATACATAACCGGAAAAAGGGTACCCCCTCACTAATGAAATCACAGGTCTTAAAACTGGGTCAATACCATACATCGCAACTACACACGAGGTATATGTCCGACAACTCAACGTACGGGAGTGAACGCATTACGAGCTCAAAGTCTGGTTTATGTACTATTTTAATACTTGATACGCCAAAGTAAAATATATGAGCCAAAAATAAACTGGCCTGCTCTTCAAAGAATACAATACATTCAATACTTTTTAAATCAAGTTTAAAGCACGTCAAGGCACAGCTTTAATACTGAATCATTTATCTGATGCACCTTAGCATGAATTGACGCAAGTTAAAGGACCCCACTGAACTTCCGTATGAAACAACAGCATCTGGTGTGGATAGTAGTACTGCTCTCTGAAATCACGGTACTACTGAAAGATTTGCAGAGTAGCCCAATATTTAGCTGAAACGTAATAGTCAAGTTGTAAGATGGCAAAGATAACAAATGTGAATGCAAAATAAAGACTGAGGCAACATTGATCCACAGCGTAGCCCGACGTCTACTGCCTCGACAACATTTTTTAAAGAATACTCTAAAACATATTCCATTCCGATACGTAACGTACGGCTACATCGCAGTAAAAATGCAAAATGCGAGCGAAATCATGAAAATAAATAAGGGTATTAGTGAGAAGGCAAGATAGACCACTAAGAAATATTTTATAAAACAGAAGGCAGCTACGCATTTGACGATATTCAATGTGGGAATAAACGCACAGCTGATCCTAATTAAGCACAATATTTGTTAAGTTTTACACTTTGACTATCAAAATAACCTGTCTCTATAAGATCACAGAATAGGCTAACAAGATCACCGTGACCACTAAACATACCTGGAAACGGGAAATAAATGTTTTCTCGTAAACTACACCAACAACGCACAAGTGTAAACCTTTTCCGGTAGCCCTTCATTAAAAATGTGCTATATTTTACGTCATGCGCTTGCTTAAACAACATACATTTACCTATTCCTAGAACCACACATACTAATGACAGCACACTGACTTTCCACTTAAGAATTTAGATTACATGCACGTGCAGGTCACCACATTTATTTTCGTTAATGAGGGAAACAGTTCTTATATGATTTTCACGGGTGTTTGAGACTTTCCAGCGCCAAATGCAAATCAGTCCATTAAACTTTTATTACCAAAATAATTTATTCGAAGCAGCAGAACTTACGCACTGCGAAACGTGCCTCTTCGAAGTAACAAAACAGCCTTGAAAATCAATACAGATCAGCTGAGTAGTTCTTGCACCTTTATGCAGAAATTTCAGCATTTGTACGCACGCCATCTGCTTATTTTCAATGTTAAATGCCGAACAAAAGTTTCGTTTCGGACGAATTATTGACTCGAATGCTGCCGGGACGGTTAGACATTTTCATATTTCGCTCGCAATCTGCAGCCGCTGACACACGGTTTTCAGTACTCATTTCTGTAGGAAATAGATACAAAAGCTAGGAAATACTCACATGACTAAGCGTGACACTATTGAAGAGATCATTTTTTCTTTTTGGAGGGCACCTCCACGTTCTTGAAGCACGAACTATGCCGTTTAAACAGCACAATGAAACACACGGACCTCACCAGCCATCTGCCATGTTGGATACTGCCCGTGACGTAATAATGTTTTGGTCACGTGATGCAAGGAGCTTAGCAGAAACGTTGCTTCTTCTTCGCAAGTGGGAATTTTGGATTACTATTTTGCTGCGACATGAAGGCGTCTGTAAGAATGTACATCAATGTTGTAGAATTTCTTAGTTTTGCCTTAACTTCTGATAACGGATCTAATAAAGCAATCAATACTAACGCAAGAGCTAGCTTTTCCTAGTGTGACGAACTCACACTTGGAAATCAGGTTTTGAGAAACTGCAAATGTAATGGTTGTTAACTAAATACTTATAACAGTAATTATAACATAAATATGTCAAATATAAAGGCATTTTTAGTTCATTCAAATTATATTATCAACTGAAATTACCATTCAGTGTCTCCTCTGTATCAAGACACATTTTACCAACACCGGCTCTGTGTCATGAAAGGTTGCAACACATGCGCTATAGCTCTATAGTTTGGTATACCTAGCTGTTAGCATGACATTTCAATCGACGTCTCCGTTCATTTTTTGGTTATAGACATGAAAAACTACTCCGGTGGCTACCACGATTATGCCTTGGTTACTACAGAAAGTGAGCTCTTAGACAACTTAATAATATCACAATGGTCTTACGGGCACTTATAAAACGGCCTGTAGGCGGTCAACAATACTGACAATATTTCGCAGATGCTAAAAAATACTGATCGTCTAGGAGTGAGACTGAGTGGTTGCGTAATAATATTGAGAAAATCAAAAACTGCGGAAATGTATTGCACTGCCTGAAATATGGTGCCGTCTGTTATGTTAGTGTAGGTTTGTTGTCGTGCGGAAAGTGAGTTTAAAACACGATTAAATAACATAATTATTGGAGCGCATCTAAATATATAAATCATAGCCAGCATTGTGGAATGTTAGGGCAGATGAGTATACAAAAAGAGAAGTGTTAAGAACGATGAATCATACGCTAAGTTGACCAGAAAATACAGGGAAGGATAGCGAGGGCACATGTTTAAAAAATTAATTAATGCAACGTTATGAACCAAAGTATATACTTACCTGAATATAATCCTTTAGAGAAAGTATTTTTGCATGACACGTTTTTATAACTATGTCTCAAATACTGCACTAAAGTAAAACAGCACTTGTAAATTTCAAGTCTTCGAAAGAATTGCCAGCAGCAAGCTACTGCAGCGAAACAGATAAGCGCTGATTTGGTGGAACTGCGTCTCTCATTGTATTATTTTGTTTTTTGAAGATGGGGATATGGGCGTTTGCAGAAATTTATCTTTTGGGGTGGGAGGGGGGAGGGGGGCGGGAAGTTGCAGGTGTCTATATATGGGAAGAACTATATCCTGTAATGTATCATATGTCGCTCCATCAGTACACAAATAGTTATGAATACCGTAATTTTGGTTTTATTTTCATTCACCTTTAATTTTCTCAACAAGTTTTCGAGAGTGATTTTTAACGCCCCTTGTGGCAATTTTTCATCCACATTTTTTGCTTATTGCAACAAGTTAGAGGAATTATCACAGCAGACTAGTCTTTATCGTCTTAACATTCCAAACCACAGCATTATTGCACGATATTACCGTGCGATATTGTGGACATTAATATTGTGCAATATTATTGACCGTCTAGGGACCACTTAAGGTCACATATTAACTTCTCGTTTAGTATGGTATTTAAAAGATGTTCTAGCAGCAGATGTGTCACCTTGGTGTCGGAGATTTAAGGTTCGTCTCGGATACAAGCGCAGGTAAAATATTACATATAGCTGCCTACTAATTTTTCACCACTATCCGAGAATAAACAGTACAGAAGCAGAAAGATAGCATAAAATATGTGTGTGAAAAAATAACATATTTCCATACATTTTTGTATGATGATGTATACACTGATAGACAGAAGCATAATTTTAAAATGGCATCACAAACAATACTGGGTTGAAATTAATCGTCCCGAATTAATCCGATTGCATGCGGATGTAAAAATAGTTGCAGAGAAATTATGTCGCTTCGTCTAGCCAACAAAAAAACATAACGTTTGAATGTGAAAAGTACGAACCAAAGCGTCTTGTCACGGTTCGCGCGGCTCCTCCCATCGGAGGTTGGAGTTCTCCCTCTGGCATGGGTGTGGATGTTGTCCTTAGCGTCAGTTACTGTAAGTTAGTTTAATTAGTATGTAGGCTTAGGGTCCGATGACCTCAGCAGTTTGGTCCCATAGTCCTTACCACAAATTTCCAAGTACGAACCGTTTTTCCTTTTTCAAAAATCAGTGGCCGTACCGGTAAGATTTTGATACTTGATATATGTAAACCATAAATGAAGGCGAGCGAACGACGCGTTAATGGGCGGAGAAAATGTAATTTAGCTCTCTGTTAATAGCTAGCAAATGATATTTAGAGAGCTGAGCTATTTTTTTCCGTTCTCAACCGAAGGAAGCTTATCGAAGAGGTTGGGGAGTGTCTCCCGACAGTACGCACTTGGCTGTTTTGACGTTTGGCTGCCGGAAGTCACGTGACTTGGCTGCGAGGAGGGTTTTCATGCAGTTGCAACCGTGAAGACAGAAGGAATTAGTTAAGCTTGAAGTAATTTCTATCTTATGTTTTAGTCCTTCATGTTCAATAAACAGAATAGTATAAAAGTTCCGCAGTAGGCCCATATTGAAATTTACGTAATTGATATATGTGCGTACAGATACGCCGAAATATTCAGTCGATGAGTGTCGGTTTTTTTTTTCTGTGGATCTCAGTTGTTATAACGAAATGTGTGTTAAATATGGAAAATAAATGTGGTTAAAAACTTAACACAAGGCTATACTGCTCGTAAGTTTGCTACCTCGGTTTATTTCGCATTCACATGTAGGGGGACCAAACTGGGGAATATGAAGTATTTTTAATATTTTGGACGACGAAAAGCGGCTTTTAAGTAGCCATAGTATAGTTCCAGCCCTGTTGAGAACCTGCATAAGGAATGCTGTATGGTGAAAAAAGATCATGGTTACACCTGAACAGTCATTAGCTTCCAGCAAAACAAAAAAAAAAACTTCCGTAAACATTACAACTTGACAGCTGAAAAGCTTGAAAGTGTTTACTCTGAGCTTAGATATAACGTAATGGATAATGCTACATGGCCCAAAAATACTGTGATCTATCGTTCTATCGTTTTTTTATTCCAGTGAAATAATCTTTTCTGTGACAAACAGAAAGAAGAATTAAGTGTAAACGGATCACATACTGCTCAGAAAGTTACTCCCATAATCGCAAGCAGTGCCTGTGTCTTAGAACTAAGTGTGATATCATTCTTTATAGAAGTGAAGCCAATTTTACTGTGTCTGTGTAAACATTGGTTATCAGCACACTAAACATCAACATGAATGGCGTCTTCGAACAGGATGCCTCGTCACGTGAGACCAACTTCCGGTCAGTAAACGTCAAAACAGCCAAGTGCGTACTGTCGGGAGACACTCCCGAAGAGGTTGTAGTTCCCGTTCTTGTAAGTAGCGCGCGCCATCGCGCAACACAAGCTGCGCACCTTCTAGTTCCTTGCGGACCCTATCAGATGTCAGCACCAGCTTATGTGCCTCCGCACAAAGCAAACAAAGGAAAAATGTGATCAGCACAGGAACACAACAGCACACAATACTGAAAATAACACTTGTTCATTTGATTTATTCGAGTAGTTGTTGTGTCTCTAAAATCTGACAATACTCTTGACAAAGAGCGAAAATTCGTAAGCGAAACAGGAACATAAACTAATTTTGTTGAATGCTTTAAAAAGATGAGCATCATGGTGGTTCCTTTTGGAAAAGTGCTTAATCCAATTTTTGTAATTTTTTAACTACATTATTCACAATAAAATGATTACATTTATTTTTTCAATTAAATTTATATCTACATACACACTCCACTGCGTAATGCATGGCAGAAGGTACTTCCCACTTAGGGTTTCTTCCCGTTTCAATATCGTATGTAACACGGGAAGAGCAACTGCGTAAACGCTTCTGTGGGCACTGTATTTAGTCTGATTTTGCTTCACGTTGGCTATGGGAGCAATATGTAGAGAGCTGAAGAAAATATCTAGATTCTTCACTTAATAGTGGTTCCTGAAACATTGTAAATAGGCTTTCGTGGGATAATTTGCGACTAACTTCAAGAGTCTGCCAGTTCAGATTCTTCATTTCCGTGACGCTCTCCCGTGAGTCTGACAAACCTGTGACCATTCGTGCCGCCTTTCTCTGTGCACGTTGAATATCCCTTGTTTGTCCTGTTTGGTACAGGTTTCACACACTTGAGCAGCATTCAAAGATGGAACGCACACTTGATTTGTAAACTATCTACTTTGTAGGCTGACTGCATTTTCTCGTTATCCTACCAATGAGCCGAAGCTGGGGTATGAAGCAAAATTTGTTACTGGATTGAGGATTTTTGATAGGGAGGAAGCAGCATATTATCTTGGATGGATGTTGTGTTGGCGTGACAGTCATCGTCAGATGTAGACGTAACTTCGGGTGAGCCCCCAGAGAAATTTGTAGGGAGTTCTGCTGTCCGCGTTGTATATTAATGACATTGCGCACAATATGAATAATGACCTAAAACGTTTTGCAGATGGCCGGCCGATGTGACCGTGCGCGTTCTAGGCGCTTCAGTCTGCAACCGCGCTTCTGCTACGGCGCTGGTTCGAGTCCTGCCTCGGGCATGGATGTGTGTGATGTTCTTAGGTTAGTTAGATTTACGTAGTTCTAAGTCCCATAGTGCTCAGAGCCACTTGATTTTTTTTTTCAGATAACGCATTTATATAAAGTGAAGTACTTTCTGACAGAAATTGCATAAATGTTCAGTCAGATTATGATAAGATTTCAAAGTAGTGCAAAGACTGGTAAATTCCTTTAACTGGTCAGAAATGTAAAATTGTGTACTACACAAAACGAAAACACGTGACTTCCTATGACTATGATATCAATGAGTTACGGATGGAATCGGCCAACTCCTAGAAATGTCTAGGTGTAACATTCTGAAGGGATATGAAATGGAATGATCACATAGGCTCAGTTGTGGGTGAACCAGGTGGAATACTTCGGTTTATTGGTAGAATACTGGGGAAGTGCAGTCAGCTTACAAAGGAGATTGCTTACCTGGAATATTTCTCTAGTATAGGGGTAGACAACCTTTCTTACCCACCGTCCAGTTTTGTATCTCTGTCATACTAAAATTTTCTAGTCGCCCACCAGTTTCACAATAATGATGATTTCTAAAGTAGGGAAGTATTTTTACGTTATAAAGTTTATAAACTAGAGTTGCAGGAACTTATAGTATACAATAATAATTACGTACCAAATACTTTGTGTGAAAATTTTATGAAAACCCTCGGCCGCATGAAAACTGGTGATCAGAGGGGAGACAATGGAGTGACTGGAATCTGGTATGCGGAGAGCACAGGAGTTGGGGAGGCGTTCGATGTGGGTGAGGAGGGGTGGGAATTTGATGATACGGTAGAGGATCAATCTGGGAGACGATAAACGGATGCGGAAAGCGAGACACAGTGCATGGTGTTCCAGGAATTGAAGGGACTTAACGTAACTTCGGATGGGCGGAGACCCATGCAAAATATGCATAGCAGAGGATGGTTTTTGTAGGTGTGGAGAATAGTGGAGAGGTATAATCCCCAAGTTCGGCCTGTTAGTAGTTTCAGTAGTTTTAGTCCTAAGAGATCATTTCATTTCATATCTTTATAAATTGTTACAGCGAGATATTTGTATGAGTTAGCTTGGTTCTAATTGTGAATCACTGATATTGTTACCATGTTGTTGTTGTTGTGATCTTCAGTCCTGAGACTGGTTTGATGCAGCTCTCCATGCTACTCTATCCTGTGCAAGCTTCTTCATCTCCCAGTACCTACTGCAGCCTACATCCTTCTGAATCTGCTTAGTGTATTCATCTCTTGGTCTCCCTCTTCGATTTTTACCCTCCACGCTGCCCTCCAATACTAAATTGGTGATCCCTCCATGTCTCAGAACATGTCCTACCAACCGATCCCTTCTTCTAGTCAAGTTGTGCCACAAACTCCTCTTCTCCCCAATTCTATCCAATACTTCCTCATTAGTTATATGATCTACCCATCTAATCTTCAGCATTCTTCTGTAGCACCACATTTCGAAAGCTTCTCTTCTTGTCTAAACTATTTATCGTCCACGTTTCACTTCCATACATGGCTACACTCCATACAAATACTTTCAGAAACAACTTCCCGACACTTAAATCTATACTCGATGTTAACAAACTTTTCTTCTTCAGAAACGCTTTCATTGCCATTGCCAGTCTACATTTTATATCCTCTCGACTTCGACTATCATCTGTTATTTTGCTCCCCAAACAGCAAAACTCCTTTACTTCTTTAAGTGTCTCATTTCCTAATCTAATTCCCTCAGCATCACCCGACTTAATTCGACTACATTCCATTATCCTCGTTTTGCTTTTGTTGATGTTCGTCTTATATCCTCCTTTCAAGACACTGTCCATTCCATTCAACTGCTCTTCCAAGTCCTTTGCTGTCTCTGACAGAATTACAATGTCATCGGCGAACCTCAAAGTTTTTATTTCTTCTCCATGGATTTTAATGCCTACTCCGAACTTTTCTTTTGTTTCCTTTATTGCTTGCTCAATATACAGATTGAATAACATCGGGGATAGGCTACAACCCTGTCTCACTCCCTTCCCAACCACTGATTCCCTTTCATACCCCTCGACTCTTATAACTGCCATCTGCTTTCTGTACAAATTGCAAATAGCCTTTCGCTCCCTGTATTTTACCCCTGCCACCTTCAGAATTTGAAACAGAGTTTTCCAATCAACATTGTCAAAAGCTTTCTCTAAGTCTACAAATGCTAGAAACGTAGGTTTGCCTTTCCTTAATCTTTCTTCTAAGATAAGTCGTAGGGTCAGTATTGCCTCACGTGTTCCAACATTTCTACGGAATCCAAACTAATCTTCCCCGAGGTTGGCTTCTATCAGTTTTTCCATTCGTCTGTAAAGAATTCGCGTTAGTATTTTGCAGCTGTGACTTATTAAACTGATAGTTCGGTAATTTTCACGTCTGTCAACACCTGCTTTCTTTCGGATTAGAATTATTATATTCTTCTTGAAGTCTGAGGGTATTTCGCCTGTCTCAGACATTTTGCTCACCAGATGGTAGAGTTTTGTCAGAACTAGCTCTCCCAAGGCTGTCAGTAGTTCTAATGGAATGTTGTCTACTCCCTGGTCCTTGTTTCGACTCAGTCTTTGAGTGCTCTGTCAAACTCTTCACGCAGTATCAAATCTCCAACTTCATCTTCATCCTCTTCCATTTCCATAATATTGTCCTCAAGTACATCGCCCTTGTATAACCCTCTATATACTCCTTCCACCTTTCTGCTTTCCCTTCTTTGCTTAGAACTGGGTTTCCATCGAAGCTCTTGATATTCATGCAAGTGGTTCTCCTTTCTCTAAAGGTGTCTTTAATTTTCCTGTAGGCAGTATCTATCTTACCCCTAGTGAGATAAGCCTCTACATCCTGACATTTGTCCTCTAGCCAACCCTGCTTAGCCATTTTGCACTTCCTGTTGATCTCATTTTTGAGTCGTTTGTATTCCTTTTTGCCTGCTTATATTTCCTCCTTTAATCAATTACCATAGGGTAATATATTTTTTGATACGTAAAGTGCATAAGTTTACATTTCTGTACATTGAAGCAAGTTGCCTGTCTTTGAACCACTTAAAAGGAACCCGTTGAGTTGGGAGGTCGCAATATGTCGATGATGTTTACGGCGTTCGACGCCCCACATATTGTCTACCATGCAGCCACAATATTGGCTGCTAATGGTAACAGGAGGCGGGGCTGGAGGTGTCCAATGTTGAGCATTGCATGAGGCTACGGAATGTAGTTGGACTGTTTGGTCAACGAGTAACTCACAACAGTGCTACAGTGCTAGTGGTTCTGATACAATGATAAAAAGACAAACATTGCACCTACAGTAGTTTCCGAAGTTGACATTTCGTCAGAAAGGAACACAATGTATTTCGCAGAAGGATAAAGAAGTGGCACATGAGATATTAGCGTTTCTGGAAGATGAGTCAGCTGAATGTGTGGTGTTGTACATGCTCGACTGTGTGGACAATGTACGTGATGAGATCAATGATAATGATTCGTATTTAAAAGGTGAAGGTTATTGAAACAGGTGTCGAGCCATGTAGTTCATCATCCTACAAGTTCCGTCTCCAGTGACACGTAGTAAAGGACAATTGTTGTCCAAGAAGCGGGTACTAAACATAATTGCGTACATGGAAGATCATCCGCAGCATAGTAAAAAATCAGTTATGAAGTTTTCGAATAAGTCCACAGCAATATGACTGCGTAGTGCATAAGAAAAACTACGAATATTCACGAGAGGACAAGGTGCACTTGTTACAAAAACGTGTTTGGGCGTTTCAAAGATGTTAGATACAATTTACAGGACGTACATGATAGTGACCTACTAGTTGTGCACGCCAGATTACGTGCGACATAGATTACAGTGATTTCAAGGGAACCAGTGGATGGTTCCATAACTTCAAACAGTGCTAGAGAATTGGAACACGTCGGGTAACGAAGTTTCGAAGCAAGCGTGAACTTGATTTCGCACAGCAAACTGTGGAATCGGCCTGAAAGGTTGTAGATGAGATAAACAAACTTAACCCATCGTTCAGTTGGGAATTTGCTTTCAACATCGACAAATCGGTATTTGAAGAGGAAATGCATATGAAAGGAACCCTGGAAATTAGAGGTACCAAGAGAGGTGTATCAACATCAACTAACATCAATGCCTTAATGCATCTGTTTACAATTATGCCGAATGTAAATCTGGATGATAATTTGGCTGGAAAGTTATTTATTGTGCTGCGAGAAGTTGGAGATGCTCTGCCCCCTACGTATCCTTCGTGTATGCGTGACCTTACATGGGCAGTAGGGAATATTTACGTCATAGCAAGCAAGAGTGTGGAAATGCGCGTAAGAGAACTACAACTATGGCAGGAACACTGCTTCTGCCCAATAGCTGTTTGTTTCCTGGTCTGCGCATTAAAACTATACTCCTTTAGAGCAAACTGACCCTCCTGAAAAGTGTGTGACATTTCAGTTCATACCTTCTGGAACCACAGGACAAATTGAGCCTCTGGATGTTGTTTTTTCCGTGCCTACAAAACATATTATCGCACTATCTACAGCTACGCCTTAAAGGATAGCCAGTTTCACAATAAGCTCCAAGACAGACTGTTTCGCATTCGGTTGCATGCCATCACATTCGGTCAGTTCTCATCACCCCCCCTTACACCAATCTGATCCTACACGCATTCTTTAAGAGCAGATACCTAGCTGAACGTCCTGCACGGCTTGTAACTCCGAACAATTTCGCTTTCGATCCTGATGATGCGAACCTTTGTGATCTTTGTGGCGCTCCATTTTTCAATAGGTGTTCATGAAGATAATTAATGGTTTGTTTTGAACATTTCTTAAATGTCGACGATGTCCATTTTGTAACGTGTAACACGTGCATCCCAATAGAAGGTTGAACTCAGCACCTCCTGGACACACACTTCCCGTCGCCCTGCTGGTGCACATGGTCAGTCATTAGAAGGTAACATTTTTCCTGTCGTAATCGCTAACACAACATTTTCAGATGAGCCTTACTAAAGACTGAAGTTGCGACTTCGCACTCAAGGAGTTCCTTGCTAGAAATCTTATTCAGATCTGATTGTACTTTTAATCAGACAGTACTTCATTATAGATAACTGCATCATTTGCGAAGAGTCTCGGGTTCTATCAAAATTATCTACCAAGTCGTTGATCCATCATGAAAAACAGGGTTCCCAATACACTTCCCTGGGCACTGCTGTAGTTACTTCTCCTCCTGCTGGTGACTTGCTGTGTTCTCCCTGCCAAAAAATCCAAGATTTAGTCGCACATTTGATTTGACACCCCGTAAAGCCATTCTTTCGTTTATAAGCATTGGTGCTACTACTAAGTCAAATGCTTTTCGCAAACCAAGAAATACGATATCCACCTGACGGCATTTGAGCCATATCACCAGCCACATTCTTTTCTTTGAGATAACTCGGCTGCGAATTCTGTAATTATTCTGCCATGGATTTCATCGGGTCCTTGAGCCTTAATCAGTCTTGGCGACTTTAGTTGCCTCTCGAACCACTAACCCCCCCCCCCCCCATATCTGTATCACTTACCCTTGCATTCGGGAGAGAAGTAAACTGTGGCAGTACTTCTGTATCTTCCATAGTAAAGAAACATTTGAAAAAAGTAATTCAGCTTTTCTGCTTTTGTTTCGCTCTCCTCAGTTTCAGTTTCAGTATCATCCATGAGAGTCTGGACACTATGTTTGGTGCCTCTGACTATAATTTTCTTGGTGTGTTGAGAGAACATTTCAAAACCATTCTCCTGTGGCAGGAGCTTCTACTCAAAGCACCAAAAATCAAAGGTATGCAACACAGAAGAACTCTTCAAAGCTTGTATATCATTTTGATTTTAGATGATAAATAGCATTCTTGTTTTTCATCGATTACATTTTCCAAAGGAAACAGCTGCTTTGAGCCACGAAGTATTCCCCGAAACACATGCTCTATTACCATACACAAGTTACCGTCATTTCACCAACTGCGACATAATCCCGTGTACAGTGATCCAATACTGTAAAGTGATTTTTTATTCCAGTCTCTGATCACAAATGAATTCTTTAGACGATAACCGGTTTCAGTCTGTAATGACCATCTTCAGACCTAAAATATATAAGTATATATATCTAGTGAGCAGTGTGTCTTTTAACCTAAAACAGCAATATGTATCACAATATACTGTCAAACACCAGGGAAATATACAGACAAAATATGGTATAACGTACCATTTTTACACCATGTCCTAAAGTGATACGGCCATAATGGCATCGTCAAAACATATAAATATAATCAGCATATGTTTTGACGATGCCATTATGGCCGTATCACTTTAGGACATGGTGTAAAAAAGGTACGTTATACCATATTTTATCTGTACATTTCCCTGGTGTATGACAGTATATTGTGATACATATTGCTGTTTTATGTTAAAGGACACACTGCTCACTAGATGTATATATTTATATATTTTAGATCTGAAGATGGTCATTACAGACTGAAACCGGTCATCGTCTAAAGCAGAGGTTCCTAAACTGGGGGGCGCGGCCCCCCGGGGGGGGGGGGGGGGGTGATGTTGCAAGGGGGGCATGGGTGGAGTTAGCGGTATAAACCTAATATTTCTTTTTAATATCGATATTTTAATAAAAATGAATGTGCAGGTATTAATGATAGATTATGGTGCTAAATGCAATCGTTTGGCGTCCCACTTCCCGCAATCCTATCTCAATAACCTATCCTAGAACTTACAGCTTTTGAAGATCACGTTTAGAATGTCACGTTTAGAATGTCACACACAGAAATTCTCAAAATTACGAAGGCAATATGCGTTAATTCTAATATATCAGATTTGTAAACAACTTACTTCTGACAATTGGAAAACAGAAAAGTCAGGTATTAACTATTCTGTACATTTGTACACATGAACTGAACGTAATCATGTTATAACTTTTAGCCGTAGTAGGCTATGTTCATCAGAGTAATAATCACTTATACTGCGTAACCGCAAAAATGCCGTTTTATTACCCTGTCAGCCCACGGATACCCATGTGATGCAATTACAGTGACTTTAATAGACTGTATACGCTTCAAATGAACTGGCGGGTTCGTAATTTGGACGTCAGGGTTATGCCCTTTGTCACCAGAAAAATGTGCACGACGTGAATGTGAAAGTAGTATAAGTGTTCGTTCTGAGCAGAGTACTTCATACAGAAGTACGCTGGCTCTCAAAAGGAAATATGCTGGGAAGATTATTTGAACTTCGAGATGAAGTGATGCAGTTTTTGGAAAACAGCAAACAAACTGAACTGTATGTGGAATTTAGAAAGCCCAGTGCTCATGTTGCATTGGCTTATCTGTCAGATATTTTCGAATCTTTAAGGGGAGCCGGAGGTGCCTATGATGGCCATGTTAAAATCACTAAGTTTGAGGAACATCTATGAATAAACTACCAAATAGAAAAATTTGAATTTTTTTACATATAGAGTGGTTTAGTATTGCAGTTATGACAGAGGGATTTTGGAGCATATTTTCTAGTTTCCTTCCAATTATTTTTTTTATTAATGACCCAATTTTTTTTACAAATAATTGCTTTATAATTAAACTGAAATGAAACTACTGAACATGTTGCCAAATGGCTGTGTTACAATGTAAGTTTGACCACTAGGAGTGCTGTATAAAAATTTCATCTCTCTAGCATTAGTGGATTTTGAGAAAATGTTCCTTATATTCGAAAAATTCTAATTTACGGGAAATGGCTATCAAAGTTTCTCAATACATTCCTGCACTATAGGATGGATTATCAGGCTCTTCTTCTTCATCCTCCAAAAGCTTCCTCTTCTGTCTTCTTTTCTGGCCTGTTGTTACATCATACTTCATATGCCTTTCTCTTCTTTCTGCTCCTCTTATCCTTTCTCTGTCAATATTTCTTAGTGCTCGTACAGTGTTCACCCCAGCTGTAAATCCTAATGCCTTCATAACTTCACACTGTTCCCTTGGTTGTAGGTTGCTATTGCATCATAAATGCCAAAGTGCAGTGTTTTTATGCTCACAAACACCCTTTTACGAATCACTTTCCAAATAAAATTGTTTACCCTCTCATTAGGATTCTGCGTCTTTCCGTGTAGACATTTGTGTAACAATTCTGGCTGTGCTAAGTCATGGAAAATTGGTTTTATTGCATTTATCACAGCTGCTGGTAAACCATGTTTGTGATCATAGTCCTTTTTTGAATTATATTTGCACCAGGAATCTTTTGGGCACAGGCTGTGTTGAGGGTATTCAGTGGAAGAGGTAGTATGAAGGAACAATGCCCACACTGCTTTTCGCATTTCACTAACATTACTAGTATTTTGCCTTATAGCATACCCATAGTATCTCTGTAGACGTTCAATCACCTCATCAGTAAGCCTGCCTCTCCCTCCTATTGTCTTTCCATCACTGAGCTTACTTGAACCCAAAGTTTGTTTGAGCCTTCGAAGCCGTGCACCCATACGCTTTTGCACATGTCCAATGCATTCCAACTTTTCAACTACAAATTCATTTCCATATGGTTTCAGTTCCTCTATAGTCTTGAAACCTTTGGAGTCACCATCCCCAAGGTAGTATTTGTACCTCATGTTGTATCTGGGAACTGAATGTTCAAAAATTTGTTTCACTCCATCCACTTCCATTGCTCCACTTGATCCACTAAAATTTGCCTCACTGGTTCCACTGTGCTCTCCTTTGATTTTATTTTTGCACCTACAATGTTTTGATAATATTGCAACATCTATCACTTTTGCACTATCACCACAAGTAGCAGTTACAACTCCATTCAGGGATTTATGACCCCTCTTTTGCCAGGAACCATCTAATGCCACTACCAAATCCCTAGAACCAACGTTCATTTCTACAGATTCCTCCACTGCTTCCTTCATGGTTTTCAAAGCCACATCTTCAACAGAGGATCCTACCAGTTCACAGTAGTACCCAAATTTGCTTGGAGGCGATGGCAAGTTCATAATACCACAAAACAGTTTACCATCAGCAGACCCTTTTCCAATGGATCGAAGACCATACACAAGTCGAACATTCACATCAAACACTCTAGATCGTCCATTTTCACCAAAGACTCTGGCATGTGAATTGTAGAAAGTCACTTGATACTTGCAACATGCACAGATTATCTTCATCTCACAAGCTAAACCAAAGTGCTTTGTTATCTCTAGTCCCACTCCTACACTTGAACACATTTTGCACAGAACACTTTCTTTCAGCACAGAAGATAATAATCCAATATTCAGTACTTCTTTGATATCATCACTGTCACTAACATATTCACGAAATCTGTCACTTCCACCAGTCTGCTTCTTGCTAGAAGATGTCAGAGGGCTGTGGCTGGCCATGTGTTGCTTAGCAGAAGAACGCACTGTTTCAGTAATTGTAGTATCGCAACTTGGTATTAGTGTTAATTTTCTTTTCCCTACGTTCTTCCTCTTCTTATATATATGGTTACTAAAACGTGGCATCGTAACCAGAACAACGCTTTACACAAGAAGTAAAATACTACCAACAACAGGCGCAACGCTGAACTAATTCTAAACGGTAAACAGCAAAGAGACGATGTTCCGCGCTCTTAGCGATTCATTTGTCACAGAAAACAATGTAGCCAACCCTTGCACACTCGCTGTATGCGTAACATAAGGCGCTGTGTGCGTAACAGGCCGAGAAAATCCCAAGCAGTTCGCCAGGAAGTCACGAGAGGGTGTTAGATGCATTCAGCGGCCGCCCATTTCCTCTGCAGGCGTGGGGGAAAATGGTAATAACTCCACTTCTAGGGCGAGTAGAACAATGATTCAAAGTTTACATTAAAGAGGAATGTTCCAATTAATTTTCGATAGCAAAAAAAAATCGTAATTTTTTGGATTTGACCACCTCCGGCTCCCCTTAAACACATTAAATTTGAAATTACAAGGTGGAGAGTCAAACATAATTTTTCATCGGGATGCCATCAAAGCGTTTACTGATAAGTTGCAACTATGGAAACGTAAAATTTTAGCCTGCAATTATTCCTGCTTTCCCAGATTGCTTGGAATCCTGGTAGAAGCCCGATTTCAAAACGATTTTAAGGATACTGATACTAAGAGTAAAATATCAAACCATTTGCAGCACCTCACTGATGAATTCGAACGATACTTCCCTAACAGTTGTGATGATAAAATTTATTATAGGTTAGCGACGGATCCATTTCACGTTGACGTGGATGTGTTGCCAGACAGACTACAAGGGGAAGTCTTAGAAATTAAAAATGATTCTGCAGCGAAGTATGACTTTGAGAAGATGGATAAGCCTTTATTTTGGGTGAAATATCTCATGGTGTATCCCAGCACAGCAGAACAAGCACTGAAACTGTATTTACCATTTTCAATCACTTATTTGTGCGAAAGAGCATTTTCAGCGGTAGTGGCGATAAAAAATAAGCTTAGAAGCAAACTCAGTATTGCCAATGATTTACGTTGCGCAGTTTCTACTATTCAGGCAAGAATTCAAAATCTTGTAAAAAATATGCAAGCTCATCCTTCACATTGATTTATTTGTTTGTTTCTTGCCATATGTGTGTGGAAATAATATTTTTATAATAAATACATCACATAAGAGAACTTGTTATTTTCCTCCTAACTATCCTTACACGTAGGTAATATTGTAAAATTATAAAAAATTATTTCGAAGAAACAATATAAAATAAACATAGTGAATCTGATTTAAATATAAATACTGCGTGTGATCCTTATGGATTCTGATGTTACGTGTGGTATGTTATTTCAACTAATAATAGTATTTCTTCTGCATGAAGACACAGCGAAAGTTTATCCCAGATATACCAAGCGAAGAGTAGTCCTAAATCGTATACGGATGAAGAAATGGTGTGCATCAAGGGAATGTAATCAAGGTAAGGAAGTTGTTTTATTCATATTTTTTAAAGTTCTGTGTAGTCTGCAAAATTATTTCGTAAAACTTTTTTTTTCTTGTCTGGTTCTGGGAACTGGGCCTTTGTCGCCGTTCGGTTGCTGTCGTCGTTGACATAAATGTCAACCTATGCGCAATGACAATGGGGAGCGCTATAGGCGTACAAATCAGTGATATTCGTTAACATCCGTGACTGAGTGACTATTTTTGATAATGAGTGAAAGTAATAAGCTACACTCAACTTAAAATAGTAGCCCGCATCCACTAATCTGCAAACGTCGCAAATATTTTTCCTTGTTTACCAAGGACTTTCTTTGCTTTCGGAGTGGCTTATAATCACAAGACAAGACTGATGACGTAATAACTGCGACTCGATACATTAACAGCCCACCAGGTTACATGACGTCACCATCACAAATTTTTCAATAGTTTCTTGATAATTAATAAAAATCTCTATATTTTTTTAGGGGGGGGGGGCACGGAAGTTTTCTTTTCGGCAGAAGGGGGGCGTGACAAACAAAAGTTTGGGAACCTCTGGTCTAAAGAATTCATTTGTGATCAGAGAGTGGAATAAAAAAGCATTTTACCGTCATTTGCTTCTAAACTAATGTAGAGGGCTCATTTGTTCTGGGGTGTAAAAAAAAGGATGATTTATAAAATATTAATAAGTGGTATCTCGAAGTAAGTGTCCGACTTACCTATGGGTTACCACAAAGATTACAAAATATCTGAGCCGAAAATGAAATGAAATGAGCGTATGGCATCGTTGGCTGGGAGGCCCCAATTGGGGTAGTTCCGCCGCCAAGTGCGAGTCTTATTTCAATTGACTCCACATTAGGAGACTTGCGCGCCGGTGATGAGGGGGAAATAATGATGAGGACAACGTAACGCCCAATCCCCGAGTAGAGAAAAACTCCAACCCGGCCGGGAATCGAACCCGGGCTCGCTTGCATGGGAGGTGAGCACGTTACCACCCAGGTAAGCAGGCGGACATCTGAACCCAAAATTTAAAAAAAAATCAACCTATTGCTCCCAGCTCTTTGATACACCCCGTCGTACTACAAAAGCAACATACATTTATTAATTAGTTGTGCCATCTGCCGTTTATTTTAATAACATTTGATGACATTTGATTTGCGAACTACATTGTTTTGTCATCCAAATATATCAAACTTTTGATAGTGATTTGCCTCTAAATTTGTTGGTCTCAAAACCAAATTTGTTCGTGATGCCTCAGAACGAAGAGGCATGTGGTTAAACCTCAATCTTCCTGCGGTCGATGGCGCCTTCTCGTAGCTGAAGTCTGCACTTCCGTTTCGAATAGCCTCCTCTGTTGTCTTCATGAGACTGGGAGCACGCTGTGCCAGTTCTCCCGGCACCTAATACTCCTAACCAGTATCTGCAATCAAACTCCGGTCCCCTCCGCCAAAGTCAAACATACTGATCACTTATCTAAAAAGACGAGCGTGGAACCTCAGCTAGGCAGATGCTGAGGTGGAGTCTCATCTTGGCATTGGAGGCATAACATATAAAAATTTAAATCTCGAAAATACACAGTAAGAGACCCTCAGCTGCACGTCTTTTAGTGCGCCATAACTGGTTTCAAACTTAAAAGTTCATTCTTCAAGTGGTACCTGAAGAAAATACATGAGTGAAAGACAACATTTCGCAGAACATTAGGAAGTGTTTCCTACTTCATATTAAGTGAAAACATAATTTTAGGAGCAGAAAACTAGCTTGGAGCGAATACTAGTGGGATAAGGAGTCGATTGTTACATACAGTAACAGAATCAATGCGATATTCGCCAAAAGTGACAGTGAAACATCACAAAACCTAAATCAGCATGTGTGGGCAGGTTTGTGAACATTGTTCTTCACTGAATTTGGCAGACAGGGTCAGGAGCACTATCAGACTGGTTGTCGTCGGTGAAATATTCATGGGGATTGCAATGTCGTTGAACGATAAAAGGAAATGCAGGAAGGCATGGATAAAAGTGCCATTTTGCGTACTGGTGGCAGCTCTCTTTACATACAGGTAAATCCTACATAATGCCTATAACAAAGAGGACGTACTAGATAGCATCCTATTACAAGAGTAGAAGATCCATGAGCACGTCAAATCCTGCAAATACTGAGGAGCGATACTAAAAAAGACATTTATTTATTTTACGTGCCCAGGACATAAAATTATTTCAATACTCGTGGAGCACTAACATACACAAACAGATGAATTAAATACTAAGAATAAATTACAGAGGAAATTCAATAAAATACAGACAGAAAGTAATAACAATAAAAATACAGGGATTAATATGTACAACAAGAATTTGTAAAATACAAATGCAGACAGAAATACAATACAGACAGAAAGTAATAACAATAAAAAATGCAGGGATTAATACGTACAACAATAATTTGTAAAATACAAAATATAAAAAACAAAACAACGAACAAGCAGTCAGCAAGATAACTTCATATTCAGTGGAGAGCCCGTTATTTGACGGTTTTGACTCGTTAGCCGCAAAAATTGCACTGGTTGAGCATGTATCCGGCGGGTTCCTCTACACTAGCAGTTGTTGTTGGTCATGTAAGTCACCATACAGACAAATTTCATCATCACTGCTGAGACCTCATTTCCTGAGCTTGACTTCGCATTGTGGCACTCCAGTTCCCAGTCTGTTCAGCGTGATCCCTTTCTCATAAGACAGGTATAGACTCCAGCTGGTTCCTCTTTGATATTCGTTCGGCGTAACTCCGGCAAAAAATCTCACCAAGTTCCATTCTGTGAATTTCGGGACATGGAGGAATTGCTGTAGTGGTCTGCATGCCGCTGTTTCTTGATGTGATGATTCATGGTCGTTGAAGCTCGTGACCAAAGAAGGGATGTCTGGGACGAGTTTCCTGTTTTTTCTTCTCCACTTATGAAGTTGCTTTCCTGCGAATACTTGGTAGAGCTGTACCTACAATTTGGGACAGCTTACTGATAGTCCGTCGTGGACAACCTGTCACAATGCGTCCTGTCTCATTCAAAGCTGTAACAACCGGTGTGGCATGTACAGAATTTTGCCAGACTGGTACGGAATTCGAGTATTCTGCTGCAGAGAAACGTAGTGCAACGGCAGATGTTGGATGAGCGCCTCGGGTGGTTCGTATAAGTTCACAGATGATGTTGTTCCGTGCAGATACTTTGTTCTTTTTTCTTCTCAGTGGGCTTTGAATGTGAGAGAATGGTCCATCCGTACTCCAAGCATTTGAGAGTGTAGCAGTGGAATAGTTGTTCTCCTGCCCACGTCTCCCTGTAGATCGTGCATGGGATACTGTTCTCAACAAGGAAAATGAGATTTCAGACGATCAGGCATACCCTGGTCAACGTTACGAGGAATCCTAGCGGCAGATCCTTCCATCACCAGGGTTCAAAAGGACAACCGCTTTTTTTAAAGCCAGAATAGTATCAGCTAATATTGGAGATATTTCATCTGATAAAGAAGAAAGCACATAAAATGAGTTGAACTCGAAAAATCGGTATTACGGTAAGCGAATGGAAGGTTTAAAGGTGTTGGAAGGGTTCTGGGAAAGTGCAGTGTGACCGTAAAGGAAACTGCATTCCAATCACTAGTGCGACTAATTCTAGAGTATTGCTTCAGCGTTTGGAGTCCTTGTCAAATAGGTATGACATTAGACATCGAACTAATTCTGACATGCGCTTCTTGGATTCCATCAGGTAGGCACAGCCGATGGGGAAGTTGGACAGAGATCTGCGGGGAACTTAAATTGTTGTGTTTGGGAGAAAGACGACGTTTCTATCGCGAAGCCAGTTGGATAAATTTCAAGAACCGGTATACGAGAGAGACAGCGCGACTGTTTTGCTGTCATCTTCGTACTTGTCTCGTGTGAGCCTTGAGAATAAGGTAAGAGAGATCGTGGCACGAACATTTGCCCCCGGTTCTGCACGCGAATGAAAGATGACAGAAAATAGCTAATACTGATGCGAGCTTGCCTTCGCCACACACTGTGCAGTGACATGTTGAGTATATACACATGGGTGCAAAACTTAAAGATGAAACTAACTTTCGCATGCTATGTCGTTGTTAACTGACGTAGCTCTATGAAACCTGGACCATCCTTACAAGGGGGTGCAACCGGCTCTTTGCAATCACCTATGTGGTGGTGTAGGTTGAGAACCCAGGTATCACACCTTGAAGCCATTCACCCTGGTGGACCCTCGTTTACGAGTAGATGCCGAAGAACAATTTGGCCTGTTCCACAAGAGTATTAAATTAATATCGGGTTTTCGACTGCCACCTTGGTGTAATGGATAGCGTAACACAATGGAAAAGTAAAGGCGGCAGCTTCGAATCTTGTACCGTTCTTACAATTTCACATTTTTTAAAATTTCATTTTTCTTCAGTTATTTACTTCAATTGTAATGTTTTTGAATTTTCTAACGCCTGGATATTAGCAAAGGCGAGAAGCGCTTCTTAATAGGGTGTCTTATCACCACGGACAGCAATGCACGCTCCACAACATGCTCCCAGGCTGTTCCCGCACGCATTACGCGTTCCCACCTCTCCCCACACGAAGATATCTGCAACTGCCTAGTGATTATCGACCAATTAGCATACTGCCTGCTGTTACCAAAGCACTTGAATATATTGTTCATGATCAAATCGCTGACCACTTGCATGAATTCAGCCTATATGACAAATTTCAATCCGGTTTCCGTAAACGCCACAGCATAAACACTACTCTAATTAAAGTAACTGATGACCTAAAATATGCTATCGACTAGACTTCAGCAAAGCTTTTGACACTGTTAACTTTGACATATTGCTCAGAAAAATGCAACAGCTTAATTTCTCAGTTAGTGCAATGACATGGTTTGAAAGCTGCTTAAAAGACAGACAGCAATGCGTTGTCTGTGTAAGTGAAAAATCTTCCTGGAAACATATCTCCACCGAGCGAGGTGGCGCAGTGCGCAGTGGTTAAACACTGGACTCGCATTCGAGAGGACGACGGTTCAATCCCGCGTCCGGCCATCCTAATTTACGTTTTCCGTGATTTCCCTAAACCGCTCTAGGCAAATGCCAGGATGGTTCCTTTCAAAGGGCACGGCCGACTTCCTTCCCCGTCCTTTCCTAATCCGATGAGACCGATGACCTCGCTGTCTGGTCTCCTTCCCTCCCCCCCCCCCCCCCCCAAAAAAAACAACTAATATCTCCTCGGGAGTGCCACAAGGATCAGTCTTAGGACCATTTTTGTTTTCTTTATATGTCAATGATATTTCGTCGGTTCTGTCTTCCTGTAAATATCCTTTCTATGCCGACGACCTCTAGCTCTACCTAAGCGTCAGACCTGAAGATATAAACACTGCAATAGCTCACATGAATGATGATCCGTCTTCAGTAGTGACGTGGGCGAAAAACCTGGGGCTTAAACTAAATGCAAAAGAGACCCAAGTAATCTTAATAGCCCATCAGAAATTAATAAGTTCAGATTTTCGCGAACGGCTGCCTCCTTTTCTGCTCGACGGTATTCCAATACCATATCAGAAAACAATTAAGAACTTGTGTGTAACTTTGGATGAGCATCTCAACTGGGCAGAGAAAACGTATTTCCACAGGACGTGAAACGCCAGCTCGTGCAAGCACTCGTTCTACCGAACCTCCACTATTGTGATGTAATTCAACAAGGCATGAGTACTGAAAACAAAAGACGGTTAGAACTAACTATGAATGCCTGTGTGCGTTACACCAGCAACATTCTCCGATATGATCATGTTAGTGCTTCATACTCCCAGCTAGGGTGGCTGCGGCCGGACAAATTGCGTGACTACCACACTCTATGTCTACTTCACCGACTCCCCGTCGCGCAAGCACCCCAGTACCTCGCTTCAGAGATTAAACACCTTTAATGCAATCATAATCGAAACACGAGGTCACTGTTATTTGGTATCCTAACTGTGCCCACTCACAAAACAAAAACTTTTGCAAACTCCTTCTCAGTTCTCTGGAACAAACTGCACCTTACCTTGCGCAAAATTCAATCCCCTGCTGCTTTTAAGAAGACGTTGAAGCATTTCCTACTATCATCCTCATAACGTCTTCCACAAAATTAATGTACAACGCCAATCCTCTTCTCTGTCAAATAGCAAAGCTACAGTCTCCTATCTTGCTCCTTTCTCTTCTTCCTCTTCATCTATCTCTATTAGCCACGCAATCTTCTTTTCATCATGTCTATATTCTTCTCCTCCCTTCACCATCAGTCTCCCTCATTCTCCCTCCTGCTAGCACTCCTACCTAAAATCTGTCTCTTTCATAATGTCTAATTATAGCAGTACTTATCATCTACGAATATAAAATGTATATGTATGTATTTTTCCAAGTGTGCCTTTGTAATTGCTTATTTCACTTTTGTACTGGATGCAGTTTAACATGCCTGCTAAAACATATGAAAGTAAAATAAGTAGAATGTCTGGTTACATGTAAGAGGGGGCATGATGGCCCTAATATTGCCAGGTTAAATAAATCAATAAATAAAATAAATAAATAAATAAAAAATAAGCTACGTGCAGCATTGTCAAACATGATCGATCTAGTGGTTCAGATGTTATGGTGTTGGGAGGCCTAATTCTGCATAAGTGTATGACTTCCAGATCTTTGAACACGGTACACTTACAGGTTCACGTTATTGTGACACTGTACTCGTTCCCCATGTGCGTCTTTTCAGGGGTACGTTCGGCCCTGACTTCATTTTTATGGGTAACAGTGCAGCTGGTGCTCTTGGAACGAGAGGATACTCGGCGAATGGTCTAGCCTGCCCATTCCCCCGACTTAAACCCACTGAGGACGTGTGGGATGCTTTGGGGAGACGTTTTGCAGCATGTCCACATGCACCAACGAGCATCAAGCAGCTGTCAACCGTGCTGTTGGAGGAATGGAACACCCTACCACAAGAACTTACCAAACTCGTGTCCAGCATGGGAAAACGCAGCAGAGCATGCATTGCTTGCCGTCCGTAGTGATCATACGCTATGTCCCGCCTTCTGTAGTGTCCAAGGGACTACCAAGAACTGTAGTGACTGCAGTATAATCATTGTCCTTGAATAAAAGTATCATTTATGTTCCTCTCGTTTCGTACTTGTTTCGGTTACTTTCTGTACGGCATTGTAGCAGTTCTTTCTACGTATGGTCCAAGTTTCATCGAGCTGTGTTACTTGCCAGTGCTCGATGAAACTTGGACCATACGTCCTCATCATCGTTTCATCATCAACATCGGCGCGCAAGTCGCCCGTCGTGGCGTCGACTGAAGTAAGACTCGCACTTGGCGGCTGAACTTTCCCGGATGGGGCCTCCCGGCCAACGATGCCATACGCTCATTTCATTTCACTTGGCAGTGGCACATTATGCGGAAGTTTCTTTCGCCCATAAGTTTTGTACACTGGTGTACGTAAATGTGTAATGTTTTAGGGGGTGAATCGCACGTAGCACAGTTGGCACGCACGCATATTGACGGCGTATCTGACATGCGCGGTGAGGCTGCCAATGTTGCTCTGCAAGTCTGCAGCGGTAGTGTGTTTTACATAAAGCTAGGACGGCACTGACCAACTCTGACGGCTGCCGCCACGCAGCAACGCTGCTCAGTCGGAGGAACGATGATTCGAAGCAAAAAATCTAGTAAAATAGGCTTACAGCAACGAGCACTTGTTCGGTAGAAAAGATTTTCACCCTGCAGTGGAGTGTGCGCTGATATGAAACTTCCTGGCAGATTAAAACTGTGTGCCGTACCGAGACTCGAACTCAGGACCTTTGTCTTTCGCGGGCTAGTGCTCTACCATCTGAGCTGCCCAACCACGATTCACACACCCCGTCCTCACAGCTTTACTTCAGCCAGTACCTCGTCTCCTACCTTCCAAACTTTACCGAAGCTCTCCTGCGAACCTTGCAGAACTAGCGCTCCTGAAAGAAAGGATATTGCGGAGACATGGCACACACTTTTAATCTGCCAGGAAGTTTCAGGAAAGATGTATTTTACACATAGCTCTTAAGGTATGCGCTTTAGAGCCATTCTTTGAACATAGTGTTCTTTTTTTTGTTTTTTGTCCATATGCTGCCTCCTCCAAAAATATGGAATGCAAAGAACTTGCAGTAGAAGAGATACGTTTCAGGAATTGAAAGTGAAACGCTCATAGCTCTTAAAGTACGCGTTTTACAACACATGTCTAGTAGAGTTTGTTGCTTTGAAAGATGCTTCCTGTAATATCCCTGATTATTGACCATTCCTCCTGGGAAACTACGGGCGAGTAACGTAAGCGCTCCTTCAATAAGATAATGTCAGTCTTTTCTCAAAAATGTTCAAATGTGTGTGAATTCCTAAGGAACCAAACTGTTGAGCTCATCGGTCCCTAGACTTCCACACTACTTAAACTAACTTAAACTCGGAGGAAACTGAGAATAGCCTGGAGAGATCAACAGCTAACCCACTGTGACTCCCCGAAATATCTCGGAGTGAAGTTGCACCGTTCCCTCACCTTCAGGGACCACTGCACAGATACAAAGACGAAAGTCTCTGCTAGGAATAACATAATGAGGAAACTGATCGGCAACAACTGGGGAGCACATCCTCATATCCTCCGCACATCTGCCCTTTCTTTGTGCTTCCCCGCTCCTGAATATGCAGCACCTGTACGGCAAAACTCCAGCCATGCCGAACAGGTAGATATTGCCCTAAATTAAACAGGACGAATTGTAACCGGCTGCTTGCGGGCAACCCCTGTTAATAAAATCTACTACCTCAAAGGCGTAGAACCTCCAAAGGAGAACAGCAGCTGAAATAGAAAGAAAGAAGCACGAGACGGACCAAAGACACCCCCTGTTTGGATCAGAACATCAATCACCAAGACTCAAATCGAGAAAAAGTTTCCTCCAGACAACGCAACCAATCCAGACAATACCTACAAACCATAGGATACAACTCTGGTATAGCTCATCATCAGAGAAATATTGGGACAACCCTACAGAAGAACTTGCTCAAGGCCATCACCTCCCATACGTGACATGGAAGATCCTCAGTAGGCTGAGAACTGGAGTATCTTGGTGTAAGATGAAGAAGAGGAAATGGCGATACATCTCAGGGGACGAACTGTGTGAGTGCGGCGAACCTCAAGACCACCAGCACCTACTCAGCTGCAGGAAACTATCAGAACTTGTTTCCATGGATGATCTGGTTGTCGCCAATGATAAAAGCAGACCGTGCAGCGGAATTCTGGGCAGTACATGCAATATAAATATGCACGTATATTTTGTAATGATTGTATATATATATATATATATATATATATATATATATATATATATATATATATATATCGTGGGCTTACTGCAAAAACCCGTTAACTCCAATTTTTGACATTTTTGAGCTATGTACACAGACGGTATCAGAAATCGAATATCTTTCTTCTGGAGAAACCAGTTAAGAGCATTTATCACTCTAAGGAGTTAGAGAGATATCCCAAGATTCCACTAAGTACATAAGGAATGATTTTTCCAGCACCTTTCAATGTTGTTGTTGTTGTTGTTGTGGTCTTCAGTCCTGAGACTGGTTTGATGCAGCTCTCCATGCTACTCTATCCTGTGCAAGCTTCTTCATCTCCCAGTACCTACTGCAACCTACATCCTTCTGAATCTGCTTAGTGTATTGATCTCTTGGTCTCCCTCTACGATTTTTACCCTCCACGCTGCCCTCCAATGCTAAATTTGTGATCCCTTGATGCCTCAAAACATGTCCTACCAACCGATCCCTTCTTCTAGTCAAGTTGTGCCACAAACTTCTCTTCTCCCCAATCCTATTCAACACCTCCTCATTAGTTATGTGATCTACCCATCTAATCTTCAGCATTCTTCTGTAGCACCACATTTCGAAAGCTTCTATTCTCTTCTTGTCTAAATTATTTATCGTCCATATTTCACTTCCATACATGGCTACACTCCATACAAATACTTTCAGAAACGACTTCCTGACACTTAAACCAATACTCGATGTTAACAAATTTCTCTTCTTCAGAACGCTTTCTTTCCCATTGCCAGTCTACATTTTATATCCTCTCTACTTCGACCATCATCAGTTATTTTGCTCCCCAAACAGCAAAACTCCTTTACTACTTTAAGTGTCTCATTTCCTAATCTAATACCCTCAACATCACCCGACTTAATTCGACTACATTCCATTATCCTCGTTTTGCTTTTGTTGATGTTCATCTTATATCCTCCCTTCAAGACACTATCCATTCCGATGAAATAATTTGAACAACAAGAATCCTTCAAGTTTACTTAATGGATTTCAGCAGAAAAAGAAACCACAACTTACTGGATTTAAATTTTATAAGTCGACTGATGCAAGCTTGTGTTTCTTACTTCAGCTTCGTTTATCAGACTGTGGTAAATCTGTGTATCGTATTTCCAACAGCCAACAACAATGCGCGTGATTCCACATAGGCCGTAATAATATCATTATACTACAATACGTGAACAATGCAAGAACAGCATTATTGTCGATTATTTCAGTTTTTCGATTATTTCAGTTTGCTTGAATAAGAGCCTATTGTCGCAGTAGCTGCTGTTAGTTCAGTGAGTGCGGTAGCATTTTGCTGTTTGCGTAGAGTGTGTTTAATTCTAAAATGTATTCAGGAAGTACCCCGACTGTATCATTGACCAAGAAAACGACACTCTCAGCAGATGGAGGTAAACAATAGAATAATACAATACTGTTAACATTAACTGCACTGTTACAGTATACTGACATTTTAAAATTAATAAAATAATTTTATTTCATATTTTTGTGTGTGAACTGGAAGCAGAGTTCATGATGCACGCAGAGTATTCAATGAAGTCCTCATAGAGTCAATTGGGGAAGATTAACCGAAGCAGGAACTGTATCAGGTGAGTTCACAGGGGAATCACTTAAGTGAAAGTGTCAATCAAAGTGCAGAGGCGGTTGATTTTGACTCAGATTGCTCCATCAAGGATCCTTACTACGAACCAGATTCGAGTGATACAGATAGTACGGGTCTCCTGAGCAAAGAAATCAGTGCTGTAAAGGAAACTACTAGTGATAAACTATCAAGATGGAAGAAAAGTGATCCCAAAAATTGGAAGAAGAATGTAATTAAGAAGTGTAAAATTGAAAACAAAAAGCCAAAGCCAGTTAACTGTGAAAGATGTAGATATAAGTGCAACAAAAATTTCTCTTATGAAATTAGGTACTCTATTTGTAGAAGATTCTGGGACTGTGATTATACAAGGCAAAAGGATTTTAATCTTTGCAACACACTGAGTTTAACTCCAGCACGGAGACGAAGTATTGCTCAGCCACTGAAAATACGTAAAGATTCTAAGGTATACTACCTGAACAAAGACAGTAGAAAAGTCAGAGTATGTAAGAAATTCTAATGTAATAGGCATTGCATATAAGGGAAAAGGCGAGAGTGGACTGTTCGTAGGAAGTGATAAGAGAGGCAAAGGAATTCCTCATAATAAAACTAAACCTACTGAAGTGCAGAAAGTTAAAGACGACATAGAAAAGTTTCCTACAATGGAATATCGCTACTCAAGGAAATCCACAAAACGACTGTATTGAGACTCCAAACTAAGTATATCCAAAATGTATAGTCTATACAAAGAAGAATGTAAGGATTCCGAGCCAGTCAGTGAAATAACGTATAGATGACTATTTTGTCAGGACTATAAACCGGCCTCCTATAAGCCAAAAAAAGATCAGTGTCGAAAATGTGTGAGTTATGAGAAATCAAAAAGTAATGAAGAAAAGAAAGCGTTAGAAGCAGAGTATAATGAGAGTATTGCAAGGAAAAGTTAATGCAACCAAGCAAAAGCCGCCGATAGAGAAAAATGTAATGTAGAAAAGACATTTATGTGTTCCACGTTTGATTTGCAATCTGTTTTGCATATACCTGCAAGTGACGTCAGCCCGATGTACTACAGCTTGAAAATCTGTACATACAATTTAACTGTCTACGAACTATCTGAGACAAATGATGCATTCTGGTACGCTTGGACTGAGCTAAACGGAAAGAGAGGTAGCTCCGAAATTGGTTCCTGCATCACGAAGTATATTAAGTAGCTTCGACCAGGTATAAAGCACATTTCGTTTTTCTCGTTAAAATAGGAATCAAAACGTAGCTGCATTGCTCCTGTACTTGGTTCAGACAACAAATTTAGACATTATTGAACACAAATTTCTTGAATCTGACCACACCTTCATGGAAGTGGATAGCATGCACAGTGCAATTGAATCTGCGAAAAAATATGTACCTGTTTATACTATTCCGCATTGGCTTAATATATTCAGACTTGCAAGATCTAAAAGAGTTAGAAACAAGAAAAGTTCTCCATATGCACTACATGAAATGAAAAATGAAGAATTCAAGGATTTATCTAAACTTTCAGCATCTATCATTAAAAACAGAAGTACTGACATTCACGGAAATAAAGTTAACTGGCTAAAAGTGAAATGTTTTCGCTACCAGAAAACCCAATCCAGGAGTGATCGAATACAGATATGACCACACATCGGATTATAAAGAAATACATACGGTTGGAAAAGGACGTCCTTTAAATATGGCAAATATTCACTTAGAAGATCTTTACCCCAACATTCTGCCAATAAGCAAAAAGAAAAAGAACTGCCTAATACAGTTATGCAAAAATGCTGTCATTCCTGAAGAATTTCACTCTTGGTATAAATCTCTTCCTAGATCAGTTGCAGCCATTGATAAAGTTCCTGTGCCAGGTGTAGAAGACAGCGACAGCAGCGAAGCAGGTGTATAGAGTGGAGAAGAAAAGAACCTTCCACAGTGTGTCTCAATTGTTAAGTGATATTATAAAATGACTCATTATTGTGATTCAAATTATTCAGTAATGTGTTTTTTTATGTAACTTTGCTCAAGTTGATAAATAATTACTATGTTGGCTACCAATGTGATGCAATATTTGTATTTCATGATAATTAATAAAAAGCTATGAAGCATTAACAAGCTCTTTATGCATTAACCTTTACTAGATATCACCATTAGTTAGTTATTGCATTGCAACAATTCATTTGTTGATTTAATTATATATGGCTCACTAAGGAATATAAAAATCCATTTTTCTCGAAACTAGCTAAAACGGAGTTAGTGGGTTTTGCAGTAAGCCCACTATATATATATATATATATATATATATATATATATATATATATATATAACTCCGCCACTGCCAGTCCCAAGCCCGGGGCCTCATCTCGCAAAAGATGAGGAAGGAGGAGGGGGAGGAGTAACACCTCGTAAAAAAAAAACCTGGATCCATCTGGCTCCGGATGGAAGCACCCTGTGGGGGCCCCTGCATAGGGTTACATGCGAAGCCCCAAAATCCAGACACATCTGCGTGGCAGCCACCGGTACTCTGGTCAGCGTCTGTTGGCTCTGTGAGCTCGGCTGTAAGTTAATCTTCTGGAACTCAAAACTCCAGTCGAAATTATGTGAGATCCTTCGTGATTTCACCACCAATACCTCAACACAAACCAATAATCATGACAGAATAACGGGAAAGAAACCACTACCCTGGGCCCCAGTCAGTAAGACTGGGTAATAGACCTGATCATCGGATTCCAGGGGATCAGGCATGTCATGAAGAGAAGAATCGGAGCCTCTCAAAAACCCTCAAGATGAAGAAAGTATTTTACATGGGGACACTCAACACCAACACACTACTGAGGCCAGGTAAACTGAAACAATTAACAAACGCCATGGATAAATACATCAAAGTTATGGCAATACAGGAAACACGATTTGCAGATGAGAACCACTTTGATTCTGAAAATTACAGGATATATAAGGGGAAACCAGCCATAACCATCCCAGGAAGGAATCTCAAACTCTTCGGAACTGGTTTTGTAGTACATAAATCGATACTGGACTCCGTAATAGATTTCACCTCAAAATCAGAAAAAATGTCGACACTCACGATAAGATCTGGAAACAAAGCCTATACATTAATCAATGGACATGCCCCCACAAACAATTATAACAAGAAGAACCCAGAGATGATTGAGGAATTCTGGGAAGATCTGGAAGAAACTACCAGCAAAATCCCCAAGAATCACATAAAAGTGTTACTAGGAGACTTCAATGCCCAGTTAGGCAAGGAAAGAAAATTCCGAGACACGACAGGGAAACACACGGCCCACATGAGAACAAACAAAAATGGAGAGAACTTGATAAACTTCTGCAGAAATTTTGATCTGAAAATCATGTCAACGCAATTCCAGAAACCACACAGAAAACTTGTAACTTGGAAATCCCCCAACCATGCTCTAGGAGAATTTCAGATAGACCACGTAGCAATATCCACAAAAAACACCAGAAAAATAATGAACGTAAGAACAAGGAAAGGAGTTTTCGAATCTGATCACCACCTTCTCCAAATTAAAGTAAAATTTATACCCAATAGACAAATCAAGAGAACCAACAGATCTTTCAGAACAGATCCAGAGTACCTACAAATTAACAAGAAAGAAATAATAGAAGAAATTACGAAAATCAACAGCAACAACTGGACAGAACTGTCAGAAAAAATAAAAGAACTGATAAAATTGGGGCAGCCACCGAGAAAAAGGAAACACTGATGGTGGAACATGACATGCGACAGGGCCATAGAAGACAGAATACAAGCCTGGAAAAAATTTAACAGCCATAAAACACAAGAAAAATGGGAAGACTTCAACAGGATACAGAAAAACACTTCAAAAATAATCCGAAGAGAAAAAAGAGGTTACGAAAACAGCAGGTTGAAGGAGATAGAAGAAGACTTCACCAGAAACAACACACGAAATTTTTACAGAGTATTCCGAGAAAATATGACAGGATATCAGCCACCAAGCTTATGCTTCAAAAGACAAGATGAAACACTGGAGACAAATCCGAAGAAAAACTGTGAAATATTAGCCAGATACTTTGACACGTTACTTAACTGTGGTAAACCAAAACAGAGATTACAGTTTACAAAACCAGAACCCAACCGGGACTCCGAACCCCCAACATATGAAGAAATCGTGAAAATAATAAAATCCTTGAAAAATAATAGAGCACCAGAAGAAGATGGACTGATTGCAGAAATCTGGAAATTAGACCATGAAAACATTACACCCAAAATTCATAGTATAATCAAAAATATCTGGGAAACAGAAAAGATACCAGAAGAATGGAAGTCAGCCCTAATACACCTCCTCCATAAGAAAGGAGACAAAACAGATCCTAATAACTATAGAGGAATTTCGTTACTGCCGGTGACATACAAAATTCTATCAAAAGCTCTGTTAAATCGCCTAGAACCTCAGATAGATCCACCGATCGGAGAATACCAAGGAGGGTTCAGGAAGGGAAGATCATGCAGTGAGCAGATCTGGTGTCTGAGAACATTATTAACAACGAGAAAGTCCAGAAACACCACAGTAACATTTGTTGATTTCAAGAAGGCTTACGATTCCATAGACAGAGAAACACTTTTTAATACACTAGAAGAAATGAAGGTAGACAATAAGACCAGAAAACTAATTCAGGAAACATTAACAAATACAAAGTCAAAAGTAAAGTTCATGGGCGAGATCTCAGAATCTTTCGAAATCAAGACAGGAGTGAGACAGGGAGATGGCCTGTCACCCATTTTATTTAACGCTGTTTTAGAGAAAATAATCAGGACGTGGGACAAAGGAGTTAATGGGGTAAAGATGGGGAGAGAGAAAAATAGAACCGTCAACATAAAATGTCTGGCCTTTGCCGACGATATAGCCATCATTACAAATGACAGAAAAGAAGCCAGAGAAGCCCTAGAGATATTGCATGAAATCGCAGCCAGAACAGGACTACAAATATCATATGGAAAAACCCAGTACGTGGACACAAAATCTACAGACAGAAGCCCATTGATAACAAAGTACGGAAAGATAACACAAGTAGAAAGTTTCAAATACCTGGGAAAGATTATACAGAAAACAGGACTGAATTCAACAGCCAATGAAGAAAGGGTTACAAAACTACAAAAAGCATACAGACTTACATGGAACCATTACAATAAAAGAAATATTTCTGTCAATGCCAAATTAAGATATTACAAAACAGTAGTCTTACCTGAGGCCTTGTATGCCTCAGAAACAACAGTAATCAGAGGAAGAACTAAAATCAAGGAAATGGAAAAGCAAGAGAGGAAAATTCTGAGAAAGATCTATGGGCCAGTTCAAAGACAGGGGATCTGGATAAAGAGACCAACAAAGGAATTGTACAAACAGGCAGAGACAATTACAGACAATATCAGAAAAAGAAGGGCAAAATTCTATGGGCACATTCATAGGATGAATGAAAATAGACTGACCAAGAAGATTTTTAACATAGTGGTGACGAATAAGATGAAAACTAACTGGGTAAAGGAAACCATGGAAGGCCTCAGAAATCTAAACATCTCCACAGAAGAAATATCAAACAGAGGAAAATACAGAGAAAAAATCAACAAACAGAAATTCGAAGATACACCAAAAGAGAAGAAACCAGGAAAGAAGTGGACAGAAGAGAGGAAGAAGAAACACAGTGAATTTATGAAAGGTTTTTGGGAAGAGAAAAGAAAGAGACAGAAAAAAGTGCCATGAATTTGAAATGTACCAATTTATGTACCATATTGTCATTGTGAATACTGATTGTGTTTTAACGCTCTCCTTAATGGGGAATTAACGATAATATAACATGTTCTGTTTATGCTAAGAACAACACACAACACACACACACACACACACACACACACACACACACACACACACATGCCCGAGGGATGACTCGAACCTCCGGTAGGAGGGCCGCGCAATCCGTGACATGGCGCCTCTAACCGCGAGGCCACTCCGTTCGGCTGTCTTTCTCCCATAGGCCAGACCAAACGTAGCTAATGATATCGACTCGACGCCTAGGTCATTGATTTCCAGACTGCATTCCATCAGTCCCGCCCTGCTGCCAAATGAACAGAAAACGAGCGTGCAGGGCACTCATATCACTGAAGTGAAGAGTTCCTAATGAAAAGAACACAGCATGTCTTTTCTAACGCAGAGAAATCTTCAGACGTAAAAGTAACTTGAGGCGCACCTTAAGGAAGTGTTACACAACCATTATTTTTCGCAGTACACATATAAAGGATTTAGTAGATAATGTCGGAAGTTGCGTGGGGCTTATGCAAATGATGCTGTTGTGCACAGCTGCTTGAAAATTGTATTAAAATAGATGTAACACTGCAGACGATTACGACAGAGACTGGTGGTTGCTCCTCATCATAAAGGATAGTCAGCGGAAGCAACACCTACAAAATATATACAAGCAGGCGTGCTGAGCGACTTAAAGTGGAACGACCACACAAAACTAATCGCAGGTAATGCAGATGTCAGAATGAGATTCATTGGAAAAAAGTGTTATCCATTCACAAAGAAGATAGCTCGCCAAACTCTAGTTCGACCAACACTTGAATATTGCTCGCCAGTGTGGGTTCCGTACTGGAAATGGTAGATTCAGGATAGAGAGAAGATCCAAAGAGGAACACAACATTATGTTATAGGTTCCTTTAGTAAGACCGAAACTGTCGCGGATGTGATCAGCCAACTTCAGAGGCACAAGTTGCAAGATAAGCGCTCTGCATAATGCTGTGGTTTAGAGTTAAAATTCCGATGGGTATATGCGTAGAAGAGTCAACCAATATACTGCATCCTCCTACAAATATATCGCGGAAAGACAATGCAGACAAATTTAGAGAGATTCGAACTCACACGGAGGCTTACCAACAATCACTCTTTTTGCCGACTATTCGCTACTGGAACAGGAAAGGTGGGAGGGGGGGGGGGGGGCGGAGGGGCTAGTAGGAAAGTTACATTGGCACTACACGAAGTACCCTCCGCGGCACACCAAAAGATAGCATGCGAAGTATAGCTGTAGATGCAAACCGTTGAACACGAGCCCCTTCCCTGTAAGTACCAACAGAATTCCGACGGGTAAATGTCATACTAAATGTAAAGGTTCGGGTTTCGATTTCCAGTGGATCCGAAGGTTTTATTTTTCTCTGACCCTTCTCTCACTTTTGGCAATGGTTTGTCACTGTGAAAGATGCCTAGCTGCTGTGTGCTACGTAGTCCACTCAAATTTAATTCCCCCTATAGGTGGCTGGATAAATCGGTTCAAAGGTCGATAGAAGGCTAGGGTACTCCACCTCCAATAGGACCAGGCCTAGTGAAGGGCTGCGGTTTCGAAACCACCATTCGGGTTGATGACACCTTTACCTTTTCAAATATCGCCTCCTAACGTGCTGGCCCTTTGACCAGACTTGTGCAAAACACAGCGCAACAAATTAAAGGGTCACATTTTGGAAACTCCGTAATTATGTCCCATTCCGAAGAATAAGTTTGAAATTTGGCTCAAAGATTCCTTCAGCGTTCATCTTGAATGGTGGAAAAGCATGGCGCCTGCGACTTCACACTCGAGCTCGGCGACGCTTCAAACAGCGAGATGTCAACACATGTGAACTGTAAGCGGGGTTAATGATGTCACATTGGCACAAAATTTCACTACAATTCCGTCCCACCACACCAGGGACGTGTCACACGATTGGGAGGTCGTCACACTTCCTCTTACCCACATTTCGTCCCTTCTTTTTACGCCACTACGATGGAGGCCAGAACAGCGACACCCAGATTTGAAATTGTGCGGTTTTTTGATGGGTGACCCAGGAACATCTCAGGCACACCGCCGCTCAGAGTCGACACGAAAAGGCTCAGGGGGAGCATAAAGTGAGTCAATGAAATCACCGATTCACTTGGAGCGTTGATTCCCACATATTTCGCGATCGAAAAAGACAGTCCGCAGTGCCATAAGCAACAGGACGACGTTATTCACAACGTTCAACACGGCCGCCGTACCCTGGGCGTTTGAACCCTACTCTAAGGGCATCGTGGGGCTGCAACCCCACTGAACCGTATCTGTCCCCTGTGAAGTGTAGCTCGACCGCAATTTTTGTTCTGCTATACAACTTGGAATAACGAGGGATTGTTAAAACCAATCGACGAAATCCGAACGTGCTATACAACTTGGAATCACGAGGGATTGTTAAAACCAATCGACGAAATCTGAACGTGATCCGAAACAGCAAAGGATTCATATGCTTTTTCATCCCTCTTTTCTCGCGCCCTCCTATGGCGTGATCATGGGAGGTAGGGAGTAGGAGGGGTGTAACATTAAGATGTGCGTGAATAAAACAGCAGAGGGTCCATCTAAGACCCTCAGATCAGCAACATCCTCGGTGTCTCCCGCACCTTAGCTGCGCGTGTTACAGATTTACCTGTGAGAAACTTCACATTCTGCCTTACACTGCTCTAGCGCCTAAAGGCAGGCAAACACCACCTGAGGGTGTCGACAGTGTTGCCTACCTCCGGGCGCTAGGGCAGCCACGAGGCTGCATGTGTGTCGAAGTTTCCGACAGGTACATCTGTAACGTGCTCAAACAAGGTGTGTGGATGGCACAGAGAGTATTGCCGAATTGGGAAGTCTTACAGGGACCCTTTTCTGTTTTATTTACGCACATCTTGTTGTTGCACACACCCCTCCCACTACCCCGCCCCCCCCCCCCTCTTTATCACGACATAGGAGGGAGTGAAAAAGATGGGACGAAAAAGCACATGAACCCTTCGCTGCTTCAGATCACTTTCAGATTTCTTCCGATGGTTTTTAACAATCTGTAGTGATTGCAAACTGTAGAGCAGAGGAAAAACTGCGGTCGCGCTACGCTCCACAGGGGTCAGATAACGTTCAATGGAGTTGCAGCCTCACGACGCAATTAGAGTAGGGTCCAAACGCGCAGGAGGAGGCACCAGTGTCGAACGCTGTGAAAACGTCGTCCTGTTGCTTTATCGGACTGCGGACTGTTGTTTTCGAAGCCTTTCCGATCGATTCTGAGTGGCGAAGTGTCTTAAATGTTTTCGTCGGCCACACACAAGAAAACGCGTGATATCAACGCTGTGTATCACGGTTATGACCTCCATCGCGAAAGCGTCTTAAGGAGAGTTGAAATGTGGGTAAGAGGGCGTTTAACGATCTTCGCATTGTGCAATACTTCCATGGTGGTGAAATTTGGTGCCAATGTGACATATTAACTCACCTTATAGCTTACACGAACTTCTGAGCTATTGCCTTTTTTTGCATGTGTCAACTCTTTGCTGTTTGAAGCGTCGCAGAGTCCGAGCGTGACGTCGCAGGGCGCCAACATTTTGTGCCATTATAGAGGAGGGTTGTCAGCATCTTTTGAGCCCAATTTCAGACTTATGCGACGGATTGGGAGACAGTGATCCTTTAATTTTGTTGCACGTTGTACAGTGTTTGCACCTCTGCAGATATTCCGTGTTGACACAGAGTCAGGGATTTACACTGATTTCCCCGCAATGGCTATGTACTTTTTCGCAGAGGGGGGGACAGTTCTTTATTATCATAAGAGCTACTCATTCGCTGTCAAAGGTGTTATCTCCACAGGTGATCTCAGCTCTGTAATATATCTTATATTGATTTAGCCAAAAGGTGTATGTCATTTAATAAGTATCGGAACACTGTGCGGAGCAAAGATGCAATATAAACAGGCCCGCGCCGAAAAGAGAGATGTACGAAAAGAAAGACGAACATTTATCTCTATTCTAATGCTTCCTTAAGCCGCCATCAAATTTTTCACTCTTCAACAATCTGTCTCTTCCCATCCGTGAGCACGGGTGGGCGTATTGCGTGTTTGTCTGACAAAAAAATATATTTGTGTAAAGGTTTTTGCAATATATCTTCAAGAAATGGAGGCAGTTTCTTTCATTTCTAAATTGCTTCATTCTGAAAATGATTCCTGGATACACCGTAGCCTGCAAACTTCGGAAAACAAAGCGACATTACTCATGATTGTATTATGCTGCATCACGAAGATGGATGGTGCATCCTTTCCTTCAAGAAAGAATAGCTAAATATCACTCTGTTCAAAGACAGTTAATATATCAATTAATTTAGACTGTTACAGTGGTAATCATAGCGAGAGATTGTGGAGGTGTGAACTTCGACGCGTGAACTGCTGCTGCTGAAAAGTATCCTCCAGCCACACACCTCTAAATAACCCACATTATCTGCACCTCCTTACGGCACCAGTACTTAAACACCAGTATGGCTTACAGGAGCAAACAAAGGAGGAAAACCTTCGCCAAATCTCTACGCCGTGTATCAGTACTTCCTGCTCTGAGAGAGAACATAATTGCGATATTGGATTCTCATTTAATCGCTTCCGTGGTTAGTTTATGTAGTGATAAAGTTGTGCATATTGAACTTTATTTATCCACCAAAACTGTAAATTAACCGTTTCGGCAGACTGCTCCCAACATATTCAAGTAGAAAGAAATAACGGTGCTCACATGCTTAAAGTTGACGATATTTTCTAAACTGATGACTGAAGTCTGCCGAAAAACGTAATTTACAATTGATGTGGATAAATAAAGTGAGATCGTAACAGTTCTTTCACTTTATATACCACCACGATCACCGACATACGCGTATTTCAAGACACTTCGTCTTTTACGCAGAAGAGCCAAAGAAACTGGTACACCTGCCTTATATCGTGTAGGGCCCCCGCGAGCACGCGGAAGTGCCGCAACACGACGTGGCATCGACTCGACTAATGTCTGAAGCAGTGTTGGACGGAACTGACACCATGAATCCTGCAGGGCTGTCCATATATCCGTAAGAGTACGAAGGAGTGGAAATCTCTCTCGAAAAACACGTTGAAAGACATCCTAGATAAGCTCAATAATGTTCATCTCTGGGGAGTTTTGTGGCCAGCGGAAGTGTTTAAACTCAGAAAAGTGTTCCTGGAGCCACTCTGTAGCAATGCTGGACGTGTGGGGTGTCTTGCATTGTCCTGCTGAAATTGCCCAAGTCCGTCGGAAGGCACAATGACCATGAAACGATGCAGGTGATCAGACAGGATGCTTACGTACGTGTCGCCTGTCAGAGTCGTATCTAGACGTATCAGGGTCCCATATCACTCCAGCTGCACACGCCCCACACCACCACAGACCCTCAACCAGTTTGGACAGTCCCCTGTTGACATGCAGGGTCCATGGATTCATGAGGTTGCCTCCATGCCCGTACACGTTCATCAGCTCGATACAATTCGAAACGAGACTCGTTCGACCAGGCAACATGTTTCCAGTCATCAACAGTCCAATGTCGGTGCTGACGGGCCCAAGTGAGGTGTAAAGCTTTGTGTCGTGCAATCATCAAGGGTACACGAGTGGACCTTCGGCTCCGAAAGCCCATATCGATGATGTTTCGTTGAATGGTTCGCACGCTGACAATTGTTGATAGCCCAGCATTGAAATCTGCAGCAATTTGCAAAAGAGTTGCACTTCTGTCACGGTGAACGATTCTCTTCAGTCGTCGTTGGTCCTGTTCGTGCAGGATCTTTCTCCAGCCGCAGTGATGTAAGATTTGATGTTTTACCACATTCCTGATATTCACGGTACGCTCGTGAAATGGTCGTACGGGAAAATCCCCGTTTCATAGCTACCTCGGAGATGCTGTGTCCCATCACTCGTGCGCCGATTATAATACCAGGTTCAAATTCACTTAAATCTTGATAATCAGCCATTGTAGCAGCTGTAACAGATCTATTAACTGCGCCAGGGTGTTGAAGAACGCAGCGCCCTATTCTGCCTGTTTGAATATGCATGTCTATACCACTTTGTCTTCCGCGCTTCAGTGAATAATTAAGGGTTAGATCCGTGTATCATTCTCCAGGTACTGTGTTTTATTCCAAGTATTGAACTGTCATTCTCTTACTTTTATACGTTGTAGACTGAAAATTTCTTCGAAAGTGTTTTGAGGGAATGAAGGATTCCAACTCTCGCTTCCAACATCAGTATCCCATTTTCTTTAGGGATGTCGTGGAGTACGAATAGAAAATAATTTAAGATTAATGTGCACGACACTTGTGTTACTGGAGCCAAAATTGCATTTAACACGATCAGAATGTAATAAAATGTAATACGAATAGTAAAATACACTTGGTACCACTTTTTATCATTTTTTATTAATTGATGTTTTTCAATTGTTCATAGTTATTTTTCACACCAGTTTCAAGCGCGATAACAGTTTTCTTCTGTGTGGCATAAAGACTATGAACTTCGAAACTTTCAAGTGTTGTTCCGTGGTTTATTGTTCGCTCTACTAAGGAAATTCAACCGATACAGTATCGCATTATTAGTACTATTTTTCACTTTATCTGACTTGTAATATTCTGTAGTCATCATTTGAAGGTAAATTACATTGAATACAATCCACTAAATACAACAAAATCTGAATGTTATACATCTGGTTTCATGCAGTACTTTCCTTTAACTGTGATTTGGGAGACCGAGACAGGGTCACAGTAAAATAAATGTCTCTATTATGTTTCTACAGACAGAATTATGAACGCCTCAGATATAAATGACGCCGTAAACAAGACTGGTGCTCTATTTTACGTGTATGGCTGCTATGCCTACGTTAGAAAAGGTGAACATGCTGTGTGGAGTGTGTCTGTGAAGCTGTTTCAAATTCTCGTTTGCGAGCAAGCAGAGAAATCCATTATTTCATTTCATCATACTCCAATGAACCATGAACCATGGACCTTGCCGTTGGTGGGGAGGCTTGCGTGCCTCAGCGATACAGATAGCCGTACCGTAGGTGCAACCACAACGGAGGGGTATCTGTTGAGAGGCCAGACAAACGTGTGGTTCCTGAAGAGGGGCAGCAGCCTTTTCAGTAGTTGCAAGGGCAACAGTCTGGATGATTGACTGATGTGGCCTTGTAACAATAACCAAAACGGCCTTGCTGTGCTGGTACTGCGAACGGCTGAAAGCAAGGGGAAACTACAGCCGTAATTTTTCCCGAGGGCATGCAGCTTTACTGTATGATTACATGATGATGGCGTCCTCTTGGGTAAAATATTCCGGAGGTAAAATAGTCCCCCATTCGGATCTCCGGGCGGGGACTACTCAAGAGGATGTCGTTATCAGGAGAAAGAAAACTGGTGTTCTACGGATCGGAGCGTGGAATGTCAGATCCCTTAATCGGACAGGTAGGTTAGAAAATTTAAAAAGGGAAATGGATAGGCTGAAGTTAGATATAGTGGGAATTAGTGAAGTTCGGTGGCAGGAGGAACAAGACTTCTGGTCAGGTGACTACAGGGTTATAAACACAAAATCAAATAGGGGTAATGCAGGAGTAGGTTTAATAATGAATAGGAAAATAGGAATGCGGGTAAGCTACTACAAACAGCATAGTGAACGCATTATTGTGGCCAAGATAGATACGAAGCCCACACCTACTACAGTAGTACAAGTTTATATGCCAACTAGCTCTGCAGATGACGAAGAAATTGAAGAAATGTATGATGAAATAAAAGAAATTATTCAGATTGTGAAGGGAGACGAAAATTTAATAGTCATGGGTGACTGGAATTCGAGTGTAGGAAAAGGGAGAGAAGGAAACATGTAGGTGAATATGGATTGGGGGGAAGAAATGAAAGAGGAAGCCGCCTGGTAGAATTTTGCACAGAGCACAACATAATCATAACTAACACTTGGTTTAAGAATCATGAAAGAAGGTTGTATACATGGAAGAACCCTGGAGATACTAAAAGGTATCAGATAGATTATATAATGGTAAGACAGAGATTTAGGAACCAGGTTTTAAATTGTAAGACATTTCCAGGGGCAGATGTGGACTCAGACCACAATCTATTGGTTATGTATGACCTGTAGATTAAAACTGAAGAAACTGCAAAAAGGTGGGAATTTAAGGAGATGGGACCTGGATAAACTAAAAGAACCAGAGGTTGTACAGAGATTCAGGGAGTGCATACGGGAGCAATTGACAGGAATGGGGGAAATAAATACAGTAGAAGAAGAATGGGTAGCTTTGAGGGATGAAGTAGTGAAGGCAGCAGAGGATCAAGTAGGTAAAAAGACGAGGGCTAGTAGAAATCCTTGGGTAACATAAGAAATATTGAATTTAATTGATGAAAGGAGAAAATATAAAAATGCAGTAAGTGAAACAGGCAAAAAGGAATACAAACGTCTCAAAAATGAGATCGACAGGAAGTGCAAAATGGCTAAGCAGGGATGGCTAGAGGACAAATGTAAGGATGTAGAGGCCTATCTCATTAGGGGTAAGATAGATACCGCCTACAGGAAAATTAAAGAGACCTTTGGAGATAAGAGAACGACTTGTATGAATATCAAGAGCTCAGATGGAAACCCAGTTCTAAGCAAAGAAGGGAAAGCAGAAAGGTGGAAGGAGTATATAGAGGGTCTATACAAGGGCGATGTACTTGAGGACAATATTATGGAAATGGAAGAGGATGTAGATGAAGATGAAATGGGAGATATGATACTGCGTGAAGAGTTTGACAGAGCACTGAAAGACCTGAGTCGAAACAAGGCCCCCGGAGTAGACAATAATCCATTGGAACTACTGACGGCAGTGGGAGAGCCAGTCCTGACAAAACTCTACCATCTGGTGAGCAAGATGTATGAAACAGGCGAAATACCCTCAGACTTCAAGAAGAATATAATAATTCCAATCCGAAAGAAAGCAGGTGTTGACAGATGTGAAAATTACCGGACTGTCAGCTTGATAAGTCACAGCTGCAAAATACTAACACGAATTCTTTACAGACGAATGGAAAAACTAGTAGAAGCCAACCTCGGGGAAGATCAGTTTGGATTCCGTAGAAACACTGGAACACGTGAGGCAATACTGACCTTACGACTTATCTTAGAAGAAAGATTAAGGAAAGGCAAACCTACGTTTCTAGCATTTGTAGACTTAGAGAAAGCTTTTGACAATGTTGACTGGAATACTCTCTTTCAAATTCTAAAAGTGGCAGGGGTAAAATACAGGGAGCGAAAGGCTATTTACAATTTGTACAGAAACCAGATGGCAGTTATAAGAGTCGAGGGACATGAAAGGGAAGCAGTGGTTGGGAAGGGAGTAAGACAGGGTTGTAGCCTCTCCCCGATGTTGTTCAATCTGTATATTGAGCAAGCAGTAAAGGAAACAAAAGAAAAATTCGGAGTAGGTATTAAAATAAAAACTTTGAGGTTCGCCGATGACATTGTAATTCTGTCAGAGACAGCAAAGGACTTGGAAGAGCAGTTGAATGGAATGGACAGTGTCTTGAAAGGAGGAAATAAGATGAACATCAACAAAAGCAAAACAAGGATAATGGAATGTAGTCTAATTAAGTCGGGTGATGCTGAGGGAATTAGATTAGAAAATGAGGCACTTAAAGTAGTAAAGGAGTTTTGCTATTTGGGGAGCAAAATAACTGATGATGGTCGAAGTAGAGAGGATATAAAATGTAGGCTGGCAATGGCAAGGAAAGCGTTTCTGAAGAAGAGAAATTTGTTAACATCCAGTATTGATTTAAGTATCAGGAAGTCATTTCTAAAAGTATTCGTATGGAGTGTAGCCATGTTTGGAAGTGAAACATGGACGATAAATAGTTTGGACAAGAAGAGAATAGAAGCTTTCGAAATGTGGTGCTACAGAAGAATGCTGAAGATTAGATGGGTAGATCACATAACTAATAAGGAAGTATTGAATAGGATTGGGGAGAAGAGAAGTTTGTGGCACAACTTGACCAGAAGAAGGGAGCGGTTGGTAGGACATGTTCTGAGGCATCAAGGGATCACCAATTTAGTATTGGAGGGCAGCGTGGAGGGTAAAAATCGTAGAGGGAGACCAAGAGATGAATACACTAAGCAGATTCAGAAGGATGTAGGTTGCAGTAGGTACTGGGAGATGAAAAAGCTTGCACAGGATAGAGTAGCATGGAGAGCTGCATCAAACCAGTCTCAGGACTGAAGACCACAACAACAACAACTCCAATTAGCTTTATAAATCTCATATGGCATTGCTTAGGGAATTTCATTGTTTTCCGTATATCATTATTTTCTTCATTATCTGTGTTTTCAGTCATCTCTTGAACTTTACCAACATTAAAGCAGACTTCGTGTGGTTATACTATTTTCTCTCTTTTGCTACTGCACTGTATGTCAGCTTAACGGATGACATGTGATGCCTATGAATTTCCATTATGTACAGCATCGTTGTTTTAAAATTGTTCCTCTTATCATTATTTCGCCTATCTTCTCACATCCTCTTGGAGACATTTTCGAATAGTTGTTGTTTCATCCTGCTTACTGTATAATTTTCCTGTAATTGCTTGCCTGAAATTCTCGCATTCTCTTAATAGCTGCCAAGTTCCACTAACGATTTTGTTTTCTTTTGCTTTGTTCGTGCCTGTACAATCATCGCTGTTTGCCCACATACCTTAGTTAAATAATGAACCCTTAACGTCTGTGCACATTTTGTAATAAGCTTCTAAGTCAATGCAGTCAATGTAGCCAATGCAGTCAAACGATACGGCCATTTATGTCACATATTTTGATACTCGTGAACCCATAGGGCGCTTCCCATTGACCTTCAATCATGGAATTTGGCAAGAAGTGAGTTCTCATAACACAAAAACAAAAAATCCGATAGTTCTTGGATTTTAATTATATCACACGAAAATATTTTTTTTTTCGTCATTCTTGGAAGTATTGGAATTCTCGCTACCGATATCTTGCGAGTATCGATATCGGTAACAGGCTAGATTATTGAGTCCTGGGATGGAGGAACTGTATATACGTAATTTGTGCGGAACTCTCGGTGCGCGAGCCCTGTCGCACTTACCCGAGTTTTTTCGACAAATGTCGCTAGTAAATGGCCTCTGTCATTTGTAGTATCATACCAATAGTGACCCGTAGAGCAATGAAAACGTTTCGCCTGTAGGATGAACCACGCCTGTTGCCACACGATGGTCGTGTCTGGACACGCCGTCATCCAACCAATGGCTGCTCCAAACACACACCTCGCCAGGGACGTAGACTTTTGGGGGACATTCACCTGGGCTTCCATGGAACTTGTAGTGGTAATCGAACGCACTACGATAGATGTGGACTGCGTGATCATTTTGCAGACTGCCTTTGTCCCTTCATGTTAGATGTCCTTCCCGACGCCCATGGCACATTCCAGCACGATAACGGTAAGTATCAGGTCAGAATCGTGCTACAGCGATTTGAGAAAGATGAGAGTGAACTCACGTTGATGTCTTGACCGTCAAATTCACATAATCTGGAACCAGTGGAAAACATCTAGGACGCTATCGGGCACCCTTAAACTACCGGTCCGGTAATTTACGGAAACTGCGTGACCAGTGCGTAGATGTTAGGTGACACATACCTTCGGAAACCTACCAAGAACTTGTCGAATCCATCCTAATGCCACGCAGATTCACTGTTGTACAGTACTGCGATCCAAAGGTGAACCAACAGGCTATTAAGGGTCCACTCTTCTCAGTCAGCATTTAATAAAAGCGATTATTACGATTTTTTTTGTAAAACCTAATGAAGCAATCAATATAAATCTTTTTGCACATTATTTCTTGATTCTTGGACAATATTTTCCGATTCTCCAAAGAAATTCAGTCATTGTTACGCACTCCCCATCCCGCTTTATTCAAAATGAGGTGTGCCCATGACCGAAGAAATTCAGCAAATCTTACCTGAACTGAAAAAAAGCAATCTTCTTAATCTATAGGATATTGCACACGGAGTAATAGCACAGTTTTTTGAAATTAGTGAGGTCACGTATTTTTCAATAACTAATGAATAAATTAAAATAAAAAATAGCCAATTACTCCTTGTGAACATGTCAGAGGAGTAATTCAAAGGAATATCTGAAAGTTTAGTGTACCTGCAATTCATTCTGTCCGCTTGAGATACAGTGTAACGATGATATCTCTCTGAAATTGTGGTGAATTACTCCTCAGCGTTGTCTGCAAAATAACGTGAGCAAAAACACAATACAAAGCAACATCTTTGTTTCAAACGTCCGCCAGTTTATTACTTTGTCAAATTTGAAAAAAAAAACTGAGCTATTATTCCAAGCGCAGTATCTTATTGATTAAAAAAATTGTTTTTTTTTTTTATTTCCGACAAGACTTCCATCATGGCCACACCTCATTTTGAACAGAGCAACTTTAACTCCTCAGCTGGGAAGCTTAATGATGATTGAATTCCGTTATAAAAATCAGAAAATGTTGTTCAAGAATGAATAAATAATGTGCAAAAAGATTTCTGTTGATTGCTTTATTAGTATTTCCAAAAAATCGTAAAAATCGCTTATTTTAAGATAAGGAGCCCTAATATCGTCCCCGCTCCTAATTACGTCCCCCTAAGAATTTTCGGTTTCCGCAGTTGGTAACAAATGTAATGCTGCGCGAACTTTGTACAGTGTATTGTTGACGGAGTTTCTTGGGTGGAGCACGTGTAGCTTGCGTGTACGAAAGAATTAATTTTTTATGCTGAGGTGTGTTGGTGTGACACTTAAATTAACAGTGCAATTCCTAGTGTGAGCACTGACCCGTGTTCAAATACTGGGCTGTATTTCAGTCGTCTGTTGTAGTTCCTGGTGTGTAATCGTTAATAGTCAAGGGTTTGGCGTATATTAGTGTAGTGGCCAATATAATAAATCTGACGATGTTCGTAATTTCGTCTCCCTGCAGTTTCTATTTTCGTCCTGGGGACGAAATTTAGAACTGTCATTAAACACGGTTTTATTTGATACTTATAATGATTACTTTACTGTTTTGATATGGGAAAACACAGGGGGAGAAATGGATTCGTCTGCACGAAGTGCTCAGTTTATCGCGAAAGATGCTGTTTATCTAGATAGACATACAAATTCATATGGCACACATCTTTGGAAAGCTGAAAAAACTTGAAAGGAATGTTCATACGTGATACTGAAATGATTAATAGTAGTGAAATTGCTTGGCAATGTTAGAAAGGAAAAATACGTTTAAATCAATTGTACTTCAGAGAATTTTTGTGGGAATGGAATTACGAACACTCTTTTTTTCTGTTTTTGCAGTGTTAACGCTTATGTCAAATACTGGCTTTAGTATGTTACAACAATTTAATTGTGACTTGCCTTCAAGTGGAGCACGAGTTATGGAAAATATATAAAAAACTGTCGCCTTTTCCGTTACTTTTCAGGACTTATACAGGTCCTAACGTACTAAGTTGACGAACTTGGGCCTTCTACCGTACAGGCTGGCTGAGGGGCGTGGACCCTTAAGCAGGTCTCATAATGTTGCGGCTCATTAGCGTCTACGATTTTTATTGTTATTTGTGTTGGTGTATGTAATAGAAAATAATAATAATAATAAACGTCGCTCATGCAATGTGCACTAATGCAGTTTTTGGGTGCAGCTGTTTGCCGTCCTTGCTGTGTAATCTTGAGGTATCCTCATATTCAGAGCTGTAGCTGTATCTGACACATTTTCCACTTATTACTGCGAGCGTACCGTCCCTAATGATCTCAGCATCCCGTAATTCAAAAGTTGAAAAGGACCGTCCCTCTTCCGTGTCCAATCTTCTGTCGCCTCTTAACAAGTGCTTCTCTTTCTGCAAGTCCTTAGGTTTTTGTTTCAATTAGTAAGCATCTCTGCATGAGCTTAGGCTGCATGCAGCTCTGCACCCGTTACTAGTTCTGCCTTTAATGAGGCCGGCAGGAAAGAATTAAGAGTGACGACGGGGGAGGCGCTCTTTAAAGTCAGCTCTTCCCGGCACCTCACTGAGAACCGACAAAATTCTCTTCATTCGAAGTACAAACATGGCACGTAGAGGGAAGATAACCGAACAATGCAAATCTCGGTTTTTTGTGTGAAATGTCAACGACCTGCCGTGATGTAACATCGATCTTGCGGGGCATTAACACTTCACGAGATAATGTTTACCATAAAAAATGTTCCATGTGTCCACTGAGAACTACAGCTAAATGGCATTTAGTCGATTTCCCCTGTGTACGAGACCCAAAAGGTTTACACTACGGACATCATAGTGTACGGCTGTACGATACCACACGATAGGTCCATAACGGTACAGTAACAATGGATCGAGAAATTCCTTGTTCATTCGCTTGCAGAAAGATTTACCGAAAGCTAAAATTTACCTGTAACCGAGTACACCGAGGGAATATCTGACTTTCACTGGATTTATACTCTAAACTTTGCTGCCATCTGAATAGACGTAACGCAGTCTGTAGAATGTTTAGCGTGAACTAGCATCAGATCAAATAACAAAAATTATCTGAGGCTGAATTTTTTTTAAATAGATGATAAATACCGTTATAATTAAGAGCTTCGCTGTACGCAATTTCCAGGGAACAAGATCAACAGCTCTTCCCCACAAGGACCTGCTCGGTTAGTCAGAATTCAGCTGTAATTCTGTGAACTGTTTTCAGTGTAAAAGGAAAAAACCGAAGTGTGCTGACGATGGGTCTGAGCGTAGCTTTGAACCTATTACGTGTTGCCGTCCAGACAACAAATATCTCAAGCTGCTCTCGTCTTAAAAGCGAAACTAGTTCAAATGGTTCAAATGGCTCTGAGCACTATGCGACTTAACTGCTGAGGTCACCAGTCGCCTAGAATTTAGATCTAATTAAACTTAACTAAGCTAAGGACATCACACACATCCATGCCCGAGGCAGGATTCGAACCTGCGATCGTAGCGATCGCTCGGTTCTACAACGTAGCGCCTAGAACCGCACGGCCACTCCGTCCGGCGAAATTAGTAATAAATCAATTAATAAGCCATCTATCGTGGTTTATCTGTACATTAATCATAAGATTAATATCAGTCCGGCTTTCATGAACATCACATCACGAACACTGCACCATGCGAAGTTGTCAGAGATTTCCACAGTATCGAAACAATGGTTCAAGTGGTTCAAATGGTCCTGAGCACTATGGGACTTAACATCTGAGGTCGTCAGTCTCCTAGAACTTAGAACTACTTAAAACAAACTAACCTAAGGACATCACACACATCCATGTCCGAGGCAGGATTCGAACCCGCGACCGTAGCGGTCGCGCGGTTCCAGACTGAAGCGCCTAGAACCGCTCGGTCACAACGGCCGGCTCGAAACAGTGGATAAACGTTATAAAAGCTGTATGTGCGTAAACGTTGTATGTTCCCTGCTAGTCATATAAATTAAACTCTGTTCAGCGAAACCGCTATCATCCATAATTTTGCACAGCTTTTAAACAGACCGCCATTATCTGTTTCGAGCCATCACGCCCATCTTGAGATGCCTTCAACTACACTGGCGGAAAAAAATTGCAGCACCAAAAAAATAATTAATGTATGGTAATGAAATATGCGTTTGTCTGGACAACGTATTTAGGTGATTAAATAATTGCAAGATCACAGGTTAATGTAAGCGCGAGATAAGCCATTGCAATTGTGACATGCTTGTACGGGTGTAACTGCCAGAATGTTGAATGCAAGCACGCAAATGTTCATGCAACGTGTTGCATAGTTGCCAGATGTCAGTTTGTAGCATGGAGTTCCATGCCTGTTCTACTTGGTCGGTCTGCTCAAGGATGGCTAATGCTGGTTGTGGTTGACGCTGGAGTTGTGTCCCATAGGTGCTCGACTGGAGACAGATCTGGAGATCGAACAGACCATGGCAACATGTCCACACTCTGTAGAGCATGCTGTGTTACAACAGCGGTGTGTGGGCGAGAGTTATCCTTTTGGAAAGTATACCCCCTCTCCCCCTCCCGGAATGCTGTTCATGAGTGGCAGCGCAACAGATTGAATCAGTAGATTGATGTACAAATTTGCAGTCAGGATGTGTGGGATAATCACGTGAGTGCTCTTGCTGTCATACAAAACCGCACCCCAGACCAGTTCAGTTTGCCACGGAGACAGAACCAGCTCTCATCGGAAAGCACAACCGACGTCCTACCCTTCCAGAGCTCTCGCTTCACACAAATGAAGTCGCAAGTGGGCTTGGAGCTGTCTTTGAAATAACCGATTTGTAACAGTTTTTTGTATCACTGTGGTGCCAACTGCTGTTCAAATTGCTGCTGCAGTTGCAGTATGATGCGCCAGAGCCATACGCCGAATACGATGGTCTTCCCTCTCTGTAGTGCCACGTGGCCATCTGGAGACCGGTCTTTCTGCGGTCGTAGATTCTCGTGATTCCGTAGAAATATTGAAACACGTGAGGCAATACTGACCCTACGACTTATCTTAGAAGCTAGATTAAGAAAAGGCAAACCTACATTTCTAGCATTTGTAGACTTAGAGAAAGCTTTTGACAATGTTGACTGGAATACTCTCTTTCAAATTCTGAAGGTGGCAGGGATAAAATATAGGGGGCGAAAGGCTATTTACAATTTGTATAGAAACCGAATGGCAGTTATAAGAGTTGAGGGGCATGAAAGGGAAGCAGTGGTTGGGAAGGGAGTGAAACAGGGTTGTACCCTCTCCCCGATGTTATTCAATCTGTATATTGAGCAAGCAATGAAGAAAACAAAAAAAAAATTCGGAGTAGGTATTAAAATCCATGGAGAAGAAATAAAAACCTTGAGATTCGCCGATGACATTGTAATTCTGTTAGAGACAGCAAAGGACTTGGAAGAGCAGTTGGCTGGCTCGGAGCACTATGGGACTTAACATCTGTGGTCATCAGTCCCCTAGAACTTAGAACTACTTAAACCTAACTAACCTAAGGACATCACACACATCCATGCCCGAGGCAGGATTCGAACCTGCGACCGTAGCAGTCGCGCGGTTCCGGACTGAGCGCCTGAACCGCTAGACCACCGCGAAGAGCAGTTGAGCGGAATGGATAGTGTCTTGAAAGGAGGATATAAGATGAACATCAACGAAAGCAAAACGAGGATAATGGAATGTAGTCGAATTAAGTCGGATGATGCTGAGGGTATTAGATTAGGAAATGAGGCACTTAAAGTGGTAAAGGAGTTTTGCTATTTGGGGAGCAAAATAACTGATGATGGTCGAAGTAGAGAGGATATAAAATGTAGACTGGCAATGGCAAGGAAAGCGTTTCTGAAGAAGAGAAATTTGTTAACATCGAGTATAGATTTAAGTGTCAGGGAGTCGTTTCTGAAAGTATTTGTATGGAGTGTAGCCATGTATGGAAGTGAAACGTGGACGATAAATAGTTTAGACAAAAAGAGAATAGAAGCTTTCGAAATGTGGTGCTACAGAAGAATGCTGAAGATTAGATGGGTAGATCATATAACTAATGAGGAGGTATTGAATAAGATTGGGGAGAAGAGAAGTTTGTGGCACAACTTGACAAGAAGAAGGGATCAGTTGGTAGGACATGCTCTGAGGCATCAAGGGATCAACAGTTTAGTATTGGAGGGCAGCGTGGAGGGTAAAAATCGTAGAGGGAGACCAAGAGATGAATACACTAAGTAGATTCAGAAGGATGTAGGCTGCAGTAAGCTTGCACAGGATAGAGTAGCAAGGAGAGCTGCATCAAACCAGTTCAGGACTGAAGACCACAACAACAACAACAACATTCTCGTGACCACCGTTACCAGTAGTACCGCTGCCGGCAATCATGTACAGTGGCTACATTTGTGCCAAGTCTTTCTGCAACATCGCAGAACGAACATCCAGCTTCTTGTAGTCCTATTACACGACCTCGTTCAAACTCGTTAAGGTGCTGGTAATGGCATCTTTGTTGGCTTAGAGTCATTCTTGACTGACATTAACTCACCACGTTCAGTCTCAAAGGTAGCTAACGCTCATGACCGTTACAGGCGTTTATTTAAAGCCAGCCTGATTTGCATCCTCGAAGTGGCGCTACTAGCGCCAATCGTATGGGACGGATGCGAAATTTGAACACACATCATCTTTTAGATATAGAAACACGCCTAACAACTCCTTTGGTGTTGCGATTTTTCTTTCCGTCAGTGTATTTTGTTACACGGCCAGTCAGTGTATTTTGTTACACGGCCAGTGTCTTCAGCAACACCGTAATTTGCATTTAAAAATCTGTCCGTGAGTTGTTATCATAAAGATTTAACTAACACTTAGAAAAAATGAAGTTACATTAATTAATATACAATGGCCTCAGGTCTCCTATGCCATCTTGTGGCTCAAGGTAAACTAAAGTTTCAATTTATAAGTATCAATTTATAATGTAATTCGTTCAACATCTGATTTAATTCGACTACATTCGATTTTACTTTTTGTTATGGCCATCTTGTTAACCTCTTTTTAAGATACTACTCATTCCGTTCAACTCATCTTGCAAATCCTGCGCTGTCTCTAACAAAATTACAATGTCATCGGCAATTTCTTTTCCAAATTTTTCCTTGGTTTCCTCAGTGCTTGTTTAATGTACAAACTTAACATTGTAAATAGGCTACAACCCTGTCTCACTCGTTTCTCAACCACTGTTTGCTTTTATGTCCTTCGGGTCTTTATAAGTGCAGTCTGATTTCTGTAGAAGCTGTAAGCAATCTTCCGTCGTACATTTTTCTCAAAGAGTATATTCAAGACAATATTGTCAAAAGCCTTCTGTAAAAACGTAAATTCTGTAAATGTCTTCTAAGATACGACGCAGAATCACTATTACCTCGCGTATCCCCACAGTTCTCTGGATCTCAAATGGATCTTCCCCGAGCTCGGCTTCTACCAGTTTCTTCATTCTCCTGTAAACAATTCGTTCAGTATTTTGCAACCATGGATTAATAAGTAATTGTTCGATAGTATTCACACCTGCCTTCTTTGGAAATGGAATTATTACATTGTTCCTGAAGTCTAAGCCTGTCTCATACATTTTGTGCACCAGACGGAATAATCCTGCACGGCTGGCTCGCTCTCGCAAGGATCTCAATAATTCTATATATATATATATATATATATATATATATATATATATATATATATATATATACTGAATCATGCATGCTTTTACAGCCTTTTATTCATCCTCTAACGACCGCACTTAGCCATTTTGCATTTTCTGTCAATGTAATTTTTTAGACGTCTATATTCCCTTTCATTTGCTTCATTTGCCGCCTTTTTACATTTTCTCAGTGCAATAATTGCCGTTTGGAGTGCTACGTAGCGAGACTGAGGCGGTCAGAGCCGTGCATGGGCGCCGTGGCAACGGCAATGAGCGGCGCCGGCTCCAGTCGGCAGGGTCTAATGAGTTGGGTTGGGTTGTTTTGGGGGAGGAGACCAGACAGCGAGGTCATCAGTCTCATCGGATTAGGGAAGAACGGGGAAGGAAGTCGGCCGTGCCCTTTCAAAGGAACCATCCCGGCATTTGCCTGGAGCGATTTAGGGAAATCGCGGAAAACCTAAATCAGGATGGCCGGATGCGGGATTGAACCGTCGTCCTCCCGAATGCGAGCCCAGTGTGCTAGCCACCGCGCCACGTCGCTCGGTGGCTCTAATGGGACGCCGTGTGGCCCGGACTCGCGCTGCCAGTTGGCTGCGCTAATTAATGCAGCCGCCGGGAAGGTCAAGGGCCGGGTGGGCGGCGGAAGTGCCGACGTCACCTCGCTGCTGCAAGGCCGCGCCGGTCCGCCTAACACAGGCCACACCAACTTTTTGACACAATGGCTACCGATGGGGCGCCGTCGGGTGTATATCCGTGTCGTCGATTCCATGTTACGCACAGTATTTCGACGACCGATCCACTAGTCTTCTTCAGATCCTGGCTGCTGTGTTGTTATGAGTACTCGCTGCTCGGATTCCAAGCAGACTGCTAACAACGGGAGCGTTCGAACTTCCCCTTACCGGTTTTATTCATATTGACAGGCTATGCAGGGCACGACTTGGACTTAAACATATGCAAACATCAAGGCGCAGCTCTCAATCGTTTTCGAGAAAAAAAAAGAGTTTGATCATTTTATGCGTGCTTACATACTTTGTGTGTTCTCTCTTAGTCAAGGATTCCGCAGCCAAGTGAGTAAGCGCTTAGTTTCATAAGCACGAGGTTTGCGGATCGAATTTTGCTTCCGGTGCCCTTTTTTTATTTCGTTCCCACCTAATTCTAACAACAGATAACCGTGGCGCGCCGCGAAACCGTGTGGTGACCGAGCACCGCTTACGAATATAATCCAAGTTTGTTTTCCAATAGACACAGTGAAAAAACCATGCATATGCAAAGATTCGGTGTTCGTTACAAGTGCTGTACGTCGCAGTAATTATTGTTTCCCATGTTTCTATTATTAGTATTATCCTGGTTCGTACAGTGCTCCACAGGTTACGCATTATAGTTGCCACACGTGTAGATAAAATGACTATACTGATTTGATTGGTCTATTTTTCTCAGTCTCATTACGAAATTTTTTTCTTCTTTTTTCAGGATAAAGACTACGAAAATAATAAACGAACCATCGATAATGACAGTTTTCACAGTCACAATAATTACGTGGGAAGAAAAAATGGAGAAGTGCAGGCACAGATATTCGAACCATGGACCTTGCGCTCGTGGGACTAACCACTTAAAAAGCTTGGCTGTGGACCTCTTCAGTGGTAACGACCATATAAAATATATAAATAAGAGCAAAATGATGAAACTCAATTTTCTCGAAAAGAGTTGAGAGTTGCCTCTTCCTGTTTACGTATTTTGAAGTCGTAGTCGTGCCCTACACATCCTGTCTGTATGAGTCAAATCGGTGAGGGGAATTTCATAAGGTTCCCTTGTAAGTACCATGCCCGTATACAAGAGGGGGGAGGGGGGGCAAAACACGTTTGAATTGGAGCATTTATATTTTTATATATACTGTCTGAGAAAAAGAAAGGAAGCACCCAGATGGCATGATCAGAACTTCAAACGCGTACACACTATAGTGTAAATAATTAGAGTTGCAATCCTCTGTGACAGATAGAATAGCCACCAGAGTGCATTAGGGCTGTTCGTGTTCACTGTTGCTACCAGGCCTCGTACGGTATACAGGGGACGCGAAAGGTGTCAGATGCTCAGTGATCGTTCTGAAGGGCAAGGAATAAAGGTACAGTACAAACAATCAAATTGTAACGATATTATTACTTACAGCGTGATACAAAAGTTGCCAGACATTTCCTTGAAATCGCTAACCAATATCTCTTATTTTTTGCAGATACTCATGAAGAATGCTCGCAATTGCAGAAAGAATAGCAAGAGGTCCAAAAGGATTTCCTGAGGAAATTTAGAAAGCCAGATCCATCAAGGCAAGTTATCAGGAATTTAGTGAATAAGTTCAAAAGAACGGAAAGTGTTGCTGATGGAGTACGTTCTGGGAGGCCAGTAACATCACCAGAGAACACAGATGCCATACAGAATGCTGTTAACCATAGGCCACCCGCCTCGAGGACCCAATAGGGAGCTAAACGTCCTGCAAACGACAATTTGGCTGACACTATGTTGTTCAGGATTGGGAATGTGACACCCCTATGGTCAATGTGTGGATGGGAGTGACCAAAACAAGAATACTGTATACGGACCTTTCATGTTATGCCGAAAAGACAATTACAGGAACAATTTATCTAGACGTGCTTCAACACTATCTGGAACCACAACTGTAACAGGATAGGATAAACAAGAAGGCGCACCTCCGCACTTTGCAATCATCGTTCGGGATAACTTGGAATAAACATTTTTTGGTATATGGATTGCGCGCATCAGCACCTGTACTATGGGCTGCCGGCTCTCCTGACCTGACGCCCTTGGACTTTTCTGTATAGGGTTTCATGAAGTCAAAGGTGTACCAGGTAAAGATTAATACACTAGACCAGTTGATACTGCGAATAACCAAGGCAGCAGGAGCAACAACACAAGACATGTTGGCGACCGTGTTCCGTGCCACGCAACAGAGATGGGAGTTGTGCCTAGATTTGCAAGGTCACCACATTGAAAAGCATTGATGTGTGTCTCCCATGTGGTGTGTAATGAATCTGTAACTTGCACTTTGTGAATGAACATCTCTTTCCCAAAAATGTCAAGGGACTTTTGAATCACCCTGCATTAACCATTAACTCACGAGGTGACTTTTCTGTAACGTATACTACGACGTGGAGCCTCTCGTCCCCTATGATGAAACCGAGATTTATTTATTTATTTATTTATGTAACCTGGCAAGACTATGGCCATCAGGCCCTCTCTTACATCTAACCAGACATTCTACTTATTTTGCTTTCATATGTTTTAGTAAGCATGTTAAACTACATCTACTAAAGAAAGTGAAATAAACATTTACGAAGGTACACTTGGAAAAATACATACACATACAGTTTATATTCGTAGATGATAAGTACTGCTACAATTAGACATTAAGATAAAGACAGATTTTGGATAGGAGTGCTAGCAGCAGGGAGTATGAGGGAGACTGATGGTGAAGAGAGGAGAAGAATAGGGACATGATGAAACACAGTTCAGGAAGTATAAAGGAAAAGAAGATTGCGTACGTAGCTAATGGAGATAGAAGAAGAGAAAGGAGCAAGATAGGAGACACTAGCTTTGCTGTTTGACAGAGGGGAGGATTGGCCTTATACATTAATTTTGTGGAAAACGTTATGAGGATGATAGTAGGAAACGCTTCAACTTCTTCTTAAAAGCAGCAGGGGATTGAATTTTGCGCTAGGTCAGGGGCAGTTTGTTCCAGAGGCGGACAGCATCAACAGAGAAGGAATCCGCAAATGTTTTTGTTCTGTGAGTGGGCACAGTTAGGATACCAAATAACAATGACCTCATGTTTAGATTATTATGGCATGAAAAGTGTTTAATCTCTGAAGCAAGGTTTGGGGTGCCTGAGCGACGAGTAACCGGTGAAGTAGACATTGAGTGTGGTAGTCACGCAATTTGTCCGGCCGCAGCCACCTAGCTGGGAGTAAGAAGGACTAACGTGATCATGTCGGAGAATGTTGCTGGTGTAGCGCACACAGGCATTCATAGTTAGTTCTAACCGTCTTTTGTTTTCAGTACTCATGCCTTGTTGAATTACATCACAATAGTGGAGGTTCGGTAGAACGAGTGCTTGCACGAGCTGGCGTTTCACGTCCTGTGGAAATACTTTCCGAAACTTTTCGAGAGCATAGAGACAAGCGGACGTCTTGCGGCACACTGCGACTGTATTCTCCGCCCAGTTGAGATGCTCATCCAAAGTTACACACAAGTTCTTAATTGTTTTCTGATATGGTATTGGAATACCGTCGAGCAGAAAAGGAGGCAGCCGTTCGCGAAATTCTGAACTTATTAATTTCTGATCGGCTATTAAGATTACTTGTGTCTTTTTTGCATTTAGTTTAAGCACCAGGTTTTTCGCCCACGTCACTACTGAAGCCAGATCATCATTCATCTGAGCGATAGCAGTGTTTATATCTTCAGGTCTAACGCTTAGGTAGAGCTGGAGGTCGTCGGCATAGAAATGATATTTACAGGACGACAGAATCGACGAAATATCGTTGACACATAAAGAAAACAAAAGTGGTCCTAAGATCCTTGTGGCACTCCGGTGGAGATATGTTTCCAGGAAGATTTTTCATTTACACAGGCAACACATTGCTGTCTGTCTTTTAAGTAGTTTTCAAACCATCTCATTGCAGTATCTGAGAAATTAAGCTGCCGCATTTTTCTGAGCAATATGCGTAAGTTAACATTGTCAAAAGCTTTGCTGAAGACTAATAGCGTTAAAATCGTGGTCTTTTGGCTGTCGACGACATATTTCAGGTCGTTACTTTAATTAGAACAGTGTTTGTGCTGTGGTGTTTACGGAAACCGGATTGAAATTTGTCATATAGGTTGCATTCATGCAGGTGTTCAGTGATTTGATCGTGAACAATACATTCAAGTGCTTTGGAAACAGTAGGCACTGTGCTAATTGGTCGCTAATCACTAAGCAGTTGCGGGTTTTCGATCTTAGGGATGGGTCGAATTTTGCTTCTTTTCCATGCAGTGGTGTATATTCCGTTCACGAGGGAAATTTTAAATATGTCAGTTAAGACAGGTGCTAAGATATCGGCAACATTCTTAATCATGGTTATACTGATACTGTCATTGCCTATCGCACCGGAAGAGATTCTCATTACTGCTTTTCTTGCCGTGTTTTAGATGGAAGGTATCGTGGTTAGTTATCTAGTTAGGGGATTCTTGTGGCTGGTAATTATCAGGCGTATGGGTATTCAGACTTGAAGAGATGAATTCATTTAATTCGTTAGCTGAGATATGAAAAGCAGTTTCCGATTTTGCCTTTCCGACCCCCAAGCTACGGAGATTCTTCCACTAAGTCGTGGGTGTCAGATCGTTGCATACAAGGGATCGATCATGCCTGATTTTAGCATTGCGAATGCATTGTTTCACTCTGTTCCGTAGCTTTCCATATTCTTCGAAACGCTCGGGTTTCGGATCTGCCTTGAAACGGCTGTCGGCAGCATCGCTATTATTCATAATGTGACGAATTTCAGTTGTCAGCCATGGAACAGGAGATTTTCTTACACGGATTGTGCGTACAGGTGCATGTTTGTCATAGAGGGCAGTGAGTTTATCACCAAGTTCATTAATTATGCCATCGATTCTAGGTTCTCTGATTATTTGATGCCATGAGATTTCTGAGCAATCGGCTGTTAGAGCGTCAAGATCATTACGTTTCAAGTTCCTACAAGTTATGTAACGTGATTTGATCTATTGGGGCTGCACAGAGTAGGCCATGAATATTACATCATGCGCTGAGAGGCCTGGGACCAAGGTTTGATCATCTCTTACTTTGTCAGTCTTTTTCGTTGCGATTACGTCTATAAGAATATGTATGTCGTATGATGTGTAGGTTTTAATGGAAGAATGTTGGTTTTATTGCAACTTCTTAGGTTTATTGCGGAGAGAGTGTCTCTTAGCAGGCCTATGTTCATGTCTCCCATTACGAAGACATTTTCGTGTTGACACTGAAGTGAATGTAATTCCGACTGAAAGGATTCAAACCACAAATCATTTGAATATTTTAATTTATTTACATAACATTTATTTTATAGTTATTTAAGTGTTATTTAAACGCCCTTTGTTTATTTTATTGCACTAAATAAATCCTGCAGAATTATGCTATTTATCACACAAAACCACATATTTTTGTGTTGTTTTTTTTTTCAAATAGCACACATAAACAGACCGTTAGAGCAGAATTTCACATTCTGAAAAATTATACTCGTATTATCTCTATAGTAAGTAAATTTCTACATAAAGCTACATTCCTGGATTTAAATTTGCACATGAAAATTCCACTCGATGGATACAAAAAGAAAGTCTGCGAAATTGACATTCGGTGCTGCAATCTACATTTTTCTTATCACCACTCAGAACGCATTTGATTTTAACCAAACCCTTTAAGTATTTTATTGCAGAAACAGGCAGGCCCCCATCACAATTGTCCTGATGTTCTTCCTCTGAATGATGCTCTTGTTCGATAACAGAACCATGATCACTGGATACTGTAAAATCGTCGTCTTTTTCGTCTGTTTCGTGATCTGTATTATTGACACCTTGCTCATCCACCGACTTAAAAGTTTCATCAAACTCGAGATAGTTAAAACGGACACGCACAGGGGATAGGCAAAATAATGCGAACAGTGGTAGTAATGGGATGGTTGTGTTTGACGGTCAACGGCGCAGGTAAGCACGTGTCGCGCTGGACTGTGCGCGTTCAGTACGGACTAAGCATCAGTGCAGGTTGTTTACGCGTAGTGCACACTTCATATTTGCATTCAGAGGACGAAGTCGACGTGCGATGAAAGACCTAACAGAGCTCCAAAGAGGGCAGGTTGTGGGGGCCTGAATAGCTGGAGCATCAATAACCAAGACACCCAACTTAATGAATGTTTCAAGAGCAACTGTTTCAACAGTCATGACAGCATACACAAAACATGGAAAGACATCGTGTAAACGTAATAGTGCGCGTAAATCAAAACTAATGACAGAGATCGTCGTACGCTAACACGAACTGTATCAAAACAACATAAAACTACGGAGGCTAAAGTGACTGCAGAACTCAATAGCTATCTTCGAGACCCCGTATCTATCGACACTGTCCTCCGAAAACTCCATAAAGTGAATATTCATGGACGGGCTGCTATACCGAAACCATTAGCGAAGACAACCAACGCAAAGAAGCGTAATACATGTTGTCAGGAGCATAAATCCCGGACGTCTGATCAGTGCAACACGTCACATGGTCCGACGAGTCAACTTTTTCGTTATTTCCAACATCGGACCGCGTTTACGTCTGAAGAACGCCAAAAGAAGCCTAGAATCCTGATTGCTTGATTCCAAGGGTTAAGCGTGGAGTGGAAGTGTGATGGGCAGCCGTATCATGGCATTCTGCTGGTCCCATCGTTACCCTCAACAGCCAACGATTATGTGAACATTTTAGGTGATCAGATGCACCCCATGATTAAAATTTTGTTCCCTAAGAATGATGCCATATTTCAGGATGATAATGCACCCATCACACAGCCAGAACAATACAATTGTGGTATGAGGAGCATGCAAATGAACTGCAGCGTCTTCCCTGGCCAGCACAGTCCCCGGATTTGAACATTAGCGAATCCTTGTGGGAGGTATTGGAGTGCAGACTTTGGAGTAGATTTCCGCCTCCGTCATCACTTCAGAAGTTAGAAGAGGTTCTAATCGAAGAGTGGCATAAAATTCCACTGGAGACTATCAATCATTATATGCCAGTATTACAAGAAGAATCGCAGCTGTATTAGGGGCAAATGGAGGTCCAGCCCCTTATTAATAAACCATTTCCAAGTAAGTACAGGTGTTCACATGATTTTGCCTACCCCCTGTAGCTGTGAACACAATTTGTACTTTGCCGTGCTGAAGAAAACAGGTACGTAGTTCTCGAGGCGCGGTCTATGAGACCCTGACACCTGTCAATAACACGTGTCAACAAAAAACACAGAAGGCGATAATGCAACCGACAGCGAAACATTGTAGGGTGGCAATTTAAGTAGGTTAAGGGGTGTGTAGAAGCATTCTGCCACAACTCACCTTGGAGAGCGAGTTCGAGAATTATCTTACTGTTTGAAAGACCACACCTCATAAGTTAAGGGTTAAACATTCTATACACTTTATTGTTATTATTATTAAAATTGCGGTACGTTAAAAGCGTGAGTGACTGCAAGAAAACTCACTAATCGGAGCGAGTTCCAATCAGAATTACTGAAAGCTGAATCATAGAAATGGTTTCTAAAATAGATATCTGGAGCTATAATTGGGATTACAGCAAACAGTGTATGTAATGGTTAAATAATAACTCGATGGACTGTTTTTCCTATTGACCTTTCAACATCTGCGACGTCTCCACTTAACTTTCCCCAAATACTTTTCTGTCAGAGACTATGTGTTAATTGCAGAACTGTACAGCCATTCAGTACTAGCCCTGAAACCTTCTTGACCTAATTTATCTGCAAATCTTCCCGCTGTAGTTTTCAGTTGGACTCCTCTTACAGAAACTCCGACGTAGCATTATTGTTTGCACCAAGTGCAAATAGAATCATCAGTGGTGTTAAGGTTTGGTCCAGTTGCCCGTTTTCGGATATCTGCTTGTTTTAGCACGATGTCTGAAATTTTACTGCGATTTTACTTAATGTCATGCAAAGTCGAACTTAATCATATTACTGTGGGCAGAAGTATCAGCTTGAAATTATCTGATAATAGAACACACCTGTATTGTATTGTACGACACTTCAATAGTCTTTAACCCTTCTGTTGTCTTTGGGTCAATATGACCCAGAAAGGAGTTAACTCTTCCACAAGATTTTTATATTTAAATGCTTGCGGTCGAAACTTAATGACTTTGTTTCTCTATACATTCTACGCAGCTTACGGTTCAAAATAAAAAGATTTTCCGCCTCGTTATATACTCGCACCTTAATTATGTACCTTGGACCTATATGACCCAGGCGTTCAAAAATTCACAAAGTGTACAAATATCGGTAGTAAAAATTTATGTCTACGAGTCTGAGATACTGCCATAATGTTATTTTACTACAAGACTTGCTTAGTGTTGGAATTTTGTCTTCATCAACACAGTGCACAAAGATAAGGAAATAGGCACAGAGAAGACAATAAACCAAAAATGATACTGGAAAACCGTGCAAATGAGGTAGACCAATCAAACAAAGAAAACGTAGGCGATAAAAATTGTGTAGTTGCAAATTTTTGTACAGTGGTATAAGGGAGAATCATGAGGAACATACTAAAAATTCTGACCGGTGGGGCGTGACTTAAATAGCTCGAAAAATGTTTTTCAGTACAAAAAGGCCCTCCTCATTTTTTCTCTAGGTGTAATATTTTCTCCGCTGCATGGGATGGAAATACCGGAGATTATTAAAACTTGTGTTTTAATAATGTCAAATTAACGTTTATTGTCAAATGAAGTGAGTTAAGAACAAGTATTAAATTGAGTGCCACATCTAAGGGGAGAAGAACCGTATTAAGCAATAAACTGTGTTCTGCGGGTGTAAAGTGCTTCAGGGGATTTCGCTGGTGGAGGGGGAGTGAGTTGGAGGGTAGATGAATGAGGGAAAGCAGAAGGCAGGACGCCGGATTGTGGTCACGCACTTCACAGGTCTGCAAACAGAAGCAGGCGAGTCTCCACTCTCTCTACCCCACTACATCACGAGACGCAAGTACAGCATGTTTCACAATGTGATAACGACCCTTCCGCATCCCACCTCGTGAATCACTGGCGACGCAATGTGCAGACACGCCTAGAGTGTGTCCATAAAGTGCACGTGGAATACAGATATGAGCTACTCGTACTAATTATGCGACTGCAAGAAAGGCGTTTGAACAAATTCTGTGTAAGTCTTTGCACAATGTTCTACACTGCTATAGGGTAAATCGATTACTAGTCGCCCTGTGTGGCAGTTGTAGCATTCTTGGGGAAAAGGCAACATCCCTCACAGTGAGCGCTGCTCGTTTTTCATTTTACAAAGGCTAATACCTCCCCAACATTTCCTGTCCAGTTCTATTATGGTAGTAGACAAAATAACTTCACTTCATGTAATAGAGTTATTGTCAGTTAATTAAGCGTGTATTTATTTGCAATTGTTAACTCAACTATTACCAAAAAAGCTCGACAGCTGGAGCTACCAACTGTCTGTCACATTGTAGAGCCTGCAACAACTGTAAAATGCTGTCAGTATTTATTCATTGTCACCACACTGAGTGGCTGGAATACTTTTCACATGAGGGGTATCAAACGCGTCACCCCGGCATCAGCTCTGTCAACTTCTGAAGAGACCCAGAGTCTTAAACTGGCTCCCCCTGCGACAGAAGTAGGTCATCTAGATGTTATGGATCTCCAGATTTTCATCATAAATCAGGCAATGCATTACAGCAGACTGCTGTTCTAGACTTGAACATGATCAATCCCAACCCATCAGACATATTCGCACCCACGTTGGAAGATTTACTATGGATGTGTGGATGTGTGTTAAGCGGCCCCATTCAGTACAGCCCAGTCTACAAGTGCCAGCAGTTTCTGAATGGAAAAGTTTTATGGAGTCTACTGGAGTTAACACAATTAATGGTGCAGTAACTTGCTGGACATTCATCAACTCACAGCCAAGTGACTACAACATGGTTACATGAGCTTACAATACGCTGTCAATGGTAGACACGACAAGACTACATAATTACCAGTCCAATCCCTTTCCCACCAAGCTACATAGACCATCGGCAGCATCACACTTACAAATTAAACCCTTCACAGCCGCTGTTAATAGGAACGCCTTTTACGTTAAAGCTCACTTAACAACTGTAAGTACGTACACACTTAATAAACTGAAAAATAACTTAACTATATAAACACAAGCTCAGTGAAGTTTTTTTGTCCACTCATATAAGAGAACTGGACAGTATATGCTAGGGAGGTAAAGTCTGTCTGTCAACTGAAAATAGGGCAGTGCTTGCGGTGGGAAAGTTACCTTTTCCTAAAGAACGCTACAACTGCCATACAGGACGACTAGGAATCAGTTTCCCCTCTAACAGTGTAGAACACTGTGCAAAGATTTATGTAGAAGCTGTCCATATCCATTTCTTGCATTAGCCTTATTAAGAACTAATACGTATCTGCGTCCCATGTAGTGTTCATGCACTTTGTGGAAAATCAACATTCCCTCCCTTTCCCATAGGTATCTGCACATTGGTCGCCAGGTATTCATGAACCAGACCCCCCTTTCCACCCCTTCCGGCCTGTCACGCCCACTGAACACAATTTATCATTTATCACAATTTATCACTTTATCTATTGCACGTGGATGTAGTATCACATCTAATACTTGTTCTTAACCTCTTTATTTAACAGTAATAATTAATTTGATATTATTAAAGCACTATTTTTAATAACCTGCTCTATTTCCATTCCTTGCGACGCAGGAGCTACTAATCCTAGGGAAAAAAAGGAGGAGGGCATTTTTTGTAGGAAATTTAATTTAGTTTAACTTTGTAACGGGAAATATTTTCGCTAGAAAATACGATTTTCGAATTATTTAAGAAAAACATAAAAAATAACTTTTAAATCCTACCGCCCCCGACCCAGTCTCCACGCTCACACACCACAGCGTTACTTGGTTAGCATGTTTTGGTATTAATTTGATGCTGTTTTATTCCATATTGTTGTAAGTGCACTGCGTTGGGTTTATTAGGATAGGATTACTTATTGCAGGAGTTTAAGTTGTAGCGTGTTCGTTATCGTATTGGGACGAGCGATTTATTAAGCCGTAATTTCTTACGATTTGTTGCATCTCTGAGCCTGGGTTGGGGTTTTGACTTACGCCTTCGGGCCCTCGTGTGTCTTTCTTATTTAGTAGACTCTAACGTTTCGTTTTATGCTCCAGGTACATCCATCAACATTTGCCTGTTTTGAAGTCAATACTGTTTAAGGGAGTATATGTGAGACAAGGTCGGTCTGGGACTTGTATACCTCGCACTATTCGTCGGGCCGACAGTTGGTGGTCGAGCGGGACAACCGGCTGTTGTCCACATTGTCTGTTGTGTACGACGTTCGTGTCCGTACCTAGTTGGCGCCTGGAGCTCAGATATATTTGTAAGATAAGTGTCGTCTACTGGTTCGAGGTTCGCAAACTTAGAAATTTCTGTATATATAATTATTGCCTGTTTTTTCAGGCGTTAGCTAAGTTGTGTTTCAGATGGAAGACTTCAGTTACGAATGCATTTGTCAAGTGTGTCATTTATTGTATGAAAGTCAATATTGTCACTTTTTAGTTTGCCTTCGGTCTAGTCCTCCAAATGCTTAAAACGAAAGCATTTTATTGTAATCGGTTTACTATAATCCCATTAAATTTGCACTAACGTAAATTGGCTGCCGCCGTTTGATCTGTAACGATTGATTCCGTGTTTTGCATATTTTGAATATAATGAAGTGTTATGTTAGTTGCTGTATCCTAGCATTTTCAGTCCCATCCCATGGAGATTTAAAAATGGCAACAGAGAACTACCAAAACAAGTCATGTATACATAAATTAGTTTGGCGATCTTGGTAGTTGAATTTATTCAGTAGAACTAATATTCTTAAAAACTTCGAACACTGACGAGTATCTGCCAGAAGAGAAACAAACGTGTGCTGAAATATCATGTATGACTGACGCCCACAGACAAGACCACACCCTTAATGTACGAATGAAAATCCCAGACAGTAGGAAATACAATAATATTTTTAGACCTGCACCAGCTGGTGTGCATAGTGCACGTGGAGAGATTGACATTCACCATAAAAGAATGAACAATCTGTCTCTCTAGTACATATACTGTGATGACGCCAACGAAATAATAGAATGGCTGTGACTGTTCACAGCATCAGCTGCCGCAGGGAGTACAGTTCACATGAATGAAATTATATCAGTCATTTCAGAGCTTTGAGAAAGATGCATTATTGAATAACAATTATAGAGATGGTGGTCTGAGAACTCAACCAAGGCACAAAACATTCCCACATGGATGTTTCATGATACAAGGTTTGGATGATTTATGGCAGACTGCTCTCATACATATGAGACAATATTCATGCGTGAATAAAGGTTTCGAAGACATTTTAATGGTTCTAAATAATTATTCCAAATTCGTCAGGGCCCTATCTGTGAAAAGGCTGGGAAGGAAGTTGCACAGGTTTTTGAATAATTGCTGCAGATGGGGATGAGTTGGTATCCTGACATCCAACAACCAGTCCATAAACGAGAATTTCACATTACGTATTTCAAGTCACTAACGGAACAAAACACTACTCAGCTTTCTCCCACATGAAAGCAAGTATTGTGGAGCATTTGCACAGAATGATGAAACACAAGCTGCGACATTGTCGTGAATAAAACAGTGACCCGAATATGGAACAAAATTTCCTTTGCTTTACGTCTATGGTCATAGGCGTAAAGTAAAGGAAATTTATTAGAGTGATGAAAAACCATATGTGGATGTAATTTGACCTTCGAGAATCGTACAAATAGTAAGACATTTTCCAACATATTATTGGGAAGTATAATCGACTTAAACATCGTATGATTGCATTGACACTTATTGATGTTCATGATAAAGGGCTTCTAATTAGAGTATAAAATCGTATTAAGATAGTGGATCTATACAAGCAGGAATTCAATGTAATTGATTTAGTGTGTATTTCAAGATACAAAGCTGCATTTGTGAGAAGTCTTATCTGCTGAACTGCTCAACGGAGATATTTACAGTTTCGAAAGCGCAATGGACAAACCTGAGAACTTAGATCTTAAAGAACAGTGGAGGTTAAGATACCGCCAGTAGTTTTTATATGGAGGAACTACAGAAGAGCTTTGAATTGTAAATGTTTCTCACAGACTGTATCATATATCATCAAGGGAACAAGGCTTTAGTTAAATTGCTTTGCTTCCCATCATCATGAAACGTCCGCCCCAGTAGCTGAGTGGTCAGCGTGACGGATTGCCGTCCTCTGGGCCCGGGTTCGATTCCCGGCTGGGTCGGAGATTTTCTCCGCTCAGGGACTGGGTGTTGTGTTGTGTTCATCATCATTTCATCCCCATCCGGCGTGCAGGTCGCCCAATGTGGCGCCGAATGTAGTAAGACCTGCGCTATGGCGGCCGGACCTGCCCCGCGAGGGGCCTCCCGGCCAATGACGCCAAACGCTCATTTCCATTTCCATCATGAAACAACTGGATGAAAGCTCTTGACAGGTACAGAATAGGGTGCGTGACTTCAAACAGTGCAGTAGCATAACATGAGTGCTACAAAGTGCTTCGGAGGTGGTGGTAGTATTCTCAGTAAGTTACCACTGAACTGCACATCATTGTACGTCATTACAGTGGACCTGGAACAAAGCTGAAAAAGTGTCTAGATCATGGTGAAAGGGGTTTATCTACTAGATGAGGCCTGAAAGGAGTATGATTTAGTATATGATGCAAATCAAGACTTGGTAGAACATCACACTGCTGATCGAATTTTTAATTGATAGGGCCAAGCAAATACATCAAAGAAGAGATATAAGCGCAGGGCAATATATTGCAGTGTTCAAGTTAATAAAGCAAAGTGTGCCAAACGTAAATTGTGTGCTGGGATACATTTCCGACAAGTTATGAATGGAGTATGTCATACATTGAAGAATCAGAAGAAAAAAAACTGTGGGACTTTTAAAAACTTGCAGCCAATTATGGGCGGCAACGGTTAAAAGGGCACTGAAGCAGAAAGGGGTAAAAAAAAGATGTGTTAACTCACCTAGGATTCTGCCAGTACCTAAGACATCTGATGGAATGATTCAGTTCTTAAGTCTAGGACTTGGGCCTTCAACTAAGGGCTCTTTAGTGGGTGGGGCGTTGGTCATAGCCTGAACATTGACTCGTACAGTGATTTATGGCTACCTGAAGAATTTTACTGTTACTTTACCAACAACACCGTGTTCTACAATTTTTGACGCTGTCAAGGCTTTGATTCTATCTCTGTGGGCGTTTCTGCCTAATGTTCCTCCTAACGATTGCTTAAAAACAAGCAATATGCAAATCACAGCATCAGTTGAGGTTTAGATGTTATTTTGTACACTCTAACATTAAAAGAACATCGTCAGTTTTAAATATAGCAATAGAATGGAGTATTGGATTGACTGGCCTTGAAGCATACAACAGCATTCCTCATATCACCGAAGTGAACAATAAACTCTACATCTAGGAGTGGCAAAGTTGTGGAAATACCCACTGGCTCATACGATATTAACAATTTAAATGCATTTATAAAACAATCTGTAAAAGAATTTGAATTATGTTCAAATGTTAATACATTTAAAACAGAGATAAAATTGCTAAAACAGATAATGAACTTTAGCCAGGAAGGTTCAGTAGGACCTCTACTGGCTTTCTCAAGGAGAGAAATCCGGAGAACAATACTGAAAAAACTTACGAGTCAGATCAGCCAATGCAAATTTACCAGTCAGCACAATCCATATCGAGTGTAATACCACAACGAATTCGTATCTGAATGACAGATTAATTCATACAATATGTGGATTCTTCCAAACAGTTGGGCTAGTATATAGATTCGCTAAGGTGTCATGCAACCCGACATACCTCCCAGTGAATGTTCAGATCTAAAACCATCTCGAGTGGAACACTGTGGATCAAGGCGAGAATGTAATTGATTTTAGAGGGGAGGAAATCGTGGTACTTTTTCACCTGAAGCAGCATCATGGTTGTAAGGTATAAAACTTACACACACAACCATCAGTACACAGTATACCACTTCGCAGCAGAAGCACAACTTGATAACACGAGAGATTTACAAGTGACAACACTCAACATATCGACTCCAGTTCCATATAACGAGCGAAGCATTCGCCAGGAATATTTATCCCAGAAACCTTTTGCTTCAGAGTCGTTTAATAATAATGCGGTGATTGTGGCTGGTTGCTGTCTCAACACCATCAACATCTGTTTTCAAATAACAGCCACGGTCTCCAACCATGTCATCATATGACCAAATTACAATGAGATAATTGTTTTCATTCAACACCAATATGATTTAACATTTCAGAGTAACTGTTTCTCATACTTGGGAGGTACGATTGTAAAAAAGGATCAAAGACCTAAAGCAGCTGCATTATGACTTACACCACTCCGCCTTTCTGTTTCAGGAAATAAGATATGAGCTGAATGGTGTTGATGTCGAACACACAAAAAATTTTGAAATCACATTGACGCTCAAAACATAAATTTCCGAATCAACTGCAGACTTGAATGGTCTACACCATGCAGGAGGACTCATAGACGTATCAATACATAATTGTTTTAGTGTGTATATCCCACTCACTACGGTTATGGGGTTCTCTGAGATTATAGATGCATCATAATGAACGCTAAACAAGAACTGATTGTGGATCAAAATGCAATGGACAGTAACTCATACATTCAAGGAGAGCAAGTAGGGAATACAATTGTGTTGGAGAAATTGATATGATGATGCCCCATATTTCTGTAACAGATGAGAAGCGTCTGAAATTTTTAAGTGTACTGAATTCAGGTATTCAACTGCCATTAAGTTTCTGTTTACAGGAACTGTTTGAATGTCCAATTCTACTGACATGAGTCATTGATTCATTATTCTGGAGCTGACAAGAGGGAAAATGTGTATTCTGCAATTGTAAACTAACTATGCAAGGTATTACTTGAGTTCTGTATTTTACCGATACGATAATCTACAGCTTGACTGGGATGCTAGCAACACTACACGACGTGTATGCGAGGTTTCATTTGTTACTATGAGAGTAATGAATTGGGATGCATAATCAGTCCACAGCAATTTAAAAAACTAGCAACAGTTGCTTGAAGCAAAATGAAAGCATAAAATTGGGACAAGTAGTCAGTCATATTAAATTTAAATTACCAGACAATTTTTACTCAAGCACAGCTGCATAAGTATTACTGTTACATGATCAGGTGATAAATTACTCACCTGTCAAAGAGATTGTACAGCGACTTGTATATATGTGGTGGTACGACTTTACATCCGAGATATTTCACGATGGCACCCCAGAGTGAGAACATTACAGTGCACACACAGGGCTTTTATGACGAGTGTGGACAATTTTTGTTGAAGGCTATTGCCTTCGCTGCATTCACCAACACTGGAAATGTAATAGAGACGTTCTCCACAATCGTCACTTCGCCCAAACTGTTTAGAACAGTAACGTGTGCCAAGAATCGAAAAACGATGGCATGGCTAACATGTTTTCATCATGGAAAATGCTGGGATGAAGTTCGAATGGCTTACAAAGATGTGGTAACATTTCTCCAAACATTTGACCGCACGACAGAATCGCTTATGGCAAAGGCCGTGGAAGATGTCTTGGATTCGTGAGATTTTCAAGAACACGTCCATTTGTAATCTGGAATCATCTATTTGACATCGCGAGCAAATGTATGGCGAAGAAAAAAATTATTTTATGCGTACTTCAGAAAATTTACAAACGCTTTTAAGTTGTGTTACAAATAAGTGATATTTCTTTAAAATACTTTACATTTATTCAACTATTTCTCCTCCTCGACTGGTTTCAGGTAACTATTTATCACACATTGCCTATGGACTCCATGGAGGTTGGGAGGTATAATTTTAGATGTGTCTTTTACGTGACGCTGGAATCGGCAATGATTCATTGCTACCTTTTGCCAAGGATCTATCTGGACGACATTGTATTCAAAATCTGGGTCAGTTAAAGTGTGAAATGAGATACATACCTCATCTGGAAAGTTCACGTTCTTCAAGTTCTCGATGAATCACCTCTCTCCCAGTCTTTTTGTACTAACAGGGGCATGTGTGCTTTTGATGAACTGGATGGCACATGCCGCTCTCTGCAGAGCACACTGGCCATAGCTGCTTCGGTGTGAGAACACCTACATACAGTAGGCCATGATAAGTCCAGAGCTCACTGCCCAATGTGCCAAAGCATGCTGGCACGGGACCTATGCATTGCCAATTATAATATAGTGTCCTTTGACCAGTGCCAACAGTAGCAGAAGTGCAGCCTGATAACAGCATTCCGTCGCTTATGTGGCTAGAGCGCACAGATATTATGGCTTCGTGGTATTGCAGTGGTTGCATCATGTGTCGCTGCCAGAGGTACTTTTCCCTGGAAATTCCAACCTGACGACAGATAATCCCGCATGATCTTGGGGCGGAAGCAACTGTTAGATAGTGGCCTGACACGATCCAGCCTGCCATTAACAAATCTGGATTTACCGGTTTTTTGTTGACACAGAAAAATGCAATTTGCCGCGAGATATCATTTGAGTTCTAGTCTGAGCCAAGATAAAATCTACAGTATTAGTCTTATAGCAGAGATGCGACACCGTTTCGTAAATGAGTGGGATGCTGCTGCAGCAGGGGCTGGAAAGCGTCCTTGATTTCAAGCAGATGGACGCACATCGTCACTCCTAATGCAAGACAGCACATTAGATGATTTAATGGGGTTAATTGGTACTCCAGAGGGTGGCTGTTGGCTTCGCATTGGCGATCCAGAACCATTAACAGGCGAATTTTGTGATCGTAAGTATACGTTTTTTTCTCTCTACGTACATGTGAATAATAATAATATAGTTATCTACATAATGCTTATTCTATCTCTCGTAAAATTTTTCAATGAGAAAGTGCAGTGGAAATGGACAAAGTCCAGTCCAACTCCTATGACTGTGCACTCCCAAAGTATATCCACTCCAAAACCTATGAGTGACACAAAGATCAGTCGAGTTGCAGCTGCACATCAAGGTGGGTAAAAAAATTAGATGTATAGTACCCCTCTCATACTCAGTGTGCATGTTACTTACATGGTATCATTTCTCATGTTCTTTATTTACAGAAATACCAAGGGTTGATGAGATCCCCAGTGTAAGCTCTCACGACTTGACTCGGCCTATAGACACTCTAGAACGTAAATGGTATTTGTAATTCATGGAGGAGTGTTGTATACTTACGCATAAATACGATTCTTATGAAATGTTGTTGTTTTGTTCTAACAGAAGAGGAAATTATTATATAGATGTGTTGTAGGATAGATGCCGCTAACATGACACAAATTTCTGAGATTTACCCAATGCCTTTTTGTGGTATGAATTCACAGGGATTGGTCCCTGCTATTAACGAACACGTACATACATAATAATTTATATTTCTTCTTATGCTTCTACAATATTAATTCACGTTTATTCGCAGCCAGACGATCTTGTTTCTTTCTAGGTGCTGACAATACCGATATGGAAAATGGTAATGAGCGTTTGGCGTCATTGACCGGGAGGCCCCTGCGTGGCAGGTCCGGCCGCCTTGGTGCAGGTCTTGTTACATTCGACGCCACATTGGGCGACCTGCGCGCCGGATGGGGATGAAATATGATGAAGACAAACAACACCCAGTCCCTGAGCGGAGAAAATCTCCGACCCAGCCGGGAATCGAACCCAGGCGGTTGGGCATGACATTCCGTCACGCTGACCACTCAGCTATCGGGGCGGACGTCAATAACGATATAACTATGGGGAACTGAGTCAACCCTCAAGCTGCGTGGACACGGTCGAATGACCAAATGGCTTTCTCCAGCGCGAGCTCGTGGGAACAATGGCAGTCGTCGAGGGGCGGAAACGTTAAGTAGCAGTAGTGCTCATTTTCTCTTCTACAATAATAACAACAATAATAATAATTTTTTACAAATGTGCATGCACTGCTTATGAGATATTTTTGTGAGTAGATGCACTAGAAGATACTATTGTAAAGGATGATTATGATCTGAAAACACTGCTAAGAGGCAGTAATCCAACTGATGACAAGATGACAACCATGTTTTTCAACAATATGGACGCCGACGAACTGCTACGTAAGTACTAGAATTTATTACTATCGACATCTACATATGTCTCTTTGGTATCGTTACACACATGAACCATGGACCTTGCCGTTGGTGGGGAGGCTTACGTGCCTCAACGATACAGATAGCCGTACCGTAGGTGCAACCACAACGGAGGGGTATCTGTTGAGAGGCCAGACAAACATGTGGTTCCTGAAGAGGGGCAGCAGCCTTTTCAGTAGTTGCAGGGGCAACAGTCTGGATGATTGACTGATCTGGCCTTGTAACACTAACCAAAATGGCCTTGCTGTTCTGGAACTGCGAACGGCTGAAAGCAAGGGGAAACTACAGCCGTAATTTTTCCCGAGGGCATGCAGCTTTACTGTATGATTAAATGATGATGGCATCTTCTTGGGTAAAATATTCCGGAGGTAAAATAGTCCCCCATTCGGATCTCCGGGCGGGGACTACTCAAGAGGACGTTGTTATCAGGAAAAAGAAAACTAGCGTTCTACGGATCGGACCGTGGAATGTCAGATCCCTTAATCGGGCAGGTAGGTTAGAAAATTTAAAAAGGGAAATGGATAGGTTAAAGTTAGATATAGTGGGAATTAGTGAAGTTCGGTGGCAGGAGGAACAAGACTTCTGGTGAGGTGAATAGAGGGTTATAAATACAAAATCAAATAGGGGTAATGCAGGAGTAGGTTTAATAATGAATAAAAAAATGGGTGTACGGGTAAGCTACTACAAACAGCATAGTGAACGCATTATTGTGGCCAAGATAGACACGAAACCCACGCCTACTACAGTAGTACAAGTTTATATGCCAACTAGCTCTGCAGATGGCGAAGAAATTGATGAAATGTATGATGAGATAAAAGAAATTATTCAGGTAGTGAAGGGAGACGAAAATTTAATAGTCATGGGTGACTGGAATTCGTCAGTAGGAAAAGGGAGAGAATGAAACATAGTAAGTGAATATGGATTGGGGCTAAGAAAGAGGAAGCTGCCTGGTAGAATTTTGCGCAGAGCATAACTTAATCATAGCTAATACTTGGTTTAAGAATCATGAAAGAAGGTTGTATACATGGGAGAATCCTGGAGATACTAAAAGGTATCAGATAGATTATATAATGGTAAGACAGAGATTTAGGAACCAGGTTTTAAATTCTAAGACATTTCAAGGGGCAGATGTGGACTCTGACCACAATCTATTGGTTATGAACTGTAGATTAAAACTGAAGAAACTGCAAAAAGGTGGGAATTTAAGGAGATGGGACCTGGATAAACTGAAAGAACCAGAGATTGTACAGAGTTTCAGGGAGAGCATAAGGGAGCAATTGACAGGAATGGAAGAAAGAAATGCAGTAGAAGAAGACTGGGTAGCTTTGAGGGATGAAATAGTGAAGGCAGCAGAGGATCAAATAGGTAAAAAGACGAGGGCTAGTAGAAACCCTTGGGTAACAGAAGAAATATCGAATTTAATTGATGAAAGGAGAAAATATAAAAATGCAGTAAATGAAGCAGGCAAAAAGGAATACAAACGTCTCAAAAATGATATCGACAGGAAGCGCAAAATGTCTAAGCAGGCATGGCTAGAGGACAAATGTAAGGATGTAGAGGCTTACTTCACTATTACCGAACTATTGGTTTAATAAGTCACAGCCGCAAAATACTATCGCGAATTCTTTACAGACGAATGGAAAAACATAGAAGCCGACCTCGGGGAAGATCAGTTTGGATTCCGTAGAAATGTTGGAACACGTGAGGCAATACTGACCCTACGACTTATCTTAGAAGAAAGATTAAGGAAAGGCAATCCTACGTTTCTAGCATTTGTAGACTTAGAGAAAGCTTTTGACAATGTTGATTGGCATACTCTCTTTCAAATTCTGAAGGTGGCAGGGGTAAAATACAGAGAGCGAAAGGCTATTTACAATTTGTACAGAAACCAGATGGCCGTTATAAGAGTCGAGGGGTATGAAAGTGAAGCAGTGGTTGGGAAGGGAGTGAGACAGGGTTGTAGCCTATCCCCGGTGCTATTCAATCTGTATATTGAGCAAGCAATAAAGGAAACAAAAGAAAAGTTCGGAGTAGGTATTAAAATCCACGGAGAAGAAATAAAAATTTGAGGTTCGCCGATGACGTTGTAATTCTGTCAGAGACAGCAAAGGACTTGGAAGAGCAGTTGAACGGAATGGGCAGTGTCTTAAAAGGAGGGTATAAGGTGAAAATCAACAAAAGCAAAACGAGGATAATGGAATGTAGTCGAATTAAGTCGGATGATGCTGAGGTAATTAGATTAGGAAATGAGACACTTAAAGTAGTAAAGGAGTTTTTCTATTTGGGGAGCAAAATATCTGATGATGGTCGAAGTAGAGAAGATATAAAATGTAGACTGGCAATGGCAAGGAAAGCGTTTCTGAAGAAGAAAAATTTGTTAACGTCGAGTATAGATTTAAATGTCAGGAAGTCGTTTCTGAAAGTATTTGTATGGAGTGTAGCCATGTATGGAAGTGAAACGTGGACGATAAATAGCTTAGACAAGAAGAGAATAGAAGCTATCGAAATGTGGTGCTACATAAGAATGCTGAAGATTAGATGGGTTGATCACGTAACTAATGAGGAGGTATTGAATAGAATTGGGGAGAAGAGGAGCTTGTGGCACAACTTGACTAGAAGCAGGGATCGGTTGGTAGGACATGTTCTGAGACATCGAGGGATCACCAATTTAGTATTGGAGGGCAGCGTGGAGGGTAAAAATCGTAGAGGGAGACCAAGAGATGAATACACTAAGCAGATTCAGAAGGATGTAGGCTGCAGTAGGTACTGGGAGATGAGGAAACTTGCACAGGATAGAGTAGCATGGAGAGCTACATCAAACCAGTCTCATGAGTGAAGACCACAACAACAACAACAACATGATACTTATCAATATCATTTCATTTTCTTATTTTTCAGAAGTAGTGCAACCACCTGGAGGCAGGCTGGTGCCAACAACATGACTCACTGATGCGTTCATCTCAGCCTGGGAGCCTGGAAGCATTCGCAGTGCCCATCAGTACTGAGTTCTTATCAGCCTGACCCTATGATGAGGCATTCACTGTGCCCGGCAGCGCCTCAGCATCGGCCATGACGTTGACATCACCCTAGAATCAGCAGCAGTCCTCTGCCCCATTCTGTTAATAAGCACCAGATTAGACTCATGTCTACTTCGAACAACTTTGTAGCTGCTTGCACTTTTGGGAACTGGATCTCCCAAGCATGCATAGACAAGTCTACTACAGGCTACCACGACTCTGTCACTTTCCTTAACGCATGTCAACCTGTTTTGGAAAAAGGAGCTCCCCAGAATCGTCGATGCCTCTTGGTTTCCTGCCATTAAGTGCTGTGAGCTCACACACCCACTGAAAGAGGGTAGCAACGGTGTTGATGAAAAGATCATTGTCTACAGTTTTTGGTATACTAGCAACAGCCTTTTCAGTAGTTGCAAGGGCAACAGTCTGGATGATTGACTGATATGGCCTTGTAACAATAACCAAAACGGCCTTGCTGTGCTGGTACTGCGAACGGCTGAAAGCAAGGGGAAACTACAGCCGTAATTTTTCCCGAGGGCATGCAGCTTTACTGTATGATTACATGATGATGGCGTCCTCTTGGGTAAAATATTCCGGAGGTAAAATAGTCCCCCATTCGGATCTCCGGGCGGGGACTACTCAAGAGGATGTCGTTATCAGGAGAAAGAAAACTGGCGTTCTACGGATCGGAGCGTGGAATGTCAGATCCCTTAATCGGGCAGGTAGGTTAGAAAATTTAAAAAGGGAAATGGATAGGTTGAAGTTAGATATAGTGGGAATTAGTGAAGTTCGGTGGCAGGAGGTACAAGACTTCTGGTCAGGTGACTACAGGGTTATAAACACAAAATCAAATAGGGGTAATGCAGGAGTAGGTTTAATAATGAATAGGAAAATAGGAATGCGGGTAAGCTACTACAAACAGCATAGTGAACGCATTATTGTGGCCAAGATAGATACGAAGCCCACACCTACTACAGTAGTACAAGTTTATATGCCAACTAGCTCTGCAGATGACGAAGAAATTGAAGAAATGTATGATGAAATAAAAGAAATTATTCAGATTGTGAAGGGAGACGAAAATTTAATAGTCATGGGTGACTGGAATTCGAGTGTAGGAAAAGGGAGAGAAGGAAACATAGTAGGTGAATATGGATTGGGGGACAGAAATGAAAGAGGAAGCCGCCTGGTAGAATTTTGCACAGAGCACAACATAATCATAACTAACACTTGGTTTAAGAATCATGAAAGAAGGTTGTATACATGGAAGAACCCTGGAGATACTAAAAGGTATCAGATAGATTATATAATGGTAAGACAGAGATTTAGGAACCAGGTTTTAAATTGTAAGACATTTCCAGGGGCAGATGTGGACTCTGACCACAATCTATTGGTTATGACCTGTAGATTAAAACTGAAGAAACTGCAAAAAGGTGGGAATTTAAGGAGATGGGACCTGGATAAACTAAAAGAACCAGAGGTTGTACAGAGATTCAGGGAGAGCATAAGGGAGCAATTGACAGGAATGGGGGAAATAAATACAGTAGAAGAAGAATGGGTAGCTTTGAGGGATGAAGTAGTGAAGGCAGCAGAGGATCAAGTAGGTAAAAAGACGAGGGCTAGTAGAAATCCTTGGGTAACATAAGAAATATTGAATTTAATTGATGAAAGGAGAAAATATAAAAATGCAGTAAGTGAAACAGGAAAAAAGGAATACAAACGTCTCAAAAATGAGATCGACAGGAAGTGCAAAATGGCTAAGCAGGGATGGCTAGAGGACAAATGTAAGGATGTAGAGGCGTATCTCACTAGGGGTAAGATAGATACTGCCTACAGGAAAATTAAAGACACCTTTAGAGAAAGGAGAACCACTTGCATGAATATCAAGAGCTTCGATGGAAACCCAGTTCTAAGCAAAGAAGGGAAAGCAGAAAGGTGGAAGGAGTATATAGAGGGTCTATACAAGGGCGATGTACTTGAGGACAATATTATGGAAATGGAAGAGGATGTAGATGAAGATGAAATGGGAGATACGATACTGCGTGAAGAGTTTGACAGAGCACTGAAAGACCTGAGTCGAAACAAGGCCCCCGGAGTAGACAATATTCCATTGGAACTACTGACGGCCGTGGGAGAGGCAGTCCTGACAAAACTCTACCAGCTGGTGAGCAAGATGTATGAAACAGGCGAAATACCCTCAGACTTCAAGAAGAATATAATAATTCCAATCCCAAAGAAAGCAGGTGTTGACAGATGTGAAAATTACCGAACTATCAGCTTAATAAGTCACAGCTGCAAAATACTAACACGAATTCTTTACAGACGAATGGAAAAACTAGTAGAAGCCAACCTCGGGGAAGATCAGTTTGGATTCCGTAGAAACACTGGAACACGTGAGGCAATACTGACCTTACGACTTATCTTAGAAGAAAGATTAAGGAAAGGCAAACCTACGTTTCTAGCATTTGTAGACTTAGAGAAAGCTTTTGACAATGTTGACTGGAATACTCTCTTTCAAATTCTAAAGGTGGCAGGGGTAAAATACAGGGAGCGAAAGGCTATTTACAATTTGTACAGAAACCAGATGGCAGTTATAAGAGTCGAGGGACATGAAAGGGAAGCAGTGGTTGGGAAGGGAGTAAGACAGGGTTGTAGCCTCTCCCCGATGTTGTTCAATCTGTATATTGAGCAAGCAGTAAAGGAAACAAAAGAAAAATTCGGAGTAGGTATTAATATTCATGGAGAAGAAATAAAAACTTTGAGGTTCGCCGATGACATTGTAATTCTGTCAGAGACAGCAAAGGACTTGGAAGAGCAGTTGAATGGAATGGACAGTGTCTTGAAAGGAGGATATAAGATGAACATCAACAAAAGCAAAACAAGGATAATGGAATGTAGTCTAATTAAGTCGGGTGATGCTGAGGGAATTAGATTAGGAAATGAGGCACTTAAAGTAGTTAAGGAGTTTTGCTATTTGGGGAGCAAAATAACTGATGATGGTCGAAGTAGAGAGGATATAAAATGTAGGCTGGCAATGGCAAGGAAAGCGTTCCTGAAGAAGAGAAATTTGTTAACATCCAGTATTGATTTAAGTGTCAGGAAGTCATTTCTGAAAGTATTCGTATGGAGTGTAGCCATGTATGGAAGTGAAACATGGACGATAAATAGTTTGGACAAGAAGGGAATAGAAGCTTTCGAAATGTGGTGCTATAGAAGAATGCTGAAGATTAGATGGGTAGATCACATAACTAATGAGGAAGTATTGAATAGGATTGGGGAGAAGAGAAGTTTGTGGCACAACTTGACCAGAAGAAGGGATCGTTTGGTAGGACATGTTCTGAAGCATCAAGGGATCACCAATTTAGTATTGGAGGGCAGCGTGGAGGGTAAAAATCGTAGAGGGAGACCAAGAGATGAATACACTAAGCAGATTCAGAAGGATGTAGGTTGCAGTAGGTACTGGGAGATGAAAAAGCTTGCACAGGATAGAGTAGCATGGAGAGCTGCATCAAACCAGTCTCAGGACTGAAGACCACAACAACAACAACAACAACAGTGTGATATTGCGGAGTGACTCGATTGTAGATTGGTTCAGAACTCTTCCCATGAGCTTCATACTAGACTTTATTTCTGAAATGCAGGAAAGAGGGTTTGATAAGGCAATCAGTCTTGTAGTCCACCCCGACGCACGTTCGTTTCTTTATGCCCCAGTAATTGGGAGGGGGGGGGGGGGAGGTCCAGTTTCATCCACCTTGCGAGGGCTATTGCCACCTGTATTAATGCCCAGAATCTATACGAGGACGATGAATTTTGCTTTACATGGTCACTTCTGGCTTGTGATGGAAATTAATTGAACTATGTAGTGTACGAGAACATACAATACATCTAATGTTTGTGAACATTAGAACTCCAAAGGCATCTCATTCCCCATTAAACTTCATGACCTACTACAGACTGAAAGGCAGAATCTGGATTATTCAGTTCATGTACAGCCTAGCAGTAGATGAATGCAAGGCAGAAGAACGGAGAGAGCACACCGCGCAGAACAAAAGAAAAAAGGCAAAGCATAAATTAGTCAACCCCTCTGTTTTTCCGTAGCAGACGGCCAGCACTCCTAAATGTAGAATTGTTGTTATTCTCTGAGGGTGAGCCGCCACTCTATGTCTGGATCAAAATCATGTCCAGCCCACTATACTCCTAATTGTCAAAACATAATGGTGTAAGGCATTTTTGTCACTGACGCCTCAACGTCTTTACAAAGAGTGAGTACCTAGGACGACATCTAATTGATTGCTCTAGGCAGGAACTGGTACGTGTGGAAAGGCCTACTGTGGCAAACAGGTTCTTAAAGTTTAAGAGCACCCACCACCATGTGCCGCTTTCAAGTGCCTCCTAGCTAATTTGGGGCATTGTGGAGGTGACCCATTCACAGAGCGGCACATACCATATGTGGCAGCGTATCAAGTTGTATACTCATATAGCTCGAGTCATAGTCATTTGTTTCCATTGGTCAGGGATAATCCTTCGAGATGGTTTCTCACTGAGTTCGCTAAGCTTGTGGCATATTGATGCAATTTATCGCCAACAACATTCTGACAACTGAATCGTAGGTAAACGATGCCTTATACAAGAAGACAGTTGACTGTCATATTTGTGGACTGCCACTGGATAGAAAGCGGAATCTCGAAGTGGAGACTACTGTCGTATACAAGAGAAATTCTGCGGCACAGCACACAATACAGGCAACTTGAAATACCAACTGCCATGATACATATGCGTTTTTCTCCATAATTTGAAAGAGCGTGATGCCGACTTTCTCGTTCAGCTCTTGGGTGACTGCAGCTTGAGAGATGATACAGTCCGTATCATACCTGAAACTGTACAAATATAAATTTCATTTTACAAGCGAATAATGCTAAAAATGGCGCTCTGATTCCTGGATTCATTACTTTTTTTTTGCATGTGTTCCTTCAGAAATTTGTTGAGACAATGTATCACGAAGACATGCATGTCACTAGAGCTGACTATCACACTGCTGCAATGTTTCAACTAACGACAAAGAAAGGAGACTTCCTTACAAATACCTGCAATCGAAGGAAAGACTCAATGAAACCGCATTGCCTGACACAGCCACAGTCACCAGTCAACTTACGGGCACTGCCTTAATGGATGTGCGGTATGGGCATACAGTGAATGTTTGGGAGGAGTTACACATCGCCGGCCGAAGAGACCGTGCGGTTAAAGGCGCTGCAGTCTGGAACCGCAAGACCGCTACGGTCGCAGGTTCGAATCCTGCCTCGGGCATGGATGTTTGTGATGTCCTTAGGTTAGTTAGGTTTAACTAGTTCTAAGTTCTAGGGGACTAATGACCTCAGCAGTTGAGTCCCATAGTGCTCAGAGCCATTTGAACCATTTTTAGTTACACATCCTAGGCTATACATAAACATACATGTATGTCTGCTCGCAGATATTTCTGAGAAATTACAGTGTATACATGGACACATACACTGTGAATCCGGCCTTTTATTGCACCGTGCCAGGGCTTTGGTGGGATGCAGTGTAAAAAAGAACACGTGTCAGCATCGAACTATTGACCAATGTTGACATTCTCCTTTTCTTCGAACGCAGGATTCGCGAGGAACTTACCAGTATGTGCAAGAATGAGTGAGGAGGGGAATAGGCATCAGACCAGTTCAGATACATCCTATACGAGTTGTGGTGTGATAAGTCTGGTGAATAACCGAGAAAGAATGTAATATTCCTGTTGCGCCTTCATGGTTGGTAAGCTTGATTATTCCAAGGATAGTATAAAGAATTTCAACATTGTACAGTGTACAGTTCATTATTGACAGCCATCTGAATTGGTCAGTGTGTTAAATGCAACTGAAAATGGAGAAAACCAAGTATAATGCTGTTATTAAACATTTTAAATTGAATGGTTGTACTGTCATACAAATCAAAACAAAACTGGACGAAGTTCACACGGACACAGCACCATCATTCAAGACCATTTACTTTTGAATTTACGTATTTAAGCATGGTCAGACAAGTACTGAAGACGAATCACGCTCTGGCCGTGCAGTTGAGGCCACCACAAGGGAAACCATTGACGAAATCCATGATATGGTAATCCAAGGCCGCTGAATAAAAATTAGTGAGATTTCGGGGCTGTAGGCATCTCAACTGAGCTGTTGCATAACAGCCTGTATGGAGAATTGGATTTGAAGAACCTATGTGCGAGGTGGGTATCGGGATTGCTCACAGTCGAGCAGAAGTGCATCTAGCAAAACGTTTCAACATAATATCTAGCTATGTTTAATCGCAATCCGTAAGACTTTTTGCGCCGATTTGTGACTGATGATAAAACATGGATCCATCATTACACACCAGAGTCAAAATAATGGACAAAAGCTGGTGAAAGTGTACTGAAGAAGAAAGATACCATTTTGTTAACTGGGAAGGTGATGGCTACTGTTTTTTGGTTTAGTTTAGTTTTGTTTTCGTCTTGCTTTAGGGCGCAAAAGACAACTGGGGTCATATGCGCCCAAGTCAAAACTGTTTTTTGAGATTCCCAAGTAGTAATCCTCATAGAGCACTTGGAAAAAGACGGAACCATAAGTGGATCATATTATGCTTCAGTGTTGGATCATCCGAAACTTGCGTTGGCTGAAAACAGACTAAGGCTGGCACCCAAAGAAGTTACCTTTCACCAGGATAATGCACCTTCCCACACATCAACTATAACAATGGCGAAAGTGCATGAAATGGTCTTTAAATTGGTTCCTCGTACACCCTGTTTACCAGACTTATTCCCAAGTGACTGCCTCCTGTTCTCTAACTTGAAACTTTGGCTTGATGAGAAGAAATGTTCATCAAATGAGGAAGTGATAGTTCCAGTCAACGAGTATTTTGCAGAACTGGACAGAAGCTATTTTTACGATGGGATGAAAAAGCTTAAGGTTCGCTGGGCCAACTGTATATCCCACAAAGGAGACTATGTCGAGAAGTAAGGTGAATTGTTTACGAGACAAACATTTTTTCTTGCTTTTCTACCAGATTTATCAAACCACCTTTATACTTAGATATAAACAACTTATACTGACAGACCGTGCAACAATCTCTGTCATAAGGTCACCGTGAGACACGTTACAAGATGTGGCTGCGGATTCTGGTGTAGGATGTGTCCTGAGGACAGACCTGGCATAGCCTACTAATTTGCATGACAGCACAGCAACTTGCTGCTGCGTCCGGTGTGTCTAGTCCTGCGTAATGGTTCCATCCCCAAGCTGCTGATGAGAGGCAGAAGTTCAACATCCCTAATTCAGGGGAATGTGCTAGAATATATATGGACACAAACACTGTGGAAAATAGACAGAGACACATTATACACTACAGTAACCTCAAGCAGTGTGTCAGTTTGGGGATGAAACTTATTGGAGTCACCCATGCCACCACCTTGAACCAGTGACACTGGCTGAAGGAGCATATACATGTCAGTACCGAAAAGAGAGCTCTCACGATGTGTGATTTCGAAAAAGACTTTTTTCAATTAATGAATAACTCAGTTTTCAAAACAAAAACACGGACGTTTTAAGAAACCATGGGGAAATTCAGTTAGATACTGCTGGGAGGGATGTAATGGCGTACAGGATTATATGACCAGGCCTAATTGTGAGTCATAATCTTCAGTCAAGGGTTAGTCTCTGTGATTATGGCTAAGATTTCGTAACAATTCACAAAATCTGTCCATGTTGGTATTTGGATACTGGGCCTTTCCATGCTCCACATGTACTGATTTCACTATGAGTTTATGAAACATAAACTTCGCTGATGCACAGTTACACACGCGCAATTTCATCTACTGGATGAAAAGCTGTGATCCATATGAAGTAGTGAGGTGTTCTTGGACGCATTCAACACGTCTGGATATGTTCCCGATAATCCTTATGGCACAACACCTCAAAACAAGAAGGTTATCAGCCCGATCAAAGATGAAACTGTATTGACGCAGGTGGCATGCAAAGACAGGCTAAGGGTGCGCGTCATGCAGCCTCGAGGCTCTCACGACTGATGAAAACAAGGAGTGCCTGCTCGACAGTCTCATCCTCTTTTAATATTTTTGTGGGATCAAAAATTTAAAAAACCTCTCTCACACCGGCCTGATTTAGCTTCACTGATCAGGATAGTAAAAACATGCGTATATTAAGGGAATTTTCATTCACAAAGCAGGCTTATCACATTCACACAGTTCAATACTGTTCTGTCCTGATTAAATTGAGCTTAACTTAAATTCCATAAGGCAGTGAAGCAATTTCGAAGTCTCGGTGCGACGAAAATCGTCAGTCGATCTCCTGAAAACATTTGTAATAATTATTAACTTTCGGTGATCACATGGGGAAGACCGGAGATCTTCTGGTAAGACCGTGTTAACCTATTTATTTGAAGTAATACACTGGATATCTTAGCTTACAAAACGGCAGGTTCATCCAGTGTAAATCAGACGTTCCCCACTGATCCCGTGCAACACAGCGTAGTAAGCAGACACTGTCAATAATAATCAGTTAAATAATACGCGAACACACTTACTTTAGTTTAGTTCATGTATTAAATTCCTTCTCATAGAGAATCTCATCAAGATGGCGACTAGCTCAACAATACATACATCTACATCCTCCTTCTTTCACGGCTAATCGGCAAGATCTCCTCCATTCTTTTCCATAAGAGAAAACATAGATAGCAGATAAGCTATTCCATGGAGTAAATGGACGCTCCAAGGAATAATAGGGCTTGAAACCACTTTGCATTGATAATCATCGTATATTAAAGTTTAGGAATCGGTAAGATAAGAAGAGATATTTCGAGATATGTACTGAGTTATATAATTTATAAAATTTCTGAAAATATCGTGGAGAGACCGCTGCAAGAGACATTACACTCTGCATATGGTGAACTAAGTAGTCATTTGATTGAGTGGCCGCTTGGTACACTCTGTATTGAAGCTGAAAGTTCTTCTGTCATACCGAGATGAACGGTTTATGTATGAGGATGGGATTAGAACCCTCCTTTTCCCACACTATTCACTTTTGTGCTTGAGAATGGATGGGAATTTTCTTGTAAATAGTGTAAATCTATGAAAGTGTATGCAGAATAGTTGTAAGGACCGTCTCTAACAGATGTGTGTATACATATGCATGCATTGTTGATTGACTGCACACTATGTGTACATGTGAATTGTATACATTTTGTCGAAGAGAAAATGTGTACTTATGTACATGTTTGTGTGTGTGGTCTTCTTAACGAGCTGCTAGTCGTACCATTTAGTTTAATTTGCGATCTGTTGTATATATTGTAATATACAACGAAGATGGTATAGAAAAACTGATTTTGCAAAAATGGGTTAAATGATATAGAAAAGTATGTAAAAGCCAGTCAGAAAAAGTAACGATTCAGTGGGAAATGGAGTATATATATTCTTTCTATACTATTGTTAGTGTAAGTTAATATCTGTTTCTGTATATAACAAGTACCTCTGTACCAACTAATATTAGTTTAAAAATGTATAAATGTCTATAAGTCATGTTTAAAGTAAAAAAATAATAATTTATTGCAAGCTAACTTTGAAAATTATTGTTAATAAACCATAAATTTAAGAAAACGGATTTTTTAAAAAAACTTTGAAAAATCATTGTTGATAATCCATAAATTGATTTGTTATATCAGTGTTATTATTTACAAAACAATACAAACAAACCCAATCCTTTCAATATGGTGTACATATGACTACGCTTATGAATTGGTTCTAGAGGGAAAAGGGAGATAGGAGGAGTTAAAAATTATTGTTAATAATCCAAAAATTAATTTGTTATTATTATTTATAAAAGAGGTATCCTTGTTCTGGTCCCAAACAAAAGTGATCCTCTTGCTATGGTGAACAGGCCTCAAATGACAACCCTCACTCACCCGATTGCCCTAGTAATAAATTGGCGGTAGGAGGGGGGGGGGGGTAGGGGACGCTTGTTTCTTACTGGCCTGGAGAGAGCAGAGGGGAATGGGAGAGGTTTCACGCCATCCTATTGACCCGGAGGCATGGGTGGACGTGGGTGACTGCAGCATGTACTAGCTTCATTTTACCATCAACTTTTAGTTGCACGCTTGCCCCAGAGGCATGGGCAAATAAGGGTGATCTCTACACATACCTTTATTGTCTAAGGAGCAGGGAATACAGGCAGGGATGAGGTTGGGGTGGGGATTGGTTCAAATGGCTCTGAGCACTATGGGACTTAACATCTATGGTCATCAGTCCCCTAGAACTTAGAACTACTTAAACCTAACTAACCTAAGGACATCACACAACACCCAGCCATCACGAGGCAGAGAAAATCTCTGACCCCGCCGGGAATCGAACCCGGGAACCCGGGCGTGGGAAGCGAGAACGCTACCGCACGACCACGAGATGCGGGCGGGTGGGGATTTCTGTGACCTTGAAGATAACGAGCCCAATCGCCTTAGGTGTAATCTGACACCGAAAGTGACCTTGAGATAAGATCATTATGTTGAGTAGAATTCTCACTGCTATCCTACCACAGTGGTCTCGTCATAAAATAAATTTGTTGATTATATATGAGGCAGTATTTGGAGATAATTCATTTTCTTTCTTGGTTGTTTCAGATGGGTGTGTCACTGATTCTCCGTGCACCTCTTCTTGATTATTATAAAAGTCTGCCACATATCCCCCCCTAAGATATACCACATTCACAAGGACAGTGGTACACATTCAACTTTTGGAGACCTAGACAGTCTTTAATGTTATAAAGAAGAGTTTTTATCTTTGTTGATGGGAGAAAAATACACTGGAAGCAATGATTCTGTAGAGGTCTACTGATCTTTCCAGATACTGGGCCAGTGTAAGGCAGATAAGTGATTCTCGGCTTCTGCTTTTCTTTCTCAGGCTCAGTCCCTTCTTCAAGCATTCTTCATTTTGACTGCAACGCCCATTCATTTTCAGAATCTGAGTACCCAGCAATACTTCACAACCTGGCTGGAGTCCAGGCAGCGAGTACATGTAACAAAACAGCTTGCAGCACCCCAAGAAGATGACTGGTTCGGTCAGCAAAACAATGTGCATGAAATGGAATTAACAGATTGGTGGTACACCCAAAAGCACTAAATTAATTAATCATGCCGAGAAAACCTGACAGATCACAAAATGCCATCAGTCACAACAAATAAATGGCTTAGCTTCATAAATCTCCTATGTCTTCTCTTCAATTAATAGAGTCAAATCAAACATCTTCAGCCGTCTAATTTCCAAACTATTATTTTATTTGGCTACCAATTTCGGCGATTTACTACGCCATCTTCAGGTCCCCTGACCGACGTGTAGAAGACTCGAACCTCGGTTCCAGTCAAAGAAGGGACCAGCATTCAAATACTGGTAGCTGTAGATTTCTGCCTCATACAGCGATCACTTCAACCACCGTCTGGCGACTGGTTGGATGCGCTGTATAAAGAAGAAATCTACAGATACGAATGCCGGCCCCTACTTCGACGGAGGTTGGAATCTTCCTACAGGTCGGTCAGGGATCCTGAAGATGGTGTATGAAACTGGTAGTCAAACAAAATAACGGTTTGGAAATTATACAGCTGAAAAGTGTTTGATTTGACATCCTGTGCTGAATAGTCGAGCCCGCAACCATCTCTGAAACGATGGACATACAGAGAATTAATAGAGTTTTCCTGTCCAATTACTGTCTCACACGAACTATGAATGAGCTAGATGCCTTATATGGTGTATACAGGGCGTCGAACGTAATTCCGACACCTGTAATGTCGAAAGTCGTGTATTATCTTTCCCAACTTCCATATATTCGGTTTCTTACATGTCAACTACTCACAAGTAATTTTTGCTGTTATCTCTGAACTCACTGGTCGACCTCTATCCGTCTGCTGTGGAATCTGCTATGGTAGTTTTCTCTGCCGACATTCTTTGATGCGAATGCGGCCTCAGACAATGAGGAGTCACGGTACTCCGATATTAGCATGGTTTGCAAGCTTCCATCGAGGACAAAGGCATTCTTGTTCGTTCTTCACTGTTCGAGGATGTGCTGGAGTGAATGTGTATTTTTCTTAGGGTGTGTTGTAATGTACAATTAAAAGTGGTTGCATTTACGTATGCCGAGAAGGGGAGAGAGAGGGAGCTACGTATAAAAGCAGCAATGGTTTTGTGTTAAGGAAATGCAACATAAAAATATAGAGCTCCTCTCATGCAACTGTTCTGGATCAAACGGTAATATTTTTGTACAACTAAGTGTTTGTCAAGCCTTACTGGATTGAATTACAGTAGTTCAAAAGAAAAACGCCTTTTGCACGCTGCACGTTAAGTTTCTTTTATTTAACCTTGTGCACCCAGATGCATTTCGCATTAATTACAAGGAATCTTCAGTGGATGTCAGATCAGCATCTAATTCATTATCTTTAAGCCAAACAGTTTTCTTTCAGGTAGTAAATTGATTGAAAGTTTGCACTTTTCCTTGTGGTCACTGTTTTTAACACATAGCAATTTCACCGCCATTTCAAGATTGTGATGAGGATTTTTAACCAAATGGATATGTGTGACTACCTATTATTGAACCGTAACTTCTGGTTGCAAGAAGAAGACTACCAGGTAAACAGTAATGTAATTGTAAACAAAGATAAGATTGGCCACCCAATTGTAGAGTAAAAATACTAGGGCTGGAAAAAATATGGAAACACTACAAACATAGCACATTGCCATGCTTAACATGGTGTACGAAACACATTAGTAGTGTGGTCATGCACACATTCGCATTTAAAACAGCTTCCAGTCGTCTCGGAATGGATAAATACAGGTCCTGTATTATTTTCGCAGGAAACTTACATCATTCTTCTTGCAAAATACTAGCAAGTTCAGGTAACAATGATGGAGGTGGATAGCGATCACTCACACTTCTCTCCAAAGTACATCCCAAAGGCTCCATAATATTGAGATCTTTGCTGTAACGGTCAGTTGAAATCCGGCAATTCATCTTTGTGCTCACAAAACCAATTCTGGACGATCCGAGCTGTGTGAACAGGGGTCCTGTTGTTTGGATCACAGTGCCACCATTGGGGAACAGGTATTGTAACATGGGATGGACCTGATGAGCCAAAATTGTCACATGATCCTTGGCCGTAATGCAATCTTGCAGAATAACCACGGTGTATATCGAATACTACGATACTATCACCAAACGCCTGCCTTGTTTCACTCTTGGGACGAAACTCGGCCAGAGGTTGGAAACTGTGAAACAAAATTCATCCGACCAAATGACTTTTCTTCCATTTCACCACAGTCAAGGTTTTATATCTTCTGTATCACGTTTTCCTGTTACGTGCATGTGCACCACTGATGAGTCGTTTTGATAGTCTAGCTCGCCCTGCAGTTCTCTGCTTATGGAGCTCTCTTCGTGTCGTTTTGGAGCTGAATAGGTTTACTTAACGCATGATGTTTTTTTCGCTTTCCCTGTATGCGGAATAAATCTTCAATATTATGTCTCTTGAAACACCAAACACTTCGGTTCAAAAATGGTTCAAATGGCTCTGAGCACTATGGGACTTAACTTCTAAGGTCATCAGTCCCCTAGGACTTAGAACAACTTAAACCTAACTAACCTACGGACATCACACACGCGGTTCCAGACTGTAGCGTTTAGAACCGCTCGACCACCTTGGCCGGCAAACACTTCGGCTCCCTTGGATACAGAAGGACCCTCGATGCGCGCACCAACAATTTTCTGACGTTCAGTTCACCTCATACGGCCGGGAGAGCGATGTGCTGACCACATGCCTCTCCATATCCGCATCCAGTGACGCCTATGGGCTGAGGATGGCACGGCGGCCGGACGGTACCGTTGGGCCTTCATGGCTTGTTCGGGAGGAGTTTAGTACTTTGAATTCACTTAGTTCCGACATATTGCACCCACAACTACACAGAACCTTGTTCTGACCACGACTGACACAAAGTATTAAGAACACTGCACAGGTACCGTTCACGGTCAAACAGAACAGCGCAACATGCATACTTGGCTAGCATCTGGATTTGTGTTGAAGCATGCACTTGTCACCATGTTTCCAATATCTGTTGGCTGGCTCTGAGCACTATGCGACTTAACTTATGAGGTCATTAGTCACCTAGAACTTAGAACTAATTAAACCTAACTAACCTAAGGACATCACCCACATCCATGCCCGAGGCAGGATTCGAACCTGCGACCGTAGCGGTCGCTCGGCTCCAGACTGTAGCGCCCAGAACCGCACGGCCACTCCGGCCGGCCCAATATGTGTTCAAGACCTGTAAACAAATTATATGTTAGATCTCAAACCCAGGGGTGAACAAAGTTACTGGTAACCGTTTTAAAATGGGGCCTGATACATGTGCAGTAGCAACCTTTACATCTTCCTCGGCTAATGAATATGGTTTTAAATTACAGTTTATTCATTATGTTATCAAAAGTATCCAGACATCCCCTAAAACATACGTTTTTCATATTAGGTGAATTGTGCTGCCACCTACTGCCAGGTACTCCATATCAGCGACATCAGTAGTCATTAAACATCGTGAGAGAGCAGAATGAGGTGCTCCGTGGATATCACGGACTTCGGACATGGTCAGGTGATTGGGTGTCACTTGGGTCATACGTCTGTACGCGAGATTTCCGTACTTAAACATCCCTAGGTCCACTGTTTCCGATGTGATAGTGAAGTGAAAACGTGAAGGGACACGTACAGGCCGACCTTGTCTGTTGACTGACAGAAACCACCAACAGTTGAAGAGGGTCGTAATGCGTAATAGGCAGACATCTATCCAGACCATGAAACAGGAATTCCAGACTGCAGCACTATCCACTGCAAGTACTATGACATTTAGGCAGGAGGTGAGAAAACGTGGATTTCGCCGTCGAGCGGCTGCTCATAGGCCACACATCACACCGGTAAATGCCAAACGACGCCTCGCTTGGTGTACGGAGCGTAAACGTTGGACGATTGAGCAGTGTAAAAAACGTTGTGTGGAGTGACGAAACACAGTACACAATTTGGCGACCCGATGGCAGGGTGTGGGTATGGCGAATGCCCGGTGAACGTAATTTGCCAGCGACTGTAGTGCCAATAGTAAAATTCGAATGCGGTGGTGTTATGGTGTGGTCGTGTTTTCATGGAAGGGGGCTTGCACCACTTGTTGTTTTGCGTGGCACTATTACAGCACAGGCCTACATTGATGTTTTAAGCACCTTCTTGCTTCCCACTGTTGAAGCGCAATTCGGGGGTGGCGTTGCATATTTCAACGCGATCGAACACCTGTTCATAATGCACGACATATGGCGGAGTGGTGACACGGCAATAACATCCCTGTAATGGACTGGTCTGCACAGATTCCAGACCTGAATCCTATAGAACACCTTTGGAATGTTCTGGAACGCCGACTTCGTGCCAGGCCTCACCGACCGACATCGATACCTCTCCTCAGTGCAGCACTACGTGAAGAATGGGCTGCCACTCCCCAAGAAACCTTCCAGCACCTGATTGAACGTATGCCTGCGAGAGTGGAAGTTGTCTTCAAGGCTAAGGGTGGGCCAACACCATACTGAATTCCAGCATTACCGATGGAGGGTGCCAAGAATTTGTAAGTCATTTTCAGCCAGGTGTCCGGATACTTGTGATCACATAGTGTAGCTATCGAACGGATTTTTCACGCTTTGACTCTCTAGAGGATCGTCTAAATGTATTAAATTCTACCGAATATTATAGAAGGAGAAGCATTTTGTCGCCACAATACCGTCAAATATAGAGATTATCGAATTAGGACAGGTTCATACGAACAATATTACTCCACAGGTCTTAAGAAAAGAGCCAATGTATCGAACAGACTTAATACAGTCCCAATTAGAGATTTAGAGTATAAAACGTATATGTAGCATTGCTGTCATAACTTAATTATTCTGCAGCAGTAGAGGGATACACATGGCTCATTTATTGACGCCACATTAGTACTGGTGTTGGCGCGCGCATACAATAGTAAGGATAATGTATGCAGTCTCTCTTTAGCATATTTCCCACAACTTATTCCAAGCGTTCCGGTACTAAAATGCGGCAGTACTATGGCATGTGGGAATACACACTAGCCCACTGATGCCTCGGACGTGAGAGACATACAGAGAGATTTACGATTAGGTAGACATCTTATAAAAGTACCCTGATACACAACTTTCTGCCTAAAGAGCATGGTATTAACCTCTGCTAAGTCACATCTATTCCCAAGGAAAAATAATAATATGTGTGATGGAATTAAACACATACTGCAACTTCTGATAAATGTACAAAGTTTCATCTCGTATATATAAAAAATGCTCTGACACAGCGACAAGCCTATCCACATATTGCATCTTAAAACATAGTCATTCTTTTTTTATTCCACATCATCTGCAATCGCTGTGTGGCAATAATTTACGAAGTTTACACAGTTACTAACTCGACATCATCGTCATGAACTTCACATTCCAATAGACACTTTACAGTATTGTCGAAAAAAACCCTCATGTGTTCACAACAGACATTTCTTTAGAAATACATACTCCAATGAGCTGGGCTGTTAATTTTCAGGTAGCACCTCCACACACGTTGACTAGCTACTGATACATTGACAGTGCTGCTGCTGTTCTTCCTGTCAAAGACATGAATGTTGAGATGGAATAGGCTCTAACTGATTGTCAACATATCCTGAATATATGCCAGATAGCTTTACAGTTACTCCCACTCTATTTGAACGAGCCTCACCTTCATACTTCGCTTTACATTTTCTACATATAGTATAACTTCGAACTCACCATCTAATGCTACCCTGACATTAGCACATTTAAACATGTTGGTGATCAAATGATATGTATTGGCAACAGCAACATTATTATGGCAGCTATCTTGATGGATGGACTGGTGGGTTATATACCCCCACCAGTTGCTATATGCCAAATATGTTTGAGGAGCTGGAAGGGAGGGGTGACCAACCAGTTGGTCCAGGGTGGGCAAGTTGGATGGATGGAGTGGGGGGGGGGGGGAGGGTACTAATTCGAATTTCGTAGATGTACGTTGTGCTGCAGGAAAAAAAGTAGATCATAGGCTAGAAATTGAATTAAAGGTAGTTCATGAACTGCTTTTGTAAGAAAGGGAAAGCAGGCAGAATAGCACTGATATGTAAATAATAGAATGGTTGTGGTTTACTTCGTTTTTTATAAGGGACGGCCATTCTGCAGTATACATTCTGTATCGTCATATGCAAAGGCTGGTTACAGGAGGTTCAGTTGTCTATAAGAAGAAGATAACAGTGCCAGTAGACTGAAACGAATTGCAGAGGATCGGTGACTGGTACAGAGAGATTCAGAGTTGCTACTGGATATAGCATACTCTGCATTCACAGGGGAAGAAATCCAATGCTGTTCTACTACACTCTTGCTGGAAACAGTGGCTACCGTGAAAGACATCTGTGAGTAATCGATCTAAAATGGACTGGGTACATAAGGCAGAAGTAGATACTAGGATAGGAGAAATCTTAAAGAAATGCAATAGCAGTATAGGGAGAGGTATTACTGCATAATTGTACTGGAAAATTTGGGAAAAACAGTAGTACGCAGCAATACTTCGCCACTTTCAGTTGTAATACAGGCTATCTGTTTGCCACTGCTTCTTCTTCTTGTTCTTCTTCTTTTAAGAGTTTAGCAATCTCTGGTTCACTCCTCGCGATCTATATTCTGTTGTATGGGACGATCACGATATTTTGTTGGAGCTGTTGGATATTACGCTAAAATACCTCGAAACAAAATGATGTAGAATGCATTGCAAAACCCATTTTTTGCCCTAAACATATGGGCTGCTTTGGAAAGCAGATTCATTGTCTGTTGTGCAGAGCATCCTCTACACCATTGGCCTGGAAAACACGTTTTTGTCCATATTTCTGCAGGGCAGTGCAGAGGTCATGCACACTTATACAGGAGATCAGGGAATATATTTTTTGTTAGTTTTAAATAAAGTGCATGCTTATACTATTACAATCCTATCCCCAGTGGTGGTAGTAGCAGCACAGCTGTGGGTCTGCCGCGCGCTGCTGCCAAGCCGGGTGTACTCAGCCCTTAGTGAGGCAAAATGAGGAGCTACTTGATTGAGAAGTAGCGGCTCTGGTCTGTTAAACTGACATATGGCTGGGAGAGCGGTGTGCTAACCACATGCCCCTCCATATCCGCATCCAGTGACACCTGTGGCCTGAAGATGACACTGTGGCCGGTCGGTACCGTTGTGCCTTCACAGCCTGTTCAGACGAAGTTAAGTTTTTTTGCGTTCTTTACTGTCAAAAAGTAGCAAGAGTGTATCTGTTGCACAGCACTGATCGTTAGAAGCGAAACTATCAGCATATTAGTGCGTGTCTTCTTGAAAAGTGGGTATTTATGGAATACTGGGAGAAAATTGAGAAAGTGGTAACGAATTGCCCCAAAACAGTAAGTAGTGGTGGAAAATGTGTGCCTTTGGAATACTGGGAGAAAATCGGCAAAATTTTAACGAATTGCCCCAAAACTGTAAATAGTGATGGGCGTTGTGCGCCTGGGGAATACTAGAAGAAAATTGACAAAATTGTAACGAATAGCCCCAAAACAGTAAATAGCAATCATAAATGGTGATACATTGCAGATAATGTTATTGGACACAACACTCCACTGCAAATTGCAAAAACGAAATTGCAGATATCACACAACTTCCATGGACTGCTGCGTTGATTCTGGTGTGACGTAGGCCACCGATGTTTCATCGCCCGTAACAATCTGGCTTAAGAAATCATCACCGTCGTTGTGGTATCGCTCAAGGAAAGTCAATGCACTGTCTAAACGTTTGGTTTTGTGCAGATCCGTCAACATTTTCGCTACCCAACGTGCGCACAATTTTCGGTAATTCAAGTGCTCAGTCACAATGCCATACAAAACACTACGAGAAACATTAGGAAAGTGATCCCCCAAGGAGGAAATCGTAAAGCGTCTGTTTTCTCTCACCTTATTGTCCACTTCCTGCACCAAACTTTCATTAACGACCAAAGGACGCCCACTCCGTTGTTCATTATGCACATTTGTGCGGCCGACTTTAAATGCTCTCACCCACTTTCTCACCATTCCATCACTCATAATGTTTTCTCCATAAACTGCACAGATCTCACGATGAATATCGATAGCTTTTAGGCCTTTAGCACTAAGAAATCTTATAACAGCCCGGACTTCACCGTCGGCGGGACTCACGATTAGCGGAGGCATGTTAAACACTCAGTACACAACCTAAACAAGGAAGAATCAAACTGTAATGGCGTCAGTGCGCAGATTAAGGTACACGCTTTCATGTAAAAATAAAATTATTGAGATATCTTAACACGTCTTTTTTTAATTTCAAAACGGTACTTACTTACAAAACACGCCTCGTATAATTATACCAAGTGCTTTCAATAGTGATCATCTGAAATGGAGACATGAATAGACTAACAACTGATTTTGAGCATCGTCCCGACCAACCTGCGCTACTAAGAAGTCAGAAAATGCTTATAGCACGATGGAGCGTTACAGACTGCCTTAAAACAGCAACCATCGTTGGTTGGGAATTATTGTCGATCGTATGGCCTAACTCTCGAGGATCAATACGAGAACATAAAACAGGAGGCGAGTGTACGTAACGACAGCAGCTGCAACCGGCTGTCGTTCCAACGGAAATATCCTGCTTATATCCGCTCTTTGCTCGTGCTAGTATCCTGCAGAATGCTCATGCCCGGTGTGGCACAATTCTTCCTGAGTCACACCTGTAGTACAACTACGGAGGCTACGATCAACACCTCTAGACAAACTCCATATTCTTTGCTACATAGCGACCCCAAAAATTCTACAGGTATTTTCCAGGCAGTAAGAACGAAAACACATATAGTAACATAGCATTACCCACGTATAATTATATGTAACCGAGAAATGGCATAAGTTCACGAAGAGATAATGTAACAGTTGGTTACATGTTTCGCTGATCATTTCCACGATTTTTATCTAAACTGAAATGTTTTGCAACGAATCACTTTACAGGAACCATATACGATTTGTCTGTGAGTCTCATTCATGCTGGCCATTTACATTTTAGTGAACAGCACACTTGCTTAAATTCGACGAGAATGAACATGTTAGTCTCTAATACTACTCACGCAACCTGCATTTCTTTACTTTTTATACCTAGTTATGCTACGAGCTTTTAACTAAAAATTCGTCTGTGGAACAGAAAGAGTTCCAAACAGAAATAATTTTAGCCTACATTTAAATTTTTTCTCTTACATGTTAGACGTTTTATGTTATTGGGCAAATGGTCACTGAATTTTGTGGGTGCATATTGAACACTTTTTTGAGCCGCTGCAGTTGAAGTAATCAGTAAAAAGGTCAGTTCTTTTTCTAATGTTGTAGCTGTTGACATCAGGACTCTTGTCAAATTGTGATGAATACTTTGCGATGCATTCATGATACACAAGTGGAATACCACTGACAACCCAACGTGTGACAGTGAAACTGCTGAACAAACGTTGCTACGTATTGTATACGACTCCAGTTGCATGGATTCCCTGGAAAGTGGAGGGATTTTATCGAGGCCAGCTGCTATTGAGTGGCTGTCCCGTTTGGATTTAACTTTATGATCGATTATAGCTGCCCTTCTAACATAGCTAAGCTCTCATATGAACATTAAATATACTGGCGTTTGTTATATTTATATTAGTATTTGTACTGCATCTGTGTCATATTCGACTACATCGTGTACTTTTTTTCACATAACCTACCTATTTTAATCATCTAAATGTTTGTATTTGCCCTTGTAAAGCCATACTATGAATAAATAAAAAATAAAATTTTGCGGTAAATGTAATGAGCAAATACACATGTTGTGGATGAACGGTTAAAATGCCTGACTCCATCAAGAAGCGGTTACAGGATGATAGTGGGCATACATCAGATACTATTCTCACTGCTCGCCTTTGCACAATCAGTACTTTCGAAGTGATTAGTTATCCCAGAAAATTATACCAGAAGACATTAACCTATGGAAATATGTTGGATGTTGTTTTATTTGTACTCAAAGCTAGCAACTAACGGCAAAGAAAAGTTAATAAACGTCCTTCCCTATTTGCTGACCCCGGTTCATGTGCGACGTTGATTATTTCTATAATTCTATTTGCTATCGAGAAATGGATCAGCTGTGCTTCTCAAAATTAAAGGAGAGTCCCTTTTCAGAGCAATACTTAATATGTCTTTGAGACACACTGTTGAGAATTTTTTCTGTGGCTTTCTCTTTAAGAGGTCTGATTATAGCGCTTATGACGTCTGCAAATAGTGCTAACTAACTAATGCATGTGACACGATGATGCAGTAAGGAAAGTATATAAGTGGGTCAAAGACGGATGCGAAATCATTCTGGCGAGGACACAGGTCGCAAACGGGGAAATCTACTGACATAAGCGACTTTTAAATACGTAATATTACTATTGCCCTGAGCCTGTGAACGAGTATCTTGAAAACGGTGAAGCTGGTCAAATGTTCGGGTGCTACTGTAGTGAGCATCTATGGACAGCGATAGAACCACAGCGTAGCTATTACTGGGCTATAAGTGGTTGGACATTCAGAGCACAATCCTGGTGCACGCACAAGTGCTTCGGAGCACACCGTTCATCGTACACTGCTGAAAATGGGGCTCCGCAGCAAATGCCCCCTACGAGTTCAAATGTTGACCGAACGACATCGTCAATTATGGTTGCAGTGGGCATGAGGTCATTGGGATTCGATCGTCGATTAATGGAAACGTGTCGCCTCGTCGGATGCATCATGTTTTTGCTTTCCAGCTCGATGGTCGTCTCCACAAACGCCGTCATCCACGCGTACGGTGGTTAGAAACGTGCACCGCGCCAATGCCTCTGGCTGGTGGGAGCAGTATTATGCTTTGGGAGACATTCTGCTGCGCTGGCTTGGGACCTATGGTAGTAATCGAAGACACGCTAACAAGTGTGGACCACCTCCACTTCTTCATGCTTGATGTCTTCCCCACCGGCGATGTCATCTTCCAGCAGGATAACTGTCCGTGTCTCAAAGCCAAAACCGTGCTACAGTGGTTTGAGGAGTATGATAGTGTATTCACGTTGATATCTTGGCCACGAAATTCATTTGATGTTAATCCAACTGACCCATTTGGGTTGTTATCAGGCGCCATCACCTTGAGAGGTGGCATACCTTTAGATGCACACAGTGACTTGCCCCCTCTCATATTTATATCTTCGTCTGAGTAATTCGATTTGGGGAAGTATGACCGAGTATTGTCATTACATGGCTAGTATTGAGAACTCTATTTTCCTCTGTAATTGCATGTGGTGAAAAGTTGCTATTGCTTCACATGCGGACTTCCCACGCAGCGTCTCTCGTCACCCGGGTGGTCCAGTGACAGGCGGGTTCTACTGATCTAGAAAATGTTAAGACAACGGGTGTGAGGGAGTCGAGTGGATGCTTTCCAGACGCCGACATTGTCATAAGAGCGGGGGCGACACGCCCACAGGGGCCTGAAGGAGCGGCTGGGGCTAAGGACTCCGTTAATTCGCAGAAACTTAGTGAAAACACTTTCTGGCGGGCTACCAGCGAGGGGTGGCAATGACTTGTGTTCCCAGGCAGTCTTGACGGACAAATTCCCGCGTTTTCTGCAAAAATCATAACTGTGATTGGCTTGCTCAGGGGATAGCTCCGTGACGTAGTAAAATCGGCGCAGAAATTGGCGCCAGGTGTCCATTGGTGGAATAGTAGTGCTTCAGCAATAGAGTGGAATTTTCCGCCGGTTTTCGAGTTGCTGATTGGAACGTTTAACCACGGCCACTGTCGTGGGGGCGGGAATGTTCTGTGTTCGGCTTGTACGGGTGCTCTTGAGAGAGTCGGCTCTCGCCTTTCGGTCGGGGTAGGTTACAAGACAGAGCTCTCGCTGCTCTGGACAGCCTGCCTTCCGTTGGCTGTCTAATATACTTTCATTTAATTGTAACTGTTTTACGAAGTTGCTGAAGTTTCGACTTCAATGTAACTTTCCGAGTACAGTTGGAAATTGAGTGTTCTGTGTACAAGCGGCCTATGTTGACCGTCTTGAGCAGTTTTGGCAAAAGTTAACTGTATCGAAGTTACTGTGTGACTTCGCTTGTTAAAATCACTCACTGTACCGTCAGTGATTGTGTAGCGAGCCTCCTTCGTCTCCCCAGAGGCGTATTTGTGTTGCTAGGAAGTCTTTAGTCCGGAACAACCAGACCAGGAGAATTTGTTTCGGGCTATACTCGCGACATTATCATCATCACGACGGAACGTCGAAGCAACCAGCCATCGCCTCCGGTATGCCAGACCATGTCCTTGCAGTTAAGAAGACAGCTTGGTAATGTATGTCCGCAGCACCGGCAAATCAGGGAATTTTGCTATGTGACAGTCAGTGCTCAGCACAGCGCACCTGTTCCCGTCTTTTCTAACATGGTCCTGTCTTGGGTGTTTACTGTCTGAGTTCTCACTACTGTAGCAGCAATTAATGTTGGGTTGGCTCTTAAGATCTGAGTTGCAAGGAATTGGCTCCACATACCACTTGGTCATAAACGTCACAATCTAATTTATGGACAACTTCACCTTCACAGTATTTATTTGAGTATCCAGTTTGACGTATTGTAAATGTTTCATGTGTTTTGTTTATTATTTTGAGTTTAGTCATAATAAATCAAATTGTTATTTTGGACAGAACTTTCATTTTGTTAATCAGTAGAGCAACCCTTTCATTTCTCACTACGTTAATGAAACTTTCCTTTATCAAATTAATTTCTATCCAATTAAATTATTGCAGGTGCCAAACTCTTTTCTACTCCACTTGCAGGGTCGATTACAGTCCGTTCGCGTTTCTTCTTAATCCATGTGCAACAGCAAAAGTCGGAATTAGAAAAGGGGGGGGGGGTTTAGAGCATCATTTCCATATGAAGATTCTAGAAAAATTTGGTGTTAAATACACTGCTAGCCCCGGCACCTCGCAACCGCATACATAAATCAGCGGCCCACTGTTTAAGGAATCGACTTGTGCGTGGAGAGAATCCACGATACGCAGAGTCGGTTACGTTTTGCATTTCAAATATAGAACACTAAGTTATTAAGCAGATGGTCATAATGTTTTGGCTCGTCAGTGTGTATTAGCAATGGGAGCAATAAAACTATGCAATTCCCGTCGTGAATACTATCGCCAAAAATTCTCTTCTTCCAGTATTAATTGAATCTTTCAGCACAAATTTTTCCATTGTTTTGTTAAGTATGATTCGAACTTGGTGTCCGTACACTCATCAGATTCATATAACTTACGCTTCTCTTACGAAAGTGTCACGATACACAAAATCAAACCGCATGACATAGAAAAAAGGATGTCACCTGACAATTTCGTTATTTAAGGCGTGTAATATTTGCTGAGTAAATTTATAAACAGCTTTCTCATTCGAGCAACCCTTTTCGAATCCAAACTGTGAGGTACTCAATAAAAAGTGGCCGTAGTTCCACAGGTACGTACAGAAATGCAGCATGTAGTAATGCAGTGAAATAAAAGTCACTCAGGAATGATTTATTACTCTTGCAGAGACAATATCTGATGTATTCTGATCGTTGTAGCTAATCCAAAGCAATTTATCTCACTGGGAAGTACAAGAGATGATCCTCGGAGTTTATGTTGCCGAGGAATATACGTCCTATTTGCTGCATTTCTCCGAGTGTTCTGCCTTTGCCACACAAGATAGTTTCCTCGCCATCCGAAAGAAACAGAGCTCGTCATTGAAACATGTTCAGGGTGTCCCAGGAGGGATGGTCAGTATTCAGGGATATGACAGGAACGATAATTCTAAGCAAAAAGGTCCAGTAAACAGGGGCTCTAAAAGCGCACCTTAAGAGATCTGATCACCGCTTAATCTTTGTTACTGTGAAACAAAGCTCTTCTCTTGTACGCTCTTTGCTTTCCATATTTTGAGAGCTGGTGGTGTTGACAAAAACAAGTGCACAACTTAAGAGCTATGAGCACTTGTTCATCTTCGCTACTGTGAAACGGATCTCTTCTATTGTGTCTTAGAGCCCACAAGAATAATTAATTTTATATCTCGTCAAAAATTTCATTTAAATAAAGAATTTAGTTGATTCTTCTCTGCCTCAAAGTCTAAACACGCTGGGTACATGCGTTTGTTTTTATTTCTATATCTCAGAGTATTTTCGTAATTTCTGTTAGCGGGCCTAAAATAAAATGAACAATCAAGTTTTCCGTCTGCTGCGTAAACGGTTCTGTGCAATGAGCATTTGGTTAGTGAATTCTTAGAACATAGAGCCGCTACAAGTACTACCGCATACTAAAGGCTGGCAAGACATTGTGACGCGCAGCACCTGTCTCTTTCCTCCTACGCTGCTTCCACGAACGACTCCAGCTGAAACCGCTGCCTCTTTTGAATAATGAGATGCTATTCCGGGGCACGTAGCTGGTTGACCTTCCGTGGTAAATTTAAGTCTCTCTGCACGTCCCTGACCTCCACCTCTCCTCACCATGAGCTCAATGAATCCCTCCCAAAGGGAAATCTGTCTACTCGAGTCTCACCAAAAAGCTGGCTCCAAAGGCAACGGGAAAACGTCCGGGGGTTTGGGAAGGATGGTGGGGCGGGGAGGGGGAAAGTGGACCCACGTCGGAGTAAGATGGCGTGAGCTACCGTCGTCATAGCAACGAGAGTACTTGGTGGGGACAGGAGGCGTGGCCTGCTAATACAATGATGGCGGCCGCCGGAAGGCGGCCGCGTGCTGCCATCGGGCGGCGATTGACGGAACTACATTGGCAGCTCCGCGTGCCGCTGCCAGTTAAGTCCTCCGCGTTTGTTTACATTCCGAAAGAACAATATCAGCACTGACAAACGCTCGAGGGCGTACGCCGGTGAATACAAAGGGACATTTTTACATAAGCGCGACATGTGTCTCTTATTAAACAGAGCGAAAATGACCGACTGATGAGATGAGAGCTCTATGCAATGCTAAACAGGCGTTCAGGATAACACCGAATAGCGCATACTACTCTCCGTTAATAGGCTATTGCAAGCATTTATCCCAGGCTGTACTGTCTGTACAAACCTAAACGGACTTTGTGAATGCCACGATAACACTACAGTAGTACCCCTTGTGTTTCGGTAGTGGAACTCTGTTCTGCATGACGCTGTTCGCCTTTTGGTTGGTACAGTACATCAGTTTCAATTTGTCACCTGACACATATTGGAATAATAAAATTTAGCAATACCTTCGTGTCATCAAGCGAAACAGTGGTAAGACTCTGCATAATGATTCGAAGGGACCGAGCTTCCTTCATTTGTTTATTTAAAATGACTTCGCACAAAGAGACATACATGAAACGAAATTAAATTATTGTTACTTTATACATGGGAGATAAAAATAGTTAAACTTTTAAAATGAAACTTAAGCGTAAACATAAAAATACATGGTTCAAATGACTCTGAGCACTATGGGACGTAACATCTATGGTCATCAGTCCCCTAGAACTTAGAACTACTTAAACCTAACATAAACTAAGGACATCACACAACACCCAGTCATCAGGAGGCAGAGAAAATCCTTGACGCCGCCGGGAATCGAACCCGGGAACCCGGGCGTGGGAAGCGAGAACGCTACCGCACGACCACGAGCTGCGGACAAAAATACTTGACGTTACGCTTTTCCATCAACTGATCAAATCAAAGAACCAACAAGATAATACAGTGACATTAACAATGTCATTTTTACAAGGTCTAATGAATTTACGGGCGGGGTTGCAGCCTGTCCCCGCTGTTATAACTTTACATCGTGCAAACTGTGAAGGGAACTATGGAGAAATCTGGAAAAGGAATTAACGATCAGTGAGAACAAATAAAATTTTTGGGTTAGTTTCTGACAGTGTAATTTTGTCTGAGACGGCGAAGTTGCTGCATAAATTCGTAGTCTTTGCTTAGCTTGTTGGTATTCCGGTTGCTATGAGTTTATTTACCGATTGTCATTTTTTATTCGTAGTTCACTATTACTATTTCAGTTCACATAATGTTATTTTGTCATTTGGAGATAGTGAGTGGATATGTGGACACTAGAAAATGAAGTGTCAAGTGGAGAAATCGGAACATTTCCGACATAGTCTTCTGTTTGGGTTCACACAGCAGCTGAGGCAGCCAGGAACATTTGCGTCGTGTGTGAGGATAACGCCACTGTAGACAACATGGGAAGAAAATAGTTTTATCGTTTCAAGAAGGATCGTTCTGACATTAATGATTCTCCACGTTCAGGAAGATCTTAGGGGTTCGCTGAGGATCGTTTAAAGCGCATTAGTCCACAACTATACGAGTCACTGTACTCGATAACTGCCACATGCGACGAACTTTGATCATTCTACCATTATGCGTTATTTGCAAGCGATTGGAAAGGTTAAAAAAAATCGGGTGTATGGGTACCGCATGCCGTAAACCAAAATCATTAAATTCAGCGGGCGGCCAAATGTTGTGCATCTCCGCTTGCACGTCGTCAATTGTCTCGTGAACAACACCGACTATTCCTATCCTGTATCGTTATTGGCGGCGAGAAATGGTATCTTTATGCTAACATAGGTAAAAGAAAGAAATGGTTGAGCACAAATAAAGCAGCAACTTCCCGTACAAAGTCCAGAGCGCATCCACAACAGATAATGTTATGCATCTGGTCGAACAGCGGCGGTGTGGTGTACTACTAATTGCTTCGCGAGGTGTAACCATCACTGCTGACATTTATTGTCAACAACTGAGACGTCTTGCAGACGCACTCCAAGAACAACAAACAAGAGGACTCCGTGAAGTGACGCTACTCCGTAATAACGACCGCTCTCATTCCGCTAGACTGACAAAAAACACTACACTGGAGTTGCGTTTGGAAGTCAACCAGAAGGGTCATTGATTACCAAACACGTGGCACGAAATCGACACGCCAAGACAAAAGCAATTTCCACAAAATATAAGATTAAAAATCATTTAAAAAAATAATTCGCTTCACACGCTTCAGATAAGCTAAAGTTCTTAAATATTTCACCAGTTAAACATAACGAAGTCCTAACTCAACCTGATTGCTATCACCTGAAACCCCCCTTAAGAGCTACGATTCGTACTCACCAAGCGTTCACCGACGAGTGCCCCTTTCCCTTTCCAGATTACCTAGCTCCTCGTGCAGCGGAAGCTTCTGGTTCACCAAGGCACCGCAATAGGCTTTATTTTAACAGTTTGCTTGTTTAATGAGCTACAATTTCTGCAAGAATATTTGTTCTTTCGTGCGCTTTCTACAAAGCAGCACAACAGTTTGAGTCAAAATGCACCACGTGCTCTAGTTCGGCCGTTTGCAAGCAGCAGACGCAGTTAGTATGTTAAATGATTATCGCACAGCTTTGTGTATTGGTTAAACCTCTGTCCAGAATAGAGCGTGCGTAGAATCGTAATGCAAATCTCACTTAGATATTTTTATAGTATTAATGTCTTCTGTGTTTCTTCTTGCTGTAGTTAAATTGTGCTCTGTTTCATTCTCACCCTTCGTCACCAACCTCACACACAAAAACAGCCTTCGACACAGCCCTCCACTAAGATGGGTAAACCTCTCTGTTCAGGTATTGGAAACCTAAGTTGGTCATCCTGTGCTCTCCTTTGAACGAGAGGCAACATCGTCTGCTCCCAGTAGACGATGACCAATTCAGCGATTCCCACTAAACAAAATCGAAACCCACATTAAAAAACACATATAATAATCAATAGGCCTTACTTGAGTGCACAGTCTTTTTGGAAGAGTTCATGAATTGAGTTAAAATCGGGTAGTAAAATGAATAGGTTCTACCGAATTCGACAAGCGTCTTATGAAACGACTTCAACGACGTTCAAATTTCATAGAACTGTTTCTGATGGTCCCTAGTGGTTCCAACCTGAACACGACAGCAAAAACAGCGGTCGTGCTGCGATGACGGTCGATGAGGGCGCAGCCCCACGAATGTCATTAGAGAAGGACTGAAGGGCCCGAGGATGTCAGCAGTGTCAAAAGTTGTGAAGAACGTCTTCCTATTGCTCATCGCGCTGCGAACCGGCATTCAAGCCAATGTGACGTGCGATTTCAACATCATTCCAAATAAGGACTTTTATGACGGTTTCAGATCGTTGTATGAAAGTTCTGCGCGTTGCACTGAACTGGGAGGAGAGATTATGTAGAGCACCTGAAGCATTAAAACAACCACCTTCACCTTTCTCTGGTCTGTATTAATCCAGTCTCCAAACGTTTTAGGCTGACGAGGTATATCCAATCCAGTTCTTTCCTACTTTTTATTACATTCAGTAATTGCTCTCCCTCTTTTCTCAGCACCTCCTCATTTTCACTCTATCTATCAAACTTATTTTCTCCACGCTCCGCCATGTCGACAACTCAAAAGCCTGCAGTCTTGCTCTCACTTTCTTTCTCATTGTACACCTTTCAGCACCACACAGGAGAACACACCATACAAAACATTTTATTAGTCTTAACTGTCCTTTTCTTACAAAATGCCACTCACGCCATTACTATCCTAGTTTAAGTTTCTGTTCTGCTCCTTTAGTCGCTTTCTACCCTACTTCCTAGGTATTTAAAACCTTGAACGTGTTCATAACGGTCTGCTCACATTAAAATGTCCACTGCATATGTTCGACGTCGACGTGCAATAACCACTCACCGACGACGGGTGGCAGCGGGTTAGGGAGGGGGGAAGGATGCGGACAAGAGCACATTCATTATCGTCACGCACAGACACAACTATTTATCTGATGATCTTTGCCCTTCGGGCCAACTGTGGAAGCATTTCCGAAATGGCTAACTTTGTAAACTATACACTTGTTGCTGTGGTTAAAGTATACAGTGCATGGCAAAATGGTGCTAGCCAAAACGGACCCCGATGCAGCTGTGGTGCACCACGGGCTGACAGCCCATATGAAAGAAGGGACTACCAACCTCAACGACCGTTTAGCGCACGTTGCTGCGTATGGACCTCCGCAGCAAGCAGCGGGCCATGTATCCGTGTTTAACTGGTCTTCATCGGCGAAAGGGTCTGGAATTTGTACACCAGTACAGTAACTGGACATCATCTGAGTGGCGACAAGTGGCCTTTTCAGTTTAATCAGGTTTTACGCTCTGTCAAACAGACGGCCGTTGGCGTGTACCGCGTGAAACGTCTAAAAGCAAACACCCTGCATGGATTACGATCTGGGGAATGTGGAATTCCCTGGCTGATCTAGTCATTCTCGATCAACACAAGCATGGCCACACCTACATTCAGTTTGTTTTTCCTCGCCAAGATGGCATCTACCAGCAGGACAATGCAACGTGTCACAAAGGTCGCAATGTACGTGTCTGGTTCGAAGAACAGCAGGATGAGTTTACAGTTTTCCTCTGGCCACCACTCTCCGGATTTAAAACTAGTCGAGAATGTGGGACCCCCTCGATCGAGCCGTTCACTTCATGGATACTCAGCCGTGAAACCTAGCGTAACTGGCCACGGCGCTGGAGTCAGTATGGCTCCATATCCCTATCGGTAGCTTCCAGAACCTCATTCGCCCCCTTCCTGCACATCTCGCAGCGGTCTTCGCTTCAAAATGTGGTTATCTAGGCTCTTGCGAGGTGGTGACATTAATATGGCTGGACTGTGTAGTACAGTTACACGTAAGTATTTTACGGCACTTACTGTTTCGAATGATCTGTCGCCGACCTGGAAGTTGCAATCACAATATGGCGATGCAGACTGAAATTTCAATTAATAATGCAGGGCAATACTTTGCGTTCCAAATCAGGATTCGCACGCTATCGGTGGCATGTTCCTTAAATACTCAGAAGAGCCGTACCGACAAGCGACGCAGCTATTTATACTCCGGCAGTAACGTTGCTGCAGAAGGGCAGATGAACTTGGAAAGGTATCGTAAACTGAGGGATAACACCGGCTCACACGCGGCGCCCGTCCTGGCCGGCGGGCACAGGGAAAGCTTTATGTGCTTTACGAGAGCGAGCCGCAGTTAACACGTGCAGCCGGCAGACCCCGCTGCAGTGCAGCTGCCTGCAGCCCGAGCGCGCGCGCACACCGGCCATTCACGCGAGCGGCGCGCCGCGCGGCGTAATTAACGCGAGCGCATACACGCGGGGTCGCCGTATCGATTCCCGGAGGCGGACTAGGAAATTGCCTCTTCAAACAGGACGCGCGCCCACGGCCCTCGCAAACACCGTCCGGGCCCCCTGCGCGGCGCGGAACGCCGACACTTCCTCTCGCGCGCCGGCTGGCTGGCACTGCCGCCCCCCCCCCCCCCCCCCCCCTTGCCAACACCACCCACAACAGGCAGGCGGCGCGTGGAGGTGGCTAGCGCCGCTCGGAGCTGCGATCGCGGGGGGCAGTTCCGGAGCCGGGAGGGCCGCGGTGTGACTGCGCCTGGCGCTGGTCAGCCGCTCACGCCGCTCCGCAATGAATAATTCAGCGTGCGGCCTTTACACGAGCGTCCAGCGGGGGAAAAGGCGGCACTGCCATCCGGTGCTGCAATCTCGTCTGCCGTGCTGGTAGTCGGCGTGGCCTTCAGGTGGTACCGCATTCGTATTCCGGAGGAGAGCACTTCATATCCACGCCCAACCGCGCTGTTGCGTTTTTAAATGAGACGAAAGACCAGTTACCGATTATTGTACTGTCGCATCCAGCAGGCGTTATACATGTACTCACTTTAATATCCAGAAGGATTTGCATGTCCAGATTCTCCGTCTAGTGGACCAGCGCTGATACGGCTCACTACTAATGTCCAGGACTTGGAAAGCAGCGGGTTCGTACCTCGCTGTTGGATATTAGACTGAAATGATAATGATATTACTGAGAACAGTTAGTTAATGAAGGCATTTTACACTGAGGAAATGTAAGTCATGGGATACCTCCTAAAATAGCGTCGGACCTCTTTTCGTCCGCTGTAGTGCAGCAACTCGACGAGGCATGGACTCAACAAGTCGTTGGAAGTACCTTGCAAAATATTAAGCCATGCTGCCTTTAAAGCCGCCATAATTGTGAATGTGTTGGCGCTGCAGGATTTTGTGCACGAACTGACCTCTAGGTTATGTTGTATAAATGTTCAATAGGATTCGTGTCGGGCAATCAGGGTGACCAAGTCATTCGTTCGAATTGTCCAGAATGTTCTTCAAACCAGTGGTGAACAATTGTGGCCCAGTGACATGACATGTTTGTTTGTGAACAAGAAGTCCATGCATGGCTGAAAATGGTCTCCTTATAGCCGAACATAACCATTTCCAGTCAATGATCGTTTTAGTTGGACCAGGGCACCTAATTCATTCCATGTAAAACAGCCCACACCATTATGGAGCCACCACCAGCTTGCACAGTGCCTTGTCCAAAACTTGGGTCCGCGGCTTCGTGGTGTCTACGCCACACTCGAACCTTATCATCAGCTCTTTGCAACTTACATCTGGGTTCATCTGACCAGGCCACGGTTTTCCAGTCGTCTAGGTTCCAACCGATACGGTCACGAGCCCAGAAATGCGCTGCAGGCGATGTCGTCCTGTTAGCAAAGGCATTCGTGTCGGTCGTCTGCTGCCATAGCCTATTAACGCCAGATTTCGCCGCAATGTCGCATATCCCACATTCTGCGGTTATTTCATGTAGAGTTGCTTGTCTGTTACCACTGACAAGTCTACGCAAGCACCACTGTTCTAGGTCGTTAACTGAAGGCCGTCGGCCTCTACGTTGCCCTTTGTGAGAGGTACTGCCGACATTTGGTATTCTCGACGCACCCCTGACACTGTGGTTCTATTGAATTCCCAAACGATTTCCGAAATGGAATGTCCCATGCATATAGCCCCAACTAATATTCCGTGTTCAAAGTCTGCTAATTCCGGTCGTGCGACCGTAATCACGTCGGAAAGCCTTTCATACAAATCACATGAATATAAATGACAGCTTCACCAATGCACTGCCCTTTTATCTCATTCCTTGTGTACGCGATACTTCCTCCACGCCGGCCAGAGTGGCCGAGCGGTTCTAGGCGCGTCAGTCTGGAACCGCGCGACCGCTACGTCGCAGGTTCGAATCCTGTCTCGGGCATGGATGTGTCTGGTGTCCTTAGGTTGGTTAGGTTTAAGTAGTTCTAAGTTCTAGGGGACTGATGACCTCATGTTAAGTCCCATAGTGCTCAGAGCCATTTGAACCATTTGAACTTCCTCCACCTGTGCCGCGCGGGATTAGCCGAGCGGTCTGAGGCGCTATAGTCATGGACTTTGCGGCTGGTCCCGGCGGAGGTTCGAGTCCTCCCTCGGGCATGGGTGTGTGTGTTTGTCCTTAGGATAATTTAGGTTAAGTAGTTTGTAAGCTTAGGGACTGATGACATTAGCAGTTAAGCCCCATAAGTTTTCACACATTCCTTCCTCCACCTGTATTTTGCCAATCGCTGTCCCATGTCTTTCGTCACCTCAGTGTACTCGTATGTATTTCCTATATACGACAACAATTTACCTATATCAGGCTGTATGTTTACCGAACAATCACTGTAAACAGTTATGCATGCCTGGAAAAGAGCGCCGGTCACTACTGTTTGTAAAAAGAGTAAAAGAAAGCTGAAGATATGATGGGTAGAGAGAAAAACGAATGTGCATATATTGATTCGAATTATGGGATAAAACTTATGGAACTATCTGATAAAAAAAGGAGAGATTGATTGGATACATGTTGAGCCTCAAGGAATCGTTAATTTGAAAATGGATGAAAGTGAGGAGTAAAAGTTGTGGACGGATAGCAACGCCTGAATACAGTGAGCAGGTTCAAATGAATGTAGGTTGCAGCGGTTATTCGAAGGTTAAGAAGAAAGGACAATGAGGATTTAATGACCCGTAGACAATGAGATCATTGCAGATGGAGCATAACCTCGGATTGCTTCAAGAATGGGGAAGAAAACTGGTTGTGCCCTTTGAAAGGAACCGTTCTGGCATTTGCCAGGAGAGATTCAAAGAAATCACGGAAAAACTAAATCTGGATGGCCAGAGGGGGATTTGAACTGTTGTCCTGCTGAATGCGAGTCCAGTGTGCTAACCACTGTGCCACCTGGCTCGGTCAGTGACGAAGAGGCTTGCACAGGATAAACTAGTACAGCTGCATGGAAGGAGTCTTCAGACTGAAGATCACAATAACAACAACAAAAACATTGTTTATATGCTCACTATAACTTGTGGTCAGTTATCTTTGTATTGGGATTCATATATTCCAGCTAAGATAATTTAGGCCCCTTATACTATCTGTCCCTTACAATATATCAACTTTCTTTTGCTACACCGAGCGAGGTGGCGCAATGGTTAGCACAGAGAACTCGCATTCGGGAGGCATTCCTGCGTCCGGCCATCCTGATTTAGGTTTTCCGTGATTTTCCTAAATTGCTTCAGGCAAATGCCGGGATGGTTCCTTTGAAAGTGTACGGCCGACTTCCTTCCCAATCCTTCCGTAATCCGATAAGAGAGATGACCTCGCAGTTTGGTCTCCTCCCCAAATCAAGCCCTCTTTATGCTACATTGAAACAACATGTGTACATTAAAACAGTGTGCATTCGTTTTGCACTGTTTTGGTGCCATTCATTCTATTAACTATAATTTAATACTGTTGCATACTCACACTGCTATTATGTAACACATCAAGCCCTTCGGTTAGCATCTTTTTACTTTTGTTCACCTTTAATTATACAAATGGAGGCGAGCTGAATTAGTTTAACAGGAGTCACGATATCACAGTGATTGTACGAGCTGATTTCACTTCGTCTTCTTAATCTCTTATATTTCAGCATGGTTCTTCGTACATTCATTTGCTTCATGGGCTAACTTTGGAAGTAAGGAGTGCTGTGAATATGAGACAGGTTGCTAGGCCCAGCGGAATGAGCCATGGGGGCAATAGGTGCGTCAGCCTTCGCAGAAACAGAGGGGGAAAAAATAGCAGGTAGGATACCCACCTCCTTGCCAGGGGACGGAAGTCGCTTTTCCACACGGAGAGCAGATGGACAGGCTATTGCCCATTTATAAGCAGGCAGCCAAGATAAAACGCTTTCACTCCAGAAGACGGAACTCTGTCAGAGGGTGGTAGGGGTTGAAAGGTTGTTAAGTGATATGCCTGGGCAGATAAATATCTCCTGGCTTTCCTAACAACTCAAAAAACAAAACTGACCTACTTAACGGACGGACGCTAGAGCAGCTTTTTATCATTTCACAGGGCCTGTAACGCGAGGCTAGCTGGTAGCTGAATGAGCACCTACTGGAGTGTCACAAGTGACGTTATGAGGACGTAACATGAGGCGGGATGCATTCTAGAAAAGAGGGGAAGAATTTGAGTCATTGGTTTGTTGACTTTTTGGTGCAAAATGTAGTTAAAGAAACAACTTTTAAGAGCATTGGTGGTCGCGTTTTGTTGGTGGTAAGACACAGGCAAGCTGCCGGGGGGAGACTTGAAAAATAGGAGATGCGTGCAGTCAGTCACAGAGAGTGAAGGGACACGTGGAAGTTGAGGAGTTCCGGCGCGGAAGTCATGGACAGGTGATGGAGGCTAAATTGAAGCAGCAGAGCTGATGTGTGTCCACTCTGCTCACAGAACACTGGAGAGTATGGTAAGCATCGCTTACAGCTACGGTATATTAGGGCAAGCGATGCAACTGTAGTTCATTTGCAAGATAGCTATCACTGGCTCTTATTCCTCAGGGCTTCCTCTGATCTTTAAGGTTCTTGGGTGTTGCTTCCAGGCAAACAGTCACTCTGATCGTCATAGTCAAGTTACTGTACCTAGTTCTCAGAATTAGATCAGAAATTTTATGCAACTCCATCTCTTTCAGTTACTTTGCCAACTCAGTGGTTTAGTTTGAAGTTCTCATAGTAATGTATATCTTGGTAAAGTTCTTGTCCTCATAACTGAGTTTTGTTGCATTATTATTCATGTGTCTTTTATAAGAAATCATAGTGCTACTTCACTCTTGAGGTTATTTTCACAACTATTTCCTTTAGATGATGAATATTATGTCGATTTCCCACCTTCAGATTCACTGCCAGGACCAATAAATTAAAGCATTAGTAATTCCGTTTTGTACATTAAATTCAGCATTGGATCTCAAGGGTGTGTGTGATTCTTGATTATTTTCAGATTCAATTAGATTTCACATTTTCACACACACAGGGTTTTACGTGTAGGTGACCACAATCATGTCCAATTCACAGTTGTGCTAACAAACCACTGACATGAATGACGAGTCTCTACGCGATATTCCATTTCCTCTCATGTCCGGGCTAGCACATCCTCACTGACGTGCGTAATTGCTGCTCTGCTTCGAGCTCGTGGTTGCTGCAGTTCCAGCACCAGGGACTGGTAGGCTGCATCCTTCACAAAACCCAAAGGTAAAATATGTAATGAGGTTGTGTCTCAAGACCTTGGGGGTCGAGGAAATTTTAGTTATTTATTTATTCACTTAACCTGATCTCTTTAGGGCCATCAGGCCTTCTCTTACATCGGACCACATACAATACCTTTTTTTTCTTTTTATATCAACACAAACACTACATTTTTTTACGTAATCCTGTGCCAATCTAGTGACCTTGAAATGTGTCGTCCAAAGCTTTCCTAACGGTCGAGCCCAAGGCGTTCACTGATACTTCTCCGAATTGGGCATACGAGGGTAGGCATAAAAGTTCATTTACGACCTCAAAAAAAAAAAAATCGAACTGATAAGTAACGCCTCCGAACTCTTTATTCTGAATCAGCATCGGCTGATGTATGTCATGCATGTTACTCGGTCGTTGCAAGTCACTATCCTCTGCCGTTAGAGGAGTCCGAATTCTAGCGCGTCAGGTGGCGGTGTGTAACGTAACTATGTCGGTGCGTGAGAAACAGCGTGCTGAAATCGAATTTCTGAGAGCACGAATTCGAGGAGTCCATCCACACATGGAGCATGTATTCCTTCAGCGCGCCAATGCCAGATCACACACGAGCACTGCGATATCTGCAACAAACCGACGCTTCGGGTCATTGTCATCGATCATCCTCCATACAGTTCCGACTTAGCCCCATCCGATTTTCATCTGTCTCCAAACCTTAATGAACACCTTCCAGGACTTCAGTTTGATAATGATGAAGAGGTGCAAGCAGAGGTGAGGTTGTGGCTCCGTCAACAAAATCGAACATTCTACACTGATGGTGTCACCAAACTGGTCTCTCGTTGGGAGAAATTTGTTCGTCTGCAGGGTGACTACGTTGAGAAATCAATATGAAGACATGAAGGGTAATGATGTAGAATTTTAATAAAGTTTGTTTTATTTAGAAAAGCTTTCAGTACGCTCACGTAATATGCGTTGGATTTACACAGCCCCAACATTTCTCTTTCTTTAGAAAACGACGAAAAAGCAATATTTTTGAGGGTAGAAAATGTACTCTGGTACTGTGACTTATTTTAATCTCCTTCCTTAATGTTATAATTTAGTCTTTATTTTATTTTATTTTATTTGGCTTCAGGCAGAGCCCATTTCACAATGTTATAATTTTAATGATGTGGTAAGGCTTTGCATCAACATGTGTACAACTTTATAGTTCACTAGGTGTTTGTTGTCTTCATATAAATATTTTAGAAGTGCCTATATATGCAGCATATATAAGTTTCAAGAGCGTGTAATCAAAATGGAGAATAAAATTTCGTCAGAGCCTTTCAGAATTTCAAAAAGATTAAAACAGTGATGCTGGTTATCTCCTAAATTGTTAGAAAATACATCAAGAGAGCCTTAGAACTGTGAAGTACAAAATGTGCAAGAATGGGCATTCAGATCGCAAAGCATCATTGTCTGTATACTTTGTATTTCGCAGGTTATTAAGTAGTGGCTAGCAAAGAAGATCATATTTGCTGTGTGCCAAGAAAATTATTAGAAAAATGTGATAAGTGGGGAATGAAAGTAAATTTTCCAAAGACTGGATACCTATACGTGGAGAAAATGTAGGAAACTTGATAGTAGACGGCCATAACATCAAGGCATCTAAAAAAATTAAATATTGTGGATAGCATCCTAACGGAGGACGCAGTAAGTAATTGGGAAATATAGCAACGAGTAGCCCAAGAGGAAGCAGCAGTAGCTGAACCCCGTGTTTTGGTATTCTGAAGGAGTAAAATGTAAAGTATAGAAGATGAGATGCTGTGAAGACGTACTGTGCGTGTGGAATATTTTGGGAGGGAATCCCAATTCGGGGAGTTCAGTCACCTGGTGCAAGTCATATATATATATTATTCGAAGCCATTTCGCAACTTGCGTATCGATGATGATGAAAAGTTGATGAGGACAACAACACAACACCCAGTCCCGGTTCGGCCGAGAATCGAACTCGAGCCCCTCGCATGGCATTCAGCCACTCGAACCACTCGGATAAGGAGTCAGACAGCGTAAAACGAGCTGTGGATCTGAGCACTTGGAGCTTATTGGAAAAAATGAAAACGAACTGAGAGCATGTGGAATATCTCGGCGAGACAACGTAAGAAATACTACAATTACGGAAATGTCAAGAGACTCAAGAAAGCGTCACAGATATAAGAACGGCAGCTCGTTTGGTGTGGACATAGAATGTGAATGACAGATGACAGGTGGCCAAATAAGATCTTTATGTACTATCCTCCGGCAAGGAGAAGAAGAGGAAGAAGGAATGTTGCCTGGTAAGATGGGATAAGGGAGTCCATGAGAAAAATAGAAGTAGAAGAAGAGGAAGCATGGGAAGATAGAAACCGATGGCGACAGATATGCGGGATGCGGCGACAGCTGTAGGAAAATCACAGGAGAGAGAGAAAAGGTCTCGGTTATGGGGAAACCAGTGAATGATAATGGTGTGACACCGCTTTGCCAGAGAGGTAAACACACATAAGAGGGGGAAGACAGCACCGAATTCGAACACCAGTCTTCACCTCCCGAGAGCGTCAATTTCGTGCCTCAACTTGCATAGCAGGACGACGCTAACTACGAGGGACAATCAATTACTAATACAATGCATTTTTTCACCTGAAAGCTGGTTGGTGATGTTAAGGATTCCAATATACCATTCTATTCTCTACTCTTTTGGCTACAAGACTCTATTTTTCAACATAATCTCCGTTCAAAGCGACGGCCTTACGCCACCTAACTGGGAGAACTTGTATGCCCGCATGGTACCGCTTTACTAGTCTACATCCGGCCCAACTTCTTGCAACATCAATAACTTCCCCATCATCCACGTACTGCTTCCCGCACCGCAAAGTGCATCCTTCATTGGATCAAATAGATGGAAGTCGGGAGATCCGGACTGTAGGATGGATGAAGAAGAACAGTCCAATGAGGTTTTGTGGATGCTCTCAGGAGCGCAGATTTGTGTGGGGCTTGCACTGTCACGGAGAAGAATTCCTTCTGCATATTCGCAGCGACGAACCCGCTGAAACCGTTCCTTCAATTTCCTGAGGGTAGCACAGTGCACTTCATAGTTGATCGTTGCACCACGAGGGAGGACATCAAACAGAATAACCCCTTCAAGTCCCAGAAGAATGATACCATAACTTTACCGAACTTTTTGTTCGGAGGAGAGGTGAAGCCGCGCAACTCCGTGGACTGCCGTTTTGTTTCCGGTTCGAAGTAATAAACCCATGTTTCATCGCCTATGATAATGTTCGACAAGAAACTAACTCGATCATCCTCGTAACGTGCAAGCAGTTGCACACAGATGGTCCTTTGTTGCTCTTTATTGTCTTCTGTTAGGCGGCAAGGAATTCAGCGGACACAGATTCCTTGGAGTGCCCCAAGTGATGGACGAGTGCATCAGCGCTACCAACAAATATGTCTAGTTGAGCAGCGTGGTGTTCGATTCTGATCCGTGTAGATCATCTCGAATCAGAGTGTCCGCACGTTTCGACATAGGAGGTGTCATAGCAGTGTGCGGCCGGCTGGCACGTGAGAGACCGGACAGTTTTGCTCGACCTCGTTGCGATGATAACAGACGCCTCACCCAACGACCCACCGTGCTTGTCTTCACTGCCAGGTCTTTGTAGAAATTCTGCAAGCGTCTATGAATATCTGCGATGCTGTGGTTTTCCGCCAAAAGAAACTCAATGATAGCTTCCTGCTTAGAAAGCACCTGCGTTACAGACGCCATTATGAAGGCTACAGGGCCACCACCTATCGGAAGTTCGTGAACCTAATAGCTGAAGTCGGAATATTCGATGATGTTCCACAGCATATTCCGCATTTTATAAACCCAAACTGGCTGAGAAAAAAATGTGTTGCATTACTCACAGAACGCTTCTCGTACAACCACTACGGGCAGGTCCTTATGACTCGTCACTACCTTAGTCAGTAACTATGGAACAAGGGAGACTTGTTCGATTTGCATCCTTTGAGAAAGGGCCCAGTTGTTTTTCTTATTAAACAACCTGTTAACTCGACTACGTGTCGAATGTGGACAATGCAGAAACATTTCCATTATTGCAGACACAAGACTACGCAGCCTCTGCCACACGTGTAAGTGTGAATAATAGCGTGAGAGGTGGCATGAGCCCCCTCTCATATTTCTATCTTACTCTGAGTAATTCGATTTTCCTCTGTAATTACATGGGGTGAAAAGTTGCGATTCCTTCACACGCGGACTTCCCACGCAGCATCTCTCGTCACCCACCTCGTCCAGTGACAGGCGGGTACTACTGATCTAGAAAGGGTTAAGACAACGGGTGTGAGGGAGTCGAGTGGATGCTTTCCAGACGCCGACATTGTCATAAGAGCGGGGGCGACACGCCCACAGGGGCTTGAAGGAGCGGCTGGGGCTAAGGACTCCGTTAATTTGCAGAAACTTAGTGAAAACACTTTCTGGCGGGCTACCAGCGAGGCGTGGCAATGATTTGTGTTCCCAGGCAGTCTTGGCGGACAAATTCCCGCGTTTTCTGCAAAATCGTAACTGTGATTGGCTTGCTCAGGGGATAGCTCCGTGACGTAGCAAAATCGGCGCAGAAATTGGCGCCAAGTATCTCCATTGGTGGAATAGTAATGCGTCGGCAATAGAGTGGAATTTTCCGCCGGTTTTCGAGTTGCTGATTGGAACGTTTAACCACGGCCACTGTCGTGGGGGCGGGAATGTTCTGTGTTCGGCTTGTACGGGTGCTCTTGAGAGAGTCGGCTCTCGCCTTTCGGTCGGGGTAGGTTACAAGACAGAGCTCTCGCTGCTCTGGACAGCCTGCCTTCCGTTGGCTGTCTAATATACTTTCATTTAATTGTAACTGTTTTACGAAGTTGCTGAAGTTTCGACTTCAATGTAACTTTCCGAGTACAGTTGGAAATTGAGTGTTCTGTGTACAAGCGGCCTATGTTGACCGTCTTGAGCAGTTTTGGCAAAAGTTAACTGTATCGAAGTTACTGTGTGACTTCGCTTGTTAAAATCACTCACTGTACCGTCAGTGATTGTGTAGCGAGCCTCCTTCGTCTCCCCAGAGGCGTATTTGTGTTGCTAGGAAGTCTTCAGTCTGGAACAACCAGACCAGGAGAATTTGTTTCGGGCTATACTCGCGACATTATCATCATCACGACACAACGTCGAAGCAACCAGCCATCGCCTCCGGTACGCCAGATCGTGTCCTTGCAGTTAAGAAGACAGCTTGGTAATGTATGTCCGCAGCACCGGCAAAACAGGGAATTTTGCTATGTGACAATCAGAGCTCAGCAGAGCGCTCCTGTTCCCGTCTTTCTAATGTGGTTCTGTCTTGGGTGTTCATTGTCTGAGTTCTCACTACTGTAACAGCAATTAATGTTGGGTTAGCTGGGTGTTTCTCTTAAGATTTGAGTTGCAAGGAATTGACTCCACATACCACTTGGTCATAAATGTCACAATCTTGTTTATGGACAACTTCACTTTCAAAGCATTTATCTGAGTATCCAATTTGACATATTGTAAATATTTCATGTGTTTTGTTTATCATTTTGAGTTTAGTCGTTGTTGTTGTTGTTGTGGTGGTGGTCTTCAGTCATGAGACTGGTTTGATGCAGCTCTCCGTAATACTCTATCCTGTGCAAGCTTCTTCATCTCCCAGTACTTACTGCAGCCTACATCTTTCTGAATATGGTTAGTGTATTCATCTCTTGGTCTCCCTCTACGATTTTTACCGTCCACGCTGCCCTCCAGTATTAAATTGGTGATCCCTTGATGCCTCAGAACATGTCCTACCAACCGATCCCTTCTTCTAGTCAAGTTGTACCACAAACTGCTCTTCTCCCCATTCTATTCAATACCTCATCATTAGTTATGTTATCTACCCATCTAATCTTCAGCATTCTTCTGTAACATCACATTTCGAAAGCTTCTATTCTCTTCTTGTCTAAACTATTTATTGTCCACGTTTCACTTCCATACATGGCTACACTCCATACAAATACTTTCAGAAACGACTTCCTGGCACTTAAATCAATACTCAATGTTAACAAATTTCTCTTCTTCAGAAACGCTTTCCTTGCCATTGCCAGTCTACATTTTATATCCTCTCTACTTCGACCATCATCAGTTTTTTGCTTCCCAAATAGCAAAACTCAGTTACTGCTTTAAGAGTCTCATTCCCTAATCTAACTCCCTCAGCATCACCTGACTTAATTCGACTACATTCCATTATCCTCGTTTTGCTTTCGTTGATGTTCATCTTATATCCTCCTTTCAAGACACTGTCCATTCCGTTCAACTGCTCCTCCAAGTCCTTTGCTGTCTCTGACAGAATTAGAATGTCATCGGCAAACCTCAAAGTTTTTATTTCTTCTCCATGGATTTTAATACCTACTCCGAACTTTTCTTTTGTTTTCGTAATAAATCAAATTGTTATTTAGGACAGAACTTTCATCCTGTTAATCGGTAGAGCAACCCTTTCATTTCTCACTACGATAATGAAATTTTCCTTTACATAATTAATTTCTATGCAATTAAATTATTGCAGGTGCCAAACTCTTTTCTACTCCACTTGCAAGGTCTATTACAGTCAGTTCGCGTTTCTTCTTAAACGATGTGCAACACCAAAAGTCGGAGTTAGAAAAAGGGGGGGGCCTTAGATCATCATTTACATATGAACATTCTACAAGAATTTAGTGTTAAATGCACTGCTAGCCCCGGCACCTCGCAAGCGTAATCGTAAATCTAGATTATAGCTTTATCGCAATGTGTGTGTGGTAATGCCTCAAATCAAAAACCCAAAACAAAAATAAAGAGCGAGACTGGCACGTGCCTCTGGCCGCAGGCGACGGCGGCATAGGTCAGGTCAGCCGCGGGTCTGGCGCCCCGGGCCGGGCCGCACTACGGCGCTGGCTGCCTACAGCCAGAGCGTTCACCCTCCCCGGTCCCCGCCCGCCTATTGATCGCCGCGCTGCCCGGGCAGACAGCTCGCTCGACAGGTGGGGGCAGCCGCCACCGCCGCCGACGCAGCCACACGGGCTCGCCACCCTTCCACCCTCCCCGCCAGCCACGCAGTCCGTGCCCGCATGCCGCTCAGCTGTTTCATTTGCTGCAGGCGTAAAACGCGAACCTAGACGGCAAAAAAATCGGCCGCCAACTGCTGTCAAAGAAATTCCGCGCACTCGAAGGAACGACGGTCGACGAGGGGCAGGTCAAAGACTGCGCGAAATGAGAGAGAGGGGAGAGGGGAGAGGGCCGACTACAGACGCGTCGGCGCCGGCATTCAGCACACCTCTGCCGCACTGGTTCAGTCCAATAGGAAGGGGAGGGGTCGGCACGGCTCCAGCACTGCGAGCTGGAACTACCCAACTTCTCCAGCACTCTTTGTCCCAATTCGGGATCGACCAGCTCGGTCCGCGCCCGCTGTTTACTCTGCGACCAGATGGCCCCAGTCTTGCGAGATCTTTGTAGAGTTTGACCGATATAGTTCCGTCGAATTTATCGTCCTTAAAGGCACATTTTACACAGCCATAAAAACTGCATAGTGCCCATAATAATACCGACAATGTTGTCAAGAAGCATCATTGCGGACACACGAATTGCAGCCGTATGTACCACAACATTACCGGCCACTACTGCCCGGCAATGTTTGTGCAATACAACTCCGGGCCAGAAGTGTTTGCAAGCGGCAGGACAATTGCCACAAAATCGATGAACACGAGTTAGCGGAAGTGAATTTAGCTCTATTACTTTTACATCACACAAAGAATCAGGCTGGAAAAAAAGAGAAAAATGAGACTTTGTGGAAGTGTTCTTTTTTAAGTAAGCGGAATGCTTCAGAACATGTGACTAGTAAACTGATGCTGGTTACATAACCGTTCTTGAACTTTTCCAGACTGTCGGAAAAGCATTTACTGTATCTCGTACAAGATCAAATATAAGAGTGTAATACCAGGTGCAACCCGACTGGTGATAACCCTTCAGCTTTTAGCTACTGATGATTCGTACAGAAGTTTAATGTACTTCTTTAAAGTTCACTATATATCAATAAATCTCATGGTATGAGACGTACGCAATGCTTTGGATGAAGAATTGAAATATATCATTAACGGAAGTTTGAAACACGAATTATATATTACACTATTAGTTCCTGCTTCAGGTATGTCACGAGACAATATGAACCTATGGCATCAAATGCCAACCACGTCCATAAAGAGCTACCTGTGTTTCCACTCTTCCTATTCAATTCTTTTACCTCGCAATTGTCACAGGTTCAGACATTTCGGAATTTTTGTATGCTTCATGAAACGTGATGAAAAATGTAAGTTAATTCAGACGAAAACAAACCTGTAATGTTCAGATACAGTACTAATATCGCGCTGCTTGACACAGTCACATCTTTTGAATATCTGGGCATAACGCTGCAAAGCGATGTGAAGTGGAACAATAATGTGAGGATCGTGGCAGGGAACGCGTATCGTCGACGTCGGTTTATTACGAGAGTTTTGGGAAAGTGTGTTTCATCTGTAAAGCAGACCGCATACAGGACGCTAACGCGACCTGTCCTTGAGTAATGCTCGAGTGTTTGGGATCCGTGCCAGGTCGCATTAGGAAGACATGGAAGCAATTCCGAGGCGGGCTGGTAGATTTGTTACCGGTAAGTAGTGTTATGGAGGTGCTTCGAGAACTCAAATGGGAATCCCTGAAGGGAATGCGACGTTCTTTTCGAGAAACACTATTGAGAAAATTTATCTACTGCTGCCAACATACATTTTGCTTAAGCATCACGAAGATGCCTGGGCATAACATACATTTTGCTTAAGGACCACGAAGATAAGATATGAGAAATTAGGGCTCATTCGGAGGCATGAGCATAGACATTTTTCCTCGCTGTATCCGCGAGTGGAACAGGAAAGGAAATGAATAATGGTGATACAGGGTACCCTCCGCCATGCGCCGTACAGTAGCTTGTATGCATGTAGATGTATTTCCAGTTCATCCGCAACAGCTTACTTCATTTTCATATTTGGGTCCCTGTATGCACTAATTTCGACGTCCCCTAATTCTTGTCGTAGATGAGTTGCATTTATAAAATTCATAGTTCTCGCGTTTGTCCACTTCGCCACTGCTATACGAAACGAACTCTCGACAATGAACAACAACAAAACATATGGCAATATGTATGCGAGAAACCTTTCGAACAGAAGCAAAACGATATTATTGTTTTTGCTCAGGCACGTGACTGCAGCGCTGTCGGTGAGAGAAGTAGGAAACAAAGGTGACAGCGAGACGGGAAGCATTTACAGCGAGATAGATATTACCCTACAATACGAAATATTTTCCGCCCTTGGTAGGCAATACAAGCAACCCTCGGCAATACGTCGGCAACTACCTGCAACAGGCTGCTACACCAGCAATATTACCCAGCCATACCACAAAACCCCCTTCTATTGCAGCAATGTCGATCGCCTTAAAATATGGCCCTTTTAAACGCACCTTGAGAGTGGAAGATCGACAGTAAGCATTTAATCAGCATGTGATCGACTGGTTCACACTATAATTTTCACTATTAAAAGCTAATTATCAGGCAACGTAACGTGCACGTTCGGACACAACGTTAAACTGCTTGAAATTGTCTATTTTCATACTAATCATTTTACTAGTACTTACTCAGTGTTCACCACATGACTCTCCTTTTTCCGATTTCCTTTTCAGACATTATGCCTAACGTTGTCAACATTCATCGAAAGTGACAACTACCTTTTATTCGTAGTCAAGCATCTGATTTTACGAGGGATATAATGATAGTGGTAAGAACTCTTTTCTGAATGTTTTTCTCTCGATTGTTGCCTTGTACAGATGTGAAACGTTAACAATAAAAAGTCTAGACAAAAAGAGACTAGAAGCTTTTCAGATGTGGCACAACAGAATGCTGAAGATTATATAGGCGTATAAAATAAATAATAAAAGGAAAATTCGAGAGTAATGAAATTTATGGCACAAATTGATTAAAAGAAGTGAATAGTTGATAGCACACATCCAGACACATCAAGGAATAATTTACCCCTTAAGTGACAAATGAATTGTAATTGTAGGAAGTCATTACAGTAGCTGCTTGTATTTAGAGACTTCTGCACAACAAGCTTGCCTGTTTCGGCTTGCAGCGCCATTTGCTAGTGCACCTTTGGGTGCTGTGAATAGTGAGTCTTATTTACAACTTGGTTATGACCAATAACGTTATTTTTATAAATTACTTCTTTACTTAAGTCTAGGTAAAATTCACGATCATGAGGCATCAAGGGCCAAGTGTGGCTGTCTGTTATGAAATAATGTTATTATGAAATAATGTTATTATAATCATGTGGTTTTTAAAATACGAAATTTTCGTTCGGGAAATTTTTCGTGTGTGTGTGTGTGTGTGTGTGTGTGTGTGTGTGTGTGTTTATCTAATTCTTTCAAAATATACATAGTACTCCTTTAGAACTCAATGAACAAACTGACCTAAAACACAATCTCAACTTAGAAAATTTTATTGAAATTTTTGACAACGCGAAAGGAGAAACAGATAACACACATACAAAAAAATTTCAACCATATAATAACTATGCTACAAACACACCATCCTTGACTCCCAAAGATGAAAAATCTGTGAACATGCAACATCTAACAATAATCATGAAAAATTTCATATTATAAAAACTACATAATAATAATAGTATTATTTCATAACACACAGCTCACAATTGACCCCTTGATGACTTATGATCGTCAACCCCACCTACACGCAAGTAAAAATGTAATTTACAAAAATAACGTTATGAATTGTACGTAAGAAGTAAATAAGATCCACTATTCACAACACCCACAGATGTACTTGAAAATGGCATTGTGAACCGAAACAGGAAAGCTTTTTTGCAGAAATCTGCAGATAGAAGCAAATAATGATTATATTGCTCCTACTGGAATTGTCTTCTTATAAAACGTCGTTTTGCGATTTAGTTCATGCTGCAATACTTACTGACAAAAAAGATATTAACTAACAAGGAACAACTTGTGTGCGAAGTCGCAAAAGGCGAATGATGGTTCAAAGGCTCTGAGCACTATGGGACTCAACATCTGAGGCCATCAGTCCCCTAGAATTTAGAACTACTTAAACCTAACTAACTTAAGGGCATCACACACATCCATGCCCGAGGCAGGATTCGAACCTGCGACCGAAGCGCCTAGAACCGCTCGTCCACACCGGCCGGCAAAAGGCGAATGACGTTTACGGCATTCGACGCCCCACATATTGTCTACCATGCAACAGCAATATTGGCTGTTCGTTGTAATAGGGGGCGGGACATGAGGTATTCAACGGTGAGCACAGCATGAGGTTGCGTAGCTTATTTGAACTGCGTGATCTACAAGTAACTCACAACAGTGGTATTGTGCCGTAGTGGTGTTGATGCAAAGCAAAGCAATGACAACGGTAAACAAAGCAAATATTGCATTATATCTACAACAATAGTTGCCGATACTATTTCGTCAGCAAGGAACCCAAGGAATGTCGCAGAGTGAGAAAGGAATGGCAGATGAAATATTAAATTTTCTGCCAGATGAGTCAGTGAAACGCGTGGTGTCGTACATGCTCAACTGTGCGAACAGTGTATATATGAGGAAAACAAAGACAATACGTGCTTAACAAGTGAAACAGTTGTCGAGCCATGTAGTTCATCTTTGTCGGACAGGAAGCCACAAATCCCGTCTCCAGCGAAACGAAGTAAAGGACAACCTCTTTCCAAGGAGCGGGTACTAAACATAATTACGTACATGGAAGATCATCCGTAGCATAGCAAAAATCAATTATGAACAGATTGCGAATAAGTCTGCAGCAATACGCGCATGTAGCGCATAAGAAAAACTACGGATATTCACGGGAGGACAAAAACTGTTTGCGCGTTTCAAGGATGTCAGATACAATTTACAGGATGTGCATAATAGTGATCTACCACGTTATGAACATCACTTTGCACGCGACATAGGTTACGGTGATTTCAAGGGGAGCAGTGGGCTGTTGCATAACATCAAACAGTGCTACACAACTGAAAGACGTAAAATAACGAAAGGGTCAACTTGACGATGCACAGAAAACTGCGGAATCGACCGGAAAATTTGTAGATGTGATAAACAAACCCATACCATCGATCAGTAGAGAATTTGCTTTCAACTCCGATCTGAAGAGGAAGTGCATATGAAAGGAACCCTCGAAACTGGAGTTACCGAGAGAGTTGTGTCAAGATCAACTAACAACAATGCCTTAATGCATTTGTATACAATTATGCCCACTGTTAATCTGGGTGGTAAATTGGCTGGAAAGTTATTTATTGTGCTGCGAGAAGTTGGAGGCGCTCTGCTCCCTACTATTCTTTCTCGAGTGGGTAATCTTGCAAGGGCAATAGGAAATATTTACCTCACTGCAACAAGAGTGTGAAAATGGGCGTAAGAGAACGACAATTATGGTATGAGCACTGCTTTTGGCCAATGTCTGATTAAAATAACTTACTTTTTCTCGATTCCTGGTCTATGCATAACAATCATACTCCTTAAAACAAATTATCTCTCCTGAAAAGTGTACAACATTGCATTTCATACCGCCTGGAACCACTGGATAATTTCAGCCTTTGGATGTTTGTTTTTTTCCCTGCCTATAAAACATATTATCGTACTATCTGAAGCTACGCCCTAAAGGATAGTCAATTCCACAATAAGCTCCACGACAGACTGTTTCACATTCGGTTGTATGCCACCACATTCTATCAATACTCATCACCCTGTTACACCAATATGATTCTATATGCATTCTGTAAGAGTGGATATCTAGCTGAAGGCCCTGCACGGGTTCTAACTCCCAAGAAGTTCGGCTTCGATCTTGACGGTACGAACGTTTGCGGTCACTGTGACACGTCATTTTTTCATTCGGTGTCCATAGAGCAAGTTAATGTTTTGTTTTGAACATTCCTTGGGGGTCGCCGACGTTCATTTTGTGGTGTGTAATACATCCATGCAATAGAACGTTGATCTCTGCTCATCCCCGACACTCATTTTCTGTCACCCTCCTCTTATAGTTGTTAACACAACACTTTCAAATAAGCCTTACTAAAATTGAAATTGCGACCTCGCACTTAAGGGGTACGTTGTAATTCCACCAAGAGGTATTGGGTGATAAATATTCGTACCAATGAACCAGGAGAAATGAACTATATTTTTAAGAAACATGGTGGTTCCAGTGATATACCGGTATATATTTACCAGTCACTTAAACGGTTAATTTGATTATGGAGATAAGTGTGAGGGGTAAAGGGAGACCAAGGCTTGACTACAAGAAGCAAGTTCAAATAACTGCAGTTCGCAGGAGCAATTTTGGAAGCATTTTTATGGAAAATAAAACAGCGGTCTTAATGGAATATTTTACAATTAAAATTAAGACAGTCTTGACCTCAATAGAACATTTATTAAACAGTGGCAGGCGGTTTCGATCAAATGACGACATTTTCAGACCTTATACACTGAAATGTAAGTACAATATAGAATTAGGGAGAGAATCTAATAATAAAAATTAATGTAAGATAGATAAAATATGACAAAAATTAAAAAAACTTATACCTACGGTGGTAGAAGGTGGCGGTGGACGGAGCACGTATTGTCAATGCACGAACGTCAACTGCTGGTTAGTTTACTGTAGTCATGCAGAAATGAATAGTCTGCATAGAATAGACTTGCGTACCAAGATGTACCGAACCAGTATTCTGCCTATAGACCACAACCACTTCCGTGAGTTAATTCCAGCAAGCCTGATATACACAAATACTACTCCACTTGTTTCTTTCACACTTTTGAAGCAGCCTTTTGATACAATCGAGCTACCTCAGTAGATGCATAAGATCAAACTGCCTCGTTTCAGACATCTGGTTTATCACATAAAGCGGTATTTGAATTAATTAGAACACAAATAACATTTTTTTCTTTATGCCTCAGACACATAAAACAAATATCGATAAAAATAATAATTCATGGGTCTGTTGTCGCTGTCTGTTATTTGAATGAAATATTTATTCGTGACTGTTGGTCAGTTTCAGTCAAGTGTCATTATCAAGCCTTCTGACATGGACAGTTATCCTGCTGAAAGACGTCATCGCCTCGAGGGAAACATCAAGCATGAAGCGCTGCAGTTGGTGCGCAATAACTTTCACGTAGTCGACAGCTGTCATGGTGCCTTCGATTACTATCAGAGGCCTCTTGGGAGCCCAGATGAATATTCCACATAGCATAATGGTGCCCCAACCGGACTCCACCATGACGCAGTGGAAGTTTTGCCACCATGACGACGTATCCAGACACCACAACTGACCTGTTGTAACGAGAAATGTGATTCATTCGAACATGTGACACATTTCCATCAATCCATGTCTAACCTCGATGATCCTGTGACGGTTACAATAGTAACTGACAGAGTAGTTGGATCAACATGGGAACACACAACGATCGTTTACTGCGGAGTCCAATGTACAAAAATGTGTGCTGAACAGTGTTTCCTGCTTTATAGGGCAGACAAGCCTCCGACCTCCACGCACTGTGACGAGGCGTGGAGGTCCAACACCTTGTCGCCTACCCATGGTTTCACTCTCCTTCAACCACTTTCCAAAGGTGCTCACAATAGTAGCATACGAATAGTCGACGAGCGTCACCGTTTCCGAGATGGTCGTTCCCAGTTGCAGGGCCATAAGAATCTACTCTTTATCAAAGTCGCTTATGTCAGCGGATTCTTCCATTTGCGGCCCGTTTAGTCGCTAGTTCGATTCCAGATTCGTCTGTGCTCCACATTTACGAGGTGTATGAGAAAAGTAATGAGGCTGACAACGCTGCGAGCGATCTGACAACGCTGTGTCGTTATACTTACGTAGACCGATTGAAACGTCCCCTTTGAACAATTATACATGACTGTGCTTAAACTGACACACAATATTTTGTTAGCGCAACGCAATCTGACTTTCAAAATTCCCTACAAAAGAATGGCCCTGACTAACATTAAACTATACGTTTCACAAATCACTTACCTCACAAAAACCTTCGCTGCTCAAGCTACTGCAATACAGCGAGCGCCACTACTGCCAGCTAAATAAAAGATTCAAACTACTGAAGGCACTAACCACTGATAGGGATAGTTAGCAAATGAAAGATATTAATAGAGAACAAACAATGTATTTACCTTGATATCATCATATATAAATATAGCAGTTTATGACAAATTTCAAAACTCCGCCATCTCTCTCCCCACATCCACCACTGCTGGCGGCTCACCTCCAACTGCGCAACGCTACGCGCTGTCCACACCCAGCTGCCTAACACTACAATGGCGAGTATTACAACAATGCAAAGCAGCCACAGACTGCACACAGCACACCCAGTGATTTTCATATTGAGGTGGCGTTACCAATAAAAAAACCTAAACAGCCTACTTACATAGCCCCCATGCTCCCCACAAAAAATTTTACAAATTTTTTTGGGCACTGGCCAATACACATTTGTTAAAATTTTTTTCACAATTACAATAACAAAGAAATCAAAGGCACACACTTATTGATACAATGTTGGTCAAAAGCTAAAATTTTCTCACAGTCCATAAAGACAGTCCCGATTCATCACAGTAAAATTACAGTGTTTTTCTTTTTTTTCAAAGTCTGAACAGTAAAAGAGAATGCACACAGAAGTAGTGGATTTCCATGCAGTCTTGAAGAAGTAGTGTCCTTCCATCAGAAAGACAGTGCTGACTCTTGACATGCTGACAGGTAATGGGCCACAACATAGCAAACCCACAGCAGAGTCATTCGACGTTTTGAAGAGTATTGGTAGGTCATCACAGAGCAGACCCACTGTAGTCCTGGTAGCGATTACGGTATTGGTGGGCCACCAGAGGTGCAGACCCACTGCAGTCCTTGTAGAGATGATGGTATTGATGGTTGATGTAGACCCACTGTAGTCCTGGTAGAGATAGCCAACAGCCATCTGTTGTGACTGTGCAGGTGCACAATCACCATTGAAGAGTCTTGCGGATAATATAGCAAGTCCATAACCACCACTTGTGCACTCACTAAGTTTTTGGAATTGTCCTTAGAACCAGCAATGCTGTTATCCAGTCCCTTGCTGAATTATTAACACACGTGCAAACACTATCAGTCCCTACTTCTCACATATTGTCCATATACTATGACCAACTGAAATGTGTGCAGTGAAATGAATGCTTACCAGTTACTTAATTTGATGAACTGGTGTCAAGTACAATTTTATAACATGAGAATACAATTACAAAGATACAGAAAACATCATTGAAATATAATAATACAGATAACATTTGTAGTAATAGGGGCTTTACAAAAGAATAGAAATAAATATATACATCAATGTTACAGGAATTATGACATGAGTACATACATAAAAGATCAGAATAACTTTCGAAACATCAACTTCACACATGAGCATTAACACAAAACAGAATAAATAATGTCTAACATCTTTACAAAGTAAATAACATATTATTAATGCCAATTATATTTGAGGATAACAGTATTCCTCATCATAGTGAATGTACACTCCTGGAAATTGAAATAAGAACACCGTGAATTCATTGTCCCAGGAAGGGGAAACTTTATTGACACATTCCTGGGGTCAGATACATCACATGATCACACTGACAGAACCACAGGCACATAGACACAGGCAACAGAGCATGCACAATGTCGGCATTAGTACAGTGTATATCCACCTTTCGCAGCAATGCAGGCTGCTATTCTCCCATGGAGACGATCGTAGAGATTCTGGATGTAGTCCTGTGGAACGGCTTGCCATGCCATTTCCACCTGGCGCCTCAGTTGGACCAGCGTTCGTGCTGGACGTGCAGACCGCGTGAGACGACGCTTCATCCAGTCCCAAACATGCTCAATGGGGGACAGATCCGGAGATCTTGCTGGCCAGGGTAGTTGACTTACACCTTCTAGAGCACGTTGGGTGGCACGGGATACATGCGGACGTGCATTGTCCTGTTGGAACAGCAAGTTCCCTTGCCGGTCTAGGAATGGTAGAACGATGGGTTCGATGACGGTTTGGATGTACCGTGCACTATTCAGTGTCCCCTCGACAATCACCGGTGGTGTCCGGCCAGTGTAGGAGATCGCTCCCCACACCATGATGCCGGGTGTTGGCCCTGTGTGCCTCGGTCGTATGCAGTCCTGATTGTGGCGCTCCCCTGCACGGCGTCAAACACGCATACGACCATCATTGGCACCAAGGCAGAAGCGACTCTCATCGCTGAAGACGACACGTCTCCATTCGTCCCTCCATTCACGCCTGTCGCGACACCACTGGAGGCGGGCTGCACGATGTTGGGGCGTGAGCGGAAGACGGCCTAACGGTGTGCGGGACCGTAGCCCAGCTTCATGGAGACGGTTGCGAATGGTCCTCGCCGATACCCCAGGAGCAACAGTGTCCCTAATTTGCTGGGAAGTGGCGGTGGGGCCCCCTACAGCACTGCGTAGGATCCTACGGTCTTGGCGAGCATCCGTGCGTCGCTGCGGTTCGGTCCCAGGTCGACAGGCATGTGCACCTTCCGCCGACCACTGGCGACAACATCGATGTACTGTGGAGACCTCACGCCCCACGTGTTGAGCAATTCGGCGGTACGTCCACCCGGCCTCCCGCATGCCCACTATACGCCCTCGCTCAAAGTCCATCAGCTGCACATACGGTTCACATCCACGCTGTCGCGGCATGCTACCAGTGTTAAAGACTGCGATGAAGCTCCGTATGCCACGGCAAACTGGCTGACACTGACGGCGGCGGTGCACAAATGCTGCGCAGCTAGCGCCATTCGACGGCCAACACCGCGGTTCCTGGTGTGTCCGCTGTGCCGTGCGTGTGATCATTGCTTGTACAGCCCTCTCGCAGTGTCCGGAGCAAGTATGGTGGGTCTGACACACCGGTGTCAATGTGTTCTTTTTTCCATTTCCAGGAGTGTAGCTTAATATTAAAAGAAGAAAAAATTCTATGAAACTACACAGAGACAGGAAGAAAACAACTACACAAGGGTACACAAACATATAGCGGAATAATACAAGGAAAGGACAGGGTTTGTTTTACTGCAGTATCTTGCAAACAAAACTTTCTTTACTTCTCAGAGATCTCCCTTCGTTCTTCATTATTTTCAAAAGTCCTATCTATACCTGCTTTCTGTACTTTTCTCGTATAGCCTCTCAGTGCATTTCTTCAAATTCATCGCAACTCATTCTCTTATAGGCTACCCCCTCTTAAGCTACCTTAAATCTACTGAGCTCAGATGCTAAACTAAGGGACGAGGCAATGCAGCAGCACAAAACAATTAACACAAACAGCAATGACAAAAAAATGGAAATTTGTAAAGCAAGCTACAGTAAATCTAAATTACCAAGCAATGCAACATTACAACTAATATGAGCCAATGTGCAGCAACAAGAAAAATAAATGAGTAGTAAAACTGGCTTAGCAGAGTAACACAAAGTCAAATTCGGTAACACTATGGGTTGCAAACAGCAGCTTATATCTAAACATGACATAGCTCAAGCAGGAAAAATAGTACATTAAAGATAACAATGCAGATAAGGGAAATGTATAATCACATCTTAATGTCTAAGTAATTAAAGTGGTGCACCACAACAACTTATTGTAAAAGAAATATTACCATGTACTTGAAAAGAATATTATGTATGCAGTTACTGTTACTAGTCCCTTCTTATTGTTCTTTCCTTTCCAAGTGCTCCTTTTTTGAAGAATGTGGATCACAAAATTATTATTTAATAGATCTGTTGACAGAAAGTGTTCACATTAGCAAATGCATTTAATTTTATTTTATGAAACCAATGCTGCAACACAGCTGGAAAAGAGATGTCAAATGAAATAAGCAATTACGCAAACCAAAGCATAAAAATATCGTTCAATAGTCATGTGACATTTCATAAGTTAGTAGCTCTCAACTCTCGTAGAAAGACGCTTGTCGTAATCAGGTGTGCAGATGTAAAAATATTTCTTGTCATTTTATTAAGCATTTCAGTAAATATCATAAATTACGAGCTCCACAGTATGCTTTCAACAAGGAAATGTCAGTAGCACGGACAATGGCCTCCCCTTTTTGTGTTCTACCTGTGCCCCTGAAAGGCTAATGGCTTTTTTTTTTTTTTTTTTTTTCGGGCGGATTCCTCATATACGGTAGCATCATTTTATTGATCATAAACATATCTCAACAGCATAGTACACATCGTCGCCGTAATAATAACATCATAAAACCTCAGTCAAATCTCAAAAACGTCGTAGCTTTCTGCAATAATTTCAAAACCTAAAAAAAATTCTCTGCTCATTTCAATAGTGTCATCTACCTCAAACGTACTTTAAAATCATGCTCCCTTACCAAATACATCATTCAAAGTTCTCATAGCATCACAATGATTCCGAAAAAATATGAACAGTTTACAAAGTACAGACAAAATACAATTTCGTAAGTGTGAAGTAATCCAACTCTGTAATTGCGTAAACATATGTCACTGATGTAGTAAAAAAGTTTCTTTCTCTGTTAAATGACCAGATAGCTGTGTAATTTGTGTTAGAGAAATATGGTACCGATGTGTAAAGTTGTATAAGCAAAGACCATATTAGCTAGGGCTCCTTGTGCTTGCCAAACACATGGTACACAAAGTAAGCGTGTACCCCCCTGAGGATTAATGTAATTATACCCTCAGGTGTTACAGATTACACCAATGGAATGAAATATATCACGGAAAACTTTCTTTGTAATTCAAAAATCTTTAAAAATAAATGTTTTAAGTATAAAATTGATCACTCAAATACGTGTACTGTAGCGCTAAACTGTGCGTCTTGTAACATAATCTCTGTGGAAGTGTCGTAGTTATCGTCCTCTGAAAGCTAAGTTCTGCAGAAGTCAATGTACTTACCTCATGATAAACAAAAGTGAAATGCTTTGCGTATAGATATCGTAGTTATTATGCTTATTGGCGTGATGAAGAAAGTACTGTACAGTAACGTATTGTTGTGCCACGAAAAAGGCTGTCTCATTGTTGCTATACCACAAAAGTTACTACTAAAACATGTTTTTCTTTCCAGAAGAATTCAGAAAACTGTGCAGATATAAAACAGATACATCGCAGAAGCAACACTGTAAATTGTCACTTATTAGTAGCGTCGTGATAAAACCGTGTAGCTGTCACATAAACTAACCACTGTGGCGTCTGGTATCTCACAGAAAGTACTTTAAATCCAGAATATATTTTCAAGTAAACCAAAATGTTGCATTAAAATCTCATTAGCAGTACTGGTAAATGTTCTAAGTAGGTAAGCTTTATAGTCGTTCCATAATCGTGCAACTAACAAGCAAGAATGTACACACACAATAACACTGTGACGTCTGTTCACTATAACAATGCATTCGTCATTTCTGTTTCAATAAGTTCTCTTGGTTCTTGACTGGATATTTAACTTCAAACATTGTTGCATGTTAACAGATTCTAAGTCTGACAAGCATACTAGTAATGTAAAGTGAAAAGTTTTATGGCAATGACAAAGTTAAAAAGCAGATTATCTTTCAATAAACGGTTTTACATGTGAAATGTGGTGTAAACCTTTACTCTTCCTAGTACGCAGAGTTTCAGCTTCAACGCAATTATCATGTGGTATACGTCGGATTCTGTAAGGTCCATTGTAAACTAGAAAGAATTTGTGACTCAAGTGTTTCTTCTTATGTGACAATGAGTGAGCTTTAATGAGAACTTTCTGACCAATATATAATTTCTTTGCATTTGCTTTACCGTGTAGTTCTCTCCTGTTGTCTGCTGCAGATTTTATATTTTTAAGAGCCAAATCAATTATGTCTTTGTGTCGAAGTTTACGTGTATTCGGGAAAGGTACAAGCTCTCTGATTCTGTTCGGTGGTTCTTCATTCTTCAGTACAAGAGTAGGTGGTAAAGCAGTGGAATCATGAGGCATTTCATTCAGCACATTTTGAAATAATTGTAGATATCTGTCCCAATGCTGATGCTTTCTGTGACAATAAAGTCTGCAAAGCTTATTGATTTCTTTCATAATCCGTTCAGACGGGTTGCAATGTGGTGAGTACAATGAAATAAAAACAGGTTTGATTTTATGATTCCGAAGCGTGCGTGACCAAACAGCAGATCTAAATTGCGGTCCGTTATCTGAAATGACTTTAGCAACGTGCCCAACTTCACGTAAGAAATTTTTAACAAAGGCGTTGGATACAGATCGTCCAGTGGCTTTACGTAACGGAGTGAAAGAAACAAATTTTGAAGTAAGTTCAACAGCGACTAGAACGTACGAAAATCCAGTGGATGTTCCGACAAGCGGTCCCAAGAGATCAACAGCAGCAAATTCTTTTAATTTAGAAGGAATAATAGGAAACAACGGAGCACAATGTGAGACAGTAGATGGTTTCGCCTTTTGACAAAGTTTACAAATAGACAAGACTCTTCGAATTCTTTTTTCCATATTGTTAAAATAACAAGTCGTTCGAAGAATATGATAACATTTTCGTGGACCAAAATGTGCGTAGCTGAAATGAATGTACCAAATGAGCTTATTAACAAAATCGTCAGGAATGCAAAGTACCCATAGCTTGTCATCAACAGTGCAGCGTTTGAACAGTATGTTGTTTCTAACCAGATAATAATGCCGAATCTGTGTGTGTGTCTTTTCATGCCATTTGCTCTTGATGTCTTTCCAAATCGGATCTTTATCTTGTTCATGAGCAATGTCCTTTAAAGATGTGGTGATGAAGTTTTCAAAGGCGACTTTCTGAATGTAAAGAATACTGAAATTTTTCTCGAGGTTGCCTTCTGTGGTACTTTTCTCAAGCCCAGCCGGTGCGCGTGACAGTGCGTCCGCAACAATGTTCTCCTTGCCGGGAATGTAGACTATTGTGAAGCGGAATTCTTGCAGAAACAATGCCCAACGTTTTAACCTGTCATGATTTAATTTTGAAGACATAAGAAATTGTAATGCACGATGATCACTGTATACTTTTGCGTGCTTACCAGAAAGAAAGAAACGGAATTTGTTAAATGCCCAAACGATAGCTAAAGCTTCTAATTCAGTAACTGAATAATTTTTTTCAGATTTTGTTAGCACTCGGCTAGCAAAAGCAATGGTTTTCTGAATGGTAGTGTCATTTTCTATGGCTTCTTGAAATAAATGGGCACCAAGACCGACTTTAGAAGAATCCGTGCTAAGGCAGAAATCTTGTGACAGATCTGGATGAGCTAAGATTGGCGCGTGAAGTAACGCTTCTTTCAAAGAATTGAATTCCAATTGTGCTTGTTCGTCCCAGTTCCAAATAGTATTTTTTCCAGTGAGAGAACAAAGTTTTGGTGTAACAAGAATTTGCATATTCAGAAAACGACGGTAAAAATTTACGAGACCTAGAAAACTGCGGACTTGTCTTTTTGTGGATGGAACTGGAATGGCTCTGATTGCTTCTAACTTTTCAGGATCCGGCTGAATGCCTTCAGAAGAAATAATATGTCCCAAAAACTTCACCTTTGTCCTACCGAATTCAGACTTTTCCAAGTTAACCGTAATTCCAGATTCTGCAAAAATACGTAACAACCTGTTGAGGATGCGATTATGTAGTTCCCATGAAGCTTCTGCTATTAGAATATCGTCCACATATAAGGTGATGTGACGTTTTAAGAACTCAGGTAATATGGAATTTAGCCCGCGAATGAATGCTGCTGAAGAAATGTTCAAACCAAAGGGAAGTTTCCGAAACTGATAACAAACGCCGAAACAAAGGAAAGCTGTGTATTTTCTACATTCTGGATGAAGTTCGATCTGATAAAAGCTGGATCTGAGATCAATGGAAGACAACACTTTTACACCATTAAAATTTTGAAGAAGTTCTTCCAACGTTTGCGGCCTGTCTGTTTCAGGAATAATGATCGTATTGACTTGTCTCGAATCTAAGACAAGCCTGATCGATCCATTTTTCTTCTCAACAACATGTAATGGATTGTTGTATGAGCTTACTGCAGGCTCAATAATGCCCTCGTCAAGCATAGATTGTATTTCTGTTCTAACACGGTCCCTATAATGTACTGGAATTACATATGGTCTAACACAAAATTTAGTATGCTCACGAACACGAAATTGGTATTGAAATCCCTTGATTGTTCCTGTTTTATGAGTAAAAACTGTGGAATGTTCTTGTAAAATCTCAAAAAGGTCCTGCCTATCAGTGTCATTACAATTCTCAATTGTTCGAATTTTATTCTGAATTAACTCATTAATTTCAAATATGCCGTCGATATCATCCCTTTCAGTACTTGCAGAGTGATTGTTAGTGTCTAGTTCCGTAGAAAATTCCGAACTGTTGTCCAACAGAAGGTAAAGCCGATTAATTTCTTCGTCATGGTTTGAGAGCCAATCTTCAAATTTCAAAGCTATTGACTTACCTTCCTTCTCTAAACTTATTTCAGCATCGTGAAAGTTTAAGATTGCTTTGAATTCATTCAAAAAGTCTACTCCCAATATAATTTCCGTCGACAATAGTGGAACAATAAGAAAGTTCGTAGAGAAGCTGTGGCTTTGACAAAAGAATTCTAAGTTGGTTTGTTGGCGTACATCTACACTTTTTCCAAAGATTGCACCTTGTAATTTAATCTTACGTAACGGAAGTGTGGGGCAATCGTTCGATTTGTTGCATTTGCTAAAGGCTGTTTCACTAATTACTGAGATGGGACTGCCAGAGTCAAGTACTGCCGTAAATTTTACGTCATTTACAGTAATGTGAATCACAGGATATGCAATGTTGTTAAGTTTTACGTCGTGTTCCTGGAGTAAGATGTCCCTAATGTCTTCCATTTTTACGTAATTACTAGCTACGGCAGCTGCGTCATCAGTTTCATAAGTACGTTTTGTTGCTGCCAGCGGTGTGAGTCATTGCCTATTGTCTCTTTGTTGGCGCGCGTCGTTATTGGGATTTGGAGACCTAACTTCTACAAATTCACCGTGACGAGAGGGCCCTGCTCTGTTTGAATCCCGCCAGTTCTGATGCAATTCAGGTCTGTCGTTACGATCATATCGTCTGTCGTCATGTCGGTAGATTCCATAGTTTCTTTCTTGTCGGTCACATGGTGGAGAATTTCTCCCTGAATCGTAACTGCGCGCTGGTCCGTTGCGTCTAAAGTTATTCTGTCTCCCTTGATAGTATTTATTTTGGTTCCCATATTGTCTGTTTCTCTTATTGTCTCTGTGATAGTCATTACCACGGAGAGGTGATCTTTCCCTGTAGTTATTACTACTCTGCCAACTGTTGTCATACGGGTGGTGTCTGTTTTGGTCACGATTTGTGTTGTGAGAATAGCCTTGTCGTGTCAAGTTATTACTTCTTTCATCACGGAATTGCGACGGATGTGACCTGTAATTGTTGTGTTCCTGGTTTCGCATTCCGCAATTGTCAGTGTCAATTTCTAATTCTTGTAAAAGTCCCTGAAATGCTTCAATGTCGTCTTTGCAACGTCCTGCCAAAATAATATGTCGTAAATGTTCAGGCAGTTTGATTAAGCAAATGCGGATGAGTTCTGAGGGGCTGTATGGGTTTGAAAGATACTGATTCTTATGCAACATATCTTCAAAATATTTCATAAGACTGGAAAATTCAGATTGTTCGAAACGTTTCATCATTATGATGCTATGTTTTACTCGGTCTTGTGTGGCTTGAGACCAATATGCTGAGAGGAAGGCATGGTAAAACTCTCCTTCACTGTGGCAATCGTGAATGACCGATCGCATTCTTACAGCTGGTTCATTCTCCAAGTAGCCACACATAAATTCTAATCTGTGTTCTAACGACCAGTTGGGAGGAAAACAATGCGAGAATTGATGGAGCCATGCTTGTGGATGAATGTCGTTGCCAGAATTCTTAAATGTTTTGAATTTACGTGTAGTAATGAACAGCTTATAGTCAAAATCATCATGTCGGCGAGTCGCATATCGGTCATTGTTAGGTCGTGTCGGCCGTTCCATCTCAAATTTCGGTGCACATTGCCAATTTCTTTCATAACTTCCGAAATGCCCTGTGTTATTATTTTGTGGCTGTTCCGTATTTCTGTGTCCCTCTTCCCGTATTGGGGCGCGAGTATCCTCTGAAATACGTAATTCTTGTACTACTTGTGCCAACTGATCTTGCACTTCCCGGATTTCTCTTTTGTACTGTGTATTGATTTGATTTTGATTTTGTTTGAATTTTCTAATTTCTACATACTCTTCAGTGTCAGCGAAGGCTACAGGTGTTGTGTTATTCAGATCATCATCTACCTTTGTAGATAAGTTAGTGAACTGATCTGAAAGTTCGGCTACTTTATCCGATAGTGAAATTATTTCCTCTGTATGTTTTTCTGAACCAAGTTTCAGAGTATCTACTGTGTCCTTTAAGTTTTCCTGAGTTTTTGCAAGTTGCGTAACCGAATCGGTAGGTGCAACTGAGTCAATTTTAGCTTGCAGGGTGTCGTGATTTTCATGAACAATAGTTTGCAGTTCTTTTATGGCTGCTTCGTGATTCTGTAATGCATTTTCATGACGCGAAAAAATAGGTTGGAAATGCTCACAAATTTGTGTTTTTACGTCATTACAGACTTTTTGACATTTCGATTCGATTTTATGTAACTCAGTAGTTAAATCTTCACGTGCTTGTTCAAGCGTGGTGTCTAACTTTTGAAGATTTTGTTCCATTGCGTCTAACTGTTGCTGTGTTTGTCTCTGGTATTGTTCCATTGTGTCTAACTTTTGAAGATTTTGTTCCATTGTGTCTAACTTTTGAAGCTTTTGTCCCATTTCTTGCATTAATTGTAATAACAATGCACTGGTGTCTGAAACATGTTCGTCAGTGCTTTTCGGCAGTGAATTTGCACCGGCAACATTCACATTTTGACAAGCGGAAAATGTGTCTTGACTCATTTGAGAAAACGGTGAGGACGCAAAACCTGAATCTACAGTATTTGCAAAATTGTGTCCTGTCATTTCGGATTCCTGAGGCGAGCTGTTGCCGACCGATCGATCGATAATGCTTCCCTCTTCACTAATTGTTTCACTGTCCACGCCATTGTTTGCCGCCCGCTCCATTTCCCTATGCACAATTACCAAATTACTACTTTGAACATCAGTTAATACATTACTCGGTGGCGCTAACACACTGCTTTCATTTTCACTGTCATTTCTCAGTTTACTTTGGAGCCTAGTATTACGTTTTTCACACGCCATTATTGTCACAGTATTTCACACGACAACACAGAAAAACACAATTTGAAGATCAAAAATAAGAGAACACATTAACATAGCACTGAAAATGATATCTAGTTAATTGCAGCTGCGAAATACTTGGTGCAAATCTACATGCATGCCACAACTGTTTTACTGTACAACAATGAAAGACTGCAACTACAAAGGAGATTTTCTCTACAATTACGCGCTAGCAGTAAACAATAGCTACACTAATTACACAAACTACAAGAAAAAATCAGAAGATTCCAGTGAGGTATCCTCGGCTAAGGGTCGACATATGAAACGTCCCCTTTGAACAATTATACATGACTGTGCTTAAACTGACACACAATATTTTGTTAGCGCAACGCAATCTGACTTTCAAAATTCCCTACAAAAGAATGGCCCTGACTAACATTAAACTATACGTTTCACAAATCACTTACCTCACAAAAATCTTCGCTGCTCAAGCTACTGCAATACAGCGAGCGCCACTACTGCCAGCTAAATAAAAGATTCAAACTACTGAAGGCACTAACTACTGATAGGGATAGTTAGCAAATGAAAGATATTAATAGAGAACAAACAATGTATTTACCTTGATATCATCATATATAAATATAGCAGTTTATGACAAATTTCAAAACTCCGCCATCTCTCTCCCCACATCCACCACTGCTGGCGGCTCACCTCCAACTGCGCAACGCTACGCGCTGTTCACAGGCAGCTGCCTAACACTACAATGGCGAGTATTACAACAATGCAAAGCAGCCACAGACTGCACACAGCACAGCCAGTGATTTTCATATTGAGGTGGCGTTACCAATAAAAAAACCTAAACAGCCTACTTACACGATGTATTCATCCATTGCAGATGCTCAGTCCGAGTTTCAGCTCCATACAGCCCTCACGTGATTTTTGAGAGCGCCATCAGTGAAGCTTTGTTTTTGTTGTGTGTTACGAAAATGGAATAGTGGAATTCAGAGCAATGTTATGCCATTGTGTTTTGTGTCAAACTTGGGGAATTTGCGAATGCGACCTCTGAAAAGTTCAAACAGTCTTATGGGGAACATTCCTTACCAAGAGCACAAGTTTCTCGCTGGCACGAATCATTTTGGCAGGCTGACAACATTTTGAAGATTGCACCTCAACTCCAAAAACATATGTAAACATCGAACATGTGCTTGTTTTGACAGTAGGGGTGTCGTTTACAAAGAATTTGTTCTTCTAGGATAAACTGTCAAGCAAGTGTTTTACAAAAGATGTCTTCACGAGGCTCAGGAAAAGGGTGAATCGAGTGAGACCAGATATTGGAGACAAGTGGGCACTGCATCATGTCAATGTCCTGTGTCACACAGCCACTACCATCACGGAATTTTTTACCTCAGAAAACATTCCTGTTGCTCCGCATCCTCCCCATTGACCTGATCTGAGTCCCTGACTTTTTTCTTTTCACAAATTTGAAAAATGTTTTAAAATGACGTCATTCTGGGAGTCTGGAGAACATTCAACAGAATGTGAACTACATGTTCAAGGCCTTACCAATTGAAGCCCGTCAGCTCTGCTACCAAGACTGGGAATAATGATTCTATCTGTGTATAGCTGCCGAAGGGTGCCATGTTGAAGTGGACAATATTGTTGTTCAAAAAAAAAAAAAGACTTTGTTACAGAAAAAGTCAGTCTCAATACTTTCCTTACAACCTCTTATATTTACCTTAGTGTGTCACATGCCCGCAACACCTTCAGATAGTATTTGGTATCACTGTGGGCAGTTAGCAGCGGTCATAATGGCTTGACACATGATGCATATACGCTTACTGCATATTGCACATGGTGCCAAAAATAAAAAAAAGGAAAAGTCGAGGAATTTCCAAATGCATCGTCCATTTAACTGATTATAAATCACATTGACAATCACAATAGCATGTAACTCTGATCATATATATTGGCAAATCGAGTATACAAGACAAATATGCTTAACTGTACACAGGTTGTGTCGTTATGTTGTCCTTTGCGCGGTAGCAGTACAAAATATTACCTAGTGATATGTGTAGCATACTTCACATACACACACACACACACACACACACACACACACACACACACACACACACATTGTCATTTGTTGTGGTTCAGTTCTCCTTCCAGCAATCCAGATTTTTTTTTTCTGTGAATTTCCCAAATCGCTTAAGGCAACTGCCTGGACGGTTCCTTTGAAAACGGCATAGCCGATTTCCTTCCCCAAGCTTCCACAACCCGACCTTGTGCTGCACCTCTAATAAACTCATGTTAGATGTGACCTTAAATCCTTATCACTTTATCATCCTTAATTATTCCCGTTGTCTTGCGCAATAGTAGTTCCCCTACAGCAGGTCAAGCCACCTCAAGATCAGGAGCAGACGAACTCTGATTATCTAAGTTCGCAATGAGTCGAATAAATGACTGTTGCAGTTTGTAAAACAAATGTACAGACTGCTTGAATCAGTCCCGAAGCATCAGTACTCCTCCAACCCGCCATTAACCTATATTCGTGAAATGTTTATTGAATGTATTCTGAAATTTTTAACTATTGGCATGTGTGTGGCGGAATGTGGAACTTGTCTGAAATTCTAATGAAGTAATACGGGAAACTGCCTAAAGAGCACATCTCGCTTCGCCATCGTACCAAACCAACAGCCTTCAAACTGTTGTGGTTGTTCCATTTGGGACTGCTACTTTATGGTGTAAAAACAACGATTTAGCGTAATGCTTCAGTATGGCTAAGTAAATACTTACGTATTTTGTTACAAAGAGCAGAGAACACTTTTCGTGTGTGTCAACAAATAACAGTAAACTGAACTCGATAATGATGTCATTGTTTTACATGTCGTCAATGGTAGTTGTATGTATATAGCGAGAGATGATGCTGTTGTCAACAGGAAAGTATCATCATTTGTACGGTCGTACGGAAACTCAGAACTACTTGGACGAAGTTTACACTTGCTGTAATGAATGGTAGTATTATTTAAATATGGAGGAATGCGAGTTAAAGAAATTTGATAGTATCCTGTTACAAGATCAGTGGTGAGCATCTTGAGCACATCACGTTCTGTAAGTATTTACGGATAATGCTAACTGTAGGAAGCGGCATAAAATGGGCCGATCATGTAAAAAAAATTTAAAAAAAAATGGCTCTGAGCACTATGGGACTTACCATCTGAGGTCATCAGTCCCCTAGAACTTGGAACTACTTAAACCTAACTAACCTAAGGACATCACACAAATCCATTCCCGAGGCAGGATTCGAACCTGCGAACGTAGCGGTCGCGCGGTTCGAGACTGAAGCGCCTAGAACCGCTCGGCCACATTGGCCGACCCGATCATGTAAACCGAGTATTAGTGAAGGCAAATGGAGGACTTAGATTTGTTTGAGGGTTTCTGCCGAAGTGCAGTGCATGTGTAAAGGAAATCGTTTACAAGACGCTAATGCCACTAGTTCTGGAGTATTGTTGCTGTATACGAAGTCCTTACCAAGTAGGCATGACAACAGGCAGCGAACGAAGGCGGAGGCGGCTGTTAACGATCGTAACAGGTCGGTGTAACCCACATGAAAGTGAAACAGAATTGCTTGGGTGTCTGAAAGAGGAATCCTTGGAAGAAAGACGAAGTGTTAGAATTATCTGACACAGTCAGAATGGGGATAGTCGTATGTGAACTTGACTGTTGCAGATTTTGTTAAAACATTTATTTGGCCAATATCATAATATAGAGAACTCTGGTTACTAGTTTCAACCGCTCAAAGTGTCATCTTCGGATCTCGAAGTTGTTATACAGCTACAAGTCAGAAATATTTCGTAATATAATAACAACGCCCAGAAATAATTATGCAAAACCTGTATGTGCACACATCAAGTTACAAACTTGCAGTGCCTAAATCGAGGGAACAAGACACATTTCCATTATAGTATTAACAGCTTTAAGGAAATACCAGTGCAAAAAAAAAAAAAAAAAAAAAAAAAAAAAAAAAAAAAAAAAAAACATAGATGAGATTCAGCCAACTGCGCGGAACTACGCGGAGGTGAGGAAAGTCATGGGATACCGATATGCACATATACAGATGACGGTAGTATCTCGTACAAAAGATATAAAAGGACAATGCATTGGTGGAGCCGTCATTTGTACTGAGGTGATTCATATGAAAATGTTTCCGATGTGGCTACGGACGCAACACGGGAATTAAGAAACTTTGAACGAGGTATGATAGTTGGAGGTAGATGTATGGAACATTCAGTTTCGGAAACTCAGTATTCCAAGATCCACGGTGTCAAGACTGTGCCGAGAATATCAAATTTTAGGCATTACCTCTCTCCACAGACAACACAGTGACTGAGGGCCTTCACTTAACGACCGAGAGCAGCAGGTTTGCAACACACTATGAAAAACAGCAGAAATCACGCTGCCGTCATGGACTATGCGGCTAGTCCCGGCGGAGGTTCGAGTCCTCCCTCGGGCATGGGTGTGTGTTGTGTTATAATTTAGGTTAAGTAGTGTGTAAGCTTAGGGACTGATGACCTTAGCAGTTAAGTCCCATAAGATTTCACACGCATTCGGTAGGACAGTGCGCTGGAATCTGGCGGCTGACGATAGTGCCTTTGCTAACAGCACGACATCGCCTGCAGCGCCTCTCCTTATCAGTTGGACCCTTGATGACTGTAAAATCGTGGCGTCGTCAGGCGAGTCCCGTTTTCAGTTGATAAGAGCTGATAGAAGGGTTCGGGTGTGGTGCAGACGAAGCCATGGACCCAAGCTGTCAACAAGGCACTGTGGAAGCTGGTGGCGGCGGCTCCGTAATGGTGTTGGGTGTGTACATTGAATGGACTGTTCCCAAGCAACGATGGAATTTTTATGGATGACAGTGCGCCACGTCACCGGCCCACAGTTGTTCATCATTGGATTGAGTAGCATTCTGCACAGTTGGAGCGAATGTTTTGGCCACCCAGATCGCCCGACATGAATCCCATCGAACATTTATGGGCCATAATCAGCAGGTCATTTCGTGCGCAAAATCCCGCACCGGTAACACTGTCACAGTTATGAACTACTTTAGAAACAGCGTGGCTCAATATTTCTGCAGGGGACTTATGAAAAAGTACTTTACAGTCGTATTTACAATATATGTATGTAAAATGGTACACAAATATCGTTATCGTATATGATATGAGATGCAGTCATCATGCTTGGCCACAGTGTCAACCAAAGTTAATCGGATCAAAGCAAAAAACAGACTGATACTGTGTTTCTAATCTCACGAATTTACGAAAACGCCACCAGGCTGCAGTACAGCATGACAGTATACGAGGTGTGTTCAAAAAGTATCGGGAATTTGTAATGCGAGGTATGTTAATACCACTCGCGTGATTTTTCGTTGTTGTTTTGATAAACATGCCTAAAACGTATCTATACACTGGTAAACAAATTTGGTGTGCAGTCTGTCGTCAGTTGTCAAGAAAGTTGCATGTGTTTGCTTTCGAGTGGCGATTATAGATTTGTTCTGAAAATGGATAAGAGAGTTTGCATTAAATTTTGCTGTAACAGTAGAATAAAATATACCAAAGTTTTACAAATGTTGAACACTGCTTTTGGGGTATCTGCTATGAGTAAAACAAACGTTTACGAGTGGTATAAGCGTTTCCAAGATAGCCGTGAACAAGTGGGTGACAAACGTTCCGAACGCCCCAGCATATCAACATCCGATGAAAACGTCAAAAAACTGAAAGAAATGATTATGGTCGATCGCCGAATCACAATCAGAGAAGTTGCTGATGATATTGGCATATCAACTGCCTCATGCCACGAAGTCTTTTCGGATGTTTTGAGTACGAAATTTGTGACAGCAGGATTTGTGCTTAAGGAGTTGAACTTCTAGCAAAAACAGCGGTGAATGGAAGTCGAAAATGGCTCTGAGCACTATGGGACTTTACAGCTATGGTCATCAGTCCCCTAGAACTTAGAACTACTTAAACCTAACTAACCTAAGGACATCACACAACACCCAGTCATCACGAGGCAGAGAAAATCCCCGACCCCGCCGGGAATCGAACCCGGAAACCCGGGCGCGGGAAGCGAGAACGCTACCGCACGACCACGAGCTGCGGACTGAATGGAAGTCGTTCAGGAATCGGTAAATGAAGTGAACGACAATGTAGAAGTGCTGAAACGTATCATAACAGGCGACGAAACGGGTGTACGAGTACGACGTCGAAACCTAATGCGCTATAGTCGTTCTGGAGGCGTTCTGAATCGACAAGACCGAAAAAACTCGGCAAGTGAGGTCGAATGAGAGGCGTATGCTCTCTGTTTTTTCGATTTTAACGGCGTAGTGCATCGTTAGTTCTTGCCAAAAGGTCAGACGATCAGTAAGGAGAACTACCTACATGTTCAACGCCGTCTGCGGGAAGCTATTAGAAAAAAAACTCTGGGATTTGTGAAGGAACATTTCACGGCTTTTGCACCATGATAATGGACCTATTCACACTTCATTGCTTATTCGTAAATTTTTGGTGAAAAACAATACTGTAACGGTGCCCAAACCTCCATATTCGCCGGGTATGGCCAGTGTGACTATCTTCTGTTTCCAAAAACAAAGAGAAACTTAAGGGGCCGCTGTTTTATAAGCTAAAATGAGATTAAACGCACAACAATGAAAAAGTTAAAGTGCTATCCGACAGACTGGGTTCCAGAAGTTTTACGGGGATTGGAAGAGGCGCTGGCAAAAGTGTGTATAACACTAACAGGAACTACTTTGAAGGAGGGAACATTATTGTAGGCGAATAAATAAAATTCTTTTGAAAAAAAAAAACAAAAGAAAAACTCCCGATACTTTTTGAACACACCTCGCATATGCTTGATAACACTCAAGTATGGGTGCAATCTAGAATAGTATGAAATACAAAAGTGAAAACTTTAACAGCCAAGATCGCTAATTATAATTTCATGCTTTTTATGATGATTGGTTTCGGCAAATCTAAGTTGCCATCATCGGATCTTATGCAAATACATTTCAGTAAATGTCCATCATATGTGTAATGCATTGTGTCAATCGTAACACATCATACCAGGCACATGAAGAAAGTGGTACATCGGGATGCCAGTAATACAAGAAGATTTACATAAAATATCATGCATGTTGTACCGAATGCACAAGCTCACAACAGATGACAGACGAGGTCTATTCGCGTAAGATCCAATGAGGCAACTTCGATTTGCCGAAACAAGTCATCATAAATAAAACTGAAATTAGCAATCTTGGCTGTTGAGTATTTTGCTTCTGTATTTCACAGTATAAAGGATTACAATAATTATAAAGAGAGACATACTAAAATAGCAATTTAAAACAATTGATAGCCAATAGTTCTTCCGATCCCCGGAACACTTCTTGAAGTCAATCACTCTTTTACAAACTGCGTAATAAAAATAAATATGAAATAAAGTTGCACAGATAGAAGACGTCTGTATTATGACACTTAAGGAGTGTGTCTTGTTCTCTCGATTTAGACACCACATGTATGTATTCTGGTATATATGCTTCACAGCTTTTACATAATTATTTCTGGTCAGTGCTATTTCATTCCGAAATATTTCTGACTTGTCGCCTTATAACAACGTCCAGATCTGAACATGAGCGTTTAAACGACTGGAACTAGTAATCTGCAAAAGTAAGGACGAAGTACTTCTCACCAAACCCTGTTGGGAAAAATTCAGAAACCTTGTATTCCAAGAGGAATGTGTGACCATTATGAAGCCAGTCACCATTGTGCAGCCAGTCACCACTGCATAGGGATCAAAAGCAAAATACGCGAGGTTAAGGCGCGTACAGAATGTCAGTTGTCCCTCGATCAATACACGAAAGTAACCGCTCATACGTGTACGAAGGACTCTCTGCCACTCGGTAAACTGTTGCTTGAGTAGGGTATATGTAGATGTAGAAATGTAGACAGCTGGACAGCAGCTGAGAAAGAAGTAGAACTGCGTGATATATTTCCATTTACCCGGGTACATTCGCAAAGTATAACAGACCGCTGCAGAATTGCCCCAACTGCTACCAACTTCCCTGTCTCACGGACTGCTGTTATTGCATAACCATGGCCGCAGCGCCGCCACGAGGCAGGCGCACTTGGGCGTCATAGCTGCTGTATGCACTGTCTCTGTAGTGGCACTCCGCTCGTTTACACGCGCCTGTTCGTTCATACCGCCGCCGCCAGGCAGCGCTACAGTGTACAAGCAATCGATGGTCGTCGGGTTGACGACATTCACCGGAAACAGCCGATCTCTCGCCCCTTGTTACTCGCCGGTCTAACATATATGACTACGCAACAGCACACACGCAAGATGCAGCAAAGTTCAGTTTAGCCATTGTCGTGCTTCCATTTCGCGTGTCCTTTGCTCCTTCGTCGGCATTGCTCGCCAAGTTTCATAGGCACCGAAGTTTCCCTGTTAGGAAAATCCTCTTACTGGCCTACCGAGTCTGGAGCCGAGAAGATCACTGAATGTCACCGGGCGCTCCTGATTGGAAGTTTCCACAGAGACAAACTCGGCGAAAGTAACCGAAGTTTTCATTGCTTTCTCAAAGTTGAGATATTCTTCGTGACCGGCTGTTGAAGCTACTTCGCTGTAAGTAAGTTTTACTTCTGCCGAGTACAACACGGAACTCTCGTCACCGGATGCAACTTTCTTCACTGAAGAAGTTGCCGGTCGGGGCTAGGGACTGAGGTTTGCAGAAACTTCGCCTGACTAGTCTTCGTCTGCAGCCTCAGCTTTTTCTTTAAACCACCAGTCTTCCCTCGATTGGTTTACCGCTGCTCCCATCTCTTCCTGTCTTCTGTTAATCTTCTCGCCTCACCACATATTCTATAATTTATTTCGCATATTCTAGTATTGCTCTGCTTTTATAACATTTCTAGTTGTCTCACAAAACCTGATTCCTTTTTTAGTTTTTTTTTTTCTTTGTAGCTTTACATATCGCACCCTAACTGACCACCTAATTATTAACTCCCTTAAAACTGCTATCTACTACCGAAGCTTGCAAAAATAATGACCAAATAGATAATCAATACAACAAACAATGTACAGAACAACATATGTAGCAACGAAATGAAACGTTAATCTGTAGTAAGCTCTGGAAATATAACATATGTATTAAAATGCCTCAGTCTTTGTGTCGGCAAATACAGGCCGATTTCGCTACTTGAAAGGGGCCTATGACAAACGAGTGATCTTCGGACAACGAGACTTTGTGGAAACATTTGTAAGGACATGCGGAACACAGCCTGAACAGGATTCCTACTAAAGGTAAATAGTTTTCCGTCTACACTGGCTCAAATAGCGAAAGTTTAATTGCAACCACCCTATAGTAGAACGCCTAACATAAATCAGAATACTCTCATACCACACACTTCATCCACGTAATTATACGCAGATTTACGTCCCTCTTTGCTGAGACATAGGGGTAATACCCAGCGGATAACACCAGGTAAAATAATGTTTGTAGAGAAATTTTTTGTAGGCTGCAGTGCATGGATACTTACAATATGACAACATAATTCCTCAGCACATCATCAGTAAGCATACAAAACTAACAAAGTACACCAGAAAATTCCGAGAAGTCCCTGCTGTGTTTCACTGTTCATAACGAACAGCGTTTGACTAATGTAAGATAACTGTGCTAGCTCGGCCCACATTTGGTGTGAGAGTTGAAATGAATACCAGAGATTAATAAAGTGATGTTATCAAATTTTAATAAGAGGATAATGGAATGTAGTCGAATGCTGAGAACACTGGATTAGCAAATAAGACTCTAAAAGCAGTAGATGAAATTTGCTATTTCGACACCAAAATAACTTATGATGGCAGAAGTAGGAACAGTATAGAATGTATGCTGGCAAAAACAAGAAAAGTATTTCCGAATAAGAGAAATTCGTTAACATCGAATATAGATTTAAATGTTAGGAAGTCTTTTCTGAAAGTATTTGCTTGGGGTGTAGCCATGCATGGAAGTGAAACATGGACGATAAAGAGTCTAGACGAGAAAAGAATAGAAGCTTTCGAAATGTGGCGGTAGAGAAGAATGCTGAACATTAGATGAGTAGATCGTGTAGCTAATGAGGAGGTGTTGTATAGAACAGGAGAGAAAAGAAATTTGTGGCACAACTTTGACTAAAGGAGGGGATCATTTGATAGAATTGAGTTGCATCAAACCAATGTAATGGTTCTCTATTTACGTGACCATTACGGCACTCCAATCCCAGTTCTCGATACCAGTAATATCATACTACTTTTCTGCGAAGTAACAGACATATTTTTGTGACAATATTCACATTTGGTTTTATTAATGTATAGGTACTCCAATGTATCGATATACTACAGTGATATGGTTCTTGTGTGTATTCATTTCTGTGAGACTGTCATAATCTTTGACTTACTTGTAACCGTTTTTGCGCAAATGCGCACAGAGCAGTCTCTGTTTCACTTTCCAGAAGTTAAGTTGTTATTTGGCTTTGTAAAAGAACTGTCAAGACTTGTGTTTGGTTAAAGTGGAAATTAAATATATGAAGATTGATACAAAACTGTTTTCTTGATGATGTGACAATTAAGAAAAAGTATATGTGAATTTACAAGAAGTTTAATAAAAATGTGTATCGTGAACACCTAGTCAAAAAATTACTTCTACCATACCATTGTTCTGATCTGAGATCGTTTGATCATTAAGACTTTCCTGAAAAACGCTTTTGTTAGGTCTTCAAATATTGCTAAAATACAGATCTGGACCTTCTAGCAGTCAAAGTGGAATCACCCTAGAATCAACAAGATGAGCCATAACAACTTCGTCGAAATCTACGTAGGAATCCATTCACGATAAGTGCCAAAATTAATGACTTTTTTACAGTGATTTCATTATTTCCATTCTGACGATACCATCCACAATCAATAACTTTGTTGTTGCCCGATACAGCGAACATATGCTGCGTGAGCAACATTATTAATCTGATTTCTAACCTACTTTGCAAGTGGTGGTATTGTTAGACCAGCCTTCGGACAAAGGATCGCTGCAACAACAAAATTTTAGACTGGAGCACTTTTCCTCGAGATGAAATTTTACTGAAACAATGTAACTTTCCTTCACACAGTAGAAATGCAAGATGTCATTTAAGTTTGAGATCTACTTCGGCAGCGAAGTGGTCATCATGTCTGAGTGCTATGTAGAGGACTCGGGTTCAAATACGGTTACTTTCAGTGATTTGTCCTTGGCGGGAGGACTAGAACAGGGAGCACACAGCCTCGTGATACCTAATGAGAAGCTACTTTGTGTGAGAAGTGGCTGCTCCAAGGTCTGGGACACTGACGACGGCTGGGAGAGCGGGGTGTTGACACGCCGCACGTTAGTGAAGTCGTTGATACATGATGACTCGGCGGTCATGGGTACTGAATGGTTCGTCGGGGACACTACATCCAGCTGGCTCGTCAGGGAGACTATATCCAGCTAGTGTATTATTTAAGTTGACACATCAAAGTGTCTCCAGAGTCACGTATCCCGAAAGAAAATAGAAAATCCCACATTCGCATGCATCACAAGATCCGACAAGATGGCAGTACCTAACAAATGACAGACTCCGATATTTTAAAATGAAAACCCCTGTTTTCAATTGTACATTCACGTCTTAGGAGAGCAAATTATAACATCTTTTTTCAAAAAGTCAGACGAAACCATACATAAGCACAAATGCACACAAAGAGCTTAAACGGAACGTCATACCACCACTACCCAGGAGACTGAAAATATTAGTAGGTAACACAGCGTTCATCCAAGAACAATGGACCTTTCCTAGATCGGGTGGCTTGCATGCCTCAACGATACAGATAGCTGTACTGTACGTGCAAGCCCAACGAGGAGGTATCTTCACCCCTAAACAAGTCAGACTAACTTATGGTTCCTGAAGAGGGGCAGCAGTATTTCCAGGAGTTGCAGGAGCGATACTGTGGATGAGTGACTCATCTGGCCTTCGAACATTGTCTGACATGCTGGTACTGCAAAACTGCTAAAAGCAAGAATAAATTATTGTTTTTTTAAGGATATCCACCTCTACTGTATGGCTTTATGATAAAGACATCCTCTTGCGTAAAAATATTTCGGATGACGAGGTGCATGCCAGTTACCACAACTGGGAACAGAAAAATGCGGTTTGTTTTGAAATGCGCGTGCACTCGTCGTGAATGCCTGACAGAGATGGCAGCACTGTACGGCACACATAACTCGGCGGCGAGAGTGAGGAATTGCGAAGTTTTCATTACAAGAAAAGCGAGAAATCACTCGTTTTCTCGGTTTGCATCTGTGTGACACCGACTAAAATCATCGCCAGTTGAGTGGGACATATGGTGATGGTGTCATGGATTGTGTCGAAGTACGATGGTGGGTGCGACAGTTGAAAGAGGGCAGAGCGTCGTGCGACAACAAAACAAGACAATCTCAACCTCGCCCTCGCACCAGCCTGTCAGACGACTTGATGGGTGATTGGAGAAAGTTGTTTTAGAGGACCGCCGAATCAAGTCTGGAACACATCGCGTCCAGACCTGGAATTTCCTTGGGACCTGAAAACGCGAGAAATGTCCTCCGTGTGGTTGCCACGAATGCTGACGGACGACCACAAGGCTATCTATGTGCGTGGCATGTTGGCAGGCAATGTGTCGCGTTATAACGGCATGAATGGGACTTTCTTTTCGTCGATTGTTACTCTGGATGAGGCATGTATGCCGTTTTTCAATCCTGAAACGAAGCTATTGCGTCAGCGATTTCCCTATAGTCGAAGCAGACTCCTAAAGAAGCATTCGCAGCGGCCAGAGAGGCGAAATACCCTCAGACTTCAAGAAGAATATAATAATTCCAATCCCAAAGAAAGCAGGTGTTGACAGATGAGAAAATTACTGAACTGTCAGTTTAATAAGTCACGGCTGCAAAATACTAACGCGAATTCTGTACAGACGAATGGAAAAACTGGTAAAAGCCGACCACGGGGAAGATCAGTTTGGATTACGTGGAAATATGGGAACACGTGGGGCAATATTGACCCTATGACTTATCTTAGAAACTAGATTAAGAAAAGGCAAACCTACGTTTCTAGCATTTGTAGACTTGGAGAAAGCTTTTGACAATGTTGACTGGAATAATCTCTTTCAAATTCTGAAGGTGGCAGGGGTAAAATACAGAGAGCGAAAGGCTATTTACAATCTGTACAGAAACCAGATGGCAGTTATAAGAGTCGAGGGACATGAAAGGGAAGCAGTGGTTGGGAAGGGAGTGAGGCAGGGTTGTAGCCTGTCCCTGATGTTATTCAATCTACATATTGAGCAAGCAGTAAAGGAAACAAAAGAAAAATTCGGAGTAGGTATTAAAATCCATGGAGAAGAAATAAAAACTTTGAGGTTCGCCGATGACATGATAATTCTGTCAGAGACAGCAAAGGACTTGGAAGAGCAATTGAACGGAATGGACAGTGTCTTGAAGGGCGGATATAAGATGGACATCAACAAAAGCAAAACGAGGATAATGGAATGTAGTCGAATTAAGTCTGGCGATGCTGAGGGAATTAGATTAGGAAATGAGACACTTAAAGTAGTAAAGGAGTTTTTCTATTTGGGGAGCAAAATATCTGATGATGGTCGAAGTAGAGAAGATATAAAATGTAGACTGCCAATGGCAAGGAAAGCGTTTCTGAAGAAGAGAAATTTGTTAACATCGAGTATAAATTTAAATGTCAGGAAGTCGTTTCTGAAAGTATTTGTATGGAGTGTAGCCATGTATGGAAGTGAAACATGGACGATAAATAATTTGGACAAGAAGAGAATAGAAGTCTTTGAAATGTGCTGCTACAGAAGAATGCTGAAGATTAGATGGGTAGATCACGTAACTAATGAGGAAGTATTGAATAGAATTGGGGTGAAGAGGAGTTTGTGGCACAACTTGACAAGAAGAAGCGATCGGTTGGTAGGACATGTTCTGAGGCATCAAAGGATCACCAATTTAGTATTGGAGGGGAGCGTGGAGGGTAAAAATCGTAGAGGGAGACCAAGAGCTGAATACACTAAACAGATTCAGAAGGATGTAGGCTGCAGTACGTATTGGGAGATGAAGAAGCTTGCACAAGATAGAGTAGCAAGGAGAGGTGCATTAAACCAGTCTCAGGACTGAAGACCACAACAACAACAATGGCTTCAACGTTTGACATTGTAAATAATGTGTAAGACTGCAGGGTGTCGGGTAGTGACACAAGTTTCACAAATTTCGTGTGATAAAAATTTTTGAGGTGTTATAATTTTAATGCACCTCATTAAATAGTGCCTCACTCGTATCTTCAGACGTGGACGGCTCACGAGGATGTCATCAAAAGGAAAACGAAAACAAACATTCTACAGATCAGAGTATAGAATGTTAGATCTCTTAATCGGTTAGATAAATCTGAGGGCTCAAAAAGGTGAATAGGTAGTTTGAAGTTAGATATAATGGCAATTAGTGAAGTGCGATGACAGGAAGGTTGTCTGGTCAAGTCCGTTCAAGGTTAGCAACACAAAATCAAACAGAGGTATTGTAGGAGTACGCCTCATAATGAATAAGAAAACATCAATGCAGGTGAGCTACTGTGAACGGCATAGTGAACGCCACGATAGACAAGAAGCCAACACCCACCACTGTAGTACAAGTTTATATACCAGCTAGTTCAGCAGATGATGAAGAGTCTGAAAGAATACGTGATGAGATAAAGGCAATTATTTAGATAGTTAAATGAGACGAAAATTTAATGATGATGGGTAACTGGAATTTGATAGTAGGTAAAGGACGAGAAGGAAAAATAATAAGAGAAAATGGATTCAGGGAAAGGAATGAAAGAGAAAGCTACCCGGTAGACTTTTGTATACAGCATAATGTAATCATTGCAGACATTTGGTTTAAGAATCATAAAAGAAGATTGTATACGAGGGAAAGACATGGGCCGCCCGTGTGACCGAGCGGTTCTAGGCACTTCAGTCCGGTACCACGCTGCTGCTATGGTCGCCGGTTCGAATCCTACCTCGGGCATGGATGTGTGTGATGTTCTTAGGTTAGTTAGGTTTAAGTAGTTCTAAGTCTATGGGACTGATGACCTAGTGCTTAGAGACAATAGTGCATACAACCATGTGAACCATTTCAAGAGACATGGGGAGAGTGGAAGGTTTCTGCCATTATACACTCCTGGAAATGGAAAAAAGAACACATTGACACCGGTGTGTCTGACCCACCATACTTGCTCCGGACACTGCGAGAGGGCTGTACAAGCAATGATCACACGCACGGCACAGCAGACACACCAGGAACCGCGGTGTTGGCCGTCGAATGGCGCTAGCTGCGCAGCATTTGTGCACCGCCGCCGTCAGTGTCAGCCTGTTTGCCGTGGCATACGGAGCTCCATCGCAGTCTTTAACACTGGTAGCATGCCGCGACAGCGTGGACGTGAACCGTATGTGCAGTTGACGGACTTTGAGCGAGGGCGTATAGTGGGCATGCGGGAGGCCGGGTGGACGTACCGCCGAATTGCTCAACACGTGGGGCGTGAGGTCTCCACAATACATCGATGTTGTCGCCAGTGGTCGGCGGAAGGTGCACGTGCCCGTCGACCTGGGACCGGACCGCAGCGACGCACGGATGCACGCCAAGACCGTAGGATCCTACGCAGTGCCGTAGGGGACCGCACCGCCACTTCCCAGCAAATTAGGGACACTGTTGCTCCTGGGGTATCGGCGAGGACCATTCGCAACCGTCTCCATGAAGCTGGGCTACGGTCCCGCACACCGTTAGGCCGTCTTCCGCTCACGCCCCAACATCGTGCAGCCCGCCTCCAGTGGTGTCGCGACAGGCGTGAATGGAGGGACGAATGGAGACGTGTCGTCTTCAGCGATGAGAGTCGCTTCTGCCTTGGTGCCAATGATGGTCGTATGCGTGTTTGGCGCCGTGCAGGTGAGCGCCACAATCAGGACTGCATACGACCGAGGCACACAGGGCCAACACCCGGCATCATGGTGTGGGGAGCGATCTCCTACACTGGTCGTACACCACTGGTGATCGTCGAGGGGACACTGAATAGTGCACGGTACATCCAAACCGTCATCGAACCCATCGTTCTACCATTCCTAGACCGGCAAGGGAACTTGCTGTTCCAACAGGACAATGCACGTCCGCATGTATCCCGTGCCACCCAACGTGCTCTAGAAGGTGTAAGTCAACTACCCTGGCCAGCAAGATCTCCGGATCTGTCCCCCATTGAGCATGTTTGGGACTGGATGAAGCGTCGTCTCACGCGGTCTGCACGTCCATTACGAACCCTGGTCCAACTGAGGCGCCAGGTGGAAATGGCATGGCAAGCCGTTCCACAGGACTACATCCAGCATCTCTACGATCGTCTCCATGGGAGAATAGCAGCCTGCATTGCTGCGAAAGGTGGATATACACTGTACTAGTGCCGACATTGTGCATGCTCTGTTGCCTGTGTCTATGTGCCTGTGGTTCTGTCAGTGTGATCATGTGATGTATCTGACCCCAGGAATGTGTCAATAAAGTTTCCCCTTCCTGGGACAATGAATTCACGGTGTTCTTATTTCAATTTCCAGGAGTGTATAATGATAAGGCAGAGAATACGAATCGAGATTTTGCACTGTAGGACATTTCCAGTAGCGGATGTGGACCCTGATTACAATTTATTGGCTACGACAAGAATTAAAACTGAGGAAAATACAAAATTTGGGAATTTTAGGAGACAGGATCTGGACAAACTGAAAGAACCAGAGATTGCTGAGAGTCTTAAAGGGAGCATTAGACGACGATGGACTGAAACAGGAGAAAGGGATACAATAGGAGACGAACGGGTTGCTTGGAGGGATGTAACAGTGGAGCCAGCAGAGAATCACAAAGTCAAAAAGACAACCCCTAGTAGAAATACTTGGATAGCACAGGAGATATAAAATTTAACTGGCGAGAGGAGAAATTGTAATAACGCAGTAAACGAAGCAGGTAAAAGGAAATACATAGTTTAAAAAAATGAGACTGACCTAAAATACAAAATGGCTAGGCAGGAATCGCTAGAGGTCAAGTGAAAGGCTGTAAAAACATGCAGGACTGGGGGAAAAAAACATACCACCTACAGGAAAATTAAAGAGATCTTTGGAGAAGAGACAAACAGCTGTATGGACCTCTAGAGCTCAGATGGAAAGCCAGTACTAAGCAAAAAAGGGAAATCTGAAATGTGGAAGGTATATACATGTCTTCTGTATCACGGAAACAAATTTAGAACAGTGCTATGGAAAGAGAACAGGAAGTAGGTGATGTTGAACTGGGAGATATTACACTGCGAGAAGATTTTGATGGAGCTCTGAAAGACGTAAGTAGGAACAAGGCCCCTGGAGCAGACAGCATTCCCAAATAATTACTGAGATCCTTGCGAAAGCCAGCCATGGCAGAAATATTCCACCTGGTATGGAAGAGGCATGAGACAGGCGAAATTCTCTCCAAACATAATGTAATAGTTGCAATTCGAAAGACAAGTATGAATATTACCCAACCATCGCTTTAATAATTCATGGTAGAAGCATAACAACACGAATTATTTACAGAAGAATTGAAGGGAGAAGTAAGAAGTTTTAGGTTTGCGAAAGACAGTGTACGTGGGCGTGATGAAAAGTAAGACATCTGAATTTTTTATGTGAAAACTCTCTAAGTTTTTTTAAATAAAACAAACGCTATTGACATTCTACATCTTTCTTCATGCCTACATATTTGCAGCCCTCTGTCGCTAGAGCGCTTCGAAATGTAGCGTGTAACATGGCGGAGTGTAACGTCACTATGTCAATGAATGAGAAACAGTGTGCTATAATCGAGTATCCAATTCAAAATGTATGTGCACACATGAAGCACCCTCTCCCTGAACAAGACAATACCAGACCACACACGAGCGCTGCGACATCTACAACAGTCCGACGCCTTGGGTTCATTGTCATCAATCACCCGATTTGCACCATCCGGTTTTCATCTGTTTCCAATAATTAAAGAACAACCCGAGGACTTGGCTTTGATAGTGATGAACCGGTGCATGCCGAAGTGAGGCTGTGGCTCCGTCAACGACGTCAAACGTTCTAGAGTCATGGTGTCAACAACAATGGGAGAAATGTGTTCGTCGCCTGGGCGACTACGTTGAGAAATAAATACGTAGACATCAAGAATAAAGGTGTACAATATTAATAATGTTTGCTTTATTTACAAAGCTTTACAAGCGTTTACATAAAAAGTTCGGAGGCACTACTGTCCAGCACGTTCTCATATGTTGTGTCGGAGGCGGCATGAGAGTTTGAAGAGCAGTTGAAGAATACTGTCTTGAGAAGAGATCATTAGAGGAATATCAACGAAAGCAAAACAAGAGAAATGGGATGCAGTCTGATTAAATCAGGCTATGCTGATGGAACTAGATTAAGAAATGAAATACTGAAAACAGTAAATGGATTTTGCTATTTGGGCAGCAAAATAACTGATGATGGCCAAAATAGAGAGGATATAAAATACAGGCTGGCTATAATAAGAAAAGCATTTCTGAAAAAGACATTTAATATAAATATAAGTATTAGGAAGTGTTTTCTGCAGTCATTTGTCTGTAGTGTAGCCATGTATGGAATTGAAAAGTAGACGATAAGAAGCTTAGATTAGAAGAGAACAGAGGCTTTTGAAATGTGATGCTTCAGAAGAATGATAAAGGTTATATGGGTAGATCGCCTAAGAAATTTGTGGCCCAATCTGACTAGAAGTAGTGATCGGTTGACAGGACACATTGTGAGACATCAAGATATTACAAGTTTAGCAATGGCGGGAAATGGAGGGGGGGGGGGCAGCTAAAAATCGTGGAGTACAAGAGATGAATACAGTAAACACATTCATGCAGTGGTTATTCGGAGGTGAAGAGGCTTACACAGGACCAAGTAATGTGAAGAGTTGTATCAATGGAGTCTTCCGACTGAAGACCACACCAATGACAAGCGAGTGTTAATGAGTAATAGTCTTACTAAGTTTGTATTGATTCAGTCGAAAGGAACACTATCTTGTTTAAGATAGGAGGTTGTTAGTACCTACAAGTAGAGATATTTATGTTCAGCCTTTTTACAGAACGCCATCGAAGACGGAATTCATTATTCCTTTCTGACCATCTTTGGTACGCGAGCTATTTTTTACAGTTATTGGTAGTGGGTGAAATGGAATATTGTTAAAGACTATACTGAAATGATTTGAATTTAGGAGATTCGGGAAGATCCACTATAATTGCAATCAGCCTTTATGCTGAATGTTTTATAATGAGAACATCCTCTCATGTTTCACTTTTACCACGTCGTGAAAGAGTTTAACCCAAGCGGAAGCGCACATCCGAAGACAGAAGAGATGTAGAATAAATATAACGGCGATGAAATTATAATAATATTACATTATTAGCTGTTCTTGTTCGCACATAGGTTCTTAAGATGTTGCTCGTGATTCTGGTTTGTCGCAGGTTAGTTTTCTCATAATATTACGGGGTCACAGATGTCACACCTACCACATTTCAGTTCATCAGGATCTTCATGATGAAGATTTTCATAATCGCCCCATGACTGTTACCATTTAGCCAGGAATAATTTAGGCCTAATTTGATGGTCCTTATTGTTCTGGGGGAATTTTCTGAAATTAAAGTGCCAGCGAAATGTTTAAGGAGACTTTTGAAAGCGTAAAAATACTTCTCTGTCTTCAATTGTTTTTCTGTTTTCTAAATGTGTACATTTCCATTTAAGAGCATAATAAACATTTTCGTGCACTGATTAAAAAGTCGTTGGGGGATCTCTTTTTACATTCAATAGTTGATCAAAAGTATCCGGACACCCCCAAAACATATGTTTTTCATATTTGGTGCATTGCGCTGCCAGGTACTCCATATCAGCGACCTCAGTACTCATTATACATCGTGAGAGAGCAGAATGGGGCCCTCCGTGGAACTCACGGACTTCGAACGTGGCCATGTGATTGGGTGTTACTTGTGTCATACGTCTGTACGTGAGATTTCCAAAGTCCTAAACAACCCTCGGTCCACTGTTTACGATGTGAAAGTGAAGTGGAAACATGAAGGGACACGTACAGCATCAAAGCGGACAGGCCGATCTCGTCCATTGACTGACAGACACCACCGACAGTTGAAGAGGGTCATAATGTGCAATAGGCAGACATCTATCCAGACCATCAAACAGGAATTCCAAACTGCATCAAGATCCACTACAAGAACTATGACAGTTAGGCTGGGGGTGAGAAAACTTGGATTTCGCCGTCGAGCAGCTGCTCATAAGCCACACATCACGCCGGTAAATGCCAAACGACGCTTCGCTTTGTGTAAGGAGCATAAACATTGGACGACTGAACAGTGGAAAAACGTTGTGTGGAGTAACGATCCGATGGCAGGGTTTGTTTATGGCGAACATCATCTGCCAGTGTGTGTAGTGACATCAGTAAAATTCAGAGATGGTGGTGTTATAGTGTGGCCGTATTTTTCATGGAGTGAGCTTGCTCCCCTTGTTGTTTTGCGTGGCACTATCACAGCACAGGCCCACACTCATGTTTTAAGCACCTTCTTGCATCCCACTGTTGAAGAGCAATTCGGGGGTGGCGATTGCATCTTTCAACACGGTCGAGCACCTGTTCATAATGCACGGCCTGTGGCGGAGTGGTTACACGACAATAACATCCCTGTGATGGACTGGCCTGCACAGAGTCCAGACCTGAATCCTATAGAACACCTTTGGGATATTTTGGAACGCCGAATTCGTGCCAGGCCTCATCGACTGACATCGATACCTGTCCTCAGTGCAGCACTCCGTGAACAATGGGCTGCCATTCCCCAAGAAACTTTCCAGCACCTGATTGAACGTATGCCTGCGAGAGTGGAAGATGTCTTCAAGACTAAGGGTGGGCCAACGCCATATTGAATTCCAGCATTACCGATGGAGGGCGCCACGAACTTGTAAGTCATTTTCAGCCAGGTGTCGCGATATAATCATTAAAGAAGAATGGCCTGAGGTAAGTTTCAGATTGTGCGTATAAACCTAATGCTGTCAAGCAGTTACAAAAGAAAATGATTAATAGTTACATGAAAACGACTAGCAAAATATATAATCGGTGTGATTTTAAAAATACAACTTCGCAGAGGTTATTTTCGTGAATATAAGTGTTCTCGCTGTTGACTTCAGACAAACATGCTCAGATTTATTCTCAGTGCGAGGGTATGCAAACATTTTCCCACATATCAAGTGATTTGGCCAAAACTTTCCCATCACAGAAAACAAACAATACCTGCAAAAACGTTCACAAAAATTGGAAATCCTATATAATTTTCACAAATGCTTTTTCAATAACTTTAACTTGTTTTCTAGTAAATCACTCAGTACAAGGCTCTTATCAAAATTCACAGCTATGATTCAGCTCAATAAATTTTAATTTAATTTTTCCCAGTAATAAATGTAGATTTTTTGTCTATGTTAGTAGTAGGGTAAAGGCAGTACAAGGCCACTTCTGATAATTAAATTCATCAATTAATTACCCCCACCCTCTGATGAGGTAATGGGTTTTCCCCAGTCACCAAGAATCCCTTCCACCACCATCCCTCTGTGAAATGCCAAGGTGGGAAATTCAAAAAATGTCAGGAAATTCAAATTAAGTGGGAAATTCAAATTTATTGGCAGCAATAACCGATTTTGTGAGTTCACCTTGAGGTTCGGAGAGCAACTGACCTAGTTCACAACACCACCACCAGATGGCACTGTTGGCCCTACTCCAAACCCCCTCCACCCCTCTCCTCTCCCCACCCCTCCCCTATTCGGAAATTGGTGGGATAAGAACTCAGTCTGTGCTGGGCTGTTGTATAGGACAGGTGTAAGTCTTTGTTTTGTATGCAGTGCAGACACAGACATACAGAAAATAGAGCAAATGCACTGCAGCTGTAGAATATGTGGTTGGAAGTGACTAGATGTATTAAAGAACAGGGTGTACTATACCATCTGACTGACGTGCTGTTCTATCTCGTACATAATTATAAGACTCGTGAAGGACTATCTCCCTCCATTCAACGGACATCTAGCACGCAAAATAGTGTGATTGGGGTGGCCATGCACTGTCATAATTGATCTTTAGACTATAAAAGGATGTCTAATGGATGGTTGTTATTAATGGAGAATGTAGATAATCTTGCTACAAAATCTAGTAATATAAATTATACCGACGATGTTATGCTGATTAGCAGGATGAACCTAAATATGCTTATAGCCGCTGCAGAGCCGTTTTTCGAAGAGTATTTCGCTATTTACAATGCTGTAACACTGTCGAAAATAACGTACAAGTGGTTGACAACGAGACTTCGCAGTTGGTAATATACATGCAGAGTCTCTATGAGTACATGTGTAGGGCTGTCGGTGGTGGATGGTTGCTGTTCAGGCAAATAACTTGCAAACTGTTTGTCTATAAATTGTGCTGCAGGGGAGACGCACTCTGTAGGTAGAGAGAGAGGAGAAATACTTGTGGCTAAAGATGCTACCTGCAGTCGACACACTGTCAACTAACGAATAACTTATTACTGGGGTAATAAAAATAGATACCTAAAAGCTATAGTTTGTAGGTCTCCCAACAGGGTTGTGGGTACGCATCAGAAGGCATAAACAGAAATAATGAAGCATCTGGTAAGCAATAAGAGCATATACTTATGGAAGAAAATCCAAGCAGCAACAGAAATCAACTCTGTACACATGTCAACTTCATGTTGCAGATCCCTACAAGATGGAGTTTAAGTCAAATGAACATGTAGAATTATTTTCAGACGTTTAGATTTCATCAAGTGCAGCACTGCATGAGTCTGCAGAAAGTTCTCTGATGAATCGAACAGTACATGGAATTCTTTCCAGACTTCAAGGTCCCAATACATCCATCGTCTGCATCATTCATCGAACATCACAAAGGTTACTATACTTTTCTTGTTTATCCTATCCAAACTGCATGCATGTGGATCATTGGGGAGAGGGGAGGTCTTAGTATTTTTTTGTAGGTTGCTATATAAGATGCGCGAATATTCACGTAGAATATCGAACAACACGAGTGTGTCAGCAACATGACCATATGCATATGGAAAAACTGTCGAAAAAATATGAAAAATGGCACGCAATCGGTAAAATTCGAGGAAAAACTGGTATAATCACGAAAAACTGATGCAAAATACGTAAAACTGAGGGAAACACGATGAAATATGTAACATCGCGAAAACCTAGGAAAGTTATAGAAATTTACTGAGAATACACAAAATTAGAGAAAAAATACCACAACTGAGTACTGATTGAAATCAATAAAAATACGTGTTCTGGAGGAGGGTGGACTGATGCTACACACACACACCTTAACAGCGGAAAGAGGAGGCATTCTAGAGATGTGGTGTCAAGGCGAAACGGCCATATTAACCTGCACGTCAGCAATACAATCTAACATCGGACTAGGACTCGTGTGTGCAAGAGGAAGGTTACCAGGGATGGTGGTAAACTCCAATATGACTGTTACATCTCCTCTGGCTACTGACCATGGTGTTTATTTCCTTGTAAGATGTTGCTATTTCTTTGTATGCATCTTCAGTTGCTGATGATCATTTTATAGGATTGTTATATCTGAACCATAATCAGGCTTGCACTTCATTAACAGCAGGCATCACACACCTCTGGCAACCTATGGAGTGATTGTCATGCACTGGAAATATATTTCTTAGACTGGAATATTAACAGCATTGCATTGCATGGGGGAAAACTCATGATGTCATCAGGGTGTGGGCGTAATTAATTGATCAATTTAATTAATTTTTATGATTAATTTGATATCAATTTGATATCAAAAGTGGGCTCATACTGGTTTTGCCAAACTACATGCGTAATAAAAAAATACATGTTAAAAAAATTTGAAACAGACCTAGAAACATAATGCATATTTATTCATTTATTTGTGCATTTATTTCATATGGCAGACACTATAGTACATCTAATCTGACATGATTAGTAAATTAACGTTACAATGTGTATATTACATAATAACACTATTAATAAGAACAAGAATATTAACAATAGTCAGTTTCTCAGTTGGCACATAGGGGAAAGCTTTCCCATAAATGAGTGAGTTAGTGCATCTATAATAATAGGTAAACTAATGATTTATGGCATTACAGTAATACCAACCTTTTAACGTTGTGTTCAGTAATTTTTCTCATTGTGTTTCTCCTGAATGGTTGTAATGACGTACTACCAGAAATGAAAGCAGTACTACATACGGAATAATAAATGTAGAAGTTCGTTAATCAAGGAAACAGTGAAAAATAATGTGTTGACGTTAGCAGATGAGATAGAAGAAGTATGGCTGAAATAGGTAGGTATGAGGAAAACTGGGATAATATTAACAATATGACAGAAATACTGGTTCACTTTTGAACAGGAGGAAGACAACTAGAAAACGCCGAGAGAGCATGTATGTCGCAGAGAAGACGTACAGATTTAACGTACTCTTGAATGTAGTCAAGTTTTGAATTACACGTAGGTAAAAAAAGTCGTGGAATACCTCCTAATATCGTGTCGGACCTCTTTTTGCCTGGTGTAGTGCAGCTCAACTAGTTATTGGAAGCCCATGCAGAAATATTGAGTCACTCTGGCTCTGTAGCTGATCATGATTGCGAAAGTGTTGCTGGTGCAGAATTCTGTGCCAGAACTGACCTCTCGATTATGTCCCATAAATCTTCGATGGGTTCAAAAATGGCTCTAAGCACTACGGGAGTTAACAGATGAGGTCATCAGTCCCCTAAACTTAGAATTACTTAAACCTAATAACCTAAGGATATCACACACACCCATGCCCAAGGCAGGATTCGAACCTGCGACCGTAGCAGCAGCGCGGCTCCGGACTGGAGCGCCTAGAACCGCACGGCCACCGCGGCCGGCTCTTCGATGGGATTCATGTAGTTGATCTGGGTGGCCAAATCATTCACTCAAACTGTCCAGAATAATTGTGACCTAGTGACATGGTGCATTGCCATCCATAAAAATTCCATCGTTGTTTGGGAACATGAAGTCCATGAATGGATACAAATGGTCCCCAAGTAGCCGAACATAGCAGTTTCCAGTCAATGATGGGTTCAATTGGACCAGAACCCACTTCATCCAATCCAAACACAGCCCACACCATTATGGAGTCACCACCAGCTTTCATAATGCCTTGATAACAACTTGGGTGCATGGCTGCATGAGATCTGAGCCACATTCGAAACGTACCATCAGCTCCTACCAACTAAAATCGGGATTCATCTGACCTGGTCATGGTTTTCCAATCGTCTAGTGTCCGACTGATACGGTCATGAGCCCAGGAGAGGTGCTGCAGGTGATGTCGTGCTGTCAGCATCCAGGATGCTACTCCAGGCGGGTGTAATATGAATGTGTGCAACGGAAATACTCAACGCGAAAATGAAGATTCAGCCCTGTTTGACTACCCCCCTGAAACAGATCTTAATGGTGATTATCTCCTCCTTCTTGCACTTTAACATATTGTAAGGTGTCAGGCAAATCCAACACCTTCCATGAAAACCCTGTCATGATAAGCAAATCCAGCAGTATGTCACATAGCTCCAAATAAATCGTGACATTAAATTAACCAAAGTAATACGATCAACGAGTGAGCAAATCGAATACCACAGACTAACACAAGAACGCCTAAATGCATGTCATACCTTCGCACCGTGAAACAGACGCAGTTCCGAGGGAAGAAACGAGAACAAAAGCCGAAAGCAGAACCGTGTTAAGCTAGAAGACCCTACGATAAGGGACGGACACCCACATCGCCTGCCAATCGCCAGGACCACCCCCCAGCCCATGTTAAAAGATAGAGCCCTCCAGAAGAACAATATAGATCTTACGATAACACTAAAAGGGCCACACCAGCTGCAAGTTTTAGCATGAGACTTTTTCGCGTCTCTGTAACGTTGCAAACGTTAAAAACATTGCCCCACCACGAAAAGTATAGAGTATTGGATAGACAGAATTTTTGTAGGTGGAGCTTAAAGTTAACATTGAAACCCTGATTGATCAGATAAAAACACAGCCAGATAGTTTTTTTTTAAACCAACTTCGGTAAATTGTAGTAAGGAGAAGTCAGGAGAGAGTTGCTTCCGAGACGGCGAGCTGTATGGAGCTGCGCTGCCAACCGCCCCCTGACGCTGCCTAACCAACAACAAGGTAATGAACGCATGCGATGCCGCATAACAGCGCATAAAGCTTCACTCAGAACCGCAGAAGTCTCATCTGTTACACCCCCTTTTTACGCAATCTAGTGTCGATCGTCAATTAAATCTCATGGTGTTCACATTTGCTACTTGAAGTAAAAATCTGAAACGCGATGATTTTTCTGTTATATAATTATTGAGAAGCCACATCAGCCACTGTAATTTACGACAAGTTAAATAAGTAATTAAAGATAATTGAGGGTCACTGTAGACCATTTTGATAGTTTTCTCTTTCGTGAAACTTAATTTAAACCTAGATTATAGATGTGATATGGCACAGGTCATCCTTCGATCCATTGCAGAACTTGGAAACCCATTCAGGGAATATTTGTTCACATTTTTGTTGAACGCAATTGGTTTTTATCATCCTGTATTAAAACATTTCCTTTTATCAATAGTGCAATTAATAAACAAATGTTTTGTGAGTAGAATAAAATTTCCAATGGTAAACTTATCTGCTTTTTCGACGTTATTTTACCAGCTAACTAAAAATAGGATAGCCTAGAACCCCTTCCACTAAATTTAGTTAGTATTAAGATTCTTTTACAGGGAGTGCAGTGGAGCTGACGCTGAAATAATTAAGTATTTGGTTATATCATCGCTAGTCTCACTGAACTCTTCTGAACTCTGCATGTCATGTGTGGTCTGGCGTCTCCTTACCAGCAACAGGTCCCAGGTTCAAACTAGTCAAACTAGTCGTTGCGCGAAAGTGGTAGGGAGACGCGACTTAGAACAGACACCACGCAGAATGTTAGAATATAAATAACAACACAAACATAAATGAATGATTAAGGGAACTAGTAACTACCAAATGATAAATGCTGTTTCCGCTAATACATTTATTGTAGATTAAAACCCCTTTACACCACAAATGTTTATATATCAATATCCAATAGACATAATGGGATACAAATGAATTCCCTAACTAATACGATTGATCAGTTGCCCAAATCTGCCCCTTTTGTGGCCACACCATCTAATATAAATAACGCGAGACGACTGACATCATCTACGTACCAAACACTAGAAGACACTACTTTCAAAGATTATCTACAGTGGTGTGCAACCTCAGTGGAAATAAAATTTACGTGATAACAGTTGTTTAGCTCCATAGGCCTAATAAGCTGACGCAATTAGCAATATCACCGTATGCACTGCGTCCGGTGCGTCGGAATGATGGTTCCCGTACATGTCTGCGATGACAGAACTCCAGCCACAAAATATAAAAAAAAAGCTCATTCAAACACTAGGTCGGCACAAGACGGTCCTCGGATTAGTATAATATAATACTGTCTTCTCCTCTCTGTGTTCTACATACGAGAAACGCGAACTCCCAGCCACAGGGACGGAGTTCAGATAACGTCTCAACGTGAGTATAGGCAGAAGAAGTGTTCTCAATCACTGAACGCTGTGTACTCAACGACGACTCCCAACCCGGAGGCGAAGTCCAGAATCGTGTAAGTTCGCAACAGTACAGAGCCTAACCGTTCTAACTATAAAATCTCCTGAGTAAACCGATGAAATAAACAGAGTCCACGGCATCACGTCATCTGTCAGATACTCACGGCAAAATGTTACGTTTTTTAGATTTAGCCCGATTACCATACAGTAAAATGTTTTATGACTGAAAACTTATCGGATGTTTATGAGGGGATTTCCAGTTCCGACAACCACCTGAGTACCAAGAAAACCACCGGAAAACCTTGGTCGGAACTGGAGGGCTGGAACTACAGTATTTTAATTTATTCTTTCTGGATAATGTTAACGGCTGTCCCAGGCAAATATGAAAACTGTGTGTGTGTATGTGTGTCAGATGGAGCTAAAAGTGACAAGAATGCGCGTGCCAGGAATGCTGCTACGAGAGTTGTGATTAGCTGTAGAAAAAATAGTATCTGCCGATCTAAAAACATTTTCATGAAGGCAGTTACATAAACATTGTAACTGTGACTGACATCAAGACGTTCGAGCGAAGTAGGTACATAAAATCTCCTTATCATTTCAGTCCACTAATATCGTACAAATTATTCATTAGTGTGTCCATGGCATCTGTAGCTGCTGCATAAGTGATTTATTAATACCATAGTACAGTACTATGTATGCAGCTACTGTAATGTGTTACTTCCTGACAATACACGTTTCGTTTTATTCAGTTAAAACATCGAGCGTGGTAGGACTATTTCATCCGTTTCTTGCTTGCAACATGAATATGATGTCTGAATGGACAATTCACTAGAATTTTTCTGTTTCTGACTGGTTGACACGCACACACAAAGGCCAGGTGAGTGTGTTGGATTCGCGCTCAGCGGGTTCCATACAAACTTAATTACGTATATAGTCACTTCATTCATCCGGGAATCGAGAATCTCGGTGATTTTTGCCTTTTATCGCCTTCGATACTGGCATGATATCAGTCTCGGGAACTCCACGGCTTTCGAGAATGTTTTAATTTTAATTTTGAAATGGAATAACAAATGACAAAAAAATTGTGTGATGTAATTTCAAATTAAAAATTTTCGAATTTTTCTTTTATTTGTACTGTGAAACCTCTCTTCTTGCCACACTTCGCGATTCTGTGTCAACGGGAAGTACTGTGTAGGTTTTAATGAGTCAGTGTGCGACTACAAAAATAGGTGACATAAATAGCCCGATGTTATTCAATCTGTATATTGAGCAAGCAGTAAAGGAAACAAAAGAAAAATTCGGAGTAGGTATTAAAATCCATGGAGAAGAAATAAAAACTTTGTCAGAGACAGCAAAGGACTTGGAAGAGCAGTTGAACGGAATGGACAGTGTCGTGAAAGGAGGATATAAGATGAACATCAACAAAAGCAAAACGAGGATAATGGAATGTAGTCAAATTAAATCGGGTGATGCTGAGGGGATTAGATTAGGAAATGAGACACTTAAAGTAGTAAAGGAGTTTTGCTATTTAGGGAGTAAAATAACTGATGATGGTCGAAGTAGAGAGGATATAAAATGTAGACTGGCAATGGCAAGGAAATCGTTTCTGAAGAAGAGAAATTTGTTAACATCGAGTATAGATTTAAGTGTCAGGAAGTCGTTTATGAAAGTATTTGTATGGAAGTGAAACATGGACGATAACCAGTTTGGACAAGAAGAGAATAGAAGCTTTCGAAATGTGGTGCTACAGAAGAATGCTGAAGATAAGGTGGGTAGATCACGTAGCTAATGAGGAGGTATTGAATAGGATTGGGGAGAAGAGAAGTTTGTGGCACAACTTGACTAGAAGAAGGGATCGGTTGGTAGGACATGTTTTGAGGCATCAAGGGATCACAAATTTAGCATTGGAGTGCAGCGTGGAGGGTAAAAATCGTAGAGGGAGACCAAGAGATGAATACACTAAGCAGATTCAGAAGGATGTAGGTTGCAGTAGGCACTGGGAGATGAAGAAGCTTGCACAGGATAGAGTAGCATGGAGAGCTGCATCAAACCAGTCTCAGGACTGAAGACCACAACAACAACAACAAATAGCCGTGTCTTTAAAGTGCACTGACTAAGAAGCTTCAGTTTTTTATAGTGCCAAGCTACCATAGACCTTAGCCTGTAGCATAGTTTTCAATTTGTGTACGCGTCCATGACAAAAAACGGCGTCTCAATAAACGGACAGACACACAGACGGACGGAGAGTAAAGTGTTCCTATAACGGTTTCATTTTTACCGACTGAGGTACAGAACCCTAAAAAAGAAAAAAGGAGAAAGTTAAAGAAGTGATCTGTGAGACCGTAAACGGCGATCAGCGAAATGCAACTAGCTGACAATGAAGTCTTCAGGTAAGGGAATATTTTTCAGACGGTCAGCAACACTGACGGGGCTAGTAACACTGCGTACTGCACATTAGGTGGCTCCCTATTAGCACTGCTTCCTAATCGTTTCGAAGCTTCCTGAGAGCTCACTTCTGTATTCGCATCACATTCCCTCTCGTCTTCCTCAGGCTGTTAACTCTTGCGTGCCCGTATACTTTTCACCTCAAGCTCACGCAGTGGTTCCGTCATGCAGACAGATCATTGTCGAGGAATAGAGACAGAGGGGCTGCTCAGGTAGAGATGAAATTCTAGCATCACTATTCGCTCCAGACAACAACTGAAACAATACGCCATATCGCGCTTTCCGTGCGTGCGGTGTTTCCTTTCGGGCGCCCTCCCATAACTGAGTAATGTTTGTTCCTACCTTCGCCCGACCTCCCCTCCGCACGCGGCTGTTTCCGTTCTGCCCCGGCCCCTCTTTCTCCCCTCCACCAGCGGTCTGTCTGGTTTGCCCCTTTACACACACACACACATACACACGGCCTGGGCTCGCGTGCCGCCAGCTACACTAGGTGGCTGCGAGCGGAGCGCGGAAGGAGGTCAGCGCGGTGAGCGGCGCGGCGAGCGCCGGCCCAGGCCAAGCCAGGCCGCAGCCGCTCCGGCGCTCGCGCTGCCGCTGCCGCATCGATCGGCGCCGCTCGGTACACCTCGCCTCACCTCGGCGCGGGAATCACAGGAGCGCCGTCGCCATTCGCCAGTCGGTCGGGCGTCGCGCCGCTACACAAGCTCCGCTCTATCCATTTTCTCTCTCTCTCCCTCCCTCCTCCCCCCCTCTCTCTCTCTCTCTCTCTCTCTCTCTCTCTCTCTCTCTTTCTCATACACACGTAGACAAACGAACGGCACGTCTCTTGCTCCCTCACTCTGTAAGAAGCCGCTGCTTCTTCACTCGGTCATTATAACGCTGAAAAATTCATTTCCAACGTCTACTCGATGAAGAACGCTAGCTGTCGTCTCCGGGCGTTGCCGGCGTAGTGGGAAGCATGCAAGTCCACTAAGCGACGTAATTATATCGACAAGGGAAATGATAACCTCACTCGCTCCAACGTCCCAAACCTTTAGGGTCAAGGTTGGAGATCCATAAACCAAAATCTTTGAGTAAGAAACTAAAGCAAAGCTATCATCAATCCGAAGCTTTGTTCCAATGCCACAGTGTTTTAGTAGCAACTGTCCTGTTCAACTTTGTATGTCGTTGCCTTCCTTCGACCTTTGAAATGATTTACCCAGCCATTTACACGGAGGCCTACGGTTTAACGCGGACTTCTAACTGCGGTGCAGCCAGACATTTTTCGTAATAACAAACGTTGCCAAACGAGACAGAAGTGACAGCGAAGAGATAAAAAGCAAAGGACTCATTGGGGATTTAACTCGAGACCGTTGAATCCGTAGTCTGCCAAATTTCCATCAATACAAACCAAATGGCTTGAAATGAATATTTACTTATATATTTACTTGAGTAACTTACTCTCTGCAGCACCAACTTGTTAAGCTCACAGTCACTGTTCAAAGCAACACTTACCAGCCTAAATGTATGCCTTACAATGGCGCATAAAATCTTTCCAATATCCCTGTCGTCTGTAGTACAGTGGACAGGCAGCAAAGAAACCCTCGATCATTACTTCCGCAGTTTCTCTGTCGGTACCCACCTCCTTAGTCGAGGTTGCAAACGCACACCTGTATAGTAACGTTCGACTAGGACAGTGGTTCCCAACCTTTCTGAAACCATTACCACTGACTGCAGTGCAGCCACTTATTAGCTACTAACCCCTCCCCCTTTCCCCACAACATCATCAACATTAGCCCCCAACTAAACTTTAGAATAAAAAAGATTTTTATTTACTAAGATGATATCTGTTCTTTCGGACATGTCTTAGTAAATATCATCTTCTTCTTCTGTGCGAATGCACAAACAGTGCCCGAACTCTTAACGGGAATCGGCAACGCGCCTCGAGTAATGAGTATAATGGGCGGGGGCACTACGAATGTAGTGCGGGACAATACGTTGAGGTTTCTCGGGATGCGTGCCAGAGATAAGTCCCTGCAGTCGCACTATCCTCTGTGTCCTCGGTGGCTCAGATGGATAGAGCGTCTGCCATGTAAGCAGGAGATCCCAGGTTCGAGTCCCGATCGGGGCACACATTTTCATCTGTCCCCGTTGACGTATGTCAACGCCTGTAAGCAGCTAATGATGTTCATTTCATTCTAAAAAAGATTTTCTTTGAATACTTTCAATTTAAAAGACAATGGACATTTAGTTCTTGTAGGTGTGTTATTAAACCACTAACTAATGATTCAATAAGGCAATTACTCCTGCTTATTTCTAACAACCTCCGTCTGTAGAACGATGAAGCAATTCTCACTGCATCTCATCTCCCAACTACAACTCTCACTGCATGTCGTCTTCCAGCTACAACTCCTTCACAAAAAAGAAAGCTAACCGTCCACACTTAGTATAGACACTTCTTATTAAGATTGCCATATTCTGAAACTGCAAAATGAGGACTCACTCAAAGGAACTGATCAACATGCTCTCAGGGTGGTTCTGGCCCTGATCTCGATAAGGAGGTAGAACATGGTAAGCATTGCCGAGGTCAATCATATAAAGCAATGACTGGATTTTTTTTTATGAAGGAGTACGATTGATGTAAGCATTACCTGTACCACAGCTCAGGTAATCTGTACTAGTTTCAGACGGTTTTGATTCTAAATACGAAAGTATGATTACCTATCCGGACTAATATCTTGAGGGCTGCCGAATAAAATATTATTAATTCGGTTTTGTGTTGTCAGGTCACTATATTACATAGCAAACAAACAAAATAAAAAATGTCACACACATCTACATTAATTTAGAGCCCGTGTCCCACGTGTATTTTTCACTGGACTAAATCTTGTTTAAAGGTTCCTTTTACTGACAAAAATATTTGAAAAAGCTTTTGCAGAACAAGTTAAGGTTTACTTTTGCAATCTATTTACAGTTTCAGCTGTGCCCGCATTAGGAGAACAACTCTCAACGAAAGCATTATGAGCTGGCACTGGAAAGAAGATCCACGGATTATTTATTAATTCAGTTAATTGTTCGTTACTGGGTGAAGAATATTTAATTTAGAAAACATGCAGCTGGCTGAATACACTAGTTCACTAAAGAAACGTGTATCACACAAAAATAAACATTCAAGTGAAAAGCAGAGAGAAGGCGAACTGTGAGAGCCAAAGAACGTAGACATCACAGTTATTTCTAAGCTAATAAAATCTAAACATCCATTGTAAGCAATATAAATCGATATTTTCTGTTTTGCTAGTATAACAGATCAAAATGGTTCAAATGGCTCTGAGCACTATGGGACTTAACTGCTGAGGTCATCAGTCCCCTAGAACTTAGAACTACTTAAACCTAACTAACCTAAGGACATCACACACTTCCATGCCCGAGGCAGAATTCGAACCTGCGACCGTAGTGGTCGCGCGGTTCCAGACTGTAGCGCCTACAACCGCTCGGCGACTCCGGCCGGCCTATAAGAGATCGTTTGCAAGCAAATAACAAATTATATAATTCAGTAACCGGATTAGAAAGCAGATAGACTGCTGACGATACGAGATGAAAACAAAAATCAAAAGATCTTAATTCTCAAATCTAAAAATTTGGACCAAAAAAAATGTTCGAACGTCTGTGAATTCCTATGGGACCAAACTGCTGAGTTCATCGATCTCTAGACTTACACATTACTTAAACTAACTCACACTAACTTATGCTAAGAACAACACATACACCCATGCCCGAGGGAGGACTCGAACCTCCGGCGGAAAGGGCCGCGCGACACGTGACATGGCGCCATAGCCGCGTCAGCAGAAATCGTACTAATGTACGCGGACGCTATCGTGGAAAATGCGGACATGTCCGTATGGCAACCCTACTTCTTACAAAATATGATTCCTCTGCACTACTTCTCTCTCTAGACACACTTCCTCCATCCACATTTTCGCCCCCACTTAAAAACAACCCAATTAAATAGTGCGCACTGTACTTCCGCCTACCGTTTGTAAATCACTTGATTCCTGGACTCCTTCCTTCTGAACTGACTGAAATTGGGAGACTTCAGACTGCCAACGCTTTGTGTGTGACCACTGCAATTAAAATTAATAATAGTAACACCACTACTACTAATAATAATAAAGTCTAGGCGCCCTATAGCAGTGTAGTGGCCGTTACATTGTTACTGTTTTGTTGTGCTGTCAGTTAGTTCGTTTCTTGTTGTGGAGCGAATAATGAAGCAATTTTTGGTCCATTGTAGGAACTACCTACAACTCAGCGAAGGCATTTTCATTTGATATTTAAGGTAATCTGGTGACTATGTCTCAGTTTCACTGTCATAGGTGCATGGAACGAAGTACGTACCGGGTGGACGGTGCGAGGAAGATGATCCACAAGCAGTAACCTCCAACACATCGTCTCGCACATTAACGCTAGTGTCTGAAAAAATTATAATCCTTGGTAACTTAAGTTTTCAGTATTACAGTCTTACGAAATAGTGATAATAGTAATGCTCTTTTCAAAATAATTTAGTTTACTTACTAAATCACAATTGAACCCTTATGTTTTTACCCCTCAGAAAATTATATTTTTCCCCTCAGGGGGTAATTACCATCAGGTGGGTTCAAACTGGTCCTCACTGGACTAGGAGATAAGCCGGTTGAAATCATGGTGATAGATGAAATTCGACTACCAGTATTTGGCCGGTGAGGGGTGAAAGTTTTCGATCAGCAGTCTTTGTGTCAATGTCCTTGATAACATTCCGAATTCTCATGAAGTGAGGGCATGTAACACTAAATGGTGATCCGTTTCTCGGATCGTTACGTTAAGTTCGGCGGCCACATCTGTGCTTTTCGGAAGGAGAAAGCTATGTGCCGTCACTGGTTTTCATCCTTTCTATTCCCTTATCAACATCATACAACACGATCATAACATCACATTACATATGCATCCATTATTTGACATACACTCTACAAATACACATACGGTACAATTTTCACATATCCTCAAGGAAAGTGACCAACGCGAGCGGACGAAAGGCACCCTTTTCCGACTGGCGGTTGAACCACCCCGTGGAATATCCTAGCCAACAATGTCATAAGGCACTTAATCTACCGAGGTTTCACTCATCATCGATTTCGCGTAACCCAACAGGAAATAAAGCTGAGATCCAGTAGCCGTGCCGACCACGACACGCGGCTTTCGATTCTGTGCTGAGGGTATCTGTTGCGCGAGCGTAGGCTTCCACGGCCGTCGTCATATCCAATGAAGATCTTGATACGTGACCGCGTCGTCAGGTTGTTTCGCCACTGGTGCGAGCGAACTTCATCAGCGTGGTGTAAATGCACAACCCTATTGAAAGTCACTTGGAACAGTGGTTGTAAGTTGGAATATACAACAACATGACGACACATTCACATATGCGGGAAGGTTTTATTGCAAAAAGAAGAAAAAAATCTGTTATCCAGGTAGTCGTGGATTTCAGTAGCGAAGTAGGGTCGTGTTCTGTCGTTTTCCCACATAGCGAGAGATCCAGTCTCCAGCAACTGCGGTAGCACATCTTGAATGAACAACAGGTAAAGCGCACAACTCTAACGAGGTAGCAGCACGTAAATTCCCGTTACTTAATATACAAGTCCAATCCCACAGTTGGAGAACCTTTTGTCGTGATCGTAGACAAGCTAAGCGCATAGTTTTTCAGCTCACCAGACATAGCTAGCAGTTGGAAACACCACGGTTCAGATCGATCTCACCCATGAAAAATACATACTGCAGGAAGCTCGACACTGCAGTACTGCTCTGGGTAGTACCAGTCTGTATAACATCAGATGATTAAAAACGTGTTCGTCATTAATTTTTTATGCTGATTTCAAAAATGTTCGTAGTTTCCTTTTATCGTACTTAGCCTTTTTATAATGGACCGAAGCCTATTTTATTTTCACTTATAGAAATTTTATTAGGACAACAAACAGGGTACACGAGAGAGCCGTAGTTTTTACGTGAGTGGAGTAGGCGGACGACACAAACGCATTAGAGTGTGAGGGCTTGGCCGAATCGGAGATATTTTGTGCCTGGGACAAAATCATCTTGCACGAACTGTTAGTAGCCCACAGAAAATATTAGTTCACCACTACATATCTATCAGATCGTGCTTTATGAATCAGTTTGTAAGGGCTCCTGCTTAAGTGCCGGTTTGTAAGGGATCCTACTTAAGTACCTTTCTCTGCAATTTCCCTTCATCAGCCAAGAAAAATTGAAAGCTGGAATTTTTTGGTCTTCAATTCACAAATTAATGAAGATAGCTAATTTGAGAATGCAGTGGATGTCAGAGAAAAAGATGCACGATTGCCTACAGGTTTGTTAATGAAACTTTCTAGAGAATAAAAAACATTCAAATTACAAGGATATTGTCAAAACCATCGAGGAGTATTTCAAGAAGTTAGATTGTAACATGAATGTAAAACTCACTTCCTGCACTCATATATTGGCTACTCTGCTGAAAAGCTGGATCATTATAACGAAGAGTACATTAAAAAAAAGAGAGGAAGTGCTTGTAAAGAAAAATGAAAGTACCATGGCTGACTATTACCATACGTATAAGAGGGATAGTGAAGATGAAGGTTCTACTGCGAAATAAAAAAAAGAGAAAGTCTGAAAAATTAATATAACAGAGAACTGTGTCTAGTGTTTTAGCATATGCCGAAAAAATTAATCAATAATTATAGAAATATTGACCCTGATTGAAATTTATGCCCAATTACCATACTTAAATCTTTCAAATATGATAGCTCAGTTCATCAAAAATCCTGACTTGGTACAATAAAACGAAGGTAAGTTTCAGAATCAACATTACAAACTGGTGCTAGAACATTCTTTTCTGAGAAATTATCTGACAACCTATGGCGACTTTCCCTTACCAAAAGCGGATGTCTTGTATTTTGAGTGTGACTGTTTAATGTGGACAGCTCCGATGAATGTATATAACATGCAATGTCTTGTCCGTGTTAGAGAAGTAAGAGAATGAACCTTGGTACCACCACATGCCCTACTCTCTAACATCATCAACAAAGCAGATCAGCTTAATGTTCCCATGAGACGGATAGATAACAATCAACGGTATCAGATGCACTAATTCCGTGAGACCTTGCAAAGAGGTTTCCAATTTAGCCAACGGCTTTTGGTGATCAGGAACTTTTGGCAACTGTTTCTCCTCCCCTTTGTAGACAAAAGCTAGGCGTGAAAATTTCTCTATTACCAGGATTTGCACAGACTAACCCCGCGTCGGGCACCACCGTCCATTCGTGCCTTTTGGTTATACAATGCACAAAAATGGAAATGAAATGAGCGTATGGTAATGTTGGCCAGGAGGCCCCATCCGGAGTAGTTCGGCCGTCAAGTGCAAGTCTTATTACACTCGACGCCACATTGGGCGACTTGTGTGTCGGTGATGAGAATGAAATGATGATGAGGACAACACAACACCCAGTCCACGAGTGAAGAAAATTTCCAACCCGGCCAGGAATCGAACCCGGGAACGCTTACACGGGAGGCAAGCACGTTACCACCCAGCTAAACAGGCGGACAATGCTCAAGTGTAATACGAGTCATTTGTGGTTTTGAACTCAAGAACGTCCTACAGACACCTGTGTAGTGCACCTAGAAGGAATTATCCGAAGGTGACGGAAATCGGTAGATGTCATGTACCTGTCGGGACAAATAAATGATAATAATTTCCAAGCAGTTATTTGGCTAGGCTTGTTTGACAGAGTTGTTGGATGTCCTCATGAGGGATATCGTGCCCATTCTGTCCCACTGGCGCGTTAGACCGTCAAACCCCCGAGCTGGTTGGAGGGGCTTCCGCATAATGCGCCAAACATTCCCAATTGGAAAGAGATCCGGTGACGTTGCTGGCCAAGTTAGGGTTTGGCGAGCACCGCGACAAGCAGTAGAAACTCTCGCCGTGTGCGGGCGGGCATTGTCTTGCTAAAATCTAAGGCCTGGATAATTTGCCATGAAGGGCAACAAAACGAGACCCCGAATATCGACGACTTACCGCTGTGCTGTAAGGGTGCTGCGGATGACAACCAGAGAGTTCCTGCTACGAACTGAAATGGCTCCCCAGATCATCACTCCTCTTTGTCGGGCCGTATGGCGGGCAGTAGTCAGGCTGGTATCCCACGGCTGTCCGGCGTGTCTCCACACATGTCATCGCTGTCATGGGGGCTCATTTCGAAGAGGGACTCATTACTGAAAACAGTTCTGCTCCAGTAAATGAGACTCAAGGCCGAATGTGCTCGACCGAACGCCCATCCTGTGGGCAATAGAGTCTCCCCCCCCCCCCCCCTGACCCTCGTAATTTGTGCACCACATCTGTCGGCGCTTAGTGTCATCTCATTTGAAAGTGTGCAAACGTTTTTATAAATGTTTACATGCTTCCCAGGACCCCGCAAACGGCGTGCCAGCGCGCTCGTATACGCTGGCGGGTTAAGTATTTTATTACCTCTTGAGGTAAATATTTTTCAGATTTTTTTGACTTATTCCACATCCATGAGCACTATTTCACTTAAGATCTGTGGAAGAGGTATTAGTTTTATCTTAGCAAACACGTCTTATGTATTCTTGTTTTATGAGATGTTTTATATCGTTGACACTCGCCTCACTGTGAATTTATGGAACCAGTAGTATGTCTAATACAGTGTAATCTACGTCTGAGTCTTAGCCCGGAAGGTTCGGTGCGTGTACCTTTAAGCTAAGGAGCCCGCTGGGACGCTGGTTGTTGGCATCTGCGCGCGTGTGAATCACTACGCTCTCAGCTACTTTCACCCCAATTCCCCCAACTGTCCAGAGTCCGCAGATCCCTTTAACTCTCTCTCTCTCTCTCTCTCTCTCTCTCTCTCTGTTTATTGCTCCCGAGTGTGTGTATGTGTGTGTGTGTGTGTGTGTGTGTGAGAGAGAGAGAGAGAGAGAGAGAGAGAGAGAGAAAGAGAGATTGTTTGTGTGTGTGTGTGTGTGTGTGTGTGTGTGAGCAGTAATTCCGTGCCGTCATAAGCGTAATGCGGGCAGCTGCGTGTGGCGTGTTTTGGATGAGTTTGTGGCGTACTCAACGAACGCCTGCTACCCACGCCATTCCGGTCTGCTTGTAGCGCCGTTGTTGCCACCGTATACCAGGTCAATCCTGCGCCACAGTAGTTTTTAGCTAGGACGGCGTTAGGCTCGTAACTCACGTCGGAGCTTCGTTGATCGGAAGATCGATTAGACGTTCGGCACAATGGAAATAAGTGCCGGTTCTGTTGCGGCCTGCTTTTATCCCGTTTCGTGCAAGCAATATACAATATGGAGTTTCAATAGTGACGTGAAAGCGGTCTGAAATATTGACATGTTTTATTTTTCTTCGTCTTCGTAGTTGGGATAAGGCCAGTTGTGGACTATATTTTAACATATGTCTATCCTTATGTTTCCTTCTAATTCTGTCTCTGTATTTTTTCAAAAAGACCTCTTCAGTTTCTGCTGACTGTACAGTCATTTTTTTCTGTTCGTTCATTCGTGCAGTTCCTTCCATTTTATTTAGGATGTTGCTGCACTCTGGTCTGCTGTACACTGCCTCCTGTGTTATATTTATTTGTTTTGTCCTCTTTTCTTTCCTTCAGTCAGTCAATTATTGTCTTCCATATATTCAAACATTCTCACACATATTCTGTCCAGAATTACTCTTTTCATGCTTCTGTAGAAGGACTTTACCAAGAACATTAACAAGAGCTGTATATCATCGATTTCTGCGCGCTGAATTATCACCGCTCTTGGCCAGCGTTATCTTTTCAGAAAGATAATAACAGTAGTTTATGATTCACTGCGAATAAAGGCTGAAGGATGTGTGAGGATGCTGTATAAACATAGGCAGCACTGCCTATAGTGTCTGCTTCTTCGTCAGAGACAGGCGGGAATGAGAGCATAGATTGGCATATACATCAACATGGAATTGGTTTCCGTCTATATTATTATCACAATTTTTATTCTAATTTTCACTACTACTACGTCCTGTAAGAATATGTGACTTTATTTAAACACCTTGTACATTGTCCTTACAGCGCAACGCCACCAGGTGGCATTCATTCTCGTGGTGGGCAGTGTCCGTAAAGTTTCTGTTCAAGAGTGATTCGCCCTTCTTGTGATGTATAGTATCTATAGTTGTAAAACTACCGATGGCTACCGTAGACTATCGTAAGTAATAGTAGATAACCGTAGTTTCCCTAATAACTTTGGTCAGTTAAAGTCGCACCCGCGTTACCTGTCCATTGGGTGTGCTGCATACCTATAGGGGGTTACTTATAACGATCGCTTTCTTTATGTATGCGATCAGTGTCTTACTAGACTGCCATAAAAATCGGAAGTGGTGAACTGTCCAGAAACTGAGTGAGGATATGTAATGGGCCAGGTAATCTATGGAATGTTTTTATTCTACGCAGTTATCATGCTCTCTTACACTTAAAAATAAACAGTATTTGTACCGAAACTGAAATTGTCAATGTTTAATTCAGGTTTTATTCGAAAACTGTTGATTTGTGACGTGAAATAGTGGGGATGTTGTAATAAAAATAAAGAATACAACAGCACTATAGTATAAACCTATATACTGTAGCGCCAGAAAAAGCAATTTCCTCAACAAAAAAGTAAAATAAAAAATGCAAAACAAAACTAAATCAACCATCGCTTCAGTACTTCGTCGAATTCATATAACACATATTTCTGTTATTCAAAACAAATTTCGTATTTATCAATAATAACAGGAAACTCTTGCCTTTGATCATGATGAAGAACGTTCTATTGGCGACAAAATATCAACAATACATATATTATTATTATTACTATTGGCCATGTAGTTTAGTCCAAATGCGCTCTTTAAGGGCAAAACTGCCCTTAAAGAGCGCATTTGGACTAAACTACATGGCCAGTTCCTTTTGCTGCCTTCCTTGCTGCCCAGACTTCCCTCATTCGCTCGCTGTGTTTCTGTTTCCGGTCCTCTGTCCATGCTTTTTGTCGGCTTTGTGTCTTCGGCTTCATCCTGATTGCCTTTTTGGTTGCCCATATTTCTTTCATCTTCTGGCTGTGATCTTGCTTGCGTTCTTCGGTCCATTTTATGCCTGTTCGTTTGTCACATTGTATCTCATGTAGTTTACTTTTCTTAATGATGTTTCTGAATTTTATTCTGTCGTTTATTGTGTCTGCTGTTATGTTGAGTTGGTTCAGGTCGTTTTCTACCTCTGCCACCCATTTGTTGTTTCTAGTGGTTACCCAGTCAATGATCTGTTTGGTCAGCCTGTGTGATGGCATTCTGTTGTATAGGTGTCCATAGAATTGTAGTCTGCGTTTTCTAATCTTTTCTGTGATTGTCTCCGTATGTTTGTACAGTTCCTCTGTAGGTTTCTTGATCCATATTCCATTGTTGTTAGTTGCGCCAAATATTTTCCTAAGTATTTTCCGTTCTACTTTTTCTAATTGTCTGATACGTGTATGCCCTAGGATTAGTGTGGTCTCTGCTGCATATAGTGCCTCGGGGAGCACCACCGTGTCGTAATGGCGTAATTTGGCTTTTTGCGAGATAGACTTCTTGTTGTAATGATTCCACACTACTTTGTATGCCTTGTCCAGTTTAGTCTTTCTTTCTTCGTTTGAGTCTCTGTTATGTCCACTCATTTGTAGTGTTTCACCGAGGTATTTGAAGTTTGCCGTTTTGTAAATCGTGCCATACTTTGTGTTCAGAGATGAGAGTTTCTTTGTGCTCATAAACTGTGTCTTTTCGTAAGAGATCTGTAGTCCAGTTTTGGAAGCGATTTCGTGCAGTTTTTCAATAGCGTCTTTTGTTTCCTTTATACCTTTCGTGACAATCGCCAAATCGTCTGCAAAAGCCAGGCATTTAATCTGTAGGTTTCCTAAGGTTATCCCCTGTTGTGATGTTTCCCATTCTTTTATGACCTTATCTAACACCAGATTGAAAAGGAGAGGTGAGAGGCCATCACCTTGTCGGACACCTGTGCGAATTTCAAAGGGCTCTGATAGTTCCCCACAGAACTTTACTTTGGAGGTCGTGTTGGTTAAAGTTTGCTCTACGATAGCCCGTGTTCTGTTGTCTACTTTGTATTCTGCTAGAATTTTGAAGAGAGTTTTCCGTTCGATAGAGTCGTACGCCTTTTTGAAGTCAACAAAGGTAATGATTAGGTTCTGTTTGTGTTGTAAAATCATTTTCAGGTTCCAAATTTGTTCCGCACAAGACCGCCCTTTACGGAAGCCTGCTTGGTATTCCCCAATCAAGTGGTCGGTCTGGCATTCTAATCTGTTCAGTAGAGCTTTAGAGAGGATCTTGTATGTGACCGGTAGTAGGGATATTCCTCTGTAGTTGTTCGGGTCAGTCTTGTCACCTTTTTTGTGTAGTGGGTATATCAGGGCAGTTTTCCAGTCGTCAGGAATTTTCATGGTCTTCCAGATGTCTTCCAAGGTCCTGTGGATGTCTTTGGTGAGTTCTGGGTCTTGTAACTTCCAGATTTCCGCGATGATGCCATCTTCTCCTGGTGCTCTACGATTCTTGAGTGATTTAATTATTTCTTTAACTTCTTCTAGAGTTGGAGGTTCACTATCTGGATTGTATGTGCTCGTTTCTGTCATCATTTCTTCCATAGGGGGGTCCGTGTTGAGCAGTTTTTCGAAGTACTTTGCCATAATGTCACAATTGTTTTTGGTATTGGTTTCTAGGGTTCCATCCGGCCTTCTGAAGCACAAGTTGGGTGGTTGATATCCAGTCATATTTTCTCTGAACGTTCTATAGAAGTTTCTTGTATTGTTCTTCATGAAGTCCGATTCGATCTCTGTCAGTCGCCGTTTGTCATACTGTCGTTTTTCACTGCGAATGATTTTGCTTGATTGCTTCTGTGTTTTCAAGAAGTTCATCCAATTCTCTTGGGATTTATGGCTACTAAATTTTTTCCATGCACTAATTCGTTGGTCAATAGCTTGGTCACATGTGTGGTTCCACCAACGGTGTTTCCGTGTGCGTGGTGCTTTTGCTAGTTTCATGGCCTCTCGGATTCTTCGTGAAAGTTCTGTCCAGTCTGTCGTTTTCTCCATTTTAATTTTGTGTAATATTTGTGTCTGGTTTAAAGTAACGTATTCTGGATCTGGTCTATCAATTTTGTTCTTCTGGAGCTTTTTCTTGGGCAAAAGACGAATCCTGATCTGTAGTAGGTGGTGGTCTGAGTCGAAGTAGCCTTTACGGGTGTCTATGTTCAAAATTTCTTTTTGTGAGTCTTTCTGGACTATTACGTGGTCGATTTGTAGTTCTTGCTTTCCGCTGGGGAATTTCCATGTGGTAAGTTTTCGTGTTGGTTTCTTGAATTTTGTTGACATAATGGTGAGGTCGTGGCTTTTGCAAAAGTCTATCAGATGTTTTCCGTTTTTGTTGGTGTCCTTGTGTGGAGTATGTTTTCCTGTGATATATCTGTATATCTTTTCTTTTCCGAGTTTAGCGTTGAAGTCTCCCATTATTATTTTGACTCAATGTGCAGGAATTTTTCTGATAGTTTCTTCCATTGTCGTCCAGAAGTCATGAATTTCGTCCGGGTTTTTCCTGTTGTAGTCATTAGTCGGTGCATGTGCGTTGATTATTGTGTAGGATTTATTGGCTGATTTCAATGTGATGGTGCTGATTCTTTCGTCTGGTGACGAAAAGTCGATTATGCTGTCCGTGATGGACCTGTGTACTGCAAACCCTGTGCCAAAAAGCCTTAGGTTTTTCAGTTGTCTCGATGGTTTTCCTTTGTCTATTCTGAAATTCTCCGTGTTGAAATGGTCTTCGTCTGTGAATCGTGTTTCTTGCAGTGCACATATTTTGATTTGAAATTTTTCGAGAGTGTCTGTCAGTTGTTTCATCTTTCCTGTCTTCATCAGTGTGTTCACGTTGAGTGTGCCGATGTAGTGTTTGCGTTTGGTCTTGGGGGAGTTTGAGAAGCTCCGATTCTTCTCATGATGTCCGTGAGCCCCCGGAATCCGATGCTCACGACGCTCCCAGTCTATTGACTGGGGCCCGGGGTAATGAGATTTTTCTCGTTGTACCATCATGATGTTTAGTAGTTGGATGTATGGCATGCTGCCGACTACAACCTGACTTTCCAGATCAGGAGGTTGGTTGAGGCCGCCACTGACATGTGGAGCAGACGCCTTTTGTAGCCGCCCACTGTGGGAACAGACGCTACTAGTAGTTTTGGTCCGCCCCGAGTATTTCATTTCCTCGGTACCACCTATATCTAGGAGGCATTCCCCTATCCGTCATCTGGGGAGGCGCTCGGTTGCGGGACTACTAACCGCCCCGAGCAACAATACACACACACACACACACACACACACACACACACACACACACATATATATATATATATATATATATATATATATATATATATATATATGCAAGTAAACTATACTTGAATCAAAAGTAATTGCTTTGGTTATATAAAAGAACAGAAGTTATGGGTTCAACTAATGTTATTACTTGTTATTGTTGTCTTCAGTCCAAAGACTGGTTTGATGCAACTCTCTATGCTGCTCTATCCTGTACAAACCTCTTCATCTCCGAATAACTACTGCAGTTTACATCTTTCTGAATCTTTTTACTGTATTCATTTCTTCGTCCCCCTCTACGACTTTTACCCCCCTCAAATACTAAACTGGTGATCCGTTGAAGTCTCAGAATGTGTCCTATCACCTGATCCCTTCTTTTGGTCAAGTTCTGCCACAAATTTCTCGTCTCCTCAATTCTATTCATTACTTCCTCATTAGTTATAAAATGCAATTTATTACCTTGTTTTTCAAATATATTTGTAGTTCAAACTTTTAGGTAAATGATGTATTTGCGCAATGTATATGTTAGGTTACTGAGGTTTATGTTGACAATTTTGCACCCACAAAGCATTAGGTTCCACTTCACATGTTTCTTTACTTGTGTGTATCTACTTGAGTAACGGTGTCAATTCAGTTTCGTGTATATTACTGTTTTTCATAAGCTGACAATATAATCACGCTATAAATACGACGTTTTCTAAGATATACTTTATTGCTTCTACTTTTCTGGTAACTGACAGCGTATATTTTTGTTGGCAATCGCCACTGAATATGGCAGAGCATATTTTACATTGTATTTTTTGGAGTTCTTATTAAACATGTGATCTGTCTTGTTCTCTAGTTAACTACGATCAGTCTTCGTGACAGTTCCTTTACAGCCTTTAGATTTTGTAGTGTGTTACTGTGATATCAATTTCTTGCTATTTAAGGTCATGAACGTAGTAAATAGGCATGTACATTCATTGTGACGTTGAGAACTTTCGAAATACCCAATAGAAACATGAATTTCTTTTCTAACAAATGTATTTGGCTTTTTAAGTACTTTCGTATTTCTCTTTAACCTTTGAATTAATTTTATTTGGTGGGTACAATACGTTACTTACATTTTTCATTCTTCATTTGATTGTCTTCGAGTGATGATTGTCTGAGTGACCGAAACCGGTGGAGAATAATGGGTTATTTGTACAGCTAATGGTTAAAAATGCAGTTCTTTATCTGACGGCTTTACAATGTCACCTCAGCAAAATATTAATTCGTTCAAATTGTGCGTAGTATTTCGTCAACAGATTTTTTTTACAGATAAATCGAATGTGCAGCATTTTCGATAGACTAAGGATGCCTTTGCCTCAAAGTCAGTCAGTCATATGTAGATCCTCTACAACCATGCTGCGCAAAGTGGCGATGTATTTTTGAAACAACGACCGATTTCGACCGACCTTTAGGAAATTTGTCGCTGACGGAAGCATAACCACGAGGAAATTCTCCACACCAATTCTAAACAGTGTACTGCGAAGGTGACTGACTACCAAAAGTTGAACAAAGCGATTCGAGACCGTGTTCTTGAGTGTGGCCTCCAAAAAAATTGTATTAAATGTTCGTACAAGAAGGGGAGTAGAACTCGTGCTCTGAGAGCTCCGTACAAACTTAATTACGTATCTAGATAGGTCTTGTACAGGTTTTGAAGTGAGACTTTGCTAGTATCAAAATGTGTGACACAAGTGGTCATATATTTTGACTGCAATGGCTAAGAAGCTGAAATTTTTTACGCCATCACGGAACCGCAGACCTGAATTTCAGTTTGATACCTCTACCCGTTCCTCAGAAAAAGGGGTTAACAGACAGACCGGCAGCAGAGTGACCTTACAAAGATTCAATTTTTACCGACTGAGGTACGAAACACTAAACATGATCACACGAAAACCTCCACGTGGTATTTCCATTTACCATAACACTGTTTCTGTAAACAGTCACTGTAAACAGACTGCTCGAGCAATTTCTGAACTGCTAATGTTTTAAAATAAACAAAAGATAAACTCTATAACGATATTAATGTCACACCTCAATAGAGCCATCTGGTGGGCGTTTATAAAATCTTAACATGTAGCCCACCTACGAAGGAAGAAGGAAGGAACATTACAGTTCAACGTCCCGTCGGCACCTGGGTCATTAGAGACGGGCGCATATGCGATCTCTGTTACATCTGTTTCTTTAGTATTATGGGTTCAGTGTTTTCAAATGATATTTGTTACCAGCCATCTTATGTCACTTTTTTGACTTCGTTTTGTCAGTTTCTATGTCGTCTGCCAGTATCCTATATTCTCACCAAATCTCAGACAGTCGATTTTTATTGTAGACCTACGTAGCGTTCCCCGATTTGTCATTTCTATTAAACACGTCCCCATATTCTGATCACTTCCTCACAAACGGCTTGAACAATCGAGGTAATTTCCATTTTCTTTTTGATACCTCTTCCAATTACAAACACTTCGTTCGGTGATCAAACTCCAAATTTTGTCACCAACTAAAAATTCCTATGAAGCGTCCTGTCTCTCGAATCATATGACATCTCAGAATTAACAAATGCTGTCATACAGTAATTTAATTGGATTTAAGCGGAAATTTTCTTCGTTCCCTGTTCTCCGTTTCCCAAGATGCTGGCATTCTTCCCACGATTTATTTCATTCATAAAGGAGTATGTTAGTTTGAAGACTAGTGGAGTTACAATTCTGTTAGAGAAAAAAATTGTGTATACACACACATCTTGTTGCATCGCATATGACTAAAATATGTGTCGCACTAGTACCATTGTTTCCATATCGGATATTAAATTTTATATGAGACTTGAGGAGCAGCAGAACCAACCTTCTTTTTCTTCTTGATATCACGATTTCACTGTAGAATCTAGGCCGGACGTCTCTGTTCAGCGTGGATCAGCTGGATGCCCTTCCTGTAGCCATTAACACTTTACACGAGGGGGAGCAGTGTCGTGTGCGCTTTTCAAGCCGCTACCGCCTCCATAGCTGAGGTCGCTAACGCAAGCCTGTGCGGTGGCGCTCAACTTGGAGATACGTCGGTTCGAATCGTGGTGGTGGTGTGAATGAAATTTTCACTGCCAGTATTTGGCCGGTAAGGGAGGAGGGGTAGTGGCGTACAGTTCCTTTACCACCGGTCTCTGCGCCAACGTCCTGGATTAAATTTCAAACCTCTCCTCAGTGTCTCATGAAGTAAAAGCATGTGACACTGTTGATAGTGACTTTTCCGTCTTCTGTTCGAGAGGAGCACGCTATATGGCGGCACCAGGTTTTACCGCATCCCTCCTCTGATCATCATCATCATGTAGCGCAAACAAGACACACATTAATTTCAGCCACCCACCCTGCAAATTGGCTGCAAAACTGTTTATTTCTTGTTGATTACGTATGTTCACGACAAGTATCAAGGGTTCCTGTTAACTTTACGTATATATATATATATATATATATATATATATATATATATATATATTCTATGTCTATATAGCAGTGGCCTACTTTGAGAGTTTATCTTATATTATACTTGCGCCTAGATGGAGTGACGTCCATAAATCATCTATGTTGTTAACATAGAGCAGTTTTTTACTTTCTATAGAAGAATAACAGTGAAAATTCGTATTATTTTTTTACAGTTACAAAATTATAGATCGTGCCACTGCCAATATAATAATACTATGAGATTTTATCCTATATTACACTTTCATCTAGATGGAGTCACATCCATATACCAACTTAGAACGAAAGTTCTTTTATGTACTACGTTGTTAAAATAGGTCACATATTTACTTTCTACAGAAATTTAGTGTTATTTTTTTGACTGTTGTAAAATGACAGATCGTTCCAAGGATGCTTTATGTTTACAAGTAAATTATATCTTAGGTAGTCAGAGATATTTTCTGCTAAAGATATTGTGCATTATGTAGATATGTAATTGTAACGTTGTCTTTTGTTTTTTGTTATAGCGTTGTGTTCATCACTCTTCTTTTTCTGTTATGTTAGTAAAGTTTTCCACATAATTTTTATGTTTGAGGTTCGTCTATTCGTTTAGGATGTCATACGGATATCTATTTGTGTGTGCATAAGTTTCTAGTTCTTCCAAAATGTTCATGGTTTGGGCTTTTGGTATCCAACGTAGAACTATATTTTTCAAGTGTAGTTAAAAACATGATTGGTTGCTCTCGCGTGTTCTTTAAATGTGATACTAAAACTTTGTTGTGTTTGTCCAATGTAAAAACTATCACAGTCGTCGCACGAAGTTTTGTATACACGTGGATTAGAAAAGATAGAGACGTCGCTTTCTCCTGATCTCTACTTTGTAAGTTACTAGTAGTGCAAAATGCTAGTTGCAGTTTCGTATTCCTTACCAAATTGTTTAGTTTGAAAAGAGATGACGAAACTAAAACGAACAACATGCATAGGCTAAATCTCGCACAAAATAATGACTAGGGTGTTATCAGCCAGAAATTATCATTTCTGACCTTAGTTTTTCTATCGATGTAAAAATATTTTTAAGTAATAGAAAACTTTTACCAACAACATGCTATCTACCCCGATAACTGGATATCTTTGATACAGTTACCATGTCGAAAACAATCTTTGTGATTGACACAACGACAGAAGTGGAATTTTCTCATTCGTCACTTCCAAAACATACTTCACTACCGAAAGACATCTTCGTTACAACTGTGAAGATGATTCTACCTTCACAGAGGTGAAATTGTAAAACTTGTATAGCGTAATCACTGAGCATTCACTATAATCAGTACCATTAAATACCGTGAAAAATGAGCCATTACAAAACAAAAGAAGAAAAATTTGTTAACTAGCTACAGTATATAACCCCTGTGCACCATAACTCTTATAAGAACCGAAATGCTGGAAATATGTCAGAGTAACCATGATGATCCATCTAGATAAATGACTTCCATTTCTTTCAGATTGCCTGGTGACTAAAACAGAACCCAGTTTAAGGTATCCACAGTGACAGATGCCCGATCGAGGTTGTGTAGTGGTTCCACACTGGACCGTATTCCGGGATGACGTTTTAAATCCCCCTCCGGTGATTCAGATCTAGTTTCCGCGTGGTTCCCCTAAATCTCTTAAGGTAAATGCTGTGATGATTGCATTGAAAAGGATAGGAACGATATCTTCCTCTATCCTTCCCCAATCTACGGCTGTGCTCCCCTCCTCCCCCCCCCCCTCTCTCTCTCTCTCTCTCTCTCTCTCTCTCTCTCTCTCTGTCTCTCTCTCCCCCTCATTGTCGAAGGCACGTTAAATCCTAATTTTCCTTAATTCAGTAAATGAAAGACTTGTTCATTGTTCCTTGCATTCTTTTTGTGTAATACCGAAACCCTAAAGTTAAATTTCTTATTTCTTTATAAACGTGGGTTGGCCACCCAAATAACAGAACAAGGTACTCATCTACGTAAATGATACTTTTTTCGAGCGGTCTTAAGGAGAAGCACTGGATTACCGAATAAAAATAAAGGGTGTTATTTAAAAAAGACATGTTATTGTTATTATCTTCGTAACAATGACACAAGAAAGACAGTCGTGCTGGGTACTTTCCCATGGTAACCAAACAACGTTACCTTAACGCACTTTTTTATTTTGCTTCTGGAGAAAAAGTTATTGTTACTCTCCTGGTTTCACAAACGAAGTCGGCTTTCGTCCTCGTCAACTAGCCTCCTGCACAGCGTTCTGGCCCTGGATTCTGCTTCACTTGCAGATCCTTGGCCACCTGGTCTCTTCATCTTTTTTCGATTTCTTTTCTCACACTTTTGCGAATATTGAGCCCACCTCTCTTACACAGACATCGCCGCACATCTCAGTCTCCTTGTCTCAGCTTCCGCAACATTTGGTTAATTATGCTGGGTACCCCAGGAGGTATGGTTAAAATTCATGGATATGACAGAAACGATCATTCGAAGCAAAGAAGTCTGCTAAACATGGGCACTAAAATGCATGCCTTAAGAGCTATGAGCACTTGTTCATCTTCGCTACTGTGTAACATATCTTTTCTACTGAACGAGTGCCCACAGCTCTTAAGGAATGTCTTTTAGAAGTCATCTTTATCAGATATTTTTTCTTGTTTTGGGCCATACTATTTCCTCCCAAAATATGGAAAGTAAAAAATTTGCAGTAGAAGAGATTTTTTCACAGTATGGAAAATTAATTCCTCATGGCTCTTACGGCACGCATTTTAGAAACCATATTCATTACACTTTTTGCTTCGAATGATCGTTCCTCTCATATCCTTGAATACTGACCATTCCTCCTGGGACACCAGTATACCTCTCTGAGCTCTCCGTTCGTTCTTCTTCGCCATTCTCCTCCCTCACAAATTGGTCCAAATATTTTCCGCGGAATTTTCTTTTAAAAAACCGTTATCTTTCCTCTGTATACTTATCTGTCCACTATTTTTCTGCCCCACACAATAATACTGATCTGATAGTAGATTTACACACTGAAGAGCCAAAGAAACTAGTACACCGGCCTAATATCGTGTAGGGCTCCCGCGAGTAATCAGAAGTGCCGCAACACGACCTGACATGGACTCGACTACTGTATGAAGTAGTACTGGAGGGAACTGACATCATGAATCCGGCAGGGTGTCCATAAATCCGTTAGAGTACGACGGGGTGAAAATCTCTTCTGAACAACACGTTGCAAGGCATCCCAGATATGCTCAATAATGTTCATGTCTGGGGAGTTTGGTGGCCAGCGGAAGTGTTTAAACTCAGAAGAGTGTTTCTGGAGCCACTCTGTAGTAATTCTGGACGTTTGGGGTGTCGCATTGTCCTGCTGGAATGGCCCAAGTCCGTAGGAAAGCGCAACGGACACGAATGGATGCAGGTGATCAGACGGGATGCTTACGTACTTGTCACCTGTCAGAGTCGTATCTAGACGTATCAAGGGTCTCATATCACTCCAACTGCTCACACTCCACACCATTACGAAGCCCTCACCAACTTGAACACTCCCTTGCTGACATGCTGGGTCCATGGGTTCATGAGGTTGTCTCCTTTCCCGTACACGTCCATCAGCTCTATACAATTTGAAACGAGACTCGTTCGACCAGGCAACATGTATCCAGTCATCAACAATCCGATGTCGGTGTTGATGGGCCCAAGCGAGGCGTAAAACTTTGTGTCGTGCAGTCATCAAGGGTACACGAGTGGGCCTTCGGCTCCGAAACCCCATATCGGTAACGTTTCGTGGAATGGTTTACACGATGATACTTGTTGATGGCCCAGCGTTGAAATCTGCGGCAATTTGCGGAAGGGTTGAACGATTCTCTTCAGTCGTCGTTGATCCCATTCTTGCATAATCTTTTTCCGGTCGCAGCGATGTCGGAGATTTGATGTTTTAGCGGATTCCTGATATTCACGGTACACTCCTGAAATGGTCCTACAGGAAAATCCCCACTTCATCGCTACCTCGGAGATGCTGTGTCCCACCGCACGTGCGTCGACTATAGCAGCACGTTCAAACTCACTTAAATCTTAATAACATGCCACTGTAACAGCAGTAACTGATCTAACAACAGCGTCAGACGCTTGTTGTCTTGTATAGGAGTTGCCGACGGCAGCGCCGTATCCTGCCTGTTTACTTATCTCCGTATCGCGGAATTCCTAGCGCTTCAGTGCATATTGTTATCGTTTTTCCTATTGAAAAAAATAAGAATGACAATAATTTGTTGACTGGCATCTCTGGATGCCACTTTGTATTTTTTTTCTCGTCATTTCTGCTTTTCACTACAGCCACGACATACGCTGATCAGCTTCTTTGAACACGTGTTTGTCAATTCGCAAGGTTTCAGCCGTTTTGTCTTGTAACTTCTTTCTACTCTCATGAGTTTCGGTTTCTCATGATTTGTCTGTAATCCAACTTCCGTTGTTTTGTATTCTTGACGGTATTTTAATGTCATCTAGACTTTCAGAGATTATGTTACATCATCTGCAAAAGCCAGTTCATTAATTTTTATTGCTACGCTTAACTCCCCTTCTGCTTCGCTTGCTACACCCAGTGCTTCCTGCATAATTATGTTGAACAAGAGTGGTGACATTGCAACCCCTTGCCTGACTCAAGAGCATGCCTGGGATGAAAATGGAAACAAGTTCTATGAGGAGGGGGTCAAGAAAAATGGGATGGTGACAGCTGCATTCGAGGAACGGCCGAGGAGTATATTAGTACCCTACGAAGAAGAAGCAGGCCAGTCATAAAGGTTGTGCGTGCGCGAGGTGGGAGATACGTCGCGTGTTGTGTCTGCCAGCGCCAAGTCTGGGACAACAAGCTGGCTCTTGCGTGCCACGTAGTTGCGCCGGCCGCCGCTAGGTGGGCCTGGCGTGGCGTAGCTTCTTTTTCAGTTGCCCGGGCGCGCCACTTCTTTTTGCTCGTTGAAGCAGCAGCAGTAGCAGGGAATGTGGGTCAGCGTCCGCAGGCGCCCCACGTGCCGCCACCCGCTCCACGTGAGCGGAAGTGCCGCTCTGCAGGCTCGCAATGCAGCTTGCCTTTCTTATTCACTTAGTCTAATGACGTGACGATTCCAGCCAACACACTCACGTATCCTGATAAACTGTCAAAGATATGTACGCGACGCATTCTCATATGTTGTTTTCGGCGCCGTTGTCTGATACTGATTCTCAGTAAGCCGCATTCTCTTCGTGTTCCGTACTTCATTCATAGTCTATACCAATGATTCATAACCTGAGGCTAATTATCCCCTAAGGCGTGTAAAAGCAGAAGTGTTCAATTTCACTGAGGTGACAAGTCATCGGATAGCGATAGGCGCAATACAGATGCGGTAGTATCGGGTACACAAGGTGTAAGAGCGAAGCTTTTCATTTGTACTCACGTGATTCGTTGAAAAGATTTTCGACGTGATTATGGTCGCACGACAGGAATTAATAGACTTTGGACGCCGAATGGTAGTTGGAGTTACACGCGTAGGACACTCCATTTCAGAAATCCTTAGGGAATTCAATATTCCGCGATCCACAGTGTCAAGAGTGTACCGAGAAACCAAATTTCGGGCCTTACCTCTCACCACGGACAACGGAGTGGCCGACGGTCTTCGCTTAAAGACCGAGAGCAGCAGCGTTTGCATAGAGTTAACAGTGCAAACAGATAATTAACACTGCGTCAAATAACCGCAGAAATCAATGTGGTACGTACGACTGTCGTATCCTGTAGGACAAGGCGTCAGAACTTGGCGTTAATGTACTATGGTAGCAGACGACCGACGCGAGTGCCTTTACCAACAACATGACATCACCTGCAGCGCCTTTCTGGGCCCATGACCATATCTGTTGGACTCTGGAAAACCGTGATGTGGTCAGATGAGTCCAGATGGTAGGTTTCGAGTGTGGCAGCCTTGGACCCAAGTTGTCAACAAGGCACTGTGCAAGCTTATGGTGGCTCCATGATGGCGTGGGCTGTGTTGTTATGGAATGGACTGGGTCCTGGTTATGTTTCGCTACTTGGAGACCGTTTGCAGCCATTCCTGGACTCCATCTTCCCAAGCGACAATGCTTCTTTTATGGATGAAAATGCGCCCTGTCACTGGGCCACAGTTGCTGACGACTGGTTTGAAGAGCACTCTGGACAGTTCAAGCGAATGATCTGGCCATCCAGATCGCCCGACGTGAATCTCATCGAAAATTTATGGGGCATATCAAGAGGCCAGTTCGTGCACAAAATCTTGCACAGGTAAAACCCTCGAAATTACGGAGGGTTATAGAGGCAGCAAAGCTGAAAATTTCTGCAGGGTACTTCCAACGACTTGTTGAGTTCATGCCACGTCGAGTTTCTGCGCTAGACCGGGCTAAAAGAGGCATCCCATGAATTTTGTCACCTCTGTGTATGTTTCGGTGACACAGCGAAGTAATTTTTAAAATACTACTACTGTTATCACTTCTCTATCTCACACAGGCCACCCACTACACGCAAACTTTGTGCTTAGTAGTAAGCATCTATGACAATAAAATTGAGATATATCAATCACATTTGCTTAAAATCTCGTGGAAAAGCCTTCGCAGAGTTGCAGGTAGTTCTCGGAACAACCTAAATTGTTTCATTATTCATTTCGCAACAATAAACGAACTATTTGACGGTACGATGCAGCAGTAAGTATATAATAGGCTAATGACAACTACAATGCTGTAGGTCTTAAACAGCATTATTACTATTATTATTGGCAATGGTGAGGTACAAAGCTGAAATCTTCCAATTTCTGCCTCTTCAGAAACACGAGTTCCCCAGTCAGGTGGATTACAAGGAGTAGGCCCAAGTATAGTGCAGACGTTTTAAATTTATTTATTTTAAATAGGGTGGTGCGTGTGATGAATCAAGTGTGTCTAAGGAAGGGAGTTGTGCGGGGGAAGCTTGTCTCTTAACAAGTGTCTACCGTCAATGTGGATATTAAGCTTTCTTTTATGAGAAGACATTGCAAGTAGCACTTGTGATGCACTGAAAACTGTTCATCATTCTACAAAAAATATTGTCAGGAATATGAAGTACCAATCGTCTCATTAACTCATTAGTTCACAATTTAATAAAACACGTACAAAAACTAAATACCATTTATCTTTCATCATTTTGAAAAGGGAAGTACTCAGAAAGTTAGTTTTCATTCTAAAGCTCAGTTAGGCGCTATTGCTGACTGATGATGGTGAGGGGACGTGAGGAATGGAGGGGGATGGATGGTAATAGCTAATACCTGACTGAACAGAGGAGTAATAGTCTCACAAAGATGGGGGACTCTGCTCTATTATAATTTGGAATACTACAATCAACTACTTAAAGTTTATACTGTAATCACAAAAATCTTGTAAGTGTTATAAGCAGTGTATTTGTCTCAGCATTTAGACTGATGCTCGCAACAGCTAACTACCATCAACTAAAGGACTTTTGTAAGTATGGTAGCTCCAAAGAAAAAAAAATCGAGTGAAGTCTTGGAAAGGGTAATGAAAGAAAGAAATCCCATTACGAAAGGAAAGCGCAGAATTGGTTGGTCAAATATTGCTAGGAAACGAAATTCTGGAAACAGCTATTGAAGATAAAGTGGAAGGGCGCAGGAAAACAGGAAGAAGAACTGAAACGGTAAGATGCCAAACTCCAAACTACGACGCAGATGGCAGGAACCGGCCGATAGGTGATGATGATGGTGGTGGTGGTGGGGGTAATGATGATGATTTACTGGCAATCCAACAATCCATTACCTACTTACGGAACTGTTACGAAGTCGTTGTCAAGCAGTGCCGTGCCAAACCAACAAGCTCATGTGCAGTGCCAAACCTGCGTAAGGAAAGCGCATTTTGTTCCCGATACGCCTCTCTACCTGCGGCTGTCGCTGTGTTTAGCCTCGGTAAGCGGAGCTCGCATTCTCTGCTCCCCGCAATCACTAAAAATGCGATCAGAAACTCTTGAACAAACTACAGCCCGTCAGCTCTCGCCAACAGTGGTGCATAAACTACCAAGATTAAGCACGTGCCACATCAACAATGAGACGGCCAATGTTTGTCGCAACAACTTGCAATTTGCTCTCACCGTGCTCTCATGCCCTCTGACAGCTGACATTTCGTAACGCGAGTACCGTAAAGGGGAACCGCTATGAAGGGAAGACAGCGATCCTGCCTCCTCGCGAATGGAACTGTTGAGCGTGACACGTGAGCTCTTACAGAGCTCTTTATACACGGTCCAATCACATTAACCTGTGCTACGGTCGCAGGTTCGAATCCTGCCTCGGGCATGGATGTGTGTGATGTCCTTAGGTTAGTTAGGTTTAAGTAGTTCTAAGTTCTAGGGGACTGATGACCACAGAAGTTAAGTCCCATAGTGCTCAGAGCCATTTGAGCCACATTAACGTGATCGCCGCCCATTTTCGACGTCAAAGTGCAATAAACACTCATAGACGACAGACAGCAGCACCAGCAGTGGAGTGTGTAAAGCATGTCGGGGGGACGTGCATGACAGGGCAGTCATTGTCGAAATGCGGAAACGGAGCTACTTACCTGACGTCCAAAAGGGCATGATCATTGGCTTTCGGGTCAAGGCTGGAAGGATTTCTGAAACGGCAAAGTAAGTAAAACGTTCGCATGCCGCAATGGTTAAAGTATAGCGTGCATGGCAAAATGGCGCTCTCCAGAACCCAGGACATATATGACACGGGTGAATGACGGCTGTGGAGGCTTGTACGGAGAAACAGACGTGTAACAGTTCAGCAACTGACAGCCCAGATGAACCAAGGGCTACTTCCGTGTGGCCTCCACACAAGCGCCTTGATCATGCACCTATGCTAACTGCTGTTCATCAGCGACGACGGCTGGAATTTGCACGAAGTACCGCAACTCGACGTCTATTGACGGTGAGTGGCGACTAGTGGCTTTTTACACGTTTTATGATCCGTCGGATAGATGGTCGTCGGATCAAGGGAAGGGTCCAGGGTAGAGTAGGGAGCTTTATGGTCTGGAGAATGTTTTCGTTGCATTCCCTGCGTGATTTCGTCATTCTGGAACGCACAACGGATCAACACAGGTACGCTTCTATCGTTGTGGACCATGTCCACCCCAACATGCAAAAATGGCTCTGAGCACCATGGGACTTAACTTCTGAGGTCATCAGTCCCCTAGAACTTAGAACTACTAAAACCTAACTAAGCTAAGGACATCACACACATCCATGCCCGAGGCAGGATTCGAACCTGCGACCGTAGCGGCCGCGCGTTTCCAGACTGTAGGCCCCACATGGAGTTAGTTATTTTCTGAGTATGATGTCATCCACCATCATGACAGTTCAACGTATCACACAGTTCACAGTGTACATGCTTGGTTCGAAGAGCACCAGGAGGACTTAACCAAACTGCCCTGGGCACCCAGTCGAGAACCTGCGAGGCCACCTCGACCAGGCTGTTCGCGCTGTGGATCCTCAACAGAGAAACCTAGCGTAGCTGGCCACGACACTGGAGATGGCATGACTCCACATCCCTTTCGGTACCTTCCACAACCTCAGAACCTCACTAACTCTCTTCCTGCACGTTCGAACTGCAAAAGATGGTTGTTCAAGTTTTTGACAGGTGGCCACATTAAATGTTTCCGGATAGTGTACTTTTTATGAATCATGGTTTTAATAATCTCTTTTCCTGGTTGCTCTGTAACGCGATTAATTATAAGGCGTCTGTCGCATCCAGAAATAGCAACTCTGTCGTTGTATGTTACATGAAAGGTCATTCACTTATATAAAGAATAGGAGTGGACCCCACACTGAACCCTGCAGCACAGAGTTGTTTTGCTCTCAAAACACAGCTGACGAGTTGGGAGGGGCGCGTGCCCCTTTATTACTGATAAGGCGCGAGCGACAGGGCGGCTGGTGGGGCCCGAGCCGCCACCTGCGCGCCGCATGCATTATTATTAATGGCCGGCATTGTCTCCCCCGGCAGGCAGCGCCTGTAGCATGCCGCGCACACAGCAGCAGCCACGGCGTGCCCGCGCTGCCGCGAGTTTTAAAAGTCCGGCCTCGACCCACCTCCTCCCTCCAGCGGGCGCAGCTGCCACTGCTTATCAAACACACTCGGCAAATTGCTCTTTTCTGAGAAGCGAGACTAATGGTTAACAACCACTCGACACTTCAACTTTTCCTCTGACTAATTTGTCTCTGCATAAAAACGATATGGGATTCTTTTCAAATGATAGCGCTACTATCATTTGACTACGTTTTTTATTTCCACTATGGCGATATCGGTTTTTGAGCCGTTATCAAGTGCAACTGGCAAATACCAGTTTGCAGACTGTCATACGTTGCGGTAACGGGAATTTTTTGTCGAAGTATTTGAGTTTGTTTACCACCACCCAAAGCCAATATTTTCCTGTAGACAACAAATCATCAGCGAGCACCGTGTTAGTGCTGCTGTTCCTATCTCATGAATACTTTATGTATAATGAGAACATAACACGGCCTATTACATTCTCTTGGGACTCACACAATGTTACTTTCTCTTCTGCTAAACATTCACCGTCCACTATAACATATTGAGTTCTATGTACACTGATGTGATACAAGACATGGGATAGCGATTTGCAATCTCGCGTACGCAAGGTATAAAAGGGCAGTGCGCTGGCAGAGCTTTCATTTGTACTCAGGTGTTTCATGTGGAAAAGTTTCCGACGCGATTATAGCCGCGCGGCGGGAATTAACACACTCTGAACGCGGAATGGTTGTAGGAGCCAGAGGCATGGTACATTCCATTTCAAAATCGTTAGGAAATTGATTATTACGACATCCACAGAGTCAAGAGTGTGGCACGGACAACGCGGTGGCCGACGGCCTTCACTTAACGACCGAGAGTAGCAGCGTTTGCGTAGAGTTGTCAGTGCTAACAGACAAGCATCACTGCATGAAATAACTGCAGAAATCAGTGTGGAACCTATGACGAACGTATCCATCAGGGCAGTGCGACGAAATTTGGTGTCCAGGGCCTACGGCAGTTGACGACCAACGTGAGCGCCTTTTTTAAAAGCGCGACGTCGCCTACAGCGCTTCTCCTGGGCTCGTGACCACATCAGGTGGACCCTAGACGACAACAAAACTGTGGGCTGATGATAGGGTTTGAGTTTGGCTCGGAACTCACGAAGCTATGGACCCACATTGCCAACAAGGCACTGTGTAAGCTGATGGTGGCTCCATAATGGTTTGGGCTGTGTTTACATGGAATGGGCTCGGTTCTCTGGTCCAAATGAACCGATCACTGACTGCAAATGGTTCTGTTCGGCTACCTGGAGACCATTTGCAGCCATTTATGGACTTAATGTTCCCAAAAAATAAAGGAATTTTTGTGGATGGCAAAGAGCCATGTCACTGGGTCACAATTGTTCGCGATTGGTTTGAAGAACATTATGGGCAATTCGAGCGAATGATTTGGCGACCCATATAGCCCGACATCTATGGGACATAATCGAGAGGTGAGTTCGCACACAAAATCTTGCACCAGCAACACTTCCGCAACTATCGATGGCTACAGCGGCAGCCTGGCTCAATATTTCTGCAGGGAACGTCCAACGACTTGTTGATTCCAAGCCCGTTGAGTTGCTGCACTACACCGGGCAGTAAGGGGTCCGACACGATATTATCCCACGACTTTTGTTACCTCGGTGTATATTACTATACACTACTTCTGGGTTTTATCCAGCCTGCAGTGCCTTCAAATACCAGGCGCAAAATTTTCGTATTCTCTCGCTCACTACGTGCACGTTATTTTTTTAGAGAAAGGAATTAGCTATCCTGAATGAACACAAGGGCACTGTGTCAAAAAATTCTGTTTGTAGTAGACGTTACTGCTAATCTAAATCAGCTGAATCGTAAACTACCAGGGAATGACAAAACAGTTTTTTCGCTGTTAGAAGAGGTAACTTCGTTCTCTTATGGCACAAGATTTGGAGAGAGGAATGTTAATTCATTTCCCAAGTCTGCTGAAATATCGGCAGAGGTTTCAGGAGTTCAGAAAAAGCAGCGTCATTAGCCTTTGTTAAAAATCCACTCAATGCTAAAATAATAAAACTACGTTTTTCTCCGAACTGAGCAATCGCCTTCTTGGCGAGAACCTGGAATCCTGCCTGAAGTTAAAAAAAATCAACATGCAAAGCAGACCTAGTCCAACCTTCCACAGAAATGCAAGGCCACTGTTCGCATTAAATATGCATTGCCATACATTGTTTATTGTATTTTGTTTGCCAATAAATAGAGTTATCATTAATTGTTATGTCTATATTTATTTGATGTTAGCGCCATTAACCGACTCCTAAAAGTATAGTTCTAGAAAACATCTGCAGGTTTCAGAAAATTTTTTAATCACTGTACTACCGGAATTTGGCTTGACGAATGAGTTTGCTGACCACTGTGCTAGACTGACAAAAAACACCATACAGGATTTGAGTTTGGAAGTCATTCCACACCCACCTTAATCATCTAACCTTGCGCCCTCAGATTTTCACGTTTTCCGCTCTCTATCGAACAAACTTCAAGGCACTTCCTTTCAAGAAGAAAATGCGCCCCTATCATGGCTCGACGAGTTCTTCACGTCCAAGCCATGTGATTTCGGAATCGAAAAGTTATCTCAGCGTTGGCAGGAGAGTATATCATTGATGACTAAAGTCGCTGTCATGTATATCTGTTTTGTTTATCAAACTTAGGGGAAAACGCTGCAAACTTTCGTACCAACCTAATAGATGGACTGCTGATGGACAGTAATCAGTGGTATAGAGGAACATTTTATTTTAACCCTGTGACGCGGGTCAAAGTGACGCTGGCGAAATTTATCTAGCACGATAGTATATCTGAAGCGACGGACAGAAATAATCTGGGGCTGCTAACAAACGTTTATGACGAGTAATGCGATGCGTGATTAGTTCGCGCGACGCAAGGCGCTAAGTATGCATTGATTCGCCGCAGCTGCAAGCTACGGAAACTCCGAGGTGACAGACGAGAGGAAAAGGTTCAATCTGTCTCGTAACTCTACATGATCATGGTCTACATGTTTTCTGTCTTTGCTCCTTTACTGTACACGATGCTTAAACCTTCCACTCTTAAGATGATACACACAATATCTTTCTATACTAATAATAAATCTGTAAAACTGTCGTACCCGTCTGTTTGTTTGAACACAGTTCTTCAAAACTTCTAGACGAATTTCCATGGGATTTGTGCAGGTAACATAAGCATAGCTTGGAGCCCGCGAAGGGTTTTAGTTCGTCAAAATCCTATAACGAAAGGAAAAAAAAGATATCGTGATTTAAAGTTTTGCTAAATCCCTCTTATCTGTCTGCTTGAGCACACCATTCTCCAAAACTACTTGAATTTTCATGAGATTTTCGCAGGTAACCGGAGTACAAGTTGGAGCACCGCATAGGCTTTTTTTCATCAAAAGTGGATTACGAAAAAAAAAATCTCGTGATTTAAAGTTTTGTCTATAGCCGTCGTGTCTGATTCCATCTTTTTGAATAGTTAATCTCCAAAACCTTTCATGCGCTTTCCACAAATAACTTGAGAATAGCTTGGGGCACACTATAGGCTTCACTTCATTGCCATTACATCACGAAAAAAAAAACGTGATTTAAAGTTAAATCTAAAACTGTCATGTATGTTTCTCTGTTTGAACACGCTAATCTCCAAACTTACTAGACGAATCTTCATATGATTTTCGGAAGTACCTTGAGCATAGCTTGCGGCACCGGGTGGACTTTATTTAATCAAAATCGGATCACGGAAACATGATATAGTAATTCAAAGTTTTATCTAAAACCGTCGTATGCCTCTTTTTCTATTTGAACACGCTAATCTACTACATGGAGTTTCCACAGGTAACTCGAGCATAGCTTGGGCCAAAGGGTCTTTCATCACAATCGAATAATGGAAAAAATATATCCTCGCTGAAAGTTTTATCCATATTATTATAAATGCGAAAATATCTACGTTATGTTTTCTCGACTAACCCGCTGAACCGATTTCGATGAAATTTGATATGAAGGCAGCTTGAACCCTGAGGAAGAGCTTAGGCTAAGTTAGAGAATGCGTAGTCAACTCTTAGTGATTTGAAGAATATTACGCGAATTAGGAAAAAAATATTTACTCTTTGAAAATTTACTCTTTGACTTTTGATTATTATCATACACTCTAACAAGGAGAGGTCCCCAATCCTATTCAATACTTCCTCATTAGTTATGTGATCTACCCATCTAATCTTCAGCATTCTTCTGTATCACCACATTTCGAATGCTTCTATTCTCTTCTTGTCCAGACTATTTATCGTCCATGTTTCACTTCCATACATGGCTACACTCGATACAAATACTTTCAGAAATTACTTCCTGACACTTAAATCTATACTCGATGTTAACAAATTTCTCTTCTTCAGAAACGCTTTCCTTGCCATTGCCAGTCTACATTTTATATCCTCTCTACTTCGACCATCATCAGTTATTTTGCTCCCCAAATAGCAAAACTCCTTTACTACTTTAAGTGTCTCATTTCCTAATCTAATTCCCTCAGCATCACCCCACTTAATTCGACTACATTCCATTATCCTCGTTTTGCTTTTGTTTATGTTAATCTTATATCCTCCTTTCAAGGCACTGTCCATTCCATCCAACTGCTCTTCCAAGTCCTTTGCTGTCTCTGACAGAATTACAATGTCATCGGCTAACCTCAAAGTTTTTATTTCTTCTCAATGGATTTTAATACCTACTCCGAATTTTTCTTTTGTTTCCTTTACTGCTTGCTCAATATACAGATTGAACAACATCGGGGAGAGGCTACAACCCTGTCTTACTCCCTTCCCAACCACTGCTTCCCTTTCATGTCCCTCGACTCTTATAACTGCCATCTGGTTTCTGTACAAATTGTAAATAGCCTTTCGCTCCCTGTATTTTACCCCTGCCACCCTTAGAATTTGAAAGAGAGTATTCCAGTCAACATTGTCAAAAGCTTTCTCTACGTCTACAAATTCTAGAAACGTAGGTTTGCCTTTCCTTAATCTTTCTTCTAAGATAAGTCGTAAGGTCTGTATTGCCTCACGTGTTCCAGTGTTTCTACGGAATCCAAACTGATCTTCCCCGAGGTTGGCTTCTACTAGTTTTTCCATTCGTCTGTAAAGAATTCGTGTTAGTATTTTGCAGCTGTGACTTACTGAACTGATAGTTCGGTAATTTTCACATCTGTCAACACTGGTTTCTTTGGGATTGGAATTATTATATTCTTCTTGAAGTCTGAGGGTATTTCGCCTGTTTCATACATCTTGCTCACCAGATGGTAGAGTTTTGTCAGGACTGGCTCTCCCAAGGCCGTCACTAGTTCCAATGGAATGTTGTCTACTCCCGGGGCCTTGTTTCGACTCAGGTCTTTCAGTGCTCTGTCAAACTCTTCACGCAGTATCGCATCTCCCATTTCATCTTCATCTACATCCTCTTCCATTTCCATAATATTGTCCTCAAGCACATCGCCCTTGTATAGACCCTCTATATACTCCTTCCACCTTTCTGCTTTCCCTTCTTTGCTTAGAACTGGGTTTCCATCTGAGCTCTTGATATTCATACAAGTCGTTCTCTTATCTCCAAAGGTCTCTTTAATTTTCCTGTAGGCAGTATCTATCTTACCCCTAGTGAGATAAGCCTCTACATCCTTACATTTGTCCTCTAGCCATCCCTGCTTAGCCATTTTGCACTTCCTGTCGATCTCATTTTTGAGACGTTTGTATTCCTTTTTGCCTGCTTCATTTACTGCATTTTTATATTTTCTCCTTTCATCAATTAAATTCAACATTTCTTCTGTTACCCAAGGATTTCTACTAGCCCTCGTCTTTTTACGTACTTGATCCTCTGCTGCCTTCACTACTTCATCCCTCAGAGCTACCCATTCTTCTTCTACTGTATTTCTTTCCCCCATTCCTGTCAATTGTTCCCTTATACTCTCCCTGAAACTCTGTACAACCTCTGGTTCTTTCAGTTTATCCAGGTCCCATCTCCTTAAATTCCCACCTATTTGCAGTTTCTTCAGTTTTAATCTACAGGTCATAACCAATAGATTGTGGTCAGAGTCCACATCTGCCCCTGGAAATGTCTTACAATTTAAAACCTGGTTCCTAAATCTCTGTCTTACCATTATATAATCTATCTGATACCTTTTAGTATCTCCAGGGTTCTTCCATGAATACAACCTTCTTTCATGATTCTTAAACCAAGTGTTAGCTATGATTATGTTGTGCTCTGTGCAAAATTCTACCAGGCGGCTTCCTGTTTCATTTCTTAGCCCCAATCCATATTCACCAACTATGTTTCCCTTTTCCTACACTCGAATTCCAGTCACTCATGACTGTTAAATTTTCGTCTCCCTTCGCTATCTGAATAATTTCATTTATTTCATCATACATTTCTTCAATTTCTTCGTTATCTGCACAGCTAGTTGGCATATAAACTTGTACTACTGTAGTAGGTGTGGGCTTCATATCTATCTTGGCCACAATAATGCGTTCACTATGCTGTTTGTAGTAGCTTACCCGCATTCCTATTTTCCTATTCATTATTAAACCTACTCCTGCATTACCCCTATTTGATTTTGTGTTTATTACCCTGTAGTCACCTGACCAGAAGTCTTGTTCCTCCTGGCACCGAACTTCACTAATTCCCACTATATCTAACTTCAACCTATCCATTTCCCTTTTTAAATTTTCTAACCTACCTGCCCGATTAAGGGATCTGACATTCCACGCTCCGATCCGTAGAACGCCAGTTTTCTTTCTCCTGATAACGACATCCTCTTGAGTAGTCCCCGCTCAGAGATCCGAATAGGGGACTATTTTACCTCCGGAATATTTTACCCAAGAGGACGCCATCATCATTTAATCATACAGTAAAGCTGCATGCCCTCGGGAAAAATTACGGCTGTAGTTTCCCCTTGCTTTCAGCCGTTCGCAGTACCAGCACAGCAAGGCCGTTTTGGTTATTGTTACAAGGCCAGATCAGTCAATCATCCAGACTGTTGCCCCTGCAACTACTGAAAAGGCTGCTGCTCCTCTTCAGGAACCACACGTTTGTCTGGCCTCTCAACAGATACCCCTCCGTTGTGGTTGCACCTACGGTACGGCTATCTGTATCGCTGAGGCACGCAAGCCTCCCCACCAACGGTAAGGTCCATGGTTCATGGGGTTTTTTTTGTAACTATCTATGCAATAATGTAGGCTAAGATCCCAGGTATCATACGCTGCAGCCATTCACTGTGGTTGGCCTACGTTTGCGAGTAAATGACGAAAAGAATTCGGAATTTTGTGTGACACTAAACAGCGTTAAAAAAAGTTGTGTTAAATAGTCTGGTTGCGTGTATAATAGATAGGATACCAACTTCATATGCAGCAGGTTGTGGATTTGAAACTCGTCATGTGCAGTAAGTTTTTTTATTAATTTTGACTCTTTATCGAAATGACTTTGATCATCACTTTTATTCAGTTAACTGATTTAAATGTAATTTTTTAATTACATTCCTTTGCCACATAATTTTAATCATAATAACAACTTCATTTGCTCTCATTTGTCCATTTTCTCTCATTTGTCTTCCTATCACGCTTTCTCCACTTAAAAATCTTTGTTCGTGTATTTATAATTAATTTTATGTAGTAATTTCGAATTAATTTCTTTTGTTTTATCATCCTGTTCTTTTGTCCAAATTATTGCGTTAATTATATTTATTTCTCACTTTACTACAATTAATTTTATTTACTTATTTCGATTTAATTTCTTGTGTTTTATCACCCTTTTTTTGTCCACATCACTGGGTTCATTATATCAGTTTCTCGTTTTGCTTGAATTTCGTTTCACTTATAAAACCGTCTTTCATTTAAATTTTCATCTGCGTTATTTTGTCCATAGTGCAATAGATATTTATTTAGGTTACGTTTTAAATGTTTGTATGACGATTACCGTGCAAAAAATTGCAGATATGGTAACAAAATTGAATAAAAATGATGATCGAAGTCATTCTGATAAAGACTTAAAAATAAAAAGAATTTACTGCAACTGATGAGATTTGAACCCACAATTTCCAGCACGGGAAGCTGGTATCCCATCCATTACATCGCGCAACCACGCCATTTATTGCAACGTTTTTAACGCTACTGACTGTCACACAAAATTTCGAATTCTTTTTTTTTTGTTAATTATTTGAGAACGTGGGCACACCTGGATGAATGGCTGCAGTGTGTGATACCTGAGATCTTAACCTACGTCAGCGTATAGGTAGTTTCAAAAAGTCGATCGCACTACTGGGGACCTCTCCTTTGGAGACAAACAAAAAAGGCACAACACGAAGGTGTTATCCGAATGGGACGGAAAATGATAGATGTAATGTATATGTACAGACAAACAAATGATTACAATTCCCGAAAAACTCAAAGATTTATTGAAGAGAAAGAGATTCACAAATTTACCAAGTCAATAACGCTTTTGTCCACCTCTGGCCATTATGCAAGCAGTTATTCGTCTTGGGATTGATTGATAGAGTTGTGGATGTCGTTGTGAGGGATAATGTGCCAAATTCTGTACAATTGGCGAGTTAAATCGTGAAAATCCCGTGCTTGGTGCAGGGCACTGCCCATAATGCTCCAAACGTTCCCAGATAGGGAGAGATGCGGCGACATTGTTGGACAAGGTAGGGTTTCGCAAGCACGAAGACAAGCAGTAGAAACTATGGCCTTGTGTGAGGGGGCATTATCTTGCTGAAACGTAAGTAAATAATGGCTTGCCCCGAAAGGCAACAAAATGGGGCGCCTCGGATGACAACCAAAGGAATCCTGCTATGAAAAGAAATGTTACCCCAGACCATCACTCCTGGTTATCTGGCTGCATAGCGGGTGACAGACAGGATGGTGTCCCACCACTGTCTGGGGTGTCTCCGGACGTGTCGTTGCTGGCCATCGTGGCTCAGTTCGAAGTGGGGCTCATCACTGAAGACAATTCTAGTCCAGTCAATGAGATTACCGGCCCAAGACGTGTCTCGAGATGCCCCAGGCGGCGGTGGGATACCAACCTCACTGTCACCAGCTATGCAGCCAAACAACCAGGAGTGATGATCTGCAGTGTCATTTATTTTCATAGCAGGACCCCTCTGGCTGTCGTTCGGAGCACCCCTACAACACATCAAGATACTGCCCGTCCGCACGCGGCGAGAGTTTCTGCTGCTTATCTTGTTCTTGCCAAACCCGGCCTTGGCGAATCTCTTCCCAGTACAGAACGTTTGGAGCATTATGGCCAGGTCCCCTCAGCCAGCTCGTTATTTTGACGATCTAACGCGCCGATTGGACAGAATTTTGCACAATGTCCCTCAGGAAGGCATCCACAACTCTGTCAACCAATGCCAAGCCGAATAGCTGTTTTCAGAAGAGCCAGAGGTGGAATAAAGCGTTTCTGACTTGCTCAATTTGTGAAGCTCTTTCTCTCGAATAAATCATCCAAATTTTCTGAAATTGTAATCATTTGTTTGTCTCAACATGTACATCTAACGATCTCCGTCGCATTCGGATAATGCGTTCGTGATGGGTCGTTCTTTCTTCCTTTTTTGTGCTTAATCCATAAGTGCACACTTTATTAAATAATGTACAAGCTGTATAACGTATAGCTACATCAAGCACAATGCCTACATGCGCGCACTTGCCCATAGCCCTCTGTATGCACTGCTTGGCAGCGATTCTGAGCATGCTGACCATAGTGCTTAGAGCCATATTTTTAATTATAACAAAGCTACTGATTATCGAGCACAGCTCCAGGTGACAGCTAGTCAATAATAACGAAGAAGGATCTGTAGTGTGTGATACCGTTGCAGTATTTCACGAAATACCTGGAGAAACCATTCATTCACCCTCTCCCCTTCGCCCCCTCCCCTGCCACCGCAATACCAGTAACAGTTACAAAATAAAACACCCTTGCTTTCGTTCTCGAGGCCCGTTGCCACGTAAGCCACTGCTAGCAGATCTCCCGCTCGAGCTAGTCCTGCAACTGAGCGATCAGGGACGATTCCCCAGAACATACAGCTCCAGTTGGACGGCTCGCAGTGATATTCCGCATTCCTGCGCCCGCGCAGCGCGGCTGCAAACCGCTTCCCCGCGCTAGTCCCTGGCCTTACGTAAGCGTTATCTCCGCGGCCTCGCGCGCACTGTTTACACACTGCTATCTGCCCATTTCACGGGACGTTCAAACTGTCCATACGGAGGCGAGTTTATTCCCCACGTTACGTCTGTGCTTATCAGGAGTTGTGCGGTCAAGGAACATCCACTGCACCAGTGTGAGTGACATTTCTCCTCACAAAATGCACACAGACCCTTCAGGCAGAGTACAGAGAAAGCTACAAGTTTTAGTCTTATGTGTTCGAAGAGACGAATCACTAACCGTACTTGGATTAGTAATGCTGGTATAGTAGCCGTGTTTGCTGAGCAAACAGTGGGATTGGATTCTGTCTGTTTCTGCAAACCACAAAATTCTTCTTCTGTTACTTTTCGTGGTTAAACATTTCAGCACATCTGTATAATCATCCTTGAGTTCTTACTTTATTGAAATCTTATCACAGTTTGTTTCCTTGTCCTTATCATTAAGCATGCTTTCCTCTCGCGAAAAGGGTGGCACAAAAGCACGAACAAGTTATTCTTAGCGCCAGAACTCACATGTTAAATACTTAACTTAAAACTTTTATATTCGTAAAGTATTTAGAACTTACTGCTGATGGCGCAAGTGTACTGGAATATGTTTGCACAAGAATAGTGTAAAAAGGATTTAATAATTTGCATAAACAGGTGAAGCCCGCAACATGGATCATTGCGCAAACGAACACGCAGACTGTACATCTGAAACGTAGCAGAGCTATGTTTCTTACAAAAAAACGCAATTTATTATACGGACAACATAAGTTTCGTCAGACGCAGCAAGACCATAAAACACGAGCATCCTTTTGTGGCATGCACTAAGATGCGATTTTAGAATTTTTTATCACGTGCACGTATCGAACAAGAATTCATTGCAGCGGTTAATAGGGATTGGTTAAACTATTAACACAAATAATAGTGTACAACGGAAACCTCTTAATTATTTAATAGGTTCCATGTAGATTGTGGGCACGCTGAAATCTGCGAAACACGAAAGTAGAATACGAAAATTGTATCGATGTTAAACAAGGATTCCTTACTACAGCTGAAAGCGTCTGCTTCATGACACACACGGGAACATCTGAAAATAATGAGAGCTCTATAACTGGCACAGATCTTTTCGTGACAGGTTACGCAAAGTAATTTTAAAATACAATGTTTGACCACAAATACATCACTGTGCAAATTTGTTACTTCCGTCTCTTACAGAAAAATATTCCCACCCGATAGCTAGATTTCTGTCTCTTATTTATAGTCGACGGCCACACGCGTCTGCACACAAATTTCGACGAAAGATTTCTGCACTTCTCTTTCCTCATGTAATCGTGCGAGATGGCGCATTCGGGAGGACGACGATTCAAACCCGCGTACGGTCATTTTGATGTAGTTTTCCCTGGTTCCCCTTAGTTGCTTCTGGCAGGTGCCGAGATGGTTCCTTTGAAAGGGCACGGCTGATTTCCTTCCCCATCCTTCCCTCATCCGATGGGACTTACCACTTGGCTGTTTGGTGCCATCCCCCAACTCAACCTACCAACCAATCCTAGTCGATGTCACACTTGGATTATAAGCGACTAGAAAGCTGCAGTGAAGAACGCACGTCACACTGGGAGCTGCAAATTTATCAAGGCTTCCGTACTTGCACAGCGGAACGACTCTGGTCGGCATAAGAGCTTGTCCGTGCGAAGATACCTGTGAGCGACAGGTTGCGAGGCGGTTATCAGAGGCTGATGTTAAAGTGCCATGAGAGAATAGTACTGATTTGTCTAAAATCACTGATAGTTTAACAGGAAGAAGAAAAGCATTATCTTAATACCCACTAGTTTCTCGTTGATGTCCAAAACGAAGGTGAATGGTGAGAGTCCACGTTTCCTTTAAAAATTTACTACATACTGGAAAACAACGCCTGCGAATTTTTTATGTGAAAACTATTAAAGTTTTTTAAAATAAAACTAACGTCATTAACATTATATATCTTTATTCTTCAAGTCTACATATTTGCAGCCCTCTGCTGCTAGATGGCTCCGAAATGTAGCGTGTAACATGGCGGTGTGTAGCATAACCTGTCCCATGAACCATGGACCTTGCCGTTGGTGGGGAGGCTTGCGTACCTCAGCGATACAGATGACCGTACCGTAGGTGCAACCACAACGGAGGGGTATCTGTTGAGAGGCCAGACAAACGTGTGGTTCCTGAAGAGGGGCAGCAGCCTTTTCAGTAGTTGCAGGGGCAACAGTCTGGATGATTGACTGATCTGGCCTTGTAACATAACCTAAACGGCCTTACTGTGCCGGTACTGCGAACGGCTGAAAGCAAAGAGAAACTACAGCCATAATCTTTCCCGAGGGCATGCATCATTACTGTATGGTTAAATGATGATGGTGTCCTCTTGGGTAAAATATTCCGGAGGTAAAACAGTCCCCCTTTCGGATCTCCGGACGGGGACTATTCAGGAGGATGTCATTATCAGGAGAAACAAAGTTGGCGTTCTACGGATCGGAGCGTGGAATGTCAGATCCCTTAATCGGGCAGGCAGGATAGAAAATTTAAAAAGGGAAATGGATACGTTAAAGTTAGATATAGTGGGAATTAGTGAAGTTCGGTGGCAGGAGGAACAAGACTTTTGGTAAGGTGAATACAGGGTTATAAATACAAAATCAAATAGGGGTAATGCAGGAGTAGGTTTAATAATGAAAACAAAAAATAGGAGTGCGGTAAAGCTACTACAAACAGCATAGTGAACGCATTATTGTAGCCAAGATAGACACGAAGCCCATGCCTACTACATTAGTACAAGTTTGTATGCCAACTAGCTCCGCAGATATGGAGAAATTGTGTAAATGTACGATGAGATAAAAGCAATTATTGGGATAGTTAAAGGTGACGAAAATTTAATAGTCATGAGGGACATGAATTCGACATTAGTAAAGGAAGAGAAGGAAAGGTACTAGGTCAATATGGATTGAGCGTAAGAAATGAAAGAGGAAGCCGCCTGGTAGAATTTTGCACAAAGCATAACTTAACTATAGCTAACACTTGGTTTAAGAATCATGGAAGAAAGTTGCATACGTGGAAGAGGCCAGGTGACACTGGAAGATTTTAGATAGATTATATAATGGTAAGACAGAGATTTAGGAACCAGGTTTTAAATTGTAAGACATTCCAGGGGCAGACGTGGACTCTGACCACAATTTACTGGTTATGAAATTTAGATCAAAACTGGAGAAACTGTAAAAAGGTAGTAATTTAAGGAGATGGGACTTGGATAACGTGATAGAACCAGAGACTGTTTCGAGTTTCAGAGAGAGCATTAGGGAACGATTGACAAGAACGGCGGAAAGAAAGCATGCGTTGACAGGTGTGAAAATTACCGAACTATAAATTTAATAAGTCATGGTTGCAAAATACTAACACGAATTCTTTACAAACGAATGGAAAAATAGTAAAAGCCGACCTCAGGGAAGATCAGTTCTGATTATGTAGAAATGTTGGAACACGTGAGGCAATATGGACCCTACGACTCATCTTAGAAGATAGGTCAAAGAAAGGAAAACCTACGCTTCTAGCATTTGTAGACTTAGAGAAAGCTTTTGAAAACGTTGACTGAAATACTCTGAGATTCCGAAGGTGTTAGGTGTAAAATACAGGGAGTAAAGGCTATATACAATTTGTACGGAAAGCAGATGGCAGTTATAAGAGTCGAGGGAAGCGGTGATTGAGAAGGGAGTGAGACACTCTTGTAGCCTATCCCCGATGTTATTCAATCTGTATATTGAGCAAGCAGTAAATGAAACCGAAGAAAAATTTGGAAAAGGAATTAAAATCGACGGAGAAGAAATAAAAACTTGCGAGGTTTGCCGATGAAATTGTAATTCTGTCAGAGACCACAAAAGACTTGGAAGAGCAGCTTAACGGAATGTACAGTATTTTGAAAGGACGATATAAGATGAACATCAACAAAAGCAAAACGAGGATAATGGAATGTAGTCGAATTAAACCAGGTGATGCTGAGGGAATTAGATTAGAAAACGAGACACTTAAGGTAGTAAATGAGTTTTACTATTTGGGAGCAAAATAACTGATAATGTAATAACGAACATGTAACGTAAATACGTCGGTGCGCGAAATTTCTGTAATCGAGTTTCGAATTCGAAGATTTCATCCACACACGGAGCACCCTCTCCTTAAAGCATGACAATTCCAGACCACACAGAGAGCTGGGACATCTGCAACTATCCCCCGCCTTAGGTTCACTGTCATCGACCATTCTCCCTACAGTCCCCTCTTGGCCACATCCGATTTTCATCTTAAAGAACACCTATGAGGACTTCCCTTTGCTAGCGATGAAGCGATACAATCACAGATGAGATTGTGGATCCGTCAACGATATCAAACACGGTACCAACAAATTGGTCTCTGGTAGGGAGAAATGCGTTCGTCACCAGGGTAGCTATGTTGAGAAATAAATATGTGGACATGAAGAATAAAGATGTAGAAAGTTAATAACGTTTGTTTTATTTAAAAAGCTTTAAGAGTTTTTACATAAAAAATTCAAAGTTTTTATTTTCCAGGACGCCCTAGTAATGTGGCCCAATATTGAATGAATTATTTGCTTAATAGATACGACTCAGTAACACAGTTCCTTAAATTCGCGCGTTCAGGGTACGACACTTAGCTATAGTCATACAGTGTGTGCATTTCGACATCGATTCTATTAGCTTTAGTGTCTGCTACGTCAGTTATTCGTCGTGTTCTCTCGAATGTTTGTGAGACACTATCTGTAACTGGAAAGACTGTGTGTATCTCAAAATATCAGCTTCTTTTGGGTCGGTTCGCAAAGCAACGGATACTGTAACAGATATATCTATTCGGTATGCTCGAAAATTCTGTTATCTTTGAACATCCCTTTAAACGAAAACATTTACTGAAATTATCGGCTAAGAGAATGTCGAAAATGTACTATTGGGACAAGAAGAACGAGCGGTATAACGTGAAAAATAAAAGTCTAACACAACTTGTGTCAAAGTCTCTGCTCGTTCGAAACGTTTAATTTTATTTCTTCATAGCTTATCAGTAACAGTATTCTAATGAAATTTCATCAGACGGTGAGAAACGTCTCCGCTTATACGGTCGCATATGGCAGTAGCAGGCGTCTGCGTTAAGGTCAGACCCCGCTATCAGACCATACCGGATCCTTGTAACGCCGCAGCATGCAGCGCCCTTGACGTGTAACACATCACGCGACTGTGCCGTGTGAATTATCGCGTCGTAAGTAACAGCACACGCAAACCAGAGGACGCGCCTTTCCCAGGAACGTGAATAATTCGCTGCTTGTGATAAGCTAATACCATCATATAAATTTGCGAGCTGAAAATCGTACGCCTACGTAAACCAATGATTTTCACATCTCAGAGGCAACATTTAGATAATGGCATTCACCTAACAGATTGGACTGGTAACAGAGAGATTGGCTTCTGGTAGAAAATTAAACCTTTATCTACGCTCCTTATGGGAAGAAAGTAAAGGAGGAGCAGTCCGACGATTAAAAAGAACTGTGATGAAAATGGTGATCTTCCAAAATATTTTATAGAAAATGAAACGAACGTACCGGTGGAGTTGACATGCCGAAGAGTAATTTATATCCACAGCGACGAGGCGAGTGAAGTTAGTTGACGATGAACATAACATTAGAAAAAGAGTTAAGACACCGTTTTTCCTTATCACCATATTCGTTTAGCCTTTCCAGTGAAGAATCTATGAACATCTTCAAAGGATAAACATAGGAAGATTGAAGGTGAACGGGATTCCCATTCACTGAATAAGATATGCAGATAAAATTACCTTACTAGCTAATTATAGAACACATATCCTGAAGATACTTTGTACAAACGAAACAATTCCGAGAAATGTCAGAACTTAAAATTAATAGTAAGAAACGAAAATTAAAGTTTGTTATTGGAGCATCTTAACTACAGAAGACAGATGCACATGGAAATTAGAAAAAGAACTGCAATATTAAAACGTGCTTTCAGTTGCAGAAGACTGCTATTAGTCAACAATTTGAAAAAAAAATAACACTTTATCAAGATGTTCAGCTGGAGTGGATTCCTATGTGGTAGTGAAAGCTAGACACTGTTCAAGACAGACACACTTCGCTTAGAAGCAAGGGAAATACAACTTTGGAGAATACTAATGAGAACCAGATAGGCAGAAAGAAAAACCAATGAAACCATTTTGCCAAAAATTAAACCTCATTGTAAAAGATCTACATCAATATTAGCAAGAAATGAAGAGGACATCAATAAATGGATAATTTTGATCCTGACGGCATGGCACAGCCTTTAGAAGTTGACTGATGATGCATATGCGAACTAAAGGAAAATAATATCCATTCCGGTAGGAACAAGAGAATTCCTGACTTACAAACAATTAGTTTTCAACAGATTCGCTTCCTAACTGTTGGCCGAACTCCAAGTTCTTAAGATCATGGGACATATCGGCAAGGGCTTGAACTCCGCCATGTCCTGGACCTCTGAAACGGGTACGACAAGATTTGGCAGGACAGTCTTGTGTACAAAGTGCTGACACAGACGACCGTCCCAGAGATCTCTGTCGAGATCGTGGATAATTTTCTCCACGACAGAACCTTTTGGTTACTCAGTAAGGCAAACGCTCGAGCTTATGTCACATGTCGATGGGTACCCCTCTAGGCTCTGTGTTGTCCTCCATCTTACTTAACATTTACGTTAATGATATGCCAGTCATCCCACACTGCCACCTGCCGCAATATACCGATAATACGGCGTTCTGTACGACCGGCTGCAACACGGACCAGCTCACTGCTCGTCTCCAGAGGCAGGTGGACGCGACAGTCACCTGGTGTCGTTCTAACAAGATTTCCCTCAATGCTGCCAAAACTATGGAAGTCTGCTTCACCAAACGGCGCCCAATGCTCTGCCACAACATCACTATTGCAGGCGTCTGAGTCCCACGGTCACCGAATACCAAATATCTAGGTATTTGCATGGATAAAGAACAGCTCTTCCATCGACATGCAGAATAGGTCACCCAAAAAGGACAGGAGCTGATAAAAGCGTTGTACACACTGTTCAACAGCAGGGAACTGAACATAGAAACCAAGTTGTGACTGTACCGGAGCATTGTCCACCCTTCCCTCACCTACAGCTCCTCTTCATAAGCCACAATTAGTGCCTCCCGGATGCAGACCCTCCAGCACCTGCAGGATAAGATGCTTTGGTGGTGCCTGCATGCCCCTCCCCTCTCAAGGGTAGTTACCCTCCACAAGAAAACAAACATCTTAACTGAAGACGTCCATTCGAGGGAGGGCAAGGCGTCTCTATGACAAAGTGGATGACCTGTGTGACACGGTCACTGGCTTACACCATATTGGCACCATGACTCTCTGGCACTGGAACCGCCACCCTGTTACTCTCACAATCCTTCAGGGATCAGACTCAGGCCATGGCTAACGACAGCCCTGTTATGGTAATAATAAAGTGTCAGTCTTGATACGACCACCAATATCAATAACAATATAGTTGTGTTATCTGTTGCCTGCTACCTTGAACTTCCACTGTCGGAGGGTGGTACGGGACTTCATGTCCCACCACCACACCTTCAACGTGCACTCCAATGATGTCATTGGAATGACATCATTGTAAGATAGAACAATTTTACCCATACACCAAGACAGTAAGACCGAGATCCACTAGTGATGCTGTACCGAAAACTAGCAAAACAATATCTACCAATATATGGAAAGGGGCATGAATAAACAAGTTAAAGGGAAATGCATTTTGGAGACGAACTAAGCAGTTCGTTAATAGCATCAGAAAACCTCACTTAACAAGAGGACAGTGAGCTTCAGCACAGAAAGGGATAAGGTCAGAACAATACATTATTCATTTTAGCGTAAATACGGCAGGGACTGAGGATAAGTGGCTGGATGGCTTTAACAGGGCTAGGCTGCATCCCAGCAAGAAAAATAAAATTCACCTCTAATGAGATGGCGATAGGCTGAGGCCATACTGGGCGATCCATACATGACATGGTGGAGAGATCCCCATTATATAAAAGCATTTTGAGAATTAAAATTTCTAGATATCTCTCTCGTCTCACGGTGGACCGCACAACTGTGTGGAAAATGGCGAGGGCGTTGAGAGCTTTTCTTTCTGCGAAGTGTGGCAAAACGCTTCATGTATCGTGGCGACAGATAGCAAAGAGGTAGTTAAATATTCCTGCAGGAATTTTTTGTGGACAAAGAAATTGTGCATGCCGCACCAACCCATAGCAAGTGTGCAATAGCCATTATTTCGACTAGGGTAAAATTAATGTTCTACGGAATGCAGGAAGTTGTGACTGAGTGAATTCAGTCAAGACCAGAGTAGGGAATTAGCGTTTCAGATCCATCACGGAGACATCGCCATTGTAGATGCCACTTGGTAAAGTACCATTGTGCATTAAACCACAGTAAATGTTGAGTCGAAATTTTGCTCACTCTAACTAGCGTACACTTTGACCATTGAATATCAAAAGCTAGGATACTAACTTATCCTCACATTGAGTACATGAGAGTTTTTTCATTGGTTCAAAAAGCAAATTTATTATCCACCAACTCAGTGCATTGACCAGCTACAACATCGTAGGTGTAAATGAGCTAATGAAGATTTTAATCATTATTTCCTGTGATAAAAAACTTTCATATGTAGAGATAACAATTTTAATAATCGTCAATTCAATATTTCCAAGAGTTAAATATTTTGTTATTGGGTGTTGTAAGTAGTTGAACATGATTATTGTGCATCACTTGACCCCTGAAAACACAGTTGATAAATTATATGTAGAAAAAAATGGAATAGCTGTTTCGAATTTCTAGAATAGATCAGAAACTTTCACTTTTATTAATTCATGCGTCCTAGTTTCATGACAGCGGCGTTTCTAATGGATTTTGTTATGATCCACATCTAATATTAGTTGCCTTAAGGGTCATATTTATGTAGAATGTCGGTTTTACATAACAACCTGGGGTTGAGGAGACAGTTCAGATGTTTTGTCCATTTGCAATCTAAGTCGTAAGCTAAGTTTGCACACATCAGTCCACTCGCTGTGCAGATACAAAGTGTGGACAATCTCACAAGTTTTATTGATTTACAGGCATAGTATAAACTGACTGTATAGTGTAAGTGCTCAAAATAATGTATTAATACGCCTATGGACAGAATGTCTTGGACAACAACTTCAGTCCCTTGAACAGCCCCCTCTAGCTGTAATACGGTCCTTCAGTCCAGTACTGAAATGTTCAAATAGGTGTCGGATATCGTCTTGGGGACAGTGTTATGCCAATTGCAGCAGAATGAATATTTCATTCGAGGGAGTAGTGTGGACAATTTTGAAACTTCCTGGTTGACTAAAACTGTGTGCTGGACCAAATTTTTTGGTACTGTGCACGCAATGACGGTCGATCCTAGACCAAAATTGATCGTCTCTAATAATAAATACTGTTGCAGCTGCATACTGTATAATGCAGTTTTTAACATTAATTAAAGCTGTGCAACACCGTCTCCGAAAAATATTAATAAAATATGTAACGTAAAGCCTACTTACAGCAGTCTTACGATACCAGATGCTTGATCTAAGCGATGGCAGAGAACACGTTTGTTTCCAAGATGGTTCAACATATTGGAGATGAACGGAGTATACCTGTTCATCCGCACAACGACTAACAACCCCCTTAATAAAATTATAAACAGCCGACCAGTTGCAATGGAAAGAATTCTTTACCTAGGTTTCGACAAATATAAATTTGTCGTGGTGCAGCGGTAAGCGCTCGGGTTCGTAATCCGAAGGTCGCCGGATCGAATCTCGCGCGATGCAACCTTTCTTTTAGTATTTGTTTTTTGTAATTCAAATATATATATATATATATATATATATATATATATATAAAATTCCCGGCAATCAGTTGCAACAATTATGCATATAATAAGTTGTTGAAAGTCGTTTGTCGTGGAAAAACTGGCGACTTCGATCATTATGTTTTCCGTAAACAAAGTTGTATTTCACAAATGTTATTAATTGTCTTCGTAATGTTAACCACGTATAGTTAACGGAAGACGTAGAAACGATATTCCGAAACGAATACGTATAGCGTAAGTCAAACGTTCGAATTAGAATAGAGACCCCCACGAACACAAATTTGCTATGGCAGGTATGAAATATAAACTCCGTTACTCGCTCGTTACACTTGAAGAACAGACGTTGAATGGGCCGAAACGAGCCGCCGCATAACTAGCTAGCGTAGTTGCCTGCTAACTTCGAAAGAAGGTAGATGCGGTCCCTAGCGCAACTTATAACATCGTCGAAAATCAGTGCGGACGGGAGAGCTTTGGTACACCCTGTTAAACAAACGGAAAAATGGAGGCGGTACAATTGGAGAGCGATCCGCCTTCACCAACATGCATAAGCAATCCTTAATAGTATATATATATATATATATATATATATATATATATATATATATATATTTGAATTACAAAAAACTAATTACAAAAAAAATTGCATGGCGCGAGATTCGATCCGGCGACCTTTGGATTACGAACCCGAGCGCTTACCGCTGCGCCACGACGCTGAAGAAAATTATTAGTCGTAGATAGTATTTCACCGCAACGGTTTCTTTTAACTGTCGATTTTCTCGACAACGGGTGAGAAGTGCATCTTGGTGCTTTGCCACATTACACCTCTGGCCATGAGCTTTTATTATGCGCAGTATGAATCGAATCTGAATTTCACAATTGGCGGCCTCCCCTTGTGAGTGTAATCGGCGAGCGCCACCTGCCCTGGTTTCAGAGTAACTACGCTCGCCGATTACACTCAGTCGGTTGTGAGCTCTGCAAGAGCCTTCTACTAATTTATATGTACGTGACAAACCCTAATTCTAGGGCTATATTTCATTTTTGACAAATGGATCTATGCCGACATTTGTAAAAACGGCGATGGTACATTAGTCCTTACTAATGTAAAATTGTAAGTACCAGTCGTCGTTATGATATTTCTGTAATGCAAGAGCTCTCTAATTTGTGTTAAAATTTATTCTTGGCTTAAGTTTCATACTTTTCTAATGTAAGCTATGATGTTCATTGTCCTTAGGCCACCTTCTGAAAAAGACAAATTTATATTTGTCGAAACCTAGGTAAAGAATTCTTTATCCATTGCAACTGGTCGGCTGTTTATAATTTTATTACGTGGAACCGTTGCTGTGGTGCAACTATGTTTAAAATATTGTACCCCCTTAATGTTATTAAGCAGACACAGAATAACTTTTCTTGAATCCTTTTTTATTTACAGAACATGTCGTACCAACCGAAATCGGGGAGCGGGAAAAGTGATGGTTGGAGGGGCGAGTTCGTAGGTACTTTATAAAGTAAGTTAGACATGTCGCTCCAAGCTAAAGTGACTGCGCAACAACTGTGGCCCGGCTGTCAGAAAGGGTACGTTCCACGTTTACTGCAGACCCACGGGTAATAGGTGCATCAAAATGTGCTAGTGATTTGGCGCCTCAACAAACGCAATCCACAGTTGAGCGAGATAAGCACATAAGCGCGTAGCACTGCTCTGTTTTTTTTTTGTTTTTTTATTTTTTTTATTTTTGAGACTGTAATAACGAAGTTCAGATAGTAGGATTGTTCATGGATTGCTGTGATAGGAAGATGAGATTCCACTTGTTTAAAATTATTTCCTGGAGTTTGATTTGAATTTTGTCACAAGTCATTTCTTACCACTCCCACCTTTCATTCAGTCTATTATGTATGTACGCACTTCGCACTTTGTGGTACGGAATTTTCACTTTTAGTTTTCAATGTTGCTTAGCTGTATGCTGTGCGGTGCTTTCGAGAAATCTGCAAAAATATTCTTCTAGACAGAAGGTAAGTGAAAATATAGTTTTGGGCCAGGAATTTCTTGGTAAGTTCAGTTGCGACTTTACTTTAGGAGTCAGGTTACATTCAGGGTAGCACTGCAATTTTTTAGAAACAGTTAGCTTCGATTTGTAGACAGTTTTGAGCAAATCATATAAGTCTTTCTACAATTCAGTATTATCAGAGTTTTGCACAGTCCATGAGTTTAAATTAGGAATTAATTTGTCTGGTAAAAAATTTTTGAGAAGTTTTGGTACGCAGTTTTAGGGAGATAAACTATGACAGAGAAAAGCGGTATGTTACAATACATCGCCTCCAGCTGGCTCCTAACAGATTCGAAAGTCTCGACAAAGATAAAACAGGACAAAAATTTAAAGTGAACACAAAAAGGAAGTCACATAAAAACACCACACCCAAATCTCCACGGGTAAAATGGAGCTTATCTCGTCAAGCAAACCTCGCCAAGTACCCTTCCCCTTCATTCGGTACGACATTGCAGTGCCTGTGTTGTTAACAAGGACGATGCAATGTTCCTCGGACATGCATGCTTTCCGCCTATACCGGGCAGCGACTTTCAATTAAAGTGTTCTCTCCTGTACGGGAATCCATAATGTGTGTACGAGTACAGACTGTAACGCAGGAACGACGACATATGGAAGTCTGCGTCTGATCGTGAGCCGTACACAGATAGCCAAAGCGGTTAAGGCGAACCCTCGCGTAAAGCGGGTAATTCGGTTTCGACTCCAGATCCGGTACAAATTTTCATTCTCATCATTCCCTTTTACAGCTGATGATTGTTCGTATTCGCAACTGCGAATACCTTTCATGTTTCCTCGTAGCCACTGAACACCACCTCCAGCTCACTACCGGTCCGTAATCTGATATAAAGCCGGTGTCCGGTAAGCATGTGTTTGCTCACAAAACCGTAACCCCCACCTATAAACTAATCCCGTGTGTGTCCTACATACAGCAACAGAAGAAATACTGTGCAGATCATGGTGGAAACCTGTTTCAACATTCAGGCCATTCAGTCAACCTGACTAAGAAGGCGAATGCAGTCAGTCTCATTGCTCATTTCCTGTTCGTGCTATAACACTCTAGTGAAAACGCTGCTTACTGCCAGGCTAATCAAAAGTTTATTTCCAACACCAGCCTTCCAGGGAAAGTCACCCGCCCTTGAGCCAGTCCTCTAGGCCCCGACCAGCATCCATTAAGAGCATTACGGGAAGGCCCATGACAACCTAGTTGGACAAAAGCTCTTTCCGCCGGATGCCAGAAACTGACTCTGGCATGCACGACAGCCACAGGAGCAACAGAAAGACGAGGCTAGAAAACGAAATGTTGTTGTTGTAGTCTTCAGTCCTCAGTCTGAAGATTGGTTTGATGCAGCACTCCATGCAACTATGTCCTATGCAAGCCTCTTCATCTCATTGTAACTACTGCATCCGATATCGTTTGGAATCTGCTTACTGTATTCATCTCTTGGTCTTCTTCTACAATTTTTATAGTAAATTGGCGATCCATTTATGTCACAGAATGTGTCCTATCAACCGATCCATTTTTCTACTTAGGTTGTGCCACAAATTTGTTTTCTCCCCAGTTCTATTCAGTACCCCCTCATTTGCTACGTGATCTACCCATGTGATCTCCGATATTCTTCTGTACCATTTTAAAAGTTTCTGCTCTCTTCTTAACTGCTTATCGTCCTTATTTCACTCCCATACATGGCTACATCCCATACTATACTTTTAGAAATGTCTTGCTAACACTCAAGTCTATTTTGATGTCAATAAATTTATCTTCTCAAGGAACGCTTTTCTTGCCATTGCCTGTCTACATTTTACATCCGACTTCATCTGTAATCAGTTATTTTACTCCCCAAATAGCACAACTCATCTACTAGTGTTGCTGCTTTGCTTCCTAATCTATTCACCACAGCATCACCTGATTTAATTCGACTACATTCCATTACCCTTGTTTTACTTTTGTTGGTGCTGAACTTATATTCTCCTTTCAATATGCTATTCATTCCATTCAGCTGCTTTTCCAAACTACCACCTTGTTTCTGTACAAGATGTAAATAGCCTTTCGCTTCCTGTGTTTTCTCCCTGCTACCTTCAGAATTACAAAGAGAGTATTCCAGTCGACATCGACAAAAGCTTTCTCCAAATCTACAAAAGCTGTTAACGTAGATTTTGGTTTCCTTAACCTGTCTTGTAAGATAAGTAGCACGGTCAGTATTTAAAAACTGGAAACAACCCACTGCTGTAAAACTTGTGGGTGGGGGATCAGGTACGAAAGTACTAAATGTTCTAGTCTTCCACGTATTTATGTTGTAGTCTCCAGACGCATTTCTTAAGCACTTGCCAGCTGGATGTGAACAAATGACACAATAAAGCAAGTTAATGGAATACTCTAAAACCAGAAATGACCGGGCCTCGCGATGGTCCTCACCGCTTTTTACCGCGAAGTATGCGAGACAGAGCGGCTTCTGAGGCACGCGACGCCCCACTGCGCGACGAGTGTTCAACCTGGGGGGGGCTGGCTGCCTTCTCGTGGGAAAAGTCGGCCTCCTCACTGGCTCGATCCGCGGCCGGCCGGTTAGCAGCACGCTAAACAGCTCGCCGTGTGTGCCGCGGCGTTACCGCGTCTGCACTTGCCACCTGCGCCGACCAACGCTCCCTAAAAAGCCGCCCGAGGACGCTGATTCAGTCCTCCCGTCTAGGTACAGCAGGAAGGAACGAGACCGCTAACAGCAGCACGAAGAAAGTGTCTGTCGAGAGCTGTAGCTTCCCATTCACTATCGTTATTGAAATTGAGAATCCCTCAGCCCAGTGGTTCCCAAAGCGGGCACTATCGCTCACCGGCGGGCGATTTCACTTCTCGATGCGTCGTTGTACGAAAGGGTGGGGGGGGGGGGGGGAGGAGGAGGTAAAAGTACACTACTGCCCATTAAAACTGCTACATCAAGAAGAAACGCAGATGCTAAACTGGTATTCATTGGACACATATATTATACTAGAACTGACATAAGATTACATTGTCTCGCAATTTGGGTGCATATATCCTGAGAAATCAGCACACAGAACAACCACCTCCGGCCGTAGTAACGGCCTTGATACTCCTGTGCATTGAGTCAAACAGAGCTTGGATGGCGTGTACAGGTACAGCTGCCCATGCAGCTTCAACACGATACCACAGTTCATCGAGAGTAGTGACTGGCGTACTGTGACGAGCCAGTTGCTCGGCCACCATCGACCAGACGTTTTCAATTGGTGAGAGATCTGGAGAATGTGCTGGCTAGGGCAGCAGTCGAACATGTTCTGTATCCAGAAAGGCCCATACAGGACCTGCAATATGCGGTAGTGCATTATCCTTCTGAAATGTACGGTTTCGCAGGGATCGAATGAGGGGTAGAGCCACGGGTCATAACACATCTGGAATGTAACGTCCACTGTTCAAAGTGCCGTCAGTGCGAACAAGAGGTGACCGAGACGTGTAACCAATGGCACCCCATACCATCACGCCGGGTGATACGCCAGTATGGCGATGACGAATACACGCTTCCAATGTGCGTTCACCGCGATGTCGCCAAACAGGGATGCTGGAAATAGAGCCTGGATTCATCCGAAAAAATGACGTTTTGCCATTGTGCACCCATGTTCGTCGTTGAGTACACCATCGCAGGCGCTCCTGTCTGTGATGCAGCGTCAAGGGTAACCGCAGCCACGGTCTCCGAGCTGATAGTCCATGCTGCTGCAAACGTCGTCGAACTGTTCGTACGGATGGTTGTTGTCCTGCAAACGTCCCCGTCTGTTGACTCAGGGATCGAGACGTGGCTGCACGATCCACTACAGCCCAGTGGATAAGATGCATGTGATAGCGACTGCTAGTGATACGAGGCCGTTAGGATCAGCACGGCGTTCCGTATTACCCTCCTGAACCCGTCGATTTCGTATTCTGCTAACAGTCATTGGATCTCGACCAACGCGAGCAGCAATGTCGCGATACGATAAACCGCAATCGTGATAGGCTACAATCCAACCTTTATCAAAGTCGGAAACGTGATGGTACGCATTTCTCCTCCTTACACGAGGCATCACAACAACGTTTCACCAGGCAACGCCGGTCAATTGCTGTTTGTGTATGAGAAATCGGTTGGCGCCAAACTTGTGTGAATGCTCTAAAAAGCTAATCATTTGCATATCACAGCATCTTCTACTTGTCGGTTAAATTTCGCGTCTATAGCACGTCGTCTTCGTGGTGTAGCAATTTTAATGGCCAGTAGTGTAAAAGCAGGATCTGGCGGGCGGCTGGGCCGTCGTTCCGTGCGTGCTTTTATCTTCTTAATTTGCTGACAAAGATATAGGCGAACTTTATTTCCTACAATACTGGCACGGTTATGTATGCATGTTGATGCAAAAGCAATTATTGAGATCGCTAAACGAGGAGAAAATTTAATTGAGATGAGGGACTGGAATTCGGTAGTAGAAAGCGAAGAGATCGGAAAGTAGTAGGATGGCCTGGAGTGGGGGAGAGGAAAAACAGGAAAAACCATCTGGTATAGTTTTTTACAGAGTACAATTTAATCGCAGCTAAAACTTGGTTTATGTAACTTGTACGTGGTGCACCAGCAGCTGTAAGGCAGCCTACATAATGGTAAGACAGTAATTTCGAAATCAGACTTCAAACTGCAAACCATTTCCAGGAGCAGGTGTGCACGCTGATATAGTGGTAATAGTGGTAAGACAGTGATTAAGATACCAGATTTCAAACTGGAAACCATTTTCAAGAGCAGATGTACACGATGACTATTATTTATTGGTGATGAATTTCAGATTAAAACTGAAGAAATTTCAAAATGGTTGGAAATTAAGGAGATGAACATCATCATCATTTAAGACTGTTTGTGCCTTTCAGCGTTGTCTGGAGCATAGTCCCCTTTATAAAATTCCTCCATGATCCCCTATTTAGTGCTAACATTGGTGCCTCTTCTGATGTTAAACCTATTACTTCAAAATCATTCTTAACCGAATCCAGGTACCTTCTCCTTGGTCAACCCCGACTCCTCCTACCCTCTACTGCTGAACCCATGAGTCTCTTGGGTAACCTTGCTTCTCCAATGCGTGTAACATGACCTGACTATCGAAGCCTGTTCGCCCTGACTGCTACATCCATAGAGTTCATTCCCAGTTTTTCTTTGATTTCCTCATTGTGGACACCCTCCTGCCATTGTTCCCATCTACTAGTACCTGCAATCATCCGTAACCTCAACCTTATTGATAAGGTAAACTGAATCCACCCAGCTTTCGCTTCTATACAACAAAGTTGGTCGAAAGATTGAACGGTTAAAGAGATGAGACGCACATAAATTGAAAGACTCGGTTCTTATTGAGAGTTTTAAAAAGACCATCAGACACTGATTGAAGCAGAGCACAGAAACACAGTAGAAGACAAGTGGGTAGCCTTCAGAGATGAAATAGTCAAAGCAGCAGACAGTCAAGCATGCAAGGCTCATTAGAAATCCTTAGCTAACACTAGAGATATTGAATCTATTTGCAGAGGCTGAAACAGTCAGCCAACCAGTTGCAAACAAAGGTTTACTGGAACCTCGACCTAGGTTTCGTCAAGTTTAAAACTGTCTTCTTGAGAAGTTACAAGGGACCTACAAATTACATTAGTGGTTACAACAATATTTTAAACAAAACAAAGAAGTAACAAACGTACACAAAAGTTGTAAGATAAGTGTACTCACATATTACATCACATGCTGATAATGTACACTGAATAAAGCCAAAAGGCTCTTGTTGAAGCAGACATACTTCTTATGAACAAATGCAAATAATCACAAGCCATGACTTACTACAGCAGCAACATATTATTTCAAATGTGAAGATTAAATGCCAAGCGTAGTAGCCCATTAACAAAGGACTCTTGTCGACGTAAAAGTTGGCTTATTTAAGTCAAAAGACAATACTGGAATCTGGATAATAACAGTGTGCATACGACAAATGACAGAAGCCAGCTACCCAAATGTACGGGCTCTAGAGTGAAGAAAAGCTACATCCAAATGGTGCTAAACATGTGTGAGTAAGAAATGTGACTATATTGCATTGAGTGTCTCATGTAAATTAAAGCAGAAAAGACGGCTGCATAGCATGTGTTGGTAGTAGGGCAAGGCGGCGTCACTACATTTTGTTAGTGCAGGTTGCCTACATCAGGGGCAGGTATGCACTCAGGGGAAAACCTATTGTTCACCTTTGATTGACAGGTCATTAACATATTGTTCTCCTAAGAGGATCCTTTCTTTTGATTAGCAAGTCCACATAACCTATTGTCCCCCTCCCCCCTCCTCCACCCCCCAACCCCTCAGGAAACCTCCAACCCAACCCCTCCCCCTCGCTGCTACAGGTACACTTTCAGGTCTGAGTTATTGGTATAGCCCCTCTCACTCTTATCAATTTGATTGACTACTTAATTAAACTGATCAATTAATTAACCCCTCCCCCTCTCTTAAAGCCCCTCCACTTCCACCATCCAGGAAATTAGTGGGAGAAAGACGCCATTGATCTGTCATTTGAGAGGAATTCGATTGCAATGTATGGAATATTGTTTAAACGATTTAGACAATGTATAGAATATTGTTTAATAATTTATAGCAGTGTATAAAATATAGTTTATTAATTTAGTTCATGAATTTGTCAGGAAATCGATTGCAATGTATGGAATATTTTAAACAATTTATACAATGTGCTTATTTAAACAATTTAGTGGATACAAGGCAGTGAATGGAATGTACACTACTGGCCATTAAAATTAATACACCACGAAGATGATGTGCTACAGACGCGATATATAACCGACAGGAAAGAGATGCTGTGATATGCAAATGATTAGCTTTTCAGAGCATTCACACAAGGTTGGCGCTGGTGGCGACACCTACGTGTTGGCATGAGGAAAGTTTCCAACCGATTTCTCGTACACAAACAGCAATTGACCGGCGTTGCCTGGTGGAACATTGTTGTGATGCCTCGTGTAAGAAGGAGAAATGCGTACCATCACATTTCCGACTTTGATAAAGGTCGGATTATAGCCTATCGCGATTGCGGTTTATCGTATAGCGACATTGCTGCTCGCGTTGGTCCAGATCCAATGACTGTTAGCAGAATACGGAACACCGTGCTGGCTCCCAACGGCCTCGTATCAGTAGCAGTTGAGATGACAGGCACCTTATCCGCATGGCTGTAACGGATCGTGCAGTCACGTCTCGATCCCTGAGTCAACAGCTGGGGACGTTTGCAAGACAACAACCATCTGCACGAACAGTTCGATGACGTTTGCAGCAGCATGGACTATCAGCTCGGAGACCGTGGCTGCGGTTACCCTTGACGCTGCATCACAGACAGGAGCGCCTGCGATAGTGTAGTCAACGACGAACCTGGGTGCACGAATGGCAAAACGTCATTTTTTCGGATGAATCCAGGTTCTGTTTACAGCATCATGATGGTCGCATCCGTGTTTGGCGACATCGCGGTGAACGCACGTTGGAAGCTTGTAGTCGTCATCGCCATACTGGCGTATCACCCGGCGTGATGGTATGGGGTGCCATTGGTCACACGTCTCGGTCACCTCTTGTTCGCACTGACTGCACTTTGAACAGTGGACGTTACATTTCAAATGTGTTACGACCCGTGGCTCTACCCCTCATTCGATCCCTGCGAAACCCTACATTTCAGCAGGACAATGCCAGACCACATTCTGGAGGTCCTGTATGGGCCTTTCTGGATACAGAAAACGTTCGACTGCAACCCTGGCCAGCACATTCTCCAGATCTTTCACCAATTGAAAACGTCTGGTCAATGGTGGCCGAGCAACTGGCTCGTCACAATACGCCAGTCACTACTCTTGATGAACTGTGGTATCGTGTTGAAGCTACATGGGCAACTGTACCTGTACACGCCATCCAAGCTCTGTTTGACTCAATGCCCAGGCATATCAAGGCCGTTATTACGGCCAGATGTGGTTGTTCTGGGTACTGATTTCTCAGGATCTATGCACCCGAATTGCGTGAAAATGTAATCACTGTCAGTTCTAGTGTAATGTATTTGTCCAATGGATAGCCGTTTATCATCTGCATTTATTCTTGGTGTAGCAATTATAATGGCAGGTAGTGTAGTTTATTTATTTATTTATTTATTTACTTAAAGAATTTTTTCAGGAAATCGATCCCCTCCCACCACCACCACCTCATCCCCCCTCTCCCCCTCCCCTCTCTTCCGCCCTTCCTCTACCTGGAAACCGGAGGCTCTGTGGCGGAGAGGAAAGATTTCACAAAGGGAAATTCAAGGGTATATTGATAATTTACAAAAATTCAGCTTCCTGGCGTTGGATTTCTCTTGCTCATCATTCTCTGCTGTTTGGAAAGATGCAGGTCTTTTGAGAAGTAATTAAACTGATCACTCTTCTTCTTATTACCACCTGCCATCCCCTGTCCAAACATGTGTTTACCTAGTCACAGTGCCTATAGCCTTTGTACAAGCGAGATGTTTGGTTAGCGGCTCATCCTCGTAGGTGCAGCTAAAAGGTTGTCAGTGTTATATTGATGTCACATGTCTATGTAAATAACAGCCAAGTCTATGTCTAGACGCGCTATGGAAATTCTTTTGAAATACTCCCCACAATAACACAGGATGCATAATTCCTACTGATCCTAATGGGACAGCCTATTCATTACATATCAGTCCCGTCCTGGAAATCATAAAGTGTCGCAGAAATAGTTAACGGTCGTTTTTGTTGTTGTAGGAGCTTTCGTGATGTCTCAGCCTGTCTGCATGCAAATTCTTGTCCTAACAGTACGTGTTTACGAAAATAGCCCAGAATAACAACGATTACATTCTTCCTGATGATCCTAACAAGGCATCATGTGTTCCCTTCCTGTAAATAATGACATCCTGCTTTCAACATACATCTCAGAAACGGTAAACGATCTCACCGCCAAAAGTCCTCATTATGCCTGTGTACACTTGCGAAAACACCATTAATGATAAAAGTATTCTTGTTGTTTGGAAAGAGAGCACTGTCTAAGCACAGACGGGAAAATCAGATCAATTATGCAAACAGAATTCGCAGCACTGTCCTACAGAAGAGAAAAATGGCTGGAATTCTCGGTTTCCTACAGCTCCTGGTCTGGAGATGTCCTAATGCCACAATGGTGGTTGAGGGACAGCATCCCACCAGAGATGGATGGCCTGCTTCAACTTGTCTTTGAACACTTAAACATAGAAGACAAGACGTTACTCTCAGAACTTTCCATAGATACCTTGCCCCATCTTGTTCGGACCACTCCGTAGTAGCTCCTATGTCCCAGCACAAAGGATATCTTGTGAATGGATGGAGCATTCTGATTGGCTCTTACTGAGTTCACCCACTAAGTTACTGATATTGCCGGTGTGGAAGCACTGTCCACTTTTTTTCCCTGCAGACGAGACTTTCAGTGGCAAAACTATTTTGTACAGATAGCCATATTGCACTGACAGTTAAACCCCACAAAAGTGGTCTCCAGATGGTCAAATGCGGGAAGACACTTCCTCAATTACATTGCTCTGCCACTGACGACAGAAGCTTGAATATTTCAGTGTGAAACCAATCTCAAACCCAGCTATATTTAACCAGATAACATATCAATGTGGTAAACATGCAGTTCGTATCCTGCACCATACAAAATCATCACTTCTGCGTCCTGAATATAGCTAGCGACCACTAGACACTCATACATATACCGCGAAGATAGACAGTATAAGCACATGGATCATATATAGTCCTCACAGCACTTGATATTTTCTGCAAGGTCGATAGGTCATCCACTGCAGCCAATGGTCACAAGTCATCTGCCCCCACAAACACACTGGCCGGATGCATGACCACAGCATGCTTAGCGGACTGAGGACACTCTCCGAACTGTTGTACAAAGGCTAGGTCCGTTCCCCTCGGCACAAATGCGTTGCTGTTTCTGCTCCCAACCTGCTTGCTTGCTTTCTACATACATCTCCATACTTTGGGACTACAAGAACATATGTATTTTTACATGGTTTGCCAGAATATCATACCATTTGCACGATACTTCTCGATATCAAGCAAACAGCAGTATGCTACCCATTACTTGCACAGTATAATTCCGAAGATATAGACTGGAAATTATTTCTCTAGAAAACCGAAACCTTAGCGACTTGCAGTGTACTGTAAACGAGTGAGTAGCTAGAAACTTATCCCGTCTGCGAAGATCTTTACGTGGTAACTCGAAAAAAATAGAGGAAACTGATATTTTCACACGCGAATAGTGATGTCAGAGAAATAACAGATTCCAAATCATCCTTATAATTTACAAAGTCAACCAAGGTGCTCCTAGCCTGCCTGGTTAGACATGCGGTCTAACACACTGCTTTCCGGGTGGCAAGGCGTGCCAGTCCCTGGCATGAATCCACCCAGCGGATTAGTGTCGAGGTCGGTGTGATGGCCAGTCTGTGGATGATTTTTATGGCGGTCTTCCATCTGCCTCGGCAAATGCGGGCTGGTACCCCTTATCCTGCCTCAGTTACACTATGTTGGCGACTGCTGTGCAAACATTGTCTCCATGTATGCATACACCATAATTACTGTACCACTCAAACATCTGGTGTTACACTCATTTGGTGTGAGACATTCCCAGGGGATCCACTGGGGGCTGAACCGCACAATAACCCTGGGCTAAGTGTGGGGCGGCGGTGGGGTGAGTGGACTGCAGTAGCCTGTTGTGGGGTTGTGAACCACTGAGGGCTAAGATGAGGACGAAGCCTCTCTATCGTTTCTAGGTCCCCAGTTCAATACAAGGTGCTCCTCATGTCTAGAGAACCAGCAAACGTGTCATCCACTTGCCTTTCACCTGCTAGATGCACACACCACAGTCGCTGCTCTCTCAAGCAAATAAAGGAAGGAAAAGAGCAGAAGCAGTCAACTGGACGATTTACATTGGAAGGAATAATTGTCCAGCACAAACACAAATCTGCTCAAATTTCCACAGAGCGCACACGCAATCACGAAGGCTGTCCAACATATAGTGAGTATTGGTTCACTATTCAGCCATCTAGAGGGCGATATGGTTAAGTCAGCTACATTTCTGTACCCCAACCGGTCTTTCCATTTGTATGGCTCCTGCCGTTAGCTGGAAACGTGAATCATTCACGCCATAGACCACCGCCGCCAAGTACTCCTCGCGCACCAGACAGAATCTTCCTAGGAAACTGGCCACATATATTTTATCACTGCACTTATAATTAAACATTATGGTCACGGTCTCAATTGGATAACATTCGATGATGAGCGAAGTATTGGAAATACCCCTGGGTGATGGCAGTGGCTCTGGAAATAGAAATATCTGTACCATTCTTATGACTTGACATACTTTTCCAAGTAGAAAAAAACTTTCATTCCCTATCGCAGTAGTCACGTCAAATCCATACCTTTCTTATGACTGGATATAGTCATTTTCTTTGCACATGTCAGAACACACACACACACACACACACACACACACACACACATACTTTATAAGCCTGATGCTCCAGGCGAACCTATCACGCATCCCCTACTACTAAGTATAACACTTCGCCAGTAACTTATTGCTGGCAATATGAAACAATACTGTTCGAAAATCTGCGATGTGTGGACATATCTCATAAGTTTTTCTAGCGAATGCTACCACAGAGTCTTAGCAAGAAAAACGTAACCTTCTTATATGCTGCCATACGTTAAAAAACACGATCACAACTGCTATGTTACTGTCACAAGCGGTCTTGGTTCTACACGTGCTCACAAGTATCGCTAACGATATCCATGTCAAAAACTATACAAGCCTTATAAATCTAGGTATGGCATTATATCCGAATGAAGTGGTTCTTACAGACAAATACCGAGGCACTGAATATAGACGGTGACCCCCAGAGTGTATACTAACAGCCCAACAGTGCGATTACACGTCGCCGAGGGTATAAGCTCGTATTAAAATCACTGAATTTAGAAAGTGATTCACCTAAGGAACGCGGTATGAAGCCGGTATTTGCAGCTCCCTCATGCCACCGCTAGATTTTCTCCAGTATTTGTAACACATTATTTCTCGAGGCCACATCAGAGATTCTGCGATATATCCACTGGGTTATAGGTGATGGCAGATAGAGAATGATCACGTACAGTAGACGGTGTGCTGATTGAGGTCATAAGGAACGTACACTAGCTTTTCACATATCTAGTGCTACGCTTTCTGGTAGAAATGCTGCCTGTAATTTGGAATCAAGTCTTTCCATTCAATCAAGTACCTGCATTCGATCGTACTGAGAAGTCTTTTAATGATTACAGCTACTAGTGAATCATATTTGTGGCACTCTCACATCTCGAAACGAGTCACCTTTTCCGAACCCATCTGCTACAGCAAAATTTTATATAGCCTCTATGCATTTTGCAACCGCTCCTCAGACACTACACTGCTATCCCTGCAGCTTTGCGCATGTGATCATTGCAATTTAAGTCGGAACTGAGCAGAAGTCGGAGAGAGCAATATCTACCACATCCTGCAGCTCAAATGGTTCAACTGGCTCTAAGCACTATGAGACTTAACGTCTGAGGTCATCAGTCCCCTAGACTTAGAACTACTTAAACCTAACTAACCTAAGGACATCACACACATCCATGCCGAAGGCAGAATTCGAACCTGCAACCGTAGCAGCAGCGCATCTTGCAGCCCGTGTAGAAACAGTCTAAGGTGAATTAGTGCGGCTGGACTGTGTTTTGACCATTCGATAGAAATGGGAACATGTTGTTGTAGCTCCGCCAATTGTGTACGACGTGTAATGTCAGCGCCAAACGAAGCCCACTCCTGCAACAGGAGGTAGTCTAATGACAGTATGAACCGTTATGGTGGTGTTTCTTATCAGGAAAATTAGGAAGACTCAACATTATTCAGGTACTGCAGTCTGAAGCAGATCCGCGTCCCTCAGGGTCCATTCACGACTATCACTATCTATTCCGTACCATCCAATAGAGAAAAATTACTAACTATACTAGGCGCGCAGTCCGGAACCGCGCGACTGCTACGGTCGCAGGTTCGAATCCTGCCTCGGGCATGGATGTGTGTGATGTCCTTAGGTTAGTTAGGTTTAAGTAGTTTTAAGTTCTAGGGGACTGATGACCACAGATGTTAAGTCCCATGGTGCTCAGAACCATTACTAACTATAAAAACTCCACGGTCTTCATCCGATAGAGAACTCGACAAGATTTTTACCGCATCTCTCTCTTCCCATATATCGAAAACAAATACCGTCCGTATGCCGGCATCGAGCAAATGCGGCGATCCTAATAAATACACGGGTATTCCATTGGAACAAGTGGCCAGTGATCGAAGTCGCTTGCACAGACCAGAGTAAAGTGTCAATGTCAGTACTGTAGATGGAGAGGGATGACCGTATCCCGCAGACTATACTGTCAGTCGCAAGAGAGGCTCCCTGTGTCGTTGTTTGAAACACTGTTTTCTTTTTCTTTTTTTTCTGTAACACGCTTTGTACACTCTCATACGTTTTGTTTTTTCTGCCACTACTTCGAGGTCTGTGTCAGGTTCTAACTGACAGTATCCTTTCTGATCCCTTGGCTCTCACAGAATACTAGGCTTCGCATGGTGTAAATCATGTTGTTGCTGCTGCTACCGCAACACACACACACACACACACACACACACACACACACACACACACACACACACACACACACTGGATGATTTTAAATAAAAGATAGTCACAACATAAGGAAACTGGAAGAGTTTTGCGGCGTCATGGAGCGTTTCCAAATTGCTGTCCGAAGGTGACTGACGACCTATAAATTTAAACTCATTTGTCACGGTGATGGGATAGCTGATGAATCTGCGTTCCATTTTGATTGATTCCTCATATTTCAGTCATGTACGCGATCACTGTTTCGGTGCTAGGCATCTACAGAAGGCGTTACCCCTCCACCAAGACTCTTCCTCCATTTCAAAGCCGGCCGAAGTGGCCGTGCGGTTAAAGGCGCTGCAGTCTGGAACCGCAAGACCGCTACGGTCGCAGGTTCGAATCCTGCCTCGGGCATGGATGTTTGTGATGTCCTTAGGTTAGTTAGGTTTAACTAGTTCTAAGTTCTAGGGGACTAATGACCTCAGCAGTTGAGTCCCATAATGCTCAGAGCCATTTGAACCATTTTTCCATTTCAAACAAACAATGTCAGTCAATCCTTATGTGATAATCAACAGCATACCAGTGGACGGATGGAATGGGAAAGACACCGTCGATGTATTGTAATAATAAGCATCACAGTTGATAATGTGAACAACTGTAGCAATTTTACAGTAATTTCAACACCAACCAGTGATGTGACAGCATGCTTCCCAATTTCAGTATCATCGCTAAATCACCCCCTCCTCTACTTTGCGAGCACCATTGCGATTGTAGATTGATGACTGTGCAGCATGTCCATTCACTGTTAATTCGGAAACATATACATCATCAAAGTGTGTCAGACAGCGATCTACATATTTCTAGCACCTCGAGCATAGTGTGCAATTTACGATCTTTCTCTATGCGGATGGGAGTCATAGGGCATTCTCGCGTTCTTAGGATAAAGTTACACACTGAAATATCCCATCGCACTGTCTTTGACCGACCCGCCCTGCAACACAGTTACTGATTTAATCTGCAGCTGACCAGAAGTAGACTGCTACATCCCGCATCTTGTGAATGAATGGAGCTTGCCGAGACCGCACCCATCCAAGTGCACAAGATTTCCCCAGATGCACACATATCGACTAGGTTAGCATCCCTTACCGGTATATAGTAGTAAATTTGAAAGTGTTGTGATGTAATAGCAAATGGTTAAGAAGAACAAGAAACGGATGGTTTTTATGCGTAATGGAGCTTCAGACGTGTGGAGTTCGTGGCATTTTACGTAAATAGACCACGCTCTCAATTATAAATGTTCTAGGGTCTGAGGTCAGTACCAGGAAGGTATTGGGAAGAGAGAACATAAACACAAGCACTCCTAAGGCTACCCGGTTCTGCACTTAAAACAGGCTATAACGTCAGATCGCTGCAGTTTCAGACCTATTAGTCGTGTGGAATGCAGCTCTGTTAATGTTCTAGTGTAAGAAATATATTTCCAGATCATGACATACATTTTTCTTGCAGGTTTCTCAACGATAAACTACGATAACAAACTGTAAAATGAAGAAAATTTACTTCCTTAAAATATCGATTCTGTGTGATACGTGCACAATGTGTCTTTCCAGAGATGTATATCGTCCACTGTTCGCATCCTATCACGGTTTAGAAATTATACTATCCCCGCATCGTTAGTAACGGAGAATACCTCTTACAAGGGAAGAGATAAACGCATAGCAGCAGCGTTTGACACGTGAAATTACACATCATGCCGCCACTAAATCTGTAGACAGGACATCTGTGAAGCAGATTGCAGTGCGTCACAAACACCTGCCGCTAATTTAGAATCATCTTAGGTATGAAACTGAAGTCTTGATTTTATATTCAAGATACAAAATTCTGTGGCACCTCTGCTCGATTAGTATCCGGAGACCTGCGTCAATACCATTGCTCCATGAGACACGTCACATGGGATGACGATGTAAGTCAGAACACGGTCGTGCTGTCTGGTGTATACTGTCGCGTCGACCTAATACATTTAGCTTTCCTTCCCCCCCCCCCCCATCATCAGCAACCGAGGCAAGCAAAGGCAGCTATCTTCAGGTCGAGCCCAAGGCATTAGCAAGCCATTGCGAGCTCTGCTACTAAGAGGGATTTATGGAACACTCAATGATCCTTCAGACAGAGGAAGCAAAACACATTTTTGGAAGTTTTTTGCCTAACCGTTAATTCGTGCCTGAAAGCAACAGAGGATACTCCATGAAGAACATCCTCTGAGACACCGAAGGAAACGAGGATAATTATACTATGAGCTTTACTGTCTTGCATGCAATTTCTACCGTACTTCACTGCGATTGGCGACAAGCAGCTTAGTTTGGAAGAGCAGCTCCCGGCATCAGATCGCTAATCAGCTTACTGTGGAACTAAACGCTGCTCAACACAAACACACCTTTCATCTCTGACCTCATTCGTTACTAATTACGCTGCCTAGACGACGTAGTGGCAATAGTTTGCAACTAAAGAAAAGCCGATCAGCCTCCACGATCAACTGTGAAAACGTTATATAACGTAGCGCGCACGTCTGCTGTCCTCGTTTAAATTGCCTTCTGCATGTCCCGCGTAACTCCTCAATTCAGTAATACTTTCCCTAAGTTTCTCATGTTGATGGATATAATCGTCATCTACGTAGGTGGTCCTTTTTTTTTACTTTAACTTAACGTCTACCAGTTGAACTTCATCTCTGGGTGGCCTTTACACTTTCGAGCAGATCGTTTCTCCATTAATCATTAATAAGCTGTGTTCTATCGTTGGTCAATAAAAAGGCAACGAATACCTCTCAATAAAGTATCATCTTACATCTTTCTATTATCTTTAAATATCTTTTTACGCTGCATAACTTTGCAAATTATTGTAACTCAATCGCTGCAATAGTCCGGTTTGAGTTACTACAAGCAATAGTGCAGTGCAAGCACAAGACAATCAACTTAAGAGGATATAAGCAATTATTCAAGCGGAAGTCTCCTAGAGATGTCAGATACGACAAATGCCGACACCTTTCCTTAACCAGATAACGGGCGCTGCATTTCTCCTCCATCATCGTTCTGGGGTTATACTCCATCTCTAATGGTCTTTATGTCGACGAGATGTCACACTCAAACCGTTTTTATAAAGGAACAGGAGGTAGTACGGCTTCAAGGAAAAGATCTTTCATAGTGAAATATTTATCAGATCCGTAGTAAATTAATGTGGGAGCTCGCAGGGCAGCATCTTAAGACCAATATTGTTTTTGATATACGTCAGTGACTTACCAGACAAAGTGAGACACGGGGAAAAATTCTTATTGCTGAGACAGTAATATTATATTCACAAATAAAACACCAGAACTCCAGGAAAAGATTTCAAATGAAACACCTAATGATGTTCTTAATTAATCATCATTCAATAAACTTAACTGAACAAAAAGAAAACAGATAGCTGTACTTCTGCTTGAAGAGGGGAAATAATCCAGTAAAATTAAACGTTGATGAAAATTTCACAGACTGTATAGTAAACGCGAAACTTTTAGGAATTAATATTGGTTGCCAGTTGAAACGTAATAAACATACAAATGTCACTGGTCAACACATCTTTTTGAACTCTTCTTGGTTGCATGAGATTATTTTAGTGAATTTTTGTGTTTTTAATCTGTTTATTTCAAACCTGAAATCGATTTTGCTCTCAATGCTCTGGTTTTCATGCAATTACAACTTTTTCATTCCAGCTGTTTGCAGTGAGATTTATTGCTTGCGTGTTTATGTTAGCGACAGGGTTACGATATTGTATCTTGTTTCTTTCAGATCTGATGTCATTTCATCATGGCTACCTAGAGATGTCAATGTCGTAATCATCCAGACCGTTTCTGTTACGTTGTGGATAACACACAATTATCCTTTAAAGATGCAGTATAACATCGTTTTTGAGGCAAGCTTATAAAGCATATTTTGGACTTGTTCTTGGCGACCAAGACAACGTACGAGGTCCACATGCTGTCTATCACAACTGTGAGGAAATGCTGCCTGTCTGGACGAAGAGAAAGCATAAATGTTTACCTTTCGGAAACCGCATGTCCTGGCGAGAACCAGTACATCGCACAAGCGACTGCTATTTTTTTGCCGCTAATAAAAAGGGAATTGGTACAAAACAGACATTGAATATCCTACCCCAACCTCCCTAATTTATCACAAAGATAAGATGTGAAGGAAAGGGCTGCATGTGTGTCAGTCGTGGTGGTAAATGAAAACTTTCTTGGGAGTAAAACAGCTGCTAACTATGAAAGTCTCGTAGCTGATATGTTGTCAGAATTTCATGTCCTGGGTCATAAAATGAGTATTAAACTCCGTTTTCTACACAGTCATCCTGATAAATTTTCTGACAACTTAGGAGACATTAGTGACCAGAAAGGCGATCGGTTCCTTGAAGACCCTAAGACTGTGGAAGGGCGCTATAAAAAGAGATGGGACGTACATATGGTGGCTGAATATTGCTAGAGTATTAAACGAGATCTCTTTGAAGTAGTCCACAAACGGAAGAGCTTGAAGTGAAAATTTCTGCCTCAATAGAAAGAGTTAGTTATAAGTAACTTTTATGAAAGTTTAATCTTCTTCATGATGGTATGTGTCTCATTTCGCACCACTTGATGGGTTTAGACTGTGTTTCTATTTAATTTTGATTTGTATTTAATTTAATTTGTATTACCAACTATTTTCAAGAGACCTAAATCAAATATTTATCCACCTGCATTATGATACAAACATGAAATATTGATATTTTGTGGTTGCAAGAAACTAGAGCTTCCAGAAAAAAGGCCAACCTCGTATCTGAAATAAGCACCCTCAAACTAGGTAAGAACAACTGCTGCCAGCAATGCAACAAGAATGTTGTTGACCAGTGTATACTAACAACAACTAACTAACAACTTGCATTTCGCGGCGTGCGGTTGCAGCTTATTTATTTAATCGTGTCAGAAGCATCGCACATAAAATCAGAATGATTAACACATACATATAAAGTATATAACAAATACAAAAAGAGTATAAAAGTATACAGATATATTAGCAGGGTCAAGTAGTTTTTTTTATGAAGTCTTGGACCAGAACCTGGCCACGTCCAGCTGTAGAGGTTCTAAAGTTACGTACCGAAAAAATCGTTTGTGCACTGTATTAGAAAATCAAACTTAGTAGTTTTCAATCACTCGTCCAAACAGTAGCACTGTGTCTACATTGCGTGCAGTTGCAGTTATAGCGGTTCTTAAGTTCTGACAAAGTTGTTTGTGCACTGTTATTCGGTTATTAAACTTAGTAGTTTTCAACGGTGTCTCGTGCTGTTTTTGGCGAAATAACGGTTTAATAAACTTTCGAAAGCTTTCGCTCATTGTGTTTTAAAGAGTTGTTTATGTGTTGAAGCCATTTATTAAATTTAGTACTCTAGTTTTCAGCTGACGTTTCTTATTGTTTGTACTGAAATGTTTCGGTAAAATTTTCGTTCACTACGTTTAATTTCGTTGAGTGTTCCAGCGGCCGCTTGAATTTTTAGTTTTAAATAAGAAATTGTGTGAAGTTTTTGTGGTATTGGTACTATTTTTGGTTAAGTAGTATTAATAAAAGCATTTGCTTTGTTAGTAAAGAGAGAAATTCGAGACCACTATTGTCAGTTAGTTCTTTAAATCGTTCTACTGTTCTAATTGAACATAGTTAACATAAACGTACAGTTTTTCAGTAACTGTTAACATTTTACCATGAGTGGGAAGTGTGGGCTCTGTCATAGGTTTGTGAGTAGTGGGTTACGGTGTGGGATTTGTTCAAAGTATTTTCATTGGAGGGAATGGACTGGGGAAGCCAGTGGTCATTTCAGTGTGATCCTCTCCTGGAAACTCAGAATTTGCGGCAGAAATAAGTTGATAGAGGAGCAGGAGCGTACGATCTGTGCCCTTCAGGTGCAGCTACAAAGCCCAAAGGAGAAACTAGATAGGTTGAGGAGGGTGAACGGCTCTGTCGAAGGGGAATTGGCAGTTGCTAAGAAGACAGCTAGGAGGAGGAGATATTCAGACAGTTGTACTTTGCGTATAACCAATAGATTTGACCAACTGTCAAAGTTTGGTGGAGAGGAGCCTCTTGTAGCTGAAGGTGTAGGAAACATGAAGCAGTCCTTAGCAGTTAGGAAGCGTAAGTCAGTTGCAAATTCTAACAGAAAGAAGAAGGTTCTGCTGCTAGGTAGTTCGCATGGCAGAGGTGTGGGCCAGCAATTACAGGTAGTGTTGGGGAGTGAGTACAAGGTCACCAGCATAGTGAAGCCTAGTGCAGTGTTGGCTCAGATGACTGTTAACGTAGGGGAGTAATGTAAGAATTTTACGAAAGAGGATCAGGTAGTGATTGTGGATGGAGCTGGGAACAGCCTTGATAGAGATGATGTAGGTGGTGACCTGGTAAAGATAACTACTCAAACTGGCGGCACTAATGTGCACTTCGTGCAACTGTTTCAGCGTCATGATCGGCCTAATCTTAATGCTGCTGTAAGGCGTGTTAACATGAGGCTAGAGAAGTCGCTGATGACAGAGAGCATGGCTCATATTGCAGTGGTGCCAGTTGAGCCTATCAATGGATCGGGTTTCACGAGACATGGCCTGCACCTCAACAGGTATGGGAAGGGGGGGGGGGGGCGGCAAAGCTTATACAGTAGATGACAGTGTAGTGGGTTGTGGGATCACTCATTGGAAAATTCATGTAGTAGTTAGTGTTAGAGCTGCACCTTTCACCTTTTTTAGACTGAAGTCAGCTGACAGGTATCCCTGTTTAAAGGAAGTACCTCTGACAATGGAATCACCATCAAAGGAGGTCGGGTATCCAAGTATTGAAGGCATTAGCATCAAAATATAAGTGGTATTACAGACAATGTTACTGAAATGCTTATACAGGGTGAGTCGCCTAACATTACCGCTGGATATATTTCATAAACCACATCAAATACTGACGAATCGATTCCACAGACCGAACGTGAGGAGAGGGGCTAGTGTAATTGATTAATAAAAACCATAAAAAATGCAGAGAAGTATGTTTTTTAACACAAACCTACGTTTTTTTTAAATGGAACCCCGTTAGTTTTGTTAGCACATCTGAACATATAAACAAATACGTAATCAGTGCCGTTTGTTGCATTGTAAAACGTAAATTACATCCAGAGATATTGTAACCTAAAGTTGACGCTTGAGTACCACTCCTCCGCTGTTCGATCGTGTGTATCGGAGAGCACAGAATTACGTGGGGATCCAAAGGGAACGGTGATGGACCTTAGGTACAGAAGAGACTGGAACAGCACATTACGTCCACATGCTAACACCTTTTTATTGGTCTTTTTCACTGACGCACATGTACATTACCATGAGGAGTGAGGTACACGTACACACGTGGTTTCCGTTTTCAATTACGGAGTGGAATAGAGTGTGTCCCGACATGTCAGGCCAATAGATGTTCAATGTGGTGGCCATCATTTGCTGCACACAATTGCAATCTCTGGCGTAATGAATGTCGTACACGCCGCAGTACATCTGGTGTAATGTCGCCGCAGGCTGCCACAATACGTTGTTTCATATCCTCTGGTGTTGTAGGCACATCACGGTACACATTCTCCTTTAACGTACCCCACAGAAAGAAGTCCAGAGGTGTAAGATCAGGAGAACGGGCTGGCCAATTTATGCGTCCTCCACGACCTATGAAACGCCAGTCGAACATCCTGTCAAGGGTCAGCCTAGTGTTAATTGCGGAATGTGCAGGTGCACCATCATGCTGATACCACATACGTCGACGCGTTTCCAGTGGGACATTTTCGAGCAACGTTGGCAGATCATTCTGTAGAAACGTGATGTATGTTGCAGCTGTTTGGGCCCCTGCAATGAAGTGAGGACCAATGAGGTGGTCGCCAATGATTCCGCGCCATACATTTACAGTTCACGGTCGCTGTCGCTCTACCTGTCTGAGCCAGCGAGGATTGTCCACGGACCAGTAATGCATGTTCCGTAGATTCACTGCCCCGTGGTTTGTGAAACCCTCTTCATCGGTAAACAGGTAGAACTGCAACGCATTCTCTGTTAATGCCCATTGACAGAATTGCACTCGATGATTAAAGTCATCACCATGTAATTGCTGATGTAGCGACACATGAAACGGGTGAAAGAGCTGACGATGCAGTATGCGCATGACACTACTTTGACTCAGTCCACCGGCTCTCGCAATGTCCCGTGTACTCATGCGTGGGTTCATGGCAACAGCAGCTAACACACCAACTGCACCCGCTTCTCCTGTGACGGGCCTGTTACGGACCCGTTTGCGTGCTACGACCATACCTGTTGCATACAGTTGGCGGTAGATGTTTTGCAATGTGCGGCACGTTGGATGCTCTCTGTCCGGGTACCGTTCTGCATACACCCTGCAGGCTTCAGCTGCATTTCGTCGACACTCGCCATAGATATCATCTCCGCCTTTTCAGAGTTCGAATACACCATGGTCACAGTGCCTACAACACTACACTATCACAGACGTCTGGTAACACGGTGTACTACAGTTGGTCTGTGTGCGGAGACGAATGCAGAATAACAATAGAAGCAAGCGCTACATGCGGACACTGCGACAGCTAGACCAAACCACAACAGTGCACTACAGCCACACTCGTAAACACGGTCGTCATCGTAAACATGTCCCTGCAGATGCTGCTCGCCGACCGTGGCCCGTGTTTGTTACAACACGCAACTGAACGTCGGAGGTTTCAAGCGTCAACTTTAGGTTACAATATCTCCGGATGTAATTAACATTTTACAATGCAACAAACGGCACTGATTATGTATTAGTTTATATGTTCAGATGTGCTAACAAAACTAACGTGGTTCCATTTAAACAAACGTAGGTTTGTGTTAAAAAACATACTTCCGTGCATTTTTGTATGGTTTGTAGTAAACAATTACACTAGCCCCTCTCCTCACGTTCGGTCTGTAGAATCGGTTCGTCAGTATTTGATGTGGTTTACGAAATATATCCAGCGGTAACGTTAGGTGACTCACCCTGTATATGTTGACTCTGACGTTACTGATATATCGGAGCACCACTAAATAATTTGACAATTCAAAGGGTTCTTTTACCAGGATACAAATTAGCTGGCTGTTTTTAAAGGAGTTCTTCGTGGAGTGGGGGAGTGGTCATGTACGTAAGACACAGTACTACATTTGAGTCCATAGACGTATCACGACACCGTACTGAACAGGTATTTGACTGTTGTGCAGGGGCAGTTGAATTTAGTGAAGCTAACTTCAAACTGGTGCTGTTTACAGGTCGCCCAACTCTGACATCAGAGCATTTCTGCTCAATCTAGAGAGAGTTCTTAGTTCACTTTATAAGAGGCACCAAAAATTAGTTCTATGTGGTGACTTCCATATATAATTCTGTATATGATTGTGCAAGAAAAAGGGTGTTGGAAGATCTCCTAAATTCATATGATCTGATGCAGACAGTATTTTTTTCCAACCAGGGTGCAAGGGAACAGCAGCACACTCACAGACAATATTTTTATTCATTCTTCACTAACAGATAGGCATTGTGTTAGTAAAAGGCTGAATGGCGGTTCAGACTATGATGCACAAATTTCAATACTAGAGGTTTTTGTGCTCAAACAAATGTTATATATAATTACAACTACTTAGAAAAGTTAATACAACGGTAACAGAGAGTTCTTTAAACTTCGTTAAGAAACAAAGGTGGCAGGATGTTTATAGTTCTGATAACATAGATGACAAATATAATGCTTTCCTTAACACATTTCTCTTGTCCTTTGAAAGCTGCTTTAGATTAGAACGTTCTAAAGAGGGTCCTAGCAGTAAAAGGCAGCGTGGATGGCTGGTTGGTGGGATAAGTAAATCATGTACAACCAAGTGGGAATTATATCAAAATGTTAGAAGTAGTCACAATCGATCTAAAGTAGCCCATCATAAACAGCATTGCAAGATGCTTAAAAATGTTAGTAGGAAGGCAAAGAGTATGTGGTACGTAAATTGAATAGCTAATTCACAGGATAAAATTATAACCATATGGTCAGTCGCGAAGGAAGTGTCTGGTCAGCAGCATAAGGTCGACGATATAAAGCAAGTTGGTAGTAATAATATTTATATTACTGATAAGTCAGATATATGCACAGTATTTACACTGAAGCGCCAATGAAACTGGCATAGGTATGCGTATTCAGATACAGAGACATGTAAACAGGCAGAATATGCCCACGTCTGTTGTGGAGATATCTACGGAAACCAGTTTGATATAGTGGTTCTTTAATAAGGACAAACGACTGCATGGCCTACATCTTTTTGTGTGTGGGGATGTGAAGATAGTGCATGTGAGGCGGCGAAACTATTAGCGTGATAAAATTATTCAATAAATTTACGGCTTTTGGATATCTGTTTCCTGTAAGTCTCTAAATAATCTTTCACTATAATCTACTAGTTTGTTAATATTCTTTCTTATTTTACTGGTTTATACAGGGTGTCCGGAAATTCTCGTTACAAACTCCTAAAACTCGTAGAAGGGAGTGAGTACATAATATTTTGAATAGAACCCATGTCCGGAAACGTCATCCAATACCACCACAGAGCGATGGCGCCTATAAATGTATGTATATACAGGGTGATTCCGTAATGATGTTCCAAACTTTCAGGGATGGTGCAGAAGGGTAAAGTATCAATTTGTGGTAGGAGTCCCTGATTCGGAAACGAACGAGCAGAAAGTTTCAAGCGAAAACCGTTCTGATACCTCTGCAGTGGAATACGTGTACAGGTACTGTTTATGCTAAAGACTGTAGAGGAGTCAACTTTCAGAGTTGGTAGTATGGACCGAGACAAGAAAAAATGCGCAGTAAACATGGGTTCTAAAACGCTTACCTGTGAAGCTATAAGCACCTGTTCATCTCCTCTAGTGTGAAATGCATCTCTTCTCTTGAACTCATAGCCTTTGAGGTATGGTTCAAAATGGTTCAAATGGGTCAGAGCACTATGGGACTTAACATGTGAGGTCATCAGTCCCCTAGAACTTAGAGCTACAGAAACCTAACTAACCTAAGGACATCACACACATCCATGCCCGAGGCAGGATTCTAACCTGCGACCGTAGCGGTCACGCGGTTCCAGACTGTAGCGCCTAGAACCGCTCGGCCACTCCAGCCGACCCCTTGAGGTATGCGTTTCGGACTTCTTTTCTTATTTTGGTCCACACTAACAACTGTGAAATTTGCCTACCCTACAGTCTTCGCAACAACAATACCGATACATGTATTCCACTGTCAGAGGTATCAGAACAGTTTTCTTTATAACTTTCGACTCGTGCGTTTCCCTTCTCCATCATCCCCGAAGTTTGGACATGATCATGGAATCACCGCGCCAGCGCCTATAAATTTGACGCTCTGTAGCGTCGTTGGATGAGGTTTCCGGACAAGGGTTCCTACTCAAAATTCATGGGGCATCAAAAATAATCATCCGACGTAAAAAAAAATCATAACTAATATGTTATTTGAGATATGCGCGTGAAGCACGTACTATTGGAAACAACAAACTCTCCAGTTTTACATCGTATATCAAAAAGAATCATCCGATTTTAAAAATCATAACTGTTATATTATTTGAGATAAGGTGTATGGTCCATTTTTCTTTGCCGAGGACACTGTTACAGGAAGCACATATAGCGATATGTTTGAGAACTTCCCACAGTTGGAGACTGATTCGAACGACTTCATTCACCAACAGGATGGGGCACCGCCACACTAGCATCTGGAAGCGCGGGAATTTTTTTTTTAAATCAAAGAATCACTGAACGATGGATGGATCGGTCGCACTAGGCCAAATGATTTACAAGGGGAGTGCCAGGGTTGGGAAATGAAGTTCAGTGGGACGGCGCGTGTTTGCAGCACTACCCTATAGAGCTACAACGCCCCAGCCATACGGCCAGGTGGCCAGCCATTCACCAGAAAAACGCTCCGAAACTTTCAGTCCTACAGTATATAATACCCATGTGTTCGCTCACTGAACCGAATGGTGCGATGGCCGATGCAATATTGGTAACAATTCGTGCTTCGTATTTTCAAAGTTTGTGTGCCTCCGTTACCAACAACATTGAATGAACGGAGACATCGCATAACAGCAGTTGTGGAAGCTGTAACTAAAGACACGTTCGCACGAAAAGGATGAAAAAAAAACTTTTTGAGTTTCCCTTCCAACAAAAAACAAAATTCATGATATATGTTTATTAGCTTCAGAGATAAAGCGTGCCAAAACGGATGATTCTTTTTGATACACCCTTTATATGTACTAACTCCGCTCGAGAAGTCCTAGCAGTTTATAAAGGAAATTTCGGAACGCTCCGTATATGTCACATTTTTCCATAATTCTGCCATAGGCTGAATAAAAGGATGGCCTCTACTGTCCTCTCTACTGGTCAACATGAATTTGTGATTTTAACGTCACGTTTGTCATTTTGTCCTAGTGTAAAAAATATCGGATAACTTGTATTGATTACAGATGAGACGAGCTATAACAATTTCACACTGATGTAATGGCCAGACTTAGGCCTTCCTACCCTCCAATAACCAAAGTAAAGCAAAGAATTCTTTTGTATACCGGAACACTGCAGAGAAGCAGTCGCGTGAAGTGTACTGGCGGCGTGGGCTTAACTGGGTCCAGCGTAGCCAAGAGCGGGTCGCGGAAATGCGACCGCAAACATAACCTGTTGAAACAGCGGTCGATGTGTCAATACGCGGGCTGCACGGGACGGGCGCGCACGTGGCCAGCCAGCGCTGGCGATGCGCTGCACCCGACAGCGGCGCGTGTCTGGTGTCCGCTGCACAACACACGGGCGGAGAAGCTAAAAATATTACCGGCAACAAAGTTTTACACTGGACCAAATTAATGAAAAGGCAGGATTCTCTAAAATAGCTAACAACAGCGGTAGTCCACTGTCCCAAACAAAATCTTGTGTGCCAGCAACACGCAGGTTTCTCGCGGATGCGACGTTTAGCCCATCTAATATGGAATCCATATTACAAGTATGTTCTTCAGTAGTAATCTACAGTCATTAGGGAGCACCGAGGCAGCCCCAAATTCTTCCTTCTTCTTCTTCTTCTTCTTTTTCTTCTTCTTCTTCTTCCTGAAGCATTTCTGCTTACGAAGGCCATTCACAGAGCCTATTCCAAGCCTCCCTTTTCTCCCACAGTTAATGAATCAGCATCTCCTGCCATAGCTGTCCTCTTCAATTCACGTCATCCTTCATCTGGTCTTTCCATCTAGTTTGTGGTCTTCCAATCGGTCTTCGTCCAGAATCTATCCACGCTAGAGCTCTTCTTGGTAGTCTTTCTGGTCCCATTCATTTAATGTGCCCAGATCATTTACGACTCTTTCTCTCCATGCTTGTTTCATCCTTTATCCTGTCCCTCCTCGTCTTACCCCGGGTCCCTTGAAGAAAGCGCATCTCTGATGCTCAGATCTTTCTTCGTCCAGCTCCAATTTCCAGTGTTCTGTCTCATAGATCAAAACTGGCAGACAATGTGACTTATACGTTATGATATTCGCACTGGCAGATATTTTCCAATATCTACTTATGTCTGAACACTATAATAAAATTTCGAACAGTTTTCTGTTCTCACTGAAATTTCATCCTTGATGCTTCCTTTCTTGGTTAATTTTCTTTCTAGATACTTGAAAGCATGAACTTTTTTAATATTTTTTCCATTACAGCTTACATCCTTCATTTTTTCATTTTTCCTGACTTTCATTACTTCACATTATGTTAAGCTTATTTCCATGCCTGCTTCTTCGATTACTCGCTTCCAGGTATTTAGTTGTTCTTCCAATTTCTGCTCATTTTATTGCCAGATCATCACATCACCTGCATATCCTATTTCATATCATCTGCTGTTGACCCTTTGGTGAACTTTCCTTAAGATGTTATCCATCACTAAATTAAAAGTACTGGTGAGATCACACTTACTTGGCAAACCCGTTTGCCCATTAAAAACCATTCTGATTTTTTTTTCTGTCTATTTTAACACAATTCAGGCATTTTTTGTTCACGTTTCTGATTCTGAGATGCATTCCTTTTGACGATTCAGTCCAATTAGACATTGCCATATCGCTTCCATTGTAACAATTGTAAGGTGGCAGCTTGAATGAATGTTAATTTCGCACCTTACATGAGATTTTATACGTCGTAACAAGTAGATGGATATGTCATCTAACATACTTCGGTGATAGTGAGCAAATTTGCCATCAAAATCTACAGTAGGTAATGCCAAAAGGGACGACACTCGATTCGACAGTATTAACACATTGAACCCAAATCCTGCATGTCAATTAGCAAAAGGTGAAAAAAGCTGCTGGAAGAAACGTTTTAGTTTGGGGACAGACGCGTGCTGCGGAGTCACGGCCCGCATACAACGAAAGGCTTCTAACAAAGGTCGGTCACCCGCAGCGAGAGAGACAGCGAACGCTCTGGGATACATTGAGGGGAGCAGGTAGCGGCCCAGAGCTGCTTGTGATGGAGAAATTCTTTAAAAAACTGCGTTGGGGAATTTCCAGATGGATACAATCAGGCCAGAGACGCAATTGATCACGTGAAACGGTTCAAAAATGGCTCTGAGCACTATGGGACATAACATCTGAGGTCATCAGTCCCCTAGAACTTAGAACTACTTAAATCTAACTAACCTAAGGACATCACACACATCCATGCCCGAGACAGGATTCGAACCTGCGACCATAGCAGTCGCGCGGTTCCGGACTGAAACGCCTAGAACCGCTCGGCCACCGTGGCCGGCTCACGTGAAAGGCCTGTGGCCCTCTCGTGATGCAGACAGGAGAAGGCACAAAATGTACGATTGGCTGAAATAAACTCGGCAGGAGTAGAAGTGGCGATATTTCGACACAGTTTAAAGGTAGGCCCTTTGAGATTTGCGGGGTAGTTTCCACAAGTTGAAAGGAACACTCCCATTGGTCTGAAAAAGCCCTGATGTGAAGCACGAAAGGACACAGGTGGGGGAGAGTCTGCTATGAAGGACACAACACTGAAAACTTCGGGGATTCCCTCTGAACCACCGTCAAGTGTAGAACAGGGCACATCATGCTCTGTATGACGCCAAAAGAGGAATTTTTGTGTGAACACTGCGTTCATTTTGGCTGACATTCAGCTAGAAATCAGCTCAATATTCTTTGAGCTCCGATAGAGGAGAAACGAAACAGCCACGTAGTTAATTGTTCTTGTGAGAACTGAGAGGGTGTTGAAGTATAGAGGTTGCTCCATATACGCGCGTGTATATCGCCATATTTTCCAGACTAGGGATGAGTGCATGTTTTCTCTCCTAACGAGAAACATGGGACAGTTTCAGCTGATAAAATCAGTAAAGATTTTGATTAGTTTTTTATGGGATTTTCAGAGGGCGAGAGCAGCCATGCAGCCGACAGCACGTCGCAGCTAAAGGTAAATGCCGCTGGCAGAGGCGTAAAATTGTTGGATCACCAGCTTGCATCCACTGTGAACATGAGCAGCCTTGAGTAATCGTTTGCTCATCTTGTCACAAAACTAACCATCCTCCATAGACTTGATTGTCATCCTAAACAGTACCGAACTTAGAACCGGAATCAGATGATTTGTCGGAATATTAACTACAGTACTTCACCGTCTATAAGTAAGAAAAATCTTGTAGAGAACCTTCTATATCAATTTGATATCGTTGTGTTCACTGTTATTTCTGCTAATCAGGATGTAATACGTTACCTTGACAACTGTCCTGAAATTGTCATGTCACAACCTACGTAAACCCATGTGCTTCTTTGACAAAAATACAGAAATTAAATTTTGTACAGCTAAACACCGATGTACTCTGTCGTAGAATAAGGGTCCACTCCTAACAACAGTAATTTATTCTAGTGACGGAACGCACTCATGGGGTGTTTTTGCTGATGTCTGACGAATGTGAAAAGGAGTGGAGTGTCAGACAATGACATAAGCCTTTTTTTGTATCTATAAATGCCACTACGATGTCTTTCCCGATTTCACATTTCTTTTCTACTACCTGTCTGGTTGTAAATACGGAACCTATTGTTAATCTCCAAGGTCGAAACCCTTGTTGTCCATCTTTTAATTGTGGTTCTATCTTATCCTTGATTGTCTGTAAATTCTTTATATTCAGCCAAACCTGTACCTCTATGTAGAATAACTACACACTTTGCTCCAAATAATCTGTGATATATGTTTCCTCCTTTACCTTTGAGCGTCCCTTTCGTCCTTGCCTTAGTGGCTTTCACGACGTCGCGCCAGGTCCCAATCTCGGTCGACGCAACATTCCACACACAGCATCAGAGGTGCACGAGACAAATGGTGCACCTTACTGCTCTGGAGAGATACTTACAAATCGGGATTGATCCTCTGCACTACTATATATTAAATTAGTCTAAATAAGGGTTGGTAGCCTTGCTGTGAGCTGCGAGACTGGGTTAAACCTCTCACTGCTCCAAAGTTAATAATATATGGAAACATCTGGAGAAATGCATTCCTGAACGTAAATTCAGATGCTAGCAAAGCCTGTAGGTGACGCTATTGTACGCCCTCTGACCACGAATGATAATGTCCTCAATAATGCTGCGAGTGTCAGTCCTGGTCGGAAGTGTCCTGTGTAGTTGTAGCTGCACTATGTCGGAGCTAAGTCATTTAGAACGTGGACAAATTGTTGGTGTTCGTATGGTAGGTACTTCCGTAACCAAGGTAGCCGAAGTGTTTGGTGTTTGAAGAGGCACTGTATCTAAAATTTATAAAGCCACAACGCGGAGCAAAGAGTGTGTTGACTGATTGCGATAGATGGTCATTGGAGGGGATTGTAAACGAAAAATAAGAGGATGACGGTTGCAAGAGTCACTACAGGACCGAAGTCTGTCAGCACCAAAACAACACCAAAATAGCTCCATAAGTAGGGAATTGCAGGACGAGATGAAATTCCAATAGTACTCATCAGTGATGCAAATGCCTATAACACGAAAACGTTATGCCCAAGCCATAAAACCTGCTCTATGGAGCAATGGAAGAAAATCATTTGGTCGGATGAAACTTGTTTCACACTGTTCCCATCCTTGGGTCGAGTTTACGTCCCAAAAGCGAAACTAGGCGTGGGTTCGGTGACGATCTGGGCAGCTATAACGTGTTCCAAGAGACCCATGGTCACACTGCCAGATCGCCGAACTACCAAGGATTATGTGACGGTTTTGGTGGATCAGGTCTAGCACGTGGAACAATAGTTCCTCCTCAATGGTGATGCTATATTCCAAAACGATAGATGTCCTCTTCACACAGCTCACATCGGCCAGGACTGGTTTTGTGAGCACGAGTAGGAATTGCCACATCTGCCTGGCCTACCACGGTCCCCAGATCTCAATATTATTGAGCCTTTGTGGTTTACTTTAGACAAGGCTGCGTGGCCGCTAACCATCTCCTTCATCGTTACGTGTACTTTCCCCTACACTGCAAGAAGAATAGTATAAGATTCCCTAGAAAACCGTATAGAACCCATGTTTAATCATTACGATGTGACTGGAAACTGTTTTGAATGCCAATGGTGTTCCTACACCTGTCCATACTAGGCATGGTAACGTCTGGTGTTTCTGGTGTTTCCATATTTTTATTCCCCCCTTACTTCAGAAACATTCCCTAATAAAGCATGTAACTCTATTTTTATGAAACTCGAGAAAAAGCGATTTCAATGTTTCAACTATGATTACATACAATATTTTTTATTTCACAACAGAGAAACTGCTCGGGTATTTATCTGTCCCAATCTTCTATTAGCTATTTCCTCCTCTCTCCTCTCTCTCTGTCCATATCCTCCTTATCCCTCTTTCTATCTACCTCACCCTCCCCTCTAATTGTGCATCTCATCACCTTTCCATTCTGTGTCCATCTTCTCCTCTCCTTTCTCTCTGCCCATCTCCTCTTCAGTAGTAGGGTAGTGGTGATTTGAGACACTTTGATATCAAATTGATTATGGATATTAATTGATTAATTACCCCCTCCCCTGGTGAGGCCATGGGTATTCCCGATCCAGCAAATGTCTCCTTCGCCCACCACCCCTCTGTCACATCCCTGCCCCAACCCTACCCTTCTCCCTCCCACACAGAAAAAAATAGCAGGAAAAATCGCTTAGTCTCTGTTGGACTGTCGGACTGCAAGGATCTCACGACAATAGGATAACATACCATCACATGGAATTAAATAATTTAGGGTATGGGAATATTGTTTAAACAGTTTGGAAGGATATTGTTTATTTATTTATTTATGCAATCTGCAGGATTGTTTATTCAAAACAATTAATGGGGATGGATTTCATGCAACTAAGTATTGCTGGAATACCTTTGTGCGCTCACGAGTTGCAAGAGGGAATTTCGTATATTTGATCAGTTTGAGAGGGTACAGTACCGCCCGACATTGAAAATAGGTACAACATACTTCAGTATTCTTGTCTGAACAACATATTTTTTCTAATAATAACTCAATTTCAATTAATACAGCGAAGCCGGATATCAGTGTGGGAAAGAATGACAATTTATTTATTTAATTGATCACATGTGCACTCCCACAAAATAAATCCCTACATCCACTTTGGTGAGATCTGTGAAATGAATGAATGTATGGTCATCTGCTAACCGCAGATAGTGAATGTGAATATATGTTCATCTTTGAGACGATCCTTTGGCCACCTTTGGTGGAACCAAAGAGATGAAACTTACCGGAGTTTTGAGCGCCTGAAATGTGGCTGACCAATACAGTAGCATGGTCTTCCCCCACCTCGACAGAGGTGCGAGATGACCTGAAGAACGGCCATGTTTCAGCACTCTGCTGCTGGATCTTGTGCTGTTAAGACCTGTCTTAGTTGTGCTCCGTAAAGACAACAGAGTGGAGACATGGTATGCATGTGGAATATTTAAGAGTAGTTTGAAATAATAATTTCTCTATTTCAGGAACTTTTGTGGGAGAATTAAATGTCAGGCAGGTAATATTAATGGGATCGAAGTAATCTTCGGAAGCGACCAACGGTCACAATGAAACCACGTGTAGCAATAAGCTGAAATACTTCCGTGTGCTTAAGTTAAGCTGAATTACTAGCGTGTGTACAATAAGTTGAAATATTTAAGAAGTAGCGTGTGTACCATAAGTTGAAATATTTAAGAAATGGCGTGTGCAGGACTTCAAATTAGAGACGAGTACTTCCACGTGGTGAGTACCGTGTGAGTCTCAATCTGTGTATGAGATAAAGGATAAAGAGAAGTACTCGTCCATGGTATCAGTTGAGGACTCGCGTGTGTGATGAATATGTTCTTAATATTACTTTGCGTGATGTGATTCCGTGTGACGCTAGAGTCAAACTCTGAGAGAGAAGGAAGGTGAGTCGGCCGTCTATCCAGCAACGCCACTTGGCTTGCATTGCACAGGAAGACGTTCATATATCTCCAGAGTTCATAGTAGGAAAGTAGAATTACGAAGTGGGGCTGTGTCATGTGAAACTGGGATGAATATTAATTGACGTGGGAAAGCTGAAAGTGATAATGTTGTGACTATTCCCTGTGTAGCATTTCATGTTGTAGTGTGGTGTATGTCATGTAATTTAAGTATGTGTGGTTTGTATGGGAGAGTAGCAAGGTAGTTTCAGAGGTAGAGGGTACGCATGTTCCTTTTGTACCGCTCGGTCTGGAGGAAAGTTTCGTGATGATGGTTGTGAGAGCCGAAGTGTGAGATATAGCAAAAGATCCACCATCCTATCCAGAAAGTGCACTGTAGCGTTAAATAATTACGAGACCATAAGATAGAGATTCACCAATGTAAAGCCATGCCCACTGGGCGGAATTTCTCATGTGTTATTGTTGTAGGTTATAGAATTTGTGTGTTTAGGTTACAGAATTTATCAGAATAAATAAGATAGTGATAAGAAAAAGATTGGTGGCCATTTCCTTCGAATTGTATGTTGTCACGATATCCAGAGTTTATAATGTCTGTGCCATTCATATTCAGTGCGATGGCCACGTGTTGATAAAAGCCGTTAAATAAAAAAAAGAAAATGTGGTATTGCCAGTGTGCAGTGAACAGTCAAAGATCTGTAAACTACTGATAGTCAGATGTGCATTTCCGTTGCGTATTATTCATACAGGAGGATAATTTGTAACTTGATTGTGAGTACGAGAGTTCATGTTACTTGATAAATAAGAATGAATCCACTCACTTGGCAGACCACTCATCTTGCAGGCCTGCTTGATGCCACAGTATGAGCAAGGCATGTGGGTGCCTCTCATAATTTTGACCCTGCCAGGATATTTTGCCAGGATATTTTGCTGTTAGGGTTTGCTGTTAAGATTTTTTTATGGAATATATTGTGATAGTGCTAAGAAAAAAAATTTTTTTTGTTTGCAATTTCTTTCTGGATTGGTGAGGATCTTTTATTTTTTTTATGTAATTAATTGCTATATCGCCCAAGGCTGGAAGATTGTTGTATAATTTTTTTTGCGTAATGTCCGTAGTAACTAGGTCGCAGTCGAAAAGTGTAGTCACCATGGAGAATAGTGATTCGGGGGTGAACGTAGCAGTGCAGCAGGAAGTAGGTGTCAACCATGGGCTAATGAGTGGGAACGGCAAACACTCGGAAGGGGCTGAATTGTTCAACGGATCGCGGCTAGGTGATCCTTTATGCGGCGGGCTTTGTCCACAACCGGGGGCTTTTCCCGACGACGCGGGCGAGCCAGGACTAGGTGAGGTATGCAGTGAAAGTGCAGCTACCCTTAGCGAAGCTACGGTTTCTCAGGTGAACGAGGTGAGTGCACCGAAAGTAGCAAATGACAATGTGCTACTGCAGTTTTTACAGAAGATGGATACAGATAATAAGGAAAGATTAGAAGCGATGAATAGAGATAATAAGGAGAGAGATAGGGAGAATAAGGAAAGATTGGAAGCAATGGATAGGGAGACTAAGGAAAGATTGGAAGCATGGATAGGGAGACTAAGGAAAGACTGGAAGCAAATAAGGAAAGATTGGAAGCGATGGACAGAGATAATAAGGAGAGAGATAGGGAGACTAAGGAAAGATTGGAAGCAAATAAGGAAAGATTGGAGGCAATGGATAAGGGAAATAAAGAGGCAATGAGGAAGCTACACTCAGTTATCGATGAGCGTCTGCCCGCAGTTAATAATCGTTTAGATGAGGGGGAAAAGACTCTGGGTGCGTCGAAGCATGTATGTGATGCCGTGAAAGAAAAAGCCAATAATTTGGAGGTACGAATAATTGCAATAGAGAGCGATATTACAGAACATATGGGCGTGTTGCCAGATGAGCGAATCAAAGAGATAGTGGAGGACTTACTTGCAGATAAACAAGGGGCATTAGACAGCGTGGAAGCTCAAGTCACCCGGCAGGAAGTGGCGCTAAATAAACACAGGGATGAAGTTGCGGAGGTAGTGGTCAGAATGAATATGATTAGCGCAGATGTAGAAAAGATCAGTATAAGAGGCGAAACAGGCTCTGACAGTACGCAGCGAGAGGTTTATGCCGACCAGGAGGAGATACAATCACTATTACAGTTTAAAGAGGCAGAATTAGAAACAAATAGGAAACATAGGGAAGAACTAGCACAGTTGCAATTAGCGTGCAGAAGCGAAGGTGAAACACCACCAGGTAGACTGCAGAGGGAGAGTGAGATAAATTCAAAAAACGAAAATAGGCAGAAAGAGGAAGACGAACTCAGAGAGTTAGAAGAACGGTTGTGTCGGATAAAGCAGGTGGCAAACCCAACTGGGTATAGTCCAAGGTCAGAAAACATAAATGCGGAAGAAGAATGTAGGAGGCACTTTGTGCCGGTACAAACGTACACTTGTTTTCCGGATCCTGATAATTACCAACATCCATGCCTGTGGCTGTCTCAATTTCAAGATTCATTACCTTCATCGTGGGGACCGCTCCTCAAAATGAAGTTTGTGTGTAACCATTTGAGGGACGAGGCTAGAGCGAAAATGCAGGAAGTTATTAAAGACTGTAGTAGCTATTTAAATGAATTCTGGTCGAAAAGTAAGCAGGACCAGGTTAAGCAAAGCATATTGATGATGCCAAATTGTAACGAAGGTGGTATAAGAGATCCAGTGTCGTGCTATCAGGAAATGCTGAGACGAAATAGATATTTGGAGGTGCCATACGAACCTGGGGAGCTCATTAGGATCTGTATAACGAAGTTGCCAGTGAGATTGCGCAGAGATATAGTGATAGCAGGCAGAGGCTTAGACGATTCCGTGTCATTTCAGCACTTGTTACAGGAACTGGGTAATGAGAGCAATATTGTGAACGGCGACACGACTCATAGGTCAGACAGAGTCGAGGATAGGAACGAAAGAAACTATCAGAATGACAGGAGATCATGGAATCCTGGCATTTCATTCTTGTCGAAATGGATTGAAGGATAGGAGAAACTAATCCAACATATCAGCCCTTAGCATCTTGCCTTAAAACACATGCCACTGGCACTGAAAATTGTCTATGTAGCAGACATACTCTACTGATATGTAGGAATGCAAATACCATACTTCTGATCAGAGAATAAAACACCAGTAATGGAATCTGTTAGGCTGGTCTCTCAGAGCAAAATTTGCAAATTTTTATTTGTAACACTAAAGTAAAATGACTGTTTCCTCAAAAATCAGTTGCTAAAAATGTTAGGTTAATGCCAATGAGTCCAGTTTAATTAGTGCGATTTGACTATTGTGGGTACTTAACACGTAATGTAAAAAGTCAATATTGTGATCGAAGTTTTTAAATTAGCTGCCATCTGATCGGTAGTATGTCATTGTCATAGTGACAGTTATAATGAAGTGCTGTGTATGGTTGTTCGGAATCCGGTGTTAGGGAAAGAGGCCACTAGCACCCAAGTTTCTAACACTTGGGCTGTCCCATTTCTCCCAGCTTGTATACTCTCTGCACACATTTAATTTTCATGTAAGCTCAGATTCCTAACTAGCGAATTCTTTACTGTGTATAGTGGACCAATCAGAGTGAGGCGGATTGTCCATGAAAACGCTGTACTAATTGAGACGATCAAGGGAAAACAATCGCGTAGGCTTCATCACATTTCTGACATCAAATTATGGAAAAGTTAAGGATAGATCGAAAGTAGGCAATTTATGGTAGTGGTGTGTAACGTTGTGCAGGGTCAAATCGAACATAAGAATTTTCAGGCGGGATCTCAGGAAGTATGACGGAATAGACTGGTCGAATGAGTCATGAACAGGAGTCGACAGAGTGGTGTATGTACGTATTTTTTGTCATATGAATAAGGATCAAGCAGAAACGACGTGATGATTAATGAGTGGATAAAGATGGTAGATAGAGAGAGAAGCGACGTGATAAATAATAGGGGATAAAGGTGATATTTAAGGAGAGAATCGACGTAAAGCAGTGTGATTAATAAAGAGACATTCGACGTGATGAAATAGTGGTAAATAAAGGTGAGTAGAATTGAATAATGTGGAGATGTCTTAGATGTATGTTACAGAGAGGCCTGTGTATGCTGCAATCGAGATTGATGCGAATGACGAAGGAAGACCAGGAAATGATGGAGTAACGGACGGGCGGAGAGCCGAAATACGAATGACGAGATGAGGACAACTGCACAACGTGAAAGGACATAAAGGGAGTATGAGATCCAGATGGTGAACGTTGTGGAATACTGACGTAAGATGTAATATAAGTGGAAATCTAATTCTTACCATAACATTTGCAACGTGAAAAAAAAGTAATTTTTGTTGTTGTTGTTGAAGCCTGGTGCCAGTATAACTATTCAAAACGGTACCAAGAATGTGTACAGTTATTTTGCAGGATGAATAATTTGTGTATTTTTTGTTCTTAGATGAAATGTAGCAATTCTAAGTTGATATTTAGCAGGATGAGTAATCGGTAAAGTGAATGCAGAGGTAAGCCGATGGAGAGAGGTGCCAGAGTGAAAGGACGAATTCGGAGACTGGAATGCTATCTCCGAAACAGCTTCACGTGTTATGTGGTTGAGTATAAGGGAGCAAAGGTATGGTATGTTGTCGTGAGTGTGGTGGTGTAAGGTTAGCCGACTTCTAGACCTATTCTGTTAGTGTATTAATGGATTGAATGAGAAGGAAAATGTGATGTCTGGTGAGTGAGAGTCGTAGAGTAGTGTGATCAATGCGCACACTCATGTAAAGGGGATGCTACCGATCCATAACTAAAACATTATTGTGCTTTGTTGTTTGATTTGGATGAACCTCGATGGCAGGTCAGGATTTGACATCATGTGGATGGTTCATACATGTCCTAGAAATGTTGTTATATATAATAAAAAGGTAAAATATATAAAGAGATACTAATTTCAGTCTGTCACAAGCACAAAGGTGCATTGTATGTTGTAGATTTAGGGTCACCAGTTTCTAAAATGTTTATTGTGTTAGGACGTTAAAGTAGTTTACTATTTAATAACATGTGGTAGGTAATTGTGAGCTGTGTAGATTATTTCTTATTTTTTTGTTAGAACACTTTCAAGGGGTATTAATTTCAGTCTGTCACAAGCACAAAGGTTCACTGTATATTGTAGTTTTAGAATAAACAGTTTCTAATATTTTCACTGTGATAGGATGTTGGAGTAGTCTACTATTTGATATTGTAATTATGAGCTGTATAGATTGTTTCTTATTCCTTTTGTTTTTTTCTTTTACACTTTCATGTTTTGTATGAGGGATGGCGGGTACAATCAATAGCACAAGTGTGGGCTGTATATAGAAAAGGGATAAATGTTGATGTTGTACGTGTAGAAAACTAGGGTGTATGAATTTATGTTTTTTAGAACAAAGATTCTTTTATTACCAATGTAACTAATAGATCATACATGTAATCAATGAGTATTTAAATACTGTAAGAATATCCTTTCATCTGTAATGTTGCGAGATGCACGGAAGGGTCTGACTGATTGAGTGTCGTAGCGCTGAGAGGCTACACAGAACGCGCCCGTACCACATAGGCCAGGGGAGAGGCGACAGAGCCGCGGCACTCCCCACTCCACTGCCGGTCGGGGTACACTCCACGCGCCCGCTACAGCAGCTCAACGGCCTGGGGCGACACGCACGTACCGCTGGCCATTCATAAGTTCCGCCACCCTTACGACTGGGGAAAGTATCCCGCGGAGGCAACAGCGGGTGGTTTCTTCTGCTCAACGGAATGAACGACGCGCGGCAGAGTCCGGCGAGCATTTTTTACCAGCAACTATTAACTAGTACTGGACTGTGGAGCTGTGGAACAAGATGACTGCTCGTATGTCTCCATAAGGTGGAAAGTGAAGGACTGGTGTTTCCACGTTGTGAGTGGTGGAAAAGATTTTGTCTTTAGCAGACAGGACGATCGTTTTGTTTTGTCTTGACCACTGAACGGTGGGATCCATAAGCTTTTGACAGTGACTTGTTAAGCGTGCTTTGTGAATTGCATGTGGGACGCTTGGTATACTTAAAGAGGACAGTTGTCGTTTGGTGACTAATTATTGTATGAACGCAAGAAACTAAAGTGGGACATTGACATTTGCATTTGTAGTAGGAGACATTTCTTTAATTGGTGCGAGAATAAGTGCTGTTTGTTGGAACTTACGACTTTTAATTACACCATGAACTGAAAGGACAGAACCGTGGGTAATAGTAGTTGTGGGGCCATTTTTGGATGACCAGATTCGTGTGGATTGTACTCTGAGAGTGACTATGACATTTGTGTTTAATGTGAGATACAGTTTACTGTTCAGTGCGTGTTCAAAATGCCGATTTGAGTGACTTAAAGACTTTCGGCCGGGTAACCATGGGAGAGCTTTGACACCGAGACAGTGTTTCTGGGGAACCTGTCAGCAGCTTTTTTTACCCCAAGAAAATCACAGAATGAAATGATTCCGTGTGACTTGCAAGATAGGGAATAATGTATTTGTACTTTTAATTGTGTAAATTTTTTTTATATGTTTCATTCCTGAAGGGACAGCAAGTGTAATTGTATTTCATTAACATTTGTGTTTAGAATAGTTAGTGTTTTTTTTTTTTTGTTTGTTCTGGGCTACCAGTTCACGTAACATGTTTATTAGAATATTTGGTACAATGATGCTTTAATTATTAGCCAGTGGCGTAATACTAACGTAGCGGCTCTTGTTGCATTGGTCAGTAAGGTTGTCACAGGGGACAAAAGTTTGCATGGCACAACAAATATCGGAATTAACTGATGCATTTTGAGGTCGTGGACAGTAATGATCTTGTTGGTGTGTTGACTGAAGCCACTTATTTGCATTATCACAATGGTGATATTTCACATTAAAGTGTAATGAAAGCTAGTCGAAATGCAAGCTCTTGTCGTCTAAATGTGTAACAACAGAGAAATGAGCAGTAGAGTAAGATACGAGAGCTACTGGTGGATTCAAGCACTTATTGCTAACTATTTATTGCGTGTATTGATCAAAGTTGATGGACTTACTAGCTCAGCAGCAGGTATTTGTACTGGTGGACAAGGATAAGGTTAAACTCACAGTCGAGTAGTGGTGGCAATTGCTTAAGTGATGATAGTTAATGAGGTATGACATGATGTCTTAGGTTGACTATATTACTTAATCAGTATGTAACTTGTGGTATATTTCATTGTTTTTCTTCTCAGTTTTATTTCTCTGTAGGTTTGATGTATATTTTAGAGTACTGCTATGGAGCCTGACTTCTACGTGTAATTAGTGTATGCAATTTTTTTCTTTTGTTGATTTTGTTTTGTATTTAGACTTTGCTGTGTAAAGGTTTTTACCCCGCTATTTATGAATGTCAGATTACTTGCTTTGTGTTTGGACGGTGAGCTATTTAAAATTTCATGAGTACAATTAGTATTTTTTTTTATTTGTTTTAGAATTATTGAAGTTTGGATTACTCCTAAAAATAATGGAGATCCCGGTAACTAAGCCAATTTTTGTCTCACCATTATTTTTTATTTGTATGATGTGATGTTTTATTTGTCATTTGGATTGTTGTAAATATGTATGTGTACGTTACTCCGGATTGTGGAGAGTACAATAATGCAACAACTGTGTCAATAATTTGGTAAAGTAACAGCATTTGGTCGTCTATTTGAGGTCACCAGGGGCTAAGGTCTCCTCCTGGTTATTATGATGACTTTTTTTGTCATATTTTCATCATTTTTACACATTTCCATCAGTTTTCGTAATTTTACTAGGTTTTCTGTAATTTGAATGCACTTTACCCAATTACTTGCGGTCCAAACCATCACTCTCCATGAGCTCACACGTAAACAAAAAGTTTCATTGCATCGATCTCGTGATGCTACCAGCCGATGACATTGTAACATGGTTGTCAATTTCTGTATCATTGCTAAACCACTCCCTCAAATACTTTGTGACACTCATATACATGTGGACATATCATGAACCCTGTTACACTACCTACATCACATGACACAAATACTGTTTCTTAGTGTAGTATATATTTAAGTGTCAGGAAGTCGTTTCTGAAAGTATTTGTATGGGGTGTAGCCATGTATGGAAGTGAAACATGGACGATAACTAGTTTGGAGAAGAAGAGAATAGAAGCTTTCGAAATGTGGTGCTACAGAAGAATGCTGAAGATTAGATGGGTAGATCATATAACTAATGAGGAGGTATTGAATAGGATTGGGGAGAAGAGAAGTTTATGGCACAACTTGACTAGAAGAAGGGATCGATTGGTAGGACATGTTCTGAGGCATCAAGGGATCACCAATTTAGTATTGGAGGGCAGCGTGGAGGGTAAAAATCGTAGAGGGAGACCAAGAGATGAATGCACTAATCAGATTCAGAAGGATCTAGGTTGCAGTAGGTACTGGAAGATGAAGAAGCTTGCACAGGATAGAGTAGCATGGAGAGCTGCATAAAATCAGTCTCAGGACTGAAGACCACAACAACAACAACAACAACAGTGTAGGAAATAGCTATCAGCAGAGAGGAGGTGCAAAAACTACATTCCTTAGCCGGAACACTTTACAAACTCGATACGTTTTTATTACGATTTGTCATCTCCCCCTATGTGGATGGAATCACAAAGTATTCTCAAACTCATAGGATAGTGTCAGAGATTGAAAGAGCTCACCAACACTTTTGATGATTACCACCCCCAACAAGCCAATCATATATCCGTATCAGCACATTGCCCTGTATTTCAAAACGAGCTGCCCCTTCAGTCTCCAGATTTCACCATGAGTGCTGCATCATACACAATCTCTATAGAAATATGCTTCCTGGAGAGTCTAGTTCTCCTTATTGGTGTGTAAGAGATATGGGCCTGAAACATTTGAGAGTGTTGTGCTTATATAACAGATGATTAAGAAGAAGAAGAAACGTATGGTTTGTGCATGATGGAGCTCCAAATGGAAGGAGTTGGAAATCCTGCAAGTTTTCTATCCCACTCATTATGGCGAGAAATTAATATGATAAAACTACTAACTTCTACACCAAAGTAAAAAAAAAAATAAATTATTTGTGATACATGTTTTACAGTGGTGTACAGCGCCCAATGTCACATCCGAATATGGTTCAAAAATAAAGCTATGATGGCATCAGTACTATGAAGCGATCATCAGCAACGGAAAATGCATGAAACAAAGACATCTTATCAAGAAATAGAAAAACACATAGCAGCAAGAAACAGAAAAATACATAGCAGCGGTGTTTGACGTAAGAAACCACACGCCATGCTGTGCACACACACACACACACACAGACAGAGAGAGAGAGAGAGAGAGAGAGAGAGAGAGACAGAAAAATAGCGCAGTTGAGGTTTCTCCCGCCATTTTTTTCTGGGTAGAAGAAGGGACAGAAGGGGCAGGACAGGGATTCCGCAGACGGGTGGTGGGTGAAGGGGAAATATGCCGATTAGGGGAAACCCAATATTTCCCCAGGAGGAAGGGGTTAATTAATCAATTTAATTAATTTGATACCAATTTGATATCAAAAGTGTAGTCGAACTGCCATCACCTTGCTATTCTCCTCTTCCTTCCCTGTCACCATTTCCTCTTCCCCCTCTGCCTGTTCCACTTCCCCCATCTCTCTGTCTGTCTCTTCTTCCCCCTGTCTGCCCATCCCCTCCTCTTTCCTTTCTCTGTCCTTCTCCTCCTCTTCCCTCTCTCTCTCTCCGTTTGCCCCTTCCCTATCTTTAGCCATCTCCTCCTCTTCCTATTTGTTCCTATCTCCTCCTTCCCTCTCAATGTCTGTCCATCTCCTCATCCTGCCTTCTCTCTCCGTGTTATCACACTCATGCCAAAGATGGTTGATGGTTCTTACTTCTACAGTATTTCTTTCCAGGTTGTAACTAATATGTGTACCAAATCTGATCGAAATCGTTCCAGGATGAGCCTCTTACCCAAGGCTTCGCTCGCATACGCACAAGTCAAATATATTTCACACATATTACACGCGTATTTATACACACACAGTGAGTTTGGCCCCGCAGACTCATTTTCAAGCTTTATGTTTATGACGTGTATTTCCTGAACTATGTGCTGTAGAATGATATTATTTTGCAGGTACATCCAATGGTATATGTGACTATTGTCTGCGAAATGTGTCGTGAATAGAATTAGGAGTAATAAATTAAAATGTCATACATGATGCGGCAGTTTCTCACGCGTCTCAGTGTTTATGACGTCATCTCCTGAACTATGTGTTGCAAAATGATATGGTTTTTCTGTGTACATTCAGTGGTATATGTGGATGCTGTCTGTGAAGTTTGTTGCGAACAGAGTTAGTAGCAAAAAGGTAATAAATTAAAATGTCATGCATGATGTGGCAGTTTTTCACGCATCTCAATATTTGACATCAGATCTCTTGGACTACGTGTCGTACAATGATGTATTTGCATTCAACTGCAAATGTGGATACTGTCCGTGAAAATTGTTGCGAATAGATTTAGCAACAACGAAATTAAAGACTAAATGTCTTGGATGATGCAGCAGTTTTTCACGCCCTCTACGTTTATGGCCTCGTATCTCATGAGCTAAGTGTTGACAACGATGTTATTTTTCTGGTACATTGAATGGCATATGAGGAATGCTGTCTGCATAATGTGTCACGAATACAGTTAGTAGAAAAGAAATAATAAATTAAAACATCATGGCTCATGTGGCAATTTTACTGCATGAACAGCGAAAATGTAGCAAGTGACAAACTTTTTTCCTTTCTTCATTTTGTGGGGGTAGTCAGAGAGAAAAAGTTTCGTAAAGGTTTGAATTTATGTGTAAAGTTTGTTGTAAGTCTCTAAGTGCTCTCATTCCAAAATACTGAATGACTAAAGTATGGGCATCGTGGGCTACAATGCTTTTCACCCTCAGCCTTTTCATACGTATTTCTTGCCTCCACAGTGATTCTTTCCAGACTGTCAATGATATGTGTACCAAGTTTGGTTGAAATCGGTCCAGTGGTTTAGGAGGAGAGGTGGAACGTACGTACAAACATACATACATCCCCACAACCATTTTTGGATTCGAATGGATCTGTGAATTAAACATCTTGGGTGCAGCGAATGTGGAGGAAGCGTTATTAACATCCAAAGTGTTCACAGAACTAAGTAATTTCCCAAAATACAGTTTAATGTCACTTTGCAAGGAGAAAGAACCAGGTAGTCAAGCGAAACAGATGCAATAATCGCTTGGAAATCAGAAATAAATGAATATCTGGCTGAGATAATACAGCCATAGTACACATATCAGGTGCATTTAGCAATGGGGCAGCTGACTGAAGACCTTCACAGCACTAGGAGCGGAAAACTTAACCGGGCTTTGCAGTCCTTTATATTTTAGCCTGGAAATTAGGAGTAGATTACAGCAAAACAGAAGATAACTGTAAAGCTACTGTGCACTAGGCAAGTAAGGAATTCTGATGTTAAAGACACTATTGTAAGAGATATGAGCAGTTGAAACAGCCCATCCATTGACTGACGTTGTGATGGCGTCCTTATGATGACAATTTGCATTTCTCATGATAAGCCCTTCGATATTTCAGAATACGGCAGTGGGTGCATTCAGGTGATAATACAAAGAGTATATTTTATTCAAAAATGGCTCTGAGCACTATGGGACTTAACATCTGAGGTCATCAGTCCCCTAGAACGTAGAACTACTTAAAGCTAACTAACCTAAGGACATCACACACATCCATGCCCGAGGCAAGATTCGAACCTGCGACCGTAGCGGTCGCGCGATTCCAGACTGAAGAGCCTAGAACCACTCGGCCACACCGGCCGGCTTTTCCATTTATTGATTAACACTGACTACCGTCAAGCAAAATGGCTTATAGGTCGATATTTCGATCATTTCCTTGAAGTCTTAAGGTGTTTCTCCCAATGTCTTTGCGTTCTGTAACCCATCATTTTTATCGCACTCTAAGTACGAATGGCCACGCACAGGGAATGTAATTTTTTTATCTCCTTCAAGCCACTAATTTGATTCAGAGTTACGTAATGAATGAAGGTGAAATTTTTATTTTGACCGCCAGTAGAAGCACAAAATATTTAGAGCGCTTCAGTGTCCTCATCCAAATCATGAGTGATGAAGTGCAAAAGGAATGACGTCACTTCATTTGCACCCTTTTTCACAGTGCATTCAGGATAAGCCTGCTGCAAGAAAATAGATATTGCACGAATACATCGAAAATTGCTGGTTAAAGTAACTTGCCTGCTTCTTTCCCCTGAAATACCGACCTACCTGGTTATTTCCTCTGGCTCTTCAAATATGATCACTAGCTTTCTAAATGTACACCGCTAACAGTTCATATCCTGCATCCGACTGGCTCCTTACCAACCTCCGCCTATAACCCTCCTCAACAACAAAACAGAAATACAGCTTAAAATAATCAGAAAAAAAACACGAAAGCAGTACACTCAGGGTGGAATTCATTGACTTCAATTAGAACTCGCCAAGTCCTCTGCTTTTTGGACACCAGCTTCCACCAACATCATTATTGTGTAAACTACCGTTCCCCCTCTCCCCCCCCCCTAGGACTTTCACAATTTATTTCCAAAGGGTGCTGGAAAACGCCTACAGTCCTGGAAAATCGTAAGTCCTTAGGCCTGCCTCATAAGCTTTGACAACGACCCATTAAGAAAGATTATGAAATGGCATGGTTCATCACCTCCAGGCCATAAAAAACCCTCTGTCCCCTGAATACCGGTAACCTATTTTCACGTTCACAATAGTGGACAGGATAATTTCAAAACCAACTCGTAAAATATTTACTGCATTGGTGTGCAAAACTTAAATACGAAAGCACTTTCACACGAGGTGACGCTACGAAGAAACGTAGCTCGTAAAAACTTGGACCGTGCATGGAAAGAACTACCACTGCATAAGGCGACTGGAAGTGAGAGGAACGGAAATGACACTTATTCGATGACAGTGATTTACACTAAAGTCACCGCAATTCATGATGGCCCCCTTAGCATAACACAAAGTGGTACACGGTCTCTAATACGGTGTGTGATCAAAACGGACAGCTATATATGTTTCGCAACGTGCTGTCATGTAGGACACAAGGTTGGTAAGGAGTTGTTGTAGTAGAGCATTCCATACCTCCGCCTGCGCGATTGACAACTGCTGCATCGTCGCAGCAGCCCACACATGCTCTATGGGATTTAAGTCGGGAGGGGGGGGGGGGGGGGGAGGGAGGAACTGGCAGGCCAGTCCACCCGCCGAATATCCTCTCGTTCCAAGATCTCCACTCCCTACCCTATTCGTAGCGGTCGCGCAATGTCGTCCATAAAAATGAAGTGAGGGCCAATGCACCCCTGACAAGAGGCAACGGGTACGGAGTATAGTATCACAATAAGACTGACCGGTGTTTGCATCGTGTTCAAAGATTTACAGGCAACATGCAGCACTATGTTTCCCCGCACCATAACACCTGGACCAACAAGCGATCATGTTCGATAATGTTCCTCGGCGTTTCATGTGTTCCCAACTCTCGCATTATGAGGGTACATCCAGAATCCCAGGTGGTGCCGCCGATGTGCGGATGTCAACGGAACACAACGTACAGGTTGGCAAACAACGAAACACACGAAATATGCATTGTGACGATCACAGCTATGGCAAAGATGTACATGCGCAGTAGAGACAGAATGAAAACGGTTGCAATCGAACAAACACTCTGTTCCTGATTCTCACTGGCAGAGAGGCGTGTATTTTAAGGGGACATCGTATGTGAAATTTTTTGAAATTTGCATATGTACTTCGGACTTTCCTGAACATTTTGGTATATAATACATTAAAATCAGACAATTGTGAGACTTTCAAATAATATTTTGAATGTTGATGTGTGACACAAATTTCGCGGCTACGCATATACTGCCACAGTTGAGCAGTCATATCTTGGGAACCACGCAGTCTAGAAGGCTGTGAATTGCTTTGTTTTGTGCCTACTGCTACGTCTCAGAAGTTAGCATTACGAATAAACAAATCAGTCCTTTGTTTCTGATACCAGTTTTCGTTGGAAGTAGTGTGATTATCGGCTATTTTTGTAGTAAGCTAACTTCTATTGCTTTTTATACGTAAATAAAATGACTAAGCATAAAAGTAACTTCAAGAAACGCAAATTTTCGCTAACATATATGTGAGTATTGATTTAAGTGTCAGGAAGTCATTTCTGAAAGTATTCGTATGGAGTGTAGCCACGTATGGAAGTGAAACATGGACGATAAATAGTTTGGACAAGAAGAGAATAGAAGCTTTCGAAATGTGGTGCTACAGAAGAATGCTGAAGATTAGATGGGTAGATCACATAGCTAATGAGGAAGTATTGAATAGGATTGGGGAGAAGAGAAGTTTGTGGCACAACTTGACCAGAAGAAGGGATCGGTTGGTAGGACATGTTCTGAGGCATCAAGGGATCACCAATTTAGTATTGGAGGGCAGCGTGGAGGGTAAAAATCGTAGGGGGAGACCAAGAGATGAATACACTAAGCAGATTCAGAAGGATCTAGGTTGCAGTAGGTACTGGGAGATGAAAAAGCTTGCACAGGATAGAGTAGCATGGAGAGCTGCATCAAACCAGTCTCAGGACTGAAGACCACAACAACAACAACAACATATGTGAGACTTGCATTTTTTTTCTGAAGTAATTGAAAACGTGTGTGGTAGCAGTGAAGGAAACCACGATAATGTTTCTGAAGTGACCACGCCCCCTAGTGCATCGAAAAGGAAAGTAACTTTAGAAACAGGTGACAGTGGTAAAAGTAATGATATTATGGACAACATCACTATTGATCTTCAAATCCTTGCACAAGTTCTTTCTGAAACTGTCTCTTGCTGTCTTTGTAGTGGATATTGGAGCTAGAATAGGTGTTGTGTCTAAATTGATTATTAAATGTTAAAAGTGCAAAAACGAAAAAGCATTTCATACTTCATCAACGTGTTCAGGTAACGAGTTGTATGAAACTGATGTGAGACTTGATGCCTTAGATGCATTTGTAAAGGTGCAAGGGCTGCTAATGTTCTCTGTCTGCACTGTGTTGAATTTGCCAAAACTACCTTCTAGGTATAAGAAATATGTAACAGCAATTGGGGACTCTGTAAGTGCTGCGGGTGAAGATTTAATGGTTGCTGCTACATCAGAAGCTGTTGAACAAAATGAGGGTGACACAGACATCAGCATTGCTGTGGATGGATCCAGGCAAAAGCATGGGTTTAGTTCTAAAAATGGTTTTACATCTGCAATAATTAATGACACTGGAAGAGTTTTGGATTTTGAAGTTCTCAGCAAGTACTGCCAAGGTTGTACAGTGAACCAGAAGAACAGATTACTTCATAAGCAGCAGCACATAACAAATTACGATGGCGTAAGTGGAGGAATGAAGGTAAAAGGAGCAGTGAACATTTTCCAGCGTTTGCAGAAGGAGAGAGGTGCCAGATATGTGAATTACTTAGGTGATGCAGACAGCAAGGCTTTCATTGCAGTACAAAACAGTAAGCCATATGATGTTCCTATACAAAAACTTGAGTGTGTAGGACATGCCAAGAAAAGGATGGGAAGACATCTGCGTGACCTAAAAACCAAGCTGGGTAACACAAAACTGTTTGATGGCAAGGCAATAAAATGTGCTGGAAGACTAACAGACAAAGTAACTGATGAATTACAGGAATATTATGGGAAGGCCATTAGAGAAAACTGCGACAATTTAGAGAAGGTGAAAAGAGCTGTGTTGAGCTCTTTCTTTCATCGAATATCAACCGATGAAAAGCCATGTCATGCTTTCTATCCACCTCCACCAAACACTTGGCGTAAATATAGGCAAGCTGAATTTTCTGGCACCCTGCATGGATTTACACGTAAACATTCTCTTCATTTGGCAGCAATGGAGGCAATCAAACCTATTTACAGAGATTTGGCAAATCCTGAGCTACTAAAGAAGTGGTTACATGGGAAGACCCAGAGCGTGAACGACTCCTTCAATAATGTTGTGTGGTGCCGTGTGCCTAAAAATGCATTTGTTGGCCTTATAACTGTAAAGTTAGCAGTGTCTGATGCTGTAATAACTTTTATGGTGGGAACTATGACAGACTTAAGGTTCTGGAGAAGTTAGGGCTAGGATCTGGACAGAACACAGCTAAAGTACTGCGGGAACTGGATGAGCTTCGTGTATGTGAAGCAGAAAAAATGGTTCAAATGGCTCTGAGCACTATGGGACTTAACTTCTGTGGTCATCAGTCCCCTAGAACTTAGAACTACTTAAACCTAACTAACCTAAGGACACCACACACATCCATGCCCGAGGCAGGATTCGAACCTGCGACCGTAGCAGTCGTGCAGTTCCGGACTGAGCGCCTTAACCGCGAGACCTGTGAAGCAGAGTTAGCTGCTCAGCAAATGACAAAAGAAGCAAGAAAGAAAAGGAGGAGACAAGCACTGAGCTGTTGTGAGGCTGAAGAAGACACAGACTATGGGCTAGGGCAATTCTAGCGCATAAAAGACGCAGAAATATAAGTCTGTATAAAATTTTGTAATAAAAAAAGTTTTAAACCTCAATATCTCTGAACTACATTTTTTGCAATAAATGACCCGTTTTCAAGTAAAAGTACTGATGGTAGAGACATGAAATTTTCACAGCATGTCAAGTGTGAGGTTCAACGCATGTGGAACTAGAATAATTAAAATATCCTGACTTGTTTTGTTTTAATGCTCATTTATTTACAAAATTCTGTCAAAAAATTGAGTGATTCAAAAAATAGATAACATGCCCCACAATACAATTTTGGTAATAATTCTAGTTCAGTGTATCTAGAAAGCTGCATTCAATAATTAAGGAAAATTGTAAGTTGGTGTCTTAAAAAGTTTCCAAGATAATGGGTCACAAAATTCGATAATTTAACATTGGCGACATAGAACATACAATGACGCCATAAATAATTTCGTGGCGTGGTCATTGTTCTCGCGAAATCGAGGGGTCGGCTGGCAGCTCTCGTGTGCCCTCTGGGGCTGAGTCTATGTTTCAAAGTGGTTAGCCTTTCGGAAGTCCGCAATCTGTGGTCCTTCGTGATCGAAGAGGTCACTTTACCGGTACGGGAGGGCTACAAAGCAATAGAAAGTGCGTTCCCGTGAGAGAACGTCGAATTCTGCTTAGGCACGTTCCTTTTCTTCTCTGCGAGCGAAGTTGCTATGTGGAAAAAGGTCTCAGAGAAGATCGTGGAGGCATTAGTTAACTGGAGGTGGCATTGGATAAAAGTGGCGAACTTGGCTGGTGTTAACTGATATCAATAAACTTGATTTTTTCGTGCTAATCTGAGGGTGAAAGGGTCAGTTGGAGACGGTGTATGGACTGTTACCGGTGAATCTATTCCAGTCCACACGTTGGATCTTGGAATCTTTATTGAAAGTAGTCAGCTCTTTATGGGGCTTTTAGTTATTGACTTTGGAGCTGAGAGTAGTTTAAACCTGTACCGCGGGTCAAAGCGAGGCTGGCGACCCTTATTTATATTGATTTGGTAGTGCAGCAGCGCAGGCAATTAATCTGAATCCGCCAATGAACGTTTTCAATTAAATCCGCGACGTTGGGGGGTAATTTGTCTCGCGCGTCGCAGGTCACCAAGAGCACGCGGATTCTGACCACGGCCACAAGCGTGATTTCGCGCGACGCTACGAAGTCCGGACGGACGGAAGAAAGGAATTTCAACAGTTGTTTTATAGGTATCTTCACTCTGACTCTCCCGGAAAGCACCGCTGTTTTGTTTCAGTATCGCATTCTTCAGTTGTGACCGGCTAATGTGAGCGGAGACAAGTCAATACTTGCAAAGAGCGACTAGCGGCGTGGTATGTGGGTGCACGGGCAGTCACAGATAGGGCAAACAATGACATAGATAATGAATAAGGTTTAGAGATCGCTCTAGCAAGGCCCCACCTCGTAACGGAACCCTGATTGATTGGGAGATTCGTGCTTTTGTTTCAGACGGTACAAAGACAAGACGTGCAGTGGACGTAAGAAAATACGAGAGGATTCGTGCCGCCGTCGATCAGTCAACTGAGCTGTGCTGATTTTTAGAACTTTAGGTATCGGAACGCACATCTTCAACCATACTCCCCCGCTCCCCCCCCCCCCCCCTACCACCACCACCCAGCTATAAAAATCACAAGTTTTGATTTTTTAAAGGTCGTGACAAAATCATTGTTTATGAAATGGTGTTCTGAAATTCAGGTTTTTAAAATGTAATTTCTTGTAATCGAAACAATAAGACCAGAAGATATACTATAAGCGACAGGTGCTGTCACCGTAGCAGTGTCACACAAACGACTACCAACTTTTAGCCATGCGTGCACAGTGCGCGCAGTTGATCAGCAGCTGTGGCATAAATTACGATACGGATGAAACAAGATTTCGTGAAAGCACATTATACAGACGCTCGTGTTAAAACACTCCTTACGTTATTTATTTCTCATTGATACACATAACACGGTAGGTCGCGATGCCACTAAATCGCCGAGGTTGCTGTCATTCTTAAAGAAAAGGCTGTATCACGACAACAACTTCAGAACGAAGCTCAGCTTATCTTGGTTTATTGATTTGATGGAATTACATTTTCCTGGAGACATATTGAATCTCAACTTTATCTTCGATAGGGATAGAAGATGAAGTAATGGATTAAAATTTGTGGCAAGGCAGATGTGCTATCCAGTACAGCAACCTGACATCGTTGTAAATAAAGATGTACGCATTACTGTAGTCCAGTGCCCTCCCTAACACGAACTCCTCACACCTCAGCCTATTTTCCCCTCCTTAAATTATGTCGAGGCTGTCCTGTATTGGAGTAACACCCCTGCTCTGTACGTAATGGAGAAATCCTGTCTGTACCTCAGGTATACGTGATTTATTGATCTGACGGAAGTACGTTTTGCTGGAGAGGACCTTGGCACAAATTTGAATTCATTACTTCAGCTTCTGTCCTTATCGAAGATAAAGCTGAGAATCGATATGTCTCCAGGAAAATGGAATTCCGTCGGATCAACACATCACCTACGCCTGGGGCACAGGCAGGATTTCTTCATTACGTACAAAGCTGGGCTTATGTTCTAATATCGGAGGGCCTCGCCAAGACTGATGATTTAAGAAGGGCAAAATCAAGATGGGCTGCAGGCATGAGTTGAAGTTTGTGTTAGGGGGGCATTGGACTAGTGTAATCCGTACAGCTGCGTTAGCCACAATGCCAGGTTGGTAGAGTGGATAGCACTTCTGCTTAATAGGCAGAGGCCCGGGTTCAATTATGACCTTGCCACAAATTTTAATTCATTACTTCAGCATTCATCCTTATCTCGGTTTGGTTGTACTGAAGACATATGAGGCTTCTGGCAATCGTAAACAGAAGACAGTCAACGCCCCTGCACATACCATCTCGTTGCTCACTCGTTGTCACGGTCACTGGTGCCGGCGCAGCGGCAAATTACAGTTACGTTGCGATTTAATACGTATGTATTGTTTTAATCCTCAGGTGCCGACTTGTTCCAGCGAGTTAAAAAAAATCGTTGGGAGATGCCGCAATGCCGTTTCCGGCTCGTTCCGGCTGAATTTAAGCCCTGTAACTGAGCACTCTTCACCGAAATCCATTAGCAAAAGAACAGCTGAACTTCCAGTACCGCGCTCAACAATGCATGACCAGATTAAAAGTAGATTTGAACATGTAAAGGTATAGACTGATGTCCATGAATGAATTATCTGCCAACGACATGCAGCAACGAGTTTCAGCCTGCCGGCCTTCGTCGGCACAGTTTTTGCAGCTCTTTTCAACGGCATTTAATTATAGACAATCGCATCATCTCCGAAAAGTCTGAGTTATAACTAATATTTTCTCCAAGGTTCCTCTCTCTCCAGAGCACATTGTTCCAGGTCTTCCTTACTTCAAACCATAAGGTCAAAACGCTAACGTAATTGCTGCTAGCGGCTGCCGAGTCACAAGACACAAGCAGCGGCGGGCAGGCGGTCGATGCGTTCAAGGCCACGGCCGGCCCCTGCAATTACGCGCTCACCGCTGTCGGTGGATCGTTTCCATCCGTCACGCTGCGAACACGGCTCTGCCTTACTGGCAAGTGACTCCTCACCGCCAGTGATTCAGCGCGAGCCCGGGATGAAAGCGTCGCCTATAAGTTACACCAGGCACGGCGCCTTTATAAATCATTGCTGCAGAGAGCTGTTTCAATACTAGGCTTGCCATGACTGCGCCTACGTTTGGCTGTGCTAAATACCCTGAGATGACAAAAGTCATGTGATAGCGATATGCATATATACCGATGGTGGTAGTATCGCGTACACAAGGTATACAAGGACACTGCCTTGGCGGAGCTGTCATTTATACTCAGATGATTCTTGTAAAAAGGTTTCCAACATGTTTATGACTGCACGACGGGAAGTAACAGACTCTGAATGTGAAATGGTAGTTGGAGCTAGATGCATGGAACATTCCATTTCGGAAATCGATAGAGAATTCAAAATTCCGAGATCCACAGTGTCACGAGTGTGCAGAGAATACCAAATTTCAGGGAGTACTTCTCAACACGGACAACGCAGTGGCCGACGGCCTTCACTTAACAACCGAGAGCAAGACGTTTGCGTAGAGTTGTCAGTGTCAAAAGACAAGCAACACTGGTTTAAATAACCGCGGAAATGAATACGAACGCATCGGCTAGGATAATGCAGCGGATTGTGGCGTTAATGGGCTGTGGCAGCTGACGACTGCCGCGAGTACCTATGCTAACAGCACACATCGCCTGCAGAGCCTCTCCTGGGGTCGTGACCATATCGATTGGACCCTAGACGACTGGAAAACCGTGGCCTAGTCAGACGAGTCCCGATTTCAGTTGCTAAGAGCTGATGGCGGGGTTCGAGTGTGGCGCAGACTCCCACGAAGCCGTGGGCCCAAGTTGTCAGCAAGGCACTGTGCAAGCTGGTGGTGACTCAGTAAAAATGGTGTGGGCTGTGTTGACATGGAATGGACTGCGTACCGTGGTCCACCTGAGCCGAGCATTGTCTACAAATGATCATGTTCGGCTGCTTGGAGACCATTTGCATTGGACTTCATGTTCCCAAATAACGATGGAATTTTATGTATGACACTGCGCCACAGGGCCACGGTTGTTCGTGATTGGTTTGAAGATCTCTATGGACAATTTGAGCGAATGATACAGTCATCCAGATCGCCCGACATGAATCCCATCGAACATTTATGGGACATAATCGAAATGTCAGTTCGTGCACAACATCCTGCACCGGCAACACTTCCGCAATTATGAAGTGCTGTAGAGGCAGCATGGCTCAATATTTCTGCAGGGGACTTTCAACGACTTGTTGAGTCCATGCCACGTCTAGTTGCCGCACTATGCCAGACAAAAGGAGGTCCGACACGATATTACGAGGTATTCTATCACTTTTGTCACGTCAGTGTGTAAGGTGATTAGTACAGGTCGCGAGTCGCGCAGATACACGGATAACGTCGTCAACATCGCGGAAGTACGAACTGTGAGAAACTGACCCCTTCCAACCTAGACCCTACTAAGCAACCTGCGCAATTCCGAACAGTGAGGTCGGTTGGCAGTGAAAAGCACGGCCCTCTGCACAGTCGGCCATTTTCTCTGAAACCTGAGATGTTAAATAACCCACATATCAAGAGCTCTGCCTCACTGGGACCCGTTTCTTCTACCGTCAAAACGCTTTTCCGTGGCTGCTATAGTCAGTATCCAGACCACGTGGTCCTACCGTCTAGGCACTATGATGAGACAGTGTCACTGAGTGGTACAGGCACCAGAAGGGTCGATAAAGACTGCCCATGACTCAGACAAGCTGTTTAAGATCTTATTTTTCGCTAGTTGCGACAATCACATCACTCCGATCGCACTCCGACAGCTGACGCTAAGGTAATCTGGCACGTTCTACTGCCATGTGCCCTCATTAAACAGTATCTCTTTGTCAATCTCTCAATTATGTGTTTTATTCCTTCATTTTCTGGTCGAGCAAGTGTTGCCTACCAGCCCAGCTACATCTTTCTGGTACCCAGGAACTTCTGCCACCTATGTCAGTGCTCTTTTTCGCAGTTCAGTCGGTGGGGTTAGCTGTGAACTTGCTTTTGGGTATTTGTTAAAATGTACATATTTAATTGAGTCTGTGGATGACTCTTATTCAAGTAGAGTTGTGCTGTCTCATCCAGTCTTTAACCTATGCACTGTGATTATGAAGAGATGGTCGAGTCACGCCTGTAGCAGGAGAAGAATGCGACGCACTAGACACGGCCAGGACAGGATGTAGGGCAGTGCGCACTCCTTTCCAGACCACACCCCTGGGAATGCGCTTTCACTTTCTCATATTAAACATAGTAAAACGTATGGAGACATGCCAAAAACGAAAATTCCATTTGATTATATTTCTTTTCCTGAATTGCGGAATATAAGTCAATTGTAAAGTCTAAACGATTACAGTTATACTGCCCGATTACCTTAAACGCTTGAGGAGTAATTCGAAGAGAAGGTCAATTCAGCCTCTGTCTTACTTCTTTATAGTGAGACGAAAGGTCACCGAATTCATTAAAATCCGTAGAGGTATCCGACAAGGATGCATTCTGACAGTCATGTTGTTCAGTTTATACTTTGAGATTATTTTCCAGGAAGCATTTGGAGATCTAGGAAAAGGCATAAAGCTTAACGGAGCGTTCTTCAACAACATTTGCTAACATGAACTTCCAGCATGTTGGAGTAGCTTGGGTCAGCAACGTCTGTTAATCAATAGAACGATAAACCGGTCCAAGTCGCAAATATGTTATTTTTCATTCGATAGCTAGTTCCGGACCGAGACCGACTGAGATTTGAAAATCGGTATCGGCCCGAAACTAATCATCGAATGAAAAATAACATATTTGCGACTTGGACTGGTTTTTGTTCTATTGAACATTCGCTGTTGTGGTTATACAGCATCGATTGCTGATAACGTAGATGATCTTCAACCACTCGCCAGCATAATACAAGATTACAGCAATAATTTAGGTCTGAATCTTAACACAAAAAGGCAAATTTAATTTTTGTCAGAGGACAGCCCAACTCCTTACAGATGCAAATCTATGATTCAAACGCTCCTTAACACAAAAGGTAGACAAGTTTAAGTACGTTGGAATGTGGCTCTGTAAAGACTGGAGGACAGACATGGAGGTAAGATGTCGCATAAAATTTCAGACGTAGACCTGAAACTTAGAGATCGATTTGTAAAATACTACAGCTGATCCGTAGTTCTATACAGTTCTGGAGGACGGACACTAAATACGACAACGGCAAGGAATATCGAGGCGTCTGAAATGTGCATTTTCCGCAGAGTGCTGAAATTACTGTGGAAGAATAACTAACACCAAAGTATTGTAAAGAACACACAAACAGCGAAAAATGTTAATAACGTTTAAAAGAAGATAAACTACATACCTAAGACATACCTTACGGGACACCGCGTATATGCTCCTACAGATGATAATAAAAAGAGAAGATGAGGGAAAAGAAGAAAAGGACGAAGAACAATGCCTGTCAAAAGCCTGAATAACCACTTTTTGCAGTGCGGACGTCTGCGAGACGCGCAGGAAGAAAATCATGAGGTTATGCAAGGTACCGACAGAGACGCGGAGCCATGCCGGCTCAAGTGCCGTGGCCAGCTGCGCTAGGTCACTCAGTTGAAGACCCGTAGCGCGAACAACTCGAGCGAGGTGGCCCACATATTGTCGATTGGGTTTAAATCCGAGGAGTTCGGTGGCCAGGGGGGTACGGCAAACTTACCCTGGTGCTCTTTGAACCACGCACGTACACTGCGAGCTGTGTGACACGTTGCATTGTCATGCTGGCGTATGACGAGGAGAAACGAACTGCATATAGTGGTGGACGTGGTCTCCAAGGACAGATGCATACTTGTTTTGATCCACTGTGCGTTCCTCAGACGAAATCACCCAGGGAATGCCACGAAAACATTTCGCAGCCTATAACGCTCCCTCCTACGGCCTGGACTGTTCCCACGATTGTTGCAGGATGTTTACTTTCAGACGTTTCGCAGCACACATTCCAACAGCCGTCTGTCCGATGGGGCATAAAACGGGATTCGTCTGAAAAAGATTCAGTGAACGTCCAGTTGCGGTACTGGCGTGTGAAGTCCAGCCTTCATCGCCGACAAAGAGCAGTCAGCATGGGTGCTTGAACCAGGCGCCTGCTGCGGAGACCCATATCCAGCGACGTTCGCTGAACTGAACGGTCGATGAGGAGACACCATTGATAACTCCCTGGTTCTTGTGGGTGGTCAGGTGCTCAACTGCTGCACATCTGTTCGCACGAACACGTCGTCGTTCATCCCTGTGATTAACGTTCCGTCTTGCATCGTAGTTGTTTCGGCGCCAGTTTTCGATAGCGTCATTTTTCCATGCACGGTATGCCTTAAACACGGCGGCGTGCGAAATGTTTACGTAATTAGGAGTTTCAGAAATCCTTCCAGCCTTGGCCTGAAAGCCGACGATCATGCTGTTTTGGATGTCAGGCAAATCGCTCCGTTTCCGCGTTACAATTTCCGCGTTACAACGGCTGCCGCGTTATCCGCTTTATACACTATCCACTGCTGCTGCTGCTGTGAGTGGTTATTGCACGTTGAAGTCGAACATAGGCGGTGGCACGTTAGTGTGACCGGACTGTCTTTTACATATCGCGGTTCATATAATAAAGGTGCATCGTGTGGTTGCCAACGTAAGAAGAAGAAGAAGAAGAAGAAGAAGAGGAGAGAAATATAATATTCCACAAACAAATTATTTACTTCATTCACTTGTACTGGCGCGTTCAGAGGCCGTGTTCCCTTACATATACGAAACTTTGATGGACAAGTGAACATGTAGTTATTCACAAAGAGTGGGCATACGGCATTAGAAAAAGGAAGCAACCGTCTTCTAAATTTTTTTATGATTCTTGGTAGGCTACATATTGTTGTCTCAGGAGACACCCATGGTATCACTACCGGTTTCAACTTACTGCCAAGTCATCATCAGAAGAAATAAAAAAAGGGCACAGAAAAATACTACGAAACTAAATTTTAAATCACACTAGCTCTATACAAAATTATATGCACTTGAATGCGTTACATAATGAACTCTTCGAAATGACCTACAAATAAACCGTAGCAAAAGCAAACATGGTTTTCAGAATTTGTAGTAAACTCTCACCAAAAGCCGCCTGCAAAATAGACCACTACGAGTGGCACCAAAATACAAATATGTCGGAGTTACCCTGCAAACGAAACTAACACCATCAACAGACGTGTGAAAGAAAGAGCAACAGCAGCAATAAAAGCATTTTAGAATATCCAGCAGCTGCAAAAACTCTCAATAAAAACAGCAGTGACACTATTTAAAACGGCCATAGCACCAATAGCAACCTACGGGAACCGTGTAATGTGGGACAAAATAAATGTCAACGCTCTAGAGAAAGTCAAATTCAGCTCCATGAAGGGAATTCTGCGCGTAGGAAGACAGCACCTTCAAGGCTGACTCACATCTTAACGAAAGAAACCTTCTTCATAGAAGACTTCAAACTGCAGATGCTCCTGCTGTACACCAAGCCTACGAATGCACACGCCAAATACGTATAGAAAAGCAAGGCTCTATCTCGAGCGACGTCTACTCAACGGACGCCATCGTGACGGTCAAAACAAACAAGAGATTCCACCAGCCGAATGAAGGCTACGTATGTGAACTGTGCAATGAACATTGTGAAAGACACTATGCAAAAAGCTGTACAAAAAGGGCAATGTCAATAGTAAACCTAGGACTAGAGTAATGTTAGCTCAGTTTTATATTTGTTTTGTATTTGAATTTGCTCACTGTGCCACTTTTAATAAATAACTCATTAACAAATAATGACTCGTCAACTGAACAGGTCAGGGGAGAGGTCCGCAGTGTAAACACGTGTAAGCTGTGTTTGTTGTGTTCGGAAGTTCTTTTGAGTTGTAAGTACACACATCAAAAAAGTTTTGCATCACCTCAGTTCCGAAAATTCCGGAACCTGTACAGAAAACTGGAGTAGAGATGAACACAAACATCATTTCCGGCATTTTATTGTTCATGAAAACCACACATTGCATGTTGTACCACCATACAACGAGACCTTCAGAGGTGCTGGTCCAGATTGCTGTACACACCTTCACCTCTAATATCCAGTAGCACGTCCTCTTACACTGATGCATGCCTGGATTCTTCGTGGCATACTAAACACATGTTCATCAAGGTACTGTTGGTCCAGATTGTCCCACTCCTCAACGGCGATTTGGCGTAGATCCCTCAGAGTGGTTGGTGGGTCACGTCGTCCATAAACAGCCCTTTTCAATCTATCCCAGACATGTTCGATAGAGTTCATGTATGGAGAATGTGGTGTCACCGCCAGACACCACACTTGCTAGGTGGTAGCTTAAATCGGCCGCGGTCCATTTAGTACATGTCGGACCCGCGTGTCGCCACTGTGTAATCGCAGACCTAGCGCCACCACCAAGGCAGGTCTCGTGATACGAGAGAGCACTCGCCCCAGTTGTACGAGAACCTAGCTACCGCCCAGTTGTACGCGAACCTAGCTATCGCCCAGTTGTACGAGAACCTAGCTACCGCCCAGTTGTACGAAGCCTTTCTCTCTCATTAGCCGAGAGACAGAATAGCCATCAGCTAAGTTAATGGCTACGAACTAGCAAGGAGCCATTTGTATCAGTGCCTATAGCTTACGTGTATTCAAGAGAGATGTATTCCAAGGATTATTAAAAGATAAGTAAAAAGCATCCACATACTTTTCTTCTTATTCATTGATAAGTTCTCATGTTCCAGACTTCACGCCCGTCTGCGTAATGCCGTTCGTGCACTATCGGCTACAGCTTTAGTTTAGCATTCCTTTTCAGCAATCAACATCACGGTGTCGGTCCAGCTACCGACACAACATTTATTGGCGACGAGTAAAAGAGTTTGTATTAATTCATTTGCAATATTGGCGACGATTTAAAGTGTTCTGATTGCTTACATTTAATTGTGTCATGGCTTCGCCACATTCTCCAGATGTACTGTCCGAATTTTATCGCTTGCAGAATCAGCAGACGCAGGCGTTACTGGATGCCCTTGGACAGCTCGTCCAGGGTCAACGTGCGCTGCACACCGATGCGGCCGCAGCCGCTTCACCGCTACCGCAGCCACAACCTGCCGTTGCACCGCCTTTTAGGCACTACGACCCGAACCACGAGACCTGGCAAGAGTGGTCTCGTCAGTTCGCCTTCCACCTTGCTGCCTACAGAATTCAAGGTAATGAGCGGCAGCCGTTTTTGCTTTCTTGTGTCGGTGTGTCCACATACCGTGTGATAGTGAAATTGTTTCCCCGCCGCGACGTAGCAACTTTGTCATACGAGGAAATTTTGTCTGCATTAGATGCCTATTTCAAAGAAACAGTTAATGTGGTTGCAAAACGGTATACGTTTTTTCGTACAAAACGTACGGCCGGTCAAACTAATAGGGAGTGGGTAGCAACATTGCAAGGACTTACTAGGGACTGTGCCTTTGAATGTGACTGTGGTCTTTCTTATTCAGATACAATGGTGCGTGATGCAATTGCACAGAACGTTTCTGATGTTCGCATACGGGAGCAAATTTTGAAACTAGTTAATCCCTCCCTTCAACAAGTGATAGACATATTGGATAGACAGGACACACTGGACTGTGCTCAGGAATCTTTTGAAACTTCGCCAGCCGTGTGTAACATTAACCGGCCCGCTGGACGCGCTGCGCGGCCCGGTAACCGGGCCTCGCGCACGGCGACACCGCGACCGCCGCGTGCTAACCCAGAGGTGCCGCGCCAGCCCACAAATGCAGTGAAATCATGCCCGCGGTGTGCTACTAGACATTCGCGTGAACATTGCCCGTCACGCCAAGCTATTTGCTTTTTCTGCAATAAGAAAGGACATGTTCAAAGTGTTTGCCAGAAAAAGCTCAGATCAGACAATCGCAATCATTCCAGGCCCTTTGCTTCGCGCCGGAATCGAACCAAGGACACTCAGGTTCGTGGACCTTCGCCTATGGACATTCATGTCGTTAATTCCACTTCGTCCAGTGACCCTTTCTCTAACAGTAACTGTGTTCGTCCCACAAAACCTGTGCGTCGACGTCGCCGGAAATCACGTCAATTAGCCAGTGATTCTGTATCAGTGTCTGTTCCAATTGCACAAAACAGTCGCTCTTGTCGTCAGCAGGACAATAAACTTTTTGTGGACTTAGAATTTGAAGGCAAAGTGATACCATTCCAGCTCGATACCGGAGCTGCAGTTTCATTGCTCAATCACGACACATACAAACAACTGGGCGCACCTCCGTTGCGTGCCGCAAATGTTAAGCTCACTACATATTCCGGACAGAAAATTCCTGTGTTAGGACAGTGCAGCCTTCTTGCAACATTCAAGGGACAAACAAAACTTGTGTCATTTTACGTTCTTCGTTCTTCTTCTGCAGTGAACTTATTTGGTCTAGATTTATTTAAGTTGTTTAACATGTCTATTGTAAATCAGGTCCTATCTGTGAATCAGACTGTGCCTCCAGACAGTGTTTCTCGGCTGTGTGACGAATTTGCAGACATTTTTGCACCGGGCTTAGGTTGCGCTAAAAACTATGAAGCACAAATAGAACTGAAGGTAAACGCGCAACCGAAATTTTTCGGAGCGCGCAATGTTCCCCACGCATTGCGTGATGAGGTCGCACGAACGTTAAACGATCGAATCACAGGGTGTAATTGAACGTGTGCAAGCTTCTCTCTGGGCCTCACCCTTAGTAATTTTGCCAAAACCTTCCGGAAAATTGAGACTTTGCGTGGACTTCAAGGCCACAGTGAATCCACAGCTAGTGACTGCTACTTTTCCTTTGCCCCGCCCGGAAGATCTTTTTGCTAAACTGTGCCCGGGAAAATATTTTTCAAAGTTGGACCTAGCCGATGCGTACTTGCAAATACCGGTGGACGACGAATCCCAGCGCGTATTGGTGGTTAACACGCATCTTGGATTGTACCGCTTCAAAAGACTGCCATTCGGGTGTGCATCCGCCCCTGCCTTGTTTCAGCAATATTTACAAACTATTTGTGCGTCGGTCCCTACTGCAGCAAACTATCTGGACGATATAGTGATCTCCGGACAGACAGAAGAAGATCATCTTGCGAATTTACGAACATTATTTCAGGTCTTGCGGCAAAATGGTCTTCGCTTGAGGAAGGACAAATGTGTGTTTTTTGCTCGTGACTTACCATACCTGGGACATATCATTAATGCCCAAGGCATACATCCGAGTCCAGAGCACCTCCGTGCCATACAAGACTTGCCTTCCCCTCAAAATCTGAAACAGCTACAGAGTGTGTTGGGTAAAATTAACTATTATCATAAATATGTGCGCAATGCCTCTTCCATTTCAGCTCCGCTTCATCGCTTACGCCGTAAAGGTGTTCCGTTCGTCTGGACGACGGAATGCGAACGCGCCTTTCGCCAGTTGAAATCGGCGTTGCTTTCTAATACTTGCCTTACGCCATTCGATCCCCCGAAACCCCTTTTGTTGATGGTAGATGCATCGGAATTCGGGATCGGTGCTGTGCTTGCGCACAAAGTTGGCTCGCATGATCGCCCTATTGCCTTTGCGTCCAAATTGCTCTCGTCTGCGCAAAGAAATTATTCACAGATAGAGAAAGAAGCTTTGGCTCTCGTGTTTGGTGTTACTAAGTTCCATGATTTCTTGTATGGTCGTCACTTTACCATCATCACAGACCACAAACCTTTGACATCGCTTTTTCATCCGAACAAGCCTGTACCTCCACGTACAGCGCAGAAATTCATTCGCTGGTCTATTTTCCTCTCGCAGTACCGCTACGATATCTTGTATCGGTCCACTGCTAAGCACGGAAACGCCGATGCGTTGTCCCGTTTGCCTGTTGCTGAGGATAAAGCATTCGATTCTTCCGAACTTGCTTGCATGTTCATTGATTCGGAAACCGATGAAGTGGTCGAATCGTTTCCGATTGATTTTCGTCGTGTCGCTACAGCCACAGCTGCTGACCCTGTCCTTGCTACTGTTTTACGTTTTGTTGCTACGCAATGGCCTTTGTCAAAGTCTCGGATCGAGGATCCGTTGGTTCGCCGATTTTTTGCTCACAAGGAGAGACTTTTTGTTCGACGTGGTGTTTTGTTGTTGCGTTCTGATAATGATCAGTCCAGAGTCGTGGTCCCACGTTCGTTACAGTCCTCTGTTTTACGGCTTCTTCATCAAGGACATTGGGGTATAGTGCGAACGAAACAACTTGCTCGTCAGCACTGTACTTGGTTCGGAATCGATGCTGCGATTACGAATATGTGTTCTTCGTGCCCGGCGTGTGCCGAACAACTGTCCGCACCGCCGCGGAAAGTCTTTGCATGGCCAAAAGCCACTTCCCCTTGGCAACGCTTGCACATTGATTTTGCTGGTCCATTCTGGAATGCTCGATGGTTGGTTCTGGTCGACGCCTTCAGTAATTTTCCTTTTGTTGTCCGGATGTCTTCCACGACGTCCTCCGCCACCATCCAAGCGTTGTCTGCTATCTTTTGCATTGAAGGTCTGCCGCAGACTATTGTTTCCGACAATGGCCCACAATTCATGTCCGCAGAATTTCAGTCATTCTGCCAGGCCAATGGTATTCAACATCTGACATCCGCGCCGTTTTCGCCTCAGTTCAACGGTGCAGCTGAACGATTGGTCCGGACTTTCAAGTCACAGATGTTGAAATTGAAAGAGTCGCATTCTCGGGAGGACGCATTGTTGCTCTTTTTGTCTTCGTATCGCTCTCAGCCCCGAGATGGTCGCTCGCCGGCTGAGTTGCTCCACGGTCGTCCTCATCGCACCTTGATGTCTTTGCTGCATCCGCCGCATCAGGTTCCTGTGCAGCGGCAGACTCCTGCTTTTGCTCCAGGCGACGTATTTTATCGCAACTATCGAGGTTCACGGCGTTGGCTCGCAGGGCGCATTCTTAGCTGCCTCGGCCGCGCGATGTATTTGGTTTTGGGGGCCTCTGGTGAGGTGCGTCGGCATCTCAATCAGCTGCGCCTCTGTCGTCGCTCGGGTTCTGCCGCTCCCCGTCTGCTTTCAGCGACGGTGCCGTCCGGTCAGCGCCCTGGGGACCCATCTACTGGCTCGCCTCATCCCCAGGTGTTACCGACGATGCCTTCCATTTTGCCCCATGGCGACGCGCCGCCGCCGCCGCCGCCGCCGCAGCAGCAACAGCAGCAGCCGCCGCTGCCGCCGCTTGTTCTCCCGCCGGCGCCGCCCGCATTCGACGCTTCGTTGCAGCCACCAAGCGCCTCCCAGGGTCACGCGCCGCCGATCGCTTCCCGTGACCAGCTGTCCTCCGCCATGGAACTCCCGCCCGCTCCGGACCACATGACGTCATCGCGCGTCGGCTACCCCGACGCAATGGAGGTTGATCCTTCGGTCCCTCCTGTCTCTTTACGGGCGCATACACCGCATGTTGACGTGCACCCTGGACTAGTTTTTCAGGCGTTTCCTAGCTCCCCTCGGACCGCATGGCCGGGTGCGGGTGGCACAGCCTCGCCTGTTGTTAGGCTCCCCACCTCATCGCATACGTCAACATGTGGTCCTCCCCACGGCGGGCGGAAGCCTTATCACACGACCGTTCGCCGATTTGCGGGGGAGGAATGTGGTGTCACCGCCAGACACCACACTTGCTAGGTGGTAGCTTAAATCGGCCGCGGTCCATTTAGTACATGTCGGACCCGCGTGTCGCCACTGTGTAATCGCAGACCTAGCGCCACCACCAAGGCAGGTCTCGTGATACGAGAGAGCACTCGCCCCAGTTGTACGAGAACCTAGCTACCGCCCAGTTGTACGAGAACCTAGCTACCGCCCAGTTGTACGCGAACCTAGCTATCGCCCAGTTGTACGAGAACCTAGCTACCGCCCAGTTGTACGAAGCCTTTCTCTCTCATTAGCCGAGAGACAGAATAGCCATCAGCTAAGTTAATGGCTACGAACTAGCAAGGAGCCATTTGTATCAGTGCCTATAGCTTACGTGTATTCAAGAGAGATGTATTCCAAGGATTATTAAAAGATAAGTAAAAAGCATCTACATACTTTTCTTCTTATTCATTGATAAGTTCTCATGTTCCAGACTTCACGCCCGTCTGCGTAATGCCGTTCGTGCACTATCGGCTACAGCTTTAGTTTAGCATTTCTTTTCAGCAATCAACATCACGGTGTCGGTCCAGCTACCGACACAACAGAGAACATGCTGGAAACTCTAGTCGAGTGATGTCGTTATCCTGAAGGAAGTCATTCAAAGGATGTGCACGACGGGGGTGCGAATTGTTGTCCATGAAGACGAATGCCTCGCCAATATGCTGCCGATATGGTTGCACTATCGGTCGGAGGATGGCATTCATGTATGGTACAGCCGCTTCGGCGCCTTCCATTACCACCAGCGGCGTACGTCGGCCCCACATAATGCCACCCCGAAACATCAGGGAACCCCCACCTTGCTGCACTCGCTGGACAGTGTCTAAGGCGTTCAGCCTGGCCGGGTTGCCTTCAAACACGTCTCCGACGATTGTCTGGTTGAAGGCATATGCGACACTCACCGGTGAAGAGAACGTGATGCCAATTCTGAGCGGTCCATTCGGCATGTTGTTGGGCCGCGCTGCATGGTGTCGTGGTTGCAAAGATAGATCTCTCCATGGACGTCGGGAGTGAAGTTGCGCATCATGCAGCCTACTGCGCACAGTTTGAGTCGTAACACGACGTCCTGTGGCTCCACGAAAAGCATTTTTCAACATGGTGGTGTTGCTGTGTGGGTTCCTCCGAGCCATAATCGGAAGGTAGCGGACATCCACTCCAGTAGTAGTCCTTGAGCGGCCTGAGCGAGGAATGTCAGTGACAGTTCCTGCCTCTCTGTATCTCCTCCATGTCTGAACAACATCGCTTTGGTTCACTCCGAGAGGACTGGACACTTCTATTGTTGAGAGCCCTTCCTGGCACAAATTAACAATGCGGACGCGATCGAACAGCGGTATTGACCGTTTAGGCATGGTTGAACTACCAGACAACACGAGTCGTGTACCTCTTTCCCGTTGGAATGACTGAGACTGATCGACTGTCGGACCCCCTCCGTCTAATAGACGTTGCTCATGCATGGTTGTTTACATCTTCGGGCGGGTTTAGTGACATGACTGAACAGTGACAGGTACCAATATCCACTGTCAACGTCTATCTTCAGAAGTTCTGGGAAGCGGGGTGAAGGAAAACTTTTTTTGATGTGTGTATTTTGATTTCCGAGTATTTTACTACTACAATTTTTCTTTCTTTTTAACCAGATGATATGATGTTGACTTGCTAATAAATCGAAACCGGTAATGGTACCGTTTGTGTGACCTGAGACTGAAATACATGTCATAATAAAAAAAAAAGCTAGAAATTCAGTTTGTCGCGCTCCAGAGGAAGGTGCTTGTTTGTCCTTGAACTATCTGAACATGAACCGACTGTGAAGACGTCTGCCAGCTCACGGGCCACTCTCCGAGGCATCCAAAATGCACTTAATCAGTGCACCCTGGACGGCTGTAACAGCCCAACAAGCCAAACCAGACGGCAAGTAGCAGAGCTGCAACTCTCTCTCTCTCTCTCTCTCTCTCTCTCTCTCTATGTGTGTGTGTGTGTGTGTGTGTGTGTGTGTGTGTGCGTGCGCGCGTGTGTGTGCGTGCGTGTTTCTACCTCGCTCTCTGTCGCTGGCACAGGCGCTCCCACGTATATACATGCATGATCACAAGCAGTGTGAGACAGAATAGGCAGGCAGGTTCGGAGGGCCCGCAGCCATTGTGCGTGAGAGACCTGCTGCTCTGTAACTGTAAAGCGCATGGCTTCCCCCGCTTTCCGTCCGCAGCGGCTGGCTATTCCCCTTCAACATTTCCTCTTCGCCTTTGTGCCGCGTGTTCCACAAAGACTACGAAGCAGCGGCCAGACCGGCTGGTTGGGGGGAGAGTCTGTCTGTGCATAGGAACACACACACACACCCACACACACAGACGCAAATGCGCGCGTGGAGAGAGAGAGAGAGAGAGAGAGAGAGAGGAGAAGGGGAGTCGGCTTGTGGAGTGAGGAACTGGCGGAGATGGCGAGCAGGCACGCCCGGACCTCGTCGCGGCTGGCCGCTTTCTTCTTTTTATTGCGAATCGTAAAAACGGAACGACGCAGCCGAGCGCCGCCCCTCCTGCGAGTGTGCGGGCGCGCCGCCAGATGGCAGGCGTGTCGCAGCGCAAAGCGGTGCATGCGCGCCGTCGCTTGGCTGCGGGGGCGACGGTCGGTCTCACTGGCGACGAATAAACGACCCGTCGGCCGACAACACGCCGCCTGAGCGGTTGGGAGGGGGCGCAGGGGAGGGGGAGTATTTTTGGAAGCGGAGCGCAGCCGCCAGCGACCGCGGGCGCAGGCGGGGCACTCTCTGCACAAGACCCCGCGGCGCCTGTTCGCCTCCCACGCAGTGCCAGGCCAGGCCACGCACATGCACACGCACACGCACACGCACGAGCTCACGCTGCAGCCTTGGCCCACGCAGACGCACGTGCTGTGTGGGAGGGGAGCCGCGGCTCGCCCCTTCCACGGCCTCTCACTCACTGCCGCACAACCTAACCCTCTCGCTTCACGAAAACTTGCCTTCCATACCGGCGGTCGTGTATTGAAGATGAGCTGTTCACTTGTCGACGCAAAAAAAGAGAAAAAAAAGCAAAAAAAAAAAACAGAGAAAAGGACTGTGTGAGGACAGAAAGAGAGCTCTTGCTCCAGCATTAATGGTCTGAATGTTGCTCTCATCTCTGAGTTTCCTTTGTTCACGACGTTCACCGAAGTAAATGCGTATGCGCCCGCAGCCCCCCCCCCCCCCTCCCCATCCAAAAAAGGAGCATTTTTGCTACCATTATGCACGAAAAACAAAGCTGTGTTACATCATTTCAACTAGAGGTTCTCACGTGTAAACATGGAGTGAGAACTGCCTGTAATATGAGTTTATTGATGAATATCTTTTACGAAGCAAACACCCTCTACTGTACAACGTGACTTTGTTTCAAGAGCTCAATCGTTGAATGCTAGTCCATTGGTATCAGAGAAGAAACAGTGCCGAAGAAACGAGTAGCAGCAAGTGCAGTTTTATTCAGTAGCTATTGCAGCATGACTCGTGAAAGGGCTACTTTGTAGTACCAGTTCCAACAAAAGATTTAGTATTAGGTTTCGGCAGTGCATACTAATACGAATTACGAATCAACTGTTGCATGATTTTTTAGCGCCCTGGTGCCACTGAAAGCGTGCAAGCTTTTTCTGATAATCAGTGCGCCCACGTGTTACAAAATTAGATGCTGAGACGCGCCTCACAGTATTATCTGCTTTAAGCAGCACATCCCATTTTTCACCTAATGTTTTCCACTTGGAAATCAAACAGCATGGTCCCAACAATAATTTTACATAATACATATCGCAATACTGGTAAGTGTGTTTCACTGTTTGTCTACATGAAAACTTCCTTACAGAACATATAGAAGTTTGAATTGGAATGAAAATTTATTGTAGACAGTTAGTGAAGCATGTACTTAAAACAGTTTAAGTTGGCTTCAGATCAGCTTCCAAGTCTCATTCTCATTTGTTAATCAACACGAAGTCCCCCATCGCAGCAAGGGCTACCTGTTCCATACGACGATGTAACTCTTCAAACAAATTTACTAATTCTTGGAGATTGAGCTTTCAATTCAGAATACATGTAGCACCTAAGAAACCAAATAGTGCAGATCACTGATAGTTTGTTTACTAGTCATGCACAAAAACGCTAGGAGGGGAGGCTGAAAAGTAACGCAAACATGTTTATAGAACACGAACAAAAGATCGAGCAAAAAGTGCATTAAAGTACATTTCTTAAGCTTCAAAATCATATATTTATTTTTGCAACATAGTCATCGAAAGACTAACACTTATCATCCAGCGTGTAACAACTTCATTACGTCAATGACAAATTTTTCCGACTTCTTTCGAAACCAGAACTTGCGACACCGCCTTCACCTCATCGACCGAAATGTGATGATTGCCCTTGAGTAGAGGAAAAGTATAAAAATCGCAAGGCACAAGATAGGGGGAGCAAGGATAGTGTGGAACCGTTTCAAACTTCAGTTTTCGCGGAGGCTCTTGACTTGCGCGCGAGGTGTGTGAAGGAGCGTCGTCATGTTTGCAAGTTTATTGGCGCCAGGCTGCCTCTAACACGATCATCTCAACATTGGAGGTGTTTTATAGTCTCTATGTACTGAGAATAATTTACCGTTGCCCCTCGTACTAGATAACCGGCCACATGAACTCGGTGAGCATACCAAAACACAGTTCAATTTTTTTCTTTTTTTATGTTTGTGTTTTGAATTTTTCCGCATTAGGAGAAGACGTATGACGATATTCAGCACTTTTGCCCTTTTTCTTCTGGGACGTCCCTTGTCACAATATTCACAAGAAAGTCGTCTCCTCCGTCACTGTAGCGCTGCAAAAGTTGCTCTCAGCATTCCAGTCTGTGAGATACATGGTACCCATAGTGCACAGATTTTATGATATCGTAATTGTTCAATAATGAAGCCGACACTTTCCTCGGATGTTCTAATATTGTTTGCGGTACGGTTTTGAGTGACTTGATTGATCTGAATCAACGACGACGAGTTTACGATATTTAGCGTCTGTGGCAGTGATCGGACGTCCACTATGTGTTTCATCAACAATTATGGCTTTTCCACGTTCGCAACCACGAAATTTTATTACTCATCGATTTTCAGCACGCCTATCAACAGTAACGTCAACATAAACAGGCTTTAAACGACGATGAATCTCGCTAGGGGTAATTTTTTCAGCAGTTGAAAATTCTGTAACAGCACACTGTTAACTCGCATTGACATAGAACTAGACTAGAACACGTGTCCATATTTCCGCTACTGCAAACTGCACATGCGTATACATTGGAAGTCACCTTCCGCATACCACCTCGTTCGTTTCTCAAGATAATTTAGGTCGCTCTCTACAGGCATGTGTGCTTTTCAGCTCACCCACATATCTTTTCTTTCCAGGCGAAGTGTAATATTTTGGAAAAAGACGAATATAAAAACCATTTCAGGTAAAAAACGTTCCACATAAAGCGTTGACAATGTATTAAACCTCTAACGACACTGCTTTGAATTCTGTAATATGCTATCAGTTTTGAAATAAGTGCAAACAAAAGAGATAGAGCTGAAGCTAAACTGTTTCCACGCAGCTTTCAGGTAAGACCACACACATGACTCGCTAGCTCTACACACTCCACCGTGTAGCGCACAGACAGAACGTTACGTAGTACAAAGGAGAGGGGATTCAAAGAGGCGCCCCTCTGGAAACCAGTTTGTGCAGGGAGAAACAGACGTCGCTTTCTCTCGGTTGGTAATAGTTGAGGAAAGTGCAGTAGTGGAAGGGGAGGCTGAGGCGAGCGGACACCAGTGCTGCAGACTGAAGATGTCACCTCAATAACAGAGAAAAGTAATCCCTCACGGTGCACATGAAGCATGTGTTATAATCTGCTGCACTTAGTCATAATTACAATTAAATGATTCCATGTGTTTAAGCATGATCTATTTAGGGAATATCACAACAAGCACAATAAAATCAGTTCAAATGATTGTTGTCACAGCGGAGGTTGGAGCATCAAGTTCCTCTCCTTGCCTGTGTACGGTAATACGCTAATAGTCGGAGGACCTTGGCGTATTCGGTGCACATGTCACTCAGACTAGGATAAATTAAAATATTGGTCCTTGCTCCAAATATGAATAATTATTTCCCTGCATATTCTGATCAAATCGGCGCACACGTGACCTTTCTTGACCTTGGTAATATCCGCAGCTACGAGGCCTTTGTACAGATACCTCGAAGTTTTGTACCACTACGTCGCAAAACTGTACATCTCTCTATTAACAATTATGACACGTTCGAATTTTTGTTACAGATATGTGCAATTTTCGATAACAGATGTATCAGTGGAAAACAAATTCGAATATTCTATGTAAGAAGCTTACGTGTTCCATCCAGACTGCAAGCTTAAGCTGCAGATCGGTAAATTACAAATAGCGGAAATACTCTGCACGACGTGCAATAGCCTAACAGATAAGAAAAACAATTACGGGAACAGACAAGTGTAAAAATAAATAGTGCAACAGTTACCAGCACCCGTGCCAACATTCTTGACAACCTAAGAGGGTGTGTGAAGAACTTTACTCCTTTCTAACGGAAGCGAAAAGAGAGATATGGACTAAGTAACTCACAATGTTACTTGCAAACTGTTTTATGTGAGGCTCATTTGTGTTTTCTTTCATCAGTACACACCAGATATATGTAATTATGAGTTACTTACGCGGATGGCTATGTGAGAAATACTCAAAGGCCAATAAAAAGAAAAAACAATAGTTCTCAAAAACGTTAATTTCAGAATAAATGGTAAAAAAACACTGATGATACCACAGCAGGGTAGAGCAACTAGGAAGTTGCTATTCTAGACTCCTAGGGATTAGTCAGTTATCTACGAAGCCCTGTTGACCGCTGGCAGCCAGATCTCAATTTGCAGAAGTGTACGGCTGTGCTCCTGAGAAAGCACAAAACGGCAGCAGCATCTGACGACAGGGTTAACGAGTCGCCGCTTGAATCAATTAGGTAACACAAATTGGTACCTGGGAATACCGTACCGTGCCGGATTCTGATAAGCAAGTTCAAGGCCCGTGACTAACTTAGTTCGTTTGTCTGTGTATAAAAGGAGAGTTCTGAGTGAGGGTTATGACTGCACGAGGCCACTGTTTAACACGTCTCGCAATGAATTACTAGAGGTCTTAAAAGCTGCATGTCAGTCGATTAATGACCATGCAGCGAAATATGGTCCTGGGTTAGGTGAGATGGTACCTAAACCTTCAATAACTGCGCGAAAAGTTTCACTACATTCATGGATATTTGTGGCTTTCTGTTGAATGATATCGGCTGTTTTTTGGAGTTGAAGTTCACTGTATATGTAAGAGTTTGGAAGGAAGCAAGTTGTCCCTGTTGGTACACGAAAAAGTCGATTTTGGAGCGTTTGGATCTTTTTCATGTTGTTGTATGCCGATAATGCACAGGTTTCTGATTTGTATGTGATGGTCGGGAACAGGACATTGTTGGACAGTCTGATTTTTATTTTAATAGGAAGCCCATTGTCTTTAATGAGCGGTCACATTTGGCAGAGAGGTGTTTTCTGAATGTTAGTCGTGAGTCAAGAACTATACCCCCATATTTTACGTCCGTCTTTCATGGAACATCAATTCTGTTTGCGGTTAGTTTGGTATCTCGGGGTATATGTTTGAAGGTGAAAAATATTGCATTTACGGTGATTTTCCAGAGAATTCAGTGATGTATTTCACCCAAATGCTCCCATAGCTTCTGTGCGGTATATTTTGTACTGGAACTAATCCTGTAAATTGCTGTATCCTGCAAAGAGGGATAAGTGGTCTTCTAGTTGGTATGGAATGCCGTTGGTGTGGATGCAGGAGACTGATGGCCCTATATTTGTGCGTGAAGTGGAATAATCGCATAGTTTCAACTTTTGGAAAAGTGATTGGCACGTGTCAATTTATTTGTGTGACAAAGAGATAATAGTTTTCCCACGCATAAGACGAAAGCAATGTCGTGGGTTTATGGGTACGGGGCGTTTAACAGAGAAGTCGTCAGGACAACTGTTTTCAGGAGACCGTTACAGCGCATAGACTACAATTTCTCAATATGTGGGATCTATATCTTTTCGGGCGATCACAGAAATCGAGTACACGCAAAAGAGGATAGTGGAAATTTGCATGTTGGTTGGAAGTAGGGAGGTGGGGGGGGGGGGGGGGGAACTCAAATGACATACACTATGCTTTGTTCCCCGTAAAGTACTAGCATGCTGGTAACAAATGCTTGATGTGCTATTTACTGTTGACAGCAGCGTTAAACACTAGTTACTTTTTAAGTATTTTCTTGTTAATCTAGAGCGAATGATACGCTTACCTAAACCAGATAAAATACATTATGTATGTGACAGGTTTCTTAGCTGCCTCCCGCTGGACCACTAGTGAAGAGAATAGAGAATATTAATTTATCCTTTTACAAAAGCTGTACTGAATGGCAACTGAACTTTTATTATTTGCCCACTGTTCATTGTTTTTGCTATCGACATATGTATACGGATTTTTGTTGTTCTTTTACTATTTACTATACGTTGGTACTGCAGTTGTGGCAGATCCCAGTGACCCGCGGGCAGTGCAGCGCAGACGCAGTTTAATATGCCAATGAGGCAATGCGCGAACTGTGATTCTGCAGCATAAACTATCCTTACGACTTTACACGCCTGTACAAGACAGGAAGTCCTTTAAAAAGTTTCGCGAGAAGGAAGATCCAGTGACGTAACAATAAACGCGAACGAAAAGCACAAAGTTAACTTCCGTGTTAAATTTAATGATGAACAGAGTATTGTGGAAAGATAGATGCCTTCTGATAAACCTCTTAGGAAGTTCCAGGTACTGGTTTCTTGGGCGGAATCTTCGAATATTCTTCTCCCTCAATGTATCACTTCATGGCATTTAAGCCCCATTCCAGCCCCTCGTTTTATAACTACAGGCTAGGAGACGATCTGGAGAAAATGCTAGAGTGTTGTGAAATGCTCAAAACTCCATGCAACAATTCCCAAAAGAACAACGGGCGCTGACAGCATATCCGACGCAGTAATGTGTCACATCAGGAACATTTTATACATCTTCCTAATTAGTTAATCAGTTACGGCGGGAGTGGAATCACTACAACTTCCTCACAGGGCGCGAACATAAAATTTCACTAATAGCGGTACACTCAGAGGCACACGAACTATCATTCTGCCCCGAAGGGAACAGTAAAACCTTCCAATATATGGAAGAGTAAAAGAACCCTATATCACGTGCTTTTTAGAAATTCGTACTGTGTACGTGTTGATGCAGGGATGTAGCTTATCCCAGTGTTATATAATATGTACAAATAGCCAGCTGTGATGGTAAACAAGGAGAAATTTGGAAAGAAAATTAAAAGAGCAGTGAGAGAGGGTTGCTGATAACATTGTAATTCTGTCAGAGACAGCAAAGGCTGTCAGAGACAGCAAAGGACTTTCATAAGCGCTTGAAGGTAATTTATAGTGAGTTGAAAGGAGCTTATAATGTGAACAGTAATAAAAGTAAACCATGGTTAAAGGAAAGTAGTCGAATTAAAACAGACGATGCTAAAGGAATTATCATTTTTTTTTTGTTTCCTTGTTTTGCTCTTTTCAGTGTAGGTAAACGCGCTTTTATGTCAGTTTTTCAGCTGGTCAGTTTGATATATGACGCTCTGCTTGTTGCAGGTAACAACAGTATTTTTTTTTTTTTTTTTTGAGAAGGTTGACTCTCCATCCTGACTGGCCAGAGAGTATTTCATGAGCGTAGATTATTAGGACAGGTATCAGGCTTCTTATAATAATGTCGTTTGTATGTTTCCTATCTCGTAAATGTACACCTGCAGATGTCATTTCATATCACGAAACTTGTCGTGCTTCTGTAAATAAAAAGTTTATATATAGCTGAAAGAGGTTTATTTCTAAACATGGATTGCTTCAGCTGTGGTTGCTGTGGTTGCCCTCAACAAAAAAAACTTACTTTAAAGGAATTAGATTCGAAAATGAGACGCTAAAAGTAGTTAGTGAGATCTGTTATTTGAGCAGCAAAATAACTGATCATAGCCGAACTAGAAACGAAAGAAGGTGCAGATAGGCAATAGTAAAACGAAGCGATTCTGAAAAAGAAAAATTTGTTAACATGTAATATGGATTTAAATCTTTTCGGAAGATATTTGTGAGGAGTGTGGCCTTCTGCAGAAGTGACACATGGACGACAAACAGTTCAGGGAAGAATAGAACAGAAGCTTTTGAAATGTGGCGGTACAGAACGCTGTTGAAGATTAGACAGGTAGGTCGCGTAACTAAGTATTCAATCGAAATGGCAAAAGAGAAATATATGGCATAATTTGAGAAAAAAGAAGGAGATCGATTTATTGAACAAATCCTGGGGCGTCAAGGAGTAGTCAGTTTGGTGTTGGAGGAAAGTGTACGGGTTAAGAATTGCAGAGCACGGCTCGCATGGAGTCAACAGATTCAAGTGGGAGTAAGTTGCAACAGCTATACAGAGACGATGAGGCTTGAGCAGGTAAGATTAACGTGGCGAGGTGCATCAAACCAGTCTTCTAACTAAAAACAACAACAGGCGCTGAAGAAGAGACATGTTGGAATGAGTGTAAAACAAAATCGTGTGTCCATACCGTCGCCTCAACTTCCAGAAAATGGTTATGTTCAGACAGGAAAAATCATAAAAACTACTGAAGATATTGATTTGCGCCTGAGAAACTCTGTGTTTGCATTAGAACGGATCGTTGACTTTGTGCTAATATCATTACAGACCTTCTAGGTGTACTGCCGCGTCATTTTCACAAAATAGTTAAATTTTTCTACATTCTGTGGAACGCCGTTGGAACACCGCCGAAACGTCGGATATTTTAGTATTTTAGCATTTTAAGTATTTTATAAGATGACACGGAAATACACCAAGAAGTATTCGAATGAGGTTGTCACTGACTACGGAAGCGTACACACAATGCCGGAAAAAAATGCAACACACTCATGGCCAAGGTCATTCTATTGGCAAGTGACGTAAGAGGTAGTTCACCACTGTAAGAGTATATGATAGAAATTCAGGCCAAATGAAACACACGTAGCACACTAAAGGGTATCCAAACAGTCGCATCAATGAACAGTCTACTCCTTACACGTGGAAAAGCAGCTGTGTACCTTCGCAAGCAAACGATCGAAAAGGTGCCGAACGGCATCCAGCGATATATTGTCCCAAGCATCTTGCACCTTTTGCTACAATTCGACAATGGATTTTCAGGCCTTGGAGAAAGAGTAAGTTATGGCTTCATCATGTCCCGTACGAGTTTGACTGGAACGAATCTGGTGGTCTCGCTCGGCAGGCCAGTTGTTGTACACACGAAGAGCACACTGCGTCGCAGCTGTCGGTTGTGGACGATCGTTGTCCTGCTGAAACAACAAATCACCTTCAAGAAATGGCAGTAGCATTTGGATAACAGCCTTTGCAATGTATCTGCAGGAACACCAAATGTGACAGCGAGTAAACTGTTGGGCTAGGACCTGTCTCGTGGGTGAATACACTCTGGAATAGGCAGCTCATCAGGTCTACTCCACACACGTTCATCGCTCGCGTACATAAAGAACCCATTCGCATCAAGGCGCTATTCCACTTTTCAGTCCTCTTTCACGACACCAGAGTAGCCGTGCTTGAATATGTGCCCGGATTCGCCCCTCGATGATGTTCGGCCAGCCACCGCTGCTCGCTCAATGCGTCAATCTTAACGTGCATCTGTACTATCTGGATGTCCAGAAGCTGGTCTACAGATGTGGGTATGTTACGCAGTGACACACCACCGATACACTTTGTACAACATGTGCAGCAGTCCGTCAAAGCGTCCATCCAGCTTTCCGCAGGCCTACAACGCGCGCCCATTCAAATGGTTGAAGCTGTTCAACAGGAGTTCGTATTCCTCTGTAGGGCATGGTTGTACCCCATCATGAATGCTGCAAATACTGTCCACCTCCAACCTGGCCACAGTTACTGACTCCAGAGTAAAAACATAGGGAGCAGACACAGGTCTCCCGAGCGCCATCTGGTCGCCGATGACCGTGGCAAATGGCTCACTAATGCTGCAACCCTTCCGTATGCACATATTACACAGTTAAACACAGTCCTTGAGGGTGTTGCATTTTTTCCGGTAGTATATATATCTTATGCCAACGGCTTTGCCTCCGTGGTAACACCGGTTCCCGTCAGAACGCCGTTGTTAAGCGCTGTCGGGCTCGGACAGCACTAGGATGGGTGATCGTCCGTATCTGCCGAGCACTGGTGCCAAGCGGGGTGCACCCACCCTTTGTGAGACCAATGGAGGAGCTAATTGACTGAGAAGTACCGACATCGGTAACGAGAACTGACAACTTTCGGGAGAGCTGTGTGCTGGCCCCATCCTCCTCCATATCCGCATCCAGCGACGCCTATCGGCTAAGGATCACAAGGCGGTCGGTCGGCAACGTTGGGCTTTCCGAGGCCTGTTTGGACGGAGAAAGTATGTCTATTATGCTACTTATTTCGAACAAAAGTGGACTTTGATTTGATTACGAAGCTCAGACAAGTGTTCTCAGCAAAAACTGTAAAGTCTGAATAGCCCAGTGTGTGGTCACAGCGAATCTTTTTTGCAGCAGCCCCGTGCAGAAGCGAGACACTTTGACGATGTACGGGGCTGGGCAGTACACGCGAAATGAGAATGGGGCGGACTACCGAGCCAGTGGGTGGGGGAGCGAGTGAGTGACGGCCGCACGGCCAGACAGCCAGGGGGTCACCTGCCCAGGCAGAGGCCTGCCTCCGCTCCGCTCAGACCCGTTCTACCGGTTTCATTGTTCGGAGCAGGTACATCATCCCACACCGCCGCGCCGCGCCGCGCCGCTCCCAGGCGCAGCTCTCTTGTTTCTCCTGCAGAGCCGCGCGCCCTCCCTCCCCCTCCCATAACCCCTTCCCAACCACCGCCCCTCCCCCCCCTTTCCCAGCCCGACCCCTCGCCAAGCCATCGGGCACGCAGACAGTAACCTCTTCCCCGTCCCCTGGCGAGCGCTTTGTGAGCGCGTGGCGTGGCGGACCCTCTGCCGCCATTTCCTGTCACTCGCTGACCGGCGCTCCGCGTCGCCCGACTACTGTGTAGCGCGTCTCCCGTTTCCTCCCCGCCCGCCGCCTTCACCTTCCCCTCTCCCTACGGCGAAGCTACTTCAACTCTGTTGCTTTTCTTGTTTGCTCTTCTTTGCTGTCGGTGTAGATGAAGGCGACGCTCCTCAGCTGTTTTCAACTGATAACACAACTCGCTGCCTTGTAACGTCCAGCGGTGGCAGCGAACATCTCTTACACCAACAGACCTGTTGCAATGTACCACAGCATTGTAGTTCTGTTCAGAGAAAGCAGGAAGGCATCGGCATCTCATTTCTAAGAAGACCACGTGCTGTGATGTTCCAACTAATCTTCGGACTGAAAACGCCTTTACCTTTAATGATCTGAATACAGCACGAGCTACGTTTTATAGTGCGTAGGACGCCGTGTTTCAAGAATTAATTCCCATTTGCAAATGCTGTAGGGGTGAATATAAATATTGCATGTGACGACCTCATATGTGTTGTCCTGCTTCTATTGCCGTGCACCCGTCTTTTTATAGTCCTAAGGCACTGTGCCCCACTTTGCTAAGTAGCATTTCATACACATGCAAACCAACACTGAGACTGTTGGCCATCCTTCTTTTTTGTATATCACGTATTTTCTAATTGATTCTGATACCCTTACGGGTTTCTTTTAACTACACTAATACTTCTAAAGAGTTTCGTAACCGTACGCAAGACATAGCATATTATCATAATTATCAACATCATCATCGGATTGAAGGCAGTTTTACCATTGCCTTATAACAGCTTTGACCATTGGCGGCAATCTAGGGAGAAATTAATTCGTCTCTTCACAAAGGTGGGGCACCGACCTACTCCTGTGACGTAATGCGCAACGTGGTGGCTATCAAGACAAGACAGCCAGGCAGGCATTGGGTCAATGAGCCGGCTTAACGATCGGTGCTACGTAATCGGGAGAACTCCGGGGTAGTCCACATATCTGCCACTGAAAAGAAACTGGCTACCCCGTAAACAATAAAATCCAAGTAGGGCATACGACGGGAGGTGACACTAAGGCCCATTCTGAAACACCCTGTAAACACATCCTTTGCTCTGAACAGTTGCTGAAATGTTGTTTCCTGAAAACGCCAGAAAAGTGAACGGCGCATGCGCGAGCAGATAAACAGTTCGTTTCTGTTCACTGCACTGTGGGTACTACTGCAGGGAAAAAGCTCGCGTTTCACGACTTGTTTCGCTCATTACTTATTTTTGTGTGCTGGGTCTCGTCTAATGGGCTAATAACTCGAAATCTAGACTCAAAAATCAGTGTAACAAGTGACAAAATGTGTGTTTTTTCCCCAGCAATTCACAGATCGCCATTCTGTTTGTTTTATTAGCAATTTTCAGCTGTTATTTAGAGGTACCATGGTCAGTCTCAAAGCACTTTGCAGCTCTTGTAAAGAGATGACGTGTTCCTAATAGGAGCGTCTCTACATTTTTCAATGTCCGTACAAACATCAAAGACGTAAAGAGACAATCATACCTTCATTTCCATATTTGGTTTGCACTTCTGTTTTTAACTAAGAGCACAGAGGTATGAGGTCGAGAAAGTTCGTATTTGTGACAAATATATGAAACAATGCGTGGTTCAAACACACAACCGAACGAGGGACCCCAATGGTTTACAATCCCGTTAAGTGTCGAGGTCTTTCTGATTTTCCAGTGAATGTCCTCCTGACATATGCTTTTCCTGGTCTTTATTTTACATGGTCAATGGCGCTTTAGCTTGCTCTGAACAGCTACTTCTTGATATTCTAAAAAAGTTATTATTTCTAGTGATTTTTCGCCAACACCACGCACAGACGACATCATAAAGGAGCTTCCGACGTCACCCACTAGATCCTTTACGATAATTGTGAACAGTGACGCCCAGGTATTTCGGCTGCCTTCTGAGAGTACCGCCCTGGAGTCGGCTTACTGAGCTCTTATGTACGACAGTGCGCCCAGACGGTCTCACTGTATCGACAGGACCCGCGCTATGTGCTACGCGGCGCTGCGCTGTGGCTGTGGAGCAGGAAGCGGCGCGGCGGCCGGGCAGAGGGCGTTTGAAGGTCACGCGGCCGGCCGCTGCCGCTGCCGTCGCTTTGTCTGCCGAGGCTGACGCCCAGACCGCTGTAACAGCCCGTCATTTCGTGACGCTCATTGTTCTGCTGATGGCCTCACGCCTCCACACAGCGCCACGCTACACAGCACATACTCCTGTTGACTGATGGCGCGTTGCCTCCTCCACGAGGAGGCCGAATGTGCTTTCTTTCCGATTCCTTCACTTATACCTCTTCCGACGACAGCGAGACACTGAAACAAGTTTAGGGTGCCAGTAAGCTGCCAACTCGCTGTTCGGAGTCACGGCACGGCCGCGATGAATCAAACTCAACACTTATTACCAGCCCCGCTGCTCGTGGGCTGCTTCAAGGTCACTCTAGCAGTGCAGTATTTGACGCTGCTAGCACTCTGCTCGATATGTGAATAGCTGCAGGGTAATTACTCCCTGTTGGCAGCGTGCAGTGTAAAGGCACGTACACGCAAACCCAACGAAGGCAAACGAACGACAGCCAGTGGAATTGGCTGAACGTTGGTCGACAACTCACCGGCGTTCGACCTTCCATACTCACCAAACTAAGCGGTTGGGACCAAGGGATTCGGCTACGTGAAATCGCAGTTGCTTCTGATAACTTGTCGACGTTGCTGCCATTTTGTTAGTTATAGAGTAGCGTTTTAACGACCGCTTCACTGGCTAATATTATGAAAGAAGAAGAGGTTAACGGTCGTCGTATGTGCAGTATTTATTCTATCGCAAAAATCTGACAACCAGAAAAGGAAATAGAAGAAGAAACGGCGCTGGTGATGACCTCTCTTTTAGAAAGTAGGGAGCAATATAATGGGACAAAATTAATGTCTTACCTTAAAGCTCATTTGGAAAATGGGCTATTAAAATTTTTGCGAATGAGAGCTACAGATTTCGAACTGTTGGGCATTGAGTGGGCCCTGAAATTTCCAAAGATGACTCCTCTTTTGCGAGTGCTGTATCTTCAGTAAAAAGGTATCAATAAAGATTCCATTTTCTTTTTCACATCGCTTACGTTATTTTGTAACATGTCGCTCATTCCCCTGCAAGCGCCTTATCTTTTCAATTCGTATTTACAATAGCTGTTAGTAGGGTCACTTAACATTCCCGTTCACGATAAAACTATCAGCTTATACTGTCTGTATTCTAGTCAATACTCCAATGTTATTAGACACGATACATACATATCTGTTGAACAGACACAGCAAATCGCTGCTGAACCAACGAACATTCGAACTGACTTCCAAACAAACTGGATCCAAACAAAGCTCATCTCACCACCAACGCTTTAGTTACTGCCGGCAGCCTGAATCGCAACCAAGGCTCCGACTTGCCACCTGCACACACTAAGCAAATTTCGGCCAACCAAGCAGTTGGTTGTCGTTCGTTGGCCTTCGTTGGTCTAGTGTCCATTCGCCTTAAATTCTGCCGGCCGCGGTGGTCTAGCGGTTCTAGGCGCGCAGTCCGGAACCGCGCGACTGTTACGGTCGCAGGTTCGAATCCTGCCTCGGGCATGGATGTGTGTGATGTCCTTAGGTTAGTTAGGTTTAAGTAGTTCTAAGTTCTAGGGGAATGATGACCACAGTAGTTAAGTCCCATAGTGCTCAGAGCCATTTGAACCATTTGAACCTTAAATGCTACTAGACAACCGGCGAGCGGCAAGGTGCGATGTGCCAGCAGCGAGGATCCAACGTAGCCTGTAGCAGATGTTCCCAGAGTTTTTTCACTGTGTAACACTTGACATTTTTAGAAATTCGGTTTTTAACGAACACAGACAGTGGTGGGAGGGAACGCGTGCAGTAGAGTTGAGAGTCGACGCAAGCTTTCTTTGTATCACGACGCCATTTAACGTAACGCCCAACAAAGTCACAATAACAAATTGTTCACAGCGTAATGACTACTGCAGCGCCACATATCAGTACACTACATAAGTAGGCAGGAGACAGAAAGCGTCACCAAAACTTTCGAATAACCACCGACATCAAAAAGCAACCAACGGCAAAACTAGAATAATTATTCCAGGTGAAGGTAGCGACTGCTAATGAACGAAAGGGTGGGGAGGTACAATCTGACCTTCTTGTGTCCTGCGTACACTCCGAAACAAACTTTTTGCGATAAATCCATTTTCTTTACATTATACAGTCAGTTTTCTCACTATCGCAATGAACTCGCGTTCGAGACGACGACGGTTCAAACCCGCGTCCGGCTATCCTGGTTTAGGTATTCTGTGATTGCCCTAAATCGCTTAAAGCAGATGCCGGAATGGTTCCTTCCCTAATCCGAGCTTGTACTCCGTCTCTAATGACCGTGTTGTCAGGCGGGACGTTGAATACTAATCTCCTTCTCACTATATTTTGCTTTAAAAATAAGGTAACGTAAATTAACCATTTTACTTCTATTACTACGTGGTTTGTTTACTTTACCACATGAAATACCCTTGCGTACCTCCTGTGGTACGCGCACCATCATCTGGGAGCCACTGCCGTGGTGTGTTGACTGGCGATAAGAGCAACGCCTGTCTCGTTGGGCTACGGACGAAAAGCGGAGTGGCTGTTCACGTGCACCAGGTAGCCGATGACTGACAAGCCTGCATTATTGTCCTCCTCGTAGAAAGAAAATAACAGCATGATCGTGAGACCACCGTACGTGTAATTTCAGTGTGAAGTATGTGCTTATACATGCGTAACACATTCGTGAATTTCGCTTTCATTTAGCGATTCGCGAACGCGTCTCATCTTCGTTTTCTTCTCCATACAACACGCCCAAGTGACGTGCAGAAAATTGAAACGCATTTATTGCAGGATGAGGAGATTAATGTTTAACGTCCCGTAGACAACGAGGTCATTAGAGACGGAGCACAAGCCCGGATTAGGGAAGGATGGAGAAAGAAATTTGGAAATTTGTGCTAAGTTCCTATGGGACCAAACTGCTGAGGTCATCGGTTACTAGGCTTACGCACTACTTCATGTAACTTAGACTAACTTACGCTAGGGACAGCACACACACCCACGCCCGAGAGAGGACTCAAACCTCAGACGGGGGAACGAGAAAGAAAGCAGTCGTGCCCTTTCAAAGGAACCATCTCGGCATTGGCCTTAAGCGCTTTAGGGAAATCACGGAAACCTAAATGAGGATGCCCGGCCGCGGATATGAACCGTCGTACTCCCGAATGCGAGTCCCGTGTGCTAATCACTTTGCTACCACTCTCGGTGAAATGTAATTAATGTTCTGTTAATTCCACCAGAAAAAGAGCATAATTGACGTAATCCGAAACAAAAGGCAGAAATTGGTTGATGTAGTTTTATTCATATATCCTATGCCCTACAAGGCAATGGGGATAACAAATGGTTCAAATGGCTCTGAGCACTATGGGACTCAACTGCTGAGGTCATTAGTCCCCTAGAACTTAGAACTAGTTAAACCTAACTAACCTAAGGACATCACAAACATCCATGCCCGAGGCAGGATTCGAACCTGCGACCGTAGCGGTCTTGCGGTTCCAGACTGCAGCGCCTTTAACCGCACGGCCACTTCGGCCGGCAATGGGGATAACAGTCCGTGCAATTAATGGCCTTCTACACACACACACACACACACACACACACACACACACACACACACATACACTCCTAAATATATAGTCGGACTACAAGTCTCACTAATTCTCAAGATGTCAACTCAGAAGGCAGTAGACTGTAAGTCAAATCTTCCTCTTCTGCTTTTTCTGGATATCGCCAATTTTATTTTTATTTTTTAACTGTGTTTCCGAATGTCCTTCCTGGCGCCGCAGTCGTCAAGATAACCGAAGTGAGGGAAATAGTACAAACTTAGTTCTATGTTGTCGTATTTTAGTTCTATGTTGTCGTATTTTAGCTGTTTGTGCATCGTATCATTTGGGGCCAAATTTGGAGGCCAGCCAAACGCAGCAAACTGCCTAAAAGCCACACTCAGCCTGGACGTTGTACCAGCCCACAGTCGTTAGTCCACCACTCGGCTTCGATCCAGGTCAGAGCCACCTCCCTGTCTAGCAAGCTACTGCGCTGCACGTTACGCTGTACAAGCAGCTGGCAGATTGTTAATCAAATAATATTATCAATGTTTTACAGGGATGCTCACCGAAATCGCCCATGAAACCTGGATGAAATCAAATACTCTATATCTGCCTGCTGCTCTTCAGAAAAGCACTCCGCACTTGTCGTTTCCCAGTAAACGACCCCAGTTATTAGAATGAGCAAATGTTAAAGCTTTATAGTAGCAACGAATTAGATCTTTACTATGGGAATAATGTCACAGATGAAACAAAAATCTTACAGCAAATGTATGTCACAAGGGTCTTCTGTAAATGATCTATTATGGCTTTGAGGGTGTAGTGGTATGGCAGTAATTGCTATCAACGAACTGCAACTCTGAAGCGCTGTACCCTGACTTCGACCGTCCGTGATAAGAGGAGGATGTGGACGTGAGGGCAAAGAAATATATTGGTACGCAGTGTATCGCCCAATATACGCCCCTTACGGCGATACACACGTGGTTGTAGGGGGGAAATGATACAAGATAAGGCAGCGAAATGAGTTATCGTGTTAGTCATGGCAATGAAATATTCAGCGTTCAAGCGACCTGACAAAAGGTCCGGGCGTTAATCGATTTGGGCGCGGGGTTGACGAGGCGGAGCCGTGAGGGGCGACCCCGAGGCCAGCCGCGCGGTGCGACCGCTCGCGACCTTGACGCGCAGCGGTGAGGAATTTTTTGCGGCGCGCCGGGCAGACGCACGGGCGAGCAGTGACAGGTCGCGCCGCCTGCCGGCTGCGCGGGTGAAGGTGACCGGGCGGGCCCACAGCGCATGCGCGGCGCGGCTGGGCTCTGCGGCTGGCCCGGGCCGGCGGCGGTTGCCGTGGTAACGCAGTCTGCCCTGCAGCCCGTGCTCCACAGCTGCCGTTGGGCGTGGCGCGCGCCGCCCGGATGGTTTTCTCTCTCTCTCTCTCTCTCTCTCTCTCTCTCTCTCTCCCTCTCTCTCTCTCTCGCTCTCTCTCTCCCTCCCTCTCCACCCACCAACCTGCCGCCGTATATCACGCGCTGGTCTCGGGCAACGTAAACAAAAGCGGGCGGCCAAAACAATTCTGCTTCACTTGTCCGCATGTTTCCCATCCGCATGTTGAACGCTGGTTATATTTCCTGCGCAGTCTCCCCTTCCTCTTTTACTCTTTTATTTCAGCCATTATCGTTCATGACCACGTACGACAGATTGCTCAAATACTGCAATGTAGTCCACTCTTCCTTTCATAGTGATGCAATGTATTTCATACCTAAATTACCTTTTCACTTACACTTACGAAAGTGCAGCTCCATCGCCGGTTTATCATTTACCACACGGGAAAGTTATTGGCGTTCAGATCCACAATTACGCAAAAAGCTGTACAATTATAAGTTGGCACTTTTAGTCGGTTCTGAATTCTATTTTCCACATTGTTGGATTGTATACCACCCTCCTTACATTACTGGCTTGGCTCTGAGCACTATGGGACTTAACACATATGGTCAGCAGTCCCCTAGAACTTAGAACTACTTAAACCTAACTAACCTAAGGACATCACACAACCTTACTTTACTGTGTACTGGTAACTTGTCATAGCTAGTTTCGAAATAACCGTTCTCACCTGCATTCTCATTTGTTGTGGAAATGCACACACAAACAGAAACAATACACGTGTTTTGCGGAGCTCGGAAGTTATACTTTTTCCTTTTACAAAACACAGTGTTTCAAATAGATGACAATGCAAATGAAAACGGATATTTAGCGTGTAGCTGTGACAAGCGATTAGTATGCAGTCATGTAAAGAGGGTTGTACAGAAGCCAACGGTGTGGAAAAAATTAGGTACTAAAGTAGCCACTGATGACGGCGCAAAGGTACCGTAACATTTTTCGGCATATATATATACAGGGTGTCCTAGCTATCTTGTCCACCCAAAATATCTCTGGAACAATAACAGCTATTGGAAAACGACTTTCACTGGTATCAATGTAGGGCTGGGGCCCATGAATGTACATATTTGGAAACATTCTAAAACGAAAGCATATGTGTTTTTTAACACAAACTTATGTTTTTTAAATTGGACCTCCTATATTTTTCCTTCAGCAATCCGTAGCATGACAAAGCACATACACAGTGGCGTTGATTACATCGCAATATTCCCATTACATCCCGAGATATTGAGACGCGAAGTTGACGCTTGAAACACCCGACATGCGCTGCTAGCGCACGTCCTGAGGCTTGGGCGTGAACCCCATGCTTCCCGTAATCGCAGCAGACCGTATTATTCGTTTCGGACCTCTTGATAAGTATGGAGGTGTGATTACGCATGTCAATCACATCGCGGTTACGGGCAGCATGGGGTTCACGCCTGAGCCTCAGGGCGTGCGCTAGCAGCGCATGTCGAGTGTTTCAAGCGTCAATTTCGCGTCTCAATATCTCGGGATGTAATGGGAATATTGCGATGCAATCAACGCCACTGTGTATGTGCTCTCTCATGCTATGGATTGCTGAAGAAAAAATATAGGAGGTCCATTTAAAAAACATAAGTTTGTGTTAAAAAACAAATATGCTTTCGTTTTAGAATGTTTCCAAATATGTATATTCATGGGCCCCAGCCCTACATTGAACCGGTGAAAGTCGTTTTCCAATAGCTGTTATTGTTCCAGAGATATTTTGGGTGGACAAGATAGCTGGGACACCCTGTATATTGAAAATACACTCCTGGAAATGGAAAAAAGAACACATTGACACCGGTGTGTCAGACCCACCATACTTGCTCCGGACACTGCGAGAGGGCTGTACAAGCAATGATCACACGCACGGCACAGCGGACACACCAGGAACCGCGGTGTTGGCCGTCGAATGGCGCTAGCTGCGCAGCATTTGTGCACCGCCGCCGTCAGTGTCAGCCAGTTTGCCGAGGCATACGGAGCTCCATCGCAGTCTTTAACACTGGTAGCATGCCGCGACAGCGTGGACGTGAACCGTATGTGCAGTTGACGGACTTTGAGCGAGGGCGTATAGTGGGCATGCGGGAGGCCGGGTGGACGTACCGCCGAATTGCTCAACACTTGGGGCGTGAGGTCTCCACAGTACATCGATGTTGTCGCCAGTGGTAGGCGGAAGGTGCACGTGCCCGTCGACCTGGGACCGGACCGCAGCGAAGCACGGATGCACGCCAAGACCGTAGGATCCTACGCAGTGCCGTAGGGGACCGCACCGCCACTTCCCAGCAAATTAGGGACACTGTTGCTCCTGGGGTATCGGCGAGGACCATTCGCAACCGTCTCCATGAAGCTGGGCTACGGTCCCGCACACCGTTAGGCCGTCCTCCGCTCACGCCCCAACATCGTGCAGCCCGCCTCCAGTGGTGTCGCGACAGGCGTGAATGGAGGGACGAATGGAGACGTGTCGTCTTCAGCGATGAGAGTCGCTTCTGCCTTGGTGCCAATGATGGTCGTATGCGTGTTTGGCGCCGTGCAGGTGAGCGCCACAATCAGGACTGCATACGACCGAGGCACACAGGGCCAACACCCGGCATCATGGTGTGGGGAGCGATCTCCTACACTGGCCGTACACCACTGGTGATCGTCGAGGGGACACTGAATAGTGCACGGTACATCCAAACCGTCATCGAACCCATCGTTCTACCATTCCTAGACCGGCAAGGGAACTTGCTGTTCCAACAGGACAATGCACGTCTGCATGTATCCCGTGCCACCCAACGTGCTCTAGAAGGTGTAAGTCAACTACCCTGGCCAGCAAGATCTCCGGATCTGTCCCCCATTGAGCATGTTTGGGACTGGATGAAGCGTCGTCTCACGCGGTCTCCACGTCCAGCACGAACGCTGGTCCAACTGAGGCGCCAGGTGGAAATGGCATGGCAAGCCGTTCCACAGGACTACATCCAGCATCTCTACGATCGTCTCCATGGGAGAATTGCAGCCTGCATTGCTGCGAAAGGTGGATATACACTGTACTAGTGCCAACATTGTGCATGCTCTGTTGCCTGTGTCTATGTGCCTGTGGTTCTGTCAGTGTGATCATGTGATGTATCTGACCCCAGGAATGTGTCAATAAAGTTTCCCCTTCCTGGGACAATGAATTCACGGTGTTCTTATTTCAATTTCCAGGAGTGTAGGTCAAAGTGTAACCGGTTATTTTCAAATTCAAATGTTATTAACACGGTCGCAGGTTCGAATCCTACCTCGGGCATGGATGTGTGTGATGTCCTTAGGTTAGTTAGGTTTAGGTAGTTCTAAGTCTAGGGGACTGATGATCTCCGATGTTAAGTCCCATAATGCTCAGAGCCATTTGAACCATTTTTTGTGATTAACATTACTGTTTTTTTTATTCTATGATATTTATGGTAGATAACGCAGGGGTTGTATGAAAGGATTACATACTAATTAGTACAATAAACGCAGAGGAAGTTTTACTGTGTGGCACATCGGTTGGGAACGCGTAATTTATGTAAGCTTAGTCGTGGAATGTTGGAAATGTAACACTGCAACATTTAGCGGGAAGAATGAGAACACCTTCAGATCTTAATGGATTAAAGAATAAAGCACGGATAAATGCTAGTGCGTCCCGCAGTGTATGCAGAAGAACTTATGCGAAGTTTCGAAAGTGGAAGAGATATATCGTGTGAAGAAAAGCTACGAGGCCAAGTCGTGTATTGTGACTGGCTAACTCAGTCAGTACAGCATTTATTCGTGAAATACAAACGTTCTACTTTCGAGTCTTGGTCCAGCACACAGGAAGTTTTATAATGGAACTTTACCTAAGTGCTTTGAGACATGGTAGAGAGCCATGTTGTAAAGATACACGGTGCCTGTAATCAAAAATTAGGGGAAATAAACACGAAACTGGACCGCAAAACCAGCACTAAGTGAGCTGCTATCACCTGCCTTAGTTCAAGTGAATGGTTGTCAGAGTAGGATATGTGGAGTGTTTTTCCGTCGAGAGGTCTAAACTTCATAGGTTTGTAATACAAAGCATTTTACTTTTTAATGTGAGCTTTAATAATTTGGAACCAGTTTTAGCGCCTGCAACATCAGGCAACTGCCACTTCTTCTTGCTGGTAATTCTGGCGTTGGTAAAAATCTGGAGCAGTCGTTACATTGTTTTTGCCACTCAGTGAAAACATGATTAGGAGCATCCTGGTCACGTGGCCTGAGTCAAAGTACTCACGGTGTAAGTGGGTTGTGGTCCAAAACGTTTATTTCAATGTTAAGGATTTTCTTTGCAATGTAAATGGACCTACTAATAGCTATCTGTAACTGGTAGTTTTAGTATCTTAAGCAATGTTCATTACATTGGTCAGATGATGGTTCAAAGATCAAGGTGCAGTGCTTAAATTAGCGAAATATAATTTTATTACACGATGCCTTCACATCTTACACGAAAGTAAAATAATAAACTTTTTAAAATACCGATATATGAGTCCTTGGAACGCTACTTTGACAAAAGTTGACATGTTGAGAACCGTGGCTGTAATGCTGTAAGGTTTGTAATTGAAACAGCAACCAGCCACAAATATGATTTAACATGGTTTTTTCGATCCAAATAAATCTTGATCCAAATAAACCTTGTAAAATCAAACTTGTGGCTGGTTGCTGCTCCAGTTATAAACCTTATATTATTACAATTTTTTTCCAGAAAACTCAATTCTTATGTTCAAAACTCGCCATTCAAAAACAGTCAACGAAGTATGGTAAAATGGAAAGCGTCAATTACTTCAAATACCTAGGTGAAAACGTACCTTTTGGGGGAGAAAAGCATTCACAGAGGATTCAGCACAGAAACTAACGAAGGATTACGGAAGTACTCATGAGATCTACAACAAAAAATGTCTCTCCACACACACACACACACACACACACACACACACACACACACACACACACACACACACAAATCAGGCAGTGCAACACAGTCATCAGACCAGAAGCCCAGTAAGCCAACGAAAGACACACTCTACATAAAAGGTAGTATGAGAAACATCCTGAAAGAGGATCGCAAAATCGCAAATTTATCAGAAAGATTCTCGATCCAAACAAAACGACACATGCTTACAATCTAAAATCCTGGAAAAGAACAGAAAAAGTATCCGAGGTCGCAGCTGACATCTGGGAAAGAAAATATTTAAGGGCACATTCACAGACGCTTCGCAACAAGACAAACGTACACGGAACGACCGAAATCTCTACCCTGGATTGAACAAGTTAAAACGTACATAGAATGAGACCAGATGAATTCTTCGGAAGTTTTAGACATAAACTAACAGGGAGAAAAAAATAACAGACAAAATTCAGTCGGGGAACGAAACCGCGAAGAAATCAGGAACAAAATGGGCTGAAGAAAGAATGAGACTCCACGGATGAAAAAATGAGTGTTTCTTGGAAACTCGTAAAATTAAAACATAAGGCTTTGTGTGATCTAATAGGGTGCAGCCGCACCTAATAAATATGAGTACCGCGTGATCAAAAAATCAATATATTTGAAAACTTAATAAACCACGGAATAATGAAGATAGAGAGGTAAAAATTTACACACATGCTTGGAATGAATGGGGTTTTATTAGAACAAAAAAAAAAAAAAGTTCACAAAATGTCCGACAAATGCACGTCGTTTGGTGATGATCGTGTGCTCAACCGCCACTTTCGTTATGCTTGGCCTCCTTGGTCCCCAGACCTCAGTCGGTGCGATTATTGGCTTTGGGGTTACCTGAAGTCGCAAGTGTATCGTGATCGACCGACATCTCTAGGGATGCTGAAAGACAACATTCGACGTCAATGCCTCACCATACTCCAGACATGCTTTACAGTGCTGTTCACAACATTATTCCTCGACTACAGCTGTTGTTGAGGAATGATGGTGGACATATTGAGCATTTCCTGTAAATAACATCATCATTCCTTTTTCTTACTTTGTTATGCTAATTATAGCCATTCTGATCAGATGAAGCGCCATTTGTCGGACATTTTTTGAACTTTTGTATTTTTTGTTTCTAATAAAACCCCACGTCATTCCAAGCATGTGTGTCAATTTGTACCTCTCTATCTACATTATTCCGTGATTTATTCAGTTTTCAAATTTATACTGACTTTTTGATCACCCGGTACTTGTCGTTAAATAGTGTTCCGTCTTTCATCGCTTCTACGAGCTCCTCGGGGTCTTACACCGCTCCTGGTTTGAAATACGCCAGCGGCTGCATCCAGAGCGGGACCTGTTGGTGAGCGGGAGCGCGCGTTCACCCCTGTACCACCCCGCCTCTCGCGATATCCAGTCCCCTCCTTCCACGCTACCCCTCTTCCCCTTCCCCATCCCATCCGCCGGGCCAGGCAGGGCTGTTGCGTCACTGTGTTCCCGGGGGCGTCGTCAGGAATGCGTGCGTGTGGCGTGGGAGAAGCGCAGGAACGCGTCCAAGGTCGCGCGAGGGCCGCGCCGACACCACTCCCGCGTCCTTCGCGCCAAAAGCCAGCACCCCGTGCAAGGTCGAGGCACACGTTCTGCCGATTCCTTATGGAGGGTCCATCCACTCCTTCAGTGAACACATCGTAAAAGTATATTTTGAGGGTTCCTTGAGCAAAACACCATTTTCTCTCCTTAACCACACAGTTTTCGAGTCTGATACATCATTATCATCGGGTGATTTCATTTTACTCCACCGTAAAGCGCAAACAAAAGTAGTACAGTAGCGTTCTTTCCTATTCAGATAACGATTAGGTTACATAATTGGCCGACTTATATAGAAGGATTGAAAGACCCATCCCCCCACCCCACTTGAGGAAACCAACATGAATTGATCAAGGTCACCGAGGGGAATCCCCATACATATCTTACACAATTGTGTGATAGTAGTCACGGGACGTAAAATTACGGAAACGTTCTCCCTCTCTGCCAATGGGGGCACAGTGAAATGGTGGGAGACCCAATGGACCGATAAGATCGAATTCTTCCCTCCTCTTTCTTTATTATATTATGAATCTAGTAGCACGAGCCCTCCTCATTCGAGATCTGATCTTCATAGCGGGAGGATTACCAAGTGCCAGCAGCGTCAGCAGGGACCAGTCAGCGCCCCCAGACACAAGGTGAATAAGAGTGTTGGATTGAAAATGGGTATCTACTAATAATAATAGTCTAATTATTACTATTGTTATTAATAAACATATATTCGAATATCGTATACTACTGGACGCATTGTCGGAGCAGCAGCAGCAGTCCGCAGATGGGCTACCCGAGTTATCGGACCTTGTATCTTTCAGATAGGTAAGACATGGGGAGAGCGGGGACGCGCTACACTTCCAGAGCGACCTAGTTTCATCTACTTTTCGAAGTCATTGGACTCGGTCCATCCAAAAGACGTTCATGTAGATCATCATACATAAGAGACTTTCTAGGATTTTAGATACAGTGTCGAATAATAACAAACACTCCATACAAAAACTTTTACTGGTTTTGCATATGCATTTACACACGGAAAACAGCTATTTACTTTTGTTCGATGTAATTTTAATAACACCCAGCTTAATTTTTAAATTATAGCTTAAATGCACGTCTGAATCACATGTTTCGTTCTCCAGCCAGTAATTTGACAAGAACAAAGAAGAAATATGCTCGAATTGTAATACAAATATAATTTTTTCCAGTGAAATACGTGTTTTATGGCTTTAACGGTAGGTTTGTTCCTTCTTGCAGTTCTTCTAGACGAGAGCATTCAGGGATTTTAATTTTGCCTCTATTTCCTCTATGATGCTATAGTTAAAGCACTCCGCATCGTCCTGTGTGATCGCTACCAGCCCTTCCCCTGCAGAATTTCTGTGTAAAGCTTTAAGTTTGCACATTTTGCGAATGAATGTCTATTAAATGTAGATATTCCATCAGTTCTAAACTCCTCAAATGGTTGTTCTGCTGACAGGTGCTCAACATCTAGTTTGGCATATTTACATAGAATATAACAATTTTTTTAAAGCCATTCCAAACCAGAATGGAGGTTTATAAAAAAAATCGTTTATCCTTTAATGTAATAAATGTTCTCGATTCCAGTGATTTCGACCAGCACTTCATATGTGACCAATTTCCACTGTTGTTTACTGTAAATGCCGTTCTTTTATATACACCAGTCGTAGCCAGATTTCTGTATACACTGTGCAACAGCTTCTTCTTTTCCCAATAGCAGACTATACTCTTCCTTTATGGTTGTCTTCGTCATATATGCCAGTTATTGTTTGTTGATTTCGATGCCCTCTATTCCCAGTTTTCTTCTTCGTACACATAACACATTAATTGTACTTAGGGGAATAACTTCCTTAATAGGAAATGGTTTAAGTCTGCTCGACACACTGGATCCTTTTCTTAAATATCAGTTGAATAACATTGTTTGTGGGAACCATGCCTAATTCGACAATATCTTAATTTGATGCTATTGTGGAGAATAATGTTCTATATTGAGAAAAATATATTTCTCCTGTTTTAACAAAACCCTTCTGAATAACACTTACATAATCTTTGTTGGGACCAGTGTTAAGAATTTCCACTTAGTTTACAGGTAGATAATTAAAATTGTACGCAAATAGAACACAACTTATAAAACTTCTTTTTTTATATAAAGCTCTCTCGGGACTTACAGTCCGGCAGACGCCAGTCAAGTTTTCGAGTATTATTATTACCTCAGTAGACAAACTGCAGAACATTGTTAAATACATCGCAGCAGCTTTTCAGTAAGTTATTTGTTGGCTGACATCACATGGATGTGATCGGCACGGAGTTCAGTGGAGGAAATTGTAAATATAGTTTGTTAGAGTTCAAAGCACTTAAAACAATCTTGCGCAAGGTCAAACATACGATCCATTCTGTAGTTGTACATCGTAGCCTCCAGCCTGGTAATATCACGTTTCTTAGCCAAGGAAGACATAAAAGTTTCTCGTAGCAGTGTGTCTGGACACCTTATAAAAAATAAAAGGTGGTTATTGATAACTTTAATTACTCCTTGTCTTGTAATTTGGCATATAAATTTGATATACATCTTTACTCTACAGTCCGCATTAAACAGTCAATCCCAACTGTCTTAACGTTGTCAATAATGACGTTGCAGTTTCTCTGGTAGTTTCCTTCCATGCAGAAGTCGTGGTCTTATATTATGTACTCGCACATCTCCATTTTGTAAAAAATCCCGGGAAATTTTGCGTTATGTCCAAATCCAAAAGGTAATAGTTGTCTACCCAAACCTGCTGCAATATTCTATGCAGCTCTTTCATTAGAACATCCCTTTTAACGTCAGCTAATTTCACATTATATGTTATAGCCAAAGAAGTTTTATAATTCTTCGAAATTGTTTCAGGTGCTTCCTTAGAGATATTTCCCACTACTCCTCTTGCTGTTGCTTTGTCGCTCTCCTGTAGGAGAAATGGTAGCTTTGCCTTCACACCATGTCTCACAGTGACGAACTTGCAGAATTTACTACATAGGTGATAGTCTTCAACATCAGAGACCGACCCTTATCTAATTGTATTTGACAGTCCACTTCACTGCACCTTTTAACTACCATAATGTTATCACAAAATGGTTCTATAATGGGCGAGAGCACATTTAAATTCGTCTTGCCAAGGAGCATACTATTTTCGGTGTAATTTATGCTGCCAATGTCAGTACCAAAATTATCCAGGTTCTCCAGTAATAACCAAGAACCAAAGCATTCATTGGTTGGTCTCGTTTTCCTCCCTAACAGCTGAGGGATGTTTAGCACATCAGAGGAAGTCATGTTGACATTTTCCACTACCACAGAAGACTGATCAGTTGCGGCTGTCTCAATCTAGGACAGTGTTCTCCACAGTACCATAAAATATACATATTGCTGAAATAGGATCAGTTCCCTTAAACACTGTTATTCCACAAGAGTTAAGAAAAAGAACCACTGTACCAAACAGACTTAAACTTTCGAAGAAACTACTCTCTTAAGTGCAGTTATTGTTTTACGTGTAGGAAAAAGAAAACTGGAAATGGTGGAAATCGAGATGAATAAACGAAAAGTGGAGTATATGACGAAGATAACTGCCATAAAGAAAGAAATAAATTATAACTGGGAAAACAAAAAGCTATTGCAGATGTGTAAGCAAGATTTAAATGTTGCTTTAAACACGGTGTATGGAGAAATCTGACCACGACTGGGGAACATAAAATTTCTGCATTTACAGTGCAAATTGGTCACATACGAAGTGCTCGTCGAAATCAATGGAATAGTGAACATTTACTACATTGAAAGAGAAACGAAATTTTTTCTATGCACTTCCATTCTGATTTGGATTGGCTTTAAAAAGAAGTGTTATATTCTATCTAAATATGCAAAACTAGACGTTGGGTGCGTGGAAACAGAACAGCCATTTGAGGAGATTAGAACTGATGGAATATCTACATGTAATGGAAACTCGTTTGCAAAAGTTGTAACCTTTAAGTTCTACACAGAAATTCTGCATGAATATGTAGGGGAAGAGCTGTCAGCGTACGCACAGGAAGATGTGGAGCGCTGGAAGATGTGGAGCGCTTGGACAACAGCGTCTTGTTAGAAATGAATTAAAATCCCCGAGGGCTCTCGTCTACAAGGACTGCTAGAAGGCACAGAGCTAATTGTTAAAGCCATAAACAGATATTTTCGAGGAAGAAAATTAGATATGTATCAGAATTCTAGAATATGTATTCTTTGTATTCGTCAAATTACTGGCTGGAGAAGGAAATATCTGACTCAGATATGAATTTAAGCTATTAGTAAAAATTTTGAAAGGGTACAGTACTGCCCGATATAAAAAATATGTACAACATACTTCGTTGTTCTTGTCAGAACAGCATTTTTTGTATAATAACACAACTTTATTTAATACACCGAAGCCGGGTACCAATGTAGGAAAGAAGGACAAGTTATTTATTTAATTGTTCAGATGTGCACTTCCTTAAAATAGATCCCTATATCCAGTTTGGTGATGTTTGTGAATTGAATGAATGGCTGGTGTTCTGCTGACCACAGATAATGAAGGTAGGTTCTAAAATCATCTTTGAGATAGTCCTCTGATCACCTTTGGCCGAACCAAAGAGAGGAAGAGAGGAACTATACCAGAGTACTAGAGGGCTTGAGATGTGTCTAACCAATACGGTGGAAAGGTCCTCCCCCACTTCTGCGGAAGCGCGGGCTGACCGGATAAAAGGCCATGTTTCAGCACTCTGTCGCTGGTTCCTGAGGTGTGAAGTTGTATTTTCTGTGTGCTCCATAAAAACAAATTTGAATGAAAATGGTATGCATGTGGAATATTTAAGAGTAGATAAAAATAATGATTTCTCTTTTCAGAAACTTTTGGTGGGAGGCTCATGTGAACTGTTCGGAAAAAGTTTGGCAGGTAAAATTCATGAGGAACATAGGATTCTTCGGAAGTGACCAACTGTCACAATGAAACCACGTATTGTAATTATAAGATGTGTGGTGTCACCGCCAGACACCACACTTGCTAGGTGGTAGCCTTTAAATCGGCCGCGGTCCGTTAGTATACGTCGGACCCGCGTGTCGCCACTATCAGTATTTGCAGACCGAGCGCCGCCACACGGCAGATCTAGTCTAGAGAGACTCCCTAGCACTCGCCCCAGTTGTACAGCCGACTTTGCTAGCGATGGTTCACTGTCTACATACGCTCTCACTTGCAGAGACGACAATTTAGTATAGCCTTCAGCTACGTCATTTGCTACGACCTAGCAAGGCGCCATATTCACTTACTATGAATGTATTCTGAACTAATAATATTGTGAATCACGTACCGTCAAGAGCGACGTTCATCATTAATGGATTAAAGTTAAGTATCAAACTAATTACGTCCGCTTTCTGAATTCTAATTCCTTGTAATTCCTTATCATGTTCCAGACCTCACGTCAGTATAGTCCTTCCCTCTTCAAGCCAGCCTGCGTGAGCTAAAATGCGTGCATTTCGGCCTCTACTAATAACACGGTGTTGGCTCTTCTGCCAACACAACAAGATGAAATACTTGCATGTGTAAATCTAAGTTGAAAATATTTAAGATAGGCGTGTGCAGAACTTCAATTAAAGACCAGCACTTCCACGTGGTGAGTACAGTATGAGTCTCAACCTGACTATGAGACAATACAAAAATAGAAGTGCTTGTCCAAGCCTTCAGTTGAGGATCCGTGTGTGAGATAATGATACCAAAATTTCCATTATGAGATACATTCGTGTGACGCTAGCTTGATGTTCCGATACTCTGAGGGAGAATTAAGGTGAGTCAGCCATCTACCTGCCAACACCATGTGGGTTGCATTGCACAAGGAGGTGTGCATAAATCCTCCAGAGTTTGTGGTAGGGAAATTTATTGCGTGTGAATCTGGGATGACTAATGATTGATGTGGGAAAGCAGAACACGTAGATAACCAAACATTTTGTTTTTGAGAGGTGCCTTATACTGCCAATGTGATTTATTTTGTACATTTAATCTGAGTGATTTGCATGAGACGGTAGCCATTAGTTTCAAATACGGTGGGTCAAGCATGATTTTCCTTAGTACAGTCCGATAATCAGTAAATTCGTTATGTTGCTAATGAATGAGCTTATGAGAGTATGGGAAAGGATGAAGTAGAGACAGATTCATTACCCATCCAGAAAGTGCACAGTACCAATAAACAGAAACATTACGAGACCATAGAATAGTAATATGCTTATGTAATGTCATGCCCATTGGGTGGAGAATCCCTTTTTTAACTATTGTTTAAGTGTAATGCAAGAAATTATGCAACATTAACGTGAAAGAATTTATTATAATAAAAGAGGAGACATATGAAACAAATGGTGGTCTTGATTATTGAGTTGTGGGTAGCCATTTTGTAGAGGTATTATACCATAAGCTCCATTTTTTGCTAGTATGCCCAAGCTTTGATTAAAATATATGCCACATAAAGGAAATGTGGTATTGCCAGGGTAGAGTGAGTCCATCAGAAACGTGCACAAGCTGTGAGTCAGATGCGTTATCCATTCCGTTGCGTGGAGAAGTAAAGACGAGAATAAATTATAGCTTAACTGTTAGGTACTAGGGCTCTAATTTCAAGCATAGTTGCAGTGGATGTGATAAATCATGAAAATATTTCTGATGTACGAATAATGACAGCACTCGCTTGGCTGGCCACTCATCTAGTAGGCCTGACTACTAGATGCCACCAATGAGGGTAACCTCCCAATTTAAACTACACCAAACAAAAATTAAGAAACAGTTGTTTTGTGTGTATACATATAGATACAAAACCAATAAAAGTTTTTGTATGAAAATATTTGTTAATGTTCGTTACTGTGGCGAAAATCCTAAAAAGTGTTCTATACATGATGATCCACATGTATGTCTTTTGGGTGGAGCAAGTTGAATGAAATTGAAAAGTTGTTCAAGACTAGGTAGTTGAAAGTGCAGCGACCGCTATTTCTTACCTACATGAAGATTAGATTTTGAATGAGGTTGGTTCAAATGGCTCTGAGCATTATGGGACTTAACATCTGAGGTCCTCAGTCCCCTAGAACTTAGAACTACTTAAACCTAACTAACCTAAGGACATCACAAACATCCATGCCCGAGGCAGGATTCGAACCTGCGACCGTAGCGGTCGCGCTGTTCCAGACTGTAGCGCCTAGAACCGGTCGGCCACTTCGGCCGGCTCGAATGAGGTGCGTACGGGCTAATGGATTCAGAATATAATAAAGAGAGGGTATGGGAGAGCTAGATACTTATTGGTCTACTGGGTCTGCCGTCATTTTGTTGTGCTCCCATTTACAGGGATGAGGGAGGGTATTTCCGCCATTGTACGTCACGCGACCACTATCACACGTTGCCTAAAGTGTATGATGGGCTCCCCTGGAGGACCCTGACAAAATCCCTGTGATTCCCCGGGGTGGGAGTGGGCGTGACTTTGAATATACACCCGCAAAGTGTGTAAACCGGGTATCTGACACAGAATGTGATATGACCGTTATCAGGGCAGGAAAGAACCTTGTTATACTACTGTTAAGTACTGGCAATCGCTGGTACTGGTTCATATTTCGTTTATCAGTGGGGATTCATTGATTCCGAATTGATTTTTTGTTTCAGATTTTGTGTCAGTTATGGAACAACCTGGGAAAAATGGCCGCGTACCATCTTCATTGTGCTAGAAATCCAGCATCCAGCATTAAATCTGGGCCGATATCAAGTAAGCTCTGATTTGTTCACTACACGACACATCCTAAAGTGGATGGTAGGCCTGCAGCAGGGACTTCTACCGCAAGGGACCGATGACCGTCGCAGTCTGGTCCCTTTAATCCCCCAAACCAACTTCCACCGCAGCCACCACGTTCCTAGGACGACATTCCACTTGAAATCAACTTCTGTTATTATGTCAAAGACGTCAAACGTCGTATTGTTGACGCCATTCCTCCAAAGATGTACATACGATCGATGTGGGTGGAAATCGAGTACAAACAAAATTGCCTTTCATAAACTAAAGTAGCCAACATTGATATCCGATGATCGTTGTTGGAAAACAAACTATGTAACGGTAATTTACTGATAATTCTATTTTCGCAATGCTTATAATTTGGAAATTTTCGATGTTTTGCTCCAAAAGAAGGCGAATAATTTCAGCAACCAATAAGGAAATAAACCTACCGAAAAAACTTAAAGTGGCACGCCACAATGTGGGTGACAGATTACAAAGCCAAAAGGTCAGGATTAAATCGTCGGTCAGTCGTTGGATTTTTTGTGTCGGTTACTGTTTTTTATTTCACCTTTGGCAACGAATTAACGATGAGAGAAATGTCTCAAGAGCGGCGGTATAGCAGACTTTGTCTCAATTACAGGGAGTGCGATAAGCGTCCGCACTATGTTTGGGCACGTTAATGATACACATGCGATAACTCGTTAATGACCAGATGCAATTACGCTGATCGGATTATTCAACAATATTTGCAACCAATCAGCTCAAGTAATCTCTTACGATCGTTCTTTATCAGTTGTGTCTTCGAGGGATAATAACAAAACGTTAATTCTTGGTAGGTATATTACTCAAGGACGCAATATCTGCCGTCTGTCCGGAGAGATTTTCTAGTATTGCAGGTCGTAACTTCTATGGGTGTGGGGCACAAACTCTTCTAATATTATTAATGAGAAAATCTCGTGAACTATCGTAATCTAGATTCAATGTTGCTTCTGTTGTTATGGTTCCCACAGATCGCATATTCTGTACCAGATCAGTAAAGAGCGCAACTATTCCAGTAATGTCTCTGCTTTAACGTAATCTCAGATTAGTCAAAGAATATTTTCTCTTGATTCTGATAATATTTTACACTACTTTGACATAATCTTTCACTATAACTTTCAGTCATAATATCCCCACATCACACAAATTTTCATTTTTCGTGAAGTATTGCCTTTTAAAGGTGTTACGCGTCTTGGTTAATTTCCTATAGTCAGATAGAGTCCAGCTTCTCAGCTTGAAGCATCCGACTCGGGAACTCCCACACCTTTGTGTCTGCTTCCTCGCGACCATAAAATAAATGGAAAGAAACCACACAGTATTTTGTGTGTATCTTATTCTATACAGTTCACTTAACATATATCAGCGCGCTTGATATGGCTAATGATCGTCTGTATAAATATCAGCACACAAGTTCTTTCATATTCAACTGTAGTTCCTTCGTAACTGGCTGAGTAAACCAGTTCAAAGAGCGGTCAAAGGCTTAACGTACTTTTCATTCGTTCCTGTGTGCGGAACGCGAGACAAATAACGTCACGCACCGCTCTGCAGATTTACTCAGAATCGTTTATCGACGGACCGAGTTTAATTCCCTGCGTTGCTACAAGTGTAAAGGTCACCAGCCTCGCTTTGACCTGCGAGACAGCGTTAAACTTCTCACTACACAAGACTAGATAGCTCTGTATACGTCTAACTATTTTCAGACAGATTCTGATATCTGGTCACTGCACTAGAATACGAACACCGATAAAAGTTCGTACTCGCCTCCAACTGTCTCCTTGCAGCTTCTGTCATCAATCGCAACAAGAACGAATACAGGACAACGGTTCACTGTCAGTACCGCTACGGTCGCAGGTTCGAATCCTGCCTCGGGCATGGATGTGTGTGATGTCCTTAGGTTAGTTAGGTTTAAGTAGTTCTAAGTTCTAAGGGACAGATGACCTCAGCAGTTAAGTCCCATAGTGCTCAGAGACATTTGAACCATTTCATTCAGTACGTGATCACACAAAAACATCACATTTCAAGTTTTCACATAAACAAATAGAAATTTTTTGGCTTAAATTAAAGACTGCCAACTCCATCACGTTTATACAACAGCACCTCCGGCTAGCTCAGGGCTCTTTTATGAAACTTCTTCATGTCAGACCCTGTACTCTCACTAAGCCGCAACAGGGCCCGAAGAGAGCGGAAAGTAGTGTAGCGTTTCCTTTTATTTTTAGTTTGAAATGATCCAAGAAAAAAGAGAATGTGCTCCTAAATACATTTGATAAAATATGTACTTGTCAACAAACCAATCAACAGTTTTGTAAACCCAGTGAACATTTCTGATTGGAGTAACCTCTAGATCTGTGGAGGATGCTAATGTAATCTCGCTGAGTAAATATGATAGGGACTACTTCACTTGTCTTCTACCTACCATTTTGCCTGTGTTTAATGGAATTTGGTACCGATAGTCGAGTGCACTATAATTTGCTGATTTAATAGTTATCTATTTAATTATAATTAATCGAGTTCATTATTCAGCAAGACTAGAATCCTATTCCTGGCAAAATAGGCGAGGACGGAGGCCAGTTGCTTGGGGTCCAACCACCTAACACTGTTTTTGTTCTTCCGTTAATTGCTTTTTAATCGGAACCTAGAACCCTCCTGAGATATTTCGTCCGACTATCTCCCTTGCAGTGCGTAACATTTTATCCTAATGAACGTGTGGGTTTGATCGGTTACCGACGTCTGCCAATGACGCTTACCAACCTACTCACTGGCCTGATGCGGCCCGGGTTATAATTTCTTATGAGTAGATGATGGACCAGAAAACGTGAAGTTACAGTCACAATTATAGATATTACTGGTCAGTCAGTACGTGCGTAAATCTACAGTCCTCTGTAGCGTCCAGCATACCGTCTGGCCAAAGTAGTACGATAAACGGACGATTGAACTCCCAAGAATTTGACTCCAAGGGACCCTTTCTTAACCTGATATTATGTTAATCCTTGAGTTGGAGACAGCGTCCGAAATTGATTGTACCTGAATAAACACACATTATGGCAGCTTTTCGGATATAAAGTCAGGTATTAATAAGTAGAAACAATCTTTAGACCAATACTGCACGTTATGCAATAGTTACACGGGTTGTACACAGCTCACGGTGCACGAGATGGTACCCTCTCTGAATTCAGCAGACAACTCTAGCATGTTGTAACTCCGGCGTTGGTAGCCTGACTATGAAGCAGTCTTATCAAGGCCATACCTTCCGATGACATCGACGACAGTTACATTCACAGCGGAATTTTTTTTTCCCGTTGGAAACTTTTCATGTGTTGGATGAAGAAATATCCCTTTCGTCAAGAGAGGTTTCGATGGACATTGCACCCATACTGACCAGAGAATTACATAGGTGAGAACCTGTCATTTAAGAAAGGATAGTATTCTAAAACATGGAAAATCCAGTTTAGGTTTCCCACGGTCCCCTTAAATCACTTCAACAACTGCCGGGGGCGGTTCTTGTGGAACGGGCACGGCCATCCTGCACAGTCCTAGTTTGTGCTCCCTCCTGCCAAGTCGTTAAACCATACTCTTCCTTCCTTTAAAGTGACAGAAACGACTACATGATCTAGGGTCAGAATGCAATTAAAACAAACATGTATGTGGCTACAGTGTGGTATTAGTTGATGTTTTATGATAAGGCGTAGGATGAAATCCACTGTCGGCACATAACCTACTGGGACAGCTGAGATTCTGGTGAGCAGCCCGGTGGTCAGGAACCTTACGTCACGACCGGGGCGCTCAACTGCGCGGTCATCAGCGCCCGTACGAAGTCCCAATTTTTACACAGTCCATTTTCTATTCACAATACAATCTAGTCACTCTCACAAATGATGATGATGATGATGAAATGATGAGGACAACACAAACACCCAGTCTCCGAGCAGAGAAAATCCCCAACACGGCCGGGAATCCAACCCGGGACCCCGTGATCAAGGGTCAGCAAAAATTCCGACGGTGAAAACGTCTTCCAGCGTCAGGATTAGAACTGGCCATCACCGAGTCGAGCGCCACCGCAAAAGCGCTCGTGACTGTTCTGGACTAAAGACTGACTGTACTCATGGTGAGAAATTAGAAGGCGCGACCTGTTTTGCTTGGTACAAACTTTCTAAAGCCAAGATCGTATAAAAATACTGCCTTTCAGTTGTACCTTATACGCAGTCTAAGGTGGATCTTCAATGATTAGAATACGTCCAGTTAATATTAACAGGTGTGCTACTGTGCATTTCATTGTCTATTGCGTATTTATGTTGTAACAATCATCTGTGAGCGCTACATACCGTATATTGACATGGCCACGTGCACAAGGTGCAGTTTGATTTTAAATGTTTTATTTATGACGTACCTTAATGTAATGTGATAGATTTTATGTACATGACAACTTGGCGTGAGGTCCAGCACCATATGAACACATTTTATAACACAAATTTTTGAAGACTTGAAGATGACGAAACCAGTTGTTTGTAAATAAAGAACTATTTATGCGATTTTGGCTTTAGAAAGTTTTTACTTGGACTATGGAGGCGGCTGAGGCAGACCTGTTAGATATTGGTACACTATTTGCCCATGCCGATATAAAATTCTACTCCCGTAACTACAGTTGCACTCACTGGTAGCACGAGTTAAACAATCATATGCGTATCTCACGGTTGAACATAAACAGTTGGTACTACCACTTAGTGAAGAAAATAAAAAAAAGCCCCTCTTCGTTAGGGATAAGATGAAACAAATCACCGAGCATGCCCTTGCATCAGTGCTCATGCTATTAGTTCGCTTACACTTGATGCCAAAATTTCTGTATATTTTTTTTCCAAGAAAGATGATGCCGGTACCCGCATATAATTTTTATATGCAAATTTTAATTCTCCTTTTGTCGATGTCTTGTTGATCGACTGATGTCTTGAAATGTTAACACTATCTCTGTAGTTAAACTGGAATATATCATGCACTTCTTTTGAGTGAGGCTTTCCGAAAAAAGTAAGTTTTTGAAATACTGCTCAGTAGATGGCTAGTTCAACAACAGACGTACACATATAGTTGACGGACCGGTTAAGTGCACAAACTTGACCGCAAGAGCAAACTAAGCATTTATTATGCTGAGTATTGTATGATTGAAGCCTATGCCCTCTTTTAGATTAAATCAATATACCTTGTATTAATTTATCACAAATGAATTATACTTTATTTATTTTATGTTTCATCTGAAATTAGATGCGAATGTAGATTAGATACAGTGTTTTCATAGATACTCAGGGTGTGTGCAGTAACGGTACATCTAAAATCACATCCACGGCTGAGGCAGGAACAGTGAGAGACAGGGACGAAACAGTGACTATATCGAGATATCACGAAGCTTGCCTGTCTGTCCACAAGCACGTTGGCCGAGGCAGAAACAACAATGTGCACCTGCCGGTTTATGCGAACGTATCACAGGCAATTGCGACATCATTACTGAAGCATTACGTGTTTTAGAATTTTACGCTATCACGCAAAACTGTGCATTGTCGTTAGTACGGCGAGTGCACCATTTCTCTCATTCGAAGCTGAGCTAAGCTGCCCTGCTTTCGTTATCTGTGTCTGCAAAATAGGTCGTACTGGTTGGTCCTAGGAACGGTACCTGTAAAATCGCCGTATATCGCACATGTCGTGAGTACTTCATCCAGCGCATTATTTCGCTTGCTGGGAGGACGACACGGTGGTTAACGACGGCGTTTGGAAAACGATGGCCGCCTACATAGCACTAGTGTACCTTTGGTGTGCGTCCTTCACATGTGATCAGGTTTTTCTGTAACATCTGAAGATATTTCATTTGAACGCTATCTAGCTCCACCGATCAAGCATGTGAAAGCAAGCAAATGCAGCCGATAGTGATTCAGCCAAAGAACTAACAGTCTAAATCTACATGGTCGGATGGGGAAGTTTGAACCTCGCTTATCCTAGATACCAGTCCAATATCTTAACTATCACTCAACTACACTTGCTATCTACTTGAAGATATCAGAAGCATCATATGTAGTGTCTGTAAAGAAGGCAGAGAAGCTTTAAAAATGAAAGAAGGATCGCATGATTGTGGAGTCAATCTGGTTTTAGTTAACCTTTCGGAACTCAGAAATAAAAATATTAATAGAAATGGGTTAACCGTCCAAAGCACGAGGCCATATTGATAAGGTCATCTTTTATTGTCAGGTATGTGAAAGCTTTTACAAAAGAATTTGTGGATCTAGTTTGGTCAAAGTTTCCATCCGAACGCAATCGATCATCATTGGGATGTTCTACAACGTTAGCTCTATGGCATCTCTAATGGCCCAAAGATTCGATAACAATTTACGATTCAAATTCAGTATACAAGGTTACAGAGGAAGGTCGTAGCCGGGTATTAGAGAGCAGACAATAGCAAAAAGAGGCACTCGAATAGGAGAGAGAAATAAATTCAAAGATATGCATAAATAAGAAGAAAGAACACACAAAAGACCAGATAATGAACTGCGAAAAGTGATCATGGCTTGAAGAAGAATCTAAGGTATATGAGGATCGGAAGGTACGATACATTACACGAAAGGTCAAGAAGAACTATATGGTATGTACAAAGCTGTGGAAACACTACTACAGAAATTCTTAGCACAGATTAAAAGAAACAGTACAATAATCGTCAGTAAGTCCTACAAAGTCGGAAGAGTATTTCCCAAGAGCTGTACGATGAAAAGCGTAAACTTTGAATTCTAGAATATTTCGCTAATTTGGATGACATAAGGCTGTAAATCTCAGTAGGAGGAATTAGTTGCAATAGAAAATGAAACAGCGGTGGGAAGATACATTATTTAAGAGGAAGTACTGAATTACTTGAATGAAAAAAATAAAGAAAATTGGCGGATTATGTAATAAAATAAAACTGGAGAATGGCAGATGTTCTGACGAACAGCAGTGATCTCACTACCAAAAAATTAGGGCCGGCTGGAGTGGCCCTGCGGTTCTAGACGCTACAGTCTGGAACCAAGCGACCGCTACGGTCGCAGGTTCGAATCCTGCCTCGGGCATGGATGTGTGTGCTGTCCTTAGGTTAGTTAGGTCTAATTAGTTCTAAGTTCTAGGCGACTGATGACCTCAGAAATTAAGTCGCGTAGTGCTCAGAGCCATTTGAACCATTTGAACCAAAAAATTAGGGAGGCAGAAAATGTGATGAGCACAGAGCCATCGGCCTCATTCCTCATGCTGCAAAGGTAATGTTAAGAATATTAAACATAAGAATGGAAAAAATATGCAGTTAAACCCGGTTGAGGAGCAATTTGGATTTAGAAGAAAACGAAGGAAGAGGGGTTGCAGCCTTATATTACGCATTGTAGGAGACAGATTTAGTGAGGAGTTGAAGAGCTTATACTATATATATGTTTCATACGTCTGGAGATAGTGTGAATAGGAAAAAAGAATTGGATAACTGAAAAGACAGACGGCTTATAAACACATTATATCTGATCCATAAAGCTGGAAAAAGACTGAAATGAGAGACTGCAGTTGGATAGAATTAAAGAAATGTGTAAGACAAGGTTGCTGTCGGTCATCTACATTCTTCAATATATATTTAAAAGATAAAACTGAGCATTATTTATTAATGGGCCAGGGTAAAGATAATGATGTTTGTGATTTTTGAATGGTATGGCTCTTGTAGCCAGAGATGGGAAATGTTCCAAGAAATGGAAGAGAATTAGAAATTATTGAAAATATTACAGAATGAAAGTGGAATGAAAGAAAGCGATAGTAATGCAAGTAGGAGGAGATAGAAGGGCGAAATGAATGTGCAGACAAACCGCCACCGGTGGCCGTGTGATTTATTGGCACATCAGTCGTGAAGAGATGGTTCAAATGGTTCTGAGCACTATGGGGCTTAACAGCGGAGGTCATCAGTCCCCTACAACTTAGAAATACTTAAACCTAACTAACCTAAGGACATCACACACATCCATGCCCGAGGCAGGATTCGAACCTGCTACCGTAGTAGTCGCGCGATTCTGGACTGCAGCACCTAGAACCGCTCGGCCACTCCGGCCGGCAGACGTGAAGAGCCTCAGACCTGTGGAAATTACAATATATAACAAAAGCACCGGATAATTTAATCACTAAACCATAACTTCATGTTATCTGTTTCTTTTACAAATAGGTGTTCCACAGCTGCAATGCTTTTATTTCATTTATTGATCGTTCCTTCTTCTTCCCACTAATTTCAGAGTCGTAGCCTCATTTTAAAGCAATCATTTCTGCCACCAGCCAAGGCGTGAGCAAAGGTGACGCTGTTGTTATATACTGTAATTTGTTCGTCTCTGATGAGCGAACTAGGAAAATAATCAAATAACTACGCGACCTGTGGCAGTTTATATGTACATTAATTACAATAGTTGCTGGCTCCCCTGCTAGAGATGCGTGCCTTTGCTACGAAAGGATAAAAGTAATGGTAAACAGACATATCGGAATCTGTGCAAAATTCTAAGTACCTACGAAGTTGAATAGAAAGTAACAATAACAGTAAAATTGGCATTATCTGAGGAATATCCTAGCCGTAGTGAAATGGAGTTACGGAAATTGTTGATGATGTGGTTTCTCTTAAGGATGCCAGTGCTCACTGCCGAACTCGAGGGATAAAGAGAGATGACGTGAAGCTATTGGAGGTCTTTGGCCATTAATGTGGATGAAATTGCGAATTTGCTAATTGTACTGAACCTCTGTAATATCGATAGAATCATATTCTTTGTTAGACTGTGTTTGAGACCAGAGATGGTGGTCAGAGTAAAACACAGAGTAGCAGCAGTATGTGTTGGACAATCTGGCAACGCATTTGGTTTGAAAAAGGATGGAAGCTGACCTTCCTTGTAGTGGAGGCAGCACTACATTTAAGGGATTTTGTAATAATATGTTTTGTGGAAAGATATTGAGTAAATGAGATAATATTAATGGGAAAAATGACAAAAGCCAACTTTCAAACAACAAGTTGCAGAGGAGATGAGCGTTCCGTGCTCACAAGTGGGCCAACAAATTTAGTTACCATCAGAGTTAATGTCCGTTGCCTGACACAGTGATTGTCAGAGTGTATTTGTGAAAATAATATCGTATCAGTTCAGAGGCTTTATACCAGTAGAAGATTCAGTAAAGTGCTAGGTTGTGAATTTTCAGGCAGTTCTATCATAAAGTCAGATGCATTATTTTTTATGTTCATTTGCTGCGTAATTACAATAACAGTTCTGATACAGTGATCAGTTACAAGACTAAAGATAAAGATTAACAATATTCAGAGCCAACATTTTAATCTGAGCCATTTGTTTTGCAGTCAAATGGCACATGTAAATTTCATTGAAAATGGACACGCTACAGCAAGCTGAGGAAGACAGAAAAAGAAAAATCACCATCCGCTAAGAAAACCGAAATAACAGAAAGACTGACTTCTCGAACGTAGGTGGAAACGATTGAAAGAAACACAATTCCACTCATTTGCACGCTCTTATAATGACAGCCTTAAGAGCTGTGTTCAGAATAGTAATATTAACTGGTGAGTGCACAATTCGATTTTATGTCGTGTAAATTACAATGCTGTTAAAGTTGTGAGTGTTTGTTACCGTTATTTCTCTTAAAATTAATTGTATCATACATCGTCTTCTCAAATTTTCATACGAGTGCAACTTCTTGGACAATGTGGTGAAGGGATGTGCTAAGTGCTGATGCAACCAAATTATTATTACATTAAAACATTTTACATACACAGACGGAAGAAAACCGTAACATCAAGAAGCAACTGTGTGACAACGGATGTTACTAAGCGTGTTTCTACGTATGAAAGATGATGTCTATTCAAATTTCGCGGCAGTCGCATAATAGTGCCGCTAGTAGCGCCACTATGAAGATGCAAATCTGGTTTGCTTTAAATACACGCTGTAACGTTCATGAGCGCTATATACCTTTGAGATTGGACGTGGTGAGTTGATGTTGGTCAAGAATGTCTTTAAAGCGACAAAGACGTCATTATCAGCATTTCACTGAGTTTGAACTAGGTCGTGCAAAAGGGCTACAAGTAGCTGGATGTTAATTCTGCAATACTGCAGAAAGACTTGGCAAGAATATAGCCACTGTACATGATTACTGGTAATGGTGCTCATGAGGTTGTACAGTCACAAGAAGACTGGTCTCCGGATGGCCACGTAGCATTACCAAGAGGGAAGGCCATCGTGTTTGGCTAATGACTCTGGCGTGTCGTACTGCATCTGCAGCAGCAATCTGAGCACCAGTTGGCACCACTGTGACACAACGATCTATTACAAATATGTTACTTTTAGAACAATTCCGAGCCAGACGCCCTGTATCATGCATTCCACTGAACCCAAACCAACGCCATTTGCGACTTGAGTGGTCTCATTGGAGGGTAGGGTGGAAGTGTTGTGTTTTATGATGAAAGCTGGTTCTGCCTTGGTGGTTATGATGGCCGTTTGTGGTTAGAAGAAGGCCAGTTGATGGCCTGCAACCAAACTGTCTGCATGTTACATACACTGGACCTACACCTGGAGTTACGGCCTGAGGTGCGATTTCGTATGACAATAGGAGCACTTTAGTGGTTATCCCATACAACATAAATGCAAAACTGCATGTCAATCTGGTGATTCGACCTGTTTTGCTGCCATTCATGAACAGCTTTGCAGGAAGTGTTTTGCAATTGCATAACATTGATCCACATACCGCTGTTGTAACCCATCATGCTCTACAGTGTGTCGACATGTTGCATCGCCTGCTCGATTACCAGATCTGTCTCCAGTCGAGCACATATGGGACATAATCAGATGTCAACTCCAGCCTCATCCACAACCAGCATTAATCGTCCCTGTATTGACTGACCAAGTTCTACAGGTATGGAATTCTAGCCCACAAACTAACATCCAGCATCTGTACAACAGAGTGCACCCACGTTCTGGCGGTTACACCGGTTATTAGTGTACCAGCGTTCACATTTGCGGTGGCGTATCTCGCGCTTACATTAACCTGTGAAGTTGCAATATTAATCACTTGAATACGTTGCCTAGACAAATGTATTCCCGAAATTTCAATACTCTACATTAAATATTTCCTGGTGTTGTAATTCTTTCTGTCATTGTATTTTGTTGTTTTTATTACTGAGATCTTAGTTTCCGGATGGCCGGAAGCATTTGGGTGGAAGGGGGGGGGGCGAGGGCACTGTTGGGGAGGGGGGGGGGGGGATAGCAACAATCTGTACCCAGCCTCCTCATTTTCCCACAGAACCGAAGCCTGGATCCGCGCCTGGATATGTGCAGGGTAAGCGAAGGCTGAGCACACACATCCTGAATGATCCGATTACTGGATATAAATACTGTAGAACAGCCTGAAGAAAAAAGCAATAAGGCCCTGGTCACGAAGAGCAAAGTTATGATGATGACTCGTCTACAGTCAGATGTGGCGTTCATGGAAAGCAGCAGTAGGTGTCCAGTTACTTTGGGCAGTGTGGTTTCTTTGGAATCGCGACCTTGACTTCTGGCGAGGAAACAGCCACCAGAGGAACAGCGGCGGAGGCGGGAGAGGAGAGGAGAGCCAAGGCCAGGCAGCTGCCGGCTGTCCGCGGCTGCCAAGTCTCTGCGGCCACAACAAACTCCCACGCGCCATTGTCCCAGCGCAGACTCCGCTTTTTGTTATGGTAACACACACCGCGTCCGGCCGGGGAAACAAAGTAAAGGCCGAGGGAGGATCCCTCTAGTCTAGACACATCATCCGAAGAGGCAGGCAGCCCGCTCCGCTCGGTCACACTACCACTCGGCACGCCTCCAGCTCCTCTCACCTGCGCTCGCCAGCGTCAAAGGAACAATCTTTAAGAGATCAGCAATATTATTGTTAATTAAGGTGTAGTATTATAGAACATATATAGATACGTTCTAAGACAAAATTATGGGAATGGGAAGAAAATTGGGTAGCTGTGATGTACGTGTACAGATAAACAAATGATTTCAGTTTCAGAAAAATTGCATGATTTATTCAAGAGAAAGAACTTTACAAATTGAGCAGGTCATTAACGTTTTGGTCCATCTCTCGCCCTGATCCAAGCAGTTATTCGGATTGGTATTGATCGACAGAATTGTTACATGTCCCAAATTCTCTCCAACGGCGCTTACACCGTCAGAATCCCGAATTGTTTGGAAGTCCCTGCCTATAATACTCCAAACGTTTACAGTTAAGATGCGGCGACCTTGCTGGCCAAGGTGAGGTTTGGCAAGCACAATGACAAGCAGCAGAAACTCTCGCCGTGTGTGGAAGAGCATTATGTTACTGAGATGTAAGCCCAGGATGGCTTGTCAAGAAGGGCAATAAAACGGGGCGTAGAATATCGCCGACGTACCGCTGAGCTGTAAGCGTATCGCAGATGACAACCAAAGGGGTCCTGCTATGAAAACAAATAGTATCCCAAACCAACGCTCCTGCTTCTCGGGACGAATGGCCAGCGACAATCAGATCGGTATCTCACCACTGTCTGGGCCACCTCCAGACATGCTTCGCTGGTCAACGGAGATCAGTTCGAAGCGGGACTTTCAGGAAAGACAATTCTACTTCAATCAATAAGATTCCAGGCCAAAGACGTGTCAGGAGACGCCCTGGACAGTGGTGGGATGCCATCTTGGCTGTCGCCCGTCACGCGGCCCGACATTCAGCAGTGATGGTCTGGGATGCCATTTCATTTCATGGCAGGACTCCTTTGGCCGTCATCCGCAGCACTCTTGCAGCACAGAGGTACGTCGACGATATTCTACACTCCGTTTTGTTGCCCTATATGGCAAACCATCCTTGGCTTACATTTCAGCAAGATAATGCCCTTCCGCACACGGCGAGAGTTTCTACTGCCTTTCTTCGTGCCTGCCTTGGCCAGCAAGATCGCCGGATCTCTCCTCAGTTGAGAACGTTTGAAGTATTACGAGCAGGGCCCTGCAACCAGCTCGCGATTTTGATGATCTAACTCGCCAATTGGACAGAATTCGGCACGATATTCCTCAGGAGGACATCCAACAGCTCTATCAATCAATACCAAGTTAAATAACTGCTTGAATAAGGGCAAGAGGTGAACGAACACGTTATTTGCTTGCTCAATGTGTGAAGCGCTTCCTCTTGAATAAATCATCCAATTTTTCTGAAACTGTAATCATTTGTTCGTCTACACATGTACATCACATCTAGCGATTTCCGACCCATTCGCATAATTCCTAGGTGATGCGTCGTCTCTGAGTGTACATCCGCAATGAATTTATAGATTAACGTTTAAATATGACAACCAGATCATAGGTCTAGGTGTTACTTCATACAAGTCTTTCAGACCTTCTTTAAAAGCATGGAATGGGCAGTTCTCTGCAATATGTCCCATCCTCTGTCTCTCTGCACCACAGTGAGTTGCAGCACCTTCGCAATAATTTGTTACAATTTCCCATGTTGATGGCATAGTGCATCTGTATACACTAAATTTGACTACAGAGGCTATCAGTCAATGGTCACATACACTTAGGAACCAAAGATACTGGTACGCCTGCCTAAACGTTGCAAGGACTCGACTAATGTCTGAAGCAGTGCTGAAGGGACTTGACACCATGAATCCTGAAGGATTGTCCATAAATCCGTAAGATTACAAGGGGTTGGAGATCTCTTCTGAACAGCACGTTGCAAGGCATCCCAGATATGCTCAGTAATGTTCATGTCTGGGGAATTTGGTGGCCAGCGGAAGTGTTTAAACTCAGAATAGTGTTCCTGGAGCCACTCTGTAGCAATTCTGGACGTATGGGGTGTCGCATTGTCCTGCCGGAATTGCCCAAGTCAGCCGGAATGCACAATGAACATGAAAGGATTCAGGTGATCAGAGAGGATGCTTACGTACGTGTCACCTGTAAGAGTCGTATCTAGACGTATCAGGGGTCCCATATCACTCCAACTGACACGTCCCACACCATTACAGAGCCTCCACCAGCTTGAACAATCCCCTGCTGACATGCTGGGTCCATGGATTCATGATGTTGTCTCCATACCCGTACACGTCCATTCGCTCGACAAAATCTGAAACGAGACTCGTCCGACCAGGCAATATGTTTCCAGTCAGCAACAGTCCAATGTCGGTGTTGACGGGCCCAGGCGAGGCGTAAAGCTTTGTGTCGTGCTGTCATCAAGAGTACACGAGTGGGCCTTCGGCTCCGAAAGCACATATCAATGATGTTTCGCTGAATGGTTCGCACGCTGACACTTAGTGATGGCCCAGCATTGAAATCTGTAGCAATTTTCGGAAGGGTTGCATTTCTGTCACGTTGAACGATTCTCTTCAGTCGTCGCTGGTCCCGTTCTTGTACGATCTTTTTCCGGTCGCAGCGAAGTCGGTGATTTGATGTTTTACCAGACTCCTGTTATTCACGGTACACTCGTGAAATGGTCGTACGGGAAAATCCTCACTTCATCGCTACCTCGGAGATGCTGTGTCCCATTGCTCGTGCGCCGAGTATAACAACACGTTCAAACTCACTTAAATCTTGATAACCTGCCATTGTAGCAGCAGTAGTCGATCTAACAAGTGTGCCAGCCACTTATCGTCTTATATAGGCGTTGCCGAGCGCAGCGCCGTAGTCTGTATGTTTACATATCTCTGTATTTGAATACGCATGGCTATATCACTTTCTTTGGCGCTTCAATGTGTAATGTTTAGCTGCTAAACCGGCTTCGACACGTATGTCATTCTATATAGGCTGATTTTGCTAAATGCGGACAGAATGTCGGAAAGGAGCACTGAGAGATTAAGAAGCAAAAAATGTCATATGTATTTAGATATGGCCGGAAATGAGTTCCAAGGTAGGTTCATCCTCTTAAAGGTGGAGATAAAAGGTGCTGAACGCTGTAGAATGTGCTCCCGGTACCGGCACCTCGCATGTGGCCCGCCAGCATGGGTAAGCCAGAAGATTATGTGGAACATTGTCCACGACAACTGTAACTATCCGTATGACTTACAACGCATGCAGGCCTTATTACCTACTGACTTGCCTGCACGGCGACGAATTTACCGTTGGCTCGTCGCAGAGGCCACCAGGGTGCTCGGATTTGTGTCATCAATCCTATTCACAGATGAGGCTACTTTTACAAGTTGCGTTATCGTCAAATATCACAACACCCACCCGTCGGCTACGGAGAATACCGACGATATGGCGGCAACCTCACTGTGTGGGCGAGGATTATTTGCGACCGCCTTGTTGGTCCAGTATTTCTCCCTTTTCAGTCATCAGTCTTCTGATTGGTTTGATGCGGCCCACCACGAATTCCTCTCCTGTGCCAACCTTTTCATGTCAGAGTAGCGCTTGCAACCTACGTCCTCAGTTATTTGCTTGATATAACCCAATCTCTGTATTCCTCTATAGTTTTTACCCTCTACTGCTCCCTCTAGTACCATTGAAATTATTCCTTTCTGTCTTGATAGGTGTTCTACCATCCTTTCCCTTCTTCTAGTCAGTGTTTCCCATATATTCCTTTCCTCGCCGATTCTCTGGACAACCTCTTCATCCCTCAACTTATTAGTACGCCTAAATTTCAACATTCTTCTGTAGAACACATCTCAAATGCTTCTACTGTCTCCTGCTCCGGTTTCCCACATTACACCTCTCATTGCCATATAATGCTATGCCCCAAATGTACATTTTCAGAAATTTCTTCCTCTATTAAGACCTGTGTTTTATACTAGCACGCTTCTCTTGGCCAGGAATGCCCATTTTGCTAGTGCAAGCCTACTTTTTATGTCCTCCTTGTTCTGTCCGCCATGAGTTATTTTGCTGCCTAGGTACCAGAATTCCTTAACTTCATCTACTTCGTGATCATCAATTATGATAAGTTTCTCACTGTTCTCATTTCTCATTACTTTCGTCTTCCTTCGATTTACTCTCAGCCAATATTCTATACTCATTAGACTGTTCATTCCTTTCAAAACATCCCATACTTCTTCTTCACCTTCACTGAGGATAGCAATGTCATCAGCATATTTCACATCGGTATCCTTTCACCTGGAATTTTAATCCCACTCTTGAACCTTCCCTTTACTTCTGTCATTGCTTCTTCGACGTATAGATGGAACACTAGGGGCGAAAGACTACATCGCTGTCTTTCATCCTTTCTAATCTGAGGACTTCGTTTTTGGTCTTCCAGTCTTATTGTTCCACCTTGTGTCTTGTGCATATTCTATATTACCCGTCTTTCCCTATAGCTTACCCCTGTTTTTCTCAAGATTTCGAACATCTTGCACCATTTTGCAGTGTCTAACACTTTTTCCAGGTCCACAAACGATAAGAATATTTCTTCATTTTTCTTCAGTCTTGCTTCCATTATCAAACCCTACATCAGAACTGCCTCTATCGTCCATATACGTTTCCTAAACCCAAACTGCTCATCAACCACCAAATCCTTAATTTTCTTTTCCATTTTTATGTATATTATTCTTGTCAGCAACTTAGGTGATTGTGCGATAATTCTCGCACTTGTCGGCTCTTACAGTCTTGGGAATTGTATGGATGATATTTTTCCGAGAATCTGATGTATATCGCCAGTTTCTGCACATCAACGTGAATAATCGTTTTGTTGCCACTCCTCCCAATGATTTTAGAAAGTCGGATGGAATGTTATCTATCCCTTCTGCCTTATTTGATTTTAAGTCTTCCAACACTCATCTAAATTCTGATTGTAATAGTGGATCCCCCATCTTTTCCCTAACGACACTATTTTCTTCTGCTATCACGTCGTCTGGTAAGTCCTCTCCCTCATAGAGGCTCTCAGTGTATTCTTTCCACCTATCCGCTCTCTCCTCTGTATTTAACAGTGCAATTACCATGCACTCTTCATGTTACCGCCCTTGCTTTTAATTTCGCCGAAGGCTGTTTTGACTTTTCTGTATGCTGAGTTAGTCCTTCCGACAATCATTTCTTTTTCGATTTCTCCAAATTTTTCATGTATCCATTACGCGTTAGCTTCCCTCCATTTGTTATTTACTTCATTCCTCAGCAACTTGTATTTTTGTATTCCTGAATTTCCCTGGACGTTTTTGTACTTCCTTCTTTGATCGGTCAACTGAAGTATTTCTTCTCTTACCCATGGTTTCTTCGCCGTTACCTTCATTGTAAGTACGGTTTTCTTTCCAACTCCTGATTACCCTTTGTAGTTATGTCCATTCCCCTTCAACTGAACTGCCTACTGACGTATTCATTATCGCAGTATCTATAGCTTCTGAGAACTTGAAACGTCTCTCTTTATTCCTCAGGACTTCCGTATCCGATTTCTTTGAGCAGTGATTCGTCCTAACTAGTTTCTCAAACTTCAACCTACTCTTCGTTGTTACTAACTTGCGATCTGAGTCTATATCGGCTCCTGGGTATGCCTTACAAATCAGTATTTGATCTCGGGAACTCTGTCTGACCACGACGTAACCTAACTGAAATCTTCCCGTATTCCCGACCTTTTCCAGGTATACCTCCTCCTCTTGTGATTTTGGAACAGAGTATTCGCTGTTACCATCTGAAATTTATTGCGGAACTCAATTAGTCTTTCTCCTCTCTCATCCGTGGTACCAAGCCCATATTCTCCCACAGTCCTTTCTTCTACTTCTTTCCCTACAACTCCATTCCAGTCCCTCATGACGGTTACATTTTCGTCTCCCTTTACATACTGAATTACCCGCTCAGTATCCTTACATACACATATCAAAAAAAGTTTTGCATCACCCCAGTTCCCAGAACTCCTGAAGATAGACGTTGACTGTGGATATTGTATCACAGACACAGTCCCTTTGACTGTTCAGAGATGTCACTAAACCCGTGCAAAGATGTAAACAACCATGCATGAAGGGAAGTGTCCAGGCGTCTCGGAGTAAACCAAAGTGATGTTGTTCGGACATGGAGGAGGTACAGAGAGACAGGAGCTGTCGATGATATGCCTCGCTCAGGCCGCCCAAGAGCTACTACTGCAGTGGATGACCGCTACCTGCAGATTTTTGCTCGGAGAAACCCTGGCAGCAACGCCGCCATGTTGAATAATGCTTTTCGTGCAGCCACAGGACGTTGTGTTACGACTCGAACTGCGCGCAATACGCTGCAAGCTGCGCAACTTCAATCCCAATGTCCATAGCGAGGTCCATCTTTGCAACCACACACAATGCAGCGCGGTACAGATTGGCCCAGCAACATGCCGAATGGACCGCTCAGGAATGGCATCACGTTCTCTTCACCGATGAGTGTCGCATATACTTTCAACCAGACAACCGTCAGAGACGTGTTTGGAGGCAACCAGGTCAGGCTGAACGCCTTAGACACACTGTCCAGCTTGTGCGACAAGGTGGAGGTTCCCTGCTGTTTTTGGGTGGCATTATGTGGGGCCGACGTACGCCGCTGGTGGTCATGGAAGGCGCCGTAACGCGTTTACGATACGTGAATGCCATCCTCCGGCCTATAGTGCAACCATATCGGCAGGATATTGGCGAGCATCCGTCTTCATGGATGACAATTCGTGCCCCCATCGTGCACATTTTGTGAATGACTTCCTTCAGGATAACGACATCGCTCGACTAGAGTATCCATCATGTTATCCAGATATGAATCCTATCCAACATGCCTGGGATATACTGAAAAGGGCTGTTTATGGACGACGTGACGCACCAACCACACTGAGGGATCTACGCCCACTCGCCGATGAAAAGTGGGACAATCTGGACCAACAGTACCTTTATGAACTTGTGGATAGTATGCCACGACGAATACAGGCATGCATCAATGCAAGAGGACGTGCTACTGGTATCAGAGGTACTGGTGTGTAGAGCAATCTGGACCACCACCTATGAAGGTCTCACTGTAAGGTGGTACAACATGCAATGTGTGATTTTCATGAGCAATAAAAAGGGCGGAAATGATGTTTATGTTGATCTCTATTCCAATTTTCTGTACAGGTTCCGGAACTCTCGGAACCGAGGTGATGCAAAACTTTTTTTGATGTGTGTAGTTTCTCTGTCTCTTCATCTTCTGCTTGCGACATCGGCATGTATATCTGAACAGTTTTTGTTGGTGTTGGTTTCTTATCGATTCTGATGAGAACAAAGCTATCACTGAACTGTTCACAGTAACTCACTCGTTGTCCTACCCTCTTATTCATCCTACTCTTGCCGTCCCATTTTCTGCTGCTGGTGTGTGCTGCTGGTGGTGACCAGAAATCTTTTTCGACGCAGATCTGCACTTTCTGCGGGCGACCCTGTCACCTCTGCTAGAAGAAGCAGTGCCTTTGTTGGTACGAAGGGTATTGTGGCTAGTACATGGTGGTCCTCCAGCTCACTAACCTCTTGATTGTGCAACTAGATCACTAGCATAAACAAAACATCCCCACTTGCCTGGCGTGTTCCCGTACATGCTGTCAATCACTGCCCTGTCAATAATCTTTTATCTCCGCTTTCTAGTTGGTGTACCTACCTTGGCCAAATGTCCATACGAACTTTTTGGTCTTTATCGTCTCAGGGATCGTTTCCTGCAGCTTGTCCCCATTCAGCAGAGTCACTCTGTATAGCCCATATTATTTATTTTCTTTTTTTTCTTTTTTTTTATTATTGTTCCGTGGGACCACATTTAGGAGAAGTCTCCATGGTCATGGAACGAGTCAATACATGAAATTATAACACGATTATAGAAACAGATAAAATGAAATATAAGAAACATATTCAGGCGACAAGTCGTTAGTTTAAATAAAGAAAATCAAGAATGTAACACTGGAATTTGCTTAATTTTTTAGCTCTTCCAGGAGCTCCTCGACAGAATAGAAGGAGTGAGCCATGAGGAAACTCTTCAGTTTAGACTTAAAAGTCTTTGGGCTACTGCTAAGATTTTTGAGTTCTTGTGGTAGCTTATTGAAAATGGATGCAGCAGAATACTGCACTCCTTTCTGCACAAGAGTCAAGGAAGTGCATTCCACATGCAGATTTGATTTCTGCCTAGTATTAACTGAGTGAAAGCTGTTAACTCTTGGGAATAAGCTAATATTGCTAACAACAAACGACATTAAAGAAAATACGTACTGTGAGGGCAATGTCAAAATTCCCAGACTATTGGATAGGGGTCGACAAGAGGTTTTCGAACTTACACCATACATAGCTCGAACGGCCCGTTTTTGAGCCAAAAATACCCTTTTTGAATCAGAAGAATTACCCCAAAAAATAATACCATATGACATAAGCGTATGAAAATATGCGAAGTATACTACTTTTCGTGTTGAAATGTCACTTATTTCAGATACTGTTCTAATGGTAAATAAAGCGGCATTTAGTTTCTGAACAAGATCCTGAACATGGGCTTTCCACAACAGCTTACTATCTATCCGTACGCCTAGGAACTTGAACTGTTCCGTCTCGCTTATAACATGCCCATTCTGTCTGATTAAAATGTCAGTTCTTGTTGAATTGTGGGTTAGAAACTGTAAAAACTGAGTCTTACTGTGATTTAGCATCAAATTATTTTCCACAAGCCACGAACTTATATCATGAACTACATTATTTGATAATGTTTCAATATTACACACAAGATCCTTCACTACCAAGGTGGTGTCATCAGCAAACAGAAATACTTTTGAATCACCTGTAATACTAGAAGGCATATCATTTACATAAATAAGAAACAGCAGTGGCCCCAGCACCGACTCTTGGGGAACGCCCCATTTAACAGTGCCCCATTGAGACTGAACATCATTACCACTCTCAATATTGCGGAGGATTACCTTCTGCTTTCTGTTCTTAAAGTAGGAGGCGAACCAATTGTAAGCTACTCCCCTTACTCCATAATGTTCCAACTTCTGCAGTAATATTTTGTGGTCAACACAGTCAAAAGCCTTCGTTAAATCAAAGAAAACACCTAACGTTCGCAACCTTTTATTTAATCCGTCCAAAACCTCACAGAGAAAAGAGACTATAGCATTTTCAGTTGTTAAGCCATTTCTAAAACCAAACTGTACATTTGACTCCAAATTATGTGAATTTAAATGGTGCAGTAACCTTGTATATACAACCCTCTCGATAACTTTAGCAAACACTGATGGCATAGAAATAGGTCTATAATTGTCAACATTATCCCTGTCTCCCTTTTTATAAAGTGGCTTCACTACCGAGTACTTTAATCGGTCAGGAAACCGACCACTCCTAAAGGAAAAGTTACAGATATGGCTAAGTACTGAGCTAACATACGAGGAACAATACTTCAGTATTCTGCTAGATACCCCGTCATATCCATGAGAGTTCTTGGTCTTTAGTGATTTAATTATTAACTCAATCTCCCTCTTGTCAGTATCATGGAGGAGCATTTCAGGTAACAGTCTAGGAACACTTTTTTCTAAGAGCGCTATATGATTCCCTGTTGGGACTAGGTTTCTATTTAGTTCACCTGCTATATTCAGAAAGTGATTATTAAGTACTGTACATATATGCGACTTATCAGTAACACGGACATCCCCACTACGCACTGATTCTATATTCTCGACCCGTCTCTGCAGACCAGCCACTTCCTTTACGACTGACCATATGGTTTTAATTTTATCCTGAGACTTAGCTATTCTATCTGCATACCACATACTTTTTGCCTTCCTAATAACTTTTTTAAGCACCTTACAATACTGTTTGTAATGGGCTGCTGCATTTAGATTTTGACTGTTTCTAACGTTTTGATATAATTGCCACTTTGTTCTACAAGATATTCTTACCCCTTTAGTCAGCCACCCAGGCTGCCTGTTTGTGCTAGTACCCTGTTTTGAACGTTCTAACGGAAAGCAACTTTCAAAGAGCACGAGAAAAGTCTTGAGGAAGGCATTATATTTATCGTCTACTGTATCAGCACTATAAACATCTTGCCACTCTTGTTCCTTGATAAGGTTTACAAAAGTCTGTACAGCAACTGGATCAGCTTTCCTAAAAAGTTGGTAACTATATTTAACATGTGTTGCAGCACAAAAATCTTTTAGAATTAAAATTTGTGCATCATGATCTGAAAGGCCATTCACCTTTTTGCTAACAGAATGCCCTTCTAATAATGACGAATGAACAAAAATATTGTCTGTGGTTGTTCTACTGTTCCCTTGCACTCTCGCTGGAAAGAATACGGTTTGCATAAGATTATATGAATGAAGGAGGTCTACCAGCATCCTTTTCCTTGCACAATCACTTATACAATTAATATTGAAGTCACCACATATAACTAACTTTTTGTATTTCCTATAAAGTGAACCAAGAACCTCCCCTAGCTTTAGCAAAAATGTTGTGAAATCGGAGTCTGGGGATCTATAAATAACAGTAAGAAGTTTAGCTCCACTAAATTTAACCACACCTGCACAACATTCAAACACCTTTTCAGTGCAGTACTTTGAAACATCAATTGACTCAAATGGGATACCGTTTTTCACATACATGGCTACTCCCCCACACCGCAAAGAGCTCCTAGAAAAGCTGCCAGCCAACCTGTATCCTGGTAAAGGAAGCCTCTGAATTATCTCCTTATTTAAGAAGTGTTCAGATATACCAATAATTTCAGAGTCAACATCTATAAGCAGTTCACTAACTTTATCTCTAATACCTTGTATATTTTGATGAAATATACTAATTCCCTCATTAATCGGATACCCAAGCTTTGTAGAAAGTGGTTTCTTTGTTAGAGAGACTTCCCTTAAGCAGGAATACCTATCAGCTGACTTCAATCTAAAAAAGGTACAGCTCTAACACCCACAACTACCGGAATTTTCCCATGAGTGATCCCACCACCCCCACCTATGCTGTCACCTATAAGTTTTGCCAACCTCCCCTTCCCAAACCTGTTGAGGTGCAGGCCATGTCTAGTGAAACCCATCCTACTGATAGACTCCACCGACACCACTGAAATGTGACTCATGCCTTCTGTCATCAGCGCACCCCCAAGTCTCATGTTATTACGCCTGACGGCTGTATTAAGATGAGGCCGATCGTGACGCTGAAACAGTTCCACGAAATGCACATTCGTGTTGCCAGTCTGAGTGGCTATCTTTTCCAGGTCAACATCTATGTCATACTCCCCATCCCTATCAATACTATTACCAGCCCCACCCACAATCACTACCTGATCCTCTTTAGTAAAATCCCTACATAACCCCCCTATGTTAAAAGTCACCTGAGCCAATCCTGCATTAGGCTTCACAATGCTGGTGACCTGGTACTCACTCCCCAAAACTTCCTGCAACTGCTGGCCTACACCTCTACCATGAGAACTACGTAACAGCAGAACCTTCTTCTTTCTCTTAGACTTTGCAACTGTCCTAGCCACCGTAGCTGCTGAGGTCTGCTGCATACTTCCTACATCTACAGCTACTAGAGATTCCTCTCCACTAGACTCTGACAGTTGGTCATATCTATTACAAACACCAATAGTAAAACTATCTGAAAATCTCCTTCTCCTAGCAGATCTCTTGCCAACAGCCAGCTCCCATTCCCCAACCCCCTTCTCCCTCCTCATCCTATCTAGCTCCTCCTGTGCGTTTTTCAACTGCACCTGAAGGGCACAGATCTTACGCTCCTGCTCCTCTATCAACTTACTCTTGCTACATAACCTGCAGTTCCAGGAGAGGATCTCACCAGAATGCCCACTGGCTTCCCCACTGCATTCCCCCCAGTGAAAATACTTCGAACAAGTCTCACACCGCAATCCACTACTCACGAACCTAAGGCAAAGCCCACACTTCTCACTCATGGTAAAATTTTACAATTATTGAAACAAGAAAACAACTTTATCTAAGTTCCGCTACTACAATAAGAAGATGTTAAAAACTGACTACAATTATCACAAACTTGCTCTACACGGGAAGTAACTACTATTATTGACAGTATTAATCAACAACAAATGAGAATATAACAAAATACTAACACAGAAAGAAAATCAAACGTCTAATGACAGTAACGAAACTGAAAGCAGTTCGCAAAAATTTCTTCTGAAGTTATTTCATCGGAAAACACCAAGAACACCGGTTGAAGACCACTAAAGTTCCTAAATAAACTACTATACACAAACAATTAATTAGTACTTAGCTTTCGATGCGCCGCTACAGCTGCAACTGGTCAGCGCGGAATGTAAACACGGGTAAGAGGTTAAGTTGCTCGATACGAAACACTCACAAATATCAGGCCACAACACAAGAAATGCAGAGGTGAATGAAGAAACCACTAATAAGTCACTTATATAGTAAATATTATCACAAAAACAGTTAAAATATATATCTGAAACCTAAAAATAGATGAAAACTTAGAGAGCAATCTCACACGCAGTCACGCGCTTATGACGTCACACCAAAGATCCACACCAAAGATTAGCCGATGCTTGCATCAGTACGCAGTAAGAGAGTGCACCTCCTCAAAAAAGTTTCCTACTAGACACTCTCGCGACTACTACATACTGACACAGCAGTCGGCTAAAAAGTAGTGTGTGCTATAGAGAATGACTTAAGTGTCGAAGCCGATTTACCCAATAAACAATATATGTGAGCCTTGACTCATAACCCCAGTAGCCCCTTTACAATAACCCGTCTCCTTCAAGATGTGGCCACGTGTCCCTTGAAAGTCTGGGTGACGGGGAGTCCCGACCAATCGCACCTTTCTTTTCAGGTTCGAAATTATTTCGGCATTCTGGAGTGGACGTTCAGTCTTGCGCTCGTTCCACTTACTTCTTGGTGACATGGGGAATGTGTGTGACACGAATATCGACCCAAGGAGGCTTGCCTGACCTCAGGTGGATAGCTGGTAGGTTCTGCAGAGAGCTGGTTAGAAATGGGTTCTTATAGAACTCTGTTTTCTTCATAATTTGTACACTGGTAGCTTTTCTTCTGAGAACTGGAGGAACAGTACTGGATACAACGGCCAACCACACAATAGGAGTAGACTCGATAGTGCCAGTATTGGTTCTCTCGTCCTCATTCAGTCTCTGCCGTATTTAGCTGTACGTGCACCCTCTTGCCTGTATGGGAAACTATTCAGCAGCTGAGTACAGAAGTGAAGGTGCAGCATTATGTAGCCAACCTGCATTTGCTCCGCTGTTGTTTCTAGCTATTTTGTCAAGTACAGCCCAGCTTCTATGACGGGTCCGTGCAGTGCTGTTTAAAAGAAAGTCTGCGATCGAGGGTGACACCTAGATATTTGGGGACGTGCTTATTGCAAACTAATGTAAATATCTGTTACTAAATCGCTAAAATGGTCATCCGATCCCAGTTGGAAGTTCCCCACCTAATGGCTTCTAAGAGCCACAAAAATTTGATTTTCAATATTTCATAGAATTGTTGGCCGGATTTTTAAAAAGCTGTATAATCTACTCTTTAAGAGGTACAATCTTATTTTAAAGTTTTAACACGGTAAGACAAGTATTACATTTAGAAACTCCGTGTATATCTTGATGCAGCGCAACTCACGGCGTGCAAATTATCCAGACTTCACTCATCCAGGATTTGAGAATGACAGCACTTAGCTAGCGACTTATAACAAACTCTGCTCATAACTTCAAACCATTACAAACTTTTTTATCCCTGACGCTCCACACAAAATAATCAATTGAAAAAAGTTTCTCTCTTACTATATTTTGGCTGTTCATGCTGTAAAACTTCAGTATCATACATGACTTAACAAATTTTATTATCTCAGCCATAAAGGTTTTATGTCCTTAAATGAAATACACTGCCAGAAGAAAAATCAGTATACCCTTTTAAAGGTTTCCAACTCAGTCAAGATATACTGTTACAACAGCGAATATGGATTACAAGAAATGATACATTTACAGGTCAATAGCACAAATGGTTCTTATGTACCAGGTATCGACCCATGCTGAGACGCCCTTATAAATACGTAGTGTAGTCTCCACAGGCGTCAATACAGGCGATGACTGGCATCCGGTCGACCGTACAGATGGCGAATACTACCCTTGGATACGTTATTCCGTGCCTGATCGGCCATTTCACTTAGTTCTGTAAGAGTTGTTGGTTGACTATTCGCACGAGTCACTTCTCGTTACATCACATCCCACACGTGCTCGTGCTCGAATGGAGGTAAGTTCGGAGATCATCCTGGCCAGGAAAGTTGCCCCGCGTCTTGCAGAGCACGTCGCGTTTCACGGGTAGTGTTAGGGTCAGCATTATCCTGTTGAAATAACACGTCACTTCCCTGTTGCAAGAACGGTCAGCAAAAGAAGAGGTCTAACGACTTTCTGCACGTACCGAGCACTGCTTAGCGTACCCTCCAGAAACATCAATGGTCAACGAGAGTTGTAGCTTATCGCACCCCAGGCCATAAGGCCTGGGTTGTTGGCTAGTGTGTCTTGGACGTACGCACTCTACGAGACAGCGCTCACCAGGTCTACGTCGCACGTGCAGACGACCATCAGTTGCGTTCAGACAGAATCTGCTTTCGTCGCTGAAGACCACGACCTGCCATACCATCTTGCAAGTGACACACTGACGGCACCAGTCGATACTGTGCCGTGGGTCGAAGACGGGTTAGAGGTGTGCGTGCCAGTTGTCCCATTGCTAATAACCCGTTCGCAACAGTTCGTGTTGACACGTCTGGAATCACAAGCCCTCTTACATGTACTACAATAGCTGTACGAACTGCCACTGTTACCCATGCACTACAATGATCCTGGTGGGCATCTGTACTGCGTGGACGCCCAGAATATCGTGTACGGGTGTGGGAATATTCACGTGACCACCGATACCAGCATCACTGCACAACTGACGTAGTACGTCCAACTTATGTGGCAGTTCTCCTAGAGCACCATCCTGCGACTCAAAAGCCACAATTTGACCCTCTTCTAGCTCGTTCATTTGGCTGGCGTGGTTGTCTGCTTGCATCACACGTTTGCACCTCACTGAGCATTCTTCTATGAGCATTCCCTATGAAAGGGTAGGAGCAGATGTCGTTCTGCTACCTATTTCACTACACTATCTGTTGGCGGACGAATGTGAAACCATTGTCAATACATCTGCTATACCCCAGGTGGCATATGCTGTCATCGAATCAAAATCGATGTCGTCTTTCCAGGTGCACAAGTCTTTTTTCTGTCAGTGTATTTAACAAATTAAATCATCCATAAAGTAATCTGAGCTTTGCAGCTTTTTATGCATGGGAGTTAGAATCTTTAAAGAGTCGTGGGTGGGGGGAGGAGCACTGTTGTTAATCAAAAACAACTTAATCGTATATATCTGGTACCTCGAAATGCAACCAGTACGTAAATGTTAAGGATAGTGCTGATGGATATTCCTGAACAGATACCGCAAGGGCCGGCCGTGGTGGCCGAGCGGTTCTAGGCGCTTCAGTCCGGAACCGCGCGACTGCTACGGTCGCAGGTTCGAATTCTGCCTCGGTCATGGATGTGTGTGATGTCCTTAAGTTAGTTAGGTTTAAGTAGTTCTAGGTTCTAGGGGACTGATGACTTCAGATATTAAGTCCCATAGTGTTCAGAGCCATTCGAACCATTTGATACCGCAAGGTAGATTAGTAAAGAGTCTTTCTTCCCAGGCAGAAAGAAGGATGCGATGGGTTCACTGTTTCGTCGACGGCGAGGTCACTGGAAACAGACTCTGACTAGACGATGATATGGAAGGAAGTCATCTGTCTGATTCTGGTATTCACCTTAATTAACTTGGAGAAGCCACGAAAACTACGTCTGGATGGCCAGATGGGGATATGAACGACGATCCTCCAGGATGCTAACCAATTCGCTATGTCATTCTGTATACTTATTTCGCTCAAAGTAGAAAAAAAGGGTGGTTTCAAAAATGGCTCTGAGCACGATGGGACTTAACTTCTGAGGTCATCAGTCCCCTAGAACTTAGAACTACTTAAACCTAACTAACCTAAGGACATCACACACATCCGTGCCCGAGGCAGGATTCGAACCTGCGACTGTAAAGGGTGGGGGAGGGGGGGGACTCGCGTATTCAGCCAGTGGAGGGGACACAAGGATTTTAAGTCTAAATTAGGATATCATTTACTTATGTTTTACACAATAAAGTAATGCTTCGGCGTAGCACGACGCGTTTCAGGAGTTAAGTCACATTTTTATGTACTGTGCGAGGAGCATTATTATTGAACCTTAACTCTTACAGCAGTTGAAAATGGGAATGAATACCTGAAATGTGTCGTCCTACGCACGACAAAAATGTAAGTGACGCAGTATTTTACTATTTATACCGCGCTGTCGACGGGACGTTATACTTAACTCTCTCTTCCTTCCTTTTAGTATTTAAATAATTGTTAACACAGTTACAGTCTTTCAGTGAAAATGCTTGTGGTGGGTGAAATTAAATTTACTTATGTACATTGTGGTTATAATTAAACTTTCGATGCTTGAGAGGACCCCCATGAAAATCTTAGAACAATAAACTTTGTGGAAACATTTGTAGCGATATGAGGAAGAAAATAACGAATGCATCATTGAGAAAAAAAGAAAAACATTTTAATTTACACATGAGAGGGTAACATTGTTAGCTGTGGACCATATTTTGCGTTCCAGATTGCAAACGTTGCTCAGCGTGACGGCCATCTGCATCCGCGAAGCCGGCCGGAGTGGCCGAGCGGTTAAAGGCGCTGCAGTCTGGAACCGCACGACCGCTGCTGTCGCGGGTTCGAATCCTGCCTCGGGCGTGGATGTGTGTGATGTCCTTAGGTTAGTTAGGTTTAAGTAGTTCTAAGTTCTAGGGGACTTATGACCACAGCAGTTGAGTCCCATAGTGCTCAGAGCAATCTGATTGCATCCGCGACAACTTAGAACCGCACTAGAGATTGCTGTACTGCTGCCTGAAACAGCGGCGGAGGAATGTGCAACTGTCGTGACACAGCTCATCCACTGCTCGAAGACTGCACATTGCGTCCAGAATTCTAAACCATGGCAACAATAACTTCCTCAACAATTTTTGGCGAAACTGACCATCGGCCTCTCCCAGGAACAGTTCGCAAATCGCCAGTTAGTTCGAATTTCCGAATCATGTTCTTGAACGCTGTTGCGGAAAGAGGACCTCTCCGTATTCCTTTAATGCGTCGATATTCGCGAAGAGCAGCAGCACTATTGCCGTGGTTTCTATAAAACAGTTTTACGAGTAAAGTCCAGCTCACCTTCTCCAGACCCATATTGACTGTCCGCAGCTGTAACGCACACTGATGCTTGTGTTTCAATCCCACGTCGCCGTAGCAATAGCGGCGCCTAAAGGCAAGTCATGATAGTAACAGTACTAATAACGTACACCATTTCCATAAAGTTGGGTACCCGATAGTTTTCTGTCTACACTGATTGAAGTAGCGAAATTTTAATTATGACCACCCTGCCCTTCGGTTACCCATTGTTTCACCACACCTTCCACTAAAGCTCCACTGCACACAGTGTACCTAGTCTTGCGCAGTATCTGTGCTCTTGTTAGCAAGTGAAGATGTAGAAGAAGTGATGAATTACTGGACAAAAACTATTTGAGCGTTTAATCCAGTGCTGTTTGCTAGCTCATTTTATCCTGTTTCGTGCTTCTATACTCTTTTTCCACTTTCGTTTGTCACCTTGATTATGTTTTGAAGTAACATTCTTCCTTGTCCCGCTTTGAAGAAATTGTTTATTTTTAAATCATTCTCCTATCATTACTTATTTTCGTATAATTACTTATAGTTCTGACACACATAAAAAAGAATTTTTTGCAACTTAGTATCACAGACTTGTGCAGTATTCCAGCACAGGAAAAACAAGTTAGTGGCTGAACTGTAATCCAGTAGTGAATAACAAGAAAACAATTTGCACTTAAAATCATTAGACTACTTTTCACATTTTTCGTGGCGCTTTTAATATTTAACTTACTTGGTCACTGCTCGTCAAGCGAGAACTGCATCGTTAACATAGATATCTCACTGCTAATTCACTACTCAGCGATCTAAATAATGAACCACATGTAGTGGTCATCTGCAGTCATACTACATATATACTATCATCAGGTCCTCCACGCGGACGGATTCAGAGGTTACGTAGGGAAGGGGAAAAGGGAGAGAACCATAATTTTGCTGCAAAGTACAAAATTTAGTGATGAGCAAACAGAGTTGCAATACCAAAGCGAGTATTCGAAAAACACTTTTCTACATGATCACTGGAAACTGCCTAAAGAATGTATTTGTACTTATCAGTATGGTAGCAAAACTCATTATCAGTTATCGAGTACAAAAAATTTGGAGCGAAAAACTACTTTGGTGTACTTTCAGAGAAATTTGCTTATAAATGACTACATTAAGTCTGCTGCATATTCTGCAGTGAAGGTAGCTTTCAGTTGCGTCTCTTAATATCGAGATTGCTTCAGAATATTGAAATCTGCTGAATTCACACCTTCACACACTCAGGATACCCGAACAATTTATGAGCTTGCTGAATGGTGCAGACACGTCCAACACGCAAGTCTGCAAATTGTTGGCTGTTGACACTCACTGCACGGTTTAACTTAACATACCGATAAGGTCGAGCAGAGCAAAGCTCAGACGCGTGTCACGTGCAGCCTCTTCGGGAAGGGATGACACAACAGCCTCTTCTCTGGTTACCTCACGAGTCCTTCATTTGGACAGTTGACCTTGAGCTGCCACGCTACGAGCGGACAATGCTGATGGACTCCCGGCCGTCTGAATCTCAGTGCAGCTTTGACGAGCTCTTGGAAACTGTTTCAGTTTGACGCTAAGATAGAAGAGCTTCTTGTTAGTTTGGAAAATTTAGAGAGCTCTGTAAAGACAGATATCTAGTACCTCTGAGCACCACATAATTACAGGGTTAGATAAGTTACTTATAAAAGATTACACTATTGCAGCTTACTCACGCAGAAATAACATTGGAAAAGGAGGAGTTGTTGCATATGTTAAGACAGAACACAAGTTCAAAAACGCTGAAAAAAGTATATTTTGTAGTGATCGCATATAGAAATGTGTGTTTATGAATCAATGCTGAAAAATAGTTCACTTTTAATTGTAACTGTATACAGATCGCCACTGAGACATTTTGAACTATTTATGAGGAATCTGGAATCCTTACTGTGCTGTCTGTCAGAGAGCAACAAGCAGTAAATAGTCTGTGGTCATTTCAATGTAGATTTCCTACAGGATTCTGATAAGAAAAATGATGTGGAAAGCTTATTTGGACCCTACAATTTTGTCTCTGTAATTAACTTTCCAACACGAGTGGATAAAGATAGGGGGCACTGACTGATAATGTTTTTATTGATGAAGCTCAAAGAAAAATAATAACTGTTTACCTAGTAACAAATGCTTTCCCTGACCATGATGCACAGTTAGCTAGGATAAATAACGTAGCGCCTTAGAGTATGGTAGCTCCTCGGTGGAAATCAGTTATAATAATTAATGACTACAGGACGAATGTTTTTAAGAATATTTTGCAGGAGACGACATGCGATGTAATTTATAATGAACCAAACGCTAACATAAAATTTAATCTATTCCATGATAAATTCATATCATTATTTGAAAATAGCTTTCCACATAAGTTAACGAGAGAGGGCACTAAACAGTCATGTAAAAAAACTGTAGATCATTAAAGGGATCAAAGTATCTTGCGAAAGGAAAAGGGAAATGTATCTTCTGGCGAGAACAAATAGGGGTCATGCAGTAGTTGCACACTACCAAAATTACTCAAAATTGCTAACAAAAGTTGTTACAAATTCAGAGCAGACGAACATAATATCAGAAATCAGTACTTCCGACAAAGACAGAAGTTTATATAGAATGTAGTGATACGAGGGACAGGACAAGCAGCCATAAACAAGACATCACTATTGAACTGAATGAAAGAGCTATAAATGATTAATCACATGTAGTAAATGCTATTAATAATTATTTCTTAAATATATTAGAAAGCATAGGAACAAACAGTCCAAAAGCCAAATCACAGTAATATGTTCAAAATTTAATTTCATAGAATTCAATCATACGAATGTACCACGAACTCCTCCTTTTGAAATTAAGAAAGTTATACATTCTCTTAAAAATAAAAGCTCACCTAGTTTTGATAACGTTCCCAATAAAATACTAAAAATTTGTTCCTATGTAATAAGCCCAGTCTTATCTTAAATATGTATGTGTCACTAACTCAATGCGTTTTTCCAGAGAGACTAAAATATGCCGCTGTTAAACCCCTCTTTAAGAAAAGTGATAAGAGAGATGTCAATAACTACCGACCTGTTTACTGCTGACGTCATTCCTCAAATTTTTTTAGAAGATGATGTATTCTAGATTCGTATCTCACCTTAGCAACAATAGTTATCCTTAGCAAATCACAGTTTGGGTTTCAGATAGGTTGCTCTACTGAGAATGCCATTTACAAGTTCACTCACCGGATTTTACAAGTGTTAAATAATAAAATAGCACCGGTTCATATTTTCTGCGACCTCTCTAAGGCATCTGAATTTGTGAAACACAGTACTCTCCTAGATAAATTGACGTTTTATATGACTGATGGTGTAGCCACCTAATGGATGTCATATCTAACCAAAAGAATGCAGAAATATGTACTTAGTAATCAAACAATATAGTCCACGGGCAAATTCTGACTTGGAAGAAATCACGTATGAGGCTGCCCAAGGTCCAGTCTTAGGTCCACCACTGGCCCTCATATACGTAAACGGTCTTCCGTAGAGTATACAACAAGCAGCGCGTGACCGCTACGGTCGCAGGTACGAATCCTGCCTCGGGCATGGATGTGTGTGATGTCCTTGGGTCAGTTAGGTTTAAGTAGTTCTGAGTTCTAGGGGACTGATGACCTAAGATGTTAAGTCCCATAGTGCTCAGAGCCATTTGAACCATTTGAACAACAAGCAGAATTAGCTTTTTTTGCGGACGACACTAGTATTGTAATTAGCCCAGGCATATATATGAAAGAAACAAATGAAATGGTAAATAAAGCTCTTAAAAGTATCAATGACTTGTTTTCTGCGATTGTCTCACCCTCAATTTTAAAGAGTGACACCATATTCAGTTCTGCACATCTGCAGGTACTACACCAATGACAAGTGTAACACGTGGTGAGGAAATACCAAACAGGGGGTAACTTCAAAATTCTTAGGTGTCCGTACTCATGAGAATTTAAATTAGAAAAAACACATTTTGAAAATCCTAAAGCTTTCAGACACATTTGCGTTTAAAATCACTGCAAATCTTAGGGAGAAAAAAATCAGTAGGTTGAAATATTTTGCATATTTTCATTCATCTGTGGTAACTCATGTTTAAGAAAGAAAATCTTCATTGTGCAAAAACGAGCTGTAAGAATAATATGTGGTGCTGAATAATACGTGTTGCTCACCCACGATCATCTTGTAGAGAGCTGTTTAAGAAGTTGGGCATTATGACTGCTGCTGTACTTTGTTGTAAATAATGCACTACGGTTCAAAAGGAACAATGACGTACATAATTACAATACCTGAATTAAAAATTACTACACATTATGATTATCTTTAGCACAAAAAGCGGTGCACAATGCTGCAACAAAAATTTTTTGCACAATGCTGCAACAAAAATTTTTGAGCACTTGCCCAGTGATATAAAATGTCTGACAGACGACGAAGTAAAATTTGATAATAAACTGAGAATGATTCACCTTGACAACGCCTTCTATACCGTAGAAGAATTTCATTTACTGTAATGTGTAAAAGGTGGTGGGTAGGAATTACTAATTCACATTCTTTTTCTTTTTGTAAAAATAAAATGAGATAGCAAAAAAAAACTTTGAAATGCTCAGAATGTAACCATATGTACAAATTAATTTGCGATCAATCCCGCAAAATGATCCACGTAACAAGTAACTAAATAATTTCCCGCCACTCTTTCCACGGCCAACAGCAGCCGTTCCTTCCGGCCCCGATCATACCAGTAAACCTCAGGCCACTGTTAACCTGAGCTGCACGTCAAGCACAAATGTGTATGTGTGCGATTTGTACTGATGCTGTTCTAGGTATTTTTAAGATATTGTTAAAACAGTTTAAAATCTAAATAAATTAGTTCTAAGGCAGGCAAGAAGCCCACTGCGTAACGTATCGTTTCAGATTCTTGCGAGAGCGACTTCCCTTGTGTAATGCAGCCTCAAAACGTGTTACAAAGGAGAATAATAGACTGAACTGTGACTCTCAAAAGTAATTGTTCTTGAGGTGGCATTATCACAAAGACCATAGCGGGAGTGGAAAACTCTCGCGGGCAAATTGAAATTCAGGTCAGATTTAAGTATAACTGTACACTAACCAAGTACCTGCGCCTTTAGCTCTAAGATTACACTTTATGATGGAAGTCAGGCGCAGGTATCGTCGCGGGAGGGCAAGTTAAGCCTGGTGTCGGCGGACCGTAATAATATCGAGTACACTACGACGAATGGGTTGCACTGTACAACAACAGTAATCGAACCTTGCATATAACGAAATTTTGACTACAGACTCCACTTGAAAAGGTGACAAAAGCATGCAATGCCGCGCTGATGGCATATAATCGACGTATCACTAAACTAATCGGTTCCCAACGTACATAAGATGCTGAAGCATAAACAGATCTTCACAAATGATTAGTAATGATTAAAGTACTCTCACAATGAGAAAACAACATTTCCGGGCTTAAATATGATAATTATTACTCTAAATTTATACAAAGTGATAAAACGGCGATCTTATATGCCTCTAGACAAGAGAAGAAGTGGATACACAGAAGGACACCATGTGTGCCTCGTTTCTTTTACAATAAATGAATGAAATTGTTCAATCGATTTTAACACACATGGATCAAAGATATACATTTTCGTCGTCATAATGCTTCAATTACCATCACAATGTTTCAATTACTAACAAGATTAATTCTGAATGGCTGTGACAGTAACTGGTACAGATTTTGGAATAGCCATTCAACTATACTTGCAAGAGGTTGTTCGTTAGACATAGTATTGTTACTCATCAGTTACACATTTACAGTCGCAGTTGATTTAACGTATAGTTACTTTGTTCAACAAGATTTTATGGGTTGACAGACAGCAAGGCTCAGTTTTTGGCTTACAGTTTCTGATAATTTGTGCGAATGATGTTTCTTTCTACAAAGACTGTTAAGTAAGTAAGACAGTTAGCAAAGAACGGTTAAGTTTTTAAAACGGAAAATAATGTGCCATCATTTGGTTACGCATCTTTTAAAAGTTGTTTTGGTGAATGACAGAAGTAACTGTTCATTTAAAAAAACTGAAACTTCTGATTCAATATACAGAGTTGCTGGTCGAGGGGTACATGTCATTGGTTGATAATAACAGTTCATTTAGAGACAGTTTGTTACTAGGTGCGACTTAACAACTGTTGGTATAGTGTAGCTCATTGCACTTCACAGTTAAAGTTCTGGTGACTCATTTTGGTTTTCCTATATATACCCTGAACACTTTAACTTCATTTCGAGTGTTTGTGAACAGCGTAATATCACAGTGAGACAACACAAAGTGACAACAGGAACTGATTACAGTTTTAGTGCTTTATTGTAAGCCCCTGTGTTGTTTGTAACACATACCGTGTGTACATGTCCTTGCCTAATCTTGTCTTCGCAGTGGAGTCCTCACACCTACAAGTGATTAAGACGAGCCTGCCGTTATCAACCTGCGCCTAGAGATTTCCATAAAACGAGTATCGAGTTGTGGTTTTTAATTCACTTCAGTTTAGCACATCAAACCAATCATTCCTAAGAGAATGCTACTAGAATGAGTCTCAGCGAGCGTAGGCGACCGTAAATTATTTATTTTCAAAAAACATGCAGAGTGCAAATATTCGTATAAATATGAAGTACAATGTAGATTCTACTCTACATATACACTACTGGCCATTAAAATTGCTACACCAAGAAGAAATGCAGATGATAAACGGGTATTCATTGGACAAATATACTAGAACTGACATGTGATTACATTTTCACGCAATTTGGGTGCATAGATCCTCAGAAATCAGTACCCAGAACAACCACGCCTGGCCGTAATAGCGGCCTTGATACGCCTGGGCATTGAGTCAAACAGAGCTTGGAGGCGTGTACAGGTACAGCTGCCCATGCAGCTTCAACACGATACCACAGTTCATCAAGAGTAGTGACTGGCGTATTGTGACGAGCCGGTTGTTCGGCCACCATCGACCAGACGTTTTCAATTGGTGAGAGATCTGGAGAATGTGCTGGCCAGGGCAGCAGTCGAACATTTTCTGTATCCAGAAAGGCCCGTTTAGGACCTGCAACATGCAGTCGTGTATTATCCTGCTGAAATGTAGGGTTTTGCAGGGATCGAATGAAGGGTAGAGCCACGGGTCGTAACACATCTGAAATGTAACGTCCACTGTTCAAAGTGCCGCCAATGCGAACAAGAGGTGACGTGTAACCCACGCCGGGTGATACGCCAGTATGGCGATGACGAATACACACTTCCAAGGTGCGTTCACCGCGATGTCGCCAAACACGGATGCGACCGTCATGATGCCGTAAGCAGAACCTGGATTCATCCGAAAAAATGACGTTTTGCCATTCGTGCAACCAGGTTCGTCGTGGAGTACACCACCGCAGGCGCTGCTGTCTGTGATGTAGCGTCAAGGGTAACCGCAGCCATGGTCTCCGAGTTGGTAGTCCATGCTGCTGCAAACGTCGTCGAACTGTTCGTGCAGATGGTTGTTGTCTTGCAAACGTTCCCATTTGTTGACTCAGGGATCGAGACGTGGCTGCACGATCCGTTACAGCCATGCGGATAAGATGCCTGTCATCTCGACTGCTAGTGATACGAGGCCGTTGGGATCCAGCACGGCGTTCCGTATTACACTCCTGAACCCATCGATTCCATATTCTGCTAACAGTCATTGGATCTCGACCAACGCGAGCAGCAATGTCGTGATACGATAAACTGCAATCGCGATAGGCTACAATCCGACCTTTATAAAAGTCGGAAACGTGATGGTCCGCATTTCTCCTCCATACACGAGGCATCACAACAACGTTTCACCAGGCAACGCCGGTCAACTGCTGTTTGTGTATGAGAAATCGGTTGGAAGCTTTCCTCATGTCAGCACGTTGTAGGCGTCGCCACCGGCGCCAACCTTGTGTGAATGCTCTGAAAAGCTAATCGTTTACATATCACAGCATCTACTTCCTGTAGCACGTCATCTTCGTGGTGTAGCAATTTTAATGGCCAGTAGTGTAATTTTGAGACTGGCAGAACATGCCCCCCCCCCCCCCCCCCCCCCCGGTTCTCAGAACGACACAAGTTGGCTGATACTGATTAGTGATAAGAAACCGAAGACCTACAACCTGACTGGCGTTCTCAGTCAGAAAAAGCTCAGTGGACAAGCAAATAGAACTCAACACACTGACTGAGAGTGTTTCCCTATCCGCCGAAGCGGACTGCGCATATCACCAATTAAAGTGCAGGCAGCAGGTGTACCGCACTGATGATCTGCTCACTGGAGCATTGGCCGCTGAGCAGATGACGTACGTGGCTTACCTGAAATTCTCTGTCTTCACAGTGGATGCAATATGCCGTCCGCAAGCTCCTAGGTCTGAAAGTTCCTCAGAACAAGACTGAACAGGAGTCAAGGTTTCTGTTTGTTCACTAGCCAGGAACAGATATTCGACTCAAGCATTCTTCCTTAAAAAAGAATTTCACACTGTGTGTCAGACAAAATCTGTCACTCGAGTGCACAGAATAACAATTCCGTTCACAGAGAAACGACTTCAAGCGTTCCCGGCGGTGAAAGCAACAGTTCTCAAAATCCAACCGTCAGATACTACGCTGTGGCTCTCGCCAGCGAAGTCTCTAAGTTGATCCCCGGAGGGAAGTGTCTTTGATCGATCCCCACAGAGAAGAATCTCCACGCCATATGCCCGCTCCCTCTTGGACAAGCGACGTCTCTGTTTGTGCTCAGGCAACGAACCAAGTGACCGTTACAAAAACATTCCCTCCCACTACATGGGTCATGAACCTGCCAGCCAATCACCTGAAGTTCATACTCTTTTCAGAAGATTTTCTGGAGGTTTCCATATCCCCTCCTACATTCTTAGCACTCCACCGATCAAAAATGCGACTCTGCTTTTTGGCGGGAAGTGTACCCTGGCGCTTCCCGTGAGAAGATTCCTTAAGGTCAGGTCAGCTTGTAAGTAGGCTGTTTAGGTTTTCTTATTGGTAACGCCACGTAGCGCTCTGTATGAAAAATCACTGGCTGTGCTGTGTGCAGTCTGTGGCTAGTTTGCATTGTTGTCTGCCATTGTAGTGTTGGGCAGCTGGATGTTAACAGCGCGTAGCGTTGCGCAGTTGGAGGTGAGCCGCCAGCAGTGGTGGATGTGGGGAAGTGAGATGGCGGAATTTTGAAAGTGGACGATCTGGACGTGTGTCCAGCAGAAAGAGTAAATTTGTAATATTGGATTCATGGACTGATATATATATTATGACTTTTGAACATTATTAAGGTAAATACATTGTTTGGTCTCTATTAAAATCTTTCTTTTGCTAACTGTGCCTATCAGTAGTTAGTGCCATCAGTAGTTTGAATCTTTTATTTAGCTGGCAGTAGTGGCGCTCGTTGTATTGCAGTAGTTCGAGTAACGAAGATTTTTGTGAAACGTATAGGTTAATGTTAGTCAGGGCCATTCTTTTGTAGGGATTTTTGAAAGTCAGATTGCGTTGCGCTAAAAATATTGTGTGTCAGTTTAAGCACAGTCTTGTATAATTTTTCAAAGGGGACGTTTCATATGGCGACCCTTAGCCGAGGATACCTCACTGGAATCTTCTGATTTTTCTTATAGTTTGTGTAATTAGTGCAGCCTTTGTTTATTGCTAGCGCGTAATTGTAGAGAGAATTTACTTTGTAGTTGTAGTTTTTCATTCTTGTACAGTAAACCAGTTGTGGCATGCATGTAGATTTGCACCAAGTATTTCGCAGCTGCGCTTGCAATTAACGAGATATTACTTTCAATGCTATGATAATGTGTTTTCTTATTTTCCTCTTCAAATTGTGGTTTTCTGTGTTGTCGTGTGAATAATTATGACAATAATGGCGTGTGAAAAACGTAATACTAGGCTCCAAAGTAAACTGAGAAATGACAGTGAAGACGAAAACAGTGTGTTAGCGCCGCCGAGTAATGAATTAACCAATGTTCAAAGTAGTAATTTGGTAATTGTGCATAGGAAAATGGAGCGGGCTGCAAATAATGGTGTAGACAGTGAAACAATTAGTGAACAGGGAAGCATTTTCGATCAATCGGTCGGCAACAGCTCGCCTCAGGAATCCGAAATGACAGGACACAATCTTGCAAGTACTGTAGATTCAGATTTTGCGTCCTCGCCGTTTTCTCAAATAAGTCAAGACACATTTTCTGCTTGTCAAAATGTGAATGTTGCCGGTGCAAATGCACTGCCGAAAAGCATAGAGGAACAGATTCCAGACACTAATACATTATTATTGCAATTAATGCAACAAATGAAACAAAATCAGAGACAAACACAGCAACAGTTAGACACAATGGAACAAAATCAGAGACAAACACAGCAAAAGCTTCAAAAGTTAGACACAATGGAACAAAAGACTCAGTGGAACATACGCTTGAACAAACACGTGAAGATTTAACTACTGAGTTACATAAAATCGAATCGAAATGTCAAAAAGTCTGTAATGACGTAAAAAAACAAATTTGTGAGTATTTCCAACCTATTTTTTCGCGGCATGAAAATACATTACAGAATCACGAATTAGCCATAAAAGAACTGCAAACTATTGTTCATGAAAATCATCAGACCTTGCAAGCTAATATTGACTCAGTTGCATCTACCGATTCGGTTACGCAACTTGCAAAAACTCAGGAAAACTTAAAGGACACAGTAGATACGATTTCAACACAAATGGACACTCTGAAATTTGGTTCAGAAAAACACACTGAGGAAATAAGTACACTATCGGAGAAAGTAACCGCACTTTCGGATCAGTTCACTGACCTATCTGCAAAGGTAGATGATGATCTGAATGACACAAGACCTGTAGCCATCACTGATACAGAAGAGTATGAACAAATTAAGAAATTCAAACAAAATCAGAATCAAATTAATACGCAACACAAAAGAGAAATCCGGGAAGTACAAGATCAGTTGGCACAAGAAATACAAAAATTACATATTTCAGAGGACACTCGCGCTCCAACACGGGAAGAGGGACTTAGAAGTACGAAAAAGCCACAAAATAGTAACACAGGGCATTTCGGAAATTATGAAAGAAATTGGCAAGGTGCACCGAATTTTGAGATGGATCCGCCGACACGACGTAACAATGACCGATACGCTACTCGCCGACACAATGATTTTGACTATAAGCTGTTCATTATTACATGTAAATTCAAAACATTTAAGAATTCTGGCAACGACATTCATCCACAAGTGTGGCTCCATCAATTCTCTCATTGTTTTCCTCCCAACTGGTCATTACAGCACAGATTAGAATTTGTGTGTGGCTACTTAGAGAATGAACCAGTTGAAAGAATGCGATCGGTCATTCACGATTGTCACAGTGAAGGAGAATTTTATCATGCCTTCCTCTCAGCAAATTGGTCTCAAGCTACACAAGACCGAGTAAAACATAGCATCATAATGATGAAACATTTCGAACAATCTGAATTTTCCAGTCTTGTGAAATATTTTGATGATATGTTGCACAAGAATCAGTGCCTATCAAACCCATACAGCCCCTCAGAACTCATCCGCATTTGCTTAATCGAATTACCTGAACATTTACGACATATTATTTTGGCAGGACGTTGCAAAGACGACATTGAAGCTTTTCAGAGACTCTTACAAGAATTAGAAATTGACACTGACAATCGCGGAACGCAAAAACAGGAACACAACAATTACAGGTCACATCCGTCACAATTCCGCGATGACAGAAATAATAAATGGACACGACAAGGCTATTCTTACAACGTAAATCATGACCAAAACAAACACCACCCATATAACAACCGTTGGCAGAGTAGTAATAATTACAGGGAAAAATCACCTCTCCGCAGTAATGACTATCACAGAGACAATCAGAGAAACAGACAATATGGGAACCAAAATAATTATTATCAAGGGAGACAGAATAACTTAATATGTAACAGTCCAGCACGCAGTTACGATTCTGGGAGAAATTCTCCACCACGTGACCAACAAGAAAGAAACTATGGAATCTGACGACAGACGATATGATCGTAACAACAGACCTGAATTGCATCAGAACTGGCGGGATTCAAACAGGGCAGGGCCCTCTCGACAAGGTGAATTTGTAGAAGTTAGGTCTCCAAATCCCAATAACGACGCGCGCCAACAAAGAGACAATAGGCAATGACTCATACCGCTGGCAGCCACTAAACGTACTTATGAAACTGACGACGCAGCTGCCGTAGCTAGTAATTACGTAAAAATGGAAGACATTAGGGACATCTTACTCCAGGAACACGACGTAAAACATAACAACATTGCATATCCTGTGATTCACATTACAGTAAATGACGTAAAATTTACGGCAGTACTTGACTCTGGCAGTCCCATTTCAGTAATTAGTGAAACAGCCTTTAGCAAATGCAACGAATCGAACGATTGCCCCACACTTCCGTTACATAAGATTAAATTACAAGGTGCAATCTTTGGAAAAAGTGTAGATGTACGCCAACAAACCAACTTAGAATTCTTTTGTCAAAGCCACAGCTTCTCTATGAACTTTCTTATTGTTCCACTATTGTCGACAGAAATTATATTGGAAGTAGACTTTTTGAATGAATACAAAGCAATCTTAAACTTTCACGATGCTGAAATAAGTTTAGAGAAAGAAGGTAAGTCAATAGCTTTGAAATTTGAAGATTGGCTCTCAAACCATGACGAAGAAATTAATCGGCTTTACCTCCTGTTAGACAACAGTTCGGAATTTTCGACGGAACTTGACACTAACAATCACTCTACGAGTACTGACAAGGATGATATCGACGGCGCATTTGATACTAATGAGTTAATTCAGAATAAAATTCAAACAATTGAGAACTGTAATGATACTGATAGGCAAGACCTTTTTGAGATTTTACAAGCACATTCCACAGTTTTTACTAACAAAACAGGAACACTCAAGGGATTTCAATACCAATTTCGTGTTCGTGAGCATACTAAATTTTGTGTTAGACCATACGTAATTCCGCCACATTATAGGGACCATGTTAGAACAGAAATACAATCTATGCTTGACGAGGGCATTATTGAGCCTGCAGTAAGCTCATACAACAATCCATTACATGTTGTTGAGAAGAAAAATGGATCGATCAGGCTTGCCTTAGATTCGAGACAAATCAATACTATCATCATTCCTGAAACAGACAGGCCGCAAACGTTGGAAAAACTTCTTCAAAATTTTAATGGTGTAAAAGTGTTGTCTTCTATTGATCTCAGATCCAGCTTTTATCGGATCGAACTTCATCCAGAATGTAGAAAATACACAGCTTTCCTTTGTTTCGGCGTTTGTTATCAGTTTCGGAAACTTCCTTTTGGTTTGAACATTTCTTCGGCAGCATTCATTCACGGGCTAAATTCCATATTACCTGAGTTTGTTAAAAATTTCTTACGTGAAGTTGGACACATTAGTAAAGTCATTTCAGATAACGGACCGCAATTCAGATCTGCTGTTTGGTCACGCATGCTTCGGAATCATAAAATCAAACCTGTTTTTATTTCATTGTACTCACCACATTGTAACCCGTCTGAACGAATTATGAAAGAAATCAATAAGCTTTGTAGACTTTATTGTCACAGAAAGCATCAGCATTGGGACAGATATTTACACTTATTTCAAAACGTGCTGAATGAAATGCCTCATGACTCCACTGCTTTACCACCTATTCTTGTACTGAAGAATGGAGAACCACCGAACAGAATCAGAGAGCTTGTACCTTTTCCGAATACACGTAAGCTTTGACACAAAGACATAATTGATTTGGCTATTAAAAATATAAAATCTGCAGCAGACAAAAGGAGAAAACTGCACGGTAAAACAAACGCGAAGAAATTATATATTGGTCAGAAAGTTCTCATTAAAACTCATTCATTGTCACATAAGAAGAAACACTTGAGTCACAAATTCTTTCTAGTTTACAATGGACCTTACAGAATCCGACGTAACCACATGACAATTGCGTTGAAGTTGAAACTCTGCGCACTAGGAAGAGTAAAGGTTTTCACCACATTTCACATGTAAAACCGTTTACTGAAAGATAATCTGTTTTTTAACTTAGTCTTTGCCATAAAACTTTTCACTTCACGCTACTAGTACAATTTGTCCCACTGAGAAACTGTTAACATGCAACAATGTTTTGAAGTTAACTATCCAGTCTAGAACCTAGGGAACGTTTTTAAACATAAATTACGAATGCATTGTTATAGTGAACAGACAACACAATGTTGTTATTTGTGCATTCTTGCTTGTTAGTTGCACGATTACGTAACGACTATCAGGCTTACATACTTAGAACATATACTGGCACTGCTAATGAGATTTTAATGCAACATTTTGGTTTACTTCAAAATACATTCTGGATTTAAAGTACTTTCTGTGAGATACCAGATGACACAGTGGTCAGTTTATGTGACAGCTACACGATTTTATCACGACGCTACTAATGAGTGACCATTTACAATGTTGCTTTTGCGGTGTTTCTGTTTTATATCTGCACAGTTTTTCTGAATTCTTTGGGAAAGTAAAACATGTTTTAGTAGTAACTTTTGTGGTATAGCTACAATGAGACAGCCTTTTTCGTAGCACAACAATACGTTACATTATAGTACTTTCTTGATCACGGTGAGGTACGTAATAACTACGATATCTATACGCAAAGCATTTCACTTTCATTTATGATGAGGTAAGTACATTGATTTCAGCAGAACTTTGCTTACAGAGGACGATAACTACGACACTTCCACAGAGATTATCTTACAACAAGACGCACAGTTTAGCGCTATAGTACACGTATTTGAGTGATTAATTTTGCACTTAAAACATTTATTTTTAAAGATTTTTGAATTACAAAGATACAAAGGTTTTCCGTGATACATTTCATTCCATTGCTGTAATCTGTAACACCTGAGGGTGCATTAATCCTCAGGGGGGTACACGCTTACTTTGTGTACCATGTGTTTGGCAAGCACAAGGAGCCCTAGCTAATATGGTATTTGCTTATACAACTTTACACATCGGTACCATATTTCTCTAACACATAAATTACACAGCTATCTGATCATTTAACTAGGAGAGACAAACATTTATTTTACTACATCAGTGACAGATGTTCACGTAATTACACAGTTGGATAACTTCACACTTATGAAACTGTATTTTGTCTGTACTTTGTGAACTGTTCATATTTTTTCGGAACCATTGTGATACTATGAGAGCTTTGAATGATGTATTTGGTAAGGGATCATGATTTTTGAAGTACATTTGAGGTAGATGACTTTATTGAAGGTCTTGAAATTGTTGAAAGAAGATGCGACGATTCTGAGATGTCATTGATCTGTTATGATATTATTATTACGATGACGATGTGTATTATGCTGTTGAGGTATGTTTATGATCAATAAGCTGAGAATCGTACTTTAAGAGTTATGAAATGTGTGTAAATGCGTGAATGTATCACAATGCAGGTGAAAATTATTTGCACACTGTTATATTCATAGGATTTTGTTTCTACACATTTGCAACGCAAATTCTCGACCTGTGAAATTTTTTAAATGAGACTCACTGTAGTGCAAACTGGTGTCGTAAATATTTCGGTAAGGAAGTTAGGTCACCATCACGCAATGCATCGTGGGCACCCAGCAGCGTGACAGTCGCCTGGAAAAAAGCCATTAGTGTGTGCCTTTCAGAGGCACAGGTGGAGAAAAAAGGAGGCCATTATCCTCGCTATTGACATTTCTTTGTAGGAAGCATCGCAAATACGACACGCTCAAACTTGAAAACATATGATTATACTTTGGAGCTCTTAATTTATGATATTTACTAAAATGCCTAATGAAATGAAGAGAAACATTTTACATCTATTGTCTTTCTAGTTGAGAGTTTGCTCATTTTGTTTAATATCTAGTTTCTAGCTGCACTGCAGCATTGGTTAAAATAAAATTTTATAGATATACTAATATACATATTTTATGCCTACAGATCCAGTAAATAATAACTTTATGATCTACTTAAAAAAAAAGAAGGAGCACAAAAAGACATTTCTCTTCCCAGGACTTGAATACATAATTTTCTTTTCAACTACTTGGTAATATTTCTCGTAGAATAAGTTGTGGTGCACCACTTTAACTACATAGATATTAAGATGTGAATAGACATTTCCCTTATTTGTGTTGTTGTCTTTAATTATTTTTTCTGCTTGAGCTTTGCCATGTTTAGGTATAAGTTATAGCATTTGCTGCTGCTGTTTGCCATGCATAGTGCTACTGAATGTCACTTTGTATTACTCTGTTATGCCAGTTTTACTACTGATTTATTTTTCTTGTTGCTGCACATTGGCTCATATTAGTTGTAATGTTGCATTTGCTGTGCTAATTTAGATTTGCTGCTGCTTGCTTTGACAATTTCCATTTTTTTTCATTGCTGTTTGTATTAATTGTTTTGTGCTGCTGCATTGCCTCGTCCCTTAGTTTAGCATCTGAGCTCAGTAGATTTAAGTTAGCTTAAGAGGGGGTAGACTATATAAGAGAATGAGTTGCGATGAATTGGAAGAAATGCATTGAGAAGTTATACGAAAAAAGTACAGAAAGCAGGTATAGGTAGGATTTTCTTGGAAATAAATGATGAGGTAAGAAAATGGAAAATAAATAATGAGGTAAGAAATATGTGAACATATAAATACAGAAAGCATGCTTGGATAGAATTTTTTTTGGTGGAAACAAATGCTGAAATAAGACAAAAGATCTATGGAATTAAGTTTTGGGTTGGACTGCAGTACCAAATGTTACACTGAAAACAAACCCTGTCTTTTCCTTCTGTGTTATTCTGCTATGTGTTTGTGTACCCTTGTGTATTTGTGTTCTTCCTGTCTTTATGTGTTTATCTGATAAGACTGATGTAGAATTTTTCTAATACTCAGCTACATTCACTATGATGAGGAATACTGTTATCCTCAAATATAATTTGCATTAATAATATGTCATTTTCTTTGTAAAGATGTTTACACATTATTAATTCTGTTCTGTTTCAATTCTCATGTGTGAAATTAATGTTTCAAAAACTATTCGCATTATTTTATTTATTTACTTATGTCATAATTCCTGTAACACTGATGTATATATCTATTTCTATTCTTTTGTAAAGCCTGTATTACTACAAATGTTATCTGTACTATTATGTTCTTTAATGATGTATTTTGTACCTTTGTAATTGTATTCTTATGTTGCAAATTTATAATTGTATAGACACCAGTTCTTCAAATTAAGTTACATTTCACTGCACACGTTTCTGTTGGTCATTGTAATGCACAATATGTGAGAAGTTGGGACTCTTAGTGTTTGCACGTGTGTTAATAATTCAGCAAGGGACTGGATAACAGCATTGCTGGTTCGAAGGACATTTCAAAAAATTTTTTTGTGAGTGCACAAGTGATGGTTCATGGACTTGCTATATTCTCCGCAAGACTCCCAATGGTGATTGTGCACCTGCATAGTCACAGCAGATGGCTGCTAGCCATCTCTACAAGGACTGCAGTGGGTCTGCACCTCTGGTGGCCCACCAATACCATACTCTCTACCAAGACTATAGTGGGTCTGCTCTGTGATGACCTACCTACCAATATTCTTCAAAACTTCGACTGACTCTGCGGTGGGTTTGCTGTGTTGTGGCCCATTACCTGTCAGCATGTCAAGAGTCAGCACTGTCTTTCCGTTGGAAGGACAACACTACTTCTTCAAGACTGCATGGAAATCCACTACTTCCGTGTGCATTGTCTTTTACTGCTCAGACTTTGAGAAAACAAACTGCAGTTTTACTGTGATGGAAATGGAAATGTCGTGTGGCTAGGGCCTCCTGTCGGGTAGACCGTTCGCCTGTGATGAATGATCAGGACTGTCTTTATGGACTGTGAGAAAATTTTAGCTTTTGACCAACATTGTATTAATAAGTGTGTGCATTTAATATCTTTCTTACTGTAATTATGAAAAATTGTTTCAAATCTGTATTGGCCAGTGCCCAAAACAATTTGTAAAACTTTTTGTGGGGAGCATGGGGGTTATGTAAGTTGGCTGTTTAGGTTTTCTTATTGGTAACGCCACGTAGCGCTCTGTATGAAAAATCACTGGCTGTGCTGTGTGCAGTCTAAGCACAGTCTTGTATAATTTTTCAAAGGGGACGTTTCAAGCTCATGACCATCGTTTGTGACTCTGCGAATTCCTTTGCACTAAATGGAAGTCTTTTCGCCGTGTTCCACTCGCTCTTTCTCCAGGTACGGTGTTCTGAAAATTTTTCCGTCCCACCAGAGAGCAACCTCCCACCCGTTCTGTCTGCGCTACAGGGGTTCTGATGCCTCCGGCACTGTGGATCGCCGCCTACACACTCTCCTCTCTCTCGGGGTAGTAAAAGTACACCCCAGCGGAACATGACAAGTCTCTTCCCAGCCTCTCTTTAGCCAACAGCGGCTTCCGAGGAACACATGGCCCACTTTCGCCCTTTCCTCAGCTCTGATGAACTCCTTGGTTATTACGTGTTGCCAGCCAGAATCAGCCAATCAAATGATTAATAATCCGATTGTGCGATGTAAACAGTGATCTAATGTAAAAATAAATCTTGCCGCCTTACATTATGAACAAGAGGCGGTTTAGTTCATGAGATGATAGGTTATAGGAGCGGATGTTGCGGTATGCGATGGTCATGTGTGATGGATCGAAGGATATGGTACAGGTGCAATTCAGTCGTGATATTCATCGAATGAATGGGAGTACATCGGCTATAAATGGCGTACGGACCTCAGAGTGTACCACTAGCCTCCAATTCAGTCACAGCTGTGCGGCGTGATATTCATCGAATGAATGGGAGTACATCGGCTATAAATGGCGTACGGACCTTAGAGTGTACCACTAGCCTCCTGATCTCAATGAACGTGATTTTTTTGTGGGATTTATGAGAGATCCATCCATCTGCCTCCCATTCCAACAACTTCGGCTAAAGTGTCAAGCCGCACAGCAAGAGCAGTGGATGCAGTGATTCCAACATGCTCACAAAAGAATGAGACGAGTTTGACAACTGTCTGTGTTTCTAGTGCGTGCAGTGGGCGGCCCATTTAACATTTATGAAACGCAAATGGAAACTTTAATCGTAAAAGTAACTGTATGAAGTATCTCATGGTTGTATACGTACGCATGTAAAAAATATACGATTGCAAAACTGGATGGTTCTGTTGAAAATAAAAACTTAGTAGTCCTGCGCATAAGTTAAAATTGACCTCAACTTTCTATCTTCATTCACGTACGAGATATAGTCTTGTGAAATGAGATGAATCTTTCTGAAATAGCCTGCATTCATTCACAGGAGCTATAAGTTTTAACTCCTGCTGACTTCAGACCTAGCGTCCTGTGGGAACTATTTGGATTATGTAACAGCAGAGACGGAATGTGCAATAGCCGTAATAGCCCACAATCTACTGTTGTGGAGACATACAAGGATTTACGATGGGCTTGAGGGGGGGGGGGGGGGGCATAGTCAATGGCTGGTTAAGACGTCCGTATCTGCTTCGATTCTGTCCATCATCGAGCAATTGTCATATCGACAACACCAAAAATGCCTATATATTGCATTATTCGACCAGTGGGTCATGTGTAATGGACCCTCACTGCATCAGCTAGCACTTGACTGAGTTCTACAGGGGCATCACTGTGGGTCACATGCACACCCACAGCGAAGCCTGTTGAACTCAGTCAAGTGTTAGCAAAGCACGAGCAAGTGGCACTCTGCGTGGCTTTTAATAGTGCTTACCAACCATCTGACGCAGCGCGGCTCTACTGCATAACTTTGTTACCTGTATTGTGTCTGTTCCAGACCTGTGAAGCCCTGGAGAGATTTGTAGCGTTGCTTGGTCACCACTTGCGACGAGATTAATAACGCAAAATGGTGAGGTACGAACGTTTCCCGCGCGACCGCTATGGTCGCAGGTTCGAATCCTGCTTCGGGCATGGATGTGTGTGCTGTTCTTAGGTTAGTTAGGTTTAAGTGGTTCTAATTTATAGGGGACTGATGACCTAAGATGTTAAGTCCCATAGTGCTCAGAGCGATCTGAACCATTTGAACGACCGTTTCGTGAGACAACTCTAAACTAATGTGGAAATAGGATGGTTGATTCCTACCGATGATCACAATTTTGTCATTACTGCCTGCAAGTTTAAGGATAAATTAGGGCTTACCTGTAAGATCTGCCTGTCTCCTTAACCGTTCAACGTCGGAGCTTGCAACCTAAGCACGTGTTTAGGAATAGGGGTAAGGCTACAGCCGTGTAACAAAGATACCGTATTTGAGTCCAGCATTCGTTTATTGATGGTCAAAGACATGGGAAAAGACGAGGCAGCTTTCATAGTGTGGTAAAAGGCATGAATCCACAATTCTGGACTATACAGGCAAAAGCAAGGTATCAGTGAGAAAAGAATATGTAAAAGCACGCAAAGAAAAGCACTGTGGGAGTTCTTTCCAGTCTTTAGATACAATTACTATACGTATAGAGAGAAACCATATGAAGGAAATAAGTAAGAAGTTAATGAGCCATGGGAGTACTGAAGACGAGAACATGGGAGCAGGCGCATGAGCGAGTGGCTTACCATAGAGGCATCGACATGCTGGTGGTAGGCGGGTTGCAGAACCGGCTGCGAGCGCGTGTTACAGCGATCGCGGAAATCGCTTCTTGTATGTCCGGATTACCATCGTGAGTTTCCAGTACGAGTCTTACTCCCAGATAATGGAGTTCAGCACACGTTCCAACTAAGATGGTGGCAGGTTTCAACGCCATTCTTCCCGATGCACCGAAACCAACCAACCACGACTAGATACTGCTTCAGAGCAGGCTGGAGAGCATGTTCCCTTCGATTGTAATCCCGTATTCGGCGTACCTCCCCTGTAAAATGCTGTCCGTCCTTAAAGGGTACGTGGCGGTGATTGCTCTTGACTGTTTTACTGCTGCGCAGCAGGGGGGAATTTAGTTTCTTACGTTGGCTAAACCAGAATGGAGACAATTCAGAGACGCTGACAGAAAAAAAGGTGTTCTTACGCGATGCCATGGCCGGGAAGCAAGTTTAAACGCAATGGATCCTTTCTTATTTTTTTAACAAACACACGGTTATAGGATTATTTTAATAAACTGATTTCAGTAATCTCAAAATTATCCGGAGCTTCTCATCTTGTGGCCTTTTTCCTTCATAACATCTCGGTCGGTTCGGAAACGCGGTGAAAATTACTTTGCTTATTTGGTTCGTAATCTCTTCACAGTTCGAATCTGTGAGTGGATTTACTATATTAATAATTTACTGGCTCTTTCTTAGCGAGGACTGGACGAAACACCTCTCTACGTGTGTGTGAGAACTAGAATAGTGTCGAGATCACACTCTGTCAGGCATAACAACACGGCCAATCGAAGGCAGTATTAATTCACACTGATATTCGTTATAGCCATCACAGTTCACCTCAACTCTAACCACTAAAATATCACACCGATAATAGCGCTCAAATCGGACCATTCTTTCCAGGTGCATATTAGTAGTAGAGAGATGGGGTTATGAGTGCAATTTTGACATCAAATTGATATGCAGATTAATTCAATGATCAATTAATGCCGGCCAGTGTGGCCGTGCGGTTCTAGGCGCATCAGTATGGAACCGCGAGACCGCTACGGTCGCAGGTTCGAATCCTGCCTCGGGCATGGATGTGTGTACTGTCCTTAGATTAGTTAGGTTTAAGTAGTTCTAAGTTCTAGGGGACTCATGACCACAGATGTTCAGTCCCATAGTTCTCAGAGCCATTTGAACCATTTTGATCAATTAATCATCCCCCATCCCCAACCACCCCCGCTCCGACAAAGCCCACCCACATCCCAAGATGACTTCAAGTGTTTTTCTCAGCCGGCACGTGGGCCCCAGCCCCTGCCCCCTTCCGCCAAACTATCCTATTGGCCGAATTTTTGCGGGAATTTCTTGGTGTCAGGGCTGTGCTGACATCCCACTCCACCATCACCCATGAATTGGCGGTACCCTTTCCAGGACTTGAAACCTTGTCCTCCTGGACAGAAAGCACAAGTGCACCCCCATAACACAATTATAACACCAAAGACGTTTGTAACTGATAGGAAATTAAAAATAGCGGTGCCATTTCCATGACTCGAACCCTGATTCTACAAGATGGAAAGCCCAAGTGCGCCCCCCAACACATGGAAAGGAATGTTAGGTTAGTGTACTTTATTTATTTTGGTCGGGAAACTGACGCTAACATCTATCCTAATTACGTAATTAATCATAACGAGCAGGCCTAATTACACAACTATATGCATAGTGCTACACAAGGATGGCCTAAAATCGCAATATAACTCAAGAATTGACGATACCATACAACTGGTGTTATCCTGCTGCGAAAAAAATTTCACAATACCACTCGAATCACCTACAAGTTGGCAGGAAAAAAGGTAGGGTGTAAGGTACTATCTTTATTCTTTTTGGTGGGAAATACGTTCAACTGACTGGTGTTGGACAGAGAGGAGTTTGAAAAGTGTATTACCTGTAGGCATACAGCATTTGATGTCAGAGTTCGCCACAGAAGCCGGATCAAAAACAAACAAAACTCAGGTAATCGAAACCAGTATACGCTGTCACAACTGACGGCAAAAAGTGCGTCACAGTTCTAATTACACTTCGAAAATGTCGTGAAAAAAAAACAGCAGTCGTAATGAATGGGTCATAATGCAACACATGTACTGGTGAAAATCGTCATCCTTAAATACTGCAGAATGGGCAGTATTTGAATGTGCATTCTCCTTGATGTACAATCACAAACTGCCATAAACCGAGGTCCTCTCACCTTCCCTCACGCCTCCCCCTCACCCTTCCCTCCCTCCATCCACCTACAGGGAGGACACAGGCCTACTTTTTCAAATGGCTAGTTGCTCCGCCGAGTGTCACGCGTCAATGTCTCGTAGTTTTTCTGAGCCCCCTCTGTGGCTGCTGGTCACACCAGACGTTCTACTATCCTCAACAGTCACTCTTGTGGCATACGTCCTGCCTTGAGGTGGCGGTCTAGACAACACAAAAGGAAAATTTACCACCACAATGAGTGCTTTCCCAACAGAGAGTTGTTTGCCTAAAGGGCCAGCCGTGACCTCTTAGGGAACTCGGCCACCATGCCATTCCAAGCACTGGACTATTTAATATCAACGTGACTCCTATAATAAAACAACTATTAAAAAAGGAATACACAATTACGACGATAATAAATGTACTCTTTCCACAAAAATAGGCAAATTTCATTTTATTTTAGTTTTATGAGCAAAATCGGTATAGTTGTTACGGTCTACTGCAGGATACAATTCGCATCTCATTATTTTGTGATATACGGCGAAGTGCACCGCCATCAATCAGAAATGATCAGCAGAGACACGTCCACCCTGTGTAAAATCAGGAAAAATAAACTTCAACTATTTTGCTGCGAAAATTACCACTCACTGCAGAATGTCCTCGATTTCTCGAAACCGTCGTCAGAGTAGAGAAAAAGCGAGAATTTAAACTACAAAGAAAAAATTTATATTAAGCAATTTCTTTCAGCTTGTTCAACAAATTACACAACCTGAGGGCGTCCCTCGTTCAGTGTATGTAAATAAACTGTCATGCATGTGTGTATTACAAACATTTCAGACAATCTTTCACGCCTCATGTCGGAAGAAAACATATTCATCCTACGTTTGAAAAGAATAAGATATAATTGAAGAGGACATAGCTGTTTTGTACACTGTGGCAGGTCCTGTTTTACCAATGTGATGCTATATTAGACTAGCATTTACGAAACAAATCGTGAGAGCCTGTCTCGTCCTGTGTAGGTAGGAGATCGAAATTTCGTTAAAAGATATGGCGGCAACAAAAAAAGAAAAAGGAAACGCCTGTCAAGAATCATTCCATGGTGCCCTAGCCATCTTCTACGGTCAGCCTCCCCGGAAGGTGTTACCTCCTCCATCAAGACTCTTTCTCCATCTCAAACATGTCAAGTTCAGTCAATCATTATATTGTAATCAACAGCATACCAGTGGATGGTTGGGATGGAAAAGACATCGTCGATGTACTGTAATAACAAGCATCATAATTGATAGTGCGATCAATTTAGCAATTTTATCGTACTTTACACCGACCAATGATGCGGCAGCATGCTTACCAATTTCTGTATGCGCTAAACAGCCTTTCCACTACTTTGCGAGTTCCATTGCGAATGTAAATAGATGACTGTGCAGTACGTTCATTCATTGTTAATTCTCAAACATACGCACCAAAGTATACCAGACAGCGACCTACATATCTCTAACACTTTTACCATAGTGCGTTATTTACGATCTTTCTCTAAGTGGGTGGGTGTCACCTGGGATTCTCGCATTCTTAGGATAAAGTTACAGACCGAAGGATCTCCTCACATTGTCTGTCACCAACGCTCCCTGCAGCACTGGCGCCGATTTATTATGCAACGTACCAGAAGTAGATCGCTACATTCCACGTTTGTGTAGGAACAGTGCGAACAGAAGCTGTAACTGCTGTCCCGCACACATCCAAGAACACAATATTTCTCCAGATGCGCGAATGTCGAGGAGGTTAGCACCACTTATTGATGTGCAGTAGATACGAATCTGTTGTGATGGTATAAAAGACGCTGAAGAACAAGAAACGGCCGGTTTTTATGGATAATGAAGCTCCAGATAAATGGATTTTGCTGCATTTTACGTACGTCACATGCGCCATCAATTCTAAGGTATTGTTCTAGTGTCTGGGATCAATACCATGAACGTACTGGTAAGAGACAACATAAAGACATGCACTCCTAAGGCTACATGGTTCTGCATTTAAAACACCCTGTAATGTTAGATTGTTGTCGTTTCCGACCTATTAGTCACATGAAATGCAACGCTATTACTACCCCAACGTAAGAAATACATTTTCAGCGCATGGCAAACATTCTCCTTGCAGGTTTCTCTACGATAAATTATGGTGATAAACAGTAAAATGAAAAACTACTTCCTTAGAACATCGATTCCTTGTGACAGATGTACAATATAGCTTTCCAGAGGTGTACAGCGTCCACCGTTCACATCCGATCACGGTTCAGAAATTATATTATGCTCGCATCAGTCCTATATAAAATGATAGTAATGGAGAATGCCTCTTCCAAAGAAAGAGACACTCGCATAGTAGCGGTTTTGAAATGTGGAATTACACGCCATGCCGCCGCTAACTCCATAAACAGGGCATCTGTCAAGCAGATGTATACATGGGGATTGTAGTACCTCAAAAACACCTGTCGCTGACTTAAAATCACCGTAATTATGAAACTGAAGACTCGATTTTATGCCCAAGGTGCGCCAGGGAAATGGAGTAGGTCGCATAAATCTTCGTTCGTCTAGAGGAATGTATCGAAACAGGACGGCTCTCACGACCAAGAGGTTTGCTGTTAACGATCACAAGTAGTCAGAGCTCTAAGTCACACAAAGAACACGCAGTTTTATGCGAGTCGAACGCAGGTTATGTCACACAACTGACGAGGTACTGGCAGAACTGAAGCTGTGAGGACGGGTCGTGAATCGTGCTTGGTTAGCTCAGATGGTAGAGCACTTTCCCGCGAAAGGTAAAGGTCCCGAGTTCGAGTCTCGGTCCGGCACTCAGTTTTAATCCGCCAGAAAGTTTCATTCCCTCAATTTCCCCGAGTTTCGTCGTATTTCCCTCAATTTATATGTGTTTTCCGTAATTTTATCGATTTTATGTCACTTCTATCCATGCAATCATGACATCAGTTCCCGTTCCGTGTCCTGAAATTGCTTGTAAATGTAGTATAGCTGCCAAAACCTAGAGCAAATGCACTATTTTTGTGGTCGGGCGGCATAGTATAGCACTGTACTCGAGTACATCCAGTCACCTCCAAGTGCATATTCTACAATTGCATGACGTTTGCTTCGATCATTGGCCACCTGCTCCACTGGATCAATACCTGTATATTTGATAGGATCGCTGCATGTGCTAGATGCCGGCACACAGGCGGTATTTGTTTTCGATATATTGGGAAGAGGGAGATACGGTAAAAATCTTATCGAGTGCTCTATTGGATGAAGTTAGTGGAACTTTTATAGTTCATAATTTTTCTCTTTTGGATGGTAAAGAATAACGATGATAGAATATTTGGGTGACAGGCGTGAATGGATCCTGAGGGACGCAGATCTACTTCAGACTGCAGTACCTGTATAATGTCGAGTCTTCCTAATATTCCTGATAAGAAACACCTCTGTAACTGTTAGTACTGTCTTTTATACTACGTCATGTTGCAGAAGCAGGCTTCATTTGGTGCTGACCTTACACATCATACACAGGTGGCGGAGCTACAACATGTTCCCCTTTCCACCGCGTGGTCAGAACATGGTCCTATAGCATTAACTCAGCTCACTCTGTTTCTGCACAGGTTGCAGAATGTGGTAAATATAGCTCTCTCTGACTTCTGGATAAAATTGACCTTGCTATCAACTGCGGTGTGTATTACAGCACATCATCCCGTATCGACAGTGTCTTTCCCATCCCGACCATCCACTGGATACACTGATGATTACCGCATAATGATTGACTGACACAACTCGGTTGAAATGGAGGGAGCCTTGGCGGAACAATGGATATCTGCTACTTGTCACTGTGGAGCATGGGATTAAATATAGAGGTCACCACTGTAAGTAGGCTGTTTAGGTTTTTATGTTGGTGACGCCACGTAGCGCTCTGTATGAAAATCGCTGACTGTGCTGTGTGCAGTCTGTGGCTGGTTGGACTCATTGTCGGAATATTCGCTTGTGTAGTGTTGGGCAGTTAGATGTGAACAGCGCGTAGCGTTGGGCAATTGGAGGTGAGCCGCCAGTAGTGGTGGATGTGGGGGGAGAGATGCCAGAGTTTTGAGAGTGGACGATCTGAACGTGTGTCCGTCAGTAATAGGAAATTTGTAAGACTGAATGTCGTGAACTGATATATATATTATGACTTCTGAACACTATTAAGGTAAATACATTGTTTGTTCTCTATCAAAATCTTTCATTTGCTAACTATGCCTATCGGTAGTTAGTGCCTTCAGTATTTAGAATCTTTTATTTAGCTGGCAGTATTGGCGCTCGCTGTATTGCAGTAGTTCGAGTAACGAAGATTTTTGTGAGGTAAGTGATTCATGAAACTACGGTCGCAGGTTCGAATCCTGCCTCGGGCATGGATGTGTGTGATGTCCTTAGGTTGGTTAGGTTTAAGTAGTTCTAAGTTCTAGGGGACTGATGACCTCAGATGTTAAGTCCCGTAGTGCTCAGGGCCATTTTTGATTCGTGAAAGGTATAAGTTGTTGTTAGTCAGGGCCATTCTTTTGTAGGGATTATTGAGAGTCAGATAGCGTTGCACTAAAAATATTGTGTGTCAGTTTAGTGAACAGGATAAGTAAAGAGAAAACTGAGTACGTTGAGTTTTGCTCAGCTGTTTGTAAATCAAATAACATAAGAGGTTTACCAGCACAGTAATTCATAATTTTTCTAAGGGGACGTTTTCACCACCTCCATACAGTCGTTTAGTAGTGTTCCTCTCAATGCTACAGTCTCGTCCTATTTCCATATGCTGCGATGCTCTCCACATGTTTTTTTTTTTTTTTTTTTTTTTTGTTCACCAATATGGTAACAGTACCTCTTTTTATTTGTGCTACCTCACGTGTGTTGTGAACAGCACCTTCCGGCGATGGTCAACATCTGAACAGTAATCATGTACATGACTGCAAAATGAAGGAATAATACTTTTCGAAATGGAACACCGAGACATCCGCTACCCTGTCGATGGGGAAGATGAGGTTAACTCTACAGGTCATCACCTTCGAATAGCTTTTGGAAGCGCTCTACAATACCGCAAACTCTTCTAGTTTCCATATGTTGCGATGTCTTCCACATTTTTGTCAATGAGAAACATCGCCTCTGTGTTTTATTTCTACCAGCCTGTGTTGTGGTAGCTATATAGTTTATGCCATGCGATGTTCAGCTTTCTGTGGAAGCCAGAGGATCGAAAGGTGTTAATGTCAGATTAGCAGCAGCTGACATAGACCTTAAGTCGTGGTAGGAAAAACAAAGTGTATGGCAGTGTACACTGACTGGGTGTGCTCCAACCGGAAAATCAATGTATTAAACTGCTTATAAAGGAACAATACAGAAACCCTCTCGTGTGATTGATAGTCTGTTGGATATGGTCCTCCTTCAGTACAGGTGATGAAACTTTACAATAGTCTGTGGAAGTGACTTTGATCACGAACCACCTGCTCCAGTGGATCAATACCTGTATATTTAATAGGATCGCCACATATGGCCAGTGCTGGAAAACAGACTGTATATGTTTTCGGTATATCAGAAGACAGGGATGTGATAATATCTTATCAAGTTCTCTAACGGATGACATTAGTGGAGTTTTTATAGTTCGCAAGTTTTCTCTGTTGGATGGTATAAAATACCGAAGGGGGAGAGAATGTTTGGGTGATAGCCACGAATGCACCCTGAGAGACACAGATCTCCTTTGGACTGCAGTACCTGTATGTAATTCGGAGATGTGTCGCAATGCAGTAGCAAAATCCTCCTCCTTCCTCCATGCCATTTATGATGTTCAGTCTTCCTAATTTTCCCAACAAGAAACCATAACTGCTCATACTATCTCTTCTAATACCTCGTGTTGAAGGGGAAGCTTCGTTTGGCGCTGGCCTCACGCACTGTACACGGTTGGCGGAGCTATGACACCATGTTCCCATTCCCACCGAGTGGTCAAAACGCGCTCATGTCGCATTTACTCAGCTCGGTCCGTTTCCCCACAGGATGCAGAAGGTCTTAGATATAGCGCTCAGTGACTTCTGTACAGCTCAGACGCAATCTGGGACGATCACATAGACTAAGCTGCAGGCCAGAGACTGAGGAGCAGTTACAAGATCCAGAGCGACTGTCTAAAAAACAGCACTGGTGTTTCTGCTATATGCGATCAGCAGATCGGTTCAAGAAAGGTGACTCGTTTCGAGATATGAGGGTGGCACGAATATGATTCACCAGTGGCTGTAAAAATTAAAAGACGTCTCTACAGGATCCAACACAAGTAAGTGGTAGAATGGATATACTTGATCCCAATTCACAGACACAATTTCTACCCAAGAGTCTGACACTATCAGAGACTTTTGTGTGCCTCTGTAGACGCAAGACCGCTTTTTATGCTGGGTGATGGTACCATAGGCGTTATGATCGTGTTTTCAATAGCGTAGTCCTTATGCGAAATGTATGGTGTGGGCTGTGGAATCCCTCTATGGTTAGCTTGAAATGCCGGTTCTCAATAGTATTCCTCGAAAAAGAACATTGTCTTCCCTTTACAGATTCCCAGCTGTCCTACCTGTTGAGTGTAATCCGCCAACAGAAAAAAAATTACCCGTCAACCAAACTGACTCTCATGATCAATTTAATTACTTAGAATATCAAATTGATATCAACGACCTCCCGCCTGGTGGGTGGAGGACAATGCTAGGGGACCACGGAATGATTCTTGACACATGTTTCCGTTTTTTTTCTTTTCTTTTCTTTTGCAGCCATATCTTTTAACGAAATTTCAATCTCCCACCTACACAGGGCGAGACAGGCTCTCACGATTTGTTTCGTAAATGCTAGTCTGATATAGCACCTCACTGGTAAAACAGGACCTGCCACAGTGTACAAAACAGCTATGTCCTCTTCAATTATAGCTTTTTGTTGTCAAATGTAGAATGAATGTGTTTTTTCCCGACATGTGGCATGAAAGATTGTCTGAAACGTTTGTATTGCACACATGCATGTCAGTTTATTTATAAGCGCTGAACGCGAGAGACACTCTCAGGCCGTGTAATTTGTTCAACAAGCTGAAAGAAATTGCTTAATATAGATTTTTTTTCTTTGTAGTTTAAATTCTCGCTATTTCTTTACTCTGATGACGGTTTCGAGAAATCGAAGACATTCTGCAGTGATTGGTAATTTTCGCAGCAAAATAGTTGAAGTTTATTTTTCCTGATTTTACACAAGGTGGACATGTCTCTGCTGATCATTTGTGATCAGTGACGGTGCACTTCGCTGAATATCACAAAATAATGAGAAACGAATTGTATCCTGCAGCAGAACATAAAAACTAAAACAAAATGGACCTTGCCAATTTTCGTAGAAAGAGGATATTTATCATTGTTTTCCTTTTTTAATAGTTGGTTTATTATAGGGGTTGCAATGATGTTAACAAGTCCAGTGCTCGGAACAGCGTGGTGGCTGAGTTCCCTAAGAGGTCACGGCTGGCTCTCATTTGCTATAACACTCATTTATCACAGTTTTGTTCTGAGCGATGCTGGCGTCGCGCTGTGTACTGAAGGCAGTGCGGTGTGAGGCTGTGCTCGCTTTAGGCGGAAGAGACTTCCTGTTTCACAAGCAGCCGACTTTTGAAAATCCATCTGGAGCGTTCTCCGGAGGGGTGGGGTTGTGCTGGTAAATTACGTTTTTGTGTTGTCTAGACCACCGCCTCAAGGCAGGCCGCTTGCAGCAAGTGACCGCGAAGGGTAGAGGTAATGGAACGCCTGGTGTGGCTAGCAGCTGAAGAGGGGTGGTAGCGGGGGTGCAAAAAAACTATGAGACGGTCGGCAGAGCATCTGGCCGTTTGAAAAAGCCTGTGTCCTTCCTGTAGGTGAATGGTGGGAGGGAGAGGGGAGGGGGTGGCGTGAGGGGAGGTGAGAGGGATTCAGTTTTCGGCAGTTTGTGATTGTACATCGAAGAGGATGCATGTTCAACTGTTGTCCCCCGTGCAGTCTCTTAGGACGACGATTTTCGCCAGTACATGTGTTGCATTATGACCTGTTCATTACGAGTGCTGTTTTTTTTCACGATATTTTGGAAGTGTAATTAGAACTGTGACACATTTTTTTCCATCAGTTGTGATAGCGTTTATTGGCTTCGATTACCTGAGTTATAGGGTGGTTTTTTCGGCAGGCATCTGTAGGAACTCTGACGTAAAACAGTGATGGATACTGTATGCTTACAGTTGTTGTTGTTGTTGTTGTTGTTGTCTTCAGTCCTGAGACAGGTTTGATGCAGCTCTCCATGCTACTCTATCCTCTGCAAGCATCTTCATCTCCCCGTACTTACTGCAACGTACATCCTTCTGAATCTGCTTAGTGTATTCATCTCTTGGTCTCCCTCTACAATTTTTACCCTCCACGCTGCCCTCCAATGCTAAATTTGTGATCCCTTGATGCCTCAGAACATGTCCTACCAACCGGTCCTTTCTTCTTGTCAAGTTGTGCCACAAACTCCTCTTCTCCCCAATTCTATTCAATCCCTCTTCATTAGATATGTGATCTACCCATCTAACCTTCAGCATTCTTCTGTAGCACCACATTTCGAAAGCTTCTATTCTCTTCTTGTCCAAACTATTTATCGTCCATGTTTCACTTCTATACATGGCTACACTCCATACAAATACTTTCAGAAACGATTTCCTGACACTTAAATCAATACTCGATGTTAACAAATTTCTCTTCTGCAGAAACGCTTTCCTTGCCATTGCCAGTCTACATTTTATATCCTCTCTACTTCGACCATCATCAGTTATTTTGCTCCCCAAATAGCAAAACTCCTTTACTACTTTAAGTGTCTCATTTCATAATCTAATTCCCTCAGCATCACCCGACTTAATTCGACTACATTCCATTATCCTCGTTTTGCTTTTGTTGATGTTCATCTTATATCCTACTTTCAAGACACTGTCCATTCCGTTCAACTGCTCTTCCAAGTCCTTTGCTGTCTCTGACAGAATTACAATGCCATCGGCGAACCTCAACGTTTTTATTTCTCCTCCGTGGACTTCAATACCTACTCCGAATTTTTCTTTTGTTTCCTTTACTGCTTGCTCAATATACAGATTTAATAACATCGGGGACAGGCTACAACCCTGTCTCACTCCCTTCCCAACAGCTCCTTCCCTTTCATGCCCTCGACTCTTATAACTGCCTTCTGGTTTCTGTACAAATTGTAAATAGCCTTTCGCTCCCTGTATTTTACCCCTGCCACCTTTATAATTTGAAAGAGAGTATTCCAGTCAACATTGTCAAAAGCTTTCTCTAAGTCTACAAATGCTAAATATGTAGGTTTGCCTTTCCTTAAGCTATTTTCTAAGATAAGTCGTAGAGTCAGTATTGCCTCACGTGTTCCAACACTTCTGCGGAATCCAAACTGATCTTCCCCGAGGTCGACTTCTACTAGTTTTTCCATTCGTCTGTAAAGAATTCGTGTTAGTATTTTGCAGCTGTGACTTATTAAACTGATAGTTCGGTAATTTTCACATCTGTCAACACCTGCTTTCTTTGGGATTTGAATTATTATATTGATTGGATGGGTAGATCACATAACTAATGAGGAGGTATTGAATAGAATTGGGGAGAAGAGGAGTTTGTGGCACAACTTGACAAGAAGAAGGGACCGGTTGGTAGGACATGTTCTGAGGCATCAAGTGATCACAAAATTTAGCATTGGAGGGCAGCGTGGAGGGTAAAAATCGTAGAGGGAGACCAAGAGATGAATACAATAAGCAGATTCAGAAGGATGTAGGTTGCAGTAAGTACTGGGAGATGAAGAAGCTTGCACAGGATAGAGTAGCATGGAGAGCTGCATCAAACCAGTCTGAGGACTGAAGATAACAACAACAACATATTCTTCTTGAAGTCTAAGGGTATTTCGCCTGTCTCATACATCTTGCTCACCAGATGGTAGAGTTTCGTCAGGACTGGCTCTCCCAACGCCGTCAGTAGTTCCAATGGAATGTTGTCTACTCCCAGGGCCTTGTGTCGACCCAGTTCTTTCAGTGCTCTGTCAAACTCGTCACGCAGTATCGTATCTCCCATTTCATCTTCATCTACATCCTCTTCCATTTCCATAGTATTGTCCTCAAGTGCATCGCCCTTGTATAGACCCTCTATATACTCCTCCCACCTTTCTGCTTTCCCTTCTTTGCTTAGAACTGGGTTTCCATCTGAGCTCTTGATATTCATACAAGTGGCTCTCTTTTCTCCAAAGGTCTCTTTAATTTTCCTGTAGGCAGTATCTATCTTATCCCTAGTGAGATAAGCCTCTACATCCTTACATTTGTCCTCTAGCCATCCCTGCTTAGCCATTTTGTACTTCCTGTCGATCTCATTTTTAAGACGTTTGTATTCTCTTTTGCTTGCTTCATTTACTGCGTTTTTATATTTTCTCCTTTCATCAATTAAATTCAATATTTCTTCTGTTACCCAAGGATTTCCACTAGCCCTTGTCTTTTTACCTACTTGATCCTCTGCTGCCTTCACTATTTCATCCCGCAGAGCTACCCATTCTTCTTCTACTGTATTTCGTTCCCCCATTCCTGTCAATTGTTCCCTTATGCTCTCCCTGAAACTCTGTACAACCTCTGGTTCTTTCAGTTTATCCAGGTCCGATTTCCTTAAATTCCCACCTTTTTGCAGGTGCTTTTTAAACTCCTCTCTGTCCAACATCAGCATCACGTCAGTTGAACGTATTTCCCATCACTAGTTTCGAGTGGTATTGTGAAATTTTTTTCCCAACAGGATAACCCCATTGAATGGTATCGTCAATTCTTGAGCCGTATTGCGATTTAAGACCATCCTTGTGTAGCGCTATGCATATAGTTGTGTAATTAGGTTCGATCTTTATGATGAATTACGTAATGAGGATCGATCTTAGCGTCAGTTTCCCGACCAAAAGAAATAAAGTACATTAACCTAACCTTCCTCTCCTGCCTGCATCTGGACAGCATTCATGTGTTGGGGGGGGGGGGGGGGTGCACTTGGGTTTTCCATCCAGTAGAATCAGGGTTCGAGTCCTGGAAATGACACCGCTATTTTTAATTTCCCATCAAATCCAAGCGCCTCTGGTAGTATGATAGTGTTATGGGGGTGCACTTGGGCTTTCCATCCAGGAGGACAAGGGTTCGAGTCCCAGAAAGGGTACCGCCAATTCGTGGGTGGAGGATGAGGTAGGATGTCAGCACAGTCCTGGGACAAAAAAATTCCCGCCAAAATTCGAAATACCCGCCAATAGGGTAGTTTGCGGAGGGGGAGGAGGGAGGGATGGGGCTGGGGCCCACATGCAGGTTGAGAAAAACACGTGAAGTCAAACTTCCTGACAGATTAAAACTGTGTGCCGGACCGAGACTCGAACTCGGGACCTCTGCCTTTCGCGGGCAAGTGCTCTGCCAACTGAGCTACCCAAGCACGACTCACGGCCCGTCCTCACAACCTTACCTCTGACCAGTACCTCGTCTCCTACCTTCCAAACTTAACAGAAGCTCTCCTGCGAACCTGAGTCATCTGAGGGTGGGAGTGGACGTGGGCGTGGTCGGGGGCGGGTGTGGTCGGAGGTGGGGTTGATTAATTGATCAATTTAATTAATTTGCATATCAATTTGACATGAAAATTGCACCTGTAACGCCATCTCCCTACTACTCGCATTTACCATGACATCAGCATATCTACACCCTACATTTATATTCTGCAAGCAACGTTACGGAGCTTGGCGGAAGGTACTTCAGGTAACACATAGATTTCTCCTTTTCACTGTTGCATTCGGGAATGGTGCTTGAAAAGAACAACTGTCGATTAATGAGGACCTAATTTCCCTGGTTTTTTCCGTCATGGTCATTTCGCGAGACATATGTGGGAGGAAGCAATATGTTGCTCAACACTTTTTAGAACGCACGCTCTCGAAATTGCGACAGCGTAGCCTACTTCTCCATGATCCACAACGTCTATGCCACCATAACGCTCTCGCCCATACTAAACGATCCCGTGACTAAACGTACCGCTCTGCTTTGGATCTTCTGTATCTTTTTTATTAATCCAAACTGGTAAAGGGTCCTAAACCGATGGGCGATACTCAGGAATCAGTGTTAAAAGCGTTCAGCAATCCCCTTCTTCCGTTGATAAGATACATTTCCTGAGGATTCTTCCAATGAATTTCAGTCTGACATCTGCTTTCCATACAACTAATTTTTTAATGACATTCTACTTTAGTTCATTCCGGACGGTTATCTTACGTAATTTACAGTTATTTCTGCGTCCAGTGATTTATCAGCACTAGCGAAATCGAACAGTGATTAATCTATTCCGCTACTTACGCGCGATGGCTTACATTTATTTACATTTAGAGTCAACAGCCAGTCCCTGTACGAATCGTCGATGATCTGCCGGTCTTCCTGCATTTCACTGCAGACTTCTGTATTACAATCGGCCTATAGGCAGCAACGTCTACCGAAGCTGCTTAGAGCTTTCGATATTATCCACTCTATAACCTATGTTTATTGCAAACAACAATGAGCCCGTAACACCTTTCGGATCCTCCCGAAATTACCTCTGCATCTGTCGATTTCGCCCCCTTGAAAACAACGTGTTGAGTTCTAATTCAGAATTCAGACACAAATCTTGTCCGATATTGGAAAAGATCGTGTTTTCGTTACTAACCGACAGTGTGGAACTGTATCGAATACCTTGAGGAAATCAAGGAGTACCGCCTCATGGACGAACAGAGCGAAATGCATTTCGCAAGATCCCTGTTTAAGCCTGTCTCATAAAGTGAGGAGCTGTAGCGCATGAAGTTGTTATGGCCCTTATATCATATAACAAGCTCAGCTGGAAGATGCGCGCTTCCGTATACGAATGCACGGAGTTCAGTTACTAGTTAATAGATGCCTCTCAAATGTATTTTAAAACGAAGCACAGGCCATGTGTGTTAGGTGGTAGCTGATTTTAGTAAACAACCACCTTGGCGAAGGGTGAGTATCTCGTGGTGGTGATGAGCAGGGTACAGCAACTGCTGGAGAGCGCACAGCTACCTGAGAACTCTGTTCACGGGCGACCGTCAACGAGTACCGTCATTATGAGATTTCACGCAAAACCATGGACTAATTTCTCAATTTAGATACCCCCAGATCAGAAGAAAAATAACGTAATAAAAAAGTGTGATATGTTCTACTGAAGAGGAAAACGACGTGTAAGTGGATGCCAGTGTGAAAAGGTGGTAATGCTGCACATTTGGAAGACGGTTTTGAGGTCTACCATTTCCAACGATCATACTACTGATATATAAAACGGTCACACTGGAAAACCACACATGTGTTTCAAATGGTTACCCAGAACCAAAAAATTAATTAAGAGGTGGACACGCCTTTAAGACCGAAGCTGAATTACTATGCACAAATGGATTAACTAAGATGAAGAATTTATGGCCCTAGCTGTGGATCCTAAAGCAGAATTGCATAATGTTAAAAAATGAGATTAACTGAAGGTGTTAACACAAACCAATTTTAAATGAACATATTAATTTATTCAGTTACGCCACATGCATGAAACACATCTGACTATTTAACAACCTCAGTTAGTATTACAAAGATGCACTGAGTGGATTACACCGAGTGAAGCTACTGACTCTCGAGAGTTACTTGAAAGGCTTGAGAAGTTGCCCTTTAGACGCAACTGACTTTCTAAAAAGGACCTGTGGACTTCTAACTAAACGAACACAGTGACTGTTGGTCTGGCTGTTGGTCTGAGAGACGCATGCATCTAACAAAGCACTGCTGCACTTCAGGCAGATAACTGCAATGATATGACTAAATTCTGACAGAGGGCTGTCCTAAGATTTGGTGCTGCTAATAATGCTCACCGTAAATCATCAGCACGAGGCGTGCAGAGTGTTGCCATTGCAACTGTCTCCCTGAAGTATGGGATGGGGGACGCGGTTCTGCCGATACGAACACTGGACGTCAGACGAACTCCCAGATTCGCCGTTGTCTCCGACTCTGGACGAACTCTTCCACGTGCACTCCCTGCTATCCCCGAATGAACCGTGCAACGTGCTCTTCCCTTCCCACGACCACCGATCGCTATATAAGAACACCCATCCGCCAATGGCACGACTGCTCTTCTGCAAAAGTTCCTACAAGAAAAACGCATTGTATTAAAATTTCTATACTTTTCCACCCATCCAGCTTTCCCAAAAAGCTTATCTCTGTAATTCATCTTCCTGACGTCACAAGCATTTTTACCAATCATGCGTTTTCATTCCCCCAAGTGGCCTCAAATCAGAGGTCCTCAGACAGCAAAAAACTGCACACGAGGCTAGGCTTTATTTTGCGACATGTCGTGTTTCATTAGGAAAGCACTAGTCTGTTATGTGCTGAAGGCACTCTTCAGAACACAGCCAAGGGCTCGTGTCCCGCTTATAAAACTTCCTCTCCTCGGCACTACTCAGCCGCTAGTCTGGAGACAAGTCATAAACAAATAATACCAGTGGTCCCCCGGGGCTCGCCTGGCGATGCAACTTGCACGGAGACAACTACCTACCCTGTGCAAATACCAATAGTTTGCTGACTGTTCGGTGCCGTTTTTTTCTTTATGTGCGACATTGCTTTGCCTGTCCCTGATCAAAATGGCTCTGAGCACTATAGGACTTAACTTCTGAGGTCATCAGTCCCCTAGAACTTAGAACTACTTAAACCTAACTAACCTAAGGACATCACACACATCCATGCCCGAGGTAGGATTCGAACCTGCGACTGTAGCGGTCGCGCAGTTCCAGACTGTAGCGCCTAGAACCGCTCGGTCACTCTTGCCAGCTGTCCCTGATCCAATGTGCATCGCGTTCCCAAGCACTGTCAGAAAGCAGTCACTAAAGTCCAGTTCTCTTTTATAAGCCATTATAGTAATTTTCTGCCTCCACATTACCCTCTTATTAGATTGTAATTCTCATATTAAAAGAAAAGGGACATGCCAAATGACTTGCCGCTCTTCAGCACTAGCAGATGTGTATTAAATCTGATGTCACAGCATCCAGTAGGGTATTTAAATATGATGTCATTGGGTTAAGGAATCAGTGCTGATTTTACATTTTCGTTCCCGAAAAACGTCATACAGCGTGAGCAGAAATCATCCCCAATAAATCTACAAAGGACAGACGACAGCGATGGAGCGTGTAGTTACGTCCATGTGTCCAATGACTCTTCTTGAAAACGGGAATGAGCTGCGCTTTCTCCAATCACTCCAGCGATCTACGCCAGACTGCTGCTAGAAGGATCCAAGTGACTTTCTGCTGTTGAGCGATTTTAGTCCATTTCTTATTTCTCAGTTAATTACATCAACATATTTAATGAGAAGATCTCGAGCTAACAGTTTTCTGCGCCTCTCTGACGGCCAGGTGGTAGCAGCGGCGGTGACCTTGATCCGCGCCGGGATCAGTGGCTGTGGCCGGTAATCGGACGCCGCTTTCGCATGGAGCAGAGCGGCGAGGGCCCGGCGTGCGTCTGCCACGCATGGACAATGGGCGAGCGGCGGCGACGACCGGCATCAGAATGCGCCGCCCTGCCGGAATACGAACGCGCTGGGCGGCTAGGTCGCGCTGGCACCGGCCGCGAATAATTCACCGCTTGGCGCGCCGAGCCGGGCCCGCGCTCGTGCGTGAGCGGCGATAATGCCTGCCTGTCAGCGGCCGCGAGCAACGTCCGTCAGCGCGGTGCACACCTCTGCAGTCTCTCTGCTTCCCTTTCTGTCCACGTCTTTACTGTAGCCAATCTGGCAACTTTCGTCACCATAATCGCAATGTACCATAAGGCAGGAAAGCCGTGCTCATCTATCTGCTATTTATTTATTGGGTTCCGTGGGACCAAGTGAGCCAACGTTACGAGACTGATTCAGATTAAAACCTTAAGAGTTCCATAAAAGTTGTGTGATGGAGTTGGTAAATGGCAGTAATGTTCACTGAGGCCCAGAAAGTGACCAACAGGTGACAATGAGATGCTGCAACGAAGGAGAAGGCAGCAGCCTCCATATAGAGATGACCGCCCCACTGTCAACATGCACCGCGATCGAGCAGCGACAAGTGATGCCTTTTCTTGTGAAATTGTGTAACTGTGTCAAACCAATCGAAATTCATCGCAGAATGACAACACAGGCGGTGATTCGTGTTTGTCGTTGCAGTAAGTGTACGAGTGGTGTAGAGAGTTTAAAACCGGTGGATCTCCTGTGGGGGGTGCCCCAAGACCAGGGCAGGCTCATCACGAAGTGACGGACGAGAACATTGCATTAGAGGAGGGGCTTGTAAAGGAGAACAAACGCGTAACGCTAAACAAAATAGCAACAAGTCTGAAGATTAGTATCAGATCACTGCAGAATACTGTTCGCTATCTAATGAACTTCCGTAAGGTGTCTGCAAGATGGGTGCCATGCCAATTGATTTCCGAATTGAAATACCAGCGCATCGATGCCTGAGAAGAACTTTTGCATCACTTCCATTTTAAACGTGACACATTTCTGGGAAAAATTGTTACAGGCAATGAGACTTGGGTCCACTATCATCAACCAGAAACAAAAAGATCAAGCAAGCCATGGCACCAAAGCTAATTACACAAAAATAAAAAAAACTTACTGGAGGTGCCATAATCATTCTCTTCTGAGATTCAAATGGTATTATTTCGGAACACTACATGGACGGGGGAGTGATGGTAAGTGGTACTTCGTATTCAAACATGCTGAAAAATCGACTTCCTCCTGCAATCAGTGGTAAACAACGAGGACTTCACAGTTCAGGAGTACTACAGCAAGACAATGCCCGACTGCATGCAGCCCGTGACAGTTGAGACCATTCAGCAACTTGAATCTGACTGTCTGATACGTCCTCCTCATTCACCAGAGCTCGCTCCTAACGACTTTCATCTCCTCAGTGCACTCAAAGAAGTAACGAGAGGCAGGCATTTCGGAAGTGACGAAGAAGTGAAAACCGTCTACACACACGACCAAAATAACGCTTTTATCTTGGTATGTATGCACTTCCGAAGTGGTGGAATACGTGCAGTCAATGTCAGGGAGACTACGACGAAACATGACATGTAAGTTTTATGTTCACTGTTACAATTAAAAATAGTATAGCACTTTTAACGTTTTCATTTGAATCATCTTTGCACATTGTCATGGAACGAATCATACATGAATTATATAACAGCATATTAAATTCCTTGTAATTGAGGACTAGTACATACTGGTACCACAAAAAGAAGTGTTAACACATGTCTTTAAAAGGCTTTACTGTCTGGGTTAAATAGGCCGTAGCAGAACATGTGTATACCAAGAGGGTAATCATGAAGTAAAATTCAGTGAGACGAGCATCATATCGAAAACAACGCATTATCATGCTTGCATGCATGGTGAGGCTGTTTAGATATACCAACACCATAATAAATTTCACAGGAGTGAGGAAGGTGTCAAATTAGATAGAATATAGGTGTCGAATTTGCACCGACAGAAAGGCGATCGATTACTTTCAATCCAGAACGGTGGCACTACCAGACAGTCTCGTAGCTGGCGTGACGTGATGGACTGTGGTTCTTCTACACTAGCTAAATATTCCACGCTCCTTAGAATTCCGATTGCAGCTCGGCGCTTCACTTCCAAGGATTTTGCCCACAGCAGGCGATAAAATGTTAGGAGAAACTTCTACATATCGACCATGGTCTGTCAGCTCGGAAGTTTCAAGTGAAGAATAGTACACAGATTACGGAATGATGATCAGGAAATTTATAAACTTTATGCATGAAACACAAAAAACATAGTGATGACTTGTTGGATGTGAGGTCCGCCATTTATGCAAAACACCGTTTTTTCTCAGTACCCAGACATGTTTTGGCACCACTGTGCCTTATCAGTGGATTTTCGTTTTTATTTATTCTGCAATGTGAACATTTTTGTTAAGTGATTATAAAATTATGTGCATCTTTAGCTCAAACAACAGATCGTTTCTTTTTGTAAATACCTTTACATTTGGTGTGCAAGATATTCAGAACATCTCAGAGCTTTAAAAAGCAACAGCTCCCATAGCACATTTGCTGACCACCTTGTAGCCAACAATCACCACCCAACCACAATAGAAACAGACTTACGAATACTAAAACCCAGCCACAGCCCATACAGAAAACTGACCATTGAGGAAAACTTCCATATACAGAAGGCAACAGCAGAAGGAAAACAGGTCTTAAATGAATACACTACACTCTGCAAGGGCACACTATTTAAGACATTAAAGGCGCTTGACAAATAAAAACAGCACAAACAGATAAAGTCTACACACACACAACACACACACACACACACACACACACACACACACACACACACACACACACACACACACACACAAAGATAAAATGCAAACAAAATTCTAATTTGGCGCCGAACTCTCTGGTGAACAAATGAATACTGCCTGGACTGGGACACACAACAAACCACAATCACCCTGTGGTTTGGTGAGGTGGAAAGTGTTTTTACTACGTTATTTGTGGGAAACACTTATTATGGTTACGTGTGCATCATAATAACTCAGCATCTACATCTACATGGATACTCTGCAAATCACATTTAAGTGCCTGGCAGAGGGTGCGGAGAATGGAGGTGCTTGCCACACGAAAACGTAAGTAAAAAACGAATGTAGGCGCGTAAACATCACGACAAACTAAATTACATTCTAGGAGATAGGTTAAGTCCCAGCAAAAAACTTTCTCATAACATCGTTTAGTTGCAGATGACAAGCTAACTGTAGTAATTAACACACAAGCGATCCAGAAAATTCATGCACACCAAATGTAAAGGTATTTACAAAAAGAAACGATCTGTTGTTTGAACTAAAAATGCAAAAAAATTATAATCATTTAACAACAATGTTCACATTGTAGAATAAATAAAAACGAAAACCCACTGAAGATGGCACAGTGGTGCCAAAACATGTTTGGGTATTGAGAAAAACGGTGTTTTGCATAACTGGCGGACCTCACATACAACAATACTCTAATACAAATAGGATGCATCGAATTAAAAAAAAACTACCCCATACATGTCAAGAATATCGATTTAATTAATTTGCATAAATTTTTTATATCAACATGGTGTTAGCGGTACAATAGTTAAGGGGGTGGTGTGTGTGAGTGGGTGACATGGAGCAGAACAGCAGGTTAAGTGCAGAACACTAAGTGAATTTGAATAATTTTTATGTAAAACGTGAACTATGACGATGTTATTACCAAATGCGTTCAAGCAGGACCAATGTGCTGCTTATTCTTTCCTTGCCTGCCCAGGGCAAATACTGGTAGAGACCCATCAAAGAATGAGGAACGTGTATGGGGCAGCATGTCTGTCGAAAATCACCGTTGTGGAATGGTGCGCCAAGTTTCGTGCTGGTTGCGATTCGACGCAGGACGGCGGTCGATCTGAGAGAAATCGGTAGTTACGCCAACTTAAGTGACTGACCCCCGAGCACCCGCCCTATAGTCCTGATTTCTGCCAATGCGATTATAAGGTCTTCGTCCCTTAAACATAGCCTTGAAAGGACAAGGATGTGCAGCAGGCAGTTACGGGCAGCTGGACACAGTGTTTTGTCAGACAGGCATCTTCAGCTTGGTGCGTTGGCGAGATTATTGCCTCAGTGAACGTGGCGGTTATGTCAGTGAGTGTACATAGGACATAGAACAAACATGCAGAAACTTCAAAACAAGATATTCAGAACATCTCAGAGCTTTAAAAAGCAACAGCTCCCATAGCACATTTGCTGACCACCTTGTAGCCAACAATCACCACCCAACCACAATAGAAACAGACTAAAACCCAGCCACAGCCTATACAGCAAGCTGACCATTGAGGAAAACTTCCATATACAGAAGGCAATAGCAGAAGGGAAACAGGTCTTAAGCGAATACACCACACTCTGCAAGAGCACACTATTTAACAATTAAAGGAACTTTACAAATAAAAACACCACAAACAGATAAAATCTACACACACACACACACACACACATACATACAAAGATAAAATGCAAACAAAATTCAAATTTGGCTCCGAACTCTCTGGTGAACAAATGAACACTGACTGGGCTGGGACACATAACAAACCACAATCACACTGTGTTCTGATGAAGTGAAAAGTGTTTTACTACGTTATTTGTGGAAAATACTTGTTATAGTTAGTGTGCATCACAAGACCTCAGCATGATGCGGAGAATGGAGGTGCTTGCCACACTAAAACGTAAGTAAAAACGAAAATAGGCGCGAAAACATCTCGAAAAAATAAATACATTCTAGAAGATAGGTTAACTCCCAGTAAAAAACTTTCTCGTCAACATCGTTTGGTTGCAGATGACAAGCTACCTGTAGTAATTAACACACAAGTGATAGAGAAAATTCATGCAGACCAAATGTTAAGGTATTTACAAAAAGAAACGATCTGTTGTTTGAACTAAAGATGCATATAGTTTTATAATCACTTAACAAAAATGTTCACGTTGCAGAATAAATAAAAACGAAAACCCACTGATGATGGCAGAGTGGTGCCGAAACACGTTTGGGTACCGAGAAAAACTGTGTTTTGCATAACTGGCGGACCTCACATCCAACAATTTTAACTGAAACCACGGCCAATATAAGGAGCTGCAAAACAAAATGATGAATATAGTGATGACTATATACTGAGGTGACAAAAGCCTGAAATGGCGATATGCACATATACAGATGGCGGTATTATCGCGTACACAAGGTATAAAAGGGCTTGCATTGACGGAGCAGCCGTTTGTAATCAGGCGATTCATGTGAAAAGGTTTCCGATGTCATTATAGCTGCACGACAGGAATTAACGGACTTTGAATATGGAGTAGTAGTTGGAGCTAGTCGCATGTGACATTCCATTTCTGAAATCGTTATGGAATTCAGTATTCCATGACTCACAGTGTCAAGAGTGTGCCGAGAATACCAAATTTCAGGCATTACCTCACCACAGACAATGAGTGGCAGACAGCCTTCACTTAATGTCCGAGGGCAGCAGCGTTTGTGTACAGTTGTCAGTGCTAACAGACAAGCAAAACTGCATGAAATAGTTACAGAAATTAATGTGGGACATACGACGAACGTATCCATTAGGACAGCGAGGCGAAATTTGGCATTAACGGGCTATGCAGCAGACGACTGACGCGAATGTCTTTGCTAACAGCACCACATCGCCTGCAGCGCCTCTCCTGGGCTAGTGACCATGTTGGTTGGCCCCTATATGATCGGAAAACAGTGGTCTGGTCAGGTGAGTCCCGATGTCAGTTGGTAAGAGCTCATGGTAGGGTTCGAGTGTGGCGTAGACCCAACAAGCCATGGACCCAACTTGTCAACAAGACACTGTACAAGCTGGTGATGGTTCCATAATGGTGTGGCCTGTGTTTACGTGGAATGGACTGGGTCCTATTGGATATTTGGCTACTTGGAGACCATTTGCAGCCATTTATGGACTCCATTTTGCCAAACAATGATTGAATTTTTATGAACGATAATGCGCCATTTCAATGGGACACAATTATTCATTTATTTGAAGAACATTCTGGACAATTCGAGCATATGGCTCGACCATCCAGATCGCCCGTCATGAATCTTATCGAACATTCATGGGACATAATCGAGAGGTCAGTTCGTGCACGAAATCCTGCACTGGTAACACTTTTGTTATTATGGATAACTTTAGAGACGATATGACTCAATATTTCTGCAAAGGACTTCCAACGACTTGTTGAGTCTGTGTCACATCGAGCTGCTGCACTACACTAGGCAAAAAGAGGTCTGACATGATATTAGGCGGTAAGCCATGACTTTTATCACCTTAGAAAAGAAATCATTAACTCATTACAGAGAAAAAGTTTCAATTGCTACGAAGAACCCCTATACAAATTAGAAGGATTGTACCATAAGGAAATATTTCAAGTTGGACTTGAATAATTTGGGTTCATTACTCAATTTTTTTCAGTTCTGCTGGAAACCTACTGGAAAGGAAATTTGCTGCACAGTGCAAATTTTTTTGTACAATCCTTAATGAGGTGTTATCCAAGGGCATACGGTGTTTCAGCTAGCGTTATCTAAATGAATGTTGCAGTTTCTGCCGAATGAGTCAATACTGTCAATAACAAATCCCATGGTGGCGTATATGTTCAGGGATGGACACCTGAACAACTTCCTGCAAAAAATTCCTGAATTGACATCAAAGATCAGTCACACCGCCCTTTCCTGGACTACGAATATTCTTGGTGAGTGCACAGAGTTGCCCTACAATATTACAGAATACGAGTGATAGAGCAAAAGTAAGGGAAGAAAACGATAGAGCGAAAGTAAGGCAAGAAAATAAGCCTTCGCGTTTATTATTCGTATGGTGAAGATAGTAGCATTAAGTGTCTGCCCAACATCTTGAATGTGATACTACAAGGAAGTCTTCCATTTGACCTCCAACCTAAAGAATTGTTGCACCACAGTTCCTTCTGGGAAAGTGGATGGCTCTTGTTGTAGGCTCGGCAAAACGACTTCACAAGGAGGGTGTCGCAAGACACCCCAGTAATTACGTGCACTGGTGTAAGAACACATTTCAGCACGCTCACCGTCTGCGGCTTGTGAAAGTAGACGTTATGACACAGTTATAGTACCGCTAGCACTGTGGTATTACTGATATAATGGGAAAACTTGAGCAATGATGTCAAACATTAGCAACTAGTAAAGTCATCAAAAGATCAAAACCAATTGCAAAATAATTTAGACAAGATGTTGGCGGTGCAAAAAGTGGCAGTTGACTAACTAATGAAAAGTGTCGTGCCATTCACACGACTGCTAAAAGGAATTCATTAAATTTCAGTTACAGAATATATCATCCATATCTAAATGCTATCAGTTCAACTAAATACGTAAGGACTACAATTATGAACATATTAAATTCCAATCAATAATCACACAGAAAATGTTGGTAGTGGGGTAAGATGGCACCGACCAAAATTTTTATATATTATTTTGCCATCAAATAAATTAATGATCAATTAATTATCCTACCCCCACATGACGCGTTTTCCTCAGTCGGCACGTGGGTCCCTGACCGTTCCCCTCCCCTCCCTCTCCCCCACCTACCCCATTGACATAATTTCGAATTTTGGGGGGAATTTCGGATGTTGGGCCAATTTCGATTTTGGGAAATTTTCGAATTTTGGCAGGTATTACGAATTTTCACGGACGTTTCAAAACACATGAGAATTTCTGCGTCCCAGGGCTGTCCTGACGTTCCAACCCCACCCCCTCCCACAGAAATTAGAGGGAAATACAAAATGGCGGTGCTCTTTCCGGGACTCAAACCACAGTCCTTCTGGAAGGAAAGCCCAAGTGCACTCCCCAACACAGTTATACCACCAGAGCCGCTTGAAATTGGCAGTAGCCAACAGGAATGCAGCATCCAGTCACATCAGGGATATAAAGGGGGCCCAGCAGCTCCGCGGCGTCAATTGCAATCAGCATGAAGAGCCAATCGCGATCTTCCAGCACCGCCCAGCTGCAGCAGCAGCAGAATAGGAAGAAGCTGAGGAAGAGTAAATTCCCGTTGCTTAATGTCTGTGTTTACTGTTGCATGAGGAAGGTGAGTCTTTGACCTTATATCATCGCTTGTGATAGTTTTTCTTCTTTGCTCATCAGTGGATGCGACGTCCTCTAGCCAGTCGGGGTCTGCAGCAGCGACATGTCCCAGGCCGTTGGGACCCGCAGTAGCGGCAGCACCATGGGACCCTGTCGCGCACATGGTCAGCTTGTTGGAGCAGTACAATGAGCTGTTCTTGTCGGTTGAAGACACCCAGCCAGCCCCTGACTCTCTGGAGTGCTCTGGGGTTCCTAATCAGCATGACGCAGATCGGTACTGGACCGCATCATACTCCTCGTCGCAGAATATTCCAGTGACACTGCATGGACAAAGTGAGGATGTAGTGGATGAGAAGATACCAATTAAGCCCTGTGCACCACTACTGTTCACTTCAGTGTATAATCCTTGTGATGTTGTGTAGTCTCTTATTTGTATGTTCCACAGATCACGCCTACCATCTCTCGCTATGATGTGCGACTAGTTTACTTTAATGTGTAATATGGCAACATGCTGTCCACCGGAGATGATGATATTTCTAGTGTAGGGAAATGCAGGAAGACGTGCACGGGATCGACAAAATGCAGTTAGCGGCAGTCGACTCTCGACGTAAATAAATATAATATACTCTGCGTAATTGTCCGCAGCTCGTGGTCGCTTCCCGCGCCCGGGTTCCCGGGTTCGATTCCCGGCGGGGTCAAGGATTTTCTCTGCCTCGTGATGACTGGGTGTTGTGTGATGTCCTTAGGTTAGTTAGGTTTAAGTAGTTCTAAGTTCTAGGGGACTGATGACCATAGCTGTTAAGTCCCATAGTGCTCAGAGCCATTTGAACCATTTTTGAACTCTGCGTAATTAGGTAGAAAGATCCATTACCGCTCAATTACATCATTGAATATAAACCTTCATCTACACTACTCGCCACAAGCCACTTTAAAAGTGTGTAGCGGAAGGTACTTCTGGAGTCACTAACTGATCCTCTCTCCCCTGTTTCACTCGCGAATGGTGCGTGGGAAGAACGAAGAGCCAACCGCGATCTTCCAGCGCCGCCCAGCTGCAGCAGCAACAGAATGGGAAGAAGCTACTGAATCATCTCGCGTGGTCTTTTCGCGAGATGTATGTGGGAGGATGTAACATGTTGTCCGACTCTTCCTGGAAAGTGCTCTCTCGAAATTTCGGTAGTAAGTCTCGTCCTGCTGTACAAAGCCTCTCTTGTAACTTCCGCCACTGGAGTTTGCTGAGTACCTCTGTAACGTCCTCGCGCCGACTAAACGATTCCGTGATGAAACATGTCGCTCTTCGTTGGATCTTCTCTGTCTCTTCTATGGTAAGGACCCCAGACTGATGAACAATACTCAACAGTCGGCCAATGAAGCGCCTTGTAAGCCATTTCCTTCGTGGATGAGTTACATTTAATCAGGATCTTTCCTATGAATCTCAACCTGATGTCTGCGTTGCCTACTATTTGTTTAATGTGAGCATTCCACTTAAGGTCGCTCTGGATAGTTATTTCTAGATATTTTACGGTGTATACTGTTTCCAGAAATTTGTCGTCAATAGTGTAGTCGTGGTGTAGTGGATTTCTTTTTGTATGTATGTGCAATATGTTACATTTATTTACGTTCATGACCAACTGCACCGTTTATCAAACCTCTGCAGGTAATTCTGCATGTTGATACTGTCTTCTGGCACTGCTACTTTCTTGTAGACACCCGCATCGTTTGCGAACAGTCTCGAAGAGCTTCCGACGCTTTCTGCTAGATGCCTTACGAGTATATATTCTCGTACGTGAAGTGTAACGCTCGTAGATTTTATTCTGTTAAGAGCGACTTTTAGAGTTCTATCCGCAAGGAAGTCTTGACTCAGTCGCAAATCTGGTCAGATAGTAGGTATGCTCGTGTTTTTTCACCAACCGGCAGCGCTGAACGGTGCCTCCTGAAGTCAAGGAACAGGGCATCTACCTGAGGGCCGTTGCTTTAGCGCTATGGATCACTCTGAGGAACTGAACGAGCTGAGTTTTGCAAGATCTCTATTTGCGAAATACAAGTACATGTTGATTTTTATAGAGGAGATTCTCGTTCTCCAAAAACGTCACAGCTCTTGAGCATAAAATATGTTCCATAATTCTACAACAGATTGAAGTTACTGGAAGCAGTAACAACAGCAAAATACGTAGCGGTAATCGTCAAAGCGAGCTAAAGTGAAAGGACCATATAAAATTAGTTGTAGGAAAAGCAGATATTTTGTCCTACAGTTTTTGTGAGTCAGATGAGTCACCTGCAAAATTTCTGAGTAGAAAAGTAGATCGTTACTATCACTTCACTGAAAACTTCGCTAACATTTGGCAACCGCTGAAGAGAACCTGTCGTAATTGACATTACATGGTTAATGGATCTTTTGTTGATTCTTAGCGTTATGATTTACAGCTCACACGCTTGAAAATACATTCCTCTAAAATGTATATTTAGTCCCTCTATTTCCCTCTCACCCCAGAAAAGCCGCAATCTTTATGATTATCTCTCGCTCAGTCAATGTCTTCCACCGCTCCTCTTTACTGACAATGCCTTTCTTGTATACCAATTTTTCTAGCTCTCCCTCAAGGAGCGCTGACTAAAGCAGATCATGGTTCTCATCAGTTGGTCTCCTTTGGTTGTCATTATCCGTGTTTGCAGTATTTTATCATGTTTTCGCGGTGCTGTCATTGCCTTTTCTCTGGCTATTCTGGCCCTGACTTTTTCCTATTCTCTGTATGTACTACGGTTAACGCAATATTTTGTTCTCAAAAGCGTTTTTCCCTGTTACTTCTGTTTCTTTTATTCGTATCTCCTTTTTATCTTTATGAAAACGATAGAACATTAAATCCGTTAATCCTTACTCACTGTGTAAAGGTATCCAAAGTGCAAGGGGCGTTAAAAAAATTAAAAAAAACGAGCTGGAGACAGAAACCAGTACCTGTATTTACTGAGACAGTGTCCCACTGTGACACAAGGCGGTGAATGGCTGTCTCATAAAATTCCCGGGGCTGGACGTCGTCGTCTGAGGTGAATCGTTTGCACCTCAGAGCCTTTCTAAGGGGAACAATAATGGCGTAATGACAGCGAGAGATATCCGGACTGTATGGAGGGTGGCCAAGAACCTCCCCTTTGAATTTCTGTAGGAGTGCCGCGACTGTGTTGGCCGTATGAGGCTTTGCATTGTCATGGAGCAGAATGACCCCGCGGGTGAGATTGCCTGGTCGTTTTGATTTGATAGCTTGGCGAAGGGTGGTCAAGGTTTGCGAGTAATGCTGGGCATTCACTGTTGTCCCGTGCTGCAGGAAATGAAGGAGGCCATCTTGGCCAAAGAAGAACGTCAGCATAACCTTTCCTGCACTCATGTCGATGGCCTTGGCTGTTTTTGGTTTTTCTCTGTCTCGTGATGACTGGGTGTTGTGTGATGTCCTTAGGTTAGTTAGGTTTAAGTAGTTCTAAGTTCTAGGGACTGATGACCATAGATGTTAAGTCCCATAGTGCTCAGAGCCATTTGAACCATTTTTTGTTTTGTTTTTGGTGATGGTGACCCTGGATGCTTCCACTGGAGACTTTTTCGTTTTGATTCTGGTCCAAAGTGATGACACCATGACTCATCTCCAGCCACCACTCATGCCAAGAACGCATCCCCCTCCCGAGCATAGTGCTGCAGATGAGCAAGACAGGGGGCCATTCGACATGCTTCCTGGTGTGGTTGAAGACTGTGGGGCACCCACTGGGCACACACCTTGCGCATGTGCAGTCGTTCCTTCATGATGGTGTGAACACTCCCGACGCTCAATCCGACCACGGCGGCTATGGCTTTCACTGTCACTCGGCGATCCTGGGTAATGAGTGCATCCACCAGCTGGACGATGTCATCGGTTATGCAGTGTGGTGCTCCAGACCGCGCATCATCGGCTAACGACACCCGTCCTTCCCTGAAGCGCTGGTGCCACGCCTTGACCCTTGCGAGACATGCAGTGTTCGCTGTAAACTTGTGACATTCGTCGATAAATGTCCGTTCCTCCTACTCCTTCCGCTATCAGAAAACTTCTTTTGACGCCTCCATGTCACTGTTTGCAATGCGACTGGCAGCGTTGGACGATTGATGCATGCTGCTGCTAGGTCTGCATAGTCACGACGTGCGCGCGTGCCCTCTAGCGACGGGCTGTGAACCTCCACGCTCTGGTCGGAACCACACCTCGTTACACACGCCACGATATGACCCTCTTGTCACCGGTTTGCGCATTCCAGACTCCGGCTCGTTTCTTTTTGATCGCCCCTTATAGTTCAACTATCGTTTCGTCGACACACCTTCCATAAATTTTCTCATTACTATTCTTTTTGCATTCATCTATATTCCACCCACTATCTTTCTCAAAGTTCCGCTGTTAGAGACTTTAGTGTCCGCAGAAGCTCGAGAGTTTGCATCACCACGGACTACATGTGCATCTGCACTCGCCAACCAACCATCGCTATTTACGTGATCTAGAGCTGCCTCGTAAAATCTTTTATTGAAGTTTGCAGCACTCCCCAATGACGAAGCAAATCCCATCATAGTCTTTCTTTTTCTTTTAATTATCTCGTTTCAGCAAGCTCAGAATCCTCAGCATATGATTAAGACACAATGATGAGTCGTACGTGAATTCTACAAGGCGTGGGTTCGTACACAAAGCTACTGTACTTTTTTCTTATGGGGAACGACAGAGTGAAGGACGAAAATATTGCTCAAATTCAGGATTTTGTCTCTCCGTTCTGGAATGTAGTAGACAAATGGGGCTCGTTGTGATGAATAAAGCATACATTGAAGTTTTTATTGTGTTTTTCTATTGAAAAATATTAATATTTTCACTGTGTAATTGGGATTTTCCTGAGCCAGCTCTGAAAGGAAGTAGATCGACGGTTGTCCCTGTAACTCCGGTTCAGGTTATCTGAAACATGAAATGAACATATCACCCTGATCCTTAAATATGTAATTTTAGTTCATTGTAGGGATTTGCAAAAAAAAAAAAAAAAAAAAAAAAAAAATGCGAAACTGTAGGTATTTGAAAGACTGGCCATTTTTGAACCCCCCTTTTTTTTTTTTGGCCGAAAAAAATACTAGATATCAACACAAAAAGAGAAGAGAATTTAGTTTGCTACAAGGGAGACCAAAAATCATTAAAATCGGATGAAAATTGTAGCATGGGCGACGACTACCATGCCGAGAAACATGGTTTTGAGAAAACTCGTTTAAAGTTTGAAAAGTAGGCTACTTATCATATAAAAAAAAGGACAAAGCTTGAAACTTACGTGATATCATCGACGGGAGGCCTTAGTCACACGACATTTCCATTTCTTCCATCGTTGCCTGGTCCACAATAATTATCGTCCTGCCTAGTGGATGGTCACTTTCTGCTACTTTGACTTGATAAGCCCTCATTTTCGTCCTCAAAACTCTTTTCGTCGCCGAATGCATCGCCTCTGGCGTCTCTATCTTCGCAGACTGGACGCATTTCATCACCGATTTTGATTTGAAGGGCATTTGCCACGTGCATTAATACAGTACGGCTAAATTTGAAGCAATGTTGACAATTTCGCTTCGGCTCTATGTTATTTTTGGAGCGTATTTCCAAATGGGACTGTTGAAACTTTCGTCCACATTTTGAGTAAAACCGCCCAAACGACGCTCCAGCAAATCTGTTTTACTCCATTAGAATCAGCCCTAAACATCTCGCAGACGCAACGGATCGAGTATGAGCGCGGAATCGGTTTTCTAACGCCAAGGCGTACCGTGCATACACAGCCTCAAATGCTCACAGACTCTTACTTTTCGGAGTTCGTGTGTAATATTGTGGAGAATAATTCTTCAATGTATATATATTCGGATTCCCTAATAAAAAAAAGTTTCGTGTTTTTTCGACCTTCAGCCTGTCGTTCCCCCTTAATAGCCCCAAAGATAAGCAATCCGCTTCATGTCCCTTCTACTATAAAAGCTACATCGTCGTTTCATTTCATATCGATTGGAAAGGTTACTCCAGCGACTTTTTTCTGTCATCACTTCTTTCACCTCTGGCGGTGTTTGTTAATGTGAAAAATACCAAGTTGCACCATGTTTTGGAGTCCATGCTATATTATAGGTCTCCCTACGACAGTTCAGAGGTCGGAGGGAGGCTGTGGCACACCATCTCCCTCAATAGGGCCACGACTTGTAAAGCACTGTAGTGTTCAAACCAATCTTCGGGTTGCTGACAGCTTTAAATTAGCTAGGTATATGTCTAATATTACCAAGTACACCCATTTATTACTGGTGAAACGGCCTAGTTTTGATTATTTACGTACTGTCCATTCCATTTGTTTCTGCTTGGAGCATCTTTAAGTGTTAGTTTACTTAAAATCATTCTGAATTTCAGAAGAGCTTCATAAGTATAAGTGCGACATTATCTGTAATCGATATCAAAGAATTATTGACAGTATTTGCAAAGATATTTGTAGACCTCATAAATCATTTGACTGGAGTGTTACTACATAGTCAAACCATTCTAGTCAAATATCATAATTAAACCTTCGTATTGCAGGTAGTTTATGGTATATACAACGAACAAATTTATTTATTCATTGAAAAAAAGAATAAGAATATTACCAAGACTTACGGAACAGTTCTACTGATAAGAAAATGAAGATAACCTGTTCAAGGTCCAAATATATTCAAAGAGTATTGAGCTTAATGTAATCGCTGACACTTGTGAGGAATTTGCTGTAACTTATCATTTCACGTGATAAGTAGATAAACTGGCACGTTGCTCCGTTTGTTTTATTTCTTCCACCATTTTCTCCAAATTCTGTAGGATTAGAAGCGCTAGGTTTTTTTAATATTCTTCTTCGACGTTTGAACAGGGTGTACCATTGAGTGCGGTGATGGGCAATCGTTCACCCACAATTTGGCAGTTATTTTTACGTAGGGTGTGGCTGAGGCTGCATGCCCCTCCTGTCATCACAATAGTCAGTTACTCTAAGGGAGGAAGCTCGCGTACCTCATCTGCCTGTTAATTATGAAAGAGTGATGAAATCTGCAGTTGAAAGTAACTTTGGGAGTGCCCCAAGGACGTGTGCTCGGAACTTCAATCACAAAGTAATTTTAATCGTAGTACAATAACATTTCAGCTTTTGTATGAGAGACGTTTTGTATGTATCATAGTTTCAAAGATAGTCCGTCTAAAATTAATATGCTAAATTACGTTTCGGGGTGTGTTATACCCCATACAAGTGGAACTGGGCAAAAACGAGAAAATACGTACCTATTGCATTGTTTTGACCGCTCTGCACTCCCACCAAGTTTCTTCAAAATCATTTATTTACACCTGGGAATGTTTCCCTGTCAGTAGTACAAGTTACATTCCAAGTACCTCCGCAGATCATGAAGGGATTGAATGAATGTATGATCAGATGAAAGAAATTGTTCGTATAGTTAAGGGGGAGGAATATTTAATTGTGACGGGGGAATGAAATTCTACAGCAGGAAAAGGGAGAGAAGGAGAAATAGTAGGAGAATATGGACTGGGGGAAAGAAATCAAAAAGAAAGCCATGAGGTAGAATTCTGCACAGAGCATAATTTAAACATTGCAACCTCTTGGTTTAAGAATCATGAACGAAGGCAATATACGTCAAACAGACCTTGAAACACTGGAATGTTTCAGTTCTATTATAATTATAATAGTGAGGCGGAGATTTCGAAATCACATTTTAAATTGTAAGACGTTTCCAGAGACAGATGTGGTCTCGGAACATAATTTGTTGTTGTTGTGGTCTTCAGTCCTGAGACTGGCTTGATGCAGCTCTCCATGCTACCCTATCCTGTGCAAGCTTCTTCATCTCCCAGTACTTACTGCAACCCACATCCTTCTGAATCTGCTTAGTGTATTCATCTCTTGGTCTCCCTCTGGGATTTTTACCCTCCACGCTGCCCTCCAATGCTAAATTGATGATCCCTTGATGCCTCACAACATGTCCTACTAACCGGTCCCTTCTTTTTGTCAAGTTGTGTCACATACTCCTCTTCTCACCAATTCTATTCAATATTTCATCATTAAATGAAACAACAAGTTTACTGTTACCAGTCACCGTTTTATTTTTTCCACGACGCGTTTCGAAGGTTTAAACCTCCATCATCGGGTGGATTTACATTAGTTAGTATTACATATGTGTGTATGTTGTGTTACGACATTTGGAGGAACTTGTGGCACTGCCTAGTGGAGAAACAAGACACTATTTCAGAATATGGTTTTGGATAACTTTTGACAAAGAATTAAACTGATATTTAATGGTAAACTTTAATAAGTAAACTAGAGTACCTCCAGTGGTCACAGGTTCCTTTTTCTGTCGTAACACTTCACATGTATACTGCCACATTTGTAAACAAATATGGCGTCTGGAATCAGCTGGGTGCAAGGTTCGTACAGCAGAAGAGAAGACATACTCGCAAAGTGCAAAGAATATACATTGTAACAACATTATTACAGAATAATCGTTTAAACCATTTGGAGGTGTTTGTTTTGAGGTGTCAAATATATGTGTGTGTACTTCAGGTGGTATATAAATCTAATTTTGAAAGGTTAAAACAGCTAAACATTCGTACTCGTTTATGCAATCAGGTGAAAAGTTAAAATGGCTTAAATTTCATTCTTGCTAATAACAATTAGGTAAAATGTTATAGGCTTCAATTACAATGATCATATTGGCTACAGCAGTAAAATCATACATAGATGACACTCTTTGAAGAAAGGGAGAGAGAGAGAGAGAGAGAGGAAGGAGTGATTATATGAGAGCGAACATTTACATGGCAAGGAGTCTTAAGATTACATGTTGCACATATTAGCTGCCTAAAGGTTGGGGTAATACACTGGTTAATGTTATAAAATATACAGATAGATATACATTTGTGCCAGTAGATGATGTACATACAGTTTTAAGCTGACAGGGGGTACAAGCTGTTAGTGTGATGAATTATCTGTGAATGAGGTCAATCTCTTGTACTCTTGGCGGCTGTCAATATTTATGGTAAATATTAGGATATGTGCACGTGTGTGTGTGTGTGTGTGTGTGTGTGTGTGTGTGTGTGTGTGTGTGTGTGTGTATTTTAAGAGTGTAGGCAGTTGCTGAAAACAGAGATGATACTATTGTAAATATTGTCATTTTTGTCATTTAAGATGGATTCTGGTTGTTTCATTTGGTGTTTGTATATTTGGAGTGTTTCAAGGATGTCTAGTTTTCTGCCTTTTGGTTGGATGTGTAGGATGCTAATACTTGTGTTGTTAACATGGTGTTTTGTTTCATGTAGGTGGGTAGCTATTGCTGATGTGTGGTATTTTTTGTTTTTTAGTGCTGCCATGTGTTCCTTGAACCTAATCTCAAATGATCTGCCTGTCTGGCCTATGTAGAAGCAGTCACAGTCCAAACATTCAATTTTGTACACACCTGTGTGATGAAGTGGGTTTCGTGTGCCGATGTAGTGGCGTAGCTTCTGTCCAATCTTGTTGTCTGTTGTAAAGGATATACTTATGCCTTTCCGTTTGAAGACATTAGCAATCTGGTATGAAATATTACCCAGAAAGGGGATTGTATGCAAGACATTATTTTCTTTTTGTTTTTTGTGTTGTGATTGCTTTTCCATTATTGAATGTTTTAGAGTGTCTATTATGGAGTTGTTATAGCCATTTTCAATAGCTGTTTGTTTTATTATTTCAATTTCTTGATCACGTTTATCTTCTGAGAGTGGTAGTTGGATAGCTCTATTAATCATGTACCAGTATGCTGCCATTTTGTGTGCTGCAGGGTGGCAAGAGGAGTTGTGGATTGTAGTATGTGTTGTGGTAGGCTTACGATAAATTTCAAACTGATGTCTGTTATTCTTTATTGTAATGGTAAGGTCTAGGAAATTTCCTAAATAATGTCTTGCATACAATCCCCTTTCTGGGTAACATTTCATACCAGATTGCTAATGTCTTCAAACGGAAAGGCATAAGTATATCCTTTACAACAGACAACAAGATTGGACAGAAGCTACGCCACTACATCGGCACACGAAACCCACTTCATCACACAGGTGTGTACAAAATTGAATGTTTGGACTGTGACTGCTTCTACATAGGCCAGACAGGCAGATCATTTGAGATTAGGTTCAAGGAACACATGGCAGCACTAAAAAACAAAAAATACCACACATCAGCAATAGCTACCCACCTACATGAAACAAAACACCATGTTAACAACACAAGTATTAGCATCCTACACATCCAACCAAAAGGCAGAAAACTAGACATCCTTGAAACACTCCAAATATACAAACACCAAATGAAACAACCAGAATCCATCTTAAATGACAAAAATGACAATATTTACAATAGTATCATCTCTGTTTTCAGCAACTGCCTACACTCTTAAAATACACACACACACACACACACACACACACACACACGTGCACATATCCTAATATTTACCATAAATATTGACAGCCGCCAAGAGTACAAGAGATTGACCTCATTCACAGATAATTCATCACACTAACAGCTTGTACCCCCTGTCAGCTTAAAACTGTATGTACATCATCTACTGGCACAAATGTATATCTATCTGCATATTTTATAACATTAACCAGTGTATTACCCCAACCTTTAGGCAGCTAATATGTGCAACATGTAATCTTAAGACTCCTTGCCATGTAAATGTTCGCTCTCATATAATCACTCCTTCCTCTCTCTCCCTCTCTCTCTCTCTCTTTCTTCAAAGAGTGTCATCTATGTATGATTTTACTGCTGTAGCCAATATGATCATTGTAATTGAAGCCTATAACATTTTACCTAATTGTTATTAGCAAGTATGAAGTTTAAGCCATTTTAACTTTTCACCTGATTGCATAAACGAGTACGAATGTTTAGCTGTTTTAACCTTCCAAAATTAGATTTATATACCACCTTAAGTACACACACATATATTTGACACCTCAAAACAAACACCTCCAAATGGTTTAAACGATTATTCTGTAATAATGTTGTTACAATGTATATTCTTTGCACTTTGCGAGTATGTCTTCTCTTCTGCTGTACGAACCTTGCACCCAGCTGATTCCAGACGCCATATTTGTTTACAAATGTGGCAGTATACATGTGAAGTGTTACGACAGAAAAAGGAACCTGTGACCACTGGAGGTACTCTAGTTTACTTATTAAAGTTTACCATTAAATATCAGTTTAATTCTTTGTCAAAAGTTATCCAAAACCATATTCTGAAATAGTGTCTTGTTTCTCCACTAGGCAGTGCCACAAGTTCCTCCAAATGTCGTAACACAACATACACACATATGTAATACTAACTAATGTAAATCCACCCGATGATGGAGGTTTAAACCTTCGAAACGCGTCGTGGAAAAAATAAAACGGTGACTGGTAACAGTAAACTTGTTGTTTCATTTAATGTCAGTAACTGTCACGGTAAAGCCTAACCTAAAAATGTTCGCATTTAAAATTTCATCATTAGTTATGCGATCTACCCATCCAATCTTCAGCATTTTTCTGTAGCACCACATTTCGAAAGCTTCTATTCTCTTCTTGTCCAAACTATTTATCGTCCACGATTCACTTCCATGCTTGGCTACACTCCATACAAATACTTTCAGAAACGACTTCCTGACACTTAAATCTATACTCGATGTTAACAAATTTCTCTTCTTCAGAAACGCTTTCCTTGCCATTGCCAGTCTACATTTTATATCTTCTCTAGTTCGACCATCATCAGTTATTTTGCTCCCCAAATAACAAAACTCCTTTACTACTTTAAGTGTCTCATTTCCTAATCTAATTCCCTCAGCATCACCCGACTTAATTCGACTACATTCCATTATCCTCGTTATAATTTATGGGATATGAATGTTAAAACTGAAGAAATTGCAAAAAGGTAGGACTTTAAGAATGGGTAGCATTGGGAAACGAAATAGTGCGGGTAACAGAGGATCAAAGAGATAAAAACACAAGATGTAGTAGAAATACTATAGGGCGTATTGCATTTAACTGACGAAAGGAAAAAATATAGGAATGTAGCAAATTAAGCAGGCGGGTGGGAATATAGAAGTCTAAAAAGTGAGACTGACAGAAAGTGCAAAATGGCTAAGCAGGAATGGGTAAAGGAGAAATGCAAGGATGTAGAAGCACGTATAACTAGGGGAAATGTAGATTGCGCCTGTAGAAAGATTAAAGATACCTTTGGAGGAAAATGAAGCAATGGTGTGAATATCAACAACTCAGATGGCAAGGCAGTACTAAGCAAAGAAGGGAAAGATGAAAGGCCGAAGGAATATATAGAGCGGCTGTACAGTAGAAATGAACCTGAAGACGATATTATAGAAAAAGAAGAAAGTTTTTTAACTTTCGCGCAACCACGTTTACGTCTTTGATAAACCTCACAATTCCTGCATAAATTACGTTTTAGGTTTATTATTATTTTTGTTGGTCAATGTGTTGCCACACGATATCTTTTAGTTACGTATGTTAATTCTTATCTTTTCTTGTCACTGAAACGATGGTTCTACAATTTGTAACACTCTATCTCATTATAACGTTGTTCCCTTCCCAAAGAACTGGATCCATCTCGTAGTGTTCTACGTCCACATGATTAGTCGACAATTCACGCGTAAGTGCTTGGCAGACCATTCTTCGAGTCACCTACGTTATCTTTCTGCCTTACGACACTCTTAACAGCACGTAGAAAAATCTGAACCCTTAAATACTTCTGCACGACCTGTGATTTCTGTCATTTTATTACGGTTATCATTTCTCCTTATGTAAGTCGGTGGCAATGAAATATTCTCACGTTCAGAAGAGAAAGTTGGTGATGGAAATTTAGTGAAAAGATCCTGCTGCAACGAAAGCCGCCTTTGTTTTAATGACTGTCACCCCATCTACCGTATCGTATCCGTAACATTCTCTCCGCTATTTCGTGATAATGCAAAAGGAGCTGCGCTTCTTTGAACTTTTTCGATGCCCTCCGTCAGTCTTATCTGGTAAGGATCTCATACCGCACAGCAATACCGTTGTAGACAACGGACAAATTTAGTGTAGGCTGTTGCATCTTCTAAGTGTTCTGCTACAACATCGTCTATACGATCTTTCCAAATTAAGTTGTTCGTAATTGTAAACCATAGGTGTTTAGCTGAGCCTTTAAATTTGTGTGATTTATCTTCTTAACCTACATTTAACGGACTTATACCCGTTTTCGCTGTTTTGATCTCGGTAGCATTCGTTTGAAATTCTTGCAGACTGCTGTTCCAAGCACTCAACACCTCTTCAGTAATTTTTCCTTCATCTATTTCACGAATTCTAGACGAGCAGTTAGAAACAGGCAGCGCCTGTCTAAACGCCTTTCTCTGTTCTGCCATTTCCTATCTAGGCCCAGGAATACACAAAATAGTGCAAATATTAATTTCGTCACTTAATAATTTCACCTTCACTTTTCCAGATATTTCGTGAGTTTATTGTTAGACCGCTATCGTGGAAATTTTTGATTATGAACAGCGTCGTCGCCCGTAACTCTCCACACGCATTCATTTAACAAACAATGGTTTCGTTTTTAGCATTAAGACATCTGCTGCTGCCATTCGTGAGTTGAAGTAGTTTAAAGTGTGTCTCGGCGAGTAAGTGCCAAATTACGATTCCAAAGGTCTGGAGTTTGATCCCCGGTCAGTCCTAGCATTTTTATTATAACTTAACCGCTTTTTTCGGCTTTGCCAGTGTGAACAATGCGCGAGCTGCGCCGTGGTTCGCGTTAAACTGTAGGTCCCCCTACGATTGTATGGGTCACTCAGGTGAAGGATACGAGGAAGACAAGGACGTACCGTCTCCAACGGAGCCATAGCTAGTAAAGTACTGTCGTGTGTTCAAACTAACCTTCGCCTTAATGACAGCTTTACTCACTAAGAATGATTTCGGCTGATTAGCGCCATTCTCAAATGTAAGCGATTTTATAGCCTGTGGCACCTTAAGAGCACAATGCAAAATATATAAAATGTCTGGTTAGCTACGAGGCCTGTTCAATAAAGAGTGATCATAATTTTTTATGGTCATAATTCCTCGCGCTAAAATTTAATCTTATGATATTCTGTTAGCTTAGTGTGCAACAAAGACGCCGTAGTAGTTTCATTGTTGGGACTCCTGGTTCCTGCCTTTGAGAGGCAGGCATGGTCAGACATTTTCACCACTGCAATGGAGACCAGACGAGGAACAATTTGCGGCTTTGAAATTCTGCTTTCGTCTCAACAAATCCTCCGTTGAGGCTTACACAATGTTACAGGAGGCCTATGGAGAGTCTGTTCTTTCGTACAGCACAACTCGAAGGTGGTTTAAAATGCTTGAAGAGGGCAGAGAATCAATTTCAAAGAAAGGTGGACCCGGCGCTCTAGTTGCTGCTCTTACAGAAGAAAACATCAACACCGCTGCTGTCATTGTGAGAGAGGATCGTCGAATTACCTTAAGATCACTTTCTGAAATACTGAACATTGCACTGAGGCCGGCCGGTGTGGCCGAGCGGTTCTAGGCGCTACAGTCTGGAAGCGGGTAACCGCTACGGTCGCAGGTTCGAATCCTGCCTCGGGCATGGATGTGTGTGATGTCCTTAGGTTAGTTAGGTTTAAGTAGTTCTAAGTTCTAGGGGACTGATGACCTCAGAAGTTAAGTCCCATAGTGCTCAGAGCCATTGCACTGAGTGCCACCCACACGTTTGTGACAGAAAAATTACACATGACTCGTGTTTGTGCGCGATGGGTTTCAAGACTGTTGATTCCCGAACAAAAGGACATTCGCGTGCAGGTCTGCATGCAGTTAAAGTCGATGTTAGAGGAAGATTCGGAGTTTCTTTCAAATGTAATCACTGCTGATGAAACTTGGCTACATCATTTTGATCCTGAGAGCAAACAGCAAAGCTCAGTGTGGAAATCTCCTTCATCACCAACCCTCAAAAAAGCAAAAGTGGTTACTTCTGCTGGGAAAGTTATGGTCATCTCATTCTTTGATATTCATGAAATGGTTTATCAGCAGGTTGTACATGCACACACATCAGTAACTGGACAATACTACAGGGATGCCTTGAAAACATTGCAGGTCCATATCAGGCCCAAAAGACCATATTTCCGTGAAGCAGGCTGGATGCTGCACCACGTTAATGCGCGGCCGCATATTGCCAACGTTGTTGCTGAATATCTATAGTCTTGATTTAGCTGCATGTGACTTTTTCCTATTCCGTAACATGAAGAAACGCCTTCGTGGGAGGCATTATCAATCATCAGAAGCAGTGGTGAAGGCTGCGGAGGCGATTTTGAAGGACCTCTCAAAAAATGGTCTCCAGCATGTATTTGAAGACAGGCAGAAACGCTGCGACCAGTGCATCGCATTCATGGGAGACTACTTTGAGAAGTACCATCAAAATTATGAGGATGAGTAAAGGTACGTTGTCAAAAAAATTATGATCATTCTTTATTGAACAGCCCTCGTACTACATAAGGCCTATTGCCCTTACTCTTGTCAGGACAAATAAATACACAGTACCGTCGACTTTTAATATCCGTGTCGACATAAATGTGATGCTTCCTGTATACGAGACGCCGCATCTTTCGTGTAATGCGAAGTGAGAAAGCAATGTTCCACTGCTCCCGGAAATTTAGGTGTTTGCGGGCGGTCAAGAGATTGAACCGCTGTCTGTCTTCGTTTTAACTTAGTTGTAGGTGGAACGGTTAATGGTTTGTCGGCGATTTATTTGCAGCCAGGGAGGGAGATTGGCTGGGGGACAGAAGAGAAGGTGAGAGAAAACGAATGTAAGCACGTAACTCCCGCTTGGCAGGCCAAACAAGCAGGGCAACGACAGCGATACAGCGCGAGAAGGGCGCCGTTGTGGGATCGTATATTTCCGCCGATTGCAGGCGCGATCAGACGGCCGTCTATTTGCAGCAAATTGCCGCGGCCGGCCGGGCCTTGGCCGCGTCGTTCTGCTCGAGTGCTGCGCCCCTCTGTTCGGTCACGGTTTAGCTTTTTTCGCGTCCTTTTGTTCTCGTTCAACAGTCACGAACGCCGGGCACGGACGAACATTTCCGGTACTGACACTGTTCACTCCTTACCACCACGCAATGCTCTAAAGTACAGTGGATGAGCGACGGACCGACCGAACAAACAGTGAAACGTTCCTTCCGTCGTTCCTGGTGACGCGGCGGTACGCGAAACTGTCAAGCGCGACCGCGGCCGGAATCCACGTACTCCCACCTAAGCGCGATGTGATGCACGTTATCATATCAGTAGCGATCACATTTTAAATACTTTAGTTAACACAGAGCGATTCAAAAAGGACTTTGGAATGGTATATAAATTTATTGAGATAACTTACAGGTGTCATTTTGTGGCAAACAACTTCAAGTTAGACATAAGTATCATTTTGAGTCGATATGAATACCATTTGTCATTCAGCAACAATCCCACTGGTAATTTTTTTTCTTCCCACACTCGCTGCAGCAAATCGGGCGTTATTTGTGCAACGGCAGTGTACATTCGATTTTTCAGGTCGGCTACATTGTTTGGTAGAGTGGGCACATACACACGGTCTTTAATGAAACGGCAAAGACAGGTATCCAGTGGCGTCATATGTGGGGAGCCAGGCGGCCATGCAACTGGCCCTTCGGCCGTTGTAGCCGAGCGGTTCTAGGCTCTTCGGTCCAGAACCGCGCGACTGCTACGGTCGCAGGTTCGAATCCTGCCTCGGGCATGGATATGTGTGATGTCCTTAGGTTAGTTAGGTTTAAGTAGTTCTAAGTTCTAGGGGACTGATGACCTCAGATGTTAAGTCCCATAGTACTCAGAGCCATTTGAACACGAAGACGACTGGTGATTCATCTTGTCGCACGGAACAACCGGTCTCAACAAAGTTCTTGTACCAAAGGTAAATTGCAGGCCTGCCTGGAGGTTCTTTAGTGTACTCGGTGTGAAATTTACGCCGAACGGTTCTTGCAGAGTTCGTTTCATGAAATCAAAACACACAGCGAACACACTCCGCACCAGTCAAAATACCCATTTTAACTGTGCACTAAGATGGCGCTCGTGGTGGCGGAATTGGATACTGATGCACTATGTGAATCAAACTTGAGATTGTTTTGCCCGCATCTCGTGGTCGTGCGGTAGCGTTCTCGCTTCCCACGCCCGGGTTCCCGGGTTCGATTCCCGGCGGGGTCAGGGATTTTCTCTGCCTCGTGATGGCTGGGTGTTGTGTGCTGTCCTTAGGTTAGTTAGGTTTAAGTAGTTCTAAGTTCTAGGGGACTGATGACCATAGATGTTAAGTCCCATAGTGCTCAGAGCCATTTGAACCATTTTTGAGATTGTTTTGCCACAAAATAACATCTACCGAATCTGTAAGTTTTCTCAACACATTTCTACATCATTTCAAAGCTGTGAAGTCCTTTTTGACTCACGTCGTACTATCCGACTGTTCTGAGAAACGCGTGCACAATGCAAAATTTGTGACTCCGCAGGATGTCGGTGATACAGTCGTTCGTTTTTTTGAAACAGCTTACAGTTAAAGCAAAGGTCATCGCAAAAAGAAGTATTTACCCAAAGTGATGTCAGCGCCTACTGCAAGGTCATTAGATCCCATAAATTATCCCAACGATCGGGCCTGGTAGCTTAGTGATAAAGTGTGTGCCTGGAAAATGAGATATCGCGGCATCGAATCGCTATTGGACCACGGAAATTTCCAGGCTGCCTTTAAGCAAACCGTCAACTCTCAACGTTGTGAGGAGTCACCAGGAACGACCCGTGGTTCGGATTCCATGTTAAACTCTACGTCCCCTTTCTCGAGTTGGATATCTACGGTAGATTAGGGAATCGCAAGTCGCCGAAGTGGTGTCCAATTGAAAGACTACATCCAGCCAATAAACTGCCCGAAATTATTGTTATCAGTATTGTAATTATTCACCCAAAGGAGCAGTTGTCAACCTTCCGCAGTGAGGCTCAGAATGGTAATACGGTAATTTGAATTTTGTGAGTAGGAACCCGTGGAAACCAAAAATTTCGAGTCGGGAATATAAAAAAATAGACAATAGCTTAGATGGTGGTTTTAATGCTTCAGGTGCTCTGCACAGTCTTTCCGCACTCGAGTACAACGGACAGAACGTTGATACAACCAAGTGAGACTGTCAGAAAAGTCGTTGTTTTTAATGTTATGTGACTTGCACGTCACATTAGCTCGAATATCGGTTATGTCCTTGAACCTTTACTTGATTTTCTGCATTTTGTGGTAGGTTCGTATTGACAGCGCTAAGTCTCGGCACCCGCGATAATTATTTCCAGAAAAGAATTGTCCGCGTTTTGCATTTCAATAACGTCGTGGCAGGCGTCCGAGCGCTGTTAACACCTTCGGGAGTCAAGGCGTGCGGGACAAGCATTGCATACAATTTTCTTTTTTAAAAAAGAATCTGGCGAATTTCTTGAACACTTTATTTAGAGAAGTTGCTCAATTGCGATTTGTGACACAACAATATTGACACACTTGAGTCACATGTCCACTTGTTAACATTGCCTGCTCACAACTGTTATTTATGGGGGTTGGTTCAAGATATCACCATAATTACTGCGCTGACGTCTCTTATACGCTAGGAATAAAATTAGACTCAGAAGTTTTTGGACTGGTGGTGTAAAAGTTGAATTACCCGGTTCACAGCCAGCTGCCCAACACTACAATGGCGAGTATTACAACAATGCAAAGCAGCCACAGACTGCACACAGCACAGCCAGTGATTTTCATACAGAGGTGGCGTTACCAATAAAAAAACCTAAACAGCCTACTTACAATGTCGATAACACAATGGCTCCATTTCATTTCAATGGTTCATTAATCGTGCTGTCCGCCCCCGGTAGCTGAGTGGTCAGCGCGACAGAATGTCAATCCTAAGAGCCCGAGTTCGATTCCCGGCTCCGCCCAGGGACTTGGTGTTGTGTTGTCCTAATCATCATCATTTCATCCCCATCGACGCTCAAGTCGCCGAAGTGGTGTCAAATCGAAAGACTTGCATCCGGGGAACGGTCTACCCGACGGGATGCCCTAGTCACACGACATTTTTTTCTATTAATCATGCTTACTGCGAACAGAGAAGTCTCTTACAATGGTATTTCCCAAAAACGCATTTCCATGTATCCCGCAGAATTAACACAGTTTACTGCAATGATTCATTCGACCAGCAGATCATACATGTACGATAATATTATCTTGGAACTCTTCCATTTGGTCCGTGTTTGCATAGAAAAACAGTAACATCAGAAACTGAGTCCGCCTTCATGCAAAACACCTTGTTATTAGTTTATTTCTGTATTATCCCAAACTAGTTTCGCCTACAAATATCACCATCATCAGAGGGTTTTTTTTTAATCTAAAACATGCAGAAAATGGCATGGTTGTACAAACACAGTAAAACATTATTACATTTTTACAATTTGTCTTTTGAAATATAGTTTTCTATTGATACCTTCACACTACTTTATTTATTGTATGTTACAGCATGTTTTTAAGTAATTATTGGCGCTGTTTGCGACATATTTTCTGTGCTCTTTTTTTCTGTTGCCGTCTTTTTACTTAGCGAACATCACGTCATCTGCAACAAATACTAAAAGGTGAACTTCGTATGTCAGCAGTATATATACTTGGGGTTGTGGTAGTGTTGTGGAAACCAGTTATTTGGTGTGTACTGAGCTGTTGCTCAGCTATTCGTGTACTCACTTTCGTTGGATGGTATGTGGCTGCTTTTATACACAGAAAAACAAAAGTTTTGCACTTTGTTTCTGATCCAGAATATTAAACCATCTTGTTCGCGCTTGTCGCGAGAGGCGTATCGCATGTGGTGAGAAAGGCTATGAAAAACTGTAGCGCGAATTACGACGACTTCTGTTCATTATTTATGTCTCTGTGTGTGATGGGGAAGTGGTTCGTTTGCGTGTGTGTGCTTTCTGTTCTGTACTCGTGTCAGTTCTGTCAGAGCGGTAAAGAGTGTGTTGTTGCAGGGTGTTATGTTTTCCTTTATTACATTTTTCCCTTCGACTATAGCCTTTTGTATGTAGTAATTTTCTTCTATTGTTAGTTGTCGGTATAGACTGTTGCTGTTTCTCAGAATGCGTAAATCGTTTTCGATATTAGTGGGGTTGTGGTTTTTGTTCATTAGATGTTCTGCAAAAGTTGAATGTGTGCTGTCACCTTTTAGAGCTCTCATGTGCTCTGTGTACCTGTCAAGCCCACTACATAGGACAAACAAGCAGAAATTTCCGAACGAAGATACCAAAAAACGGTTGTCATGACTTTCCCGGCAGATTGTGTTTGTCTGAATTTCCGCGACTTTGGCGAAGAAGGATGCCGCCACTGGCGTGCTTGTTGCTTGGTCTCAGGTGTAAAGTGGTATGCACAGGTTCGTCACCCGTGACAATTGAGTCCAGAAAGTTGTCCTGTTAGGCTGCAAGGCGGTGAAGAAATGCATGGTATGTGGCTGCTTTTATACACAGAAAAACAAAACTTTTGCACTTTGTTTCGGATCCATAATATTACGCCATCTTGTTGTTCGCGTGTGTCGCGAGAGGCGTATCGCATGTGGCGAGAAAGGCTATGAAAAAAAAGAAAAGCATCAACTCGTTGCCGCATGTGGTCCTCAGTCAGCCTGCGTGGCACCCATCTTGCGCACACCTTCCGGTAGTTCAATGTTTCCGTTAAAATTCTGTGAGCGTTGCTTCGGGTAACCTCAGGAACCAACGTGCGGAGAACATCCAGGATGATTCGCCGATCTTCTCGCATGCTTTGCTCAACCTTCAACACTGTCTCCTCAGAAATTTACGGTCTCCCTCTCCTTTGTTCGTCGTGAATTTCGGTCCGACCAGCTGCAAACTCTCTACACCACTTACGAACATTTTTGACATCCATGCACGACTCACAATACACTTCCGTCCGTCAATTGACGATGGATTTCAATCGGCGCAGTGCCCTTTAAGTTCAAAAACCGAATAACTGCGCGCAATTCACACTTGGCAGTAACAGCCAACGGGAGCTCCATTCTCAACGGCTGCCAAGCCAAGACTGAGCGCCTCAGCGTGGCGTGCGCATGTTTACACACAGCGCGTGAAGCACTCTTCATAACAGTGTGACCAACTGCCACACAAACAGTGTTCTGTACTTATAAAGAAATAGGAGACCTCACTTTTGGGATTACCTTCGTATTTCTAGCTGAACCTCTAGCTAAAGATTCAGTCTCCACACTTCTGTCCTCATCACTTTCATCACTAGTTTCATTTGAGTTCAGAAGTGGCAAAATAAGGTAGTCTTCACTCTTGCACAGTTTCTGTACTGCATTATGTTCACTTTCAATTTCGTTGTCACTAGCTGATCCAAAACCGCTCCCTAAACTGCCCTCAGACCATTTTAAAACAGCATCCTCAAAGTCAGGGTCTGTTAAACATCAACAATTGACGAAGACCTGGGTACTAAATCCATAACACAAAGTCCCAGATGTGGTCTCAGAGACCATTAGCACGAAAGAAGTATCGGTCCACGTCACATTCAAGTGGCTATTGACAAAGGAAACCACGGCAGTTTCGGTAAAGAACAAGTAGACAACGCTGTGATCTCCTACCCCAACATTACGCATTAGCAACAGAGTAGCAGTAAACACTAGCGGTCTGTGAGACCGCACCTTGGACGGTAAGGCTTAAATGAACCGGTAGACATATACAACTCAACTATTGCGATTCTTTCTCGGAGAGGATACATCTCTTTGAGATAAATACTTCACTCGTCTTAACCAAGTAGCAACGGGTTTCGTAGTAGACCTTACAGTAGGAACGTAGTCGTAACAACCTCCAAATAATAGATGACAGTACGCGGGCAACAATTAGCAGGCTGATTTTTCGTGCGCCACCTTTCGTATTCGCTGAACTTTAGCTTGGCTTGATGAGTTGCCCCAAAATACGATGCAGTACGACATTAAGGAATGAAAGTAAGAAAAGTATGTTTGCATTTTTTATGTTAATATATCAGTGAACATACGTGCATTTCAACTAGTTTTCGAGGGAACATTGCAAAGTGAACTATAGTGCAATGGCCACTTGGAGTCGGGCACCTCGCATAAGGACACCGAAGTTGCACATTTTGTAGTCAGCCAAACAACAGAAACTGGACAGGAGCTGACTGGGGCGTATAGTTATTTTTGTTTGTCTATTTACAACATGCTCCATCGGACGGATCACCGTCAAAAATATCACATGCCCTCATTTCATGAGACGCTGCGGAGATGTTTTGTTATCCAAACCATGGCAATGGCGCAAAGTCTGGTATCAGGAACTTAACGTCATCATCTCTGCCGCCTTGTCGACCAGATATTGGCAGTGAAAACTTTTTCCACCACCAGGATTCGAATCGGCTTACCCCCAGGTCAGTGCCACCGCCTAGGCCATGATGGCAGGTGGCGGCGGGGAGTGTGGTCCCATGAGTCAAGATTTCACCTCCTTTCAATTGGTGCAAGGCATCGAGTGCTCTACATGTATGGTGTGTTCATAATCTTAGCTCGAAAAACTGCTGAAAAGCATCGTTGAAAGTAAATATCCTTGGCGTAAACCTCTTGATTTCATTCTCACAGTGGTTTCTGGGAATGAGAACTTTCGTATTGTACTTCCAAACTGTAGTTTTCTTGGTGTACGTAAAGAGAACCATAAAAACTGTATAACTGAACTTGATGTAAACGAGAAATTCACTAAAAGAGAATTCTACCTGGATGTAAGGCAGTGTTGGAGAACTTGCCACTCGCCACAATAATGGCTTCTGTTGCAGACATGCAGAGAATATTATAAATTATATTTGATCAAATATTCGAGCTAAGATTTTTAAAATGAAGTCATATACATAGTGCCGAGTCATGTATCTCGGTATTAATACTTAGATGGACACAAGATTTGTTTTCCGTAATATAACACAGTATCAACCCTAAAATTACTGGACCTTCGTTAAATTTACGACTGTACTTATCAAGTGTTTCCCTCTAATCTGCAGACGTGAGCGACTTGTACTCATGAGTACTTTAATGGAAAACATTATTGTTAATAATGGCTGAATTATTTATTGACTGACTCCAGCGGTCCGCTGACACTTGTACTCTTGCCGTAAACATTAAGAATGTTTAGTAATGGTATGTCTGTTTCCTAATACTAGGCATATTTGTTTTATCCTTTACAATTTATCTTAGTGTGGCACCTTTGGTGAAGCATCAAGCAGTCACCGTTAGAAGAGTGTCACATTCGCCCTCTTCACTCTAACCTCATCTTCTGCTACTGAAATTAATGCAGGGTGTTGAGTTTGATTTTCAGCTGACATACTACATGATTTGCTAGAAGAACTTCATCTGAGCAGCAGCAGCAGACCCTGCAACAACCTCAAGGGAGAAAAGTATGCTCATTTGTCCTTCGAGCAAACGAAGAATGACGACGACATTTGGTAACCACTGCTCAAGAGCAATTTGTGTGGAACACCGAGGTTGTTAGATTGTAATAATAGTGTCTCCAGCAAAAGACCTTCTACTCGTTTTGCGGATAAAATACTCTTAGAGTTACAATAATCACTACAATAAATTTGCAACTATTGCATAACATAAATTATAATATCTTTTTCAATAATATTTTGAACAGTAATACTGTCGTTATAGAATATAAAACAGGACTTTTGTATTTATTTTGTTTGTAACATACCATTGAAGATCTAATAATTGTAATTAACTAGCGCTTAACCTGTAAAACATGACTTCCTTTGCATAAAATGTGGAGTAGTAAAATTTACGACGGTTTAGTAGCAATGTAGCATTTCCCCCGTTTTTGCCCTCAGGTCAGTGCCGGGTACTCATTAAAATATCGGTTATTTGTAGAAGATGATCCCATCTACACTGAAGAGCCAAAGAAACTGGCACGCGAGCACGCGGAAGTGCCGCAACACAACATGGCATGGACTCGACTAATATCTGAATTAGTGCTGGAGGGAACAGACACCATGAATCCTGTAGGGCTGTATGAGGAGCTGGCGATCTCTTCCGAACAGCACGTTGGAAGCATTCCAGATATGCTCTCTAGGCGCGCAGTCTGGAACCGCGCGACTGCTACGGTCGCAGGTTCGAATCCTGCCTCGGGCATGGATGTGTGTGATGTCCTTAGGTTAGTTAGGTTTAAGTAGTTCTAAGTTCTAGGGGACTGATGACCATAGTAGTTAAGTCCCATAGTGCTCAGGGCCATTTGAACCATTTGAACCAGATATGCTCAATAATGTTAATGTCTGAGGAGTTTGGTGGCCAGCGGAAGTGTTAAAATTCAGAAGAGTGTTCCTGGAGTCACTCTGTAGCAATACCAGACGTGTAGGTTGCCGCATTGTCCTGCTGGAATTGTCAAGTCTGTCAGAATACACAATGGACATGAACGGATGCAGGTGATCAGACAGTATGCTTACGTACGCGTCATCTGTCAGAGTCGTATCTAGACGTATCAGGGGTCCCATATCACTCCAACCGCACACACCCCACACCATTATAGAGTCTCCACCACCTAGAACAATCCTTGGATTCAGGAGGTTATCTCCATACCCGTACACGTCCATCCGCTCGATACAATTTGAAACGAGACTCGTCCGACCAGGCAACATGTTTCCAGTCAGCAACAGCCCTGCGGTTTTTACGGGCCCAGGAGAGAGGCGTACAACTTTGTGTCTTGCAGTTATCAAGGGTACACGAGGGGGCCTTTGGCTCCGAAAGCCCATATTGATGATGTTTCGTTGAATGGTTCGCACGCTGACACTTGTTGATGGCCCAGCACTGAAATCTGCAGAAATTCGCGGACGCGTTGCACTTCTGTCACGTTGAATGATGCTCTTCAGTCGTCGTTGGTCCCGTTCTTGCATAATCTTTTTCCGGTCGCAGAAATGTAGGAGATATAATGTTATACCGGATTCCTGATATTCACTGTACACTCGTGAAATGGTCGCACGGGAAAATCCCAACTTCATCGTTACCTCGGAGATGCTGCGTCCCATCGCTCGTGCGCCGTCTACAACACAACGTCCAAACTCACGTAAATCTTGATAACCTGCCATTGTAGCAGCAATAATCGATCTAACAACTGCGCCAGACACTTGTTGTCTTATAAAGGCGTTGCCGACCGCAGTGCCGTATTCTGCCTGTTTACACATCTCTGTATTTGAATACGCATGCCTATACCAGTTTCTGTGTTACTACATTGCATATTCGTGGTAACAACAGTGTCATCGCTATTGTGGATCGTAAACCTAGGGTCGTATCTAGGATGTCAACTGTCGGTATCAAAACCACATAGGTCACGTTGCCATCACGTGTCGAATAGCGTGAGTTCTATTTTATAGTCGGGTTTTTCTTTTTTCGTAAGTAATGAACATATTAATGAATCAGATTATTACATTTATTATTTTAATTATGATTTAAAAACTATTCCAAAATATTATTTTCGAAAATTATTGTACTTTTACATGCATTTCTGTCACAGTTGCTCAAAACGTTTACACATGGAAGAAAAGTAATTGTTGTAGACCAGTGGAAGTAACCTCATCCCTTACACCCACAAGCGGGCGTTCCAGCTTTAATGGTGGGCTGTGGACGATAGACGGTAGGTGGTTTGAAATCTTTTTCATAAGATTTTCCTAAGATTTTGATAAAGTATTTGGTATGTAATTATAATTTAAATAAAGTATTTGGTATGTAATTATAATTTATCTTGCTGAAACTATTTTACAAAGTAAAATTACTTTCCTTCCTTATAAATAGCCATTACTGTGGGAGAGGTGGGCAGTTAGAAAATTTGGCTGCTAACAGAAATACAAAAGTGAACGGTACCCCTGCTCCAGACCAATGAAAATGTGTATCCTGAAGACATTGGGAAGGTATTAAATCGACTGTCAGAAGAAGGAAATGAATCCGATTTTAGTGAAACAGAGACGATAGAGCAAACTAACGAAGAAGGAAACAGGACCTATGGGCAATCGGCAAAGGAAATGCAATGCATTGTTGAATGAGGACGGCGACACACTGGAAATGACAGACACACTATTTGGATAACTGAACCACTTATGTATGGTCCAAAAACATAGCTCAAAATCCCTAAAAAGAAGGTATTCGATTTACCTATTTATAGTTCATCTGATGACTGGCAACGTTGCGTAAAATATTACAACATATCCAAAGTAAGTTCAGTAGTAAATACTAGCGGCGAGTACTGAAGCTGCACACGAACCACAGAGCAGGATCAGTACGAAATAGATATGTAATTGGTGAACTGTTTAAACTGGAAAATCGGGAAGTAGCGGCAGAAAGGCGGGATCACCACAACATTAAGAGGGATGAGAACCTGCACACTTAAAAACAAGGAAAATATTACGTTATTATGCACACCTTAACCTGCTTATATAATGACATAATTAACTAAAATGTTTTTATGATACAGAACACTATGTTCGTTAATGGTAACCAGAGGATGGGAATGAGGACTTCTTGAGTTTTCAATTTATTCTAGCACATTGGGTATCCGACTTTTCTCTGCAGTGTGTAAGACGGTTAAGTTATCGCTAACCTGCTGCAGCTGACGCTGGCTGTCAAACAAATGCATTGAAAGAGCTGACCTGGAATAGGCAGTTACGTTCCTTAAAACTCGTAAAAAAATTTCTCCGTGTGGCCAATGTATCTGTTCTTACACAACTGGTTTGTGTTGCACTCGATAAGATACACTCCAGTATAGGAGAAAGCATATCTTTTGAAGACTTTTCCTTAACCTACTTTCCAAGTTTTTTGATATGAAAAATTCCGGAGCTGTGTTGGGTGACAAGTTTTTTCTAATTCTCTGTGATATGTGTCCATCATATGGGATCTTATAAAACTTGTTCTTTTTCTTTTTCGCTACTGCCTTCAGAGTGATCCCCTTCCTTGCTCCCCCACCCCCGCTTCGCAAGTATTTTCTTATTCAGTTTCTCATTCATATGCCTCTGTTGTGTGTGTGTGTGTGGGGGGGGGGGTACGTTATTTAATCTGTTTAGGAGGGACAGGAAGGCAGCAGTTTTATATTTAAACGGGTGGTTCGACGTTACATTCAGAATTAAATCTGTAGTAGACTTTTTTTATAGATGTAAGACTTTATCTTGCAGCCATTGAAGGTAATCTTTAAGCCTAAATGTAGCAAGGTCCCTTTGATATAACGCTGAACAGAAAAAGAAACCTTTCCATGGATTATATTAAGTTTGTTGTGCAAACTGTCACACTCGTGCTTGTTGCCTTCGTATAGAACAGAAATATCATCAGCATAACGCTTCCAGCATACCACTTTAGCGGCCTCCTCCGAGTACTTTTTAAAACCCTGATAATCGAAATGAGACATAAAAATACTCACTAAAATGTAAGCTTTTTTTCTTGGAGGGGGGGGGGGGGGGGGAGAGCCCATGGCCAGACCTGGTTGCTGCCTGTACACCTGCTCACCAAATTTAAAATAATTAAAACCCATTGTAAGATCCCATCCGCCACCACGCGAAGTGTCAACTTAGTTTGCGCTTATAAATGAACATATTGCTGACATCAAAGGTAGCCATGTGGGTGGGTACCAAGTGGGCTGTTGGTATTTTTTAGAACTGTAAGTAAATATTCCGTGCTTTTACGGACGAAATGTGCCACGCCTGGAGCGTTATACTGAGTGAATTGGTATTACCGGCAATGTCTTGTCACTTTAGTGTCACACCATTCATAATCGTTAAACGTTATGTTGTCCTTCATTAAAAGAAAGTAAAAGGATTACAAACACTTTCATTTTATTTTTAAGATTTTAAATTTCGCAATCAAAATGGCAAATGCTAAGTGTAGAATAAAATCTGCAAGGCGCACAGAAATAGACGAATTACAAACAATTTGAAGGAAAATATATAAATCACAAAATAAAATATTGCTAGCGCGAGCAGTTCCGCCTTTTGAAACGCTCGTCACACTCGGTGCACAATGAGTGGCAGGAAACCAAGGTGAGAGGCTGCATTTCATAGCCGATATTGTTGTGGAGTTGGGACAGTTGCGTTGCTGCCTATAAGTAGCAGCCAGCCGACTAATGACAGCTCGTGAGGCTCGTCAAGGATACTAGGTCACGAGACGGGTCGGGCCAGTCACCGTTGCAGCCGCCCTTGACTACTTCCCCTTCCCCACTCCAAAAGGATCACAATTCCCCGCCAGTGGCAGCAGGTAGCGCTGCCCCCTCCCCATTCCCTCAATCAGCACTCCACGCTCGCTCGCTCTCTCTTCTCTCTCTCTCGGGCTCCAGTCCGCTGTTTTTTGTGACGGCTTGAATACCAAACGAGCTGGGAGGGCGCGCCAAACGTGGCACACAGACAGGAAGGTGCACTGCGGCCACGGTTGGGCCAAAAGAAAGAAAAGAACAGAGGAGTGGGAGGTGGATGGGAAGAAGAAGTGGACGTTGAGAACACCTTAAACGGGAAATCTGGCAGCAGTAGTAACGTTACGTTAAAAACGGACCTGCAACCGAGAGGGGCACATTATCTCCCTTCACTGATCTGCTCTATTCTGCGTACTGCGTCCGATAGATAGTTTGCTACAGGTAAATTACCAGTATCCGAATGCTGGTGAATCTTTGTCAGTTGCTTGAATTAATTTCAGATTACACTTGTACATAAGTTTAAGATTACAAAACGAATATTTTTCGAATTCGGAAACCTGTTTATTATTATTATTATTATTATTTTGCGCGTTAAGTAACACGATCAAACCTAAATTCTCGATCCACAGTATAATGCCTACATTTTTGTAAATGCAGATGTATTGGAACGTCAATTTTTTATCACACACCAAAAGCTATAGAAAACAGTCGTGATTATTAAACAAAACCGGAAAAAACTTCTACAGTTTGATAAAAAAGGTAACACCAAATTAATAACATTATTGATACAAATATTTGCGACACGGTACTAATTGTGTCAGTAAGACAATGTGTAAAGGAAGTAGCTAGCTGCATTTACAATCGTTAGAACTTACCTTGTGAGGTTAGGTGCTGACGGATCTATTGCTTCGTGACGACAGTCGTTTCTCTTCGACACATCAATGCGATTACGTTGATTACCGAAACAGAAAAAAACGCGTGACAACCTAGTACACTTATACCGAGTGAAATATTATTTATAAACACAGTTAACTGCAATAGGTATTGAAACTGTTTACAATTTTAATTATGCCAAAGAGTAAACGCGAGGAGAATGATCTGTGGACAAGCACAGTTACTACTAGGTATCACTGATAGAACTGTCTTTGCTTTCGTTAACCGCCAACAGTCTGTGTGAGGATTTAATGAAAATTCGTGATTGTCGATAATTAATTGTTGTTAAGGTGTTTACTTTACCGGAAGAAATGATTAACAAGGTAAGTGGAAATACTTCACATATTAAAAATAACTAATTTCACTGTCTTTATGTTCATAAACTACAAAACTGACATGGCCGTGGGTTACGAAAATTAATTCACTTTTTTTAATGCAGTCTGCGTATTTTCTTTCTGTGAGGGCACTAGGATTATTGGTCCGTATAAAAAATTGTTGCTTGCAACCTATGATACGATACTTGGAAGTCCAAAACTTGCGGTACGGTAGTTCATTTTTTTCTAATTTTTTTCAGACGGTGAATTTGCATATGAAGTCTCATTTTCTTTCTTGTCGTTTATTTCCACGTTTACTACAAGAACAAGGAACCACAATCGTGAGCAACTTCTGTGTTTAGTAAATAGGCTTATATTAAATATGGCCCGTATAGCAAGTTTTCTTAACAAAGCTGGACACAGTTACCCATTAAAAATTCAAATCCTTTCGTGTCCTGTCTCTCATAAACGATTTCTCATCGCGTGATAAGTAGCAGCAGATGCTGAATTTCCAGCAGCTGCTGTCGTGCAATCGCGCCAGGCATGTGGTGAATTATTTGTCACGAATACACTGCTCACTTTCCACAGGGCACCCTGTAACTGCCCTCTGCTGTGCGGATAAATTGGTGGTGCGTGGCTGTAATGGGGAGGGGGGAGAGTGGGGAGGAAGATTGCAGGTGCAACCATAGAAACTGCATACACCACTGGTTTCCAACATGGGGAAGGGGAAATTAAACTTTATGTGGGATAAAAACGAGAAGGGTCCGCTCACGTCTTGAAAGAATATTTAGAATACGGTACATCAGTAATTTTGTTGACTTAGTTATCTATTAGACCATTTTCCGCAAATTGATATTCACTGCAGGACAAAGGCTTTCTCTAGCCAATAATTTTCCACGCGTTGTGGTCTTTACATCATTTCATGCAAACGTTGGTTCATTTGTCATACATTCCCCTGCCTACTTGTCCTGCCCACATCCATTTCAATTTGTTTGCAGTAATAATTATATCCTCACTCTACCCTGTTCCTGATTCACTTTAATCTCGTAGTCATACCAATTATGCATATCACCACTGCACATTGAGCAACACTCAACTTCTCAATGATTTCTACATGTCTCACAGCTGTAAGTCACACTGATTGTAAACATTCATCTCATATACATAGGAAGTTACGTTTTAAAATTATGTTCAATTTATCAAAATCAGTCTACGTGATTTTTTCTCTTTTGTTTATCTCTTTTGTTGTGTGTCTACTTGCAGTGGATGTAAGCAACTATTTTCCTGATTTCGAAAATCGTCGAATAAAAGTCTGGGTTCTAAGACTATTTACTGACGATGTATATTTTCAGATAATGAAATTCGAAACAAATTTCTTACGCTTCACACAGACAACAAACTGAAAATAGATTTTGATAAAACAGTGCTAGTAATGTTTTACCGATAGATTGGTGTCGAGTGTCCATTAGTGCCCGAAAGCGTTAAAAACATTTTTCCTTTTGCCACAGTTTCAAGGCGTGGAAGCTTCGTGACTCGTCAGAAGCAGTATTAATTTGTGACGCAACACAACACAGCACGGCGCAACAATCATTTCGTAATGGCTACAAATGCAACATTCTCTGTAGATCGCTGAAGCTGGCAGCCATAGGACACAAAATATGAGCGGACCGACTGCCGATACAGAACTAGAGTGCCCTGGTTCATATCTTTGTGAATAGACTACAGATTTTTATTATGGTTGCAATGGAAACGTCAGCAAAGAGCAGAATGAATTTGGGGTATGAATATAAAAAGAAATGTTAGAAATATGTAGTGCCAATTGTCTCATTAACGAGTAACTCTTTTATTTCTTGGTTTAAAAATTACAACAAAAAACAGAAAAAAAGTTAGGTGTATTCGTTTGGACTCAATGACTGTACCTTACGTCCCTTAGAAGCAGAAGTGTTATTTTTTTTTTTTTTTCAAGCGCTAACTTAGTTAGTTCCTAATCTGGCTGATACCTGATCTCATTCAGGGGTAATGTCTCAAGGAAGGTTTAGGAATAATTGGCAACAGACGAAACGGAAACAAGTTCGCCATTCGTGTCCATCCACCCATTGCATGCAGCGTGAATTCATTGTGTTCAGTGTTCTGCATTTTCCATTTATTGTCATGATTTGTTCACTTACTTGCTATGCGTGGATGATGCTTTAAATTTTGCAAGAATCTCATAAGCACTTATCCGATTTCCCCCTCCTTCCTGACTCCTGTTTCTCACCGTTTCCGCGATTTGCTTAAAACGTCTTGACTCGATAGTAAAAGCTCTACTGTATCACATTTTGCCGCTTATAATTCACATTCGCGATGCCTGGTTCCTTTAGTAACAGGATTTCTTAATGATGATGACTATTATTTGTTGTTGTTGTGGTCTTCAGTCCTGAGACTGGTTTGATGCAGCTCTCCGTGCTACTCTATCCTGTGCAAGCCTCTTCATCTCCCAGTACCTACTGCAACCTACATCCTTCTGAATCTGCTTAGTGTATTCATCTCTTGGTCTCCCCCTATGATTTTTACCCTCCACGCTGCCCTCCAATACTAAATTGGTGATCCCTTGATGCCTCAGAACATGTCCTACCAATCGATCCCTTCTTCTAGTCAAGTTGTGCCATAAACTTCTCTTCTCCCCAATCCTATTCAATACCTCCTCATTAGTTATATGATCTACCCATCTAATCTTCAGCCTTTTTCTGTAGCACCACATTTCGAAAGCTTCTATTCTCTTCTTGTCCAAACTATTTACCGTCCATGTTTCACTTCCATACATGGCTACACTCCATACAAATACTTTCAGAAATAACTTCCTGACACTTAAATCTATACTCGATGTTAACAAATTTCTCTTCTTCAGAAACGCTTTCCTTGCCATTGCCAGTCTACATTTTATATCCTCTCTACTTCGTCCATCATCAGTTATTTTGCTCCCCAAATAACAAAACTCCTTTACTACTTTAAGTGTCTCATTTCCTAATCTAATACCCTCAGCATCACCCGACTTAACTCGACTACATTCCATTATCCTCGTTTTGCTTTTGTTGATGTTCCTCTTATATCCTCCCTTCAAGACACCATCCATTCCGTTCAACTGCTCTTCCAAGTCCTTTGCTGTCTCTGACAGAATTACAATGTCATCGGCGAACCTCAAAGTTTTTATTTCTTCTCCATGGATTTTAATACCTACTCCAAATTTTTCTTTTGTTTCCTTTACTGCTTGCTCAATATAGAGATTGAATAACATTGGGGAGAGGCTACAGCCCTGTCTTACTCCCTTCTCAACCACTGCTTCCCTTTCATGTCCCTCAACTCTTATAACCGCCATCTGGTTTCTGTACAAGTTGTAAATAGCCTTTCGCTCCCTGTATTTTATCCCAGCCACCTTTATAATTTGAAAGAGAGTATTCCAGTCAACATTGTCAAAAGCTTTCTCTAAGTCTACAAATGCTAGAAACGTAGGTTTGCCTTTCCTTAATCTTTCTTCTAAGATAAGTCGTAAGGTCAGTATTGCCGCACGTGTTCCAGTATTTCTACGGAATCCAAACTGATCTTCCCCGAGGTCGGCTTCTACTAGTTTTTCCATTCGTCTGTAAAGAATTCGTATTAGTACTTTGCAGCTGTGGCTTATTAAACTGATTGTTCGGTAATTTTCACATCTGTCAACACCTGCTTTCTTTGGGATTGGAATTATTATATTCTTCTTGAAGTCTGAGGGTATTTCGCCTGTTTCATACATCTTGCTCACCAGATGGTAGAATTTTGTCAGGACTGGCTCTCCCAAGGCCGTCAGTAGTTCCAATGGAATGTTGTCTACTCCGGGGGGCCTTGTTTCGACTCAGGTCCATCAGTGCTCTGTCAAACTCTTCACGCAGTATCGTATCTCCCATTTCATCTTCATCTACATCCTCTTCCATTTCCATAATATTGTCCTCAAGTGCATCGCCCTTGTATAGACCCTCTATATACTCCTTCCACCTTTCTGCTTTCCCTTCTTTGCTTAGAACTGGATTTCCATCTGAGCTCTTGATGTTCATACATGTGGTTCTCTTATCGCCAAAGGTCTCTTTAATTTTCCTGTAGGCAGTATCTATCTTACCCCTAGTGAGATAAGCCTCTACATCCTTACATTTGTCCTCTAGCCATCCCTGCTTAGCCATTTTGCACTTCCTGTCGATCTCATTTTTGAGACGTTTGTATTCCTTTTTGCCTGCTTCATTTACTGCATTTTTATATTTTCTCCTTTCATCAATTAAATTCAATATTTCTTCTGTTACCCAAGGATTTCTACTAACCCTCTTCTTTTTACCTACTTGATCGTCTGCTGCCTTCACTACTTCATCCCTCAGAGCTACCCATTCTTCTTCTATTGTATTTCTTTCCCCCATTCCTTTCAATTGTTCCCTTATGCTCTCCCTGAAACTCTGTACAACTTCTGGTTCTTTCAGTTTATCCAGGTCCCATCTCCTTAAATTCCCACCTTTTTGCAGTTTCTTCAGTTTTAATCTACAGGTCATAACCAATAGATTGTGGTCAGAGTCCACATCTGCCCCTGGAAATGTCTTACAATTTAAAACCTGGTTCCCAATTCTCTGTCTTACCATTATATAATCTATCTGATACCTTTTAGTATCTCCAGGGTTCTTCCATGTATACAACCTTCATTCATGATTCTTAAACCAAGTGTTAGCTATGATTAAGTTGTGCTCTGTGCAAAATTCTATCAGGCGGCTTCCTCTTTCAGTTCTTAGCCCCAATCCATATTCACCTACTACGTTTCCTTCTCTCCCTTTTCCTACACTCGAATTCCAGTCACACATGACTATTAAATTTTCGTCTCCCTTCCTTATCTGAATAATTTCTTTTATTTCATCATACATTTCTTCAATTTCTTCGTCATCTGCAGAGCTAGTTGGCATATAAACTTGTACTACTGTAGTAGGTGTGGGCTTCGTATCTATCTTGGCCACAATAATGCGTTCACTATGCTGTTTGTAGTAGCTTACCTGCATTCCTAGTTTCCTTTTCATTATTAAACCTACTCCTGCATTACCCCTATTTGACTTTGTGTTTATAACCCTGTAGTCACCTGACCAGAAGTCTTGTTCCTCCTGCCACCGAACTTCACTAATTCCCACAATATCTAACTTTAACCTATCCATTTCCCTTTTTAAATTTTCTAACCTACCTGCCCGATTAAGGGATCTGACATTCCACGCTCCGATCCGTAGAACGCTAGTTTTCTTTCTCCTGATAACGACATCCTCTTGAGTAGTCCCCACCCGGAGATCCGAATGGGGGACTATTTTACCTCCGGAATATTTTACCCAAGAGGACGCCATCATCATTTAATCATACAGTAAAGCTGCATGCCCTCGGGAAAAATTACGGCCGTAGTTTCCCCTTGCTTTCAGCCGTTCGCAGTACCAGCACAGCAAGGCCGTTTTGGTTATTGTTACAAGGCCAGATCAGTCAATCATCCAGACTGTTGCCCTTGCAACTACTGAAAAGGCTGCTGCCCCTCTTCAGGAACCACACGTTTGTCTGGCCTCTCAACAGATACCCCTTCGTTGTGGTTGTACCTACGGTACGGCTATCTGTATCGCTGAGGCACGCAAGCCTCCCTACCAACGGCAAGGTCCATGGTTCATGGGGGGGGGGGGGGGGGGGGGGAATATTATTTATAACGCAGAATCCAGGCTACTAGTTATGTAGTGCAAAATATGAAAGAAACTTTCACGTTAGCTTGGTCTGAATATTCTTTTATACAGACGCTCTACGTTTCGATGAAAGCTAAAAACTGTCATTCAAAGAAATTTCCCATATGTAAGTATTCTCCTTCTCCTCAAATTCGGTGGAGTATGTGTCGGTATTTAGTGACAAAATATTTCCTACGTCACGGTTAAATTAAGAAATCTTTTAGAAACCTCATTTCGTTTTCATGTTTTCTACTTAATTAAACTTCGGAGCGTATTCGTTCCCGACTCATGGAATTACATAAACGCGATCGATTTCAGATGATCTCTCTTACGTAGAGTTATTAAATCAAACTATACCATTGTTGCGTAGTTGCCTGTTTCTGTTATGCTGAAAAAGCGTAGTAAATAGGTATCTCAAGCAATGTATAAATCTGTAGTTCAGTCTCTTCGAATACAAGTTCTCTAAAGTTACCCAACAGGATTTAGCGAGAACCCTTCTTACAAGGATTCTCATTTAAGTTCTACGAACATTTCTGTTAAACCCTCTTATGATCTATTACGATTCTAGCAGTGCGTCTCTGCATTCGTTTAATGTCTGCTGTCATGCCTATTTGATAAGGACTCCAAACGTTGGAACAGTACTCTGTAACTGGTTGCACTAACGTCTTGTATGTCCTTTATATATGCACTGTATTTTCCAACAACCCTTCCAACAAATCATACCCTTCAAAATTAGCAAAAATTTTGAAAGAAATTATTTATTTACTGACGTCAGTATCAATGTAAGATTCGTATGAAGAAAGAAGATTAGGATTTAATATCCCGACGAGATTTAAGTCGTTAGAGGCGGAGCACAAGTTTGGATTGGTTAAGGGTAGACAACGAAATCATCCCAGCCCTTTTGAAAGGAACCATCCCGACAATTCCATTATGTGATTCAGGGAAAACATGGAAAATCTAAATCCGAAAGACCGGACGAGAATTTGAACCACCGTCCGCCTGAATGTGAGTCCGTCGTTTTAACGCTGCAAATTGCATATAAAGATATTATTGCAAGTTCAAGACATTTACGTACCAGGCGGGCACAGATTAACGTACGTGCCTGCCACATAACAGCTTTACATCTCTGTAGTATCTAGGTAATGTATCTTGTTTGATACACTGCTTGACAATTGCTAATGAACAACTGACACCTGCTAAGGAACAGCTGCCAACTACTAGGGAATAACCGATGATTTCTACAGAACAACCGACCAATAATAATAAAAGGAAATGTAGAGGGCGGGACGTGTTAACTGCAGCGAAGCCTGCGTAGGAAAGCTGTGTACTCATTCGACAGTTCACGCAGTACGGTGTTTGGCCAAGGTGGTTGTCGAACCGATCAGCGCGAAATTCCATGTTGTAAGGCAACATATTTGGAAGACCGATGTTTATGACCACAGACGAACAGTTGGACGGGTGGAAGCCGGTCGAAGTGTCACTACTGTGGCCACAGTAATGGGTGTGTCCAAAGATGTTATTTCGCGATTAAAAAAAGCTTCTGAAGTTGGAAACGCTATGTGAAAGCATACCGGTGGCCATAGTCGGGCCACCATGCCGCAAGGGGACCGATACGTAGCCGTGGTGACGTAAAGGTACAGACATCTCACTCCTAGGCAGATCGCAGCAGACCTTTCAACCTTAACCGGTACACGTGTCTCTGCCGGAACTATTTCGCAGCTATTAAATCAGGCTGATCTGTATGCTCGGAAGTCTGTTAAGCGCATCTCACTTCAAACTCGACATCGCCGAGAAAGAATTCGTTGGTGTAGGGAGCATATGGTTGGGGTCAGCAACAGTGGGCCAGAGTAATGTTCACTGGCGAATCCTGCTCCCCCGTCGCAAGTGATTCTGGGCACCAATTAGTGTGGATAGAGAGTGGAATACGTTACACATCACACAATGCTCATGAACGTCATCGGTATGGCGTAGGCGTTATGGTGTCGGTAGACATGATGCACACTGGCCGAACACCGCTGTATATCTATGTATCGTTAAAGCACAGCGACATTACAGTGAGATTATTCTGGATCATGCCCGTCTGTTTAGGGGACCAGTAGGTCACGACTTTGTGTTATGGACGTCATTGCCTGCCCACACAGGACCGCTGAGGTATCAGATGCCCTGGGGAAAATGAAGATATTGAACGTATGGAATGGCCTGCACACTCCCCGGACCTAACCTCTATACCGCATACCCGCATGCTCTTGGCGGACGAGTTTCTTAACGGATACCCCCTCCCCTAACCGAGCAGGAACTGAAAACCGCCTAGAGGGAGGAGCGGGACAATATTTCCTAAGGACTCCTCAACAGTTTGAAGACAGCACGAATAACAGGTGCAAAATGTGCCCGAGGAGGGCGCATTCCTTATTAAGGGTACGATATCGACCGTTGTGTTGGGCGTCTGATCTGTGTCAAATACGAACGTTATCCATGTCTGTTATCCTGCTTCCCCACGAGGTTAAATATTTACGATTTTTCGTTATAAATATACCACTCTATTATGTATGTACTGAGTTCACGTCGTCCATCATTGCCTGGGGTTATTGCTGTCTAACGAAGTCTCTTTTCCTTAGCAGTCGTCAAGCAGTGGATTAGCGATGCTATACCTATTACAAAATAAAACTTGTCCCAAGGTTGCCCTTAAGGAACCTGTAATAACTTTGCATATTTCGTTTAAGGCAATCGTGTAGTAGGCAATACCAAAATGTGCGTGCATACTCTGGCGCTGAGAAAAAAAGCCCCCAAGTGACATCGCGCTAATACAGTGTAACACATACAGTGTAACACCGGCCCTACCATTGATAATGGCCTCCATTGGACCAAGAATAGAGTCAACAAGTTTCTTCAGATATGACGCATCCAGCTGAAGATACCCAATCACGACTTAATCCCTTAGATTTACCAAACTGCGGCGATATTAACTGCAACGCTTCACCCGCTGTTCCAAACGTCCTTGACATATTCCATGGGAAATATCGGGTGATGCAGCTGGCAAGTCGACGTAAGATAGGGTGCGTGTGTTTTTATCAAATTAGGAACGTATGTTTGCAGCCTTGTGAACACGGCTGTTTCCAGTGTGTCTGGAGTGTCCACAGCATATTGATAATTAAGATGTTGAAGAAAGAGCTACATTTGATCACCAAATATGTTGAAATAAACATCCTGGTTCATGGCCACACTTACCTAAATGAGTGGGTCCAAGATATAGTGCAAAAAAAAAAACAAAATCCCAAAAATGTTATAGTTCAGTCACTGGCATGAGTTATAGTTTCCAAACACAGTGCGTCACTGGCCTGTAGTTCCACTCAATGCCATGCACCATCCGGAAATATGCAAATCGCGACTCATCGGACCACACACAAATCCTTCAGTCAGCTACTGTTTTGTCAGATCCGCTGAGAACATGCAGGTTTATGTGCGGCTGTGATCAATGATCTTTCGCGACGTACCCGACACCGTATGTCCATTGCAAGCAGTGCCCATTACTGTGTTTGCTCGGTAACCGGTTGAGATAGATCTGCATTGATTGACAGCAGTAATTCTTGTCGGATGTGAATCCAGTTGTCATCAACAAAGAGCGACAATCGTCTTCTCCAATCCCTGCATGTTAGGAAGTTTTTACAACCGTTATTACGACGTGTTACGTGGCTGCAAGTGGTACACCGTTCCATGTAGACACGATACACTGTCTGCGTTGATACACCATCAAATCAGCCAGTGCTGTCATGGGCAGGTCAGAACACAATAGCTCCTTTTTGCCATTCCGTCACGTCTCTATTTTGACTCATATTGCTGCACTGACTGCATACAACCGACTGACACGCATGTACTTGTACCACTTCACAGCCATGATTGAGATTAGCAGTGGAGGGTCACATGAACACTAGTACCAATTCTACATCATCCACAGACCTCCAAAGCAAAGAGTATGCTATGTTAAGAATGTAACTAAAAATCTGTCCGGTGAGCTTATTTTGGAATGCAATACCTGACACAAAACAGACTTTGCCTCTATGTTGGCCTTAATAGTCCTTTAGTAAATCTACATGTTTTATTTAACACTGTTGTTTAGTATGGCACGAACAATGCCACTGTATAAATGTATACTCTGATGCAAAGTAAATTAATACAAAAGCAAGAGTTTGAACGTCTGAACTATTTAAATAACGATAATAATAATTATTATTATTGCAGCAGTCATTATTGCTCAGCGACAACAGTATCATTCCATGGCTCGGGCATGTGCTTAGGTTTCTGATTGGCCTCTGGTTGTGCTCGCTCGCCGCTTTCACGTCGGCTGGTAGCGGCGTTGGGGCGGCACCGGTTCGGTAAGTGGGCCTCAGCTGGAGAAAGTCCACAGTCGCGGCGAGTAGCCGGCGAAAACGTCCCCACCACGCCCTTCCGTGCGGCCGCTCCGGCAGTCTCTTCCCTTCTGCACAACGCGGCGGTTAAAGACACGCGTGCGTTTGGGATGCAGCGAAGGCAAAGCAATCTCTGGATAGCGCGCACTTCAAATCTCAGGAGGGTCCCTCTTGATTCCGTTCTTTAATGACACGCGCATGTCTGCTCCGCTTTGTAAAGCTCACAGTGTCAGATTGTTGTTATTTTGAAGTCTGAAGACTCGTTTGATGCTGCTCACAATGCTAGGCTACCTATGCGAGCCTCTTCAGCTCTCAACAAGTACTCAAACCTACATCCGTTAGTACTTGATTATTATATTGAGGCCTTAGTCTCCTCCTACAGCCGGCCGCGGTGGTCTCGCGGTTAAGGCGCTCAGTCCGGAACCGTGCGACTGCTACGGTCGCAGGTTCGAATCCTGCCTCGGGCATGGATGTGTGTGATGTCCTTAGGTTAGTTAGGTTTAAGTAGTTCTAAGTTCTAGGGGACTGATGACCACAGAAGTTAAGTCCTATAGTGCTCAGAGCCATTGGAACCAACCTCCTCCTACAATCATTTTGTACCCTCCACACTTTCCTCCTTCACGAAATTGACGGTTATTGGTGCCTCATAATGTGTCCTATCAAAAGATGCATTCTTTCCATTAATTTTTTGCCATACAGTTCGTTTTTCATCAATTTGATTCGTGGCTTTCTCATTAGTTATTCGGTGTACCTATTAAATCTTCAACCTTCTTCTGTAACACTATATTTAAAAATCTTCTGTTCTATTCTCGTCCGAACTGTTTATCGTCCACATTGCACATTCATAAAAAGCAACACTCCAGAAAAATACTTTCAGAAAAGGCTTGCTAACACTTAAATTTAAATTCGGTATTAACAAATTTCTTTTTTCGAAATACTATTATTGCCATTTCTAGTCTTCATTATATTTCCTCTGTAGTCCTGCCATTATAAGTTATTTTACTGCTCAAATAGCGAAATTCATCTATTACTTTTAGCGTCTCATTTCTTAATGTAATTATTTCATTATTGCTTGATTTAATTCGACTACATTCCGTTATCCTTGTTTTCCTTTTGTTGACGTCCAACAGTAAACTCTTTTCCTGAACTTTATTTCTCATTCCAGTTTCTCTTTGGTTTCTTTTATTGCTTGCTCAGTGCGCAGACTGAATAACATCGGGGAAAGGCTACAATCCTGCCTTCTCATCTAATGTTTCCCTTTCGTGTCGTCGACTCTTACAACTGCAATCTGGTTCTGCAAAAGTTGCAGGTAACGTTCCATTCCTCGTACTTTATACCTGGTACCTGTAAAATTTCAAAGAGTGTATTCCAGTGAACATTGTCGAAATCTTTCTTTAAGTGTACAAATGCTACAAATGTAGGTTTACCTTTCTTTAATCTGTATTCTAAGGTAAGTCCTAGTGTCAGTATTGACTTGACTGCTCCTGCGTTTCTTTGTAAACCTAACTGATCTTCTTGAAATCAGCTTCTACCAGCTTTTCCATTCCTCTTGAAATTTGTTGTAGTATAATTAACCTTAGAAACATTCCAAGGACTGACTGGTTGGAATAAATACCCTACTAGCAGTCAATCCATTATTTCGATTGATCCTTGAAACTTAGGCATAAATCTCCACAGAGACAAGCAGGTTAACAGCTGACACGTACGTAGGTTGAGAGTTTCTCCAGAACAAAACACTTAAAGTCTCCATAGAAACAATAGTAGTTAATCAGCGTTAAATTAAATGTCGCAAACTCCTTTATTTGTGTCAATGCCAGATGTAACTTGATAATAGCTCCACCAGTTACTAGACCTCTACCTACTAAATCCGTGCCTTCATTCTAAGGCACAATAGTCGCTAACAAAAAACGGAAAAACTAATCAGAACTTCCCTGTTGCGCTGGGAAACGTATTACGAATATCCGTTACAGATGTTTAAGAACCCGTGACTGTTTATTCAGTATAAATACAGAAAATTGCAACCAGTCACTTTTTGAAATACTTATTTATTCCATAAACTGGCCTTCAATCTTTCCAGGCTCATCTTCAGATGGTGCACAGGAGGTTACATTACTATTTAAAATCATAATGCTAGTTGCTGATTCTGTGAAAAGAGGATGGAACATGCTTAAATGCATCACCATGAGTACTGTTTACATGGCAGTTTGCATCAAAAAATGAATTCTGTACTTACGGCGACAGTATAGGCGGCTTTGTTTTTAATATTCATCAGTCAACTGTCCGTAACAGTGGGCTAGTTAAACTTTTTACGCACGGTAATCCAGCTTGAGTGTTGAACATGTGTCCGGCTGTTAATTAATTTTCTGGTTCAAAGATTTGAAATAAATGCTGGCGTTTGCAAATGTTTTTCTAAACTCTCGAATCAAAAGCTAGGAAACAGCGTGTAATAATACAGCAAGCATCTTGATCGTAACATCTTTGCTAAAGAGAACCTTTACCTTCGTTTGGTTTATATGTAATGTTGAGCGAAGTAACGTCGCTAGTTTCGGTGCTGTGGTCTGAAAATACGAGTATGTTGCGTATGGAATTACCTTTGTTTCCAGAGTTGTTTCACTTTGCATACAATCAGTGAACTCTGCTACTGTCAACGATAGTATAAATCAGATGAACCTCAGGAAAAACCACTCTAATCCTTACGACACAGCCTCTGGTCATGACAATGGCCTTAATAGCGAGGAAGAGACTCCACAAGTTTCTTCAGATGTGTCATATCTAGCTGAGGCCACTCATTCATGATTAGAAATCCGTAGAGCTAAGAAGCTGCTCGGGTGTTGACAGCTGTGTTTTACCCGCTGCTCCAAATAGTTCCAGACAGTTTGTAGGGATCAAGATGGGCGATTTAGTGATTCGGTAAAAGGTTGCAATGGGGTGCGCGAGTGTTACTCATCAGGAACGTATGCGTGTCGCCCTGTGAACACGACTGTTGTCGCGTTACATTGCTGCGAATGGTACGCCATTCCTCGTAGACACGTCGCACAGTCCGCGCGCCAACACACCAACAACTATGGGACCCAAGTTCATGGTGACCGTGAGCACATACAAAGACTACAGCTGCTCTCTGACGTTTCGCCACTCCTTTTTTTTTCTCGTCAGTCTTCTGACGGATTTGATGCAGCCCGTCAAGAATTCCTCTCCTGTGCCAATCTCTTCATCTCAGTGTAGCACTTGCAACTTACGTCCTCACTTATTTGCTAGCTGTATTCCAATCCCTGTTTTCCTCTGCAGCTCCCTGTAGCACCATGGAAGTTATTACGTGATATATCAACAGATATCCTGCCATCCGGTCCCTTCTTCTTGTCGGTGTTTCCATTTATTCCTTTCCTCGCCGATTCTCTGGACAACCTCCACACTCCTTACTTTATTAGTCCACCTAATTTTCGACATTCTTCTGTAGCCCAACATCTCAAAAGCGTCAATTCTCTTCTGTTCCGGTTTTCCCATAGTCCATGTTTCACTACCATACAATGCTGTGCTCCAAGAATTTCAGAAATTTCTTCCTCAAATTATGGCCTATGTTTTACCAGCAGACTTCTCTTGCCCAGGAATGCCTATTTTGCCAATGCTAACCTACGTTTTATGTCCTCCGTACTCTGTTCGTCATGGGTTATTTTGCTGCCCAGGTATCAGAATTCCCGAACTTCATCTACTTCATGATCACCAATCCTGATGTTAAGTTTCTCGCTGTTCTCATTTCTGATACTTCTCATTATTTCCGTCTTTCCTTAATTTACCCTCAATCCATATTTGTACTCATTAGACTGTTCATTCCATTGAACAGATCCTGTAATTCTTTTTCACTTTCACTAAGGATAGCAATGTTATTCCACTCCTGAACCTTTCTTTTATTTCCGTCATTGCTTCTTCGCTGTATAGATTGAATAGTAGGGGCGAAAGACAACATCCCTGTCTTACACTCTTTTTAATCCGAGCACTTCGTTCTTGGTCTACCAGTCTTATAGTTCCCTCTTGGCTCTTGTACATATTGTATATTTCCATCTCTCCCTATAGTTTACCCCTACTTTTTCCAGAATTTCGAAGAACTTGTAGCATTTGACATTGTCAAACGCTTTTTCCAGGTAAACAAACCCTATGAAAGTGTCTTGCTTCCATTATCAACCGCAATGTCAGAATTGCCGCTCTAATGCCTTTCCCTGTCGTAAAGCCAAACAGATCGTCATCTAACACATCCTCAGTTTTCTTTTCCATTCTTCGGTATATTATTCTTGTCAGCATCTTGCACCCATGAGCTGTTAAGCTGATTGCGCGATAGTTCTCTCGCTTTTCGCCTCTTGGGAATTGTGTGGATGGCGTTTTTCCCAAAGTCTGATGATATATTGCCAGACTCAAACATTCTACAAACTAACGTGAATAGTCGTTTTGTTGCCACTTGATTATAGAAATTCTGATGGAATGTTATCTATCCCTTCTCCCTTATTCGATCTTAAGGCTTCTGAAGCTCTTTTAAAAGTTTTGATTCTAATATTGAATCCCCTATCTCTTCTATAAGCTGTGCCGATTGCACACAGCCGACCGGCACGTACACACCACTTCACTCTCATGACTTACGTCACAGGTGGTAGGTCACACGATATTCTGGTAGCATTTCTACAGCATCTACATCGCTCCAAAGTGAGCAGCGTATTTCGTCTTGCTAGCACCATACACTATAACTTCTATAAGAAGACACTTGTAGCTGAAGATGGTAGCACAGGGTTTGGGATGCCACCATTCATAATTTAAAATATATTTGTTTTTATGATTTAAAGTGCAATTTATGCATGCTGCCATCTGAACCTTTACTACTAGTACACTGAGGAAGAATCATAGCAGGTGTTTGAGGGTGTGGGGAGGGGGGAGGCATCAACTTGTGACGTAAGAGCACCTCCCTTGACAACTTTCTCCAGATGTTCCTGATTCGTAACAGGCGACATATTATCGTTTAAATAACAAATGTAAAAATAGGCTATTGTAATAATAGCTAAGGAAGGGCTAGTTTAATGATAACGTCAGATATCAGTTTTGAGGTCTCAAAGTACAGACATATATCATGCTCGACTGGTTTGTAGAATATTTATAAGACCAGTACTAAGGTGTGGCCTATAATCATGGTCCGGAAATGAAGCAAAAATAAAGAAAACACCGGCATCAGCCAGACAGTTTCTCGACCTGGCAGTTGGGTGAAACAGATGAACAACGAATCAGTAGGCATACTATTTCACAACACAGAGATACTACCCTCACATATAATAAACATTATAGTAAATGGGACGTCACAATGAATAAAATCGACGACGAACAGTAACGTAGAAGACAAAAGAAGACAAATGAACTGTCTTGACTACGGTTTGCCCTAGTTGTTTTCAGTTGCTAGGCAAACGCCATGATCTGATAATCCACAAGACTAAAAAGTATTTTTTACAATACTGTAAATAAATAAACTGTGGTAACACTAGCTACAAAAGAAGTCTCATCGTTCATCAGTGGGTTCCTATCATCCAGGCCGGGTCCAGAAATTAAAAAAAAAATGCAAGTTGCTATTCGATACTAAGAGTACCTTCTACACTGCCATTCGCGTTTTATTCGATCCTGCGAGAAAAGTGTCACCTTAGTTATCTAAATGAAGTTATTGAAAAACTATAGCATGCAAAGGGGTAAATATTTTTGTATAGTTTGATGCCACCCTCCATTTCATACTATCTTGTGATAATTTTTTCATCGATCAAGCCCAAAGGCCTTGGGTAAGTTATTTTACAATTTATCGGTTTTGAATGTCCCATAATTTTTCCCATCATTGTACTTTTCAGTGTACAGCCAAGTTAACGATCCCTAAGATGTATGCCTCACTAATATATCGCTTTTACCTTGCTGAGTTTTTGCTTACACTTCGGCCATTCTTCGCAGTTTCTCATTAATTCGTAATGTCTGTGTTCCTGTAACTTTTAACATTTTTATGTAAATTCTTTCCTTTTCCAACTGAAAATTTCACGTCTGCATAATGTGTGCTCTAGATGCTTATTGCTCAATTGCGTGTCAGATTTAAAGTTATTTTGTTAAATAAAATTTAGTACTACTATACTAACCTTCTCTGACCTTTCTTGTGTCATTTGCTTCCCTCTTGTCAAAATTCTCCCATTGCTTTTACCGCTAGTGTGTCCTCCACAATTTCAAAATTTAGCCGTTCATTAATCTCCTTTCCACTAATCTTTGTTTTGTGCGTCATTAATCTACATACAGTCTATGCTGAATAGATTTACATGTAATAGGGAGTGGAGAATGAAAGGGAAGGGATGAGTGGGATTTCGTGACTTCCAGCCGCATAGGGCATTGTAGTAATGCAGTGGTGAAAATTGAAAATTTGTGCCGGACCGGGACTCGAAACCGGATTTACCACTTTTCATGAGCGGTTGCCTTAACCACATAAATGTGTGCATCATCGACATCATCAGGAGTGGTGTCTGTTCTGTTCAAAATGGCTCTGAGTACTATGGGACTTAACATCTGAGGTCATCAGTCCCCTAGAACTTAGAACTACTTAAACCCAACTGACCTAAGGACATCACACACATCCATTCCCGAGGCAGGATTCGAACCTGCGACCGTAGCAGTCGCTCGGTTCCGGACTGAAGCGCCTAGAACCGCTCGGCCACCACGGGTCGGCTGTCTGTTCTGTCAGACATATCGAACAAAACACACACCACTCAAGCATACACAATTATGCCGAATAGACTGTGTTCGGGACCTTTGTATTCATTAATGTAAGCCTTGGATTTATATCCTTTTTGCACTTTTGTTCCTGCTGTTCAACCTATTTTTCCTACTTTAATTACTTCTCTGGCACACAAGTTTAAAAACAGTAGCTACAGCCTAAAGCCTGGCATTGCGTCTTTACAACATGAGTTTGTCTTTCTTAATTTCCATTCTTGTATCCCGTTCTTGCATTTCGTAGATATTGTAATATACACGTCAGTCTCTGTACTTTGTACCCTATCTTCTCAGGATTTCGAACTTCCACTTTGCCTTTCTAAGGCATCCGTAGGTCCATAAATGCCATGAAGAGATTTACCGTGATTCTGCCTCTCATTACAAAGCCAGAGGTCAGAATTTTCGTGTTCATGATGACACTTATTGACGACAGTGCTTTCCCAGAGCAATTTGAATACTTTTCTAGCTTTGCGTTACTAAACTGTGTCCTCTTTACAGCTCACAACAGTCTTGAGTTCATTCCCCACAGATGTCGTAATTCCTTTACGACTGGTATAAAGTAGTAGTTCCACTCCATGGCGAAAAGTGTTATTCACGATTGTTGCAGATAGTGGGATACCAGAATAAACGGCGAGATAGTATAGACGGATGTTTTGCATTTGTGCTCATAAATGTAGCGACTGGTATACGAGAAGCTACGTTACATAATGCTACATGCATTAAAATGCGCGTTACGTTGAAATGCTGCTGTGTGGAATTGCGCAGTGGGGTCGCCTCAGACTTGCTAACAAGTTTTGTCAAGGTCGCAGGGCCGGTTTTCAGCGTACTCCAGATAACTGGAAAAGTTTCGTGCAGTTCCCGCGTATACTTATATTGAGGACGCTCGTCTAAAAACGCCGACGGATTGAGCAAAGCCCAGCAGGCTGGCCTTGATCAAAACGACCGCATGAAATAGCTTTCAGCGAAGGAAGAATCGGAACGGAAGGATACGTAATATGTCTCGTTCTTTATCTTTTCTACCGTGGAACCGAAGCCTTAATGCCCGTGTTTGTATTTATGAATTGCGTCACATTAAGCACAAAATTTAGCACTTCAGACACTCTCTAGTTCTGTATCTGTATAGTTAGTAACCAGGGATTAAAACTGTGTATTAACTGTCTGTATTTATTTGACAGTTATTGACAGCACGCGATGAGTGTAATTAAGAAATAGAACCACCTCTGTAAACTAGTTATGTGTCCTGCTCACCTTGGCTTGCCAGCAACACAGTGTGACAGTGAATGAGAACAGCTCACCGATCAACTTAAGTAGTAGCAGCCCCAATCTACGGCACTTCATATAAAATCTAATGACAGATTAAAACGGTATGCCAGTTTCGAGGTAAGGTCCTTTTGAAAGAATGCTCTTTCAGTGTAGCTAGTCAAGCACATCTCACGGTCAGAACCAAAAAAAAAAAAATGGCTCAAATGGCTCTGAGCACTATGGGACTTAACTTCTGTGGTCATCAGTCCCCTAGAACTTAGAACTACTTAAACCTAACTAACCTAAGGACATCACACACATCCATGCCCGAGGCAGGATTCGAACCTGCGACCGTAGCAGTCCCGCGGTTCCGGACTACGCGCCTAGAACCACTAGACCACCGCGGCCGGCTCACGGTCAGAATCAAAACTCCAGTTTCGCATTTCCAGTAAAGCTCTCTTGCATCACAACAGAATTATCATCTAAGAACAAACACGTTTCCATTCATTACTTCAGTATACTGCTTTTTGTTTGTTTATTTATTGTATTTTTATCCTACTCTATTCGTAGTAGCACAGACAGTAATATACATTGGCGGAAACGGATAGTGTTGTACCTTGAAGGACAAGTCCAGTATTTATCAAATTTTGTTGAGATGTTGATTTCATAACGGGTGTTAAATGATTAAAATTTCATTCCATCCAGAGTTGACGCCTGTCGTCAACATCATTACGAAGTGTAACCCACACGGTTGCAAATACTTTCTTGTACTTTTAGTGGTATGTAAACTGACAGCCTCTCAATGTCATGCTGGCTGCAGGCCGCTATGAAAGTATACGTCTTCTCATCGCATCCCAGACATGTTCTAAGAGTGACAAATCAGAGGACCGGTCATGGTCCAGTCAGGGGACAGCATATTTCTCTAGTTGTTTATGGTGTCAATTGGAGTGTGAAGTTTTGCATTATTTTTCCGAAATACACCACTTGGTATCATCGTAACCAAGGGAATGACCATAGGATTTACCGTCCAGAATCAGTTTTCACTCTGCACAGGAGTGTTCAGGAGCGCTAGTCCTACAAGATGCGCAGAATAATTTCCGTGAACTTTGGTGGGTAGGTGAAAGGTTGTGGTGGTCGTAAAGCTGCGACTGCGGATGATGAGTAACGTTTGGGTGCCCAGCCGGTAGAACATTTGCTCAAGTCGGGGAAAGACTCCGGGATCGAGTCCTGAGACGGCACACATCTATAAGCTGGCAGGAAGTTTCAGGGTTTAACATTCTTGTCACATATTGGCAAGCATTCAGCCTCCATTCGACGATTACCAAAGTAGCCCTGTTGTATTTTCCAATAACTCCCCACATCACGATGCTAGGAGGTTTGAAGGCATGGGTCTCAGGAATCGCTGCTTTCTGCAACCTTTCACCAGGTCCTTTACGGATATGGTGACGTCGATCTGTTGCCACAGACAGAAGCGAGACTTGTCGATGAGTATCGCAGAATGCCATTGAGTGTCCTTGTTAACTCTAGCTCCCCACCATGCAAGATTCTGATGTATGTATTATGATGTCAGCGGTAAACGAAGCACGTGAGCTCGAGTTCTCAACCCTGCTCCCAGTAATCTGTTCCCCACAGTTCGTGGTGACATACTGCCTGTAACATCTGCCCGAATTTTAACTGTTGTTCACGCATCTATTCGTCAGAACAAGTTGAACAATCCTATGATTTTCTTGTGATGCAGTTCTAGCTGAACCTGTGTTGCCTTCTTCCCACACTGATGTCCAGAGTCCATAACATCATGACTCGTTCTTCAGTTATGTAGCCAAACGTATGTAATATCTTTCGGTACGATGCTCTCATGTCCCCTATGCGAATGGAGCGACATCTCTCAAGTCCGAAAGATGGTGAAAATCTGCATATGCACGACCTCTGGGCATGCTTTATTGCTGCCTCCACCTGCAGCTTTCCAGTAACGTTAGACACACCCAATGGTCTCAAGTACTCACACCATTCTTCATCTGTAGGAATGGCTTTTTGATGTACTGAAAATACTGCATGTAAGTTCGCATCAGGACGATATCATAATCAACACATCCCACATATATGGAAATCTTGGCGTATGAGTTCAGAAGTGTTCGGTAAAGGTGTATATCCCAACTACACATTACGATTATTACCACATAGCTAATGTCTTGTTTGTCTGTACTCTGTAATATTTCTTATCATAAGTTATGCACTAAATGAAACTGTAAGTTAATTCACATATTTCTGCCCACAAGCCAACTCTCTTGACTTCAGTGCAACAGTCCTGTGATCCAGGTCATGAAGTGGGACTTGTATCATTATGCAAGCAACGCTCCTCTTACGCCTTGCAAATTACAAAGAACACGAAAGAACTGCTCAGCATTACCAGCAGGAGACACAGTATTTGGTGTTCTAGTCCAGCGTTTAAACTCTTCCATTTTAAGAAAGAAGTGTTAGAAAGCTGTTTTTTCCTGAAAATGTCCGTTTATTTCCAGGGTTCACTTCTTAAATATTAATGTGAGACTATTGACATAACAAAACCCTGTCTGTCTCTGCCTCTGTAATAATCTCTTCATTTTAGAGTAATGCCTACACCTAACGTTCTCAATTATTTCAAGTATATATTCTTATCTCTGTTTTCCTCCAACATTTTTCCCTCTACAACTCTATTACCGTGGAAGTTGTTCCCTGGTATGCTAACATATAAGGAACGATCAAAAAGCTTCCACTTGAGGGCGTTCCACCAGCATATATGCAGCGTAATGCGACTCGGATGCGGGTATATAACCACAGACGTGTAGGGAAGGGATTTGTGTAAATGCTGAAACGTGAACTATGGCAACGTTATTATCAAATGAGTCAGGAAGAACGTGCTGTTATTCTTTTCTTAGCTGCCGAAGGGTAAACACCAGTAGACGTCCATCGGAGAGTGAAGACCGCTTATAGGGCAGCATGTCTATTGTGGAATGGTGTGCCAACGGGCGGTGCTGCTTCATGATAACGCACGTCCCCAAATCGCAAATGTCATGACGCAGGAGTTACGCAATCCATATACTTATATGGATATGGTGTCTATTCTTTCGGACATGTCCGAAAGAATAGACAGTATTGATGACCTGCAGCTGTCTAGAACGAAATTATAATTATATTAATACCTTCAGCTGTTGACGGGCGTTGATATATATCAACGGGGACAGGTGAAAATGTGTGCCCTGACCGGGACTCGAACCTGGGATCTCCTGCTTACATGGCAGACGCCCTATCCATCTGAGCCACCGAGGGCACAGAGCATAGCGCGACCGCAGGGACTATCTTGCGCACGCCTCCCGCGAGGCCCACATTCTCACCTTGTATGTCCACACACTGCATTCGCAGTGTCCCACCCCAACACACTCATAACTCGTGGAAGACATTCTTACCAAGTCCCGTAAGGGTTCGGGGAATATGTGTGCATCCGCACAGAAGGAGGAGGTCATGGCCGGTATTGCCAGGGTAACTTGGTAAGAATGTCTTGCACGAGTAACGATTTCTGTTGAGCGAGGATGTGTAGCACGGAGTTACGGACTTCTTCAAGCAGCAAGACACGATGTTTTACCAACCTGTTATATTTATTGTGGTATTTTCCTGATTAGCATACCGATTCAGGATTTTACGGCCTTCGAACGGAAACTTTTTGATTACATTCTATCAATTTGTTCCTTCTGCTAATTAATACTTTCGAAATATTCCTTTCCGCACTGATTCTGTGAAGAACCTCGTCTTTTGTTGTCTTATCAGCATTTCTTGTCTATTCAACGTTTATGCTTCAGACGTATAGTCTCAGTAATTTCTTTGATTTCTATGTTTGATACTAATAGACTGCTTTGGCGAGTAATGCTCTCTGTCTGCACTAGTCTGCTTCTTACAACCTAGCTTCGTGTGTCATGCTTTATCTTGCTTCCAAGGTAACAGAATTCATTTAGTTCATCTATTACAATGTCTCCAGTTTTGATCCTCTTTCTTTTTCTGACTGTGAATCCATATTTGCTGCCCATAGGCCGATTATTTCTATTGAATAGTTCCTGTAATTATTCCTCTGTCACAGAGAATATTAGTGTCATCAGAAAATCTTATCACTGATGTCCTGTCACTCTGAATTTTAGCCCCACTTCTGAGTCTTACATTTATTGCTTTCTCGACGTACAGATAGAACAGTTGAGGAGAAAGTCTTCATCCAAAACTACAAAAATTATTTAATCCGGGCATTTCTCTCTTGATCTTCCATTCTTATTGTTCCTCTTTATATTTGTACATCTTGCATATTACTCGCCTTTCCCTACATCATGTGTCTGTGTTCCTGAGGATTTCAGATAACTGCATCACTTTATTTTCCCGAACGCTTTTCTAGGTCGAGAGACTATCTCTTCTGTTTTCTTAAGTCTTATTTCCATTATGAAATGCAACGTCAGAGTTAAGTCCGTTGTGCTTTTACCTTTCCGAAACCCAAACTGATCGTTTTCTAACAGGTATTCAATTTATATGTAATTCTTCTGTATGTTATTCTAGACAGCAACATGGAAACATGAGCTCTCAATCTGATTGTGCGGCATTTCTCACATTTATGTGCGTGTCTGCTATGTACAAGATCGTGTGAACGATATTCTTCAGAAAGTTCGGTTGTTGCTTCTCTGAATGATTTTAGAAATTCTGCAGAAATATTGTCTATTTCTTCTATCATGTTCTATCGCGAGTATTCCAAGGATAACACTGGATCCCCTGCATCCTAGAAATTGGTATCTATTTCATATTCGACAGCATACAATTCTTCCCTCTCAATAAAGATCATCAGTACACTTTTTTATCAGTTTAATCCCTTTGGCACAATTAATGTTGAAGCTTTTGCTTTTAAGATGACCACACCCTGCCTATCTAACCCATGTTAATTTAGGCAAGTATTTGACCCATTTCTGAAAAAACTATTTGATGCAGGACCTTAATACTTTTATGTATGTTACATATAGAGTCAACTGTCCTAAAATCTACTTTATCCATTTAATAGTTTTTAAGAAATACTTTTTTAAATTTATTAACAAAAAACATTAATTTTTTTCTGCTGAAAATATTTTATGTGGTCTTCCTAATGGGGGAATATTAATGAATGTAGTACCAGAAGTGGCTTTTTATGTAATGCAGAGTCTCTGAAAATTTCATTCATTTATCTATGATACTTTCTGATATAATGGGAATATGTACTGAGAATTTTAGTTTGCGGGGAATTGACTTTAAAGAAAAAACTTTTGAAATTTGTTACTTACAGTTAATTAAAACTGTCCTGCTGCATATGATGACCTTTCTTTGGCCTGTAGCAGGTCTTCCAGCTTTTTTTTTTTTTCACCTTCCTGGATGTCTGTCTTGTTTTCTTGGCCATATTAGATGCAGACCTGTCTGCATCGACTATCCTCATTTTATCGCAATGTTGCAGCCCAGTCATCATATTTTCACCAGGATTAATTCCCAGCTTTTTCAGTACCCAACACTTTCCAATATTACCACAACTGAATGTAATAACAGCATCATGAACTCCTAGTTTCAATGTATGCATGCCTACAAATACAATTTTAGGAAGGCAGTTCCAAATTATGCTGTTGAAACATTAATTTGGGTTCTGTGTCTGCCCATGCAGACATTTCCTTAGAACGTCAGGATGAGCCAAGTCTCTGACAATAGGTTTAATTGCTGTAATAACAGCAGCAGGAAGAGAATGCTGGTGAGAATAATATTGTCCAGTTGCCTGAGCCCTATCGTATTTGCACCACGAATTTTCTCCTGATGGACACAATCAACGACATGGCTTATCATCAGTAGAGGACTTATGGAAGAATATGGCCCAAACATCTCTCTTCATTGCCTCCAGATTTTCTTTATTTCTCCCAACTGCCTGCCCATAGTATGCCTGCAAGTTTTCTATTTCAGTTTTAGTTAAGCGACCCTGTCTGGTCAACAATTTTCCATCTTCTAATTATTTTCCTCTGATATCAACAGTTAGTTTTCGCAGCCTTGTTCCCAAACGTTTTTGAACATGGCCTACACATTCTATTTTGCTGATAATGGCATTTCCATATGGCTTAGAGTTCACCACATTGTTGTATGCCTTACTGTCGCTATCGCCCAAATATTTGGTGTACCGTACGCCTCTTGTTTCTACGGAGCGATGAAATATTTGTTGTACTCCATGAACTTCCATACCACCACTTGTTCCTCTAAAATTAGCCACACAGTTGTGTCCTTTATGTTCATTGAGTTTAAAACATTTGCAATATTTAGACATTATCTCCATATCTAACACTTTACCAGTGTCTACACTCATGGCAGTCACTACTCCATTCAGAGGAGTATGTCCTCTTTTCTGCCAACTTCCATCAAGTGCAACTGCAATATCCGAACATCCATCATTTTCTTCCACTGCTTCTCTAGCAGCCAGTTTCATGCTTTCCTCACTGACCTCACATACAGCTTTCTCTAATATTGCAGTCAGTTTTTCAAATTTATTTGGTGGTTGATGTTAAGTTCATCACTGAACAAAATGTTCTTCCTGCAGTCATGTCCTTGCCAATGGATCAGATGGCTCTGAGCACTATGGGACTCAACTGCTGAGGTCATTAGTCCCCTAGAACTTAAAACTAGTTAAACCTAACTAACCTAAGGACATCACAAACATCCATGCCCGAGGCAGGATTCGAACCTGCGACCGTAGCGGTCTTGCGGTTCCAGACTGCAGCGCCTTTAACCGCACGGCCACTTCGGCCGGCCGCCAATGGATCGTAAGGCATAAACTAAGCTAGTATGATTTCATAAGGTCCCCTTGCATCTGGTTTTGAAGAAGTCATAAATGAAATCACAGCTGAGCATTTAGTGCAAATTAAATCCAAAGCAATTGCTAGGCCTTTTCTCCCACTGGCACTCTAACAAATTTTCACACTCTGTGACTCACCACACTGTCTACATTGTACAAATTTAGAAATTACATCTGATAATATTCTCAGATTTATAATAATGTTAGTGCGCCCCTTGTCACTTACAGTAACTTCGTTGTAACTCTCTTGAAATGTGAGAGCTTCTTTAATGATGCACTTGTTCAAGAATTACAATTAGAAACATCGATGCAAGGCGGCATAACCTCTTGTACAGAAAGCTTTCTAAACTTGTTTCCTCTAAATTGTCGTTTCTTGAAAATGCCTTTACGTTTCGTCATCTTCAATAAACACAACAAAACACACGTAAAGAAGCACTGCAAACGTAAGTATAACAACTACTCGCAGTCACACTTGAACAAAACTAACCACATACTTGAAAGCGTGTTGTTTACAAACAGCAGAAACAAAAGAGTACCGACCGTTACATTTCAAGGATAGCCAACAAACTCGGGAGTAAATAAAATTCCTAACGTGCAATGTAGGGGATATAAAGATCTAAAATATATACAGACCAGTGGGTGACAGAAAAGTGGGCGTGCCACATAAATACACGTGGTTGGAAAATGCTCTTTAAATGCTCGAAAAAACTTTTTTCAGCAAGATCCTTTTCAGAGTACTTAAATAAAACCTTCATCTATCGAAATATGATGAAAACCGAAAATCGATTTTTTTCGACCTGAACCATGGTGTGGTTCTCCGAAATTTATTTTGACTCTCTGATATGCAGACTCTGTCCTTCCAACTACAATTTCCTTTTCGATTTCTTCACATTATCGCGACAGCAATTTCGCCTTTGCCTCCGCACATCATATTGATTTCGTTTCCAACATATTTATTTTGCTATATCGCTTTTTTTCTGAAGAGTTTTGTATTTGTTTCTTCCGTCGAACAGTTCCTTATGTTACAATTTCTACTTATTCATCGTTCTTATATTTATTATACATTTGCCTGTCCTTTTTGTGTACACCGTTTTGAGAGATGTCCATTCCTCCTCAGCTGAGCTACCTTCTGTGGTTTTCAGTATCGCGGGATCTACAACCTCAGAAAACGTCGAAAGCACATCATAATTCCTCATTGCTTCAGTATCCCACTTCCTTTTACGATAAATAAAAATCTCGTGTGACTAGGGCCTCCCGTCGGGTAGACCGTTCGCCGGACGCAAGTCTTTCGATTCGACGCCACTTCGGTGACTCGCGCGTCGATGGAGATGAAATGATTGGGACAACACAACACCCAGTCCCTGAGTAGTGAAAATCTCCGACCCAGCCGGGAATCGAACGCGGGCACTTAGGATTGACATTTTGTCGCGCTGATTACTCAGCTACCGAGGGCGGACTACTTTTACGATGATTCTCCCTGATGGTTCTATCAGGCTACAGCATCCTCTTCACTGCAGTCCAATATTTGATACAGAAAACTCTTTGTCATTAATCCAACTGATATTTTCGTATATCTCCTGCTCGTTTGGAAGCATACCTTCGCCTCTTGTGATTTTTGAGTACTGTATTTGGTATTGCTATCTGAAATTAACTTCAGTTCTGCAAGAGTCTTTCTATTTTCTTGTTCCCAATACTGAGTCTTGTTCTCCCGTAAGTCTGTCTTCTATTCCTTCCCCTACCACAGTTCCATCCCGCGCGATTATTTGATTTTAATACGCCTTAAAAATGTAACATAAATTGATATACCATATAAAAATATAATATTTTTTCTGAGACATGGCGTCTTCATGATACAGCAGGTGTTGTAATTCGCGATAGCGATCGTCGTAGTTTTCATACACCTGCTAATTATTTTCTCTTTCGATGTAGTAGATCAACTAGAGAAATCCAGAGCGGCTATTCGTCTATTGGCAACTAAATCACGTCATGAGAAAATATTTAGTATTTGAAACGTAGTGTCTTAACACTTCTCCAGATGAATAGGGGGTGATTGGCAAAGACCTACGTAATTATTGCTGAGTCGTAATGTTAGTTTGTCTGGTGAAGTTGTTGGATGGTGAGGGGTTTATGTAATTTGTTGGCCGCGCGCATAGCAGAATTCATGTGACAGTGGCACTGTAGCACTCATATGGTTTATATCAATCGACTAACGTTGCAAAGTGACCTTCAATGCCGCGTGAGAAAGGTAAAGCGTTTGTGGGAGGGGACAACCGGTTTACCTCTCGCGTCCTTTCCTATATAATCTATGTCCTCATCTCTCTTTAAGTCTCTGTATCTCTCTAATTCTTGTGTGTGTGTGTGTGTGTGTGTGTGTGTTTAGGGAGAGGTTTGTTCCAGGCTGAATGCAATAGGTAATGTTAACCACTGGTTTTAAAATGCGATTTATGTAATCTATGCCTTTTTCCCATTCTCTATTCCAAGCTTCAGTACTCATCATTAAAGAGCATAGTGTCATGTATTTGTTTGACCTTGCATCACTTGCAGAACAGTATTGAAAATGACAAGTACACAGAGTAATACGTTAAGTGTGTATGTGTATTATACTCCACCCACTGATCGCCCTCTCTCCCTCCTCTTCATCTTCTCTCTCTCTCTCTCTCTCTCACACACACACACACACACACACAAACAGAACGAGAGAGGGGGAGAAACTTAACACTATTCACTCTCACTATTTCCCTCATCCAGTTCTTTATTCTTCCTTAGCAAAATTTAATTCCGTAGTCCGCTGTGTACTTGAAGGTGGCCTTCATTCACATCACTTCATTAAGTGCAGTTTTGGTAGGCTTACGCCAGCATGCTACTGTACTATAGAAATGCCGTGTGGTTATGGCCTCCCGTCGGGTAGACCGTTCGTCTGGTGCAAGTCTTTCGAGTTAACGCCACTGCGACTTGCGTGTCGATGGGGATGAAATGATGATGATAAGGACAACACAACACCCAGTCCCTGAGCGGAGAAAATCTCCGACCCAGCCAGGAATCGAACCCGGGCCGTTAGGTATGACATTCCGTCGCGCTGACCACTCAGCTGCCAGGGGCGGACGCTGCTGTACTGACACGAATAGAGTAACGTTGAATGTAGTCGTGTGTCATTATTAATACTGTGAAAATCCCAACTGATCTACTCCATGATGCATTTACATCTACATGGTTACTCCGAAATCACACTTAAGTGCCTGGCAAGGGTTCATCGAACCGCCTTCACAATAATTCTCTATTATTCCAATCTTGAACAGCGCGCGGAAAAAACGAACAAAAATGGTTCAAATGGCTCTGAGCACTATGGGACTTAACTTCTGAGGTCATCAGTCCCCTAGAACTTAGAACTACTTAAACCTAACTAACCTAAGGACATCACACACATCCATGCCCGAGGCGGGATTCGAACTTGCGACCTTAGTGGTCGCGCGGTTCCAGACTGTAGCGCCTGGAACCTCTCGGCCACACCGGCTGGCAAAAAACCAACACCTATATCTTTCCGTGCGAGCTCTGATTTCACTTCTTTTATTATGATGACTGTTTCTCCCTCTATAGGTCGGCGTCAACAAAATATTATTTTCACATTCGAAGGAGAAAGTTGGTAATTGAAAGTTCGTGTGAAGGTTCTGCCACAACGAAAAAGTCTTTGTTTTAATGATGTTCACTCCAAATCCTGTATCAAGTCAGTGACACTCGCTCCCCTACTTCGCGATAATACAAAACGTGCTGCTCTTCGTTGAACTTTCTCGATGTACTCCGTTAATTCTTCTGGTAAGGTTCCCAGACTGCACAGCAGAACTCCAAAAGAGGGCGGACAAGCGTCGTGTAGCCAGTCTCTTTGGTAGATCTGATGCATTTTCTAAGGGTTCTGCTGATAAAATGATGCTATGGAAACAGCAACATATTGTTTCTGTCTTAAACAAACATCATTTCTTATGATGTCTGATCCTTCAGAAAAGGCGCATAAGATCGTTTTAGGCTGGTGTAACACATTTTTCTGGCATATTTCAGTTTCTATGCACTTCTCTATGAAACTTGTTTCTGTTTTTATTCCCGTAATGGTTTTCCTGACCGTTTAACGTAAAAATTACCAGTATTAATTCATTAAACCTACAGTAAGAGAACCGCGATTTTAAATTTCAAACGTTTTTGCAAGATTCCTCGTTAGTAATCACTGTCACTGTTGTTTTGCTCCTTTCTTAAATTTAAATGAATGCTTTCCAAAATCCATGTTTTCCCATTGGCGCACGCCGCAACAAACGATAAATGTTTGAGTAGTTAGTACATAATATTATTCCCATATTACAGAATTTTAAAACACGTCATGTGGTCATACCACGTGTTTTTCCCATATTCAGTGATCTCCTAACTATGCACCTATACATTGTGTGTAAAATATTTGCCTAAATCTACAGTCACCAGTTCTAACATCCTACGCGTTTCTGGCTTATACACAAACATCTCCGAAGATCATCCTTGCTGCTCTCTTGACATTTACAACCATAAAAATGAGTTTAAATTACTCTTGCACCACTTCTGTTGTCGTAGTGCAATTCCGTTCTCTAGCTCAGTTTGGCATTATAAAAAGGCTGGTGTAATCTATGAGAAAAGCATTCATTAATAGCGTTTATCTTAAGGTGATGATGTTTGGTTTGTGGGCGCTCAACTGCGCGGTCATCAGCGTCCTTACAAACACAGTCCAATTTTTTTACACAGTCCGATCTAGCCACTATCACGAGTGATGATGATGAAATGATGAGGACAACACAAACACCCAGTCGCCGGGCAGAGAAAATCCCCAACCCGACTGGGAATCGGACCCGGGAACCCGATGATCCCGAGGCAGCAACGCTAACCACTAGGCCACGAGCTGCGGACATTATCTTAAGGTGACAGAGACTGTTTTCGTGTATGTTTACGTAATTTACACTGTTGAAGGTATACGATACGAGGAGATTTTGCAGTGAGAATATCTGCGAGCGATCTGACAAAGACATCGCATGAAGACCGTTATATACTTTCAGATACATTTTATGTTACAAACGCGGTCATCCTTTAACGAAGGAAGTTCATTTAACATGTATTAGCCGTTTACTGTCGTTTCTGAGAACTCTGTATTTCGATCAGGAGTTCGGTAACGTGCTTTGTAGAAGATACTGTAGTACCTACAGCTGACTGCTTTATGCGGGTGAGGTAACTTCTCTATCATAGATCCATCAGAAATGACGGGTCCACTGAACGCAAGAATGGAGTAACAAAGTATTGTGCGTTAACTGTAGTTTTTCGCCTCGTCTGTAACATCGAATGAGTAGTCATCATACCTCTGGTAGCAGCTGGTTCAATCTCAAAGTTCTGTATAGAAAGGGATCATGCGAAACATGACAGAACTTTTTATGTTCACGGTGGTCAGACAAATGAATTGGGTTTGTTTCCCCGGGAAGTGTAACTTAACTTTCCTATGGCTCCACAGTCAGTTCAAATAGGAGTCGACATCTACATCTGCATCCGCCTTTGCATTTACATCGGTACTCCGCAAGCAAGCATATGGTGTGTGGTGGGGGGTTTGTAGTGTGCCAGGAGCATTCCCCTTCCCTCGTTTCTTTTCGTGTTCCGTTCGAAGATCGAATGCTGGGAGAAAGACTGTTCGTGGCCCTTCGTATGGTCCTAAATTTCCTGATTTTAGCGACGTCATTATTCGGGATGTGTGTTGAAGAAAGCAATGTGTTTCGTGACTCGTTTTCGGAGGAATGAAGGAAAATTAGTGTTTAACGTCCCGTTGACAACGAGGTCATTACAGACGGCGCACGAGCTCGGGCTGGGGAAGTCCCAGCATTTGCCTTAAGGTGGGGGAGGGGGGTAGAACTCCTTGAACGCATGAAAAATAGGTGATTTTCGTGATTTTGTTTCCAAGTAAAATACAAAGTATTGCTAAATCGGCCGATACAGATTCCTTTCACTTTTGCCTTTTTGTGTCCACATCAGACACTCCCTGTAACAGCTGCACCTGGTGGAAAGACTCCTTGCAGCCTGAACACTGGTCATCGGCGGGAATTTCGAAAGCCCTCATATTGGACCTGTAACAAAATAATTTTGAATAAATCAGTCTCAATATATTTTCTTTTACCATACATAGGTTAACTGAAAAACATTAAGTTCTAAAAAAATATTGACGTGATGCAACAAATATGAGACACAAGCGTCCACCAAAAACAGAATTTTGAAGATATCGCAAAACCGCTATTTACACTCTAGAATTCAATTTACAATGGCAGCATCAAATTCCGTTCAAAATCTTACGTACTGTTCTCAAGTTATGTTTCCCGTCAATGTAAAAAATATGGTTTCGAGGAAAACGTGTTTAAATTTTTGGGTTGCATATTTTTGTACTCAAGTTAAACATACCCCTAGCCAGAAATCCCTGGAGCATAGAGCAGTCTTTCCATTTCCAAAAGGAGGCCCTCCTACATATTCTGCGTGGTAATGATGGTCCTGCATGCCTCATTGGCAGCTTCTGTCATCCGCTGCTCTGCTCGCAAGATACGCTTTTCGTCCGCTTTTGTGAAGAAGTTGTAATAGCCTGTTCCGATCTCAAGTTCAAGCAAATTTATAATGTCCACAGTGCCTGCAAAAATTACATGCTGCCACAGTGATGACGACGGCGACTATTTTTTACCCACTGTGAATGATTTTCGGAGAAACTTTTTCACAGATCGCCTTGTAACTCGATAACGGAATTTCTTGTGACTTGCAATGAACATTGAAATAAAGTAGACATCCCAGACAACATTTTTAGCCAAACAACAGATCAGTGTTCTAAAACTTCCAAAGCAGGCTACCTCCTAAGCGATTTAGGGTTGGTTTTGGAACGAGAGCCCTCGGAATTTTAGGAATAAGGTTGAGATCAAGTAATAAGTCGTGCGTGGAGAGTTCAGATGGTAAGAGCATCGTTCGCGAAATACAAGGCTTCGGGTTTGAGTCTCGGTCTGGCACACAGTTTTAATCTGCAAGGAAGTATCACAACAGCGCACATTCAGTTCCAGAATGAAAAAATTGCTATGGGATGGAGCCAGCGACAGAAACTGTCTCGAACAATTACTCCGCCGGCCTACACGCGAAAGAAATGTTTAGACCTTCTGACTGCATAGAGACTCGATTAAAAGTAAGTGTACTTGGAGATATGCCGTGAGGTTAAGATGGAAATTCATACTGCGAAGAAGATGTTCTTTTCGCAAAATGCTAGGGGGAAGTTTAGAGAGTCAGCGTTTGCGACAGGCGGCAGAACGAATTTGATATCCCCAACTTTCGACTCGCGTTAGAACACTAAGGAGAAAACAGAGATAAGGGCTCGTATAGAATCATTTTCACTGACTCCACTTGCGAGTGAAACATGAAAAGGAACAACTAGAAAAGGCACAAAGTATTATTTGCTTATTTATTGGCTTTTTGTTTCATGACCATATAGACAACCATAAGTTACACACATTCGTAACAACTGTCAGTTTGGACTATTATCTGTGTACAACATTTAAATTGTAACACCCCACCCGTCACTTATCTGGTTTTGGCGTGTGTTCACCCCAGCTAATTGACTAACAGATCAACAGAGAGTGCAAAACAGGCACAATATCGGATAACACAAAGAAAGTAATAAAGCCCTGTGACTCCTGATTGAACTGCGGTGGCAGTGTTGACATTAATTGATTCAGAATTGATCACTTTTAATTAAAAAGGGGTGCACATTGATGTTATATGCAGCTATTGAACACCAGATGCAAATGTTGAACATAAAATTAATTAAGAAAGTGACTTGGGATTTCAACTACTTGATTGAAAACAGATGCAGTCGATTATCACAAATTTATTTTAACTCACGACCTTCAATCATCACATTACATGACTGTCCTACCAGGCAGTGGTAATAAATTACGTTTGCGTGGAGTAAAGCTCGATAACTCAAAAGTAATTCCTATCGACTGACCCAGGCGTAATGCGAAGTGCGAGAAGAATTCTACAGTACACGGCCCATGTAACCCTCGTGGAAACTTTGCCGACGTGATCCAACAAATTAATCAGTGGCCGGAGCAGGCGCAATATCATGGAATACAGCGTGACGGAGCGGCGTCGTTGTGTGGACGTCGGTCGACCTCGTGGTGCTGCAAGGCTGCGCTTGTCTATTCACTCCTAGCTATCTTGCTCAGTACATAGCTGAACCAAAACTTTCTATCTCCAAGCTCAATCGTTTCATTTGCTAAGTCCTAAACTGCAGAGATGCTCACTCTTTCTCAGGCAAGCTGAGTAAAGAACGCCACGTCCGCACTCTAGGCAAGCTGGGAACGGAAGACCTCTAGGGAGACTTCTCACAGTTCGCTCTCCGCCTCGGTTTCCCCTCCAGCAAAATCACTTACGCCAATTGCAGCACAAGTCACGTTAATTATGCGTCGCTTCCCAGCGCCGACCAATACCTGCTCTGGGAAGTGAACAAATTCCCACAAAATTTCCCTTCTTCTCAACTTCTGCTATTTCGCTCCTCCCAGGCCACCCATCAAGGTTAGCGTCTGCACAAACACAAAGTTTTCCGGAATTCTGACTCCCAGGAGAGTACTTCAAATTCCTTGGTCCTATGTTCCCATTGGAGGCCGGCGTATTTCCTTCTGTCGCTCTTCACCTGATTTACTTCAGACTCTGCGGACCGTGAATTCAGCGTGAAGTTGCTATAGTCACGAACTTGCATATTTTGACCTCTGTGGACCGCTCCACCATAGCTTTGCGCGGCTTTCTCGCATGTTTCACAGAGAACGGGACGATGGACATTTATCAACAGGCGTACAAGTTCTCCGTCTGTTTCCCGGTACAACAGCATGGAGTCAGTGTCAACAACCCACTCACTGTCACTCATCTTAAGGTGGCTGGAGGCCGCGCACCGTTACCGCTTTCTCAGAGCTTGAGCCGCCCTAAGATGCCTATTGTCACTTCCCTTAGCCGCTCCCCGGCCGGCCACGGTCAAATACTTCCCTGGGGTAAACTAGAGTCCAGTAAAGCGACTCGTTTCCACAAAGTTTTCATATCATGTGAATTACTTTAAAACCATCTCTCGCCATTAATTATTCCACTATGTCCATACTATACCCTCTACAAGATGCATTGTGCCTTGTCAGTCATTTTGTTCAGCCCTACTGTTCGCTCAACGTGAGTTAGGTGATCTTTAATGACTTCATGTAAGGGGCATAGTTCTTGTCATCTTACAAAATCTATTTGTAGCAAACGGGTCTACTTTTTATAAGATTTGTACGAATATTTTACAGTTAATAAAAAATTTACATTAACTTCAGTTACAACAAACGGAGTATTGAAACTTCCCGCAAGATTTAAACTATGTGTCGGACTGATACTCGAATTCGCGATCTTTGCCTTTCGCTGGCAAGTGCTTTACCGACTGAGCTACCTAAGCACGACTCATGATCCGTCGTCACAGCTTTACTTAAATCTGGAAACGGAGTATCATAAAAATTTATACGTATATATTACGCTTTACATACCCAATTTCTCTTCTGACGTGTTAGATAATTGGGGTTTGTCATCTAGGCAATGAGATTCGTCGCTTCGGCTCTGCTCCCTCTGAGTGGCTGCCTTCACATTTGGTCCCATGTTGCTGGTCTCTTCTCAGAGAGCAAGGGATGTCCTAATATTATATGGCACGTGTCTTCTTCATCTCCAGAAGCACAAAGAGAGTTGTCCATCAGTCTCACACGATGTAAGCGTTTAACGACCATGATTGAATTTCATTCGTGCAATCGTTGTATAAAATGCTTTTGCCGCCATTTGTTTCATATACCACTGCCTTGCCTGAACCACAGGGTGTATCGCTACATAATATTTCCCTTTGCTGTTGGTCTTTTTCCTCCATTCCTCGTCCCACCTCATTTGCATCGTCCTTTCAAGTCGTTGTATGATGTCTGTGTGTGGGTATCTTTGGATGACATGCTTTCCTGAAGCTGCACCTTGTTTAGCCAGTTCGTCGTCATGTTTGTTTCCGCGTAACCTTTGACCCAGATTAATGTGACTTCTTTTCGCTGATGGTCTAGGCGACAGACATGCTGCATAATTTCGTAATCGGCCGGGTTGTCGGTTAAGATAACTATTTTGCCCTCCATGTAGTTTCCTGCTTACTTAAATGCTTTTTTCTGGAATGGTTGCTATGTATAACTCTGGCGACATAACAGACATTTCCTCTGGTAATTTATAACATCCACAAGCTTGTGTTGTCTGGTCTATGAATGCACATCCAATGCTGTTTTTATTTTTGGCACCAACTGCATGTATAAGCAGTATTTTGGCGTCCGTTAGTGTCCTAAGAATTGTTGTATCGCCATCAGATGGTCTGAAGGGTTATCATAGATATCTTTCAAACCACTCTGATATGAGCGAGGATATAGGTGATGACAGTTGTCGTATCATGGTAGAGTTGTAGCACGCATTAGTTTCTGCTGGAGTCAACATACTCGCAGATCGAATTTGTTCTTTGATTCATCAGCGTCCGCACTGTACAGTTACGTGTCTGTAGATGTAGGAAGTAGCAACCTGTGCTGTTCGTGTAACAAAGCCTTTGTCGATGTCTATGTTACCAAGTTGTGAGATCTTTTTCAAATTTCAGTTTTATTCAACAAAAGGGACCGTAGACTTGACTGTAGTGGGAACTAGCTTGCTCACGTGACTATGTACAGCCAGCCGCGATATCTTGCTGTTAACGTCATTAACGTTATTGACGGTGAGAAGGAGAATGGAATGACAGCGCTGTGGGAGAAGGTGGCGGAAACGTATCGTTACACCTAATGTAGTGTGAACTGGACTCAGTATTGGACTATCCATTAAAAAGGTCCGGTCAGTGTGGCCAAATCTTTGTTAACTGATAATAGTAAACGAACATCTTTTTTGTTCGGCCAGATCTATCATATGCTTCTACCAACGTCTTTAGTTCAGCTGTAGATGGCATGCTCTTTGTAACATTAATTATCGGGTTTTCTCTTAAATAAAGTCTTCAGCAGTCCAATGAGATTAATTTCAGTTCAGAGAACTCGTTAACTATCTGATCCTGCAATAATTTATGTTACTTTTGTATTTTAAACGGTATTTCCATTGCAGGATATATTAATTTTTAAAAGAGGTATTATAAAATATTATCTAACTAGTGTCTCATATAGTTTCTATGAATGAAAAATCAGTTTTTATTGATTTCAATTATGTAAATACTCTGATCGTATAATTTTTCTTCTTCAGGTAAATATTATCTGCTTTAGTTTCTCTTTCTTTCTTTCCCTTGTAGTTGTCAGTTTAAATGTGGAGTAAACTAAAGCAAAATACATGAAACCAAATTTTAGATTCTACTGTAAAATCATTAGGCGTTTTCCCGATTTACCCATTTTCTTGGCCTTCACTCGAAAAAAAAGACTTCTTGTTTGCTGCCACAGTTTTATAACTATTAAAAGACAAATAGAAAAACTCTTAGCCGTCTCTGGTGTTGGTGACACACTAAACAAAATATTCCCAAATTAAACTTGTGATATAAGTTTGTGGAAACTCAAGTAAATGCGTTGGTAAATGGAGAATAACGCTGTTACTCTTACTAACAGTTCCAGAAACTGCAGTATCATAGCACTGATATCAATATACTGTATGCTAATTACAACTCGAACTGTCAAAAATATTTGCGATATTATCCATTTCATTACACTCATATTTCTGGGCCTCATTTGCTTTCAGATTGAAATACCACCACAATACAACCGCTAACGTTCTCACTACACGCAGCACGGCTCTTTGATAATTAGCTTTTAGCATAACAGTCAGTACAATAATTAATTAAAAGTTATTCTTCCTAATAAATGCTCGATTCACTAAGTTCGAGAAACTCTTCCCATAGTGACCGGCTAACTATCATTTATTCACCAGAATTTGTTACTCAAGATCCGGATTCTATTTTGCTTCTATAAACTTTTTTTTTCTTTTTTTTTTTAATTCGTTCATCGTTATCGACGTTTTTGGAAAGCCTATAACCGTGTCTTTCATGATTTAACTAATGACAAACTGCGCCACTTACTTATTTTTTCATGCTTAACACAACGCTTTTGGAGAATTTATTCTCATTTTGAAGTGCATTTGTTTACATAACTTTTTTGTGTTTGTATTTGTGATTTTCTGCCTCTCTTGCACTGTAAATGTCTTTTTGAGGTTCTAATGTAAACGTTTTCTGATAGCAGTATAACCTCAAAGAGACAACAGCAGTCCAACACAGGCAGAAAATCACTCAAATGTTACAAAAAATATTTATGTAAACAAGTGCACTTGAAAATGAGAAATAAATTGTTGGGGCTAGGTATGAAAAATCACTGGAAAAACGTAGGATAACTCCAGTCACACGCTGAACTTGAACTACGTAGATAACGAATGATAGCAACCCCAAACTAAATACTTTCCTAAAACCACTACTTCTGAATCTACATCTGCATCTGCATAGATACTCTACAAAACACACTTAAGTTTCTGACAGAGGATTCATCGAAACACCTGTAGCCGGCCGTTGTGGCCGAGCGGTTCTAGGCGCTTCAGTCTGGAACCGCGCGACCGGTACGGTCGCAGGTTCGAATCCTGCCTCGTTCATGGATGTGTGTGATGTCCTCAGGTTAGTTGGTTTAAGTAGTTCTAAGTTCTAGGGGACTGATGACCTCGGATGTTAAGTCCCATAGTGCTTAGAGCCATTTTAACCAGTTTTGAAACACCTGTACAATTATTCGCTATTATTCCAATCTTGAACAGCGCACGGGAAAACGAACACCTATGTCTTTCCGTGCTAACTCTGATTCCCTTATTTTATTGTGATGATCGTTTCTCTGTGTGCAGATCGGCATCAACAAAATATTTTCGCACTCGGAGGAGAAAGTTGGTGATTGAAATTTCGTGTGATGTCCTTAGGTTAGTTAGTTTTAATTAGTTCTAAGTTCTAGGTGACTGATGACCTCAGAAGTTAAGTCGCATAGTGCTCAGAGTCATTTGAAATTTCGTGAGAAGATTTTGCCGCAACGAAAAACTCCTTTGTTTTAATAATGTCTACCCCAAATCCTGTATCAGTCAGTGACACTCCCTCCCATATTTCGCGATAATATGAGATGTGCTGCTCTGTCTCGGGGTACTCCGTTAATCCTATCTGGTAAGGACCCCAGACCGTGTAGCAGTGCTCCAAAAGCGGACGGACAATCGTAGTGCAGGCAGTCTCTTTAGTAGATCTGTTGCATTTTCTAAGTGTTCTGCCAGTAAAACGTAGTCTATGGTTTGCCTTCCCCACAACCGTTTTTTGTGTTCTTTCCAATTTAAGTTGTTCGTAATTATAATTCCCAGGTATGTAGTTGAATTTACGGCCTTTAGATTTGACTGATTTATAGTGTAACCGAAGTTTGACAGATTTCTTTTAGCACTCATATGGATGACGTCCCACTCTTCATTACTTAGGGTCAATTGCCAATTTTTGCACCATACAGATATCTTTTCTAAACCGTTTTGCAATTTGTTTTGATTTTCTGATAACTTTACTAGATAATAAACGGCAGTATCATTTGCAAACAACCTAAGACGGCTCCTCAGATTGTCTCCTAAATCATCTACATAGATGAGAAACCGCAGAGGGCCTATAACACTACCTTGGGGAACGCCATAAATCACGTCTGTTTTACTCGATGACTTTCCGTCAATTATTATGAACTGTGACCTCTCTGACAGGAAATCACGAATCCAGGCACATAACTAGGACGATATTCCATAAGCGCGCAATTTCACTACGAGTCGCTTGTGTGGTACAGTGTCAAAAGCGTTCTGGAAATCTAGAAATACGGAGTCAATGTGAAATTCCTTGTCGATAGCACTCAACAGTTGGTGTGTGTACAGAGCTAGTTGTGTTTCACAGGACGATGACACCAAGTGTCAATAGATCGTTCTCTTCGTGGCAATTCAAAACGTTCGAACACAATTCATGCTCCAAAATCCTGCTGAATATCGACGTTAATGATATGGACCTCTAATTCAGTGGATTACTCCTGCTACCTTTCTTGAATATCACTAGATGATAACTCCAAGGCAACTCAAAACGAATTGAAATGCGACTAACCTTCCTTGTATAAGGGGCCCCACACACGAGCGACTGATCGTAGCAATCAGTCGCCAGGCCGTGCGATCTGTCCATGCTCGCGCGTGTGTGGAGTATGAACAAGTCACAGATGGTAGTGATCGATCACTAAGTGCTCGCAATTCCCATTGAATCTTATGACTCGCATGCGACGGATCAGCCATTTGTGGCAATGTGGTTGTGTGGATACAACTCGATTGTCCGGTTATTCAGCGTGGTTGTGTAGTTTTGTTTCCTGGACTCCATATTGCGATTTTGAGTTATTTATGAAAGAACTGCACGCATTATTAAAGTTTTTTCACATCTAAAGAAAATTTCGTAGATAATGAGTGGACATTTTAATTTAAATGCTTTGGGCATACCTATACAATTCACAACTACATTTCTACAAATATCATTGCAAAACCATTGTGTAAGTTCTTCCAGTTAAACTGAAAGTCTAATAAATGAAAAAGGGATTGTATTAGCACACTGGAAAGATTTTCACAACCCACTTGGCGTCAGGGAAAAATGTAAAGAATTTTGTAACAGAATAGCAATTCAAAACAAGTTTATTAAATATCAGTTACCGTTTATTTATTTTAATTAAAACAACTGCCACTGTTGTTAAACGTAACAGTTCATTTTCTATAACAGAACTTCACAGCATAATGGCTCTCTTAATAACCGTTAAAATTACTTGGTAAAGCACTCGTGTGTGGCTAGGAAAAGTGAGCGACAGATTGAAGGCGATATCACTGGCGATCCGACACTCGTGTGTGGGTCCCGTAAGAACTATAGAAAACAAAAGAACGGCATTTAATCTCCCTACAAGGGGCCATAGTAAATTATATCGCTGTTATGTAGCTGTTGCTGCTACCAGCTTCACTGAAGTGTACAATTTTACTTTTTTTCCAAGACCAGCCGTTGACATTTTTGGAGTCAGGACGTGGACTCCAGATGATCTCCACTTGTTATTCGTTGGTTATGCTTTTTTCGCTTCAGCAAACTTCTGCAACTTTTTAACATATTCATATTAATACTCAGTACATACAGAACGCAACTGACGTAATCAAACCTAATAGATGTGGGCATTATGTAGACCTGTGCATAAAGTAGTGCGAGACTTTTCTATGTGATGCCTCTTTATTTATTTTGGACCATCAGAATTAGACATTTCGCTTTTCTATGAACTGAGTCCGCAGCTCGTGGTTGTGTGATGTCCTTAGGTTAGTTAGGTTTAAGTAGTTCTAAGTTCTAGGGGACTGATGACCATAGATGTTAAGTCCCATAGTGCTCAGAGCCATTTCTATGAACTGAATCTGAAATTTATACGTGTGTTTGTGCAGCGGGGTTGTGTGCGAGTCCGGTTTGTTAAGATCATTATTTTCTGGTGGGGAGGGAAGTTTGCTGCTCCCTGCTAGGTACGCCCTTTATACTGCGCGCTATTACTACACACCTCCAGTTTCTTGTGCGTAAAGACGATGGTGCTGCCACCTTTGTCAGGTGTTCAGTTCGCTTTTTCGGATAATAATTTCATCCATGTCTGATGTGGTAGTTCTCTGCATCAAGTTGACTTACAGATGGTAGCCAATGAAAACCTCGTAACTCCATATTGTTAAATTTTGCAGGTGAAGCAAAAACAGTTCCTTCATAAATAATATAAAGTAAGAAAAGAAAGTTGCTACTTGTGTAACTGTATAGTAGAAGTCTAGTTATTGACAGAAATACACGCACTTTCAAATCTCTCTTTGATTACGGAGTTACTGGTTACTGAAATCATGAGACGGAGTTACTGGTTACTGAAATTATGAGACGGAGTTACGAGTTTTTCATTGTCTACCATAGTTATAGTGATGAGCCGAAGCCTGGGAAATGTCCGGCTAAATAAACAAGGAAGTATAACTGTGGTAATAGTGATCACGTATCTGCAAGGGATATGACCTTGGAAAATATGCGACGAGGCTTTTGTCGTCGTGCACTCGACAGCAGTCGCTGAGTGCCGCCACGTGGTGCCCGCACAGCGTCGTGTCGTGTCGGTGTCGGCCAGTGCCATATATAGCCAGCTGGCAGCGGGCAGGGGAACCTGTTGTGGCAGAGCCCCAGCGACCCGTGCCGTTCTCACGGCGGGAGGCCGCCGCCGCCCACAGGCTCCACCTGCGTGACCTTTCCTGCGCCGCGCTGCGCCCACTCCCTGCCCTCACAGAGATCAATGGAACCGGAGCGCCGCCTCACACCGCCGCACTGATGCTTTTCTTTCTGGCACTTTTCGTCAGTGCCACTGCAGTCTGGTGCAACTTCTATCTAACATTAATTTGTACGCTAAAGTCCCTCGATAGTCTGCGAAATCGGATTATCTATTTACTTACGGACTTAATCCCGTAATGCTAACCTGTCGAAACTGGCTGGAAGGGCATGGGTCTGTAGAGCGAGCCCATCGAGGGTTTCGACACTAGTCCTTGCCTACAGCGTGGCTGAGTACTGTCCGCCAGTCTGGATAAAAAGCACACACGTAGTTAGCTAGAGTGGACGACCAACCAAGAGAGACAATGCCGATAACCTATGGAACACTCCCCCACACACCAAGATCTAGCACCTATAAATAGACCTAAATCCAGGTCACCTTTATTGGAAATCGACGGAGATTTGCAAGACTTCGAGCCGAAGGCAGCTTGGAAAGAACTATGGCAATACGCTGAGGTGACAAAAGTCATGGGATACCTCTTAATATCATGTCGAACCCCCTTGTGTCCGACATAGTGCAGCAGCTCGACGTGGCGTGGACTCAACATATCGTTGGAAGTTCGCTGCAGAAACATTGAGCCAAGCTGCCTCTATAGCCGTCCAGCCGTTCGAGGTTATTCTACACGAACTGACGTCTCGACTATGCCCTATAAATATTCGAAGGCATTCATGACGGGTATCTGGGTAGCCAAATCATTCACTCAAAATGTCCAGAATGTTCTTCAGCCCAACTACGAACAATTGCGGCCCAGTAAAGGGCGCATTGTCATCCATCGTTGTTTGGGAACATGCCGTCCATGAATGGTTGGAAATGGCCTCCAAGTAGCCGAACATAACCATTCTATCGTTGTTTGGGAACGTGAAGTCCATGAATGGCTGGAAATGGTCTCCAAGAAGCCGAACATAACCATTCCCAGTCAATGATCGGTTCAACTGGACCAGAGGACCCAGACCATTACATGTAAATAGAGCCCACACCATTTCTAGGGCCACCACCAGCTTGCACAGTGTCTCGCTGACAACCTGGGTCTATGGCTTCGTGTGGCCTGTGCCACACTCGAACCCTACCATCATGTCTTATTATCTGAAATCGGGACTCGTCTGACCAGGCCATGGTTTTACAGTCCTCTGGAGTCCAACCGATAACGAGCCCGGGAGGGTCGCTGCAGACCGTCTCGTGCTGTTAGGAAAGGCACTCGCGAAGATCGTCTGCTGCTATAGCCTATTACGGCCAGAGTTTGCCGCACCGTCCTGACGGATACGTTTGTCCTACGTGCGACGATGATTTCTGCGATTATTTCACGCAGTGTTGCTTGTTTGTTAGCACAAACAACTCGACGCAAAAGCCGCTGCTCTCGGTCGTTAAGCGAAGGCCGTCGGCCACTACGTTTCTTTAGTGAGTAGTAATGCCTGAAATATGCCTGAAATTTGGCGTTCTTGGCACACTCTTGACACTGTGGATCGCGGAATATCGAACTCCCAAACGATTTCCGAAATGGAATGTCCCACCAATCCATTAGCTCCCGTCGTGTGGCCATAATCACGTCGGAAATGTTTTCACATGAATCACCTGAGTACTAATGACAGCTTCTCCGACTCCGAAACTGGCGTGCCATCCTGAAGCACTTGTGTTGGTAGAATAAGCATTTTTGTGCTGTGCCTGCAGAACCTGAAATATGCGGTAGAGAATGCCCTGATAGTTCTGGGGTCCTCACAGTTGATGGGGGGTGTTTCCTAAGGCTGTTGGGGAGTGGGCCACTCCCGCAACAGGTCCGGCCAACGGGTACTAGGCCGGTGGTGTGGTTGTTGGTCCGGTCCCTGTATGAGCCAGTTGCGAGAGTGACCCGCTTTTTCGTAGAACTGACGTGCAATGACCCGGAAACGGTCATGCAACGTCAGGAGACCGGTGTCCTCGTGAAGATGGGTGGGTATCGAGGAGTCAGCGGCATTGCCCCACACCACGGCTGCGTACTCTAACACTGGGCGCACCAGTGCCAGATACAGCGTGATGCCGTGGTGCGGGGGCAATGTTGACTCCGGATTTAGTAGGGGATATAGCGCACGAAGCCGTCCTGTAGCCCCATTTCTGATCCACTGAATGTGTGTGGGACCCAGGTGAGCCGCTGGTCCAATCTCACTCCGAGGTATGTTGCTGTTTTGGACCACGGGATGGGGCCTCCCGCGATGTATAAGGGTCCCAGATTAGGTGATACTTTCCACCTAGTGAAAGCAACCACCTAGCTCTTTCCAGCATTAAATTTGAGGCGCCACTTGGTAGCCCAAGCACCAAGCGCTTCACAGCCTTGCTGGAGGCGGCGTCCCATATGAGGCACATTCATGCTGCAAGTGAACAGAGCAGTGTCGTCCACTTAGAGGGACAACTCCACTCTGTCCACTCGTGATGCGTCAGCTTTGAAGAGTGAGTAGAGCAGGGGTCCAAGTTCGGACTCCTGCGGTACTGCAGCACGGATAGGCCTGACAGACGTTCCCTGGTCCACCAGGACGTGGAAAGTCCTGCCAGAGAGGTATGACCCTTCTGAAGGACAGACGACTAGCCCCCACCGCCACACCGACGACCACAGGCACGTGATCAGATGACAGAGTCGTTCTCGTTGCAGCAGACGTAAATTGATCGGCCCCCTGCAGAATGGCGATGTCGAGCAGATCAGGTTGTCCACGCACTGGTAAGAAGGTATGGTCAAATGGCCCTAGAATGATGGTGTCGTGTCTCAGGGCTGCTCGTTCCAGTCGACGCCGGCTGACATTGGTGAGGCGGGAGTTCCAGCGAGCTGACTTCGCATTGAAGTCTCCCGCGATGAACTCACGGGATTCAGGTAGGCTGTGGCATGGTTTCCAGGAATACTTGGCGCATATTTCATAGATTATTCATAGATTCTATTTCATAGATTATTTCACTGGGTGCAGTTTTCATATATCCCTTCGTGAAAACTGTAACATTCCTCCTTTCCTGTTCCAGCTGCAGATGCGCACGGCCTCACGCGAAGAACGATTGTTAGTAGGCCTCCATAAGAGCTTGAATATCTCTCATTTTATTTACCTTTATTGTCTTTATACGAAGTATATGCAGGAAGAAGGGTTGTAGCCTCTCCCCGATGTTGTTCAATCTGTATATTGAGCAAGCAGTAAAGGAAACAAAAGAAAAATTCGGGGTAGGTATTAAAATTCATGGAGAAGAAATAAAAACTTTGAGGTTCGCCGATGACATTGTAATTCTGTCAGAGACAGCAAAGGACTTGGAAGAGCAGTTGAATGGAATGGACAGTGTCTTGAAAGGAGGATATAAGATGAACATCAACAAAAGCAAAACAAGGATAATGGAATGTAGTCTAATTAAGTCGGGTGATGCTGAGGGAATTAGATTAGGAAATGAGGCACTTAAAGTAGTAAAGGAGTTTTGCTATTTGGGGAGCAAAATAACTGATGATGGTCGAAGTAGAGAGGATATAAAATGTAGGCTGGCAATGGCAAGGAAAGCGTTTCTGAAGAAGAGAAATTTGTTAACATCCAGTATTGATTTAAGTGTCAGGAAGTCATTTCTGAAAGTATTCGTATGGAGTGTAGCCATGTATGGAAGTGAAACATGGACGATAAATAGTTTGGACAAGAAGAGAATAGAAGCTTTCGAAATGTGGTGCTACAGAAGAATGCTGAAGATTAGATGGGTAGATCACATAACTAATGAGGAGGTATTGAATAGGATTGGGGAGGAGAGAAGTTTGTGGCACAACTTGACCAGAAGAAGGGATCAGTTGGTAGGACATGTTCTGAGGCATCAAGGGATCACCAATTTAGTATTGGAGGGCAGCGTGGAGGGTAAAAATCGTAGAGGGAGACCAAGAGATGAATACACTAAGCAGATTCAGAAGGATGTAGGTTGCAGTAAGTACTGGGAGATGAAAAAGCTTGCACAGGATAGAGTAGCATGGAGAGCTGCATCAAACCAGTCTCAGGACTGAAGACCACAACAACAACAACATGCAGGAAGAAACAACATGGTAGTAGCAGGAGGACAAATGGGTTGTCACCCCAAAGTACCGTTATCCAAGATGGCGGCGATGAGGTCATCCAATATGGCGACCGTGATGTCATCCAATATGGCGGTTTTTGGCGGGAAGTTTGAATTTTGGCGGAAAATAGATCAATTAGGCTACCTCCACTAACCTAACCCTTCCCACCCATCCCCTCCCCTAGAAAATGGCGGGAAGTTCAAATTCCATAAGGACAGTGGAACACACCACTACTAATCTAAGACAATGGTGGGAAAATAGGTCACTTGGGCTACCTCCACTAACCTAAGTCATCCGACCGCCGCCTCTTCCTAGGGATTGGCGGGAAAATGACTCAGCCAGCGCTGGGCTGCTGGAGAGAGGAAGGAGTGGACTTTATTTATTTTTGAACAATTTATTTAGGTATGGATGTGAGATAGTATATTTATCACACTGATTCAAAACACACTCTCTGACATGCTTGGGATCACGCCACACAGCCTACAGACCTGTAAACTACTCCTAAATTACCGAAATAACGCTCTGCAGAGACGCAGACAACTTCTAAAATACCGAAATAATTTCAGTGCACAGCACACAGACATGCAAACTCCTCCTAAATAATGCAGTGCACTGATGTGCAGTCACTAAATCAACTTGTAAACTGTCTCAGTAACGCATAGCACAGCCCACAGACCTGCTCGCAAAATAATGCAACAGACACGAAAACAATGTACATAGGCACCACATGCCGCGGCCCCCTGTCCACTGGATTGCACAGGAGGCTACCGCATGCGCTCCCAGAAGTCGGGATGCACCGACAGCTTCCCCGCAGCCGTCAGCTACCAAGGCACGCACAGGTGCCCGTTCGGATCCCTCAAGCAGAGGCAGCGGCATAGGTAACACGTTTGCTAATCGTCAACTGTGGAAATCATGTACTGCACAGCTGTTCACAAAATAAAGCAACAAACACCAAAACAACTCCTAAATCGTCAATAGATAATGCATGTGTAACGCTCACAACGCTTAAACAGCCGAAAATAATCCAGTGCACAAACAGTGCATGTAAAAAACGCTTCCAAACTATCACCAGCCGCAACTATCAGAGGCTTCAACGCGCTCTGCAGGGCTGGCCGGATGCAAGCCAGCGTATGAGCGCTGCCGACAGGATGTCAAAACCACCTCTATAGTTAAAAGTTCTTCGAGTGTTATACTGACACCACTAAATAATCGCCAAGTCATCCTCTGGGCCACGTGCTCTGCTGGTGTGATCCCTCTCTCTACCTGCGATCCGGCGAAGAGCTAATTGCCGAGAGACTCACCCTCGCGGACACTGCAGAAATCCGTTCCAGAATAGCACTGAGTGCATTGTTCCGCATGATCCTAACGGAATATGCGAGACGCATATAGCCGTGCTTAACTGCCCAGCGTAACTGACACAACGCCGCGAAATGCGCTCAGGTAGCTACAAACCATCGCAAATGCATCTAAGAAGGTTCTCAATTTTATACTGATATAACGTGGCTATGTAAAATAAGAACCAAATCAACCTCTTGGAAACTGTGTAGTGTCCCAGAAATAGTTAACGCTCTCTTTTGTAGGAGATTTCATGATGTCTCGGCTTGTATGCACGGAAATTCTTACCCTAACAGAACCTGTTTTCAAAAATAGCGCAGAATAACGTCGAAAGCATACTTCCTCACGGTCCTAATGTGGCACCCCACCCAACACGTGTTACGCTTCCTGCTTTCAATATATGAAAACATTCTCACCGCTAAGTAGGGACTCCTATATCCGAGCACGAAGGATGTCTTGTGAAATGAATGGAGCATTATGATTAGCTCTTATCAGATTTACCCTCTGAATTACTGATGCCGCCGGTGTGGAAGCACCGTCCACCTTTTTTTTATCTTTCTGCAGACCAGACTTTCAGCGGTTAAAAACTATTTCACACAGATCACCATATTGCACCGGTAATTAAACCTTACAAACTACTCTACATATCGTCAAATAAGGAAAGACACATACTCATTACACTGCTCTCCCACCGAGGACAGGAGCTTGAATATTAGAATGTGAAACCAATCTCTGACCCATCAGTACATCACCGCATACCGTGTCGATCTAGTAAACGTACAATTCGTATCCTGGGCCATACAAAGTCACCCCTTTTACATCATTTGTACATACAGGGAGGTCGGAAATTCCCATTACAAACTTCTAGGACATGTAGAGGGTAGCAAGTACATAACATTTTGAATAGGAACCCATGTCTGGAAATGTATCGTTTCCGTTCTACGACAGTTTCAGTGCAAATGATTATCTCATCCACACTCTCGTGAGCTATGTACTTAGGCGTGACCCAGTACAATTGTTGCAATCCATTTGAAAAGAATACTGACTCGTTCTGTTATTACTTACGCATTTGCATTACAACTTACACCGTATGGTTTACATTAGTCGACAACAACAAGAACCCAGCCTCTACGGCACCAGATGCAATGTACCGATGCATTACAACAGCGGCTCGATGTGGCAACCACCAGCGTTCTTACACACATTGTACCTCCGAAGTATGTTCTGGTACACTCTCTCCATCCCACCTGGTGCGTCTTCAATGTCGTGTGCAGCGGCCATAACTAGTGCCAGCAGATCTTCCTCTGTCTCTACAGGTGACTCATAAATTAGGCTCTTCATACGACCCCATACGGGTTAAATCCGACGATCGTGGCGGCCACGCGGTTGGACCACCACGGTCTATCCATCTTTCACCATACCGTCTGTTGAGATGTCTCTGGACAGCCAGTGAAAAGTGAGGTGGTGCTCCATCATGCTGAAACCACATTTCCTGACGGACATTCAAGGGCACAGCTTCCAAGAACGGGTCCATTACGTGTCGTAGGAAGACTAAGTATGCGGGACCCGTGAGCTTGGACGGAAGGAGGTTTGGTCCAATCACATGACCGTCCAGAATACCTGCCCACACGTTAATTCCAAACCTGTCTCGAAAATCCCTGAACATGCGTGGCATGAGGGTTACCGTCCGCCCAGACATGGCTATTTCGAGCATTCAGAACACAATCCCTTGTGAACCTACATTCATCTGTGAAGAGAACTCGAAGTGGAAACAGGTGCGCGTCGATGCAACGGAGCGGGATCCACGTGCACAAGGCGGTGCGTTGTGGAAAGTCTGCCGGACCCATAGCGTGTACCCTTTGTAAGTGGTACGGATGTAATTGTTGCTCATGCAGGACGTCCAAGACATTGCTCGCACAGTTGTTCGCGAACTAGTTGACGGGCTATTTTCAATGCGACGCAATACACCTTCTTCAAAGTTGGGAGTGCGGCGTCGCCATGGAGCACCACAGTCCTGCCTCCCTATGGTGAAGATACCCGTTTCTCGTAGCCGTTGTGGAATTTGGGCAAACAGTTTGTGCGATGGAGTGTGTTGATGTGGAAAACGTTCGTGATACAGCCGACTAGTAGCTCTTCCGTTACCTCCAGCTTCGCAGTACACAAGGAGCATGTCTGTCTATTCCACAAATGTGTACTGCACCATGTTTCCTCTATCGGTGATGCACAGATACTGACTCGGTCTCACAGCAAAGCGGATAATAAGTGACATCTGGGGATCGTTTGACATAGTACACGTCATCGTGTCTACCCTGTAGCATACCAGGTAAGGGACCTCTAAGGCGTTTCTCTTGCCCTAAACAGACGTTCGACGAGGTACACATCTGAACTAAAACTGTCGTAGAACGGAAACGATACAATTCCAAACATGGATTCCTATTCAAAATGTTCTGTACTCACTACCCCCTACAAGTCCTAGAAATTTGTGACGGGAATTTCACCACCCTGTATACCACGAAGACAGATTACACCGTAGGTATACTGGCGGCAATAGATATTTCCCGCCAGGTCGGGCGGGCATCCAACACCAACGCATGACCAGAGTGCCCTCAGTGGATCCAAGACACTCTCAGAACTGTTCTACAAATTCGGCCTCGTTTCCTCCTCGGCACAAACACCTTACTGTTTCTCGTCCAGTCCTGCTTGCTTCGTTGCTCGCTTTTCCACGCCCATCTCCAGACCCTGGAATTACAAGAGCACATGTATTTTCGCATGATTTGCCATAATATTATACCATTTTTGCGGTACTTCTCGATACCAAACACACAGCAGTATCCTACTGATAACTCGCGCAACATAAAGTCCAAAGATATAGACTGGAAATTATTTCTCTACAAACCCAAAACTTTCGTTAGGTGGGGCATGCTGTAAACCACTGGCTAACTACAAACTTGTCATGTCTGCGAAGACATTTACGCGAAAACTCGGAAAGAAAACAGAGAAAGCTGTTATTTCCACTCGCAAATACCGATGTCGGTGATGTAGCAGATTTCAAATGGTTCAAATGACTCTGAGCACTATGGGGCTTAACATCTGAGGCATCAGTCCCCTCGAACTTAGAACTACTTAAACCTAACTAACCTAAGGACATCACACACATTCATGCCCGAGGCAGGATTCGAACCTGCGGCCGTAGCGAGCAGATTCAAAATCATCCCCATAATTTACAAGCTCAGCTAAGGTGTTTCTCATGTCTAGAGAACCAGTAAACGTGTCTTCCACTCGCTAGATGCACACACAACAATCGATCTTCTCTCAACTAAATAAACGCGCGAAATGTGCAGAAGCAGTCAACCGAACATTTTACATGGGAGGGAATAACGTGACGCAGTAGACCTATTCCAAACCTGTGTCTTCCGATGTGTTCGGTGTAGTCGGCATGAAAAGTACGAACTAGTGATGGTTGACAACAAAATTAAAGAGTGGTTGAGGTTTATTTCGTTTAGTCTCCAGCTACGATTTTTTCACTTCCTTTATGGATAAAATATTCAAAACCTTACACGTTGTGCCATACCATCGGTAGCTGTGTTCTGTACGGAGCACTCTTTGTCAAGCAACAGTGTGTCACTATCTTGGTAGTGTCATACCACTTATTCGTTCAGCGGCGGGGCGCGGATGCCCAGGTCGTTTATCTGGAGCGTAGTATAGTATCAGCGGCAATCACGTCGCGGGGCTGGGAGGGAGGGGCCTGTACGTGGCGTGACCGTGACGTGAAGGAGTAGCGAGAACGTCAACACGAGCGCAGCTGCGCCAGCGAGGAGCGACCTGCAGTCCAAGGTCAAATGGGGCACGCGCGTGCCCGCTCTCTTGTGACCGGTTTCTCTTTCCTTTTTACCTGTGGTATCAAACTGCTGCGGGTGATGGCAACTCTTGTAGATAGTGGCACCCGCCTCAGGTATTGGTAGAGGAGAGAAATACTATGGCGGGACTGTTGATTTTGAATCATCTGGGACTATAAACGGTAGAATCTACAGCATGCATCTGCTCCAAGAGGAAGTGACCTAGTCTACTGTTCATTTTGAATCATCTGGGACTATAAACGGTAGAATCTACAACACGCATCTACTCCAAGAGGAAGTGACCTAGTCTACTTTTGAGACGACATACTGGATTCATCATTTTTCGGTTGTTTCCTTATTATAACTAGCATATTACGACGACACTACGCCGTTTTAAGGCGAAGGCGCAATGAAGATTTGTAAAATGAAGGTTTATCACTGTCGGTGCGATTTTTTATAATTAAATGCCAATTAATGACACATCGTGTGTAAAAGTTATAATAAAATTTACTGTGAAAAGTTCTAATGCAATTACACTGTATATATTTACTATGGTTCTGTGGTTAGTGCCGTGTAATTGTTCAATCGAAAGATGTAGGCTCGAATCTAGGTACATGGTAATTTCTTTTTCATCCCAGTGTTTATAACATGTTCTGGGCGTTTCTTAGTCATTTAACACTAAAGATGAAATTGCTGCGAATGAAACAACTAGCAATGACATTTATTATTCCTTTGTAATGTTGTTGCATTAATTTGTTGTGAAAGCGGTGCTGATAGACAATAAAAGCGGGTTAAAAGCTGTGAGCTGTCTGGGGAAGTTAACCTTGCATTACTGAGCAACTGTTTCACCAGGTATCCAGTCTAGCTTACCAAATTCCCAACCAGACTAACATTAATTATAATCTTTTAATCGTCATACGACAACTGGTCATATATATATATATATATATATATATAAAGAGAATTTAGATAAAAAGAAATAAATCAGTTTATTTTTGGAAATTTATTTTAACATTGATCATTGAAATTTCAGTATATTAAACTTGATACATAACTAAACTGGTGCCTTATTTAGGATTGTGAAAATGTGAGTTTGTAATCTTACAGAACACATCAAATATGGAGCCAAGATTGGGAGACTGCATACAATACTGCATTCATAAAATAACACGCGAAGAATGTTGAAACATATGCAAGAGGAAATTAACCACTACCAACCGATTCTGAGTGTAACTCCACAATAATTTTGATAATTAAAATAAATTAGATCGAAAAGCAATTTACAAAAGAAAAACCTCGAACTGGTTACTATCGTCTTACTATTAACCTGATGGGTCAAACAATTGTATAAGCACGTGGTACTGGTCTCACAAAGTACACCCCACGTGGGTTGAACATAAAGAAAAGTTGCTATATTGAAAAATATTGTCAAGACGAGACGTTATAATCTCACGCACATTCGCATTTAAGATTGACGATCTTAGTTAAAGTTACTGATCAACACGTGGCTCCACTTTACTCACAAAACAGTGACAAAGCAACTACTGGAAGATATTCTGAACTTCACACTCGAAATACACTGCGTTGCAATTTAAGATAACATTAGATATTTTAGAGCTAAACCTGAAATAAAGGTGATTAAATTTTCAGTTAGGCTGAACTTAAGAAATCCATTGTCCTACGGACTTAGCAGACACGCGCTTAGCCGGCGATCTTACCACTTCAGACGCTCGCCGCGGACAGACTGCCCTGGCCCGCTACCGAGCGTGCTTAACAGATAAAAACGGAGGTGACCAGAGAGGCAGCTTCCTATACCAACATGACAAGGGACGGACAGGACCATACTAAGAATAGAAACCTCTCTGCTTTTAGAAAGCGTAGCTACCTGTTCCGACGTTGGTCCTACTGTTCTCTAGCAGACAGGCTTGTCTGCTACCATCAAGCATGCAACTAGAAATACATTTGCTCATTCATCCTTTCACACAGAAGGGAAGGGGGATGACGGTATCTTATCATATACAGTATATAAAAGAAAGTGGATGTAGGTTCCGTATGAGACTGTGTGACATGAATTGCATATAAACTGTGTTTTAAAGTGTAGTAGTGTGACAGATCGTTCTTGTTTATGTGTAAAACTAACACGTTCCACTGCTCAGTCTCCTCCCAGATAGTCAGAAACACCACAGTAAATTTAGAAGAGGAATTTATGCCGTAAATGACAACATATTTAAGAAATTAACATGAAAGGAATCCAACAGAGACCTTTCACCTTGATTGTCACAGATATATGGCTTTTCACTTCCGTATACGTCGTTACACCCGAGGGTGTTTTTGGAGACCAGCTAAAATGGCTGCGAGTAAAAACGAGCAGCAATGACATGTATATTCTTCGTTGTCACAAATATTTAACGGTTTGAAAAGGTAAGATGAGCGCAAGGTGAGGTGTTTCTTGCGTAGGGTGTCCATTCGTCCCGTTTTTCCCGGGACAGTCCCGTTTTTTACCAAGATGTCCCGCTTTCCCGAAAGTTTTTTTGGGGACGCCCAAATGTCCCGTTTTTTATGATTGTGCTTGGCTAGAGTATTTTACGCTACTGGTTGTTTGACTTGCTATTAACTGCGCAATTATTTACGTTAGAAAGCGTGTGATGACTTTCAGCATACCCCAAACATGTACCGAACTGTCAAAAGCCGCAAGTAATTTTAAACGCACTATAGGTTACGAATAATAACGAAGATTCTTCTCTTCTAAATCGATCCACTGAATCCGTCATTTCGGTCCAGAGATACTCTACACCACTGATACTTCCTCTCTGACTTTCGTCACCACACTGTTAATATTTTGCACTGTGCAATCACTGTTTTATTATGCCAAAACGAAAGTGTAATTTTAACAGCAATATAAAAAGCGAGTTTCCTTTTATCACTGGTAGTGGAGAAACTGTAGAATGTACGTTGTACAGATAAAAATTTGCTATTGGTCATGGTGGAAGGTCTGACATTGTGAATCACATTAAGACGACGAAACATCGCATGAGTGATCAAACGAAAAGAGCAAATAAATGTGTGAGTGACTACTATGTAAACTTAAAATCAGTAACAGAAATGGACAGGCAGTTGGCAGCACAAGAAGCTACGTTTGCATACCACAGTGCAATGCATAACCATAGCTTTAAGTCAATGGACTGTACTACAGCAGCTGTTAAAAAAGTTTCAATCCTAAATTCGCATGTTGACACACAAGATGTAATGCAGTCATTTCAAATGTTATTGCACCGTATGCAGCTCAGCAGGTTTTAAATGAACTGAAAAGTGCTCGATTCATTTCTGTAATGATTGATAGATCGAATCATCTGGATTTGAAGTTGGTTCCTCTCCTTATCAGGTATTTTCACCCTGAAAATGGCATCACGGTGAAAGTGCTCGAATTGGTTAATTTAGCTGGAGAAACTTCAGATTTACTTCAGAATTATGTGCTGGAGGTTTTAAAGAAATATGATCTTGAGGGAAAGGTGATTGCAGTTTCTGCAGACAACACTAACACCAATTTTGGTCGTAAGCAGAGGAAAGGAAAAAACAATTTGTTCTATAAACTGCAACAGAACACAGTGAATAATATAGTAGGTGTTGGCTGTCCAGCACATGTGGTGCACAATTCCTTACAAACTGGCTCAGATTGCCTACCCATCGACTGCCAATTAATTGTAAACAAAATCTACCAGCATTTACACATATATACAGTAAGGGTTGAATCTCTGAAGCCATTCTGTAAGTTTACTAAAACGGAATACGAAACTGTACGTGGGCACAGCAAGACAAGGTGGCTCTCTCTGCTACCAGCATTGGAAAGAATTGTAGAGAGATTTCCTGCTTTGAAATCATATTTCATTTCCCTTGATAAGTGTCCTATTATCCTTAAACAATTCTTTGATAATCCTGAGTCTATTGTTCTTCTACATTTTCTTGTTAGCCAGCTAAAACCTTTCTCCACAACAATTAAATGTATTGACAAACAAGAAATCACAATAATGGAAGTTTATCAAGAAATAAACAAATTATTGGGCAAATTTCAATGTAGAAAATCTGAAAGATTTCTCACATCCTTTGTACATGAGACTCTAAGAAAGCTGGAAGAAGAGGGTGAAATTACTGTAGAACAATTTCATGTTTATGCTGTCTTCCATCACTCTTGCATTGAGTATATTAAAGAATGGTGTTCCCCATTTCTCACACCTTTTAAAGCATTTGACTGGGTTGATACTGAAAAGGAGCAGCTACAGTGGAAGGATATTCAGGACTGTTGTGTTTTTGTTAAAAGTATTGTACCAAATTTTCCTGTTGATGAAGACGAACTGTTCGATGAATTTTCATGTGCACAGAACTTCATAAAAAGTGAAGAAGGAGACAAAGAAAGTGTTAGTGCAACGTGGTGCAAAATATTTGCTTATTTCAAAAGTAAAAACACTAACATGAAAAACATGATTCATTTGGTGCAGTTTTGTCTGGCAAGTCCTGGGTCAAATGCTGCTATGGAACGTGTGTTTTCGTTAGTGAACTCTTTGTGGTCAGATGAAAAACAGAATGAAAGTTGAAACAGTGAGGGCCTTGCTCATTGTCAAAACACGCTTTAATGGTGTATCGTGTACTGACTTTTATTATACAATTTCAAACGAAAATGCACTTTTATGTACTTCATCAAGAAGTGCATTTATATCGACTATTGGTGCAGACTTCGTTCAAGCAACAGAATGTTTCGGCATTTACCAGTACTACTATTTGTCAACTGAGTTGAATATTTCTGCAGAACCCTATTCAAAGAATTGTATATACTAACTTTCGGCCTCAGAGTACTTATTGCTTATTGAAATATCTTATAAACAACAAATAACTTTTTCCAACCGACAGTGAAGTTTCCTTTTATTCTGTATCATTTAGATCATTGTTTCGATATTATGTACTGTTGCAGCGCAGCATTCACCATGTGGTGAATTGTTTACTTCGTAAACCTCACATAAAATCAAGTTACAGTTTTGGTGTATGCTCAGAAACTACTACTTTTGCCTTATTGAACTTAATATTGCCGACTTTAAAACATGATAAAAGCCTCGGTATGTATGAGAAGAATGGCTTTACGTATTGCGCCACTTTTATTGCTTTATGTGCTGTATGTGTACTGTAATGACCACGGCTAGCTTATTTGCAAGCTAGATTTTTGATTATTCGGACTGTTGGAGCGCAAGTAGGCAAATAGATCACCAACAACTTGCACAAACGATACAAGAATAATGTAATTTACATTGAGAACCACGATTTTTCCATATTACATTTTCGGGCAGTTTTTACGTCCACTAGGATGGCTTCATTTTTAGTCTTTCGAACGAGTGATGTGGCTAATCTAATCGTAGTTCGGCTATAACCAGAACATGCTTCAGTTTCCGGCGCTGGAACAAAGTTTCAATATCAGTATTTAGCTGCAGAACAGAAGAGAAGCTACGGCATACAGTTCCTGACCGCAAGAATGTGCAACATTGTGTCAAGCGAAATGCAAATCCTCTGCTGTCTTTTATGGAGCGATTGAGAAAGAACGAAGAACGGTTGAGATGAAGCATCCCAATTCCGAGGTCGTTGGAGACTGGCAAGTGATCTACTTAGACAATGAAGGAACAAAGTGAAGGAATATTAGAATTTAAGGTCCCGTCGACGACGTGGTTAGAGACGAAGCACATTCTTGGAATGGAAAAGAATAAAGGAAGAAAATCGGCCTATCCTCTTCAAAGGAACCAGTCCAGCATTCGCCTTAGGTGATTTTGGGAAACTACGGAAAATCTAAATCTGGATGGCCGGGCGGGGTTTCTACTGCGGTCCTCCTGAATGCGTGTCCATCGTCTTTCCACTCCGCCACCGCGTATGGTGGCTAACAGGGTCTCTTGAAACTGCCTCTGTGAAATCTGTGCCCACATAAAAAATATGAAATCTACGTTAGTATTCCTAGAAGAGTCACGGCCTGCCTGCACCCTCACAGTCCTCATACACCGGAAATGCTCCGTATGCATGCAGTGAGTAGCTGTGCCGTCCTGTTCGAGCCGCTCCGGCACGGTAAAGCAAGCGATCGGCAACGTAAACATTCTGTTGCTTGAACGAAGTCTGCACCAATAGTCGATATAACGTTCTACGGCATGCCCTCTAACATACGCATACTGCACTAGCTCTGCTTTCCTTTCCTAGTATGAAAAATCATGTTATGCATTGTCATCTTACAAATTTTTTGTTTGTTGATTATGTCGCACACTCTGTTCTTCTGAAGTATATCTTGCATAAAATACAAATTTATAACCCTCATATATCTTCCACTTGCTTATAATGAGAATGATATGCACTCTACAATTACAAAGAGCTTTTTTCATTTTTAGAAGTCACATGTATAGGACACGCTTATCGCGCTAGGAGTGGGAGCCGAAGCTAAGGGCAGCTTATTTCAATTGTACAGCGTGGTCAGAAGCAGTCCGAACAGCTTTTAAGGGTGTTGCGACGTAAGTTGTGCTGAGAAATAGTTGTTAAGAAAAAATTGTAGACGTTGCGCTGCTTCCGAGTTAATTAGCATTGAAGTTAGCCAATCAGGCCGTTGCGGGCGGAAATTCAAGCGACCCGCCACAGACTGTCACCAAAACGTGTTCTTCCATTGGTTTCCTAAAACCGAACAAGAAGGCGATACAAAAATTGGGCAAGGGGCGGTAGTAAGGATCGAACCAGAGCCAAAGGTCGAGCAGTCTCATGAGCTGTCATCTACGTTATGACAACAACTGACACTAATTTTATTGTATCTATGGGGAAGCTTGAATTTGCGCGCGCAACGGTGTGATTGGCTAATTTCAGTGTTAACTAACTCGGAAACGGCTCAACGTACCGAACTTTTTTCTTATCAATTATTTCTCAATACAACCTACCCTGTAGTACACTTACAGACTTTACAGACTGTTTCTGACCACCCTGTATTGTGACTAATCCTGATATTCAGTTCGTATGACAACGCATCTTATGTACATTACACCGTATGCTAATCCACTGATATGGACAATATTTTATTATATGTTTATTTTAAAATATGCTTTGTCATGTAGGAGAGACATGATTTTTGAATTGCGTATTTGTAATGATGTTTCTATGTTTTCCACTGTAGTTTCTGAAGATCGGTTTATGTGTAAAAATTTAGTAGTCGCACCGAGCATAAGATAAAATTAACTATGATCATATAAGAATGTAAAAATTTTGGTATTACGGTTCTTGTTCGAGTATCTCCAGTCCTCTTCATCAGCAGTCATTATGAAGTACCATGCAAGAGACCTCGGCTCAGTGTATCATTCCTCGACCGTTTCTGGTCGCAAATTTCACTGAACGCAGTTTACAGAGTACCGGCTAGATAAGGATGAGGCCGAAAATCAGCAGTGGCTGTTCTGTTTTGAGGAACTATTTCGACATTTTCCGAAAGTGTCTTACGGTAGCAATAGTAACGACAGCACTCCCGAAATATGTACCCCACTCCTCGCTGAAATATGTGCGCCTTCGTTATCAATAATTCGGTTATCTTAAGACATGCCATCCATCGTTCTTTGATATTAACTGCCACAACCCTCGTTCTGCAGGGGGTAGGTCGTGTTGACCGATAAATTTTAAGAAAAAATTTCTATACGTTGCACAGTTTCCAAGTTAATTAGCAGCGAAGGTAGCCAATCAGGCCACTGCGCGCGGAAATTCAAACGGCCCGTCAGAGACGGTGCCACCAACGGTGTTCTTCGTTTTTTTTCCTAAAACCGAACGAGAGAGAGAGCGATACAAAAATTGGACTTAGGACGGCAGTAAGGACCGAACTGGAGTCGAAGGCCGAGCAGTCTGGTGCGTTATCATTCACGCCATGAAAATAACTAATATTAATTTTTTTTTATCTGGGGGGCCGATTAAATTTACACGCGCAACAGTCTGATTATCTAACTTCGATGCTAATTAACTCGGAAACGGAGCAACGTGCCTTGTTTGGACGAACATTGTCCTTTTGCAAAATGGCACCACCATATTGTCTTATGAGGACGCAGGATGTTCGCGAGGTACGGTTGTGCCATCACAGTTCTCTCTGTCACTACCAGCCGTGATCTGAAGTCATACCCGATGACCTCCCACATCGTGGCACCAGGAGTAACACCGCTATGCATCTCCATAACATTGGAAGAATGGAATCTCTCTCCAGGTCGTCGCCATATTCGCTGACGATGGTCTGCCGGGGTGTTACAAAACCGCAATTCATCAGCTGTCCACGCTTCCCTATCACGCATCCAGTCCAAACACAGCGTTTATGTTGTGGCGTTAACGGCAGTCAACGCCTGGAACGGTAATTCCCTAGTTCGGCTGCAGCTCTCTCCGTGTAGGGGAGTGGCATTACATAGAATGTTGCCGGGAGTCGATTAATGTACTTGGATGGCAGGCGCAGTTGTGAGGGGGCTGCGATGTGCTTGGTGCACAGTACGGCGATCCTACTTCTGGTGGTGATACTTAATCACCGGAACCTTGACGAATAGCCTGCCATCTCGTTCCCATGCAGTCTAACATGAGGCGACAGTCACATCCGAATGCCCCACAGACCAGTATATTGCATTTCGACCAGCTGGCGAAATGGAGAGTCACATTGAGGCCCCTTTTAAAGTCTGATAACGCTGTCTCATACGATTACGCAGCATCTCCCTCTCCTTCGAAGCGATCAGTCGTCTCTGACGCTGTTCACGCCCTTTAAGGGGGGTAGGACGTGAAACGGGCCGACTTGGAGCAGGAGAGGCACCACAGGACATTTTAATCTACACTGTCTATACTTTTACAAATAAATTCATAAAACTTTGTTAGCATGACCAGGAAGGATTCAGGATTCACACTCATAGCAGAGGAAGTTCAAAAACATAACAAAACAAATTTTTTTGCACGTGAAATTTAATCATTTTTTTCACTTGGTATTAGCTGCATTTGTTGCTGTAGGTACACTTTTCTTCATAAGTAAGAGAGATTCTTCGACGAATTTTGCACAGCATACAAACCATACTTACAGGTGTATGAAACTGTAGAATTTCCCAAATCTGTTAAAAACTGTGGTAAAAATTGAGATAATTAACTTTAAAATTCGAGTTTTCTCTAAACACGAAGTTTAAAACGTAACAGCCCATTCATTTTTCCATAGATTAAATAAAATCTAGAGTTTCATACACCTGTATGTATGGTTTGTAAGCTGTGCAAAATTCATTGAAGAATCTCTCTTACTTATGAAGAAAAGTGTACCTATAGCAACAAATGCAGCCAACAGCAAGTGAAAAAAATCATGAAATTTCACATTTAAAAAATATTATTTTTTCGTGTTTTTGAACTTCCACTGCTATGAGTGTGAATCCTGAATCCTTCCTGGTCATGCTGACAAAGTTTTATGAATTTATTTGTAAAAGTATAGACAGTGCAAATTAAAATGTCCTGTGGTGCCTCTCCTTCTCTAAGTCGGCCCGTTTGACGTCCTACCCCCCTTAATATCCTACCGGGCACTGTAACACCACTAAACACGAACCACACTAATACCTTCTGGTGGTCATTCTACACGTGACAGAGAACTGGAGTTCCAAGCATTTACATACACACCAACGGTGTGCGTACGAGTACAAAGTTACATTAACATCCGACCATGTCTTCTGCGTACTTCACTTTTTTGTCGGACAGTGTATCTAGGAACGCCTTTCTTCATTAAATTCAGGTTAGGCGAATGATGGATGTCACATTGATTAATGAATAATATACATCCGTCTTTATTTGCGTCATTTCTTGGCCGGTGTGCCTTGAGTGATGATTTGTGGGCCGTCGGTCGAATACCGCAAAAAGATTGCGGCAGCGACACCGGTCTTCAGCAAAACAAGAGTCTAATTCTAAAACTTTTCGCAATCTTACTCCAGAAGGAATGTTGAGATGGGCTTTTAACACTTTTCATAACTTGATTTAGTGATAAGAATCTTGCTTGTTTACGAAATAAAGATAACCGATCTGGTTAGCTTTGTGAATCATACATTGGATGATGTGGGAGATTACTACGAGAGATAAAAGCTGTGCTTTCAGATAATATTGAATTGAAGAACGTTCATTGCTAGAGCTTAAAAAGTGTTCGTACGGGCTGCATCTGCTCATTAACAGAATATTCAAGTTCCGTGTTAGAGGCTGTGTTGTGCTTGCATCACAGTTGGCCACAGCGGGTATAGAATTCTTTTCGTGTCATTTAGTTCTTTGCATCAGGAGTAGAGAAGGATTAGAAGGCCTGGGTTTTAACATCCCGTCGACATCGAGGTATCTAGAGACAATGCACTTTTTTAGTTACACAGAGAGACAGAGAGAATTGGATTGGACGGCTGGAGATTGTTTGCTTCTGTCGAATAGAAATCAAGTTTCGTAACTGATAAGAGGTAAGAGAAAATTTTGTAAGATATTCTCACACTTGGGAACCATAGAAAGTAGAGGACAATCAAAACCTTCAATTGATGCTTGACCCTTAGGACAACTCTCCTTTTTGCTGCGGAGGGAACTGAAAGTAAGAAATAACAGAGATATTTTCTGAGGTTATCGGTCGGGTAAAAGTCTAATCTTGAAATAATGTTTCGACAAGTGTCACTGTCGAGACGTTGCTTCAAGGTGAACATGATATTCAGCTGATAACTCGAGAAGGTCTCTTCTTTTTATCTTCTCGCTCGTTATTCAAGAAAAAGGAACAAATTCTTTCGTTTGCAAATCTCAGTAAATATGGATTTAACTCAGCTGCTTTTCGACGGAACACGAAGTTTGCAGTGCCAACTTGCATAGATACAGTAAAAAGGCCACCCAACATCTTCCTTTGACAAATGGTTCAAATGGCTCTGAGCACTATGGGACTTAACTTCTGAGGTCATCAGTTCCCTAGAACTTAGAACTACTTAAACCTAACTAACCTAAGAACATCACACATATCCATGCCCGAGGCAAGATTCGAACCTGCGACCGTAGCGGTCGCGCGGTGCCATACTGAAGCGCCTAGAACCGCTCGGCCACGACGGCCGGCTACAGGTGTTTCGATGAATCCTCTGTCAGGCACTTAAGTGTTATTTGTAGAGTATCCATGCAGATGCATATGTAGATGCAGAAGTAGTGATTTTATGAAAGTACTGCTCCATTTTAATTCTCGTACTACTGCAATTATGAGTGATATAAATATTGTTGTCAGTGGCGGTGAGAAACAGACGAAAGCACAAAAAGTGAACATACTTCAGGGCTCGAGGGACTCCCTATCAGATTCTATACACAGTCTGCACCTAAGTTTGTCTCTCTTGTGAGCATAATTTACTGTAGGGCTTCGAACAAAACACTGTGCCCAGTGGCCGCAGAAACTGAGGTCTGGGCTAATCTACGTTTCTGACATCTCTCAAGCAGCGAAAACACTTGTCAGTGATAGTAAAGTCCAGAGTACGTCTGTACATTCTTTGGGCAAATGAACAAAAGTCTTTAATCGTGATTTACTGCAAGTCGTTCTATAAATGTCAGGGTCGTAAACCAAGACCATACGAAGAATAGTAAGAAAGAATTACTTTTCATTTCCTGGGACAACACTGAGATGAAATCATTTACCCTTTGGCGGAATAAAAAAAAATGCTGAACGCGACTTGTCTCACTGCATTACGCGAGTAGTGCGTTTCCAACTGAAAAAGTCACGAGCCTTCTCAATGATTCTGACATGGAAGAACTGATGCAACTGGCTGGCGATGAGTTCATTTTAAAACAATCTCATTCGATCACCAATCAAATAAACAAATATTTTGCTTTACAGTTGAAAGGTGGCTACACTGAGTCACAGCGCCAGAGATTGCGCCAAAGAGTATTATTCAGCCGCCTCCACTGGCAGTGCTTGTTGAGATGTGGTAGTGGAGAGTGCTTGTTCAGAAGTGCATTGTTATTCTATGCAGTCAACAAAGAATGAAAGAAAATTTCCGTTAACACAATTAATTAATTAAGTCCCCAGCAACTATAAAACCTACGAAACAACAAAACACAAATGTAACTGTTCTGTGTGTGGAAGTGTGATTCAACGGACACATCTGGCACGGTTCTTCCTCAATAAGACAAGGTATTTTAAATACCATTTACACTGAATTAATTAAATAAAACTGAAATACTACAATTGCACATAGAAACCCGAATTACAGTCTAATACATGAACACAAGCCAGATGCTTTGTTAACTGAACCTGTGACCAAGAGGCATTGTTATTTAGCACATTTGAAATAAAAAAATAAAAGATTTTCTTTACCTTCATATATATTGACGAAAAGTACACTCTGATCATTACAACATCCCCAATCCAACAACATCTGGTGTCTAGCCCATCAAAACAAATGCACACGACATGGCTTCAAATAATACAGCTATCAACATCCTCTCAGCAAAGCACTAACCACCACCACTTCTGAACAAGCACTCTCCACTACCACATCTCAACAAGCACTGCCAGTGGAGGCGGCTGAATAATACTCTTTGGCGCAATCTCTGGCGCTGTGACTCAGCGTAGCCACCTTTCACAGTTTTTCCGAATGCCTTCATTTGAATGACGCAGCAGTATTTTACCGAAGCTAGAGTAATTTGATGTCTACTTCAGCATCTTAATAGAGCAATAATTTTATGTATACAGCAGAGACTACACGTTTCGCTTTCTGCCACGTTCATTATTCCAACTAGTTCCAAATATTAGATTCCTACCTTTGCATGCCTAATAAAGGATGTTAGCTGCGGTTTTCTCACAATCCCGACGTTACGCAATGCACACGATTCTACTACGCCAGAGTGCGCGGGGAGAACTTAATGGCGGTCCAGAATCAACCGCCTTCATTTCAGTTTACCTAAAATTATTTTAATAAGGATCGGCTGCCTCGCTTCGACCTGCAAATGGAATAATTAGGTTTCGTTGCCGTATTACTCATTCGAGACCTGTTGTTATTAGACTGCACAAAGAAATCCCAAATGCAACCACTGGGCTAGGATTTGTACGACCGTTGCCGTATCTGCTGAACCGTCTACTTCAATGTGTTGCCCTGTCATTATCATTTCTACGCTAAACTTCAAGAGCAAACAAAACTGTTTTGTACATTTTTTCCCCAGCAGTGGCAGCATCTACAAAGAGTGTTACGTAAGACAACAGAGAGTACTGTCAACAATCACCAATGAACTGCTTGATCTTCATTTTAACTGCTATTACATTATTCTGCACAAATGAGAGGTTATTAATAACAATTATCTCTGTTCCTGACTATTAGCTAGACATCTGTAGTTGTCAGGCTGCACATATAAAGGCTTCCAGTTACTGTCTACTGGTGAACTTGTATTACCGAATACCAGTTAACTGGATAAATTAACATTATAGAATATTTAGATTTTTGTGTTTCTGATTTATTCATATAAAACTATTCTCTGAAGCAGAGACGCAAGAATTAGTTACTATGTCAATAATGATGATGAGGTCCCATACTCCGAGGAGCGTAGGGGACGACGCGGGAGACCCGCACCGCCGACTAGGCAAGGTCCTAGCGGAGGTGGTTTGCCATTGCCTCCCTCTGACCGTAAGGGGATGATTGATGATGATGAAGACGACACAACACCCAGTCATCTCGAGACAGGGAAAATCCCTGACCTCGCCGGGAATCGAACCCGGGACTCCGTGAGCGGGTAGCGAGAACGTTACCGCAAGACCACGAGCTGCGGGCTATGTGAATAACAGTTCCTTTGAAAAGTTCCTGGTACATTCATTCCTCATACTCGTCCAATCTGAAATTCTGTTCCTTCCCTAGTGACTTCGTCGTCGATAGGACATAAAAGCCTATTCCTCATATAGTGTCAGAGTGCGCAAAATCTCACCCGTCACTCGCCTAACTTGGACTTCAAATAAAATGTGATGTGTAAAGTAACGAAGGGTACGTCTATATTTCTTTTAAATTCGGAATGCAACCGTGGTTAGAAGAACAAGGACTATTAATTTAGCAGTGGCCACTGAAATATACGGCTTTTATACCTGATTTCTTTTGAATAAAGTGGCGCTGAATCTCGTTAAATCTTCAGATTGCATCCCACCTAGTGGCGGTTTATATAGATACGGTATGCACCCAGTCGCTCTTTTGGTTAACGATATGTCTACCAGAAGAAAAGGTCGTTATACTTTACGATACTTATATTGCATTAGATTCTGGTATCCGCGGCAAGATCATCCCGATATTTTACATTGTAGTCAGCTTACACACACACACACACACACACACACACACACACACACACACACACACACAGTATTCAGGTTTTACAGAAAACAAACACTGAACCAAACTGCAAAAAGTGTTAGGTTGCTACATATTAACACATTCTCACAAGGGGATCTTTGACATGAGATGCTTTAAACTACAGAATAAAATATTTACATTCTTGGATAAAGTCTGTAATTTAATGCATCTCATGTCAAAAATCGCTTTCCGGTAAAATATTAATATCTAGCACCCCCATGCTTTTTGTGCTTACGTTCAGCTTTTGTTTACTGCGAAACCAAGTTTGTCTAAATGTTGTATGTGTCTGTATGTAAACTGACAAAAATGTACATTACTGGAATGCTTTTGGCATGGATAACAAGTTGCAGTGCAGTGTAGGTATCCTATAACATAATGACCTTCTTGTTTACTACAGATTTCGCTAACTTATTCCCCAATACCCATTACTGTCGCCAGGGTCACAACTCTAGAGTCTAGCTGCACGTGATCCATAAATTACTGTTCCTGTAACACCACCTCATGACGATCTTTATCATACCTACATAAACTGCCAGATTCACAGTAGCAGCTCGTCATCTTCAATGGATAGAACAAGGACACCATACTTTCAGATGACTCTGAAGCAGGCGTCATTCCCACATTTCGTATGGTGACAAGTGGGAGGCTGGTATGAGAACGACACTGTAGACGGCAGGTGAAAATATGGCGTGGAAATAGTCTGTGCCCGGGATCCACACTGCCTGCTATTCTACACCATTTCTTTCACGCGTGGTCCCCTACCATGCCAGTGAAATAATGCTTATGTTCTGCGTCAACATGCACGCGTTGGCCGGCCGAGGTGACCGAGCGGTTCTAGGCGCTACAGTCTGGAACCGCGCGACCGCTACGGTCGCAGATTCGAATCCTGCGTCGGGCATCGATGTGTGTGATGTCCTTAGGTTAGCTAGGTTTAAGTAGTTCTAAGTTCTAGGGGACTGATGACCTCAGAAGTTAAGTCCCATAGTGCTCAGAACCATTTGAACCATTTTGCACGCGTTGGATTGAAATTCATCACCGGTAAAGATAAAAGGCAGTGGACGTCAAGGTAGTGCAACACAGTGTACTCCCGATTTGCAATGTCTCGTTCGCGTGACCATCCCAGAGTCTGAAGCGCTTATCGTCCACGTTTCACTTCCGTACAAGACTACACTCAAAATAAATATCGTCAGAAAAAACTTTTTAACTTTTAAATCTAAACTGGATGTTATCAGACCACTCCTTTTCAAAAAAACTTTTCTTGCTATTGTTAAACATATACTAATCTTTAATCCTGATATTAAGAACGTGCAGATTAATTCCGCTTTGGGGTTACAAGCGTGCATCGTAAATATTACCAGAAACTGATCGTGGAGAAAATGTACGATAATAGAAGCAAAAAAATTTCAGTAAACGTGGATCTGCAAACGAACTATTTGCGAGTCAACTGCGGATTTCTTGTTACGAGCTGCCACTGAGTTCAGTTTGCAATATTGTCTCAGTTCTCACAAAAAACATTGCAAATGTAAACTTTTCGTTTAAATCCCCATCTAATTGGGCTCAGATTTCACACATGGCATAATTTAACAATAAATAGAATACTGCTACAGTACGTTACATGTTACACTCAACTGTAAATTCGTATTTTTTAAAATAGGTGTTCCACGTATCGTCCTTTCATTTCGATACAGCCGTGCACTCTCTATAGAGCTAAGAATTCTTCAAAAACATCCGAATCATCTTGGAAATCTCCTCAAGACTGTACAATTCGCTGCTCCAGTTTTTCAGTCGTATCGTTTTTCCTTTCAATTTTGAGATAACACCAGACAGAAAAAATCGGAAGTCTGAGGTCAGTTGATCTGCTCGACTTATCGATCTAGGACCGTACTGGCGTCTTACATATCAGCAGCAAAATGTGCTGGTTCCCCCTCATCCATGTATCGTATTTTCTAACCAAGGACCATGGATGGAATCTGAGCCCAACTAGATGGGGAATTAATTGAAACATTAACATTTGAAACACATTTGAATAATTGAAGTGGGAAACGTTAACAATGCTAAATCTCACGTTTGTCAGGATAGTCAAAAAATGTATTTTTTTGTACATAAGTTATTTGTACTCAAAAAATTGATAAGTTATTCTCATACCACCTCATCACTGCAAAAAATAATGAGACAAATTATGGAATAAACAATTTATTAATAATGTTCTAAGTGCCATACCAGTAAACTGACTTGTTTCTAGTGCAATAAGAAAGTTTTTGTTCCGAGTCTCAGTAATACAGAGACACTACGATTTTATTTGTGATAATACAAGGACAAAAACACAGGAATAATATTTTAAACAGCAGTTATGAAGTCAACCAAAATCCTTTTTCATTTTTTGTACGAGAGGATAAGTTAAATTCATGAAAAACCATCTCCCAGCATTGAGTTCTGTTTCTCACTCAACTCCATTCTTGGGATCAGATCTTGCAAAGTTTACTGTAAAACTCACTGTGGTTCAAATGACTCTGAGCGCTATGGGATTGAACATCTGAGGTCATCAGTCTCCTAGAATTTAGAACTAGTTAAACCTAACTAACCTAAGGACATCACACACATCCATGCCCGAAGCAGGATTCGAACCTGCGACCGTAGCGGTCGCGCAGTTCCAGACTGAAGCGCCTAGAACCGCTCAGCCACACCGGCCAGCAAAACTCACTGTGCCGTTGAAGAAATGGTCTTTATGTTTTGAAGCTCATATGCATGCCTGGTCTTTCAGGCGAAGCACGCCCTGGCGTACATCTGCCATGGTCTTTCCTCTTCTGAACAATTTGGCATTTTCACAACGTTTTTTTCTTTTCAGATAACAATTTTTAATAGCTATCTGAGATGGATGAGTATGAGACACATTGATCATACTGCATTTGGAAATCTTCTATTCCTGTATGAACAGTAATGTTTCAGCAACATCATTAAAATCAGAATAGTTGTATGCATTGGAATTACGTGGAATGGGGTCACAGGTTTGGCTGACGAAACACCTGATACAAGCAATGCTTGCCAGAAAATTCATCTGCCTAGAAGTATTGAATGTTGGAAACGTTTTCTTTACTATTTGATACTTGGAACAAACCTAGGGACCTGCAAGAGAGTACCGAGAGCACAATAGGAGTAAGATTTAAAAAAAAAATACGTTTGTACTATATTACAGGATGTTCCTGTTAAACTTTTGTTACTTGAGCCAGTGTAGACGGAAAACTATCAACCGTATGGGTACCCAACTTCATATAGGAATGACGTTTGGACTGTGCGCTGCAGGACTTCCATTGTTAGTTGTGTTAGTGTTATGACTTGCCGTTAGGCGTCGGTACTGGTAGGCGTCGGTACTGGTAGGCTGAAACAAAAGCATCAATGTACAGTACATTGCATTTGCAGATGGTAAGCATGCTTGTGGACAGGGTGAGCAGGGCTCTACTCGCTAAGCTGTTTTATCGAAACAACAGCAATAGCACATTAAAGGAATACGGAGAGATCCTCTCTTCGCACCGAGGTTTAAGAACGTGACTCAGAAGTCCGAGAAAAGTGGCGATTTTGTTCCTGAGAGAGACCGAGGACCATTTGCGTCATAAATTGGTGAAGAAGTTACTGTAGCCGCGGCTGAGAATGCTGGGCAGAATGTGCGATCTTCAAGCATTGCACGAGCTGTGTCAACAGCTGAGCATTCCATGGTCCACCGTTGTTTCGGGCAGCAGTACAGCAATCTCTAGTGCGGTTCTAGGCTGTTGTGTATCGCTACTGCTACGGTCGCAGGTTCGAATCCTGCCTCGGGCATGGATGTGTGTGATGTCCTTAGGTTAGTTAGGTTTAAGTAGTTCTAGGTTCTAGGGGACTGATGACCACAGATGTTAAGTCCCATAGTGCTCAGAGCCATTTGAACCATTTTGAGCTGTTGTGTATGCAGATGGTCTTGACACTGAGCAACGTTTGTAACCTGGAACTTAAATATGGTACGCAGTTATCAAATGTTACCCTCTCATGCAGAAGTTTCCACAAAATTTCGTTGTCCTACGATTACTCGTTTGTCAGGGAGACCCTCTCAAGTAGCGAAAGCTTATTTGTAACCAACGTGCATTTTTTTACGTAAGTTACATTTACCAACTGTCGCGAAAATGACTCTTTTGCACACACATGTGTTCGCTGGAGCGTTTTTGACCTTCATCACTGTCAGTTTTCGCTAATACGAGGCCTGATTTTTTAAGTAAGTACCGCTTTGAAATTTAAAAAAAGACGTGCTAAGATATCAAAATAATTTTATTTTTACATGAAAGCCTGTACCTTAATCTACTTTTCTACATAATTTCCGTCAATATTGAGGCTCTTGTCATAACGTATCAGTTTTTGAATACCCTCTTCATAGATGTCTGCCGCCTGACTTGTTAAACACTGCATCATCACTGTTTTGACCTCGTCATCGTCTTGAGGACGCTGACCGCCTAGGTGATGTTCAAGTGCAGGAACAGATGGTAGTCACTGGGCGCAAGATCGGGGCTCTACGGAGGATGATCTAGAGTTTCCCATCGAAAAGTTGTGATGAGATCTTTGGTCTGATTCGCCACATGCGGACGGGCGTTGTCTTGCAGCAAAACGATGCCCTAGCTCATCTTCCATGGACTGTTGCTTTGATTCTGGTGTGACGTAGGCCACCCACGTTTCATCGCCCGTAACAATTTGGCTTAAGAAATCATCACCGTCGTTGTGGTGCCACTCAAGGAAAGTTAATGCGCTGTCTAAAGGTTTGGTTTTGTGCACATCCGTCAACATTTTCGGTGCCCAACGTGCGCACAATTTTAGGTAATTCAAGTGCTCGGTCACAATGCCTTACAAAACACTACGAGAAACATTAGGAAAGTCATCACGCAAGAAGGAAATCGTAAAGCGTCTGTTTTCTCTCACCTTATTGTCCACTTCCTGCACCAAACTTTCATTAACGACCGAAGGACGCCCACTCCATTGTTCATCATGCACATTTGTGCGGCCATCTTCAAATGCTCTCACCCACTTTCTTACCATTCCATCACCCACAATGTTTTCTCCGTGAACTGCACAGATCTCACGATGAATATCGATCGCTTTTAGGCCCCTAGCACTAAGAAAACTTATAACAGCCCGTACTTCACAGCCGGAGGGACTCACTATTATCGGGGGCATCTTAAACACTCAGTATACAACGTAAACAAGGAAGAATCAGACTGTAATGGCGTCAGTCGGTAGACTAAGGTACAGGCTTTCATGTAAAAATAAAATTATTGAGATACCTTAGCATGTCATTTTTTAATTTCAAAACGGTACTTACTTAAAAAAAGACGCCTCGTAATTACTCAACACCCAGTATAATTATATACTGAGACAACTCGTAACGGACATTCCCACTGGATGCATTGTTTCCATGACTGTGCCTCTTCGCTCGGAGAGAGCGGCGAGACGCTGAGGAGGGACGGAAACAGGAGTGTCGGTAAGCGGAAGCATGTGTAGGAGCGCCGAAAGGAAATGGACAGCGGACGCTAGAGGTGAGGCCTTGCAGCGGGAAGCGCCACCCGTGGGACGCCAGGCGCGCGATGCGGCGCACGTCTCCGTTTTCCTGTGCATTCCAAGGCCGGTGGGCCGGCAACGACCGAGCAAGAACGCCAGGCGCCAGAGCCCAGGCACGGCTAACCTTGGCGCGTGTTTGGCGACCCGAGGCGCCCGTGCCACCGTCTCGGACGCAGCCGCTTCCGACAAGCCCATCTACTGCGTCAGGACCACAGGACGTGAACATAAACTCCTAGTTAAAAGTATATCATCTTGGACTGATGACTCGCCACTCGCAATCATCAGCTTTATTTGCATCTACGTAACTGCTATATCCTGACGAGCTTGGTGAGAGCCGTGAGTTGTGCACACTGATGTCCCACCCCAGATCTAAGTGTTTCTGAATAATGGTGCCTGGGATCAACAGGACTAGTTCGCATATTGAACAAATGCCAGCAGATCTGTAGAGTTTCGAATCAATATTATCGTTTAGCAAAGCGAATTTCAATCTACTTCAGCTCAGCGACCCCTTGTTGCCTTTGAATGTTGGCCACCGCCCCACTCCGCGCGCTTTTGCTGATCATCATCGCCACCTCAAATCTTTGCAGTTAAAGTTTACGTTTCTGATATGCATGGGAACTGGATATAGCCCTACGTCCCAGTCTCAAGAATGGTTCAAATGGCTCTGAGCACTATGGGATTTAACTTCTGAGATCATCAGTCCCCTAGAACTTAGAACTACTTAAACCTAATTAACGTAAGGACATCACATACATCCTTGCCCGAGGCAGGATTCGAACCTGCGACCGTAGCGGTTGCGCGGTTCCAGACTGTAGCGCCTAGAACCGCTGGGCTACCCCGGCCGGCCCTAATCTCATTCTCCCCTTTGCCTCAGTCCATCTCTTCCCCCTTTCCCTCTCTCTGCCCATCACCTCCTCTCTCTTTCTCTGTCCTCCTCCTCCTCCTCCTCCTCCTCCCCTCTCTCTCTCCTCTCTTTGTCCATTACCTCCTTCCGCTTTTCCATGTCCATCTTCTTCTCCCCCTCTCCTCATGACCCCTCCCCTGCTTTCAGCTTTGTGCGCCCATTTGCTCCCACCCCACTGCTCCTCCTCTTTCCCCCTCCTCCCCACTCACTGATTCGAGTCTTGTTAATTGTTACTGCAAATTCATATTCTGTATTAGTAGTCAAATCGTAAGCCGGCAAGCCATAAATACAACTTCCCATTTTGCCAATAAGGTTTCGATGTTCATTAGAAATGTTCAAATGTGAATTCCTAAGGGAACAAAATGCTGAGGTCATCCGTCTGTGTAGACTGACACACTACTTAAAATAACTTAACCTCTTCAGGGACGAATTTTTTTAATAATTTAAATTTTGACAATTATTTTTAACACTATTTTAGATGTAAGGAAGTCATGTGATAAATAATGGCAAAATTCAAGTAACAAGAAATTATTCACATACATGTAGTGTGGAAGAACTCCATACTTTCTGGGCAAACAGGAACCTTGCATTTTTTGCAAATGTATCTTGTCCTTCTTTTGCAGTTTTTATCACTGCACCTAGGAGGATTCTTACATTCCTTTTTTTTTTTTTTTTAAGGTAATGGCCTATTCCATCCATTCTTATAGCTGCAGAAAATCTAGTGCTTTGCCTTTTCTTCAAGTGAGCACGGGTGTTTGATGGTTTGCTACGTTTCCTTTGCAGGCTTCCAAGCTCCATAACTGTTGCAGCAACTGATGCCTCGAATTCCACAAAAGAAATATTTCTTTCAGTGTCTCTTTTGTAAATAATCCATGCATTTACTAGGGAAACATTATAAAAGTGGAAAAATATTCTCAAATAAAACTTCTTACTTTTCATTGTGTGAGGGTATTGTGCAACCATCCGGTCAGTCATGTCTACTCTGCCCATGAATTTGTTGTAGCGTGCTGCAGCATACGGCCTCTCTATATCTATGCGAGCATGGTACTTCGCATCCCATCTTTTGACAGTATCAGTTGGTATCCCTCCAGCAAAGGTAGATACAATGTGGACAATGTTTCTATCCACCCATCACACAACTGTAATATTGTCATTAGAAGTAGTAATTGACATTGAACCTCGACCTGATTTCATTAGAGCCTTGCTGTTGGTCAATTTACTCTCTGCATCGTTCAGTCTGTTCGACCTTATGGTTCCCAATACATGAATTTTCTTTTGCTTCAGATACAAAGCAATGGGATTGTTGTGAATAAATTGTCAAGAATGATATTGCGATTATTTCCTTCTAGCTCCTGGCACAATCTTACGACAGTGTTCCCAATAGGACCAAAGTTAGGGCTCAGTGTGTTATTCTCTTCCTGCCTTTTCCCTTAGTACATCTCAAAAAATGTCACGTATCCATGTGAGCTAGAGCGTACCCATGCTTTGAATCCCCATTTTTTGGGTTTAGACTTTATATACTGTTTTGCCCTGCTTCTACCCTTGAAGGGGATAAATATTTCATTTCAATCTTAAGTGAAAACGGTAGCTGTCTATAGAGATATGAATAGACGTTGCCCTAGAGAAGTTTACAAAATCGGCTTGTAGACCATCGAACCAGCTGCCCCCAGAACTGTCCTAGAGCATGTTTCTTAATTTGAATATTGTAGCTACACGTTTGTACACTATGAATTTTTTTCTGTACAGCTGTTTCATAATTTCAAAGGTGTTTTCACGAACACATGGAAATGAAATTTTTTCGTTACTTAACTACAAACACAATGCATTTTTTGTTTCAATTTTTATAGAAAATTGGCAAAATAAATACACGGCCACCGCCGGGTTTGGCAGCTGGTAATATATACACATTTAAATGACATGCATTAAAACAAAAAGTAACACGTAGTCGTTATTAAAAAATTAAGTTATACTATTTCTTGTATAAACTTTGGTACGGAAGTTAAGTTTAACGTATATAATAAGTTAAAAACACACGCAAAAACATTTAATTATTGAATAGGAGGTCTTTTGGGGGCAAATAGGACTTTTTTCCAGGCTCACAGCTGATATGTGATTCAGCGGATATTACGCATTGTTTAGGCAGAGAAATTCTTTTGCGGTGGACAAATGAGCGTGAGAAACGGTACCAATTAACAGCTGATTTAATCAAAAGAAGGAGATGCCAAAAACTGGATGAAGCATGAAGTGGTATACCAGATAACATCGAAATACTCGTACTAAAGAAGTTTGATGGTGTGTGAAATGCGCGCGCACACACACACACACACACACACACACACACACACACACACACACTCTGAGAGCCAGGGAGGTAGGTAGATAGATGAATAATAGATAGACAGGTAGAGATAGAGACAGAGAGAGAGAGAGAGATGTGAAACGTTATTATGTTGTATTCTTACTGTACTATCACTGGGTTATTTTGCAGAAGTGTCTCTGTGATTACAGATAGCTTATCTTTCTGTACGACGACAGTGTAAGGGAAGGATTGTAAAACACGCCTTATTTACGAGATTCAAATAGAGATTACGAGATTGTGATATCACGCCACCTATTCATATCTTTATATTCTGACAACTGTCATTTACCTGGGAATCGCTCCATTAAACTACCAACAGTTTAGTGTACAGTCAGTCATCCAGAGAATAAAATTCTGTTTGATTTCAAAAATTATAATCGACGGTTCCTACTACGTACAAGCCTGCTGTTTAAATTACGAAATCAATTGTTTAATAACCTCGGTAAAATAGGACTGCAATTCGGCTCCTAGTTCACCCCAGACATCATTTGTCTTATGCGGAGACCTTGCTACCCAGTTTATGGATCAGCCATGTTCACCCGCCAGAAATTCACCCGCCAGAGCAGCTCGATACGAATGGGCCAAGTACTCTTTGAGAAGTAGTCTGGGTAAACTGCGTTTCTGAAAACTCTCACCCGTGGTTGCAGAACTTATTCCCTGTACCCACCAACCTGACCTCTCACTTGGAACTACAGGCTTTGCCTTTGAAAAGTTGCGAGTAAGAGGAAGTGGTGGAGAAGCAACATCTTAACAAACCTTCATCCCACTCGCCCCGGCTGCTAGTGTCGTGCAAGAGCCTCTTTCCAGAGTAGTGGAGAGTTCAACGGTTTGTGACGCCAGTGGAACTAGGCTACCAGCAACAGGCTCACACAGTAGAAGCAGTAGCCTCATTTGAGGATTTTTTAAATTTTTTATTTATTTATTTGATTTGGGGAGCAAAGACCGTACAGCCAAAAGTGTCTTGTAAACATAATCGCAAATTTCGTACACAGTAATTTGCAATTTGCACACAGTAGAACAATAAAAAGAGTTCAACGTACAAACGTATATTCTTAATGTAAAATAAAAACACTAGAAGACGAACGCTTCACAACCGGCAGTAGTTACAACAGAGGCAAGTTAACATCAGTGCAATTTTCACAATAGAACAGTGATTGTAGCGTAAAGTACGAAGATAAGTTCGCAATATAGACTAAAAACACAAAAGCTATGTTTGAGGCACAACTCCGCACAGGCGCGAAACGTGGACAGTGAGGAAGACAGGGAACTGTTGAATATAAGAAGGGTCGATTGAGAAAGGAATGAAGACAACCCGAAGCGAGTCAAGTAGAAAAAAAGTATAACAAGAACATAAATAATGAAAAGAAGAGAGATAAAGTTTGGACCACGGGTTGACGACCGAAACAACATATCTATAGACGGTAAAGATTTTCATTATATCTATTGTGGATGCCGAATTGAAACTGTGATTTAAACCGCTGGTTTATGTAGGTGTGATATGCAACCAGTAAATTGTATGCACAATTATACGGTTTGTTATTTTTACACAAGGTGAGGTTCAACAGCCGTAAAGTATTTTATAAAACGCCTTTTATGAAATACTGTTTCCATTTTCAATGATTCTGACAACTAAGCTGAGCTTAGAACCCTTCAGGATAGTTGTTCTGCGTTAAATCAGAAATACACCGTTATTATGAGCATCTTCAACAAACTTTCATAATTATAAGGGGAGGGGAGTCCGCCTGTGGGCCTGGCTGCTCACTGCGTGGAGGTCGAGAGAGTAGCTGTCGCAGTGTTGCACTTGCTACTCAAACGGACGTCGACTGTAATGCAGGTTTGTGTTACCCAATCATCCTGCACACATCCCACGACTTATAAAAACGTCGAATGCAGTACGTGACAGCTTAAGGGTCGACTAAGTTAAAGAAAATGCGTGAAACGGACCTTATACAATAGGCAGATATATTCTGTTAAAAATCATATATTGTTCCCTAACCACTGGCACAAGAATAATTATTAGACTCGTCCACAGGAGAACGTCTTCATCTGTTATTCGAGAAATTTTTATATAATAGCCGCTGCAACAGTTAGTGATTATGGCGGATCAAATGACTTCAGGTCTATTTATATTCTTTACTCGCACCGGAGTTCTTTAATACATAGCTTCCTCTCTCTTCTACAATTTTAGTACAAAGAATAATCCATCTCTGTTTTTCATAGAGCACATAGCGCTCCTACTCGTGATCTCTAGCTCACTGCTTGCACGCTACGTATAATCCTACGTTCTTTAAAATTGTTTCCAGTCTCTTGCCAATAACACAGTCTCACTTTGTCCTTTACATTTCACTTTACAACAACAAAAGGGAAAGGGGAAGCAAGGAAAAGGGGATACCACACCAGTCGCTTTTGGAATTTAATACGATTGATTGTACCATTAACTCCTTTCGAGCCACTTTAGGCATATCATCAGATGGAGTTACTGGAGCAACATTATTATCTGGGCCACGTGGCGCTAGATAGGGCCGAGGTGCTGATGTGTTAATAAAAAACTTACGGAACGAAATATCGTCATGTTTTAGGATACTTGCATTGCATTGCATCTTGGCATCCATAAAAAATTCATTTCCATAATGTGCGTTTTAGGCAACTAACACACACACACACACACACACACACACACACACACACACACCGTATGCAGGTGCAACTGTTTTTACCGTAGCTGTATGAGGGTTGATTTTTATGTTTGTGGCTACATACCCACGGTCCTTCATACACTGAAATGCTTGGGCTACGTTACCGCAGTACCCCGCTAGAAAAGCTAAAACACAATGGCGCGGCCCGTTGATAAAATGAAATATTGTGCGGTAATTCGTTTTCTGCATTTGAAAAGGAACGACCCACCAATTACCCATGCTTAATGGGTGGAAATGTACGGCAACAGTGCAACGTCATTATCCCAGTGATCAGGTGTTAAGACTTATAGTGTGGTCAAGACAAAGGAGCAAAGCAAACGTATGGATTAACCACCACAGAAAAAGGCGAAGACCCAACCACCATCAGGAATTTTTTTTTTGGGACAACCATGGTGTGTTGCTAACAGATATGCTTTTAAGGAGGAAACCGTCACAGCAGCATCCTAGCAGAGTATCCTGGCAAGGTTACGGAAGGCTAGCAAGACGAAGCGTCCCAGGAATCTGTCTAAGTGTGTGTTTTGCTCCACAGTAATGCCCCGGCACATCCTGCACATGACACTGACTCACATGCTGTTTATTTCAGATTTCTGTATTGCGCGAAAAGTGGCAGTTGACCCTAAATAACGAATAATGTAAAGTCATTCACATGAGTGTAAAAGAGTTCTGTTAAATTTCTATTACATAAACCACACAAATGTAAAGACAGTCAGTCTAAATAAATACCTATGGATTACAACTTAAATTGGAACGATCATATAGATAACGTTGTTGGGAAGGGGAACCACAGACTGCGTTTGTGCGTTATAGGATCCTTATCAGATCGGATTGCCGGAGGACATCGAAAAAGTTCAAAGACGGGAAGCTCTTTCGTCTTATCGCGAAACAGGGAAGAGCGTTTCACTGAAATGATACGCGGATTACTATGTCAATGATTAAAACAAAGGCGTATTTGGTTGCGGCGAGCTCTCTCCCCGAAATTTCAGTAACCAACCTTCTCCTTCGAATGCGGAAATATTTTATTGGGGCCCATCTACATAGAGAGAAATATTGACGATAACGAAATAAGAGAATCAGAGCTCGCAAAAAATGATTTAAGTGTGCGCTTTTCCCGTGCGCTGTTCTAGAGTGGAACAGTAGAGAAATAGTGTGAAAGTGGATCGATGATTCCTCTGTCAGGCAAATGAGTGTGAGCTGCAAACGGACATGTAGATATGGAAGCCAAGATATAGATAGAGCAATGGAGGGGGCGGGGGGCAGATAATTTGCTGGCCTTTGATACAGATCTTGAAAGTCCAGTAACAAAAACTTGTTCATCAGTTCGGTCTGATTGAGAAGAAAATATGATGCTGTGCGTCTGTGTAGAAATAAATTTATAATTTTATTAACGGCTGTAATTTTCAACAACTGTAGTATTATTTTTTCAGGATAAATTTCAGTCATTAGTTACAAATACATTTTATCATGCTTTACCAGTTTCCACAAATTAATTTGTCATCTTCAAAAGCCTACAAAATTAGAGGTATTATACATCTTTAGAATTTGACTAAACGTTTATGTGAAGTAAAAGAAGCATATTACAGAAACATACTTAGTCTAGCAAACAGTCAATATCTTCTTCACAGAAGAATAATGCCGTGGTATGTCCAGAAAGTCGCATATTGTATGTGATTATTTTAAACACTGTTTGACTGTTTACAATAACTGAATCACGTATATGTATCTGTTTGCTAGCATCAAGGAACATATTTAAAAGAATACGTAAAGAATAAAACCAAGGCGTACAAAGAAGTTATATTTAATACATTTGAAAAAAAGCATCACACAAATACTAATATATGAAAGGGATGGGCTGATTCACATGTTTTTAAGAGATGATATGCAATCAGAATAGTGTCTGTTTTTCAATGCAAGTTGAACATTCAACAAATCTTTTGAATTTATATTTATATATTTCAAATTCTGTGCGAAAAGGTTCACTTTGTAGCCCTTGCCAGTTATATGTAAATCATATTTAATTACATAAATGCATAGATAAGGTCTAAAGATTTATAATATCCCTAATTTTGTAGGCTTTTGAAGATGACAAATCAATTTGTCGGAACCAGTAAAACACAATAAAATTTATTTGCGACTGAAAAAGATAAATTTATAAATTTATGTTTGTTCAAGAGTGTCACGTTATATGCCTTTGTGGGTTATATCAAGTACATTAAAGGTCTCTTCTATGTTGGTTGCAGAATGGCTGTGTTAAACAAGATTTTAGTAGTTTTTGTAAGTTCTGCAAATGGAGGGCTTTCACAAACTTTTTGCGCCTATACAGCAATGCAAAATATCAGCCGTGTACAAAGTTATTTGCAGTTTATGTCGAAGAATGCATAGTGGAAAAACTTGTAACAGTTTCCCAATCACCATCCTAGCCTAGCATCATGCTCTAAGAAATATTATGTTAGTTCCCGCATGCTTCATCTGAGGACGAGGTTGAAAGAGCTCGAAAACCTGATAATAGAACTAACGTAGTGTGTAATAAGTGATTTGTTGCAGCCGACTGTAGTTATTATCAAAGTGTTCTGGGCCGCCGACGTAGAACTTCCCGCGAAAGCGCAGTTGCTGAGGCAGTTCCATGTGTGAATCTGTGAACCAACTGGAGCAGTTACTGGAATTGAACGTGCGGCGTCCACGGGTGATTAGCTGTTCGTTAATTAGAAGTGGCTTGGCAGAGGGCGCCTAGGGGCAGATACGAGGCACACTGTGCCGCGGAAGCTGTGGTCGGCGCCCCGAACTCGAGACGCGGCCGTGTCAGCTGCTGAGGCCGCATTCCCCGCGACTGCCGCCGCGACACGAGACCCGCGTCCGGTAGGGGGCCGCCTCTCAGGGCTCGTGGTGCTCGCCGGGCTTGGTGTGGGGTGTCGTGCGGGTCCGAGAACATGTTACTAAAAGCGTTCACATTTGGTCATACGTCATCTTCCACGTTTTTTAAATAATTTTCTGAGAATAAACTAGCATTAAAACAAACTGAGTTATCAGAGCCCTACTCACGACCCGTCCTCACGGCTTCACTTCACCAGTACCTCGTTCCCTACCTTTCGAACTTCACGGAAGTTCTCCTGCGCAACTTGCGGGACTAACGCTTCTGGAAGAAATGTTATCGCGGAAACGTGGCTTAGCCACAGCCCGAGGGATGTTTCCAGAATGAACCGTTCACTCTGCAGCGGAGTATGTGCTGATATGAAACTTCCTGACAGATTAAAGCTGTATGCCGGACCGGGACTCGAAACAGCGGCCTTTACCTTTCTTGGGCAAGTGCTAGCCCCGCAATTTTGTCAGAAGAACTTCTGTGCAATTTGGAAGGCAGAAGATGAGGTACTGCCGGAAGTAGAGCTGTGAGGACGTACCATGAGTCGTGCTCGGGTAGCTCAGCTGATAGAGCACTTGCCCAGGAAAGGCAAAGGTCCCAGTGTCGAGTCCCGGTCTGGAAAATAATTTTAATCTGGCAGGAAGTTTCGTATCAGCGCACGCTCCGATGCAGAAATTGGCAAGGGATTCTACCAAATGTCAAATTACGTTTATAACACTATTCACTATTTTGATTGAGAGCTAGCCCACGTGGATGGACTTGCTGACTGAGCAGAGAGCGTTCTAGCCAGGCAAAGCCGGGCATTCCTGCTGTCAACAAGAAATAGTCTGCAGATCTGTGTACAGTCACAGTGATAAGTGACATACTGATAATGGTCATAGTGCTAAGTGACATACTGATAATGGTAAGTGCATACTTCGATTTTATAGCATGTAAATTATTGTTCTTGTAAGATATACTTGTTTGAAGCGTTAATGTAAGCAATTTGTTACTATTATATCAAAACATTTCAAATGTGCTATTGATATTGCTATTGACTCTAATTTTGGCAAGTTAATGTGAGAGTGACAGCAGATTATACACGGTCCAGTCACTTAATGTGACCGCCGTCTATGTTCGACGTCAGTCCTCTGACCACTCACAGACAGCAGGTGGCAGCACTAGCAGTGGAGGGTTTATAACGAACATTTGGGGGGGGGGGGGGGGGACGCGGAAAACTAATGCAGACGTCGTCGTAATACGGAAACGGAACGATTTATCTGACGTCCAAAAGGGCATCATCAGTGGCTTTCGAGTCACATAGCAAACTTTTCCGAAACGGATAAGTCTGTAAACCGTCTGCGTGTCGCCGTGGTTAAAGTATACTGTGCATTGCATAATGGCGCTATCGAAAACCGTTGCGCGCCACTGGTCACAGATGAGAGGGGTGAACAGCGGCTGAAGATATGTGTACGGGCGAATAGACGTGTAACTGTTGTCAACTGACCGCCAAGACGAACAATGGGTATCAAAACGCCTCGTCAACGAACGTTCAGCGAAAGTTGCTGCATAAGGGCCTTCGCAGTAGGCGCCTTGTTCATACACCCATGCTGACTGATGTTCGTCGGCTACAAAAGCTGGAATTCGCACGCCAATACCGCAAATGGACATCAACTAAATAACGACAGGTAGTCTTCTCAGATGTATTTGAAAGCAAGCACTCTACAATAATCGTCGGAAGGGTCAAGACCGGAGAAAGGGGCGTTACGGTCTGGGAATGTTTTCGTGATATTGACAGGGTGTTCTCGCAGTTCTCAAAGGCACGTCCATCTATGCTTGGGACCCATGTTCACCCTTATATGCAGTTTGTTTTTATCTCGACAGCTGCGAGGGGGTAGCCACGCGGCCTGAGGCGTCGTGTACGCTCCGCGTGGCTCCCTCCGTCGGAGGTTTGAGTCCTCTCCTCGGGCATGGGTGTATGTATTGTCCTTAGCGTAAGTTAGTTTAAGTTAGATTAAGTGGTGCGCAAGCTTAGGGACCGGTGACCTCAGCAGTTTGGTCCCATACGACCTTACCACAAATTTCCAAATTTTACCTGGGCAGGGTGGCTTCTATCAGCAGAACAATGTAACATGTGACAGTAAGGTGGGGCATGTCATTTTGATTTTTGTATGTTATCGATGTGCATGTCGGAGAGAGAAAGAGTTACATTACTGTTAAGCAATCTTTGTTCTTTTCGTGGCACAGTCTTTGTCTCTGCGCAGTCTGACACATTCCTAGTTGAAGTGTGGTAGGTATTGGACGTATTCAGTAGTGCTGTGTTGACTTGTGATTGTATGTTAGATGAAGAGAGATTTATTGTAAAGGACAGCAACGCTTGAAAGGTGAAAGGAACATAAATTTTGAATAATGTTATTTTTTTGAACAGAAGAAGTTTAAGGTAAGGCTCTTGAGCGGTGGTCACATTAATGTGACTGGCACAATGTATCTGAGAGGATGTGGAAGGAGAAAATAAGAAATTGCGATCTCTTCTAAAACCCAAAACTGGATCTGTGGCTGGGAAGTTCGCAGTAAATTTGCAGGCCACGACCTCTGTACCAGGCGTAAAGTTTAGTTTTAGTTTTAGTTAGTCCAGAATATCATCTTCATCTACATGATTACTTTACAAGTAATACTTACGTGTCTGGCACAGACTGCATAGAACTACTTTCGATTATTTCTCTACCGTTCCACTCTCGAATAGCACGTGTGATAAATGGGCCCCTAAATCTTTCACAGTTATCTTACTTCATCGCTGTGGCCATTTGTTTCAATGTAGTCGAAAGCCAATAAAATATTTTGGCTTACTTCCACTAGTAATACACAGTCTTCAGTCAAACTAATTTATGATATATCGTCACAAAGTTTTAATTATCACCGCCAGTGACATCAAGACGTGACCATGAAATTTGGTGAGTGTGGTAGTCCTCCTCTACATGTTCACTCTTCTATGTGATTTATTTTCTGAACGCTGGATCATATGGCGGTGGCCTTAGTTGTAGAAATCTACATTGTGGCAGGAAACGTGCCACCTCCAAAATCACATCGTCGTCATTCTGGAAAGGTCTAAAATGCAATGGTTTTTTCATCCCAAGAAAGGGGAAGCAGTCACGGGATGCCATGCGAGGAGAACACTGGGATGAGGCAGAATGTGACAGCCAGCACCTGTGAGTGTGTGTTGTGCAGAATGAGCTGGAGCGGCGTCGTGTAGCTTTGCACAAAGCTTTCACTTGACAGACCCGAAATTTCGCTAGGGTGCTTCTATGACGGTTTCCCCCTTACTAGCATTATCTGTTAGCGTCACACTATGGTAGTCCCAAGAAAAACTCGCCGTCAACTTGTCTAATGATGATAAGGTCTTGCCCACTACGGCGTAAGCGAATACAGGTGTTTGCGCTGCTTACTGAGTACCTTTAATCTTGGGGTCATAGTGGCATACCCAGCACTTGTCCATGAGATATATGGAAGTCTCTACGATTACGATCTAGTGCTTGTCTGTATTTAGCTACTCATGTGGGAGATAAAGTAATATCTGTAATTACTTTGGAACCCGCGTCATATCCAGATTCTCGAAGCCTCATTTTACTGGCATACGTTAATTTTGTTTCTCAATAGCGGTATCCTATGCCTTTTACTGCGTTCGCCCCATTGTACGTACGACTTTAATGGCCTACCAACTCGAGTTTTACAATGTGGAATTTTAGTGATACTTCGTAGCCAATTACGGTTAATTTTAAGGAAGTGCTTCCAACTTTGTGCGAAGCAAGCCATCGTTTCTTTAATTGTTACTTTTTACAAGACAGTTTATGTCTAGAACCATTCCTTTCTTCGTCAGTGCAGGCAGCTACTGATAATATACATTTTTCCATAAAGTCCAATCTTTTTACAAACTCTTTTTCAGAACGTCTGTTCAAAAGGTCATAGAGGCGTTTTCTTGTCATAATTTTGACTTTTGGAGGACATAGGATAGTAACAAAATGCTGTCAGAATTCATTTCATAGATAACATTTTTTAGAGCTGGCAACTCATTAACGTAAAACAACTGTAGAAAATCAAACTGCTGTATTCAGCGGCTATTTTTTTTTAATTTCCAGTAGAGGAATGATTTTTCTATCACAATGTGTTAACAAATATGCAGGGACTCTTACAACAAAAAGAACGATTACTAATAAAAGTAGTAAATAACACGAATAAAAACAATTATACATAACGGGATCCTTGGAACTCATATTGCTTTTCACCACACTTCAAGTAAAAACACACTTTTAACACATTCGAAAATGCAGATTGATTGCAGACCAGCAGAGATGCTTCAGATGCACTGTAAGCCACATACGTAAATACAGAATAGCTCCACCGTGTATCAGTAGACAATAAGTAAATGACACACTGCCTCAGCCATGTCCCATCTGGCAGACTATCGCAGAAAGTAATGCATTTTGGGAATTCCTCGAGTTGGAAAAGTGGACTTTTGACCGACTTTTAGGGCAAAATATCCCTATGTGTGAGCAGTCGTGGAACCCATCGGTTGGCGATGTTCAAAACGTCGTGCAGTATGTGGAAAACTGATCCATTGCTGATTTATCTTTTCCCAGTATCGGCTCGATTGTGTTACGCCGGTGGTCGAGTACCAGGGCCTCCATTTCTCTTACGACTTCTGGTTCTTCATAGAGAGGCGGCCTGCCGTTTCGTTCTTGTTTGACTACACCGGCATCTGCATCACCTAATCACTGTCTCACAAGCCAGTTCGCTCCCACCACCTCAGTGTTGTCCCCTCCAGTCGCAGAAAAAGAATGACTGCACTGAATCTTCACTTTATGAATAGGCAGCGGCGTGCTGTGATATTGCGGTGTGGAGGTTTCAATGTGTACCAAGACGGCAGGCATGTATCCGCAAACAAACATAAAATTAATTATACGACTTCATCCTCCCGCCCCTCCCTACGATAACTAAAACTTTATGACTATCTCTCGTATTTTTCCTGTTTACGTCCAACGCGTTTCAGAGTTGCTGCACGATTTTTAAGAAGTAGTCATGTTTTTCAGCATTACAACTACTCCAGCTTATTTCCTAGCTGTAAATGATAGTCACAGTTCGTAGTTTTACGAAAGAAAACATCTCACACGAAATTAACAGATAAATAAGAGGGTGTTCGAATTTTTTATGTGAAAACTCTTAAAGCTTTTTACACGTAATAAACGTTATTAACGTTATAAATCTTTGGTCTTCATGTCTACAGATTTATCTCTCAACAGTCATCCTGGCGACGCACACTTCGAGAGACCCTTTGTTAATACTGCCGGCCGGGGTGGCCGAGCGGTTCTAGGTGCTTCAGTCTGGAACCGCGCGACCGCTACGGTCGCAGGTTCGAATCCTGCCTCGGGCATGGATGTGTGTGATGTCATTAGGTTAGTTAGGTTTAAGTAGTTCTAAGTTCTAGACACACATAAAAATCGGATAGCGCCAAGTCGAGAATGTATGGAGGATGATCGATGCCAGTGATCCCAAGGCGTCGTATTGTTGCAGATGTCGCAGAGCTCGTGTGTAGTCTGGCATTGTCATGCTGAAGGAGTGTAAACAAACTCTTCGAACTCGAAACTCTATTGCAGCACGCTGTTTCTCACGCATCGACATACAAGGGCGTTCAATAAGTAGTGCAACACATTTTTTTCTGAAAGCAGATTGGTTTTATTCAGGATTCCTAGACACCATATTATTCCCCACTCTTTTTGCTACAAAACCCCAATTTTGCAAGTCTCCGTTAAATGAGACGGGGTTACGCTCCCTTACTTGGAGGACCTGTAGGCGCGCACAGTACCACTCTAGTGTTCGACGTGGAAGCCAATGTCTTGCTGCGTCAATAACCTGCCCATCATCCACGTATTGCTTCTCGGTGAGTACATCCGTCATTGTGCCAGATGGAAGGTGCGAGATCCAGACTGTATGGCGGATGAGGATCAACAGGTCAATGAAGTTTTGTGAGCTCCTCTAGGATGCGCAGACTTGTGTGAGACCTTGCGTTGTGTTGCAGAAGAAGCAGTTCTCGTCTGCATTTTTGTGGCGTACGCTGAAGGCGTTTCTGCAGTTTCCTAAGGGTAGCATAATACACTTCAGAGTTGATCGTTGCACTATGAGAGAGAACATCAAATAGAATAATCCCTTGAGAGTCTCAGAAGAAAGTCGCCATCACTATACAGGTAGAGAGGGCGTCTTTGATCTTTTCCTTCGGAGGGGAGGTGGATTGACGTTTTGTTTTCGGTTCGAAATGATGAACACATGTTTCACCACCTGTAACGATGGTCGACAGAAAACGTGTCACGATCAGCTTCATAACGCACAAGCAATTGCTCACAGATGGTCCTTCGTTGCTCTTTGTGGTCCTCTAGTAGACGGCAAGAAACACAGCGGGCACACACTTTTGAGTGGTGGAGAAGTGTGTCAGCGCAACCAACAGAGACGTCCAGCTGAGCAGCGAGGTGTTTGATTGTGATCGGTCGATCACCTAGAATGAGTGTGTCCGCACGTTCCAACAATGCAGGATTCACAGCTGCGTGCGGCCGGCCGAAACGCGGCAGATCTAACAGGTCTTGCGCGATCTTGTTGCGAAATGACAAATGCCTCGCCCAATGACCCACAGTGCTTTTTTTCGGTGCCAGGTCTCCGCAGACAGTCTGCAAGGGCCTATGAATACCTGTGATGCTCTGGTTTTCCAACAAGAACCCAGTGACAGCTCTCTGCTTGGGATGCACCTCCGTTAGAGACACCGTTTCAAAGGTTACTTATAGCACCGCCACCTGTCGGAACTTCATGAAACTATAGGGGCTGAAGCGGGAATATTCCACGAAGTGCTACAACAAATTACGCATTTTTTCGATCGAAACTGGCCGAGAAAAAAATGTATTGCATTACTTATTGAAAGCTCTCCTAGTTACATTACACCGCCATGTTACAAGCTACAATTTGGAACCATCTAGAGGCAGTGCTGTAGATACGTAGACGTGAAGAATAAAGATGTAGAATAATAATGTTTGTTTTAATTAAAAAGGTTAAGAATTTGCACATAAAAAATTCGGATGCATTACTTTTCAGTACGCCGTGGTATAATATCTTATTATGATGAACTGTTACGTAATCACAGTGAAGGACAAGCGACTCGATGTATAAAACTAGTAGAATGTAAGGCTGTCATTGATCGCAAGAAATTTATTTTATTGCTGTTTTCGAAGTATGCGATCGTCATGTTGATAGGTCTGTCATTCTAAACTAGTAAATGGAGCTTAAAAATTTGTAGCTAAGATAGGTACCATCGAAAGATGTGAAAACATACCGAAACTACAATAAACAAACATAATTGACCCATAGTGTAAGAGCACCGTTTGGGTACAGCGCGGTCAAAGGATTTTAATGCTTTCACGAAATATATGTCCATGAAAGTAAGCAAATACAGAATGTACTTAAAAGAATTATCAGTTTAGTTAGAAGGTGCTTTGTGGGAGAAAGCTCATTCAGTATCTGCGGACAGCCACGAAAAAAATTATCGGTACAGGTCTCATCCGTCTGGTGTGTGTGGTTTGATAGCGACTCCACACGGTTTGTACCAATCGGAGTAGCAACCCAGTACGTCGGCTTCATTTCCTCTTCTGTGCAGGACGCTGCATCGCACACATGGTTCATTAGTGGCCGATATTGCTTGTTTAGGTGCGAGGACGTTTCGCCAGGTCTCGCTGACGAATAAATAGTCTACAAAATACACCTCGCGTCACACACACACACACACACACACACACACACACACACACACACTATCCACCAGGAACGTGTTTACTAAAGTTGTAATTGCCAATTTCCACTGGATAACCGCTGCCTGTAGTCGTAAAACGTAATCGGGCAAAGCACTGCGCTAGCTCTGCTGCTGTGTTATGCGGGACGTGTTTCCGAAAGCATGCGGGCTCGCCTGCCAACGCTTCCGTTCGTTTACGATCTCCAGTCACGCATCGAAAAGGTATCAATAATAAAATGAGGTTCGATCGTAGGCCTGAGATTTACATTATGCAGATATCTTACATACCACGACAAATTATAGTTTATAATGACAACACTTCAAAGTCTTCCTTATTTCATGGGAACCATTACATTTAAAACATTTCTCTGTTCTCTCACACACACACACATATTTTGCACACAAATAGAAGTGGCGTAAGTTCGATTCACACTTGACGTCAAAGGAACAGAAGGTGACATCGACGTCACCGTCAAACGGTGATGTGCTCACACTCTCTACACTCAGGCCAATACCGTACGGTTATACCATCCGTGGTACAAAATGTCGGAGTATAGTGTCCGCATTAAGAAAGGAGTAAAGATGAAGTTTGTTAATGACTAAACCAAAAGTCATAACGAATGGTCTTGGAAACGTTCGCTTCGGAAACTATGAGAAGTGAATCAACACGTAGAGTGTCGACCAGACATTTCGAAACATCGACATTCATTTTTTAGGGAACGTATCTATACGCATACAAACAAATCAAACAACATGTAAATGGCAATATATAGCGTCTTTTTAACTCTTCATTGCGTTTTCTTTTCTTTTGACTTATCAAATAACGTCAAAAATACAGTATTTCCCCCCTCGAAAGCAGCTGATTTTTTTCGCTTTTCAAAAAAGGTTAGTTAATGAACAGGGCTTCATCAATAGAGGCGGTTAAAAGCAAAAGAGTGTAAGCGACAAAACCACGATTCTGAGAAAATAGGCTTCAAAGCTCGTCTGAAAGGTTTAAATTGTGTGTTCATTTGTTACATTGTCTACATCATATGCCGTGGTTATTAATTAAGCTATACAAACAATATTTGTGAATTAAATTGGGAATGTTGGGCTCAGTAAGGTTTTACCAATAATGTTAGCACCTACATCCCTTCTACTTCCAAGATGTCACTTATGTCCCTTTGACTTTCATTAGTATCGGGTTTGGAACGAAGCACAACAATGTGGTACAGTATTTCGTCCCATTTTCTCGTATTACACTAATCCATAAACATAAATTTTATTGATTATATAAATATAATGGAGTGAATAAGGCAAATGAATAAACAGTGTTATCCACAGAAATAAATTTCCAACCAAACTCTTAGCACATACAATGCAAACACTCCCATTTTTTTTACTACAGTAAATGCCTGTTCTGAGTGCCACATAGCATCATCAGATGGCACCACGTCACTAGATGACTGTGTGTTTGGCCCTCCGTTTCTAGTGATCTGTTTGATTTTATTTGTATAGAATGGATGCTGCAGGTTCTGTTATTTCTCTGTTGTTACGACAAATGGTGGCAGTGCATTGAACTGTATTATGGCTGAGCTTGGCCATTGTGGGTTTGATCGCCTCAATGGGATTAAAAAGCCGGCCAGTGTGGCCGTGCGGTTCTAGGCGCTTCAGTTTGGACCCGCTCGACCGCTACGGTCGCAGGTTCGAATGCTGCCTCGGGCATGGATGTGTGTGATGTCCTTAGGTTAGTTAGGTTTAAGTAGTACTAAATTCTAGGGGACTGATGACCACAGACGTTCAGTCCCATAGTGCTCAGAGCAATTTAAACCATTCAATGGGATTAAAGTTCGTGTCAGCAGTGAGGTTAGTCTTATATAACATTCCAAACAGGAGTGGGCTGAAACCAGGAAGTTGTTGTCACTGGCCTTCAAGAGGTGCGCTCTATGATATACACCCAAAACTTAAGGATGGTTTCGTTTTTTTCTGACCGCCTTCAGTATCACTAAAAGCAATGACGATCGTTACAGACTGAGGATCACTATTATCATTTTTACTGCCTGACTGTTTATCATCTCCATTTTTCTTAATCTTCATCTAATCTTCTATTTTAATGTATTCAATGCAAAAACAGTTTCTAATCTGCCTAATTCTGCATAATTCACCGAATCAACTGACCGTAACAATTTATGAAATGTTTGGAACCAAAGAGATGAATGCACACTTGCATCTCTTTGCATCCAAAGAGAAAACACTTGTTAAGGAGTTCTTCAAGTAACTGCTAGGTTAAAATGGTTCAAATGGCTCTGAGCACTATGGGACTTAACTTCTCAGGTCATCAGTCCCCTAGAACTTAGAACTACTTAAACCTAACTGACCTAAGGACATCACACACATCCATGCCCGAGGCAGGATTCGAACCTGCGACCGTAGCAGTCGCGCGGTTCCAAACTGTAGCGCCTAGAACCGCTCGACCACCCAGGCCGGCAACTGCTAGGAAATAGTTCAGATCACCCCATACATCTATACCCCTTTGCCACCAACTAAATTGATTCTTTCAGTAGAGTATGGGGCATATATCTTCAAATATTCCGTTTTGTAACTTACACCCCTTTGCTTTCAACCTTGTCAGTTTATGTTCATATTTATGCACAATGTAAGCTTTTACTTTGTCCAGATACTGTAAAAATTAAATCTTCTTCGCATTTAGATATCTGACCTATCTTGTGGAAAAGCACTCAAAGGGAATGTATCTAGGTCCTACTGGAACATTTTCACTTTGTCACCAAAACATAGAAAACAGTAAGATACAAATTAAGAAGACATAAAATATAATTTCCACTGCTAGAACATGAGTGAGTGCGGCGTCCGGCGAGAACAGGATAACTTCCGATGTTAGCAGACGAAGCCATTCTCCATCCCGCCTCCTACCCTAATTGTGACAAAGTTAAAACTTGCCGTTGATGGCCTGCTATTTGGTGTTGATGTTTCATTCTGTCATTTGCGAATCGTCCTTTATTGTTAATGAGGGAGGCAGCAAATATGAAATACCCAATGTTAATTACTAGTTTCGTGTCGATACCCAACACGGTTAAAGGCGCTGCAGTCTGGAACCGCAAGACCGCTACGGTCGCAAGTTCGAATCCTGCCTCGGGCATGGATGTTTGTGATGTCTTTAGGTTAGTTAGGTTTAACTAGTTCTAAGTTCTAGGGGACTAATGACCTCAGCAGTTGAGTCCCATAGTGCTCAGAGCCATTTGAAACCCAACAAAATTTATCACGGAAACTGTTTATTCCAGCTTAGATATAGTATTAGTATTTCTGGCAACTCCATTGTTTCACTATAAGGTTTAAAATACGGTGGGCGGTGACAGAAGTGCTCACGAATAACTACTTTAGCATCAATACAACGCAAGATATGTGTATAATAAAATAAAAAAATCTAGCGATCTCCTCTTTGACTAGAATATTGCTGCTACTGCCCTTACGTTGATTTGTGAGCTCCCTCTGACAAGCGAACGCTTGCACGACACGTAGGATCCTTACCGAATATGTTTTTCACCTGCCTCTGTGATCTCGAGGCACCGTCGCTAATGTGTGATGCGGTTTTCGCATCTTCGAGTCCCGCCTTGGACATTAGATTTTAAACATGTTTATGTTCGAAAGTTACTGAAACTAGAACAGAAATAAACATACATGTGATGTAATAACTAACTTGTCAAAAGTACACGTTGAACTGGCGGAAAACCACATATTAATTAACAGTCCAATTTTGCCGTGTCATTGATATTTTAACTATGGAATGCTCCCACTTTTGACATTCTTATTATCTCAGGAAGGGTTAGTCAGGAATAAGGATGCACTGAGGCTTCTGAGTAATCAGTGGTAAGTAGTGTAGGGTTAATATTTAAACCAGAATACACTCTGTGATCGGAGTTATTGCAGTCGAGTGTGTCTGGTTTCGTTTAAAATGTTCCTTTTGACGAAGGGAGGCTGGAGCCGACGACATGTATGCACCTACATTTATATCTAGGCCTGTATGCTCTACAACCAGGGCCGTTGCTGGTTGTTTTGTCGCCCTAGGTGAGAATTGAAAAATGACGCCCCCTCTTATCTCCTATTATACTTTAATCATTGAACTAAGATGAGCAGACTCCTCAATTTCTTGTGACATTCATCAGTTTTTGTGCTTTGTCCTCAATTCCTTTAAAACTGATTGAGAACAACAAATGTCTTCAGTTTCTTATTTTTTGTCATCAATTTTAAGGAAACAACAATTAATTTCTTTGAGGAGAGACAATGTAGTTCTTTTCTCGTGCTGCGAGTCTCAGATACTCAGAGACAGACAGACACCAACTCATTTTTATGTATGGGTATGATGACATGCACCTACCCTTTTCTCATTTTTTATATGTTAAAACCTAACTTGTGAATACGTAATCAGTTATCCACAGGAAATCATAGTAGAACCACTCAATACAATTGACATTTGACAGATGATCTGCAGAGACAAAAACAAGAAGGACTGAGGGAGGTATGGTGCGAAGTCGCAACATGATTGCAAGGCAGCGTAGATGCCCCGCTCCACCGCTCGACAGAGATGAATCAAGGTCATGTTTGTTTCCGTTTCGTACGCAGTAGGTAGAGGCAATGTGTTTACTTTCGTCGTAGTAAGTAAAGGCTTATTAACGCTTTATTTGGTCCGAATATAAGTGGTAGAGAAAAATTTTTTTCCTTGTTTATCCTCATTATATAGACTTCTAATAATGATAATAAATAAATATTTTAATTGTAATATTTATTCATTATATAATAAATACATAATTTTGCTTGAGAGCAACATTGCCAAACAGTGACACTGATATACTGAAATTTGAATGTAATTTACTTTCTGCTTCACTTCAGTTCATTTGCGATAAAAGTGCCCACAACCATCTTACTGTCTTCATACATGAAAATATCAGTCTCCTGATGCACGCAACAACGAAAAACGAAGATTACCGACGATGGGTAATTTCATAAATCAAATACATTTTGTATGAAATTCTTTGAAATAATTTTTCCAGGCACAAAACACAAAGCCATATTGCACGTAGAACACGTGACTGTTGAGTAACCTCTTGGGCAATAACAACATCGACACTTCGATCCATGGATAGGCCATCGAACCTCACCTCTTGTACAGACACTGGAATCTTTTCTGTCTTCTTGAGAGGTGGCGATTTCTAAGTCTCCCTGCTTTCCTTTTGTTTGTACCCATCAAAGCATTAGCAATGTCTATTCGAAATGATTTCAATAAAATTTTCATATCACAATTGTCACGGCGAAAAAGTAATCGTGCATTGACGACACATGTGTCCAATAACCAGCAAAAAATTCTCAGTTACCAGCGCTTTGACTTGAAAAGCCACTCTGTATAGTTCGATAAGGATTCCCGTCAGGTCCACGCTACCCGTACACTTATTGTAGAAACTGACAGTGTTCGGACATGGCACATCTGTCTTTCGTTTTTGAACAGGATTCCAACGTTTTACAGCCTTCACTGGTTCTATTCCACAAAATCAAAATTTTTATCCAACCTATTATGGTAGCTTCCCCGAACTCGCTTCAGTAATGACTTCTCTGGCTCAAGTGGGCAATCTTTTATACGATTCCTACGTACTATTCCCAGAGAATCTATGTTCTTCACTTTATTCTTCAGGAAAATGAACAATTCCAGTGTGGAAAAGAAGTCGTCGAAGTACACTCTTGAGTTGAGCTGCTCAGCTGTTGCCTTACACAGCAAAATTACAACTTGGCCACTAATTCCAAATATCTTTTCATCTTCTGATAAGTCCGTAATCATACCTTTACCGGTATATGGAATATAATCGTATACAATTCCAGACACTCCTGCTCGTACAAAAATCTTGAAGCCCCATTTGTGGGGTTTGTTCTGAATATACTAACGTAGATTGCCAGCCCTGGTACCTCATCGATTTAATATTCATTTTCTCCATCAAGGTTTCGACACTTGCTTGCTACAGCATCCAGAACAGGTCTAATTTTCACCATCCTGTCGCTGGAACTGGCAGAATTCTCATTATTCGAGATGTGAAGATATCTGCAGAGTTTCTGAAATCTTTTCAAACCCACAACACTATATTAGTAGACTGAGCCCAGTAATCAGTATATGACGGGAAATTTATTATGCCCATGTAAAATAGCATGCTTCACAGAATATGTTTGTTTGATCAACAATCAGTTTTATTATCTCAGAGCTCAGTAGTTTTCTGAAATATTGTAAAGGAGTTTCACTACACGATTCACGTAGACTACTTCATGAGACAGATCTGAATAATCACACATAAGGTCTTATTTCACCTATTTGAACTGACTTGCTGGGGGGACTCTATTGTTCTTGGTGGAGGTAGAGGGTTCCGGTGTGCCACTTATGTCACATGGGTGTTGCAGCACTACTTCGTCTACTGTTACTTCATCATCTTCAGAATAAGTTTCTGCTACGATTATCAACTGATTATTTCGTGAAATTTGAGGCTGGTAATCCGGATCGTCTTCAAAACTGTCCGCTAGAATATCTAGTTTCGAACATGAACTGTCGCAGTCAGAAAGCAAAGGGTCCAACGGGAGGATATAGTGGCTTTACACTTCCTTTTTCCATAAAAACTCACTGGATTCATCTTCGTTTTAGCTACAGACAAACATACCTATTAGCCGTGATGTTATTTTTCAATTACTTTTACTGGCAATATTGCTCTAAAGCAACGTGTGTATTTTGTCTTTTCTCTGACCTTCATTATTTGCTTATAAACACAAATAACACCTCATATTACAAAGGCATACATTTTTCTGCTAATAAATTGCAGGTACACTTATCTCTTCATAGTTCTACTATGTAAACCATATGAGAATTTAGAACACTACAGAGCTTAGTCTCAGCTAATCGTTATATGCACTCGAACAAACTATTTCTGCGCGCCTCTCTGTCAACAATTAGAACAACTACGTGCTGAATCGAGTTCAGGGAATGTTATAGACAGCAACACTGACAAGAAGTGGCCCGTGTTCGTGAAGGCCGTCTACAAGACAATAAGAAAGACCATGTTGCTTGAGAGCAACGTTACCACGGAAAGGGTTACGTAACACTTCCGTAGGTTTTCGAAAACAGCTCGGTGTTTCAATTTTTTCTTTTTTTCAGCTTTTTCCTCATTTGCTCAATTTTTTCGCTATTTGATTTGAAATTAATTTTTTCCGCCTTTTGCCGCCGCTAAAATTTTGCCGCCCTGGGCGGCCGCCTAGTCAGCCTTGCTAAAGGTAGAAACGGCCTGGTCTCTACTACTGCTAGTAATTGACCTTGCGGCTCCACTTGTAAATGGAGCTAAGGAAACGTTGTAACATGTATGCCTCTGTACGAGCCCGAATTTCTCTTATGTTGTCCTTACTGCCCTTACGCGAAATAAACGTTGCAGGCAGTACAATCATTCTGTACTCTGTTGCAAATGCCGGTTCTCTTAATTTAATTAATTACGATTTCCGAAATGATCTTCTTTTCTCCAAGTATTTCCATCCAAGCTCAGAGAATATCCTCTATAAGACTCATACTGATCTAACCGACCGGTACAGGTTACAAGGTCGCCTCTTAATTGCTTCGATTTGTTCTTTTAATCCGAAGTACTCGTGAATGAGTCGCACTGTACTGCCTCAGAACCCTGTTGATTTTCTCGGCCATTTGCCTTCCCTAACCATCTAAATTACCTAACTGACTGCAGAACAACTGTATATGAAAGTAAGGCAGTGATGAATACAGCCACTTTCCCCCGGAAGGCGGGGGGGGGGGGGGGGGGGGGGGAAGAGAGGAATAAGTTACAGACTTAAAATTTAAGTGATAGCGTTCTAAAGACGTAGCAGCGCTATTAATAGTTAAAATTTTTCATGAATAGCTAATACATAATTAAATAATATGTAGGTTAAGTACTAAGCTGATAGGCTAAGCCTAAGTTAATTATATTAAATAATAAAATAATTTTATTGCATGCAAAAAAACTCACATTTCTATCAAACTAATATGTAGAGGCTTTTTTACAGCATATCTCTTGATGATGTCATCAATAAAACTTTCTGTTGGCTCGTCGTCCCCTTCATTTGAAATCTTCACACGAGCTTGGAGCGTTTCCAGACCCATCCTATTCCTTAATTTTGTCATCACCCTGTTCATTGTACTAAATGACCTTTCCACACTGCAAGTCGAAACAGGAATGCACAGTACACATTCAGCGAGTGTCCGTAGTGCTTCGTAGCCCATGTCGGCTCTCAGAATTAAAGAAGCAACATCAGAAGACGTATCGTCTAATTTATTACTAATAACGTACCTAAAAGAATGCAAGTCTGTATGCTCTCTTACATACTAAGTAGCCTGATCATTGTTTCAGTAATGTTACCCTCTTGTTTGACCCCGTAACGATGAACAGATTCCAAATGAATGTCTCTGCATGAAAGTAGCTGTTCGAACCCTTCCTGGGTTGCTTTTTGTGTTTTATTGCTTGGAATTCCTGAAGCAGACCACTGTGCCTTCTCCCCTTGTGGGTTAGGTCTCAAAACTAAACCGCTTTTTATCCAATGGCATAATTTATTCAGACAGCATCAGCACAAGACTGTCAAACAAAGCCTTCCATTTACAGTTGCAACATTCTAACCAGCACTGACCGAAGTGTAATCCACGGTCATGGTCCGAAATTAGCAGCTGTCTGCTACTGTGGCAAAGTCCGTACTACACTTTCGATTCCGCAGCACCATTTTATCTGGTAACACCGTGTAGTTGCAGAGTGTAACCATGTATGGAAGTGAAACATGGACGATAAATAGTTTGGACAAGAAGAGAATAGAAGCTTTCGAAATGTGGTGCTACAGAAGAATGCTAAAGATTAGATGGATAGACCACATAACTAATGAGGAGGTATTGAACAGAATTGGGGAGGAGTTTGTGGCACAACTTGACAAGAAGAAGGGCCCGGTTGGTAGGACATGTTCTGAGGCATCAAGGGATCATCAATTTAGCATTGGAGGGCAGCGTGGAGGGTAAAAATTGTAGAGGGAGACCAAGAGATGAGTACACTAAGCAGATTCAGAAGGATGTAGGTTGCAGTAAGTGCGGGGAGATGAAGAAGCTTGCACAGGATAGAGTAGCATGGAGAGCTGCATCAAACCAGTCTCAGGACTGAAGACAACAACAACAACAACAACGAGGAAATACAGACTTCGAATTAACGATGACAATGCTTGGCGGTTTAAAGCTTTTTCGTTTTCATTTTGTTTAAATATCTGTGTATGAAATGGAGCGTTTAATCCCTGTAACCTACAATTTTCAAGTGCAACGGCTCTTGCATGTTTTTCTGAATTGGCGTGCTGTTCTAGTTTTCCCATGCTTCCGGTAGCTTTTCTAAATTTAGTGAAAGGTACAGAAATGAACACTTCTCCTGTTTTCTGTAGAGCTTCGATATCGTTTTTTAAATGCATTTCACACAGTTTGCAGAAAGCCCCACCCTGCTCGTGATCAAAGTACAACCAATTGCACTTACACTCCCATTTTTGCTGATACTTAATCTCGCGTTCAATACTTTGCTTAGAATTGCATTTTACGAATGGGCCAGAAATAGCACATTCATCGTTTGAAAACTGTGGAAGGAAAACTGAGGACTTGGTAGACCTATGCAATTCATCGTCACAATCACTAGCACTTCTTTCAGTAGACTCACACTCGTCTTTGTCTTTAGTAATACACTGTCTTTTATTAGAAAAGAAAGAAATTAAAGTTTGTGGTTTCGACGTTGTATTTCGGCACTAACACTTCTTTTTATGTTATAAACTGACGAAGACTGCACGTAGTACACTACATAATCACATCACACTTCCATAGTAACCTGTCGACTGACTGTTACAACCTTGCAACAGTTTCAACAATGCATTGAGTTTTTATACAACAATGAAAGATTAGATTATACTGGTAGAGCAGCGTTGCCAAACGTCCCACTCATGGTGGAATGTACCACTTCTTTAGGCAAAAATTCTGTATCCCCATTGACACTGCGAAAATCATTGTCAAGTGTGTACACAAATATTTGGTTTGAGCTTTGGACTCATCGATTAGGAAAAATCTATATGGCTATTAAATCTTGGAAATCTTCCCAATAATGCAATAAAAAATGAAAACAGTCTTTTATAATGTCATATTCTAATTCCAATTCCGTAGCAATACACGGGGACGTGTTTTGCGACATCAGGGTTATTCTAAGGGCAAATAAAGTATAGATACGAGTGGTGGATAAGAATAAAGTTCGGAGCGAGGGTGGGCTGCGTAGCTAAGGGATTAGCTTACGCGTTTGGCCGATTGGAGGTGCGGTGAGGGAAGACATGAGAGAAGAAAATGGTTCAAATGGCTCTGAGCACTATGGGACTTGACAGCTGAGGTCATCAGTTCCCTAGAACTTAGAACTACTTAAACCTAACTAACCTAAGGACATAACACACCTCCATGCCCGTGGCAGGATTCGAACCTGCGACCGTAGCGGTCGCGCGGTTCCAGACTGAAGCGCCTAGAACCGCTATGCCACTCCGGCCGGCTGAGAGAGGAAAGGCTGACTTATTCCACAATCGGCGTTGCCAACACACCTTGCAACGCTTAGTTTTACCGCACACTTATTATACAGCAACTGCTAATTTGTAGGTGTTGGCATAATAATAATAAAAACAGAACAATCGACGCTAAGTGTTCCAAACCGAACCGATAAGCAACGAAACCAAACTATAGGGACCCAGCCGCCACCTATTGTGTTACACATTCATTTTGCTTGTAAAAACTGCATGTCTTCACGACTTCTCCATAGTTGACTCCAGCCTTCATTAGCAACAGCAGCTTGCGTAGTTTAAATTTTGTCACAACGGTACAAGTTAACAGACCAGGTGATAATTTTTATGTTTCACCACAACTTAGAGATGGCTTTCTCGGGGGGGGATTTCCAATTTCCGGGGGGGGGGACTTTCACCCCCCCCCCCCCCCCCCCCTCTGGCCGCCGGCCGATTTCGCCGAGCGGTTCTAGGCTCTTCAGTCTGGAACCGCGGAACCGCGCGACCGCTACAGTCGCAGGTTCGAATCCTGCCTAGGGCATGGGTGTGTGTGATGTCCTTAGGTTAGTAGGTAAGTAGTTCTAAGTTCTAGGGGGCTCATGACCTCAGAAGTTAAGTCCCATAGTGCTTAGAGCCATTTGAACCCCCCGGGCCACCCCCTGAATTCATCACTGCACACCATGGTTCCGCAGTCTTCCCAGAGCCTCTTGAGTGCAAGGACTGCCAAATTTGATGGACGTGTGTTGGATACTTGTGCCACTGCACTGATGAAATCTGAAATGGGCGCATTTCTAGGGGGCGCCCGGCTGAGTGCCTTCAGAGCATTGGGAGTGCGAGAGGGGGTTATTGTCCCGCTCCTCCCTCAAGGTGATTTTTAGTTCTTTCACGATTCGGGGGGTGGAGGGTGGGGAGGGGCTGTACCTTGAGAAACACATCTGCCAAGAGCATCCCAGGTGTGCTCCCTCTGTAGCAGTTGTAGTCAGCCTGGTCACTAACGCCCACTAGCGGGCGGTCCAGCTTTTCATAGTGGGCGGCAGGCGGTTGGGGGCTAAAGATATTTTCACTACGTTTTCATAAAATTTTGACGTAAAGTATTTGGTAAGTGATTATTCTTATTATAATATGCTTTAACTTGCGACAACTCTGCTTTATAAATTACTTTCTTACTTTATAAATCACCACCATTCTGGAAAGGTTAAAAATTAATCATCATCATTTAAGACTGATTATGCCTTTCAGCGTTCAGTCTGGAGCATAGCCCCCCTTATAAAATTCCTCCATGATCCCCTATTCAGTGCTAACATTGGTGCCTCTTCTGATGTTAAACCTATTACTTCAAAATCATTCTTAACCGGATCCAGGTACCTTCTCCTTGGTCTGCCCCGACTCCTCCTACCCTCTACTGCTGAACCCATGAGTCTCTTGGGTAACCTTGCTTCTCCCATGCGTGTAACATGACCCCACCATCTAAGCCTGTTCGCCCTGACAGCTACATCTATAGAGTTCATTCCCAGTTTTTCTTTGATTTCCTCATTGTGGACACCCTCCTGCCATTGTTCCCATCTACTAGTACCTGCAATTATCCTAGCTACTTTCATATCCGTAACCTCAACCTTATTGATAAGGTAACCTGAATCCACCCAGCTTTCGCTCCCATTCAACAAAGTTGGTCGAAAGATTGAACGGTGCACAGATAACCTAGTCTTGGTACTGACTTCCTTCTTGCAGAAGAGAGTAGATCGTAGCTGAGTGCTCACTGCATTAGCCTTGCTACACCTCGCTTCCAGTTCTTTCACTATGTTGCCATCCTGTGAGAATATGCATCCTAAGTACTTGAAACCGTCCACCTGTTCTAACTTTGTTCCTCCTATTTGGCACTCAATCCGTTTATATTTCTTTCCCACTGACATTACTTTTGTTTTGGAGATGCTAATCTTCATACCATAGTCCTTACATTTCTGATCTAGCTCTGAAATATTACTCTGCAAACTTTCAATCGAATCTGCCATCACAACTAAGTCATCCGCATATGCAAGACTGCTTATTTTGTGTTCACATATCTTAATCTCACCCAGCCAGTCTATTGTTTTCAACATATGATCCATAAATAATATGAACAACAGTGGAGACAGGTTGCAGCCTTGTCTTACCCCTGAAACTACTCTGAACCATGAACTCAGTTTACCGTCAACTCTAACTGCTGCCTGACTATCCATGTAAAGACCTCTAATTGCTTGCAAAAGTTTGCCTCCTATTCCACAATCTCGTAGAACAGACAATAACTTCCTCCTAGGAACCCGGTCATATGCCTTTTCTAGATCTATAAAGCATAGATACAATTCCCTGTTCCACTCATAACACTTCTCCATTATTTGTCGTAAGCTAAAGATCTGGTCCTGACACCCTCTAAGAGGCCTAAACCCACAATGATTTTCATCCAATTGCTCCTCAACTAATACTCGCACTTTCCTTTCAACAATACCTGAGAAGATTTTACCCACAACGCTGATTAAAGAGATACCTCTGTAGTTGTTACAATCTTTTCTGTTTCCATGTTTAAAGATTGGTGTGATTACTGCTTTTGTCCAGTCTGATGGAACCTGTCCCGACTCCCAGGCCATTTCAATTATCCTGTGTAGCCATTTAAGACCATACATTCCACTGTACTTGATGAGTTCCGACTTAATTTCATCCACACCAGCTGCTTTATTGCACTGCAATCTATTGACCATTTTCTCCAATTCCTCAAACGTGATCCTATTTCCATCATCATTCCTATCCCATTCTACCTCGAAATCTGAAACATTACTGATCGTATTTTCACCTACATTGAGCAACTCTTCAAAATATTCCCTCCATCTGCCCAAGGCATCCACAGGATTCACCAGCAGTTTTCCTGACCTGTCCAAAATACTTGTCATTTCCTTCTTACCTCCCTTTCGAAGACTGCTAATTACACTCCAGAATGGTTTTCCAGCAGCTTGACCCCATGTCTCCAACCTGTTTCCAAAGTCTTCCCAAGATTTCTTCTTGGATGCTGCAATTATCTGTTTGGCTTTGTTTCTTTCTTCAACATAACTTTCTCTGTCTACCTGAGTTCTAGTATGTAGCCATTTTTTATACGCCTTCTTTTTCCTTTTACAGGCTGCCTTGACTGTGTCATTCCACCAAGCTGTTTGCTTCCTCCTACTTTTACACACTACTGTTCCAAGACATTCTTTAGCCACTTCTAGTACTGTGTCCCTGTACCTTGTCCATTCCTTTTCCAATGACTGTAATTGACTACATTCAACTAACTGGTACCTTTCTGAGATCGCTGTTATGTACTTGTGCCTGATTTCCTTATCCTGAAGTTTCTCCACTCTTATGCTCCTACATATGGACCTGACCTCCTGCACTTTCGGCCTCGCAATCCCAATTTCACTGCAGATTAAATAATGATCAGTGTCATCAAAGAATCCCCTGAATACACGTGTGTCCCTCACAACCTTCCTCAATTCCTGATCTGTTATTATATAGTCAATGACAGATCTGGTTCCCCTGCCTTCCCAAGTATACCGGTGAATGTTCTTATGTTTAAAAAAGGAGTTTTGTGATTACTAAGCCCATACTGGCACAGAAATCCAAGAGCTGCTGCCCGTTCCTGTTGGCCTCCATATCCTCTCCAAATTTACCCATAACCTTTTCATACCCTTCTGTTAGATTTCCAATCCTGGCGTTAAAATCACCCATGAGCAGAACACTGTCCTTGTCCTTTACTCTAACAACTACATCACTGAGTGCCTCATAAAAACTATCCATCTTATCTTGATCAGTCCCTTCACAATGCGAATATACTGACACAATCCTAATTTTCTTGCTAGACACTGTCAAATCTATCCACATCAGTCGTTCGTTTACATACCTTATTGCAACTACGCTGGGTTCCATTTCTTTCCTGATGTAAAGCCCTACACCCCATTGTGCTATTCCTGCTTTGATTCCTGACAAGTAGACCTTGTATTCTCCCACTTCTTCTTCTTTCTCACCCCTTACCCGAATGTCACTAACAGCTAAAACGTCCAGCCCCATCTTACTTGCAGCCTCTGCCAGCTCTACCTTCTTCCAAGAGTAGCCCCCATTGATATTAATAGCTCCCCATCTCATTACCATTTGTTTGCCAAGTCGTATCTTAGGAGTCCCTGGTTTGTCAGTTAGAGGTGGGACTCCGTCACCTCCAAAGGTCCGAGGCATTTTGCTCTGATTGTTGCCAGCATCATATTTAAAGTACCAGGGAAGCAGGTTGCTAGCCTTACTTGCCCCGAGTCCCTCTGGGTTTTACCCCTAACGGCTGAGGGACTAACCGGTGGATTTGGTAGTCTTTGCCGTATGAGCACAAAGGTGACCACGACTCAGAATATGTCCGAGATGCCCAGCCTTATTCCAAAGTAACTGGTATCCCGACTGTCGGGACCACTTACTTGGCCACTCATACGTTGCCCGTGGTTCATGAACTAGGACATGACTACAGGAACCCACACCATAAAAAATTTTACTACTAACATACAAAAGTGGGCGGTAGGCAAGGGCGCCCATATCCGGGGGCAAGAGGGGCCTCCCCCATCACACACACCCTGGCTCTTAGTGTAAGGAAAAATGTGTGGTGTACTCAGGTGTTTTTCTTTCAAGAAAATGATTTAAAGTCAGTATTATGTGGGTTTTTAACAGGGTCGGACTGGCTACTTACACATCGCCATTCCCCCTCCTTTGAACTACGGTATGGGCACCCTTGACGGTAGGTAAAAAACGTTGACTACCGCTACACAATAGAGTTTAGGTCCAGGGAGTACGCAGACCATTCCATACGTTCAATGTCTTCATTTTCCAGTGTGTCCGACAACTCAGCGGTCCTACGTGGGTGGCTATTGTCGACCTTAAACAGAAAGTTTGAACCTATTGCACCCCTAAACAGACGGACATGATCCAGAACAATCTCCCTGTGCTGTAACGGTACCTCGTGCAATGATATGCAGCGGTGTTCGGCCATTGCCCATGATGCCTGCCCATACCATAATTCCTTAGCCATACCAATGACTTTGATGAAAATCCTGTGGTGTGTAACGTCTTACTCTCTTTTTCCGCCCTAACTGGGGCCAGAATCACTTGTCACAGAAGCGGGATTCGTCGGAGAACGTCACTGTGGACAACGGCCAACACGCTCCCTGCATCAACCAACTCTTTCTCGACGATGACTTGGTTGAAGCGGGATGCGTTTGACAGTCTTCTGAGCATAAAGACCAGCCTGATTTAACCGCTGAGAAATACACAAACATTTGTACCTGTAGCAGCTGCAAGGGCTCCAGCGATCCGCCCTATTCCTTTGCCAACGGTGTGCTGGCAACGCTAACGACCACCGGCATTCATTCGTAAAGCATTTCCACCTTCAGCGAATTTTTTTAATCGCGAGATAACACTTTTGGACATACCCATTACTGCTCTTCCACTATCTTAAGCACACAAATAATGTCTTTCAGACACGTTGCCGTACCACACGGAATGTCGCACAAATCAGTCCCACAACAACGTTCGTCAAACACGGTACTGCATGAACTGTCAGATGCATACAGAGCGTTCGTGCACACGCTTCGCTGCAGTTAACACGTTTCGCACTCTACATTTCCTTTTACTATCACTGGTCAGATGTACCGCAGCAGTGTTCCGTTGTTGCAGTTGGCAGTTCTTAACAAGTGTCAGTTGCTCTTTAGCGACTGTTAATCAATGCAGCTGTTCCATGTGTGCGTGGCTTGGCGGTTTTGCTGCTGTCAGAAAGACAGTCCTTTCGTCAATATTGTTATTTTGACTCATTTATTTAGTTTTATTTTTTTAATCACACTGAAGTTCATTTCTGGAAAAGAGTAACGTATGTGACAGAATCAAGCTGCGCTATGGTTCATACTTCACACCATCATCTACAGGATCTTTCACTGTAATGTTCGAACCAATCTTCAGATTAATAACCTCTTTGCTTTGACTGTGTGAGTTTTAGTGATGTGGGTAGATCTGTGTGACTTTCACGCCCGGCGAACCAATAATCTTGTGGTAGTAACGCAAAAGACCTTCAGATATAGAAAAGACAGTGTTGTGGTGGTTCCTAGACGTCCCTCAAAGAAAATGTGCTTTGACACATTCTGTTGAAACCTGAAGATTCCATAACCACGCAGTTATTTTATTGTTTTACCGAATATAGAGAGTCTACTTCTATGTTCGTTTTTACGCACATGCGACATTACGTGACACTTTTTTTCTAGTGACCAATTGTGTTTGTCGAAGAATACCTGCAGCATAAAAATGCTGTATCATGGTAAAACGAACTGTGTAAGAGATGTTTTGGATGTCTGTAGGCGATTCAAAATTTTTCTGCATACAGCACGCAAAAACATATCGTGTAGTGTTACGTGCAGTCCAGTAAGGCTGGCGAGAATAGGACGTAATGTTCTTGTTGACCCTGATCGTGTTTGGCAAGCGTTCCGTTACGTCAGATCGCTTGGGCTGCGTACCTATCCTTCCTGTGTTAGCCTGGGTGTTTTAACGTTCTGTTGAATGATAGTACACTCCTGGATAATAGGAACGGGATCGAATGGAATCGAATGTAAATACGATTTTGTCTAATAATATGGTACGGCGAACGCCAAGTAATTACTCGAAGAGCACGATTTTCTTTTGACAAAATATCGTCTCTCTATTGAAACAAGCGCGCTGCTGACTGGCAATCGGTGCTTAACAAGAACGTTTCCTCACTGCGCAGTTTTCCGAACGAATCAGTAACTAGAAATTCCTTTTCTCAGTTACTCTTTTAGTGCAACAATCATCTAGTCACAAAACATTAAAAACGTACTCACTGCTACCTTTCCAATGTAGGGGCCAGTTACGTTTAAAATGTTCACTGAAAAGGCTAAAATAAATGATCAGCCATGTGAGGGAAGTGCCTTCTTTTGTTCTGATCTCTATACAGACCGAACATACTCACTCCTAGCGAATACTTCAGGGTCTGCGACTGTGACTTCGGCCATCATACAAGCTCTCCATTTCATCAGGCCTCTAGAGCTGAAACTCCTCCCCGTTAAATATATTGCCGGCTCTCAGTACCCCAGAAATAGAGACAGCAACTTTCTTCTTGAGAGCACAATTACTACTACTACTACTACTACTACTACTACTACTACTACGTGATCAGGCCCAGTGGACCGCACGCATCTACAAGTTTCCTCCTCCACTGTATTCTGTCCATTGCTGCTATCCGCCATTCGTCCACATCTATTGACATTTGTTTTAAATCTTCATGGAGTCCATCCCTCCAACGCTTCTTGGGTCTCCCTGGCGGTCTCTTTCCTGTAGGTGTGAAATCCAGGATCTTCCGAGGCCATCTGTGATCCTCCATCCGGGCCACATGGCCGACCCACTGCATTCGTTTGGCTTTGACAGCTCCTGCTATGTTGGGCTGCTGGTATAGTTCCTCAAGCTCTTGGTTGTATCTGATCCTCCTTGTATCCTTGAGAGCATAATGCGGATGTTTATCATGTTCGGCTTAATGAACTTGAGAACTATGTAACTATGTATGCCAGCGCACCTAGGCATCCAACCAAACAAGCACATGGACCTTCCCGAAAAGAACGAACTTACTTATTACTGATTTCAATGCGTTTGACCATATCCCTGAAGTTAATGCAAGAGTAATGAAGAGAGGAAGTAACAGTACAGCACAGGGACCTCTAGCATAATAAGCTGAAACGGTTACCTCTAGAAAAACTCAGTTTACCGATTGGACATATGGTAGACAAAATCTACAACCATCACCGCAACTTCCCCAGTCAGCTCCATAGAATGGGCTTCAAAGTCCCTGTAATTTGTTCATACATCTCTACAGGGTGTTACAGAATGACCTTTGAAACATTTGGAAGATTGTAGAGGATATTTTTGGAAATTTGTGGTGTTCCTATGGGACCAAAATATTGAGGTCATCGGTCCCTAGGCTTACACATTACTTAATCTAACTTAAACTAATTTACGCTAAGGACAACGAACACACTCATGCCAGAGGGAGGACTCGAACCTCCGACGGGGGAGCCGCGCGAATCGTGACGAGGCGCCTCAGACCACGCGGCTACCCTATACGGCAGGGTTGTAGAGGAAATGTGGTATAAAGTTTTCTGCAGCATTTTGCGCTTTATACGCACTGCCCATACGAGAAGTTACCAGATGAGTGCTCAGTAAACATTTCAGTTGGATTTCTCAGAGATCACTTTACTTCACCTCACATCTTACGAGGTTGGATGGTCCATGGTGTCTCAACTTTTCGGAGAATGCCTTGTCTCAACTTCTGAAGGACTTTCCCTTGTAATTACGTACTAAGTTGTGACTTCAGCATGGGTGTGCTCCAGTGCTCTTTGACCGTCGGGCCAAAGCATGACTCACAGACAACTTGAGGCAGCGAGTAATTCGAAGCGGATGCCCAGTCCCTTGGCCTGCACGTGCCCTCTTGAGTGTTTCCTCTGGGGTTCTATAAAGTCCCTTGCGTAATCAGCACCACCAGGAACAACACCTAAGATTATTGAGCGCATCTATATAGCACTTGATACCACGAAAGGGGGTCATGTTTCCACATTATGTAACTAAGTTGGCAGTCGTCACAAGCCACGGATTCGGTTTACGGTACTTACATGAACGCTATTATTTTGTCAGTAAAAGTTTCCCAAACGACAGTAATCTGGTATTTCATTTAGGCTACCGGATGCGTAGAAAGTGCGTAGTCCTGTAGAAACGTTATTCCACATTTCTGGCTATAGGTTCCCTGTTCCAAAAGTTCAGAATTTCACCCTCTGTAATTTCCCAAATTCTTAAAACGTCGTCTGTTACATCTCCTACAGCGTGGGGTAGCCGCCCGGTCTGAGGCGCCTTGTCACGGTCCGTGTGGCTCCCACCCGTCGGAGGTTCGAGTCCTCCCTCAGGCAAGGATCAATGTGTTGTTCATAACGTAAGCCAGTTTAAGTTAGATTAAGTAATGTGTGGGCTTAGGGACCGATGATCTCAGCGGTTTGGTGCCATAAGACCTTACCACAAATTTCCAAAACTTGTTACATCTTGTATATACACTAGGTGGTGAAAAGTATCTGGGCACCTGACTAAAAATGACACAAGTTCGTGGCGCCCTCCATCGGTAATGCTGGAATTCAGTATGGTGTTGGCCCACACTCAGCCTTGATGACAGCTTCCACTCTCGCAGGCATACGTTCAATCGTTCCATCAGGTGCTGGAAGGGTTCTTGGGGAATGGCAGCCCATTCTTCACCGAGTGCTGCACTGAGGAGAATGTCGCTCAGTGATGCCTGGCATGAAGTCAGCGTTCCAAAACATTCCAAAAGTGTTCTGTAGGATTCAAGTCAGGACTCTGTGCAGGCCAGTCCATTACAGGGACGTTATTGTCTTGTAACATGTCGTACGTCCAACCTTTGTATCTGGGGAGTGAGTGTACTAATGTGTGCAAAATTAGCTTACCACTTAGCGCGCGAATGGACAAAACCTCTGAACTGTCTTCTCAAGCCCAGGGTGTCAAATAGACATTCTAAATAAATATGACCCTGACCCTGTAAGGCAGGTAATGTCAGGTGTGGATCGTAACAAAAATAATTAGAAATGTTGCTTTCAAGTACCTAGAATGCATCAATTAATAAAAGTGAAAGTTCGGGATCTATTCTAGAAAGACAAAATAGCTATTCCCTTTTTTACTCTACATATAATTTATCAACTGTTGCTTTCAGGGGTCAAGTGATAAACAACAATATCGTTTAATTACTTTTGATAGTAAATAACAAAATATTTAATTCTTGGACATATTGAAATGACGATTATTAAAATTGTTATCTCTACACAAGAAAATTTTTTTATCACAGGAAAGAACGAATATTAACAATCCTCATCAGCTCATTTAAACATATGTTATCGTAGCTGGTCAAAGTACCGAGTTGGTGGAGAATAAATTTACTTTTTGAACCAATGAAAAACTCTCATGTACCCTGTGTGAGGGTAGGTTAGTATCCGAGCTTTTGATATTCAAGGGTCAAAGCATACAAAAGTTCGAGTGAGCAAAATCTATACTCAACATGGCCTAATGCGGATGGTACTTTAACCAACTGGCATCTACAACGGCGTCGTCTCCGTGCTGGATCTGAAATGCTAATTCCCTTCTCTGGCCTTGACTGAATTCACTCAGTCGCAACTTTCCTGCGTTCTGTAGAACATTAATCTTTTCCTAGTCGAAATAATGGCTATTGCACACTCGCTATGGGTTGGAGCGACGTGCAGACTATCATTGCCCGCAAAAATTCCCGCAGGAATATTTAACTACCGCTTTGCTATCTGTCACCACGATACCTGAAGCGTATCGTACTCACTTCCCAACGCCTTTTGCTTCTTTCCACACTTGTGCAGTCTGCCGTGGGACGAGAGAGAGAGAGAGAGAGAGAGAGAGAGAGAGAGTCATGGCCTTATTTACTCTAAACGTAATAATGTATTGTTCTGGCCTTATCCCTTTCTGCGCTGAAGCTCACCGTTCTCTTGCTAATGGGAGTCTTGCGGTATCATTAGCCACCTGCTCTGTTTGTCTCCACAATGCGTTTTGCTTGAACTTCTTTGTTTCATTCCACTGTCCATATATTGATAGATATTGTTTTTTTTTAGTTTTCGGATAGGTGAGATTAACTGCAATTGCCTTTTGTTGATATAATGTAATTATTACTTTCTGAGGATCTCATACTGTATCCCCCTCAGGAGACACCGCCTTAGCGAAACACTGTCCGTGTGGGCGAGGGGGTTTGTGTGATCCAATGAAGTGGAGGGCTATACCGGCGGTGGTGTAACTACCAGCAGGGCCTCCCAAGCCGGACAGGTCTCCATAGAGGATCCAGACAAAGTGTGTCTCACAACGTCCCGTCTAGTGTCCTGTCCTATCCTATTCTGTTCTGTCCCATCCTATACATTCCCTTCCTTTCCTTTTCCTCCTTGTGATTGTGTGGCAGCAGACACAGTCCCCTAATGTGGACAGCGGAAGATCCTTGGAAACCAGGACAACGTTGATGCACATAGGCCTTACTGCAAAGGGATGGATAGCATTCTGTAGTCGTGGTGAAGACAAGCTATCTAAGGGGTAAGGCCCTGAAATAAAACCTTGGCAGGAGTCCAGGCCATGAGGTGGCAGCCCCACCAAGACACTCGGGGGCTGTGGGCTGATAGCCCGCACCACCAAAAAACACATATCACAGAAACTAAAAGGAGAAACAGCCGGATGGATCTTAAGGATATGACCTTTGGCCTGAAAAGGAAAACCAGTATCGGTTTTCGGAATGTAAGGACGTTGAGAGAGGCAGGGAGGCTAAGACAGGTTGAAAAAGAGATGGAGAACTATCGACTAGATATATTGGGACTAAGTGAAGTAAGGTGGCCAGAATCTGGGGAATTCCAAACACAAAATGGTGGAGTGTTGCTGTATGCGGGTCAGACAGGTGAGGACGCGATGCATAGGAATGGTGTAGGGCTCTTACTATCTAAAAGAAGCAAGAAGAGCTTACTGGAGTGGAAACCAGTCTCAGAACGGATAATAACCGCACGCTTTAAAACAAACGGCGATATGTCACTGTAATTCAATGCTACACCTACTGAAATAGCTAAAGGAGAATTAAAAGCTGCATTTTATACAGTGCTTAACGGAGTCCTTAGACAAACAAATTCTAGGGACATAAAAATTTTAAAGGGTGGCTTGAACGCAAAAGTTGGTTCAGAAAATGAAGGGCTTGAACATATCATGGGAGTGCATGGCATGGGGATCAGGAATGTAAATGGTGAACTTTTGATAGATACATGCGCTGAACATGACCTAGTCATTGGAGGCACATTGTTTCCACATCGTAACTGCCATAAGATAACGTGGGTTTCTCCAGACCACGTTACCGAAAATCAAATAGACCACATAGTCATAAGCCGCAAGTTCCGACACTCTCTGTTAGATGTCAGAAATAGAAGAGGGGCAGACGTTGGAAGTGACCACCACCTAGTTTTGGCGGAATTCAGACTGAAGATAGTGGCAAACAGAACCAAGCTCAATCATAGGTGCAAGAAAATAGAGGTGGCAAGATTAAAAGACCAACAGATCAAAGAAACATTTGCCCTTGAACTACAAAACAGATTTCAGGTCCTCTCTGAAGAAAACGTTATGGAAGAGGGAATTGAAACATGCTGGCAAAAAATCAAGAACAGTTATTTAGGTGTGGGAGAAGAAATCTTAGGATTTAAGGCACATCAAAGGAAGGAATGGATCTCCGATGCTGCATGGAATGAAATCAGCCACAGGAAAGAACTAAAACTTAAGTTAAATTTTTGTAAGACAAGAGCGCAGAAGAGCGAAGCGCATAAAGAATACATGGAGGCAAACAAAAAAGTGAAAGCATTGCTACGTCGAGATAAAAGGAAATGGATAGATGAGCAAGCAAAATTAGCAGAAGAGGCAGCAAGACAAGGAAATATGAAAGAGCTCTACAACATTACCAAACGGTTGTCAATGAAGAACTTCAGACATGAAGGACCAGTTAAGAACAAGAATGGTGTGATGCTTACAACTCAACAGGCACAGCTACAGAGATGGGAGGAGCACTTCAGGGAACTGTTAAATTGTGAAGACAACCAAGAGGAACAGGTAAGAGATGTTCCAGAGGAAGTTGAAGATCAAGATATAAATTTGCAGTGCCCCATAATGGACGAAATTAGGATTGCCTTGAAAACACTAAAAAATACAAAGGCTCCAGGCCTAGACAACATAGCACCAGAGCTCTTAAAAGCCGATATTGAAAGTACTGTTAAAATGCTCCATCCTTTGCTGAAGCATATTTGGCTTGAAGAGAAATCTCCAAAGGAGTGGAAAAATGGCTTGGTGGTAAAGCTCCCAAAAAAGGGAAATTTGTCAGACTGTAATAACTGGCGTGGTATTACATTGTTGTCAGTGCCCAGTAAGGTCCTCATCAGAATTATTTTAAACAGAATTAAAGAATCCCTTGCAAAGCGACTGCATAAAGAACAGGCCGGTTTTAGGGCACAACGCAGCTGTGTTGATCTTATTAACGCTCTTAGGATCATCTTAGAGCAAAGCAAAGAATTCCAAGCAACCATGTACCTGGCATTCATTGATTCTCAAAAGGCCTTCGATTCCGTGAAACATAAAGTGCTCTGGCAGGTGTTGCGGAAGTATGGCATACCACAGAAGATCTTAAACATCATAAAAGATCTATATGATGGCTACGAATGCTGCGTACTCCACAAGGGAAATATGACAGAGCCCATAAAAGTAACAACTGGAGTCCGGCAGGGTTGCATTTTGTCACCAACACTTTTTCTACTCATTCTAGACTCTGTTATGAGAAGAGTCACAGCAGGCAGGAGACGAGGAATCCAGTGGGGGATCCACGAACGTCTGGAGGATCTGGATTTTGCAGACGATATAGTTTTATTAGCTCCAAGGCTGACTGATATGCAAGCTAAATTAAACTTGCTGAAAGAAGAAGCAGAGACTGCTGGCCTCAAGATAAATACAGGCAAAACAAAGGAAATGAGAGTAAATTCAGGGAACATGGAGGTGCCCCTGTTAATAGGTGAGCAGCGAGTGGAGACTGTCAACTCATTCCTGTATCTGGGTAGTATAGTGGCAGAAGATGGTGGAGCTGGAGATGACGTGAAAAACCGCATTAAAAAGGCAAATGATGCCTTCATACAATTGTATCCAATATGGAAAAATAGAAATATCACATACAAAAGAAAAATCCGTATTTTTAATACAAATGTGAAAGCTGTCCTTCTGTACGCCAGTGAAAGCTGGAAAATGGATAAAAAGATAACAACCCAGTTACAAAGCTTCATAAATAGATGTCTTCGACGCATCATGAATATCTGGTGGCCAGAAAAAATATGTAATGAGGAGCTCTGGCGAATAACAAACCAGATACCTATAGAAGACCAGATACGACAGAGAAAGTGGGGCTGGTTGGGGCACACCTTGAGAAAACCAGATGGAGCCATCGAGAAAAAAGCATTGGAATGGAATCCCCAGGGAACAAGGAAGAGAGGAAGACCAAGGGGCACATGGAAGAGGACAGTGGAAGGGGAAGCAAAAAGAGTTGGTAAGACCTGGGCAGAATTGAGGCAAATGGCAAAAGACAGAGACGGATGGCGAGTTCTCCTGGATGCCCTATGCCCCCATAGGGGCCAAAGGAATTAAGTCAAGTAAGTCATACTGTATCGTACTGTCATTATGGATAAAGTTCATGTAAGGTCCATTAAATCCGGACGCCTTACAACCAATCCGCCAAAGGCCGTGGATTATGCACAGCTGCTTGATCGTGTTGAAAGATGCAATCTCCATCCCCGAATTGCTCTTCAACAGTGGGAAGCACGAAGGTGCTTGAAACATCAATGTCGGCCTGTGCTGTGATAGTGACACACAAAACCACAAGTGGTGCAAGTCCTCTCAATGAAAAACGCGACCACACCATAACACCACAGCTTCCGAATTTTACTGTTGGCACTACACACGCTGGCAGATGACATTCACCGGGCATTCGCCATACCCACACCTTGCCAACGGATCGCTACATTGTGTACCGTGATTCGTCACTCCACACAACGTTTTTCCCCTGTCAGTCATCCAATGTTTACGATCCTTACACCAAGCGAGGCATCCTTTGGCATTTACTCGCGTAATGTGTATCTTATGAGCAGCCGCTCGACCATGAAATCCAGGTTTTCTCACCTCCCACCTAACTGTCGTAGTACTTGCAGTGACTCCTGATGCAGTTTGGAATTCCTATTACACATTACGACCCTCCTCAATTGTTGGCGGTCTCTGTCAATCAGCATATGAGGTCGGCCTGTACACTTTTGTGTTGTACGTGTCCCTTCACGTTTCCAGTTCACTATTGCATCGTTAACAGTGGACCTAGAAGTGTGGAAAACTCGTGGACAGACATATGACACAAGTGACAACCTATCACCTAACCACGTTCGAAGTCCGTGAGTTCCACGGAGTGCCTCATTCTGCTCTCTCACAATGTCTAATGACTACTGAGGTAGCTCATATGGAGTACCTAGCACTAGGTGGCAGCACAATGCACCTAATATGAAAAAGTATGCTTTGGGGTGTGTTAAGTCATATAAATGAGCGGAATCACGATCGTCAAGTCGGTTTACGCAAGATAGAAATAACCTAATTCCCCACAGTATAATCACTGTCCTCACGTCAGAAAAAGGTACAACTTACAGAATTTCCAAGGGGTTGTAAGCTACACGGTCCAGTCACATTAATCTAACCACCACCTGTGTTTGACATCAGTGTGCAATAACCACTCACAGATAGCAGGTGGCAGCACTAGCAGTGGAGCGTGGGTTAAATTTGTCGGCGCGTCGGTGGGGCTGGGAGTTGGGGAAGGACAGTCAGTGCTGTCAGTGTCATAATGCGGAAACGTAGCGGTTTATCGGGCGTTCAAAAATGCACGGTCATCGACTTTTGGGCCAAGGGTGGAAGCATTTATGAAACGTCAGTATTTCAACAGTTCACTTGCCACCATGGTGAAAGTGTAAAAGTGTACCATGCACGACAAAATGGCGATGTCCGAGACCGGCGCCGAGGCACCTGAGGTGCACCACTGCCCCTTAGATTACAGGGCTGAACGATGGCTGCGGAAGTGTGAACGGGTGAATAGACGTGCAACAGTTGGGCACCTGACCACCCAGATGAACCAAGAGGCTACCAACAGTGTCTCTTCGACGACCGATCAGTCACCGAACGTCGCTGCTTATGGGCGTCTGCAGCAAGTGCCTGGTTCACTGATTCATGCACCTATCCTGGCTGCTGTTCAACGGCGACGAAGGCCGAAATTTGCACGACAGTACCGTAACTGGACATCTGATGAGTGATGACAGATGGCCTTTTCAGACGAATCACGCTTTATGCTTCGTCGGACAGATGGCCGTTGGCATATACAGCGTGAAACTTCTGAAAACGAACACCCTGTAACAATCGAGGATCGCTATGGTCTGGGAAATGTTTTCGTGGCATTCCTTGGGTGACTCCGTTATTCTGGGAGACACAATGAATCAACGTAAGTATGCATCTATCCTTGGGAACCATGTCCATCCCTACAGGCAGTTTATTTTTCCTCGGCTCGATGGCATCTACCAGCAGGACAATGTGACGTGTCACAAAGCTCGCAGTGAATGTGCGAAGAACATCAGGATGAGTTTACTGGACACCTCTGGCCACCAAACGCCCTGGTTTAAAACCCAATGGAGAATCTATGGGACCACCTCGATGATCGGGCTATTCGTGCCTTGGGTTCTCAACTGAAAAACGTAATGCAACTGGCCACGGCATAGCTCCACATCCTTATTGATATCTTCCGGAACGTGAGTGACTCTCTTCCTGCACCTCTCGCAGTGGTCCTAAAGGTGGTTATTCAGGCCTTTGAAGGTAGTCACATTACTTTGACTTGACAGTCTACAGTTGTGTGTCTGTTCCCAAGGCAGCTTCTGTACCATTTCATGGACTGTGAGCGATAACTACGTAATCCTTATTCTTTGCCTCAAAGTAACTATAGTGGAGCCAGGAGATTGTGTTCAGACCAAATTAATGTACCGATGAAAACATCGCTTGATTTACCAGCAAGCTGCAAATCCTCACTGAGCAAAACATTAGTGACGTACGGGCTGGTAAACAGAGCACGGTAAATGCAAGGGGAAAAAATCGGTTTTCTCGAATTTTTGTGATAAACCTTCCAATATTTATACTCTGTTCAAAAACGAAAATTAGAAGTGTGTTAAAGAACGTGTTTAACGAAAGTGTCACAAATATCGGAACAGAAAAAGAGAAATAATTTAAATTTGTCAAGCCGTTTTTGACACAGTGGACAGTGTTTTCACGTAAGATGTTGAAATTTTTGGGGTCTTCATACCGTAGACTGGTTTGACACTGTTCCACACGCTAGGCTACGCTATGTGAGCACCTTCTCTGCTATTACTACGACCTACAACCGTTTGAACTAGCTGTATTTATCTCTTGGCCTCCTTCTACACTTTTTACCCTCGACACTTCCCTCCATTATTGAACTGCCGATTCCTTTGTGCCTCAGAATGTTTCCTGTCATCCAGTCCCTACTTTTAAACAGTTTGTCCCATAAATTTCATTTCCCTAAATTCCATTCAGTACCTCTTCATTAGTTACCCCATTTACCCGTCTGATCTCCACATCCTATTTGCATTTGCCGTGGATATTCTGCAGCTTAATACCAAATCTCGTCTATAACTTTCAGTGTCTCATTTCGTAATCCATTTCCCATTAGAAACGTATGTCGTGTGCACGTGATGGAGACACTTCTTCGTGGCTGTAAGTTTCCATATGAAATATCGACAGAATAATTTACTACGACAGTGGTCAAGAAATTAACCTGTGAATCAAAGCAGACGGGTCTTGTTCAAATGGCTCTGAGCACTATGGGACTTGACATCTGAGGTCATCAGTCCCATAGAGCTTAGACCTACTTAAACCTAACTAACCTAAGGACATCACACACATCCATGCCCGAGGCAGGATTCGAACCTGCGACCGTAGCGGTCGCGCGGTTCCAGACTGAAGCGCCTAGAACCGCTCGGCCACACCGACCGGCGCAGACGGGTCTATCGTCATTAGCGCTGCATCTGCGGTATTTTGCCGCAGCGCGCAGACATTCTAGCAGGCTGCTTACGTGTGCCACACAATGGCCGTTCCCCACAATTGAGCACCTCGGACGTCAGCAGGTCTGGCGCGTTCTGCAACCCAAGAACGTGTTTTGTGGCGACTCGCCGGCAGATAAGCAGGCGTGGCGCGGCCCGACGCCTCCCGGAAGAAACGTGAGCCGCCGCGGCCGGCCGCCGCCGCCGTAGCTACCGAGAAAACACGGACGCAGTCGCTGTCTGGGCCGGCTCTCGGATTATAGTGGGCTTTCTCAAATGTATCGCAGCGTCGCAACTAAATAAATACACTAAATAAATAAAGGAAATAAACTTCAAGTAGAATGTAAGAGTTCCAGTCGCAAATAAGGCAAATTGTGACAGGTGTCAATCGAATAAGTCATGGTTGCGAAATACTGACAGAAGACTGAAAAATCTGGTAGGAACCGACCTCGGGGAGATTACCTTGGTTTCTGCAGGAACATCTTCTGTCTTATCTTACAAGATAGATTGAAGAAAGGCAAAGCTACATTTATAGCCTTTGTTGATTTAGAGAAAGCTTTAGACGTTATTGAGTGGAATACACCCCTTCAAATTCTGAAAGTTCAAAGTAGTAGGGATAAAAACAGAGTGTGAAAGGTCATCTACAGTTTGTACAGAAGCTGGAACGCAGTTATAACAGTCGAAGGACATGAAAGGAAGTATTAATTGAGAAGGGTCGTAACACAGTCACGATTGTCTCACAGTATTTCTGCAACTACGCTACTGCAGCGCCGCTAAGCAGCTGGCATTTACAAAACACTGCGAGGATTTTGTATTACGTCTATGGAATCACAAAGTACATTCAAACTGCAAATGAGGTCATATTTTGGAGTTTATTATGGCGCTATAATTTTTTGCAGCTTCATTTGGATTTGAGATACGTGCAGGTATGTTATTGGTTACCAAGGGCAGAAAATTAGCACAGTACGATTAACTGATGGTACAGCAGTGATACCTGAAATGAACATGAGTAGTGGAACAAAGTTCGTTTCAGGCCAATTTGTTAGTGCAGGTTGCCTACATCAGGGGCAGGTATGCACTAAGAGGCAAACATATCGTTCTCATTTGATTGACAGGTACTTAACCTATTGTCCTGTTAAGTGGTTTTCCATGTCACCACCCTCAACCTATTGTTCTCCTGCCCCCTCCCCCTCCACCAAAGCCCCCTCCCCCCTCACTGCTAGAGGTACACTTTCAGGTCTGAGTTATTGGAGTAGGTCCTGTCACTACTATCAGTTTGATTGACTACTTAATTAAGCTGATCAACCTCTGCCCCTCTCGTAAACCCCCCTCCCCTCTCACCCAGAAAATGGTGGGAAAGACACTCAGTTGATCGGTTATTTGGAGGGAAATCGTTTACTGTGTATGCAATATTGTTTTAGAGGATTCAAGGCAGTGTATGGAATATATGGAAATGGTATATTGTTTATTTATAAAAAATTCATTTTGTGGGGGGTTAGATTTCTCTTGGTCATCATTCTCTGCTGTTTGGAAACATGTAGGTCTTGCAAGAAGCAATTACATGGGGCAAACATGTTGCATAACCTTATGTTTGGCACAGTACTCTGAGTATCTTAACTTAATGCTTGGGCCTTTGTTGGAACTTAACCTGTTGTTCAGATAAGTGGTTTTACATGTCACTGCACTTAAACTAGTGTACCGCCTTTGATACCAAATTAAGTAATCGGTTATGTCCTCCCACCATTTTCTAGTACAGTTTTCGAATTTCACATGCTTTTGAACACCATTTCTGGCTCATTCTATTTTGTCACCCACCTCTTAAACTATTGTACTGCATTTTACATAAAAATTATTCAAATTATCTTAGTGTTCTGCACTTAACCTGCTGTTCTGCTCCATGTCACCCACTCACATACACCACCCCTTTAACCATTGTACCGTTAATACCACATTGATATAAAAAATTTATGCAAATTAGTTAAATCGATATTCTTCACATGTAAGGGGTAGTTTTTTTTTTTAATTCGATGCATCTTATTTGTATTAGAGTATTGTTCGTCTGTATGGGGCCGTTGCCAGTTGGGTCTGATTCAAGAGATTGAGAAGGTCCAAAGAAGAACGGTACGAATTGTGACTCATATATTTAACCATCGCGAGAGCTTTACAAATCTCATTGAAAGTTTGAAATGGGGCACACTTGCAGATAGACGACGCGCTAAACGGAAGGGGCTGCTCACTAAAATTCCAAAATGCTATCTTCGCCGAGGATGTAGAGCATACATTATTATCACCAACTTTCATATCGCGCAATGATCACCATTCAAAGATAACGGAAATTTCAAAGATAACGGAAATTAGTGCTTGTTCTGAGACATTCAGACAGTCGTTTTTCCCTCACGAGTGAGACAGGAGGAGGGAAATATGAGTTTGGCGCGACTAGTGCCTTCCTTCACACACCGCTTGGTCGTACATTCCAGAATCAGTATGCCAATAAGACATAACCGCCATGTGCACTCAGGCAATCATGTCGCCAACGCACCAAGCTGAAGATGCCCGTCTGACAAAACACTGTGTCCTGCTGCCCGTAACTGCCTGCTGTACTTCCTCGTCCGACAGGAATCATTGACCTGTCAAGGCTATTTTTAAGGGGCGAAGGCCTTATAATCGCATGGGTAGAAATCAGGACTAAAGGGCGGGCGCCCGGGGGTCTGTCACTTAAGTTGGCGTAACTGTCGATTTCTCTCAGATCGACCGCCCCCTTGCGTCGAATCGCGCACCATTCCACAACGGTGATTTTCGACAGACATGCTGCCTCATACACGTTCCTCTTCCTTTGATGGATCTCTATCAGTATTTGCCCTGGGCAGGCAAAAAAGAATAAACAGCACGTTGGTCCTACTTGAACGAACATCGTCACAGCTCACGTTTCGGAATGCCACACTAATCTCTTGCTTACATGTCGGTGCTTACATACTCCCATCGGAGTGGCGTTACGTTGCATGTATGCTGCAACAACGCCCTCAGACGGAAACTCTTTGATCGCCACGTACACAGGGTGTCCCATTTATCTTGCTCACCCAAAATAACTTTTTTCTTATCGTTAAATGAAAAATTCTTCTAGCTAGTGTTTTTCACCATCATTGTGTAGAAATTTCTGAGGGCGTACTTTTTATGTATCCTCACAGACGCAGCGTGGAGATTAAATTTTTTAAATGGAGCCATGTACATTTTATAATACACTCAACCTCTCCAAAAGCTATTCAAAAATGGATCACACTGTATCATTTTATCCACGAAACTAGTAGCAATTGAAATGGTAAATAATACATAACTTCTCTAATTTAAATGTCACTTCAGTACATTTCATCAACTAAATCATTTAAACTCTTCAAGGCCCGCTTGAACATTTTACAAATTGCCAATAAACACTGAATGCAAAGTACTACACTGTACAGTAATAGGATCTTTTTATTTTACAGTACCATATTACAGTACTTATGGCTGTGCAGAATTAACATAGTCCTTTACAGTAACGTTTCCTGTGATACTACCACTGCATGAAAAACAAATAGTTCACATGGCCTGCTCAAAATGGTGAACATTGGCATTCATACACAGGAGCACTCTGTGGATGAAGGACACCCTACATCATTTTACTATTTCCTCTGTGATGGTTGTACTAGGATCAATAATTTGTTGCTGCATGTCCTCTGGTGTCGTTGGAGCATCTTGGTAGACAGCATTCTTGACTGCTCCCCACAGAAAAAAATCCAACCATGTAAGGTCCGGAGACAGGGAAAGCTAATTAACTGGGCCATCACGTCGAATCCACCTACCAGGGAATTTCGTTCCAGAATTCGTCGTGCTCTTAACGCATTGTGTGCACAGCATCCATCATGCTGCTACCACATGACCATTCTATGATTCCGAGGTACGGCGTCCAAGAGAACAGGAAGAGTGCGTCTTAAAAATCTGGTATATTGTCTGCTACTTTGGTTGCCATTTACATAGAATGGTCCGATAATAGTTCTCCAGTAATTCCGCACCAAACATTGACGTTCCATGGACGTTGATGCTCTGTTAGAGCCATGGTGGATTGTTGATGGACCAACAATGCATATTTCTCATACTGACAATTTCTTTGTTGGAGAATGACGCGTCGTCGGTAAAAAGAACATCTATGGAGAAATCAGGATTAGTCACAAGTTTTTTTTGAGGCAACTGACAAAACTGAACCCTATTGTTGAAGTCATTTACATGAAGTTCTTGGTGTAAATGAACATCGTAACGATGGAATTTATGACGTTGCATGTTTTCGATACACCAACTTCATGTTGAATTCGCCGTGCGCTGACTAGGGGATTCACAGCTACGGCAGCGAGCACAACGACCTCAGCAGCTTCGTCTGCTCGTATTCTACGACAATTTAGAGGTCTTGCTTTTAAGCTTCCGGTTTTATATAGACTACAAATGGGAATATCAAACAACCAGGGTGGAGGCGATCACTTGTAAGGAAATGCTCTGCTGTACAGTAGCTGTGTCGGAACAGAATTTCGCCCGCCTACAGCCAATTACAGCCGCCTACAGCTATGTACAGTAGAATACAAAGGTAGACATAATAACATAATAATTACAATGTTCTCTAACAGCACCGAACATAAAAATGCAAGTTACTAAATTATTTCCTGTCAACGAACTTTCTCTATAGATCAGCGGCATTTCTGCTTATCGTCATGGTTGTGTATCATACACCTTTACACAACAAAAACTGTATTGACATTGTGTACTACCGCCACGCAGTTATTACGTCGGGAAGCAGCGTACTGTATGCTAATGCAACAACAAACGAAGTGTCTAGGGGAGTGGGGGGGGGGGGGGAGATGGGTGCCTGTGCTTACATGCGTCGAATATCACAAACAAAACCCACATGTCTACTACAGCACTACGATGGATACGTAATGTGTACTATCTAGACAGTAAACAGCTCCGTTTCTTCTTGACCTGTATACTTTTGATCGCTTGCACATCGATGTCTTATTGGCAAGGATAGTACAGTGTGATACATTTTTTAATAGTTCTTGGAGAGGATAACTGTATTCATGAATAAAATGTACATGATTCCATTTAAGAAATTTAACCTCTACCTCGTGCATCCTACATCAGTCGGGATACATAAAACGTATACTCTCAGCAAGAACTACCCAATGATGTTAATAAACATTGGTAGAAACAATTTCTCATTTAACAGGACCGTTTAAGATATACACGTAAATAAAAAGAAAGCGTTACAAATGGACGTGATGGGGGACTAACTGTTACTGCCGGGAAAGACACTCTTTAAAATACTGTATGTATACATTTCGATACCTGGGAGACAGAACAGATGAACATGACAGGTACGCTCAAGGCTCAGATTCAAGGACAAGGTCAAAAGGGCGTTTATAAGAATTACCAACTAGTATTCAAGAATGGAAAATCGTGTCTTGCTTTAGTGTATTATAACTAGCCCGGATTTCGTAAAGTTCGTGAAACGAACTACAATAGGCGCAAAGAATCAAAATGTACGTGCCAGAATGTGGATATACACGTAATCAGTTCCCTCTGAACTTAAACACGTTAGGTTACAATTCACTCCTCGTTCATACGATAATGACTCTGCTACTGTGAACCGTATGTATTACATTGCACTCAGATTTTATCATTATACAATGACGGTAACAGGAGACGGGACATTAATTACATTTTCCTATTCGCATAGGAAAAATCACCGCCACGTTTGGTGCCTGGAAAATATGGAAGTAACAGCAATAAAAACAGCAATGCATGCTAGCCGCTTTAGGATTACCATCGTTTCAATAGTTGAAAAGGTTGCTTTTTTTCTGCTCTATAGATTTTCGCTACCGTTGGTATAACTGTGCTTGTAGAGTATCCCCCATGTTATTCAATTGTACGTTGATCGAGCATTAAAGTCAACCGAAGAGAAGTTTGCAAAGAAAATTAAAATTCAAGGAGAAAAAATAGAATCTTTGATGATTGCCTATGACATTGTCATTCTTTCAGGGAGGGCAAATGACTTGAAAGAGTAGTTGAAGGGTATGGATGGTGTATTGAAGATGTTTTAAGATGAACATCGAGTAAAGCAAGCGTAATGGAATGAGTTCAAATTATATCACGAGATGCTGAGGGAATTAGATTAGAGAATAAGATACTCAAAGTAGTAAGATGAATTTTATTATTTGGGAAACGAAATAAATATCAGTGACCATAGCAGACAGGAAATAAGCTGCAGACCGGCAGTAGCTAGTAAAATATTCCTGAAAAAGAGGAATTTCTTAACATCAGAAATAAATTTAATTGACAGGAAATTTTTTGCGTAGAGGTACCTGTCTGGAGTTTGCCGTTTGTGCGGAATTGAAATGTGGACGATAAACAGTTTGGACAGAAGAGAACAGAAACTTTTGAAATGCGGGGCTACAGTAGAATGTTGAAGATCAGATAGGTATATCATATAACTAATAAGGTGGTTTTAGACGGAACTGCGATAAAGAAATTTGTGGCACAACTTGACTAACAGAAGCGACCTGTTGAAATGCATCAAGAAATTATAAATTTGGTAATGGAAAAATAAGTGTTTGTGGAGGAGGGGGTAAAAATTGTAGAGCCAGACGAGGCTTGAAGACAGTCGGAAGGTTAAAATCGGTGTAAGCTGCAGCTGTTATGCAGAGATGAAGAAGTTTGTATAGGATACACTAGCTTGGAGAGCTGCATCAAATCAGTCTTCGGACTGAAGACAGCAACAACAAAGGAGATAAATTTCTGGAATGAGTTTGCGATATTTATGAACTTTTGCAAATATACTCGGCATTTTTTATTATATGCAAGATTACAGCAACGTCAGTGGATTCTAAAACGCGTTGTTCAGTTCCTGGTACTGTCATTGTTTTAGACACACCCTGTATATTTTGGGATTTCCTGTCCGCCTGTTGCGCAGAGTATTATTGTTTTTTACGTTCCACATTGATTCCTGCAATTATTTCAGACGGTGTTGCTTGTCTGTTAGTACTGGCAGCTCCATGCAGACGCTGCAGCTCTCCGTGGTTAAGTGAGGGCCGTCAGCCACTGCGTTGTCCTCGGTGAGAGGTAATGCCTGAAATGTGATATTCTCGGCAATCTCTTGACACTATGGATCTCGGAATATTGAGTTCCCTAACGGTTTCCGAAGTGAAATGTCCCTTTCGTATAGCTCCAACTACCATTCCGCGTTCAAAGCCTGTTAATTCGCGTCGTGCGGCAATAATTACGTCGGAAACCTATTCACATGAATCATCTGAGTACAAATCAAAGCTCCACCAAAGCGCTGCCCTATTTCGACTTGTGTACCCGATAACACCGCCATCTGTGTATGTGCGTATTGCTAACCCATGACTTTTGTCACCTCGGCGTGTGTTGGAACTAAGTGATTTCGAATGAGGGCAGGTTGTTGGTGCTCGTATGGTGGGAGCTTTCGTAACCAGTGTAGCCGAAGTGTTTGTGTTTTAAGAGGAACTGTATACTGCATACAGGGAAAGCGAAAAAACATCCGCTAAGTCACAACGCTGGCGAAAGTGTGTTTTGAATGATCATGACAGACGGTCATTGAAGAGGATTGTGACGAAAAATAAGAGGACATCTACAGCAAAAGTCATTGCAGAACTGAGTGTTGCACTCACAGAATCTATCAGCAACAAAACAACACAAAGAGATCTGCGTCAGTAAGAAATTTCAGGGTGAGCTGTAACTACGATATCACACGTCAGTGATGCAAATACCCGTAACCGGTGTCATCAAAAGTGGACTCAGGAGCAATAGAGAAAGTCTTGTTTCACACTGTTTCCAACATGTGGTCGAATTTACGTCTCAAAAGTGAAACATGGCGGGTGTTCGGCGAAGATCTGGACGTCCATATCGCGGTATTCCATGGGCCCCAAGGATATCGGCAAGGTCACGTTACTGCCAAGCATTATGTGACCATTTTGACAACTCAGATCCATCCATTGGTACAATGTTTGTTTCCCAATGGTGATACCGTGTTCTAAGACGACAGCGTCCCTGTTCACACATTTTGCATCGTCCAGGACTGGTTTTGTGAAAATGAGAACGTGTTGTCGCATCTCCCCTGGCTCCCACATTCACCAAATCTCTATATGTTTGAGACTTCGTGATCTACTTTGAAAAGAAAACTGCATGATCGCTGTCCAGCTCCATCATAGTTACCTGAAATTGCCACGATTTTGCGGGACCTGTATTTATCCATTGGCAACGGCCTTGCCGCAGTGGATACTTCGGTTCCCGTGAGATCATCGAAGTTAAGTGCTGTCGGGCGTGGCCGGCACTTGGATGGGTGACCAACCGGGCCGCCATGCGCTGTTGCCATTTTCGGGGTGCACTCAGCCTCATGAATCCAATCGAGGAGCTACTCGACTGAATAGTAGCGGCTGCGGTCAAGAATACCATCTTACGACCGGAGAGCGGTGTGCTGACTCCACGCCCCTCAAAAAAAAAAAATGGTTCAAATGGCTCTGAGCACTCAACTGCTGAGGTCATTAGTCCCCTAGAACTTAAAACTAGTTAAACCTAACTAACCTAAGGACATCACAAACATCCATGCCCGAGGCAGGATTCGAACCTGCGACCGTAGCGGTCTTGCAGTTCCAGACTGCAGCGCCTTTAACCGCACGGCTACTTCGGCCGGCCCCACGCCCCTCCTATCCGCATGCTCCACCGAGGACGACACGGCGGTCGGATGGTCCCGGTAGGCCACTCGTGGCCTGAAGACGGAGTGTATTTATTCATTCGGAGACGGCTGGAAACTTTTTAATGCCAACAGTTTTCCTACACCGTATTAGGCATGATAATGCGACGTGTTTTTGGTGTCATATTTTTGTCTACCTCCTCCTGTATATACTACAGCACCCAAGAATAAGTCCACCCTCCACGATTGTCTCAGAGTGATAACTATAACTCTGAGATAAAGGTTAACCCAGTAGTCAAACTTTTGCTTTTTAATTATAGTGTGTGATGGAAATTAGTTATTATTATTATTTTTATTATTATTAGGCACGATTGGACCCTATCGGATCACGCAAAGACGTTGTATTTTAAACATTCGAAGATTCCAAGCAGTTCTCTTTTTTTTTTTTGTGGATGCTTTTTCTTTCTTCAGTCCACTTTGTCATTGGTCTGGTCGCGACGTCATTCTCTGGCAGTACTTTCCATTCGCTAGTTTTTTGGGTGTATAAGTTTCTGCTGGAAATGTCTGAAGGACTTTTTTTATATGTGTCTTATCTAAATACTTTTTGATCTACATACTTTTTTTAAAATTCACATTAAATGTGTCATAATATCCAGAATGAGATTTTCACTCTGCAGCGGAGTGTGCGCTGATATGAAACTTCCTGGCAGATTAAAACTGTGTGCCCGACCGAGACTCGAACTCGGGACCTTTGCCTTTCGCGGGCAAGTGCTCTACCAACAGAGCTACCGAAGCACGACTCACGCCCGGTACTCACAGCTTTACTTCTGCCAGTACCTCGTCTCCTACCTTCCAAACTTTACAGAAGCTCTCCTGCGAACCTTGCAGAACTAGCACTCCTGAAAGAAAGGATATTGCGGAGACATGGCTTAGCCACAGCCTGGGGGATGTTTCCAGAATGAGATTTTCACTCTGCAGCGGAGTGTGCGCTGATATGAAACTTCCTGGCAGATTAAAACTGTGTGCCCGACCGAGACTCGAACTCGGGACCTTTGCCTTTCGCGGGCAAGTGCTCTACCAACAGAGCTACCGAAGCACGACTCACGCCCGGTACTCACAGCTTTACTTCTGCCAGTACCTCGTCTCCTACCTTCCAAACTTTACAGAAGCTCTCCTGCGAACCTTGCAGAACTAGCACTCCTGAAAGAAAGGATATTGCGGAGACATGGCTTAGCCACAGCCTGGGGGATGTTTCCAGAATGAGATTTTCACTCTGCAGCGGAGTGTGCGCTGATATGAAACTTCCTGGCAGATTAAAACTGTGTGCCCGACCGAGACTCGAACTCGGGACCTTTGCCTTTCGCGGGCAAGTGCTCTACCAACAGAGCTACCGAAGCACGACTCACGCCCGGTACTCACAGCTTTACTTCTGCCAGTACCTCGTCTCCTACCTTCCAAACTTTACAGAAGCTCTCCTGCGAACCTTGCAGAACTAGCACTCCTGAAAGAAAGGATATTGCGGAGACATGGCTTAGCCACAGCCTGGGGGATGTTTCCAGAATGAGATTTTCACTCTGCAGCGGAGTGTGCGCTGATATGAAACTTCCTGGCAGATTAAAACTGTGTGCCCGACCGAGACTCGAACTCGGGACCTTTGCCTTTCGCGGGCAAGTGCTCTACCAACAGAGCTACCGAAGCACGACTCACGCCCGGTACTCACAGCTTTACTTCTGCCAGTACCTCGTCTCCTACCTTCCAAACTTTACAGAAGCTCTCCTGCGAACCTTGCAGAACTAGCACTCCTGAAAGAAAGGATATTGCGGAGACATGGCTTAGCCACAGCCTGGGGGATGTTTCCAGAATGAGATTTTCACTCTGCAGCGGAGTGTGCGCTGATATGAAACTTCCTGGCAGATTAAAACTGTGTGCCCGACCGAGACTCGAACTCGGGACCTTTGCCTTTCGCGGGCAAGTGCTCTACCAACAGAGCTACCGAAGCACGACTCACGCCCGGTACTCACAGCTTTACTTCTGCCAGTACCTCGTCTCCTACCTTCCAAACTTTACAGAAGCTCTCCTGCGAACCTTGCAGAACTAGCACTCCTGAAAGAAAGGATATTGCGGAGACATGGCTTAGCCACAGCCTGGGGGATGTTTCCAGAATGAGATTTTCACTCTGCAGCGGAGTGTGCGCTGATATGAAACTTCCTGGCAGGAGAGCTTCTGTAAAGTTTGGAAGGTAGGAGACGAGGTACTGGCAGAAGTAAAGCTGTGAGTACCGGGCGTGAGTCGTGCTTCGGTAGCTCTGTTGGTAGAGCACTTGCCCGCGAAAGGCAAAGGTCCCGAGTTCGAGTCTCGGTCGGGCACACAGTTTTAATCTGCCAGGAAGTGTCATAATATGTTTTGTGAAGGGTGACTGGAGTCAGTTAACTGTGGTTTAAAACAGATATATTTTGTGGACATAAAACAAGTATAATGCATTCTGTTTACATTCCTGCAGTTAACACACTCAGGTCATTTATTCATTATTAACTGCTAGTGATAATATTAGCTAGTGTCTCAATGGCTGAATGCAAATCTTTCGACTGGACGCCACTCTGGCAACTTGCATATCCCTAACCTACCACAGTTATCCAACCGGTGAAAAGCGACATACATGTTAACGTGGAACCCGAACCACGTGCCATTCCTAGCGACTCCTCACATCGATGAGCTGTGAGAGTAGCATGAAAGGCAGACTGAAAGTTCCCGTGTCCGGCAGGGATTCAGGCGGGATTCCTAAGAACTGATATACGTAATTGATGTAAATTAGATTTACAACACAAGACTTAACTGAATCCTTGTATTTGCAGATCGGTGCCCAATATATGGTATATCTTTCTGGTTGGCCGTTGTGCGGTAACGTACACTATAGCGTGCGGAGATGGTACAACGCGTAGAAACGATAGTACGAACAGGGTTTTGTTGAAAGGTACGTAATGGACTCTCTTGGATCTTCCCTCGTTATGGACGATGCAAATACTGATACATAATATCCAACTAATTTCTCGTAGGAGACTTGCCCATGACCAAATATAGGTTTTATCAATGCACCTCCCTGTTTTAGATTTGATAATGAAAAGTGCATCAAGATAGGGCAAATTGTTTTAAATTTACATACGTTATTGAAGCGATCTCATATAGTAATTTGCAGTATTATAAGCCGGCCGGAGTGGCCGTGCGGTTCTAGGCGCTACAGTCTGGAACCGGGCTACCCCAACGGTCGCAGGTTCGAATCCTGCCTCGGGCATGGATGTGTGTGATGTCCTTAGGTTAGTTAGGTTTAATTAGTTTTAAGTTCTAGGCGACTGATGACCTCAGAAGTTAAGTCGCATAGTGCTCAGAGCCATTTGAACCATTTTGTAGTATTGTAGGCCAAGATCGCTTCACGTGAAACAGATTGTTTCATGATCAGCTTCGAGTGTAAATATCTGTCTTCTTCAGAATCTGGGAGATCTGAAATTCTGAAGACGACAGCTAGTTACTGTCGAAACTGTTCATGAAACAAATAGAGCGAATGTAGACATCGGCGTCCGCTACACTTCAGTCTGCTGCCACCACCTCTACTTCGCATTCACGTTCGTTGATCCTTAACTACACTGCAAAGTAGTTTGTTATCACATCCAAGATTTCAGCGAGGAGGGGCACTTTCACACTTTGACCGAGATTTTTCTATTGATGGGACGCCATCTCAAAAACTCTGAAATCGCGGACAGCGCCAATCGTAGAACTGGATGTTGTGATTGTCGCTTTAATAACATGACGTAATCTTTGCTGGTAACACTGATCACAATGGGCTCGCATTCGGTGGTACGACGGATCTATTCCTCGTCCGACCATTCTGATTTAGGATTTCCGTGATTTCGCTAAATCGATCCAGGAATATCCCGGAACGGTTCCTTTGAAAGGGCACGGCCGATTTCCGTCACCATCTTTAAAACAATCCGTGCTAGTGTTGCGTCTTTAATGACCTCGTTGTCGACGGGACGATAAACCTTTCTTCCTTTCATTCTCTAAAAAGGATGCGGGGGTCCCCAGATCACTGTGACAATATACCGAGAATTGGTTTTTTTACTTTTCACTTTTTTCTCTTTTTTAGCGAGCGGCGCTTGGCGGTGTTTACAATCCCCTGGAGATTTGTTTGCGCGGGAGTGAGTCACGGAGCGCGCTGCCGAGGCACGCCGGAGCCCTGCAGGGCGGCAGTTCTGCGGGCAGCCGGTGGCGGCGCGCGCGTCACAGCGCGGCGGGCGCCGCTGCCCGGGCCGCGCTCGGCTGGCGGCCAGTTCTTTGTGTGAGTCGGTGGCGCGAGCACCGTCCGTGGAGCTGCCCGTGCCGCGCGCCGCATAGCGAGAGACTCAACCGAGCCAGGGCCCAGGAGGCCGCGAGTGCAGCCAGCGAGCCGCCCAGCTCCCGCGTCGCATACTACCCTCTCTGTGCGTGTGCGCGCCGCGTGCCACCGACCGGCGGCGACGCGGCCGAGTGCGTGCGCCACCGTACTGGAAACGCCAGCGCAGCAGCGTGTGCAGCACTTGTCGCTGAAGGTGACCTTGACGCCGGAACGCTGGATCTGACGTCGGCAGCCAGGATTAACCCCGTGCCGTCGGTTGCCGGTAAGACACCACGCACACTCGAGCACACAAAAACACACACTCCATGACCCTATGCTGGAGCCACCTCTTGCAGGATCTCAGCGCCCGCGAAAGTGGCCCGACGGGCCCCACCGCTGCCAGCTTGGCGATTTCTCCTGTATAAGGCCTGCAGCTTTCTACGGCCACGTCACGTTACGCTGGCTGTGTGCGGTCGCGCCGCTGCTGCCTGCGCAACTGGAGCGAAACGGTAGCTGTCGCAGGGGAAATGATACCTCATCTTACACGCCCCCGTCATTGTGCCCCGCAACGGAACACGAACACGTCAGCGACAGCGCAGAGTCACGTCTACTTCCAATACTGTGCAGTTTCCCACCAGCCTCCGTCAGTGGACAACTAGACACCTTTACAAAGGGAAGATGCATAAAGGATACTGGTTTGAGTTCTCGTAGCCGGTGTCGACATTGGCGAATCCAGCGAGAGGGCAGGAGAAGGGGTGGGCAGCTGCCCCCCCCTCCCCCCCCCCCCCCAAAAAAAACAAAAAAACAAAATCTTCGCAAACCGAAGTCGAATCATACCACTCCACAAGGACGGCATCAATTCAGTGTCAGCATGAAGAATAACAGAACATGACTGCTACCTAGTGTACACAGAACCATTGTGTACACAGAACCGTTCGTCATGAAATCTCAATATTATTTCATCATTCACCTATAATTCACATAATGGGTACGCTTTTGGCAGTCAACCCAAAAGGAATACAAAGCGTTGTTCGACGCGCTTAGGTTTCGCCCTCACCGCTCACCATTCATTCCAAATGCTGGAGTCAAATGGCCGAACATTTTCCAACAGCGACTATTTAGGTGGATCCCACTTCTTCGGAATTCCCCCAGGGGAAGACCAGGGAGTCCCGAAGGAAATACAAGTGGTGGGACTCATACATTGAGTATTGAACGCTAGAAATCACATATTCAAAGAAACCAAAAACTGTTTACTTCGACAGTAGTTTAAAAAAAAAAGTCTCCACTATGGGACTTCTTCTGAGATCATCAGTCCCCTAGAACTGAGAACTACTTAAACCTAACCAACCTAAGGACATCACACACTTCCATGCCCGAGGCAGGATTACAGTAGTTATCAGCCTGTGGAGTATTCTTAACAACTATGTACCTCGGAGAAGCACGTCCTTCTTCCAGTATTTTCCATTCTCCTTCGTCAGCCGCTTTCTTCGAGACACCAAGCAAAATGGCCTGTAGACTTGCACGTAGATCCGCAGCTCTGTTCAGTACTAAGTTAAAAACCATCTTGTCTAGGAAAACTATTCAGTTTCAGTTCATTTGTATGCTTGCCCATTTACATTGCTTCCCTCCTCCTTAACTTGCTTTAGCTATCCTCAGATTGCCGATTTATTCTACTGCGAGCCCTATTTTCATTAACGAATGTTGCCCAAACAATTTGGAGGTGAAGCACATTAAACTTTGTGGGAAACATTCGAGAAAGCTTATTTTTGTCCCCGTGTGTACGATTAGCTGTCTCGATATGATCTTCATTCCACCGCACACGCGATAAATCTTGCGCATTGCTGCCAGCTCTTCGAGCGGTGTTTATCGTCCCTAATGCCGTCACTTTTGTTACATGATGTGTGGCTCTTTCGACACTCAACGACGAGCCTGACTGCATCGTGTTTGCCTTTTCTTATAGCGTGGCTGCAGTATCTGCATTCATAGCCCGCCGACGTTAACAGCGATTGCGTAAACGCCTCCGCTCGCTCTGTCGGCAGTTAATCGTGCCCTGGAGCAACTGGGTCTCCCCCTCCCCCTGTCCCCTCCTCCCGACCGACTCACTCAATTTCCCTTCCCCTCCTACGAGCGCTGGATTGACCTTAGCTGCCCTTCGCCTTCCAGATGTCTCGGGCCACACGCTAGCATTTCTTGGCGCCTGCTCGATAGAAATGACCCGGGAACTTGAAAATCAAATGCATTGTGGTAAATTATTTGAAACTTTTATACCGTAAACAACGCCCATTTTCTTATTTGCCCTTGACAATTTACAAACACAAAACCATTATCGAGGTGATGCAACTTCATTCGGCTAGTGTATGGAGGTGTCCTTTGATGCGTACGAAGTAAACTTTCCCTGTGTCAGACATTTCTTCATAATTTCCTTGGGTCAGCGCGTATTTTAGGAACAATGCCTGCTGCAATAGAACATGAAAATCAAAAGTCATTGACAGTCTTTTAAAGGTACGTTCTTAACGGTTACTTCCTCCGCAACAGCTCACCGGTGTATATCAAAAGTAACCGGACACCTATTAGCGAACGTTAATGTGGTGTGTGTCGACCCTTCGCATATATGACAGCGTGAATTCTGGGGATGATTTGAATGAGGTGTCTAAATATCTGTGGAAGAATGGCACCCCATTCTTCCTCAAGAAACCAACCAAGAGGAAGTAGTGATGTTGGGCGCTGTGGTCTGGAGCGAAGTCGATTTCTAACTCATCCTATAGATATTCCATTGGACTGTGGTCGGGATTCTAGGTAGGCCAGTAAATGTTAGGAAAGTTATTGTGATTTAACCGTTGCGTTACGGATGCCACTTCCTAATAAGACGCAGTGTCATTACAGTCATCGTCTCCGGCTACTCCTCTATTGTATGCAGTACATAATTCTATAAAATGTGGTCAGATACTTCCGGATTTTGCGTTTTATTAAGGACAATAAGGCATTTATATCCTGACGAAGAAAAACGCTCTCATACCACAACACCACATCCCTGTACTCCACGGTTGGCGCTACACATGATGGCAGGTAATGTCATCCCGGCACTCGCCAAACCCAAACCCATCTTTCGGAATATCACAGGGTGTAGTGTGACTCCCTACTCCAAATCACTCGTTTCCAGTCATCCACCGTCCAGTGGCATCGCTCTTTACACCAGCTTACGATGACTCCAGAAAGTGTGGCTTACGAAGAGCTAGCTGCTCGACCACATACCCCATTTTTTATCTCTCTACGCACGGTTATTGTGCTAGCTGGACTCCTGGTAGCACTTTCAAACTCTCGTGTGATTCCTTCCGCCAATTTCATCCGATTTTTTACGACCACCATCCGCATTTTTTGACGGTTCCTGTCCGTCAGTACAAGAGGACTGCCTGGCCTAGGTCTAGCTGTGGTTGTTTCTTCGTGTTTCATTTCACTATCACATCACCAACAATCGACTTGGCAGCTTTAGATGGCTCGAAATGTCCCTGGTGGATTTGTTACGTTCGAAGTCACTGAGCTGCCCGGATCGACCCCTTCTGCTGCTTTTGCTTCTGTAGTGCTAACACAATACCCACCACCATGTTTGATACTAGCGGTTCCGCCTCTTGTGACGTCTTTTGATCAGTTCCGCTATATATGGAGACTTCCAGACCCTTGATCAGAGAGTTAAGGATCAGTAACGTCCGAGGAATTTTGAGGGAAATAAGCCTCAGACGTTCAGTTTACTGATGTACTAATCCACATAACTCTAATTAAATCTGATTAATTCCGTTCCTAATGCCTCTCTAGACTATTTTTCTGAGAATGTAGCTGTTCTTTGCCATGAACAACTTCTTTGAAGTACTCCTTACATCATTAAATGCCACTTTGTCCACTGATGAAGGAGCAAAGCGTCAGAAACGTGTCGTGATAAGTAACTAGTACAGTTTACTAATTGGCTCCGCATTGTTTTCTTATTTATTGTTTAACTACTACGAAGGAATCTTGTAAACATGTTTTGGTGTAAAAAAAACTAGGACAGAATCTTCAGTACGTGTAACAGTTGTATTTATCTTCCATGAAGGCGAAATACATCAGAGCCTGCGGAAAAGCTGTGTTAAATTGGTGTCTGTGAACTGGACAACCGGGAGTTAATACAGAAAACAAGCAGCGCCTTGAATTTTGCTCAGAGTGAGAGGCAGCTTGTTGAAGAGGCGGAAAGCAGCACTGGAGGAGTTTGAATATGGTATTTTTTTGTGGAATGTTCCAGTTACAGTGAAACGATGGTACTTGATCTCAGGTATAGGGTACCGGAGTGCATACGCACTGAGAAACTGATGAAGTAGACTGCCTGTGTTGGTGAAGTAACTAATCTGACCGTAACCATCCTAACTGGGCGCTTGAGCTACTTACGTGGTCAAATAGATGGATGTTGCAGGTATAAATGACACAAGCAACCATGGTTAGTTCTAAGAGCCTAGAATTTTCACTGCTTGTGTCGTGTGGGATAACATGGAAGCAGTGGAGGTTCCGCAGATGGAATAGCTTCAAGCAGTGACCCAGTTCAACCCAGCACAAGAATTAGAAACATGAGGCTATATTGTCGTTACTTTATACGTGAAACATGAACGTTTTAAAAATTAAAATTTCTCCACGTTGTTTGCATGATTACAGTTTACGTCTCACATTCCGCGAAAATACGTTCCAAAATTTCTGAAGGGTATGGAGACAAACGGAAGGGTTTCATCACATGGCGACAGTATGTTACCACCGCCTGTGTTCGACGTGATCTTGCATTAACTAGTCACAGACGGTATCACAAGCAGTGGAGGAGATATAAAGCGTGTTGTAATGCGGAAACAGAGCGATCTATCTGATGTCCAAAAGAGAATAATTGATGACTTTCGGGTCAAGGGTGGAAGTATTACGAAGCGGTTAAGTTTGGAAACTGTTCATGGGCCCCGTGGTTAAAGTATATCGTGCATGGCAAAATGGCGCCCAGGCTACTGTGGTCGTCCAGATGAACCAAGGGGCTATCAACAGTGGCTCCTTAACGACAGTTCAGCGGTGGTGTCCACTGATTAGCGGCTGGTGACCTTTTCAGATGAATGACATTTTATGTTCCGAAATGTCTGAAAGCAAACACCCTTGGAAAATAGTCGAAAGTGTCCAGGCCAGAGGAGGGCCAGAAGAATATTTTCGTGGCATTCGTTGGGTGATCTGGTCATTCTGGAAGGCACGCTGGATCAACACAAGTATCCATCTATCCTTGGGGATTGTGTGTGCCCCACAATTTTGTTTTTCCCTTGTACGATGACATCTAGCTGCTGTACAATGCGCCGGCCGAGGTGGCCGAGCGATTCTAGGCGCTACAGTCTGGAACCGCGCGACCGCTACGGTCGCAGGTTCGAATACTGCCTCGGGCATGGATGTGTGTGATGTCCTTAGGTTAGTTAGGTTTAAGTAGTTCTAAGTTCTAGGGGACTGATGACCTTAGAAGTTAAGTCCCATAGTGCTCAGAGCCATTTTTTTTTTCCAATGCAATGCGTCACACAGCTCGCATTGCTCATGTGTGGTTCGAGTAGCATCAGACAGTGTTTACCCCAGACCACAAAACTTCAGGGATTTAAGTAAGCCCAATCTAGAATCTGTGGGACCATCTGAATCTAGAAGTTAACGCCATAGATCCTCAACCGAGAAGCCTAGTGTCAGGCACTAAAGTCAGCATGGCTGCACATCACTGTCAGTACCTTCCAAAACTCTTGTACTGCACGTCTTACAGCAGTCCGCGCTGCAAAAGGTATTAGTCTTTCAACATATCACCTTAATGTGATCCGACAGTGTAATACTGTTATCGCGCTACAAGATGTGAACAGAGGGGCGAGGGCCACGTTAAAGAGTAAAGCGCGCACGCACAACGCGAGTGGCGAAATCCTCAAGGCAAACATTATCCTGTACATTGTTAGCCTGGTAAGTGAGCCAGTCACAGTTGTCTGTTCATATTGTATTGTGGATGGCAACGTACAAGCTATTGCCATTTCTCCTGTTACGGGGATATTATAGACACCTGAAGCATCAAAATAGTAGGTGACGTGGCTGTTGAGCCTACGTAACAAGAGCCCCAGAACTAGCCCTCTGGGCGCTCCGGTCCCGTTTGCGAGCCACGCACACAGCAGACCAGATTTCTCACGCGTGGCTTGTAGGCAGTGAGAGACTGCGCCACCCCTACCCCACCGCCTGTACTTGGCATTCCCGGTAGGTCGCAACAACCGCTAACCTGCGGATGCTCTCAACAGGTCTCCCACGGGCTGATTCAGGACGTACACTTTCCATCTGTGCATACGGAGCCCCTCACTGGCGCTGCTGTGAGCGTGTGGCTCTGGTACTCGAGGAAGCTCCGCATAACTCAGCCATTGCATCTTCATGAGTATATAACGTCACACTGTCCACGTGGATGGCTTCTGTCCCGCCGGCCAACTAGTCTTACTCGTTCGTGCGGGCCGCTTTTACTTTGCCCAGCACAGGGTTGCACAGCCGTCACACCGGTAAGACACTGCCACCTGATTCATTCCACATAGTAATTTACATAGTGCCGCGACTAATTATGTTAGCAGTGACAACTTTTTATTGCCAGTCCGGCCCCTTTAAAAACTTTTAGGGACCGCTCACTAAAAAATATTTTTCTTTTTGGATGCAGCCAATTTTTAAAACATGCCTCTGTACAGCAGTTATCGCCGGTCGGGGTGGCTGAGCGGTTCTAGGCACTACAGTCTGGAACCACGCAACCGCTGCGGTCGTAGGTTCGAATCCTGCCTCGGGCATGGATGTGTGTGATGTCCTTAGGTTAGTTAGGTTTAAGTAGTTCTAAGCTGTAGGGGACTGATGACCTCAGAAGTTAAGTCCCATTGCGCTCAGAGCCATTTGAATTTTGAACAGCAGTTTTCATCAAACAGCAATTTGTGTTAAATGAATGGAGAACGTCTGTCTGTGTTACCTTTCGCTCGCCATAGTGTTGAATATTCACTGAATAGTAAAATCTTTACGAGGAGCGATGGATGTGCCTGTGATCTTTTAACGTTGTGAGTAAAATTTAGACATTCCTTTATTAATTGTAATACCCACAAAATGTGTGGACTCTGTACTTCTTCGCTTGTTGCATGTAGGTTGCACCTGATGAAGCGGTTTCAGGCCGCGAAACCGGTTGTGTTCTAATAAAAAACAATTTTACCAGCTATTAGCCGAATTTTCCGTAACATCGTGCGTTTCAATAGCTGCGGATGCCCGGAATATAAAATAGTTTGTGATCCATACTTTGCGACCCACTGTGAAGTGCGTACCACCTTAGCACGTATTAAAGTCTCTTCTCATTGGAGTGCGGGAAGAAGTACTGCTTGAATGACGATGCGTACGCAGTAAATTATAGTCTGTCGTTAAATTGAAGAGTGAGCTGGCGGAGGAAGAAGCCTGTCGCTGAAGAAGTCATCTCTGCCCTACAGAATGAGTAAGAATCAGTTTGTCGTCCAGCAGTGCAGTGCAGCGAAAGGGATTTACATTGGGTGTGCGTTTCTTGCATTTCTTATATCTTGTCCATCTTATCTACGTACATAAATTGAAGTTTGTTGCTCGTGGCCGTCTGCATATGCAGACGGAACTGTTGCAGTGGTTTGATCCGGCTTAACAAATAAATACTCTTATTCACAAAGAAGGTTTTGTACATAATTTATAAATATTTCTTACAAATTGGTATATGATGACTTCGGCGCCATATTTTGTAACGCGTATGTCTACATCATTGAGAGGTCATTGCTGGTTTAAAAGGCAGAGTTAAAAAGGGATCCAGCTGAGATTCGAAAGACCTTCGGAGTTGATGAAGATAGTTTAAACGCATTAATCCATAATGATCCACGTCAGTGTTCTCGAAAATTGGTAAAAGTGATTAACTGATCGTTCCACCATCGTGTGACATTTGCATGCACGGGGACTGATCATTCCACCATCGTGTGACATTTGCATGCAGTGGGGAAGGTTCAAAAATCGTATGTTTGGATATCGCATGCTCTAAACCAAAATCGCAAAAATCAGAATCAGCGGTGGACATATTTGCCACTCTGCTTGCTCATCATCTACTGGGTTGTGAACAACACCGACCACTCCGATCCCGTATAGTTACTGGCGACGAGAAATGGTGTCTTTATGCTTTATAAGGAAAAGAAAGGAATGGTTGAGCCGAAACAAAGCAGCAACTACCAGTGCAAAGACCTGCGCGCATCCTCAAAAGATAATGTCATGCATCTGGTGGAACAGTGACGGTGTGATGTACTACGAGTTGCTTTCCCAAGATGTAACCATGACTGTTGACATTTATTGTCAACGACTGAGACATCTTACAGGCGCAGTGCAAGAACAACGACCAGGAAGACTTTGTGAATCGATGCTACTCCACGATAACGCCCGCACGCATTATGCTAGACACAAAAAGCACTGTACAGGAGTTAGATTGGAAAGTTATTCCGCACCCAGCTTGTTCACCTGATCTTGCCCCCTCAGATTTTCGCCTCGTCCGCTTTCTGTGGAAAAACATTCAAGGAACTTCCGTTCTGGATAAAAATGCTCTCCTAAAGTGGTTCGACGAGTTCTTCGCGTCAAAACTTCGTGATTTCTACAGTCGCGGAATCGGAAAGTTACCCCAGCGTTGGCAGACTGTTGTTAATGTTGAAGGAGAATATATTATTGATGATTAAAGCCTCTGTTATGTGTACCTGTTGTGTTTATTAAACTTACGGGCGCTACGAACACTATGCAGCAACCCAATACAACTGAGCTGATTTTTTGCGGCGCAGCAGAAAGTGGCACCACTGCAGTGACGCCACCGAAAACCAGGTGTTCACAAATGGAACAGCGTGCTACTGCAGTTCCAGGTGCATCGCCGTAACATCAGTTGTGTTCGTGTGTGTGTGTGTGTGTGTGTGTGTGTGTGTGTGTGTGTGTATGTGTGTGTGTGTGTTTTTCTGAGATGCGGCATTATTGTGTACGGCACTTAAGCCGTGTATCTGAGAAAGGTCACTTCCCTACCGCAATCGCCGCTTGCTCTGCAGTTTAGAGACAAATTATAACCGTAGTTGCGCCAGGCCCTACTTCACTCTCGAACTTTAGGTAGCTGGGAAATAGCCAGAGTAGTAGGTGAAGTGGCGCAGCGGGACTATGGCAGCGCGCCAGAGTGGGCCGCGTGGCGGCTGCAGAGAAGAGGACGCGGGTTTGGGAGGCGGAGCGCAGCGAAGGCGGCGGCGGCGTCCGGACGAGGTCAGGACAATGCCCCCGGCCTCGGCCGCGGCAGGCGGCGGCCGCCCCACCGCACCGGGGAGGTCGACAAACTGGACGACCAGGCCCGAACCGCTAATTGTGAGCGCCCGACACCGGGCCAGCCACTGGTCTCCCTGCCCGTGGCTCTAGTGTAACACCCTACACGTGTTGGGGCCCGCCAAGAGGACGTCAGTCATGCTCGCTAGAATACTGACACCAGTACTCTGCACATGAATGGAACGGCTGGTAGAGGCCGGACTGAGGAAACATCAGTTCTCGACACTAGGAAGGAAATTTCACTTAGCGCGCCTATACAATGTAATAGAAAAAAACACATGTTAATGTCTAGGAATTAGAGGGTGCCAAGTTTAGTACGCAGACCAACCAGCTCTGGCTGCAACAATGCCTAGACACCGAGTAGAACAGACCAGGAGACCGCGTGGCAATCGGATTTTAGTATTTTTATTTTTTAAAATATTTCTGAGATGTGAAGTTAAGAACTTAATTATCGATCACCCAAGGCAGTGAGATACAACTCTGAAAATTTCTCGAGAAAATCTACAAAAAGGGTTCAAATGGCTCTGAGCACTATGGGACTCAACTTCTGAGGTCATCAGTCCCCTAGAACTTAGAACTAGTTAAACCTAACTAACCTAAGGACATCACAAACATCCATGCCCGAGGCAGGATTCGAACCTGCGACCGTAGCGGTCTTGCGGTTCCAGACTGCAGCGCCTTTAACCGCACGGCCACTTCGGCCGGCAGAAAATCTACGTGGAAGTTTTCCGAGTGAGCGTAATAGCATAAAGTAGAACTCGCTGCTTTATCCGCGGGCTGAGTGGCTCTGTGGTAGATAGCTCGCTTGCTGTTGGGTGACCAGGGTTCGATTCCCGGCAGGGGTGAAATTTTAAACGAAGGTGCATGTTCTACGAGCATTTCCGTGAAGAGTAGAATACATAAATATAGAATAGTTAATTCCTAATATTTCTTATTTATGATCTTTATTAACCGCCTTTTATAACAGATCGGTAATTAATAATTCGTATTGTATGAAAACTGCTTTTATGTCTCCGTACTTGACTTAGAAAAAACAGAACCCTTGCAGGATCGCTTTGTTGTCCGTCGGTCTGTCCGACTGTTAATACCCTTTTTCTCAAGAACGGGTGGAAGTATCGAGGTGAAATGTACGTCATGTACTGAGGTTTACGGTACCTTGCCAATGTATTAAGTTTAAGCTTCTAAGTCAATGCTGTAAGAGATGCTGAGCTGTATGGTACATATTTTGATAATCGCAAACTCACTTATCAAAACCAATAGCATCTTGAAATTTGGTAAGAAGCAAGGCTATCACAGTACAAGTAAGGCGAAAAATCCGAAAATTGTTTTTTGGTAGTTACATGACACGAAAGAAAATCATTTTTTTGTCTTGTGGTATTCGAATGTCGGTCTGTCCGACTTTTAAAACCCCTTTATCTCACGAATTACGATAGCAAACGCGAAATTATACGAAGAATTTGAACTTAAAAATTATAATATTCTCGAAAATCTTCGAATTCCCAAGACCGATACATAACCAGTATCAGTAACGACAACCGGCAAAAATCGTCGAGATTTTCGATTCCCGGGATGAAAGACCAATTGTATCTGTGCTCACGTACACAGTTAAGTTTGTACGGAAGCCATAGAGAACGAGTCGTACTCGTATTGGGCAAATTTTTTTTGTGTGATATGTAATTAGAAACAAGGAGACGTGCATTTTTCATAAAACTGAGAGGTAGATACGTATTATGTAGGATATATTTGATGAATTTTATGTATAAATTATGTAGGTATCCGAACTGAACTGGAAGCGCTACCGTGCCGATTTTTTTCCGTCTTTATGTATTTTACGTACCACGGAAATACTCGTTGAACATGTACCTATGTTTAAAAATTTTTTTCAACTGCGAATTGAACCCAGTCCACCGACAAACCTGCCGAGCACTATACCACATAGCCACACTGCGTGTTGAAAAATTTGGGTTACTTTAGGGCATTAAATTCCCTCGGAAAACTTCAAAGCTGATTATCGTGAGAATTTTTGAGAGTTGCATCTCACTGCTGTGGGATATTGATATTTCAGTTCTGCACTTCACGTACCATAAATAAAAAAATTACAAAAATCCGATTGCTGTCTGGTGTCCTTGTGAGCTGAGATAGGGTGCGCCATTTCCTGCTGCTTCCACTCTGTGCAATAGTTTCCGCCACCAGTCGTAGAGGCTGACAAGTTGTGGTGTACCAAGTGTTTTCAATTTCTGGGAGATCTGGAGAACATACTGACCACGTCAACTGTTGAATACCTTTTGTATCGGGGTAGGTCCGGACGCGACGGGAGACAGGCGGTCTTGCGTTATCTTGTTGGAAGATAACGTCACGGAAACTTTATAAATAGAACATAGCAACCGGCCTGAATGTGTGAGAAATGTAACAGCTGTTGTGCAAATTACCGGCTGTGCCAGCCAGAGGAGTTCGTGGTGTGTTTCCAATGGCGCCCCATATCATCACGCCGGATGCCGGGTTCTTATGACGATGAAGTATGCAATTTGGGAATGTATGTACGTCTGGGAGCTTCTGCACACGAATTCGACCATTGTGCACACAGAACCGGCACTTTTCTGAACAGGCATCGTTGGATGTACCACTGTCGGCGCATCTGTTATATCTGTTATCTGTTTGTTTTTGCTGCCTGCCCAAGGGAAGAAGCGACTATGCCCCCCCCCCCCCCCAATACAATGACTAGTGCTCCAGACATCTCCGCACTTGTCTTGCTGCAAACAAGCCAATTTCGTAACTCAAGGTATGTGAGGTGACTGTACGACCCTGCACGACCGAGTGAATCATATGTCTATCCTCTGGGGCGCTTGTCACGTGAGGCTATTTAGACCCGGTGTGGCTTTGAATATGGCCCTCTCGAACCCATCAGTTCCAAATTGACAGGGAGTGATCCCAACCAAGCGAGCAGCAATATTGCAGAACGATAACTGCAGTCTCGATAGGCCACGATCCTGTCGCTGTCGAATTCCGACACATGCTGCTATAGTCCACTCTTATAGTACATATACCTTGCAAAAGGTGGGATAGAAGATTTTATCTTGTTCGTATGGTTTGAGAGATTGGTACACCAAGTTTTACCAATAGTTTGTGTTGGCTAAACTTTCTGTAGCCGAAAACATTGAAAATTTCGGCCTTTTTTCAGTTTTTTTCAAAAAATGTCAGTTTAGTGTGCCCCTAACGCTTTGATGTTCTTAAAAAGAGCACAAAATTCTGTTCACATTGGATTACTACAACTTTTTTTATCAGCCAATATAGATGATACTGTTCGTCGAAAACCAATGATTTTTTCGAACTATGCGCAAAATGAAAAAATATGAGGTTTTTGAGCATCTTTATTTCAGTTTCTGTTTGGTTGAAATATATAGGCCTATAGGAATCGAACATCTCACCATTTGGTATTCAGTTACTCCGTGTGCAGTCTGGTAATTCCTGGGTATCCGTCTGTTGTGATTCATACATCACTAGTCGAAGTTAAGTTTCAGGGCATTTCAGCCGTAACTCATGCACATTTCTAAAACTACGTCATTTACTAATTTTGTTAAAAACAACCAGGAAAACAAAATTGAACATTATTAGATATAATAGGCAAACCAAAATCGGTAGTAATTAATAATAGCTGTTTAAAAAAAAAAAAAAACAAGCAACACGGATGAAACATAGGTAGCTTTATTACAACTATAAAGGCGTTAACATTTAGTACACCTATTATTATCCTTGCTGGATGCGTAATACTGCTGACATTGTACTTCAACTTTTGGCCCACTTCAGATGGCTATGTCAGTCACTCCCAAAGTTTTGATGGGCCAAGTGCCGCGGTGTCACCAGAAGTGCCTTGAATAGTAAAATCAGGGTGACTAGATCGAGAGCGTCCCAGGTAGACCACTTCTTCTAGCAGTGAGCCAGCCTCTTCCAGTTCGTTGATTTCGACGTCTGTTTCCTCAATAATTTCAATAAAATCTATTTCTTCCCTTCCTTTATGTAAAAATCCTGGCACGTTTTCATAGTTGACTCCATTGCAGTTCTTGCAAATGGAAGACCAATTTGCTTTTCTGCAGGGGCACGTTCCGCCACACCTCAGCTACGTGATTATGAAACAACGTGAGAGCTGCTGGCTCAAGTGCTGAATCTTGGCTCATTACAACAGCTCTCGGACTGCGATTACTTTGACTCCAGCACCATTTCTCAGGAGGTTTCCATTTTCCCATACAACTTTGGACTTGCCGGTAACTCCGTAATGAATGATGTTGCTCACCAAGTGGCAACCTTGCAAGATTCGGTCTGCTTTTTGTGGCTGACTTGGCGAACAGCTGGTACCACAATCGTCTAGCGACTGCGAACAGGCGACAACTCGAATGAAATTTTCACTCTGCAGTGGAGTGTGCGCTGATTTGAAACTTCCTGGCAGATTAAAACTGTGTGCCGGACCGGGACTCCAACTCGGGAGTTGGAGTCTCGGTCCGGCACACAGTTTTAATCTACAAGGGAGTTTTAGGTGACACCTCCACTATACAATGCGATGATAAACTGTTCTCCAGTTATTATTATTTCTTCACTGGGAGTGCCTGGTTTCTTTAACACGCCATGTGCTCAGTTTAGGTGTTCATGTTTCGTAATGATCTTGCAAAAATTCATTTTTCCTTGACGGAAAAAAGCGGATGTTGTGTCACGTACAAACGGCTTGAGTGAACAGCACATGTTCGTTGTCGAACTTGGATGCGGTCCAAAACCACTTCTCTCCTGCAATTCCTCTTCCTGGCTTTAGAAAAAACAAGTTCTCGATACCTTGTCCTAAACCAGTCATGAGCACCGGGAGGTGAACATCTTCTACCACTTTGACCATACACATCCAAAATCTGCGGTTCTTGAAATGGCAATTTTTACAGTTATAACGGCAGCATCTTCTTGTGCGTGATGCACGTCAGTGCTACACTCTAAAAATTCATTTTTAAGAAGTGTGATCAAGCGATTCTTGTTTCATTGATCGTACTAAAACTTGTCCGCTACGGTCGCAGGTTCGAATCGTGCCTCGGGCATGGATGTGTGTGATATCCTTAGGTTGGTTAGGTTTAAGTAGTTCTAAGTTCTAGGGGACTGATGACCTCAGATGTTAAGTCCCATAGTGCTCAGAGCCATTTGAACCATTTTTTTTTAAGCCGGAAAGTGCTTTCTAGATTTATGAATTCTCTCAGCCCTCTTTGTGCTTCCCACGCAAGGGCATCGATCTAATACAGTAGCTAACTGAGATCCAAAATGAAGTTGCAGATAAGAGACTTTTAACCTATACTTGTTGGCCGTGTTGCAAAGTGAGATGTTCAGTTCCAATGTATCACATAACATGTTATATACTTCTACCATATAAACAGTAACAGATTAAAGTGCCCAACCACTTTGTATTTTGTCATTTTGCAGGAAGTTTGAAAAATTGTTATCCTTGGGTGGAATGTGGCGCCCTTGGTATTGGTTGCAGAAAAAAAGTTGTACTCATCAAATTTGTAGAGAATTTTGCGTACTTTTAAAGAGCAAATAGATATCAAAGCGCTAGGAGCTCAAGAAACAGAATTTTTGAAAAAAAACGAAGTCCGAAATTTAATTTTTTTTTAGTTTTTTGTAATTTTTTTTTTCGCACCAGAAAGTTTAGCCTACATAAATTTTGTTGGCCAAACTTGATTTTCCAATCTTTCCAGCCTTATGAACGAGTTAAAAACATAAAATATTCTACCTCACCTTTTGTACGCTTTCAGTTTTTTTCCCCGAGACTCGGACTGGACCTACTAGATGTTTCTCCTTCTTGCGCAAGATGTAACACAATACCTCACAAACAAACAACTTAAAAATGTCCTCATGTACAGAACGTAGCGAGCGTTACTTCTACCTAATTTGGTATGGTTGTGTTAAATGCTACTTATTAACACGTCAAAGCATGTAGTACTCATCGTACCAATTTGACGTTTGTTGCATGTCGCCTTCACTGAGTTGCAGTTTTAATGGACATCTGTGTAGCAGTTGTGGAGAGAGTACTGACTCTTCGACTCAGAGCATAGGCTGAAACAAAGGCAAACTGACGTTGATAATATTTTTAGACTTAGAAAGAGAAGCGATGAGGGACTGAGTATATGGAGCAAAAAATTATCTGTAACTTGTACGAAGACCAGACTGCATTTGTAAGAGTCGAAGAACTTGAAAGGAAAAAAAGGAAAGTAGTTCAAAAATGGCTCTGAGCACTATGCGACTTAACTTCTGAGGTCATTAGTCGCCTAGAACTTAGAACTACTTAAACCTAACTAACCTAAGGACATCACACACATCCACGCCCGAGGCAGGATTCGAACCTGCGACCGTAGCGGAGGAAAGTAGTAGTTGTGAAGGTAGTCCACAAGTCTGTAGCGTAACCTCTTCGTGTTTCAATCTGTATATTGAGCAGGCAGTAAAAGAAACCGAAGAGAAATTTAGAAAATGATTTAAAGTTTAGGGAGAAGACATACAAACATAAGTTTTGCCGATTCCGAGGACAGCAAAGAACTGCGGGTATCAACTCAACGAAAAAGAGGTTACGAGAAGAATGTCAACAAGAGTATAACAAGGGTAATGGTGAGTTTTGAATGCTGTGTTATTTGATGTTTGAATTATTATGTTGTTTTATCACTATTTCCACGATAGGTGTTTAATTACTGCATTCTAATACGTATGTAACATCTTTTTGCTCTTCCTTTCTCTCCATGTACGATTGCAGGTAGGAGATCTAGATATAGTATCCAAATTTAGCGCTATCTCAAGTAGTAGCCTTAAAATACAGTAATGTTTGGTTTAAAGGAAACGTCTCTGTGTTTCAGTTTTCATAATTATTCTGCTTCGCCGCGTAAGAATATTTGTCTTTGTCGTAGCATGTACATGGTCTCTTTCTTTAGCTTTTTGTGCGTACAGTTCTATCTCAACAAAGGTAATTACAGCTGTGGGTACGGACAGAAATTGTTTCCCCTTAACCAGTTATCACCTATAGGAAACGAAGAGTCAGCTTTTCCTTCCGGAGTGTTAACCAGATAAAACGAGTAGGAATTTCCACTACAAGTAGACCAGTGCAGGGCGATAATGCACGGTCTTGAATACATTTAGAGGTGGCCTCTGAATTGTGAGGAATGGCCTTGAGGCCGGCTTTCCTTTGATTCTGTTACCGCTCGTTAAGTCAGGCCAAGCTCCATACTGCCCTAAGCAGTTATTTCCTATCCGCATTTGTGACGATGTCATACTCATTGAAATATCCTCCCGTTGTGGTTTTACGAATTTGAGCTGCGTAGATACCGAATACTTGCTCCAGAAAAATCTGTGTGAAAAGGTTGAACGAGCGCTGCGTAGTAGCTACTAGTTTTCTGTTTTCCATCAACCTGACACCGTAGTTTGGTTTCTTTTTCCTTTTGTCCTGACATAAGGCAGTAGACTGACTTATATGAAAAAAAAGAGACGTTTATCTTGGGACAGTGTTGAATAATGCCCCGTCATGTAATTTCGTCGGTCAAATGGATCCGTAAACGTAAACCCACTCAGCTGTTCCTTGTGGCTGACCGCTGTCTTCAAGGCAGAATGAGGACCGATCTCTGACCGTGGGACATGTGATGAGCATGTCGCCAATCCCTCCAGCCGTTATTGCCAGCAGTTAAATCCTGCCGCTGCTTCTTTGTTTAACCAGCTTCTCGTTTGGCCTCACAATGGCTGAGTGGACCCAGCACCAGATTTTCACACTTCAGAAAAACTCTGAGGACGTATCGGGGCTCTAACCCAGGTACTTCCGCACCGAAGGCGGCCACGCTAGCCGTTCGGCTACGGAGGCGGTCTGTGAAGAAAGTAATTTATGCAAAATATAATGTATTGGTGCGAAATCTATAAAGAAATCTTATTTTGCATAAATTACTTGAATTTTAAACCCACTGTTTCTCCCGAGATCAATGTTGTCCAATACTTCACTGACATCTTTGCGTCTCTCTGTGGCGAACTTCGATTATCAGCATCGAGTGTAGGAGTAAAATGTTTTGATGTCATGAAAGACAGTCATCAGTATGTTTCGGTGTAGATTATGTAACCGCTTTTGCTTACCAGTTGCCTCCAAGTTCTTTTCTGTTTGCATGAGAGAAATCGATATTTCGTTGACGTTTCTCTGCGCTGATAACTGGTATGGTTTCTAATTGTCATACATGGACGATACTCGCGAGTTTCTCAAGGAAGATTACTGTTTCACATCCCGTTGACAAGTTCGGATTAGGGAAAGTTGGTGAAGGAAGTCGGCCGTGCCCTATCAAAGGAACTAAACCGCGATTTGCATTTAGTGATTTAGAGGATTTGAACCGTTGTCCTCTCGAATGCGAGTCTATTGTGCTAACCACTGCGCTACCTCACTCGGTGGGAGTTCGTGATATCCAACGCCATCTGTTGCACGTAGCAACGAAGAATGCTGTATCTGTACTTTACATGCAACATTGAGAGCACATTACTTATTACTGCGGACAGAGTGCTGTATCTCGGATTAATTTTTTTTTCTCCTAGTGGGCGACTTTAAACTGTCTGGAATTTATGTGGGAAGTTTTAGCAATCTCGCTCGCAATAAAAATCCTTGTGAACACTATCCATCCACACATTAACGAGTAGAGTAGTTTTGATCCAACCAGAATTTCAGTAGTTACACCTAGCTACTCACTCTTTTCATTTACTGTAACGTACTGCTGAGATTTAGCATAGATATGAACTGTTATCGATCATCCATCGCAGCACTCCTTACTACGTGGGTAGCGTCATTTCCAGGACGCAAATCTTCTCCGTTGAGGGAAGATAGAAAAAAAGATGAATCATTCTAGCGACGTTACGGAACGCATATGGGGACATACACTTGACGTAAGTTACTTTAACAACGGGCAGGTTGTTACGGCACGGCACTACGAATGAGCATTTCGGACACGACGAAGCTGATTGGCTGTTCGGGTGCTACAGTCTTGATCTGAAGGACGGTGAAACCGTGAGTGGGCACCAAGGTGATGCACGTCGACCCCTCATCACAGAACGTGAGGATCGGAGGGCTGTGAGCACTATGGGACTTAACTTCTGAGGTCATCAGTCCCCTAGAACTTAGAACTACTTAAGCCTAACTAACCTAAGGACATCACACACATCCATGCCCGAGGCAGGATTCGAACCTGCGACCGTAGCGGTCGCGCTGTTCCAGACTGAAGCGCCGAGGATCGGAGGCTTATCCCTCTATAAAGCAGCATAACCGGCTCTCTCAACAGATCTGACGACAGAGTACAATACTGATGAATGCACATCGTACATTGTTGAACGTGAGGCCCCGCGGAAGACGTGATCCCATATTGACACAACTACACCTTCATATGACGTGCCTAGCCCTTGCACTAAATACTGGTAGTGGGATAAGTGTCGTTCCCGTGTCGTGCTGGGATGGTGTCCTGTGGATTTTCTACAATTTTTATATCAGTTGGTATGGTGTTTGCACCTTGTGAAGTGTAAACAGATTGAGGGGAGGCGTGCGACGGCCGCAGCTGTCATTTCCTCGCGTGGCCCCTTGTCGGCTGCTGCTTTCCGGGAAGTCGGCTGGCAGCCGCGGGGCGATAAGATATTCCCCCGGCGCGCTCTCAGCCGCGCATCCGCACCGCCATCCTTCCCCTGCCACTGCCTCTGCCACTCGTGCTTCTCCTTCCTCTTCCCACTCTTACGCTCTCTTCCCCGTAACAGCTCTCCCCTCATAACCAGCTCTCATCCTGGTGCATTTACATCAGCCGCCATCACTGTTGCGTAGCACGTGCAAAAGTGACCTGCTGACTCGTGCTTTATTGTTCGTTTCCTGAGACAGCAAGTCGGGAAACTGCTGCAGCATTCGCCGAGAAGGCTTCCCGCTCTTGCGGTCGCACCAGTATTTTCCCTGTTGTGAGAATGGGAACCTCTTTTAGAGTAACGAAATTTTGTCTCTCTCCTGGCACGATTACGTAATGTCGTCGTCGTCAATTTTTTTGAATCGCTGAAATGCTCTTCAGGTATGACTAATTGTACATAGGGAATTATTCCAAGAAATATTTGTGAGTGATTGCGTGCCGGTAAGCATACCCACCCTTTCGTCTCCACTTTCATCTATCCAGCTTCTCACGATGAATTGAAATTTTTTGGTTAGTTCCTATGGGACCAAACTGCTAAGGTCATCGGTCCCTAGGCTTACACACTACTTCATCTAACTTGAACTAACTTAGGCTAAGGACAACACACACACACACACACACACACACACACACACACACACACACACACACTCATGCCCGAGGGAGGACTGGAACCTGTGACGGGGGTAGCCGCGCGCGAACTGTGAAAAGGCACCTTAGACCGCCCGGCTACTCCGGCCTCTCGCCATGTGTGCTGCAATGTATTCTACAGTGAATTAGAGTGTTTGCCATTTTCGTAGCTTGTGTACGATGCACTTTTCTAAGTAGGTAAGTGTTCGATCTGCCACTGCAGCGTTTACAATACGAAGGTCTTGAGGGGCGTCTGTGCTGCGTGGATGTCCAGAACCTTGTCTACGAGTGTATGCTTGCGTTTCCACTGTTGCTACATCGCTGCAAATCTGACGTCGCACGTCCAACTTGTGTGGTAGTTCTCCGAATGGACCATCCTGCCACACGAAAGGCCACATTCTGACAAACTCGTTTAGCTGTACGTAGGAAACATAAGTACGTCTCTGTTGCATAGCGCCTGCTTGCTCTATACATCTGCACCACACTGAGCCTTATGACCATCGGCAATCTCTTTTAAAGGGTAGACAGATAGCGCCCTAGTAGTTATGACACATCAGCTGCTGGCGGATGACGTTGTAACCGTAGATGGCTTATTCTGTCATAGGATCAAACTTGACATCGACTTTCAAGGTGTTCTGACATTTGTTTTTTCGGCAGGATGCGCCAGGAAATCTACAGGGACTGGATTGCTTGAGGCGGGTAGTGTGTATGAAAACGTTACCAACATGATGAGAAAACAACAGTTATCAGCGTTGATGAAAATGCTTTGTGCTATATCTAGGTTTCGATACAAACGATTGTAAGACGAGCTAATGGGTTCGTTGGTCTGTTGCAGTCGTACAGCTATATTTTTTTTAACAGAATAATTTTTCGAAATGTTGATTTTGGAGATGATGAGCGGATTTAACTGAACATCAGGGACTACGTTAGCAAGCAGCTTGTACGTTGTATGCCCTTGAATAGTTCGTTGTTTTGGTGCATCTATATCTACATCTACATCTGCATATACATACATACTCCGCAAGCCACTGCACGCCACATGACGGAGAGCACCCTGTACCACTCCACTGCTACTCATTACCTTTTCTGTTCCAACGCAAATAGAGCTAGGGAAAACGATTGTCTATATGCCTCCGCATGAGTCGTAATTTTTCTTACCCGATCTTCGTGGTCCTTACGCGCAATATATGTTGACGGCAGTAGAATCGTCCGATAGTCAGCTTTCAAATGCCGGTTTTCAAAATTTGCTCAGTAATGTTCCTCGAAAAGAACGTTGCCTTCCCTCCAGGGATTTGAGTTCCCGAAGCATCTCTGTAACATCTATGTATAGTTCGAACGTACCGCCAACAACGCCAGCAGCCCGCCTCTGACTTGTTTCGATGTCTTCCTTTAATATGACATGGTGCGGATCTCAAAAACACTCAGACAGTCGACGAGTACAGGTCGCACCAGATTCCTATATGCGGTCTCCTTTACACATGAACCACACTTTCAAAAATTCTTCCAATAAACCAAAGTCGACAGGCCTCCTGCCCTATAGCTGTTGTCATATGCTCGTTCCATTTCACATAGCTTTGCAACGTTAGGCCCAGATATTTAAATGTGATTGTTTCAAGCGGGACACTTCTAATGTTGTATATAAACATTACGGGTTTGTTTTTCCAACTGGCTCGCATTAACTTAATTTTTTCCACATTTAGAGACAGATGTCTTTCACCACAACAACCAGAAATTTTGACTAAGTCATCACGTGTCCTCTTATAGTCTCTCAAGTTCCACACCTTACCGTTCACCACAGCATCATCAGTGAACAACCGCAGGCAGCTGCCCACGCTGTCTGCCAAATCATTCATGTCACTGATGCCATAACATTATATGACCACCTACCTAATTGCTGGGTTGCCCGCCATTGACACGGGTAACTGCGGCGACGCGTCGTGGCATGAAGCAGTGAGGTCTTGGTAGGTCGCTGGAGTGAGATGGCACCATGTCTACACACTCAAGTCACCTAATCCCCGTAAATTCCGGAGAGGAGGGTGATGAACTCTGACGCCAATCACTTCCCAGATCTAGCGAGTTGGGAGACCAACACATTAATTGAGACTCGCCACTGTGTTCCTCGAACCACTCCATCACACACCTAGCCTTGTGAAATGGCGCACCATCTTGTCGAAAAACGCCACTGCCGTCGGAAAACATGATCGACATGCAGCAGCTTACGTGGTCTGCAACCAGTTTACGATAATTCTTGGCCGTCACGGTGCCTTGCAGGATCCCGACTGGACCCGTGGATGCCCACATGAATGTTCCCAGGAGCATAATGGAACCGCCGCCAGCTTGTCTCTGTCCCGCAGTACAGGTGGCAAACCGACGGATTCGCGCCCTGCCGTCGGCATGATGAAGAAGGTATAGGGATTCATCAGACCATGCAACGCTCTGCCACTGCGCCAACGTCCAGTGCCGATGGTCACGTTCCCTTTTCAGTTGTAGTTACCGATGTCGTGGTGTTAACATTGGCACTTGCTTGGGTCATCGGCTGTGGAGGCCCATCGTTATGAGTGTTCGGTGTGCTGTGTGTTCAGACACACTTTTATCCTGCCCAGCATTAACGTCCGATGGTACTTCCGCCACAGTTCGCCACCTGTTCAGTTTTACCAGCCTACGACGTCCAACATCCATAATGAGGGTTGGGCGCCCAACCACACGACGTCTAGACGTGGTTTCATCTTCCTTTCGCCACGTGTTGAAGACATTCACCACAGCACTTCTCGAACACCCAACAAGTCGTGCAGTTTTAGAAATGCTCGTGCCGAGCCTGCGGGCCGTCACAATCTGCCCTTGGTCAAACTCAGATTGATTGTGTGCCATTCTCCATTTCGTCACACGGACAACACGCTTACTGATCGCACATGCGCCGTTCGTGTGTCTTGGTTAGGAGTCATTTCTCGCCAGGTAATGCTACTATCGCCTGGACGGATTTATATCGATAATAGGTCGGTGGTAGCCGGCCGAAGTGGCCGAGCGGTTAAAGGCGCTACAGTCTGGAACCGCACGACCGCGACGGTCGCAGGTTCGAATCCTGCCTCGGGCATGGATGTGTGTGATGTCCTTAGGTTAGTTAGGTTTAAGTAGTTCTAAGTTCTAGGGGACTGATGACCACAGCAGTTGAGTCCCATAGTGCTCAGAGCCATTTGAACCATTTGAAGGTCGGTGGTCATAACATTGTCTGATCAGTGTATATAGAGACACTCCCAACTATACCCTTCTCTCTCATGAACACTCGCCGTCGAGTAGAACATACTGTGTTCAGTAACTTAAAAAGTCTTCAAGCCACTCACATATCTGTGAACCTATTCCATGTGCTCGTACCTTCGTTGACAGCCGGCAGTGAGGCACCGTGTCAAATGCTTTCCACATATGTAGAAATATGTAATCTGCCTGTTGCCGTTCATCCATAACCAAATTATTTCGCCCCTGAATCTTACTGTAACTCCTAAAAGAAACGTTTACGCTGTAGTCAATTGTTCGTTGCGCAGCTCCACAGTTCAGATGGAAGGAATGCGGCCTGTGCTGTCGCGGACTTTAAACACAACGTGTATTGAACTCCTCGCGTCGCTCTTTGAGCTAGTGGGCGCGTTGCTCGCGTGAAACACGCAGATAGAAGCGAATAAACAGCACATCTGGATTGAAACCATATCGATTAGCGCACCAACGTAGCTGTTTTCCTTACACCAAAGTTCAATATTTCGATCACCATTTCGTGCAGCCGCCCGACGCGTGGAGTGGGTAGGAAGGCTGTGGCTGGGCTATCTGGCGCGGATGTTTTGCGAGGCCGCTAAACCGAAGCCGTCTGGCTGCTGATAGGCGGCTGCTGCCTGGATGCCTCGGTTGCGTGGTTGCGTCACGCGCTCTTGCGCAAGCTGCGGTCGCGGCCTGCAGATAAGCTCTGCACCGCCCTGCCCCATATTTCCCTCTCCCCAAGTCTCTGTCCGCACTCTGCCTGGTTCTCTACGACGATCCCCATCGGCGAGCTCATAATCGTTTACTGTGAACTTCGATCTCCTATTCTAGTATTTCTTGTGGAGTCGTTTGGCTTATTTTTCGCGTTCCTCTTTGTGTTGTCGACGTATTCTGGTTGGGTATACACTTGAGTGTATGACTATCAAGACTTCAGAAAACCTTTACTAAGCAAAGAATGGAATTCTCAAAAGGTGTAAGGAATGTGAAGACGGACTATGTAGAGGATGTCCCCAGTTTACAAAGATGGGTTGGGTTGTTGGGGGGAAGAGACCAAATAGCGAGGTCATCGGTCTCATCAGATTAGGGAAGGATGGGGAAGGATGTCAGCCGTCCCCTTTTAAAGGAACCACCCCGGCATTTGCCTGGAGCGATTTAGGAAAGTCACGGCAAACCTAAATCAGGATGGCCGGACGCGAGATTGTACCGTTGTCCTCCCGAATGCGTACAAAGATGGTTTATCACATTGTATTATATATGTACAGTATTTTTGTCAATGAGTCAGCAGTTACACCCTAGAGATGGTATTCATTTTAACAGATGTCTAATTTTACTAATATTCATGTGACCTGCTTTTAGTCTGTTGATAGAAACTATTTCTCTTCTCGTGAACGGCGAGTAAAAGAACGAAATGTAGCCCGGAATTTGTTCCTGAATCGCCGAACACACTGAGAGTCCATATTCACAAACATTGTCCATCCGGTTTTTGCTGATTCGCGAGTGTACTGTGAAAATCACTGTGTGGTAGGGATATGTCGGTGGTAAGTAGACGCTGCTCCATTTTCACCAATTGGTCTGTACGGTCGTTGCTCTTAACGGCAACATGTCCCAATATCTGTTCTAGATGTATAAGCTGACGCAGCTCCTTAGCTGTATTGAGACTTCTTAGTACACCCTATGCCAAGGTATTAACAGTTTTGCCTTCGGCTGCTGTCGTAAGAGACTCGTCGAGTTAGTACATATCATGTATCACACCCTGAAGTTTTGCCTTCGGTTGCCGTTGTAAAAGACTGTACGAGACTCGTCGAGTCAGTACATACCATATATCACACTCTGAAGTCATTCATGAAAATGGATCCTCGTTTGCGAGCAATCGTTGAAAAGATTTTCCATTAGAGGCCTAATTATCGTAGTATTATGGAGAGAGTTGGTGTAGCATAGTGGTTAGGATACGGTCGTGATGTCCAGAAGGCTGTGTGTTCGAATCTCGTCATGTGCTTTGAATTTTCTTATTTTTAAGTCGTTTTTGAAGTTACTTTAAATCATTATTTTTATTCAGTTAATTGGTTTAAATGTAACTTTTATATTTTCAATTCCTTGTCGAGTCATTTCCATCGCCGTATTAACTGATTTATTTGCTCTTATTTTTTTTTTTTTCTTTCTGTGATTCTTTTTGCATTTGGAATCATTTACTTAAATATCCTATCACATACAGCACAGTGAATTTTTTGACGAGATAGTATTTAGTTAACAACACATGTCAAAGGCTCTGAGCACTATGAGACTTCACTTCTGAGGTCATCAGTCCCCTAGAACTTAGAACTACTTAAACCTAACTAACCAAAGGGCATCACACACATCCATGCCCGAGGCAGGATTCGAACCTGCGACCGTAGCGGTCGCGCGGTGCCAGACTGTAGCGCTTAGAACCGCTCGGCCACGCCGGCCGGCCAACACATGTCATCTGCGAAACTTACTTTAATATTGTCCGGGACTTCACCGTACTATAATATAGTGGCAGGAGACGTTTTGAAACTGTTCGTCGAGCCTCAGACTCTCGAACACGGTACCAGCAAAGAGTGCGCACGGTGCGCTCGGTGGGAGCCAAGTTGCGTGCTGGCCGTGAGCCACGGCAAGAGTATTGACACGGAGTGGGTAATGGGAAGGATAAGTGTGGCAACTGTGCGCTAGCGGCGGTGGTCTCCCAGGCGGGAAACAAGGGCACATCTGTCGCGGCGGCGCGGGGGAGGAGGTCTGCGGCGGCAGGCGAAGCGGGGGAGGTAGCAGCAGGTGCCGCGGCGCGCCAGCTGGCGGCCCGAGCCGCGCCGCGCATTCCTTTGCGCCGCCTCCTCATTCATACGCCGGGCCTGGCCCCGCTACTGCCCCTGCTGTGGCCGCGGAAATGAGCGCCCGCTGCAAATCAATTCCACTGCGCGCCGCCGAACGGCCACGACACAAAACTACTCACACCTTGTGCCCGCGTCCGCCAGTCCTCAAGCATATCGGTATTTGTCATGATGTAGCGCCGAAAGCAATACACGTTCGTAGTTGAAGTTGGTTATAATTAAGGTGCAGCTACTCTGTGAGATCCAGTGTGGGCTGCAATTATCGTGTGGCAGCGAAACTTGGAACGCTGATGTATTAATGCGAAATCGATTTAAGCTAGAAAAAAATTAGTTCTAATATTGGCCAACAGATGCAAATCTGGCGCTGTACATCATCTCGTCGACGTCTCGGGAATTATAACCACACGGTACTTGACGACCCGCAAAACCCGTTCGACAATTACGAGAAAAAAAAGAAAAACAGGAATAAGCCACAGGGAAAGATGGGTAATCTCTTCTATAAAAGGGAATTTTCCGATTGATCGACTCATCACCGCTCAGCTAAAATCATTAAGGATAGAAACTTGAACCACTACGGTCGCAGGTTCGAATCCTGCCTCGGGCATGGATATGTGTGATGTCCTTAGGTTAGTTAGGTTTAAGTAGTTCTAAGTCTAGGGGACTGATGACCTCAGATGTTAAGTCCCATAGTGCTTAGAGCCATTTGACCCATTTGAAATATTACAAGAAAGAAAAAAGCATGATTAACAAAAACCTTGGTTTCAACTACTAGAATCGCTTTTTGGTCAGAAGTACACTCGGAAAAGACCATGCTTCTGTGGCCTTAATTAGTGTGAAAAGATTAGAAGGTGTTTCAGTTTCTCAGCAACATAAAAAGTCGATGAACGAAATACACAAAAAATATGTGCAGACTATACAGTTCTCGCGAGCGAATCAACGGGCGCTAAACAGGTGTACAATATGTACAAGAGCCATGATGGAATAGTAAGAATGGAAGACTAAGAAAAGCACTAAGACAGGCATGGCCGTTTTCAGTCCCAAGCGGTATAAGCCTTTGCTTGGCGCGCCAAGCTCAGAGGGACGTCGGAGTCACATCAGCAATGAGATGTTTCTACACAGAGCGTACCACGATCAATTAGTAGCGGTCACTCGAGGCGCCAAGCTGAGAGGGGCGCCCAAGTTCAAATTTGTATGCAGTGCATATCACAATTAGTGGCGGAAATAGTAGGAGGGTAAACGGGAAGCGGGGTGCGCCAACTGATAGGTCGCTTGTGTGCAAAAATGTACTCGAACCGGCCCTGAAGACAGGCCACTGTTCAGTCTACGGGGTGATCCACAACTCCAGCGACAAAGTTTCAGAGATTGTTCAGGGATACATTCTGAGTATTTTAGTATAAGGAACGTAAGGTCTCCGGCCGGTCGTTACAGAGTTACTGCACTTCGTTTGGTTTTTTGTCCCAATTAACGTTCCATCTGCATTGCACTGAAAAATGCAAATGTCGGCGTTATGCGTAGTCTTCTTTACATTCGCTGATGTACCTGATCTTGCCAACAGTAATGCCCTCTGTAACTCGTTGCCCTTCAGTCTGCATTCAATAAGGGAACGGTGCTGTCTAATGTTTTTATCCGATGTGTTACTTGTGCGTTAACAGTGACACACAGCAGTGTTTGGGAGTGGCTTACTGATGAAGAGTCAGCTATTTGAGATTGTAACAGGTTTCTAAGTCGTTACAGCCTCTGATGAAGTCTTCAGCATTGGAAGACGAATTGTTTGGCTCAAAAATATACACTCGACCACTGCCTAATGCCCGTAAAACAAAAATCATCAAAAACGCAGTTATTGGCCGTGAAAGCCTGCATTGTATGTTTACTATAGCAGTTGCACCCAGCAGATGCAGGGTCATGGAATACGATACATTATTAGATTATGTTCGTTTGGTGAGCATAGTGATCAGTTGCTGTTAAGAAACATTATTTTACTTTCGTTCTCTTCGGAACATAAGCTACATTTAAAAATAATGTCTTCTGGACCTACTACATGCACCCCCCCCCCCCCCCCAAAGTGTGCGACAGAAATTTATAAACTCACTAAAAGCAAGAAGAATTTACTGAATGAGAGTACGAGAGTTATTAAGGAAAACATGTCATCAAGCCGAAGACTGGTTTGAAATCTGTAGTTGGTGACCGCTTCCCGGATGAAAAATATATTGTTTTAAGTCCTTTATGCATACAAAACAAAAGCAAAAAAATATATACACAGAGATTTAGATAATTCTAAATTATAGTTTCCAATCTCAAACGCCCAATTTTTATTATTTTTTTTCTATATTCTAAATCCTAATTTTCTCTCCAATATTCATTTACTTTGGTTACAACTCTTTCGAAACCTCGCTTATCACGTAATTTGAGATCATTTGTTGCTTCCTGCAAATTAATATGTGCATAATGGAACAATTTGAAGCGTAAGTTTCTTGTGTAACGCTTTAAGCGTCACCAAAGTTCTGTCTTTCCACCTAATTTCCGGCCGGAGTGGCCGTGCGGTTCTAGGCGCTAGAGTCTGGAACCAGCGACCGACACGGTCGCAGGTTCGAATCCTACCTCGGGCATGGATGTGTGTGATGTCCTTAGGATAGTTAGGTTTAATTAGTTCTAAGTTCTAGGCGACTGATGACCTCAGAAGTTAAGTCGCATAGTGCTCAGAGCCATTTTTCCACCTCATTCGCAGACGACCACTTGGACGTCTACCAGTTTGCTGCTGTACTGATACTTTGTTAGGGAGAGTACCGTCTGCTCGAAGAACATATCTTGGCTGCTATACTCTTCTTCTTGCAGTCACTCTTCCAATATCAACTTACTTAAATCACTGCTACAGATCTTCATTGTGCTCTCTTTCCCATCTTTCAATTTCTGTATTGTATACCGGACCTCAAATTTTCATTAAAATCTTCCTCTGAAATTCACAGATGCGCTCTTCCTTTCATATAATCACATAAAAGGAAATCCATGAGTGCCAAGCCCTGAAATCTAAGTTCCGTCTTGCTGAAAAAAATGACTGATCGATAAGAATCAGACGTGCAGCAAATGTTGCTCCTCCGTGGCTTCCAGAATGTTCATACCTTAATTCATACATACATCGCAGTCTTCCAGTTTCAAAATTTGAATTAGGTTTTACTTCCTTCAACTTCGTTTGAGAACACGCTAAGTCATAGTTTTTAAGATTTTTGAGAACACTCTAGGTCAGAGTTTTTATGATTTGTCGCTCTCTGCTGGCTTCATTGGTCGGTTTTCGAGGACTTGGTTCATACTAAAGGCGAGCTCTTTCAACTTTTTTGTGTTGCTACACGTGACTGGCGGGTACTTTTTCCTTTGCATAAATATCCTGTTTCTTGAAACTGCTGACATTGTCTTGCGAGTGTTGTTGGCATTTCTAAGTGTTTGTATGGCTGATGTAATTTTCTCTCCACTGTGACGACAGAACTGCAGTTGTTAAATTCTAACACGCAGAATGCCGTCTATATGGGGTCCACCATTTTCACTTTTCACGTAGTTCATCACTCTGCACGCGCCGGCCTCCGTGTCACTGCGCTTGCGCAATTTCAAAATTTTGAGAACTACATTCTCTGCAATTCTTATTGATGTATCGCTGTGCATTAAAAAAGTAATTGACGTTTGTAAGCACTACGTTCATTTTGAATTGCCGTGTACATCGCCAGTTATAAGTAAAACTTACTTGTTAAATGTTTCTATCTGGGGATGGGACACCGTTAGTACTAGCTTCAACACGAGACGTTCTCTTGGCATTTTGGTAGTTAGGTATGTTGGTCATAGTAATTCCACTTTTGGTTTTACTCTGTAATGGATGACAACAGTTGATTTCATCTTAGCGCGCCAGCGTAGTTTTACCTACACTATGTGATCAAAAGTATCAATACACCTAGCTGAAAATGAATTACAAGTTCGTGGCGCCCTCCATCCGTAATTCTAGAGTTCATTATGGTGTTGGCCCACCCTTACCCTTGGCGACAGCTTCTACTCCCGCAGGCATACTTTCAATCAGGTGCTGGAAAGTTTCTTGGGGAATGGCAGCCCATTCTTCATGGAGTGTTGCACTGAGGATAGGTATCGATGTAGGTCGGTGAGGCCTGGCACGAAGTCGGCGTTCCAAAACATCCCAAAGGTGTTCTTTAGGATTCAGGTTAGGACTCCGTGCAGGCCAGTCCATTACAGGTATGTTTTCGTTGTGTAACCATTCCGCCACAGGCCGTGCATTATGACCATGTGCTCGATCGTGTTGAAAGATGCAGTCACCATCCCCGAATTGCTCTTCAACAGTGGGAAGCAAGAAGGTGCTTAAAACATCAATTTGCTGTGATAGTGCCACGCAAAACAACAAGGGGGCAAGCCCCCCTCCATGAAAAATACGACCACACCATAACACCACCGCCTCCGAATTTTACTGTTGGCACTACACACGCTGGCAGATGACGTTCACTGGGCATTCGCCATACCCACACCCTGCCATCGGATCGCCACGTTGTATACCGTGATTCGCCACTCCACACAACGTTTTTCCACTGTTCAATCTTCCGTCAAGGCGTCAGTTCGGCATTTACCAGCGTGATGTGTGGCTTACGAGCAGCCGCTCGACCATGAAATCCAAGTTTTCTCACCTCCCACCTAACTGTCAGAGTACTTGCAGTGGATCCTGATGCAGTTTGGAATCCTGTGTGATGGTCTGGATAGATGTCTGTCTATTACACATTACGACCCTCTTCAACTGTCGGCGGTCTATGTCAGTGAACATACGCTTTTGTGCCGTACGTGTCCCTTCACGTTTCCACTTCACTATCACATCGGAAACAGTGGACCTAGAGATGTTTAGGAGTGTGGAAATCTCGCGTTCGGACGTATGACACAATTGACATCCAATCACCTGACCACGTTCGAAGTCCGTGAGTTCTGCTCTCTCACGATGTCTAATCAGTGCTGAGGTCGCTGATATGGAGTCCCCGGCAGTAGGTGGCAGAACAATGCACCTAATGTGAAAAACTTAAGTTTTTGGGGGTGTCCGGATACTTTTGATCACATTGTGTATATCTTTCACTATCTCACTCCCTCTCGCGTCGTCGTTCGCGGCGATGTCAACATTCCAGCAGTAGTGCGTTTTCCCCTCCCTTCCTCCTGCTCCCTTGTGCTAGGCTTGTTCCTTGCCTCTGGCGCAGTGGAAAGGAAAGGCAGAGGGGTGGGCAGGGAATGAGATTGCAAGCTCCCCCATTAAGTGGCTCGCGTGGCAAGGGTGGCGAGCTGGCGTCGGAATCCGTTTGACCCACGGTGCCAGTTCGTGGGCCAGCGAGAAGCAGATAGAGTGCTATCTGAAACACGCCGAAGGGTGTAGGAAAGTCAGTGCTTACACCCTTCGGCGTGTTTCACTATTCGCTTTCTACTATTTCAGTTGGAAAAAAATCATTACAAGTTCCACAGTCATAGACAAGAACAGTTCAAAGCTCTGGTAAATAAACGAGTGGTGATGTGATTAATCAGCTTTCCAACTTGATCGTGAGTGCGACGACAAATTTACTAAAGCGAGAAGATTATATGGTATTTTCCTGATGTTAGTGAAAGTCTGTAGTTGACTTTCATCGTTCCATGTCAGGGCACGATTCCTCCAATCAGTGGCCGTGTTTCTTTACCGCAATATTTGTTTTTAAAACTGGGAAACTATCCTTAAAATATGTAATTGCGGACAATTTGGGACTCCTGAGCACACAATATTAGTTACTGTAGACATTAGGCGGTAAGTTCTCTTAGAATATTTGTACAAACTGCTAAGAGAACCAGGACTATCGTACTCAGTGCACGCAACTGCCCTTACGGTCTGAAAAATTTATCTAAAACTTAATGTTTATTTAAAGACCTTATTTTGAATAAAATGATGACTGTAACTTAAACAGTAATGTATTGTCACTTGATTCTTGAACGACCTGTAATAGGTCAAGAGGATGTTTCTGCATGAAAGAACAGTAAGTTAAAGTGTGGATCACAGCAGTGCTATATGTGTCAGTACACATGGTCGGCCCACCTTACATGTCCAAACATTCTGCAGTGAGATCCATTGTCAGAGCCACAACGAAGGGGTACTTCTGTGAGACAGATTTACGCTGCTTTGCCACCATACATATGTAAAATGCAAGTTCTGGTTTGCAATTCAATTGACTGCCCAAAAGTACTTCGGTAATGCGATTCAAAGAATTAATTGACAAATTTCTAGAAGTATCTGTACCTAACAGAATGGATTCAGAACTAAATATGTATCCGCAAATAGCGATATGTAAATTGAAACACTTTCCGTTGCCACGTTGCCAGTAAGACAATGCGTTAATCCTTCAAAATAATATCAGTCTTCCAAGCACGTTGGCGTCTTTCCCATTTATAATTATTTCTCGGCTAACCGTCTCATCATGTTATGGGAAACCTGTGCATAAATCCAAAATACACCTTTCCTTCTTGGTACTTGATATTACTATTACATGAAGTTAACTATAGGTACAAGGTGCCGACTCACGCTACGCAATACTGTTGGATTAATTGGAAAAGCTAAATTTTTTATAATATGAAAAAGGGGCCCTCCCCTTATCATTGAAAATAATTGGATTCTGTCTTCCGTAGCTTAAGAGATGAGCAAACGCAGAAATGATATTCGGTTTATCTGAAACATCTGGTGTACGTGTATTTATAAAGGCATTTTAGTTTATCGGAGTTAATCATGTAGTAGTGCGGAAGAGAAGTCTACTCTTTTTGTCCATGTGGGTATTCTCAAGACGGATGAAAAATGTGGGCAGGTTGTCTCTCGATCGAATTCAGTGTTGACACTTTGCACTATGTTGGTCGTTCAAATGCTGTTGTCTCAGTAACAGAATGGTTCTTCTTCCTCCACGGAATTTTTCACAGCAGAAATGTGTTCCTACCACCTGCGTCTAAAGCAGTTAGGTCATCTTAAGGAATTTTCATGTCTTTACTGACAGACAGTAGGCATAACAGTATCACTATTTACGTTCTACTTCAACCAAGCTTTCCTCCTAGATTAGAGAACAAATAAAATCGCTATGAGTAGTTTAGAATGAATACTAAATTCCGAAGATTAAGCCAGAAGTTAGCGCTGTTAGCTATGCAACATGTTGGCGGGTAAATTATCCTGGAGGTAGAAGATGGTGTGTGTGTGTGTGTGTGTGTGTGTGTGTGTGTGTGTCCGCGATAACCACGAGAATTCTTGCTGCTGCCAAAAACGGGTAGCCATATTTGCGAAAACTTGCCGCAACTGTGACTTGAGAAAGACTCTATGGTTGTCATATGTTTACTATCCCAGGTCGAAGTTTTTTCACAATTACTTGGAATGAAACTTGTGATTTCGATTAAATAATTATCAGTCCCTAGTGATATTATTTTTAATTTGTAGACTACACGCTATCTTTTACACTTTGCTCAATATTTAACATTAGCAGGTGTGTTTCCCAGCTCCAGCATCATTATTTAACTTGTAGACATACACGTGGCGTAGTTGAAGGCTCAGTTCAGTGGTCATCACGCCTTTACCAATGTGACCAGGATTATTTGCCATATCTTATCGCAGTCACGAGTGCCGGGTGAGAGCGCAAGTTTCTTATCACTCGCTCGCCAATATCAACTCTTCTACTGGTCTCTGCGTTCACTGAGGCACGCGCGAGGCACTGCCGGGTTGGTAGCCATTTCTGAGAAACATAAATGCCCTTGTACTTCAGTTATGGTAAACCAGGCGGTTCTCGATGTCGTGCTTCCGGCATTAGTGAATCGCTAATAGTTTAGTGGTATCACCTGCCATCTTATGTCAGTTGTAGCGTTTAGTCACAGTGGAGAATGCACCGGGCCTGTTCTTGGAAAGATCCCGGTTTCGTTTCCTTAGCTCCAAGTTCAAGTCCCACCATTTCGTACTTCCTCCAATAGCTCTCACCGGTAGGAGCTCATACTCGGCAGGCCACGAATACTTAATGAGAAAGATACTTCCTCTCTGTCTGGAGCCTAGAATTCATCCTTTATCGTTTTTAAGTACGCTTCATAGGGCGTACTCTCACAGCTGCGTTATTTCTATTGACCAAAATAGGAAAGAAGTAAATCCCACGCATCCCATGCACCTGTTGGATGCAGACCTGATGTGCTGTTATTTGGGTAGAATGTGCCATACTCAAGAGCCTAAAATCAGCTGTCGGATAGTGGCTGGATCCCAGATCCTAATACAATAATTTACAGTGTGTGGTTTTTCACGACAAAGCATTCAACTGGTGCATCATATTATGACCATTTCTCAACTGCCGTGTCTATTTTGCAGTCAAAATCAGTATTATGTATGCAGTTCCTTTTATACCTAGGTTTATTGATATTCGAGTCCACGTGCTTATGATATTTCCCATGTTGTGCTACAGTAGTAGCATTGTCACTAGCTCGCATGAGATCTCCCGTGTACAGTGGAAAAATGCTAGGGGGCACATCAGTACCTGATTCTGGCTAAATCCATAGACCGATTATCTTTGCTGTCAGCAAGCCCCTCTTCAGAATTGTAGCGTGGCATGTGGAAACCCCTACCGTGATGTGATTCAGGATTCTCTATGCAACGTACTGCTTATCCCATCCTGGACAAAGATTTCCTTTGCTGGGATATTTGATCGTTCGAAACCTCTTCGCCTTCTGGTAATTAGGACAGATTTAGATGACACTTCAAGGATAGGATACGGGTTCTCGTTAGCAAATTTTTGCGGGACACAGACATGTTGGTATGCTCGTTTGTGACTATAAAGTGGACGAAGGGGATCTTTCTCCGCAATTTATATCTCACATATTACGTGAGATTAAGCTATACCTAGTAATGGACAGAGTTCGTGGACTGGGTTCGCTTGGATCCTTTTGGTCATTAAATTGACTACTGATTTATACATTGTTTATCTAATCTCCGCAACAAGTCTTCATCAATCCGTTAGCTGTCACCTCACGTGTTTGCGAGTACTGCAATTGTTAATGGCAGTGGTAATGTCATTTCATGCGAGTGATTTCTGCAGAGCGCCTGATCTCATTGCTACAACCTTCACTGTATCATAATGTAAGACAATCGCTTGATAAAAAAGATGCAATTTTTAAACTATTTCACCTCTCCAGTTCCAAACAATCTTCGTGATGATATTTTGAATATAGTCAGTTTGTTTCTATTGTACGTGTTAACACATTTCTCAAGTAGCGGCTTTACTCAGCTCTATTTGTGTTTTGTGGTACCAGTGCCTATCTGTATCATCCGTAAGCCATTGTTGATCACATGTTATATTACACCTTCTGAGGGCTTAACTACTCATCAACATCGATGTCGTTAGAGACTGTCCAGATGTTCATTTGGACCCGATAGGGTAATGGACCTTGTCATCCAGATTTTAGTTTTCCGTGATTTCCCTAAATCGCTCCAGACAAATGCTGGGATGATTTCTTTTTTCCGCCTCTGATGACGGCGCTGTTGACGGGACGTTACACCTTTAATCTTCCTCTCTTCCTTCTTCCACTGATAAGCCTAATTTTAGAGAGGGGGTTTGCGCTGTCTTTAAAACATTGGACTAGCACTCGGATTTAGTTTTGGAGTGGTTTCCCAGAACCGCATCAGGAAAACACTAAGATAAGGACACAATGTTTCCTTTTCCCTCTTCGTACAGAAAACGTTGACCCCCATGTCATAATGATTCCCAAGTTGAGAGGAGGCCTAAATCTGACCTTCTTCCCTGTTTTTTCGCTGACTTCATATGATAAAAACTTTAATAGAGCTAAATCAGACGGACGCAACTGCACTTTATACAAGGTTGTTCCAGAAAACATAAGGAATTGCTTCATCTGTTCGTTCAGTACGGTGATTTAGCGAGATGGGTCTGTGGTAAGACATTGGACTCGTATTCCGGAAGACGGCGGTTCAGATCCTTATTTAGGTTTGGTTTTCCTAAATTAAGCAAAATACTGGGATAGTACTAAAATATTTTATAGAAGAGTCCTGATCACATAAAAGCACCTTTATTCGTAAGTGAAGACCGGTTTCGGCCCGACGTGGTCCACCTTCGGACCATGCTCCATGCCATCGTCTCCACACATCGTCACTAGAGTATGGTCCGAAAATAGACGACATCGGGTCGAAACCGGTCACCACTTTACGGATAAAAGTGCTTTCATGCGATCAAGACTTTCTGTATAGTATTTTATTACTAGTTCATTGCGGTCACTGCTGTTCCCAATATGTTTACAAAAATTATGAAATACTGGAATGGTCACGGCAGATTTACTTCCAAATTTTCTTCCTTTCGTTTTAGTGGTATGGTTCGGATTTTGGGGAAGCATTTTGTTTATTCAGAACTATCGATGTGACAGTTCGCCACTATGTGTGTATGTGCAGCAAACGTCAAACCCCGGAGTGGAAGACCACACGAGCTGGTCATGGGAAGGCTCTCCCGAGGGTGCGTCAATTATTTCTTGTAACGAGTAAGCCACTGGCAAGGCAGCACCCGCGCCGCTCTTTGTTGGCAGCAGGTAGGCGAGGAAGAGAACCGGTCTGCGGCTGCCCTCCGCCACATTCCAGGAACACATCTGGCAGCTGACTGGCCCCCTGCCGCCACAAAAAAAGAAGGGGTAAAAACGGGCCGTGGCAGCAAGAGCGGACGGGTCGCCCCGCCGCTTCTGAGCGCTCCACACTCGTCTTCTATTGTCGGGGCTCTGCCCGCCAGCCATTATTCGCGAGGCGGGGGCGCCTCACCCTCTGAGCCGGCAGCTCTCGCCTACGCGAGATACTGAACCTTGGCAGAAGACAGATACGCCACTGTCGAGATACGCTGTGAATGGTTTGCAGTCGTTAACCGCGACCTCGCCGGTAATAATGTGTACACAGTTGCGTAATAACCAGCCATAACGTAATCTCTTCTGCTGTCAAGATTAGTCGCAATTGCGTTCCTGCGCACGGAGAAGTGAGAAAGAACTTGACTGTGGTGAGTTCCAGGGCCGAAGACCTGCTAGCCACATTCTGGCAGAGCCTGCAGTTCCGTAGAGAAGGGATCTCTCTAAGTGTGGTGAGCGGCAGTCACTTAGAGCCCAGTCGCTAACTGTAATACCGGGAGGGACTGTCTAATGAATGTGTTGGTGTCGTAGCAAGCGCCACGTCGTTAGCATACAATGGTCGAGGAGAAAAACAGCGCGGCAACTGGTAATGCCCCGACAGCCACACGGCTGACACACATCAGCACGCACGTTCCAGTCCACTGTGTCGTCCTGTCCGTGGCTCTTAACAAGCTGCCCGCAAGGCGTATTGCCTGTAACTATTGTCTCAGGGTCTTCCGCCGACGTTGTTGAATGTTTATTATGACTTTCCGCAAAACTAGTAGCTGACATTGTCAAAAATTCACCTTCCATTGCTGGTGGGGGACTTGAATCGAACCCGTGGCCAGAGATCATAAAGACCTGTCGTGCCAACGTCTGGGGCATTTTCCTTGTCATTACAGTTGTCGTTCTCCCTTTGTTATCTGCAATAGTGACTCGCTGGAATCCCAGATCCGTTTAACTTCAAGCTTTCGTCTTTCTTTTTAAAAGTATTGTTATGTTTGTGAATGTCTGTGGCTTATATGAACAAACGGGCATGGTAGCCCTTCTCCACAGCGAGAACCTGGAGTTGGCGAAATTTTTTTTGCGTAATCGGTTTCTCATGGTGCCTGCTCCGCCAATGGGTAAGACGTCAGCAAGTGGCCAAGAAACCCCAAACAATTTTGTTAGCTATTCATAGTTCAACAAACGCTTTGCTACGCGGCCACAGATGACACAACACAGCCCGATACAAAACAAAAGTGTTGTCCACTTCTTGCTTTGTCCACACGAGTGTTAGTTCATGTGTCACAAACAAAGGGGAGTCATTAACACATTGTTTCCTGGATGTAATAACTTTCAATTCATGAGTTTTTTCCTTGAAGCGACCAGCGTCAACTTGCAACATTCTTAAATAGATCGTCGGGCAAATGAAGGCAGTAGCCTTTCATACAGATAGGAAGTGACGGCGGGTTATACAGTTATATTTTGAGAGATGGTAGTAAGGCCCAAAGCAAGAAAAGGGTCCAGTAAACATGGACTGTAAAGTACGTCGAAAATATGGAAAGCAAAGAGCTTGCAGTGCCAGAGATTTGTTTCACAGTATTGAAGATGAAGACTTGCTCATACCTCTCAAAATGTGCGTTCTGGACTCCATATTTACACAGACTCTTTTGCTTCTTTCCCTCCCGCCGGAGGTTCGAGTCCTCCCTCAGACATGGATGTGTGTGTTGTTCTTAGCATAACTTAGTTTAAGTAGTGTGTAAGTCTAGGGACCGAGGACCTCAGCAGTTTGGTCCGTTAGGAATTGACACCCATTTGAACATTGGAGCTTCTCTTATCGTCTCGTTTACACCAATACTTATAATACACCCTGTAAAGTTGTTACTGAGTGAATGTAATGCTCTACGTTTTCCCTTTGTTTCTTATTAGCATCAGCGCGCACGTGCGCTTCTTTCAGTCTGGTAGCCTGTCGGCAAACGTTAAATAGTGCTGTCGCAAAAGCTTATGGTTTCTGCCCCTCAGTTTTGACGTCGGAGTTCGGGTAATATTATTTGGAACGGGAAGAATCAAGACAATCATGAGAACGTAGTGGCTCTTTCGGAGGGTTACAAACAAAGCGCGGATGTACACTGAAAGTATATACGTGTTCTTCATTCGGATTATTTTTCTATCACATTATCACAGTGTTCTTTGAAATGAGACGGCTGTACGATGCGAATTGTAATTATGCATATAATTCTAAACAATTATCTGTGAACACCACCCTGCCACATTTTTCATTACGAGATCTTCGTTTGACTTTACTTGAAGCAGCGTCACATGTTTTGTTCATTGATCTAATGGAGATGCGTTTTCCAGGATTGTTCAAAGCTCAGAAAGGACAGAGGAAGTTGAAACATTTGCGTTAAGGAAAGTTCAATATTTTTTAACGATACGGCTATCGCTCATATGAATGTTAGATAAAACGTTCAAGTATGGTTTTTCGAGGCTGATTTTTCGTACACTTGCCGTTGCTATTCTTATTCTTTAGAATTAACGTTAATTGGAAATTAGTTGCGTAGTATTAACAGTCGTGAAAAGGAAACTTTTTTCCCCCACCCCACCATTGTCTAGATCAGATACATCGTAGTCTTTTAATCGCTTCTGGTGAGAATGGATTAATTATGATTTTAGTTTCAGTTGTCGATTCTCGACTAAACCTTACAGAGTGAACCTTTTGATTTTGCGAGGCACTCTACTGTCTGGTGTTGCGTGTCAGGACAAAAGTTTACACAAGACCATAACTAGTTCGTCTTCGAAGTTGTTTCAGAGCGGATAGGAAACGCTCTATTGTTTCGGGAAAGCCAATGGAAAACGGCTATTTTATTTCCGCAGCTGGCGCTGTTAATTAGAGCTTGTGATCTTCGCGATAACCTCGGTGCATACACGATCTAGCACATCTGTAGAGGATTTCAAAAGGTGCATCACATTTCTCACGTTGTTTCTCCAGATACTCTCATTTGTTCACATAGTAATATAGTGATTTGTTCACATTGAAATTACTGTAAGAAGTGTGAAATGAAGAGACGCAAGTGTTGTGTAACACCGTCCAAAAATCAGGAGCCTCGTTTTCCAGCTTTCTTTCCAAGAAATAAGGATGTTAGAGGCATGCTTACGATCTTTTTTTGGAGAAGAGTTTTGTGTTCTCATCAGACCAGCATAAATAAGTACATTGCTAAAATTAGGGTATGTACTGTAATTGTTCGTTATTATTATTATTATTATTATTATTATTGCAATCACTGTCATTATAATAAGCTGTTGCGTATTCGTGGCTGTTCCTTTCGGATACGGACACGGTAAGAGGTCGGAAAACATACGTACGTTTAAATAATGCTTTTCTTTTCAGCTGATTCATCATCAGCATTTTCTCAGGTAACAACACCATCTACACGCTTCAGGGCTTTCGGTACGTGGCGAACCATAAACTTGACTATCCAGTCTTCTCGTTGGTCTGCCCCCTCTGTGGAACTCTCTGGGTAGGCTTCTACCTAGAGACCAACTTTTGGCAAACGTTTATCGCTCACTTTGTCGATATTTTAAGATTTTGTCATGTAAGCTTTAAAATGTTGTGTGGCTTTCGTACGCCCTCGTTTTTGTTCACTTCGCGCTTTACAACCCACACATCTGTTCGAAGAATTCACATTTGGGAAGCCTGCACTCCCCCTATGACCTTGCTTGTAGAATGCATTATTACTTCCTTGCTTACATTGTTTCTTGCTGTTCTCCATACTATACCGTACATCGTATTGCATTTTTCAACTTTTTTTTTGTCAAAAGGAGAGAGTCCAACCAAGAAAAGTAATAAAACCGACTTGTTCAATGGACTTTTTTTTCTAAATGAAAACCAAATTGTTGCGGACTTTGGATTAACTACAAAACGCCCTCGATGCTTTGAAAGTAGCAACCAAATTTGTAAGTAGGCGCTGTAGATGAACCGATCACCATTGCGGCAAAGAACAAAGACAGGGAGAAGGATGTGTTTCTCTGGTGCGTGGAGCAAGTCTGCAGCGGAGGTGCGAAGCGGGCGCCGTGGCTAGCCGATCACCGGCGCGACCTCTGCGTGACCTTGCCGACTCGGCCGCGCCTGTAATCGTATGCCGGCCGGAGCGGTGTTTTTGCCGCGCGCGCAGAGATAAATTGCCTCTCGCGCAAGCATTTCCGTCGCACTGCCACAACGCACCCGCGGCGCGTTGCGTGTATCTTTAGGTCGCGTCTCGGATTACAGCATCGGCCTATCCTACCGGATGGGAACGGAAGTCCTTGTAGGCTGTGCAGATGCACGGGGGAAGAAAATAATAGAAACATGAACCCAATAGCGGCATTGGACCTAATTTGGCATAAAAACTCTTAATTCCACCGTTGGAAGTTGTAACGTTTCCTGCAAGAAAAAAGAAAACTGTTACAAAACCTTTAGCTAAGAGGGTGCTTAACAGCCGCCCCCCTCTTTTTTATGCTCGCTAATTATCTTCATCTACATGAGTACTCTGCAGTTCACCCGTAAGCGCCTGGCAGAATGTTCATCGAACCACTATCACACTGTTTTTCCACCGTTAGACACTCGCACAGCGCGCAGGAAATACGAACACCTAAATATTTACGTACGAATTCTTTTAGTTTATTACGACGATGATCATTACTTTCTTTGTAGAAGAGGTGGGTGTCAACAAAATAATTTCGCATTCGAAGGAGTAAGTTGGTTATTGAAATTTCGTGAAGAGATCTCGCTGCAACAAAAGTAATAATTAAAAATGGTATTTTTTTAACGATTGCCACCCTAATCATAACTGTGACACTCTGCCCGTTTGTACAAAACGAGCTGCCCTTTTTTAACTTTATCGAAGTACTCTGTCAATCCGACCTGGTAAGATCCAAATCGCACAGCAAAAATCTAGCAGAGGACAGACATACGCATTGTAGGCAATCTCTTTAGTGGGTTTTTTCATGATCTCCTACATAATTTATATAGATTAAGAACAGCACAGTGCTTATTATACACCACTTCTGTGGGGAACCGCAGATATCTCTTCTATTTTACTCTTTGGCGTTCCGTCAAATACTGCGAACTGTCACCCTCTTGACTGGGAATCATGACTCCAGTCGCACAACTGAAACGTAACTCCATTGGCACGCAATTTGATTAGAAGCCGCTTTTGAGGAACGGTATCGGAAGCCTTCTGGAAATACATACGTACGGAATCAATTTGAGATCCCCTGTCGGTAGCACTCACCGCTTCATTGGATAAGGACGCTCGGGATAATGTGTTGTTTCCTCCTCAAGTTCATCTGACATTTCCGGTCTTGTGAGTTGGGAAATATCATCTCGAAAGCTGTAGTCTCTGCTGGAAGCTACATCTACGCAAGTGAATAAATTTTTTTTAAGACTGTTCGTAGACTTGTCAACTTCATTTTCCTCATACTATGCATATACCGTCTAATAAAAGACATAGTCATAATATTAACTGTTGAACTTTCACGATCTTCTAAAGTCTCTCTAGTACGTCTTCCATAGTTTTTTTCCGTTCACGGTAAAGGAGGCTTATACGACGGCATTGCGTTTCTGTTGTTGATAGCCCAGGAAAACGATCAGCTCTGCGCTGATCTTTTCTGGCAACAGTTTAGCAGAACCATGTATACCGACAATGAATTTATTAGGAATATTTGAAATCCGTCTTTACAGCTACTAAAGAATGCGTATTTATTTTTCGATACGCTTTTCGTTTTATTCATTTAAAATATCGCCAGTGTTCAGGAATGATAAATATTACGACGAAATATATATGGTAAAATAAATACTCATTTTTAGTAGCAGCAAAAATAGATTAATTGTACAGTAACTACGGACATTATAACCGTATAAACGAAGAATTCAAGATTACTTTGTTGATACAGATCCCATAGCATTGTTTTCGTGAACAGGTTGTTTTCTGGACACATGTAAACTTCGCCAGTCACAATAGTGTTAGTGTTCTTCTTAGAATTAGCAGGTCTCCTTAACGGCAGCCTCTCCCCTTTACCGCCGTTTTCCCAGATAATAGTTTCCGTATGCAGTTTCTATGTTGTTGGGGCACTAGATACGGTAACTCCAGATACTGTTAACAGATTTTAACAGTTATCACTTGTGGTACAACTAAATCTTGGGTCTGAAACTAAATGCGAGGAAGTGTAATGAAATTTTAGTACTTCATCCGAAATTAATTAGTTCTGAGCTCCGTGAACAATTGAATCCTGTTACGATACAATCCCAGTACCGCATCAAAAAACGGTGTAGGACCTGGTGGAACTTGGGATGAGCAGTTCATCTGGACGGAAAATTCTGCCTACAGGTGCAGAAAGACTACCTCTTCTCTCTATGCCCTCCAGTTTTCGAATTTATTTTCACGGGATGTGAAACAGGTACTTGTGCCGTCACCCGTTCTGTGGAATCTCCACTACTCCGATGTAATCAAACGTGGTAAGGGCTGTAAAAACTCTAGACAATTGTAATTTACCATCAGTCCTTGTGTGCGTTACATCTGCTCCACCCCTCTGACCAAGTCGGCGCTCCATATGCTGTGTCTGTTTCATCGATTCCTCTGCGAGTATGCCCCTAATTACCTTGTCTCACAGTTGAAACACAAGGTCTCACTTATTAAGTATCCTAGCAGCGTGTCATATATAAAACATGACCATTTTCAAACTCCTTGAACACAGCTACTGACCTCCTGCAACACAAGCTACCGTGTAGTCTATTCACGTTTCTATACCATGTTGCATTTGAAAAGATATTGAAGTCCAACCATAGCCGTCCTCGTAATTTTTTTGGTTCAGTATTAATATGAATAACCATTCATTCCTCTCTGTCAAACACCGAGACAAACGCAAAGTCATTTTTCAAGTTACGTTACTTTCTTTTTTCCTTTATCAGCCAGCCAGGTCTACTTTTTTCTGTTGATTACTTGCAGTCTACTACCCTTCGTTTTCTCTCCGTCTCCTCGTCTCTTCCCTCACGTCTTCCGCTAATATGATCCACATTTTAAATTCACCTATCTTTAATTAATTTTTGTTATTTAGCTCTTCACAAACCTAAAGAAAGTTTTTTCGCTGCCGTAGCTATTGCTGTATTTGTTCTTTCTATTTTCATAATTGTTTCCAAATATTAGATTTAATATTAAATCTCTTGTAACGTGTTAGTCATAAACAATGAAATCTTAAACACGCTCACCGGACAAATACGGGTAATTAGTCGCCCCTAGAGAAATCATTACAAGCACCACTTAAGACCGTGTAATTCCGAACGTGATTTGATAACCATCTGAATTCTGTTAGGAAATGAGTCCAGAATGTTCTGTGGATACGTCGCATCTAGGTTAAGCGACTCGCAGAGCATCTGATCGCGCAATTCCACGAAATTGGGGGATTCTGATGTCGACGTTTTACCGACTGTTCCGACATGTCCCACAGATGTTCTAGGGGTCTCAAGTCGATAATCTGACAGCCATTCGAGATGTAATAGGGTGGGGGAGTGTTCAGAAAATCAGTCACATATTCTTCTAGTTCGGTGATCTTTTCTGTTGTCGTCTTTGTGTGTCTGTGTGGGCAATAGCCTCTTGCCAGGTGACAAACTCCGAATGTTCATTGCATGCAATTCCCGTCGCAATGTTCCGACAGGATGGATGGACCTTTATTCACCGCTTGTAAGCAGTTACTGTCACGTTTGGAAGCGATTTTGATTCACAGGCTGTGAAACACGTCTCTGGTCCCTCTAGTAAGCACCTTTATCCGCTCACAATTCTGACGTTGTTCCGTGGCCATTTGTGTTTCACCACTGCTTGTAGACACACTGAACAGTCGGCCGCGAAACACCGGCAAATCCAGCAACTCCATACACCGTATCACCATGGCCACGGCCCCTTTTTACCACTGTCACGTTCTTACATTTACCCATGTTCACGTACAGTATGTGCTTGCAACTGATGTCTCACTGATCGCTACTGTTTTATTCTCACGTAGAAGTTGAGCACGTTACTCGATCGCTGCGCCATATGTAAAGGCCTAACTATTCATCTGTACGTGCGCACTGGTATTTAGTCCTGTGCGCTTATGAAGAATAACTAGTTAGTTGTAAGAAAGAGCCTTGGGTCCCTAATCTTGCCAATGTAATGAAATAGACGCGTAATAGCCCTCATCGGAGGTCTTTAACGGCATGTGATTTAGTTGTGGTTTTCAGTCCGAAGACTGGTTTGATGCAGCTCTTCACGTTAGCCTACGCCCTACATCCATTTGAGGACATAGCATAATGAATGATTACAGCTCAGGTAGATTTGCAGATGAGCAAACAAACCAGAATACGCTAAGAGAAGTTACGATACGAAGGGAAATCGAAACAGAACTCATTGCGCCACAGATTACTTAGAAAACAACCTCTGATAAAAAGAAGCCCATAAAATATTTTCCACTTGCAACAGAAGGCTAGTAGCAGAACTTTTCTGGGCAGCGCCAAAGAGAGCCGTCTTTGTGCCGGCTGGACTGCGGTCACGTCATCCCTGCGGACACCAGTAAACACTCTCGTCAGCATATATCTACGAGGCGGTAGTTGCCCATGCGGTACCGGACTTCAGCTATGATGTCCAGCGAGAGCTAGGATGGCGGTTGGCCAAAGCCAGTAACTGCCGCCATCCTTATCGTTTCTGAGCAACTGCAGACTTTACTGATTGCTCAGAGATAAAACGACGATGAACTCATCTGTATCTGCTTTCCAAAGTTACGACCCACTACCCAGCCTGTCAAGAGCTCGTATCTCGTGCACATTGCACACCCGCAGGAAGGGTAGCAAGATGTATCTTCCCGTACATGATTATGCAGCCCCCCCCTTCTCTCTCCCCCTCCCCCTCCCTCTCTCCAAACTCTCTCAGCAATATTAATTTAGACGAAGATTATTTGTTTGCGAGAGTCCTGTTTTCTTACGTTATCAAAAATTTCAGGAGTGAGATATGTACAAAAAAAAAAAAAAACTGCGACCGCTAACATTCTCTTATTGTACTAATGTTACTAGGGTATGTTTTGTGTCTAAAGCCAGAACACGTTTAAAAAAAGATAACAGATATGAATTGATCAAATTCAGCCATATAACTCTATTGTAGGTCTGACATTAAATTATTAAGTAAAATTACATTGAATATAGGGATTTCATTGCTGTTGCAGCAGTTTGAATTGCGCACCACCCAAAGGACGACTTTCTGTGTATTAACAGCTACAACAAAGAAACAAAATGAACATTGGACAATTTAACGACAGGACGAATTCTAGCCGTGTCATGGTATCGTATTCACAGCATAATATCGACAACTGCTGTAATAATTTACCCTCGTTTTTGAAACATTCTGCGAAACCTCTAGGACGATGCTAAGAAAAAGGCAATAGCCGCGTTAATCGAATGTTATCATGTCACTTGTTTGTGTTTAAAAGGCTGCCATAGCTTACGTGAGTGCAGGCGAGCAACTCGTTCTGCCCTTTCATAAGAAACTTCCACACCCAGCGGTGCAAAACTTTTGAAGTCACAAGAAATGGAAATAGAAGTCCAAGATCTTTTCACCCATTATCAGAACTGCTATTGGATGTACTCAGAAGATCTTGAAAAAAGCACGCTAACGTTGTAGAATACGACTTCAAGGGTAAGATACAGGAATGCCGGATAAAAAGCTTCCAAACTGCTGAGCAGTTGTGAGCAGACGTGCCGAAGGGAATGGTGGAAAAAAGATCAGCAATGTAAAGCCACCTATCGAAGGGAAGATAGGAAAATATCAGCTGCAGCGAACCTTTTCGTCGTCAAGAAAGTACTGTATTCAGTGTGATGAGGCTCTGGTCCTGGTAGTCACGAACGGGTGCTTTGGTGATCTGGATGAGAGGCAATACAAATTACAAACATCATTGCAGTTTCAGTCGGAAAGAGGGTGGCGCTAAGTTCAGTTGGTAGCTGGTTTTCAAAATTCAAATGTGTGTGAAATCTTATGGGACTTAACTGCTAAGGTCATCAGCCCCTAAGCTTACACACTACTTAACCTAAATTATCCTAAGGACAAACACACACACCCATGCCCGAGGGAGGACTCGACCCTCCGCCGGTACCAGCCGCACAGTCCATGACTGCAGCGCCCCAGACCGCTCGGCTAAACCCGCGCGGTAGCTGGTTTTCGGCGTGATGAGGAAGTGCCCCCGTCTCCCAACGATGGACGATAGGGTAGTGTATGACAGCCGACAACAACCAATCGCGCTCAAGTTTTATAAACATGTCAGGCATGATTTACCTCGCCACGAAACTGCAACGCGCAAAGAGTCACTGTGCACAGTGAATCGAAGACACACCCACTCCCCGTACCCATTCTCATGAATGTATCCTTCTCCGAGACAGGCGAAATTACCGAGAAAATCCATTTGACCACCCCTTAACAGCGTGGATTATTTTAATAACTGTGGCACTTCCAGCCATGAAAGCTTACGTGATAAAATAACTGTTGCACTTCCAGCCATGAAAGCTTACGTGAAAAGGGAGCATTAAAAATTAGTAGAATGATTGCGTAACGTATTCGTGTTTTCGCTTTGCCTGAACTCATTACATAAGCCTATCATCCTCACTGTGCCTGAGCGCCTGCCCCCCTGCCATTCCATCATACATCAGTGTTTATTTTTCTGACTGTCCAGTCACCGCCGTAATCGGCCGTATGACGCAATATTCTGTTAGGGACAATTTACACGAAAGTGCAGATGTGTCATTACGTTTAATTTATCGTCCGTTGCCGTTATCAGACAGTTGATAACAGTGAAGAGCTTCATCTACAAATATTTTCGGTTGATCGCGTGGGCACATAATTTCATATATAGCCTCTTCTGTAGCACTGTGTCTCACTGACTGCCAAGTACGCACAGACATCGTTCGCAGCGAGCAGGAGCACGCAGCAACGCTTTCCAGTTATGTTAATGCGGCTTTGTTCTCGGCACACTGAGTCACTGCCAAGTCAGTTCGCATCGATCCTGATTCTCTCTCTTTTTCTCTCCAGATGTATGTGACTGGAAAATCGTATGCCGGTTGTCCTTGGCCAAGTCTAGGCAGTTACGTGGTGTCAGGCTGTGAAACACCCTTAAGTGAGTATCTGAAGCTATTCTACGCATGTAGACACGTAATTCTTTTAGTTTTCACTGTTCGTCTCTTGTCGTCTGCATGACACCATACTTTCTTCACCGGTGCCTTTTCCCCCTCCTACTCTTTTATGTTGCTAATGTAGTTCTTATTTTTTATGCAAACAAATGGTCGAATCGGCTGCAATGACCACACTTGTGTAGTCTGGATAATTCTTGAGTGAGTTTTAATTAAAGAAATTTTTGGTGGTATGGCTATTAGGTCAACTGCTTTTTTTCTGATAGGTTCCGTATGCACTAAAAAAAGTGCTCTGGAATTTCATGTTGTACTTCGCACTTTGTTGAAACAGTTTACGCCAACTCCTAATACTTTGGAGGCATCACGGAGATACTCAAAAGTATCAGCTGAATTATAAATATTTTCACTTCTGAATCAACTGTCAATTTTAAAATGCTTGTGAGTTCTGGCGTCTAGACACGGGGTCCTTGCCTAAACAGCTCATTTCGCTAGCGAAAAGTCGTACTTGGTTACTGTGTTGGGATTAAAGTTATTGATAGAAGTTCGTCGTACATTGAACAATGACATCAGCAAATGCGATATTAGTTTTCACCATTAATGTTGATGTCGCATTCCAAACCTAAATTCATGTTTCGCAACACATCTGAGGTAGATAACAGATAATGAGAAATAGATTCTCCCTGACTGACTCCTTTTCATTCTGAAGAGCCCTCCAAGTGACTAAAATCTGATTTTCCCTCTCTTAGTACGTTGGTTGAAAAATAACCAAAGAAGAGGCAGGTCGAGCTTGAGTAATTTCAAAAACATCTTGTATTATAAAGAGCTGGATGATGTAAACTACTTCGATTAGTTTCTCTGAAGACATTACCACGGCACAGCACTGTATACTGGCCGACCGGTTCTAGGCGCTTCAGTCCGGAACCGTGCTGCTGGTACGGTCGCAGGTTCGAATCCTGCTTCGGACATGGATGTGTGTGATGTCCTTAGATTAGTTAGGTTTAAGTAGTTCTAAGTCTAGGGGACTGATGACTTCAGATGTTAAGACCCATAGTGCTTAGAGCCATTTGAACCATTTTTGAGGCACTGTAGAGCGCGAATCTGTGACGAAGGAAACAGAAAAAAAAGCTAACGTCTCAGAGAGTCGTGAGAGAGAGAGAGAGAGAGAGAGAGAGAGAGAGAGAGAGGAGACTGGTGTGAAAGTCCCAGTTCATTCTGCGTTGCCCTATTAGAAGCCACGTGTAAGGCGATGGGAATCTCATTCACCAGAAACTCTTTTGTCGCATGTATCACAACACACTTTTTTCTCCCGATAGGTGAAATGGTAAAGCATTGTATCAAAAACGAGAGTATTACTTCGTTGTTTTACATCACATAAAAACTCTAGAAAATCATAACATCCTGACTCATTTGTCCATCAATCTGGTGCTGTTGAAACCGCATGTTGTATGGTTGATATTCCGAAATGAGTCATAACAGGAGCTGTTAAGTTACATTCGCCGATGACGTCACCGTTGGGTTTACGAAAATTACAGTCGTCCTCCTGGGTACACAGAAGACGGTTACAGTTATTATCTTCCACATTTTCAGGTCGATGGTTATTTCGGATATTTTCACGTTGTTTATAGCATCAAAGAACTACATCCTAGCTAGAGTCGTCTACTTCGACTGACTAACCTGCCTTCTTTTCTCATAACAGAGGTTCTAAAAAAAGATTTGTTTTCCTTCACCGAGTTGTCACACATCTCTCCATCTTCGTTTGTGTGTTTGTGTTTACACAGAAACTGATATTTGGAGACAAAATTACACATGTGTCAGTGCTTTTCGCTGAGTTTTCATTGCAAAACAACTTACAATGAAATAAATGTAAAAACTTAATCGGATAAAAAGTCACCTACCGTACCTCCAATTTTAAATGAGACACACTGGTACTCGTTCGCCTTAAAAGGTCTTAATTCGATTATGGTATATGTTTTGAAGACTTTAAGTGGCAATCTTTGTATATGAAAACTGCCCGAGTGTTAAGTGGCACCTGATCTGATAACGCTCAGCTTTGGAAGTGTTAAATTCGTTACTCTTGTATTAATAGGGGATAAAGATATTGGAAGTATTATTAACTCGAATTAAAAAGATGCTGAGGGTGTTAACATTTTATGATCTGGCTATTTTGAAAGACAAGATCGACCTCTTGTGATAAAATTATGATGGACTGGCTGATGTGATTGGTGGAAGCTACTGTCCATTGCCCTCATTTTAGCCTGCAGCCCACATACACAGTGTAAACGATAAATGTGGTACAGCCTGCTAAGGCCTTTCACTCGTCTGACCGCTTTGGTTCAGCCAGTTTTCGGCATTGGCAAAGAAAGGAAGCCATAAAGCAAGCCATTTCGTGTGCGGGTGACCTACTTCTTTGCTGGCTGATGGCTGATGAGGAGATTAACGGTATTCCACTTCACAATTCTCGCAGTTGTACGGCCAGAATGCCAGATGGGTAGTTACATTTGATTTGAAGATTCACATCCGATTATACTATCGATATGTAGCCATAATTAGCCTCGGTTGCTCACCGCATAGTTATTACTGGATGTGGTAATCTCTTGGCTGCAGTAACTAATGTGTTCGACGTAGGTTGACACCTTGTAATACTGTCTTCATAGACAACAATGGAACTTTGCATTGCAATGTAGCTTATGAAACGTTCAGTTTCTTTTCGTATTTCGGCCGTAAATATGGCAGTTCACAGCTACACTAATTTGCATCGTTGAAGAATGAGCCTTGTAATTGTTGACTGATGACCGAAATAGTTGCAAAGAATTTCATCCCTGAGCCCTGTCAAAGCGGAAAGTTTGCTGTGGGACTTTGTTATGGCGCTACATTACAATATAGTGTTGTTCTCGAAGGATACCTATTGCTGTACGTATTGTCTGTATCCTCGGCGTTGGAAACATTAGGTAGCCCTTCGAGCTCTCCAACAACTTGGGAGCACTAAGATTGATGTAGTTGCGAGTGTTTGCGCACTAATCGGCTTCCTATATACAGTTGCATTGAAGTAGCAAGGCCCGTAGTGCATAGAATTGGGTCAGAAGAAGCAATATGAAAAAGTGTAACAAATAGCGGTTCTGTGGTTCACAAATGACTAAGGACTCTCGGCACAGTTGTTGGGAGAGATAGGACTGTCGAATGGACAGCTTAAAGAGCCGCGAATTCGGGTTAAGAATGAACAAGAATCTATAGGAAAGCGAGAAATAGTAGAAGAAAGATAGTTATGCATTGTTTATGAAATCTGTGGAAGATGAGTTGTAGAAAAACAGGACGATTTCTGCTGTCGATATAGCGCAATTACACAGGATGATCGAAGAGAGAAGACAATAGGAGCACACTAGTACATGCAAACAATGTTTACTTCATTGTTGTGAAAACGGGGAAATTCTGAAATTTTGCTTTTAGAACGCAGCGCTGCTGGGCGCGAGTTGAGCGTGAAAAACAATGGGGGGGGGGGGGGGGGCGAGGGCGAGGAACTGGAAACTTTTAAAATCTAGGGATACAAAAGGCGGTGAAACGTTGTGTATGACAAACTCTCGCCATAAAAGAGACTGTTGATGCCACAACTACCGGCACGTACATGATTAATAGCGACTAATAATTTGCGTCTGGAGAAATAGCAGATTCACGAAACAAACGATAGAAGTTCAAATGGTTCAAATGGCTCTGAGCACTATGGGACTCAACTGCTGTGGTCATAAGTCCCCTAGAACTTAGAACTACTTAAACCTAACTAACCTAAGGACAGCACACAACACCCAGCCATCACGAGGAAACGATAGAAGTCGTTAGGTATATGTGAAGATAATATGATAAGCATATACAATATGAATGAACGGAAAACATGTCACATGAAGCAAACGACGTGTAGGTGCAGAGCGTGTAGTTTCTTATACTGGCTCAAAGTATAGACTTAGATAGGAAAACGAAATATCATATGTATAAATGCTGTTCTGTCGAAAATGGTCATAATGAGAGTGTGGCTTTGTTAAACCACAGGTTAACTCTTATAAAAAGTAAATTAAAACAAAAACAATACAGCAAGCAGCCGCAGTGGCAGACACTTCAGAACTGTGTTACAACCTTGCGTCAAATAGTCCACTTAGCCTGCGGTTCAAGCTTCGCCACCTACGGCGGGCACCTCTGCGGTCGTTAACAAGTAGGTTAGCTGTATCCGGCCTTTAGTGCCCCCTCCCCACTTCCCCCTTCGACTCAGCACCCACTCACAGTATCCTACGTCACTGACTGCAGCACAGACAATAACGGGCAGCGTTGGAGTCGACTTGCACGCGATCACGTTTCTCCTACCCGCAATGATTGTCCTGTGCAGGTCAATATGTTTTATTCTGATCGTCACGATTACATTTCTAAAGAGGCATGCGACACGCATTAACTAATCCTCTTCACTCAACCGTGGACGTACGAAGTGGCACAATACTGCGCTTGTACTTCGGAAGATTCGGAGACAATAGACATTCCGCTTTAAGCCTTACATACTTGCCTTGAGTCATGCGACTACTGGCTGCTTCGTCATTCTCTCCGAGACCGAGCCGCTCCATCCTGTGCCCACGGTAGCCGGTCCCTAAACGATAAATAACAATCTGAATTACAGTTATAATGTGGCACCAAGCTGATACCTGAGATATTTTTGAAATTGTTTTAACTTGTAAGATATAGGTGGCGCCTTTGGGACCGTCTTTTCTTCATTATAGTGCAGTGGCACTTGTACTGTATATTAGTCTATCGTGAGGCTCTGTGCTGAGGAGGAGCAAAGTATAAGGGACGACCAGAAAGTTTCCGTTTGAAGGCATTGCTGCTACATATATGGGAGGTAGCGCGACTCCGATGCGGGTATATAAACACCGATGTATGGGCAAGGGATTAGTGTTGACATTCATGTTTGCCGACGTGCATGCAGTAAATGCGGAAACGGGAAGTGTGGCATCGTTATTACCGAATGCGTCCAAACAGGATCAACGTGCTATTATTCTTTACTTGGTTGCCGAAGAACAAACACCGGTGGACATCCATCGCAGAATAAAGAACGTGTAAGAGGCAGCATGTCTCGAAAACCGCAGTTGTGGAATGGTGCGCCATGTTCCGAGGTGGTCGCGATTTGACACAAGACGCCGGTCAATCTCTGAGGCCAGCGGAAATTACAGCAAACTCAAGTGGGAGACACTCGACCACCCACCCTATAGTACTGATCTCTCTCCGTGCGATTTTCACGCCATAGGTCCCTTAAAAAAGGCAGTGAAGGGTCGAGATTCCTGTCAGGGGGGGGATGTGTAGCAAGCAGTGCCGGATTTCTTCACGCAGCAGGACACGGTGGTTTACTAAACAGTAATCTTCAGCGTGGTGTGCCTGTGGGATGATTTCCACAGAGCTCACGGCGATTTTGCCTGATTAGCATTCCGACTCTGGAATGTACGGCCTTCGAACGGAAACTTGATGATCGCCACTTACACAAACAGACCCTCGCAGATTCTTATTTAGGTTTTTCAGGGTTCCTTGCCTCACTTCAGGCCAATCCAGATCACCTGTTTAGCCGTCTAGAATAGCCTGATTCAGCTGCAACATTTCCGTTCCGCTGAAAACGATACTCCACCGAAAACGAATTAGCGCACGATGCCCCATTTTATCAAACTACTGCGCCACTTTATTTTGGTTCCTATAGCGGTTTTCTATGGTGCTTCTTCGTCTGCCAGTATTGTAAACACGTACCTACAAACAAGAAAAAAAAATTTAATTACGTAACTTTGTCTTTTCGAGATGATAATTTATGACTGCCCCTTATATCTACTGCTGCACCACTAACGACCTCGTTATCAGTTTCACTATACCTCTTTATTCCATTATTTGTAGCGTCATTCATTAAGAGCAGAAAAGAAACGCCTGTATATCTCCCACAGTGTGTCCGAGGACGCGAGTTTTCTCAGTTGGAAATTGGTGAACTGTATTGCGAGACGAGGAGGTAAAAACACTAGCAGGAACATGTAGCTGCTGGTTTGGGATCTAGGACAGGCAGCAGAGATGAAGTATGTCCGGTACGGCGCGAGCTGACCCCGCCGTGAAAGCAGTTCACGGACGCCCGGCTATGGCAGTCGTGCACACGTAACCTTGAACTTCAAAAAATGGTTCAGATGGCTCTGAGCACTATGGGACTTAACTTCTGAGGTCATCAGTCCCCTAGAACTTGGAACTACTTAAACTTAACTAACCTAAGGACATCACACACATCCATGCCCGAGGGAGGATTCGAACCTGTGATCGCAGCGATCGCGCGGTTCCGGACTGTAGCGCCTAGAACCGCTCCGCCACTCTGGCCGGTCCTTGAGCTTCGTTGGACAGGTATATCATTGGCCGTAGTGCTTCCTGGCTACAGACAATCCCTCTCCCTGCGAACATCTTCTACGAAATGTATAGTGATACTTTTGTATTTACCGATAGAAGTGGTGCAGTAGGTAGAAAATTGAACTCGTTGCCATCCTTATTAATGTTTTCCTTAGATTCCCACAACCAGTTAAAGGGGCTACTGGGACGGACTTGTGAACGGGACAACGATCGATTTCCTTCTACAGCAATTTTTCACCCTTTATTGATCTGGTGGACGGAGATATGTTGTTTCGTTTGTTTTTAATCTTTGGCATATATTTCTAGTGTGACATACAAGCAATTTTCATATCGGCTAGGATGAAGGTTTGTACTATAGCCAACATAGCCAGAATTCGATTAGACCAGCACATCGTCTTGTGAGAATCCTATATACTCCCAATTCACGACATATTGATTAATCACGTGCACTTTTTAAAGAGTTAATTTTTTTCTGCGGCGTGATGTATCGTGACCTATCCATAATCATGCAGCACAATTGGTTAAGTTGTACCCAGTGGTAGAATATTATCGTCGCCGGTGACGGTGTTTATAGTTCATCGTTCTTTGCGCAGTGCCCTTGAATCGCTAGTGGGAGTAAACCAGATGTCGGACTCTTGCCTTTTGGTTGAAACGTGAGAACGTCAACAAAATGTATCGTGACACATTAGACAATGAATTATTGTCTTCGAGTGGTGTGTTCTGAATTGGATAAATTATCCTCATCAGGCATTTTGTCCGATTTGAAGTTTCAATGTGAAAGGTTTATTAGATAGAATCTGTGGCAGCCAAGCGATATTTAAACATTATGTAATTCAGTTGTTGATATTCCTGTAACAAACGTGAAAGAATTGTTACCCTAATAGACTAGATTCCTCTACAACAAACTAATTGTCATTAAAAATGAAATCCTTAACCAAACTACCGAAAAACTATCAGACACAGAGAGCAAAAGAAGAATTGATTGTTATGGACACAACCTCAGAATGAAACCTAACCAGATTAACAAAAAGACTGATTACTTCCGCAAAAAAGAAAAAAAATGGTTTAAGGAAACGGAGAAGGATTTAAGAGAACTCCAGATCACAGAAAATATGCTCAAGGATAAAAAAGAGGTTCCAAGTCTAAACGGAAACCAAACGAACAATCCAAATCTCTGAAGAAGAAAGGAAAGCAAGATTAAAAGCAATGAAACAGTACTGGGCTAATAGAAAGGCACAGAATATTAAAAATTGATTGATTTAGCGGGCCCCAACGTAGGGTGAAACGAAAGAAGAAGACCATCAACAACAGCCTTCACTGACCGGATCACGTTCGCTTCTAATTAAAACCATTTCATTATGATATTGAAGCAAAATAGAGATTTTGACGAATTGTTTGGGAACAATCTCATGTTTACTCACTCATTATTTATCACTAAGCTGTACCGTTCGTAGAGCATGTGCCAAAAAAAAAAAAAAAGTAAGTAAACCCTCCTTGTTAAGTACTGGGAATTAAGACTATTTCAGTGATTTATTTGGTTTGTGAACTGTAACCCAAGAAATTATTTTTATACATATGTTCATAAAATGATTTAAGGAAGGATATTTTGCAACAGACGTTTTTCCATGTTATAAAATTCCCACTAACATTTCGCAGCAAACGATAAGGGTGTCCGTACTAACGAACTGCATTTTCTTTTGTTATTTTTCGATGTTATATTCGCGAAGAAACGCCATGTTTAACTACCTTTTCTTGAAGTATCTTTTTGTCCATTACAGTTTTAAATTTTCAGTAAGCTAATTACATAACTAATAATATTACCTGCAGGTTTTCTGGCTCCCTTCGGTACTAGCGTCTGTGTAATGTATCTGTTCCCACCAAGATTACAACTTTCGCGCTATGTTGAGGAAAACTAGTAGCAACCAGCGAGCTGCTTAGTTACAAATGCGAGCCAGTATCGAGATTTTCCGTCTGCGCTACAATACTGTCGCAGAACAGAAGACAGAACAAGTCACTTCCTTTTTTTATCCATTGCGAGTGATAAGTGAAAATGACTTGGCAGTAGCGCCTAATAGATAGGAGAGATACAAAACTAGGGAAAAAATTATTGCGCTACTTTAAAACACGAAAATAAGCGGATTGTGTTTTGTCACATCCTGGAGAAATGTGTGATGAGAGAGTAGGATAATAGGACAGTGTTCAGACATCAGGGAATAACTGAAGTGAGAGGTGTTGCTGTAGTGGTCTTCATTCCGACACCTCGTTTGTCGCAACTTTCTAAGCCACTGTACCCTGCGCAAGCGTCTGCATCTCAGAATAACTACTGAAACCTATATCTATTTGAAGCTGCTTACTGCATTCATCCCTAGGTCTCTCGCTACAGCTTTTACCTCACACACTTCCCTCCAGGGGATAAATTGGTGATCCATTGATATCTCAGAATGTGCCCTATCAACCGCTCCCTTCTTTTAGTCAAGTTATGAAACAATTTTTTTTTCTCCAATTCAGTATTTGCCCCTTAGTTACGCGATTCACCCATCTAATCTTCAGCATTCTTCTGCAGCATCACGTTTCAGAAGCTTCTATTCACTTCATGTCTGAACTGCTAATCGTCTATGTTTCACTTCCTACGCGGCTACACTCCAAACACCTTCAGACAAACGTTCTGACATTCAAGTTTATGCCCAATGCTAACAAATTTCTATTCTTCAGGCATGAATTTCGTGCTATGGCCAGTCCGCATTTTATATCCTCTCTGCTTTCGCTGCCATCAGTTATTGTGCAGCTCAGATAGCAAAACTCATCCACTACTTTTAGTATCTCATTTCGTAGTTCAATTCCTTCGGCGTCCACTGATTCAGGTCGGCTACATTCCATTATCTGTATTTTACTTTTGTTGATGTTTATCATATAATCCCTTTTCAAGGTTATATCTGTTCCATTGAGATTTAAATATCTCAAGTGTTCCTGTGAGATGAAGAGATTGGCGTAGGAGAGGAAGCTGTGGCGGGCCGCATCGGACCAAAAAATACTATATGGAGGGGGAGAGAGGAGAGAGGATACGCTTTTAGAATTAATGAGACGACCAGTAAACCTTCCAACTGAACTTCATGAGCCTACACACATCGACTTTCCTATCGGATCTCGTCATTCAGTCCCACAGATGACAATCCCATAAAATGTAAACCTGTAGTCGTCACGGCAAAGCAGAGAGCGCCTGGAAGATTACGAGGCGATGGGCGCCATGCAAATTATCCGTGATTAACGACCGCATACCGGGCGGCTCGGCGTCGTATATCCTTTGCTGCTCTTTGAAAGCGCTCTCTGTCGGTAGGCATTAGCATAACCGGTGCTTCGGCTGTGTATGGACTTGGAAAACAACCCGGCCCTGGCTTCTCTGTCGCTAATGAAAGAGAGCAAACGCTCCGCAGACTGGTCGACATTTTTTCCTGGATAACAGTAATTGAAAGAGTTTGGCCTCGCTTGAGTGATTGCTAAAGTTAGTTGTGCTGAATAAACGTCTGTCTGATTACTCGTGTTCTGTAATATTTGCGCAGCCGTAATCTGTGGCCTTAAGTGTAAATACAGTACATCAAAATATAAAATTCAACATATACGTCCCAAACTTTCCTATGTTGCTTGGACGTTGTATCCAAAGACGATTTTAATCCGAACTGTATATGAAAGAACCACACTATTTTAATTAAAATCATTCCATCCATTTTTTTTACCGCAATGACCACTACTTTATGCACTATGGTAAGTTTTAAGAAGTGTTTTCTCATCATCACATGGTTGGGGATACCTTCCTTATATGCAGTGTGTTTGTACCATATTTAACTTCAGGTTAAGTTTCAATTCTTCCCCCCCCCCCCCCTCCCTCTCTCTCTCTCTCTCTCTCTCTCTCTCTCTCTCTCTCTCTCTCTCTCTCTCTCTCTCTCTCTCTCTTAAGTACATTTTCATAATGGGCACTTCGCAAATCTTTTTCTCCGAGGAAACTAGGTGCGATGGAATAGTCTGATGAGCAGTGAGAAAAATAGCACGAATTTTTGGTAATATTTTTCTGAGAAGTTTGTTGAAAATGTAAAACATATATAAAATTGATTTATTGACCATAATGATTTGAAACATGTTTTTCATATATCTTACAAGGCCTATACAATGCTTTTCATATCGTAACTCACTGGAATACACATCTTCGTTACAAGCAGAAGGGTTTTACATAAATTAAATCCGATGGGCTATTAAAAATAAACTAGCTTCATGGCGCTTTCGTGGTTGGAAAAGGAGACTTTGAAGCTCATCTTACGTAATTCAGCACTGTTGCGTTCGTGAGTGCGTAAGCAGCAAGCGATTGAAATGGTCGGTGTTACTTCATGTCCCGCCGGTTGAGAAGCCACGTCTTGTCAATCGCTTCTTGCAAGCAAGAGTAACTGCGGCTGAGGTCCATCGTCGATTGTGCCGTGTGTGAGGGAATGGGGTTATTGGTGTTGTGAAGGAGTGTTGCAGAAAATTCGAGGCTGGTCACACATGTGCATGGTGGTCGAGGAAGACTGATGAACTCGTCCAGCGTGTTGACGAAACTGCGCGTGCGAGACGTTAAAATTCCTGAACATTCTGAAGGCGTAGGACATATTCGCAAATTGCGACTACTTTTCTTTCATTTAATATGGCTGTAGATTGTCGACGGTGACTGTTCCTTCGGGGATGCATTTATGTCCGAAGGATACTGTATAGTACTATCCAGACACTATATAGTCATTGCAAACTTGTTCTGAAGACATGTCTCAGATTTCAACAACCCTCTTTGACATTTTTACAGAGAGATAAGGTTAACAAGTTTTGTGCATTGTGGATATCAAGATGTCTAACTGATGTCCGCAAAACTGAAGGAAAGAGTTCGAACTTGACAGTATTTCAGCGCTCAGAGAGGGAGGAATTCTGGAACGCAATAGTGTGGGCACGAGACGTGGGTGCAGTACGTGAATTCTGAAACTAAAGACCAGTTCAGTAAGTCAAAAAAATCAAGCAGGCACTGTCAAACCGCAAATGATTGCTATAGTTTTTTGGGCTCGCAAAGAAATTTTCACAACAAATGATTGCTATGGTTTTTTGAGCTCGCAAATAAATTTCCACGATAGTTTTATTAGAGTGACGAGTGAGGATACTGTGACATAACAGATTTGTTGTGAGACTTACGAAACTGCGAAGGTCAGTTCAAATAAACGGCGCAGGATGATTACCGAAGGAATATCATTCTCCAATCATTCTCCATCATGACAGAGCGGCGACCCCACACAGCGAATCTGAGTGCACGGCTTCTTTGGCTGTGACAATTTTCATTGTCCTCCCTACATTACGGACTGGGCACGAAGCGACTAAACAGCTTAGCTGCTACCCAGCACCTCGCGACCGACGATGAAGAAAGCATGGTTCCGGCAACTATGTGAAGCACCAGGCGGGATAAGCTGGTGTCACGGCACGAAACATGTTAGAATTTCGATGGTGGCCATGTGGAGAAGAAATGTTAACATGTAAGTACAGATTGTATACAAAAATATATCTATTGTGCTTTTTTTTTAACAGCCAATCGGGGGTTAATTTGTGATTAGGAGCCGGCCGCGGTGGCCGAGCGGTTCTAGGCGCTACGGTCGCAGGTTCGAATCCTGCCTCGGGCATGGCTGTGTGTCATGTCCTTAGGTTAGTTAGGTTTAAGTAGTTCTAAGTTCTAGGGGACTGATGACCTCAGAAGTTAAGCCCCATAGTGCTCAGAGCCATTTGAACCATTTTTTTGTGATTAGGACGCGATAGGGAGATGGCGGTGCGCTGTAAATGTGAGCGGGAAGGCGGCGAGCGACCTTGCGTGGTCGTCGGCATGGCGTCGATGTCGGAGTCGGCGTCGGCGGGCGTCAGGTAGGCCTTGGGCCACTATAATTAGCGGGCACCCGTGACGCAAACGGCCGCAACCGCAGCTGCGCTACACCAGCTCACTGCTCCCTCTCCCGCAGCTGCCTCTAAAACACGTGCGTCTGCTGCACGCTCTGGCCCTCCCGTCTCACGCACATCACAGTCGATGTTCAGTGAGTGGCTTTACAAATCACGAAATGGTATTGGAAATTTTGGCGCATCTTAGCTCGCTGCCTTCCCCCGTGGTCTTATAATGACTTACTCAGTGGCGTAAAGAACCCTTTACACGCTCAGATATTTACATCGATTTGTCTGTACAGACAAATAGTTGCGTGTGATCTAATCCCCCGACGGAAAAATTTGTCTCTGTTAGTATTGTGTTCGACCTGTGCGAGGTCTGGTTGCGCTTGATCAGATGAAGTGCTTTAGTACTTCATTCTGGCACGATGTGTTTGTAGAATGATGTACCTCAACAGTGACGGTCATACAACAGAAAATTTTAGATAATCATTGCTTTTGCCACCTGCCAAGTACCTCAATGTGAGTCTAAGTCTTTCGTAAGCACTTAGTGATTTCCGATTACAGTGTCATTTCTCCTTATACAGGGTGTTTCAAAAATACTTTGACAGGTTCCTTACACCAAAACAAGAACAAAAGTTTCTAATAAATATGGGCTCTAAAATGCACGCCGTAAGAGCGATGAGCACATTCTCATTTTCGCTACTGTGAAACACACCTCTTTTATTGAACAACTGTTCATAACACTTAAGGCATTTAAAGCCCATGTTTACCAGACATTATTTATTGTTTTCTCTTAAGGAACCTGTTCCCAGTGTTGTAAAAGTATTCCTGAAACATCCTGTATACAGTGTAACTTACTGCAACAACACAAAGAATAATTCTTTGTCCTACGTAGCTGAAGAGTCGAGTCCCTGCTGAACTTCTGCGTTTTATAGAACTAATCTTATAAGCAAATTTCCGTAATTTGGCCATCGCTAGAAATTACTCTGCACTGTGCGAAAACAGCATTGTGGTTGGAAGGTGTAAACTCGAATTGAATATTGCAGACCAGATGGGCCGACTGTCGTTGTGAACATGATCTCAGACAAATCCGAGCGTGTAAAGAGCCCGTAATTGGGATATCCCGTGTAAAGAGCCCGTAATTCAAATATCCCAGCCGGGTCGCGGGTTCTGTGTTCAGTTTTCGTGGGAGCACATTTTTGTGAGAAGGGAAAGAAAAGCGAGGAACGGCAAACGAAGAATTACAAGACGGAGAGCGAAGCAGAACTAATTAGAAAAAAGGGTAACACGAGGAGAAAGGGTTGGAGGGGCGAACAAATACTAAAGGAAATCGACAGGAGATTAGGGTTGACTTGTGTAGAGCAACATTTCCATAAGACGCACCTCTCTCGTGTCATTATTAATTACGACTACTAGATGGAGTTGCTCTCATTACAACACTTGAACTAATGTAACGGAAGTGTAAAGAGGATATTTTGCGTCTGATTGTTCGTTAGGGCGTTGCATTGATCGACAATGAAACAAAATGCAGTATGAGACTTAACTTCTGAGGTCTTCAGTCCCCTAGAACTTAGAACTGCTTAAACCTAACTAACATAAGGACATCACACACATCCATGCCCGAGGCAAGATTCGAACCTGCGACCGTAGCGGTCGCGCGGTTCCAGACTGTAGCGCCTAGAACCGCTCGGCCACCTCGGCCGGCGACAATGAAACAGTGAAGGATATGCATTTACGGTGCAAGCTGTGCTACTCTGAACCGAGTGTATTGTTATTGTATCACAAAAATAGAATAATTGAATTGTGTTTCTTTTACTTAATTGTAAACCCGTGCTGATTTCAGTGAAGCAAGAAAACAGCGTAAGTACAGTGATGGTTGAATGAAAACATTGATAGTTGTCGTTAGGAGTGGGCGCAAATTCTTTAAGTTTTGTCTAAGCACCAGTAACCCTGGGCACGTCAGTACTGTTGCTCGAAATGTAGAACGACAGGACATCGAATTTGGTACCTCGTTCCAGGAGCCCAGATAACAACCGCGATTCACTATATCGTGGATTAGTAAACGTACTGGATGCATGATATTTCAGTGTCCTACCGTTCTTCCCACAGTAAATTGCTTAGGGCGCTCTGATTACGTAAGTTTACTTCTTTGGCATTTCGGGCGTTGTTCCAGGCCAACGCCTGTTTTTGTAACCAATCACGATAGTGGCGAGAACTGTAGTATTGATGGATGAGACAGGTATGTTACTTGATCTCGTTAATATAAAGAGCAATCAACAAACCCTGTGCCATCGAAAACTCCATATTTCCGTTTTGGTTCAAGGTCAATGCTACCTTAATCAAAAGATCGGTGAAAATGACATTCCACATCATTCACATATGTTATCCATTAGAGAACACGTTCCAGTACTTCACGATCCAGTGGCAATATCTTCGTCGACAGCAGCCAGGCAACGTTTTGAGACGGAGTAAGATATGGTAGTTCTGCTTGCAACGTAGCTACAACTACTCAGCTGATGCAATGCCGGCTAGTCTTCGAATCGGCGGCGACGTCTCGAAATGCGTTTTAACAACGAGCCGTCGAAGGATGGTGCAGATCCGTTCCTTGATTATTGTTAATGGTGACGTCTAACACTTGTAAATGGGGATATCTTTCATCCAGGGGTGAACACGTCGGATGATAGGCGGCAACACAAGTCTGAAATTGGTCAGTTTCTCTACACTATCAGAGCAGGCACTCCCTTTTGCTATCGGCCTGGCGGCTCAGCTCACTGGAAGTACACTCTGGGCTGTGCCGTCTTTGTAGACACTGTGAAACATGTGAAACCTATCGCCGCCCCGTTGGAATGCGCCTGAGGCTTTTAATAGTGTCTACTCCCCGAGTGACATATTTTGTTTCCTTAGAGTTTGATAGATCAAGTAAAATCGGTTTCGTTTGCGTATTTTTTTTTAATTGTTTAATGCAGCAGCTTGCCGGAGTCGAAGGTCATCTATATTGCTACCCAGTTTCCTGCGGTGATACTGAGGTTTTCAGGGTATATGAGCCTAAGACATTAAACACAGTGTGTCTCTAGTACATTACTGTAACGCAGATACCACAAGCAAGATACACGGCTAATAAGCGTATGTCTTGACTAGCAATAATGTATTGCGGTTTATGCAGCAACGTTTAGTTTAGCTGTGCTTCAGGCTCGACAGGTAGGCTACGCGCTCCATGTTTGAAATCAAATGCGCGTTGCTCTACTTTTTCGTGTCTCTCTGTCGTCATCATCGTCGTTAGGTTACAATTATTGTTCTGTATTAGCGTTTCCACAGTGAATCAACTCTTTATTACCTACGATGTCTAAAAATTAATATTCTCTATGTCTTTGTCAAGTATTCTTAATTAGCGACGAACAATGAATAAAGGAAATATGTAATAGGTGTTAAGTGTCTCTGAGTCTGAATATTGAAAAGAATAATCAATGACAATACAGACTACAGAATCCACAATGTCATCGTTATTGTCCTATCAGTACGTTGTGGTCTTCGTGTGTGACTGTATCTGAAGTTACTAATATTGTTTCCTAAAATTTATGTGACTTAAGATGCGCAAGTGGGTACTTTTAAATCAGAAATTCTCAGATTCAATTATTAGTCTGTCTTCGAAATTTTCTCCGGTAACTTTAGCTTATTTCACTTCTGGCAGTAAAAAATTCCAAGTTGCTGCGAGGTTCGGAGTCCACATTCAACAATAGGTTCCCCTATAACGGACTTGACTATATCAGTTCAAGTGTTGGAGGAGCTTCAGGCGCTCAATCCGGAACCGCGCGACTTCTACGGTCGCAGGTTCGAATCCTGCCTCGGGCATGGATGTGTGATGTCCTTAGGTTAGTTAGGTTTAAGTAGCTCTAAGTTCTAGGGGACTCATGACCACAGATGTTAAGTCCCATAGTGCTCAGAGCCATTTGAACCATTTGTTGGAGGAGCACACCTAGTGCACCTAGTGAAGTACCGAGATTTTCAAAACAATATACGGCTTCAGGACTACTCTGCCTTACCTAATATTCATATTGATTCTACTGGGTTCTTCAACTGTGTGTGTGTGTGTGTGTGTGTGTGTGTGTGTGTGTGTGTGTGAGAGAGAGAGAGAGAGAGAGAGAGAGAGGGAGGGAGGGAGGGAGCTGGAAAGGGGGGGGAGAGAGAGAAAAAAAAAAGACGACGTAGTGATGTAAGCTGCTGTATAGTTGTTAACATCTGCACGAAGTATGTCCTTGGAGCCCTTTCATAGGACGGCACGCAGATACCCTAAGCATTCTTAAGAGCCAGAAATGAGGTTCCACATTAACGTGCGTAACAAGTAATGGGATATTAATGTAGTCCCCGAAGGATATATGTGTGGGAATCCAACACAAAATTCTAATAACTTTCTTTCGTACAAGGGTGAACTTGCTCCGATGTGAGGGGGTACCACAGGATATTACCCTAGTACATAAGTGAAAGAAAATATGCAAAATTTGTTAACATCCTAATTTTTATACTCCGGAAGTTTGCAATTATTCTTATGGTAACAATAGCTGATCCTCAAGAAACAGGTCTGCTGCGTGGGTTTTCCATTTCAAATTTCCGTTAATACAGGCCAGGTTCGAAGTTTCTTCACCGTTTATGGTTTTGTGTTGGTACACTACATGAAGAGGACGTAGGATGTTACTGGCAGTGCGAAACGACGTTGACTATGTTTCTTCAAAGTTTAAAGCTAGTTTGTTTCTGCAGAACTAGTTAATAAGTTTAACAAAAGCGTCCTTCTTTGTTTCAGCTGATGATGCTTCTAAAGCTATCAAGGACAGATTTTTATGGAGACCAGGAACCGTGTGGCAGTAAGGCAAGCTGACCCCTCGCCGAGCTGGCGGACTTTGTTGTTGGGCGTTATTTTAGTTTGGTGTAAGAGAGTCGGCGCCTGTGGAGCAGAAGGTCGGCCGTGTCCTGAGGCGGGCGCTTCCCGTCGTTAGCGCGCGTGTTGCGCGGTCACAGCCTTTGAGCGGCGCACGTGCGTGGGCGGACAATAGGCGCACCTCCACCTGTCTGCGCTGCCCTTTGTCCCCCATCGATTGGGAGTGGCGCTGCGCGGCTCCACAAACGACCTACCGCTGTCTGGCGCATGCCGCTTTATAAAAACGGAAGCAAGGTGAAAGGCATAATCGTATGAGATTCCAGGTGGATAAAGAAACGTGATTTAAGTTTTAATCATTAGTTTCCGTCCACAATATTTTTTCTGTACTGTCGGTTGGCGTGTACGATATCAACAGCGCAGGGACATCCGTGGGAGTAGCGTACATATTAGGAGTGTTCAAATGAACAGGTACGAAACGTCGTAACAGCCAAATTGGTTGGGATAATGTAGTGAGACATCGCCAAGGACGCGAATGTATTGACCGGCGTTGTTGCATTCGCCGTCGACTCCCTCTAAAGAATTCAAAGCTTTGCTCACAGCAGGTAAGGTGACGCTCACCGTCTTTTCTGATTTCCTAGGTCCGAGACTCGAGCAGTTCCTCGAGCACGGAAAAACCATTAACAGTGACGCGTAGTATGAGGCACTCCGTAGCCTACGCAATCCATCAAGAGCTAACGGTCTGGGCTGCCCTCGGAGGGGGTGATCTGCTCAACGATAAAGCGCGTCCATACGTCTTCAAGGTCACACAAAGTGTAACTGCCAGGTTCAAGTAGGCCCAGCTTGAGCATCCGCCCTACAGCCCGGACATGTCGCCCTGCAACTTCCACGTGTCTGGTCTGCGAAACGCTTCAACTCGGACGACGAACTGAAGAACACAGTTGCTGTCACAGCCACAAGAATTCTGAGAATCCTGCTTCTCGTAAACAATGCTACAGGTGTGCCCAGGCTTCTGGTCGTTACTTTTGAATCAAGAATTCAATTGTATCTACAGTGCCATTTGAACCTGCTTACTCTAGTTTTCCCTAGATCTTCAAAAAAATAAAAAAATAAAAATAAAAAATAAATTCAAATGTGTGTGAAATCTTATGGGACTTAACTGCTAGGGTCATCAGTCCCTAAGCTTACACACTACTTAACCTAAATTATCCTAAGGACAAACATACACACCCATGCCCGAGGGAGGACTCGAACCTCCGTCGGGATCAGCCGCACAGTCCATGACTGTTGCGCCTTAGTACGTCTTCCTCCACAGTTTTTACCCCACACACTTCCCTCCATTAGCAAAGTGGCGATACCTTACATGCCTCCGGATGTGACCCTTCAACTAAACCTTTCTTTTAGTAAAGCTCTGCCGAGTTTTTTAGTACGTCCTCATTACTTATTCGATCCACCCGTCTAATCTTTCTTTATTCGTCTGTGGAACCACATTTCAAAGCTCCTGTTCTTTTCTTGTATGAACGTTCAACAGTAGCAGTAAGGTAATGAACGAAGATTACAGTTTAGTACACCATCGGTGACGAATTCAGAGATGCTCGTAATGGTGAAGGCCATGTCTTTTACAAAGGAGACAACATTGTATCAGTGGACACAGGGGAATGGGGATGTGGAAAATCTGTCGCCGTCTGCAATAGCGGAAATATAATTTAAGAAGTATTAAGAAAACGCACGATCGGTTATAGAGAAAACACGCTATGGGTATCCAGCCACTGCTCTTACTAAAGAAAATTGGCTCGTATTTGCAGTTGTCTGCTATTTTAACATGTGCCACAAAAATGAAAAAAATTCATTTTATCATTTCCGAAAATGATATTTTTCCATGTCTTCCTTGTACTGCTACCAGTGTCAAGTTTCGTTTATCTAGTGTGGATACAGCAACAATTAAAACAGCGATCGTTCGGAGGATTTTAGAAAATAGTTGCCGCTGGGACTGCCATATGCTAATGTGTATCTCTCGGGTACGCTGTTCAACTGCCACTTTCTCCCTGCTCCATCTCAAAGAGTGCACGCCGCCGGCAGCGAGGCCATTAGAAGCGGGAAGAAATACGGATGCGTAACATATTCTCCAGTGCGAGTAAAAGTATTTGAACGGGGCGAGCGGCTTCTGCACCAGCGCTGGTCTAAATGCGGTTACAGTATTTTCGCTTTAAACTAATAAACCTAATCTCAGCTTATGATGTAACAGCTTGAGCTGATTGTCGTGGACAGTGCGATAACCGTATTACCAATTAAGCCTAAATTGCTTGTTTTACTATCTTTTTGTTACACATGTTTAGATATGACTTTCACCTTTTGAACCGTGTCTGTGTGAAAAAGTCGATACTCGTGTCAGGAGACAACAGACATTCTGGGTTCGTACTGTGTCACTCTATAACGCTACGAAGTCACCCCATACTCGTTCATAAAACCTTATTTATTGTTCAAATATTGACTGTAGTGGCTATTTTTCCACGCTTTCACACACTACCAAACAAGATTTAGTGAATTTGATTAGGAGTTCCAGATATGGTAAGAACGATCTGACACTCCTCCTTTTCACATTCGTAAGACATCAGCAAAAACACCCTGTGAGTGCGTTAGCGTTTCTGGAATAAGTTTCTTGGAGTTAGAAGTGGACTCTTATTCTATGACAGAGCACATCGGTGTATAGATGTACAATTGGTTTTATTCCTATATCGTTGTTAAAGAAGCACACGGGTTTACATAGATTGTGACATAATAGTTTCAGGACAGTTGTCAGTATAACGCGTTACGTCCTGTTTAGCAGAAATAACACTGAACACAACAATATCAAATTTAAATAGAAGGTTCTCTACAAGATTTTTCTTACTTCTAGACAGTGAAGTTGGCCAATATTACTGCAACTCAACCGATTCCGGTTCTAAGTTCGGTACTGTTTAGAATGACAATCAAGTCTACGGAGGATTGTTAGTTTTTGTGACAAGATGAGCAAAAGATTACTCAAGGTTGTTCGAGTTCACAGTGGGCGCAAGCTGGTGATCCAACAATTTTACGCCGGTTCCAGCGGCATTTACCTTTAGCTGCGACGCGCAGTCGGCTGCATGGCTGCTCTCGTCCTTTGACAATCCTATAAAAAACTAATCAAAATCCTTACTGATCTTATCAGCTAAAAGTGTCCTATGTTTCCCGTTAGGCGAGAAAACATTCACTTATCCCCATTCTGGAAAATGTGGCGATATACACGTGCATACATGGAGCAGCGTGTATACTTCAATGCCCTCTCAGTTCTCCCAAGAACGTGCTGTTTCGTTTCTCCGTAATCGGAGCTCAACGACTCTTCAGCTGATTTCTAGCTGAATGTCAATCGAAGTTCCATTTTTGGCTTCGTACAGAGCGTGGATGCGCCCTGTTCTACACTTGACGCTGGTTCAGAGGAAAGTACCCAAAGTTTTCGGTATTTTGTCTTTCGTAGCAAACTGTCCCCCACCTGTGCCCTTTCGTGCTTCACGTCACGGCTTTTTCAGACCAATGGGAGCGTTTCTTTCATCTTGTGGAAACTACCCCTGCCAATCGCAAAGGGCCTACCTTTAAACTGCGTCGAAATATCGCCCCTTTTTCTCTTTCCAAGTTTATTTCAGCCAATCGGACATTTTGTACCCACTCCTGACACCTAAAAGTTACATGCGTTCATCACGAGTGTACCACAGGTCTTTCACGTGATCAACTGCATCGCTGGTCTGTTTCTATCCATCTGGAAATTCCCCAACGCAGTTTTCTAAAGCATTTCTCCGTCGCAAGCAGCGCTGGGCCGCTACCTGCTGCCCTCGATGTATTGCCTGGTGCGTTTGTTGTCCCTCTCGCCGGGGAACACCAACCCCCTGTTAGAAGCCTTTCGTTGTATGTGGGCCATGACGACGCAACTCGCATCTGCCCCCAATCTAAAACGTTTCTTCCAGCAGCTTTTTTCACCTTTTGCTCATTGACATGCAGGATTTAGGTTCGGTTTGTTAATACCGTCGAATCGAGTGTCATGTCTTTGCATTACATACTGTACATTTTTATAGGCAAATCTGCTCACTGTCGCCGAAGTATGTCAGGTGACACATCCATGTACTTATTACAATGTATAAAGTCTCCTGTAAGGTGCGAAATTGACATTCATTCAAGCGGCCACCTTACAACGTAACACTGATACGGTGCTATGTATAAGTACAGAGAACTGCTGCGAAGTTACATCACTTTCAACTACGCTCTCACTTTCGAAATTGGTTCGCATTCCCGCAGTCTTCGCAAAGTACTCTCATTGTGATACTGCGTTTCTCCATCTCTGATACTGCACTTAAACCGTAGTTGTCTCTTTTTATTAGAAACATGTGCACTGTTTGAGACACATGTAACTTTCTTAGAAGCAAATAAAATATGTGCTTAGTCTTCTGTCAATACACGTACCTGTGTCACATGCAGAAAATACACAAAAGTAAGCTTAAAAAAAATGTTCAAAAATGTGTGAATTCCCAAGGGACCAAACTGCTGAGGTCATCGGTCCCTGGACTTACACACTACATAAACTAACTTACGCTAAGAACAACACACTCACCTATGCCCAAGGGAGGACTCGAAACTCCTACGGGAGGGTCCACGCAGTCTGTGACATGGCACCTCAAACCGCATGGCCACTCCCTGTGGCAGTAAGGCAGTAAGCTTATATATTGCCGTGTACTGATAAGTCTGCTTTGCGCTATTTCTCGTCAACGAGCGACTTCGTACGTTGGTTGGAAGGCTGTATCCAGAAAGAGCATACATCTCAAAAATAAGGTCATAAACTGTCTTCCATTTTGATAAATAATCTACTTTCGTTGCTAAAAGAATTTAAGTTAACCTATTTTGAAAATCAGTGAACTGGGACACATGTGTCCCCCGAACCTAACTAGGCCCATGTTTTCATGTGAACCTAGGGTATCCATAGTCTTTTTTTAAATTTTCATTTTTAAAATGATTTCACCATTATTGCAATCATGGAAAAAAGTGTTACAAATCAGTACCAAAACACATTTATTCTCCTGACAATGAAAAACATGAAATATCTCATAGCATTATAAGATTTGAAGATGGCTTTGAGATACTGCACACCAAAGTTTTCTACATCCTATGAAGTTTTTTGCAGCATGTGTGTCCCACTACATACAAATTATGTACAAAAATGTAAATTATTGAGTCGTGTAGTAATGTTAAAAAACAATGTTTATGGAGTGTAGGAAAACACAATTGGTTACTACAGGTATTCTAGGAATGGAGAAGATAGTAAATTGATCTTATTGTCGTCAACCAGATACATTATAAATTCACGCCTTCCTGTTTGACCACTCACAGCCTTATTCTACATGTGCACCCCGCGGTCACTAGTATTTTCCTCCAAGTTCCGGAAACATCGCAGTACATACTAGCACTAGACAGATACGAGATATAGATATCCCAACGCTCGAAACTGGGTATTACTTTAGTGGGATATAACACTGATCAGCCAGAACGTTATGACCACCGACCTACCATCGACGGTCGCAGGTTCGAATCCTGCCTCGGGCATGGATGTGTGTGATGTCCTTAGGTTAGTTAGGTTTAATTAGTTCTAAGTTCTAGGCGACTGATGACCCCAGAAGTTAAGTCGCATAGTGCTCAGAGCCTACCATCGATATAAATCCATCCAGGCGATAGCAGCGTCACCTGGCTAGGAATGACTGCTAGTCAGACAAACACACGGTGCATGTAGTATCAGTGAGTGTGCTGTCCTAGTGTAGAATGGGGAAGGTGCGCGATCTATCTGAGTTTGACGTAGTAAAATAATTGGGTAAATTAAAAAAATCTGCTCATCAAGCGGCGGCAGGAGAACACACATAAAAAAGGCTTTAGGTATGCAAGCTTTTGGAATCAGTGGCTCCTTTTTCCGGCAAAAGGGTAAGGAAGAGGGGTGAAGGAAAAGGAGTGGAGAGGTTTACGAAAAGGGGCAAGGTTCGGAGTAATCACACACAACCTCAGGGAGACTTTTTCTATACGCCAGAATGCCGGCCGGGGTGGCCGAGCGGTTCCAGGCGCTTCAGTCTGGAACCGCGCGACTGCTACGGTCGCAGGTTCGAATCCTGCCTCGGGCATGGATGTGTGTGATATCCTTAGGTTAGTTAGATTTAAGTAGTTCTAATTTCTAGGGGACTGATGACCTCAGATGTTAAGTCCCATAGTGCTCAGAGCCATTTGAACCATTTGAGAAAGAAAGGCTGAATCTGACCCAGGAAAGATTGTGATGGCCCGGAGACTCGCCACGAGCATTTCGGAAACTGGACGGCTTGTCGGGTGTTCGAGAAGTGCTATGGCAACAGTTCTTAACACGTGGCGAAACCAAGGTGAAACTTCGTTCAGACGTCGTGGGGTTGGGCGGCCGTCGTGGGGTTGGGCGGTCAACCCTCATTATGGATTTTGGACGTCGCAGGCTGGGCAGACTGTTAAAACTGGACAGGCGGCAAACTGTGGCAGAACTAACACAAACTTTAATGCTGGGCAGAGTGCAAGTATGTCTGAACATACGGTGCCCCGATGACCCTTGCATTTGCCAATGCTATCACCACGACATCGGTATCTGCGACTGAAATGGGCATGTGACCATCGGCCAGACATTAGCGCAGTGGCAGAGCGTTGCGTGGTCTGATGAACCCCGATACCTTCTTCATCGTGCCGGTGGGAGGGCACGAATACATCGTTTACCAGGGGAACAGCTTCTGGCATTTTTCAGCAAGATAACACGCTATGTTACATGGCCAGGCGTGTGATGGAGTGGTTCGAGAACGCGAGTTCCAGTTAATGTGCTGGTCCCCCAACTCGCCAGATCTCAACCCTATCGAACATATCTGGGATGTGATTGAACGTGGCGTTAGAGTTGATATCCCCCCGTCCGGAATTTACTGGAATTAGGTGACTTCTGTGTGCAGGTGTGGTACCAGCTCCCCCCAGCGACCTACCAAGGCCTCATTGCTTCCATGCCACGACGCGTCGCCTCTGTTATGGGCGCCAAAGGTGAACATACCGGCAATTAGGCATGTGGCCATAATGTTCTGGCTGATCTACCACTAACCTGATCACCCCATCAACCACGAAAGGGTTAAAAACCCACCGGTAATTTGTGTTGCTTTTTCCTGCAGGCCCTGACTAACTTAGGCGTATATCGGGAGATTTGGTTCCAATAATCCACTGGCGACTTCTTTCCCTACCTTTATCCAATTTTGTTAGTGCAGACTTAAAAGTCGACGGTACGTGATACGTGAAACACTTGATGTTATTTCCTTCTTTTCGCAAACTTATTAATACTGAAACGGTGATGAGAAATAATCTCAACATTCGATAGGTACTTTACACCGGCTCCGAAAATTAGTTCATCTCCGCTTTAGACATTATGCCTCCACTTTAATGGACAAGTGAATGGGACCGAAGCTATAAACGTTGAAGTTAACTTGCTAAGGAGCGAAGGCCCATTCTTGAGACACTATAGCCATTGTTCTGCAGTGATTAACTTACTTCATATCGCTACTAATTTCCTGGATAGTGGCAGTAACGATTCGTTTGAATTCGCTGTAGCTAACTGCCTTCTTAAAGTTCGTTTCGAAGTCATACAGACGAAATTTATCCGCGTAGTGGCCAAGCCGCCACTCCTCAGCGATACCTATTAATATACAGTCCGCAGAATCATCGCGAAAACTATTTCCCAAGAAAAGTACTCTCGAACCGGTATGTTTACCTTCGATGCGGTTTCCATGGGAAAGGAATGTTTCAGTGGTTCATTCGGCTGGTTTGTAGTGACGGGTTCGCTACAGACGTTACGCCGCTCTGTTCTGAGAGAAACTTATAGCTCTAAGCTGTGACGTCAGGATTGCGAAACAACTGCGCTTGCTTGTGTCTGGGCTAGAGGACGGGGCTGCGTGGGTGGCTTGCTGATTCATTCGGCCCTGAGGCACTGACCGACGGAGCGCCGCGCGGCGCGATCAACACATGAAACGTTGGCATTATGCAAATTAGGCCGACTGCCCTGTCTCACATTCTCTTCAGTCAGCATAATCATTATCATCCACTACTGTACATAGAACTCTTCATACATTACGCTCCTCAGTTTTATTCAGCCAAGATGTCCTGCTTGGTTATTTATGTCGCCATATTTCTTCCATTGGATTGTCCTTCAGGACTCTACTTATCACGAGAATGTCCAACACACGATCTCCTTAGTCCATCTCTTATCTCAGTATTCGCACTGTCCATCTTCATTGCAGTTTCATAATAATCGCTATGACGTCCCCTTTCATCTTTTCCATTTACTTGTTTTGTTGTCCCTTCTTGTTGAACCTGGCATGCATCTTTCCAATGCTCGTCGGACAACCCTTCGTTTATGAATTGTTGGAGCATTTATTTAATTCTTTACGTATTCATTCGCTTGTTGCTCGTCGGACAACCCTTCGTTTATGAACTGTTGGAGCATTTATTTAATTCTTTACGTATTCATTCGCTTGTTGCTATCAGTTGACCTAAAAACAGAAATGCCCCACCCGTTTCTATAACCTCATCATTGATGGTAACTATTTTCCTGTCGGCGTATACACACACACACACACACACACACACACACACACACACACACACACACACACACACACACGCGCGCGCACGCGAATAATGTCGAACCTTCCTCTATTCCATCAATTTCTGGAATAGTTCTTTCGACTTTATGTCAAGGTCGAAATGCTGCTCCAGCCTTACCAACCTAAGCTAATGGGCGTTTCCTATGATTTCGATGTCTAAATGTACGTTAAACATTGTAATAGACGGACTTCTACTCCAGCCTTTTCGTTGTAAGATATGGACGCTTCCTGTGATCTATAAAATTATGTTGAGCACGATCTTGCTCCGTTTCCATAAAAATTAAGCTTAAGCTATTCCTGGAACGGGTACAATTCAGCAAGGAATGTTCTTAGGAAGGGGCTGTGATTCATCATTTTCTGTTAATGTATCGACGTAGTAGCAGGCGATAAAATGTGAAAAATTCAACTATGATTTTCTTAAAACTCTCGAAGACAAGTCTCCGATGAACTCTTAAATCGGATCCCGGTCCGTCCTTCCCCTGTGTGAAATAATCTTCCCTTCGCACTAATTTAATTGCGAAATGCGTGAATAAGTGGCCAGTTCAAAGCGGAAAAATTAACAAGGATGATCTGAATGAACAAGGCGTACGTATTTACATTGCCCGATGGTTTTCTTGCCCCCCCCCCCCTTCCGAAAAGAAAATGCGTAGCAGTTGCCTCAAATTACCTCGTCGTCGACCTCATCATCCTTCTTTTAAAATGCAGTTCTAGGACGGGCGAATGAAATGCTTAACGGCGTTTTTTTTTTTTTTTTTTTTTTTTTTTTTTTTTTTTTTTTTTTTTAAGTACGAGCACTCTCTAGGACTGCAGGTGCTGTCTCGGCTGTCAGTTACGAAGGGCGCTGACGAAATGACGTTGTGATAACGGAGTCTTGTGAAGTTGCCGCTGACATGGCGGTCACTGGAGTGACGTCACGGCTGAGCGGCGTGTAGTGGATGGAGCGGCGTTGCCGCAGCGGGTGCGCCCACGGGCTGCACCGGATGTCTGGTGACAAGGCATTATTGTGCCATTGTTTCGGCAGTGGCCTTTGTCCTCTCCCGGGCACGATCACTCGGCCGGCGCGAGGCGGGACTGCGCTCCTCCACTCAAGGACAGTCTCGGCTTAGCTGACCACTACCGTCCCACCCAATACATACACTTACCTTTCTTAGCCCTCGAGCGGGCGCGCCGGTGTATGAAGTGCGCCAACCAAAAATAAAATGATTTTGTGCGCCTCCATTTGTCACAACTGCAAACCTCTACCTATTCCTTCAGTATTGCTTCAGGTAACACAGTGATAAATTGTGCTGTCGTACGTCCAAATGAGCAGCAGTAATATAAAATACAAAGCGAGCTAGGCGAGAAAAAATTTACGATTCGTTCAAAAAATGACCCCAGTTACGAACTAGCAACATAATCGCACATTGACGCAGTTGTCTGCGATAATTAGTAATCGAATAAGCAGCTGACCGAGATGTGATGCAACTGCACTGCCTAACGCTTCGAATGCGTCATTACTGCCTCATTAACACCTGTCACAGGCAACAGAGAATTGTAGTGAAAATATATTTCATTATTGTTTGATCAAACAGTATTTTAGCTCATATTATGTAAATTTATTTTCACCTTGTTTAAATAAACTAAGATTAAGCTGTGATTTTGATCATACTTATCTTCGTAACAAAGAAACCTATTCTTTCATGAGTACAAAGTACGCCGCGCGCCCGCTCGTGTTATGAAAAACGGCGCGCCCGCTCGAGGGTTAATATCCGCTTGACCGACCGCATTCCGTACTTGTTGAAAAACGATTTGTATTTGTATCCTTTTTAATTTATAATCATCTACAGATATCTATTTTACAGGATAAGTCGCTTAAGACCGTGAATGGACGAGAGGTTTCTGTAACAGCTCTACCTCAGAACAAATGCAAAATACAATTTTTTACATCGATATTATCAAATTGTTATGGATTTGGTGATGCAGAATGAATAATAAAGTATCTTTTATGAAATTGGACCTTTATTTTAGTATATGAAGTAATTACGGTATAATTTTCCTGACGCCTAAAACTCTGTTCACTAAAAAACGCCCGCATCTCGTGGTCGTGCGGTAGCGTTCTCGCTTCCCACGCCCAGGTTCGATTCCCGGCGGGGTCAGTGATTTTCTCTGCCTCGTGATGGCTGGGTGTTGTGTGCTGTCTTTAGGTTAGTTAGGTTTAAGTAGTTCTAAGTTCTAGGGCACTGATGACCATAGATGTTAAGTCCCATAGTGCTCAGAGCCATTTGAACCATTTTTGAACCACTAAAAAACACTCTTTGCTTACTATTAACAATTTTAGATGCACACATGAAACATTTTTAGTGATTGTTGTTTCTGCAATCTTTGGCTGTGAGCAAGCTGATCCACAACACAAACATGTAAAACATCCTTTTGAAGCATAGTTTTGACTATCTTGCCCATTTGAGAACGTATTGTCCCAATTTCGTGAGAAAAATTCTTCTTTTATGAGATACGGCTTCCTGGTAGTTAGGATGTTGCCTTGAAAAGAAGCACAAGGGACTTGTGGCTGCTTCATCCATTACGTTTGCCCGCAAAACAAAAGGCCATCTTTTTTACTGTCTCTCGATGTGTATGTACTGGTCAAGGGTATCAACTCTTCAGTTTTATTATAGAAGAACATAAGCCTTTCATAAATTGTGAAATTCATTCTGTAAGTAAAGGATAAAAGTAGCTTGCAAAATTACTATGCTTACGAAAGTACACTTATGTTCACCCGGAACAATTCTGGCGTATAGAAAAACACATCGAACTAATACAGTGTTCACAGTACTCCTGACTTTTCAACAGTGAGTGGTCGCTGTGCCCAACTGTTAATTGTTGTCATGAGCTCATTGATAACTGTTGTAAATTAGGCATGTTTGCTGAGGTTTCAGAAAGACAGTTGTCATGAAATAGACGTGTAGGTTTACAAAATTAGTAAAGAAAAATAATTGCTACAGAAAGTCGAATTTGATACTGGGGAGAATTGAACCGAAGTACGAATTACCGCACTGGGTTCACATTTCCTTACGGTACCGACTGCGCTATACGATCGGTGTGCGTTTGCGTATCAACTGCATTATATACAGCACTGGAATAACTTCAAAGCCGAATATCTCCGTAACATTATGAAAAACATTACAAACAGCGTATTTCTCGGCACTTTTTAACCGTGTTCCGCGCGAGTGTTTCACTACGGAACAGAAAGCAGCCTCAGGCATTTTCATACTGCGCATTAACAGCGCTACAATCAGAGCACAACGCTGCAGAGGCTGTGACTGTACACGATTTTTGAAATAAAAACTACGTAGCTAAAGCGTGATTAAGAACAATGTTGATGGCTGTTAATATATTTGAATATCTTAAAGTTTCATTTAACGTAACTTTGTAATAAGATAGCTAATACATAAGTAAGACCTACTTCCAAGAGCGTAACAACGCGCTGCGGCTTCTGACCGATCATCGCGTTTTTGTTTGTTTACATCAGGTTTATTCTTATAATGAAAGGATTATACACTGATATAACCCTCGTTAATGTTGGCGTTGGAATTTTTCGCGGAATTTCAGAGAAATGTTTGGGCGACCAGAATCAACTTGCGATGTAAAAAGCGTCTAGTGGAACGCTCATACCAGGCTTCGTCATTATTCCAAATGCCAAATTATACATCCGAGTATAATTCCCCAGGATGCGGACTAAGAGCTTTGGACCATCTTTTATTTTTCTCTTTTGTTTCAGTTCAAAGTTCATGTTGTTTTTGGAAAACAAGGTAAAATATGGACAATGACGAACAACTCGTACCACGTACCAAATTACTTAGCCAGTTGTCGACATTCACATTTAACTGAGCGCCAACAACTTGCATAATATGGAAAGTATTGTAAGTAGTAGCTTTCGTTCACATACGTCATGTACGGGAATCATCAATATTTTTTCCAGAGAAATAACATTTATATCAATTTTAAAAATGACAACATTCTTCGCTTAGACTATTATTATATGAGTTTGTTCACAATGGCGCCATCGGCTTTTATGCCGTTCTCAAGTGACAGCTTACGATGAAGTGCGTCAGTGTGTAATATTTAGTGTCACTACATTTGGAAAAATGTGAACAAAGTCTGCGGTGAAGCGACAACACCGCAAGTCCCTTATTGGCGCTTCTGTGTCGTAACTGTGTGTCCCGTACGTGCTGAGTGAATTGTCATGTTGCCAGGACAGATGCAACATTGGATCCGCTTTCTATAAGCAATCTGTTCAATGCTGTAAAAGTAGGCTATTGAAATAGAGACAGCGGTAGGCGCCATTACAAATTCCAAGAGAGCTTTAGCAGAAGTGTGTACAGATACACAAGAGAGAACGGTTTCGGTGTGCCTACTTTTAGGCCACGGCTGCCGAGCTACACGAGAATAGTTTGCGACCTTGGGATCCAAAAGCCCCACCAACAAGCCTGTGTCTCGTGAAACTCAGTCTTCAACGCCAGATTTATAGTGACCACAACGTTTCTATCTTAAACTTTAAACTGTGTAATATGAGGGAATGAATCATGGTAGGAATCGTTCTGATGAGTTTCATGTTCTGTGACATAATGTGACTGACTAGAGAACCAGATCATACTGCAAGTTATAATTATCAGTGGAATCCATTATAATTTTTTTCGCTCTACACTGAGAAAGACAGAGAGCAATTACGGAACAGTAAAACTGACGCACTGTTAGGTCTGCATTTCGTGCGAACAAAGCATATAACCAAGAGGTTCCCTGCACTGCTGTTTAAGGATAGCATTATAAAGGTCTTTGACTCTGTGCGATTGCAGCTCTCCCTGCCTACGAAAATATCTGTTTATCGTGGAATCTTTTGTAAGCATCCCTATCGGGAACACAAACTATGGCGTGCCGCTTATACATTAGAATCATACGGCCACTTTATCATCAAAGGATCCTACCGTGAGTCACAGCGATCTGCGCTTTCTATTGCCGGTCTTCAGCTATTATAGAATGCTGTAGTCAGTAACAACATATGACTGTGTCCGCGTATTTTATACGACTTTGCAGCCAGCTAGATAACTCCCAGATCCAAAACTGCAATCGCTAGAGCTACAGCTCACTAGAACCATTGCTTATGCAGAGCAGGTTATGAACACTCCCAATCAATATTAGTGAATTGCTTGAAGTTAAACATAATCATGCATCTGCAGAATAGCGATTAGCGGGCACTTTTTCGATAATGTTGTCACTTGATTAGATAGGGATACAATACTTGTACAAGAGCGGTTTTCTTTTAGTTGCTCAGTAGATCATTGCCTTACAAACGAAAGGAAAAACATTGCTTTATAATGCGTTTTGAGGAAGTATGCTAGACATAACATCTTCCGAGAAATAGAATGTGGATTAGGCAGACTCTCCCTACAACATTTTCACTGAAACTTCGATTAATAAATTACATGAAATTGTTAAGAGGGAGAATAAAAAATCACCAGCCGATTGTCATTAGTAGCAGCGTTTGTACCAACTTTTCTTAGTTTTTGCAAAAGTTAGAATAAGCACCAACGCCTACTAGAACCAGACGAAAACTTGATAGGCTGTACTGAACAGTTGCTCCAGTCTACTGTTGGGTTGTTTTGGGGAAGGAGACGAGACAGCGAGGTCATCGGTCTCATCGGATTGGGGAAGGACAGGGAAGGAAGTCGGCCGTGCCTTTTGAAAGGAACCATCCCGGAATTTGCCTGGGGCGATTTAGGGAAATCACGGAAAACCTAAATCAGGATGGTCGGACGCGGGATTGAACCGTCGTCCTCCCGAATGCGAGTCCAGTGTTTAACCACTGCGCCACCTCGCTCGGTCCCAGTCTACTGAATGACAGCTTGTGACCATTTGGGTGCTATCTCCATCCATGTGGGAGGACCTTTGGTGGTAGTGTTTGTAGATGCATCAGTGACAGTGGAGTTTGGATCAGTCTTGGAGATATGCCCTGGTATCCTAATGGTGAAGACAACTGGTCGCAAAAACCAGGTTCGAGTCCTAGTTTGACACAGATATCAATAGTTACGAAATATTTATTACCTGACAAAACTGTTTGCACTGATATTTCATATCACTGCACAGTCATTGATTTAATCCCTATCAGCCCATTCATTTTACACCGTTGCATTTTTTCAATCACAGAACTTCGTTCTGACAGTAGTTTCTCCTTCGTTTGTTAATACCACAGAGGTCCTGCATGAAAAGGAGCAGGAATATACTGTCAATTTTGGATTGAAGATAGCCGTCGCGCATCGTGGAGCATTGTATCCCAGGTCAATTCATTTCCAAGTTCAGCACATGGTTTTAATGTGATTGATCTTTTGACTTCAGGTGGTTATACCTTACACATAGGTTAAGAATAAACGAAAATAGAATGATACAATTGGACCGACTAATGAATCGACTTATCCGTCGAGTTACATGGGGACTCCGATCCACGGTGCAGCACGACACTTTTCACGCACAGAGATCTTTACCAGATGTGCATGGAGGGATAATGACAGAAAAATATCATTACTAAAGATGTTTTGTTTTATTGTCATAATTTTTCATGTCGGTTTCATTTTATTTCTTGTCTGTTTTCTCTTCTGCCTCATAGCGAGACCTGTTTGGCCTTGGAAAAGCTGCGGTGTCTGATTTCTTTTTTTTGTGATGAAAATTCGGAAACTTTTCTCGTTAGAATGCTATTTTCTTTATTGCTCTCCTTTTGCTCTGCAACATTCTGTTATTTGCTTTTAAACGACGGTTTTCTTCCGGATCTTCGTGACAAGATGCCCTTGCATTTTATTCGTATGAGAGAACTACAAATTTCTTTTTTCCAACAACACTTGATCTTTATTTGAATAATGTTCCATAAGACTCAACGCAAGTTCCATTGAATCTGCTGTTCGAAAGTTATATATGCAAATTATTTCCCAATATCAGTTGTCGTGCCCTTTACAATTAAGATATATAGTATCCTGACATTTAAATATTTTTCAGATTTCTTCCTTTTCAGTACTGAAAAGAACATTTCCTCAGACGAGTGATGCCTCATCATGCATATTCGAGTTCAAGGCTTGAGTCGCAAAAGTATGGGATCTTTATCACCTGTTACATTGTCAGGTAGTGCTGATAATGCATTTTTTTTATAAGTTCAGATCGAACAAATGCTAAAATAGTTTGTTCCTGATTACAGCAGAGTCCTTCGACCTCACTGTGCCCTCAACAAGAGCACGTCATTTTAATCTTTGAAGGTTTTTTCGTAAATAAACGATTCATCCTGTTTGTCACCGGTGTATACGTCTCAGCGGTGTATCCACTGAGCTACCGAGCCGCACTTAACCGCGGAATATCATCTCCGTTTGTCCGGTTAGTTTACGCTTCGCATATCTATCTTTTAAGGGTAATATATGCTTCCTCAGTACAGTCCTGATCCCGTGCCAGAAGTCGCAGCATCTTTTGGGCATGTCAGCCGGCGCCGACATGCTCATGTGGCCCGCTTACTACAGGAAACAAGTCTGGCGAGGCTCCGAGAAAGACAGGCCGTGCAGCGTACGTCACAGCACGTGACACTGCAGCTCTCAAACGAGTGCCAGCAGCCGTCTCCGGCGGGAAACGAGTTTAATAATTCTTGACTGCGTTTGTAAATGCATCCAAGTTCTCGACAGCACACGATAAAGTTAAGACGTTAGTGCGTACGTTTTCAGTTAAATATTGATCTCCCGTGGGCGCTGCGCGAAATGTGGCGAACAAGCCGACTAGTGTGACGTGAGCAGTTCGTTGTAAGGCCCGTAGTATTAAATAGCCTGTATACAGAGAGAGTGGCCATAGGTGAAGTTGCCCGTGATTGGTTGATTGGCTTTGGCAGAAAAATGGCGCCAAACGTCGCTCGCACTTCCTATGTTCGCCGTTCTTTTGAGTTTGATTGAAGTTCAGAGGACTTTTGGAAACGATTAAAAGGTATTTGAATTGTTGAGAGACTTGTTATGCGTTGTCCATGCATATTCGACTTAGTTGTATATCGTTTTTAGTACGTAATTAGCGTTTGCGATCTTAAATACGAGTTGAAATAATGAAGCGTTTTGTGATGAAGTCGGTAGGCCTACATGTTTGAAGTAAGCACGTTAGCAATTGTACAGTATTGTTTTTGACATCTGTAATTCGTTCTGCAGACGTAATAGAGGCGAAGGTGGATTTCGCATGTTAGCATTTCCACGCAATGAAGAAAGACGATAGCAGTGGGAAGTCGCAGTCAACAGGGCTGACATAAATCAAACAGGAGCCTTGTGGAAACCAACCACGTACTCTTATCTATGCGAAGTAAGTCGTTTTTGCTTTTTACTACATATAAAAAACTTGCAACATACATAGTTAAATTTGAAAACAGACCTGTACATTGGCTGTGTGAAAATTATTATAACACATTATTCTTATAAGCAAAGGCATTTAACGAATGATTTCGCCATATTGTCTTGTGCTACTGGCCATTCAAAAGTCCCGCCCGCAGTTTGGCAGAAAAATGGCCGCCGTATCGTCCGGTTGGCCACTCTCTCCCTATACAGGCGCTCTACGTAGTATGTCTCACTGGCTCCGACAGTCAGACGGCTAGTGTTTGCTGCTAGGAATTGGCTACACGTGTTGCGCATGCCCACAGCGAACTTTCCTCTTACCGTGCCCGTCACCCCTCTGGCAGCAGAAATCTCGTGGCACTGCATCGGTTGCTTTAAAGAGATCGGGCAAGTCTGCGGACCGGAATGAGGGCAAAAGAAAAGGCACAGCAGTAAATCTTGGCGGAGGGGAGGCCGCATTTTATCCTCTCAGCTCGCTACCTCTACCCCTAGCCGCGGCAGGGATCGGCGCCTGTGATTTGTGTGGGCGCGAGGGGACGCGGCGGGCGTCAGATAAACGCAGCTGTCTGTGCGCCGCGGCTTTACGGCTCCCTGCGCCGTCCCCCTGTGCTGCTATCTTATCTCCGTGCCGGCCGGCATTAACAGCCGCCGGGGCAGCTTTCCGCCTGTAGCGACACTTCCGCACTAGGTACCGGTACTCTAGTGCTGACACACTGCACAGCGCCAATTAGTCTTGTAAATTACTGAACGAGAGCGTACAGCTCACGTAAAAGACAGGCACACTTTTCTCAGCATTGTAGAAAAAACAGGTATTTTCTCATCTACTTTAACCATTAGCAGTGCTCCTACTATCGCTGGTTTTGTAGTCACGGCCTCGGCAAGCTCGATAGAGATACCATCGAATAAAATCCACCTAGGACCATTTCTTTTCACAATATACTGGGTGAACATTAATAAAACCGACAAACTCAAGAACAAATCGTCCCGGAACATAGTACAGAGCTGCATCGCATCAGCGTCACAACAGATATTCAAAGTGGCCTCCATAGGATTGAAGGTGATAAGGATACTAGCGGTTGTCATGCAGTATACACATAATCGAATTTTGGGTTACACCATGTTGGCAGACCACTTGCCTGGGGCTTGTACTAGGGTTCGTCTCAATATCCTGTAGAACCAGGTCCTCCAAATCTGCTCTACGCAGTCCGCCGTCCCCCTGCACGTTCTTGAAAAGCCCCCTTGATCACAAAAAACGCCCAAAAAGGGCTTGAAATGTTGTCAGGGTACATGTTTTGGTATAGCCGTGCAGCCTCTCTAACGTTTACATCTTCTTGGCCGTACACAAACACCGTCTCGGGCTGTTCCCGACGGACTATTCCGGTGCTTACAGTACGCTGTGTGAGTCACACGGGCTGCAGCACACAAGGAACACATGGCACGTGGTCAAAGAAGCTGTCATTCGTCAGCGCCATCTACCATGGCATCGATAATTTCCGGACGCATGTTCATAGATACTTTCTTCCTCCATTTCCAGTCAGGAAACCGTCCCTGCAGTTTGTCGGTTTTGTTAATGTTAACTCTACCGAGCGAGGTGGCGCAGTGGTTAGACACTGGACTTGCATTCGGGAGGACGACGGTTCAATCCCGCGTCCGGCCATCTTGATTTAGGTTTTCCGTGATTTCCCTAAATCACTCCAGGCAAATGCCAGGATGGTTCCTCTGAAAGGGCACGGTCGAATTCCTTCCCCATCCTGCCCTAATCCGATGAGACCGATGACCTCGCTGTCTGGTCTCCTTCCTCAAACAACCCAACCCAATTTTAACCCTGTATATTTAAATTACCTAGCGGATAGCGTCGCGTTATGCTGTTGTCTGTAGGGAAGTGCGCAACGCCAAATGGCTGTAGTGACATGCAGGAAGACCTGCTGAGGATAGCTCGGTGTTGGCGTTATCAGGAAATTTTTGGAAATTTGTGGTAAGTTCTTATGGGACCAAATTGCTGAGGTCATCGGTCCCTAGGCTAACACGCTATTTAATCTAACAAACTAACCTAGGACAACACACACACACACACACACACACACACACACACACACACACACACACACACATGCTCGAGGGAGGACTCGAACCTTCGACGGGAGGAGCCGCGCGAACCGTGGCAATGCGCCCTAGATCGCGCGGTGTAGCCGCCCGGCTGCGCTATTAGGATACCTGCGTTATTAGGATCAAATGTAACATATTGCTAAATAGGCGGAAATGCTCATTATTATGTGGCTACACGATTGCAGGGTATCGTAAAAGCAATCGCAGGTAAGGCAGATGCCAGACTGATATTCATTGGAATAATTCTCAGGAACTGTCCGCAAAGGAAGTAGATTACAAAACCCTCCTTCGACCAATTTTTGAATGCTGCTCGTCAATCTTGGATCCGCATCATATAAGACTGAGAGAGGTATGAAATGAAATGATCGTATGGCATTGGTGGCTGAGAGTCGTCGTCGTCGTCGTCGTGTACACCCCCCATCCCCCCCCCGCCCCCCCGCCTCCGGAGAAGTTCGGCCGCCAAATTGCTTTTTTTCAGTTGACGCCGAAATGATAATGAGGATAACACAACATCCTGTTCCCGAGAGATTTTAGGTCTCACACGGAGTACGAGCAATCGTCGTTACAGCAACCATTCGCTACTGGAACAGGAAAAGAATGAAGGTGAACAAAGTACCCTCTGCCACACATCATAGGTAGCCTGCGGGGAGTATACATGTAGATGTAATGGTTATTACTAGGAAAAACAGCGTTTTTATTTTAACGAACGTGATTTTGTAGTATATATCGATATTTGTGTCTTGGAGAAGAATTTAAGATGAAATATGCCATTAGCGAGTATGAGCTAAAACCTAAAGAGACGTCTTATTTCGAGGTCGAGGCAGCAAGGGCAGAACATAAAAATTCTTAGAAGTGCCTTGTTATGTGACATTGTTTTCAGTGCATACATTCCCACATTCGTACACAACTCACCATTCTAGAATAAATAAATGAGAGTATGTGTTATTTTATTTTGCACTACAAATATGCCACGATATTGAGCAAAAACTCATGATTATCATTTTCATAATACGGCTGCAAATTATTGGCCTCGGGATGGTCAAATGTGCCTCCTAGTCTCGAACTGGGACTCAAAGAATTTCAGTTGTTCAGCATGGACACCCAAAGTTATCTTATTTCTTGGTGTAAATTTCATACCACATCCTAACTAGGTAATTTTTGGCATTATGGCACGCAGCAACAGCATGTCATTAGATCGTAGTACGTAGTAGGACACACGGACGCATTCTCTGTAAAATCTCTATGACAAAACACTTGGTAATGGATGTGATATGTCAGGTTGATTAATAGCTGGAGTCCAGCCAGCGTGTACGCATTACAGCACAGCACCTAAAAAAGGACTGTGCGTAGAAATACAGTGAACAACTCGACTGAACACGGGAAAGCATACAATTAAGAACACATGCTTTGCCTTCCGAAACCCGTTGCCAGTAATTTGTAACGCGCAAGTACGACTGTGTTGTACATACTATTACGTAAGCTAAAGCCGTAAATCTGTCCAGCGATGTGGTTCCTTCTTTCCCGACCGTTCCTCACCCACTCTCGACGATTGCAGAGGAGTCTACTGTATGGAGCGATTACAATCCGCTCCTATCGATATGTGGCATCTCTCTCTGTTCTCGCTGCCAGCATGGCCGCTACCCTATCGATTGGTGGTCCTCTCCCACACGGGCCGCCCGGTGAAGGACTGCCGCGCGCTCACTGTCGCAATCCTCTCCTCCCCTCCTCCCATTCCACCGCCCTTCACACACACACACACACACACACACACGTCTGTACGCACGAACGTTACAGAACGCGTGGAGGGTGGAAGAGAAACGCAAAGGGTGGATGGGGTCGAGCCGATGTTGGATGTGTCGCCATGGCAACCTCCCGTACCACACCGCAAAACAATTGCAGTTCGCTAGGGAGCAGAGGCTCATGGCACAAGCAGACCACGCACTGCGGTTTATTGATGCGTGCCCACGTGTGCAGGGGAAGTACCAAAGCAACGCGGCTTGCCCATTGTGCGTAGTAATATGTTTTTCCTCTTTGAGGCATTGCCAATCAACTGCCCGTATGTTTAACATTTTCGTGTAGTTTGTGAGCATCTGCTGACAAAATGAACCGGACTGGCTTCGACAGAGTTACATTCGCTTTCGCATCAATGTATCTTCACACATACTCCGCAAACCACGAGGGTACTTCGCATTCCAGTCGCGTTTCTAACACTGCAAGAAAGACTGTTTATTTTAATAAGTGCCTCTGAACGTTTTAATTAAGCTAACCTTGCCTTCACGATCCCTACGGCAGAGACATGTAGGGGACTGACAAATAGTGTTCAGCGTATCAGCTATAACACCTGTGACGTCTGAGTTCAAACTACCGATGACGAGCAAGGAAATTACAGGTGGTAACTATGGTATTGAATTTAGCGTAAAATTGTGGATGAATGATCGAGGACCACAACTGTATCTATAACAAGGCACGTATTTATAGTAGACCCAAAAGCTGAATTTGCTGGAGATTAGCTTCGAATGCGTCACATAGAATGTTTTGAGGGTTTTTCAACCTCGTAAAACAGGTCGCTTATTGGTCTGCCTTTAGAATGACTGTCAATTTTTAGTGTGTTGTTACTGTATGGAATACATTAATAAACTGAGGAAACTCAGTTGTAATGAGTAAATACAAGAAGTGATGAGTATAAACACAAGGGGATCCGTCGAGATAAGTATGCACAATGTGTGCTGGTGAATATTACATCTATAGATCACAGATATACCGGCATCCTGTTTCGACTGAATGGCCGAGTAGCCAATAGCGTATTTTTAGAAAAGAAAAGAAAAATAGACATTTGCAGTTTTCATATTACATGTATGAAGATACGCAAAAACGGCGAGTTGTATATCTTAAAGTTTGTGCTCTCATGTTTTCTCCGCGTGATTGATTAGTGGTATCCTTTCGGCTGTCCCGACAGCTGTTCACCAGTAATCTTAAAGTTTACCCAGGAAGCGTTGTTGCAGATATGTTTCATAGTATCGCACTCAGAACTTAGGTAAACATTGCAGGCGATAAAGAATCGGAGATAAATGTGGGATTGATAGAGGGCCACGCTGCTCGTGTATTCCACGAACTCTGAAAGTTCATGACGTTATGCTGACAATATTAAAACGAAGGCTTCCACTACCGGTTTTCTTACTTACTGGTGAATCTCCCTGGTTGTATAGTGTGGGATGGATATCGTTGGAACCATTCCGAGTTTGATAAACAAGCTCTAATTCTGAGAAAGGGCACTGCCCACGTAATTCGTCTCATGAAGACTACTTGCAGATAGTGTTCGAGTGAATAAGAAAACCTTCCTGGGCTTTTTGCTTATCTAAAACCGATGACACTGTGACCCACATCAAGGGTCATATTTACTTCACTGCCTAGTATGGTAGGAGTCCAGTGGACTTCACTGCGGTCACAGACAATCTTTCCGTGTAGCTTCACAGCATATTATTAGAATTTACAAAAGGGATAACTGTAATAAGTGAATCGGCATATTAACATATTAAAAATTAGGAAGATATAATACTCCGACTGCGGTTATCAAATGCCACACAGTCAATTAAGAGTTCAATGTTTAGTGTTGCACAACGCTTCTTGGCTGTTATGTAAGCGACCTTCAAATTTAAGATGAATCTGCATACCAAGGCCCAAGTAGTTTTTAAACTCTAATTAATAAGATAGACAGAAAACTAGCCGTGTCAGGTGCGTGAATGATTTCCTTCTGCAAGTCTACCGAAAAGTTCGATAGTCTCAGAAACCAATTTCATGTGGTCTGCTGGTGATTCTTGTCCAACTCCGCCCACGATAACATGAGGCCAATAACACCATTTCGAGTTTTCACTACGCTGTTTGCAGCCTCCATCCAATAAACCCAGTTCTCTGTGACTAATATTAAAGTCACAACTGTTTCACGTCATACTATGCTTGTAGGGTACATTTATAGTAATTTCCACTGCGTCTACAGCATGTTCATCTGTACTCCGCCAACCGCCTTACGGTCTTTGAGTTCCCTCAGTCAGTAGCACCAGATCAGGACGCTAATGTGAGTAGTATTAATCATACGATGGTTTTGTGTGATACCTTTTTCGTGGTTGAGCTAAATTTATTATAGATTTTTCGAATGAGTGACTCAAGCATCTGCATTTGTTACGATTTGTTTTTAAGTCGTTCCATTCTGTATTATTCCCCATGTATACTCAACTATGATGAATGTTTACAGCTATTGTTCGATAATAGTGTAAACAAACAATAATTGGTCAGTGCGTAATGCGTTATATGTTTGTGCTGAGACTGAACTGCCGATACCTGTACCAAGTGTCGATGCTTTGCGGATCTTACCTGCATTCCGCCTTTTTTCCCCTAAAATTAAATATATGAAATTTTAAATGTGGCTTCTTAGTTAGAAATAAAAAAAATTCAACGCCTGTGGATGTGAAACGTGGGATGAAAGTACTTATGGAAATATTTCATTGTGCAAGCATTTTTGAAGCTAAATGTACGGAAATTTGTATTTGGCTTCTTTGTTAGAAGTAACACATACACAGGGCATTGTTTCTGGAAATTCAGTCCCGAAGGGGATGAAATAGAGTCAGAGTGATTCACTGACTCGTCACCGCCCAGACCAGACCGCTAAGAATAGAAACTTGAAGTATGGAGAGGGTGTAGCTCTTATACTGTAGGCATCTTTTAAGAAGTGATTGTCCGAAATTCCACTCTTGAGGGGTTGAAATAGGGGATGAAAGACATTTTGAAAGTATGTCTTTATTAAGGGAATTTTTAAGCTAGAACTACAAAAACTGGTATTTGGTTTCTCAGTCAGGAAATAAAGAATACGTGTTTCGGCAGTAAGGGGGTAAAATAATGAAAATTTTCGTGAAAATAAATAATTACCTAAGAACTACTAAAGGATTTTTAAGGATATGTCTATGAAATTGGTGTTTAAGTTCTCGGTTAGAAATAAAAGTACTTTTTCAGTGTTTCTGGAAATTCAAAACCCGAGGGAGTGCAATAGGAGATGAAAATTTTTTTTGAAAATATTTCGTTACATTAAAAAATTTTAAGCTAAATTTACGAAAATTTGTATTTAACATCTCGGTTAGATATAAAGAAATATTGGTTAGGGGATGAAAGTTGCTATGAAAATATCTCCACAAGAACGCAAAAGGTATGATTAACAAAAATTTTGGACTCTAGCTTCCAGAATCGCTTTGTGGTCAGAAGTATATTCGGAAAAGACCATGCTTATACGGTCTTAATTAGCGTGAAAAGCTTAGAAGGCGTTGCAATTTGTGTACAACATAAAAATTCGATTAAGTAAAAAGCAAAGTGAGCGAAGCAGCGGGCGCTAATCTAGTGGTAAAATAAAGTTTCTACCATCACAAAAGCCGGCTGAAGTCATTTTTAAAACCTTCAAGCAGACAACATGGCTTCGGAAATCCCGCCCCCCCCCCCCTTTTCAGTCATGAAGTGCGTGCTGCAATTCGATGTTTGTGTGCAAAAGAATCTACTGCTGCTGAAATATCCAGACAGATGAATGGTTCAAATGGCTCTGAGCACTATGGGACTTTTTTTTGCGACCGTAGCGGTCGCGCTGTTCCAGACTGCAGCGCCTAGAACCGCTCGGCCACTCCGGCCGGCAGCATGCGACAATCATCCACGATTATCTGTCGTCAATCAAAAAATTAGTCTGTATAAGTCGGCACCAATATTTTGTTTTATTGCAATCCTTGTTTCTGTTGAAACTGGTAGGGTGTTTATAAATTTCTGTTGCCTTTTCACACAGGCGGAGTGCCTTGCTAAAACAGTAGTCTCATAAAATATTCATTTAATGCTCTCCACGTTCCTCACGGCCGAATTATCAGTGTGTTAAAAGCTACAGTTGATCTTGTGTCCGAATAAACTGGGTTTAATACTTATTCCTAGTTCCATTAAATATTTGGCTGCAACTGCAAAATTTTTTGTGTAAAGCAGCTATCGACAATACGTGGCGTACGCCTTTTAACAGATCGTGGGAATTCATCTATTTTTATGGCGGCCTTAAAACTCTTTGTAAATCCGCAGGGATGAAACGTTACTTAATAGTTTTATACATCGAGCTCTGCCTCTCAACCTGGAAATAGGAAATTGGAACAGAACTGAATACCAGCCGCAAAGCCCTTCGTTGTGTTAAATAATTATTTAACAATGGTCTAGCTGCTCGGCTGATTCCAGTGTCAGATATGAGATCATTGGGTCGCGAAATTTTTTAAAATGGTGTTGGCACGCCATAGCAGTCTACAAAATAGAAACACGAGTCATAAAAAAATAATAAAAAATGTTAAAATGTGCGTGAAATCTTATGGGACTTAACTGCTAAGGTCATCAGTCCCTAAGCTTACACACTACTTAACCTAAATTATCCTAAGGACAAACACACACACCCATGCCCGAGGGAGGACTCGAACCTCCGCCGGGACCAGCCGCACAGTCCATGACGGCAGCGCCCTAGACCGCTCGGCTAATCGCTCGCGGCTTTATACACCCACAAAAAGTTTGTAATTGTCTTTATGATTTTTTGCAGTTACGATTCTTCAGTCCTAGCACACATTGAAATTTCCGCTCCACAGTACCGGAGCTCGTCACTAGAGGCAGGCGCGGAAGCTGCATTCAGTTCTTGGGGCGGGGGTTTTTACTTTTAGGCCCTTCTGTGCTCTCCCCCCTCGCATTCCCAAATATAACTTACCGGCACACCCACATTTAACGTGCCACAAATGCCTAGGATTTTAATGCTAACAAAGTAACTTGTTTTCTTCTTGTGCCTTTTTTTTCCTTTTCGTTTTGGGGGTGGGGGTGGGGGTGGGGGGGTTCACCTTTGACCACAGTCTCCCTTGCATCCGCGCCTGGCTAGAGGAGAACATACAATGGCACAGAACATTACGCGTGATATTTTTAATTATATTTTTTATTTGTTAAAGAAAAGGAAAAAGAAGCCACGTGCTACGGTACTGTGGGACGGTTTCAATGTGTATTGTAACTACAGACGTATGCAGCAAACAAACGGAAAAAAATACCTTATTTACTTAATTTCGGTTTTTCGAGGCGATAATTAAATCTTCGTGACTTCACTTCGGCGTGCGTGACGGTTGTCACGTACTGAAGTGCACAAGGTATTCTTTCCCAGAGCAAAGAGTGGTTCAAATGGCTCTGAGCACTATGGGACTTATCATCTATGGTCATCAGTCCCCTAGAACTTAGAACTACTTAAACCTAACTAACCTAAGGACATCACACAACAACCAGTCGTCACGAGTCAGAGAAAATCCCTGACCCCGCCTGGAATCGAACCCGGGCGCGGGAAGCGAGAACGCTACCGCACGACCACGAGCTGCGGACAGCAAAGAGTGCGGTGCAGTAGAGGTGATAATAGTGTAGGAGTGGCAGCTGCTGTGCAGGCCCGGGTCTAGCGACCGTGGAATGGGGCGGGGGCGCCTCTTTGTGCGACCCGGATGCGTGCACGCGGCCGGCGGGACGTGCCAAGTGAATGGTTGGCTGCGGGCGGCCTGAAGGCCACGGCGAGGCGCAGCGCCGAGGCGGCCGTTGCTCTGCCGCCCAGAATACCCGCGCCTCGCCTGCACCTGCAGCCCCCCACCCACCACCGCGTCCTAGCCGCCCCTTCCAATCGCTCAGCTACTGTGTACTACATCGCGAGCTACTATTTTTGTTCGCAGTCGTCTAGCCTTCGGCTGCTTTGATGTCGTCCTCAATCTCCTCGTATCTTCAACATCTGAAACTTCATCATTACTCGCTTAGAACTACTTTTAGACCATTTTTCTAACGTTCCACTCCCGAATAGCACGTGGTAAAAATTAACAACTAAATATTTTCGTGCGAGCTCAGATGTCGCTTACTTCATCACAATGGCCATTAGTCATATGTAGCCGCGCGAGATGAGCCGAGCGGTCTAGGACGCTGCAGTCACAGATTACGCGGCTGGTCCCGCCGGAGGTTCGAGTCCCCCCTCGGGCATGGGTCTGTGTGTTTGTCCTTAGGATAATTTAGGTTAAGTAGTGTGTAAGCTTACGGACTGATGACCTTAGCAGTTAAGTCTCATAAGATTTCACACACATTTGAACTCTTTTTTTTTTCTCCTATGTAGATGGGAGTCAAAAAAATGTTTTGGCAATCGTAGGAGAACATTCGTGACAAATTTTGGAAAAAGTTATCTCTGCAACCACAATCGCCTTTTTATAATGTTTGCCAACCCAACTAGGTGCCCATCGTCAAGCCTATCTGATAAAGATCCCATACCGCACTGCAGTACTACAGAAGAGGACGGGAAAGCTTAGTGTAATGATGATGATGGTGGTGATAATGTGTTCATCTGGTCTCAGGACAGAAAGAACTTCATCACCCGTGTTAAAATTGTTAATCATACGGGCAAGCATAAAAGTGGCAGAGTAATAAAACTTAAAAAAAAAACTAGAAAAAGTAGAAATGCCGTAAAGTCACGCCGGACCACACACTTCTAAGAGTTAAGTGGATAACCATCAACACCCGGGTGTAACAAGTTTTGTGTGTCATCTACAAAATTTAGTTATTGTGGCTTGACATATGTAGAAACTCGCCACTCGTTTAGTATAAAATCTGCAATATCAGACTCTTTCCTCCTAACCCTACACACACACACACACACACACACACACACACACACTAGGCAGCCTCTTTAGTAGATTTGTAGCTACTTCTGAGTGTTCTGCCAATAACAAGCAGTCCTTAGTTCACATTCCCCAAGGCCGTTTTTGTAATTGTATTTCGAAGCTATTGAGTTGAACCAACAACCTTTAGATTTATGTCATATATCGTATAGCTAAAATTTAACTGAATATTTTTAGTGCTTATCTAGAGGACCTCACACTTTTTATTGTTCTGTATCAGCTGGCATTTTTCGCATCGACAGATATCTTGTCTAAATCACTCTGTAATTCGCTTTGACCTTCTGATGACTTTCAAACACGGGAAACGACGGCATCATCTGCAAACAGTCTAAAAACCCTACCCAGATTCTCCTAAATCACTTACGTAGATTAAGGACAGCAGGGAGCCATAACGTTTCCTTGGGCAACCCAGGTATAACATCAGTTTCAGTAGATGCCTTGTCAGTAACTACGAACTGCGACATTTATGATAAGAAATTACGAGTCTAGTCGAACAACCGGGACAATAGAAACCGCTTTTGAGGAACTGTGTCTATAACCGTCTATAAATATAGAAATATGGAATCAGTTTGAACCATTACTTCTTGCGAATAAGGAGCCAGATGTGTTTCACAAGAACGATATTTTCTTAATCCGTGCTGAAAATGTGTCAGTGGACCGTTATATTTCAAGTATTTCTTACCGTTAGAACATAGTGTACAACCCAAAATACGACTGCAAATCGCTATAAATGAACTGTGTCTATAATTTGGCTGATTACTTCATTTTCCTTTATTATGTGTTGACGTGAGCTGTGCACCATTCCAGTCCACGTGTATCGACATTGCATATCTGCACATTTCACCGTCAGCAAATTGTACACTATTGTACATAACTTAAGGACGATAGTAGCTTTCGCAAAATGTGTCACTGCCAACTTCCATAGCTTGATGAAACTTCTACCATTCATAGAAAAAACTGCTACGGTATAGTCCAGAAGGTAACTGAAAGAAAGTCGCAATGCAACCAACGGAAATGACATTTTTTCTCAAAGAAATCACGCTGATTCATGGTTCCCCCCTGGGACATTGAAAACGGCAGGGCATGGCTCTTGATAGGGCGTGTGAGCACCACGAGCGGCCTTGGACATTGAAAACGGCAGGGCATGGCTCTTGATAGGGCGTGTGAGCACCACGAGCGGCAGTGTATGCTCTGCAACGCGCTCCCGTGTTCGCCACTTGATTAGTAAGGAGTTTTTGTGGTAGGGCGTTTCATTCCTCCACAACTGACAACTGTAGGGTGGTCGTTGCTGCAAATGGTTCAAATGGCTCTGAGCACTATGGGACTTAACTTCTGAGGTCATCAGTCCCCTAGAACTTAGAACTACTTAAACCTAACTAACCTAAGGACATCACACACATCCATGCCCGAGGCAGGATTCGAACCTGCGACCGTAGCGGTCGCGCGGCTCCAGACTGTAGCGCCTAGAACCGCTCGGCCACTCGGCCGGCGGTTGCTGCATGTCGAGGGGTTTCTCTAAAGCATCCAACTTCGATGGAATTTAGGACGGGGAAACGGGCAGGTCAGCCAGTCCATTCACCGAGTAAGCTCTCGTTCTCAGAGGTCCTACACCTGCGCAGGATGCGGTCGCGCATTGTCTTCCATAAAAAATGACATCAGTTCCGAATGCGGGTCGGCCATTGTGGCCGAGCGGTTCTAGGCGCTTCAGTCTGTTTCGAATCCTGCCTCGGGCATGGATGTGTGTGATGTCCTTAGGTTAGTTAGGTTTAACTAGTTCTAAGTTCTAGGGGACTGATGACCTCAAATGTTAAGTCCCATAATGCTCGGAGCCATTTGAACCATTTTGGAGTTCCGAATGCGCCCGTGGAGAGACACACGTGAGGGAGGAGTACAGTGTCACAATAACATTGACCGGTGAGAGTACCGTGTTCAAAGATCCGGAGATTAGTATCCTATGCAACCCACACAATGACACTTGGGCTACGATCATGTTCGACAATGCTGGACATGCCGTCATATGACGAGAATGTGAGAACATGTAATGCACCTAGGAACATTATCGCACATGAGTGTTTCGGTGGTCGAGGTGGGGGAGTCATAATGTTGCATGGGGCTAGTGACCTCAACGTTACTGGACACCGCACACCTTCCCCATATGCCTCAATCCAGGGGTGCTCTCGGCTTCGACTTCATTTTTAGAGATGACAGTCCGCGACAGCAACGAACAGCGCAGGTGGAGGACCTTATGGAACGAGAGGATGTTCGACGTTTAGAATGCATTAGGGGGATGTACTGCAGAACGTTCACATGCACCAAGAACCATCCAGCAGTTGTTAACCGCACTGGTGGAGAAATGAAATGCCCTACCACAATAAATCTTAGTGGCAGCGTGGGAGCACGTTGCAGAGAATGCATTGCCGTCTGTCGTGATTACACACTGCATTAAGACCCATATTCCGCCTTTTATGATGACCAGAGCACCATAATAAATTGCGGTGACTTCAGTGTAATTAGGGTCTTTGAGCAGAAGTGTGATTTTTGTTCGTCTCACTGCGTTTTCAGTTACCTTCTGTACTATACCGTAGCAGTTCTTTCTTCTGTGGTTCAAGTTTCATCTAGCTGTGTTACTTGGCAGTGACATAGCATGTGAAAGCTACTCCCGTTGTTGATTTTTGCGTGGTAATGTATGTTCCACAAGGCTTTGAATAGCGCATAGTGGACTGTAATTCGCACCAATATTAGCCACCACTTTGTATCATTTGCAGATTTAAGTAAAGGTTTTGATAAAATTTTCTGTAATAACTATTTGAAATTCTAGTTAGCTACTAGGGATAAAATAAAGGGAGCACAATGTTATCTGGATGTTGTTCAGAAACCAGACTGAGTCGAAGGACAGGACAGGAAAGGAGAGGATAGTTGAGAAGGACTAGACAGGACTGTAACCTGATTCCGAGGTGTAATTATATCTGATTTTGAGTAAGCAGTAAAGGAAATTGATGTGCATCGATCGTCTGGGTCGAACGGCTCGGATACGTCGTACTAGATGTTCCGAGGTGGACGGAGGACCTCTGACAGTGCAAACAAATTAGTAACATACAAATATACACATTATTGCGCTGCGATACATAAGTTGTACAGTAGCTCGTTGGATGAACTCGCAGAAAAACACAACTAAGCAGTGGCGTGTCAAGGCGTGCGATACTGAGTACATGTCAACGACACTATGCCCGTCTCGAGCGCCACACTGTCAACCACTGTAGTAAGCACTTGCGAAGGCTTAGGCGACTCCACTTGTAGACTAAGTCTGGTAGGCTGATCTCACAGTTCGTTATGAACTACAGCTACGAACTGCAACCCTGGAACTCCGTACTATACTCCGTTCATCATAAGAATAAACCCGATGTAAACAAACACGCCGGCCGAGGTGACCGAGCGGTTCTAGGCGTGGAGTCCGGAACCGCGCGAGTGCTACGGTCGCAGGTTCGAATCCTGCCTCGGGCATGGATGTGTGTGCTGTCCTTAGGTTAGTTAGGTTTAAGTAGTTCTAAGTTCTAGGGGACTGATGACCACAGCTGCTAAGTCCATAGTGCTCAGAGCCATTTGAACCATTTAAACAAACACAAATGCGATGATTGGTCAGAAGCTATAGTACACGTACACTGATGTTGCGCTCTTGGAGGTAGGTCCTACTTATATATTAGTCAAATTATTACTAAGTTACGGTAAATGAAACTGAAAGACATTCAAATGTATAAGCAGCCATCAACGTTTTTCTTAATCATGCTTTAGTTATGTAGTTTTTATTTCAAAAATCGTGTATAGTCACAGCCTTTGCACTGCTGTGCCCTGATTGTCGCGTTGTTAATATGCAGTATGAAAATGGCTGAGGCTGCTTCCTGTTACGTAGTGAAACACGCATGTGGAACGCGGTTAATAAGTGCTGCGAAGTGGGTTGTTCTTAATGTTTGTCATAAATTTGCGGATACAATCGGCTTTGGTCCGCAGCTCGTGGTCGTGCGGTAGCGTTCTCGCTTCCCGAGCCCGGGTTCCCGGGTTCGATTCCCGGCGGGATCAGGGATTTTCTCTGCCTCGTGATGACTGGCTGTAGTGTGATGTCCTTAGGTTAGTTAGGTTTAAGTAGTTCTAAGTTCTAGGGGACTGATGACCATAGATGTTAAGTTCCATAGTGCTCAGAGCCATTTTTAATCGGCTTTGAAGTTTTCCAAACGACTCTATTAGACACAGTTGGCACTTAAATGCGCGTTTGTGTATAGCAGATCCGGTAGCGTGGGTACCTTGATAATACAATTCAGTATATGGTTCGCTGGTTCAGTTCTCATGTAAGTCAATTTTTTTCTCGTTCAGTTTGAATTACCCACATCTCGTAATTGTAAATTCATCATCATTTTTTATGAAGAACGCACGACTTCTTGTTATTAATTACATATTGCAAGCGAAATTCCTGTTTTCATTTCAAACATAAATTATCAGGTATCGATATTTTATGAAAGACTGTTAATAAAGTTTGCCTGAATTAAGAAAACATAACAGTTTAATTTTTAAGGCAAAAATGGAAAACTAAATACTCTTTATTTGGACTATGCCCATTGTTTTACACTACAAATGTAGCTAGGTGCCGTAGAAACACGAAAAAAATCATTTTCACAGCATCGAGCACACCATACAAATGCTGCATTTTTACATTTGCCAGTGTATCATTGCAATATGAACCCAACAGAACTCATCTGGAGCCAAGTTAAGGGATTTGGTCCGACCCTTTCTTGTTTTTTGCGATCAGTTCGAATACCTAAATCATTTAAATACGGAATTCATCAACAATATGGTAATTAACTCATTATTAACCATCATTTTTCAAGAAAAATGTACGTCTTCTTCTTTCTAATTACCTGTCGCGTACAAAACTCTGGTTTTCAGTACAAATACACTTTCTTAGTTATCGATATTTTATAAGAGACTGTTGAAGACTATTGAAATTAAACATTACACAATTAAGTTTTTGGAGAAAAATGAAAAATCAAATACTGTTTGTTTGAATATGCCTATTGCTTTGTAGGACAGATGCCCTACACGATATTTTGGAAATTTGTGGTAGGTTCCTGTGGGACCAAACTGCCGAGGTCATTGGTCCCTAGGCTTAGACACTACTTAATCTAACTTAAACCAACTTACGCCAAGGACACACACACACACACACACACACACACACACACACACACACACTAGGGACGACTCGAACCTCCGACGGGGCGAGCCGCTCTAGACCGCGCGGCTGTCATAACACGAGCGAGAGTGATACGCGTCGTAGAAACACGGAAAATTTTCACGTCGAGCACACTGTACAAATGCTGCATTTTTTTCACCTTAAAACTACAATCTGAACCCAATAGAATTGATCTGGAGCCAAGTCAAGGAATTTGTCGCGAGAAATAACAAGGCATTTAAGTTGCCAAACGTCCTGGAACAAATGCACGAAGCTTCGTGACACAACAGTACGTCACAAAAGAGGAGGAGGAAACGTGTTATTAGTGGCTTGGGATTCTGTTGCTGATCGCTTCGTGATCAACATAGCAATATTGAAATGTATTCCTCGGCGTCCCATATGGAAGGAGTTCAGAGATTCCAAACGACTGATTGTAATACTTTCAGTATTTAATTACATGGTGAAATCCCAGCAGTGCGCTTTTACACCGCACACACCTCATGCTGAAAAATTATCCTTGTTAAAATCAGTAATTTTCATCATTCTTGCCTTTAATTACAACACTTCGTTAGCTAAGATCGAGAGCATGTTATGTTTCCCATCTGGTTATCTAAGAGGCGTATCGATATTATTTCTTTCCGTTTAAAAATTAAATGTCATTCAAAGCTATGTTGTTTTCTACTTAACCCTTTTCACGTCTTTACTGCAACCGTTCACATCACTGCATGTTAGTTGGATCACTTGCCTGGTCTGTGCCGCGCAAGTTATATGCATCAGTAAAACTGTTTCTCTGTATTATCACCGAGTCGATGTACGCATAACGCACAGCATAAAACGTTTCCTCATTATCTTACTGGACTGTACTCCAGACAGCTCGGCTTTCGCTCGACGTGAAACGAAATCCAATGAGGTTCCAGCAAACGTGGAAGAATACATAGTGTAATGTTTACATGATTTTTATTCCTATGATGAACGGAATATAGAATTGTTGTACGCCAACGATGAACATGGACCGTCCGTTGCTGCCTGTAGCCGCCGCTTATCACAAAACGGAAGTCCATTTCATTGGCGGCGAAATTCAAAGTGCCGCCAGTCCGAAACAGTCTGTGCGCCAGCTCCGATTGCGTCCATCGGCGAGTTCACAACAGAATCCAAGGAGAAATTAGGAGAGGTATAAAAGTTAAGGGAGTAGAAATAAGAAAAGTACTTTAGGGCTTGCCGATGACAATGTAATAATGTCAGAAGTGGCAAACTACTTGGAAAGAGGGTGTACGAGTGAACATCAACAAAAATGAAACAACGGTAAGTGGAGTGTCATCAGGCGATGTTGACAGAGTTAGATTAGTAAATGAGACACTAAAAGTAGAGATAAGATATATTATTTGGGTAGCAAAATAAGTAACAGTGACCAAAGTACAGAGGATATGAAGTGCATATTGGTAATAGCAAGAAAAGCGTATCCGAAAAAGAGAAATTTGTTAATATTGAATACTAATTGAAGTATGAAGCACCCTTCTCTGATGTCGTTAGTGTGATGTTTAACCTTGTACGGAAGTGAAAAGTGGACCATAAGCAGCTCAGATAGTAAGAGAATAGCCGCGCGGGATTAGCCGAGCGGTCTCAGGCGCTGCAGTCATTGACTGTGCGGCTGGTCCCGGCGGAGGTTCGAGTCCTCCCTCGGGCATGGGTGTGTGTGTTTGTCCTTAGGATAATTTAGGTTAAGTAGTGTGTAAGCTTAGGAGCTGATGACCTTAGCAGTTAAGTCCCATAAGATTTCACACACATTTGAACATTTTTGAACAGTAAGAGAATAGAAGTTATTGAACTTGGAGCTACAGCAGAATGCTGAAGATTAGGTGGATAAATCGATTGACTACTGAAGTGGTATCGAATCGAACTGGGGAGACAAGAAACTTGTGGTACACCTTGAATGCCGGCCGGTGTGGCCGTGCGGTTCTAAGCGCGTCACTTTGGAACCGCGTGACCGCTACGGTCGCAGGTTCGAATCCTGCCTCGGGCATGGATGTGTGTGATGTCCTTAGGTTAGTTAGGTTTATGTAGTTCTAAGTTCTAGGGGACTGATGACCTCAGTGGTTGGGTCCCATAGTGCTCAGAGCCATTCGAACCAACACCTTGAATAAAAGTAGGGATCGTTCGGTTGGACACATTCTGAGGCGTTAAGGAATAGTCAGTACCGGTAATCAGGGGAAGTCTGTGGGGTAAAAATTGCAGAGGGAAGCGGTTCGAATGGATTTGGATTGCAGTACTTACGTAAAGATGAACAAGCTTGCAGAAGATGAACTACCATGAAGAGTTGCGTCACAACATCTTCGGACTGAAGACCACAATATGCGAGGGGAAAATGGGTGTATGTATGCCTCTACACTCGCCGTCATCTCTTTCACCTTTTTGGAACACAAAATGTACGATGGAGGCAGTAAGACTGTTTCAGTCCTCCTTGAGAACCGGTTGTCTAGAGTTACCCAACAGGGTTTCGCGAGAACAATGTCACATTCTTTTGAGAGATTCTCTGTGAAGTTAACCGATCACCAGTTCCAACTTCCGTATGGGCTACACTGATGTTTTACGATCCTACAGTACGTCTCTGAATTCGTTCAGCATCTACTGTACTTCTTATTTGCGAAAGAGTAGACGTGCTGAATCAGTAATCTAGAAGTGGCTGCTCTGTTATCTTGTGTGCCATTTCCTTTGCTTTCCTAGGTTCTTCCAACGAATCAAATCTTTCATTAACCTTCTCTGATACTGAATTCACGTGATTGTTCTGTTTCATACCCCCCTCTCTTCGTATTACCGCTAAATATTTAAACGATGTAACATGTTTCACTAATCTTGTAACGATACACTGTCGGGCTCTTTCTACTTGGTTGCAGACATTACCGTGCATTGATCTACATTTAAAGAGATTGCCATCCATTACGCCAGTCGGAAATTTTCTTCTTTGCGGTGTTTTGTTTGCTTATTTTGCTATTGTTCTACGCGTTCAGTAGTAAAAAATATTGTCTTCGTTTCTTTGTGTTCGTAAAAGCCATCTTGTGGTTTCCTTTTATTTAATAAGCTATCAACATCGCTATTGTTTGTGTATGATATTCGCAAGTGAGTTTTGTGTAATCTGTTGATCTGTCTTCGCGCAAAGACGGACATTTGAAGTTTTAAATACGAGTGTTTTTGAAAGTGGTCTTTTAAACACCCTGTCTGTATTTTGCAGGTGAGTTACACAGAAGAATGAAGGACTGTGGTGCTAGTTCTTTAACGTCTTCGTGGTGCGGTGAGTACCCACAGTACACAGACGTTTTTGTCACTTTTGTTTTCATTTTTCACTGTACGTTCATTCCTTGTACTTGTGAATATATCAGGTTGACTGTTACCGTGTTTAGGCAATCATATGGCTCAACAAAGATGTTGACGTATCACCCATAGGATACGTCAGTCTCATCGTGCAAATTAAAAATCGACACAGATGTATGCCCGCATCTCGTGGTCGTGCGGTAGCGTTCTCGCTTCCCACGCCCGGGTTCCTGGGTTCGATTCCCGGCGGGGTCAGGGATTTTCTCTACCTCGTGATGGCTGGGTGTTGTGTGCTGTCCTTAGGTTAGTTACGTTGAAGTAGTTCTAAGTTCTAGGGGACTTATGACCACAGCAGTTGAGTACCATAGTGCTCAGAGCCATTTGACAAAGATGTATTCAAAGATACTGCCGTCGAATTCAAACTAATGCGTTTACAATAAAAGTGCTCTGCTTACTCAAACAGGCCATAAACTTGAGGAAATCAATCCTGGGAAATTTTTGCACTTCATGAATTTTCCCCGCCATTGACGTTGCTACTCGCCATCATATAACAAAATGCAACCGTCCGCGCGAATTTTACATCCAACTTTGTGACGCATAAACAGCAGACCAAGGGTCATCCGAATTATCACAAAGACCCTAACCGAATCTAAATAGCCTTTTCCGACATAAAGTGAGCCATATTTTGTCTTCTGTGTTTGAACGTGCTATACTTGATCTGATAATGTATATCCTCTTAAACATATTACAAATCGCGAATGAGATTTTACATGAAACAGCCAGAGGCATAAACAGCAGTACGTTGAACCCAAAGAGTGTAAGCGAAACCGCGTAGCCTTATCATTGAGTAAATGAGCGTGTGTCGTGTTGTCTGTTAACACGATTTATCTCCGCCGTGAGAAACGGTTATGTGATTGATAATGGCACGGTCGTTTGGTAGGAAACGCTTATTTCTGTATAATTGCTGGAGCTGTGACTCAGTGGAAACGCAATCGCTGCTATCTTGAAGGAAACCCGCGCAAGAGCACTATATAATGACAGAACGTAAGGATTGTGGTTGTTTCTTGCATTGTTGAAAGAGATAGTGTGAATGAGCTATTACTAAAACACTTACTGCATGGTTACTCGCGCCAGTTGATATGTTTCGCGTACTTTCAAATGCACGTACATGCTGCCACGGATGGCATATAACTGTCAAGAGACTCATATCGCGCACATAACATTATTTCCACATGTATCTTGGCTGCTCTCGAAAATATAAAAAGAAGCTTATGCAATGAATCGGGGTAATTTGTACCCTCTTTATACCACTTTGTTTGGAAATACAGGACATATTTTGTGTCCTGTATTACACATCACAATAGACGTTGTAACATTTTACATCTGTAGTTAGGGGCTGAGGCCTTGAAAAATTTCAGGTGCATACTTACTACGCCCTGTTAGAGCAAAATTTCAGTTGTAATGCTGGTATACAAAGTTATACTGCCATTCAGGATAACGCAAGATCAGTCTTAAAAAACAAACAATGTTTCATAAATCATATGTTCTGGGTAAATTCAGATCGTGTCAGAAGGAAGTCAGTTGTTAATAAGAAGTAAAACTGAACAGTTAAAGTCATTATCGCAGATTTACTTTGAAGTATCATGGTATGTATATTTACCTGGCATTGGTCAACTTAGATCACTGTCGCTAGAAGGTCGCTTCACAGCCAACGTTATAAACGGATAACCAGATGCCCAAGAGCGTGGACGAAGTTGGAAAGTCAACTGAAATACTATAAATCTCAGAGCTAATAAAACTGTTGCTATTAGTACAAATTAATGTAAGTAGGAGGAGCAGCAGCCATTTGAAACAAGAGCCGTAAGTGGTGCAACGAACCCTGACTGGTAAAAGTTACCCTGATTGACTGTAATCGGAATGTTTGTTAGGCAGATTAGGGGACTTCTGAAAATATCCCAGCTTATGTGCTTTACAGAATAAAAGAATAGGGCCAGCTCGGTGTAACGGATTGGCACCAAATAGAGTATCCTCATTTCTTTTGTCAAATGCTTACGTTCTACAGCTAATTTGGGGACTGCCAGTGTGCGGTTTCTTTAGAAATGTTTCACATTGGATAATTTATTCATTCTAAAACAAATTACTGAGAAGACATGGGAATTCAGTGTAGATATCCACATAGATTTCAAAAAGCGTTATAGCAGAGTGAGCGCATGTGTAATGCCCTCAAAATTAATCAGATTAATTATATGCGCGTAGACGATATTTTATGGCGTATAAAACACCAGTAGGAGTGACTTGAAATGTTAAGGCGCACACCGAACTAAGATAAGGGTATGCCATTTCAGCTTCATTATTAACTTCGTCTTACAGAATATCGATAGAAAATGTGCTAAACCTAAACCACAACGGATACAATAGCAGGTTGCAAACATTACTAGATCTCCCTATGCGAATGAGGTAGCATTAAGCAGTAGGTCCAACTGGACTAATCAGAATTATACAGAACTATTCCAAAAATAGGAGTACGTGTTAATGAAGAGAAGACATCATATCTGTTCCCAAGTAATAAAATCCGATGTGATGCACTTTCGTTTGTACGTTTCACCTTTCAAAACAGTTGACCACTTTATGTTCTTAGGGAGTATTAAAGAGTTGAGTTGGGTTGTTTGAGGAAGGAGACCAGACAGCGAGGTCATCGGTCTCATCGGATTAGGGAAGGACGGGGAAGGAAGTCGACCGTGCTCTTTCAAAGGAACCATCCCTGCATTTGCCTGGAGCGATTTAGGGAAATCATGGAAAACCCAAATCAGGATGTCCGGACGCGGGATTGAACCGTCGTCCTCCCGAATGCGAGTCCAGTGTGCTAGCCACTGCGCCACCTCGCTCGGTAGGAGTATTAAGAGACCATAACGGATATAGAAATATATGTCTGTCTAGCAGTAATTAACAGAACACATTACAGTTGTAGCAATACCTCACCAGTAATATTATATGCATGTGAAACTTTTATATCTAGAAAGAAATACGAAGAAAAACTATTAGTATTCTAAAAAAAATTACGAAAAATTTTTCATCTGTAATCAATGAAAGTAACATGGAACGGAGAGTAAGAAAAAATCAAGAACTAAGGGGTTTTATCGAAGTGCTAGAGAATAGAAGCTTCTGTTAGGCTGGTCAAGGAGAAGTAATAGATTGCATACGATTGCATTCTGTAGGACAACAGTTGGAACGAGAGAAAGAGACCCAGAGTTAGATGGGAAGACAACGTCCGAGATGACACAGCCAGGATGAACATCAACTCAGAATGGACTACCAACACAGAGCAAAATTCCACCCGTCTCCTTTGACCAGAGTAAAGAGCATAATTTACACGAGCCGCTAAGTCAGCCACAGATAACATTTAAGCCTACTACATAATTCAAGATGGCGAACACCAGTTAGACCATTGCGCTCAAAAACACGCGAAAATTTTCAAGCAGTTAATAAAATGACAACCGCGGGTATGAGGGGATTTTGAGTGGGGACAAAGTAAAAACGTTCCAAAGCAACAAAAAAAAAAACGTAAAATCACGAACACAAATTCTTCTAGAGTAAACTGAACGAGTAAAACTGAAAACACAAAATTGAAATCGAATTTTTCGCTTGAGGATGCTCAGAGGAAGACAGCATGACCAGACATCCCCCTCTCCCGTTCACAAAACAAGATAATCGAAGAAATGACGCACGCGAATTTCTCCAGAATAGACCGAACAAAAAAGTGGACTCGAATTTTTCGCATGACATATATATCTCAAACGAAGACTGCGATAGTAGACACACTCACACGACACATGCAGATTCCTCCAAAACAAACGCAAAGAAAATATAAAACACACACACACATACACAAAAGTCGAATCGCAGTGTTCGCTGGACCTATGGCTTAAACAAAGCGAAAACAGAAGACACCCCTTAAAAAAAAAAAAAAAAAAAAAAAAAATTGAGAAATGGCACGTATGTACTCGTCTAAAGTAAACAGAACGAAAAATGCAAAAAAACATACAACTGGAATAAAATATTTCGCTTGACCTATCGAAAAATAACACAAATTACCCCAGATTAAACAGAAGTAAATAAAATCGCACTACAAACGAAAATCAACACGTCGAATCACGCCGAAAACCGAAATAAATAATCAATAAGTAACAAAGACTTGATCCCATTCCATTGAATCGTTACTACAGATCACATCATAAAAATAAACATTCTCCACAAGAATGAGCCTCCGGTAACGGCAACACGACCACTGTAAGAGCAATCGATTTTATGTAAACAGCGCTTCCAGACGTCACATGCGAAAAATATAGCGAAATATTAGCAAAAACCAAGATTGTAAACAACATGACTATTCTTTCCGCTCACGACAAATTGAGCCATGTCTAACCTCGCCCGCAACAAACGTGCGACATAACAAAAATAACCAAACAATTGTAACATTACAATTTTAATCACTAATCGTTTCACTCGAAAAAATTTAAATTGTCCTCTAAAAGTTTCTGCCTATCGGGAATCGTGCCAAAGAAACAGCCAGATATCTGTGAGAAAAAAAGAATCTTTACTAGAGTCTCTATCAACAGTTTAAGCTGTGCTCTCAGGTTCCATCGTAACCGGTCCTTCATACATTACGACGTATGTGGAATAAACAGCATAGTTTACAGAGATCATAGATTACACTACTTACTAAGACAATCGCAGATGACATTTAATAACGGGCCGCTTACATCATTTGCAGCATAACCTCAGGAAGTCATGGGTCAAAGCAGACGAGTGGAATCGGACCGTTTGCTTGACCCCAGCAGAGCCGACAGAAAGAAATTGAAATGGAACAGGTGTGTGTTCGGTAAGGTCCTTGCCAGTTTTAAAGTAAATTAAAGTGAAGCAAAGTTATTAAGTAAGTACAAGAGTGGAATAGAGAACTAAAATGTGCGTGAAGACCGAACTAAGCAAAGTGAGCCATAGGAGCGCCGCATCGAGACGGTCCCCTGTAGCCGCAACAAGCGGCAAAAGTGGGTTAATGCGCTGCAGCTGTTGGAGACACGCTCTTCCGCATCCTCAGCAGCCCGACAGTCACGCCGCACGATTATGCCATCCACTTTCTGCCGCGTTGCTTTTACCTGCCGACAGCGATCACCGTCTGTGTCTCAACTTGGAAATTAAGTTTTCCACAACCGATGCGTTTTCTGCCTCCAGCCACAGGTGGTTTGCCGCATAAACGGCAATGACTTTAACAGGGAAGCATATTCAAGCGAATATTATAGAGACTAAATTTATGTCTGCGGTAAACTCACCTTTTTTTAAAGGGGAGAAACACTTTTATTCGCGTTCTGAACATACAGTGCTTCTAACAGTACTTAATATGCGTTTATTCTGTTATAATATTAGAGAATATGTAACTAAATCTTGGTGGGTCGGAAGGTAAGTGTCACTTGCGCATCCAAACGTCCATGGCTCAATCTCCAGATTACACGAGAATTTTTCTCAGTCATCTATTGCTTGTTTGATCTCTGGCAATGATTTGCAAACCAAACACCTGCCAAGTTGCCCCATGCTCTTTAATCTTCGGTAAATTGTAGCTCCTCCAATAACTGGCTTGGTAAATGCTCCAATAACTGGCTTGGGAAATGAGGGCGGAAGTCGCAAGAAGGCCACCTCCATTGTAACCTTGCTTATAGGGGTGTGTAAGTATGTAGGAGTCCAGAAGCCAATAAATTAAAAAGTATGAAACCAGATGCATAACGTGCTCTGCTCGAAGAGGGCTGTCGCATACTTGCGGCGTCATTGTTGTGCTCTCTGTCTTTGATTCTTATCACACTCTGCATCTGTAATTGGTAATTGACAACTTTGTGATAATCGCCACATTGTGGCACTGTTTCTATTGCTGACTGTCAGCCTCTTTTGTTAACATAATAATTGCCGTATTGGAGCATTCAAATCGGCTCCAACTAACACATTGCTGGTGGAAATAAATGAAATGCCATTAGAACTACGCAGGAAATAAATCACTGTCAAATTTCTCATGGAACGTTCCCACTTCTCAAATGACAATTTATTAACAAATACTAGATATCTTACTACAATATGCTATGTAGGCATGTATTCGATTAAGAAGAAACTACCACCCGTAGGAGAAAGTAAATAGTACTTCGATGCGTTGTCTTTCCCAAGTTCAACCTGCTCCAGCACGGCCTACACTAACACTTAGTGAAGGTGAATGTCGAGACACACCTTCCATTCATCCAAGATACACTGAAAGGGAAAATTTTAGCTGACAACCTAGAAGCATGGCCATTCTCAAGACGTATCTACGCAGATGGATTTACACAAGAAGGCGGGGTAGGAAGTGCGTTCATAGATACCAAGACTAATCTAAGAGGCAAATTCAGGATCCCTGAATTTACGTCCATACTCAATAAGGAAGTTATAGCAATTTGAGAGGGACTTAAATACGCTAAAGATGTGCAAGAAGAAATAATCATTATTTTATCAGAATCACGCTCAGCATTGATGCTGTTGAAATGCTACGATGTCAAAAAAATGGCTCTGAGCACTATGGGACTTAACATCTGTGGCCATCAGTCCCCTAGAACTTAGAACTACTTAAAACTAACTAACCTAAGGACATCACACACATCCATGCCCGAGGCAGGACTCGAACCTGCGACCGTAGCAGTCGCGCGGTTCCGGACTGAGCGCCTAGAACCACTAGACCACCGCGGCCGGCTGCTACGATGTCAACAACGCCAAATATTTAGTAGTACATCGCGCTGTAGATGCAGTTCAGGAGCTCTCCCGCCTAAATAAGACGACCACTGTACTATGATACAATTTTCTATGATAAAAAGATAAAGTCATATGGCATTGTTGACTAGCAGGTTCAGCATTGTAATTGCAAAGGTTTTTCTGTTCTTTACGAAATGTGAGAGTTTTGTGTCTGACTGGATCTGGCAAGCGTGTCATATTCATGTTGGGTGATTGAGACGAGAGCAGGGAGAGAGTGAAACCCGGTACTGGCAAATAGCCGCCTCCTCTCGAATAACACCAATGGGACGCCGAGCGTAGAGTCACCATCCGACGGACGGATCACCATCAACAGTGTTACATGCCCTCGGATTTGGAATTTAATCCAGTACTTTGGCTCAGAGACGGGTGATCCGGGACTTTACACCACCGCCCCTCCACCCCTTTGCCACAAAGGCAAAGGGAAAGCAAGCAAAAGCATGTGCCATACCCAGACGGTTATCCACTACTGACGTTGCTTCTGTGATGTGATGAGAAATCTGTGTATTAAACAAGGCAGGCCGGTGGCACACATTTTCTGTGATATGCTACGATCACTACTGCAATGGCCAATCTGTATCTGCAGACCGAGAGATGGAGTCAAAGAGACGTCAGACGTGTTTGAGAAGGAAACAGTAGTGCAATTTCTAATACTAATAACCGTCATCAACAGCTGTAAATCACTGCAGTGCGCGATATTGGGTGTTATTTCTACTGTTATATTTACTAAGTATCCTCTGTTTCGAATCCAGGGATGGGGCCCTGGAAAACCAGTTACCAGTTTACCTCTGTGTGAAGACTATCCGAAACAGGGCAGTACTATGGGTAATTGCGCAAGATTTTAAGATTCATCACTAGAAGACAAATTTCTCCACATTCTTTCCGTGAAATAACCGTACATAATCGTTTAGTTTCAAATCCGCACCCTATTCTTTTCCGAGATAATGTATATATCTCTGACTACAATCGGAGCTCATGCGTTAGGAAAAGACTGCAGCATGTTAAAGTTTAATGAATAGTAAGCCTTCATATTTCTCGATAATTAGTGGCTGCCGTGAATGGTTGCACCAGTATGGTATCAAAAACCAGCCTGATATTTGTGCAGTTTTATTAGGGGCAACATCTCATTATAAATGACAACGTCACCTGCGTAGAGTTTGGCGATTTTCAGAGTTATCTTACTCGATGTTTGTTTGTATACAATCTAATTTAGCTGACACAACAAAAGTATGAACTGTGGCCCCACTCAGTCACTCTATTTACCGAACGAAGTGGCACGATGCTTTCGAAACCCAGCTGTTATCTTGCTTTCTGTTTACTGAGTCGTGTGGAAATATGCCCTTCACTTTTGTTGGCCTTTGTGGATCATTTGTGTTTCACACGTTTCGACTTCTGCCCCAAAATACAACATCGGGACAACATGGTGTCCAGAAAAAGCTCACCTCGTTCACACTGAGTACAGTGGAACTCAAGATTGGTTCAACTAATTACCATGGACAGGCGGAATTTCCTTTCACGCGGGGACACTGCCATATAAACTCTTAGATTAGAATAAAAAGAAGGTTGTGATGCTGTCCCGTACCGTCTCAAGTGATCGATAACTGGTCTCTACAATAACTGGGCCCAAGACCGTTAATTCGTTAATTAACGAAGTTAACTTTTCGAGTAATGGATTGAATTTTAAGTTAATTTTTGAAAAAGTCAACGGACTTGTGAGTCCGTTAATCGATAGTTAGGTATCTACTATTTATGACAAAAATGACACCGCGCCGCCCGCAGAAATCATTTTCTCACAAGTTCCAATCACGTACGCGTGCGACTGATGTAAACAAACGATGCGAACGACAGTAACAAACTGTAGGTCTTGGCTCGTTATTGGTGTTTGTTCAATGAGTTTGCGTTAAGTAGCACTTTTTGTTAATGGATTGACTAAATAATGGACTCGGATTCTCGCTCTACAACAGCTAAAAATTTATGGGCGCATTTAAATGATTACGTTAATTTTGTTTCCAGATCGCGAGAAAAAAATAATACTTTTTGATTGTGAACTGTGCTAGCCTAAAAAGTCTAGGGCTCACACTTTGAGACTTACCGATTTGAAAGCACACGAATCACGGTATATATAGTTTGAAAAAACATTGAAGGCTCGGTCCCGTAGAGGAAAACAAAAAAGAAGAATCAGTCGCAAGTATTCGGATATCCACAGCGTAGCCAGTAGCAGTAATCCGGTTTGCGCTACTCAAGTATAAATCAGATGAAATTCACAAAAAATCGTTTAAACACAAAATTTTATAAGATTTATAATTTGAAACAGGGACCAGCCACAAGTATGGTTTAAGAAAGCTTATTTATATTAAACCAAGACCTTCAAATGGTTCAAATGGCTCTGAGCACTATGGGACTTAACAGCTGTGGCATCAGTCCCCTAGAACTTAGAACTACTTAAACCTAACTAACCTAAGGACATCGCACACATCCATGCCCGAGGCAGGATTCGAACCTGCGACCGTAGCAGTCGCGCGGTTCCGGACTGCGCGCCTAGAACCGCGAGACCACCGCGGCCGGCAAACCAAGACCTGAATTAAATACATAGAGAGTAATGTTCAGCTTGAGAACCCGCTATTGAATATAGCAGACAACGTTATTCAAAAAGATTGAAAGTTCTGATAGGGAAAAAGTTCCACTACAGCAAGGTTCTAACATAAATTACGCTTGTTATACTGTGGTAATTTTGATGGGTGTATTTCGAAGCGCGCATATAATAATTGGAAAAACAATAGATCGGAAGTTATCTGTTGTGACACAGTGTATAGATTCACTGGATATTTGTATCGCCATGGGTCAACCAAACATAGTTTGAAGAAGGGAGATTAATACATTACCTTCTGAAAATAGTAGGTGCACATTTTTGACGTGTATTATTTTATTATAATGCCGCAGTTGTGGATGATATAAGCGTAGTAATGTAACATTAATGAGTCGGTATCTATAATCAGATTATGTGCTAGCTGTATAGCCCATAGTCCGAAATTACTTGTTAGTTGACACTCCAAGCTTTGAAGTCCTCAACCGCAAGCACGAACTGTCAGCTGTTGCCAGCGCGCCGTAGCAGAGTGCCAGTCCCACCCCACTAAATAAATAAATAAATGTCGTGTGACTAGGGCCTCCCGTCGGGTAGACCGTTCGCCGGGTGCAAGTCTTTCGATTTGGCGCCACTTCGGCGATTTGCGCTTCGATGGGGATGAAATGATGATGATTAGGACAACACAACACGCAGTCCCTAAGCGGAGAAAGTCTCCGACCCAGCCGGGAATCGAACCCGGACCCTTAGGATTGACATTCTGTCGCGCTGACCACTCAACTACTGGGGGCAGACAGTCCCACCCTCCTATAGAGTTTAAGCTCATCATTACCGAAACATGGAATAATTTCTTCAGAAAACGGTGCCAATTTCGATTTGTAACGTGTGATTGCTTTGTGTACCCACTTTGAGATTTTTCGAGTATTTTACTGTGGTAAACATCACTCTTAGATCTTTGATTACTGCGTCGATTGTCCTACCCCAGCCAATTTGATGTTTTGCAGCTACACATGGTAGTACTGGTGGTCGAGATCATTCATTCGCGTGTTAAATACTAAGGTGTACAAGACTTCAGTATACTTATTCACACACTGCTATATGTCTTACACTTACACCATTGTATCCAATTTCAGTAATCTGTGAAATTCACACAAAACCGTTTTTTAACACTTGGAATTAGCTAGATCTCAGTTCACTCGGTATTTTATTTCGGATCGTGTTATTGGTATTTCATTTCGGGTCGTGTTATTGTGATAACAGGATTAAAGTACCTTTTGGGAATAATGTATCTTCGTTTTGTTCATTAACAGCTCATGTGGTGAGCGTTGTATTCTGCTATGATAGCCACTATCATCTCGCTCAGATAATAGTGTAGTAAGGACAAAGCTATACGAGGAGCGGGCAGTAACAGGAACAAACCGGATCACATGACGACACAGACACGTTCTAATTCCAAGAAGCGCGCCTCTTTTTTTTTTTCTAGGAGTGCAAGCGAGAAAATGGATTACATTTTTTGTTTCTTCGTGGAAAGTGCGTCTCATCTCTTCGCGTAATTCCAGTGTCAAAATTTAGATTGACCATGTAAAAAGTTAAGCTTTTTAGAAAGTAGGACGTCAACAGGACATGCACATGGAAACACAATACTTGAATTGGTTGAGAAGTTTTTGTATTAAAATTATGTGGCTTCAGTGTGCTGAGCAACGAGATGTTAAACACACAAAACTGTGTAGACGCTAATATAAAGATAATAAAAGACAGAACACAAGATGCTTACTGACCTTTTTTTTCCTGTGACGCGTACTTTATTCAACAGAAGAATCACGTGCAATTACGCCCTGTTCAGTTGTTTCAGGTTTAGTTTTTGCGCACAGATCTGATCTGGTGAAACGCTTAATTATGCGTGCAGTTGCCTTAACTTTTTATAACACGATGCTTTTGTCGTGACTCATTCATCTACCAACAATGAGCCATTTGCAGTGGGAGTACTTAATTCATTTCTTTGTTTAGCTTTAATGAAGCGCCCTCTGATGAAGACTCTGTCTCAGTCGACAGTGTACTACAACCTGCAATGTAAACAAAATTTTGGACCTAAGACGTAAAAATATAACATAGTGAACAGAAAACAGCGCATGACAAAATATGTCGTACTATGTATCAAAACTCGTGTACTTCGGCGTGTGACGAAATCTTGTGAGGAAGTATGCGTGAAGAAAGACCCGCTACTGAAATGTTCTTGAACATCATGGCCGTCTTCTCGATTCATAGCAAGCTTGTCATTGCAGTTGAGGGCGTTTTGTGTTTCCTTTTGATATTACTTATTCTGGAGTCAGTATTGACTTATGTGTAACTTAAATGCTGGAACACTTTAAGTCTGAAATAGGAGTTAAGTAAAGTGACACACGGCCGGGACAGGGGTGTGCTGACCACGTGCCCCTCCACATCCGCATTCCGTGACGCCTGTGGGCTGAGGATGACACGGCGGTCGATCGGTGCCGTTGGGCGTTCCGAGGCCTGTTCGGACGGAGTTTTGTTTTTTAGTTTTAGTCACATTACATTTTCTGATTTCATAATGTCTTTGCACCAGCGCGGGAGGGGTTAATATAGTGGGTTCTCGGTGCGCATAATGGTTTGGTTCCGATAACGCCGTGCGTTCGTGGTGGAAAAATTTATTCAAAATGGTGGATCCTTGATCAAAACACATTTTGCTCTTCGTGGTCATGATGCCATTCGCACCGGACCAGCAATTAGGAATTGAGCATCTAATTTAGAGCGATGTCTTCTTCATTGAAGAGAAAACCTCCAGGCCGAATTACGGCCTCAACGTTAGCGGGATACGTGGATAGAGGCATTCAACATCACCCAAGCGTTCTTTTCGTAAACACGCCGCTACACTAGCTGTCAGTAGTGTTAGAAGAATCCAGAGACCTTCAGTTGCACCCATACAAGATGCAAATAGGGCAAGAGTTAAGTGAAAGAGGCTAGGAACAAATCTGTGCCACGACAATCTGCAGTGTATCCCCCGTACTGCTGTTTTGATCTGTAGTGACGAGGCCCATTTTCACCTGGTGAGAACCGTTAATAAACAACATTTCGGATGTTGGGCTGACAATAATCACCGGAATCACCACTATCGAACACTCCATAGCTTTCGAGTAACATACTGTTTCAGATTTTGGTCCCTGAGGTCTGCGTTTATTCGAAGAAAGTGATCAGGTCCTAACAGTGACTTCTACTCGATATTGTTACATGCTTGAAAATTTTCTGCAACCGAGATTGAATGAATTATTGCGCAACCTTGACAATGTCAACATCTGGTTCCAAAAATATGGTGTTACAGCGTTTTTAAATGAAAATTTTAAGACATATGTTTCCCGGTCACCTCTTCTCGTCTCGAGGTGACGTTGGATGGTCACCCAGGTTACCTGTTTTACTCACATGCGATTTATTTGCCCGGGGTTACCTTGAGAAAAAGGTGTACACACATGCTCCCCGATGAACTTCCATCACCGAAGAAATAAATGCTATTCTCCGAAATATGACTCGCAGGGTCATTGACAACTTCCCGGATAAGATCCATCAGTGTGTGGACAGTGGAGGTGGCCATTTGCAAGATATCAATCGCGGTTTGTTTTTATTGTAAGGTTGGCTAGACCTTTTTGAAATCGGAAAGTTAATATAACTGAGCCAGTATTGTATTTTCAGCACCGGGTCACACAGATGGTTATTGTTCGAAAATTTATTGTACTTTGACGAGGTGCTATGGAACGTATGCAAATGCACGTAATTGTGTACGGAAATCATCTGATAATGACTCGATAAGAAGTCGAAACCTGTTTTGAAAAGTATAATAAAAAAATTAATTTACAAACCGGTCACTGTTTCTTTAAGACAATGAACCTAGTCTCTGTACGGTCGTTTAGTGTACGTCTATGAAGGTTACAACCATTACACGTGTAATGAAGTGATAACAGCTTTCTAAAACCAAAATTATTGATTCACATTTACAGCTTCCGGAAAAATGTATGATAGAAAGAGAGAGTACGCCTGAACAAATGGGCTATTAACGTGTTGATTTGTTGAACACGCACAAGGTACTACAATAAAGAAAGCTTCAGTGGTTCCTCTTTTCCTCAGTTCACTCCACAGCTGCTGCAGAAACAACCAGGAAAGGTTTCGGATGAGATAATCCATAAAATCATTATTATTATTCAGATAAAGTTTTCTCAGACGGCAGAAGTTTTATGTCTCATGATTATGTTACAACTACCAAGGCAAATCTATTAAGTTTATGAACTGAAATTGTAGTTTTCTGTTCTGTAAACTTTTTTTACATACAGATGCTGTGCTTTTGCTACGTTTTCGATACTGACGCAGTTACTGGGGTCGCTGGGTGACATCTATATGGGAGAAATAGGTGCGACTCTATTACAATGTAGGGGAAAGCAGCAATGGTGCCAGTGGCTTGTGTTGGCAGCCGTGGGAGATGCGCCATTGTTTACGGAAGCGTGCCACAAATAGCTCGGCTCGAAACGTCATCGCGCCGCTTGCGCTGACGTACGGTTAGCCGGTCTGCTCGGGTCCGTTTCCTGCTCGTCACATCCGCCGATCTACACACAACCATGACCTGCACGACTGTACGTATGTTTCGCAGAATACCTTGCGCTAGATTCTCTGTTCGCGCAGTCCTACTGTTGTCACTCCTTTACATTATCTGCCATACTTCTCGGTTAACACGTTTAGTCACTCTCAGAAGGAAAAAGATGATGACCAACAGTTAGTGAAGGAAAAGCACAGACTGATTCAAAAAGAAAGAATGGATTTCAGTTGTTTGTTACAAATGGTTCAAATGGCTCTGAGCACTATGGGACTTAAGTTCTGAGGTCATCAGTCCCCTAGAACTTAGAACTACTTAAACCTAACTAACCTAAGGACATCACACACATCCATGCCCGAGGCAGGATTCGAACCTGCTACCGTAGCGGTCGCGCGGTTCCAGACTGTAGCGCCTAGAACCGCTCGGCCACCCCGACCGGCTGTTTGTTACAGACAAACAATGAAAGATAGAAACACGTTGCGCATGTCACTGGATAGAGGAAGGTTCAAAGTTTTGACGCAGCTGCACTGTTTGTTTGTAGCAACAGGGCTACTACACCACAAGAGAAATCATTTTTTGCGTTGGAATTTGCGCGAAGTCATCCATCGTTCAAGTGCAATTTACATTATGCCGTCGATTCGGCAAGAAGCCGCCTCTGCTCAATCAGATTTATGACTAGCATAACAAATTCTTGGAAGTTGGTTGAATATGCAAAGGGAAGAATACAGGTCGGCCATGCACGTCTCATGAAATGTCGAATCCCATCTGAGATGCGTTCACACGGAGACCTCGGAAGTCCACAAGACGGACAGGCCAGGAACTTCAACTAACCTCAAACAATGATACCGCGCGTTCTGAAACGGCACCAGAATATGAAGCGTTATAAGTTCTAGTTACTGCAGCGGTTGGGTCCCGGCGATCATAACAGAAAGTACGAAATTTTCGTTCCAGTTCTCCAGGATATGGCACAGGACTCTTTTCCGAACGACTTATCTTTTCGGACGCATCGACGTTGCTTCTATTGGTCAAAGTAAATTGCCATAATGTATGAATTTGGTGGTGACAAAATTCTGACGTCGTCCTCGAACATGAAAGAGGCTCGCCGAGACAATGTGTTTTGTACAAATTCTGTTCCCTAAGTTTAGGGCCCTTTCTTTTTTTGCGGAGCAAACTGTGACAAGAAAGTCATCTCTGGACTTCCTGCAAAATGATTATTTCCACAACTTCATGAATATTTCAGTGATTTCATTTTTATGAATAATAGCGCCTCAGTTTCACCTTGAAATGCGGTGTTATCTTAACATCATTCCACAATCAAAATATCCACGGGTATGCTGCCGGTCTATAGTTTCCAACGGGCACAATATTTCGGCGATCAAACATGTCGCCATCATCAGGTGAACTGACGGACTGAGCTCAGTCCGTCAGTTCACCTGATGATGGCGACATGTTTGATCGCCGAAATATTGTGCCCGTTGGACACTATAGACCGGCAGCATACCCGTGGATATTTTGATTATCAAATACGCCGGGAGAAACTCAAGAATCACATCATTCCACAACGTTGGATTGGAAGAGATACACTTGTTAGTTGTTTTGGCCTCCGAGGTCACGTAAAAGATAAGAGTCTTCGTCCAACAGATGGCAGCTACTCTTCAAGGTATGAGAAACTGAATTGGTGTAGCTGTCGATTCAACTAACAGGGATCTGTTGATTTGTGTGTGGAATGAAATGGACTACCATTACGATGTTCCTCGAGCAGCATATGTTGAGTGTATGATATAGTGCCTGTGTAAACACAAAACTTTGAACCTCCCACTATCCAGTGACTTGCGCAGTGTGTTTCTCTCTTTCAAATACATGTTACGAGTGCTTGAACGGTAATTGTAAAGACTCATGGAAATAGTTACATTTTTAAAACTCTCTCTCATTAGGGTACTAAATTTGCGATATGATCACCGCTTCGAAAACTCATGTTTTCCCATGTGTAACGTAAATGGTCGTTTTTTCCATTGTGTCCTTGAATAAGGATGTGAAACAGTCGAACAGTAAAGAGGTGGATTTTATTTCTATTCTGTCTAGCTCTAAGTTCGCGGTAAAGTTGCAAATTAAAAGGGAGTACCTACCAAATTGTACTGTGATATGGACTGCTATGCACATTCCAGGAAGACACTCTGCGCAGTGTGTGTTGGTAGAAATAGAATCGATAGAAATACCAAAAAGGTATAAGACATCGAACCATTATTCTCTTGTTTCATGTCACTACGAACCTTTGTCTAGCATGCAATGCCGTATACACCGGTATTGCTGTCATTCTCTGCCACTGCGCTGAGTTTTGTTTCTCCATCTATCACAGGTTTTGAAGTTATTCAAAGTTGAATGATGAGGTACCCTTAATTCCACATGTCAAGTCCGCATTGATAAACAAAAGCAGAAGACGGGATAAAGATGTTGGTAGCTACATTATTAAACTGCCTGGTTCATGATGCACAATCCCAGTTGAAAGTAGTTGGAAACTGTGTATTGTATATGTCTTGAGGATTGTCCTGAATATAGTGATCCACTATTTGAGAATGAGAGCACTTAGCTCCTCCCAAAAAAATTTACACATAATGTTGAATTTTAACGAAATTTTTTCTCGATGACCTCATCCTTCGCCTCCCCCCCCTCCCCCCCGAACACAAACAGATACAAAATGATGAAAGGAAACAAATTTAGCGCTTACTACATTTTCGCTATTCATGCAGTAAAACTTTCAGTATCAGGTATGAAGTTTTTGTTTATTAGTTCTTTACCGCTAACTCCATTCGCATCACATTTCGCAGACAGTGGCCACATGTAACAAGCATGTGCCAAGGTAGGGGCGGTTCGTAACTGCTCATTCATAGCGCAGTATGTTCTTCAGGGTGCTCAGGAAGTAACTTTTACATCTGTTGATTCCTTCCTGTTGAAGAAGAAAGTGATGAGTTGTGCTTTGCTGTGGTTTGTGTCCGACGAATTACGTAACCATGGGGTCCAGTCGCAAAGGTTCTGTGAAAGTGAGACGAAATATACAAGCAAACTAATGAGCCATAGGAAATGCGAAGGTAAGAAGGGTGACAAATGGGAAACGCGGAATGTGGACGTCTGCAGCTTAATTACGTAACGCAAGACGGCCGCGGCTGGGCGTTCGGCAGGTCCCTAGCGCTGAGTCAGCCCCCCGCGACGCGTGTAATTACACGGGCCGCAGTTTCGCGCTCCACAAAGGAAAGGATACCGGCCTCGGCACCCGCCCCAAACGCTGAGTCGCCTTCTTGCCCTCGTCTCCTCGTCCTGTACCACAGCGCAGCGCGTATCTGCTGCTCGTCCATGCCAGTGTCCTTCCAGAAGGAATCCAAAACTATGTACTCGATCTGTGGCTCTTATCACCACTGGAATTTAATGAAATGTCTGCTATTGATTAAATGTAACGACCATTTAATCAGACTGTAAAAATCTACTCCTTTCGCATCTACATCCGTACTGTGCTAGACACTTGCGGAGGGTATTTTGCACATTTGCTAATGCATTCCCTTTCCCGTTCCACTAGCAAATAGACCGAGGAAGGAACGATGATGATGACTGGTTTATTGGGCGCTCAACTGCGCGATTGTCGGCGCCCTTACGATCCAGAGTTCAACGTTCCGTCAAAAACGGGTTCATTAGAAACGGAGCACGAAACGATGTAGAAGGAAATTGACCGTGCCCTTTTGAAAGGAACGATTCCGGCATTTGCCTAGAGTGATTTACGGAAACTGTGTAGCGGTGGATACCTCCGGTAGCGCTGTAATTTTCCCCTTCTCTGTTCCAGTCGCGAATGCTGCGTGGGGAGAATAAACTTCCGTATGAGCTCTAATTCCTCTAATTTTTTTGGTCTTGGCCATTTCGCAAGACAAATGTGGGAGGAAGTAATCGTTGCTCCACTTTTCTTCCGCTCTCGGAATTTCAACAGTAACCTTCTCCGTGATACACAGCACCTCACTTGCAACGACAGCCACTAGAGCTTGTTGAGCGTCTCCGTAACTTTTTGTAATATGGATCCGCAGCCAATATGCATTGTTTGCAGGATGTCATTCTTCAAGTATGTCTGCAGAAGTTTTTATTCTGATATTGCAGTTTGGTGTTATGCCTACGCCATACAAAAATAATTGACACCATGTCATAGCACGTATATTAGCTTTAAGTAACTGTGCCCTTACAAGCTGAAGCACAACTGTGACAGGTCAAAGTCAACATGGGGCATGTGGCCAGCACAACTTTAGACATTATTAATCGTGTCAGTAATCACAGCTGTTGTGTCCACTCCAATAAAGTGAGACACAACGCTGCAACTGTACCATACATAACAGGCAAGTGACGCCTAAGTTAACGGACCAGCTCCATGTCACTTATCATAATGATCGGATCGACCAGTCAGGAATATAACAGCACGCCTCTGAAAATTGCTTCGATATCGTCCTTTAATCTCAGGGGCTGAAGATTTCAAACTTACCCCTTTCTGTATCTAACGCACAGCTGAATAAATCCATTTTGCTCTTCAAATATCGTCCTCTCCCTCCCTCCCTCCCCCCCCCCCCCAACCTCTTTGGTTGACCCTTATCTTCCGACATATGTATACGGGTATCAAGTACCTTATTGCATCTCTAAAACTAAGACGACATACGGCCTAAAGTATTTCCACTTCTTATTTCCCCGTTCAGTTACTCGTATCTAATCGCGCTAGCGCTCAAGATTGCGTAGCATATTCCGTCCTACATAATCACCTCGAGGTTATTAGCAGTTTTAACTGCACAGGGCACGGTTACAGGTTGTGGGAGATAATGTGTGTGTGTGTGTGTGTGTGTGTGTGTGTGTGTGTGTGTGTGTGTGCGCGTGCGTGCCTACTCTCTCTCTCTCTCACTCACTAATCCATTACATAAACACAGCGAAATCATTTAACGATACCAAACACTCGCAATGCTTGCTTGCACAAAAAGCTGTCTTGACTAATCCATACGTTTAAAGTCACAATACTTCTACTCCTCGTTTATCTTTTGCTTTTACTTTTCTCAGTCTTCAGTGTCAGTGTGAAAAGTTACAGTTCGTCGCAATCTCTGCCGGATTCCCCTCATGTTGCAATTACTCTTTCCATTTTAATCCGTTTTTCAAGCGTATATAGGCTGCACACGTACACACCTTGTATCATGCAGACATTGCTGTTTTCATCCTGTCGACTGTAACTTGTCTGTGACGTGAGGAATATTATTTAGAGTGCTGGTGTGTGTTTAAGATCTATTTTATTTGCAAGTAGTCGAGACAAATACATCAACGTAGGAACTGCATTTTGATTCAGTAATTTTATTCGTCTTTGTACATTTACAGTGCGAGTGCTCATATAAATGTGTCAACATCCTGTGGCAGAAGTGGCGACCCAAAATGCAACAGAATGACGCCATTGGCAGAGAATAACGCGATGGCTGTCGGTACTGAATAGCCCGACACGGCCAGTGGACGGAGCTTTAGGTTTAGTTTAAGGTTCCATCAACAACCATGTCAGTAGAAGAGTAGTACAAGATCGGATTATGGACGAGTGATTAAAGAAAACGGTCATGCCCTTAAAAAAAGAAGGACCCCTCAGTTGCCTTAAGCGATTTATTGAAATCACGGAAAAACTAAATCGGGACGATTGCACCACCTCACTCGGTAACTATATTGCATTTGTAATACATAATAGACTACTAAAATATCATCTTACAGATTATCTTCGCCAATTTGTGATTGGCTCTAGGAATATTTGACTAACAGAATCCAGTACGAAGGTTCCGTAGAAACGAAAATATCATCCGGTGTGCTCCAAGAACACGCAAAAGGACCGCTAATGCATACAAAATTAATACACGAGTTATCGGGCAAGATGTACAGCACTTTACGAATGTTCGCTGACGACGATGATGATGTGTACAGGAAAATATGGTCATTGGACAATCGTAACGAATTGCAGCCAGACTTGAACAAACTTCGAACAGGTGCAATTTGTGGCAATTCTCGCTAAATATAATTAACTGTAAGAGTACGCCAATAATGAAGAGTAACAACGTCATAGAATCTGATTGGAAATTTAATGGTGAGCATAAAGAGCTTGTCGCATCATATACGCATTTAGGTGTAATACTAAGCAGCTATATGATATGGGACGATCTCGTGAAACCAGAGGGAGGGCTTAGATTTGTTGGAAAACTACTGGGAAAATGCTACGTATCTGTAAAGGAAATCACTTGCAAGACGCCTAGCGAGACCAGCTCTATAATATTGTTCCAATATTATGAGTCCTGATCAAGTAGGCGTAACATACATCGAACAGATTCAGATACGCGGTGGTAGGTTCGTTACATGTCGGTATAGCTTTCACGAAAGTATAGCAAAAGTCTATATAGGTAATGCAAACAGTCTTTTTTTTCCTCGCACAATATGCGAATGGAATATGACAGAAAATCGGTAATAATGGTAGGAGCATCGATAATAATGGTAGGAGCTACCCTCCGCCGAAAGCTGTACCGTGATTTGAGTATGTGTAGATGTAGACAAAGAAGCTGCTTGCAACATATTCTAGGAGAGACGCCATATATTCCGCAGCCAGCTGCGTCTTTGGTACGAACTCAGTGCAGTGTTGATGCAGCGTCCAGGAAGCGATGTTTTGTTTCCGAGATAGCGCGTGACGTCAGCGTGTGGCGCTGAGAGGGCGAGTGGAGGAGTAGAGAACGCCGTATCGAGGCCAGCCGGCGCTGTCTGGTTTCTCGCAGGCGGACCTTGGTCACGGTGCGCGCGCAGCTCTGCAAAAACGCCGGCCGAGCTGGCTTTCTGGCCTCCCCGCTCCGTGCAGTGACTCACACCCTGCCACTGCCTCTCGGCTGAGTCTGCGCACTGTGTGTTGTAGCACGTCCTTCCTGTTTTCATTGCAAACCACTCTCAACTTGCCGCGGCGCTTACCGATAACATTCCTTGCAATGTTATCAAAGAAGTCCTTCGCAATCTAAGAACAATTTAAGTGAGCAGGGTTCAGCGGACGAAGTCTCGAATAAAGGTTTCCGGAATGTAGAGCCGCCTCGTGTAAAATAAGCGTCAGTTAATGTATATTTGGCTACGGCTGCAGTGAACTACTTCTCGATCTACGTACATACATGAGTAACCTCCATGGCCACAAATCATACAACATTCGTAAGTTTGAGTAGCTTAGGAAGTTCGTCCACAAGGAAAGCCACTGCATCCGTGGCCGAAATGTCAGTTTTATCGATTCAATGACAGCATGATGAGGCTCTGCGCCCAGAAAATTTGAATTCTAATAGACATCTTCCGCTGCGACTTATGCACCAACACACCGTCTGCCGAAAAATTCAGGGCTGTATTCTTAGCTTATAAGCGACGTCAGCACAAAAATCGCGGTGGCAGCTGGACTGTAAACGACAATGTGCATTCGACCAGTCAGTTGTGAGCAGGCCGGATCTGGTGGTTGACGTGCGTCCCTACTGTGTCAACTTTATGGTGTCACAGACCGCAATGAAGCAACATCTCTAAATCAAGTGTTCAAGAGTTTTGGAAGAGGAGAAAAGTGTATACAAAGTTCTTTTCCGCACACTTTCACTCCCGCATAGAAACTACGACACGTGGACGCAAACCGCGAAACGATTTGCAAGATGACAAAAGTAATCGACATTCAGACTAATGTGACGGCAATACATCAGCATACCAAAGAATGACCTCTGCCAGTTTCATCTACTTGTATCAACGCTCTGTGAGTTCTGCTCGAGTGGTAGGAGAGTAAGTAAAACAGCTGAAGCATTAAAGTCATCTTAACTTTTCTCTGTCTTTTATTAATCCACTCTCGAAACTTTTTGGACAGAGGGATTATAGCTCTAATACTGTTAGTTGATTAAAACATAGCAAGGGACATTACTGGTTCTTTATGATAATGTGAGATCACTATTTGTTAGTGAGTCTGAATCACACCTTGTCACATATAAGTCACAAATTACTGGTTTTGGTGTAAGACATCACGATGCTCTGTTTAAGAAAAGAAAAGAAACTAAACGGTAGTGAGATAATATTCAAACAATATAATTAGACTAAAGACTACAGTATACACAGTATACCTTTCTGCCCTGACGGATGCATCAACGGAAATATTAATGTAGGCGTAGATACTAAGGTGGTGGTTGTCGTCTTCAGTCGAGAGACTGGTTCGATGCAGCTCTCCATGCTAATCTATCCTGTGCCTCTTCATCTCCGAATAACTACTGCAATCTAGGTCCTTCTGAATTTCCTTAGTGTAGTCACCTCTTGGTCCCCCTCTACGATTTTTACTCTCCACGCTTCAATATTAAATTGGTCCCTTCCGCCAGAGGTTCGAGTCCTCACTCGGGCATGGGTGTGTGTGTGTGTGTGTGTGTGTGTGTGTGTTTTGTTTTTAGCGTAAGTTAGTTTACGTAGTGTGTAAGTCTAGAGGCCGATGACCTCAGCAGTTTGGTCCCTTAGGACTTCACACAGATTTGAATATTTGAACCAAATTGGTGATCCCTTGATGCCTCAAAAAGTGTCCTGTCTACCGATCCCTTCTTCCAGTCAAGTTGTGCCACAAATTTCTCTTCTCCCCAATTCTATTCAGTACCTTCTCATTAGTTATGTTATCTACCCATCTAATCCTTAGCATTCTTCTGTAGCACCATATTTCGAAAGCTTCTGTTCTCTTCAGGTACTGAGGTACAAGTGGTAAAAACAGGTTTTTTGAAATTTATGCGTTTTTTACATTCCCCAATAGAGAAAGGAGATGGAGGCTGGCACCGAACATGTTGCCGCTTTCCGGCTTCGATTGAAACGATTAAAATACATTTGTAGGAATGAAAATGGATTAAACTTTACGTGGTGATGTGTGCTATATTGAAATTTTCAAATGTGATGGCACTTTGTGCTCCAGGTAACAATTTTGTAAGTGAGGGGTGTGGGTGGAACTAGATTGGAGAGGAAATGATGTGATGAATTATGTGGGATGAGTATTCGGTAGGATCAAGAGACAGGATATAGGTGGTAGGACGCGGCTGGAGCCTTTATTTGGAATGGAGGAGGAACGGTAGGTTATTGTTGGTAGGAAACCTAGACAGCAGGAATGATTTCACGTTCTAAGAGGCGAGGGCGGTTGAAATTACCCTGGGGGACGGAGGGAGGCCGAAAGCGTTCTGTACTTAACACTGACACGACCGCTGGAGAGCACTACTGACCATGTAACGTGCTAGTGTCCAATATCAAAGTTTATTATAATTACACTACACAAGGATATTCATTGTCATTGTACGATATATGCCAAATCGCGTGCCGAAGAATACAACATGAGATACTAAGTAATACATACCAGCAAAACAGGAATAGAGATGACTGAAATTACTACGGCACCTACTTACTGCAGTCCGTTTGTGCATCACAGAGTACATACATACCAAATATTGTGAACAGTGATTAAATAAACAGCAAAATATTTAATTAAAAACATTGACAGTTGAGATCCCATTTACTATATCCACGCCAGGAGAGGTTGCAGCAGTTTATAGGCATATCAGCTTGCGCCGACGCTACAGCCCGAACTTTCAACATGCCCACGTAGCACACTAACGACGACTTTGCTGTAATTTCCCGTACAGGCTTGTCCTGTTGCGCTTGCGCAGAGGGCACTTTTCGCAGTCAGTGCCCTTCGCCCCTCTGACTGCGATTACCTCATGGCGCGACGATAGTAGTGGCTAACACATGGCGCTGCCACATGTTCTCCATGTTTTCCTGTGGCACTTCTTATCGAAGAACTGTGCCGCCGTTGGCCAGTGCACGTAGCTCCATGATGCTGTTCACGCTAGTAAGTTCCTGAATAAATTAAAATAGCTGTTGAAACTAAACTCATTATGTTTATTAAACAATATCTCATGCTAATGTCTTTTTATTTTTTTGCGCTGAACTCTGCCGGATGATGGCTTAAGCTGAAGTCAGTGAAATGGTTAGTTATATGTGACACGGTGCGATCAATATCGAAAATTACAAATAAAGTGCTGTTTAAAATGGTTGCGAACTCTCATGCTGACGTCAGTTGATAAACTGTATAAGATAAAAGGAAATTTACAAAACTCCACACTATTTTTCTGAGTAAGTTACTTATCTAAAATAATTTAAATGACCCGTTTCTGCTAGTGTTCGCATGTTATTAATACAGCATGTTGTATGGTTTTGTGTCTTGTGTGTCAGTTCGGTTATGTGATGAAATGTTGATGGACGCCCAAAGACGTGACATCAACACTTCGATGATTTCTATCAGAATCCTTACAGATTGTTTGCAGCTGATTTATAAATGTTATGAGTGTAATGTGACCACCGGAAATTAATGGCGAATGGTAATACCTACGTCTGTGTCTTTTGTTGTCTTTACGATATTTAGCCAACCTTTTAGACCAAAGGTGCCCAAACCGCAGCCCGCGCGCCGCATGCGGTTCAAAGCAAGTTTAAGTGCGGCCCAAGAAGTGAGCATCTCTCACACGATCATAAAAAATCCATAAAATTCCGTTTATGTAAAGTTACGATAAACTGAATATTTTCGATTCTATTTGAAACTCCTACCATATTATGCCCCTCCCCCCTCTCTCGCCTCCCCCACACTTCCCCCCATCCCCCCTCCCTGTCCCACCCCCTCACCTCCCCACCTCCCCCTCCCTGTCCCACCCTCTCTCCCCCCCCCCCTCCCTGTCCCTGTCCCTTAACCTAACCTAACCTAACCCTGCCTCTCTCCCCATCCCCCTCCCCCTCCCAATAGTTATCGTGGGTGTTAAATATATTTATGTGCGGCCCACAAATATTCGCCTTCTTCCAGTGTTGTCCAGGCAAACTAAAAGATTGGATACCCCTGTTTTAGACGCTCCTTGTACGTACCAAGTACTTGTTTATGACTGAAACAAATTTAGCAGCACAGTATAGACCGTCTCCTATGGTGATGAGGTCCAGCGATCCCATTGGAGCATGCAAAAATCGAAAGTCTTCTGTGGCGCTGTTCACGCATTTGGTGCACTACTTGAGAACAAGTGCTAAGGTAACCTGCTGTTTAAAAGAGAGAGAAAAAGGAAAAAAGCATTTGGCTCCAACCATATAACCAACTTCCTCGTATAGACATTAGCCAATTTTGCGTTTACATGCCGTACAAGGCTTCATCTTATAACAGTGTATATGCAATTCAGTCCAGCGTGTAGTGAACCTGGTCCCTAACACCGGCTAGTGGGCGTTCCAGCTCTCATGGGAGGCGAGAGGGGTTTTAAAAACGTACCCACTAAGTTTTCAAAAAAATCTTTGACGTAAACAATTTGGTAAGTAATTACTATCGTATGCTTTAATTTGCTGTAACTCTGCTTTACAAATTTCGTAAAGTAGTTATCAACTCTGTAAATCACCGCTACTTGGAATCGGTGGGCGGCTAGAAAATTTTACCACTTACAAAAGTGGGCGGTAGGGAAAAAAAGTTGACTATCCCTGGTGTAGAGTGTGCGCACTTGCTAGTAGCCGGCCAGGGTAGCCGAGCGGTTCTAGGCGCTACAGTCTGGAACTGCGCGACCGCTACGATCGCAGGTTCGAATCCTGCCTCGGGCATGGATGTGTGTGATGATGTCCTTAGGTTAGTTAGGTTTGAGTAGTTCTAAGTTCTAGGGGACTGATGACTTCAGAAGTTAAGTCCCATAGTGGTCAGATAGAACTTGCTAGCAGCACATTTAGAACCTGCACCAATGTCCTGTGGGGAGGGGGGGGGGGGGGGGGACTTGCACTCGAGGGCCATTGTTTTTCGGCGTTTCATTCGTTTCCAACTACTTATTCCCACGCTACTTCAGGGACTTAACTGTTATATTCTCAGTTCGCATCAGGCATCTTGTGCTCAAAATGTAATAGCCATTGTAAGAAAATATAAATGACGGCACATATTCACCTTTTACGCTCCTATTTTTTATTTCTGCTCGACGGCAACCCTCCGTCATACATGCGAGATGTCTGGCCAACTGCATTATGTTTGGATGACGAAAAGAATAGTTATCCTTCTGTAATGGAGGAAGTACAGTCATTGCGCCCGCATCTCGTGGTCGTGCGGTAGCGTTCTCGCTTCCCACGCCCGGGTTCCCGGGTTCGATTCCCGGCGGGGTCAGGGATTTTCTCTGCCTCGTGATGGCTGGGTGTTGTGTGCTGTCCTTAGGTTAGTTAGGTTTAATTAGTTCTAAGTTCTAGGCGACTGATGACCTCAGCAGTTGAGTCGCATAGTGCTCAGAGCCATTTGAGCCACAGTCATTGCAATCCAACAACCAGGACCTGCCCTCCGAATTGATTACAGTGCACTACACCCCCTCCCTTTTGTGCACATTGTTCTTACAATGAACAGCTGCAACACACTGCCTCATTAATGCGTACCAGGTGTTCCGTCAGGCTAACACATAATCGCACTGAACTGTCAATGTTATAAAAAGAAAAACGAAAGTAAGATCATGAATGAAGGAAAATGAAAGGGGAGATATTGAAACATGTGTCTAATAATCGAGCTACTAGTTATGACAAACCGCAGCGGTCGTGTAGTGCCGCTTGGTGACAGTATGAGGGCTGCACAAATTATTGTAAGAGACAACGCATAAATTTGTGAAGGTAACTATTAAAGGAAATGGTAACGACGCTTTAGGGACATACAGTAGGTAATCTGTAGGAGTAAGTTCAGGCAATGTGTGGCGAAAGGTACGTCCGCTACGAAATGTTAAGTTGGCCACTGTCTCAGCTACACAAAGCTGGAAGGCGTCTGGATGGTATGTAAACGAAGAAAACTTTTTTTCAGTATTGTAGTTCTCTTGAGCCTTCTCCGGCACATAAGCTAACGTCGAACAAATGCAACGTACCGGTCTGACCGCCGGTCGTAACAAGTACAAGGAAACGCGCACCACGCAAGCGCAGAACCTGTTTTTGTTGCACTGATGCATTAAGCGTGGCAACATTTGAAAAAGGTAAACAGCGTTTGTTGCCAAGTCTTCGTGAAACTGTTAGCCAACCAGTTCCTGCTGACGTACGCCACTACTCACTGAGCCGTGCACACTGCTTGCTCTGCGATAACAGCGAACCGATAAGATAACAGGCATTATACTACTGCCTGCGCCATAACACAACTGCTTCTGGTGAGCCCGAAATAAAGAAGGGCCAAAAAATTTATTGTACGGATTACTCAGGACACAATGTAACTTCATGTTACCTTCGCTATTGCAAAAGGTTTTGCGTTAGAATTTAGACTCTGCGCGCACTTCCTTCGCGGCTTAACGCTTGAACTTCGAGAACAAACGAGAAGCCACTGCTCGCGAAAGACTATTTGGACAAACTAAATTACAAGGCACGAAAGTATATGGCTGGAATAAATCATATATATGTGAACCGCAAGCCACTGCACAGCGCTTTGCGGAAGATACTCCGTGCCAATATTATCAACTGTGTTGTCCCGTCAGATTCACGTATTAGCTGAGAGAAAAATGACTTTGTATGACGCTGTACGCGTCCTAACCATTCTCATGTTAATCTCTTCATCCTTATACGAGAGATGCAATGGTGGCAGGATAATGACATACTTACTCGAATACAGTATTTCTAAAGTATTGTTATGGAGTTTGGGTTCTGCTTTGAGCAAATACAAATTCTGTTTTTTAGCACCCAACCGTGTTTCGGTGAAGTTTCGCCATCGTCTGTTGGTTCATTTATTTTCTCACTACCACATATTGATGTTTATGTGGCTGTCTGCCATACAGCTGACATTTTCCTCCAGTTTTCATTTTATATATATATATATATATATATATATATATATATATATATATATATATATTCTTCCACTTACAGACGCATTTATGTAACGTACTGTGCCGCAGTTTATTAGGCAGTGGCCTGTTGAATATTGACTTGTTAGGATCCTAGATCCTAGCAGCGTGTGTTCAAATTCGTTGTAGATGTATTCTAGTGCCTACTTGATAAGGATTCCAAGCGCCGCAACAATACTCTAGAATCGGTTGCATTAACGTACTGTATACAGTTACGTTTACAGTTCCACTGAAATTTGCTATAACTCTCCCAACAAATCTAAAGTCTTCATTTCGCCTTCCCTAATATTAACTTCACGTGGTCGTCCCCTTTCGTGTCGATTCTTAGTGTTGTACGTTAATATACTTACACGATGTGAGGTGCTCAAGATTTTCGCTGGTAGTCTTGTAATCGGACTCCCTTTAAAGTTTTGTTGCTGTGTTGTTAAGCGGAGATAGGTCAGAGGTGTGTGTGTGTGTGTGTGTGTGTGTGTGTGTGTGTGTGTGTAAATTTTGTAAATTTTACTATTGTGTGTTGAGACTGTGTAAAGCTGGGGTAAATCACTGGTTTACCATTCGGGAGTAGCGGTGTCTGAATATTTGTTTGGCTATCCAGATATAGATGTTTCATGATTTCCTTTATCGCATGAGAATTCCACAATTTCTCTTAGGCAGAAGAATTGGCTGACTTCCGTCTCCATCTATGCTCAAAATATTCTTGTACTTCGCCGGAGAATGAGGGAAAGATAACAAAAATACTCCTCCTTGCGCATCACCATGTGTTAAAATCACGGCTGCACACTAAATACAACAGCAATGCTGCATACTCAATCAATATTTTTTTGACGCGGTTTTAAGTCAGACTGTGCCGAGGGAGTCGGCAGCATACTCTACCCCGTTTTTCATACGTAAAGAATAGCCGGTGGCCCCGCAAGGAAAAAATCTACTAATACAAGTCTTAGTCACACGAGACAAAGATAAAAGCCCTAAACCAGAAACTAAACTTGATTATATTACGTTAATACGTTGGCACTGTTGATTCGATAAAAAAAAAGGAAAATGTGTACGTAAATGACGATAGTACTGTTGTTGTTATTTCCAGGTAATTACTGCAAAATGGCTCTGAGCACTATGGGACTTAACAGCTGTGGTCATCAGTCCCCTAGAACTTAGAACTACTTAAACCTAACTAACCTAAGGACATCACACACATCCATGCCCGAGACAGGATTCGAACCTGCGACCGTAGCAGTCGCGCGGCTCCGGACTGCGCGCCTAGAACCGCGAGACCACTGCGGCCGGCTAATTACTGCAACTTACATCTTCGAATCTGCTGACTCTAATTATACCTTCGTACCCCTCTACAATTTTTTACCCCCCCCCCCACACACACACACACACACTTCCCTCCAATACTAAATTGGTGATCTTTTGATATATAAAAATGTGTCCTATCAACCGATCCTTTATTTTATCTAAGTTACAGCCTAGTTAATTTGAGACTCAAGCCTGGGGCTCTTATAAACAATTATGTATGTTGAGAACAGAGGTATGTGCGTCAATCCGTCTTCGTACAACAGCAGCGGTGTAGCTGTATGCCTCCTGCTTGTTCCTATTCATATGACACGACACGCAAACCGTTTCTATCTCGTGCACAAACGCTGATTATGCATGCCGATGCCTACTGGCGTACCTGTTGCGGCATAACTCTGCCGCCTATCGGGCTGCATTTTGCAGCTGGCAAATCTCTTTCTCTACCCACAATTTCTTATTGACATGGGAGTTGCTGCGGTTTCTGTTCCTAGAAACGTTGCGTTACAAATATGTACAGCGTGTCCCCACCAAAAGTCATCAGGCACTTTAGCTCTGGTGTTCGCAGATATCTGCAATTTCTATTTTACAAAGTGTAGCTGGAGTCACCCAAACAAATACTGCTCATCACATCTTTCATGCGATGCGCATTGTCGACAGGAAGCGAAGATCTATTCCCGTTACGGACAAATTGATTTGTAAACCGGAATTTTACGTGCCCATTCGACGGGAAGGTCCAAATTGGTCTGGTGCGATAATCGGTTTTGCAGTGTGTAATCGTATAGGGAGTGTACAAATTGAAAGGTACGAAACGTCGTAACAACTAAACTGGTTGAAATTAGGACATGCTGCTTTGAGATAAGGTAGTGAGAGGCATTTAGGGACGTGAATGTTGTGCCCGGAGTGGTTGCATGCGCCGTCACTTCTATCAAAAAAATTCAAGGCTGTGATCTCAGCTCACCGTCTTTTTCGACGTCCGATGTCCGAGTCTCGTCCAATTCCCCTAGCACGGACAAACCATTAACAGAGACGAATACTGTTAGACAATCCATAGCCTACGCAAGTTCATCAAGAGAAAACGGCCTGGAATGCCCAGGGGAGTGATCTGCTCCACGATAATCCGCGTCCACACGTCTCCAAGGTCACACAAAGTGTAATGGCCAAGTTCAAGTGGGAGCATCTGTACTAGAGTCCGGACATGTCACCCTGCAAATTCCATGTGTCCGCACGCTGTTAAAAACTCAAAGGGAAGCCGTGCCGGCCGGGGTGGCCGAGCGGTTCTAGGCGCTACAGTCTGGAACCGTACGACGCTGCGGTCGCATGTTCGAATCCTGCCTCGGGCATGGATGTGTGTGATGTCCTTAGGTTAGTTAGGTTTAAGTAGTTCTAAGTTCTAGGAGACTGATGACCTCAGAAGTTAAGTCCCATAGTGCTCAGAGCCATTTTTGAAGTTCGCCGTAGACGACTGGCTCCTGTCACAGATACAGAAATTCTGGGACCAGGAAATCCTTTATCTCGTGAAACAGTGAAATAGTGGTGCTCAGACCACTTAACAGAGATAGTAAAACACGAAGGTATTAACCCAGTGAACTTAGGTCGTGGAAACGTGCTATTAACGCAATTAGTACTCCACGACGTATCCATTTGTCATGTTATATCCGTGCATTTCGACGAATGTGCTGTAGTCTCATCAGGAATAACCTTGTTTCATTTTACATACCAAGTGTAGAAGTGTGTTCTAAGAAATCTCTGTATAGTGAGCATCTGTAAGACCTACTCGGAGGATATACGCACCTTCCAGACTATCACCAGTAATTCGAGTACTTATGTTAAGCTTGAACTGCTGTTGGTTTCTAGCCTGAATAGTACCACGGCGAACAACAATACGTTCCTTGAATGCATTATTAATACATAAACTCCCCCTGGAGTACCCTTCATGCCGTGTTAAGACTTGTATCACATGCCACAGCAACGGCGTGTGTTAATGCTGCCGTCTTCGAGAGACTGCAGAATGCGTTGTTTTCTATCATTTGTACGAACAGATCTTCCTCATTTCTGAGCCACCGTGTATGGTGTTATGTATCATGTCACAGTAACGCAATGCTAAAGTGCACTAACAGTTGGATGACCGTGCTGTCTTTTCTCTGCAAAGAAGTTTTTATGTAGTCGCGCATAGCAGCGTCGATTACCATGCACGCTATCGTATACAAAAAACACCCCTGCTTGCTCACAGAATTAATATCATGCCCTGGTTGAACAGAACAGTTATCAGGTAACTCGATGCTACTACTACGTAAGTGAAAGGTTCAAGACTAAGTTCAAACTTATCGGTATGTAGTAATCAACTACCTAATGTCAACACGTCGTCACTAAAGATACAGTTTGCTTATCAGCTCATTTTAGTTTGTATAGGTGATAGCTAACAAAATGATTTTTTTTGTATGTTATATCGAAAAATATTGACCGTAAACATTCATTAGTAGCTCAAAAACATGGGAGTTTTGAACATGTTTTCTGGACTTTTTCCTTGACTTAGTGCGAAGAATCCGCCCCAAAAATTTTGTAAAAATATTTCTGTTACATTATTACACAATTTAGTTGCGACCAAGCACGTTTTGCCTCAGTTTATTGAAGCAACTTGGGTGACAGTGGAAAGACGATGGAAGTTGGTACGTGCCGATGTTTTGCACCAGCAGAACAGCAAGGGCACAGCGTGCAACATCGCGCGCGCGCGCGCGCGCGCGCGCGCACACACACACACACACACACACACACACACAGTCACTGAAGATGGTTCGATAAACTGAGATGAGACACTTATACCAAAATGAAAGTTCCTTTCATACAGCTGCATACAGACAACCTACAAATCATTAAAATAATTATAATAGCAACTGAGGATTGGCGGATTCAAAACATGTTTCATATACACTTACAAATAATTTTCTTACGGCTGCACAGGGGATTGTCGCTGTATCAATTGCTACAACTGCTTCGGTATACAGCGCGAGCAAAAATAATGCAGAAAACTGAGGATAGTAAGTTACGGTTGTCCACGATAAATGAGTGAGTTCACCGATTTTCTGAATGATACATCATTATAAATGAGTGATTGCAGTCTTCTTGAGGACATAAACATTGCTGTACGTTTCTCATAACATTACCGCAAACCCACTATCTTCTAGGATAATGTTAATTAAGGTCACTAGTGACGACATTGTGGGTAATGTATTTTAAATAGTGCAGAGTTCCTTTCGGGGCAACAAAAAAAAATTTCTGCGTGCCAACAGTGTAGCTTTATTTAACCACAGTTATACTAGAGTTACCCGGCTCACAATAACTCCGCAACGTACATCTACTTCACACGCGAACTCCGCAACTTGCCTATACCTGCCCGTACCACCAGCACACCGCAACTAACAGCAGGTTTCTTCTGTTGACCATTTTTCGCAACAGCATAGGATTGTTTAGCTAAAGAGTACTATTACATTTTTAATGAAAAAGATGAATTATTACCGTAAATGCCCCAATTGATACAAGGATAGAAAGAATATAAGAAGAGTTGTAATAGCTTCTATCGAGAAGATATTTTAAAAATGTCGATAACATTTAAGCCTTTTCTACGAAACATAGTTAAATAAGTGCTATCTGTACATTTTACTATCGCAGAATTCAGTGTGAAAACTAGTCTTTTTGTTTTCTTGTCAGTTGTTGGTACGGAGCCAGAGCCGACACTGTTAAGTCACATGTAAGTCTCTGTATGTTTCCCAAGTTACTCACAAGAAACGTAAATAAAAAAGAGTTATAACGATAATAAGAACTGTCGCACGCATCAGTCGTCTCCTAAGGGCAGAGGACTCGGTCGAAATATATACTTTATTCACTCTTCGACCCCTGAAGGGCAAGTTGCGGAATTCTGGTAGGGGGCGGACCAGTGGGTCCTTCCCCGAACTGGTACTGAAATGCGGAGTTGAACATCTCCCAGCGTTTGTAGCACGGACCACGGTCGCGTGATGTGTAGAACAGCGAAGCGGCCAAAACGGAGAGGTAGGCAAGGGGCGGAAGTTTGGTGCGCAAGAGACTGCAGGGCCACGGTCCACAGGCACGTCCACGTCACCGTTAGCTGGGTTGGGGCAGGCGGCGGTCGCCGTAGCCGTTTGCCAGCAGAAGACAAACGACGGCTCGTTTTTCCTTTGTTGCTGGCAGCACCAGCACGTAGAGGCGCGGCATGGCGCATCGCGTCGCGGCGACCTGTTCCGTGAGAACCAGTTTGGCCGCGTTGCAGCCGCCACAATGGGCCGCGCTCGTGTTTTTTCACAAAACGCCCGCTCCCGCCGCGCCTGGTCGCCTGCTCTCACGCGATACTGCCCGTGCCTGCCTCCAGCTTCTGCCTCGGAATACCAGACCAGCCCGGCCCCAAACCGACTCCTCGTCGTTCCCTTTTTTTTCACGAGCACTTACTCCACATCGTGTAATTAAGCTTGAGGATCTCGTCGTGTAATTTTGGACACCCATGAAAGCATAAATTTACCCAAGGAATGTTACCTACTATGGCCGGAGCACTGCCAGTATTCTTCGTTTCAGAACTGAATGCGTATACTGAGGTCAGTGACTGCCGAGATACGGCAGTGGTAAAGTAGATAAATGGTAGTCCTTGATGCCAAGGTACACGAGAATCGTCAGTGTCCTGTTGGTAGAAATGTGTGTACATTAGACCAGTTTTGTAATTAGATTGAAAAGTTTCTCACAGATAAAAACAGCATCAGATTTTTAACGGAGATTATCTTCAGAGTAAAATTAACTTCGGGGGGACTTCCTCCAAGAAAGTACTATAGAAGCTTTACTTTTCTCAATATATGTGGGAATTATGTAGTGTATAACAGGGGAAACTCTATGAGGCCATTTGCGAATGATGCAGTTGTATACAGAGCAGTCGTTGCGTACTCGAAGAAATTGTACTGAAACGCAGAGAATCAACGCTTCAAGCAGTGGTTGGCTGTTGACTCTCAACATACGAGATCCGCTCAAAAAATTGTCCACAAAAGTTTTCTACCTTTTACTTATTGTGTATGGTCTCCTTTGAAATACTCTTCTTCACAATTGGTACACCGCTCCCAACGCCCTTTCCACTTTCGCAAGCAGTCTTGATACGCCTCTTGGTGGATCGCGCGAAGCGCCGTCTGCAAATTTTCTTTTATCTCGTCTATCGCTGCAAATCTTCGTACTTTCAACGGGTTTTCAATTTTGGAAATAAAAAAAGGTACGCATGGCCAGGCCTGGAGAGGATGGAGAATGAGGCACATCAGTGATTTCGTTTTTTGTGCAATAGTCACGCACCAACAGGGATGGACAACAATGAAATTTCCGGCAGTTATACATTAAACAAAAACGCGTTGAGGGGTGCCAGTCGCATTTCGCTCCAACACACCGTTGGCACGAAATTACGAATTTTCCGGAATTTTTTTGAACAGACCTCATAAACGTACGTGAAGTACTGCGCTGAAATAGGCGGAAAGGCCCGTTGTTGTATGATTACACAATTCCATAAGAGTCAGTGGAAATAGTCACATCCATTATTTTTCGGACGGACCGGTTAAACTTTAACGACCACATAAAATTAATCGTAGGAAAAATAGATGCTGGATTGAGATTCATTGGAAGAATGGACCCATGAACCAGGTAGCTTACAAAACCTTCGTTTAACCGATGCTTAAGTGTTCATCAACCAGAGACACTTTCCAGGTAGGGTTGATAGAGGAAATATGCTCAAGAGTGCAGCGTTTCGTTGCAAGTTTGTTTAGTAAGCGCGAAAGCGTCGTGGAGATTCTCACCCAACGCCAGCAGCGGGCGCTGCAAGAGAGGCGTTCTGCATCGCGATGAGATTTACCGTTAAAATTCAGGAAGCATACGTTCGTAAAACAATCACCTAATGCCGTACTTCCTTTTAAGTATGCTTCGCGAAAAGACCATGGAAACAAGGTAAGAGAGACAAGAACTCGTATGGAAAGTAATCTGGAAATGACATCTACAGAAACTACCTTTGCCACACGCCGTAAAATGGCTTGCGGAGTATACATGTAGATCCATGGAACTCGCGAACCACACCAGTAATGTACGAGGGACATTTCATAAATAATGCTTACTAATGTTTTTTGGTTGTTTATTTATTTATTTTCAATATCTCTTTACAGTCCTCCTATACGTATATTCTACCAGCTTCACTAAGACTGAATCCCAGCGTTTCGGACGCTCCATTATCCCATCCAGAACACCACTCCTGTTCACCTTTCGAATGGCTCCGATAACGATGGTAGAAAGCTATTCCAAAGAAAGGTAACGACGTCAACTCATGGGTTTTTTCAACTTCGAGAACAAGTCGAAGGTTGGTGGACTTACGTCCGGGACGTAGGGAGGATGTGGCAACACTTCCCATCGATATTCGCGCAGTATTAGGGCTACGACGAGAATGTGCAAGTTTTGCGTGAATTTATGATAATACGCTGCTATGACACTTGTTCCACAATGGAGTTTTATCTGTCGAAATGATTCCTTGGTGATCATAAGCAAAAATCATCATTTGCTTGAGCTTTGGTTAGGGCATGGAAATTTTATTGGACGTGAAGAATCTGAATCTCTCCACTCATCGGACTTTGCTTTCAACAACGGTTCCAAGTTTCATAAGTCGCGGTAGTTCGACACAAGACCGCGTGACCTTCACGGGTGGATCATTGTTTAAGCAGCAAGACTGCAATGTCGAGGAGTTTCTGCTTCTCTTCAGCAGTCAGTGTGGGACCCACCTCGCAGAAATTTTTCTCTTCTTCGAATCATTTGTCAGAATGCGGTATACTGATGTTGGGGAATTGCCGTGGCTTCCGATAGTTCCTCACAAGTCGCACTGCGATCTTAAAGAGCATCTGCACAAGTTTCACAGTTTCTTCATCTGTTGACGTTTTTCCCCTTCCGGGTTTTGGGTTATTGTCTATGCTCACATGACCACGACGAAAATGGTTAACTTAGTTACAGTACCCGAGAATCCTGGAGGGCCCGTTTCTACCTCTCGCCAATTTTATGGTAAGAGTACACAGCATAAAACACGTGCTGCTTCCTCAAGTTCCCATCTACCCCTGACGTACTCCTCATTGTTGCTGCATCAAACAATCTAGAGCAGTATCAACCTGTGCATTATTTATGAAATGTCCTTCGTATTACTGATTGAAATACAGGTGGTATAGGCGCCATTACAGTACTTAGTGTCCCAGATTAGTCAACATCTCGATTTTTAAACGGCACTGTGTAAAAACCCGTTAATTAATTGGGTAGACTTACCATCCACCCAGAGCATTAAAGGCTCATCATGACAAATCTGAATATAAAACATCAGAAGTGTTCGAACATCATAAAAAGCGGACCAAACTTTCCTCTTTTGCGTTTTTAAAAACGCAAGGACGCTTTCGATCCGGGCATTTTTATTCTTTTAGTCTTACGTTGGAAGATGTACAGTTTCGGACAGTTATTTTGTTTAATCCGGTTCTGTGCACGGAGGTTCTTCACGCGATAGATGTGGGGAAATCGTTGAACCATTTGGAGCGGAATGTAGGTGTTCCAAGTATTCCACAAGAATATCATTTCCATATCGTTACCAAAGATTGTTCGCACGTGGGTGGATTGTTATAAACACGAGTTAGCCACTGAAGTAGTTCCGCAAAGTTGCACTGGTATTTAGTCAGTTGCTAGTAAACTCCATGTTCTTGTGAAGTTGTGTTAAATGTAGCTTTTATTGCCAGGATTCCAATTCCATCGACGTATAAAAAAAAAAAAAAAAAAAAAAAAAAAAAAAAATCGCACTGGAGTTTTTGTGGCAATTTCTTTCGAAGAGAAGCATAATTTTTCGAGCAGATTTCCAACGTCGTGACGATTATAATACAGATAATCTTGCTCTAGAAGAGAAACGAAACTCAAAAATCTTTTGCGAATAACGTACTATTTAACGTTTATTATATAAATATAGTCATGATGACACGCATCCTCTTTCTGTGAGTCAGATTATATGATACATACGATGAGGGCTGCTAGGTGGAACAATAACGACATAGGCAACAGTTTCCAAGCAGCAAAAAGTGCATTTTTTTTTCTTCTCCTACCTCTCCTCCTCACCCTCTTCTCGTACTTCCCAGCACCGTAAATTGGATTGCCCTCTTCGCCATCAAAAGACCCCGAAGTTATTTGCGATCGGAAGAAGAAAAAAATTGTCTCGACATTAAGCTGAAAACAACTGAATTGTGTGGAACAGGGATGGAATCAGCCCGCGACAAATCGTAAATTGGACGCTGTGGTCAATGCACGACTGCAACTGTAGGCCAAACACCTTCAAGCACTGGTGGCATACTTGCAAACACCTGCAGCTAAATTAAACTGGGCAGATTGCTGCACTGAAGATTTGAACAAAAAGCACCACTGAACAGTGGCGAAGCAGACGCGCAGCGCCACCCTTTGTGTTTGGACGCTGGGATTTTCCAGGCTACGAACACATCCCTTGTTTTCAGTTTTTAGATAGGCGCTGTTGTACATGGGACGCACGTATAGAAATTGAGAGGCATGTAACTGCACTTCAAATGTCGTAGGCTGAGTGGGAGGGACTTCACTCCCCTTAATTTCAGGTATCTACTGGTCTTCTTTTTAGTATATGCTGCCCTCTCCTTTTAAACGCCCCGTTGCCCTACACTCGAGTTACCTGGTTCACACGAACTCCACAACTTGCTTCTCTCACCGCAACATATCAGTGACGGTAAGCCATATTGCATGAGCGTAGCTGTGTTAAACTAAAGATTACTACTATATTTTTATTAAAAATAGCCACACATTATCTTAAATACACAAACAGACACAAGGAAGTAATCGTTCAAAGAAAGAATATAATAACGAGCTTTGAAAGCAAGCGCTTTTATTCAGAAGATATTTTTAAATTCACGGTAACGTTGCGCTGAACAGAGTTCAATGAGTAGTACATGTACATTTCACTGTTTTGTCATTACAAAGTTCAGTATGAAAATATGTTTTTCTTTGGTTTTCTTATCGGTTCTTGGTACGGAACCAGAGTTGACATTGCTTAGTCAAATCTGTCAGTCTAATCAGACTGGAATGTGGAGCTAGCAGTCATATATAAAGAAGTACTGTATGAGACGACTCTCTGAGAGTGTGATTGAACGATCATGTCTTAGCTGGTGCCCTGCACCTCATGCCCTCCACACCGCGCTAAGGAACACCCAGTTTTTAAATTACCAATTGACTATAATTTCAGCATTTGTCGTATTATTTTATAATAATTACTTATGTTTTGTATATAAGCTAAAAGGATGTATGAGCACAGGCAAATGAATAAAACTTGAATTACACAACATTTGTGCAAGCTGTTGCAGGGTGGAGAGTGGTCAGCACTACGACCTGGTTTGTTAAAACGTGGTCTATTATGAAGACTGGTTAGCAATTAGAGGACAGCCAGTAAGAGCAAACGGAGTTTGCTGTTGGGGACGAGCCGTATATTTTTGGTGTGCGTTTGTGACGGCCTGGTGTGGCGCCTTGCACTGCTGTAACTGATTCCAGTGAGGAGGCTCCGCTTCCTGCAAGTTTTCCGCAAGCGGAAGTGGTCACCCGCGCTCGTCACCACACGGCAAACTGAGCCGAAACGTTGCTTCGCAAACCTTTCATCATCTTCGGCAGCTGCTATGGAGAATTTGTTGCATGTATGCTGTGGAGGCGACAGTTTACTCTCTCGCTTCTGAGTAGCAACCTCGATTAGGAGTGATCTCACCCAGAGCTGGTGTTTGTCGTTTGCGGACCTCCAGTTACTGTTGCTTGTAGGCATTTGAGTGACCGTGCCAGCGACGAGTATGCAACTCTATAGCTAACTTCAACGTTTCAGCGCAAGTACCTCTGGAACTACAATAGATATTGAAGTACGACTTTCACAGATATGAATGTAAGGCAGGGGTTGAAAATAAATACCTTGAGACATTCAAGAACTTAGCAAATATTATTTTCAGCGCAAACTTATTATTTCTTTAAATGGACACCAGGTATTATTTCTTATACCATCAACACGAAAAATCACAAAAAGAATAGCGTTGGTTGCATCGCAATACGTCGTTTATATCCAGAGAAACAAGTGAAGTTCACGCCTAAAATAACGAAACGCGTCGCTATTACATATCCCTAGATTCAAGCGGGAACCCCACGTTGCTCGTAATTGCGATGTAATTGACGTACTACGATGCAACAGACGCTGTACTTATTGCTAGTTACACTGCTATTAAGTGGACTGAAAACAATACGGATGATCAGTCACACAACTGCGTACAACTACCATTTACCCCTTTGTTAGATCCTTGGCGGGCCATTAGTTATATTTACGCTGGCCGGTGATATTCCGTTTTTCGTTACCGTTACATCCATTTTAGTGCTGTAGTAAAGATCAATAAAGCACAAACGTGTAAAGCCTTTCCTTATTTTTCATTGTGTGAGACTGTACGTCTGTATTGTTTCCAGTCCACTTAATAACAATGATAGCAATAAGTGTTTGTTGCATTGTAGTACGTCAGTCACATAGCGATTACGAGCAACGTTGGATTCACACTTCACACTTGCAAATCGGAATGTGCGATAGCGTCACGTTTCGTTTACTTCAAGTGTAAACTTCATTTTGCAATTTCTCTGGATGTAACTGGCGTACTGCGACGCAACCAACGCCAATATTTCTGATTTTTGATATTGATTGCGTAAGAAGTAATACGGGTGTCCGTTAAAAAAAGAAAAATGTAAGTTTGCGTTGAAAATATTTGCTTACGTTTTAGAATCTCTCATAGTATTGACTTTCATGAGCCTCTGCTTTACATTCATACCTGTGAATGTGCGTTTTCAATATCTATTGTTGTTCTAGAAATATTTGCGCTGAAACTTTAAAGTGGACCATCCTTTATATACCTCCACAGCCAATCACACGATAATTTTCACTTTCTTTACACTTTTATTCATCGTATCCGAAGCTTGATATGAATTTTACAACGAAAATTAGTTTATTTCATAGTCAGACTGAAATTTAAACATAAAAAAATCATATGTTTGGTTGCACTTCTTGTTAGATTAGGTGCACACATAGCGAGGTATAAGGCATTTAATTAGCGATGGGATAGAGGGCGGTGGTATATCCATGATATCGTCCATAAATGTACTTTTTGATGGTTTCCGTTGGCCATGTCGCGTGAACTTGTGCAACATCGCTAGTCACTTATGTTCCCTATTCGTTACACCCTGTATGTTTCTTTGTGGGTGATACATTAGGGGACGTTATTTCACACTTTACCCATTAAAGCCTTGTTAGCTTTAAATTACAAGCTTCGGATATTCCTTTTATCTTTTTTATTGAAGAATATCCGAACACTTCTAGGCATATAGGCCCAATCTAGCACGAACAGTTTGAGCAATTACTTACTTCCTAACTTCAGTGTAAGAATGCAGTTATCGAAATATCCCTTTCCTACAAAGGCGCTTCACTAAGCATTTACATAATGGAAGTAGTTTGTTCTTCCAATTTCTGTGTTTAACGTTGCTTTTCTAGATGCATCACTTGTTTTTCGTTTTACATACCTTGTGATTCTGGAGATGTTACTTGTAGCTTTTAGTCGCTTAGTTCCATCAGATCACGGTCCAGTACACTGCATGTTAAAGCCCTTTCAATCGTACAGTTGGTAAATGCCAGCAAAGTGGGTAGCAGAGCTTTTTCGGTGGTCTGGTGACGGTTGTGTTATTGACTTTGGATGCCCTGTTGTTCTTCAAGCGTCAGATTATTACTCTGTTTGCTACTTCTTCCGTTAATTAAGTCCAAGAGGGTTACTCCAAAATAAATGCATAATATTTTGTTACAAAATTCCGACTTTTGTTCCGGAGGTCATAGGAACATTCTACCTGCTTGTATTCAAATTTAATTCAACCTGTTTCGGTAAGTCACGCTATCGTAGAGATGGCAGTTCGTCCGAAGCAACGCGTTGTTATATAGAGTTCTTGTGAGGTGAGAACGTGACAGTGATAAACATTCAGAAGAGACTGAAGAATGTGTATGAGGATAACGCTATTGATTACACTTACGTTAGTCGTTGGGCAAGCAGATGATCTGGTGAAAGAGGGCACTGTCAAAACCCCACCACAATATCATCACAGAGACGGACGGACGCTCGTATCTTCAGGCGCCCATGACCAGTGGCGCCACGGCTAATAAGTGCTGCTGTGTGAGAACAGTGCCGTCAACTACACGCAGGCGTTAAACAATTGTGGAGAAGCTCCACGCATTTACCATCTAGATCCGTATGGCCGCAATCATCACGCGATGAACGATAGGGAGTAGCGTTTTACACTGCCGAATATCTGGATGTCTGCGAGACTATCGTTTTGCATCAGTGATGGGGTCTTCGTAATCTACTGATACCAGAGCGCGGCCAGTAATAAGAAATGAGCACAAACGAGGCAGCAGTCGGGAACTCTGGCGAAGCTTCCGTAAGTCGTCGGTGGTGGGGACGAGTGAGGCCGGACAGGATGGAAGCGGCAGCTGGCGATTAGCGGCGCTGTTTTCCGCGCCCAAGGCCGGCCTGAGCGCGGCCAGACCGGTCCGAGCCGCCGCCGTCTCCTGGAATGCCGCGAGCGGAAAACCTGTCCCTTCGCAGCCTCCCATTGTCCGCGCCGCAGCCTCCAACGGACCGTGCGTCTCACATTGTGCCCGGTCCCACAGGTAAAAGCGCCCAAACACCTCACGCGTTCCGATGCCGAGACAAAGCCACTACGGAGGAGGTGTCCACGAGTACAGGGACACTGTGCAAAGGGTGCGTCAAAGAAAGTTGAGGCAAAGCAATGAATAATATATCTTAAAGGTGGGCTAAAAATGCATACAGCGAAGTGTGTCAATACTTGGCCGTACAGAGTTGCGAAGTAAACCAAACTGTCGCACGTAGTCTCAAGGGTAAATTTAAAATCTGTATTTATTTTATTCTAATTGGCTTCTGGCGATGACTCACACTGAGATCTACACTCTGGTGTGCTAAATTTAAGAAAGAAAGTAACTTTTCCCGTGGTGTGTTACTCTTAAGTAACACAGCTCGATGAAACTTGGGCCACATATAGAAAGAACTACAGTATCGTATAGAAGGCAACTGAGACGAACGGAAATGACGCCTATGTTGAAAGACAACTACTACATCGAAGTCATCGCGATTTGTGATCGTCCTTTGGACATTGCAAAAGACGAGACGTGTTCTTAATAGTACGAACAGCTATAATGCTCTCTAACTTACTTACACGCTGGCCACAAGGTTGGTAAGGAGTTCTTGTGGTGGGACGTTACTGCTGTGTGGTCGTAAGTGGATGTAGGCGTGCTAGAATACGTCTCACACTTGCTGGATGGATTTTAAGTCGGGGGACGGCCATGCTCCATTTGTTGTATATCCTCTCGTTCCAAGAGGTCTTTCACCTGCGCTGCTCGATACGATCGCGCACATCATCCTCCTTCCAGTTTCTCTCTGATTCGCCTCCGTATGAAGTTCAAATGGCTCTGACCACTATGGGGCTTAACAGCTGAGGTTATCAGTCCCCTAGAACTTAGAACTACTTTAACCTAACTAACCTAAGGACATCACACACATCCATGCCCGAGGCACGATTCGGACCTGCGACCGTAGCGGTCGCGAGGTTCCAGACTGTAGCGCCTAGAACCGCTCGGCCGGCTCCGTATGAAGTAATCCATATGTTGTCTTACGGGCCACGTTGTAATGAAGAACGCTGCTACAGTTCACCGTAACTGCTGGCTGATTAACACACATTGCCTTTTCCAGTTCCTTTAACTGCCTCGTGTTGTGGGACGAGTACCATTTGGCGCTGCAGTCTCGGAATTCAGGCCATGCAACGTCTAGCTTCTGTGCACGGCTGGGAGACCTCTGGCGACGTGCTGCCGCACATTCACCCATTTCTAAACACTTTTGAACGTGTTAAATTACTTTATCTATTTCGTCGTTAGGTTCGGCAGAGCAGTGCACAATAATTTCTACAAAAAGCTTTTGCAAAATCTGTCAAATTTAAGATGAGACGTGTTGTCATATCAGGCGGTGCAGGATTAGTTCGTGGAACCGATCCCCCCACAATAACTCTAATGTCAGTGCGAATAAGAGATGGAAAAAACACAAAGCTGTTAAAGTAGATATGGAAAGGGACGGATAATTTTAAGCAGTTCTACGTCGTGATCGAAATTATCTGCTAGGTTACGTTAGAATCGGCTTTCATTTCTTAGAATTTTAGGTTATAGTGTACAGAGAAGTTTGCATTCTAAGCAGTTGATTCGGAGTTGATCGAGTGGTTGCAATCCATTTCGGATTTACGAAAATAGCAGCGAGTTGAATAGAATTATATCACAGTACAACCAAGTAGAAGATTTAGAAATGTGAAGCAAAATTAAATTGTGGTTACTTGATACATAGGACACGAAAATAGTAGTATTTTTGAAAATTAATATTTGTACACTTTGTCTTCATGAATGTAACACTGTGGTATCCAAAGCATTTTTTTTTCATACGTTAGTAATGTGAGGGAACCAATCATGTGATATGTACAAACATAAAGCATCATTAGACACAAGGTTGCCGTATCTAGTTGGTGGACCTTCTCGGGAGGGTGTATAAATGAAGTAACAAATTTATTTAATGTAATTAATTTCTGATCTGTATGTCCTTTCTTGACAAAAAAATACTATTTTATGTAATCATCCGAAAACATACTTTCTCTTTCCATCCTTAAGCAATTTCGTTTGCTATGATAAGTTTACTAGGCGTAAACAGTCGACAATAACACTTTGGTCATCGAATTACACCTCACTATATACTTTACGCACAATATATCCCCCCCCCCCCACCCCCGCCAGTAAACACTTCAAACATTTCTAACTTGCGTTCATTGTTCGTATTACATTTAGAATGAATCGTCTTATCAGATTGCTATTCAAATGGGAATTACACGATTCTTCCGCGTGGCACTGCTAAAATAGTTCCAGCCCTGTACTACTGGGGAGGTCTGGTGTTTACTCGAATGACGGCGCTAGATCTAGATGATGTTTGCATCGTCGGTACAAGGTACGCATCATGCAACGTCATCTGTGTGAGGCGATGTTGCCAACACAATCTTATTGGCATAAATAAAACTAACTAGGGTTGAGTTACTGTTTGTCCACGATAAATTGACGATTGGCGTAGTGGCTGTGGGAACGGCCGTGCCCCCGCGTTACGGCTGTGGAGGGGACAGGAAAGGTGAGGGGAAGGCAGCGTCGGCTGCTTCCTGCAATGCTGGCACCACTACCCGCGTTTTGTGCTTTAACACGAAATCGGAGGCGGCACTCGCGGTACTACTGCGCACTTAACTGAGACTTCCGTCGGTCGGAAATCACCTATTTTATTTATTTTTTTATTTATTGTATTTGTGGGTATCCATAGCCTCCAGATGCTAAATAAACGTAAACATGGTCCGTAGTAGGCGTTATTGTGATTTTTATTTAATCTTGTGATTAGCTAATTTCGACTACTTGTTATTGTCAAGCACCTGCAAAAGCAACATGGAAAAGCACTCCATATGCCCTTATGGGCATTCGCTGACTGTTTTTATGCATGACATCAACTAAGCCTGGCACGCCAGCAGTATATGTAACGTGCCTGTGATATGTGCTATCGAGAGTCTTATAAGTCTTTGGATGAATATAATGTGACAACAGATTACCAGCTGCTGTCAGTTACAACGTGGTTGTAAGAAATTTGTGCAGTAATGTTTTATCTTAATGCGAAGTGTGTAAAGTGTTATTTCTTCATGGCGATGTATGCAGACAAAGTAGTGCTTTTTCATTTTTGTTTTACAGATGCTTGACTACACCGTACTACGAACCACGTTTACGCATATTAAACGTAATTTATTGATACGTTCATGCTTGAGGGTTTTACCTACAACTTACGTCTTATTTATTCATCGAAAACAGTGAAAAATGAAAGTAGATTAACGTACAATTTACGATACTACGAATAGAAAGTTAAAACTGTTTTTTAATCTGTTTGCACATTGCATGTGTTAAACACAGCACTGCAGTAATGTTTACAAAGTGTAATTAACTGTACCTGAAAGAATTGTCAAAATGATGTTCACTAAAGATCACCGTCTTTTGTGTTTGATTCAAGTTGGTCGTCGTCGTCGTCGTCGTCGTCTGAGGGCCGGGTATTGGTGATAACTGTATCGATGAGCATTTCCATGTCGTGTCGAATATTCTTGCTTCAGCTGCCGCACTTTCCTGCAGTAGTCCTGAATGTCCTGTGCAGTAACTGAAAGGAAACCAGCATTTTTTGCAATCTTTCCATCGAAATGTCATCAGTGATATTGTTCTCCCTGAAATTGTGTTTTGTTTTGGCCCAAGTCAGGCCTATAAGATTTAGATCGCAGTTTTAGTGCGGTCTCTCCTGTCAGTGATTTTATCCACGACATACGCTTTCATGGCTGGTTTCTTTTCCTTTATTTTAGATAGCATTTCAGCCTTCCTCATTGAGTCGTAGCAATTTGTTTGCCTGTCTCGCAACCACTCTAACGTCGCAATCATGTAGTCATATTTCTTAAGCGTTCTGTCGAACTTCCTGCTTTGGTATGACGCATTATCCATACAATCACAGAACAGGATTGAATATTAGGAACCATCTCACCTGCAAACTACACCCGCCCTCCCCCACCTCCCATCGACGTCTCCTAGTTTCGTCACCCTCAAGAAGTCTGAAAGTTAGTGGAAACTTGAATGAAATTTCCTGGCAAATTAAAACCATGTGCCAGATTGGGTTTCCAGTTCGGAGTCCCGGTTCGGCACACAGTTTTACTTTTGTCAGGAAGTTTCAGATCAGCGCACACTCCGCTGCAGCGTGAAAATTCTACCTAGTTTCTTGTATCTTGCTGCAAGTACTTGTCGAATTGATCATTTCGTGAAGGATTCCATAACAGAAAAGTTCCGTCTGTTCAGTGCCGTTTCCAGAAAGCTAGTGTCGAAAAGGAGAGTGGCGCAAAGACAGATGGGCCGAAACAAATGTACCATTGGAACCACTAAATAGATATAATTGGCACCACTAACCAAGGGAGTGAGAAATGCGTTTACCAATCAGTTTGTTTCACCAGAAGAGGAAGTAAAATGTCAGTACAGACGTATTTAAATGTTAGTGTTACCGTAAACATAAATGCATTACATTTGTGATAAAAGCAGTAAAATACTGCTTGCAAAAACCGAAGAATAATTAAAACGCATTAAAACATAGTTTATTGGTGAGGTGCCGCGCTGCATTTTTGTTTCATGTTATGGAATATTCCTTCGAAATTTTCATACGGCGTCCTCAAAGATTTCAATCTAAGTAAAGACCTCTGATTTTAGTTAACTGAATAGTGTAACGTCAGTATGTACTCGTCTAACATTTTTTCAGTTTTTTTATTCTTGTGTTTCGTCACGATTTTTATTCATTAATATTAATGCAATAACAGTGGCGACTGCTCTAGTTTTTAAAAATACCTGCACTTATTCATCTAGTACTTGCAGCAAATCCTGAAATAAACATGTCCCAGTGACTTGAAGTAAACTTGACTAAGTTCTCGTTTTAACTGAACCATAATTCGCGTCTAGGAGAGGCTTGACGTTGGCAGCGCTCGGAGACAAATGAATATCTTTCAACTAGTGCCGATTTTCTCCTCTTCTGGCGGCACTTGGGAAATCGTCTAGTTATCGTGAACAAACAGCACATGTTGCGCTAACAGATGGCGTTACTTCAGTACTTGAGCCAAGCTTGTGACAGTATTTCGCAAAATCTGTACAAAATTGGGTCTTGTCGGGGTGTTGAGACAGGAATGTCCATAACGGTGACGATCCCGATGTACCGCTACTGACGGCAACCCTAATTAATGAGCTCTCATACAAAGTCTAATGAAATAATAAGTACATTTGCAGGTTTCATACATCAAAGAAGTTAGAACCAGTCGTAGTGCTGAAGTGTTTTCTCGCATTGTTCTTTTTTGTATTATTGCACTCCAGTAAAAAATGCAGGATGTCATCGTCAGCTGAACAGTAACTGCCATTTGGAGAGGCTACAAATTTTAACGGGTTTTCCTTTTGGGTATTGTTAGCTTGGGCGATGATGCAGTAAAGAACATAGATGTACTGTGCATAAAAGGTTGCTTCCAAATGGATATGGGCCCAGGCTCATAAGTCGGTTGATCTTACAGTTATTGTACGTACATAAACACATAGAATGACAACGTAGTTCTCACGGATCCCTGTTGGAGAAATTTGAAAGAACCTACTTTGAGAGAAGACTGTGAGGTCATTATTCTGTCACCAAGGGTAGGGATCGCAAGAATAAAATAACAGATTAGTGTGTTAATAATCAAGCTTACCAATGGTAAAACACCCACTACCCATTTCCATACGTCGATATGTGCAAAGCAATGCGTTCATTTACATATATTTCGTATTTATGGTATTGGTATATTTTTTACCTAAAATTATATTGCACTTTCACAGCGCATTCGAACAATTGTGGAAGCAAGCAGCTGATTCTTACTGGGAGCTGTGGAATCTACCCAACTGCGTTGGTAGCACCGATGTGAAGCACCTTAGGGTTAAAGCTCCCACTAAATCTGGATTCGCATTATGTAATTCCACTCCATAGTATTGTTAAGTGATTTTACATGTACGTACATCCTCTTCAAGCCACCGTACGGTGGTGGAGGGCACCCTGTACCACTACTAGACTTTTCCTATTCCACTCGCAAATAGAGTGCCTCCGTATACGCCCCAATTTCTCCACTCTTCGTGGTCCTTGCAGTAGAATCGTTCTGCATTCAATCTCAATAATGTTTCTCGAAATGCCATTTGCGTTCACGAAGCATCTCTGTAATACTTGTGTGCTGTTCGAACCTACCGGTAAATAATCTAGAAATCTGCCTCTGAATTGCTTCGATGCAGGTGGATCATTTTTTCGGTTGACGTTGGGGAGTATGACCGCATCAATTACAGGAGGTATAAAAAGAAAGTTGTTTCAGTTAAGCATTGTTTGGAGGCGCTCTCCCGCTCTCGGAACGTAAACTTACGGAGAGAAGACTGGAGATTTCATTATTGTTGTGCTGCGGAGGAAGATTTACATCTCACAAGACATAATGAAACCATATCGTAGAAGACGTTTACTAAAGAGAAGCTTCTGTTTATTTCGGATTATCCAGTAGGAAGGGTGTCTGTAAAATGTTCTTTGGGTATGTTAGTACAGAATATCGGGTTTCGAAACTTAGTAAATTGCAGCGTGAATAAAATCGATATGACAGTTCAGGCTATTTGTTTATTTCACTTGCGGATTTATGATAGATCTTTCAGCTACTTCTCTACATTGTTGCCGCTCCGATTTAGGACATTTGTCGTAACGTTGAGCCAGCTTTTCATACTCTAGTTATAGAAGGCAGCCGCCTATGCTTTCCGCCAATACTCTACGCTGGTTTACAGATCATCGTCTCGGCAAAAATGTTGTCTTCAAAGCCAGCGGTTCATGTGAGCAGAGAAGAAACTCGGGGACAGCCAGTTGCGGACTGTATTGCGTATGAAACACTCCCCATCTAAAACGCTACAGGGGCATTTTCATTGCCCCTACAGAGTGCGGCCCGGAATTGTCGTGAAAAAGGAACCGTACGACAGTTGTTTTATGCGGTTTGCATGACATCAGACGAAATCTATCACCAGGCCCTCATACTTGGCGGGAGACGCTATTTCCTAGGCATCTTTGCGTGTTCACTGTCACTCAGAACTGAAGAGAGCGACGTGACGCGGTAGACGGGCATACTAGAGACACTGCCCAACCAACACATTTGTTCAAAGGATTTTCGCAGTGGTTTCCATTTCGCTACCGATTGGAACTTGCTTTCCTATTATAAGTCATGTGTGCAACACAATGTGGACCACGGTACTGGGAGCTTGCATCAAGAGCCAGGAGGCCAACAGTGACGTACAAACAATGCTATGTAGTTTAGTAATCCGATCTGTAGTTCCTTTCTTAGCCCAGGTGGAACATTGTCTTTCCAGAACAAAGTATGCATGAAGTTACATACCGAAAGGATCTGATATTACATTAGGTCAAGAAAAACATGTTCCGTAATTGTATTCAGTTCAATACTTTCATTCCCTTGCACAGAAAAAGAATAAAAATAAAATTAATTTCAGTAACTGTATCTGTCGGATATTTCACTTGCAGTCCTTTCTCATGCTTTATTTTTTAACGTTCCTGTTGCTGTATTCAACACTGCTGTGATCGTAAATGCATGGATATAGTTCACTACACGGACGAAAATAAATATTTAACTTACAATCGCTTCTCATTTTCTTTTGTAGAGAAACAGTCGAATAACGAAAAGATAGAATCGCACAACCAAAGCAGAAATGTTCGTAAACCATCACTAGCACAGGCACAATACGCGTGGCAAAAGTGGAGAGCGGTGCCGTATGACACAGTTACGTCTAGTCAGTCCTGTAGGCGCTGGCCGGTTATATTGTCTGTGTGCGTCATATGAAGTAGCAGTCGGGATGCATGCCTTGTGGCTCGTCACGCGTCTCGTATCTCACTCCACTGGGTGCCTCTAACTGATACCTGTAGCAGGTATATCACTGTTGAACACATTACACATGCATGAAATAGAGTACACGGAAATTAGAGACATTGTACACAAACAGTTGGCATAATTTGCTTTGTCGCTGTTTAGATCAGCCTAATTTGCTATTATTATGGGATCGTGTTAATGACTAGTTGCGGTATTTACTCGGAAATCGTTTTCTTTTCGTCATTCGTGGAGTTTCGTGTAATATCTATAGGGAGAAAAGTACGAACGTTAACACACATTATTTCACCAGCGAGAGGTCATTTGAGACAAACGGGACGAAAAAAAGATACGTCACAAGAAACGCGGTACCTTCTGAAAATGGCTAAAATTACAGGTTCATAGTATGATTTATTTTCAGACAGGACTGCAAGGAAATCGCTAAGATAAGGGAATCATCGTGCGTGAAGAGATACTGAAAGCACACCCTTTAAAAGTAGGAGTAGGAGCCATTTTACCGTCAGATGCTTTGCAATTAAGAAAGAGCTAATCTTCCCATCACCCCCCCCCCCTTTCCCTACTTGCATAGCAACCAAAACAGTTGCGGGGACGATGACTTTTAATTATTCGCTGTGCAAATGTAATAGTCCTGCTATAAAACCTTACGTAAATGTTCAGTATTTCTCTGGCAACACTTTTAAGAATCGGAAAAACTGTCAGGTCAGTTTACTCTAGCTGATAATGGATAGTCTGAAGAGACTGCGCCATCACGTTACTTGAATCGTTGAAGTGGATATCTACCCACTCAGGAACTCGATCGGCGGAAAAAGTGTCTGGCGTGACTTGGAGAATCTTGCCAAAGCGAAGTTATTTTATAAAGTTTTTTACCATTTCGGGAAATATTTATCTGATACTGAAGAAGAACAAACCCGTAATCATGCCTTCTTTTTCACTTTCTTGTTCCATCATAAAGTCAAAGATACAAGCCACAGACATCAACATGATTAGTCCGCAGCTCGTGGTCGTGCGGTAGCGTTCTCGCTTCCCACGCCCGTGTTTCCGGGTTCGATTGCCGGCGGGGTCAGTGATTTTATCTGCCTCGTGATGACTGGGTGTTGTGTGATGTCCTTAGGTTAGTTAGGTTTAAGTAGTTCTAAGTTCTAGGGGACTGATGACCATAGATGTTAAGTCCCATAGTGCTCAGAGCCATCAACATGATTATGACATGGATAGCAAGGTCATTCGGGACGTGATATTTATGACTGCTATGACAAAACGGAGGCTGTGATAGACGGAAGCAGCATACGGCTGGAGCGATGACGGAAATAACGGAGGATCTAAATGGGGATAGCTAGACAAGAATGCGCCTTGGTTGCAGCTAAAGTCCTGTAATTAGTCGTCGTCACGCGAGTCGGTATGCAGAAATGTCAAGAGCTGCAGAGTACGGCAGCTTGTGGAAGCCAGAGAGGAAACTAGTGGCGCGCCACGTCAGATCACGCCAGCTACTACCCTCCCCACTTCCCCTCGCCACCCCCCCTTCAGCAGTACGTTAGTGCCGCAGCTGAGTCAGAAGGCGCGCCACGCCAGTAGCACAGCGTCTCTCAGACAGTACACTTCGTTAGTGCGCCACTTATGCCTCCACCGTCGTTCGTTCCGCAGCGCGCTGTTTTCGTGTGTTAACTCGACTGTTCGGGGAATCTAAAGTGCTTGTGTGATCTACAGTTTGTCTTCGTGCTCAGCAACTTGCATCATCGTGGAACGTGAGTACCCTTTCCATGTACAAAGAGGCATTTTACCTGTAGGTTGCACGTAGTGAAGATGTGCGATCTCCGTATTCGCCAAAAAGCAGGGGCCAAATACTCTGACTGCAGTGAATTCCTCATTCTGCAGATGAGAGCAAAGGTAGGAAGGCGTGCAAGAAAATGCAGTTGCTTGGCATAATGATCTGACGGAGGGCGTCATAGAGTTTCTGTGTAATTCGTCAGGGAAGTAATACCAGCAACGCCATTGTCGTGAGGGATATTACTGATGCTTCAGGTTCGGACGAACCTAAAAATATTTAACTTGGCAACTCACAAGCAGAAAATACAATAACAGGAAATAATAACTCGTAAGATGCCGATTCGACGTCGTCGATAGGTAGTAGGTTTAGCAAGACATCGGCTTGGTTGGTTTTGATATCCGCATGGAAATATTTCTCTGTAGTTCATAGTTGACACAGTTTGTTGTGTCCTATGGCACGGTGGAGAGACAATTCTTTGCTTTCGAAGTAGATTGAATGTTTCATTAATACAGCGTACTGGATTCTTATTCTGTAGCAGGAGCGGGGTTCAGAGCCTTGTCCGGCCAGTGCAGCTTCAGGTTCCCCGCCGTTTGTTACGTAGGTAGTTGCCTGGATGGTTCCTTAAGAAAGACTGCGGCCCGTTTCGTGCTTCGCTTTTTCACAGTTGAAAACACGTACAATTTGGAATCACCTTGATAAAGACGGAATGTTTAAAGACGATCTTCGCTCCATAGTTCTCGCTTGCCGAAGAGTAGAGTGATATCAGTTTTGGCTGTTCATAATGATTGTTATTTTCAGTAGTTTCTATTGCTAACTCGAAGATGATACTTCAAGAAAGCTACCAAACATGTTTACCACATTCTGGATCAATTTTAATCGCCTTGAAGTCGATGTGGCTGCAGCACACTTTGTACTGATTGCTCAGTTCTGCAGGCAGTAACGTTGAATGTTCAAAACCTGATCGGGTTCCTTACACACTGTTAACCATACTGATAGGTAATCGCGAAAGCTACGCAGATAAATTCATGTACAATTTTGTATATGATCATATCAATTATATTTACTCATATCCTCATTAAAATACGACAGACTTTAAAGAGAAGATGAATTTGGCCCCTGTCTCTATTTCCGCAGCACGGTAGTGTGAGGTTGTGTGTTACTCTGAGGAGGCATGTCGTTGACTATAAACTGAAGAGCAACAATAGGATGGAAATGTAGACAACGGAGGAATCCTGCCAAGTACATTGTCGTAGTCTGTTGATGTTAACTCTGTGGTTGTATTGTTCGTCTCTCTCGCGATTGTGATTTTTGGTATGTTGAGCTCCTGACTGAAATCATTCGAGGAGGTGGTCCATTTTAATTAATTCCTGCAACTGCCGTCCGGAAAGAAATGAGATCTGTAGGCAGTGTGTCGAGCCATTGAGACGAAGACAGACCGTAAGCGTGGGATGTAGGAGACTGCATTGGTGTTGCGGTGGGCGTATCAATTTGGCCTGCGCGGCCTAGCCCAGTATCGTGGTCAGGTGGAGTGTCGTGTCCCGGCCGGTCAGAGCAGCTCTGCGCCGCGCCGCATCGATCCGCGCCGACGACCTTGCTCGCCCTCTGCCGGGCCCGCCTCTTACCGGGACACTTGTCGCTGCCGCCGCTGCACGCCCTGCCCTCTGCTCGCCTCTTCGTCTGTCACATCCCGCCTCCGGCCCCTGCCATAAAACTTTCTCGTGAGGACTTTCGTGGCCCTGGCGTGGCCTACACGCACGGGCGGGTAGTCAAGGCCAGTGAATGCACTGCTTTCTCGAAATGTTATTTGCTGCTCTAAGAATCGTGCAAACCGAACATTTTCCCATCGCACCATTAAATTGCCAGAAACGTTCACCAATCAGTGCAATGGTGCACGCTATATCTGTAATTTGACTAGTGCAGTGGCGAAACAGTTGCCTCTATTAACTAATGTAATCAGGCAGCATCTATACCGCCAACTCGTCAATAGCACTGCAGTGGACAGTCTGAATAGCAGCTATCTAGTAAGAGATAATTTGTAGATCGTTTTACTACGAGCAGGTCACAGCAATTCGCACTTGTCCGCCAGGGATTGGTGTCACTGGTGATAAAACAATGACTACATAACCAGTAACTCAATACAGTGACACAGCAAAACATCATTATTAAACTATCATGTTATTGTAATGTCCGCCGGCCGGGGTGGCCGAGCGGTTCTAGGCGCTACAGTCTGGAGTCGCGCGACCGCTACGGTCGCAGGTTCGAATCCTGCCTCGGGCATGGATGTGTGTGATGTCCTTAGGTTGGTTAGGTTTAAGTAGTTCTAAGTTCTAGGGGACTGATGACCTCAGATGTTAAGTCCCATAATGCTCAGAGCCATTTGAACCAACCTCATTCAAAATCTAATCTTCGTGTAGGTAAGAAATAGCAGTCGCTGCACTATCAACTACCTAGTCTTGAACAACTTTTCAATTTCATTCAACTTGCTCCACCCAAAAGACATACATGTGGATCATCATGTATACAACACGTTTTAGGATTTTCGCCACTGTAACGAACATTAACAAATATTTTCATACAGAAACTTTTATTGGTTTTGTATCTACATTTATACACAGAAAACAACTGTTTCTTAATTTTTGTTTGGTGTAGTTTAAATTGGGAGGTTACCCTCATTGGTGGCATCTAGTAGTCAGGCCTACTAGATGAGTGGCCAGCCAAGCGAGTGCTGTCATTATTCGTACATCTGAAATATTTTCATGATTTATCACACCCACTGCAACTATGCTTGAAATTAGAGCCCTAGTACCTAACAGTTAAGCTATAATTTATTCTCGTCTTTACTTCTCCACGCAACGGAATGGATAACGCATCTGACTCACAGCTTGTGCACGTTTCTGATGGACTCACTCTACGCTGGCAATACCACATTTCCTTTATGTGGCATATATTTTAATCAAAGCTTGGGCATACTAGCAAAAAATGGAGCTTATGGTATAATACCTCTACAAAATGGCTACTCACAACTCAATAATCAAGACCACCATTTGTTTCAAATGTCTCCTCTTTTATTATAATAAATTCTTTCACGTTAATGTTGCATAATTTCTTGCACTACACTTACACAATAGTTAAAATAGGGATTCTCCACCCAATGGGCATGACATTACATAAGCATATTACTATTCTATGGTCTCGTAATGTTTCTGTTTATTGGTACTGCTCAGAGCCATTTGAACCATTTTTTGGAATATCCATTTTATTGTTGCTTTATTATTGTCTTCATTGTAAACTAATGTTCTCTTGACGCAGTCCGTATTGTTCTAAAATAGTTAATAGTGTTAACTGCTAACCGGTTAGTCACGCAAGGTGATCGTTCTCTCCTTTCGGAGCACTGGGTATATTCGGATTTCCGCTCTACTCTAGCCTGTGCACGTCTTTTTGTCTACGCGTAACTACCGCGCCCAAATCCATTTGAACTTGCTTACTTTGTCTTTCTTTGCAATTCTTACCCGTCACACTTTCCGTCTTTACCAAATTAGCGACTGTAGCTCAATCGATGCATACAAAGATTCATGGGACGCTGGTCATTCGGGAGCATGTGCCACGATTTCGTTTCTTTGTCTGCAGAGAGCATCTTATCAGCAACATTGTATTGCCGCCACAACAAACAGGTTACACACTTTTTGAGTGGTAAAAGGAAACGCAGAGCTTCGACATACGATTGAGAATCTGCTGCTTAACACCATGAAACGCGAATGTGCGTCCGTGGACGGTATAATGAAACTAATTCTTCAAAAAATAGCTCTGAGCACTATGGGACTTAACATCTGAGGTCATCAGTCCCCAAGAACTTAGAACTACTTAAACATAACTGACCTAAGGACATCACACACATCCATGCCAGAGGCAAGATCCAAACCTGCGACCGTAGCGGTCGCGCGGTCTCAGACTGAAGCGCCTACAATCGCTCGGCCGGCAAACTAATTCTTGTTTGCGGAAAATAACGACGTACGTTTTAAGGTTCCATTGCATTCCTTTGCTTTAGTAAAAGCGATTGATGTGGGGATCATCTAGATTACATCAGTGAACCGCTGTGAAATCCCGGAATGTGCGTTAAATCCTCCCTGTTACAAATGTACCAACAGGCTGCATTAATATCGAGCATAGTGCTGTCATCTTGAAAGAAGATTGTCACAGTAGAGAGAATTAATAATTTTCAGAACTGCTTGTCATGCAGCTGTGTTTGTTATAGGTGTCGCTCTGTCAGTGTCACGCGGATGTGCGTCTGTTCTGTTGTAACAGCGGCGGCAGCCAGACGGCTTCCCGCCCACAGCCGCAGAGCAAAACAAACGGCGCGCTAGTGTGGCCGGCGCGTTTCTCTTCCCTCCATCTTTCTGCCTTCCTTTTGGTGCGCCACCGCCCGCATCGCTACCCCGCCGGCGACCTGGGAGGGGGGAGCGCTTAAAGCGAAACCTGTTCCGCGGCGACTGCCGGCCGTGCCTGGCCTTCGGCGCGCTGCCCGCCACGCCATTTATTACTCGCGACCAGACACTAATCTTCCTTTTATCTCTGCCATCCCATAACGAGCAGTTTTGGTGATGCTGCATGCAGGCTAGGGGATCGACCTCTGGTGCCAGGGTCACCACGACCACGTTCAGGCCTGTCTCTTTCTTGTCGTGCACTTTACGTTCGGGATTTTCTATGTACTTTTCATAAACACTGTACTTGGCGAGAGGATAAAAAAACCAGCTTGTTGTTATTTTGCAAGATTTTTCTTCAAAAGTGAATTGAAATGCTGTGTTGCGCTACGAAGGGAATTGCAACTTCTAGACACGCGTTGTTAGCACAAGTAGTTTATAATGCTTGGTCACAAGGTTTACAGTGAAGTAAATAAAATGTAATTAAATGAACACATAGAAATCTGCGAAACTTTGCGCTCATAAAAACATCAGAGTATTTAAAAATGTTGCAGGAATTGTTTTGTTTCCATTGCGTTGTACATACACTAATTGTTGTTCCGTCCGATGTAAAAAACATATAATGTGAACTGACACCAATTTTTGTATATCAGTATCGAAAGATGTTTCCACCTTCCAACCATCTTAGAAACGCTAATCACTAATAGTAAATTTCTCCTTATGGGGCAAGAGAGAATAGTGTTTCGTGGCATCTTTGAATCTGCCGCAGCTTTTCCAGACTGTTAAGCTAGTTTTTCTTCTTGTTTACGAAACAACTGTACTTGCGCATTCTCGGGACTGATTTAGTTTTTCTTCTTGTTCACACAATCAGCTGTTCCTGGGCCCTCGCGGGATTTATTGGACCCAGCTCCAGATGTTCGCACTCCAGATAATTCACAGATAGCCTTTGAGAATTTATCCCGGGAGCCTCACGTCTTTAGGCAGTCAGTGTAGAGAGGCAACTCAGAAGTATAGAGGGGACGAGGAAATGCTTCGAACCTAGAGTTTGTCTATTCCGTGTGCGTCCGTCCGTAGTTGTCTGGAGCTCCTTCAAATTTTCGCACCCACGGACATGGCGTCGGTTTTATGTGTCTTGAATTGAGAAAATGCGTTTTGGACCTGATACCCTGATGGTTTTCTCGCTCAGACATTTAGAAACAAATTCCTGTCAACGATATGGCATTCTCCACGGCACATAGTTGTGTTGCGTCCAGTAAAGGGAGGCAACGAAAAGTTACAAGGTCCCGTGTGCAGAGCTGTTTGAAAGTGGCACCTGTTTTACGACTGCACCTTGTATCTTCAATCACGCCGCGCTATCTTCAGTATTCGCTTAGTTATTATGGTGTCTTTTCAGGGAGCCGGGAAAGTAAACATTATCAGTGGCAAGGACGGTAAGGATCAGCATTCTCCGAAGTACCCTCCCTACCGGCTGCGGGACAAGCATTCCTTCTTGGGATGTGTGACAGGCGGAAAGCAGTACCTATCGCTGTAATCAATGAATTTTCTGCTCCTTCTTTTAACCCGGAAGCCCCAGATTACAGTCAGGTGCCAGTTTTGTAGACGGCATATGTATTTTATTTCTTTCTGAAACGGTACGAGCGTTGGCACGCATTGATTGAAGCCGACGAACGAACGAATTAATTGACAACAAGACAACCCGTACGTACGAGTTGTTCACTAAGAACTGTCTCAGAACGGGCAAGTACGGATTGGCCAGTTTTCTGCAATCCACAGGTAAGTTGGCTTCTTACTTCGCCAATTAACATCGCCTAGAAATATTGAAGCTGCAGACGTCACCCGTTTTTGGCCCTAACGCCATTAAAATGGCGAACATAAGCCATTAATGGAATATTACATCTGCCTTAAGTAATACTTCGCATTAATATTTGTTGTCTACGACATCTCACAACCGAAGTGTTACCTTGCAAGCTAACGTAATCTTTCATTTAAATTAGATGACCCTTGACAGTAAGAAGGCTGAACTGTTTCCGCCATCAACACAATGACAAGAAACCTGGTCTTGTTGCTCTCACTTTGTTGCCACTTCCGTCGCACAGAAGTGTAACTAAGGCCCTTATTAAAATTAAGAACATGTTTTTGGCGTAAAGATACGGACACTCATATCATACTTGAGTTTCAGGTTTATATGTGATACGTGACTTGGAGATGAAGAGGCTTGCGCGAAATAGACGGTGTGGCGAACTAGATCAGACCAATCTTCGGACTGAAGACAACAACAACATTGTGTTCCTGTTGGAGAGAGATTTTCTGTCAGGGCAGAGATCAGACTGCAGACTATTTATCCTCACAACGTTACAACTTCGGACCTGAAACGTCAGATATTAATGTAAACTACACCTAGACCTCGGCTACGCCACAGTTCAGTTTACGGGTAGCAAGCACGTTGCAGCCATGCTATCCAGGATGAACCGTCGGTGGATCTGGAGATGGAATCCTGGTTGTTTTTGTGGCAGTTAGTGCTGTCTTTTTAACTCAAGTGGCATACCGGTTGTATGACGAGGGTGGAGTTCGGACCGTATAGTGCGGACTGGTGCATAAGTGGTTTCAAATTTTAATGCCTTATTGAAGTGGATCCATACAATCCGCATGCCCAAAGTCGTTAATACATTGCGAAACAGTGGCAGCGGTCCGGACTGAGTAATGGGCTGTAAAGTGCGCAGTCCGCTGGGTGAGGGAGAGGCAGCGAGCGGTGTCTGGTTAGGCGGCTGACTCCGGGTGACCGGTTTGGGCCCGCATTAACCTTGTCCGACTGGTTTCCCGGCCTGTTCTGAAATGCAAATGAGGCGCGGCCGGACCGGATCGGGACGTACGCGCAGATAGCTCCATCTCGGAGCCAACGGCCCGGCCTCTGCGGCCGCAGCGGTCACCTGCACGTGCACGCCGCCGGTTCCGGGACGTAAGTGCAGAAAAATTCGTGTTCACTTGATAGCCTGATCAAGTCTGTTCCCGAGTTTACTAGCTGTTCCGTTTCCTTAAGCACGGTAAAGTAAGTTTTTCAGTAGTACTTTGAGATGACAAAGGTCATTGGATACCTCCTAATGTCGTGTCGAACCTCCTTTTGTCCAATGTAGTGCATGGAATCAACAAGTCGTTGGAAGCCGTTATAGAAATTGCGAGCCATGCCGCCTGTGTAGCTGTCCAGCCGTCGCACAATCGTTTTTTGCACTAACTGACCTCTCGATTATGTCCCAAAAATGTTCGAAGGCGTTCGTGTCGGGAGTTCTGGGTAGCCAAATCACACGCTCAAATTTTCCAAAATATTCTTCATACTAATCGCGAACAATTGTGGCCCAGTGATATGGAGCATTGTCATCAATAACAATTTCATCATTGTATGGGAACGTGAAGTCCATGAATGCGTGGAAGTGGTCTCCAGGTAGCCGAACATGACCATTTCCAATCAATGATCGCTTGAGTTGGAGCAGGGGACCCAGACCATAACATTTAATTAAAGGCCACACCATTATGGGTCCAACACCAGCTTGCGCAGTCCATGGTTTAGCGGGTTCCACGAAAACAAATTGTGGAAGTTGAAAATCTGCTGCCAAACCCGCTTTTCCATAATCGGTATAGGAGTGTTTACATGAACAACCAGAAGCAGTGTTGGGAAATCATTTATACGCTAACCTGGAGTTGGGAACCAGTGTAAAGGTTGATTCTGATATGCAGAAGATCGAGGTTCCATACATATTTCATTGTTTGACTTCTAGTTGGGAATAATGAGGTACTGCGATAGTGAGGAGAACGTTAGTGCCTGGAACAAACAGAAATACAGTAATTGTCCATTACTCTGGAGTATGAACGTACTGCCATCCTAAACATGTACCGAGCTCACTAGTCGAAGTCGCCAATGTGGGTAAGTCTTTGTTGGCGTTCAGTCCAGAGGTATTCTGACTGAAGTCGGTCTAGGGGGAGGGAGCTAATGGAGGGGGGGAGGGTGTTTGGAGGAATGGAATATGACTTAACAAAAGGACAGTTCGGGTCCTCTACCGACGAATTGGTAAAATTTGATTTGCTTAAAGTAGTTTTGGTAACTGTTTTGGAGTTCAGGGTAAAAAATGTGTATTAATAAATAATAAGACGCCTATTTTAAGTTACCTGATACTTATTGGTTTAGGTAGTAAGCTATTCGCCGCTCTTATTTTTTTGTTAAAATGTGTTTGGAATACATTCCAACCTACATTGCTACATAATAATTAAAAAAGTGATTGAATCTGTTGGAGTAATATATTCGCTGATTTCCGAAGTCATTTTACCCAGTGTAATATGATACTCCGGGGGGGGGGGCTATACCCCCCCCTCCCCTTGCCACTGCCCCTGGGTAGTTGCACAAATTCCCATCACTATTATGTGGCTGAGAAAGGAGTGAAACGACAACCTGTAAATTCCTTTCCTGTCCAACTTTATACTTTTGATCAGCAGCTACTGGACCATTCCTTAACAAGCTGTGAAACTACCACCTTACATTGTGCTATGTTTTTAGGGCAACAGTTGCTTGTACACAATCAATAAATAATCAATATCACACAATCAATAAATAACAAGTGGGCGCGAAAGCTTGCCATCGGTTCGTAGTTCAGCAGTTGCTGAAGAAGCACCGCCCCCTTTCCCCGTGGCAGCCAACTTGCAGCTTATACAAGAAACGAATATGTAATGGATTAATGTGTCGCAGAAGTGACAGAGGAGTTAATGGCGAGGAGCTAGGATCAGTTACAGCCCCTTCGCTCATTTTTGTAAATAATATTAACAGTCTCTACACACAACAAAGCACGCGGATCAACACTACATGCTGAGCGGTCGCTTACTATTTCGGCGCACAATACTGTTACGTAGCTCATGTAGCTCGTAAATATTCCGGAGCGGCAGGAACACAGCAGACTTCCGCCGAACACAGAGGGGCAAAGTAAAAGTGTGCGACCAGTTTGTGTCAATACGTTTGTTCTTCTTGCTTTAATAATGCATTGGTAATTATGTTTCTTGCGATGATTGAGTTAGTAATTTTCTCATAGGAAACTGTGGATCTGTTTCACATCTTCTCCTCCGCAGTTAACCAGGTCTTGACTGGCTGTCCGCTTGATAGTCCTGCACTAGAAAAGCAAGAAACGAAGTCTCCGTGCATTTGATCATAGAGTGCGTCGCAATGTATCAGTCTTGACATTATCAGGTTCAAACACCTCGACCTTTGTATAGCTTTCCCGATGACTACAGTTCAGCCTCGAACTCTTCATTGTTATGCTACGAACAAAAACATTGGAGGAACAAGTGGCAACGCGTTTAATTGTAAAGTTCTAATATAGTAGAAATCTCGCTACCCACTTGGTGAGTATTAGCCGCAGTAGAATACGGCTTTGAGCTGATTAGCGTAATGTTCTGTTTATATCGTGCCTGTAGTCAGTAGTAACACCTAAGCTACCTAACAAGTGCAGTACGGACAACTATATGGTGATAAAAGAGCATTAAGGAAGCGAACCTTACGATTCTCTTCGATGGCACGGTACTCAAAACGGTTTCAATGCCTCTTGCGCGTGTTTGACATGCTTCAGAGCCACTTCGTGCAGAACATCACTCTCCGGCATTCCCTGTCGAGAGAACGGATTCTAGCTGTGGGAGAGATATTTCATGAAGCTAAATGATTTTTAAGTACTCCATGCATTCTGCGTGTTTTACAGGGCGATAGTAAAATTTCGTAATTAGTTGTTCAATGCACATACAGTTAACTTGCGAAGACATAATCGAATGGCGTGTATAATTTTGCCTTTGCCTGCTTTGCCCTCGTTACTGGACTAGCACTAAAAGATAAAGGGTAAAATGCTGTCGTGACTATGTAAAGGTGATTCGTTTCAAATTCAGCCCAATATTACTAACTGTATAACGTTTTATCTCTGACCATTGAGGGTGATTGTGGTTATTGACCAAGAAAGGATGCTTGTGATGACTGGTTCTCCCACTGCCAAAAGATTGTTGACAGTTGCAAAACTGACGTCGCACATATCGTACGACTCTAAGTCGTTAGCCCCATATACCGCTTATTTTCAATCTTTCTAATTGGCCTATACACATGGTCTTATTTTCTGAAACCAAATTTCTGTTGCAAATAATGATACGCCACGTGGTGGAAGGATAGGCAGCTGAATCTAACCTAAATAAATTTGAAGCGCGTAAATAGACAAAATATCCGCGTGTGTCTGACCACGCGATCGGCAATCATTTACTGGAATCAATCATAACCTTAAAGTACCTAGGAGTTTGTGTCCAGAGGGACTTAAGATGGAACGTCCATTAGATCTTGCTGTGGAGAAGACATGCCAGAGGTCACTTACAAAACATTCATTCGATCTACTCTTTAATACTGTTCGTCAGTCGTGGACCCAAAGCAACTTGGATTACCCTGTTCCGGTTAGTCATTGTGAGAATGTGACGAAAATATCGGCATACTTCTGTCAGAGATATTACAGGGCAGTTGCGGAGGGCCTTGAAAAATTTATAGTGCCCACGTTCCAAAACTGAGGCCAGGTACATGCGGCTTGCTGTATCTTTTAAATGGTGCAGTGATCACGAAGCTATTAAATGGTGCAGTGATCACGAAGCTAAAATCAGATAGGAACCGACAGTCCTCCTTCCCCCCGCACTATCTGTGAATGGAACAGGAAGAAGGGGAAGTGGGAGGGGTGAGGGATGGTACTTACACACTATGTATGCACCGCACGAATCGTACGGTGGCTTGCGGAGTGGAGATGTAGATATGGGTAACAATGCAAGCACTCTCACATGCATACAATATGAAGTTAAAGTTGGATAGTGGTCGTGTTGGACCCAATCAGTTTTCTTAGCTGTGGTATCGGCGTTAATGGCGCGGGATGACGTGGGCAGTTGTTGGAGGCTGTGGGAAGTGGAGGTGGCACGCTGCCATGCGCGCTATGGCAGGCAGAGACGGCGCTTCCAGTGCAGTGCAGGCTGCGGGCGCCGGGCCAAGCACACGCCTTCACGTTGCCAGCCAGCACCCTACGCTGGCAGCCGCCGCACTCGGAGCTAACTAACAATGTCATCGCCGCGCCGCCGCTCCTTCCTAAACGACCTGCTGGGGTCCATCGAAATAAAGGCGCCCACATCGTAATTGCTGTAAATTTCTCTTTACGTTCCGCTTGGTTACAGTAGTCAACAACCATTTTGCATTTGATATATGCTATATCAGTTCCAGCGTATTTCTGGTTGTAAGATCAAAATGTTCCATTAGAAGTCTCTTTGCCTAACGTTTCACCGCGTAATGCGGGAGACGGCCTGAGAGGCTATAAAGCCTTCATTAGTCAATTTTCGAACTCAAAGAAATATCACCGCGCAGCGAGCGTGTCGGTGACCTATTTCGACCTTTGCTGAAGAAGAGTTGTTCAGATGAGTGTGAATTCCTAAGGGTCCAAACTGCTGAGGTTATCGGTTCCTAGACTTACACACTGCTAAAACTAACTTAATGCTAAGTACTACACATACACCCTTGCCCGAGGGATGACTCAAATCTCCGGCGGGAGGGGCCGCGCAGTTCGTGACATGGCGCCTCAAACCGCGCGGCCACTACGCGCGGCAGAAGAGTAATTGTTGTTCGGTTTATTCAGGGATGAGACTAAGTGCTTCTTGTACGTTCTGGCATCGTAATGATCGGATCTTGCTAAAACCACAATTCCAGAAACGCGAATTTTATTGTTCCTGGGTCCCAGTGCATTATCTGATCCTGCCGATTTACCCATTTTGCCGAGATGACAATTTCTAATGTATTCATTATCACGGGTGTTGATTCTCTGTTAGTAATTCCTGCGAACACTTGGCCCCATGGGCAGTGAGTTTTGTGTATTGCTGTGGCAAGCTGTGAGCGTAGGTCCTTCGCGATATTCAAATATTCTCATATCTTTCTTGTCGGTTTGCAGAGTTGTTCTCAGCAATCTGCCGATGCGATCAAGTTCTTACGTGAGGAGGAAACGTTTTCCATTAGTCGTCTCTTTTTTGCCGAAAGCTATAGACATTGTAGGATGCAATGCGCTACTTACCTCTTCGCCACCTTAGCCTTTTTCTGAACACCAAAAACAGAGCTTCATAGGTTATTCTAGTCCGGCCCGGTTTTAAGTTACTCGGTTTTTCTCCTTGACGTGGTGACTCGAATTTTTGCAAAGGTATCTGTCCGTTTGAGTGGGATTCCTGTCGATTTCGTGCTCTTGGACCATGGCCTAATGCTCTTGTAGGTAAAATCATGAAGGATGGAAATAACGGCAGTGAAAGCCTGCAGTGTATAGTCTACACGTGTTACGAAACCTGCTGCCCTCTGGAAGGCAGGATAGGTGTGAGTTGTGCGCCTGCTCTCGCCAGCGTCGCGAGGCGGTCGCTTCCGCGTGAGCGCGCACCGCCGGCGGCAGCTTCTCTGTCCGGCTTTAAAAAAAAGAATGACGTCGTCCGCCGCGCGCTGCTACTTTTAGAAGCGCGCCTCGTACCGTACTGCCGAACATACGCTTCGGCACCTGGCGTCCACCGCACGCGACGCTGGGAAGCTCAAGCTGCTCTCTTCGTCTGATGAAAAAACACCACCAGAAGCCGTCCATCGCTGCACTTCCGCAATATGTACGTCACTTGACGTTGACGTAACGGTAGGGTCAGTCGCCCAACGGGTATGCAGATACTGTAGTTGCGATTATCGTGACGCCTAAAAAGGCTGACAGAAGACATCGGTGTTATCACAATGTGTCGATATTGTCATGCAACGACTCGAATATCCTTCCAAGGTTTATTGCTCCCTCCAAACGCTTGAAGGACATGCACTCCACTTGAATTCCTGTATCGACTACTTTCTCCCATTCGTATCCTGTTCCAGCTCAAAATATTCCCACATCTCCTCAGACATAGGGAATACCTTCACCCCTGCTACAGACCCTGTAAACTTGCGTATGAATATCCTACAGGGTCCCTCCATCACCCAATACTTGAGAGCTGACGCGCAGCCGCGACCCTGTCAACACACCCCCCCCCCCCCCCCCCACTGATTTCGAAACACTTCATGTACATTCCCAACGTAATTCAAATCTCCTTTTCCTTCCCAAACCGTCAACGCATCCCTGAAATCGATCCTAAATTCCAACCATAACCTAGCGTGCGTACCCAGCATTGCCCAAGATGAAGGCTCCAACCGGCCATTTCCTTACCCAGTTGTCATCCCATTCATCTCCTAACGCTCATATTGCACCCATCAGTTCGCTCCCACAGATTGGTTCAAATGGCTCTGAGCACTATGGGACTTAACATCTCAGGTCATCAGTCGCCTAGGACTTAGAACTACTTAAACCTAACTAACCTAAGGACATCACACACATCCATGCCCGAGGCAGGATTCGAACCTGCGACCGTAGCGGTCCCGCGGTTCTAGACTGAAGCGCTTAGAACCGCTCGGCCACCAGCGGCCGGCGCTCCCACAGACGCTTCACATAATTTCCATCGTTTCCACATCAGTACCCATATCCCATCCCCTATTTCCAGTTATCAGGAACCCAGACATATAAAGAGACTGTAAGTCCAACACCAGCATCTTGCTCTGAATATCTTTAACTATTTTCTGTTATTATCTTTTAATTAAGTTACTGCGGAGTGTCTGTCTGGCCGCTGCCAGCCCGCCATCATATGAGGCCATAAACGTCTGTTAAATTAAAAAAAAAAAAACCTCATAATATTTAGCGAGTATCGTGAATGACAATGAGAAATTAAAAGTGCTTACACGAGGCGTTACCAGCGCTTGACAGAAATTGAAAGGGTCGTAAAGATCTTTTCATAATTGCCACGCATGAGATGAGTAACTTCTGCACAAACTTATTTGCCTATGTTTCAAAGGCCAAAAACAAGGTATAATTAACCAAATAAGAACAGTAGTTTAAGCACTGGGCTCAGATTTGTAAATAATAGATTTATAATCAGCATATAGTCATTTAGTTTCAGATTTCCGTGCGTATGCAAAATGACTTCTAGCAAGCATACTTGTTGATACTGCAGTTCGTATTGTGTTTTCGTCACACCATTGTGCTTCTCTCTCTCTCTCTCTCTCTCTCTCTCTCTCCCAATCTCAATTCCTATCACTTTCCCCCCTTCCTTGCCCTCCTCTTCTGTGTGTCCATTTAATCCTCCTCCTCTGTGTGTCCATTTAATCAAGTACTCGGTTCACAGTTGATAAATCATTCAGTACCAGTCAGAAAGGAATGAGAAACAAAACTTAGTAGATTCCTGCATGTAAGTTCGCAGGATGAAAATCTTTGAACTACATATTCTCACTAGTATAATTTTCGACTGATAACGCGGAAAGAATTAATTTCATATTCAGTTGCGTTTGGCTTCAAAGAAAATTTCCAGCTCTCACGCAAAGACCCGGTTTTTAAAAATCCCCGAATACACCCACCAATGAACGAGATTTCAGTCTCACTGTAGTTTATTAAAATGTTTTAAATTTATGTGTGCGTGTCAAGTGTGAGAGCTTATACACCTTTCGGGTGCTGAGGTGCTTCTATCGGCGTCGCAACTTCCAGAGTTTCGCGTCTTTTCAATTACGCACGTGAAGTTAACTACGTTGAATCTCCATACTATGCGGAATGGTCAGACTTAAGTTGTGACGTCTCAGTTTTTCTTGGGTAGCACCAACTACCAAGAACGGTATCATGACAGGATTTCAGGTGCAGGGACTGTACGCTCCACTGCGCTGCCTGCTGGGCTGCTACGGAACTGTGGCATTGGTTTTGTAGCAACTTGGGCCGGCTGAGATGGCTGCGGGCGCCGTGAAAACAGCTTTAGGCGCACGTCGACGAGTTGCACGCTGCCCTGCAATTACCCTACCCTGACGGCTTGGCAGAAAGCCAGTTGCAGTGACCAGCGCAAACCTGTAGACCCTCCACGACGTACCATGTTCTTGGCTGATCTCTCGTGCAGGTCTGCTGTTCTGGCACAGAAAACATGATTGTGATGAACGAAGTTACGAAAGCGAGTTGGTATCTTATTCATGACCTCCTGCACACTATTGTAAGTGAAAAAAAAATTAGAAATATCTTTGACAATGCAAGTTATTTAAGGTGAAACAGTTAGGGTACTCATCGCATACAGGAGGTCTAATAGCTTTCCTGGCGGAAAGGAAACGTTTGAAGCTGCGAGTGCGAGTTAACAGTCAGCATTTCCATGATTAATCACGGAAATCATCCCTCGAGAGCGACATGTTGCTGCGCAAACTAATGTACTGTCTTTGTGGTTGATACGGGTGAAATGATGACGGTATCAACGACTCCACTCACAAAATAATTGCGAATTTATTAAGTGTCCTTGGCATGAGAGCCCTAGCAGCCTGCGTTTACAGTGCAGTAGCTAATGCCAGCCCATTGTCTCTCAATTTTAGCATATTTCTGTGGCACTTTTGCGAAGAGATCAAAACGCGTTCTATCACTGCACTAGTGTTTACATATACTTTCGAATGCCGTTAAAATGTACTTTCACTTTAAAAAACGTGCCATCTCGGTTAATACGAAGGTTCACCTACCTAACAAAATTTTTCGCCGAATACACCAACTTCAGTCAGAAAGCAAGATAACCAAGGTCCCGCATCGCGGTTAAAAGTAAATAGAGTTTAAAACAGCAAACTGTCTTCAGCCAACAGTGCATGTGAGCGCGGTTAGTTAACGGCCGCCTGTAGTATTTTCGTCATCAAGCAGAAGGTGTATTTGTAACTCACTACTGTTATAGTCCGTTCGTTTATGTATGGCGGTATGGAAAACAACACCAAAATTTCCGAAGTACGGCACGAATACCACAATCGAATTGGTGAGTGCGAATGCATCAACTCTTAAAAATAAAAGAACTGTCGGCTGCACTTTAAATGTACTGCAACGTACAGTGTCTAGTTTCGGTTATTATTTTTTCGTTTTTTCCCGTCAAGTTGGAATATCTACGTCATTTAAATACAAAATTAATTAAATATATGCTAATTTACACTTCTAGCAGTCAGTTCTGTGAAAACTGCGCATCGTGTTTCTAAATACGTTCTGTACACAAAAATCCAGTTTACATTGCAAACAAAAAGTTTTAATTACCGTTTCTTTTACAAACGGTTTTAATCACGATTGTATAATTAAAAGAACTACAAACTATTTTTCTATCATTTTTTACAGTCTAAACCGCGCGACCGCTACGATCGCAGGTTCGAATCCTGCCTCGGCGATGGATGTGTGTGATGTTCTTAGGTTAGTTAGGTTTAAGTAGTTAAGTTCTAGGGGACCGATGACCTCAGCAGTTAAGTCCCGTAGTGCTCAGAGCCATTTTTTCTATCATTTTGTATTATGCGCTTCAAGTAAATGTTCATAGAATATGCACCTTTGTTTAAAAATTTGAATCGACGTGGAATCGAACCCAAGCGCCCCTCCCACTCAACACAGTGAGCAAGCACGTTACCACAAGGCCACACTACTTGTCAAAGCGAATCTATTTAATGTATTAAACATTTTTGAAAAATTTAGAAGACTGATTTTCCGAGAATTTTTCGGTGTTGTATCGAACTGTCTTGGGAGTGATGTATTTGTGTTTTAACGTCAAGTATCATAAATATAAAAAAATTACAAAACTGCTAGTGTCGTTATAGATATCCACAAAAGCATTTTAGATTCTGTCCTACTAAAACAGGAACTCTTTGTACTTCATTGACTTTAAACCATTATCAAGTACTTCAGTTGGCTATTGTCGAGATCATTAAAAGAAAATAAATTTAGATAAAACTCTGCCTGAAATATATTGGGTGAAAATACTAGTTGTACCTGCGTAGGTTCTGTAAACACGTCGTTTTCTCCTTTTAACGTGGACAACATTTCAAACGTGATACAGATTTGGTACTTCAGTCCGTAGGAAAAGCTGGTCGTCAATTAAATAATAATTCAGCATTATAATTATGAAGGCGTATCATTTAGCCATTAGAACATGAAACTCATTAACGTCAGTCATTGATAGGGGTACTTTAAGTGCTGCAGTTTTAGCTTGCATGAAGGACAATTTTTAGTCCGTATATGTGAATTTTGTTCATCATTGACTTTTTTAAATTGTTTACTACATTATATGTGTATTACATTTTATGAGATCCAGTAGTACTGTATCACTCCATTCCTCAAATTTTATGGCAACAAACATACTAAATATCAGACCACCGCAACCTACCCGTTAGAAAACAACTAATCTTTTGCCTCAGTAAGCTGGGAATTTCACTAAAATAGGAGCTATTACGTTTTGTCTTGTACATCAATACCGGAGAATCCCAATTGAGGAGATGGCACGTTACTCTTTTGTGAGTTACAGCTTCATAGGCTGTGCTCCGATGCCAGGTTATAAGTCTTGTGTTTACTCCTGCAACTCTTTAACAAGTGTTGCCAGGCATGGTTCCTCAAAGTTCTTACGTAAGTTTAGTGTCTAAGGGCCTTTCTTAAAGGAAAGGACAGCAACGTAGTACAAAGTTGTTGGTGCAGTATTTCATCTTACTGTCTTGAAAGGCAAAACATTAAAAGATGAATTTAAGTTGTGTAAACTCTATGAAATGAATCAGAAGTAATCGTCTGTGTAGTAAGATTTCACAACCTGCGACATGGTCGCGAATTGAACAGTGACTCGAATACAGAAAAAATTTCCTTTACTTCACGTCTATGGTCACAAATTTTTTGCCATCAGACTACCGGTTTCGGTCTATAATGACCATCTTCAGGTCTGTTTTTATAAAAACATGTCCTCATGTGGAGCACGGCTGATGTCTGATGACGATAAATTTGTGACCGTATACGTGAAGTAAATGACATTTATTATGTTGTAAGAGTCGTAGTAAAACATAAATTTGTTACATCTAGCAGAGGTCAAATGAAAAAAACGTCACTGGGATAGTTGTGACTGATGTGCAGAAAGACATGGGCTGTGAAAGCGGATGATCTTTACAACACTACTTCACTCCAAATAAGAAGTATGCTACGATTTTTGTGGCCTTCGTTACCCTTTATACAAACGAAAACGTTTCTGTTTATACCTCAGTTGTGCGGTTTAAGAAATTATATATATGACATTTTATGTTGCCTGATGAGCCTACACATCCCATTCCTTTGGCACGTTCTAGCGTCCTCTGCTTATTAGCTTTCTTGCTAACAGTTTAACGACGTCTCACTAATCATTGAGCAAGGAGCTTACGAAATGATGGCATCAGTCAAGTACAAAATGTATATGACAAGATTTTTCGCGAGCGTGTCTTGGCAAGGGTATGGGGGTACAGCAGTGAGACACGCTCACCACTATTATACAGCACTTTGTTCCGCTATTCTGTCTGTCGCGATGTTGCTGTAAGGAGAAATAAAACGTTACGCCTTATGAAATGAATGTGTCGTTATTCAGTACAACGTCCGCTGTGCTGGAGACACTTTGGCATGATGCCATATTACACTGAAGCGCCAAAGAAACTGGTATAGGCATGCGTATTCAAATACAGAGATACGTAAACAGGCAGAATGCGGCGATGAGATCGGCAAGGCCTTTATAAGACGATAAGTGCCTGGCGTTGTTGTTAGATTGGTTAATGCTGCTACAAAGGCAGGTTATCAAGATTTGAGTGAGTTTGAACGTGGTGTTACAGCCGGTGCACGAGCGGTGGGACACAGCATCTCCGAGGTAGCGATAAAGTGGGGATTTTCCCGTACGACCATTTCACGAGTGTACCGTGAATATCAGGAATGGGTAAAACATCAAACCTCCGACATCACTGCGGCTGGAAAAAAAATCCTGCAAGAACGGACCAACGACGACCGAAGAGAGTCGTTCAACGTGACAGATGTGCAAACCTCCCGCAAATAGCTGCAGATTTCAATGCTGAGCCATCAACAAGTATCAGCGTGCGAACCATTCAACAAAGTATCATTAATATTGGCTTTCAGATCCGAAGGCCCACTCGTGTACTCATGATGACTTCACGACACAAGGCTTTGTGCCTCGCCCGGCCTGTCAGCACCGGCATTGGACTGTTGATGACTGGAAACATGTTGCCTGGTCCGACGAGTCTCGTTTCAAATTTTATTGAGCGGATGGATGTGTACGGGTATGGAGATAACCTCATGAACCATGGACCCTGCATGTCAGAACGGGACGGATCAGCTGGCGGAGGCTCTGTAATGGTGTGTGGCGTGAGCAGTTGGGAGTGATACGGGACCCCTGATACGTCTAGATACAACTGTCAGGTGACACGTACGTAAGCATCCTTTTTCATCACCTGCATCCATTCATGTCTATTGTGCATTCCGACGGGCTTGGGCAATTCCAGCAGGACCATGCGATACCCCACAAGTCCAGAATTACTACATAGTGGTTCCAGGAACACACTTCTGGGTTTAAACTCTTCTGCTGGTCACATGAACATTATTGGGCATATCTGGGATGCCTTGAAACGTGCTGTTCAGAAAAGATCTCCACCCCTTTGCACTCTTACGGATTTATGGACAGCCCTGCAGGATTCATGGTAGCAGTTCCCCCCCAGCACTAATTTAAACATTATTCGAGTCTATGCCGTGTCGTGTTGCGGCACTTCCATGTGCTCGCGGGGCCCTACTAGATATTAGGCGGGTGTACCAGTTTCCTTGGCTTTTCAGTGTACTTTACGTAGAGCTCAAGCGATACTCTAGAATTCCCATTGTGCTGCAGTTTTTCATTTGTGTTTCTTCTCTCTCCCTCTCTCTGCTGTACTGTTCAAAAATATTGAATTAATAGTGCCCTTGAAAAGTAGTTGCAGCGTAAACAGGATTTTACAAAGGAACGCTCATTTTATTGACACCGTTAAACGGTCGGAAGAAAAACTATATTGCATAAATCATTATCGAAATTTCATAAAATACAAAATAAAAAAAACAAATGTTAAAGGGGTTCTGACAAATTACCACCCTTCAGATGTAAGCACCGTTGGGAAACGTAATAAACCAGATTTTGCATCAGAATAAAATACAGGTAGTATATAGTGTAGGTCGCCTGTATACATCAAGCAGTGGGAAGCGATTTATCTACGAAAAAGTGTAAGATGTCCAGATAACTTTATGTAAGATTTCTAAGTCGTAGTTGTTGAGCATCCAGAAACATTACTCGGTCGACCCATCATCAGCTCAATCAAACTACGAGTTTAATTCCTTGCCGTCAAGGATCTGGAGTATAAATGAAAACAGCCTCTTACTGAATATCGGGAAGTACAAGGTTCTGCCATTTTGAGTACTCGTTGTGTGGCACTACGAACATTGGCGTTCACCTGCTGTTGGCAGTTTATGCGAGAGTTCGTTCAGTGAGAGAGAGGAATGAAAAGGAGAGTGGAAAGGAGAAAGAAAGAAATTCGTCGTTATTAGAAAAATACACGGAAAAGGCGGCAAGTACTACGGCTGTTTTTGAATAATCTTAAGTAATTAGTGTTTCTAGCGCACGTCACGCTTCATTCTCACACTTCGAAGGGGGTGAAGGCGTACCGGGTATTCCTATTTCACCAGCTGTTTGGAAAACTGTAGCTTTATCATTGAAGAAACGGAGTTTCAGCTCTCAGCATACTGCCTTGTAGATCGGACTGCTCAATCTCCGTTTGCCATCAAGAACTCATAAAGTGGACATTCCAATAGGACGTGGTCAGGTATACCTGTTGTTCGGCAACCGTAGCAGGTTGGATCCTTTTTGTGGATTCTGTTAGTTACCCTTGGCAGACAGTGCACAACACTGCGGTTCATTGAACGTGACATTTTGGAGACTCTCCCAGATACCAAAGGACTGATGAAGCGGGCGTGCAGTTGCTAGGAGATGCGTAGAAGCTGGTAGTGGAGAGCTGTTAGAGCTAGTTGTCACGGCGCGTCACGTGTTTGCGGAGCGCTAACCAGCAGAGCCACAGTTCCGAGAAGCTCGCCGTCACGGCTGCGGCGCTCTCGTAATTGCAGGCAGCCGTAGCAGCGCTCAGTGACGTCACTAGCAGCGGCGCGGGCCTTTCCCACAGCCGCCTGCAAGCACGTTCTGCAGGCTATTATTTTTGTTGTGCCTTTCCCCATTCGTTTTCAGTCAGTTCCTCTACTGTAACCAGAATGGCATGCTGTTTTGAATGCACACTGTGGCTTATGTCGCTTATTCCTATTTAAATTGCACGGCTAGCTTAAATGCGAATGCTATTCTTAGATTTTTCTATCCGAAATAAACTTTACAAAATCTCATAGTCTCATATTGACGACACCCAACATATTATATAATATTTAGCGAAGGGCATCATTTCTATACCAGGGCGTGTCAGGCGATTTCTGTTTTTTCTGAACAAATATCGTTTTCTATACCGGGGCAAATCAGCCGGTTTCTGTTTCTTCTGAACAAATAGCAACTCGCCAAAGTAGGCACATTCGCTCAGCTCCTGGTTGAAGTAGGGACGGTAACAAATGATTCCAATGAGACAGCTCTCGTGTCGTACATTCTCAACAGATGACGACGTGAATATAAATATTCTTAATTCAGTATGACCAACAGGGAACAGCGTAAAACGGATAGCAATTGAAGGGGTGGGGTGAGAATGATGTAGGCTAATCCAAATCCACAAAATTGAAATTTGTCAGGAAAGTATTTTAAAAGTTGTAACAAATCAATAAAACACACACATTATTTTTTTTGGGGGGGGGGGGTAGCCAACACAAGTGGTTTGTTTCTCCCTTGTCTTAATATACGTGTGTGCTTAGTTATTTTGTGAGAAAAAGCTATACATTATTAATAAAAAATATTTTATTGCTGGATGACACTACATTGGGATTTGGCCGTTGTCACACTAAAAGAAAAGGTTTACAAAATTGTGAACACCAACATATAATAGTGACTACAATATCTCACAAAATATAGCCAGTATCTATCACCTCTGTCATTTTCTTCATTTTTTTCCTTTGTTTCACTCAGACTCTTGAAGTATACCTTCCCCCGAAATATCTGGTATATGTGGCATTAATGACATAACATCTTTACAGTTTTTTCTCGCAAATTTGAGGGAATTTTAAGTATATCGTTGGTAGCTGGAATGGTTTAAGCTCCTGACGTTCTCATCCTTTCCTAGTGATATTTGCAGTTTTGAATTCTTCGAAATCAGTACATTGATACCTCACTTTTAAATGTGACGGCGTTCCTTCATCAGAACGAAAATCGGAACCGACGTCCATCATAAAGTTTGCCCTTCTTTGGAATATTTATCTGCAAAGGTGTCAGATCTGTAAAGTCTTCTAGCTTCATTTTAACAACCGTCTGAAGTGCTTCTAATGAAAGTCTCCTTGATGGGTTCCCCATTTTCCCTGGAAACATTATAAAATTATATGCCCAGGTCAGAGAAATTTACTGAATTGAATATGATACTTAAAGAAAAACAACACAAATAAACAGAATACAACATAAGTAGGGACTTTCCGAAAAGCAGTGTTAATTTAATCTTTCGGTACCTCTTCCGCCTTCTGGTGAAGTGGAGTGCCCATCACTCAAGCATTTCTATTCGTTCTTAAGATGTCCTTGATTGTTCTGGTGTGGTCGCAGGTTCGAATTCTGCCTCGGGTCATGAGAGCCGCGGATAAACCTGATAATCTGCTGATAAAGAGAAGGTTCTGAAAATTCTTAGAGCGGGAAAATAGTAAAGTTCCCTCGTCCAGCAGCAGTGCTAATCTACATTGCCACATACAGAGTGCTGGTGCGGGCGCCCGCTTTCCGCTAACGATTGACATGTTGTCACCTGCCGACGTGGAACCTACTCTGCTGCCCGTCGCCTAATGTTATTCCTTTAACCACATTGTTTTCTGCCGACTTTGAAAGATATCTCATTGAAAGAATTATGCTCTAACTGTTTAAAATTAATATGCTTTTATGTCTCTGTTTAGTCTCTGCAATACACAAGCAATACGATCGAAAATAACGGTACCTAAGTCAGTGGCAAGTCTTCTACAGAAATCTACAGACATGTATTCCAAGAAGGCAGTTTCCCAGTATACCTTACGCTATTTGCTTAGGACCAGAAATGCAGTCTTCTTCAAACACTTCCGGTTCAATTGCAGGACTGAAAGCAGCATCCATTGAAAATTTTGCTGGTTTCGTGGAAGGTTTCTCCATATCACAGGACAACAAATCAATATTATTGATAGAAGCCCAAGGAGGGTTCAAATGGCTCTGAGCACTATGGGATTCAACTTCTGGGTTCATTAGTCCCCTAGAACTTAGAACTAGTTAAACCTAACTAACCTAAGGACGTCAACACATCCATGCCCGAGGCAGGATTCGAACCTGCGACCGTAGCGGTCTCGCGGTTCCAGTCTGCAGCGCCTAGAACGGCACGGCCACTTCGGCCGGCGCCCAAGGAGGGAAAAAAGCTCAACACGTGAATTGAAGTTTGTGTTAGGGACTTTGGGCTAGGGTAGTCCGTGCTGCTGTGGTGGTGTAATGGCTAACACAGCTGCCTAGTTAGCAATGAGACTTTGGTTCATGTCCCGATCGTGGCGCAAGTTTAAATTCATTGCTTGGGCTTCTATCATTGTCATAGACAAAGATGAAACTCAAAAGTCTGAAGGAAAATTTAATGATGTAATAATATTTTTTCCTTGACTTGGTTGTCTTTGTGGAATGATACCAAATAGAAATGTTAGGAAAGAAATTAGTTGATATTCGCCCTGTTATTGATTTTCAGAAGTCAGGACTTTCATGAGAACAACCTGGAGAGCTGTACTTTATGCACGTGAAGCGTTCCAACTCCTCTAGGTGCCGCTGCCACCACCTGTCCTCAAAATAGTGATGTCAGTCTCTAACGTAAAGTACATCATGTCAGTATGTCTCACTTGGCACAAATTGTATGCTTTACTTGTCATTCCTTAAATTCATTGCAGTTTTTGTACAGAATTGTTGAATTATTTATCGGCATAGGTGCACTTCTGATGCGATGAATACACCTTTTTATCTTGTGTACAGTCTTCTACCCTCCCATTTTACACCAACACGTTGGTCTTAAGGCGTGTACTCCACACAGTTCTGTGGAAACGCAGGTATGTCATGAAAATAGTAGTGATTGACATGTAGAGAGTGTAACTGTTATGCAGTTGAACCTTGGGATTGTGCAGAGAAGACTTGTTATCCCATTGCGAGAAAATTTTCTGTATCGTGTCGTTCCATAGTTATGAACAAGTATATCAAGTGGGCTGGCGGCAGTGACCCGGACGAAGTCGCGTAGGTGGACGAAGTCTCGTAGCTGCAGCAGCCGGCGGCGGCGGCGACAATAACCGGTTGTGGCGCTCCGCTCCGCTGTTAGCGCTGTCCCGTTACCTGAGGCCGCAGCCGTACACGGCCATGCACCTTATCGCGCAGTGCTGCACTACGCCACCACGGTGGTAGCAGCATCTCACTCGACTGCATGCACTGCAGCTGACTCTAGTAGCAGCAGCAGTAGTAGTAGTAGTAGTAGTAGTAGTAGTGTGTGAACATATTCAAAATCCAAGGCCTTAAATATCTGATGTTATGGCACTTGTTAAGGTGTATGCTTTCTCAGAAAATTATTTTGAACAATTACTTCATGCGCCTACTCGAAGCGTAAATAATTGCGAAAGCATACTTGACCTCTTAGCAACAAATAATCCTGGACAAATATGAAGTATGACGTACACAGGGATTAGCGACCACAAGGCAGTTGCTGCTAGGCTAAATACCGTAACACACGACTATCAAAAAGAAACGCAAAGTACATCTATTTTAAAAAAAATCTCATAAAATGCTCTTAACGCCTTTTTAAAAGACAGTCTCCACTCCGTCCGATCTGACCACGTAAGCGTAGGAAAGATGTGGAATGATTTCGAAGAGATTGTATTGACGGTAATTGAGAGATATATACCACATAAATTAATAAGTGATGGTACTGATCCCCTATGGTACACAAAACGGGCCAGATCGCTGTTGCAGAAGCAGTGAAAAAAGAATGCCAAATTCAAAATCCCCAAGATTGGCAAAGTTTTACAGAAGTTCGAAATATAACGCGTGCTTCAACGCGAGATGCTTTTAATAATGTCCATAACGAAATTCTGTCTCGGAATCTGGCAGAAAACCCTAAGAGATTCTGGTCTTATATAATGCACACCAGTGGCAAGCCGCAATCAATACTTTCATTGCGCGATAACAACGGTGATGTCACTGATGACAGTGCCACCAAAGCACAGTTATTAGACACGGTTTTCCGAAACTTCTTCACCAAAGATGACGAAGTAAGCATTCCCGAATTCCAATCAAGAAACATAGAAGTAGATATCCTCGGTATAGCTAAGCAGCTTAAATCGCTTAATAAAGGCAAGGCTTCCGGTCCAGATGGTATACCAGTCAGTTTCTTTTCAGAGTATGCAGATGCAATAGCTCCGTATTTAGCAATTATATACAACCGCTCGCTCATAGAAAGTTCCGTACCTAAAAACTGGAAAATTGTTCAAGTCAAGGGAAATAGGAGTAATTCGCTGAATCACAGGCCCATATCACTAACGTCGATTTGCAGTACGGTTTTGGAACATATACTGTATTCGAACCTTATGAAGTGCCTCGAAGAAAAAGATTTACTGACACATAGTCAGCACGGATTCAGAAAATATCGTTCTTGCGGATCACAGCTAGCTATTTATACTCGTGAAGTAATGAGTGCTATCGACAGGGCATGTCAAATTGACTCCATATTTTTAGATTTCCAGAAGGCCTTCGACACCGTATCTCACAAGCGTCTTCTAACCAAATTGCGTGCCTATAGAATATCGCCTCAGTTGTGCGACTGGATTCGTGATTTCCTGTCGGAAAGGTCGCAGTTTGTAGTAATAGACGGAAAGCCATCGAGTAAAACAGAAGTAATATCCGGCGTTCCCCAAGGAAGTGTTATAGGCCCTCTGTTGTTCCTGAACTATCTGAGTAGCCCTTTTAGATTATTTGCAGATGATGCTATCATTTACCGTCCTGTAAAGTCATCAGATGCCCAAAACGAATTGCAAAATGATTAAGATATCTGTGTGGTGCGAAAATTGGCAACTGACTCTGAATAAAGAAAAGGTGAAGTTATTCACATGAGTACAAAAGAAATCCGCTAAATTAAAAGTGGAACGATCACATAGATAATGCTGTGGGCGGAGCAAACCAAAGACTGCGATTCATTGACAGAACACTTAGAAGGTGCAACAGGTCTACTAAAGAGACTTACACCACGCTTGTCTACCCCATTCTAGAGTATTGCTGTGCGGTGTGGGATCCGTATCAGGTGGGACTGATGGATGATATTTAAACAGTTCAGAGAAGGGCGGCTCGTTTTGTATTATCGCGAAATAGAGGAGATAGTGCTACAGACATGATATGTGAATTGGTGTGGCAATCATTAAAACAAAGGTGTTTTTCGTTGCGACGGGATCTTCTCATGAAATTCCAATCACCAGTTTTCTCCACGGATTGCGAAAGCATTCTGTTGGCACCCACCTACATAGAGAAAAATGATCATCACGATAAAATAAGAGAAATCAGGGCTCGCACAGAAACATTTAAGTGCTCGTTTTTCCCGCGCGCCGTTCGAGAGTTGAACGGTAGAGACAGCTTGAAGGTGGTTCGTTGGACCCTCTGCCAGGCATTTAATTGTGAATAGCAGAGTAATCACGTCGATGTAGATGGGTGTAAGTTTGAATTTCAGTTATTAAGCAAGACTTCCTTGCGTTGTTCACGTTTTATTCTTCAGCAGCGTCACATCATTTCAGCCCTTAGTGGATCAGAGGGGTACAACATTATTTACTTATTTTTTCATCGAGTACAGTTTTGTGACTCTTGCTTGACCTTTGTCCTAGTCGTGTCACTACTCGAACTTTCCTCGTCGGTTGTTCTTCCCTGCGTAGCCTGCGGTCGTTACTTCTTCCTCTTGCCTTCAGGCATCCGATCATACGTTTGGAGACGTCATGTACCGGCTTCCTGAAAGTATCACAGTAGCGAAACTCATATAGGATAGCCTTTTTCGCCCACTACATCTAGAGGAGGAGCTGATGCTTTGCTCTCTACAAGGATATGTAATAATTCGAAACCTGCCCTATATTCACAGTGGAACAATGTGAAGCGCCTGGCATGTTGTGACCACTCTGTTGATCCAACACAAAACAGGCAGCGCCAGCTTAGTTCGCGCGTAGTAGCTGTTTGCTATACGAAGCGGAGCCACCAGCCAGTATTGTGCGGGTGGTTGTAAAATAAGGAAATACTTATTATTTGCTATGGCCCCTGTTTGGCGGGCGGGCCAGTCGCGCCCCGCTGTGAAACATCTTGGAATTTAACAAACAAATAAAATACTGTCACGAAGGACGGCCTGTTACTAGTAATCATATCCGTAACCTAGAAAGTACACCGTCGGAGATTCCATGACGGATTGTGTGTTAATGATGTAGTATGAGTTGAGACCCGCCCTGCAGATGATGAGCAGTGGCTCCAGCGGAGGACTCGTGTGAGGAGCTGGAACTACGTGTAGCGGCAGCTCCTGGGCGTTGACTGGAGCAGTCCAGAGACCGGCTCCCCAGCGGAAACTGGTTATCAGCCGCGGCCGCTACGTCCTGTCGGCGCGGCCTCATCGGGGTCCATGCTGACCATGCTCTGTGCTTCTGTCCACTCAGCCAGATCTGCCTTCTTTTGCAGTCGGTATCTCAAGCAGTCTTAAGTCCGAGGAACGATTATCAAGTTGAATTAACGAGGTAGAGAAGATCCAAGGAAGAACGACACGCTTCTTCACGAGGTCTCGTAGTAGGCACGAGAGTGTTGTGGAAATACTCAGCAAAACTCCAGTGGCAGACGCTACAAGGCAGGCATGATCCGTCACAGGTTTACTGCTGAAATTCGGATAGCGCACGTTCCAGGAAGGGTCGGGCAACGTATTACTTTCACATATCCATTCCTCGAATGACCTCAATGAGAAATTTCGGGAAATTGGAGTTAATATGGATGTTTACGACATTCATTCTCCCCACACGCCCGCCATTGGCCAATGGAATAAGGAGCGGTAGGGGAGGGGGGAGAATGATGGTGCTACCAGAGGCACCTTACACACACACACACACACACACACACACACACACACACACACACACCTTTCATCTCGTCATAACTCCAGGAGCCTCGGAGCCTACATCCATCTGAATCTGCTTTCTGTAGGCAAATCTTGCTAACCGTCCAGAGTTTTTACTTCATAGTTCCGTGCATTACCAAATTAACTATTCTTTGATCCTTCACCCCATTTCTACTTTTACTCAGTTCGTGCCATAAATTTATTTTCTCCACCATTCAATTGAGTACCTCATCATTAACATTCAATCAACTAATTTAATCCGCAGCATTTTTCTGTAGCACCACATTTCAAAAGCTCCTGATCTCTTGTCTACGTTTCACTTCTGTACAAGGCTACATTCCGCACTAAAATCGTCAGAAAAGACCTTCTGACACTTAAATGTGTATTGGATATTATCATTTTCTCTTTTCCAGGCTGCATTTTTTATACTTTTGCCTTTATCAATTATTTCCCTTCCCAAATAGCAAAACTCGCTCACTACTTTCTATTGTACCTAATCTCCTCAGCACCACCTGCTTTAATTCATCTACATCCCATTACCCCACCGATCGAGGTGACGCAATGGGTAGCACACTGGACTCGCGTTAGGGAGGACGATGATTCAACTCTGCGTCCGGCCATCCTGATTTAGGTTTTCCGTGATTTCCCTAAATCGCTTGAGGCAAATGCTGGGATCGTTCCTTCGAAAGGGCACGGCCGACTTCTTTCCCCTAATCCGATGGGACCGATGACCTCGCTGTTTGGTTCTCTCTCCCAAAGCAACCAACCAACCCATTAACCCTATTTTACTTTGTTGTTCATGTTGTTGTTGTTGTTGTTGTTGTGGTCTTCAGTCCTGAGACTGGTTTGATGCAGCTCTCCATGCTACTCTATCCTGTGCAAGCTTCTTCATCTCCCAGTACCTACTGCAACCTACATCCTTCTGAATCTGGTTAGTGTATTCATCTCTTGGTCTCCCTGTACGATTTTTACCCTCCACGCTGCCCTCCAATACTAAATTGATGATCCCTTGATGCCTCACAACATGTCCTACCAACCGATCCCTTCTTCTGGTCAAGTTGTGCCACAAACTTCACTTCTCCCCAATCCTATTCAATACTTCCTTATTAGTTATGTGATCTACCCATCTAATCTTCAGCAGTCTTCTGTAGCACCACATTTCGAAAGCTTCTATTCTCTTCTTGTCCAAACTATTTATCGTCCGTGTTTCACTTCCCTACATGGCTACACTCCATACAAATACTTTCAGAAATGACTTCCTGACACTTAAATCTGTACTCGATGTTAACAAATTTCTCTTCTTCAGAAACGCTTTCCTTGCCATTGCCAGTCTACATTTTATATCTTCTCTACTTCGACCATCACCAGTTATTTTGCTCCCCAAATAGCAAAACTCCTTTACTACTTTAAGTGTCTCATTTCCTAATCTAATTCCCTCAGCATCATCCGACTTAATTCGACTGCATTCCATTATCCTCGTTTTGCTTTTGTTGATGTTGATCTTATATCCTCCTTTCAAGACACTGTCCATTCCATTCAACTGCTCTTCCAAGTCCTTTGCTGTCTCTGACAGAATTACAATGTCATCGGCGAACCTCAAAGTTTTTATTTCTTCTCCATGGATTTTAATACCTACTACGAATTTGTCTTTTGTTTCCTTTACTGCTTGCTCAATATACAGATAGAATAACATCGGGGAGAGGCTACAACCCTGTCTAACTCCCTTCCCAACCACTGCTTCCTTTTCATGTCCCCTCGACTCTTATCAGATGGTAGAGTTTTGTCAGGACTGGCTCTCCCAAGGCCGTCAGTAGTTCCAATGGAATGTTGTTTACTCCGGGGGCCTTGTTTCGACTCAGGTCTTTCAGTGCTCTGTCAAACTCGTCACGCAGTATCGTATCTCCCATTTCATCTTCATCTACATCCTCTTCCATTTCCATAGTATTGTCCTCAAGTACATCGCCCTTGTATAGACCCTCTATATACTCCTTCCACCTTTCTGCTTTCCCTTCTTTGCTTAGAACTGGGTTTCCATCTGAGCTCTTGATGTTCGTACAAGTGGTTCTCTTCTCTCCAAAGGTCTCTTTAATTTTCCTGTAGGCAGTATCTATCTTACCCCTAGTGAGACAAGCCTCTACATCCTTACATTTGTCCTCTAGCCATCCCTGCTTAGCCATTTTGCACATCCTGTCGATCTAATTTATGAGACGTTTGTATTCCTTTTTGCCTGCTTCATTTACTGCATTTTTATATTTTCTCCTTTCATCAATTAAATTCAATATTTCTTCTGTTACCCAAGGATTTCTATTAGCCCTCGTCTTTTTACCTACTTGGTCCTCTGCTGCCTTCACTACTTCATCCTTCAAAGTTACCCATTCTTCTTCTACTGTATTTCTTTCCCCCATTCCTGTCAATTGTTCCCTTATGCTCTCCTGGAAACTCTGTACAACCTCTGGTTCTTTCAGTTTATCCAGGTCCCATTTCCTTAAATTCCCACCTTTTTGCAGTTTCTTCAGTTTTAATCTACAGTTCATAACCAATAGATTGTGGTCAGAGTCCACATATGCCCCTGGAAATGTCTTATAATTTAAAACCTTGTTCCTAAATCTCTGTCTTACCATTATATAACCTATCTGAAACCTGTCAGTATCTCCAGGCTTCTTCCATGTATACAACCTTCTTTTATGATTCTTGAACCAAGTGTTAGCTATGATTAAGTTGTGCTCTGTGCAAAATTCTACCAGGTGGCTTCCTCTTTCATTTCTTAGCCCCAATCCATATTTCATCAAACATTTCTTCAATTTCTTCGTCATCTGCAGAGCTAGTTGGCATATAAACTTGTACTACTATAGTAGGTGTGGGCTTCGTATCTATCTTGGCCACAATAATGCGTTCACTATGCTGTGTGTAGTAGCTTACCCGCATTCCTATTTTCCTATTCATTATTAAACCTACTCCTGCATTACCCCTATTTGATTTTGTATTTATAACCCTGTAATCACCCGACCAGAAGTCTTGTTCCTCCTGCCACCGAACTTCACTAATTCCCACTATATCTAACTTTAACCTATCCATTTCCCTTTTTAAATTTTCTAACCTACCTGCCGGATTAGGGGATCTGACATTCCACGCTCCGATCCGTAGAACGCCAGTTTTCTTTATCCTGATAACGACGTCCTCTTGGGTAGTCGCCGCCCGGAGATCCGAATGGGGGGAACTATTTTACCTCCGGAATATTTTACCCAAGAGGACGCCATCATCATTTAATCATACAGTAAAGCTGCATGCCGTCGGGAAAAATTAGGGCCATAGTTTCCCCTTGCTTTCAGCCGTTCACAGTACCAGCACAGCAAGGCTGTTTTGGTTAGTGTTACAAGGCCATATCAGTCAATCATCCAGACTGTTGCCCTTGCAACTACTGAAAAGGCTGCTGCCTCTCTTCAGGAACCACACGTTTGTCTGGCCTCTCAACAGATACCCCTTCGTTGTGGTTGTACCTACGGTACGGCTATCTGTATCGCTGAGGCACGCAAGCCTCCCCACCAATGGCAAGGTCCATTGTTCATGGGGGGGGGGGGGCGGTTGTTCATATTATAACCCCTTTTTAAGGCACTATTCACTCTGCTCAGTTGTCTGCCAAGTGCCTTGCCGGCTCTGATAAAATTACGCCATGGACAGATCTCTAAGTTTGTTTTTTCCTCTAAACTTAAATTCCCTCTGCCAATTTCTCCTTAAAGAGAAATCGAAAGTTGATTTGAACACCACAGTGCTTTAATAGGTATAGTCTCGTTGGAGATGATATGGTATTCACTCTGTAAGACATTTGAACTGATTTACCGAGCCAGTTGCAGTTGTTTAATATAGACTCCGAATTTGGTACAGCTCGACATTTTTTACAGTAACAAATGATTGCAGATGGCGAAAGACAAGGTAAAGTTCATAGGTGTGACACGGATCCAACGCGAAATTTTTGGATCGGAAACCTCGACAGGGTTCTCTGTAGTTTACATTATTGCTTGCTTAGTGTACACATTGAATATTGTAGGAGATTTGCTGCCGGCCTGTCATAACTTCTTTCTCCATTTCATGTCTTTATACTCTTAGAATTGTTGTCCAAGTTTTCTACAAGTTGTAGGTAAACCTTCGCTGTCTGTATTCTACTTTAGATACCTGTCACATTTGAAGAACAATTCTCCCACTACCAGTTTCTGTAGACACGCGTATCTAGTGATCCAATCGAGTGGGGTGTGATGTATCGACGAGTGGCTATATCGCGTGATTTGGTGGGAGTGGCTGTGAAATCTCCACATACATGGAAGATAGCAGTGAGCAGGTCAGACATAGAAGGGCAGGAGTGTCGTTATCGCTTCGGGACGTGCCTGCAACGTTTGGCTGGCTGCCGTGCGTGCTTCCGCCAGCGCTGGCTCGCCAGATAAGTGCTTCTGCGGACAATTCACGCTAGTCGCTAACGAACCGGAGCCGAACGGGACAGTACTGTCAACATAACATCACGTAGCTCACACCAGTGCGTCAACATAACATCACGTAGCTCACATCAGTGCTGAACGGTGAGAACGGGCTTCTGATATATCATGCGTGGTACGGAAGTAGAAATAGTGTCAGAATTAAAGGACTAGCAGCGATACAAGCCTTTATTAATGATTATTACTATTATTTTACTTTTATCATTTACTATTTTACACCAAATAAAGATATACTCATCAACATTAATCTTCCTTTTCCTCCTTGTGTGTATGGTTAGTAGCTTCTTCGATGTGGATTCGTCTGAAATAATTCTAGTGCCTTTGATACCGTTGATGTATTCCATGCTATAATATCTCTGCCTGCGTATGAATCCAAACGTCCATCTGCGAGACTGCCTGCCACAATTGCTACAGTCTTTGTGTTTTGTTATCATTTTAACTTGAAAGTAATGACAAAAACTGTTCTTTTCTCTCTCAGGACTATAATTTTCACTATTAAAACAGTTTTGTTCAAGAAATATTCGTTTATGTTCTTATTCATGTACAATATCCAGCTCCAGGTATTGTAAGACGAAAATCATTTTTCGCTTCCAGACAGTGAATGTCTTTTGTGGGAAACCACTCATAGCAAAAATGTCAGATCCACGGGCAACCTTTGGACAGTGTCTCGATACCAGACCCAACAATGAAATAAAGGCTAAGAGACACAGGAACGCAATATTGGCTACTATTACGTCCGCGAGGAAATGTCAAACGTTTCTTCCTACCAAAGCTTGACGGCGACTTAACGTTCCGCGCCTCTCCGTTGACGGGCTGCGTGAATGTAATAAGGAATGTTCTGATGGTCCATTTTTTTCCCCAAGACGACCAAAGGAGATAGAACGTAACTGACTGACCTGACGTGTGCCTTGTTTGTTGGTGCGTCCCCTCGACGTTACACTAAATGAGGATTACTAATTTTCAGTACCTGTAAACAATTTGCTTATATTTTATTTTGTGGCGTGTTCTGGAGCAAAAGGCCAGGTTTCTTCTATTGTTGTTCAAGCTTGTCAGGTTTCTCCACCTTGCCCATGGTCTGTCCACTTTGTCTACTCGCTTGGGTTTATAATGAAAGGCTTGCAGTAGGATCACAGTGACCAACATACGCGCAACGTATTTCTTTCGTTCTTTTTTCTTCTGCACAGATTTTTCTGTTATTTCCACACCTAATTATGCCCTTGCTTAGATATTTCCGATTTTATCTCCTCTGCTGCAACTTGTTACGGATCAAATTTTTTTCCTGATGGCTCCTGTTTCTTGCTTTTATGAATGGAATCTCATTGCAGGGAAAGCGGTGTAGAGATTCTGCGATATACAAACTTGCGTTTCCAAATACTTTTCTTCGTCAGAACTACTATGCGGCAATCTTGCAATACAGATCAGTTCTTTGTTCCCTTAAGATGAAAAAGCTTCTGTGATTGGATAGATACTATCTTGAGGTAAATGTTAGTCCTCTGATTTATTGAAATAAGAGAGAATTTCCCTTATTCCTTTTGTATTATTAATTATATTTTTCGCCATTTTGTTATTTATTTATCGTATTGCGACAACAGCAAGTGTTGTATTGCGACAACAGCAAGTGTTAATATATACTGTTGTTAGAATTGCACCACATGTTTTCACTATGTTACATTTGGTAAAACATTAACTTATTCGAGTACTTCTGTATTCAGTATTCACAACTATCTTCGCCACTCAGTTTTCTGGCCCAGAACAGTTGTTCCTCTGTTTCTTCACATTATTTGACATCATTAGGCACTGTTCACTCAAGACCTCTGTCACTTGTCTGTCCACTGCTTAGGTGCGGCCCCAACAGCCCTACTTGGCGTCACTCTCCAGGGGTATATTTCCTCGGCTAACGCCAGTCATTATCGTCCTTACGACATACCTTATGATTTCCACTTCTTACAATATATGCCTTCACATGATTTCGTTGTCAGAACGATGCTTTCTTCTAATCAGACTGCTACGTTGATGAATTCTTCTCGGGTTATCACCCAAGTGGTGGCCAGAAGATGATGGGTACGAAACTCATTGAAACGTTACGACAAGACGACGTCACCACTCGGCTGATAACCCGAGAAGAATTCATCAGTGGAATACGCCGAGAAAACTGCTACATACCGTGAAGTGTGAGTTTAGGGATCACGTTACCGTAAATATATAAAGTATGTGTGCGTCACTGAATGACATCGAAGGTAACGACGGAGGTTTCCAAGGGCATCGTCATCTTACAACTTCATAATATTTCGTTTGCTTAACTCTTCTCACACTGAGAGCTCTTCGAATAACTCCTTATATTCCTATGGATGTTTTAATTTATTTTTATATCTTTCCCATCTTCATACCTTACTGCGTAATACTTTCGTCGTAGTAATCAAATTACATGTGCAGAACTGAAGAATGGCAGCCTATGCGCTGTCCCCTACCGCTGTCTTCAGTTTTTTGAATAATTGCTTTATCTTCAGCATAGCATAGGTTCTTACTAAATCATTTCTGTGTTAAGTAGCGACGCCGATATACTGCATCCGTGCCAAAATTCCTGCTTTATGTTTATCCCTGGCAATAACTACTTTTCAACGTGCATAGAAGATGGAAAAACATTCGTTTATTCTACCTTCAAATAATCTTCATCGTCTCAGAATATACGACTGGCAGTATTTAAAATATTTTGTTTGAAATCAGTTGTGTGTGTGTGTGTGTGTGTCTGTGTGTGTGTGTGTGTGTGTAGGGGGGGGGGGGTGAGGAGGGTGTTGTGTTGGGTGCTCAACTACGAGGTTATCAGCCGAAATCCATCGATCAGCGATGTTAACACGTCTTTGGATGTTCGCCGAAATGGTGGTGCAAGCAGTTGAGCATTGAGGTGACGACGATTGCCCGCATCTCGTGGTCGTGCGGTAGCGTTCTCGCTTCCCACGCCCGGGTTCCCGGGTTCGATTCCCGGCGGGGTCAGGGATTTTCTCTGCCTCGTGATGGCTGGGTGTTGTGTGCTGTCCTTAGGTTAGTTAGGTTTAAGTAGTTCTAAGTTCTAGGGGACTGATGACCATCGATGTTAAGTCCCATAGTGCTCAGAGCCATTTGAACCATTTTGACGACGATTACTTACTGTACACCGACTTGGCTTTGTTGCGCCAGGACTTATCCAGCAAGACAGTGTTAGTATGTTGCCTATCAGTTAATACTCGTTTTACGTATCGCAATAATTTAAGTGAAAAAATTTAGTTGCACCGTGGTTGAGTGTCCATGTTTCCCGTCCATAAATTTTTGAAGCAGATATCTTATGTTCTGCTATTAACATCCCACTGACTACTGTCAGCAGGAGAAAAAAATGTTTCGTAGGCTTTATACCGAATTTGATGCATAGGCGTTATTCAGTGCCGCAAAAGTCTCCACTCTCATTGCATTTGAATGACCGCATCGGAAAAGCGGCACAGTCAAATATGAATAGCAGTTGCCACTTACCGTAATTATAGTTTTAAGTTTTTACGCATATATTGTATATTCCGTTTCTATTCGGCAAATTTATTCTCATTTACCGTGAGTAATAGAATGGCTCCTTCTGTACTCTTCCTAACCACAACACTGCACTTTAACTGAGCGAGGTGGTGCCGTGGTATGACAATTGAATTCAATTGAGAGGATAGCGTTTCAGAGCCATCCAGATTTGAGTTTCCATGACATCCCTCAATCGCTTAAAACAAATGCGGCGATGGATCTCGAGAGAATACTTTGTATTGCTAATGATCTTTTCGTCGACGGGACGTTAAACCCCAAGTTCTTCTCGTTGGTTTTTCAGGGCAAATAAACTACAATAACCTGTCTGAATGTGAGGTGGTTGCCAACCCAGTATCTCGTGTTATGAGGTAGACAGAATGCACGTGTGGAATGTTCACGTTTGCCGGCTTCGCCTGTGCGCTCGCGTAACGACGCGGTGATAGGCTGGTGCTCCCTGTAATGGCCCGAGGCGGCGGCAGAAGCGTTCCCAATAGGCAGTCCCTGTCCGCCTGTCAACAGGCGTCCGGCCGCCATGACCTCCAAGAGCCGTTATTGACGGGCCATTAGGAGTCGGCTGTCAACAGCGCCACCCGGCACAGGCCCTGCGCGATCGATGGCCGCCGTAATCCGCTTAATGGGCTCTGCATCTGCACGCGTTTCTGCGATTCTTCTCTGCTGCCGGGCGCTGTCGCTCAAAAGTGCTACTGTGCTCTCGGGGCCCAGGTATTCTGGATAGGACTTGAAGGTGTTGGTTATTTAGCGTTTGGCGTACAGAATTTTGCTTTACGAACAAAACAAACTGATATGAGATAAAATATTATGAATCAGTACAGGCAAATACATATATGAATGTATTAGCCAGCTGTATCTAAAATGTTGAGATATGCGTTGCATCATAATTGGACCTCTCAACACTCCAACCAGTTAACTGTGGCACGTGTTACGTCTACGAAGTGTTTCCAGGTACCCATGAATTTTCTTTCTGGCCAGTCGTACGAAATGACCCACAGAGAATGTTTCGTAGTCGCATCGGTCATCATCCGTAATTTCCCACACGTGTAAGGGTTGCTTCGGGACGGCGTCGTCATTTCTGATATGGTTGAGGGAGCTCCATATATTTTTCTTCCTTGGTTAGCAACTGGGAGTTGGGTTGTCGAATATATGTTACTTCTTATGACCGTGGAAGGACGTCCGCTGATTTCTCCATCCATCTCTTAGGATAGGCGCAAATTGAGACGAGTATAGCGCGTGTGGCGCGACGCAGCGCAGCGCGCGTTTTTGTAACATCACAGTTTCAAATGAGGCCGCACAAATTGCGACGCGACGCGACTGGGACGTGACACGCGCCTGCGCCAGGTCGCGCGGCGTTGTGGTTGAGGCATAGTTTCTCGCGCCGCACGTCGCACGTGCCTCGCTAGCACCGTGGGAAATTTGAGGCGGGGAGCGAGAAAGTGGCCCGACCATATGCTCACTTCGACACGGCGCATATGAGCAGTGAAAACACTGCCCATACGATAAATATTGCCTTATACTCTGTACTGAATTTTAATGCCATTGGATAGTGTTTCGTTTTTCGCCATTTAAACGCTCCAGCTTTCGTCGTTAGTGCATTATATTTTCCTGTTATGTATATCTGTATAGTTTTGTTCTGTTTTGATTTTCTTCTCTCAAGAAAAATGCATAGTTCAGTAACTGGTGAGCCATTGGCCGCTAGAATTGTATCATACGCCTCCAGGATGTTTTCAGATCACAAGGACGGACATAGGTTAGTGAATAAGGAAGCAAGGAATATTATAAAATCATGTGACATAGAAGCAAGGCAGGAAAGTAAATCAACGTTATCCTCTCGCTTCGTAGTATGCTGACATATCCGTACGATCTGTTACAAAAATTCGGAAAGGGATAATCTCCACAGGTGTGACCCCTTTGTGCTCCTGGTAAAAAGCGTCCAAGATCTGAAGTATAGAAGGCCCACAGTCATTACTTCGGTATGGATGTAATAATGTAATAACGACACACTGTATTACTTGCATGTGAACATCACATTTCCACTGCAAGCTAGAAACAGTCGAGAAACCTTCACGAATGACAATGTTTTACTTGGCTCGTCATGACGAGAAAAACATCTCAGTGGTAGCATACACAGTATCAGCATTAATAAGCTAATTATGTAACAGGATACACAAATGAATTAGTGGTCGGTATTATTCCGAAAGTATGAGTATCTTTGAAAATGTGCGGCGATTTGATGTATTTGATGTATCAGACAATGACAGGCAACAATCATGACAATGTTTTACGAACGACGTGAATCTATCTATATGGGACAACATTAATGCCTTATTAGTTATACGTTGTTAATTATTGCAGGGGAAGAGACAAAAAATTCGTGGCTGAAGCTGAGAGGCAGCTATCGAGATGCACGACGACGACAGGTGAAATATATGAAAAGCGGAACTGCTGCTGAGAATATCAAGCCGTGGAGATATCAAAACCAGATGTCATTTCTTGAACCTTTTATGACAGCTGGTCCACGTGATAGTAATCTAGGTGATGACAGTGATCACAGCTCACAAGCTACAACTAAAACATCAGCAAGAAGTGATACACTGGAAACCGAGGAATTAGAAGATAACAACTCACTCGACAATGAGGCGAATGAGCAAAGTCAAGATATTAATAACTACGACAGCAACGAAGTATCTAGTAGGAGCATAGGAACGGAGTGCATAGCACGTCACACCGCTACTTCAACTCCAGTTATTCAAAGAAATCAATCAAGGAAAAGAAAACAGGAAGACGTTGTAATTCTGCTAAAACAATCAATGCAACAGCGTGAGGACAGAGCAAGACAAAGAGCAGAAGAAGAAGAGCGTTGGAGTCACACTGTATCAAAGATGACCCTCTTTACAATTTTTTTATTTCTATGTATCAGCTGACTAAAAACATGCCTCAAAGTTACCAACACAGAATCAGAGGTCAACTTTTCCAGGCTGTGTCACTTGCAGAAGAAGAAATAATGAACCTAAGGAGCCAGACATCTTCTTCAAATAATTCAGCGCCATACAGTACAGCACCTGTTTCTCACTCTTCATCGCCATATATATAGACTGATTCAGACCAACAGACAGCGTCTCACTATTCAGAACAGCTGCAGATGGAAGATTTGAAGGTCGACACAACTGAATCCGGTTTGTCTAATATCACCGATTTTGTTCACCGTTTTCAAGAAATCTGAAGGGACCATCACAATTATGTTTGCTTAAGACTTTAATTCTTTTTTGTATCAGCATTTTGTGTATTTTTCGTTTTCTTTTCTGATTAGTTTTCGCTGCACCGATCCAGATTTTCATTAATTATAAATTAAAATTCTTTGTTTATGAACATGTATTATTGCAATAAAACACTAACAAGAGAAATTTGGTAAAAATATTTTAAAAACCCACTCCAGCTAGCAGAACGATTTTTTTGTCAAGGTGAAATTCGCATAAGACTTAGCTTGTATTGCACTAAGTTGCGTGAAAAGTGTACAGGGTGTTGCAATTCGTTGACAAAATTAAGTTATTTCCTGGTGCCCTCGACGAATCTGCTTTGGCAGAATTGCAAAGAAAAACAAAAGGATTTTTAATGCTTCAGTATTTAAGAACCACTTATTAGGTTTACATTTTTCTTATTCTGATCCGTAGATATATTCTGTGGCTGAGTTCTAGTACATAGTTTGTTAATTTAGATATCACAGTGAGTAAGCAGTTGCGAGGAAAGTGCAAGTCCGAAAAAATTCTCCCATCAATGCGCTCTTTTGCAGTACGCCGACTAAACCCTAAGAGCAACAGAACTTGATTCAGTACTGATTTGTAGACCTCAAAAAGACTTCTAAATAGTATACAAAAGCATATGTTTACCTTTTACAACAGTCACACTCGACATTTTTGTGTTATATAATATTGTGCGAGGCACCTTCCTAATACAAAAATGGCCATTGCATTTCAACCGTGAAAGATAAACGTATGCTCTCGACGACTTTTATTTAGACTGTTTGAGTTCTGGTACTATGTACCTTGATGTAGATCATATGCTTTAGGCATAGTATAACTAGAGAGCCTAATGATAGCATACATTTTTAGTTTATGTGGCCGCTTAAAAGGCGGCTGAGCGTAAGCATAGCTACGATAACTCCCGATTAAACCAGATTTCAAACAAAAAACACCATTAAAATCAATCCGTTAGTTTCGGCGCTACGATGTCCTCCCTCCTCCCCGCTCACACACACACACACACACACACACACACACACACACACACACACACACACACGCGCGCGCGCGCGTAGGAGTCAAACTTATATAACACCCATCGATTCTGTGCAAGGGAGCTGAAAATAAAATGCCTAGACACAAGGGTGCAACATTTTATAATTCCTTAGATAAAAAATTAATGGCAGCATTCATCACTTACCTCAAAAATGCTGCCAGTTTTTGTTCAGTAGCAATCGGCTCCTGTGCATTACACCCATTTGAATAAATAGCGTGCTTTACTATTCCATGTACTTCAGAAAACTGCTTTCTGGTCATTCTGAAGTAATTCGTGAAATCAGTGTCCCGCATCTTGGTCGTAGTTTGAAATTGTGCACATGTTTTTCTTTCATACAAAATATATTTATTTGTGGATTTGAATTTTTAATTTATTAATGAATAAAGCAACACTTCCTCTTCAGCGTTAGTATCCGAATCTGATTCGGAACTCAAGTCTAACAATAACATCTCTCTTACTCGCGAAACACACATCGTCAGTCTGACAAGCAGTAGGCCGGTATTCTGAGTCTGGCACGCGCGTGTCACACCGACTAGGGCACACTCGTCACATACGCGTCTCAATATGCGCAGGACCACGCGACACGTGTCGAACGCGCGCGCCGCGCGGCAAAATCGTGTCACGTCACACGTGCTATACTCGTCCCAATTTGCGCCTAGCCTTAGGTTATAGTTTTCAGGGGCGAGTTGGCTAGTGTTGACCCAGAATTAGTTCTTAAAATTTTAATCGGGTGCGTGGTAAGTTGTTCACCGTTTCATAAATCGGTTAAGTCTGTGGGTCTCAGCTTGTGTTACTGCTTGTCGTCGGTGGAGACTTGGAGGGACAATACTGGCGAGTCCTGTCAGCCATGATGTTGGTGAGGATTTAAGAATCCCTGTCACGGCCCTCTTCGCAATCATTTAGATTCTACATCTACAGCTATGTAAATCACATTTAAGTGCCTGGCAGATGGTCCATCGAACCAACTTCACAATTCTCTATTATTCCAATCTCGTAAAGCCCGCGGAAAGAATGAACACGTGTATCTTTCCGTACGAGCTCTGATTTCCCTTATTTTATCGTGGTGATCGTTCTTCCCTATGTAGGTCGGTGTCAACAAAATATTTTCGCATTCGGAGGAGAAAGTTGGTAATTGGAATTTCGTGAGAAGATTTCGTCGCAACGAAAAATGCCTTTCTTTTAATGATGTCCAGGCCGAATCCTGTATCATTTCTGTGACATTCTCTCCCATATTTCGCGATGATACAAAACGTACTGACGTACTTTGAACTTTTTCGACGTACTCCGTCAGTCCTATCTGGTAAGGATCCCAAACCGCGTAGCAGTATTCTAAAAGAGGACGGACAAACGTAGTGTAGGCTGTCTCCTTAATAGATCTGTTACATTTTCTAAGTGTCCTGCAATAAAACGCAGTCTTTGGTTAGCCTTCCCCACAACATTTTCTGTGTGTTCCTTCCAATTTAAGTTGCTCGTAATTGATATATCTTTTGTTAACATGGCTACTCCTGCTCCAAACATGGCTGCCGAACCAGATGAGATCACGGCCGCCAAGATCAGAATTATACAAAGTACAACAATAGCAGTTCTTGCAAGAACTCATTGACGCAGGATTTGAAGGCCAGTGCCCGGATATCAGTATCCTAAACCTTACGACGCACGACTCATAATTCTGGCATACAACCTCAAATTCTAAGCACTATGAACGATAAACACTCAGATGTGGCCAGTTCAGTTGCAAAATATTTTATACTTCATACACGATCGCTTTCGGTATTTTTCAAGTATTTCGCTAAGTACCTCGTGCGGTTTTAAGAAATTTATTACCAGTCTCCAACCTTCATATCCTATAAGTATGCAGAAAATGGAAGATTGCCAACCTTAACGTCACCCCTAGTCACGCCGTGCACCAGAGCTTATCCGGTGATGAGTTCATCGTAAGTTCAAGCCTTGTGTAAACAAACGTACGCCCAGCGTTTGTCTTGTGTCGCAGTGCACATTCACCGGGTGTTGTTAACCCCAATAGGCACGTTCCTACCTACGTATGTCTATTTGGTGCAGGACGTAGGTATGAAGTTTATCACATCGAAAAAAATATTCAATACCAGACGGCTAAACTGGATTGGCCTGACCCAGCTGCATCATTTCCGCTGCTGTCGAAAGCGTATTTCCGACCATGCTCCATTTTATCAGTGGGTTACACGATTTTGTCGCGGCTGCAATAACATGACGCGAATATTTCAGTTTGTACCAAAAGTACAGAGATGTACTTAGAAATTGACAAAGTTAATTACGTTTTTTTTAAGTAATAATTAAGACTCAACACGTGTACTTGTTGATTGAGATCCCATTGGGCACTGGCTTTCTCTCTTTTCACATGTGATATTGTCGTTCCTAAGCGCTGTGAATATTTGTGATGTTGCTTCACGGCCTCCAATGAAATATAGCCGCGGACAACATTTAAGAAGTGCGAGAAATAGTTTATTTCCGAGAAGCTTTTTGGGGAAACAAATCTACGTGGCAGTCGATACGGTGGATTGCAGAAATAACATGTGAGTTTCCCGAACATTCCTTGTATAGTGTTGTAAGTACGCGGGAAGATAACAAAATACGGGTAAACTGTTTGCTCCTGACTGTAAGTTCAAATGGTTCAAATGGCTCCGAGCACTATGCGACTTAACTTCTGAAGTCCTTAGTCGCCTAGAACTTAGAAATAATTAAACTTAACGAACCTATGGACATCACACACATCCATGCCCGAGGCAGGATTCGAACCTGCGACCGCAGCGGTCGCTCGGCTCCAGTCTGTAGCGCCTATAACTGCACGGCCACTCCGGCCGGCTTGACTGTAAGTATGACGTTTATTATAACTTGGCGGAATAGTGAACATCAGCATCAATTCGAAGGTGGCATGATGTCGTCGTCATAATATTCCGAAATTGCCTAGACCGTACCCCATTTCTTCAAGAATGCTTTCCCCCGTTTCTTATTTTTTCTGATATCCATCAGCCCCTTTCTTCATCCAACACATATGGTAGCTGTGGAGGACACGGTTTAGGTGTATTAGAACAGTATGGATGGCGATCTGCAGGCAGAAAGCGTGCAGAGTCGTAGAAACAGTTTAATTCGTCGCGCGCACCAGGGCGCGCTGCCCGGTCGTCCTTGGGCGCCGGCGTGCTTCGCTTTGTATGTGCGCCCGCCGCGACGCGTTTTCTTTTTACTGACACGGGCTGCCGGCTTTTTGTCAGCGGGCTCCTGTCGTGCGACTCGTTACGGACATTATAACGGCTCATTATACGGTTCTCTCAGGTCTAGCCTCTCTTCCAATTCTGCCGCCGATCCCCTACGATTTTAGGAGGGCGACTTAAAAGCCACCGTCCAGACACATCGCATTATCCTGTTAAGAATAACTGCGGCAGTTCGTATGCGTGCTTCAGTGTGAGAGTTTATTTATTTACCATCAGATTATGGCAGTTCTGTTTAACTGAAACATATCTTCATAAATGAAGGTTTTTCAAAAGGGATCCTAGCTGAGAAGTTTGTCTTTCTGCAGTTTGTTTATTTATTTATTTTTCTTTTAAGGTGGTGATGTCTTTGGCAGTTCCATTATGCGTAAAGGCAGCTGAAATTTGATCACTATAATTGTTGGGCCGTTTTAAGAAAACAGTTGCCAGTTGCCGATATGGAGTAGCGGGAGCGAAGTTCAAATTCGTTTGAGATCATAATGGTTTTCCATGATTTCCCTAAACGCCATTTTGATTCAACAAGCTTGTAAAAGTGGTGCTCGTGCTCAGTTTTTAATATCGTCGTCGTACACGCCGCTTTAACATCAACGGTTAAACGGTTATTAACTGCCCAAAAGACCCTCGTCTCTATCAACCGTTATGATAACTGTCCCTTAGAGGAGCCATCAAAAAATTACGTTTTTTTTTTTGCTACCGAAAATTAATTGGAACATTCCTCTTTAATGTAAACTTTGAATTCTGGCGAACTGCTTGGGATTTTCACGGCCTGTTACGCATACAGCGCCTTATGTTACGCATACAGCGAGTTTGCAAGGGTTGGCTACATTGTTTTCTGTGACAAATGAAGCGCTAAGAGCGCGGAACATCGTCTCTTTGCTGTTTACCGTTTCGAATTAGTTCAGTGTTGCGCCTGTTCTTGGCAGTATTATACTTCTTGTGTAAAGCGTTGTTCTGGTTACGATGCCACGTTTTAGTAACCGTGTATATAAGAAGAGGAAGAACGTAGGGAAAAGAAAATTAACACTAATACCAAGTTGCGATACTACAATTACTGAAACAGTGCGTTCTTCTGCTAAGCAACACATGGCCGGCCATAGCCCTGTGACATTTTCTAGCAAGAAGCTGACTGGTGGAAGTGACAGATTTCGTGAATATGTTAGTGACAGTGATGATATTTTTCATCACTTAGCACAGCCAGAATTGTTACACAAATGTCTACACGGAAAGACGCAGAATCCTAACGAGAGCGTAAACAATTTGATTTGGAAAGTGATTCCTAAAAGGGTGTTTGTAAGCATAAAAACACTGCACTTTGGCATTTATGATGCAATAATAACCTACAATCAAGGGAGCGGTGTGAAGTGTGAAGTTCTGAAGGCATTAGGATTTGCAGCTGGGGTGAACACTGTATGAGCACTAAGAAATATTGACAGAGAAAGGATAAGAGGATCAGAAGAAGAGAAAGGCATATGAAGTATGATGGAACAACAGGCCAGAAAAGAAGACAGAAGAGGAAGCTTTTGGAGGATGAAGAAGAAGACACTGATAATCCATCCTATAGTGCAGGAATGTATTGAAAAACTTTGATAGCCATTTCCCGTAAATTAGAATTTTTCGAATATAAGGAACATTTTCTCAAAATCCACTCAAGCTAGAGAGATGAAATTTTTATAGAGCACTCCTAGTGGTCAAACTTACATTGTAACACAGCCATTTGTTTCATTTCAGTTTAATTATAAAGCAATTATTTGTAAAAAGATTGGGTCATTAATAAAAACAATAATTGGAAGGAAACTAGAAAAGATACTCCAAAATCCCTCTGTCATAACTGCAATACTAAACCACTCTATATGTAAAAAATAATTCAAATTTTTCTATTTGGTAGTTTATTCGTAAATGTTCCTCATACTTAGTGATTTTAACATGGGCAGCATAGGCACCTCCGGCTCCCCTTAACCCATTAACAGCAATTAAATCTTTCTGAAAGTTATTATTTTCTTTATGTACATGCAATGAAAGACATTAGGCCCTACGATTAACATAAGCACAAGGTTTTTTTTTTTTTTTTTAAGAAAACATGTTACTCCATTGGCACTGATATAGTTTTATAGCAAACCCACTGGGATTGTTCAATTTTTTGTCCGTCTCATTCATTTGGTATAATAAATTTACGTGTGCAGCATTTACCTGTTTGGCTTGTCGGGTGTTATTGTTTACAACGGCTAATGTACAGTGTTTCATTTCCTTTAGACCTGTTCAAGCCCCCATATGCCCTGCAGTGACAATGACTCTAAAACTTTCTGATCACATCGTAATACATGTAGTAGCTGAAGATACGTTAGGGTCACGGGAGTCATCAAAGTGCCATCTAATTCAAACACCAATCAGCCCGTAGAGCCACATGAAGCAATCATTATTCGTGTGACCAGTTCAACAGCACACAGATTCCTTGATTCCATTGCTGAGGAGACGGCTCGATCCTTATTTGCCAGTGGTTACATTCTGAAACGAACGCTTTTTTCGTGTTTAGTGTGAATGCTGATGCGTAGTAATGACTTTCAGCACACACATCATAATTTTAAAGACACATCAACACTTAGCTTCAACTAAAACTGAAGTTATCTCACTCGTATTGTCATCAAACAAGAAAAAAATTGCAGGCCGAGTAGCACATAAGAAGCTTAAGCTACAGCGGTAATCTGAAATTGCATTACACTATAACTAAAAAGTAACAGACCTTGTATCAAAATTATGCCATGACATTATGTCCATTATCGTTCATATTCATCAATTTGTGGTTCACCTTCATCTGCATTTTTTATATGTATATTCTGCAAACCCGTATGAAGTACATGGCAGTGGCAGAGAGTGCAGCATTGTGCTATATGATAGGCTTTCATCCCGTATGGAGCGCTGGAGAAATTCCTTAATCTGCATAGGTTGTAATTAGTGTAATCTTGTTTTCACGATGCCTACAGGAGAGATTCGCTGGGGGCCAGAAGAATATATCTAGATTCTCTTGTTAAAATTGGTTCTTGAAACTTTGTTATTAGCATTTCGCGCGATAATAATTGGCGTCTGTCTTAAAGTACCTGCCACTTCAGGGGTTTCTACATTTCAAGTGACGACGTACTCATGTGAGTCAAACAAACCCAAATCTGTGGACTATTCATTTTTGTATAAGTTCACTGGGCTGACATTTTTTTTTTCAGTATCTTACCAATGAACTGACGTCTGCCTCCTGCTTACTTACGACTACATTATCTGACCAGAGTACCATAAGGCTGTTTAGCCAACAGTCCTGTAGTCTCAGCAATACTCAGTCTTCCATGTAATAATATTGGCATCTGGAAATGCTTCAAGGCCACCATAATCTGCATGATTGCCCCAAACACCAGCCAGTGTCAGCCATGTACTGCCTCCAGAAAGTTGCTTGCACATCACAAGTGAAGTTCAGACGCAGTCCACGAAACACATTGGGACCTCCAATTAATTGCTGTTTATTAAATTGTCCAGCCAAGTCAATATCAATTGCTTTTAAGCTCCGATACACAGGTACACTGCGCCGCCAGCGACGACGGTAACCTAGACGTCGCAGAGGCATTGCTGAGGCACGTTAACACACAGTGATGTGTCCACCCTACGCCTTAATGACGTCTTGAACTTTGTTGGAGGCATTTTCAATGACAGGCCTGGAATGTATGTGGAGGAATGACGACCCATTCCTCCTCATGAGCCAAGGCTAGAGAAAATGGGTGTAGAGCGAAATCGACGTTCTGACTCATCCCCGAAAGTGTTCCTCTGGATTCAGGTCTGGTCTGGCAAGGTCACTTTATTTCCAGAATGTTAGTTTCACAAACCATTACGTCACTTAATTCTGTTTTCGGATGCATTTTCATGTTGACACAACCTATCGTCCTTCCCGAACTGTTACCATGCTGTACGCGGTACACAGTGGTATAAATGTGTTGATATCCTTCCGCATTTAGATTTCTTTAGAGCAATAAGGAGAAATTCTAACCTCGGAAAACACCGTCATACTACCTCCTCCGTTGATCACTGTTGAAAACATGGCTCTGAGCACTATGGGACTTAACATCTGGGGCCATCAGTCCCCTAGAGTTAGAATTACCTATACCTAACTAACCCAAGGACATTATACACATCCATGCCCGAGGCAGGATTAGAACCTGTGACCGTAGCAGTCGCGCGGTTCCGGACTGAAGCGCCTAGAACCGCGCGGCCAGACTGGCCGGCTGATCATTGTTGACCCAACAGCATGGTAACGTTCTCCGGACATTTTCCAATCCAAACTCTTTCTTCTGATTGTTACAGGGTATAGCGTAAGTGATCAATCCAGATCACATGCTTCCAGTCATTCACTGAACTACACGTTGCTCTTTAAACCACCTCAAGCGTCGCTTAGCATTGATTATCGTAATGAGAGGTTTATGAAAGGTGTTCGACCATTAGAACCCAGTCTTTGTAACTCACATCGAGTGTGATGCTGCGATGTTTAGCACAATGGTCTAGCATCCGGTAGGACAACGATTAAAAAATCATGGTCCGACCATCCAGAATTAGGTTTTCCATGATGTCTCTAAAATCACCCTAGGGGCAAACGCCGGGATAGTTGGGCACTACCGATTTCCTTTCTCATACTTGAAACATTCCGAGCGTGTGTTCCGCCTGTAATGTCGATGGGATGTTAAACCTTAATTCTCCTTCCTTCCTTTTTAACTCTCTACGCACAAAATTATTCGATATGGACTGCTGGCAACACTTTCTTACTCCATTCTTTTTCCCAGTGAACGGCGGGCAGTGATCTCCTGTAGGGGTGTACCGGGTCTTAGTTTAGCTGTGGTCATGCCTTCGCTTTTCCACCTCACAATCACGTCACCGACAGTCGACTTAGGCTGATTTAGAAACGTTGGAAGTCCTTGACGGATTTGTTACACAGGTGACACCAAATGACTAGTGGACATTAGAAGTCACTTTGCCCTCTCGTGACCGTCCCATTCCGTTGCCATTAGTGCTCCTCTATTGATAACACAATACATTATGCCTCCTGTTATTCTGGCGGGTCCGCCTCTCGTCGCATCTGTTTCTCAGTTCCGCATTACATATGACTGTCCGGATCCTTTTGATCAGATAGTAATTTGGATCATTCCATTTGATATCCATACCTTTGTTACATCCAGGCATTTCTTTGAGTTCCAGCTGTAGTCTTAGGATACTACTATTTTGTTTTGTGAAATGTCGATTTTACTTTTATGTACATTATGAAGTCACTAATCTGTGCACCATTCCGAAATATTATCAACATCTGCCTGAATAATTGTGCAGCTTTTTCATTGTAAATAACAGCATCAGGGTACATTTATTAATAATCGTTGGCGTGGTACCAAGTCAAATGTTTATCGGAAGTCAAGAAATGCCGAATCCACTTTAATGCCCTGATCCAAGGTTTTCAGGATATCATTAATGAAAGACGCAAGTTACAGCTGTAGAACACAAAAATAAATTGTTCATCCCCGCCACAAGCTCGTGCCCAGGACTCGTGTTGTCGCTTATATCCGTACTTGATAAGCGTCGCTTTCAGCTGCCTCAGACATTTGTGTTTTCAAGTTTATCACAGAAGTAAGAATGCAGTTGTGATTCACATAGAAAACTCGCTCAGCTGTGGTTCTTTCGATTTTGCCACGGCACGTCTCGTTCGTCTGTAGATAGTTTGTGTTTTTTACGGCACGTTTGTGTGGCGAGAAACCTCCCGCCGCCCCCCTCCTCGTCATTCCGTTTTACTTCTCTTTTTTCTCCTATGCCGTTCCAGTAGCCATTTCCAGGTATTCTTAGTTGCTGGACGTGGGCGCGTCGAAAGAATTAGTGGGAAACGCTTTGGAACTGTGAATCAGAGTTAGTGGCGTCCTTGAAGCCTGTTATCTGACGGTTCTCTGAGCTCGCGTGCGAGACGACCGTTCCAGAAAGCAGCCTGCAGTCACGTGACGGCCGGCGATTTTTCAAGTTGGCGAGCCAGCCGGAGCGTGTTCTTCTTCCGGGGAAAGGCATCCCGCCATTGCAGAGCTGATGCTGGGGTCGCCGACCCCGCCCAGTGCTATTTCATTTTTGGACTCTCGCATATCATGTCGACTTGTTAACCCAGTAACCAGTCTTGTCTCTCACAGTGCGTAACCGACATTGGGCATTTCGCAGACACGCAAGCGCACAACTAATATTAACACGCACCTCTGGTTCAGTAATGCGTCCTTGCACATTATATTATGTGATCCACATCTATATTCTGAAAGCCATTGTGATGTGCATGTCAGTACATCACATTGTAGCACTCACTAGTGCTTTCTCCCGCTCCATTCACGTACCGAGCGTGGTTCTTTAAACGCTTCTGTAACTAATGTAATCTTGTTTCGTGGTAGTTAATGGAGCAGTACGCACAGTGGTCTAGTATATTCGTTGATTGCTCACTTAATGTTGGATCTTCAAACTTTTTGAGTAGGCTTTCGTGTTTATCTACAAGCTTTTGGCGGATCGTGGTTTTTCAGCATTTTCGTTCTCTCGTGGTTCAAACGAAAGTGTATGCCGTCTCTGTATATGGTCGATATCCCTTGATAGTCCTGTTTTGTACGGTTCCTATACATTAGAGCAATACTAAAATAGGACCCTCTAGTGATTTGTAAGTAGCCTCCTTAATATACCAACTTCATTTTTACTGTGTGTTGCCAATGAACGCAAGTCTGCTACCTGCTTTACCGGCAGTTGACCGTATATAAACATTCCATTTCATATCCCGATTGATTCCAATTGCGATTCGTTCATGCTTTTGTCATATACAACCTTTTATCATTTTAAAGTTTACATTTTTACGTTCTGTAGATTTAAAGCATGTTGCCAATCTCTACATCTCAATGATATCTTATCATGGGCTGACTGAACATCTGTACATCTTTTTTTCAGAGATAACATTATTGCATATAACTGCCTCTTGGCAAAATCTGAGTTTGCTGTCAATGTGGTCTGCCAGGTCATTAATAAAGAACGTGAACAGCAAGGGTCCTAATACACTTTCCAGACGTATGCCTAATGTTAATTTTGCGTCTGTCGATAACTGCGTCTTCCATGCTAAGAGGTTCTGTGTCACGCCACACGTTTCGTTTGATACCCCGTATGATCGTACTGTAGTTATAATCGTTGGGCTGGTATCGTGTAAAATGCCTTTTGGAAGTCAAGAAAGAGGTCGTGCAGGAATCCACGGACTAATGATTGGCTCCGAAATCGTCTTTTTTGTCGTCGTCGTGTTGTGCACTAGCTGTTAACCAACGTATCCGAATTTGAGTTTGTGACGTCACAGATAGTTACGGAGAGCGTCAAGAATACTGATAACATCTCTTAATAATAAAGCTAAGGGGCAGTTTAGTGATCTTTGATGTTTGGTAGACCTTAAAACGTTTAGCTGTATTAATTCAGACGAACTTTTGAGTTTTTAATAGGATTTTATGCCACTTACTGTGAAAAGTTTTATATCCGATGGAGGTAATTTGTTTCTCAGTTAGATATGCGAAACTAGCAGTCGTAGCACAGTTGTGTTCAGAAAGACTGAGTATACCAAGGAACTTTGTATTTGTCGTCCCTTCTCCTAAAGTTCTTAGGTCGAAGCTTTTAGTTAATTGTCTACCGTGACTCATCATCTCCATTGTATAGTTCAGACGAGTGGTGTGTGCTCATGTAAAAAAGAGTGCAAGGGAGCGTATGTGGTCTTACGTCGTATTTTAGGCTATTCTCCTTTTGTGTGCTATAGCATCATTCGCCTCACAGAGTCGGCGTACGGGCGCTGATGACCACGATTTTGAGTGCCCTCCAGATGCAACAACAACGACAATAATAATAACAACAAACAAATCTGTACACAGTAACTCAAATAATAAGATTGCCATTCTGGGGAATTGCTTCTTTGTTATGTAACAAAAGCACAGAAAGGATTTGGTCGTGTAACTGCTTTGTTACTGTTCATCCTTAGAGTTACAACGATGGGAAAATGCCGTGATTTTTAATATGAAACACAAAAAAATTGTAGCTGATATTGAATGGTTGTGTGTCACGTTCTTGAAATTTACTAGTGATAACTGTAAGTCTGTAGCCATTAGATCCTCCTGTCAAGTTCCATACGCTCTATTCGCAGTGCCTCACATCGAATTTTGAGTCTCCTTTCTCTATTTCACTGTAAGATACATACTGATGTCTCAGTGCCTCAGGCTGTACGACAGATGTGCAGCCTCGTTACTCTACATTCTATAGAACTTGGTTGAGAACTGCGGCTCGCTCGGGATAATCAGTTATCTGCAGCAGAAGGCTGCTGCAGACGACAGAATCCGAGGAATTTTGTTGTATGCGAATGCAAGAGTATTTATGGTAGTTCACATAGCATTTTATTGTAGCACGTGATAAATAAGAAGCATTGCTGTTTGTGGAGGAGCTGCCATAAGAAACAAGCTTCTCACTGGCGTATTCCCTTCTTAGCAACATACTACAACTACACTCCACAGGACTCGCTTCCCTGTTCCATTGGCATGAGAAGAATGGTAATAGGTAAGACATCCATATGAACACTGATTTCTCAGATTTCCTGGTTGTCTTCTCGCGAGGCGTTTGTAGATGGAAATATCTGTGTGTATTCCTAAGGGACTAAACTGCTAAGGTCATCGGACCCTAGACGTACACACTACTAAAACTAACTTATGCTAAGAACAAAAAACACACACACACACACACACACACACACACACACACACACACACTCACTCACTCACTCACTCCCCTAGGGAGGGGCCACGCAATCAGTGACATGGCGCCTCTAACCGCGCGGCCAGGAAATAATATGATGAGCGATTCTTTGAGAACGCAAGTGCTACAAAGATGCTTCAAGAAGTCAAATTGGATACCTGAAGAGAAGGCAGCTTTCTTTTTCAAGAAACACAATTGATAAATAATAGAGAGCCGGCATTTGAAGCTGACAGCAGAACGATTTTGTTGCCAACGTACATTGCGCGTAAGGACCACAAAGATGCGAGAAATTAGGACTCATATTTGGCTTATAGACAGTCGTTTCTCCCTCGTTCTGTGGGGAGTGGAAAAGGAAAGGAAATGAGTAGTGATGGTACGGCGTACCCTCCACCACGAGCGGTAAGGTGTATTGCGAGAGTATCGGTGCAGATGTGGAACGTACGCTCTTGGAATTTCAACAGGAAACCTCTCCGCGATACACATCGCCTCTTTTAGCGTCTGCGGTTGGAGTACGTTGAGCACCTCCGTAACGCACGTGCACTTTGTTGAATCCTGCCCCCCCCCCCTCTCTCTCCCCCTCTTTCTTTCTCCCTGACCATCTTATTAATCAAACGTCGTTAAGGGTCTCAGACTATTCAGCACGACTCAACGTTTATTGAAGTACCTCTCTCGAGGATGAGTTACATTTCATTAAAATTCTCTGAATGAATCTGTGTGTGGCTTCTGATTTTTCTACAATTTGTTTTATTTGTCATTCCATTGTAGGTCGCTCCGGACGATTGTTCCTCAATATTTTTCGATGGTTACTATTGCCAGTAATTCGCCGTCGATAACGTAAGCGAATAGTAGAGGATTTCTTCTCCTGTTTAGCACAGGTACATTACGTATTCACTGCCTATTCACTCAAATCACGTAAGCTTTATGTTGCCTTACCGGTGTTTCAACTTGCTAGAAATTAATAAGTTACAACAAGACACTCAGTGTCTTGTTTGCATCTCACTATTGCATCATTCCAGCGAGCCATTGTGAAACTCGATGACAGGTGATCGTGTGAAAATATGACTGTAGGCGTAGAGGCTAGCGACGGAGCCCGGCAAGCCTTCAGAGTCGCCTGTGTTTGCCCGGCATAATGAAACTAATAAGGTGGTAACGAGCTTAACAGCTTCCTGTCGCCGCAGGCTCCACTCGGGATCGGCCCGGGCTGACAGCGGTGCTTTCTAGCTGTTTGTTTGGAAGGCAGCCGAGCCGGTGCGCAGGTAAACTGGGCCACGTTGCTCGGAACGTGACAACATGCATTATGCAGAACGCCTCTGCCATAGCGCCCGCCGCGTTTCGAAATCCTGGGTCGCTGATACCCATTCCCTAGTCCAGTCCTCTTTCCTCGTCCAGTTGCTGTCAAGTACATTACAGTAGGAGGCTAGGGATATCGGAGCAGATATGCAGTCGTATTTATGACTAAAATAAACAATCCATCCCACTGAAATTCGACGTATCTAGCCTGTGGTAACTTCGAGAAAATTCGACGCATCAAAAATGTACAATCGTGCCTGTACCGATTCATTAGCAGATCTCGATTTTCTCATCAGAATATGTTTTTATAATACCTCTCAGATACAGATTTCGTTTACAGCCTGCAGATTTGTGCTGTTAAGAGTAATTGCGTGCGATACAGTTAGAAAGCGCGAGTGAGAGCAAATTTGATCTTACCTAGCTTTTGGCATCTCTGTGTTCATAATGTGTAATACTCTTTGCTGACCGCTTCAGCACCTTAATGACATAGTTATAAGATTATAGATCTACATACAAGCTACTGTATAGTGCGTGGCGGAGGTTACTGTATACCATTGTTAGTGATTATTTTGTCTCATGATTATCCATATCTCTCCGTACGAGCCGCCTGTCTTACGCGAGATGAACCTTGGAATAAGTAGGATCGCTTTGTAATGTGTCGGAATTACTTGTTCGCTAAACTTTCACATTAGCGTTTTACTAAAGGTTCCCTTTCTTCCCTGCAAGGAATCCCATCCAAGCTCACGGCATGAACCACAAAAGCCCTCTTGTGTTGGCAGGTTTTGGCCACTTTGAATACAAAGTGTTTTACTACGCATTCTTCGATTGGAGGTAGTGTGCCCTGCCTTCTTTCAACTAATTTAGCAGACTGTGTTGTGGTATTTGTGGAAGGTACTTATTATGTTGCGTTTAAACTTTTATGGTTGTCATCGTAATTGTCAGTGTCTTTCAGTTCTATTAGGTCCAGTAGCTAGTGATACTGGTAAGTCGTGTTTTCGGCTGTTGTTCAGAGAGAGCAGAAGAATTTGGATCTAAATTTTGCTTTTTGTCCCGGGAGGGTGGTTGTTATGTCTGTCATATTTGTTGGTGATGGTGCGACGTCCACATTCTGAGGAGGTAGTCGTACTAGGCGGGTGTGAGTTTGGATGATCTCTGCTGCTTTATAAGCTGTGTTCGAGGACGTTGGAAAGTCTATTCGGAATACAGTCTTATTGGCCAGAGTATGGTTGTATTAGTAGGTGTATGCCTCTGAGTAATCGTAGTCCGGTCGGGAACAATTTGTTAACTGTCGGTCAAGCCAGTGTTTCACAAGCATATTCCATAATTGAGCTGATGAAGGTTTTGATTAGAATATAATCAGTTGCGTCGGCATATCCTTGGAATCGTCTTCGTATTTCATTTGGGATAGTCTTTATCTGGACTTTTCTATTATACAGGGTGAACATGAATAAAACCAACAACTGCAGGGACGGATTCCTGACTGGAAATCGAGGGAAAAAGGTCCTATGAGAGGTATCCGGAAATCCATCGTTGCCACGGCAGCTGCCGCTGACGAATGACAGTTCCTTTGACCACGTGCCGTGTGTTCCTTGTGTGTTCCAGGCTGTGTGACGCAGTGTACTGTAAGCAGCAGAATAGTCTGCTATTCAAATCTGAAACAAACCGAGATGGTGTTGGTATACGGGCAGGCAGATAGAAACGGTCGAGAGGCATCACGGCTATACCAAAACAAGTAATCTCACGGACGCCAATCACATCATTTCAAGCCCCTTTGGGGCGTTTGCGTGATCAGGGGTCATTTCAGACATACGAACGTGCAGGGAGGTGACGGACTGGAGATTTTGGAGGACCAGATTCTGCACCTTGACCGTTTCGACCGTTTCTATTTGCTTTGCCGTACACAAACACCATCTCGGCTTGTTCCAGACATGAGTACCGGACCATTCTGCTGCTTACAGTGTGCTGCGTCAATCACATGGCCCGCAACACGTAACGAGCACGCGACACTTGGTAAGAGGAACTTTAATTCGTCAGCGATACCCACCGTGGCAGCGATGCAAGGCCTAATGTTTATAGTACCTTTCTTCCCTTCATTTCCTGTAAAGAATCTGCCCCTGCAGTTCACTGATTTTATTAATGCTCACACTGTATGTTTTATCTGCTTTAGCTATGATTTATTTCAGTAAATGCTGACATAGACGGTTTATTGGCTATGTCACTTTCAGTAGGCTATAAATAACTCGCGAAAGATTGCTGGGCTAGGATAGCAGTCAGCATTTCTATTCGGCTGGTACAAGAGGACAGCTTGTCCTGACGTAAGCATCGGGCGATAATTATTTATGGACTTTTGATAGTGACTTATCACTGGAAATCGGCATGGCCGGTAAATTATTGGGGTCTAACTGAAATACATTTTGTAGTTGAAAGTAATGGGCCTCACCGAAACTATCTGCCAATCTCGGGGCAAATAAGGTTATTTTATTTTCGTGGCAAAAGTTGAAGTAACATTCTAGGTGGACTTATAAATATTAAGTCAGTCGGTGCGAGGAAAATGTCTCTGAGACTATGAACTGTTGCGAAAATCGCTTCTGTACCTTGAACGGTGCGTATTAAGAGCGACGACGCCACGTGGGACGCCACGAGTGTATATTTACTTAACAGAGGAACACCGAGGCCCTCTTGTATCGAAGAGAGGACGCGCCCAAGACGATAAGTAAATTCGGAGCCAATAGTATAATCCGGAGGCGTGACAGGAGTGTGAGAGCTGATCGCAGAACCACAGGCCAAAGGAAGGTGAGACGAGGTTAATCTCGTCCAGCTACGATAACGCAGCCGATTAGGCCCGCCGGTTCTCGGAGCAGCTGCGCCCACGGGCTTTGTGTCCAGTATTAATAATTCATCGCGCGCCATTTGCATAACCGGCTGGCAGTGCGGGCGTGGACGCGGCCATAGGACAGGCACGGAGTGGGCCGCTCGATAACGAGGCAGGACTAGCGACACGGCGCGGCGCGACTATACTCGTATAGGCGACTCGCTCCGCGGCGCTTCCCGTTTCGCAACGGGTCACCGACACCGACTCTGACGCCGCTTATCTGGCCGCGCTCCGCTTTCCCGCCGCAGCCGCCTGGCTTCTTGTATTAAAACAATGTCGCCTCAGGAACGACAGCCAGGACACGGAGATAGCCTTATACGTTGGGACGCAGCAGTACAGGCTGTATCACAATTAACAGGTACATCAGGCGCGGATGAAAGTTTACCGTAATAGACACAAAAGTGTTGCAGTAAACATAGGCCGCAACCTAGTAGTTTACTGCTGTCTGCTTACGAACTGCCACTGACTCCACAGTGGAGTATTTCCCTAGCTTCTGCACGTGTATCACATATGTGAAGTTTTAGATTAAGTCTCCATTTAAGTGAATTCGTATTGCAGCCATGACCATGATTGGACAACATGGTACTTGCATGACGGGGCATTGGCACATTTTCCTGGTGATGTTAGTCAGCGTCTAACCAGGGTTTGTACGCATCGATTCGCTTGCGTACCTCTGGTTCCTCTGTTGGTCCACGTACGGTGTGTGTAGTACGAGAGTGCTGACTGTCCTCCCCTATTTCCACTCAAAGGATACACCACCACACAATGTATTTGATACAGAAAACACCCTCACTCGCTGCGGAGTCTCCGAGCTACCTGTACACCCTGAACAAAGGTCCGGATGCCCCAGGAAGAATCACCTAACACAGTTTCAAAAGTACGCTATAATGGTCTGGGGGTCTTTCCTGTTCCAAACTGCTGTATTTGATGCAACTAGAAATGGTAAAAGTAACAGAACTCAGCATCCGTTTTCTCAGTATTCACAGTGTTTGCCTGGATTCACTTAAGAAATGTACTGCTCCTCCACTGATAGTGCTTAAGAGCTGAATTAGCGAGTTGTACAGAGCAATAAAAATCTAAGAGATGACCCAGAGAAATTCGTAAGAGTAACGTATCGGCACATTAATCATGGCACAGACACTGGAACATAACGCGCCAGAATATCACAATGCCGGAATGCGGAGATGGTAAATATGTTGTTGTGAAAGGTATGCTTGGTAAGTGGTAAACAGTGTGACAGTTGGGGAGAACACAAGTCTTGCGAAGATGCCAGTTTCATTCCGGGTTCGAGTACTGTTACGGACGCATAACCTCGAAATACTTCCGTAAAAGCCATAATAAAGTATGGGAAAGCATGTGCCATATGTTGATCAAGATAGCAGAAGAACAGAATGGAAATGAAGCCCCATGCTCCGTGACAGAGCGTAGAGGAACAATGTGGGAGACGCGCACCACCGTACTAGGCAAGGTCCTAGTGGAGGTAATTAGAAGAACAGAAAGTGGAGACAAAACAGCGCCTAATGTGAGCCAAGGCACTAGTATCAACAAATGAGTATCATGCCATGCTGCTTTAAGGCGAGATGCTTATGTAAGATGTTCCGTTCTTTCACAGATTCATGATAGCGCTGCTACATGAAATCAGAGCTTAAGGCTAGGAACGATTTGATCTGCCCACTGAGACGCCTCTCATAGTTGCTGGTAGTTTTTCACATCTTTCTGGATTTCAAATCAGTCGTCCATTGATGACGTTTCCATAGCTGTGGCGAAATGAAAGACTGTCATCGGATGGCGGTGTCACGCGAAGACAAGTGTCTCAATTTTATACATGATACAGAAAAGCAGCAAGGTTTAGCTACTTAATCATGTCCACAATTTATTCTTTATTTTATTTTTATTTTTTACCCTAACAAAATTTACTCTCGGGATGAGTCTAGTATTATCACTGTTATTACCGTCTTTTGCGTCATATAAACACACTTTGTTCTTCGAAAAAATTGCCGTAAAATTCAGGTGCGTCTTATATTCGAAATTAATATAAAAATGTGCAGTGTTAGATTTAAAATTCCCGCAAGTCTTAAAAATGGCCATATATATGATACCACGAGAAACGTGGCAACATTGGATTCAACTGGCAACAGCAATGCACCGATGCGAAAAACAGGAGTTGCGGGGATTCACAAGCTTGCTAATACTGTCTCCTTCTCGCCCCGCCATCACAAATCCAGAACACTGTCTACCCTGTGATGCGTCATTGCAGTCTACCGTGCCAGTGAACTTGAATTGAAAGTGATCTGTGTTATCTGTGAAAGAACAATATTTTTCTTACCACCAGTAGCTAGATTCGTAATGGAAAAAAAATGAAAGGTGTTCATATGATAAGGGTTGTAAATTGATAATAATAGCATATGCAGAAGCACACGGAAACAGAGCAGCTGAGTGGCATTTCGGCCCTCCACCAATAGAAATAATCATTCGCGATTGGCGGCCTAGTAAAGAACTGGAAAAAGAAGACTAAATGTGCAGATAGAGGACTGATTGCGAAATGGCAAAAACTAAAAGATGACGTATTGAAATGGATCCAAGGACATCGTCAAAATGGCATTGGAATTAATATAAAAATAATTCAAAAACACGCTAGTAAGCTAACGCTGAAGTGGCACTTACATTTTAAGGGTGGAGTTGGTTTGTGCTACAGCTTTGAACCATGGACTTAGCATGAGAGTCAAAACATCTCAGAAAATGCCACAAGAGTATGAACAGAAAATATTATCTTTTCATCGAGTTATTATTCAACATCAAAAGAAAATCAGTGTGAAACTAAAACAAATATCGACTGTGGACGACACTCCTCCGACATTTGATATACCGAGTAACAGAATTGTTGTCATGAAAGGTGCTAAAACTGTAACTATAAAAACAAGTGGACATGAAAAAATGTACTACACTGTTGTCCTTTCATGCTGTGTTGACGCTACTAAACTCAAACCAATGATCATTTTCAAGCGCAAAACAATGCCAAAACCTGAAATACCGCCAGGTTGGTGGTTTTCACGTACGTGACAAGGGTTGAATGGACGAGGCTGGTACGAAATTATTGTTTAACAAACTATGGGATGTTCCGTTCTTTCACAGATTCATGCCAGCGCTGCTACATGAAATCAGAGCTCTATAGAAGTGCTAGATCAGTTTAGTAGCCATGTGAAAAATTCTTTGAAACAGAAGTCAGTACCAAGACTAAGTTATCTGTGCACCGTTCAATCTTTCGACCAACTTTGTTGTATGGGAGCGAAAGCTGGGTGGATTCAGGTTACCTTATCAATAAGGTTGAGATTACGGATATGAAAGTATTTAGGATGATTGCAGGTACTATTAGATGGGAAGAATGGCAGGAGGGTGTCCACAACGAGGAAATCAAAGAAAAACTGGGAATGAACTGTATAGATGTAGCAGTCAGGGCGAACAGGCTTAGATGGTCAGGTCATGTTACACGCATGGGAGAAGCAAGGTTACCCAAGAGACACATGGGTTCAGCAGTAGGAGGAGTCGGGGTAGACGAAGGAGAAGGTACGTGGATTCGGTTAAGAATGATTTTGAAGTAATAGGTTTAACATCAGAAGAGGCACCAATGTTAGCACTGAATAGGGGATCATGGAGGAATTTTATAAGGGGGACTATGCTCCAGACTGAACGCTGAAAGGCATAATCAGTCTTAAATGATGATGATGATGATGATGATGATGAACAGAAATTGAGACAGTTTGCTCCTATTCCTCGAGGACTAACTTCTCAATTGAAACCTCTTAATGTCTCGATAAATAAACCATTTAAAGTATGTATGAGAGAGGAATGGAACAAATGGATAATGGATGAAACCCAACATGAACTCACACGGAAAGGAGCTTTGAAACGACCTACAATCAACCAATTGTCAGTGGATGAAACAGTCGTGGTGTAGAGAGAAGACTTTATTGTTAAATCTGTCAAGAAGTGAGGCATAAGTAACGTTCTCGATGATAGTGAAGACCATCTTATATATGAAGGTGATAACGATTATAACAATGAGGAAGGAGAATAGAAGAAGAAGAATGTTTAGATAATGATTTTCATGGATTTTGAAAGTCAGTTCAGTTTTAAAAACGAAGAAAGTTTAGTCTGGCTTTGCAATGTAATAATAAAAAGCCAAAAAAGTTATTTTTTATAATTGGTTAAAAATTAAGGTGCGTGTTGTAATCCGTAGCGTATTATAGTCCATAAAATATGGTATTAAAATGATTGCCTCAGATAGTGTTCTGTATGATAGAGGAAAACAATATCGATATTACAGAAGGTAGCTCACAGTGAACCTGGCGTCAACACCAGTGTTAGTGTGACTTTGGCTTTTGCGCGTAGAGTCGCTAGAACATGAATTGCTGGTATTTCGTGTAGAATATTTCGAATAATTGCGTAGTACTATCTTCATAAAACCTTGAAGAGTCTTCTTGATATTACAATCGTGTGAATTTAACAGGGCCTCATTTCACTCTGTAAAGCAACGATTCTGATTCTGTTCACAAATTAAGAAACATAGACTACAATGGGCTCGTCAGTAGGCATATAAAAATACAGTCTGTCATCGAGGGGAAAAAACATAACTTGGTTTTATAGTGGACACGACGCAAATCGTTTACCAATCGCGTGAGAGCAGCGAGCTTTGTAACGTACAGGTTTCTTCCCCAACGCCGATACGGCGGTTGCACACGCTAACCACTACGAGAATTCCGCAACGCCAGGCGAATATCGGGGCTACACGGGACAGTAAACATTGATAAACTCATTCAGTGGTCAATAACTCCGTGTCCTTGCCAGTCGTGATAGCGCTCCGCGCCGGCAGTCTGAGTTGGCTTGTGGCAGACACTTGTCAGAGAAGGGAGAAAGTGCTGTGCGAACGGAAGCATTACTCGGCCCTCCACCACAACGTGCGCATAGTGTTTGTTCATTCACTATGTTGATATTACATAGAGACCACTACGCTACAAACTTCCGTCAGTCCCACAAAGCCCCTGGTAAGTCTACTATTTTCTATATCGGTGAACATGTTTCTCAGTTGACGTTATGTTTTCTCAGATGGACTAATAAACTTATACACTACCCAATTGCGTGCACTTTGGTTTCTGTTGCCAAGTAATAGATACATTTCATGGGCAAAGCGATGAGCGAAAGTCGATATTTTTATTAGAAATGGCAATTTACTTACATTAAAAAGTTTTCATTCTCGGGCCTCTTGAAACTGTCAGAATTTATCACCAAATATTTGTTAGTTTAGTGTTCTGGTTGAATTTACATTCTCCTATCGCTAATCATGAACGGAACAGTGTTCAGTAACTTCGAAATTCTGTGAAGAGCGCACCGTTAAAACCTACGAAGGTACATAAAACTTTGTTCTCCAAAATATATTCTTGTGTGTATGGTATTAACTGTGGCTTATGTATTTACGCGAAATAATGTTAAGCGGTACCTTCCTGATAATGCAATCGGTTTCTCATACAACGAGGCATGTAGTGGCATAATGCTCTCAGAGAAATTACCAACCACTACTTGAACGAAAGTTATAGGGTATTCAATCACCCAGACAATGAATTTAAGCGGCGAATGACAGCACCACTTGCAAACATGATTTCATGGCTCGTTGATACACAATAATGCAGCGAATTTAATTATATTCCCCAAAGATGCAACTCAGATTGCAATTTTGTGGCAGCCATTTTATTTGGCAGTAGACACAGCGAAATGTTTGTTAAGAGCGGGAAGTTTTACTTCCCGATTTATTGACGAAATCTCCATGTTGTAAGTTCAAATGAGTCAGATATATTAGAAGCAAAAGGAAAATGATGATAGACATGCTGTCATCGTTTGTCCGAGATCTGTTAAAAGCCTGTTCTTAATAGCTAGTTAGCGCGAATGTAGCATTTTGGTTGAATTTTTAAGTTCGCGTGTCAAAGGTTAGGAGTTCAATTCCAGGAATGTTGTTAGCTCAGTAGTTAAGTGCCGGACTACGTATTCAAAGGGCCGGAATTCGAACCCCCATCGGCCACGGATTTTTTTCTGTCGGAGCTTCTTTCACATCTGGCAGTTTAAGAATAATGCGAAAACTGCCAATTCGGGTCGTGTTTCTTAGTGCGCGCTGAAGTGCAGATCCCCCTGTAACCGGTCAGGAAAGCGAGTTCAGAGGCCGGAAGAAAACAAGGTCATGCCACCTCCATGCAGCAAAGCAGTGTTCGTTCTTGCCCTAGTACACCGTGGCAGAACGTCTAACCTTGCCTCTTATAGACGCAGTTTAACGCGAAATGCGAACCGCGGAGAATGGAACCGTATCTCGCAAAATAGGTCCACAGTCATAAAAACCATTGAATTAATAGGAGAGGAGTGAGTGGGAGGGGGGGGGGGGCATGAAAGTAGGTTAGGCTACTGATCACTCGGTACGGTCTCACTAAACGTCCCGGGATGATCACATTGAGAAATAAGAATTTCAGTGTTGCCCACCGGTAATTCAACGTATGACATACATTTTTATGCGGTAGTTTAGTTCGTACATAGGAACGTATCGCCAGCAGAAACTTACAAGAAAGTTCGTTATTTCCATTTACCACAAAGTTAGTTAATAAAATACTTGAATCATTAAGTTGGACACACAAAGCGAAAGCAAATAATTTGAAATAACGTGCACAAAGAAAGAGAACCGCAGGAATGCCTCATCTGCTACGCAGGCGGAACCCGTAAGATTTGACTTAGCAGGAAGGCTGTTGCGGTGTTGCATGTGGCTGATCGGAGTGTGGAAGTGGGAACTACTGCTTCCGTCATGCATTAGGGGAAGTGGGAACCGAGTAACTTAATTATCAGATGGGTTTTTTAGGAGTACTACGTTCCGTTGGAGACGTGGCCAGTTGTTTGCTGCTTGAAGATAGTACCACACGACTTTCTGGTAGCCATTTCATTGCGTTACAGTGATTAAATGATTGTATGCAAATGTATCAAAAAGTAATCCCTCCAACGTCATACATTTAATAAGGAACAGCGGAATTAGTGAAGACCATAGCGTAAAGTGTATTCTGCACAACACTACTGTCAAAACATTTTACTATGCATCTCTACGTAACTGCGCCATCGTTGAACCCGGGATGTAAACTAGTTTAGATCAGTTTCTTGACCCCTGGTATTAAAGCTGTTTTGATCTTACCCACGAAGAAAGTGTAGGGACGCCGTAATGGACGTCAGCAATGTACACCTTTAGATAAGCAGCTTGGTAACGGGAAAACTGACGTTGCATATCAATCGCGCAGTGGCCAGCCCACATCTGTCACAGATGCCAATCAGGATGTGTTTATGAAGTGGTTCGCAGAGACAGGCGCGTTCATAATAAACAGAGAAACCTTTGTAACCAAACTTAAGGAAGCAATAATGTACCACGTCTCCATACGTCATTTTTCATAATCCAAGCTATTGCAAAAATGCGATTCTCAGTGGTGCCACATGGACCCTACAGCCCTGATGTGGACCTGTCTGACTTCAGTTTGTTTGAATCTATGAAACGACGTACGTGGTTACAGTTTCAGTGACTTGGCTGAGGTTAATACAGCTTTAGAATTGTGGGCCAAGAAGGAAAACTGATTTTCCCTAAACAGGTTTTGATGCCTAGGTTCAACGATGGCGCAAATATATACAAATGCATGTTGACTGTTGTTATACGTTGATTATTAATTTTTTGTGACATAGGAGGCATTACTTTTAATCTATATTCGTGTATTACATTGACTCATCGTACCACGTATAGGCTATAAAAAAAATGTTAAGAATCGCCAAGTGCGTCTCAATGGTATAAAAACAGTCCATCTGAAGATAAAGGAAAAGGTCTGAGAGAATGCGTCGTGAATCAGTGAAATAAAATTTTTGGATTTACTTAATATTTTTAGTTCCCAAGGTGCATTCTTAAATAGATAATCCAGTATTAAAACAGTGATTACTGTCGCAACGGGCTTTTCTGTTTTCGAACTTTTCTCTGTAACAGGCGAAATGGAAAAAAAGCGACAGGTCAGATCTTATTGGCATAGGTGTGAGAAAATTTAAATTTAAAGACAGTATTCTACAGGACAGTCCCTTACGTAGAATCCTTGAGGGAAATGAGTAGGAATCGCGACCCAGAATAATGCACTAGATATATGCATAAATCTCACCAGCATGAAGTTAAAAGATGTCTCTTACGTAGTTTCATTATTTTATTTAATTCTTTCCTGGAAACCTTAAGGCACCTTCTTTTTTACCGTATCGATTGTGTAGACTTTGTGACAATTAATGCTTATGAACTTCAAACTGTATAACAAGTAGCTGTAGTGTTCGTTCGCCTCACACTCCGAGAAACGAGAATTACTAAATACAGCATTGCGTACTGGGCAGTCAAATTTTGAGTTCTTCCGTGATACTTATTCATCTATCGTTAGATATGTATCTGGGTGAACTATCTGTTGCAGAGGATTTAAGTAGCAGTAAAATGATGCTCGGGCTCGATAAAGGCCGTTAAGGCAGAGCGGGTTTCTGTAGCGCTAAAGTGTATTCCTTGTACGCCGTACGCGGCTGCTCCACTCACCCCATAGAAAGTTATGTTTCTAGTGACGTCGTCATGGGCGAAACATTTAATCCTAACACCAAGTTGGATTCGTGTCTGAAAATTAGAATGTAAATAGATTATCTAGGAAGTAAAACTGCTTCCAGTCGAAGCGAAAAATATATAGTGTGTGCTGTGTGTAGTTACCGCAAGTAGATATTTAAAATGAAATGCACCGTCTGTGTTTCTGAAAGATACGGAAAAAAAACTTTACTAATGATCTATTGTACGTTACTCTTGGTGCAGGTGATCAGTACAGAGTATATAATCACTAATGAACATTTGTTTACTTATTCGAACACAAAAATAACCACTCGAATTTTTGTGGCATTCGTGACAGCTTAACGACGTCAGAGCCGTGAAACCTTTCTTGTAGCACAATGGCTGAGTGTGCTAGTGGCTTCCTGATTTGGAATTTCGTAATTAACATTTTACATTGCATTGCTTTCACACTGCAGACGAATGTTACGAGAAAAATGTGATTAGTTATTTCCTTTATAGTTGTTCATTTCAGTGAAACTAACGTTAATATTTACTTAAGACATCAGTGATGAGTTTGATATGTGACAACGCTGTTGTAAATTTCAGGCACTGCTATCCATTATCGCGGAGAAGATTCGTTTGCGATTTCCACTTTGTTGGTGTGTCTGGAACACTAGTGTGTGCCGTGGCGCGTGTTCTGCACTTAATGATGAAACCAGAAGTGGCCACCAACTTAACGGGTATTCCGCCCATCGATCGCAGCGTGCGTGGGTGGCAGCTCCACGAATCTGTGGTACAGCGCAGTGCGGAACAGGGCTTTCCCGCGTTGGTCAATATCCGTACTCTGTTGCTTCTTGACTTCGTGTTTGTTCTGCGTACCTGCTATTGTTTTAGGAATAGAAGCCTGCCTGCAACGGTTTCATTGGGGGAAGATGTTTTAGAGTGACGTGAAAAACCATATGCACACTTAGCTTGTTTATCGTAGTATTTTACTGACTAATTTTCAGCTGAGTGACAGATATGGCCAAGTCTTCATCACATTTCGCGAGAGTGAGCTGAAACCCAGAACAGTCGCACGGCCTAGGAAACACAGTGTCTGTCATGTAATTACTTTTTATAATTACTTGTTTCCAAGTCAGGTTAAACAAACGGCATCATTACCGGTTTCGACCTATTAGCAAGTCATCAGTTGATTTAGTAAGTTGGAAGTGAAACATGGGCTATGAACACAAGAAGGGAATTGCAGCTTATGAAGTGTGGTGCTCCGGAAGAATACTGAAGATTGAGATGTGTCGATTGAATGCCTCTTGAAGAGATACTGCATCAGATTGGGAGATAAGTAATTTAACTAAAAGGGGGATGGGTTGATTAGACGCATGCGCGGGCCTCGAGGATTCTATTTGGTAATGGAGGGGCGCGTGGGGTGTGAGCATTGTAGGAGGAGAGGACTTGACTACAGAAACGGCAGCTCAACTGAGGGCACTTGTGTTTACATTGTGAGCGATTTCCGAGCTTGTTCAGCAGGAGCTATATAACGTATTCAGGTCATTTGAAAATGGCTTGGTAATAAGTCGATAACGATGCCATTTGTGTGAACTGAGGCCTAAATATATAATGAAAAATCAGAAAAAAACGTACAGAGTATGTTAGTCAGCCGGTGTGTCGGGGATAACATCACGGAAGATAGCCCACATTTGGATGAGTATGAATGATATGCTTAAAGAACCGACAGTGAATTCTAGTAATATTGCTTAAGATTTTAAACCTTAAAAAATCGAGCGCGTTATTGAACTGCCTCACGGATTGTCTCGGATATCACATTTAAACGGGTTCTGCTGGTTCGTAATGCAGTTTCAGCTGTGGGCATATGCGATTCAGCGCACCAAGCGAGGTGGGGCTAGAGATTTTCGGGAGGAGGGGTATTCAGACAACCGTTCGGCCATCCAACCAAATAAGTTTTACGTCGTTTCCGTAAACCGATTAAGGCGAATGTGCGACTGTTTCTTTGATAACGCCACTGCTGATTTCCGTCTTCATTCTTGTCTATTCGAACTCATTGCCAACGGGAAGGTAACAGATTTTCCTTTCGTCGTGTCCTTCCGTACATTGGACGACGAAATTACCCATTTGCAAAGAATATATGCTTTACGGAGTACTGTCTTGCAGCATCCTTTGTCGGACGTTCTGTTGATACGCGTTTATAACGCCATAAAATTAACTCAGTGCCCAAAAGTATGTTCAAATTACTTCCTGTCTTCACAATTATTTTCTTCGTAATACATACATAGTTTTCAGATAGCGCGATGCATCAGAGATTTCTGCTTGAGGTCTTGTTGTCCATGCTATGACAATTTTAATCAGTTGACTCGCTAAAGAACAACTTTGTCTCCAACATCCCAGTGTAGTTATTGAGTCATAAATGTGTCCTCTGAAGTCACTCCGCTGATGAATCAACATATTTCTTGAAAAGGTCCGTCGGTTGTGCTCAAGGCTCTCTTCCGTAAGTCGCTGGCGCCCCGTTTCGCGCACACTGCCAGTATGGTTGACTTGAAATTCTGCACTACTCTGTCAGAATCTGTTACTCTCTGCTAAGGCTCAGATGATGTGTTATCCGTTAGGGAGATAATGCGTACATTGTGGAGCAGCTGATATGTGTATTGCAACTTACCTTTACAATAACGGCAATATTGCCCATGTATTGCGGAAGATCCATACTCAGGGCTTCTATTTTGTGTCACGGTAGCGTTATGCCAATTTCATTGACATGTGCTTTGAAATGTAATTTACGGACAGTTACATTATTTATTATTATAAATGTAATTATCTTGTGAACGGAATTTCTCATTTATCCGAGGTCGCCAAAGAGAGACTCAGTGTGGAGACCATAAAGGATTTCTCATCTACTTAAAAACAGACTGTGTCATTGATGATCTTTAATTTTCTTGTTTCAGAGTTAGGAATATTGGCTGTCGGGCGTTGTTGAATATAGAATTGAGTCGTATATAGTATTTACAAGAATTAAGAAATGACTAAAATTTCTAGTACATTAGCCAAAAACGACGAGGAAACAAGTCGTCCCGATCTGCAAAGCGAAACTAAACAATAAAGGCAAATTCTGGGTATTTTCGGTGAAGATAGGGGACACATGCTTTCTATTAATTGTCGTTCTAGGAGTGCATGGTTTCAGTGCAAAATACCATTTTAATTGTCCATGTAATGCCGTATATAGAGCTTTTCAGTGGACCAGACTTCGTCGTTTCTTGCCAGACGGCGGAACTCTTGTCAATGACTCCAGCACCCACGCCGAGCTCTTACGAGAATCATTAGGTGGTATGCTTTGTGAGGCGGTATCAACGGGAACTGGTTACCCTTTCCGACGCCTCAAGCTCGATGCCTATATGCACTTACGCTACATCCCCTACAGGAAGAAGTGCTGTCGGCGATTGGAATTGGTGATGTAGCTGCTTCATAATGTACTAACCTTCAGAGGATGGAGAAGAATGTGGAAACACCAGATACACAACACACTAGCATGCCAAATACGGTGTACGACAATCGTTGGCTTTCAAAACGGCTTCCATTCGTATGGGAATTGTTAAATACAAGTTTTGTATGGTTGTCAAGGGATTCTTACACATTCTTCCTGCATAGTACTGGTAAGTTGAGGTAACGATGATGGTGGATAGCGACCACCCAACGTTCTCTCCAAAACAGACCATAAAGGGTCAATAAAAATGACATCTGCTGGCTGAGGTGGCCAGAGAAGATGCGACAATTGTTGACAAAACCAGTCCTGAACGATGTCAGCTGTGAGAACAGGGTTCAACTGGTTCTGAGCACTATGCGACTTAACTTCTGAGGCCAGCAGTCGCCTAAAACTTAGAACTAATTAAATCTAACTAACCTAAGGACATCACACACATCCATGCCCGAGGCAGAATTCGAATAAAATAAAATTCGGAGTCCAAATAAGAGTCCAAATAAAAGCGTAACATGTTCGGTGTAACAGAACATCAACAGTGGTGCATTCGTAAATATAGCATACTTAATACGTCTACATTTTGGTACTGACAGATTTAAAAAAAAAATGTAGGTTTTGATATGATGTAGGATTTACTTAAGTTGTTTATTGCCTCTTGTTACATTATTGAAGTCAGAAGGATTTTTTTCCTTGTTGTAGTAGGTTGTAGTAAAATAAAACTTAGTTTACCTTCACCCTTCACGATTTGTCGCTTTCTTTTGGTGCATTTGCGTTTTTTGTATTCATGTAAACAAGAGTATTCCTATACATGTTATTGTTTCTTTTGCGTTAAGCATTGTGTATTTACATGCTCATTAGTGTTTTCGTGTGTTGAGTACTGTGTAAGCAATGCAGAGTTTTTAAGTAAACTTTCGTGTTGTTGTTGTTGTGGTCTTCAGTCCTGAGACTGGTTTGATGCAGCTCTCCATGCTACTCTATCCTGTGCAAGCTTCATCTCCCAGTACCTACTGCAACCTACATCCTTCTGAATCTGCTTAGTGTATTCATCTCTTGGTCTCCCTCTACGATTTTTACCCTCCACGCTGCCCTCCAATGCTAAATTTGTGATCCCTTGATGCCTCAAAACATGTCCTACCAACCGATCCCTTCTTCTGGTCAAGTTGTGCCACAAACTTCTCTTCTCCCCAATCCTATTCAATACTTCCTCATTAGTTATGTGATCTACCCATCTAATCTTCAGCATTCTTCTGTAGCACCACATTTCGAAAGCTTCTATTCTCTTCTTGTCCAAACTGGTTATCGTCCATGTTTCACTTCCATACAAATACTTTCAGAAACGACTTCCTGACACTTAAATCTATACTCGATGTTAACAAATTTCTCTTCTTCAGAAACGATTTCCTTGCCATTGCCAGTCTACATTTTATATCCTCTCTACTTCGACCATCATCAGTTATTTTACTCCCTAAATAGCAAAACTCCTTTACTACTTTAAGTGTCTCACTTCCTAACCTAATTCCCTCAGCATCACCCGATTTAATTTGACTACATTCCATTATCCTCGTTTTGCTTTTGTTGATGTTCATCTTATATCCTCCTTTCAAGACACTGTCCATTCCATTCAACTGCTCTTCCAAGTCCTTTGCTGTCTCTGACAGAATACAATGTCATCGGCGAACCTCAAAGTTTTTACTTCTTCTCCATGAATTTTAATACCTACTCCAAATTTTTCTTTTGTTTCCTTTACTGCTTGCTCAATATACAGATTGAATAACATCGGGGAGAGGCTACAACCCTGTCTCACTCCTTTCCCAACCACTGCTTCCCTTTCATGTCCCTCGACTCTTTATAACTGCCATCTGGTTTCTATACAAATTGTAAATAGCCTTTCGCTCCCTGTATTTCACCCCTGCCACCTTCAGAATTTGAAAGAGAGTATTCCATTTAACGTTGTCAAAAGCTTTCTCTAAGTCTACGAATGCTAGAAACGTAGGTTTGCCTTTTCTTAATCTTTCTTCTAAGATAAGTCGTAAGGTTAGTATTGCCTCACGTGTTCCAACATTTCTACGGAATCCAAACTGATCTTCCCCGAGGTCCGCTTCTACCAGTTTTTCCATTCGTCTGTAAAGAATTCGCGTTAGTATTTTACAGCTGTGACTTATTAAACTGATAGTTCCGTAATTTTCACATCTGTCAACACCTGCTTTCTTTGGGATTGGAATTATTATATTCTTCTTGAAGTCTGTGGGTATTTCGCCTGTCTCATACATCTTGCTCACCAGATGGTAGAGTTTTGTCATGACTGGCTCTCCAAAGGCCATCAGTAGTTCTAATGGAATGTTGTCTACTCCCGGGGCCTTGTTTCGACTCAGGTCTTTCAGTGCTCTGTCAAACTCTTCACGCAGTATCATACTCCCATTTCATCTTCATCTACATCCTCTTCCATTTCCATAATATTGTCCTCAAGTACATCGCCCTTGTATAAACCCTCTATATACTCCTTCCACCTTTCTGCCTTCCCTTCTTTGCTTAGAACTGGGTTGCCATCTGAGCTCTTGATATTCATACAAGTGGTTCTCTTCTCTCCAAAGGTCTCTTTAATTTTCCTGTAGGCAGTATCTATCTTACCCCTAGTGAGACAAGCCTCTACATCCTTACATTTGTCTTCTAGCCATCCCTGCTTAGCCATTTTGCAACTTCCTGTCGATCTCATTTTTGAGACGTTTGTATTCCTTTTTGCCTGCTTCATTTACTGGTTACCATTATATAATCTATCTGATACCTTTTAGTATCTCCAGGATTCTTCCAGGTATACAACCTTCTTTTATGATTCTTGAACCAAGTGTTAGCTATGATTAAGTTATGCTCTGTGCAAAATTCTACAAGGCGGCTTCCTCTTTCATTTGTTCCCCCCAAATCCATATTCACCTACTATGTTTCCTTCTCTCCCTTTTCCTACTGACGAATTCCAGTCACCCATGACTATTAAATTTTCGTCTCCCTTCACTACCTGAATAATTTCTTTTATCTCGTCATACATTTCATCAATTTCTTCATCTGCAGAGCTAGTTGGCATATAAACTTGTACTACTGTAGTAGGCATGGGCTTTGTGTCTATCTTGGCCACAATAATGCGTTCACTATGCTGTTTGTAGTAGCTAACCCGCACTCCTATTTTTTTATTCATTATTAAACCTACTCCTGCATTACCCCTATTTGATTTTGTATTTATAACCCTGTAATCACCTGACCAGAAGTCTTGTTCCTCCTGCCACCGAACTTCACTAATTCCCACTATATCTAACTTTAACCTATCCATTTCCCTTTTTAAATTTTCTAACCTACCTGCGCGATTAAGGGATCTGACATTCCACGCTCCGATCCGTAGAATGCCAGTTTTCTTTCTCCTGATAACGACGTCCTCTTGAGTAGTCCCCGCCCGGAGATCCGAATGGGGGGACTATTTTACCTCCGGAATATTTTACCCAAGAGGACGCCATCATTTAATCATACAGTAAAGCTGCATGCCCTCGGGAAAAATTACGGCTGTAGTTTCCCCTTGCTTGCAGCCGTTCGCAGTACCAGCACAGCAAGGCCGTTTTGGTTAATGTTACAAGGCCAGATCAGTCAATCATCCAGACTGTTGCCCCTGCAACTACTGAAAAGGCTGCTGCCCCTCTTCAGGAACCACATGTTTGTCTGGCCTCTCAACAGATACCCCTCCGTTGTGGTTGCACCTACGGTACGGCCATTGTATCGCTGAGGCACGCAAGCCTCCCCACCAACGGCAAGGTCCATGGTTCATGGGGGGGAGGAACTTTCGTGTGTGGTTGTGAAAATTAGAGATGTGTTCGGTATTCTGCTTCAAAATATGTAACCGGGGGGGGGGAGACGTTGCACTGGACATACACTGCACATGGCTGCTACAGTCTGATAAATCTGCTGTTACTGAAAACAGTGTATACAGCAAGTCACGCTATTGAGTGCAATGTCCAGATTTTAACGTGTTTCATTCTTATAGAATTCATTTGTCGGGGAAGATACTGAAATACGTTTGACATATGATTCAATTAATCGCGGTGATATCCTCATGTCGACCCAATTAGTGACACACCATCGTTCACAGAGGGGTTACTGTAGCATTTATCTTCGCCGCCCGTGTTATATTTCTTCTACTATGATTATCCTCGCACTCGTACGCACTGGACTCATCCCACCGTTATACACGATGATTTTGCTCAACGACGACAAACTGGAGGAAACGACACCAGAGAGACTTAAAGGTGCAGAACAGGTTTATGGTCATGCGGCCTGAAATACGTTCTGGAGGTACATCAACTTGAAGTTAGAGATAAACTTATCTTCGACAGAGACTCTGGTATCAGCACGAGGTTGGCGGTCAGCCAGCACGGGGTAATCCAGACGACAGGGTGGAATATTCTCCACAACTACCACTGTTCGTATCACAACACATGCAGTCTTCATTCGCGCTATGGTTTTCTCGTTGGTTCGTCGCACCGGCCGTCGGGATACTGAGATTTCTGTCATTCACCTTATTCACAGACGAGCCTGTCTTTACGAGGTGCGATGTCGTCAACCTTCACCCACTTGTGGGCGGGGGAGAATTCCCACTGGCTGAGCCTCAATGTGTAGGTTGGTATTATTGGCGATTCCTTTTGTGGGATTAGTCATCCTTCCACAGCGCCTCACAGACAGGACACATACTAGCCCTGCATGTGATCCTAGCTCCGCAGCCGGAATGCGTTGTTTTGCTGATACAGAGGGTAATGTAGCTACTCCATGATGGAGCTCCAGCCCACTGCTATGTTGAGGATGGAGCTAAAACACAAGTGTGTGCTGTGTTCTCATGTGTGCTTTCAATCATTAAACCTATACTGTCAAAGATTCTTTTATCTCCATTTTGAAATGAGTGTACTTTCCTCGAAGCGAATCGTCTGCTGTAACACTGTCTCAATTTGCTGTGTGCTTCGACGTGTGACAGGCCGGTATTCCGATGTTGCAGGCGCCGCCGGCCAGTACAGGCGCGAGCATGTGTCGGCGCTGGAGCCGCCGCGGTCGTCCCCGGCGCCGGTGGCGGCGCCCGGCTCCGGCGTGTCCGGGGCGGCGGGCGCGGCCGTGGCCCCCGCGCCTGCCCCCGGCGCCGCCGCCGCCGCCCCCGGCCACGGCGGGCCCGTGTGGCGCGACCCCGCCGGCCTGGTCGAGGTGCGCCACGTGCACAGCGTGCAGCACCAGCTGCTGATGCCCGCCGCGCCCCACTCGCACTCGCATTTCCACCCGCCACCGCACCCGCTCTACCAGCCGCCGCAGCCACAGCCGCAGCCGCACCACCGCTACGACCTCGAGGTGCTCGAGCGGGACCGCATCATCAGGTAAAACCAAACGGAAAGCAGCGCATATTATCTTACACGGTCCAGTCACGTTAATGTGACCGACGCCCATGTCCGACGTCAACTTGCGATAACCACTCACAGACCTGAGGTGGCAACCGTACTAGTGCGAATACGTAAGGCATGTCGGGTGTGGGTGGGTGGGGGGGGTGGGGGTGGTGCAGAAGATACTGCACTTTTCGACGTAATGTGGGAATGATGTAGCGATTTACCTAACATCCAAAAGGGCTAGCTCACTGGCTTTTGTCCCAAGGGTGGAAGCATTTCCGGAACAGCTAAGTTTGTAAAATGTTGGCGTGCCGCAGTGGTTAAAGTATACCGTGCATCACAAAATTCTCGCAGTATAGGTGTGTGGTTCGAAGAGCACCAGGTTGGGTTTGCCGTACTCACCTGGCCAGCAAACTACCTGGATTTATAAGCAATCGAGAATCCTTGGAACCTCCTCGATCCGGCTGTTCGCGCTGTGGATCCTCCACTGACGAAACTAGCGCAGCTGACCACGGCACTGCAGTCAGCATGGCTCCGCTACCCTGTCCATAGCTTCCAGAACCTCATTCTCTCTCTTCCTGCACATCTCGCACTGAAAGAGGTGGTTATTCGGAGTTTTGACTGGTGGTCGCATTAATGTGACTGGACAGTTATAGTAAATCTACTGTAAAGGAATACTAAATATTAACAAATGCAAGAATTGGATGAAATCACTCGAAATACATGACTCTTTACAACGCTGCCTGTAACCAGCTGTAGGTTCATTCTTCCACTGCGTTAAAAAAGACACTCGGCTTTTTTGTCACATTTCATGCAGGATCTGTTGTATTTGTTCATTACATGCAGCCACTGAATGTGATTTGGCCCACTTCTCCCCCTCCCTCTCTCCCCCACCCCAGGGGGCTCACCACTCTTTAGTGAGTATGTACTTGGCTACCACGAGGCCCCAGCCTTTGCAGCATTGCTTCCCCTTTGTGTGCTGCAAACCTACACTTGGACAGTCTCTTACCTTCTCAGACTTTGTCAGGTCGTCCTCTTGGTGCAGACCCTGCTTGCACATGCTTCACAATTCTGATCTTGATTTCTAGTTTCATTCCAGACGCTATCTTAATCTTCCATTAACGATTACATGGTCCCCATTATTGGTTTTTGACGTGCCATCTTTTCCAAACTTAACAGAAGTGTGCGACGTCAGGGTCTTCAGCATATCACCTGCCTTCTGCATTCCCCTTCAGGAGATTTATTATCCAGCAACGCAGGTCCCAGCCATTCGTGGATACCGGGGAAGAATCGTGCTGCCTATGACGAGATGTCGGGCGGAATTTGAACATATTTTCTAGACACCCTATATAACAGACGTGTGCTTTTTAATACACCCTTGGAGGCTGTGAATGTTCGGGTAACGACAGGATATTACCATCTGCAGTGTTTATATCTCCCTGCCGATGCTGAAGTTCCTGAGAACATACCGTTAGCATTGGTTTCTCAGGTCCCCCACATTACCTAATCTTGGGTGATTTCAACACCTATAATCCTGTGTGGGGTGTAACAATGGTCTCTGGCCGTGGCATAGACATCGACAATTTACTGGCACAACTCGACCTTTCCCTCTTAAATACTGGTACCCCCCCCCCCCCCTCCCCGCCAATACTTTAGAGTGGCACATGGAACATTCTCGGCCGTCGACTTTTGTATTTGCAGCCTACGTCTTCCTCCATCCAGCCACTGATCCACTGGAGGGTCCATGATGACCTATGTGGTAATGACCACTTACCAATCTTCGTGTCTCTTCCTCAGTGTCACTCCCCTGGACGTCTGCCTAGATGGGCTCTCAACTGTGCTGAATGGGTTGCTTTATCGTCTGTTGTCGACTTGGCTCCCTGCCGCTTGAGAGGCAGTCCAGAGTACAACTACAGTTATTCTTTTAGCAGCTGAATTAGCGATACCCTGTTCCTTGGGCCTGCCCCAATGGAAGACAATACCTTTGTGGTCCTCGGAAGTCGCAGAGGCCATTCGAGATCGTAGGTGGGCTCTCCCTTCGATGGAGCACCTCACTGCCTTTAAGTGACTGCGTGCCCAGGTCCACCACCTAATAAAGCGACGGAAACAAGAATGCTGGGAACAGTACATTTCAACCATTGGGCCACATACCTCTTGTTAGCATGTTTGGGCTAAGATCAGATGTCACTATGGATACCAGATACCTGCGCGCGTATTTGGTATTGCACTGAATGCTACCTTGCTCACTGCCATGATACAGACCCAGGGCCAGACCACATCCACAACCAAATGATCAAACAGCTACCGGTGGATCATCAGTGTCACATCCTTGGCATCCTTCACATCTTTAACCACATCCAAAGAGAGGACGAGTTCCTATCGCAGAGGCGAGTAAGCATCATTGTCCCAGTATCGAAACTGGGTAAGCACCCTCTACAGATGGACAGCTATTGCCCAATAACTCTGAACAAAGTTCTCTGTAAGTTGCTTATACGCAATCAGCATCCGGCGGCTGTGTTGGCTCCATGAGTCATGGGGTCGTCTGCCTCCATCCTGCCTACTACTGATAGTCTGGTTTCCCTGGAGTCTACCAGCCTTACAGCTTTTGCCCGTCTTCAACACTTTATAGCTGTGTTTTACACCTTGCAAAAGGCTTATGACACCACACGGCGACACCACATCCTTGCTACCTCACATGCAGGGGGTGACAACTTGGGGTACAGCACCGCCTTGGCTCCGTCCCCGGATCTGCCTGCTCCGTGACCTTTGTCAATTTCCCAAGGATGGTACCCCTTCACTTGTTTATCGTTGGGCATTTGCTGCTCTATGTGCACAAATGAAGGAAGCCACATTTATTTACACTGATGGCTCGAAAACATCGTTAGGTGTAGGGAGTGCCTATATTGTTGGCGACACCCCAAATCACTTTCGGCTTCCCGACCAGTGTTCGGTTTATACTGCGGAGCTTTACGCTGTTCTCCAGGCTGTCCACTACATCCGCCGCCATCAGCGGATACAGTATGTTATCTGCTCAGATTCTCTCAGCTCTCTCCTCATTCTCCAAGCTCTTTACCCTGTGCACCCTCTGGTCCACCGGATTCAGGACTGTCTGCGCTTGCTCCACCTGGGGGGCGTCTCGGTGGCGTTCCTCTGGCTACCGGGACACGTTGGTATCTGTGGAAATGAGGCGGCCGATATTGCGGCCAAGGCTGCAGTCTCTCTTCTTCGGCCAGCTATTCAATCGATTCCCTTCGCCGATCTACGGAGCGTTTTATGTCGTCGTGTTGTTCATTTATGGCACGCGCATTGGTCGACACTTCCCCATAATAAATTGCGGTACGTGAAAGCTTTTCCTTGTGCTTGGACCCCTTCCTTCCGAACACGTCGTCGGGAGGAGGTAATTTTAACTAGACTCCGGATAGGGCACTGTCTTTTTAGCCATCGACATCTTTTAAGCGACGATCCTCCCCCACTGTCCTCACTGCTCCCAGCTGTGGACGATGAGACACCTTTCAGTTGAGTGCCCCTATTTTAATCGGTTACGCTCCCGTCTACAGCTATCGCCTGATGTATCGTCGATTTTAGCAGATGACACGCGCTCAGCCGACCGCGTTCTCAAGTTTTATTAGTGCCAGTGAAATGACGTCAGTCATTTGAAGCTTTTTTGGGGGACAACCAACCCCTTTTCTGTAGTGGATTTTTAAGCCTTCCTTCTGCTTTTCGTTTCTCCAATTTTATGACTTTCGTTCCCATTGCCGCTGGTTTCCATTTTCGGTTTTTTACTGTTTCCTAAGTCACGGACCGGGCGCTAATGACCATAGCAGTTTTGCGCCCTAAAACCAAACCAAACCAAAACAAAACAAAAAACATGCATGGGGTCTCCGGAGTCCGCTCTCAGATTTTGTCCAGGGGTTCCTGTCGCACCATATGTTCCAGGTACGAGTTGTTGCTTCCCACAGTACCCCCACCCCCTTATCCAAGAGAATGGGTGCTACAGGGCCCTGTCCTGAGTGTCCCTTTTTCCTAGTAGCCATCAATGGTCTAGCAACAGCTGTGGGGTCCTCATTATGACCCTTGTTGTATGCTCATAACTTTTGCCTCTACTGTTCTTCGTCTAGCCTGGAAGGTGCCATACCAAAGGGGCCGGCATGGGCCTCACCCATGATTTTCGATTTTCCGTCTCCAAGACTCGCGTCAATAACTTCTTTTAACGTTGACCTCGATGACCAGCTACTCAATGTGGTGGAGATCTATCTTTTTTTAGGTCTGGTCTTTGATTCTCAGTTGACATTGACTCCCATCTTAGCTAGCTTAAGCGAAAGTGCTGACTGCACCTTAATGCACTTTCGTTGCCTGAGTAACACCAGCTGGGGTGCAGATCGCACTACCCTTCTGCAGCTTTACAAAGCCCTGATAGAATCCTGCCTTGATTATGAGGGGTTTGGCGTACAGTTAGGCATCGCCCCCAGCATTGTAGATACTGGATCCGACACAGCACTGCCGGGGGTTTCACTTGAGAGACGAATCTTTTGAACAGCTTACACGTGGAGGTTGGGGTCGATCGATTATGGATCTGGCGCTGACAACAGCTTGTTATTACCATGTATCCGGTTGATACTGACTATATTATACTTAAGTGGGTGTTTTGAGCCGGAGCGTAGTTTATAGTAAAGCAGCTGATAATTAAGTCTATTGTGTGGCAAACGTGCCCTAACAATTTGTGACGTAAAATAGTAAACACTTTCACACTATGTGCGCTGTTTCTGTGACTCTCATGTTGCGCATGTTAATCACTCGAAGTTTCTGTTGGCCGAAACGCTGAAGTTCTTTACTGTCTTGGCTACCCAACTTCACATCACGCTTAAGAATCCAAACTACCGCCTCCTGTTTCCAAACATGGTAATCCATCTTCCGCAGTAGCACCCCCGATCAAGGATTACGATAACAATATGCATCCTGTCTATGTTCTCTTCCACCTCTCCTCTGGATCCGCTCCTATACACCTCTGTGGTGCAGCACTCAACCACAACTTCTTGACCTATGACAAGATCTGAAAGACTCAATTTCCTCCCGAGGTCTCCACTGCCATTTTTTCACCATCCTTGACGCATCCCAGGGTTCAGAAGTAGTCTACAATTGATGGCTTGATGGTGACTGGTCGTGTAGGCTTTTCTTATACTCATGTGGAACATGCTGAACTGCTCTCCTTGTTGGCTGGCTGTAGTGTTACCACTGTGGAGTTGGTAGCCATTTCTTGAACTATTGATCACATCCGTTCCTGCACTAGTGGGGTGCTTTCTCACCTGCAGCTAGTCCTTGAGCAGTTCGCAAGCTCTCGTGCTGCCCTCGCCATCTGTTGGTCATTGCTATCCAGGATTCCCTGTATATTCTTGAACAGTGTGGACGCTCAGCGACTTTCGTCTGGACACTGGGCAACATAGAGATCCCAGGGAATGAACTCACTGATACCGTGGTCAAACTGGGTCTTATTCCCAAAATTCGACTTCAGACGTGAGACTCTCCAGGATATACCTGCCGACTTAAAAATGGCGCTGTAATCATTAGAATCTTCCCTAATCGCCTTGGGTCGCAGGGTCGTTTCCAAATGTCCATATGCATGATTTGATTTTCTGTGCGAGAGAACTCCAAATAAAATGTAGAGAACAGCAACAATCTCCCTTCGTAGCTTTGTATGACCTGGATAAAGCTACATTATCTGTATGTACTTAGACGATTTTGTTGTCCTCGTCATTTCTGTAATCCTGGCCAGGCCGTTGACGATCGCATGGTTGGGCACTCGGTCATTCACATAATTTATTTAAATCTGTAACGATTACTGCTGGGCTGCATACTATATGCTCACAATAACTTCGCACTTAACGCTGTGGATCCCGGGAATGAAGGAATCTGTTGGAATTGGTCAGTATTGATTTGGTTCCAGTCGGTGCCAGCTTCAGTCAGCAAATAATGTCGTACACAGTAACATTTTACGTAGTTTTCTACAATTTGTGGCAAAAACACTTCAGCGATCGTAATCTACGCGTGTCACCTTTGATTTGGTAGTACTACAGTTGCATGTTTCTTCCAAACGCCGCCTTGAGTAGTATATGAGAGGGGCAGAGAAGGGTTTCACCCACTCCACCGCGTGAAAGTCTCAAGTTGTATTTCGCACATAGTATTTGCGCCCTTTCTCTTCGCCCTTTACTTGTCAGCTATTCCATACGTAACGAGATCCAGACCGGGTGTTGAGTTTGGATATCTTTTCGGCGGAGGCCTCCTTAATTTTCATAGGCTTAGTTAAAAAAAAAACTTCTACGATCCCAAAAATGACTTGAACTGCTGTGTGTAGATTACGCTGCAACATCCGTCCTCACACCAGAATAGCTGCAAGAGGCAGTAAACCAATACAAGAATACATACTCGTAAAACAGATTGTAACTCTACATTGATTTTCTTTTAAAACCAAGTCCTTGTACCAAGGGTAATCCTTTAAATTTACATCTTTGTTTACTTCCCATATGTGGGTTGCAGCCTATCTAAACACTGTGCCTCTGAACGAATCTTAGACAGGAAATGTGTACAACCGGCACTCTTTGGAAAAACGATACATTGAGTCTTCAGTTATAAAGATCTGATCGTGCACCTAAAACTCATGCTGTATAAGGTGATTTAAGCGCTATTACGAAGCTGTGAAACTTGGACACTGTACAGCCAATACTGTAAGGAACTTCAGCGTTTCGGTCAACAGAAACTTCGAGTGATTAACATGACCAACATGAGTCACGGAAACACCGCACATAGTGTGGAAGTCTTTACTATTTTACGTCAGCTGAAATTGTTAGGACACGTTTGCCATACAATAGTCTTAATTATCAGCTGCTTTACAATAAACTACGCTCAGTCTCAAACCACCAACTGTAATATAATATAGTCAGTATCAACCGGATACATGGTAATAACTTAGCTACCTAGAAGAACTGTTGTCCCTAGATCAGTGTGATACAGCCTAAAATTAAGAATGGTTGTTGTATTTAGTGTTGCTTGCTACGTATATGTGCTGTTGGTAAGTAAGAGTGAACGCATTCGGCGACGCTCAGCAATGTGCGCCTCGTGCCGCCTGCATCATTTGGATTTGGCTTTGAAAGCCGGCGAGCAACTGCGCAATTCCCGATTGAGCGGCGGAGAATAATTCCCAATTGAGCAAGGGCAGCCTGTTATGTTAAGTGATGGCTGTCCTCTATTGTAGCACGACTGAAGGTCGTGCCACGAGAGCCGCTCCAGAGGTGCAAGCAACCGGCGCGGCCTTGGCGGCGCTATTGTCCGCTGCCGTTTACATCTCTGCCCCGCACCCGCGGAAAGACGCTTCCACCCACAAAATCATATGCGTCCAAGAAGTTGACGGAAGAAATGTTATGTCATATCGACTTGTCGAGTTCTGTGTCGTCTAGTTTCCATTTCTGTATTAACATCGTCTCTAATTCCCAGCCGCATGATGTAGCCGCGCGGTCTGAGGTGCCTTGTCACGGTCCGTGCGGCTCCCCCCGTCGGAGGTTCGAGTCCTCCCTCGGGCATGGGTGTGTGTGTTGTCCACAGCGAAAGTTAAAGTTAGATTAAGTAGTGTGTAGGCTTAGGGACCGATGATCTCAGCAGTTTGGTCCTACAAGACCTTACCACCGGATTAAACAGATTAAGGAATAACGCACAGAAAATGCACCCAGACAGTTATGAACCAAAACTTTCGCCTCGCCTACTAGATTGTCGATTATGCTGCTGAGCTACGAATGCATTATGCTACAGCTGCCGACATTTAAATACTTATCGCTGTGGATACCGCATCACGAGACGAAGTCCTTTTACTATGTCTGCAGTATTGCGAATGACGCGGGGCTCTTTTCCTTGCGTCCTTTAACAGTCCTTAAGCTCAAAGTGCCAAGAATGTGTTATTCCTTCTATGTAGTGAAACTTGTGTCAAGATTATGGGATGGGTATATGAATAAGAAATATAAAAAAAGATATAAAAAGGTTACGAATTTTGCAACCAACGCTGACAGCCAAGCTGAACCGTTACATCGTGTCTGAAGTAGATAAAAACGGCACTTGCAGTTTCAGTGGAAGATAGCAGGAGTGGTACCCGTGTCATGTCTGACTTTATTACAGAAAGCAGGAGAGTTCAGTGGACAGTTGAAGATGGAAGGAAAATTAATTTACCGGTTCATCAGACTGGCTGATTTGATTTCAACATCGCTACGGAGTTAGAAAAAAATGGAAATGATCGTATGGCATTGTTGGCCGGGAGGCCCCATTCGGAGAAGTTCGGCCGCCGTATTGCAAGTCCTTTTTAGGTGACGCCACGTCGGCGACTTGCGAGTCAATGATGATGAAAATGATGACGGACACACAACACCCAGTCCCCTGCCGGGAATCGAACCCGGGCCCCCTGCGTGGTAGGCGGTAACGCGACCGCTACGCCACGGAGGCGGACTACGGGGTTAGAGAAATTGCTGTTCAGAGCGAGAAAAACTTAGTGCTTGCAAAGACACAGCTTTTACTGTGAATTCTTCGGTTACATCGAACAATGCATTCTGTTGAGAGCATATTGTCAACACACAGTTTTTGGAGGACATCTCCTCTTTGAGTGAAGCGCTTGCTGTAGTTGCCACTCTCGTCGCCATTCTCAGTGTTTGTGCGTGTGTGATCTAATCCGATAGAATGGCCTGGGGAGGGGCCCCGAAATAGCGGGCGGCAGAGGCGTGTTGTGCCGCCCTTTAACGCCGCCCAGTGACACCTCGCGACAGGCCGGCGCGCCGCTGCCAAGTATGCCGGCAGCGTGCCAGGTGCTTTTCTGCGAACAGGGCCGCTCGCCTGCACCAGCGCCTCCCGGAATTCGGCCACCGCATGCCTGGCATCTTCACGAACTGCGGCCGCCGCTTCTCGGAAAACCCCGCAGCACCCACCATCTCAACCCTAGTGCCCCTCGAACCTTGAAACAAATCAGTTGTCAATACGGTGAATTACTACAGTGATTAATTCCCAACTCAGATCTGAGTTTTGACGTAAGGGTTACGAGCTGATATTTTAGTTTCCAAATTCCAAATAAAAGCCAATACCATCGGGAATTTTGCCCCGCCAGCGCACATATTAGACCATCTGGTAGTGCCCCCTCCCCCTATTGCACGTAGACAATGGTCGCGTCACGAGGTGTCCACTGTCACAGTCGCTCGAGGTCCACAGTAAGAGAAAGTGCCATATGCGCTTGTCCTACGTGGATAACCAAAACGTAGCGACATATTTTTTCAATCTGTCACAGTAATGCGGTACCCTGAGTGACAAATGAAAGGAAAAGGTGTTCTAAAAAATTTAAGTACATTAGTACAAAAACTGTCCCATTTTTCGAATTTTGGCAAAATTAGCTATCAAAATGTGCAATATTATGGACAGTGCCGAAAACTATAAGACACATCGCGAACAAAATAAAACCATAGTTTGTAATATTACTGTGTGTCCTTTGAGTAGTAAATGAAACAAAATACTTATAATGTATATCAACATTGCACTCTAGGAAACCAGCATTGGACTTATCACAATTTTTTTGTGGTTTTTATCCTCACAGTATTCACATCTCTGTCGTGTTTTACGTGAATGTGGTTTCCTGGATCCAGTCGTAGATCTGTGCTCCCTCGTACGTCAGTCTGCTTCCTTCTGGTTCTCTGCGTTTCGGTCTCGATCCTGGTTTCTTCGAAAAGTACATCACTTTACTCTGTTGGACATCGAAAAGTGAGAGCTTTGGGTTAGCAATTTGGTACGCACGCCATGTATTTACCATGCAGACATCATCTGGGTGAATAATGGCCAGCATCACCACTCCCTTTATCTTATCCTCGTCCTGAGAAACGATGTCTCCTTGTCCAGTAGAACAACGTTACACATTTGGGCCTTATATTCTTCGACGAATAGTGTAATTTGTAACTGCACACGCTATTTTGTCGTCCCTTCATTTCACTACGAGAACTTCAATCTGTTTGTCAAACATGTAATCACAGAATCCTCATTCCTGCTGGTTTTGTTATTTCATCTGCATTGGGTGAAATAATAACGAATATTAAGTCATCAGCCTCATGTTCATTCACTACATAGCCCTCCAGCTCTGCTAAAACTTCTTGAACTGTAAGACCATGTGGGATGTTTTATTTCATGGAATTATAAAATGTGAAAAGGATTAGTTCACTTTACCAGCTAAGCCTAGAGGAAATATCATACAATTTAAAGAAAGTAGATCTCAAAAACGTTAGTACGTTTTGTGTACAGTGTATATGATTGAATACAGTAAGGTGTGGTCTTCGATTCATGTTAAAATATTTAATTTTGTTTTAATATCTTCATTTCTAATTACAGGAACTACATCTGATATTTGAGTTTTGTTTTGCTCGTGGTAACCCACTCTTGTTTCCTCAGGACAAGACAGAAGCGGCCATCACTTCATAGAATTTCATGGTGGTCTTTTTTTGTTCTTTATGGCCCTATGTTCTGTTAATGATACCAGAGATAGCATAGAATTTGTGTATTTTGTTTTCAATGTAAGCCTGACAGAAGTTTATAATTGTATGTGTTCCTTGTTAACCATCTACGTGGCCGCACGCCCATTCACGAATTTGCAGCGGTTTTTATTTAGTTCTATGATCAGATGCCTTAGTGCCGACGCACTCTGTCAATTATGCTAAGGGGCAAAGCAGATTGTGCTATCTGTCTGTGAATCGTGTTAACTGTAAGTTCATTCGTGTTTTAACTTTCTCTGTGTGCTAGGGACGATACCTTTTGTTTTTGTTTATACCTGAATATCCGCGTGGTCTAGGGCGCCTTGTCACGGTCCGTGCGGCTCACCACGTCGGAGTTTAGAGTCCGCGTGCGTGCGTGCGTGCGTGCGTGTGTGTGTGTGTGTGTGTGTGTGTGTGTGTGTGTGTGTGTGTGTGTGTGTGTGTGTTTTCCATAGCGTAAGTTAGTTTAAGTTAGATTACGTAGTGTGTAGGCTTAGGGACCGATGACCTCAGCAGTTTGGTCCCGTAAGACCTTACCACAAATTCAATTATTCCAGAAAAACTAGCCCGGCATTTGTCAAAATTAATTTCGTTGAAGAAAAAACACACATAAAACTCACATGCAGGTTGACATCTGTAAAACACCGATGCCTGTAACACAGTGTGCTGACCCACCCGAATCTGCTACACAGTGTCTTGTACCCATACAGTGAACATTAGGTCATACTGGCAGGAAGAAATCCAGATTGATTTAATTTCCTCAAACTATATTTATAGTGCTACCTTTTGGACTCCTTCAGTAATTACGGATCTCTGCAGTGCCGTTGATTATCAGCAGTAGTTTGGTCAATACCACTGTTGATTTGGTGCAGTTCTCGTGTATGTTTATAGCCGGATTTCGTCTTTCCTCGTGTATACAACAACATAACCGGTCTGCTTATACAGGATGTCCATAAATTAACATATCAACTTACCTTTAAAAACCTTAAGACTAGATATTAACAAACGGTTTTCGACATGCTATAACTCATAAGGTTTCTTTTACCTTTAAAGTTACACAATTTTTGACGCAAGATTTCTATATATTTTTCCGGATAGGTGGATTTGACGAAATGGTCCAATTCGGTGGCCGCCACGATCCGTCAACCCCACGCCACTAGACCTCTTCCTTTGGGGGTTTTGTGAAGGACCTGGTATACCGAACCAAGGTTAGAGACTACGGACTTGAAGGCGCGCATTCACAGTGCTTTTGAACACCATGGGGATCTGCAACCGCGCGTGGAGAGAAATGGAATTCCAACTAGACATTATCCGTTCAAATAAGGATGCACACTATGATGCGTATCATTGATTGAGGAAAGAAAACTTTGAGTTAGCAAAGGTCTTGGAAGACCAATTGAACGGAATGGACAGTGTCTTGAAAGGAGGATATAAGGTGAACATCAACAAAAGCAAAACGAGGATAATGGATTGTAGTCTAATTAAGTCGGGTGATGCTGAGGGAATTAAGATTAGGAAATGAGACACTTAAAGTAGTAAAGGAGTTTTGCTATGTGGGGAGCAAAATAACTGATGATGGTCGAAGTAGAGAGGATATAAAATGTAGACAGGCAATGGCAAGGAAAGCGTTTCTGAAGAAGAGAAATTTGTTAACATCGAGTATAGATTTAAGTGTGAGGAAGTCGTTTCTGAAAGTATTTGTATGGAGTGTAGCCATGTATGGAAGCGAAACATGGACGATAAATAGTTTGGACAAGAAGAGAATAGAAGCTTTCGAAATGTGGTGCTACAGAAGAATGCTGAAGATTAGATGGGTAGATCACATAACTAATGAGGTATTGAATAGACTTGAAGAGGAGTTTGTGGCACAACTTGACAAGAAGAAGGGACCGGTTGGTAGGACATGTTCTGAGGCATCAAGGGATCACAAATTTAGCATTGGAATGCAGCGTGGAGGGTAAAAATCGTAGAGGGAGACCAAGAGATGAATACACTAAGCAGATTCAGAAGGATGTAGGTTGCAGTAAGTATTGGGAGATGAAGAGGCTTGCACAGGATAGAGTAACATTGAGAGCTGCATCAAACTAGTCTCAAGACTGAAGACCACAACAACATCATCATATCACATGCTGAAAACTTTGTTAATATTTAGTACAGTTTTAAAGATTTAAAGTATTAAGTTGTACAGAAAATTTATAGTCACCCTATATATTCACACCCAGGCCTGATCCTGCGATTCTGTACTTCTATTATACCGTAAACTACAATTTTCAGCAACCGCTCTCCTTCCTGATAAGTTTTTTATTAGGATTTTTTCCCTCGCTGACTCGTTGCAGGATGTCTTTCATTTCTTAAGCGATCAACCCATCGGATCAGCAGACTCTTGAAACACCACATTTTCAATGCTATCAGTCTTTTAATTTCCATCCTACTGACTGCTCGCGTTCCGCACCCATACAAATACAAATACTGATTTTCGTATATCATTTCCTGGCCTCGAAGTTTTTTTTTCTTTAATGTTACCAATTTCTGATTTTTATGGAAGCTCTGTTGTGTTTAATCGTTGCTACTGAGTATTTTTGACGTTGCGTCTTAATCTAATCTATTCCGTTTCTTGGAAAGCAACACCCAACCCTTTGCGTCTTATCAAAGTAAAGGATTACTTTCGTGTTTTTATTGATGTGCGTGTTACTTGCACCCGATTTAATCCTTGTTTCATTTTGTCGGCCACTGTTCCTTTGCAGAATGTAAAAAGTAAAGGCTTTAGGAGCACCTGGTGACCGGATTTATTCAAAATACATCGACGTGCTGTGGAAAAGGTGACAGTGGATGAAAGAAACACCGTACAGCCCGTTGCGCGGCATAATGAGAGGGGGAGGAGTTTTTGGAAGAGCTCCGTGAATTGGAGGGGAGGGGGGGGGGTGTTGGGGTTGGTACAGCCCGCATCAACAGGTTGGCGGCTGCTGGCTCCCGGGACGGGCCAGCAGAGCAGCAGCAGCTATTGATCTAGCCGAGCACGGCGGCGCTCGCCCAGATCTGCTACCTGCTAGACGGCCCCACCTGCGCAATTAAAGGCAGCCGAGGTCTGAAAGCGGACTTTGCCGTTACGGAGCATGCCGTGTAAAAGTGTGGTGCACTGAGGTTGCATTTAAGACGACACTCTTTTATCGTCTTTCTTTTTATTGTAAAGGCGTTCTTGACCACACGCTTCTGCTAAAAACCCCATAGTCGTATATTTCTTTCATTCCAGTGCGTCGGTTGTCCATTTCGTGTTGATAGTCGTCCTAGCTACGTCATGCCTCCTGGACCTTCCTCGATTATTAACAATTTTTCTAGAGAATTAATGTACGCATAAACAACCACAGCTCGCCTATTATATTACTGTATTTGTTTAATTTCGCTCGTTCAATGCCCTGATGGCAACTAGTTCGAGGTTTAACGAACCGCTCGGGAGGATCCTTGGCACTAAGTGGTGCGTTAGTAGTTGCCTTAACCTCACGTATTTCTACTATATGACTAACCCAACTCAACCATTCCTTCTTTAACACTGTGACTACGTGATCGTGTTCTACACTCAGTCATTTTTCTAGTCCTCTTTTCTCTGGTATCTTCATAGATTTCACGTCGACAGTTTTCCTTTCGAATATAAAGTAGTAGTTAACATCCTTTTCACTAAATGTTAAAGCTTCACGCCCGTAAAATTATACTGCCTTGTTAGATTGACATACGGGTATTTTGGACGTGCTGCAGAGCGTTCTCTCTCAGGATTTAATATACCTGTAATGTGTCGTATAGTAGCTTGCCGGATGTACATCTACACTCCTGGAAATTGAAATAAGAACACCGTGAATTCATTGTCCCAGGAAGGGGAAACTTTATTGACACATTCCTGGGGTCAGATACATCACATGATCACACTGACAGAACCACAGGCACATAGACACAGGCAACAGAGCATGCACAATGTCGGCACTAGTACAGTGTATATCCACCTTTCGCAGCAATGCAGGCTGCTATTCTCCCATGGAGACGACCGTAGAGATGCTGGATGTAGTCCTGTGGAACGGCTTGCCATGCCATTTCCACCTGGCGCCTCAGTTGGACCAGCGTTCGTGCTGGACGTGCAGACCGCGTGAGACGACGCTTCATCCAGTCCCAAACATGCTCAATGGGGGACAGATCCGGAGATCTTGCTGGTCAGGGTAGTTGACTTACACCTTCTAGAGCACGTTGGGTGGCACGGGATACATGCGGACGTGCATTGTCCTGTTGGAACAGCAAGTTCCCTTGCCGGTCTAGGAATGGTAGAACGATGGGTTCGATGACGGTTTGGATGTACCGTGCACTATTCAGTGTCCCCTCGACGAACACCAGTGGTGTACGGTCAGTGTAGGAGATCGCTCCCCACACCATGATGCCGGGTGTTGGCCCTGTGTGCCTCGGTCGTATGCAGTCCTGATTGTGGCGCTCACCTGCACGGCGCCAAACACGCATACGACCATCATTGGCACCAAGGCAGAAGCGACTCTCATCGCTGAAGACGACACGTCTCCATTCGTCCCTCCATTCACGCCTGTCGCGACACCACTGGAGGCGGGCTGCACGATGTTGGGGCGTGAGCGGAAGACGGCCTAACGGTGTGCGGGACCGTAGCCCAGCTTCATGGAGACGGTTGCGAATGGTCCTCGCCGATACCCCAGGAGCAACAGTGTCCCTAATTTGCTGGGAAGTGGCGGTGCGGTCCCCTACGGCACTGCGTAGGATCCTACGGTCTTGGCGTGCATCTGTGCGTCGCTGCGGTCCGGTCCCAGGTCGACGGGCACGTGCACCTTCCGCCGACCACTGGCGACAACATCGATGTACTGTGGAGACCTCACGCCCCACGTGTTGAGCAATTCGGCGGTACGTCCACCCGGCCTCCCGCATGCCCACTATACGCCCTCGCTCAAAGTCCGTCAACTGCACATACGGTTCACGTCCACGCTGTCGCGGCATGCTACCAGTGTTAAAGACTGCGATGGAGCTCCGTATGCCACGGCAAACTGGCTGACACTGACGGCGGCGGTGCGCAAATGCTGCGCAGCTAGCGCCATTCGACGGCCAACACCGCGGTTCCTTGTGTGTCCGCTGTGCCGTGCGTGTGATCATTGCTTGTACAGCCCTCTCGCAGTGTCCGGAGCAAGTATGGTGGGTCTGATACACCGGTGTCAATGTGTTTTTTCCATTTCCAGGAGTGTATTTTACGTCTGTTTTATTGCCGAGACTCACAGGAGAGGATGCATCAATTAGTTATTTTTTCCCTTAATTGTCACCAGGTATTCTGTTTTGCCTCATTACCACGCACTCATTTTTCTCAGCAATTCTCCAATTATATGTAATTATTGTGATTACTTCTGTTACGTAATTGATAATTATTGCTACATCATCCGCGTGGCAAGTTCAAAAATGGTTCAAATGGCTCTGACCACTATGGGACTTAACTTCTGAGGTCATCAGTCGCCTAGAACTTAGAACAAATTAAACCTAACTAACCTAAGGACATCACACACATCCATGCCCGAGGCAGGATTCGAACCTGCGACCGTAGGGGTCGCGCGGTTCCGGACTGAAGCGCCTAGAACCGCTCGGCCACCGCTTACATCCTTTGCAGTAGAATGCGTTTGGGGTCAGTATTTGCTTATTCTTCATTCGCCATTATAGGTGGGACGGTGTACTCTTGTCTCAGTTTAATTTACATCTTTTAATTTTCTGGTTCTCCTACTGTTATCTTTATTTATAAGAAAGTTTCTTCTATACACATTTGAAATTTTAAGGTGATTAATTTTGATAATACACCAAATTCTCTTAACGACCTCTAGAATTGTTCTTTGTTGTATACTGTCATAGGCTTACGAATTCCATGTGGTTACCTGTAATATATTCTCGCGTCATCGCCGTTATTTGGTTGAGTGACTAGATGATACGTTGTATTGGATTCAACATAGGCAAGTCTACGTCCCTTTTCGGTGCGATGTCAGGCTACAAAGTGTGAAATTGTCACTGCAAATTCAAGCGACCGTAATTAGACGGAGGTGACAAAACTCTGGGAAAGCGAGCTGAACATATGCAGATGCGTTACTATCGCGTACACAAGGTATAAAAGCATAGAAGGGTAGTGCATTGGCGGAGTTGTCATATTCACTCACGTGATTCACGTGAAAAAATTTTGGCCGCACGACGGAATTAAGACTTTAAATGCGGAATGATAATTGGGCCTAGACGCATGGGACATCCCATTTCGGAAATCGTTAGGCAAAGTTAGGAATGTGCCGAAATACCATATTTCAGGCATTACCTCCCGGCACGGATAACACAGTGGCCGGCAGCCTACACTTGACGACCGAGAGCAGCTTTGTTTGTGTAGAGTTGTAAGTGCTGACAGACAAGAAACGTTGCCTGATATCAATCAGTGTGGGACATACGACTATCATATCAGTTAGGGCAGTGTGGCGAAATTTGGAGATAATGGGCTATGGCAGCATACGTCCGCTTGTGGCTCCATTGTGGTGTGGGCAATGTTAACATGGAACGGACTGGATCCTCTGGTCAAACTGGACAGCTCATTGACTGGAAATGGTTATTTCGGTTACGTGGAAAGCATTTGCAGCCATTCATGTAGTTTACGTTCCCAAACAACGATGGATTTTTTGTGGATGACAATGTGTCATTTCACCGGGCCACGATCGCGATGGGTTTGAAGAACGTTGTGGACAATTTAGGCGAATGATTTGGCCACCTCGGTTGCCCGACATGAATCCCATCGGCATTGCAAATCGAACATGTCACCAGATTACCAACATGAACCACCCCGTGAATGCACTGTAGATCCGTCGCACACATTTTTCCCAGTGATCTTTACTTGGAGAAAGTTGTTCTCCTCTGATGTGTGACACTATTCTTTTAAGAGGAGCACATCTCACTTCCTCCGTCGTTTATTTTCGGTTTGTGTGGAACCATTGTGGCTTGTGTGTTTTTCTTCAGGATGATTTCTGGATTGCTGCATAGACCACGGTACATTCATTTCCTCATTCTTGTCCGACCACTTCTCGCCCTCATTCTAAAACGATTTAGATTCCCGTAGGATGTTCAACCGTAGATTCTTCCTTCATCTCTTCCTCTGAACAACGAGACGCATTGTTGACATACTGTTATGTTATGTAGAGGAAGCTACATAATTAGCTTATATCAGGGGAAAAAGTTTGAAGAAGGTATAGTGTTATTCTTAATTATTTAAACAGCCATTAACATAAGCATGTATTCCATCGCTTCTTTTGTATTAACTCACTTACGATGAAACGCGACAGAGGATTCTCAGTATCATTTACATAACACTGCTGTGGAAGTCTTACCTAGATTGTGTGCCTTAAACCTTGAGGTTAGCTCAGTGGGCATCAGCGGATCACCGATAGAAACACCACATTTATGCTGCTGCGTGATCATTGTTTTGCGGGCTGCGTATTTTTGGATATGTGAATGTTACAGACAAGGAATTGCTATTGGTAAACTCACAAAGAGCGAGAACCAGTACAGATAGGAACAAAAACTATGGTTCATTTCGGGAAAGGCAACCGAGTATTCGGCCATTGAATGGAGAGTTGCAGCAATTAATAACGCCACGCGTCTTTTTCAGGGATCGTCCTTACTGACACAAAATCATTAGTCTTTGATTCATAGCAGCAGATGCGGTAACAACAGTTAAGTATACGCAAAGCTTTTGAGCAAACACCATGTTATCCTGTTCGAGAGACTTTCATGGGGAAACCGAACAAATATGTTTAAAGTCCAGTGAATGATGTGATAACCATTTGCAAGTTTTCATTACAAATACTGTGTTCAGAAATTTCACAACACTTAAATTCAACACAGGATTTAGTTGGTAGTTGTAATATCCACAGTACAACTGACAATCAGAAACCAGACATGCTGACTCTAGATGATATTTTATGATAACTTTTGCCACGACTTTGTTTTCCATGTAGTTTCTTTTAAAGAAATCTTCTCGCTTCTTGTGTATGCGCAGCTAGTTGTCTGATGGATCCTTTTGTCTGATTGAATCTATTTTCTACGACAGCAGTAACAAAAGTAGTTACTACCGTCCATTTGGAGATAGTCGGGACACAGCCTTGGATGATGGAGAAGGACAGTGGTTGTGAATTTGTTTTGAGGACGAGAATGACAGCGCCCCCCCCCCCCCACCCCCCCATCGCGTTTGTCGTAACATTTTCCTCTATTGTTTGTAGAAAATCGACGTCACCGAATAACGATCTGAAGCCCTCTTCTCCCATACGTGCAATTGGAAACTATTCCGAGGTCCCGTCATTTGTCAGTGGGGAATTCTAGATAATCTGTAAGAAGGCAGATTAGCAAATGATGCTGATGATTCATTTTTCAGGCAGGAGCAAAATTTTACTCCATTATTGCTTACTGGACACCCACAGCGTCAGAGAATAGTAGACAACTTGGGAACGTAAACGGTCGAGAAGGCTCTCCTTCTGTGGTAAAAGGCCGGGCCACCGACTTTGTTCCAAGTGAGGCCCAACCTCTATCTCAATTAACCGTATCCGTGGCGTATTACGTTAGAGCGTAAACTGTCGAGAGGGCTCTCCTGTGGTAAAAGGCCGGGCCACTGACTTTGTTCCAAGTGAGGCCCAACCTCTATCTCAATTAACCATATCCGTGGCGTATTACGTTAGTGAAACTAATTAAAGCCGAGTAATGTCATCCGACGACACAAACTTTGTTCGCCGCATGGAGGGGAAATTGGAAAACTTAAAAAACAAAGTTGGGGAGATTTAAAACAGGAAAGTTGCGGGGCAGAGTCTTTTGAGGGGTGCGCCTGGAAGTTGTGGCACTCTGTTCTGCGCGCATTACGCCGTCGCTCGATAACCCGGCCAGGGCTAGAACACTCATCCGTCGCTTCTCTTTTCTTTGTGCGAACACCCGCCGCTGTGATAATACAAGGTACACGGGAAGCTGGCGGAGCTCCGCTAGGGGCTGTGTGCGTGCATGAGTGACAGAGCTATTATTTTAAGCGTTCTCCATTTGCTAGTGCCTGCAAATAGATAACAAGTAAATCCGATAAACAAATCCCTACCATTAGCACTATTTCTTTTCCCTACTTCAACTCCGTTACCATCTTCGTCGTCGTCTTTTGTATTATCTCCGACTTTTTGCACCTCGTTTCCTGTTAACTGTAGAATTTGATTGATAACTTTTTCGATGTTTTATATGTTTGTACATGTATAGTTTAAATTTGCCCGCTTTCGTTAAAGAGTCAATTTCATTCGATGTATGATATTTAATAGCCACGTCCGTGAAGGTAAAAGTTGCATAGTCCATAGGCAATCCAAACTCGGTGACTTTAGCAAATGGGGAAGCAGTGAAAGATGGATTCCTGCTGCCTTAAAAGTGTAAAGTTTCATCTGGGGATAGCAGCCATTGAAAATTGAACAGTGCATAAGGATCCAGATACCGGCGTCTTCCACGATTTTAAAAAGAGGTTAGTAGCGTCTCAATAAAAAAAAAGTAATATAACTAGACCAGAGTTTCCCAAAATGTGTTCCGCGGGAAGTAAAAAACTATTAATAAGCCGCGTGTAGTGGCCGCGCAAGGTGCCATTCACGGTTTGCGCGGCCCCTCCTGCCGGAGGTTCGCGTCCTCCCCCGGGCATGGGTGCTTATGTTGTTCTTAGCATACGTTAGATTAAGTTAATTTAAGTAGTGTGTAAGTCCAGGGACCGATGACCACTGCAGTTTGGTCCCTTAGGAATTCACAGGTACACTATTAATAGCAAGGGGTTTTTCAGAAGTTTAGGCGATGCTATTTTTTTAAAAAATCATTGTGCTCTGTGTTATTAGTTATTATGTAAAACTCAGGTAATTACTGAGTGAGCAGGTTTTGCTCATTTTTAAAAAAAAATTTCTATTAACCTTCAAATTAACGAGTGTTCCATCAAAATACCAGCATTCTCAAACGGTTTGGCCAGAGGAAAAATTCGGGAATCATTGAACTAGGCTAATACAATAACAAGCCAGAACATTACGACCACCGACCTATTGCCGACATACACCTTACGAGGAGTGACTGCTAGTCAGATACAGACAAGGTGCATATAGCATCAGTGAACGTGCTGCCCGTGTGTAGAATGGGGTAGACACACGCAATGTATCTTGAGTTTGACCGAGGGCAGATTGTGATGGCTCGGCACGAGCATTTCGGAAACTGCACGGTTTGTCAGGTGCGTTCGAGGAGTGCTGGTGGCGAAAGTAAGGTGAAACAATGTCCAGACGTCGTGGGGTTGGGCGGCCACCCTTCATTACAGATGCCGGACGTTGCAGACTGGGCAGACTAGTAAAGCATTACAAGCAACGAGCTGTATCTGAGCTAGTATCATACTTTAATGCTAGACAGAGAACAAGTGTGTCTGAACACTCCTACCGATGGGCCTCGGCATAATGCTAGACAGAGAACAAGTGTGTCTGAACACTCCTACCGATGGGCCTCGGCATCCGACGACCCATTCGTGTGCTAATGTTAACACTAGGATTTCGGCAACTACGTCAGAGGTGGGCACGTGACCTCGGCACAGGAGTTTATCGCAGTGGCAGAGCGTTGCTTGGTCTGATGAATCCCGATATCTTGTTCATCATGCCGATGGAAGGGCGCGAATCCGTAGTCTTCCAGGAGAATATGTTGCAGACCACGCGCACCCCTTCATAAAGATCATGGTTCCCGACGGTAGTGGGTATTCCAGCAAATCAAAAGGCGAGGCGTGTGTAGAGGTTCGAGGAACAGTGTGGCGAGATCCAGTTGATGTGCTGCCCCCTCCCCCCCCCCCCCCACCCTCGCCCTCCCTTCCCCCCGCAGATCTGAATCCGATCGAACGCATCTGGTATGTGACTGAAGTGGCGTCAGATAGGATCTGCAAAGTGCACTGTGGCCAGCACGATAGTCATCTATTAATATTTACTCCGTGTAGTCCCAAAAACCTCCGAAATAGTGTTTACAATTGCATTCAGGTCTTGGTTACACGTCGTCATCTGATCATGTTAAGTCATCCAAAGGATTGTGCGACATTTTTGTTACTTTGGTTATAGACCCTACAGGCATCATGGCGAACAAATATATCTCAAGTTTCTACTAAGCTCGAGTATATAAATCTCGTTGTTCTGATTTCTTCGCAAACAATGATGTGAGAATTCCACTTCTTTCTATGTAAACTAATGTGATTTCTGGGTTTAAATATCCACGGTTATCTTCAGATTAATTGTTGCACCAAACTCTGAAACACATCATACTATTAAGAAGTTTCACGTGCTGCAGCAATGGAACTGTGACTTCCTGTAAGTAACAACTGCTTTAGTAAAACAGTTTTTCGTCTCCCGATAAAATGAAAAAAATGAATGGTTATATCATGAAGGTATTCTCCAAAAGAATAAATGTGTTTTATATCACAAAGAATGTGCCGGTTTCAATAGCAACAGTGGAAGTGTAATCGAAAGAAACGGGACATTATTGGCCATTACTTCGCTTGGAACTTAAATTAGTTTTTGTCTTTTTTGCGTGTCTTCATTGAGACTTCATTTCTTTCCCAATAAATACCCTAACTTTTAAAACTTTTCAACTGAGCGGGTACTTGGGTGGTAGATAAAACCTAGATAGGTTTAACCTTTAGGTACTGAAGCCAGATGTCGTCTTGCATTTCGTAATCTGTTATGTATGTTAAATAAGAATTAATATAGAGTATTGTCAGCCAACATAGTAGTCAACAGCACAGTGAAATACGCTATTCAATAGCGCTTCAACTGCACGTGAGCTATGTGCCGAACATCCATCATGTTGGAAGTACATCACAATTAGCTCATGCAGTGAAACATCTTGTAGCAACATCGGTAGAACATTACGTAGGAAATCAGCATACATTGCACCATTTAGATTGCCATCGATAAAATGGGGGCCAATTATCCTTCCTCCCATATTGCCGCACCATACATTAACCCGCTAAGGTCGCTGATGTTCCACTTGTCGCAGCCATCGTGGATTTTCCGTTGCCCAATAGTGCTTATTATGCCGGTTTACGTTACCGCTGTTGATGAATAACGCTTCGTCGCTAAATAGAAAGCGTGCAAAAAATCTGTCATCGTCCTGTAATTTCTCTTGTGCCCAGTGGCAGAACTGTACACGACGTTCAGAGTCGTCGCCGTGCAATTCCAGGTGCATAGAAATATGGTATGGGTGCAATCGATGTTGACGTAGATTCTCAACACAGATTCCCGATTCTCGCGCAATTTGTCTGCCACTGATGTGCGGATTAGCCGCGACAGCAGCGAAAACACCTACTTGGGCATCATCATTTGTTGCAGGTCGTGGTTGGCGTTTCACATGTGGTTGAACACTTCCAGTTTCCTTAAATAACGTACCTATCCGGCGAACGGTCCGTACACTTGGATAATGTCGTCCAGGATACCGAGCAGCATACATAGCACACGCCCGTTGGGCATTTTGATCAAAATAGCCATACATCAACACGATATCGACCATTTCCGCGGGAAACGGTCCATTTTAACACGGGTAATGTATCACGAAGCAAATACCGTCAGCACTGGCGGAATGTTACGTGATACCACGTACTTATACGTTCGTAACTATTACAGCGCCATCTTATCACAAAGCGATAGAAGTGGTCCAACTAAAACATTCATATTTCTTTACGTACTACACGAATATGTAATAAAAATGGAGGTTCCTATTTAAAAAAAAACGCAGTTGATATCCGTTTGACCTATGGCAGCGCCATCTAGCGGACCAACCCTAGCGCCATCTGGTTCCCCCTTCAAGCTAGACGAGTTTCGTTCTATGTAGTTTTTTCGTTTGATGCTTATTTCGTGAGATATTTGGCCCGGTCACTTTCAGTGGACCACCCTCTATATATATTGCCCAGGAAGGGGACGGTCGCATTTCAGACTCTGGCGGGCGCTTGTTTACTTCCTCCATATACTAAGGAATCACGTTCGCGTCGCTGACGTGCTCCACGGACTGGGCCGCTGTACTTGAGCTACGTAGCACAGTTAGCACGGAAATTCCTAAAATAGCACAAGACTTGCAGGCAGGCGAACTGTACTTGCAAGAAACTTATAATAGAAATGGGTAATGGGTAGAAATGCCTACCGATACAGTTCTACAATAATAACAATAAGCATGACTGTAAGGTGCAACAGTAATTTTGAATAAAACTTGTAATTAAAGTAACACAGTTACGCAATTAACACTGAGTTATCATGCAGATAACCAACAAGAACGTTACATGGATGTATACATCCATGTACGTCCAATACAACCATCAAGTAAACCTTAGGCAGCCACATCAGAGACCTAGCGATGTATGCCAGAGGCAATATACCCATTACCCATTTCTATTATAAGGTTCTTGCTAACACATGTCGTCTGCCTACAACTCTTGTGCTATTTTAGGGATTTCCGCGCTAACTGTACTACGTAGCGCAAGTCCAGCGGCCCAGTCTGTGGGGCACGTCAGTGACGCGAACGTGATTCTTTAGTATCTGGAGGAAGTAAACAAGCGCCCGCCAGAGTCTGAAATGCGACCGTCTCCTTCCTGGCCGCCTATCGCTGGTGCAGTCAGCAGCACTGCACCAGTGCCTCACTTCACTCCCAGTGGTAGCAAAATAACTTTCGTCTGTGCTCATGTCGGAGCATAGCGTGTCACTTACCGCCTACACTGTTGATTGCCGTATAGGGCAGAGTCAGTTTTACGGTTAGTGAACTTCAGTGCGCGCCCTAATGTCTCGCATCGGTTCGTAATAGAAATCTACATTTATATATGCAACCCTTTTTCCCATTTATGGTTTGTGCCAAAGGGTACTTTGAGTACTGCTGACACTTCCCCACTCTCTTGTTCCAGTCGCGAATGGTCCACGGAAGGAATAATTGATTGTAATCCTCCTTGTGAGCTCGGATCTCTCTAATTTTAACCATCATCGAAATCTATACTCCTCCAGCCACATTATAACGTGTGGTCCTTTCGCTAGATATACATCGGTGGAAGTAATACATTAGTTGACTGTTCAAGGGAAGTACACTCTCAGAATTTTCTACGATTCTTAGTTTAGGGTATCCCCAAAGTTACTTTTACTTCCGGAGATTTCTCGTCGTTAAAAATAGTATGCTGTGTTCTATTTACTAGAAACTAATCAGTCTTGTCACAGAACTCGTCTGATATTCGGTTCGATCCTGTTTCGTTCATTACGCAGCAACACGGAATTGGACGACGACGATGACGGTGATTATGATCATCGGTACCGATATATACTGCTTTGAGTCTCATGGACGAACAAAGGGGGATGGCGGCATTTTTGGAGAGGAAAAGGTAGGGCTATAGGGGAGGAAGGAGGCCCATTTATTAATTTTTCAAAAAAATAAAAAAAAAATAAAAAAAATAAAAAAACACAAAAAAACAAAGGGAGTTGGGTTCAACACGATCGTAGTTTTCAAAATCAATGTTGCTTCCTGAAGGGAGGTTTTCCTTGTCCGGAACAATAAAACTTGTTACAAAATTCTACGATGGTTTGATATGTACAATATGGGTCTACAGTTATGTGCGTTTGTTCGACGAACCTTTTCAAAGACGTATACGTCGCACAGCTGTCACTTGCCGCCTTCCCCGTCAATTACCGAATCAGTTAGGGTTCGTCTGACGATCTTTCATCCTCCGTACCCTCTCAAATCTCTCCCTTCTGGTCGTAATGGAAACTATAGTACGAAAAACTGGTTTTCTGAGCTAACAGAACAGCTTGTTACTCGAGCAATGTCGCCTTTGTTTCAGCATTCTCCGTTAAGGTTACATATGCGTCCCCGTAACACTTTCGTAAGGACCCGATCGACCGGTCGTGACGGTAGTGGGACGTTCCTGAATGTTACATTAGCCCAAACACGGAACGTTGCCAGAGAACAGGCAACCCTACGGTATTGTGTAGGTATATGTAGCAGATGTGTTACACGTGGCCTTGAAGAAAGCAATCATCCATTGATACGCACTAAACCTTGGTTTTACCTGTGTATTGAAGTTCAAATCACTTCTTAACGATACGTTGAACGTGTATTCACCGTGAAGAGTTCCCGAAAGTCCAACAGTGATTCTGTCGTCGGATCCTACGGGATTTTCTCTACTTTTGTGTTCTATGAAACTAGGCAAACCCTTGGAGGTAGATTACCAAGGAGTTGCTGTTTGGTTCTGACAAAAGAATAGGAATCGTTTGTGGACCACCGCAAGTTGTTAGCTGGAACAGGCAGAAGGCGTACTTCATTCGCGATGCACATTTTAGCGATTTTGACTGAGATGAACTCACGCTGCGTTGTTCTTCGGCACGCTTAGGTAGAAGTGTGCAAAATATCAGCTAAGTGAATAATCTGTGCAATACGCACGTTTATATATAAAAGCTGACTTCGGAATTGCCCTTGGCGTGAGACCGCGTGTAAGAGATTCGTGTGTGCCTATCTAAAGTTTTAGATTCGCATATGTCACTGTTCGCGGTGCTTCTGCATTATATTTCATTTATTGTGTCAATAACCCTTTGTATTGTGATATAGTGTGAAATTTCGGACATTCGCGAGTACCGCAATAAACTCTTAACAGTTATCGTCAGTTATAGGCCTAAACTTAATTTTGTCTTTTTAGAATTTTTAAGAACAGTAGGCCTATCCTCGTTCTCTAGTTTCACTGTACAGTTCCGTGAGAAATGTTGTTTTTGAGAATTTTCGGTCGCTTACAGAGCTATATTTTTGTAAGTTAACGGTATGAGTGTTTCGGATACGTAATTTATTTCGTAGCAAATCGTACTTTGTGGTTCACAGTTCTTCCAAAGAATAGAGAACCCCAGAATTTCATTGTACATCAACGCATATAAATGTGCGTTTTTGAAATTGTTCGGAAGCTACCTTTGTCCTTTGCATAATCCACGAGCAATTTGTAGTAAATAGACGTGTGTGATTTAGTTACTGTAGCAGACATTCTAGCTAACATAGTGTTGCATCTAGTTTACCCTTAAAGAGGAGTATCTCTGTGTATTATATGCATTTATCGTGAATTAACTCTGTTCGAGTTTGTTAACAACTATAGTTAACCCCAAAACGTGTTAGGAAATTCTTATACGGATTTGGTAACTTTTTAGCTCAACAGATTAAAAGATAATCAGCGGACTTATTGTTCATTGGCTTGTAATGCATTGCACCAGCCAAAATGCAGCCCCATTGTGAATGCTGTCCTCGAACACGGGATGAATTTGTTGATGTTCGTAAGCAGCTGGAAATAGCCCTGACTACTGCCAAACGACTGGCAGGTGCTGCGAATCAGAGTGTTTGAAGAGCTCCCGAGAGTCGTGTTACGGGCACCAGAGGCTCCTCAAATACTATCCTCTCCTATGGATCCTGTCTTTTATGCAGAAAGTTCAGAATCTGTCATTCCTCGTCAACTTGGCTGCGAGCGTCGTGTTTATGGTAGATTTAGGTGTCCTGTACAGGGTGGATGGGGACCAGGGTGTTGTACCTATCCACCTAACCAATAAGCTTGAGGTGCTCTCTCTCACTGAAACTGAGCCAGTAGGACTCATTTCACCTGTTTTGGGTAAACCAATTTTGTCTGGTTGTAAGAGGAGGCAAACACAAAAGGGTAGGGTTCTGTTAACCGTCGGCAGTTCAGATGTATGGCGAATGGTTGTACCCTTCAGGGAAATGAAATGGCTCTGAGCACTATGGGACTTAACATCTTAGGTCATCAGTCCCCTAGAACTTAGAACTACTTAAACCTAACTAACCTAAGGACAGCACACAACACCCAGCCATCACGAGGCAGAGAAAATCCCTGACCCCGCCGGGAATCGAACCCGGGAACCCGGGCCCCCTTCAGGGAAATGGCAGTAACGGACAGACATGTGCACTCGCTGTGTATGCCTGGGGGCCTCATTCAGCATTTTGAAGAGGCCATTCCAGCAGCCATTGAGGGAACAGGATGCAATCAATTGTAGATTGTGGCACACGTTGGAACAAACGATGTCTGTCATGTGGGCTCAGAGGTCATATTTGGGGTCATGCCAGCGACTGGCATAGAAAGTTGAGAGACCAGCCTTGCGCATGGAGATTTGGAGTAGCTCACAATGTGAAGTATTGTCCACAGAACTGATTGTGGCTCTTTGGTTCTGGGTTGGCGGAAGGACTGAACCAAAGACTTCGGAGGTTCTCTGACAAGCTAGGCTGCGACTTACTGGACTTGCGTCAAAGGGTCGGGAACTGTAGGGTCCCCGAAATGGGTTAGATATGCAGCACACATCAGAGGCTGCTACTCAGGTAACTGACCCTGTTTGGGGTACACACACGTCTCTTTTTAGATTAGGCGACACTCTACCCCTTCCAGATAACTGTAGGAAACCCGGAAGTATAAGTTCGAAAGGAATGTCTACCACAGGTAAGAGTAATAAAATCCTAATGGTAAACTGCTGAAGCATTGGCAACGAAGTGCCAAAGTTAAAAGCGCTCAAGAAAAGCAATGGAGCTACGTACAGGAAGTTGGCTGAAATCTGTAATTGATAGCAGTGAGGTTTTTGGGTAAATTTTAAGTGTATATCGAAAGGATAGGTAAATTGGAAATGAAGGTGATTTATTTTCCACAGTAGAGAAACTCAAATCCACTAAGGCAGAAACTGGAGCTGCATGTAATATTGTTCGCTCAAGACTCAGTATCAGGAATTGGCATAAAATAATTGGATCCGTGTATCGTCCACCAGACTCATCTCCTGGTGCAACCGTAAACTTCAGAAAAAAACCTTGTACATAAGTTCTCCAATCATACTGTAATCATTGGGGAGACTTTATCCTCCAATAGTTAATTGGGAAAATTACGGTTCTTGTTAATGGTAGGCGTAATAGGACATCCTCTGAAACATTTCTACATGCCTTCGTTGAAAACTACATAGAACAGGAACCCCACTCACGATGAAAATACAGTGTGTTTGGAAAAGAACTCCCTAGTTTTAATGTGTCCTAGAATCTGTACAAAGTGACATACACTATTCTAATTTGTGGTGTTTGGTTCAACTCCCTTAAGTTTGGCTCCCCTGCAGTTGGCAGGTCTGTTTGACCTTGACACGGTCGTGCGTGCAGTGCAGGGCAACTCAACAACAATGCGTACTCCGCAACAGAAAGCGCAGTGTGTTATTTGGCTTGTGAAAACTGAGTCAGTTATAACAATGCAACGTAATTTTAGACGTCCGTATGGTGAAGAACCACCTACCGCAAAAACTATCCGTCATTGGCTAAAGTCTTTCAAGGAAACCGGTAGTGTTTTAAAAGTAAAATCACCAGGTAGACCGAGAGCAGGAAGAACTGCCGGATAGTGGCAGTCAGACGGCCAAGTACATGTGCTGCAGAAGCAACGTCGCGAGAACAATAATGGATAGTGTTCCGTTAGATAACAGTTCAGTTTTCGCACTGTGTGTATTACTCTTTAGTCGTCTTCGTGTCGGCCGCGGTGGCCGTGCGGTTCTAGGCGCTGCAGTCCGGAACCGCGGGACTGCTACGGTCGCAGGTTCGAATCCTGCCTCGGGCATGGATGTGTGTGATGTCCTTAGGTTAGTTAGGTTTAAGTAGTTCTAAGTTCTAGGGGACTGATGACCTCAGAAGTTAAGTACCATAGTGCTCAGAGCCATTTGAGCCAATCGTCTTTGTCGTGAAAGACTACAGAGGAAACACGGGATTCAACCTATACTAAGTGACAGGTCAAGAAAAGGAAATTTCGTTTTCTTTCGTAAGGAACTAAAGGAATATCCAAAGAAATTTTTGAGTATGTCAGGTAATTAATTAGAAAAACTGTTGTCTATGGTGGAAATCGACACGTCTAAAACAAACGCAGTCATGAGGGATTATGTGAATGCAGAAGAGAGACTAAGATAAGTTTTGTTAAGACATAGAAACAAATGCGTACAATAACAATAGTTATTACAACGGCATGTATCATATTACTGTAATAAATTGACAAAAGGTGTGACGGTTCGTCGGTGTCGCACTCAGATCACACTTTACTTTCGACTGAGGATTACTGATACTTGTACCATGGTAACTGCCTGCAGCTCGATATTCATACTTCTGTTGTGATATTTTTGCACTTCCAGTATTAAGAGCTCAGTATCTGAATACTCGATGTTGCACATATCAGTGTTCTGGTCGGGATGCGCGACAGACTGAATCTGCGTGAAAAACTGCTCGTGTGGACACGTAGGCAGCTGGAATTTTAGCAGAAAATCGGCCACAATACATTTTGCTGCGTGCGATCTTGGAAACTCTCCTCTGCTGCGCAGCAGCCGCAGGAATTCCAGCGTTGTGTTGCCATTCTCAGTTCGAATCTGCGGTTTACGTCTGCAGCGTTTTCCAGCTTAGATCCCCCGCCGTACAAAACGCACGTGAGGCCATCTTGAGATTTTGCATTGCCGTACACGAAAGGGAGTTGGTCTTCCGTTAACTATCTGTAGCGTCCCAATACACGGCTAAAATTAGCAAATAAAATGTCCAAAATACGGGAGCGACACAATTTCGATATGATGCTGCGCTCCATGAGTTAAAAAAAATTATTCCTCAAATTAAAGGCTATGTTTTGACAGTAGCAGATTTAATCAAGGATTCGTTTGATTGCTTCTGATGTAGGAAAATTCTACAATTTTGGTATGTTTCCTTTTTACTTTCAGTCGATTTTTAGTGCCCATAAGGCATCCGTTCGACAGGTCCTGCAGTTCCTCACTTTCACCGATGATGGTAATATCACCAGCGAATACTGTCATCTGCTCTTAAATTTTAATCCCACTAAAGAACCTTGCCTTTATTCCCGCCAGTGCTGTTTCCGTGTACAGGTTGAACTGTTGTGGGAGAACAGCTGTTGATTTATCACGAAGCAAGGTGGCTGACGATGCAAATAAGCTTCGAAAGCCGTCGCATATAAGAAGTCTCATCAATAAAAGCTGTTACTGTTACCTATTTCGAACAGCTGGAGTTTCCGCGCGCTCGACCAGCAAGGAAGAAAGGAAGGCCCGTCATGTATGTAATAATTACTGACTATGCGGTTGGTAGAACCCGAAACTATACTTTTATAGATACAAGACGTGAAATAGAATAAATGCTTACAATTTACATTTTCACTTTTACACCGCAATGATATATTTGTAACTGTTCCTTTCAAGAGATGCAGCTGAAATGATGGAAGAATAATCGGAGCCTGTTTAAGTTTCAAGCGCCAACCAAGAGCGAAGTCGCCAGAGGCGCCAGTACTGTAAAATTTCTGTACAAGGCAATAGAAATACAGCTCAATTAAAATTACTTGATAGTTGTCACTTCAGCCGTTGGAGCTACGAGGGCAGTTCAATAAGTAATGCAACACATTTTTTTTCTCTGCCAATTTTGGTTGAAAAAACCGGAAATTTATTGCGGAATATTTTCAAACATTCCCGCTTCGTCTCGTATAGTTTCATTGACTTCCGACTGGTGGCAGCGCTGTACGGAGCTGTTAAAATGGCGTCTGTAACGGATGTGCGTTGCAAACAACGGGCAGTGATCGAGTTTCTTTTGGCGGAAAACCAGGGCATCTCAGATATTCATAGGCGCCTGCAGAATGTCTACGGTGATCTGGCAGTGGACAAAAGCACGGTGACTCGTTGGACAAAGCGTGTGTCATCATCGCCGCAAGGTCAAGCAAGACTGTCTGATCTCCCGCGCGCGGGCCGGCCGTGCACAGCAGTGACTCCTGCAATGGCGGAGCATGCGAACACACTCCTTCGAGATGATCGACGGATCACCATCAAACAACTCAGTGCTCAACTTGACATCTCTGTTGGTAGTGCTGTCACAATTGTTCACCAGTTGGGATATTCAAAGGTTTGTTCCCGCTGGGTCCCTCGTTGTCTAACCGAACACCATAAAGAGCAAAGGAGAACCATCTGTGCAGAATTGCTTGCTCGTCATGTGGCTGAGGGTGACAATTTCTTGTCAAAGATTGTTACAGGCGATGAAACATGGGTTCATCACTTCGAACCTGAAACAAAACGGCAATCAATGGAGTGGCGCCACACCCACTCCCCTACCAAGAAAAAGTTTAAAGCCATACCCTCAGCCGGTAATGTGATGGTTACAGTCTTCTGGGACGCTGAAGGGGTTATTCTGTTCGATGTCCTTCCCCATGGTCAAACGATCAACTCTGAAGTGTATTGTGCTACTCTTCAGAAATTGAAGAAACGACTTCAGCGTGTTCGTAGGCACAAAAATCTGAACGAACTTCTCCTTCTTCATGACAACGCAAGACCTCACACAAGTCTTCGCACCCGAGAGGAGCTCACAAAACTTCAGTGGAGTGTTCTTCCTCATGCACCCTACAGCCCCGATCTCGCACCGTCGGATTTCCATATGTTTGGCCCAATGAAGGACGCAATCCGTGGGAGGCACTACGCGGATGATGAAGAAGTTATTGATGCAGTACGACGTTGGCTCCGACATCGACCAGTGGAATGGTACCGTGCAGGCATACAGGCCCTCATTTCAAGGTGGCGTAAGGCCGTAGCATTGAATGGAGATTATGTTGAAAAATAGTGTTGTGTAGCTAAAAGATTGGGGAATAACCTGATGTATTTCAATGCTGAATAAAACAACCCCTGTTTCAGAAAAAAATGTGTTGCATTACTTATTGAACTGCCCTCGTACATTCCTCCAAACAGAGCGCTCAACGTACGCCCGAACCGTTCGCCGTTGCCAAACTGCACAAGAAGTGGTTCACTTCCAATTCCTTGTACGGCTTTGTTTCTACAATTTTCGGATCCCGAATCATGGGTCTGACGCTTTTATTTCGTATTTTATCATATATGATAACCACTCCAAAAACTGCACAAGCACACGCGCGCTCGATGACAAACATTCACGTTTCGTACGCAGGCGTAACCAAACATTACTGGGTACTTCCGCACAAGAAGCAATTCAGCGTCACATAATACACAGTTATCATTATCACAGAGACTGGACTGCAGTAGATTAGCTTTGCACAACATTGCTTGAAGCCAGATCTTGAAGGCTGCAATTCATCGTTGCGACTAGGTCAGCATAGTTAACAAATTAATTACGTGATTCACGGTTGTGGCATAGCGCAGTAGTTAGTGTATTATTTTTACTTAATTAATTGGTTTAAATGTATTTATTTCTATTGCTGTTCCGAATTATTTTTTACCATCGCATTGATTTTCATATTGCCACTTATTTTTCTTCCTATCATTCATTTTTCGTTTGAATATGCCTGTGTCGCCTATAATATGCAGCCAAGTTGCAACGCTCATCGGTTGGTAAAGCGGCATCTCGTGTATCCAGTGTGATTGTTTCAGGTAACCAGCGGTAGCGGGAAATTACAGTTTGTTCTGTGGTGAATTTGCTCGTAAAGGTTAGCTTAAATCACAGTGAACAAACGATCGATATATAAGTCATGCCTCAGATTGTTGATCGCTGTTCTTTCGGATACATTGCAGATCACGAAGTTGTGGTTAGCTCAGGATATGGCTAAGAAAGGCATCATCCGCCCAGAGCCCCTCGCGTTTCCGACATACCTTGGCCGTTCCCGACATTGGTCCGCGTTAAATTTTAACAGCATTTCTGAAGTGACCCGCCGTGCGTGTGTGTGTGTGTGTGTGTGTGTGTGTGTGTGTGTGTGTGTGAGAGAGACCTACAGCGGAGATGTAGCCGGCAGTCGACGTGATAACACATCAGCGGCAAGTGTCTGACGTCAACTATAAAGTAACTAGTCGGTCTCTACTAGCGGACGCTTGGGGTGCAAAGTGGAATTGGATACCAGGGACACCAAATGCAAGATTTGTATACGACACTTATCACTGTTAGTAACGAAAATTGACAAGGGTGAAAGTGCACGAGAGGAAAAAGGGGAGGGGCGCCAGATGAGTCGCTTGCGTGAAAAATTATTCCCGATCCGGCCCTGAGAATAATTTGCCCCTGCCGTCTCTTTGTGGCCTAAATTTACAGCATGCAGGAATCGTCAACTTCCGTACACTAGCGTCAATATTCCCCAATTATGTCGTAAAACTGCATTGACAAAAACAACTCATTGTGTAAATTGACAACATGTCGAGCAGCAACATAAAACTACGTTATTACTTAGATCAGATTGCCTGCATGGTATAATGATAAGCGATGTAGGCTGCTGTAGGAAGGTGCCGAGTTCGATTTAGAGTAACCACCTCGTATTATTCAAAGCCAGGTAAGTGTAGAACGGGTCCCACTCAGTCGCATTACGGCAACTGAGAAGCCCTTTTATTCGTTAGCCTCCGTCAAATAAATAGGGACAGGAGCTGCACGGTATCGTGGTATCAGCCGTGGAGGCAGGTGAAAATACAGAGATTGGATGCAATTACTGCAAAATGCGAATTATACTCCTGGAGCCAAAATTCACGTTAAGGCATACGAAGAATATAGATAGCGTATCTTCAACAATGAAACCAATGATTAGTTAATAGCAACTGAGAATTGTTGCTCTTGATAACGCTGAAGGCAAATGGCATTTAAAGTTGTTGATTCAGCGTGTGAGGTAGATAACTGTAATGTGCAAACAACCGCACTTTATTGTCCAAGTGATTAAGGAACTCAGACAGCCTAATGAACCAAAATTAGTTGTGCTGTTCTAGTGTTAACAATTTATAATAAATTTTTTGAACCACCGCCAACAAAAGAGGCGAACATTTTTCCTATAATATCTCCAAAGCGTTTTTCTTGTTTTACGAGTCAGTTGCATTTCATTCACACGAGGGACAGTGTGTCGCTTCACCTTATGGTATGCAAAAAATATTTCGTTATTGCTGACAGTCTACGGTTGACATGGTAATTAGTACACAGTCAACAGTGGATGTAATACAAACGTAACATAAAACTAACGGAAATTTAAAAAAGATAAGTTACTTGCTCTCCACTTTTAGTAATGTCACCGCAGCGTCAGATAGTTTTTGTAATGACGTACCGCATAAATTATTAGAAGCGAAATAGTGCTTGCGCTCAATATACCTTCTTAGAACTTCTACCACGGCAACTGTTGTACCTGACCACCAGCGACGCTTAATATTTTTTAATTCACAGACGCTGCACAGCTTTCTGTTACGTTCAGCCAATACACAGTAAATTTTTCCTGTAAATGTGCATCATGATCATAAAGGTGAAAGTGAGTGTGTTTTCGGCCGGTAGATTTATTTGCAGTGTCATGTTCCTGTCGCGTCGTGATGGTTCTAAACGCCAAATGTTGTCATCTAAGCTTTAGTTTAGACGTCTAAATAGTCTGCGTGTGGGGAAGACAGCCAGTTTCCTTTGTTAGCTTTGCTTTGGTTCGTTTCCACCGTTTTTCTTGTAATATATTTCATTCACATGAGCGGCAGTGCGTGCATGCAGCCGCGTGTGGCATGCAAACGATGTTCCGTTATTGCTGAAAGTCTACGGTTGACGTAATTACAGCACAGGCAACCGTGGATGTAACACCAACATAAAATTAACGGAAACTCAAAAAAAAAGTTTGCGTCAAATGTTGATTTGAAGATTAGCTGTTAGATACGTGAGGTAATATTGTTGTTGGAATTCGTGAACAAAATTTTTGACTGTGACCTAAAGAACATCAGGAATATAGTGCAGGAATGCTCTTAGCGAAAATTTGAGTGTTACTAGGTCGTAAAGGAGTTTATAACAGTTACTTCAGTCGAATATGGTTTTATAAATGTCATAAAGCATCAAGTATTAGGTGCAGCTGGGAAGGAAGACAAGATTGTTTCCGGTCGGCCGTATGTATTTTGTTACATTTATGAGTGATTTTATCCTTTAATTATTTTTATTAAGTTTGCCTCCGAGATCTTGTTTGCAAATAAACTAAAACGATCCGTAAAGAATTTACATTTTAGAATGAAACTTAGTTTTTCAGTACTACTAGGGGAGAGCACAGCAGAAGAATGAGTTCAGAGATATGGCCTACTTTCATACCTGACAAGTGACAGTGGTGACTGGGTTTAAAGATTTTCTTTCTGTCAGTGCTTTCATGGGGTCTGCCCGATTACAGAACAGAGAACAGTGAGTGTTATTTTATATTTCAGTGTTTGACACGTTTCCATTTCCATGTTTCATTTATTATTTGCCTTTTTCGCTCTTAGCATTATTCAGTTGAGTTCATTGCGTTGCATTGTTATTAAAATACATTATTACGTCTCCGAGCCTGCACTATGTGAATCACAATGAGTTTCCATGTACTCTGCATTGAAGTATTGTTAAAAACTTGATGTTTTCGTCAGACGTTTTCTTCGATTGAGAGGAGGAATGGAGATTAGGGTTCAACGTCCCGTGCCCGATTTGAAAACAATAATGGAAATTCCTGGATGGAACAACACGTGAAATTAGGGAAAGACAACTACTCACGAGAAGGAAGTATTGAAGTATTAAGGAATAAAGAATGAACAAGTTGCAAATAGTTTCGTGAAAAAAATTATTAAAATTTCAATCTCCTTTTTGTCTTTGGCTGTTCTCGGGAAACACCTGGCTAATAGAGAAACCACTTACTAACATCGCTACATGTCTCAACACTAGTGTTAGTTTATATATCGAACTAATTAAACTGTTGTAGTGAGAATAATCTGTTAATTTACTGAGTACATCGTCAGCAGTGTATCGATGGCTAGGCGACAATATGTCATGGGAATATTGGGAAACGATCAGCGAGATCTTTTGTATTATTTTTAGTTTTCGGTAAACTATTTGTATTTTCTGATATTTATTCTTGCCAGTTGTATAAATACAAAATGAATATCTTTAAAAGAAAACTCTTCGGTTCAGTATGCACGTATTTAAGATGTTTCTAAAGTTTTAATTACATGCAGGTTATGTTGCTATAGATAGGAAAGGCAACGTAACAATTCGTTAACTTCGGCTCTTCTTTTGTCATTGAACGGCAGCAATACTTTGTTTTCGAGTTTGCGGGTGGCGGCGGTAGAGGGGGGGGGGATGTTTGCCTGCGACGGCTACTCGACTCCAGTTCAACTTCCGCCAACTCTGGCAATTATCCCTTCCGTTTTCGCTCCCTTCAGTTCCGCTGACTGCCAGCACGAGTGAACAAAGCTCGACTGAGACTTGGCAACGCGGCGCACCGGTCCCGTTGCACGGACCTGGCCTGCCACCGAGCGGTCGTTGTCGCAACTAATTGCTTTCTCCGAGGGCGCTGAGGTCACTGCCTGCGATATTGCGAACATCGATCTATTGAAGATTGCTACTGTTAATGGGTCTATTGCTCTGGATGAGCGTATTAAATGAACGGTGTAGGTAGTGACTGTCGGAATTCTGTTACTTTGTAGGGATATCAAACGTATTTCTACGTGGGAGTTAACTCAGATTTGCGTTTTTGTGACACGGACATTGATGGATGTTTATAGATAATGTATCGTAACGGAAAGGTAAGGAACGATAAACCGGTATGTGATTGTAATTGCGTCCTTGTGTTGTAATTTCTGCGGAAGTTCTTAAAAAACCATTAATACTTTAAAAACTTTGTGCACTGGATTCCAAACGTTCTCGAAGAAATAGTAAACATGTTATCTTGTTTTCTTGGTGCTCCTTCAGCGTTTGAAAGCTATAACATGTATACGCGACGACGTTGTGTATATCCACATCCATTTTAACACAACAGAGATGTCACACTTCACACATACGTCATTTGATATAGACTTACGCAATATATGCCACTGTTTGATGAACTTTATGCCCGAATACGGGTCTGGCAAGTGTCTGACAACTGTGTATTTTTCTTAGATGCAGATCATGGTATACAAAAAAAGGTTGTCATTTGATTGTCAAGTCCAGAATTTTTTCTGTTGCTTATCACTTCTTTCACTTATGGCAGTGTTTGTTAATATGGAAAATATCGGGTTGCATCGCGGTTCAGTGTTCACATTAACGAATAGGTCAGCTTGAAAAGTCAGTCAGATAACAAAGATATGGGCTATTTAACGTAAAGCTAAATTTAATTTTGGGCCATATGATAAGTAACTGCGGCTGAAGCAACATATAAATTTAGTTAGCCTCTTTTTCTATAAAACTGATCCATGAAAATTGCAGCTGAGGGGCAAGCATGAACCAAATAAAACAGTTAAAATTTTGTCTTTCACGCCAGCAAACTTTGTCGTCTTCCAAAATTGGACGATCATTGTAATTATGATCAACACTTTTTTCATTAAGGCTGTCAGTTAGTGATTCGACAATCGAAAAATATTGACTGTGCCTGCATGTCTGCTGAATATTAATTCCGAAATGCGTGATGTAAAATAATGACTCATTAACTATTCAGTTGTATCTGTTATAGCCCTGGAAGTAGTTACGAAAATTTTCCCATAACTTTGCGTCTGAATACGAAGTTGGAATGTAAAGACTGGTATATGTGACTGTCGAGTAGCAAGTAGTTAAGGTAAAGTTACTGCGGTGGGTGGATTTGATGTCAGGAGGCACTCAGGATTTGATTTCTGTAGAATCATTTTAGTAATGTACACAACATTGTTCTTACATTTTCGGTAAATATACGAAGTATTTGTGTATGTATTGCCGATATAATTTACTTCTTATCATTTACGTTAAGGAAATGAATAACTTCTTGGTCGTTCCTGTATAATTTTTTACTTCACTCCACGCACAGTCACATCGTCAAGATTAACCAACTTTTTAAAAAAGGAAGTAAAAATTGACAAACCAAACACAACTGCATATTTCCCTGTGTACTCAGATCATTGAGAAACACATTGTACTACATATTCAGGCTTTTTCCCATTCGCGTTTAGGGCACAGTAAGAATAATTGGTTAAATGCTTCTGTGTGCTCTGCAATTAGTCTAACCTTGTTTCCACGGTCCCAACGAGAGCGGTACGTACGGCGTTGTAAGGTATTCCAAGATTCCTCCCTTAATGTAGGATCTAGAAACTTTGAGTAGGCCTTCGCGAGATAGTGGTGACTGGGTTTAAAGATTTTCTTTCCGTCAGTGCTTTCATGCGGTCTGCCCGGTTACAGAACAGAGAACAGTGAGTGTTATTTTATATTTCAGTGTTTGACAGGCTTCCATTTCCATGTTTCATTTATTATTTTTTGACACGCTTCCATTTCCATGTTTCATTTATTATTTGCCTTTTTCGCTCTTAGCATTATTCAGTTGAGTTCATTGCGTTGCATTGTTATTAAAATACATTATTACGACTCCGAGCCTGCAATATGTGAATCACAATGAGTTTCCATGTACTCTGCATCGAAGTATTGTTAAAAAACATGTTTTCGTCAGAGGTTTTCTTCGATTAAGAGGAGGAAACCGACCGTTGGAGCTGAAATCCGTCTGCCAAATCTCCATTTTCAGAGCCGATATAGAAGTGCTTACGTGACCAAGCAGAATCTGTATCGGGAAGTCTGTTAACCGGTAACCCAGTTTGGGAGCCCATCTCGATGAGATATTGGTATCAACATTGTCCAGTAGCCGACCTTTACATCCTGCGGATTGAGACGAGGACATGCACGGAATACTTGAAACGAATTAGAATTGAGTGGAGAGTCGAGATTTAGCGGTTGGCACGTTTAAGAGGAAGGAACCCGAGGCGCGACCGCGGCCCAGTCGGCTGCGTTACGAAACCCCGGCGCAGCGGCAGCCGCAGGCCGCTCTCACCCAGTTGGCCTCTGCAGCAGCGCCGAGAGCGGAAAAGGCGCCAGCCCGGCCTCGCTACTCGGCGGCTGCGGTGAGCGCAGGTCGCCAACCCCGCCTGCCGGCCGCTCCTGCACTCTCTCCGCCGCGCGCTGCTGTCATTGCCAGCGAGCGCACTTTTGCGCTGCTTTCTTGATTGCACTCACTAATTACGTGCTTGTGCTTAGGCGTCCGTAAGGACTGGCAAGAGGAAACACTTGGCGCTCCTAGTATCTTGGAGCATTCATTACAGACCTCATAGATACATCTTGAAGTAATTTCAGTGTAAACCTCGTTTGGCGAACTATAGAGACAGTAGTATGGCTTTAGCAATTGTTGTAAAACTTGTTTGATTGTCGCAGTGTTGATGGAAAACTGGCAGTTCTTTCGAAGCAGTCCTTCGCATGTCAGTGCTGAAATAGTCCTCATTTTCTCTGTGTCGATTCCTCACGCCAACTCTTGTTAGGGGTACACAGAAGGACCGACCCAACACATTGGTAAGCCTTCACCAGTTCCAAGAACCCCCGTCTCCTTTCCACCGGCACGCTACTTAACAAACATTCAAACATATATGAACATACTTTAAGATTATCACTTCATTACCATAAGTTATCTCGGATAGTACTATTTTTGTGTGTTCTTGTATTATGAAATATATCGGAGACTTACCCCTCTCCCCCCGCCCAACTCTCCCGGATACATTTCAGCGGACGACCTTGATGACATATTGGAAACGAATTAAATTAGTACATATATCTATGTGGCTCACTGGTAAAGTCCCTGAATACTGAACCACATGTGTTAGGTTCGATTCCTGCTCAGCCCTAGGATTTTTATTTATCACTTATTGCTTCACCTCTGCCACTGTTTGTTAATGTAAAAGTTATGGAGCTGCACCCTGATTCGCAGTCGATATTAAACTGTAGGTATCCCTCTTGTTTGGTATGGAGGAGGAAGGAGACACACAATCATCACCTCCAATAGAACCACTGCGCTATTCAAACCGAAGCTCTGTTTGATGACAGCTTTACATTTTATTTGTGGTAAAAGCATATGGAACAAAACTGCTGAGGTCATCGGTCCCTAACCTTACACACTACTTTAACACACTCGTGCCCGAGGGAGGACTCGAATCTCTGACGGGGGGAGCCGCATGAACCGTGACTAGGCGCCCAGACCACACGGCTACCCTGCGCGGCGGCTGCTTTGCCTTTAAACCACTGTAGTGTGTTTGGTGGGCGTTTCGTTTGTACAAATATTTTTGCGTATTTTATTTAGCTACTTAAAAATGATTCTCTCTCTCTCTCTCTCTCTCTCTCTCTACGCCGTAATCTCTACTAGCTTATCATGGACCCTAAGTGAGACAAAAGATGCTGCCAGCATACTGTCACCTGCGTTCGATGAAATTATCGCTTGGAGTTAATTATTTGCGGGAAACATTGAACTTTTAATTTCTGCAGTGTTTACACTAGCTCGTCACGAGATCATCTTAGTTTTCCATCCGATATTTCGGTGCAGAGAAATTTCTTAAATACTTCAAGCTATTACAGGCAGCCTCGTCAATCTTCTTGGGGGGGGGGGGGGGGGGCGGCGGCGGGATCTCGCCTTTTTTTTTTTCTTCCTCATATTCATAGCTTTTTGTACTGAAAGCAGCAAATTACATGAGCCGTTGAGTAATTTCTTAAGTTGCAGCGGTGAATACCAACTTAGCCCCGAATTTTTTCTTACTTAAAGTAATTCAGCAATTTTGCCGAGTGGAGCCGTCTTACCACAGTACGGACGTTCTGAAAGAGAACCGAAGAGCAACGATACGTTAACCGTAGTCCCACTAGGCTCTTTCGTCTCCCTAGCTTGATCTGAGAGGTACAGGTAAACAGTAGATAAGCTTTACAGCCCCTGCTCACAGTTGTTTACCGTATTTTATGTAGATCGCTTCACGGCTTTGATGCAGCGGGAATCGTGGAAAGCAATATGTGGTGTACACTACAGCTGGGGTCGCCTGAATGTCGGATGTTGCATTCGCAATCAGTTGTCTTCTGGCATTCTCAGTCAGTCATCCAATAATTTGTCAAAGCATAAATTATTAATCAGCAAAATTCTTAGTATCCCGTAGTCTTCAACCATACCTTTACAATGATGATTTTTCAGATGCTGGGAACATGCATGGTAGATTGCGAAAAGTAACTTTTTGTGCCATATATTCAAAAAGCATCGGCAGTTCTAGCTGTATGTAAAAGATGTAATTTATAGACCTGCATTTAGTATTTGCGCGCAAAAATCCTCTAAATAAACTGAAATTATGCGAAGGTTGGTACTGACTTTCAGTAGACAAGATTTGATACACCACACACACTTTCTCACATATTAATATGGTTGATGGCCGCATCAAGTTCGCACTCAGTTTCCACCATTACTACATCGAAAATTTCACTATAAATTGTATCAATTTGGATGTTTCTCAGATGATGTGTAAGAGACTCCTGCTATTCGTCTTGACTTGAATTTAAATACGTAGCGCTTTACCAGCTGGATTTAGTGTAGTCATTATTATATGACAAATTATCGATTCGTACTATTTGCGCTGATCAAAATGTTTGACTCCCTCTTATCACAATATTACTTTTATAACTTCCTATCCGCATCCATTTAGAGGTATTAGTAATTAATTTCCTTTCATCTGTTTTCCTGTTTTACTTATCTCAATTATCATGAAATTTCATATCAGTAGCCGCTCGTGATTCACCTAACTCCACTGTTCTACTGTAACCCATAACTGAGGAGTTAAACTAATGAATTAAAGGTAAAAGACGCACTGGCTGTCTAAAGAAAACACACAAATTTTTGACTACCTATCACAGAACTCGGCGAGGTAGGTATGGTACGTTTGTTTAAGGTCTATTTTTTTCAAGCTTTTTATTACTTACAAATTTTGGAAATTTGTTGTTGATAGAATGAATTAGTTATCATGCTACCTGAAAAAACCCTTTGTTTTAGTTTCTATGATGGACTCGAACAAGTTTTTTTTCAATTATACGGTTTTCCTACAGTGCATGGCAGTAGGAATCTATTTATCTAAAACAGTGGAAACGAAATTACTGTCTGGATCCTGACATGCAGCGAAAGTCGAGAAACATAGTCAAAACATTGAAGCCTGTAATTAAACGTGTCTTACTGCTCCCAGGGCGTCATATACAGTGATAGGAGGAAAGGTACATGCTTTGAGGGGCGATAGTATTAGTGATTCTGAACAAAAAACTTCATATGGACGGACGTTCCGAATGGATTCAGAGATAAACACATTTAATATCACATTTTTTTAATAACTCGAAAACCACACCATCCAGGGAAAATGTGTCACAGTACAAAATTAAACTATATTACATTTCCGACGAAAATGGTCAATTTCATTTTTTCTCTAGAACTAATGGTTTGTGCGAAGAGAGCGCGAGAATGTTGGAAAAACCCAATCGACGCGCATGCGCTGTAGCTTACGTAGTCTTTGTCGGCCAATTTGAGGTTGTTTCCCGAGTTGATAGAACACAAGTATCCCGTAACTGTTCGTCTCAACTTGCTACCTCACATTGGTCTACAAAAACTACGTAAGCTACAGCGCTTTCGCCTCGAGCGAGTTTTCAACATTCTCGCCCTCTCTTCGCACAAACCTATAGTTCTAGAAAAAAAATGAATAGGACCTTCTTTGTAGGAAATTTAATATAGTTTAATTTTGTACTGCTACACGTCTTCATTGGAGGGTGCGGTTTTAGAGTTATTCAAGAAAAACGTACAAATATGTTCCATTTCGGAAACCCTTCGGAATAGGGCATACGTCCATATGAAGTTTTTTGTTCAGAATCACTAATAGTATCACCTCTCAAAGCATGTACCTTTCCTCCTGACTCACCCTGTATTCCTGCAGTCGCAGTCGCGTGACTGGTGAGCTCGGAGGAAGGGGGGCAAGCTGTCCAGACAAAAGCAGACAGCATGAGGCAGAGATTTTTCACCTGCTTCCGCAACGCGCACAAGGTACCCACGGTCGTCTCTCTATAGCCCGAACAGCTGCAGCTACACGTGGCGTATCACAGTGACATCATGCCAGCTTGTGTGTGGCTTCTGTATTGCCAACGGGCCTGCTGTGCAAATGATTTGTAAGTCTGCAGACGGGACAGTGGTAAACTGCGCACGTCTCTGTCGCTGCTGCTGTTAACGTTGATCGCCGGCTAGAGACGGTATTTTGTAGTACCAGTGTACTTCCAACATCCAAGGTAATAAGAGTAACTTCGAAACAACGTTAAGAGAATATGGAATTCAAGAAAATGCTTGTTGACTCATATACACATTGCAAATGTTCACAGTAAAATATATTGCAAAAATAGACGGAAAATATGGCAAAAGCTAAAGGCAAGGAAGTCACAACAGAGCAGTTTCGGTCCTTGATGTTAACGTGCCTGTTAGATGAAAATGGTATTGTAGGTTATTCGTCTGAACTCTTGCTAATTCATCTCGAAACAGTTAGTGTGTCATTCCATCAAGAAATGAAGGCTTATGAATCATTTATATTTTCCAGACGTTACGGAAATTTGTATCAGTTCCAATAAAGAAGATTACTCATCTTCTATGAAAATATGTCCTGCTACTAACGTAGATAATTAGAGATATAAAAAAATTCATTGCTGCGTAAATTCGTCAATTTGTTGTCCGATTTCGGGGGATACGGTCATATTGATGTACGCGCCTCAATTTTGGAAACGTTTCACACTAACAATTACGGTTTATATGTAATGCGAAGAGAGTAATTTTATTAACTCGGATGTTTTGTTTCCGCGTTGTCAACTTAGTATCTTCTGAAGTGGCACTGCACAAGCATCTCCGGTGTGGCGAAGACTCAGTTACTTGTCTATTGACGATTGTAAACGTTTGCCGCGGACTTCTTCCATACCTCACAGTGTGTTCCCACGACGAGTAGTAGATTAAACATTTTAAAATACACACATGTGTGAGGTTTACAAATGGTTCACAAATATAACGAAATAAACAAAAGTTCTAAAGGCGCCTAATTGCCCAGCATTTTTGCAGCCGCGGACTGCGGTTCGAGCAGACGCTTCTGGTTTCACCTTCCTTCGTCGGAATAGAGGCCACGTCCAGGCGAGGTGAAACAAGTGAAGCGAAGTGAAATGAAGCGAAGCGTAGCAGGCGATCCGGAGAGAGTCGGTTTCATTTATCGTCAGCCAGGGTACAGCTTGCAGGCGGCACGCACCTGGCAATGTGTCAAGTGCAGAGAATCAGTTCGCGCGCGCGCGCGCGCGCGCGTGTGTGTGTGTGTGTGTGTGTGTGTGTGTGTGTGTGTGTGTGTGTGTGTGTGTGGGGGGGGGGGGGGGTGAGTGAGAGGTGGCACAACTATTATTACGTTCCTGCATGTACATCAATATTTGTACTCCACTGTCCACCTTACGGTTGCTGCATTATGTATGATAGTCATGTCTATCACTCCAGAACGAAATATTCACTCTGCCGCGGAGTGTGCGCTGATATGAAACTTCCTGGCAGATTAAAACTGCGTGCCGTACAAACTCGGGAGCACGTGGTCGCGAAAGGCAAAGGTCCCGAGTTCGAGCCTCGGTCCGGCACACAGTTTTAATCTACCTGGTAATCTGCCTGGAAGTTTCATCTCTCTCCTTGTTATGCCATTTGCAGGTGTCACGCAGGAATAACGTTCTGTGCAAGACCGAATTTCTTTTTCATTGTAACTAAGCGTGTTGTACACTATTGGGTCAGAAGCACCGGTATTGCCTTATGTAATGCGGAATTGGCCACTAGATGTCACGGGAAGCGGATTCGTCGGAATAAAAGGTGGCCGGCCGCTGTGGAAGAGCGATTCTAGGCGCTTCAGTCTGGAACCGCGCGACCGATACGGTCGCAGGTTCGAATCCTACCTCGGGCATGGATGTGTGTGATGTCCTTAAGGTTTAAGTAGTTCTAAGTCTAAGGGACTGATGAACTCGGATGTTAAGTCCCATAGTGCTCAGAGCCATTTGAACCAATAGAAGGTGGCGGAGAGTATTGCTGTCAGTAGGGAAGCAGTAACAGCAGAATGAGTCGGTTGGGAGAGCTCCGTGGCTTTGAACATGGGCTAGTCATTCTGAGCAACAGAGCAGCACATCCATTGGGGATATTGCAACCCTTCTAAAGCTGCCCACGTTGGCTGCTGGCGATGTGATTATGAAGTGGAAACGCGAAGAACAACCACTGGAAACCCAAGACTAGGCGGACCACGTGTACTGACAGACAGGGACTGACTGTCGAGCATCACGTGAAATCAGCGCAAAGAATCGTCTGTAAGTTGGCAAGTGGTACCAACAATCCAGCTAGCACAGTGACTGTGCTTAAGGAATTACAGCGGATTGTGGGGTAGGGGGCAGCGATTGAGAAGGTCCTTATAAGCCACACATCTATGTAGTCAATCCGAAGCGACACTTGATGTCGTATAAAGAGCGATACCGCCGGACAGTGGAAAACTGGAACGAGTGATTTGGAGTCATCAAGCTGTTTCCTGTGGAGGGATTTGTGTTTGGCGAATGCCTGGAGAACATTACTTTTTGTGTAATGCCAACAGTGAAGTACGCGGGACGTGATGATACGGCATGAGGGTGCATCTCGTCATTACTGTGTGCTCTTCTTATTGCGCTGTAGAAAAAGCTAAATGCCTAAGAATATGAACACATTTTACATATTTACGTCATATATATTGGCAACATTTCTCGATAAAAGATGAGTAGAGGTGTAATTTGTGGATGTGATTTAAGAGCAAAAGGCGCCTTGGCAGTAACTCATTTTCAATGGAACTATCAGAAAAATTGTGCTGAATGTGAGTCATATAAATCTATCACCAAACACTGTGAAGGATTCGAACATGGGTTATTTAAGCTTCAATTGTTTTCATCTTTAACAAAGTCGAGTAACTGACGTTTCCGAATGTTGTGCATTTGCACGTAGAATCATCATCTGTCAGCGACACACATTTGTAGCAGTCGCGCGAAAGGGGACGTGCTTGCAACGTCATATACCTGAAACTAGTTCAGTCTGGAGGAACTGTGTGTGGAGAATGGTAATAACAGAAAACAACCGTAGCAATCAGTTTGAGCCATAATGTTCAAAAACATACATTTAACATTATAAAGTGGGTCGTTGCTTTGAAACAACTGGTTATATACTCATTATTGCAAGTGTTTATACCTTAAAAAGATTTTCTTTGGGATTTACATGTGTCGTCGTTAAGCTGTGTTTATTAACTCACCGTAACTAAATTGCCATAGAAATGACGTGCTTTCACTCGTATTATGCCTGCTAGGATAAGATGAAGGCATACTTGATATTGGGGAGCTATTACACCAAGAATATTACGAAATACAATCGCGTTCTGTGACTAAGCATTGGCGTCATCTGTTCGCGGCACATGAACATTTATGCCGAACCGGGACCCAAAACCTGATTTCCCGCTAATCACGAGCGGTTGCTTTAACCACTTTGGCTACCCGAGCACGTCTCCAGGACCAATCCAGATTTCCACATGTCACGTAATCACAAACATGAAGCTCGCAAAATTCATGTTTCCCGCACAGACACAAATATCATAGTCATTTTATCCCCCCGAGGCATGGATACATAATGTCACTGTTCATACGGTGTCTGTATCTTCACAGGACAGTTTCCTTCCCAGGCGTGCTCGGATGGTCGAAGTGGTTAAGGCGACCGACCGCAATAAGCGGGAAATCCGGGTTCGAGTCCCGGTCCGTCACAAATCTTCATGTGTCACAAACAGTTGACGCCAACACACAGTCGCAGAATGCGAATCTATTTGGTAACGTTTACTACAGCTGTAATCGCAGTGACAGTATCTGTTCCTCCAGAGATGCGTGGATATCGGAAGTACGCTGTATTGTGAAGATACAGACAACGTATGATACGGCATGGGGGTGCTTCTCGTCATTACTGTGTGCTCTTCTTATTGCGCTGTAGAAAACGCTAAATGCCTAAGAATATGAACACATTTTACATATTTACGTCATATATATTGGCAACATTTCTCGATAAAAGATGAGTAGAGGTGTAATTTGTGGATGTGCAGCCATCAATGATACACCAAGATTAGATTGACGAGCATTTAATCCGGCTTCTACTCAGCGAATTCTCGCCCTTTCGAAAACAACTAAAATTAAATGAAAAGGTGACGGGGGTACGGTACCAATAACGGACGACCACATCATCATCATCATCATCATCACTGATGCTTCCGAAATAACTATGCAACGTTTGTGGGCGTACCAGTTAATGATAGATCAGCTACGAAGATGAAACTGCGAAAGCACCGAGAACGTTTTTGACTCAGTCTTGCAAAGAAAGCCACGTTGGAAGGCTTCTAATGCATCAGGGCTCAGTAGCATCGTTATCTGGCATTACAACTACGTCAGTGTTTGTTACTGCGTAATATCCACCACAGAGTCATTTACCCGGCATTAAACAAATAACGGGAGTTCGGATAGACTCACGAGGAAAGGTAGTGGCGCTATTTCTTTCTCTATTACTTGAAAGTTTCTTCAGTTTTTGAGAGACTGATCCTCGCATTCCGGAGGACAAGATAGTGCAAGCTTCTTCTCAAACGTAGAAGATAATACTATCCCAGATCTGCCAATAAATGAAAAATTTCGAAAAATAACATTCCATCACTGATTCCTTTGGACATGAACATATTTAATCTTACCACTACAATTATAGTCTTATTGCTACATTTAGGCATTTGTGTAGTGTGAATATAAAACTAGGAAAGGGACAAGAGCGGTAAAGTTGAGAAACTGTCAGATTTTAAAAGCGAGGTAACATACCTGTATCTTTTTTGGAAAGTAAGACATCCAGTCGTAATGTAGATATCGGAGGTCGGTAACATTATAGTATGATTTATTTAAACTTGTGTAATAAAACTGAACTTCTGTAAATTAGTGAGATATGGCAAATCGTATGTCAAGTAAAAGGAGAACAATTGCTTGCTTCGAAACATGCACTGATGAGCTAAGACATAATGATCACCTGCGTTATGGCTTTTTTGTCCGCCTTTGGAACGAAATACAACACTGATTCTGCGTATCAGGGATTCGACAGTATGTTGATAGGACAGGTAATGTAATTCGCGCAAATAAGGGGCCGCTTATTTGCGTACGCGGTGATGGCGCGCGATATAGCTACCATCGGATTTACATCATGCGCATTTGGTCTCAGACACGAACAATTGTACTGCCGAAAGATGACACCGCCGTCGGGGAAGACATCAAGCATGAAGGAATGCAGGTGGTTCGCAGCTGTCAGCGTGTCTTCGATTACTGACACAGGTCCCGCGCTGCACGTTACGAGCCGCCGTTCACCTCGGTGGCGGCGTTTGTAGAGACGACCATCGACCTAGTGCAGCAAAGATGTAATTCAGCCGAAGAGCAGACACGTTTCCATTGATCGACGGCCGAATTCCGAAAGCCCCGTGCCCGCTGCAGTTGTAAGTGACGATGTCGTTGGGTCAACATGTGAACACGTAGGGGTGATCTGCTGCGAAGCTCCATGTTCAATAGTGTACGATGAACGGTGTGTTCCGCCAATGTGCTGTTCCGGCAGATTATGCAGAGATCACCATCCATCCTACTTTACAGAGAAGACAACCCTTCGAACCCCCATGTTCTGTGAAGAGCCGTGGACGTCTGACCATTGAGTGTGTGGTGGTAGTTTCACTGGCGGTAGGTGCTAAGGACAGTAGCACGTGAAGATTTGACTAGTTTCGCAGCTTTCGAGATACTCGTTCAGAGGCTCTGCTTAGTAATAATCACCATTTTTGGAAGTCACTTATCTTCATGGATGTCCAGATTTGCAGCCCAATCGTCGCTAGGGTCAACCCTGTTCAGTGTATGCGCCGCTTACACACTTAATACCGCGTCATGGTCCCGCATACTACCAGACGGCATCCAACAAAGCAGTGGACAGTGGTCGTACTGTTTTGGCTGATCAGTGTAACCTGAGAATGAGACAAGAAGTCCAAATGTTTAGCGGATGTACAGGTCGTCTAACGTATATGCTCCAATGTTCTACAATACAACTTGGTGCGGATTCACCTTAACTGGTGAGTTGTGTATCGTAGTAAAAATAGAGGAACAACTCATCAAAAAAATGTATTCGCTCGTAGAGAGAAATTATGATAGTGTGAGCGAAAATTTGTAACAACATAAAAGGACATAGTTAAAAACATAAAATGATGTAGTTAATACATAAAATCGATGACAATAGAATTTGGTACTAGGGAAATAAAAAAAAATATTTGAATTTGTTACACAAAGATGAATCAAGACGAAAGCGTAAACTTCACATTATAAATTCTCAATGCCTTTACAAACAAGCTTTTAATTATCACATGAGTGGAAATATTAACCGAGAAAGAAACAAGAAATTGTGACATAAAAACACATTGTGGTTTTCTAATGTGCTTATTAGTGAAATGCTACTCCAGCTTATGGTCTAATAACGGCTGGTTATGTCAGAAACAGGTGATACACATTTTTTTGTGCTTGTGCTGGATTGTAAATGACTGGAAAAATATCTGCATCTGTTATACTATTGTGTGTTTCTGCAAATAGCCACTTCTAGGAAGGCGACAAGATTTTGAAAGTGAGTGTCCTACTGCGTCTGTCTCTTGTTTTGGAACGGTGGTCTGAGTATCGGTTTTATGTCTTTGCTTTGAGTGACTCATTGCGCTGAGACTGCCACAGCTCGTCATCCGTTATCTTGTTAACAGCATTGCGTTGTCTGAAAGCGGCGTTACATGTCGATCTGTGCTCTGGTGTAGCCAGCCGTTACTGTATCTCGTTTCGGTAGCATTGTTACGAAAGCAGTTTCACTTGCTTCTGTTTGCAACGATTTTGCTATGTAATAGTTTTGTTTCATCTTTCTGAAATGTAAATGTGTACATTCATGGTGGTGAACATAGTTAGAAATTAGTTCAGGGGTGACATTACTATGTGCAATAAAACTGCATTACGAAATCGGCTACTGTAAAGTTCTCGCACCATTCATTTCTGCATTGATCTTATAGAGAGAGAACACAAGTGACTATAGGATGTTGTCATCCACGGATATAAATCGTGTTGCTCATTTTGATTAAATTGGATTTTACCAACACAGTAGCTCTTCCTAGTGCTCCCCCCCCCCACCCCCCCCCCACCCCCGCCCCACTCTCAAAGCCATTGACAACCCTCTTCTCTCTCTATACGAGACATATTAGAGGTTTCTGCTACGAACTTGAACTTCAGAAAAAATTACAGTGGTAAGGTGATCTGTTTTGCTTGTTAACGCCCATGTCCTGCATTGCATCCGAAGTAGCGCAAGGTGTTACTAGCTATTCAGTACTATTATTTTACTCACAGTTTTGCTAATGTACTACAATTTGTGAAAAGGGTATATCCGATATAGAATATTCTAAAGCGCTGAAGAAAAACGGTATATTTTAGATACGCGTAAGCAAGGCTGTACGGAAACAACCCACTAAAATGCGACTAATGGTGGCACCATGAGAGAATTCTAGAAATTAGAGCTAATCCATAGGGAGGCTTACCGACAACCATTCTTCTCATGCGCCATTCGCCAGTGGAACAGGGTGTGGGGGATAAGTTAGTGATAGCAGAAGTACCCTCCGCCATATACGCCATCAACTGGCTTGAGGAGTATTGATGTAGATGTAAAAGTGCGAGCACGTGACGAGATGCGTATCCTATGTCTATCTTTTAACTGTGCTTCTCCTCCTTCCAAGAACTAAATCCTTATCTTCTTTGATCCTGCTCGGGGTCATTGATAAACATATTCAGCTCACAGCTCGCACGTTTAAGCAGTATCACTTGTGACAGCATATTGCGCGAAGATAATTACTATCAACGAAATTAATATTAGTGCAGTAGTACAACACACCAAAGTATTTGGGCGAGATTCAATAAGAGAACTGCGAGGCAGCGTTTGATGTTGTTTCTTTGACTGTCTTCGTGCCTGTTCGAATATTTATTTAATCGACCTTCCTTCATTTTTACTTATGTGATAACACAAAACATCCAGATAAGAAAATATAGAGTTTAGATATTTTAGAATGAAAATAGTAGTGATACAAAACAAGTTTTATTTAAAAATTTTCACAATTTGTAAAGAAATCGAAATATTGCTAGTGTGACACATTTTTACCAACTATCCCAGCGTACACGTGCAACTATCAGGGGAAATCCAAATCACGGTGGCTTTATGCAATAAATAAACCAATATCACTTTTATATTCACGGCCGGCCGGAGTGGCCAAGCGGTTAAAGGCGCTACAGTCTAGAACCGCGCGACCGCTACGGCCGCAGGTTCGAATCTTACCTCGGGCATGGATGTGTGTGATGTCCTTAGGTTAGTTAGGTTTAAGTAGGTCTAAGTTCTAGAGGACTGATGACCTTAGAAGTTTAGTCCCATAGTGCTCAGAGCCATTTTTTATATTCACGAGTTTTTTCCCACTTCTCGTTTAATTATAATAGCGCAGTCAACAATTCTGAAAATCTCTCTCATTGTCTGTACTGTAACACGTTTGTCAATAAATTTCATCATCATAACGCAGTTGAGTAGATTTGAAAGTATCCTCATGAGGAATACTTGATTGCCAATGCATAAACCTTAAAGTGTTGTAGAAATCTAGAAAATGTATGTTAAGAAATTTTTGGGATGCTGCCTCCGAATTTGACTGCAACATCGAGATCGGTACTTTGCCGTGTGTTGTTCTCTGAATGATTAATTAGATGTTCCCAGTTACACGAATTTTATTGAAATGATGTAAAACGAGTAACTTTGCAGTCTACCGTTTGCTAGTATGGCTGCAAGCTGGCTGTGTACAACGTGCCACGTGACACTTTTAATGAAATGTGATAAGAATAAAAATAAGTCTTTAGTCATGTAAATATTGATGACTTTAAATTGAGTGTTTAGCTACACTTATTAATAGGATTTCCCCAGAAGAATAATTTGTAGACTAGATTTAAAATTTGCTTACTACCTGGCAGTAAATTTGTTACTAGGTAAATGATGATAGATTTCTGTAGCTCCAAATTTTACTTTCTGGCCACTGACAGCTTTAGTATTGAGCAATAAAGGTACTTTTTTTCTAGTATGATGGCTGTTAATATCACCATTCATACGAAATTTGGTTTATTTATGACGACTTTATTAGCGAGTATACATACTGCAAAGGAGCGGTTAAAATGCCCAACTCTAAAAGAGACAAATGGCTCTAAGCACTATGGGACTTAACATCTGAGGTCATCAGTCCCCTAGACTTGAAACTACTTAAACCTAACTAACCTAAGGACATCACACACATCCATGCCCGAGGCAGGATTCGAACCTGCAATCATAGCAGCCGCGTCATTCCGGACTGAAGCGCCTAGAATCGCTAGGTCACCGCGACCGGCTTTAAAGAGACATCTGCATGATAACTGTGGGTGAAAAAACACATATCATTCTCACTGATCGATTTTGTACTCTCAGTACTTTGTGAGTGATGAGGAAAGTATACCATCTGACACTGACGCATGGAAATATGGGTATGAGAAGTACCAGTTACATGAAGAGTATAAATTGCTGACCTCGGTTGTTTGAAAACAGGTTCGTGGTGACAACCACAAATCGCGTGAAGTAGTAGACGTATTGCGGGATTATCCGATTGTCCGACGTTGTATGATCCTCATTGTTTACCTTTGATGGCAATGTAGAACAGGATTTCTATCGTAAAATAATTGATTGGTTCTTTTACCGTAACTCATATACGTAGGATAGTGGTATGTGCAGATATTTTTGATCTTTCGGGAATTAGAGTTATTGTTTAACAGCATTCAGTTACTGGTTCCCACGGGGCAAACTTACCGCGCGATTCCCAGTTATCACACAAAGGAGTGTTTTATCTAATCTGTGTCAATATAGATGCCAGCTGCGAGATACAGCGGGCTGTTCACGTGACCACAGGAAGAGAAATGTCGCCTTCTTATTGTGACAGCAGTTGGCTCCGTCGCCAGTCGTCACACGCAATAGAGAACGTGCCAGCTCAGTGGAACGGGAATGCGTCGTGTAGCGTCTTGTTTACGTAGATGGCACGGCGCACAAACCTACAACTGACCTTGCGTGCAGAGCGTATTTCCATCTCCATTGTGTGAACTGTTAGTGTTCAGACATTTGCACAACTAGTTCAACGCAGCCTCAGTATAATAGCTACACACTCGGTAACATGTCTAAATGGCGGGCGGTTACCTAGAACAACCAGTAGAATAGCGGACATTTAGTTAGAAAGAAAATCAGAAATAAAGTAAAGGAAGTTATATGGCATGGTTGGCTTAGAGATCCCGAGGATTAGTTTCAGCTGCCTAATTCGAAAGGTTTTCCTTCCTTCGCGAATTGTGAGAGTTGTGTGTTAAGCGTGTGCGTTCAGTGTTAGTGATAGCCAATTGCAGAACACCTCCAAAGAGCCCAGCCATTAAAGGCATGGATTTAACGCTCATCCATACGCTCTCATTTTGTTGAACACACATCTCTCCTGGATTTCTCGGTAACGTGTCGACTTCATTTACTATTAACTTCCTCCAAATTGCGGGTTCTGTGCCAAATGTATAACTATAGCGTGTGGATGAATGTGGTGAACGAGTGAGGTGTTGTGGTGGTGGTGCAAGTTCCAGACCATATACTTTCCGTAAAGCGCCGAGGATGCCTTCATACATAACGTCACTAATTTTTAATTTGCACCTTTCATGACAAATTTTTGTAGAGTTTTTAAGATCAGTAGTCTATAAACAAATTTATTGTTCTCTGTCTTTATACATCCGTGGCGTAATGGCAGTTACAGAAAACCTGATGTACTGCCAGTCTCACGCATATTTTTAGAAGTGTAAAGAGAGTTCGACTTTGGTATTCAAATCTTCTCTTAAGCTTGGACTACTGAGACGCTGAGGGGTACTGGAGAACGCTGCAATGTTTGTACTTTTAAGTTTTGAAATGAAAGGCCAACATTGACTGTACAGTCTGTAGGTGTTTCATCTAGACCTGAGTGATACGCTCGCCGATTGTAGGAATGTTCAGTCCATGGATATTATTTCAGTTAGTTTGGAACGATATGTTCGTCGATCGTAGGACGGGTTATAGTTATTATCGGATAATAAATCTACTATTTATCTCTTCGTTACATTTTTGATGTATGGAGAATACAAAGTGACATGGTCCGTAACCATCTGCCCCTGTGATATTACACAGTCAGTTTATGAGTTCGAAGAGACCAGTTTACATACCTTTCAAAATAGGATGCTTCATGTTAAGGCATTGAGATTAACACTTACCTTCACATTCTCTCTCTGTTTCTTCTGTGTCTACAGTCCTTTTTTAAATAACTAATAGATCGAGTTTGCAGATGTTGGTAGTTTTATAAAACCCAGTAGAACTGGCTTAAGCAGTGATAGATGTGAAACTTGAGCTGCGATCCGGTGTATCGAATGTTCAAGTACCTGAAGGTAATGGAACCAGGTTACGACCTCAACAACAGTTGTTATTTCGACATATATGACCGCCCTGTTGTTATCACGGCATAAGACAACATACGCCGTAAGGTACACTCTGTCCCTCTGATTGACCAGGAAGTGAATCTCAGCAAAAATAAGCCTCATTTTCGAGGCACACTTGCTAGTTTAATTTTCTTGGCCTCTACAACACAATATCAGTAACTGGAATTTCACGCCAATATCTATTGTATTTTATTGCAATGGTTAAAAGGTACCGAGGCCGTGATTTGAAACTATATATTCGCACGGCGCTTGGGACGCTCGTTTTCTGTACACAGGATTTTCAAGGTCCCGGTCGTCTGACCTATTATAGGCGCACGTAAGGGCGGGGGGGGGGGGGGGGGGGGGGGGGGGTGGGGCAAGAAGGGAACTTTCCACTACTTGTCATCGAAACATTGATTTTATTCAGAACAGAATTTTCACGAACGTGTGGAAATTGTTTGCGCCGCTAGTAAACAGTAGACTTAAGTTTCGAGCGTGCAGAGAAATATTGTGACTTAAGCAGTCAGCATGTATCTTCGGTTTTTGGGTTGACACTCGCTTTCCGCCGGTCTTGATGTGGCGGCGGTCCCAACCTGGTTCTGCAGTCAGGTGGAGGAGAACGTTTACAGAACGTAGCCGAAATGATTCAATCTTTTGTCTGTCGCTTTCTCGCGTAGCCGTTATCGAGCTGCAGAAAGAGACCGGTCCAGCCACCTGGCTCATGGATTCCGGGTCCAGTTCCCAGCACAATGTAAATTTGGGAGTAGCATACGTGTCCGACATTGCCAGGAGATGGCGCCCACCCATTGATGTACAAAGGAGCCGCACAGCAGCTTACCGTTTGTGGACGCAGTAGATTCGTGTTGGCTTGCTGATTTAACATTAACACGACAGAGCTCTTTTAGTGCTCTCCGAAGAACTCGGTCCTGCTCTACTGTAGGTGTGTATACCTGTACTTAATTTGTGGAGCTAAGAATATCTGTCGACGAAAGAAAGTATAGTTTTCTCTCGATAATGTGAAACTTGATAATTTCAAACGTTTTTCCCGTCCCTTCAAAAATACTCGATAATTTTATTTTCAGTGTGTTTTGGTCCCCTCGGAAATTTGGAGTTGTAAAGGTGAGGGTATCTCACCAAAACTTCATAATTTGAAGTCAGCTCTCCTGCGCGGGCGCGCACACACACACACACACACACACACACACACACACACACACACACACACACACACACAGTAATTTGAAATCTCTTCTCTTTCATATTTCTTGAAACTATGAAACGCCCTGAGTGCTAGAAGAAACAAGTGTCTTTAAATTACTGAAAAATATCTCGTTATTGAAGATTTAGAGAGTGGAATTTCGAAAGGAGATGTTGCAAAACAGTTCACTATTTTCCCATGTACATTGTCGACGATTTAAAAAAAAAAATATTATGTCACCGCAAGTGGGTCAGGCATAAGAAGAAAAAGGTCACGTTAGGGCGAATTTTCGCGTCGTTGAGGAGTGCTTGCTGTACTGGATAAATCAGTGTAGAGGAGAAAACGGTCATGGGGGTTGGTTGCATTTTGAAGGAAAAACCCGTCTTTTACACAGTCTCGGAATTGAAGGCGGCAAGTGAGGTGAGGGATGGCTATCAAATTTTGAAAAACGTCACGCCTTCATGATAAAAATCTGCGGAAAGAGTACAAGCGTGAACAGTTCCCTTCTTATTGAATAAGTTGATGAACTAAAAAATTTTGAATGGATGCGACCCATGCAACTTATTCAACACAGAGGAAACCGGACTTTTTGCTTCGGAAAGTACGGGTTGTAATGCATAGAGGAAACGCGGAACAGCCATCAGAGTCACGAGAATTAACGAATTCAACCCCACCAAACTCAGTGTGGGAACTGCTACCCAGCTGTGGTGAGTTAAACGAGGATTTCATTCATGTTGACGATGATACCGATGTTTGCGGTGTTCTAAACTATGCTGAACTGTTGGCCTGTCAGGATGAGAACGAGAAAAATAACGAACCACCACCGCCAACTTCAGCCTCACCGATCGAGGAAAGATCATACGCCCTCAGAACGGATTTTTTCCTCCGTCCCTCTCGATTATTTGAGCCCCTGTTATTTTGAACTCTCGGTAATGTAAACTTTTTTCTTGGTAGTGTTACAGGCCCTTTGCTATATAAACGATTTGGGAGACAATCTGAGCAGCTGTCTTAGGTTGTTTGCAGATGACGCTGTCGTTTATCGGCCAATAAAGTCATCAGAAGATCAAAACAAATTGAAAAACGATTTAGAAAATATATCTGAATAGTGCGAAAATTGGCAGTTGACCCTAAATAACGAAAAGTGTGAAGTCATCCACATGAGTGCAAAAGAATTCGTTAAACTTTGGGTACACGATACATATCAGTCAAATCTAAAGGCCGTGAATTCAACTAAATACCTAGGAATTACAATTACGAACAACTTAAGTTGGAAGAAACGCACAGAAAATGTTGTGGGGAAAGGCTAACCAAAAACTGCGTTTTATTGGCAGGACACTTACAAAATTTAACAGATCTACTAAGGAGGCTGCCTACACTACGCTTGTCCGTCCTCTTTTAGAAAACTCCTGCGCGGTTTGGGATCCTTACCAGATAAGACTGAGTACATCGAAAAAGTTCAAAGAAGGGCAGCACGTTTTGTGTTAACGCGAAACATGGGAGAGAATGTCACTGAAATGATGCAGGATTTGGGCTGGACATCATTAAAAGAAAGGCGTTTTTCGTTGAGACGGAATCTTCTCACGAAATTCCAATCACCAGCTGTCTCCTCCGAATGCGAAAATATTTTGTTGACACCGATCTATATAGGGAGAAGCTATCACCACGATAAAATACGGAAAGATATAGATGTTTATGCTTTCCGCGCGCTATACGAGATTGGAATAATAGAGAATTGTGAAGGTGGTTCGATGAACCCTCTGCCAGGCACTTAAATGTGATTTGCAGAGTATCGATGTAGATGTCCATTTAGTGTCAGACTATCGAAAGTTGACTGTACCTTTTTATGGACTAGAAGAAAAGAAAGTGTAAAATTTCTAAATTGAAAAGATTTCCGCCAGGAATTGGGGGGACCTTCTCTTACTCGATAGAGTGCAACTCAGTCATAGAGCTACGAATCCCGCATCTGAGACGGTATGGTTGTACAATCCGAAGATAACAGATTAAGGCAAACTGAGAGAGGCTTTGGAAGATTCCCGGTGTGTATTATTAGTGTGGAGTTGCATGTTACCCAGTCAGTTCTAAAATCTTAAAAAATACATTTTGTTTAACTTCCAAGTCTACGTCAAGAAATAGAAATGATGATAATAGTCCATTAAAGAGATCAGCTGTGAAGTTTTGTATGCAAACAAGATGTTACCAGAGCTGAATATGCGTTTTTAACCTTTATTCACTGTTTCTCCATTTCGAGGCGCATTGACGTGACATTTTCTTGACTGTTTTTATTGATATTAAACAAAATTTTCTTGGTCGTTCTGACTTTTTGAATACCAGAATAGTAAATTGTAGTGTCTATCTAACATAATCTGAATGTCAACAATTTTTTGTGAATATTTTTTCGCTACATTTCATAGCTATTCATTTACCTTGTATTTAATCATATGAAGATACACAGCTTTCAGATCATTGAATAAGGAGGTGGGATCCATATTAATCCTCACAATATAAAAATATGTAATTACAAATGTTATATGCCTACCGTTTGGTTATCAAAGAAATCTACCTCCTGGGTAAAGTAATTTTTGTGGATAGCTTGTCAATACTAGTTCTTGGAGTAGGACTTATTTTAAAACTCACATCAGTTATACAAAAAATCGCAATTTATGATCTTACCCCGTCTAGGATAAATTATGGCGGGTACCCACGTGACAGATTATGTATTTTTCTCGGAAAACCCCTTTTCATTAACGGCACTGTCTTATTCTAACTCTGCAGAAGCTTTTGTGTAACTCCTCGGGAAGAACTGGATGAGGTGGTGAGTGCCGCCAAGAATCCTTTATCGGCCAACCCGATCTCGAAAACAAGGCACCACGACTGCTCCATTTGCCGGAACGCGCCTAATTTTTCCTGCTATCCTTCCTCAGCCAAACTAGAGCCATTATGACGTGATGACTTCATATCGTTAATCAGTAAAAAACAATGTCATTGGTAAGAAATACCTATTATTGTACCAGTTACTGTAATAATTGATTTTGTCGAATGGCGTGTCGTAATTTTGCTTAGTTATGATACGTCCGGCCGGTTTGGGCTGTTCAAGGACGGTCATTGGTGAGCACAAAACAGCGGTCGCCCTTCGGCTGGCCTCTAGAAACCTCTACAGCTTCGTCACACGCGTTTTCATGATGTAACTACACGACTTACATCCAGGGGCTGGGCTGCGTTCTCAGTTCCTAATTCTGATCATAAAAACTCAACATATCGTTTAAATTTCGATAGAAGTTCCAGGTGAAACGAGGAAATGTATTCGGTGAAAATAAGGCACATGCTTTTAGTTTCCGTCAGAACGATTACAGCTATAATAGTAAAGTATTACATTCAATATTGTGTTAAATGATCTTCAACGACTAAGAAAATATCAAACTTTTGGAGCTACAATTCCTTAATGTTTGTAGAATTTGGGTGTTCCTCCCCCATCCCCCTCTCCGCTCGCTCCTCCCCCCCCCCTCTCCCTCTCCCTCTCCCTCTCCCTCTCCCTCTCCCTCTCCCTCTCCCTCTCCCTCTCCCTCTCCCTCTCCCTCTCCCTCTCCCTCTCCCTCTCCCTCTCCCTCTCCCTCTCCCTCTCCCTCTCCCTCTCCCTCTCCCTCTCCCTCTCCCTCTCCCTCTCCCCCCCCCCCCCCCGCCTCTCGCTCCCCCCCCCCCCTGTGTGTGTGTCGTACGTGGTGGATGGTTGTGCGAGCATAAATAAAGATAAGATTCTGTGAAATGTGAGTTTATTTCTTGTTTAATAGACCGTCTTATCTTCTGCAGCATGTAGCCCTGCCATGCTGATGTCTTTGTGGCGCGTAACACAGATGATGTAGGTCGCTTAAAACGACCACGTTATAGTGCCACACTTGATAAATGCTGACGGCAACGGGGTCTTACGTTGTTGTAATAGAAGTCAATTGCCGTGCGAACGTAGCACTTACAGCATGTCAAGATTTCTGTAACCCGAATAAGTAAGTCTTTTTGACACAAATAAAGGCACACACTTAGGCTTATTTTACTCCCTATGTGCACCAAGCCTTGTGTGTGCCATCTGTTGATAAAGAATCCGAACCTTGTAGCACGTCGTGTGGGTTCGCTGTCAGTTGATTTACATGGCATTTTGCTATGGGGAAAACAGTCCACACATATATATATATATATTCCGAAATTATTTGTTTAACTAAGAAATTTTAACACGTGCTACAGGCTAAGTGGAAAATTATCTCATTCAGTCAGCAAATTCAGATTTGTAAGACCCGCTGTGAAGATCTTTTAACAAACATATTATGTATCCATATTTTCAAAATGACCACAGAAGATGCTTTATGAATAAGAACGTATGCTGTAAAATACACTTCCATTAACTGCAATAAGCATAAGACGGGAAAACCATTAATAATTGATTCAAACAAAATGATTCTGCGGTCATTTCGCGACTGTATGTGTAACCTTTAAAGGGCTGAATGAATGTTATGTTACATGGTAACATAATCAACTAATAAAAAATAACAATTAGTTTCTCATTAGTGTAATAGAATACTAGTGTCCATTTTGTTTAGTGTTAGTTACTGGTGTACTTCCGGGTATTTGGCAGAGTTGCTTTTTCCATTTGACGTAGAATAATTGGACGACTTATGCAGTCATTTTCTTCAGGTGCTGTAAGTTGGGCTGTTGTGTACTCGCTGTCTTGACTCCAACCACTTGCACATAGCAGCAGAGCTCGCAACACCTGAAAACGTCGATGGGATTGCTCGCCGAAGTATTTTTCATAAAATGGAAACAAATTGTTGGTAAACACCCGGAAGTACACCAATAATTCGTTGTAGAATTCTTGCCCTTGATCCTCCTCTTAGTGTATAACTTTGCTATTGCTAACAACCGGTCTCGGTCCGTAATCAGTTTACATTGCAGTAAAGGCGCAACAGTGAAGTTGGATCCAGCATAGCTTAATTTTATTTGACCGATTGAAATTCTGTTTGCTTTAAACGGAAATGTTCATTCCCATGATGAGGACTCTAAGATTAACTAAACACTTGAATTTGTTTTATTCTTTTCTGTCTCAAGTAATTTTGTGATTGCCGTGCTTCACGTATGTTTACGTATTTTCCTAATACCAATACATGAGTAACAGGCAATAGACCTGGGGAGGGGGGGGTGATATGAATACCAACTGGACGTCTGTGTTCTGGCGGTCAACAATTGACCTATCCGTTTGCACTTTCCTTAAGTTCACTGTGGTGTTAGCCGGCCGCTGTGGTCGAGCGGTTCTAGGCGCTTCAGTCCGGAACCACATGGCTGCTACGGTCGCAGGTTCAAATCCTGCCTCGGGCATGGATGTGTGTGATGTCCATAGGTTAGTTAGGTTCAAGTAGTTCTAATTCTAGGGGACTGATGACCTCAGATGTTTAGTCCCATAGTGCTTAGAGCCATTTCACTGTGTTGTTAGTACACAAACAACAAATTCAGCATTAATAATTTTAATTTTAGAAGGAAATCTGCCAACTGATATCTCACATACATTGCTGACACACTGTTATGTGATCATATTAGCCTTCCCTAGAGATAACTGTACTGGTTACGTACAGTCCGAATGATTTGTATGCTTTACCGACGTCTTCGCAACCACAACACCAAATATCTTTCTTGAGTTAATATAGCATTCCTACATGATGAACGGCCGCTAGTCACGAGTGCCTTAAATCTCACTTGCCTCATACCGTTAGTGTTTATACTTAGTCCTGTGTTGCAAGCTCTTCTGTTAATTACTTGTCCTGAAACTTCATCAGAGAATTTACAAATTTCCCCAGTTTCAAAAATAGTGATTTAACGATGGACCTTGCCGTTGGTGGGGAGGCTTGCGTGCCTCAGCGATACAGATGGCCGTACCTTAGGTGCAACCATAACGGAGGGGTATCTGTTGAGAGGCCAGACAAACGTGTGGTTCCTGAAGAGGGGCAGCAGCCTTTTCAGTAGTTGCAGGGGCAACAGTCTGCATGATTGACTGATCTAGCCTTGTAACACTAACCAAAACGGCCTTGCTGTGCTGGTACTGCGAACGGCTGAAAGCAAGGGAAAACTACAGCCGTAATTTTTCCCGAGGGCATGCAGCTTTACTGTATGGTTAAATGATGATGGCGTCCTCTTCGGTAAAATATTCCGGAGGTAAAATAGTCCCCCATTCGGATCTCCGGGCGGGGACTACTCAAGAGGACGTCGTTATCAGGAGAAAGAAAACTGGCGTTCTACGGATCGGAGCGTGGAATGTCAGATCCCTTAATCGGGCAAGTAGGTTAGAAAACTTAAAAAGGGAAATGGACAGGTTAAAGTTGGACATAGTGGGAATTAGTGATACTAAACAGATTCAGAAGGATGTCGGTTGCAGTATGTACTGGGAGATGAATTACCTAGCACAGGATAGAGTAGCATGGAGAGCTGCATCAAACCAGTCTCTGAACTGAAGACCACAACAACCACTACCGCCATAAGATGGTTGTTGCCCTCCTTTACTTCTGCACACCATAATCTGCAGCCTCAGTATTGTAATAAACTTCTTTCTGCCATTTTCTGTTTTTATACTACTTTTTCGCCATTTTTCTTTTCCCAAAGTTTTGACTGCATTCTAAATATTATAATTTAATACGTTCGTGTAATGTCACGCTTTGACTTTGTCGCGCAGAACTACGCCTGCGCTGTAAACTGTAATACATCTGGTCTGATGGAAGGGAAGGCCTAAGGGTTGTAACCTGGTCAACGAAGATAAGCGAAGAAGTTTATCATTTTTTTCTTTTTTTCTCTGTGCTTGAGCGAAAATTTCTAGATCGGAGAGTGCGTTGGCTGTCCTAAAGAATCGTAAATATACAACTGTCTTGTAAACTGATATTTGTACACACACTTGTGTATGCTACAAAGAATAATAATAATAATAATAATAATAATAATAATAATAATAATAAGCAACTATCGTATGTGATAAAAATGTGTTCTCGAACAACTGAGCACTTTTTCGTTTCGTCATTTCGACGTTGCGTTGATGTCTTTCAGTCTTCCGCTAATTCTGCAGTGGGATTTTTTTTTTTTTTTTTTACCTGCAGCTAAAGTAGTGGACATCATGGTAGAGCCTGTGAGTGTTATTGGTATTATTAGCACAACAGTTGAATTTATTTTCATTGCAATAATGTGAGGACCGGTTCTTGTGACCTGCCTTTACACTGTCGACTCCCCTCATCAGTCAAACCTGTTTGAGCGACTATACGTAATACTCGCCAAGCATATACATGTAGTTATTTATCGTGTTTGTTGCCCAGCTAGTCTTTGAGTCTTTGTAGTGCTCCTTTCTGAGCTGCATGTGTCGAAACTTCGTAACAAGTGCTTACAGTAGAAAGTAGCTACTGGCGAATAGCTATCTTAGGCGTGTAGTGTTTGTGCTGCAGTGTGCGCTTGCTTTCTTGCGGAATATGGTTTCTTTAGTTCCTTATAACCCAAAAATTATTTTGCTCTTGTATCTCGACCTTATACGCTCTTGGCCAAAAGTATTGGGCACCCTAGAAATTTTGAATGTGATATATGTAAATACCAGTTGTTGGAAAAGCAGTTTGTCGGCATCTGAAAAGGCCATAAACAATGAGTCACCTCGGAGTCACCAGTAAAACGCCAGGTGTAATAAAATTTGTCATTTGAATGTTTTTCTGTCTGGTAACCAATTCGCTACATTCGCTCGTTATGGACACACATCACTAACCTAGTGCTCTTTACCTGTTTAGATCTGTGACATAGGTGATACTGCTGCGTTATGCCTAAAAGAATCTTAACTTAGTTTAGAAAAACGGGTGCAGATAAAGCTTTTGCATGAGCAAGTGAATTCATAGGAGCAGATTCCGTAATCTGAATGTTCACACTGATATGTACAATATGCTACTGAACAATTAGCTATGACGGGTCGTTTTAATAGGCCCAGAACCGGGCGCAAGCGGATCAGTAGTAAGAGAGTCGTTAAAAAATAGGAAGAAACCCTCTTTAGACCTCGCTGCTGAGTTGCTTGAAAGTTTTGAGAGTATCTGCTCGTACCACTCGTACAGGACTTCAAGAAGATGGTCTAAAAGGCTGTAAAGCCAGCAAGAAGCCATGGTTCTCTGAGAAGAATAGAAAGGCCCTGTATGAGTGGGTACTAAACCTTCACCGAACAAGATTGTTCAAATATTATGTGGTCTGATGAAGAAAAATTCAGGTGAGTTTGTCAACGTGATGCTCTAACAGCATATACCAATTTGGGTAGAAAACAAAATGAAATAATTTTAAAACGCGTGAAAGAATGCTCTGCAATATTTATTCACATTTCAGACTTTTGGTACACCGGGTGTGAACTATGTTTGTCGCCGGGTGGGCGAGGGGTATTACCCCGAGTTTGTGGTACCTACCGTAAAACATGGCGGAGGGAGCCTCATGATCTGGAGCTGCATGAGCGGGAAAAATGGTCGTATGTGAAGGCTGCATGGATTTCACAAAGTATATAGATGCCCTAGAATCTGCTTTACTGTCCTCTTTTACAATCATTTTTGGTGATACAAACTTGGACTGCTATAAACTCCAGCACGATAACGCAATCATCCATAAATTTGTCTGCACAATGACTTTTCTTCAGGAAAATAACATCGAGCTTCTGGACTGGCCGGCCCTGTCGATTGACTTGGACCCAATAGGGCATTTTTGGGGTTTATTGAAATAGTCAGACGGCACGCAAGTAATTGTAAACTTGAAGAAATTGGTTCTATTTATTTAATTTTCTAATTTTTCACAACACTCAGTGTTACCTAGGGTGCTCAGTAATAGAAGTGTCCTGACTAAATACAGTTAGCTCTAACAAACTTCCACAAACTCTGGAAAATATCATCGCTGCAGTTTGGAGTCTTGCGACGTTGCGAAGAGGGGTGATTTGGACGCCAAAATGAAAAATATTATCTCCAGCCAAAGTTGCGTACAAGTTAAATTCACACCACTGTAAAAAAAACCTATTCTGTAGCCTATAGTGTTGTTTCTGTATATGTATGCATAATTTGTCGCTTAGATAACTGAGTAGTAGGGCAAGCAATAAATTGGAGCAGAAACAGGAGAATTACATAATTCTTACTGCTTACCTTACCGCCAGTAAGACGTTCTGAAAGAAAACGTGCTATCACTGTCTCTTATTAAGGCTCTCCGAACTTGTTATCGTGTCCGCAACATTACAGTATGGCAGTAAGTCTACAAGGTGGCTCAAGGTGGAATGATTGCGGTGCCTACGAGTTGTATAAAATTGGAAAAGAACACGCGGATACGTTAATTGACAGTATTGCGCAGGAAAAGAAAGATGACGCAACACTAAGCGGACGTCGAGAACGGAGGTTAGAAAACGAAGCCCGAAGAATCTAAGTCAATAAAGAGAGGATCATTAACGATTTGAGGGTTATGACAACCTATAATTTGTCGTTGTCAATAGCTCGTTGGCAATTGTTGGCAGTGTGTGTGCTGATGGAGTCATGGCATATAGATGGTGTGTATTGTAATTTATTTCTTTGTACTTCTCCAGGATCGTCCGGCAATATTTTAACGTTAGCGTCATCGAAATGAATTTCCTCGTCCTCTTCATCTAATCTTAATAGAGAATATGGAACAGTTCAGTAACTAACTTACGTATTGACTGTATGGATATTGTCATCTTCGAACAACGGAAACAAAGCAAAACAGAAAATTACCTTACTTTGGTATCACCGACAATGATAACTGAGAGAAGACATGTTTTACTGAGCTACAAATGTCCGCCGAAGTGAGTGTTTGCTCATGTTTAGAACGCTTGGAAGCAGTTCTAAACGTTTCTGGAGTTTTGTGACAAATAACATGTATTACATGTAGTGTTTATTCCTAGGTATGCAAAAGTGATGAGTGGAGATTAGGCAGTTACCTTCATTTACAGAAATATTCCGCCAATCACGTGTGAAACTTAAAAAGAAATGTATTAAATCAGAACATTTCTGTTTTGTTTGCTTCCTCGTTTCAAGTTAATCGTATAATTATTTTTGTTAGCTTGCGTGTTTACCTGTTGAAAGAAGAAATGCTTCGGAAGGAATCTTTTGGAAGTGAATTGCACATGGATGTAACGCTAACTCCCAACAGTACCCAATTGTTGCTGTCTGTGTTTGTGGCGTGAATTTTGATCAGATTTTGTATTTGATTTTTGGAAATATATAGCCACAAGTAACCTCTGCCACGTCAAACGGTGATCATAGAACTGCAATTCAGAGCGCTCGACATCAATGCTAATATTCCTGCTGCCAATGCAAGGATTAAGGGGATGGGGGAGGGGCACGCTTGTTTCGCCCTCGCAACAGTTTTGCGATGGTTCTGTAGTAAGCAGACAACGCGCTTGAGTAACTCAGTTGTGAGATATGCATTTCATTCTGAACTAGAAGAGAGCAAGTGAAAGAAAAGTGTGTGGCGTCGAAATGTGAGGTCGAGCCTGGGAGGAAGTTTCGTCGCGGAATCCCCTCTTGTGGATTTAATCCGTATTATGTCCCACACGCACAATTTACCACGTGATTATGTATGCTCCGTTTATTTCCCTGGGAGTGAATAACAAAGTGCAGTTTCACGCCAGATTGTCACGCGTGCTGACGTGCCGCTCCCAGGATTCCGGAAGGCGAGCCGGAATCGAAACGAATTCGCTTCGCGGCTTAACAAAAAGAGCTGGTGAGCCTGTCAGCCTGTTCGCTCGATCGCTTTTCTTTACTCTGTAGCACTTTTGCAGTACATAATTAATTGAACCGCAGATACTGCGTCGTTGGATTCGGCGAGTTGTTACATTTGCATACCAGCGGAATTGAATAACAACTGGGAGCTTTACCGGTGCACAGCGGTGTTCAATACCTTCCTGAAAAGAACGAAGTCTAAATGAGTGTGGGAGGGAGGGATTGAGTAGTGGATGAGGCGAGAACTGCAAGCTGTTTCTCAAGCAGCGTAGCAGCTCAAGACTAAATGAGAGTGAGTAGTAGTGTCTTGGTGGTGGGGCAACGATTAGAGAGAGAGAGAGAGAGAGAGAGAGAGAGAGAGAGAATATCTGCTGCGCCTCCACAGTTGGCGGGGAGGGTCAGGGCCACAGGCGTGGCAACACTGCGCTGGCGCGCTCCGCTCGCAGGGCGGCCATCTTGACTAACGATCGGCTGGCGCGGTGAGTCAGTCTGGTGCCGGTCATGCCCGGTGCATGATGGCACCGCTGCGTGGATGCGGAATTCGGTGAGTAGGCGGCAGCGAGACCGTAGGGGAGCGCAGCGCAGCAGGGCACTCACTAGCGGCATTCCGATGGCCGCCCGGCGACGGTTAACTTAAACAGTTCGGTGGCCAGAATTCGTCTTGTACCGTTGTTCTGCCTGAAACTACAATGGCAGATACACTTTTTTGGTTGATGTAGCAGAATCAATAAGCACGTCGTGTTACTGCCTGATACTCTATTTTCCTTTTTTTAATTTTTTATTGAAACTGCGTTTTTCTGATATTTGTACAGAGTATCTGGCCAAGAATTTCGTTTGGCAGGGAAGCACCCGTTAAGCAATATTTAAATTCAGACTGTGGTATTTAAAGGTACACGGAGGGTGGGGGCGGGCAGGGGGTGAAGTGGATACTGCAGGCCAAACTTACCTATGAAATACATGCTAGAAGAGGTTCAGAAATTGCGTTTGTTGTTTACAATGAATTAAGAATCACGTGTTTTTCTCCCGTTCTGTTCTTATCTCTGCAATTTATATTTTGATAAATCTCGAAGGCATTTCTGTATTGACTTTTCTTTCTCGAGGAGTTCATTTTCGTAAGTACATAGCATGTTCAGTTTACGTGGGCATACATCTTAATCCTTACGATCAGAAGAGTAAAAGCTGGACCACAACGATTGTTAACAAGTTTGAACATTTTTAGGATCGTTTAGCACATTTTTGGAGTTCAGTAATTTATAATAATCATAAGGAATCGGACTGCGTTGGATGATGGTCGTTTGGATGAATGACCTACCGATTAAAGAAAGTAGATGAAAAAAAAAGAGGCTGGTATCCGTTACAGGCTGATACTTTCTGTCGTAGTTGCATCAGAACGGTGACGTTGGTCAAATCCTCGTGGAAGTGACATTTTTCTGTTGTCATTACTTTCACTGTGGAAAAGGAAGTAAATCTTTGGATAAAGCTGAAGGTTGATTTCAACAGCACGTTGCTTTACCCGTTCGTGTTGGAAGCTGTGTGGCATGTTACTCTGATCTAAGAACTGATTTACCCAACCGGTTACGGAATACCATAACGCGAACTCTGGACCATTAAGAAGGAGTGATAAATTTCAAACGACATTGTTACACGGATTTCGATCGAAATTGATCCTACTTGCATGATGCTGCACGCTATTTGCATACCGCAGGTCTTCTGCTTCAGGGACTATCTGGCATAAGATGTTCACGATTTACGGGACAGTGCATCACGGTGGCTACACTGTCGCGTTTCTTTGGGGAGTAATTTAGCGTATTCCTGAAGTAATTTAGTGACCGCCTACCCTCATATTAAGATGAACAGCATTGCTGTCACATAGCCCATGTAATACTTGAGACTTACCGACCGCTCGCAAGGCGACTGGCAGATATCCAGAGGCTAAGAACTTCACTAGGCAGGCAGTCAGTCGGTCGAAACTGCGGTTGTTCCCGATGACGCATACCACTCCATTGCAGCTATGGTCTCATCCCGGGCCACATCACTCCCTTTCGAGTATTAGTTTGCGCCAGTTAAACAAGAGTATATGTACTGAAAGAAAATACTTAGAGAACAAAGTCTCTCTTTTCTTCGAACAGTCTCGTGCAGGCTGTAACTTTCCTTTTCGGTGATTAAATGTGGGGCAGGGGTGATACAAAGTAAATTCTTCCCGATGGGCAACGATAAACAACGTACATTACGCGCACGAACCGCTCTTGAACGTGCAGTCCTTCGGAACAGCACTAGAAAGTCTGTCAGCATACTGTAAAAGTGAAATTTATGATATCGATACGACGCGTAATAACGGTCTGTGGAATATTATCTAGTAAAGTCGTAAACGTTCAGGTTTTTAAAAGCCTCGAGCGTAAAGGATTTGCAATGTTCTTACAGTTCTTTTCAGAGCCCGTGTGGGTATGCTCTGAAACACCCATTATCTTAGCGTTTCTCAGTTCTGGTGAATATGACGGTCGGCTTCGGTTTATTGGTAGATTACTGCGGGAGTGCCATTAGTCTACAAAAGAGAGAGCGTACAAGTCACTCGTGCCACCCATCCCAAAATATTGCTTAAGTGTGTGGAACCCGTACCAGATGACCTAACAGGAAGTATTGAACGATACAGAGAATAGCAGCACGAATGGCCACGGGTTTGTTTAATCCGTGGGAGAGTGTCACAGAGATACTTAAGGAACTGAGCTGACAGACGCTTGAAGACAGATGTATGCTATCCCGAGAAACTCCGTGAACAAAAGTTTCAAGAACCGGCTTTAAATGATTACTCTAGGGATACACGAAAACCACTTACTTAGCGCTCACATAGGGATCGTGAGGATAAGATTAGAATAGTTACTATACACACTGAAGCATTCACACAAGCATTCTTCCCGCACTCCATACGTGAAAGGAACAGGAAGAAATCATAAGATTTTAATAAAGTACTGGACACCAAGCCACGTTCAAATTGAAGCCACCGTCTTTGTTTATTAGCTTTGCCATCTTTGTTTAGATGGATTCCCGAACTATTGTGCAAAAGTGGAAACGGTAACTGGCTCCATATCCACACAGCTTTAATCAGTCACGCCGAGAAAACTGAGATATGGAGAACAGTGTTTTTTGTGCGCAAACGCCAAGTCAGATCATATATCTGAAATATTTTGTTCTTTACCGGAATTAGTTTATTCGCAGGGTCTTCATTAAATTAAAATCTGTCTGACTTTTGACAATGAGCTTCGGCCTCCAGTCAGTTGCAGCTCATCTTTGAAATACCAGGAGCAACTGGCCGACATGAAAACTTAAGAGAAGAAGACTATTATTATGGTATATGGCTTAGCTTTGTTACGTCGCGCCCTGCCACTTAAGGGAGACGGTTATTGATTTCGGCTACCTTTATAATCGATATACCTATTGCGTGGAAAACATGGCTAACGCTTGCAGTCGCAGTGAAACGGCGCGAGAAATGAACGGTGTAACCAGTTCTTGAACGGTAGTTTGCCGCTTCTGATGTCATGTAGTGAAACGTTAGTGGCATGATGCGCCCAAGTGACCAGACGACTTCATTATTAGGACAAGTGTTTTTAAGAGCTGTGGTCACTGAAGAAACTTATTACACCAGCAAACTTGTTTTGCATGTCTTAGGTAGCTGTAAGCTGCATCATTCCCACAGTATAACCTTACGCCAGCCTCCTGTACGGGACAATGTTCCTGTATCAAGGAACCGTCAGAATAACGTCTTATACACTGTCGAATACCCGTTTGAGGTCAATGGTAGATTTGGGTAATTCCCATACTGCTATTTGTGCTATTTCCCTATTTCCTGTATGGCATTCTTACAGGAGAGGATAAAAAGAATCTACGACTTGTGGGTGTACATTGTTTAAATTACTGTGACAGAATTCGTTCGTTCTATGCTGTGTGTGAGTCATTTGTATCATTAAACTGTACAAATAATTCACAGGCACCATTCTCGAATTAAACGCTATTGGTCATGGTGTATCCTGCAGCAAATCAGATGCACTGCAGATGTAGATGGTCGTTAAAGGGATTAATATGTCGTGCACAGTATGAGATACGCATACGCATAAGCATTGTTCTGTGCTTATTCGTATTTAACTGCCGTGTTTTCACCTGTTCGTATGAGATTTTGTTAGCCATAGTATCTGGGCCAGCGACCAGATAGCGTCCTGTGGCGGGGACAGCTGTGGTGCTTCTGCGAACCGGTTCGTTGCCCGCTTTGCCCTCCAAAGCGTGTCTCTTCCGTCGGTCGGCCTGCCTCCCACGTGTGCGCTGACCTGTTCGCCAGAAGCCCGGTTTCTGCCTCGCGATACCACGCAGTCAGGCGTGGGTGCTTCTTTCATATTCAAGTATCACCAAATCTGAGTGCAACGCCACACAACGCCAGCGATTAAACTCCGTCGCTGCGATTAAGAATTTCAAAATAATCATAGAAATTCTCCCACAGTTACAAAGCTCACCAGTACGGTTTCCTGTTCAAATTAGTTGGCAATACAACAGTGGGAGCCTGCCATTGTCGGCTCCTACTGTGTTGCCACTTCCGCAGCGTAAAGCATTATGCTTGCCAATCCTCAGTTAGGAAAGTTTTGAAGACTTGATATTGCCCATTTCAGGACTGAACCTTAACTCTGGCCCCAGTTATGAACGGATTTTTTGACGTGGTATGACCACAGAGAACTACAGCATACGTGAATTGTCGATTTTTTTTTTTTACATGTTTGTTGGAGGAGATGGACTTCGAAACTATTTCCCATTGGCTCGGGGAACAGCGCTGTGGTGATTGCTTGCAGATATTAGCGTCAGAAAAACTCGCAGTGTGGGTCTTAAACGGCAGTTGACAAATTGTATAATAATTTGTTTAAAATATGCTCCCATGTGACCCGATGCGGTCTTTCGGATATTTAGCGATGCATCTCTCCCGAAGGTCACAAAAGAATATAGCATCCCATTATATAAACTTTGCATATTTAACCAGTTTGAATAATGCTGTAGAACAGGTCAATATTCTAAGTTATGGCCTACGTACAGAAGTTGATCATACAGTTTATTTCCTGTTCCATAACAACGGATTCATAAACTGGAATAGAAAACTAGAGAATTTTTCGCAGGTAGCTAAAGTAAGCTGACAGACATCCCATCGGATTCTTTTGTTTCTGTTTGGATGGGGACTAGGCACACTTCCGATATATGAACGCTGGACATGATTACGATGATCTGTGCGCCGGTGAGGTACAACCATACGACTGTCTCACCTGTGAAATAGGCCAGTAACCAACAGTCGGTTCATCTTACGTGATGTAGGGCGTATAGTCAAGGTGAAAAATTAATGTATATCCAGATACCCAGTTTTCTTGGTACACGGAATCTTCATTTCTGCCCTCTTGGAATATCCATTGTGTCCATTCATTCCATGAAGAAGACGGGGAACGTAGGACTTCAGAGCCCAGGATTAGTGTATACTACTAACAGGTTTACATCTGTCATTTATATTTTAAGGGTCACATCACACATTTAATCGTAATTCGTTCCTGTTGCCAGCCAAGACCTCTGAAGCAACAGAAGTGATATTGTTACGAGGGTTGGAGCTTGAATAGTGGCTCGTACAAAATAGATACTTGTTTCAAAGTTTTACTGAACTTCATAGTAGTCACCAGCATTGTGTATAACCCGTTGCCAGCGATGTGGAAGTCATAGGATACTATTAGCAGTGCCAATTGTGTTGACAGTTCGAGCGGCGCGGTTTATTGCCCGACGAATTTGTAGCAGTTCTGAAGCGAATGCCGTTAAGGGTTTCGTTAAGTTTAGGAAGCGAGTTGAACTTTAACGAGGGTTTAAGTCAGGGGAGTGCAGTAGGAGGTATAGCACTTAGCAGTCCCATCAGTCAAACAAATCAGTAACAGCCCTCGTAAGTTCAACTCGATTTCTAAAGTGAAGAAAACACTTAACGGCATTCGCTTCAGAACAGCTACAAATTCGTCAGGCAATAGACTGCGCCGCTCGGAACTGTCAACATAAGTGGCACTGCTAAGAGTATCCTACGACTTTCACAATGCTGGTAACTACTTTGAAGGTTATTAAAACTTTGAAACACTTATCTGTTTTGCACGAGCTGTAAATAAATAGTTGCCACCATTAAAGTTCAACCCTCGTATTTTGCGAGGGAGACACAGAGTACATACTTGCATCGTTCCCGACTGTTAGTGAATCTAAAATTTAGGCCTAGCCATGCAGTTGTTTGGCACATACACGCAGCAGTCGAGAGTCACATGTCCACAGTAACCAGTAGATTCACCCAGACCACACGACTTTCATAAGGTATTATAGTTGGCCTTAATTCTACACTAGAAGAGTTCATAGATTAATGATAGATTGTACATTACACTTTCATCTCAGTGACCAGTTAATAGCCTCTGTAAAACATTTCAAACGTCTGAAACCCTCCCTACAGGGTACTTCCGTTGGCCGAGATCGGGCAGTTATTGTGAGTCGATATGATAGTGTTCAAGAGAAGTGACAGTATGCAACTAGATTGTCATAGATGCCACATTTAGGTACTGGCCATTTAGAATGACAAGAAATTAAACATTGTTGGAAGTATAAAGCCAGTAACGGCAAGGCCTCCGTCGAGATGGCGTGAAGTAACAGCTAGCGCGAGCGGCGCAATGGTGAGTGCAGGCAGGTGCGGCCCGTATGTACCGCCACCTAGCGGCCCGTTACGTCACCAGTCCCACCTGCTGCTTCTTGCCTGCTGCAGCGAAGCCGTAGCGCCAATTTTTTTCTTTTGTTTTTTAAGTGCGCGCCACTGCCTGTTGGCTCTCGGCCAAGACACGCTCGGCCGCAAGCCAACGTGCACTAGGCATGCCATTCCACCGCTAGTCAGCATACTTGCTCCCAAAATTACTACCGATTAAGTATCCGGTGGGGGCAGGGGAGATTTGACGGAACTTACGCTTCAGTTGATTGAATATGTAAATGTTGTACCCCACCTTTGCCAGCAATTGGCCTGTTAAATCCGCTCCGTTTAGCTGTAACCGACATTTTTAAATGTAAGCGACAAAATGAGCACTACTTGCCAGCGGCCACATCGTAGGAAATTCGTGCATTTTAACTCCAGACACGGATTAAAATAAATCAACACCTAAATTTTCCGTTAATCGAAATCTTATGTATTTAATACAGCCCTATAAGTCTCGCACTGTGTGGATCAGCACGTCATACGACTTAATTACCTTCATCATCTGTTCCGCGGATTTAGTAAGCGGGTCTTATCCTCTCGGTCAGTACAAACAAGTTTTGCCTTGTGATCGGTATACATGGCAATAGCTGTATAGAACGTGGTTAAGCTAGCGCTCGCTCTCCCCCTCCCTCCCTCCCTCCGGCCGTTTATCATGGTGCGGATTACGGTTGCTGTATTTTACGCGCTTTGTTAAAAAACCAGGGCCTGGAATAGGACGAATATGCTGATTTGAAATATACAACTGGGCATGTGGCTTATATTTTACCGCCAGGCGACAATGCTGGTCTCAGTCCACGATCGAACATCCCGAAAATATTTATCCGTTGCTTCGCGTTTCATCTTCAGGTACATGCTGGGTCTCTACGGTTCTGGATCCTTAGTTCGCTACCACACAGAATAATTTTTAGCCTCAGTGTTGTGGAATATCATTTGGTTTGCGTTGCGGCAGGTTTTCGCCAGTATTTTGATTGTGCCACAAATGTGACATACTGGCTATTTTTGAGTCGGGCATATTCATATGGATATTGCCACGAAGTGAATTAAAGTTAGTTACTTATTTGAGACAGGTGCTATCGAAGTGTATATTTTCATCTCGTAATTTCTGTCCCTTAAAGTATTTTAAATTTGGTGTTTATGATTTCACAATTCTGTGATTTGGCTGTGTTATATGGTAGGTTATCTTAAAACGGATGCGATAACGGACGCGTCGCTGGCCAGGGATAATGTTTTCATATCTGCTTGCCTTAAATTGTTCTACTATATCATCTGAGTGCAAAACAAAAGAGACTGGGGTCATACAGCAACTTTGTCGACTACCTTGATTGATTATTGTGGGCGTAATGGTCTCGTTGAAATTACCGACGAGAATAGGTTTCTGTTAGCTTGTACCTGGTGGGGAAGCCGTACTACCTCTGTTATTTTAACTTATATTCGCGTCAACCCGCTATCAGACCTTTAATGTATGCGTGAAATGTTGTTGAATATGAACTTTTAATCATCTAGTCGAACCGTTAATTTCGTTGCTTGGCTTCGCTTCGTCACACAAGGGGACCTTACGGACTAGCCCTATTCTATTTTCTTCATACTTGTCGAATTTGAGTCTGTGCCTACATATGTTTCCTAACGCACCGTGATGAAATTCTAAAAAAGACTTTGAAGATCAGATGATTTCCGAGTTTACACGAAGAACATTTTTCAATAGTTTTAATTGCGTTACAGCCGAAAGTTTTTCTCAGGTCGCAGAAACTGAAAGTGCTTCGACCATAATGATTTTAAGGGTATAGTAAGACGTTGAGAAATAGGTCCGTGTGCGGCATATGTCTAAGATAATTGCTTAATGTTATAGCCAATGTTAAGAGATGCTGTTGTAGCCCATTGTATTGAGCAGGTGTATTTAAAATTAGTTTTAGTGGTTTGTATGTCATTTGGAACTAAGTCATGTAAATGATATTGACGTGATATGACATAATAGTAGACTCGCAGAGAGAGGCTTGTGCTTGGAGTTTGTCATTTGTGTGCTCGTGATGACGCTACGCTTTCTGGTGGCCTTCGCGGACAGCTCGGTACGTACTGATAAGGAGAAAGCAGTAGAGCGGGATTTTGTCGCGAAAGCGCTCACAGTGTGAACGGTGCGGCATGAGAGTACTGTAGTAGCAATTGCTGCGGCCACGGCCTCATAACGGAATGCTGCTGTGTGACTCACTCCCCCACCCCTAGTGGGCTGTGAGCCAGGGCCTCCCTTTCCTCTGCTGCTGATCACACGGCATACCTCGTGACGATGTGTACGGTACTGGTCCTAGCGAGGAATTTTGATCTAAATATACCAATTTGTGATCAGCAGCAGATTGCAGAGTAAGAGGATCTGCAGTTCGTAACTATTATTCTTATGAGGTCGCTTTATCTAGCCTGTCTGTAATCTCCGGGAAGCAAGCACCGCTGAAACTTGGCATCGTTGCAGTGTGTTCACCTGTTTTAGTGCATAAATTTTGCGAATGTTGTATTGTTCTTGAATGCGCTAAGAGCAAGTAGTCAGCATATGATCTGTGAGGTTAACCGTCTTAAAATCTCCGATTGCAGTAGTGTATAACTTAGGACATTTTGTACTTAATTTCGTATGTAACATACCGTCGGAGATCTAATAATTGTTACTAACTAATGCATAATCTATAAATTATGACTTTCTTTGAATAAATTTAAAGTAGTACGATGTACGATTTTTTAGGAGCAGTGCAACGTTTTCCCTCCTTTAATGGTGTAGGGTTAAGCCATAAGATCCATGACATCCCCGTAAGCTCGACTACAACACAAACGTAGGTTTTGGCCTTTTGGTGAGGAACAGTTTCCTAATGGATTCATTGGGTTATGTATCACCTCATTTTGCGTCGTATATGATTTTATTGATCCTGGATGGTATTTCTGGGATGTGAAAGAAATTGCCGCTAGCGGATTATTCCCAAGATTCCACGTTTGCATCTCTTCCACCGCGAATTTGTACTTCGGTTTGCCGAAAAGTAAGAATATCAGTCAATTTCATTGTTACATTCTGGGAAGCTTAGATATCGCCAGTAATTTCTATTTTCAGATTGAATCATTAGTTTGCCAGTGTAACAGCCTTAACTGGTGCCCTATCCCCTTCAATACTCACGGGTTTTTAATTAACATTGGTTAAAGTAACAATTTATTGCGTATAGTAATCCGTACTACAGGCAGTCGGTAAATAGGGAAACATTTTACGTTTCATCTTATTTCGTATCCATACAATTTGCTAACATTGGAGATATTTATGTGCAGTTGCTAGAAATCCACCATTCTGTTGTTACTCATAACGATGTAGTTTAATAAACACATATTACTTGTCAATATATAAAATTATCATTTAATATATTGTGAAAATGCCACAGTCTCCCATAGATTCCGCGCATTGGAATTTCATGATATCGATTATTTGCTTCCTAATGTTCTTTGGGAGTTTCATATCTTGACATTACCAGCTTTACAGTATCGCGTATTTCCTGGGTTGCGCTATAATAGTTTGTACGCGCTGTTGGGACTCAATCGCTTCAATAATTGTCAATCCACCGCCCTTAAGGATTTCAAGTCACAGCTTTCAAGTGAGCGATGGGTAACCACCAGTACGGTAAGATGAACCAATTTCAAATAATTAAGCTTTTTGTTAAACTTTATCTTAAATTACTCTTCCGGTTAATAAAGGCAGTCGCTTGTTCAGCGTCATAATTAAATGTACTAAATGTTTTTGAACATTTTTTGAGAGTGCTGACTTTTTTTGCGTGGAACGTGTTTCTTGATTATCGAGTGTGAGAAGAGTTGTTTCACTGCGGTATCTTCAAGTTTTCTGCAGTAACTTGATGATAGTTTGCATCATCAGTGGTAACAACGGTTAAAAGTAAAATTGTCAGAGCTTGAATAATATTGTTCCACGTTCTCCGTTTATGATGCTGTGAGCGAATGGAGGATTATGCAGAAGTCTGCTTGGTGCCATAACTACCATAATTTGATAATAGAGAAGCCATAAACCCGAACATTGTTCGGAACACAACATTGCCCTTATGTTACCGCGATGCCTTCGTCGTATTCACGATCTGCGTGTGTGGCAGAAAGGGGGGGGAGAGAGAGAGAGAGAGAGAGAGAGAGAGGCGGGGGGCGTAAAGAACGAATCCTTGGAACTGACTTAGTTTCCAGTGTCAAAAATCGTGCGAAGGGCCGGGAGTGACACCGTATTTTTATTTTTGTGTGTATGTGTGGAAGTAGTGTTGTTTTCAGAATACCTTACCTATATAGATATTAATAAGTCTCAGGCCGAATTTGATTTTGTATTACAGTGTTTTGAGTGTGGTGGTTTAGTTGCCGTTTTAGCTAATTTGGAAGCCACCTAAACGGCGACTATCTTATGCAGTAATAAATAATCCTTTAATTAGCGGTACAGTGACATAATACTTTGTCTGCATCAATCAGCTGACTAAAAGACTGCAGCTTGTAGTTTGTATTCTTCGTCACACTGTGCGCATCTGCGTGTGTCCCCCTGTATGTGTCGTGATATTTTTCTTCTTCTACAGTTGACTTCTTTCTTTCTTTCTTATCGTGGTTTGTGGGGAAATCGGTTAATTTGCAGTAGGCCAACACCCATATTGTTTATCGTTCTATTTAGTTAATTTGAAAAAGCGACACTTGTGAAATGACCTAAGCTGAAACGACTAGACAAATCGTCGAGAAAAACTAATGCCAGGTTGAGGTATACAAAAATAAATGTTCGGAATGTGACTCGCGGAAAATATACGATTCGTTACTTTTTTTAGTCGTTGGCAGAACACAACGGACATGCTCTGTAATTAAATTTCAAAGCATCAGTGAGAGACTCAAAACTAATACAGCATTTGTTAAATGGGGAATAACTATTTATGTATGCATTACAGCTTCAAAAGTGTTCAGGGAACATGTTACCTCTCGATACATAACTCGTTATAATTATCACAGTGAATTCAGCAGACACATTGGTGTCATATGAGCCGTTTTGCTGGCATTTTATACACGGAAAGGGAATTGTCGAGCAAGATGGCGCGATAGTAAGTTACTGGACTTGCATTCAGTAGGACCCCAGTTCAAATCCCCATCCGGACAACCAGATTTAGGTTTTCTGTGATTTCTGTACATCGTTTAAGGCATATCCGCGATGACTCCTTTGATAAGATCACGGCTAATTTATTTCACCTACCAGAGATTGTACTCCGTCTCTGATGATCAGGCCGTCGATGTGACGTTAAACCCTTGTCGTCTTATATTCTTTTTTTTTGCGAATTCTGGGGAAGAGGTGTGAATGCTACTGTAGTGCTATCGTTGTACCTTCTGCGAGACACAGAAAGAAGACTTGGGAGTGCAGGTGTAGATGAATAGGCAGTCTCTATGGGGGTAGACTTTTTGACGGGCATAACGAATTCGAGAAGATTGCGTCGTTTTGACATGTGCAGACTGCTTATGTGGCGCACCTGGCACCGCTTCAGCTTCCGGCAGATGCTCCCTCCCACTGACCAAGGCCAGTCGTCCACGTGCCCTATTCCCCTCATCTACCTCCTCCCTCATTTCCTTCTCTCTCTCTCTCTCTCTCTCTCTCTCTCTCTCTCTCTCTCTCTCTCTCTCTCTCACACACACACACACACACACACACACACACACACACACACACACACACACACACACACACACACACACACACGCGCGCGCGCGCGCGCGCCGTCCATCATTCTTTCAATCGGTCCTTTTGTAGGTACTTAGTTACGTGGTAGCATTATTTTGCCATAACTTAGCATCAATCTGTTAACCACCTTGAAACAAAAATCAATCTGGAAAACATCATCAAATAAAGTCCTATTACACAACGATCAAGCGAATGTAAGATCGACAACTTGGCATGAGATCTGGATTGTAAACACTGCCAAATAGATGCAGTCATTCCCTAAGAGATTGACACCTATTGCCCACTTCAGATGCTACTGTAACGCCCACATGAGATCTAGTCTATCAAGTACTTGTTCATTCATCATGCAACGCACGTTAAAGAATTCCTATAGATTGAATTCCACGAATTCCACCTGAAGCTCAATTGTGTCACATAGGCCGTCGACGAAGCGCCACTTCTAATTTCTTCTGTGAACTTACGCCCAACTGTATGATACACATATTTCTCATGCATTTACGTAAGAAGTAATGGTATTTGGAGCTGGTGTGATTACTCATTTCGTGACACAATCATTTGTCTGTCAGATAAAACAAAAGGGCTAACGTCTAGCCATGTAGGTTATAACTAGCTGTTGTCCTTAGTTGGGAAAGTGCACACGTCGGTACTCGTTGATACGAAGCAGTGTCAGTATTTTTACCGTCGGTGGGAAATGAAGAAACAGCTAAAAGTACGCTTGGTTTGTGCTTCGGTGGCATTGTCAACGGGTTCATGTTCGCTGCTGAGAAATGCACTGACATCCGATGCGCACAAACGGTAGAAACGCCTCGTCTTCTTTTATCAGTGCTTACCGGAAAGAATGCGGTGTGCAGATTAGCGAGAAATCCGGTAGCTGACTTTTGTTTCTATAGAGAACAAGCTCTTCTGCCGCATTCTTTGTGGTGCCAGTGAGAACGCTTAAAGCTTTAATTTTTCACATTTTACGGTAGAATGTATGTTAAGAGATTAACTGTTTATGCCTGTTACTCTGCGTAACCTGCTGCGGCAGTACTACGACCGAACATTTCCTTTGTTTCTCTTAATGGAGAATTGTGATTTTCTTGCATATATTTTAAGTCAAGATGAAACTCTATAATTATTTCAAAACGCAGGAGTATTTTGCTCATTGAAGACAAATTTGTGCCAAACAAATAATATGGCAGTCGTAAAGGTTTGAGTCTAAATTTCTGATAATATGCCTAACATTGAAAACACATTGAAAAAATGTATCAAGGTTACAAAAGAAAGATTCTTGTGATACCGATTTCATGGCAAGAAAGTTTAGATGCGTTCTGAGGGTATTTAAAGGAATTTAGTATAATTGTCTCTGTCGCACTCGCTATTCTGTTCCGTTGTCTCCCAATGCAGGACTTGATAGAAAATGAAATAAAATCAGGGAAAGATTCTGACCTAATATCGCATTTTTAATGTTGATACACAGCGTATTTTTAGGACTTTTACTTACTTTCCATGTTCAGGTAGATTCGGTATAGTTTTTGTGTGTGGCAGAGTACATGTACATTGGCTTTTATTTAGACCTAACGGCTTGTCTGTGTCACTATTCACATTTGCATAGACATGATGGCAAACGTTGTGTATTGCTCAGATTGTAGTACGAAGGTGGATGCATTAAAATTAATGCTATTAAAGATTATAAAGGAGTTAGTGTGGGAACTGCCTACAGCGTGCGACTTCCTGCAAATGTACGGTTTGGTGTTAACAGTATGGTTATGTAACATTTTATAGCGCCAAGAAACTTGTGTAGGTAAGGATATTTAAATATACAGCATATACAAGCAAAATACTGCGCTGCAATCGGCAGCGCCTACATAAGACAAAAAGTGTGGGGCGCAGTTGTTAGCTGCAATGGGAGGTTATCAATATTTAAGTGAATTTGAACATGGTGTTATAGTCGGCGGCGCAGGAGCGATGGGACACAGCATCTCCGAGGTACTGATGAAGTGGGGATTTTCCCGTAGACGTTTTCACGAGTGAACATCAATATCAGGAATCCGATAAGACGTCAAATCTCCGGCGTCGTTGCGGCCGGGAATAGATCGTGCGAGAACGGGACCAACAACGACTGAAGAGAATCGTTCAACGTAACAGAAGTGCAACCCTTCCACAAATTGCTGCAGATTTCAGTGCTGCTGGTCCATCAACAAGTACCGGCCGCTGTGGCAGAGCGGTTCTAGGCGCTTCAGTCCGGAACCGCGCTGCTGCTACGGTCGCAGGTTCGATTTCTGCCTCGGGCATGGGTGTGTGTGATGTACTTAGGTTTAAGTAGTTCCAAGTCTAGGGGACTGATGATCTCAGATGTTAAGTCCCATAGTGCTTAGAGCCATTTACGCCATCAACAAGTGTCAGCGTGCGAACCTTTCAACGAAGCATCATCCATATGGGTTTTCGGAGCCGAAACATGTTGCCTGGTCGGACTAGTTTCGTTTCAAATCGTGTCGAGCGGAAGGACGTGTACGCTTATGGAGACAACCTCATGAATCCACGGAGCTTGCATGTTAGCAGGGGACTGTTCAGGGTGGTGGAGGCACTGAATGGTGTGTGGCGAGTGCATTTGGAGTGATTTGGGACCCTGATACGTCTAATTAAGACTCTTGGCAGGGGACACGTACTTAAGCTTCCTGTCTGAGCACCTGCATCCATTCATGTCCATTGTGCATTCCGATGGACTTGGGCAATTCCAGCAGGACAATGGGACACCAGACACGTCCAGAGTGGCTCCAGGAACACACTTCCGAGTTTAAACACTTCCGCTGGCTACCAAAATCCCCAGACATGAACGTTAATTAGTATATCTCGGATGCCTTACAATGTGCTGTTCAGGAGAGATCTCCACCCCGTCGTACTCTTACGGATTTATAGACAGCCCTGCAGGATTCATAGTGTCATGTTTTCCCTCCAACATTACTTCAGACACACATCGAGTCTATGCCACGTCGTGTTGCGGCACTTCTGCGTGCTCGCGGTGGCCGTACACGATATTATGCAGGTGTAGCAGTTTCTTTGGTTCTTCGGTGTATAATACAACCTTCTGTATCCACCAGAGCCGAAGTTGCTATCCCATAAAAGACGTCATGGTTGGTGATAACATTGTATAGGTGATGGTTTATTTTTATATCACGTATGGTGTAGTAAGAAACATCATTATCGTTACGGAAGTTGAGTTATTGCTTGCAGAACGAAGTTCGGCGCTAATAAACTTTGTCCGCAGAGCACATAATGCTCGCGTTAGTGCTGCGTAAGTTCGAAACCACCGCTGCGGTGTTAAACTCAGGGGTAACAGGCCTGAGTCGGTATTACTGTGGCTTCAAACACCTATTCACGTTGGAGCCGTGTTGGCACATCATCATCATCATCATCATCATCATCATCATCCCCCCGCTGCTGCAACTTCGCGGTAGGCTGCGCGAGTGCTTTGCGGCGAAGTGGGCGCTAACAAATGGCTGCCGGCGTGTGTGTTACAGGGAGCGCGAGAAGCAGATGGAACGAGAAAAGCAGCACCAGCAGCAGCAACAACAGGAGAGGGAGCGAGAGAGGGAGAGGGAGCGCGAGAGGGAGAGGGAGAGGGAGCGGCTGGAGCAGCAGCGCGCCAGCGAGCACGCCGTCCAGGCAGTGCAGAAGCATTTCGAGGAGTCGCTGCGCCGCGCACAGCAGAAGGTCAGTAGCTGCACAATTTCATTATGGCTGCGGTTAATCGATGTGAATCATTCGTATAACAAAATTGGTAGATTTGGGAATACATATTCCACCACAGACGTAACGTATCATTTCCTGGAGGCCCATTGGTATTCGCTAATTGTAGTCATTTCGATCACATCCCGGCCGCAGAGAGAAACGCTTTTTGTTAGGCTTGAAGACGATGGGCTGGTATTTACTAACGCTCCTAAATGGGTGGTGGTCGTAACTGACTAGTGTGATTTTAAGGGCGAGTAATTTCCGCCGTGACGTGGCAGAGATACCACACTTGAAAAAGTACTGCCAGGAAGCACCACCTTGCAGAAGCGTTATAACGGGAGCAGGCTATGACCAATGCAGGTGCTTACATTCTGTTCTTGAAGCGGATTCGATGGAAGACACACACGTTTCATTAATTTCGTGGAGCAGTTTTGCAGCTTTCGAGGGAGTGGAGTCGGCCGGAAATGGGCGAGCACGTGCTCGCTAGGCACAGCGTTTACACCAAGCACTAGCCACCTAGACTGTGGTGTTTTCGTGAACGAGACGGACTTGAACAAGTCTAGTAGAAGCCAATCAATTTTGTTTACGCACGTGGAAATTTGCGAGTGGCGTTTCGTGAGAGACCCCTATTAACGTTTAAGTGTTTTCTTGTGTTGTTGAACCGCTAGTAAACCGTTGAGGACGGTGGTTGTATTGGGCTGTAGCGGTGAACATTTCCAGTATAGCGCTCGGATCTTTCCTGGAAGCCATTTGATAGCTACGGCTATTTTAGAGTTGCGAGAAGTTTAACCCTGTCTCGGGGGTAAAGCGGGCCTGGCGACCTCATTGCTGTGGTATTGTTACAGAGCACACAATTATACAAGGCCCATGAATAACCGTTATCAACTACATGTGCGGTGCAGTACGTTGCATAATTATGTACCTTGAAATACGGTACATAGCGGCTGCTTGCCTCCGTGACGCCATCGTCAAAGTGGTAAGAATTACACTAAATTTTGTAATATTTCGTTGTGTGTTTGCGTAAATTGGTCTCACACATTACTGCGAGTTTGTATGTGCGAGCATTTTGAGTGTGAGCATACTCTTGTGTCCGTGGGGGAAAAGATTTTTTGCAGTTGTTTTAATCGTTCAGGCTACTTGGGCTTCAAGACTTTAAATTATCCAATACTGTTTAAATGCGTGTGCCAAGTTTGTGGCAAAAGTGAGCGCGCTTGTTCAACTTAGTAAGTTTTCAAATAACTTACTGAAATGAAGTCTTATTATGATCGCGGTAACATGAAATCGTACCCATGCCTGAAAGACCAATCCTCGGTAGACTGTGTGTGATGTATCATCCAGATAATCAGGCAATGAGCAGTTGCTTCAACTAACGCACTATGTACGACGATCTCGTTAACCTAAAACTAAAAATTTAGACGTTTGTTTTCCATACTGCTCACGAATTCCTAAGCGTCCTGTAGAATTCCACATTTTAATTTCTGAACTACCCAGACGAATTATTAAATGCGCAAGGTGGGCAATCTGCGTTATAAACACACAAAAATTATATTTCGTTCGTGGGGTTTTAAGAGTAGCAGCTACCCTTAGTTACGTGGCTACTCGTATTTAGCAGGAATGTTCCGTAGCTTGGTGGTTTGGTTAGAATTTGTTTCTGCCTTCGGCCCCCTCCATAGCTCTTCATACAGATTTTCTTTCACTGCCATATCAGTCATTTAAATGCATAGCCAATATTTCCTTTGTTTCGTAAAATTTGTCATTCCTGCTTATTTATACAAATAATGAACATTACCAGCTCCCACGCCATAGTAGGAGTGTAGACACTAACGAATCCGTAGACTGATTTTTTTAGCTTCTAATAATCACTTTCGGCCTTCGACATTCAAGCCTTGGTGGAATGAATGCCTCTTCAACATTCACGCAGTAGTGGAGTGAATGTTTCCGCAAGAGAAGTATCCTGAATTTTTCCGCGTGCGAACACGATTTATCCGGTGTGAATTAAGTTTAATAGCATTGGGGAAAAGGTCGGTTTCGGAACGAAGTAGTCACCCGTCCACATGAGGCACCCAAAACCGGATTTCGTAAACCGATTTCCCAATACCGCTTTGGGTGGTTATGTAAACAATTTAAAATCATTTGTGGAAAACCGCCTCTAGCCGTCGATTTTCCAATTCCGCAATCGATTTTCGTTCCCATGCAAACGCAATCGGTTTTGGAACGTGCTTGGGCTGCTAGGTTTTGTCTTCTTTTTTAAAAATAATTCGGCTAATATAGACGGAATGGCGTTTTGCACAGTGAAGAGTAAGTTGAAATATTAGACTGAAGCCGGTCGTGTGGCCGAGCGCTTCTAGGCGCTTGTCTGGAACCGCGTGACCGCTACGGTCGCAGGTTCGAACCCTGCCTCGGGCATGGATGTGTGTGATATCCCTAGGTTGGTTAGGTTTAAGTATTTCTAAGTTCTAGGGGACTGACGACCTCTGATGTTAAGTCCCATAGTGCTCAGAGCAATTAGAACCATTAGACTGAAGCTGTGTACGCCTCGTTTAACTGAAGAGAAGCAGCGATTGTGGCGACTAAATAGGAAACTTTATTAGCTATTTTCCAGCGACTTAATAAACTGGGCCAGCAAATCCGCCCCAGAGCTTAACGTATTAACATGACAGCGAAAAACGTTTGCGAAATTCGGTTTTCGTCTTTCGGAAGATGTGTTGCTTGTAAACGTACTGAGTCATACGCTAGAGGAAAGACAAATCCGCTTATTTTCGAGATCAAATCTGCAATACCAAATCGAATGTCGTTTTGTAGGCCTAAAATTGATGAGAGATTGACTGTGTGGTGGAGCTCTGTGAAGTGTCCGGTTTATTTAGCGGATAGGCTTATCATTAACGATAAGAAACGTAAATCTGAAGAAATAAGCCAGTTTTTACCAGTTGGGAAGTAATCGTGTGGTGCTGTGTTGTCTACGGCTCATTTACGTCGTCTTGCGTACAATTCCGTAATAAGACAAAAGCAATGAAACGCATTGTCTAAAAATACCCTTACTGAATGCATGCATTGTCGGTGCATTTGGTGTATAGTACCGAAGATTTGTTGTGTGCGCCCGGATTGTCTACGTACATAAAGGTTGTAGTATTGCCCGTAATATAACCTCATTATGGGGGACTGTCTTTACTTTGTTGTAAGAATTTGTCACAAATAAATAAATAAATAATTACCTGCACATCGCATTTTGCCCTCCATCGAGCTGACGTTGGACGGGGAAATGAGAAGTCAACCCATTTTCGGCGAGCTTTCATGTTGTAGTGCATTTCATTCGTTTACGTTTTCTTGTTCTTTATCATTTTGCTTTACGTTTTTTACAGTTGTTTTTCCACAAGTCAAATATGTGAAAGAGAAGAAAAATTGTTTTGCAATAACTGAACAGAGCAGAAGCCAGGTTGTGTATAAATAAAAACATAGAGGAACCAATTTTCATTAAATAACCTTTTATTAAGTGGTCAGGTATATTGAAGGAAGAAAAAGTTAGCCAGGTGCGAGTAGAACTTGCACATTGAGGTTTCAGTACATACATAATTATGTATATAAAGTGTAACAAAAACGTACAGCAAAAAATTGCAGGGCACATTCCTCAAACATACACGAGGAAATAATGTTACACGAACAAGGGTCTGGAAACTCTTTATTTCCATGTTAAACCTATTTTCTCTCCAGCTCATTAATCGTGCAAAATTGTAAATTCTCACAATCGGCATGTATGGGCAGACGTCAGTCCCCACGCACCAACAAAGGTTTTCTGTCAGTTTTGGCCGGCATTCTTGGTGACTGGTTGCTCTTCACTTTCTTCCACCCAGCTTTAACGGACAGAGTTGACATAATTTTGTAGAGAACGATCTTCCTTATCTGTTAGCAGATGTGCCTTTAGCTGTGCGACAAAACATCTCTAGCTGTGCGACAGAAAGATGTACTCATTTTAGTGTTAATGTCTGTCGGCTTCTAAATAACAGGTGAATAGGTACAGATTGATCAATTGCCTGGCCTTCATGCTTACTGGACCTAAACCCACTGAACTTCGGTTTGTGGGGCTATTTGAAAGCTCTTGTTTGTGTAACGCCAGTTCAGTCTCCGTGCCCATATGATACATCAGGACGTCAGACATTCACAGCGAGGGCAGGTTGATGGATGTATCAATGCCCTCGGAGGGCATATTGAGTATCTCCTGTGAGAAAGAGTTGCATGTCATATGGTGGTGCGTTCTGTTCTTGTATGTTTCCCATGATTGAATTGGGGAAAATGAGTTGAAACAGGGAAACAAGCCTTTCAAGATTCATGTTCAAATAACATACTTTCTTCGTGTCCGTATGAGGAATCTGTCCTAAAATTTGTGTCATTAATTTTTGTTACACAGTGCATAGATAGATTATCCATTTTGAGAAGTGAAGATCTCAACGATCTTTGCTTGCTATCGACATAGATACAGGCAAGATATTGTTCCAGGGACTCGGACTTCAGAGGATCTATTGATGTCAAGGCTGAGGTTGGATAACAAATGACAAAAGAAATATTTTTTGTGTGATATAACAGATTAACAATTATCTGAATTTTTTCTTTACTTGTGCTGAGAAACAGCTATTCTCGTCAAATTTAATGATTCTACATTAAGGGGAAGTACTCGATAGGGTTTTACCCCTTTCAGGAGCAAAATAAAAAATAATTAATTTTTCCTTGTTTTTATTGTATTAATTTTCATACAGTGAGACAGAAAAATGTAAAAATTAAATGAAATATACATAAACTGAACACATACAGGGTGGTTTCAAATGGAGCCACAGCCCGCTAAATGCATCTCTTTTGATGATACAGTAAAAATCAATTCCTTTCTGCAGATAAGCATAAGGCTACCTGCCAGTGACTACATGTCCATCTGCTTCTGCGGGGTTCTTTCTTTGTGCTGCAGTGCACACAACGCCTTGAGGTTCCATTTTTTGGCAGATGTTTTGCTTCAGATATACATTTCTCATGGGAACAGTCATTACTGCCTACCAGGCCTGTGGCAACACATCTTCGAAAATCCTTTAGCACTTGCTTGCTGTTGGATTACATAATCAAAACAGAATAAATGCATTTCCAATAGAAATATCAACCATATACCAAAATAATCTTAGCCACCACCTTCGTGATTTCCAGTCTATTGCATAAAAACTGATCATCATATCTGACTTACCGACACATCCCATATTTGCATTATATGATTTCACTGTTTTTGGGCAAGGTACCTTTGTGATTTTTCCATCCTTTTCTTTATGGCTGACTTCAACATATACAGGCAAATCAATTGTAGACAGCAACATGACTACACATTTGTCTTTCCATTTGATGCAGGCAATGCCATCAGAACGAACTGACCAGTCAAACTCTCCTCTTTGCAACTCTTTGTCTGTTTTTAGCGTAGGAAGTCCTTTCCTGTGTGATCTAATTGTTCCACACGCAAAAAGTCAGTCATCTTTTAGCTTCTGTAAAAGTGAGACACTGGTAAAAAAATTGTCAAAGCATATGTGGTATCCCTTTCCTTCCAAGCCTTTACACATCTCTCTCAATTCTCTCTCCTAAGGATTTTTCCATTATGCCTTCAACTTTGTGTGATCTAATTGTTCTACACGCAAAAAGTCGGTCATCTTTTAGCTTCTGTAAAAGTGAGACACTGGTAAAAAAATTGTCAAAGCATATGTGGTATCCCTTTCCTTCCAAGCCTTTACACATCTCTCACAATTCTCTCTCCTAAGGATTTTTCCATTATGCCTTCAACTTTTCCAGTATATATCTGAAAATCACAAATATATCCAAGCTTATCAGCTCTGACCCAGATTTTGTATCTTGGCTTTTGGGGCATATATTGTTTGAATGCGAGTTGTCCTTTGAACTTCACCATGCACTCATCTATAGCTTGCTCCTTAGTAGGTGCATAGAATTCTTCGAAGTTTCTCAGCATCTGATGGATTAGTGAACGGATTTTATATAATTTGTCATAATTTCTGCTCTTCCTTGAAGCATAACGGCATTGTCATTGATGTGAATATGTGTCGAAATCCAGCTGAACTTTTTTACTGCCTTTAGTGATGAAATGCACTCATCTCGAAGTTTCTTATGGGATGACCAGCAATCACAATAATAACAAGGTTTCTTGATTCCCATTAGACTGTTTATAGCCAAAAATACTTTTAGTTCTGCTTTAGAAAGAGGCCTGAAATTGCTACCTTTCTGTGTTGCGTATAGGTTAGACTGGAAAACGATGTGTTCTAACATAGTGTCACAAAACAGACACAAAAAAGTCTCCTGGTTGCATACCTTCACTGTCATTTTTAAGTTTTCCTCGTACACCAGCTTCCTCTGAAAAATTGGCGGCAAAGTTCATTGCACTGATGTCCTTGCTCCATAAAAAAAAAAAAAAAAAAAAAAAAATTCGCAATGGAGACAGTGGCAAATCGTCATTAGTGCCGAAACTATCATCACTGTCATTGTCAAAATGGTCCTCACTCTCAATTTCCGAAATAATTTGAGATAAAAAGGGTGTTTTCATTCGCAAATCCAGATCACTGCCTTCAACTAGCACATCACTTTCACTGTCACTGCTAGTGTCAGTCTGTGAGTCGAAATCTGAAGGAATATCTGCGAAAAGGCACACCAGAATTTCCACATCCTTTAGTCTGTGAGAATACATCTCGTGAAACTGGAAAAAAAAAATTCGTCACACCTACTAATGCTGCCGTTACAGGAGCAGTGGTTTCAAATGGAACCACCACAACATTCACGGAAATAAATGCATTATTTTGGTTATTATTGCAGTACATATAGTATTAATGTAAACAGAACAGTATTGTGCATTTAATACATGCATAAAAGTTACCTAATACAGAAGAATACAGTCACAACCTGAGAACAAAGACGTTCGCGCACAGCGTACAAAAATGGCTATCCAACTCGCCTCACTACTTGCTAATATTTACAGATTTTGAAGCGGTTCCAGTGACAGCCGCTAGAGGGCAGCACCATCTAGGCTGCTGAATGGTGTCCCCAAATGTAGCCACTGCCCTTTTGCCACAAAACGAGAAAATTGTAGGTGGTTTCAAACGGAACCACTTCCCCTGAAAGGATTAATGAGGGAGTCTGCGAGTGTCAAAGTATGACATAATTGGCCGTATCTGTTTATTGAATTCACTTAGAAGTTTCACTTTTGTACGTCGCCAAAGAACCGTAGATTTTAATATGTGACGTAAATTTCAACTTGATACGTCAAACCATTCGTGGGAAACAGGGTTTTAAACAGTCGGGCAGACAAAACGACACCAAATAGGTCCTGTATGGGTTCTCGTTTTACAGATTGAGGAACAGTATCATATAAGTAGAGTTGTACCTGACGTTATTTGCTACGTGCGCGGGGGTGATAATGGATAAGGTAAAAAAGATCTCTGTATTCCCTTCTAAATATTGTTCAATTATATATATATAATTGTTTGTGTGTGTGTACATTTTCGCTTGAAAATAAATGGCGATTTTTGAAATGGTTCACTTGCAGTGTACCAAAAAAATTCATCAAGAATATTGCTTTGGTCATTAATAAACCTTATCATCCCCTAGTTCCGTACTTCTGATAGTATATTCCGACATTTTCTTTCGCCGATAGCATCTCGTAACCTCACTGTTAGCGTTATACAAATGACGTTTCGTCTAGCGTTAATCGGGTTTTATCGATAGAAATGGCGTGACATGTGGGTGTTCCGGATGTTGCAGCACAACATGTGCTGGAACCTGAACCTGATCAGCAGCCTGCCGGCGCCCGCCCCCGCCGCGGGCCCTCCGCCGCCGGGCCCCGCGTCGCGCGGCTGCGAGGACAAGGCGGCGCCGCTGCCGCCGCACTCGCACGCCGCCTCCGCCGAGGCCGTGGCGCAGGCGCAGGCGCGCCTCTCGCGCCAGCAGCACGACGCCGCCATCGCCGCCGCTCACCGCGACCGCGAGAGGGAGCGCGAGCGAGAGAGGGAGAGGGAGCGCGACCGCGAGAGGGAGAGGGCGCATGTCGCGGCCGCGGCCTACTACGCCGCTCCCACCGTGAGTACAGGGCGCACGCTACGCGCTGTTTGCATACTCGTCATAAAACAGCTGACTCCTTCACAAATCAGTTAAAGTGCCAAATATTTGACATTAAGCACGTAAGTGAGAAAAAGGTTTGATGTTACAGACTATGGTCGAAGTCACTAGGTGTTCATTTTGTGAAGTACTGGGTAATTATTTGTACTTCCATTTTAAGAGGGAGCAGGTTTTTCACGCATCTCATCGTCTCTGATGTCATATTTATGGAACTGAGAGTTGTACAGTGAAATAATTTTGGAGGCACATTCAATGCTATATTTATATGCTGTCTACTTTGTGTGTTGCTTATAGTCAGTAGTGAAGAAGTGATAATTTTAAAGTCATGTCCGACGCTGAAGTTCGCTTGAAAATAAATGTCGACATTTTGAAATGATAATTTTTCCCTTTCCTTATTTTGTGGGAAGTGTTGGCAAAACAAACTTCCTGTTTTCTTTTTTTCCTAGCATTGAAATTTTGAGCTAATCAGATTTTAAAATACTTAATGTTTCAAAGTGTGTTAATTATATGAATATTGTTCTATATAAGTTTTCTATTTTTAAAACTTTCATTAAACTATTGTTTATGCCTTTTATGTATCAGCTGAGAGGAAGGAAAAGTCATTGTGGTATGCCCCCACCCCTCCGTTCACCATTAATTTTTCAGGAGCTTCCCGATACCATTTTCCATCGTGACTGGTACCAGATATCCTTCAGATAATCTATAAATGTCACCTCTTGCAGACACTGTAGAAACTAAATGAAATTTGATGGACTTATTTAATAAAAATGCATAACTATGAAGTTTGTTGAGCTGTCATTGTTGTTGTGTGTGATACAAATGTTCTTTTCAGAATCTGTAGCAATTTCAGGGACGGATGTCAGGAGGCGGCCTAAGAACACACTCGAGCAGCGAAGAACGTTACCGTCGTCATTGACCCACGTATTTGGCACCTTTTGACTCCCTTCCCCTCGGAATATGTTACGATCTCTGATGTGGTGGTTTTGTAGGGACTTTGGAATACAAATTACATATATTTCCACATTTTGCTCTTATCCTGTCCTGTATATTTATATTTCATTTTGACGCCATGTAATTTTCTGCAGACTCCATTGTGACAATGTTTATTGAATGCAACTTTTTATGTTGGTTTGACCATTTTATGTCACCAATTTATCATTTTCCCATATTTTTATGAATATATTATTTTCAGTGTACAGCATGGCAATTTTTGAGATTTGTGGAAGTAGGTACATTGTTCGTGGTCTACATTAGATTGTCGTATGTATGTATGTATGAAACTCATTCCCACACAATTTAATGGGTTCAGGACATCTGCTGAAGTTTTACCACCATGACTGTACAATTTTCAGTTTATTTATGGATATAACAAAATTGTTTTTATCAAAATTGATTAAATAATGAGCTACTGCATAGCACCACATGCTACCACATGGCTTCCGGGGTATGGGAAGGAATGCTGGCCCCGGGTTGAATCCTCTCAGGATATAAACGACCGAGGCAGATAAGCTGGCCAACCTGAATGTGGGATTTTGAGTGGTTTCCCATACCAGACTGGGTGAATACTAGGCAGGTACCCACATCTTGCTACAGTTACATGAATCACAAATGTTTAGAAAATGTTCATACACTTACTCGTGGATAGTAATAGTCCAGCCAGTTTTGCACAAAGGAGTTTCCCTGCAGAAATAGAGCACTTATGGCAAGTGTGCATCACGTGCCATCATGCAAATAGTCACCAATCGTGCCACGAGTGGATGTGTTATATCTATGTGCCAAGTGCAGAGCTGTAAAATTGTGTATGTGCTGAAGACTAAAATTTCATTTAATTTGTTTTAAAGTCCCAGGGATTCTTAATCCACACTTATCGTGAAGATGTAAAATGTATCGGATAATTACATAATGAAAAGATGAGTCTGTCATCAGTCCAAAGATTGGTTTGAACATCGGTGCATTACTAGGCACAGTGCTGTTAGAGGGGGTATGCTTTTGGATTTCTCCAATCTTACAACAAACTTATCATGGTGCAACTCATCATTTTTTGCATTAACAAAGATTGCCAGGGGTGGAAGAAGTGGTAAGTAACAAATCAATATCAAAGGACTAACTAGGGACCGAACCAAGACCTTTGGATCAATAGCCTGATACTTCAACACTTCATTACACTACATTAGTAATGATGTATAAAGGTTTATGAGCCTTATAGTCTAGTTCACATGTAAACAGTTACGTGAAAAGTGAGGTTCAGGTACTCAGATAATAAGATAATTTTAGTAATGATACTAGTAATGCATACTAGTTATCAGTGCAAAATTCTACCTTTCTCAGCACCTTGGAAAATTTTCCCAAAAATATTGTCATAGGATCATATTTGCACTCTTTATAACATGTAACTCGCATCTCACCCTGTAATCTCCCCCATCCTTCCTAATTCCACTTATTGTCCACAATAAGCAAAGTCTTTTATGAAAAGTTTGAGAGGAGCGAAGATTACAATAAACGTTCTAATTTGTTTAGCTTTTCATGTAGAGTTGGGTCCAGTTCTTCTTGACTAGGGGTCTGAATCTTGAAGCTGAAATTCTCGCAATTTAGGTCCTCGTGGCGAAATTGATCTAAATAAATTTGAAGATTGTTGTTGCGGAATTCTTGTTGTTATGATGATATATTTTGTCACATTGTAGTATGTCAAACAGTCTTTTGAATTTTCACATTAATGAAGCTGAAATGACATTGTTCACTTAAAATACAAAAATACATCTGATCGCATCAGAGGCATGCTTACTGCTGTCTCACTCAGAGGAAATAACAGTATTCCAAAGGGTTTACAATTTTTCTTGACAAATGAATTTCTATTAATGTTGATTATTATTTAATAAATTAATCCAGAAATAAACATAGTAAACAGTACTATGTTATAAAATTAATAATAGAAATTTTGTGTGCTAAATAATTCATAATTTCAAATGTTTCTAAAAGTAGTACTTATCAATTGTAACATCAAAAATAAGGTAATACCTTTTCATAAATTTTAGTTTAAAATATGACCTAGTGTTTATAAAATTGTGTGAAAGTTTTCAGAGTCACAGCCAAGATATCACTGACCTGTCCGAAATACGAAAAATAATACTGGCATCCTCAAATACTGTTGAGGAAAAGTATTGCTAGAGGAAGATGTCCTGTTACAACTCCCACAAGTTCCTTAACTGTAACTCTTTCACATCCACTAGTCCTTTGCGTAAGTCACTCGTACCCATCCATTCGGCAGCTTGCCCATTCTCACTCACTCGCATACTCACTCACTCATTGTCATTACTTCTTGGTGTCTCTCTGACTTTTACTGTCTCCCATCTGTTAGTCTTCTTTATCCTTTCCTCCTCCTCCTCCTCCTTTTCCTGCTGCTGCTGCTGCTGCTGCTGCTACTAGTGTCTCCACTCACTGTCACTGTCTCCCTCTTGCTGCGTCTCACTGCTGCTATTTCATTCTTTCCCACAGCTGTTGTCTCTTGTCACTGTCATTCTCTCTCTTTCCTTGTTGTCAGTGTCATAGTACGTGTCTCTCATCATTTCTGTTTATTCCTCTCCCACTGGCACTGTCTCAGTCACTCTTTCCCTTGCACTATTGTGTCTCTGTCAACTGCATTACACTGCCAGTGTGTCCGCCTCATTCTCTCACACTGCCATCTCCTTCGCTCTTTCTATACCACAATGACTGTCTACTAGTTTTTATTACTTTTCGATCTCTTTCCCGCTGCCATTGTGTCCTCCTCTCTCAGCTTACTAATGTGAATATGTTTGCTTGCCAAATTTTTTTTGAAAATTTGTAAAGATGCTGAGGAAGGTAGGATGCAGCAGCTGGTACCCCACTTTTCAGCCAGTATTTTAAACAATCATATTTGCCTTTATTGTGCTCTGGTAGTAGCATTTTTCCACAGGTTCCTCTCTTCCCCCTGGTACAGTGATGCATGCCACTCATATGACAAGAACTTCATTGGTCAGTAAAATTACATGTAAATTGAGGGTGGAATGGAAGGGAATGGAATGGAAGGGAATGGAAGGGAAGGGAATGGAATGGAAGGGAATGGAATGGAAGGGAATGGAATGGAAGGGAATGGAATGGAAGGGAATGGAATGGAAGGGAAGGGAATGGAATGGAAGGGAAGGGAATGGAATGGAAGGGAAGGGAATGGAAGGGAAGGGATAACTTATGTCAGCAGCACTGGGACATTACACAGAATCAGTGGCGACAAGCGAAAATGTGTACCCGACAGTTGTTCAAACTCGGGATCTCCTGGTTACTAGGCAGGTGCATTAACCACCCTACCATTCGGGACACACTGTTGTCGCATCTGTGCGGATTATCTCGGCACACCTCACGGCCGATCCACATTCCCACCATGCGCCACCTATCTGCAGGCCCTGTCCATTTCCTCAATGCCCCTACTCAGATTCCTTTAGGAGTCCAGACATGCCTGAAAGAACAGACACCACACGTTCATATGAAAATTTCATAGTTTACTTAGGTGAAATTGAAAAAAATGCAGAATTAATTTTATACTTCAGTCCAGATTTTATGTCACAGGTATTTTGCATGTACTTTAGTACAATAATTTGAGGTTTCCAGAATGCTTCTGATGGCAATGGAGACTTTTTTACTGCATGTATCTCTGTGATACCTCACTTTATGACCTACATTTTCACCTCACACTGGATATTACATGTATTTTATGCATATACCAGTGGTGTAACTTTGAACCTCTTTATTGCAGAAACAAAGATGTAAAGAAAAATTTTCAAGGTTGTTAGTGATTTGGGTTTTAGAAATATGTTGTAAAAATGGCAGCCATTTGCTCTGCATAGCTGCCTTCGATTTTTTATTTATTTATTTTATTTTTAAGGAACTGTCAATCAACTAAGTGATACCTCCATAAGCTGCTTGAAGCAGACTGTAGACAGCATATAATACAAAAAGGACTAACAGATTGTTTGATCTGCCTAAGCTGGAGAAAGTGTGTAATATCCAAACTTTGACCCTATACTGTAGCATAGTTAGAGGAAGACAATACTTTTGTTGGTTCTACAAATGTACCATAGCCCAAGGGTTACCCAAAACACGTGATCCTTCTTTATATCACCAGCAGAAGAACCTGATGCATGAGCCCTGGAAATATCCCAGTTTTATTTGTGGCATTTTGGAACGTATTAGGTAGGGCATATTCTCTCTCTCTCTCTCTCTCTCTCTCTCTCTCTCTCTCTCTCTCTCTCTCCCTCCCCCCCCCCCCCCCGACACACACACACACACACACACACACACACACACACACACACACACACACACACACACACGAGAGAGATAGTTATAGACTTTCTTTCTTCTTAATCTTAACTACATTGTTTTCATGCCACATTATGAAAGTAATATGAGGATTTGACATGTTTTGTACAAATGTTCTCCCTCATAATAAACCAAATATCTGAAAGCTATCATTTCACCATTCAGGTGCCACACAGCACAGCAGGCAGCACTCAGACCACAGACAATTTTATCACAGACACACAAACAAAAACGAACACCCATAACAGGCGAGTCTCGGCTTCAAAATGCTTTCCTCTGATATCACGCCTTAAGTTAAAGAACAAGTTGTTGTCTGAGGGTGCAAGATTGGGGGGGGGGTTGTACAATGGGTGTTGGAATGGTTCCCAACTGAATTGTTGGATAAGATTTTCAGGAACACAAGCAGAATGGGGTTGTGCATTATCACGAAACAACACAATGCGTTGAATGAGTATTCCAAGCCACAAAGCCCTGCCGCACCATCTGACTACCACTTGTCCTTGAACTTGAAGTGTGATTCTTGAGGAAGGCACTTTGACAGTGATGACCCTGGAAAATGTATTAAGTAGTGTCTTCTATGAAGAGAACATAGAAACTTTGGTTTTCGATGTGACAAATACCTAAACGATGGTTGCAACCATGTACAAAAATAGTTAAAGAACTGCTCTTCTTGGGAAAATGTATGAAAATGTATTCTCGTTTGAAAAAAACTTGTTTTTTAGTTTTTCTTGAAAGTGGTACTTACTTTCTGAACATGCCTCGTACCATTTGTAAAACCTTGTTTTAGTTGTAGTAGACTCAGCAAAAGCAATGTTTAACATCTCTAAAACTTGATGCATTTCATTCCTTTCTTACGTCAAAAATTAATGCAAATGTTCTGATCCAATCTTATATGTAATTAATTATCATCGACATTTAATACCTGTAGCCTTTTTTATAGCTGAGAATAGGCTACATATCCAGTATGCCTAAAGTAGTATAGGAATGTTTACCAATGGATGACAAAAAAAGTAGTATGATTTGGATTAATTAAACGAGCAAAATTACAAGTGCCCCTGTTACTTCTTTTGAACACATCTTGGGTAGCAAGAACTGTTGCATTTTGATACACTCTCGTGTAAGTCATCTCTCCCCCCCCCCCCCCCCCCCCCCCCAGTTGGTATACTGCTGTTCTTACCAGGAAAAAAGGGACATTGGAAGAAAATACAACCATCACAAAGAACAATTGCAGTGTATCTCCACAAAATGGAATTTTGCAAGCTGTGTAGGGAAATTCTGTCTTCATAAGTTCGTGATTATAGTAAGGCTTTTAAAAGAGGACTGTACACATGTGCACGACGAGGAACAAAGCTGGGGACCTTCAGTCATTACTGACAATTTGATGCAGTAGCTTGATGAAAAAGTGAGTGAGAGAGAGAGAGAGAGAGAGAGAGAGAGAGAGAGAGAGAGAGAACAGATGCTTGATCATTTCAACATTGACATGAGTTTCTTCACATGTCAAGAAACGTAATTTATGCAATTGTTGCCTAATCAGGTGACAGATTTCTTATAAGGATAGTGTTCAAAACCTGGTTGTATGATATGATATACTGGTGGGAATTATGTAGAATAGTTGATGAAAGTGCAGACTTTCACATAAAAATAAAATTGCTGAGAAAAATGGGCTTGTTTTGTTTTTATTTAGAAATGCTACTTAACATAAAAAAATGTGCCTTATTTATGTTTTTAAAATGTTATTACTAAGAGACAAAACACCAAAAAAAAGTCTCTACTTTGATTGCAGTCACGCACTACGAGTTCTGGTATACCGAAGGTGGAATATGTCTCTGTGCCAGCACAGGCAGTCGTGACAAAATTGGAGTACCCACCACCGCCACATGCACCCCATCTACACCACGCAGCACCCCATCCTCCCCCAGCTCATTCGCGATCTGCCAAGGACAAGCCGTCACCTCCACCTACTGCGGCAGTCCCAGCACAGCCGCCTGCCCATCCTACACAGACTGTCCTGCCTAAAGCAGAACCTAACTTTGGACTGTTTGGATACCCTGGCTACCAGGCAGTCTCTGTACCTGTGCCTGTGCCACAGCAATCATTCCTTCAGCAGCACCAGCAGGTGAGAATGTTTTATATGCAATAGTGAACCTCATTGCATAAATGATGGTTATGGTAACAAATGCAAATGCTATCTGTAACTTTACATGGAGGAACTGCTACTAGCTGGAATTAAATATTGGGAGGACATACATATACCTGTTACTGTGGCAGTATAACAAATAACAACTCATCTCAGTAATGCGTAATTGAACTATGGGAAAATTCTTTCAAAATCAAATGAATTACATAAGCATTGATAATCTGACATAGATCATTTCTACATAAATTGTTGCATATATAGAATAACAACTTACAGAGTATAAAACATTAGCCAACTTTAGTGGTGTGCATGTAAGAAGGCAGGTGTGTGGTGTGCTCTGTGTTCAGAGAGATCAGCATACTTTTCACTTTACCAGTGTTTTGTCTGGTCTTTGTCCTGCAGTAAACTCTCCAGCTGTTGCCTACTGTGGTAATTGGAAATGGTGTGGTAAGCACCACATTGGTCCACTGATTCTGCTTCTAACTCTTGCTAGATGAATTTATGTTGTTGTTGTTCAGTTCAAAGACTTGTCTTATTCAGTTGTCCACATCAGTTTTATCGCATGCAAGCCTCTGTCTTTAACTACTGTACCCTACTTTTACTTGAACTTTCTAATTGTATTCATCGCTTGGTCTCACTCAATAATTTTTGCATCCCCCCTTCCTCTCCCACTTCATCCTCCATTGCCCAAGTGATGGTTCCTCAATGTCTCAGGATGTGTCATATCAACCAGCCTCATTCTGTAGTCAAATTGCACCATAAATTTTTGTGTGCAATTCTCGAGTATCTCCTCATTAATTGTGCTATTCACTCATTTAACATTCAGCCATTCTTCTATAGCACTGCATTTCAAAAGCTTCTGTTGACTTCTTATCTCAACTGCTTATTATCCACTACCATACAAGGGTACACTCCAGACATATACCTTCAGAAAAGGCTTCCTAACACAATTTATATCATTGTTTACAAATTCGTCTTTATTGTAAATGCTTTTCTTACTGTAGGCAGTCAGCAGTTTATAGTCTCTCTACTATGGTCATTTTGCTGCCCAATAGCAAAACTCTTCTCAAACATTTAGTGTTTAATTTCCTAATCTAATTGCAATAGAATTGCCTGATCAATTCAGCTACATTCTCTTAACATATATATATATACTAATATGGTATCTGTTCTTTCGGACATGTCCGAAAGAACAGATACCATCTTAGTGTATATATACAGTTAAGGCTCACCGGCCACTTGACCATCTTCTTCTTCTGTGCGAATGCACAAACAGTGCCCGAACTCTTACGGGAATTGGCAACATGCCGCGAGTAATGAGTAATGGACGGGGGCACTACGAATGTAGTGCAGGAAAATACGTTGAGAATGTGGGTTTCGCGGGAGGCGTGCAAGAGATAAATCCCTGCAGTCGCGCTGTCCTCTGTGTTCTTGGTGGCTCAGATGGATAGAGCGTCTGCCATGTAAGCAGGAGATCCCGGGTTCGAGTCCCGGTCGGGGCACACATTTTCATCCGTTCCGTTGACATATGTCAACGCCTGTAAGCAGCTAAGGGTGTTCATTCCATTGTAATTTGTCTTAACATTACTTGTCTTGTGTTGATTTTCATCTTATATCCTCATTTCAAGACACTTCATTCTGTTCAGCTGCTCTTCCAAGTCCTTCGCTGTTTCTGTTAGAATTACTATGTCACTTCCTGAACTTAAATTTATATATATATATATATATATATATATATATATATATGAATGTGTGGATGGATATGTGTGTGTGTGCGAGTGTATACCTGTCCTTTTTTCCCCCTAAGGTAAGTCTTTCCGCTCCCGGGATTGGAATGACTCCTTACCCTCTCCCTTAAAACCCATATCCTTTTGTCTTTCCTTCTCCTTCCCTCTTTCCTGACGAGGCAACCATTGGTTGCGAAAGCTAGAATTTTGTGTGTATGTTTGTGTGTCTATCGACCTGCCAGCGCTTTTGTTTGGTAAGTTTCATCATCTTTCTTTTTAGATATATATATATATATATATATATATATATATATATATATATATAAAAAGATGGGGTTGGCTAAAACCCTGTCTCTCAACCCTTTGCAACTGCTGCTTCCCTTTCATAACTGCAGCACTAGTTTCTATAGAAACTACTGTGACCTTTCGCTCCCTATATTTTATCACTACTTATTTCAAAGAGAGTATTCCAGTCAGTATTGTCAAACTTTCTATGAATCTAGAAATGATGTAAATTAGGTTTGCCTTACTTCAACTTATCATGTAAGTTGTAGAGTCTATATGACCTTGTACATAGTTAAATTACTCCGAATTCCACACTGATCTTCCCCTAGGTCAGCCTTTACCACATTTTCCATTCCTCTGTAAATAATCGATTCCAGTGTTTCCATTACTTGTTTAATTGATAGTTCAGTGATATTACCCACCCATCAGAACTGAATTTTTTCCTGTAATTTGATTTATTACATTCCTCTTTAACTCCGAAAGTGGTTTACCTCTACCATATATTCTGCACACTAGTTGCAATAGTTTAGTCGTGGCTTGCCCTCCTAAGAATCTCAATAACTCTGAGGGCATGTCACCTACTCTAACAGCCTTGGTTCGAAATAGGTCCTACAGTACTCTGTAAATTCGTCTCATTTACCGTATCTCCCATCTCATCTTTATTTTCTTGATCTTGCCTTTTTGTAACATTGTCGTAATGTTTATGTTCCACGTAGAGTTCATCTATAGTTCCTTCCACCTTTCAGCTTTCTCTTTTTTGTTTGGTACTGGTTTTTCCATCTGAGCTCTTGTTATTCATGCAGTTGCTTCTGTTTTCATCAAAGGTCTTTCTACTTTCCTTGCAGGTGGTGTCTATCTTTCACCAAGATACAAACACTTCTATGGCCTTGGATTTGTCCTCTTACCACTGCTCTTCAACCATTTTGCAGTTTCCGTCAATCTGTTTTTTTATCTATTTTTTTAATAGAGGTCTGCACTGCTTTTCACCTATTCCATTTGCTTTATTTTTATATTTTTCCTTTTGTTAGTTACATTCAGTGTTTTCTTTATTATCCAAGGCTTTCTACAAGGCCTGGTGTTTTTGCATAATTCATACTCTCCTGCCTTCTATATTTCATCTCTCAAAGCTATCCTCTCATCTTCTACTATTGGACTGAGAAAGATTTGGAAATATGTATGGGCGCTGATAACCACGCAGTTGAGCAACCCACAAATAATAATAATAATAATAATAATAATAATAATAATAATAATAATCTTCTACTGCATTGCCTTCCCCTTTTCAGTCAAATGTTGCCTGATGATCCCTCTAAAACTCCCACCTCACGAATTCTGCCCTTTTAATTACATACCTTTTTGCAATCTGGTAAAGTTTAACTTAGTTCATTACCAAGGAAGCATGGCCAGTATTAACATCTGTTCCTAGAGACATCTTACAGTTTAAAATTGGTTTTGAAATCTTTGCCTTACCATTATATAACCAGTCCGATTCCTTCAGGTGTCTACAGGACTCTTCCATGTATAGAGCCTTCTTACATGACAGAGTTAGCACATGATTAAATCTTGCTCTCTGCAGTATGCACCTTCTGTCCTCATTTTTTCCTTCCATTGAATTCAATTCCACCCCCAATCACAATTAAATTTTCCTCTGTGTTAACTATGTGAATATTTTATCTCATCATGCATCCCTAGAATCTGTCATTTGTAGAGGTAGTTGGCATATAAACTTATATTAATGTTGTGGATGCTGTCTTAGTGTCTGTCTTGGCTAAGGTGATGTGTTTACTGTGATGATCATCTTATTCATTATTAGACCTACTTCTGAATTACATTTGTTTTATTTTGTATACAGGCTTGATCAGAAGTACTGTTGCTCCTGCTACTGCACTTCACTAATCCCCACTATATCTAACATCATCCTATCCATTACCTCTTTAAATTTAGTAACCTCTTTACCTGTTTAACGGGTCTAACGTTCCACTCTCTGACTTGTAGAATATCTGTGTTGTTTGTAGAATACCTGCATTGTTTATCTTGATGGCAGTATCATCCTCAGTAGTTCACACTTGAAGGTCTGAATGTGGGAGCATTACATCTCCAGTATATTTTACACAAGAGGATGCCATCATTTAACCACACAAAAGAGCTGCTTGCTCATGGAAAAATAACAACTGTTTGCCCCCCTCGATTTCAGCTGTTCACAGTACCAGCATGGGAAAGCCATATTCTTTGTTACGAGGCCATATCAGTCAATCATTCAGACTGTTGCCCTGCATCTATTGAAAAGGCTACTTGGCCATTAATCACAGGTTTGTCTGGTCTCTCCGCAGATACCCTCTGTTGTAGTTGCACCTGTGGTATGGCTACCTGCATTGTTGACGCCTCTAGCTACCCCAGCCTGGCAAGGTTTACAGTTCATGCCAGAAGATAAATTTACATGCTGAGAAAATTTTCACTATCGATTCTCAATGTATTATATGCCTCGTTTGCTTTGTGCCACCTGTATGAACTTTACATTGGCAAAGTACTCTTGCCACACTTTTAAATAATACATGATAAATGTTTTACTTGCATCCTGAAGCACACATTGTCAGACAAGGTAGAAGTATGCTATTGGCTTGAGTATCATGCTACACTACTGCTTACTATCTTGCATCACCCCAGCACCTGCCGCCCTATATGGACACCACTATAGCTAGGTGCTATTACATAATTCCATTGGCAAGTAAGACATGATGATAACAGTTACCATTCTGTTCGATTTTTTTTTTTTCCCCCCATTTCTATCATGCGTATACAGTAATGTAACAAAAGTCTTTTTAATGTTAAAGGATATGTATATAAAGTACTGTAATATTATTATGCAGGTCCAAGTTGCACAGCTGGAAAAGGCGAAGGGATCACCGGTGGCAGCAGCGACAGCAGACAACAAAAGTTCCGTGATAGTGAAGAATGATGGGAAGCACAGCCCGAAATTCGCCTACAGGAGCCCTTCACAATCACCTTCACCACTCCTCGTGCGTCACAGTCCAAGTCCTGGAGCATTGACACATGAACCACAGAATCTGGGTCGTCCACAACCTCGCAGCCCACTTGCCTTCAAACCTGCTCCTCCACCAGTGCAAGCACAGAGTGCATCTCAACAACAGCCACCACACTACCGCCCTAAGGTTGGTTGGAAAAATAGTTCAAATGATTGTAAGGTAGTATTACTCATGTGATCTTAGCATTAAGTAGACGACCCACATCCCTGTAGAACAGTAATTGATATAGCAGTTATTTATGAATGACATGTACTTGTGTGATAAGCTGATTGAGCATTCAAGTCAGTTTTTGGATTTTGGCTTGTCAGTGTAAAACTAACTTCACAGTCCTCTCTAGTCTTGTCACCACCCCCTCTTCTCATACATCAATGTTTTAATAAGTTTGTAGTGGAAAATCAGTTCTATCTTTTGACTGTGTCCAGCTTGTTTCTATGAGGATATGTGTTATTGACCATTTCACTTCACTTATTCATTGCTCAAGAGACCTTTGCATCTACAACAAGATTAGAGTTTGTGAGATAAAAATATTAATTTATAATGTATTATTCTCTGATAGTGAGATTAAAATGTACTTCATAAGTACGAAAGTTGTGTTAATTAGATTAGGAGCTGTAATAAAGCTGAAAATTGGATGAAAGAACTCATACTGAAATTAATTTGCTTCCTAATGGTGTTACTGATGATCAGTGTTAATGCATGGAGTTTAATGAAGTGCCCCCAATATTACAGGCAGAATGTTCACAATGGCTGAGAGTAATGAATATAAGAGATAACATTCAGTGCAGTAACAACTCCCAGATATGTGAATCTTATTAGTGGTAGTATGTCATGATTTCATAATAGAGGTTATCAAAAAGTTCATTAAGAATAGTCCTGGTCAAACTATAGCCAACCTTGATATTACTTGACAAAGATTATTGACCATGTTGATGGTGTTGGGACAGCAACCAGCCACAAATTCACTTTCAGTTCCTTTATTCGAAGGGTACTGTTACTGGTTTTGAATTGTTATGATTCATCTTCAGACAGTTTACATGCTTTCCTTACAACATGTGGTGCGTTTTTTTTTTACAGGTTAATTTTTGTGAAATGTCGGTTTGGAGTGTTTTTTTTTTTCATAACATTCGTCCAGCAGATGTGAATACATTCCCACTGCATTCTTATCGTTGCACACGTAAATTTTTATCACTGAACACTTTAGATTTGTCACAGAAAAGATTTCTACCATGCACCACATATTTTGATACATACAAAGTGCTTTCAAACATATGGGTGTCAAAGATGCTATAATATATCGTAACATTTGAAGATGTCCTATGTATGGAAAAAGATAATATATTTACTTATGCAACTGAAACGCCTTTTACACTAGTACAGAGAAACATTGATTTTGTGAGTTTTTGTGTGGATACTGTTACATTAATTATGAAGTTGTTCAAATTTTTTTAGTACTGTATAGGCAAATGATCTGCAGATAGGCGTAGGAATATTATTTTCTTTGTAGGGTGGAAAATAATATTTAGAAATTTTTCAGGAAAGGGGTGTTAGCTAAATCTGTTCATTAAGGATGTAGTCTCGGGTGCTGTTTTTGTATATGTTTATTTCTTTTTCTTCTAATATATTCATAGTGGGCCCTTTTTCTGCTAGACGTAAAAATTTTTAAAGTTGTTCTCAATGTTTCTCACTGAGTGATTTTCTTGACTAGACATAGTCAACCGATACGTGAACATCCCAGTCAAAGAGACTATTAATGTTATAAGAAACAATCTGCTTAAATATAAGAAAATTAGTATTGCAGAAATCTGTGACCTCATATAAATACTTTCATTTTTTTCTAGAGCATAATTAGCTTCAACAACAAACTGTACCAACAACATGATAGTTTGGCAATGGGAAGTAACTTAGCTGGGATATTGGCTGATAATTTACATCAACCAATAGAACAAAAATTCTTCTCAACCAACCAGCACATCTCAAACAAAATAATCTACTACAGAAGATATGTTGATGATACAATCTTGCCTTTTGATGGTGCAGACAATGAAATAGATACATTAGCAGCAGATCTAAGCAAGATCCACAAAAATATTAAATTCACAGTTGAACATTAAACTAACAAAAGCATTAACTTTCTTGACCTGAAGATTTCCAATAGTAACAATAAGCATCAATTTGATATTTACAGAAAACCTACCACCACAGATATCAGTATTGACAACTCATCTTGCTATCCCCACCAACAAAAAATGGCGTATTTCAGAGCAATGGTACACCGAATTAAAAGAGTACCAATGAGTGACACAGACCAACAAAATGAAATCAATATAATTAAACCAGTTGCTCATAATAATGGATAGAAACCCATAATAATAGGAAAAACTCTACAACAAAATGCAGACAAGAACCACAGATCCACTTCACAGCAATCCACACAACATGCACTTCAAGCCAAATCAGTGTGCCACAGAAGCTAAACCTAAATATGCTATTCTCCCATACATAGGCCCACTATCATACCAAATAGCAAACTTATTTTAATAGAAAAATATCACAATCAGCTTTTCCACAAATAATAAATTGCAACAAAAACTAATCCATTATGTAAATACCTCCAATACTCACTACCGTAAATCAGGAATATACAAATTCAAGTGCAATACATGCCCAAAATTCTACATTGGACAGACTGGTAGAAGTTTTGAAATTAGATACAAAAGAACAGATTGATTCTTTAAGGCTTGGCAACTTGAACAAATCTTCATTTCCAGCCAATATTGCTGAAGAGAACCATTCAGTGAGAAACATTGAGAACAACTTAAAAATTTTACATCTAGCAGGAAAAGAAGCCACTATGAATATATTAGAAGAAATAGAAATACACACACACACACACACACACACACACACACACACACACACACACACACAACCGCACCCCAATGAACCTTAATGAACAAACAGAGTGAGCTAACACCCCTTTCCTGAAAAATTCCAAAAATTATTTTCCACCCTCCGAAGAAAATAATATTTCTACGCCTATCAGCAGGTCAAGTAGCAAATTTATAAGTTACTATAATTCTCATGATGCTAAATGTAAATAAATAATGTACTGTTTTACCTATACAGTACTAAAAAAAATTTGAACAACTTCATAATTAATGTAACAGTATCCACACAAAACCTCACAAAATCAATGTATCTCTGTACTAGTGTAAAAGGCGTTTCAGTTGCATAAGTAAATATATGATCTTTTTCCATACATAGGACATCTTCAAATGTTACGATATATTATAGCATCTTTGACACCTATATGTTTGAAAGCACTTTGTATGTATCAAAACATGTAGTGTGTGGTAGAAATCTTTTCTGTGACAAATCTAAAGTGTTCAGTGATAAAAATTTACGTGTGCAATGATAAGAATGCAGTGGGAATGTATTCACATCTGTTGGACGAGTGTTATGAAAACAAACACTCCAAACAGACATTTCAAGACAATTAACCTGTAAAAAAAAACGCACCACATGTCGTAAGGAAAGCATGTAAACCATCTGAAGATGAATCATAACGATTTGAAACCGGTAATGCTACCCTTCGAATAAAGGAACTGAAAGTGAATTTGTGGCTGGTTGCTGTCTCAACACCAACATTTGTCTCAAATAACAACCATGGTCTCCAGCCATGTCATCATATGACAAAATTGCATTATTGACCATATTATCTGAGCACCTGTGTGCATTAATAATTTCACTTTGTGTAACAGCCCTTAATTTGTCCTGAAATTAAAGTTGCCTGTTCACTTATGATTTTCATTCTCAATTTATTTCATAATTGTCAGCTCTTGACTAAATCAAAGTAAGTGATGCTTGTAGGAAAAATATATTTGACTTCCATGTAGAACTATTTAATATTCTCACAGTTGCAAACTCTGATAGTGATTGGGAAGAAACAGAACCATCAGATGCTTCCCCCCTTCCCCCTGGTGAACTTAGTTTCTCCGAGAATACAGAAAACTATTCTCAAACACTCAGCCTTCCCAATGCAGCACCATTCCCCCATCTGAATACTACATTTGGTCATCCCGCCAATTGTCCAATTCAGATGATTAATAACTTGGCCAGAGTTGCACAATTTCAGCACATGTTGTAGTCATGGGACCCTGCATACATCATAGGTTTAATTTGTTTTATCTTCTGTAACAGGATAGGGAACGAGATTCTTGGCCATCAGCTTTAGTTTTTGTCTAATCTGTGTTTATTTTACTGTCACCATGTCACCAGCTTTGTACTTATAAAGCTTTCGTCTGATATCTGTTGGAGCTTAGCATATTCTTTCAGATTTCTGCAGCTTTCTTCAAATGAATTAATAATTTCTTCTTGTAATAATTGTGTGATACGAAGATCAGTAAGTGTCTCCATCTTACCTCATATTAAAAGGTAAAATGGTATGTTCCCAATACTTCTGTAGTGTGCTGCATCCTTGGCACACCGACGTGATGGTGTCACCTTATATCGTTCTGTAGCTTTATCAATTCTAAACTTAGCAGTGGTCATAGCTAGAGTTGAATTGATCCTCTGAATCTGTCCATTGGCTCTGAGGAGTCCTGTCATTAAAATGGGTCAATTTCTTTTATAATGCAGTCTGTCTGAATTCTTGAGAAGTAAAGCAAGTCCCTCTGTCGGTAATCACTTGACCTGGATTCCCAAAATTGTTTTCCTGCAATTCCGTCTTACTAATTGTGTCTGTTATTTTGTAGTCTTTACAGGATATAGCTAGGTAAACTTGGTAATCATGTCAATGATACTTGCAACATGGTTGTATCCTTTGTGAGTGATAGAAACAGTCCAATATGATCAGTGTGATAAGTTTATGAGCCCTCATTTTCTTCTAATAAGGTATGAAGAAAACTTCCCTCCTCTCCTGATTTATTATTCACAAATAAATATTTTACACAATTGGAGATCACTCATTTTACCTTCTCAGTCAGACCTGGTATATAATATTGTTTTATGCCCTCCTCAGTTTACTGAAGAGCTTAATACTCTTTATCATGCACAAGCTTGATTATTGCACGTTGTGTAGTGTGTGGTACCAATAAATTCTCTATCTTCATAGAAATTTGAAAGAATTTCATTTCTCATTATAAAGTTTTCATAAGGCTATTCTTTGAGAATACTGTAGATCGCTGCCAATCCATCGTCCTTCTCTTGAGATTTCTTGAAACTAGCTATTAAACGATCTTTGAAATCAAACATGACATTTATATGACAGCTTAAAGCATTTATATGACACCTTAAGGCATCTACATCTTCCATCCTAGAACCAAATTGATGTTTGATGGTGTAGGAGTACTCTTCAAAGTCTAAAACCCATCTTACTATTCTTGATGACAAGTCCTCCTTATAGTCTTTTGGAATGCAACACAGTTGGTTAAAATTTTATAATGTATTCCTAGTAAATACGCTTTGACTTTCTTTAATGTATTAGTTACTTTCATGTTCCATGGATCATTTTGAGAGATGAAAACATTCATAAAAGTGTAAGTTATTTCTACCCATTAGCACATCACAAAAACAGAAATTCTTATATGGAATAGGAGGAGTTTTGAAGGAGAAACTTTCTTAGTTTTTCTCCAGATTTTGCTTTGTTGTCTGTTGGACATTTTATATCTGTGACTGACCAAATGAGAAAGCGCTGGTAGATAGGCGCAATAAAAAACACACAGACACACACACACACAAAATTTCAAGCTTTCGAATCCCACGGTTGTTTCATCAGGAAAGAGGGAAGGAGAGGGAAAGATGAAAGGATGTGGGTTTTATGGGAGAGGGTAAGGAGTCATTCCAATCATGGGAGCGGAGAGACTTACCTTAGGGGGGAAAAAGGGACAGGTATACACTCGCGTGTGCATACACACACACATCCATCCGCACATATACAGACACAGGCAGACATATGATATTTGAGGTAAGTCTTTCCGCTCCCGGGATTGGAATGACTCCTTACCCTCTCCCTCAAAACCCACATCCTTTCATCTTTCCCTCTCCTTCCCTCTTTCCTGATGAAGCAACCATGGGTTGCGAAAGCTTGAAATTTGTGTGCGTGTTTGTGTGTGTTTTTTATTGTGTCTAACTACCAGCGCTTTCTCGTTTGGTAAGTTACAGAATCTTTGTTTTTTAATATATTTTTCCCATGTGGAATGTTTCTTTCTATTTAGACATTTTATATCACTAGACAAGTGTCCAAAATTTGTAGTTCCAGTGTTGTGCACCTCTTTCTTTGCTATAAAAAACCTTAATGTGGTGTAATGAATGTCATTTTTCCTTCTGGTTTACGTATGTACATGATTGTTCCTTTTGAACTGTGGTGGATTATTTATAACAAACTTCATGAAGCGATAAATATACAGTAAAGCAGTAGTCAGAATGCCTGACACTTAAACACTTTCTTAATAATAGGCGTATTTTATGTACCCGTCCAAAAGAAACTAGACAAGTTTACCAATATTTAAAAATTACTTGATCATATCATCTTAGTGGATTGTGACAAATTTAGTACCATTTTAAAGCTGCACTTTTCTGCCTTAACCCGTTAACTGCTGAAGGCACACCATCTGCTTCTCGCGCCGACTCTGCGGTCTGTGGCATAATTCGGCTAGCTGTGCTAAATGCCTGTTACTCGAGCCACCACCAGGGCCAGAGTGGCCTACACTGCTCCGCCCGTCCTGTGCTGAATATTTCTGTTTCCCTGCAGATTAATTACTGCATAATCAAACTGAATTGTTAAAACTATTTCCTGTCATCAAGAATTATGTCCTGCTTGTAGTTGTTTTTACGTGATTTTTGTAGCTTATGTTGAAAGCTATGTGGTTAGATTTACCTCAACAGTTTACTGTTCTTTCTTGCATACCTGTTTATGACTTACGCAATACTCTATGGGTTCCTCACTGTTCTAACAAATAAAATTAGACATAGATTACAGATTATTGTATGTTGTTTTTGTAGTTCAAAATGTCTTGTTACATCATTTATAGGAGAAAGTGACACAGAGATCATCTTTCATATCGCACTGCAACATTGGAATTTACTGTGAGGAACGGTAAGAACAGTTTTACTTCACTTCATTAAATTTGTTTTGTGGCGTCTTTGGAAATTTCACATGGCCTACTAGTTGTTTGTTAGAATACAGCAAACTGAGTGCTTAGTCATCCACAGTCGGATTCTGTACTTGTGATAGGTACACTGTGTAAAGTGTTCCATACAGGCACAGATGTAGGCATCCTTTGCAGATGGTAATCAATGCTGTTATAATTTGGAATCGTCGGAAGTGATTGTCTACCATAGATCTTTTTTCTTGTGCCACACTTTTAACTGTTGCACATAAGTACTCACAGACTTTCCAAAATTTGAAAGCTATGAGGTATGCCTTTTTGTTAGCACATGAAATTCACTTACAGTGAAGATCCAAAGTCATGAACTGTAAATTCAGGAATTACTTTTACACTTTTTGCTTTCCGTCCTTCTTTTTGATCTGGGCTTTGGACTGGAACTGGTGATGTTAAAAAATATTTTTATTATGTTTTTTACTTTTTATAATTTTTTTCATTTTATAATCTACAGTGCTGTGTGGTTTTTTAATTTTCTCTCAAATATTCCTGTCAGTCTTTTCCCATGTAAACCATTTTTGTGTGGTGTTACTTGTCAGCATTCACACTTCCCTTTTGTCACACAAATTTATAGCAAGCATTGTATTACTACACACAAATTGAATATCTCCTCATTTCATTTTCTTCTGAAGTTTTGGCATGTTGCATCTGTTCTTACAGACAGTACCTTGACTGTGAAGCCGAGAAATTGAGTCTTGGCTTGAGTACAAATTATCGACATAGAGGTTATGTCCACGTTCTAAATACGGGTATATAAGTGTAGCCACTATGTCACCACTTTTTTTGTGGAACTCAGTTTCTGTTGATGTCCCTATATAAACAATGTAATCTAATGCATAGCCAGTTGTACAATCACATAACACACGTTTTTATTCTGAATCTACTCTATTTTGATGGAATGAACTGTCTGAAAGATAAGCGTCCTTTGAATAACAAAAAATTTTCATCAATACAGAGTTCTGATGTGGGTTAAATGCACAACGGAAAGCTGTAAGAAATTCATCTACAGTATTCCTAATTTTGAATAATTTGTCTCCTCCTGTATTGGTGGAGTTGTGACTGAAATGTAACATTCTCATAAGCAACAAAAAGCGAAATCTTGACATTATTTAACTAAAAATTGGAGTGTTTAGAAGAATATCTGTGGTTCAGTATTTGCTGATCTTCAGTTTTTTTTTTTTTTTTCCATGCGAGACATCAGAACACAAACAGCTATGGAACAACACATTTCTTCATATACAGTATCTTTCCACTTCGATATTCGAGAATGCACTAATTCTGGATTAATCCCCTTGATGAATAAATAAAACAGATTCTTTGCATCAGCTATATATTTCTTCAGTTCTTCTGTAAAGAATGAAATGATAACTGTTAGAATACTTGGCTCATTCCCTATTTGACACACGTGCTTATAGTTTACCATCAAATGCAGGATCAACTGGCTGAAAATCGTTTTCTTTCCAGTCAAATTTATCACTAAGACTCGATTTCTTTGTAGGCATTTCACTATCACTTTCTGATTCTTAAGATTCAGAACAATTAATCCTCACTGTTGCTCCTTGTAAGAATCTCCAAGGGATTTTCTCTGCCCAGGGACTGGGTGTTTGTGTTGTGCTCATCATCATCATCATCAAGAATCTCTATGATCTCGTCAGTGCACCCATGTCGTCTTGCCATTTTCTTTGTAAAATACAGGATGCAAAGATCACTGTTGTAAATTCCGAAGAACAATGAATTGTAGTGCGAAGCCTGGACTCGCCGCAGACAAAGAATGGGACCGCAAGCTAGCGGCCAGAAATGCGAAAGAATACTGAGACATGGGGGCGAGAAGCCCGCTGTGCAACTTACCTCGTCATCAGCACTCAAATAGCAGCACATCTAGACTCATCATCAGCACCCGGGGGTCAGCAGACAGGTGTGATTTAGCTTGTCAACAGCATTTAGGAGAAAACAGCAGCAGCAACTAAACTCTTCATTAGCACCCAGGTTGCGACAGGCAGCATCATGCTAATCAACAACAATTGAAGGTTTAATTTGATGTGGAAGAAACTTAATTCAAATGCACAGCTTTGAGCTACAGTTACAAAAATCGCTTACGTGTTTTTAAGAATTTAGCAAAGTTGTCAGTATTGACTAGTATCTGCCTAGGAGTTGCATTCACAGGCAGAGGTCAGCAAGTATCAAATTCAGCACAGTTATCGTCTTTTGGATATGGCACAGCCATTGGATTTGACCCAAAATCTTCGTCCTCATCTGCATCTGAAGACAAGCTGTCACAGTCTCATTTACTAAAGAAATAATCATGTTATATGAAACTATGACAATATGATGAAAAGAATGCATGTTTGTGTTATCTATTTTGATGAGGGTCTGTTTGGCTGAAAGCTTTGTTTGTTCGTTTTATTGTGCTTATCTGCGACTCATCATATTCTCTATATGGTCCGTAGCAACTATCCTTTTCATAATATTGTCATCATTCCATCCAGGATTTTCTGTGGTTTATTTGAAACTACATACATTGCTTACAGAAAAAACACATTCAGCAGAAATGTGCACTGCACGCATGCAGAATCATCTGAAGCGCTCTGTACATTGTCCAGAATGCCGCTGTTGTTCTGCATGTGATAAACCTTGACGTAATATGATTAAAAATGAGACAGCGACATAAGGAACACTGAGAACATAAAGACAGGTTTTAACACAAAATAAGATGCTGTAGAAAATACTTTGTGCGAGCAATACATGCATTTGGTTACCAAACATTGGTAAAACGTTAACACTGGCCAAACCTGTTAAAGTAACTTTGCAGTGATTTGCACTAAATTAAATGTAGTGGCCTGTAAAACTTAAGAAAGAAATATGAATTACTCCAGAAATTATTCCATATGGCATTATTGAATGAAAATGTGCAAGATATATCAACTTACTGATTTCTCTCTCCCCAAGAGTCGCAATTAATCCAAGTACATATGTGTATCAATTAAGTTGTTTTAGGGGCTCCAGAATGTATGTTTTCAGTTTAAATCCTCGCCAATATGAACACCTTTAAATTTTGAAGCTTTCACCCTATTTATTATTTCCTCAACTAATGCTACAATTATTATTATTGTTCTTGTACTCCTAGATGTGCAGAACTGAATTTTTTTAAAAAAGAATTGAGAGGGATACCCTTCACAGGAAACCAGTCAATGATATTTTTAAGAACTTCAATTACCATTTCTTCTGTTTTTTGTATGTAAGCTAGGATTGATTACAGTACTAGTGAAAAAAAAAAACCAACTAAATCTGATCGTTGTATATTAGATGTGAGATCATTTACATATATGAGGAAAAATAGTGGACTCACGATTGGGCCTTGGGGAGCACCACATCCTTTTAGTTAGCTGTGACATTATCCATTGATTGGCTGTATCATCAATCCCATGAAACTTCAATATGTCTAGGAGAATAGATGCAGAATACTGTGATTCAGACAGTGAAATACCTTAGATGACTGCAGAAAATACTAACCATCTTATTTACAGTTTAATGCTTTAAAATATGGTGAATGAATATATAAATAGCATTCTCTGTAGAGCAACCTGTCTCAAGTACAACTGTGATTTGCTGATGATGTTAAAGTTGCTAAGGTGAGATACTATTATAGAATACATCACTTTCTCAAAACACATTGGAAAATGGTGTCAGTATTGAAACAGGTCGGTAGTTGCTGACATCTCATCTATCATCTTTGTTAAATATTGGTTTGACAACTGCTTATTTCACTCTCTCTGGAAAAATGCCTCAAACTAGTGATGTATTACATATTCAAATAAGACCGGTCTTGTTATATGGGAAGAAACCTTTAGTACTCTATTGAGAACACCATCAAAACCAGATGAGATTTTATTTTATAGAGCATGTATAATTTTATAATTTCAGAAGGAGATGTAGGAAACACATTCATATGATTGAATTGTATGAGAGCTACTTTTTCAACATGCTGCAGTGATTTTTCTCTTGAGCTGTTTGTCCCTACACTTTCAGTATATTTAAGAAATGATTATTAAATATATTTGCTACCTGTGACTCGTTATTTATAGTCCTTTCATTCAGTTAAATAATGATTATAATGCTGTTCTGTGACTGGTTGTCTTGTCTCTCATTTCACTACATTCCAGATGACCTTAAGTATGTTATCAGAATTACTGATTTCTGAAATTATGTGCATGTTACTTGATATTTCTGAATAACCTTCCTTAATAATTTTGAGAAGTCCCTGTAGTGTGCAGCTACTGCAGGATCTCTTTGTTCTTGGCAACAAATTTTCTTTTCACAGAATATTTTAATCCCTTTAGTGATCCGTGGTTTTAACAATAGCTAAAACTTCAAGATATTTTTTCTCTTGTGATATTTTTTTGTTTTCATTCATATACAAGATTGGATGGAACTTGTCATCTGAGATTTTTTTGTAATAACTAGAGCCTGGAGTTTATGTAATCTCAAATTAAGAAATATGTACATAAACATGTAATCCAAATTGTTGAAATACGTAAATAACTATGTAGTGAAGCAATTATACGAGAAATTGTGAATTCTAGTTTTTGTTAGGAAATAAAAGTTCACAGTTAGGTTATCAAGTATCTTACGATGATTCTTACTCAGTTCACTTCTGCTACAGAATACTGAATAAGTTGTGTTCTGTTCGAGCATTTAAATCACACCGGAACGGAATGCAGAACTGACTTTCCCAAATGTTCTGGTGTCATGCACAATCTTTTGTCTGAAAATATGTTAATTTATAAATAGAGAAAGACCTCTCGGCTTTGCCAGAGCTCAGTGGTACATGTTTATACAGAGGTATTCTGCTGAGAATAATTGAAATAACAGTATTAAATAAGCGAGACAAAACAACTAGATTTTAGTATCCAGGGTTCGTACTGAAAAGTGCACCACCCACTTCATCTGGTACAACACTGACCTTCCACTACTGTCACAGGCTGTTGAAGAGACATACTTGAAGTCTCCAGTTTGTTGATAATTTCGAGAAGCCAGTTGAAGCAGTTTGCAATATATGGAAGAGAATTGAGCTTTTGGATTGTTGAATTTTGACAGGGATTCATTCGCAGGCAATGCAGGATCAGAAGGAAAGTTCTCCATGGCTGACTTCACAGCTATAATGTGCTTACTGTAGGAAATCACAGCTTCAATCCATGTTGCTCAGCTTGTTGTCACTGGCTCTGGAGACAGAGGTACATCATGTAGTTGCTGCTTATAGCATTGTACACGATAATGACATTTCAAAAATAGCTTCTTCATTGCTGATATCAGTGTATTTACATCTGATAGTTGATGTCTGTCTCTGCCTCTCATTGCAATGCATGAGCCATACATGTAATATGCACTAAGTTTAAATCAAATACTTTCAAGTGATTTCCTCACCTTCAACATCTGTGGAGCTGCATCTAGTTACATCAGTAACGCCCTCTCTCCTTTGTCGCCATCTGGCCATAGTACCTAAAGTACAACTTTAATGAAGGTAGCATATGTTGAACTATTTGTTGCCTCCAGTGGTTGACATAAATTAAATATGGCTTAGATGCAGCTTGGTAGTCAAATTTCACCACAGTTGGATTAGTGGCACACAGCAACTGTCATCTCATCAGCAGGAATCCATATAGGAGGTAGGTGTGTGTGTGTGTGTGTGTGTGTGTGTGTGTGTGTGTGTGTTGTGTGTGTGTTATATCAACATAGCAAAGATTCAGGAAATTGTTCCTGAGACTGGCTTATCGGGAATGTTGCTGTTGCAGTGTTTCTGTAAGAAATGTTTAGATTCAGGTACCAGAAGTTTGTTTCATGGTATGTTGTGTGCAACCAATGCAAAACACAATTCCCTATGAAATTCACTATTATATGATACAGGCTGTCCCTGCAGCTGTCAAAGTAGCAATCAATGGAGTGGCATCATGCAAATTCACCCAAGGAAAAAAAAATCAAAACCACACCTTCTGCTGGAAAAGTTATGGCTACGGTGTTTTTCGATTCCGAAGGACTCTTGCTTGTGGACATCATGCCAAGTGGAACCACCATAAATTCTGATGCATATGTGACGACACTGAAGAAACATAAAGCTCGACTGAATCGTGTTCGACCACATCGGCAAAAGCAGGACGTTCTGCTGTTGCACGACAATGCATGGCCACATGTCAGTCAAAAAACCATTTTGTGATTGCTTCGATCACAAAACTCGCATGGATAACACCGAAACACCTGCCTTACAGTCCTGGCCTGACTCCATGTGACTATCATCTCTTCGGGGAAACTGAATGACACTCTTCGTGGAACAAGGTTTGAAGATGATGACTCCCTTGTCCACGCTGTCAAACAGTCGCTCAAACAGGTCGGTTCAGAATTTTACCGTGTTGGTATACAGGCACTGGTTCCAGGATGGCGTAAGGCAGTTGAGAGGGATGGAAATTATGTGGAGAAATGAAAATATTGTTCCTAAAGGATGTATCTACACACTTACAACTTTCAAACATGTAGAATAAAAGCTGGATAAAAAAATAGTGTGCATTTCTTTTGGAGTGACCCTCGTAGTATGAGACAATATTGAAGCAGTACAAAAATCCCAAACTGTTTAAAATAATCTGCACAGAAAAAAGGGTTTGCAAAATGTCAGGGACTATCAGAGTTTCACTACTCAAATAAACCCAGTATTATAGCAAAATACTTTGCTGAAAGTTTATGGTTGTGGCAGATGCTTGTAATGGCCGTATTGGGTAGTGGTAAACTGTGTTCATACTGAAACAATTAAAACAGCAAATATCTAGAGAATCTTTGTTGTTAGAAATGTTTAACATTTTACATTGATACTGGAGAGAGTTATCGGGAAGCTTTTTTAATTTAAAACATAACAAAATAACCTTGGAGATAATCAGTTTATTTCTTCAGCCACTTCCATTTTAAACAATGCTATATGTTGAAATTATCATGCCATCATCATCAGATGAATTAAGATTTTTACGTCCACCTGCCAATGATTACATGACTATCAAAATCTTCTTCCTCTGTGTTTGTCCTGCAATGTAGCGGGTTCCGCTCTTTTAGCGCTATCTCCACTTGATTAGATCATATGCTTGGTCGGGGTCCTGCTATCGTGAAGGTTATATGGAAGGCACTGGAATATCAGGTGTCTTTGAGAGAAGGATACTATGAAGAACCGTTGCCACAGCGTGTGAAAGAGGAAGATGGAGAGAGGTACAGTCATGAGCTGTAGTGTATATATAAATGTCTACTTTTAAAAGAATAGTGAAATCAACTAGACTTTGTTGGGTGGGGCATGTGACATGAATGAGTGATACGGAAGTAACTAAAAGGAGTTGCAGTAGTCAGAGAGGACTGAGTCGACCAAGGACCATATGGACTGGTGGAATCATGGAGGACCTGCAGAAAATGGACTGCAGGTAATGCAAAGGTTGACTGTCTGATTGTGATGATTGGTGGAAAATTGTTTGAGACCAAGGTTCACAATAAATCATAGGGCCCCACACTTTGCCTCAGTCTCCAAATAGACCTGTTAGCCAATGATTCTCAACGAAAATACACCATTTGCTATTGTCTCTTAGTCCATTGTATGTGTCCATACAAGTACACATGGCTATCCCTCATTGTCTCAGTGATTGTTGCCATTCCATACTGCATGCGTATTTTTCCATTGGTCACAAATTGTGAAGTGTCATGCCAAATGTCCATTGAAGCATTTTGGTTTCCATTACAGCCAAGTCATTGCTTTGCTTGTTTCATTGCAAACCAACGTTCTGCACCATACAAGGCAATTGAACAAGTTGCAAAGCTGTATATTTTTGACTAGAGTCGGTCCAGGATCATCTTCTAACAAGGCACACCAGTCATTGTCTGGAATTCAAATCGTGCATTTATAATGTGACCATTGAAATGTATGGTGGTATTTAAAATAAGTAATTGATATAGACAACTGATGATCTAGTAGTATTGTGACACTTGACTGATAGTCCATTACAGACAAAGTATATGGAAATAAAAACAGGACTTAGGGTGGTGAAAGGGACTTCTCTTACTGCGGGTTAATGTTGATCTCAAGGAAAAGTGTGACTAATGTTTATTGCTGCATAATTGAAAAAAGAACAAAATGCAGTTACTTGGTTTTTATACTTCCACTTAAAATTTGCGTAGTGTAAACTAGAATTTTTTTCCAGTATGGAAATGGAATAGGGGCATTAAAAACTGCTTTGATTATGTAAGTAATTTTAGTAAGTAATGTGTGTCCTGCCAAAGAATTGGGGGTGGGAGGGGCTTCTTGTGAAACATTTATTTTTCTTGCTTGAAGAGTCACAGGTTGGATGAATGCTGGACTTTGAAGATTTAGGAACGGGAACTTCCATGGCTGCAATCAGATTCAATAAAATCGTTGTAGTTGCGTGACTGTTAAGGTGTAAAATCAAATAATAACAAAAATCTGAATGCACTTAATGAACCAGTTGCATATTCTGAAGAATTTAATGCCAACTGCATTATACAATTTGTCTACACAAATGCCTGTGCATACCATAAATCTCATGTGTCCATATGACAGGTTTGTTCATGTTAGTCTCATGTGCATGCACAGAGTGGAAGTCCATTCGTGTTGCAGCTTCTCATGATTCTTGCTACTTGGAATGTGGCTGTAAGTTATTCTTGCAGCACGTAAGCAGTACTGAGAAAAAACTATAGGATTCGCATGTGTGTAAGGGGGTGTAGTGGGGGCAGCCTCTACATGATGTGTTCAATTTGGTGATTTGCTGCTTCTTGTTCTTATTTTGTGTGCAGCTCTCATGTCAGATACAATCAAATCAAATTTCCAATACTGAGAGCTATAAAGTGATTTTCACATTTCCTTAAAATTGCAGAAGACCAAAATAATACGTAGGTTGGAACTTAAATAGTGGAAACACTGCTGTGGAAACACTATGTAATGGAATCTACTACTGTCGCTGATGGCACAAATAGTTGACATACCTACCTTACCTTTGAGCAAATAGACTCGTCTGCCCCACTTCACCGACATGCGCAGAATCGAGGGAAACACAGTCACTTGTAAGTGAGCGGTGTAACGTAATGGTGTCGCTATGTTTTCTAAACAGAAACAACAGAATTGGATCAAGAGCTCATACAGCACGACAGTGCCATCAAGGTCTTAAAAGGCATGTGGGGAATTGGCATTGCCATACAGAACAGTGGCACATTGGGTAAAAGCCTTTAACAAAGGTCACCAAACTGTGGCAGACATGCATTGGGCAGGTCATCCTAGCATCTCTGAAGAAGTGCATGCTGTTGCCGCGTAGTGGGCAGTGATCAATTTGTGAGCTCGCCCACGAAACCAGATTAGCGCATACGACTGTGCTTTGCATCCTGAAGGAATGCCTGGGCATGCGAAAAATTGCATCACGATGGGTTCTGTATGAATTGATGGAAATGCAGAAATGGATGCATTACGACGCTGCTAAGACGCACTTGGAGCGCTATGAGTGCGAAGGAGAGGCTTTCTTAAGCTGTATCGTAACACTGGATGACACACGGGCCACATCGTACGAGCAAAAACTGAAACGTCAATCCAACAAATGGTGTCATTATGGGTCGCCGCGAAGGTTGAAAGTGCGTCAGATCCCCAGTATGGTGAAAGTTATGGTGATTCTCATATATGATTGAGATCGTAACATGTTATGTTCCTCCACGGCAGACCGTCAATGCACAGTACTACTGTTTGTTTTTGGAGCATCACCTGCAACCAGCTTTGTGAAAGAAGCGGCAACACTTTCTGCGCAACCCACTCGTTCGGTCGATGGGACTGGGAAGTACTGTACCATCCACCATACTCCCCGGACTTAAGTCCTTGTGACTTTGATTTGATTCTGAAGATGAAGGAACCACTTCATGGCATTCACTTCAGAACTGTTCCAGAGATTTAACAGGCAGCAGACCGCTCCATTTGCACCATCAACAGAACAGGCTCTGCTAACGGTATACTATGCCTTCCACATCGGTGGCAACGGGTTCTACACAGTGCTGGTCTCTACTTTGAAAGGACAGTAATAGGTGCAAACATGTAACTCTTTTGTATCGGTTGTGAATAATTAGTTTTGCCACTATTTAAGTCCCAACCCTCGTATATTATTAGTTTGCTATATGATCTTATTTTATTTCAGTGTTACTAGAAGATTAAGCGCTAATTGTCTGGGGGAAAATTGAAGTTATTTTTGTCAGTTCACCACACAAATGTTTCTGCGACTGGTTGCTACATTCTTTATAATTTTATATTCCACGGCCGCTGCACAGAAAGGGAACCTTATGGAGCCCAACATTCAAAAGAAGTAATAGTGTCTTGAAAGTATGTTAATACCATGTACTTCATTGTGAATATGGACATATGAACATGCACTTTAAGCCAAATCATTCTTTTAATTTGTGTTGTTCAAGCTTTAAATTTACAGAATGTTTTCATTAATAAGTTCTAATAAAAGAAAAGAAAAATATAAAGTAAAATTGGACCACACATTCCAAGTTGCCTCTATGCGTAATGGACTGACATTATATAGAAATGATGACAATTTAATGAGACAGCAGATTAATTTCAACTTGAAGCTATGTAGAAGCACTAACCTGAACTTTAATATCTAAGAACTAGAATTAATATGGATTCAGTGCATAACATGAGACTGGAAACAGTTGACGTTTTGTCTGGTTTAGTGGCATGATACATGTTGTGGTCTCCCCTCATCTAGCTCAGACATTTTCACTCAGAAAAGGAGAGTGAACAGTATGAACCCAACAGTTAAATGTAGCAGACCTCTTTTTTCAAGTATGCATCCATTTCCCACCTATACAGTCTGTACTTACTGAGTTCACTTAAGTCTGTTGGAAGGGAAAGCAAAAAATTGAATTCCCACACATGGAGTACAAGACATAAAATGAACCACTAGGTTCATGCAACAGAGTCCTTGCCTTTATAAAAATAGCTTTTTCATCAAGGAAAGCTAATATAAAACTTGCTAAATAAAATACAAAGCCATTTTCCCATTTAGGGAGGACCTTAAGATCCAAATTGCTTGAGAATTCTTTGTACAATGTATTTTTTTTACATATTTGTTCAAATAAGCATGATGACAAAAAATCTAAGAATAATATGAAAAGGACAGATTGATACTCTCCATATAGCAGAGATGTTGAGTTACACATAGGCGCAACAAAAAGACTCTCCAACAAGTAATCCTTCAGCCAAAAAGGCCTTCATCAATATTGGACAACATGACCACAGTCTCTCATTTTGACAGCTGGAGACAATGGTTGTGTTCGTGAGGTGTGTGTCTCTCTCTCTCTCTCTCTCTCTCTCTGTGTGTGTGTGTGTGTGTGTGTGTGTGTGTGTGTGTGTGTGTGTGTGTAATTCAGAAGAAGGCTTTTTTGGGTGAAGGCTTACTTATTGGACACATTATGCCTATCTGTGACTCGGCATCTCTACTATATGGTGAATAGCGATCTATCCTTTTCATAGTACTGTCATTATTCCACCCTGGATTTTTCCATTGTTTAATGTAAGAATAATAAAATACATGTCTGATATCAAGGCATGTAATTTGACAGTTTTTGTTACTCGTGTTGTGTACAAGAAGTTGTGCACAACTTCTCCTAAAAAGATTGTGAACTATAAAGAGAGATTGCCAATGCAAGGAACACTGTTCAGCTCTATTAATACAGTACATTTATGCTAAGTGCTTTCTGGGAGTATTTCATGATGAAACGCAAATGTAGGATTTGTGTTGTACAAGAATTAAAATGTAGTTAGATTCTGAACTATAAACATAGATAGTAACATGTTTATACACAGTCTTATTTCCTGATTTTAACTAAGATTTACACAAAAAATTCCTTTTCATAGACATTTGAGGAGTCAGTGTATTTAAGAATCCATTTTCTTAGTATGCCAATTGTAAAACTAAAACTGCCAAATGTGATGGATTCCAACATGGCGTAAAAATAAATTTGGGGTCAATGATTTAAAACTTCATCCTTTTCATAGTATTGTCATTATTCCCCCCTGGATTTTCCATTGTTTAAGGTAAGAATAATAAAAGAAATGTCAGCCAGCATTAACTTGGCTGCCACTTTCGACTGTGGTCAGAAGTTAAGAGGGACCCATTGAGTTAAAATCAGGCTCGCAGACAAGTCCTTATATAAGTTTTTATGCATTAAAATTAATAGTACACGGTGGAATTTTATTCTTTCGGTGCCTAGTACATCTGTTCATGCTGATCACAGTACAGTCTTCACTGTCCAAAAAAAGAAAAAAAAAACCTGGAATCACAATATTACAGTACAAGCAGAGAATGTGCTACTGAAGCAACATATAAAACAACCTAGTGTGCAACACAAAAGAACAGCAATGTAGTTAGAAACTTGAGTTTCATCTGTTGAAAGAGTTTTTAGAGCTTCAGCCTAGTGGTAAAGTATCACAGTATTCTCAGCAAATAAGAAAATACTATATGACCATACACTTTTATTCTGCTAAGGCATATCCCTACTTATTAAAGAACACCTCACAGCAATTAACAGTACTGAGAAGCTCCTTATTTATATTCATTGTAACCATCTTTTTACTGTAACTGAATCTTGGGACGAAGTGTATTATATCAAACACAGATCTGCACCTCAAGCATCATTTTATCTGCAGGATAAATCATTTATGGAGATCTAAATCCTTTGCGCAGATAGATGAAGTTGTAAGGCAATTTCATACCAATCTTATTTTATTTAAAGGTCACTGAAAACATTAAAAAAGTAGAATGTCTGTGAAAACACCATAAAAATGAAATGCCAATCAGAACATTGTAGAAATGTAATGCCCATAACATAGTTTAAAAATGAAATGGGAATAAATTATTTTATTGCGTAAGTCATTACCATCATAATCATCATTGAACTACTTGTGTTACTTCTAACACGCGAGTTTTGAAAAATATTCTTGTCTGTCATATACTGGTCTGTGAGGATGCGAATTTCAAGCTTAAAATATAAACGAAAATACAGAGTTCCTGAACCACAAATCTGTTAGCTAACCATAACGCATTTCGAAGTGTACTACATAATCTTCATGCCGTACCTGAACTTGTACTGAATTGTATTCAGTTTGCAAAGGACGTGAAGTTATTGTGAGTAGACGAACATTTATTGAGTCTTGCAGTTTTATCTGCATCGAAAAGTTTATGCATATTTCATTTAAAACTTCAATGTACACACAATTAATTGATGTTTTCTGTTTTTCAAGAAAAAGTAAAGCTAGCATGAGCTATTTGGAATTAGTTAAAGGTAATTTCAAAGGTGCATGACAAAGCAGACATTGCTCCTTGACTACAGAAAACATGGCAGCCAGGGATAAATATGCTTGAAACATGGCGGATGTAGGGTCATTCTGTGAAATTTAATGTTCAAAACTAGCGCTACAGATGACCAAGCAACGAAACAGGCAATACATACGTGCGAGCTGTGCGAGACAAGCTCACAGCGCTGAAAAAGCCATTTTCCTGCTGACGTGTGACTGCATTCTCTCCACTTGTGCTCCAACTAACCTACAGTGTCAATCAAGCGGCCTGCCATCATTTGGTCTAGAGAAAAAAAAAATTCTATACCAAGCGGCTACCCTCTTGCTAAACGAATGTTTTATTCTGTGTAGGACATAAATTCGAACAACTTATGGCGTATAACACAGAGTACTCGTGAGGAAAATAGTTTAATCTCACGAGGCAGTCAGTGATCATAAAGATTCCTGGCAACTAGCGGTTTGGAATTTCGGCTGATAAATACATTGTTTTTAAGAAGGGTTTCTTGAAGGCAGGGAAAGTACTTGATTCGTTACTTTATTAAAATTCTTGCCGTAAGCATTTTTAAGTGGTTTCCACCACCATGTTTTCCTGAAACTCCAAAGATTCCAACTCCCAAAGTCGCACACGATCGAAAAAACGGGATTTCCGGTGGACATTTGTCTGCGCAGATAAATTATAGCACGTGGTCCGGTCTCGCGTAATGGCTTTGTTTCTCGTGAAATACGGTACATAATGCGCTAGCCAATGAGCGATTGTGGCGAAAGAGCGTAGGTGTAGTGGGGGTAGTCAGGTACACAGTAGGAGCACCCTTTGCTGCCCACTCTCGAAGATGACCTTGAGCCAGAAGGGGATGTTGCGCGAACGCTGCTATCGTGCAGTGCGACGTTGTAGCTTGGAATGCCAGCTTCCCACGTGTAACTGGACCGTAAAGGGCGCCATGTGCCGGCCCAAGCCACGCTTGTGGAAGAAGCCCGAATCCGAGCCAGAGGTGAGTGGTGCCTATTGCTACAGCAAAATTGTAGTCCAGTTTCAAATTGTTTTGCGCACGTCTGCATGCACTAACCATAATGTGCGCTGCAGTTGTGAAAATTCACAGGATGCAGCTTAGGCCGGTATTACACTATCAAATTTCTTTGTCCAATATCTTTGTCAAAGATATTTGATAGTGTAATAGGGACTTTGTCAAATGTCGTCCAATATTTGATCAAATCTAGGGCCTCGCTGTATATTTGATCAAAGAAACCGCTTGTCTTCTGTTCACTGCAATGTGACATGTTACCACATGGAGCGCTAGCATCGCTGCAGCGTTCTGTCGTCTGTAGTGTTTTTATAACCATTGCCGGTAAATACAATTGGTGTGTGCCGACAACTACAAAATTAATAGAGATGTATGAAGCTGATGAGGCGCTTTACAACGTGAGGCACCCTGAATACAAAGATAGATTAAGAAGATTGGAGATCTAACCTGACCTAACCGTCTCCTGTAGCAAGGAAACGGAGTGTTATAGTGAGCCTGTCTTCTGAAGATGTAGCAGTTCTTAAGTGAATATTGTGCTTTGTGATATGAAGTTACACTTCATTGAGCACATACAGAAATGTATGCTCATCCATTCTTAAGTAATTGATGTACGACTTGACGTCTTCCACTGTAAGCTCACGTAACAAGTTTTGTTGAATGCTTTTATCGTGTCGTCGTAAAACCCACGGCTTCACCCAGATTAGATTAGTTTTTCGTTCCATAGATCCGTGCTGAGATCCTCGTGGATGTGGAACATGTCGATTTTTTTAAAGCTGAAATAACAATACTAATAGTATGAATAAATACATCATTTGTTTCTATTAAAAATTTCGCCAATGGAGTAGAAGGAGTTGGCCAGTAGTAAGTCTTTCTAACTAAATTTTTTATGTTTCCTGGCAAATTATTGAAGATGAGTGTTCCTGAGTAGTGGACCCCTTTTTGAACTAAAGTAAGTGCTTTTAAGTCCTTGTGCAGATCATTTTTGTTCCTGGTATTGTATGTATGAACTGAGTTGTTTGTTGGAAAAGAGATATATTATTTACGACAAATTTCATTAAGAAGTAAATATACTGAGAGGCAGTAGTTAGTATACCCAGTTCTTTGAAGAGGTCCGTGAATTTACTCCACAAATAATACGTATTACACGCTTTTGGACCTTGAAAACTTTTGTTTGACTTCAAGATTTACCCCAAAATATTATCCCATATGACATTATGGAATGAAAGTATGCAAGCTTTTTCATTTTTATGTTGACTATGTCTGCTAACACTCGAATTGCAAATACAGATTTGTTAAGGCCTTTCTGCAGTTCTGTGGTGTGCTCCTCCCAACTGAATTTATCATCAAGTTGTAATCCCAGGACTTTTAAGACTGTCAACCTCGTATGTATGTATGGTTCCATTTTTTCCCCCACTTTTCCGCATGTGCACACAATGCAATTGGAGTACATAGAACTGCTGCGGTTAATAACAAGTTGTTGTCAGCCATCTTGAACTTTGACGAAAAATTTGATGACAGTGTAATACCCCTTGTAGCGCTACGTCGAAGATCTTTGTCAAATATATTGGACGGAATATTGGATCTCATCTTTGATCAAATCTTTGACAAAGAAATTTGATAGTGTAATACCGGCCTTAGGCAGTACTGCGTCGCCATTTTAGGCTTTAGATATATTTGTGGGTGCACTCGTAGCTTACTGCAGCAGTTGTGTGTTAGAAATTCATTTAAGTTATCAGATAAACTAAAACAAAAAAGATGTTGGTTGAGTGTTTACTACTGAAGTTTATTATTTCGCTGTATTCATTGTAACACATATTCTGAGCAGGATATTCTTAACTAGCTTAGCTCCCGCTGCTTCGCGTACGTAAACTGTGTGGTCTGCCCAGATTCTTATTTTTTCTTTAAACGAATTTTTATGTTATTCAAAAGTTTTGCCGCCATCTAAACTTTCCACGCAAGTTAACGCCATAAAAGCACGTCTTTTCCAAATGTGCTTCTGACCAAAAAGCGATCTGGTAGGCTTCTGAGTTCTTGTTGTGATTTCCATAAAAACTTTCGTCCCCTAAAACATACTTCAGAAGTAAAATACCAGTTTTCATCGAATGTAACGAAATACTTAACACTGAAACGCGTAATTTTTAATTTCCAACCGAGAAGTCAAATACCAGTTTCTGCTAAGTTGTTTTCAAAATAAACTTCCTCGCACCCGAATGACAACGGTATTGGAGCTGGAACAAACCTGTGATGTACTTCGATAAAAATAAATTTGCGCAGCGAACTTTATAAATTATTACTGACGTTATAGGATGTTAGGACAGATGAATTACAAATCGCAAGTTAAGAATTATTCTTGTCAGGTGTTGCTCACAAAGTACAGAGCGCTAGAACCAATGTAGGCAACAATTTCCAGTACTGTATTAAATGTCGGTCCATCAACCCGTAAGAAATTATGAACGTCATTCATGTCGTTGAACATCAGTTTTCTCAGAAAATTTTCAGAGTGAATTTTTGATAGTTATGATACAAAATTTTATTCTGCTCATAAGTGGAACAGTTATCACAGCACTAGCGTCTTGATCGTCCAGAAATTCGAACCTGATTATATATGGTGGCCATTTTTATTGAGCAGTTAAAGAAGAACGTTGATAATATTGCACAATATTATTTTATAGTAATTCTGATTGTATAGGGCTCGCATCTACATGCTTGAAACGAGAGCAGGTGTAACAAGCGAATTTAAAGATGACGATTGTTTTAAACTGTTGCACCTAGTATTAGAGGTGAAGGTTTGTAACGACCGGAAATAAGTGATTTAGACCGGAGGCCGTAAAATGTCTTGTGATTTCTGTCGAAACATTTAATCTCGTCAGTCAGAGTGCCGCGAGTCGTCATAAGGTCGCTGTGCACGATCAAACCATGTCAGACATTATTAGGTTTGTCAAATGTTTACCCCTAATGCGTGGGTGCCGATGTTGACGTGCTTTTTCGAACATAGGACGTGGTTGACTCGTTTCAGAGACATTTTGATTGACGATAGATTTGACAAGATGGCGAACGCTGTTTGTTCTAATGTTTCGCCGCGCATGTTTAGCGAAAAGTGTTTTATTACAATTTATCACTGCATCGCGAGTTTCCACAACTGTGGAAACCACGATCAAGAATGAAAACCAAATAGCAGTGGCAATTATGAAAATGATAAGAGATGTTGCGTCTCTGTCATATATTACACAGGAACAAGTTAAAAAAATATTCTATGCGCAACATTCAAGCGGGAGTGAAAAAAATTAGCGATACTCTCGGGTTCCTTCACGATGTGTGTGTTTCCATGTTGTGATCTTCTAATGGTCATTAGAAGACCAACTATAGAGAATAAATTTTCGCGTTCTTGCCTTTTCTAATGTGAAGGCTATGTAACTCAGCTACTAAAAGCTTGACCACTCTGAGAACGTTAATATAATCGTAAAAATGTGGGTGTAAATCTTAATAGGTGTATTTCTCTCTCTCTGTTTTAACCATTCTCTGAACCAGCGCTTTTTTCTTTTTCTACTTTATGCACAGTGCTAAAACCAATGCAAGAGGTGCATTGTCTGCATTGATAGGCATTCGCGTTGTTGTCAAAATACTTGGATGGAAACAGCGTCTCCTTCTAAGGTGAGGTGAAATTGACAAACTTTGTCGGTACTCCTACGTGCTTGCAACGCGGATTGAAGAGAAGGCAGTTGACAACTTTGATCGGGTGCGTGGGCCTTCAAAGTGAAAAATTATTACGTATATACACCGTCTGCCAAAAAGAGACTGATGCGCACCGTGAGGCCCTCCCTCCCAATGCGAGGTAGCAATTTTGCTATTGTAGTTAACGATTAGACACGGTAACAGTGGGGCGCCGTTACGTGCTAAAGGATGCACAGCAATTTGTTGTTTTTAAGATGGGCGATTTTGTCTGTCAGGTGTCGAGTCCCGCGCCGTCACACGTGTACGGCAAGCCGACGCGGGACGCGTGCCCGGTGCTGACGCTGCCTCGCGCGCCGTCGCCGTACCAGCCGGCGGTGGGTGCGGGGGCGGGCGTGGGCGCGCCGGCCGGAGGCCCGGCGCCCCAGCCGCCGCCGGCGCACGCGGCGCGGCCGGACCTGCGCGCGCCGGGGCCGGGCCCGGGGGCCGTGCCGCTGCTGGCGCCGCCGCCCGCTCTCGTGGCGCCCGCCGCCGTGACCGCGGCGCCGCCCCCGCAGGCGCTCTACTTCAAGCCGGGGCTGGCGCGCCCGCTGGCCGCGGCGCCCGCCACGGCGCCCTCGCCGCCTCTGCAGACGGCGCCGCTCGACCTCGGGGTGGAGCGCCCCCAGAGGGCCAGCCCGGCCCCGCCGCCTGCCGCGTCGTCGTCTTCGTCGTCGTCGCTGCCGCCCTCCCCGTCGGCGTCGCCACCGGGCGGCCGGCGCAGGCCCGCCCCCAGTCCTCCTCCACCGGACGGCAAGAGGCGCAGAGCCGAGGTACGTCTGCGCGATTGCCTTTCTCTGTACAGTTGGATTTGCTCCGTAGAGGTTTCCCCGGACGGAAGTGGGGGTGCGGAGGAAATTCTGTTCGTCTGCTGCAATTGGTAGGGCAGCTATTGTGCTGCTAGCTTTGACTGGTCCGTATTACTCACTAGTGTAACAGAACTTACTGTTTTGTGATAATTTTTCCATAGTTTTTATGTAAAAGCTTCTTCTTTTTTCAAAGACTTCATTTGTTAATGGCAGTGCTCTTGTGCCGAATAAGGTTCTACTGTTCAGAATAGTGCACTGGGACGTTTCGGCAGTCTAGCCGACATCGACCGACACTCGGCCACAATTTGGATCTCGCTTGTTTTCGTCTCGTAGATTTTTTGGCGTTTGTTTATTTTGTCGTCAACTCGTCCTTTCACGCGTTAAGACAGTTGCGCGAGGCGTGTCCTCGAGGTACTTTTGCGGTTTTGTGTGTAAGAATGTGCGGCGGGGGGGGGGGGCAGTACGTGTCGAAGTGATAATTTGAATTCTTCTGCGTGTTTGAGAAGTTTGAAGTTTTGAAAACAGGTATCTTGGGACAAATGAAAAATTAAATTCCTTGTCACTATTGTGGGGCCCTATCAGTTGTTCTATAAACATAGTTGCAGTTTATTGGTTTAATGTTTCTCTCCGTCTTTGGGCTATTTGCTCATGTGTCCTCATTTTTGTGGTTCTGTGCCTCATTGTGTAGAAATAGAGCCATTCCAGGATCGCTTTGTTGTCTGTTTGTCAGCCTCTTAAAACCAGTTTGGCATATCGATCTCAAAATTGTCACGTACTAAGGTCTCTGGTCTCTTGGCAGTGTAAAAATTGTCATCTTCTAAGTCACTGCAACCAGAAAATGTAGCCATTTATGCCACGTATTTTGATACTGGCAAACTTGCTTCCCAAAACATGTACGGTGCTTCTCATTCATGGAGAATAATGATATTTGGCGAGAAGCAAGGTTTCACTGTACAAGTAAAGTAAAAAATCTGAAACGTATTTAATTGTAGTTGTATCACAAACAAAATACCTTCTGCCATTTGTGAACGTACATTGCATTCATAATCTGTCAAAAGAACAATAGACAAACATTACTGCGTGCAAACTTAGTTATGTTTTAGTAAGTAAATAAAAAAATGTTTTGTTAAATCTCTCTCTATATGTAAACTGAAGTCCCTGGTTGACTTCTTTTTTGTTTGTCTGGACTAGTATCAGGAACTACTGTTGAGATTTTGATACAGTCTTGAAGTTCCCAGGAACAGTATCTTGCCAGTATTTATATTGATAAAAGGCAAAAATCCCTTTCTTACAAATTGATAAGATAATATTCTTAGCTATGCTTCCTGATACAGTTTTTGTGCTCTTTGAACTCCAGCATAATGTATTTAGTGCCAGTAGATGTGTGCCGTATCGTTGGTCACTATGAAAAACAGCAGAAAACCAGTATGCCCTGCGAGGAGATGTAAGAAAAGTTTCTACACTAAACTGTTTTAGAACTTAGGTACTACAGAAAATATTGACAGCAAAGAAAATCCAGGGTTAATATGCAGTTCTTATTGTTGACAACGAAAGTTTTAACTTGTAGTGACTGTAAACTTCATCAGTATGTAGGTGGATCTATCCCAGTTATTAAGTTGTTTCATAGTCATCTTGAAGCAATTTTAAGATCTTAAATTATGTGACCGGGCAAACTCTCCCCCTCCCCCCCAGATTTAGTGGTAAGAGGACCTGTGTGTTTGTGTTTGGGAGGGGGCGGGGTTAGAAACAGTGAATGGTCCAAGCTTAACAAGTGAAACACCGATCGAAGAAAAGTGTGTGAGCCATGTTCAAAGTTCCCTTGTGATTTATTTAAATGTATTTATTTTCGCTGTTCACTGTACTCACATTTGTACGTGTGGCATGGTGTAACATCTGTTTGCAGCGGTGAGGTGTAAGGAAGGGATCTACAATGAAACTTGATACTGAACTGTTACTATGTTAGCAGCTATCGTACCCAGATAAAGGATGCAAATAAGGAAGTAGTTATTGGCAAAATATCGTTTCAAACTTAGACTCCACAGCTCGAAGTACCATAACATTTTGCTATGGGGTGAATTTGACAGATTTAATTTAATTTTTTTTTTTTAATTCATACTCTGCAGTATTGTTATGTAGCATTTCCAACAGGTTTACATCTACACAGCACTGCAAAAAGCTAGTAGGATGGAATACAAATTTCTGGGGGAGGGGGGGGGGAGAGAGACAATAAATTTCATGACTATTTCAAAATGTGCAAAAAAATTAACAAGGTTGTCTGTGAGGCAAAGAAACTGTACAACTGACAGTTTATGTTCTACTCTAGGATTAAATATGAAGCCATGTGCAGAGTTAGAACGATAAAACAGGGTATGCTGCCAGTCTACAATTTACCATAGAATGGCATTCTATAAATTTAAGACGTAAACACAAATTAAGAAATAACTTCAGGCCTAATAGAAGTACTAGACAAGTGCCTTGTGATCGAAAAACACTTTCACAGAAGGCAGATTTGTAAAATTCTGCTACAGCTGTCATTATATTTGAAACAAATTTTTAGTTCAAAACTACTGACCAAATTTGTGTACTTAGTCAGCTTCAAGTAAATGTTTACGTATGTTCGTACGTATATAGCATAAAGACATCTTACAGTGTCATAAAAGGAACAGGACATCAGAGACTATTCCATCTAGCATCGGAATTTCATAAACAGTAAAATGCTTCATTCTGCTCTAATTGCACATTTCTATGTACAGATGCACTCTGAAGTACCTGATATTTAGCTTTCCATGTGGTTTTCGTGATACCAATTTTCTCGCAGGTCCAGTACCGTATTCTCATGTTTGCTTCTTTATTATGGTATAATGTCATTTGTCCCAGAAAATGAAAATTTGCACTTGAAATTGAACGAAGTTGAAAGTAGCCAATAAAACAAAATGAAACACTTCGTTTCAAATAAACTAACTGCCCCAGCAGAAAAAAAAAAAAAAAATTAATAGAAGCAAATTTCTCTACAAAACAGACAGAAATGTCTTCATTAAGACATTAATGGTTGATTGCTAATAACGTGGAAATAATATATAATCAGAAAATTGAAACTACTAACTTATTTTGATCTTTCATGGTTATGAGAATATATATTAATTCACTTGATGGCTCCCAGCCACAGAAATCTATTTTGATTTCATTTGATGTGGGAGCTGTGAACGAAGAGACCAGCAATATTACGAAGACATGAAATACATGCATGGGTCACGTGGGGAAGGACTCCCCCCCCAGTATAACTCAGCTGGCTCTGCGCATGTGCGAATCTGGCAGCTTGGGCGCACCAGAAAATTTTTCCCACGTAGCATCTGGCTACTTGCTGCTACTGCTCATACAGCAAACAGCCACGCTTCAAGTAGCCAGGAGCGGGAGGAAGGCACTGCTCATACGCGAATTCAGCTCTGCGCATGCGCACGAGCCTGCTGGTAACTGCTCATACGAACCTTTACAGTCTATAACCAGTGTATGGTATGACAACTGCCAAGATTACAGAAAGAGAACAAACATTTCAATGACCAGACAGAAAGTTCATAAAGTTGTGAAAAAGATACAAAATGGCGTGAGGGCATTTAGAATCTGGCTCACCCACTTCACAGTCCAACACTGTGACAATGCAACCCCTATGCCATTGATACACAGTCATATTCAATGCTGCACATCTTGGGCTTGGACCATTCACTATTTATGTTTTGCTTCTTTTTTCACAGTCCAGTACACCTTCCTGTTTTCATGATCAGTGTTCAGTTTTTGACGGGCTTGGTACTGGGCCATCTTACCACTAAATCTGAGTGGGGTGTGATGAGGAGGTTCCCTTGTGAGATAAAATGGGTAAGGTACTCATGACCTGTCACTCTTCTCTATGGTAAATAGCCAACAAATTCCCTCAACCTCTCAAAACGAGTAACTCTTCTTGGTCCATTTAAAAGGTTTATTGATCTTCAGCTGGTATAAAATATGGCATTCAGTCTACCTTTGATAAAAGAATATACTTTTGTGCTAATGTGAGAGTAAATTTTTTTGCTAGAGGGCTGAGAAATACAATACACATTCAAAACCATGAAATTATATTATAAATATATTATAGTTAATAGAAAATTTTTAGTGTACAGGAGACTGAAAACTGAAGCTTCTGAATTCCTTCACCTACTTAAATGGTCAGTTGACGAAGGGTTTGTAGTGTCTTTTCCTTCCACTTCCTGTGTATATTAAATCTTTCTTTCTCCCCTGTATTCGCTTTGAGGAATAGTTATGATTCTTAGAGGTGGGCATTAAACTATATTTTCTGTTCCTATTTCAGTGGTTTGTAAGTAGAATCTTTTGTACCATACACAATCTGTCTGGCAGGCTAAATGTGACAGAAAAAGTGGTGTTACTTTTCAACATTTAATGACTAACATTAAGAGTTTAGTTTGAAATAATGATAGCTTATTTTTGAACATTATAGCTGAGTTTTCAGATGTGTGTATGAGAAGGGAGTGGGGGAGGATGGAGGGTGGTGAAGTTTGATTAGTGTTCTGATTTTTTACAGATTCCAGGAGGAGTCCAGGAACCCAGTCCTCCCATAGCATCAGCAGCTACTACGGTACAGGAAAACCAAGGTGTTACAACAGTGCCATCTCCAGCTGCACCAAGTCCTGCAGTCAGTCCTGCCCCTGGTACTCCTTCACGGCAGCGGCCACCGAGTGCAGCAGACTCTGAAAAATCCAGTAGTCCAGGACCCCCTACAAGGACTTACCCTGTACATAAACTCAAAAAAGCATGGTTACAAAGACATTCTGGGGAAAAAGGAGAAGCCACATCATCTGTAACACCACTTGTTAATGGACATGCCAGCTCCGAAGGTAATAGTGGACCTGGGAGTGTCAGTTCGGTGACTTGTGGGCCTGGAGCTGATTCGTCCAGTGGCTCAGATGTGGACAGCCGTGGTCGCACATCACCTCCCACCCCTCCTGCTAGTAGGCAGCGTAGACCACAAGATTCCAAAAGGAAGAAGCCAGGTGCAGGGAAGAAAGTAGATTCTCAATTGGCCGATGGGGATGTTGGCAGTGCTGGTGAAGGGGAAAGTGCAGACACATCAGAGAAGGAGAGGGAGAGAGTGAGGGGGAACGGAAGTGGTGGTTCAGCTATCCCGACAGTTGTAAATAGTGACGAACCGAGAAAGAGAGGTAGACGACCCCGTCCTGCAGCTTCGGAGTCCCCCTCAGGAGGTGCGAGTGGTGGTAAGAAGGATGAGAACTCAGGTAACTCTGGGTCAGGAACTGGTGGATCAGGTCAGGGTAGAGGATCGAGGGCACAGGGAGGTGGTAGAAAACCACGTGATGGTCCCCCTGCTCCTAGGAGGGATCCGCTAAAGAAACCGCCCGTAGCACAACTCAAGAGGACAGGTGAAAGTTTCCTACAAGATGGACCTTGCCATGAGGTTGCGCCAAAGCTTGCGAAGTGCCGCGAATGTCGTTGGACTCCCAGCCAACGGTCTCGAGATGTTCCGAACATTTTCTGTCGCTTTTATGCTTTCCGACGATTGCGATATACCAAAAACGGACAGTTAGCTGCAGCTGGATTCTCAGATCCACGAGTTGACCCTGCACCAGACGATCTGCGTTTGTGGCTGCCAGACCCGTCCGATCCTCCGACAGATTTAGATTTGGATATGGCAAAGATTTTGCTGGAAGAAGTTGGAGATGAGTTCTGCAAATTACTGAGACAAGAATCTGATTCTGCAGCTGCTCATTCTTCAGGACCCACACCTGTTGCATGGAAGAGAGTAGTGAGAGGTGTACGTGAAATGTGTGACGTTTGTGAGACAACACTGTTCAACTACCATTGGGCTTGTGCAAAGTGTGGCTTTGCTGTCTGCATAGATTGTTATAAGGTAGGAGACCATATTTTCTTACTTAAATAAAGTTTTTATGAAGCTTTAGAAATCTATCATAAACGTTCTTGACTGAAATGAAATATTTATTTGTAATGGTTACTGGTGTCTATCAGAATAGGACCGTCTTCAGACCATTTATACCATGATGGTAGGTGGTGGTGGTGGTGGTGGTGGTGGTGGTGGTGGGTTGATGTTTATGGAGCCACACCACTACCACCACCACCACCACCGTCATTGTAGAAATGGTCTGAAGATGATCACATTTTGACCAAAAAGTGTAACAATTACAAATTACTATTTTATTTCAGGCCAGACTTTGTTTCATCCATTTTTAAAGTATTTTACACAGACAACTGTTTTTATCCACAAGAAATGTCCTCAAAAGATGCTTTTATGAAAAATTGCTACTCCTAAATTATGGAAACTGGTTGTTGCAGTTGTGCTCAGTTAACAAGGAAGCCCTTCACTACGGACATTTTTGTTGGTTCGAAAGTAATGTTAAAAGTACTTCTTGAAAATATTCTACGTATGTATTGTGATAAATGTTGTCTGTGTTGTCATTGTTGGAAAGATTCTAACAAATCGAAAGTGAAAACAAATATCAAAATAACATCCCATACCTATGTCGTCATTGATTTTCACATAACCTTAGAGTAAATTCTTTAGTCTGCAGTAACGTAAGAAACACTGAAAATTTATCAGGATGTTTGTATAACATCTATATCTTCATTGCTGTGGTTGAAAATAAAGTTGTTGACATGCAATATTTTATTAAAGATTGGTACCATTCATTTCGTATTACTTATTAATGCTGAACATACAGCTGTGGTTCCTCCAAATGTTGTTGTTGTTGTTGTTGTTGTTGTTGTTGTTCTTCTTCTTCTTCTTCTTCTTCTTCTTCTTATTATTATTATTATTGTTATTGTTATTATTTCTTTGTGAATCATGATCGCGAAAGCATTTTTGGTAGATTCTTAACTTCTTCTGGTGGTAGATTCTTAACTTTTCCTCTTATGTTACAGGGACGCAAGGCGGGCAAGATCCGTCTGTGGGCAGAACTGGGAAAGGACAGAGATGATTTCTCTTGGCTGTTGTGCACAAATCGCCAGGGCCATGAGCAGGATAAATTAATGCTAACACAGATCATTGCAAGTGACTGCCTCACACGTCTTGGGCAAGATATGCATCGTGAGAGGGAACGCTGGGGCCTGACACGTTGTTCCTGTTCTGGTAGCCAGCCCCGTGGTAGAAATTCTCCAGCTAATGGTTCTGCCTCGGCAGAAATTGCCAATGGACTACCCAAGGTGAGCATGAGCATAGATGTACTAGAACCATCAGTATGTATTCAGGTATTAATACTCACCAAATAGCAGATTCAGTATTATGTTGTTAGTAGTGTGGGTAGTAATCTCTTTATGAAAGTGATATGACAGAGTACAATGAAAGTCTTATGTGGCGTGTGAAGAGTATATACTTCATTAGAAATATGCCTAATGCTCAAGATACACTAAAAGTTGTGGGCAACATCACTTTGATCTATTTTATCAGTGCAATAGGGGAAGTGTAAGTTTGAAGGCTTAACTACTGAGTATTTTGTTAATCGAGGAAATAATTGTGAAGTAATTCACAGGAGAAAAAATAGTGGAAAATACTTTTGAATGTCTTGTAGCTGTCTACATTTGGTGGCCATTTTATGAAGAAGAGATTGATACGAAGTCATGGATGGTTTTCTGAGGAGACTACTAGGTTTTAAGCATAACATGCTCCACATTTGACAGTGCTCAAAGTTTTCTGTTGAGCTGTGTGGGGAAGGTTTCATGTAGTTCCAGACATTTTGCTTAATCTGCAGGTCTGTCTAGTTTGTTTATCACATCCAGGAGACAAATTATGTAGAAAAGAATCAAACATTTTGTGGTATTTTCCTCTTCGTAATACAAATAGCTGCTGCTTCCATTATACAACTAAAATAGAAAAATTGGGCTTAAAAAGACAGATCATCAGTACATACAGAAATATGGGTCAAAATTATAGTTATAGTTGTTCATCACTGTTTGAAAACTTTTTCAAGAGGATAAATAATTGCGGTTAATGTTCTAAAAATAAAACTGCAATAGGCTCCTTTACCTTGTGCAAAAAATGTGCTATGAACAAGCTGTCCAGGAACATAAGTTTGTAAATTATTGAAGGGTGTGATAAAGCACCACAAATAGTATTATCTGTAGTTTACTTCCTATTACAGGACAATTGATGAAGTTTTATGCTAGTCTTGGATCGGTTAAAGGAATTTCAGATTGTAAATACTGCAATGAAAACAACATTTAGTATTTTAGTGAAAAAAAGCTAAACTTGTGGTCTACCTGTACCAAGTGAGTTTACTTGTATATGAACCAAGGAATTGTCACTTATCCAGAGCTCTTCTAGTTCATCATTTGTCTGAACTCATTGACATATCCTCATTTTACATTCTGTACATATAGCATTGCGGAAATGAGTTTTAATTAAAACTTTAATAGGAATGTGGTGGTGATCCTTTGGAATCTTTGTAGGTGAATTGATGGAACAAAACTCAATTATTTCATTAGAAACAGACTTTATTGAGCTTGAAAAGTGTACAATGAAAGCCAGCAGTGTTGTGCTAGTGTTCATTTTACGTCCTGTGTGCACATTCTTTTTTGATTGGTAAATTCATTTTTAAAGAAGTAAATGTAACTGCAATTGGAAGAATACTTATTTAAAAAGTACATTCAGTGTGTGGACAGTCAGAAATACAGGGTAGTGAGATAGACATATGTTGATAATTATGCAGTTACTTCATTACTGGATATGCATGTGTGGCAATCTATAGGGCACAAAAGTTTTTATTTGGTTATTACTGCTTGTATATGATAGTCTGTAAGTCTTCTTCTTCTTCTTCTTCTTCTTCTTCTTCTTCCTCCTCCTCCTTTTCTTACTTATTTTTATATGTTAGTGGCACTTCCTTTAACTACCTTAACTTAAATATACTAACAGTTGTTTCCTTCACTTGGTCAAGAAATTGTAGTCGCTCTGGAATGGTTTTTTCCTCCTGTAGTGTTAGCAGAAGTGCCAAAATAAGTAAAACCAGGGGCTAGGGCAACTTAAAATTAGTTGTCTGCACGTGTTGCACCGAGCATAGTTCAGAAGTTACACTTGAAAATATAAATTTTGTCTGTCTTGTTCCCTTTCTTTTGAGGGCACGCGGTGCATACTCATTACTTGCTGCACTATATTTACATATTGTAGGGTGTAATTTTCTTCTTTGACAGCAACATTTTTATGCAAAAAATAGTATTTCCAAAGTAAATGGGTGTTTCTAATTTGCATTGAAGTACGATTTGGGTGTCATACGTATTGTTCATGGTATTAACTAGTTGCAAAGTCTCATCCCTTTCTCCTCTTAAATCGCTCAATCAACCTCGAATCCATTAGCAACGAACAGCAAACACCCATTTCAATTGTGTATTCTTTTAGGATGCGCAGTTACGAGTAGAAACGGAACCAAAGGTAGCAGTAAAAATGGAACCGAACACTTCAGTAAAAACGGAAGCCCCCAATGGTGACCTCCATCACAGTGAGACCGATACACGTCACTCAACAAAGAATTTGATTGAACAGCGGATCAACGAGAGGTGTACTCTAGCTTGGCTAGCTGAGTTAGCTTACATGAAGGAAGAGCTAGATGCTTATGTAAGCCTCACTGAGGTAGCATTAGTAATGTAACATTTACCAATATAGTGTACTGCATTTGACTTTCCCAATTCTTTTTCTCCACAGCAAGAACCTTCTACTGAAATGAAGAGGGAGCCAGGTTCAACAGATGCTAATAGCAGTAAGCAAGAAGTCAGTGGAGATGTGGGAAAGAGAGAACAAGGTGTTGAAGATGGGACTTCATCCAGTGGTCGAGGACATTCGACACTAAGAGAGCTGCTCATACGCCCTACAGGTGGAGGTAATGGGAGTCGTGCACCATCTCCTGCCCCGTCATCTCCTGGACCAGTACCACCTACTGAAGAAAATCGTCCCGCTGCACCAGCACGCTCAAAATATATGCCACGTCAGCATAAGGGACGCTCGTCAAACTGCAAATTGGAGACTGGTTCTCCAGATTCTTCTCCACCACACACGTGGTTGTGTGATGGTCGTCTGCTGAGGCTGAACGATCCTTCGCATAAAGGAAACCAAAAAATGTTTCAGGTATTTAAATTATTTTATCTGAATAAGAAATGACTGTGTGTTTGCCTTTCACTTTGAATTATGAAGGAATACTCCTTGTACATAGTAATACTGACTCTGACCAACTGTTGTTCTCTGTTCCCATCTCTTCTTTGGGTTAGTATGTTGTAAGATAATTCAGCTAACTTGCCTGTGTTCCTCATATTAGTCATCAAGAATAGGCCTACTATATAATGTATGTGCATATGATGCCTTGCTCTTCATTAAAGTTAATGTGTTTATTGCCCTGTTACTAACTTGCTAACATTGTTGATACATGATGGACTTAGTGAGGTTAGTAATTGATTCTTATAAATAGTCATTCAAGCTAATGTCCTTAAGATTGGCAAACTTCAGACCTGTCAGTTTATAGGATTTTGATAGATGCATTAGTTAAATAAAAGGTTTAAGAAAATAATATAGTACTTGGACGTGGTGATTCCGAAACTGGAAGTTTGAGGAAATGTCTAGACAGGAAATAAAAATGGCTGTGACAAAAAAATTGCCGGGAATTAGGTGAAGGGGTTGTCAGAAGTATGTACTATGAAGGAAAAAAAGTTAAATAACATAAACTAACTCCATTACTCAGATTGATGTGTAAGAAAGACTATTTGTGTATATTTCAGGGTTAAATGATTCATTATTTTTTGAAGGGAAATATATTTGACTTTAATAATTGATTTTTTCTTCCTATAGTGTACTAATACTGATTAGTGACAGTATAACTAAATTCAGAAATGATTTCCATTTTCGTTACAGGAACAATGGAAAAAAGGATTACCTGTGCTGGTATCAGATGTATCAAAGCATTTGGACATGACTCTTTGGCATCCAGATTCATTTGCACGTGATTTTGGAGATGAGAAGAATGATCTGGTCAACTGCATGACGGGAAATATTGTGCCAAATCAGCCGATGAGGCGATTTTGGGAGGGCTTTGAGCACTTCTCACGTAGATTGGTTGATGAAGAAGGAAAACCAATGCTTCTAAAACTGAAGGTAATTTTCGGTATAATTATTTGATTTTGATTACAAACTGCCATCACTGTTGTTAAAGGCTTGAGATCTCTTTGCAGCCACATGTGGAAGTACAATAGTTGTTTTCAATGTATATAAATGTTTATAAAAGGAATTAAAGTTTAGCTCACACTGTATGAATAATGGAAATCTTTCCTTTGACCTATTAATTGGTACTAATCATGAAAATGGCAATGCCATGAGAGACCATCTTTTTGTGTTGCAGCTTTGTATTTCATAACCATTTTGTATTGTGTGGCTAAAGGATACTGTATTGTGTGGCTAAAGAATACAAACACCCACCTTCTTGATCTTGTTTACATGACACAACTGAAATGTTACATTATTCTGCAGATAGTCCATCTTAGATTGTCATGCACAGTTTATTTGACATTCCTGACACGAGTGTAATTGGCAGACGTTGAAGGGCGTCCTGAATGAGGCTCATCTTTAACTGTTGTCTGGCCACTTTTAAACTGTGTGAATCATTTGTAACACCGAGTACGGCTTTAGCACTCATCACTGTAGGCTTCCTGCATTGCTTGGTGTGTGTCTCTAAAGGTTTTCTTGAGTTTCATGCAAAATTTAATGCAGAGATTGTTGCTTCTCTGACTCTGCCATCTGTGCTCAAAATATAGCTATTTCAAACTGTGGATACGTAGCTTATCTGGATACAATTAGCTTTGAAACAGTCTACTAAGTAATCTCGCATTTTAAGACAGAATTCACATCTTACTTTACTTTAATTACAAAATGAAAGTTTTTCTGTTCCCTAGCCGTTACTTTCATTACTTTAATATTCCTATCTGCTCAAAGAAGTGCAATGTTCTTGCATTTTAACAATATATTGAGGCTCCCTGGTTTTTAAGTTGAAAGATGAAAATTTATACTGGTGCCACCTGTGAGTGGCCTGAGAGCAAGATATCTCAAGGCTGTGATAGCATGATCTGGATGAAAGTATGGGCAAACTATTTTGTCATACAAGGCTGTTGGCAATCCCAGCTCGATTAAAAGTAAACCACGCATTTATAAGGTGGGCTCTGTTGAGGTAACCAGGTGTAATGCATCCTTATGCACAGTTGGTTGCCATTTTATGTTGTAGACTTGTTCTGAGATAGCTGAATCGATTTTAAGGTGTCGACACAATGTTTATTCTATTCAAAGGTGTGTCTTTCTAATGTATGTTAGGTGCATGATTCCCTGTGTGTGGTGCAAATTCTGTGCATTATTGGACAATGTCAGCCAAGTGTGATTGGCCTAGTCATAAAGTGTGTATGTAATTATTGGTGTTTTGTTGAGTATTACTGGGGAAAAAGTAAATCAAAATATTGGACAATCCAGAATGGAAAGTAACAATATTTGAAAAGGAAAGTTGCCACTCACCATATAGCAGAGATGCTGAGTTGCAGATAGGCACAACAAAAAGACTTTCACAAAGAAGAAGCTGGCAGTGTGGCTTCAGTTGCCAGAGCCTGCAGGTGCGTGCGCGTGCGCTTGTGTGTGTGTGTGTGTGTGTGTGTGTGTGTGTGTGTGTGTGTGTGTGTGTTTGGGGGGGGGTCTATTTTTGATGAAGGCCTTACTGGCTGAAATCATCTTATTTGTGACAGTCTTTTTGTGTACCTATCTGCGACTCAGCATATCTGCTATGTAGGAGTGGCAACTTTCTTTTTCATAATAATGGGCAAAAGTAAATTAGACTTCAGAGAACTCATACAGTTACTGTGTAAGTATAGATTATAAGATAATACTGAAAGTGTGTGTAACCTACTAAGTGAATAAACTGGAAATTCTTTTTTAATTCGAGTTCTGTATAAAATCTTTGATATGATATGGAAATGTGTGACAGTGAATAAAATTTTTACTGATGTGGATCCAGTTGACCTCAAATGCAAAAATTTTTACTGTTTCAGATAATTTTCAGCGGGTAAGAGCAAAATGTGACATATTATTTTGTAGATCAGATAATGTCTTGAAATCTTTCTTTACATATTAAATATAATAAAATACACCTAAACATCACCACCATTAAGAACGTACTTCATTTCAGAAACAGTCACAAAAATGTTTTGTATCTGGCATGAAATAAGTAGCTGATACTTTGATATGATATTTCATAGGTAACAAATAATTATTGCCAGTCTTAAATGCTGCTGCAGAATTTGCACTTGTTTTGTCAAATATGGTTCTTGTAGTTTAACACCTCAAGCACAGTTTTGTGCAACCAGTATTGGAACAAATCATCTGAGATTCTTTGAAGACTTTACGTCAATTACTTCAATCTCGTAGATTACTAATACTGGAAAGGAGTTAATGTCGGACTCACTAAATTAAAATAGAACTCCACTCCGCTCAGTTCGTAAGCAGTGTTAACATTTTATGCTGGAGAGCCTAGTTTTGAAGAAAAATTGGTTGTGAAGTTGTGTATTGCATTGTTAGTAATGAAATTTGTACCGGATACTAAGGTTTTTTTCTTCTCCATCCAGGATTGGCCACCAGGAGATGATTTTGCAGAGATGTTACCATCACGCTTTGCCGACTTGATGAGAGTGCTACCTCTCTCTGAATACACCCAGCGCACTGGCCGTCTTAATCTGGCATCACGTCTTCCTGAATGTTTTGTGCGCCCTGATCTTGGTCCCAAGATGTACAATGCCTATGGGTCAGCCCTCCATCCAAAGCATGGGACTACTAATTTACATCTTGATATATCGGACGCTGTGAATGTTATGGTATATGTTGGAATTCCAAAAGATGGAGATAGTGAAGAGCATATTAAAGGTACATCTTAGAATCCTCATTGCTAGCAAGAAATGGTTTACTTTGTTCATTCAGATGTGAGAAGCTATGCATAAGATTACCTATTTCTTTGTTCACCCTCCTGTCTGTGTATTATCAATAGTGGTAAGAATGATACTTTCTCTTGCAGAAGCGTTCAGAGCTATTGATGAGGCTGGATGTGACATTATTATGCGGCGCAGAGTTCGTGAGAAAGGAGAGCTACCAGGTGCATTGTGGCACATTTATAGTGCCTGTGATGCTGCCAAAATAAGAGACTTGCTCAATAAAGTTGCAGTGGAAAAGGGAGTGCGACTTGAACCCCATCATGACCCTATTCATGATCAGAGCTGGTACTTAGATACTGAGCTGCGTAACAGACTTTACCGTGAATATGGTGTTGAGGGATTTGCCATTGTTCAGTGTTTAGGGGACTGTGTTTTCATTCCTGCTGGTGCACCACACCAGGTAAGACCTGTTAAACAATTACTGACTAATACAATTTGGAATTGTGTTGTGTGAATTAATCAGTTTTCAACTGCATGGCATCCAGCTCTTGCTCCAGTTTCTAAACCTGTTTGTTGTGTAATTTGCAGCATCTTGTTTGAATTCAGTAGGATGATGTGTGTGATATTTTTTTTTTTTTTTTTTTTTTTTTTTCCCCATGACAGCACGTTTTAGGTGATTTAATTACAATGCTTGCATATGATGACAACTAACAAATGATTTCTGTGATACTTTGAGCTTTTTAACCGTCTGATGTGAGCATGTGTTCTATAAGCAATGTAACATCCTTGACAGATTGTATTGCTATGACAGTGTATCGGTATCAAAATGTGCTCTGTAACAGCTACAAATTTTAGAAAATTTTATTGCCTTACATTGCAGGAATATTATTCTTCTGTGTAAGATGTGTAGTAAAAAATTGTTCCTTGTGCACATCTGACATGTTGTATAGCTGTGTATTTTATACAGTACAGTGAACACCACCAGATTACGTGCATTTGCATTGCAGCTTTGTGTGTGGGATAGTTTAAGCAAGAGGTTAAGTTATGAGTGTTGCAATAACTTGTTAGTGAATGGAAACAGGCATGAGGCAGAAGGTAACACTAAAGCAATGAAAGTTACAGAATTACAGCCTACATGAGTATGGCTTCATAAAAATGAGACCATCATACAATACAGGAATGGAGAAATGCAATGAAGTAGGGATGTTCTTAATCTTCTTCTGCTCAGGGAATTGAACGGCAATAAATTCATCATTGCCTTAGAGTATCTTTGATATGCAACTAATGAGGAAAGCTACCATTACTCAAAAATTAAAATGTGAAAAATTTCAATGGTTCTCTTGTAATTATTTCATTTGGTGATTTTCAATTCCTTTTTGATCTCTTCAGTGTTTGAAGAGAGAGGCAGTATCGGCTGTGGATTAATATTAAGTTTTCTTCTTCAATGTAAGATACAGTTCACTATACTAATTTTATCTGAAAAGGGGAGAAATCGAGCTGTTTCTTTGGGACCCAGGCACTTTATGCAATAATTTTGACAGTTTTAGCAGATAGGTTTCTTCTCAGTTTTTGGTGTTGCTCAGCAACACTTGTATAGTAATTTTCCAATGAACATGCCACCATTAGACTGTGTTGTTGTCTATTTAATTACAACCCAGGTTTTGGCCTTTAATGCCATTTCCAAGTGATTGACTTTGTCATTAACATATATTGCAGGACTTAAAGCTCAAAATTGGCCATAAATTAAGAAAGATATTCATTCCCGATGAAATGCCAGGTGCAAAATCATCATCTTGTAAAAAGATCAATAAATAATAGTGGCAGCATGTTATATTTAACAAAAACAAGTTTACTTTGGTATATAAAAGATGAGCACATACCAAGATAAATTACCATACCAAGGTCTATTATTTAAAAGACCACTTTTGACATTCAGATAATTTTACGTAACTTTCCCTCTGCAAACGGATTATTGGAGTAATTTCCTGCATTCGGAAAGGGTGAATAATCAACTATACGTAAATAAGTGGTACCATTGAGTATTTAGTAAAGTTACATATCAGATTTTAGATCCAGCTTAGAATACCTTATTAATTTGTAGTTTGTGAATGGAGTTACTGTGTAAATAAAGATTTGTTTACTTTATTTTTTCAGGTGCGTAACTTGCACAACTGCATTAAGGTTGCAGAGGACTTTGTTTCACCGGAGAATGTGACACATTGCTTTCATCTGACTGAAGAGTTTCGCGATCTTTCTGATACACACTCCAACCATGAGGATAAATTACAGATAAAGAACATTATTTATCATGCTGTGAAAGACTCTGTGTCAGTATTGGTGCATGCTCGTGAAAAGATGGAATCTGAAACTGTGAACAAGCGTATTAAGCGAGAACCAGTTTCTCCAAATCGGACATCAGGCAACCGTGGTGATGTGTCTGCAAGTCCTGTAATTCCTAAGATTGACTCTAAGAGTGAATTAAAAGTGGAAACGGAGGATGAAGTGGAGGATGGAGATGAGAGAGTGGAGGAGATGTCAACAGCGTGTGAAGTTGGTGGTGATACTTGAAAGTCTTTGACTGGATGCATTATCTGATCTCACCAATGTGGCCCATTGTGGGTTCTTCTGTATAATTTTTTAATTGTAAGCTGACTGGCTTGGTTGGCAAGGCATCTTTGTAATACTGGATTGTCATGTTACATGTTGTTCCTGTCTGGTCTGATGCATTTTTTCCATGGCACCATTTGTTGTTTGTGAGTCCATAAAGCAGCCATCTTTTGGGGGTACAGAAGGTGGAACTGCAATCCTTTTATGCAGCTGATGTAACTGTGACTGTGATTGATGTAATGAGTACCTTCCATCAGCTGCCTGGACTTTCTGCAAGTGAAAATCATTCATTCTCACTTCACCATAAGTGTCAGAATATTTTTTGGGTTGATCTGTTTCCCATCGAATGCGCGATATAGTTACTGATGTGGTAATATAAACTAGTCAGATAAGCTAAATGCAATATTTAATTTTTTTGCAATATCTAACAGTATCGTGAAATCATTTTAGTAAAATGACACTTGTTTACGTATTAGTTTTAATGTGAACTTTGCTGTCTCGAATAAACTTTTTACGTAAAAACTCATCATAGAAACATTATTTCATCTAATCCTCTTCTGTAATTAATATTTAACTCTTTATCCGTATGACAAAACTGGTGTAATTCGCTAAGGGGAAGTTGTTACTGTAGGTTCTTGAGTCCATGCAGTGTGTTGTATAAAGGCTTTTGTTCAAATTTTTGTTTCTTATTTTTATTTGTTCAGTAGTATTTGCTATACCTGTTTTAGTATCTTTAGAGGTTTCTATATCTACATCTATACTCAGCAAATCTCTGTGAAGTGCATGGTGGAGGCCACATCCCATTGTACCAGTTATTAGGGTTTCTTCCTGTTAACAGTAATGTATGGAGCATGAGAGGAATGAGTGCTTAAATGCCTCTGTGTATGCTGTAATTAATCTAAAACTCGTCAATATCCCTATGTAAGCAATGCATAGGGGTTTGGGGTATTATGTTCGTATACTTTTATGATATTAACGTACAAAAGTGATTTTAAAGAATGCGAAATAATTCTGAAGCAGTAATGTTTAGTTTTGGATATGCTCCATGATTAAAGTAATTATTTATGTCTAATTATGAACCTGGATAAAAATCAACAATTTAGGAAAAGACAGATTGCAACTTACCATAAAGAAGACATATCAAGTTGCAAACGGGCACAGTTGAGACACACACAGCACATACACACAAACAGGTGACCAGATCTTTATATTTTATGATTTTTAAGCTTTAATTACATAGAAATAAGAGAGATTTTGAGAGAATATTGACTGTAAAACTGATCTGAATGTTATCCTTCTGAATAACAAAATCCAACCATATTTTTAACATAGGAAAATAGCCTATTGCAAAGTTAAAGTGTTGTCATTGTGAAAGTAACTTCATTTCATTGTTTCATCTTTAACTTTCTCTTTTGCTGGCCGAAGTGGCCGTGCGGTTAAAGGCGCTGCAATCTGGAACCGCAGGACCGCTACGGTCGCAGGTTCGAATCCTGCCTCGGGCATGGATGTTTGTGATGTCCTTAGGTTAGTTAGGTTTAACTAGTTCTAAGTTCTATGGGACTAATGACCTCAGCATTTGAATCCCATAGTGCTCAGAGCCATTTGAACTTTCTCTTTTCCAAACTGAACATTTATATGCTCTAACACACCACTAATTCAGTCATCCCAACTACTCTCACACCTGTGACAGTAAATGCCGTTGTCTATTTTCAGAGAGCATAAAACAATTTCTGACCATTCTGTTCGTTTTTGTAATAAAGTCACCAATTGTACATGAACTCATATGATGCTTATTCTCACCCAAAATGACACCCTGATTGGTAGAGTATTTACATCCTTAAAAAAGCCAGGCTGTAGTGTTACCAGGCTTTGTCACCAAAAGCAACTTACATTGTTGAATCAGATAAGTAACAACTCATAGCTGTCACTCTCACTTGTTAAAAAATTCTTTTCTGATTTTTGTAGTTAGAAATTCATAGTAAATCTTACTGTAATTAAATAATTCATATCTTCTTGAGAAATTCCCTTCCTTTCAGTTCCATTTAGCAGTCTCTAATAATCCACTTACTGTCTGCTACCAAAACTACCACTGCAGTACAGTATCATTCACATACACTTACCATTTTTCTGCACGGTACCTACTGCATTCCTCTACTGACTGGGGGTTATTACAAATGGGCAAATAATGGCATGCCATGTGTTTACTGTACCAAACAACATGGACATTGGGTTAGACTTTGCATCTGATCATGTAAATAGGTATGGTAGTACTGCATTACTGTCCCAAAGTGTATAATTCTACTTCTTTCTGAATGATGGATATTTTATTCTTAATGACTTGTTTTCGTTTGAATTATCTTCCTAGTTTCATAATTCACACAGGAAAAGACAGATTGCTACTTACCGTAAAGGAGACATGAAGTTCCAGGAGGTACAATTAAGACACTTAATTGGGCCTGTCTGTAACTTAACTTGAATGTGTTAGGAAGTGTTTGCCGAAGTTGCTAGGTTTTCCCATACTTTTTCTCCAAATAGATATTTAGTGATGGGGAAACACATTTGCAACTTTTAAGTAACAATAGAAACATATTTTGTGAATGCTGATAGTGGAAACCTTAAAGAAAACTGTTGTGTTTATGCTCCATTCATTGAGAGCGGTGATATGTGCAAAGACGGAGATTTGTTTCCCTGCTCCCAGCAACGTGGTGACATTTTGCCGCTATGGTGCAATCAATTTTAATGCACCTACTCATTCTCTGAAAAACACTCACAATTTCTCAAGATTTTTATGGGTGTCTTTGTTACAGTGTGGTACTTCACACCATTTGTAATCTGTTTTCCGAAACATAAACAGGACATCACTGTACATTAGCTTTATGGCAGAGGAGCAATGAGCTAACCACTTAAGTCACAGGCATCACAACTCGAATGGAGCATTTTAGTGGTTTTTCAAATTATTTTACTTTCATTTCCATTTTTAGCAAACAATACTGAAATTCAAGAAGGAAAAAGCATGTCACACGCTTAACTTAAAAGATTTCCAGAAAACAGTCAACCACCCTATTCTTATAGAAGATAAAGAAATGTTCGCCATTTGATTTTCATTGCAGGTGGCAACTGTTTGAAATAAAAGCATACAAAAATAGATCCACACAATAATTGGTACCTAGGAAGCAGTAGTGTATAATATTAACGGAAAGTATGTCCAATGTCCCTTCGTTGGTAATGAATGAAAAAAGTTGTTGTGTTCACAGTGCTTCTAGTGAAACTCGGAATTGTTTGAAAGCTGAGTGATATATCTATATCACCCTGTCCTCCTCCCACAAATGAAACTGAGAGATTATAACTAACGTGGAAAATTGTCTCGAGTCAAATCCGTGAAATTATGCCCCTTCACTTGTCTGTAAAGGATGATGTGAGTATATGGATCAGCTGGCTTGTATTGGGTGGTGTTTGATGTCACCCTTCAAAACTTGTATCATGTGACTTGAAAGCTATGTACAACAGAAGTAGTGTAGAACTATTCTGTTTCTCCTACAGTTACAGACGAACTTAACAAATGAAACAGTTAAATTACAGAGGCCTAATGGCTGGCCAGTCCTTAGCTTCTGGAGGCAACTTGCAAAGTACTTCTGAAAAGCTACTTTCAGGAGTAGGAAAATCTAAGTAGTTACACTTAATCATAAGAGAAATAGTCAACTAAAACTGAATCGACCAGAAAGTGTTGCAGCAAGCTGTTACCCACATGAATTAACACTAACACAGTAGAGATAATGGTTTTATTCACTCTTTTTTTAATCAATATTGAGTTAGTTTAGTACACATGGACACAAAACTTTGTGCTCAGAGAATTGAAATCTGATCTGTTAAGAACATTCTCTGTAAATAATAGTTCACTTTCCAATTCACAACTTGATTATGCGGTCATACTTTCTTAAAATTACATAGCGATGCTGTGCAGTGCTTAACCCTTAGACCTCGGGCAGGTGTAGGACCAAATTTTCTTAGCTTTCCTAAGTCACACAAGACTAATTCTAATGTTGTTCCATTGATAAAGCCCTGACAGATTCCTTCCCAGCCATCAGGTATGGTGCAATACCTTTTAATCTCACTCTTCTTTGTGTTGTGATGCTTGGCATTGCCTTCTCAGCAACTTTTTCGGTCAACATGTGCAGTGCATACATTCAAAGGGAGAAAATTCACAGTGTTTTCACAATGTATTGCAGTTAACTTCCAAAAAATTTTTTTTTTTTGTTTGGAATAATTTTTACCTAATCTAAATGACAGAGAAAGTGTGTGTGTGGTGTGTGTGTGTGTGTGTGTGTGTGTGTGTGTGTGTGGTGTGTGTGTGACAGAAGAAGAACCAAGCTATCACCACATGAACCACCAAATGGGGTGTGTGTGTATTAACACATTCCATTATTTAATTGAATGTGAGGTCTCCCTTACAGATGCTAAGTTCCTGTCTTTTTTAAAACACTGCACTACTCTATTCACACTCTTTATCAGTATTTCAGTTCACCATGCAGTCCCGTAAATCATAATTTGGAATGCTCTTTTGTGTCCAAGCAAATTACCTTTGGTGTACTCTTTCAGCACTGATTTAAATTTTGACAACGGGAAATTCACATGTGGGAGGTGACAGGGGGAGGATAGTCATGAGTTCCATCTCCTGAACTTGTGTAAGAGTGTGGGCAAGTAAGTAGTAAAGGTGACAGATCACTTGTGTCATGTAATTGAAAGGGGCATAACAAGACTGAAAATGTTGAGAAATTTTGAAGAAGAAAAAATACTATGAGCCTAACTTTGCCTTTTGATGAAGGCTATTGTGCATTTTTGGGGTATGGAGATCCTTCACTATACTCGGATTAAAATCACTTGATAGTTGATATCTGTCGATTGCGGCTACAGTGTTGACACATTCTCTGGCAGCTACTACTCAGTTTTAGGTGGCACACACACAGCAGGTCACTTCCCAAATGCTGTTAATGTTTAACACTGAGCAATAATGGAAGCAGCTGCCCCAAGATAGGATGGAAATGGGAGATGCTCTGTTGATCGCTGATTTTATGTGACCGATGAGTGTAATGCAGAAGACGATGGATTTTGTAGCCCTGAATTTAAACTCGTGTCCTAACCAAACAACAACCTCATGATGTGCAGTGTAGCTGAGAAAATAGCGATCAACAATATGCGGCATAACTAAAATCACGATTGCTATGTTTGTGACATTTAAGGCTAATGTCTATGAGCAAACTCAATATGTTTGCGTAGCCATCGTTCGCATAAAAATAAACAGTTCTAGTGGTAAAAGCAAACATAATTTCTCGTTGTTATTGGCTACCAGAGACTATCCTCACACTTGGTACATGCGATGCCACATTATAACAACCAATGAGCTGTCCTGGTTGGCAGGTGGTTGCAGATTACTGGTGACAGAAGCAGATTCCATATGAAAAAGTGGTGGAAAGAAAAATAAGAGCAAATAAAAAAGTCAGTATTATGAAAATGATGCTGCAAATTTATTGGAAATAAAAAAGTATATGCAAACTGATTAAATGAATAAAAATGATGATCAAAGTCTTTTCATTAGATTTAGAACAAAAAATATTTCACTGCATTTGGTGACATTTGTGCTTTCGGTCTTCTTCACATCAGATTTACATGCTAACCACTACACAACACCATTCACTGTAAAAGACTGTGGTATCTATGACTTGTGCACCAGTCGCAACCGTTACTTGACAGCCTTAAAAAATTCAGCTTCATGCAGTGTCATGCAAAGCTTATGTAATCTAAGCCAATCTCTGTGATTATAATAGCTTTGTAAATGATACCGAAGAATCTAGTAATGGTTAGTTAGTGCTGTGTGTGTGTGTGTGTGTGTGTGTGTGTGTGTGTGTGTGTGTGTGTGTGTGTGTGTGTGTGTGTGTGTGTGGGCGCGCGCGAGTGTGAGTGAGAGTGAGTGAGTGAGTGAGATAAGATGGCCAGACCCAAGATTTGGAATCCAAACACACCAAGAAAGAAACCAGGGCAAGAAGTCAGAAGTGAACTAATTGTTATAGCAGTTTGTCAACGAGTAGGATGTTCAGTGCTCTGATGAGAGGAAACCAGCTACAATACTTGAAGTGTCGAACTATCAAGTAGTTTTAGTCCGACTATAATCCATTGTAACAGTTAGTTTTGTCTCCTTGTAGTTGCAAACCCAATAGTTTCCACCTACAATGATGCTTTGCATTATAAACTGTTCTTGCAGTATGGTAACATGGTACTATTTTAAATGTTTGGTGCAGGGCAGCAGTAAATATTCAGAACTAAATTGCTATTTGCTCTAGAGTAGTTAGTAAGCTGAAAACAGTGTTTGAGATAAGTGTCAGAGGTCTGTTTATTAATTGGATGCCTTTTAAAATAAGAGGGGAGTTGTGGTTTAATGTTTTAGCATTTATGAGGGGAGGAAGATATACTCAGTTCTGAAATTCCTAGAAATAATTGTTTAATCTGGTTCATATCACTGATAACACTATGTGAAATTGTAGATAAAATTTAAGGAGCGGAAGATCACCTACTACTTACACAGAAATGAGATTGAGCGTGCAGTACTGGGGAAAGTGGTTTTTCCAGGAAGCTGGAATCTGCTTCCTGTCTAGCAGCATAGTTACTGTGAGAATATTTACTCCGGACCGATAACACCAGGGATCACTTGCATGTCAACATTGCATAACATTAGGTAAAGCAGTGTTAGAAAATATTTTTATTTATCTCTAATAATTTATCACTGCGATTTTGTCTAAAAGATGAAGTTTGAATGCACATTTAATTTACAGTGCTGTTGTGTGGAGGATCATGTGTGTGATATAAATCAAACTGTGACAGTCTTATCGCTAGACCCATAGAAATATGTTATGCCTCACATCTTGTAGGAGGTAATTTTTAAACAATATAATACATTTTCATGTCCTGTTTAAACTTACAGTGCGCTTGACTCCTGCTGCAATGATAAATTCACTTATAATTGTGCTTCTTTTAGAAAGTCTGTCTCTGACCATGCTCAAAAGCTTTTCAAATGAGTTAACAGATATACTGTAGTATTTGAAAAACTTGTATGGATTTGCCTTCAGTTTGTCAAGTAGAAGCAAAAACTTACCCTTTGTTGATCTCTCACTTAATATCGGATGACTCCAGCATTTCTTTCTGCCTTTTATAATAAGAGGGAGTTGCAGTTTAATGTTTTAGCATTTATGAGGGGAGAAAGATATACTCAGTTCTGAAAGAGGACTTCAACCTACCTAGTATAGACTGGGGTGCGAATTACTTTTGAACACGCTATCCGAAAACTGTCTTGAGCAGCTAAATCGACAGCCAACGCGTAATGGAAATATTTTAGATCTGGTAGCCACGAACAGACCAGACCTCATCGATGGCGTCAGTGTTGAGACAGGGATTAGTGATCATGATGTTGTCATTACGACTATGGTTACAAAAGTTAAAAAGTCGGTCAAGAAGGCTAGGAGAGTACTCTTACTAGAAAGAGCAGATAAGCAGTTGTTAGCGTCCCACTTAGTAAATGAATCGACTTCATTTACTTCCGGTACGATGGACGTGGAAGAATTACGGGCAAATTTTAAACACATTGTAAATCACTCATTGGACAAGTATGTGCTGAAAAAGTGGGTTACAGACGGAAAAGACCCACCGTGGTTTAACAGCGCAATTCGGAGAATGCTCAAGAAGCAAAGGCAGTTGCACTTGCAGTACAACAAAGATCGGGAGAATGAGGACAGGCAAAAGTTAGTAGAGATTCGTGCTGCTGTAAAAAGAGCGTTGCATGAAGCATTTAACCACTACCACCGCCATTCCTTAGCAAAAGATCTTGCTGACAACCCAAGGAAATTCTGGTCTTACGTAAAATCGGTAAGCGGGTCGAAAGCTTCCACCCAGTCACTCACTGATCAGTCTGGCCTGGCAACAGAAGACAGCAAAACGAAAGCTGGAATTTTAAATTTAGCATTTGAGAAATCTTTCACGCAGGAGGATTGTACAAACATACCGCTGTTTGAGTCTCGTACAGATTCCCGTATGGAGGACATAGTGATAGACATCCCTGGGGTTGTGAAGGTTTCTTACTTAGCTTGCATTTATCGCGAATCCCTTGCCCAAGGTAAAGTCCCGAGCGATTGGAAAAAAGCGCAGGTGACGCCTGTATATAAGAAAGGTAGAAGGACGGATCCTCAAAATTACAGACCAATATCCTTAACATCGGTTTGTTGCAGGATTCTCGAACATATTCTCAGTTCGAATATAATGAATTTCCTTGAGGCAGAGAAGTTGCTGTCCATGCATCAGCACAGCTTTAGAAAGCTTCGCGCCTGTGAAACACAACTCGCCCTTTTTTTTTCACATGATATCTTGCGAACCATGGATGAAGGGTATCAGACGGATGCCATATTCCTTGGCTTCTGGAAAGCGTTTGACTCGGTGCCCCATTGGAGACTCCTAACTAAGGTACGAGCATATGGGATTTGTTACCAAGTATGTGAGTGGCTCGAAGACTTCTTAAGTAATAGAACCCAGTACATTGTCCTCCATGGTGAGTGTTCATCGGAGGTGAGGGTATCATCTGGAGTGCCCCAGGGAAGTGTGGTAGGCCCGCTGTTGTTTTCTATCTACATAAATGATCTTTTGGATAGGGTGGATAGCAATGTGCAGCTGTTTGCTGATGATACTGTGGTGTACGGGAAGGTGTCGTCGTTGAGTGACTGTAGGAGGATACAAGATGACTTGGACAGGATTTGTGATTGGTGTAAAGAATGGCAGCTAACTCTAAATGTAGATAAATGTAAATTAATGCAGATGATTAGGAAAAAGAATCCTGTAATGTTTGAATACTCCATTAGTAGTGTAGCGCTTGGCACAGTCACGTTGATTAAATATTTGGACGTAACATTGCAGAGCGATATGAAGTGGGACAAGCATGTAATGGCAGTTGTGGGGAAGGCACATTGTCATCTTCGGTTCATTGGTAGAATTTTGGGAAGATGCAGTTCATCTGTAAAGGAGACTGCTTATAAAACACTAATACGACCTATTCTTGAGTACTGCTCGAGCGTTTGGGATCCCTATCAGGTCGGATTGAGGGAGGACATAGAAACAATTCAGAGGCAGGCTGTTAGATTTGTTACTGGTAGGTTTGATCATCACACGAGTGTTACGGAAATGCTTCAGGAACTCGGGTGGGAGTCTCTGGAGGAAAGGAGGCATTCTTTTCGTGAATCACTACTGAGGAAATTTAGAGAACCAGCATTTGAGACTGACTGCAGTACAGTTTTACTGCCACCAGCTTACATTTCGCGGAAAGACTACAAAAAAGATAAGAGAGATTAGGGCTCGTACAGAGGCAGAAAGGCAGTCATTTTTCTCTCGTTCTGTTTGGGAGTGGAACAGGGAGAGAAGATGCTAGTTGTGGTACGAGGTACCCTCCGCCAAGCACCGTATGGTGGATTGCGGAGTATGTATCTAGATGTAGTTGTAGATTTCTTTCTCATGCCGTCGCTGCCAGTACTTGTGGACAACTATCACAGCTTGTAATACAAGGACCGCATTCTTATTTAATGAACTTTTGCTCGTAGTTGATGCTGTGTAGAGTACATGTTGCCGCAGCTTGACCGACACTCTTGAGATCTGGTTTCCTTGGGCTTCATGAGAAAAGCACTTGTGTGCCAGCATTGACAAAGCCACACATATTGCTTGAAACAGGGACAGCCAGTTCTGGGAAATCATGCTTGTGTGGTCATAACTTTATGAAAATCGAAGGATATGAAATGAGTTAGAAGTTGGGAAGGGAGAGAGACAGGGTTGTAAAGTAGTTGTGTAATCACATTAAAGCAGGCAATGTTGAGGAATTTAATTAAGAAAGGAGTTATTAAAAGTAGTCAATAATTTTTACTGTTTTTGTAGCAAAATTAATGTCAAACGCACGAGTAAAGAGGATGTAAAACATAGACATGCAATAGTAACAAAAATGTTTCTGAGAAAGAAAAATTTAAATGTATTTGCACTGTAGCCTTATATGAAAGTAAAACATGCAAGAAGAAAACAGCTTTTGAAACATGTTAAAGAAGAATGCTGAAGATTAGATGGATACATTGAGGGAAGTATAGGGGCATAAATTGTAGAGGAACACCAAAGTATGACTGTAGTTAGTGTGCTCAAGTGGATGTATGTTGCAATAGTTACGTTGAGGTGGGGATGATCTAGATTAATGTGTTGAGCTATCATTGGAGTAAAGGCTACCATAATAATAATAATATTAAATAATAAATAATATGGTTGTCATTTTTTCTTTTTGCTGATTTTGTGCAATGTGTTGTGTAATAAGTCATTTTAAACTACTCTAGTTTTAGATTTAATTTTTGGTGTCTTGATAGTTAATATTTTCATTTCTTACAAAGAAATGTGACTTAATGTCTTCTCCAGATATTCCATTCTGATAACCAGACAAGACTGTCTGAAGGTTAAGCCATTGTGTATTTGCACTACTGGTTCGAAAGTGTCTGTTCACTCATCTTCACGTAAGTTTTCCATAGTTCCTTGTGAACATTGTCGTGGAATAGGTCCCAGTTGTCATCTTACTCATCCTCCAACTGAGCTAGTGCTTCATGTAATGATGTTGAATGTCCCAAAAACCTAGAATTTTTTCACAGGCAGCAGCCATCTTTGAATGTGGAGATAAGTAAAATCAACTCTTAATTATGTATCAGTCTTCTTAAAAATGCTTTGACAAAGTAATGCACCATAGACTGATGAATCATTTTCACAGCATGGCTTCTAACTCCCCCTCATCATTTTTTGTAAAAGACTCTTTACAGAGTCTCACCACCGAAGTTCTTGTGTTTCCAGGTAGTTTGGTGATGGGTCTCTTGTCATTCCTAACTTACATAAATGAACTTTCTGCGAATGTAAAACACTTTTCGAAAACTGTAATACTGCTGATGACACCATCATACTTAATCATGGAACCATCTCAACCCAGATAAGTGTGCAGTGCCCACAAGGCTTTCTTGGATTAGGCAACTCTTCATCCAGATAATGACAGTTGCAGGAGACCCAGAAGTATTTGTGAAAGATCCGAAGGAATACACCCCACAGGCGAAAGTATTAAAATCCCAGTAGTTAACTGTCAAACCATTCACAACAAAGTGTCAGAGTTTGAAGCACTCCTGAAAAGTAGTGAAGCTCACATAATACCAGGCACAAAAAGCTGAAGTTGGCAGAAGTGAGATTTTTAGTGAAATTGAAGTGTATATCAAAAGTACAGGCTAATGGAAAATGCAGGTGGTGTGTTTGTCACAGTAGACAAGAAAACTGATCCACTGAGATGGAAAGTGAAGCTGCATGCAAGACTGATTGGACAAGACTCAGTCCCAGACTTGCCTCTTGATCCAACAGAAAATTTAAAAGAAAACCTAAGTTCCCCATGATAATGTAATCTGTTGTGGACACTAATCATCCAACAATCAATCGAGAAATATTCCTAAATGCCTTCTCTGAAAACTACTTAGAACAGAAAGTTCGGCTTGTTATTGTAGTATATTAGATCTATTGGCAACAAATAGTTCTTCCCACATTCCATTCATCCTCTATCTATAGCCCTGTGCTTTGTTTACACCTATTATGTAGTAGTCTCTGTTTTCTTAGAACTTTCTCTGCAGTGACTGTGCGCTGTAGAGGTTTCCTCTGTTCTGCAGGGTACATATCTGTCCACTGTGTGGTCAACTATTGTCCTGTGCTGGTTGACATAGAAGAGGGCATTTTGTTCGAGATAACTCATCATATTTGAGCCCAGAATATGTTCTAAGACTTTACAACAAATTAATGTATGGATATTGAATAGTAGTTTTGTGGATGATTTCTACTACCCTTTTATAAATGGGTGCCACCTGTGCTTTCTTCTGGCTAATAGGCAGGGTTTTTAGTTATAGAATTTACAACAGATTACAGTTGAAACAGACGTTAAGTCGGCTACAAATTCGGTATAGAATCTCGACAAATTTGGGAATTTCATCGATGCTAGAATCCACTATAACACAGGTGGTGCTTTCCAGTTTTGTATTTTTTGCATCATAAATGACCCTCATTTTTATTTCTAGTAGTTTGTTGAAGAGCTACATGTACCCCATCATTTCTTTTGATAATATGTCAGGCTCCTCAGTTGTGCTACTAAGTCTCTGGGTGCGCATGAGGAAAGAGGCACTGCCTGGACACTCCTATATCTAATCATGCGATGTACAACTAAGATTTAGTTAGATTCACTAGAAGTTTAACGACAGTCATCATGGAACTTCCTGAGGTCATCCTCGATGGCTGTTGTAATCTCAATTTTCAGTAAATGTGAAGAAAAACAGTCGATAACAGTTAGATATGTAAATAATTTTTTTGTGTCCAACTACTTGCTACTGTGACTGTAATGTACTGTTTGATCCTGATCAGCACCATGATCAACACAGAATAACAGTATCGAGCCAAGTCAGGAACTGCAAGTACTGAACAAAGAACAGAGAACTGTATTACCTGTAGACTGTGGTATCATTCAGCCACAAAGGAAGAGGTAAAAAAATTAATTTTTTGGGGCAAAATTTTCAGAAATACGTGGAAAGAATGAAAGTTTCCAGAAAAAGTGGTGCAGGTTTCGATGCAGTATTAGAAATTTCGACTAAAATAACATGATGAACTATGTAAAGCAAAAGAAATACTGCGCTGTGTAGGTAATTTGCCGGCCGGTGTGGCCAAGCGGTTAAAGGCGCTACAGTCTGGAACTGTGTGACCCCTACGGTCGCAGGTTCGAATCCTGCCTCGGGCATGGATGTGTGTTATGTCCTTAGGTTAGTTAGGTTTAAGTAGTTCTAGGGGACTGATGACCTTAGAAGTTAAGTCCCATAGTGCTCAGAGCCATTTGTAGATAATTTCTGTCTTGTGGCCTCGATACTGCTGTAGCAGGTGCTCTGTGGCTGTATCTCCACACAGTTCCTATACAAACAGCGAAGTTGACCTTCACACAAAATATCGTTGATAGCCTTCTTTGCATGTATTTGATATTCAGGTGTCATTTTCTCCAGCTCCACAGGCAAAGCTTCCATTGGTTTTTTTTCTGTCCTCAGCAGCCCCTGATGGGCTCAAGTTACAGAGCTCGTCATATCTCATCACCTTTTTCTTCTTTTGCTCTGTAGGCAATGCAGGAGCTGCAGTCTCTGTTTCATTGACCTACAACAAAATGGGACTACTGAAGAATGGGATACAACCCCTTGGCTTTGACCTATGACGTCAGAAATTACCAGAGATGATGTATTGCACAGATCTAACAGCAAAGTTGAATCTTGAGAAAGAAAGGAATGGAGGACAGAGAAAACAGATGGTAGACACACATCATGAACATTTATATTTAGAACATAATGTTACGTATATCACTTCTTTCAGTCCTTGTATCCTATTCTTCAGTTGACCTGTATAGCTGAACTGAAGAATGGGATACTAGTGCAAAGAAGAAGAAAAAAAAGGGGACAGAAGTAACGTTAGCACGCAATACCTCAGTTGTGACATATATGAGTTGTATCTAGAACTTCAGTTGATCCATATACGTTAATTGCAGTACAGGCCACAAATTTAACGTATGTCGATTTTTCGCCTTCTTCATCTGACATATATAAGTCATTTTCCGTATGTCAATCTTTTCGCCTACGATATCCCTAGTGTCCTATTCTTCAACTGACCTATATGTCATTTTTTCGTATGTCAATCAAAGAGAGACTACTGTAAAATTTTTATTCTGTACTGCAGTTGGCGAACCCTGTTTCAATTCTTCAACATTCATAGGAATAGATAAATCCATAGCTACAAACGAAAATCAAAAGGTAAAATTTGTCCAGTATGAAAAACAATTCTTCCAAAATATCTGAAACACACAAAGAATGAAAATATGTACCGAATGAATTGAAACGAACAAATCATTTAAATTTATACAAGCGACAAAAATCATACACAATGTCTAGCCTGTCTTTTAAAAACACATTCACTTATTTCAATTGACAATGATCGCTCGAAAATAAAGACAGTATCTTTGAGTTAGCTATGACGTCACTGGTTAAAGCCGACGGGTTGCATCCCATTCTTCAGTTGATCCAACAAAATTTATCATTAGTCCGAATAACGTCAAATGGAAGTCCTAAACATTATCTCTCTTACCATCTGGTGAGCAAGATGTATGAGACAGGCGAAATACCCTCAGACTTCAAAAAGAATATAATAATTCCAATCCCAAAGAAAGCAGGTGTTGACAGATGTGAAAATTACCGAACTATGAGTTTAATAAGTCACAGCTGCAAAATACTAACGCGAATTCTTTACAGACGAATGGAAAAACTGGTAGAAGCGGACCTCGGGGAAGATCAGTTTGGATTCCGTAGAAATGTTGGAACACGTGAGGCAATACTAACCTTACGACTTATCTTAGAAGAAAGATTAAGAAAAGGCAAACCTACGTTTCTAGCATTTGCAGACTTAGAGAAAGCTTTTGACAATGTTAACTGGAATACTCTCTCTCAAATTCTGAAGGTGGCAGGGGTAAAATAGAGGGAGCGAAAGGCTATTTACAATTTGTACAGAAACCAGATGGCAGTTATAAGAGTCGAGGGGCATGTAATGAAAGCAGTGGTTGGGAAAGGAGTGAGACAGGATTGTAGCCTCTCCCCGATGTTATTCAATCTGTATATTGAGCAAGCAGTAAAGGAAACAAAAGAAAAATTCGGAGTAGGCATTAAAATTCATGGAGAAGAAGTAAAAACTTTGAGGTTTGCCGATGACATTGTAATTCTGTCAGACAGCAAAGGACTTGGAAGAGCAGTTGAATGGAATGGACAGTGTCTTGAAAGGAGGATATAAGATGAACATCAACAAAAGCAAAACGAGGATAATGGAATGCAGTCAAATTAAATCGGGTGATGCTGAGGGAATTAGATTAGGAAATGAGACACTTAAAGTAGTAAAGGAGTTTTGCTATTTAGGGAGTAAAATAACTGATGATGGTCGAAGTAGAGAGGATATAAAATGTAGACTGGTAATGGGTAGGAAATCTTTTCTGAAGAAGAGAAATTTGTTAACGTCGAGTATAGATTTAAGTGACAGGAAGTCGTTTCTAAAAGTATTTGTATGGAGTGTAGCCATGTATGGAAGTGAAACATGGACGATAACTAGTGTGGACAAGAAGAGAATAGAAGCTTTCGAAATGTGGTGCTACAGAAGAATGCTGAAGATTAGATGGGTAGATCACATAACTAATGAGGAAGTATTGAATAGGATTGGGGAGAAGAGAAGTTTGTGGCACAACTTGACCAGAAGAAGGGATCGGTTGGTAGGACATGTTTTGAGGCATCAAGGGATCACAAATTTAGCGTTGGAGGGCAGCGTGGAGGGTAAAAATCGAAGAGGGAGACCAAGAGATGAATACACTAAGCAGATTCAGAAGGATGTAGGTTGCAGTAGATACTGGGAGATGAAGAAGCTTGCACAGGATAGAGTAGGATGGAGAGCTGCATAAAACCAGTCTCAGGACTGAAGACCACAACAACAACATATGTATGTTACTTTACTAAAAAGTGTAACGTATATTGGTAGTGAAAACCTTATTTGTATGGCTTTCGAAACCTGACACATGTATTTAATAACCTGACACAAATAGTGACAACCATTCAGGAGGACGACGGTTCAAACCCGCGTCCGGTCATCCTGATTTAGGTTTTCCGTGATTTCCCTAAATCGCTCCAGGCAAATGCCGGGATGGTTCCTTTGAAAGGGCACGGCCGACTTCCTTCCCCGTCCTTCTCTAATCCGATGAGACCGATGATCTCGCAGTTTGGTCTTTTCTCCCCAACAACCCAAACCCCCCTTCCAATGAATATATTAAATCAATTGAAAATAATACTTATCAAATTGACAGATTCTTGGACCTCATAGTGCTGACTACTTTTTGATCAAGCAGAAACTTCTTTTCACACGTGAATCATACAGAATGGGTTAAAACCCGTCGGCCTTGAAAAATGACGCCACAAGTTACCGCAGATGATGTACTGCAAAACACATAGACATGTTGAAAAAAACAAAGGAATGGAAAACAGATCGTAGACGAATATCCTGCATATCCATATTTCGAACGTAATTTTTTTCTCAGTGGAAAGTCCTAGTTTACCATTCTTCAATTGATCGATATACGTCAGCTGAAGGATAGGGTACTAGTACTAGCGAAGGCGAAAAAAGCGACAAACGTAAAATTTATGTCCTGTTCTTCAGTTAATCTATATAGGTCAGCTGAAGAATAGGATGCTAGTACTAGCGAAGGGGAAAAAAAGCGACAAACGTAAAATTTGTATCGTGTACCTCACTTGGTCTATATATGCAAACTGAAGAGTAGGATACAACCTTCGTAGTTCAACCGGGATATAAGAAGGCCGTGTTATGTATACCGCCTTTTTTGCTTTCGGTAGAAGTAGATTCCTATTCTTCAGTTGGCCTACATAGTACAAGATACGAAGCAACTGCAGAGGAAACAGTAATTGAAACGTCTCACTTTGAGACAAATATGTAATTCAAAATATGCAACAAATGATTTAAAATTATCACAAGGGACAGAGAGCATGCGCAATCACTACGTTTACATGCGACACATCTTCCGAAAGACGAAAGCCGTATTACGAAAACCGTTTTTCGCTGTTGTGTTTACATGTTAAGGTCTGGAGCGGATTTCCTAGCCCAGTTAAATATGGGGCTTGGGAAACAACTGTTACAGCTTCTGAGTTAGCCAGCACAATCACTATTTCTCTTCAATTAGACGGACTGTAAACAGATTCAGTTTAATATTTGTACTTATCCTTCACTGTAGAAAAAGCTACTCTGTCCATATTAGCCGAAAAATTTTTAAAAACAAGACTTAATCTGACAGCCCAAACACGTTTCAAAACCGGTTGCGTTTACTAGGGATCGAAACTCGATAGCGGAATTGGAAAACCGGCAACTATAAAAGCTGATTTCCAGAATCGATTTTGAAGGGTTTGAATGACCAGCCAGAAGTGGAATTGGGAAATGGGTTTACGAAATTCGGTTTCGGGAGCCCCATGTAAACGAGGTGAATATCTCTCTCTTAATAACACATTCATTTATTTTTATTTACGATTATGACGCTTTGCCACAGTAGATTTGTTATCTACGGCTCGTAAATAAACAACTAATATCTATGATTAAAATTTGGCGTCATTGATCAAAGCTGAGGAGTTGTATTTCATCCCTTAGGAATACTATTTATTCATTATCTGTTCTTATAACACTCTGGATTTTACGTTTCTCAGTGCGGATATCGCGTTATGCAATCTAATAAAAATGCTCGCTCGTGTTGCTTCGCGTTCGTTTCAAATTTCCCACGCTCAGTGACATTGACAATAACATTAAACTGAGAATGCAAAGGATAGCATGCGGAAGGCTGGCAACGATATTGCGCAACACTGACCACTGACCACTGACAACAGACGGCACAATATTTGCGGACAGCGCAAAATATTTCAAAAATATCTGTGTTCTTCATATTATTGCACAATCTGACACATACACCTTGAATATTTTTGCGCATCAGGAAATATTGCTCAATTTGATTGACCATCGAGGGGCCGCTTAAGTTTTCTGTTGCCATAGCAACAACCAGACGATTCATTGCGAAGTTCTCTGATGTTTTTAATTGCTTAACTTTGAGGCAGAAATGGAGGAGGAATTTCAAAACTTCCTGCAGAAAGTGAACGAAGTCGGTATGTTGTGAAAGAAAAATGTTTCACATCTACCATATGATAAATCGTGAGACAGGCTACAGTAATTTGTTGCGACAGTATTAAGCTGTTATCCAAAGCTACGAGGCCACTCAACAACTTACTAATCAGTGAGTTTCGTTGGCCCCTTTGCGATTATGATTTTATTGTGAGGACGCCGCACCCCACCACCCCCCACCGTCGTTGGTGTGGTGTGGTGTGACAGTGTTGTGATCAATCAGTAGAAACTGTCAGTTATTAACATTCACATTAGTTCGCTGTTGAAGAATACAGCGGTAACAATAATGTAGCTTAATGTTATGGGACAAGCATTGCATGATAGTTTGGTACGGGTCAGCAAACGTTTTTGTTATTATATTGTTTTCTATGTTTAAGTCATCTTCATTTCTTAATTATGAAGTCGTTATATTATTGTGTATTGTAGAACAACAATCTCCATTGAGTTTACCAATAGCTTCTGAATGACCTTAGTCAGTGTACTGAGTACTTTTGAGACAACCATTGGATTTCATGATTCTCACTGGAAGTTCAGATTCAATGAATGTGACTGTTATTAACATACAAACAAATATAGAGTTGCAGAGTTCTTTCTTACTTGCATCATCTCTAATTGATCTGATGATTTTCTTTGATTCCTTTGGAAGTAATAAGTGTGCTCCTGCAATGCACTTCTTGCTTTTCTCCCCTTCTTCTTGATCCGATGATTTCCACTGATTCTTTGATCCCTTCTGAAGTAACAGTGCACTCCTATAGCATGGTGACAGATCTCATAGCAACAGCAGCTCTTAGCTGATTTTACTGTAGAAATAGCATAGTATGGGAAGTTTTGAAAGGCCGTAGACATTGAATTATATAGCTGGGAACTCAGGCTCAGTTCTCAAACACTCCACTGAACATAAGATTTATATAACATCATTTAAAATACAAATTGGTGCTAAGTGTGGATCCATTTAATTGCTTGGCATACATCAATATAGTTGGACAGTTTGTCCCATACAGAAATGAGCATGTCTGGACTCTGATACCTTTACTGCTATGATCTGATTTAGCAGCTAGTTGGAAGTGGAGACCCACAAATATTATATTTAAGAAACATCCCACTTAATGAGGTCAGCTAGACCATGTACATTTTCACATCATTTGGCCTCTTATGATGTATCAGTCACTAACAAATTGTGTTTTTCAGGTGTCTTGGAACATTCTGTTCTCAATTTGCTTGAGCTTCAGCCTGTTGGAAAAGGTGTCATTTGAATCAACCTGTTAAGACGTCTTTGCATGAAACATGAGGAAGGGCCATTGATTTCTCTTTGAGCTATTTATCCTGACCAATAGGGGGCTCAAAACTATACTGTCCACATAATTCACTACACTTGTATGAAATTCACACATTTAAAAATGAACTTGATGGACAGGTTTTTGACAATTGTATGTGAAGCAAGTCTTGCATCATCATCATCATTACAGTATAGTGCTCAATCTATTTTAGCAAATCATTATTGGATTAAAAGACTTTAGAACTGGATCATTCATCTTAAAACACCTTATAAGCTCTTACCAAGCACTGTTCTGTTACTGTGTACTTGAGGTTCTTGGGGAGGTATAAGAGGCTTGGGTGGTTTTCATCTTCAAATATAGTCAACCTGTGCATCTACACATACATCCATACTCTACAAACGACTGTGAAGAACATGATAAAGGGTGTTTTGCATTGTACAATTAAGATTTCTTCCAGTTCCATACAAAAATTGAGAGCAGGAAGAATGACTGTTTAAATGTCTCTATCTGTGCTGTAATTACTCTGATCTTGTCCTCATTGTCCTGTGGTAGCCATATGTAGGAGGCTGAAGTATGTTCCTAGGTTCCTCACTTAATACTGGTTACTGGAACTTTGTAAGTAGGCCTTCGTGGGATAGATGACATTTATCTTCAAGAATCTGCTAGTTCAGATTTTTCAGTGTTTCTGGGTAGCTCTTGTATGGTTGAAACAAATGTGTGACACTCCGTGCTGAGTTACTTTGTATTCATTCAGTGTCTCCGGTTAGTCCCATACGCTTGAGTGCTATTGTAGGATTGGTCACACGAGTATTCTGTGAGCAATCTCCTTTGTAGACTGATTACATTTCCGCGGTATATAACCGACGAATCAAAGTGGGCTAGCTGCTTCACCAAAGACTGAGCCGATTTCATTGTTCCATTTCATATCCTCACAAATTGTTACTCCCAAGTATTGGTATGGATTGATTGTTTTCAGTCGTGATACATTGATATTGTAGTCATAAGTTACTATGTATCTCTGCTTTGGGAACTTTACAATCTTACATTTCTGAACATTAAAAGCAAATTACCAGTCTTTTAACCACTTTGATATCATAGCAACTTTGAATGTATGTGCAGCTTTTTTATGATAGGACTTCATTATAGATGGCTGCATCGTTTACAAAAAGTCTGAGGTTACCATTAATTGGCCTATTGCCTGCCAAGTAATTTATGTACGACATGAACAGCAAAGGTACCAACTTACTTTTGTGGAGCATGTCTGAAGTGACTGTATCTACAACGAAGATGCGTTCCTGGCTCACCAACGTGCAAACTGATGACTCACATGACCTCTCTGCTTCAACTACACTTGAGAAAGACTGACACACAGCTAAAGGACAAGGAATGTTTCATTGAGAAGTTTGGTGACTCACTAGAGCATATGGGTTCCATTTTATGATAGGATATCACCAAGCTTTTTCAGTCATGTATTACCACATTTAGTATGATATTGGCTTATCAAAGAAAGAAAACCTTGATTAAAAATTAACTGGTCCTCCAGGTTGGGGGTTGTGCAGTGGGCCAGCTCCTCATTCACATAAAAACATAAAAATGCAAAAAAATCTAATAATATGCCCCGGAAAAATTGGAACTTTGGATGACGAACTGGCGATGAGAAACGAAAAATGATGTTTGGATGCTGGAATGTGCAAGATATTTCCACTAAAATAAATTTACTACCTGCAGAACGTGACATGTTCAACATGGATGTTGTTGTACTCTCTGAAACAAAGAAGAAAGGCCAAGGAGAAGAACTGGATAATTATGTACATATCTGGAGTGGGGTATCAGAAGCAGTAAGAGCCATTATGATAAAGAAATTATGGAAAAAAAGAATCACAAATTGGACATTCATCAATCAACGTACTATAACTGTTGAAATGCCACTATTTGCTAGGGAAGTTGTGATTATTGGCATATATGCACCCACGAATGACACAAAAGGTAAGGAGAAAGATACATTCTGGGCCACCCTCGAGGAGACTATTGAAAAAATCCCAAGAAGAAAGGAACTGATTATCATGGGAGATATGAATGGAAAGGTAGGAACTACAGAATCCTGTAGAATAAGGAAAACATGGAGAGGACGAATATAATGACAATGGGGAATGATTGATTGCAATTTGTGAACAATTTTATCTAAAAACTACCAACACATTTTTCAAACATAAGGACATTCATAAATATACTTGGCAACATAAAACTAAAGAACTTCATTCTATAATAGATTATATTATCATTAGGCAAACAAGTAGTTTCAAGGCAGTAGATGTAAGATCTTATAGAGGAGCCCAGTCTGGATCAGACCACTATCCAGTAAAAATGAAGTCTTTCTGCCCATGGAAGAATGCAAGGAATGATACATATAACATAAGTATAATGAACCAGACTGAGAAAGATGAAAATTTACCTTTTAATATCGACAGCCTACAAGACGAAAGTATCAGAACACTCTCTGCAGCCAGGACGGAAAGGAAACTGGTTGAATCATTTGATGGAAGTACAGAGGAAATATATGACTATATAAAAACTAATGTGGAAATCATAGCAACAGAGGTGTTGGGTAAAAAAGATAGCAACCACAACCGTGCAGCAGAGTGGTGGTTAGAGGAAATAGAGGTCCTCGTTAGAGAAAAACGAAATGCTTTCCTTCAGTGGTTGAATGATAAATCAGAAGAAACAAGATCAATATACAAGGAAAGGAGAATGAAGTGATGAAAAAAATAAAGATGGCAAAAAATGAAGCATGGGAAAGAACATGTGCCAAGGTGAATAGAAAATTAGGATTTGCGAGAGCAAAAGAGGCATGGTCGGTATTAAAAGGGCTTTGACAGGATACAAAAAGCTAAATCTCCAACTCACAACGCAAAAGAAATAGGAAGAGTATTTCCAAAAATTATTAAATGAGGACAGAGAAGAATATGTAGAAGAAGGAACAGTGGAAGAAAAATGACATGAAGATGATGAGATTCAGATTTTAGAAAGTGAAGTACTTCAGGCGTTGAGAACAGTAAAGAATGGTAAATCACCGGGACCAGGCTATATCAATCTGGAGTGCCTGAAATATGGTGGTGACAAAATTGTGAAACTGATAACACAGCTCTTCAACAAAATGATACATGGAGATTCAATACCCAACGAGATGACGCTAGGTTACATTAATACCATATTTAAGAAAGGGAATTGCAAAATTTGTTCCAACTATCGAGGAATTTGTGTTACAAACACATTAATGAGAATTTTTGTGAAAGTAATTAAAAACAAACTGGAAAAAAATTTAGAACCCAAGAAGAACAATGTGGACTCACGGCTGGGAGATCATGTGTAGATCATATTTTCACATTATGACAGATTTTAGAGAAACATAGGGAAAAATCAGAAAATATAGGATTAATTTTCATAGATCTAAAAAAAGCGTATGATACCGTTTCAAGAAAATTACTTTGGAGAGCACTAGATATGGCAAACATAAACTCTTCCTTGATTAAAATATTACAGAGATATATAAAGATAACATTTGCCAAGTGAAAGTTGGTAATAAACTTTCTCAGAAATTTAGATCAAGCAAAGGCCTTTTACAGGGTTGTCCCATGTCACCATCATTATTTAAAACCTATATAGATATTAGCCTTAGAACATGGTCTTGTATGTAATAGTATGGGATTAGAAATAAGAGATGGAGTTTACCTACATCATTTATTGTTTTCTGATGATCAAGTAGTCGTAGCACAAGATGGGGAGGATACTAACTATATGTGCATCAACTACCAGTAGCATGCAAAACTTGGGATTTGAAGACTAATTACCAAAAAACAGAATACTTGACTAATGATTCAGATGAGCTATACATTGAAGGAAAGAAAATCGAAAAGATAAACACTTCCTGTTGTTTGTGATCCATTTTAGAAATCGAGGGAAAATCAGAGTCAGAAATCAATAAAAGAATTAGTAGCGGATGGAAGGTCACTGGGACGCTTAACTCAGTCTTATGGAGCAGGAATGTAATGAGTAGAACTAAAAAATTAATTTACAAATCCATATTAGAGAATGTGGTTCTGTATGGAATGGAGACCTGGACAATTAACCCGAAGCACATTAAAAAATTACAAGCTCTAGAGATGGACTTCTGGAGAAGATCGGCAAGAATCTCCAGGAAAGAAATGATAAGGAACACTGAAATAATAAGGAGAATGGAAATAAAAGAAAGAATATATGATGTAATGGATATGGAGAAATTACAGTGGTACGGACATGTAGGATGAATGGAGGAAACCAGAAGAGCAAAATTGATACTGGAGTGGGAACCGGAGGGGAGAAGAAGAAGAGGATGACCTATGACCACCTGGCTCCAAAATATACAGCACGCAATGAGGAGAATGGGCGCAGAGGAAGAGGACACACAAGATCGAAACACCTGGAGGAATATTTTGAAAATATAGTTTAAGAACGTTTATTCTTTGTATTGTAATTTCCGAGTAAATTATTATGTTGGAGATAAGCCTCTGTAATGAGGAAAAGCTCAAAACAATAATAAAAAAATAACTTTATATGGAATGGCAATTTCTATGAACGGCAGGAAGGCTTCACCATAGGTAGTACACTTAGTCCAATAGCTACCAATTTGTTCATGGAGCATTTCAAAAGACAGATGTTGGACATGGCACCTTGTAAACCTAGTATGTCGTACAGATACATTGACAAAACCTTCACCATATAGAACCATTCGGAGGAGCAGCTTAGTGACTTTCTAAGATGTCAGAACAGTTTCCATGCTAACATTAAACATACTGTGTAGATGGAAAAGGATACATAGCTACTGTTTCTTGAAGTGGTTAGAGGAACGATGAGAATGTGGGACCACAATATTTACTGAAAACAGACAGACACTGTCTGGTACCTTTGCAGCCATTCAAAGCATCACCTAGACCACAAAAGTGTATGATCAATACTCTTGTAATGTATACATGACATATATGTGAGTTGCAGCATGTGGAATCCATTTTTAGGAACAACAGGTACTCCACTTGTTGCTTAAGAAGCGTCACGTAATTCGACACCTGGAAAAGTGACAAATTGGAAGAGGAAATGTTGGGTATGGCCTTTCTGCCAGACATCGCTATGATGATGGGCAGAGTGGTGTGTATATTACACAAACATGGTGTACAGACTTTACAAATTGACCATGAAGATCAGAGAGTATCTCAGATTGGAAAAGGACAAAAGGGACCCACTTGCAATGTCAGTAGTATATTGTATACTGTGCACATGTTGAAAAGTCTATGTTGGAGTGATCAGATGATTCATCAATACCAGGATCATTGAACATAATGGTATTGCATGTGGAGCAGGCCATCATGGCAGAGCATGTGTTATGTGAACTGACCATATAATAAAATTCTCTGACATGCAAGTTCTCACAGTGGAGAAGAGCAGTCTTGCCCATTTGTTCAGGGAAGCCATTGAAATTCACAAACATGAAAATCTTTGCAAGAAAGAAGAAAGCCTTAAGTTAAATGGATACTAGATTCCCATGCTGCAGTGAATAAACTTTGCAGGTAACGAGGAGAGACAGTGCTTATAATTAGATAAAGGCCCTGAAACATTGGAATGATAGGTACAAATAATCTCAAGGCATGGGCTTTACTCCAGTCTGCCACCAACCAGAAGATGATCTTTGACAATACCAGCCACTCATGCTGGTGAAACGTCAGAAAAATCATTAAATAGAGGTCAGCTGAAGATTTTGAGATGAAAACCAATAGACAGTATGTCAACCAGTGGTCATGAAAGCCTCAACAGTTTTGTTTAATGCTATGGTAGCTACTGAGGCACATAGTACTTCTTGATCGTAAACAGCTTATGGATCAAAGGACATACCAGCATTTTAGGAAATGAAATAACTGATAGCTATCCTAAAGAAAGTACATCTCAAGAATATTCCAAGGAATTAAATTACATTCTAGAGATTTTATAAGGAAAATACACCAACAATCACAGGAACAATGGAACAGGGTGTAGACAATTACTCAAAGGAATATAGTAAGATTCCTTCCTTGTTTTCAACCTGAACTGCTGCGAAATCTGTGGAATCGTGGTTTAATGGAGACAATGAGCAAATAGAACCAGAGCTGTGTAATAAGAACATGATTAGGGCATGGCTGTTAGACCGGTCACACTTATAACATTAAAGTTGTTGATTCACTAATATGAAGCCAATTCAGTGTAGAAGATGTTGACTTAAATTATGTAATTTTAGCATGGACCAAATGCTGGCTACAGCAATGAAAGTTATATCAAAAGTTGAACTGGCTGAAGATTCCTTTGCTAACACCCATTAATGTGCTTTTATGTATGAATGATATAAGGGTTTATTACTTTATTGGAGCATGTCTCAAAGATGCAGACTCCAGTATTTAGTTATACACTGTAACTCCATTCATTGACATGTGGTCACGACACACTACAGATACGTAGAAAAACTCAGAAAGTTTTGTTCGGCTGAAGCCGCACTTCAGGTTTCTGCCGCCAGAGCGCTCGAGAGCGCAGTGAGACAAAATGGCGACAGGAGCCGAGAAAGTGTATGCCGTGCTTGAAATGCACTCACATCAGTCAGTCATAACAGTGCAACGACACTTCAGGACAAAGTTCAACAAAGATCCACCAACTGCTAACTCCATTCGGCAATGGTATGCGCAGTTTAAAGCTTCTGGATGCCTCTGTAAGGGGAAATCAACGGGTCGGCCTGCAGTGAGCGAAGAAACGGTTGAACGTGTGCGGGCAAGTTTCACGCATAGCCCGCGGAAGTCAACGAATAAAGCAAGCAGGGAGCTAAACGTACCACAGCCGACGGTTTGGAAAATCTTACGGAAAAGGCTAAAGCAGAAGCCTTACCATTTACAATTGCTACAAGCCCTGACACCCGATGACAAAGTCAAACGCTTTGAATTTTCGGTGCGGTTGCAACAGCTCGTGGAAGAGGATGCGTTCAGTGCGAAACTTGTTTTCAGTGATGAAGCAACATTTTTTCTTAATGGTGAAGTGTTTAAACCTCCTCTACCAAGAAACATGCCAGAACTGTGAGCTCGCATCAACGATGCTTTCGAACTCATTGATGGGGACATGCTACGCCGAGTGTGGGAGGAACTCGATTATCGGCTTGATGTCTGCCAAATCACCAAAGGGGCACATATCGAACATTTGTGAATGCCTAAAAAAACTTTCTGAGTTTTTGTATGTGTGTGCAAAGCATTGTGAAAATATCTCAAATAATAAAGTTATTGTAGAGCTGTGAAATCGCTTCAATCATTTGTAATAACCCTGTATATGTATATATATTTTAGTTTTGTTATCGATAACTATATCAGAATATGTAAACAGTAAATCTGATGTAAATAAATATATCTGGTTAATAGGTGGATATCACCTAAAACCAAATAAATAAATAAGAAAGGAAGTTAAAATAACTTCCTAGCATTAGGCAAGAACATCCTGTTAGTGAAAACCTCTCTGTAGTGGACTTTGACTGCAGCATGCAACGCAGTACCAGGTCACATTGTTGAGAGGTCAAGTGAAGAATGGGATACAACTCATCGGCTTTGAGCAATGATGTCACATTTTAGTCATAGATATTAGTTGTTTATTTTCAAGCCGTAGATAATAAATTGGTTGTCCTCTATGGCAAAGGGTCATAATAATAAATAAATGAATGTGTTATTGAGAGATACATATTGTCTTTGGTTTTTCTCGCTTGTGGTAATTTTAAATCATTTGTGTACACATTTTGAAATATACCTTCATCTGATAACGAGTTGTTCCAGTTGCTGTTTCCTCTGCAGTTGATTCATATCCTGTACTATGTAGGTCAACTGAAGAACAAGATACTAGTAGCAGTGAAATTAAAAAATGTGACATGTGTCACGCTGGCATCTTTTATCCCAGTTGAACTATGAAGCTTGTATCCTGTTCTTCCATTGACTTATGTAGGTCAGCTGAAGTACAGGATACAAATTTTACATCTGATTTTACATTGTCATTTTTTTGACTTTTGCTGATAGTACTATCCTATTCTTGAGTTGATACTAGTACTTGAGAAGGTGAAAAAACCAATACACGTAAAAATTGTTGGTAGTTGGTAGTTGATCAACTGAAGTACGGGATATAAGCTATGTTTGTCAACTGATGTATTTCATATCAGTGTTACTTATGTCTTTTTTTCTCTTTTACTAGCACTAGTATCCTGTCCTCCTGCTGACCTGTATAGCTAACCTGAAGAATGGAGTACTAGGACTTTCTACTGTAAAAAAATGATATGTGTAAAATTACTTCCACAGTATGGATACACACGGTAAATGTCTACAATCTGTTTTCTCTGTACTCCACCCCTTTGTTTCTCAACATTTGTCTATGTCTTTGCTATGTATCATCTGTGGTAACGTCATTTTTCAGAGCTGATGGGTTGTATCCCATTCTTCAATATTCCCTTCTTGAATCCAACTACAATATAGAGAAGAGACAGTTATAAACTTCATTAATAGTGGAACTGAAGTCTCAACTGCCTAGTCTCCCTCAGCAAGGACACGGTAGTAACAGAAAACTGGATCTCGTCTGGTAGTAGTTTTGCTTTGAGCGAAGTATTCCACCACAGTTTGTGCAACTTCTCTTTTGCAATTCAGGAGACTCCCATTCTTCATCACATCATTAATGGGGCACCTCTCACCTCTCCTTCATATCATCATTTTAATATCTCTGCCAATGGCTGACATTGATTGTGACTTAGAGGCACTACAGATCTTTGTTTTCAATCACCTCCAGGAGTGTATACTGCGTGTAAAGTGGGCCAAGCATCTTGAAGCAATGGGGTCAGACAGGCATCTGTGATTCTACATCTTCATTTAGTCTGGTACTATCATCCGCACTATTTTGCTTATTGGATTTTGACCTTGCTCTGTACTTCAACTTTCTTGTTCTCATTATTGGCTTTCATTCACTGTACTGCTCTTGAAAAACTTGGCTTTGTTTACAAATTAAGCATTTGTACTGTGAGCTCACAGAAGATATCGTAATGGTTTCCCATAGTTAAGTTAGTTATAGGGAACAGTTTATGGAATTCAAGAACTATTGTCATGATCTCATTTTGCTTTCCATAACTATATGCAACACACAAAATATGCTATAGAGCTCCACCATCACACACACCTTGTGTCAAGCTGTTGGGAGTCTCTTGCTTTCAGACGATATATGCTTTCTGAACATGGGACAAGAGACACATTTCAGTAATGCCACATTTCAGTAATACCCAAACAGGTGCAATGTTCTCATCAAATGGCAAAACAGTAAATGAATTGATTGACAGCACAACACAGCATTAATTACATAAGGCTTTCACAGTATTATTATTATTATTATTAGACTGGTTAGGCACAAAGCATTAACAGCCTGAAGTCATGCAGTTTGACTAGTTCAGAGGCAAGGAGCCCAGCAAGCAAGTGATTCACAAGCAGTAAGTATACTGCACACATCTGCATGTGTTAGGATTTTAAATGAGGTTGCAGTGTGCAGGTCAAGCAAGTGCCACAATGGAGAGGAGTAATGCAGGTGAAGTATGTTTTGTAGCAACTGTCTACCCTCCCTGTGGATAGTTACCTTTCTTAAAACACACACACACACACACACACACACACACACACACACACACACACACACACACTCTAATTGTCATTCATCTTTCATATCATTCATCATTTTAAAAATAATGAAAGTATTCCAAGAAAACTCTCTCATTTTACAGTTGGGAGCTAAAGTTGATGATAATGTGGGGAAGGGGGGGGGGGGGGGAGGGGCAACAGACTGCAAGGGTGGGGGTGGGGGGTGGCATGGCAGGGTGGGGGTACTAGCTAATGTCGGATTGTAATCAGAGGTAATGGTCTAAGAAAGGTTGGGAACCACTGACCTAGTCTGTGTTCTTTTGGGTACTGCTCTCTAAGGCAGATGCATCCAGATTGGAAATTGATCAGTGGAGTGCAAGTTGTTGTCCTCTTCCCACTGACCACTGAGTGTGGGCTGGAGAGCAGAAGGATAGATTGATGACAGGCAATAGCTCTGTGGCATTACTGAAATGTGTGTCTTGTCCCATGTTCAGAAAGCATAAATCTTCTGAAAGCAAGAGGCTTCCAACAGCTTCACACAAGGTGTGTGTGATGGCGGAGCTCTATAGCATATTGTGTGTGTTGCAGTCTCCAGATAGTAGAAATTGACAAGGATGTTGTTTGATGAGGTTATTGAGAGGATCAGCCTCTAGAGCTTCATTAAGAGGTAAGTATAGGGAACATCCTATATGATATGTGCACCATTGTGACTACTACTTGTGAAGACTGGTAGTAATCAATAGTGAATATCACTCCACAACCTTTGGCTCTTTCCCCTAGAAGGCTTTAACCCGTGAGTGCAGGGACATTGATATCTTTAAGATGAGTCTCCTGGAGACATAAAATCATGTGTCTAACATGTGCCAAGAGTTATAAATCCTCCAAATGAATTTTGAATCTATTGATGTTCTATCGGAGCATGCAAGGCATTCATTGGTGAGATATTTCTACTGCTGTACTCTTATCTTGCTGCTGAGGCTTTAAGTGTACAACCTCATTGGGAATTTGAGGAGAGACTTGTTGGTTCCCTCTGGCAGACTGTATATTTCATTGTTTCTGCAGTTGAGCCCCCCTCATATTTCTCCAACAGCACAAGTGAAGCATGGTCACAGGGCTTGAGACCCCATTTTTAAATTTTTTCTGTGATGACACTGAACGTCTTGATACACCGAATGTCAAAAGTTTCACAGTTTTTTTGTTAGGCTATTGAGGTCAGGTTTTTGGTGCTGCCAGAGCTCGATACAGCTGACCTGGTGGCTACTGGAGAGGAAGCAATGGCCTTATGAGTGCACTGGCAAGAACATGTATTTGCACTGGTGCTACTAGTCTGTGTTTGTGTTGCTGTATCAACTTTTATTATGAGAATAATGAAGTGAAAGTATACAGCATTAATAAATTTATAAGTTTCTTCGCTTCACTATGAAGTACCCTCCTGTTGATTTTGATCTGTCTTTTCTTTGAGGAATAGAGAACTAACACATTCCAGGCAGTGTGACATCTGCATCAAATCATGCAGACTGGAGGAGCCATGTATATAACACAGACCAGATGGTAGAGCACTCGTCTGTGAAAAATGAAGATTGTAGGCCTGAGTCCAAGTCTGGCACATAGGTTTAATCTTCCAGGAACTTTCAAATTAATGCACACTCTGCAGCAGAGTGAAAATCCATTCTGGAAACTAGGATGTGGCCGAGTCATTACTCTGCAAGTCCTGCAAGTGGTACATGAAAACTTCTGTGAAATCTGGGAGGTAAGAAAAGAGATACTGGTGTGAGTAAATCTGTGAGGGTCAGTTGGGAGTTGTACTTGGACAGCTCAGTTGGTAGAGTATCTGCCTGCGAAAAGGCATGTCCAAGTCTCAGTCAGGCACACAGTTTTAATCTGTCAGAAAGTTCCCTGTAACAGCTTCCTCACAAATGTTAAGTGATAATGTTATTCAATTACAGTTGGGTACTTTCTTAACTTAAGCCACTTCAGCAGTTTTTCTGATTGTTTAGCAGCAGATATTTCTATAAAAAGCGTTCTGTTCTGGAGGTGATCCACAGACTTATAGTTTGTGGTAATTGCTTGTAATACTTTTTGTGTGTAGAAGGGTGATACAACTTTTTGAATGTTCCTTCCTAATTTTTTATGACAAGAAATGCCTTTTGGTAAAGTTTGCTTTGTTACTTTGAAAATGTTTATTTTGTGATATTGATTACTCTGGATAACTACCCTACCAATTACTCTTAGTTGGTTGGATGTTAATATTAAGCAGTGGTTCACATGATTTATTGGATATTGTTCAGTTGGGAGAATAATGAGGCATTCTGGTTCTATGAGATGCTGAGGAAAAACAAATTCACACAAACAGAGCCCACATGCTTGGGTAAGGCATGTGCAATTGGGATGCAGCAGATGTCACAGAGTTTGGTTGCTGATGACTATTTTGCCTCAACGGCCATCAGTACATGGGTCACCAAGAGGTTAATTTTTTTTTTTTTTTTTTTTTTTTTTTTTTTTTTTTTTTTTTTTTTTTTTTTTTTTTTTTAATGTGGAGGTTGTACAATCCTTGTGATCCTGACAGGTAAGCCAAGATCCCTGGTCCCTGTGGTACATAAACTCCCAACATTGTGCTGCACAGTACTCATTGGAACATGCAAAGATCCTAAGGTTATAAAACGATGACTGCACTCACCAATCCCCAGCTCAGGATATTTGTTGCATTTATCAAGTCATATTCAGCCAATGAAGACGAGGTTGCCAAAGGCCCTCACCATTTACATTTTTCACAATCCAGGAGGCTGAGGAGACTTACTGAATGCCAGGGTCGAGGCATACATAAATCCCCTTCCCCAAAGCATGTTTGTTGACTTATGCAGAGCCTTGAGAACAATTCCATACTGTTTCCTGATGACTACAATACATACTTACAGAATGTGGATTAGTTGTACAACTGGATTACATATTTACTAGCAAAAATAACTCATTGTACCAGTCTGAATGAGGACACAGTGTCAGAAGTGAAACTAGCATCCAAAATCAGGTCAAGAAAGTGTGGTAGGGTTGTTATGTTCATATTTTGTAGAAATGACCTAGCAGGTGACGCTTGTAGACCTCTGAAACTGTTCTCAGATGGTACAGTTTTGAACTGGAAGGTTACTTCATTAAAAAATTGTTATGAGACTTGTGAATGATCAGCACCTGGTGCAAAGACAGACAGCTGAGCCTCAAAATAAATAAACAAATGTAATGGAACATGCTTCAACAGATGTAAAAACTCCGTATCATTTGACCACACAGTTGGTGTTCAGTACTGGAGTCGATCACAACTATCAATCATTCACCCAGTTACTGGGAACTCCTCACCAGTTTGGGGCTTTTGCCAAGTTATTTTAATAGAGGGGAGAAAAATATTGAAGGAAGAACTGTATGGTTCATCACTGGTCTGTACAGTCAATGTGAGAGTATCAAAGAAATGGTAAAACAAAGCTTCTATGAGAGATGCTACAAGAAAGCCATTGTGCGTTTCAAAGTGTCTTTGTCTCAAAATTATTAGAGCCCATATTCCAATGTGAGTAATAAATAATATTATTTCTTTTAAAATATGCCTAGCTTATACAAGAACACCTACATTTACATCAGCATTTACATCTATCCTGTGCAAGCCCCATTACGACGTGTTGCGGAAAGTTCATCTGGAAACACTATCGTTTGCCACTTCCGTCTTCAATTTACAAAGAACATCTGTCTATAAACTTCTGTTTGAACACTAATTTCTCTGAATTTGTAAAAATGGGCATTTTGCAAGATGTATGTGAGAGGGGGTAATATGTTGCCTGACTCTTCTTTGAACATGCTTGACTCATCTTTGAACATACATTCGATCTCGCAACAGTAACCCTCTCTGTGATACACAATACCTATCATGTAATGTCTACCACTGGAGTTTATTTAAGGAAAGTGGCATTTTCCACTTTTGCTGTAACAACTTTATTAGTTCACAACTACTTTCAGCCTCGTACACAATTCCCAAATGATTTTGTGATTATGTACAAAGTAGAATATATTACATTGCCTTTGCAAATAGAAATGTAATAATGTGAATGTAAACTAATTGGAAATACATTTACCTAAAATAGAAAACTGTGCTGTATGTAATAAAATGGCAGTATCTTTAAATTTGTCTCTTCTGTTTGTGCTGGTTTGCATTCTTTTTTTTCTCTGTTTGACCATGTGGCATTTACATAGGCATTACACTGATCAAAAAGCAAAGCTAAGCATGGAATAAATGGAATAATAATTTCAAATACTATGGCTGTACATTTATAGTGAGAAATAAAATTGTATGGAAAATATCATGATCCCATCCACCCTTTATTGGATCCTCTTTACCATGTTAGAATAATTAGCAATAGTCAAAACTCTCTCTTAAAAGTGTTTTGTAAACCACTTATTTTGTGGATGGCTTACATTTCCTTAAGTTTCTTTTACTGAATCTTAGTGTACTAGCAACTTTCCTTACAATTGCTTTTACATGGTCATTCTATGTTAGGTCACTCTGGATGGTTACTCCCAGGTATTTTATTGTTTCCAGTGATTTTTCACTAATAATGTGATCAAACTATACATATTTGTGCACAATACGTAACATTTATTTACACTCAGGGTCAACTGCCCGTTGTTACACAAACCATAAATCCTCTGTAGGCTTTCCCCCATTTCACTATATTCTTCTGCTGTTGCAAATCTCCTAAAGGCAACAGCATTATTTGTGAACAGCCTCATGAAGTTCCTGACATCATACACAAAATCATTTATGTACATTGTAAACAGTAACAGACCTGCCACACTCCTTTGGGTACAGGCGAAGTTATCTGTGTCAATTATGTCCTGTTGTGAACAACATGTTGAATCCTTTGTGCTAGAAAGTAGTCAGTCCAGTCACAAATCTGGTCTGATTTCTGTAAGCTCATATTTTATTCAGTGTGAAACTGTATAAGTAATACAGCATCAACTTGAGTGCTCTTGTCTACAGCACTCTGAATTTCATGGGTAAACAGAGTGAGCTGTGTTTCGCATGATCTTTGTTAAATGCTGTAATGAGTGACTGTAGCACATTTTCCAATTGCTGGTATCCTTTATTACTTCAGTGACTGTTGATAAGCAGTTTCTAGAAGGCAAGCAAGTTCTTTCACATGATCTCTGTAAACTCTCACAAGTATCTTATATGGTCCAGATACCTTTCCACTATTGAGCAGTTTAAGTTAATTTTCTATTCTGTGATCATTTAAGTCAATACTTGCTATTTTAGTGTTTGTACAATGATTGAAAGAAGGAGTCAAATTATGATCTTATCCAGTGGAAGAATTTTAGAAAACCAAATTCAGTATTTCACCTTTTCTCTGTCATCCTTTCCTTTGGTGCCTTTCTGGTCACTGAATGACTGACGATGATTTTGATCTAATTGTTGACTTTATGGAAGACCAAAACTTCCTAGGATTTTAAATCAGATTGGTGGAGGATATCACCAATCATTCTCCCTGAGTACTATCTGCATGGAGAACAGGAAAATGGGAAGGGCGGGGGCACTGTTTACTTTTCACTTCACTTCATGCAGTGACTTGTAGAGTACAGATGTAGATGTATGGTAAAATTGCAGCTCAAAGCAATTAAAGAGTTTGGTCACAATATCTGTAATCGACGTTATGGGAGAAAAGCTCTTCTGAACTGAGATTTAAAGGATTTAACCATTATATCAGAATGCTTTTGTCATAATAAAACAATAGGAAGCACCTGAGAATGTCTCTTTCAACTGCTGTAAAAAAGCTCAAATGGTTTCTGAACATTTGGCAATGAACCCCTGTAAGTGCAAGGTCACAAGTTCAATCTTTAGTGACGCTCATTTGAAAGCGTTGTGTTAACAATTATGACAGGAAAAATATTAGCTACTAATGACTCACCATGTGCATAAGGAGGGTGACAAAAAGGGAGTGTCTGGGAGGTGCAGAAATAAATTTTCTATGGGATGTCTCTATTACACTTTACAAAATAGGCATCGTCAACATTCAAGAAATATTTAAAACAAACCATTAACTTGCGCCGTGAACACCGAATGAAAAACTACATACTACAGTTATCACAAAGGTTTGCACCATAAAGATCTGAGGCAAACTCTTTGTGAGTTACAAACCATGTGGGACATTCAGCTAGGTATCCTCTCTTAAAGAATGCATATAGAATCATATTGGTATAATGGTGTGATGAGAACTGATGGAATGTGATGGGTTGCAACCAAATGCAAAATATCCTGTCATGGAACTTATCATGAAACTGGTTATCCTTTAAGGCAAAGCTGCAGATCATGTGATAATATGTTTTATAGGCATGGAAAAGACAAACATCTAGAAGCTGAATGTGTCCAGTGGTTCCAGGCAGTACAAATTACGTCACACATTTTTCAGGATGGATAGTTTGCCCTAAAGGAGTATGATTTTTACACACAGACTGGAAATCAAGTAAAAGCATGTTATTTTGACCAGCCATTGGCCAAAAGCAGTACTCATACCATAGTTGTAGTTCTCTTATGCCCTTTTTCACACTCTTGCTTGCTGTGATGTAAATATTCACTGCTGCTCTTGCAAGATCACACACACAAGAAAGACTTGTAGGAGGCAGAACACCTCCACTTCTCACAGCTCGATTAATAACTTTCCAGCAAATTTACCATCCACATTAATAGATGTGTACAACTGCATTAAGGCATTGATGTTAGTTGATATTGATACAGCTCTCTTGGTACCTTTCATTTACAGGGTTGCTTTCATATGCATTTTCAGTTCAAATCCTGATTGGTTTGAGCTGAAAACAAGTTCCTTACTGAATGATGGGCTAAGTTTGTTTATCTCATCTACAGATTTCGGAGCCAATTCTGCAGTTTGCTAGGCTTTGTCAAGTTGATGCCTTCTCTGAAATTTTGTTGTCTTATGTATTACAATAAACTAAAACAAGAGTGGCAGACTGACCAGATTAGCTTTAATTATATTAAATTTTAAGTAGCTCATATTCATTGAATTAAAGGGAGCCATTTTCACCCTCCAGTTGTTGTGATCCTTTACCCCAAATTCAAAAAGCATTTTTGAACTCCAGAAACATATCCATTGACACCATATTACAGAAAAATTTAATTTTTGCATAGTTGTACAAGAGCAGAACAGAACAGATCATGCTCATTCCCACAAACTTTTGTGAATTGCACTGTTTACTCTAAATAATTTTCTCTGTTATCAGGAGGGTGGAGAATAAAAGAAAATTGGTGTTGGGGGAAAATTGAAAGGAATATTTTATGCTGATTTTAAAAAAAGTATGTGTCATAGTAGCCTCCAGTATTAGCTTTATCTGTGGAATATGTGCATAGAAAGTAAATTCAAAAGACAGACAGTTCTTTTGTAAGAATACTTTTCCTGCTGAGCTACAGCAATGAGCAAAATATTTGTAGGTGTTTGAAATAAAAATATCCAACTTAACAATAGCTCTATCTGGTGCAAAGGTATTCATGAAGCTCCCATCTAACACAAACCAAGAGATTGGAAAACCCAACCAGTTAAAAAAGAAACAGCTTTGTTATTTATATACCTTGTTAGTAACATTTTTTTTACACATTTCCTGAATATCTAGACTCAAGTATTGAAAAGTTATTGTAGCCACATGATAAGCAGCATTGTTTATTGTATAGCTTTCTAATAAGATTTCAAAATAATTCAAAGATTGGCAACTTACTTTAAATGTTCAGAAATATAAAACTGTGCATTTCACAAAATGAAAAAAATGTAGTATCCTATGACTATCATGTCAATGAGTCACATTTGAAATCGACCAACTTGTACAAATACCAGTGTAACACTTTTTAGGAATATGAAATGGCATGATCACATAGGCTCAGTTGTGTGTAAAGCAGGTGGTAGACTTTGCTTTATTGGTAGAATACTGGGGAAGTGCAGTCAGTTTACAAAGGAGATTGCTTACAAATCACCTGTGTAACCCTGAGCCAGTCTAGAATATTGTTCAATTGTGTGGGACCTGTAACAAATAGGACTAATGGGGAATATTGACTGTATACAGAGAAGGGCAGCACAAATGGTCGCAGGTTTGTTCGACCCTTGTAAAAGCGTTACAGAGATGCTGAAGAAACTGAATTGGCAGGCTCTTGAAGATAAATGTAAATCGTCCAGAGAAAGTCTACTAACAGTGTTTCAAGAACTGGCTTTAAATGATGATTCTACAAATATACTACAACCCCCTATGCATCCCTCACATAGAGATTGTGAGGACAAGATTAGAATAATTATCACACACACACAGAAGCATTCAGACAGTCATTCTTCCCATGCTCCATATGTGAATGGAATGGGAAGGAACCATAATAACTGTTACAATGGTATGGGGTATACTCCACACTGGTTTGCAAAGTATGGATACAGAAGTAAAACTATTTTATTTAAACAACATTGATGTAATCAAGTAAATATTAAGTTACCAATAAGAGATGATGATGATGGCATGTGACAAGGGCCTCCCGTCGGGTAGACCGCTTGCCTGGTGCAAGTCTTTCGATTTGACGCCACTTCGGCGACTTGCGAGTTGATGGGGTGAAATGATGATGATTAAGACAACACAGCACCCAGTCCCTGAGCGGAGAAAATCTCTGACCCAGCCAGGAATTGAATCTGGGCCCTTAGGATTGACAGTCTGTCACGCTGACCACTCAGCTACCAGGGGCGGACATCAATAAGAGATAAACTCAGCTCTTGGACATAACTGAGAGGGCTGCATTTTTTCAAAGTAGCAGCTTCTTTTTTTTCCTTTTTCAAGGTGGTTACTTCCTTCCAGTTTACTACATGAAATGTAACTTGGACAAGCATATCATTAAGCATTATAGTGATCATTTACCTGTAATTGATCAATGCATGGAGCCCAATAATACGTAAGTAAGAGTCTTTCCATGGCCAAAGGAGTGTGCATTTGGATATCTGTATACTTGTGTGTACATGAATGCGTGCACTATTGCTGGAAAAAGAGTAGTGCTCAAAAGCTAGTTTGAATACTATTTCATGTTATGTTTTTTCTGTGCTCCAGGTACTGATCGGCTATAGGCTAGTGGTTGCCTTTCCTGTGTTTTATGTATTGCTTCATCCAGGAATTTTCATTATTGTTAAACTGCTGATTGGACTCACTTCCTTTCCATACCCTTTTACCTTTGTTACTGTCTCTCTTTACTTATGTACAACTCATTGCTCATTCTTTATTCCTTAATATTTCTATACTTCAATCTTCTCTACAGTAAATGGTTACAAAAAACATACTGGCCACCCTCTGTTGCAAAATCTGAATGATCCATGTTGCAACGACCCACCACATTAAATAGTACCTTGCTACAACTACCTGCTTTCATGACAACACCCTTTTTTCGAACAGTTTTTAACATATTCTTCTCTATTGACTGATGCTGCCCAACTTGACTGTTAGCAGATTGCACATGTTTACTTTATTTATGCTCTCACTGTACAAGTTTCTTACTGTGGTGTGTATCAATTTGCAATCAGACTTATTTATTTATGTGCCCCCACTACTTCCTGCTTGTTTAAACCATTTCCTGAACTTCCTTCTGAACTATCCCAATAGGACATAACATTCATTTCCGTTATAACACTTCAAACATAAAAAAATTTCACGTTTGTACATTCCACCTTTTTTTTAACAAATTTTCAATAACTCGTCTTGTTCCGCAACCATCAGACCATGAATCCCTGCTCATTCTATCTTCACCAATTCTGAAAATTCTCCTTTGCCCTTGCAAAAGTCCCTCTTTCTAAAATCGCGTGTGGCTCATGGTATCCCACCTAATGGGCTTACCATTAAAATTAGCATTAGAGTCTTGCAATGGCCACAGGAGTGGACATTTGGGTGTCTGTGTGGTTGTGTGTGTGGCCGTGTGTTTTGTTGCTGAAAAAAGAGTTAGTGCTCGAAAACTAGTGTGAACGTTGTTTTGTGTTATGTGAGTCTGTGCTTCACACATGGCACACATGGATTTGCTATAGTTGAGTGGTTGCCTTTCCTGTATTTTATGTATTGTTCCATCCAGGAATTTCCATTATTGTTATAGTGATAGTTTATTATTAAGACAGTGTACACATTACATTCCAGTGAGTTGCTTGTAGTTTGTTAATGTGTACCTTGACTTACTAAATGTCCATGCAAGTTTCTTTCTTGGTGGGATAAACATGATGAATAAATGAATGAGAAGAGATTAACCCAGAGGGAAGGAAGACCTCAGCACTTCCAAACTGTCAGATGGCATCCTAGGTTTTCAACAACACTGACTCGACCAGATCCCTCACTTATTTGATTGTCACACAGAAAAACATTTGGAGAATGTAGAACAAGGCAATAGGGATGTTTACACTGTGGACACACTGCATATATTGTGTGATAATGCAAAGAAAGAAGAGAAATGTTCAACAACTACATACGGAAAGATGTGAAGTAAGAGGGCAGTTCTGTGTGCACCAGTCAACTGCAAATGACTACATCTAACCTGCAGGACAAAGCGCATTGCTGTATCCTGGTCGTGGTCACTCTTCAATGTGCTGCACTCATTCTCCACTACTGTACAGTGGTTGTAGCTGCTCGCTCAGCTGTCAAAATCAAAATCAGAAAAACATAGTGAGGAAACCATCTATGGACATCTCAAACTCCCAGGACAAGGACTGTGAACATAACATCACTAACCTGTAGCATACAACCTAGGTGACCTAGTATGGATTTTTACATATGTGCAGAAGGCCACACTGTCAGAAAAATTATTTTATTATTGAGATAGTTTTGTGCTCTCATAGTGTATAAAGCAATTTCATGTTTACCTATACAGTTCTAAATTTCATTTGATTACTGATCATAAACCTCCGGTTTCTGTTTTCCATCCTTTGGCATTTTTGCCAGACAAAGTGGCCCATTGCCTGCAAGGCTGGGCTCTGTTTTGTCATTCTATGAGATTCATTTCCACTCCACAGGACAGCAAGCTAATGTGGAGCTCTTTCTTGGTTGCTGATTAGCCCTGATCCAGCATCTGATCAGCATAAAATGTCGTGTTTCCATTTAGATGTTGAACCTTGGATCATTTTCCCATTACCAGTTTTGGATTTTGATGGCTGTCACGGCCGATCCTGTCTTACATCAGATTGTTCATTATGTCCACTAGGGCTAGTTGAATAAACCACCAGGCCGAGTGTCAGTTCCCTCCCATAATTATTCTAATTATTATGCTCTCCACCTCTGCTTACCTGTTCTTGATAGTGAGTTACTGTTGGCTACCGAAGAATCGGTGACCAGGGTTGTGAGTCCATCCGCACTGTGGCGGGATGTCATGTGCTATCTCCTCCAGGACGATTGGGGTGTTTCTTGTATAAAATTGCTGGCCTGCCACCACATATTTTAGCTGGGTATTGACAATGACCATGTGTATTGTGCCAGCCTGCCCACAGTGTGCCTCCCATCGAGCAGCACTACTGGTCTGTCGCCCCCCCCCCCCCCCCCCCCCCTCGCTCCCAATGCCACTGAGGGTATATTCATGCTGATTTTATGGGCTGCTTTCTTAACTCCTTTTGGCCTATAATAGTTGACACTTTCTCAAAATTTCCTTATGTGTTTCACTGTCTGTCCACATCCATGACAGCTATTGTCACAGCCCTTGCAAAGACTTTTTCAATTGAAGGATTGCTGCATACATTTGTGACAGACAATGGCCCACAATTTTGTCTCAGGATTTTCAAAATTTTTATATAAAGAGTGGCATCCAGAATGTTACGGCCCCTCCATTTCATCCTCAGTCCATCGGTAAGGCGGTGTGGCTGGTCTGTCCGTTCAAAATTTAGATGAAAAAATATGTCTCAATCTTCTCCCAAGAAAGCCGTCAATAGGTTCTTGAGCTCATATAAATTCACTCCAGCTGGCAACAATAGCCAGACAGAGCTGCTTCAAGGCTGCTGTCCCCATTCACTGCTTCATCTACTCTGGCCAACACCCAGCCACCTGCTGGTGTCTGCCTAGCAGCAGTTCTCTCCGGACTTCGCCATCTGGTACTGTTGATTTGGCAAGCGCCCTAAGTGGATACCAGCAGTTATACATCACTGCTGGGACCACCACCTATGCATTGTGCACACCTTTGATGGCTTTGTGTCACGACAGTATGATCTCTTCTGTCCACACATGACCTACCGTATGCCGGTAACTCCGCCACCCCAATGCCTGCCTACACCGTCTGTGCTGCCACCCCCCCCCCCCCCCCCCCCATGCCCCACGGCACAGTCCACACACCTACACACCTTATGGCTCCTGCACTTGCTTTGTTCTGGTTGCTGGCACCACTGGGCAGAGTGGTTAGCACCGGGCTGCCTCCGTCTCTGCAGCAGCTGTCACCGCTACAGCCACCACCACCACCGCCACCAATGCGTTCTCTGCTGCCTCTGTCACTGAGTGCCTGCCCAGATATGGACATGACATATACGTGGTGAACAATTTTTCCTAAGGAGGAAGGAGTGTTGTAACCCTATACAATGAGCGCATGTATACTTCACTGTTAGACTGTGCTTTAATGTACTCTTGGTTGCATGTGTTTGTACTGATTACTATGTCATTCAGTGTCTTAGTCTTTCCTTCATATGGAAGTGGAATAAAGTTGGTTGGTGGGAATTCTGATGTTGTGTTTGTGAAACATTACAATAGTGCCAAGTATTTGGAAGAAAATACAGACCACGCTCATCTGTGATAAGGGTAACAAGAACGATCCACAAAACTACCATGTAATATACTTGACATCTATGTGCTGTAGAATCTTAGAACATTCTGAGCTCAAACATAATTAAATATCTCAAACAGAATGACATCCTCCATGCTAACTAGCACGGATTCTGAAAATATTAGTTGTGATATCCAGCTTGTGTTTTTCTCATATGACATCCTGGAAACTAAAGAGCAAGGCACTCAGGTGGATGCAGGATTTCTTGATTTCTGACAAGCATTTGACTCAACACCTCATGTATGCTTATTATCTAAAGTACAATCATGTAGGATATCAAGTGAAATCTGTGGCTGAATTGAAGATTTCGTGGTAAAGGGGTGCAACATGTTATCTTGAATGGAGAGTCATGACAGCTGTAGAATTAACTTCAGGTGTGTCCTACGGAAAGTGTTGGGACCTTTGCTGTTCATTAATGACCTCATAGACTATATTAGTAGAATCCTCAGACTTTACAGATGAAGCTGTTATCTGAAATGAAGCACTGTTTCAAGAATCTGCATAAGTATTCAGTCAGACCTTGTTAAGATTTCAAAGTGGTATGAAGGTGTGCAACTTGCTTTAAATGTTCAGACACGTAAAATTGTGCACTTCACGAAACAAAAAAATGTAGTACCCTATGATTATAATATCAGCGAATCACAGTTGGAAGTGGTTAATTCATACAAATACCTGGGTTTAACACTTTGTAGGGATATGAAATGGACTGTTCACATAGGCTCAGTCATAGGAGAGGCAGGTGGCAGACTTCACTTCATTGGCAGAATATTGGGAAAATGCAGTTAGTCTACAAAGGAGACAGTTTACAAATCACTAAGTGTCCTGTCTTTCATGTTGCTCAAATGTGTGGGACCAATACCAAATAGCACTAGTAGGGGATAATGAGCATATACAGAAAAAAATAGTGTGAATGGTCACAGGTGTGTTTGACTCATGGGAGACTGTCACAAAGATGCTGATAAACTGTACTGGCAGCCATTTCAAATTCCAAGAAACAGCTTTAAATGATGAATCTAGCAATGTACTACACCCCCTATGTATTGCTCCTTCAGGGATTGCAAAGACCAAATTAGACTATTTACAGCATATACAGAGGCATTTAAGTAGTTATTCTTCCTGTGTTGAAAATGTAACTGGAATAGGAAGAAACCCTAATAACTGCTACAATGGAAGGTACCCTCAGCTATCTCTTCACAGTGGTTTACAGAATATGGATGCAGATGTAGATATGGCAGTGGACTGAACTCTTAGTAGAGTCACAGCCAGAGTCACAACTATACAAGGTCAGCAACCATGCAGCAGTCAGTTACCACTTGACAATGGCCTAGGTGCACTCAGTTAAAAGCTTGTTGACCTATAATGAGTTGAAGAAGCTTGAATCCCCAGAAGATTTTATACAGTCTTCCTTCATGTTTCTTAAATGAAGTGGTTACAGTGATTAAATTGCACTCTTTACAAAATTCTGTCAGCAGCATCCCTTCATTTCTTTCTCACGGCTATGTTCTCATTCTGTTTTACTTTCTACTTCTAAGCAGTTGTGTTATCATAAAGTTTTTGAGATACCATTCTATTTTATATGTTCCAGGGTAAAACCTAGGTCTCATACTGCTATAAGTTGTGTGCTGTTTTTTCATGGTTATTTTCTGCTATGGCTTTGGATTATTAGTGTGTCCCTAAGATATTTGTGGTTTACCATCCAGATTACTAGTGTTCCATTGTACCTGTCACCATTCTTTATTGTTTTAGGGGACATTGTGAAAGGATTAGCCTCAAAAAATTCTCAAGATCATGAAAGAGCTATACGGAAAGCAGATCTTTATCTCCGGTCTGATGAAAAAGAATTTGACGAAGATGGCATTTTCACAAAACTGGATAAGACAGTTGTGAACAAGAGTCATATAAATGGCAGTGATGGTGAAACCATGAGTGCAGGTAAGAAAACTCATGACTACATAACCAATATATAGGTCATTACTAGCTTTGAAGATTTTTATGTGTGAATTGTTTACACAACAGAAGAAAACATTGTTAAGCTTCCAGGATGCATCTCTTACTCTGGAGCAGAGTGAAAACATCTTAGCTGCTAAGTTCTGAGTTCAAGTTCCAGTCCAGTACTCAATTTTAATGTGCCAGAAACCTACATTCTTACACTTACTTCTTACTTAATTAGCTGCATTTCATACGTTAGAGTTATGCCCACAATAAGGTTTTCAAAATAGTAGCATAGGTTAAGATTTAGTGCACATTATTGACAGTGGTAGTTGAGGTTTTCAGACAGGACCACTACTTCATTGAGATGATGGATTATTCATAAAGAGCCATCTCCTTAGCCAAATGATAAGGTTTTGGGAAACTGTTAGCACCAGTACATATGGAGAAAAGGCATGTTGTAATGCCATACGAAATCCTGAAGTATTGGTACTCTGATGCCTTAATTGTGACTGTGAGGGTAAAATAAGTGTAATTTAGGCTCATACAGAAGTGGCCACAGAATTGTTTTTCTGCCACTCTATCTGCTAGGGAATAGAAGGGATAATAGTGATAATAATACAGTACCTACAATTGAAAATGGAGTATAAATGTAAAGAAATATGTAGGTTAGTTGGTTTGAACTTTTGAAGCATTGCCATTACCTTCAGAATAAACAGTTACTGTTCAGAGAAATCCCCACTCAATACTGAAATGTCAACCTGTCAGGCACAGTATATTTTTCATGATTCCACAAGACATACAGATAAGATTTATATAATAAGCAGCTTTGGAGGATAATATAAATTGATATTTACTGTACATTTTAGCCTTCAACAACAGTTTGGAAAATAATATGGATTGGGGACAAGAATTTGCACTATAGGGAGATGAAGGTGACATGTCAATATCCAAGGCATTTGTGACATTTCAGGTGGAATACTCTGTCTTTACATCATATTCTCAAGAACTAGTTTCCACAGAAACTTATTTTCTAGTGGCATAATATAATGGCTTTCACAGGTTTTATTTGTAATAGAGGGAGTAAATGTGTTCACAATATAATCTGGTTGCTCCATAAACTGTAATTACAAACTATATTGTAATGGAATTATTCAATGGCATGTATTTTATAGAAGTGACACTTCATTATGTTTCTAGGGAAATTAGTTTTAGAGATTGCTGTAGGTATTATCATCTGTGTTTTATGTGAATATGGTAAGGAAGGCAAATAAAATATTGGTCAACCAAATTTTGTTTACAGACCGTTTTCTTCTGAGGCAAATCTTGATTATGTTAGTAATAGGACATTAAGTCTCAGGCCGTTCATGACTGTAATAGTAATAGTAATAGTAATAATAATAATAATAATAATAATAACTGCCTTGTTGATATTTGACATAGTATTGAACATAAAATGACCCCAAATGTTTGTGCAAAACATTCCAAAATCATGATGATAATCTGATGGTATGGTCAGAAATCAGCACAGCAGACATACATACCTCCATGTTGTATGAAATGGTTCTTTGACTGTTAATAGGTTTACAGACAAGATTTTCGGACCCTTTTCCTGCCAAGTACTGTTGCCACAGCTAATACTTTTCTTGTTGAGGATGACAAACATGTCTCCATAAAACTCAGTTTTTTGGGTGGCACACTACAGGATAAAAGTTGCTCTCAGATGCCATTGCAAGTGAGCTCCTTAGGTTTGGACATGCCCATGTTTCACTTACCTTAGGTAAGTCTTTCTGCTCCCGGAATTGGAATGACTCCTTACCCTCTCCCTTAAAACCCACATCCTTTCGTCTTTCCCTCTCCTTCCCTCTTTCCTGATGAGGCAACAGTTTGTTGTGAAAGCTTGAATTTTGTGTGTATGTTTGTGTTTGTTTGTGTGTCTATCGACCTGCCAGCGCTTTCGTTTGGTAAGTCACATCATCTTTGTTTTTAGATATATTTTTCCCACGGGGAATGTTTCCCTCTATTATATTAATATCTTTATTTATTGATTTTAATGAATGGTATTGATGACTGTGCATACACACATTTTACTGACTGATTGTGCTGTTTACTGACTCATACTCATATGTACCTTGACAAGGTTACTGGCTTAGTAATTTTTTGTACTGACAGCACCAACTGAGATATTTATAAATAATTACTCGTATTTTTGAAATTGTACATAATATTACATTTATATGATAACAAATGATTTTTCATTCTGCTACAGTTTTGACATTGAATGTATGTTGCATATGGATGAATGTTTACAAATACATTACATGGCATAAAAAGTGACTACCTGAATCTCTTTGTGTCATCCTGTACCATTGGTCATAGACTAGCAGCAGCAGGACCAGGGAATTACTGTCCCATGCGTAGGCCGCTATTAACATCACAACACAAACAATTCTCTTTGGAGTGGTGTGATTAGGAAGCATGGACTGCTAATGAATGACATTGTGTTCAGCATTGAATTGTGATTCCGCACTATCCCAGATGATCATTGTTGGCTAGTGTGATATGTTTTGGAAATGCACAGCAGTGTTACTCATTGCATCATGATGTCCGGAGCCCTTTAGGTTTCACTTGAGGTCACAGCTGGTAGTGACTGAAGAAGCTCTAATTGCACAATGGTACATCATGGACATGCTGCATCATCATGCGTTACCTCTCACATGACAGCATTGTGGTGCCATTTTTCAACAGGACAATGCTTGTTGATACATGGCATCATGTTTCTATGAATTGTCTGCATGATGTTGAGGTATTCCTGTGACTGGTGAGATTCCCAGATTTGTCCCTAATAAAAGATGTGGGGGACCATGTCGGATTTAACTTCTGTCCAATTGATAGTGTCCAGAACATCAAGGACCTGTTAACAGTGGTGGGCCAGCTTACCTTGGGATACGAATAGGATGGGATGCAACTGCTGTAAAACACCCTTCCCAACTGAAACAGTGCATTCACCTGGGCCAGAGGGGTTGCAGTGTCATACTGGTAAATGGGATCATACTGATAAGTTCTTTGTAAATTTGGCTTAATTTTGTAATCACTGAAATAACATCATATACCCTCTCAACCCATTTCATTTTCTCCTCCCCTTTTGGGTGCTTAACTTACAGATGGTGCAACTTACAAATTTTTACTTAAATATATGAAAATAATTAATAATTTATTTTGAAAATTATATCTCGACAGGAAGTGCAAAATGGCTAAGCAGGGATGGCTAGAGGACAAATGTAAAGGATGTAGAGGCTTATCTCGCGAGCGGTAAGATAGATACTGCCTACAGGAAACTTAAAGAGACCTTTGGAGAAAAGAGAACCACTTGCATGAATATCAAGAGTTCAGATGGAAACCCAGTTCTAAGCGAAGAAGGGAAAGCAGAAAGGTGGAAGGAATATATAGAGGGTCTATACAGGGGCGATGTTCTTGAGGACAATATTATGGGATTGGAAGAGGAGATAGATGAAGAGGAAATGGGAGACATGATACTGCGTGAAGAGTTTGACAGAGCACTGAAAGACCTAAGTCTAAACAAGGCCCCGGGAGTAGACAACATTCCATTAGAACCACGGACAGCCTTGGGAGAGCCAGTCCTGACAAAACTTGGTGAGCAAGATGTATGAGACTGGTGAAATTCCCTCAGACTTCAAGAAGAATATAGTAATTCCAATCCCAAAGAAAGCAGGTGTTGACAGATGTGAAAATTACCGAACTATCAGTTTAATAAGTCACAGCTGCAAAATACTAACGCTAATTCTTTACAGACAAATGAAAAAACTGGTAGAAGCCGACCTCGGGGAAGATCAGTTTGGATTCCGTAGAAATGTTGGAACACGTGAGGCAATACTGACCCTACGACTTATCTTAGAAGAAAGATTAAGGAAAGGCAAACCAACGTTTCTAGAGAAAGCTTTTGACAATGTTGACTGGAATACTCTCTTTCAAATTCTGAAGGTGGCAGGGGTAAAATACAGGGAGTGAAAGACTCTTTACAATTTGCACAGGAACCAGATGGCAGTTATAAGAGTCAAGGGCATGAAAGGGAAGCAGTGGTTGGGAAGGGAGTGAGACAGGGTTGTAGCCTCTCCCTGATTCTATTCAATCTGTGTATTGAGCAAGCAGTAAAGGAAACAAAAGAAAAGTTCAGAGAAGGTATTAAAATCCATGGAGAAGAAATAAAAACTTTGAGGTTTGCTGATGACATTGTAATTCTGTCAGAGACAGCAAAGGACTTGGAAGAGCAGTTGAATGGAATGGACAGTGTCTTGAAAGGAAGGTATAAGATGAACATCAACAAAAGCAAAACGAGGAGAATGGAATGTAGTCGAATGAAATCGGGTGATGCTGAGGGAATTAGATTAGGAAATGAGACACTTAAAATAATAAAGGAGTTTTGCTATTTGGGGAGCAAAATAACTGATGATAGTCGAAGTAGAGAGGATATAAAATGTAGTCTGGCAATGGCAAGGTAAGCGTTACTGAAGAAGAGAAATTTGTTAACATCGAATATTGATTGAAGTGTCAGGAAGTCGTTTCTGAAAGTATTTGTAAGGAGTGTAGCCATATATGGAAGCGAAACATGGACAATAAATAGTTTGGACAAGAAGAGAATAGAAGCTTTCGAAATGTGGTGCTACAGAAGAATGCTGAAGATTAGATGGGTAGATCACATAACTAATGAGGAGGTATTGAATAGAATTGGGGAGAAGAGGAGTTTGTGGCACAACTTGACTAGAAGAATGGATCGGTTGGTAGGACATGTTCTGAGGCATCAAGGGATTACCAATTTGGTACTGGAGGGCAGCGTGGAGGGTAAAAATCATAGAGGGAGACCAAGAGATGAATACACTAAGCAGATTCAGAAGGATGTAGGCTGCAGTAGGTACTGGGAGATGAAGAAGCTTGCACAGGATAGAGTAGCATGGAGAGCTGCATCATACCAGTCTCAGGACTGAAGACTACAACAACACATCAAAAACTTGCAATTGATATAAAAGCAGCAGAACCAACAATATTTCCTCATATTTCATAATTTAATTAATTTTATAGGAATCAGTTGTGTAAAAAAGCTGTTTTTAGGGTTCCATACCTGAATCGGTAAAAACGGAATCCATATAGTATCTATTGCTGTCCATCTCTCTGCCTGTCTGTCTGTTAAGACTACTTGTTCTCAGGAACAGCTTGAGGCATAAAGTTTAAATTTTATCAAATACTACAGTCTGCAGTCCCTTGGTGGGGCAAAAAAATTAAGTTTCTAAGTCAATGCAGTGAAAAGTAATGGTCATTTGTCTTACATATTTTGATGCTCACAAACTCACTCATTAAAACCTAGAGATGGTCTATCTATATATAGCGGAACCTCGCGTAATGAGCATAATTCGTTCCAGAATCTTACTCATAATGCGAAACTCTTGTTAAGCGCAACAATTTATCCCATATAAAATATGTAAAATACGATAATGCATTCGATGCAGAAAAAGTACTAAAAGTTTTATCTTATTCATGCCATTCATTCAAAGAAAGGTATACATACAATATTATGTACTGTATTATTCACAATACGTAACTAATTCTTTTTTACTAGGAAGCTATCTATAGGCATTTGTTTCAGCTGATGCTTCAACACTTGATGAAAATGCAACACAGGATAGTCAACAAATAAATTTGTAGTGTGCATAGCCACTGCTGTATTAGGGTGATGATTTTCAGTGTATGGTGCAACTGACTCCCATACTTTCAGCATTTCTCTTATTGTGCCAGAAGGTTGCTACTTTGCAGTTACCTCCTCCACCTCCACCTCTGGAGAACTCCTCCCCACAACTTCCTGCTATGAAGCAAACTGCAACTCCATAAGCTCTTCGGTGGTCATTTCTTGGCTTTGATCTTTTACAGGCTCATTGATATCATTGTTGTCCACTTCTGGTCCCATGCTCTTGTTCAAATATACAATCCCGTTGACTATAGGCTCCACTGGCACTGACTCAAATGCTTCAGAGTCACATTCCATAACACACTCAGACCAAAGCTTCTTCCAGGCAGAAGTGAGAGTTCTCTTGGTAATGCCTTCCAATGCCTTTCTGGTCATCTTGATGGAGGCAACAATGTACAAGTGGTATTTCCAAAACTCTCTGAGAGTGAGATTGGTAGTTCATGTCAACTCAAAGCAATGGTCAAAGAGTACCTTAGTGTATAGCTTCTTAAAGTTAGAAATAATCTTTTGGTCCATAGACTGGAATAACAGAGTGGTGTTGGGAGGCAGAAATTGGATTTTGATGAACTGAAATTCTTCGAGGAGGTGGTCTTGTAGGCCTGCAGAATCGGCACGAATGTTGTGCATAACGTGCAAAACATGGAGTGGCAGATTCATCTCAGCAAATATTTTTTCACTGAAGGACCAAACATTTCATTGATCCTATCACAAAAATGATAATGTGTCACCCAAGCCTTGTTGTTGGAGCTCCACATCACATTTAACTGCTCATCTGGACTTCTTTAAGGCTCATGGAGTTCCTGAATGATAAATGAACAGCTGTTTAGTTTTCAAATCACCACTTGCATTGGCACAAAATAGCTGTTTGAGATGGTCTTTCATTGGCTTGTGACCAGGCAATTCATTCTCCACTGCTGTTATAAGAGGTACGCTTCGACATCTTTTTCCAGAATAGACCCATCTCATCACAATTAAAAACCTGTTGCGGCAGATAACCCTCAGAATCTACAACTAGTAAACTCTCATTTGACCTCAATCTCACCTTATTCTCATAGGGCCAACTGCACCAACATTGATTAAAAATTAACTGCAGTCAAGTTGGCACTAAACCCTGGTCAACGCAAAATTCAGTGGCACCAACCTCAATTAAAGTTAATTGGGGGTGTTGTCATGGTCAAAGTTTAGTGGGGTTGGAGGGTCGACTATCTTGAATTGATTGCAATTAAAATAAAGTAAACACATAACATGGGGGTGCATTTTGATGTTTTAGATGGCATAGAGGATGAAGAAACGTTACATGTTGACCATGTAGATAATCATCACAACTGTGTTGGTGCACTTGTGGAAAGCAGAAATCCTTTCAAAGATTATGAAGAAACCATTTTTCAAAAGAAATAGCGTGGTGGGTATCAGGTCAAATCTATGATAGGTTGGACTTTTTTATTTATCAAAATAAATTCGATTGAAAGTTTGCAAAGTAATATTTCAGAGCTAGATCAGAAATGTAAGGACTATGGTATGAAGATTAGCATCTCCAAAACGAAAGTAATGTCAGTGGGAAAGAAATATAAACCGGTTGAGTGCCAAATAGAAGGAACAAAGTTAGAACAGGTGGACAGTTTCAAGTACTTAGGATGCATATTCTCACAGGATGGCAACATAGTGAAAGAACTGGAAGCGAGGTGTAGCAAAGCTAATGCAGTGAGCACTCAGCTACCATCTACTCTCTTCTGCAAGAAGGAAGTCAGTACCAAGACTAAGTTATCTGTGCACTGTTCAATCTTTCGACCAACTTTGTTGTATGGGAGCAAAAGCTGGGTGGATTCAGATTACCTTATCAACAAGGTTGAGGTTACGGATATGAAAGTAGCTAGGATGATTGCAGGTACTGGTAGATTGGAACAATGGCAGGAGGGTGTCCACATTGAGGAAATCAAAGAAAAACTGGGAATGAACTCTATAGATGTAGCAGTCAGGGCGAACAGGCTTAGATGGTGGGGTCATGTTACACACATGGGAGAAGCAAGGTTACCCAAGAGACCCATGGGTTCAGCAGTAGAGGGTAGGAGGAGTCGGGGCAGACCAAGGAGAAGGTACCTGGATTCGGTTAAGAATGATTTTGAAGTAATAGGTTTAACATCAGAAGAGGCACCAATGTTAGCACTGAATAGGGGATCATGGAGGAATTTTATAAGGGGGCTATGCTCCAGACTGAACGCTGAAAGGCATAATCAGTCTTAAATGATGATGATGATGATGATGATGATGATGATGATGAAATAAAGATGTCTCACCCATGAACAGATTCTATTGACATTAAGGGAATATGCAACTGGTGCATTAAATAAGCAGTATTACAACCCACGATGGATGATTTCAGCATACTGGCTGGATTTCTTGGAGTCAGTGCTACACTAGATTGCCCTCACATGAAGATTCTGCCTCCTGGCAAACATAATACGGAACTTTTCCACAATAGAAAATAATATTTACTGCCAAACTGTCAGTGATCACTATTTAATAATGTGGCTCAGTGGCTTGGCTCTGTGCACGACAGTACAGTATTTCATAACTACACTTGCAGAGCCCAGTTTGAAAATGGGAAAATACCAGTAAGCCACTTACAAGGGAATAATGGCTTCGCATGTGGACTATACATATTGACACCACTTTCAAATCCACAGAGGGAAGCATAACACTAATACAACAGGTCTCACATTCGAACAATGAACAGTGTAGAGAGAGAGAGTGTGGTTTTTGGGAAAGGAGATTCCCCATTTTATCTGTGGGAATAAGGTGTAATCCACAAAAAACAACAGTACTACCATATTTTTTTGCACTCTCATATTGTTTCATTACTGCCAACCAGTTCTTAAAGGATTTCAGGTTCAATTTTAGAGAAATTGTGTGTCCTTTTCTTGCTCTCCATAGTGCAGTCTCCATATTATGAAAACAGTCTGAAAAGGCATTTAATGTTGCTGCAGTGTAGTGACAACTTAATCACAGTTAAGCTTTAAGCTTGACCACGGTACTCTTGGTTATCTTACTTTGTAACCGATTTTGGTGCAGTTGGTCCATAGAGTATAAATACTCTCTGCTGGTTACGAGTGAAGATAACACGAAAGACACTTCAGTCTTTTAAATATCTAATCATCCTTGCCTTATAGATACCAATGCTGTAGTTAATGTTACAGGGATTTTTTCTTTGTGTGTGTGTGTGTGTGTGGGGGGGGGGGGGGCGGGGGGAGGATATTTATTAGTGAAATATCTACTTCTAGTTTTGATGGGAAATTTAAGCCCCCTGGAATAAATTTCAAAATTCCCTGTGATTTGATGGGAAGTAGCAGTTTTAGAATCTATGAATCAGTTTCTATCATAGTTACATTACTCTGATTATCATAATTCAAAAACGTAAATGATGCCTGAGTGCATAGGATCGCAAAAAATTATGCGCATTATTATTAAACTTTGATTCAACTAACTCAAACATTATTCGATAATGATTTTAAAAAAGTTTAAATATTGGTGTTGCTAATTAGCATAGCATATTAATATAATTCCAGATACATAAAATAAATGAAAAATCACAATAGCAAATGTGAAATTACAAAAATATTTAGACATAATGCTTAAAATATAAACATTCTCAAAAGTTTTGGAATCTCAGGACTGCTATCTTGCTAATGCCAATATGCCTGTCTGCAGCTCAGTACGGGCAGCAATCTGAAGTGCGGCAGGGAAGGGGGATGGATATCAGGATATGGGAGGGGGTGGAGGGGGGGAGGAGGAGAAGAGTACTGTGTGACAGAGCACGCAGGGATTAGAAGGCAGCAGGTGGATAAGGCTGCCAGATGCAGCATCGCGAAGCTGTGGGGGAAGAGGGGGGAACGGGGAATGGAAATGGAGAGGATGGGTTGATGGACCGCGGCAAACAATGAGGGTGGGGAGGCATTAATTGGGAGAAGATGATAGGACAGTGGGGGTGGAAACTGTTGGGTGGAGTGTGTGGGGACAGTAGGTTATTGCAGGTTGAGGCTGGAGTAATTTCTGGAGAGGAGGCTCTGTTATGAGGATAACTCCCATCTGTTGAGTTCAGAAAAGCTGGTGGTGGAGGAGAGGATTCAGATGGCCCAAGTTGTGAAGCAGTTGTTTAAGTCAAATATTTTATGTTCAGCTGCATGTTATGCCACAGGATTGTTCACTTTGCTCTTGGCCACAATTTAATGGTGGCCATTCATCCTGGTGGTCAGCTGGTTGGTAGTTGTACCAATACAAAAAGCTGTGCATGTCATATACCAGTTCTCCTGCAGTCATTGCACAGGTTTTTATGTTGGTATGACTAGCAACTAACTGTCCACTGGAATTAATTGGCAACCCCAAACTGTGGCCAAGGGCAAAGTGGACCACCTTGTTACACAATATGCAGCTGAATCTAACATGCTTGATTTCAGTGGCTGCTTCACAACCCGGGCCATCTGAATCCTCTTCTCCACCACCATATTTTCTGAACTGTGCAGATGGGAGTTATCCTTAAAATACATTCTCCACTCTGAAATTATCCCAGCCTCAACCTGCAATAACCTACTGTACGCACACCTTCCACCCAACAGTTTCGCCCTCTCTGTCCTATGACCTACTCCCAATACGTCCCCTCACCCTCACTGTTTGCTGCTCTCTGCCAGTGCACCCTCCAGTCTTTTTCTCTCTCTGCTCTTCTCCTTTTCTTCTTGCTCCTGCCCCTCCCCCAATCCCAGCTCCCGTCTCCCACAGTCTCAAGCAGCATCTGGCAGCCTTGTCCTGCTGCATTGTAGTCCCAGCACGCTCTTGTCAGACAGTGCTGTTCACTTCACCACCCATGCCCTACCATCCCTCCCCCTTCCCTACCCCACTCCAGATTGCTGATTGCTAGTTTGGTAAGAGTGGCCAGAGATAGTGGTAATGTGTGCATGATATGTGCCGGCTTGAGTAAACATGTGGGGGTTTTCCTTCAGAAGGCTCTGGCTGAGAGCTCAGTATGTAACAGTCTTTTTGCTCTTTAAAAATATAACTTCAATATTTTTAACCAACTCTTTAAGGCTGACAATCTCCACAAATCATCTTAACACAACATGAAAGTTGCCTTCTCTTGGTGCACAATAAATGGTATTCCTACTATCCCATTTTTCTATGAAACAGAAAGTATGTGTACCTTTTCCCCTGGGTTGATTGTTAATACATGTTTTATTACAATAATGAATTTGATTATCATTACATATCTTTTTGGTCAAATGGAACATTTTGATCTTGAGCTGTGAACTAACTGTCGTAAGGTTTCTAACAGCATACCACATAAACCACTCACCATAGCCCACTTCAGCGTTAGTGTATGCCAGCATTGTACTCTGAAATTTGTTCATTTGTTAATTTATTGCTTCATTGTCTTCTGCAGATTCCATAAAGAAGGAGAACCTTCAGGAATGTGAAAATAGCCAAAGCATAACGTACCAAACAGCTAGGAAGTCATAGAAACTTTATCTGTATACTGTATTAACAAGGAACTTTATTATACTGCTTGACACTAGTAATGCATACTCCATCTAAATTTATTCTATTAAATTAGAAAGAAATTTCCTATGCCGAAAAAAGCTGCTGCCTGCTCAATTGTACTATAGAGCTGCTGTTTATCTGCTATTGCTAACATAATATTTATGTGATTATAATGGTACTATTTACATTGTAAGTACTGACTGAGTTCTTACTGCTTCTCATACAGCTTTATAACAAACTGCTGCTAACAGAACTTTGCAGTCCTTGACTCTAGGTATTCAGATAATTCGTAAGGCAAATAGCTAATGAGGTTTTATAAATTGGGTTTCCAATTTATTGCTTTATGGGAGAGAGGAGCTTGTTGACTGTCTTCCCACCAGAGTACATATCTAGATTCTCAGAACTAGACAAGGAGGCAAAGTTTGCAGGGAAATTATTTTTGTGTTTTTTGCTGTAACTATTTAAATCTTAGTTCGGCTTAAGACTTCAGCTGTTTGTTGTGAACTGCTTGTAGGCATGTTCAGCTTCCACCTGAGCTGTGTCTCATAAGGTTGAGTTTGGACCCTTGATTAGTATACTTGTATCATCATCAAACAGTGAAGCTTTAGAACCATCCTTTAAAGTAATTGTAAGTTCATTTATGTGGTTTAAGAACAAGGCTGGACCAAATACTAATCCTCGTGAGAGCTCACTTGTTACAGTCCCCCTTCAGATGTTAGTTTCATGCCTGTGATGGGCTGTCAGTGAGGCTTCATCTAGGCAACAAACTGCACCAACAGGATAATAATTTTTGAATAGCTCTTCAAGGGCTTCATTTGTGAAGTCCTGTATGGCTCTATTTGTGGATAATCCTTCAAAAATGCTGAACTATGAGGCAGTTAACAAGCTTTACTCAGTTAAATGAGTCAGTACTCTATTGTAGGCTACTTTCTCAAACATTTTTGAAAAATATTGGAAGAAGTTACATAGGTCGGTATTCAGAGGTGGTTTACTTTTTCCCAGTTCTGAAGATGGTAGATATGACGCAACATTTAAGTTTGCAAAGAATTATCCTCTGAGTCACTGACTGATTACAAGTTTAGTAGTTTTTAGTGACCTGATGAATTTTGTAATGTGCATGGGTGATATTTTTTGAAATTAATGGCTGTTGGTGATGCATGCAGTGTCTGTCCAAGCAAATGTAATGCATCTGTATTTGGTTGTTTATTGCTGGGTTTAGTGTTTGTAGCCACTGGGGGTGGGGGGTTAATCAATGAATTTTGTAGATATTGGTTTGAAAGTGTCACCATTTCTCCCAGAACTATTTTCTGGGGTTCAGTTCTGTTTAGGTCACTATTTTTATTTGTTTCTTGTTTAATAATGTTACAGATAGATTCTGAATCTAAATCAACATCTACATCTATGTCTATACTCTGCAAACCACCATGAAGTGCATGGCAGAGGGTACGTCCCATTGTATCAGTTATTAGGGCTTCTTCCTGTTCCATTCGTATGTGGAGCATGGGAAGAATGATTGTTTGTGCTGTATTCTGCTGCTAGTGTGTGTGAATTTGAGTGCACTGAGTGTAGTATCACCAAGTGTATGTATTTAAATCAACTGCCAACTGTATCAGCGTGGGCTAGACACTAGAGTCCACGTGTAGGAAGCGTGCACTTGACATAGTCTCCTCTGCACCACCTACTGACGACTCACATCTTTAAACATGCAGAGCAGCACTGACTCACTCTCACTATGTTCTTTTAGTTTGTACTGCTCACATCAGTTGCTCTGTGTGTCACTTATGTCACATCTCCTGTATGATTCTTTTGTCTTGTTAACATGTGGAGGCAGTGATAAACATGCAGGCTCAGCACTGAGCAGATCTAGGCTGAAGTACCAGCATCAGTGTTCTCTGTTTCTATCTTATCCTGTTTTGTCCAACATCCAGCATGGCCTAAATGCTGGGATACTTGTAATGATTGCCAGAAGAAAAGCCACATCACTTCAGTGTGTCATTCACTGAAGGTTGCTCAGGATACAGACAAGGATGTAAACTGTGTCTCCAGTGCGTGTGACGTCTCCCAAATTTTTTATCAAGTTGAGTGTTTTTCACAAAGTGCTCTGACTACAGGTTGTCACAGGTGCTGCGGGTGTGTGCTGAATTTTTCTGCTCATGTTTCTTTGAAATCTATGGCTTGCCCCCATGTTTATTGTTCACATCCTATTTATGTCACCCTGAAAGATCAAGTGAAAGCAGAATTAGGCAGACTGCAATCTCTAGGGTTGGTACAATTGCAGTGTTACACAGCTTATGCTTAATTACAGACTTACTATTTTATCAGTTGATTTGTTTTCACCACGTAACGTCCACTGTTTACATCCTTCTTCGTTGCTGAGCGATGTATCACTTTTCGTTCTGACGCTGCAATTCTTCCTTTCCTATATCTTTACTACTTTTTATCTATATAAATGATGAACTATTGGTTTTGCCGTTTAACAACTTTTTAATAACTGTGGAAGTATTACAGGCATCAGGTCCCACCTAATGTTTCACCCACCTATACGTTTTACATGAACCTTTCAAGACTCGATCGATCAGTTTACAAATAGAAAACAGAATATCTCTTCCTTTGATGTTGCCCAACAACGACCTAGGAAGCTCGATGCCCTCATGGCCCAGGCTCTTCCATGGCTCACAGTAGTTTGCAGCATTCGTTTTATTCCTTGCCCACTTGCCGCTACATCGTACTTTCGTGGTGATCGTTGGGCAATGTCTTCCATGTTATCTGCAACATAAATAAACTTTCTTCCCACAGTATTTCTGAAAACCCAAAAACAAACTTAAAGAACATAATAATAATAACTGTTCTTACAATTATTCGTATAAGTCTTGGTCAATTTAATGAGGGGTGGGACAGGCCTAAGCCTTGTGACACCACACAATCTGTTATGGCTAGTGAATGGTCATCTCCACGAATTGTACTATGGAAACCATCAGGGAAACTTCACCTCTGTGGCAACTTCAGTACTACTGACAATGTGCAATTGATCATGGATAGATATCCTCTCCCACACCAGGAGGAGCTGTTGGCAAAATATCAGGTGGCCAGTACTTATCTAAAATTGACTTGTCTGAGGCTTATCTGCAGGTTCCTGTGGACGAACAGTCTCAGCAAGTTCTCATTTTGAATACTCCTTTTGGTCTCTGTCAATATTTGCATCTTCCTTTTAGTGTGGCTAGTACCCCTGATATTTTCCAATGATTTGTAGAGCAATTGACTATGCCTGTGCCGGATTGCATTAATTAACTGGATGATATCATTGTCGTGGGCTCCTTCCCCACTGATAACTTGAAAATTTGCCTACTTTGTTTTCTATCTTACAGTCCGCAGGCTTATGGTGTCACCTCACAAAATCTCAGTTTTTTTCAACCTTCTGTTGTTTATTTTGGGTTTGAGGTCTAGCGGCATGATGATTGTCCTCTAGCAGACCACACCTCCACTGTTATGTCTATGCCTCACCACTCGTCCGTGAAGGAGCTTCAGGCCTTCCTAGGGAAGATAGCCAACTACTGTAAATTCCCACCGGGACAGCCATGCTGACCCACATGTTGCATGTCTCGCTACACAAGAATATGCCTTTTTACTGGAGCCTGATTTGCAAATGTGCTTTTCAAATGTTGAAATCCAAACTACTCTCAGCTCCTTGTATACCTTCATTCTCTCTGGACCAGCATATAGTTCTGGTGACTGAAGCTTCAGAGTATGCTCAGCGTCGTCCTATTGCATTGATATGCTGATGGCTCTGAACGACACGTTGCTTTTGCCTCTAAATCTCTCACTCCGGCCCAGCAGCATTACTCTCAGGTGGAAAAAGAGGCTTTTGCTATAGTATATGCTCTCCAGAAATTTCATGTTTTTTTGTATGGCTCTAAGTTTCACTTCACTACTGTTCATAAACCCCTGGTTCCTTGTTTAACCCTCAGACTTCCTTGCCTGACAAGGCAGCGCACTGACTATAATGCTGGGTGCTGTTCTTGTCGCGCTACAATTACAAAAACCATGCCAATGTGAACAGCTTTTCCCACCTTCCTTTGGGTCCTGATCCCAACTTTGATCATGAAGAATTTGCTTTGCTTCCATCTTGATAGTGAAACACAGGCCATGGTTGAGGGTTTTCCAATTACGAGCTCGTGCATAACAGCTACCATTGCCGCTGACCTGGTTCTCCACCAGGTAGTTTGGTTTGTTCAACAGGGCTGGCCAGATAAACTTCTGGGTCAGGTTTTGGGCCCCCTGTACAACTATTTTTCCCGATGGTATTGCCCCTCTGTTTTTGACACGTTTTGCTGTTGTCCATGGAAGACCTTTCTCCCAGAGTAGACAATCCCACAGTGTTATGGCATGAGGTTCTAATGCCTGGTCCACTATCGCCATTGTGCACTAAAGTGTTAGCTAGAAGACACGTTTTTTGCCAGGGATTAATGTCAAAATTGTCCATTTTGTCATGTCTTAAGTTCCCAGAGCATCTCTGTCTCCTTGGCCTACTCCACACCAGCCATGGGAACACATTCGCGTAGACTTGGCAGTCCCTTCTTGAATTCCTATTGGCTCTTGGTTGTTTTCCTGATTTTCTTACATTCTCCGGTGTGCATTGATGTTGACTGAGGTCACAATTCTTACACTTTCGAAGTTTTTTCTATTGAGGGGTTGCCTTGTACCTTAGTTTCTAATAATGGGCCCCAGTTTGCTTCCACCTTTCAATGTTTTGTTCCTGTTATGGCATTTATCATGTCAGCTTCATCATTCCATCCTCAATCAGATGGTGAGGCGGGACAACTAGTGCATACGTGCAAATTCGGAACGAAAAAGTTCGTTGAGTATTCTTTGCCGGATGACACCCTTCTCTGTTTTATGAGCACCCATTGCTTCACGCCCATGGGGGAGAAGAGCCCAGCTGAGATGCTAGCCACGCAGGCTCCTACACCTTCTGTGGTGTGCACTGTGTGTTGTCACCCTGGGGTTCCAGCATCCCAGTGCTGGCCGCTGGTCCGTCTCCAGCCTTGTGTCCATTGCCGCAGCCCACTTTTCCAGTCAGACCACCTCCACCAGTGCCCTCGCCATCATTGCCAGTAGATTCAGTGCTATCTCCTCTACACTGGGACCTGCCCACTGATGATGATGCAGAGAGGGTGACGGAACCCTCCTTCCTGGTGCAGTCATCGGGTGCCACGTGGGCCCATTGTCCTCAGGCATGCGCGCATCTCTGCACATTTTGGTCCTACACTCCGACGCCTGCCGGCACATCATCCTGCCCCCGCCGTTGGCAACTGCTGCCACCACTCCATATCCAATGGATACGTCTCTCGTCAGGCTGCCAGTGTCTCCTCTATGACCCAGGCACCCTCTTTGCACAAGGGAGAGGTGTGCTGTATCCTGCTACTAATGCGTGTGAGTGTGTGTGTGTGCCAAGAGTAGTGTCACTATGTATGTGTACTTAAATTAACTGCCAACTGTATCAGCATGGGCTAGCCGTTAGAGGCCACCTGTAGGAATTATGCAAACCACATGATCTCTGCTGTGCCAACTATCGGCAACTCATGGCCACATACACGTGGGGCAGCACTGACTCACTCTCACTATATTCTTTTAGTTTTTACTGCTCACGCCAGTTGTTCTGCGTGTCACTTATGTTGCATGTTCTGTGTGATTCTTTTGTCTTGTTACATGTGGAGTCATGGGAGTTTTATTTCTGTTATTGTTCAGAGTTTTATGAATAAAGCAATATTCGAGTTACTTAGATGGGTTTCATATATTATTCATTTTCTACAGTTTGAATACTCCTGTGTGTGCTGCAATTGTTATTGTCTTATTCTTGAAGTTTTATTTTTTAACTTAGTTACTGGGGACACAGTGTTAAGATTTACAATGCTGGTGTAATAGAGTTTGAAAATTTGATTACTGCTTTTTCGCTGAATTACATAGAGTTCTCTCTTCCTAGCACAAGATACTTTAATCAGCCCCTTATCATTGCTTCTGCTCAGTTTTGTCCCTATTTGTTTTACAGGAAAATAGACTTGAACTGATGTTGGAATTTGTTGAAAAAAAGATAAAAATTTTCCACCCAGTGCTTGCTTTATAAATTTCTCCCCAGCACTCTTTCCATAATTTCTCTCTAAATGCTGTTATTGAGTCATTGCTTATGATTCTGTGACACAATACTTTTCTCCTATGATATGTATCTAACTGGTCAATAAATTTTATTGTTAACATTTGTCCATCATGTTAAGATAAACCATTGGCCATTAATTTCATAGATAAATCAGTGCGGTATCTTGGGTCTACATTGTGTCCTCCAATCACCATAGGGAATTTTGATGTGGGAAATAATCCAGAACTGGACACCAACAAGTCGAGGTGCTCAGAACTATCTAACCAAAAATCAGTTTTAAACTCTCCACAAACAGTGATTTTCCAGTTAATTATGACCAGTGTCTGTGCCAGTAACTGTCCTGAAAATGTACTGCATTTTCCCATTCCATATGGAGACCTCATGTGCTATAATATTACTCTGTGACTCTACCTAACAATGATTTCTCTGCCTGCTTTGTCAAATTTTGCTCAGCATTAAAAGCAAATTGAGTAGAGAAGTCTTGTGCTGCCGTAAGGCAACTAAACAAACTAAAGAAAAATAAAAAAGCAGTTGATTATTTGTGTGTGTGTGTGCGTGTGTGTGTGTGTGTGTGTGTGTGTGTGTGTGTGTGAGAGAGAGAGAGAGAGAGAGAGAGAGAGAGAGAGAGAGAGAGAGGGAGGGAGGGAGGGAGGGAGGGAGGGAGAGAGGGAGGGAGGGAGGGAGTCTAAAAAAAGTAAATGAGTTACCACAAAATAAATGAAACTAACACGTTGGCTTTGTTTTGACAGAAGCATTCATGGCAATTACAGAAAAAGATGCCAAAAAACGTGCTGAAGATAGAAGACAGCGCAGGGAAATAGCCGACAACTTTAAGAAACAAGCTAATGCTGCATTTGGTGAAAAGGATTATGCAAAGGCTTTAGATTTATACAACAAGGTACATTTTTATTCAAATAGCAATGAAGTGCCATAATATTCTAGTTAATGTACATCTTTGAACACTTTAACCTGCCAAACTCAGTAACACTGGTGTTATGTTAGGGGTTGTATCCACTGTTTATTGTATTTTTATCTTATTACTGATCATAGTGTCATTTTGGTTGTCATCTCAATTCCACTTGCTAGCAAAATAAATATCTCAATAAAGCTAACTGAATAGAACAAACTTTTTCTGCTTTTTCTGAATAGTGATTAGTGATGCTAGTGCATGATGAATCACCGCTGTGTTACAGTGAATAGTAAGAAACAGTATTCTGTTAATTAACTGAATTTTCTGTCACTGCTTCACCAATAATATTACATAGGAAACACTTTTCTGATGTTCTGCAAAATGTTATCTATTTAATCACGAACTTGCTTTTGGCTTCTTAGGGCATCATCAGGTCACAACTGGATGACACAACCACAGATGAAATGACATGTGACGTACACAGGTGTCACTAATACAGAAGATAGAAAAAATGATGAGATACAGGGTGTTTGTAAAGGAAAGTATTACAGTTTTAGCATATTGAGGTGTTAGGTATCTGCCAGATATCAGTGTTGTTTGTGCACAATATTTTGACAACATTACTCGTTATCTTCACCTGGTGCTACTTGAGATTGCTTGTTGAGTGGAATGGATATTTATACTTAAGGCCTCCATGGTCAGTTCCAGGCATTCTGCCTGCAGTTCACTCCTGCTAGAAGTGTCCTTAGGTGCTCACTCTGTGGTCTGTTGCACCAGGCCAAGTTTTGGCATTCTGTCTTTGATCCAGTGCACCTGTCCCTGTCAGGCATTCCATTTTTGGTCTGATATAGTTGCAGGTATTCCCTCTGCAGTCTGTTCTTGCTAGAAGTGTCTTTAGGCATTCCCTCTTCATTCCAGTGCACCAGGCCAAGTGCCGGCAATCTGTCTTCAGTTCCATGCACTGGCATCCTATTTTTGGTCCGGTGCAGTACTAGATGTTCTGTCTGTGGTCTGCTCCCACTAGAAGCATTCTCAGGCATTCCCTCTTCAGTCTGTTGCATCAGACTGAGTGCTGGCATTCTCTCTTCAGTCTGGTGCAGCTGCCCACGCACAGACATTCTGTTTTCGGTATGGTGTTCTGCCTGTGGTATGCTCCCACTAGAAGCATGCTCAAGCATTCCCTCCTCAGTCTGATTCACCAGATGAAGCACTGGCATTCCATCTTCAATCTGGTGCACCTGTCCATGTGGTGGCATTCCCTTTTCAGTCTGGTGCGGTGCTAGGTGTTCCATCTGTGGTCTGCTCCCACTAGAAGCAGTCTAAGCATTCCCTCATTGGGCCAGTGTGCCAGGCTGAGTGCTGGTGTTTTATCTTTGGTCCACTGAACACCCAAATGTGTGGTAGCATTGTATTTTTAGTCCCATGTGGTTACAGGTGTTCCTTCTGCAGTCCACTTTCATTAGAGTTGTTCCTAGGTGTTTCCTATTCACTTCCGTGCACCTGACCAAGCTCTGGTGTTCTGTCTTCAGTCTTGTACACCTGCCCAGGTGCTGGCATTCCATTTTTGGTGTGGCGCAGTACTAGGTGTTTTCCTCTGTGGTTTTCTCCCACTAGAAACGTTCTTAGGGATTCTCTCTATCAGTCGGTGTGCTAGGCCGAGCACTGGTGTTTCGTCTTTGGTCCGGTGCACACATCCATGTGTTCGTGTTCCATTTGGGTCTGGTATGGTTGTAGGTGATTCCCCTGCTGACTGATGCAGCTGGTGCTCGTTCTGGGGTTCATTCCCATTGTTCACATTCTCAGTTGTTCTTTTTGTAGAATTCTGCTGCTGCCCCCAACTGCATTTTCAGTGGTTCCAGCGCAGGATCCCAGGCTCTATTGAGTCGGTACCCAACATCAAGATTCATGAGGTTTTCCATTACCTATATGTCTATACAGTCTCTTGCAGTGGTATATGGAGGTCTGTGCCACAACATGTATTTCATCATCGTTCATGGAATGATTGCGTCGATGACTGATTTAGTTGCCTGTCTTAGCTGACTTTACCTTTGATGTTCTTTGTGTATGCTGTCCACATAACTAATTGGTTGGCCAATTTATGACATGCCAAATTGGCAAGGCATATTATAAATTGCTGGTTTTTTGTAGTCAGGCCATCTTTCACATTTTCCTGTACTCCTCTTGTCTTGGTAGGTAGAAGACCATACACTTGATCGTATTCTTCCTGATAATTCTGCTGATTTTGTCAGAAACAGATCCCACATGGGGGAGGCACACCACAGTCTTTGCTTCATCTCGCTCTTCTTCTGGATTGTGTGGCAAAGGGGCTGGTTGAAGGACCTTCTGCATCTGTTTGGCTGCATATCCATTTTTTCTGGACACTGATTGTAGATACTCTATTTCTGCTGCCACTTACCTGAGTCTGACAAAGTGTGTGTCCTGCAAACCAACATCTTCTGGCCTAGGGACTGACAGCTGCTGGCTTGCAGATATAAATCATTGTTTGGAGGTTTGCAATATACACTGTGACCAAACAATCCATCTGCTATCATTTTTACAAGTACATCCAGAACTGGTAACTGGCCATCATTTTCCAGTTCAGTGGTGAACTTAATATTTTTTGGGTGGCATGAGCTAAGATGTTCCAGAAACTCATTGAGCCTGTCCCTGCTAAGATGCCAGATAAGAAAGGTATTGACAACATACCTGCAGCAGTACATGGGTTTGTATCTAGCCATCTCTAATGCCTCCTCTTCAAATTCTCCATGACCAAACTGGCAACCACTGTGCCCTTGGCTACACCTTCTGTCTGCTCACAATATTTCTCCCATGAAGAAAACAAGTTGAGGTCAGTGTGTGCTGGAAGAGGTCCAAGGAAACATCATTAAATTTCTCTGCAATCAGTTCCAATTAGTCTCTCAGTGGTACCTTACTGAACAGGGATACCACATCAGAACTGTCCATTATATTAGATCTTGTGACATGTAGTTGCTTGAGATGTTGAAAGAACTCCTCCAGTTTGTGGACATGGTGAGTACCTTTCCACATATGGGAACAGCAGTTTATTCAAGTTCTTGGCTGTTGGGTATGTTGATGCACCAGTTTTGATGATAATTGGGTGGAGTGGCACGCCATCTTTGTGTATCTTTGGTGGCCCATATACTGTAGGTGGAACTGGTGCTCTCGATTGTAACTGTTTGATAATCTTGTCAGACATACCCATTTCCTTCAAGAGAGCCCTGGTCTTCTCGTCCACTTTATCTGTAGGGTCACATTCCAAAAGTCTGTGTGTGGGGTCCTCCAGAAATTCTCTCACTTTCTTATCATGATCAGCCTGCTGCAAAATGACTGTGGAGTTTCCTTTGTCTGCCGGCCACACCATGGTTCCACATTCTTCCCAGAGCTTCTTGAGTGCAAGGACTGCCAAATTTGGTGGACGTGTGTTGGATACTTGTGCCACTGCACTAATGGAATCTGAAATGGGCACATTTCTAGGGGGCACCCTGCTGAGTGCCTTCAGAGCTGTGTCATAAAATTTCTTACCACTTAGGTTAATTACAGTATGAGTGTCCTCCATCTGCTGTGCTTTCTTACTCATGTGGTCAAACATCATAAACTGGCATTGTGAGACATTCTTCATGGTGTACCCCACTAGTGACCAAGAGGCACTGTTTATCCAGCCCAAATCTCACCTGCTAAGGAGCCTGCCACACACAAGCGGAGGAGTAAGAGCTTCCTGGTTATCCCATCTAGCCTGTGATGCATATCTTGAATCCTCTCTATCAAAAGTGCCATGCGTGCCTGACATTTTATCTTGCTCACCACTTTAAAGTTAATGTGCTTAATCCCAGCAAAAACTGGTACAACATTTCCATCTTGACATCTCAGCAGGAAGGGAACTCAGCATCATCCCTTTTCTCTGTTGAAACTTGTCTAGCTTCTTAATACTTCAGCCAGGTTACTCGTTTTCTTCATATATGGAGTTGAGCAAAGAAGAAATGCACCTGTTTGGCACAGATGCATGTGTTGTGAGACTAGAGATTATGGAATCAGAAGAAATCCATCAAGGTGCTAGTCATGTTGAGGCTTCACACCAGCAAGTTTGTCAAGTGTGGACTTCCCATATCCATCTCATTCTTCCCCTTCTGTCACATCATACCACAAATCATCACGTTCTCCTTCATAAAACCAACAAATTTCTTTGGACATCTGAACTGTTCACTGCCAACAAGGTGTAGCTGAGCAGAGTACTCCCAACCCCACTCGTCCGAGAACAGGGACTTATTCAATCCGGGACCCTTGGCACTTCTCAGTGACGTGCAGCTGTGTAGTTCATGGCTGGTGAACTGTGGTTAACCTAAGGGTGCCAATGACATGGGCCCAGCACCCCTTCAGTCCAGCTTGATGGTAATGCCTCCTCCCACACCATTCCAGCATCAAGGCAAATCAACTAAAGCCAGAGCATCAAATCAATCTCCTCACAGGGCCCCACATAAAAAGGGTCATGCAACAAAGCACATTCACTAAATACCACATACAGACTCCAAAATCACTAATCCTGCTGCTCTTCTAAAAAGAAACAGTTATTAAACACAGCATTGAAAGAAGCTTTGCAGACTGTTCTCCCTCTGAGGCAACTGCTAGAAACTGAAGAAGAAAGTGAAATGGACCAGTGCTATGTTTTATTCATTCATACTCAGAATGGATTCCATAACAACCTAGTATATGTTGAGGACCATGAATCCACTATGCCACATACAGAACAATAAATGGAGAACCAAGTGCCTCCTTTTATAACTTACCAAACTGCAGGCTACATTGACATAATAAAAGAGTTCAAATCTCTTTTAAAAGACAGTTTCACATGCTTCCACAAAGAGGGAAACATAAGATATCAATTTGACAACCCAACAGTTTACCAATAACATCCTGAAATATTTTTGGACCAAGCAAATACCATACCACACTTATGATTTACAATCAAAACAGTTCTTCATAGTCACACTCAGGGAACTTCTTTATGATGTTCCATTAGATGACTTGCATGAAGGCACTACTATAAAAAGTTTTCAAGTGCAGTCAGTCATCCGAATGTCCAATAATGATGTCAAAGCAGCAAAGTAATTCATTCCAAATGACAATTATACATAGCATAAATTTTGAATACCCCAAACGCAAAGGAAATCTACGAAAAGAGATATGTTCTCCACATGTCTTGTATAATAGAATCCTACTGCAAAGTATCAGAGATAACCCAGTGTTACCAGTGTCAAAAATTCTGTCATGGCCCCAGAAGTGATGTGTAGGAAACTAAAAGGTGTCAAGTGTGCTGGAAACTACTTAACAAAACTCTGCTCCAAACCAGCAAAAACTGTAGCTATATGCTGTAATTGCATTGGAGACAATGATGCAAACTACAAACGATGCCCTGCAAGACTAAAACTGCAGGAAGCCTCAACAATAAGAAGAAGAAACAAACAGCAAATGGTCCTCAGCCACTCCCATGAGCCAATTTAGCAAACTTTCTGATATTAAACAAAAAGCAGCTCCTGAAAACCCCCCTACATCAACCTGTTGCAGAAAATAATTGTTCAACAGATCTTTTTCTGTCCTCTTCTGCTTGGTAGGGAGAATCTGTCACTACCCAACAGACTCCAACATCCCACGAACATGTATTCCACACTGCCCAGCAGGAAACACTTGCTGCTGCCCAACAGCAACCCATTCCAGCCACAACACAGTGATATCCTTACCCTCATCAGAAACTATCACAACAAATCCTGCCAGCTCAACCCAATCGTACACTGTCATTCTTACCAACCAATCTGGAACTCTCCAAGCACCTATTAGACTTAGCAAGTGTTTTGCACCAATTCAATATACCATCACTATTTGAAATAGTTTGTATGGCAGTACAACTCAATAGTGTTGCAGATGCATTATTATAATAGTATCAACAGGTATAAATTACTTCAGTGAATGATACAAAATAATCACACAAAAATAATTGCACTGATATCAGAAACTCACCTCAAGCCTGCAATAGATTTTACTATTAGAAACTACTCGCCCCTGTAGAGGAATTCTAGTCCTCATCAAAAACAACATCTCCTACCATTGAATTTTCACTCCCGTTCCAAACAATAATGAAGCTGCTGCAATAGAAACACACTTAGGCCATATTCTCACTATCCTCTCAGCAGCTTACCACCAGCCAACCAATCCTCTCCTCTCACCAGACCTGGAAACTTTGTTTATGACATCAAATCAATTTATCATTGGTGGTGACCCAAACAGCAAACATAAAACCTGGGGCTGCCAAACTTCGCACAGAAACAGAAGGATTCTACTGGAATACATAGAAAATAATGACAATATTACATTTGTTGCTCCAAATGAACGAACACGCTACCACTTTAGAGGAATTTGTTGTCCAGATATTTTGAATATATTGCTACTCAAAAACATCGATGGGCAATATACTGTAACCGTATCAAATTACTTAGCTGGGGTATGAGACAACTGTTGTCTGGATCCAACCAACATGGCTTATGCTGATGCACAAAGATCTCCATTCATCTGCACCACTGATTGGCCAAAACACAAGCAATAATTAGTCTAGCACCACAAACAAGAAATCCAAAACTTAACAAGGAATACAGAAATCAACACTGTCATAGACAAGTTCATGAAAACTGTCAATGTATGCTACAGTACCTCAAGATGCAAAACCATATTAACAAATAGATGATGAGATCTCCCTCCAGAGGTACAATTTCTCATACAATCAAAACACAGATTTTGTAAAAGATGGTGACTGTACCATGATTCCATTGATTAGTTTAGATTTGTACTTGTTCCATAGATCATGAATATGACACTTCGTAATGATGTGGAATGTATCAGGTTAATAAAAAGTGTCTATACAAGATATTACATTACACAAAATATTACATGAAACTTATTTCGTTTGTGTGTGGGGTTGGGAAATTACCCACTTACTATATCTAAAAATTCATCTAATGAGTAGAAGGAGTTGCCATTTAGAAATTCTTTTAATTTCCTTTTAAATGCTATATGGCTATCTGTCAGACTTTTGATGCTATTAGGTAAGTAACCAAAGACTTTTCTGGCAGTATAGTTTACCCCCTTCTGAGCCAAAGTTAGATGAAAAGAATTGTGGAAGACCTATCTAAAGAACTCCAAAACAGTCTCCAACTGACCAGGAATGACAACTGGAAAGGGAAATCGCAGAAGCTGCAAAATAACTCAGACAAACTATGGAAACTAATTAAAAAACAGCACAGACTGATTCATGGACCCAGTGCATTAGTCTACTTACCACAACACATAGCTGAAACCATAGCCAACTCCTTAGAACTACAATTTTGAAACAACAATACAGAAGATGATGAAGCAGAAGGTTGGAACACTACATCACTTATTAAGAAGAAGACCTGTTGCATAATTATCACTTACAAACAAAGAAGCTGTCGTCTCCATTGTTAAAACAATTGGCAGCACAAAATCTTCAGGCCAGGATGGCATTCGATCACGCCAGTTAAAGAAACTTCTGCCCATAGCAATAACTTATCTTGCCACCATTCACAATTGTTTTCTTAAACTAAACTATGTTCCCTTCCAATGGAAAATGGCAAAGGTTATCCATACCTAACAAAAATCCCGTATTTCCTCAGGACCATAGACCAATATGCCTTTAAAGTTTCCTCAGCAAAATATTTGAAAAAATTATTCTATCCTCTCACCACATGTTCTTCTATGGCAGTTACATAATGAGTCCTGAACAACTGGTTTCCAAAAATCACATAGAACAATGCAGCAAGTGGTCTGAATAGTCGATGAGATACTTAGATCAAAAGCAAGTAGACAAATAGACAAAGTGCTTGTCTAGTAGTATCAGACATAGAAGAACCCTTCAGTAGTACTGCCGTATAAACTTTACGTCCATGGATGTCCACTGCACGTAATCCACATCCTTCATCATATCTATCAAACTGTAAATTCTATTCTATGTTCAAGTAAACAAATCTCAGACTACCCTAAAGACAATAGAAGCTGGGGTCCCACAAGGCTTTGTGCTAGACCCTATCCTGTACTCTACTTACATTAACAATATTTCAACCAAACCAAACAACAAAATAGTATTATTTGCAGATGGTACCACAGTATTCAACTCACATAAAAACTTCAACTATATCAATCAAACCTGATTCGTCACCTAGAAAAGATCACACATTGATACAACCTCTGGAAAATAAAAATTAATCCCACGAAAACATGGGACATCGAGTCATGTGCCAGTGACATCAACAGTAAGGCAAATCAAATTGGATAACAACCCACTTCCATTGACAAATACCACAATTTCCAATAGCAACAGATCACATACTTCAGCACAAGTCAATGTTTAAAGGATGTGCATTATCAATACATATCAAGTTGATGCTCAAGAAAACAATAGTTTTACCTGACTTTATGGATTGCAATTCTGGGTACTGCCTCAGATACAAACCTCCATCAAATTCAACTAACAATAAACCCTTACAAATCATCAGCTATTATCTTTGGCATATAACATATCAAACCATTCAAAATAACCTCAATTTTCAGCCCATTTGTATGTTGGAATAACAGGTTGATATAAATGATAAACTTTATATCACTATTTGTAAAAGTCTGTATGCTCTTGTATGCCTTTGCTTCCAGAATATTGTAAATTAAGATGAATGTGATTTATGTTTTCTCTGTAATACTTAATTATTGGTTGTTATCAATTCAGTTAATGTAAGATTGCTATTTAGAGTGATAACAAAACATTTACATACTTGTCACCTATTAATGCGTGTTTTGCTTATCTTAATTCATGTGCTTATGGATGAAATCAGATAGTCACCAATTCTGCACTGCAAAATGGTTTATGTCCATTTCATTAAAATTTTGACAATCCAAAAGTTCTTTTTCAAGCTCATGTTCCAGATTGTTGCCTAATACAAGCAGTGTAACTCATAGTGTGCAAATTACCCAGGCTATATTCAACCAATATTTGAGAATATGAGCACTTATTTAGCTTCAACAAAATTTTACACATCTTTTCAAACCTTACTGAACTTTATTATTTAATTAATAGATAAAAAAATCTGCTCGCCAAGCAGTGGCGGAACACACACATAAAAGGATATAATTAGGCTGAAACTTTGTCATGCTGACAACCCGCACAAAATAATGAAAGGAAAAAAGTTTATCACATACTACATTTTCACTATTCATGCTGTAAAACTTCAGTGCCAGGTATGACATTTTAATTTATTATTTCTTTACTACTAATTCTATTCACAACACGCAGTATCCACATGTGTTATATCATTTTACGGTACAGTTCAGGAGATACTATGTCAGAAACACTGAGATGTGTGAAAAACTAGTTTTTCTTAAAGTAGAGGTGCTTTATCCATGGAAGTTTGATTCTTCAAAGAACCAGGAGTGGAGGGGTTACTGGTTTAAGACTAAGCCGGTATTCTGTGTCATATGTTTATTGATTTAAAATATTTCCATTAGGGCCATCTTTCAGCTACTCTTAACAATACGTAAAAACACCATTGCTGTCGTTCATTGTCATAGCTGTGATTCATTGTACTCAGTATATGCCACAATTCCCTTCAAAGATGTTTTTCACAGACGGGGATGAAGCATTGGGTTTACTATAAGCAGGAAAAACCATTTGACTACATCCTGTACGCCTGCAAAATTTTGATATTGATTAAATTGACCATAATTTGTATGTTTTGCAGGCAATTGATCAGGTAAAAGATAGTGGGATCCTCTATACAAATCGTGCAACAACTTTACTTAAGCTCGGTCTGTATTCACGTGCAGTTGATGATTGCGAATGGGCACTAAGAGTAAACAGAGATAATTTACGAGCCTGGCTGTTGAAGGCTAAAGCACATCATTTTCTTGAGCAGACTGAAGAAAAAGCAGAATGCTTGCGTGAAGCTAGGGAGCGCCATCCGAACAGTGGAAACATCATTACAGGTACTACTGCAGTTTTAAGGAGACCTGTATAAGTCAGTTATGTGATGCTCATGGTCATTCTTTTCTAACTTGCAGTGCTGAAATTGTGTCACAAATCTCAGATCACACTGAAACAGCTTATGACCTAAACTTAAGTAATGAATCAAACAATGGAAAATCCAGGATGAAATGTAACAATTATGAGAAGGAAAGTTGCTACTCACTATATAGCGGAGATGCTGAGTCGCAGATAGGCACAACAAAAAGTCTCTAACAATTAAAGCTATTGGCCATTAAGACCTTTGTCAACACTAGATACACACACACACACACACACACACACACTCAGACACACACACACTCAGAAACGCAACTCACACACACAACTGCAGTCTCAGGCAACTTAAACCACAGTGCGAGCAGCAGCACCAGTGCATGATGGGAGTGTCGACTGGGTGGGGATAAGGAGAAGGATGGGGCAGAGTGGGGGAGTGACAGTATCATGGGGCTGGCAGACAGTAAGGCCTTCATCAACACTTGACACAACACACACACACACACACACACACACACACACACACACACACACACACACACACACACAAACACAACTCAGACACATGACTGCAGTCTCAGGCAACTTAAAACCACAGTGCGAGCAGCAGTGCCAGTGTGTAATGGGAGTGGCGACTGGGTGGGGGTAAGGAGGAGGATGGAGCAGGGAGGGGGTGGGATAGTATCGTGGGGGTGGTGGACAGTGAAATGCTGCAGGTCAGATGGAGAGCAGACGAGAGGTGGGGAGGAGGAAGGGGAAGTAGCGGAAAAGGAGAGAAATAAAATGACTGGGTGTGGTGGTGGAATGGTGGCTTTGTAGTGTTGGAATGGGAACAGGGAAGGGCGGGATGGGTGAGGAGTGAGGACAGTGACTAACGAAGGTTGAGGCCAGCTGGGTTATGGGAACATAGGATGTATTGCAGAGAAAGTTCTCACCTGTGCAAGTCAGAAAAGCCAGTGTTGGTGAGGAGGATCCATATGGTGCAGGCTGTGAAGCAGTCATTGAAATGAAGGATGTCATGTTCGGCAGCATGTTCAGCAACAGGATGGTCCACTTGTTTCTTGGCTACTGTTTGTCATTGGCCATTCATGCAGACAGTTTGTTGGTTGTCATGCCTACATAGAATGTGGCACAGTGGCTGCAGCTTAGCTTGTAGACCACATGACTTGTTTCACAGGTAGCCCTGCCTTTGATGGAATAGGTGATGATAGTTACCAGACTGTATAGTAGGTGGTGGTTAGAGGATGTATGGGACAGGTCTTGCATCTAGGTCTATTACGGGGGTATGAGCCATTAGGTAAGGGATTGGGAGTGGGGATTGTGTAAGGATGGACGAGTATATTGTGTAGTTTTTATGGATGGTGGAATACCACTGTGGGAAGGTTGAGAAGGATAGTGGGCAGGACATTTCTCATTCCAGGGCATGATGAGAGATAATCGAAACCCTAGCAGAGAATTTAATTCAGTTGCTCCATTCCTGGGTGGTAATGAGTTACGAGGAGAGTGCTCCTTTGTGGTCAGATGGTGGGACTTTGGGAGGTGTGGGAGACTGGAAAGATATGGCATGAGAGATATGTTTCTGTACAAAGTTGGGAGGATAATTATGGCCAGTGAAGGCCTTAGTGAGACCTTCGGTATATTACAAGAGGGACTGCTTAGCGAGACCCTCGGTATGTTAAAGAGGGACTGCTTTTCACTGCAGATGCGACGACCATGGGTGGCTAGGCTGTACAGAAGGGACTTCATGGTATGGAACGGGTGCCAGTTGTCGAAGTGGAGGTATTGCTGGTGGTTAGTAGGTTTGATATGGACGGAGGTACTGATGTAGCCATCTTTGAGGTGGAGGTCAACATCTAGGAAGGTGACTTGTTGGGTTGAGTAGGACCAGGTGAAGCAAAAGGGGGAGAAGTTGTTGAGGTTCTGTAGGAATGTGGATAGGGTGTCCTCACCTTCGATGCAGATAGCAAAGATGAATCTGAATCAGGTGAGGGGTTTAGGACTCTGGTTTTTTGGGAAGGGTTCCTCTAGATGGCCCATGAATAGGTTGGCATAGAATGGTGCAATGCGGGTGCCCATAGCTGTACCCCAGATTTGTTTGTAGGTAATCCCTACAAAGGACAAGTAATTGTGGGTGAAGATATAGTTGGTCATGGCAACTAGGAAGGATGATGATGTTTGGTTTGTGGGGCGCTCAACTGCGTGGTCATCAGTGCCCATACAAAGTCCCAATTTTTACGCAGTCCAGTTTTTACACAGTCCAATCTGACCACTCACAAATGATGATGATGATGATGATGATGATTATGATGAAATGATGAGGACAACACAAACACCCAGTCCCTGGGCAGAGAAAATCCCCAATCTGGCCGGGAATTGAATCCGGGACCCCATGATCCAGAGGCAGCAACGCTAGCCACTGGACCACGAGCTGTGGACCACTAGGAAGGAGGTTGTTGCTTTGGAGCCCATCGGGCATTCAAAAAGGTAGTGTTCAACAGCTGTAAGGCCAGGGGTGTTAGGAATGTTAGTGTACAGGGAGGTCACATCAGTAGTGACAAGCAGGGCACTGTGTGGTAAAGGGATAGGAACTGTGGACAGTCGGAGGAGGAAATGGTTGGTATCTTTTATATAGGAGGGTAGGTTCTGGGTAATAGGTTGAAGGTGTTGGTCTACATGAGCAGAGATTCTCTCAGTGGGGGCCCCATAACTGCCCACAGTGGGGCGTCCTGGGTGGTTAGGTTTGTGGACTTAAGGAAGCACGTAGAAGGTAGGAGTGCAGGAACTGGTAGGTGTGAGTAGAGACATGGACTCCAGGGAGAGGTTCTGTGATGGGCGTAAGGATTTAAATAGTGACTGGAGACACTGCTGGATTACTGGAATGAGATCACTGTGGCAAGGTTTGTAGCTGGAAGTATTTGACAGCTGGTGGAGTCCTTCCACCAGGTAATCCTTGGTGTTCAAAACAAGTGGTGGAGCCTTTGTGTGCAGATAGGATTGTAAGGTCAGGATCCGTTTTTAGATGATGGACTATGGCTCTTACTGCGGATGTAAGGTTAGTTTGCATGGGGAATGATGGTGAGGAAGGGATTGAGGTTAAGAAATTCTGGAAAATTAAACAGGGGCTCATTTGGGAGCAGTGGAGGTGAATCATGGTTGGATGAAGGTGTGAGCTGAGGTAGGCAAGGTTCAATATTGGCCTTGGTTGAGTCTGATTGGTAGGGTTGGCGGCAAAAAAGTGTTTCCACTGTAGGGACCGGGAGGAGGAGAGAAGATCTTTAACAAGTTCTGCATGATTGAATTTGGAATTTGGGCAAAAGGTGAGGCCTTTGGAAAGGACTGATATTTCTGTGGGGCTAACTTCTGGAGGAAAGGTTTATGACTGTGTTGCGGGTCTGTTTAGGGTCTGGATTCTGTGTGGTGATGCGAGGAAGTTTTGGAGGGTGGAGTAAGTGTGGTAGGTCTGCAGGACAGGGTTTGTCAGCTATGGGGGGATGTGGGGGAGGTTTGGAGGTTGTTGTAGAGGTGGTGGACAGTGATACTCCAAGGCGGGAGTAGTAAGTGAGCAGAATGGAGAGCTTTTTGAGGTGGCATTGTGCGTGTTGCTCAAGTTCCTGCAGGGCAAGAGTTCCAATGTGTCATGAGTTCTGGGAATTTGGGATTGCATAGCAGGAGAATTTTGCGGATGGAGAGAAGGTACTGCAAGGAGGTTTGGGTTTGGTGATATGGTTTTGCAGGACTGTGTTGGTGAGGGTTAAGGACTGGCAGAATATGAACAGGTGGAGGTCATTTTGGAAGGAGGGGTGGTAGCTAGAGATGGGTAATTTGATGGTAAGGCCATTAGGGGGGATTTAATGAGCCAAGCAACAATGCAGGAGCACTATATGGGTCTGGGATCTGGCCAGGGCTAAGGAAACTTTCCTGTATTGACGTAGATGGAAGGAGCAAGGATCGATGGTGGTGGAAAAAAGTGAAAAATTATATAGATAATGTAGAATTACGCCCAAAAAATTTCGCAAAAACACACACAAATATGTGTGAAAATTCATGAAAAGGATGAAATGGATGCAAAAGGGGGAAACAAGATGAAATCTGATGGAGTCAACGCTATCGAGAAGTCACAAGGATCAAAGTAAAGAATAACTAATAAAAATGTATATATTACTGCAAGTAGCAGGTCTGAGAGTGGATAAATGGGAAGAAGGGCGACATACCCCATCCTCCGAAACTCCCTCACACCAGCACACGGAATACAGAACCTAAACAGACCTGCAACACAGTCATGAACTTTTCCTCCAGAAGTTAGCCCCACAGAAATATCAGTCCTTTCCAGTGGCCTCACCTTTTGCCCCATTTCCAAATTCAATCATGCGGGACTTGTTACAGATCTTCTCTCCTTCTCCTGGTCCCTACAGTGGAAACACTTTTTTGCCGCCAACCCTACCAATCAGACTCAACCAGATACCAATATTGAACCTCGCCTAACTCAATTCACTCCTCCATCCAACTGTGATCCACCCCCACTGCCCCCAAACCACCCCCTGTTAACTTTCTAGAATTTCTTAACCTCAAATCTTGCCTCACCATCATTCCCCAGCTCCCTCAACATGCAAACTAACCTTACATCCGCAGAAATAGCCACAGTCCCCCATCTAAACACTGATCCCAACCCTATAATCCTATCTGCAGACAAAGGCTCCACCACTGTTGTTTTGAACTGCAAGGATTACCTGGTGGAATGTCTCCACCAGCTGTCAGATACTTCCACCTACAAACCTTGCCACAGTGACCCATTCCAGTAATCCAGCAGGATCTCCAGTCACTACTCAAATCCTTAGGCCCATCCCAGAACCTCTCCCTGGAGTCCATCTCTCTACTCACCCCTACCACTCCCCACACTCTTACCATCTACATGCTTTCTAAAGTCCATAAACCGAACCACCCAGGATGCCCCATTGTGGCCAGTTACCTACCCTCCTATACAAAAGATGCCAACCATTTCCTCTACCAACTCTCCATGGTTCCTGTCCCTTTACCACATGGTGCCCTGCTCGTCACTACATGCCACCTACCTGTACACTAACATTCCTAATGCCAATGGCCTTACTGCTACTGAAAACTACCTTTCCAAAGGCCCGATGTATTCCAAACCAACAATCTCCTTCCTAGTCCCCATGGCCAACTATATCCTCATCCATAATTATTTCTCCTTTGAAGGGATTACCTACAAACAGATCCAGGGTAAGGCTATGGGCACCCACATGGCACCATCCTATGCCAACCTATTCATGGGCCTTCTAGAGGAACCCTTCCCAAAATCTCAGAGTCCTAAACCCCTCACCTGGTTCAGATTTATTGATGACATCTTTGCTATCTGCATTGAAGGTGAGGACACCCTACCCACATTCCTACAGAACTTCAACAACTTCTCCCCCATTTGCTTCACTTGGTCCTAGTCAATCCAACAAGCCACCTTCGTAGATGTTGATCAAAGTTGGCTACATCAGTCCCTCGTCAATATCAACCTACTAACCACCAACAATACCTCCACTTCAACAGCTGCGACCCATTCCATACCAAGAAGTCCTTTCGTACAGCCTAGCCACCCTTGGTCATCACATCTGCAGTGACAGGCAGTCCCTGTCGAAATATACTGAGGGTCTCACTAAAGCCTGCACTGACCGTAATTATCCTTCCATCCTTGCACGGAAACAAATCTCCCGTGTCTTATTTTTCCAGTCTCCCACAACCTCCCAAAGTCCCACCGTCTGCCCACAGAGGAGCAGTCTCCTGATAACTGAGTACCACCCAGGACTGGAGCGAAATAATTACATTCTCTGCCAGGGTTTTGATTATCTCTTGTTGTGCCCTGAAATGAGAAATGTCCTGACCACTATCCTTCCCACCCCTCCCACAGTGGTATTCCGCTGTCCACCAATATACTCGTCATCCTTACACAACCCCTGCTCCCAGTCCTTACCTAATGGCTCATACCCCTGTAATAGACGTAGATGCAAGACCTGTCCTATATATCCTCCAACCACCACCTACTCCAGTCTGGTCATTAACATAACCTATCCCATCAAAGGCAGGGCTACCTGTGAAACCAGTCATGCGGTCTACAAGCTAAGCTGCAACCACTGTGCTGCATTATATGTAGGCATGATAACCAACAAACTGTCAGCATGAATGGTCACTGACAAACTTTGGCCATGAAACAAGTGGACCACCATGTTGCTAAACACACTTCCGAACATGACATCCTTCATTTCAATGACTACTTCACAGCCTGCACCGTATGGATCCTCCCCAACAACACCAGCTTTTCTGAATTGCAGAGGTGGGAACGTTCCTTGCAATATATCCTACATTCCCATAACCCTCCTGGCCTCTACCTTCGTTAGTCATCGTCCTCCCCCATCCAACCCCTTCCCTGTTCCCATTCTAGCACTACACAGCTGCTATTCCACCACCACACCCAGTGTTTTTGCTTCTCTCCTTTTCCGCTACTCCCTCCCCCCTCTCCCCAGCCCTCTGTCTGACATGCAGCACTTCACTGTCTGCCAGCCCCATGATACTATAGCTCCCCCACTCTGCCCCATCCTTCTCCTTATCCCCACCCAGTCGACACTCCCATCATGCACTGGTGCTGCTGCCCGCAGTGTGGTTTAAGTTGCCTGAGACTGCAGTCGTGTGTGTGAGTTGTGTGTGTGTGTGTGTGTGTGTGTGTGTGTGTGTGTGTGTGTATCTAGTGTTGACAAAGGTCTTAATGGCCAAAAGCTTTAATTGTGAGAGTCTTTTTGTTGTGCATATCTGTGACTCAGCAGTTCCACTATACTGTGAGTAGCAACTTTCCTTCTCAAAAACATATGTAATGGATTTTCTTAGCTGAATGCCTGTTGTATTGCTGTATTGTATCTGTACCCATATATTCTTGTTGGGAGCTTCATTGTTGAAAGAACTATCAATCATAATAACACATTTTCTTGTGCTATGTTCTCTTATTGCCTTTTGTGTTTTATCTATAGTTGTAATCATTGGAAACGGTAAGAGACAAGTGGCACAAATCATGAAGCAGCTATGGAGCTCATAGTTATTATGTGTGGTTATGGTAAGTTGCACTGGTGGTAATCTAGAGATGGTGGAATGAAACAGGCTGTTCTGGAGGTAAATGATAGTGGATATCACAGAGTGAATGAATAATCAAAACAAGTCAGAGTGTAGCAATGTCATCTTAAGTGTTAACAACAATCCTGGGGGCAATCCAAATCGTAGATCTAAACCGAGAAAGGTCAACCCTCTGCTATTCAGTGGTGTGTAACTGAAGGGTCCAGTGACTGGTGAGAGACTGGTTAGCAATAGCTGTGCTGTGGTATCTAGAGGTAAACACACAGAGGATCTCTGACATATTTTCCCTACTGATACCTGGGCTAGGCAGGGAATCCAAATAACTGTCAGATACTAATAGCCTGGTAATTGAGTTTGGGATTAACTGCTGTTTGGCAGCAGCCATTCATTTGTGTACCCAGCTGGTTACTGGTTGCTGATATATAACATGGCCTCATAAAACACGTGGTTCTAACTTTTATAGGATAGGAAATGCCTGTGCCCAGAATGCAGTAGGAGGTGAAAAGGAAGATTTAGGATTAAGGTCCTATCTGTGATGAGATCATGATAGATGGAACACAGGCTTGGATTGGGGAAGGATGGAAGGCACTCAGCCACAACCTTTCAAAGCAACCATACTGGCATTTGCCTTAAGCAGTTTAGGGAAATTGCAGAAAACTTAAATCTGGATGAGTGGATAGAGATTTGAACCACTGTCCTGCCTGATTGGAGATGTTGAGTGGTTGTATAGAGCAGATCTTTTTTTTAAATTTATTTTTTATTGGCTTTTTGCTGGCAGCAATACAGCAATTGCAATTGTTTATTAATGTTAGTGAACATGATTAAAAAAACACTAGCTTTCAAGCTCTTGCTCTTTCTACAGTAAAAGTACACTTTTGACTGTGGATGTGAGCATTTTGGTGTCTGTGTGGTTCTGTGTGTGAACATGTGTACTTTTGCTAGAGAAAGGGCAAGAGGTTAAAGGTTGGTGTAACTACGTATTCTGTTGAGTGTCTCTACGCACGACACCTCAGACGCTTATAGGTGAGGAGTTGCCTTTCTTTTATTTTACATATTATTCCAGCCAAAAAATTTCAGTTGTTGTGGAATTAAGACTGCACCTATTTCAGAAATAAATACATTTAGAAATCTCAGTATCTGACATGTAGAATTTTTTTGTCCACTTCTTGAATGTGCTACTAAATGGTTTATTGTGTCTCACTGTTTAGAGGCACAAAACACATGGGTGTTTTCAGTCCGTTACTAAAGGCAAATAAATAGGAGGTCGAGATGATAGGAGTTGAAGGAGTCCAGGTTGCAATAATATGTGGTACGACACACTGCCCACTGTTAGAGAGAAGGATTATTATTCAAGAAACACATAGTACAGTGAAAATTACTTATCTTCAGTAGTTTGTAGGACTGTAGCTGTGGCCATGAACTAATACAAAATATTCTCAGGGACTAAGCCTGATGGGCTCTCCTCAGAGAGTCAATGCAAACAGAACTGGCTGAAAGACGATTATGAAAGTGTGTGTGCCTAGGTTGAAATCTAGCTAAGAAGTGAACGAGGCAAACTCCAGTTCTGTTGAGCTGCACAGCCCACTAGAGTGCGCTATGCTCGGCAGACGACGGGCTGCCAACCTTGTGTTGGCGCGGTGTTGTAGTAGTATCTGTGGCAATGATACTACACCCCTCTAACCCAAATTGTCGCATCGTCGTGGAATAAGGCTTGCAACATTGGGAGGAAGGACCCGGGGACAGCAAAACTGAGGGGGCGGCACAACTGAGGGGGCGGCACAACTGAGGGGGCGGACAGAGGGACTGCTGGGGATGACTGCTCACCCGCGGTCATGCATTCACGTGAGGTAGCGAGGGAAAAACCCGGTACAAAAAACCTCCTCAGACCGCACACCACCCCCAGGTAGGCCCAAAGGGGATGGGGAGAGCTCAACGTCCATGGGCGATGGGGGCGACGCCATGGTGGCGGTGTGTGGTGGAGTGACCGGTGAGGTGGAAGCCTCAGCCAGCGGCGGACTCAGCGCCGCTGGCAGAGGCGGTGAGGGCGGCCTCGGGGGCGGCGTATGGCGGTTGGCTGGCATGGAGGCTGCGGCGGAAGGCCGACGGATGGCAGTGACCGCTGGCAGCAACGGCGGCTGAGGCGCATGTGCAGGAGGGGTGTGCTGGCCACGCGCCAAAAGTGACAGCGCACGCGCAGTGGGCGCACCAGGGGAGCGCACCAGTTGTGGCAGCAGCACGGACTCCGAGGGAGACCGCGAGAAGTCAGCATCTGCCGACAAAGAGGGGGCAGCAGAAACCAGAAGGTGGCACAACTGTAACTGGTTCCTGAGCCACTGCACCAAGCCGGATGGACCAGAAACAAGATATGGAGCACGGCTGAGCGAGCAAACGACACGCGCCTGCTTTCGACGCCACCTGCTCCTAAAAACTCTGTAGAAGACCATAGTGTGCAGCATGAAGCCGAAAGAAGGTGAAGCAGCGGAAGTGAGTGGCGAAGGAGGCCACAGTAACTGCAAAAGCGAACTGTGGGTGCGACCATGAAGCAATTCAACCGGGGAGTGAGTACCACATGGCTGGGAGCGGTAGGACGACAAAAAGGTCCAAAGAGCACGCTCGCGAGAATGCATAGCACGCAACTTAGTCATCTGTGACTTGAACGTTTGGACGAACCGTTCAGCCTCACCGTTCGACTGCGGGTGGAATGGGGCAGTAGTCAGATGGCAAATGCCATTGGCAGCACAAAATGTTTCAAATTCCTTGGAGACAAACTGGGGGCCGTTGTCAGAGACAAGCAACAAGCACTTCCGGCAGACCCTCCAGACAGAAAATCGACATCAACGCCCAAAGGTACTTGCCGAGGTAGTGGAAACCACCAGGACAACAAAAGGGAAGTTGCTGTAAGCATCGATAACAATCAACCAGCGGGCATCCCGGAGCGGACCCACAAAATCAACATGGAGACGCTGCCAAGGCGCATTAGGAGTTGGCCACGCAAAGAACTGTTGGCAGGGAGCAGATTGATGCTCCACGCAAGACTCACAAGTAGTGAGCAAATCTTTAATGTCGCTATCAATACCAATCCAGGTGCAATGACGTCGAGCGAGCTGTTTCGTCCGCACAATACCCCAGTGACCAACATGGAGAAGGCGGAGAATTTCCGAGTGCAAAGAACGCGGTACCATGACATGGGATTGATCATTTTTCGTTCGGAGTAATAGAACACCGCGGTGAACTGACAATCTATGGCATTGTGCAAAATAATGCCGAACCTGGGGTCAGGAATTTGTGAAGCAGCGTAGAGAAGCATCGGCGGCCATCATGGAAGCAATACGACAGAAGTTGAACAGAAAATCATTGGCAAACACTGCGTCTTGCGACTCTATGTAGAGGTATGACACTTCGGAGGAGTCAAAGGTGTCATCTGGACCAATAGGAAGATGAGACAACCCATCAGCATTGCCACATCGAGCCGTAGGCCAGTACAAAATTTCATAGGACGGGTGGAACAATGACATCAAAGGCTTGTGGTCGGTAACCAGATAGAACTTCCTACCGTACAAAAAATTGTGGAACTTGGCGACTCCATAGACAATAGCTAGAGCTTCCTTTTCTATCTGAGAGTAGTTTTGTTGCACCGAATTGAGAAATTTGGAGGCAAAGGTGATTGGGCGATCAACCGGATGTATGCGATGCGAGAGAACTGCACCGATGCCGTGTGAAGACGCATCGACAGCCAAAACCACAGGCCAGGAGGGATCAAAAGGAACCAAACACTGATCACTGAGCAACGCAGATTTGAGCTGGCGGAAAGCAGCGTCACAATCCGGAGACCACACAAGAGGCACATTCTTACGCTGGAGGCCATGCAAAGGCACTGCTATCTGAGCAGCATTAGGAATGAAGTGAATATAATAAGTAATTTTTCCCAACACAGATTGGAGTTCCTTCAAGTTCGTAGGCGCCGGCAAGTCTCTGATCACACAGATATGCGACGGTGAGGGGTTGATACCCTGTCCATTAATCACATGGCTAAGTATTCTATCTAAGTCTGAAAAAACTTACACTTCTTCCTGTTACATTTGAGACCAGCCTGTGAAAGGACACTAAACAAAGTTTTCAAGTTCTGCAAATGTTCTTCAGGGGTGCGACCTGACACTACAATATTGTCTAGATAATTAGAGCACCCTGGAACCGTAGCACACAATTGCTACAAATACGACTGAAAAATAGCTGGCGCCAAACCACAACTGAAAGGAAGTGGGCGAAACTTGAACAGTCCCAAGTGAGTGTTTATGACAAAGTAGCACTGCGACGAGTCATTGAGCAGAATCTGGAAGTACGCGTGTCTCAAATCAATCATAGAAAAATACTTTCCTGCACCCAACTTATCAAATATGTCCTCAGGGTGCGGCAAAGGAAATTAGCAACGACAGTATAGGGATTCACTGTGGACTTAAAATCTGCACAAATGCGGAGTCGACCATTAGGTTTCTTAACACACACTATCGATGACACCCAGGGTGAGGCAGACACGGGTTCTAGGACCCCAATGTCTTTCAAATGCACGAGTTCCATAGCTACTGCGTTGTGTTACACACGCGGGATCGAGTGAGCGCGCCGGCACACAGGTCTCCAACTACAACATGCGCAGTGAAATTAGAAGTGCAACCCAAGCCGTCGGAGAAAAGTTCACTAAACAACGCACAAAGGGAGTCAACACTGTCATTATGGTCACTAGCCGAGATGGACATGACATTGTCTTGCACCGAGAGGCCAAAAAGATCAGATGCATCCAGTCTGAAAATGTTTGTAGCATCACATGATCGAACGACGTGGAAAGTTACTGTTCTGGTGGTGGCACCATATGTGGCCTGTACACTACACACACCAAGCACCGAAATTTCTTGTCCTGTGAAAGCAATCAGCTTGGAAAGAGAGCAGCAGAGTGGTGGTGAGCCAAGCAATGCATATGTCTTGTGATTCAATAAAGAAACCGAAGCACCAGTATCTAACTGCAAACGCACAGCACATCCAGCAATGTGGAGAATCACAAACAGTTTGTGTGCAACGCGCTCAATGTGATTGAGAGTGTCTGAGGAAGTGTGGCGAGGCACCTGTCTTATGGGAGACGCATGTGGCGAAGAAGTCCATTCAAAAATAGCATTAACATCCATAGGTTGCTCAAAGTCAGTTCCACGGCGAGAGCCGTTGCGGTGATGCTGCTGCGAATTACGTGAACCTGACATGTGTGTGGGGTAAGAGTTCCATTTAGAACACACGGCTTGAACATGATCTGTTTTGTTACAGAGAAAACACTGAGCCCGACGGGAAGGGCACTTGTCCCGGGGATGAGCACTAAAACACTTAGGGCAAGATTTGAGTCTAGGCGCGGAAGCATGATGAGCAGATTGTTTACGCGCCTGCTTGCAGTGCGGCGGAGCCGGCTGCAGCGAAGCAGAGTGCACAGACCTGTTGTGAGAAGCACTAACCGAGCACACATCTGGCATTGCATCAAACGTGGAATTTGCCCTGTCCAACGCGTCCTGGCGATCCGGCAAATCTAACGCTTCTTGCAAAGTAGGGTTCTTAAATTTGAGGATCTGTTCCCAGAGGCGATGATCCATCACATTTTGCGTCATAGCGTCTCTAACCATGACATCTGCATAGGACAGTCTGCAGGCACACTGAAAGTCACAGTCGGGTGTAAGCTCTTGCAAGTCTACAATCCATGAGCGGTTAGTCTGACCAGGTTCACGCCAGGGGGAAAAAAAACTTATAACGCGCAGCGATGACATTGACACTGTCCTTGAAATGTGCATCCACCTTACGGAGCACACCGTCATACAACTGTTCTTCCGGGCGGGAGGCGGGGAAGAGTTTCACTAACATGTGTTACAGTTCCACACCAGCGTAGGCAATAAGGAAATGCAGCCACGCATTACCTGCAATTTTGTAGACCTCGTAGTGCGCTTCAAGCTGCGCCCAGTACTTGTCCCAACGTTCCGTGTCAGGGTTGAAGTGTTGGAACGGCGGTGCTGGTGTTGCTGGTGGAGGCGCCGGGGGTTCCGGCGATGGCATCGTGTTTGCTTGCGCCACTGTAGACTGCATGACCACTAGTCCTTGCATCGCTGCGAGCATCTGCGTCATCTGCTGCATCTGAAATTGTAAAAGCTCAGGCAGTGAAGGTTGTTCTCTTTGTGAAGCCATGGTGCAACAAACAGGGAGCAAGCAAATTCCTGAAGCGGGTAGCAACTACCGTACCGCAGACGAGGGCAAACCAGAAAAGTGAGCAAGCAAGTGTCCGCAGGGCAAAAGCACGTCGCCAACCTAGGCGAAACTAAGTGGACAAACACGGAAGGAAAGAACCAGAATTGCAGCTAGTTTAGTGAACTCGGAAATAAGGGACCAGACTCGTTGCCATTTTATTGTGTTTCACGGTTTAGAGGCACAAAATGCGTGGGTGTTTTCATCTCATTACTAAAGGCAAATAAATAGGAGGTCGAGTTGATAGGAGCTGAAGGAGTCCAGGTTACAATAATATGCAGTACGGCACACTGCCCACTGTTAGAGAGAAGAATTATTATTCAAGAAACACATAGTACAATGAAAATTACTTATCTTCAGTAGTTTTTAGGACTGTAGCTGCGGCTATGAACTAATACAAAATATTCTCAGGGACTAAGCCTGATGGGCCCTCCTCTGAGAATCAATGCAAACAGAACTAGCTGAGGGCCGATTATGAAAGTGCGTCTGCCTAGGTTGGAATCTAGCTAAGAAGTGAACGAGGCACACTCCAGTTCCATCGAGCTGCACAGTCCGCTAGAGTGCACTGTGCTTGGCAGATGACGGGCTGCCAACCTTGTGTTGACGTGGTGTTGTTGTAGTATCTGTGGCAATGATACTACATGGTTAATTTAATTTAAAGATTGTTCTGACTCATTAGTATTTTAATATTTATTGGCAAGAGAACCCACATTTTGGTGAGGTTTTCCTGCAGTTTATTTTAGTTTTGAGCACATTCAGAACTCTTCAGTATTATATTATGTCAGAAAAATGAGAATACATTAGAACATGTCAGAAAAATGAGAATACACAGTAAATACATACAGTGGGAAACAAATATGCTACTGCACTTTCCACAGATCCCAAGTGAAATGATTGTCATGGATGTGGAATGAGTCACAAAAATTTTAAACATATTTTCATTTAAAAAGTACTAAATTGAAAAGTCATTTTGCAACACTTATTTACAATGATCGCATTACTACACAGAATCTGCACAGAAGTCAGATTGTACTGACACATTATTTGATATTGTTAGTAACACACACACATCATTTGGTTCTACTAAGAAATACATCAGTGGGAATAGAAGGAATTGGCCACCAGTAAATCCTTTAGGCTTTAAAAAAAAAAAAAAAAAAAAAAAAAAAAATGTTCAAATGGCTCTAAGCTCTATGGGACTTAACGTCTGAGGTCATCAGTCCCCTAGAACTTAGAACTACTTAAACCTAACTAACCTAAGGACATCACACACGTCCATGCCCAAGGCAGGATTTGAGCCTGTGACCGCAGCAGCAGCGTGGTTGTGGAATGAAATGCCTAGAACCGCTCAGCCACAGCGGCTGGCAATAAGTGACACCTTTTTGGACCAGAGTAAGTGACTTTAAATCTTTGTGAAGATTATTCTTATCTGTTATTGATTTCATGAACTGAGCTGTTACTTTAAAAAAAGAAATGATATATTGAGAAACTGTAGTTATCATCCCTAGTACTGCAATCAGCCCTCTGCAAGATGTTCTTGGGTTTGCACAAGTTATGGACCAGAAAAAATTTAGCTTGGCTTGATGAGTTATCCAAGAGAACAATCCAATATTGGAATGAAAGTAAGAATAGTATGCCAGATTTTTCATTTTCATATTCCCTAAGCATGACAACATTTGCACTGCAAATAGAGATTTATTTAGTTCTTCAGAAATTTTGTGGTGTGATCTTCCCAGTTGAATTTATTATCAAGCTGTAATCCCAAGAATTTAACACTCACCACTTCTTCTATCTGTTTGTCATCATATAGTAAGCATATGTTGGTGGGAAACAACTTACACATTCTGAACTTCATGTAGTGTGTTTTTTTTAGAGTTAGTGACAAAAGGTTGATTAGGAAATCACTCATGCAACCCATTCCCCATTCTAGAATATTGCTCCAGTGTGTTGGACCCGTACCAAATAGAACTAACAGGGGATATTGAACATATTCATAGAAGAACAGCATGAGTGGTCACAGGCTTGTTTGGCCTGTTGGAGAGTGTCACAGAGATGCTGAGGAAACTGAATTGGCAGACTTTTGAAGATGAATGTAAACTATTCTGAGAAAATCTATTGAAGAAGTTTCAAGAATCGGCTTAAAATAATGACTCAAGGAATATACTGCAACCCCTTACAAAATATTCCCCTAGAGAATGTGAGGGCAAGATTAGATTAATTATAGCACACATGGATGCATTTAACCAATCATTCTCCCTTCGATGCATATGTGAATGGAATGGGAAAAAAACTCTTAATATCTTGATACAATGGGATGTACCTGCTGTCATGCACTTCACGATGGTTTGCAGAATATAGTTGTATTGTAGATGTAGAGATCAAGACCCACAACACTCTGTAGGTTTAACTCTTAGGAGAGATTTGCTGATGTGGTTGATCTTGAACATAATTTCATACAAGACCAATTTACAACAAAGATATCTAAATTCTTGTGGCTTTCTTCCAACGCCAGTGGCATGATTATTTCATAAAGAATCTACTTTAAAATCTTCACTAGATTCATAAACAGCACCATACACATGTTCAAGTAGTATCAAAGAGGCTCCAAGACATCCATTCGTTTTTCTCAATGAATACTGCTGTGAGGTTTTACAATCAGATATATGCTTCTTCAAAGTATGCCATGACAGATAAATGCAGAAAAGAAATTGAAAACTTCTTGAACTGTACTGAAAAAGTTGATCCAAAAGTGTGTGGTAGCATTGCATCATGCACAACAAGGTGTAACAAATGAGCCCACATGGAACAAAGAATCCGTAAGAGAAAACTTGAATACATGTTTATACCAGAGTGATGAATTCGATTATTCCCTGAGAACTTACTTTTCACAAATGCTATTTCAACACAATATCAAACATAACAATGCTTTTTTTATTAGTTGCAAGAACTATCCATTATTTTCTTCACAGAAGTAGCTCTTACTCCTCAAAACCCCAGCTCTGTGCCGCAGGATCTGTGTTATGCAAACCAGCACTGTGTTCTGCAAAACAACCTTTCCAGTGCCACTTTCCAATGTTCAGTCTAGTCCTGAATGAGAGTCTGATTTTCTTCATCAAGAATTTTGCAGAGATGCAAACACAAATGTAATTCTTGGTCCAACATGATGAGGACTGTTCACCAAGTGAAGCCAGATTTGACAAATTCAGATTCTAAACTTGCACATTGTTTGTTCATTCCTTAAAAAACATGGTATGGTCAACAGTTTCCTGATGTTTCACTGACATCTGTGATCAAGATTGTCAAAGGTGTGAAGGGAAACATTATTGAAAATGTTGGAACTGTGAATGTTATGGCAGGAAATATTTTAGACAGTGCGGACCACACATATTGGCAAATTGTTGGAAGGAAACCATGCTCTCAAAGAGGGCCAATATACAAAAAAAAAAAAAAAAAACTTATGTGGGATTCTACATGTTTTATTCAACAACACCCATTTGAAATCATCATATTTTATGATCTATTAATACAGGACACATGTACATTTTAAAAATTATTACAGAAAAACTAATCTAAAAATAAAAATATTGTCCACACTTTAAGATAAATGTTATTATGTTTAACTTAATTGTTGTTGTTGTTGTTGTGGTCTTCAGTCATGAGACTGGTTTGATGCAGCTCTCCATGCTACTCTATCCTGTGCAAGCTTTTTCATCTCCCAGTACCTACTGCAACCTACATCCTTCTGAATCTGCTTAGTGTATTGATCTCTTGGTCTCCCTCTACGATTTTTACCCTCCACGCTGCCCTCCAATACTAAATTGGTGATCCCTTGATGCCTCAGAACATGTCCTACCAACCGATCCCTTCTTCTGGTCAAGTTGTGCCACAAACTTCTCTTCTCCCCAATCCTATTCAGTACTTCCTCATTAGTTATGTGATCTACCCATCTAATCTTCAGCATTCTTCTGTAGCACCACATTTTGAAAGCTTCTGTTCTCTTCTTGTCCAAACTATTTATCGTCCATATTTCACTTCCATACATGGCTACACTCCATACAAATACTTTCAGAAACGACTTCCTGACACTTATATCTATACTCGATGTTAACAAATTTCTCTTCTTCAGAAACGCTTTCCTTGCCATTGCCAGTCTACATTTTATATCCTCTCTCCTTCGACCATCATCAGTTATTTTGCTCCCCAAATAGCAAAACTCCTTTACTACTTTAAGTGTCTCATTTCCTAATCTAATTCCCTCAGCATCACCCGACTTAATTAGACTACATTCCACTTAATTGTATCAAACGTCAAATGATGCAAATCGAACAGGAGGAAACCTACACTTTTCATGATGCAACAGAGATTTGCTCATGGTACTTAGAGAAATTGAGGCAGCTGCTTGCTGACAGTGCCTTCCCAAAACTACACTTTTGTGGAGGGTGTGTAGTATGGATGGCATGATAATCATGAGTTAAATAGTCAAGACTCAACTGAATTTGTCAATACTTATTGACATTACTTTTACTTCTTTGGTTACAAATATATCTGTTACATGTTATAGTAAGAAATTATATTAATAAAATTCAATTTTTTATATAAAATTCATGTTAGGAAACAAGAAACTTAAGTTTGGCAACAAGCAAATAAAATAAGCTCTTACCTGCTCCAACAATGGTTCAGGTCCTGAAGAAACAGTAGTAGCTGTAGGGAGGTTATCACCTAAGCTCACAGTATTTCTTTTTGGAGAAATAACATTTTTACAAGATTTTTCACTGCTTGCAGAAGACTTCATAAAACCTTTCATAGCCTTAACTTGCTTTTCACTTTTCTTCCTTTCTTGTGCTTTTCTTTCTCAATAATATGCATCAGATAGTTTCTTACTTTCATACATGTTTTCATCAGGTGGTTTGTTGTTATGAAGACAGTAACAGTACAGAGTAACTTCATCAAGGTGCTGGACAAGCTGACACATAACTGTATACTAACATGGAACAAGAACACTTTACGAGACCAATTGAACACTGCTGTCTGGAATCAAGTGTTGTTATCCTATTGTTTGGATATCACTGTCAGCTATGCAGTGAGGAAGGAGAGGAGGGAGGAGTCATAGCTCATTAGAGCATGTGATTCTGTGTTTGTAAAGAATTTATTCTTCACAACTGATAGCAAAGCAAGTGATATTTTTGATTTGAAGAGCAATTGCAATTTATTAGTTAAAATGCTGAGGTTAAAGTATACAATCAGAAACATTTTATTCATTTGACAGATATAATAAAGCCCCTCTGTAGCTGGATAGTAGCATTCATGCATTTGACCTGGATGATAACATTGATTTAAACCAACATGCACGTCACTGGATGGTGTAAGATGAAAATATTTGCACCGAGCTGTGAATTATTATTATTATTATTATTATTATTAGTTGTAGTAGTAGCAGCAGCAGTAATATTAGTATTATTTGGCCGTATTTAAAAAAAACAGCATACTTGTTACTTGTGAGTGGAAGTTATGATTTACAACCCATTGCTTGTACTAACTAAAGCAGACTGCAGGAGCAGCAACAATAAACTCCAGGCATTGGTGCAAGCAAAGATAATCTTAGATCATTGGGCAACTGTGCTGCATAATCACTGGTACATATTTATAGATGCAGCCAGAGGAAGAAGTTAATTAAATAAAAATGTCAAAAATAATCAATATTTATGACATGAGGATACAGGATCCTCACTTGTACAATATGTGGATAAAACATTATTAATGGGAAACTATTGCTTCACACTGTTCAATTTTCATTTCCCACTAAATTATTTGTTGTTTAACATTCATTTCTTCGCAAATAGTGCTTGAACAGTCTTAACCAATTTCTACAGCCTATATAATTTTAATATGCATGTGACAGTCATCAGCTGTATTTTCTGTGGTGCATTTGTAGATGTTTGAAATTTCATTTTTGCATTTAGGTAAAAGGACAAGGGCTAGTAGAAATCCTTGGGTAACATAAGAGATACTGAATTTAATTGATGAAAGGAGAAAATACAATAAGTGAAACAGGCAAAAAGGAATACAAATGTCTCAAAAATGAGATCAACAGGAAGTGCAAAATGGCTAAGCAGGGATGGCTAGAGACAAATGTAAGGATGTAGAAGCTTATCTCACGAGGGATAAGATAGATACTGCCTACAGGAAAATTAAAGAGACCTTTGGGGAAAAGAGAACCACTTACATGAATATCAAGAGCTCAGATGGAAACCCAGTTTTAAGCAAAGAAGGGAAAGCAGGAAGGTGGAAGGAGTATATAGAGGGTCTATACAGGGGCGATGTTCTTGAGAACAATATTATGGAAATGGAAGAGGAGGTAGATGAAGATGAAATGGGAGATATGATACTGCGTGAAGAGTTTGACAGAGCACTGAAAGACCCAAGTCATAACAAGGCCCCGGGAGTAGAACAACATTCCATTAGAACTACTGACAGCCTTGGGAGAGCCAGGCCTAACAAAACTCTACCATCTGGTGAGCAAGATGTATGAGACAGGCAAAATTCCCTCAGACTTCAAGAAGAATATAGTAATTCCAATCCCAAAGAAAGCAGGTGTTGACAGATGTGAAAATTACCGAACTATCAGTTTAATAAGTCACAGCTGCAAAATACTAACACAAATTCTTTACAGATGAATGGAAAAAACTGGTAGAAGCTGACCTCAGGGAAGATCAGTTTGGATTCTGTAGAAATGTTGGAACACATGAGGCAATACTGACCCTACGACTTATCTTAGAAAAAAGATTAAGGAAAGGCAAACCTACGTTTCTAGCATTTGTAGACTTAGAGAAAGCTTTTGACAGTGTTGACTGGAATACTCTCTTTCAAATTCTAAAGGTGGCAGGGGTAAAATACAGGGAGCGAAAGGCTATTTACAATTTGTACAGTAAACAGATGGCAGTTATAAGAGTCAAAGGATATGAAAGGGAAGCAGTGGTTGGGAAGGGAGTGAGACAGGGTTGTAGCCTCTCCCCGATGCTATTCAATCTGTATATTGAGCAAGCAGTAAAGGAAACAAAAGAAAAGTTTGGAGTAGGTATTAAAATCCATGGAGAAGAAATAAAAACTTTGAGGTTTGCTGGTGACATTGTAATTCTGTCAGAGACAGTAAAGGACTTGGAAGAGCAGTTGAACAGAATGGACAGTGTCTTGAAAGGAGGGTATAAGATGAACATCAACAAAAGCAAAACGAGGAGAATGGAATGTAGTGGAATGAAATCGGGTGATACTGAGGGAATTAGATTATGAAATGAGACACTTAAAGTAGTAAAGGAGTTTTGCTATTTGGGGAGCAAAATAACTGATGATGGTCAAAGTAGAGAGGGTATAAAATGTAGATTGGCAACGGCAAGGAAAGCGTTTCTGAAGAAGAGAAATTTATTAACATCGAGTATTGATTTAAGTGCCAGGAAGTCGTTTCTGAAAGTATTTGTATGGAGTGTAACCATGTATGGAAGTGAAACATGGACGATAAATAGTTTGGACAAGAAGAGAATAGAAGCATTCGAAATGTGGTGCTACAGAAGAATGCTGAAGATTAGATGGGTAGATCACATAACTAATGAGGAGGTATTGAATAGAATTGGGGAGAAGAGGATTTTGTGGCACAACTTGACTAGAAGAAGGGTTCGGTTGGTAGGACATGTTCTGAGGCATCAAGGGATCACCAGTTTGGTACTGGAGGGCAGCGTGGAGGGTAAAAATTGTAGAGGGAAACCAAGAGATGAATACGCTAAGCAGATTCAGAAGGATGTAGGCTGCAGTAGGTACTGGGAGGTGAAGAAGCTTGCACAGGATAGAGTAGTTTGGAGAGGTGCATCAAACCAGTCTCAGGACTGAAGACCACAACAACAACATCTGGAGTCAGCTCAAACAAATGCTGCTCATCATGTCCCTCATGCAATGCCCAATGTTGGTAGAAAATGTCAGTTTGTTTCCCCATTGCAAACAAAATAACCTTTAAAGGATAATTTTACATGGCTTTTCAGTACAGCAGTCCCAAATTGGTCTAGTGTGATATTTGTTTTATCAATATGACAGTTAAACTTGAAGAACAACCAGCACTTCAACAGTGATGTGTTGGCTACCACCACCATGCAGCAGCTCTGCTCAGTCATTGCTGGAGTACTAGTCATTCTTTGTTTTACTGTCTGTATTAACACATATCTATAAGACAAGTAGCGCTCTAGACTAATTCTGGACTGCTCTATCAAATGGGCATACAAAATTCTGCTTTAAAAATATTTTTGTTGATAAGGGGAAACAAATCAAAACACACACACACACACACACACACACACACACACACACACACACACACAAAAGTGGTATTTAAAGTATTCCATATTATAAGATGCGACAGTATGGACCAAAACAAGACAAAAATGTCCAGTGAACATGGGCTCTAAAATGCATACCTTAAAGGATATGAGCAATTGTTCATCTTATCTACTGTGAACATCTCTTCTACTACAGGCTCTTTGCTTTCGGTATTTTGAGAGGTTGTAGTACGGACCAAAACAAGGGGTGGGGAAAAAAAAACAACTCTGTAAACATGAGCTGTAAAATGCATACCTTACGGGCTATGTGAAACACATGGGGTATAGAATGTGTACTTTAAGAGTTACAAACAATTGTTTAGTAGAAGAGAAGTGTTTCACTGTAGCAAAGATGATCAAGTGCTTTTAGCTCTTAAGATATGCATTTAGATCCCATGTTTAATGGATATTTTTTGTTTGCTATAGTCAATACTACCACCTCTCAACATATGGACTACTTTCTTAACACCGTATATCTATATTAATATTATACGTGAACATAAATCATGTTAAAAATTATTAAATTTGTTGTACAATGTACATGCTGTTTGATGTATAGGTACTTCAACACCATGATGCGGAGGTGCATACTTCTGCCCATGCTCTTCTGTCAAAGCTCCGCTCAGTAGCAATGCTCTGTATGCCATGTATTGTACATTTGGACTTGGACTGTATCAAGAAAAGAACTGAAACTTCGAATTCGAGGAATCCTTCTTCACAACTGGCCTGATGTTAAATCTGGGGATGCTTTAGGTAGAGTCTGTATGGTGCATATCAGCAACGTGAAATGCTTTTGCGTGGGAATGTTGTTACACCATGTGCATGGGCCAACTTATTTTAAAGATATTAAAAACACATTGGTCAAGAACTATTAATATAGTATGTAAGGCAAAAGGTTTATTAGAAAATGATAGCTATTGGGAAGTAACGCTGGAGAATGCTGTACAAGAGAGATCAGTGTTCAAAGTGAGAGAGCTTTTTGCTGTATTAGTAGCAACCTTTGGGCTTTCAAATCCCCAGAAAATGTGGGAAAAATACAAAAATGACATGCAGAAGATATATCGCACAGATTTAAAGCCCCTCATGCTACATGCAATGATTTTATCTACAACAAAGCTCTCATGAATGCGGAAGACCACGTAATAATGATAACTGGAAAACATTTATCTTACTTTGGATTGAGTAGACCAGTTAGAACCAGAAACAAGTTATGGCTCCATTTCATTGCAACAGCAACTCAATGAATATGTCCTGCAGTTGAATCCAGAACAGACAACATTTTTTAACAATGTTATGCAGCAAACAGAGAGTGAAGAAGGTGCTTTGTTCTTTTTATATGCTCAGCGAGGAACTAGCAAGACTTTTGTTTTAAGCTCTCTCTTAGTTAAAATTCAGAAAAATAGGGAGTTGTGTTGCAGCAGCCTCCTCTGGAATAATTGACAAACTACTCAGTGGTGGCTAAACAGTACATACTAGCTGTTAACTGCACCTTCGCTCACATATCAATAGCTGTGCCTTATCACAGTTTTATGTAAGAAGGAAATGAAAACTATAATAAATCTGGTTCATTTATAACATTTAGTAGTCAAATTATACAAACAATGAAAAATACAGGATGAAATGACCATAATATCAAATGTATAGATTGTTATTCCACTTATAGAAGAGGTGTTGAGTAGCAGACAGGTGCACTGAAGAATGGCTGCTGGAATTTGATTTGTCTGTCTGCAGGGCTGCTTTGAGAACATTTTTCCATACAACCAAATTATCATTTGGTGCCTGCCACTCAACGCCTCTTCTATGTCTCAGTTGGTCCATTACAACCAGGGGACATCAGCTGGTACGTACAAGGTGCGACAATAAAGTAATGAGACTGAGACTGATGTGAAAAAAAATGTTGCTTACCATTTTAGTCAAGTTTAGTGTTGTCTCCTTCAAAGTAGTTCCCTTCTGATTGCACACACTTTTTCCAGTGCTTCCACCATTGATGGTAACATTTCTGGAACTCATCTTCTGTAATATCCTCCAAGACCCTCATCACACCCTTTTTGGTCATCTTATGCTGTTTGAAAATGGTGTTCCTTGACCGCCGTTTTGACTCTTGTAAATAGAAAAAAGTCGCACGGTGCGATATTGGGTGAATAAGGTGGCTGTGGTAGTACTGAAATTCATTTTGAGGTTAAAAATTACTGTACTGACAGAGCAGTATGGGATGGCGCATTATCGTGATGCAGAATGCAATTATCAGCAATGTTGGCACAAACACGAAGAACTCTTTTATGAAGTCCTTCTAAAATTTCTTTGTAGTAATATTGGTTAACTGTTTGTCCAGGAGGCACCCACTCTTTATGAACAATTCCCTTGGAATCAAAGAAGCACACATCATGCATTTCACTTTTGACTTTGACATGCAATCTTTTTTTGGTCTGGGTAATCCCTCTGAGCACCATTGCGAACTTTGGCGTTTTGTCTCTGTATCATACTGAAAAAACCAACTTTCATCACCAGTGATAACATGGCTCAACAGTTCTGGATTGATTTCCATTTGCTCTAACAGATCAGCTGCCCACATTTTTCCGTGTTCCTCACTGTTGTGGTGTGAGATTTTTGGGGACCATTTTTGCATAAATCTTTCTCATACCATGATCTTCAGTTATTATTAGGTGAACTGTTTCTCGATAGATGTTCAGTTCTTCTGCAATCATTTTCATGGATAATCTTCGATGCATGCACCCTGGCCAAGTTGACATCCATCCGTGAGGTTGAGGGTCATCCACTGTGGTCTTCATCTTCAACATTCGTTCTGCCTTCACTAAACATTTTATGCCAATGAAAAACTTGAGCTCTTGACATAACCTCCTCTCCAAAAGCCTTCTGAAGCTTATTGTAAGTTGTTGTTGAGTTTTCACCCAATTTAATGCTTGGACTAGAAGCAGCTTATAGACCAAGGTCAAAGATATTGTGCCTACGCGAGCCTGCAGGGTTGCCACATCTTGCAAGGAAAATCAGTCTCATTACTTTATTGTCACACCTCGTACTTTTCAATGTCAATAAACTTTACAGTGGTACACTTTAAGATGTTGTATTTTATTCTGAAAGCAACCAGTTTCACCAGTTCATTTTGCCATCTTCAGGCCCCATACGCTTTTTTCAAACCAACGAACTTATCATATAGCGTCATAAAACTGGATAGCGTGAATTTCAATTGTTGTGCAGATGCTTCATTGGAATACATGACAGCAACTCTTCTATGTGGTGAGTGTTGTGATCCTACCAGAGGTATTGATGGATCAGTTGATGTAATTATGCATATGTCCTGCAAGATCACTAGCTGCAGTGTGGCAGGGCACATATGCTGGTGCCAGAACTCATGGAAAAACACCTGCAACAGATTTAAGGGATGCTGTGGACCACCATGGCCTCACTTGTTGCAACCAGCCGACGTTTATGGCAAGCTATCTGGTGTACCTACTGGCGATGACTGTGTCCTATGTGGTTTTCACCTGGACTGTTGTTTGGACTTTGTTGTTACCTTCTGTCAGTGTTTGGCTAGCAATGGACTTGCCTGTGTGCCTAATGTGGTACCCTTCATGCGTGGTTCAACTGACACTTGTGTTTTCAGTGAATGAACCAACTGCTTATGGGTGTACTGAGAGCGTGGTGTAGTGATTCGAGAATTTCTGTGTAAATTCTAGAATCACTCAGCCTTCTACCGTCTCGAACACGTGATATTCTAGATACGGGTGTGGGATGGTAAAATCCTACCTACTGTGCATCACATGCTTGTGTGTGCAGGTTTAAGATCAGTCATGAGAAGAAAGTAGACGCGATGGTCGAACGGCACTGACAAGTACCTGTCGGGCAATCCACAGATGTGTTAGTGAGTCTTTGTGGAAGAACTGTGGAATCTATATGCAGCTTTGTGCTTATTGTGTCACTTACTATTGTTATGTGAAACAAGAACAGTTGAAAAAGTTCTCATATAGACTCATGACTCAGCCTTGTTAGAGGCAAGACATTTTTTTAATCTCCTTTTCTGAAAGTCAGGGTGTCGAAGCAAACTTTCTTTCGAATGTGAATAAATTTGTTTCTAACATACGGCTGTACGAGAGACTTACTGAAGTTATATATTATGTTGAAAGTGAGAATTTTTATTGTGCTTGAAAGTCAAATACATTGTTGATTGACGAAACATAAAGTTTGTATGGCTATTTATTTCACTAGTAGAAAGAGGCTTGAAAGTTCCTGTACCTAGTGGTATTCAACGGAGAAGAAGTCAAGAGAGCTTCCAGAAGCTGGCTATCCCATAAAGAAGAGTGGCTGCAAATCCCAAGTAAGTCATCTCATAAAGAAGTGGAATGTGGTTTGGGGAAATAAATCAGTATAACCCATACCCACACTCACACTTTAAGTCGTCAGAGCGTAAGAGTGGTTCATATCCGAGTATTTACCAGTCAAACCTACAAAGCATGCTCTCCCATACTAGCATATGAGTTATTTAGCAAACTTCTAAAGTGCTGTATTGCACAAGAGGTGTCCATGCCCAGAAATTTTTCATTTTGTGTATTTCTAGAAGTCAGAAATTATTACTGTCTGTGGTTTATTTGTAAATAATTTATGTTTTTGAAGAAGCAGACTTACAGCACTGGCAAGGAGGATATTTTGGAGCTGCAACCTACCCCGTGCCAGAATAGCACATGTGTTGTCCTTTTGCTGTGTTTCAGCCACAATGCACAAGCAGTTTTCCAAGCTCTGGAAACAGTAGCCAAAGTAGCAGCACAGCTGGTGGATCTGTTAAGTCTACAGTGATTTCTGGCTGTCCCAGCTTTCCACCCATTTGTTGAACCTCACATGGATGGGGAAGTGTATAAAAAGTGTAAAAACCCACACCTCAGTTATCCTGTACACAAATTGGCCCTTTTTGTGATTGTCTGTTCTTTCCCTCACCACTATTCATTCACTTTTAAGCAATAAATTTGCTACAAAAAACATGTAGTGGCTGCTCATTCAGAGTTCCTTCAACATCATAAAACAAAATTAGACAATTATGAATCATTGATCACAGGTGTAGAAGGCTTGGCAGAAAATGTACAAGTTTGCATGTTGTTGTGGACTGTCATATACAGAATCATTATTATGTGACATAGTGATCAGATTAACATAGATCATTGAAGTGCATGCTCAAGTGTTATGGCAGTCATTGCCTTCTTTAGCTGAAGATTTGCATGTTGCCTATTGCTTTTGAAATTTCTCAAGCAGCTCAGACTTCCATTTCCACAGACAGTGAGATACCAGAACCATTATCTCAAATGGCAAATGTAGAGCAACTTAGCCTGCCAGATGGCAAAATTGCACAAATGTCGCAGTCCAGGTGGTAGTGGAGTGACTCCTGCTCGACCAGACAGGTATCAGATCCAGTGCCATAAGTGGTTTTCCATCCAGCCTTAGCAAAACTTTTGCAGACTGCCCAGTTGTCCTGCTTGTTTTTCTATACATGCTAGAGGTAGCTGTGCATGTAATAATCATGCCTGTCTGCAGTGAGAATACCATTCTGTGTTCAGAAGTAGATTCTTTGTGTCTCCACTATGCTCCCTTATTTTCTCCAGGCCTGGGACTGGTTTCTAATTCTCGACCTACAATATATTAAAAGAGTCACCAATACTGACATTTTTCAAAGCACACCTGATAGCTTTAGCCTTGTGGAATGAGGTTAGAATAGAACTGGGTTGCTTAAAGGTATCAAAAGTCCCATCCCTGATTCCTTATATGAAAAGGACATCATCTTAAGTTGTTTCTTGCAAACTAAGTGGTGTGTTATCCCCTCTCAGGGACTTCAGATATACAGTGAATACTCAGTCAGTTGTAGACTCATACTCACTTCTGAATTCTGATGAATTGTTTTCAATGTTGGCAGGGGTCAGTATTTTACTGAGATTGATCTTTCGAGAGCTTATTTTCAACTTCCTTCCTGCTATTGAGTACTCCTTGTGGCTGCCATCAGTATTCCAGTTTACCTTCTGGTATTGCTAGCACATGAGCAATCTTTCAGAAATGTCTAGAATGAACTGTTAATGATATTCCACAACGTGTTGTTTCTATGATACAGTGGTCACAGCACGGTCTAAGAAGAAGCATACCTTGAATCTCCAGTGAGTATTATCGTCTCTTTTGCAAGCCAAGTTAAACTGTAATTCGTCAAAATGCTCCTTCTTTCAGATTTCCATTAAGTATGCAGTATATATCCATTGCTGTGCTGGCCGTAAACTGATGTCTGAAAATGTGACAGTCATTTCCCATATTCCTACACCGAAGAATGTAAAGGGCTACAAGTTATTTTGAGCAGGGTTACATATTATGCCCAGTGTATCTCCTAAAGTGCAATGAAAGCCCATTTGCAGAATCAATTACAGAGAAAAAGGGTTCTTTCCAATGGTTCACAGATTATCACCAAGCATTTCTTAAGCTGAAGCAATGTCTCCCAACCCCTCCTTGCCTGAACTTTTATTATCCCAATTTACCTCTCATGCTGGCCATGGACATGTCACTATGTGGCATTGCTTAAGTACCCAAATGGTTCAGAATGGACTATTACATTCGCCTATAGGACACTCGCCACAGCATGTGACAGTTATTCCCAGATGGAGGAGGAGGCATTGGAAATCATCTTTGGAATCCAGTAGTTCTGCATATTCCTGTATGGCTACCAGTTTCATCTAATCACAAATCATAAGCTGTTGTTCATATTTGGCACTAAGATAGAATTATCTGAATGGACATCACAAAAGTTACAATGCTGGGCTCTTTTCTTATCGAATTTCCACTGTTCCATTAATTATTGCACATAGGCACAGTACGCTAATGCAGATGTGCTGTCACGGTTTCTTGTGGGTGTCAATGAGAAATTTGATACACAATAGAATGCGTGCCTTCAAATTCATTAATTGTTGGAACAGTCAGTGGAAGAGTTTCCCATCACTTCCACAAATGCTGCAGTTGGTACACATAATGACCCCTTTTAGGAGAGGTTTACCAGTTTGTGCAAACAGTCTGGCTGCAGTTAGCAGACTATGCAGAACTTCATGGATTTTACTCAAGATGCCATGCACCTCATCTTTTTAAAGATGTCCTATTACTGAATCAAGATGACCATCAGTGTCAGGAGGTGATTTTGGACATTCTGTGCTCCCATATATTGTGACTCCTGCATCAGTCTCACTGGGGCATTTCCATAATGAAGCATCTGGCCCAGAAACACCTGTGCCTGCTCAGCTGTGAGATCAGTGCATGTGGATTTTGCAGTCAATGCCATGTGACCATGCTGTTGATTTTAATACATGCATATTCTCATTTCCCATACATCATCAAAATGCAGCAGGCCACAACAGTGAATACCACTAAGACCTCGTCCATTGTTTTTTCTATCAAAGGATTCTTGTTGCCAATAATGAACTGCAGTTTACAACCACTGTTTTTGCACCCAGAATGAAATCAAGCATTTTATTACACTTCCAGTTCACGCTCCCCCAACTGTGTGTAGTGTGAATGTTAAAAATACAGCTGGAAAAACTAGTGACATTCATGCCTACTGATACTGCACTGCTTTCTTTTTTATTCCCTTACTGTACAGGACCTGCACCATGTGGTCGTGTGTTATCCTGCTGAAATGTAGGGTTTCGCAGGCATCGAATGAAGGGTAGAGCTACGGGTCGTAACACATCTGAAATGTAACATCCACTGTTCAAAGTGCCGTCAATGCGTACAAGAGGTGACAGAGACGTGTAACCAATGGCACCCCATACCATCACGCTGGGTGATACGCCAGTATGGCAATGACGAATACACACTTCCAATGTGCGTTCACTGCGATGTCGCCAAACACGGATACGACCATTATGATGCTGTAAACAGAACCTGGATTCATCTGAAAAAATGACGTTTTGCCATTCAAGCACCGATTATCGTCGTTGAGTACACCATTGCAGGCGCTCCTGTCTGTGATGCAGCATCAAGGGTAACCGCAGCCATGTTCTCCGAGCTGATAGTCTATGCTGCTGCAAACGTCATCGAACTGTTTGTGCAGATGGTTGTTGTCTTGCAAACATCCCCATCTGTTGACTCAGGGACCGAGACGTGGCTGCACGATCTGTTATAGCCATGCCTGTCATCTCGACTGCTAGTGATACGAGGCCATTGGGATCCAGCACGGCATTCCATATTACCCTCCTGAACCCACCGATTCCATATTCTGCTAACAGTCATTGGATGTCGAGCAACGCGAGCAGAAATGTCACGATACGATAAACCGCAATAGCGATAGCCTACAATCCGACCTTTATAAAAGTCAGAAACGTGGTGGTACGCATTTCTCCTCCTTACACAAGGCATCACAACAACATTTCACCAGGCAACAGCGGTCAACTGCTGTTTGTGTATGAGAAATCGCTTGGAAACTTTCCTCATGTCAGCACGTTGTAGGTGTCGCCACCAGCGTCAACCTTGTGTGAATGCTCTTGAAAGCTAATCATTTGCATATCACAGCATCTTCTTCCTGTTGGTTAAATTTCGCGTCTGTAGTATGTTATCTTCATGGTGTAGCAATTTTAATGGCCAGTAGTGTAATTGTCTGTTAACCCTTTGGATCTGCCCCTTCTACCGCCAGCAGTATCTGATGTCGCACCCCAGCCTTCACAGCAGGTCACACCCACCTTCTCCCCCATTACAGCCTAAATGGACCTGGCCTTACAGGCTGATTCCAGCGGGGAAAGAACTTATAATCCCACAGGATGTATCAGTTGTTCACTCGATATAATTACGTGTATGTCTGGCCAAGTTGCTAGGTGTGGCAAAAAAGGATACATCCATTGGTGCCACATTATGTGGCAAAACACCCTGGTGGATTTAAGGGCTGCTGCTGACAACCATGGCCTTACTTGTCACAGTTTGCTGATGTTTACTGCAATCTCTCTAATGAACCTCATGGTGGAACATACCACTTTTTGTAAAGCAATGTGTTACCTAACATCTCCCTAGCCAAAAAAATGATGATCATCACAGAGAAAGTATTTTTTCAGCTAATTGTTCTAGAATCATGAACTGTTTGGAAGTTTGCTATTATTGTGCATGTACACTGGGTGGATGGTTACCGCACAAGTCCAAGGTGGGATGACATGGCAATTTTGCTATGCATTGCAGTACCTGCTGAGTTTCCGGTTATTCTTTGTTATGAAGTCCAAGCTCTGAGAAGCATGTCATACTGTTGAATAAATGTGATGTCTTGACGAGGGTGCTGACATCTTGGAGGACTTATGATGATTCAATTTTGTCCCTTAGATTCATACAGAATTGTAATTAGTACTGTGAGGTGGAGTTTATGTGAGATCAGATCAAATGTATGAACAATGAACATCCCTTACACCATCAATTGCAACAAAAGACAACTGTTATCCAAAGACATACTTTCTGTTATTTTGTAGAAAGTGAGAATTGAGTAAGGCTTTCAGATTCCAGCACAAGAACAGCTGCAGCAGTTAAGAGGTCCATATTAAGAATAACTAAACAGTTTGTCTGAACAGTATTTCAAGAAGCAGCACTTCAGAATTGGAGAGCAATGACATTCATAAACTGAACATATACACACTATTTCAGATACAGGGAACATTTCATTCAGGGCAACCTGGTGCAGGATCCAGAATACTTCTTCTCTGACAGGTGAGATAATCTGAACAAGAAGAATACATAAAGTGCATCGAGAAGAAAATAGTAATTTTGAAAAAAAGGTTGTCTGTGAATGGTGCTGTTGCCTGTAGGAATGCAGTCTGCAGCCAAAATACTGTGGCAACAATGTTAAATAATTATGTCTAAGAAGAGTTAACAGACTTTAGAAGAATTGGTGTATTGATTAATAACTGTTAATTCAATCAACAACAATTACTTTGGAGAAGAAATTATTACGGTCTAAGAATCAGAAGATTGGTGGATGGAACTACCACCACAGCCTCACTTGTCGTAACCAGCTGATATTTATAGCAAGTTTTCCAGTACACTACCCATCCATGATATTAGTGCACTTGGCTTTGGGTGCCCATTATCGGAAACACACAGTGACATTACAGTAAACAAGTACAATGATGATTAAAGAAAATGTATTACATTGTGAATGATGATTTCAAAACAGCTGTGCATATACTATCAAGCCATTCAGCATGCCCTCATGAGACATATTGGGATAAAAACTCATGATAATCCAAAATCGCCCTCACTCTCAGGTGCAGTGATATTGTGGTCAACAAATACCTATTGATGATGACCCTGTGCTATGTGTTTACTCGTGGACTGTGATTTGGACTTCATTGTTCCTTACCATTTTTGTTTGACTATCCCACAGACATGGCTGTTTTCCTATTGCGGTACTGTCTTTGGTCACCATTCGACTAGCAGCTGTGTTGTCAGTGAATGAACTGAGGCCAAATGAGTTCACCTTCAGTGCATTTCATATTTGAGTGTTTCCCAGTCGAACATACAAACAGTGTTGTCCTGCACTAATGTATGAGTTATTCAACAAACTTCCATAACACTGTATGTCAAAGAGATACCCACATACAGAATTTTTCTTTGTATTTTCAGGAGAGTCAGGAACTATTACTTTCTGCAATTTATTTGTTATTGTTAGTACTCAGTTGTAATTTACAAGAATAAATTGTTTAATATGCATTTTATTTTATTTTGAATCACATTTGATGTTCGTATTCATTTTTTCTTCTGCCTAAGACAATTTTGAGATAAACTGTATGTAAAATTTATAGGATCAAATGAAATGTACAGTACGAGGCTTTGGCTTTGACTCGTGACATATTGATATTGTGTTATGTGACATCATGACTGGGTGGCATATTTGAAGAGATCATTTGGTGAGCGCTTTGTTTAGCGGTTTGAAATTGTTAATAGTTGTCTTAGATATGACAAAGGCATTCAATAGCTATTGTCAAATGGTGCCAATGATATGACCACTGCCCTAACGTTTTTCCAACAGTATGCCTTGCTGGCTGAATCTATATAGTGACACTTCTCTGGTGGATACATGAAGGTGAATATTTACTGGATAAGGCGCAATTTAGAGAGGATGAGACATGTTTTTTTAATGTTTTATTTGTTAATGGAGTTTTGCTATTTGGGGAGCAAAGTAACTGATGATGGTCGAAGTAGAGAGGATATAAAATGTAGACTTGCAATGGCAAGGAAAGCATTTCTGAAGAAGAGAAATTTGTTAACATCAAGTATAGACTTAAGTGTGAGGAAGTCATTTCTGAAAGTATTTGTATGGAGTGTAGCCATGTATGGAAGTGAAACATGGACGGTAAATAGTTTGGACAAGAAGAGAATAGAAGCTTTCGAAATGTGGTGCTACAGAAGAATGCTGAAGAGTCGATGGGCAGATCATATAACTAATGAGGAAGTATTGAATAGGATTGGGGAGAAGAGAAGTTTGTGGCACAAGTTGACTAGAAGAAGGGATCGGTTGGTAGGACATGTTCTGAGGCATCAAGGGATCACCAATTTAGTATTGGAGGGCAGCATGGAGGGTAAAAATCGTAGAGGGAGACCAAGAGATGAATACACTAAGCAGATTCAGAAGGCTGTAGGTTGTGGTAGGTACTGGGAGATGAAGAGGCTTGTACAGGATAGAGTAGCATGGAGAGCTGCATCAAACCAGTCTCAGGACTGAAGACCACAACAACAAACAACATTTGTTAATGAGTTGTGGCTCTTTGACTGGACTGAAGGAAAGTTGGCAATGCTAACTGAGGACTGTAGCAGTGCCTATTGTGGATTATGTATGAACTAGTGCCACAGACTGATGGAGGTGATGCCTCTTCCAGAAAATGTGTGCACTGACACAGAAGAAAAGTGGATGAGGTGACTGACTGATCTGTAGTGTAGTCTGAAATCTAGTTTAGATTGGAATGTTACAGTTTGGTTGTGGGTTGGTAAAGCCAGCAAATGTGAATGGTATAAAACTGGTTGTGGTGACTGAGTGATCTTTAGCATAGCCTGAAGCCTCAGTTAGTTGGAATGTGAAGATTTGATTGTTCACTTGTAGCAATCGCTTGTAAAATGTTCATTTCAAAAATCTGGTGTAGTATTTACAGAATGTTCTGAAGTCCTCAGGTAGTGCTTAGGTAGGAACCTAAGAGTACAATTTAAATTTTACAGAGCATTCAGTTTTATGTTACAGCATTCTGCACAAATGTACTTCATTAGCTTGCTACCTATTTTCATTCACTTTAAATGACGATGTTTATCAAACACTATTTTATCATTGGTTCTGCCATCATGTATAATCAGTTAACACCACCTGTTGTCCATTACTATTCCATATTTTGTGCATTTCTCTTAAATTATAATTTTCAGTGCACTTTATGGCAGTATTTATGATTTGTGTTAGTAGTTATACGTTTTACTGACATTTCAGTACCTGCATATGATTCTAATATATGTCAATGTTTTGTAATTGGCTGTAGATGTGCTCTTAAGTTTTACCTGGCTTCTTGCCTCTATCTCTTTTTGCCTGTTAGATGATAGCATATTGTACCCAGTGAGAATTGCTGAATCTAATGATATATTTTGGTGGAAGATAAGAATTGATTACATTTGTTTTTAATATGGGGAGGCTTAGAAAACTAGTTGTTGTGACAGGCTGACGTATACTGTAGCCTGAGGTCTAGGTTAGGTTGGAATGTGAAAAATCAGTTGCCAGTTGATGAAACCCTCAATGTGAATAGGAAAAAAAAGTAATGTGCTGACAGACTGAGCTGTAATGAAGCATGAGGCCTAGGTTAGGTTGGAATGTGACTGCTTTCCTGTGAGTTGGCAAAACCGATCTGTCTCGACATTAAAATACAACTGCTGCAATAGACTGCTGTGTAGCATGGCTTGAGATATATGTTCATCTTTGAAATAACTTACTTGTATGTGTTATCTCTGACTTTGCTGAAAATTCTCTCAATGTGGTTTAATTCTAATCTAGTATACTGGTATGTGAAACTTAAGAATGAAAGTAGCTTTCACATGATATGTCACTACCAAGTAACAGAGACTGATGGAAGTTGGCCCACACATTGAAAGACCTGCTACAGTCTAACACACCAAACTGATCATTTCGAAAAGGTTCCTGGATGCATTACATGTTCCCACCTCACACATATGAGAGTATGTCCAGAATTACTACGTAGACTGAATCTGCTGTAATCTAAGAACAGCATGCGACCCCCACTCCTTGTCAGTCCAATCCCTATGCGCTTGGCACCATCACAATGGTGTGAGCGTCAACAGAACACAACATACTGGTCATCAGGCAAGGAGATCCCTCCCATGCAGTCACCATGCCACTGTGGAGCATGAGATTGCATGCCATGCAGTCCTGTTAAATGTGGTTGCAGTTGCTGTTGCTGTATGAGGTGAGTCCTTTTGTGCCTGTTGCACAATGTAGCAATCACCTGTTGTTGTAGTTGACTGTGGTCAACCATCTCTTCTCTTTCGGGCAGCAGAGCCTGTGGCTTGGAATGCTCCCCATGCATGTGAAACACTGCCGTGAGCAGTACCACAGTCCTGCACTGCACTCATTGCACTTTGTCCTACTTCCGGTTTCCCAATGATTACTCCCCATATGAAGTCATTCAAATGTCATCTCCAGACCATGTTGTAATGGTGAACACCACCACAGTGCATCATAACTACTTACTGACTGAAACACACTTTCTTTTCCCGGTCCTTCAGCTGCCTCGTGTAGCAGAGCCAGCTCCATTTAGTGCTATAGTCAAGCTGACCTCATGCCATGTGTGACATCCAGTTTTCTGTGCCTATCTGGGAGCCATGTGGCAACATGCTCCCACACTTTTATTCATTTCTGCCAAGTTGTTAATATGTTAGGTTACTTTTACCTATCTCGTCCTTAAGTTTTGCAGAGCAGTATAGAACAAAATACCAGTATACTTTATTTATGAACCACAGGAAATTATGAATGAGCATTTCAATTGGTGACTGACAACTGACTCATAATTTGTCACATTCAGTTTCCATAGTCATGCAATGCAACAGCCGCAGACACTCTTAAGTGCACTTTTGCCCAGTGTGTGTGTGTGTGTGTGTGTGTGTGTGTGTGAGAGAGAGAGAGAGAGAGAGAGAGAGAGAGAGAGAGAGAGATGGTAGATTTTGGTTGGTAAGTACATTAATAATTTATTGTTTACTCTAAGAAGTATGTTATATGTATTTATTTAGTGCAGTGGCTTGCAATTTAGTAGCCTTATCCTATGCACCTTCATTGCCAGCCAAAAGGATTTGCAGTCCTCATTGAAGGTGAGGGCTATGCTAGCAGTAGCATAGCTACTAGCAGGTCCACACTAGCTGGACAGGTCTTAGAAGAGGATCCTGACAAGTGTGTCCCATGACTTAGGAAGGGAGGGAAGAGAGAGTGCTGACCATCTAGCAAACGACATGTGCTTAGGTCAAAAGATGTCAGCCCAACAAAGAGATTGTGGGTTAACAACCTGCATCTCTTAATAACATTGTTAAAGAAGCTTCAAGAAGAATGAGCCAGATGGACAATAAGGTGACAACCTTTGGATTGAAATGGACTATAAGAATTAGGTCTACAACATATGGATCCTCTATAAGAATGGAAAACTACAAGCCATTGCAGAACTTAACAAGTAAAAGCTAGACAGTAAGGGAATGAGTGAAGTTCGTTAGAATGAGTGTTTTAAAATCAAACTATCAGAGGAGCTGACTTTTCTCTATTCAGGCAATCCCAATGCAATGACTATCTTGTAAATAGTGTTGACATAATGCTAAATAAAATAGCAAAGAGTAGTTTGCTGGAGTGGAAACCAATATCTGACAGAATTAGGTTTAACTCTCAGATATGGAATATAACAGTCATTCAATACTATGTTACAACTGAACAAGCAGATGAGGTGGACACCAAAAATCGCTTTTGTGCTGAACTAATGTACAAGCAGTACTAGAAGGTGCAAAAAAAGATAGTGTCAGTGTTATGGGAGACAAAAACCCAAATGTAGGTGCAGAAAATTGTGGAGCACATAAGGGGAAGAAATTCAGTTGGTGGGGCTAAAGCAAATGGTGAATTGTTTATGGAGTTTTGTGCAAATGAGTTAACTGTAGGAAGAATGCTGTTTCCAAACAAAAAATGCCATAAAAGTCTCATGTGTGTCACTGGACCACAGGATGCAGAATCAAGTTGACTCCTTTGCTTTAAGTAGGAAATGGAAAAGATCATTGTTAGATGTTAGAAAAAAAGAGGAGCTGAAATAGACAGTGGCCACCGTTTGATGTTCACTAAAGTGTGCTTGAAAATATTAGCTACGAAGAAGAAATTTTATGTCCAAAACAAGTGGTTTGATATCTCAAAGGCAGAAGATCCTAAGATAAGACAGGACTTTAGACTAGAGCTGTGAAATAGGTATGAAGCACACATGACGGAGGATGGAGAAGAAGAGCAGTGGCAAAAAGTCAAGGAAGCAATCGCTGAAACTGACGAAAAGGCAATGGGATGAAAAGAGAGAGAGAGAGAGAGAGAGAGAGAGAGAGAGAGAGAGAGAGAGAGACTGGATGAGTGAGAACACATGGAAGAAGGAGGGAGAAAGAAAAAAAATTGAAAACAAAAATGAACATAGCAGAAACCAGTAGGAAAAAGACTGAGCTCCATGCAGAGTATACCATAGTAGATCAAGAGAAGGAAAGTTGCTACTCACCATAAATCGGAGAAGCTGAGTCACGATAGGCACAACAAAAAGATTCACACAATGATAGCTTTCAGCCATTAAGGCCTTTGTCAGCAGTAAACACACACACACACACACACACACACACACACACACACACACACACATGTGTGTGCAGTCTCAGAAAACTGAAATTGTGGTCTCAATTCTCTGAGACTGCAGACGTGTGTGCAAGTTGCGTTTGCATGTGTGTGTGTGTGTGTGTGTGTGTGTGTGTGTGTACTGCTGACAAACGCCTTAATGGCTGAAAGCTATAATTGTGTGAATCTTTTTGTTGTGCTTATCGTGACTCAGCATCTCTGCTATATGGTGAGTAGCAACTTCCCTTCTCTGGTATTGTTACATTCCATCCTGGATTTTCCATTGTTTGATAGTAGATCAAGAGGTGAAAAGAAGTGTGAGATCAGACCAAAAGAAAAGGGACAAATTACATTGAAAAGCAAATGTTAAAAATTGGTAGGTATCTTGGTATCTAACACTTGTTCTTAGACAAGTGAAACATGCTGAGTCAAAATATGCAAACCATTTGTCTCTGTCATGCACCATTTTTATATGCACCCTTTGACCATTTAAATTTCACTAGAACAATTATTTCCACAAAGATAAAAATTCAGTCATCAGATGCACAATAAAACCTCCATTTGGTTCACTTTACCAGTTTCGAAAGTTTAGACTGCCAACTTCAGAAGTGAAATAGGCTCAAATCGTTGGTAACTAATGTCAAAATAAGAATCACTTCTGAAGATGACAGTTTAAACTGTCAAAACCAGTAAAGAGAACCAAATAAAGATTTCCTTGTGCAGCTAAGACTGAATTTTTATCTTTGTTGAAATATTTTGCAGCTGCCAAACTACAGCTATGAACAAAATTAGAAGAATTATTGTTACAACAAAATCTAACTAAAAGGTTATCAGCTTAGAAAATAGTGTGATTGAGTCACATGATGCATATTCTATATATTAATATATGGTTCAAGATATAATACATGCTTAAAATCCATACACACTGAAAATACTTATTTTTTTGGTTTGAATTTCTTGGCTGTAGACTTGCTTTTGTGCTGACATTTGGCAAGCCACACTGAAGTATCCAGCAGTAGTCAGCCAACATTGCTGCACTCCATTGACCCCAATACCATCCACGACTTCATCACTGAGGTGTCTGGGTGTAAACATTCACCATGTTCATTACTGACTGAACCTAGTTTTTTGAGGGAAAAAGTCAAGCTGTGAGTTGAGGTAATGAATTTTGTGGGACATGTTAACACCCAGAAGTTTTTACACTCCAATGCATTTTTTCACAACATTTCCAAGGAAATTGGCTACAATTGATTTAAATCACATCTATGCATTTCTTTCAATATCATCCAGGAAGTCTTGAAAGCAGATGATAGCAATTACCTTTCTTGTATGTGGACCTACGAACACACCTTCTTTCATTTTGCCATAACTGAGCTCTGAAAATTTGCGCACAGGTACCAAAAGTTGTTGTCCAGTGTCTTTACAAAGTTCATGAACCACAGCTTGATGTGAAGCGGTGGTATGATAACTTCATCACAGTCAGTCAGCAGAAATTGTAGGATATTTTTATTTTGTGCTGCACTCTGTTTCTGATTGGCCAATTTTTCTTTGTGTAGTAGAGATTTCTATGTCTGCTGTCCCACTCACAGATAAAACAGCAGTGCTTTGTGTATGCTGTCTGCAATCCTATGAGATTGGTGGTAACTTTTAAATTGCCACAGATTACACCATTTAACCCATGACAGGGTATTTTTTCAAGATGTAATGACATAGCTACATACATATCTTTCAGGTGGATACCATATCCAACCAGTACTGATGCTTCTTTGTTTCCATTGTGTAAACTAGTGTTAGATGAGTTGACGAACAGTGTTGTGTTCTGCCCTGAGGCTTGACATAAGATCTTGAATGACTATACAGTAGCCAATAGTGTCACTCATTGCAAAGAATTTCACACCTTCTTTGTGTCTGTGGTGAAAATGTGAAGTTGTTGCACACAGTAGAAGTAAAGTAAATTCTTTAATGCATGAACTGAGCAATTCAGCTTCACCTTTTGTTAGTACCAGTTCCTGAATGAGGTCACAAACAAGAGAATTGTTCATGAAGTGAACACCATCTCAATATTGGTAGTCAGGGTCTGAGACATTGCTGGAAGATTAAAGAGAACTTTCTTCTTATGTTTCTTCATTAACTGTATATTCTGTATGCTATTGCTATTGGACATTTGATGATATCATTTGAAATTGTATTAGAAAGTGAGGGAACATCTGGATACTTTGAGTTTTGTAGCAAAATCCAGTGACTGTTGCCAAATGGAAATGATAGTCTGTGGTGTGCTTGGGTGTGGTTGCTTGACTCATAGTATATCATATTTATTTATTTATTTTTATTTATTGAAATACGTATTCCGTAGATCCAGTTCAACGTGTTAATGCATGGATGTGGAATGAGTCAAAAACATTTATTCATTGTTACATTAGTTTCCATGAGGACAATAAACAAAGGTTAACAGTACAAGTTGGAAACACAATTGGTAGGATAAAGTTACACTCACAAACAGAGTTCCAGATAGGAGCCGTGAATGCCATATGGTTGTTGTTCTTTGCCTTCCTCATCCAGCCACACAAGTTGTCTGCACTTGTCAAACAAATGAACTGTGGTGCCCACGATATACCACTATCCACCTTTGAATCAAAGTATAGTTGACATTCTCTCTTCAGGTATGGTGTAAAAGTTGTCCAAGGGGATCTGTCTGTTAGATAGTTACACATAACAAAACAGATCTGGTGAATTTATGCAACCTATGGATGCCATAATACAAGGATTGTCCAGAAAGTAAGTTCCGATCGGTCACTAAATGGAAACCACAGTGAAAATCAGAAACATTTGATTTGCAAGAGCTAGCTACACTTTCCAGATACTTCTCTATATAGTCACCACTCTGACTTAGACATTTGCCAGAGCGTTATACCAAATTTCCAACACCATTGTCATAGAAGGCAGCCACCTATGCTTTCCGATAATTCTCTATGCTGGCCTATAGCGCGTAGCCTGCGCCCAAGTGTTGTCTTCGTATCCAGTGTTTCATATGAACAGAGATTATACTCAGGATGAGCCAATTAGGGCTGTGTTGTGGGTGATCGAACACTTCCCATCGAAAAGGCTGCAGGAGCGTCTTCACTGCCCCTGCAGAGTGTGGCTGAGAATTGCCATGAAGAAGGAAGTGTGTGGCAGTTGTGTTAGGTGGGCTGCATTCATTAAGGCGAAGCCTCTCAGTGGGCCCTCCTACTTGGTGGGAGACATTGTTGTTCTAGGCACCTTTACTCGCTCACAGGGTGCTCACAACTGAAAAGAGGGTCTTGATGCGATCGACGGTCATACTAGAGACACTACCCAACACATCTGTGCAAAGCTTCATCGGGTTTTCACTGTGGTGTCCATTTCGTGACCGATCGGAACTTACTTTCTGGACAACCCTCGTATACTGAGACAGAAACAAATAAAAGCTTAGTAATGTGATATCGAAAGTGTTCTGACGTGTTATCTTAAATATACCTATTTTCTCAGTCAGTGAAATATTGCATGGTGTTCCATGAAAAATTACTCAAAAGCACGCACGTAAAAAAAAGAAAAACCTGAGGAACATGAACAATGTTACATGAAAATTATTTGTTGTTGATATCTTTCATTGATAGAGCAAAACTGTTTTCAGATTTGAAATCAGCATGAAAAACTACATTAAAATACCCTGTATCTATAGCTCGTTTATGAGTGTTATCTTGCAACGTGAGCTGAGAGGGCCACAAGAAAAGGACAAATGAAGAGCTTTACCAGACTACAAGAATGCTAGGAATGATGAAGGGACCAATAAACTGCTCAGTGAAAAGCAAGGCAGGAACCTAATTGACAAATGAATATGAAAAATTGGAAAGATAGCATGAACATTTTGAAAAGGTGCTAAATAGCAAGATACAGAGAGAGGAAGAACAAGTGGTAGAAAACCAGGAAAATGTTGTCAAAGATAAGAATGTTATTAAATGTGAGATACCTGCAAAAATCTTTACTGCAGTGCCTACCAGGCAGAAGATCAGAGTCACCCTTAAGCAAATGGAATGGCCCCTGGGCCAAACAATATACCATCCAAACTGCTGAAAGAAGATGTATCAATGAAACCAGACTTATTACACTCTCTTATTTAATTTGTTAAAAAAAAAAAATCTACTCACTAAGTGGCGGCAGAACACACACATAAAAGATGGTTGTAATTGGCAAGCTTTCAGAGTCAGTGGCTCCTTCTTCAGGCAGAAGGATTGAGGGGGAAGGAAGGGGGTGAAGGAAAAGGACTGGAGATGTCTAGAAAAAGGGGTAGATTTCAGGAAAGTCACCCAGAACCGCAGGTCAGGGTAGACTTAACGTACTGTTACCTGTGGTTCTGAGTGACTTTCCTGAAATCTACCACTTTTTCTAGACCTTTTCACTCGTTTTCCTTCACCCTCCTTCCTTTCCCTTCAATTCTTCTGCCTGAAGAAGGAACCACTGGCTCCAAAAGCTTTCCAATTATAATCATCTTTTATGTGTCTGTTCTGTTGCCCCTTGGTGAGTAGATTTTTTATCTATCCAATCAAATAATTTTGTCAGTAATTGATTGCTTTCATTATTACACTCTCTGTTTGAGAAGATCTGGAGCAGGGAAGAAATGCCAGAAGAATGGAAGACAGGTATCTGAGTAAAACTTCCAAAGAAGGGACACTTGACAAACTGCAAAATTGGAGAGGGATCATGTTGTTAGTCATCCATAACAATGTGTTGTCCTGAATCACCCTAAATAAAATGAAGGACTACCTTGAAACCTGCCTGTGAAGAGAACAAGCTGGTTTTTGTAGGAGCCGATCTGATCAGATTGGTGCACTGTGAATCATCCTTGAATAGTGTATGGAATATATGACTAGTCTATAACTAGAGTTCATAGATTTTGAAAAGGTTTTTTATTCAGTGTTGAGAAGCAGCACATGGGAGAAACCGTGTCAAATTATGGTATAACAGATAAGATCATCAACAAGGGAAACTAACATTACCTGTTAGCATGAAATCAGGAGTAAAACAGGGATGTGTTCTCTCTCCATCTGTCTTCTTAATCGTGATGGATAAAGTGATGAGAAAGACAAATGAAGGTAAAAGAAGGGGAATAAGCTAGAGAACCACAGACCAACTAGAAGACATTGATTTTGCTGATGACATTGTCTCTCCTCTTAAAACTTCAGGACCAGGAATGACAAACTGAAAGATATGCAGGAATAGGCAGGAAGGGTTGGCTAACTGTAAATGTAAGAAAGACCAAACCTCAATGGCTAAATATGACCTTCAATAGGAAGTTCCAAATAAATGGAAGGAATGTAGTGGATGATGAAGACTTCAAGTATCTCAGAAGCATTGTGACTAAAAATGGAGGAGCCGTGAAAGATGTCTGTAGTAAAATCAGAAAAGCAAAGACAGCCTCCATCCAGCTGCTACCATTCTGGAAAAGCAGTGAGATTTCCTGGGAACAGAACTTCAAATATTCAACAGCAATGCACAATGCATGTTGCTGTATGGGTGTAAAGGCTTGAAGGTGAACGTAAAGTCAGTGTTGCTGTATGGGTGTAAAGGCTGGAAGATGACAAAAATCAGTCACAAAAAATATGTGCTTTTACAAACCTAAGCTTATCAGGAATCCTAAGAGTATTTTGGCCAAATGTAATATTCAATGAAGAGTTGTGGAATCGTCTGAAAGAAATACCAGTGGATATTCAGATAAAGATGAACAAATGGAAATTGGATGAACACATGCTGTGTAAAAATCAAGTGGCAATAGTGAGACCAGCCCCGAACTGGAATCCTCAGGACCATTGTAGAAGAAGAAGACCAATGATAACATGGAGGGGGACAGTGGAGAGAGGAACAACTAAAGCAAGCAGAATGTGGGGAGAGGTGAAGGCAAACGGCTGGTGGTGCTTCATCGAAGTCGTATGTTCCAACAATTATAACAAAAGGACATAAGTAGGTTTCGTTGGTTGGATACTTAAAATGATTACCTATGGTCTGAGAGTATCATGGAGTTTGTTCAATTAATACACGTTATATCATCTCTCCTCTCAAACAGCAACGCAATCTAAATGATCCTGGACAAGCAACCTTGTTATAATATTCCTTCCCAGTACATGTTAACCATAGAGTTGAACATTAATTGTGTTAGAGCATTTTTGGTTAAATATAACACCTGCATTGTATTATAAAATTATATAACTAGGAAGAAATAATTACAAATGATAAAAAATTTACTTATCTTACTGTCTCGCTTCCAGCTCAATGTGCAAAGTGTTATTGTAATGATTGAAGCCCTTGTCCTCCTTTAATTTTTTGACATTTACTTTCTAGCAAACCACTTTTTGCAATGTAACATAATGTGATTATACATTATAAAAGACTGCCACATTGTGTGATTATACATCAGAAAAGACAGACTGGTCACAGCATATTACAAAACTGAGTGTGAAATGTTGCCATGTTAAAGACATATGTCTGCTTGTGTCTGTATGTGTGGATGGATATGTGCGTGTGTGCGAGTGTATACCTGTCCTTTTTTCCCCCTAAGGTAAGTCTTTCCGCTCCCGGGATTGGAATGACTCCTTACCCTCTCCCTTAAAACCCACTTCCTTTCGTCTTCCCCTCTCCTTCCCTCTTTCCTGATGAGGCAACAGTTTGTTGCGAAAGCTTGAATTTTGTGTGTATGTTTGTGTTTGTTTGTGTGTCTATCGACCTGCCAATGCATATTGTACGATGGTTTTAAACTTTGTCCACTGATCCTCCACACTATCTGTACTGGAAATAAAACTTTTGTGTTGAGCCATCAAGTACTCTGAAATCTGCTTTTTGTCATTTTTGCTAAACAGAAAAATCTTCCTACCTTTTTTAATATTTCTATTTATGGCTGAAATCACCGATGCTGTAACCGCTTTATGATCGCTGATTCTCTGTTCTGTGTTAACTGTTTCAAATAGTTTGGGTCTGTTTGTCACCAGAAGGTCTAATATGTTATCGCCATGAGTTGGTTCTCTGTTTAACTGCTCAAAGTAGTTTTCGGATAATGCACTTTAAAAAAATTCACTGGATTCTTTGTCCCTGCCACCCATTATAAATGTTTGAGTCTCCCAGTCTATATCTGGTAAATTAAAATCTCCACCCAAAACTATAACATGTTCGGGAAATCTACTCAAAATATTTTCCAAAATTTCCTTCAGGTGTTCTGCCACAACAGCTGCTGAGCCAGGGGGCCTGTAGAGACATCCATTTACCATGTTTGAGCCTGCTTTAATCGCGACCTTCACCCAAATTATTTCACATTTCGGATCTCCATCAATTTCCTTCGATACTATTGCACTTTTTATCGGTATAAACACGCCTCCCCCTTCACTGTTCAGCCTGTCTCTGCAGTATACATTTCAAGCCGAGTTTAGAATTTCATTAGTGTTTGCATCTGGTTTCAGCCAACTTTCCGTCCCTAGTACTATGTGGGCATTGCGATGGTTTATTAATGAGAGCAGTTCTGGGACCTTTCTATAGATGCTCCTGCAGTTTACTATTACCACATTAATATTGCCATTCCCTGTTGCATTTTGCCTACTGCTACCTTGTCACGTCTCAGGAGGCATCTTGTCAGGTCTAGGGAGGGAATTCTCTAACCTAAAATACCCGCATGTGCACTCCACACGTACTCCGCTCTCCTACGTGTAGTGCATGCCTGACCTATTCAGGGGACCCTACACTTCTCCACCCGATAGCGGAGGTTGAGAAATTTGTGCCCCAGATCTCCACAGAATCGTCGGAGTCTCTGGTTTAAGCCTTCCACTTGGCTCCAAACCAGGGACCGCAATATCGGTTCTGGGAACAACACTACAAATAGTTAGCTCAGATTCCACCCCGTGAGTAAAACTTTCCGCCCTCACCAACTCGGCCTGTACGAACTGAGGATGACCTCTGAACCCAGACGGCAGGAGTCATTGATGCCGACATGAGCAACAATTTGCAGTCGGGTGCACTCAGTGCTCTCTATTGCCGCTGGCAGGGCCTCCTCCACATCTCGGGTGAGACCACCTGGCAAGCAGACAGAGTGAACACTGGCCTTCTTCCCTGACCTTTCTGCTATTTCCCTAAGGGGCTCCATCACCCGCCTAACATTGGAGCTCCCAATCACTAATAAACCCCTCCCCCCATGTGCCTGCTCAGACCTTGTTGAAGGAGAGGCAGAGCGGGCGATGCCTCACGGCCAGCCTCCACATTGACCCTCCGCCTTGTGCGATGCGAACGCTGTTGAACATCCCATTCCCCTTGGGGAGAGGGTGGCCCAACTGCACCCGGTCCCAGCGATGATGTCTCGACAGCAGGGATCGTTGGTGAAGCATGTAACACCTGGGGTGTACCATGCGATGCATCAGACTCCCCACTGCCTTTACACTCCGAGGCAGCAGCCTGAAGATGCTGACCATGGCCATCAGCACGTTCACGAACAGTGGCCTGCTCCTCCTGCATCCATACACAGCAGTCACACATTCTATCTGTCCTAAGAAAACACAATTTACTGTAGAGAGTTAAGTAATCAACTTTTAACTAGACTGCTAATTCACTAAAGGGGGCTGATAGCTGACTAAACTGTGGTTACTAGACACTTCTTGTTGGAAACAATAAAAATAAGCACTAACTGTCTCTGGACTTTATTCAAAATAAACACGAAATCTATGGAACACTATTACTAGTACTCGAAAATTAAAGCTTCCTAAAAGCAAAAAGAACACGGAAAGAGAAAACTACAGCATTAAGTAAATACTGTAGGTAGCTCTTTGTTTTTGTTTCTAAGTAAGTCCTCCGTTCCACATAACAATGAAATGATTAACCTTTATTGATGTAAGTTAAACATTTAGTATCCCAAAAGAAATAATTCTGTTAGTTACAACACATACTGAATCAAATAACTTCTGTGTGATTCCCTGTATCGAGTCAAACATATGTAAGTTAGTATAAAGATAAATTCCTAAGATCTGGATTGACTCCTTCAGTAAAACAATTTTGTCTACCCCCAGAAACATTTCAATACCACCCCAGAATTTCATGTGTGTACTGTATTTCATGTGTGTGTACACACACACACACACACACACACACACACACACACACACACACTGAAGTCACTGTGAGTTATTTAATGGAAAGCTGGGCATTGCAAAAGGTGGGACTCGGTTTTTAACCGTGGACAGCAATGCATGCTCTACAGTGTGCTCACAACCTGGCCACAAGGTTGGTAAGGAGTTTGTGCGGTAGGGCATTTTCCTCAACTCCTGGATTATCGTTGATGCATGTGGATATGTAACAACACTTCTCCCCACTGCACTGCATATATGCTTAACTGAATTTAAGTCAGGGAAACGGGCAGGCCAGTCCATTCACCAAGTATCTCTTGTTCCAAGAGCTCTTCCACCTGTGTGGTTCCATGCAGTCAGGTGTTGCCATACATAAAAATGAATTTGGGGCCAAACTCACCCCCAAAAATGCACATGGAGGTGTTCAGTGTCACAATAATGTTGATGAGTGAATGTACCATGTTCAAAGATATGGAAGTCAGTATGCCCATGCAGCATCATGCATCCCCACACCATAACACCAGGACCATCAAAACGATCATCTTTGACAATGTTCCCGAGTGCATTACATGTTCCTACCTCTCTCCGTATGAGGCCACATCCAGCATTGTCGAAAATGATCATTTTCATGAAGATATGTTCCCTCTATGCAACTAAATCACAGGCACATTGTTTTTTTTTCCTTATGCATTTCTCGTCTTTTATTTATAAAGCATATTTAGTGGCCTGTAATACAAGTTGCTTTTTGTACATATAATAAATGTATTACTTAGTAGTTACAATGTGTTACTACGTTACATTATGTCGTGTTTTTTCTCGTTTCTCAGATTAGAAACAACTTTCGTAGTACTACAGGCCACTGAAGATGCTACATAAATAAAAGAAGGGAAACAAATATGGCAAAAAACAAAAATTGCTTTTCGTTTAGTTGCATAGACAGAACATACTTCCATGAATTTTGAAGCAAGTAAGGAATGACAGAAAAGAGAAAAAATGATGATCAATTTGGTGGTCCAGATGTTATGGTGCGGGGAGGCATAATGTTGCACGAGGCTACCGACCTACAAACCTTTGAACATTATACACTCACTGGGCAGTGTTATTGTGACACGGTACTGCTTCCCCATGTTTTTGTGTCTTTTTAGATTTGTATTCAGCCATGACTTTATTTGTCAGTTGTCAACCATACTGGTGGAGGAATGGAACACCCTACCACAAGAACTCCCTAACCAACCTTGTCGCCAGCGTGTTGCAGAGTATGCACTGTCATCTGTGGCTATGTCACACATTATTAAGAAACATGTACAACCTTTTTTAGTGTCTGGTGACTTCAGTGTAATTATTTCTGAGTAAAAGTGTCATTTCTGTTCATCTCATTGGGTATGTCTTTCAGTTACCTTCTGTACTGTACTGTAGCAATTCTCTCTATGTACGATCGAAGTGTCATTTTATATCTTTCAGTTACCTTCTGTACGATACAGTAGCAATTCTCTTTTTGTACAACCCAAGCTTCATCATGCTATGTTACTTGGCAGTGAAACATCATGCAAAAGTTATATTTGTCCTTAAGTTTTGGACACCAATGCATTAGGTTACAATTTAACCACATCATCAGATGTATAGATAAGTACAATTTTTTAAATAATAAACTGAATATTTTTGTAGCGTTTTACAGATATGAAATGTATATAATCAGATATGTAAGTAAATTTCTTTTTTTATAGCATTTCCAATCAAAAATATAAGCATATTCCTATCTTTGTTTCTAGTGTTTTGTGGGTTTAAGAAAATTTATGAGTGATTTTACACTGGGAATGCTGGCTTCCTCAGTGAATTTCATTCGTGGAATCTTCTCTTAATGTTATGTTGTTGCAACATATCTGCAAGTTTTGTACCTGTCATCTTCAGTCATACCATTGGATTTACAGCCAGTTCGTTCATTTATTGCTGCTTGATTGCAGTCCCCTCTGCTGAGGACCCAACGAGTAGACCAATTATGTAATGCCTCCAGAAGATGTATCGCAGCCTGTGGTAGGGATCGAGGAGGGTAGAGATGGGGGAATAGGAGGAGAACGGACAGGAGGGCCAGCAGGGTGGGTGGCGGTCTGGATATTGGTTCATGGTGCTGCCTGTGCATTCTGCTCAATGCCTCTGCTGAGTTCACTTCAGAGTATTTCTGACGTGTGTTTGCTAACTCCACATCCAATGTTGAGCACGGTTGGAAACAGCTGTCCCAGTTGTTAAGATCATCAGTCTACAACCATTTGGTGCAGCACAGCACATTCATCTGTTCAAAAACAACATGTCCTTTGTTGATGCTGTGCTCCACTGCAGACTTGTCAGTTTGGTAGAGGCCAATGTGCCTCACATGTTCTGAATAATACTGTGAGATGCATTTTTGTCTGTGGGTGATGCACTGCATGCTACACTCTCATCTGATGCTGTAGATGCCAGCAGTCTGTAGCCCTATAGTTGAGATGGTGTAAGAAGATTCCTGACAGCTTGCAGTGCTCTTGGTAGCTTTCAACTGCAAAGTACTAATGGCTGCAGGAAAAAACAGTAGCCCTCTACAGAGCACTGACAACACAAACGTTGCAACCGAGGCATTTACAAAACAGTGTTACATTATTGGTTAAGGTAGGTCTGCAAAGCTGCTGTGCCCACCCCACTCCAACTGTCAGTGATCAACTTACATTGACTTAACTTTTATTGATCTTTGGCTGACAGATGCACATTTTCAGTTGTAACTGTTGAGCAGAAAATGAGTTTTTATGTTGTGCTTCTCCATTATCCTGCAATCTTGGCTGTGGGCAGCCCTGCATATGAAAAGAAGGACAGGCACTTTGTTTCTTCTTCTAGATTGTTTCTCTTTCTTCCTCTTGCTTCGTTTGAGTGTGTCGTATTTGTATCTTCCGTGTGGTGTTTAGTGATCTGTTCTCAGATACGAAATTGATCACTTGATTGCTGACCATCTTGTACGTCAAATCAATAACTTCAATACCTGCTTGAGAACCCATCCCAACTGGATCCAGCAAAACTCCTCTGAACTATGCAGTTGGGAAATACTGCTCCAGGAAATCTCCTGTTCTTCAAACACTCCCCTGGTCTAACCTACAACAGTCCACATTCCACTTCTTTACCCTTACTTGTACTCTCTTATTGTTTTTCACACCATTCCTTCTTTGAGCAAACATTGTTCTCACCTTTGTATACATCTCCAATCCTCTCCCATGCCACTGCAATCCCTCCTTGCCCCAGATATCGTATTCTTTCCTATCTTCTAGCCCCCTGCCCCTAGCCATGTTGGCATGAACCATCGCATGATTACTGTTACTGCTGTTGCGGGTATGTACTTACTGGGAAAAACTAGTGGCAGCACGAAAGCTAGTAATGTCTCTACTCTGTTACGTGATACCGTGTGCCATACATCAATGAGCTATAGATGAGTGTCTGCCTAGTCCAGTTTTTGTTTATTAGGTTCTGTTTCGCTGTCTTCCATAACTGCATCTTATTCTTCATTGTCCCTTTGTTGCCTTTTCTCTTTTTGAAGCTATAACTTATTTGTACAAGCTCTGAATCTTCTTATTTGCATACTCTTCTCTCCTCTACCATACCAGTTTCCTGTAGGCATACAGTCACCCATTGTTGTGCAGCTTAGATGCTCATTGTTGTCGTTGACCCATTATGCCAACAGCGGTCATATTTCAAACCACTGCTGTTTTGGACATGGCATTTAAGTTATTGTTGGAATCTGTTTAATTGCATTTTTTCCATCTTATTTATTTCTTCAGTCAGTACGCACTGTATAAAATAGCTTTGCCAACTCCTGCCTATCACTTACTCAAGTGACTGTTTTTAAACATAATCTCATCCTCATTAGTTTAAGCTTATACGCTGCCACCTAATCTTATTAACCATTTAAATCCATTTTCTACAACCATTTGTTTATAAAACATTTTCATTTCTGTATAAACACTTCTCTGTGTACTTGTCACATTAATTCTTGAAATTCTGAGCTTTTGACACTGTCACCAAGAAGCAACTGACTGTTGAAGATGTAACAAAATACACAGGTGTAGTAGGGCCCATTGTGACCAGCGAGTGCAATGATGATATGTCACTCACAGCATCTTTGTTTCTTTCATGACGTATAATGTGAGACATTTATCAAGTACCTGCCTCCATACACTGCTTACTGCAAATTCCATATCTCCATGATTATATGTTATAATGGGAGCAAAGATGCTGCAAGCTAAATAGCATCATTGGCACCAATCTAATCTCTGGTTGCAGTGGGCACTACTCAGTGATCTCTATAAAACCTAGATGTAAAAGTATGGTCTGTGAGTATAGAACTGCAGCGTGGCTGCAGATCCATTTGCTTTTATCGTCCACCATGTTGTGGTTTGGCACACAAATTTCCATCGGTCTGTATGTGACAAAGAATTGCATACTGATTGCTTGTTCTGAACATGTAGTGTAATAGGCTGCTGTGGGAGCAGAATCGAAGTGTATTTTCTTTTCATGTTTTGGTGACTTCCCTAGCAGCCGTGTTGTAGTTTGGCAAGACACGAAATACGAGCATTATGGCTGGGGCGATCAAACAGCTGAAGTTCAGCATCCCGGTAGTAGTGAGATCATTGGCTCTACTACATCTATTACACCTGTGTGATTCATTTACCTTTTTGACTGTCAGTTTCTTTCCTGATGAAGACAGTGGTAATTTTTATCAAAAGTCTGGAGTTTCCTACTGAATTAACATGACTAGTGCAGTGAGAACAGTTTATACACATAATAAATCCTTCATGAAAGGCTTCATTGTCATGCAAGATGTGATCAAAAAGAAATCAAACTTTTACTTTAACACATTTATTATTTATTGTACAACACTGTAAGCACTGTGGCCCTCAAAACAGTCTCCTCTACTGGTGATACACTGTTCCCATCCTTTCTCCCACTTTTGAAAGGCCTCCAGGAATGTATTTTTTAGGATGGTGCACAGATCTCTTGTCACACTGTCTGAATTTCCTCTGTAATTTGGAAACAATGTCCTTTGAAGATGGTTTTTAGTTTGGGGGGCTTGGTCTGGAGAATATGGTAGATAGGGGCACAATGGAATTATGTTTTGCTGCATAGCTGTGGACAGGGAGTAGGCATGGGTTGGCACTTCGTCATTGATTTGACGTATCTCATGTTTGTCACTCAAAATTTGATGATATGATCGTACCCTGATGCCCACTTTGTCAGCAACTTCTTGAACAGTTAAATGATGATTTCCACAAATCACAGCACATAATCTCTCTACGTGGACACCCTCTGTTGATGTAGATGATGATCTGAGACTGGGATCATCACTGACTGACATTCTGCTCTCTTGAAAACACTTAAACCTCTCATAAAACTGTTTATGACTCCTACAGTCCTTCCCGTTTGCTTGTCTAAGCAACTGCCAAGTTTGTTGCAGAATTTCACTTGCACATACACACATTGTTCTTAAATCCCTATCATTGCTTTGGGACTAATTTGATGAGCAGCTTGGTCACATGCTCACTTCAGCAGCTGTAACTTGCTTACTGTCATAGTGAAACATAGAAAATGGTAGTTTGTTGTATAAACCTGCTGCTATGCATGCTCCATGTGCTGGTTGACGCACTGTTACAGTTTCTTTTTGAACACATCTTGTATTTTCATTACAGAAAACCCTCTTTTGCCACATTGTCTGTCCTACCAGTTGTACTGTGAATTCTTGCTTTTACTTTACCAGTTTAGAAAACTCATGCTCATACTAGCAAGAAGTCAAGTTCCACATACTATTCCTGATATCTTGTCTAGCACTTGATATCCGTTCCAACGAGCTTATCATTAAAATCAGTATCTTGTGCTGCCGTCTATCTTTTCATATAGATTTTCACTTTTCAAGAGTCTATCAGTCTCTAATACTCAGCACTCTGGTCTTCCATAATCACACTATCCATACTCAGACTTAATCAACATTCTCTGTTCATTTTGAAAAATTATTTTTTTCTGTGGCAGTAATCTTGTTCTTCGATTTCAGAGAGAGAGAGAGAGAGAGAGAGAGAGAGAGAGAGAGATTCTTGTTCTCCGACAGCTGGAATAACATTCCCAATAGCATGTGACAAAGCTATCTCAACTACTCGTTTAATTTCCAGCTGAGAATACCTCTACTCTACAAAGAAACTATCATACATTCCAAATTATTCTGTCGACTACTCACAGCCATGGGCAGCTGACCACCACCACCACCACCACCACCACCACCACCACCACCTTCCACAGCCTCAAGAATTTCCTTCACCTCCCATAAAACACCATGTCCAACACTGTCTCACCTAATCTGAAAAAATCTGACCCCTGAAGAAGTCTCAGTCCTCTCAGAAAACCTCATTTTCAGGTTCAGCTTCAAAACCAGGATTAACATTGCTCTACTAGAAAAAGACCTGCTTTTCTTTACTTGTTCCTTTCAGTGAAAGCATTTATTTGCTCTCCATCCTACTGACAACATACACTCAAAAATATACCTTCAACTTTGTCTGAAACAGATGCAAACCAATCCCAACTGTCGGTCTGCTGCTTCATCCACCCAGCCACCTCCTGACAACTTTCCAAGGATTTCTCATCTCTTATCTGCCTCTTCCTAATGAGTGCAACATCAAATGAATAGAACAGAATGCTACTTATGATGTCATACTAATCATAACCATATTGCTCCTTTCATTGACAAAGATTCCACCATCATTGTCGTGAATTACAAGGTCTCCACCAGCTTTCTGATACCACCATTTACAAATATGAGGGTGGTTTGATACGTCTGGTAAAATTCCACAAAAGAATGGAACATTTCTGTTGCACGTTCCTGGTTGGTAAGCTCCATTATACCAAAGATTGTACAAAAAATTTCAACAATATACAATGCACAGTTTATTGTTGAAAGCTGTCTGAATTGGTCAGTGCGTCATATGCAATTGAAAATGGAGAGAACTGAGTTTCATGCAATTATTATCCATTTTAATTTGAAGGGTGGGACTGCGCACACATAAAAACATAATTGGACAAAGTTCACGTGGACTCTGCACCATCACCGAATACCTTTTACTTTCGGATTAATGAAATTGAATGTGGGTGGACAGGAATCAAAAGCAGAGTGCACTCCAGCTGTCCAATTTACATCATCAGGAAGGAAACCATTGACTAAATCCACGATATGGTAATGCAAAAATCAAACAATGGAAAATCCAGGATGGAATGCAGCAATATTATGAAAAGGAAAGTTGCTACTCACCATATAGCAGAGATGCCGAGTCACAGATAGGCACAACAAAAAGACTGTCACAAATAAAGCTTTAGGCAGGTAAGGACTTTGTCAAAAAACAGACAAGAGACACACACACACACACATGCACTCATGCAAACGCAACTCTCACACATGACTGCAGTCTTAGGCAACTGAAACCACACTGCCTTGTGGTTTCATTTGCCTGAGACCTGCAGTCGTATGTGTGACTTGCATTTGCTTGAGTGTGTTATGTGTCATCTATTTTTGGTGAAGGCCTTACGGGCTGAAAACTTTATTTGTGACAGTCTTTTTGTTGTGCGTGCCTGTGACTCAGCATCTCTGCTATTTGGTGAGTACAACTTTTCTTTTCGTGATATTGTTATATGGTAATGCAAGACGGCCAAATAAAAATCAGTGAGACTGCTGATACTGTTGGCATTTCAACTGAGTGCATAATATGCTGCATGGCGAATTGTTTATTAAGAAGATGTGTGCAAGGTGGGTGCCGTGTTAGCTCACAGTCACGTCCTTGAATAATTGTTACAGATTATTTGGAAAGGGTATAATAATAACTGGAGTCTATTATGCTTCATTGTTGGGTCATTTGAAGCTTGGATTGGCTGAAAAAAAAAAAAAAAAAAAAGAGAGAGACCAAGGTTGGCATGCAGAACAGTGCTCTTTCATCAGGGTTATGGATCGTGCCAAACATTAGTGACAACAATGGCTAAAGTGCTTTAACTGGGCTTTGAATTGGCTCCTCATCCACCCTATTCACCAAACCTAACCCCAGTTACTCCTTCCTGTTCCCTAACCTGAACATTTGGCTTGATAAGAAGTCTTCATCAAATGCAATCAATGAGTATTCTGCAGAGTTTGATAAAACCTATTTTTCCAGTGGGGTGAAAAAACTGGACAAATTGCATGTACCTCAACGAAATCTTATGTCGAGAAGTAAGGTCAGTTATTTATAAAACAAACATTTTTTCTTGCATTATTAGAAGACTTATTAAACCTCTCTCGTATTACCCTAAGGAACCACCCTTGTATTACTCTGAAGAGCCAAAGAAACTGGTACACCTGCCTGATATCATGTAGGGCCCCCATGAGCATGCAGTATTGCAGCATGATGTAGTGTGCACTTGACTATCGTCTGAAGTAGTGCAGGAGGGAATTGAGGCCATGAATCCTGCAGTGCTGTTCATAAATCTGTAAGCGTATGAGGGGGCAGAGATCTCTCCTGAACAGCATGTTGCACGGCATTCCAGATATGCTCAATAATGTTCATGTTTGAGGAGTTTGGTGGCCAGCATAAGCGTTTAAACTCAGAAGTGTGTTCCTGGAACAACTCTGTAGCAATTCTGGATGTGTGGGGGTGTCACATTGTCCGCTGGAGTTGCCAAAGTCTGCCGGAATGCACAATGGACATGAATGGATGCAAGTAATGACACAGGATGCCTATGTAAATGTCACCTGCCAGAGTCATATCTAGACGTATCAGGGGTCCCATATGACTCCAGCTCCTCACGCCATACTCCACTAGCTTGAACAGTCCCCTGCTTACATGCAGGGTCCATGGATTCATGAGGCTGTCTCCATACCCGTACACATGCATCCGCTCAATACAATTTGAAACGAGACTCATCCGAGCAGGCAACATGTTTCCAGTCATCAACAAATGTCGGTGCTGATGGGCCCAGGTGAGGCATAAAGCCGTGTCGTGCAATCATCAAGGGTGCATGAGTGTGGCCCTGAAAGCCAATATGTGATGTTTTGTTGAATGGTTCACATGCTGACACTTGTGGATGGCTCAGCATTGAAATCTGCAGCAATTTGCGGGAGGGTTGCATGTCTGTCACATGGAACTATTCTCTTCAGTGATTGTTGGCCCTGCTCCTGCTGAATCTTTTTCTGCCCGCAGCGATGTTGGATATTTGATGTTTTAATGGATTCCTGATATTCATGGTACACTCGTGAAATGGTTGTACGGGAAAATCCCCACTTCATTGTTACCCTCGGAGATGCTTTGATCCATCACTTGTGCGCTGACTAAAACACCACGTTCAGACTTACCTGAATCTTGATAACCTGCGTTTGTAGCAGCAGCAACCAATCTAACAACTGTGCCAGACACTTGTTGTCTCATATAGGTGTTGCAGACCACAGCGTCATATTCTGTCTGTAGTTGAATATGAATGCCTGTACCAGTTTCTTTGGTGCTTCAGTGAATCTGTCGAGAAGTAAAGTCAGTTATTTATAAAAGAAACACTTTCTTGCTTTATTAGAAGGCTTATTAAACCACCCTCATCTTATGACTACAATGTTATTACAACATTACCTCCAGCATCTCATCATAATAATATGTCCATTACAAAACCTGTCACCTGACTATGTCTCACGGTGGACACTGACAGTCCCTTGTACACCCCATTTTACGTGCTATCAAAAACAAACTACATTGCTGTCCCTATGGTTGCCACATGTAGCTGATTACAGTGCTCCCACAAAAAGATACTCTGCCTCTGTTGATGAGCATCTCCAATCCATTGCCTACTGCTTCCATTACTACATCCAAAGACACTTCCACAGTTTTTATTTATTGCCACCAGACACACGCTATATCTCCTTACAACAACATCACCGTGTGTACGGCCCATCTGCCATGGAATACTCACATTTTCAAGCATTGCCCGGACACCAAATGCACCACCTCATTCCTAATTGAAAGTATATATTGTACATCCAAGTAAATGTACAAATTACAGAACATTTTTATCTACTCACAGGATGACATAAAACATGACAGACAAGAATTGATAATCAAAGCTACTGCAAAATAATGAGAAAGCCATCGCAAAAGGAAGAAAGCGGGGCAATCATGGTCTTGGAAAGATGGATGAAGGAGGTGGACAGCTTATTGACTTAAGCAGGGAAAGACAGCTAGTAGTAATAAATAAATGGTTCAAAAATCACACTACGAGGGTCTACACTTCGAAGTCACCATGGGATAATGCTAGAAACCAAACTGATGGTATACTGATGATATAAAAAGCAAGCAAACGGAATCAAGAAGGTGCACTCATTATCAGGTACAAATATTAATAGTGACCTTAAAACGTGTGGGAGAAATTGATCATTGTGAAAAAAATGAAGAAGGCTGCTGAGGTGAAAAAATGTGACATATAGAAGATAATATTGAAGAAAGAATACACATCAGAAAATACTGTCATCTGAACTATTAGCAAATTGTGAAACAAAGAAGTGCCTAGTAAGGAAAACAGTTACTGGAATCATAAAAACAAAACGGAACATTACAGGGTATGTAAAAGGGCCAGGAAAAACTGATTTCACAGAAAATGATTCCAAGATGGAAGACAGAAGGAAAAATAAAAAAGCTACAGAAAAGATGTAGAGGACACTGATTAATGAACTGTGTTGGGAATCAGACACACCGTAAGCAGCATTTATACACGTGTTTAGAAAGCTGGAAAAGGCATTTTTAATGTGAATTCAGATAAACTTACAACTGTAATTAGTGAAAAAAAGACACAACTGGAAGAACAGGTGACTAATTAACTCATTGTATTCAAATTAAAAAATGGAAATTGAAGGTGAGAGAAGAAATTACCAACTGGTCTGAATACGGAAAAGGAGTAAGATAAGATGCTGCTGCCTCCCATTCATTTCAGTGTGTACTTCGAGAGTATATATGCGACACTGAGAACCATAAGGTCCCAAAGAACAGACACAAAGTTTGGAGGAGAATAGACTGGTCTCAGATCTCAGCATCTTGTATTTCCTGTGAAAAAATATATCATACCATAAAGTGGGTGCATTATTTTAATTAATATTGAGGATCATATTTATTACTAGCTGACAACTGGATGTTGTCCAAGTATTCATGTTGCCAATTTTCTATTAGGAAAAAAAAAATGAACTGTGTATGTAGTGAAGAACCAAGAAAAAATTTCATTTACATGTATTAGTGAAAACACCTTTGAAATTATGATCAGTCGTACAAAAAAATATGCATAATGTATAAATTAAAACACATGATCCTGGACAGTTTCTGTACACTGAGCAAAGCTGCTTTAAGTGTCTACAACATAATTTTGTAAACGTCATTATGTTACCACCACCTTCATGGTTCTATAGACAGATATTGTTTTTGCCTACATCCGTTTGTGCTTTGCAATTGAAAGCCATCAAAAGCATTGCCAGATATCACGAATTTCCTGAAGTAGGCTCGACTGTAGAGGTGATTCAGTAGTTAGGAATACATTTAATAAAGCTCTTCATGCATAACACATTTTTTCATATCTTTGTGTTTATGATGTCAGATTTCTTGAACCATTTGCCATACAATGGCAGTGATATGTTTGTGTAGGTACATTCAGCGAAATACGTGGATACTGTTGGTGAAATGTGTTGTGAAAAGAGTTAGTAGAAAAGAAGTAATGAATTTATAAACATCATGTGCAACATGGCAGTTTTTCATGCGTCTCTGTTGATGATGTCATAATCCCTGAACTATGATACGTAGTGGTCCTTACCCTCCACAGCGATTGTTGCCTGAGAGTAAGGGATATGTGTACCCAGTTTAGTTGAAATCAGTCCAGTGGTTGAGGAGGAGATGTGGAAAATACACACACTCTCTCTCTCTCTCTCTCTCTCTCTCTCTCTCTCTCTCTCTCTCTCTCTCTCTCTCTAATTTCCATATATAGGTTAGTGACAATAGTGTCTCTTGACATTTGTCAAGTTTGTAATTAATTTGAATCAGAACATACAGAACAGATAGTAAATGTGTTAGTACATTATGTTGGTAACCCTAGGTAACAGTGGAGCAGTGCAGAGAAACAAAATTATGCTTTGTGTTCATATGGAAATTAATATCTAAGAAATTGTTGAGGCAGCCTTTTGTGAAACAATTTAAATTTACAGATGCAGATAAAACTGGTTCACCATAAGATCAACAGATGGCAAAATGGCTCTGAGCACTATGGGACTTGATATCTGAGGTCATCAGTCCCCTAGAACTTAGAACTACTTAAACCTAACTAACCTAAGGACATCACACACATCCATGCCCGAGGCAGGATTCGAACCTGCGACTGTAGCGATTGCGCGGTTGTAGACTGTAGCGCCTAGAACCGCTCGGCCACTCCAGCCGGCTCAACAGATCGCAGCCGCATACATACACCTTACAGTCTCAAAACCGCTGACAGTGTGCTTTAGGTCCTTTTGGTTCTCGTTGCCTTATATTGTTTGCTCCCCACTAGAGGCAAAGGGTGCAAAAATTGGAGGAAGAAGAATATGGTGAAACTTCCTGACAGATTAAAACTGTGTGGGACACCAAGAGTAAAAATCTTGGGATCTTTGCCTTTCGTGAGCAAGCACGACCACAACACATCCTCACAGCTTTACTTCCACCAGTACCTCATCTCCTACCTTCCATTACGGTGTCTGGGGTTTACAGGCACCATGGTCCTCCTAGCTATGAATGAAAGATGAGGGCTATTGGAAGCACAGCACAGAAATTAAAACATTGATAGCCGTGGTGACAGAGGCATTTTGGAAGACAATGAGAGTTATGCATAACAATATGAAAAAAGATCCGAGGAAAAGATTAATAAAGTGTTTGCACGAAGCAACCTCCTTCATGGTGCTGAAATGTGGACAATGAGGGCTTGTGATATGTGAATGAGGTGAAAAACTAGGTTGTACTGAGGAGAGTGGGAGAGCATAGATAATTACTGAATCTACATCTACATCAACAATTATACTCCGCAAGCCACCCTACGGTGTGGGGCGGAGGGCACTTTACGTGCCACTGTCATTACCTCCCTTTCCTATTCCAGTCACATATGGTTCGTGGGAAGAACGACTGCTGGAAAGCCTCCGTGCGCGCTCGAATCTCTCTAATTTTACATTCGTGATCTCCTCGGGAGGTATAAGTAGCGGGAAGCAATATATTCAATACTTCACTGAGAAACGCACCCTCTCGAAACCTGGACACCGCGATGCAGAGCGTCTCTCTGGCAGAGTGTGCCACTTGAGTTTGCTAAACATCTCCGTAACGCTATCACGCTTACCAAATAACCCTGCAACAAAACGCGCTGCTCTTCTTTGGATCTTCTCTATCTCCTCTGTCAACCCGACCTGGTATGGATCCCACACTGACGAGCAATACTCAAGTATAGGTCGAACGAGTGTTTTGTAAGCCAACTCCTTTGTTGATGGACTACATTTTCTAAGGACTCTCCTAATGAATCTCAACCTGGCACCTGCCTTACTAACAATTAATTTTATATGATCATTCCACTTCAAATCGTTCTGCATGCATATTCCCAGATATTTTACAGAAGTAACTGCTACCAGTGTTTGTTCCGCTATCATATAATCATACAATAAAGGGTCCTTCTTTCTATGTATTCGCAATACATTACATTTGTCTATGTTAACGGTCAGTTGCCACTCCCTGCACCAAGTGCCTATACGCTGCAGAGCTTCCTGGCTCTGAGCACTATGGGACTTAACTACTGAGGTCATCAGTGCCCTAGAACTTAGAACTACTTAAACCTAACTAACCTAAGGACATCACACACATCCATGCCCGAGGCAGGATTCGAACCTGCGACCGTAGCGGTCACGCGGTTCCAAACTGACGTGCTTAGAACTGCACGGCCACACCGGCCGGCAGAGCTTCCTGCATTTCACTGTAATTTTCTAATGCTGCAGCTTCTCTGTATACTACAGCATCATCCGCGAAAAGCAGCATGGAACTTCCGACATTATCTACTAGGTCATTTATATATATTTGGAAAAGCAACGGTCCCATAACACTCCTCTATGGCATGCCAGAGGTTACTTTAACGTCTCTCCATTGAGAACAACATGCTGTGTTCTGTTTGCTAAAAACTCTTCAATCCAGCCACACAGCTGGCCTGATATTCCATAGGCTCTTACTTTGTTTATCTGGCGACAGTGGGGAACTGTATCGAATGCCTTCCGGAAGTCAAGGAAAATGGCATCTACCTGGGATGCCTGTATCTAATATTTTCTGGGTCTCATGAACAAATAAAGCGAGTTGGGTCTCACACGATTGCTGTTTCCGGAATCCATTTGATTCCTACAGAGTAGATTCTGGGTTTCCAGAAATGACATGATACGCGAGCTAAAAACATGTTCTAAAATTCTACAACAGATCAATGTCAGAGATATAGGTCTGTAGTTTTGTGCATCTGCTCGATGACCCTTCTTGAAGACTGGGTCTACCTGTGCGCTTTTCCAATCATTTGGAACCTTCCGTTCCTCTAGAGACTTGCGGTACACGGCTGTTAGAAGGGGGGCAAGTTCTTTCGCGTACTCTGTGTAGAATCTAATAAAAAGAAACTGGATATATTAAGAAAAGAGGAGAGGCTTAAAAATACTGTTTTGTAGAGGTATGTGGAAGGGAAGAGGAGAAAAAGGAGCAAATTTCAGATCCTGAATTATGTGCAGCATTAAGAAGAAAGTGATGGACCACCAGAGGTGGAGAAAAAGTAGTTGAAAACTGATGATCATTTCCCTCAGGCCGGCCGGAGTGGCCGAGTGCCTGTCCTTAGGTTAGTTAGGTTTAAGTAGTTCTAAGTTCTAGGAGACTGATGACCTCAGAAGTTAAGTCCCATAGTGCTCAGAACCATTTCACTCGGATGTTTTGTTATTGCTCCTGTGAAGGCCAATCTACAAACAAATATTTTGATCTGTCATTGATACCCAGTATTGTAACTTGTGTATGAGCTACAAGAAGAATCTTACTACTTAATACCTTCATTCCAATGCTTGGATATACTCATGACAAGGTCACAGACCGCCCTTTCCTCCAGAACCTGAACACCTAGGCCCAAATGCACTTCACCTAACCCTTCTCCAAGTCAGTTAACTATTTTCCTAAATTTCTTTTTATGGAACGATGTGGTTCTATAAAAAGAAATCTCCATTCATATAAATAATTCCAAACATACATTTACACGACTACTCTGCAATTCACACTTCAGTAAATGACACTTTTTTTTTATTAAAATGGTCATTTCTCTGTATGTAGATGTGAGTCAACAAATTGTTTTCACATTTGGAGGTGAGAGCTGTGATTGAAATTTCGTAAAAAGATCTCATTCCAACAAAAAATGCCTTTGTTTTAATGACTGACATCCTAATTTGTGTATCATATCAGTGACTGACTCTTCCCTATTTTTGCGACAATGGAAAATTAGATATATATATATCTCTCTCTCTCTCTCTTCCCCCCCCCCCCCCCCCCAATGTCCTCTGTCAATCCAATATGGCGATGATCCCTTACCACACAACAGTATCCCAGAAGAGGGTGGACAAAAGTAGTGTAAGTAATCTGTTTAGCAGATCTGTTACATCTTCTAAGCACTCTCCCAATAAAAAACAGTCCTTGGTTCACTTTCCCCACAAGATCTTCTGTCCGATGGTTCCAGTTTATGTTGTTCAAAATTGTACTTTGTATCTATTTAGTTGAATTAATAATCTTTAAATCTGTGCTATTTATTATATAAACAAAATGTAATAGATTGTTTTAGTGCTCATGTGGAGGACTTTTGACACTTTTTGTTGTTTACAGTCAAATGCATCTTTTCACGTAACGCTGATACCTGGTCTAAATATAATTCTGCAATAATTTTGATTTTCCCATGACTTCCCCTAAATCGTTTAAAGTCTGTTCAAAAAATTCCAGAACTTTGTCAACAAATTTTTTTCTATATCCTTTACTTATTGTGCATGGTATCCTTCAAAATCCGCTATTCCACAATTGATACACCACTCCCAATTCTATGTGGGCATGACAATCAAAAAGCTGTCTGTCTGTATGAATGACCATTGACAAACTGCTGTCAAGAAACATCTGAACCACCTTGTTGCTGAGCACACTGTCAAAACACTACGTTCTTAATTTCAGTGACTGCTTCACAGCCTATGCCATCTGGATCCTTCCCACCACCACCAGCTTTTATTTTTGAATTGCGCAGGTGGGAACATTCCCTGCAATATATCCAACATTCCCGAAGCCCTCAACCTTCATTAGTCATTGTCCTTACCCATCTAGCCCCTTCCCTGTTTCCATTCCAGCAGTACATGGCCCTCTATTCCACCAAAGTTCCCTCAGCCTTTTTACTTCTCTCCTTTTCCGCTATCCCCCTTCCAAACCACCCTCCATCTAACCACTCGACTGCACCTAGCTGCTCTGTCTTCTCTCCATCTCATCCCTGTACACTCCCACAAGCAGCATATTACCATCCCGCGTAGTCCTACCCTGCCATCCCTCCCCCTGCCCGCCCTAGCCTCCTCCCCACCCTCACCATCCATTTGCCTCTCCCATCATGTGCTGCTGCTCACAGTCTGCCAGAGATTGTGATCGTGTGTGAGTTGCATTTGTGTGCGTTTTGTCTAATTTCGAAGAGGGCCTTGTTGGCCGAAAGCTCATTTTCTGACAGTCTTATTGTTGTGCCTTTCTGTGACTCACCATCTCTGCTACATGGTGATAGCAACTATCCTTTTCACCATATTAGGCATTCCTTTTTTAAGTGTAACTTCCACCCTCCCCTCCCACCCAAAAAAACATGTTATTCATGTAGTACAGAAACAGCATAATAAAAACTACCTTTTTATTTTTAGAAATTTCAATCAAAATCAAAATGCAGAAGCTGATCACACAAATGGGTTTAATTGAGTGTATATGAAAGAGTTCTTTCTTTCTCCCATAAAATTAACGAAAACAGAATTTTCATTTCTACACTCACTGATTTAGTTCCTGTATACTCATCTATGTGGGAACAACAAAAAACCAGCTGTCTACGCCGGGTATAACCAAGCTGTGACTAACTATGAATTCTACTATCCAGGTTTCTGAATATGCTGCACACCACAGAAATGAAGACTTCTACAGCAGTTTCAGTATCCATACCATTTGGATTCTCCCCCTCCCCCCTTCTAAGTTAATCTCTGAGCTCTTTTGTTTTTGTGTGTTTCATGAACCAATCAGTGACAATTGAGTGGTTGCCCCTGATCACAGATAATACAATTCTGTATTTGTGGTGAAGGGTAAATAGCTACATGCTACATTAAGTTTGTGTAGAAAACTACTTGAAAATCACAATGAGCTAGCTATTTTCCAGGGCAGTACTTATCATGCATTCCCTTGCTTGATTCTATCTGCCTCAAGGAAGCATATTCATTTTGATTCCCATCATAGTGTAAGAATAAAAATGGAACTCTGCTGTCATGAAATTGGAGAGTGATACAGTTTACCATTGTAACTGATTTTGTACCACAATAATGACATAGAATGCACACAGCAAATCTGTTTGGAATATTCTTCACATTGAATATTGCTTGTTTCAGAATATATGGAGTCATGGAATGAACACTAAACATAGGACTTCCAAAAACTAAAGGGAACATAGTGAAAAATAAAATACAACAAGAGCAGTAAATTAAGCCAGAGCTTAATGTATCATGAACATCTCACTGGACAACACTTGGAGCTTTTAACTTATTTTGACAATGTAAGTTATTACTGAAACTTAAACCATCACATTATTTAATATATAATTGGTAAACACAAACTATTAATGAAATGATTTATAATTGTTGGTATGGGAGTAAGTAAAATGCTAAGAAAATACATGTAATGTTATTTTATTTTTTTATAAAACATTAAAAAGCTTCAGAGAGAACATAGACCTTGTCATCTCTGAGCAAGACACATCTGCTATATATATAATACAAACAGTAGGAAAACTTGTAATTTTGAAAAAGAAAATAACAAAAAGTCAAGATAATTAACAGGTACTCTTTACAGATATTCAGCTATTCTGCAGTCTCATATGGAACAACTGTAGATGCTGCATGATTAAACAGCCACATGAAACACTTCATTAGTTCTTTGGTCTTGTGAAATGTCAAATGGCTCCCTTATGGACAGTATGGAGCACTACTCATATAAGCACACAGTTTATATTTACAACTTTCCAGCGTGAACTAGATAACTGTACATTTGGCCAGCACTGGTCAGAGCTCATTAAGATCATACTAGCATGTATTATGAAAACTGTTTGCCAGGAAGCTGTTAACTGGTAAATGCACACCGCCACACATTTTTGAAGATCTGATAGACATTCAGTATGACAATCTGTAACAGTGCTGTAATTAGAGAAACTTTCAATTAAAAGTTTCTTGAATAAATATTAACTGACATTTAGAATAAATATTTTCCTCCTAAAGGAGATACTTCAAGGTATTATATTTTTAGAGAAGTGTGGAAAATAAGCTGAAGAAACTTGTTGTGGCAGCTTCTTTAGCATGCAATACTCATAATATTTCTCCATTCAATTACTTTTTCTTGATGGCTTTAAACAAAAGAAAACAACAAACTACAGACATACACTACCTTACCTTTACAATTTCACATTCTGCGCATACAATTTCACTAGCAAATTAATCTTTCTCTCTATATCAATTCTTAGATGTGCACATACATTCCAATGTTTTGAAGTACCGTGGAATATTCTTCTAAGCTTTTAGCATTTAATTAACTGTCCCTTGTCAACAAGTACTGAAATACATGCCCAGACACTGACAGCAACATACTACACCAGTTTCTTGATAACAGTTTTTATGTAGTTCCTGGCACAAATATGTCAATAAATTTATACAAATATTAAACACACTGACACCAGCAGCACTCCTGGACAGGCAGTAAGGCAGAATGCCAGCCTTTACATAAATATTGAGAGAGATCTCTTTCAGTCACACAGTAACACCATAAATGAGCAGAGGCCATGACTCTGCCATCCAGGATTAAAAATAATACATACAGGGACTAGAGGCACTTCTAAAATTATCTAACAGCATTACAGAGTATGCCTCTTAACATCCACATTTGACAATCACATTATAAAACGTCATCTATTACACTCACCAATCTGAAGAAATATTCTACAATATTTAATTAAAAAAGTGAACCAACCAGTCATACTTTCAGATAAAAATTACACATCCATACTTTGTGGTTCTGACCACTATCAGTACTTTTAAGTTTAAGCCTCAGTAAAACTATATGTCAACACTACACAAAAATGCTACAAACTAAATGAGAAAACATGTAAAACTCAGCATGAAATGTAATAACAAGTTTATATGTACTCATTTACCATAACATTCCAAAATTCACTTTTTTTAACAATAATCTGTAATACTTGGAACACAGCCGTAACCCTGAAATTAATAGATTAAACAAAGCCTTGCCAACACTAAGGCCAATCTTGATCCACTGATGAGTCTAGTTCCAGAATCAACTGTTCAATATTTGGTTTAGGACTTTCTTCTGATAGCATCATCTTTGGAACACCCAATTCAAGAGAGACACCTGGAAGAAAGAAACAAAAGAGCTAATGGAATGCATTAAAATGAAACTACAGTACACATCATTATTTGCAAGACACCACTGACAGGGGACACTCATATTTTCTTTAAACTGAAAGCCAGAAGTGTTTTTCTCTGCCTGTCATAAGTGTCTTAGATTTTTTTTTAAGAAAAAGTGTGTTTGAAGAAACATTAAAGGATATTTTTGATACACTTATTGACAATTTTTCCACATAATCACCATACTGTTCAATGTATGTGGTGAGCCATAGCACAAGCTTCTTTATGATCTCCTCAAACAACTCTCCCATCAGCTCCTTCAGGGAGGTGAAAAGATGATAATCTGAAGGTGTCAAGTCAGGGGAATGTGGAGGTGGCTCAAAACATCCCAACTAAATGAGTCCAAGTGCACCTTGGCAGCTACAGCTGTACAAGGACCAGCACTGTCATGCAACAAGCACACTCCTCTCGTCAGCATTCTCCTTCTTTTATTCTGAATGCTCTTTTAGAGTTTTTTTAGGGTCTCAAATATTATTGTGCATTGGTGGTCTCCCACTGAGGCAGAAATTTGACCAAAATGATGCCTATTTGGTACAAAAACAAAGAAGCCGTGATAATTTTGTCCAAAATTTTGGTTTTGAATCTTTTGGTTGATGAGCTGGTATGACACCACTGTGACGATTGTCTTTTGTCTCAGGCATGTATGGAGCCATCCACGTTTCATCTCCAGACACAATAGTGCTCAGAAAATCTTCACCTTTCAGTTCAAATTGTCCAGGAAACTCAGAGGCATTACTGAACCAATTTTTCTTGTGCCACTCTGTCAGCTGTTTTGGGACTTCTCTTGTGTACAGTTTCCTGTGTCCCAGTGTTTCTGTGAGTGTCCTGTAAGAGATATTTCATCCACTGTCAACTAACAGTCTTCACAAATCCTTCTGCCTGCAGTAAATTCTCTACACCACTTAAACATACTTGTTGTTTGTAACACCTTAGCTGTAAACCATTTTGATTTGCAAAGAGATTTTGGTAGGTGTTATTTCTTTCACAAGTAGGAAGCAGATAACAGCATGTGGCTCACACTTGGGAGGGATTTCTTACAGGCATCCTTCACACAGCAGGACACTACAATACGAGTTTACATACTATCATGTTCCTGCGATGCTCACTCTGATCTGGGTTCCTCCTCTACCAATCAGCGTTGTGAACCCTCAAAAAACCACAATCCGTTACGGTCACAGTAAACTTACTTTATGACTATGCATTGCAATCTAAAAGTTTTGCATACAAACACAAAATTGTATTATCCCAGATTAAATCTACTGAAGGTGCCTGAATGTAAAAGGCAAAACAAATGTGGAACAAAAATAAATAAAGACTGCAGCAAGAAACAGCTATTTCAGTTAAAAAAATAAATAAATAAATAAACACACAGGAAGTTTGATGTCGGTCTGCAAGGAAGGATATCAGTTTTGTTTCTTGGCATCATTGTTGGCAATTTTCAACAACAGACTGTGTTTCGCTAAAACATCGATTGTATGCAACATATCTGACACAGACTTCAATAAAATTTATTAAACATGTACAGTTATGCAAGAATATAATACAGATGAAGTTCACAGTAATAATAAGTTTTTTACTTCGAGATGTTGGGACTGAGTGTGAACAAATGACAAAATATGCTTTGACAGTATTACTGAAACACTGAAATAAATTAAGAATTTTGTAATATTTTTAATCCAACTCAAAGCAAGGGTGGGTAGAGTATATTAACAGAAATTTTATCTCATGAACTTATCTAATCATTTCAGGATAGGAAATTTTTTTTCACTAGGCACAAAGATTGTTTTGGGTTGGGTTGGGTTGTTTGGGGAACGAGACCAGACAGCGAGGTCATCGGTCTCATCGGATTAGGGAAGGATGGGGGAAGGAAGTCGGCTGTGCCCTTTCAAAGATTGTTTTGATATCAAAGAAATGTTGATAAATGTTGTAAAATAACTAAGGTGAAGTATCAGCTCAATTTGAAGAAGAGTTCTATTTATGTAGTTTTTTCGAAGAGTTGTGTTGTGTCTCTCTTCTTGATAATGGTAGGAGCTTAACAATGCATTATCACAAAATCCTTTGTTATGCACAGTTAATCACCAACAAAAATTCATACAAAAGTCCTCCTTTTCAATAGTTAACAACCTGGATGATATATTTACAGAAAGACATAATGAAGTACACCAGTGGTTCCAGAACCAAAAAAACGCAAAGGTGGTGTTTTCTTATTAGAAAAAAGTTGTTTTTATTGTCTTATTCTTTGCCAGGTAACCATTAATTAGTAAATATCCAGCAAGTTTCCTGGAGTAACTTGGCATACAATATGTGAGAAGATACTTTGGTAAAGATGAAAAGTATACAGGGTGTTTTATAATATTGATTACATTAAACTTACAGTTATAAATGATACGTCAAATGAAAGAGCACCTCAAACAGTTTTACCAAGAACCTTATAAATGTTCCCTGGCATAGCGAAGTACGTGATTGGTTGAACTTCACTGTACCCAAGTGCTGGATAGGCCGCAAGGGGCCCAATGACAGGGCTTGCTTTGCATGGCCTCCACGTTCACCCGACCTAACGCCATGCGATTTTTTCCTATGGTGCATCATCAAGGATTGTGTGTACCTGCCTCTCCGCTACCAGCTGATCTCCCTGAATTAAGAAACCGGATTGAAGCAGCTGTTGCTACAGTCACTGAAGACACACTTATCAACATTTGGGAAGAACTCTGCTATACACTTGATGTGTGCCATGTGACAAATAGTGCTCACATTGAACATTTGTAAGGTTCTTGGTAAAACTGTTTCAGTTGCTCTTTCATTGTACCTGACCACAATGATGCCTTGGCAATAGGAAACTGATGAAAATTCGTCCAATTTGGCACCCTCTGACTTCCGTCTACTCTGAAATCTAAGAGATTTGTGGCTATAAACTTTTTGAGACCAGTAAATAGATTACTGCAACTGTAAATGGTTTTTTTACAGTCCATCCACAGTTCCATTACAGACATGAAACTGCTCACTGGATAAATATTGAACAAAGTGTACTGATTGTAAACATATTGGATTTTTATACTTTGACACATCTCAGTACTGGCCTACCTCTCTTGTTCTTAACAGTAAAACATTCTTGCTGCTAGTTTAGAAGAGGAGTCATTACAATGAAAGCCACTGGTTGTATGAAGAGTCCATATGGTAAGGGCACAAATAAAATTATTTCCAGGGTCTTCTAATGCTACTACCCTTGGAATTTCCAATGAAATGTGATAGTAATGCTGCACAAGTACCTCCAAAAATGTTAGTACAGAACTAAGTGGGTGCTAGTGGCAAACCTGATGAGCTTTTTCTGAGTAATACTCCCTTATGCAGATGTGGAATTGTCTTGCAACAGACCACATTTTATCCATATGGGGGCACTCTAAAACAAACAAAACTCTCAGAAGTGGGCAGCAGATAATTCTCATTAACTTAGAAGAATTTTATTAAGTATCCTTTTGTTACTGTTTGATGTGCAGGGTGGAGTTTTTCTGCCACACAGGGAACAGAGTTAACTGAAATGACTGAGAATGAATTACAGTGAGATTTTTATCGCCCAAATAATAAATAAAAAGAAGAACAGAAATTACTCAGACACAGAGCATGGCTGAAGCAGGAAACCAGTGGCAGCTTTCAGAGAACCATCCCTTGACTGAAGGAAAACATGTAGAAGATAACCTGGATCAGTGACTTGGATACAATATACACTGAGGTGACAGAAGTCATGGGATACCTCCTAATATTACCCCAGACCTCCTTTTGCCCAGTGCAATGCAGCTACTTGATGGCATGACTCAAGAAGTCAGTCACTGGAAGTTCTCTGCAGAGATACTGAGCCATGCTACTTCTACAGCCATCCATAACTGCGAAAGAGTTGCCAGTGCAGGATTTTGTGCATAAATTGACCTCTTTATTATTCTCATACATGTTTGATGGGGTTCAAGAATGGTGATCTTGACCTCTTGATTATGTCTCATACATGTTTGATGGGGTTCAAGTATGGTGATCTGGGTGGCCAAATCATTTGCTTGAACTGTCCAGAAAGTTCTTAAAAACAATCATGAACAATTGTGGCATGGTGACATGGCTCATTGTTATCCACATAAATTCTGTTGTTATTTGGGAACATAAAGTATATGAATGGCTGCAAATGGTCTTCAAGTCCAGGTGGTCATGTGTGTTTGAGTTGTGCGTGTGTTTTGCTTAAGTCAGAAGTAGGCCATTGGCCGAAAGCTTACTTGTTTGGCAGTCTTTTTGTTGTGTCTATCTGTGAATCAACATCTCCATTATATAGCAAGTGACAATTTCATAATATTCTCGAAACTTGTTTTACTCAGTTATTAATTTTAAGTTTTAACTGCTAACACAGAAATCATAATGAACTTTAAAAAGTAATTAATATCATAAAAAGAACAACAAACCTGCCATGCTATTAATAGTTTTTTGTGGAGTGAATAACACTTCCCGCAGAACACAGTTTGAGAAATGCTGTACAAGAGAGTATCCAGCAGCAATACATATGAGTAATTCCACACATTGTGTACCATTACATCCTGCAAGGACTGTACACCTCTGATGTTTGTTGAGGACTGCAGGATACATGTAGACTATCATGCAACACATACTGTTGCCCTCCTCACAATGTCCGATGGGTGAGTTGTTAAAGCACAGCATGCACTGAGTATTGGTAGGGCATGGGGTATGGTGTATGTGTTTCTGTTCTCTTGGGCTATGCTACAGAAAGCTGAATCATTACAAAAGAGGTACTACATCGACAAGAAGCTAACTGATGACTCTTAGGCCTAAGTTGTGATTCAATCATACACCTAGATGCACAGTTAACACAAAATAATATCTGCAAAGTGTGACATAGCAGTACAAGCCAAGGCAAAGGCTTGTTGCCATAACCAGCTGGATCAGCATTTCATTTCAACACGCTGCTGTCTCAGTACACCAGCATCCAGTTTGGTCAATGACAGTAACAGTTTTGCCATAACCAGGGATGCTTTGGCAGCATTTCGGCATGTGGTGTATGTGACACATTTGATGTCCTGCTCAATAAGCCCACCCTCTCTTGTATAAATACTAGCCACCTAGCCAAGCTGGGGCATTCAATCGGTGAGTTTTCCAACTGGCATCCCCTGTACTGGGGGCTTCTACCATGAGGCTACCATTCTTCAACCACCACCTGGATAAGACTGCTTGCCTGGGTTTCCAACCACCGGACATTCGCCATATGCTGAGGCCCACCTTGCTTACAGCCTAGCAAGGTAGCCTTCATCCAAGCCAAGTTGCGTTTAACGGGCACTGATGTCTCATACACACATCGTGCACTGTGGACTAAAAGCCCACAAGTCTTCTGTAATGAATTATTGTAAAAATAAACAAACAATTGAGCTATCTTTGAGCTGTCTGTGACTTCTGCTGACCACCTACCTCCACCAGAGAACCCAGCACCCCCATATTAGGTGTAAAAAGTAATGGTGCAGGCTACAATGGATGTCCGTGATCCACAACAAGGAGAAGCAATGGCAGCAGCAGTTCAGCGGTGGTGTTTAGCGGAGGGATACAAGTAAGTGCTGACTTTAAGCATTATCTTTTCTATACTTCGTAATTTTTTTTCTTCCTGTAGTGATAGATGGCGATCAAAATGGTATTGGTCTAAAGGCGTCAACTGAAGAAGCAATTCAACACTTGTTTGATCAGATTGTTCAAATGCGAACTGATAAAGCAGAATTACAAACTACAGTTTAAAAGTTTCAGGTGGAGAGAAAGAAACAGTCACCTCCTAGAATGTCCATATCTGTCCTAGATGATACCACAGCCTCTTTAGCGATTACTTTTTCATAAGAAATAGGGGAAAATATTTGGACTTTTGTAGGTAATTTACTTATGGGTGCAAAGATAGGGGAAATGGAACAAATTGAGTATAGCTTGGTTGAAGTTAACATGACATGCAAGGGCGTACACCATGAGAAACTGTGGAAATACTTGTTCCGTCCAGAACTTGCAGGGAGGACTGTTGGAACAATACAGGAGAAAAGTACCTCTAGGTATTATCATGAGCATCTCAATAGTGTAACTCAGATGCAAGGAGAGTCCATGGAAAGATTTGTTGACTGAATTAGGAAGTTCAATATTAATACTCGTGAGGTCATAATGACAATGCCAACATGGCCATTCCTCAAGAGACAGAGCAGAGTGTGTCAAAGGCATTCTTGTAGGTTTTGCCAGTTGTAAGTCCTGTAAAATTGCAGATAGATTTTCTAAAGTCATTAAATGAAGTTGTGACAATTGTGACAGCTTTAGAAGAAATAGATGCGGTGACTAGACATATGAAAGGAGTGCACAGATGTAGTCTGACTAGTCACAATCAACAAGACTGTAGAAAACCTGTGTGGGAGGTATAAGTGAATTTTACTCTCAGAATGGGAAAGGCAGTGCAGGATTCCACGGGTACAAGGTGGTTGTGGATTAGGTCTCGCACCAATCACACGTATCTGTAGCAACTCAGGGTGTAGTTGGGATAAGGAATTTGAATCAGTTTCATTGTAGACTAAGTGGAGAAGGGTCAGAGTGGGAGGGAAATACTTCCGGGCTTGTGTGGAAATACTTGTTGAGTTGGCAGTAGCTGCATTGTCACACTTTTTCTGGATTTTGTGAGTAAAGATATTGCCAAAATCAATCTGGAATGGCACATAGTAGAGCTGGGCAGCCTAATACTGATAGAAATGTGGCTTGGGATACGGTACCAGAAGGTACAAGGAAGCTAGTCTGAGCATATGTAAACGCAAATGTGCCAATTAATACTTTGTGTATAATAAAAAAAAATGGCAGAATATGAGGACCTAGACAAGTAGTCCAGTCAATGAAGGAAAATTATGAGAAAAATTTGTGTAGTACCAAATTTTTGTCCAGTCACAGGAGGAAGTTCCATGAACAACATACAAAAAATTCTGCTGGTGGGGTGTGAGTGTGGGGGTGGGTTATTTAGAGTCCCCCCTCCATTTTTAATAATTCAACTGCAGCTTCTAGCGAAAGTGTTTCCAGTTTAAAATTACACTTCATTAAATTTCCTACAAAAAAATTCCTATTAATTTTTTTCTCTGGGGCTAATAGTTTCCACATTGCAGGGGATGGAAATATGTCAGATTATTAAAAATTGTTTTTTAATAGTATGAAATTAATGTTTATTGTTAAGTGGGCTAAAACAAATTTTTAATGTGTATACCACATCAAAGTGCACTAGAGCCATATTAAGGTGTAAATTTTGATCTGGGGAAGTACAAGGAGAAAAGATGAGGGTGGAAGGAAGAAGTGAGTGTGAAGGATGGAAAGTCACTAGGTTGTGGTCACGCACTTCCTTCATTTGTAAGACTTAAGAGCAAGTAAGTGACTCCCCACTCTTTCTACCCCACTTTATCATAAGAAGCAACAATATGGAGTTTCACAAAGTTATACTGCCCTTTCATACATCGACGTTTTGGACTTTAATATCTGTACAATGTTCTACACTACTGGAGAGATAACTGATTCTTAGCCATCATGTATGGCAGGTGTAATGTTGTTCTAGGAAAGGCAACTACTCCCACAATGGGCACTGCTCACTTTTCAGTCTACAGACTAAACCACTCTAGTATCCCTTGTCCAGCTCTCTTATGCGAGTAGGCAAAATAAGTTCTTTGAGCTTGAGTTCCTATATTGGAGCTATTTTCAGTGTATTACATGAGTATTTATTTTCAGTTATTAAGTGAGCTATTATGTAAAAAAGCTCAGCATCTGGAGCTATCAGCTGTCTGCCACACTGTAGAGGCTGCACCAAGTGTAACATGTTGTCAATATAAATTTTATAATGTGGATTTCACTGCCTCCACTAAAAATAGCTGGAATACTTTTAATAGCAAGAGGAGTATCAGATGCATCATCTCAACATTCAAAGAGGGCCAGAGGCTTATACTGGCGCCCTCTTCAAAGAAAGTAGATCACCTCGGTGTTATGACACTTAAATATTTCAACATAAGGTAAGCAATGCATTGCAGCAGATTACTCTTCAAGGCTTGAGCATGATCAGTCCCATTCCATCAGACCTCCTGCTAATAAGATATCGCAAGATTTACTGTGGATGTCTGGTATGTGACACCACTCAATGTAGCACACTCTACAAGTGCCACCAGTTTCTGATGGAAGAAATTTATGCAGTCTACCAGTAACACAGTCAATGGTGAGAGAAGTGTGGTACCTTTCTTGCCATTCATTAATTCACTGCCAAGTGACTATAATACTGTTACATGGCTTTATAACACACTTTCAATGATAAACAGTTACAAGGAAGGTGCCAAATTTATCAATCCAACCCCATTCCTACATAGGTCACCAACATCATCACACTTCGAAATTACACAAAATCTCACTAATTGGCTGTAAATAAGCATTCCGTTAATAAACTGAAAATAACTCCACTATATAAACATGGGTTCAATGAAAATATTTTGTCTACTTACATAAGGGAACTGGACGGCAAATAAATGATGGAGGGAGAAACTACCATACCCAGATGAACACTACACCTGACGTTCAGGATGACTAAGACCCCTCTAGCAGTGTAGAAGAGAGTGCGAAGGTATATGTAAAATCTGTCCATATGTGCTTCTTGTGTCAGTATTATTAGTAATTCATATCTGTATTCCATTAGTATCAGCACACACCGTGCAAAATAAACATCACCTGACATTTTTGGGAACTGTGTCGCAAGTGATCTACAATGCGAGCTGCGGAAGGATCGGTACAACTTCGTCAAATACCCTGTAGTAGTTTTTTGTGACACAGTGGGGTAGACTGAACGAGGAATTGTCTGCTCGCTCTTCAGTTTGAAGACCTAAGATGTAGTGCATGATCACAATTTGACGACTTGTTTTCCTTCAGGTGTGTACCCTCCATCCCATTATCCCCCACCCTGTTTCACTCCCAGAACACAATTTCTCACTTAATATGACTCTACTGCTCTTAGACGTCAAACATACATTTAATATTTGTTCTTAACCCACTTCCTTTAAAAATAGACATTAATTTTATGCCATTAAAACACTGTTTTTAATAATCTACAGTTTTCTCATCTCTAGCAATGCAGAAACTATTTAACTTAAAGAAAAAATGGAAAGGATCTTTTTTGTACGAGATTTAATTTGGTTTAACTTTGTACTGGGAAAGATCCCCTCCTTCCCATCCCCCACACTCACACCTCACCTGTCAGGATTTTTAGTATGTTTTTCATGAACTCCCTCGTACTACTGTACAAAAATTTGCAACTACACAAATTTTTTCCGCTATTCAAACTTTTTTGGTTGTTGCTGAAAGACAGATAATGCCCATCAGTATACTCAATACCAGTCAATGGAACTGGAGCTATCACGAGGTGAACTGACAGCCAAACAACAAGAGCTGAAGTATGAAGGGTTGGATAGGGATTTCAATATAAAGTACTTTAACTCGGAACTATCTTCAGGAAAGGTATCACATTTGCAATGAAATGATACGGAGGAGATGAAAAGCTATTACAGAAATATGTAGGCTCATTTAACACTCAACACTCCTGGGCTATGGACAAATATGACGATAATGCAGCATGGATTCCCACTGGGAATGAATCCTGGTGTACAGGAAACCGTAATGAGTTCCAGATCAGCTCCAACAGGTGATGGGAGAATATACATCAACAGCTCTGAGATGTGCCTATAAAAGAGATCCCTTGGAAGAGCAGTGAGGTAGGGGATGGAGGAAGCAGCACCAATAGCAATTGTACTGAGAAAAGCTCAGATGGCAGTAAGGCCTACACATTCTGTTGCGGCTACTGGTACGGCCATGGATGCTGACCAAATGCCAAACACCACAAAACTTTAGAGAATCTTGAGTAATGGCATTAGTTTACAAAAATAGATTTGCGAAGTGGGTACCATCAGTTGGAGGTATTACCAGAGATTTGACCTAAGACTGCAGTTACTGTTCCATCCAGTCACTGCCAACACCACCGAATGCCATTTGGATTGAAGAATGTGTTGGCTACGTTTCAGCACTAGTTAGACGGAGTGCTAAGGGGCCTGAAACCAAACCAATGTATAGTGTCTTGCAAGAACATCCGAGAGCTTGTGGTACATTACTGTACATCTCAAGTTGATTATGACCAGCACAAATGACACTAACTACGGGACCACTCCAACTCAGCACCACTGATTTTGTGCATATTTATGGTATGTGAAGAGCTTGACCAGAAATGAAAGTGACAGCTCCAGATGGCCACGTGTTAAGAAAAAATAGTATTTTGGCATGGGTTGGGCAAGTCATGAGCCATTTATGTTAGTACAGTTTCCAGGCAGTGGTTGTGCAGCAGAAAGCATATAGATGAGTAGTCCAATGGCCACAGGATTGAGTCCCTATGCAGGAACACTCCATTTTTTTGTTATCAGGTCAATATTTTGATCAAGAAACTCAAAACAGTTCTTATCTTATTAAGAGAGAAGAAGAAACTAGATCCTGAGAAGACCGCATCAAAATATATTCGATTTTTTATCATGAGCTATCCCAGCCAATATCTGGTGGAATTATCCGTTACAAGTGGTTTGCTGCCAAACTGTGGGATGAGATAGAACCTTTTATGAATGTAAACCAAGTTTCTTTTTCTATAGTAACTTTAAAACAACCATGTAATTGTAAAAATGGGTAATATATAGCATGTGCATGCCTTACCATCCCTTCTTTGAAATTTATTTGCACAAATTTTCCACTGTCTTATATTAAAAAATAAGGTATACTGGGCATTTTTCAGTTTATTTGCAGTGTAAGGAAAATAAAAATTGAACACATAAAAAGATAGGTTTCCTTATAGTACCTCAAACCCATGACCTGTGGTACCATTCTGGACTCTTTCCACTGCCAACTACTGCCTGGAAGCTACACTAACATAAATTGCTCATGATTTGCCCAACTCATACCAAAATGCTACATTTTCTAAATACTAGGCCATCTGGAGCTCCCAGTTCTGTCACTTATTTCTGGCCAAGCCCTCTTTTTATACCATAAATTTGTCAAAAATCTGTGAGGACAAGTAGTTGTAGTGTCCTGGTACTTTTGGAAAAGCAGCCTTTTGTATTGAAGGAATTTTACTATTTGGACCATATTACTGGTAAGGATGGCCATAATATTGCCCAGGGTGGTGTGTAAATAGACCTCTGGCTTGTGTAAGCCATGCAATACTTTCCTACTGCTGGTATGGAAACAGTGTTTCAGTCTTTTTTGTGTTTAGCTAATTATTACAGGAAGTTAGTGCCAAAATTTGCAGAAGTGCCAAGATCCCTCATACATCTGTTGAAATAGATAATAAACTTTCACTGGACTCCAGATTGCGAAGAAGCCTCTGTGTGGTTCAGACACCACTAGTCCCGTCCTTGCTTTCCCAGATAATCATAAACAATTCATATTATCTTGTGATGCTAGCAATCACTCCTTATCTTATAGTGTGCATTAAGCCAGGAAATAGATGTAACAGAGTAGCCGATACCCTGTGCTTGCAAGCAACTAAATAACCATGAATAACCACGAAAAAGGAGATCAATGTGATTTCTGTTATCATGCATTTCTGTTTGTTACTTATATGTAAGGTGCTTCGAACATTTAATGGTTCACACAGCTTTAAAATGGCTTATGGACCTTAAGGATCCAATTTGCTGCTTAACTCAATGGACTTAGTGAATCTGACTTCGAAGTGATACAACAACCCTGGGAAAGTGCACTGTAAAGCAGATGGACTGAGCCCTTCATTTTGTGGGGTGGAGCACATTGGCAGATCAATGATAAAAGACTCAGGCCACTGACCAAGACTGTCACAAATTTATGACACAAATTAAGTTTTGTGTGATTGTAGGATCTTTAGCAAACAAAGTGTGGACGACCTATTGTTGTGTCGGCAAGGTTACAAGACAAGAGGTTGACGGAGGCCCACAATTCTGTCTTAGAAAGGCACAGAGGTCGATGAACTAAGGGACAACATATCACAGAGAATTATTTGTGAAGCAAATACAAAAGCCCTAGAGAGGCAAGAAGGTGCACAAGAAGAAAAGGCCTGGCTGCCTAAGTTCGTCATTTGGCAATGGGCAATATTGACCAATCCCCACATTTAGAAAAAAAAAAAAAAAAAAAAAAAAAAAAAAAAAAAAAAAAAAAAGACTAATTGATTATGCGATACCACAGGCCTTGACCTATTTGACATCCTCAGTCCGTTTAAAAATAACAACTCCTGACCCTTACCACTAGGATGCATGTGGGTTAAGTTCATTTAAGGGTTGAAGTTCTCCCTCAATTACCAGCAGTTTCCTCCAAAGGAGAAAGGGAAGTGATAGGGGGAAGAGGTAAGGCCTACAGCAATGAGCATATTATCCTTGTGGTTAATCCTACCTAGGTTTGTATGCCCTAAGATCATAGGGTGGACTAGCAAGGAAACTGAGTATCCTCTGCCTCTAGGATGCAATCCAGATGTAACCTAGGGACAATGTTTGGAGGATGACAGATGACAGCACAGCTTAAAATCATCAAATATCAGTCAACAGGGAATGGGAGACCAAGAGGCATTGATATAATGATGTCCCTGTGCCTTTTTAGCAGCTTTGGGGTGGTGGGAACCCTTAAAGTACACTCCTGGAAATTGAAATAAGAACACCGTGAATTCATTGTCCCAGGAAGGGGAAACTTTATTGACACATTCCTGGGGTCAGATACATCACATGATCACACTGACAGAACCACAGGCACATAGACACAGGCAACAGAGCATGCACAATGTCGGCACTAGTACAGTGTATATCCACCTTTCGCAGCAATGCAGGCTGCTATTCTCCCATGGAGACGGTCGTAGAGATGCTGGATGTAGTCCTGTGGAACGGCTTGCCATGCCATTTCCACCTGGCGCCTCAGTTGGACCAGCGTTCGTGCTGGACGTGCAGACCGCGTGAGACGACGCTTCATCCAGTCCCAAACATGCTCAATGGGGGACAGATCCGGAGATCTTGATGGCCAGGGTAGTTGACTTACACCTTCTAGAGCACGTTGGGTGGCACGGGATACATGCGGACGTGCATTGTCCTGTTGGAACAGCAAGTTCCCTTGCCGGTCTAGGAATGGTAGAACGATGGGTTCGATGATGGTTTGGATGTACCGTGCACTATTCAGTGTCCCCTCGACGATCACCAGTGGTGTACGGCCAGTGTAGGAGATCGCTCCCCACACCATGATGCCGGGTGTTGGCCCTGTGTGCCTCGGTCGTATGCAGTCCTGATTGTGGCGCTCACCTGCACGGCGCCAAACACGCATACGACCATCATTGGCACCAAGGCAGAAGCGACTCTCATCGCTGAAGACGACACGTCTCCATTCGTCCCTCCATTCACGCCTGTCGCGACACCACTGGAGGCGGGCTGCACGATGTTGGGGCGTGAGCGGAAGACGGCCTAACGGTGTGCGGGACCGTAGCCCAGCTTCATGGAGACGGTTGCGAATGGTCCTCGCCGATACCCCAGGAGCAACAGTGTCCCTAATTTGCTGGGAAGTGGCGGTGCGGTCCCCTACGGCACTGCGTAGGATCCTACGGTCTTGGCGTGCATCCGTGCGTCGCTGCGGTTCGGTCCCAGGTCGACGGGCACGTGCACCTTCCGCCGACCACTGGCGACAACATCGATGTACTGTGGAGACCTCACGCCCCACGTGTTGAGCAATTCGGCGGTACGTCCACCCGGCCTCCCGCATGCCCACTATACGCCCTCGCTCAAAGTCCGTCAACTGCACATACGGTTCACGTCCGCGCTGTCGCGGCATGCTACCAGTGTTAAAGACTGCGATGGAGCTCCGTATGCCACGGCAAACTGGCTGACACTGACGGCGGCGGTGCACAAATGCTGCACAGCTAGCGCCATTCGACTGCCAACACCGCGGTTCCTGGTGTGTCCACTGTGCCGTGCGTGTGATCATTGCTTGTACAGCCCTCTCGCAGTGTCCGGAGCAAGTATGGTGGGTCTGACACACCGGTGTCAATGTGTTCTTTTTTCCATTTCCAGGAGTGTATGTGCACTGGATGGCAGCATCTGTACACTTGGCAATCAGATTTGGTAATATCCAACCACTGATGGAAGTTAAGGATGGTCTTTATTGCCCAAGTAGTGAAAAACTAAGTAGGGGAACCTACAATTCATCATTCAGGACAACTGGTGCCGATCTACACTCAAGAAAATTACTAATTGTTACAGTCCTCTTTTGAGTGACTGACTTTGGTTTCAACTTCTTCAGACTGTGTACCACAAATCCGGCTTTGGCAGAAAAAGAGGGTGGATGGATGCACAAGGGTGGTTTTTGAAAACAGCCTCTGGTGCAGCTCACGCAGAAGGTCTGGAAAAAGTGAACTCCATTTTACACCAGTTATGGACAGACAAAGGATAATGAGGGAACCAGCTACATACCACAAAGTTACCAAGCCTTGAGAAAAATATGGTTAATAATACTCAGCACCTTTGTACTTTGGCCACTACATTAGCATCTCACAATCCAGGAGGCAACGGCCACGGTGAACTAAGACCTGAGCATTACTGAGACCGTGATAGATGTTACTGACACCAAGCTGACCACTGCGAGGCTCCTTCAAACTCTCACAGACAATATCACTGACGCTTGCCTTGATGTTGCCAAGCTGCACGAAGCACTCATTCATGCTACCTGTGGGGACTTGACCTCAGAATTTTTACCCAGGAACAGTTTCTTGATAGACTATGGGAGGCTCAGGATGGGTTACTGGTATCTTTGGAATCATTAAATGGCACTAGAGGATGATTCTTTACCACTGTATTACCATATGACTGATGACGTAACTAAGGATGGAACCTGGTTAGAGGTTCAGATACGAATACCCCAGCAAGTACAGAAAGCCAATTCAAATGCTACATAATCCACTCCTACACTGTAGTGTGGGGATATCAAAGGAAGGAAGCTCAACCTGTTCTGTATGGAGAAGCCTGTATGTGAATGTCCTAAGGAAGTGGGTGCAAGTAAAGCCACCTCTTTTCAAAGGGTGGGGGTCACAGAGTTATTTAAGTACCACGCGATAGTTAAGAGTTACAGTATCAGGTTTGATAATCAACTGAATAAAGTCGGCATTCTTAAGGAAGCAGCTCAGCTGCTGAAAAGTTGCGAGTGAACTCCTGTAAACAGTTTGAGCCAAAGACTCAACATAATTACAGGTTTTACCATAGCAAGGAATTTGGAGGGCTGAATTCTTCTAAGAGGAAAGAGTAGTGGCGCGAGCCCATGCAAGGGCTCACAGCTGTAAACATGCTGCTTGCCGTAATCAGCTGGCACAGTGTTTTACCACCCTGCCTGTCTCCGTATATCAGCATGACCATTCAGTCAATGACCAACAGTTGCGCTGTAACACACGACACCTCGGCAGTGCCGAGATAAATGGTGTATGTGACTCCTGGGGCATCAAATCAACAAGCCTGCCATAGTTTGTATAAATACTAGCCGCCTAGCCCCCCCCCCCCCCCCCCCTACCCAAACGCCATATTTTGTACATGTATTGTTTGTTGATGTGTTGCAAGTGTAACACTAATATAGGCGAGAGATGCCAAACATATAACACAGTGTACCACAAACAGGTATATGAAAGTCGTTTACGGCCAGGATGTCTCAGTATATGCAGGCTGTGAGAGAAGTGTCCTGACACTCATCCAGTATGATGGTTTCAGTGCGGTTTTCAACCTCACTGCGCCCAGAAGTGGATGAAGTGGTGGAGACAGACAGGAGTTGTTCATCAGCTTCAAGGGTCTGGCTTAGGGTACCTGTCAATGCTTCAGCAGGACAATGTCTTAGTTGACATCTATATGGAACATCCATTTTTAAATGCCATCCAACTAAAGAATGTGATCAATTTGCCTGGGCACTCGTAAACTGTTCGAAACTATTTATGGGATGCTGGCCTTAAGAGCCCATGGGGCTGCTAATGAGAGGCCCTTTCTGATGATCAAAAACTTTACAGGCTTGCCTTCACTGAACTGGATGTAGATTGTGACTGAACCACGTCGTCTTTTTCATGCACTGGTGCTGCTGCTCGCACTGTGGTTTCAGCTCTCAGAGACTGCAGATGTGTGTCCAAGTTGCGTTTGCATGAATGTGTGTGTGTGTGTACTGCTGACAAAGGCCTTAATGGCCAAAAGCTATAATTGTGTGAATCATTTTGTTGTGCCTATTGCGACTTCTCAGCATCTCCGCTATGTGGTGAGTAGCAACTTTCCTTCTCTGGTATTGTTACATTCCATCCTGGATTTCCTTCTTTCTTTTCTTTCCTGTGTTTCTCCTGTTGCCTTACGAACCACACTGCATACTCTACTTATGAGCCACACTGTATCAACCGCCTCGGCCACGTGCAACAGACGGCCTCAAGACCACGCTGACTTTTAGGGCAACATCTTAGGTCCCACATTACTCCCGCCGATATAATGAAGCCTATACCTTCGAACTGATCACGCTCCCTGTGTCAATTCCCGTACTTTTGCGTGTTATCTCCCGCACTTTTCTGGTGTCACACGATCTTACATCTGTAACTACCAACCTCTCGCACCCCCCCACGTTTTCCCCATTCTATCCCTGTTTGCACCCACTACATCCACCTCATCCAGTCACATCTGCCTTCCCCCTTATGCTTATCTGCCCTCAAACCTGCTACCCACAGAAATATACACAAATTTATTGTTGTTGTTGTGGTCTTCAGTCCTCAGACTGGTTTGATGCAGCTCTCCATGCTACTCTATTCTGTGCAAGCTTCTTCATCTCCCAGTACTTACTGCAACCTACATCCTTCTGAATCTGTTTAGTGTATTCATCTCTTGGCCGCCCTCTACGATTTTTACCCTCCACGTTGCCCTCCAATGCTAAATTTGTGATCCCTTGATGCCTCAGAACACGTCCTACCAACCGATCCCTTCTTCTAGTCAAGTTGTGCCACAAACTCCTCTTCTCCTCAATCCTATTCAATACCTCCTCATTAGTTATGTGATCTACCCATCTAATCTTCAGCATTCTTCTGTAGCACCACATTTTGAAACCTTCTATTCTCTTCTTGTCCAAACTATTTATTGCCCATGTTTCACTTCCATACATGGCTACACTCCATACAAATACTTTCAGAAACGACTTCTTGACACTTAAATCTATACTCGATGTTAACAAATTTTTCTTCTTCAGAAACGCTTTCCTCGCCATTGCCAGTCTACATTTTATATCCTCTCTGCTTCAACCATCATCAGTTATTTTGCTCCCCAAATAGCAAAACTCCTTTACTACTTTAAGTGTCTCATTTCCTAATCTAATTCCCTCAGCATCACCCGACTTAATTCGACCACATTCCATTATCTCGTTTTGCTTTTGTTGATGTTCATCTTATATCCTCCTTTCAAGACACTGTCCATTCCGTTCAACTGCTCTTCCAAGTCCTTTGCTGTCTCTGACAGTATTGCAATGTCATTGGCGAACCTCAAAGTTTTTATTTCTTCTCCATGGCTTTTAATACCTACTCCGAATTTTTCTTTTGTTTCCTTTACTGCTTGCTCAATATACAGACTGAATAACATCGAGGACAGGCTACAACCCTGTCTCACTCCCTTCCCAACCGCTGCTTCCCTTTCATGCCCCTTAACTCTTATAATGCCATCTGGTTTCTGTACAAATTGTAAATAGCCTTTCGCTCCCTGTATTTTACCCCTGCCACATTCAGAATTTGAAAGAGAGTATTCCAGACAACATTGTCAAAAGCTTTCTCTAAGTCTACAAATGCTAGAAACGTAGGTTTGCCGTTCCTTAATCTTTCTTCTAAGATAAGTCGTAGAGTCAGTGTTCCAACATTTCTACGGAATCCAAACTGATCTTCCCCGAGGTCAGCTTCTATCAGTTTTTCCATTCGTCTGTAAATAATTCGCGTTAGTATTTTGCAGCGGTGACTTATTAAACTGATTGTTCGGTAATTTTCACATCTGTCAACACCTGCTTTCTTTGGGATTGGAATTATTATATTCTTCTTGAAGTCTGAGGGTATTTCACCTGTCTCATACACCTTGCTCACCAGATGGTAGAGTTTTGTCAGGACTGGCTCTCCCAAGGCTGTCAGTAGTTCTAATTAAATGTTGTCTACTCCGGGGGCCTTATTTCGACTCAGGTCTTTCAGTGCTCTGTCAAACTCTTCACGCAGTATCATATCTCCCATTTCATCTTCATCTACATCCTATTCCATTTCCATAATATTGTCCTCAAGTATATCGCCCTTGTATAGACCCTCTATATACTCCTTCCACCTTTCTGCTTTTCCTTCTTTGCTTAGAACTGGGTTTCAATCAAAGCTCTTGATATTCATGCAAATGGTTCTCCTTTCTCCAAAAGTCTCTTTAATTTTCCTGTAGGCAGTATCTATCTTACCCCTAGTGAGATAAGCCTCTACATCCTTACATTTGTCCTCTAGCCATCCCTGCTTAGCCATTTTGCACTTCCTGTCGATCTCATTTTTGAAACGTTTGTATTCCTTTTTGCCTGCTTCATTTACTGCGTTTTTATATTTTCTCCTTTCATCAGTTACATTCAATATTTCTTCTGTTTCCCAAGGATTTCTACTAGCCCTCGTCTTTTTACCTACTTGATCCTCTGCTGCCTTCACGCATTATTGTGCTCGGAGCTACCCATTCTTCTTCTACTGTATTTCTTTCCCCCATTCCTGTCAATTGTTCCCTTATGCTCTCCCTGTAACTCTGTACAACCTCTGGTTTAGTCAGTTTATCCAGGTCCCATCTCCTTAAATTCCCACCTTTTTGCAGTTTCTTCAGTTTTAATCTACAGTTCATAACCAATAGATTGTGGTCAGAGTCCACATCTGCCCCTGGAAATGTCTTACAACTTAAAACCTGGTTCCTAAATCTCTGCCTTACCATTACATAATCTGATACCTTCTAGTATCTTCAGGATTCTTCCACGTATACTACCTTCTTTTATGATTCTTGAACCAAGTGTTAGCTATGATTAAGTTATGCTCTGTGCAAAATTCTACCAGGCGGCTTCCTCTTTCATTTCTCTCCCCCAATCCATATTCACCCACTATGTTTCCCTCTCTCCCTTTTCCCACTCTCCAATTCCAGTCACCCATGACTATTAAATTTTCGTCTCCCTTCACTACCTGAATAATTTCTTGTATCTCATCATACATTTCATCAATTTCTTCATCATCTGCAGAGCTAGTTGTCATATAAACTTGTACTACTGTGGTAGGCATGGGCTTCGTATCTATCTTGGCCACAATAATGTGTTCACTATGCTGTTTGTAGCAGCTTACCCGCACTTCTATTTTTTATTCATGATTAAAAACCTACTCCTGCATTACCCCTATTTCATTTTGTATTTATAACCCTGTATTCACCTGACCAAAAGTCTTGTTCCTCCTGCCACCAAACTTCACTAATTCCCACTATATCTAGCTTTAACCTATCCATTTCCCTTTTTAAATTTTCTAACCTACCTGCCCGATTAAGGGATCTGACATTCCACACTCCGATCCCTAGAATGCCAGTTTTCTTTCTCGTGATTATTAGTTAGTTATGCTCTACTTTGACCCTTGCGACTTCTCACCAATTTTATTGAGTTTTCGCCTTCCACTATCGTCGTCTTCCTCAGATTTCATCTCTTCATTATTGTTCTTATGCCTAATAGTGATACAGTCAGATATGAAGCACGGCAATTGACTAGATTTTTAAATCTAAGATGACTCTTAATTTCTGTGCAGAATTTGATGTACTAAAGAAGCGGCCGCAAAGATTTTCAAACGGAGATAAATTTTCGCCTAACTCTCGTTCAGAACATGTTCTATCATACGCAGTCTATTATTTACTTCTTGTTGGTCATTATCAAAGAAAGCAGCAGTGTAAGTAACAACAAATAGCAGTCTCTTGCCATTGTTTCACTAATGAGAAGATTCCTTTTTTGTTTTTTAATCGTAAGCGGCGGTAGCGTGCACAAAAGCAAGCCATGCCGCGAGCGGCGACAGGCCGTAAACACGCACTATCAGAATGCAACAAACAATGCATGACACAGTACAGTAATGCATTTTCAGCTTAGAGTGATGTAAACACCTATAACAAAGAAAACGGCACTTATCAGATCAAAGCAAAATAAGCAATCGATTCAAACCAGACGAAGCACGTGAAAAAGGAAGGGTACCTGTATAAATATGGATGGAGCGCCTGACCCATAGCAATGGCTACCTGGTAAAGCTTAACTGCTAAGCTTACAACTCGAACCAAACTACTGTAGCTGTATCGTCATTCATTCGACCTAAATTGTGTCTCATATTACAATGAAACAACTTTGTTTCAATTTGGAGGTGCGGCCTAAAACTTTTCTCTCCCCTTGAATTTCGAGTCTCGAATTTGAGGTGCGGATTAGAGTCAGGAAATTTTTTTTTCCTCTATTTCGAATCTAATTTTTCAGGTGCGGCTTAGATTCGAGTGGGGCTTAGATTCAAGCAAATATGGTACCCATTCATTCGAGATGCCCACAGCACTGGCAATCTCACACACCTTAACTCTTCTGTTGTCCATCACCATATCATGGATTTTATCAATGATTTCTGGAGTCGAGACCTCCACAGGGCGTCCAGAATGTTCAGCATCACTTGTGCCCTAATGGCCACTCTGAAATTTTTGAAACCACTTATAAACTGTTCTAATCGAAGGTGCAGAGCCATCGTAATGTTTATCAAGCTTCTCTTTAGTCTCCTGAGGCGTTTTGCCTTTCATAACGAAATTGTTAATCACCACACAAAATTCTTTTTCGTCCATTTTTTTGACAGTCACTCGACTTCCTTGATTCACATGAATGCCAAACGCAAAGAAACAGTCCAATATTGCTGAAACTTTGTGTGCATTCTTTCCAAAGATGCTACTAACTAAACATTACCTCGATACGCGCTGGTGGTGCCATCTCTCGGACTTTGCACGGACTTTTCAAATGCCCCTCGTAACTTTCCAGACGCCCTATGGATTCCTAACCAACTACCTTCTTCCTAGTCTCCATGACCAAGTATATCCTCACCACAATTACTTCTCCTTTGAAGGCATTACCTACAAACAAATCCGCAGTATGGCTATGGGCACCATCCTATGCTAACCTATTCATGGGCCATCTAGAGGAATCCTTCCTAAAAACCCAGAATCCTAAACCTGTCACCTGGTTCAGATTCATTGATGACATCCTTGCTATCTGGATTGAAGGTGAGGACATCTTATTCACATTCCTCCACAACCTCAACAACTTCTCCCCTGGTCCTACTCAATCCAACAAGCCACCTTCCTAGATGTTGACCTGCACCTCAGAGAAGGCTACATCAGTACCTCCGTCCATATCAAACCTACTGACCACCAGCAATACCTCCACTTTGAGAGCTGCCACCCATTCAATACCAAGAAGTCCCTTCTGTACAGCCTAGCCACCCGTGGTCGTTGCATCTGCAGTGACGAGCAGTCCCTCTCAAAATATACCGAGGGTCTTACTGAAGCCTTCACTGACCGTAATTATCCTCCCATCCTTGTACAAAAACTAGTCTCCCATGCCTTGCCTTTCCAGTCTCGCAGCACCTGCTAAAGTCCCACAGTCCAGCCACAGAGGAGCATTCCCCTCTTAACTCAGTGCCATCCAGGACTGGAGCAACTGAATTACATTCTCCGCCAGGGTTTCGATTACCTCTCATTGTGCCCTGAAATGAGAAATGCCTTAGATGCAAGACCTGTCACATACATCCTCCTACCACCACCTACTCTAGTCCGGTCACTAACATCACCTATCCCATCAAAGGCAGGGCTACCTGTGAAACCAGTCACATGATTTACAAGCTAAGCTGCAACCACTGTGCAGCATTCTGTGTAGGCATGACAACCAACAAGCATGAATGGCCACCGACAAACTGTGGCCAACAAACAAGTGGACCACCCTGTTGCTGAACACGCTGCCAAACATGATACCCCTCATCTCAATGCCTGCTTCACAGCCTGTGCCATATGGAACCTTCCCATCAACACCAGCTTTTCTGAATTGCGCAGGTGGGAATTTTCCCTGCAATACATCCTACTTTCCCGTAACCCTCCTGTCCTCAACTTTCGTTAGTCGTCGTCCTCACCCATCCATCCCCTTCCCTGCTCCCATTCCAGCACTACACAGCCGTCATTTCACTGCCACACCCAGTCTTTTAATTTCTTTTTATTTCTCCCCCCTCCGCACCTGCTCTCTGTCTAAACTGTAACAATTCACTGTCCGCCACTCCCACCATACTATCCCTCCCCCTCCCCGCCCAAGCCTCCTCCTTACCCCCACCCAGTTGCCACTCCCATCATGCACTGGTGCTGCTGCTCACAGTCTGGTTTCAGCTCTCTGAAACTGCAGACGTGTGTGCAAGTTGCGTTTGCATGAATGTGTGGTGTGCACACATGTTTATGTATGTCTGTCTACTGCTGACAAAGTCCTTAATGGCCGAAAGCTATAATTGTGTGAATCTTTTTGTTGTGCCTATTGCGACTCAGCATCTCCGCTATATGGTGAGTAGCAACTTTCCTTCTCTGGTATTGTTACTTTCCGTCCTGGATTTTCCATTGTTTGATTTTTGCTCGATGTAATAATATGGTGCTTGTGGGGAAATGAGAATGTAATATTAATAACACCAGTTACGATGATTTTCTGTAGTTTTGAACATATTTTTATGGCTTCCAAAATCATCTATTAGGTCTTCAAGCTTTGTAGATGACAGCAGTGGTATGACTTTAACAATTCATCATTTTTGAAACCTATGGTATTCTCTTGCTTTGTAGACATTAGACGATGTTAGAGTTCACTTTGTACATTTTGTGCATATTTCTGTTGATTGTGTGTTCAAAATGTGCAGTAACGACGAGAAACATTTTGGAGAAAATTATTTATGAAGCTCTTAATGAGCCTACAGATAATTAAAACTAATTTTTTCTTGACGTTCAGATTACATGACATCTGAAAATTCTATAATCTTTTGAAGGTGATTTGCTGCATACGTTTGCCTTATTATTTTCATAAAATGTGTCGTCATGAAGGATTCTCCTTCAGTTACATCAGCAAATGAATGTCAGTATAAGAATCCAGTGGATATAATGTTGGCCCTATGTATATCTTCATGTTTCAATTTGCACTCACAATGTACTCCGCTATGAACACAAAATTTTGCTGTCATCTACAAAGCTTGAAGACCTAATAGATTGTTCTGGAAGCCATAAAAATATGTTTGAAACCACTTGTGTGTTTCTTTAGATGTGAACTGGCTGCACAAAGAATGTAACCAGAAAGCTCATGTTTGATTGCATATTTGAATATTAGGATTCCTTTTCAGTTTTTCTGTGATGATTACTGTTAAATTGAAATTTCATCAGTATATTCAAGATTTAACACTAGCAATATCAAAATACATGTACTTAAAGTAAAAACAGATATTTTAACCAGTCCACAAGTAATGGCAGCTACCTACGAGCCCAGCACCCTAAATGTTAAAATAACTAACATAAATTTTGTTGAATATTTTTTGAGTTTTGCAATACAATTTTTGTCAGCTTTACTACAACAGTTCTCTTAAGGACTACAAATAACATGCACCAGTGTTTTACTCATCATGATAAGAGAGGCGACCACAGAAAGGCTGTTGGCACCTACCACAACAGGGACATGAAGAACGTTGGCCAGATGGCAGAACCAAATTCCGACTCAATGAGTGATGACCAGGCACTTCAACTGTGAACTACTTGCACAGCGACTCCAACATCTCCTTCGGACCGCATCAAGCACTGCCAGTCAAATTGCTACATATTTTGCTATTACTATCGACATCCTACACTTCTGTGCATAAAGTTTAATTTGTATTAATTTTGAATGCCGTATACGTTACGTCTTGCTGATATGTGCCACTATAATCCAATATGGGTTTAATAGAGCGAAAGTGTTGCCACAATTTGTGATGCGGCTGTACATGCCAATAATGCCTGTTGTGGAACTTAAGACATTTTCCCTGTGATCAGTTTTTACTGTCAACTGTATTTGCAAAATTACATCAATCTAAGACACACAGTTTGGAAGAGATAATGTTTAATATTTAGGAATTTGATTCTTTAAAATATTGGAGTGGAGTTTACTGGTGCTAACTGACGTAGTATCTGTGCTATGCTTTTCACTCCCTTGCCTTATTCTTCATCTTTCCTTCCTCCATCCTCATAGCAGATGGTCCCTCTCTCTGTCCACCTCCTCAAACTACTCCGCCTCCTCCTCCTCTCTGTGTCCCTCACCCCTGTCCATCTATTTATGTCACTCCATTGTCACCTCCATCACCATCCCAGTGGGAGGTAGCCTATTCTTACACCTACAGTATTTCCTTTTGGATAGTAAGTGGTGTGTACCAAGTTTGGTTGGAATAAATCCATGGTTTAGGAGGAGTTGTGAACCCCCCACCACATACATTTTTAAACGTATACACTGAAAATCATAAGACAGCGGTCGTAAATTACCCTATCTGGCTGGTTATATGGTCTCAAATTATAAATCCAGTTCGAAAAGTTCAGCATCTGTATGAATGAGTACCACAAGCAGAAGTGCCATACAATATTGGCCGCATTAGTTTTCACACGAGCTGTAATAAACAGAAAAAAATAGTAGAAACCAGTTACCTTGTTTCTGGTAGAACAATATATATGCACTGCTATAATCATCTTCTTGCGGTTTCTGTTTAGTTACAATGTCATCATTGTAATAGTGCCATTCATTTGTCCTTGGATTTTTTGTGTATGCTGTATAATGACCTGCAGAAGCTCCTGTAAAGCAATGGATCAGTCTGAGCTATCTGTAACACAGATATGGTGACAATGTTACGATGTCATTTACTGGCATCAAAACCTTGTTTTCTACTGAATAATTAATTTAAAATAAAGAGAGGGAGTCATATAATGCTACATTTCACTTCAGATTTTCCTTACAGGTACTATAATCCACAGTTGTGAGGTGGAAATTAAAAACACACACACACACACACACACACACACACACACACACACTGGGTGTCACTTCTAAAAGTCATCATGCACATTTTCTCTTATGTTTCTGCAGATGTTTGCAATTTCAGTTTGCAGTGTGTAAATGGAGTCAACTGAAACAAACACAGCTCATTACGTCACGTAAAAGCAAGTGTTCATGGAAAGTGTTCATTTCCCATTACAAACAAAATGATTTTTAATGCAGAATTTTAAGTGCACATTCGACAGAGGCATCCCAACTTAGTCTAGTGCAATATTAACAGGGGCACTGAAACGAAAAGAATAACCAGTACTCCAACAGTGACAGCACTGCTCTGGCCCACAGTGACTGCTACTGGCATGTCACAGTGCTACTCAGTCGCAGCTGGAGTATATCAATAAAACAAACAATGCACTTGACAAATTTGGGACCACTTTCAGCTTTAAAAATAATATGGGTTCTAATGGGAAACAAAAAGACACTTTCCATCGACACTGGGTGTAGTTTGACAGACGTGACGAGCAGTATTTGTTTGGGCTGACTCCAGTTACAAATCGCAAACATCGGTAAAAAAAAATTTTTTTTTAGAGAAAATTGCATTAACTGTTATACAGAGTGTGTGTGTGTGTGTGTGTGTGTGTGTGTGCACGCGCACGCACACTCATGCATAAAATGGCAGGGGGGAGGGAAAATCATCATTCGGAGACATCCAAAGGTCTATAAACAATTCCCACACATGCGTGTGCTCTGGTACATGCGTTTTTGAGCATCTCTCTCTCCTCATCCTAAGCTCTCATTGTCTTCTACAAAGACAGAGCATCTTACAATGTGGGAACAAATCAGGAAGTAGGAACGAACTGTTGCACAATGTAGTTGCATATGTTCAACTGCACTTCTCTCTGACTCGCATTCCAGGTAAACTATTATTCCTGGTAGGGTTCTCTCATGTTCCTCATTTTTTCTCCTCTTACCAATAAGCCTTGTCTTATGTGCTTAAAATTCAGACCTGTATTGCATTTGTTCATATTTGCCATTTTACTGGCAGGGTGGCTAACCTAATTACAACTTTGTAACTGAATGTGATACTAATACATAATTTATGTTTGAGTTATTTTTCAGTTAAATAAGTTTTTTTTGTAAGTATTACTCACACAAAATTAAGAAAATCATTCCAATTATTTACCAAAGGTCCATAACTGTTACAAAGAAGACAAAATTTGTTGCAAGTATGAAACCATGAGTAACAGATACTTTGCAAAAGACACACTGCTATTCCCTTTTTTCTCTGTATCCTTTAAAGATGTACAGCGCGTATCCAGAACCCTTCCAACAAATCTCTCTCCTACCGACCTTCCTTAACAGTGATTTCACGAGGTCAGCCAGTTTCATATTGCTTCTTAATATAACTGCTAAATATGGGCTGTTCTGGAACTGTCAATTATTCTTTGACATTTGCAACAAATGGCTTTGTACTTGGTTTCATTAATTAGTAACACAGTTTTGAAGAAATCTTTGGTTCAATTAGCAAACAACTTTGTACTCTGGTGAGAAAGTATTTGTTGGTTGTTAAATTATAAGTGATATCATCCAGCCAAGTTGAAATGAATATAAGCATTTATCATCTGAAGATAATAAAATGGAATAAGATGGAGAATAATTTTAATAATTATATGAAGTATCATATTTATCTGATTATGAGACGATTCTGAAGATAATACAACTCCCCTCCCCTTTTTTAAGAGGCTCCTTGAGAAAAAAATATTGTTTAACATACTCTGATTAATCAAAATTATAAGCTTTTATTGATGTAAGGTATCTGCTGAAAACATTACCATTATACCTATTCTAAACTTAGACCATTTATTGGTTGTCTATATTTTGATAATACAAGGAGAAATAAAATAAACAAAATGAAATTGTTTACATTAATTTTTATCTTCACTGTCCTTTTTGTTTAGCCTGTCATCTGAGCTACCACTATTTTTAATCACCACCACCACCACCCTGACAGAACAGCTGTGAAACTTATGTCTTCATAGTCACAAAAATTTGGCTGTTTCCTCAGAATATATTGTGCGTGCTCTCTCCCCCCCCAACACACAGTGGATTTAGCTTCTATACTAACGTGAGGATGTTACAACGTTTTTTGCTACAAAAACGTATTGTCTACCTGCACTCTCCCATTGGCTCTGTAGAAACAGCAGCTGCCACTCCCTATCATTTCAGCCATACCTCATGGTGTGCCTGACAACATTGCTGCATGAAACATGGAAGTATCTCACCGACCCCAGTCTCAATTTTTAGCATCTCCTGCAGAAATGCGTGTCGTTATTGAGTATCTGTTCAATTTTAAAGTCAATTCAATTTCAAGTACAAATGGATTCAGGCAAACTGCAGTTCAAACATGATAGATGTTCATAAAAAGCTAAAGTATTCAGTGTAGATTCCCATGGTTGGCAGCACAACCAAATTTTCTACCAGTTCACCACTCTCCTCACTATAGTTCTTAGCTAAGCTCGTGTCACTGTTCTCCTCTAAGCCTTCCATAGTGCTGTGATCGAGCAACAGCGAAACATGGACAGCCATATCTTAATATGGTGCAGGTCATACGTAACAACACCAACTAATACATAGATAAAAGACCGCAATCATGATTCAGTCTAATTCTTGAAATTTCACTCGTCCTGCGATCTAGTGTCATCTATTAGTACTATCTCCACAATGAGTTTTTTCCCTATAAGCCATTCTCCTGTTAACAACTGCAGTCAGTTTCATGTGATTTGTTTGCTTTGTTATACATTTAATTCTGGATTAATTTCCTTTCTCGTTTCACACAAATGTCACCACTGTACTGAATCTGATTAAAAGCTCATAATGTTTTCCTACAGTATTCTAATATGTGAACAGCTGCTGAATTTTCCATTTGCAGCGCACTTCTCAAAACATTAGTTCCTGATAACCAAATAAAATACTGACTTGGGTTCAGAATCATGAAACTGTTTTTGAACAAGATTTTCGCCTTTGAATGTTCCTTTACTTAAGAAAGAGGATAAATGTAAGTATGAGGTATCCATACATGCAAGAGAACTTCTATTGCAAACTTATTCCAATTCAAGAAAAGTTTGTGATTTGATAGAATTTAATCTTATTTCTTCCTGTGTGTCACAAAATTATCGATTTTTTAAACAGAGCATTAGCTTGTAGTAGTGCCTAGTTCATAGTTTATCACATATCCCTCCACTGCAATAGTGCTGCGAGTCAAATGTCATGTGATTGTTCGAGCAAGAGCGATATTGTATCGAGAGCTTCTATGTACCGAGAAATCTGGAGTGTATTTGAACGAAAGTATTGTTTGGTAAGCTCTACCATTCAGAACTCTTCAAAAAATTTGCACAAAACCTCAATACCGAAAGCAAATGTAAGATTACCCCTATATTAACCTATTAAACACTGTAAAAATGTTTACCTCAAGCAATAGTAGTTTAATTTGCGAATATAAGATGACCCAGTATTTTTCAAATGTGAATTTTGGAAAAAAATCTTGTCTTAAAAGTGGGTAAATGCAGTATTATGGATCATCAGTATACATGTAACACAACATGCAACATTTACACCAAAACCGAATGTTTGATTACCTGAGGCAAACTATGTGACACAATGGTTCAATATATATAACTTTTAGGTTCTTTCTAATTGCTCACTTTGTTGATAATTACTCCTATCCCTGTTGACGAGGGATTGTTTCATTTTCAGATTTATTTACTGAGTGGTAGGATGGATTTCATTAAGCACAGCAGATTGACATGCCTCTGTTAATTTATTATATCCCTTGTTGAAGGATATTACTGAATTATAGTGACAAAATCATGCCACGGGATTCGAATGAAACTTCAACTCGTATGACTGCTTCAATCTTTGATGATATATGCTATTTGTGAATTACTGATCAATTTTCTTCTCACATGCGACTGTAAAACTCAGTACACCTGAAGACTCCACATTAACAACTGCTGCTGCACTGGCATGTACTCAAAAACAAGCAACCATAAAACTCTTTGTTGAATTCAGACTTGCTTAATTGTGTGTTGTCTCATCTCACAATAGGTTGTATTTGTTCTCTTATCAATTGTGATGCACCAAGGTCACCTCACACACACAAATGCTTACCGATACATGGAATTTATAAGCTGCTGCAGCATATCACATTTAAAGGTAAAAAAGGGATATAATATGCAATGATTCTTGACCAACTGAATCAAAATATACATGAAAAGCAGCCTGGATTGCAAAATGCAATAAAACTATTATCAGGACAATACATCTGCCCATGAATATGCTTTTGCAGTGGCAAAATTGGTGGACTATACATCCTTCACAAGTGGACTATCCATCCCATTCATCAGATTTTGAATGACTTCCATCCACCTTTCACTCACCTAAAGACATTCAGAGTCCTACAAAGAGGTTAATGCAATCACAGATAGATATTTTGCAGTTCAGGACAGACACATACTCACTGTAAAAACTATGGATGAATATATTTCGGGTTTAGTAAACTGTCTTCCACTGCCAGACCAAGTACTTTTCGCTTTGCAAAAAAAAAAAAAAAAAAAAAAAAAAAAAAACCAACAATAGTGATGGCTTCTTCATCATTAAGTATAAGGCTGAATTTGTTGGGTAAATAGATAGATGTGAATTAGCAACAGCATTTCTTATACAGCCATATCAATCTAACATCAATAATATGATGATTCCTTTTTGCAATAATCTTCTGTTGCTAATTTATCAAAATTGCATATGGAAAAATAATCAATAATGTGTGAAACCATATGAAGATACAGCAAGACCTGGGCATAAATTAGAAGCCAAAATTTACCAAAAGCCTTTAGCAGAACTGGGACTACGACAAAGATAAACCTAGTGCGGCTAGCAGTTTAAACAATGGGAACAATAAGAAAGGGTGAACGAAGATACCATCACAACTTCATGGTTTCTAAGAACAATAGTTACATCCTTCTCCCTTCACAAACAAATGCTGCATTAGAAAAAATGAGTGCTTCATACGTTTTTATGTGACCGAAGTGTTTTATTTTATCAATGAACTAACTACACAATAGTTACAATAAAATCTGAGAGTTTTGAATGAATGTGTTATGCTGTTGAACAAAAATTATCCTTCTTATAAATAAAATTTAAATCAAGATAATGGAAATTTGCACTGAATCAATTCAATTAAGAGTGCAAGTGTATATCTATGACTGCACCTCAAGATACTGGAATAGTTTTGTAATGAAGTACAGTATAATCCCACTTTTAGGTTCCTGTAATTAACATTTTCCTGCGATTAACATTTTTCTATCACTCTCTTCAAATTTCCTATGTTCACAACATTAATTTGCACCTGTTTTTACGTTAACATATCAATAATTTTCCCGCGATTTATGTTTCATAAAACAATGTTTGTGGAGGGAAAAACTGGTGAAATTGACATAAAATGATGCAGACACTGCGTTTGCCTTAAAGTAGTGTTTACATACGTTACATTGTTAACTTTCTTGGCACCAGATTGATATCCTGCCGCTGCCAACCACAACTTGGTGCGGTGGCTGATGGGAGTAACTGTTTCAATAGAAGCAACTTCTGAGGAACATTCATTTGTTTTGAGTCGATACCAACTTCATCTGTCAGTACTGTGTGCTACAATTAGTAGTACTCTTACTTTATTGTATCCACACTGTTTCGGCATTAATTTCATCCTGTGGTAATGATCACATACAGAGGATACCCATTTCCCAGTATTTGTAATTTGCTAGTTTAATTTATGGTTCGTATATGCATTGTACAGTGTTGTTTCCTATCTAAGGTTGACAATGTTGGCATCACTGAAAAGCCTGTTCCTATAACCGAAATGAGTATTTCAGTCGACACAGCTACTCTCAACAGCTGCCATGCGAAGAGTTTGTGTTTGTGTGTATTTCATAGTGTGTTCGTAGCCTTGTGTGAAGTGATCGAAGTCTGTGGTTAGTTGTTTCTTTCACGTTGTTGTTTTCTGTCGCAGTTTGAGATGGGAAATGCCGGTACTGCCAAGAGAGACAGGAAAACCCTTTCTATGGAAGAAAGTAAAAATTCTGGAAAGAGTTGAAGCTCACTGTGGGACACATGCTGCATTAGCACAGAGTTTAGGAATACAAGGATTCTATTTTGGAAAGTGTAAGCAACAGTGGGCCAAATTCCAAAAAAACATGAAGTATGCCAGCTATTCAAAATATACAGAACTGGAAGAAATTATGAAGAACTGGTTTCAGGCAGCACATGCATCGAATATTCCAATAAATGGTGTGATGTTACACGAAAAGGCACTGATAGTCGCCAATGTACTTGGGATTGAGGAGTTTACAGCATCTAATGGGTGTATAGATATGATTCAAGAAGCGGTACAACATAGTGTATAAAGCTGTATGTGGAGAAGAAAGCAGTGTGGACATAAAATTTGTTACGGAATGGCAAAGTGGCAGGTTACAAGAACTTTTGAAACAACATAAACTGAAGGATATTTTCAATGTTGACAAAACATCTCTTTTTCAGCATAATGCCAAATAAAACACTTGCTTTTAAAGGCAAAAACTGCTATAGAGGTAAACACAGTAAAGTTCACGTGACAGTAACGTTAGGCACAAACGTCGATGGTTCCAAAAAAATTAAACATTTGTGATTGGCAATAAACACCACGGTGTTCTAAAAACATAAAAACACTACCAACGAACTACAGTGCCCTATAACGTGCAATTAGAGTTTATGCCACCAAACTGCACAAGCAAATTACAGCCTTTGGATTTGGGCATAATCCACGCCTTCAAAACACACTATAGGAAGGCAATTGTGCAGAAGGCATTAACTTTGATGGAAGTTGGGGAAGACCCAGCCTCCCTTAAAGCACCAATTTTAGATGCTTTGCGTTATATTGCGAAGGCTGGGACAGAAGTTATGGCAGCCACCATCTCCAACTGCTTCCAAAAAGCGGGATTCATCGAAGCCGATGATAGAAATGGATCTGACGCACCAGACGTGAGTTTTAGTGACAACGGTGAGAAACTGCTTGCTTCATCATGGGAAAAGCTGCAGCTGCAGCATCCAGTTCATGATTTCTTACACATTGACAATGATGTTGTCACTGTGGAGAGTGTTTCTGTTGATGAGGTGATCGACTTTCACACACAAAAAAATGCAGGAAGTGAAAGAGACAGTGACAGTGATAGTGATGAGGACAATGATGTTACCTCATTTGCAATTGTTAATGCAGCAGTGGAAACAATTAAAAAATATATTTCAGCTGCAGATGTTATGACAGAGTTTTCCATTGTGTTTATGAACTTGAAAACCACACTGAAAAAATTCATCAGACAAAATTAAAACAACTCACAATTTTGGATATTTATGCTAAAAAGTAGTAACTACTGTACCCATTTGTTCACATCGCATTTATAGACCAATCAAATTAAAGGTCAGTATAATAAATATAAATTGCATATTAATGTTTCTTAAATGTGTGCTTAAAATACTTAAGTGTAGTATGGTTTCCTCCCCTGTAATCTTGACTGTGGATACAGAACGATCTCTATGGTAACCATGATGTCTACGTTGATCTGAAAGTGTCAGCTTGGCTGGGAGCTGACTAAACCAGTAAGTGTGAAACAAAGGCTTCAGTGACAGACTGATCTGTAGTGTAGTGCCATATTTAACACACTTTACAATATTTCATGCACCTATATATAAAAAAATCAAAAGCAGCAAGATAAGTGGCCGGTACTGTATACATCTGCTGACATCAGTTTCGCAGAAAAGTTGCACTACAAATGGTGCAGTTTAGAGATCTTTAACGCAGTATACACTGCATCACTTTAGCTTTGCAATAGATCAACATGGCGGCCGCGTAGTTTGCGTTACTTTTAATGCACTTTGTTGTGCTAATGTGTTGGTGAATGTCATGTCACCTGCTAAACATAGCACTAAAATCAGATAACCTTTATTAAATAATAATCATTCCCTGATGAGTATTTTGTTGCCTATTATCTACACATATGATAAAAAAAACTACAATATGGAAAGGGGGCTCCATACATAAGCAGGAAAACTTAAAAAAAGTCATTTTCCACATTTTACATTTTCCCGCAGTTTATGCCACTTTCTCAAGTCCCTTGAAAAGTGTAAAAGGGGGTTTTTAATGCACAGTTCTTTTTAAAATAAGAGTAATAGATCAAACAGTCTATCTTGATACCACAAATATGATTCTTGCTTTGTGTTTATAAAGAGTATTTTCCACAACACACATTTTATATTTGTTGTCCATTTCCCCTTCCTCATTTTCTTTTAATATTCAGAGGAGTAGGCTGGTCATATATCATAAACACTTCATTAGTTTTTCTTGTCGCCATGGGAAAAAAAAGTTAATGCTATGTAATGGTGAGACGTCAATTTGTTCCACACACTCTACTGTTAAATAAAGACATGCAAAGACTTACTTAGAAAGCAATGAATAACTAGAAAGGAAGATTAGGATTTATGATGTCTCCTGGGTGATAAGTCATTAGAGATGTAATAAAAGCTGGAAATGTACAAGATATATGACAGAAAAAGTGGACACATTATGTTCAAATAAATCATTCTGCTGACATTTGCAACAGGCATTACATTCAAGAAAAACACAAAACCTGAACCTGGTTGGCCGGATGGGCTTGGAAAGGGAGGACAAATTGTGATCACTTACGTGGAGTCATAGTAAATTAGAAAATTGTTCTGAATCTGCTGAAACAATGTCATGTGTTACACATTTTGTTGTTATTTATGACAAATATGATGGACAGCTTTGCAGATAAGTCTTTTACTATGCAAAAGACTGCTTTATATGTACATTATATTTTATCAGATTTTTTTTCTTTCGCTGAAATGAAGTTTCCACTCTTTGCATTATCTTAACAGTGTTTAATTAACATAGTTTTCCTAAATTATTTTGCTCTTGGATAATGCTTACAGCTATCACAATATGCAACAGCATTACAGCAAAAAAAAAAAAAAAAAAATTAGAATTTACTGAGGCACTGTTTCCAGACCATACTGCTAAAACTTTCTTGTTCAAATAATTGAAGTACACTTATTATATGAAAGTGATACTGTTCTAAAATGTCTTTACTTACCTCCAAAGTGACAGACACAGGCATAAAGATTGTATGGAAGCGTCACACCATGGTGTAGCACATATGGTGATGTCACTGTGAGGCCAGACAGTGGAAATGTTACTTTGTTTTCAAGCTTCATGCTCATGCTCTCATGAAAGATGAATCTGCAACGAAATGAGAAAATAAAAAAAATCAAAATACTTGCAAGACATAAACGTAGACACTAACACTGTTACTAGCTTATGATTCTCGTGATTCCCATTATCTTAAATTTCTCAGTAAGAAATTTAGTAAGATTGATTAGTTATATATTTAACAAACAATGAAATTGCCACCATGAGACTTCAAAATGATCATGTGTCCAAAGTGAAGATTATTTTACAATGAGGCAGAACACGTATCTAGATCAAGAAAAATCCCCCCCCCCCTCCCTCTCTCTCTCTCTCTCTCTCTCTCTCTCTCTCTCTAATGGAGGAGGAGATGGAGAAAGATTTGGAGTGTTTAGGAAAGGGACATGTATTTAATATGTTATGAGAGTCAGTGAGGACCCCACAATTTAAGAAACTGATGAAGAAAACAGAATGTGTGAAAATTATGTCACAGTGTTAAAATGATCACCGTGAGCCTCTCCATGGCATGTCTGATGTCATCAGTCACTTTGATTAATGAAATTGCTGAGCTATGGTGTTTTCAGAAGCTTGATTTATGTTAATAACAAATGATACAACTTCCAAGGAAACTGTCAACTGTTCACAAACAATGTATTTCAAGGCTTTGAAACTGTCAGTAATATGCTGACCAACATACGATCATACAGGTTTGTTTCTATTTACATGCTAAAATGATGTCTGTAGTTAAGGTGTTGCCTTAAGGCTGATAATTTATTGCAACTTGAGAGATTAGTGCAGTTGAGAAAAAGTTGTCAGGTTCATCTGTAGAGGCTCAAATAACATCAGAATTTGCCTTTCCTATGCTAAAGCTGCCTAGTTTTTAAATGCTTCAGGCCTGGGCTCACTATCTACAACAGACCACTCATTTGTGGTTTACATGTTGCACACCTCCGCTTCACTTTCACAGTTTAGTGCATACTTTATAAAGTTCGTACATTGGATTTTTCTTGATTCTTCTAGGTGCAGAGTCTCGTTTCCTACCTGACACAGCTCCATAGTTATTCACCGAGAAGAAGCTCCCTCAGACTTAACACAAAGTGCCTTTCTGTACTTTAGCATCTAATGTCAGCCCATAGCTTATACCTTGCCATGGGATATCAAACAGTCCTTTTGTAGGGCATCATGGTTGATCTGTTCTAAGTTTTTGTGATTAGGTGAGATTTTTCTTTGGCATCTGCATGGAGCACATTAAGAATTTCACATCATGAGCAGAAAGAACCAGAGCAGAATTACTTTAACTCTCTTCTTTATTTCTTTTATGTCTACTAGGGTGTTTTTGTGTGGCATGTGATGGCTTGGATCCAGAAATATATGGTGTGATCAAAAAGTTTCCATTTGAGGGCACTGTTGCTCTATAAATGCACTATAGTGCGACTTTGGCGCTGGTATACATACCCTGACACATAGGCAAGGGATTAGTGTGGCATTCATGTCTTTCTGACGTGTGCGCACTGAATTCATAAACTTGCAACTTACATACACATGATTGCAGTCTCAGGCAACTGAGGCCACACTCCCAGCTGCAGCACAAGTTGCTTGATGGGAGTGGGGACTGGGTGGGGTAAGGATGGGGAGGGATAGTAGGGTATGGGTGGTGGTCAGTGAAGTGCTGCAGGTTAGATGGAGGGCAGTCGAGAGGTGAGGAGGGGGTGAGGAGGGGGTGAGGAGGGGGTGAGGAGGGGGTGCTGGAATGGGAAAGGAAGGGGCCAGGATGGGTGAGGTCAATGACTAACGAAGGTTGAGGCCTGGAAGGTTATGGGAATGTAGGATCTATTGCAGGGAAAGTTTATATTGCAGAGAAAGTTTCCCTGCAATATATCCTACGTTCCCGTAACCAACCTTCTTTAGTCATTGTCCTCACTCATCCAGCCCCTTCCCTTTTCTCATTCCAGCAATACAAAGCCCTCATTCCACCATCACACCCAGTCTTGGTAATTCTCTCCTTTCCCGATACCCCCTTCCCTCCCCTGCCCTCCGTCTAAGGCCGGTATTACACTATCAAATTTCTTTGTCAAAGATATTTGTTGGTGTAATAGGGAACTTTGTTAAATGTCATCCAATATTTGATCAAATCTAGGGCCCTGCTGTAGATTTGATCAAAGAAGTCACTTGTCTTCTGTTCACTGCAATGTGATATGTTACCACATGGAGCACTAGCATTGCTGCAGCGTTCTGTCGTCTGTAGTGTTTTTATAAACATTGCCGGTAAATACAATTGGTGAGTGCCGACAACTACAAAATTAATAGAGATGTATGAAGCTGATGAGGCGCTTTACAACGTGAGGCACCCTGAATACAAAAATAGATTAAGAAGATTGGAGACCTAACCTAACCTAACCTATCCTAACCCAACCCTCTCCTGTAGCAAGTAATCTGAGTGTTGCAGTGAGACTGTCTTCTCCAGATGTAGCAGTTCTTAAGTGAATATTGTACTTTGTGATATCAGGATACACTTCACTGAGCACATACAGAAATTTATGCTGATCCATTCTTAAGTAATTGATGTATGACTTGATGTCCTCCACTATAAGCCCACGTAACAAGTTTTGTTGAATGCTTTTATCGTGTCATCGTGAAACCCACGGTTTCACCCAGACATGTTTCCTTTTTTTGCCCCCCGCTTCTCTTCCGCATGTGCACACAGTGTAATAGTGATGCATGCAACTGCTGCGGTTAATAACAAGTTGTTGTCGTCAGGCATCTTGGAACTTTGACTAAAAATATGATGACAGTGTAATACCCCTTCTCGCGCCACGTCAAAGATTTTTGTCAAATATATTTGACGGAATATTTGATCACATCTTTGATAGTGTAATACCGGCCTAACTTGCAACACTTCACTGCCCACCACCCCTACCCTACTACATCCCCCCCCCCCCTCCCCGACCTACCAGCCTCCTCCTTACCCCCATATAGTCGCCACTCCCACCATTCACTGGTGCTGTTGCTTGCAGTGTGGCCTCAGGTGCCTGAGATTGCAGTCCTGTGTGTGTGTGTGTGTGTGTGTGTGTGTGTGTGTGTGTGTGTGTGTGTGTGTGTGTGTGTGTGTGTGAATTTTTGACAAAGACCTCATTGACCAAAAGCTTTATTTGTGACAGTCTTTTTGTTGTGCTTACCTGCGATTCAGCACCTCCACTATGAGGTGAGTAGCAACTTACCTTTTCATAATATTGTTGCATTCCTTACATAACATTGTTATAACTAAGAGTGGAACAGTTTCCTTAAATTTTCTGCAGAGAGAGATTTAACTGGAACTTTATGTCTCTCATAATTTTTACAAACTCATACTGTGACACTTGTGAGGTCCAAGACGAATGGGAGGATGGTACAACAACTATTTTTCGTGCTTTATTGATAAGCCAGGGAAAAAATTCCGAACAGATATATTTATTTTGAGAAACAAGAACCCTGCTTCTATTACATCATTAGATCCAATGCACTTATTACTGCAGGTCAGAGAGAACATATGCTCCTAAACTGTCCCCATTATGAGGAACACAACTGATCTTTGAGAACATATAACCTGTGAGATGAACAGGAGTAAGAGGGGATGTTTGGTTTAAGAGAAGAACTAATTTAAGTTCAGCTGCAGAAATGGTTGCAAAACTCATTAAAATGAGCTGTTAATGATATCACAGGTATCGGTTCTTGGTTTTGAAATAAATATGGATTATTCTCCCTAAAGAACTTATTATAAGTTTTATACTTCATCTGGAGTACTGTACTGGTTTCATAGAGAACATTACCTCTGAATGATGTGAAAAGTGTAGCGACACTGAGGTAAGTGTTGTCAAAATATTTCCTTTTGGACTTGCCTTGATGATAATGGGATGGTTTGGAAGGAAACTTGCCTCAGTGAGAGTGGATCATGTCCTAAATTTCCGTTGCAAATTTATGTGGTCTGTTGCTGTGTTTCCCTCTTCTGTCTCCTACTGTATGGGCAGTAGCATTCAACACCTTAACAACTGTTCTCAAACAACTCTTGGTAACTTGCAAGACTCATAGGAATAGGGATTTACAGACTACTGTCTTATTATTGTTGCATTCTTTATGGTATATACAGGTGGAGCTATGAATCTGACCAGACCTAGATGCATTTCTTTTCAATTAAACTTCACACCAGCATATCTTGTGTGTTCTTAGCGTTGTAAAATTCCCGGGAATGTAAAATTGATGAAATATTTCCAGGGAATATTGCCGGCAAAAATAACACTGTCCTAAATTTCTCTTCTTCTTCATGACCTCTTTCTTCCACTTCCCTTTCCAAATTTCATGTTTCCTTCCAAATGGGTGGTTCTCATAATCACACTCCATACTGGATATACTATCACATCCACTTCCTATATTTTGTTTACAGTCCTTATTTACTTCATAAGCAATGTTGCCAAACATAAATTCCACAGTACGGATATCCCATCACTGACAAATACATCTCAGCACAGCGCACATCCATTACTGGTACGTGTGGTGTGGAAGTTGTCTACTGGCTATGGCAGTTGATGGAAAATTGACTTTGAGCAGCACAACCGTCAACTGTTTCTGGAAGGGGTTGCATCTGTTGGACAGTAGTAACAACTTGTGAGCACAAAGACTGGTTTGTACAGACTGGGGTCGCTTCAGCTTGCTTCACAGGATAGATGGCTGACTTAAGCCCGTCAAGCATTCTCATATTTCAGGTAATGCTATGATTTCATAAGTGCATCAACTATGAACAAAGGGATTAACCCGTCTCCAGCAGAATCAATGTTGAACACAAGTCAGCTACGATGCCTAACCAGTTTGAAGAAGAGAATTAGATATTTCTTTTTGACTGGTCACCTTTGGTCCAGACCTCAGTCCCATTGAAAATAAGTATGTGGAGATAAACACACTGTGTGAAAAAACTGGCCTGATCCTGGTTTAAGAACCTATGATAACCTCCGTAATGTCACGGTAAGTGGTCACTGAATTGAAGGAGTTTGGATGGCATATTAAGTGGTAAAGAAAACACATACTTTTCCCATTTGAGAGTTCAAAAAATTTTATTTAGAACTGTAGACTGTTTGTTTTGTTAATTTCATGTCTCTCATAGTTTAAAATACTGCAGTAAAGTAGAAAATAATAATCAAGCCAAATAAAACTGCCATTTAGAAGGTGCTTATTATCAGTCAACATGCTAATGAAATATGAATTCACTATATTAAGTGTTACGATATTTAGGTGTTTCTTACTGTTGCTCCAACTTTGACTCCGTATCATGACTTTAAGTGCCTAAAATTGTAAGGATGGCATGGGGCAGATTTCCTTGTGTGTTTTTACAAGGTGCATGCTTTGTGCTGAGTGTCAATAAGGCGTAACACCTCAATAAGCAACTGCTCTTTCCCAATTCCAAAGATAACCGGGTTGCGCTTTAGGAGGCACATTGGCAAATGAGCTGTACAGTGATGGGGCGAAACAGTGGTACACAAGATTGAAATTTTACAGAAAGATGACGACTTCGGTAAATTTACACTTACAGTCTTCAGAGTTTCCATTGCATTTTGCTGTTTGTGATGGTTTGTGTGATGAATGATGGAAAGTGGACTCTATGAATTGTGAGTAAGATGTGATTAACTAATTTCCTTACTTGTTCGAAATTTCCTATACTTCATAAATGAAGTTTCAGGTATTTTGTTTCGAATCGCAACAACTTCTGTTATTAGGTCCCATCATAATCACAACCTCGGAACGCATGATATGTTACAAAATACAGAAAATCTAACAATAAAAGTGACTGTAAACATACATGTTACTTTTGTTGTTCTTTGAGGTCCAATCTCAACCATCACCTTGTAAACTATCACATACGTGGTAAAACAGCCAAATATTTGTGATGACCAAAGATTATAAGATTGAGTGATTCTCATTGGCTGCAGTATACTATCACACAATTGGCCACAACTAATGATAACAAATTGCAAACTGCAGTACACAATGGAAAGCTGCAAACACTGTAAGTGCACTTCAACCAGGACTTTTTGATAAAGATCACTTTCTTTTATGATTGCTACTTTGAGAAAATGCCATACATCTGATTGATGATTGAAATATGCAGGGCCAAATGATGATGAGAATCTGAGACGTGTAATGCGTAGCTATGAGTTAACATTGTTTTAACAACTTCCATCTCAGTGAATTCCATAAAATGAATTATATTAAGATCATTGTTTGTCTTTACCTGTAGAGAACCTAGTGACTATTCAGCTGACTTCTGCATAATGGCTACATCAATGGAAGAAATGACTACTTGTTTACATTCATCCCTGAAATGCTAAGTGTATGTGAAAAATAGGAGGGGCATGCAGGAAAGTAATGCACCCGAATTTTTATTTTTGTGAACTCTCTTAAAGCATTTTAAATGAAAGAAACATTACTAATATTCTATGTCTTTTCTTCATACCTACATATTTACTTCTTGACATAGCTTCCCTGGTAATGAACACATTTCTCCCAGCGAGAGACTAGTTTTTTGCTTCTGTCACTGTAGAATGTTTGACTTTGTTGACGGAGCCACGAACTCACATTTTCCTGCACTGCTTCATCACTATTAAAGTTATATCCACAAAGGTGTTCTTTAAGTTTTGGAAATGGATGAAAATGGAATGGCTCCAAGTCTGGACTGTAACACGGTGGTCAATGACAGGGAACCCAAGATGTCTGTTGTTAGATGTCACAGCACTTGTGTGTGGTCTGGCACTGTCACGCTCAAGAAAAAGGTGCCCTATGTGAATACTAACACATTGAGTTCGAAACTCTATTACAGCATGCTATTTCTCACACACTGCCAGAGTTACACTACACACCACCACATTACATGCTACAATTCTGAGCCCTCTAGTGGCACATAGCTGCAAATATGTAGACGTGAAGTATAAGGATGCAGAATGTTAATAATGTTTGTTTTATTTAAAAAGCTTTAGGAGTTTTCACCTAAATAATTCAGAGGCATTACTTTTCAGCAAACCCTTGTATATCTGTGTTAGTTAGTTCTCAGGGATACTGTCAGGGCATACTGCTTCCAACAGATCAAACCTAATAAGTAGGGACCTGAAAAATTCACATTTTGTGCTAAATGTGAAACAGAAGTGAATTCTGCCTTAAAATGCAAAGAGACTTAATAGATGCTATTTCATAGCAATTTGTATCCTGATGAACTATTTTATCAGAGATTGTGTTAAAAAGTTTTATTTTCTACTTACAAATATTGAAAATGTAACCAATTTTCAGTTACTCATATTGTACACCATCTGGCAAAGCTGAATAATGTGTGTAAGAACATGTTTGCAAAATAAAAAGTGTATGAACAAAAAAAGTATCAATACGCTCAATGATCGGGGACCATGTTTATTGTGGACAGTTGACAGGTCTATTTAAGACACATGCAACATAGTAGTGCTCAGCCATGGGACCTAGCATTTTACTACTAAGAAACATGTATGTTTGTTAGCCATAGCTCAAAAAATGGTATAATGCTTACACTTTTAACATAGCAAATTAGGTGAGGGATGTTGTAAACTTTAGTCGCATCAAATACCGCTTTAGATCGGGCCTGAACTACATCGTTAACAATACTGGCTAACCTCAACAAACAATTGCGTAGTAGCTGTCCCCAAATGAATTGTTTACTTTTCTTATTTTCAAGTAAGTGAAGCAACTAATCCTAGTCCATCACTGATTTCGATTACCACCCTTACAACACCAGAAGAGAACCGATTGGTGATCCTTGTAACAATGTGTCAGTTCTGCTGTAGGCCGCTGCTCTGTTAAAGAGATACGAGGCTTATTTCCCTGCACTGCTCCTCTCCTGTCTGGTGGTTAAAATTCTGGTTTGTTTACACTTGCAGCTGGCTGCCGATATAGCCTATAGTGCCTGCACTCTGTGCTACAACGACTGGAAAATGAAATCCTCAGTTTTTTTTTTCGATTGCACCAAAATTATTCCCTTAACGTAAAAAGAATGTTATCATATGTTCAATTCTACTTCTATGCTAAGTACTTGTCAGTTCAATCAGCAATGTTGTCAAACATGGGTTGCATGGGTATGAATGCCCACGAAACATCGAATTGAGCGGGAAAAGACAAGTAATGTTTGAAACATCTTAATTCAGCGACACATTCAGTTAACTGGCAGGAAAATACCGCTGCTTTTCAACAGTGCAAATCATTCTTGGAAGCTTAAATATTGCCAAACGAAGAAAACAAAGGCAGTTTCAGAACAAAGAGGTGTTGAGGTTTTTGCAAAAGCAAACAATCAAATCAAGAAGTTCCCAATTAGCAGTTTTTTAAATAGTCAGTTTCAAATAACTAAGGCTTTGTTCATCTTCACTCATGTAGCAGACAACCTTTTATGTTAGTGCATTAAAAAAAATAACTAGAAATTTTTTTAAAAAATCACCATACACAATGGTTACACTGAGCATTAGGGGCAGCCAGTGCAGACAGTTCTAGGGAGAAAGCAAAAGAATGTGACAACTGAAAGGGGAGGAATACTTATGGCAAGCAGAGGGTAAGTAAGTATCAAGTAGCACGAGGAAGATTAATTATGCTAACAAACACAAAATGGAGGGGGGGGGGGGGTCAGGATCTGATGCGGGACAAGGGCAGGAGAGAGAGAGAGAGAGAGAGAGAGAGAGAGAGAGAGAGAGAGAGTGTGTTTATTCAGAAAGTTATTTATCAGCTTCAACTAAATGAAGATAATTACTCACCTCTTCAGGTAAACTATTAGGTAATCTGGGTATCTCCACACAGACAATGTCTTTGTTGCACACTGGTTTTTCTGGCAAACAGGGCAGTACCAAGGATTATGCTCATCTAACTGCTCACTGAAAATTAATTCTTTCATTTTAGTATCCATTTGACTCAAGTATATATGTTATACAAATTTATAATGTCATATGACAATTCCTAAAAATTCCTTCTGGTATTTAGTGAAACTTACTTCTGTCTATTAGGCTCACTTGGGCCCTCTAAATAGGCCTTTACTTACATTAATTGATTGAAGTGAAGTTAAGTTTGGAATGTAACCACCCTCAAGTGTGAATTGAAAATATATTTACTGACTTTGTCCGGTGAGCTTATGGTCATAAGAATATTATATCAAACCACACCTTCATCAAAAACCTTCTATATGTGAAATGTCATCTGATCATACTCATGAACAAAACTTATAAAAATTACAGTTAAACTTTATACAGACACAGGAGTAATAGTTATAAAAAACACGAACTATAATAGGGATAAGGACAATATGAAGAGGTGCAAATATAACCCTTTGGCCACATCAGTTGGGCTTGTTACATACTGAGCTGAGCACTGAGTCTTTACCAACTAATGCATCTACCTGACTAAGTAGCCTGTGTTTGGGTTTCTACCTCGGCCAGGACCACCCAAATGGCCTGCTTGCCCCTGTGCTGAATATTTCTGGAGTACTTTCTGTGATGTCTCCTTTTGTTACATCTCCAAGGTCTCTGTTCATTTTCTACCGATTAGTGGTAGTCTCCCGTACAAAGTGATTACTGAAGATATGGACTACTAGAAATTTAATGTCAGATGGATCCAGATTGCAGAATTCTATGATCGTGGTACTTCAAACACGACAACAATGTGTAAAAACAAATCAGACTGTGTACTTTCACAGGCACTGTGAAACAATTTCTGTAGCATCATTCAAATTTTTTTTTAATAAATAAACTGAAGATACTTTATGAACATACTTCATATATTTTTGATTTTAACAACAAATAACCAATGAAAATTGTTCGTAAGAGTGCGCTGATGCTTTAAATGTTTGGGTGTTTAACTCTTTAACTTCTGGTTTAATGTTTTCTTTGACAAAGACTGAGGAAACTTTGCTATAATATGTAATATTACTTGCATAATTGAAAAGCATTTTAGGAACAGTGTTGTGTCAGCTTCATTAATGTTTTTGCTGCATTTTCTATAAGTAGCTTAGCCCTTATAGTTGTGTGGCCACAGAAATTAAATTTGCATATTTCATTGGACTTCCGATGAAATTAAAGAAATAAAATCCTTGGGAAAGCAATAATTTCACAATTTTAACAATACAAGGACCAACATTAATGAAGGATCTTGACAAAAACCAAGTGAATAAAATGTTCTTGGTATATATCTGTGCCAAATAGTGAAATACAAATGAGCTTCAGCCAGAAGGGAAAAAAGCAACAATCACATATAAAATTTTGAACCATGAAATGCAAGAAAAACACTGCAAGGGGGGATAGGAAGAGATTTCTTCTCTCCATTATTATTATTATTAGTATTTTTATATTCTAGCTTGATGACAGAAGTTAATCCAGTCTGTAGAACTTGTAAGAAAATCATGGTGCTTGAGATAGGTCAAGTAAGGTATAGGGCTCACAACATTTAATGTATAATGAAGTTTTTCCCTTGTGTGGATAGTAATGCACAGAGATGAAAATGTTGCTGTACAAAAATATTGGAGGGAACATGAAAAATATTCATTCATTCTTGTTCCTTACATCCCATCAAGGAGGACCTTCAAAGGCAGAAAACCAGTAAGAAACATTCCACATGGGAAAAATATATATAAAAAACAAAGATTCTGCAACTTACCAAACGAGAAAGTGCTGGTATGTTGATAGGCACAATAAAAAAACACACAAACAAATTCCAAGCTTTCGCAACCCAAGGTTGCTTCATCAGGAAAGAGGGAAGGAGAGAAGGAGAGGGAAAGACTAAAGGATGTGGGTTTTAAGGGAGAGGGTAAGGAGTCATTCCAATCCCGGGAGCGGAAAGACTTACCTTAGGGGGAAAAAAGGACAGGTATACACTCGCGCTCGCATGCGCACCCACACGCACGCACAGCGCGCACGCACGCGCACGCACATATACAGACATATGTAAATGCAAAGAGGTTGGGCAGAGATGTCAGTCAAGGCGGAAGTACAGAGGAAAGATGTTGTTGAATGACAGGTGAAGTACGAGGGGGCGGCAACTTGAAATTAGCGGAGGCTGAGGCCTGGTGGGTAATGGGAAGAGAGAATATATTGAAGGGCAAGTTCCCATCTCCGGAATTCTGATAGGTTGGTGTCAGTGGGAAGTATCCAGATAACCCGGACGGTGTAACACTGTGCCAAGATGTGCTGGCCGTGCACCAAGGCATGTTTAGCCACAGGGTGATCCTCATTACCAACAAACACGGTCTGCCTGTGTCCGTTCATACGAATGGACAGTTTGTTGCTGGTCATTCCCACATAGATGGCTTCACAGTGTAGGCACGTCAGTTGGTAAATCACGTGGGTGCTTTCAGACGTGGCTCTGCCTTTGATCATGTGGTGGTGGGAGGGTGCATGGGACAGGTTTCACACCGGGGGTGGTTACAAGGGTAGGAGCCAGAGGGTAGGGTAGGTGGTTTGGGGATTTCATAGGGATGAACCGAGAGGTAACGAAGGTTAGGTGGACGGTGGAAAGACACTCTTGGTGGAGGGGGAAGGATTTCATGAAGGATGGATCTCATTTCAGGGCAGGATTTGAGGAAGTCGTATCCCTGCTGGAGAGCCACATTCAGAATCTGATCCAGTCCCAGAAAGTATCCTGTCACAAGTGGGGCACTTTTCGGATGGTTCTGCAGGAGGTTGTGGGTTTGGGGGGATGAGGAAGTGGCTCTAGCTATTTGCTTCTGTACCAGGTCGGGAGGGTAGTTAAGATGCGAAAGCTGTTTTCAGGTTATTGGTGTAATGGTTCAGGGATTCAGGACTGGAGCTGATTCGTTTGCCATGAAGACCTAAGCTGTAGGGAAGGGACCATTTGATAAGGAATGGGTGGCAGCTGTCATAATGGAGGTACTGTTGCTTGTTAGTGGGTTTGATGTGGACGGATGTGTGAAGCTGGCCATTGGACAGATGGAGGTCAACGTCCAGGAAAGTGGCATGTGATTTGGAGTAGGACCAGATGAATCTGATGGAACCAAAGGAGTTGGGGTTGGAGAGGAAATTCTGGAGTTGTTCTTCACTGTGAGTCCAGATCATGAAGATATCAATAAATCTGTACCAAACTTTGGGTTGGCAGGCTTGGGTAGCCAAGAAGGCTTCCTCTAAGCGACCCATAAATAGGTTGGCGTACGAGGGGGACATCCTGGTACCCATGGCGGTTCCCTTTAATTGTTGGTATGTCTGGCCCTCAAAAGAGAAGAAGTTGTGGGTTAGGATGAAGCTGGCTAAGGTAATGAGGAAAGAGGTTTTAGGTAGGGTAGCAGGTGAAAAGAAGTGCTCCATCGCAGCGAGGCCCTGGACGTGCAGGATATTTGTGTATAAGGAAGTGGCATCAATGGTTACAAGGATGCTTTCCGGGGGGGGGGGGGGGGGGGGGGGGTAACAGGTTTGGTAAGGATTCAGGCATTCGAGAAAGTGGTTGGTGTCTTTGATGAAGGATGGGAGACTGCATGTAATGGGCTGAAGGTGTTGATCTACATAGGCAGAGATATGTTCTGTGGGGGCTTGGTAACCAGCTACAATGGGGCGGCCGGGATGTTTGGGTTTGTGAATTTTAGGAAGTAGGTAGAAGGCAGGGGTGCGGGGGTGTCGGTGGGGTCAGGAGGTTGATGGAGTCATGTGAAAGGTTTTGTAGGGGGCCTAAGGTTCTGAGGATTCCTTGAAGCTCCGCCTGGACATCAGGAATGGGATTACCTTGGCAAACTTTGTAAGTAGTGTTGTCTGAAAGCTGACGCAGTCCCTCAGCCACATACTCCCGATGATCAATGACGATGGAGTGGTCAGCCTTCAGATCACAGACAGCCTGGGCTTCAGCTGTGGTGATGTTGGGAGTAGGATTAAGGTTTTTCAAGAAAGATTGAGAGGTAAGGCTGGAAGTGAGAAATTCCTGGAAGGTTTGGAGAGGGTGATTTTGAGGAAGAGGAGGTGGGTCCCACTGTGATGGAGGACGGAACTGCTCCAGGCAGGGTTCAATTTGGATAGTGTCTTGGGGAGTTGGATCATTAGGAGTAGGATTAGGATTATTTTTCTTCGTGGCAAAGTGATATTTCCAGCAGAGACTATGAGTGTAGGACAGTAAATCTTTGACGAGGGCTGTTTGGTTGAATCTGGGAGTAGGGCTGAAGGTGAGGCCTTTGGATAGGACGGAGGTTTTGGATTGGGAGAGAGGTTTGGAGGAAAGGTTAACTACTGAATTGGGGTGTTGTGGTTCCTGAGGTTTTGGGGGGAGTGGAGCTGGAAGTGGGAGATTGAGTAGATGGGAGACACTGGGTCTGTGTGCAATGAGAGGAGGTTGAGGTTTGTTGGAAAGGTTGTGGAGGGTGTGTGAGTTGCCTCTCCAGAGGTGGGAAACCAGGAGATTGGATAGTTTTTTGAGGTGGAGGGTGGCATGCTGTTCTAATTTGCGGTTGGCCTGTAGGAGGATGCTCTGAACAGCCGGTGTGGGTGTGGGAGAGGAAAGATTGAGGACTTTGATTAGGGATAGGAGTTGACGGGTGTGTTCATTGGCTGAGTTGATGTGTAGGTGAAGGATTAGGCAGGTGAGGGCTATGGATTGTTTGGTTTGGAACTGGTTCAGGGACTGATGGAAAGAAGGGTTACTGCCAGATATGGGAACTTTAAGTGTGAGGCCTTTGGGGGTAATGCCAAATGTCAGACAAGCCTGAGTAAATAAAATATGGGAGCGTAATCTGGCTAGGGCGAAGGCATGTTTGCGGAGTGAATGTAAATAAAACTTAATGGGATCGTTGTGGGAATGTTGTGAGGGTAACATGGTATTTAGAAGGGCTAAAATGAAAATAAAAATATATGGGGAGATAAAGGTGAACTAGAAAGCAACTGGAGTTCTGGTGTGTGTGTGTGTGTGTGTGTGTGTGTGTGTGTGTGTGTGTGTGTGTGTGTGTGTGTGTATGGGGGGGGGGGTGTCTTGTCAAGTCACTTTAGAAAATTATCTGCAACCTGCATTTGATAACAGTTATGTTGACCTCAAATATTTCTTGAGATGTTAATATCAAAGAAACAAATGAAATGAGTATTAAAAATATGGAGTAAATTAACAAATTGGAATAGTCTACCGCTTAAGGCCAATTACGGTGTGAATGTACCAAGTAAAGTATAATATGGACTGTCAAACACAGTGCACTGAGAACACATTTGTATTTTATAGAGAAATTGACTGCTAGTTACCTCTCACTAAATGCATGCAAACAGTCATACAGCGACAGCGGGTCCTGACAACGCAAAGTGGCCATACTGGGATGCTCAACTGTTGGAGCTTCGGGTTCTGGTGCAGAGTCTGTAAACCGTACAGCCAAAGTGTCACCAGTTTGCAGTTGCACCTCTCCCTCAGACTCTATTCTGCATCCACGACAATGGACTGTGTATATACATCGTGAGCAATGGTAACCCTATAAAAGAGAAAAAAGTTTCAATACAACCAAGAATGTATGTGTTATGTACATAGGAAAATAGTTTCAAATTACTGCCTACCTGTCCATCAACAAGCAGAACAGAGTATGGCTGCTTATACGGAACAAGGCGATCTAGTGCATCATGCAGTTCCTTTCCTGAGAGGCGATTGGGAAGACGAATGAGATTTGGATGGCCAAATAGCCTCATTTTCTTTTTATTGTTATTCCCATCTCCGTCAGTGTCCAATCGGAAAACAACCGGAACATTTAACAGTCTACAGGAAACAAATGTTTTAATAAGTACGGAGAGATCTTCCAAACATTTTACATACAAAATTCAGAAGACTGTTTCACTTTTATACACTATTTATAATAGTTGTAACAATAACAAAATAAAAGTTAAACATTAGATTAGAAAATATTATCTATACCACCTTATTGTGGGTTTGAAGTCTCCAAGCTTGTCCAGTTCAATAAATTCTGTCTCTGGTTTCACAGTTACACCACACACAGGACAGTTCAGTGTATCACCTCCATAATGTTTGCACGATGCCTAGATAAATACCGCAATATTTCAGTCTTTCTATTTGAAAACATTTCCATTAGCTATATTTCAATACAGCATGTGCCATGCAACTGTTACTGAATTATATTTAACAACAAAATGAAAACCAGAACATTACTGAACCAAAAATTACAGCATTCAGAATGATGATTACAGGTCTCTGTTGTTGTAGAAACCTTTTATGAATTGCACCACCTTACTTGTCAAGTTGTCATGCACAGTTTGCTTCAACCATATTGCCTAACGCTACATCCAGTATGATGAATTATTTATTTTCTACCATGTTCTCCACAAATTTGATGTTTAGCGGGTTATTATTGTCATTCTTGCAAACTTTCATTACATTTTTTCCTCTTGTTCCATTTGGATTTAATGTAGGCGCTGTACATTCAATGTTTTGAAGTTAATTTAAAAATTGCAAATCCATTTCACACATTCAGTTAGATGAATATGCCATATGCGAACCTCAGCTTGGCTCTGTTCCACTAACAGTGTTGCACTTCTTTTGTAAGTAGCCTCTCTTCTCTGCCTCCCCCCCCCCCCCCCTTCCCAAGCTTCCCTCCTCCACTGCTTGTTTTGATACACATTAAACAAATGATGACCTACAGTATCACTTTTTACATTTGATTTTTTTTAATGTCATAAATCACTCTTAAGCTTCTGCGCGTACATCTATTTTTACCCAGTATTGCTTTACAACTTACACAACTGTGTTAGAATATTTATTATTGCGTAGTACAGTTACAAAATAGTCACAAAAGATGACAGATTTCAGCGACTCACAGCAATGACTAAAAATTGGAAAAACAATGTTAAAAGTTAATAGAGCTTTGACAAAAATATATAAAAAAGAAATCTCGGCAGGGCATAAGCATCATGTATGGGAAACAGTGTATGTTTTGCCAGCCAATGACTAAAATAGCAGGGTTCATAACGTTTTAATATAATTCGGGAATAGGCCAATATGTATTGTAGACATGACATTGCGTTGCTAATCTATTCTGTGCAACTCTTCACAGCTATGCATAACTCCTTCACCATCATTCATCTGATCCTGCTTTGCTTACAGTACCCAAGCCTGGGTCTCCCTCTACAATTTTCATTGCCCCCCCTCCCTAAATAACCAATTTAACGAAGTTTTTGTTGAAAGATATAGTTCCAATTTTATTATTCTAAATTTGAAAGTAAAATGAATCTAGTAAAGGTTGATTGGAGCAGGAGTGAGGGAGGGAGGGAGAGAGGGGAGAGGGAGAGACAGGGGAGAGGGGCAGAGGGGGAGAGGGAGAGACAGGGGAGAGGGGCAGAGGGGGAGAGGGGGAGAGGGGCAGAGGGGGAGAGGGGAAGAGGGGCAGAGGGGAAGAGGGGGTGAGGGGCAGAGGGGCAGAGGGGGAGAGGGGCAGAGGGGGAGAGGGGGAGAGGGGGCAGAGGGGGAGAGGGGCAGAGGGGGAGAGGGGGAGAGGGGCAGAGGGGGAGAGGGGCAGAGGGGGAGAGGGCAGAGGGGGAGAGGGGCAGAGGGGGAGAGGGGCAGAGGGGCAGAGGGGGAGAGGGGCAGAGGGGCAGAGGGGGAGAGGGGCAGAGGGGCAGAGGGGCAGAGGGGGAGAGGGGGGAGAGGGGGAGAGGGGCAGAGGGGCAGAGGGGGGGAGAGGGGCAGAGGGGGAGAGGGGCAGAGGGGGGGAGGGGCAGAGGGGGGGAGAGGGGCAGAGGGGGAGAGGGGCAGAGGGAGGGAGAGGGAGGGAGGGAGAGGAGGGAGAGGGAGGGAGGGAGAGGGAGGGAGAGGGAGGGAGGGAGGGAGGGAGGGAGGGAGGGAGGGGAGAGGGAGGGAGGGAGAGGGAGGGAGGGAGGGAGAGGGAGGGAGGGAGGGAGGGAGGGAGAGAGAGGGAGGGGAAGGAGGGAGAGAGAGGGAGGGAGAGGGAGGGGAAGGAGGGAGGGAGAGGGAGGGGAAGGAGGGAGAGAGAGGGAGGGGAAGGAGGGAGAGAGAGGGAGGGAGAGGGAGAGAGGGAGGGAGAGGGAGAGAGGGAGGGAGAGGAGAGAGGGAGGGAGAGGGAGAGAGGGAGGGAGAGGGAGGGAGAGAGGGAGGGAGAGGGAGGGAGAGAGGGAGGGAGAGAGGGAGGGAGAGGGAGAGAGGGAGGGAGAGAGGGAGGGAGGGAGGGGGAGGGAGGGAGGGAGAGGAAGAGAGGGAGAGGGAGGGAGGGGGGTGGGAGGGGGAGGGAGGGAGGGAGAGGAAGAGAGGGAGAGGGAGGGAGGGGGTGGGAGGGGGAGGGAGGGAGAGGAAGAGAGGGGAGGGGGGTGGGAGGGGGAGAGAGAGGGGGGGTGGGAGATGGGGGAGAGAGAGAGGGGGGGTGGGAGAGGGAGAGAGAGAGAGGGGGGGGGTGTGGAGAGGGAGAGAGAGAGAGGGGGGGTGGGGGTGGGAGAGGGAGGGAGATGGGGGGGTGAGAGAGAGTGGGAGGGAGATGGGGGGTGGGAGAGTGTGAGAGGGGGGTGGGGGAGGTAGAGAGGGGGGGGTGGGGGGTGAGAGAGGAGTGGGGTGGGGGTGAGAGTGTGGGGGGGGTGGGGGGTGGGTGGTGTGAGAGAGGGGAGGGTGGGAGAGAGAGGGGAGG